>NC_050574.1:176377586-181377586 GCF_011100635.1 Trichosurus vulpecula
GGAATGTGGATTTCCAGTTCAATTCTCTTTCTAGGGCTGCCCCGAGGCAAGTGGGACAAAGAAGGAAGCAGGAAATGATCATCTGGAGTAGGCCAATGATGGACAGCATGGAGTGAGATTTTTTTTGTGAGCTAAGAGAGAGCCTCTTAGAAGAACTAACTATATGTAACTAACCCTGGTCACCTCAAATGCTCTCCTTCCCTTTACCTGGATTTGCCATAGAGCCCTGAACATACTTCTCTCTCTGTCTCTCTGTCTCTGTCTCTCTCTGTCTCTCTGTCTCTGTCTCTGTCTCTCTCCCTCTCCTGTCTCCCTCTCTCTCTCTCTCTCCTTGTCTCTCTGTCTTTCTGTCTCTCTGTCTCTCTCTCTCTCTCTGTCTCTCTCTCTCTCTTTCTCTCTCTCCTCTCTCTCCCCCCCCCTTCTCTCTATCTCTCTCTCTCATTCTCTGTCTCTCTGTCTCCCCCCTCCCTCTCCCTATCTCTCTTTCCTCTCTTCCTCTTGCCCTTCATGACTCAGTTTCTTCATCTTCCCAAGAAAGAGAGGGGGCACAATGCCTACATGGCCCACAGGAAGGAGGGAACGTGAGACCCACTAAGGAAAAGAGACACAGATGGACCAATTTAGATGATTAGAAAAGACAGAAATGAAGGAGGGGGCAAGGGCAGCTCAGGACTCTGACTGACTTAGTTACTTAAGGGCTTAAGAGAAAAGTAGGTCTGGATTCTTTGGAGACAGAAAGAAAGAGAAAAAGGCGATTGAGACTAAAAGAGAGAGCAAACCCATTCAGTGACACAATTCCCTTCATAGAGGAGGAGGCATGCTCACCAAGCAGGGAGGAAATGGTAGATGGTATTGGCCAGTCGGGTCCTTGGATAAGAGCACGGGTGGAGAGACAAGAGGCAGGCCAGCAGAGAGGAAGCAGCTCTGCTGATGGGAAGGCAAGAGGCAGGCACAGCCTCAGGCTCCCCATTCCTAGCTATGTTCTGCAAACACTTGAGCCCTGGTTCCATCCCAGACACTGCCATCGCCATCAGCTTCTGCTTGTTTAAGGCCAAAGCACATACCATCTTCATGCACAGCCTCTAATGCAATTAACAAAACACATTCATAAATCTTGCATGGCATCCAGAGGCCCCCACTTCTCTCTCCCAGAGCAGGGCGGTCGCTCCAAAGAGCAGGTTCAGGGATCTGTCTAGCCTCCTGCACCTCCAGCTCCTTAGGCCCCAGACAAAAAGCAGGATGATTCCTTGGGGGAAAGACCCAAGTAGCCCCTCTTTTGTCTGGCCCCACTACATGCAGTGGGCTATGGGAAGGCATGAACCAAGAGAAGTGAATAGATCAGAAGAAGGGGAGGCCACCAGCTTGGGGCAGTGGTGGGGGAGGGGAGGGGGGGTGGGAAGAGGGTGTTAAGCTTTCAGTGTTTGAGGGCAGTATGGTTTTGTATAGGGAGGGGCAGCAGGAAGAGTGGAAGCAGAAGGTTCTGAGTCTTATGTGCAGATTTGTGGCTCCAAATGATGGTACCAGGAAGATGTCTTTCTCCTTTTTCAAGACAGACTCATTTCACAGTGGACTTGTGTGAGTCTGGGAGAGTTTGCAAGTGCGGATAAAGGGATGTGGGCTTGGGTTACATGTATGTACCTTTCTGTGTCAGTATATCTTTGCGATGTTGGTATGAATTTGTGTGTATCTGTGTGTGTGTGTGTGTGTGTGTGTGCGCGCGCGCTGTCTGGCAAACTGGTGACTCACCAGAAAAGGAGCTTTTCTGATACGGAGAGCTTGTTTTCAGCTATTTTTGTCTCCTCTTATCTCTTGACTTATTTGTTAAAAAAATGTCTTTCCTTTTAGTGTAGGGAATTTGGGGAAATTAAATGTGAATGTGTATGCACTTTGGAGAGCACAGCATAAGAGGTGGGCATCTATGCGGTTGCCTACATATTATACATGCAAATATACGTGAGCTATATGTGTTTAGTATACACACGGAAATAGAGGAGAGAGAAAATATGTTTATGTGGGTACATATTTATATAGATAAGAATGGGATTATGTCTCAGAATAGATTTGTAGCCGTGATTCATGTGGCCTAAGTGGAACGATGGGCCTTGTGGGTGAGCTGTGCTACTAAGTATAGCCCCAAATACTCAGATGAAGAGCCATCCCCTCCACATGCTCATGTGTGCACACCCACATTCAAAATTATGTATACACAAGTATTCACACGCACACACACATTCACACTGGGCTATACACTCCCATGAAGTTATGAGCACTCATGTAAATGCACAGAGACAGCTGTCAGACAGTTTTAGACAGTGGCCTTGTCCCCCTCATCTTCTTTCCCCACTAGCAGCAGAGCTAGGTGGTACAATTAATAGATTACAAAGACCTAAGTTCAAATCTAACCTCAGATGCTTACTAGCTGTGTGATCCTGTCTGCCTCAGTTTTCTTACCTGTAAAATGAGCATAAGAATAGCACCTACCTCCCAGAGTTGTTGTGAGAATCAAATGAGATAATATTTGTAAAGAACCTAACTTTACATAGTGGCCTGCCACATAGTAATGACCTCCTTCCCCACCATTATCCTTACTCCACACCCACCTAGTATAGAAGCTTTATCTCTCTCTGAGTTAGGATTGAGGACAGAGGAGGGGAAGGGCAAAGGAATTCACTCTTGGGCCCTAAGACTGGCTCCTTTATCCCCACCCCAAGCAGCAATCGGGGAGCGTTCCTCATCAACCCACCTTCAAGGGAGCGCCCATAGCTTATTCCTGGTTAAGTGGGTTGAGCTGATGGCAGCCTAGGGGGGCTGAGCAGGGGTAGGGAGCTGAGCCACATAAGCAGTCTTCACCTCTCTGGCAAAGGATGAGATCAGAACTGTGGTGTTCCCTGATTCTTCTATTTACTAGAAAAGAGGCACCTATTAAAGGAACAGTGATGGCCTTTAAAAGAAGAATTCTAAACGGCCTCCTTTTCCTTGTATTCTACACTAGGGATGTGGCCCAGGAGTGTGCTGGAGCCAGCTCATACTGGCTCAAGAAAGAGGATTGTTAAATTTTCAGTGTAGCCATTGATGCCTCAGTAATAAGAAAACACAGGATTTGATTTATTATCTTGTTGACTGTCTGGACTTAAGAAAGTGATGGAGAAAGTGTAAATAAACGCTAATAATGCATATCATTCATTCTCCCTCACTCCGGATCCAGATTCCATTGTCAAACAATTACCAACACAGCCCTGGGTGTGGCTAAGAATGCTTCTGAATTATGCAAGTATTGAGAGCTTCAGGACTCTTATATGGGCCTAAATACTCAAAGCATGGACAGGTCTGTGGATAAGGCCACATCTATGCATGGACAGCACCTTCAGTCCTTCTCAGAACTAGAAGGATATTGTATTACAGGGCAAAGAGCTTTGGAGTTGGAGGACCTGTGATCAGATCCTAGCTCTGATGTTTGCTTCCTATATGAAACTGGTCAAGTCACTTAACTTTCCTTTCCTCAGTTCCTTCCTTTATGAAAGGAGGTCTCCAAAGCCTCTTCCAACTCTAGACTGTGACCTTACAACTTCAGAGTATCCAGGCATATCCTTGCAAAGCATGAATCCCATCTATAACATATCCGATGAGGGAGCATCCTTTGGTTAAAGATCAGTCATGGGGAATTCATTGTCATCCCCCCCCCATTCCCCCTTCCATCACAACCCATTCTGATTTTGAAAACCTCTAATCAGGAAGAAATTTGTCCTAAGATTAAACTGAAATTTGGCTCCCTTTAACTTCTACTTATTGCTCCTAGTTCCCCAATATGGGACCAAGCAGAACAAGTCAAAATAGGGCGGCTCTTCGACAGCTAAAAAGCAACAATCATGCTCCTCCTTTGTCTCCTCTTCCCCAGGCTCAACATCACAGTCCCTTCAAGCAATCTTCATGCAGCTTAGTTTCCAGGGCCCTTACCATCCTGATCAACCTTTGAATATACTCCACTTCATTAACACATCATCTAAAATGTACCACTCATGATTTAGGAATGAAGGCTGATACTGTGTGACTTGAGCAAGTCCCTTTGGTTCCTTGGACCCACTCAGTTTTCTCGTCTGTAAAATGAAGAGATCTGGTCAGATAACTTCAAAGGTATCCTTTCTCCTCACTCTGGACACTATGCTTCTGTTAATGCTGCTTAAGATTTCATTGGGGTTTTTTCTTGATTGTTTTTGTTTTTAACTATCACAACACACTGTCCAGATTGAATTTTCAGTTTTCTAAAATTTTTAGGGTTTTTTGATTGTTTTCACATAAAGCCACATCACCCCCATTCTGTAAGTGGATAGTTGACTTTTTTCAGCCCATGCAGAATACTTTATATTAACTCTATTAGCATTTCCAGTCTCCGTGGTTTAGCACTAGCTGTCCCTGGAGTCTGGAATGCTCTCTCCTCACCTCCATCTTTTAAAGTCCCTGGCTTCCTTTAAGACTCAACTCAAATGGCAGCTTTTATAAAAGCAAACGTTCCATTGTTCCCTCTAGTTGTTAATGTCTTCCCCTTTCCATGGACCTCCACTTACTCTGTATATACCTTCACATTTACAGTTGTTGACATGTTGTGTCCCCCATTAGAATATAAGATTCTTGAAGGCAGGAACTATTTTGGGGCCTTTCTTTGTGTCCCCAGTGCTTAGCACTGTACCTAACACGTTGTAAGAGCTTAATAAATGCTTGCTGATTGATGGATGGATTCAGGCTAGCATTCTACCCTGTTAAGATCTCCTTAGAAGCTGATTCTAGCATACAACATACTAGCTATCCCTCCCAGCTTTATGTCATCTGGTAATTTGATAAACATGCCATCTGCGCCTTCATCTAAATCAGTGATAATAATGTCAAATAGAACCAGGTCACACACACCCTGTGGCACTTCACTAGAGACTTCCCCCCACTTTCATAGTCTCATAGACATCAGAGCCGGAAGGCACCTTAAGGATCATCTGGCCAAATCCTCTCAATTTACAGATGAGGGAACAGTCCCAGGGAGGTTCAGTGATTTAGGTTAGGTAACACAGACGGAAAACAACAAAGCAAGAACTTTTGACCTCTAAGCCATAATTCTTTCTACTATGCCATATAGCCTGATATCAGTTCACTAATCAATAGTCACTGGGTCCAGTTGGTCAACAAGAACCAAACTGACCTAATTGCACTATCATCCTTTCTTGCCTACCAAGATAATGGATTTTAGAGTCCAGATACACTATAGCATTCCCGTCATCTGCCATTCATATCAAAAATAAGATGAGGCTGGTCTTCGGTGCCCTGTCCTTAATAAATCCATGCTTGCTCTTTAATAGGGATATGAAGTTCATCTTGGTTACTTATTATGAATGATTCTAGACAAGTCAATTCACCTCTCTGGGTCTCAGTTTCTTCATCTGCAAAATGAAGGCTTTGGATGAGATAAGGTACCTTCCAGCTCTAAAAGTTTACAACCCTACGACCTCTGAGTTCTTCTGCCTTTGATTGCTTTCTAAGCTACACACTGAGATACCTGCATGGTCAGACAGATATATGCACAGGAGGTCATATGCGTGAAAGATATGCATACAAAGAAGCACAGAGACATATGCACATAGGCAGGCAGATATGTATATAGATAGATGTAGAGAGATGTATGTTTACATATAAATATATATCTAGAGGGTTAGATAGTGACACTCATAAAAGATACGCATCCAAAGATTATGTGCGCGCGCACACACACACACACACACACGCACAAGTCTTTGTGAATATACAAATATAATATACATGTGTCCATGCACACACAGTGGGTATGTGCTGCCTTGCCAGGAAGTGTCTTCCCTCCATCCCTCTATAGTAGTACTTGCTTTTCTAGGACTGAATCTTCCTCCCTCCTGCTTTTACCTCAAACTCTCCCCCCAGCAATTGGTACCTAGAGGGTAGAGGAAAGTGTTTGGGTGATTTCCCTCTGCCCCTCCTATCACACACAATTCCTTGGCAGACTACTTGAAAGGTGACCCCGTTCCCTGCCAGTGGCAGAGGAAGCAGCAGGTCTTCTACTACCGTGAGAACTGGAGACCTAAAGCTTAGCTCTCTAGAATCTGGGATAGATGGCATTAGGCACCAAGAAAGGAAGGGAGGGCAGTTCTCCTTAGGAGAAATAAACTCTTTCCTTGCCTCCCCAAAGAAGGAAAACCTAAGGTGCCTGCTCTCGGAGACCAGTTCAGTTTCTCCCATGGAAGAAGACCCATTTTGGAGGGAGTCGTCTCAATCTGCCAGAAATTTTGAGCTTGGCTTTCTGCCAGGTGAGAAAGAAGAGCAGCATTATGCCAGGGTCCAAGTATAACCGTGTTAAAGAAATAATAGCAATAATAACCAATAATCAGTTAAACATTTGCAAATTATTCTACTCCTCAAAACAGCCCTGTAATGTCTTATTATCTCCATTTTACAGATAGGAAGACTGGGTCTCAGATTTGATTTGCCCAGGGTCATACGGCTACTAGGTTCTTGAGATAGGATTTGTACTCAAGTTTTAGTCACCAAGGCCAGCATTCCATCCACAAGCCACCTCCTAATAATAAGTAAAAGGATGTAGTTGTGGACAAAAGCTAATGAGATAAATAAGGCTAAATAGACTAACCTTTACATGGATTTCTTCTTAACAATTCATTACTCAGTCAGTCTTCCAGTCCCTAGGCTAAAGGGATAACTAGCTACTGGGAATGGGGGACTAAGTGCCCAGAGTCTGAACATAATCTCACTATAATCCTTATATCAAAGACTCTTTCATAACACAAAGGGCCTGGGTACACTTTGAGAGATTTTCTCCCACTCTTACCACATTGCTCCCACTCAGGAAACCTGGGGAAAAGTCTGTGTAGCAAGGCGCTGGGTTTACTTTCCCTACCCACACGTGCATTAGCAGGTCAAATCCAAAGAGCTTGGCTGGCTACGTCTTCCCCTTGGAATTCTGGGGGTACCCCTGAAGTGTTTGGGTATCTTTTCACGCTATTGCTCAAACCCCCATTCAAACACATTTTCCCCAGTATTAATTGCCAATTACAGTTAGTATCTCCCCTATATCATTGACTAACACTCCAGTTGATATTTGTCAATATCATCAACGAGCAATTAACACAAATCAGCTTTTACAAAGGAAGAAATTTACTAGAAAGATATAGCAAGAACTGAGTACAAATCTCACCACCACCACCCCCAACCAGGGACACTTCACCCAAATTCCTGGGGAAAATGGGCTCAAAATTAAAATGGCTGCTACAAAGCCTTCTACCCGACAGGTACATTTCTAAATGGAGCACAGCTGATGAATGGAGTTTCTCCCTTGTTTGCAAGGACACAGAATGTTGGCTGCCATGCTGGGCTGGACCCCAAAGCCTACTCCTTGGGGCTATACTCCTCACCACGCTCAGTTGGTTTTGGTTTGGTTTCTAGACATCTGACAGCCCAGTCCTCTGGCCTTCTGAAGTTCACAAGGTCAAAGCTGTCTCAAATAGTCCTTCACTGATGAGAAGAAAAAAAAAGTACAACAGAGACCCAAAAAAAAGCCATACTATGCTCATGATCACATGTCAGCTGGTGTGGGGAGAATAGGTCATTGGTGCTACTTCTCTCTTCCCACCCAGATGCTTATAGCCGTCTTTTATTCAATCGCCACCAGTTTGTCTGGTCAATGCCTTTTGTATCCTCTCTCATTTTTGGCTCTAGAACTAATCAAAAGTCTTCTCTTCATTATGCAGCAAGGGAACAGAATACCTGCACGTTCTCCAAAGTAGAGAACTGGGCTCATCAAGTTCATATCATCACAGACTTCCAGAAGCAGGCTTAGCAAACATGCAAGTGGGTGACTGCATCAAGAACACAGTAGGCCTTCACTGGTCAGTCTCTGTTACCCATCTATCCTCCAGCATACCAGCTCCTTACTGGTAAACACACAGTTCACAATTTGTAGAATAAAATTTTCTTCAAAGAAGGAAGAAAGCAAAAGGAGAATCCTTCAATGAGCAACCATTAATCCCAAAGATGTACTGAATTCCCAATCATTTACAGTCATTCTGAGTGTGAGGGCTTCTTGAGCACAGATCCTTCCTCCTGTCTTGTCCTTGTGCTCTCTGAAGAGGGGGAGGAGATGGTATTTCCTTCCTCCTGATACTCTTCAAGACCCTTTAGCATGGCCACTCAGTTCACCGATCTCAGGCCAGATTGGAGCAAGTCTCTCTAGAACCTCAAACTTTCTTTTTTCTTTTTTTCAAAAATAGTATTTTATTTTTTTCCAATTACAAGAAAAGAAAGTTTTCAACATCCACTTTTATAAGATTTGATGTCCAAACTTTTTTTCTCCCTCCCTCCCTTCCCTACTCCCTCCCCAAGATGGCAAGCAATCTGATACAGGTTATATATGTACAATCATATTAAACATATTTCCACATTAGTCATGTTGTGAAAGAAAGAATCAGAACAAAAGGGAAAAACAAGAGAAAGAAAAAAACAAGGTGAAAATAATATGCTTTGATCTGCATTCAGACTCCATAGTTCTTTCTCTGGATGTAGATAGTATTTTCCATCATGAGTCTTTTGGAACTGTCTTAGATCACTGTATTACTGAGAAGAGCCAAGTCTATCAAAGTTGATTATCGCACAGCATTGCTGTTACTCTGTACAATGTTCTCCTGGTTCTGCTCACTTTGCTCAGCATCAGTTCATGTAAGTCTTTCCAAGTTTTTCTGAAATCTTCCTCCTCATCATATCTTATAGCACAATAGTATTCCATTACATCCTCATATACCACAGCTTGTTCAGCCATTCCCCAATTGATGGGCATCAATTCAACTTCCAATTCTTTGCCAGCATAAAAAGAGCTGGTATCAATATTTTTGTATATGTAGGTACTTTTCCCTTTTTATGATCTCTTTGAGATATGCACCTAGTAGTGGTATTGCTGGATCAAAGGGTACTTACAATTTTATAGATCTTTGGGCACAGTTCCAAGTTGTTCTCCAGAATGGTTAGATCAGTTCACAACTCCACCAGCAATGCATTAGTCAGAACCTCAAACTTTCAAATGTTATTCTCCCAGTGTAAGATGAGGGCAAAAATCCTTCCAGTTATAGATCTAGGAACTTCAGAAGCTATATAGTCCAATGCCTTCACATGAAGGAAAATGAAGGCTAAAAGGTTAAATGACATGCCCCAGATCACATGGATCATAAGTTCTTCTTTCACCTAGTTTCTACCATATGTCTCCACAAACCTTGCCTTTTCCCCTGCCTTCCTCAATCTCTCCCAGTTGCCAGCCCCAACCCATCACCCTTAGGTTAAAAAAAAATCTTATTTTCTCCACTTACTCAAATGGGAAAAGAATAGAGAAGAGGCAAAAATCCCAATACTCACAACACTGTTATAAGCTTAGGGAAAACCAGGTACAGGTACAGGTCCTTGGGGAAATAGAAACAATGAAAACATGCCCCCTAGAGCCTGGAGGTATGGATGGAAGTAATCTACAGTTTCTTCTCCAATATCCAGGTAGGTGAAACAACCCATTCAAAGTCCCCCTCACCCCCCCCCACACACACACACCTCATCATCTTCGAGGAAGGTATTGGGATGGGGATGACCATCTGCCTGTTCCATTCCCTTATCCAACCTCTCTTTTCTCTGCCCTCCACTAAACAGAAGAGGATGCTGAGAAAAGGATTTGCCCAAGAACCCCGAGAAAATTTGCAGTAAGGTGGAGGCTAAGGCCCTCTAGGGCCATGATTTATAGCTTAAACATAGAAATTGGATCAACCTGCAGTCTCTTCCAAAGTAGAAATGAGGCATAGGAGCAGGAAACCCAGGGGCAGCAAGAAGTGCACCACTTTGTCCTCCTCCTGTCTGTCAGCTTTGGCACCAGAACCTATGGAGCAGAAGCATCGAAAAATACCAAGAACAACTGCCACAGTCAAGAGGGGACCCTAAACAATCAACTAGTGAAGAGGCATTTGTTTAGCATTTGTTAAGTGCCTAATCCTATAAGGGGGCTTTGGCAGGTATTAAAGAACCTAATATGCAGACCCTTGACCTCAGAGATCTGATAATCCAGTCAAGAAGAAAAGGCTAGCACACAGGGAATGACAGAGAAGAAACAAGTGCCAACTGGACATATAACAGAAAGCACCACAAAATGCCAGGGACCTTGAAGATGATCCAGTCCAGCTTTCTCATTATACAGATAGGGACACTGAGGCCCAGAAAGGCTAAGTGACTTGTCCAAGGTCACAGTGAAGGTCAAAGTCATCTAACATCAGTACCTGTATTAGAATCAACTCTCCTGTTTCCCTGACTAATATGCTTTGCTTGACACCATGCTAGGAGTCCAAAAAAAAGGAAATTGTCTGTGTGTGGGCTGGAGTATCTGGGAGGATGAACAGTTCCATGGAGGAGGTGAGACTTGAGGATGATTAAGATCTGGATGGTGAAGAGGTGGATGGAGAACTTTCTAAGAGGAGGAAAACACATGAGCAAAGCTTTGCACAGAAGTAGGACTTAGCTTTCAAGAGAAAGTGAGACCGGCCTGATTAGAGTAGAAGATGAGCAAGTATTCTAGAGGGGAACAGGAGAAAATAAATTTGGGTAGGACCCATGGAGCCTGATTAGAGGTCTTGAAAGCCAAGGAATGAGGAAAATAAACTTTAAGCTTCAGACTCCATGGCTAAATCTCTGAAGGACAAGATGAAATAAGGGCTGCATCTAATGAAAGTAAATCTTGTACCTCATCCCCACCCCAAGAACATACAAATGACGCCATGCTGAGGGTATGGTGGTTTCAACTAGATAGATTGTATCTCGCCAGTCTGGGAGCTGGAGGATTAATTCAAAATCTTTTCTAAGTCTTTAAATTCTTTATTGAAAGCAGTGTAAAATGTCTCTGCCCCTAGGGGTATGGGCCAGGGCATAAAATGGGGGTGAAGGGTCCAGCTGCGGAGAAATTCAGTCCTGCCATGAGCTCAGGGATACAGGCCTGTTTAGTGATCTCATTGCAAAGACACGGCTTAACCCCAGTTTCTCCCAGGGCCAAGTTTCCTGCTCACAACTGTCCCTGGCTGTCCCCTGGTGGTGTACTGAGGAACTTCTCACTTACTTTCTCAATTTCTCCTTCAGTCCTTTCATTCTCTCTCCTTTCAGCCCAGATTTAAGATAAACTCCAGCCTTTACCTGTTCCTCTGGCTTCTGTGGGTTGCATGAGGACCTGAAGAAATCCACCCCACTATTTCCAAGAATCTAAACCTCCATGGACAGTTGAAAATCTCCAAAACAAAGATCTAGTGTCTTTTTTTTCATCTTCCCACAATACCTAGTACCCTTCTGTGTGCACAGCCCTAATATAGCCAAAGGAAAAAAATCTGAAAGTCTCATCTACCCAATAGGTCCCATTTCATCCCTGGCTACTCTGGGGTCCTCTCCTCACTTTGGCCGGACCTGTTGCTAAGACAAGAGAAAATTCAAGCCCCCATTTCAACTAGACCTTCCTGGCATTGGAAACAAGCAAACATTCTTATGTTGTATTAACATCCTGCTTGTCAGAGACCACGAGGTAGGAGGACCCTGTGGCTCAAAAGTTATTCCCCGAGTGCTCCAACCCCTGACCTCCCATTCTTCCTTCTTCCAAAAACTTCTCCTCCTCCTCCTGACAAAGTTTAGAGCCATGTCTAAAGGCTTAACAAATATTGAAGACTGGATAATTTTAAAGGCATCCCTTACACTCCTCAGAGAAGAGGATTTCATAATTAACCCAATCACTCAGAATATTGTGACCAACTAGAAGATCTTTCCCTTCCAGTTCTAAATTCTATGATTCTAAATTCCTTCTTAAGATTCCCTACTCATTATTCTTATAGCTTCTGCCTTCTTCCATCTCCCTGCCCCTCCCCATTTCAGTCTCTTTCTCTGTTTCTGTCCCTGTTTATCTCTGTGTCTTGCTGTCTGCCTCTCTCTGTCTCTGTCTCTGTCTCCGTCTCTCTCTGTCTCCGTCTCTCTCTGTCTCTCTCTCTCTCTCTCTCTGTGTCTCCCTCCCCCAATCCCTCCCTGCCTCCCTCTTTCCATATATTATAGCCTTATCTGGGGCTGTCACTGTCAAAATTCATGTTGTGATAGGCAAATTGGTCTGGGTGACTTACTGAAAACCTGCTGCTGCATCTCTCTCTGCCCGGAGAGTGGAGAGATAAGAGCATCAAGATAGAGCAGCTGCCTCTACAGTTCTGAAAAGCAACAGC
This sequence comes from Trichosurus vulpecula, assembly GCF_011100635.1. Lineage (NCBI taxonomy): Eukaryota > Metazoa > Chordata > Mammalia > Diprotodontia > Phalangeridae > Trichosurus > Trichosurus vulpecula. Next base: position 176,389,871 of record NC_050574.1, read on the forward strand.
TGCCGAGAGGAAGGGGAAACTTGTCATTGGGGTCTATGCAGAAGCCAGAGGTTCATTGGGAGCATAGTCTTCATTCTTACAACCCCCTGTGGGCTGAGAGTTTATTAATAACATTAACTCATATTTTATTTATTCATTATATAATATTTTTATAGCAAGTCTTAACATGCTTTCTTCATGACAACTCTCTGAGGAAGGTAGTACAAGTATGACCCCCATTTGACAGGTGAGGAGATTGAGGCTCAGAAAAGTTAAGCGGCTTACCTATTATGGAGGCAGAATTCTAACCCATTTCTCCTGACCCCAAGTCCAGCTTGGTGGTCTATTAGATAGAATGCTAGACTTCAAGTCAGGAAGAATTAACTTGGAATCCTGCCTCAGACATTTATTAGCTATGTGACCATGGGGAAGTCAGCAAACCTCTTGGTCTCAGTTTCTTCATTTTTCAAATGAGGATAATGGCATCTACTTCCTAGGATTATTGTGAAGATCAAATGAAATAATTTATATAAAGTGCTATACAAACACTAGCTAATACAGTATTATTTCTCTTGTACCCACAATTCCTTTCATGGTATAGTGCAGACTTGGGCTAGTTGTATAATAGAGTTAGGGAAGCCAATGAGATTCCCCAAGAGGTATTGGGCTAGTGGTCTGAAGATACCTGTGTTATTTGTACTCTTCCAGCAGAAAGGGAGTAGCAGTGGCCCAAGCCTGATGACTCTACTTGTCAACCTGGCATCTTGGAGATTTGCACTATCTACTTCAGGAAGATCATCTGATCCTAGCTGTCTCCCATGTTAGAGAGGTATGGTTAATAGCTATGCTGATCCTTTTATTCCTCCTATTCTTTTGTAAAATGAAGTCCCAGTGGACTTGGTGTTAACTATGACTAAACAACTTCCCAAGCACAGTTGTTAAGACTCAACCCTCCCCCCGTGGTTGAGAACTTCCCCCACGCAGTGTGGATGGGGGATTAAGGCTCCAGCGGCCCTGACTCATCCAGTATATGAACACTCCCCAACCCTTGTTCCCAAAACAGTTTCCCTCCCACAAGAACACCCACCCATAAAAGTTGAAATAGCTGAAGGTCTTGCCAAACTCTAGGCCAGGTAGATTTGAAGGAGAACCCCACAAGATAAGTATATTCTAGAATGAGGAAAACTCCCTATAGAAGCAAGCACTGGCCATCCAAAGGAAATCTACTACCCAACTATACCATGATAATCATAATGTATCTCAAATAATTTTCACCCCTATAGCTCAAAGCTCTTAGAATCAAAGAAGATACCTTAAAGAGCATCAAATCTACCTCTTGTATTTACAGATAAGAAAATCAAGGCTCAGAGACATGAAGTGGTTTGCCTGTATAATATATAGATTTGAACCAGGGATCATAAAATAGCATAGTGACCTTAGAAATAATTTAATCCAACCCTCTTACTTTTTAGAAGGAAGTGAAGCCCAAAGAGGTTAAATGATTTGCCCATGTCCACACTGCCAATAAGTTGGCAAAGTCAGGATCCAAGCTAAGGCCAGCTGTCATCAGGGTGCTGGTAAAAGTATAACAACTGGCTCTCCAAAAACAAGTTTAATCTGCAATATTAACATCTCTTTCTGACAATCAACCAAAAATAAATAAATAAATAATGAATCAAGCCTTGATTTGTCAGAGGTATAAATGCTCTCACTGAAAATTTAACAATCTGTGAGGTTCAGTTGGCTTCAGCAGAGCCATGACTAAGGTTCTACAAATCTAAATCATGTTCTTTCTGGGGCACCACAATCCCTTAGTGTGATGGGTCTTTGGGCAGAGTTCAGGCTTTGTAGAAAAAAAAACACAGTTGAAAATTGTTTGATTGGTGCCACTCTTTGGGCACATGCTTATTTCTTCTTGAAAATCTGGTTGTATAGATGTCCTTGGAGCTAAAACAAACAAAAATGGTCTATGTTCAAATCTTAGCTTTGTCGGGTACTAGCTACATGACCTTAGGCAAGTCTCTTCAGTTCTTTAAGTCTCACTTCTCTCATCTGTCACATGATGATGATACTTTCACTACCTACCTCCACCAGTTGTTGGGAGGAAAGCACTTTCTAAACCTTAAAGTGCTCTAAAAATGTGAATTATCAAAGCAAAGACAGCTGATGGCTTCCCCTTTGCTAAGCTGAAGTGACTGTCAAAGAGTGGGTAGAGCTAATCCCCGTGATGCAAAGCCACTAAGCAAAATGGCATGAGTTAAGGCAGCTGCTATATCAGCTCTTGGAAAGGGGCAAAAAAATACGGGTTACTCCCAAAGGCATCTGAAGAAATCCCTAATTGCCCCCCATGTGGAACCCCCCCCCATTGCCCCAGCCCTGCAACTTTTGGATTTATGGAACCCTCGTGACTTTTCTTTTTCAACCCCTCAAAAATGCCCTGACCTTGTAGACTCTAACACTTTATAACCCATCATTTCTTTTTTCTGGGGTGGAAGATACGGAAAGAGATAAAGGAAGGAATTGCTATAATAGGAAGCTACCACAAGGTGGAGCAATGAGGTCAGTGAAAGTGACTTTCCAAAAAGGATGGGGCTACCCCCTTTTCCCCTTAATTCAAGGACACACAATGAAAGAGATCTTTTCTATGGAATGCACAGATCAGCTTCTATCAACAAGATCTGGAATCTAGTCCTCCTCCAACCTTCCTACCATCCAGCCTACTCTGCCCACAATCTAGAATCAGGAGCCAGTCCCCAGGATCACCTGGATGCTGCTATTGCTAAAGTTAAAAATACAGAGAGATGGGGAGGAGGAGATCAGAAATCTGGACTCCATTTGGTACCTGGAGGAAGTTTACAAGTATTGGAGGTGAGTGGAGGTACTCTTCTCTCACACTAAATAATAAGCATCTCAAGAGATGGGAAGAAAATTTGGAACTCAAAATCTTGTGGAAGTGAATGTTGAAAACTCAAATAAATAAATAAATTGAAAAAAAAAAAAGCTTCTCAGAATGAAAACCAGTTCCTGGCAGGCAGCTGAACAATTTGCTGCCTGAGAATTCCAGGCCTTGGCAGGGGAAGATCAGCTGGAGTTGGGGTTTGAATGCTTCTAAATAGCATTGTAGGTCTCATGTTCAACACTTTCTGTCCCCTCCAAAGAAATCCCCTTTTCTTTCCCACACACACCCTCCCTCTACACATACCATGTACATCCACCTGTCACCCATATAGAGGCATGCACAGAAATCCACACGCCCACAAACCTCCCCTCCCCCTCCCTACAATACTGCACAGACAGATGAAGGCAGCATGGAGAGAGTGCTGGATTTGAAGTCAAAAGACCTAGGTTCGAATTACTTGACTGCCCTGAGCCTTGGTTTGCTCAGCTATAAAAGGAGACAGTGAGAACTAGATCATCTATAGGGTCTATTCTTTCACTCTATCCTATGATTCAATACATATATTCATTCATTCCTTCACTTCCCACCTTCGCACACCCCACCCTTCCTCACACATATCTTCTGCAAAGAAACCCGTGTCTAATATGATACATCCTTCTCCCACACAACAATGGTTCATATTTACATATAGGCTTAGAAAGCTTTTCCCTCAAAATAGCCCCGTGAGTTGGGTGACAGTATTTTTGCCCTAATTTTGCAGATGAGGAAACTGAGGCTTAGAAAGTAAAGCGACTTCCTGATGGCCACAGCATACACAGATGCAAACATGTGTGGATTTGGGCAGACAGGTAACACCACATGGTAGATAGGGTGTGGACTTGACAACAGAAAAACCCAAATTCAAATCCTACCTTACACATCTTATCTATGTGATCCTGGGTGAGTCACTTAACTTCTGCCTGCTCCAGTTTCCTTATCAGTAATTTAAAAAAAAAAAAAGTTCCTTTCAGCTTTAAACCAATGACCCCTAGGCTGTAGACAACTCAATTTGGCAAGCATTTATTATGTGACTACTGTGTGTAGTGTGTGCTAGAGGAAATACAAAGTGCAAATTATACATAGTGCTTTTGTGGAGCAGGGACTAGAGGATGACAGATATTCTCATATACGTGGAAATACAGAAGTGCAATCACAATGCACTGGTTAAACAGTATATGGCCTTGGGGTGGAAAATCTGCTTCTTTTTCAGGCGGGTAGGTTCTAAATTCACCTGAAGGTAATATGAGTTAAGTGAGAAGGAAAGAAGGGAATGACTGTCAAAGAAGCAGAAACCCATCCTGTCTCATCTCTGGGGGCAGGTGAAGAGCAGAGGAAGTGAGGTTTTAAATTAAGAATCCTGGTTGGGAGGAGGTGCAGTAGAGTTTGTTGTGAGACAGACACACCTCGAAAAGGCTGGGAAGGACTGCCTCAGACTCTAAACTTAACTTTGGTTAGACCACCAAGGCTCAGGACACTTCTAGAGACAAGGGAAATGATGTATGCCTAGAGAAGAAGAGGTATGGAGAAGATGGGAATAAAAAGTGAAGAAAAAATGAGTCAAAGAAGAGTGAAAGAAATGAAGAGAGAGCAAAAGAAAGGGGACAGAAGGAAAGGGGACTAAGAGATTGGGAGAGTAGGTCTTAGGCAAATTAGTTCAATTCTTTATACTTTGTTTTCTTCACCATGCTGCTTGCAATCTGGTCATCATTTTCTCTCTCTCTCCTAAACCTGAGACTCTCCCTCTGGGTCCCTAAATTATCTTGTCAGGAATCTCCATGACACCTCCTGGCTATCTCCAGACCATTGTTTCCACTCCATCCCCCTTTCCCACATTTATGTGTGCTGTCTTTCCCAATTAGAATGTAGACTCCTTGAGGGTAGGTACTACTCTGGTTGCTGGTATTCATATCCCTGTTGTTCAATTGTATTTCAGTGATTTCTGACTCTTAGTGACCCCATTTGGAGTTTTCTTAGCAAAGATACTGGAGTAATTTGCCATTTCCTTCTCCAGCTCATTTTACAGATGAGGAAGCTGAGGAAAACTGGGTTAAATGACTTGCCCAGGGTCACATAGCTAGTAAATGTCTGAGTCCAGATTTAAACTATTTGTATCCATGGTGCTTAGTATGTGTGCTGCCTGGGACAGACTAAGCACTCAATAAACGTTTTCTCCATCTATCCATCCATCCACCTATCTTTTCTGTAAAATGAAAGGATGGACTAAATGATTTCTAGAGTCTCTTCTAGCTCTAAATCCTATGATCCTAAGAACTGTACAAAAGCAGAGAAATCACAGACAGAAGGAGGATGAGAGGAAGAGAGCTTAAAGGGAAAAAAGGAAAGGAGGTAAGAGGAGACCAAGAGGCTCTGTGAAGACCTGAGAATGAGGCTCAGCTCAGTTTATATCTGTGAGCACCGGCGAGGCCAGCCAGGAGGTCTGGTTTGGCTCATCTGTTACTTACAAGCAATACACTCCCTCTCAATCCTGATTAGTAGAAATTAGCCAACATATGGCTAATCCCCTCCACCATAGTTACTTTGCTGCCCCCAAACACTGAACAGGGATCATGAGGGTCTCTTTATTCAGTCTGGTTGCCTCTCCTAGTTTGGCTTCCAGCTTCCATGTCATCCCATGGGAAGCCAAGCCCAGGCCCTCCCTGCATCTGGTACAAGGAGATTTGTCCTTGGTATCTGTTTTAAGAGCGCTAGGACACTAAACACAGAGGGGGAGTCTGGGAAAGAGATATTGGGAGGACTGAACAATTCCTTTAAGTCAACTTACAGGAACACCGATACTTAACATTTGTATAGTTTTTTTCCTTTTTATGTTTTCTAAAGACTTTCACATCTATTATTTCATTTTATCTACACAGAAACCCTGTGTGTGAGGCAGATATGTGACATAATCCATATTTGACAAATAAAAAGTCTCCAGCAATTTTCCAGGGTCATACTTTTAGCAAATAAAAGAGCTATTCAACTAAATTCAATGACATCTAAGTGCCTACTACATGTCAGGTACTGTGCTAGGTTTGAGGTTACAAGGACAAAATCGAAACAGTTCCCGCCCTTGAGGAGCTACATTCTAGGAAGGGAGAAGGAATATAACTTATATACATATAAGGATGTAAGCGAATGCAAAACAGATACAAAGTAATTTCCCAGGCAGCTAAGTGGTGTGGTGGGTAGAGTGCCTGACCTGGAGTCAGGAAAACTTCTCTTCCTGAGTTCAAATGTGACCTTAGACACTTACTAGCTGTGTGACCCTGCCCAAATCACTTAACCCTGTTTTCCTCAGCTTCCTCATCTGTAAAGTGAACTGGAGAAAAAAATGGCAAATCGCTCCAGTATCTTTGCCAAGAAAACCCCCAAGTGGGGTCACGAAGAGCTAGACATAACTGAAACAACTAAACGATAACAAGGGGAGATCAGCATGAAAGACAGTTTGTCCAACATGAAAATAGGGGTTGCAGAGGGAGCAAGAACACCAGGGGATACAGCTAATCAATATGGATTTAAGGGAGCAGGTTGTGGTATTTGGAGAAGGGAACTAGGCAACCTACAACTTAGAATCCCTAATCCCTAATCCCTAATGATGCCTGAGGTCAAGGCTAGGATCCCAGGAATCCTGGAGACAGAACATGCAAGATTGTGACCATAGAAATAACATCTTGATTACAATCTTGAATCTGCCATTAACTAATTGGGTGACCTTGGACAAATCACAACAACTCTCTGAGCCTGTGATGTCATTTGTTGAGAGAAAGAGGAGAAAGAGAAAGAGAAAGAGGAGAGAGGGAAAGAGAAAGAGAGAGAGAGAGAGAGAGAGAGAGAGAGAGAGAGAGAGAGAGAGAGAGAGAGAGAGAGAGATAGGTTAAATCAGATCATGGGTTCTTAACTCTTAACCTTTTGTATGTCATAGAACTGTTTGGCAGTCTAGTGAAGTCTATGGATCCACTCTCAGAATATTTTTAAATAACTGAAGGAAATGCTAAATTTCAGTTAGATATTAATGAAAATTGAGATGTAATTTTTTTCCTATCCAAGTTCACAAGTAAATATCATGCTATCCACAGGCCACTTGGAGGTCCAAAGACCCCAGGTTAAGACACCATGGATGTCTAAAGTCTTTTCTAGTTCTTAAAGTCTATGCTTCTACGTCAGGCGAGGACTGAAGAAAGAGAAGGTGATTTTTAAAATTTTGTATATTGTTCCATATTGTGTGGACTCTCAATAAATGCTTACTGATTGACTTGCTAAATTTGCAACATAAAAGAAGTGGATTAGATATGAAGATGTTAGGGATATGAATCAAAGGAATAGGTTGGGTAGAAATTTCAGCAAGACAGATCTAGGCTCACATAAGGAAAAAAAAATTTCTAGTAATTAGACCTATCCAAAAGTGAGGTGAATCAACTCAGGAGGAAAAGAAGTCTCCTTCCTTAGAAGTCTTCAAGCAAAGACTCAATGAACACTTGTGAGGGATGTAGCAGAAGGGATTCTTGTATAAATGGCTTAGAGATCTCTTCCAACTCTGAGACTGGATGATACCAAAATCCTCAGAATTTGTAAAGTGATCTGCAGAATATAAAAAATATTAAATCTCCTTATCATTATAAAATTGGGGAAGGGGGAACCCATGTCATGGACTTGTACTATATTTTATTATTCTAATTTCCTTTGTAGCCATAGTAATGACAATGCCATGCAAGGTAAGAGAAGTAGCTTCATTTCAGTTAGATATATTCAAAGCAGTCTGTCTTCCTACCCTCCAATCATTAGACACAAGTATGGAATGAATCCACATTTTCATAAAACAGAGAAGGTCGGTAAGAACTATTGTGACCCTGAGGTCTCCCCATTCCACCCACCTGGTTTCAGATAGGATAAAACTTCACCTATTCTTGGAAGGTCAAATCTACTCTTCCCTTTAAAATCTCTTAAAAAGAAATTACAGCTTAGGACGTGTTGTTGTTGCTGGCAATTTCTTCTTATACTCTAGCGTCCTTCCCTCTGTCCAGGCTATATAATCAGCTCTTGTGACAGAAAAGAACTTAAACTTGTCCAGCATGCTCATTTTATAGATGAAGAAAATGAAGAATTGCTTAAGGTCACTTAGAGAGTAGCAGAGCTGGGATTCAAACTCACAGCCGCTTCACCCCTCTTTTAACTCCACCACAAAATTCTTCCTTCAGTCTTGACCCCTGTTACTCATCACCACTCCTGAGCTCTTGTCCCAAATCACCAAATGCCTTTTGGACATCTCAAATTGAATGTTCTGTTGGCATGTTAAATTCAACAGAGAATTCATTCTTTTCCCCTAAAACCCTACCCCATTCCTGATTTCCCTATTAAATCAAGGGCACCACTTTCATCCCAGTAAACCAGGTAGAAACCTATCACCTCTTTCCTAGGCCACTGCAATGGCTCCCTAACCAGTCTTAATGCCTGACCTCTCTCCCAGCTCTAATTCATCATCTGCTCAGCTACCAAGGTGAGCACAGGCCTAACCATGTCACTGCCCTATCACTGAGCTCCTCCCATGACTCCTCATTACTGTCAGAAATCAAAGTCCTGGATTTGGCATTTAAAGCTCTTCACAGCCTCTATTTTTCCAGTCTTCTTACACTCTACTCCCCACTATTCATTTCATATCCCTCTACATTTGCATTGGCTATCTTACATGCCTGGAATGAACACTCTGTCCCCTCAGCTCTGCCTCTTAGATTCCCTGACTTCAAGACTTTCCTCAAAGCCTGCCTTTTGCAAGAGGCTAGTCCCAGAACCCCCAGATGCTAATGCTTTCCCTTCCAAGGTTACCTTCCATACTCTGTACATCTTGTATTTTGGCCTGTTGATTTACATGTTTTCTCTCCCGCTAGAATGTAAATTCCTTAAGGACAGGGATTGTTTTTGCCTCTCTTTGTATGTCCAATACTTAGCACAGTCCCTGGTATATAAGAGCTTAATTAATGCTTGTTTACTGATTGACTGAGGTAACAGCATCAGATCATGGAATCTCCCCCAAGTATTTCTAGGGATAAAAGATATACCCACCTACTGAGATGACTTTATAGAAGGTCCTGGGTCTGTAGGTAAGTGAATGAATTGTCATGCCCGACAATTTCCTTCAGTCTGAATATTCTGTGACCTTGACCTGGCCTTTTCTCCAAGGAGGTAAACACAGAGAGACTAATAAGTCTTATCAAGGACCCTACCCAGTATTTTGTGAGGTTTGCCTCTTCCTGAGCAGCTGGGAGCCTCAACTTCCTGATAGTCAGTAATCTCAGTGCAATGGTAGGTCTAAATTTTATGGAATAGAACAACACATGAGATAAAGAATATTCTTTACTAGGAAGAGAAAAATCCTAGGAAATTAGGGTTAGGGTAGGGTTAGATTTCAAGACTCATGGATGCTGGGGTTGTTCCATATAGCTCCCTTCCCAGAGTGGTCACATTGTCTGAGACACCCTTATTCAAGACAATTATGGAGTTCAAATAGTATGTGGTGTGCATTAAATGCACTGAGGGGCTGATATCACCCCTGAGGACCAATCAAAGCCAGTTCCTTCTGAATCTGCAGTCTATAAGTACTAAATAAAATGCTAAGTAATTGGAGAGATGTTAAATCTATAGTTTCTCTCTGAATGTCCTCATCTCATTGTTAAAGGCTCACAGTTCTGGCTTAGATTCTAAAAAGCAATTGCCAGCAAGGAAACTTCCTGGTTCCTCAGGACTCAGGGCAGAAACAGAGTGGACTTCCACTAAGCAGGCTGGTCAGGTTCCCCAGGATTCCGAGCCCCCAGGCAATGTTTGCAGAGACTGCATTCCCCATTGTTGGAAAAATGCAAGGAGTGCAGGTTAACCCTCAGACCATCTGGCAAATACCTCATTGAGGAGTTTCCCCCCGGCTCAGGGGCCTAAATTAGGGAATGCCTCCAGATGGGGCACTGCGTGTCAAAGGGAGTCCCTGAAAGAGAGTTGTAGGAAGGAGGTGCAGTGGGGTATGGCTTTGCCCCATAACACTAATACAGAAAAACTTGCTTGTGCATTTTGTGTGAAGGGAAAATTACATCTAATTGGAGGACTGGGATAAAAATAACCCCAATCTGTAAACAAAACCGTACAAGGAACCAAACACTTAGATACCCCCACAGTGCAGACAGTCCTGGAGCACCAGAGCTCCAACAACATGATGTTGAAGATACAATATTCATCCGAAATGGGGAACACCCAAAAGCCCTGGACCCCTGATAAGAGAAAGTGAGGAGAGAGGCAGGGATGTCTAGTGTGGGATTCTTACTGAGCCGTAATAGTGTCAGGGCTCTGGAGCTTTTCTCCATCACAGCCTAGGTAAAACACTTACCCTTGTGATACCTCAATATTCCCAGCCCCAAAGTACCTTCTGGGAAAATCGCTTCTCACCTCCTTCCCCCTTGAGTAATGATTTATATCAGGTCAAGTGAAGAGGGAAAAAAAAAGTTGATACTTTCATTTCACTCTGAGTGTCATGGCCAGGAGTGGCTGGAAAATGTTTGTCTTTTGTTTACTAGAGATACTATACAAGGCATACTCTCTCTGGCATTTGTAAAAGGCATACAGCCAAACTCTGCTCTCCAAGGCTTTTTATATAAGAGACTGAGCAAAAATCCTGTCAGAATTTATGGTCATAGATTTAAAATTAGAAAGGATCTCAGAGGGCATCTTGTCCAACCCCTTCCTTTTACAAGCAAAGAAACTAAAGTCCAAGGAGGTTTAATGAACTGCTCCCTGGCCACACAGAAAGTAAATGTCAAATGGGATTTGAACCCAGGTTCTCAGATTCTGGGATAGCTTTCCCTCCACTATACCACACTGTCTTTACATATAACCCCTGAATTGCTCCCCTGGGAATTTTGGAGTCCCTTTTCTTGGATCCATCCTTGGAGAAGAAATTCTACTATACTTTTACTGGCTGTGTAATCCACAGAGGTCTTTTAACCTCTCTCAGGCTCGGCGTTTTCATCATAGTTATACTTGCACAATCTTTTTAAACAGGTTTGGTGAGCAAAAGGATCACATGGATGGGACACTGATCTACGAATGCCCAAACCTTTTGGTGTTCTTCGTACCTAAGACCTTGGTTGGCTCACAGCATGGCCTGGCACACAAGACTCCTCCAGAAACACACAACACAGGTGAACATAGGCCTTTAGCATAGGAATATCAGATCCCTAGAAAAATACTGGTCTGCCATGCTGAGGTCTCACTTGACTCTCTGGCCCTCTCCCCTCTAACACTTCTCTCCCTGGCCCTCCCCCCAAGACATTCTGTAATATAATCAGAATGTACAATGGCCCAACCTCTAACACCAGCACAGAGGATCTGGCTCTTCCTGCTTTTATCTGCTATGCACAGGCAGCTTCCAAGGGAGAGAGCAGCAGTGAAATCATTAGGGATATTGCCCACTGTGGTAACTTGCTGCCTGCTGCAGCTCAGGTGCCCCAGTTTCCTTAAGTGGTTAGCACATCCCTTTTTTTTTTTAGCCCTTTCCCATTTCCTTTCCTCTTTGGGAAGGGGAGTCATGAGGACCCTGAGGTTGCATACGCCTAGAGGCAACAAACTGATTAATGCCCACAAAATGTTGTCATTGCTTGCTACACATGGCCCCAGCTGGTCAGAGGCCTAATTCTGGGTTGTCAGCTCTGTATAATGGCCTATCTCAATCCTGGATAAGGAGGCACTCCCTGGACCTTCCTCTCCCATATCTTCCTTCCTGCTCTTTTCTAAAAATGCTGAGTTGTGCTATGGGCCTCTCCAATTATATCTTCTTTTCTCTCTAAAGCTTCAGGGTCCTGCCAAGAGAAATAAATTGCTGGCGCCTATACCATCTCCTTCCCTTTATTTGGTCTATCCATTCCAGGTAGAAGTCTGAACTTAAAAGGTTATTGTCCACCAGGATTTTATCTTTGAGTCAGAAAGACCTGAATTCAAATCTGGCCTCAGATACTTCCCAGCTGTGTGACCCTGGGCAGGTAATTTAACCTCTGTTTGCCTCAGTTTCCTCAACTATAAGACGGAAATCGTAATAGCACCTACTTCACAGGGTTGTTGTGAGGATAAAATAAAGTATTATTTGTAAAACATTTACTACAATATTGCTAGTATGTATCTAAGGCTATATTTGAACTCAGGTCTGTCCTGATTCCAGGCCCAGTGCTCTATCCACTTTGATACCTAGCTACCTCCTTATAGTAAGCTCTCTTACCTTGGGTCTCAGCACCTTGTGGCCCCTCTCTCTAGATCAAGGGTGTTCTGATAACTGTATTTCAATATAATTGGTTTCCTTTATAATCTCATGTATTATATTTTATTCATTTAAAAACACTCTTCTGAGGAGTCTATAGGCTTCATCAATTTTCCAAGAGGTCCATGATTCAAAAAAGTTTAAAAACCTTTACCCTACATGAACTTGAAATTGGGTCACTGTTGCTATGATAGAGTCTTCAGAATAGGAGGACATCAGACCCATTTCTGTAAGCTCTGTCTGGGATAGGTACTTTGCCCCAATATGGGCAATGAAGCCAAGGTAATTCTGCCTACTCCATCAGGTTATGACAACCATTTCATTTTTTAAAAAATGGTCCTTAATGAACCTAGTACAGCAAACACCCAAGAGAACTGAGATCTCACCCAATATTCTGCTTATATTGGCTCATTGATTACCTTCTTATTATTCTGCTCCTGGGTCCACCAAGACTGTAACACTGGAAACATAGTCCACAGAAAGTGTAGGACCTTCGACCCTTAAAACTCCTACTGATAGGTGACCCACAGCAGCACAAATTCTGGGTTCTTCAGCCTATCTGTTGCTATCCCAAATCCTCTCTTAAGCTCACCCTCTCATCTTGTCTTCCAAGAAGCCTTTCCACTAGGGAAACATTTTGGTCATACCTGCCCAGTTATCTGTAGAGAAAGAAGAGTAACCTGCTATCCTATCTTAGGGTTTTTCGCTTAACTCCTTTTTTGCAGCTCCTTCAAGTTTATAAGAACTCTTAGCTGATGGAACTCATTTATGGATAAACGAAATGAATTCTTTTCCTTGCCTCACACCTAACATTGATTTAATGACATCCTGTTTCATGTGAAGTGAACCAAAGTTTACCAGGAATACTGGTAGACTTCCACTAAAAGGAAGGAAAGGCTTCCTTTTCCAATAAAGAAACTAAAACAGCACTCAATCCCTACCCTCCAATTGGGCAAAAATATAAAGCCATCTTAACTTGGTGTGTCACAAAATTATGTGACTTAGTCTTAAAAACCATCTCCCACTAAACTAAGAAAGCCAATTAGTATCTGTTCCTACTTCCCCCTCCCTACCTCACCCCCACCCCCAAATAAAGGCAAGCCCAAGTAATGCTGCCATCTTTATAGAGGAGCTGGAGAGAATTGGAAATTCTGATGAAACACACAATGTCACCACACCCTGAAATTCCCATAGCTGTTCATCAGCCAAAATATCATCCCCATCAGGCCTCTAGGGCAAAGGTTCTTAACTTTTTTGTGTGTAAAAGACCCTTTTGGCAGTCTGATGAATCCTATGGACCCCTCTTAGAATAATGTTTTTAAATGCATAAAATGTGTGGGATTACAAAGGAGATAATTATATTGAAAAAGCTATCAAAATGTTAAAAATAAAACAAACAAAAAAGTTCACAGACCCCAGTTTAAGAGCCCCTGCTATAAGGTTATCGGCATGGTGTTGTGTTGATTATGACATCTGACAGTCAGGGTCCTGTGACCTCTGGCATGGGCACACTCAGAAGAATATGGAAAGACTTGAAGGAGTTTTTAAGAACTCTGAATCTCAATGACCTTATAACATCATTGCTCCAAACTTTCCAAGTTATCTGTGCCCCAAGACCTACACTTGAAGCATGCTCTGGCCCACAAGACATCTGCTGGGATTCCATAAAGCAAAAGACAACTCAGAGGCACACAGGGAAAGCCTCCCAGGACTCCCTGACCCTTGCCAACTGTGCTATCTCACTCTCACCTACCTTCTGAGAAGCCAGCTCAGCTCTGACACCTTAATGGGCCAGCCGATATTCAAACACCGATTGGCACTCTCAACTTTTGTATGTTGCCTGCAGGCAACCTCAGAGGAGAGAGAGGATTTTGGAGTTCTCCAGGCTATTGCCCAAAGCTGCTACTTGCAGTCTCTATAGTTCAGCTGCCCTGGTTTCCTTAATGTGGTAATGCAAACTTACAAACACATAGAGTTAGGGCCTGTTGATAAAACTTTGAAGGCTTGCTAAGAAGATATGGTCATTCTAACTGAGGCATTTTTCCTAGGAAATTACTAAAAGAACACTGGAGCTAATATGGCCTCCAGCAACATGAAAACTATGTCTGAAGCACTACAATGTAAGAGAAAGACAAAAATAAAACAAACCCCAGTGGGATTCCATTTCCTCTCAGAAAACTGGCAGTTCTCCTTATTGGAAGGGACAGAGGTTCTCTCTCTCTCTTCACTCTAAGGCAACCAAACAATTTCTCCGTAGATAGTTACTTTCCAGAATGAGGCTTGGAGTAATTGTTTTCTTTTTGAGAGGAAGGGAACAGGGACTGAATAGGTAGGCAAAAGGGGGAAAAACTAGGTGGTGGAAATATTGTAAAGATAGTAAAGCAGCCAGGGCATTGCCATCCTATGTCTGTTCCTTCCAAAAAAGCTGCCCTAAATACATGGTCCTCTGTGGGTCAACATCTACTCAAAAACCATACTTTTACTAATCATGGGGCACAATTAATTAAAGCAAAGATAATAAAGAGAAGTAGCAATAAAACACTCCCTCCCCCCAATCCTTTGAGGCTCCCTCAAACACATTTCACTTCAGTAGGAAGGGTGGATCTCTTCACTCAACACCCTTGGAGAAGTGCAGTCATAGCCATAGCCAAGGGGAACACTTGGAGGGGCACACACAGGGAGCCTAAATGGCCAGGGCATATATGTAAAGGGGCAATTCACACCTCTAATATTACAAGGCTGCTGATGTCATTGCACTACACCCACCAGGCCTGTTCCCCCCACCCCCGGATTTTGGTGCCATATAGTCTTTGCCAGGAGTAGTAGTCTCTGCTAGGCATGGGGACATGGCACACGGTCTCCATCCCTGCTGAGGTCCTGTGGTCATTGCTATATAGTACTCCACTAATCCCATGGTCACCTAGCTCTTCTCTACCAGCTTCTGGGATGCATATCTTCAGGGCATCTCTGGGCCATCTCAGCTCCTGTCTACCAGCCTACTAGTGAAGTGATAAGGTTACCAACTGAGAATGTAGAGCAAGAAAAGGTCTTAGACAATCATGCAGAAACACTCAGGGATATGCTAGAGGCAGCTCAAACTAGAGCCATTGTTAAATTTTCAGTGTGAGCATTTATACCTCTGAAATGGGTAAATGCCACAACTGAGGGCTTGATTTGTTGTGTTATCGATTGCCTAGACGTCAGAAAGTGTTAATATTGAAGATTAAACAAAAGTGTATAGCGCAAACATTTGAGCAAGGTTTTGTGTTGCTTGAAAGTAGTTAAATATTTACCAGCACACCCCTGGCAACACTCAAAGCTAGGGGCTATGATATGGATGACAATCAATCAATAAACATTTTTTAAGCATCTACTAAGTGTCAGGCACCTGGGTAAGCACCGAGGACACAAAAAAGAAGCAAAAGACAGTCCATGCCCTCAAGGAGTTTACAATCTAATGGGAGAAACAGCAGGTAAACAAATATGTACAAAGCAAGCTATATGCAAGATAAATAGGAACTAATTAACAGAGGGAGGGCCCTGAAGTAAGAGGGGCTGCAGCAGGCATCCTCTGTAGAAGGTAGGATTTTAGCTGGGATTTAAAGGTAGCTGGAGAGTAGAGGAGGGAGAGCATTCCAGGCATAGGAGATAGCTAGATAGATAGCCCATAGTCTAGAGACGGAGACTCTTCTTTATGAAACTTCTAGGGGCTCAACGTCACTTGAATGAAAAATGTGTATTGGCTAATAAGGTGCAAAAAGACTGGAGAAAGGCAGGAGGGGGCTAGGTTATGAAGGAATTTGAATGTCAAACTGAGCATTTTTGTATTTGTTCCTGGAGACAATAAAAAGCCTTTGGAGTTTGTTGAGTACAGCAAAAAAGACTCATAAGTCTCAGAAAGGTTGATTAACAAAGAGACAATAGCATCAGGAAAACCCAGAGAAGAGAGAGTACTCAGGAGGCCAGGTTGGTCAGCGGTGTCAAATGCAGCAGATAGGACAAGAAGGATTAGGACTGAGAAAAGATCATCAGATTTGGCAATGAAAAATCACTGGTAACTGGAGAGAACAGTTTCAGCTGCATGCCCAGATTGCAAGCTGTTGAAGAATAAAGAGAAGAGGAGAGAGCCAGTGTAGACAGCTTTTTCTAGGAGTTTGGCTGAGAAATGGAAGAACATTATAGGATAGTAGGGTCTAGTGAAGGTTTTTGTTTGTTTGTTTGAGAATGGCAGAGATCTTGGCATATTCAAAGGCAGTAGTAGGGAAAAAACCGGTTGATAGCCTTAAAAGAGAGACAGAAACAGAGAGAGAGTGGGAGAGAGGAAGAGACAGAGAGACGGGAAGAGAGAGAGAGAGAGAGAGAGAGAGAGAGAGAGAGAGAGAGAGAGGAGACACAGAGACAGACAGACAGAGACAGAGAGAGAAAGAGTGAGAGATATTAATAGACTCCAAATTTGTTCAACTAAAGATCCCATTTGGGAGCTCTAGCTAGGCTTCTGTCTACATTTCTCTTATCATATCCCAATTTTCCTTGATATCTCACCATCAATCCTTCTATATATGGCTGTTCACAGACTGGAAGGCTTTTTGCCAGCCACATATACATAATAAAGGTGAGAATATGGGTCATGGCTAGACAATAACCTTGTGCTTGCTTGCTCGCTCTTAGCTTATCCTTTGTGCTTGCTTAGGGTTATTTGCATGTGTAGACCCAAAGGATTTTCTGGGCCAGGAAAAAAAAAGTCATGGCTAAACACCTCTTATCTCTTTGGGATTTCTTTAGAGGAGTTGCCATAAAATAATCTGGTGACAATTTGGGAAGAGTGGAGGGTGGAGTTCAATTCCCTTGATTCTCTGATAAGGAAACCAAGCAGCAGTTATTAAGATTTCATAATTCTAAATCAGATAGAGGCTTGAGACCAGGACATAGATCTTCTAAAAAGGTGGGGAGCTCAGATGTCAGACTTCATCTTAGCCAGGAGACACTCTGCTTGATTTTTGGCTGTAGTCTCCACTATGACTGAAGAAATGTCTGCCTGCACTTATCAGAAAAGCAATGAGAAAGACACTTTGCCTTGATCCTTTGCAGGGGTTATAGGGGAAGGGGGAATCACAGGTTTGGAACATATGCATATAAAATAATTTTTTTTTGGTGTGTTGATTGGTTTTGCTAAAACAAAACTTTCTTTAAAAAATTTTTTTTGTTATAACTGTGGCAATTAAAAGGTTTGAGAGACATAGTTTCTGAGTAATTTAATAATTTTATTAATAAGGCCAACAGGTTATTAATAAAAGGATGGCCATTTGGCTTTCTCTTAGACCAAAGACCCCTGATGGTGGTGAGCTCACAGATGATATACCCTTCTAAGAGTGGGTGTTCCTGAGGGGTGCCAATCAACTCTGATTGGTTAACACAAAGAGAGGTGGGCTATATTAAAATGAGGGTCTTAGGGTATGTGACTTGAGTCACCCAAATCTTGTTCAAAGAGACATCAATTTCCATATTATCTGCCTTGACAATAGGATGAATCAACATTTTCCCAGACCTGTCAAAACAAACACAATGAGCAGGAATATACCCATTAGCCCAAACTTAGAATTTCTTTACTGTCTGATTAGATCTCGGCCTGGGTAAACCTGTGAGATTTCCCACACCGGTTGTTTTCTAGATGAGAAAATAGAAAAGGGGGAAAACCTTGGTCCTAATACAGTAATTAGTTATTAAAGAGAGAAATATTCATTTCTCATATAAAGGATGGCTCTCTGGGAGGAAAGGGAAGGGAAAGGAAATAGGAGGAAATCTAGACAATGTGAAAAACAAAATAGGTCAATAAAACCTATTGCTTAAAAAAACAGCCCTATACAACCTGGCCCCAATCTATCTTTCCAGCTTTACTGGACATTACTTCCCTCCTTCCCTCTTCAAACCAGTTAAACTGGCTTTCTCTTTGTCCACAGAGGGCATTTATTTCATCCCCCTCAGCATTTCCACAAACCCAGAATGTACTCGAGTCAACAAACATGTATTAAGTGCTTACTATGTACTCAACACTGTGCTAATAGCTAGGGATAAAAAGAAAGGCCAAAAAAACCCCCCCAAAAACCCAAACCCAACCCAAAACAAAACACTTCCTCTTTACCCCCATCTCATAGAATCCTTTTCTTCCTTTAAGCTGCTGTGCGAGCATCCTTTTCTGCATGGTCTTTCCTGATTCTCATTCCTAGTACTCTTCCTACTAAATTACCTTGTGCTAATCTACTTTGTATATGTTTGTATGCACTTACTTCATATTTATGCTTGTATATGTTTTCATATATACTTGTTTTCTCCTCCATCGGAACGTAAGCTCCACAGGAGTAAGGATTGTTTCATTCTTTGTCATTGTATCCCCAGCGCTGGGCACATAGTAAATGCTTAATACAGCCTAGTTGGTTGATTACATTTCTAATGTTATTGATTTCAGAAGGTCATGTCAAGCTTGATGAATGATTAGAAGCCATAGTGCTATTATTTATAGGTACATAGTCACACTGATGTCAAA
Organism: Trichosurus vulpecula; assembly: GCF_011100635.1. NCBI lineage: Eukaryota > Metazoa > Chordata > Mammalia > Diprotodontia > Phalangeridae > Trichosurus > Trichosurus vulpecula. The sequence continues at coordinate 176,408,615 of NC_050574.1, forward strand.
TAATCATTCAGGTGAAAGACCTCCCATGACCCTCAGCACAAGGGTTATTTTATTCAGGTCTCCCTGCCTGTTGGAATCCATATATTGGGCTTATCAAAGTTCTGTAGAAATACCCTATCAATTTTTGTACATCATAGCAGTCTTTTGTGTCACAAGTGGAAAGGTCACTGTCACCTTTAGTGTATCTAAAGGTAAGAATCACTGGAAAAAAAAAGTCAGCTTCCTCATCTTCCAAATAGCCTAGTGATTTTTTTTTCTGTGCGTTAAAAAGCATTGCAAATCCTTCCATTTACGCACAAAATCAAGCATACTTTGTTCTCCATGCTCCTTTGAGAAACATGTCTGTCTGGCTCTTTAGGGAGCCACGCACTTGGCATAAACTTGTATAGATGCTTTAGTGATAGAGGACCAAACCGCTCCCCCTTCATCCCACCCCCATTCATCATACACATACAGAGCTTCACTTCTGGCTTCAATGAGCACTGATTTTGTTCTGATCAGGGCTGGAAGCACTCCAGAGAACAATGAAATCATAAGAAGATGCTGAACATGACACAGCTGAATATGTCTCCATCTTGTCCAGGTGCATTGTTAACTCAGGCTTCTATTCCAGGAACTTGTCTCAATTACTGATAATGAAATGCTGACTGCATTTAATGCCTGAAAAGCAATGTTCTAACAGAGAAGCATCCTGCCAGCCACCCTCTCTGGGACCTCTGACCTTGGTCTAATATTCATTGTGACTCCTTCTGGTCACCCTGCTCTTCATTTCAAATGGTTCCCCAGCAAGAATGGTAGAGTAACAGGAAGGAATATTTTACTAATTTAAATGCTGGAAATCTGGCTGGAAAGAAAAGACAGCAGTTTCTAAGCACTCTGCTAATGGTCACATACTGTCTCACATTTCTTCCCTGGCTAAAGTTGTTTATTTCAACCAAGAAAATAAATAGTCTATAAGGCCCAGAACCTAGGAGAAATCAGGATAAGTGGAAAGGACATTGGTCAATGAACCTAAAAATGAATGTGTCCCTCCTTTCTATTACCCCACCCAAGAGCATGTAGCAGTGGAAAGAGCACTGGACCTGTTCAATCAGAGGAGTCAAGAGGACCCAGGCTTGATTCCGGGCTTTGCAAATTACTTAACATCTTCTAGCCCATTTCCTTTTTAGTAAAATGAAGTGGTTAAGTAAGATGATCTCTAAGAGCCCCTTCAGCTCTTATTCCTCTATTTCTTTAGCTTTCATGGGAATCTGCTTGATGGTGAAAGACAGATCAGGGAACCCAGTGACTCAGGCTTGTGGTATAACATAGAAGAAGAATAGTGTCATGGATGGAGCCCTGGTCTTGGAGTCTGGAAGACAAGGGCACAAATCCAACTTCTGATAGATACTTGAGCAAGCCATTTAACCTCGGTCAGTCAATAAATATTAAACTCCTACTATGTGCCAGGCACTGTGCTAAGCACTGGGGATACAAAAAGAGGCAAAAGACATTCTTGCCTCATGAAGCTTACAGTCTACTAGGAGAGACAAGTAAACAAATATATACAAAGTGATCTATATAATGGGATAAATAGGAAACAACAGAACAAAGGCACTAGAATTAAGATGGGTTGGAGAAGGCTTTCTGTAAAAGATGGGATGTTACTTGGGATTGAAAGGAAGCCAGGGAGGTCAGTAAGTGGAGATAAGGAGGTAGAGCATTATAGGCATGGGGGACAGCCAGAGAAAATGTCCAAAGCCAAGAGATGGAGTGACTTATTTGGGGAACAGCCAGAAGGCCAGTGTCACTGGATTGAAGAGTACATGTTGGGTAGTAGGGTATAAGAAGACTGGAAAAGTAGGAAGGGTCTAGGTTGTGAAAGGCTTTGAATGCCAAATAGAGAACTTTGTATTTGCTCCTGGAGGCAACTGGAGTTGGAGTGGGTACGTATCATGGTCAGACCTGTGCTTTAAGAAAATAACTTTAGTGGCTCCCTGGAGGATGGACTGGACTGGGGAGAGACTTGAGGCAGGCAGACCCACCAGTAGGCTATTGCAATAATCCAGGCATGAGGTGATGAAGGCCCGAACCTGAGTGATGGTGATGTCAGGAGAAAGGAATGCATTTCAGAAATGTTGCAGAAGGTTAAATCAACAGTCCTTGGCAACAGAAAGTGAGAGGAGAGAAAGTGGAGGCATCTACTGTAGATGGCCTTTTCCAGGAGTTTAACCACAAAAGGCAAAAGAGATATCAGATGGTAATGAGATTGGAAATATCAGATGAAGGTTTTTTTGAAGATGGGGGAGACATGGCATATTTATAGGCAGTAGAGAAGAAGCCTTACTTTCCTCATCTGTAGGATGGAATTATCATCTGTAGCACCAAATTCATAGGTGTTGGGAGGCTCAAATAAGATAATGTATGGAATGTTCTTTGTAAACTTTAGATGGATTGTTATCAAGAATGTTTTTGATACCAATAGACTCATTTTCTGAACCTAGTGATGTGGAAAAGTAATCTATCCATATCTTAATCTCCCTTTTGCAGTTCTTCTGAATATGTGTCCTGCACCATCTCCTTAGGCCATTTTCATAATTCCTTAATTGCCCAGGCACAAAACAATAAAACAACTGCTTTCGGGATCTTTGGGAATCTCATTTAATCCCATGTTTGTGGCCATGTCACAGCAGAAGGACCCTGGAAAGGCCCTCCTTTTATTTACAGACTCAGCTACAAATCACTCCTATGTGATATCATGATTAAAGATCTCTTCCATTTCCTAAAACCCTACACAATTACCTGGAGTGAGTGCTGGAAATTGTCCAGTTTTCAAGGTTTCTTTAAGGTTGATCAGACAATAGCAGCAAAGTATTGTAGCTATTAGCTCAACAACATTGGCCTAATATGGATTGATAGCAGACCCCAGACCAGGATGGATGTAAAAAAGAATTTATTTCACTGTCCAGGTCCTTTTCTTCCTAAGACTCATAGCGAAAGGCAGCATGGTGCAGTGGATAAAAAGCTGGCCTTGAATCAGGAGGCCCTGGGTTAGAGTCCTGCCTCTGACATATATTGGCTACATATCCTGAGCAAGTTACTTCTTAGTACTGCAGAAATCTACCTAACTATAACTGGCAGAATAGTTGGTGATCCTTCAGAGGTAGTGTCCTTACTAAGAGTCCCTTCCTTCAATGAAATCACAGGTCCTGTTTTAAAAAAAAAAGGATCACATTGTACAGAGATAGTCCAAGATCTCTTTCTGGGCCATGATTAAAACTTTTCTTAAAAAAATTTTTTATGGCTTTTTTTACATCACCTTTGCTTTCAATATGTTTTTCATTTCCCTGACCAAGAAAATCATATCTTATTACAAAGTTTTAAGAAGAAAAAGGAAAAAAGCAGTTCAGCGGAATCAATGAACACCTCAACCTTATCTGACAATAAAAGTAACACTACAAACATGTAGTCTCCCACTTCTGTAAAGGGGAACACAGTGCATTTTCTAAGCTCTTCTCCAGGGTTAAGCTTGGCCATTAACTATAAAGTATTGAGTTTCATTTTTCTGTACTTTACATTTACACTGTTGTGGTAGCTGCATGTTTAGATGGTGCAGCAGATAAGAATGCTGGACCTGGAGTCAGGAAAACCTACTTTAAAATCCCACCTCAAACTCTTTCCAGGTGTGTGACCCTGAATGAGTCAACCTCTGCTTCAGTTTCTTTCTCTGTAAAATATAGATACTAATAGCATCTACTTCTAAGGGCTGTGAGAATAAAATGAGATATTTGTGAACTACTTTGCAAACCTTAAACCACCATACAAATGCTAGCTAAAATTATATTTTTTTTCCTGATTCTGTTTACTCTAGTTCATGTCTTCTTATGCTTCTCTGATTTCTTTATATTCATCATTTACAGGAATATTAGCATAATAATACATTCAGGTACCACAATTTGTTTAACCATTCCCCAATTAATGGAAATTTACTTTGTTTCCACTCTTTTTGTCACAAAAAAGTGCTGCTATCAATATTTTCATAACTCTAGGACCTTCCTGTCTCTGGTTATTACAATTTTTATATAGGCTGCATTTCTTCAATACATAGTAAACCATCTTTCTTGTTATTCTGTTTCTCTTCTCAATACAGTTGTCTTCTCTTCTCTCACCCACCCATAATTAATCTTAACATTTTCTGCTGAAGCGTTTATGTGTTTTAGGTTTATTCAGAAATTGCTGCACAGTAATGATGGGTCTCATATCTTTGTTAGGGTCTAATACAGCGGGGAGGAACCTGCAGCCTCAAGGCCACATGTGGCCCTCTAGGTCCTCAAGTGTGGCCCTTTGACTGAATCCAAACTTCACAGAAAAAATCCCCTTAATAAAAGGATTTGTTCTGTAAAACTTGGACTCAGTCAAAAGGCCACACTCAAGGATCTAGAAGGCCACATGTGACCTTGAGGCTGCAGGTTCCCCACCCCTGGTCTAGTATCTATATTAACGTGCCCTTTGTCTCAGTGACCTACATCTTGAAAGTTTTTCTCTTTCCATGGTATGGTGCTAAGGTTTGAATTAGGGTATTATGTTAAATGTTTACTGCAACTAACACAAAGTACAGGGGGGTCTGATACAAATGTATGCTTCAGAAAGAATCTTTCCAGCTAAATATATATTTTTTAAAATTTTGTGTAAGGCTAGTATACATCTGTCTTCCTGAGAAGTTAGGGAGAAAAATAATCATTTGAAAACTATTTGGTGGTCCTCCCAATTGAAAAGTTCTATTTAAAAAGTCATTCCTAATAGAACCTTTCAAATAATAATTGTATAATATTTTATTGATGGGATTGTATATAGTGAAATTTCAAAGTGCACTAAATTGCAATTAAATTAAACAATCAAGTGCTTAGTATAAGAATAATTTAAAAGTTAATAATGGCTTGGCCCTTTTCACTCAAAGGTAAGATCTGAACCAAATGTAGTACAATGGAAATAGGTCTGCCTCTGCGGTCAGAAGATCTATCCATATGACTTTGGGTAAATCACTTAACCTTCCTGGGCCTCGATTTCCTCGATTCTAAAATGAGGGAGTTGGGCCAGATGGTCATAGATTTATCTTTAGATCTATGAGACTAAGACTCCAAGTTTAACAAACTGTCCATTTGAGGCTCAGTGCCTCAACATGTGTAAGGGACAACGCTAGATATGAGGAGTTGGAGGGGGGAGAGCAGTGGAAGGAGGGAATATAGACAAAAAATAAAATAGTCTCCAACTTCAGGTGATGTCAGGGGGTTTACATCCTACTAGAGGGGCACAATATGCAAACAACTAAATATTATGCCAGGCTAAGGAAGAGTGAAGAGGACAAAGGAAAAATCAGGCAAAGTTTTCTAGCAATACTTGGGGTGGGAGACAACACTAACACACAGGTGGGTCACCAATGAATTCAGGGCATGGAAGATTACCTGTATGAAACCACCGAGGCTGGAGATGGCATGTTGAGTTTGAGTGGGAGGTTAGTAGTTTGATTTGACTGGCACCTAGAATGCATGAAGGGGAAGAATGTGAAATATGGCTCGAAAGACAGATTACAGACAGGCTCAGAGGGCCTCAGATGCAGGGCCACACAAAAAATATGATATTTTATCACAGAGGAAGTAAGGAGAGATTGAAGTTTCTGTCTATGCCTTTGGAAGATTACTTTGGGTGAGAAATGAATATTTCTCTCCTATATTTTCAACCCCAGAGTTCGGTGAGAAAAGAATTAGGTTGCATGTGTGTTTTATTTCTCTCAAGCTGGTAGACTGCATGTGGAGCTGCAGTTAGAACTGAGCTTGCTTTGGGTTTAGGCTGCACAGACTATAAAAACAACAACAAAAAAACCAAACCAACTAGCAAAGCTGTGTGGGAATGGCCCTGTCATGGCCCAATCAGGTAGAGCCACCTTTCCCCAGTTTGATTTTCCAAGAAGGGGTCATTTCACAGAAGTCACGAGATGCTCCAGGGTACATGGGACAAGGAAGAGGGTCTAGATGGAAAGTCCTCAGAATTCTTTTGTGGTGGGTGGATCCAGGATGTAAACAGATTTGTTGAGGCAGAGGTTCCTTGCAGCTGTAGAATTTGGGTTTTAGCCTTAAAGTACTGACAAGAAAGACAAGGTTTAAAGGGTTAGAGGCTTACTCTTCCCTAGAGAGTAGGAAGGGGACTTCTAGTAGCCCTTGCTTGTTTGACCAGAGTTCTAACCCATTTTCACAATATTTAATAACTAATTATTGTATTAGGACCAAAGTTTGTCCCCTTTTCTACTTCCTCATTCAGGAACCAATCAGTGTGGGAAATCTCTCTTAGAGATTTACCCAGGCTAAGATCTATCAGACAGTAAAAAAAATTCCAAGTTTAGGCTAATAGCTGTATTTCTGCTCATTGTGTTTGCTCAGACAGGCTCAGGGAAAGGTTGATTCTCTGTATTTATCAAGACACGTGATACGGAAATTGAAGTCTCTTTGACCAAGATTTGAGTGACTTAAGTCACCTACCCCAAGGCCTTCATTTTTATACAGCCTCTCATTGCGTTAACCAAGCCAAATTGATTGCCACCCCTCAGGAAAACCTCCTCTTTGAAGGGCATATAACCTGTAAGCCCACTACCATTAGGGGTCTTTGGTCTTAGAGAAATGGCCAAATGACCATCGTTTTATTACTAACAGGCTGGTCTTATTAATAGAATGATTAAATTACCCAGAAACTATGTTACATTTGGCATCTCTAGGAAGGACAGGTTGAAAAGGGACAAACAAATTTAGAGTGACTAAACAAATCCTCACATGTAATTAATATAAAAATACTACTGATTCTAAAGTGGAGCTTATATTATGGTTTTAATATGTTGGAGGGAAGTTATTCAGAATTTTATATTTACTATATATGTTGTCCATTTCCTAGCATATTGAAGTGTTGTATTTGTTTTTAATGTTAGGGATTTCCAAAGGCTAAATAATTTCATGAATGTATTATGGGATTGATTTCAGTACTCTTTGTACCTTCTGGTTCACTTTCCATTCTATTTTCTCTTTATCTCCTCACTCCTGATCCTGTCCACTTGTCTTCACATCCCTTTCGCGCTTGTCTTTTCATAGCCTAGCTTCTTCCACTTCTCACTTATATCTTTGTATTTTCAGGTGTCAGATTGTTCATATTAAACCTTTTATGGGTTATACAAAATTTGATCAACACTACATTTGTTCTGTCACGGAAATCACCCCAACAAGAATTAATTAAATGTCTACTATATGCTGAGTATCATACCAGCCAATGGGGATACAAAGCCAAAGATGAAGCAGTTCCTGCCCTTATGTATCTTATATTCTACTAACTCTAAAATTCTATGATTGTCCTTGTTGCAGTGTTACAGAAATTTAATGCTTCTAAGTTGTAAACAGGAGCATGAAATTCTCTTATATCTTTCGAAGATATCTTTACACTCTTCTCTCTTGCTACTATGAAATGACCTCTCTTGTGCAGCATTTTCTCAATAAGCTTAAGTTTAAAAATTATCTTAGATCACCAGGTTTAACCTCCCATCCATTGAATGGGGCAATATACAGGGTGTGTCAAAAGCCTTAGTGAAGTTTTAAACTTTAATAGCTTAAAACTCCATTAGGATCTTGAGGCACTTTGTATAATGTATACTCCTAGGCATTCTCTGCCTTGCTTGTGCTTTAAAATGAAATTTATTACCTTTTCATCTCAGCTGGGTCCACATTCCTGAACCTATACACATTTGCATAACGGGATACCGGGACTTCTGAATTATGTCTCCTCCCTTCCCTGATCCATAGCATCGAGATTCCTACGGTATCTATGGTTACCGCACATGCACGCCCCTCTCTTATTCGTGGCTCATCCCCCTCCACGCCCCTCCTCCAAGTCCATTGAAAAGGCTTCCCATGTGCCCGGGACGAGAGCATCCCTGCTTCCATGGTAACCAGATTCCAGCATCTCTCGTTACCCCGGTGACGGCGCCGCTGGGTCCTGCGGTCGCTATGGTAGTCGGGGGCGGGTCGATCGGCTCTAGGGGGCGGGGTGGGCGCAGGCGCAGGGCAGAAGCGACTCCTCACGGGAGCCGTGGCTCGGCTCCGAAGGTTCCTCAGTTAGTAGCCCTCGCCATGGCGCTGAGCCGGCGGCTGCCTCTCCGCCTCTGCCCTGGGCCGTCCCTGCTCGTCCTGCTGCTGTTCGTGCGGAGTGAGTCCCGGCGTTCCAGGCGGAGGGAGAGCCGGGTCTGGGGGGCGGGAGGGAGGGTGAGGGCCGAGGAGGAGCGGAGGGATGGGGTGGGTGGGGGACGGGACGGGACGGGAGCAGAGCGGGCCCAGGGCGGCTCGAGGATGAGGGTAACAGGGCGAAAAAAAGATTAAAAAAAACACCCGCGGTCCGAGAGGGGATAAAGATCCCGGGCGGAGTAACGGTCCGCGAGCGCGCACGCACCTCCGCTTAGCGCCGCGTGGACTCCGCCGCTTCCCACCCCGAGGCGGGCGTGAGGAGCCCAGCTGGGCGGGGGACGGGACCCAGCAGGGGGGAGGGGGAGGAGGAGGGGGCGCGGGGGTGGGTCGGGGGGGGCACAGCGTGGGACCGGGAGGGGCGAGCTGGGAGACACACTGGCTTTCATAGAAAGGGGGCCAGGGCCGGGGCACCAAGTGCGAGTGATGCCCCGGGGCAGTAGGAAAAGGGGGCAGTGTCTTCTGGAAAAGAAAGGGGGGGTGGATTTTAATGCTGAGGGGGAGAAGGGGCTGTCGTGCCCGCCGAGAGGTGGGCCAGTGAGGGTTGTGCCCCCTCAAACGGCTGAGATACAGGACCCCAAGGTCTGATTTGCTCTTCGAATAACTAGGCACTGCCCTTCTTCCCCCTTTGCCCTGTGTGCCTTATAGGTCTGGGGAAGTGTGCATTTATATACTGTAAACAGAGTCACTCGGTCAGGTCGGTACCTTTTGACTGAAGCATCGCCAGCCCGGTGGCAGCTTTGTCAGTTTTACTCTCTCCTGGTTGGAAGACCCATAAAATCCATTTGAAGGGATTCTCAGTTATCTCTTAGGTTAATAAACATAGCTATAGCTATAAAGTTATACTACAGTCTGCCCTATATATAGGTTAGACATGTAGGCATTATAAATGAATGTAATACATATACATATGGATATAGATATAATAGGCTATAGAAAGATATATAAGCTATCTGTAGCCTATTCTTTATATCTAGATATGGACATATGTATCTATAAAGATATATAACCATAGCTATGCTTGTTACCTTCCTAAATGTACCTTCCTGTGTAAAGCATCATACAAACATATTCTGTATGGTACTTTACAATTTACAAAACCCTTTTTATACATTTTCTTATTTGAGCCTGGAAGTAGAATAGCCCTGTTAGGTAGTCAAGGCAAGTATCTTTATTGCCATTTTAGAGAACTTGGGACCCAGAGAAGGGAAGTGCCTTGCCTGAGGTCACATAGCTAGGTGGGACTCAAATCCACATCTTCTAACAGAACGTCTAGCTCTTTTCCACTATACCATAACTGCTCCCCAAGGTCTGGGTCCTTTTCCACAGTGCTAAGATTCATAAGACCTGATTATTTTCCATCTTGGTTACCAACCCCACCTCTCCTGCTCCCCCAGTATCACAATGATTCCTGATATGAACCTATAGGAAGAGAAAGTAACTTTTTTTTTGGAGAGGAACACAGTTTTTGATTTGCTGTAGAAATTTACTTAGGTGTACATGGATTTATAGAGATGGTGAAAAATGGTGTAGGAAGAAACTAAGGTAACACAAATTCTGGTATCAAGAGAGTGCTCAAGGATTTAGGTGATATCCATATCCACTTTCTGTTGGTTTCCAAAAAAACAGGAAAGAATTGGAAAAGATAAGCAATCATAGGTTAGGCAGGGGACAAGGGTGTCAGGAATGTCTAGTTCCTGACTGTGGTGGTAAGTTGACACTGAGTCTCATTCACTCAGAGAAACAACTGCCTATTGTTGTAGGGACCAGTCCACATGAAAGTTTGCAGTTTTTATTGCAGAAACATTTGCTAATTTTGTTCAGGAATGAGTTTCACTTTGGTCATTTGTTAGAAGAGCTTTGAAGATTTTACATACCCTTAACCCCAAGTTACTGTCTCCCAGAGGGGTTAACTTTGTGGTTTTACTTAACCAAAATTGGGATTTATCCATCATGAAGAAAAGATGAACGGAATCCTAAGAATTGGAAATAATTACTGATGTACACTCACTGGCACTTTTAGAACACAGTTTTCATTTTCTAATAGAGTATTGTTCAGCATATGGTTTCACACCCTTTTAAGTTTTTCATCATTCACAGGGCCTTGGTGGCTATTTCCCATTTTGTTTACAATCACAAATCACTTCGTTGCCTTTATCATATGTAAAGATGTTAAAGCATATCATCTTGGTTCATGGACTTTGATGTATGATGTCAGTGGTCTCTGGATATCAAATTTGGGAATTTTCAGGTATATGTGTTAAATAAGACATTTTCATTAGGCAAGAGAGTTACAAATCAACTAAACCAAATCAGCAACTGTTATGTGCCGAGTGATCACGTGTATAAAATATGCCTTTGTTAAAATAGTTACAACTGCAATTCAGATTTACAGATATCATGCCAAGTACCTTTTAAAATTGATAATATAGCAATTACTATTTTTTTAATCTTTTGATGTCCTAGATAAAAAGTGTTTCATTTGGAATTAAAACTGTAGCAATATGTATCTCTGGAGCAAGACAGTTTGTGTATTGAAGCTTAACTTAATCTGCAAATTCAAGATTTTCAGGTAAAAAAATTTTAAAAATCAGTCTGCACCCTAAATCCTGTTCTCAGCATTTGTTTAGACTCATAAAGAGGGATTTATGGGAGTGGCTGACTCCTTTGCTTTTCTTTGTGTCTGACTTTTGTTTAATTGTAGTAGAGTTGAAGATGAGGGAGTTGGGTTAGATGGTCCCTGTGTTTCCTTCTAGTTCAAAATCCTGTGATCTTTTGTTTTGTCAGCAGGCGAGATCATCATCACAGTCAAACTTTTTTTTTTTAAGAAAAATAAAATCCATCTGTTTTGAAAGTAGAGTGTGACTTCAAGTCAGCTGTCCATTCCTGAAATGACTTGTTCATGGTCAACTGTTCTTGAGTGCTTTTGGACTAGGGAAAATGAATGCTTAGCTCTCTGAGATCTCTTGAAAGTAATTACAGTGACGCATTATATGTAGAGGAAATTGCCAAACATACCCTCCTCCAGCTTTGTGAAACTTAGCCAAAGGGAACCAGGTAGACTTGGTTCTATACATTTTCAAACTTATATCAAGCAAAAGCTGTCTGATGTGGCCACAGAATGTAACAGAAGAAGCTGTGGATTTGGTACAACCAACTTACAGCTGTTACTAGAGAATATGATAGCAGTAAATTCCATTCTCATAAGTGCTTTAAATTTCTTTTCAAGCACAAGTGGAATAAAAGAAAGAAAAATGTGGGGGTTTGTGTGTGCCATGGATGCATGGACAGAATGCATCCAGGAGTCTGTTGGATGATGCCCTAGTTCTGAACTTGGCTTCCCTTTTTAGATCTGTTTACTATCAGGCAGGGTGAGTGTGGTGCCACTGGAACAGAATGCAAGTTAGGATATTCTGTACCTAACCTCTGAGTTTGACTGCATATACAAATAGCTTCACCATCGAATAAAGAGATGCCTGAAAGTAAATTTACTAAGCAGCACATTCCTTCACACCCAATTTAACAAGGACAGTAACTGCTGTGATATTTTATATGGAGATCCATTGCCTGTTTGCCACTTGTCATGGCTGGCTATGATATATAAAAAGCTCTTTGCAAATTAGCCTTTAGAACTGATATTTCCTTGGGGGGAGTTTTATATGTTTATAATAGTAATGTATATACTCCATGTTATTTCCCAATATTAAATCTTTCTCTTTATATATCTTTGTATCCTCAAACTCAGCAAAGTGTTTGGCACATAGTAGAAACTTTATAAATGATTATTGGTGCATTATACTAAGGCTAAAAGTTAATAGATACAAAGAAGGTTTCATTGTTTGGTTGTTTCTGATGACCAGGAAAAAAGTTTCCAAACTTTTTTTTCATTAACTGAAACCATGTAAGGCTTTTCTTGGTTATACTTCTGTGCATCTGTGTATATACATATATGTGTATATGCACACATATGTATGTATGTGTGTATATATCTATATCTATATATACATACATACATACATACATACGTACAGAGAGAGAGAGAGAGAGAGAGAGTCCTTGCTGCTATCTTTCCATCCAGATCTAATTCTCATAAGGTCTCTTTCTCATAAGGTCATCTTTGAACAATCTGCAATGGTTTTTTCCTACTCTGAATTAATTCTGCTGGCATGTGTAGTCTTTGCCACATAGCCTAAAACTTGTTCGTATACTGCTTTGTATTGTTCTCTAGTTATTTGATATATATCTGTTTTATCTCCCTGAATGGATTAGAAACTCAAGTGTAGAGACTGTGCCTTCCACGTTCTCTTTATTCTCTCTTTTTCCCTCTTCCTCCTGGTACATAGCATGGTGCTAATGCTTGTATACTTGACTAGCTTTCAACCTGTTTATTAAACTTATGTGTCAACTAGCAACTTGTCTCTGCACCTAGAAACAAGCTCTGAAATTAAAGCAATTTAAGTGTATGGTTTCTTAGCATAAAGATAATTAGCACAAACAGTTGGTCAAAACGTTTACATTTTACTTTGACTACTAGATAGAATAATGAAAGGTTTTTACTTTTCCCTTCACTAGTTTACTTCCCAAATGGTTAGGAAAATTTTACGAGTTCAATTTAATGTAACAGCAAATAAAATATGCTTGTTTGTATCTCCTGAATGTCAGTCACAGTCATAGAGGGTGGAGCTAATTTAGAGTTCAGTTATTTGATCTTGCATTCTTTCTGAGTCATTTAATGAAAGATTAGCTGTCACTGGCTTTTGGATGGGGGAGAGGCAGCAAGATGGCCAACTGTGGCATTCTCATTGGATTGCTTGCTGGGAAACTGGTAGAGAACACATCCAAGAGGGAAGCAGTTGGTGGATCTTTGTTTTGTTTTGTTTTTTCCATCTTAAGTGATAAGAAGACAAAGGTCAAATTGACTTCCTTTGGTGAGAAATTACTTGGGAAGGGTTCCTTTCCTTCTCAAAGATGTTTCCTGATGTGAGCTGTCAGCTGATGCAACCTGATCACTTTTTCCTGCTTCCTTGCAGGATATATCTCTCTTAAGTAAACTTTGTTAAACCTTTAGGATAAAGCACAGATGTCCACACCAAGTACTAAGACAGATGCTTTGTTTAGACTGGTTCTTGCCTTTAAGGTGTTACTGCCAAAAACGTGCTGGATTATTTAATCAACAAACAAATATCTGAGTGTAAGGCACCACACAAAGTGCTTAAAATATATGATTCCAGGTGGTGGGAGTGGGGGATAAAAAAAAGAGTATAAAGTACACTTCCTTCCCTCAAGTTTACATTCTAATTGGAGAGACAGGACATATACATAAAGAGATACCTACAGCAATCCATAGGAATTCGGGAAAGAGAAAACTTATTTTGGGATGGGATGTTTATAGAGATGGGACTTTTGATTTAGGGCTAAAAGTATAATTAGGATAACGAAAAAACAGATAAGGAAAAACTTAGGAGGCTCATCAGCAAGAAAAGGAAATGGCATGAGTTTTTAAAAATGGAGCTGGAAATGAACGGGATCAAGTGAACCTGTTTAGCTGTAATAGAGAATTTGCATTGGGGAGCATGAGATGCTAAGAGTTCTGAGGTCAGATTAAAGAGGTACTACAGTGAATGACTGTCTGCTCTTCTGTAGGTGATGGGGAGCTGTTGAAGAACAGTAATCATAAGAATAGCTGCATTTCTATAGAGCTTTAGAACAGAAGAAAGATGTGATTAAAGGAGTGTTTTAAGTATCTTAGTCTGGTTGTAGATGTAATAATCAGTCACTCAACAAGTATTAAGTTCCTACTCTCTGATAAGCATTGTGCTTATCTGAAGTGAGAGTCCCAGCCCTCAAGGAGATTATACTTCTCAAAGGAGCACATGTGGGATAGTAGTGACTATGTTGAAAGGAATTATGATCCAGACCTGGATTTTTTAATCTACGGCCCACGAACTTATTTTTTTAAAATACTTTGATAACTATATTTCAGTATAATTGGTTTCTTTTGTAATCCTTCATATTTTACTTTATGTATTTAAAATATTATGAGAAGGGGTCCATAAGCTCCTAAAGGGGTCCATGACACAAAAAAGGTTAAGAACTCATAGTGCAGGATTGAGTGGAGCCACAGGGGGTAGATTATGTCTTTCATTAACAGTGGTCACATTATCTTGATTATTATTCCCTAATAGATGCAAAGCCTACATTGGGGAGAAAATGTGGTACATGCTGGTGCATATAGATGGGTAGATGACAAAGACATTATAGGATGATAGATTTAGAACTAGAAGAGGAATTAGAGGTTATCAAATCTAAACCTTGATATATGAGGAAATTGAGGTAGAGGAAAAGATGAGTGACTTGTCCAGGGTCACTTAGCTAGTAAGTGTTTGAGGCAGGATTTTAACTCTGATATTCCTACTAAGTCTAGTATCCACTAGCCACCTAGCTGCCTCGATGGCTAGGTCCTGGTATATAGCTAGATGCAATGAAATAGCCTTTCTGTTGGTTATAAAGGCCTCACTCATCCTCAAATCTGGCCAGCTCTGCTAGGTCCCACATCCAACTGGATTAACATCTCCCTTCGCTCTTTGGAACATGCAAGAGGCAGCGTCTCTGGAGGTTCAGGGCTGGAGGGTTCACTGTTCCAGGTAGACAGAAGCAGGCTTTAGAAGGAAAATGGCAGGATATCCTAGATGAAAGCCCTAATATCCTATTGAATGGCTAGATAGGAAGAAAAATGGATAATAACAGTAATAATAATTGCTCATATCTATATACCATTTTAAGACTTACAAATTACTTTATATCCATTATTTCATTTGATCACTGCAACAAAAGGTAAATGCTGTCATTTATCTTCATTTTACAGAGAAGGAAACCAAAGCTCATAAAGGTTAAATTATCTGCTTGGGGTTATACAGCTAGTAATTGTCTGAAGTAGAATTTGAACTTATACTTCCTGGATTCCAGATTCAAAGCTCTTTCCACTATGCCAGTCTGAAGAGGCCTACTCACTGAGGACCTTACCTCACTCAAAGTGAGAACCTGAAAAGGCCTTAGCCTAAAAGGGCCAGGGTCTCCCATTGCATCCTGGGCCATCTCTAGTTGTCCTGATGAATAAATATCTGGTTACTGGCTCCAGGTGGCTCTGGAGGAGAAAGTGAGGCTGGTGATCTTGCACAGCCCTCCCTCACTCAGGTCAAAGTCAACTGCAAGTCATGTCATCATTTTCCTGATGTCATGGTCGTCTTCAAAACTGAAGGACAAATGCAACAACAATGTAGCATCTCCTGTGAGGCTACTCCCCCAGCTCCTACTTTAATTGATTTGCTTCCTTGGGGGGTCTAGGATTAACCCTGAGGGGCTTCCCCTCTGATGATCAGCCAGGCTTAATCAGCTTTTAGAAAGGTTGTTTTTTAATCAGGTAGCAAGAACCGTTGGCACAAAGCATTCTCTCCCCCTTGGCCCATCCCAAATTCCAGTGTGTACTCTCCCTTTGTATATACAGTGTGCCTAGGGAGAATGGACTCAAACTTAAGGTAAAAAAGGAGTGAATCACAAAAATAAAACATTATGGTCAGAGGGTAAATTCACAACTTTGGGTTAATGGAAGCCATTTCTTGAGTTGCAGAGCCAGAGCCAGCATTCTTCTCAAGGATAAGGGGTCATGCTCTAGAAGCAGCTTCTTTAAGGTGGCCGTCTGTATCTTTGTCTATAGTGTGCCCCTGATATGTCTTTCTCTGCTTACATCAGGATGGGATGATTCCAGTCTCTATTAAAATGATTAGTAGTAGGGACTGGGGGAGGGGAGGAGATTGAAAAAATTCTCTCCTCCTTTCCTCTGCCAAGAATGATACCCTCTCTGGAGTTTGCTTGCAACTGGAATCCTTCAAACTGGAGCACTCCCACCATGACACCGACCATTATTCACTGGCTTGCAGGTGTGTCTGATTTTTTTAGCCAGGATGTTTTCTCTTGTGGCAGGAATCTGCCTTTATCCAGTAGAAAAAGCAGTATAATCTTATCAAATTAAAGATTTATTCATACTTTGATTTATTCAATCCGGGTGTTGTTCTGTGATTAATTTGAATGGGGTTGGAGCCCCACCCTTACACACAGGTATGCAGGACGGATTGGAAGGGGAAAAACCTGGAAGCCCAGGGATCAGGTTAGAGATTGTTGACCAGTTCAGGCATGAAGTATAATCATCTGGACTAGGATGGCTGCAGTGGTAATGGGGTATCTATCTTCTTTTTAGTCGTTATGAAGTAGGAAGGTATATGACTGAAAAGGAGAAGAAATAAAAAATTAATCAAAGGTTTTAACATCTAGTTGATTGAGAAAATAGTGGAGCTATTAGCATAAATAGGGAAATTTAGGAAAAAAAAGGCTTTTTTTTGGTGAAAGATGCTAAGTTTGGTTTTAGACATGTTATTTTAGGTGATGTTGGAATATCCAAATGGAATGTTCCAAAAGACAGTTGGAATTGAGGGATAGAGCTTAGGAAAGGTAAATTTGTAGTTTTAAATAAGCAATATTTTTAGTAAATACTAATAAAGTCAAACAGAAGATTAAGTGACTTCAAATAAAACTCTCAAAATTCAAATTACATTTTTATTAATAATGACATACATCTTAAAATAGGAACAATAACAATTTATTTTGCTGTTTTCTTCAGAATTATTTTCTGTACTGATGAAGTTCCATTGCCTTTTTAAAAAAAATTTAATTGTAGTTAAAGTATATATTGTTCTTATCCTTCTGATCTTATTTTAAATAATTTTTATTGACCTTTCCATGTCTTTTTGTGTTTGTCATTTTTATAGCATGACAATATTTCACAGTTATATGAAATATGGATAGGGACAGGACCTGTAACTTCATATGTATAGGAAACTCCCTGTACCACTGTAGGCAGGCCCCTTCCCTGCAACTGAAGACTTGCCAAGGACAAGTGAAAGGTTTAGGTGTTTTGATCAGAGCCAGTATGGCAGAGGCAAAATATAGGGCTTCCTGACTATGAGGTTGACTCTAGCTCTCTCTACAATCTATTACTATGCAGCTGCTTTTTATTCATCCATTTCCCGTTTTTTGTTGTTAGGAATTAAGCAGCTTTGAATAGCTTTGAATAGATAGTTTTCCTTTTAATGACATTTTTAGGATATAGTTGCAGTATTGTATTGCCAACGCAAACAATATTGTCATTTTTGTGGCTTAAATATTTTCAGATGTTCTCCAAAAAGTTCTCACCAGTTCATAGTTGCATCGACAATGAAATACACAAAACATTGGATTTTTAGCAATTTTAGTGCTCTTTGCAGTTTTAGGTGTAAGATAGTGTCTTAACGTTATTTTGACATTTTTTTTAACATTATTGTTTCTTGGATTAGAAAATTTGAACAGTTTCTTAAGTGGTTATTAATAATTTTTATTTCTTAACTTAAAAATTGTTCCCCTTTGCCCATACCTCTGTTGGGTAAAAGGTATGTATTTGTATATATATTTTGTTCAGTTGTGTCTGACTGTGACCCCATGAACCATATCATACCAATACTGTCCTTGGTGTTTTCTCATGTATATATGTATGTATGTATGTGTGTGTATGTACATGTACACATAATAGTTCCCCTACCTTTTAGATTGCAGGATTCTATAAGATATGTGTTTTTTTTCTCAGTCTCTTTTCTCGTTATTTTAGAGATAATTGCTTTTCTGTGCAAATCTACTTTATGTTTATATTTATACTTTATGTTTAATAATTTTTTCACAAATGAAAGAAAATTTCATTAGATGTAAATTTTGAGAGAGGTTGATTTGGAATTCACTCTCTGAGTGATGGTAGTTTGAAGCCATAAACAAGAGTGAAATTTTCAAGGCAAGGGGTGAAGAGTCAAAGGGAATAAATAATTTCGAGTGCTCACTCACTCACTCTCTCTTCCTTCTCCCCATCCAATCTGTGGCTTAAGCCTGTTGATTTTACCTTCATGACAGTTTTGGTAAAAGCATATGTCTTTCAGGAGCTCTGACGCTGCTACTGCCTTGGTGCAGGCTCTTATCTCCTCATACCTAGACTACTGCAGTAACCTACTGGTTGGTTTCCCTGACACAAGTCTTTCCCCACTCAGCTGCCAAAGTGATCTTCCTATGAAGCTCAGGTCTGATGTCATCCCTCTACTCCATAAACCCCCGGTGGCTCCCTATCACCTCTAGGATCGAATATAAAGTTCTCTGACATTCAGAGCCATGTATAACCTGGTCTTACTACCTTTTGAGTCTTACTACACCTTCCAGTCTTCTCATACCTTACATGATCTGCAATCCAGAGTTGTTCGCTTGCTGTTTCTCAAAAAGGATATTCTGTCTTGCGACTCTGGGTATTTTCACTGGCTGTCTCCCATGTCTGGAATGCTCTCCCTTTTCATCTCCTCTCCTGGCTTCCCTGCTTACTTTCCAGTTCCAGCTAAAATCCTTCCTTCTCCAGCAAGTCCTCTTAATTCTAATGACTTCCTTCTGTTGATTGTTTTAAATTTCTTTTATATATAGTTTGTTTGTACATAATTGTTTGCATACTATTTCCCCCTATTCCCCTAGACTTTGAATTCCTTGAGAGCAGAGACTGTCTTTTTGTATCTTTAGTGCTTAGCACAGTTCCTGGTATGTAGTAGGCACTTAATCAATGTTTATTGACTAATTACCCAGATTTATAGAGCGAGAAGATTAAGAGCCAGTGAAGGAGAAAGAGAAGTGGTTAAAATTAGCAGTGATTGCTCTGTATTGTTTTGTAAAGATCTTCACATACATTCTCTTTTGACATAAGAGAATATCACGAGTGATATTCTTTGAAAGCATATATAAATTGTGGCAAATTTAGTTACACTTTTAACAAAAATTTCTGGCCATAAGAGAAGATTTCCTTCTCTTTCATTTAAAAAAGGTTTATTGGTTTCATTTGTTTTGCACATCACAGTTATTTCTTATTATACCCTCAGCTTCATTGAACTCTCCCTTGTGACTGAAGAAAAACAATTAAGCAAAACCACAATATAGGGACCGTATCTAACAGGATTTTCAACATTCTGTACCTGTAGTCATCCAGCTCTCTTCTGAGAGGATGAGAGTGTTTAATTATCTCTTCTTTGGGACCAAGATTTGTCTTTGCAATTACATAAATAATTACAAAACTACTTTAAAATTTTCATTATTTGCCCATATTTTTAGAAAATGGTTAAAGTTATTTGAGACAATCTCTTGATTCTATTTAGCCCCAAGAGTTTGCCATCATCCCTCCTTCAACTTTTAAAATAAATGTTTATCCTGCGAAGTACAATGATAAGAAATTGCCCGAAGGTATTCTACCCAGGGCAACTGACTGGAACTACAGGTAGCAATTCTGCAGAGCAGTCTGGGCTTTGGACCTGAAGGCTGACTTTAAAGTCCACAGTAAGGACTAGCACTTGTATAACAGATATAGCCTGTGCTAAGTGCTTAGGTACATTATCTCATGTGATCTACATAACAACCCTGAGAGGCAGGCGCTCTTATTATTTCCATTTTACAGTTGAGGAAGCTGTGTGCCCAGGCTCACACAGCTAATAAATGTCTGAAGCTTGAATTGAACTCAAGTGTTCCTAACTATAGACCAGGGGTAGGGAAACCTGCAGTCTCCAGGCCACATGTTGTGGCCTTCTAGGTTCTTCGGTGTAACCTTTTGACTGAGTCCATGTTTTACAGAACAAATCCTTTCATTAAAGGGATTTATTCTCTGAAGTTTGGGTTCGTGAAAGGATGGCACTTGAGGGGGAGCGAGGTGGTGCAGAGCACCAGCCCTGGAGTCAAGAGGACCTGAGATCAAATGCGGCCTCAGACACTTGACACGCTAGTTGTGTGACCTTGGGCAAGTCACTTAACCCCAATTGCCCTGCCTTCCCCCTCCATTAAAAAGAAAAAAAGGATGGCACTTGAGGACCTAGAGGGCCACATGTGGCCTTGATGCTGTGGGCTCTCCATCCCTGCTCTAGACCTTCTACCTAGCTGCTTCTTAGGCACAGAGTCTTTAAAATGAAAAATTGGTTCACTGAAAGCCTCAATTTGGATGCACTTGGAAGATTAAAAACCACCCACCATCTTTCTGGAAGATTCTATCACTTGTAGCCTCCCATTTAGTTCTCCAGATGAAGAAAGGTGTATGGTACCGTGGAAATTAGGTCTTCTGGGGATTTTCCAGCTCCACATCTGATTTCTTAGCTGCATGGAAATATCTTTTATGGTTGGACTTTGGAGAAATTGCATTGGCTTTTAATTTAAGTCACTTGGAAGCAATTTAAAACCTGCCTTTCTCACACCACCTACTACTAAAACATCCACATTCCTTTATTCACATTTGCCACTTTATTCACATTCACCCAGAGGTGAATAGATATCAGGACCAATCAAGTGTTTTTAGAGGTACAGAAATAAATTGTGATGAAAAGACACTAATTCAAGGAGCACTTTCATGCCTTCCATCTGTAAAATGGCAGTTACCATGCTCTTTTCATTTCAGCTTTTTTTTTTTTTGAGGGGAGGAGGGAGAATTACTTAATTAGTTCACATTTGTGAATATCATTTAAAATTAAATGAGCAGATGTCAGTATAGGTTCCTTACCCTTAGTGTGATTGTAAATTAACTATTTGGAAGGGTCTGTCTACTTGCTAATTATGAAAAAAAGGGCAACAGGCTAATTTGATAGTTATCCTTTTTCACTTCTCGCAGCACCCAGTTTTCATCCTCCCAGTGAGGGTAGAAGATTGGTACTTCATTGGAATGATGGGGCCCAGGGCTGAAGCTATATATTTCTAAAGCTTGGCATCTCAATGAGGTTTAGGGTTAAGAATGATTTTTCCTAAAGCTGCGCCTGCAAATAGTACGCTTTATATTTGTAGTGGTATAAAATAGTAGGATTTCTAATTATTCTCTTTATGTTGTCTTTCCATTAATTCTGTTAAACTGAGTTTCCTGTATTCTTAACAATTATAGAAGTGACAGTTTATGTCAAATGCTCTATACATTCCCAATTTATATTTCTGTGGGCAGATCAGAGAATTAAGGGTCAAATTTAAATTAAAAAGTGCAGTATGCGTGTAATTTTTAAGAAGACAAGCCAAGGGATTTTTGGAAAGTATTTCATTTTGAACTAGTAAGTCTCCAGGGGGTCAGAATTGAGGCAGATGAAAAACAGAAATAGAGAGATGAAATTCCTGCCAGTTTTAGAGTCTGAATTCCTCCTCTATCTACCTAGATTTCTGTTTATAATAGATGTTGATCTTTTCTTTTCCCTTAAGCTAAGGCAGTGATTCAGAGACAATAGGCCTCTAGCCGGTCTGTTTTATAACACTGGCTGGGGGCTAAGAAGGAAGGGTTGGGACTCACTGAAGCCAGAACAAATATTTTCTCCCATCATTACCCTATAGTTAATATGCCACATGCTGTTTTCAGATTATACCAAAATATTCTTGTGAGTGAGATCAGTCAGGAAACTTTCCTTGAGGAGGAGTATGTTTAATTCTCTCCTTAACTCACAGCTTTTCTGTTCTCTGTCCTTGTTGTCAAGCAAGTTTTGCACATGCAAAATAAATAAAATCTGTTAAAAGTTTGGTTGCTTCTATTCCTTCATGTTATCAGCACCTTTTTCTCTCATGTATTTGTGAGCTATTTTTAATGAACCTTAGGAAAGCATATTAAGCTGGAGTTCTGTCCCCACTTTTGACCTTTGTGACACATCCTTCTCTGTCTTAGCTGCAGTGAGATTATCATTTGATAAGCTTGATTGAAAATCCTTGGTTTCCTGTAAAGATTGACTCACCATTCAGGAAAATCACTGGATTTGCCTTCCCAGATTACAGGATCAGGACCTTGTTTATCCTTCCTGTATGGGGGACAGAGAAGAAGTGAAGTTAGATCCAGAATATTATTGATTTTTCTCTTTAGTAAGATAAAGGTGGGAGAGCTTAGCTTTGTATAATTTCACATTTTTGAGCATCTTCAAGATGTCTGGTAATGTTCATAGAATCATAGTTTAGAGCTGGTGGGGACCCCAGAGGCTATGTAGCCTAACACCCTTCTGCCCATTCACCCCTACCCTAAACAGATGAGGCTAAGGGAGTTTAAGTGACTTGTGATAGGTTACATAGGTGAGTGTTAAAGAGGTGGTTGTTGTACTCAGAGCCAGTGCTCCTTCCGTTGTACCATGATGTTTATTCGTTATCCCCTGAGCATATATTATCCTGTTGATTGCAGGTTAACAATATCTATTTCTTCCACCCTCTCTAGATTTCTAAATGTCTACCGCCTCTGTCTAATCCCTCTATTTCTTTCCTGAATAATTGCTATAGCATCCTGACCAGTCTTCTCTTCTCTAGTCTCTAATTCATCCTGCATAATGCATCTGTTGTGACCTTTCAGATGTACTGTTCTGTGTCACTCTAGTGCCCAAAATGTCAGTGCTGATCTGTTGCTTATGAATAAAGTTCAGGCAACTGGCTTTTAAGGCTCTTAGCAAGATGGACAGGCAACCTGCCTTTCTACCTTTAACTTACATTCTGCCTTTTACGTATTCTGTATTCCAGATAAACTGAACTATTTTGCTATTTCATGAACATAACTTATACTTTTTAGCCTTTATAAATTTGCTCATTCAACTTCTCCTGGAATCCCAGTACCAATTTGGAATGTTTTGTCCATCATGAAGACCCAGTTTAAATGCTACCTCTTCAATAAAGTTTTCCTGGATCTCTCTGATACCCTTCCCAAGCTAGAAGTGATCTCTTAGAACTCCCAGAATACTTTGGCATCTATTGAATATTTATCAGAATCTACTTTGCATTATAGGTAATTTACCTTCATGTTTTATCTTTTGTACTACATTGTAAACTACTTGAAGTTAAGATATCTTCTTTATCTTTTTAGCTCCTTTAGGACCTAGTTTAGTGCCTTACGATATGTTCCACCTCTTTTCATTAATTCGTGATATTTAACCTGGAATGCTGGGATGCTCTGCTCCTTTTAAAAAATCATTTGTGTTAATATATTTTCTTATTGATACATAAGTCATTTTCTAATAAACAGTTTCCCTGTAATATTTTGCTTCTTCATAAAAACAGTTAATAATAATATAATAATAATAATATATAATTATAAAACTATAATAATCACTAATATAGTGATTGCAACTTCATTCCTATTCTTATACTTGATTATTTCTTAATAGTAAGGAAGGCTTGAGTAATTCTCCATATTAATCATTCATTTTGATGCAGTAATACATTATATTCACATATTACAATTTGTTCAGCCATTCCCTAGTTGTCACCTTACCCCTTTCCTTCAAGATTCAACTCAAGTTATTTTTCTTCTGTAAAGCTATGACCACACTAGGCTCGTTGATCTTGTTCTCCTCTGAACACCTGATTGCAATTATTACCTATGTGATTAATTTATTGATGAATCATCTTTTACCCTGACATTTCTTCTATCATTATCTTGAATTATTTATACTTTTGCTGTTATGAAACATTTGATGTACTTATCTTCCAAACTAGAAGAGAACTTCTTGGAGGCAGGGACTATTTTGTCTTTATATTCCCTCAGCACCAACATAGTGTTTTGTATATAATGTGTTCTCAGTGATTTTGTTCAAGCAGATATTGATTGATTTGATATATTGATGGGACTGTAGAACATGAGGAAGACAAGTTCAGCTTTGAGGAGCCTTTTTAATCCAGATAAAAGACTGGAAATTTGTTGAATAGGTATAGGATACAAGGACTAGAACCCTTACTATCTCTTGACCAAATATCAAGGATTGCTTTACTTCCTAAAAGCGTCTCTTCAAATAAACTCCTGGCAAATAAGAAATATTGTACTAGTTTACATTCTTAGTTAATGATATATATGTTACACCCCCTTTGAGCTACTTCTCCATTTTGAACCCACAGATTTGCAGGTGGGATTCCACAGGGGACGTTGTTACCCTGCTACTACCTTGAATTTTATTGTACCCTGCAGGTGTGCACCCTTCTAACTACAGATGTGCTGCTCATGAATGATCGGGCAGTAGATTCCATTAGCTCTTCTCAAGAGTATCTAGTGAAATGACATAGCAAGAATAATGCGTCTTCCCTCAAATGTAGTGACCACGGGAAGAGTGTGTTCAAACTTAGAATACGGTAGCAATGATGTACACATGTAGCACATGTAGGCATGCATGTAAATACACAACTCTTGGTCCTGCAGGATATAGAAGTCCTTACTCCCTGCATAGAAACCCTTGGTTTCAGTATCTGCTCCTCTTCATAACTGACTGTTGATTGCCTTGAAGCTTCTTCTCTAGGGTGACTTTCTGTATCCATATGTCTCGCCTCTGTTCCCTGCTGGTTGCAATGTCTCCTACTGATGCAGTAGCTTCATTGCCATAGTAGATGGGATAAAGAGAAATTTTTCACCTTTCTTCTTTACCCCCACCTTGTCACTATTACAAATCAGTCTCTCTCCACAACTGCCTCCTATGTTCAAATGTGAACTCCTCAACTGCTGATGTGTTTACTTCTTTTATACATTGGCTCTAGGAATGTGAATGAGTCTCAGACAATCACAAGTTGTTTAAGGATCTTATTCACATTGTTAGGAGGTTTTATCACCTCCTTTTCATTTTGTGATTACATCTTAGGCCTTCCATGACTATATAAATTGAGGGAGAGGAATAAAACTCCCTTCATTACACTCTCCCAGTTCAGGGTGTAGTTGCATCTTGTTTATACATTAAAATCTGATCATATGTAGCAGTATTGTGTAATCTGGGGTTGCAATGGTAAGAAGGATGGGACTTTTTTTTCTGTTTTCTCTTTTGGAATGCCAAGGTAATCAACTACCTTTGAGTTTTGCCTTTCAACTGTAATGGCAAGCAAAGTGGGACTTTTTGCTGTTTTTTGTTTGAGTGCTTCTCAGTACTGAGGTAATCAAGTGCCTTTGATGAGTCTTCATTTGTTTCTTTGATTAAATCAAAGAGTCTTTGATGACCTGCTTAAGAAGCAAGAAAACCTAGTACACATGGGTTTGAGTTGCGTGGTTGTGATGCCCTCTGACCCTGAGAAAGGTATATAAATCTGAGTTTGGCATTTTGTTTTGGGGCTCTCACTCATTGTAACAGTGTTGTGTGATTTGACCAGATGAGACTCTAGGTAGCCGTCATGGAGCCATGAAAACCCAGAGATTGAGGTTTTTCTCTCTGGCAACTGTATGTATTGCTGTAGTTAGATGGTTAGAAGCCTGTCTACTGGTTTGTATTTATTTGCTCTGGTTATATAATATAGGCTTGTAATTTCTGTTTGTATATTCTCTGAAGTTCAGGGTGCTGGCTTTTTCCCCTGAACTACAAGTGAATGATATAGTTATGTTTAACTGAAGTGAGATTGTTAACCCCTTAAAGTTGCTCCTTAGAAAAGCAGATCAAAGAACTTGTGCTAGCAGCCCCTCTGTGTGTTCTTGTTGGTCTTGTGTTGGTTTTCACCTCCACAGCAGTTGTTACAGGGGGTCACATACCCCACTCCTTCACATGAAGCTTTTCTTCTTCCAACATTTTTTCCCCACATATTATTGTTGATTACCCTTTAAAACAGTGGTGTTAAGCTCAAATAGAAACCCGGGCCACTAGACTGTATATAAAGATATCAGAAGCCACATCTTTGACTTAGAAAACCACATTAAGCATTATTTATGTTCTGCTTTTTTTTTAATTGATTTTGTTATACATTTCCCAATTACATTTTAATTTAGTTTGGACCGCACAAGAGTATTGTAGGCCCTGCTGGATATTCGCCACCTCTTCAAATGTCTTTCTAAAGCTGAATAGTATCTTGGTGCTTCTAAGCCACATGCTAAACTCAACTTTAGATATCTTGTTGCAGAGGAGTCACTTACAAATAATGCTGATGAGTTAGTAGTTTTGTATACTTTTTTTCTAAGTAGAAAAGAGACTAATCTGAAGTTTTGATTGCTGTCCTGCTGAATTTCTATAATAAAACAAAATGCTAGTTTTAGGTTTCAGGAGCAGAGAGTACAAACAGCTCAACATTTCTATTTGACATTCCTAGGCCTTAAAAGTAGCCAAACAGTATTTTTGGGAAAAGATTAGACCTTTCAAGCCTGGAGGCAATTTTCATGGCTAAACTAGCAAACCCTGAAGAGTTGAGGGGTAGAGTGGAAATTTCAGCAGAACTTTAAGTGAAGCATTTGCCAATGTAAACTAGTGGGTTTACATAAAAAATAAACAATATATTACATAAATAGTTATTGAGTATGCGTGGGTAAAGAAGGAAAAATTCCATGTGGCTTGACAGACGTTTTCCCTTTCAAAGATATAGGCAGCCTCAAGGGGGAAACTTGCAATATTTCCTTGACCCAGCCGAACGGCATCTGATAAAATAAAGGGATAATATTTTTAGGTCCTAAGATCATTGTGTCAGATGGAGTTCAGAAAGTTAGGGAAATAAGGGAATATCATTTTAATCTCCCATGTTGCAGAGAAGGGGAATAAATCAATGAAAGGAAAGAAAAATAAAAGGATAACATCATTATATTGCAACTCTTAAAATAAAATGCCTCTTATCTAAGGCTGGTGGCCACTCATTTTTCAAGCATGTTGAAATGAATCTATCCTTAGGAATGAGCCAAATCATTGGTA
Source organism: Trichosurus vulpecula (assembly GCF_011100635.1). Classification (NCBI taxonomy): domain Eukaryota; kingdom Metazoa; phylum Chordata; class Mammalia; order Diprotodontia; family Phalangeridae; genus Trichosurus; species Trichosurus vulpecula. Next base: position 176,435,577 of record NC_050574.1, read on the forward strand.
TTTTGTGGGTCTAATATTGTGACTGTTTCTTAGACTCCTTGCCATAAGTTTATATTTGTCTCTACCTCATTAAATTAACTGAGATCTACGGAAGTTGGAAGAAACAATTTTGCCCATAGGTGGAGGCTCCTATAGGAGTGTAGAGCCTTGAGTTCTATCTTGTTATAGACTTAGTAACATAAAATATTTTTAAAAATTCTATAATCCCGTAACAATGCTAACTGTTCTTTCTAAACTTTACGGAATCTCAGAGTTAGAAGGAACCTCAGAGGCCTCTTCCAGTTACAGGACTGCAGGAGTTGGGATATGTCAGTTGCCTAAATGTAAATCATCCCCCTATATACATCCTTGCAGTTCTCTCAGCCCTCCCTTGTCCCAGTCAGGCTCTGCCTGCTCCATGCATTGTGTCCCTGGAATTACCTATTAATATTTTCTTCATCTTAGATCTCTTTATAATATTCTCCTTCTGTTTTCTGGCACCTTCAGAAACCCTGCTTCCCCCAGAAAACAATGTGTCTCTTGCTATCATTTTCAGTGATGGTTGTACCTTTTTTTAGTGCCCTTCATTATACACTGGTTCTAGAAGGAGAGTTGGCATATTTTATTTTATCTCCATTGCTACTTCTAAACTCTCCTTCTACCGTTACTTGTTACATTTAGGTTCATATAATTACTCAGTCTTGACCCTGGTAGCCTGACTGCCAACCCCACTTCATTCTCCATCCCAAGCTGGCCAACCTTTACTCTCCTGCTTGCTCTGCTTCTGACTCTCTGGACTTTGCATCATGTCTCCCTTTTCTTCTGACAGATTGCCCCTTTAGTTATTCTTTACCCTATAATCTTCAATCTCTCCCTACCAATTTTCTCATTTCCTGCTCACTACAAATAGGCCTATATAGCTCCCATCTTCAAAAAATATTTAGTTGGCCCTACCATCTCCTTATGCTCTTGTCCTATAGCTCTCCTTTCTTGCATTTAACGAATTGATTATACTCTCTGCCTTTACTTGCCCTCCTCTGATTTCTTAATCACTTGCAATCTGGTTTCTAGTTACCAGATAAACCAGATAGTATTACTATTACCAAACAACTTGAAGAATGGTGACACGTTCTTTTTTTTTAGATTTTTTATTTGATATTTTTTAGTTTTCAGCATTGATTTCCAAAAGATTTTGAGTTACAAATTTTCTCCCCATTTCTACCCTCCCCCCCTGCCACTCCAAGATGGTATATATTCTGATTGCCCCATTCCCCAGGTAGCCCTCCCTTCTATCACCTCCCCCTTCCCCTCCCCCCCCATCCCTTTTCCCCTTACTTTGTTGTAGGACAAGATAGATTTCTCTGCCCCATTGCCTGTATATCTTATTTTCCCGTTCATGCAAAAACCACCTTTTTTTCTGAGCATCTGCTTTTAAAACTGAGTTCCAAATTCTCTCCCCTCCTCCCTCCCCACCCACTCTCCCTAAGAAGGCAAGCAATTCAACACAGACCACACATGTATCATTATGCAAAACACTCCCATAAATAGTGATGTTGTGAAAGACTGACTATATTTCCCTCCCTCCTATCCTGTCCCCTTTTATTCAGTTTTCTCCCCTGACCCTGTCCCTTTTCAAAAGTGTTTGCTTTTGATTACTTCTTCCCCCTATCTGCCCTCCCTTCTGTTGTCCCCTTTTTTATCCCCTTCCCCCTACTTTCATGTGAGATAAGATACCCAATTGAGTGTGTATGTTATTCCCTCCTCAAGTCAAATCCTATGAGAGCAAGATTCACTCATTCCCCCTCACCTGCCCCCTCTTCCCTTCCAGCGAACTGCTTTTTCTTACCAATGGTGGCACTTTCTACAGAAACAGGGAAGCATGGAAGAGGGGATACATTGGGAAAATATATTGATTTCAATTTTGGACATGTTCAGTTTAAGACACCCTGGGTTCGTAGGGATATAGACTCACCTTAATTACTCTCTGGGATTCCTTCTTGACTTTCCTGGTGTTTATTTCCTATCTCTGGTACTTATTAGCTATGTGACTAATGGACAAGTCACTAATCCACACCTCAGTTTCTTCATCTGTTAAATGAGAATAACGCAAAAGGTAGTATTGACATTTTAGGATTGCTGTAAGGTTCAAATGAGGTAATGTATATAAAACACTCTGCAAATCTTAAAAATAAATGTCAGCTATTGTTCTATATAGCCACTTAATATCTCTCTTATTTACACCTTATCCTTAAGAATTTTCACATAAATTTAATTTCCCCATTTTATCTAGCACAGAACTAATTACATAGTAGCTATTCAAAATATATTTGTTGAATTGTTTAATTTCATGTCCACTGTTTTTAATTTTGATATTGGAGTCTGGACTTCAGTATATAGACATTCAAATTTGTGTTTGGGAATGGGAGAAAAAGGTATAAAAAGGGAAAAAAATAACAGGAAAGAACAAGATGTGATAAAAATCAGTAGGCAGTAGGAAAGCTCTATATTAGGCAGAAACCCCAGTGGAACTATTTGCTGCTGCAAGATAGTTAATTCTTTATTCTGAATATCTGTATTCTTGAGTATTTTCAGGTTTTATTTGTTGGGAATATCTATCATATTTCTGTATGGTCTGGTTATCAACCTGAGTGTTTTCTGTGACAGCTGTATAACAAAGAGAGCTGTGTGTCATTTCAAAGCCTCAAAGTGCTACAGAGTATGTTGCTTTGCATTTATAGGTCTTTTAATCCTTTGAAATCTTTGACTCAGATAAAATTGGGTTGCTAAATAAGTTTAAGGCTGGACATGTTTTATTGATTCATGACGAGAGAGTTTGAATTTCTAGCCACAAGAGTTTGAAATCTATCAACAGCAAACAATACAATAAAAGATGGAGAAGTTTATATTAATTAAGTAAAAAATGTAATACTTCAACTCTCAGGACTTCACTTGTTGCATTTTCATGGTACATCTTATTAAATAAATTGTAGAATGTTACATATGAAAGTCTTGTCTTGCATAAATTATATTGTTTCCTTCTAAACTTTTTGATAATGGCCATTGCATCAACATGTTTAGTGGAATTCCCATTAGAAAACATTGTGATTTAAGAAACTTGACTGATCTGATGGTGTGGTATGGTCCCTGATCAAAAAGAACCCAAATTTTAGTTTGAGTGGGCCCAACATTACAGGAGAAAACTGAAAGGAGTCTTTGGAGTGAGTGCACTGTAATCTGTTCTTTGGCAACAATCCAAGTTGGGTGGCAGAGAGGTCATGTGGGAACTGTACAGACAGGACTCACTCTAGTATAGAAAATGGGTGTTGGGGATTGGGTGGTAATACAAGGGAGAGGGAAGGGACTTTTCACAAACATTTTTGGAGGCCTGGATTTTAAACTTAGAATACTATTTTTAGCAAATCAGTATAATGAATAAGTAAGAATTAGTTCTCTTCCTGAGTAGTAGGCATAAAAGTGATTATAATCAGGCCCTTTTAATAGAGGAAGAAGCCAAGTCATCTAGCAGGTCAGTGGCAGAAGAGACAGCTGAACTGAACACCTTTCTAATGTTCTGTCCTAAACTACTTTTTGTTTCTTTTCAATTACTTGATTTGACAAAGTATAATTGTAAAATCCTAGCTATTTATATAGCACTTTAAGCTTTACACAATGCCTTACACATGTTAAATCATTTGATCCTTACAACAACCCTGTGAGGTAGGTGCTATTATAACTGCTTTTTACAAATTGGGAAACTGACAGGTTTAGTGACTTGCTCAGGGTTACAGAGCTCATAAGGGTCTGAGGCAGAATTTGAATTCAGGACATCCTCCAAGCCAAATACTCTGTCCACCAGACTGCCTGTATGTGATATAAAAAAAAAAAGTTATCCTGATTTTGCTCAAATTTGTATTTCAAATTAGCTCTCAAAATGTTATAGAACTTTAATAGTTAATTATCTTATTGCAGGGAAACAGCATAGTAGACTGAAGAGAGTGCTAGCTTTGGAGTCAGAAGACATGTATTTGAATCTTGGAACTGCCACTTATAATCTTTCTGATCTTGGGCAAGTTATTTTATCTCTCTAGGTCTCAGTTCCCTCATCTGGCAAGTGGGAGTATTGAATTATCTCATGACTTAAGATACTCTCTTAGTTCTAGATCAGGGATGAGGAACCTGCAGCCTGAGGCCACATCTGGCCTTATAGGTCCTCAAGTATAGTGCTTTGACAGTTCTATTAAACTTGGATTCCATCAAAGGGCTGCACTTGAGGACCTAGAGGGCCATGTGTGGCCTCCAGGCTGCAGGTTCTCCACCCCTGTTCCAGATCTTTGATCCTGTGCACCAGTAGAAAAGTTAGAAGCTCGTTTTTTCAAACTTAATTGCTTTTGAGTTTACAGGTGGTTTGCTTAATATGGAAAAAAATGAAGGGCATTTGTAACTTTTAGGAGATCTTGTATATTTTAGTACATTTTTTTCTGTCATTTTTTCAAAAGACATTACAAATAAGTATTCTTAGATATTGACTAATTGGCTATGAAAACTAGATGGACTCTTCTTAATATAAGTTTATCCATAGAGATTTTTTTCTGTTTTAAAATTATTTTTATTTTCAGTTCCAAAACCTTTCCCTCTCCACTCCTCCCCCACCGATTGAAAATGCAAAGAATAAGATATCCCTTATACATATGAAGTCATACGAAACTTGTTTCCTCATTAACCATGTTGTGAAAAAAGAAAAAGAAAAAAATAATGCTTCAGTATATACGCACTGATGAGAATTCATCAGATCTCCACCTGTAAGTGGATCGCATTTTTCGTCATGAGTCCTTTGGAATTGTTACGGCTCATCGTATTGATCACAGTTGCTACTATCTTTTTTTTTTTTAATGATCTGGGGATTTATTCTGTTAGAGAATGTCCGAGTTAGGGTTTGTTTGCCCTTTCGGGCTTTAATTTTTCTCAGGTAGAACTCGAGCTCTTTGCCCTCGGCCATATAGCTGGCTGCTCGGCTACACTGGCCTGGCCTGGATGCGATGCAGGCAAGGAGGTTGCCCTGCTGGAACAGTTCCTCCGGAAGTGAGCTGATCTTGGCGTTCTTCTTCTGCTCCTCGCACTTCTGGATCTTCTTTGGCCGCTTTTTATTTAAAATTTCTTCCTCCTCAGGAGTCAACTTCGCTCCCTTCTTCCGGCCCAAGGGCAGCGCACAGTGGGATTCAAACTGCTGGCGGTATGGGGTGCTATCGATGAGCACGATGCAATTCTTCCCCAGCGTCTTGGTCCTGACCAGCTCATTGTTGGCTGCGTTGTAGACCACATCAATGACACTTGTTTTTCGGGTACAGCACTCAGTTGCCCACGTCCAGCCTCAGCGCCCGGTTCTTTTTGTCGCCTCCTCTGACGTGCGGCAGGCCCGGATCTTGGTGTCGGCAGGCGGCTGGCCCAGCTCGTACTTGCGCCTCTTGTGGTAGGGCTTGCGCTTGCCACAGGTCTTGCGTTGCTTGTGCCAGTTGTCCCGGGAGATTACCACGGTCGGTACCAGCTGCAAAGAGCTGCTACATCTTTTACAGTTGATTGTTGTTAGACTGTTTCAATCACTATGTACATGGGTCTGTTGGTTTTGCTCTTTTCACTTGAATATGTTCATAGAAGTCTTCTCAGGTTTTCTGAAACCATTCCCTCCATCATTTCTTATAGCACAATAGTATTCTACCATATTTATATACCATAACTTTTGTTTAGCCATTTCCCAATTGATGGACATTCCCTCAGTTTCCAATTTTTTGCCACCACAGAAAAAGCTGCTTTTATTTGGTGTCTTTGGTGTATCGTCCTAGGAGTGGTATTGTTGGGTCAATAGACTTATAGCTCTTTGGATATAGTTTTAAATCATTGTCCAGAATGGTTGGATTAGTTCACAGCTCCACCAATAGTGCGTTAGTGTACCTATTTTATTTCTCACATTCAATCTAGCATTTGTCATTTTCCTTTTCTGTCATTTGAGCCAATCTGATAGGTTTGAGGTGGTGTCTCAGAGTGGTTTTAATTTGCATTTCTCTAATTATTAGTGATTTGAAGCATTTTCTTACATGACCATTGATAGCTTTAATTTTTTTCTTCCGAAAACTACCTAGTTATAGCCTTTGATCATTATTGATTGGGGAATGGTGCTTATTTTTTTTTTAATAAATTTGGCTCAGTTCCCTGTATATCTGAGAAAAGAGACCTTTATCAGAGAAAATTGCTGCTAATCCCACCCCACCCCCCGTTTCCTCTTTGCTTCTAATTTTACCTACATTGGTTAAAATCTTTTTAATTTAATGTAATTAAAATTCATCCTACCTCCCATGATCCTGTCTTTTCCATGAACCCTTTCCTTATCAATAGATGTGACAGGTAATTTTTTCTGTGTTCCTCTAATTTGCTTATTGTAACATCTCCCTTTATATCTAGATCATGTACCTATTTTAAACTTACCTTGGTATACTCTGTGAGATGTTGGTCTATGCCTAGTTTCTGCCAAAATACATTTTGGTTTTTCCAGCCATTTTTGTTGATGAATTCTGTCCCCATTACCTGGGGTCTTTGGGTTTATTGAACACTAAGTTACTGTGCTTATTTATTTCTGTGTAATGTACACTATATCTATTACATTTATCTACCACTTTTTCTTATCTAGCAGCAGATTGTTTTGATGATTACTGCTTTGTAGAATGGTTTGGGACCTGATACTGCTAGGCCCCTTTCCTTCATGTTTTCTTCCCCCCATTGATTCCCTTGATATTCTTTACTGTTCTTCAAAATGAGATTTTCTTCCCTAGCTTTATACAGTAGTCCTTTGATGGTTTGATTGGTATGGCACTGGATAAATAGAATGATCATTTTTATTATTTTGGTTGTTATTGACCAAGGTTTCTCCAATTATTTAGACCTGCCTTTATTTGTGTGAAGAGTGTTTTGTAATTTTGTGCATAAAGTTCTTAAGTGTGTCTGGCAGACAGACTCCCAAGTTTTTTATATTGTCTGCAGTTATTTTAAATGAAATTTTTCTTTCTCACTCTTCCTGCTGAGTTTTGTTGGTAATATGTAGAAATGCATATGCTTTGTGTGGGTTTATTTTATATCCTGCAACTTTGCTAAAGTTGTTAATTATTGTTAGTTATTAATTAAAGTTGTTAATCAGTTTTTTAGTTGATTCTCTAGGGTTCTCTGAGTATACCATCATATCATCTACAAAGAGTGATAGTTTTGTTTCCTAGTTGTATGTGCTTATTCCTTCAATTTCTTTTCCTTCTCTTATTGCTATCCCAGCATTCTAGTACAATATTGAATAGTAATGGTGATCATACACATCCCTGCTTCATCTCTGATCTTATTACAAATAATGCTTGCTCTTGGTTTTAAAAGTTCCATTTATTCCATTGAGTAGTATTTTTAATAGGAATGGGTATTGTATTTTATCAAAAGCTTTTTTCTGCACCCGTTCACATAATCATCTGATTGTTGTGGCTTTTGTTATTGATATGGTCAGTTATGCTTACCTAATATTGATCCAGCCCTGAATTCCTGGTATAAATCCCACCTGATCATAGTATATGATCTTTGTGATATATTGCTTTGCCCGAATTCTATTTAAAATTTTTGCATCAATATTTATTAGGGAAATTGGTCTATAAGTTTTTTTCCTGTTTTTTTTCTCTCCCTGGTTTAAATATTAAAATCATATTTGTCTCATAGAAGGATTTTGGTAGAACTCCTTTACCTTTTTTTCAAACAGTTTAGTATTGGAATTAATATTCTTTAAGTGTTTGCTAGAATTTGCTTATAAATCCATCTTGTCCTGCCCCCCTTCCCCCCACTTAGGTAGCTCATTTATGACTTGTTCACTTTCTAAGATAGGATTATTTTAAGTATTCTCTTTCTTCTTCTGTTAATCTGGGCACTTTATGTTTTTGCAAATATTCATCTATATCATCTAGCTTATCAGTACTTTTGGCATAAAGTTGGGCAGAGTAGTTCCTAATAATTGCTTTAATTTCATCTTCATTCGTTGTGCTTTTTACCCTTTTCATTTTTGTAACAGGTAATTTGGTTTTTCTTTTTTTAAAAAAGCAAATTAGCCAATGGTTTATCTATTTTATTTTTTAAAAAGTTCTTAATTTATTAGTTTAATCTTTTTTTCACTTCAAATTTTATTCATTTCTCCTTTGAGTTTTAGGATTTCTGTTTTTTTGGTGTTTAGTTGGGAAATTTCTATTTGTAGCTTTTCTAGTTTTTTTGGTTAGTTTTTTTTTAGTTAATGACCAATTTGTTGATCTGCTCTTGGGGTAATGGAACTAGATGATCTTTTCGATCCTTTCCAACTTTAATATGGTATGATTCTATATAAGACCTCAAGTTTTCCTTTGCTTTACTTTTCTAAGTTTAGTAGATAATCCAGAAAATCGCTCTTCTTCACAGACCTTTTCCAAGGAACAGTTAACTTCTTAGCAGAAAAAACCTCTTGAAAGGAGGATGGTAAATTATGACCATGACTTAAGAGTTGGAATTAGTACATCTTTGATCATTTTCTCTGTGATCTCACCTATGTGGGCATTTCCTCTAGTGGTGCAAATCCCAGTGAATGGACATTTTGCCATCTATTCTGTGACTCTTCTCATTTTCCTCTAGATCTTTTAATGTTGTATGAATGCTTGTGGAATACCTGGACTGCATACTGGTTATCTTGTACTTCTGCTATGCAGCTGGCTCATATTCTTTTCTGTTCACATATCAGTATTATTTGTGCTACCTACTTTATTGTTCCTCACCCATGATACTTTGTCTCCCTTTTTCATGCCTCTGTACTGGCTGTCTCCTATGCCTAAAATCTCTCCCTCTTCACTTCTTCTCAAAATTGCTTATTTCCTTCAAGACTCATTTCAATTGCCACCTTCTGCAGGAGGCTTTTCCTGGTCCCTCCCAGTTGCTAGAATCTTCCCCCCATGGTTATCTTTATGGGTTTTTTATATGTACCTGTTTATTTACATGTTGTCTCCCCCATTAGAATGTAAACTTCTTGAATGCAAGAAAAATTTTTGCCTTCCTTTGTATCCCCAGCACTTAGCACAGTGCCTGGAACAGAGTAAGTACTTAATTAATGCTTCTCAGTTGATTGTTCAGTCATTTAGGAGGTTGTACAGTATTGCAGAATTTGATACACTCAACCCAATGTCATTTGCAAATAGAATAATCTGGAAGACCTTATGATCTCTAGGGAATCTCCTTTCCATTTGAACTGTCCCTGACATCCTCCATGATGGTGGCAAACATCTCTGGTGAGCATATATGTCTTCCTGTTTTACCTGTTGTTTTCTATCAACGGTCAGAGGATCATCAAATTTATCTCCACTGTTACATCTTTTAAGGAATTTTGTATGTTTTTGGCATATGCACGTTGCATACTTCACTAGAGGAAAGCCTTTAAAGTACACTGCCTTCGAAAGGGTCCCTCCCTTGTGTACTTGCGTCCCATCATAATTTAAAAGGAAAACTTTAAAAATTTTGGAGCCCTAGATGTTTTAGATATTTAGATGAATGTATGTCCTTGAATTTCTTGCTGTAAGAACTCACTTGAGTGGTACAATCTTTATTTCCAAATGGAACAGTAAATGTGTAACAGAAAGTGCCAGCATCACATCATCAGTCTGAGAAGAACTTGGGAAAAGCACCTGTTAGAAGCTCATGCCATTGTTGTCATTGAAAATTGAGGTGACATGACTGTCATTTTACCTAGGACTGCTAGCCAGCATGTTCTTTTGAAGTTTGTGGCTGCCACTAGTGCCACACCTATTACTGAACATTTCACACCCAGTATCTTCACTAACCAGATTCAGGAACTTTGCTGGATCTTTACTTCTTGGTGCTTAGTAATACCAGGGAAAATTACCACTCTTCAATAGTAATAATTATATTGGTAGTGGTGGTGGTGGTGGTAGTGGTAGTGATAGTAGTAGTAATTATAATAAATAGCATTTATAGAGTGCTTTAAAGATGCATTTTGCATGTTATTTAATCCTTTCAGCATGCCTATTACAGTTAGCTCAACTGAGGTTGAGAGAGATTAAGTGACTTTCCCACCCAGCTAGTTAGTGTCAGAGGCAGGATTTAGGTCTTTATGACTTGCTACACTCTATCTGCTACACCATCTCAATGCCTTAGAGACAAGGATCTCATATTTAGAGGACCAATAGTTAATGTTTCACACAATCTCTAAACCTTTTCTCCCATTCTGAAACTGTGACTGCAGAAATAGAAAGGAGTTGCATAGACTTCAAGGTCATTTTGTAGTCAGTTAAAAACATTAAGTGCCTGCTTTGTGCCAGGAAGCAGCTATACAAACAACTATGTACAAAGAAGCAGATTTACAAGATAAATTAGAATAATCAACAGTAAGAAGACACTAGAATGAAGTGAGATCAAGAAAGGCTTCTTGTAGAAGGATGGATTTTAGGTGGGACTTGAGGGAAGCCAAGAGGTGGTGGCAAGGAAGGAGACCTTTCCAGGCATGAGTGGAGTGGGGGGAAGGAAAGGGGAACAGCCAGTTAAAATACCTGGAGTTGGGAGGTGATGTATCTTATTTGAGGAACAGCAAGAATAGTGTCTCTGGATTGCATAGTATGTAAGGTGTAAAAATATTGGAAAGGTAGCAGGGGACCAGGTTATGAAAGGCTTTGAATGCCAAACGTGATTTTATATTTAATCTTGGAGGTGATAGGGAGCCTCTGAGGAGGAAGGGTACCATGATCAGACCTGTGCTTTTAGGAGGATCACTTTGGCAGCTAATAGAGGATATTGACCGAAGTAGGGAGAGATCAACCAACAGGCTATTGCAGCGTAGTCCAGGTGTGAAGTGATAAGGGCTTGCCACCTAGGTGGTAGCAGTTTGAGAGGAGAGAAGGGATCTTATGCAAGAGATGTTATGAAGGTGAAAATCAACAGGCTTTGACAATGCATTGGATATAGGGAATGAGAGGAAGGAGTCAAGGATGGTACCTAGGTACCTAGTAGGATGGTGGTACCTTCAACTATAATACAGAAGTTGGGAGTGTTTGGGGGGAAGGGAGGGAATGAGTTTGTTTTTGGACATGTTAAGTTTAAGATGTCTCTAAGATATCCAGTTCAACATGACCAAGATGGCAGTTGGAGATGTGAACATGGAAGTCAGGAGAGAGGCAGGAACTGGATAAATAAATCTGAGAATCATTGGCATAGAGTTCGTAATTGAATTCATGGGAGCTGATGAAATTACCAACCAAAATAGTATATTTTTATATTTTATATTTTATTCTTTCAAATATATGTAAAAATGATTTTTAATATTCTTAGTTTCAGTTTTCTTATTTTTAAAAAATATTCTTTTTCAAAGTTTTGAGTTCCAAATTCTCTGCCTCCTTCCCATCTCTCCTCATTGAGAGGGCAAGCAATTTGATGTGTTATATATATGTGAAGTCATACAAAACATCTTTACATATTAGCCATGGTCAGGCAAAATAGTATAGAGGAAGGAGAAAAGAGGACCTAGGATGGAATCTTGGAGGACACCCAGAGATTAACATGTGTGAAACAGATGAAGATCAAGGAAAGGAGAGATCAGACAGCTAGGAGGACTGGGAAAGAGCAATGCCTTGAAAACCTAGAGAGAAGAGATTACTAAAGAGAAGAGATTGAACAACAATGTCAAAAGCTGCAGACAGGTCAAGAAGGGTGAGGATTGAGAAAAGGCCATTAAATTTAGTTATTAGAGAGGCCATTAAGTAACTTTAGAGAGCAGTTTTAATTGAATGATGAGGTCAGAAGCCAGACTACATAGTTAAGAAGATAGTGAGGGAAAGGAAATGGAAACACCTATGTAGATGAACTTCTCAAATTTAGCCAGGAAAGGAAGATGAGATTATAGAATGATAACTAGAAGGAATGGATGACTCAAATTGAAGAGTTTCTTGAGGATGGAGAAGACATGGTTGTGTTGGTAGGCAATAGAGAAGCAGCCAGTAGGGAAATGTTGAAGATTAGTGACAGAGTGGGCATAATAGAGGGACAATATACTGGAGAGAACAGAGTAGAGTGGATGCCTTTGTGCATATAGAATGGTTTGCCTTGGTAAGGAGAAGGGCTACTTCTTCATGTGAGATGGGTAGAGGAGATAATAGCAGAAAGTATCTTGTCAAGTGGCCTCAATCTTTTTTTTTAAATGAGTTTTTATTGCTATTTTATGTTTCTTACATCACCAAGTATCTGAGATCTCTCTCCCTCTCACCCTTTCTGTGAGCCCTTCCATATGACAAATAGTATTTTTTGGAGAGGAAAAAAAAGTCAGCACAACTGATTGAAAAATTGAAAATGTCTGAAAACATGAGCAATGTGTAACACTTGTGGACTTCCTACCTTCACAGATAGATGGGTTGAGGGTGTCTTGTCATGCCTCTTCATTTTGTATCCCACTTGACCTTTATAATTTTGTTACATTCAATTTTGATTTTTTTGGTGTCATTCTTTCCATTTATATTGTTGTAGTTATTGTGAGTATGGTTTTCTTGTCTCTTTTTCCTTCATTCTTATCAGTTCATGTTGCTCTTTCCAGTCTTCTCTGTATTCTTCACATACAGAATTTGTTATAACACAATAATATTCCATTATGTTCATTTGCCACAGTTTGTTTAGCCATTCTCTAATTGATGGGCATCTATTTTGTTTCTAATTCTTAGCTCTCACAAAAAGTGCTAAATCTATTTTGGAGTTTATGGGGTCTTTTTTTCTTAATGATGTTTTACTTGAGATATAAACCTAGTAATGGAGTCTCTGGCTCAAAGGGTAAGGACATTTTATCTCTTTATTTGCATAATACCAAATTACTTTCCAGAATGGTTGTGCCATTTCATAGATCTATCAGCAATGTATCAGTGTGCCTATGTGCCTACAACCCTTCCAATATTGACTATTGCCGTTTTTGGTCATTTTTGTCAATTTGCAGGGTGTGAAGTGAGGCTTCACTCTTTTTAATGAAATATGACGGAAGGTTCTCAGCTGACAGCATAGGGGGAGGGGGACCCATGGAATTTTGAGAAGAGAAGAAAAGATTTGGAAAAGGTACTGTATAGTAGAGTGGGAGAGTGAATTGATTAGGGAGGTATAAAAGGATTGCCTTGAGGAGAGCCCAGTTGAGATTATGTAATGCAAATTTGTGTTGTATCCAATAAGCATGGTTTCATGATTTTTCCAGCTTCATTCAGCAGTATATGAATAGGAGCAAAGGCAGCACATGGTTCCTGATTATTTGAATTCCTTTTCTCCCTGCATGGAATTATTATGAATTTCCCCTTAGTTCTGCTAGGATCTTTGTAGGGTCTTGAAGCTGCTACTCATTGTGTCTAGTTTGTACACTGCTCCCACTGCAGACACTGGCTCAGTTTCTTCAAATGCAAAATGGGGATAGTAATAGTACCTACTTCTTCCCAGGGTTATGAGAATAAAATGAGTAAGTATTATTTTTTCTTTTTTTTTGGAGGGGGGAAGGCAGGACAATTGGGGTTAAGTGACTTACCAGCTAGTAAGTGTGTCAAGTGTCTGAAGTGGGATTTGAACTCAGGTCCTCCTGACTCTAGGGCTGGTGCTCTACTCACTGCGCCACCTAGCTACCCTTTGAGTAAATATTTTTGAAGTGCTTAGTACTGTAGCTGGCACATAGAAGGCAGTATATAAATAAAATGTTCATTCCCCTTATTCCATTGATTACTGTTTGATTTGAGCTTCTAATTTAGGAATGCTAAGTGGGAATTTATTAGGAGGGTATTGTTGGAATTTAGAAGTCCAGTGGCCTGAATAGAAACTTTTTGTTGTTGTGGTTATTTCTTTGTGTTTCTTTGTTTGTTTGCAAGTCTGGTATGTCACATTTCAGGACAATTTTGCACATTGGATTCAGTTATTCTCTAGTATGTAGTCTGAAATGGAGTATGTTAATAATTCCTTAATTTTAGCCCTGGTAAAAAATTTTGTACAAGTACGTCCAGATGCACTGATCAGTCTCTTGGAGCCTCAATAATAGAAACAAAATGTCTTTAGCAGTTGGCATCATCATGTCTTCCTATGTCTTTGTGGTTCTTAGCCTGCATTGGTTTTGAGCAGGACACTGATCTCAAAACTAATGGAGAAGCACTGAATTTTAGTAATCTAAATGTCAGACAACTAAGAATCATTTGGTAAGTGTATTTTAGATTTGACATTATTTCATACAAATATTGACGTGTGTAATTTTTATTTCCTCATTCCTTCTGTCACAAAGTTCTGTTTAATCCATCAGCTTTCTTTATTATTTTAAATTGATCCTTAATTATTAACTCCATATGCTTATATTTCCATACACTTTAAGATTAAGATTGTTTTATTAGTACCAGGAACTCTATATGAATTCTTGTAAACTTAGTGCTTATAAAACTACTGTTAGTATTGTCAGTAGAGAGGCAGCAAGGTATAATGGAAGGAGTACAAGTCTGAGTCAAGAAACCTGGGTTACCTTGTTTTAATATATATAGATGTACATACATACACAAGTATAGGAACCAAGATCTTTTCTTTCACCGCTATGGTTATCATTAGCCTTAACAGTTTGGGCCAGTACTTGCAAAGGGAAGTAAGAAATAATCATATCCTTCATATCAAGGATGTCTTTGTGATGAACCAAAGTGCCTAAAGATGTGGTTGATTTATTGGACAAGAAAATGATGTATTTTTTTCAGTTTTGTTTTCTTGGATAGATTTAGGGAGTTCCATTTTGCTCTCTTTGCCTTACTTCCTTCCTTGCCTCTCTCATAGGTTATGCTTTATCTTCAGAAGCCTGCAGGACCTGCAGGCTTTTATAGTATAATATAGTATAATAGTAATGAACTATAAACATGATACTAGTATAAGGTGTTTTTGAAAAAAATTTAGGGAGTCATGTAAGTGAGAGGTAGCGTAATGTAGTGGATAGAAAGCCAAGCCTTGGAATCAGAAGAAAGGACTGCATTCAAGACCTGCCTTTGATATATCAGCAAAGATGTCCTTAATACATGCCTAGACTACTCATAAAAATTTCATAAGGAGAAGCCTATAACACATATTGTACTAGCTCCATTATGATGAGCAAATCCTTTAACCTAGTGCCCTGGGTAACTCTCCTGAGTATAAAGTACAGAGGAGTACAGAGGAGATCTGCGTTTGTGGAGAGTTTATACACCAGGAAGTTCCTTACACTGAGGAAATCATAAGGCCAGATCAAAAAGAAAAAGATAAATAACAACCTAGGAATGCTTCTATATTCTCTTGTAGGATTTCATTTTAACTTTTGTTTGGAAAACTTGTTGCAACTTTTCTAAACAGTCAGCTGCTTATAGTGAGTCTTCCTTGTAATAACTACATAGGCTATTCTGATCCAAACAAGTTTCTGCTCTCATTACCTCTGCCAGGCCTTTGAATATTCTGAAGAGCCGTTGTCTTTTGCATAATTCCCAGTATACCCTGCTCTCTTCTACCTATGAAAACAGCATTACTGATGAGAAAGGATAATATAGAATGAATGATTCTCCTTTTCAAATTCCATTTAGGGTTGGTGGCCCAGATGGTGAGGAAAATCCCCTGGAGATTGGAAATTTAGTGGGTGGCAGCCCAGCTAAGGCTGTTTTATGAATTTAGACCTCTAGTTCCTATATCCACCCCCATGTGACCACCCCCATGTTTGCCTTGCTTTCTCTGTACCTCTTCCTACTTGACTAATCCTGAAGAAGTGTTTTGAAACACTATGGGTAGTTTCAACAATAGCATTTCAAATTGTGAACTAAGCATCTAGAGTTAGTGATATTATATCCCATTTCTATGGCAAATGCTTTCTGGACCTTTAGCTGTGAGCTATGGCCAATTACTATAGGAAGAACATAGATTTGGTCCAGGCTGTACTTCAAGTCCAGTCCTCTTTTTAAAATACCTTTCGTCCAATTTACTACACATTTATAATACAATTAGTTTTATGAATAAATGGAATGGAGTTGTAGTGAAGTATAGGATGAATTCATTTCATATGGAACTAAAATAAAAGCAAAGCAATAGAGACCACACGGACAGTTTCAGGTCAGCCTTCTGGAAGAGTTTCACCAATGTGAGACCACCAGAGATTTTTGTCTGGTTTTAAAGGAATGAATGAAAAATAGCTAACAGCTAGTGCTCTGAGGTTTGCAAAGCACTTTACAAGTATTATCTAAATTTATTCTCATAAGAACCTTGGGAGATAGGCGATAAAATAATTACTGTTTTACATAGAAACTGGCAGACAGAAATTAAGTGACTTGCCCAGGGTCACACAACTAGTAAGTGTCTGGGTCTAGATTTAAACTCAGGTCTTCCTAACTCCAGGTCCAGCATCCTATCTACTGCATGACCTAGCTACCTCCATATCTGGAAGCATTTATTAAGCATATGTTAAGTACTTCATTTATTAAGCATTTACTGTGTGCCAAACACTGTACTAATTGCTGAGAATGCAAACACAAAAAACAAACAGTTTTTGCCCCTAAAATGTTGCAGGCCTTCAGGCCCCCAGATTACTTACAAAGGGCAGTGGTAGCCAAGGAGGGGCACTTTGGTCCAGAGAGTTACTGCGATGGTGAGTGGGGCCTTATGGGAGTAGATTGACACGCTCTAGTCCAATCCAGTAAACATTTCTTAAGCACCTACTGTGTGCCAGGCACAGTGCTAACTAAGCACTGGGGATACAATTAATAAAAAGAAAGACAGTCGCCATCCTCAAGGATCTTACAATCTAATAGGGGAAGACTATACACAAAAGAAGGCAGGAAGCAGGGTAAGGGGTTGGATTAGGAGGTATCTGGCATGGGGGCATTGTGTCCCATGGAGTTGAAACCAGGCAGAGAAACAGATGCAGAGTGGAGGATGTTTCATTAACGCAAAGTTGATTTGATGATAATTCATGGTTCCAAAACTGGGGGGATTAGAGAGAGGGTGGAAGGCCTGAAAGTTAGGAGTGTATTGAATCCTGGCTGAAAGTTTTCCTGAAATAGTGGTCCTGGAGAAATAAACATCAGTTTGGAGAGTGGGGCCCCTTGGTGGAGGTTTCTCCAGGTGTGGGAAGGGTTCTGGCAAGAAGTATTGGTAGGCTAGAAAGTTTGTAGTGAAGTAATAATCATAACGACAATACATGTCATATCTATAGTTTACTTGGTGCTTAGTATGCAGTTGTGTTACAGTAGGCTTCTAACTAGTCTCCCTATCTCTGGTCTTTCCCCACTCCAATCCAGCCCACACACTGCTATAGAAGTGATTCTTCTTAAGTTTAGAGCTGATTGTGTTACTCCCCTACTCAGTGAGCTCCAGTGGTTCACTGTTCCAAGTTAAACTATAAACTACTCTGTTTAGCTTTTAAAGCCCTTTACAGCTTGGCTCCAACCTATCTTTCCAGCCTCATTGTATAGTGCTCCTTTTCTAACATTCCTCTCCTAGCCTTTCCATTGGCCATCCTCTATGTCCAGGATACATTCCTTCTTCACCTCTACCTTATGCCTCTTCCATATGCAGTTCAAGCACCAACTTCTGTTTGACACTGTTCTTAGTCCCACAAACAATAGTGACTTTTCTTTTGAATATACTTATATATGTGTATGGCATGTTCAAGGAGGACTAAGTACCTCCTGCGTGAGGGCTTACCAAGCCTTTTTCAGGATTGCTCATGCACCTCTGGCATCTACCTGGCATTCAAGTCTCACCTGTGGCTCCAAGAAGCTGTAGCATGCACAGTGGCCATGCTCTAATAAATCATCTTAGACAGGCAAACCAGGTTGAGGGTAATTGACGGACCTCTAATCCATTGATGAGTTAGAAGGATGTCTACTCCAAGCTTGCAAAGATTTTCCTAGTGGAATGGAGAGATGAGAACAATTCTAACAGCTATGAAGGCAGTGGAATCAGGCACTGTGGAGTGCTTGGAGCTTGGTTAGACATTGAACATATCCAGGTCATCCACTGCATCCCTGGCCATTGCCAGTCATCTTGACTTTTGTCTTGCCACTGGACTTCAGTGACTCTGGAAGAGAAAGTGAGGCTGATGACTTTGTGCAGCTCTGCCTCACTTAAATCCAGTTTACACACACACATCATCCCATGATGTCATTTATCCTCTTCAAAAATGAAGGACAAACAACAGTATATGTACTTGTTGTCTTCCCTTTTAGAATATCAGTTCCTTATTAGTAGGCATTTTCTCATTCATTGTATGAGTAGGGAGGGATTCATCATATTTATATTCCCAGTACACAGATCCGTATGTAGGTCCTTAAGAAATACTTGTTAATTGATGCATTAATTTCATTTGCTTCTTAGGAGCACAGTTATTTTCTCTATTTTACAGATGAGAAAACAGAGGTTAAGTGATCCAAGGGCAGCACAGCTAAGTGTTAGTGCCAAAACTTCTATTGGTAGTGTTAGAAATTCTAGAATTGAAGAATACCTCGAAGGACCAAGCTGAGTCAGTTGATGCAGTGCATTTTTTTTAAATGATAAGGCAATGAAAATGAAGATGGTAGGATGAAAATGTTTATTTCAAAGTAAAGCTATAATATCTACTTATATCTATTACATATCTATTTGTATTTAAAATACAGATAGGAGTAAGAAAATATTTGTTACCAAATATATTTCCTTATAATCACTTATTTTGTTGTTGTTCAGTTGTTTCAGTCTTGTCTGACTTTTTGTGACCTCAATTGGGGTTTTCGTGGCAAAGATGCTAGAGTGGTTTGCCATTTCATTCTCTAGCTCATTTTGCGGTTGAAGAACTGAGGCAAACAGGGTTAAATGGCTTGCCCAGGGTTGCAGGGCTCATGAGTGTCTGAGGGCGGATTTGAACTCATAAAGATGAATCTTCTTGACTCCAGGCCTAGTACTCGCCACCTAGCTCCCAATCACTCATTTAGGAGTTGCATTTTTGCACTTTTTTGTTGAATGTTTGTCACAAACAAATTTTTTGTATACAAAGCATAGACTTGTGGTCCTGTTTGAGCACTTTGTAGTGCCACAATGGCAGCACATTTTGGCTGGAGGACAACTATGGTCTTCAACCATGGTTGTTATAGCTTCTGCTTTGCCACTTGGATAATCTTTGGTAAACTCACTTGCCTTTTTGGAAGTATTCTCAATGTACAATGTTTGAATCACAAACTTTTTAATATAATAACCACTCGATGAGGCCCATATATGGAACATTATAGAAAATATGTATAGCCTATCTCTTCCTTGGTTCTTTCACTGAGTATCACCTTGCCACTTGGTCAAGAACATCTGCTCCTACCTTATTCTTGTAAAAAAGGAGAATATCTGGGTTATTCACTGCCAGAGTCTGACTCTTGAACTGGTATGAAGTTAGTGCTACTGGTAGGCTTCTCTATAGGTTTCAGAATCTGAGTTTCTTGAAGTGGCCTACATTATCTTCATTATTTCTGGAAGATTTCTATGTTTCTAATGTATAGTCCCAATTATGCTGTACCTTTGCTTTGCAAATCTTAAGGAAAAACCAAAAGATGTAAAATAATTGTCATAGGTTATACTGGAGCCTTTGTTGAAGTGTTTTCAACACTGTATCTCTAAGTATAGTAGCATCATCACTTCTGTTATCTTCATTTCCCAAGTAAAGGAACCCATTGAACAAGTATTTTTTTTTCCTATCTTCTAACAACTAAAATTTCAGGCCAAATTTGTCCGTCTTGTTTGTCATGTATTGTTTTTGCTTGTTTGAAAGGGTTGAATAAAGAACGTACAACTATTATCCACCCACGTGTGTAAATGTTCCTGGGTTCCTGGGTACAAAATGCACATTTGGGAATTCCTTATTTGTATGAAATCACATATTCAGTCTCTATCTTCCGTGTGAACATATGTGTATATAAAAGATATGTAGCAATTTGGGTTGCTTTTCACAATGGTGCTAAGGCTGCAGTTGCAGTTTGATTTGAAAGTTGATCTGCATTTCCCACACTATGTTTAGAGCTCATTTAAATTTGCTTTCTTTGCAGTGGAAATGTTGCCATATGGAATAGGCAGTTTTGATATGCAAGCTATTTGTATATTTTTAAAGAAATCCAGTCTTTATGGTTCTAAATATGGAATTCTTAATATAATAGATTATCTTGTGGGAAGAAGTAGAAGTAGTTCATTTCAAACACATGAAAAAGGAAAGACTGTATATCTGTTTTGTTTGGGTGCTATGAACACATGGGGTTTCCATTATAACTACTTTTTAAGTTAGGTGTGTGAGCATCCTGTTAGTTCCTTCATTTATAGGAGCTGAAAATTAAACCTTCTTCCATTAAGAGAGACTTCTGTAAGGAAATTGTAGTTTCCTACAATTTGTAATTCATTAGTTATGAAAATGTAAGTATTCACTTCAAATTTCAGTTTTCTTTGGATATTTTATCTTCCCCTTCAAATTCCTCTCTTACCTTATTCCTTGATTTCTGAACCATTGACTATTTTCTATTGAAATTTCTCATGGAAAAAGGACTAAACTCCTAGGGACACAGTAAAATCTCATTTTATGGAGGCTGTCAAGAAAAAGGTAGAACACCATTCATTCAATAGAATGTAAATAACACTTCCTGTCTTTGCGTTCCTAGTGCCTAGCACAGGGCCTGTCATGTGGTAGGTAATTAATAAATATTTGTTGTTTGATTGGTTGTTTAGGAACATTCTTGCCTAGAGATAGTACAGTTAACCAGATGACACATAGGTCCCTTCTGGGTCAGTGATTCTTTCCCCTCTTTCTCATGCTCCTGCCAAACTCATGCAGAAAAAAAAAAAACCAAAACCAAAAACCATGTATTAAACTCTAGACATTGTTTTGTCAGAGTCAGTTTCCATAAAGTTTGCATGTGGAAAATAAAGAGGACATAAGGACAGAGGATTATGATGAATCCTTGTCAACTCCCTTCTCTATGTGTTGTCTTCTCCCATTTAGATGTTATCTCTTTGAGGGTAGAGAC
Source organism: Trichosurus vulpecula (assembly GCF_011100635.1). Classification (NCBI taxonomy): domain Eukaryota; kingdom Metazoa; phylum Chordata; class Mammalia; order Diprotodontia; family Phalangeridae; genus Trichosurus; species Trichosurus vulpecula. The sequence goes on from NC_050574.1 coordinate 176,456,612, forward strand.
TGATTTGCTTGCTTATATTTTTGTCCCCCTGCTCTGTGCTTGGCATTTAGTGGTGCTTGATAAACATTCTATCCATTTATCTATCCATCTATCCACCTGTCTATCTCTCTATCTGTCTGTCCATCTCTCTATCATCTATCATTCATGGGAGAAATAGGATATCTATACTTTTGTGAGAAGCAAGCATTCTAGTTTTAGCTCCACTATTATCATAGGCAAATCAAAATTACTCTGCCTTGTTTCATTCTTCAGAAAGCATTGCTCACTACAACTTTATAGTAGTTTCTGGCCTTTGGACTTGGAAACTATTGCATCCCCCCCCCCAAAAAAAAGAATCAAGAACATTTTTTACATTTTGAGGCTTCATTTTTTTCCAAAAGAATTATTCATTAAAAGATTATTTCATGTGGTCACAGTAAATAAATTTTAGTGAATGCTTTAGAGCGAATTTATTTTTAATATAACACAACTTTACCGCCCTCCCCCCCACGTGCAAATACATAAAACACCAACAAAACCCTTCTAACCAGACTTTTGACAGGAAAATCAGCCAGGTAGTGTGTGGTTCCATAGCTTTTTACACAGTTGAAAACCATTACACTAAAGCAAAGGTATTACACTAGAAACTCTGTTCTAGAGGATGCAGATTTGCCCTTGTCCTAATTTCATCCTGCCCGTAGGCTATTATTTGAATTATTCCACCTGAATCCTAGAAGATAATTCCTCTTCCTGATGGACTGTTCTGGTTCTTTCTACCAAGGTAAATATTAATGATTATAGTAGTTGAGGAGTTGTGAATAGTGGTTAATAAGCTATCAAGGATCTTTGGTATTACAGTCTTTTTAGTGATGCCTTCTGATTACTCCTAAGACTTAACTGAACTAGAGGTCTAGATTCATGTGAGTCTACCTTGGTTCATTTTGTCCCCCTCCATTGGTATTTCCTTCCACTTAAATCTGATTGTTAGTAATAAATCACAGAGACCTATTGTTATAGTAAACAAATAGTTTAGGAAAAGCATGGTAATATCAATCAGTAGCAGGCTCAAAAAATAGATGCACTGGCCTTCTCAAGGTCAAAATGTGGGATAGGAAGCAAATAGTCTTATCTTCTTCCTCATTAATTCTTTCCCTTCAGTTTTATATTAACCACAAATTGCAGCCCCCCTGCTGTCCCCAGGGTGGAATCTGAGCTCCCTGCCATTCCCATGCTGCAGGTTGCTGCCTTTCTTCTTTCCATTCCAATGTTAAGAAAAATTGTCTCAGCCACTCATAGTAGAGTGGCAGCACAGAAGTGAGGGTATACCGCAAAGTTTTAACAGTTCACCCAAGCCCAGCTGCTTGGAGAACAAGGTATCAGGAGCAGCTTTCTCCATTTTTTCTTCCATATTCCTGGAAATGCCAGCTCTCCCTGGTACAAACAAACCTCAGCTTGGGGCTCCCCATTTGGAATGGGCAAAGTCCAGGAGAGGAAGGAAAAGTGGTCCCTTAATGTTTGCAACTGGGTACTGGAGAAGGTATAGTTAACAGCAATCTTCTAGCTGGCCGTAGTCAGGAACCTACCTCTCATTTGTCTTGTTCTCCTGGGCTCCCCCAGTTTAAGCATGATACTACTTTCTTCCTCTTCTGCCTGGCGAACTCATCCAAGTCCTCATGGCATTAACATTAGGATGGAAATGTGACTGTAATGGCATCACTTGAGAGACACTAACCAGAGGCTGCAGCCATATCTGTGTGGACTCCTCTTACAAACATTTAAAAGAGCAGTAGTAGATAGATCATATCAATCTGAAATCCATAGTCCCAAGTGGTATAACTTATGACTAGCACCTCAAAAGCTAATGAGTCTCAGTGGTGACTTTTTTTTCCTATACTTCTATTTTTGCCCATACTGTCTTCATCTTCCTGCTTATTTCTTTACATTTGTGTGTCTCTTCCATTCCCTCCCCCCTTCTATTGCTCCTCTTTCTCATTTCTTTCTTTCCCATTCTTCTTTTGTTTATCTATTTCTCTTTATTTCTCATCTCTTTCCTCTTCCCAAATAATTCTAGGAAATAGAACTGAAATAATGCACTTTTAGTATTTGTGGTACTTAACTGAGTAGTTTTGTTTTCTATTTTTAATTTAAAAAGCAAGTCAAACATTTTTATTTCTTAGGAAATTAAAAAACTAAGATACATAAAAACAATTTTTTGGGTTGGTAGCCCCTGGTTAATTTTTTTCTGGATCAGTGATTAGTAATAGAAAAATCCCTTCCTCTGAACTAGAGAAATACTTGGCACTATAGTTATTGTTTGTTTGTTTGGGTTTTTTTGGAGGAGGGAAGGCAGGGCAATAGCACTGTAGTTACAATGGGGTGGGGCTTGTAGTATATCTTCAGGCAGGAGCATTTTTAAATGTCTCAAGAAAACATATCTTGCTTCTAATATGAAGTGCCAGTGCTTCTAATAGAATATGTTGTTGTATTGTACACATAAGCTCATGGACTATAACTGGAGGTTTCAGGGATCATCTAGTTGAACTCCTTCATTGTATAGGTGAAGAAACAGAGCTAGAGAGTATGACTTGTCCAAGGTTGTCACAGGTGGTATGTAAGTGAGCCTGGATTCAAACCTACAACTTCTTTTGATTCTATTATTCCACAATGACTCCCACAGATTGATCTGTGTCTAACATGCTTCCCTATCTACAGTGTAGAATTTTTGTACATCCTTCTAAATCAGAAGTTCTTAATCTTTTTTGTATCATGGACCCCTTTGGCAGTCTGATAAAGTCTGTGGATATCCCTTTTCAGAATAATGTTTTTAAGTGCACAAAATAAAATACAAAAAATTACAAAGGAAATCAGTTATATTAAAATAGAGTTTTCAAAATATATATTAAAAATGTTCAAGGACCCGGGAGTTAAGAACCTCTTTTCCAAATGAGCAGTATTTCAGAAAGACTATGCTGGCCTGTTATAGGTGAAAAAAGATAAGTGAGTCACAATACTCACTATCAGGAGGTTTAGAAACATTTCCCGAATTCTCACTCTTGATCTCTTTGCTACTTCTTTGAAAGCCCTGGATCGAACCCTACTCTCTAAACTTCTAGCTTGGCCAAAATTATAATAGAATTCTTTTTTTAATGGACTAACTAATATAAAAAGCTCTCTTAGTGAGAACACTCTTCTGAATGTCAATGTCAGTGCATCTTGTCTTAGAAAGTTACCTGAGAGGTTAATAAGTAACTTGCCTAGGGTTACATAACCAGTATCTGTCAGAAGTAGGACTTGAACCCAGGTATTTTTGACTCCAGGGTTCCTGTGCATTGTCATGCTGCCTCTCTCATCATTGTGATCATCAAATCCCTCTAAAGTCATCTGACAGCCCATCTGACCCAGGAACTGGTAGTGGATAAACAAATCTGTGATCACATCCAGTGAGTGTTCTCTTAGTGTCCAGGCACTCCTATCTCTTAACATTTCATCAATAAAGACTTCTCCCCTTTAACAAACACACTTGAATATATAACTTAGTTTGCTATCATTTGGTGAAGAAAACTTGGGTTTTACAAGGTACATTAGAAATATACTCCATGCTACACACAGAAACACAAACACATGTCCCTCCCTGTAATTTCTTCATCAGAAGTCACTTTTGCTCAGTTGGCATTTCTCTAACTTTTTGTATAGGCTTGTTATTTGCAGACAAATTGCTTTCCAGTATTTTGCTGAAAAATGACCACCACAAACAAAGACCAGTTTTGTGTATGTGTGCTTTTAAAAGTAGTATATATTTATTAATAGCTTTTGTTTTTATATTTCTTAGAGTTTTTCTATGTGTATCCCTCCCTTAGAGGCAGCTAGGTGGTACAGTGGGTAGAACACTAGACCTAAAATCAAAAAGACTCGAATCGAAGTCCAGCCTCAGACATTTTCTAGCAGTATGACGCCGGACAAGTTACTTAACCCGTCTGTGTCAGTTTCCTCTAGAGTAGAATGGGAGTAATAATAGCACCTGCCTCTCAGGGTCCTTTTGAGGATTAAATGAAAGGATATTACATGCTTAGCATAGTACCTGGAACATAGGAGGAGCTTAATAAATGCTTGTCTCTTTTCCCTCCCCTTTTCTCCTGGAAATTCCAGCCCATTCCTTTTTTTGAGCGGGGAAGGCAGAGCAATTGGGGTTAAGTGATTTGCCCATGGTCATACAGCTAGTAAGTGTGTCAAGTGTCTGAGGCCGAATTTGAACCCAGGTCCTCCTGACTTCAGGACTTGTGCTCTACTCACTGTGCCACCTAGCTGGCCCCAGCCCATTCCTTTTAACAAATTTTTTTTTAAGTAGAAGAAGAGAGGGAAAAATTCAGCAAAACCTATGAAGACATCAAAAAAATGATATTTGCAATGTTACACACTCCACACTCATGTACCCTAACTCCTGCAAAGAACAGGAAGAGGTGTCTTGTCATTTATCTCCTTTGGAGCCAAACTATGTCTGTCTGTCTGTCTGTCTGTCTCTATCTTTCTATGTATATGTATGTATATACTTGTGTGTGTGTATATGTATACATGTATGTATATGTGTATATATACAATTTCACAATATTCACTTTTGTTTTCTGGTTGTTCTTTTCATTTGCATGTGGTAGTCATTATTTATACTGTTTTCTTGGCTCTGCCTCACTTTCCATGCTTCTCTTTATTCATCATGTGTTGTTTCCTATAGCACAATAATATTCCATTACATTCTTGTTCTACAATTTGTTTAGCCCTCACCCAGTCTTGTAATATACTTGAGAACCACATTTTTAATAAATATCTGTATTCCAAATAATCATAATTTCCAAGGTATATAGACTGAAAAACTTTCAAAATGTATAAATCTAGCAAAAGAAATCAATTATATGGAAATAGGATAAAGTATGTATCATTCCTGTTGTCCTGTCTACTACTAGAATTGTCCCAAAGAAGCTCTTAGTGAAGTAAAAGATGAGCTTATATCCCAATACTTTTATTTAGCCACAAAATGTGGTTATATTATCTATTTGTGCAATAGTCTATAAAACATTAAATATAAAAGAGTAACAGAATAGTTTCTTATCCCAGGTTATTTATTTCTTTGAATCATGAAAAAAAGATGAGAAGAATGAAATTAGTAATGATAATGATGGTTGTCATTTACATTGTGCTTTGGCTTTACATACAGTACCTCACAGCAGTCTCATGAGGTAGGTACTATAATTGTAATTAATTCATAGGTGAAAAAACCAGCCCTCAGAAGGATTGGGATTTGCCTGCGGTTACACAACTAGTACATATTTGGAATAGAAGTCTAATCCAGCCCTCGCCTGACTTCCAATACAGCTCTCATTCTAACCTATGAGTCCAAGATTCTTACTTGTTTGCTTCTGACTTTTGAATGTTTCTATTACTCATCGATTTTTGGCTTGAATATATTAGTAAAGGAAGAGAAAAAATTTTCCTACTCTTATGTATAATTTACCTTTTATATATGGGTAACGTCATAAATGAATTAGAGGAACCTGGAAGAAATTATCTGTCAGGTCAGTGGATAGGAGAAGAGTTCATGACCAAATAAGAGATGGAGAAATTCATAGGATGGTAAAATGAACAATTTTGATTACATTAAATTTAAAAGTTTTTGCAAAAACAAAACCAATTCAGCTAAAATTAGAAGAGAAACAAACAAATGGTGAAACATTTTTGTAGCAAGTTTCTCTCATAAAAGTCTCATTTTAGGATATGTAGGGAATTCATTCAAATTTATAAGAATAAGATTCATTCCCAATTGACAGCTCAAAGGATAAATAGAGGAAGAATACCAAGTTCTATTTGATAGAGTGCTGGAAGTGGAGTCTGGAAGACCCGAGTTCAAATTCAGCTTCATATGTACTTACAAGCTGTGTGACTGTTGGGAAAGTCATTTAACTTCTGTTTACCTCAGTTTCCTAAACTGTAAAATGAGAATATCATAGTAACTGCCTCTCAGGGTTGTGGTGAAGATTAAATGAGATAATATTTGTAAAGGACTTAGCACTGTTCATAGTAGATAACTATTTAAATGCTAGCTATTATTGTTATCATTCTTCTTATTATTACATCATTAATAATAAGAGAAATGCAAATTAACACAACTCTACAGTATTAACTCACATCCGTCAGCTAGGCATGGTTGACAAAAATAAGAAGCTGACATACTTGTGGGGCTGTGAGAAAACAGGTACCTTACTGCTTGTTGGTAAACTGAGAGTTGGTCCAGCAATTCTGGAAAGCAGTTTGGAACTGTGCCCAAAAAGCTATTTAGGCATTTGACCCAGCTAGGTTTATACTCCCAGAGTGATCAAAGAAAGAGGAAAAGGACCTACATGTAAAAAAATATTTAGAGCAACTCTTTATGGTGGCAAAGAATTGGAAACTGAGAGGTTGCCCATTAATTAGGAAAGGGCTGAACAAATTATAGTATATGAAGTTGATGAAATACTATTATGCTATGGGAAATAATGAAGGGAATGGTTTCAGAGCAACCTGGGAAGACTTGTAGGAACTGATGCAAAGTGAAATGTGAACAATTTATCTAATAACAATATTATAAAGAAAACCAACTTAGAAAGATTCAGGAACTCTGATCAATGCAATGACCAACCACAATTCTAAATGACTCACAATGAAATCTCCAGGTAAAGTAGTAATGGATTCAGAGTGCAGATTGAGACTTTTTTTTTGAGACAAGTAGAATTTGTTTTGTTTTACTATACACGTTTGTAAAGGCTCTTGTTTTGTTTTTGTTTTTGTTTTTTTTTGTTTCCTTGTGGAGAAAGGGGGAGGGGCAGAGGGAAAGAGTGGACCTGAAAATAAAATTGAATTTTAAAAAAGCTACATTTACCATATACTGGCTTCTAGAGTGGTTTGCCATATTCTTCTCCACCTTATTTTACAGATGAGGAAACTGAGGCAAGCAGGGTTAAGTCAGTTGCCCAGGGTCACACATCTGGTAAGAACAGCAAAGAGCCCCCCCCCCCCGACCCCATTAGTCTTTAAGCAATCATGCTGCAGAACTTTATGTGATTATGGCTGAGATTCTGCATTCTCATATTCCTCCAAATGACATCAAGACAGAGTGAACCCAAGAGAGACTATTGGAGGGAATGTTGCAGTGCCTACAGTGATAATGCAGAAATAACTTTGACAATTTTTTCTATAGTATGTGGGAAAGCAGACACTCCTTTTGTGGGCTCTTCCATGGCTAGACTACTATGATCAGATGCTGACAGTGTTTGCAGGAGCAGTGCTCACATAGCAGGGAGCGTTGTTCCAGTCTTCTGCTCAGGGCAAGTGTTCTGGATAATTTTTTTCCAGACAAGGTATTTTGGAGAACAAATATATGACTTGACACATGTTCTGCATTTAGTCATATGTATTTGTTACACTTCACTGCCTTTAAGATCGACTCTATCACAATGGACAGGAGTGTTTTATGTTTAATCCTGTTCTTTGGAACCAATACAATTCTAAAATTCAGCTGTAGTTAGAAAAAGTGACTGTTAAAGTGACATGCAAAGAAAATGACTTGCCTGTCTCCCCCACACATTTGTATAATTTTAGCTGCTTGTTTATTTTGAAGATTAGGCAGAGCTACCCTGTCATTTTTTTCCAGTGGGCAAAGGGATAATATTACTTAGTTTTATTGTAATTATATGGGCTCTTTCTGAACCAATAGATGTGAAGAACTGATGTGCCAGTTTTAAATGAGGTGGAGCTAATAAAATTGCGTTTTCTTTGCTTATTTCTGACAAACCAATATAGGAACTTTTTGTTTGAATTTTTACATGATGAGTTGGGAGTGCGCTAGTCTGCACAGGTTTCTAGTTGTAAGGGAATACATACTCTTTAGATGTTTCCCTATAGCATGATGGGATACCTTGGCCTTTCATGGAGATGACTTTGTATCTACAGGAACCTATCAAAAGCTACTGTAAATGGAAGGGGGATGTTAAATGGTGTCCCCAGGGACATTTGTCTCATAGAGGCTTCTACATAATGTAGCCCTTAGATACCTTGTTACAACTATTTATTCCTTGACTGGTTAAGCAGTTATTTTGAGGGAAATCTTCATATAATATATCAGATTATGGGCATAGATGGAAGATAGTGTACTGAATTGAGATACCAATGTAGTCTATAGAAAGCATTTGATACCTTTTAAATAAGCCTTCCAATTACATATAAAAACAATTTTTAACATTTGATTTTTAAAATTTTGAGTTCCAAATTCTCTCCCTCCTTCCCCTGCTCCCTCCTTAAACAAGAAAGCAATTTGTTATAGGTTATACATGCACAGTCATGCAAAACATATTTCCATATTAGTCATGTTGTGAAAGAAAACATAGATTAAAAAAACACAAGGAAAATAAAGTTTTTAAAAAGTATGCTTTGATCTGCTTTCAGACTCCCATCAGTTCTCTCTCTGGAGGTGTTATACCATTCTTCATCATAGGTGCTTTGGCATTGTCTTGGATCTTTGTATTGCTGAGAATAGCTGTCATCCACAGGTGATCATTGTACAATACTGCTGTTACTCTGTACACTATTCTGGTTCTGCTCAGTTTGTATCAGTTCATAAACATCTTTCCAGATTTTTCTGAAAGCATCCCACTAATTATTTCTTCTAGCATAATAGTATTCCATCACAATCATATACCACAATTTGTTCAGCCATTCCCCAATTGATGGTCATCCCCACAGTATCCAGTTCTTTGTCACCGCAAACATAACTGCTATAAATATTTTGTACATATAGGTCCTTTTCCTCTTTTTTTTTTTAAAAAAGCTCTTTGGGGTAGAGACCTAGTAGTGATATTGCTGAGTCAAAGGGTATGCACAGTTTTATAGACCTTTGTTCCAGATTGCTCTTCAGAATAGTTGGATCAGTTCACAGTTCCACCAGCAGTGCATTAGTGTCCCAATTTTTCTGCATTTCCTCAAACATTTGTCATTCTCTATTTCTATCATATTAGCCAATCTGATTTCACTGATCTACTAATCTCCCCCAAGGCCTATGCTGACTTGCTGAGCTGTGGCCTGTTGTTGGCTTGCAGGTTTACTGCCTGCCCTGGACTGTGCTTCTTTCTCACCCTATTGAGACTGACCTTTCCTTTTGACTTTCTAAGTTGTCTTGGGCTGGAAAATTGTTTCACCCTGTCCTTTTGTTGGTTTTGCCACTCCAGATTTTGTTTTGAGGCATTATTCCAAAGTTGTTTGGAGGGGAATTTGGTAGAGCTCAGACTAGTCCTTGCCTTTACTCCACCATCTTGGTTCTGCTTTCCTTACTTTTCATAAATACATTAAATCAAGTTACAATATAAAATTACCTTTATATGAGATTCTGATGTAGGGAACTATAGGTTGACTAACCTTTATTTGAAACTATGATATTTTGCTCTGGACCAACAAGAAAATCTTTCATTGTTTTCATGTTCATTGGCCCTTTTTGGTGGTATGATGATCTGGTTTAGCTCAGGTTAGCATGGATTAGATAACTTTAGTTGAATTGACTCTCACTGGATCTTTTGATTTGTTTTAGGTCCTTTGGGTCAATAGTTCTGGGCATAATCTTTGGCATAGGAAGCAAGGATATGGCTCTTTTTCTTTTTTAAAAAAATCCTTGGTTAAGGTACCAATATATTATAGAAAAGATGCTGGTCTTGAGTATATTTCTTTCTTTAGAATTAGTGCTGTTGAAGCAAGTATGTAAGAATTGCCTGTTTTGGAGAGCAGATGTGTAATCCTCTCCAGTGGAGCCTGCATGCCATTTTAAATTTAGACTCCAGCCCCAGTATGCTGATAAAATAAAGTCATACAATGATGCATGCTGACATCCACCCAGGCTGCCTGGGTTAGTGTTGAAAAAAGTTTCTTCAAACTGGACAGAACACTGCCAGGCTAAATATAGCTCTTACAGAGTTAGGCATGTAAAAGCTAGTTCCAAAAAAGCGAAAAGTTTGTCTAGATTGAAAACCATTTTCGTTAAAGGACTTCCGTTTTACCTCTTGGTTTATATTAAGAAATCTACGTACAACTTAATTTTTCAAAAGGAGCTAAGGCAGACGTTGAATTTCTCTTTCAACTGTTTATATTTCAACAATATTTCATAGTTAAATATTCAAACCTTCTATTTCTTAGCAGTTAGCACAGAGATAACAAGCCTGCAGTTCACATGAATTTTGGTTCTACAGGAAGTTATAATGGAGAACTTCCACTCTAGGACCTGGGCCTATTTGGATATGGATTAATTGTATTATTTCCTTCAGAATTGGTTTCCTTTGTAGACTTCTATTTGTCTGAAGAGATTGGCAGAGGCATGCCAAGTCTCTTGGGAAAATCAGTCAAAATAAGCTTTCATTCAGTGATCCAGGGAACTTATAGGCTAAGATTATCATTACCTCAACTTCTATCATAGTTTAAATTTAGTTTCTATTATAATATCATACTTTGTGTTGCCACCAAGTATTTTTGTCTACACATCTAAAAGAATTTTATAGATATTAGTCTTCCTGGAAAAATAAATAGCACAATCTTCCTGCCTAGTGATAGTGCGGTGTTTATTCCAGAGTATAATGTGGACCAACATGTAGTCTGGCCTTCTTGGAGTATCATGGTAGAATAAATGAGCTATGCTTCCAGTGACCATTATGTTCTGGATTTTTTGGAACAGTGTTGATTTCAAGAAAGTATACCTTTAATGAGGCTTTGCAAACCCATACCCAAACAAGTCAAGCTGCTCAAAGTAGAAACTACCCATTAGCCATTTCGTGAAACTGAGACCCATATGAATATTCTTTTGTTTCAAGACATATAGTCACTCTAGGTATAGTGTTTCTGCAAGGACAAAGTCTTAGGAAGTTTCTCCAGAGCTGAAGCAAGAAGCTTTCAGTTGCTATATTGTCCGCAGCTGCTAAAAATGTTCAGATTAGGAAAAGGAAGGGAAAAAGGCAACACAATGGTTTTGGAGAAATGACCTGAGGAGGTCATGTGAACTAAGGAAAGCCATTGTATGTATCAGCGTCAGAATTTCCTCTTTTAAGCTTATTGTTCCCATCTGCTTCTTCCCTGTACTCTCCCTTACCTCACTTTTGTGTCTCTCTTGGACATAAGAGATGGCTACCAGAGAGGGAGCCGTTTCTATAAAACCTTCACATGCAAACCCTTGGAGGAAAGGATTTACAATGGAACAATGGGATATGTTTAAACCTCAGTGTCAAATGACTCATCTTTCTGAGTGCCTTTCAGATGGATATCCTTTTTGCAACCATTTGTTATTGTCTCTTTTAGATCTTGACGGAGTTTAAATAAAATGTTTCTTTTTTTAAGGGGATAGGAATGTGATTTAGATATTAGGGAAAGGTCCTAGGAGTCAGGTCTCTTCACTTCTATTTCTACCTTCATGTTTCTAAGCATCATGTAAACCTCTCTAGGGCTGATTACCTCTCTGTGAAATGAAGGTAGCAATCCTTACCCACCTCTGTGGAATGCCTGCAGGCTTAATTAGTGTTCAGAAAGTGCTGTGAGACAACCCAAATAATATTCAAAAGAATGTGCAGTTGGTTAAATTTCCAGCAGTGCTATCTATGTACTTTCCCTCCAGTTCAGCTGTTCATTGAGATGTTTGTGAGGAAAGTGCAATCTTTGTTTTGTGCCCCTTCTCTGTGCATTAAGCGTTGTTACTGGAGACTGATATTGACAGTCCTGGTGGGAGGAAAGTATCCTCTTTTTCCATGGAAGCTATGAACTGACATCATATTTACCATTTATCAAGGTGAGAATGACTATTTGAATTTAAGAAACTCTCATTTCTGTTCCTTCCACCCTAAAGAAGTGTTGATTGCACCTTTTCCTTTAGAAATCCCTCTAGTCTGTAGCTGACAAGTTTTCCTGTGACAGTTCTTACCCACCCTATACTTCATCTCACAAACTAGACCAAAAATCTTCCTCTTTGTGCAGCAGGACCCAAAGAAAGAGAGTGCATTTGGTCCTGTAACATTTGAGCTTGGGAGCTTAACCATTGACGCTGATTCATAAGTGGACCCCAAGGTGTCTGCTAACTTGCTTTTTACCCCTCCAGTGTTTATCAGTGTTCCGTCTCTCTGACCAAATGTGGATAAGAGACTGTTGTTTAAAGGAGATGATTCATATGCAGATAAGGGGCCTTTTTGTGCTCTGTCCCTGTCATCTCTCTTTGTTTTCTTCTGGTGAGCCCGTGCTGCTCTGTGTTTCTGTGTACAGATTAGTTTATATGCATAACATTGCCTTCTATTTTAGAAGAAAAAACAGGAAACCTCCTGACTGGGGAAGACCCTGTACTCTATACTCTATTTCGGGGTAGTCCCATACTAGTATCCACAAGGCAGGATTTGTGGCTCTGTTAATAATTCTTTTATAGTATGCTATTCCTTGGGCTTTCATAAAAATATCTCAAAGCAGAGTTCTCTGCCTATAGATTCACTTGTTGAACTAGGAGTGAGAGCCATACAGATTGAGATCCTAGGTGGTTCACTGGAAGAAGCACCGAATTTAGAGTCAGAGCACCTGGGCTGAAATCCTCACTGTGCTAGTATCTGTGTGACCTTGGGTATCTTCGATGAGGCTTGTTTTCCCCATCTTTAAGTAAGGTTAGACAGCAAGGGTTTTTTCTTAGAGCTCTAAAGCTCTGATCCTAAGAATCTGTGGCCAAGTCAGATATATAACTTAAAATGGTGACTCCCGTTCCTTGCCCTTTACATTAGAAAATTTAGTGGCTAGATACTACTGTTTTATGCTGTGAATCTTAAAAATAACTATCCAGCAATTTAGATGTAAATCCATCTTTTTTAAGGGCTTCCTTACTCCATCCTAGCTACTAAGTTCCTGATGATTTTGTCAGCCTAGCTTCTAAGCCTAGTTCAGTGTAGTTGGATCTGATAATAGCCTTTGTCACATGATCAGTTGCTTGATGATGGTAACAGCTCATTGGAGCCTTATTTCTAGACCATCTTACTGGTTTTTAGCGTCTGTGTAATAATGAGGTATAACTAAGAAGTAGTATTTCCCAAACTTTTTTATTTTGTTGGATCTAATTGCTCTCATCCTTTAAAAAAAATCACCCCAATATTTTCTTCCTCTGAATGTTTTTTTGAGGTGGGGGAGGGGGAGGAAAAAGAGGGATTGTAAATGTGTTTTATTCTGAACTTAAAAACCAGAAGTCTCTTCTATGAAATTAGAGGCTGGACCAGATGATCTTGCAAGTCTCTTCCCATCCTAACATTTTATGACATGTAAATCCAAATGTTCCTTTTATAAGAAACAAAGAAAAAGTATTATGAGGTCAGTCAGTAGCATCTAGCCTTTTCACCACTTTATCTGCCCTCTCAGCAGTCCTCACTAATCCCTCCCCACATTCCCTGGCTGGACCAACGTCTCTTTCTTTTGGGAACCAGGCTCTTCCAGACAGACGGCATGCTCTGCACACCCAAAATAAGTCAAGCTGTGTCCTCTCAGCTTATAAAAATAAAGCCTTGTGGGTGTTTTTTGTAGAAAATATAGGTTCCCCTCCTGAGGGTTTCTGCTTGTATTTGTTACAGTGAGCATGTGTTTTTTATAGCAATTATCAGATTGAGAATGCACCAGCCCAGACCATAGCTTAATTTAGATCAAATGCCACTCAGTTTGGTTTTCTAATTATTTTCCAGTTTTCCTGCCTAACAAAAAAAGCCCTTCATAGATTGGACCTTGCTATCTAGGATCTTTAGAATTAAGTAGGACTTAATGTCAATCAGTCAGAAAACCCAACAGACTTTGGTATTGGTTCCTTGGAATAGTTTTCTGATGGTCAGCAACTATGATTTTCTAATTTTGGTCTAAAGTAGGCAAGGTGACCATGATACCTGAGTGATTTGTTGTAGTACTCTCTGCTGCATGTGCCACTTTTGTTTTTGTCCTTCCGTTTTCCCTATCTCTTTAATTTTTCTTTCTCTCTTTTCCCCTTATTTTCCTTCTCCCCTGGATATTCATTACTTTGGGCACTGGAACCCATTGACACTTCTGTGTGTTGTTTAACTAAGTGGTTTAGCAACTTCTACTATAAAACTATTTGGTTTGTAAAGACTTAATATTTTGTGCTCAGACCTCTGCAAAGGTCATAGTCCACTGTGCTCCCCACATAGAAAATACAGCAACACTAATAATGCACATTATCTCTTCTCTGGCATGTTAATCTTAAGGAGGAGCAGGGATTGCTTTTACCATTATTCAAATGGAAGAACGAAAATACGAGCTGTTAAGTGACTTACAAAAGATTATAAGAAAGTCAGCAGCTGACCCAGAAAAAGTTCAGTGCTCTATTATCTATGTTAGTCTTGCATACTGACCAATACTTGGGATTGATTTAGATAATCATATGCTTCATATTGGGTCCATCTATCCTTGAGTTGGGACTGTTAGCTCTTCAAAGGCCAGTTCTGCTCAGGGTCACCCAACCCTGGTAGGCTGCATGCTGACCAAATCTACAAAAGAAGTGTTCATAAAACAAAAAAAATGCCAATTTATTATTAATTTATGATGACAGCTATATCATCTAAGGAACCATTCTTATGTTCCTCAATAAGCAGTCTCTCTCTAAGATCCTAAGAGACTACTGTAATTTTGGAAGAATTGCTTGGTGTGAAGTATGGAATTCAGAAACTAGGGCTTAGTAATATTCCTAGGGAACATTTTCATCTATATTATATTAGTAACAAATGGATTACATTCCCTCATTTAAGGGGATATGCTTGTCTATTAAATGGTATGTTTGTTTAACGGACAAGTAGAGAATACTGTGCTAACATACCTTCCATTAATGTGGTGACATTAGTGTTTAACCATCAACAAATCAGAGATTGTTCAAGGAGATAATAACTGCTTACATTTATGTAGTTTGTTTAAGGTTTACGAAGAATTTTCTTCACAATAATCTTTGCAGGTATTTAGTACAAGTATTTTAACCCACAAACCCTAATTCTTCCCTAAATGTCTCCCAGGGCTGTCTGAGTTGACTGTCTGTTCCCTTCTTCACTAGTGATAATTCTCTCCTGAGGTTTTCTGTTTTAAGGCTAAGTAATATCAGATTGCCCGTGAATAAAGAGCATTAGAACTGGAAAGTAAATTAAAGATCCTGAAGGTCCAACTCCTTCATTTTACAGAAGACAAAATAGAGGTCTAGAGCAGTGCCTAGCCCAAGATCCGATGACCAAGTAGGATAACTAGCACTAGTCTTACAGCTTCTGATCTGATGTTCATTCATCTATACTACACATAGTAGAGAATTTCTGTGTGTTTCAGACTCTGAGGAATGCCTCTCATTGATCCCTGGTTATGACCAAAACTATTCTAGGGTTACCCTTGAAGGATGGTGGATCATCAGACACAGCTTCTCAGGGTTATAGGCACCCAAACTACTCCTGTTTCCATCCGTAACGATTGCTTTAGGAGACGTGCCACCACCACTGCCACCGCTGCCACCACCACCACGACGTTAGTAAGGGGCTATGTGAAATTTAGTTTTAGGTTCCCCTTACATAATTACTGGAGCCTAGGATTCAGCCCCAGGAGCTGATGACACTTATTAATGGGGAAAAGGCACTCCCATGGAATATAAGTTCTTTGGGGGGCATAGACTACTTTGTTTTGTCTTTATACGCTCAGAACCTAGCACAGTGCTTTGCTATATAATTTAATAGAAAAGAAAAGTGAAACTCTAAGGACTCACATCTCCCTGTAATTTCCATTAGTAAATTTATCAGATGAAAGCTATTTCCTTGAGACTTAAGAGAAAGCTGCTTGCCTGTGACTCTCTAAAAGTGCTTCTCTGGAATAGCTTAGGAAATAAAGTCACTGCACTTGGCATCAAAAGACCTGGGTCTGATGTCATAAGGTCTATTACATGATCTTTACTAATTGTGTGATCATAAGCAAATCACTTATTCTCTCAGAGCCTCAGTTTCCATGTTTGTAAAATAGAGATAATATTTGTACTACCTTGCAGGATTGTTATAAATAAAGCATTTTGTAAACCCAAGTCATTTTTCAAATACGAGTTATTTTTTGTCACACTCTAGCTGTATTCCTATAGATTTTCCAGTGTCATAACAGTTTTGAACCCAGTTTGTGTGGAAGAGATTGGTGAACATTTTGTGAGGCAATAAAACTTTCAGTGGACTAATAGATGTTTTAAAAGGCATAAATGGCAGTCAGTGATATTCCAGGTAGAAAGAGTAGCATCAGCAAAGTCATCAAAGTGGGGAAGATACAAAATATATTCCATGGACTGTGAGTAATCCAATTTGGAGTGTAGATTAGGGGAAGTAGTGTACAATATATGCTAAAAAAGCAGTTTGAAGGCAGATTTTGGAAGCTTTGAAGTACAGGTTAAGGATTTTATTTAGCAAAGTTTGAATTTTATTTAGTAGGCATTATAATATTTTTGAAGGATTTGAGGGTTAAAGTAACTTGCTCAGAGCTGTGTGTTAAATTAATCTATTATAGGTGTAAAAGGTAGATTGGAGTGGTGAGGGATTAGAGATGGAGAGACCAATTAGGAGACTATTGTAGTAGTCAAAGTGAGAGGTATTGAAAGTCTGAACTCAGGAGGATACAATGGGAATGGTGAAGAAGACTTGAATGCAAGAGAGATTGTGGGAGATAGAATCAGCAGGACTTGGGATTTACTGGATATGAGTGATAAGGCAAAGATGACTCTGGGATTATAAGTATGGGAAGACAGAGTTACATTTAACTCTTTTCCTTTTCCTCACCTCCCCCATATCCATTCAGTTATGAAGTCCTATCAATTCACTCTCTCTCTGCAATATTTCTTGCATTTCTTTCTTCACTCACACCACCACCATAAAATCCCTGTCTATTGTTGGAATATCCTCTTAACTGATCTCCCTGCCTCCAGTCTGTCCCCTCTTCTACCCGTCCTTCCTACGTTGCCAAAAAGTATTCTCATGAAATAGGCCTTACTTTATCATTCTTGTACTCAGAAAGCATCAGTCTCCTTGTCGTCAATGGGATAAAACAGTCTCCTAACCTAAGTTTCTAAGATCTTCCACAACTTGATTCCACCCTGCCTTTCCAGCCTTCTTTCACATTACTCTGCTTCATGTTCACCGTGTTCCACCCAGACTGGATGACTTGCTGTTCTTTTAACTCAACCTGTCATTTCCTGCCTCAATGCACAATCTGTTGCCCGTGCCTGGAATGTACTCTTTATCTTTGCCTTCCAGAATCTTTCTCTTAAGGCTCAGCCCGGCTGTCATTTCTGTAAACTTCCCCTGATCCTTCCATCTTAAAGTATTCCTAGATTTAGAACTGGAAGAAATCTTGGAGGTAATCCATTCTAACCCTTCATTTTACAGATGAAGAAACTGAGTCCCAGAGAAGTCAAGTGACTTGCTTAAGATCACACAGGTAGTAAGTAGTTGACGTTGAATTTGAACCCTGGTCATCCAACAATTGATGCAGCACTCTTTCCAGCACATTATACATTCTTTCGTTCTGTAAG
Organism: Trichosurus vulpecula; assembly: GCF_011100635.1. Lineage (NCBI taxonomy): Eukaryota > Metazoa > Chordata > Mammalia > Diprotodontia > Phalangeridae > Trichosurus > Trichosurus vulpecula. Next base: position 176,474,187 of record NC_050574.1, read on the forward strand.
TTTTTCTAGAACACCTTGTCTGGATCTCTTTTTTCCACTTCATCACTACCTGCCTTATATTTATTATGTACATGTAATCCTGTCTTTCATTCTCCTTTCCTTCCTCATCTCCCCACTTCCACACTCACCCCTTTCATTATAAGCTCTGCTTTAAAGGTAGGACTGTATCTTTTTTTTTAATCTTTGTATCCACTGCACCTAGCAGGGAACCTCAAATATAGTTGGTACTTAATAAGTGTTTGTTGAATTGAATTAACAGAAATAGGAAAAGGATGAGATAAAATGAGAAGGGAGGGGAAATAGAGATTTATATAGCACCTGCTATTTGTCAGGCACTGTGCTAAGTGCTTTTTACAAATATTATCCCATTTTATCCTCACAACAACCCTGTAAGGGAGGTACTGTTTTTAATTCCTATTTTACAGTTGAGGAAACTGAGGCAAACAGGTTAAGTGCCAAAGATCACATAGCTAGTAAGTATCTGAGATCAGTTTTGAACTCAGGTCTTCCTAACTCCTGGCCGAGTACCTGATATTGGACTACCTAGCTATCCCAAGAAAAGATGATGGATTTGGTTTTTAAAATAATCAATTGCAGATGCTAGTGGAAATCTAGATATGGTTAGTTAGTGTGAAATACTAAAGAGAGGACTGGTGAAAGATTAGAGACTCTGACAATCAGGACATCAGGATTGGGGTTGGAGGCACTAAGAAACCATCTAATCCAAGCTAAAATGTGGAGAACTGAGTCAAATTTATAAAATACAAGTGATTCTCCAATCGATAAATGGTCAAAGGATGTGAACAAGCAGTTTTGAGATGAAGAAATTAAAGCTATCTATAGTCCTAGGAAAAAATCACTATTGATTAAAGAAATGCAAATTCAAACAAATCTGAGGTACCACCTCACACCTATCAGATTGGCTAATATACAGAAAAGGGAAATGATAAATGTTGGAGAACATGTGGGAAAATTATAACACTAATGCACTGTTGGTAGGGTGAACTGATCCAGCTATTCTGGAGAGCAATTTGGAACTATACCCAAAGGGTAATAACCCCATACCCTTTGATTCAGCAATACTAGGTGTACATCTCAAAGAGATTATAAAAAAAGGGAAAGGATCCAATGTACAAAAATATTTATAGCAGCTCTTTTTGTGGTGGCAAAGATTGGAAATTGAGGGAATACCCATTAATTGGAAAATGAATGAACAAATAGTGGTATGTGAATGTTATGTGCTATAAGAAATGATGAGTAGGCAATTACAGAAAAACCTGGAAGGACTTACATGAACTGATGTTGAGTGAAGTGAGCAGAACCAGGAGAACACTGTACACAGTAACAGCAACACTGTGTGATGATCAACTATGAGAGACTTAGCTCTTCTCAGCAATACAACAATCCAAGACAATTCCAAAAGACTCATAATGGAAAATGCTATCCACTTTAGAGAAAGAACTGTGAAGTCTGAATACAGATCCAAGCATACTATTTTCACTTTTCTTTGTGTTTTTTTCCTTTCTTGTGTTTTTTCCCTTTTATTCTGATTCTTCTTTCACAGTGTGACTAATGTGGAAATATATTTAATATGATTGTACATGTATAACCGATATCAGATTGCTTGATGTCTTAGGGAGGGAAGTAGGGAGGGATGGAGGGAGAAAAATTTGGAAATCAAAATCTTATAAAAGTGAATGTTGAAAACCATCTTGACATATAATTGGGAAATAAAATAAAATACTGTCAAATAGGGGGAAAAAAAAGAAAAACCTTCCCCTGATCTTGTTATCTTCTTTCATTACTGAACTTCTTGAGTGATTTGCACCTACTGCCTCTTCATCCTCTCTGTCCTCCTATTCCAACCCATTTACTTTCTGACTTCTTAAATCTACTATTGTACTAAAACTACGAAGTCCTACTGCATGTACTCTGACCCAGTGAAACCACAAATGGAATGTTGTATTCAGTTCAGGGTACTACCTTTTAAGAAGAACAGTGACAAACTAGAGTATGTCCAAAGTAAGGTGACTAGGATAATGAAGGAACCTAAAACAAAGGCATATAAGGTTCAGCTGAAAGAGCTAGGGATGTTTGACCTGGCTCATGATGAGGCTGTTTATTTTCCCTTTACTCTTTAAGAGTGCCTGTTTTCTACCACTATCCCTTTTTCCCTAGGTGTGTTAGATGGAATAACCTAAATCCTATCAAGTTGCCTGCCCCCAAGGAGATCTGCTATGGGCAATTGATATTTTTCTAATTGTTTAGATCTGGCTTTATTTTTATCATAAGTATTTGTAATTGCATTCATATAGTTCCTGGGTGTGTCTTGGGAGGTAGACTCCCCAAATTTTATATTGTCTACAGTTATTTTAAATGGAATTTCTTTATCTCTTGCTGCTGGGATTTGTTGGTAGTATATAGAAATGCTGATGATCTATATGGGTTTATTTCATATCCTGCAACTTTACTAAAGATCTTAATTATGAAAAAGTTTTTTAGTTGGTTCTCTAAGATTCTCTAAGTATACCATCATGTCACCTGCAAAGAGTGATAGTTTTGTTTCCTTGCTGCTTATTCTAATTCCTTCAATGTCTTTTTCTTCTCTTATTGCTAAAGCTGATATTTCTAGTACAATATAGAATAATTGTGGTGCTAATGGGCATCTATGATCTCATTGGGAAACCTTCTAGCTTATCCCTATTACATATAATGCTTGCTTTTAGATAGATACTACTTGTCATTTTAAGGAAAATGTCATTCATTTCTTGGCTCTCTAGCACAGAATGTTTTTAGTAGGAATGTTTGCTATATTTTGTCAAAAGCTTTTTTTTTTTTTGCTTTATCCTCATGATCAACTGATGTAATCTCTTTGCTAATATTTTATTTAAAAATTTTCTTCAGTATTCATTAGGGAAATTGTTCTGTAACTTTCTCTCTCTGTTTTGGCTCTTCCTGGTTTATGTATCTGCACCATATTTGCGTCATAAAAGGAATTTGGTAGGAATAATTCTTTGCCTTTTTTTCCAAATGGTTTATGTAGTATTGGAATTAATTGTTCTTTAAATGCTTGGTAGAATTCACTTGTAAATCCATCTGGCCCTGCAGATTTTTTCTTAGGGAGTTCATTAATGGCTTATTCAATTTCTTCTTCCAAAATGGGGTTATTTAAGTATTTTATTTCCTCTTCTGTTTATCCAGGTATTTTTTTGGTAATTTTTATAAATATCCATCCATTTCACTTAGATTGTCAGATTTATTGGCATACAGTTGGGCACAATAGCTCCTAATTATTGCTTTAATTTCTTCTTCATTGGTGGTGAATTCACCCTTTTCATTTCTGATACTGGTAATTTGGTTTTCTAATTTCTTTTTAACCAGAGGTTTATTTTTATTGTTTTTTTTTTCATAAAACCAGCTCTTAGTTTTATTTATTTGTTCAATTGTTTTCTCACTTTCAGTTTTATTAATTTCTCCTTTGATTTCCAGAGTATTTAATTGGGGATTTAAAATTTGTTCTTTTTCTAGCTTTTTTAGTTGCATACCTAATTCATTGATCTGCTGTCTGTCTTTTTATTCATATAAGCATTTAGAGATATAAAATTTCCCCTAAGTACTGCTTTGGTTGTATCCCATAAATTTTGGGATGTTGTCTCATTATTGTCATTCTCTTAGATGAAATTATTGATTGTTTCTGTGATTTGTTGTTTGACCCGCTCATTCTTTAGGATTAGATTATTTACTTTCCCATTAATTTTTAATGTATCTTTCCATGACCCTTTATTACATGTAATTTTTATTGCATCATGATCTGAAAAGGATGCATTTAATATTTCTGCCTTTCTATATTTGATTGTGAGGTTTATATGTCCTAATATGTTGTCAGTTTTTGCGTAGGTGCCATGTATTGCTGAGAAAAAGGTATATTCCTTTCTATCCCCATTCAGTTTTCTCTGGTGATCTATCATGTCTAACTTTTATAAAATATTATTTACCTACTTAATTTCTTTCTTGTTTATTTTGTGGTTAGATTTATCTAGTTCTGAGGGGGATGGATTGATGTCCCCTACTAGTATAGTTTTGCTATCTGTTTCTTCTTGTAACTTAACTTCTTTAAGCATCTAGATACTATGTGTTTACTATTGATATTACTTCCTTGTCTTATGGTAACTTTTAGCAAGATATCATTTCCTTCCTTATCTCTCTTAATTAGATTATTTTTGCTTTTGCTTTGTCTGAGATCAGGATTGCTACTCCTGCTTTTTTTTACTTCACCTGAAGCATAATACATTTTGCTCTAGTCTTTTACCTTTACTTTGTGTATCTCTCTCAGCTTCAAATGTGTTTCTTGTAAACAACCTATTGTAGGATCCTGGTTTTTAATCCACTGTGCTATCCACTTCCATTTTATGTGAGAGTTCGTCCCATTTACACTCACGGTTATTATTACTCCATCCTAATTTTCCACCACCCCCCTTACACTTTTCTCTCCCCTTTGACCCCATCCTTCCTCATCAGTGTTTTATTTCTGACCACCACCTACCTCAATCTGCCCTCCCTTCTATTAGTCCCCTTCCCTTTTCTTTTCTCTTTCCTCTCCTGCTTCCCTATAGAGTAAGATAAATTTCTGTACCCAACTAAGTGTGTTTGTTATTCCTTCTTTGAGCCAAATCTGATGAGAGTAAGGTTCAAACAATGCTCAACCCTCTCCCTTCTTTCCCTCTAATGTAATAGGTCTTTTGTACCTCCTTATATGATGTAATTTACCCTATTCTGCTTCCCCCTTTCATCTTCTCCCAGTACAATCCTTTTTTCACCCCTTAATTTTTTTTATATTAGTACATCAAAGTCAACTTATACCCACACCCTTTATCTATGTATAACCCTTCTGCCTTCCCTAATAGAGCTACAGTTCTCTGGAATTACATGTATCATCTTCCCATGTAGAATGTAAACAGTTTAAGCTAGGGGTGGGGAACCTGTGGCCTCAAGGCCACATGTAGACCTCTAGGTCTTCAAGTGAATCCAAACTTCACAGAACAAATTCCCTTAATAAAAAGATTTGTTCTGTAAAACTTGGACTCTGTCAAAAGGCCATACCCAGGGATCTAGTAGGTCATATTCAGCCTCAAGGTGACAGTTTTCTGACTCCTGGTTTAACCTTACTGAATTTTTTTCCTGTTCACCTTTTTATGCTTCTCTTGAGTCTTGTATTTGAAGATTGAACTTGGTGTTCAGCTCTGGTCTTTTCATGTGGAAAGTTTGAAAGTTCCCTATTTCATTGAATGTTTTTCCTCTGAAAGATTATGCTCAATTTTTCTGGGTAGTTATTTCTGGGTTGTAATCTAAGCTCCTTTGCCTTCTGGATTGCCAGCCCTCCAGTACCTTAACGTAGAAGCTGCTAAAACCTGTGTAATCCTGACTGTGGCTCCTGGATATTTGAATTGTTTTTTTCCAGCTGCTTGCATTATTTTCTCTTTGACCTGATAATTCTGGAATTTGCCTACAGTATTCCTAAGGAGTTTTCATTTGGGGATCTCTTTCAGGAGGTGTTCAGAAGATTTTTTTTCAATGATTGTTTTACCCTCTGCTTCTAGAATATCAAGGCAGTTTTCCTTGATAATTTCTTGAAAGATGTTGTCCAGGTTCGTTTTTTGAGCATGACCGGTGGTCCAATAATTCTTAAATTATCTCTCCTGGATCTATTTTCCAGGTCACTTGTTTTTCCAGTGTTCCAGTGTTTCCACTGTTTTTTCATTCTTTTGATTTTTTTTGGACTTATTCTTGATGTCTCATAGAGTCATTAGCTTCCACTTGCCCAATTCTAATTTTTAAGCAGTTATTTTCTTCAGTTAGCTTTTGTACCTCCTCATCCATTTGGCTAATTCTACTTTTTTAGTTGTTTTCTTTAGTGGATTTTTTTTTTCCATTTGGCCAGTTGTATTTTTTAACAGTTGTTTTCTCTAGTCAATTTTTGTCCTTCCTTTTCTAAGCTGTTGACTCTCTCTTGCATACCTGTCATTTCATTCCCCAGTTTTTTTTTTCTACTTCTCTTATTTGATTTTTATTTTTAGTTTATTTTTATTTTTTTATTTATTTAATATTTTTAGTTTTCAGCATTGATTTTCACAAGAGTTTGAATTACAGATTTTCTCCCCATTTCTACCCCCCCCCCACTCCAAGATGGCATATATTCTGATTGCCCCATTCCCCAGTCAGCCCTCCCTTCTGTCACCCCACTCTCCCCCATCCCCCTTTCCCTTACTTTCTTGTAGGGCAAGATAGATTTCTATGCCCCATTGCCTCTATATCTTATTTCTTAGTTGCATGCAAAAACTTTTCTTTTGAACATCTGCTTTTGAAACTTTGAGTTCCAAATTCTCTCCCCTCTTCCCTCCCCACCCACCCTCCCTAAGAAGGCAAGCAATTCAACATAGGCCACATGTATAACTATATTTCGCTCCTTCCTATCCTATCCCCCTTTCTTCAGTTTTCTCCCTTGATCCTATCCCTTTTTGAAAGTGTTTGCTTTTGATTGCCTCCTCCCCCTATCTGCCCTCCCTTCTATCATTTCCCCCTTTTTTATCTCCTTCCTTCTTTCCTGTGGGGTAAGATACCCAATTGAGTGTGTATGTTATTCCCTCCTCAGGTCAAATCTGATGAGAGCCAGATTCACTCATTCCCCCTCACCTGCCCCCTCTTCCCTTCCAATGAATGGCTTTTTCTTGCCACTTTTATGTGAGATAATTTCCCACATTCTATCTCTCCCTTTCTCCCTCTCTCAATATATTCCTCTCTCATCCCTTAATTTTATTTTTTTAGATATCATCTCTTCATATTCAGCTCACCCTGTGCCCTCTGTCTATATATGTATATGTATATTCCCTTCAGCTACCCTAATACTGAGGTCTCGTGAAGTATACACATTATCTTTCCATGTAGGAATATAAACAAAAAAGTCCCTTATGATTTCTCTTTCTTGTTTACCATTTCATGCTTTTCTTGATTCTTGTGTTTGAAAGTTAAATTTTCTATTCAGCTCTGGTCTTTTCATTGAGAAAGCTTGAAAGTTCTCTATTTTATTGAAAATCCATATTTTGCCTTGGAGCATTATACTCAGTTTTTCTGGGTAGGTGATTCTTGGTTTTAATCAGAGCTCCTTTGACCTCTGGAATATCATACTCCAAGCCTTTCAATCCCTTAATGTAGAATCTACTAGATCTTGTGTTATCCTGATTGTGTTTCCACAATACTCAAATGGTTTTTTTCTGGCTGCTTGCAGCATTTTCTCCTTGATCTGGGAGCTCTGGAATTTGGCAACAATGTTCCTAGGAGTTTTCTTTTTGGGATATTTTTGAGGAGATGATCTGTGGATTCTTTCAATTTCTATTTTACCCTGTGGCTCTAGAATATCGGGGCAGTTCTCCTTGATAATTTCTAGAAAGATGATATCTAGGCTTTTTTTTTGATTATGGCTTTCAAGTAGTCCAGTAATTTTTAAATTATCTCTCCTGGATCTATTTTCGAGGTCAGTGGTTTTTCCAATGAGATATTTCACATTGTCTTCCCTGTTTTCATTCGTTTGGGTCTGTTTTATAATATCTTGATTTCTTATAAAGTCACTAGCTTCCACTTGTTGCAATCTAATTTTTAAGGTAGTATTTTCTTCAGTGGTCTTTTGGACCTTCTTTTCCATTTGTCTGATTCGGCCTTTCAAGGCATTTTTCTCCTCATTGGCTTTTTTGAGCTCTTTTGCCATTTGACTTAGTCTGTGTTTAAGGTGTTATTTTCTTCAGTTTTTTTTTCGGTCTTCTTTAGCAAGTCATTGACCTGTTTTTCATGGTTTTCTCACATCACTTTCATTTCTCTTCCCAATTTTTCCTTTACTTCTCTAATTTGCTTTTCCAAATCCTTTTTGAGCTCTTCGTGGCCTGAGACCAATTCATATTTTTCTTGGAGGCTTTTGATGTAGGCTTTTTTACTTTGTTGACTTCTTCTGGCTTTATGTTTTGATCTTCTTTGTCACTAAAGAAAGATTCCAGTGTCTGAGTCTGAATCTGAGTCCATTTTCGCTGCCTGGCTATGTTCCCAGCCAACTACTTGACTCTTCAGTTTTTCGTTGGGGTATGACTGCTTGTAGAGTAGAGAGTACTTTGTCCCAAGCTTGAGGGCCTGCGCTGTTGTTTTCAGAGCTATTTCTATGCAGCAAGCTCTGCCCCAGCAGTGCTCCTCCTCCCCCAAGAACCGCCAACCTAGACTGTGACTCTGATTTGAGCAGGCTCTGAACTCCAGCTCTAATCCACCACTTAATTCCTCCCACCAGGTGGACCTGGGGCTGGAAGCAACTGCGGCTGTAGTTCTGTAGCTGCACCACCTTTGCTGCCCCTGGGGTAGTGGCTGAACTGCGAACTCCTTTCACTCTGTCCCCGCAGTTTTTTCCTCACTAACCTTCTCTGTTGTCTTTGGTGTTTGTGGGTTGAGAAGTCTGGTAACTGCCACAACTCACTGATTCAGGGCACTAGGGCCTATTGCTCCTGGCTCCCACTCTGGTTGGTCCTGGGCTGGGCTGTGCTCTGCTCCCAGCTCTGCGCGATAGACCTTACCCAGCGACCATTCAGGCTGTCCTGGGCTGAAGCCCTTCTTCCCTCTGCTATTTTGTGGGTTCTGCAGTTCTAGAATTTGTTCAGAGCCATTTTATAGGTGTTTGGAGGGTTCTGGGGAAGAGCTTTAGGCCAGTCCCTGCTTTTCAGCTGCCATCTTGGCTCCGCCCCAACAACTTGTTCTCTTATTTGATTTTTAAAATCCTTTTTGAGTTCTTCCAAGAAGAGTTTTTTGGGCTTGAGACCAATTCCTATCACCCTTTGAGGTTTTGCATATAGACATTTTGACCTTGTTGTCTTCTTCTGAGCTTGTGTTTTGATCTTCCCATAGTAGCCATAATAGCTCCGTATGCTCAGGACTCTTTTCTGTTTCTTGCTCATTTTTTAGCCTATTTTGTGTCCTTTTAAAGTTGAGCTCTGCTCCTGGGGCACAGGGGGCACTGTCCCAAGTCCTTGTGCTGAGCACATGGGGCTTTCTGTTCTCGGGCCTCAAGTGCTGGCTTCTTGCCTACTGGGGTAAGAACTGTTAAGAACCCCTGATCCAGCACTTAGTGGGGAATGGCTTTTGGTATTGTGTTTTTTTGTTAGTTGTCTACATATTTTAGATATCAGACCCTTATCAGAGATATTTTGATATAAAGATTTTTTTTCCTAATTGGTCGCTTCTAGGAAGTTTTTGTTTGTCATTTTTTATTTTTCTGGATAGCAGATACCTAAAAGTGTGAGAGGAAGGTAAAGAGTCAGTGAAGAGCAGGGAAAGATTGAAGATGCAAGAAAAAGAGTAAAGGTCCCAGAGGAGATGGGGACAAGGATACAAGTGGAGGGGTTGGCCTTGGTGTCTTTAGGTGACCCTTTGAGACTAGAGTGAATGAGGAAAAGTTCAAGTGTAGAAATGACCAAGTGTTAAGGAGTGGAGTTGAGGGAGCTCACATGATCTTCTCCAATCTAATGCAATAAATATTTAACTATCTACTACTATTGGAAGGCAATTGGGGATGCAGTTAATAAAAAGAAAGGTCCTTCCCCTCTAGGAGCTTATAGTCTGATGGGGGAAACAACACACAAAAGGAGGCAGGAAAGCAAGGAGGCTTCTTCTGTGGAGTTGAAACCAGGCAGAGCAGCATATGCAGTGTAGAGTGATGCATGAGTCCAGTTTGTGCCTTCTATAGAGGAAGGCTTTGGGAGGAGTTTGGTACTCCATTCTCCAACCCTCCAATCAGAGGGGAAAAGGAGGCTGAGGGAGGTGGTAAGAATCCAGGCTTGAGTTAGCAGCATGGTGATGAGATTAGCAGTTGGACTTCTCAGTGGATAGAGCACTTGACTTAGAATCAGGAAGACTCATCTTCATGATTTCAAATCCAGCTTCAGATATAAACTGTGTTACTCTGGGCAAGTCACTTATCCCTGTTTGCCTCAGTTTCCTCATCTGTAAAGTGATCTGGAGAAAGAAGTGGCTAACCACTCCAGTATCTTTGCCAAGAAAACTCCAAATGGCATCACGTAGAGTCAAACAGGAATGAACAGCAACGATGATGAGATGGATCTTAGCTTAACCTAGGAGGGACATCTTATTCTGTGGAGTTTAAACTAGGTAGAGGAACAGATCTTCCATATTAAAAATAAAGTAGGAAATGAGGTCATCTGTTCAGAGTTGTGAGTGGAGGAATGAGGAAGAGGTTTGTAATAGGGCTGTAGAAATAACCTAGAGAACTGCTGAGAATTGAATAAAAGGATTGTTGTGCCAAAGTGTGGGCACAGCTAAGGTTATATACACCATGAATTTATAATAGTCAAAATCAGTGTGCTTCCATGATTTTCTGTAGCAGTACTTGGCAGTCCAAGAGCCTGGGTAGAGAAAGTGGATGGTAGAGGTTTCCCAAGGTAAGGGAATTATCATCACAGGAGTGATGGAAGGCCAAGAGGGGGAGAGATTGCAGAGTGTCCAGGATAGGTAAGGAAGGTCAGAAAAATCACCCTGGTAGAATCAGAAGGAGGTCACAATGAAAATGAATAAAATGTTCAGAAGGAGCGAGGGGAATGGAGATTGAGTATACAAGTTATGAGAGATTGTGGCCAGAGAGGTCAATTCAGATTTAGTGGATTGAGTGCTGGACTTGGAATCAGGAAAGACATAGGTTTTGAGTTTTAGCTTTTATGCTTAATAGCCATGTGATCATAGCCAAGTCACTTAACTTCTCTTAAGTTTCTCATCTCTATCTAGAGATACTTCTTACAATACTTAACAGGATTGTTGAGAGATTCAAATGAGATAACATATGTAAAGTGCTTTACAAATTATAAAGCACTATGGATATGTCAGCTACTATTCTCACTTCCATACTCTGCCTTTTCCTCCTCCTCTTTCTTCTACCTCTTTAATTTCTCTAAGACTTTTAACTTTAATTAACTTATAATTAGCCCTAGTTTACATTCCCCCTAATGTAGAGTGGTATAGAAAACTTTTAGAGAGACGGTAATTTTCTTGTCTTTTAACTCTTATTCAGATACCCAAACTTCCTATACCTACAGAAAGCTCCTTCCCCTTATTTCTTCATTCCTTTGTCTAGGATGTAAGAAGAATCCCATAATGTGGCTTTTCAGGAGCTTACCAGCTCACTATCCTCGTGTTTAGTACTCTACCAACCAGCACGTTTTCCCAGCTAGCATATATCCTAGGCTGCCTGGAGTGCGATGACTCTTCATGATATGTTGTTTTTTTCTTCTCTGCTTAGCTAAAATCTCCCTACTGTTGTAACTGCTGTAGCATATTACTTCCTCAAACTTTTGGCTGGCCAGACTGAACATTCTGACATAGAACTGTCTGCTAACTTATCTACTAATAATACCTAAGAGCATTAGTCTTTTTCCATGTGGAAGTTAAGTTTAGGTGAATCCAAGAGTGTGGAGCATAAAGAGATGTTATATGCACGTTTTTGTGTTTATGTGTAACTACAGTGACCCATGTGCCTCCTGTATTTGATGGATTGGAAAGACCATGTGGGGATAGACCACTATTAGTAGGTATCTGACAGCACCAACTGCAGGCAAGGATACTGCTATTTCCACCCATCTGATTACTTAACATATTAGTTCTCTTGATCCTTATTTAATCAAGTTACATTGTTGAGTGCATGTGACAGGCACATTCCTTATTCCAGGAATGTAGTTTTCTCATCTCTGTACTGTCTGCTATTAAAAAAAATTGAAAGCAAGTATTCCCATCATGTTATGACTGATTCATATACATTTTTGTTCATCTGGGTTAGAATTGTATACTAAATCTTTCAGAAAATCAGTTAGCTGAGTTTAATTTGCCCACTGAGCCATATAGTAGCTGATCTCCTAGAACCAGAAGGGTTCTGGTTTTTGAATCTTACCTCTCCCAAGAACTAGTACAGTGCACTGCACATAGAAATTTTTTAATAAATATTTATTGAAGTTGAAAGTACTTAGGCATAGTTGGAAAGGATATAAAAAGTAATTTAGTTCAGCCTCCTACCTAATGCAATAATTCCTTCTACAGGGTTCTAGGAGGGTTACAATGTCAGCATGAAATTCAGTTTTCTACTTCATGTGTGTTAGGAAGCTCTCAGGACATATTCCAGAGGGTATCCTTAGCTTAATTTGCATGGTCTTAGTTATAAAATAAAAATGCACATACTCTCTGTAACATGGCATTTTCTAGACTAAAAAATACTATGATAATAACCCTAAAAACAGTATCATAGCATTGACTTTTAAGTCTAACAAATCTTCAGACGTTGGGAATGCTAAGACCATAAAAGGACCAGAGAAGTTATTAAGTCCAATCCCCCACCCCTGTCCCACACTCAAATGCACAATTGAACCTCATCATATAGTTTTGGAAATTTATGAAAAACTCCAGAAATGACAACTCTACAACCTTCCTTAGTAATACTAGATGTACCAAATGACAGCACTGCTATGTGATTTTTCTACATTTTTATGAGTGTCAAGAACACAGGCAGTGAGAATTATTCTGTTGTCTTCCCTTTCCAGAGCACCTTTAGAGTATTATGTTAAGTTCTAGGCATCACATTTTATGAAGAACATTTGCAAGTTGGAACCATATCTGAAAGAGGAGCATCAATGTAGTAAAGTTTCCTGAGACCATGCCATACAAGGATTGGTTGATAGTCTGGGTGGGGATTCATAATCCTGGAGAATGTTTTGGGGATACAGTGGAGTATAAGAAAAGTAATTGGAACAAATCATTTGCCATGTGGAAGACAGATTTATAAGACTTGTTCTGCTGAGCCTCATATAACAGTGGGTAGAAGTTGCAGAGGCAAATTTAAGCTTGACAAGCTTGATAAAAAGAAATACTACCTACCGATGAGAACTATACAAAATGATGTAACTGCCTTCTGAGGTAGTTCCTGCTTGCCCCAGGTCTTCTAACCACTTGTTGGGCATTCTAGACTACAGAAATGAGAGTTGGATTAGATAGATCAGGGGTTCTTAACGTTCTTTTGTATCCCTTTGACCAGCTGGTCTAGCCTGTGGACTCCTTTTCAGAGTGATGTTTTTTAAATGCGTAAAATAAGATGCATAGAATTGCAAAGAAAACCAACCATACTGAAATAATTGGGCAGCTAGGTGGTACAGTGGGTAGAGTGCTGGCCCTGAAGTCAGAAAGACCTGAATTCAAATCCAGCCTCAGACGCTTACTAGCCATGTGACCTGGGCAAGTCATCTAACCCTGTTTGCCTCAGTTTCCCCATCTGTAAAATGAGCTGGAGGAGGAAATTGCAAATCACTCCAGTATCTTTGCCAGGAAAACCCCATATGGGGTCACAGAGTTGGACATTGACTAATGGACTAAACAACCACAACAATGAAAATAGTTATAAAAATATTCTTAAGCTAAGTTCACAGATCCCACATTAAAAACCTCTAAATTAGATGGTCCCTGAACGTTCTTCCTGCTCTGAGATTCTGTGCGTCTGCTGCTTCATGTGTCCTACCAAGAACATGTTCAGAAGCAGCTGCCTCCTTGACTCTGCACCAACTGTTTTGTCTAGTCTGTTGGTTGTTTTTAGTGCCGATCTCTAGTTTGTGAGCCCTTTAACTCACTGGATCCCCTTTTCAATTTACTACTACTTTACAGTGAATGATTATTGATTGAATGAATGAAGAATACCATAAACTGTATATGTCCCTTAGGCTTCTCAAACTCAACATATGCAAAATAGAATTCACTTTCTCCCTAAACCTATCCCTCTTGCAAACTTCTGTTGATAGTACCACCAATTTTGCAGTCATCCAAGTTGACAATTTGAGAGTTATCCTCAGCTTATCTCGCTTTCACCCCTGATATACAATAAGTTGTTAGTCTTATTGATTCTACCTTCTCAATATCTATTACTCATACCACAGCCACCGTAGTTCAGGCTCTTTTCACCACTTGCCTAGATTATTATAATAGCCTGCTCATTGGGCTTCCTGCCTCCAATGTCTTCTCTATGGTTTGTATTTACTCATTTGTGTAATTGTTCCCCTGGTAGAATGTAAGTTCCTTGAGTCAGGGACCATTCTTTTTTGGCCTTTGTATCCCTAGTGACTGGTACTTAGCACTCAATTCTTATTAGTTTGATTTAGTTCTATTGTTTTGATTCCATATCATTGAGCATTGATATAAACAGCCACAACTTCACAGTATCCAGGATGAGTAGCCTAAATCATCTGTGATTTAGGGCCTCCCATAAGAGAGCTTTTCCTGGAGATCTGCCTTTGTTTTCTCTTTTAGGGAATGTGGTACTGCAGAAGAAATCTCTTGACTGTGAAGGACAATGAGCCCTTTGGAAGCCCTGTAACAAGGAGCATTGGGCACACTTTAAATTATGATGCTCTTTGTTAAGAGTAATCTCTTTGGGGCTGCTGATCATTTGGAATGACATCTTCCATCAGCTAAGCAAGGAATACATTTGATAGCAAGCAACTGTTAGAATAGAAGCTTTAGAGCAGCTGGTACTAAGGAATTAGGACAGTGTTACTTGGCTGGTTTAAGAAACTGTACCCTCCTCATTTTTTGTGAATTTATCATCTCTGTTTTCTTGCATTCCCCCCAACCCAGGCTACAGTTTATTTTAGGGCATATTACTTCCTTAAATTCCATGGTAAGCAGGAGGTTTGATTACACAACAGTTTGCATTTGTTCACTGGGGTTGTGTGTGTTTTAAAGGAAATAAGGTCCTGACTACTGTTTCTCTCTGATTTCCTTGTGGAATAATAGTTCTTGTTGACATTTAGAAAGCACTTTATAGTTACAAAACCCTTTGCATGATCACTTTTGAGGCTTATAAAAACACTTTCAGGTATGCTTGGCAAGTGACATTACTGTCATTTTGTGGATGAAGATACTGAGACTCATAAAAGTTATTTGCCCTAGGCTATGTAATTAGTAAAAACCTGAACTGCAACTCAAATCTAGTTCTTTCTGATTCCCAAATCCATTGCTCTTTCTACTAAACCTCTGATGTGTGCATCTTTTGATGACATCTCCCCAGAGAGTAATCTTGGTAGAGGTGAACAGACAAACTTAAAACGATACTGGCCCCCATTCTTTTTACCTGTCCAAAGTTCCTCTCTTCAGATTCAAATAATGTAAGGTTTAGTGGAGGGAAAGTAAGAATGTATTTATACTATGTACAACATTTAGGTACAGTAGATGCAAAATTATGCTAATGCCTCATATTTATAAAGAACTTTTAAGTCTTTCCTCATTATCTTGTGAAATAGAATGAGGCACCTGTGGCACAGAAAGGTTAAAATAACTACTTAGGGTCAAATAGCTATCAAATGTTAAGGATAAGATTTGGCCGCAGGTCTTTTGATTGTAAGACTATTTTCATTGTCCCATGAAAGGCAGTATTCACCCACTCTCTCACTATTCCTGGGTTCTAAGTCTAGATCCTTTTTTAGCATCCCGACTGGTAGCACCCTCAGTGCTAGCCTCCCCAAGTCATTACGGCTCCAACCTAAAACCATTAATGGTATTGAAAAGTTATGTCTGTGGCCATCAGTCCCTGTGGCCAGGTCAGAATACTATACCCCCTTTCAACAAACCACTGTTATTGGATCAGAAACTCTGACCTCTGGGGTTTGGGGGAGGGAAAGAACTAACATGGAATGGAGCTCCAAAGTCATAGCTAGAGAGAAATCAAGTCAGGGAAGGATTTTTCAGAAGTAGAGAGTTCGAGGAAACAACTCTAAGGATGGGATGTTGGTAAACCCTGGCCTCAGCTGTTCTGAATAATCACATGCCTTGCGGTGTTACTTGTTTTGAAGTGGTCCCTCTATTCTTGAAACCTCGTGGGGTACATTATTCTCCAGGACTGATTTGAGCAGCTGGTCATGACACTCACTTAAGGGTGGCAGAGTAGGAAAGAGCTGAGACTATGTAACAGTCACCTGTTACCATGATAGGTAACAAAGTTGATTTGTATTACTATGAGTCAAGCTTGGGGTAATTATCAGATTTGGAACAAATTAGAGTCTTTAGATTCAGAGAGAGGAAAAGAGCTATTTAGACACAAGTAATCCACTGAGAGGGACTGTTTTAGGTTAATATAAATGAAACAATTTCAATTGACCTGGGTCTGTAGCCTCCTTTTGGAGGTGTTAAAAGGTGACACAAGATTAGATGTCACAAGGCTAAAAGCAGCAAGAGGATTTTATGTTACTTAAGTCATCGTGATTTGGACCCTTTAAGATTTGAAGCTTTTGAGCGATTTAGTAAAGTTTCTATTTGTTGGGGAGGAAAGATGGGAGCAAAACACATATTTGCCATGTGATTTGTTACCTAAAATAGCATTGAAATTAAAAGAGAAGAAGGAAAAAAAATGTTCTATAGTTTCTAAAGTTTGGTTACTAGTTGAAGGAAGACAGGCCACATATTTTTACGTATTTTCTTGTAATAATATAGTGGTTTAAAATTTTTTCATTTTATTATTATGAACTTGACAAATATCAACAAACATGAATCTTTCCCTTTTCAGAGAACACCGGAAAGAGAGGAATGTATGTGAATTTCTGATACATGGAACTAGTTCTTTGAGTTTTGGGGATATTTTAAATTTAACACAGTAGTTAGACCACTGCTCTGCTTGCGTCAGTCCCCTCCTAAGCTTCCTCTGCGTTCATTGGTTTATTTTTTTTAATGATTCGTTGATGTTCTTTAGTTACCTCCCTCCTTTTTAAAGTCTTGTTATCACTATTCCCCTACTTCTGCCTAACTTTCTACCCTTCCACCCAATAAAAGCTTTCCCTTGTAAAAAAAATATAATCATGAAATACAAATCCACACATTGAACATGTCTGAAAATTTATCTTTTCTGCACCTCTGGTCTTGATGCCTCTTTGCCAAGAAGCAGGATGAAAGCTTCATCATTAGTCATCTATAGTCATAGCTGGCAGTTTAATTGGTCAGAGTTCTTAAATTTTAAGTATTTTGCAGTTGACACAAAATGAAATCACACATCAAAATTATTGCTTGTCCTTAGTAATTCACACACCACTGAATTTGCTGGTGTGCCTCAGGGTACAACTTGTTCTTGATTGCCCCTTCTTCTGGATATACTGTCCTTGAACTTTCTTGGTTATCTTCTTAGATTTCTTAACCATTTTGTTTACTTGCCCCTCTTCTTGATCCCTTAATGTTGCTATTCTCCATGGTTTTGTTCCTGACATTCTTTTCTTTCCACACACTCCTCCCCATCCTAATAGAATCATTCGGTTTCGTGGCTTCAACTATCACATCTCTGTGCAGATTACTTCCAGATTAATTTGTCCAACCTCACCTTCTCCTAAACTTCAGACTTGAGTCTCAAACTGCCTAACAAGCTAATTCCATCTGGGTGTCACACTGATACCTCAAAATAACATGTCTGAAACCAATTTCATTACATTTCCTTTAAATCCTATTCTACTTTCTGAATTACTAATCCTGTGAATGACATCAACATTCACTTAGTCAAAAAACATTTTTTCCCCCATTTAACAAGCATTTAGTTTCCTTCCTCATCTCCCCCAGCCTCCAGCCCCCTGGAGAAAAGGAATACATAACCCTTGTAACAAATTTGCATAGTCAAGCAAAACAAATCCATGGCCATGTCCAAAAAGGTGTCTCTGTATAACTGTCACTTCTCTTTCAGGAGGTGGGAAGGGTCCTCTGGAATCATGGCTGGTCATTGAATTGACCAGAGTTGTTACATAAATTATTTTAGTTCTGCTTCATTTCACTCTGTATCAGTTCATACAAGTCATCCCAGATTTTTTACAGCACAATAATGTTCTATATTATAGTCATATACCATAATTTGTTCAGCCATTCCTTAGTTGATAAGGAGCTGCTATAAATATTTTTGTACATAAGGGAGTTTTTCTTTCTTTGATCTCCTTGGGGTCAAATGGATCAAATTTTTACCCATTCATGGGTCAAAGAGCTGTTTAGTAACTTTGGAGCATAGATCCAAATGGCTCTACCACTTCATAGGTCCAACCACAGTGCATTAATGGGCCTCTTTTTCTTAATCTACTCCAGTATTTATCATTTTCTTTGTCAGCTTTGCCATTCTGATTGGTGTTGGGTAGAACCTGGGTAACCTGGCTCCAGTGCCTTCCTATTATCTCGAGTATCAAGTATAAAATATTTTCTTTGGTCTTAAAGCTCTTCAATCTAGCTCTTTCCTGGCTTTTTGCCCTTCTTATCTTTTAGTCCATTCCACACATGCTGCTAAACAGTTATACTGTCTTACTTGCTGCTAATCTCCTTGCACTGGGTGTCCTACAATTTTCTTCCTTAACTCCGCTTCTTAGAATCTCACTTCTTTAAAGACAGCTGGAGTGACTCCTTTTGCAATTCTTTCCTTGTTCCTCCATCTACTAGAGTCTTCTCCAAGGTTACTTTCTCTCTACTCTATATATAACTTGTATATACCTAGTTACTTATAGTTGCTGCCATTGGGATGCGAGCTTCTTAAGTTTAGAGGCTGTTTTTGCTTTTCTTTGTACCTCTAGCACTTAGGAGAGTACCCACCACATAGTAAACACTTAAATGCTTCTTCATTAATCTCTAAAATGAGCATTACAATTTCACCTATTTCTACTTCACTGGGTTGTTTTTAAGTTCAAATGAGATTTTATGTATATGTATATATAATATGTTGATATATTATGTGTACACACACATACAAACACACACACATACTGCTTTGTAAACCTTAAGGTGCTATGTAAGGTTAGCTTTTATTGTTATTGTAAGCCAGGAGACTAGGAAGCTATAGCTTAAAAGAATAATATTTCTCTTTATGCAGATAAAGGCATTAGTGGAGTTGATTTTATTGTGTATCCAAGGGCAACAGGAAAGAATCATAATTTCCTGGGACAGTTGGCCATGTCAAATTTCTGTGCTTATGATGAGCATTCACAAAAGGACTACCATAAAAATAATGGCATGTCTTATTTTCTAACATTTATTTCAGAGAATGAAACATTGGACTATGAGCTTCTCAATACAGAGACTTTTTTTTGCCTTTCTTTGTATCCGTAGTGCCTAGCACAGTACAGTGCCTGATGTGGTTGCTTAATAAATACTTGGTAGATAAATAATAAATACTTGTATAAGGAGATAGGAATATTCTATTAAGAACTCACTGAGACTCTGTAAATTAGCACATACTTTATTTAATTTGGTAATTTCAGTGTGTAAATGTGAATTTGAGAGAAGGTAATAAAAAAATATGTTGGGTAACATGGTCCAGTAGTGAAAAGAGAGAGTTCAGAGGTTCGTAAACTTCACAGAAGCCTCATTCCTATATATTGTGGATACTCTTCTCAAGAGAAGAGTTGGAAGACACGGGGGGATGATGAACATCAAAAACATCACAAAAAATGGAATTGGTTATATTTTAACAGAGGAAATGACTGCTTATCAGTGTGGGAATTTCTGAATCTGCCATCTATGTATAGTCAGAATACTAACCAAGAGCAAATGTAAAAATCAATACCAACTTAGAAGAATAAAAATGAAAAATGAAAAAAAAATGTGTTTGAGATAAGTCCAACCTTATATATATTAGTAAGCTGTTGATGCCCCAAACAGGAAATGGATAATAAAACAGACATCATACTAAGCATTTCTTGAGGAAATTTAACCCCTGTAGAGTCATCACTACAATCAGAAGATCAGTGGAAATAAGGCAGCAAATACTTGATGGCCTTGCCAAATAGAGCTACGGCAACCAAAGGCAACACTGACTTAGAACAGAAATGCCCTTATAAAATCATATCGAGGATGATGATGGAATATGATGATCAGTGTCACTTCACAAAACTTTGAGACACAATGGAGGGAAGAATGAGCATAAAAAAGACTGGCAAAATACCCAAGTAAACAAAGTCATCATAAGGGCATTAAAGGATGAAATTGTATATAAAGTTCTGTGACGATCTAAACTCTTTTCTTCAGCCCCCCATTTGGGTTCTAGCAATATGATGAATGAAGTTGAAGTGGGACCAAAGAAAACAAAGATAGGAAAAGCAGCCAAATTAGACCAAGTACGTACATAGGAAATTCATGTTGGAGATGACAGTTTTGAGAACATTAAGGGATCACTTGCTGGAGTATCTGAGAGAAGCATGGGGAAAAAAATCTCAAATCTTTTCTTACCAATAAAAAAATGACCAAGAAGATATAAATAACCAGGAGCTTATATGCTTGCTTTTTCTTACCTGTAAGATTTTTATGAGACTGATCTACGTGCTTTGAAGGCATCCTTAATGAAAGTATGAGGAGGGAGAATAGGCAGACTTTCATAAGTGATCTCATCTACAGAAAACTACATCTTTATAGTCACATGATTTACTGAAAGGTATATTTAATACACTCTATTTGTAGAATATTTTCAACATTTCAGTTGGTTGAGCAAAACGCCACCTTAAAGGCTTGCCTTCAACAAGTTATCTCCCATGCATATAGGATCATACAATTACAGAATTCTATTGAGTGTCTAACTTTGTTCAATGACTCTTTGATCATTAATACTAAACAAGGCATAAAACAAGGAATAGGGATCATTATACACAGATCATTTACATGTTCCTGCTTGTGAATGATATTGTGCTGACTGCATTAAGCTCCAGAACATAAAGAAACCACCTAAGTGAAATTTATAATCATTGCCAGGCATTCGGCCTAAGTAGTCATAGTGGAAATTGAAGAATTTGTCTAGATGTGTACATAAATAGTTGGATAGACCACCCATAGTGCTGGTCTTCCATTAGGACAAATGTATGGAGGCAAAATATAGCAACAAAGAAATGGGGTTTCCTTGCTGACAAATATGCATTATAATGGCAGGAATGTAGGTAGTACAGTGGATAGGGTGCTGAGCCTGGTGTCAGGAAGACGTGAATTCAAATTCAGCCTCAGACACTTACTAGCCGGGTGACCCTGGGCAAGTCACTTAGCTCTCTTTGCCTCAGTTTTCTCGTATCTCAGTATCTTTGCCAAGAAAACCCCAAAAGGGGTCATGAAGAGTCATACATGACTGAAAAAACAACTAAACAAAAGGGCTCAATAGATGGAGAACTGGGATCATGCTTTCTTTTCGTTCTGATTCATGTTCATTTGCATGCTAAACCAGAGAAGGTCTTGGGAATATCCTATCTTAAATTAAATACTTATGTATGTCAGAGTACTTTGATTTCTTCTCAGACCTAGTGATATAAAAGGAAAGACAATTTTAGCCTAAGGGCAGTCTGCTTGCCTTTTGTTAGCTGGATATGGTGGCTATGATTAAAGAGCTGTCATGACACTTGTCCATGTAAAGAAAGATTTTGTTCATTATACTTCTGGAGATAGGAACTGAGATGGCCAGCGGGTGACCCTGAAGAGATTAGTCCAGAAGCTGGTAGCAGCAGGCAGTGCTTAGCAGAGACTACCACACCCAGCAATAACCAACAGAACTATGGAGAAGCAGAAAAGTATACCCGGCAGAAATGACACACCCACCAAGGAAGCACAGTTAGAGCAGCTCAGTCACATAGAGGATAGAGGTAGCCCTACAACATGGCTGGTGTGTATTACTCCATCTGTGTGCCCTTGCCACATATGTGTCCTTTATGTGTGTTCCTCATAGGTGATCCCTATGTATTCCTGCTGTACCCATTGATGGTATAAGCATTTGTGGGCTTAGGAGCCCTAAGTTTATGAAGGAAAATTGTTCTATTGTGGCTTTTATTACCATGCAGTTTTATTAAATGCCTTTACCTTGAATTAATGGTATCCACTGGCTGACAATAGAAAAAGTAAACATGATGATGGCTTGTGAGCTACAGTTTTGATTGGATGTGGATTCACAAAGCATCTTGAACCTAGAGTAAGTATTCTTAGGGGCCTGCTCTCTTGAGAGGAGAGTGCCCCAGGTGCTACACAAATATTTTGGAAGGATACAGGTCATGGAGAGTGAGAATTGAACAGGAAGAAAAGAGTAATCTGGATTGCATTTGGAAATTGCGTAGTTCTCTTTCTCTTCACAACATTCTCCTGGTGATGCTATATGATGGAGAGTCATAGGATACCACAGTTTTTGAACAATTTAAATTGAACACTGGAGAAGCACATGGTGAATGTGAGTAGTTGGCTGTGTATCAGTGGACAATTGCACAAAGGAAGTCTTGTGAACGATGTCATCATAGAAATGCTTGATCTTGTTTATATTTAAATGTCACACTCTGGAATTAGCCTGTCTGGCCACCTCCCACAATTGAAATTAGCCTTTACTCTATCCATCCATAAGCTACCTCCAAAATACAAAGAGTTATTTTCTTTCACTTGAATTAATTTTTTGAAAATTTTTAATTAAAATTTTTTAATGGTAGGGTGAGGCGGTAGAGCATAGTGATGGTGAAAATGAAAGAAAACTTTCTAAATTTTCAGCCCTTTAACTATTGATTGGTATCTGATTACACTATTAGATTTATTTATTTTTTTAGGAATTCTAGGATGTGGGTAGTAACTTTTTTTTAATTTAAATTTATTTATTTAACATATTTAGTTTTCAGCATTGATTTTCACAAGAGTTTGAATTACACATTTTCTCCCCATTTCTACCCTCCCACCCACCCCAAGATGGCATATATTCTGGTTGCCCTGTTCCCCAGTCAGCCCTCCCTTCTATCACCTCCCTCCCCTCTCATCCCCTTTTCCCTTCCTTTCTTGTAGGGCAAGATAAATTTCTACGCCCCATTGCCTGTGTATCTTATTTTTTAGTTGCATATAAAAACTTTTTTTGTTTTTGAACATCTGATTTTAAAACTTTGAGTTCCAAATTCTCTCTCCTCTTCCCTTCTCACCCACCCTCCCTAAGAAGTCAAGCAATTCAACATAGGCCACATGTGTATCGTTATGTATAACCCTTCCACAATACTCATGTTGTGAAAGACTAAATATATTTTGCTCCTTCCCAACCCATCCTGCTTTATTGAATTTTCTCCCTTGACCCTGTCCTCTTTCCAAAGTGTTTGTTTTTGATTACCTCCACCCCCATCTGCCCTCCCCTCCATCATCCCCCCCCCCCCCCCCGCTTTTATTTTTTTATCTTCCTCCCTCTTCTTTCCTGTGGGGTAAGATACCCAATTGAGTATGTATGGTATTCCCTCCTCAGGCCAAATGTGATGAGAGCAAGGTTCACTCATTCCCCCCTCACCTGCCCTCTCCCCTCCTCCCACAGAACTGCTTCCTCTTGCCACCTTTATGCGAGATAACCCACCCCATTCTATCACTCCCTATCTCCCTCTCTCAGTATGTTGCTCTCTCATCCCTTAATTTGATTATTTGATTTTATTTCTTTTAGATATCTTCCCTTCATCTTCAACTCACCCTGTGTCTGCTCTCTCTCTCTTTTTATATATATATATACATATATATATACATACACATATATATGTATATACACACACATATATATATACACAGAGATATATACATACATACACATTCACTTATATGTATACATAAACATATATATATGCATATTCCCTTCAGCTACCCTAATACTGAGGTCTCATGAATCATACATGTCATCTTTCCATGTAGGAATGTAAACAAAACAGTTCAACTTTAGTAAGTCCCTTGCAATTTCTGTTTCTTGATTACCTTTTCATGCTTCTCTTGATTCTTGTGTTTGAAAGTCAAATTTTCTATTAAGTTCTGGTCTTTTCACTGAGAAAACTTGTCCTCTATTTTATTGAAAGTCCATATTTTGCCTTGGAGCATGATACTCAGTTTTGCTGGGTAGGTGATTCTAGGTTTTAATCCTAGCTCCATTGACCTCCGGAATAACACTATTAGGTTTTATGTTTATTTCTCAGCCAGAATATCTCCTTCTTATTTGTCATGTCCAGCTATAGATTACCTATGGTGGTGGAGTAGAAAAGACAAAATCTGACCCAGTACTTCGGCTATAACTTGGAAGAAAAAATTGGCAAAGCATGGGTATTAGGAGAATCTTCTTCAATAGTGCTGTACCATACATAGTCTAGTCAGACCTACAACTGAAGTGTGAGGGGGATGTGAGAGAATAGATAGTAAAAAAAAAATCAGCCTAGAGAATGTGAAATCTCCAGAGATTTCCCTTTTCATTGTGGCACTTAAACTCTTTTAATTGAATTTTTGTACTGGGAAGTAAAGGAGAGAGGGAAGATAAAGGGGATGCCAAGATGTTTAGAGCCTTATGTGAGAAATGTTGGAAAAGTTATAATAACTTTGAGTTTGAGAAAAATGGAGCTGGGGACCCTATGATCATCAAAGGAAAGGCCTTAAGGAGATTAATATACGAAATGAATTCTCAGGACCCTTCCTTCTCTTGGCTCTTTACAATGAAATGGTTCTAAGAAAAGGAAGTTTTGCATGCTGCAAGAACATAGCTTGGATTTGGGAATAAAACTCTTGTCTAGCCTCTGGGGCCGGTGACCATAGCTCCTATAGAGGTAAAAAATCTGAGTTTTCTTTGTAGTTTGAACAATATATTGTTTCTGATTTCGTTTGTTTTTATACACTTAGGTTGCCTTATTGGGGCTGTGAACTTGAAATCCAGCAACCAGAATCCTGTGGTACGGGAATTTGAAAGTGAGTAATGAAATATCTCTATTGGGGGTGGGCACCACCTACTGGTTGTTAAGTGACCTTGCAGTCAGGTCAGAACCAAAATTTTGGTTTTGGAATGAAATCTTCTTTGTTAATGACCATTGCTTTCATGGAGGGGAGAAACAACACCTAAGCTTAGGCCTGAGATCTAAGGATATCAGTGGACTGCAAGGCCAGTATGAATCAGTAGTGTCGTGTGTCTGCCAAAGAAAGCTGACATGATCTTGGGCTGCATTAGTAGAATTTGAATGCATAGAACAAGAAGGTAATAGTCCTTGGACCAAAGAGATGACCTGGTTAGACTACACCTGTAATATTACATCCAGGTCTGGACATCACATTTCAAAAGGCAACGTTATCAAGTGGGAGGGTGATTTGGGTAATGAGAATAGAATGCAAGATCCCTGAGGGCAGGAACCCTTTTGTAACTTTTGCCTTTGTATTTCTGGTGCCTAGCACAAAGTCAAAGCCTTCAATTCAGCAAGCATTTGCTGTGTGTTTTGCATATATTAAGTACATAATTAATGACAGTAGGATTGAGATGACTGAAATCTATGTCACTTAGGAATTAGAGAAAGAAACTGGGCATGTTTATTTTAGACAAAAGACAACTTAGGAGTAGAGAGGGAGAAGGGACCTGATTAATGTTTTTAAAGAATGGTCATGTAGAACAGGGGTTAGATTTTTTTTTTCTATTTGGTCCTGAAGAGCAGAAGTAGGGTAGGAATTACAGGGAGGAAAGTTTCATCTCAATATATGAAAAACTTCTTATGAATGGAGTAGGGAGTAATAAATTCCTTATTTCCAGCAATAGATGGGTGACGCTTTTGGATGGATGTTGTAGAGTAGATGTGATTCATAAATTGGCTAAGGATGATTAGGCTAAATGATTTCTGAGCTCTTTTCTGTCTTTGGTGTTGTAGACTGTAGACTTTATGAAAGACCAAAGGCAGGGAGCGGTGAGGCATGGAGAAAACCACAGTGATATTCATCTATGATTTCTGATCCAGGCACAGTTTAACAGTTAACAGTAGCCTTTGCCTCAGTGTTTATCTAGTTATTGACAAATGGTCCCTTCGCCCAGGCTTTGTGCTTAGACTAGCAAAGAATGACATTTTCTGTAAATGGGGTAGCCCTCTCTAGGTAGCATGTTCTGTGTAGCCACAAGTCCTTGATGAACATCTTTATTAGTTCTCTGGCTGAGTTCCATCTTTGCCCAAAGGCTCTTGGAGCCAGGAGGTGGCAGATTTTTGTATCACCCAATGAAATTTTCTCTTGTTCTAGAGAAAAAGTTACAGGGCCTGTAGCAGAGTGAAACTATAGCTTTACATTTATTCAGGGTTGATTTTTCTATTTCCTTCTAGGTGTGGAACTGTCTTGCATCATTACAGACTCTCAAACAAATGATCCCAGGATTGAGTGGAAAAAAATTCAAGATGATCAAACAACCTATGTATTTTTTGACAATAAAATCCAGGGTATGGGCTCTTTGTCCTCTTTGCTTACTTTCCTCCAACTTCCTCTTCCTACTTTAATGGTTGTATCTGAGATTAGGATTGGTCCATTGTTATCCTAGTATGGGAAACAATTTTCTTTTGGGAAGTGAACTGATTGTACTGTCTCATTTACTGGGTCCTTATCCTGCCCTTTTGCACAAGGGAAGAAATACAAGAGTCCTACTCATCAGTAAAAGTAGATGTGATGACAATCTCATCAAATGATTAGACGAGGGAAGACAGGAGGCTAATGACAAGACAGATTTTCCAATGCTTGGGGGGTCATGAATATTACTGGGAATCTCTTTATTAAATATTTGCTTTTCTGTCCCACCACTTCTGAGTCTCCTCTACTTAGGTTACTCCCACCCAGAGCTCTGAACCTGTGGTTCCTCTGAGTGAAGTGGTATTGGTAAGAATTTAGCAGTAGTGAATTCTTAAAAATTTATTCCTGGGAGCTAGATATTTTACCATTCAATAGATTAAATTTATCATATAAAATCTCAAAGATGGAAGGGACTTTGAAATCTCTTGGTCTCTTCCTCTGCCTTCAGACAAGATAGTGCTTACAGTATCCAGGTTAAGATGACTGTCCTTAAAGGAAAGGAGATCCTATAATCTCCATTCTATACTTACTGTCAGAAAGTCCTTTCATATGTTACCTGCATTCATGTTTCAA
This sequence comes from Trichosurus vulpecula, assembly GCF_011100635.1. Taxonomy (NCBI): domain Eukaryota; kingdom Metazoa; phylum Chordata; class Mammalia; order Diprotodontia; family Phalangeridae; genus Trichosurus; species Trichosurus vulpecula. The sequence goes on from NC_050574.1 coordinate 176,501,133, forward strand.
CCTAAACTTGCTTTTTTTCAAGCTAATCAGCTCATGATTGTCACTCAGCACCAGAGTTTGTAATCTCAATTCTTTTATCCCTTTTTTTTTGAATGGCTTATTTTTCAGTTCCTTATTGCTCTGCCAAGTTCTGCACATTCTCTTGAAAGTGAAACTACTTTTACTTTGACATTGAGCAGATAAAAGGATTTTTAAAAAAAAAGTCTGGATTTAGTAAAAAGGGAAGTAAGTTGTCCCCCTCTCCCAAAGCTGTCTGTAGTTTTGGAACTTTCTCTGTGTTAGTCATGAGTTTCAGCACTAGGATTGGCCATCTCTAGGTGGTAAAGATAGCCTTGAATAATCATGTCTGGGATTCCCTTTTTCCCCAGGGCACTTGGCAGGTCGTGCAGAGCTCTTGGGAAAAACTTCTCTGAAGATCCTAAATGTGACACGGTCAGACACGGCCTCTTACCGCTGTGAAGTTGTAGCTCGAAATGATCACAAGGAAATTGACGAGATTGTCATTGATCTCACAGTGCAAGGTAAGATTTCAGATAGCATCAACAACACCCTCTTTTTCATCAGGTTACATGACTCTGAGCCTCCAGAGGAAGAGGGATCCTTGTCTACTTTGATTTCTTGCAATCTAGAGTCTAGTGTCACTTAGAGATACCATGGTACCTGTTGAGGGGAGGCTACATTTAAGGATTGGGATGGCTTTGGCATAAGAGGTCACCTGAGAAGTGAATTAGAGGTGCTACTTCTTTTTTCCATGTTTCTCCAGCATGAGAGAGCACAACTATCATAAGAAGGAACTTATGGTTGGGGTTTGGGGTAGAAGAAAGCAGGATTCTCAGGTGACATGACTGTGGAACAAGGGCCACTTCTTTGGTTCTTATTTTGTTTTGAAGCTTGGTTTCTGTGGGATTCAATAAGAACAGAGCTGTGGATCTGGATTTAAACACAATCTGATGTTCCTTTTGCAGTGAAACCAGTGATTCCTGTCTGCAGAGTGCCAAAGGCTGTACCTGTTGGCAAGTCCGCAACACTGCACTGCCAGGAGAATGAGGGCTATCCCCGGCCCCAGTACAGGTGGTACCGAAATGACATACCTTTGCCAACTGACTCCAAAGCCAACCCCAGGTTCCGAAACTCTTCATTTGTCTTGAACTCTGACACTGGCACACTGGTAAGATGTTCTGGTGCTCCTTGTGCAGGGGAGGGGTAGTGAGGGGAGGGGAAGTAATTTGTGAATTGCTGTGGTTGGGGGAGAAAGGTAAGAAAGAGAGAAAGAGAACAGAACTTCTAGCAGTCATTAGATGAGTCTTAGGGGAGAAATGACTAATGTCTGTCTTGCCGTATCAGGATGTTTTGCATGTTGTCATGTTTTGGAATACAAGAAAACATTTGAACTATATGATATCCAAGTAATGAGCCAACATTATAATGTCTTCTACTGAATTGAGTACTAGAAGCTATCATTCTCAGGGCCCATTTATCTGAATCAAGTGATGAACTGGCATCCCATTACTGAATAGTTCTAGGATGTTGATCACCAGGACTATTACTGTCAAAGAACTCATAGGAATGAATGCCTTAAGGTGTTGGTAAGACCCTGTTCACTGCATTGGTGTCCAAGGGGAAACCAAATCCCGCTGAGAATACAATTACTTTGTAATTCTCTGGGTTTCCACAGGCTCTTCTCTCCACATTCTGAGGTGGATATCCTGTTGCCTTGAGAAGTCTCCCCCTGAGAAACCCTTGATTACCCTATTATTTTTCTCCTGGAATAGGTTTTCAGTGCTGTACACAAGGAGGACACAGGCCAGTACTACTGCATTGCTACCAATGAAGCTGGCTCCGCCAACTGTGAAGAGCAGGAGATGGAAGTCTGTGAGTGCACCTGCTGCTGAAGTGTTTCAACCAGAAAGGGAGGGGGGACAGGAAAATGCTGAAGGCCAAACTCTGGCTCAGGAGATATCATCAGTTAAACTGCTGTCTTTTGCTCCTGTGTTGCAGCCCTTCAGAAGTTAGTTATGAGAAAATCAAATTGATTCTATTTTATATCACCACTGACATTTTTATATAACTGCCTAAGTCATGTTTCTTTGTCTTTGAATTAAGTTCAGACATTCATAGGTTCAGTTTGGTCGTCCTCTCTAAGTTTAAAAGTTTAGTTTCCCTATAAATCACTTTAATTAAACGAAACTTGTTATCTCTATACCACTAGCTGTCCTTCAACAATTAGAGGAAATCTATTATCTCTATACCATTAGTTATTCTTACAGGTGGATTAAATCAGTCAGAATTTCCTAGTGACAAGATGGAAGGAGAAAGTTGTTGCTAGCCCCACATTCCCAAGTTGCAGCCAGTCATATTGTTCCCCATCCCTATGATGCTTTTCACTTTGTAACTAATCATGTTGTCTTCCCTGTCTGTGATGCTGCCTTCTATTTTTTTTGGATGCTCTTTTTGTCTATAAAAATGATCTATCATGCCTCATTTGAGGGGTCTTAGCTTACTGAGGAGGCGGAGACGCTGTTTATTAGCAAATTTGCACTTTGCTAATAAATTGATCATGCTCAGAACTTGTGTCTTATTTTACCTTAATTTCAGTCATGACAAAACCTACCCACGATTAACCTGGGTTACTTCTACACTGAGGGGGAAGATGAGAAAGTTCTGAGAAACAAATGCCTAGAAAAATTGTGTGTCCTTGCAATATGTTATCTTCTAGAAATAGATTGTTAAGAGAATTCTAGCATTAGAAATATGACTAATCCTATAACTTCTGACAATGAATTTAATACTGCTTTTGTCTGGTGGGCTGATCAAATCACTAAAACATAAGGTTGTGTGGGCCCTCCAGAGACTATCTAGTTCTAACTATTTCTCAGGGACTGAGTCACAACTTTCAAATTAACCCTAATGATTTTAGGTTACCTCCAGGGTGTGCTGTGGGAGCATTTTCATAGCTCAGGCTTTGGTATATATTTTGTGTGCTTTAGTTTGCACAAAAGAAGCAGAACTGGGCTGGTCAGTGGGATCTCAGAAGGGAGACTCATTCCTCCCTCACCCTCCCACCCCCATATAAGACATACAATGACCCCAAGGGACTGTTACAGTAAATCCTTTTTCCAGGTTCAGTAAAGAGATAAGGATTCAGGTGATTGGATAGCAACATAGAAAATCCCTGTGAAGGAAATTTTGAGGCATAGAAAGCTACTGGAATGCTTTTGTTGTGCAGTATTGAATCCTGTTTGTCCCTTTGTGACCCACTCATTCTAGTATATAGCTAATCAACCTAAGTTAGGCTCTGACTCCTGCAGTGTCGAGATACTGAGAGTCGGTCTTTTTTCCTCATGCATTCTGGCTCCCCATTCTGCCCTCAGACTATCCACTAAATCTCATCAATGATGTCTTCAGGACTTCATTCACAAAAAGATTTCAAGCTTTTTGTAAATGCCAACTCTCTTCTATTCTAGTAATAAAAGCAGTTAACAGTTTTACCATTTGGACTACAAGAGAGAAGTTAATGCCACTGTATCATTTGGGAATAGTGAAATCAGAGGTCCTTGAAATTCTGTGAGAAGCAGGCAGTTATTTTAATTGACAGGAACTAATATCTTTTGAATTTGAGTAGGATTTGGCTTGGGTAGGTAGGGGCTTGGGAGTGGTGGTAGTTGGCAGTGGGACCAGATTGTATGAGTCATCTACTCCTCTCCTCTTTCCCAGATGACCTGAACATTGGTGGGATCATTGGAGGGGTTTTGGTTGTCCTGGCTGTCCTAGTCCTGATAACTCTGGGCATCTGTTGTGCATATAGACGGGGTTATTTCATCAACAACAAACAGAATGGAGAAAGGTGAGTCTAGCATGAAAATTAAAGGGCTTAAGTTGATAGTTACATTGGAAATCAGGTCTAGTTACTTAACTTCCTTCTTCTCCCCTTTACAGCTACAAGAATCCAGGGAAACCTGATGGAGTTAACTATATCCGGACAGATGATGAGGTAAGGAGTCTGAGAAAGCAACTGGGATTCATTCCCTGGGGAGGAAAGCAGTAGGGCCCAGACAGTATTCTGGGTGTACCTAAGAACTTCAATAAAGAAATTGTCCTTCCCTACTTGAAAACCCAGTTGTTCCTGTGGGGAGAACCTCAGCTTAAAACCAGGTACCCAGAACCTGAGCTCCCTGTCCTCCTCCCACTTGAAACCAACCCCACTCTGACACTGCCATTCCTTTCTCTTGTCCCTCAGTTCACAAGCTGGCTATCTTATTTGATGCTCACTCTTTCTTTGCAGTTAGGTTTGGTCCCTTTCTTCCTTTCCATCTCTTGCCCCATTCTTCCAGTATTAGTTCTTGGAGGTCTCTGAAGAGTTGCGTTTGGCCGTATTTTAACTTCCTGTATTGTCTTTGCAGGGGGACTTCAGACACAAGTCATCCTTTGTGATCTGAAATCTGACCATCTGGCAGAGAACACATGCAAATACCTCCGTTAGAGACTCCGATCAAGAGCAACCTATGAGCAAAGTGCGCTTGGAGAGAGTTAGACGCTTGTACAAAACTTGTTTTTCCCCTTGCCAAAGTTGGCAATGAATTGTCCCCAAGATGGGGGATGGTAACTGGAGAAGACTGAATTTGTGTATCGGGAGGATTACCAAGTAGGAATAGCCCTAGTCCTTTGCCTTCCAGGGTAGGATACCATAAAAGTGTCTCCCAAAGTGAGTTTTTCCATGCCTGCAGTTCAGGAGGTAGAAGTTTGTTAAAGGTTAGACGTGAGCCTATGGTACTAATTAGCTTCTCAGCAGTGGTAGGGAGAAGGGAGGGCAGCTGCATAGGACCTTAGGAATACAAATTAAGATTTGACTCACCTTGCAGGTGTGGAATTGGAAATTATGATAAATCTACAAAGCTGAGGCCTTTTATGCAATTAACCTGTTTTTAAATTGACTGGCCTTATAGGCACTATTGTGCAATTCCTTTTTAAAACCTTTTAAAAATCAATGCATAGTATCAGTCAGCATTTTATAAAAACCAAAATAAGGAAGGTTGTTTGCAGGTCTTACCTCTTATCTGAAAAAGATAGGCTTGCCCATGGTGGGTTTTCAATATTTAAGAAAATATTTTAAATTAAAAGCAAAACATCCATCCTGGGCCAGGTTTAAAATGGTACTGAAATAGTTTCTGCTTTTTTATGGGTCTTGTTTATTTTGTAGGGTTCTGCATTCTAAATTTTTGCAAAAGATGTATTTTGATTACTTCAAAGAATGAAATTTTTTATTTAAATTGTAAATATGTTGTCACGCAACAATGTTAACATTTAAAAAAAAATCAAACACAAGTTAGGCACTTCAAATCACAACAGTGTTAACACTGAGAATGCCAGCATTTAAAAGCACCTGTACTCAAGTCTTACAGGCTCACAGAAGAGCTTTCCTTCTTCCAGACAGCAGCATTTCCCCCAGGAAAGCTTGTGAGTCATACATTGGACCATTGCTCAGGTATCATTTTTCAAAATTCCATTAAGAAGCAAAGATACTTCTGTAACCTTTGTAACTCTAAAAACCAGATATATTATACCCTTGAGTAGTATTTGAACTGCTTTTACCCTCACATCTCTTTAACAGGCAGATGTATTTGAAGACTACCCAGAAGCTCTAATTCATTTATCTACTTATGGAGTAAGTCACATGGCTACCGCTCCAGAATTGGTATTGGCTGTTAGCTTCTGAGTATTATTCAGTGTGGCTGCTTAAGGATTTAAAATCTGGTGTGGCTCTGCATCCCAAATAGCTTTGCTATCAAGTCCTATGTCTGATGGAAGCTCAACTTGGATCAGGAAGTATTTAAAGATGGACACTTCAAAAACAGTTAGGTGTGTTTTTCCATGCAGTCTGTTGGGTTCCCTATCGTGATCTGACCTCAGCCTTCAGGTCTCATCTTGTTCAGACTGTCAACCCTGGAAGGTCAATTAAGCAAAGCAGGGGCTTTGTTTTTTAAAACTACCTTTAACTATTTGTGTTTCACATGACTGCACCCAACGTCAAGGGTGATTTTAGAAATGAAATCTATCAACTACAGTAACATTTTTTAAAAAAGAAAATGAATTTCATTATTACCCTTTGGTATGAAGCAGCCAGACACTGTAGGCTGTCTGTCTCACTTTTCAGTAAGCCATGATGTGGTGGCAGCTACCCCAGTCTTTTGAAGAGGATTAGATTGTATAACCAGTGCAGAAAACCTGAGAAAAGTAAAATGCTTGAATCAAAAGCATTTTTCTAATTTTGATTTTAAACTTTGATGTCCCTGAGGCTTTGCTCACTTTGGGGGCTTTAGAAAGAATATTCAGTAGTCCTTGTTCTTCAAAAGTAGGTGTTCTTAGCCTCAAAGACATTGCTATGTCACACTCATGGTGTGAAGAGGTTTGATGCAAGGAGCTTCTCCAAAAAGGCTCTTATGACTCAGTGATGTGCTTAAAGGATATTTTTTCATGTAGCAGAATGTAGCCATCTTGTGATTAAATTTCAGTTGAATTGTCTTAACTTTTATGCTTTGACAGTATTTTGGTTGGATACTTGTAAATGTTAGAATTTACAGCTTTTTTTTTGTAGTTTATATAAAAATACTATGCCTTGGGATTTTTCACCAAATGTTTGTTTTCATTGGGCAATTGTATAGCTGTGGCTTCACAGTTACCTATTTGTTCATTGCATCAGTATTTTAAATGTTTAGAATTAGGACTGTTCTCAAGGACAGTGCAGAGCCAATCTCCCCTTTTTCTAGACTAGATGGGGAATAATGCCTTGACCTTTTCCTTGGGTTGCCATAGTGATAAGGCAGCTTTATTGTCTCTAGTTTTATACACTAAAGCCTTCCCACCCTAGCCCTGTGTTCCACCATGGTCAGTATAAAGTAGGAGAAAAATGTGAAGTCTAGCAGGCTTTTGCTGCAGAAAGATTTAAAAAGGAAAATTTTTTTTTAATTGGAAAATTCACATATTTTTAAGATGTGAAATGAGGCTAAGAGGATTCAGGAATTCTATCCAAGGCAGTTTTTCTTGTCTTTGGTATGGATATCACTGTACATAAATGTTATAGATTTGTACTAATACATATAATTTGATACTTCTGTAAGACATCATTTATAAACCTTTTTTTTAAGAAAAAAATTATAACCCCAGCCTCTTTATTTAAACATTCTTCAAAAGAAACACTTTCCTTCTTTTTCACTTAGCTAATTTATTAGGGAAAAGTAGGCAGGAAAGCCAGTGTGAAACAAAAACCACTTGACTGGTATAGCCCAGTAGTTTATAAAGGGAGGCCATAATCCCTACACCACCTACAAGAGATCAATGCCTATACTGTAGATAGACCAAGTAGTTCACCAAAGAGCAACACTGTGAGGCATACTCTATTAACGGCATTCATTTTTGTCTTACAAGTTAATATACCTAGTTATATGGGGTAGAGGAGAAACACAGGATGACATTTCACTCCTCAAACCCAACTGGCTATGTGTATTAAAAACACATGCACACACAAACCCCAAGACCTAACCCTGTGCATTTCGCTGCTGTAATACTGGGATTAAACCTTGGAACCCACTGAATTTGTTGTCATTCTTGTCATTTCTCCTTCATGGTCGCTAAAGTCAGCCCTTTGGGTAAAGCAACAAGTGTGAATAGTCATGTGAATTCTGTTCATCTAATGCTAATGCCATTAGCAGATGAAATTAAATTTGGCTGTAAGACAAACCAGCCTCAATGTTGGTGTCTCTAAGCAGCTGTTTTGGTAGGTGGAAATGAAGAATCCAAGTATTTATATAATGAGAATATTATCTGTTGGAACAGTCATCATAAGACAAAATACTTTGTTGTGGAACAGGGTAAAAGAAGGAACTTAGAGACAACGTAGTTGAGACAACATGAATTATAATTTTTTTTCTTTAAAATGAAAGATTTGGCTTTGTTTTCACTAAACTTTTTATATAAAAGTAAAATGGCTAAAAGTAAAAATGGTATTTCCAGAAAAAAAGAATTTTCTATTTAAACAACGAACGGCTATATTTACACTTTATTTATATTTTTAAAAAACTGTACATTGCTTTAAAGGTGTAGTTATGATAAAAAAAAATACATTTAATTCCACATAAATACTGGGCAAGTGTATACTACCAGGGAAAGCAGCATCCACTAATAAAGGCTTGATTTATATTGGGAGAAACTATGAACTGTGTTCAGTTGTGGAATTCCCCAGATGAGATACAACTTACCAAGGTGTCCTTAACACTTCTCAAATGGAATAACGGCATAATGTTAAACTTCTTTAATTCTGGCAAAAGCAATGAATCTGCCATATTTTTGTATTGGCAACTTTTAACATTGTATATGTGATGCCTTTTTTTGCTAAAAACTTGAGTGAACAGACTTAAGTGTGGTAAACCAATTATATGTGAAAGAATAGAGGGGATCTGGAGGAAGATCTGTTGAATTTACACTTAAGACCATAATCAGATACCCTCTGTGTGGGAGGGAATACATTTTGTTTTCCACATGATTTACTTCTGCACATCATTAAAAAACTTTGTCTAAGTGTTCTCTTCTAGGGTTACACCCTGCGATGGGCTATTTCAGTTGGCTGTTTTCAAGGGAGTCTTTCGCAGGGACCTTCTCCTGCTGCTAACCAGGGTGTCTTTACTCCTGGCTGGAGACTTGACATTCCATTGCCGAGGCTGTGGGGATCTGGGGAGAAATAAAAATGCTATGTCATCCGGGAACTAAAATGAAATCAATTTAAAAAGAAAGCTATTGTAATCATTCCATCCCCAAATCATTTATCTAGGTATTAAACTTACTGATCAGGCAATGACAAACACAAAATATCACCTCCTTGACCCTGGAATCCAGATTTCTCTGAAATGGAACCAGACAAGTTCAGTATACCTTAACATTTTAAAAATGGAGAATAATCAAGAAGAATCTTAAAGAGAACTTGCCTTTTTCTGAAGATGGTGTTATGTAACTAACCCCTGCTCCAAAGGTAACATCATTAATAGTCTCTAGAAAAAGAAAAGAAATGACCAGATCAACAGAAGTTGGTTATAACCAAAAGCAGAGAGAGACAGAATGCTTCTAAGAAATAAAACGCAGTGAATATTTATGGATTCCTACAGTCATAAACGTGTCGGCTTTAAGAATAAGCCCATATCTACTAAGGGCCAAGCAGTAATCTAGTAAACACTAGCTACTACACAGGCCAACAAATATGACAGACTTGCAAAACTATATAAAGCAAACTATTCTTTCTCCAAAACCTTTTGTGAAATGTTGTCATGAACATCTTTCTCCTCCCTAGACTGTTTCTCAGAGGTGAAGATGACTATGCCAAATTTATGCTCTAAAAACCCTTTCTTTTTTTTCCCTACTCTACCATACATCCATGAAGGTACTCAAGCTATGTTAACTAGTAATGCCAGCAATTTTATTTTTCATGGCTGATACTAAAGAATTTCAGTTCTGAGGAGTCCTAGTGAAAGGAGGGTAAGGATGAGATGGGAAATTCTCTATATGGACGCACATCACTTTCCTGTTTGGAACCTATGCTTTTTCAAGGTAATAAATTTTCAACTTTCACAAGACCTATTTTGTGATCTCCAGTGCACCTAGTGTTTGAAATCAAAGGCAGCAAACATTTGCTGCTTGAATTATACCAAGAGGGAGCTGCTTTAAAAAGCCTCCACAGATTTTTAGCTCAATCCTAGTGGTTCTGAAAATGTTCCCTTTTCATTTAGAAAAACAGCTTTGTTCATATTAAGTACCACAAAGCATTAGAATAGTTAAGAGCTAGCACAGCAGGTATCCAAAACTAACTAGAGTTGTGTTACACTGTCTTTATCTGCCACCCATCCTTCATGTAAAACACAGGGTCATTGGATTTATAAGAGGTGATTCACCTAATTCTAGAAAAGGGAAATGTCTGTGGAGACCTATCAGTCTCCCTTTCTCCACAGCTCAGAGCAAAGAGTGATCCCCAGAAATTGCATCCACAGGAATGATGCATTCAAAGTGAGAACAAGAAAAACTGCATCTGATTTGGTGACACCTGAGAGCTCCATTTTCAATGTGAAAACAGCTCCATACAAATGAATTAAGCAGTTCTGATAGAACATGCCAGCCTTTTACTGCTAAAGAACACATGCTGCTAGGAAACGGAGCAGGAACTGAAATCTGGGACTCCTGGGAATTATCATACTAAAAGGAGATGTGTTCTCCCTGCTTCCTCAGCATATGGTACCTAACTGCTGAAATAGAAGCACTCTGTGCCCCTGAGCCAGAAACACACAGATGAAGAAAAAATGGAGAGGAGTATTCTGCATATTATAATATTACACCTGTTCGATATATGGGTACCCAAAATTACTCATTGCCTTTAATGACAAGATCTTCATGACTTAAACTAGGGAAGCTGTAGCTGTCATCTGGGTGTAGGAGAAGTGCTGACTTTTCTTAAAGATGAAGCCCGTAAGTAGACCTTGGCTATAATAACAACAATAATAACAGTTAGCATTTACACAGCTCTTCCTATGGGCTGAGGACTGAGCTAGGTTTTATAGATATCTCATTTGATCCTCATAACAACCTAAGAGGTAGATGCTATGATTTTCATGTTACAGATAAAGAAACTCAGGTTAAATGACTTGCCCAGGGTCACACAGCTAGTAAGTGTCTGAAACCAGATTTGAGCTCCTGTCTTCCTGACTCCAGGGGCAGCATTCTATGCACTGTGGCACCTCGCTGCCTGAGGCATGAAAACATGTAGGAATTACCAAGAATGAAATTATTAAGAGATTTCACTATTGTAGACAGGGCAAGGAGTGCCTTGGTGTTGTCCTTCCACTTAAGTTCACTGTCAAACAGGAATATTCTATCATGATTATATTTCAATGCTTGTGACTGGAAGTGTGGGAGATCAGAGGTAGGAACAAAAAAATTCAGGGTGTTTCTGTGGTCATTCTAACTCTCTGAACCGAAACATTGACCTACAGGTGGACTTTGAATGTGTGAAATAAACATAACTCAACGTATGAGCTCTGGGTTCTGACCTAGTTGAGTGTCTGGGGCTCCCAAACTATAGAACTGTAGTCCACCTAGCCCAATCTAGAAGTTCCAAACCTAGACTGACCCTGTCCCTCCCACCACTCAAGGCTTAGAGAAAGTCAGCTGGCTGACTCTTGACTGGTAAAAGAATATTCAAGTCAACATTCATTCAGTGCCTATCAGGTGTATTACCCTGGATTACACAGATTTGGTGGGAAGATCGGAATGAGCTAAGAAGTAGGGCTGAGTTGTTATTTGTCTTTGTCCTAGAAGCAGATTAATGACATCAGTAGGGCGATGTTTTGACTTGCTCATGAATTGAATTTAAGTGAGGTAGAATTGCCCCATGCTAGAAAATGAGTGGGAGTGGGAAGGCTCTCTCTCAAACAGGACTTGAAAACTTTGAACCGCACAAAGTCCAACCACTGCCTTAGTTAGCAGCAACTGGTTACGAAGCAGAAAGAACTAGGAGAGCAAAATGTATATATTGTCATATATAGTCACAGTCTCGGGTGTTTTTACTTGATGATTAGTGTTCAATGGACGACTGAGGAGCACCTTTCCAGATGACAGAGGTTTGCACAGAGGGTATTTTTAAAAAATGTTTTTAGAAAAGTCATGAGATATGAGAAGCAGGGAAGGGGAGGAAACTAGGGAGTTTCACTGAGCATAGTACTGAAGGGCAGTTGTTACAAAGAACAGGAGTGTCAAATGGAGGCTTCTGTATAAACAGCTAGATAAGAGTGGGCATAAATAAAGGGCACATCATAAAAGACAGGCCAGAAATATACTTCAATTGTGATATGCCCTGCAGTTCTCATCAACTTGGCAGCGAGAGCTATTACTATACCTATCCCCAATTCAGGGGTAGCTCCATGACCTCACCTTACTGATGACTGCTAGTGGGAATGCCTGCCTCAAATCTCTCCCTACTCCAGGTCATCCTCCACTCATCTGTCAAAATGATCTTCCCACTCACTAAATACCAGTGGCTCCCTAACTCCTCCAGGACCAAAAATAAAATTCTCAATTTGGCTTTTAAAGTCCTTCATAACCTGGCCCCTTGCCACCTTTCTAACCTTCTTACACCCTTCCAATCTCGTGACACTGGCCTCTTCAATGGCTGTCCCCCAGGCGTGCAATGCTCTCTTTCTTCATTTCCTCAATCTGGATTCCTGCAAGTCTCAGTTACCTCCAATTTTCTCTGTATACATCTTGTGTGTATATAGTTATTTGTGTGTTGTCTCCCTCATTAGAATGGGAGCTCCCTGAGAGAAGCAACGGGTTTTTTTCCCCCTTTATTTATATCCCCAGGGCTTGGCATGGTGCCTGGAACACAGTAAGTGCTTAATAAATGTTAACTGAGTATTGACTGCAGTGACTGTGAGAGACTGTTGGATAGTGTTACTTGTTCAAGTGAATGACTCACGATCAGGGGTGCTGATGGCCCGGTCAGTTGCACACATCGTAGCTTTGACAGAGTGCTGATTCAGGCTACAAAAAGACTCTGAAAGAGAGATCAATGAAAGAGAAAAATCAAAGAAAAAAAGGTTCCACTTTCCCCCAAAATACCTGTAGCAGCATTTTTTTGTAATAACAAAGAACTAGAAACGAAAAAGATGCCCATCAACTGGGGAATGACCAAACAATTCATGGACCGTGAAGGTAAAGGAATATAAAAAATGATGACTACGATGAATACAAAGAAGTCTGGAAGATCAGTTTAAACCTTATGCAAAAAGAACAACAAAACAATTTAAACTAAATGCTATAGAATCACAATGACCAAGCTTGGCACCAAAAAGCTATGAAAATGCATTACGGATATGGAACACTAAATATTATGTCAGACTTGGCTGATTAGTTGGTTTTGCTGATGTCTTTTGAAATTCTTTGTCATAAAAGATGGTTCTCTAGGAAGAAGGGAAAGGTAGATAAATGAGCAAATCTAGGTGATATAAACACAAAATATATAAAAATGTAAAGACCCTAGAAAAATATAATTGATATTAAGACAACAGGTTTTTTATTTAATCTAACTGCTCTCATTTTCCACTTCCAAGACTGATAACCGAGTTATTTCTGTTCAACTTCTTATGAGAAATAACAGCACTCACTTTTGTCCAAGCTGGGCGGCGTGCCTTGCTTGCTGCTGCCTGTACTTCCTGACTGAGAAGGGAAAGAGCGTCCTCCGAAGCTCCGACTCCTTTGACTCTTCTTGGACTCCATAGCTTTCTTGGCAGAATTTAGAATTGCAATGGTACTCAGAGACATACGCCTGTGTGGGAAAACATACTGTAACCATTCATTTTTTTTTTAAACAAGTCACTACAGAGAGGAAGAACAGAGACCCTAATTACTATCCTTTCTCTTTCAAAACTATCACTCATGTACATGCATCTAAAATCCCAAAGTGAAAAACCTAAAACATCGGTGAAAACCAAACATGATCATCTGTCACTGACAATGGCCAGTGAAGATTAGGCAACCCCTCTAAGCATGAAAATGCAACTGGATTCTCAAGATCCCAGGGAATAATCTGATGAGAGAATGTACCCTCTTTTGATTTAGCCCTGTTAGCTAAGTTAGCTCTGTACCTGGTTTTGAATGTTAACAACTTCAGTGACCCAGTTTCAGATGTAGGAGATGAGGCAGGTACAGGGCCACTTGGTAATACAGATGATGTGGCCTGACTCACACCGGGATTATCATGACCAGTAGGAGGTGCTGTTGCTCCTAAATTCGGAGGGGACTGCTAGAAGAAGAAAGAGCTTATTTTATATCACATCCTTAATTTCACTCAATACAAATAATCAGTTGTCAGATCTTTCATTTCTTTCTCTATAGCAGTTCTTTTTTTCCCCTCTCTACTCATGGCCACAACCCTAGTTCGGATCCTCATGCCCTCTTGCCTTAACTATTACAATAAACTTTCAAATGAAAGCCTCAGTACCTTAAGTCCATCCTCACTCCAATCCATCCAATCCTGCCAAAGTGACTTTTTTTCCTAAAGCAAAGGTCTGACCAAGTTGTACCCCCACCCCCACCCTCCTCAATGAGCTCTGGTAGTTCCTCATTGCTTCTAGGATCATACAGAACTGGGTGGCATTTAAAGCTCTTTACAACCTGGCCCACTCCTACCTTTCCATGCACTCTAAGTTCTAACCATACTGGCCAACTTGCTGTTCTTCACATACAACTTCTGTCTCTGGGCATTTGCACTAACTGTCCCCTATGCCCAAAATTCTGTCCCTCTTAAGCTCCCACTCTTAGAATTACTCATTACTCAGTTCCAGGGCAGAAAGGAGTGCTAGCATTTGTGGATGCAAGGAAGTAGGGCCGCTACCCGAGAAATGACCAGAGTGTAAACCAAAAGATTGACCACTCCTCTCCCCAGATCTCCTCTCCCTGGAAACACTAAAAAACTTACAGTCACCCCAGAACTAGCTGTTGAAACAGCAGGGTGGAAAAAATCCTAAAGGTTTAAATGATGACCCTTACTCTACCCCAGGTGATCAGAGCTCAACTTTATCATAAAATTCAAAGTAAAGAAATAGGTTAGAAAAAATGAATAAACAACAACCAAAAAACCCTCCAAACCTAAGCATAATAAACTACTTTAGCCATGGCTCAAGACACAAACTCAGAAGATGACAATGACATGAAAACATCTAAAAGCAAAGCCTCAAAGAAAAATGCAGATTGAAAACAAGCCTAACAAGAATTCCTGAAAAAGCTAAAGAGATTTAAAAAAAAAAAAAAAGGAAAAAGAGGATTTTAAAACTCAAATAAGAATGGTAGAGGAAACAATGGGAAAAGAAATGAGAGCAATGCAAGAAAATCATGAAAAGAGAACACAGGGGCAAAAGACACAAAAAATACTGAAGAAAATAACACCTTAATAATCAGAATTTACCAAATGGTAAAAGAAGTACAAAACTTCAGTGATGAAATGACTCCTTATAAAAGCAGAATTGACCAACTGGAAAAAGACGTACAAAACCTTACTGAAACAAATAATACCTTAAAAATTAGAATCAGTCAAGTGGAAGCTAATGATTCCATGAGATATCAAGAAACAATAAGACAAAGTCAAAAGGACAGGAAAAAAAAAGAGAAGAAAATGTGAAATATTTCACTGGAAAAAACAAGTGACGTGGAAAGTAGATCAAGGAGGGATAACGTGAGAATTATTGGACTTCTTGAAAGCCATGATAAAAAAAGAGGGAGGGACTAGAAATCATATTTGAAGGAATTATAAAGAAAAACTTCCTTGATATTTTAGAATTAAAGGGTGAAACAGAAATTGAAAGAACCTACCAATTGCCTCTGGAAAGAAGACCCCGAACAAAAACTTCCAGGAATATAACAGACTATTTGTCTAACAGTCTATCATAGACGATTCGAGAGCTCCCAGATTAAGGAGAAAATACTTCAAGCAGCCAGAAAGAAACCACTGAAACACCATCGAGCTACAGCCAGAATCACACAAGATTTACAGCTATCATGATAAAGGAATGGAGAGAGGGCTTGAAATACTCCAGAAGGCAAAGGAGCTAGAAACCATGAATAATTACCCAGCCAAATTGAGTATAATCCTTCAGGGGAAAATTGAATATTTAATGAAATTAAGGACTTTCAAGCATTCTTGATGAAAAGACCAGAGCTGAATAGAAAATCTGACCAACTCAAGAGAAACAAAAGGAAAATGGGAAAGAGAAATCCTAAGAGGCTCAATAAGGTTTAACTGCTTACATTCTTATATGGGATGATGCTACCTAAGACCTTTATCATCATTAGGGCAGTTAGAAGGAGTCTACATGGATACAGGGCATGGGTATGAGTTGACTATGTTGGGACAATCTCAATTAAAAGATGCACTGAGAGAAGGGAGAGGGAATGGAGAAAATCATCTCACATAAAAGTGGTGCAGAGGGATGAGTTTTTCCACTGATAAGAAAAAAGGGGGGCAGGTGGGCAACGCTTTAACCTCTCTCTTATCTGAACTGGTTCAACGAGGAAAGAATATATATATACATACTCAACTGAGAATAGAAATCTATCTTACCCAACAGGGAAGTAAGAGATGCTAAAGGGGGCAGGGGGAAGCTGATCAGAGGGAAGGCAGATTAAGGAATGCTATGATCAGAAACAAAAAAACTTTTGAGGAGGGACAGGGTAAAAAAGAGAGAAGAATAAACAAGAAAATAAGATGGTGGGAAATATAGTTAATAATCATAACTGTAAATGTGAATGGGATGAACTCACCCATAAAACAGAAGTGGATAGCAGAATAGGTCAGAAACCAGAATCAGAGGTGAAGCAAGGATATCCATTATCACCATTACTAATTCAATATTGTACTAGAAAATATTAGTATAGCAACAAGACAAGAAAAAGCAATCTGAAGGAATAAGTACAAGCAATGAGGAAATAAAACTATCATTCTTTGCAGACAATATGATGGTAATAATTAGAGAAGCCTAGAGAATCAACTAAAAAACTAATTGAAACAGCAACTTTAGCAAAGTTGCAGGATATAAAATAAACCTACATCAAATCATTAGCATTTCTATAACCCACAAAACCCAGCAGGAAGAGACAGAGAAATTTTACTTAAAACAACTGCAAACAATACACAATACTTGGGAGTCTACCTGCCAACACATATCTAGAAACCATATGAGCACAATTATAAAACACTTTTCATACAAATAGAGTCAGATCTAAACAAGTGGAGAAATAATAACTGACCATGGGTAAGCCAAGCCTATACATACACACACACACACACACACACACACACACACACACACACACACACAAATTCATATATAATTGGCCCAGTTTCCTATATATTTGAGAAATGAGACCTTTACCAGAGAAACTTCCTATAAATTTTTTCCCTTAGTTTTTTGCTTTCTTTCTAGTTTTGGCTGTATTGTGCATATGTGTACATATACACACATACACATACATACACACACACATGACAATTTTACCTAAATTAATTTACTTTTTCAGTGCCATACCAATCAAACTACAAAAGAATTTTTATAGAACTAGAAAAAATAATAATGAAGTTCATCTGGAAGAACAAAAGTTAAAAAATATCAAGGGAATCAATAAAAAATATGTGAAGGAAGGCAGCCTTGCCGTACCAGATTTCAAACTATACTACAAAGCAGTAATCATCAAAACAATCTGGTACTAAGAAATAGAGTGGATCAGTAGAACAGATTTGGTATACAAATGACCACAGAAAACTAGCATTTGATAAATCAAAAGATACCAGGAACTGGGGCAAGAACTCACTATTTGACAAAAACTTCTGGAAAAAATGGAAAGCAATCTGGCAGAGACTAGGCATAGACCAAGATATATTAGAGATTAGATATCAACCAAGACATATGTATATATGCACATGCATCGTACACCAAGATAAGGTCAAAAAAGGTACATGATTTAGACATAAAGAGCGATATTATGAGCAAACTGGAGGAGTACAGAAAAACGTACTTGCCAGATCTATAGATAAGGGAAGAATTTATGACTAAACAAGAGATACAGAGGATTACAAGAGGTAAAATAGTTTTGATTACATGAAATTTAAAAGGTTTTGCACAAACGAAACCAGTGCAGCCAAAACTAGAAGGAAAGCAAGAAGCTGAAGGAGAAAATTTTGTAGGAGGTTTCTCTGATAAAGGTCTCATTTCTCAAATATATAGGGAACTGAGCCAAATATAAAAAATAAGAACCATACCTCAATTGATAAATGGTCAAAGGATATGAATAGGCAGTTTTCAAAAGAAGAAATCAAAGCTATCAACAGTCATATGAAAAAGTGTTCTAAATCACTAATAATTAGAGGAATACAAATTAAAGTAACTCTGAGGTACCACCTCACGCCTATCAGACTGGATGAGACGACAGAAAAGGAAAAGGACGAATGCTAAAGGGGATGTGGGAAAATAGGTATACTAATGCATTGTTGGAGCTATGAACTGGTTCAACCATTCAGGAAAACAATTGGAACTATGCCCAAAGGGCTATCAAACTATGTATACTTTTCCTCCTTCTATTTAGTATTTTATTTTCTCCTAGTTACATGTAAAAACAATTTTTAATATTTGTTTTTAAAACTCTGAGTTTGAAATTCTCTCCCTCCCTTCCCACTCCCCTTCATCGAGAAGGCATGCAATTCGATGTAGGTTATACATGTATAGTCATGCAAAACATATCTGTAACAGTCATGTTGTGAAAGAAAACAGATTAAAAATCAAACTCAAGAAAAATAAAGTTTTTAAAAAGTATGCTTCATTCTGTATTCAGACACCATCAATTCTTTCTCTGGGGATAGACAGCATTTTTCATAAAAAGTCTTTCAGAGTTGTTTTGGATTGTTGTATTGCTGAGAAGAGCTAATCATTCTACAATATTGCTGTTACTCTGTACACAGAACATTCCACTTTGCATCAGCCCATGCAAGTCTTTCCAGGTTTTTCTGAGGGTATCCTGCTCATCATTTTTTTAAAGATACCTCAAAACATGTATTTTAGAGTCCAAGGAGTAATTAAATTCCATTCCATTATTCAGCTTTCTGTTACATACTGTATTCATCATTTCTTATAGTACAATAGTATTCCATCATAATCACATACCACAGCTTTTTCAGCCATTCCTCAATTGATGGGCATACCCTCAATTTCTAAACCTTTGCCCCCAGAAGACAGCTGCTATATTTTTGTACATGTAGGTCCTTTTCCTTTTTTTTTTAAAGTTCTTTTGGGATACAGATCTAGTAGTGGCACTGCTATGTCAAAGGGTATGCATGATTTTATAGCCCTTTGGGCATAGTTCCAAATTGCTCTACAGAACAGTTAAATCAGTTTACAAGTCCACTAAGAGTGCATTAATGCCTCATTTTTCTCACATCCCCTCCAACATTTGTCATTTTCTTGTTCTGTCCTATTAGCCAATCTAATAGGTAAGAGATAGTAATACCTCAGAATTGTTTTAATTTGCACTTCTCCAATCAATAGTGAGTTAGAATATTTTTTCAAATGGCTATAGATAGCTTTGGTTACTTCATCTGAAAATTTATCATATCTTTTGGTGATTTATCACTTGGGGAATGGCTCTTATTTTTATAAATTTGACTCAGCTCTCTATATGTTTGAGAAATAAAGCCTTTATCAGAGAAACTTGCTTCAAATCTTTTTTTACACTTACTAGTGCTAACTGTAACATCTTATTCCCACCCATTCTATTCTCTCTCCTTTCATCCTGGCCCTCTTCAAAAGTGTTTTGCTTCTGACCACCTTCTCCCCCAATCTGCCCTCCCTTCTACTACCCCCACCCCTTCTCTTATTCCTTTCTCCTTCTACTTTCCTGTAGGGTAAGACAGGTTTCTATACGTAATTGAGTGTGTATGTTATTCCCTCTTTGAGCCAATTCTGATGACAATAAAGTTTACTCACTCCCTCTCACCTTCCCCCTCTTCCCCTATACTGTAAAAGCTTTTTTTTTTGCACCTCTTTCATGTGAGATGATTTACCCCATTCTACCTCTCTCTTTTTCTCCCAGTACATTCTTCTCTCTCACCCCTTAATTGTATTTTTTAGATATCCCCTTCATATTCAACTCACATCTGTGCCCTCTAGACATATATACACTTAAATAATGAGAAAGGACCTATGAGTTAAAATATCATCTTTCCATGTAGGAATGTAAACAATCTAAACTTAAGTCCCTTATGATTTCCTTTTTGTTTGCCTTTTTATGATTCTCTTGAGTCTCGCATTCAAAAGTCAAATTTTCTATTCAGCTCTGGTCTTTCCATCAAGAATGCTTCAAAGTCCTGTATCTCACTGAATGTCTATTTTTTCCCCTGAAGAATTATACTCAGTTTTGCTGGATAGATGATTCTTGGTTGTAATCCTAGCTTCTTTGCCCTCCAGAATATCATATTCCAATCCCTTCAATCCCTTCATGTAAAAGCTGCTACATCTTGTGTTATACTAACTGTGGCGCCACGATATTTGAATTGTTTCTTTCTGGCTGCTTGTAATATTTTCTCCTTGACCTGGGAACTCTGGAATTTGACTATAATATTCTTCACCTGCCAACACTTGCTTGTTAAGAACTGTTGGGGGACTCAACCACTAATTGGTTATAACTTGCATTTTGTGTATTTACTTGGAAAATAATGTAATCACTACAATTTTAACTCTGTTACACAATAGATGAAACATGTGAGAATGGTTTTTCAAAATTTTCTTCTCTTCTTTCCTTGTGCTTCCACTGCCCCCTTATTTTTATTCAACAACGCACCTCCCCCCCCAACTGCACCTAAGGCTTGTTGCTCCAGTGCCCCCCAGAGAGTGGTAATGCCCACTTTGGGAACCTTTGAACTATCAGGGCAGTTTTCCTTGGTAATTTCTTGAAAAATGATGGCTAGTTTCTTTTTTTGATCATGGCTTTCAGGCAGTCTAATCATTTTTAAATTAACTCTCCTGCATCTATTTTCCAGATTAGTTGTTTTTCCAAGGAGATATTTCACATTGTCTTCTATTTTTTCATTTTTTGGTTTTGTTTTATTGTTTCTTGATTTCTCATTTCCATTTGCTCCATCCTAATTTTTAAGGAATTATTTTCTTCAGTGAGCTTTTGGGCTTCCTTTCCCATTTGGCCAATTCTGCTTTTTAAGGAATTCTTCTCCTCACTGGCTTTTTGGACCTCTTTTACCATTTGGCCTGGTCTGTTTTTTAAGGTGTTATTTTCTTTACTATTTTTTTGTGTTTCCTTTACCAAGCTGTTGACTCATTTTTCATGATTTTCTTGCATCACTCTCATTTCTCTTCCCAATTTTTCCTCTACCTCTCTTACTTGATTTTCAAAATCCTTTCTGAGCTCTTCCATGGCCTGAGACCAATTCATATTTTCTTGGAGGCTTTAGATGTAGAAGCTTTGACTTTGTTGTCTTCTTCCGAGTGTGTTTTGATCTTCCTTGCTGCCATAGTAACTTTCAACAGAGTTCTTCCCATTGTTTGCTAATCTTCCTAGCCTATTACTTAACTTTTAACTCTTTGTTAAAGTAAGGCTCTGCTTCCAGGGTGGAAGGCACACTGTCCCAAGCTTCAGGGGTTTCGTGCAGCTGTTTTCAGAGATACTTCTAGGGACCTGAAAGTTTTTAGCTCTTTCTAGGTGGTATGATAGAAGGAGAGGTGTTTATTCCTCTTCTGGATTGGCTCTGGTCTCTGAGTGACCACGAGCACACTTTTCTGTCCTGGAACTGTGAGAAGGGTTCCTCTTCCACTGTGGCTGCAAGCTCTGCTATGCTAGTGCTCCTTCTTGCCCTGGGACTGCCACCTAGGACTGTGACCCAGATCCAAGTATGGGCAAAGCAACAGAGTCTTGCCTTAATGCTAGCAAAAAGATCACTGTAATCTCCTTCTGACCAGTTGTTTCACCTTCTTACTATCTGCAGGCTGAGAGCTCTGGAGGCAGCCACTGCCACTGCTGTGGCCGGGGCAATGCTGGCATGGCATGTGCTGGACTGTGCTCCAATCTCACCCAGGTGTGACAGACCTTTCCTGCTAACCTTCTAAGTTGTCTTTGGCATCTGTGGGCTGAGAAGTCTGGAAACCGCCACTGCTGCCAGTGATTTAGTCCCCTGAGGCCTGGTCTATGTTGGCGTGGCCTGTGCTGAACTGCACTCCCCTTTCATCCTGGTCCAACAGACCTTTCTTGCTGACTTTCCAAGTTGTGATGGCTTGGATATTTGTTTCACTCCATCTTTTTGTGAGTTATGCTGCTCTAGAATTTGTTTAGAGTAATTTTTTAAAGGTATTTGGAATGGCTTGGGGGAGAGCTCAGGCAAAACTCTGCCTTTACTCTGCCCTCTTGGTTCTGCCTCCCTATGCATACCTTGTGACCTAGCAATACTATTAGGTCTTTATCCCAAAGAGATCAAATGAAAAAAAAAAAAGGAAAAAGACCTGTATGTACAAAAATATTCATTGAAGCTTTTTTTGTGTTGGCAAAGAATTGGAGATTGAGGGGATGCTCATCAATTGGGAAATGGTTTGAATAAATCATTTTATTAAGGGGTTTTGTTCTGTGAAGTCTGAATTCAATCAAAGGGCCACATTTGAGGACTTAGAGGGCCACATGTGGGATCAAGGCTACAAGTTCCCCACCCCTGGTTTAACATATTGTGGTATATGACTGTAATGGAATACTACTGTGTTGTAAGAAAAGATGAGCAAGATGGTTTCAGAAAAAACCTGGGAAGACTTATATGAACTAATACAGAATGAAGTTGTGTTGGTAAGCAAAAGGGCTCTTAGCATTTAGTTCAACCAAGTGCCCTTGAAGAGTTTGGCTTTTGTTTCCTTTGAGTAATTCAGTGTATTTGAGTCTTACTAAGTGCTAAGCCCCAGGCCCAAATCCCTATTAGGTGCTAAGCTGATGTGGGCGTGAAGCTCCCAGGGTCCTAAGGGGAGGGCCCAGTTTACACATGAGTTTGAGTGACATGTCTGGGACAGCAGGAGCTTTTAGACCACATGGGTTTAAGTCGCCTCTTTGTGACGATTCTAGGTCACGTGGGTGAGTTGCATGTGTGACTCACCCCTGACCCTGAAAAAGATATAAAACCAGGGGTTGGCTTTCTTTTCTCAGGAGCTCTTACCCACAGCCATGGTGGCGCGCGTGACTCTGGACCAGCCCTTGTTATGAGCTCCTGGGCTGAACCCAGATGTTGGTAAATATGAATCTGTATTTGGTCTGTCTGTCGATGTTTGTAATTTGTTTAGGGCTCACTCTTGGTGGCGTGTGGAGACTCCAGGCAGCTGTAGCTAAGAAGCCCTCCAGCTCATAAACCCGGATGCTGAGACTTTGTTAAACTCTGGTAACTATGTATTGGGATTTGAATCAGACAAGGTCTGTCGATGTTTGTACTTTCTTTGTATTTTGCTCTGAAGGTCAGGGTGCTGGTTTTTTCCCCTGAACTAAGTGAATGATATTTGTATGCTGAATGAAAGTAAGCTTGTCAACCTCTTAATGTTGCTTTCCTTACTAAAGCAGATCAAAAGAACCTGCGCTTTTGCAGTGTGTTGGCAGCTTTCTGCGTGCTCGTTGTTGGTGGATCTTACGCCCCCACAGAAGCTGCTAGCCGGATTGTTGAAACAGAAGTGAGCAGAAGTGGGAGAACACTGTACACAACAGCAATATTGTAACCATGATCAACTGTAAAAGAGTTAGCAACTAAGACTTAGTAACTCTGATCCATGATAATTCCAAAGGACTCATCGTGAAAAATGCTATCCACCTCCAGAGAGAGGTGATGAACTCTTAGCGCAGATTGAAATATATTGTTTTTCACTTTACTTTTCTTCCCTTTTTTTGGCACCATGGCTAATACAGAAGTATATTTTGCATGACTTCACATGTATAATGGGTATCATCGCACTGTCTGCCTTCTCAATATGTAGGAGAGGGGCTAGAGAAGTGAGAATTTGGAACTCAAAATTTTAAAAACCGAATTTTTTTTCAAATAATTAAGATGGGGAGGCAGCAAGTAGAGATATTTGGTAAACTTTGTAAAATGCTTTTCCTTTTGTGGCCTAGCTTGGGGAACTTTGTGAAATAAATTGTTTTTTTCTGCAAATCTACAAAACTTTGTATTTGGAGATAATTTTGATTTTCATCTCTACATGTTGGATTGCATATATAATGATAGCACTGGGTGTTTGGAGACTTTATTGTATGGCACTGGGGAAACAAGTGAAAGGATATTGTTTATGCCTCCTCAGAAACCACAGAGATCTGTTCTGAGTTTGGGATGAGGACTACATTAAGAAAAAAATATATAACCCTTCCAATTTGATGGGAAGGCAAATTTCAAACGGGGAAATGTGTATCCCAGTCTTCTCTCAACATGCCTAGCTTTGCTATGGAGATGCCTTTGAAGGGCCTTTCGATAATACCTAGTTTGACTGAAGTGGAGGGCAATGTGTCCCCTTACCACATGGGTTGGGGTAGTTTCCTTTGATTGGCTGCCTTTTAAAACTGAGAAAACTGTAGCATTTCCTTTTTTCTCCTGCTTTCTTTTCAGCAACTCTCATCTGCTTTGTCCACAGGTATAAACCAGTAAGAAACTGAACCAGTGAGAAGGGAAGGACTTTGCTTTTCCTGCTCTCCCTCCTTTATCACAGTTCCAAGAAATGGGCCTGGGGGTGTTTTGTTTCTGTTCTGTGTTGTCTGTCCTTCTCAGTTTCAGGTATCTGGTTAATTTGGAGGTGATCCTAGTGGGACTGAGGAGTTCAAACAATGGCAAGCTTGGAGTCATGACTGTAGGTGGGATGGTGCAGCTAACCAATCCAGCATAGAATCCCTGAGAAGCACAGGTAGCTGGATCTGGAGCCCCAGTGGGGTTTTCAGTTTGGAAAGGAGATTGCTCTATGGGAATTAAGCTAAGCTATGAACCTAATTCTCTTTCTCTCTCCAGAGACTGAGATGGTACAGAGGAGGAAGAGGAAGTCTTGGGAGTAAGTTTATATATTTGAAATCTTACCTTCTGAAGTAAATATTTCTGTGTAAAAGTCATGAAAAAAGTTTAAAAACCCAGATATTTTCTGATAATTCTTTCTCTATATATATTAGTATATAGTTGGCAAAGACATCTTCTTACAATAAACAAACTTTTCAAAATGAGTAGCCAATAAATATAAAAGCATTCAAAATGATCATGTGCCATAGGCACGGAAGAAAAATTGTGAATAAATTAAAATGCCTAAACTGTAACCCTGGGATATCCCTAACTATCCACTTTCTTCATCTCTAATTATGTACTACTAAAGGTTGCTGCAAGAAGTCACAAGGCTGTGTAAACCAGGTCCATTACACAATTCTGATTTTCTTTTTTTAGTGTAGACCTATGATTGTATCAACAGGCAGCACTAGCAGTCAGTAAATTCTCTCTATCAATACAGATCAACAACTGTTCTGCAACATATAGTCTGAGAAACTTGCATGGATCACTACCTGAGAGATTAAGTGGCCCTTCAGTCAGAGGAGAGAATAGAAGCCAGTTTTTTCTGACTCCAATTTGGCTTTCTATGTATTATACCATCTTGTCTCTGAGAAACACAAATGTATGTTATCCAATCTCAATTGGCCCCTTACTGCTACACAGCAATCCCTTCATTCTTCTATGATTTGTTTTTCTACTGCATTCCCCACAGTGGCTGTTCTGAACTGTTCCTTTTCTTCTGGTACTAGTGCCCTCCTCCCTCTTACCTCCAACTTTCTTGAGAACAGAGAGGCTATCTGTTGCAAGTTCCTACTTTTCTTCTATACTTCAAAACACCTCTCTGTCAGTTCTCATTCTCTTATTCTTCACTCCAGTCTCGGATAGGAGGTGACCCTTCTCTTTGCCCAGCCTTGAACCTATCACTGTTCACCTTCTCCAGGAGCTGCTTCCAAACATGCAGGTCTCCTCCATCCTTAATAAACTTCTATTTAACTCTGCTATTAACTGATATTTATGTAGCACTTTAGAGTTGACAAGATGCTTTGCATACAGTATTTGCTTTTATTATTATTCACATTTTAGAGATGAAGACACTGGGGCTCAGAGAAGCTAAACAGCTCACCTATGGTCACAAAGCTAGTAAATGTCCAAGGCAGGATTGGAATTTAGGTCTTCCTGATTCTTAAGCTCAGTTATCTATAGCTTATGCCATATTGCCTCTCTAAAGATCTCTTCATCACTTAGTCACTGACCTTTATTCAGGCATCCTCCTTCTCTAACTTGTCTGACTACTCAGTCTCCTTTGCCTCTGAGAGTCCCAGTAAGGCTTCATCTTGGGCCCTCTTCTTTTTCCTCTGTCTGCCCTCTCTCTTACAAGTTCCTATGGATTCAATTATCTACATGAAGATGCCCCTCAGACCTATATATGCCCCAAAAATCTTTCCTCTGAGCTCCAATCCCCCCTTGCTGGACATCTCTACTTAGCTGCTGTGTAGGGACTCCAAACTTGGCATACCCAAACAGCACCTCATGGTTCTCCTCACCCCTAAACTTCCTTATCTTTCTTGAGGGCACCACTATCCTTCCAGTCACCTAGATTCTCATCCTCAGAGGCATTCTCAACACTTCCCTCTTCCTCAGCTGCTAAGTCTTGCCAATTTGACCTTCATAAGAGCTCTCAAAACAATCCCCTTCTCTCCAGTCACAAAGAAATGAGCCTAGGTCAGGCCTTTATGGTCTCTTGCCTGTTATCACACTGGCCACTTTCTGGCATTCAGTCTGTCCCTTCTCAAATCCACCCTCTACACAGCTACCAAAATAACAGAGGTCTAGTAATGTTAATTCTCTACCTCCTCTTCTCCCTCTCGTCACCCAAGATTCTTCAGCAGATCCTTACTGTGTCTAGGACAAAACACTCTTCAGCCTGAGAGAGAGCCATTCTCAGAAGTCTAGGCACCTTACTTTCTTATTATAAGTGGAAACACGACAGTCATGAGAAACCCAAATGGTGGCCAGAAAACAACCAAGAAATGTTAGTTCAACATACTTCTCATTCAGGATTTAGGAAATATTGCTCACTGGGCACTCTTCAGTTGCCTGCTGTGTGTTGCAGGATCAACCTCATTCAGAGTCCTTTACATTACCTGTGCTATTGCTAGGGTGCCTGAGATCTCAGCCATTCTTTCTGTGTTTCTTTGTTCTGCCAGCTCTTGCTCCTTTGCCAGCTGTTCTTCATATTTCTTCATGTCATACTCAAGTTCTGAAGCCAGTTGTTTGTCAACTGCAAAAAAATCTTTGATTTCATCTCGATAATCTTGCATCATTTCCTGGAAAAGAACCAGAGAACATTGATTTTTTTTTTACTGAAGTAAACAAGCTCTCTCAACTACTTCTTATAACATCAATGATAAGATTTATTCTGCTGAAAGGCAAACGTACAGGTTAATTAACAAGATGTCACTAAGGAATACGTACGATATTTGTATTTAGGATTGTGAAATCATAGACATAAAGCCACCCTGTC
This sequence comes from Trichosurus vulpecula, assembly GCF_011100635.1. Taxonomy (NCBI): domain Eukaryota; kingdom Metazoa; phylum Chordata; class Mammalia; order Diprotodontia; family Phalangeridae; genus Trichosurus; species Trichosurus vulpecula. The sequence continues at coordinate 176,528,267 of NC_050574.1, forward strand.
CAACCCCTTCATATTACATATAGGGAAAGTGAGGTCTAAAGAAATTAAGTGATGTGGCTATAATCACATAAATACAAAGTGGCAACCTGGGTCCTCTGATACCAGACCCAACACTCTTTCAACTATATCTTGCTGACCACAACCCAGTGGGAGTCTATGAGCAAACAGTGTTGATCATTTAAGAACAGTTTCTAGAACACTTAGACTGGCCCTTACCACTGACTTGGATATTGGCCTTTGTCATTCTCTGAGGGGAGGAATAACCAAGGAAGCTCAATTCTCAATACATATCTACTGCACAAAGAAGCACAAAATGGTTTTAGTTTGCATTTTTCTGGTAATGATTTGGAGGACTTTTTCATATGACTTTTGATAGTTTGAATTTCTTCCTCTGAAAAATACCTGTTCATATACTTTGATCATTTACCTCTTGGGGAATGGCTCTTATTCTTATATGTTTTTATCAGTTCCTTTGATATCTTAGATGTCAGACCCTTTTCAGAAAAAACCGGGCAAATTTTTTTGCCATTTTACATAATCAAAATTGTCTATTTTTATTTTCTGTAATGCTTGTTTGGTCACGAACTCTTCCTTTATCCATAGATCAGAAAGGTAATCTCTTCCTTGGTCCTCTATAATTTGTTTTATAATGTGACTTTTTATATCTAGGTCATGTGTCCATTTGGAGTTTGCCTTTGTATATGATGGGAGGTACAGGTCTAAAATTAATTTCTGCCAGATTGCTTTCCAATTTTCCCAGTTACGAGTTCTAATTCCAATACTTCTAGTCTTTGGGTTTATCTAACACTATGCTGCTATGTTCTTCTGTTTCTAGGTCTTGGGTACCTAATCTGCCCCACTGATAAGCTTTTCTATTTTTTAACCAGTACAAAATAGTTTTGTTAATTCCTGCTTTGTGAGTACAGTACTAGATCTGGTGCTATTAGGCTCCCTTCCTTCCCATTTTTTTTTCCATATTTCCTTTGACATTCTTGACCTTTTGTTCCACTACATGATTTTTGTCAAACCTCTTGTGCTTTACACCAACAGTTGAGATATACTCAAACTGACCTGAACCAGCACTTTAAGACATGTTCAATAAAGCGTGAGATTTAGCTTTCCATAAAATCAATTGTACAGAAGAGAGAAAGTTCAACTTCAAAGCAGTCAATAGCAGTGTCTGCGCTGAAACAGCAAATGGCTGGGTCTGGTAATTTCACTTTCAAAACAAAACAGTCTGCCTCATTCGCAAACACTATGAAACATTGAGGGCCCATGTGTATCCCAACAAAACTACCAGGGGATCCCAAGTAACATGTTGTTAGCTTTCCATCAATGAAGAATTCTAATGATCTTACTTACCCTGAGATAGTTCATGAGATCCCTTAAGGCCGGGATCTTATTCTGTTCCAGCATTGATTTCAGGGAAGTGATAATTGGAATAATATTTTCTATGAAATTCCTCTTCTGAACCTGTAGTCATATGATAATTATGTTTTAGATATCCTACATTATAAACTTCTGACTGTCAGAACCTTTCCCCAGTTTTTATTGTAGTTGATTTTTTTTTCTTATCTCACAAACTTAGACAAGCTTGTGAAACAGAAATAAGATGGGTATTGTCCTCATTTTTAACATAAGGAAATTATCAGAAAAGAGGCAAAATGACTTCTTAAAAATCCTACAGCATTTCAGAAAGAAACGTTGAGCCTCAGCCCTTGGCTATACATACAGCCCACTTAATCAAGTTTCTTTTCTACAAAATGAAACTAAAACAAGTTTCATGCCAGGTGGCTAGAGACATTTCATTTTGCTATTGGCAAAAGTATTTTAAATGTAAACTCTCAATGATTGGGCTCTACAGTTTTAAAGTTCTTTGTATTTTCCAAAGCACCTAGCAAATTCTAGGTTTACTACAAACACTTAATAAATACACAATTTAGAAGAATATTACAATTTAATATTTCTTGAGAGTTCATAACTCAGATTAGTTAACTAACCTCAATTTTTTTTACATGTAAAATCTTAGAATTAAATATAGTTATAGTGGGAAAACATTCGATGCAAACATGATTTCTACTTTTTAATCTGAAGATGTTTCTGAATCAGGATGATATGGGGAGAAGAGCACTGAACAAGGAGAAGAGCACTGAACAAGGAGTCTAGAGACCTGAGTTACCTAATCCCAAGTCTGTCCCTAAGTTATTACAGGCACGCTTTATTTTACTGCACTTCACTTTATTGTGCTTTACAGATACTGTGTTTTTTACAAATTGAAGGTTTGTGGCAACCCTGCATTGAGCAAATCTATCAGTGCATTTTTCCAACAGCATGTGCCTCACATCATGTCTCTGCATCACGCTTTGGCAGTTCTCGCAATATTTCAAAATTTTTCATGATTATTGTATCTGTTATGGTGATCTGTGATCAGTGATCTTTGAGGTTACTATTATAATTATTATGGGATGCCACAAACCATGCCCATATAAGATGGCGAACTTAATCGATAAATGTTGTGTGTGTTCTGACTGCTCCATGGACCAGTTATTCCCCCATCTCTCTACCTCTCCCTGGGCCTCCCTTATTCCCTAAGACACAAAAATATTAAAGAATATTACATAAACTTAGCTGATAAAGCAGCAGCAAGGTCTGAGAGGACTGATTCCAATTTTGAAATTCTACTGTGGGTAAAATGCTATCAAACGGCATCACATGCTACAGAGAAATATTTCCTAAAAGTCAATCAATGTGGCAAACTTCATTGTTGTCTTATTTTTAAAAACTGATACAGCCATCCCAACCTTCAGCAAACACCACCCTGAGTAGTGAGCAGCCATCAACACTGAAGCAAGATAATTCACCAGCAAAAAGATGATGACTTGCTGTAGGCTCAGAAGATGGTTAGCATTTTTTAGCCATAAAGTATTTTTTAATTCAGGTGTGTACATTGTATTTTTAGACATAATACTATTGCATACTTAATAGACAACAGTATAGTGTAAACTTAACTTTCATATGCATCGAAAAGCCAAAAAATTGCATGCGACCTGCTTTATTGCGGTAGTCTGGAACCAAACCTGCAGTATCTCCAAGGTATGCCTATATATGACTCCTGGCAAGTCACTGAACTTCTCAAGCCACAGTGATAAAATGAGGAGGTCGAATAAGAAGATCTCTACGATCCTACAAAGCTCCAGTTCTATGATTCCTGTTAAATTCTCCCCTGAAGTTATTTCATGTGCTTTGCATATATGTCATCAATTTTAAAAGGGCCTTCAGCATCCAGGAAATAGGATGAATTTTGGCTCCATTTTATAAGGTAGGCAAGAGACACAGAGCATAAGTAATTTGGCAAGACAGAACTTAACAGGTGGCCAAATTAGGACTAGTCCCAAGAGTATTTACTATTTTTAAATTATATGCAATGTGCATTCCTGTGGTTATATGTTACAAGAGAGGACATGGTATACTCACTTGTGAAATTAATTTTTTCTGTGCTTCCTGCATGACTACACTGGCCATGGCTAGTTCATCATCTTCTATCTGGAGGTCTTTATCTGGTTTGGATCTCATTGCCAATAGTTTGATCTCCTTTGAACTCAGAACTTCAAATGTATCTGAAAGCAATTCGTTGGCTTCCATATCCAGGGGCAGAACACCATCCACAAAGCAAGCTGGGACAGAGTACAAAAGATCAGATTTCTAGAAACACCGTAAAACCACATGAAGAGCCTAATGCTACAGCCCTAGGAGGGGCGGACACTAGGAAGAAAAACAAAAAAGCCGGGGTCTTCTTGCAGCAGGAGGCTCGTATTTGCTACAGACATGCTGAGTCCACTATCAGTACAGCTTTTTATTTTTAAATATGTATTCTGTTCCCAAAATGCCAGGCATACCCAAAATATTCAGGCTGATTTTTGAAGTGATGTTGAATCTCTGCTCATCTGTGAAGTGCTCTAGTAGAAACTTGTAGATCCACATGCGTTTCTCTTTGTTATTCTTTCCCTTCAATGAAAAGAGCTGTTTTTCTCTACAATAAAAACAGAACTTCAATGGATTTATATGTGCACATAAAAACAGATCTTAATAAAATATCTTAAGTCCAACTGAAACCCTATAAACTTAATGTATAAATACACTGATGAGATATTATTATAGGCATTTCCTTTAGAAATATGGTATCAAAGTGTATTCTTGTACCTCCCACCACCTCAAGTAAATTTAAATGTAAAAAAAAAAAAAGGTCTGGCTTTAAGTCTAATTAATTACTCCATAGAAAAGAGCTGAACATGTACCCCAATTCCTATAATTTGAGAAAGAGTTAACACTGGATTTACTGACCTCTCTGACTGGGGAAATTTGTTGTATTTCTCATGCTTCTCATAACTGTTGAAGTGGAAAATGCACTCAATGAAATGCTGAAAGAACATGCCAGGGTTCCTCTTCAGTAAGAGGTGAACCAGGCAGAATTCTCCAAAACTGCAAAGAGAGGGGAACCAAACAGAAAGAGTCCATTTACTACTTGAAAACAGCCACTAAGACACATCAATGATTCTGCAAGGCACATAGAGAGTACGACTGCAAAGAATAACTATACTTTTACCCAATAAATACTTCCCCAATAGATAGTGTTGACCTCTATCAAGTGAAGCACTGTTGTCTTCAAAGGAATGAATGAATGAACAAAAAAGCATTTACTGAGCACCTGCCATTGGCAATGCACTGTACCAAATTCTGGGATTGAAATAGAAAGGGTAGCTGGTTCTTGCTCTCGAGGAGTTCACGTTCTCGTCCGGGGTGGGAGGAGAGGGTAGAGAGAATAGGCACATATAGGAGGTTTCAACTGCAAGTCAGACAGAAGGGCTCTGTGGTACTTAGGATCTCTGCTGGCAGAGCCATTTTGTCCATTTTCTGATACTGAACCATTTGGTGGTGAGGACTTTTCTGGTCCTCAGCAGCTGCAGCTGTTCCAGCCAAGCCATATCTTCAGAAGGACTGCTCCTAAGACAGCTGCAAAAATTGAGCTGGAAGCTGGGCTAGTGGTCTGAGGGAGACTGCTATTCTACAGTGCTTTGGGGACGGGAGTTATGGGTCTCTCCACTAGGGCCGGCCTAGGAGGAGGAGGAGGAGGTGGTCAGGTTGGCTTGATTCCTCCCTGCAGGTGCCTTGTGGCTTCAGCAAGGCTAGCCTGTCTGCCCTGAGAGGAGGTGGTGGTTGAGGGAGTTTAAAGACCTGTCTGGTACATGCTGCATACTGTCTGTCCCTAAGGGTGCCTTGCTGCTTCAGATCAAAAGGAAGATACAAATTTAGCTCATTTTGTCTGTCTCTCAACTACTTCCCTTTTTGGCAATCAAGGTCAGAGTGAAGATTTTTCCCTGCCAGGTTTTCTTCCAAATTTTTAACAGCCTATTATTATTCAGCACTTCAAAAAAAAAAAACAAACCAAAAAAAATCTCAAAAAACAAAAACAAACAAAAAAAACCCACTTCAATAAGCAGAAGCTGCTTGTCATTATAACTGTTACAATTACAATGATGACTTGAATCAGAAAACCTGGGCCATTTCCCTTCCATTTTGAGCTTAATGTCCACAACAATGTGAGCCAAGAAAATAATTCAAAGAAAATCCATTGCAGGAATCTTCGAAAGACTACAGATTAGCTATATTAGTTCTTTATTCTTGATAGTCTTTTTCCAAATAATGCTCTAATCACAACCATGCTGAATCTGGGCCAGTAGGATCAGCGATCATCTCACAGAAGCTTTGCATATACTGGGCCTCCTCACAAAATTAAAAGGAAAAAATGGGTAGGGGAGGGGAGTGACAGAATTTGGAACTCAAAATTTAAAAACAAAGAATGCTTAAAATTAATTAAAAATAAAAGGAGAGTGGTGGTAGTCATAGTCCTCTCTTCCTTTATCTCTCCTTGCTGCTGGGTCAGGTCAAACTGGAAGAGGATCATCTTCCTCAGTTTCTGACTACAAAGCCTGAAAGTAGCAAGAACACTAATGTTATCTGTACATACACATTTTAGAGACCATATCTATATCTCATGTCCTACTCCACGGTTAAATATGATCAGCTGACATTCTGGATAACCTTCCTTTAAGACTCTAGACTCAAGAACAAAAGTGTAAAGTATATAGCCCACAGGCCATAGCATTCCTAAGTGTGACCCCAACCAGACCAAAAGGTACCTGGGAAATATTTAACAAAATAAATAAAATTATAATAAAAAAACAGATAATATTATATTTTAAAACTAGGTCAATATGCGGTCTGAAGGAATCCTTATATAGAGATTAGTGATCCCTATTTCTATTTGAGTTTGACACCATTGCTCTAAAAAGGTACCTAGTCCTCAACGATTGGATTTATTGTTGTCCTTTGAATGGCAGCATATGTCAGGGTCAATGTACAGTGTGTCTGACTACCAATACAAGCTTGGAAGGCTCTGCCATAGGTCAGGCGTAAACCATCCATATAAACATTTGGAATAAAGATGTTTCTAAATTTGCACATCTCACCATTCTTTAGAGTTACTGCAATTTTGCTTTGCTCATAAAGCACAATGTCTTCTCTGATGAGGGCAATGGATTTGTTAGAGGTAGTTGCTATGCCTAAGTCCCAACATAAAAACAGTATCCTGGGAGCCTCTTCCACCTACCAGTATATGTTAAAACAGAAAATTTCACTTGCATTCAATTAAGACACTGGCATTAGTCCATCTACCTAGTCTGAATTAATGTATAACTTTCATTTCAGAAGTATAAATGAAATTTCCACATAGAATTCAAAGGGTTTATAGTCTTAACTGTCAATGTTAACTTAATGGAAAGGGAGCAAAGGCATGGTCAATCCAAAAGAATTTTATTTGTCACTGGAATGCATTGGAATTTTTCTGGAAATTTAACTTCCTAATGTTTTTCCTTAGACTAACATTAAAATCAGTTTACATTCTTTATATACATAATCAGTAGTGTAGAGACATGGCTCAAAAACACACTGGAAGCCTCAATAGATAAAAAAAAAAATATGGAGTAGGTAATCTATATATGTAATCAAGAGCTGACTATTCACCTAAGAAATAGGAAGCAACTGTCTGAGAAGCTTGGGAGGACAATATCATCCTATTAAAGTGAAGGGAAATCCCTGGAGAAAAAATATAATCAAAGCCAATATGAAGCAGTGGTTTGCTGCAATGATACCTAGCCAGTAGATCCTAGATAAGACATGCTGTCCTTAACCAGCTCTGTATGGCAATCAATCAGACAACTGACAAGCATTTATGATATGCCTACCAGGTAACACTCATTGTGTTAGAAGCTGGGTATGCAAAGACAGAAACCAAATAGCCTCTGCCCTCATAGGATTTACATTCTGTTGGAAGAAAACATGTATATAAATAAATGTATACAAAATAAATACAAGGTGAATTTCGTGAGGAGAGGGCACTCGGAGCTGGGGGTTGAGAGGAATAGGGAAGGTTTCATGTAGAAGGTATTGCTTCAGCAGGGTTTCAAAGGACAGAACTCTGAGAAGTGGGAGAAAGATGGGAATGCATTCTAGGCATAGGGGATGGCTGGTACAAAGGCAGGGAGTTAGAAGATGGGAGTATGGTGTATGCCAACAATAAGGAAGCCAGTTTGGCTACACTATAGAGGAAGAGAAAGAAAGGAACATATTTGTTTGGAAAGGTAGATTAGGGCCAGGTTGTTTAGGGCTTTAAATGACAGACATAGGCACTTACTTTTGATTCTAGAGGCAACAGGGAGGAATTTATTAAGCAAGAAAGTGACAGTCAGCCCTGTGCTTTATCAAATGATCAAATATTTGTAAAGCAGTTAGCACAATGCCTGGCACACAGTAGACACTTTTATTATTATTTTTTTAAATACAACTTCGGCATCTGTGAAGAGGATGGATTCACATAGGGAGACCTGAGTCTTGGGAGCCAATTAGAAGGTTATTGCAATATTCCAGGTGACACTACACCGGTATGATAACTATACAAGTAGAGAAAAAAAGATATTATGAAGGTAGAACAAGATTAGGCAAATTACTTACTGGATACACGGTGTGAGGGATAGTGAAGAATGAAGGATAATCCTAAGGTTGTGAGCCTGTTAACCCTCAAAAGGAACAGTGAAGTTTTGTCAGAGAAAACTTGGATTGCCAAAGAGAGATCTCCCTTGTCAAGTAGTTAAAGATGACTGATAAAGTTGAGATGGAAAAAGTCTTAGGGCTTGACAAGATTTCATCAAAAATTCCTCATATACAATTCACTGAGCTGTAATGTTTTATTATAGTCTAGTTCATCATGTTGTAACAATATTTGCTTTTTCCCTAAATAACATTGGCTGGGTTAAACCACTGTTAAACCTTTAAGGACAGGAAATCTAGTCTTGAAATTTAAAGTAACTTATATCAACTACTATTGGTTCTCAAAATCATCTACACTATTTCCATAAGAAGAGTACTTACTTGAGTCTGCTTGGAATGTCAAATGTTGATCAATTTATATGCAAAGTCAAGAGAACAAGTAGGTATCAGGAGGCTTTCAAGTAACCTGCAAATCTATCCCTTAGTGAGTAGTTCATTTGAAGAGCCATCAAAATAAATAAAACTAACAATATTAATTGTTAAAAGGCTGACGTCATACAGAAAATTCAGGTCTAAAATGAAAGCTGAGTCAGTCAAGCACCTCAATATGAATTTCTAGGAACTGCAGGTGGTGTGTACCATCCAGCCTTGATCTGTCACTATACAGGTTGGCTTTTTAAAGGCTCAAGTTCCAACTTGGACTAAATTTTCAAAACCTGATATTTTGACAAACTAAGGAAAGAGGGGTATTGATTAACTTTATTGTCTTTTTCAGATGAAGTTTTACAAAATAATCTTTTTGTTTTGCAGGTGACTAGATTATTAAATATAGAGTCCTATAATAAAACTCAATAGTTTAGTATAGCAATTAATATGGACAGAAAAAAAAAATTAGAAACTCTACTTATCTGCAGACCCTGGAAGAGTCAGAGCTATTTTACCCTATAGAAGCAGTTAAACCTAAGCAACGGGTATCATTCTGCTGAAGATATAAAGCTTGATTTCTAATAGTCTTAGAAGGCCAGAAAGAGACCTCTTGTCATTTTCATTTTTAGATTTAGGAAGAGGTAGCAAAATCCAACTTAGTTCTGACTTCCTCCCAGGCCGAATCCTTATTGCCAGAGTAAAGCAGAGATCTGCTAAGTAAGTCCCTCCTGGAAATTGGCAGTTTGTTCCTTTATGAACTATTAATATGGTGCTGCAATGGTACCACCTAGTGGACTCAAGGGAAACTATCTCAGCATTTCATAGTAAGAATACATTGCTGAAGGTCAATTTAACATGAGATCAGCTACAACTACCATGTAAACTTATACATTCCCAGAGCCTAATAAAGTCAATCTGGTTTCAAAATAAATTCATCCCTTTGCCACAGCTGCCTGTTACCTCACTGTGAAATCTTCTTGAGCAAATGGCTTTATGGAAGACCTTGAATATTGTTGTTCAGTACTGTCTGATTTTTCATGACCCCATGGACCATACTGTCCATGGGGTTTTCTTGGCAAAGATATTGGAGTGATTTGCCATTTCCCTCTCCAGTGGATTAAGGGAAACAGGTTAAAAGACTTGCCCAGGGTCACACAGCTTAGTAGGTGCGGACAGGTTTGAACTCAGGCCTTGGTGACTCCAGGCCCAGTGCTCTATCCATTGAACCATCTAGCTACCTCCTACCTTGAATACATTTAAAGCAAATAAAAAATCTGTTTTTCTAGGCTAGGGAAGGGAGAACATATTGACTCACAGAGCCTGACTGCTCTTTTAGGAGATAGGAAAAGCATGGTTTCATAGTCAAACTAGATTCTGAATAGAATCTCAGAATGTGGGAGGCTGAACCTGGAGATGGATTGTTTGTTTGCAAGGGAAATAGGACAGGGAGAAGGGAGGAAAAGCTACTCTTTCCGGTTTGTTTGTTTGTTTTTTTTTTTTTTTACTTTTCCCTACTCCCCCAAATTCCATTCTGTATCATGATCCTTCTCCTCCATAACAGATTCACAGCATGTTTGAGGTACCAATATTCTTTTATGTGCAAATGACCTGTCCAGAATTAAGAAAAGTCAGGGAATTTCTATTTGTGGCTAAAAAAATTTTTTACCCGTCTGTTCATTATTAGAAAATATTATTAAGAACTTCTAATTATGCTTAGGATGATGTCAGACATTATGCTGAGAGCTACAAAGACTGGTCCCTGTATTAGAAGTGTAATTTATTTAATGGTAGAGTTTTACAAAACTAACATAGTCTACCTTCCAGTCCAAAAAAGGAAAATTCACAATAGTCATAAATATTTATTAAGTGCCTATGTACCAGGTACTGCACTAAGCACTGAGCAATCAAAGAAAAACAAAAAACAGTCCCTGATCTCAAGAAGCTCCCAATAATAAAGGGGGAAACAACATAAAAACAAGCTATATAAAGGATAAATACAAAATCACTAACAGAGGCAAAGTACTAGAATTAAGAGGGACTGGGAAATGCTTCTTGCAGAAGGCAATTTTAGCTAGGACTTGGAAGCCAAAGAAAGATGGAGATGAGGAGGGAGAGCACTTCAGGCATGGGTGAACAGCCAGAGAAATGCCTGGAGCCTGGAGATGGAGTGTCTTGTTCATGGAAGAGGAAGTAGGCTACCGTCACTAGATTAAACAGTACATGGAGGGGTATAAGGTGTAAGAAGATTGGAAAGGTGGCAGAGAAGGGAGCCCTAGTTTCTGAAAGGTTTTGAACACTAACCATAGGATTTTGTAATTGATCCTGGAGGCAACAGGGAGCTACTAGTTTACTGAGTAGGGAAGTGATACAGTCAGACCTGAACTTTAGGAAAATCACTCTGATGGCTAAGTGGAGGATGGACTGGAGTGGGAAGAGACTCAAGGCAGAGGGACTCACTAAAACATCACTGCAACAGTTTAGGAGCAATTAGATAAAGGATCATCACACCAGGGTAACAGCAGTTATCAGAAGGGTTAAGGGGGTATAACTGAGAGATGTTACAAATGTATAATTGATAGCCTCTGGCAACAGACTGTATATGAGCAGTGAGAAACGGTGAGGAGCTGAAGATGACACCTAGGTTGTGAGGCCGAGAGACTGGGAGAATGGTGGTGACAATAGAGAAGTTCAGAAGTGGAAAGGCTTTAGGGGTAAAAACAATGAGCTCAGTCTGGGACATGTTGAGTTTAAGATGTTTATAGGACATCTAGTTTGAGATGTCTAATAGGCAGTTGGAGGTCAGCAGAGAGGTCTGGTTATACATAGATTTGAGAATCAAGACAGAGATAATAGTTGAATCAATACATGGGGGCTAATGAGATCACCAAGGAAAAGAGTTAAGAGGGAAAAGAGAAGAGAGCCCTGGACAAAGTATAAAACATCCAGGCTTAGCAGGAATGACCTGGATGAAAATCCAGCAAAGGAGACTGAATAGAAGTAGTCAGACTGGTGGGAGGAAAACTAGGAGAAAAGTAGTATCTTGAAAACCTAGGAAGAAAAGAGAATCAAGAACAAGAGGGAGACTTACAGTGTCAAAGGCTGCAGATAGGTCAAGAGGGATACGGACTGAGAAAAGATTATTTGGCAACTAGAAAATCACTGGTAAATTTGGAGAGAGCTGTTTCCATTGAACAATGAGGTCTGAAGACATATTACACAGATTTAAGAAGAGAATGTGAAGGTACCTTGCAGACACCCTTCTCGAGTTTGGCCAAAAAAGGTTAGAGATATGGGACAAGAGCTAGTTGGGATGGATGGATCAAGTGAGGGCTTTCTAAAAATGTAGGAGATATGGGCATGTTTGTAGGCAGTAGGGAAGGAACCAGTAGAAGGGGAGAGATTGAAGACAAATGAGAGAGCTGGAGTGGGGCAATCTGCTAGGGAAGACAGGAAGAAATGGAATCACTTGTGCATGTAGAAGAATTGGCCTTGGTAAGAAGAAAAGCCACCTCTTCATGTGAAATGAGGTGAAAAAGAAGATAGGAGAGAAGGCATCTGACTGATGTGAGATAAGGAGGGAGGGAGAAGAGGGAGCTCTCTGTGAAAGGCCTCAACTTTTTCAATAAAACATGAGGCAAATTTCTCAGACGAGAGGGAAGGGAGCCATAGGAAGCTGTATAAAAACATTTGGAAGAGCTGCTGTGGTGAGTGGGATAGTGAGTTAATTTTCTGTTGTTATTCAGTCATTTCATTCATGTGCGACTCTTTGTGATCTTATTTGGTATTTTCTTGGCAAAGACCCTGGAGTGGTTTGCTCTTCCCTTCTCTAGCTCATTTTACATATGAGAAACTGAGGCAAACAGGGCTAAGTGACTCGCTGAGGGTCACAGAGCTAGGCAGTATCACAGGCCAGATATGAACTCAGGAAAATGTCTTCCTGAGTCTCGGCTTGGCACTCTATCCACTGAGCTGCCTAGCTGCCCAGTGAGTTAGAGAGGTGTAAAAGGACTGCCTAGCAGCAGTTACAGCCCAGTTGAGGTTATGTAACATAAATTTATACTGAGCCCACTCAGAACAGCTGCATTATTTTCTCCACCTTTGTTTAGCAACGTATACGTAAGAGCAACAGCGGCAGATGGTAGGAGTGATCTAAGGCTAAGGTTTAGCAGGGTACAAATGTCAATATAAAGGGGCCAGGGACACAAGAGAAGAAAACAGTGTAGAGCTGAACTGGTTCACCAATGGTCAAGATAGGGAAAGTAGGAGAGTGTAGCTAGTACAAAAGAGAGAACTGAAGTGTCAATGGACTGGAGCCAACAATGTAGACAAGATTTACTATTGGAGATTTAAGTAGATTTAGTACTGGAAGGCAGAGGGGGAGATAAAATGCCAACAGACTGTGATTAGATAAGGAAATTTCAGAGTTCATGAAAATGGAAGTGGGTGACAGCAAGATCAAAGGTAAGACCATGTTTGTATGTGGCTAAGGTGGGATAGAAGAACAGGTCATAGAAAATGAATAAAACTTAAAGGAATAGGAAGTTAGGGTGCTTGAGAGATTATCAATACATACACTGAAGTGTCCTAGTATGGGAGCAGGAGTTGGGGAGAAGAAAAGTACTGTGGGCCAGTTACTGAACTCACTGAGGAAGGAGAATTGAGACTCCTGGAGGTCTGTATACAACAGTTACCTAGAGTCTTATTGGGTGATGGTTAAGAAGAGCATAAGCCTCAAAGAAGTAGATTACTGAATGATGGAGGTAGGCAGAGAACATGGAAGTGGCAATGGGGAGCCATAAGTATTTCAGCTCCCCAACCCCAACCAGTGAACGGAGGAGAAATAGTGAGGGTAAGTACAGGAAAGGGTGGCCAGACAGTCTCTGTCATCACAGGAGTGAGCCAAGTCTCAGTGAAAGTCAGAAGATGGAAGGAATAGGAAAGGGAAAGATTAAGATGCAAGCATGTTTGGAGCAGTCCTGTGTTCCAGAGGAAAGGATGGGTGGCTCTGGGGTAGGAAATGGAGGCGGTAGGGGAGGAATGCCTGACTTTTAGTTATGGCTTTAGAGAATATGAACTAGACCATTAACCTTCTATTATTGTTTTGTTACATATGAAATGTTCCCTTAAAAAATATCCAATGGAAACTAAAGTCCTTCTACAGAAAGCACAGAGGAAAATATTTGAGACCATATTTAGAACCAGAGAGACCCATTATTATAAGCTATTTATAGTTAATGAACTCCTTAAAGACCTTTTCCCAATAGTGGTTGCTTTTGCCATGGCATTCAACATGCCCTTTTCCAATTTCAGACTTGCTATAAAAAATTATTCATACAACACAATCCAGTGGTTGCATGTTCTGTCACAGATCATTTCTCAGTCCCTTGAAAATAAATTTCAAAGGAAATCTGTTACAGAAGGATAGGAATTAACAATTGGCAAAGTACCATGTTTTCTTCTCTTTCCTAGCTCCCCTGAGTCTCACCCTTGTAAGATTCATTTCCATGTAATCTCGTGACTTCTTTCCTAGCTCCCCTATCTGAATCTCATCCTTGTAAGATTCATTTCCATCTAATCTTGTGACCTGTCAAATGGTTCAAAATCAGAAATAGATAGGAAACTATCAGTGGAAATTGTTTTAAAGAAAGACCCATTACCATCTGCTTGCTACTGTACCCTAGAGGAAGTTGGCTCAGTGGAGAAAGCACCAAACCTAGGGTCAGAACACCTGAATTCAAATTCAGCTCTGTGACCCTGGGAAAATCACTTAACCTTTGTTTACCTCAATTTCTTCAACTGTAAAAAGGGCAGCTAGGTGGACAGAGTGCCAGACCTGGAGTGAGGAAGACTCATCTTCATGAATTCAAATCTGGCCTCAAGACACTTTCTAGCTTTGTAACCTTGCGCAAGTCACTTAACCCTGTTTGCCTCAGTTCCTCATCCATAAAATAAGCTGGAGAAAAAAATGGCAAACCACTCTAGTATCTTTGCCAAGAAAACCCCAAATGGGGTCACGAAGAGTTCGATACAACTGAAAAACAACAAAACTACAAAATGGGGATAGTAATAGCACCTGCCTTGAAGGGTAGTTGTGAGGATCAAATGAGATGTTTGTTTTTTAAAAAGCTCTTAGAACAGTGACTGGCATAGTAAGTGCTATATAAATGCATATACCTTCACTAAGGACTACTGAGGCCTTTCTATCTGATTTCAGCTGAAACCTCCTATGTGTGTTCTTTCCCTCATTCTAAAGTGAGCTCCTTCAAAGTAGGTTCTGCCTCTGCTTTGCTATTTGCATCTCCAGTGCTTTGCATAGTAAGTGCTTAATGAATGCATTCATTCATTCATATGCTCTGATACACACAGTGCTTCATTCCAATTCTTAAGATTCTTCCCTTTCCACATTGGCTCTATATAATAAAGCCTATGTTTTTAAAACTCATTTCTCACAAATGATTAGACTTAGTGGTCAACAAAACTAATTTAGGAACTAACTGCTCTATAAATTCTAACTCAACCAGGGCACATTTCCTTATTAGAACTCTTAAGCAGGGTTACAAAGCAGAGTTAATGCTAAGAAAATTATGTGCTGATATTGACTGTGGTTAACATTTATAAATAAACTGCCTGAAAGCTCAAAGTTCAAAGCTCACCACTGCTTTCACAAATTTTACAATTTTATTTTATTTACTGAAGCTTAACACTAAGCTAATTAGGCAGAAAACAGACCATAAATAGCTACAAGTTATTAGAAAGAATTCAGTTAAGTAATTTAATATACAAAAATTTTGGAGAAAAGATAGCATACCTGGAAATTTCTGGATGTTGATCCACTAGAGAACTTACAAACCTAAAGAACAGTGATCCCTTCCATTTCACAAATTCTTCCTAGGGGAAACAGAAAATAGAATATTTCATGATTTGCTAAATACATAGATCTTAAGTGTATTAGTTGCCTAGTTACCTAAAGTAACTTTCCTCTACTTAATGTCAGCTCTTATCAGATACTCATTTTTTTTTCCTGCGGCTCATTAGTTCAATTGGTTAGACTTTGGTTCTAATGATATAAAAGTCAAGAATTCAGATATCCCATAAGCCAACCACAGGCTCACCTGTTTTGCTCTGTTCCACAGCCACACAATCTACATCAACTATCTCAAAAACCACTCTCTTGTGAGGAAAGATTGTTGTTGACAGTGTAGACAAATCAGTTCAAAACCATCACTAGGACTGGTACAGTGATTCAAAGTATATGCCTGATTTAAGTCAGTGGTATCATAGCAGGCCCTTAATAATTGCTTGTTGATTGACTGATCTTGAAAGCAAAATGGAAAAATGAAAATGGAAAAGTGAATTTGGAATTCAGCTGTACTACTTACTACATGGGTGTCGTTTGTTGTTGTTCAGTCATTTCAGTCATGTCCAACTCTTTATAACCCCACTTGGGGTTTTCCTGGCAAAGATACTGGAATGGGGACAGCTAGGTGGCGCAGTGAGTAGAGCACCTGGAGTCAGGAGGACCTGAGTTCAAATCCGACCTCAGACACTTGACACGCTAGCTGTGTGACCTTGGGCAAGTCACTGAACCCCAATTGCCTTGCTTTCTCCCCTCAAAAAGAAAAAAAAAAGATACTAGAGTGGTCTGTCATTTCCTTCTTCAGTTCATTTTATAGATGAAGAACTAAGGCAAACAGGGCTAAGTGACTTGCCCAGGATCACACAGTTAAGTGTCTGAGGCCAGATTTGAACTCCAGAGATGAATCTTCCTGACTTCAGGCCTGGCACTCTACCCATTGTGACACCCCCCTACCTGGGTAACCTTGTGTAATTTCATTCCAATGGGGCTGTTTTCCCAGCTTTAATCAAGGTGGGTGGGAATTAGATGCTTTCTAAGGTTACTTTCAGTTCTAAATCCTATTACCTTTCTAGCATATAAGTTACTATAAATCCCAATACACTGGAAGAATACATATCTAAATTATGTTCCTACTTCTAAAGGCTAGCAACTCTTGTCCCCACCACCATAGTGGTCTAGATGTACTTTCCATGTAAAAATAATCAAACCTCACATAACCCTGATATATCCTAGCCCAAAGCCGCAGACAAAGAATAGATAAACAAAAATATGGAAAAGCTATGCTCTGAACTGGAAGTGGGTTTGATTTTTCTGAAGTCAAGTACAAAGCAGGACATTTTGCTAAACTCCAACTGGAAGCACTTGTGAAGAGTTCTTACTTAACCCTATCTAGAACTACCAACCACCAACCACTGGGACCCGTTGTCCCAATGTCCTCAAGGACTTCAGTTTTCATCTTACAGTCTTCTTCTCCACCCCAAATCCATTACCATTCTTCTTGACAATATTCACAATGAAGATCCTTTGAACACCCTGACATCTCAGTTCATTAACCACCTCCCTAACTTCTATCTAAGAAACAAAGACTCTCAGAGACAGAATGGACCTCAGAGACCTGAAGTCCAAGTCTACCTAAATAATAATAGCTAATAATAGGAGGCAGCTAGATGCCTCAGTGGATAGCCTGCAGTCAAGAAGATCTGAGTTTGAATCAGGCTTCGGACACTTACTAGCTATGTGACCCTGAGCAATACATTTAACTTCTATTTACCTTAATTCGCTGGAGAAGAAAATGGTAAACCATTCCAGTATCTTTGCCAAGAAACCCCCCCCGGACATTATGGTCACCAAGGGGTGAGCAAGAGTCAGACATAAGCAAACAATCACATCAAACAGTGATAATGCCTAACCTACAGCGCCTCCTACGTGGCAGGCTCTGTGCTAAGTGCTTTACAATTATTATCTCATCTGATCCTCAGAACAACCCTGTGATACTATAATTCCCATTTCACAGTTGAGGAAACTGAGACAGACAGTGGTTAAGCGACCTACCCCAGGGTCACAAAGCTCATAACTGTCTAAGGTTGGATTTTAACTCAGGTCCTACTGATTCCAGGCACTCTACCTACCGCACCATCCAGCTGACCAAGGATTTTCTCTACAACAGAATTAACAAGTTGCTTCTATTCTCTTTCCAGAACCTTACTAAGTGTTTTGCAAACCTTAAGGTATTATACAAATGCTAGTAATCATCACTGTTCTTACTGTTATGGCTATACTTCAGACCTACCACTGCTCAAAGAGGCTCCACCTCTGCATTTTAAGTTCTGAAGTTTCCTTACCTCATTACAATTTCCTGTCCTACTGTCTCTTTTTGCCACCATTTTGACCTCTGGGGCTTCAGTCCCTCTTTGTTCTCCTAATCCATCAAACTTGTTCCGGCTTCATTTCCCAACATTCACAGCCTTGACCATTTCAATAAGGCACAGTCGTTCAGTCTGAAAGCCCTTCAATCCCACCCACCCCGTCTTGTTCTTCCACTAATCTCACCCTGCTAATCCTTAATTCTAGATTATCAACTGCTGAGGAATGTTAAGGGGTCCCCTGAACTTGTCTTTCTGAGTTGTCATATTTTCCAGAAACACTGGATCCAGAGTATGAAGGAGGTCCTGAATGTGTCAAGGACAAAGACTCCCCTGAGTTGACATAATGTGTTGTTTGCATCCCAAGCTGGATTCCCTATGTGTCCTTGGGAGTCAAGACAAGCACCAATCAGTCTGTGCTAGGCTGAGAAACTGCTTGTGCAGCTGGTACCCTTGTAGATAAGCAGACCATCCTATCTTCATGGTTTAGCAGTTCCCAAGGGAAAAGAATATGGCTTTTGCCATCACCTTGCTCTTCCCCTTCAGGAGGGGTTTTGTTTTTTTCCCACCTTTACTGCACCTTTCCCCCTCCCAAGTCCCTTGAGTTCGGTGGAGATTTTTGAGTTTTTTCTCCTTCCTCTGTCCTACTGTGTTTCAACAGTAAGGCTAGCAGCTGCTGTGGGGGTGTAAGATCCACCAACAGCCAACACCCAGTAAGCTGCCAGCACACTGCAAAAGCACAGGTTCTTTTGATCTGCTTTAATAAGGAAAGCAAGGTTAAAGGGGTTGACAAGCTTACTTTAATTCAGCATACAAATATCATTCACTTAGTTCAGGGGAAAAAGCCAGCACTCTGAACTTCAGAGCAAATTACAAACAAATTACAAACATCAACAGACAGACCAAATACAGATTCATAGTTACCAACATCTAGGTTCAGCCCAGGAGCTCAGAACAAGGGCTGGCCCAGGGTCACACTCGCCATCACTGCTGTGGGTAAGAGCTCCAAAGAAGAGACAGCCAACCCCTGGTTTTTATATCTTTTTCAGGGTCAGGGGTGAGTCACACATGCAACTCACCCACGTGACCTAGAATCGTCACAAAGAGGCAACTGAAACCCACATGGTCTAAAAGCCTCTGCTGTCCCAGACATGTAAACTAGGCCCTTCCTGGAGTTATCCCCACCTTGGGCCCCACCTTAGTTGCCAATCCACACCCATACAGGTTTTATACCTAATAGGGGTTTGGGCCTGGAGCTTAGCACCTAGTAAGGCTCAATGAAATACACTGAATTACTCAAAGGGAACAAAAGCCAAACTATTCAAGGGCACTTGGTTTTGCTTACCAATACATACTGCTATAAATATGCAAATTTCTGTATGGATTACAAACTCTTTAGATTCCACATGCATGTTCATTTCTCTTATAATAAACCTAGTTTTCACGTAAATTTTGTGAAGTTATAATTGCCTGAGGACACAACTAATAAACAGGCATTTATTAAGCACCTACTATGAGCCAAATGCTGGGAATACAAACACAAAACAGAGAAATCCTTGCCCTCAGGGAGTTTTTATTGTATCAAGGGAGACAACATATATATATATATACACACACACACATATATATGTATGACTATATTATGTATATTATGTACATCTAGGTATACAGACAAACAAAATAAACATAAAGTAATTTGGGGGGAGGGGGAGAATCACTAGCACCTGGGGGAAAATTGCAAAAAGGCCTAACATAAAAGTTAGCACCTGAACTGAGCTTTGAAGGAAACTAGAGATTTTAAGAGGCAGAGGTAAAGACAGCTCATTCCAGGCATGGAGGAGAGCTTCTGCAAAGGCACAGACAACAGATGAAATAAACAGTGTATACAACAAAAAGACCACTAGTTTGGCTGAGTGTATGAAAGGAAGGCTAGATATTTATACACACACACACACACACACATATGAATGTATGTATGTATATGTGCATATATATATATATATATATGTATGGTGTGTGTGTGTGTGTGTGTGTGTGTGTGTGTATAACAAGGCTAGAAAGGTTGGCTGAAGCTAAGTTGTGAAGCTAGGTTGTTTCTAGCGCAATCTATATTTGACCTAGGTAACAGGAAGCCACTGGAGTTAACTGAGTAGGACAGTGATAGGCTCAGACCTGTGCTTTAGGAAAATTCCTATCATCTTCCTTCTCTGCTTCCAAACTCCTAAGTAAATTAAGAAACTTATGTTGTCTGAATCAACTACAAATTCATGTTATCTAATTAACCAAGTCCTTACCACAGCAGATATTTAAAATCCTTTCATCTTCGGAAGTCTCTAAATTTCTATCCACCAACCTCAGTCTTAGTTGACCTCACCTCCTATATAACTGGAAGCCATCTGTGGTAACAATTTGTCTCTCCGTATCTCACCTCCTCATATCAAACCATGATAGGCCCATCAAATTTGCAGAATACACAAAGCTGAGAGAAATAGCTAATACACTAGATGACAGAATCAGGATCCAAAAGGATCTTGATAAGCTAGAACACTGGGCTGAATCTAATAAGATAAAATTCAAAAGGGATAAATATAAAGTCTTATACTTGGGTACAAAAAAATCAACTTCACAAGATGGAAGAGGCACAGATAGACAGCAACTGTTCCAAATAAGATATAGGGTTCTTTGTGAACTGACACCTCAATATGTCAGCATTCTGATGTAGCAGCCAAAAAGGCCACGTCATCTTGGGCTGCATTAAGAGGGATTGTTTCCAGGAATAGGGAGGTGATGTCTCTTTGTACTCTGTCCTCTTCTTCAGACCTCATCTTTAATATTTTGCTTAGTTAAGTAAGACAGTAGTTAGAAAATGTGCAAAAGAAAGCAATTAGAATGGCGAAAGATCTTGAGTTTATGACATATGAGGACAACTGAGGAAACTGGGCATGTTTACGGTGGTGAAAAGAAAACTGGGGGAGCATGATTGCTGTGCTCAAATATTTCAAGCACTGATATGGAGAGGATGGATTAGATTTGTTCTGAATGGTCTAACGGGGCAGAATCAGGGTGAAGCAATAGGTGGAAATTGCAAAGCAGCAAATGTAAGCTGGATGTCGGGAAACACTTCTTCACCATTAGATCCCTCCCAAAGTGAGATGGGTTGCCTTGAGAGATGGTCAACTTGGAGGCTTCAAATAGAGGCGAGATGTCTACTTGACAAAATGCTATAGTGGGGAGGCCTTTTGTGTGTTGGACACACAAGGTTGGACTAGAGAATTAGGCTCTTTTTTTTTTTTTGTCATTTGCTCATTTTCCCAGCCTGTTTCTTGACTCTTTGATGAGCTCTGTTCACCTAGGGAAAGGGGGGATGGGGGGAGAGGGCACAGAGCACTGTCCCAAGCTTCAGGCTTTCTTTTCAGTTTGGGGGAGGGGGTGTCACTAAGTTTTCAATGCTTCTAAGGTGGTGTGATCTGGGGATAGGTATGGCTACTGCTCTCCTAGTCTGCATTCTGGTCCCTACCCAGGGGGGCCCTGTTCCTTTGCAACCACTGAAACTAGGAACTGGGTAATGGGCAGTGGTGCCAAATGACACCTGGTTCCACACCCAGTGCCAGCACAGAAATCTCCTGTAATCTCTTTCAGACCAGTTGTCCAATCCTCTCACCATCTCTGGGTAGTGAGAGCTCCCAAACTGCTGTTGATGCTGTTGTGACTCCCTCCGAGGCACACAGCTCGGGTTGCTGCCACGTGAGCCAGTGCCCCCACCCCCAACCTCTGCCAGTACCACAGATCTCTCCTTCTGATCTCATAAGTTGTCCCGGGCTGGAAAAGTGTCTCACCCTTACCTTTGGTTGGCTAAGCCACTCTAGAATTAGATTTGACATGTTGCTTTAAAAGCTGTTCAAAATGTATGTCTAAGATTGCTATTAGTAATTGGGTAGTCTATAAGAAAGATTGTTGTAGATCTGCGTATGATATGACTTTAAAAAATAAAACCATTTAAGAATAGCTAAAAAGAGTAATTATCATATACAAATGAGATGTGAGAAGAACCAACACAGAGGAATTGGATGGGGGGGGATGGCTGTTAGTTCTGGAAACCTACTTTCATTGGGAATGGGTTCAAGAGGGAACAATACATATATGTAGAAGAGTAAAAAAGTCTTCTAAATTCAGAAAGAAATAAAACACTAAGGAGATAGGAAGGGGGGAGAGGATAAGGGAGGGATGTCTAGAGGGAAGGGGGAGGGAATAGGTCAAAGGGGGGTAGAGAGGGGTGTTTAGGTTTATGAGAATGGGAGGATGAAGGAGGGATCCTTAGAGGGGGGGCAGGTTAAGTAATTGGAGGGCAAGGTAGCAGGTAGAAGTAAAGTAAAGGAACCAGGAGAGGTATGAAATAAGAGACAGGCACAAACATAAAACGAAGACCAGGAGTAGAATTTGTTCGGGAAAGTATATGTTTATATATGTATATGTGTGTATATATGTATATGTATCTCTCTCTCTCTCTCTCTAAATATATCCATACTTATTTGTAGCTTTCTGAGGTAGGGGGAAGAGAGAAAAAAGAACAAAGTAAAAAGTGTACAGCAGAGAAAAGAAAACTTACAAGAAAGCAAAGATGGACAGCTCTCAACACAATGTGTAGTATTTATTACACAAGCTGTCTTGAATGGAAATTTATTGCTATATATTTTGAATCCTCTCTTATGTTCTGTTGTGCACATGGCATTTTTTTCCTTTCTTATTTTGCATTTTTAAGTTTTAATATTTAAGTTTATAATGTTTCTTTTTTTCTTATTGTGTATTTAAGTTTTAGTATTTAATTCTAAAAGTGAAAAAAAATTAAAAAAAAAGAAAAAAACATTTGTTTAGAGGGGAATGTTTGGGAGAGTTTGGCTTGAATGCTCCCTCTATTCTGTCATCTTGGCTCCTGCCTTGACCCCTTCTGAGCAACAGACAACAAAATGACCAAGGGGAACAGATAATGAAACATATCTCATACTTCATGACAGAAAGGTAGGAGACTACGAGGCCTTAATGGTGTATATACTGTCAGATGGAGTCACTGTATCTGCCGTTTTTTGCGTAATTATTTTTATTACAAGGAGGAGGGTTCAATATGGGGCTGGGAGATGGAAGAAAATCATTCCCCCAGTCCACAAGAAGTCAATGTAATGAAAAGGAAAAGGTACCTCTTCCTAACTCTCTCATCCCTCAATCTTATCTCTCCTCCCTTTCATAGCGAAATTTCTTTTAAAGGAGTCTGTACGCACAAGGGCTGTTTCATCAACCACTCACTCCTCAATGCTCCTCACCCCCTCTCCAGTTTTGGTCTCTTTCTATGTCACTACTCTCCTGAAACTGCCTACTCCAAAATCACCAGGAATCTCCAAATAGACAATCAATTAATAAGCAGGCACTGTGCTAGGTGTTAGGGATACAAAAAAGAGGCAAGTGACAGTCTTTGCCTCTCAAAAAGCTACAATGTAATGGGGGAAACACTGAACAAACATATGCAAAAAAGCTATCTATAAATAATAATTAACAGAAGGAAGGCACTAGAATTAAGAGGGTTTAGGACAGGCTTCCTGTAGAAGATGGGATTTTGTTTGGGACCTGAAGGAAGCTAGGGAAGGCAGCAGGCAGAAGTGATGACAGAAAGCATTCCTGACACAAGGGACCGCCAGTGAAAATTCCTGAAACCAAGGCGTGGACTATCTTGTTTGTGAAACAGCAACACAGGAGACCAGCCTCACTGGACTGAAGAGGACATAGTGAAGACTAAGGTATAAGAAGACTGATAAGGGGGTAGGAGGGAGAGGCAGTGCTAAGATATGAAGGGCTCTGAATGTCTAACAGGATTTTTTATTTGATCCTTGAGGTAATAGGGAGCCACTGGACTTCACAGAGTAGTGGAGTGATGTGGTCAGACCTGTACTTTAGGATAATCATTTTGGCAGATGAGGGGAGGATAAACTGCAGTGGGAAGAGACTTGTGGCAGACACATTCACTAGCAGGCCATTGAAAGAGCCCAAATTTGAGGTAATAGGGGCCTGTACCAGTGTGGTAGCAGTATAAGAGAGAAGGCATAATATTTGAAAGATGATGAAAGGTTAAATCAAAGGCCTTGGCAAGAGAATGGATATGAGGGGTGACAGTAAGTGAGGAATTGAGGATGATACCTAAGTTACTAGCCTGGGGGTCTAGAAGGATGGTGGTGACCTTCGTGGTAATGGGGGAAGGAGGGCTGTGGCTGGGGAGGATGAAGGCAGGGTATTGAGGGGGAAAGATAATGAGTTCAGTTTTGGACATGCTGAGTTTAAGATGTCTACTAATGTCTGAAAGGTAACTGAAAATGCCAAATAGCCAAATCTAGTACCTTTTCATAAGACTTAAGACTTTTTGAGCTTTCTACAGCTTTTGAAAATTGACCAATTCTTGGCTTCGATGACATGGCAAGTATTGATTAAGTGCCTGCTTTGTGACAGGCACTATTCTAAGCACTGGAGATACCAAGACAAAACTGAAGCAGTCCCCACCCTCAGGTAATTTACTACATTCTTTGCCAGGAGACAAAATGCCCTGTATTCTACCACTTGCTAGTACGTGTAGAAGCCATCTTTCATGACTAGAAGGCATTCCCTCTATATCTCTGCCTATTGCAATCCTCACACTTCCACACATCCCTAGGCGAGGGATCTCTCCCTTGCTAAAATGTCTAATAGCACTTTCTTTGGAACTTTCCTTGGCCTTTTTTGAACTCTATCTTGTATTATTTTTATTCATATGCATTTCATATGAAATGCTCCTTGGTGTCTACTCTCAGTTTTTCACTGTTGTATTTATGGTGCCTAACACTGTGCCTGACACATAGAAGTTATTTGTGGCTCTAATTGCACAAACTCTACATACCTGTAAGAGGTTGGTCAGCAAAATAAGGGTCTGCTTTCGGATGAAAGGATCTGAGTCTTTCAGACATACGGAGATATTAGGAATGTATCTGTCCACCATGACCGTGTAGCGAATACACAGATCACACAGAACAATAATCACATTGTTACGGACAGCCACTTCTTCACACACCTCCAGCTCACGCACCAGGGCTGCAATGCATTTCTTTGCAAGATCTTCATGCTGTAAACATAATTTGCCTGTAATAGGAGAGAATTAATCATTAGTGACATGTTCTATTTTATGCCTAAATCACCTGAGGCTTATCTTCTCTAAGTTTTCATTTATTATAAGTCAATACAAACACCAACATGAAGCCAATAAAACAAGAAGCTAAAGTAAAATCACACAACACCAAAAATAAGACAAGGTAAAGTATCTTAAAAGAAAGTAAATTCTAGGATTTTGTGAGAAGCATTCCATGGAGAGTCAAAGCCTAATGAAACAATCTTCCTTTCTCTATTAGGCAATGTGTCTGCCTTACAAATAACATATGTGAGAGGAACCACAAAACTTAACAGATGAGGCACTGAACTTGGAGTCAGAAATGCAAGGATTTAATTTTCTTGGTGGTTGCAATTTATTTCCTCTGTGCCTTCTTGTTCATTTGCTTATTCCACCTTGACAAACCCCATCTCCTGACTGTGGCTCCCATGCTCACCCAGTGCCACCAGTCTTTTCTTTGTTTTGAATTCACAAGATTTTGACATGTAATCTTTAATTTTCCAAAAAGAAAGTATAATATCGCATTGAATTTTATGCATACCTTTGATGAAGTCCATTTTCCCAAAAACTAATTTTGATGTTTAAACAAGTAAGCTCTCAATCCACTGAAACATGTAAGCTTCAGCTCTTGGATATATTACCTTTTGCAATGTATTACAAAGCCACCTGTCTTTTCTATTCTTATTCACATGCTGCTTGACTAAGTCCACTGTGAATTCTGATCTAATCTCAAACGGGCCCTAACTGCAGCAAGGCAAATCATGTATTCTACCCTACTCAGCTAGCCAATGTGGTTGTTACAATTCCCTTCCTCAGAAGTTCACCTCACACTTTACTGAAAAAATAGAGGTCAATCACTATAAGCTGCTTTTTTTTCATGTTGTGTATCTAAAAGCTCCCTAATCATCCTCCTTAGTCTGTGACGAAGGAGTCCATAGCTGACGCCTCTAATTATGCCCTTGATCTCATCCCCTCCCATCTTCTCCTCTAGCATATTACCTCTAGAATAACTGCCACCACAATTCTACCTCACTATCTCTGCTTACCTACTGGCTTCTTCCCTGATGCAAATCATGCCCAAGATGCGCCAAGAACAACAACAACAAAAAAACCTCTTCACTTCACACCGTAGGCTCAAGCTATTGGCCTCTATCTCTCCTCTCTTTCACAGCCAAAGTCCTGTCCAAAATCATAAATAATCTCTTAAATGCCAAATAGCCTTATCCTTTTGGACCTCTCTGCAGTATACAAAACTGTTGCCTGCCCCTTCCTCCTCAATACTCTCGCCACCCTAGATTTTTATGAAATACCTCTCTCTGAGGTCTCCAACTACCTGCCTTAATTCTTCTCAGTCTCCTCCGCTGGATAATTAATTATTCATGTCCTGTTCTCTACGTGTGAGTATATCTCAGAACTCAATCCTTGGCCCTCTCCTCTTTCCTATATTTTTTCTTGATGATGTTTATCAATGGGTAACTGATGGGTTCAACTTTTATCTCTATACAGATAACTCATATTTACATATCCAGCCCTAGTCTCTCTCCTGAGTGTCAGGCCTACATCACCAATTGCTTATTGGGCAGCTCCAACTGAATGTCTCAGAAACATCTCACATGCCCAAACAGAACTCATCTTTCTCCTTAAACTCCCCCTTATCATTTCAATCATTTATATTTGTAACCTAAGTCACCAATGACTCTTACCTTTCCCTACAATGAGTTGCAGAGTCCTGTCAATCATACCTTCACATCCATCCTCTTATCTGCACTCATATGGCTGACATACTAGTTCAGATCCTCATTATTTCTTGCCTGGACTATTACAATGGCCTCCTCATTGTTCTACTTCCTCTAATCCATTCCTCACACAGTTCCCAAATTGGTTTTCCTAAAGCAAAGGCCTGATCATATCACTCCACAGTCCATAAAGCTCCATTGGCCTCCTATTGCCTCCCACATAACAAAAAAAAATATTCTTCTGGTATTTAAAACCTCTTGAAATTGACCGCAGCTCCCCTTTTCAGGCATACTACACATCAATCTCCTTCACTGAGTTCTAGACAAAATAGCTTACTTGCCACTCCTCATAAATGTACACCTCTGTCTTTGTGCCTTTCCCAGACTTCTCCTAAGCAAAAAGGGCCTTTTGAGATCCTCTAATCCAGAAGTGTCAAATATGTGCCCTGTGGGTGGTACATAGCCCACAATACTCCCAAGTACAGCCCAAATCAGGTTAAAACGTAACTGGGAAATATTTAACAAAATAAACAATAAACAAATAAATTAAGATGTCTAATTCCTTCTTCCACAGAAAAAGTAATAAGAAACTAGAAAGCCTAAGTGAAGTGCCTAAGGTAACAGAGCTAGTTACTCACAGGAATGGGATTAAGAACCACATTTCCTCAAACTTATCTTTTCTACCATACCCCACTACCTCTCCAAGTTTTCTTTGATATAGCTACATTCTTGTGCAAATAACTTCATAATCTCTCAGTAGAACCATGACTAGAACCTAAGCTTGACTCCCAGGCTAATGCTTTATCTACTACATAATGCAATTCTATGGGAGCTCAATAAATATTAACGGAATTGAACTGGTAGTGAGCAAGTATGAAAGAATAATAATGTCATTAAATTTATTATTTTTATTCTTTCTGATGGGAGGGAAAGCTATTGAAAGTTTTTCAGGCCTGGAAATTTTTTGCTATTTTAGATAGCTGGTGGAACTAGTGGATACAGTAGTCTGGAAGACCTGGGTTCAAATCCAGCCTTAGTTACTAGTTGCATCACCTAAGACAAATCACTTTACCTGTTTGCCTCAGTTTCCTCAACTGTAAAACGAGGATAATAACAGCACCTGCCTCACAGGGTTGTTATAAGAATCAAATGAGATAGTATTTATAATAAGCACGTAGCATGGTGCTTGGCACACAGTAGGTGCTATATAAATGCTCATTCTTCCTGTTTTTGACAAATTTAGCTTAGTGTATACTATTATAAGGGATATCTACTAGACATTAAAAAAAATTTTACCTTAAGAGAAAAGCAATTTTAATTTCTAAGAGGATTTTTAAAGCTTCACTAACAGCTATGATTCACAGAGAAATGTTCTCAATACCTAAAACCTCCTTTTCCAAATGCTATCTTCTGATAAGTGATTTGTAGTTCCTCTTGTCAAGAATCCAGGAATACGCACGCACACGCACACACAGAATTGTAATACATTAGCATGTTCCTAGACCCGTTCCTCTTTAATCCCACATAGGAATTCTTCTAAGTCTAACAGTCTCATATAACAAAGGTCAAAGTGTCAGCCATGTGACATCCCCCTCTATCAGCATTCTGTTATACATGCAGATTTGGGCTTGCTACTAGACAATATTTCTAAAAACTCCAAGTGCTGTAGCAAATATAAACTCAGGAACCTGAGTACCAAAGTTATCCTTATTTAGGGAACTACAAAACTATTTAAAGGCAAAGAAAGAAGAATCAGATTTCCATGCCATTGCTCTTATATTACTCTTACCTAGGGTAATGACAGCGTGGGCTCTTATCAGTGGAGGCATGACAGAGCCTCTGAACTGGGACAGTGGTTGAGAAGCTGGAAGATTATAATTATCTTGAGATGAAGGCACTGAGGAGGGGGGAAAAAAGCAAAGATTTAAATATATATTCTTTATGTTAATATTGCCTTTTGACAGTGCTACATTATGTTGAGTTAACGTAAGTCTGTGTGCCTTACATTGGTCCTCATCAACAGAAGCCAGAATAGACTGAATGAGAAGAAAGACTCGTTTCCCCACTTTGGCTGGACATAGCTGGGCCACCTCTCCTAAGGTAAAGATATGTCTCACCTATAGAGAGAAGTGTTTTTGTACATAAACATAGAAAGAAAAGAATTAGTTCTATAGTTGTTATATTATTTTTCAAGAATAAAGTCAGTAGCAACTGCTTTGAATAAAATAAACCAAAAAACAGAATCATGCAAATTATGGTTATTGTTAGTTAATAACGTTTTCCTCCTTTATACCTTGAAGCATCAAGTTGTTAGAGATTTAAAAATATTTTAAGATAAATTACCTAATTAAAAGCAAAATTGGGGAAAAAAAACCTTTAAAGTTTCCATCCTTCCTAATGGACCAAAAGAAATCTGAAGTCCTTATTAAGGAGGCATGCAGTTCAAAATTTTAAATATATTTTTGGTTGAAATATTTGACAATGATAAGAAGTTCAATCTAATAAAATCCAATCGCTGCACACAGGAAAAATCCTCTTCATATTTATCTTGACTATGCCATAGGTGTTAGTGACAGATTTAACTTAACAATAAATTAGTCTAATCAGATTAGTCAGAAAAAGTGTACATTTGGGAAAATTACTTTTTTTTTTTAAATATAAAACTAGTTTGAACAGTGAGGTTTTAGATTCTTTCAAAGGGATTAAAAAGTTAGTCACTGCAAAAACTTTGTGAATCAAGTCTGTTCCATATAAGTCTGTGGATCATTACACAACATTTTCATTCCTTCTGATAGTGATAATATTTAATATAAAAATATGCACATAACAATGCCTTGGGCACTAATATCCTTCTCTGAAAAATAATGATGGTCTTCAATCACTCAGAACTGCAAGTGCCGGGCTGGCAAAGGAAAAAGGGGCCATAAGGAAGGTTTTCTCTTAACTTTCAGATGGATTAGAAAAATGACCTGATCTTTAAAAATGGTGACCATTGTTGGGCAGCCCCAAGAATCAGCTCATTATTACCTTCACTGGATGGTGTCAGATCCTCATAGCAGTACTTTTCAGAGCTACCATAAAATACTTTTTGACTTATGGCCCATCAATCAGTTAATTAGCTGAACCATCACTCCCTCTGAAGGAATACCTTGCACTGAAATATATTTCATAGAAGGGAATGTAGAAAAATTGTGTAAAAGAATGTCCCCATGGCTCTCAGAAGTCAGATGTGTTCTGAATTCTAAAGTATCTCATTGTTATTTTAGATGTTACTTTGGAACCATCCAGCACTACTTACTGATTCTGTATTCTGAAGCTCAAATACCTCACAAGGTACTTTCTCATTCAAAAGGTAAGTAAAGAGTAAACTCAATTCATCATTTACTTTCCTTATTATTTCTATGTTTGCTTCTAACCAACATATAGCATTTGTTATGTTTGCCCTGTTAGAATCAAGTTTGTCATAGAGTTATTCTAGAAAATAAAAATGCAAGAAAACTCAAATGACACAACAACCAAAAACTGTTGGGGTTTTATTTTTTTTTAAATGAGTAAGCTAGGGAAACCCTCTGATTTTCCAACAATATTTGAGATGTATATTAAACAGAAAAACAATTTTTTAAGTTGGCCATTAAAAAAGGAGAAAAGAAAGTGTAGGTGCTTACCAACAAGTCTTCTTCCATATTTACTGTTCCACCTTCTTTAAGAACAACTTTAGAAATATAGTTCTCACATGTGGTGAGGACATCACCACACACCTGGTTCAGTAATTCCTATGCCAAAGTAAATATAAGATATATTTAATATTTTTTAGGTACCTACTATGTATAAGGTACAATTCCAGGAACCAGGGATATAGAGACAAAAATAAAAAATAATCCCTGCCTTAAAAGAGTTTATATCCTATACCCTAACCTATGTAATAGATAAAACCATCTGAAACAATAAATTCTGTTGTCTTCAAAGGTGATTAAAAAAAAAAAACCACCAGCATGTTTTTGTATCTTTTCTTTGCTGTATATCATTACAAAATTTCTTAGTCAAAAACCTGCCAAGAATAAAGACATTCAGTAATCTGGCTGTGAGAATTGGCTAAGTGACATTTATAAGGAATAGTCTATATTTGAACAGTTATTCTCTTCCTGACTTCCACACTTTAGTACAAGGTCAACAGACATATATGTAAAAAAGGCCAGTGCCCTAGATTAGAATAAAACCATTATAAGGAAAAGAACAGAGCTCCTTATGTGCTGCTTATTTACCAAAGACAAATGTTTAATCCATTTTTTCTGGACCATTACAGACTTCAAGGGAAAGCAGCATGGTTCCCCTTGAAGTCTGTGGTGGTCCTGACAAATGGCTCAGTGGAAAGAGTGCTGGATTTGGAGTCAGAGGACCTGACCTGAGTTTGAGTCCCAGTTCTGCTATGTCCTGTGGGATCATGGGCAAATATCATGGCTTCTCTGGGCCATCTATAAAATGAGGGGACTGGACAAAATGATCGCTATGGTCCTCCTTCCACTTCTAGAGATAGGATCCTGTGATCTTTTGCATTTCTTCACCTCCACCCCATACCATGAACTCTATATGACAGAAGGAAAGAAATTACACAAATGTCTTTTGCAGTTCATCCTATTTCTCACCAATATTATAATCAAAATGTTCTCCTTTGGTTTAACAAAAATAATTTTAAAATGATTTCAACATTGTCATTTAGTTGTTCAGTCATGTCCGACTCTTCATGACCTCAGGGATCATAATGTCCAGAGGGTTTTCTTGGCAGAGATACTAGAGTGGTATGCTACTTCCTTCTCCAGCTCATTTTACAGATGAGGAAACTGAGGCAAACAGGATTAAATTACTTGCCCTGGGTCACACAGCTAGCAAGTGTCTGAGGCCAGATTTGAACTCAAATCTTCCTGACTCCAGGCTATCCACTGAGCCATCTAACTGCCTCTACAATGTTGTTACTTGCCTAAAAAATGTTATCATTAACTTGTATGACATGAGTCATAATATCACCCAGGAACTTAAGGCTTTCTGAAATCCATGCTTCCACTCTACCTCTAAGATTAGGTGAAAGTTTGCTAGACTAGATCTCTTCTCAATACAAGGACTGGGATCAAGTACTCTAGGTCAACCTACCATTCTTTTCTTCTTTTTATTTCATTCAATACATGCCAACTATTTTTTTTGTCATTTGTTTAATTAAGAAAACCTTCCTCATCTAAAATTTCTTTTAAAAATTTCTTGAACTGTTCTAAACAAAGATGCTGGAGAAAACTAAACTAAAAACAATCACTTCACTCATGACACAAATAGAAGGAAAATACCAGCTAAAATTTATGAAGGAAATAACTCACTACTTTCAACTAATTAGATTTCAAACTGTGTTACATGTGGAAAAGCAATTATAATGTATTGATTACATGTTATTTCAACTATACAATGGACCATCTTCAAAGAACAGATAAATAAATATAGCTCAGTTATAAAATGGAAAGTGTTAACTGATACTCTAGGTAGATTTAAGAGAACAGAATCTTTGGGATAGCAGGAGCTTCGAAAATCATCTTGTCCAAATGTTATCTGACACAGGAATCCAACTGAAATGTCCTTTACAGAAAATCACCCAGACTCTACTGCCGGCAAACTCACTGTACTTCCTAAGTGAGTACACATTCTATTTTGGACAGCTCTAAAAATTTGGAAGGTTTTTGAAATATTGTCAAAATCTCCACCATCTCCTTCAAACACCATATCTCCAACCACCAGCCATAATGCTGCCCTCCTGTAGTAGCAATTAGATTCGAAGATCTTTCCCATCCATTAATGGGCCATGTGACCTGCTTAATCACAGGAAGACTAAGACACATATGGTGGCAGGAGCTTCCTGACAGCAAAAGGAAGTTATGTCACAGGAGATGCTGAGAGACAGAGAGATGTTATGGCTGCTAACGGCCGCCTCCTGTGATTGTTAGAACTGAACAGGCTGACTTAGCTATACTGTGAGTTTGTTTTGAGGAAGACCCCAGCAGGGGGTGGGAGAGGTTTTGGAATGTCGAGGCTCCAGGCTATGATATGGTGTTTTAAGTTCCTTGCTGTTATAATAAAGTGGGCTGACTGGCTGTGGGAGCTGAACATTTGGTTATAGGATATGATTTTCTGGTGTCTGAATAAATGTTATACTTCTTTTGCCTTCTTTATGGAGAGTCTCTCATAACTTGAGATACAGAACTACACAGGCATATTCACGATTATTGCTGATGTGTTTATTGCCTTACTGTTACAACTGCAGAACCAAGTAGGCCAAAATTAATCCTTCTTTCACAAAACTGGCTTTTAAATATTTCACAATATTACAGAATTTTGTATTAGAAGGAACCTCTGAGGTCATATAGTCTTACCTATAACCAAACAGTGAGATAGTAATCATCTCTTCCAAACCTCCTCAATCTGTTTTTTTAAAAAATGCTTTATGCTTATTGAGGGGATGTCCATCAAATGGGGAATTTCTGAACAAGTTGTGGTATATGATTGTAATGGAATACTATTGTGCTATAAAAATGACAAGCAGGATAATTTCAGAAAAATCCAGAAAGACTTACTTATATGAACTGATGCAAAGTGAAATGAGCAGAACCAGGAGAACACTGTACACAGTAACAGCAATATTGTACAATGATCAATTGTGAATTAGCTATTCTCAGCAATACAATGATCCAAAACAATTTCAAAGGACTGCCGATGAAAAATGCTATCTATCTCCCAGAGAACTGATGGAGTCTGAATGCAGATTAAAACATACTATTTTTCACTTTCTTTAGCTTTCTCATGTTGCTTTTGGGGGGCGGGGGGGGGGGGGGGGGGCGCGAGGCGGTGAGGGTGGGGGTCCTGTCTTCCTTCACAAGACTAATATGTTTTGCATGATTGCGCATGTATAACCTATATCAAATTGTTTACTGTCTCAGGAAGGAAAGAATTTGAAACTCAAAATTTTAAAAATTGAATCTTAAAAATTGTTTTTACATGTAATGGGAAAAAATAATATATTATTTTGAAAAATGTTTTATGCTTTTCCAATTTTTTAAAATTATTTCATATTATAATAACTTCTCAACACTCCCCAAATGAATCTGCCCTTGTAATAAAGCATCATTAAGAAGAGAAACCAACAACTGGCCATGTCTGACAGAAATTCTCTTATTCTGTACCTGTAGTCTATCATTTTTTAATCTTTTAATTTTAAATGTTTTTATGTTTTGAACTTAAACCACAAAAAGGGCCATTTCCACACACAAAAAAGATTCTCAATAAAACCAGAAATCTCTATCACATAATTTATATAATTAAACACATTAACTTCAAAACTGTTCTGTTTACCCTGCTTCCTTCTGAATTTCTCCTGTTCTCATCTGTGCATTTAAAAAAAATGTTTCAATGGTCTTTTTTTTTTTGGCATTACTACTGCTAAAGAGGGCAGCAGGTGGCACAACGATTAGAGTACCAGATGTGGAGTCAGGAAGCCTCATCTTCCAAAATTCAAATCTGGCCTCAGATGCTTATTAGCCGTGTGAACCTGGGCAAGTCATCTAACACTATTTACCTCAGTTTCGTCATCTGTAACATGATTTGGAGAATGAAATGGCAAAACACTTCAGTATTTTTTGCCAAGAAAACTGCAAATGGGGTCACAAAGAGTCAGACACAACTGAAGAAATGGCTGAAATTGCTAAATAGAGATTCCCTCTTGCTCCTCTGCCCTAATTAAAAACCAAAATGGGTGGGAAACCTCTTGTAAAAAACCAGCAAAAGCAAGGAAAATCAATCCACAGAGTATCCACATCCAAAAAGTATGCTTCTTTCTTCACTTTTGTATTCAGGACTAGAAATAAAATTCCAGATACAGTTTGTCCATGGTCAAATAGTGTTGGACTATCCACTTTCCTTATTCTATTCATGATACTTCTAATAATACAGCCTACAATTTCATTAGAGGTTTTGTTGTTGTTGTTGTTTGACAGCCAAATCACACTCTTGACATATATTCAGATTACAATTCACTAAAACTTCCAAATTTTAGAGGCAGAGCCAAGATAGCAGAGAAATGGCAGGGACTAGTCTGTGCTCTCCCGAATTCCCCTACAAAGAACTTTAAATGATGCTCAAAACGAATTCTAGAGCAAAATCCAAAAAAGGATGGGTGAAACAATTTTCCAGCCCAAAACAAATTAGGTCAGCAGGAAATCTGTCACACTAGAGTGAGAGAGGAGCACAGTCCAGCACAGGCAAAACCCCAGCAAGGCAGCAGCACGCTGAACCTCAGCAAGTAGCAACAGCTTCCAGAGCTCTCAACCCACAGAAAGTAAGGAGGTAGGAAAATTGGTCAAAAGGATATTACAGGGGTCACTTTGCTAGTACTAGGTGCAGGACTCTATTGCATTGCCCATACAGAGATTCCAGTTCCAGTCCCAGGATAAGGAGGAGCACACCAGAGATTACAGCCGCAAGGGAGCAAGGAACTCTGATCATAGTTCCAGGACAGAAACAAGTGTTTGTGGTTGCTGACAGACCACAGCACAGGCCAGGGGAGTAATAAACAAACCTCTCCTTAGATCATACCACCTCAGAAGAACTGAAAACTTACAGACCCCGCCCCCCCCGCCCCCTGAACTACCTCTGAAAACAGCTGCACAAAAAACCTGAAGCTTGGAACAGTGCCCCCTCAACAAGAGCAGAGCCAACTTTAATATAAAGTTCAAAGTTAAGAAATAGGCTGGAAAAAAGAGCAAAAAACAAAAAAAGAACCTGACCATAGAAAGTGACTATGGTGACAGGGAATATCAAGACAGAAACTCAGAAGAAGATAACACAGTCAAACTGCTAAAGCCTCAAAGAAAAATGTGAATTGGTCTCAGGCTCCAAAAGAATTCTTGGAAGAGCTCAAAAAGGATTTTAAAAATCAAGTAAGAGAGGTAGAGAGAAAATTGGGAAAAAAATAAGAGTGATGCAAGAAAATCATGAAAAAAGAATAAATAGCATGGTAAAGGAGGCACAAAAAAATATTTAAAAAATAACACCTTAAAAAACAAAATAGGCCAAAAGATAAAAGAGGCACAAAAAATCCACCAAAAAGAACACCTTAAAAAACAGAATTGGGCAAAAGGAAAAAGATACAGTAAAAATTCACTGAAGAGACATACTCCTTAAAAAGCAGACTTGGCCACATGGAAAAAGACATGCAAAAATTCACTGAAGAAAAGAACTCTTTAAAAAGAAGAATTGGCCAAATGCAAAAGGAGGTACAAAAGTTCACTAAAAAAAAATAATGGCAAGTGGAAGCTAATAACTTCATGGGACATCAAGAAATAATAAAATCAAAAGAATGAAAAAAAAAGAAGAAAATGTAAAATACCTCACTGGAAAAACAACTGACCTGGAATATAGATCCAGAAGAAATAATTTAAGAATTATTGGACTACCTGAAAGCCATGATCAAAAAAGAACCTTGACATAATCTTTCAAGAAATTATCAAAGAAAGCTACCCTGATATTCCAGAACCAGAGGGTTAAATAGAAATTGAAAAAAAAATTCATCAACCATCTCTTGAAAGAGCTCCCAAGACAAAAACTCCCAGGAAAATTTTAGCCAAATTCCAGAGCTCCCGGGTCAATGAGAAAATATTGCAAGCAGCCAGAAAGAACAATTCAAATATCATGGAGCCACAGTCAAGATAACACAAGATTTAGCAGCTTCTCTATGAAAGTATCTGAGGACCTAGAATATATTTCTGGAAGGCAAAGGAGAACAATCAAGATCACCTACCAAACAAAACTGAGTATAATCCTTCAGGAGAAAGAAAAAGGACATTTAATGAAATATGATTTTCAAACATTCCTAATGAAAAGGCCAGAGCTGAATAGAAAATATTACTTTCAAGTACAAGACTCAAGAGAAGCATAAAAAGGTAAACAGGAAAGAGTAATCCTAAGTGATCCAATAAAGTTAAACTGCTTACATCCCTACATGGGAAGATGATACTTGTAACTCCTAAGAACTTTATCATTATTAGGGCAGTAAGAAGGAGTATACATAGATATAGGGCATGGTTATGAACTGAGTACGATGGGATGATAGCTAAAAAAAAGGGGGGGTAAGAAAGAGGTATGCACTGGGACAAGGGGAAAGAGAGAGGGTAGAATGGGGTAAATTATCTCACATAAAAGAGGCATGAAAGAACAGTGGAGGGGAAGATGGGGAAGGTAAATATTGAACTTTACTCTCATTGGAATTAGCTCAAAGAGGGAATAGCATACACACTTAGGTATGGAAATCTGTCTTACCCCACAGAAAAGTGGAGAGGAAGCAG
Organism: Trichosurus vulpecula; assembly: GCF_011100635.1. Lineage (NCBI taxonomy): Eukaryota > Metazoa > Chordata > Mammalia > Diprotodontia > Phalangeridae > Trichosurus > Trichosurus vulpecula. The sequence continues at coordinate 176,565,298 of NC_050574.1, forward strand.
ATAAGAAAAGGGGGGAAGAAGAGGGGGAAGGATTTGGATCTGATAGAAAGGAGGGCAGATGGGGAGGCAGCAGTCAGAAGCAAAACACTTGTGAGGATGAACAGGGTGAATGGAGGGGGAAAATAGAATAGAGGGAAATACACAGTAATCTTAACTGTGAAAAAAAATTTTACAGCCAAGTTTCTCTGAAAAAGGATTCATTTCTCAGAATATAGAGAACTGAGTCAAATTTATAAAAATTAAATCTATTCCCCAATTGAAAAGGACTATGAATAGACAGTTTTCACATGAAGTAAAGAAAGCTATCTATAGTCATATGAAAAAGTGCTCTAAGTCACTATTGATTAAAGAAATGCAAATTAAAACAACACCTCACACCCTATCAGATTGACTAATATGACCAAAAAGGAAAATGGCAAATGTTGGAGGGGATGTGGGAAAACTGAGATATTAATGCACTGTGGTGGAGTTGTGAACTGATTCAAACATCCTGGAGAGCAGTTTGGAATTATGCCCAAAGGGCTGTAAAACTGTGCATACCCTTTGACCCAGCAATACCACTATTAGGTCTGTATCCAAAAGAGATTTTTTAAAAAAGGGAAAAAGATCTATATGGACAAAAATATTTATAGCAGCTCTTTTTGTGGTGGTAAAGAACTGGAAATTGAAGAGACACCCACCAATTGTGGAACTGCTGAACAAGTTATGGTACATGATTGTGATGGAGTGCTATTGTGCTATAAGAAATGATGAGCAATATACTCTCAAAAAACCAGCTAAGACTTACATAAACTGATGCAAAATTAAGAACCAGAAAAACATTGTACACAGTAACAGCAATATTGTAAAATGAAGGACTTAGCTGTTCTTAGAAATACAATAATCCAGTATAGTTCTGAAGGACTTATGATAAAAAATGCTACACATCTCCAGAGAAAGAACTGATGAAATCCGAATGCAAATCAGCACACACTTTTTTAAAAAAAACTTTATTTTTCTTGGGGGTTTTTGTCTGTGTTTTCCTTTACAACATGACAAATATGGAAATGTTTTGCATGACCGAACATGTATAACCTATATCAAATTTCTTACCTTCTCAATGAGAGGAGAAAATGAGAGGGAAGGGGAAAGATAAAGGGAGAGAATTTGGAACTCAAAATTTTAAAAAATGAATGTTAAAAATTGTTTTCACATGTAATTGGGAAAAAATTTAAATGAAGATAAAAAAAAATCCTTCCTAATTTGTTTTCATGTGAAATGTTAACAACATACCCTCTTCCCTATTATATCTGTAAAACTGTTTTTTTTTTTTTTTTAACTCAAATTCAGGCCTTAAACATTTATCCACATGAAATTCCACCGGAGCCCCTTGCTCCAACCAACCGAAATCTTTAGATCCTCATTCTGCCATCCACTGTCTTAATTATTTCTCATAGCTTTCTGTCCAGAAAATCTGATAAGCATACCATCTGACCTGTTCATTTGAGATTTACAGAAATAGTTCAGTAGGTCATTCTCATTTTCCTATGGTAAGCTATTTCCTCTAGCTGTCCTAGGGAAGGCTGTATAAATTGAAGTTTGTGCTCTACCTCACTCATTGGCTTTGACTCAGCTTTTAGTTTTAATCGTGGTCTGCCTTATTTCCCATAATACTATTTGCCCCAGAAACATTAAATGTTGTGATGCTTTTTTTGCCCAGAGCATGGATCTTGAAATGAAAGGGGCCTGAAAGAGAGGTCACTGAGTCCAACCTCCTTGCTTTACAAATGAGGAAACTGAGGCCTAAGGAGAATAAGTGACCTGCCCAAGGTCCCACAGGTAGTATCAGAAGTGGAATAATAATCCAAGTCCTCCAACTCCAGCATCAGTGATCTTTCCTCTGTGCCATGCTGCCTCCTAGGTAACAAGTAAAGGTCCAGAATGAAGTCCAAATAGACTACTAATGAAGGAAAAGGGAAGGTAAGATTTCAAGCCACCAAAGAAATGCAACAGGAACGTGCAGAGATCAAATCATACTAAGTGATCTTAGATCTTAGCTCAAGTCAAAGAGATCTTAAGAGTACAATGTGACCTATCACACCCTAGCCATCTCTTTAGACTGTACTATTTACCCCAAGAGGTTGTTTTTAGAAAAGTGCCTTATAATCCTGACAATGCTATATAAATGTTATTTTACAATAATGTTAACAATATTATAAATAATAATATTATCATTGTTCAACAAAGCAGAGACAAAAAAAAAGGTCAGGATGAGAAAGGGTTATTTATGAGTTCTTTGAAAGGAGGGCCTCTAGCTCATCTTTACATATTTCACAGTGCCTAGCACAGGGTCTTTCAGGAATGCAACAAATGAGAAAGAACATAAAGAAATATAGTATTGTCAATGAGTCTATCAACTGAAAATACTCGAGGTGCAGAAGACATATATAATTCACAGAACCTCAGAGTTGAAAGGGGCCTGAAAGATGATCCAATCAATCGACAAGCATTTACTAAGTGCCTACTATGTGCCAGACACTGTTAGGTGCAACGGATACAAAGACAAAAATAAAACAGTCCTTCCCTCAAGAAGCTTATACCCTATCAGGGAGATGATATGTATATATGTAAGTGTGCACAAAATATTACAAATAAATACAAAGTGATTTTGGGAGGGGAGGCACTAGCAGCTGATGAAGGGAGTGTGTAGAATGAGCAAAGGTTTCATGTGGAATGCGAGCTTGATTTTGAGAGAAATAAGGAGCTCTAAGAGGCAGAGGTGTGAAGAGTGTACCTTCCCAGGATGTTAAGTGGCACTGGCCAAGGTACAGAGACAAGACATGGAATGTCACATGAGAAAAATGGCATTTATACCGGTTTGACCAGACTGTGGGTTAAGGGAATGAAAGCACTGTATAATCAGATTGGTAAAGCAGCTTGAGGATAAATTGCGAAGGACCTCAAATGTCAAATAGAAATGCTTAAATTTGATCCTAGAGATAGGAAGCCAATGAATTTTACTGCTCAGGGAAGTAACACAATCAGATTGGTGCTTTAGGAGAATCACTTTGGAAGCTGTATGGTAGGTGAATTAGAAAGGGGAGAAGCTTTAGGCAAGAAGACCAATTAGAAGGCTCTTACAATAATAACCCAAGAGAGATATGATGGAGGCTTAGAAAAGAGTGGGGACCATGTGAATAGATAGAAGAAGTCAGATGTGAGAGATGTGGTGGTAGAAATGATAAGATTTTGGGGGGGCGGAGCCAAGATGGCGGCTGGTAAGCAGGGACTAGAGTGAGCTTCATACCTGAGTCCTTCCAAAAACCTATAAAAAATGGCTCTGAACCAATTCTAGAACGGCAGAACCCACAGAACAGCAGAGGGAAGCAGGGCTCCAGCCCAGGACAGCCTGGATGGTCTCTGGGTGAGGTCTATTCCACACGGAGCTCGGAGCTGGGAACGGAGTGGAGCAGAGCCCAGCCTGAGCGGCATGGACCATCCAGACCAGAAGCCGGGCGGAGGGGGCCCTAGCGCCCTGAATATGTGAGCTGCGGCAGTTACCAGATCCCTCGACCCAAAAACACCAGAGACTACGGAGAAGGTTAGTGGGAAAAGCTGCGGGAGTGGAAGGAGTTCGCGGTTCGGCTTCCAGCCCCAGGGGCAGCGGAGGTGGGGCAGCTACAGCTGTTGTTACTTCCGGCTCCAGGCCCACCTGGTGGGAGGAATTAAGTTGCGGATCAGAGCAGGAGTGCAACAGCCTGCTGAAGATCTAAGCCCAGTCTGGACTGGGGGTTCTTGGGGAAGGAGGAGTGCGGGTCTGACAGAGCTGGCACCTCCCCGCCAAACGTGGAACATAGAACTCGTTAGTCTACAAGCAGTCATACCCCACTGAAAAACTCAAGGGTCAAGTTAGTTGGCTGGGAATATGGCCAGGCAGCGAAAGCACACCCAGATTCAGTCTCAGACTTTGGATTCTTTCTTTGGTGACAAAGAAGACCAAAACATACAGCCTAAAGAAGACAACAAAGTCATAGAGCCTACAACAAAAGCCTCCAAGAAAAACATGAACTGGCCCCAGGCCACAGAAGAACTCAAAAAGGATTTGGAAAAGCAAGCTAGAGAAGTAGAGGAAAAACTGGGAAGAGAAATGAGAAGGATGCGAGAAAACCATGAAAACAAGTCAATGACTTGCTAAAGGAAACCCAAAAAAATACTGAAAAATACACTGAAGAAAACAACACCTTAAAAAACAGACTAACTCAAATGGCAAAAGAGCTCCAAAAAGCCAATGAGGAGAAGAATGCCTTGAAAGGCAGAATTAGCCAAATGGAAAAGGAGGTCCAAAAGACCACTGAAGAAAATACTACTTTAAAAATTAGACTGGAGCAAGTGGAAGCTAGTGACTTGATGAGAAATCAGGATATTATAAAACAGAACCAAAGGAATGAAAAAATGGAAGACAATGTGAAATATCTCCTTGGAAAAACCACTGACCTGGAAAATAGATCCAGGAGAGATCATTTAAAAATTATTGGACTACCTGAAAGCCATGATGAAAAAAAGAGCCTAGATACCATCTTTCAAGAAATTATCAAGGAGAACTGCCCTGATATTCTAGAGCCACAGGGCAAAATAGAAATTGAAAGAATCCACAGATCGCCTCCTTAAATAGATCCCAAAAAGAAATCTCCTAGGAATATTGTTGCCAAATTCCAGAGCTCCCAGATCAAGGAGAAAATACTGCAAGCAGCCAGAAAGAAACAATTTGAGTATTGTGGAAAACCAATCAGAATAACCCAAGATCTGGCAGCTTCTACATTAAGAGATCGAAGGGCTTGGAATGCGATATTCTGGAGGTCAATGGAGCTAGGATTAAAACCTAGAATCACCTACCCAGCAAAACTCAGTATCATGTTCCAAGGCAAAATATGGATTTTCAATAAAATAGAGGACTTTCAAGCTTTCTCAGTGAAAAGACCAGAACTGAATAGAAAATTTGACTTTCAAACACAAGAATCAAGAGAAGCATGAAAAGGTAATCAAGAAACAGAAATTGCAAGGGACTTACTAAAGTTGAACTGTTTTGTTTACATTCCTACATGGAAAGATGATGTGTATGATTCATGAGACCTCAGTATTAGGGTAGTTGAAGGGAATATGCATATATATATATGTATATGTTTATGTATATATACAAGTGAATGTGTATGTATGTATATATCTATGTGTATATGTATGTATGTGTGTATATATATATATATGTGTGTGTGTTTATATATATATAAAAGAGAGAGAGAGCAGACACAGGGTGAGTTGAAGATGAAGGGAAGATATCTAAAAGAAATAAAATGAAATTAAGGGATGAGAGAGCATCATACTGAGAGAGGGAGATAGGGAGAGATAGAATGGGGTGGATTATCTCGCATAAAGGTGGCAAGAGGAAGCAGTTCTGTGGGAGGAGGGGAGAGGGCAGATGAGGGGGGAATGAGTGAACCTTGCTCTCATCGGATTTGGCCTGAGGGGGAATACCATGCATACTCAGTTGGGTGTCTTGCCCCACAGGAGAGAAGAGGGAGGAAGATAAAAAAAATAAAAGGGGGGGGGATGATGGAGGGGAGGGCAGATGGGGGTGGAGGTAATCAAAACAGGCACTTTGGAGGGGGGACAGGGTCAAGGGAGAAAATTCGGTAAAGCGGGATGGATTGGGAAGGAGCAAAATGTAGTTAGCCTTTCGCGGCATGAGTATTGTGGAAGGGTTATACATGGTGATACACGTGTGGCCTGGGTTGAGTTGCTCGACTTCTTGGGGAGGGTGGGTGGGAAGGGAAGAGGGAAGAGAATTTGGAACTCAAAGTTTTAAAATCAGATGTTCAAAAACAAAAAAAGTTTTTGCATGCAACTAAAAAATAAGATACACAGGCAATGGGGCGTAGAAATTTATCTTGCCCTACAGGAGGGGAGGGGAAAGGGGGATGGGAGGGGAGGGGGGTGATAGAGGGGAGGGCTGACTGGGGAACAGGGCAACTAGAGTATAGGCCATCTTGGAGTGGGGGGGAGGGTGGAGATGGGGAGAGGATTTGTAATTCGAACTGTTGTGAAAATCAATGCTGAGAACCAGATATGTTAAATAAATAAATTTAAATTAAAAAAAAAAAAAAGAAATGATAAGATTTGGCAACTGTGTGGTCATGTGAAATGAGGGTGAAGAGTCACAAAAGCCAGGAACCAGGGGACTAGTAGGACATTAATAAACTCAACAGAAATCAGAAAGTTCAGAAAAAAGGAGCAAATTTGGAAGGAAAAGATAAGTTGTTTAGGAAGCACTGGCACATCTTTTTTTTTTTCCTTCCCCCCCCCCAAGTGGGGAAGGCAGGGCAATTGGGGTTAAGTGACTTGCCCAAGGTCAAGGGCCGGTGCTCTACTCACTGCGACACCTAGCTGCCCCAGCACTGGCACATCTTAAGAAAAACAGAGAAATATTTTCTAGAGTCAAAATGACCCCCTTGCCAAACAGGAAATACTGATTTAATAAAGTAGAGGGTCAAACATGACCTTACCTGTTCCTCCTCAGTCGTCTGTGCAAATGCATGACATAGTTTCTGCAGAACTTCAACAGCTGAACTAACCACCTCGGGAGGCCATTGAAACTCTCTCAGCTTACATTTGATAACATCTGAAAAGAAGATCAAACCACTTCAAATTTCAGTTGGGAAAAATACAACTAAATTGAGAAGCAAAAACTTTTCCCCAACAAGACTACAGATATACTTAACTGTCAGCTTTTCCTGGGTACTCCTAGGTAGGTGCTTTGCAATATGCCCAATCACACAGAGAATATGTCCTGTAGTGTCAGAACTGATATTCTCTTGCCTAGAAGATGGTAAAAGACAAATAGCTATATGAAACTAGAAAAGAACGCTTGAGAAGAATAGCATCATTCCCTCTGTTATTACTGAGGGTAGAAGTAAGTCATATTGTAGAAAATTCTAAAGGGATTAATGTACTAGAAAATGGCGTTTTAAAGTATTAATTTTCACAATGGAATTTAAGCAAGTGTTTTGAATCTTAATATCTACGAAGCAGCATACACCCTGTACTGGAGGAAGACACTGGCTTGGATTTGTTTTCAGCACCAATCAATAACTAGATTAAGAGCATACACACCCACTGATTCTTTCCCAGGATTCAATTATTTTGGTGTAATCCAGTTTAGGTGATGAGCAAGCAACCTTTGAGAGCAACATCCAGGCTGGGGCTGAGTGTTCCGTTTCAGTATGGGATATCACATTATTTATAAAAGTAGATGAGAATTTATCTTTCTTAGACCACATGTGAAAAGCCTTATTTAAATAACGGCTGGTAAAAAGAAGAGAAAGCATTATTAAATTTATAAATACCACACACAGGCTCAGACTTAGGAGTTAAAGGGTATCTCCAGATGGATTAGGTTCTGGAAGCATACCAAACAACTGTATATAAGAGATACTGGCTAATGACTTAAATTAGATTTCTCACCGTATACCCGTTCCAGTTTATTTTTCCACACACAATCTAGCCAGGAAAGCAAAACAAACAAACAAACAAACAAACAAAAAAACATCACTGCCCCACCCCACCCCCCCATATCCACAAACAAATACACAAAAATCTACTATATAGTCAGCTGATCAATCCTTATACCCTACCCTACAAAAAAACAAAAAAACAAAAAAAACAAACACCTCTCTGTTACAAACATGCAGGACAGGTCACATAAACCCAGGTCCAGCTGGCTTACGATCACAGAAAAGATGAAAGTTGTCCAATTTTGGAGGGATCGTTAGGGAAGACATCCTAGTATTTAAGTTTGGCCAAATTTACCTTGTCCAAAGTTACTATGTATGAATTACTAATACAATTAGAGAGTCTGTATAAGAATCCCCCCTTTTAAAAAATGAGAATAAGTAAAAGAAAATGCTACCAATTTATTAATCTCAAAGTACTGGTGTTATGTCTGTCCTTTTTAAACTACCTCTTCCTCTGTTCCTTCCCAAAGCATTTTGGAAAAAAAAAAAAGCAAAATGAGGTCAAATTAACCATAGGACAAGTACCATAATGTACATTTGAATGAAGAGGAATGTATTGTGCTAACTATAAATAAGCAAGTGGTTGTTTTCTCATCCCCTGATTACTTGCTATTTGGGGCTGCTAGTAATATGAAAAACATACAATTAATATGGCTTTTCTCATTTTAAAAAATGGAAATTATCATAGTATGAAGAAAAGAGGCAACTATAAGATAAGCAATACACAACATAAGTATAAAATATGTACAAACATTTATAGTAGTAAAACTACAAAAATAAGCTACTCTTTAAAATTATCCATAGATATTTCATGAAATTCAGAAATCCCACAATAGTATCTTGCCTGTCACTATAATCATAACATTATATAATTATCGAATCAAGGATTAAGATGCCCAATAAAGTATTTGCCTCATTATCCCCATCCCCTCTGATGGTAGAAACTGAAGCCCAAAGTTACTAACTTGTCCAAAATTAACATTTAAAACTTTGGAATTCCAATCCACTTCCTTGTGAAAAAGAAAGCTATTAAAAATCACCTGAAATTATGTCATAATTTGACATATTAATGCAAAGATCTTTCTTTGATGTACTGCTTCACTTCTGACATCTCAAAAGAACAACTTCCCTTCTCTATTGACCACTTCCTTATCGTCTACAATTTGACATCCACTGCTGTTCTCCCTTAGCTCCCAGTAAATAAGTTACCCAGTCCATTTTGACTTAGGTCTATTCTGGAAGTCATCTTCAGCCAATGTTGCCCTCATTAACATCCTAGAATCCTTCTGTACATTAATTTTCTTTCAGCATGCTCAATGTCCAACTCTGAATCACTTACAATGCTGGCTTTTCTGAATTTCTACTACATAATGGCAGAGATTTCCTCTAGGAAGTAATGGAACCATATTGATCTGGATAAATTCATGCTAAATTCAACCAGGTCCTTTATGCTATAATTAAGCTAGACCACTCTCCACAACTTTTCAAACATTCCCATCCTCCTCAAGCCTTCTAGCCCTTTAATGGGGGCCCACTGCTTTAAAAAAGGGGCCTTTATCCATCATATTTGGCGGATGATCTTGTCCCCTGCTTTCCTGAAAGAATCAAGACCAGAATTTATATTTTCTCACTTCATTCTTCACAACTTTTAACTTTAAAAAAATCTGTTTCTTCATCTATCCTCTTTCTGCCTTTAAGGTATCCTTCCACCTTCTTGGGGTTAAGCCCCGCAATCTGTGAGGCCACTGAACAATACCTTACATTTCCCCTAAAATCTCCTATCAATTTTTCACCATTTCTGCTATCTTCAATTTATACCTTTCTACTAGCTCCTCTCAGTTTTCCTTCCAACACACACAAGATAACCATTTCAAGTCTTGACTTGATTCGATTGTCTCTCTACTTACCATCTGATTTGTCGTCTTCCTTTCTCTGTCAAATCCCTGGAGTATGTAACCTAAGCTTATTTCCTTTACTTCTCTTTTAAATAGCTTCAATTTCATTTTACTTTTTAAAAAAATTAACTAGCATGTATTTTCTTTCCCTTTCACTCTTTGCTCAGTTCTTTACTTTTTTACTATCTACTCTCACCTTAATCTCCTGTAATCTGGATTCCTTCCTATCATCCTACTAAAAAAAATACTATAAAAGGCTCTCCTTGTCACCAAATCTAATTACATTTACATCTCTATCATCCTTGAGTTCTCTATAGCACCTGACACTATTTCATCACACACATACACACACACAAGCTTACAGAGCTTTTTTTTTTTTTAAACTGAAGCTCATCCCCCTTGGCTTTTGTAATAAAAAATTCTAAAGGTTTTTCCAATTACCTCTCTGATGAATCTTTGTCTGTTTTGGTGGTCCTTCTTCCTTTTCCTGTGCTCCAAATGAAGCCTCTAATCCAACCAAACTGTTCTACTTGTTTTCTCTACCTCTTTGGAGATCAGAAACATAATAGGCTTCCTTGACTGCCTCCATCCCTGTGTTCATGCTGTTTCCCAAGCCTATAATGTCTTGCCCTGTCCTATCTCTACCTAATACAATCCTACTTCCCCATTCTTCTAAGTCAATACCAAATGCTACTTCTTTTTTGAAGTCACACTGATGACACCAGTGATTAGTGACATAGCCTTCTTTCAAAATTCTATAGCATTATATTTCTTTGTGTTCCCACAGCATCTTTTACCTGTACTTTGCACACAGTGAGTACCTAATAAATAATGACTAAATGTTGACATCGACAACTATGGAAATGTCCTGGCACCAAGCACAGTTAAGTTCCCAGCACCCACTGTGTGCCTACAATTGTAAGGATAAACTTTAGATAAGACATGATTACTGGTATCATGGAGCTCAGTAGGGGCCAAAACATAAAGACATGTCTATAATGTTTAATACTATACCACAGACATATTAGAGCAACAAAATAGAGTATATAATATAAAATCAAAGAGAAAAAAGCTAGTCACAACAAAGAGCAATTAGGAAAGGCTTGCTTCATGGAGGAAATGACACAAATCATAACATTTGCATAGTCACAGATTCTGAACCTAGAGCTCAGAGGCTGAGAAAGCCAAACAGAGACAAGAGAGAGAGAAGCAGGAAAATTCAAGGGATGTGGCAGGGCTGGAAACAATCCATTCTGATGGCAGCAGCTTACAGCTGAGGGAAGGAAGTGACAGGGCTAAGGCCAGTATCACATGGCAGCACAGACTCAGGACAACCTGAATTCTTTTATTCAATAGGCAATAAGGAACTACTAAAGACTTTTGAATAGAGGTAGAACATCAGCATCCTGGAGGAAGATACAGATGGATGGAAGATGGGAGAACTGTTAGGAGGCTACTGCGACAGTCCAGGTTTTATGGTAATGAAGGACTATGTAAGGAATGTAAGTCCATTCTTAGGTAAATAACCATATGCTTCATACCCCCCTCACCACTCTCCTGGATTATTAAGAAACCTCACAATTGATCTCTCTGTCAAGGGACTCCCGACTTTCCAATCTATTCTCCACACAGATGCCAAATTGATATTCCTGATGCATGGAGTCTGAGCATGGGGAACATGCTTCATCATAGGTCCTTTGGAAACACGGTTGACCACTGTCTTAAGTCTTTCAAAGCTGTTTTTCTTTGCAGTACTGCTACCCTTGTATAAATTGTTCTCCTGATTCTACTTACTTAACTTTGTTCAATTCATACTACCCAGGATTCTCTGAAATCATCATTTGTCATTTCTTATAGCACAATAACTTTACACCATACTCATATCACAATCTGTTCAGCCATTTCCCCAATTGTCTAACTGGCAAGCCAGGACACTCCTTTAAACTCTAGTTCTTTTCTGTTCCCTCTTTAATTTTCCCTTCAGGACCAGAAGTTTGCTTTACTTGCAACTATTCCCACCTCAATATTATCTTCCCTCTTAACCCCTTGCCTTCATCACCAAATGTTCCCTGTTGAGTTTGATGCATTTCTACACCAATATGCTTGTGTGGGCATTCAACCTTCCTTTGTCCATTTCAGGTCAGAGTAAGATTCATCTTATACCTATTCCCTCACTACTTCTTCCTCCATGATTTCGTGCTCTTACTCTCATGAACCCTCCTTTTGACACTAGCGCATCCTTCCTCTTATCTTTCCTTTTCCTTCCTCTCTTCAAACCCTTAGAACTGAGCCTTCCATATTCTCCTTTCCCTTTCTTTCACCACCCACCACCACCCAGGACTTCTGGTTTTTCTTATTCATTACCCTCTAAAGACAAGAAGGTTCTAGAGAAACACTTGTTTCTTCTCCCTCATTGGAACGTTAGTACTACAATATTATGCAATTCCTCCCAAGTGCTCAAATAATTTTACCTTTCTAGGTTTCTTTGGACTCTTGTGTTTGTGTGCTAAAGTTCCCACTCAGCTCTAGTCTTCATCAGAAATACTTGGAAGTCTTCTCTTCTAACTAAAGATCCACTTTTACCCTATAGGATGATATTCAGTTTTGCAGAGTTAAGGTATCCTTGGCTTATCAACCTTTATCTTTCACCTTTTGGCATAACATACTCCAAGATCTCCTATCATCTGTAACAGAAGCTGCCGGGTCTTGTGTGATCCTCCTGACTCGGCTTGCTCAGTACTTGAACTGCTTCTTTCAGGACACTGGCAGTACTTTTCCATTAAAGTGGAAGCTCTAGATTTGGGCTATGATATTCCCGGGTCTTGTCCTTTTGCTGTTCCTTTCAGGTGATTATGTATACTTTCTTGCTTCAATGCTTCTAGCAATTCATATGGTTCCTATGGAAAATCCATTTTTTTCCTTTGAGTTTCTTCTTGCAGTTATTATAGAGTTAGATTTGTAATTAAAAAAAAAATGTTGGCCAGTGTTTTCTTTGGTTTACTCATCTCTCCTCAACTTTATTTCCTGAACTGGGGATTTGTGTCAGGTCTAGGATCTGCACTTCGATGCACTTTTGGGTGTGGTGGTCAACCTTAGTTAGTCTAGTTCTGGGTCCCCTGGATTCACTTTCCCCTTTCAACTTACAATCCCCTGAACCTTTGAGGTTTAGACTGCTTCATTTTCAGGGCTATTTCTTCTGTCTCAGGATAGAGAATTAAGTAACTTCAATCCCAAGTCTGGCAACCTGAACAGAGCACTATGGCACCATGGTTACTGCCCACTGCTGTTCCTCAAGGCTTCCAAAGACTTCCTGACTACCCTTGGACTTTCTCTGAGGAGCTCTCCTTGATGCCTCCAGATACAGTGCCTTGTAGGCCAAAAGAATCCCATCTCTGCTCACAATGGCCTTTAACTTTGCTAGACAGACTCTCTTTCCTATTACCTGTGGAATTCTGGCTGAAACTAACTTTGTTTATGGGCCCTCTATTCTATTGCTTTGAGGCTTTCATTTTGTGAAAAAAGTTACTGTTTCTCATAAGATTCTTGATTATTACTTGTCTGGTGGCAACTTCAGGGTTTTGCTGGAGTAGGTTTTTGGGAGCTGGGCAGTCTGTGATAGAAGGCTTTTTTGGAGATTGGAAAGACTAGTATATATAGGTAGTTGGGTGGGAAAGAATCAGTGGAAAGGGAGAGAATGAAGATATTTGAAACAGGGATAACTGGTAGAGTAGGGAACACAATATGGCAAGGGGAGGGAGAAAATGAGGAGGGCCGCAGAAAAGAATGGGTAAAAATGAATGAAATCAAGAATATATAAAAATAAGGGGAAAGAACTAGTTATCACAGTAACTAGCTTAAACAATATCGTAATGCTTTTAAAAACAGTCAATATAATACATGAAAAAGAACTCAAGATACAAGACATGAATACACAATATTCTACACTAGTAAAGTCTTTATGAAAGTACTATATCCATTGGTACAGTGTACATTATAAGAGAGCAAGAGGAAATTGAAAAGCCCTCAAATGAAAGCAAAAAATGATTAAAAGACCCATAAAAATGTAACTGTTACAAGAAGGTTTAAGGAATTAGAACTATAAAAATTCAAAAACCTTCTTAAAGGAAAATGAGCTGTAAAACTGACATACCTCAGGTCCTGGCTTTCTGAAGTGAGAAGAGTAAGGAGATCCCATGCTAACATCTGGTTACTGTCTTCACTTTGGAATTTACTATAGTGCTTAACGTGCTGTAACACAAGCTGGTCAAGACACTCCAAAGCCTTCTCTTGCACAGTGCTTTCCGTGTCCATCACAACTGGGATGATTCCGGTCAGCCAGGCTTTCTGTATCAAGACACTTCTGTGCTGAGCCTTAAAGAAAAGGTGAAGCAAAAGGAATAAGCACTTATTTGGTGCCTGCTCTGTCCTAGGCACTACGTTAAGCACTTTGTAAATATTATCTCATTCAATCCTTGTACCAACTTTATGAGGTGGGTTCTATTACATTCCCCATTCTGTAGCTGGGAAAACTGAGGCAGACAGAGGTTAAATGACTTGCCCACGGTCACACAGCTAGTAAGTATCTGAGGCCAAATTTGAACACAGATCTTCCTGACTCCAGCTCAGCGCTTTATCCACTGCACTATCTAGCTGCCTCTAATTGAAGTTATTCAGTCTTTCAAATGAAATCAAAGTAAAAAATCAGTGAACTTGTGATCAAGAACTAAAGGGTAAAAAACATAAGCAAAAAAATGTGAAGGCACCTATTAAAAATATTTTAACACTTATGGCATAGGAGGCCAAAAAAAAAGGAAATGGACAAAGTCCAGTCACAAGTTATTATAAAACAACACTTATTGAAATCTTAAATCAAGTATTAAAATTTATCATTATTAGACTATGTCAATGTTCCTTTTGATGATGTCAGATCATGAGGGATTGATTCCAGAAGTAAATATTAATCAAGATAAAGCATAAATCAACATCTATTCCAAGGAACAATTAAACTACATGCTGACAGAAAGAAGAAGTCAATATATATATTGCTTTATGCTTTCTGGCATGAAATACAGAAAATAAACATGCTTTCAAAGTGCTTCAGCAACTGTCCTTTGAACTAAATTATACATGTTTTAAATGGAGCTGCTCTCATGGCAACACCATCTGCATATTTCACATTTTTTAAAAAACTGTTTCAGACCTCTGGCTCAACCAAATTTAGATAAGGAAAATTAACTGAATTGCATGTTAGCACTTTCAGCTTAGCAAAAATCAAGAGGTTAATTGCCAGGATCATCTAGAATAAGTACCTAACATTTTCAGGTGGAATATGGCAGACCAGATGGAATTAAAGTCTAAGTCTTCCATTTTCTCTTTATACAGATAGCTATTTAATGGACTACTTAGAGTTTCTAATAGTCAAATATATAACATTTGCTATGACATTTTTTTTCAATCTTATGCAATTAATACAAATAAGAACCCACGACACCCATCACCTCACCATAAGAAGGTCAGTAAGAGATTGTAATGCTTGCTTTCGAACAGAAACCGCGGGATCCCGGCACCTATCCTGCAGAGTTGACAAGTCTTCTTGGGTACATGGGATCTGACTGTGTTTCATAATACTAACCAACACCTGGAAATTATATTTAAAAATTTTTATTTTTTATTCTGAATTTTAAACATAAAAAGAGCATTTCTAAACACAGCAGAACCAAAGAGATTTCTATATGAAACTATAACTCTCCACTTCACAGCATTTTTTAAAAGAATCTAATAAATTCTACACATTACTTTCAAAACTGCCTTGTTTGTCTGTATTCCTTCTGTACTTCCTCTAGAAGTCACCTAATCACACAATATAAACATTATATACTCACACATATATATCGTATATGGGATGATTATGATGAATAATTACATAAGGGCACAAAAGGAAGGATAAGGAAACCAAGGATGGAAAATTTTAAATTTCTAAAACTAAAGCCTATAAGAAAGACTAAAAGTCTAGACTGCCCTTTTCAATGCTGCAATATTTTTACTATACTGAGATTAAAGATTAAAAAGTAAGTTTGCAAAGGTAAATTAAATAATATAT
Source organism: Trichosurus vulpecula (assembly GCF_011100635.1). Classification (NCBI taxonomy): domain Eukaryota; kingdom Metazoa; phylum Chordata; class Mammalia; order Diprotodontia; family Phalangeridae; genus Trichosurus; species Trichosurus vulpecula. The sequence goes on from NC_050574.1 coordinate 176,580,837, forward strand.
ATAAACCTAAGAATTCCCAAAACTCTATCTTCCGCTATGAAGACTCTAGTGCTAGTAATTTATATAGTAAAGTATTGAGAAAAGCACACCTGGAGTGCAGATTTTCTAACATTGGTCTTCTCAATCACCAATTCTCTGTCTCAGCATGGGTCAGGATATCATTTCCCTATTTAGAAAATATCAGGAGTTAGTATGATATAAACCTCACAATATAACACAATAGAAAATCCTAGTCTAAGAGTTTTTGTATTGAGTCTAGAAATCATCAACTGGAAATGTAGTAGAAAGGGAAAAATAGGACATTTTTACCTGGCACGAGTACAATTTTTTTTTTTAAAAAGTTACTTTTGCTTAAACAACACAAGATGGGACTATCTGTACTTTAATCTAATAAAAGTTTTATAACGTGAAAGCCTCATCAAATTAATAAAACTTGAAGTCTCCTGGAAAAGGCTATGCAATAGTAAATCTGTAATTTGCAAAAAGGAAGTCTGGAGTCAGCAAGAACATTCAAAACAGTTTTGACTTACTTAACATATTTTGTAATCCACAAATCCATGGATTCCACAAAATCACAAATAACAAATTCAGATTTAGAATTTAACTTGAGTAGAACATACTATTATCAAGTACATTAAAACCAAATCTATAAGGCCAAAAAAACCAGTCTTCCTAAACTGTGAAGAACAGTAATTTGAATAACTATAATCCTTTGCATTTGTAAAGCACATTTCAAAATGTATCCCGATCTTCACAATATCCCTTTAAGACAGATGCTACAAAGAGCTTTATCCTCATTTTACAAATGAGGACAATAAAGTCAAATAAGCTAAGTGAGGTATATAAATTCAGAGCCCATAAAAAAACTGAGTACAACCCAAGTCCAATTTTCTTTCTACCGAATCTTGTGGACAATGAAAAGATTCCAGGATATTTTGGGCTCTGTCACAGCATGTAATAGGCACAGACTAAATCAGCACCTGCACTATACCCAGGGTGGGTAGCATACCCTGCCACAAACTAAAACTCAAACATGACATAATAGGAAGAAAACTGCATTTAGGGTCAGAAGGCTGAAATTTTGTGTCCTGGCTCCACCAGTGTGGGTAATTAATTACCTTTATCTCTGCATTTGTAACTGAAAAATGTCATGTAAATGTAAACATATGGCCTAGTGGTCAGAGGGTGGGAAATTTAGAATTGTAAAAGATCTCAGAAAAGTCATGTAATCTAACCCCTTCATTTTACAGATGAGGAAACTAGAGGCCAAGAAGATGAAGTCAAGTCACCAGTATTATTACGCGTCCCAATATGTACCAAATCAAACAATAAACATTTATTAGGCATCTGCTATGTGCCAGGCACTGTGCTAAGCACTGTAGATACAAAAAAAAAAACAAAAATACTCCTTACCTTCAAAAGCTCACAATGTAATATAGGACAGACAACATGCAAAAAACTATGTAAAAACAAGATATATACAGGACAAACTGGAGAACCTTGGAGATTAGGTGACTTGCAAAGGTCATATAGGTAGTAATTAACAGAGGTGGGATTTGAACCCCCATCCTCTGACTCCAAAGCTAGGGTTCTTTCCATTACAGTCCTGACAAATCATTAAGCAAACTATAATAGAACAAATTAACAGTGCAAAGTGATACATAAGCAGTATATGTACTGATTCACCAATGACTTCTTATAATCACTCTTAGTAAGTTTAAATTTCAAACTGACTAGTAGAAAAGGATTCTGAATGGGCAATTTTGCTGGGTACTTAAATATACATTTCACAAGGTAATGAAGTCTTAGTCATGGAGTCTAGTCAAAACAACTTAACAGGAGTAATGGTAAAGTAATGAAAACAAGGGAAAATTTAAAGGGGAAAGTATTCTTCCCAGCCCTCCCAAATTAATTATGAACAAATCAAACTTTAATGAAAACTTTCCAATGACTAGACCTTTTGAGCTTACATTTGAATTAGAAATCATGGCACAACGGTCTTTATTGAAAATAAACCACTTCCTAACTTCACGAAGTATTACTGGTGATTTCTGATTCCAGTACGAAATAAAACTTACGAAATAAAATACCATTTAACATCATGACCACCAGTATTAACTTTAATAAATCAGAACTACACTCTTAAGAAAAAAGGCTTCACTACTACAATAAGGGATTCAATCAGATCAGAACCTTAAAATGGGATTATTGCTTAAAGCTGTCTGAAACCAAATTAAATACTACTTAAACCTCAAGTTTTTTTCAGAGTAACATAATTTGACTTACCATCAAATCCAATTCTTTCACCACCACTGTCAGTATCTGTTACATCTATAGTTTTAAAAGTACTAAGTGTCTTTCTTGGACAGTTAGAAGGAACTTAAAAGACAATAAAAACAGAGAAAAAGAATTAAGATAAAAAATGATTACATCATTTATTTGACAGCATGAGTATGGCATGTTATTACTGTAGTTGCTCTATTTTCCTACTGACAATAAACCTCAACTTTTTTCATCAAGCAATAATGTACAATATTACATAAATACAAAACTCTAAAGCCAAAAAGCAATAATACACCTACTTCAAATGTGACAATTTATCTAGATAAGAGTCAATTAATAATAAGCCGACTGTTCAGTGTTCAAAACTAGATTGGTCCATTACCTTCTGTGCTTCCCAGTAAAGTGGTTGGACAACTATCCACCTGTGAGGCAGGATGACTGGAGGCTGAACAAGTAGAAAATGCACTATTATATATCATAATTAAATATATAGCCATCAAAATCAAGATAAATACTAAGCTAAACCTAAACACAAGACTAAATGACAATAAATGAATCATATTCTTCTCTCTCCAATGTATATGGACAGTAGTCATATCTACTTAACATTTAACAAAACATGGCAGTCTCTAGAAGCAAAAGCAGCCAACAATCTAAACAAACATTAGGTAACAAAGCCCCCTTTAAAAATATACCTATTTAAAATTCTACAAAATGACTTTCAATTCTAACAGACAGACAATCTATTTAAAAACAGTGAGATTAACGGAATCTACTAGAACAGGTATTTTAAAGGGTAGAAAGATATCCTACAATATGTATTTGGGAAATATTCTTTTTGCAAGTCTCTTATAGTAAACTGCCTAAATTCTTAACATTTATTCAAACAAAATTTAAAAAAAAAACAACATTTACCCACACACCCACAGCCTGCACACTACCTTGTAAAATCTCTAGTATGTTATCTGAGATAACAGTAATTGACATCTCCAGACAGTGAACAAAACTTGAGAGTGCCTTGCTACGGACAGTAGGTGCCTTGTCTGAGCAACGTCCAAACATCAATTCTTGTACTAAAAATTTGTGCTTTAAAAACTTCTGCTCCTCCAGGGAGAGGGAACTATCCAGCTCTCTTTCAGGATATTCCAAAAGAGCTAGGACTACATCAAGAGTAAATACTCTGTGTGAGATCTGTTGAAGCAGAGCACAGAAGAATCATCATTAGTTGGGAATAAAAAATGAAGGGATCTTTCTTATATGCCCTGCAACCTTGCAGTCATCAGCTATATGCAGTGCCATGTCCAAGGATCTATAAATAAGACATTTCTTCCTACCTTTATACTGCGAGAATATTTGTAAAGCCAGCGGATGAATGCAGCATACTCTAAACAGGGGAGTTTACTGAGCAATTGTGCCAAGGCCTGAGCTGCATAGGTCCGATATTCTGATTTATCCAGAACCTGAAACAGAGGAACAGTGAAATATTCTGGGACCAATACACTCTTCTGTAATGACAAGTCATTTTCAAGACAGATAGCTAAGTGAACTGAAACTAGGCAATATATCACAAATTAAAGATCTTTAAAGTTATCAATAACAATAATAATAGCTAGCATATACATGAGCTTTAAGGTTTACAAAGCACTTTACAAACATTATCTCATTTGATTCTCACAATAACCATGTGAGATAGGTGCTATTATTACCCCATTTTACAGATGAGGAAACTGAGGCAAAGATTAAGTGATTCTCTGGGACATACAACTAGTAAGTGTCTGAGTCTGAACTTGAACTCAGATCTTCCTGGCTCCAGGGTTTTATTTATTGAGCCACTTAGCTGCCTCTAATTCTTTTTTTACTTGTAAAAACAATTTTTAACATTTGTTTGTTTTTTTAAAAACTTTTGAGTTCCAAATTCTCTCCCTTCCTCCCTCCCCACCCACCCTCATTGAGAGGGCAAATAATTTGATATAGGTTATACATGTGTAATTATGCAAAACACTTCCATAATAGTCATATTGTGAAAGACTAACTATATCTCCCTCCATCCTATCCCACCCTGTTTATTCTATTCTCTCCTTTGACCCTGTGCCTCCTCAAAAGTGTTTGCTTCTGATTACCCCCTCCCCCAATCTGCCCTCCCTTCTATTACCACTCCCCCCCAACCCCTCTTATCCCAATTCTTCACTACTTTCTTGTAGGGTAAGATAGGTTTCTATACCCAATTGAGTGTGTATGTTATTCCCTCCTTAAGCCAAATCCAATGAGGATAAGGTTCACTCATTCCCTCTCACCATGCCTCTTCTTCCCTTCCACTGTAAAAGCTTTTGCTTGCCTCTTTTATGTGATAATTTACCCCATTCTACCTCTCCCTTTCTCATTCTCCCAGTACATTCCTCTCATCCCCTAAAATTACTTTTTAGATATCATCCCTTCATATTTAACTCATCCTGTGCCTTCTGTCTATATATATAACTTTCATAAGTACCTTATGATTTCTCTTTCCTGTTTACCTTTTCATACTTCTCTTGATTCTTATATCTGAAAGTCAAATTTTCTATTCAGCTCTCTTCATCAAGAATGCTTGAAAGTCCTCTATCTCACTGAAAATCCATCCCCCCACCTAAAACTTTTACTCAGTTTTGTTTGCTCCTTTGTCCTCCAGAATATCATATTCCAAGCCCTCCAATCTTTTAATATAGAAGCTGTTAAATCTTGTGTTATCCTGATTGCAGCTTTACAATACTTGAATGGTTTCTTTTTGGCTGCTTGCAATATTTTCTCCTTGACCTGGGAACTCTGGAATTTGGCTACAATATTCCTAGGAGTTTTCCTTTGGGGATCTCTTTAAGGAGGAGATTGATGGATTCTTTCCATTTCTATTTTACCCTCTGGTTCTAGAATATCAGTTTTCCTTGAAAGATGATGTCTAGGCTCCTTTTTTGATCATGGATTTCAGGTAGTCCAATAATTTTAAAATCCTCTCTCCTGGATCTATTTTCCAGGTCACTTGTTTTTCCAATGAGACATCTCCAAGTCTTCTATTTTTTTTCATTCTTTTGGTTTTGTTTTATGATTTCTTAATTTCTCATAGAATCATTAGCTTCCTTTTGCTCTAACTTTTAAAGAATTATTTTCTTCAGTGAGTTTTTGGACCTCCTTTCCATTTGGCCAGTTCTGCTTTTTAAGACATCCTTCTCCTCACTGGCTTTCTGGACCTCTTTTGCCATTTGGTCTAGTCTGTTTCTTAAGGTGTTATTGTCTTCAGTATTTTTTGCGGTCTCCTTTAGCAAGCTGCTGACTCATTTTTCATGATTTTCTTGCATCACTCTCATTTCTCTTCCCAATTTTTCCTCTACTTCTCTTACTTGATTTTCAAAGCCCTTTTTAAGCTTTTCCATGGCCTGAGACCAATTCATGTTTTCTTGGAGGCTTTGGATATAGGAGCTTTGACTTTGTTGTCTTCTTCTGAGTGTATGTTTTGATCTTCCTTGTCACCAAAGTAAGATTTTTATGCTGTTTGCTCATTTTCTCAATTACTTGACTTGTTCACTCTTTGTTAAGGTCGGACTTTGTTTCCAGTATGGAGGCTGTACTGTCCCAAGCTTGAGGGGTTTTTTCCAGCTGTTTTCAGAGACACTTCTAGGGACCTGTAAGTTGTGGGTTCTTCTAAGGTGGTATGATCTAAGGAGAGGTGTTTACTCCTCTCCTGGCCTGTGTTCTGGTCAGTGAGTGACCACAAGCAGTCTTTTCTGCCCTGGAACTGTGAGAAGGGTTCTCTCTCCACTGCTGCCACAAACTCTCAGAAAGTAAGTTGTCTTTGGTGTTTGTGGGTTGAGAAGTCTGCAAACCACCTCAGCTGTCAGTGATTTAGTCTCCTGAGGCCTGCTCCCAGTTTGCTGGGGCCGGTCTGTGTTGCCATGGCCCACACTGGACTGTGTTCCTCTTCCAGCCCAGTGCAACACACCTTTCCCATCGAACATCCAGGTTGTCTTGGGCTGGGAATTTGTTTCACTTTGTCTTTTTGTGGGTTCTGCTACTCTAGAATTTGTTTAGAGTCATTTTTTATACATATTTGGAGGGGTTTGGGGGAAAGCTCAAGCGAGTCCCTGCTTTTATTCTTTATTATCTTGGCTCTGCTCCTGCCTAATTTTTTTAAAAAATAGTTTTGAAAAATGTTTTCCAGTAATATTAACTTATGCACATGAACACCAAATTCCAAAAATCATATATAAATATGCACCTTACTAAGGCAAACAGTACCTTGGAACAGATATGCTGCAGTAAGATACGAAGAACTGGAAATACAACTTCTTTTAGTTCATCCACTAGCGAACTATTCAAAATATAAAACAACCTTATTGTTAAATCAGAATAAAACAAGTTTTAAACACAATAGTTTTTCTAGATCTTATCCTTGAAAACCACTTCCACTACATTAGGGGAAAAAAAACCAACAAACTTCCATCACATATGAAAAGACATCTCAATATAATAAGGAGTTAAAAGACAGCAGTCACATTGGAATCGGTGGTATTCTTACTCTGAAGAGATACCATCCAATAGACCATTTTATTTATCTAGGCAGAAAGAAGCAATAAGGAAGATCTATGCTCCTTTTTGCTAGTTATTGGCCTACCTTTTTGAAGATCTCAGCTTTCACTGTATAGCCACTCCCCCTCCTGATGCCAACAGCCTAATTCTTAAGGGAACTGCCTGGAGCATTCCACGGTTAAGTGACTTGCTCAGGGGGTCACAGCCAGTGTGTGCAGAAGCAAAACTTTCAGGTCTTCTGACCCTGAAGCCAGTTCTCTACCCACTACACTACTTTCATGTGAAATACAGTAAACCAGATACAATCAAAAGCTAATTGTCTTTGTGCAGTTTCAAAATATATTACCTTAAAGTTATGGTAATAACCATCACCATCAATTCTGGTTGGAAAAGAGTAACTCATAATACCACTATGTGATAGTTCAGTAAAACACTGACACTTTAATGGATTAAGTAATACTACTTGTTTGAACTTTAGTGTGTATTTGGTGAGATATATACAAAGTTATAAGGCACAAATTTGACCTTGCTTTAACACAAGCCTATTTGTACCACCGTTTATATGTCACTGTACTTTTGCTCTGATCAAGTTTAATACACAATACTCTAGTCAGTTTCCCTCTTGCCTAAATATCAAACTAATTAATAATTAACTAATCAACTACCTTTAAGCAAAATAATTATAAAATCCCTTAAAATCACCGATTGGTGGAGTGGTGCAACATTTCCTTCTCCAATTAAAATCACTAGCAAGATATTTAATCAACTCTAAAACACATTCCTTTGAAGGCATTCTTTAACCCATAGATCATCTACATGCTACACAATGTAACAGAGATGTCAAATTCACCAGCGTTGCTCAAATCTGAATAAATTGTAATTGGGAAATGATTACCAAAATAAATAATGTAACACAATATAGATAGTGTTAATTTGTGGTTTTCTATTTTCATTTGCCATCACTGATGTAATTAACCACTTTATGTCAAAATAGTCAGAAGAGATCACTCTTCTAAAATGACATCTCATTTAAAGAAAATACATACACAATACATATGTGTGTGTACATACACACAAACATATCATATTGTGTATGTACATGCACAAAGACGTGTGTGTGTGTATGTATTGAAAAATAATACTAATTATGAGCTATGCTCAGTTTCATTATAAGGCTAATTTGTGGAGGAACAAAAATGATCTATATTCAGATCAATTTCATATTCTAGGAATGTACACATACCAGTCCGTCATTTTCTCTCCCCTTTCTCTTATCTCTACCTGATATAATAATTCATAAAGGTGAATAAAGAAATCTATCAGGGGCAGCTAGGTGGTACAGCGAATAGCACACTGGCCCTGAAGTCAGAAGGACCTGAGTTCAAATCCAGGCTCTGACATTTATTGGCTGCATGAACCTGAGTAAGTTACTTAACTCCAACTGCATCAAAAAAAATAAAAATTTAGGACTAATGGCATATCTAATTTAAAAAAAATTTTAATTTAAATCAAGGGCCAGAAGGTTACACATAAGTAAAAACAACTTTTACATTTTCCTAGGAAAAACACATTCAATTTACTTCAATTTTAATATCTAGTCAGATTTCCTTGAAAGAGAAAAGGAGGTAAAAGAGACACAGAAAGGGAAAGAGAAGGATGGAGTTGAGAAAGAACCAACATAAAAGGGAAGGGAAGACAAAGATAAGGATAAAGGAAAGACAAGGGAGAGAAAGAGACAGAAATGGTTCTCCTAGGTAGAGAAAAACACAGGGCAGGTAGAAAGTAAGTTCTGAGGAAACTTAAGTTTTCTGTCATATTCTACAATTCACTTGACTTCAGAATAAGTTATCATTAGTTTACTCTCTGCTCTTAGAAAATTGATTAGATGATTAACCAATGTTCACAGATACTCAATTACTTGAAGTCTTACAACTTGGGAAGCTTTATTCTAAATAGACAAGCCCCAACAATTCAACAGGAAGCCAATTATTCTTTAGACTGTGGCAATGGTAGCAGAGCAAATTTACATTTCTAGGCTAAATAGAAAAAAAGATCCCATCTATACAAAAATATTGTTAACCACACTCTAAACTTGAAACAAGTGGGGAATAGCTGAAAAATGGGGAACAGCTTAAAAAAAATCCATGATATTGTAAGCATAAAAGAACATTCCCATGTAGTAAGAAATACAAGTGATTCAGAGAAACTTGGGGAGATTTGTATGAATTGATGAAGAGCAAAATAAGCAAAACCAAAAGAACAACATAAACAATATTTACAGCAATGTAAATGTAAATATCACTAAAGGGAAGCTGAATGCCAAGTAATGGAAAAAAACACAATGAAGGCCCTCAAGAAGCAATACAGAAGCACACCTCCTTCCTCAAGAAGAGAAACAAAGGACCATCGAGACAGGATACTATATATCCTGTTAGATACAGTTCTATATTGGATGTTTTTGATTAATGTTTTTTCTTTGTCACAAGGCAGGGTTCAACTAGGGAAAAAGAAATATATGGAATGTACAGATAAAATACATTGATTAAACTTATTGAAAATGGCTAAATAAAATCAAGCTGAAAGGGTTGATCTGCTCCATCACCTGGAAGGTCCCTACTCCTCCACTAGACTGTCCCAATTAAATGGTCACAGAAAGGGCATGAACCTTGTGAATTGGGCTCTCTCTGAAATATCTCATTTTGATCTCCCTAGACACAACCAGAATAGAAAATTTAACCTTGCGGATGTTATATACCTTTGTCCCACCAATACTACTGTGAGGAAAATATTCTAAAAAAGGGAAAGGTTGCATATATACAAAAACATTTATATCAGCACTATTTGTAGTAGTAAAGACCTAGAAGTAGGCACCCAGTGATTCCAGAATAGCTGAAGAAATTACAGTACATGAAAATGACAAAATATTAATGTACTGTAAAGAAATGAGAAATGTGAAGAATTCAGACAAATTTGTAAGAAAGATAGTGCAAAATAAGTGAACCAGGAAAATAATTTACAGAATAACCACAATAATATAATGGAAATAACTAACAGTATAATGGAAATACTTCATAACTATGATCAATAAAGTGAATTCAGAGGGCATATTAGCAGGATGCCTTCCCCATTCAGCTAAGAGATAGTGGATCCAGAGTGTAGAATGGGGTAGACATATTGTCAGACATGGCCAGTTTATTTTTTCTTTAGTTCCTTGATTATGAAAAACTATAAAATATGAATATAAATATGAAAGAATATTCTTATGTAGTAAGAAATAATAAATATGAGTGCTTCAGAACACCCAAGCAAGAGTCCTATGGGAAGGAGTAAGGAGAGGTACAGCAAGTCACTGGAAAGTGAGAAAACAATGTAAAAAGAACATCAATGCTACATTTAAAAAAACATCAAAACATATTAGGTAATAGAAGTCAGTTATAGAGCCCAGAGACCTAAGAAGGAGCAGTGAGGACAGAAAAGATCCACAGTGTCTGTGCTTTACCTGATAAACTGGATTGCATGATTTCTAGTATTGAGAGTTTGTGAGGTGATATTAAGGGGTGTTCGGTGGGATCCTTCTCCTGCTTCAAACATGAGTATCACATTTAGCAATCGATGGAAGAGGCAAGTGATGACCTAAAAAAGACAGTACTGTTCAAAAATCAAATACATTAACAAAGTTGCCTATTGTACTGTATCCAAAAGCAGTAGAAAATAAGTTGAGTTTTTCTCTCCTAATGAGCCTAAGAAACACTATTTCTCTAATTATCTTCAGGAGCTAGACAAGGGCAAAAATGGGACTAGTAAAGTGTAAAAGAATTGCTTATAGCTAATAAGTAATGGTATGTTTCTGGTCTTCCTTCTCATCCACATATACAGCACAGAATCTGACAGACACAAGGAAGAATAAAGACGAACATTTATAAATGGCATGGAATTGAGAGGTGATGTAGCATAGTAGCCTGAACACAGAATGTGGGCACAAGGAAACATGGGATTAAGTTCCATCTCATATACTTACAATTTATGTGACCATGGGCAAGTCACTTAACCATTCAGAGTATTTGTTTCCTTATCTGAGAAATGAGGATAACAGCTTCCCTATTTACCCCACAGATTTACTACAAAAAAAAGTGCTCTGCAAATACAAGTTAGTTATTGTTATTAGAATGTTGTCAATACCCTTGGGTACAAAATGCAAAAGACTCAATGTTGGACCTAAAAAGGACGTCTGAAAGGAAAAGGGGATTGAAGGTAAGGTACTGTAAATAACTAGCAAATCAAGCATTTAATAAATGACGGCTTGGGGCCAGGCCTTGTGCTAAGCACTGGGAATACCGATAGAAAGACTTAAACAATCCCTACTCACAAAGAGCTTACATTCTAATGGGAGACACGACAAGTACATATAAAAATATATACGACACAGCATAAATACAAATACAAATACATACCAACTAGGTAAATATAACGTAGTTTAGGAGGGAAGGCATTTGTGGCTGGGGAAATGAGGAAAAGCCTCACACAGAAGCCTTGAGATGCATTTAAAAAGCAAAGGATTCTGAGGTGGAGGTAAAGGAGCACTTTCAAGTCATGTGACATGGCAAGCACAAAGCACAGGGACAGAAGATGGAGGGAGGAACAAAGAATGTGGATGGTTCACAAAGGATGGAAGGGAGAATACTGTCCAATGAAAATGGAAAGATAGTCTGGGGCAAGGGTTTTTTCAGGCTTCCAAAGCTAAAAAGAAGGGTTTATATTGGATCCTAATGGCAATAAAAAGCCACTGGAGTTGGTTGAGTTGGAGAGTAACAAGATCAAGTCTGTCCTTAAGGAAAATTATTTGGTAGTAGTGTGTAGGATGGACCGAAGTGGGGAGAGATTTGAAGGACAAACCAATTAGGAACTTGTGGCAATAAGCTAGGGGAGAGGTGATGAGGGCCTGATTTAAGGCAGCAGCTGTCTGACTGAAGAGAAGGCGTCAGATGCAACAGATGGTAGAAAAGTAGCAATGGCAAGAGTCGTCAATAATTGGGCATGTGAGATGAAGGAGAGTGAGGAATTCAGAGTAATGCTGAAATTATCAATCTGGAAGACTGGAAGGATAGTGGTGCCTTCAAAATAAATTGATAAGTATGAATGAGGGGAGAGTTTTGCAGGAAAGATGAGCTCAGATCAGGACATGTGGAATTTAAGATGTTTTTGAGACATCAAGTTTGAAATGTCCAATAGGTAAATGGAGATGGAGACTGGAAGCTCAAAGGAAAGAGTGGGGCTAGGAGTCATCTGTATAGAGATGAGAGTCAAACCCACAGAAGCTGATGAGGTCACCAATACAGAAAGTATAGAAGGAGGAGAAAAGAGGGCCCTGGGCCGAATCTTGGGGAATGCTCATGTTCAGGGCACATGAGATGGTTGATGAGTCAGCCAAGGAGATGGAGAAAGTAGTCAAGCCAGTAGCACGTGAATCAGGAGAGTAGTGTCAGGAAAAGCCAAAAGAGGATGGTAAATAGCACCAAATGCAGAATATACATTAGGTATATTGATACTGGATGCCAACCTGAACAACATTTTAAAGTATATGTTATAAATCTTGTTTTTTTATAATGTCTCAATAGTTAGGGCAGCATTAATGTTTATAATAACATTTTCTTGGCAAAAATAAGACAGGACACAATCACACCAGATGTTTCCCAAAAGGAATTATTTGGGGAGCACCCTAAATAATTGGCATTTGTACATACCACGTTTATTACTAGCTCCACAGAAAGGAAAATAAGATAGCTTGATGATTATTTCTGTTACTGATCAACTGCAAGCATACAAACAGAAGTACTGAATTGTCATGGAAACCTTGGGTACTGTGTGACTACCTATTCTTGCCTTTGTAATATGTCAACAAATATTTTTATAAAAGCATGTCTTTGTTGTCTGGGAGCTCATCTGTTCCTCCTGTGTAATTCCCATTTGAAACAGAGGTCTATGTCTGCAACGGAACAATAAATTGCTGCAGCTACCAAATGATAAGCCGTCAAACTGGTCTCTTATTGAGCACCTAATGTTTGCTGAATTGAATTTTCAAAAGCAGTATCTAATTTAGATATCTTTTAATATAACACATAATTTGTGTATTACAATTTTGAAATGATCTTCATGAGCTTTTGTTTAGTGCCAGATTTTCTTTACCTTATCCCCTTCTCCATGAATGGAGGAACACAGCAAACGCAGTCCATAATAGGCCAATTCTGGTATGTATTTTGCTTTGTCAATGTTTCTAGACAAAAAAAGAAGCAGCATTAGCTAGTAGATATGATTACATCTATACAATTAACATAAAACATAAATAACATCATAACAAATTAACATAACAATATACAATTAACAGAAAGACCCACCTATTTCCATAAAACATGTTTAAACTAATTAATAGTATATGCTAATCAGAATGTAGACAAAAAAAATACTATGTAGTACCATTTTAAAGTGCAGATATTTAAAAGCTCACCTGGCTTCTAAAGTCTGAAATCCATGAAGAACTGGTTCAAAACTGGTTAATCCAACTAAGACCTAAAAAGCAGACATCAAGCAAAGACTTAATATCTGACTGTTTACTTTGGCCAACTTGTTAAATAGCCAGATTAGTGAAGGATGATATATACTTATGCCTCCTGGTCTCTTTAGTTACCTGTATACAATTCTGCACACATTGTGGCTTTTCTTTCAGGGGGAACTTGGGCAAAAGTCTTAAAAAATTCTTCAGAAGAAAGAAGATAGCATTCCGAATCTGACAAATGTCATGTGCAGAAAAACTTATATCCTCCTCATCATCCTCTTCTTCTAAGATTTCATCCATCTAGAATAAGAAATAGAAAGGGCAACACTTTTTACCTAAGGTCAACTACTTTACCCAATGGACTAACAAGAAAAATCCAGTAAAGAAAGGGCAGCAACTGAGACACTTCATTATTAAGAATTCCTATGTTTTAAGGATTTTTTAAATAATTTTTATTTTTTATTAACTGTATTTGACAAACTCTATGTCATAACCATCTCTACATGTAGAGAAGAGAAAGAAGATAGTATGTGAAATCATGAATCTATTATACCCTGATTTTTTCATGTTTAGTTTAGTTTAGTTTAGTTTTAGTTTTTCATGTTAGCCTGTCTGTGTCTCCCTCTGTGCCTCTTTTTTCATTCTTTTTTTTTTTCTGGGTGGTGGTTTTGTTTTGTTTTCTAATGCTTCAATGACCCTTCTGCATTTTTGGATGGTATTCTGGGGACCTTTCTAGTCCTGACCTATAGTACCTGGGATCCTGCCACTAATTTTCACTTTCACTGGTGTCTATGCTCAGAGAACTGGCAAGTTTCAGGCCTGTTTACATCTTCCAGACAGTACTGTTTCTTCAAAACCCTAGGTACAGTTCAGATCATTGTGTTGCAAACTTATGGACTGATTTCTAGATTCCCAGTCTGAGCTTTGCCAGTGACCATCCTCATGTGTGGGATCAGAGGGCCTGATGGTGTGCAAGGGCTCTAGGACTTCCTTGTTGGAACATTCAGGTCTTCTTGCTCCTTGTACACAGTGCTGTATGTTCCAGGAGTACTGAGAATATTTCTGGTGTACTCTAGAAGGATTATGAACATTGTGTTGGCCACAGCTTTTGTGACTAAACCCCTTCCTTAATGCCTAATGACCTGGGCTGAATAAAGATACTTACTGGTATAACTCTTTGGATTTCCTGGTCATTAATCAGTCTGGAGCTCTTTTTTTTATTCTTGCTTTAGTACCTTTGATACAGCTGAGCTGTTCTATTCCTGTTCAATTTGTCTTAACCAGAAGTTAACTAACTATTAGTTAATAACCATTAGTTATTATTAGTAATAACTATTAGTTATTATTAGCAATAACTAATAGTTAATAACTATTTGGCAGTTTGCTGCCATTTAGTCACTGACATTCAGTCAATCAACAAGCATTTATTAAGTACCTGCATTTGCCAGGCACTGTGCTAGGTGCTGGGGATACACATACAAAGAACAGAAAATACATTCTAGTGGGGGTGGAGCCAAGATGGCAGCTGGAAAGCAAGGACTAGCACGAGCTTCCCGCCAAGTCCCTCCAAAAACCTATAAAAAATGGCTCTGAACCAATTCTAGAACTGCAAAACCCACAAAATAGCAGAGGGAAGCAGGGCTCTAGCCCAGGACAGCCTGGATAGTCTCTGGGTAAGGTCTATTGCGCACGGAGCTGGGAGCGGAGCGGAGCAGAGCCCAGCATGGGCCAAGCGGACCAACCAGACCAAGAGCCTGGCTGAGCGGGCCCTAGCGCCCTGAATCAGTGAGCTGCAGCAGTTACCTGACTTCTCAACCCACAAACACCAAAGGCAACAGAGAAGGTTAGTGGGAAAAGCTGCTGGGGACAGGGTGATAGAGTTAGCGGTTCAGCCACCACCTCAGGGGGCAGCGGGGGAGGTGCAGCTACAGAACTACAGCTGCAGTTGCTTCCGGCCCCAGGCCCACCTGGTGGGAGGAATTAAGTGGCAGATCAGAGCAGGAGTGAAGAGCCTGCTGAAGATCTGGGTCCAGTCCAGGTTGGGGGTTCTTGGGGAAGGAGGAGTGCTGGTATGGCAGAGCTGGCTGTAATAGCTCTGAAAACAACAGTGAATCCCCTCAAGCTTGGAACAAAGTACTCTTTACTCTTCAAGCAGTCATACAACACTGAAAAACTCAAGCATCAAGTAAGTTGGCTGAGAACATGGCCAGGCAGCGAAAACGCACCCAGATTCAGTCTCAGACTTTGGATTCTTTCTTTGGTGACAAAGAAGACCAAAACATACAGCCAGAAGAAGTCAACAAAGTCAAAGAGTCTATAACAAAAGCCTCCAAGAAAAACATGAACTGGTCTCAGGCCATGGAAGAGCTTAAAAAGGATTTGGAAAAGCAAGTTAGAGAAGTAGAGGAAAAATTGGGAAGAGAAATGAGAAGGATGCAAGAAAACCACAAAAAACAAGTCAATGACTTGCTAAAGGAGGCCCAGAAAAATACTGAAAAATATACTGAAGAAAACAACACCTTAAAAAACAGACTAACTCAAATGGCAAAAGAGCTCCAAAAAGCCAATGAGGAGAAGAATGCCTTGAAAGGCAGAATTAGCTAAATGGAAAAGGAGGTCCAAAAGACCACTGAAGAAAATACTACCTTAAAAATTAGATTGGAGCAAGTGGAAGCTAGTGACTTGATGAGAAATCAAGATATTATAAAACAGAACCAAAGGAATGAAAAAGTGGAAGACAATGTCAAATATCTCATTAGAAAAACCACTGACCTGGAAAATAGATCCAGGAGAGATCATTTAAAAATTATTGGACTACCTGAAAGCCATGATCAAAAAAAGGGCCTAAATATCATCTTTCAAGAAATTATCAAGGAGAACTGCCCTGATATTCTAGAGCCACAGGGCAAAATAGAAATTGAAAGAATCCACAGATCGCCTCCTCGAATAGATCCCAAAAAGAAATCTCCAAGGAATATTGTCGCCAAATTCCAGAACTCCCAGATCAAGGAGAAAATACTGTAAGCAGCCAGAAAGAAACAATTTGAGTGCTGTGGAAACACAATCAGAATAACACAAGATCTAGCAGCTTCTACATTAAGAGATCGAAGGGCTTGGAATATGATATTCTGGAGGTCAGTGGAGCTAGGATTAAAACCAAAATCACCTACTCAGCAAAAACTGAGTATCATGCTCCAAGGCAAAATATGGACTTTCAATAAAATAGAAGCCTTTCAAGCTTTCTCAGTGAAAAGACCAGAGCTGAATAGAAAATGTGACTTTCAAACACAAGAATCAAGAGAAGCATGAAAAGGTAATCAAGAAAAAGAATAAGAAGAAGAAATCGCAAGGGACTTACTAAAGTTGAACTGTTTTGTTTATATTCCTACATGGAAAGATGATGTGTATGATTCATGAGACTTCAGTATTAGGGTAGCTGAAGGGAATATGCATATATATGTATATATATATGTGTATGTGTGTGTGTATATATATATATATACATATATATATACACACATGTGTGTGTATGTATGTGTATATGTATATATATATATAGAGAGAGGGGGGGGGGCACAGGGTGAGCTGAAGATGAAGGGATGATATCTAAAAGAAATAAAATCAAATTAAGGGATGAGAGAGGAATATATTGAGAGAGGGAGAAAGGGAGAGATAGAATGGGGTAAATTATCTCACATAAAAGGGGCAAGAAAAAGCAGTTCTGTAGGAAGAGAAGAGAATGCAGGTGAGGGGGAATGAGTGAATCTTGCTCTCATCAGATTTCACCTGAGGAGGGAATACCATACACACCCGATTGGGTATCTTACCCCACAGGAAAGGAGGAGGAAGAAGATAAAAAAGGGGGGGATAATAGAAGGGAGGGCAGATGAGGGAGGAGGTAATCAAAAACAAATACTTTTGAAAAGGGACAGGGTCAAGGGAGCAAATTGAATAAAGGGGGATAGGCTAGGAAGGAGCAAAATATAGTTAGTCTTTCACAACATGAGTATTGTGGAAGGGTTTTACATAATGATATGCATGTGGCCTATGTTGAATTGCTTGACTTCTTAGGGAGGGTGGGTGGGAAGGGAAGAGGGGAGAGAATTTGAAACTCAAAGTTTTAAAAACAGATGTTCAAAAACAAAAAAAAATAGTTTTTGCATGCAACTAGAAAATAAGATACACAGGCAATGGGGCGTAGAAATTTATCTTGCCCTACAAGAAAGGAAGGGAAAAGGGGATGGGAGGAAAGTGGGGTGACAGAAGGGAGGGCTGACTGGGGAACAGGGCAACCAGAATATATGCCATCTTGAAGTGGGGTGGAGGGTAGAAATGGGGAGAAAATTTGTAATTCAAACTCTTGTGAAAATCAGTGCTGGAAACTAAATACATTAAATAAATTAAATAAAAATAAAAAAAATAAAATAAAATAAAAAAAAACAAAAAAAATACATTCTACCACTGTTTTCACTACCAACCACAAAGGTACCTGATAACTGGTCTTACTGACAGTAGTCTTGCTGACATTCTACCCTCCTCCTGTATCAATGTGATGTAACATATATCATCAGTGAGACAAGTACTAAGGCTGTGAGGTCTACTTAAGTTTTAATAAAAATCTATTTACCTAATCTGATTTAGCTGACCCCATTTCCTTCAAATATTCACAGTCATGTGCTAATATGCATGGTTGATCACAAGTTTCCTACTTTATACTTCTAAATAGAAACTTTTTTTTTTAAATCCTAATTTACTAACAATGAATTCCAGGGAAACTAAATACCAAAAATTAACAATGAATAAAAGTAGTTTGACAAATCTTCACTTGTTAATTCACTTCAAGCAAAAGGAAGGAAGGTGGCTTACCCAAAGTCAATCAATAGAGAACCTAGGGACCCAGTATCAGAAGTGCATGGAGAAGAAGTAGAGACTAACTGGATTTCTGAATTTCAGTTTCACAATAAACCAAATGTCTACTGATCATTTCAAACTAGATGTCCCATATATTTAACATATTCAAACATATTCAAAACTGAACTCTTTATCTTTCCCCCAAAACCTACCCCTCTTCCAAATTTCCCTATACTTCCACTATTCTTCCAGTCTTCCAGGTTTATAATCTCAGCATCATTCTCTACTCCTCAATCTCCTTCATTCCAGTTATCTAATTTTGCCATTTCTACCTAAACAATCTCTCACATTTGACCCCTTGTCTCTACTCTCATCAGCTTGGTTCCAGCCCTTATCACCTCTTGCCTAACCTACTGCAATGGTCTCCCAATCTCATCCTCCCCCATTTCAATCCAACCTACACACTGCTGCCAAAGTGGTTTTCCTTGAGCATGGGTCTGACCATGTCACCGCACTACTCCATATTCCAACACTCACTATAGCTAAAATGGCTAACTATAATTCCTGTATGATCAAATATAAACTCCTCATTTTGGCTTTTATAAGCCTTCACAATCTGGTCCCAATCTCTGCTGGCTCATCACTCATTACTCCTCTTCCTACACTTTATAGTACAGCTAAACCAGACTTTTCTCTGAACTCTATATACTACACTCTACCTCCTGACTTTGTGCCTTTGCATTGGCAAACCCCTATCACCAGAATGCATTTCTTCTTTGTCTACATCTCACAGAATCCATCATTTCCTCCAAGACTCAGATCCAACACCATCTTCTATATGAAGCCTTTCCTGATCCCACCACCTGCTTCCTAGACTACTTTCTATTAAAGTACCTTCCATGTAGTCTTTATATACTTATATATGTACATGCCATTTCCCAAAGAGAATACCAGAATACTTGAGAATAAGGATTCATCGTATTTGTATCCCCAGCACCTAATCATAGTGCTTGACGAAGGCTTAATAAAAACTTGTTGACTGTTAGTCTGGTGACACAATGATGAGAATGGATGGTTGGAAGGAAGAGGACAATAGTAAGGTTCCCCTAGTCCATCTAGACATCCCCACATAGGATTAATCATAACCCCAGTGGCTACGTCAATAAAAATCAGCTTTTATATCATCTCTGATACATAAATCAGTAGCTTCTAAATAAAAGTAATCGTAAAAAACACATACTATGTTTTGTTCAGTTGGCATTTTAAAAAAAATTTACTATTTTTACTATTCAATTTGACAAGCATTTATTAAGTCTTTACTTGAGAGACACTGTGCTAGACAATGGGAAGGGACATAAAGACAAAAAAAAGTCATATCCTCAAGGAGCTCCCATTCTCGGGCAGGGCAGCTGGGGAGCGGGGGATTGGAGGTACTACGGGGACGCAGGGTGGAGACACAATATGTACACAGCAAAGTACAAACAAGATAAGTGTAGTCTTATTAGCTGACCTGAAATTTTAAGATTTTATATAATGATTATGAAATTGATCATAGAACTCTAAGCTAAAAAAAAAATCTCAAAATCCTACAATTACTAACATTTTTTAAATTTTCTTCTTACCTCAGAGTCTTCTTTTCTGGGTGGTTTTCCTCTCTTTCTATTTCCTCTTGAATCAGCTTGAGAACTCTTGGGATGTTCTTTTTTTCTTTTCCTACTCAAGTTAGATTCTTGAGGCCAGCTCTTTTTCAGAATCTGAAGACATTTGTCAAACATGACTGGATGGAACACTTGATTAGCTATGCTACCTGTTCAAAAAGAGTAAAGCAGGTTAAGATCTAATTAATCTTGACATACGCCCAATTCCCATAAAGCAAATTTTCAATGAATTTTAAATAACCAAGAAAGCTGTATATAGTAAAGAGAGAGTTGGCCTCAGAGTCAAGAGGACCTGATTTCAAGCTACGCCTATGATCCATACTACTTGTGTGAATCTGAACAAGGCACTCAAACTCTCAGTGAATGTACTGTCAACTCTCTAAGACTGTAACTCATAGTGAAAATGCTGACTTACAGTGATGGAAGTATCCTCATCCAGAACACAGTCATTACTTATCAATGATCCCAGGTTCAGTTCCTATCCCTATCCTTTGAATAATTTGAATAAATTGAGAAAGAAATCAAGAGACTGAGGAAGAAAGCATTCACATTTGGTTTGCAGTTCACATATAACATGCAGATTTTCCTTGCACAGAATCTTGTCATAAATATCAAACAATAAAAAAGAATAATGCTAGAGCTAGACGTGTTTCTCTTCCATCCCCAAAAGTCTATACTCAAGCTCTAGATTAATTTATCATCTGACCTCTGGAGGCTACTAGTACTTTTTTCTAAGAGCCTGAAATCGTTCTCTCCAAAGTTACCAATGATCTCTTAGTAGACAAATCCAATGGCCTTTTTTCATTTCTCATTTTCTTTGATCTCTCTGTAGCCTTTGCAACACCCTCTCAAATATGCCCCCTTCTCTCTTCTGGCACTGCCACCACTCCAGTGCAGGCCGTCATCACTACACACCTGGATTATACTGTAATAGCCTGTGGGTCTCCCTGCCTCCAGTCTACCCTCATTCCAGTCCATCCTTCATTAAGCCACCAAAGGGATTTTCTTAGCATAAGGTTAATCATGTTACCTTCTACTGAATAAGCTCCAGGGGCTCCCTATTACCTCTAGGATCAAATGCAAAATTCATTGTTTTGAATTCAAAGCCCTTCATAACCTAGCCCCTCCAACTTTTCCAGTTTTCTTACACCTTACTCCCACAGCCAAGTACTCTTCAATCCAATGACACTGCCTCCTGGCTGTTCCATGAACAAGGCACTCCAAGCCTACTGGTCTCCTTTAAGTCAGGGCATCTCATCTTTTACAGGAAGCCTTTCCTATGCCCTCTTAATTCTAGCACCTCCTTTCTCTTTATTATTTCCTATTTGTCCTATACTTTGCTTATTTGTTTGCTTGGTATCTCTGTCTCATTAGATTGTAAGCTCTTCTAAGGCAAGAACTGTCTTCTACCTTTTTGAATCTCCAGTATTTAGCACAGTGTCTGACACATAGTAGGTGATTAACAAATATTTATTGGCTATTCTCTCAACCCCCTCATGACTTCTACCCCAACATTCCACTGAAACTACTCTAAAGTTTTAAGTTACATACTTAAAATACAAACCCAAGAACTATTTTTTTTTCCAAGTCCTTATCTATCTCTGATTTTACTAAGTCGTTTGGAACTTTTGACTACACCCTCCTACAGATTACTCTCTCTCTTTCCTTGAATTCAGAGCTTTGTTGTCGTTTTAGTCATTATCATTCATGTCTAACACTTCCTGACCCCTTTTGGGGTTTTCTCAGCAAAGATACTGAAGTGGTTTGCCATTTCCTTATCCAGCTCATTTTACAGATGAAGAAACTGAAGCAAACAAGGTTAAGTGACTTGTCCAGAGTCACATAACTAAGGTCTGAGGCCAGATTGAACTCAGGAAAATGAGTCTTCCTGACTTCAGGCCCAGGGCTCTATCAACAGTGCCAGCTAGCTGCCCTTCTCTCTTCTGGCACTACCACACTTTTAAAAACCAATTATTTTTATACCTTTCTATTTCTTGTCTAGCCCCTAATCTTTACAACCAGGTGATGTCATTATTCCCCAAATGATTATCCTTGGCCTTCCTCTCCTCGCCTTTGGCAATCTCAATCACTCTCATAGTTTCAAAAACAAATTCTATACAGGTGATTTCTAGCGCTAACCTCTCTTTGGTCTAGGTATACTCCAAATGCCTACAAGACATCTTCACCTGCATTTTTCACTGGGAGCTCAAACTCTACGTAACTGAAAACCAGTTCATTATCTTTCTCCCTAAATATGCTACTCCTTTTGACTTCAATGTTTCTATCCATGGCACTACACATACTACTACAGTCTTTCATGTTAAAAACCTTGGTGTTATCTTTGGTTTTTTCTTCTCCTTCACCTCTTATATCCAGTTACTGTGAGAAATGATTCATTTGGACCCCATTCTATTCCAACCAGTATTAATCAGTTTGATGATTCCATAGAGATAATGATTATAAGTTGTGTATTTTAGGCCCCAGAACTGCAAACTGCAGGCTGGAAGTTCACTTGCTTAATCATAAGAACCTAACTAGAGGCCCCCCACCGTTTTACCTGGTTATGGTGACCAAGTCCTGTGTTGGAGGTGATTCAATTACATAGAAAGTCTCCTAACTTCTTTTTGTACCTTCGGACCACTCTCTTTTATCCAACATGAGCATGTGACCATCTTATGACCACTTAGTCAGTGGAGATGCCCCATGCTCTGCCCACCCCAAGACCCGTTGCTGAAATAACATTTCTAACCAATACATCACTTCTGACCTTTGAAGCAAGGAGTATCAACCAATGGGATTCTATATTTTGTGCAGTCCCTCTAGACACAGTTCAAGAATCAAACACGGTATCAAGCATTATAAAAATAAGGCCCTGGAAGAAGGGGGCATCTCAGATCATGAGGAAGGTTTGAGATACACTTCATTAGTGGGGACCATGGACCCTTTAAGAAAGCACCATTGGCTCAGAGCTCTGCCTCAGTTTCTTTTATTGTAGGTTGGACAATTTAAAATCCCACATTAACAAAACTTATAAAGTTCATAACCTCAAACATATCCTCTTTATTTCCAACACCTCTATCTTAGTATGAGGCCTTGTCACCATAAACACGGACAACTGCAACATTATCTTCTGTCCATCTCCACTCTTTCCATTTTTCCAATCAATCTATTATACTGCTCAAGGGGTAGAGCCAAGATGGTAGCAGGGAACCAGGAAACTGCCTGAGCTCTCCCCAGTTTCCCTCAGAAACAATTTTAAATCAAGCCTCTTGAAAGAATTCTGGAGTGACAGAATCTACAAAGACAATAAAACAATTTTCTATCCCAAGAAAACTTAGAAGGACTTTAGGAAAGGTCTGTCTCATGTGGGTAAAATGGGAGGGCAGCCCAGCACTGGCAGTGTCTGGGCAAGCCAGCAGGACATTCTTAGCCGCAGCACAGATCAACAACCATGATCCTGAGGTTCTGGCTCAGCAAGCCAGCTGTGAAGCCTCCAGCCCGGGTGTGGGAGGCAAACTGTCAGCACCCAAATTCAAGGCACAACAAGCACAACTAGGCTAAGCCACCCTAGCTCAGTGGGCAAGCCACCAGCCCCAGAGGCCCCTGTACTGGAAGCCAGTGACCAGGCCTCTGGCCCCCATGCAAAAAGCTTGGGACGATGCCCCTTGTATGTCAGGAGCAGAGCTCAATTTTTAAAAATGAGCAAAAACCAGAAAAGAACCCTGACCATAGAAAGCTACTATGGTGACAGGGAAGATCAAAACACAAACTCACAAGAGGACAACAATATCAAAATGCCTACATGTGAAGTCTCAAAGGGGAATATGAATTAGTCTCAAGCTCAAAAAGGATTTTAAAAATCAAGTAAGAGAGGTAGAAGAAAAATTGGGAAAAGAAATGAGAGTTATGCAAGAGAATTATGAAAAAAGAGTCAACAGCCTGGAAAAGGAAGCACAAAAATTGACTAAAGAAAATAACTCCTTTAAAAGTAGATTTGACCATATGGAAAAGGAGGTACAAAAGCTAACTGAAGAAAAAAATTCCTTAAAAAGTAGAATTGGGCAAATGGAAGCTAATGACCTTGTGAGACATCAAGAATCAGTCAAACAAAATCAAAGGAATGAAAAAGTAGAGGAAAATGTAAATACCTCATCGAAAAATCTGTTACATTGCTGCCAGAATAACCTGATCAGTCATGTCTAACCTCCACTCAAAACTCTTCACATCTTACTGGCTGCTGAGGAAAATATAAACTCCCTTGCTTGGTATTCAAGACCTTTCACCTTCTTTGATGTGGGCATGCTATGCTTGGCTGTCCTGGGCCAGAGCTGCCCATGTCACAAAATCGATTACAAAGTTCTTCAGAGCCCCATATGTAAAATGAGCTAGAGAAGGAAATGGCAAACCACTCTAGTATCTTTGCCACAAAAACCCCAAATGGGATCAGGAAGAGTCAGTCATGACTAAAGTGACTGAACACCACCAACACCACCACCACCACCACCACCACCATAGGGAGCTCCCAGGAGCAGGGGCCACCAGGTTGGCTAAGGAGGGGTGAAGCAGCCCAGGATGGAAAAAAGAGCATGTAAAAACTTCCATCTCAATTAGTCGCAGGATTAGGTTGGTGAGCAGCACCTACACTTCTGGCCTGGGTGAGAGGAAGGGAAGGAAAGAAAAGAAGGAAAGGAGAAAGGGAGGGAGGAAGGAAATTCTTTATTTTCAAATGAGGAATTAAGAAAACAAGAACAACTTTGGTTGTAAGAAAAAAAATGCAGAAAAACAAAGTGGTAGTAGATGTGATTGATTATGTAACATTCACTTACCTGGGATTTCAAGCAATAAAAAGTAAAGCCCAGCAGCATGGAGACCATATTCTCGATTTTGCACAGTGGCATTTTTCTTATGGACTACTTCAACGAAGTGATAGAAAAGGGCCACAAGTACATTGTGAGAAATATTGTTCTCCTTAAAGATGGTCCAAATACTCTTAAAAACAAAAAAAGAAAAGTCGAGAAGTCAGAGAAAAATTTTTTATGTCACATGAACTGTTATATCTTTTGGGAAATTTGCTACTCTACAGAGGTAGGGACTGGCCAACCTAGTTCCTCTTTTATAATCAGCAAGTTACCAGCAGATAACTAAAACTACTAACCTTATATAAAGTCTATTTCTCATTCTTGTTACTGACTCAGAAAATCCTAACCATTTCAATACACCAACTGAAGAGAAGGGTAAAAAAAACCCCACAAAGTAATAATGCCTACCATTTTGTCCCCCAGGTGGCCAGAAGTTATCAAAGCGAATGCCTTGAATGTAATTCAACAGAACAGAAGAATTCTACTTGGACCTTCTTGCTCCCTTACAGAAGTAAGGTAAATAGAACTTTACTGAGTTGGCACAAAGGGGTTTTTTGCATTAATTTTACTTAAAGGCATTTAATCTTCATTTCTGATTGATGTGCAGTTTGCAATGGTTCATAATACTAAGTTTCTCTGTCCTGTTTCTTTTATCTTATCTACTGACTTAAGTAATCAATGATATCTAAAACAATACTTAGGAGCACTTGAAAAACTTGATATTTAAAAAAAAAATTCTTTGTGTAAGTCAGCAAGTAATTATAATAATCATTCATCTGTTTAGGGAACTCTATTTTCTTAAAGCGAAGAAGCAAAAATGTTTTGCAATTTGGATTTGGATTTTTTAAAGAGAGATATATGGAAGGTTACAAAGAATCTCCAGGGATTCTTAACTTGGGGTCTTTGAATGTATTTTTAAAATATTTTGAAACCATATTTGAATATAATTGGTTTCCTTTGCATTTATTATTTTTGTTAATGTATTATAAAAACAATTATTTCAAAATTATTATTATTTATTTAATACTTTTAGTTTTCGGCATTGATTTCCAAGATTTTGAATTACAAATTTTCTCCCCATTTCTACCCTCCGCCCCACTCCAAGATGGCATATGTTCTGATTGCCCCATTCCCCAGTCAGCCCTTCCTTCTGTCACCCCACTCCCCCTCCTTCCCTTTTCCCTTACTTTCTTGTAGGGCAAGATAGATTTCTATTCCCCACTGCCTGTATGTCTTATTTCCCAGGTGCATGCAAAAACAACTTTTTTTTTAAACATCTGCTTTTAAAACTTTGAGTTCCAAATTCTCTCCCCTCTTCCCTCCCCACCCACTCTCCCTAAGAAGGCAAGCAATTCAACATAGGCCACATGCGTATCATTATGTAAAACCCTTCCACAATACTCATGTTGTGAAAGAGTAACTATATTTTGCTCCCTCCTATCCAATCCCCCTTTATTCAATTTTCTCCCTTGACCCTGTCCCTTTTCAAAAGTATTTGCTTTTGATTACCTCCTCCCTCTATCTGCCCTCCCTTCTATCGTCCCCCCCTTTTTTATCCCCTTCCTCCTTCTTTCCTGTGGGGTAAGATACCCAATTGAGTGTGTATGTTATTCCCTCAAGTCAAATCTGATGAGAGCAAGATTCATTCATTCCCCCTCACCTGCCCCCTCTTCCCTTCCAACAAACTGCTTTTTCTTGCCACTTTTATGTGAGATAATTTACCCTATTCTATCTGTCCCTTTCTCCCTCTCTCAATATATTACTCTCACCCCTTAATTTGATTTTTTTTAGATATCATCCCTTCTTCATATTCAACTCACCCTTTGCTCTGTGTGTGTGTGTGTGTATACATATATACATATATATATTTTTTTTATATGTATATTCCCTTCAACTACCCTAATACTGGGAAAGGTCTCATGAATTACACACATCATCTTTCCATGTAGGAATGTAAACAAAAAAGTTCCACTTTAGTAAGTCCCTTATGATTTCTCTTTCTTGTTTACCTTTTCATGCTTCTCTTGATTCTTGTGTTTGAAAGTCAAATTTTCTATTCAGCTCTGGCCTTTTCACTGAGAAAGCTTGAAAGTCCTCTATTTTATTGAAAATCCATGTTTTGCCTTGAAGCATGATACTCCATTTTGTTGGGTAGGTGATTCTTGGTTTTAATCCTAGCTCGATTGACCCCTGGAATATCATGTTCGAAGCCCTTTGATCCCTTAATGTAGAAGCTGCTAGATCTTGTGTTATCCTGATTATGTTTCCACCATACTCAAATTGTTTCTTTCTGGCTACTTGTAGTATTTTCTCCTTGATCTGGGAGCTCTGGAATTTGGCAACAATATTACTAGGAGTTTTCTTTTGGGGATCTTTTTCAGGAGGTGATCGGTGGATTCTTTCAATTTCTATTTTACCCTCTGGCTCTAGAATATTAGGGCAGTTTTCCTTGATAAATTCTTGAAAGATGATATCTATGCCCTTTTTTTGATCATGGCTTTCAAGTAGTCCAATAATTTTTAAATTCTCTCTCCTGGATCTATTTTCCAGGTGAGTGGTTTTCCCAATGAGATATTTCACATTGTCTTCCATTTTTTCATTCCTTTGGTTCTATTTTATAATATCTTGAGTTCTCATCAAGTCATTTCCTTCCACTTGCTCCAGTCTAATTTTTAAGATGCTATTTTCTCCAGTGGTCTTTTGGACCTCCTTTTCCATTTGGCTAATTCTGCCTTTCAAGGCATTCTTCTCCTCATTGGCTTTTTGGAACTCTTTTGCCATTTGGATTAGTCTATTTTTTAAGTTATTATTTTCTTCAGTATTTTTTGGGTCTCCTTTAGCAAGTCATTTACTTGTTTTTCATGGTTTTCTCACATCACTCTCATTTCTTTTCCCAATTTTTCCTCTACTTCTCTAACTTGCTTTTCCAAATCCTTTTTGAGCTCTTCCATAGCCTGAGACCAATTCATATTTTTCTTGGAGGCTTTTGATATAGGCTCTTTGACTTTGTTGACTTCTTCTGGCTATATGTTTTGGTCTTCTCTGTCACCAAAACAAGATTCCAAAGTCTGATTCTGAATCTGGGTCTGTTTTTGCTGCCTGGCCATGTTCCCAGCCAACTACTTGACCCTTGAGTTTTTTGTCAGGGTATGACTGCTTGTAGTATATAGTACTTTGTCCCAAGTTTGAGGGGCTGCACTGCTATTTTCAGAGATACTTCTACACAGCAAGCTCTGCCACACCAGCACTCCTCCTCCCCTAAGAACCACCAACTCGGATTGTGTCTCAGATCCAAGCAGGTTCTGCACTCCCACTCTAATCTGCCACTGAATTCCTTCCACCAGGTGGGCCTGGGGCTGGAAGCAAGTGCTGCTATAGCTCTGGAAGCAGCCTCAAAGCTGTACCACTTCCACCGCCCCCAGGGCGGTGGCCTACTGCTAACTCCTTTCACTCTGTCCCAGCAGCTTTTCCCACTAATCTTCTCTGTTGTCTTTGGTGTTTGTGGGTTGAGAAGTCTGGTAACTGCCACAACTCACTGATTCAGGGCGCTATGCCTGTTCTGCCCAGCTCCCGGTCTGGTTGGTCCTGGCGCACTCAGCTCTGCTCCCAGCCTCATGCAATAGACCCTTTCCTGCGACCATCCAGGCTGTCCTGGGCTGGAGCCCTGCTTCCCTTTGCTATTTCGTGGGTTCTGCAGTTCTAGAATTTGTTCAGAGCCATTTTTATAGGTGTTTGGAGGGACCTGGCGGGGAGTTTAAGCAAGTCCCTGCTTTCCAGCTGCCATCTTGGCTCCGCCTATCTATAATAACTATTAAGATTATTATCTTAATAATTTTAAAAAACATTATTTTGAGAAGGGGTCCATACCTTCACCAGCCTGCCAAAGAGATCTGTGAGACAAAAAAACATTAAGAACCACTGATCTGGCTCAATGTCTTCATTTTATAGTTGAGAAAACAATTCAAGAGAGGTTAAATTACCAACCTCAAGTTAGATGAAATATATCTTCCTAATCTTGTGCTCTTTTCACATTTTTTATTTTACTATTGTAGTCTGAGAAATTGCTATTGCTTTGAGTTCTTTGAAGAGCTGAGCAAAAAAAGCACAGGGAAATATGTAAAGTCTACATAAGACCCAAGGGTTGCACTCATGAAGTTTACATGTCCTTCATACAATCCTACAGCACTACTCATGTTACCTGAGAGTTACTTTTTCAATGTACCAGCCATTTTATTTCAAACCTCAAAATGATCAGCATGTGTCTTACCTCTGTGGTTCCATGTTCTTGAGTAGCAAAAGGAAAAAGGTTCTCGTAGAGTTCAGTGAATGCATACAGTCCATCCTCTGTGATCTGCGCTTCAATGTTGGGATCCAAAGGTTCAGTCTCCATGAAATCCAGTTCCCAGACTGTGTCCACCCATGCTGATGGTAAAAGATTGTAAATGAAATTAATAAACCCTCAGCAGGAAGAAAATAGCAACACTCTCTAGTCTAACATTCTCTGATCATGTTCAATAAAAGAATTTTTAAAAAACATTAGTCATGTCCGTTGCTTACCTTTATGGTATAGGTTTACCAGCACTACTCCCATATAAAGGAAACATATTGTGAAGTACTGTCAAAATACTCATTGAAATAAAAAGTTAAGGAAATAATTATTTTAATGTCAACCGCAGCTATACTATTGTGAGAAAGTGATTTTCTTCCTTCTATGTGGACAGGGCCAACCAGAATTCTAGATCACATTATGATGCTATATTCAAAAGCACAAATAGAAAGCTATTTTCAAAACAGAGAGTGTAAGTATTAACAGTTCTGTTTAAAACTTGGTGGTCAGTTTAACTTTAACTGAAGCAGCAATGCATGATCAATCTGGTAGCATAATAAGGGTCATAAAAGGTACCTCTGGTGTTCCTTCAGGTTAATGCAATACTTCATTGCTGCCAAGGGCATAATGTAGTTCTAGGAACTACAAGAACTCATTAATGCTGAGCAAGCACTAATTAATCAATACAGTTCTCACTAAGAATAACCAGAATTCACATTTATGGAACAAGACTTGACATACATTATATCATTTGATTCTCACAATCCTGGGAGGTGCGTAGAAAAATTATTATCCACCTATTACAGGTGAAAGAAATTTAAGTGTCAGAAAAGTAAAATAGCTTGCCCATGGTCACAAAGCTGGTAACACAGCTGGTATTCAAATCCAGTTCAATTCTTTCCTATTGGCTCCTTCCATGATGCCTACAAATAAGCCCAGGTCTCTTTCATCTTTCAAAAAACTCTCACTAGACCCTATGATCATCTAAGAAATCCCCTATATCTCTATTCCTCTTCTCAGTCAAATGCCTAGATCAATACATGTTGCCCAGACATCCTCTCCTCTAATTCACATTTCAACCCCACTGAAATCTGGCTTCTAACCTCATTACTCCACTAAAACAGCTCTCTCCAAAGTTAATAACGATCTCATAACTGCTAAATGGTATGGCCTTTTCTCAAGCTTCATCCTTCTTGACCTCTCCACAGCATTTGGCACTGTCTACCCCTTTACCCCTCTCTTCTCCTGGACATTCTAGAGTTTTTCTAACACTGCTTTTTCTTGATCCTCTTCCTATCTGTCACATCACTTCTCAATCTCCATTGCTAGATCATCATCCCCATCACACTCCCTAACCTGGGGTGAACACCCAGGCTTGGTCCAGGACTCTCTTGGTGATATAATCAGTTTCTATGAGTTTATCATCTCATGGCTAGTGGATGTTCCATAGGCATTTGAAACTCAACATTTCCAAATAAGAACTCATCAATTTAGTCCCTAAATCCATCCTTCTTCTAAATTTCCTTATTTCTACAGAAGAAACTTGATTTCCATCTCTCCTTCCCCCTACATATACATTCAACTGCCAAATCATGCCATTTCTACCTCCACAACATCTCTAGAATCTAAAAGGCTAAGCTCTCCCTAATCCCCACACTTCCCTCTTTTAGAAATATTAAGAAAGCATTTGTCTTATTATCCTAGTCTGAAGCCTTAGAGTTAATTTGAATGAGAAACCCTATCAGTCTTTCTTAAACTACTCAATTATTGAATTAAAAAAATAACACCCACAGTTCAAGTCTTTTAACATCTTTCTTATCAAAGCTATAACCATTTTCTAACCCACCATAGGCCCCACTCTCCAGAACAGCACAAGAAGGACTCCTCCCTAAAGGGATTAAAATAATAGTCAATGGAAGTGTTTCCTAGATCCACCTTTGACCAGGTAGAAAGGAGAATCTTTAAAGGGAATGAGTGGTCAAAGAGAGATTGAATGATTTTAGAAAAATGATTTTCTAGGGTCTGCTGAAAGTTAAGTGATTATTTGTTCTGATGGATAAAGCAAACTGTTAACTGAACTATTTGTTACCTAAACTCGGAACCTTTGGTCAATCTTGACCATAGAATTCTGTCTATTGTTTAAGAATGTTACAAACCATAACTCCAAAATGGCTTGGGTTAGAGAGATATTCCAAGTCATGGTATAACTGCTAGTCTTTGGTGCCCCTTCTCTCTAAACAGAAATGTTTAGAATTTGTTTAATCTAAATTGGTAAACATTATTTCTGACAGGCTTGTGCCTAAAACATGGAGTACAGAACTTTCTCCCATACTTTTCTCTACTTACAGTTACCACCCCAGTTCAGTCCCTCATGACCTCTTGCCTGGACTACTCCATTAGCCAACAAATTGGTCTCCCTCCCTACTCTAAATGATCCTCCATACAGATGCCAATCTAAAGCACAAATATGCCATATCCTTTCCTTGATTATTAAATTCTAGGAGCTCCCTACCTCTAGGATTAAATATAAACTTTCCTATTTGTCTTCTAAAGCCCTTCACAACTTGGCCCCAACCTACCTTCCTGGACTTCTTACACATCTCACCCTTTTCACACCCACTATAGTCTAGTGAAGCTGGCATTCTTTTTTATTTTTTTTTTGCAGGAGGGAAGGCAAGGCAATTGGGGTTGTGACTTGCCCAAGGTCAAACAGCTAGTATGTCAAGTGTCTGAGGTTGGATTTGAATTCAAATCGCCTGACTCCAGGGCCCGTGCTCTACTCATTGTGCCACCTAGCTGCCCCTGAAAGTGACATTCTTAATTATTCCTCAAACATGACACTGTATTCTGAATTCACTCCCCCTTTTCACCTCTGTTTCCTAATCAATGAAAAAGCATCGATTAGGCACCTATTGCTGATTAAACACTGTTATGTTCTGGGAATACAAAAATTAAATAGTCCCTGCTTTCAAGGAGCTGACATTCTATCAAGGACACCCATGTACATAAAGTACATAAAAATATATACAAAATAAATACAAAGTAATAGAATGAGTTACACTAGCAACTAAGGTTTGATGGAAACAAAGGAATACTAAGAGGCAGAGGTCAGGAGGGAGTACATTTCAGGCAGAAGTGTGCTGGCTAATATTTAACAACCTGCAATCCAAAAAAACTGCATGCACATTACATTTTCAAACTCAATCTTATTATTAACATTTTCTCCTTGACTCTCTTAAGTCTACAAAATAAAAACAAACAAACAAACAAGTCAGGTCCTGCCTTCTATTTGCCCATTTTCAAGGTGTAAATGTTTACACCAAAAATTTAAAAATCAAAGTCAGTTCAAGCTGACTCAAGCACACCTCTGACATCAACTATAGGAATCAGCCAGAACAAAGCCTAGAGGAAGAGCTACAAAACAAGGCCAATCTAATCTTGAGTATGTGGGGGAAAAAAGAAAGGGAAGACTTCTATGTGACAGGTAGAATGCTTTTACAAATATATGTCACCTGATCCTCATAACAACCCAGTGCTATTATTATCCCATTTTTTTACAGTTGAGGATAATAAGGTAAACAGAGATTAAATGAGTTGCCCAGGGTCAGACACAGTAAATGTCTGGGGTCACATTTGAACTCAGGACTTCCTGACTCCAGGCCCAGAGCTCACTCCACTGCACCAGCCACCTCTAATAACAAGGTTGGAAAGATAGGTTGAGACCAAGCTGTAAAGGGCTTAGAAAGCTAATAAAAGGACTTCACTGAATCCCTAGTTTGCTTCAGTGTGCCAGTTTCTACATTAAACACTGTCTCCTGTCCCCAATGTGCTTGTTAGTGCCCTCCCCCACAATTATCTTTTATCTCTTTTGTATACATTTTGTATTTGTGTATATACAATGCTGGGCACTATTGGGAAAGGGATGGTGGGAGAGAAAAATACAAGTCATTGACCTTGCAGAGTTTCTAATCTAACCTAAGGAGGTAACATACATATAAAAGGTGACCCACAATCCTTAAGGCAGCTTTAAAGCTACAACTGCATAAGTGTGGTGTCTACTCAGGCTAGACTGGAACCTCTTCAAGTGCAGGAACTATTCCATTCTTAGATTTTTCTCCCCTACCATTCCCAAGGGCTTAATAAATGTTTGTGGAATGATCTCCATGCCACCACACTGCTTCTACTGAATTAAAAACAAGAGATATGTAATCCCTAAGCATGTAAAAAACACAATAAGGTAAAGAGGTAAGGTTCACTAGAAATATTAAGCATCAATTTGTAAGAAAGGTAAATACGACATCAGGAGAGTTTAGATACCAGGAGACCAATGTAGTCACCTTGTTTACCAAGAGACGAAAGCAACTTCCTGATTCTTCTTCAATTGTTCAGTCTCTGCACACAGTTGCCATATTTTATAAAATGCTTCATCACATTACTACCCTGCTCAAGAACTTATTTAGCTAAAATGCAATATGGTGCAATGAAAAGAATACAATATTAGTCCTGCCAGCAATACTAACTGGCTGCACACACTTGGACAAGTCACTTTTCTGACATTCTTCCATCTTTTATACTTAGCAACATTTTGAACCTCAGCTGCCTCATCTATAAAAGGCCAATAGCAATACCTTATTACCTACCCTGCAGGGCTGTGTTTGTTTATGAGGGACAATACAGAGCTCTGACAATACTACAATTGTTGCTTCCTGCATTGTTTTCCCAATTAGATTGTAAACTCCTTTAAGGTATCAATGCAAATATTAAAATATCATTTTAAGTTCTAGGAGAAAAATGAAGCAATAAACCTAACCAACTACATGGGGGAAAATTTCCGTCAAGCAAATAGAAGATATTATTGGAAACAAAATATATGGACTTTATTTCACAAAAATAGCAAACTATTCACCAAAAATCACTATGGCTAAAATACAAAAAAAAAAAGAGGTTGGGAAAAATATTTTCAAAGTATATATTTAACAGAAGTCTCACATTAAATTTAAGTAACTGACACATATAAAAATAGTATCTATTTACCAATGCATAAACTGCCAAAAGACCTGGGCTGAATTTCTGAAAGGTGAAACAAGTTTTCACACATATATCAAGTACCTACTATGTATAAAACACTGTGCTAGGGGTTTGGAGAACTCTGAAGGGTACAAATATGTGAAGTTTTATTACAAGAATTACAAAGTATATAAAGTTTGGAGAAGACTCCATCTGGACCTTACACCCTTAAAGACAGCATTTATTTGCCATGCAGGAATTAATAATGGGATAAATAATTTGCAGATACATGACCAAAACATACAATATTGTTACACGGTAAGTTTTTAGAGAGGTCTAAAACAAAGGGCTTCATCAAGGGCATAAGAGTTAAGTTTTAAAACATGTTAAGAATGTAAAGAATATGAGTAAGTGATAATCACTTCAAAAACTGTTTAAACTGTTTAATAATCAAAGAAGAAACAATAAAAACAACTTTGCAGTACTACTTTATGCCCATTAAATTGTCAAAAACAGTTAATATTAAAATTCAGTGTTTCTGGGAAAACATGTTACATGGTTAGCAGAACTGGAAGGTGATGCATTTTTTTAGATAGCACCCTAGCAAGACACAATAAAAATTATAAACTAATCATAATCTTTGACCCAATGATCCCACAACTGGGACTATGCTATTACTCAAATCTCAAATGGATTTTCAATCTCATTGATTCAAGAATTCTCACCAATGATGCAGACCCATCCCTTAAGCTAGATGCATTTCCAATAAGATCAGGGGTGAAACAAGGATGTCCATTATCACCCCTATTATTCAATTTGGTACTAGAAATGTTAGTTTTATCACTAAGAGAAGAAAAAAGAAATTGAAGGAATTAGAATAGGCAAAGGAGAAACTAAGTTATCACTCTTTGCAGATGATATGACGATTCACTTAGAGAATCCTAAAGAAGCAGAACCAGGAGAACATTATACACGATTACAGACACAAATTATCTGAGATGACCAACTTTGATAGACTTGGCTTTTCACAGCAATACAAGATTCTAAGACAGCTCCAAAAGACTCATGATGGAAAAAGCCATTCACATCCAGAGAAAGAATTATGGAGTCTGAATGCAGATTGAGACAACTTATTTGCTCTCTTTTTTTCTTTTGGTTTTGTATCTTCTTTCTCGTGGTTCATTCCATTGGTTATAATTCTTTACAACTTGACTATTGTGTATATATGTATACATACATACACACACACATATATATATACACATACATATACAGAGAGTGAGTGAGAGAAAGAGAAAGAGAAAGAGAGAGAGAGAGAGAGAGAGAGAGAGAGAGAGAGAGAGAGAGAAATAATACTCATCTTTTGAAGGGCCAAGAAAAGAGGTCAAGAAAAAGAGTAGGGGTAACAGAACATAATAGATAAGAGTGCTAGACTTGGAGTCACAGTTTAAACTTAACATCTAACACTTACTAAGCTATGTAACCCATGAACAAGTCAATTATCTTCTCAACCTCAATTTCCTCATCTGTAAAATGGAATACCACCTGCAGTACCTTACTTCACAGGATTACTATAAGTCTTTTATAAATCTTAGAGCACTATCTAAATGTCAGTTATTGCTAACATTTATGTTTTCTTTTTTATGCAAATAATTCAGATTATATAATTTTATAGCAAATACCACACAGAGATATTGTATTAAATCAACAGCAAGCTCAGATTCAATCTAGCTCAACAGATTGAATCTGGCCCACTTGTGAAAACAAGCATCACAAAGGGTGGGATTTCTTAAGACAACCCATTATGGCAAATCCTTGATAAACTTTGTCTTTTTCCTTGGCTGAGAAGGCTTGGGTCAAATTCTTTTGGCAGGACCCAGCGTATAGGTATTTTGGGGTCTTGAGCACCCCTAGAAACCTATGGTTCCTTACCATCATCATTTTTTCTTTAAACTCTTCATTTTTGGTTCCCTGAGACCGGGAATATTGCTCATCTAAAGTTCTTCTCCAGCCAGGACTGGAAGGTAAGCCTCTCCTTCTCCCAATCCCCTTCTAGTTCTCCAAGCATTTTGGAGGTACTTTTTGGGCCTGACTTTCCAGGTCCCCAGTAGGTCAGACAGCTGCTCACTGTCTTGGACTCAGCCTTACACTCTCAGGTTCTTGGTCCAGTGGTTTATGCTCAAGGCCATGGACCCGGGCACACCTTCCGAAGCGCAGAGGAAGGACGCCCTATCCTGAAGTGTACGGCCGATTTTACCAATTCTCTCAGTGCTAGGGAATGGGAAAACACCAGGTACCTTTTTGTGTTTTGGGTTTTTTTTCTTTCCTGTCTGGTTTTGTTGCTTTTCGAGGCTTACTCCCAGATCCTCCTTGTGGAGGAAGGGATTTCAAGCCCCACAGGCCCATAATGGGTCAATCCTCTTCAATCCCCAAAAGTTTGCCTTTAGGTTATCTTTTACAAAATTGGAAAAAATTTAGTTTCTCTAAACAACTTAAAAAGAAAAAGTTGGTGGCTTTTTTTTTTTGCAACACTGTTTGGCCTCAGTATCACCTAGAAGGCCAGGAATCGTGGCCCACTGGGGGCCACAACATAATACTCTTTTACTGCTGGGGAGAAGGAAAATGGAGAGAAATTTCCTACATAATGGCCTTCCTCGAGCTCTCTCAGAACCCCGTTCTCAGAAAAGACTGTAAGATGTTCATTGCTAGAGACACCCCACAAAGGAAAAATGGGGGTCAACAGGACATTTTGGATAACCCCCTCCTTATGGCCCCCAGGGCTTCAGCCCCAGCCCCTCCTCCTCCTCCCCAACCTCCCCACAGCACCCTTATTTCCTGTGTTCCCCCTTCCTTGGTCATCCCCTCTTTTCCTTGGTTTCCCTTCCTTTTTCCTCTAGCCTAAACCTCCTCTTTTCCTGCCTCCTTCACGGTCCAAGACTCCTACCCTGCATCTCCTCCCACGGCCCCTCCCTCCTTGGCAACCCCTGGTGTCTCCCTCTCTGACCCCTACCCCTCCTCAGGTACCAGGGGATCTTCTCCCTTGCCAGCCAGATGCCCCAGCCTTGCAGTCTAATCAGTTCAGCCAGCACCCCCGCCAGTCCCTCCCTCACCAGAAGCAGGATTTCCTATATACCTCCCCAAGCTCCAGTTCCCACAGTGCCTTCAAGGCCCTTTCCCCTGAGGGAAGTGCCTGCCTCCCCTACGGGGACAAGGAGAGTGCATGTTCCATTCTCCATTTCAGACCTCATTCAAATCAAAGAAAAACTGGGGAGATACTCAGAAGATCCCACTAAGTTTACTGAGGGTTTTTGGATCTGTCCCTACAATTTGAACTTTCTTGGGGTGATTTGCATATCCTTTTCTCTACCTGTTGTACCACTGAGGAGAAGAGGAGAATCTGGGAACATGTCCAAAAATTTGGGGATCGTTTGGCTAGCAATGACCCCATAAAATACCCCCCAGGAACAGCTGCTGTTCCCAATAGTGACCCAGGATGGGATTACCAAAAGACTGAAGATAGGGGAAAGAGAGATCATATGGTAATTTGCCTGCAAGAGGGCCTAAGAACAGCATTTCAAAAGCAAATAAATTTTCAAAAAATTAGGGAAGTTACTCAGGGAGAAAAGGAAAACCCTGCCCTTTTCCAAGCCCAGCTAGGAGAAGCTATTAAGAAGTATACAAATTTGGAACCTGATTCTGTTGAAAGGGCAGCAATATTTAACATGTATTTCATTAATCAGGCTTCCTCGGATATTAGGAGGAAACTGCAGAAATTTTCGATGGGACCCCAAACACCTCAGGCCCAATTACTGGAGATGGCCTTTGGAGTCTTTAACGACAGAGACCTAGTTGCAGCAGAGGAAAGAGAATGCAGGGAAAGGGCTAGAGATAGAGAGCATGCTCAGTTCTTTGGCTGCTGTCATGGCCAGGAAAAGACCCAAGGAGCGCCCCTCCAGGGCACTCCCTTGGAGGAAGCCCTCTGACTTGGGCAGTGGGGAAACCTACTTTCGATGCCGCAAGGAGGGTCACTGGTCCAAGGAGTGCCCCTCTAGGGCACCCCCCCTGGATGAAGCCCCCAGGTTCCATGCCTCCAGGACCATGCCCAGCATGTGACCAGAAGGGACACTGGAGGAAGGATTGTCCCTGAGACTAGAAAAATGGTAGAGCTGCCTCCCAGTATTCTGTCCTCCACTCTTCTCAAGACTTGGAAGGAGGGGAAAGCCTGGGACTTGGCAGTGCTCCCACTTTCTCCACCTCTCTTGTGGAGCCCTGGGCAAAATTGAGGCTGAAGGTAAGGTTACACACTTTATCATGGCTATGTTCCCTTTTAAGTTGCTTTCCTTAGTAAAGCAGATTTAAGAACCTGCACTAGCAGCCATCCTGGGTATGCCAGTGTAGTTGCCATTACAATAACCCTCACAATACAGAAACACACAGTGTGTGTGTGTGTGTGCGCCCGCATCTCAAATACTTTCTCCAAGAAGAGCCAGAAAGCTCACAGGACCTGGCTGGCACTAAATAACATCATTCCCACCCCCAAATTAAAGAAACATTAAGACAGGACTGACCTAGTCACCAACATGGAATTCATTTTAAAAGATCCTAACAGCACAAATTTGGAGCTGGAAGGTACCTTACAGGTCATTTAGTCTAACTCTTCATTTTAAAGATGAGAAAACTGAGGCCAAGAGATTTTAAGTGACATGCCCAAGGTCACACAGGTAGTGACACTGGCCTCCTACTAGTTCCAAGAACAAGATACTTCTTTTTAGTAGCTCCATCCACCATACCACCAGCTGCCTCTAATAACAAGGCTGGAAAGATAGATTGGGACCAGGTGGTAAAGGGCTTTAAAAGGATTTCACTGAATCTCTAGTTTCAATGTGCCACTTTCTATGTTAAACATTGCCACTTGTCCCCAAAGTGCTAGCTAGTGCCTTCCCCCAAAATGATCCTTTATCTCTTCTGTATATATTTTGTATATGTGTATATATAGTGCTAGGCACTGAGAAGAAAGGAATAGCAGGAGAGAAAAATACAAGTCTTTGAACTTGCAGAGTTCCCAGTCTAGTCTAAGGAGAAAACACGCACACACAGCGTGTCCCAAAATCTAAGGCTTAGAGTTTAGTGACTTGCCCTGGGTCACAAAGCTAGGCTCTGAGTCCAGACTTGAACTCAGGAAGATGAGTCGTTTTGATTGCAAACCAGGCACTCCATTGACTGGGCCACCTATCCACCTCCAACATTATTAAGTGCTTGCTATGTGCCAAGAAAAGGAACAAATAAGCCATATACAGAATAAATAGGAAATAATTAAGAGAGAAAGGCACTAGAATTAGGTGGGGTTGGAAATATTCAAATTTAGCTGGGACTTAAAGGAATCCGATAGCAAGTCACTTTAACCGTTTGCCTCAGTTTCCTTATCGGCAGAATGAGCTGATGAAGGAAATGGCAAAGTACTCCAGTATCTTTGCCAAGAAAACCACAAATAGAGTCACAAAGAGTTGGACACCACTTAAAAACAACAAATATTTTTTGACTGACTGGCTAGAAAGTAGCAAATAGGATCCCACCTTAGGTCTCCTAATTCCAAATCCAGGGCTTCTTTCCCTACACCACCAGCCTCTTCTGGAGTAGAACTGGATTGTTAAATTATATTAAGATTCAAAAACATGGTACTGATCACTTACACTGATTTTTTCCCCTTCTTTTTATTTCTTCAAAAATACTATTTGTGTGTTTTGCCTGACTTCACCTGTATAAGCTCTAAAAATTGTTTGCTTTCTCAAGGGGGGAAGGGAGGGAGAGAATCTGGAGCTCCAAATTTTTTTGTTTGTTTTTCTTTGGTCAGGGCAATTGGGGTTAAGTGACTTGCTCAAGGTCACACAGCTAGCAAGTGTGTCAAGTGTCTGAGGCCACATTTGAACTCAGGTCCTCCTGACTTCAGGGCTGATGCTCTACTCACTGCGCCAACTAGCTGCCCAACTTTCAAATTTTTTTTAAAAAGACTGTTAAAAAATTTTACATGCAATTGGGAAATATTTAATGAAATATATAAAAATATAAACAAATAAGTAAATATGCTATTTGTCATACGAGATAGCTCTCCGGGAGAGGGAAAAGATACTGGTGAAAGTTATGGTGATTTAAAAGAACGAAAAACATCAATAAAAACTTTAAAAAGGGGGGGGGGGGCAGACAGACCCACAACATAACATATACTCTTAGGTGAGATTACCATCATTCAAAATAATTCAGCTAACAAACAAGACAGGAAAAAGTTAAGTGAACGAGAAGTAACTACCGTTGGGACAGTAAGAAGGGCACAAATAAAAGGGCTGCAAATCATTGGTTCAAACCAGTCATTTCATTAACATCCAGGACGGATGCAAATCAGCGACTACCTGCAGTACTAAAAAGTGAAATGATTTACCCAGTCACACAGCTAGGTATGTAGAGTTTTAACTCTGGTCTTTCTAACTCCAAGCCCGGCCTTCAAGCCATCGTACTATGATGCCTCCTTGTAACACCATATGACACATAGCGAGCAAGAAATAGCATGATGTCAAAGAAATGCATGAATGACCAAATATAAGGGGGTGGTCCAAGAGAGAGAGACGGAACCTGGGTGCTGCGGCAGAACTTCGGTAAAAACTAAGATGTGCAGGAGGGCTGGAAAGAGTGAAGACGCGAATGGATAGCGATCGGTACCCGAGGAGAGAATGCCCACACGGAGGGATCTACAGACGCTTCCAATTTCCTACCTCTCCCTCAAGGACCAAGCAGTGGATGAGGGCGGGGCTTGTCTGACAATGGCTAGGCGGTAAGAGGACGGCTGGGTTCCATTCCTCTCTTCGTCCACCTTCCCGATCCCTACGGGGCCTGCCCTCTCTCTGTTTCCTCACCTAGGCTGAGGCCGGAGGAGCACCAGCGCCCGAAGCAGCTCCCGAAGCTCGGCCGCAGCGCCATAGGCCCGAAGGATCAGCAGTCTTCTGGTCTACTTTCAAAACTTGCTCCGCGCGCGCTCCGTCCCTTCCACACCGACCAATCACTGCGCAAGGGCTCTTTCCCGCTAGCCAACCACAAGCCCCGGGCCCCTTCTCCATGGGCCAATCCGCGACAGCCCCTGACGGCAGCGCGCAGAATGGCGGCAGCCGGAAGGCGACTCCGTAAGGAAGTAACTAAGGTCAACAGATGATTTCCCTTCTGTTTTTTTTTTTAGCGGGGAAACAATACATTGAATAAGAAACCAAAATTTTCTCCCCCCCGCCCTTTACTTGGGGGTGAAAAAAATTTCCAGGATATCCGAAATGAAGACAAATGGGAACTGATCACCTTTGTCCCTTTGGGCTACGCATGCGCCAGGGGCCTCCTTAGAGTGTATGGAGGTGTTGGCGGGGTGAGCAAACTCTCCGGGGGGAGGGAATTAAAATGGAAGGTGAAATTCAGCGCCTCCCAAGGGAGCTACCGTTCCGCTGGGCTGGCAATCCTAATAGAACTCGAATAAAGCTCCCGAGGTTCCCTAAGAACGGAGCCCCGACCTCATTCCGCTACATTTGCGCAGTGAGCCCAGGGAGGGGAAGAGGAGGGCGGAGTGAGGGTCGGCGCGCATGCGCCCCGAGTCACGCGCGTAACCGGGGCTAGAGACTGGTTCCCTGTACCCAGGACCCCCGCCCCCTCTGCCGCGTAGCCAGCGAAGCCAAGCCGTGCGTGCCCGGGGCGGAGGCTGGGGGCCGGCTCCAGGGGGGGCTTTGCAGGGAGTGCACCCACCGCGCCGGGCCCCCTCGGCTCCGTGCTGCTCCGGGGGCCGCGGCGGGAACGCTCGCCTGTGCTCGGGGTGTTGCATTCCCACGTCCAATTCGCCTCGCCCGGGCAGCCGCGCCGCGGGTGCCCCGTCGCCAGCCCCCTGCCCGGGCCAGGCCAGGCCGGCCGGCCGGCGGGGAGATGAGCTTCTTCGGCTTCGGGCAGAGCGCGGAGGTGGAGATCTTGCTGAGCGATGCCGAGAGCAGGAAGCGAGCGGAGCACAAGACGGAGGATGGCAAGAAGGAGAAGTATTTCCTCTTCTACGACGGGGAGACCGTCTCCGGGAAGGTGAGCCTCGCGCTCAAGAACCCCAACAAGCGGCTGGAGCACCAGGGCATCAAGATCGAGTTCATCGGGCAGATCGGTGAGTGCGCCCCGACGTAGCCGCCACCGCCTGCTGGGGCCTGGACCGGCGACCGTCACCGACCCGAAAGAAGCGCTGCCCCACCCCCCGGCCCGCGGGACTGGGGGCGGGGGGCTGCCCTGGGGGACCGCGGCGAGGGCCTGTCCAGAGGCTCACAGCCCCGCACGGCCGTGGTCCCTGCCCAAAATGACATCGCACTGTGAGGGGGAGGATGGTGGGTTGGGATGGTTTGAGGGTGGAGGGAAGTGGGGAGGGGCTGACGCTAATAACAATGGTAACAGCACCTGATTTTTGTGGCGAGGGGGAAGGAATTTTCACATGCATTATCTCATTTAATCCTAGCTGCCACCCCGTGAAGAGCAGAGCAGGTGGTTCCCCATTTTACAGATGAGGAAACTGAGGCCCAGAGAAGTTAAGTGAATGGTCCGAGGTTACCATAGCCAGTACATACTGAGCTGGGAATCCGGACGTAGATCTTCAGACCTCCAAAGCTCGAAAGTTCTTTCTGTCTTAACCAGGCCTCTTGTCTGGGGCCATGGGGGTGGCAGATGATGGATGGTTGGAGGGAGGGGGAGAGAGCAGGGAGAAAGGGTGGGGAGGTTTAAGGGGGAATTGCTTTACTGTTCTGACCAGGTTTGTATACCTTTACCTGGAAGGTCTCCGGTCCCTTCTCCAAGCTGCAGCCAAGCTTTTTTCGTGGTCTTGATTTAACATACTCTGACCATTGTCAGTAGTTTTGGGCTCTTGTACCTGGAACATCTCAGTCCTTTTCCCAAGCTGCAGCCAAGCTCTTTTCATGGTCTCGATTTAACATACTCTGACCTTGTCAGTAACCCCTTTTCTATCTCTGGTCTCTCCTGTTGTGTGCATCTACACTAGTGAGCCCCACAAGAAAGG
This sequence comes from Trichosurus vulpecula, assembly GCF_011100635.1. Classification (NCBI taxonomy): domain Eukaryota; kingdom Metazoa; phylum Chordata; class Mammalia; order Diprotodontia; family Phalangeridae; genus Trichosurus; species Trichosurus vulpecula. Next base: position 176,623,990 of record NC_050574.1, read on the forward strand.
CAGCACCACTGTCTGTCCCTCAGTGGATGGCACAGGGTCTTTATCATCTGTCAGACTGGGAAGAAAGCTGCTCACTAATTTCCCCTTATTATTAACCTTAGTTTTGAGCATCTTGTTTATAGAAAAAATTTTCAGGAGGTAGAAGAGTGTATGTGTCTGTATCTTTTTTTTTTCAAGCTTCATTTTTTTAGAAGGGATTATAATATTTGTGTGAAAGGATTCATTATTCATTTAATGACAATGAAATGATGTTGTTAAAGCCACAGTTATATATCACAATTTCACAGCAGTCTGCCAACTCCCAGCAAATAATAACAACGACAGGAACAATAGTATTATCAAAGTAGCTTTGTGACATGCTAGTCAAGGCCAAATTGTCTCAGATTCTGAATCTCACCGTTCTCTTTGCTTACCCCACCCTCAAGTGTTCCTGAAATAAACTCTTTATTATTAGGTCAAGGACTGGATTCATAGTAATTACCATGTGGTCTAGAGAAGACCTTTGGAGAATCCACAACATACATACTTTTTATCTAGGTCTTTCTCAAAGTATAATGGATGGATATCGTTATCGTCATGTGAGGTTAGCAAGGTTTTATCACCATTTTTGCAGATGAAGAGAAAACTGAAGCACAAGTGGAAAGGTCTTTACTGTGTTCCTGTCAGCAGCGGAGGCAAAACAGGAAACCAGATGTCTAACCTTCCTAGTCTGGTGCTCAGTCTAAAGGATCTTGCCTCTCTGTGGAAAAAGAAAGTTAAGCCAGACTGGGACCAGACTGACCCTATTAGGAGGATTTTGGGATGTTGCTCTTTTAAATCATTTATGGAAAAATTCATTGTGCCTTGAAAAGAGCCTGAAGAATGAGGTCCACATCTTTTGATTTAGGAAAAACACTCTAGTAAATAAATTAATGTAGGCATTTAACTAGTTGACTTCCTTTAGATACCTTTTAAGATTTCACAGGTATTTTAAGATACAGACATATGTGTTGCACTAAAGTTTTGGGGACACCCAGTATATATACACATGTGAAAAAACAAGGTTCCCCCTCTAACTAGAATTGATGTTTTAATGGAATGCATGGATCCCTAGGGGTGCCTTTCAGAGTTTAATGACAAATTATGGACACATTTTGGCTGTATTTTCATCATCACCCTGGGGACCCACCTGAGTCAGCACCACATGATAAAGAGAAGGTTCCCAACTTAAGAAACTCTGGCAACCCCTTTGCTAGAAGTTTATCTTGTGAAAAGGGCCTGAGATTCTGTGATTCTGTCTGATTTACGAGGAAAGGGTAGAAGGGTCTATATACTGGTACTTTCATGGTCTGGGATCTAATCTTTGATTCTGAAGACATCATTGTGGCTATATTACAGAATCACAGGAGTTGGAAGCAGTCTGCCAAGGTTTTTGATCCATATTCAAATGGGCATCCTTATCTGTAGTATCCTCAATATAGTTAATCAGCCTTTGCTTCAAGCTTTAGTTTAAGGAAAGTCACTACCTCTTGAAGTAGCCCATTCTAATTCTGGGTAGCTCTAATTTTCTTTAAACTCAACAATTATAAATACAATTACATATAGTAATAGCTAACATTTATCCAGAGCTCCATGGCGTGCAAAGCAATTTATGTATTTGATTTGTTTCCCCACAACAACTTTATGTGGTAGATGCTATTTTTATCCTCATTTTACAGATGATACATAAGCTATCAGGTTAGATGTTGTAGGAGGCATACAAAGATGGAAGCACAGTCTTCACAATCTGTCTTCAACCTACCTTTCCACCCTTGTTCCCCTTTATGCAATGCATATTCCAGCCAAACTGAATTAGTCATTTCTTAACCACGTGCACAGCATTGTCAGGAAGTTTTTGTACCATCAAGCTGAAATCTGCCTCTCTGCAGCCTCCATTTATTTCTAATTTGCCCCACTGGGGCCAACCTGAACATTTTAATCCCACTTCGTTATGACAGCCCTTTCAATGCTTGAGATTAATTTCAGTTCTCCACTGTCTTCCTGGTCTCCTGGAGAATTCCCATTTAGTTACTTTGACTGATCTTGATTGCCCTTCTCTGAATATTCCAGCTCACTCCCCAAAATGTGGCACCCAGAATTGAACAAAATGGCCTAGAGACAATCTGACCCTGGTAATAACCTCAACCTCCCATTTTCTGGATACTGCCTCTCTTAATGCCATTTATGATTGTATTAGCTTTTTTTGCCTGCCAGAGAACACTGATGATTCACTGTGCTTTCTGTCTACCAAAACCTCCAGCTCTTTTTAAACCAGCATGGATCCCTTTTCTTGTTCTTGTGCAGTTGATTTTTTTTTTCAAATCAAGCTTACAACTTTTACATTTATATCAGCTGGGCCTAGCCCAGCCTACTGTCCTTAGCCTTTGAAGATCTTCTTAGATTCTGATTTCTGCCTTTCATTGTTAGCTGTCAGTCCCTGCTCTGTGTCATTTGCACAATTGATAAGCATTTCATCTCTGCTTTCATATATAAGGCAAGATTTTTTAAATGTGTCAAATGTAGACAATGCTTAGAAGCAAGCACTCCTGTAGACCTCATTGTAGATCTGCATTCATCCATTAATGACTATTCAGGCCTAATTGTTCAACTAGTTTTAGTTCCATATAACTATACTATAACTAGCCCATGCAGTCTCTCTTGACCACAGAAATATTTTTAGACACTAGCAAACGCTTTGACAAAATTTAGGTATGTTGTGTCTTACAACATTCTCCTGACCTGACAGTCTAAACCTGTTAAAGGCATGAGGTCGGTCTTACGTTGCCTGTTCTTAATGACTCAGTGATCAGTCCCACCATTTGAACTCTCTTTAATAATGCATTCTAAAATTCAGTCCCAGAAACTTCTACCACCTACACTGATAATTCCTCTTGTTGAACACTTCTCAGTTGTCTGAGCATTCTGGGCTGAGTTAACTGAGGCCCTGTATAAAGCAGACTGTGCTAGCCCTCAGTTTTGTCTACTGTGAAACAAGGATAGTAGTCCCCAGTCAGAGTTACTTGTGCGATTAGAAAAGGGAGGAGTCATGGAAGCAGTGCAGACTAATGGATGGTCTAAAATAATTTTTGTGATTTGGTTTTGAATTGTATTGTACAACAATTCAATTGAGTAAACATTTGTTAAGTGCTTGGTGGAATGGGATAAATTTTCATTAAGTTACATTAATAAGCATATTACTATGTGCCAAGCATTGAGAATACAAATATTAAAAGCTACATAGACCCTGCTCTCAATTAGCTCTCATTCTAATTAGAAAAGACACATAATCAAACATTATATTGAGCTCCTCTCTGCCAGAAGCTGTGCTTAGCACTGGTGATGCAAATATGAAAAATACAATCCCTGCCCTCAAGAAACTTATGGTCTAATGGGGGAGGACAACGTGCCCAAGAAAGCTGAACGGCTTGGGGTGGGCAGGGGAGAGTGGCTGGTGGAGAAGCCAAAGAAGTACAAAATAGTGCAGCTGGGTGGGAAAGAAGGAGATGTCATTCCTAGCCTTAGATGGAGAAGCTCATGGTTCTGCCCTCCAGTCAGAGGAGCAGAGGGTATTGATGAGGTGTGAGTAACAAGGTTGATTGGATCTTGCAAAATGATGAGATTTCCCAATGATAATTTACTCGGGGCATGTTGGAGAACTCCAGGAAGTCCAAAATGAGGACTATGTAGACAGATATAGGAGGGTTCAACTGCTGGGCTCATAAAAAGATGAAGTGGTCCCTGGGGTGTGATAGATTACATGGCAACAACCAGGGGTCCAGAAGGGAAGATAGTGCCTAGTAATCCCTGGGAAGCAATGGCAAGGCAAGTGGTACCCAACCAATGACTGTCAGGGCAGAGATACTGATTTAGTGTGTGCAGGACAGCGCTGTGTTAGGACATAGATACAGTGTATCTATAGGTAGGTTACGATTCCTTCCGTTGTACTGCTAATAATTTAGTAAGTAGCTATGACAGATTAACAAAAAATAGCACAAGGATATGAGAGTTGGTGAAGGGCTTTGAAAAATAAAGTTGAGAAAGGTCATTTAACAATTAAGAGGATTCAGGGAGGCTTCTTGGAGTAGGTGTCTCATGAATTGGTTTTAAATGATGAGCAATAATTCAAAGTGAGGAGAGAAAGGTGCTACCTTCCTAGTTGTGTTTGGTTTGAGCTAAAATAAGATACTTTGCTTTGTTCCCATAATATGGATTGTGAAACTGGCCCTGGATTTTAAAATGGAGTTATGCTTAAACTGATATTTATAGTAAAAAGTGGCCTTTTTTCCCTCCATTTTTAAAGCCACCCTCTTTCTCCACTATTCATTGACCCACTCCTCCTCATGCCTTTTCTCTGTCAAGGAGTCATACTTGCTTATTTTCACATTTTTGAGGAGGTGTTACAGTGGATCCACCTCTTTACCATTTTTGTGAGCCCGAATAAGTGACTTTGCTGAAACTGTGATAGTGTTTAGTGTATTCACTAAATATGTGATGACCAGAGACAAGTAAAATTTGTCTTAGGAAGTATTTCCCACGTTCAGCTATGTTGCCATTTGTGGAGAAGGTGGCTATTATTAATGTACTCTGTGTCACTCCTGCAGTTTATTTCTTTTTGATTCAAGGAGATCTTGATTAATCTAAATCATGCAATTTTTGGATATTCTAAATCATTAAGTATGATGCTACTAAATTATAAGTTCTTGTACTAGATTGTAAGGTAGTTGTGGACAAGGGCCGTGTCATTTCATGTGTCCTTTTATCTCTTGCCCGGAAATCTCAACCTAGACTTATGCACTTTGTGGTAAGGGAAGGGAATGGATGGATCCCTGGCAGTACTTATCAGAGATGCTTAGTACACCCTCAATAAATATGTATTGAATGAAGGATACTTGCTTCTTTCCATGTAAAAACCACTGAATGCACGTTTCTTTAAAAGAATGAAAAATAGTCTAGAGTCAAAGCCCACCCAACCTGAAAATAGTTATTTCAGTGATATGGTCTTTTGCTTATATAGGCATTATATTTCGTCCCCCAGTCTCTCAAAGGTTTTTTTTTTCTTTTGCTTGTAACCTTAATCAGATGGACATTTATGTTTCCATCATTTCCTACACTTATCATCAAATATGATCCATCAGGAAGTGCTTAAAGGACGGGCCTTTGACAAATCTGAACTGGGTAGTCCTTTCTGGATGATTGGTTTTTTTGTAGATTATCTACAGGAAAATTTTTCTTGGTCCTCTTTGGCCCATTACTCAGGTTATTTGTCAGTGCCTCTTAATAGCTGCACATTGTGTGTTGAGACTGCAAATTAATGTTAGCTTTAGCCCCTACAAATCTAATTTGGAAGAGAAATCACATACTTTTACGCTGAAATAAAGAGAACATGCTTGTTATGTGTCGTCTTGAATTATCTGGGCCACTGCCATCCTCTGTTCGCTGTCAGAGCCCCTACTTTCAAGTAATTTCCAGTCCAAAGTTTTAAAGGTTGGTCAAATAGATTGTACTGAACAACTGCAAAGATTCAGAAAATTGTCTCCCTGGCTATTTAGGATGGAATTCCCGAGCAAGGGGGACTAGCACTGACATCTGAACCCTAGACTTTTTCAAAAGGATTTCTCTTAATTCTCTGTAGGCCTAAACCCCAGACCTTACCTGGCAATTCTGCTGTGTTGCTGCTAACAGTTATGCTATCCAAAAAAATCGCATCTGAGAACCCTGTACCTGTCCTTAGATATCTGTGGGTCATTTTATTTATAAATTTCACATTCTTTTTACATTTACAAACACATTTGTTTGTGGGTTTTTGGAGGAGAGAGACAAATGATGGCTACTGTTGAGTTGGGAGCTGTTCCTTACTTGACAGGGAGTAAGGAATTGGGTACATACTCCCCTCCCACCCTCAGTCCAAATGATTCACCCAAGCTTGTCACACACTTGCCTGAGCTCTGGGTTCATCAAAACCTGTGGCGGAAGGAAATGCTAAAGTCTAGAGAGCCCAGGTTTTGTTTTGTGGTTTTTCATTTCCCCTCAACTAAATGTTCTTATGCAAAGTTGTGGCTGAGTCCTCCTAAGCATAAAGAGTGTGTGTGTGTGTGTGCGCGCGCGCATGCGTATATAGTTAGAGTCGAGGCTGGAACTGAGCACCAAGCTGTTGCTCTTAGGACAAGTTCTCAATTATCCTGGGTTTTTTTTTAACTTACTCTCTGTAAGTTTTTAATATCAGATTAGTTTCTACTCATCATTCAGCACACTTTGAGGTCTTTGCTTAATCTGTGTTGAGAAAATAACAGCTCATTTTAGGTTTAATCATGTTCAGCGAGCATTTACTAAGTGTGCATATCTCAAAGTGCTGATTTACAAAGCAGTGAGACGTATGGTGCCTGTCCTCAAGGAGCTCAAAAACAAGGTGAGGAGACATTAACTGTACACATAAAAATATATGAGTGCAAGGTAATTTATTGAAAGTGTGGGGTGCAACTAGATAATCATTAAAATTCCATCCAGCAGTGAATTGTGGACCACATATGAACTACAGTGAATGATAATGGCCAATAAGTACTGCAAGAATTCACAGTGGGGAGAAATCACTGTCACATGGAAAGGTTTGTGAAGGACTTTATGAGGGAGAAAAGGGAGTCTTGAGCTGGACCTTAAAAGGTCAATCAGCTTACATTTAAGTGCCTACTATGTGCCAGGCACTGTGTCAAGTCCTGGGGATGCAAAGAAAGACAAAAAACAGCCTTTGCTCTAAGGGAGCTCACAGTCTGACATGCAAATAACCATGTACAGATAGGATACATACCAGATATGTTGAATGTAGTAGTGTCAGAAGGAAGGTATTAAGATTAAGGAGAGCTAGGAAAGACTTTTTACAGAAGGTGGACTTTAGCCCAGACTTGAAGGAAGACAGGAAAATGGAAGCAGAAATGGAATATGACTTGGTTAAGCCAAATATAATCACAAAATTTAGGAAGGAAGGAAGAAGAATAAGCATACATTATGTATTCCAAGGACAAATAGAACTGCTTTTTAATTTTTTCTCCTAATTTGTATTTTCCATGCCACTATTTTAATCCAGTACAGATGAATCTGAATTAGCTAAAATATTTACTATATTGGTAATATCATTATCAAAGACATATTTTCAGAAATACTAAAGGATTTGTGAATTTTAGGTGACTAATGTAAACGCTGCTCAATAAAGTAAATGATTATTTGCAGTTACAGAAGTAAAAATGGAAGTATGCAGCCTGTGAAGGCTCTGCTTACAAAAGGCCTTTCCTGGTTCCTCTAGTTGTTAGTGTCTTATTCCCCCATCCCCTGAAGTTACTTTGTCTATATTTAGCTATGTCAGTGTCTTTAACCCTTAGTAGAATGTAAGCTTTTGAGGGCAAGAACTATTTTTTCTCTGTGTCCCAAACACCTAGCATAATGCCTGGCACACAGTAGGAACTTAATGCTTACTGATTTAATTTATTCTACACAGAAAGGTGCTGGTATGGCTTGGAACAAAACTAAGTTAGGACTCATTCTCAGTCCTGAAGGTGAAGAGTCTTACATGCTTCTCCAGCTTGCCGAGCTATAGTTGGGAATTAACGGTGAAGAGGGGACACTCTGGACTTGGGCATACTGCCTTGTGCTCTTTCCAAGACCCAGTATGAGGTCCAGAGTAAACGTAATCCTCTCTCTCAGCAGCAGGTCTGCCTACAGTCTTGTGGTGAGATGTCAGCTCAGTGCCTGTCCTGAGTGAATCCAGTTCTCAGTAGTTCTGAAGTTTTGAAATGAGAACTTGAATGCAAAATTGGCTTCCTTCTGTTCTTTTTAGAAGGGGGCTAAATAAAAGAGAACTTCCTTCTCAGATAATCTATTTTAAATTTCTGCTTTCTACTCTGCAATGTCTGGGCTGCTGGAGCTGGGGCTAATAGCTAGGAATAGTAAAAAGATGAACATGATTTACAGCTGCATCCCTGCAGTTTTCCATTTGCTAAATTTTCTTATGACCCCAGTCCTTTGCCAGTATATCCTTGGTTTGTTATTTTTAAAATTCACAGTATGTAAAGGAAATCAAACTCTTTGGCAAACTGCAAGATACAGCTATTACCACAGAAACATCACAGCTCAACAATAAGGATAAAAAGCCAAATTTAGCTTCAGTCCCACCACACAGTAAGAACTGCCCTGTGATACTTGATAGAAGCTAAGGCTTCTATGGGTCCAAGCAGGAAAAAGCCTGAAGAGAATCTGACATTGTAGTGTTGCAAGGAAAATCTTTTGTGCTAAAAGTCCCAGACCACAAGCCAGGTTCCATGCTGGGTGCAGCAGAATGAATGTGTATGGTTGTTAGGATCTCAGAATGCTGGCAACATTCCTCCTCTCCCTCCCCACCCCAGTCCCCTGTCCTGTTCCATCTTGTTTATCTCTACTGTTGCCTTCCCTATGTAGTCAAATTTATTATGTACTTTTCCTAGGGGTGGGTCATGGGATCTGGGTAAATCAGTCAGTATTTATTAAGCACCTTCTATATGCCAGGTACGTGATGGGAATACAAAAACAGGCAAAAAAGTGCCTGTTCTCAAGTTGTTCACAGTCTAATGGGGGAGACAACAGGCAAACAGCTGTGTACAAACAGGATGTGTACAGGGTAAGTTGGAGATAAACTCAGAGCAAAGTCACTAAAATTAAAGAGGACTGGGAAAGGCTGAAACTTGAAGGAAACAAGGGAGCTCAGGGGCCAAGATGGGGGAGAGAGAGCCATTGAAAAATGCCTGGTGTTGGAAGATGGAGTGCCATGTGTGGGGAACAGCAAGGAGGCTAGTGTCACTAGTGGATTGTAGGGGAAGGGGGGCAGAGGGAAGAATAGGAGGGAGTGGGAAGTAAAGTAAGACTAGAAAGATAGGAAGGGGCCAAGTTATGATAGAGGGCTTTAAAAGCCAAACAGGAGTTTATATTTGGTCTTGGAGGCAATAGGAAAACAGGTTTGATTGAATGGGGGTGAGGGTGTGTGTGACATGGCCAGACTTGCACTTTAGGAAGGTCAGCTTAATAGCTGAGTCAAAGAAAAAGTGGCGGAGAGAAAGAATTGAGGCAAGTAGGCTATTGCAGTAGTTTAGGTATGAGGTGATAAAGGGCCTGCACCAAAGTAGTAGGAGTATCAGAGGAGAGGAGGAATATATGAGAGATGTTACTGAGGCAGAAACAACAGGCCTTGTCATAAGATTGGTGGGGGTGGGAGGTGAATTTGAGGATGACATCCAGGTTTCAAGCCTGGGTTTTGGAAGAATGGTGTTGTCCTCGATATTAATAGTGATGTTAGAGAGGAGACTTTTGGGGGTACTTCAGTTTTAGACATAATGAGTTAGAGATGGCCAATAGGCATTTGGACGTCAGAAGAGAGGTTAGAGTAGGGCAACTAAATCTGAAAACATCTTCATAGAGATCATAGAATCCATGGCAGCTGATGAAATCACCAAGTGAAAGAGTATAGATGGAGAAAAGGAACCAGGATGGAGCCCCAAGCTTAGCTGGAGTGCTCTGGATGATTCAGTAAAGGAGGCTGAGGAGGAACGGTCAGATAGGAGAGGACCAGGAGGGGGTATTCCCAAAAACCTAGAGAGACTGCTTGATAGGGCTGAAGGCTGCAGAGAGGTCAAGGAGGATGAGGTTTGAAAAAAAGCCATCAGACTTGGTAACTAAGAGCTTATTGGCACCTTTGGAGAGAAATTTGGGTTGTGTGATGAGATTGAAAGCCAGACTGCAAAGTTAAAAAATGGGAGTGAGAGGGGAGGAAGTGGAGGCACTAATTGTAGATGTTTATTGAGGAGATCAGCCATGAAAGGGAAGAGAGAGATGATTAGTGGGGATTGTTGGGTCAAGTGGGAGATTTTTGAGGATGAATGAGACATAGGTATTTTTGTAGGCAGCATGGAAACAGTCATGGGGAGGATGTGGATAATACAAAGCCCAATCTGCTGGAGAAGATAGTACGGAAAGGGATCACTTGTGCACGTAAAAAGACTTGTGCCTTAGCAAGAAGGGCCATTCTTCTTTGGTGCTGGTGGGTGAAAGAAGAGATAGTGGCGGAAGGCCTCTGAAGAGATTTGAGAAGGAACACTCAGTGAATGGCTTCAGTTTTTTTTAGTGAAATATGAGACACTTCTCACCTGAGAACTGGGAGGGGAGGGAAAGGGGAAGGTGCTTCTTCCTCTTTTTAACCCTTCTCTCACTAGAGCTGCCCCACTTGAATCTCATTAACTTTGGTCCTTCTGCATCTCATCTGCTGGACTATGGGCAGGTGCTGGGGACAGAGTTTCCCAGGCTGGTTCGTGTCTTCATCAACAACAGGGAGAACTGTTGTCACAAATTCTGGGGCTCTCAACTAGAAACCCTAAAATATAAGGAGACAGAAGAGGGAGTAGCCCAGTTACTCCTTTTCTACTCCCATTTTTCCATTTTTTTTTATTGTAATAGAGGGGGAAGCAGCCTCTCAGTTTTAAAAGAACACTTACTTGCAATTCTCTTATCTTCTTACAGCCTGGCATTGCCAGCTCCCATTTCTACTGCTTTGTAGATTGTCCACCGTGGGCTTTCCTTCTAACCTGGTAGTATGGCTCAATGAGTGGTCATAGCTAACCTCAACTCCCCTTCATTGCCCCAGAATAGCAAGAACTCTGAAATAAAGTAAAGGAGCGATTTAATAACTCAAGAAGACTGGTCTGAAGATGTACCTCCGTGCCTTTTTCTGTAGGGTTAGGGAACTATGAAACTGTGTATATTGTCAGATTGTTGATAATGTTTACTGATCTTTTTCCTTTTTTTTTTGTTTCATTGGATTGGGGATAGAAAGGGATATACTGGAAATGAAGGTGATGTAAAAACCAAAGATATCAAAAGTGTTTTTTTTTAAATAACCAAAAAAAGAGAGAAGTAGACAAACATGGGACCCTAGTACACTGAATAAGTACTATGGAATAAAGGAAAGGAGGACTCTCCAGGGCATAAAAGCAAAGAGTATAACCATAACAACTAGTCCCTACCCTCACACCAGAAATAAGAAGGGAATAACCACAGTATCCTCTAAAGTAAGTTCGAAGGAAATAAAAGAATTAAAGAAGAAATTAGAGCTCAAAGGGTAATTTGGAAAGACAATAAGCATTTGGTAAGAGTCTTCTCTGTGCTCCATTTTACTAGCTTGTGGGCACACAAAAGACAAAAAATGAAATGGTCCCTGTTTGCAGGGAGTATATGATCTATCAAGGGGAATGACATATACAAGCATACATAGAATAGGTATAAAACAAATACCATTAGCAGATAAAAAAAGACCAGCAAATTAATAGTTTAGAGCAGATGACACAAAATCTTAATAAAAGCAGTGGACACTGAAAAAGAGGGGCAGAGAACACCAAAATGCAGAATGTAACATCAGAACAAGCATTTTTTTAAAAACAGCAAAATTGAAAGTACAATTGAAATGCCCTTGCCAAATCAGAGTTTCTTGAAGACAAATCAGTGAGACAGTCTGAGAAATGCAATTAAGTAAAACCACACTTTTGAAAAATCATACCAGAGAATTGCCCAGGAGTATTGGAAAAAGAAGGCAGAGTGCATTAAAGACACCATCAAAGAGGAATCCCAAATTTAATTCCCCCTCAAATGCAAAATTCAACATGAAACAATTTTATAGTCTGAAGGAATTTACATTATCAAGGAGCAGCTATTCAAATCCTATATGTCAAGGGAACAAGCATTTATTAAGTGTTCACTGTGTGCTAAGTGTTTTGCGAATATTATTTTATTTGATCTTCACAAAGCCCTTAAAAGTAGGTGCCATTATTATCCCCATCTTACAGCTGAGGAAACAGGCAGATAGAGGTCAAATGACTTGCCTCAGGGTCACAGAACTATTAGACTTTGATTTTAGATTTTAATTTTAGGTCTTCCTGACTCCAGGTTCAGTGCTGTATCCACTCACTGTGCCACCTAGTTGCCTCTAAAAAATTAAAATAATACCCTGCAGATCTAATCATGTGAGAAAATCATCTGAGAAAAAGGTAGACTTTCAAAAGGATGATACATTTTCAAGTATTCCTTCAAGAAAAACTCAGAGATTAGCAGGCCTTTGAAATGTAAATTTGGCAAAGTAAAGGTAAACCAGCCTATATAGCATTAAAAGGTAATTTATTCTTTACATGGTTTAGGGAAGCATGCTTCCTTACTGCTTCCTATGACATTCTGCATTCTCTATAGGTCTTTGAGGGAAAAGAGAAAAATCCTAGGGCTAATTCCATAATCACCCTGTAAGGTGTTCAGACTACTCTGCTGGAAGGCCTGAGAGGGGAGCAGGGAGATTGGTATTCCTTGAAATTATGGAGTACCAAGGAAAGGACCTTCAGACTAATGGTGGTGGGCTGACATTGGGGCTCTGAACTGAGAGGGAATTATAAAAATGAGAATCAGTAGAAGTGGAATTGATGGGTCTGGATTGAGGCAGGAGGGGGTGGGGTACTTACTGTGTCTTTGTATGAGGATGAAAACCACATCATCGTTTCAATGAAAACAAGCTGGCTGGTACTTGGTGCTGATTTTTTAAGGTGATGTTTAACAGTGTTAGATGGAGGGGAAAAAAATTCATTCATTAGCCATTTTCCCTTCATCATCCTGTGTGCTCTCTGCATCCCACATTGTTTCTTGTATGCTTACAAATTACAAACATTTCAGCATTAACCTGTGCAAAGTTTAAGAAAGTAAATCAGCAGCAAAAATAATCATAATACGCATTTCCAAACAAAAAAAAATAATTTGCAATATTGACAGCTAACTTCTACCAGTGTGGTCAGTTGAGGCTAGCCCAGCACCTCTGTTGTTCAGAAGTTTCAGTCAAAACTGACTCTTTGTGATCCTCTTTGGCATTTTCTTGGCAAAGATACTCGAGTGGTTTGCCATTTCCTTCCCTAGCTCATTTTACAGATGAAGAAACTGAGGCAAACAGGGTTAAGTGACTTGCCCAGGGTCCCACAGCTAGCAGTATCTGAGGCCAGATTTGAACTCGGGAAGAGGAGTCTTTCTGACTTCCGGTTCACATACTATACACAGTGCCACGTAGTTGCCCAGCACCTATGAGACAGTCTTACTGTGAAAAAGAGGTTTCCTGGGAATTGAGATTCTAGACCAGACCAGACCCCATAAAACAGCAAAAAAGAGTATTCTTTGAACATAAGTGGGGTGGCACTAGGAGAAAATTATCCTTCTTCTGGGGAGGCTTCCCTCTTAGGGATAGCCCATTTAATGGGCCTATCTCTGAGCTTGAGGGTGTTCTATCTCTGGTCCCAGAACTGATGGGGAAGAAAAAGAAGGGGAAGTAGAGTTGGGATAGTTTACAGCTTTACTTGGGTTTTAGGGTAGAACTCTGCCCCTGTCTCTCCCTCTCACTCAATTTAAATTAGTCTCTGGAGTGATCTGTTGTTTTGGGCCCTTGGGAATGGAGGAAGCTAAGTTCAACCTTGCTGTTGTCATAGACTCCTTTCCTTTTTTCCGCAAGCTGCAAGTAAAGCAGCTCTGTATCTATGTTTCCTTAGCTTTCCTTGACAGCCAGGTGCCCCCCTAAGAGCTTTAACCCTCTTTTTATGTGACTTTATCTCTGCAAAAAGTTTATTTTAAGTATATTACTAAAAACAAAAGACAAACAAGGTTTTCAATACCAAGTCCTCTAGAAACAGGATGTGGTGTTGTCCTGCCCCCAGAGAGTTTTAAGTCTGGTTAGGGAAACAAAACACCCAAGACTAGAATTTAGAAATGTGTGTGTGTGTGTATGTATATATATTCATATATGTGTGTGTGTGTGTGTCTATATATATATATATATATATACAGACACACACACACACATATATATGTATATGTATATATACACACAAAAAAACTTTAAACCATAAAGTGACTAAATGATTAGAATGGCCTAAGGTTAATCAAGGAGCAGACAGGCTTTGTGAGCTTCTAAGTCTGACTTATTTGCTCATTTGTCAGGTTGGCCTAATTGCTGCCAAAATTTGTGGTATAAATATATTTATATTTATATATTCTTTTGTTAGTTCACAAAGCACTTAACCTTGCAATAATTCCATGAGGCAAGTAGTAGAAGTCTCAATATCCTCATTTTATAATTAAGGAAAGGGGTGTGGATCTACTTGGTGAAAAACCCTAACAACAGAAAGTCCTGTGACTCCACTGTACTTAGATTCGATTTCTAGAGTTCTTCACCTTTTTTTTTTTTTGCATTATGGATCGCTTTAAGCGGTCTGGTGAAGCCTACAGACTCCTCAGAACAGTGGTTTTAGGCTTAAAAGGAAATCTTTTATAGTGAAATGCAGGGATCAAAATTTTTTAAAAAGTCCATGGATCCCAGGTTAAGAACCCTAGACTTAGGGCTATGACAGCCTGGATTCTAGGCTTTGTCCAAGCTCCACTAGCTGCATGCCCTATGGTATGTCACTCAACTTCTCTATGCTTTTGCTCTCCTCATCCATCAAATGGATACCATCTGACCTGCCAACTCATAATATTGTCTTGAGGATAATATTAAATAATGGACCTAAAATTGCTTTAAAAGGATCATATACCTCAGAGTTGTTTTGAGAACCAAATGAAATAACACATAAAGTACTTTGTAAACTTTAAAGTGATATGCTAGCTATAACTAACGTAATTATAATTAATATAATGCTAGCTATTATTATGTGGTATGATGTTTTTAAAAGGTGGGAACAGAGTTAATAGGCACCAGAGTGGCTTAGTGGATAGAGTATGGAACTTAGAGTCAAAAAGATCCAGGTTCAAAGTCTAGCCCTGCTAGTAGTGGCTGTGTGACTATAGGAAAGTAACTTAATCTTTCTAACTCTCAGTCTCCTACTCTGTAAAGTGGGGATGTAATCTTGTGTCAAACTCATAGCATTGCTGAGAGGACCCAATGATAAAATATACGTAAAGCACATTGCAAGCTTTTAAACAGTATATAAAGTTCAGTTAGTAGCAGGAGTTCCTTTGCACAAGTGTTAGTTTACTATAGAGGAGCAGCATTGGCGGTGGAACCCACAGAATTTCACAGTGAGGCAATGGTTGCAAAAGGGGTTGGCAAAGCAGGGAGGAAGAAATTGGGGTGGAAGGGTTTGTGGACTGTTAAATGCTAGAAGAGCCTGGTGGTTCTGGGGTGGAAGTGAGATCAGTGATGGAGGGTATGAAAAGGACTAGCTACGGTCTCAGTAAATAAAATGGTTCTCCCTGGCATCAACTGCTTTCTTGGGTCTCCCTTGAGTTAAGGAATCTAAATGGAAGAGGTGATCATTGTCTCTCCAGAGCTCTACTATGATCGAGGGAACCACCACGAATTTGTGTCGCTGGTGAAGGACCTGGCTCGGCCTGGTGAGTTCACACAGTCCCAGACCTTCGACTTTGAGTTCACCCACGTGGAGAAGCCCTACGAGTCCTACACAGGACAGAATGTAAAGCTACGGTAAGTTGTGCTCACTCACAGTTGCCACTGTGGGGCAGGGCTTCATGCTAACCCTCATTTCTGCTTTCTCCCAGTTAGTCAGAATGATCAAAAGGGAAGCCTGACATTAGGGCCACCTCCTTTCACTAGGCGTCCCAGAAAAGTTAGGGCATATCTGACCTAATGGAAAAAGCGCTAGGGGTCATACGTGAATTCTAGTCCCTGCTGTCGCCATTGGACCAAATTATCCACTTGATTACTCAGTTTCCTTTTTTTGAAAAATGGGATATGCTATTCCGTCTACCCCCTGTGGGTGGTGAGAGGATACAATGACGTTTTTGTTGTTTAGTCATGTCCAACTCTTCACGACCCTGTTGGGAGTTTTCCTGGCAAAGATACACAAAGAGTGTTTGCCATTTCCTTCTCTAGCTCATTTTACAGGTGAGGAAACTGAGGCAAACAGGATTAAATTACTTGCCCTGGGTCACACAGCTAGTAAGTGTCTGAGGCCAGATTTGAACTCAGGTCGTTCTGACTCCAGAACTTAGAGATTAGTCTAGCCTTATGATAAACAAGGAAACTGAGGCCCAAATAAGGGAAGTGACTTGTTCGAGGGCATAAGGAATAGACTCAGAATTTGAACCCAAGGCCCCCTTGCTTGAGATCCAACTGTGAAGATGCTGATCATCTTCAGTAGCCTCCATGGTGTCACAAGTTTGGTTCATTTGGTTTGCTTTTTAGCATGAGGCTAAGAACCAAGGCTAGGCCAGGGGTGCCAGCAACATACATTGTTCCTGCCCCATGCCCTCAGGAGGCTTTGTTGATGCTAGCTTTTAAATTTTCATGTAGAAGTCTGAAATCCGTATTACTATACACTTGTATTGTTTGATTTCCCCCCACCCAAATTAATGTGTCATTAGGCAAGAATAATATAGGTAATTCAGAAGTTACTTAAATTTAGCTTTGAAATCTACTGTGGACGTTTTACAGCGACTTTGTCTTCTCATTCTTTCTGCACAATTCTAATATCATAAATTAGCTTTAATTCTCAGCAGCACTTACCCTGCTGGGCAGAAGGAAGAGGTGTCCTTTGATAGTAGTTCCAGTAGGGAGGGGGAATTTGGCCTAGGTTTAAAGATTTTTCAAAAGTAGTCCACTTGTGGATATTTGCTGATTTGCTTAACGTTATTTTTCACTTTGATCCATACCCCTGCATATACATTATTCCTGTCCTTTTGGTATAGAAAGGTGGCAGGCTCATAATGTCATGTTGTAGACAGATGGCCTTGGCTTCAAACCCAAGTTCTCTGATTCCAAAGCCAGTGCAGCGTGCTGCTCCTTGTATTGGTTAGGCAAAATAAGATATTGGGTTGGAGAGTCGGAGGCTGGGGTGGAATGAATAGAATGGCAGGAGCAGAACGAGGTACTGAGTGGGAAAACGTAATGAATTTTCAAAGAATGGCAAGTAGTCTAGCCTGGTTGAAACACAGTTCTCGAGAAGCGGTAAAAGATTTGGCTAGAAATATCAGTTGGGGACAGATTGTGGAGGGCACAGAAGGCCAGCTTAAGGAATGTGTCTTTATTCACTAGGCAGTAAGATGCTGTGGAAGGCATCGTGGAGGAACATTATACTTTTTACATTAGAACCTTGACAGCTCGAAGGAAGAATTGTAAAGGCAAGAAGTGTCTGGGTTTGGAAGCCCGTTAGGATGGTCTTGCAATACTCTAGGCTTATGGGTTTGAGCTGTGGTGGGAGAATGGGAACAGAGAGAAGGAATGAGATTCCAGAGGTTCTAGAAGGATGACTTGAGGGCACTTGGCAACCAGTGAGAGTGGGGAAAGACAGTGGTGAGAGTAAAATATTACCACCGAATGTCTCGTTTAGAGTAATCATGGTGATTGGACAGTTGTAGTACAGAATGTGGAAGGGGCTGGTGAGTAGAAGAGGAGGCATTTGGATTTCAGTTTCTTTGAGGTGTTTTCTGAGATATTAAGTGAAATGCACATCAGGCAGTTAGAAATCTGAAACTGGAGTTTTGGAGAGATCAAGATGAAAGAGTTATCTATCATCCACGTAGGGAAAATAGTTGAAACTCTGGGAATGAATTAGCTCTCTGTGGGAAGGATTATGGAAAACAAGTGAAAAGACTAAGAATAGAATCTTCAGTTTGCTCAACAAGCATTTACTAAGCACCCACTATGTCAGGCACTTTACTAGATGCTAAGAATAGAAAGACAAAAAAATAGAATGCCTAATCTCCTGGAGCCTCCATTCTATTGGGGGAAAAACAACAAAAATCAAATGCAAATTATATTTTTAAATACAGTAAATGCAAAATAAGGAACTGGGGAGGGCATGAGGGTGTTTTAACAACTGAGTTGATGAGGACAGGCTTCCTGTATGAGATGGCACTTGAGGTGGGCCTTGAAGATTCACACCAGGAATTCCATAAGGCAGAAATGAGGAGGGAGTGAATTCCAGATATGTGGAATGGTCTCTGACAAGGCATGGATAAAGGAGATGGAATTTTACCTAGAAAGAATAGCAAATTGACCAGTTTGATTGAAACATAAACTGTGTAGGAAGCTCCTGTGTGTCTGTCCTAGAGAAGGAGATCAATGCCAGAGTGGGGAAGGCTGTAAAAGGATCTTTTTGTATGGGAACTCCTGTGCTTCTTGATCCCGATCTGCTTAGCTCCGGAAAACAAAACCAGGAACAGGGGGTGGAAGTTCTAAAGAGGTACACAAAACCTTACCCAAGCCATAGACTCCTTAAAAACTAGGATGGCACAAATAGACTCCATGAGACAATAAGAAATATAAAAACAAAAGTCAAAAGACTAAAAAATAATAGAAGACTAGTCTCACAGCAAAAACAACTGGCCTAGAAAACAGATCAAGGAGAGATAATTTAAGAACCACTAGAATCCTTGAAAGTTATTAATAATACCACCCCCCCCCCCAAAAAAAGAGCCCTGAACATCACATTTCAAGAAATCATGAAAAGAATACTGCCCACATTTCTTAAAATCAAAGGCCAAAAGGAAAATACAAATAATCTACAGTTGACCTCATGGGAAAAAAAAATGAAAACTGCCAGGAACATCATAGCCCAAAACCAGAACTTCCAAGTCAAGGAAAAAATACTACGAGCTGCTATAAAGAAAGAACTCAGGTGCTGAGGATCCGCAGTCAGGATCACATAAGACTTAACAGCTACAACTTTTCAAAGAGTAAAGAACTTGAAAAGACAGAAGATACATGCTTCTAATTTTGTCCAGCACAACTGAATATAATCTTATCTACAGGGTAAAAAATGAATTTTTAGTGAAATGAAGGACTTCTCAGCTTTCCTAATGAAAGGACCAGGGCTGAGTACAAACTTTGAAATATAAACACAGGCAAGTAATAAAAAAGGACTAAACAAAGAAGAGGTATCTACCTTCTAAAAAGGGGAGATTATACAAGTAAGTGTTCCTTCAAAACCCTCAGAATATCATGTAGGGTCAAGGCCTGCAAGTGCTTTTGTTATGATCTTAAAAGAAGAAAGGGAGAGGGAGGAAAGGCAGAGGAAAAAGGGGGAAATTATTTCACCTGATCAGGATACACAGAAGTCTACACAAACAGGAAGGAATGGGGTGAATGGGTGACACCTGAACCTCACTTTCATCTGACATGATCAGAGGAGGACAGCATACACACACAGAGTTGGGTGCAGAAAAATAAATTTTACACAACAGGGTAACAGGAAGGAAAAGGGAGAGGGAGGGAGTAAAAGTGAGGGTAGATTCAGGGAGGAATTAGTCATAAGCAAAACACTAACCACAAAGAGTGAATCATTAAAAAAAGTTTAAGAGGTCATTAAAGAAAAACTCAGCATTTGAGGTCTTTGGGAGGTAGATCTATTCCAAATACTATGAAGTTCAAGGCATAGCTCCACTGGTAGATATTTGAGGTAGAGTTGGGTTGGAGATCCGAGGAACTGAGGAGGATGATGAACTTCAAGCTCGGAGCATTGTGAGTTATAGGCATGAATATTAAAGTTGTCCACAATAATGACAAGACGAGAACAATTAGCCAAGTGCAAAAGTTATTCTGCTCATCAGATTCTTCTTTTGGCCTGATCTCATAAAATAGAATGTTAAAGAGTTGGAAGAGATCTTAAGAGTCTAGGCCAACCTGTTGCCGCGTGTAAGAATTCCTTGATAAGTAGTCTATCCAGCCTCTTCTTGAACACTTAATGACTGGGAGCTCACCACCTAACCAATTAGCCAGTTGTCAGAGTTCTAATTGTTAGATAATTCTTCCTTATGATACTGAGTTAGAAGGTTCTTCCTTGCAACTTGCATCCTTTGGTTCTGGTTTATCACTCTCCATTCCAGGGGATGTAGTGGGTACAGTGCTAGACTTGAAGTCAGGAAGACCTGATTTCAAATCCAGCCTCAGATACTTAACTAGGTGTATGACCCTGGGCAAGCCACAACCTCTCTCAGCCTCACTTTTCTCATCTGTGGAATGAGGGAGTTGGAGTCAGATAGCCCCCAAGGCCCCATTCAGATCTAAATCAATCAGTCAACATTTATTAAGCACTTACTGTGTGCCAAGCCTGGGAGTACAAAAAAAATGACAAAAAATAGTCCATACTCTGAAGGAGTTTGCAGTTTAGTGGAGGAGACAACATGCAAAGGGATATATACAAAATAAGCTACATACAAGGTAAATACAAAATAATCAGCAGAGGAAGGAACCAGAATTAAGAGGGCTTGGGAAAGGCTTCGTAAAGGACAGGATTTTAGTTGGGATTTAAAGAAAGCCAATATAATCCATTCATTCTTCTCTTCCCTTGAGTGCAGTTTGAGCCCAGGGCACTGACAGTATGCGTCTGGGTATAAAGACAGATGCATATGTGTGCTTGTAAATATACATATTTTTAATATATTTGTGTGTGTGTACAATATTTTGTAACTGGAAACTGTCTTAATCCATAATGACACAATATCTGCAGGTATTTCCTCAGAGCCACCATCAGCCGCCGGCTCAACGATGTGGTCAAGGAGATGGACATTGTGGTCCATACACTTAGCACATACCCAGAGCTCAATTCATCAATCAAGATGGAGGTTGGGATTGAGGACTGTCTGCACATCGAATTCGAGTACAACAAATCCAAGTGAGTGTCCTTTCCCTAGAGCAAGGAAGATTTTTTAACCTGGGGTCCATGGATTTGGAGGGGGAAAAAAATTACGTTGTTATTTCCACTGACCTAACAAAGTTAGCACTTCCTCCAATTATTTAAAAACATTACTGAGGTCTATAGGTTTCACTAGGGGACTGGCAAAGGGTCCGTGACACAAGGGTTATTAAGAACTCCTACCCTAGAGACGATTGCTTATTACTGGGGTTAGGGTGGAGGGCAGACAGGGGAGAAAGGGTCAAGGTAAATGGGTCCAACCATTAGAATAGAACTTGA
This sequence comes from Trichosurus vulpecula, assembly GCF_011100635.1. NCBI lineage: Eukaryota > Metazoa > Chordata > Mammalia > Diprotodontia > Phalangeridae > Trichosurus > Trichosurus vulpecula. Next base: position 176,644,962 of record NC_050574.1, read on the forward strand.
CCATTGGGGTATAATAGAGTGCTCCAACTTAAGTCAGGAGGCCTCAGTTTGCATCCTTTGTCAGACACTTAGAAGCTGTATGATGGGCAAATCACTTAAATTCTCAGTGCCTTGGTTTCCCATTAACAGCTGCCTGCTGCCTTGCTGAATTTCAAACTCAGCATGTCCAAAAAGGAAAACATCATCTTTTCCCTAAAAGCATCCCTGTCTCTGTTGAGAACACCATCTTCCCAGTCACTCCAATACATAACCTCAGAACCCTCCTCAACTCATCCTTCTTTCTCCTGAACCCTCCCTATCCAATCACTTGTCAGAGCTTGTCAGTTTTACCTCTGTAACATCTTCTGAAGGAGTCTCCTTTTCTCTGCTCTCAGTTATCAGGCCCTCATCACCTCTTCCCTGGACTGTTAGCCTCTGGAATGGTTTCCTTGCCACTAGTGTCTCACCTCTGTAATCCATCCTCTAGTCTAGCACCGACCGCTTCCCCTCTGAAACACACTATTTTACAGGTGAGGTAACTAAAGGCCTAGTGACTTTTCCAAGGATATGCTAAGTAGTGGTATAGTCAGGATTCAAACTCAAGTTCTCTGACTTCAAACACAACACTTTTTAACAGACTGGATTACTTTTTAGAGTTCCAGAAATACTGTACACAGTGGCAACATTTTAGGAATTGGTGTCATACGTTCCAAAATGACAGCATTATTGGGTCTGCTTCACATGGGAAGTGTGATTTGCACACCTTTGTTTATATCTACTAGCTTCCCTTTGAGTACAGGAGCCAAGCAGCCTTTACCGCATGAGCCTCATCAGGAGGAAAGACTGAGAGTCAGGAGCGAATACTTGATGCAGACTGTGTGCCATGATGATGAAGGTAGAGAGAGAGAGTAATGACTGCAGCCAAATGATTCTGAACAAGAACTTCCTGGACAGAGTGAATTTTAAGCCATGTTTTGAAAAATAAATTTGGAAGATCTGGGGAAAAGAATCTGTTGGGAAATAGCATTGTAACTATTGATGGCTAAGGAGGAGGAATATGAGTGGGATAGACATTTTAAACAGTAAGTACAGCTCCCTGCTGAAAATGTGAAGCTTCGGGACTGTCAGTTTTCCTAACCATCAATTTCTTGTTTCTCTCCCCTCCCTCTCTCCCTCTCCTTCCCCCACCCCCTCCAGGTACCACTTGAAAGATGTGATTGTGGGGAAAATCTATTTCCTGTTGGTGAGGATCAAAATCAAACACATGGAGATCGACATCATCAAGAGGGAGACAACAGGGACGGGCCCTAACGTTTATCACGAGAATGACACAATAGCCAAGTATGAGATCATGGATGGAGCACCTGTGAGAGGTAAGCTGCTGCAGGCCAAGCAACTTTTGCTAACCTCTACTTTCAAAATGTCCTTCGATTACAGTAGAGTCTGAGGGTCCAGCTTTGTAACCGAGGGATCTCCTCGTTTGCTTGTTCAGCAGGTGATTACACATTTGTGGATTTTGCTGCTGCTTCTGCTTTACATTTTGGTCATTTCCATACTTAGGAATGGGAAACAGAATGCTTGTCAGTCATTTCTGCCAAGCAGATGTAGTTGAGAGCTATAGGGGAATTAAAATTAAATAAATTGGAGAATTTGTGATTCTTTATGAATTCTAGCTTCCCATGCCTTTTTTTGTACCTTCTAGGACCCCTCATGATCAGGAGTTGATTACAATAATTTTATCTCCATCTCATTTTCCTTCTTGGCACTTCCTGGGATTTACTGCATTTATTAGCAGTCTTTTTTATGTTGATAAGGATTTGTCACACAGATGGATGCCTCATAGATAAAGAAATGGGCACTTGGCAGGAGTACTAAGGTTCCCTTCTCCATCAACACAAACATTTGTTGAGGACCTCCCAAACGTAGAGTGCTGTGCAAGGTATAAGAGGGACCAGGATTCTATGCTTTGGACTCCATCTCACTTTTCCCCCAAGAACTGTGCAATCATCAGTTTTCTGTGCCAGTAAAGAGGCTGCACGAATAATCCAAAGATCAGCAAGCAGATAATGACTACTCTGCAGGCTGCTTGTTTCTGGCCTCCCCCACCCTGCCTCTCTTGTTTTGTTTAGTGGAAGGTTATAGATGCGCTGGTCATTAGAGCTGGAAGGACCTTAGATCTAATTCAGCCCCTCAATTTACTGATGGGAAGACTGAGGCCCAATTTAAGCAGCCTCTCAAAGGATCCTAAGTCAGCTTGTGGCATACCTGGAATTAGGGTCAGGGTCCCTCAGCTCCAAGTCCATTGTTTTTGTATTAGTTAGGTGTTTCCTGAGTATACACCAATTAGGAGTAGAGAAGGAAGGGAATAAGCATTTCTTCAGTGCTTATTATGTGCTAGGCACTACGCTACCTTTAAAAATATCATTTCTTACTATCTCACAGAAGGTAGGTTAAGCTTACTGGTTACTACTGGGAGCAGTTTGGGATTTAATGTTTGGCACATAAAATCCAAAGGGTGGATAGTCCTCATATTGAGGACAGGCATGGGACTTTTGAGTAGAGAATTCCTGGTGATGGACTTCCTCCATCAATGCAGGCCTTAGGAGTGGCCCTGGGTTGTGCACCTATGGTCACTTGGCCTGTCTCTAAGGCCAGCTCTTTTCTAGCTATACCACATACCTGTCTCCCCCCTCCTCACATAGATAGTAAAAATGGGACTCACACATTGAGTTTTCCTCACCCCAACACCTGCTCCTGTCACCTTCTCCTAGTGAAGCAAGTCAGAAAGAGCAGCAGCACACAGGGTTCCTCCTTCCCCTGCCATGCCCTGGGCAGTGCCAGCGGTGGAGGCTGGCCGGGGGATCCCTCAGGAAGCAGTCTGGCAGGCACCTCAGCCTCCCCCAGGCTAGGCGCACTGTGTTCTACCCTTTTCCCTGATTCCCTTCTCCTTTGCAGGGGAATCCATCCCAATCCGGCTCTTTCTGGCTGGGTATGAGCTGACTCCCACCATGAGAGACATCAACAAGAAGTTCTCAGTGCGGTATTACCTGAACCTGGTGCTGATCGATGAAGAGGAGCGGCGCTACTTCAAGCAGCAGGTGAGGCCCAGGGCGCAGCCGCTGTCACCCCAGCCCGTGATAGGGACGATGAGGCGACGTTGTGCCCAGTGGAGGGGATGAGCTTCTCAGTGACTGTTTTACCAAGGGGCGAGCCTGCTTAGAGCTGGTGAATTCTTTATTCCTCAAACCAAATCGGGAGTGGGAGGATGCTCACATAACCTGTGCTCTCCCTCAGCATTAGCTTCTAGACTCTGGAGCCCCTCTGATGTCCGGTTGCCTGCACAGGGCAGACTGCCAGACCTGGAGCCAAGAAGTTTCGAGTTCAAATCCCACCACAGGCATGACTAGTTTAGTGACTCCGGGCGAGTCACTTAACCTCTGTCTCAGCTGCCTCATTTGTAAAATAGTGACAGTAATTACACCTTTCTCAGAGATAATGTGAGGATAAAATGGGATGTTTGTAAAGCACTAGATAAATGCCAGCTCTCCCCATTCACCCAGTTCTTTCCAACAAGCCCTTTACATTGTATTTGTGGAAAGGGGAGGGTGAGGGATTAAGGTTCTACAACTTATGGCACCTTGTCCTGTCCCCAACAGGAAGTGGTGTTATGGAGGAAAGGGGACATTGTGCGAAAAAGTATGTCTCACCAGGCAGCCATTGCCTCCCAGCGCTTCGAGGGCACATCTTCCCACCCTGAAGCCCGGACCCCCGGCCAGCTGTCTGACAACAACAGCCGGCAGTGAGGCCTTTGGGCCAAGAAGCTGCTGGGCTTCACCCCTCACCCACCTAACACCAGCTGCTCAAGGGGGAGGGGGCTGGGGAGCGTGATGCTCTGCAGACACTTTACACACAACCTGAGAAAACAAAAACAAATTCCATTTATGACTTTAATTCCTTTCTCTGAAGAACCTGAAGGGGACAGCTATAGAAGCATTCCCCTAGGACTATGCCTGCAGCCCCAGGAGGCTTGGATAGCTTTAGAACCCAAGGGCTGATTTAGGGCAGGGAGTGGAGTGTATCCCCAAAGATATCTGGTCCCTGGGGTGAAGGATCCTGCCCTTGGCAGAAAGGCTATTGGACCAAGAGTGTTTTAGAGCAAGAGCTGGTCTGTGTATTGAGTAGAATGTTGGCAGGGTCTTACCTGTCCTTTGGCCCTTCACTGTCTGCTCTCTCCAAGCCAAGGGGCTAGGAATGACACTGGGATCTTCATCTGCAGGTGTTGACCCTGCATGGTCCCAGTTGTACCATCCCCTTTTTCTATCCCCAAGAATGTGACAGGAAGTAGGCCTAGGCAGGCAAAGCCCAGAAAGGGCAGGAACAATTCAAGATCAGGAATCTACCTCTTTGGGAGTGGGAGTCTTGGATGCCGTACTAAGACACCACTAGGAGCCATCTCTTCTCTGGCCCCAGCCCGTTCCCCCTCTCAAAAAAATAAATTCCAGTGATGAGACATAGACACTCTCCTTCCAACACACGCTTCCCTCATGCCTAAATTATGATCATCTTCAATGTCACAGAACAGAAGCCTGAGCAGAGGGATGACAAAGCCAAGCCTGGAAAGGGAAGCTCAGCTGGGGGCAGTGTCATGGGTAGCAACACTTGTCGAAAATGAGATTTCTGAGCTAGTCTTTCAGACGTAGTAGTCAGCCTGCTCTTGGAAGTTCTGATGTCTAACAGCTACCTGGCTTCTCCATGTAACTCATTCTTTTGAGCCCCATCTGGTTTTGACACTGACACTTTAGGGCTCACAGGTCCTCTAAGTATGGGAAACAATGTAGGTATTCCTTTAAGACCTAAGCAAAAGATCTCACTTCCCTTTAAGGGAAATGAGAGCTAGAAAGCGCAGCCTTGGCCAGTGCTTACGTAGCCAATCAACACCCCCACCATGCCTCCTACCTCCTTTCAGGGATATGGGGGCATGGCTTTGAACTCTTGAAAATCACCCTCTTGCAACCACCCCAGACCCTTTAGAATCTAGTTTCCTCACTTGTAATGAAGGGAAAGGACATGAGGGCCTCAGCAGAGGACGATGGCTATCATAACTTCTCAATATTTCTGCTTGCCAAATTGAGTCTTCATCTTCACCAGATGAATGCCCAGAGTTTAGGGCTATTACTGTTTTCCCCTTTAAAAAAAAATAATCTCATCTGGATGTTTTTGTGATATAAAGGGAAGAGAGCCATTCCCCTCTCTGTGACACTGTGTTCTGAACAGCAGAAGCAAACGTGTTTTTTCTGCCCCATCTGGAGATGAGCAGACGTCAAGCCGTTGTTCACCCTTTCTCAATGAAGACCAACTCCTAATCACAAAAGCTGGTGTTATGAAATGAACTTCCCATGGGGAAAGTCTCTCTTGACTGCCTGGGGTAACTGAGCCTGGGAAGCTGAATGTTGTGATAAGGAGGGTCTTGACTGTGTCAGAGCACAGAGTTAGGACTTCCAGTGTGCCTACCTGCTAATAGCTGGCAGCCCCCTTCTGTATCCTAACATGTCTTCTCCACATTCCCCAGTGATATGCAGATCTTTCCTGACTTTACTGATTTATCAATTTTAAGATTTTCCTATGGAAGGGGAGGGAGAAGCTATTATGGCTCTCTCATGGACAAGGCTCTTACACCAGATCTTTACTTTTCTCTTTCCCATCCCCTCTCCCTTCTCCAGCTGTCACTGCGAGGGTGGCCCACCTCCACTTTTCCCGTGCCCTCATCCTGGGGAGTGCATAGGTACTAAACCAAGCAGTGCGACTTGTAATTAAGCAGCTGCAGTGTTTACATGTTTCTTAATTTGTTGTCTTTTCAATGGCTGTATTTTAAAAAACAAACAAAAAAAAACAAACAAAAAAAAAAACTTGTTTTAATCGTCTGATTAAAGGGAGCCACTGTGGCTCCAGAGACCATGTGCCCATGGAGTTTGAGATTCTGTGGTCTATTCTGTTCCATGTTATTCTCCCTCGTAAGCAGGGGCCCAGCCTTACCTTTGGTTACAAAGGAAGAAGCAGCCTCCTAGTTCCTGCTAAATACCAATTAGTGCTTTAATAGTCCTGTCTCACCTGCACATGGTACAGGGTTGGGGGAAAAAAAGCCCTGGCTTTTCCCCAGTATCAGCCTTCCCTCAATAAAGTGATGTTGGCAGAATGCCCTGAGGGGTCTAGGTGATTGCTGACAAGATAGAATGCAGAAAGCTAAAGAGCTGGTGTGATAAAAACCAACCAGTGGAGCCTTCCTCCTCCATCCTGTTATGTGCACTTTGCCAGCTCTTGGTTTTGCAAAGGCCTAAAAGCAGCCAGGAGTCCTCCCCAAGTCACAGGTGAGAGCCCAGGTGGAATTCACAATTTGCCATTAAGAAACAAGATGACTGCATCCAATGCTTTCTTATATTGATGTTTTAATAATAGTAATAAAAACACTTATCAGGTACACAGACCAACCTTGAAGAAAAAAGGAACCAGCAAATCCAAATCCCTCTCACCTCCTAGACAGAGAGAGGCATGACTTGCTTGTAGAAACAGTCCTTTCTTTTCAACAAGAAATTTCCATTTAACTTGGCTTCTTGTCCTCCAGGCTTAAGACAAACTCAAATTCCCCTGTCAAAGAGGAAAAAGGGAAGGTCTGAGCTGGAGGGCAGGTGGTTTTGGCATGAGTGTAAGAAGGAAGGGTAGGCTAGCTCTCACCTTGGGTCAGGGGCTGTACTGAGAGTCTCTGACGGGTGAAGAGAGCCATGTTTTCTAGAGGGCCACCGTTGGCTTTGTGGGCTTGGTGATGGACCTTGAGCTCAGCCAGGGGAATGAAACGTTTGGTCATTCGAATAAACTGGACATCCACCTAAAAGAGAAGAATGGGAGGTGTAGATCCAGCCCCTGGATTCACCCAGGCAACTGTCCACTGTCTTGAATGACCCATGGAATGAGCACCTGTCAAGAGATACAGCATGTTCTCAGTGGGCAGGGCCCTGGGGCTCCTGCACCCCAAAATCAAGGTTTCTAGTGCTTGTTTACTGTCTTTTATTATTAAAGGAGTCCTAATGTGTTCCCACTAAGGCATTTCTTGTTCTTATCCCTCCCTGGACTAGGAAGAAAGGAATGAACCATTTACCATGGACCACTTGGGGTTGTCCTTCTTGCTGGATGGGTCATAATGAGGGCTATTTTTCTCAAATTGTGTGTGGTCAGGGTAGGCCTCCTTCACAATCTGGAAACAAAAATAAACATACCCCATGATCTGCCATTATATTCAGCTCCTACTGATTCAGGGAGGGGTCATCCATGTCCAGTGTTTAAATATCAGGTTCGTTTTACCTTGCTCCTAGCATAATCTTTTTAAAAAATTTTTTGGGTTACATTTTAAATTCTGAACTGTCTTCCCTCTTCACCCCGCACTAGAGAATTTGACACAAAGATATATTATGTACATATGTGTATACATCCATACTTGTATTTGTTCTTTCTCTGGAGGTGGATGACATCTTCCTTCACGGGTCCTTTATAATTGATTTGAGTATTTAGAATATTCAGAATAACTTAGTCATACCTGGCATAATCTTGAACCATTCATCCTGTCACTCAGGCATTGCTAACTAATACCATTAGTCTAGTCAAATATAGTTATGAAGGTAACCAAATACAGTTACTGTAATCTCTTCGATTAGTACAGATAATAAAAAAGTTCAACTGACCGAGTTAGCATTTTATCCTGAATAACCTTTAGAAACAGCCTGATAAAGAGCTATTATCATCCCTGTGTAGCCTCCCACTCCTATCTGCCAACAGAAGGGAAGTGTCTGTTGGCTGAGGCTGGGCTGACTGCACCATGGCTGAGCTCTCTGCCTTGTGTGACCCTTCTCTATTTTGCAGAAAGAGCCGAGCAGGCTTTCCATCTCCCTGTGATGAATGATGAAATAACAGAGGCATGTGATCGTTGCTTTCTCTTGCCTCACCCCCTTTTTCTCAGAGGCTGGGTTTAGGGGAAGAGGGGATCATTGTTCCCCTGGCCCTCCAACCCCAGACCTTGTCTAACCTTCACAAGGCCTGCGATGCCTGGTTCCTTACAGTTGCTGTGATAGAAGAAGGCCTCCTCTCCCAATTTCATTGCTCGCAGGAAATTCCGGGCCTGTCCCAGGGTGAAAAACAAGTAATTGTCTTTTTAAAACATCCTAATATCTAGGAAATATTACTTTCCACAAGAGGTCAAATTCCTATCCACAATAGGTGGGTTTTTTGTGGTACTTTCTTACACTACTTACTTCTCTGCTAAAACAGAAAAATACATGTCCAAATTATATCTGAACACTGGCTAGGAAATGGTTCATATGGGGATCTCATGAGGATCTTGAGGACTCATTTGAAAACACCCTAATAATAGCTAGGTCCCAGGTAGACACTGCTTTTGTCAAAAGGTTCCAGCTATCTAGGTTATCCAGCAAAAAAAGAAACAAGTATATTTTTCCCTGCTCTGGACCCCAGGCGTCCCTTTCCTCACCTGGTAGTTTCGAACACCATCCCAGCATGCTGTCTGTTTAGGCTGTGCTTTGAGATCCTCGATGCCAAACTGAAACACAATAATCAGAGGAGGTTAAGAGTTGGATATCCAAGAAAATCATTTGTCAAAGACCTCTTGGCCCCTCCCCCTATGTCACAGGCATTAGGGATATTAGTAAGCAAGGTACCCCTGACTTCTTCCTATTCCCAAGGTTTGCCCACCCAGGTGATCATTAGTACCCCAGAACCCCAGGGAATGAAGCCAAATGTTCCATTCTCTTCTATGTATTCCTATGTAGTCTGTCTCTAAGGGACTAATTTTTTGACTGGCAGGGGCATAGGGACCTACAGCAGACTTCAGCCCGTGGCACACTTGCCAAAGGCAAGTTGGTTGCCATTAGGGCCTTCAAAAAAATCACAGAGTCAACCAACTAAGGTTTGGATACGCTCCTACTTTTCTTCATCTCTCTCCCACCTCCCAGCATCGCCTGTTTCCCCACCTCTCTGAGCACATACTGCCGGCCCTGGAGTTGCCTTCACTGTCCACTGTCTGCTTTGGGGCCCTACCCAAGCATGGACACTGCCCAAACATCCAGTGTTCCAAAGTTATAATTGTCATTTTGTTATTTTTCCTAAAAACTGGATTATTCAACTCATTACCCACCTTATTCACCTGACTTGATTTCGAATGACACTGCTATTTCCAAAAATCAAATAAACCCTCAAAGAATGAAGATTTGCCACATATAAAGATATTCCTAAGAACTTAAGTTCCAGAGGCCAATTAAAAAGAGGAGGCCTCAAGATGTTCTGAACAATGGGGGTATCACTAACAAATGCATAGCCTCTCAAAGTGACAATTTTAAAGAAAAACACTCATCTGGATGTGTAGGTCCTGCTATTTGGGCACTGAGGCTCCAAGCACAAACCTAGGGAGGGAGGGAGGAAGGTATGGTGGCGAGACTGGTGATTTCTGAGTCAAGGAGACAGCTTTAAATCCTACCTCTGATCTGATGGCTGTGGGACCTCGGGGAAATCACTTCACCCTCTCTGGGCTTTAGCCTCCCCTTCTATAAAATGAGAGAATCTGACTAGATGGCCCCCGAGGGCCCTTCAGTCCTAGACCCAGGATCTTATAATCCTTTGACACTTTCTATTTCCTCAAAGCTGCCTAGGACCACAAGAACCAGGGTCCAGCCCAGCTCAGGAGAACTAGAATAGCATTTGTCATAACATGGAAACTTCTCACACATAAGACTATTAGTTCCTGGCCTCAACATCAACTCCTCTTTCCCAGATAGAAATGGAGGATGGGGATCCTATCAATAGGTGTTAGGGCAACCTAAAGTGACTTTCTATAGATGCCCTGGTAGGACTGGGGGTAGGACAGGGGCGGCATAGGGAGACAGCACTGCTTCCGCCCAAGTTTTCTAGTTTTCTTTGAAGCAGCTCTGTAGATAACCAATTATACCATGCAAAAACATTCAACTCCAATTGCCCTTGCTAATCCAAAAGAGAATATAATTGGAGTCACATGTCTCACTTATTTCATTTATTATATAAATATCATTTATTTCCTAAAATAGTCCTAATTAAACTCTTCTTAGATTATTTTAAAAACTAGTTTGTGTTTCCTGAATACATACCAACCTGTGATGTAGGGAGGTGCCTGGAAGCATGTTAGAAGGCAGGGGAAAACCAAACCAGGATTAAAATGTCACACTACAGTCCAAAGAGTGGATAGCAATGAGGTGATAAAGTCTTGCCCAGTACCTAATAGCAGCTTACACTGAGATAGAGCTTTATGGTTTACAGGGTACTTCTGTCAGGAGAAAATATTATCTTCAGGATATTATCTCCAGGAAGAAAACTGAGACTCAGTAAGATGCTGATTTGGTTTTATTTTCCACCCTTGTTCTCATTCCTGTTGTCTGAGTGGTGAGATATCTCCTCCCCCCCACCCACCCCGCCCTGAGCCTGGCAAATGTTTAGCTCCCATCTGTAAGCTATGATGGAGTCAGTTGTTGCAACTCCTACCTTCACATCTATGCCTTTCTCCAGCCGGCTTTCTGGCTCTGATTTCATCAGCCAATAACCACTTGGCTCATTTCCACAATCTTTAGTGGCTCGATCCTTCTCTGGGGAGTCACAGGTCTCTGCTTCTACCACTGGCTTGTCTCGGGTCTCAGTCTTGGTGGCCTTGGTACGTTTGCCTGATGGTGCCTCTATTTCTGCAACAAACCAGAGGAAGCAAGGACTTGTCATGCTTGTTCCTAGTTCTTTGTCTTTTTCATGGTGTGCCCCTTCCCTGGAAACCCCTACTGTCTTTTCTATATAGTACAAATCCTTCAAGACCCAGCTGACTCCCACCTTCTCCACTAAAGCCATTCCCCAGTCCAAAATGGTGTTCCTTCACTGATTTATGACAATGATAGCCAATTCAGCAAACATTAGGCACCAACTATATAAACAGCACTGGGGACACAAGGACACACACAACAATGGGCCCTAATCTCAAGAAAATCCAATTGTATTCAAATAACTATAATACAAGAAGGATTATGATAAAGGAGAGATTGATTCGCTGTGCCATGAAGACTGTGAAGAGGAAATGTATTCCCTTTCAGCTAGAAGGATCAAGGAAAGCATCACAGATAAAGATGAGAAATCTAACCCAGGAGCAGGAACAATGACAGCAAGATCAAGGTGAGGTGAGCAGGGCTGGACAATGATGAGCTGTCAAGGGAGTCATATGAGAGAAGGCGGAAAGGCAGATTGGATCCAGGTTAGAGAGAGCCTTGAATGTCAAGATCAGAGCCAATTAATCAGTCAAACAGCAAGCATTACTCATGAACGTACTATGTGCCACACAGTAGGTATCAGGGACAAAAACCAAACATTCCTTTCCCCGAGGTAGCTTCATACATATATAAGTATATGCAAAATACACACCAAATAAATAACCTTTATTCACTAGGCAAGCAGGAAGTCTTCTGAGTAGAGGAATGATGTGATCATAAGAGTATAACTGGAAGATTTCCTGAATGCTGATACAAAGCATGGACAGAAAGGGCAGGGAGACCCATCAGGCAGTGGTTCTACGGTCTGTGCAAGACCAGACTGGTTACGTGAAAGTGATGACACAAGATGCATGAGCCCTGGCAACTGACTGGATGTAGGTGGTTTGGTTTTTCTTCTACTTCATTAACACTCGATGACATATTCATTAAAGTTTGAGATGGCCCAAAGATAAGCAGAAGTGCCAACACATCAGACGACAGTTGGGATTCTCACCAGGCTCAGGTGATGGACCATCCCCTAACGAGACAAAATTTATACTAGAGATAAATAGAAATTCCTACATTTGGGTTTAAAAGGTCCCATACACAAGTACGAGGACAGACTTACCTGGATAACGGGGAGAACAGTGGTGTGGTCGGCAGAAATAAGTTATTGCTAACAGGGCCAGGCTTTAGAAGGAAGAAAGGTTCAGTTTTAGACATGCTGTGTTTGAGATGCTGGAGGGGCATCTGGGCAGAAATTTCCAACAAGCCATGGGAAACATGAGCCTGAAGCTCCAACAACTCGGGGTTGTTGTTCAGTTGTGTCCAACTCCTCGTGACCCCATCCGAGGTTTTCTTGGCAAAGATACTGGAGTGGTTTGCCACTCCCTTCTCCGGCTCATTCCACAGATGAGGAAACTGAAGCAAATGGGGTTAAATGACTTGTCCAGGGTCCCACAACTGGTAAGTGCCTGAGGCCAGATTTGAACACAGGTCTTCCTGACTCCAGGCCCAGAACTCTATCCATTGTGCTGCGAAGGTGCTATTATTATCCTCGTTTTACAGTTGAGGCAGAGGTTAAGTGACTTGCCCATTGTCACACGGCTAATAAATATCTGAGTCTGAATTTGAACTCAAGACTTCCTGACTCCCACGGACTGAGGTAGAGAGAAAGATCTGTGAGTCATCTGCATAGAGAGGCTAACTGAAGCCTGGGAATGATGAGATCGCCGCAGAAAAGAATACAAAAAAAAATTAAAAGACCAAGAACACAGCCAAAGGGAACACTCAGGCTAGAGAGATAAAAAAGGAATATTAAGAGATGGTATTTACAGAGTGCTTTAAGATCTGCAATATGCTTTTACACATACTGTCTCATCTGACCCTCACAACTCCGTGAGAGAAGCACAAGAGGTAATATGACAAAGTGACAAATTTGCAATTTGACAGATGAAGAAACTGAGGCTAGAGATTAAGCGACACCCATGGTCAAGGGCGCAGCCAGCAGGTGTGAGGGGTAGGATTCAAACCTCACTCTTTTCTGACTCCACGTCCAGCCATGCCACACTATCAGCAAATCATAATAACATTTATGTGGCACTTACTGTATGCCATTTACTGTGTTAAGAGCTTTAAAAGTCAAATGAGCTTGATGCTCACAATAACCCTGTGAGGTTATCCCCATTTTACAGATGAGGAAACTGAGACTGGAGGCATTAAGTGAAAGTCATGGTCACATACACAGCCAAGAGATTTAAGAGGTGGGATTCAGACCCAAGTTTTTCCTGACTCTTATTTCCCGCTATACCACACCTCCAGCAAATAATGTTAGTAATTATCATAATAGTAAACATTTATATAGCACTTCCTATGTGCCTATCACTGTGCTGAGTGCTTGACAAATACTATCTCATCTGTGCCTCACAATCGCCCTGGGAGATAAGTGCTAACAATTATTACCTCCCTTTTACAGATGAGAAAACTGAGGCAAACAGGGTTAACTGATTTGCCCAGGGTCACACCACTAGTAAGTGACTGAGGCTGGATTAGAACTCAGGTTTTCCTAACTCCAAACCTGGAAGAGAAGGAACAGTCAGTGAGGTGGGAAGAGAACTGTTAGAGTTCTATGTCAAAAAAAAAAAGCCAGGGGAAAGCGCCAAGAAGGAGAAGGTGACCAAGCGTGTCAAATGCTAGCGTTGTAAAGAAAGAAAGAAAAGGAGGGGGAGGAAAGGCCCCTGGACTTACTGTTAAAACTCATTAGTAAGCTTTTATTTCATTTGTTAAATTTTTAGAATTCTTACTATTTTAATAGTGAGGCAAAGGCCAAATTCCAAGAGGTTTAAGGAATGAATGGGAAAGTGGGAAAGTTGAGGCAGTGAGCGGGTAACATTTTCTGGTTGCTAAAGGAAGAAAAAGAAGATACGATAGCATCCCCCAACACACAGCAGGCACTTAATAAATGCTTGCTAATTGAGCAGCGGAAGAGAAGGCTGGAAAGTCATGGTGGCGCTGTGAATTCTAAGCTAAGGAGCAACATGTCCAAGAGCTATACATTAAGAAAATTGTTGTAGCCGCAGCCTGAGGGAGAGACATTTCCAGGTAACAGGAAGTTAATGGATGTTTGCTTCTTACCTACCAACTTTATTACCTGTAGAGTTAGGATGACACTGCAATTGGCATTCTGGTCTATTTCAAGGTAAACAATGTAAGTGATAATAAAGAAACATTCATTATTTGTATAATTTGCATATCCCTGTATTGTGGGCATGATATCTCCCATTAGAAGACAAGCTTGAGTAAAGGACTGTCTCACTTTTGACTCTGTATCCCCACGTAGGTAAGGCGGATTTTGTTATCCTCTTTACAATTTAGTTTCTCAGGATCCCAGTGTTAGATAATAACTCCCGGAGTAGCCCCAAAGACCCTAGACAGCAATTCCTAGAATCATAGTGATCGGCAGGCAGTCCCACGGAGACTGTGCCGGAGATATGGTAGGACATAATATGACATTTACTACACTTGCACAGAATGACAATACTGCTGAAGTTAACCCGTGAGCTAAATGCTGGCAAGATGCCTTCTTTGTCTGTTACCCTGTAAAGCAAGTGGGCACTGGTCAGTGAGTGGGGAAACTATGGGGAATTCGTGGGGGAAACTACAAGAGAATGCACAGGGGAATCCATAGGAGAATCCATGGGGGAACCCATTTGGGATTTGGGTAATACATAGAGGAATGCATGTACCTGCTTCAACCAGCCCCTGAGGCCCTGAAGCTTGAGGGGATTTAGGGGAGTGCACAAGTTGTGACTTTCTCAACTGACCCCATTGAAGGGTAGCTGCCCGCCCTTCTTGCCCACCTCTGCAAGAAGGGTGATTAGGGAACACTGTAGGAGTTGGTGCTCCCACTATCTCCCTTTGAGAAGACAAGACTAGAACAAGATTATATTATTATAAGATTATTATTAAGATTATCACTCTCTCTGAAGCTGTCTTCCTGTCTTACCTGTCTGACCAGATCAATAATGAACTTGTTAGAGGCTGGAGTCCAAAAACTCCAGTGCCTCCCCTGTGTTATTTGTGAAACACCCCAGAACCTCATAGAGTGCCTGGCACAAAGTCTGTGTTTAAGAAATCCTTTACGATTGACTAATTGAGTAGCATTAGGGGTAGCAGGTTCAAGTGAAGGCACTAAATGACATGCTGTTTTACAATGCCCTGTAATTTCTTCATGTGTGCTGATTTATTTCCCTAACTAGAGTATAAGCAATCAGAGGGCGAGAACAATCTGTCTTTTGCAACCCCACAGCAAGAGCCTATAGCAGGACATATAACAGCTCAATAAAGACTCATTGATTAAGTGATTAATGATAATGGACAAAGAGAGATGATGTGCCCAGTTAGGAAAGCTGAGAGATGAGAATAATTAGGTATAATTCTGTGTCCCTGGAATGGTTTAGAAACAAGGAATATGTAATGTGAATGGTGAAAAAAACATCTTAAATGAGATAATGTATATAAAACTTTTTTGCAAACTTTTAAAAGCTCAATTTAATGTTAGCTCATTATTATTAAAACATAAAAGTCTTTTGTATTTGACTTTGCAATGTGTTTTGTGTTTTTTTTTTCCACTAGCATATTTATTCTCCTGATTTGTCGACAGGCATTGAGCTATATGCTTGAGAGTCAGAAGTTCTGGAAGTCTAACCCTAAATACTCTGCTTTTGATACACCTCAGCAAACCAATTAACCTCTGAGTGCCCCCAAGCAACTCTCAAAGATTCTAATTCAAAGAGTTGCCAACTTTCATCCCTGGAGGGAGTTTTCCTTATGGAGGATTTCTCCACAATGATGACATCACATAGCTGGAAACCCCCCCTCCCCCATCCCCCCACTAGTTTGCTTAAAATGATTAATGTAAAAACACTATGGAAAGTACTATACAGATGTAATGTACTATTCCATTATTAAAAATCGGATCTAATTTCCTATGCACAGAAAAATTTTACCCAAGTGGTCTCCTTCCCCATCAAGTCTAACTTCCACTCATCTGTCCTCTTGAACCTACCAGCTGCCCCTCCCCACCCCCCCACCCCCGCCGCTCCATTTTTACCCTACCTCCAGCATCTTCAATTTTTCACTTTCAAATTGCTCCTTCCCCTTTACCTGAAAATATGCACAGTTCTTCTCTATCCTTAAAACAAAAAGCCCCTCCCTTGAACCTGCTACACATTCAAGCTAACATCTGTCCTCCCCACTTCATTGTCAAATTTTCTTCACCAACAACTATTAAAAAGATAGTCCGTGCCTACATTTCTTCATGACCTAAAATCCTTGAAATCTGGCTTCTGCCTCCCTCACTGTATTTGCTGTTTCAGGTTGTAAGAAACACAGTTGTGGGGATCACAGTGTTTCCTGGGCAGGGCCAAACCCTGAGGAAGAACCATGTGATGGCACCCCCTTGGTATGCTTGTGGGGATCACAGGACTCCCCAGGGTTAGAACCCGAGAAAGACCTAAGTGATAAAGCCCTAAGGAAGGCTGTGCAGACCACAGGACTCCCTGAGGAAGACCAAGTGGTAGCCTCCTTTAATCCATGGGGATCACAGGGTTTCCTAGGCAAAGGTTAGACCCTGAGGAAGACCCAAGTGATGGACCCTTAGGACAACGATAAAGATCACAGAGCTCCTGAAACATGTAGCTCATTGTTCTCCTGGTAACACAACCCTAGGAAGATCTGTGTGACTTGCCCATTCTCACCCAAAGAATTCAGGCCCAGAATGAGCAGAGAAAAGCATTTATTACGCTCCTCCCAAGAGGGCAGGTGCAGTGCTTACTAGTGTGTGGGTTGGATAATTGTGAAGACTTCACAGGGTATGTCTAATGGAGAGGTTTGGGGATTTGGCCTTATAATTTTGGGAAGGCATGCCCTTTCCCCCCTCTCTCTCTTAGATGTTAGAAGACAATGAACTTCCTGTGAGCTGTTTGTTCTCTGCTCCGGGAAGGGTCTCTCCTTCCCCCATCCCATTTCTCCTTCTAGACTTTCAGGAGCCACCCTGGCAGTTGAGTTCTGATAGGGAAAAACCTGAATGAACCGGATCAATCTTGGTGCTCTGTGTAGTTTTAGAGCCTAGATTGTAAGCCCGCCTCTCAGCCAATGGTGAGAAGGGATAGAGGTGGGTGGGAATCTTTTTCATTAAGAGTATAAATTAAGGCAGGTACCCTTTTACCTCGCCTCCTCCCTTACGGAGGTGTGCCCAAGTCTTGCAAGGTTTGTATAATAAATTTACTTTGTTTCTCTTAAAGATGTCTCTCCTATTATTTTAAAATTTCTGTCCCATACACTAGGAACACTCACACTGATACAGCTGCAGGAGTGAGGGTAACCAATTCATCCATCCTTGCCTGACTTAGGGTTAGTTTACATTCTTTACTTTTCTACATACTTATACAGTTTAACTTATACAGTTTACATAGGTAAGACAGTAAGGATACAGAAGCAAAGGTGAAGTTAATTAGTTCTATCTTCCTTGTCTGAGTTGGGATTAATCTACATTCTTTATTTCCCTACCTTCCCTCTTTAACATATGCAAATTATGCAGATCAGTAGGCCTGGACACTTGACCAGGACCTGACCCTTGGACTGACATGATAAGCTTGAACTGCTTCAACCAGTTCAGCCTCTCTAGCTTCCCTGACACCAGGATGGCCATTGTCTTGGTAAGTAAACTTTAACTCAGCTATATGGACAGCTTCTGCAGGAGCAAAACCAGATACCATACTATCTTTTCTCACAGAGTCAATGATGACCTGCCAATCAGCAAATTCAGCGCCATTTTCCTGAATGACTAGTCTACAGGACCTAACCCAATGAGCTTTGTTTGCTACTTAAATCTATCCCTTTCTAACCTTGCACCTTTCTTTTTTTACATTCTATTCCTTCCAATGGACCTACTTGGTGTTACTCACATACAACATTGGATATCCCATGTCCTTGCCTTGTCATTGGATGTTCCTCATTCCTGGAATGCTTTCCTGGTCTTTCTCTCTCCTCTCCCTATTCCCATCCCAATCACCTATAAGGTTACCTCCCATCTACTTTGTACTGATTTTGGATATCCCAATTTATCTATGTTTCTCCATTAGAATGTAAGCTCATTGATGGCAAGGTCTGGGTTTGCTTTGTCTTTGTATATAGTATTATCTTCTTGAATCTCTCCTCTCTTGATTCCCATGACATCATTCTGGTTCTCCTTGACCACTGACTGAAGCTTCTTTGTCTCTACTGTCTCCTCTTCCATTCTGCCCCTTAAAATGAAGGTGTAGTTTAATGTGAAGGTATATGTAGAACCTATATCAGATGACATGCTGTCTTGAGGGGGAGGAGGAAGAGAGGGAGGGGGAGGAAATTTAGAACTCAGAAACTTGTGGAACTGAATGTTGTAAGCTAAAAATAAATAAAAATTGAAGGTTTATCTAAGGTTTTAGTCTTTCCAACCTTTCTACCAAAACCCTCTCCTATGCTAATTTCATACACTTCCACGGCTTTTACTGCATTCCAAGTATAACTCTCAGATTCCTTCTCTGATCCCAGACTTCTAAGGGCATCTTGGACACCTTCTCTCAAATTATCATATGCACCTTAAAGACAACATGGCCCAACCAAACTCATCACCTTCCCCCAACAAACTTCTGCACCTTTCCTGTTTCTATGAATGGTAAAAACCATTTTCTGAGTCTTGCCAAATTCAAAATCACAACTCCTTCTCCCAGAATTCATCAGTTGCTGAGTTCTCTTAGTTTTAGTTCACAAAACTGCCACGTTGGAAGAAACACAGACAATCCTAATCGTGAGTCCAAGCTACAATGTCCTTGCCTCCTTCAACATTCTCCTTCAATACTGCACATTGCCTGCCACTTCACAACTGTCACCTACTACTTTCCATCTCAGCCATCAAAACCCTAATTCAAGTCCAATCACCTCTTCGTAAGAACAAAGCACTATCTCAGGCTTCTAGGAGCTCTTCCCCTCCCAGTGCATCCCGCACACAAATGCCATATTAAACCAGCAAAGATTCCCCACCATCCACTCAGTTAAGTTCGCACTCCTTAGCCCAGTCCTCAAAGCCACCCATGTTCTTGATACAACTCACCTTTCCAGCATTCTCTCCTGGAGAAAGTTCCTCTAAATTTTAGCAATGTTTCATCCAAACTGGACTATATGTTGTGCCTACATATTCCCATCCCTAAACAGTGGTTTATACTGTTTCTTCCCTCCCACCTCCACCTGTCAAAAGTCACAGATTCCCAGAGTTGGAAAGGAACCTTTATCCAAAGCATGAATCTATATTTTCTCCAACACCTGACAAACTGTTGTCCATCTTCTGCTATGGTATAAATTCTGACTTTCCCTTCTCATGAAGATATCTCTTACATTTTTGGCCAGCTCTAATTGTTAGATCTGTTGACAGCATACTGAAAAGCAGACCTTGCTGACAAAGGTCCACACGGTCAAAGCTATGGTTTTTCCAGTATGGCTATCAGAGATGGACTATGAGGAAAGCTGAGCACTGTAAAATGGATGCTTTCGAACTGTTCTGTTGGAGAAGATTTTAGAGAGTTCCTTGGATAGCAAGGAGGTCAAATCGGTCAAGACATAAAGAAATGAACTCTGTTCACTGGAAAGACAAATACCGAAGCTGAAGCTTAAATAGTGTGAACACATAATGTGACAGTCCTCACTGGAAAAGCTTCTGATGCTGGGAGATTGGAGGCAAAAGAAGAGGACAGCAGAGGATGCACTAGATGGATACTGTCACGGAAGCAACAAACATGAGTGTCTCACTTTGGGAGACAGTGGAGGGTAAAAGGGCCTGGAGTGCTATGGTCCATGGGGTCACAAAGAGTAAGACCCGACTGAACTACAACATTTGCTAGAAAGTTTGATCTCGATTCAGTTCCCAGCTTTGCTCCTGTTTCAACAATTCGGCTAGCAGCTACTGTGGCTGTGTAAAACCAACAACCACCAGGGGAAAGAACCGCTGCCAACACCTCCCCCATCTTGATTCCCAATACAGCTCCCTAAAATTTAATAACACCCTGCCTGTAACTTTGTTATTGCATTTATGGCACTCCTGCCATGGGTATACTTCTTGGTCAACTAGCGGGATTAAGTCAGAGACTTTGATTTATTCACCTTTGTATTCCCCACAGTGCCTAGTATAGTGCCTTGTACAAGGCAGACACACAAGAAACATTTCATGGATGTAAAGAGGCCTATTAGCGTGATGGAGAACAGTAGAAAACCAGAACCATTACTATGGAGATCAATAAAAGCAGTAATAACTCACATTACGCTGAAAATTTTCCTATGGATAATCCATAGATAATCCATTTGTTTGTTTAGCCATTCCCCAATAGATGGGCATCCTTTTGATTTCCTGTTTTTTTAATACTATACAAATATTTTGTGTACAAGACTCCTTTTCCTTTCTGTGATGTCTCTGGGGGTATAACCATGGTGGTATCTCTGGGTCGAAAGACATCCACAGTTTAATTACTTTATGGCACAATTCCAAGGTGTTTTCAGAAGGGCTGGACCAATTCACAGCTCTGCCATCAGTGCACTGGTGTGCATTAGTCTGCCTGTTTTCCAGCTCCTCCAACAACTCTTTTTCCTTTTTTGTCAACTTTCCTAATCTGACAGGTAAGAGCAGAACCTCAGAATTACTTTAATTTGCATTTTTCTAACAGTAACTTGGGGCATTTTTTCATAAGATTGTTGCTAACTTGGATTTCTTCAACAGATAATCCACAAAATTATCTAGAGCAATAGTTGCACGCTATCAATGGGCCATGAACAAAGAGGACCTTTTACATGTAGCATATTACAACCCCTCTCTTCAACAGAAAGCTCTCTGGTAGCTGCCTTCAGGGCCTTAGGTAGCACATAAGCCCCTGGGATGCTGCCCCAAGGCTAGCCCAGGACAGCCGAGATGCTGCAGCTCACCTGGCTCAGGTGCATGCAAGGACGCTCTCTTCCGCTGCCTCGGCATGGTCCCTCAGCAGGGATCTGGAAAAATGGGAACTCTGTAGCAGATGAGGCAGCCGACGGTCTGGTCCTGGGAAATGTACAAGGCAAGGGGGGGAGGGGCCACTTGTGGCGAAGAGGTCAAAGGGCATCCTGCCAATACGTAGCGAGCAGGAGACAGAAGGGAAGTTAGAAGCAGCAGCGCAGGTCGGTTTTTAGGTACGGGGGTGGGGATGGAGTGGGGTGCAAGGGGAAGCTCACTGTAAAGGATCTCTAAGCGCAGGGAAGCATAGCCATCACCATCACCCCACCCGGATATAGTACCAGTTCATCTTCAGTGCTCTACCGATTACAGCAGCCCTGACCCACCTTCCCACCGTCACTTTTAGCCCCTATTCAAGTGAATCGCAACTATCCCTCAGTCTCCCACCTCGGCCACTTTTACCCTCCGCAGAGCCCTCACCACCCACGCAGACACCAGCAGGACGCAAAGACCACGAGGCTACGCCTAGCGTCCCCTTTAAGACGCTCACGAGGCTCGCGGGGAGCTATGGTTTCCGCCCCCTGCCTGCAGGACTACAACTCCCAGAGTGCCGCGGGGCCGCCCAGACGGCCCCGCCCCCCCGCCTCGGGGTGGTTTAGGTCTGAGCGTGACAGCACTAACCAGTAACCTGGCTCCGTGACCGTGACCGCAGACGGCGAGCCAAAGAGCCAAGACAAAGCCATGCTGAGGCTCTGCGGCGGGCGCTTGGCCGCCCACCTGGGCACCTTGCACGGGGGTCTTCAAAATCCAGCCCGGGGAAGCGTCCGGGCCGTCTCGTCCTGCATTGACCGTAAGGCTCGGGACGGGGAAGTGCTTGTGTCAGGGGGTCCGCGGTACCATCTGTCGGGCCTCCGGCCTCCGGCCCCCCAGGCTCTCCCCCTGCTGGGCCTGCGCTTCTCATCCCCACGGAAAAGCGGGCCGGCCCGCCGCTCAGTTCATTACGACCTGTGCGCCTGGGAATAGTCCTGCAGCCCAGGGGGTCTGGCCGTGCTAGTCTGGAGGACCAGGATGAGATAGGTGACGTCTCCATCCAAGATCTTCCTTTTCCTCTCCTGCCACCCCTCTTTGTCCCTTCTCTCCGTGCCCCCCGCGCCCGCTGGGATTCATTCCTCAGGAGCCGCCCCCTTCGTCCGTCCCCCACCCCCCGCTTCGTTTTTATCCATTAATCTGCCCCCACTCCACTGCTGAAAAGTGTGTTCAGCGGCCAAAAACACGAACTCCTGGGCTTGGCAGGCAAAGCCTTAATCTGGTTTGTTGGGGGGTCTTTGGTTTGCTTTTTTTGTTTTTTATCTTTGTATCGCCAGCATTTAGTACAGTGCCTAACACATAGAAGGTGCCTAATAAATGCTGACTGTCTCAAAACTGCCTTTACGTGCGTTCAGGTTATCCTCACCTCCATGGTGCTACTATGCCTCCGGCTCACCTTTGACTCTTGGAATTACTATCACAAATAAGCCTCCACTTGGCTGCCTTGGCACGGACTCCCTGGTTCTCTTGTTTCCCATACCTTCCTCTCCTAGTTTTTGGTGGTGCACTATCTTTTATTGTTTGGTCAAATGTTATATCCTTCCAGTAGAATGGGAGCTCCCCAAGTGTAGGGATTTCACTTTCTTCTTTCCCTCCGCAGCAATGCCTTGAACAATGTTGTTGAATTCAGTTCAATGTATTTATTTGTCTGCCCTTGGCTTGAAGTTGCTGCTTTGAAGTGGAAAGATGACTAGATCTGGATCTAACTGGACTCCAATTCCTGCTTTGCCTTTTTCTATGACTGTGTGCCCTTGGACGCAGTACTTCAACAAACATTAGGCGCCTACTATGTGCAGAGCCTAGCCCAGTGCCTCAGAAGCACAGTGCTGGGCATACAAAAGCAAAATTCAAATAGTTTTGGCCATTAAGGAAATTGCTTTCCAAGGCGTGACATAATACATACATAAATAAGTAAAGTAACTTGAGGAGGAAGAGAACACTAGTAGTTAGGAAAATCTCAGTATTCACAGAGGACGCGGCATCTGAACTGAGCATGGGAGGAAAGTAAACTTTCTGAGAAGCAGAAAGGTATAGGAGACCCGAGACAGGAGATGGCCTAACAAGTTTGAGAAATGTTGTGTATGAAGAAGAAGAATAGGCAATAAAACTGGAAAAGTAGGATGGAACTAGATTGTGGAGAGCTCTTACCATTCTTAACCTCACTTTCCCCACCTATTAAATGAGAGTGTTAAGATGATCTCTGGGGTACCTTTCACCTCTACATGCTGTAATCCTAAGAGCTGACAAACTACCTCTATCTGTCTCACCCTCCTCCAACCAGGGAAAAGTATGGTGCAGATGGTAGCCAAGGCTTTCTGCCATTATTTTCTTTAGAGGCTGAAAGGGCTGCCTTTATTGAACTACCTTCAAAGGTTTCTAATTTTCTTTAGCCTCTTTGAAATTTAGCCAAACCCCCCTAGAACTAAAGTATATTCTCAACTTGTGATACTTCTTGAGAAATGTTTCATAACTTTACTTACTTTTTTATTAACGGTATGACACAATGAACTGGTCTTGGAGACAGGAAGACCCATTTTCAAATTCCCAAATCCCACTGGCTGTGTGACTCCCCCAGTGTTCTCCAAAACTGCAAATTGCAGAACATTTGCAGTCTCCGCTTGAGTAAAGAAGGTTCCCAACATGGAGTTCCCTGTACTGATAAAATCACAGGTGCAATTTCTTCACCTGCCTTTGTTCTTCCACTCACAAATTGGATTGTCTAGTTTTCCTTTGCCTTAGTTTCTTCATCTATAAAAGGAACCATTTGGAGAAAAAATGGCCTGTAAGGTTCCTCCCAGCTCTAGACTTCTGAGGCTCTTCTTTGCTTTCCGGAAATACGAAGCCCTATCAGCAGATTCACATTCATTCAGTCATCTTTCACAACTTTGTGGATCATGTATCCTTTAAGCACAAGGAACACGAATTACTTATTTCAGCATTTGTTAAATGTCTGTTAAGTTCAGGGCACAATAATGAAATAAGATAGAGCCCCTGACCTCAGTCTAGTAGGAGAGATAAGGCACGCTCGCTCACCCGCACACCCCCCCACCCCCCACACAGACAAATAGTACTTAAATTATTTTATTTCAAGTAATAGCTAGCATTTATGTAGGGCTTACTATGTGCCAGATGTTGTGCTAATTACAATTTTATTATCTCATTTGATCCTCACAACAGCCCTGTGAGGTGGGTGCTATTATCTCCACTGTACAGTTGAGGAAACTGAGGCAGATAGGCTAAATGACTTGCCCAGGGACACACAGAATAAGGGAGTGTCTGAGGCAGGATTTGAATTCAGTTCTTCCTGATTCCAGGCTCAATGCTCTATTCCACTGTACTACCTGGGTAGCTGCCTAAATTTCGAAGATCTATGAATACAGATCACAGTCTTTCTATGAATTAATAGAGTTGTGCCTATGAATAATCTGATAATGAGCCTTTCCAAGATTAGCTAGGCTAGTCTTTGGACAAGAAACATATAGGATCATAGACATAGAGCAAAAAGGAAACCTTACATGTCATCTAAGCCAACCCCTGCCCCATTTTACAAATGAGGAAATAGAGATGCAGGGAAGTTAAATGATTTGCCCAAGGTTACTCAGATAGTTAGTGGCAAAGCAAGGATTTGAAGTCAGAGAATGTGGGAGTATGAAACCTCAACCTCTGACTTCAAATCCATCCACAGTTCCATGCTGTTTCTCTCTTAACAGGTCCACACTCAAAACCTTTCCATCTTAGTTGTATGTACTAAAACTTGTCCTCAGTTGGCATAGCCTTCAAAAATTCAAGTTCTCTTCCAAATATAACTTTTGTCTTAATGCAAATCAGAATATGATAAGTGCAAAGGAGAGCTCCAAAGGTGCATGGGAAATTAAAGGAAAAACAGCTTCCAGTTGGAGAGATCCCCAGGTGAGTTTGCGATGCTGTTGAGATCTCTAAGTGAAGGTGTTCAAGTAAGTGGCAAGAAGCCTAGGGCTTATCTTTAAAGTTGTAGGCGGGGTTGAAATTACCAAAATAGAGTATTGAGAAATAAGAAATGAAGTCTGAAGGATTGCTAGAAGAACGTGAAAGAAAGCCAATAAAGGATACAGAGAAGGAGCAATTAGAAAAGCAGGAGTGTTAAGAAACCCATAGTTTCTTACCCCTCCAGTTTCTCCTGTTCAATTTTCCAGAATCTCCTTGCTTTGGGAAGCCCAAAACTGTGTTGCCATTTCTTTTCCCAGAGAACTAATCTGCCCATCTAGGCTTGGATAATTGAAATAATTGCTATCTAACCCACATACGCAGCTCCCAAAATTCAGTTAACACTTAGAGTCTTGATACCTCGATCGGGCGATTTAGTAGAAACCTGCCGTCACAGTTTTATAGTATCAATCTGGCCTTTTCACATGTTGAGATTCTTTGACAGCTGACTTCAGAGTAGGAGGTTTACAACATCGTACCTTCCATCATCCATATGTGTGGTGACACAACTCTACCTGTTAATCCGTTTTTATTCCTTTTGGCCCTGATATCCTGGCAGCACTATCAGCTGTGCTCTTTATGCCAGTATGACATAACTTGTAATTACGTGATTTACTTATTAACAGATGTTCCTGATGCTTTGGGTATTCTGACTTTACTTTTCTGCCCCAATCATATCTGTTTATTGTCTGATTACCTGGGCAAATTAATTTGTAACTCCTCTCCATCTTCCATAGATGGGGTGTTAAATTCTCTCCTCACCATTCTAATAGGACCTGTGGCTTTCTGAATCTTGTGCCCTCTGTACTTGTCACCCTTCCCCCAATTTAGAACTGTTCTTCAGTTCCTGTGTCCTGGAGCCACTTTGGTTCAGATGGAGCCCAGGAGATCATTGGTATTATATTTGATGTCTATTTGACCCTGGATTCCTGAAAACAATAGGTAAATGGAGCATTTGGAGTGAGAAAATCTCTGAATCCTAGCTCTGGTTATCTGGTACTTCCAACCTATATGACCTTATGCAAATGACTTTACCTTTCAGGGCCCCAGTTTTCTCCTCTGTAAAATGATAGAGTCAAACTTGATTTCTAGGGTCCCTTTTAGCTTTAAGTAAGTCCAATAATTAAAGCCTTAAATAAAAGTCAGTTTTGAGTTAGGACTTAACTGAAGAGTAGTTCTTGATTGTGTTCCTTCTTTGGCTTCCAAGAAACCTTCTGCTCCTCATTAGTGAGTAGGTATTGAGACTAGTGATATGTACAACACTGAACCAAGATCTCATCCCTCATCCAAACAAAAATACACTTACTTGCTTTTTAGGTTGAGTTTCTGAAAGAAGGGGCAGCGAGGTGGTGCAGAGGATAGAGTGCCAGGCCTGGAGTCGGGATGAAGAACTGAGTTCAAATCCAGCCTCAGGCACTTACTAGCTGTATGACCCTGGGCAAGCCACTTAACCCTGTTTGCCTCAGTTTTCTCATCAGTAAAATGAGCTGGAGAAGAAAAGGCAAACCACTCTAGTATCTTTGCTGAAAAAAGAAAAAAAAAAACTACCCAGATGGGGTCACAAAGAGTTGGACACACCGAAACCACTGAACAGTAACGATTCTAAAAGGAACATGTTGATGCAGGGGCCTATAGAATAAGGATTTTAACAGGATCCGGGAATAAAAAAAGAGCAGGATATTCTAAAGAATTTTGTAAAAAGCAACCCTTCCATATTTTTACATATATGTTAATGTGTGTTTGTTATTCCCAGATCGCAGACTCTCAAAGTTGGAAGCGACCTCAGAGAACATCTAATCCAACCTGTACCTTAACAGGCTTCTCCTTTCTATTAGAAAGTAGGGTCAGGGGGGTTAATGGAAAGGGGAGGATGAGTAGAAGGGGTGAGTTAAGAATGGATAAGGGACTGAGAGGTAGGCTAGAATGGCGTATTAGAGCCTTGGCCAGGGGGCGGTGAAAAGGAAGGAAGGGACCGAGCATCTGTGAAGCGCTTGCTCTGTGCTGGGCATGTGCTAATTGCTTTACAAATATGACATTCAAACTTCCTGACAACTGTGGGAGGAAAGTGCTTTTATTATCCCCACTTTTACAGTTGAGGAAACTGAGGCAGACAGGTGCAATAATTTGCTCAAGGTCACATAGGTAGTAATATAAGAATAATAGCCGATACTTACATAGTCCTTACCATGAGCCAGGCATCATATTAAGCACTTTACAAACATCATCTCACATGATCCTTACAACAATCCTAGGTGGCAAGTAGGTACTGTTTATATTATAGATGAGGGAACTGAGGCAAACAGAGGTTAAGTAACTTACCCCACCCACAGTTGTCAGGAAGCTCAAATGTCATATTTGTAAAGCAATTAGCACGTGCCCAGCACAGAGCAAGCGCTTCACAGATGCTCGGTCCCTTCCTTCCTTTTCACCGCCCCCTGGCCAAGGCTCTAATACGCCATTCTAGCCTACCTCTCAGTCCCTTATCCATTCTTAACTCACCCCTTCTACTCATCCTCCCCTTTCCATTAACCCCCCTGACCCTACTTTCTAATAGAAAGGAGAAGCCTGTTAAGGTACAGGTTGGATTAGATTTTCTCTGAGGTCGCTTCCAACTTTGAGAGTCTGCGATCTGGGAATAACAAACACACGTTAACATGTACGTAAAAATATGGAAGGTAATAATAATAATGATGATTTGGGGTTTTTTTTGTCAATTAGTCATGTCCAATGTTTCATAACCCAATTTGGGGTTTTCTTGGCAAAGATGCTGGCATGGTTTGCCATTTCCTCCTCCAGCTCATTTTACAAATGAGGAAACTAAACCACACAGGGTTAAGTGCTTTGCCCAGGGTCACACAGCCAGTAGGTGTCCGAGGTCACATTTGAACTCGGGTCTTCCCGATTCTAGGGCTGGCAATCTAATAATGACTAATACTTACGTAGTACTCCCTAAGTGCCAGGCATTGTGCTAAGCACTTACAAATATCATCTCATTTGATCCTCATAACAACTCTAGGAGGTAGGTGCTTGTATTATCCTCACTTTACAGATGGGGATACTGAGGCAAACAGGGTTAACTGACTTGCCCAGGGTGACACAGCTAGTAAGTGTCTGAGGTGAGATTTGAACTTGGGTCTTCCTGATTGCACATTGCCAGCTGCCTTGGAAGCCCAGGAAGGAAGGAGGAAGGGTAATCCTTGCACTGACTGATTTTCCCCCACACTCTTACTTAATTCTTACTTAACTCTTTAACGTTCTTGGTGTTTCTTGCCTATTTATTGTCATTGCAGTGATTGAAGTGAGAATGGTCTGGGTGTTTCCAGTCAGACTGGGCACATGTCGAAGCTCCCCATCTCCGTGGATAGGACTGTGCTGGGGCACTTCTTTTTTTTTGAGGGGGGAAGGCAGGGCAATTGGGGTTGAGTGACTTGCCCAAGGTCACACAGCTAGTAAGTGTGTCAAGTGTCTGAGACCAGATTTGAACTCAGGTCGTCCTGACTCCAGGGTTGGTGCACTATTCACTGTACCACCTAGCTTCCCTTGGGGAACTTGCTTTTGAAGGCAAGTATAAGACTAAAGAGCTGCAGGCCTAGGGTCAATTATATTCCCAGGCCTCGGCATGGTACCTGGCACTTAGTAGTCTTAGTAATTAATGGACTGAAGTTGGATTAGCATCTTGAATATAATTACGCCTCTAGGAAATTGCTTCCTGGAAGACCTTTTCCAAACTCACATGTTTACACACTGCTTTCTCACAGCTTCCCTGGGCCTTAATGATGTGCAGAAGGAGTTCCAGAAAGTGGCCTTTGACTTTGCCTCAAAAGAGATGGCCCCACAAATGGCAGAATGGGACCAGAAGGTGAGAGTGCCCCCTTCTAGGTGGCAGGGTCGACTCTTCTTGACTTTCCTCACTATCCCAGCTGGTTTGGGACCCTACAGGTAAGGCTTCATAGGAAGACAGTGATGGGGGATTCTTCTTGTTAGAACAGGCATCATTCCGAAGACTTCTGTTTTATGACCTAAGGATTTGGAGATTGCTTAAAGTTAGCGCTCCTTCATCTATGATCCAGCGAAGAAGGAGTGTTTCAGTGCAAGCCAAACAGCCTCAGCAGAACCCACTGATTTTATCAAGCAGCTTGGACATTTTTAGTGCCCACTCTGTGCCACAAAATGTGCTTAGTTGATTCAGTCTTTAGGGGGTCAAGTTGAGGGAAGCCATCTTAGGCTGCATCACTCCCCAACCAAGAGTGCCTTGATGCTTTCCTTTAACATTTCAAGAATCTGTGGTTTCATCAGAGTGGGTGCTTCCTCCACTGATGCAGATTGCAGACCCTTTATGACTTAGTGTAGCCTGGGGTTCTCAACCTGGGATGTACAAACTTGGTTCTGTTTGTTTGGGTTTTTAATAACTACATTTTCATGTAATTGGTTTCTTTTGCAATACTGTGCATTTATGGATAAATTTATGCATTTAAAAACATTCATAGATGGGGTCCATAGACTTTAGCAGCCTGCTGAAGGGATCCATGACCAAAAAAAGAATGGTTAAGAGCTGTCGGTATAGACAAAAAAAATTCTTGTGACCAAAAGATATGTTATCCTCTGACCTCTGGTTTAATGCCTCTCTAAACTTAGCTAGCCCTTGGATAACCAACATGTTGTCTACCACTTGGCCCATGCTCAGAGCCTTTCCTGACCTATAGTGACACATGCCAGAGCTTTGAGAACCAAGGGATGCTGTTGTGAGGTATTAGTTTTCAACTCAGACCTGCTGAAATCTATAAATGCAGGTCTTAGAGAACCTTTGTCTTTTCTCCCACCCAGGAGCTTTTCCCAGTGGAGACCATGAGGAAGGCAGCACAGTTGGGCTTCGGTGGTATCTATGTTCGGTCTGATGTAGGAGGATCAGAGCTCTCCAGGCTTGATGCCTCTGTCATATTTGAGGCCTTGGCTACAGGTTGCACCAGCACCACGGCCTACATAAGCATCCACAAGTGAGTGCCTAGGCATGTATGAGAAGGTACTGCCATCGTCAGGTACTTTGAAGGGTGGCTATGGGGAGTTTCTGATTCAAAGTAACATAACTACTCCCAGCTTTCCAGATCTTTTTTCCTTTACGGAGCTAAGCTACTGCAAGCATAGCGTCAGAATCTATAAGCCATTGTAGGCTGCCTGTTAGAAATCCTTATATGGGTCCTTAAGAATGCATGTTCTGCCAGTCTTGCTCTGATCCCAGATTTAGGTGCAGGAAATCTTCAGCCTTTTCAGGACAGAGAAGGCATGATACCAGAACCCTGCGATTATTTTTTTCAATTAGAGCTTCCAGTTGAGCCTGTGGTGATCCTAGGAGAAAGGTGATAGAAAAGAAATATATTTCAAAACTGCTGTGAAAGTAAACAGAAGTAGCATAACTTATTATCTGCCATCATCCCTGAGAGCAACAAAACTTATAAAGTAAATATTTTGGCCTCAGTTTTCCCTTGGTGCCATGTACCCCCCAGGTCTCTACTCAAATACAGCCTTTTCTCCAGAAGTTGTGTCTAAGAATGTCCCCCTTCCCTGCTTGTCTCTTTTCTTTCTCCTCCTCTTTCTTATCTGTTCTCTTTCCTCTCTATCCTTCCTTTTTCTTCCCTTTGGTCTCCTTCCCCACTTCTTTGCTCTGTCTCCTTTTGCCCCTGGCAGCATGTGCGTCTGGATGATTGACTCCTTTGGAAATGAAGAACAGAGGCACAAATTCTGTCCACCACTCTGCTCTATGGAGAAGTTTGCTTCCTACTGTCTGACTGAGCCAGGTGGGCTTCCCACACTTGTGAGCATGGTCACTGGAATTAAAAAGTTGTGACTCTTCCTCCCCAGTACCCAGAAACAAATACCCAGGGCATATAAAAAAGCCGGGGCCCCCCAGTGACTTAACCACAAGAGGACAAATGACCAAATTCTGAGGTAGCAGATCCTCAAAGAGTTCTGGGATCCGTGAGACCAAAGAACAAAACCAAACCAAGGGAAGCAATTTCCCTGCCTAGGTGAGAGCAGACACGGTGGGTTTGGTTGGGATACCCCCAGAAGGATCTTAGTCAATCAGTCACCTATTTGATAGGTGTGACAGGTTAAATGAAAAAAGCCTAGAGCCTCAAAGTTCCCATTTTTATCCTTTCTAGTTTTGGGAGGAAATAACCTGGGAAACAGGGAGGGTCTGTGGCTCATTTAGCTCAATGGATTCATTCCCATTCCTTCTTTGCCCCTTCCTCCCTGTCACAGGAAGCGGGAGTGATGCTGCATCCCTTACGACCTCAGCCAAACGGCAAGGGGATCATTACATCCTTAATGGCTCCAAGGTACCTGTTTTCCTCACTCTCAGATCCTCCTCCCTGTTATGGTTGGTATTTCCTTCCTCACAGAAATCAGATGTGCTCTTAGATCCTGTCTGTCAGCAGGGTTCCACAGGCACTTTGTCAGGAGAATGTCGCATTTCCTTTTCTGATTCTGTGAATTCTGATCTGACTCCAGTCCATTCCTTCCTAGGTCTACCCTTTTCATATCCTTATCCAATAGAGCCCACAGTACCCCACAGTGGAGCCAGGCTTTATCAGCACCCCCAGGCTCCCCTCTCTCCAGCCTTTGCTTAGGGGTCTAATGTAGGGAGCCCTCCGGTAGGTTTATGAGGCTTCAGACATTAAGCATTCAAGCTTTACCTCTTCCCTTTTCATACCACTTTCCAATCCCACAGGCTTTCATCAGTGGTGGTGGTGAATCAGACATCTATGTAGTCATGTGCCGGACAGGAGGACCAGGCCCTAAAGGGATCTCCTGCCTGGTCATTGAGAAGGGGACCCCAGGCCTCAGCTTTGGGAAGAAAGAGAAGAAGGTGAGAAGAATATTTGGGCAAACAACTATTAGGTCTTGGACAGTACACCTTGTTCTGTTGGTACAACTTATCCTAGCCTTCCTAACAATAGCTCGAGAAATCTGATTGCCTTCCTGCCCTTAAGGCAGTGATTTCCCTCTATTTTTCTCTGCAGACAGACATAGAAGAACTAGATTCATTCATAGTACCATTACACGAAGAGGTTTTATACATATCGAACAAATAAAGAAGGTGGTAAAATTATGTATGGGTCAGCCAAGTTCAATGATAACCACATTGGTTTGAACATGTTACATGCCTCTGTTGCTGTGTCTTCTGTAATCTAATTAATCAGGGTACTCCCTGAGGATAGATCCCAGCCTTCTTTGTGTAACTCTTATCTTTACTTAATTTTCTGTGGTGGGTTGGTGGGTCTGCCCGATGTTCTGGGGCCTTCTTCTGGGTCCCTTAACGCTGGAAGCTGAATGAGTAACAGTATCTCATAAAAAAAGTTCTTTTGGACAGGTTTCAATTTTGACCAAGATGTAGTTAAAAAGGCATAAGCTGCAGCTTCTTCAGATGAAGATAAAACAAAGCCTGGAGGGAAGAAGGTGTTTGCAGTACTAAAAAAAAAAAAAAGTAAAAAGGCCCTTGTTTCCCTGAGTAATTTCAGAAAAGTAAACACAGAGCCCTGAGAATGAGGCAATCCGGTGGCATCAAGCCAGGTCCATTGCAAACAAGCTTACAGAGAGCGTGACCAGGATTGGTGGGACATCTGGGGCACACACAGATTGTATAGACCAGGGGTTTTTGGTTTGTTTTTTAACATGTTTTGTGTCATTATAGCTAAAAGCTAGGATTTGTCTAGCACTTTAATGCTTTTGCAGTAGTCTTACAACTATTATCTCATCTTAAACTCACAACTGTGGGAGGCAAGTACTATTATTACCCCCGTTTTATAGATGAGAAAACCAGGGTGGGGGGGGTTGGTGTTAAAGAACTTGCCAAAGGTCTCATAGCTAGTAAGTATCTGAGGCAGGATTTGAAACCAGTTCTTCCTGACGCCAGGGTCAGCATTCTACCTAGTGTACCACCTAGCTTCCTCTAGGTATGCACCCCTTTGGCAGTCTGGTGCAGCCTATGGACCTCTTCTCATAATCATGTTTTTACATACACGAAATAAAATACTTAGGATAAAAAAAACTAATTGTATTGAAATAGTTACCCAAATATTATAAAAACCGAACAATCAAGGTTGCAGACCCCAGGTTAAGAACCCCTGCTGTAGATCAACAGGCGTGTTACAAATTCTGTTCCTCTACTTTGGAATAATAGCGCCCGCTTTTCAGAGTTGTTTGTCAGAGTAAAATGAGATAATGTTCATAAAGCACTCTGCAAACCTTAAAACACTATACACATGCCAGCTTATCATCATCATCATTTTGATGGCTCTGTAAGAAGTGATTGAGATGGTAGACCTGACCTCATCCCTCCTAGAACAAATGCTGGAGTTACCAAATTCTCAGCATTGGCCACTTGTCATCCCCAAAGATTTCTCAGTATCATTGATTAGGATGGCCTCCTGTGTATTATGAATTAATCAGGTTGGAGTTTATTTAATGTGTTTGTTTTTGAGTGCCTACTGTGTATAAAATGCTACCCTGGGCATTTACAGAAAATAGAACGGTAATATAATGACAGTCTCTGACTTTAAGGATCTTAGGCATCCTGGCATAGGGAAGCATCCTTGACTAATATGTAGGCTAGAACTTTAACCAGCCAGGGCTCTCACACGTGTTTAAGCCTGAACCCTTCATGCTAAACTTAATACTAAAGACCCAGGATAATGAGACCTGAAACTCCCAAGCTTTCTTCAGAACAGAGTAAGGGTACTTCTGGGCAGTGCCGTGGTCCCTTGTTTTTGCCAGGTAGGGTGGAACTCTCAGCCAACAAGAGCTGTGATCCTCGAAGACTGTGCTGTACCTGTGGCCAACAGGATTGGAAGCGAGGGACAGGGTTTCCTTATCGCCATGAAAGGATTGAATGGAGGGAGGATCAATGTTGGTAAGAACATGGAAGGGAG
Source organism: Trichosurus vulpecula (assembly GCF_011100635.1). Lineage (NCBI taxonomy): Eukaryota > Metazoa > Chordata > Mammalia > Diprotodontia > Phalangeridae > Trichosurus > Trichosurus vulpecula. The sequence continues at coordinate 176,678,741 of NC_050574.1, forward strand.
AATGGGGAGTAAAGAAGAAACAGGGCACCAGAGAAGGCAGCAGTTGTTTGTCCTGTCTCTTCATTTGAAATACGCCCACTGTACTCTTCCTGTCTAGCCTCCTGCTCCCTTGGAGCTGCTCATGCTTCGATCATCTTGGCCCAGAACCACCTCAGAGTACGCAAGCAGTTTGGAGAGCCCCTGGCCAACAACCAGGTGATTGCTTAGAGTTTTCTCTACATATTGGAGCCAACTGGACCTTTCTCATAACCCACATTTTCACTAGAGTGGAAGAGAAATGTAAGGGAGGGAAGATGATAAGAACTGTATTGAAATTGATTTCTTATTCAACACTCAGTACCCCGCCTTTGGCTGGAGCTTCTGCTCTAAGCCTAGTGATAACCTCAATCTGCTACCTTGGGATCATGGAAGAGATGAAGGTAGGGCTCATAAAGCAGTGAATGCCTTCCAGTAAATGTTGCAGGGGACCTTGGTGCTGCGGTTTCAAAATAGAAACGATCTCTTATAAAGGGTAGAGGACCAGGGACAACCCAACCTTTCCCACCCTTCCGTGTCTTCTTCACTGTAGTACTTGCAGTTCAAACTGGCTGACATGGCTGTTCGGCTGGTGGCTTCACGGCTAATGATTCGTAATGCAGCAGTGGCGCTGCAGGAGGAGCGAGAGGATGCCGTGGCCCTCTGTTCCATGGCCAAGCTCTTCGCTACAGATGAGTGCTTCACAGTAAGTGACAAAGACCCCTGGAAAGAAGAGCAGCCACTAGAGGCAGGAAGAGTTAAAATCTCAGTCTTATGAAGTGCCATTCCACACTGTACTATCCAAATCACAAGTGAACTCAAGACCTCCTCCCGCCCCAGTTTGTATTTTTCCCACTGAGACCATTGCCATGGGCAGTCCAGTGGAGTGTGCCTACTCGTCCATAGCTCTCCTCCATTTCTGGAGTGACTTAGTTTTTGCTATTAAGTGATGGTATAGCTTTGTATAAATCCAGCCAAGGTTTTGTTGATGAGGGGAAACTAGCTCCCTGGCAAACTGTGGTTGTGAAGGGTCAGAGAGCTAGAAGGGACCTCAGAGGTCACCTGGTCCAACCTCTTCATTTCATAGATGAGGAAACAGGCCTAGGTGAAATTTAAGTGACTTGCCCAAGCAGACAGAGCTACTAGGTATTAGTTGGCATTTGAACCCAGATCCCATGACCCCAGATACTATATGCCCTTCTGAATGACCTATTTGTTAGGGACCCTAAGGCCAAATACTGAGCCATCATTTCTTGTCCATGAAAAGTCAGATCCTACAGACAAGTGCCCCATGTGCTGAGACTAGGCAGTTTTAAATGTGAATCAAAATCATAAAATCTCAGAGTTGGAAGGGATCCCAAAGGTTATTGAGTGCAGTCTCATTTTATATATTTTTACAAACCAAGGTGCAGAGGTATGATGCATGAGTTGTACCCTCACGTGTCACAATAACTTGTTTAGGAGAAAGAATGAGAGAAGCCACTTGCTTCACTGCCTTCATTCGAATGTCTGATCCAGGCCCTGTTGTGCTCCTCCAGATATGCAACCAGGCCTTGCAGATGCACGGCGGCTATGGCTACTTGAAGGATTATGCTGTTCAGCAGTATGTACGGGACTCTAGGGTCCACCAGATCCTGGAAGGTAACGGTGTGGCTTGGGGTTTAGCCCCCTCCCTCAAAAGTTATTACAGATGCATGGCCAGGGGCCGATGGGGTGGAGACCAGGCTCAGGCCACAGGATCACAGATGTAGGGACCTCAGAGGCTGTCTGGTCCTTTTGTTGTTGTTCAGTCATTAAAGGATGTCTGACTCTCCGTGACCCTGTTTTGGGGCTTTGTTGGCAAAGAGAGTAGAGTAGTTGGCTGTTTCCTTCTCTAGCTCATTTTACAGATGAAGAAACTGAGTCAGATAGCATTTAAATGACTTGCCCAGGGTTATACAGCTAGTAAGTGTCTGAGGCCACGACTCACAAAGATGAGTCTTCCAATGCTCTATCCACTGCACCATCTAGCTGCCCCTCTGTGTAGTCCTACCCACTTGCTTTTGTAGATGAGAAAAGTGATGCCTGGGGAGGTACAGTGACTTACCCACAATCATAGAGTGAATGGAGCACTCAGTGTTAGTGATGGTGAGATCTATATAGCACAGAACAGACCTGTTTATACTTGTGTACATTATCTGCTGGACTCTCGTGGCAAGCCTCTGAGGTATTTTATACAGCTTCAACTTGTTTAAGTGACCCAATCAGCAGGCTATTGCAATGATCCTGGTATGAAGTGATGAAGGCCTGCACCAAAGTGGTGGCAGTGACAAAAGAGAGAAGGGGGCATATGGGAGAGATGCTGCAAAGGTGAAACTGACAGACCTTGGCAATAGCCTAGATATGGCAGCATTAGAGGTAATGAGGCATCAAGCGTGACCCCCAGATTGGGAGCTGAGGGACCAGGAGCATAGTGTTGCCCTCTACAGTAATAGGGAAAATGGTGGCAGGGGGTGTTTAGAAGGAAAGATAATGAGCTCTCTTTTGGACATAACAAGTTTAAGATGTCCACTGGACATCCAGTTCTATGGTTTGATATGAGAGAGTGGGGGTCAGCGGACAGGGAAAGGTAGAGGATTGTCAGTACGAAGGTGGTAACTAAATCCACGGGAGATGAGATCACCAAGTGAAGTAATACAGAAGAAGAGAAGAAGGCCCAGGACAGAGCCCTGAGAGACACCTACAGTCAGAGGGAATGATCTGGAGGAGAATCTAGCAAAGGAGACAGAGGAGGAGTGGGAGGAGGAGATTTTGGAATGTTTGCATAATTTTGTCCATCTTTATTCAGCAGCAAATGTGCAGGAGTGAAGGGGTTGAGTGGTAGGTAGGATTGATCCAAGACTGAGGCTTGCCCAGGCATAATTGGCAATATGCTGAGAGGGCTAGGGCTTCAAGAGAGGAACACAGTAGAGAGTTGAATTGGGTCCCTCAGGAGTCAAGATGGGAAGAAGGGGAAAGAAGGGATAGTGCAGGGGAGATGGCCCACGAGAGAATTGATCTTCACAACCACCCTGGGAGGTAGGTAGGTCCTATTATTATCCCCGTTTTACGATTGAGGAAGCTGAGACAGACACAGCTCCCTCTACACTACTTCATTGGTGGTCTCATTAGCTCCTATGAATTTAATTACAATCTTTATGATAATGATTCTCAAATCCACCTTCTGGTTCCAGTCTCTCTGCTGAAGTCACATTTGAACTCTTGTCTTCCCGACTACAGCCCAGCACTACCCGCTCTGCCACCTAGCTACCTGAATTTCAAGTTTTACTTCCCTAGGCTTTGGTTTCCTCATCTGTACAATGAGGTCCCTTCCAGCTCTGCATCTGTGATCAGTCCTACAGCTTGCCCACAATTACACAGCTAGTAAATTGTCCCCATTGGGCACGTGAAAAGTCAGATATGTCATAGACAAGGGTTACATAGTCAGTCATTGTAGGAAAGCCTACTCTTTGTGCATTGTCTTTGTATCTTCAATTTTTACTAACTTTTCCAGGAAAAGGCTGAAAACAAGCTTTAAAAAATCCTCAGTGGGGTACTTGGTCCACCTTAAATTGGTCTGACTGCCTCACCACCTCCCTTGGTGTAACTCTAAGATCATCTGGGGCTGACTCGCAAAGGGACTTCGGTCTCCCCATTAGAATGTGAGCTTCCTGAGAGTAAGGATTATTTCATTCTTTGTGTTTGTCGAAGTAAGCACCTCAGAAATGCTTGTTGATTTATTACTTGTCATTGTTCAGTCTTTTCAGTCGTGTCTAACTCTGCATGACCCAATTTGGGGTTTCTTTGGCAGAGATACTAGACTGGTTTGCCATTTCCTTCTCCAGCTCATTTTACAGATGAGGAAACTGAGGCAAACAGGGTTAAGTGACTTGTCTAGGGTCACACATCTAGGAAGTGTCTGAGGCCAGATTTGAACTTAGGTCTTCCTGACTCCGGTCTATTATTCTATCCATAGTGACATCTAGCTGCCGAATGCATTGATTACCTGCTGCTAGATTATCTCTTCTTTCTCCCTCCACAGGTAGCAATGAAGTAATGAGGATGCTTATCTCTCGGAACTTGCTTCAGGAATAGCACTGGGTGTGGTGTTTGTGGGCACAGTTCCTGCTTGTGCAATCTCGTATCCAGTTTTGATGTTAAATTACCAGGGAAATCCTACAACAAGAAGCTGGACCATCCCAGGGCAGGACTCACTCTGGGGTACAATTCAGCCTGAGCCCTACAAAGCACAACTTTTCAAATGGGATTACAACAGTGTCCTAAGGATACAGACAGGAATAGGCTGGCAGCCTGGACTGGAAAATTCACAAGAGGAGACTGCTTTGTGATATCAGTATGCTTACTGTCAGCTCTTGAAGACTATCGGTGGCATGGGTCAGAATTCACCCAACAGCCAACACACTTCACTAGTACCACATTGCCTTAAGCTACCTACATCTGACCCACATAACATGCAGTTAACAGTTCACTGTTCTGTAGCACTTTAATGTGCTTTTCCAAAAATCATTTGGGAGGTGGGTAATGCAAGTATTTTTCCTATTTTACATATGAGGAAAATGAGGCTCAAAGTAAAGTGACTTGTCCAAGGTTACACAAGCTGGTTGGAACTGGGATTTGTAACTAGTTTTGCTGATTCTAAGCCTGGTGCTCTTTTTGCCCTACTGCTATAGATTCCTCTTCCAGGAACGTGGACATTTCCATTATGTGCTTTAGCTAAATAAAGCAAAGATTTGGGGGAGATGGAACTGAGAGGAGAATCCTGCTGTTTTTAAAACAAATTTGTGCCTCAGCCAAAAACCACCCAACTCTCCAAAAGGCACTCCTTGTCCTGTGCTCCAAAACAGTCGTTGAATTGTATGATGCTGGAGTGCTGGGCCTGGAGTGAGGAAGCCCAGAGTTCAAATCTGGCCTCAGACACTTATAGCTGTGTGACCTTGGACAAGTCACTTAACCCTGTTTGCCTTAACTGGAGAATGAAATGGCAAGCCATTCCAGTATTTTTGCCAAGAATTTATCTAGGTCAAGGTCGAATAAATTTGAGAAATCTTGCTCTTGAGCTATGACTGGAGTATGTCCACTCTTTATGCCTTCCCCACAGATCAGGGGTGATTGATTTGCTGCAACAACGATTAATTTGTTTTTATTGTATCAATAAAATCATACAGATGAGAGTGGATTTGGGGTTCTTAGAACCCCTCCTAATTCATTCAGTATTGGGTATTTTTCTCATATTTGGAAGGAGTTTTGACATTCTAAGATAAAACACTGGCAAAAAAAAATCTGACCTCATTCACATATTAGCTTGTCCTGATCAATTTTAGGATATGCAGCATGCTTCTTGATGTGAGGGGAAACATTGAGCAGAGGTGGCACTGTTTGTGTGTGTGTGTGTGCTGCTGTCACTGTGTGTGCTCAACAGGATGCCGGAGAGAGTGAAAGAAACACAGGCCAGGTGGGAGGGTGAAGAACGACTCTGTTTATTAAGCAGAAGTGGTCAGTTTATATACTCTGTGGAATCAGATAAGTGGACCAAGCGTTGCCTTGTTTTGTTACTGGATGGAACATCCTGCCATGTGGCTCATGTAGCCCATGTAGCTCAGATACTCTGTGATAACTATTTTGAAACATAGCTGTTCTTTCTCATGGGAATAACAGCTTATCTATGTACGGTCTTGCCTAACAGAGAGACCTTGCCTCAGATGGCCTTGCCTTGCAGAGGTCTAGGGAGGCTTTATCAAGATAAAGCTGGAACTCCACGTACTATCTGGTACTGTCCCGGGGGAAGTTAGAAGGGAGTTGGCAAGCCCACCTTCCTGAGTACACAGCCCAGAGAAGAACAAGCTCAGGCTTAACGGAACCTGGCATGTACCCTTCTCACTACGGACTATCTCAGAGCTGGCCCTCTACATTTCTCCCTTTTTTATTTTATAATTTTTGAGTGGCTTAAACATAGCATTCATTATCCTAAGGACACAAGGTAGACAAAAAAATTATTATGACCAAACAAAGAATATAAGATAGCATATGGAAAATAGTCAAAAATACATTTGTAAATGGGTTAAAATTTGAAAATATCAATAATTATTTTTGCTACCTGCTCTGGATCAGTACCAGGAAGAGGGGCGTTTCACTGTTTCAATATTCTAATCAGTCTGCCCTTTTTCTTTTGCAGACAGCTCACCATTATAGATACATGTGAATTCTTCCCCTTAACCATCACCCAGTTAAGTAAATATGGGAAGGATTGATTGACTCATTGACAAATCAAAGGGGGCAGTCCACTTTATGAATATAGATACATAGACTCAAAAGAAATAAAAAAATAAAAATGCAATTGTCTTTTTAAGATTCAAAAAGTCTTTTCTTATGCAGCTGTTTGGCAGAGAACATCTTCAATGAAATCTTCTGGTTTTTGGTATCTGTTCCAGTCATCTCCAGCACAGCATCTTCGTCATCTTGTATTCTTATAGGAATCAGCTTTCTTTCCATTCTCCTACAAGAGTGATCTTAGCACAAGTTTAATTTACCATTTTTAATCTTTATAACCCTGATCATTTTTTCAAACTCAAAAGTTGAACCAGGGCCAATTGTCATATTTAAAAAATTCACATCAGAAGCCAGTATCTTACTTTACATTCATCCATTATTAATTTCCTCATCAGGAGGATGAGATGTCACTTAAGGAATTAATAACAGGCTTCAGTACATACATAAATACATAAAATTGTCAATTTTTAACAATGCATATAAAATCTTAACCTTTTAGTCATGCCACGTTTCTTTGATGGCATTTACAAAATAAACCACAAACCCTTCTTCTTTTTTGCATCATTAATTGTACCAAAACTTTAAATAAACATGGTATTAATCAAATAACAAAATAACATTCTCACATTGCTTAAGGAACATTTACAAAGCAAGCCCTAAGTGGTTTGCATGCATTTCTACCCTTGTTCATAAACCTTTACTAAGTTGTCGAAAAAGTCCTTAAGTAACACTAATTCCAGAGTATTACAACAAAATTTCTAGTTATTGCAGTATTCTTATATATCACAAAGGTTCTTAGTCAAAAAGGTGTTGTAATGGAATCTCACATTGGTAGCAGTAAGAGAGTGATCACAGGAAAATCTGCTCTTAGAATCCTTTTAAACAAAGGGAACGTTGTAAGGTGAGTCTTAAGCAGGTTGTATAAATTTCTGCACATGTTGTAGTTGTAGATAAGAATAACATTATATTGCCTAGTAAGATAACACAAAAGAGCTTGTATCTTATACTACTTGCTCTGATTACAGAAATTTGCCATAGAAGGAAAGAGCAGGGACATGTGACATACCCAGATTCAAGCTCAAAATTAGTTAGGTCCCACATGTCTTTTACCTTAAACAGCAAGTTTCACTAATCATAGCTTAGAGCCAGATACAGTTGCTTCTACTTCCATGGAGCTGCAATAAGCAATAAAGATTTAGCAGGATTCATATACATAAGGGATTTAATTAAACATCTTTCATTCACAGCTTTAAACTTGTCCTGGTGTAAAAGCCAAATATTAAAATCTTTTCTCTCTGTTGTACATAAACTTGCAATTTCTCAGCAAGCCAAGTTCATCGTTTAGAATTTACGTAACTCAAACAAGTTCTTTTTCTGGAGCTGATGACCTTGCCGGTGCAGATGGTTTCCCAGGGCCTTGGCAATTTTACAAAATAAAAAGTAACATGGTCCCCAAGAAGGGATTAATAGAAGAAACCTTGGGCCTGTTTGCTATCCTTTGCTGTTTCTCTGAGCACACCTATTCAAGGTTGATCCAAACACACAATAAAGCTAGGAATGAAAGTTAAATAAAATTTAAAAATTCGCAGTAGGTTTGGACATAATTGTAATCAGAAATAGAAATTTAGTAGGCCTTCTAAAAATCATGCAAAGGATTTTACAAAACATATCTTCATAAAAATACTTCCCTTTCTCAGAAACAGCTTACAATTTATCCTGATATTATTAATTCCTAAGTATTAAACAATTCTTAAATTTGATCACCAAACCTTTTCCACATGATTGAAGAGGAAAAAAAGAAAACTAAACATACTTTTGTAAATACTAAATTTAAGCAAAAACATCAATAGCTTAGTTAATGATCTCACAAATTTCCTAAATGATAGCAAAACAATTAAAGACAAAATTTGGTAATTTATGATTTCTTAAATTACAATCCTTAACCTGATAACATTTAGATTATAAAAGAAATTGCTGATAAAGTATAGTTTTCCCATACAGATAGAGGAGTTTGATAATTAATTGAACAGTAATAATAATAACTCACAATAATCAATATCTTTATCCTAATCAATATCCATATAAGATTTAATAGAACCCACCCATGAATCTAGCCCAAAAGGTGGATGGACATAATTTTTTTTATCTCTCCAGAGCTATATTGGTTTTTAACATTAAAGCAGTAATCCCAAATAACTTAGTTAACAATCTTACAAGTTTTATAAGTGCTGGCCGAATTGTTTTAGCTGTGGCCTTCTATTAACTACAGGTGAAGGTAGAAATACCTGGTTTTCTAAATGACAATTATAAAACATAACAAGACAAGGTTAGCAAGGCTGAGAAAGTAACATAATTGGTTTTACACAGTTGTTTCCATTTTTTAGTTTCAACAAAATTCAGATTAAAAATTGCTTTGTCTAACACCAATTCTGGCTTATAATGTTTACTCAAGTTTTACAATATAGGAGAATTTTACTACAATTTGGAAATACAATGATAGTACAAACAGAAAATTCCAGATGACATTAATTGAATTCCAAATCATTACATATATAAGACTGGGCTTACCAATCATAGAGGCTTTTCTTCTCTCCCCACAGTTGCAGAGCCTGGGTTTGGACTTGGGGGTGGTAGAGTCAGGAATTTGGGTAAGGTGAGAGGGACTAAGGACCAGGGAGTGCTGGGAAGCTGTAGAGTCCAGCATCTGAATTAAAGGTGCGAGGAGTCATTGAGGAGGGTCCCTGAGGAACCTTTGTTTCCTAATAGGGGTTGCTGGGCTTTGGGAAACTTGGAGCAAGAATTCCAGGTTCCAGTGGTGTGGGAGCAAGGACTTGGGGGCTTGAGAGGAGAAGTTCTTCTGCTTGCCTAGAAGTGTGGGCTTCAGGGTGCCCAAGGGTCCAGGGCTGTTGTCAGTGGGGTATGAGAGGGCAACAAAGTAGCAAAGTAGAGAACAGGGAATAGAGCCTTCATTGCGACATGTATTTTAATTTTTGCAGTTTCAGTGTTATGATTTAATGTATATTGAGACTTTTAGGTGAAAAAAACATCAAAATAAAGGGTCTAAATAAGAAAAAGCAGCTAGTAAGTGGGGCAATTATTTTGAAAGGCGCCAACACTCTATTGTATATTCACAGCTGAATCACTTTTTAAACTTTCCAAGTAGCAACCTTAGAAAAATCACAGCAAGCTAGGAATATATGTCTATATATCTATATCTATATATATTGAGATAGTTCCTATTCTAAGAAGTATTTTTGTTTCTCAAGAATACAGTAAGTAAGAATCTTTTGAGTAAAATATGCTCATATTGACTCTCATTCTCTCTGTTTTTGTGCTCTTATTTTTCTATTTTGAAAGCTTAAAACCACTTTTTTCAAATTCAAAATAGGAATGAGTGTCACTAAATTGCACATAAGGATCTCAGTAGTTACATATTAAAAAGTACTTATTAACTCTATAGATTTATTTAATACCTTTATGTTATTAAATATTTTCCAATTTTTTATTTATATTTATACTAGCCTCATGGTGATTCTCATTAACTACACATGAATTAAAACATCTTTGTATATACTTTTGACATTGAGCTTGAATTCTTAACCCCCTGAGGAGCCTATTGATAGGTTGGAGGGGGATATAGAAAAAATGTATATCTTTTGTCATTTAAACTGATTTTTCTTCACATTCATAAGTGTATTATTATTTTGAGAAAGGTTTCACATGCTTCACCAGATTATCTATGGTTAACAGAATCTGCTAAAGAATTTTTAGCTGCTCTAACTTTTATTGTAGCCCTGGCTCAGTCCGAAACAGGATGACAGGATGAAAAGATCCTAATGGTTCTAATTTGTACTTGAGTAAATTTTACTTCTGTGTTCACTCCTTAAAAACTTTTTTGAAAGTGAGAACTTTGAATTTGCCAGTCAAAGGTGAGTGGGACTCTGGAAAAAATCCAATGGTGCCTTGTCCCTTCTCCTCATACTGGGGAGCCTAAAGTGTCTCTTTTTCAGATCTACACATTTTCCAAATTTGCCTTAGTGCCAAATAGCATAATACATTCCAGCTTATCTTACATCGAATTAGGAGTAACACGTTTCACTTAAATTTAAGGGAAAAGTTTCCTGCTTTCTTTCTTATCTCACTTCACACTCCAAATTGGCCAGATTCGGAATGGAGGAAGAAAGAAAGAGCATTTTTCCAACAACTTCCCAAAAGTTTCCAAACCTTTTACTATCAAAACCTCTATTCACATTGTTTGTGCAAAATAGATTATGCCTTCCTTAAACTTTCTACACATCTTCCTCTTTCCTACATGCTTAAACTTTCTTGCTTTTCCTTTCTGGTGGACTTTGATTAAAGCCCCTTTAAAACTGCACATACCTTATTTCTTTCTAGGTCTGACCTGACACTTCTCTTATCCTCTTCAATCCTTTTCCATCACATAACTTAAACAACAAAACATTTTTCTCTCACTTTCTCTCTCTCCTGCCCCTCCATTCCTCTGAAGAGACTGGAGTCAAGGAGGGAGAGAAAAACAGAGATAGTGGACATTACAGGGTGTCATATTACACACTTCACACAGACACAGAGAGAAAATGACAGGAAACACAGAGAAGATTTTTTAGAAATCCTTTGTACAAATTAGACTTTTACTTGGCCTTCTGATGTAATGGAGGCCAGGTGCCATGTTTTATTGGGGTCTTGGAGACCCTGCTTTTAAGATAACCTGGAGCAGATCCCTGGCTGTAGGGGAAATGTGCCCTTTTCTGCTGTCTCTAAAAATTCTTGTAATTGGGTAGTTATTATTAAGAGACCTATTTCCCTTAGTAGCTTCTTCAGAACTTTTGCCACCCAAATACATGGATTGGATTTATATTGAGGATGTGGAGGAGGGACTGAAGGAGACTTCAGTCTGTCCTCTAAATTGTATCCTAAGTTGTCTTTTTCTGGTATTTTGCACTTGGATTCTAACAAGTGTGCAAGTTACTCCTCTTGCTCTGTTCCCATAGCCATATCTGTCTTTAAAATTTTTGTAGCAAGAGGCACTGTTTCAGGTTTTTGCAAGCATATTTTTAAAATGTTCCATATTGAAAAGGCAGTTATCAGGAAAGCTGCAGGTCCCACCTCCCTGAAATATTCACTCATCTGGTTTCCTACAACCTCCCACCTTTCTAGATCTATAGTCCCTTCAGTGGGGAATGAAGGACACCATTTTTATACAATTTCCAAGAATTCTTGTAACTGGCTGGAGGTTATTAATAGTCCTCTGTCTCTAACCAACTTTTTTAAAACCTTTAGATAATGGAATGTTATTGTATGAATAAAATTACTGGCATGGGAAAATGAAAGACAAACCAACAGCAATGAAAGACGAAAACTGTCCAATGCAATGACCACAATTCCAGGGAACAAATGAAACATGCCATCTGTGTCCTGACACATGATGGACAAGATAGCTAGCATTTATATGGTACTTTAAGGTTTATGAAATTCTTTACATACCTTATCTTGTTTCATCCTTTCTACCTCTGTGAGATAGGTGCTGTTATCCCCATTTCATAGATGAGGAGACTGAGGCAGGCAGAGGTTAATTGACTTGCTTAGGGTCACACAGCTAGTAAGAGTCTGAGACTGGACTTGAACTCAGATCTTCCTGATTTCAAGCTCGGTATTCTATGCACTGTGCCACCTAAAGGCAGGATGAGATAACACTGTCTAACATGGCTTGTGTGGGAATTTATTTAGCTTGACTACCATTGTTAAAAGGTAGGAGGGGTTTTTTTTGTCTTTTTTTTTTTTACCACTTTGTGGGGAGATGTGTGTTTGAGAAATAGCAACCAAAAAAAATCATTGAATCATTTTTTAAAAATGCACAGAAGAGAACAAAAGAAGTCGATAAAGACTCACAAAATAAACTGGACAATTTTGAAAGTTATACATAGACTGTATCATATAATTGAAAAGAAAATCAGTACATAATAAAGATTTGTAGTGTTGTGAGCAATCTTTTTTCTGTTCCATGTCTATGATAATTTACATTTTATTTGGCATTTGTTGAGTTTCACCTTTTTTTGTTTTATATATGTGCATAAAATATTAATACAGTAGTTCATGTATATCATATATAAATAATTAGACTGGAGCTACATGCTCAAAAAATTTTAATAACCTTTTTTAGCTCATGGACCTCGGGCAGTCTATACAAAAAAGATGAAATAAACATTTAATTTTCATTTTATTAAGGGTACAAAACCTTTTTCACTTTCACTAAAATATTGCCTTTTTAGTCAGAGCAATGGGGTTGAATATGCTTCATTATTTTTAAAATCTTGCCATACAGTAATAGGAATGTTTGATTCTAAACTCAGTTTATTTTAATACTTGGCTCTAATGGCTATCATAGAAAACACCACCCCTCCCCCCCGCCCCCACCCAAATGCCTAGATCTAAATGAATTCCAAATGACTGTGCATCTTGAATCCTGAAACTTTTTTCCAACCCCATCTGCCAATTATGCAAAGGTTTTTGTTGAAATTCAGGCAGTAGATTTCCATCTTCCCTTATGTCAGTCAGTTCTTGCAAACTCATTAGAAGGTATTGCTTTTTAGAACTATATTTTAAACAAATGCAAGTACTTTTTTGTTTGCTGTGGAGGCTCTTGTGTTGTTAGATAGTTATACATCCTACCCTTTTAGGAAACCAAAGCATTCTCATCAGGGTTTTTCTACAAAATGACTTGAAGTCTTAACAAAACCTGTTGAGACTCTGGATCTGCATGGAGTTGGGGAATCTAGCAACAGAATGATAAGAATCAGATGTTATTTTATGTTAAGAGTTTCTTGTATAATTTCTCATTCCTTTGCCTTCCATCTGGTCCTTACTCCCTCTTTACCTCCCAAATTAAAATGGGGCCAGCAATGTGACTTTGAATGAGACACAATTTTTCTTTGCCCTGTTTTCCTTTCCTCTAAAGTAATGACTGCAGGCATTTTCTGCATAGAAACATTGTGTAGAGAAAACAAATACAAAATGCCATATCATTATTATGTCATACGGTATCAGAATTGTGCCCTTGTGATTCAATATGTGTACTTAGAGCAATTTGCTGACATCACGTTTCTAACATTGTCTCTGTATGATCCAATTCTGCCTTCCTCAGTTTGCACTAATTTCCTTTGTCTTTAATTTTTTTTGTGTATTTTTCATGTATGTAATTTTTTGTTATCCTGTGCAATAGTACTTTATGTCCATTAAATGGAGTACCACTGTAATTTTCTCTGCCATTCCCCAGTGGTGGGACTCAATTTATGTCTTCTGTATCCATAGATTTGGATGCAACTCCTTTTTATGACTTATAATCCTCATTTTCCTTCATTGCTTCTTTCAGGCACCATCTCCTAATGGAAGTTTTTCCTCATTTCCCTCATTGCTCTTGGTCTCCCCCTCCTCGAATTATCTTATGTTCACTTTTCTGTTCACACATTTATGTCTTCTTTTTGCAGGGGTTCTTAACTTGGGTTCCCTGAACTTTGTTTTAAAAAATATTTTGGTAATTGCATTTCAACATAATTGGTTTCCTTTGCAGTACTAGGTATTTTATACATTTAAAAACATTGTTCTGAAAAGGCTGCAGTAGGATTTACCACATTGCCTGAGGGCCTCTAGAGTCATGCCCCTTCCTTTGTGGTCTGCTCACCCGTTACTTGGATAGAAATCCAGTTATTTCACAAATCTTTTCCTTTTAGGTTTAACTGTAATCAGATATTACAGGATCAGAAAATGGGACTACAAGTTATTGGCCCATGCTTCCAGTTAGAGGGGTCCAAGATCCACATCTTAGGAAGCCCTATCTACCATTTTTGAGTGCCTAGGTAATATTAGAAGCATCAGTTACTGAAGTTGAAGGCCCATGACAAAGAAAGAACAAAAAACCAACAAAAGAGAAAATAGTATGCTTTGATCGGCATTCAGACTCCATAGTTATTTTTTTATTAGTCAATTTATTTTTAGTTTTCAACATTCACTCCCATAAGTTTTAAATTTTCTCCCCTTTCTTCCCTCGTCCCTCCCCAAGACAGCCTGCATTCTGATATAGGCTCTACATATGCATTCCTATTAAACATTTTCTCATTAGTCATGTTGTATAGGAGAATTATAACATTTGGGAGAAACTATAAGAAAGAAAAAACAAAACAAAACAAAAAAAGAAAACAGTCTGCTTTGCTCTGCGTTCAGACTCCAAATTTCTTTCTCTGGATGTGGATAGCATTTTCCGTCATGAATCTTTTGGAATTGCAATGCTGAGAAGAGCTAAGTCTATCAAATCTGGTCATCAAACAACGTTGTTGTTAGTATGTACGATGTTCTCCTGGTTCTGCTCACTTCACTCAGCCTCAGTTTGTGCAAGTCTTTCCAGGTTTTTCTGAAATCTACCTGCTCATCATTTCTTATGGAACAATAGTATTCCATTACATTCATACACCACAACTTATTCAGCCATTCCCCAATTGAGGGGCATCCCCTCAATTTCTAGTTCTTGGCCACCACAAAAAGAGCTGCTATAAATATTTTTGTACATGTGGATCCTTTTTTTTTTTCTATGATCTCTTTGGGATATAGACCTAGTAGTGGTATTGCTGGATCAAAGGGTCTGCACAGTTTTATAGCTCTTTGGGCATCGTTCCAAATTACTTTCCAGAATGGTTGGATCAGTTCACAACTCCACCAACAATGCATTAGTGTTCTAATTTTCCCACATCTTCTCCAACATTTATCATCTTCCTGTTTTGTCATGTTAGCCAATCTGATGGGTGTGAGGTGGTACCTCGGAGTTGTTTTGATTCATCAAACTTTTCTAAATCATCCAGCAGAGGTTCCCTGGAACAGCCTTTCCAGGTTCTGCTTCTGCTTTCAATGAGTCACTGACATTGACTTTTCTTCTAGGGGAAACCTTTATCAGAACAAGTGAGGATATACGGCTGTGAGTGATTCTTTGTCCTGGCCCCTATATCTCTAGTGACTTGGATCTTGGGGGCTTGCCCAGGTAAGTGTGATATCAGTGTTCCCAGGGTAATGGCCTCAAATGATCCATGGGGCTCATATTATTGGGGGATTTTAGGTGTGTTTTCCTCTATGGGGTATTCTTTGTATTGAAAACAGCAAATGTACCATCTCCACATTCAAGAATCCTAAAATCCTCTTATCTAACTATAATCTATTGCTTTTTAATTTCTCTCTCTTTTTTCCCTTACAAAATCCTGTTCTTGGTCTGCACTGTGACCTCCAATTCCTTCACCCTTCAATTCTCTTCCAGGCCAGCTTCCCTGCACTAGTCACTCTCCTCTTTTCCCCATTTTGACCCCTTAGTGAACTAATTCAACTCTACGCTGTCCTTCTCTCTTGAATCCCTAGCCCCCTTCTCATATCTTCAATTAAACCCAGGAAAGTCTCATCTTTAGATCATGCCCATCTTTTGCTTCCTCACTTCTACACATGCTGCTGACAAGGTGGAAAAAATCACACAGCCATTCTGACCGAGTCTTCTACAAATTCATGTTACACAACCTCAACTGGGCCCTCACTGCTGTGGGGCCAACCTAATTCAGAAGGCTGCCTGCTGGGCTCATGTGAAGTGGTCTCTGAGTGGGAGTTAATGAACGAGAATTATAGATTTCTACACTAGAAGAGGTGCCAACAATCACTTCATCTAATTCCCTTATGGTACAGGTAGGTAAACTAAAGCTGAAGTTCATAAAAGTAGTAAGTAGAAGAGACATGATTTGAACCCAAGCCCTGCACTTTACATTCAGTGTTCTTTCCCACTTTAGATGACCTTACCTAACTGGACTTTTATAACTGCAGTATTCAGGGGGCATAAATGTGCCCCTATCAGCATCTGACAGTGCCTCCCAATTCCCAAATTTGTGGGACAGCATATTAGCCTTCCAATTCAAATGCCTGGAAAATACACCATCTTAAAATTGAATCTGGAGAGTATTACTATGAGCTGTCTGATTTATATTTGTCTCATCCACAGACATTCTAGAATAATATTGTGTTCATAATTTTTTGTACCACCAAACCTGGAATGTAAACTTGATGGCCAGGAGGTCTATTTCTCATACAGTATATCGTTAGCCTTCCGCATCATGGGGGCTAGGGGCATGGCACCCCTGTGATCTAGAAAATCTTTGTAAAATTTTTTGGCCCTCCCTTCATACCAGAAAAGGTCTGAATTTTTTCTTTTTCTTTTTCTTTTTCCATTATGGGGTGTTTATAGCACCTTATTGTAAAATTTGGGTTAAGTATTTGATCATAGACTCAGTGACATCTGCTGGCCTTCATGTGTCATCTGCTGCTTTTACTAAACTCCGAAAAAAAATTCCCGTTTAATTTTTTATACCAGCCTTTGATATATTGAAACCGCAATGAGGAAAGTCACAATATGGAAGGAATAACTGTAAATGCTTAGTAAATGTTTGTTAATTGATGGAGGCATCGGCAGATGGAAAGATGACAGTAGTTTGCTTCCTTCTCAGGGAATTTGGATAGTACTTGGTAGTGAAGGGAAGATCTGAAGAGCAAGCCCAGGCTAGCAGCAGAGCAAAGTGCCCAGCTCGGAGGCCACACCCTGAAGAGAACTTGTGAGGACATCACAGAGAAGTAGAAAGGTCAGGAAGAATTCCAGTCTGGTGGTGCCAGAGGCATGTGTTGCCTTGTCTGCCTGAACTCCCTAAATGTGAACTTCACTACCATTGTCTTCTAAGTTTGTGTTTTCTTCTCACTGTTGTGTGTATCCATGGGAAAATGAGCCCCAGATGGATGAAGAAAATGTTTTATAGCTATGGTTCTCATTGTGCTGTCTTAGTAAATGCCTTCACTAAGAGTCATTTATCCACTGGCTAACTGTCAATGAGAAGCACACTGGTTGGGGCTTGTGAGCTGTGTGTGGTCAATGAGCATTTATCAATGTCTACCACTTATCAGTAGATACTCAAGGGTACCTCTCCCTCTAGAACCCGAGGGAGCAGTTATCTCCTGGGGGCCCATCCTTTGAGTGCAGATTGAGTGGGAGGTAACCTCAAGGGTTGCCCCATGGGGAAAAACAAGTCACCAGGATGAACAAGAAAACATAGTTAGGACACAAACCCAGGAATTGGAGTACTTGGTAGGAAAATCGAAGAGAGACTCAAGAAAGCCACCAAATTAATGAGTATTGTGGGGTCAGAGACAGAGCAGAGCCAATAAACACAGAAAAAATAAGGTGTAAGGAATAAGGTAGAGGTAAATTCCACACTAATATGGAAATTTGTTGAGAAGATTCTTTTTAGTGGGCCAGTGCAACATGGTAGCTGTTTTTAAAGGGTCATCTACCCAGGGGCCTGGTACCTGAGAGGGAGTTGTGTGGATTAAAGTTGGTCACTCCTAGACTCATTCCCTGAAGATTTCCATTTGCTATCTACTTCATCATCTCTTAACCCTGAGCCTCTCCTCTATATCCCTAGCTGGTTACTTCAAGATCCTAACATGGATCTGAGAACAATCTACTTGGGCTTTACTAAGGTTGTGAATCTTTATTTTAATCCGCTAATACGGAGGGTGGTCCTTTTGAAGGTAAAGTCCCAATGCCCCTTTCTTGCCTTTTTACTAATTTTCTGCAAGGAAGAATATCTTGACTTATTGCTTAGATTGAACCCAGACCCTAATGAGAATTCAACACTTCATAGAATATGGTACCAGGTATTCTACATCCCAAGTAAAATACACAGCCTCTACAATCTCAGTACCTTATAATTTAAGTCAACATAGTAATGTAGAAACATTTAAAAAAGGAGCCTGGAGCAGTCATGATTAAAACAAAGGTGCGCAAGTTCTCACACCATGTACAAGAAAAGGGGAAAAGTGTATTCTGTGATGGTATAAGAAGGGTCATGGGAGAGGACAGGGGAACAAACTCTAATTCACTGAAGATTTAAATTAGGATTAGGGCTTCAATGTTGGAAGCATGTTATAGGATTCAATAAATGTCTTAATTTGTGTATACACCCACACATACACATATAGATAGATCTATATAGATGTAGACAGGTCCTGTCTTTTCTGTCATTGTTTTTTTCCCCCTACAATTCTCCTAAAAGTGCTATGTGGCTTATACTCACTGCTAAAATCAAAGTGAATCAGAATTAACTTTGTTTTGGGAATGTCGCAATGTCTCTTAAGATACTTCTACCTATATCAGGCATCGTGAGATGAGACCTAGGAGGCAGTTCCTTGAGAAACTTGAAATTGACAAACATGGACAGGGCAGAAAACAAAACAACTCGATGCATTGGGTTAAAACATGTAAGCACCCTGGAGGTCTTTGATGAACATGTGATGGGTAGACTGAGGACCAGTGAGGGGATTATATGTTTAGATAGGGCTTGGCAAGGGGGGATTTCTAGAGAAGATGGAGAAGAGAAAGGTTATTTGGCAGAATGGAGTACGTGAGGAGATGTTAGGTGTTATGGCTTGGGAAGAGGTTCAAAGGTACTAGTAGAAAACAGGTCTGTGATATGTATAGCAGTCTCTCCTGCTAGGGACCTCACTCCTAAATCTCAATTCCCTCCCCTCCCCTCAGTGCACAAAGGGAGGTCCCATTAGTGCCATGTAGGTGGAAAATGAATATGGAACCTTTAAGGATCAACTACATATGACATGTCAAAAAGGCAAGGGACACCGTGGTGTTCTCTGGATTGTCACATTCCTCTCCTGTCTCAGCATTTCTTTGCATAGCAGGTATCTTCACTACTTCTTGGATATGAACCCTTCTATAAGAGTTTATTCCAAGGAAGAATGGACCAAACACCAAGAGAAGATCCAGGAGACTGGATTGTAGCTCTCTGCAGGCGAAAGAAGACTAGAAAGGTAAAAGGGGACAGGTTTTGAGGAGCTTTGAACGCCAAACAGAAGACTTTATGTTTAGTTTTGTAGGTATAGTGAGCCAAGAGGGTTTATGAAGTGGAGAAAATGATTGGTCACACCTTAGCTTTAGAAAAATCACTTTAGCAGCTAAATTGAGCATGATTGAAGCGGGGAGAAGCATGAAGCAGGGGACCAATTAGAAGGCTTTTGCAAGGATTAGCCCATCAAATGGGCTAATGGCTAAATAAATTGTGGTACCTAAGAGTTGTTTTGATTTGCATTTCTCTAATCAATAGTGATTTAGAGCATTTTTTCATATGACTATAGATAGCTTTAATTTCTTCCTCTAAAAATTGCCTGCGCACATCCTTTGACCATTATCAATTGGGGAATGACTTGTATTCTTATAAATTTGACTCAGTTCTCTATATTTTTTAGAAATGAGGCCTTTATAAGAGACACTGGTTGTAAAAATGCTTTCTGTTTTCTGCTTCCCTCCTAACCTTGGTCGCATTGGCTTTGTTTGTGCAAAAAGTTTTCAATTTAATGTTATCAAAATTATGCATTTCTCTATCTCTTGTTTGGTCATAAATTCTTCCATTCTCCATATATCTAACAGGTAAACTATTCCTTGCTCTCCCAATTTGCTTATAGTATCAGCCTTTATATCTAAATCGTGTACCCATTTGGACTTTATTTTGGTATATGGTGTAAGCTGTTGGTCTATGTCTCGTTTCTGCCATACTGTTTTCCAGTTTTCCCAGCAGTTTTTGTCAAATAGTGAGTTCTTATCCCAGAAGCTGAAGTCTTTGGGTTTATCAAACAGTAGATTAGTGTAGTCTTTGGCTACTGTGTCTTGTGTATCTAACCTATTCCACTGATCCACCACTCTATTTCTTAGCCAGTAAGAAGTAGTTTTGATGATTGCTGCTTTATAATACAATTTAAGATCTGGTATGGCTAGGCCACCTTCCCTAGCATTTCTTTTCATTAATTCCCTTGATATTCTAGACCTTTTATTCTTCCAGATGAATTTTGTTATTATTTTTTCTAGCTCTATAAAATAATTTTTGGTAGTTTGATTAGTATGGCACTGAATAACTAAATTAATTTAGGTAGAATTGTCATTTTTGTTATAGTAGCTCAGCCTACCCATGAGCAACTGATGTTTTTCCAGTTTGTAGCTGGTAAGACTTTACTGAACCTATATGGTATAGAGCCCTAGTCCAGCTTCATGGAAGGTTGCACTTCATTTTCAACTTCAACAAACATTTATTAGGTATTTTCTTTGGGTTCAGAGTTAAGATCCATTATGGTTTTTATGCTCCTTTGGAATTTATTTAATAAAGAGAGCATATAAAGGTAATACAGAGAGTAAGTATTTTAATATTTTCTAGGGCTCTGGCCATATGGGAAGTCAGTAAATTGAGGTGAAGGTATTTTATGCTCCCTTCTATCTTCTTGTATATTTTATAGGCCAGGCGTTTTCAGGAACTTGCCTTATTTTTTACTTAGAAGCAAAATGGTTTGGAATGCACTCTCTCTGACTGGGGGATATCAAGAACAGCTGAGACCTTACATACCCTACGTGTAACCAGTGGTTTGTTGTTTTTCTTCGGTCCATCAAGCATGTCTTTCCTCAATCCAACCAGCATTTCTTTCCTCGTAGTCCCTTCTATAAAAGGCAGCTTGCATTTTCTTCCTCTGTTTCTTCTACAGCATTGCCCACCATCAATTTGAAGAGAACACAGGGAAATTTTTTCAAGCCTCTGGAAGAAATTGTGGTAAGAGTGAGGAGATCTTTTTTGGGTTGCTGACCCAGGCTGGAGCCTCTCTACCCTTGGCATTAGGGAAAACAAAAAAAAAAAAACTTCAGCAGTCACAGCCATAGTCAAAACGAGGAACTTGGACAGGAAGATGGAAGCTTCCCCTTTAGCTCTGAGGAGCAGCCGTCATGGATTCTGAAGATTGGGGACTTCAGAACAGGAGGGATAGAGAAGACAGAGACTCCTGGCTTCTATCCTCACTGCCACTGGGTTCCTCTGGACTTCTCCCCATTCATGCCAAGTTCTCAGCCCCCACCTCAAGTTCAACAGATGTGTACCTACCTTGTGGACAAAGAGGGAAGAGATTATTCTATAATAACTATTCTATTCTGAGATCCGACAAAGCTGTAATGGAGGTGTCAGTATTTCCCTCAGCACCAGGTAGCCAATTTCCAGGCTCTAACTAGGATATCTTGGAGTCTAAAGTGGGACTCTTAAGTAGTTTGGGGGTCTGTCATTACCAAGCAAGTGAGACTGTATGAAGGAAAACACCACTTAGACCTATTAACTAATTTTGGCCTTTTCACTTCATCTCCCACACCACCCTGGCCAGTCGTTTCTCCTCTTCTCTAGCACAGACATCTTCCATAATGGAAGAATCTCCTTACCTTTTGTAGAGTCAGGGCTGTCTCTGGGATATGACAAATATGGACCGCACACTCTGAGCTCTGTTGAAGGGAAGGACAATCAGGACCAGACAGCTGGATCATAAGAGATGTTGGCAGGTTTGAAGATTTAGAGCTAAAAGATACCTTTAAGTTCATCTGTTCCAGATGTGACAAACACAGAGCCAGCAATATTTCCACATGTAGTCCAAACCAGATTAAAATGTAATTGGGAAATATTTATTAAAATAAATAAAAATTCAATAAAACATAGATAACATTGCATTTTAAAACTAAGTTAATATTCAGCCTGCAGGGATTTACCACTGATGTAGACCAGTCTCCTCTTATGAGCAGTACGGAAACAGGCCTAGTTAGACTAAGTATCTTTTTTGAAATAAGTCAGGTCCACAAAGGAAGGGAAAGGGATAGAAATTAGCATTTATTAAGTGCCTACTAGGTGTTAAACACTGAACTAAATGCCGGGGATGCCGATAAAGGCAGAAAGTCCTTGCTTTCAAGAAGCTTACATTCTAGTGGGGGAAGATAACACATATCTGAACAGGGATGGGGGTGAAGGTGGGGTGTTGTTCTCTTAAGACTCCCCTTCAAAAGCTTCAAGTTTCTTTCTTTGTCCACTGACTCAGGTCCTATAACATTTGGTTTGCTTTGTAGCAGGGTTATAGGCCCCACAGGATGATGAAGTATACGATGGGGAAGTATGACATGTGGGGTAGCGCACATGAAGCTGTTGATATGAATGGTGAGTGTTTTGCTGTTCTTGAATCCACAACATAAATGGCACCTAGATCACTGGCTGTTGTACCTTCTATTCGGGGCTGGCAACAGACTTCTTGCAGCATTGTGGGTGGTCTTTGTATAAGATAGTTATACAGTCATCTCTGTTACCCAAAGCATTTTTATTTCTTCTCAAAATGAATGCTAACAATTTTTTATTGATCAGGTTTGTCTTCTTAATTATGTTTTGACCAGATATGCATTTGCTTAGCTTACTTAGTGGTTATTTTCCCTTTTCCCGCTCCCCTCCCTTCCTTGATCCCTTCTCTTCCCTTCTCTTCCTGTCTCTTTCATCTCTCCTCTCTTTCTTCTCTCTTCCCTTCCTCTCTTCCATTCTCCCTAGTTTCCAGTGAAATCAACCTTCATCTCTATGCAATTGACTTCCAAAATTACATATCCAGCCTTACTTCTCTCTTCTTGGTTCCAGTTCAGTATCTCCAACTACCTGTTTGACATCTCTCCTGGGTACCCCATGAACATGTGAAAGTTAGCATTTCTAAAACTAACCTCATTAGCTTTCCATATAAACTCACTTCTGATTTCCCAGTTTTTGTGGAGGGTACCGCCATTCTTCCAGTCACTTACATTCACAACCCAGGAGTCCTCCTCCTCTTTTCACTCTTATCCCTCCTATCTTGTCACCTCTTGTATTCAATCATTTGCCAAGTCTTGTTGCTTCTACTTATTCGTGATCTCTTTTATTTGTATTCTTCTCTTTATTTATACAACCACCCCAACTCAGGCTACTGTTACTTTTAGACTGAAATATTAGAGTAACTTTTTTAAAAAAAATTATTTATTTTTAATTTGTGGAATAAAACAAGCATTTCCATAACATAATATATATTTTTAAAAGATTGCAAACTGCAAATCTATCAAGCACATCTTGCAATTCCTTTTAAATATAATAGTTATCATGTAAATTTCTTTTTTTTCCCCTTCCCTCCCCCACTTTCTCCATCTCACCACTGCCGAATCAATGTGCCTAAAGCACAGGCCTGAACACGCTAGTGACTACCTTGTTCCCTTAGAATAAAGTTTAACACCCCCTCCTTTGGCAATTGGACTTTGGCATTCTACCTTTTGGACCTTGGCATTTTTACCTTTTGGCATTTAAAGCTGGTTATAGTCAATCTTTAGCCTATCTTTCTAGACTAATTGTATATTTCTCCCCCACAAGCACTCTGCATTCTAATAGAACTGGTCCGGTTGCTCTTGTCTTCAGGTGTCCTAGGGTGGCTAGCCAAATTCCCGCTTATATTTAAAAGTCAGGTCCCCGGAGTAGATTAGAGGCAACCCAGCTGAAGTCTCACAACATTCTCCTCAAAACAAATTTAAAATAATGCCTAAATCAAATTTGGGAGAGGCAGAACCCACAAAAGGTCAGGATGAGACTTCTTTTGGACTAAGGAAAGTTAGGAGGTTGGCAGAAGTTTGTGACACCGCAGTAGGGACCTGTCCAGAGCTCATATACGTGGTGGTAACAACAGCAGCTGTAGCTGCAGCTTCAGGAGCTCTCAGCTCAGAGATGGCAAGGGGATCAGGCAACTAGTCAGCAAAAGATTACAGGGGTTCCTTTGCTGGCATTGGGTACAGCTGGCACCGATGGGCAACTCTATCGCCTATATGCAGTTCTGAGTCACAGTTCCAGGGCAGAGAGGAGCTCTGGGGATCAGCTCCAAGGGAGCAAGGACCCTGGTCACAGTTCCAAGGCAAAGAGAGTCCTAGTGCTTGTGGCTGCAGGGGACCAAGGGGCCTCCCTTGGTAATGACAAGAGTGCAGACCAGGAGAGCAGTGACCACACCTCTCTCAGGATCACATCACCTTGGAAGGACCAAAACCTTGCAGTCCCCTAGAACTAGCTCTGAAAAAAGTAGAACAAAAAAAGCTTGAAGCTTGGGACACCCCCAGGTGAGCAGAGTACCACTTTAACGTAAAGTTCAAAGTCAAGAAAAAGGCTAGAAGAATGAGCAAACAACAACAACAACAAATAATTTGACCATAAAAAAACTACTACGGTGGCAAGGAAGACCAAGACATAAACTCAGAAAAACACAACAGTGTGAAAACGGCTACAAACAAAGCCTCAAAGAAAATGAGAAGGGATCCATTGCTTCCATCAGACTGCCAAAGCAGTCCATAACACCAAATTAATAAAATGTAGTTTTGGGAGGGAGAATGCTAGCAACTGGAAAAGGTCAGAAAAGGCTTTGTGTAGAAACAGGATTCATAACCTTTCTTGGCATTATGGACCCCTTTGGCAGTCTGGTGGAAGTAGTGGACCCCTTCTCAGAGTTATGTTTTAGAATTTACAAATTATGTAGAATTACAAAGGAAACCCCCCATATTGAAATACAAGTCTCCAAAAACATTTAAGAAAAAAGCTCACAAGCTTACAGACTCCAGGTTAAGAACTCCATGTCATAGAGGGTTTCCTTTGAGGGGTTAAGTGATCTATTGGGACTACATGCTGATATATGTCAGAGGTGGGACTTGAACCCAGGTCTTCCTAGAGTTGAGGCCAGCTCTCTACTATGTCCTACTACCAAACTATAAGTTGGTTTGTGAGTGAGGGCATTAGAGGTTGGGGAGTGGGGTAGGTTAGAAAAGGTTTCATTTAGAAAGTGGTGTTTGAGCTGTGTTTTGAAGTAAGAGAGAGATTCTGTGAGAAAGATGTAAAGACATGAGTCCGTTCTAGTCGTGAAGGTAGATAGCCAGGGCAAAGGAATGGAGGTGGGAGATGGAGGAACAGAGAGAATATGGAGTGAGGATTTGAGGATGACACTAATGTTATGACACTTTGAGGCTGAAAAAAATGGTGATGTCCCCAAAATGCAGAAATTTGGAAGGGGGTGAGTTTTTGACATGGGGAGTTTAAGGTGCCATTCTCACTGCACAAGTGAAAGGAGGCCACATACATCTGTAGACTGTTTTGTGCTTGTGCTGGGGAAATTTTGAGGCATGATTTCTTTGATTTCTTGCAAGCTGTTGCTGTCTTGACAGAGGCCCCTGATTATACATCCAAATTCTTTAGGCTTTGAAAGTTTTTTTTTAGCACCTTCACAGGTATCTGGGACTCATGCTATTCTGAAACCTGCTTCTATTCTTATTAATACATACAAGATATTCACTTTTAAGAGGTCCAGGCACCTTGGCCAATTTCTCCATTGTAAGGCATGTATGAGATTTCCATTGTGTCAGAGAGGCTTTAACTCTCCAGCTGTAGGACCCCTCTCTCAGGGGAGCCAGACTTCCTACTTATTGGAGACTTGGGATACCAAGAGAATCCCATGCAGAGAATGTAACAAGTATAAATTTCCTTTCCTAGTGTTCTTTTGGCCTGCCTGTGCCAGGAATGGGTCTGGTGCTCCTAGTTACCTTAAGGTGTAAGGGAACACTTTGTATT
The DNA here is from genome assembly GCF_011100635.1 of Trichosurus vulpecula. Taxonomy (NCBI): domain Eukaryota; kingdom Metazoa; phylum Chordata; class Mammalia; order Diprotodontia; family Phalangeridae; genus Trichosurus; species Trichosurus vulpecula. Next base: position 176,704,600 of record NC_050574.1, read on the forward strand.
CACTGGGCATAATGAGAGAGGAAACAGGGAAGATGGTGACCATGCCAGAGGATTTTCAAGGGTAATTGTTTTGAATTTTGTATTTGTTATTCCTCTAACTTATGTATCTGTCCTGGAATCCTATGCCATCAGTATACTCCTGAAGTCTGTGAGATGTCCTGGATCATGTAGTTACGGTGGGTTTTGTCTGGGTAAGAAATCAAGGGGTAGCCTTTAGAGGGAGTAAGTAGAGAATGAAAAGCTTGGGTCCCAGAGAAGGAGATCCTCAAGAAGGCTGAGGAAGAAATCATCTTTACCTTTAAGGTCCCTTTTCCAATTCTAGAACACTATGTGGAAGGTCATAGTTCCTAAGCCCTCAGTTTTCTCAGTTATGAAATGAGAGTATCACCCTAGATAGCTTCTAAGGGGTCTCCTAGATCTAGATTTATGATCCTGTTAAGCTATGGCTATACCCCAGAGTGGCAGTAAGAAGGGAAATGACTCGGGGAAAAGAAGATGCTTAGTGGATGAGGTTATAGGGTTGTTTGCTGAGTCAGGTTTCCCAATCTTCTCCACTCTTTTCAATAGTGCCACCCCTTCTTTGCTACCTCAGACAACTTACTAGCTGTATGTGGTTGATGTTGTTACTGTTCAGTCATTTTCAGTCATGTCTGACTCTTCATGGCCCCTTTTGGGGATTTATTGGCAAGATCCTGCAATGGTTGCCATTTCCTTCTGAGCTCATTGTGCAGATGAGGAAACTGAGGCAAACAGGGTTAAGTGACTTGCTCAGGGTCACATAGCTAGTAAGGGTCTGAGACCACATTTGAACTTAGTCTTCCTGATTCCAGGCCAGCACTCTATTCACTATATGTGTGACACTGGGTAAGTCACTTATTCCCCCTTAGGTTTCCTCATCTGCAAAAGAGAAATAATAAGTACCTAAACCACCAGGGTTTTGTGGTCAAATGAGATAACGTATGAGCACTTTGTAAACCTTAAAGCGCTATATAAATGCTAGCTATTAATTTTTTGAGTTAACTCAATAATTCTCAAGTAGGATTGGCATCCATTTGATAAAACACCAGCTTTGGAAATCCCCCACTTGGTCATTGTTTGGGCCCTGATAGCTCAGAGTGAATGTAAATAGCAACTGTTTCTGTTTTGACCAGAAACCCTGAGGGTCTTCCACTCCCAGACTGATTTTTTTTTTTGACTAGGTAAAAGAGGTCGTTCTTTGCCTCATTTTTTACCTAGCCTAAATCACAAAATGGGTGTTTCCTCAGTCAGACTGAGACCTGGAAAAGACCTTAGCTTAAAAAGACCAAGATCTCCTGCTGTATGATGCCATCTCCAGTTGTCCTGATCTATATCTGGCCACTGGGCCCAGATGGATCTGGAGGAGAGAGTAAGGCTGGTGACTTTGCACAGTCCACCCTGTCTTAAATCCAATTCACTTGCAAGTCATGGCATCACCTTCCTCATGTCATGGGTCTTTTCAATAATGAAGGACAAACAACAACCACATGGATCATATATTTCTTCATTGGTCTCTTAGAATTATGAATAATCATTGAATTGATCTTATTATTTAAGTTGTTCTGGTTCTATAAATTTCATTCTTCATCAGTTTATAAAAGTTCTCAAAATTATTTATTTTTATAATATTTTTTAAAAATAATTTTTATGCATAGTATATGATTATTTTTATGCATTATTTTTCTTGTTTTGCTTACTTCACTGGATCAGTTCACAGAAGTCTTTGAAATCATCTGTTTCCTCATTTCTTACAGTATCATCTTATTTTATTTTCTTTCTTTTTTCTTTTTTGTCATTTTTACCACTTTGATGGATGAGAACTTGAATCTTACAATTGTTTTAATTTGCATATCTCTAGGAACAATTTTAAAAATATGGCTATAAGCTGACTGGGTTTCTTCCCTTGAGAACTGCCGGTTCATAGCCTTAGAACATTTCTGAGTTGAAGAATGATTCCTATTTTTATAAATTTTAATCAGTTACTTATATATCTTGGACATGTAAACTTTATCAGAGAAACTTTCTGAAAAGATTTTTAAACCCAGTTATATTTATTCCTTTTAGTCTTAGTTTTATTGTCTTTGTGCAAAAAACTTTCAAATTTTTTATAGCAAAAATTATCCATTTTATCTTCTTTGATCCCTCTATCTCTTGTTTGGTTATGAACCTTCCTCTTATCCATAGATCTCATAGGTATTTTTTCTCATGTTTTTCTTATTTGCTTATGATGTGACCTGGATATTTTACTCATGTGGAGCTTCTCTTGTGTAAGGCATGAAGTATATTGGTATAAATCGAATTTCTTCATAATGGCTGTCCAGTTTTCCCAGCAATTTTTAATCAAATAATGAGACATGCCACTAGCTGAACTCTGTGTTTATCCAATACTAGGAAACTAGATACATTGTATGTTGTTCCCCTAATTGACTCCATAAATCTATGTTTTTTAACCAGTATCGAATTGTTTTGATAATTCTTGCTTTGCAGTATAGTTTGAGACTATACCCCAGAGTGGCAGTAAGAAGGGAAATGACTTGGGGAAAAGAAGATGCTTAGTGGATGAGGTTATAGGGGTGTTTGCTGAGTCAGGTTTCCCAATCTTCTCCACTCTTTTTCAATAGTGCCACCCCTTCTTTGCTACCTCAGACAACTTACTAGCTGTGTATGGTTGATGTTGTTACTGTTCAGTCATTTTCAGTCATGTCTGATTCTTCATGGCCCCTTTTGGGGATTTATTGGCAAGATCCTGGAATGGTTGCCATTTCCTTCTTAGCTCATTGTACAGATGAGGAAACCTAGGCAGATAGATAGATCCATTTCCTTTTTATATCATGTTACTCCTTTTGCTCCATTATGTATGCCAGTTAACCTGGGCTACCTCCTCGCCCTGAGGATGAACTGTCCTCTCCCACCTCTGAACATTTGCTCATATTTTTTACTATTCCTGAAACAGTCGTTGCTTCTCCTTTTTGCCTGTGTAATTCTTACTTCTTTTTTAAAACTCCAATTTAAATGACTTCTTATCCATCCATGTGTTTTTCCCCGATTGTCTTTCTATTCATGGTTTTCCTCAGATCACATTTAGCACTTTGTTGCATAACCTTAATATACTTATCATGTAATAGCCAATTATGATTTTGTCTAATCCTCAAATCTTCCCATAGACATCCACCTATAGCAGTTCTCAGAACACTGAACAGTGAATTACTGACTTAATGATTGTGGAAAATATTATACTATTTTATATCATTTTTGTAATTTCAATAAGACTCAGGGCCTGAACTACTTAACCAGAAGAAAAGCCTGATCCTAACAGTCTCTTTGTTCTCTGAGTAAGCTCAGAGATATCTCTATCTTGTATCAACAAATCCAGATGGAGCATTTCTTGCTCTGCCCATGGCCATTAAGGGTGAAAACCTTGACCCCAGACACTATCTTGAATTATGTGACTTTTCCTTATCTTAATATTTTATGGGCATATACTATGTTGTGGAATGTTAATGGCCAATTAAACACAGAGATCCTGGGGTAGTAATTCCAACTGACACTCTGTCAACTATCTAATTTGTTGTATTTACAATCTATTCCATTAAGGAAAATCCTCTTGTGTCATGGTTAAACATACATGGGGGTCATAAAAATGTGGTCATACAGGCTTGCTAGCTCTGCTAAAATAACGTATATAAGTTTTCTCATTGCTTTGTTCAGGCAGCCAGAGTTTATACTCTGACTCCTTGTACGTACAAGTAAGCTAGCTCCGCTATGCTTTAAGGGAAAATAATAAACAACATGGATTTTTCTATCACCTAGCTCTGTTGTTTCCTTCAACCAAATTTTCAGGTTTTACAGTTATGGTGCCGTGACTTTCGGATGGAAATGATGGAAACGGGACAACGCAGCCCAACCTTGTCAACGTTTTTGGGCGCCATAAGATTAATTTTTCCTGGAATTTTGGCCTTGACAAGGTGGGGTAAGTTGTCTCTCTTCCCAGCTTCCAAAAAGAACTCCCACAAAATTGGTTGAAGTCTGGAAATTCCCTTTAAGCTAACTCTGGGGGCAGGGATCAAATCTGTGGTAAAACACAGATCTGCGGTCAAACGCACATAGATCCCCTGGAAACACTGATTGATCTAGAAAATTAACTATGGATCAGTCAAAAACTAGAATTAGAAGTCCAACTGTTCCTCCACTCCCTCTCTTCCTTCGCTTGGAGGCTCTGGTCCTGGGGAGAAAAACTGCACTTTGCTTTTTCCCTCCCCTTCTGCCTCCCAGGAAGGGCTCTGATCCTGAGAGAGGTAACTCTGTTCTGCTACCGTTGCCTCCTCTCTCTCTTCCCTCCCCACTCCCTTTCCCCCTTCCCTTAAGGGCTCTGTTTTTGCCTTCTGCCCTATTCCTGCTTCCTTCCCTTGAAGGCTCTGATTATGGGGAGGATAAATGCATTTTATCCTTACTCCTCGCCTTGCTTTACCTGTCCTATTCCTCCTCCATCTCCCCTTTCCCCCTTCCTAAGGGATAGGATATGGAGAGTCAGAAAAATCAGGAACGCCAAGGCTTCCCCAAAGACCATAGGGGTGCTAATAGCTAACTCATGAAAGCTTCTAATTCTCTGTTGTTTGAACTCTGAGCTCAGTCTGTATTTGTTCTGTATTTGTTTTGTTAATTGTCTGTTAACTGTCTGTGTGAGAGCGTGTGCTGTGAAATGTCTATACCGGGTAAAATCTGAAACGCAGGTAGACAGAGAATTCTAAGGCTGCAGTTAGGGAAACAGAGACTCTATTTCCTTTTTCAATGTTTGGCCTGGCCAGCCGAACTTGAAGAAAAAAATAGAGCTGAAACATTTTAGCATATTCTGGGATTGATTATTCATTAAAAGTTTGGAAATTGGTTAGTTGGATTTTGGGACAGAACTCCTGAGACTGTAAAATCCCTCCAGGAGCTCACTCTTGCTGATCACTTTGGTGAAGTTACTTGAGTTACAATCATTGGGATCTTTCACCATCGTCCTGTCTCTGACCGAGCCAGAGCTGCAGTAAAAGTTAGAGCAGCTAAACAAACTCCTTTCCTCCCAAATCAGATTAGGAGAAGAGAATGCAGGAGAACTGTAGGGAAAACTTAAATCACCTTTCCCCACCTGGCAAAAGGAGGAGAAGGACAGAAATTCACAGACTGACAGTATTCTGACAGTCCTGTGCCCCTGGGTACCTTTGTAGCTCATCCTTGTTGGCAAAGTTTGGAATTGTCACCCAGGTCCTATGCATTCTGCCCACTCTGTCCCCAGCAGCTGCAAACCGCCCTAGGCTCAGTAACTTTTGCAGTTGTGGGGGAAGGGTGAGGTAGATGGATTTGGACTTTCTGCCTCCCAGAATTATCACCACTGGGATACTAGCTTCTGCTCTAGGTAACTTCTCTAGGTAACTTTACACTTCTTGTTCCAACTGTAAAACTGTATTTTAACCTCTGTTTGACCTGTTTCCTGAGTTTTAAAGGGAAAGTAATAATGATGGTTGTTACGGGATCAAAATGATAATGATTGTAAAATGCGTAACATAAAGTCTGGTATATGTTAGATACAACATTATTATTATCTCTCTCTGATTTAATGTAATTGTTAACTTTTGAAGTGGTTTTTAAATACCAAAAGTAATAAGCTGAATAATTTCTATATGTGGTAATCTGGAAATGCAATAGACGTCATCTGAAAATTATTGTTTCTGTGTTTCTAAACTTGCATTGTGTTCCCAAAAATTCTTAGTTTGTGTAATTTGAGAAGACCATTACGTAATTTTAATCTGAGTTTGATATATGTGAATTGAGTGCTCTTAGAGGATGTGATGAAAATTTGGTAATTTTAAACTGTCATATTTGGTTTAGAATGTACTTACCTAGACAGAAATGAGTAGTTCAAACTTTACACACATAATAATGTTTAGGGCTTAAAGTTGCATTAGGTTAAGAAGCTGGACAATTGCTGTAACTTAAAGAATTATAAACCTCCAAGTTTTGTCTTTATTTAAAAGGAAGTTTAATTTAAATTGTTTTTGCTATAAGTCAGGAATTTGTGCAGGGGCCTTTAGAGTTCTCTTGTGAACTGTTAAAGTATGGTTTTATAAACAGTAGTGTTTTCTTTTACTATGCTAAGAGTATTGGGCCTTAGAAATTAAGAATGTTACCACTAGTGGTTACGAACCAGATCTGATTTGCTTATCCAACTCAGTTATGATCACTAGATTGGTAATTAATTAGAATCTGTTTCAAGTTTTAAATACATGATAATTGCTTGTGGTGTACTTATTTCTAAATTTGTTATTATATACAAATTGGTTAACATCGCATTACCTATGCTGTTAGAAAATAATTTCTCTCATAATCTAGAGGTTAGATTAAGAATTGTACTTAATTAAGAAATTGAGGTTGTTAACTGAACTGAGGACGTTTAGATATTCAATCTTGTGAAAGTTTTCAGGATAGAGGGATTCCTATGGACAAAGTTTTTAAAGGTCCTGGTAAACTTTGTTATTGTAATAAAAGCTAACTTAATTGGGTATAGAAACTAAGTGTTATCCCCATTACAACATCTTTTTGACTAAGGAACTTGTAATATCTAGGAATTCTGGGCAATATTTGAGAATGAGGACATTTGGCACCAACTTAGTTAATGAATTCCAGCATTTAAGGGTTAATTTGCTTTAAGGAAAAAGAAGGAGATGTCTATCATTTTAAAAATATATATTTATATATGTTAATCTGGAGGTTTATGGACTAATTTGTGAATGAATCCAAATGTTTAAAGGTTATTTTGCCTTAAGAAGGAAGGGGGAGGGGCAACAATTACTGGGATTTGAGTTTTTGCTGAAAGAAAGAACAGTAGGGGTCTCAAACCTGGCTTTTTAAAGTCAGCAAAGGTGATGTTTTTAGGATAAGATTAGGTTTCGAGGAGGATGTGGGTCTTAAGGATACAGTTCTTATTAGTGAAGCTTGCCATCTGATGGGAAAGAACCCACCCTCAGGGGGAGATGATGTGGCAGATCTCTTTAATCAGAAATAAGCAGGTAGTGACAAAAGGGAAGTTATCTGCCAGAATCTGTTACCGTTGTGAAAGAAGTTGTTTTTAAAAATGGGAAATTGGATAAATGCAAATATGTAAAATCTTGTTGTTTTAATCAAATGACTGGTTATATTGGTACTCTTCTGTAGTCAAATGAAAGATAATATGGTTTCTAAAGTGTTAATGAGAATAATTAGAAAGGGAAGAGAAGTTTTATGATGTAGGGTTGAATCATTATCCCATAGACTAAGGCTGGTATTTTAAAGTTGTATTGTATTTCTGCGAGATAGAGTTCTTGGATGTTGTGAAGTGATATAAGAGCAATTGGGTATTGACACAAATAGCGTAATTAATTACTGCGACTAAATCAGAGACATCAGTTTAGGTAAACAATTCTAGAAGTATTTTGGAAAATGTTTTTGTGATTTTAAGCGAGAGTTAGAGCTTAACAATGTGTATAAGACTCAATTCCTGAAGTGTTCCTTTTTTTCCTCCAGAAGGAATTAACAGGGACAAATCCATCAACTTGTGAGGTCAGTCATTAACCTCTTTTGTTTGTTTAAGCAAGCTGGAATGGGATTCCAGTATACACAGTTATGTCAGTAGAAGTATTAACTTATGAGTTGTTTTGTCTTATGGTTGAAATGTAAAGAAGACTGATTTGGAAAGGTAAAATAAGGTTGAGGGAAAATAGGAAAATAGGATAAGAAAGTTTGGGGACAAATGGGAGTTAGCTAAGCCTCCCCTGTCCTGAGAATGATAGTTTCAAATGGTTTAAGTTAAGTTGAGAGTGTGAGAAAGTATTTTAGAAGACAGAAAAGTTATGCAGCTTGATTTGATTTGTTAATTATTAGCTCAATGAAATTTGGGCAGTCTCATGTGAAGGATATTTATTTGCTATTTAAGATTTTATGGGACTACAATTTAATATTGTTTTAAGCTCTGATTACAGGTATAGGTCACATGAAGCCAGTAGTGGAATGGCAGGCATTACAGACTGAGAATTCTTAAAGGTGGATGTCTATGCCTGGAAAAAAGTCTTGAAGACGACCTTGGACACAACCTAGGTAGGATCTTCCTGACTCTATTTCCCAATTCTGCTATTTCCTTTCTGAAAAGGAAAATTCCCACCTGATTACTCCTAAGCCCTGCTTTCAGCATCTAATGGCTATATGATTGGCTAACAGATATGACTCATGCCTGGAATCAAACAGAGCTAAGGAAGTTCTTTCCTTCTGTTAAGATATATGACATAGTCCCTAGTTTCTTTCATAGCAGACTTATATTATCAGGAAGTTTTGTAAGCACAATGCTAAATCTAGGTAATTGATGAATATTGGAATATCTCTGAGTTATTATAATAAGATACAGGAATAAATAGCTTACAATTTTAACCTATGTTCATGGCCAAATAAAACATTGAAATAATATAGGGATAACATCCTCCAAAAGGGGGAAATGATTAGGCAAAGCAAATAAGGTAAAGATGTAATGTGATCAAGGAGAAGGAAGGGATCGCAAATTTTGAAAAAGGCAATTCCCCTAAGAATTATATACAGATGTGTATGGCTGGCTCCATACTTTATCAATTCTGGAAATTCGAGCTGATAAGTATGTTTTGGTAATAAGATCTTAAATGTGGATTTTTGCACAAGGAAATTGTATGAGATATTGTTACAAGTGAAATTATATCTCCTTTGTAAGGTATCTGTCTGATGATTTTAAAGGAAGATGAGTTCAATTTATGGTTGGACCTTCATATTTTAAAGGACTCTTATACCAGGTACAAAATTTAGGTAAGAACAGAAACAGTAGATGATATATGAACTGAAATACTCTGAAGTTAAAGGAAGGAGAACCAAATTTAAGTGATTGTACTAAGTTATATTAAGTTAGAATTGTTTGAGAATTTCTAGATCTGAACCAGAGAAGCAGAACTCTCTTTTGCTATCTAGGTATTGTATTTGTTTGAACTTAGCCCTGCATGGCTGGGACCTATGTTGTGCTGTTTTTCTCTCAATTATCAAATCATATGTATTCTGGGAGCTCCTATCAGATCTGACTCCTTCTACAGCTGCCAACTTGTGGATGGACTCCTTGATCCTTCTGTCACATCTGCCCCTGATCCCAAGTGGACATCTGAGCCCATAGGACACCTTGCCCTCCGGTTTCAGAGGAGCCTGAAGGGGACAGCAACAGACGCAGGCAGCCCCTCCCGAGACTCTGGACCAGAACCTGTACGAAGGACAACTCTCTTTCTGAGTCCCTTGCGTTCCCGAGACTGTTTACTTGTACCTTTGGTGTCTTTAGCTTATTTTACTCGGGTGCTCTAGTTTCCCCAGTGTGCTCCCTACTGATCCCCCTTGCAACTTGCTCCCCCTGCTTGTTCACAAGTAGTTTATAATTACTGTCCATCTCTGGGGATGTCCAAACACAGAAAGAGAAAAAAAAACCTGAATCCACCTAGATAAGGATTTTTACAACTTTACCCCTGAGGAAGATAGAGGTTTTTCCATACCTTAATTGGTCTTCAGGTGAAGCTTTCAGCTTACCTTTGACCAAAAGGAGGAAATGTGGAAAATATTATACTATTTTATATTATTTTTGTAATTTCAATAAGACTCAGGGCCTGAACTACTTAACCAGAAGAAAAGCCTGATCCTAACAGTCTCTTTGTTCTCTGAGTAAGCTCAGAGATATCTCTATCTTGTATCAACAAATCCAGATGGAGCATTTCTTGCTCTGTCCATGGCCATTAAGGGTGAAAACCTTGACCCCAGACACTATCTTGAATTATGTGACTTTTCCTTATCTTAATATTTTATGGGCATATACTATGTTGTGGAATGTTAATGGCCAATTAAACACAGAGATCCTGGGGTAGTAATTCCAACTGACACTCTGTCAACTATCTAATTTGTTGTATTTACAATCTATTCCATTAAGGAAAATCCTCTTCTTGTATCATGGTTAAACATACATGGGGGTCATAAAAATGTGGTCATACAGGCTTGCTAGCTCTGCTAAAATAATGTATATAAGTTTTCTCATTGCTTTGTTCAGGCAGCCAGAGTTTATACTCTGACTCCTTGTACGTACAAGTAAGCTAGCTCCGCTATGCTTTAAGGGAAAATAATAAACAACATGGATTTTTCTATCACCTAGCTCTGTTGTTTCCTTCAACCAAATTTTCAGGTTTTACATGATAATTCAGACATTTATACCTGAATTCAAAACTCAGAACAGTATCAAATTACAGTCACAAGAGATTTTTACCTCAAATAGCAAGTTTCACAAATCACAGCTTAGGGCTAGGTAGAGTTATTATTATTTCTCTCATATTGTTACAATAAGAGTTAGCAATTAAAAAAGTTTACCACGACTTTCAAAAAAAATCATTCAACATTCGTCTCTTCCTCCTCCTCCTCCTCTTCCTCCTCCTCCTGCTTTATAGGTTTTAACATTATTATAATAGCCACTAATCACTTTAATAATTTCTCAGTCCATGTCAAAGGGAGTTAAATTTTCAAATGATACAATTACATTATCTTCTTAATAGCACTTCTTATACAATGGTTTCCTAAAATTCAATTAGATTGTGGAAGGGTTGTCTCATTCATTGAGGTATCCACACTAATGAGATGAGATTCTTAGAGATCCTCCAACTCCTCCTCCACCTCCTTCTCCTCTTCCTCCTTCTTCAGTTTAAACTCATTCTGGTCTAAAAATTAATCATTAGAAATCAAGAAAATAATTATTTTCTGAAATTCCACATAGATAGTGAATACATGATAGGTCACTCAAAACCCCCAGAAAAACACTGGCTAATTAGTGTAAATTTCCAGACTATAGATATCTATCTCTTAAGGTATTGTATATTAAACCTTTCAAGCAAAATATAAATCTTTAAGACTAGAATCTGTTGAGATTAAGTTGGTCAAAGATGTAACTTCCATATACACTATATTTGGTAACTTCATAATTTTCATAATCTCAAATTATCACATATATGTTATGTTAATTAGAGTGGGGCTTTTTTGCTGTTCTTCTCTTTTGGAATGCTAAGGCCATCAAGCACCTTTAATGAGTCTCGCCTTTGTTTGAATGGGGCAGGTAAAGTAGGATCCTCTTGTCTTTGTTTTGGAGTGCTTCTCAGCACTTCAGAGTCTTTGATCGAATTGGGAGTCTTTGATGACCTGCTTAAAAGGGAAGGCCTAGTTCACATGGGTTTGAGTCACATGATTGTGATGCCCTCTGACCCTGAAGAAGTATATATAAACTCAGAGGTTAGCATTTTGCCTTTGGGGGCACACTCATTGGAAGAGTGTTGGTGATTTGGCCAGATGAGACTCTGGGTAGCCATTGGAGACCCCCACCCTCCCAGCTTTGGAAACCCAGATGCTGGTGCCTGTCTTTCTGGTAACTATGTAATTTCCTGGTCAGACAGCTGGAGGCTTGTCAGTTGATTTCTGTGTATGTTTGCTCTGTTTATATAATTTCTGCTTGCAATTTCTCTTTGTATTCTCTCTCTTTTTTTTTTGGAGGGGGGAAGGCAGGGCAATTGGGGTTAAGTGACTTGCCCAAGGTCACACAGCTAGTAAATGTGTCAAGTGTCTGAGGTCGTACTTGAACTCAGATCCTCCTGACTCCAGGGCCAGTGCTGTACTCACTGCACTGCCTAGCTGCCCCTTTGTATTCTCTATGGAGTTTGGGATGCTGGCTTTTCCCCCTGAACTAAGTGAATGGTATATGTGTGTTTAATTAAAGTAAGATTTTTAACCCCTTAAAGTTGCTTTCCTTAGAAAAGCAGATCAAAGAACCTTTGCTGGCAGCTCTCTTGTTGTTGGTCTTGTGTTGATCTTTCACCTCCACAGCAGTGGCTAGCAACATTGTTGTTACAATATATCATTTCTATGCTATAAACAAATTTGTCAGTAATCCCTTATTATGCAAGGAGTGTTTGTAATGGAAAAGAGGATCCCATTTTCTCAATAAACCAATTCATTATTTTGGAGTTTCACATTTAACAAATTCTGCCACAGAACTGATGGGACTGATAAGATTTTGTGACCTTGTCCCAAGCAGATGGTCCCAAGGAACCTGGGAAGTTTACAAATAAAGAGATTTTACAAGGTCATCTTTTTTTTTTCCTTTTCCCACAACGTAAACAATTGTTATTTTTCCCTTTTAAAATATACTCAATTAAATACTTCATAGGTTTTAACATTATGATAATAGTCACTAATCATTTTAATAGCTTCACAGTCCATGTCAAAATGAGTTAAATTTTCAAATGATGCAATTACATTATCTTCTTAATAGCATTTCTTATACAATGATTTCCTAAAATTCAATTAGATAGTGGAAGGATTGTCTCATTCATTGAGGTATCTACACTAATGAGATGAGAGATCCTAGAAATACTAAAGTATGGGGAAGTGAACCTTCCTCCAGACACCTATTTGCTTCTCTTTCCCTCTTACAGGATTAATCTGCCAGGTCTTTCTGAACCATTTTCCCCTGAGGATATTCCGAACCTACAATTTGGGGATTAAACTTGAGTTTCTTCCAGTGATGGGCTGCTTGCTTTCTGACATAGGGCAAGTGATTCAAATATCATAGCTGTTTAACCTAGAAAGAAGGACCTTATCAGTTCTCTAGTTTACACCATTCATTTTAATGGGAGAAGAAACAGTCCTTGGAAGTTTAAGTGATTTGCTTATATTTATGCACATTATTAGAACCAGCTTGAAAATCAGGTTTCCTAACTCCTCATCTAGTTCTTTTTCAGCTGTCACAGGCTGCTTCCTGCTCCTGTGCCCATTGCTCAGGGAAACCTTGAGACCTTGAAGAAGAGAAAGAACTTGTTCCTGGGATTAAGAGTATAATTAAGAATAGACACAAAACATGTCTTTCCTTCCCTCTCTCACTTTCTAGTTCTCCTTACAGGCTCCAGTCAATCAAATGGAAACCCAAATTACAAGAAGCCAATGGCCCCAATTTTTGACATGGTATCCTCCATAGTGGATCTTTACCCTCGGACACCTGTGTGCTTCCCAATCCAGGCACCCTCCTGTTCTACCTTAGGTAACTGTTGAGCAAAGTCTTGATAAAGTTACCCAATACTGGTATCTTATCCTTTCTGGCAGGGTCCTATATCTCCTGGGATCTTTGTACTCAGGGGCATCACCTTTTCCACAATCTAAAGAGGTTGCCACTGAGTTTTAGGTCCCTAATATAATCTAATGGCCAAACACTGCAGAGTGAGATTTCTTCCTCACTAGTGGAGTGGAAGATGCTTGAGTGTGAAATCTTAATCTGGATTTGTTGATACATTTCAGGCAGTCTTTGAGCTTGTGTGGGAAAAAAATTACATCTTCATTTTCACTAACCTCAAACTGAAATTTAAAATTTCCTTTATTTAAAAACATTCTGAGAAGGGGTCTATAAACTTCTCCAGATGCCATGACACACACAAAAATGTTAAGAATCTCTGCTATAAAAAGAATCAGAACTGTGATTGGAAGAAGGAGCAATCAGCAACTGGATAAGGTCAAGGGACTTAAGAGATTGTTCAGTCCAACTTCTACAGAGGAGGAAACTCAGCCTTAAGGAGGTTTAGTGACTTTCCCAAAGTCAGGCAAGTAGTAAGTCAAACTGAGACCTGTTAAAGACCTTAACTTGAAAAGGCCAAGGTCCCCCACTGCAAGCTGGGCCCTCTCCAATTGTCCTGATCCATATCTGGCCACTGGACCCAGATGGCTCCAGCGTGAGGCTGATGACTCTGCACAGCCCTCCCTCGCTTAAATCCAACTCACTTGCAAGTCATGGCATCACCTTCATGACTTAAGAATCGACCTCTGACTTAAGAATTAGGAAGCAAATGTGTTCCCTCTTTTGCCTTTTGTCCTCATTTTAATATTCCCATCTCTGCCCTGCAGGGCATCCCGGCACAGGTTTAAGACTCTGCTGGCTGCTGCCCATCTTTGGAAGTGAGATCATTCAGTGGAAGGTAAAGGGCATTGGAGAAGAGGACCATGGATCTCTGCCTAGTCCTACTCCTTCTCTCTTGGAGATGTCTTGAGCCCCTGAGTTTGCAGGCAGAATTCAGTTCCTGCACAACTCCTTTTACTGCTTCTAGTCTAGGGACAGGAATGTGGATATCAAACAGGACAGAAGAATCTGAAGCTAGGTGTATAGACCCAATTGATGGGGTGCTTGTGCTTGGACCCTAATTCTAACATCACATTTCCCCTTAGCTTCTACCTGGGTGCCTGTGCCTGTGGCAGAATTCCAATTTCAGAACACATCTAGTTCTCAAACATATTCTTTCCCAGGCAGCCTCTCTCTAGCTAAAGGGCACCGTGCCCCAAAATTATCTCTGCTTTTTCCTTAGGAAGCAGTTATGCCCAATTATAGATTGATTCAGAATGCTGATAACTGATTATACACTGAGTCTAACATGTATCCTAGACATAGTCAAATGTATACTCCCTTACATTAATCTTGTCTAACAAGACACATGATGGAATCCACCTGGATATTCCCAGTCAGCCATGAACTTTTGGCGACTTAGTGACATTTCACAAGCGAAACCATACCCCCAGGTAGCCCCCCTGTGGGCTATTTCCCAGTGAACTCTGGGTAAGATACCTGCGCAGTAGATACAAAAAATGCACATTCCTTTAAGAACTTACCAACCCCTAATCACGCCTTGACCGCTCCCTAATCCCACCCCAAAACACTTAATTGACAGGTTTCATCCCTAAATCTTGTACTTAAACTTTCCTAGTAGCCCTGTATGGTTGCAGGTTCCCTAAGAACTCTTGCTGGCTTTATTTGTATAAAGTATAATAAATCTTTGCCTCCTCGACTTAAAGAATGCTTGGGTCCATGAATTCATTCCAGGTGGCCTTGCCTTGGGAATTTTGGTTTGGGATTTCTACATCCCTGGGTTCATTTCTCCCTCAGCACAATGACTTAGCTATTTCTTGAATACTATTCTGTGAAGTTGCAAGAACAAAAAGCCCATGTGTTGATATAAAGACTTTTTCTCTACGGTAAATGGAACTTTTCAAGAGAAGGAAAGTGATTTGTAGTGTTACCAAATCTCTAGACCTTTATCCCTGCCCAGTCTGGGGAGGAAGGGGTCTGTCTTTAAGTGCTTAAAGTTGACTGTTTCATAGTAGTAGTCTCCTAAGAGCCAGTGAATCCTACTCTCCAGGTCCATTGTCCATCTTCCCCCCTTACACCCTGGTCTGGCCAAGTACCAGGTCTCAGCAGTTTATTATCACAGGGAAGAAGGAAGACTGCAAGCTATCAATTACTTTCATATGTGAAGAATTCTGTGTTCTAGGGATCGAACAAAAAGATTTCCTTAAGCTCATTTTTAGATTTCAATAAAGCCAATTACTTGGACTTTTACTTCACTGTTTGTTGTCCCTCAGTCCTTCCAACCTCATTTGTGTTTCTAGCTGCCAAAGGAAACAGAGTGGGGTTAGACACAGTCTTCAAAAATTACAGATGGTTTCCAGTTATTCAGAGACTGATTTTTGTTCAACTTAAGGAATTCTTGAGATACATCCCTTGACCTTTCTTTCCTCTTTCCCCCCTTTCCTTGATATTTCCCATTTCCTCCAAATCCCTTTGGATACTACTATTCAGTGTCATTTCTTTTCCCCCTCTCCCATTGCCCTCAGATAAAATATAGTTGTGCCTCGGCAAAGTAAAAAAAAAAATCCTTTTATTTTTTAGCAAGGGAAATGGCTCAGATAGTTTCTAAGGACCTTCCCCCTATGAAACAATAAGAAATGATGAAAATGTGATCACCATTTATGTCCTGATAGAGATATTTATATCGTTTTGCAGTTATGCTAGTAGGAGCACAACAAAAGCATAGGCACTTCTTTTAATGTAAAGTTGCAAACTGCATAGTGATTATTTGACCACTCGGCTTGCTTCTGATTATTTAACCTGTGGACCCAAATCTCAGCTCTGGTTTTTACAGATCAGGTTTTCACAAAACACTGTCTTTGGTTCTTGCCTCCATGAGCGATCTCCTCTGGGGAAAATCAGAATACAGCTTGTGTGAGTAGGTCTCCATAAGTGTGGGTAAGAGTCATATTTCCCATGCAAATCTTCAGGCCAACGATACATACAGAACAGCCTTGATCTTACCTCACAAAAAATGTAAAACACAAAGTACCCACAGGAGTCCCTAGAGGGTCAAGATAAGGCTCATTACCTCTGGGTCATCCACTTTATCCAAAGTACTTTTTTCTTCTGACAGTACCACCCGCTGCTTCTGCATCTCTTAGCCATATAAGGAGAGGGGGCGGAGCTACCACGGGAAGAAGCCCAATGAGAGGCATAGGTGGACGGTCCCAGTAGCTTGGCCCATGCGTGAGGAGGGCTGCCGTGGTTGCCAAGGAAACCGAGGGCGCCTGAGCCTAGCAGACACAGTACTCTGCAGGAGACACAGGGGGGCCTGCAAGAAGACCAAGGGAGAGATGAAGACCCAGAGCAACCCGGGCCCTCAGCGAATGCAGCGCTGGAAGATAGCGCTCTCGTTTTTGGTGGCCTGGTCATGGGTATCCTGCTGGTGTACAGGTGAGAGCCTCCCAGGCGTGATATAACACCTATCTCATAGGGTTGTTGTAAGCATCCAATAAGATAATATTTGTTAAGTGCTTTACAAAACATAAAGTGCTTTACAAAATGTAAAGTGCTCCATATATGCTAGTTGTTATGATTTAGGAGGAGCCAGGTTTCCTGAAAGGAAGAATTCTAAAGTGAGGCAAAATTTCTCAATTATAGAGAAAGGGTTCCAGAGAGCACAGTGGAAAAGGCAGGCAGATGTGACTTGGAACATCTGAAGGGGAGAAGGGGACAGTGTCAATGGGGATGAGAGAACAGGCAGTCAGTTTTAGAGAATGGGGCACCTTGAAGCACAGGTCATACCAGACTAAACTCAGTTCCCCCCTTTTTTTTGTCATGTTTGCAAACTGTGGCCTACTTGTCACAGGGGGCACAGAGCATTGACTCCACCAGTGAGGAGAGAGTCCCATACCAATGGGCTTTGGGATTCAGGTTACATATAATTTCCTGCAGTGCTTCATAGTAAATTCCTTTGAAATATCCAGTAGGTTGGTATAGGAGCAGAGGAAAGTGTCGAAGAAAACCATGTTCTCTTTTTATGAAGGAGATTTGGGGACCTTGGCAAGAAGCTTGAAATAGGAAAAGTGCATCAGCGAGCCAAGGCATTGGCTAAGGTATTTTTCTGGGGTGCAATCTGGTAGTATCATAGTCAGCATTATTGGAATAATTAAATAACTCCCTCAAGGTGACTATCTTAAAAGATACTGTTTATCAGCTATCTAATCCTTGTATGATGGAGAAACAAACTCAGTTTCATTACATAGTAGGATGTATCATCAAAATCCTGAGGGCTGTAGGAATAGTGGAGTGATCAGAACTTGGGCTAATAAATCTGGTATAACCTGTATAAAAAACTGAAAATGGGAAACCATAAGATGCTGAACAAGAAGAGGCTTTCTTTTGCTCCACTATGCATTGGACTTTTTTCCTACTGGAAGAGACTTTTTTTATTGGGCACAAGATAGGGGAGGAGGTGGCTGTCATGGTTTCACAGGAAGGGAGGACTAGTTAGGTACCAGGGTGAGATTAGAGTGCAGTCCAGTGCAGGCTGTGCCAGTGCAGACCAGGCCCCAGCAAACCAGGAGCAGGCATTGGGAGTGACTGAATCAGCAGCAGCAGTGGCAGCTTCCAGAGCTCTCAGCTCACAGACAGTAAGGTGTTCAAACAACTGGTCAGAAGGAGATTATAGTGGTCTTTTTGCTAGCACTGGGGGCAGGAGTCTGTCGCTTTGCTCACATTCTGATCTTGGTCCCAGTCCTGGGTGATAGACTCAGAGTGAGGAGGAGCACTAGTATAGTGGCTCTTGTGGCCACAGTGGAGGGGGGATGCTCCTCAAAGTTTTAAGGCAGAAAAGAGTGCTTGTGGTCACTCAGAGACCAAAGCACAGGCCAGGAGAGGAGTAAACACCTGTCCTTTGATCATATCACCCTGGAAGAATTGAAAATGTACAGGTCCCTAAAAGTATCTTGGAAAACAGCTGCACAAAACCCCTGAAGCCTGGAAAAGTGTGGAAGCACAGCCCTACTTTAACAAAAAGTTAGAAGTCAAAATAATAGTAATAGGCTGCGAAAATGCGCAAACAACAGAAAAAAAAAACTCTATTAGAAGTTACTACGATGACAAGGAAGCTCAAAACACATACTCAGAAGAAGACAACAAAGTCAAAGGTCCTCCATCCAGAGCCTCCAAGAAAAATATGAATTTGTCTCAGGCCATGGAAGAGCTCAAAAAGGATTTTGAAAATCAAGTAAGAGGAAGAAAATTGGGAAGAGAAATGAGAGTGATGCAAGGAAATCATGAAAAATGAGTCAATAGCTTGGTAAAAGAGACAGAAAACAATTGAAGAAAATAACGCCTTAAAAAACAGACTAGGCCAAATGGTAAAAGAGGTCCAAAAAGCCAATGAGGAGAAGAATGCCTTAAAAATCAGAACTGGCCAAATGAAAAAGGAGGTCCAAAAACTAACTGAAGAAGATAATTCCTTAAAAATTAGAACAGAGTAAATGGAAGCTAATGACTTTATGAGAAATCAAGAAACAATGAAACAAAATCAAAAGAATGAAAAAAATAGAAGACAATGTGAAATATCTCATTGGAAAAACAACTGAATTGTAAAATAGATCTAGGAGAGATTATTGGACTACCTGAAAGCCATGATCAAAAAAAGAGCCTAGATATCATCTTTCAATAAATTATCAAGGAAAACTGCCCTGATATTCTAGAAACAGAGGGTAAAATAGAAATTAAAAGAAGCTACTGATCACCTCCTGAAATGAAAACTACTGGGAATATTATAGCCAAATTCCAGAGTTCCCAGGTCAAGGAGAAAATATTGCAAGCAGCCAGAAAGAAACAATTCAAGTATTACAGAGACACTATCAGGCTAACACAAGATTTATCAGCTTCTACATTAAAGGACTGGAAGGCTTGGGATATGATATTCTGGAAGGCAAAGGAGCTAGGATTACAACCAAGAATCACTTACCCAGAAAAACTGAGTATAATCCTTCAGGGAAAAAATGGATATTCAATGAGATAGAGGACTTTCAAACATTCTTGATGAAAAGCTGAATAGAAAATTTGACTTTCAAATATAAGATTCAAGAGAAGCATAAAAAAGTAAACAGGAAGAGGAAATCATAAGGGACTTAATATGGTTAAACTGTTTACATTCCTACATGGAAAGTTGATATTTATAACTCATAAGACCTTTCTCATTTATTATGGTAGTTAGAAGGAGTATATATAGACAGAGGGCACGGGTATGAATTGAATATGAAGGGATGATATCTAAAAAATAAAATTAAGGGGAGAGAGGAATGTACTTGGAGAAAGAGAAATGGAGAGGTATGATGGGATAAATTATCTCACATAAAAGAAGCAAGAAAAAGCTTTTATAGTAGAGGGGAAGAGGGGGAGGTGAGGGAGAGTGAGTGAAGCTTACTCTTGTGAGAATTGGTTCAAAGAGGGAATAACATACACACTCAATTGGGTATAGAAATCTATCTTACTCTACAGGAAAGTAGGAGAGGAAAGGGATAAGAGAAGGAAGGGGGTGATAGAAGGGAGTGCAGATTGGGGGAGGATATAGTCAGATAGAAAACACTTTTGAGGCAGGACGGGGTGAAAGAGATAGAGTAAATGAGGGTGGTAATAGGATGGAGGGAAGTAAAGTTAGCAAAAGTAACAGTGGAAAAAAATTGAAGCAAGTTTCTCTGATAAAGGCCTCACTTCTCAAATACATAGAGAACTGAATGAAATTTATAAAAATAAAAGCCATTCTCCAATTGAGAAATGATCAAAAGATATGATAGGTTTTCAGATGAAGTAATCAAAGCTATCTATAGCCATATGAAAAAATACTCTTAACTCACTAATGATTGGAGAAATGCAAATTAAAACAATTCTGAGGTACTACCTCATATCTATTAGATTGGCTAATAGGACAGAAAAGGTAAATGACCAATGTTGGAGGGGATGTGGGAAAAATGAGACTTTAATGCATTGCTGGTGGAGTTATGTATGAACTGATTCAACTATTCTGTAGAGTAATTCGGAACTGTGCCCAAAGCACTATAAAACCATGTATACCCTTTGACCTAGCAATACCACTACTAGGCCTGTATCCCAAAAGGGATAAAAAATGAAAAGTAAAAGGGCCTGTATGTGCAAAAATATTTATAGCAGTTCTTTTCTGGGGGTAAAAAATTAGAAGTTGAGGGGATACCCATCAATTGGGGAATGGCTGAACAAGTTGTGGTATGTGATTATGGTGGAATACTATTGTACAAATGATGAGCAGAATACTGTTATGATAATTATGGTGGGACTTTTTGTTTTCTCTTTTAGAATGCTAAGGTAATCAAGTACCTTTGATGAGTCTTGCCTTTCAAATGTAATAGTAAGCAAAGTGGACTTTTTATTGTCTTTTGTTTCTTTGATTGAATCAAGAGTCTTTGACCAGCTTAAGAAACAAGAAAGCCTAGTTTACATAGGTTTGAGTTGCAGGGTTGTGACACCCTCTGACCTTGAGAAGGGTGTATGAGATCTGAGGTTAGCGTTTTGTTTTGGGGCTCTCACTCACTGGAAGAGTGTTGTGTGATTCGACTAGATGAGACTCTAAGTAGCCATTGTTAAGAGCCCCCTGGCTTTGAAAACCCAGATGTTGGTGCTTCTCTTTTGGGTAACTATGTATGTGATGTCTTGATCAGACAAAGCCTGCCGATCTGTTTGTAGTTTCTGTTGTATTGGCCCTGAAGTTCAAGGTGCTGACTTTTTCCCCTGAACTAAGTGAATGATATATGTATGTTTAATTAAAGTGAGATGGTTAACCCTTTAAAGTTGCTTTCCTTAGAAAAGCAGATCAAAGGACCTGGGCTAGGAGCCCTTGTGTGTGTTCTTGTTGTTGGTCTTTCACCCCTACAACAGCTGCTAGCAACATTGTTGATACAAATGGTTTCAGAAAAACCTGGAAAGACTTGCATGGACTGATGCAACGTGAAATGTACTGTGTACAAAGTAACAGCAATATTGTAAGATGATCAGCTGTGAATGACTTAGCTATTCTCAGCAATGCAATATCCAAGACAGCTCTGAAGGACTTATGATGAAAAATGCTGTCCATCCCCAGAGAAAGAATTGATGGTGCCTGAATACAGATTGAGGTATACTTTTTTTTTAACTTTATTTTTCATGAGTTTTTTTTGTCTATATTTTCTTTCACAACAGGATTATTATGGATATGTTTTGTATGACAACACATGTATAACCTATATCAGATTGCTTGACTTGTCAATGAGAATGGATGGGGAGAGAGGGAGGGAGATAATTTGGATCTCAAAAAAGTTTGAAAAAGGAATGTTAAAAATTGCTTTTACATGTAACTGGGGAAATATAAAATCCTAAGTTTAAAAAAAGAAAGGAGCAGTTAGCTTGTACCTTTACCTGACTTGATCCTCAGTGCCTTGAACACTTCTAATCATTTATCTATGTTCATTTCAGAACCAGACCCTCATTTAAGGTCCCCGGTGCTGAAGTCACAGCAGGACCAATAATGTAGACTATACCTCCATTTCCCATTTTACTTTCTTTTCCAGTGGAAGTGCTTCTGTTTGGAAAAAAAGAATGACAGTTTTTGCATTCCTTCCAATAATGGTGGGGGACAGAATTGTGACTAATCCGAAATGAGAATCTTTAAATCATTCACTTTGGGTGATAATGTGCAGTCAGAGACACACTCAGACAATCATGTTAACACTCAGCCCCTCTCCCTTGTCTTGGTGCTCTGTGGTCTTGGCTCTGATGTCAGCATCTTGAGTTCCAGTTGGATGCTAGAGATCAGAGGCTGCAGATCACCCAGGTAGCCTGTCACTAGAGCTTGATATCACTGAGAAATGAAGGAGACCTGCCCCAGGTACAGAGTTCAGGAGCTGGAGGTCAAGTAGCACCTAAGGTGAGAGGTTCCTCTGACTAACTGCTCACATTTTGATTATTATAAGTATGTCCCCTGGAACCTCCATGAACCTGAAAGAGGGAAGTTTAACTTCAGTGGAAACCTAGATCTGGAGTATGTGCTGATGACCAAGTAGCCCTGTGCTTGGGAGGCAGAGGGATGATTTGAATGGAAATGGGAGTAGGTAGAAAGGAGAGTGGAATATTCCCTTAGTCTTTGAAAAAAAATCTGGATATTATGTCTGTGTTTTCCTCAAAAGCTGAGAAGCTGTGTTCCATGGATCCAAACCCAGTGTTAGTACTCATCAATGAGTGAGTCCTTTTGCTCTGTGTGGGACTTTGACCTCTGTCTTTGTTACGAGGTCTCTTCCATTATAATCTAGTAGAGAAACTGCTTAAGGACCTAGAATTTTTGTACCCTTTGTCAACAGTGTGAACCCTGACATCTAGGCTCACAAGTTTGTAAGAAAAGGAAGATTTGAGTTTCCATTTTTGTGCCCTAGAACCACCTTTATGAACCTTCCTCCTCCTTTGTTCAGGCCTCTTGCCTCTTTTTGGGGGGGGATTAGAAATATTTTTTGGGAATCTATCTATCTATCTATCTATCACCTATTATCTATCTAATTCCACCCAATTACATGTTAAAACAGTTTTTAAACATTTGGCTTTTTTTAAAGTTTTGAGTTCTAAATTCTATCTCTCCCTTTCTCCCTCCCCTCCCTCCCTGAGATGGTAAACAATTAGATATAGTGCAGTCATGTAAAAACATTTCCATATTATTCTGTTTCATTCTGTACAAGAAGAGTCAAATAATAAAAAGAAAGAAAATGAAAAATAGCATGCTTCAATCTGTATTCAAACAATATCTGTTATCCTCTGGAGGAGTATAGTATGCTTCATCATTAGTCCTTTGGGATTGTCTTGGATCATTATATTGCTGAGAATAGCTAAGTCATTCACAATTCTTCATTATACAACATTCTTGCTATTGTGTACAACATTCTCCTGGTTCTGTTCACTGAACTTTATACCAGTTCATATAAGTCTTTCCAAGTTTTTCTGAAATCATCCTACTTGTCATTTCTTATAGCACAATAATATTCCATCCAGCACAATAATATTCCAATCATATGCCACAGCTTGTTTAGCCATTTTCCAATTGATGGATATCCCTTCAATTTCCAATTCTTAGCCACCATAAAAAGAGCTGCTATAAATATTTTTTGTATAGATAGGTCCTTTCTGCCCTTTTTTGGATGTCTTTGGGATATAGACCTAGCAGTGGTATTGCTGGATCAAAGGGCATGCACAATTTTATAGCTCTTTGGGCATAGTTCCATATCACTCTTCAGAGTGGTTGGATCAGTTCACGACTACATCAACAGTGATTTAGCATCCCAGTTTTCCTGCATCCCCATCCATCATCCAACATCCATCATTTTCCTTTTTCCCCATATTAGCTAGCCAATCTTATAGGTGTGAGGTAGTTCCTCAGAGTTGTTTTAATTTGCATTTCTCTGATCAATAGTGATTTAGAGCATTTTTTTCATACGACTATAGATAGGTCAATTTCTTTGTCTGAAAGCTGCCTGTTCACATATCAGTTGGGGAATGACTTGTATTTTTAAAACCTATTTCCTCTTAATAACTGATAAATTCCCCTGTTGCATCTTCCTCTTCAGAAAGATCTGGATTTCTACTTTCTTGACTTGAAAGAGTTTGATCAGAAGAGTACCTGGATAACATGATAACCCACTATGTCTAACTAACCCTCATGCCTGCTCTCTACCCCTTCAGGTCAGCTTTTTTGAACTCTGTTTCTGACACTATCTCTTTCTCTAGGGCCTTTGTTCAGATGGCAGCAGATCTTGGGTTGTGGGTGATTCTGCACCCTGGCCCCTACATCTGCAGTGAGTGGGACCTCGGGGGCTTGCCCAGGTAAGGTGATATGAGTGGTTTAGGGCGCTGATTCCAGATGTTCCATGAACTTGTCTAAAATATAAACCACAGAAGTATATTTTATTTTTAAAGGCTATTTTTATCTATAGTGTACCCTTTACATCAGAAAGCAACAAATGAACCTTTAAGTAATGGGCATTGTCCGGACAAATCTACATGATGTTGCCATGACTGTGATGTTCAGGATGGACATCTATGAGGCATTTTTCTTTTAGATAATGAACAACTTTGGATAATTCACTTAATTTCTCAAAAATTCCCCTTCTCAGTCTATAAAACAGGAATAATCATAACTGAAAGGCCTTTCAAGGATAAAATATGAGAAAAACACAGAAGGGCCTTGAAAAGTAACAGGTGAGATGTAAATGCAGTTGATTATATCCTTTGAGCTTCATTTTTTTTGTAGCCCAGTTGCTCACTCATTATGTGTGTGTATGTGTGTGTGTGTGTGTGTGTGTGTGTGTGTGTGCATGCTTGCATATGCACTAGGCTGTTGGGAAGAAAAGAGTAAGGAGGGTTTGGTGGGAGGGTTAGCGATTCTATGGCAGGAGCATAAAACCTCAGAGCTAAAACAAAAATCAGGTGATGTAGTTCATCCCATATCTTTGCCATAAATCATCTCATGCAGGTGAATTTCTTGGTGAACATTATACTTTAAAAGTTTTTTGCTTTCCTCTTCTCCAGGAGCTTCCTTAAAGTCTTTATCTCTTAGTATTTAGATGATGTGGTAGGGGAGTAGAGATCTGGATTGGGGAAAGCTGCTGCCTCCTGTCACATTTTGATTATGCTCTTGTATAATCGGGTACCATGGTAACAGTTTATATGTTCTTTATGAGCAATATGGGAATACAAGGATGGGGGTGACTGACAATTCGACACACTGCCATAACTCCTTTCTTATCTAGGGGTCCAAAACATTCTATTAATGTTTCCTTGTGTCTACATCGGATTGATCTGATTTGCATCCCTTTCTGGCATGCTATGTCTTAACCTTAGCAATTTAATCGAATCTGCTAAAAATATAATAAAATACAAGCATCCAGGGTATAATACAGAAGCTGAAAACATCTCACTTCTCTTCATCCCCCAGAGATGAACCTCACTTTTGTTGCCTCCTACTACATAGTGAAAAAACTGGAAAGCTCATGTACTCAATGCAAACTTCCCTGCCAGAATGGTTTGAGTAACTCCTTACATTCAACCTCGGCTGAGATCTAGGCCTCCTCCCTTGGCTTCCAGGGCTATAGAGGCCTCCATTGCTGTGCCATCTGGTTTTCTGTCCCATTCATCCAGCTTACTCCTTGACTCTTGGCCATGTATGTTTGGATTAGTTCCCCCACACAGAGAATGTATATCTTGAATATCAGATTTTTATCAGTACTATTGCTGCAGATATATTTTTGTTTGACACTTTCTTTTCTTATTTCATCTTCATTTGGATGACCACCTTTTGGAAAGGTTATAGAAGAGGTTCTTTTTTAGGTACAGGGTATACTAAATGACCTCTGAAGCCCTTTTGTTGTTGGGAATGTTAGAATAAATCAAGGGACCAAGTGGGATTTATACCAGGAATGCAGGGTTGGTTCAGTATTAGGAAACTATCAGCTTGATTGACCATATCAACAACAAAACCAACAGAAATTATATGATTATTTCAGTAGATGTTGAAAAAGCTTTTGACGAAATACAGCATCTATTCTTAAATGATAAGCAGTATCTATCTAAAACCATCAGCATGCATTATCTATAATGGGGATAAGCTAGAGGCCTTCTGGATAAGACCAAGGGTGAAGCAAGGATGCCCTTTATCTCCACTATTATTCAACATTACTAGAAATGTTATCAATAGCAATAAGAGAAGAAAAAGAAATGGAAGGAATTAGAATGGGCAATGAGGAAACAAAACTATCACTCTTTGCTGATGATATAACGATATATTTAGAGAATCCTAGAGAATCAAGTAAGAACTGGTGAAATAATTAACAACTTTGGCAAGGTTGCAGAATATAAAATAAACCCACATAAGTCATCAGCATTTCTACATATGACCAACAAGAGATAGAAAGAAAAATTCCATTTAAAATAACTGTAGACAATATAAAATACTTGGGAGTCTACCTGCCAAGACATACCTAGGAACTATATGAACACAATTATAAAGCACTTTTTACACAAGTAAAGTCAGATGCAAACAACTGGAAAAAAATATTAATTGGTCATGGGTAGGTTAAGCCAATATAATAAAAATGACAATTCTACCTAAATTAATTTACTTACTCAGTGCCATGCCAATTAAACTACCAAAAATTATTATGTAGACCCAGAAAAAAATGACAAAATTCATCTGGAAGAACAAAAGGTCAAGAATTTCAAGGAAATTAATGAAAAAAATGCAAAGCAAAGTGGCCTAGCAATACCAGATCTCAAACTCTGTTATAAAGCAGTAATCATCAAACTACCTGGTACTAGCTAAGAAATAGAATGATGGATCAGTGAAATAGATTAGGTACACAAGACACAGTAGTAAATGATCATAATAACCTAGTGTTTGATAAACCCCAAAACTCTAGTTTCTGAGATAAGAAATCACTATTTGACAAAAGCTGTTGGGAAAACTGTAAAATAATATGGTAGAACCTAGGTATAGAGCAACATCTTATACCATATACCAAGACAAGGTCAAAATGGGCACATGATTTAGACATAAAGGGTGATACCATAAACAAGTTAGAAGAGCAAGAAATAGTCTTCCTATCATATCTAGGGAGAAGAGAAGAATTTATTACCAAACAAGAGATAGAGAGCATCATGAAATATAAAATAGATAATTTTGATTTTATTAAGTTAAAAAGCGTTGGCACAAATAAAACCAATGCAACCAAGATTAGAAGGAAAGCAGAAAACCGGGAAACAGTCTTTACAGCACATAAAGGCCTCATTTCTCAAATATGTAGATAACTGAGTCAAATTCATAAGAATACAAATCATTTCCCAATTGATAAATGGTCAAACAGTCAGTTTTCAGATGAAGAAATCAAAGCTATCTATAGTCATATGAAGTGCTCTAAATTACTTTTGATTAGATAAATGCAAACTAAAACAACTCTGAGGTACAACTTCACACCTATCAGATTAGCTAAAATGATAAGGAAGGAAAATGATAAATGGAAAGGATGTGGGAAAACTGGGACACTATGCACTGATGGAGTTGTGAACTGAACCAACCATTCTGAAGAACAATTTGGAACCATGCCTAAAAAGCTATAAAACTGTGCAGACCTTTTGATCCAGCAATACCACTATCATGTCTGTATCCCAAAGATATCATAAAAAAGGGAAAGGACCACCATGTACAAAAATATTTATGGCAGCCTTTATCGTGGTGGCAAAAAATTGGAAATCGAAGAGATACCCACCTATTGAGGAATGGCTGAACAAGATGTGGTATATGTCATGGAATACTACTGTGCTATAAGAAATGATGAGCAGGAAGATTTAACAAAAACCTGGAAAGACTTGTATGAACTGATGCTGAGTGAAGTGAGCAGAACCAGGAGAACATTACATACAGCAACAGCAATGTTGTGTGATGACCAGCTATGAATGACTCACCTCTTCTCAGCAGTACTATGATTCAGACAATTATAAAGGACTCATGATGGAAAAGGCTATCCAAATCCAGATAAAGAAGAGATGGAGTCTTGAATGCAAATTGAAGCATAATTTTTTTCACTATTTTTTCATGGTTTTCTCCTTTTGCTCTGTTTTCTTTTTTCATAAATGTGACTAATATGGAAATGATTGCACATATATCAAATTACTTACCATTTTAGGAAAAGGGGAGGGGACAGAAAATTTGGAACTCAAAATCTTGTTAAAGTTAATGAATGGTAAAAATTGTCTTTACATATAATTGGAAAAAATAAAATACTATTAAAATTTTTAAAAAAAGGATGCATCAAGAGAGACAGCTTGAGCCTTGATTCCTTGAGTCAGGGGTTCTTAAACTGTGGGGAGGGGAGATGTCTATGGATAAACTTCAGGAGATCCATGAACATAGATGGGGAAAATTTTTCTCATCTTTATTTTCACTAACCTAGAATTGATTTTTAACTTTTCCTTCAATTATGAATTAAAACTCATAGGCTTCACTGGTAGCTATTAAAAAGATTTTTGATATAAAAAAGGTTTTTTAAAAATCCCATTGTTTTACAGAGAAACTAACCTAACACGGAGCATAGTCTTAGGAAAAACTGACTCAGGTGCCTTGATGAGGCCTCTGGTAGGTAGTATTTTTCTCACCACATCCTGCCCTCAGAATCATAGAATATGCTTGAATGGGAGTTCCCCCTACAACTTCTGACAAACAATCATTCCAGACTTTACTTGAAGACCTACCGTGAGGGGAAGCTCATGACCTAATCTCTCCTAAAATTTGTTCCACTTTGGATAGCTCTTTGATACAGGGGTTCTTCAGTTTTTTTTTTGTTTTTTGTGTGTCACGGACTCTCTTTGTCAGTCTAGTGAAGCCTATGGACTCCTCAAGAATCATGTTTTTTAAATGAATAAAATTAAAAAATACATTAAAATACACAAAATATACATAAAACATAGGATTACAGAGGAGGTCCATCATATTTAAGTGCAGTGATCATATAGTAAAAAAGAAAATCAACAGCCCCCATATTAAGAACCCCTGCTCTAATTAATAAGAAGTTTTTATGTAAATCATGTCCTTCCCCCCTTCATTGTTATTTTTATTAAATTTCTTCCAATGAACTTCTTTTCTTTCCCTCCCACATCCCTTCCCCCTGCCACCAATTTTTTGGGCAAAAAAGGGAAACAAAACCCTTGTAACAAATATACATGGTCAAGCAACACAAATTCGTATGTTGGCTATATCCATAAAATATATGTCTTAATCTTCTCTCAGAGTCCATCAACTTCTCTGTCAAGAAGTAGGTGAAGTGTTTCATTATCTATTGCGCTGATCAGAGTTTTGAAGCTCTGAAAGCTGCTTTTCTTTATGATACTGCTGTTGTATAAGCTGTTCTCCTGGCTCTATTCACTTTACTTTGCATTAGTTCATACAAATTTCCCTAGTTCCAAGGTTCTTGGAAACTTATCTGTTTCATCATTTCTCAAGGCACAATAGTATTCTATTACATTCATTGTAATTTGACCAGCCATTTCCCAACTGATGGGTACTCCCTTACTTTTAAATACTTTGCCACTATAAAAAAGAGCTGTTATATTTTTATTTTTTCCTTTTTATTTGATCTCTTGAGTTATATTAATCAGCCTTTTGGCAATTTCCATCCACTGCTTCCTGTTCTACCCTCCAGGGCCAAGCAGAAAAGTCTAATCCCTTATCTCTGTGACAACTCATCAGACTTTGAACACAACTATCATATCTCCACACCCATAGATCTTTTCCTTAGGCTAAATGTCACTAGTTCCTCCAACTGATTCTCCTATGGTGTGATTTTGAGGCCCTTTATTAACTTGATCACTCTTCTCTGTACATGCTCTGACTTAATGATGGCCTCTTTGAAATATGGCACCCACATGGAACATAATATTCCAGATGTGGCTCAAACTGAGTAGCACACAAGTGCTACTTAGCCTTAGACACTATGCCTCTCTTAGTGGAATCAAAGATTGCTTTAGCTTTTTGGGGTGACGTATCACATTATATGTACATATTGAGCTTACGCTAAATCTCCAAATCTTTTTCCAGATATACTGCTGTTTACTCAAGTCTCTCCAATCTTGGATTTGTGAAATTGATTTTTTGAACCTAAGTGTAAAGAATTGATCCCTATTCAATTTTCTCTTGTTCTGTTGGTCCCAACGTTTTAACATCTTGAGCACTTTTTGGATCTTGACTGTTGTTCATGGTGTTAGCTATCCCTCCCAGCTTTGTGCCACCTAAAGATTTGTGGGGTATGAGTATGCCATTTATGCCTTTATCCAAATCACTAATACCTCTCCCCTGCCCAACCCCCAGCAAGGTTCCCATTAGTTCTTTCTTAGCAACCATCTCCTCCCTGTTGGCAGGAATCAGGTTCAGAGTAATGGTTCCTCCACTTTTTAAAAGATGAAATTGTCTTTTAGGCAAGCCATTTGTGGCAGAGACCTAGAACTCTGGCAGATATTTAGATTCAAGTCCCCTCTCACTGCCTTGTGATGTCTCTGTGCTAGGTGTCTTTAGAGGTCAACTAGTCCAAGGCCCTCACATTTTAGGTGTGTAACTGAGGCCTAAAAGGGTTAGGCAACCTGTTTGACATCATCGTGTGCTAAATAGCAGAACCAGAATTTGAACTGAGGCCTCCATATTTGGTGATCTCTCCACAGTCCCTCGCTCTCACTCAGATTGCCTGCCCTCTGAAGAATTCCTCACTCTCCCTCAGGAGAAGGGTGTGAGCTGTTTGTCATCAGGCACTGTAGTTCTTTGGGATCTTTGTGTCTTTCAGCTTGCTTTAATCCTAGGCTTTATCTTCTTGTCCAATTTAATTGCCTAAAACCCTAGGACCACCTTGAAGAAGCAGGGTGAGGTTTAATGTGAAGAGCTCTGAAGGTGGAGATGATTTTGTATCCTGACTCTGTTAGTGAGTAGTTTTGTGACTATGGGTGATCAACTAGCCTCTCCAAACCTCATAAAATGGGGATGATAATAATATCCCAACTCCCTTGCAGGGTGCATCTGAGGACAGCACTTTGTAGACCTTAAAGTGCTCTATCAATGTGGCATTTTACCTTTTCTCTTTTCTCCTTTCTCCTCTAGCTGGTTACTTCAAGATGCCTACATGTGCCTGAGAACAACTTACAAAGGCTTCACTAAAGCTGTGGATCTTTATTTTAATCATCTCATTCCCAGAGTGGTCCCACTGCAGGTAAAAGTCCTTTCTCTCCCTTCTACCTCTCTGTCATGCTCAGAGAAGTAACTTGTTCTTATTCTTTTTCATGGACTGAGCTGGACCTAGCTCTTGGTGGAAAAACATAATCAGGCTTAAGTTCTGATTTTGGTTGCTTGTCTTTCTAAGGGACATGGGCAATTGTCCTCTGGACTGATGCTCCTACTCCTCAGGCACCCCTTAAATGGGCTCTGAAGAAGGAAAGACAAGTGTTTGGACATCACTGCCCATGTGCCCCCCGGGAGCACGGTCTGGAAGAGCTCCCTAGAATTATGTCTCTTTTCAGGTGCTGGAGCTACCAGTTCAGACATCTTGCAAAAACACAGAAGTAAGCTGCCTTCTGGATCTCTGTGCATATGCCAGGAAGCACACTTGGCCTCCTGAGTTCTCATCAGGCTTTGCTCTTTGCGCAGTTAATCTAGGGTCTAAAATGTACGGATCATTCATTTGATATTTCACAACTGTGTCAAAATTGACTTGTGCCCTCATTTCCCATTAAGATTCTTTCCTTCTCAGATTCGCATTAATCAAAGGAATACACATTCACTTTATAAATTAGGGCCCATTTACTGAATAGAATAATAATTTAAAACATTCAATATTAAAACTCTTGGCTGCTATAGTAAAGACCTGAAAACCTTCGCTTCCCCCTTCCAGTCTTCAACTAGGTATACCTAATTCAGCTTTTAGGGGAGCATATTTCTGTATTCCATTTCCAAAGTAAATAACAGAAAGGTAATATATTGTCTCCACAAAGTCTAATCTGGCAGACAATTTTTAACCAGTCTCTGGCAAATGTCTTCTGCTCCTGATAGTCATCAGATAATCTCTAGAAGCTCATGTGGCAATCTTTCTGCCCACGTAGGATCTCTAATTGGTTTGCTATGCGTCCTAATTTCATCCTTTGAAGACATTCTTTTATCAGTAAGTATCTGTCAGCTCTTACCTATGGATTCTTGGGAGCATGGGGGTGAGGGATGGAGGAAATCCCCTAGTCAGATTGACTCCCACATGGTAAACCTACTGTTTGTGTGGTTTCCCACTGCTCTGCCTAGTATGTCTCGCTATTTGCTTTGATAGATGTCAAACCATCCACTCTTTTGGTTTTGAAGGCCCAGTCAGTATTGGCTCTTCTCTTTACAACTCCAAACTCTTCATGTCCATAGGACATAATACTCAGAATGCAAAAGAAATCTTCCTCTCCCAGTGGACACAGCGGGAGCAGGAGGGGGCGGAGGACACCTGTTTTTATCTATATTAAGAAAAGAACAGAATCAAAAAAGGGAATTAATAGTTAGGCTAAGTTAGGAGGCAATAAGAAAGTACCTAGTTACGCTTGGTAACAACTAGTGAGCTGCAGCTCTGACGATGAGGGGTAAGGACAATAGTGAGACAAATTTGATTCATAGCAAGGCTTTATAACTGGGACATGGGTCCTGTAGGAGGAGCTTGTCCAAGCTCAGGGACCTCCTGGGGCTGGTGTGAAACAGTTCTGGGATTTTGTTCCTGTGGAGTTCATTCAGAGAGTGAGTACAAAGGATTGTTGTTATGCCAAGCTCGGGGAACAGCTTGCTTGCTGGGCCTTAACTCTGGAACAGGGTGTCTCCTGATAGTAAAAAGAGAGGCAGAAGTCTTGGCATGGGCATCCTGACACTACCATGTAATTGTCTCTGTGAGAAAATGTCATCCAGCTTCTAGCTCCTGATTCCAGGAATACCTTCCAGCCTCAGCAGGGCCTTAATGGGGGATTAGAAGTCTTGGGAACTAAGAGTTTGTTCACTTTCTGCCCTGCTACACCTTTATGAGAGGAAGCACCTCCTCCTTAGGCCTGTGTATTATCCTAAGAGGCTGCATCTCTGCAGTTATGAAAGAGAGGGACCTGTAAGTTCTGAATTAGAGAACAGAGGGAAAAGTGGTAGCTAGAATATAGTGTGGGAGGCCTGTCTCCAGAACTGTGTTGAGCTTCTGCCTTAGGGCTTTACCCAGGCAAGACACTGGTTGTTACTTTGGGTCCTGAGTGGGGTGTACCCCCCTTGAATTGAGTAGATGGGCTGCTGGTGGTTTAGGTATGAGCTATAGCGACAAGTTCCCTAACTCACAATTGTAAACTCAGAGAGCAGTTATTAGTCAAGTCTCTATTGTGTCAACGTGACATTGAGGCAAGACAGATAATCCCAGTGTCCCTGTTTCCATTTGTGACTGAGTCTGGGGACACCAAACTAGCCAAGGGAATCTACTCTGACCCAGACTGGAAGCAGACATGTAGTTTTCCAGGCCTTTATAGTCACATCACCAGCTGTGACAAGGACCTGAGCTAATTGGGGCTTTAATTACCACTTTGCTACTGCTAAGCATGGATGATGCTAAGTTCCAGTCTCTGGGATGCAGGGATTTAGATGTTTAATTTTAAGTGTTTTTTTCCTTAATTGTAGAATTTGCCATTTGTGTTCTTGGTGTAACTGTCTGCCCTATGTGATGGTGGGAAACCCTGAGGTAGGGAATGTAGTTGCTTTGAATGTATTGCTTAATAATTTTTTTTGTTTAATTATTTTCTTCTAGGCCCTTTTGAAGAGAAGAATTGTAGAACTGCTTATGACCTCAGACAATAAGGATGAATTGAGGAAAAGCAAGCTGAAAGGAGGTACATGCATATTCTAATCTTTCAGGTACATTGATATGAACAGTTATAGGATAGTACAAAAACATTAGACCAAGAGGTAACTGAACCTACATTTTTAGTATGACATACCCGTGTAGGACGAGGGCATTTTCAGAAAAAGAAGCAAGGAAGCATGTTGAAGTAGCCAAAGGGGTCAAGATCCAGAAAAATAGCTTCCCAGAAGTGTTTGGGCATGAGCTTTCCCCCTTATCTGTTGTTCCCACTCTACTGTTGTGCAGTTCTCAAGGTTTTTTGGGGTGACCATCTCTGGCTAGAGTACCACCTACCCTTCCTTATAGCTCTGTCATTGGGCTATTTGTCCCTTTTGGCTTTCGAGTAGGTTATAGGATACCACGCAGTTCTGGGTTTTATGGCTTTCCCCTTTGGGTCAGCCCCTCGTACTGTGAGAAAAGTCTGAGGCGCTGCAATGTAGACAGAGTGGCCAGTTCACAACCTAGCCTCAGGGATTGTGCTCTTAAGAAGTAGGCAGGGATTCCTCCTCCTCTCTACACCTGAAAGTATTTCAGTACTCCAGCCCCAGCCTTGGGCTTACTGAGAGCATAGCAGTTCACTCCAGAGGATCAGGGGCAGGATTGCCATTTGCTAAGGCGTAGGAAGTGAGCACACCTCTGGGTTTGTTCCTCTCTACAAGTGAGAATGCAGACCTTAGAGAGGTTTTCTTTTTAGGATCCCTGGAATTCCGTGTTGGTGGTCCTGAAGCCTGAGCACTTTCCTGTTTCAGCAGCAGTTCCCCACATTCTCCACTAGATGGCACTCTGTCCACATTCCTGGGCAAACTAGCTGCATGGGGCTCGTTGATCAATCCCTGCACCTGTTGTTGGCTCCCCTGCTTCTCAAGGGCAGCAGGGCTTGGGTACCAGGGCTGCTGTTAGCGCTGGTGTCAATGTTTTCGTGGGCCTCTGTGTTCTCCTGCTTAGCCCAGTGTGGTCCCTTCTGTCGCCTACCTGTGTCCTCTCCCTGGGCTTCTGTCCTTCAAAGAGCTTCCAAATAAGAAGAGGAGAGGCATTGGGCAGAGGCGCTCACCATCCCCCGGATGAGAGATACCGGGGGACTTGAGCTAAGCGCTTTACCAATTGTATTTCACCTGATCCTCCCAGCTATCCTGGGAGGTAGGTGCTGTTATTATCCCCATTTCACAGATGAGGAAACAGGGAGAGAGGTGAAGTGACTTGTCCACAGTCACCCAGCTAGTGAGTGTCTGAGGATGGATTTGGCTGGATTTAGTCTTCTGATTTCAGGCCCAGCACTCTAGCCATCCAGCTACCTAGCTGAGTCTAGGGCCAAGTAGGGGTGAGAGTCAAGCAGGCTCATTCTGGCCATTCTGGTTCCCTGTCTACAAGAAAAACAGCTGAGCCTGTGAGCACATTGAGAAAGGTCTAGGGTAGAACCTGTAAAGATTCCTCGCACTCTCTGGTATCCAAGCTGCTGCCAAGACTTGTTGATTTCACCTTTGCACGTTGCACCTTGCAACATCTCTCAAATATCCTCCCTTCTCTCCTCTGACAGTGCCACCTTCATCACTTCACACCTGGACTGCTGTGACAGCCTGCTGGTGGGGCTGCCTGCCTCAAGTGTCTCCCCACTGCAGTCCATCCTCCACTTGGCCATAGAGTGATTTTCCTAAAGCATAGCTTTGATCATGTCACTCCCCTACTCAATAAACCTCATTGGCTTCCTATTGCCTCCAGAATTAAATACAAACTGTTTTGTTTGGCGTTCAAAACCGTTCATAACCTGGTCCCCTCATACATTTCCAGTGTTCTTACATACTTTGCTCTCTGATATGTACTCTTTGATCCAGTGACACTGGCCTCCTGTCTGTTCAATGAGTAAGACACTCCATCTCTCAGCCCTGCACATTCTTTCTGTCCTCCATGCCTGGAATGCTCTCCCTCCTCCGCTCTGACTACTGACCTCCCTGCTTTCCTGTAAGTCCCAGTTAAAATCCCAATTCCTACAGGAAGCCTCCTCCAATCAGTCTTAATTTCAATGCCTTCCCTCTGTTAATTATTTCCTGTTTATTCTGTACATAGCTTGATTTGTATATATTTGTTTGCATGTTGTCTCCTCCACTAGATTGTAAGCCCCCTGAAGGCAAGGGACTGTTTTTTTAACTCTTTTTGTAACCCCAGGGCTTTGCATAGCGCCTGGCACATAGTAGGCACTTAATAAATGTTTATTGAATTAAAATGATAAAAGACAAGAAGGGAACTCACATATAGATCTTAGTCCCAGCTGTTCTTTTTTTCCTTTCTCTTTCTCTCTTTTTTAAAATTACATTTCTACTCCATTTACTCCCAAATTATTGAGGTGGAGGCCCTTTCTGTCTCTGTGCTAGTCACCAATCTTTGTCTAGTTTTCTTCTAAATTACTCTGATTTTGTGGTTGATACCCCCTTCCTTTGCTTAGTGCATCTGTGATAAAAGTTAGGTTTTACAAGAAAAATATTTTGTAAGCAACTTCTAAACCTGAAATATTCCCAATCTAGCCCCAAATGGCTGCCAGAACTTCCCAGATTATTTAAATATTGACACTGCTGTATGACAAGCTGCTTTGAGGTCTCAGGACAAGACCCTCTTCCTGGGCTTCTACAACATTCCTCTACATTCCTTTCTGGTGTCTTCTTCTGGCCTCATCCAATGAAATGCTAAACATAATGGTTCTAAATGCCATGAGGTTTTCCACTTTTTCAAAGCTTCACCTCAAGTTCACACTGAAGTCATGTCATATCCCTTTGAACCATGGAAATGCTCAACCAAATACCTTTTAAGTTTAGAATATCACATATATATATATATATATATATATATATGATATATAATACATACACAGCACTAACCTAATATTAACCCAATATAATTCTATTAGGGTTAATTCTATGAGATTAGATGGCCTCCTAATCCTTTCCAACTTTGAGAATCTATGTAATTTCCATCCAATTCTCACCAACAGTTAGGAAAGCGACATTTAATTACAGGATGCAGGGAGGTAGGATGCCTTAAAAGAACAGGAATGGCAAGGTAAACAGGCTTGAATGTGATGAGATATGTAACCAGGAAGTGTACTCTGCATCACTGTCATTGCCTGATAGGTCAGTCTTTAGGGCCCCAAATGAGTTACTCCTTCATTAAGACTTTGCTATGAACATGGCATCGTCAAACTTGACTTTAGTGTCCAGTTACCTTGAGGCAGGCATTGCGGTTAGCAAGTGATACTGTCTTAACGTTAGTGATCTTGAGTTTGATTACTGGAAACCCCTAGCATGTATCATTAAAGGAATGGCTTGTGAGCGTTTAAAGAGTAAAGTACTGATCATTAAGAGCCAGGATGGGCTCATAAAAAACAGGCTACCACTGACTAATCTCTTACCCTTTTTGGAAAGGGTTACTGGATTAGTTGACCAGAGGAGTGCTATAGACAGAGTATGCTTGGATTTCAGCAAGTCTTTCATGATGTCCTTATGAACAAGTTGGATGATACGGGGTAGATGATAGTGCAGTTACTTAGATTTGGAACTGGTTGAATGATTAGTCCAAAAAAATAATTGTTAATGGATCAATGTTAACTTGAAGGGGGATGTCTCTGATAGAGTGGGCAAGGATCTGTATTGGCATTATAATATTCAACATTTTTGTCAATAACTTGAATGAAGGCACAAATGAATGCTTATTTAATGTGTAGGTGACACAAATCTGAGAGGAACAGATAACATGTTGGGTGACATAGATGAGAACTTAAAAAAACTTGACAGGCTAAAACAATGGGTTGAATTGAAGAAGATTTAACTTAATAAGGATAGAGATAAATGTAAAGTCCTAATACTTCTATATTTGATCCTTTGAACCCAAATATAGAATGGGAAAGACAGGGCCATATAAGAATTCATGTGAAAAAGATTTGAGGGGAGGGGGAGGTTTAGAGACCTGTAACATCTTTGAGAGTCAGGAGAGTGCCATGGAAGCTGACAATGCTAAAGCAATCTTACTTAACCTGCTGTAAGTGAGGCACAATGTCCATGGCAAGAGAGGGGAGAGTCTTGGTGTACTCTGCCCTAGGCAGAACACATCTGGAGTACTGTATTTAGTCCCGAGTGCCTCACTGTAGGATGGACATTGATTGATAAGCTGGAGAATGTCCAAAGAAGGATGAACAAGATGTTGAGAGCATTGGAAACTCTGCTGTGCAGCGATCAATTGAAAGACCTGGGAATGTTTAACTTGGGGAAGAGGAGATTTAGTGGAGGACAAAAGAACAGTTTTCAAGTGCTGGAAGGGATGTCACAAGGAAGAGGGATCAGAATTGTTATCCTGGGTCCCAGTTGCAGAACTAGGAGCAGCTGACAAATTTCAGTGAGGTACATTTAGTCTCAAAGTCAGGAAGATTTTTATAGCAATTAGAGTTGTCAGAAGGTGGGATAGGCTGCCTTAGGACCCAGAGGGGTTTTTATGGCTAGAAGTCTCTAAGTGGAGGCTGGATCACCACTTTGGAGGGATGTTCAGGTTTGAGTTTGGGAAGATGAATTCAAAGGCTTCTTCCAACTTTTGAGATTCTGTGGGTCTGCTGAATCCATGGAATGAGAAGCTCTATACCATGCTTACCCTCTATACTTAGGGTTCAGAGTA
The DNA here is from genome assembly GCF_011100635.1 of Trichosurus vulpecula. Lineage (NCBI taxonomy): Eukaryota > Metazoa > Chordata > Mammalia > Diprotodontia > Phalangeridae > Trichosurus > Trichosurus vulpecula. The sequence goes on from NC_050574.1 coordinate 176,742,949, forward strand.
AATACCAGATACAACCCTTGACTTCACAGGACTGATTATTTAATAGAGGAAATAAGATAAACACATAATTATCAGAAGTACATCTTGAAAAGAATAGCAACAAAACAATAAAAACTGAAGACTGTGAAATTATAATGATCATGTTTGGGTCCGAAGAAGAGACTTGAGAAGTAACTTCCCCTAACTTCTTTGAGCAAGTAGGGGGACTGTGGGTGTAGAACATTGCATACAACATGAAGCTTTTCAGATGTGTTGATTAGTTTTGTTGAACTTCCCCCTATTTTTTATTCTTTACTATAAGAAGTGGCTCTGGGTAGGGGGTGGGGGGATACACTGGGAAATACAGGTGATGTGAAAATAAAACATATCCACAAAATTTATTTTGGAAAAAAGAAATACAGACTGTAGTTATAAAATAGAGGATTGTTTATAGTGATGAGTCAGATTATCTTGAAGTTATTTAGGATTGTTTTGGGGATTTGAGATTATTTTGGATAATAGTTTGGGACTAGCCAGTAGGGTTTGCTAGGTGGAGGTGTCCTTATGCTATAGTTGACAGGAAGGAAAGGTGCTTTTATTTTTTACTGTTACTACTTTTTGAAATGGTAAGGGTACCAGAGAGTAGCATTCATCTTATACTATCCTCAGCTCTGTGAAATTATTTCTCCCAAGTTTAGCCTCTTTTTCTTGGCTATCGGCAGATTCTAGACCAAGGAAATGAAATTACGAACAGGAAGGTCCTGGGAAATATATTTGAAAACGGAAAACACATTTGAAGAACTTTATTGGGCCAAGAGCAAGGCAACCCTGAAATGGGCCTTTAGATCTAGAAATGTTGGAATAGAAGTTTCTTGCCACTGGCGAGCAGGCTGCCTCCACTGGTATACCTGCATCGTTGATGCTTATTTACTGTTTCTTTTGCAAGGTTTTCCTGTTAGCTCTGCCTGATACATGAGAGAGCTCCTATGCAATGCTCTGGGATAGTACAATGAGGTGAACCCCATAATAAAACTTTTCACAGATCATTGTTTCTCCTGCTATAGTAGAAAATCCACATTTTCCTAAAAGTTGCAGGAAAAATGCCCTCATGATATGCTCAAATTTTCGTTAAAAAGCCTTGGCCATAAATGGAAAAGAACTTAGTTGTAAAAAAAAACAGCAGCATTTTTGTGGTGGCCAAAAATTGGAAACTGAGGGGATGCCTGTCAATTGGGGAATGGCTAAACAGTTGTGGTATATGATTGTGATGGAATATTACTGTGCTATAAGAAACGGCAAGCAGGATACTTTCAGAAGAACCCGGAAAGACTTACACAAACTAATACAAAGTGAAGCGAACAGAACCAGAACAACATTGTACACAGTAACAGCAATATTGCACAATGATCAACTGTGCATGACTTAGCTATTCTCAGCAATACAATTATCCAAGGCAATTCCTAAGAACTCATGATGAAAAATGTTTTCCATCTCTAGAGAAAGAACTGATGGAGTCTGAATGCAGATTGAAGCATACTTTTTCCCCCTATTTTTTGTCTGTGTTTTCTTGAACAACATGACTAATACAGGAATAAGTTTTGCGTGACTACACAGGGATAATCTATATCAAATTGCTTGCCTTCTGAATGAGTGGGGAGGAAGGGAGAGAATTTTGGGGGGTTTTGAAGGGAGAGAATTTAAAGCTCAAAATTTTAAAAAGCAAATGTTAAACATTTTTTTACATGTCTTTAGGAAAAAATATAAAAAATAAAAGCTCTGACCATGTAGAAAGTCAGTAAAAAAAAAAAGTACGTCATTTCACCTCCACTCATTGCTACAGGCAGAGTTAAGAGTTGATGTTTTTGCTAGCACATTCGAGTTTTGACACAGAGCCAGGATGCCTGCAGATGAGCCAGTAGAAATTGTCAAGGGGAGGTTGGGTTCTACTTCCCTAACCAGAGGTTCTAGAAATATTTTGGTTCCTTTAGTCCCCCTAGCATCCCTCCCTTTCTTATTAACATGTCGTACATGACGGTTGACACATTTTCTTCCTTTCCTTTCACAGTACTGGCCACAATTGATATAAAAAACGTGGATGAACTTTTCACATCTCTTCATTTTATCCAGGTAATGGGGATTCAAGGAGGGGGGTTTGGGAGGTAGGATGGTCCAGGTTAGGACCCCACAAATCTAAGTATCAGCGAATTTTTTGTAGTCCTAGGCACAATAAATAAGGAGTTTTCGTATCAAGTGTGAGCTTCTCCTTTGCCCTCAGTAGTAGTCAAGGCTTCAAAACAATGACTTGGGAAAGAGGAACTTTTAAGTTTCTCTCTCTCTTTGCCATAGGATCAACTTATGACTCCTTTCATCACACAGGTCCCTAGCCCCCTCTCTGAGTAAAGAGAGCATTATATTTACTTGCATTCCTAGAGGAAAGGGAATCTCATTAGGCTGGATTTGTAGAATGTTCTGAGATACTTCAGTACCTCTCCATTAGTTCCTTAGCCCCAGAGAACTCTGTTTCCAGGATCCAAGTGGGTTTCCTAAGACCTGGGTTAAAACTCTTGAATTGTTTTTTGGGTTAACCAATACAGTGGAGATTGTGGGAAGACAAGAACTATTTAGACCCCATTAATTTATTTAAAAAAATAGTTCTATAATTTAGCAACTATCTGAACTAATACAAATATATGTAGTAAGGGAAAAATCCAAAATAAAACCTTGTATTCAAATGACCATATACTTAGAAGTATTTACATTGTAAAAATGCACATATATGTAGCACATATATATCTAGTATATACACACACTTTATATTATATATATGTACATATTGATGCATCTCTACAAAATAATGTTTTAATTTTCCCTGATGCCTTTTTCATTTGTAAATCTATAAAGTTTTGTTGTTTCTTAAAATATAAGCATATTCATTATATCTGTTGTTCTGCTTTCATCACTTCAGATTATTGTTGTTCAGTTGTGTCTGACTCTTTATGACCCTATTTGGGGTTTTCTTGGCAATGGTTTGCCATTTCCTTCTCTGGCTCATTTTACAGATGAGAAAACTGAGGCAAACAGGGTTAAGTGACTTGCCCAGGGTCACACAGCTAGTAAGTGTCTGAGGCCAGATTTGAACTCAGGAAGATGAGTCTTCCTGACTCCAGATCCCACACTATCCACTGTGGCACATAGCCGTACTACTTCAAATTACTTATTTTTTTCATGTCTTTAAATTATTCATATTTTCCATTTTGATAACATTTTGTTACATTAACATATAATTTTACTTAAATTCTCCCCAATTATTCGACATTATGGTTTCCTTTCCAGCTTTTTGACACTAAAGATGAAGCAGGGTATGACTATTTTTGTACAGACAGGCCCATTTTCCTTTTTAAATTACATTTTTCAAAAGAGCCTTAGTACGGGGATTAAAAGGGTAACCCATTGTGTTTAGCCACATTGCTCTCCAAAAAATATTGCACTAATTTTATGTTGCTAGCAGCACTGTAATAGAGTCGCTCCTTCCCTAAACCGTTGCCAACATTGAATATTGTCACTTTAAAATCATTTGTAATGCCATCACTTTAAAATTAACATCTAAGTATGATAATTTGATGCTTATGAGGTGGCACTTCACAGCTGTTTTAATTTTAATTTCTCTGATTATTAAAGAGCTTGAATGATTTTTTCAAATGTTTATTTACAGAAATGTAATATGATTAAAAAATGTAATATGATTAAAAAAATCCCTGGATTTGAAGTCAAAAGATCTGGGTTTGAAGCTGCTCTCTGCTACTTACACTTGACCTCCCTGGACCCCTTTCCTTATCTGTAAAATGACTGGATTGAACTAGATCAGCCCTAAGGCCCCTTTTAGCTCTAATTCCTATGATCATATTGATTTGTCGTTCTTTTTTTTAGTAACACATTGTTTTCATCCTTTAATCATTTATCCATTGAGAATTCAGGATTATTCTTTAAAATCTTACTCTGTATATAAGGATTTTATCTCATTTTTCAATCTGTTTATTTTCTTTTTACTTAGATGTATTCTTTGTTCCCAATTTTAAAAATGTTAATATAAGGAAATATATTTTCCCCCAATAATTTATTCCATTTGGTTTGATGGATAAAATGTATCTATTCTCCATAACTGAAATAAACACATCATTCCTTTTTCCTTCACATCCTGTGGGGAGAATATAAAAATAAGTACCAAGCAAGACATATTATGTACATTCATTTTTTGTTCTCTTGATTAGTTTTTCTATGTTGTGTCCAGTGCCAGATAGTTGATAATAATCCTTTTTATAGGACATTTTGACATCCGGCAAGCTGAGTTCCCTGATATCAGTTTTAATTTTTAATAGCTCCTCTTAAATATCCTTGTACACTATAAATGTATGCAAATATATATTTGTTTTTCCATATACATATTTCATTATCATTTGATCCAGGACTATAAAATGAGCCACAGATGTTATAATTTATTATTCAATCTATAAATTAATTTGGGAAATATTGACTTTTTTTAGGTTGCAGAGTTATAGTCACACATAGAGATCTCCATTTTTTCAATTCTTCCTTTATTTTTGTTAAAAACAATTTTGAAATTATCTTTATGAAAATTGAAATTGTCTTTATAAAAGATTACATAATGGCAGGTTAATATTCATATATTTGATTTTTTGTTCATTATTATGAATAGCACTTTTCTCTCTTTTTAAACCAATTCTCTTTGGTCTTTGTTACTAGTATGTGCAAATGCAAATTCTTTTTGTGGATTAATCCTATAACCCACTGCTTTGCTTAAGTAATTTATTATTTCAACTTTTTGTTTAGTCTCCTAGATTTTTCTAGACAAAATCATGTTATATGAAGATAGAGATATCCTCATGATTATCAATACTTTATTTTCTTTTTCATGTTTAAATGCTACAGTTAGCATTTTAGAAAATACATACTGGAAATGGTGAAAGAATACCCAATTTGTTTCTATTTTAGTGGAAATTCCATTAGAGTTCCTCTATTAAATATGTATGGAAGATATTGACCCTCACCTTGGAGTTGCAAGAGCCTGTGTGGGACGTTTTGCTTTTCCCGTCATCCCTTCTGGAGATATTTTGGGTAGTAGTCCAGGGTAATTTGTGTAACCTGGTGCAGCTCTCTTGAAGGAGGTTGGGAGGTAGCAAGACAAATGGAAAGAGGGTGGTGGGAATGTTCCTTTGAGCCCTCAGACTTGATAAAAGGTAATGACAAGAGTGGGAGCCACACCAAATGATGGAGAAGGGAGGAGTCAGACAGGATTGTTTCACCAGAAACAAATCTAGATGAGAAATGTTCAGTTGTTTCAGTCATGTCTGACTTTTCTTAACCCCATTTGGAGTTTTCTTGGCAAAGATGCTGGAGTAGTTTGCCATTTCCTTCTCCAGCTTATTTTACAGATGAGGAGACTGAGGCAAACAGGGTTAAGTGACTTGCTCAGGATAGCACAGCTAATAAGTGTCTGAGGCCAGATTTGAACTCAGGTTTTCCTGACTCCAGGCCTGGCACTCTATCCACTGCCCCTGCTGCCCCCGAATGAAAAATAGACTCATTCGTTGCCCCAGTAAGGGCAATTCTCACCTCTACCTTTATATGAAAGGTATGGCAGTGAGACCTAGGTATATAAAAAAGAAAACAAAAACAATAATTTGCCCTGCACCCCCACCCCATCAAAAGGCCAGAGGCACTCTGGCATTCTGACAAAGAAGTAAGAACAAGGTGTCACATCTCTAGCTGCGGTACTAGGCTAATTTCTCTGTAGGCCAGCTGCTTTTAGAGCCTGACTTCTGCAATGAAGACAGTGTTTGGTTGCATCATATCTATTCACTTTAGTTTCTAAAGAAAATTCTTTTATGTTTTTGGACCCTTGATTTATGGACCTGGTGATTGGTGAACCTTGAGGGTTCTAGAGTCCAAGACCCTCTAATTCTAATTCTTAAGTTTCGCCTGGGTAAGGGATAAGTCAGATAAGACAAATTCTCAAAGTGGACTGGAGCCCTTTGTGTCAGGAGAGAACCTTTGATACGTAGATTACAGATATAATATTGACTCTTGGTTTCAAATAGATTCTTTTTGTCATATTGAGTAAAAAAATTATATTCTTATACTTTAAAACTTTTAAAAAATCATAATTAGATGCAGCGTTTTATCACAGACTCACAATTGGGAGAAGCCTCAGAGTTCATTGGGTTCAACCACAGCTGAGAAAGAACCCATGATACCTCTCTCCAGCAAATGGTCATCTGCACTCCCCTTGAAGGCCTTCACTTCTATAAACATCTTGTTTCCCTAGGCAGCCTATTTTGCTCTTGGACAATTTCAATTGTTAGGAAGTTTTTCTTTCTGTCAAGCTAAAATATACCTTTTTATGACTCCCCACCATTCCTCCTCATTATGCTTTTTGGGGCCAGGCAGAAGAACTTTAGTTCCTTTTGTGCTTGGTAGGCTTAAGATACTTGAAGCTCTCATGTCCTCCCTGGGTTAGTGTTCACTTTTTCTCAGCAGAACCTTCACAGTTTCAGCCCCCTCCTCACCCTGGTCACCCTCCCTGGATGTGCTTTCTTTTGTCACTGTCCTTCCTAAACTGGGATGCTCAGACTTGGACAGTGTTCCAGGTGTTTTGCCAGGGAAGAGAACAGGGGTCTGTGGCCTTCAGTCTGAATTCTTGACTGCCTCAGCATGGTCATTTCATACTGATCTTGCAGTTGGGCTTTTTCACACAAATTGTTGTCTGTTTCTTTCTACTTCTGTCTTGTACAGCTGAGAAATTTTGGTGTGTCTTGTATAAAAAGGGATATCGAGAAATTTCTTCTATACCCTAGTTAGATTAGTCTTAAGCACTTAAGTCTTTTGTGTGCACTAGTAGCCAACCAAAAGGTTTTTTGTCAGTCAGTAAGCAGACAGGAAATAGTTACAGAGTACCTGAACATACTTCGAATTGGGGCAGAACCTCTCCATTCTGCATCTCAACTTTCTTCCTGAAGCAGGCTTTCCAAGTATCCACATGGGAGATTGTTGCAATCAGAAACTATTGTTCACACTCTAAGTACTGGGCCCTCATTGGTTAGCCCTCCCTCCCTCCAACTGTAAAGGTCCCCTGAAACTTCCTATTCCCCTAAGAATTATCCTGCCTTGTAGATGTTGTGCAGTGCTATTGGCCTACAAGTCCTCCCTCTCTCAGGTTCCGAGGAAACTTACTGTTATCAGCAAAGCAAGAAATCATATTCTGGGCAAGAAAGCTATAGCAACACTTGAAGGCTGCTTTGATTTCCTGAGAATGGAATTTCTGAATCTCAGACTCTCAGAGAGTGAATGCTTCTCTGTTACTCCAGTTCCTCATCTCCCTGGATGACCCCAGTGACTTGCCTACTTGGGAAATGTGGCTAGCATGGCTCTACCCAATCAGAATTATCTCTGAGCTCCCATCCTACCATCAACCCTTCCTTGTCTTTGAATCTACTGCCTTTCATTGAGCTCCTACCATTGACTAGGATCACCATGGAATGGCTTCCTGCAGGGGCAGACAGAAGATGCTATACCACATACAGGCACAGTAACAGTAAAATCCAAAAAGGATGCATGGGAATACACACACCATGAAGTTGCATGCCCACAGCTTCTATGTAATGTTAATGGGATATGAAGATCTTCCCTGCCCATTAATATGGCTTGTGTGAAGCCCATTAAGGGAAGCTTGCTTAGGGGAGGCTTGCTTGCAGGAAGGCTTTCAGGCCTTTTGATACTAAAGCTAATTAGGCACTGAGTCACGTGGGTTGTGATGTCTTCTGGCTCTGAGCCTATTAGTCAAAAGTGTATATATACTCTGAGTTGGTATTTTGCTTTAGGGATTTACTTATGAGAAGGATCTTTTGATTCCCTGGTTGAGACTCTGAGTAGCTGTATGTTCAGAACTCTCCTACTGCTCAGATGTAAAGGTTCTCTTGATTCAGTGGTGTATGTAAAGTGTATAGCAATATTGCTTTGATTCAGGCAATTAAGAGCCATGTCTGTTCATCTTTATGCTCATTTCTCGGCTTGTATATTCTCTGATGTGTAGGGTGCTGACCCTTCCCCTGAACTAGTGAATGTACTTAAAAGTAGAATTGTTAGCCCCTTTTTGAGCAGTCTTTCCTAGAAAAGCAGATTTAAGAACCTGTGCTAGAAGGCCATCCTGGGTATGCTAGGGTGCTTGCTGTTACATTCTCCCAGGCCCAGTCAGAGTTAGAGCTGCTCCAAACTCACAAGTTCTAGGAAAGGGACAGTTCTGTTTCTTTCCCAACCTCTACCCTCTCTCCTCCCCATCACTGTTTAATTCACTGTCCACTAGGTTTGCTTGTTAGTTAAAAACTTAGAGACTGAACCTGGGACTTGGTTTCTTCTTCTTGCAGAGTATGGCTTGAACTTTAGTTCATTGCTTTTGTGTGTGTCCTGTTGCTGGTGGGTGCTTCCCATTGTATTTTAGCTAGCTTAATAACTGTGGATCAGTAGTAGAGGCAAGGAAGGGCAGGACCCACATATACCAAGAGAAAGTCTGCCTGGTTTTCCATCTTGCTGTCATGTCCCCATTTTCTATGGCCAAAAGGTATATTTGATCCTCTCTGCCCAAATTCAGTTACCTTGTCTGTGGCAACTCCCACTTGTTTCTGGGTCCATCATTTTTATTCTCTCTCTCTTTCTCCCATCTCCCCTTTCTCCATCCTTCCCTCTCTTCCTCCTCCTTTTCTCTCTGTCTCTCCTCCCTCTCTCTAGCTTTTTCTTTCCCCTCTCACCCTTCTTCTTCTTCCCCCACCATTTGTGCATCAAAGAGGGGCTGGTAGAATGAGAAGGGCATTACAGAAACAACTGTGAGGTACTCCATCACACCTATGAAGTTAGCAACAAAGACAAAAGTAAATTCTGTTAGAATTAAAAAGATAGGGGTCTTAATATTACCGGTGGAATGGGCAACTGGCACAATCTTTTTGGCAGAACAGTCTGGCAGTACACTGTAAGAGCTAGAAAAATAATATATCTTTTGATTAAATAATCTCACAATTGGGAGGGCAGAGCCAAGATGGCAGAGTAACAGAAACTCACTTGAACTCTCCCCAATTCCCCTCCAAACAACTTTAAATAATGCTTCTAATCAAATTCTGGAGTGACAGAACCAATGCAAGGTCAGGGAGAAACAATTTTCTGACCCAAGAGAACTTAGGAAGTCATCAGGAAAGGTCTGTCTCACCGAGGTGGTGGTTGTCCCCAGGAGTGAAGCATAGGCAGGATAGGTCAAGACTTGGGAGTGGCTGCATCAGCAGGTAGCAGCTTCAGGAGCTCTCAGCCCATAGATGGTAGGGCAAGGCAGACAAGTTGTCAGAAGGAGATTACAGGGGACTTTTGCTGGCACTAGGTGCAGGAACCTATTGCATTTCCCATACACAGTTCTGGGTCATGGTCCCAGACTGAAAGGGAGTATTAGTGCACTAGTGGTTGCAGCCCTTGAAAATCAGGAACCCTGGTCATAGAAGAGTACTTGTGGAGCCTCCTGGGCCAGAGTGCAGGCCAGGAAATCAGTGACTACAAATCTCCTTAGATCACCCCACCTTGGAAAAACTGAAAACTTTCAGACCCCCATTCCTATTAAAAACTCTAAAAAGCATAGCAATAAATGGAGCTTTCCTTAAAATAAGTAGTATCTATCTAAAACCATCATCAAGCATTATCTGTAATGGGCATATGCTGGAAGCTTTCCCAGTAAGATCAGGAGTGAAGTAAGGATGCCTATTATCACCATTATTATTCAGTATTATACTACAAATGTCAGCTATAGCAATAATAGAGAAAAAAGAAATTGAAGGAATTAGAATAGGCAATAAGAGAATAAAACTTTCACTCTTTGCAAATCATATGATGATATACTTAGAGAATCCTAGAAAATCAACTAAAAACTAGTTGAAATAATTAACAACTTCAGCAAAGTTGCAGGATATAAAACAAACTCACATGAATCATCAGCATTTCTATATATTGCCAACAAAGTCCAGCAGGAAGAGACAGAAAGAAGGATTCCATTTATAATAACTACAGACAATATTAAATACTTAGGAGTCTACCTGCCAAGACAAACCCAGGACCTATATGAACACAATTACAAAACACTTCTTACACAAATAAAGTCAGTTCTAAACAATTAGAAAAATATTAATTGCTTATGGGTAGGCTGAGCCAATATAATAAAAATTATAATTCTACCTAATCAATATGTTCAATGTTATAGCAATCAAACTACCAAAAATTATTTTATAGAGCTAGAAAAAATTATAACGAAATTCATCTGGAAGAACAGTCAAAGATATCAAAGGAATCAATGAAAAAAAAATTGAAGGTGACCTAGCCGTACTAGATCTCAAACTATATTACAAAGTGATAATGATCAAAACAATCTGGTACTGTTTAAGAAATAGAATGGTGGATCAGTGGAATAGATTAGGTACACAAGACACAGTAGTAAATGACCCTAGTAATCTAGGATTTGATAAACCCAAAGATCCAAGCTTTTGGAACAAGAACTCAGTATATGACAAAAATTGCTGGGAAAGGTAGAAAACAATTTGGCAGAAAATACATATAGACCAACGTCTCACAGTGTATACCTAGATAAGGTTAAAATGGGTACATGGTTAGGACATAAAGGGTGATATCATAAGCAAATAAGGGGAGCATGGAAAATTTTACCTGTCAGATCTATGGATAAGGGAAGAATTTATGACCAAATGAGAGAGAGCATTACGGGATGTAAAATGGATAATCTTGATTACTTGAAATTAAAAAGGTTTTGCACAAACAAAACCAATGCAACCAAGATTAAAAGGAAAGCAGGAAACTTGGGGAAAAACTTTACAGAAAGTTTCTCTGACAAAGACCTCATTTTTCAAATGCGTAGAGAAAAGAGTCAAATTTGTAAGAATACAAGTCATTACCCCGTGGTCAAAGAATATGAATAGGCAGTTTTCAGAAAAAGAAATCCAAACTATTTATAGTCACATGAAAAAATGCTATTCCACTCCAGAGGAAGAACTGATGGAGTCTGAATGCAGAGCAAAGCTTAGGCATTTTCCTTTAAAAACTTTATTTTGCTTTATTTTTTTTGCCTGTGTTCTTTTTTGCAACATGGCTAATATAGAAATAGATTTTGCACGACTGCACAGGTATAACTTATATCAAAAGGGGAGGGACAGAAGGAGGAAATTTGAAATTCAAAAGTTATAAAAAATGTTAAAATTTGTTTTTACATGTAATTGAGAAAAAAATTCTCTAAAAAATTTACGATTGACAATATATGCTCAGGACATTATCAAAAAGAAAAAAAATTTAAATTATTTAAACATATAAATTTATAATTTTTACAAACTAGAAATAACCTAAATGTTCCACATTTGGATTTCACTCAAACAAGATACGGAATATCAAAGCACTAGGCTATTACAATACAATTAAGAATGACAAATATAAGGAATATAAAGAAATATAGAAAGACAGCATATATTAATGGAAAATGGAGAAAGCGGAACCAGAGGATCAGTATACATGTTGACAATAGAAATGTAAAAGGAAATTCTATATACAAATACAGGGCTCAGTGGGACACAGGGTGGAAATAACTGATAAGATGTTATAGGTATTTGTATACAGGTTTTTTTTAACACAGGATTACAGGATTAAATAATAGCTAACATTTATAGATTCCTTTAAAATTTGCAAAATCCTTCAGACACATTATTTGATGGTCACAACAACCTTATGAGGTCAGTATTTTCCTCACTTCATAGATGAAGAAACTGAGGCTGAGAGCAATCAAGCAACTTTCCCAAGGTCAGAAGGCTGATAAAATGACAAGGCTGCATTCAACCTCAAGTCTTCCTGACTTTAAGTCAGCACTCTGTCCTCTTTGCTACTTAGCTCCACAGGTAGAAAAACAACTTGGGATTTTCTAGCCCAATTTTCTCACCATACAGATGAAGAAATGGAGACTGAAAAGGTTAGATGACTTGTCCATTGTCACACAGCTATTACTGAACAACCTGGTTTACCTTGTTTAGCCCGTCTGTCAAAAAGGCTACAAGCTAAGACCAAAGAGGAGGGAGTGTTGATGCATGATTTTCTGTTTGCTGATGATTGTGCACTCAATGCAGCCTCTGAAGCTGAGAAGCAACAAAATATGGATTACTTCTCTGATGCTTGTGTTAATTTTGGCCTAACAACTAGCACCAAGAAAACACATGTGCTCCATCAGCCACCACCACACCATCCATATATGGAACCATCAGTTACAGCAAATGGAGAAGTTTTGAATGCTGTGGATAAGTTTACTTACCTTGTTAGTGTACTTTCTAGGGACATAAACATTGATAATGAAGTTGATACATGCATTGCCAGAGCTAGCTCGGTGTTTGGGAGGCTCCAGAGGAAAGTATGAGAGAGAAGAGGTATTAGACTGATTACCAAACTGAAGGTCTACAGAACCATTGTGCTGATGTCATTGTTGTAGGCCTGTGAAACCTGGGCAGTCTACCAGCGCCATGCCAGGAAACTGAATTGCTTCCATTTGAATTGTCTTAGGAAGATTCTGAAGATCACCTGGCAGAATTAGGTACCAGATACCAAGGTCCTTCCTTGAACTAAACTGCCGAACATTCAAACTCTTGCTTCAGAGAGCACAATTCCGATGGGCTGGCCACATTGTTCAAATGCAAAATGTATGCTTGCCAAAAAGACTATTTTTATGGAGAACTCAGAGCAAGGTCTCTCTCGAGAACTTTGGAATTGATTGTGTGACATGGGAGACACTGGCACAGGACTGTTCAGTACGGTGTTCCCACATCAGAAAAAGTGCTGTGCCCTATGAGCAAAGCAGAATTGAAACAGCTCAAAGGAAATGCAGAATGCAAGTATGGAGTATCCACCCCAAATGTTCTCATGGACTACTTGTGCCCAACCTGTGGTAGAGCCTGCTGAGCTTGTATTGGCCTGATCAGCCACAGCTGGACGCATTGAATCTGGACTCAAGCACAGTGATGTCATTTTGGCCCTCCTTGAGAACAAAGGACAACAACCAACCAACCAATCAGTCACTATGATTGATAGTGAGTTCCTTCATAAGCAAAAGAATAAGATTTGAACCCTGGTTTTCAAACTCCAAATTCAATGCTCTACTTAAATGTAAAGCTCTTTTAAAGCTTTAATTAGTTTTATTCGTAAAAATTAATTTCACAGTAAATTACTTTAAACAAAAAAGGAAGTGAGCTCAAATACCAAGTGAAATGATAATAAGAGAGCCCCTGGCAACTCGAAATGAATTATTATCTCTTGGCTCAGACAAACAATGCCTCAAGGTAGCCGCAGATCTTACAGATATGTTTGCTCAACCACTCTTGTTGATCCATGAAGAATTACAGAGACAGGAGACGTTTTAGAAGACATCAGATGGGTCAATGTTTTAACTTTTAAAAAGAGGAGAAAGGGTTTTTCCCCATACTGTGTACTAGTGAACTTTATATTAAAATTAAATTAAATTAAAATCAGAGAATGGAGTCAGTGTTGTCTAGTGGAAAGAGGCTTCAGAAGACTTGTTTGGATCCCGGGTCCATCACTTATGAGTTGGGTGATTTTTGAGCAAGTTGCTTTCTTTGTAAAATGGAGATAATGCTTATGCTATCCATCTCATAGGATTGTTGTGAGGAAAGTACACTATAAACTGTGAAGTTGATAAAGATGATTTATTAGCAACATCATCATCATCATTATTATATACATAGTTTGTAAGCAGAGGCATTGTGGCACAGTAGATAGATAACTGGCCTTGGAGTTTAACTTACATCCAGCTTAGAAATAAATGTAGCATAGCACTTCATGGCCTTTTTCTTTTTTCCAGAAATTTTTGTAATCTGCCATTGTTAAGTTCAAGGTGCTCATCAAACTCTACCCTTCATTCCTTTCCTTATCTGTCCTGAGTTTGAAGACACAATTTGTTCATGACCAAGAAAGAATTCATTCTTCTATATTAAAATGTGCTCCAGAAAGCCAGATTCTATTTTCTGATACATTTTCTTAGACCACTTTTTCATTTTCTGTATTTCATTAAATTCAATTAGTGTTTATTAAGTATTCACCATGTACAAAACACCAAGCTAGGCACAGAGACAAAAAGAAATAGCCTCTGCCCTCTAGGAGCTTACATTCCAATGGGAAAGTTCAACATGTTCAGCATAAATGGATATAACGTAATGCTTATAGGGGACAAGCACTAACAACCAGGAAGGTCAGGAAAGGTCTATTGTAGAATGTACCACCTAAGCCAGGCCTTGAGGAAAGCTAGGGATTCCAACAGGCAGAGGTGAATCTCTATATGGGGTCAGTGTGTACCAAAGCACAGAAGTAGGAAATGGAGGCCAAAAAACATAGGAATAAAGGGACTTTTTTTTTTAAAAAAAGGCAAACAGTGTCTATCTAAAACCACAAGCTAACATCATCTGCATGGAGAAATACTAGTTAACTTCCCAGTAGGATCAGGTGCAAAGCAGCATATATAAAACAAAGATTCATATAAGAGTTGAAAATGAGGAGTTGGAGTACAGTATATTATGCCACAATTGAATTTTTTAAAAGCAGGAGTAGTGGTCTTGACATTAGACAAAGGCAATACAAAAATAGAGTTTGAAGAGACAAACAGGAAAACTATGTTATAAATAAAGATACCATAAATGAAGCAATTGTATCAATATAAATATTTCTGCCCCAAATGGTATAATATTTAAGTAATTAAAGAATGAAGTAGTTGAATTACAAAAAGATCTGTGTTTTATTCCATAATTGTTGGAAACTTCAATATACTTCTTTCAGCCTTAAACAAATCTACTGGAAAGATAGACAGGATGTTCATTGTTGCCACTATTACTCAATGTAGCTCTAGAAATGCTAAATAATATGATGATTTATTTAAAGAACCCTAGACATTCAACTAAATCTTAATTGAAATAACTTTAGTAAAGTGGCAGGATATAGAATGAATCCACAAAAATCATCAACCTTTTCATAAGTAAGGTATTCCAAAATTCTTTATGCAGTTTTAAGCTATTAAAGGTAAAGGAAATATACATTTATAGTATGTATATGTATTTAACAAAATAATAGCAAAATTGATCTATTTGTATCCTCTTCTGCATTTCATTCTCCTTAAGAAAATTACTTTTAAAAAGAAACTCTTGCTTCATTCATTTCAAGAATTCTAGTTGATTTTGTGTCTAAGCTGTGTTTTTATTTGAGGCTTTGCTTGTAGATATTTTGTAGTCATTCCTTTTTTTTTACCAACTTGAAGGATTTGGGTAAAATTTCAGAGTTGTTTATATTTCTCTTGTTATTAATAACTTAGAGCATTTTTTCATTTAGTTGTTTATAGCATCTCACACCTATCAGTTTGTCTGGCATGACAGGAAAAGAAAATGACAAATGCTGGATGGGGTGTGGAAAAATAGGTACCTAATGAGCTGTTGGTGGAGTTGTGAACTGCTGCAGCTATTTCGGAGAACAATTTTGAACTATGCTTAAAGGACTGTAAAACTCTGCATACCCTTTGACACAGCAATACCACTACTAGGTTTGTATCCCAAAGAGATAAAAGAAAAAGGGAAAGGACCAATATGTACAAAAATATTTCAGCAACTTTGTGTGTGTATGTGTGTGGTGGCAAATAATTGGAAACTGAGGGGATGCCCATCAGTTGGGGAGTGGCTGAACAAGTATAATTGTGATGGAATACTATTGTGCTATAAGAAGTGATAAAGTGATTAAAAAACCTGGGAGGACATATAAACTGATGCACAGTGAAGTCAGCAGAAGTAGGATAACATTGTACAAAGTAATAGCAATATTGTAATGCTAGCCAACTGTGAAAGATTGGGCTACTCTGATCAATACAGTGATCCAAGGCAGTTCCAAAGGACTCGGTGAAAAATGCTGTCCTCCTTCACAGAGAGAACTGATGGACTCTGGGTGCAGGTCAAAACACATTTTTTCTTTTTTCTTTTATCCTGTGTGTTTATTTTTCTTTCTTTCCTTTTTTTTTTTTTTGCAGCATGGCTAATGTGGAAATGTTTTGCATGACTTCACATGTATAATGCATATTGTATTTCTTGCCATCCCAATGGATAGGAATGGGGTGGAGAGAGGGAGAGAATTTGCATTTGAAAATAAAAATACAAGATTTAAAATAAAAAATACACTTCATTTGAGAATGGCCTCTTCATATAGCTATTATTCACATATGTTTTGCTTGTGCATAGTCTTTTTTTTCTTATGCTATTGAAACTTAAAACTGCACAAAGACTTTTGAAACACCCTATATTACTAACAAAACCCAGCAAGAAGAGATAGAAAGAAGAAATCTGATTCAAAATAACTACAGAATGCATAAAACATCCGGGCATCTGTCTACTAAGATGTACTCAAGATGTATGTGAATACAGCTGTTGTTCAGTTGTTTCAGTCATGTCTGACTCTTAGTGACCCCTTTTAGGGTTTTCTAGGCAAAGATACTGGAGAGGTTTGCTGTTTTCTTCTCCAGTTAATTTTACAGATGAAGAAATTGAGGCAAACAGGATTAAATGACTCACCCATGGTCACACAGTTAGTAAGGGTCTGAGACCCGATTTGACTCAACAAGTCTTCCTCACTGCAAGCTTGGCACTCTATCCACTGTACTACTTAGCTGCCCTTGAATAAAACTACAAAGCACTTCTTATAAAAATACAGGAAGTCTAATTATAGCAATTTAATTACTCATGTTTGGACTGTTGTCAATATTATGAAAATGAAGATACCATATAAATTAATTTATAGAATTGGTATTTTTATCAATCAAATTATGAAGGGGAAATTTTATAGAACTACATAAAATAATAACAAAATCCTAGGAGGAATAAAGGGTCAAGAATCTCAAGGGAAACAATGAAGAAATAAAAAAGGAATGGAGGGAAACTAGAAGTACCAGATCTCAAATTATACTATAAATTAATAATCTTCAGCAATTTGGCACTGATGAAAAAAATAGAAAAATTGAGTCATGTATAAGATTAAGTTTTCAAGACTCAGAAGTAATCAAATATAGTAGCATAGTATTTGATATCCCAAGTCAGGGTAAGGACTTTTATTTGAAAAAAAACTGGTAGAAAAATTGGAAATCAGTCTAGAAGAAATTGAATTTAGACCAGTTATATCTTCTGCTGTATGACACAATAAACTCCAAATGGATATGTGACCTAAATATAAAAGTTATATCATTAAAAAATTATGGGCTAAAGGATGGTGATAACTTTTATAACTATGACATGAAGAGAGTTCTTACTTAAACAAGGGGTGGTCATGAAAGAGAAAATGGAGAGTTTCTATTGTATAAAATTGAAAAGCATCTGCACAAGGAAAGTATGTAGGAATAAAAGCCATATGAAGAAGCCATTCTCAAATGAAAAGATGCTCCAAATTACTAATGATAAGAGAAATGTAAATTAAAACAACTCTGAGATTTCACTGTACATCCTTCAGACTGGCAAGAAAAAAAGGAAAGGCTATAAAACATATACCAAGAAAGCCTCAAATAAAAACAGCTTGTATACCAAATCAACTAAAATTTTGGAATAAAGTAAGAATTAAAAAAAGGTTAACAAAATTTAAATGCACAGAGGGAAAAAATTATAGAAGGGAAATAAATAGAGAAATGTTTTTACCACATTGTTAAACATATATTTTTCTTTTTTAAAAAAAAACTGCATGTTCACAGTTTCTCATACAGTCCTTTTCCTTGTTTCTCCTTGTATTTTGCAATGTTCATATTTATTAATGATTGTTAAGTTTTAAATGAACACTAAAAAGATAAGATCAAGCTTGCATCTGAGAGGAATCTGAGTAAGGACTTGGCTAGTCAGTCATGTGCCATCATGAAGCATTTGAGCCAATAATTATGGACTGTTATCATTCAAGCATCCATCTAAGTGTAATGTCCAGAACAAAGGCCTATCATAGTTCCATCTGGAACTCTTACCTGGAGTATGTTTGGCTTTCTTTGCTTTGAGTCGAAGTGACTCATAGATGTTTATTTGGTCTGCTCCCCGTCTGTGAATTAAATCCTCTAGCTTAGGAACCCCATTGTCCTGCCAATGTTCTTTAATAGCCTGCTTCCCCCCAAACTGTACAAACGTTCCCAGTGTTCTGCAGCCAATATTGGCAACCTCTATAAGCAGATTGGGAAAATTCCTGTGATATCAAACCACTAGATTTTCAGGGGATTGAACAATTGCCTCTTCCTTCCCTTCAACAGCCAACAGAAGAAAGTTAAAGTTAGAATGTTGGCCTCAAACTTCAATACACGAATGGGACGCATGCACTTGTCCAGGGCACAGCTTCTACGTGGCTCAGGCAGGACAGGGCAAGGCAAAGCAAGGCTCTATTCAAACAAGGTAAAGGAACTTCGGGTACTGACTTTAGAAGCAGGGGAACGATTTGGAGGTTCTTTAAAATAGGCCTAATTCCGACAAAAACTGATGCCTCTCTGTGCCCTATGAAGCCTTAAAGCCTTATGAAGCTGTTAGAGTCTTCCATATCAGCTTTTGGTCCCTTTTCTTGCTCCATACCTATAGACACAGTAGCCACAGTTTGGCAGATAGACACAAGAGGCAGGCTTGTAGAGACCAATCTTTGAAACTGGGAACAGTCTGCTCTCGGCTAATCCTTTACTGCTGCTTTGGTTATTTCTACCTACGGTTATCAGTTGTTATCAGCCTGTATTTATGAAGAAGATAGGATCTCTGAGGTCTTTCTTAGATTCCCCTTTAGGGGATTCAGGGCTTTTGGTATAGGGGTTCATCATCACCAGCCTGATCGATGGCAGTAATCTTCCAGCAGGTCTTCCCGCAACTGCTACTTCCTGCAATACCACTGCCAGAATAATCTTTCTTAGGCATAGATCCAGCAATATCACTCCTCAAAAATCACCAATGGTTCTGCTAACAAAAGTTCAGTTAATCACTTGGCATTCAAGGGTTTTCACAATATGATTCCATCCTACCTTTCTAGACTTAAATTAATCCCTTCCATGCATTCTGTGCTCCTGACAAAACTTCTGTTCCCTAAATGCACCCTGTACTGTCTGGCCTTCATGCATTTACTTACTCAGTTCCATGCCTAGAATGTCCTCACACTTCTCCACCCCCAGCAATGGACTACTTAGTCATCTTTTAAAGACTGCCACAAAGAAGCTTTCTCTTGTTCCTTTTTTAGCAATTAGCAAATGGACATAACACTTTGTTTCATATCTCTTTCTCACAAACTTACATGTAACATTGTGCTAATTTAGAGTTATTTTTGTGTTTTATTCTTGATTATAATCAGGAACCATGTTTTATGTAAACTTTATATTTTTCTGAACAACAAGAATAAAACAATATAGCTTAGGTGCTTGGCTTAATAAATGTATGTTGAACTGAGTTGAAACTTTCTCCTCTGACCACTCATTTTCTATAACAGGTAGTTTAATTTGTTCCTAGGAGAACAAGCCCATGATGGTGATGGAATTTTGGACAGGGTGGTTCGATGTATGGGGCGGCCCACACTACATCACTGATGTTGATGGTGAGTGCCTTGCAGTTAGTTCTTGACTTCACAGCTTGGATGCAAGAGAATCACCCGTATCATTGTCTATTAAGCCTTGTAGTTAGAGCTGGCAGAAAGTCTCCTGGAGCATGACTTTGTGAGTATTGAAATATGAGCAGAACAAATAGGTAATTCTCAATCATACATTTAATTTCAATTCAACTCAACCAATAATAATGATATTTGTATAACACTTTAAATTTGAAAAGCACTTTACAGGCTTATAAAGTAGATATCACAGTTATTATTATCACCTCCATTTTATAGCTGAAGAACTGAAGCTTAAAGGGTCGGTCAGACAGCTGTTAGATGTTAGAGTGGGGATTTTCACTTGGTACACCTGACCCCAAGTCCAGCATTCTATTTACAATGCTATGCTGCATTTAAAAATTTCTATTATATATAGGAAGCACTGTGGTAAGCCCTTGGCATGATGTCAGGGAATGTTCAAAGGAAGGGAAGAGTGGTGTGCGTGGTTTGAAAGTCAATTTTATTTAGTTTTTAAATGAATCTTGTCATTTTTTATTTAGTACAATTATCTTCCCAAATATATGTTCTCCTGGCTCTCATAGAGAGGTACTTCCCTTAGGAAAGGGGGTTTGGGGGAGGGAATTTATTAAGCACCTACTGTGTGCCAGGCATGATGCTAAGCAATTTATAATATTCTCTCTTGGAGAAGTATTATTTCTCTAAGCAGTGTAGCATAGTAAAAATGCACTATATGGAGAATCTGGATGTCCCTTCTGGTCTCAGATCCACATCTGGAGTACTATATCTTTTTCTGCGTGTCACATAGGTGGGGCACTGACATGTTGGAACATGTTCAGAGAAGGACAGCCAGTATGGAGAAACCTGGAGGCCAAGAAATAAAAGGGTTGATTGAAAAAAACTGGGGGTTGTTTAGCCTGAAGAAGACGTGGAGTAGGGAAGTCATGAGTATGGCTTCAAGTGTTTGAAGGACTGTCATGAGGAAGGATTGGATCTGTCATGCATGATGCTGTGGGGCTGAAATAGGAGGATTGTAGAGATGTTCCAGAGAGACAGATTAGGCGTCATGTAAAGATGCCCTTCTATGTCATCAGAGCTGGCCAAAAGTGGAATGGATAGGCTGGATTGGAATGTAGTGGATTCTAGCTCACTGCAGGTCTTCAGTCAGTAGCTAGTTGTGAGGTGCTATTGAGGGTGTTCTGGGATGAATTGGATACGATGACCTCCAAGCCATCCTTCCAATTCAGAGAGTCATCTCTGGGTTCTCTTAATCTGTATTAAGTGAAGGATTTTGGATAAGATAATCTCTGGAGACCTTTCTAGTTCCAAAATTCTTTGTACCAATAATTAACCCTTCTAATTAAATTGATCAAATTCAATAAACTACCCAAATTATTCCAAGATATGGATATGTCTAGACCCACCCTTGCATTCATTAATTTTTTCAAAAAATATTTATTGAAAGCTGGCCATTACTGTATTAAAACTTTGTGTTCAGCTCTGAAGCTTATTATATTTAGTATACTAAAATAATTATTTCATATTATTTAGTATATATTTAGTATACTAAAATAATAAGGCAGCCCCTGGCCTCAAGAAATATATAAGGATATAGCGAAGGTGATAAGACATGTACTTAAGGATTAATAATGCAATGTGAGGTAATAACTACATTATAATAGCTACTATTTAGTACAAACAAGGGACCACACATTTGAATTTGGTCTTGAAGGATGCATTTTTTTTTTAGGACTGGTGGAAGTAGCAGAAGAGTTGCTGGCCAAATCTACCCATTTTCTGGGTTTGAAGACTTGAGGAAGATGATGAGAGAAAGCTTGTTAAGTTGAATGTAAACCAGGGTGGAAAGAGCTGATGAACATCCTCTGGGAACTTTTCTTACTTTTCTGACTCAAATTCTATCCTAGGTTCTCCTTTCCTTTTTATCCTCTTGTAGAAATGGTGAGTAACATATCCTCTATCATCAAAAAGGGTTTCTCCATCAACCTCTACATGTTTCATGGAGGAACCAACTTTGGTTTCATGAATGGGGCCATACACTTTGATACATACAAAACTGTTGTCACCAGCTATGGTAAGTGATCCCTGATATTCTCTCCCTTCTTTCCTTTTCCCACTCCTTCAGGTCTTTGTGACTTGTTTGCCTTAAAAGTGCCATTGTAGGATGGGAGTGGGGTTAAGTTCTTCCTAACTCCCTACCTCTCTTGTGGGGATTTTGTGCTGAGCTTGGCCACAGACAGTGAATAGCCAGGGCTCTTTGTGACTTTATAGGCAGAACGACAAATAGTGCTGCATGATGCCTCTATTGCCCAGATTTCTGAACTTGAATCAATCAATCTATAAGAACCTATTAAGGACCTACAATGTGCCAGGCACTGGGCTAGATGCTGGGATACAGAGACAAAAATGACACAGCCCTTACCCTAAAGGAGCTAGTAGTCTATCTGAATAGCTGCCACAAGTGAAGCATTCTTCTGGACCACCCTTGTATTGGAGCGCTCAGGCTAGGCCCCTAGAAAGTGGTTGCTACTGACACAGGCCCTAGGCTACCTTGTGGGTTTGTGAGCTCCCATCTGTTTGCTTTCCATGGACCATGAACGAGTGGATGCAGATGTAGCCAATGCATTACAAAGATGGCATAGTGAGAACAGTAGCTTCAGAACATTCTCATGAAACCTTCACCAGAAACCTGAAACATGCTCCCCCAAATATGCGTGGCATGTTTGGTGAGAGTGGGCACAGAGTGTAATGGTAGTAGAACACCCACATAGGTGACACATGTAGCTAAGGCTGTCCGTGTCTCTGGAAATGTCCTTTCCCTCTTCTGGGCCCTTGGGGTTGGCCTCTCTTTGCAGCTTTTCAGGGAGAGTTAGTTCTCTCTAGGGTCCATGGACAGCTTTCTTCTTTGCTGCAAGAACTCATGTTCTTGGATGTTGCTTCTAGCTTCCAGGAAGTGACTTTCTATCTCTGTGTCTGTAGCAGGGGTTTTCAACTTTTCTGTGTCACGAACACTTTTGGCAGTCTTGTGACACCTACGAACCCATCTTAGAATAATGTTTTTAAATGTATAATATAAAATATATAGTAATACAAAGGAAACCAATTATAGTAAAGATATAATTTTTTCTTTTCCTATCCAAGTTCATGGATGCCCTGACATCTATCTATGGATCCCTTGAGGATCCATGGACCTTAAATTAAAAACTCCTGGATTGGTGTGTCTCTGTTCCCTCAGCTATATCATAAACTTTCTCCACTTTCTGGATGGGGGTGTCTCTTGGACAGGTTAGACCCTGTGGCTTATGGGGCCAGGGATGAAGGACATATCTCCTCCTCCCCACTACAGGGTTTCTATTCCACAAAGCCTCCCTGGCCTGGATTGATTAGAAATGCCTGACAGTGGACTGTTTGCAGGCTTAGCTATTTAAAGCCCTCCAGGGGGTGGGACCAATTTTTAGCCCAGCCAATGGCATTGCCCCTTCTGATTCAATCAGAGGAAAGCATCCATGCTTCTAAATAGACAACATGGTGTTAACACTTTATTGCATCACCACTTTCCAATAACAACAGCAGGACAGAGATGCTGATAAGTATGTTTATTAACTTGTAGCTCTGCTTTTTCTAGTCAGAGAAAAAAGCCAGGGCCAGGAAAAGAGAAAAATATCATGTAGTTATAAAAGAGAAGGTTTGTTTAACTCAACAGCCTTAGTTTTTCAGCCAGGTAAACTTTCCATTGGCTGGGACTGGGGTCTTCCTCATTTGATTTTGAGTTTCAATGTGCAGGTAAAGTATCTCTCCTATCTCCTTCTCACAGTGTTCTCCTCACAGTTCAGGGTTTGATACACCAAAGTTGTATTCATTACTAGATGCTAACAGTTTGATTAAAGAAGGACACAGAGCTTTAGTTTGCAGAGAATTGGTAAACTGGGATCTTCCAGGCTCAGATCTAAAGGTTTGTTCCCAGACCTGCCATAATGAGGAGTCTGCTTCTTGGTCTAAGGATTTCTCTTCCCTTGTTCTATAGCCAATTATTGCCCTGGGGAGATGCCTACTTATGGGTCTTTGGTGTCTTGCAGACTATGATGCTATCCTGACAGAGGTTGGGGATTACACACCCAGGTTCTTCAGGCTTCAGGAGTTCTTTAGCAACATCATAGGTACCAAGTACCTCCCAAAGTCTGAAGCTCACCTTTATCTTGATCCAGCTCCATCTGTGAATCTCCACTGGGTTGCAGCTCCTCAGCCAGTTTCTACACTTAGGCAGTGGTGGGAGGGATGGACACTGTTTCTGTAGTGGCCGATGGTCCCCTTCCAGGGCAGCAGGCACTTCTCTTATCAGTCAGGAACTTGTGAATACTAAGAGAGCCCCACATAGGGATCACCTATGAATGCAAGTTGACTCTCCCTGGAATTCTACAGGTCAGTCCCAGGAATGTGCCCAATATTCCTGTTGACACTACAATAAGGGAATATTGCATAACCAAGTGGAAAATTGGGAGGGGGACAGAGGAAAAGGAGGTCATATCACAGGTTACTGGGATGTCCCTTCTGTTTGCTTGTATTTCAGAGGATCGCCTGCCTTGCCTACCTACCTTAAAAGCTAAGGCTATGTACAATGCTGTGAGGCCATCATACCACTTGTCATTGTTGGATGTCCTAGAGCACCTGGGAACGGTAGGTGCTTCCTGGACAAAAGAATAGGAAATGGCTTATTGTGAGAAGAGGGAGGAGGGGAGGGCTTGCATCAGAAAGCACAGAATCTCTCTGGGATGGAGCCCCAGAAGTAGCAAAGGCCTTATGCTTGAGACACTTCAGAGATCTCTAATTCAGGCCAGGGCTAGCAGTAGGAAGGAAGACTAAACCTGTAGAAGAGGTGAGTGATAGGGCAGGTTATGGGGGCTACCTCTTCTTTTTGACCAGATGATGTCATGGGCTTTTATCTGAAGAAGTTTGAGGGCGATATAGTATAGGAGAAAACCCCTGAAATCTGTGTTCATTCCTGACACCAGGGATAACTTGTTGTGTAACTTTGGGTAAACCATTCCAATTCTCTGGACCTCACTTTACTCATAAGTGAAATGAGAATACCTGCTCTAGTTCTCTGACAGAGGTGTCCTGTGGAACAACACTTTGTTAAAAATAGTAAAATCACTTTAATAAAACAGTCTGACATTTCTGTGACATTTTAAGGTTTTATAAAGTGCCTTCCTAACTACAGTCCTGTGAGGTGTGTAATGCCAACATTAATATTCTTATTTTATAGGTGAGAAAGCCAAGGCTCAGAGAGCCCCCAGAACTTGCCCCTGGTTACACAGCTAATAAGTGTCAGTCCTGTCAGCACAGCTTTATATCCCCAAGGCCAGTACTTTTCCCACTGTACTGTGCTGTCCTTTTAATAATTAAAAGTCACATTTTCATAACACTTTATACTTTCTTCCCAACAACCTTAAGAAACCTTGTGACTTGTCCATGGTCACACAAATACTACTAAATGATATAAGCAGGATTTGAACCTACTAAGTCTTCTTGGTCCACACCATTTTATTTATACCCTACTCTCCTGCCTTTTCTACTTTCAGCATCTTGACAACGACACTCCAGCTCCCCTCTTCATGCCTTTGTACTGGCTGTCTCCCATGCCTGGAATGCTCTGCCACCCTCCCCCCAACTTCCATCTCTTAGTTTCTGTGGTTTCAGCCCAAATCTCACCTTCTTCAGGAGGCCTTTCTGAGCTACCTAGTTTGCAGAGCCTTCACTCCAGATTATTTTTCATCTATTCTGTACCTAATTATTTACATGTTGTCTCCACTAGGAGAATGTAAATTCCTTGGCCAAGTTCTATGATTGCCTTTTTTTTAGTTTTTTTCTTTAGTACTTCACAGTGTGAGGCACACAGTAAATTCTCAAGAAATGATTACTGACTGATTGATTCTCTTTACAAGCAGATAATAATTTTTGTCATTATTATCCCATTTCTAGAAACCCTATCCTCCTGTGACCCTTAGAAGCTTGGGAAGGTGTGAGAGGGCCAAGAGGAAGCAAGTTCTGTGGGCTCAAAGTCTCACCTTGTTCCCCTCTTTTGGTCTTCCTCACAGCCCAGTGAGTCCAACAAGCCAATCAGCATGGAGAATCTGTCTGTGAACAATGGTAACGGCCAGTCCTATGGGTACATACTATATGAGACTTGGATTTCTTCAGGATGCATTCTCTATTCTCTGAACAAGGTTTGGGACAAGGCCCAGGTATGTGCCAATGGGCTTGACAGAGAGATCGCTGCCACTCACCAAGAGCCTTTCTTTCTAGTTCAGGTGAGATTGTAGACTGCTACCAAATCTGTTTGCCCATCTCTTTGTCCAGACAAAGAATTACTGCTCCTATAACCTTTCTTTCTAGATCTTTTCCTTTGGCTTCTTCCTCTTACTATTGATTCATCATGACACTCTTTAGTGATAGAGCCCACTGAGCACCCATATACTCTGATTTTGTGTTTGTACAAAAAAAATCAGGACTCTTGCCAACCCACATTCAGCCTGTGGTCATCTATGACCCTCTACCTCCTGTATTGCTATTCTAAGGCATGATTGCCACATTCTTTCCTTAGAAGGGATGCTTCTATTCCTTTCCCTCCTGAGAACTTTTTGGATACTTTTTCTTTTCTCCATCTCAGGTATTTCTGGACATGAAGTTCATGGGATACCTTGACCATTACTATCAGCACCTCTTCATCCTTCATAGTCAGGTTTGTAATTCTAGGATCCAGATGTTGTCATTTCTAATCTCAGTTGTTTACTTGCATACTAAATTTATCCCAAATATTCCCCATTCTCATGATAAAACAAATCTTCTGTAGCCTCATAGGAAACTGCTTTCTGCCCCAAGCAGTCAAAAGGGATTAGGGAGTGCTGTTGGTGTAGCCTCTCTCAGATATTCTGGGGCTTCAGGACCTTTCCCCTTGGATGCTCTTCTTATGAGATTAGATTAGCAGCCCTTGCTATAGGTGGGGATCTCCAAAAAAAAATCAGAATGGTGGAACTAGAGAGTTAGAAGGAGCCTCCGTGGCTGTCTGATCCAGATTCTACAAGAAGGAGTCTTTACTGTAACAAACCTAGCAAGTGGCTGCCCAGCTTCTTCTGCAGGAGAACCTTTAAGAAGGGGGTACCCATGGTCTCAGGCCATTCTTCTCTGGGATAGTTCTGGTTTTTAGGGAGTTTTCCGCAACATCAAAACTGCATTTTCTTCTTTGCAATTGCCACCCAGTGCTCCTGGTTCTGCCCTCTGGGGCTAAATAGAATGAGTCTAATTCTCTTCCACAATATAGCCAGTCCTTCACGTATCTGAACCCAGCTACCATGTACTCCCTGAATCTTCTGTGCTCCAGGCTAAATGGAATCCATTCCTTCAACTGATCCTCATATGTCATTAACTAATAAGGTCTTCCACCATTCCGATCACTATCCTCTGGTCACTGTGTAGCTTATCAGTGTCCTTAAAGCTTGGTGCCCCAAACTTAATACAATATTCCAGATGAGATCTGACAAGAGCAGAGTACTTTGGGTTTATTGCTTCTCTATTTTAGGGAGCTATCTATGCCTCTCCTAATGTAGCCCAAGATGCCACACCACACTCATGCTAAACTTACAATATAATAAAGCCCCCTGATCCTTTTCACAATAATGATTGTCTCTCTATGCCTGTCCCTTCCTAGCTTTATGGATTTGCTTTTTAGTATGAAAGTGCAAGACTTTGCATTTATCCCTGTTGAATTATATCTTATTACGTTCAAGCCCAATGCTCTAGCCTGTCAAGATCCTTTTGGATCCTGTCTCTGTCATCCAGTCTGTTACCTAACCTTCAATGGACACACCATCTAAGCCCGTGGCCAAGTACAGATCGTTAGAGTCTTCTTCTGAAGACTTCCTGCCATGTTGACATTAAACCATAATGTCCATCCAGCTAATTCTGGATCCATCTGGTTGTGTTATCATCTATTCCATATCTCTACATTTTTTCCACAAGAATAGTATGAAATCTTTCATCAAAAGTGTCACTAAGAACAGAACCAGATCATTGTACACAGTAGCACCAATATTGTTCAATGAAGAACTGTGAATGACTTAGCAACTCTCAGCAAAGCAATAATCCAAGAAAATCCCAAAGGACTAATGATAAAGCATACTATCTGCCTCTGAAGAAAGAACTGAGATTGTTTGAATATAGACTGAAGCATGCTATTTTCACTTTCTTTCACTCTTTTTCTTTTATTTGAGTCTTCTTGTTCAAAATGACTGCTATGGAAATGTTTTACATGATTGTACATGTATAACCTATATCTGATTGCTTACTCTCTCAGGGAAGGGGGAAGGGAGGGAGAAAATGACAGAAAAACCCAAATGTCAAAAAATTGTTTTAACGTATAAGTAGAGGGAAAATAAAATATATTTTTTAAAAATTTTCACTAAAATCTAGGTAAGCTAAATCCACAGCATTACCCTAATTTACTAGTTTAGTAATCCTGCCAAAAAAGGAAATGCAGCTAGGCTCTCATGATTATGTTCTTGATGAAGCCTTTAATTACCATTTCTGATTCTAGATATTCACCCATCATCTCTTTAATGAACCTTTCCAGAACTGTCACAGGGACTGAAGTCAAGCTTACTGGCCTAGAGTTTGCAGACTCTGTTCTCATCCCCCTTTTAAAAATTAGGATAATATTTCCTCTTCTGTAATGCTTTTAGCTCCTCTCCTGTTTTCCACGGTTTTTCAGAGTGGCTCAGCAGTCACATCCTCTGGTTCTTTTAGGACCTGAGAATATAGTTCATGTGATTCAGGTGACTTGAGTTCATCAGGGACAGCTAAGTTCTTCCTTACTCTTTCCTCACTTATCTTGAGGATCAATTACCTGTTAGTCATTTCTACCTTTTCATTTCCCATGTAAAGGGCTTTCTCCTCAAAGAATGTCTGAAGAGTGGCTGGTTCTGTAATTCTTCCCTGATTAAGAATAACATAAGAGTGTTGTGTTCCATTGTGGGTACCGCCTTGGAGGAAAGACGTTGATGAGCTGCTGAGTGATTCAGAGGAGAAAAGCTCAGACGGTGAAAGTCCTCAAGTGTTTGCCACGTGAGGCTCACTTGAAGGATTTGAATGCATTTAACCTGGAGAAGAAAAGTCTCAGGGAAAACATGTAGGTACATCTTTAGGTACTTGAAAGGATGGATTAAATGTGTTCTGTTTGTCCCAAGTGGGAAGAACCAGAAGCAATTGTTAGCTTGAGGTCATCTGGAAATGAAGTGGCTGTCTTGGGAGGGAGCCTTGAAGTAAAGGTTTTGGAAGACCTCTTGTTAAATGTGTTATAGTGGGGACTTTTTTGAGGTACCAGAAGCAATTGTTAGCTTGAGGTCATCTGGAAATGAAGTGGCTGTCTTGGGAGGGAGCCTTGAAGTAAAGGTTTTGGAAGACCTCTTGTTAAATGTGTTGTAGTGGGGACTTTTTTGAGGTATGAGTTGGATTAAATGGCCATTGATGTCCCTTCTTGCTCTCAGATTACATTACTCTGTAAAGAATGGGGAGATAAGAAGTTACTGTGCAGAGACCTGTGAGCCCCCATGAGTGAGGGCCTGAATTCAGTGGTGTTCTGCCATCAGTCAGTGGGGTTTGGTGCACTGTCCTGAGGCCCAGTGGTCAGGAGGGATGTATTCACTGAAGAAGTGTTGCATGTCCAGTGTGGTCTCACTAAGGGTAGTATGGCCAAGCAGTCACCATGGACTCATGTGTCCCTTGCAGTTTGTACAAATGCTAAGTATCCTGGTGGAGAATCATGGGCAACTCAACTTTGGACCAAACTTAGATTGTCAATGTAAAGGTAGGTTCTACAAAATGTCGAGTCAGGAGCTGAGAGGCCAAGAATTCAATTACACAAATATTTATTTTTATTATTTTTATTTTTATTTTTTTTTGCTTTTTGGCAGGGCAAATGGGGTTAAGTGACTTGCCCAAGGTCACACAGCTAGTACATGTGTCAAGTATCTGAGGCTGGATTTGAACTCAGGTCCTCCTGACTCCTAAGCCACCTAGCTGCCCCAATTACACAAATATTAATTAAGCTTCTACTATGTACAAAGCACTGTGCTAGGTGCTGGGGATATAATGACCAAAAAACCCCCAAAACACATTAAATTCTGCTGAGGAGAGAGGTGGGGAGAAGGGGATGTGTACACAAATAAGTACAATAAAGTATGATGGGTGAAAAAGGAGAAATTGAAATAGGGTCTGTTCTCTAGGCTCAGTGGGATGGAGATCATAACTGTGATACTCCACTGCTGCCCTGGCTTCAGGGAAGGGGTGGTCCAGGGCTTGTCATCTGAGAGGGATGTTTGGAGAAATAAGGATTCTGGACCTACCCTGTCCCATAGGGTCTATGGAATATAGTGAGCCATGGTCCTCTGTGATAGCAGCAGACCTAGGGCTGGGCAAAGAAAGGTAGAATCTAGGATAAAGGACACGTCTCCAAGACCTGTAGGGTATAATCAGATGCTTCTGTGAGGGCAGCTGCTGCGGATAGGAACCAAAAGGAATGACTGATGTTTAGGGGCTCTGAACTTAGCCTGAGGGCTCAGAATCAGAGTGTCATTGTAATTTCACAAGTCAAGAAATTAGGTCAGCAAAATGTATCTAGAGGGTAGAGATGCACTCATAGTCTATGTCAAATAGTAAGTTAGTGACCAGGAGAAAAAGGAAGGAGGAAGATCAAAGGAAGGTTTTAAAATCAGTTGGATAGCCAAGTGAATCCTTTGCTGTGAGCTAGTCTAACTATTCTGGAAAACAGTTTGGTACTATGTCCCAAAAGCTATTACACCGTATATCCTTTCACCCAGCAATACCACTCTCCCCTAAAGAGATCAAAGAAACAGGGAATGTACAATTATACAAAAATCTTTACAGATGTTCTTTTTGTAGCGGCAAAGAATCAGAAAATGAGGGGATGCCATCAATTGCTGGGGGTGGCTGAGTAAGTTACGGTATATGAATATGATGGAAAACTCTTGTGCTATATGAAATAATGAAGAGGATGGTTGCAGAAAAACCCTGGGAAGGATTCTATGAACTGATGCATAATGAAATGAACAGAACAAGGAAAATAATTTATACAATATCAACAATATTGCAAAGATGATGCTGACTCTTTGAAGAGACAGGAAGAAGATGGAATGGGTTATTCTTGCTCACCTGGTAAGCTTCAGAGAAGTTTATCCTGGCTACTGTAGCCTCACAGAAGCGAGCAGGATTTGTGACTGGGGCCTGTAAGAGCTACTTTTTGAAGGCCTTGCTATTAAAAAGAAACTGAACATGTGTGAGCTCTTTCTTCCTAAACTAGTAGATGAAGTGAGAGAGACAGCACAGTAAAATTAAGGTTTGTCTGGTCTCTATGTCGGACTACAGTCTGCAGAGTCAGAGAGGTTCACTTTGTCCTGGGCAGTATTTCTAGTAATGTTTGGCTGCATGTAGCCAGGCAGGTACAGCCCCAAATTCTTCCATAAACAAATTCAGTTTTCCCCAGACCATTCTCTATGAAGCTTCACTAGGTTCCTGCCTCCCTATGGGACAGAGGAAACCTCTCAAGTCAAGTCAGGTAGCACTCTGGGATGTGCAAGAGACCAGGAGCCCTCAGTAGAGGAGCTGTTCACATGACAAGCAGGCCTAAAGATTGTGCCCCAGTTTTTGTCTTGCTCCCCCAGGCCCTTGGGATAAGATGATACAGGTAGATAGGGCTGAATCTTTCCTTTTGAGCCTTGATTCTTAAAAGTGAAACTTTTTGCTAATAATAAGTTTTGCCAAAATGACCTCTTGTACTTTTTTATTGGGTTATCAAGGTTGTTCAATCAAGAGAATTCCTTAGATGGAGTGTATGTTGTCTTCAGATGGAGGTCAAGTGGTCCTAGTAAGAGGGATGTGGGAGCAGATCTGTCATATTTCTCTCTCCCACCACCTGATGTCTCATCTCCTTCATATCTCATGTATCTAATGACTTCATGGAACCATTTGGCTGCCCATTGGCCCCACTATGGTGCTTTAAGCAGATTTCTTTCCTCCAAGTATCCCATTCTTCACAATTATATCTCCTTCTGTCAAAATTCCTATTCTCTCAGTGAGACCAGTCTCAGGTGTGTGGTATAGGAGAAAAGTAATTTGCTTAACACATACTAAAGTATGAATGATTTATAGACCTACTCTCCATTAACCCTTCCCAGCAGTTAACACAAATGAATCTTCAGTTGACAGAATGCCAATTAGAAATTGTGATAGAAATGATTTTAGGCAGGGATATCTTTTGGGATTTTTTGGAAAAGTGAAAATTTCCAGCATTCTGGAAGCCTCTTTAGTTACAAGGATCCAGGACTCTGGTGAGAATGCTCAGAGTATCTTTCTGCATTTCCAGAATCCCCTTCACATTGTGCTTTACCTGTTTCTCCCTTCCTAGGGTGTCTCCTGAAATTCTCTCCTGATACCATCTGCTATAGCCCCTTTCTTCCCAGGGCTAATCCTTATCCAATTATTTTGTTCTTTTGGGAGGTTAAGCAATAACTGAAGTGAACCCCACCATCTCCACACATGCACCTAGACATTTACCTCTTGGTAAATGGCTGTAAACAATCATTCAACAGATAGCTCCTGAGCATGTACCATATTCAAGGCACTGTAAGACTGTGAGAAGCTAAACCCTCAGGATGTCTTATCTCAATCCAGTAACTAAACTGTTCCCATTCATTCAGCCTTCCTAATTGGTTCATGCGGCATGGTTGTCTGATATATCTGCACGCAGCTTATAGCTTTAGGTGGTATCTTCTTCTTTTATGATTCCTAGTCCAGGGTGGCTTGATACAATTGGATATTTAGGACTGCCAGACACACTCCTAAGGTGTCTTCAATCCTTGAAGCTAGTTCAAGACCTGCATATCCTAGAGAGTCAGAAGGTGAGGAATATGGTGGTAGAGGAGAAGGTCAAACATCTAGTCCCTTGCTGAGCTTAGTCTTGCGTTATGATCTCTAGCCCTGTCAAGTGTAATTCATGTATATTTAATCCCACCTCCTACCCTGATATTTCCTAGGCCAGGGAACCCTTTAGCAGTTTGGTGAAGCCTATGGACTCCTCA
This sequence comes from Trichosurus vulpecula, assembly GCF_011100635.1. Taxonomy (NCBI): domain Eukaryota; kingdom Metazoa; phylum Chordata; class Mammalia; order Diprotodontia; family Phalangeridae; genus Trichosurus; species Trichosurus vulpecula. The sequence continues at coordinate 176,775,807 of NC_050574.1, forward strand.
GAACAATATCTTTAAATGCACAAAATAAATACAAAGGAAATAAATTATATTGAAATATATTTAGCAAAATAGAAAAAAAAATCATGGACCCCAGGTTAAGAACCCCTGTAAGGACCTAAATGTTTCTGACCATCCCTGAAAATCCTTCCTACTTACAGAATCAAAAATTTTCCAGGTCTTCATGGTCTTTTCCAGGGTCACTGTCACTTCTTTCTGATATTCTGGTTTGGCCAGATTTGATGTGACCCAGAAGCCTCCATTGGGATTTCTGGATAAGGTCAGATAATGGGCAGGAATTTCTCTGAAGAGAGAAGAGAACATACACATGTAGTGCTTTCAGAAACCTTCCTTCCTTCCATGATAGTCCATGAAAAGGAAACTACCTGCTACAGTCAGTATCCACTTCTGTGTTTCTTTATCCTGAGCATGTGAACTTGCACTAACCTTTGAAAATGCCCCCTTGCCTCCCTGCCTCTTACAGGATTAATTGGTGATGTCTATCTGAATATTCACCCCTGAGTCAAAATCTACAGCTTGGAGATGAAAGTGAGCTTCTTCCAAAGGTGGGTTCGTCTCCTAGTTAAGCATGAGTGATTCTAAGATCAGACATTTATACCATGAAGGGACCATAGAGATCTTTTAGTCCAAATCACTTTGTAGAGGGGGCTGAGATTCAGAGAAACTCAGTGACTTGATTAAAATCGCATAGCAGTTTAGCTCCGGTTGTTCAGGAACTTTGGGGTTTGGAGGTAGGGTAGGATAGATGTCTTCTCTTCAGATTTCCCGATAGGCCTGGCTAGCCATCCCTCTACAGTCTATAGAATGGAAGGATTTTCTCAGCTTCCATCTGTAGGGAGTCTCCAGCCCCACCGGCCCCCCCCCCCATCATGGCCAGAGGGTTGAGTCACTGAGGAAGTACAACAGGGTGGACTGGTGTGAAGCTTTCATGACCAGGAGCCCCTTTTTTGGTTGGTTTTGTGGGGAGTGGATCTCATGTTTGCTTTGCTTATTTGGAAGTGGATGGGAGGAATCTCAATGGAGATTAGGAGTACTAAATCAAATTGTCTTACTGCAAGCTTCTCTAGGGTCACCAGGCTAGATACTAAGACCAGTATGCAAGGCAAAACTTATTTAGCAAGTTGAATTCTTAGTGTTTTTTTTTAACTGATTCATTGGGATGTAAATATGTTCTTTATTCTGTTTAGCCATTGCACCGATTCAATTTTAATATACCCCGTTAGGCTCTGCCATTGTCTCAACAGGGAGTATTAAAACACTAAATGTTAACTCCCAACTTAAAGAAGTCAAACACCATTCATTGAGCATAGGGCATGGGAAAAGATGAGAAGCCCACGGGGCACTCTGCTTTCACAGATGTCTGGTGTTCTTGGGGTGGGCAGAGTTCAGTTTGCAGGACACGATCTTTCTTCCTACCCCTCAAACTCTGGAGAAAGGAAGAGATTTTCTAGAATGGGAGCAGAGAGGCTATAGGCCTCTCGTTGTCAGGGGCAGTTGGGCTCAGCCATTTTCTGTGATCCCTGTTTTTGTAAGTCAGATACACCCGTTTTCAGTTTTAATATAGGTAGTCTTTGTTGAGAGTGGAAATAAATCACAACTGAGACTATAACTCAGCTCCTCTGTTGCCCGTAAGGAGATATAGACTCAGGAAATGAATGCTGAACTGAAACTTTAAAACTTTTCTGCTAGAGGTCTCCACCTGTCTTCCTGACTTTCCTCAACTTCTCAGACCCCTCAAATCAGTGGAGGTCCTTTTTCCTTCTTACTTTTAGACTCACAGGGGGAAGAGGTCAGTTTTGGCCTTCTATTTCTCTTGGAAATTGTTTTTGTCTTCTGTATTTATGATCTCATATTCTAAGGATCAAGGTTTGTTTGTTTGTTTTTGTTGTTGCTCAAATGTTTGAATTGCAATAAAATTCAGTGTTTGAGGTTTTACCTGGCTGGCATCCTGTAAGTCTTTTAATTTATCAAACATGTTATAAAAGGGCACAGTTAGCCTCTGAGGTGCCTTCGAGCTTTGAGATTCTGGGATTCGTAGGACCGTAGACTTAGAGCTGGATGAGATGATCTCAGCAATCACATAGTCCAATACTCTTAATTTACAGATGAGGAAACACAAGCCCGGTGAGATTAAAGTCATGCAAAAACTAAGCATCCGAGGTCATTTGAACCCAGGTCCTCTGACTCCAGCCACTCCTGCAGTTTTTTATTACTGCAGTTGTGTCAGGAAAGAAAATAGGGTGAGATGGGACAGAGATTTTTCTAGAAGTCCAGACTAATGAGATCTGCATCAAGGACAAGACTTTGACCAGTCTGCGGGTTATCCAGGGCCCTCACTTCTCTTGGCCTGGCTGGCCCCTGCTTCATGCTTTTCTTGGAAACTGCGCTGCTCATTGGCAGCTATCCAAGGAGAGAAAAAAAGAGAGGGCAAGAAAATGCCATCAGCAACATTCCTCCTGATCACTGGAGAAGGATGGAGTCTTTGACTAGAAAGAAGTCTTGGATTCTGTGGTATTCAGTTCTCTGCCCTCACCCTGCTGTGGGTCAGCCCAGATAGCCAAGGGCTCTCTGGAGCAAAATTCCTTCAAAGCAAAGAAACAGCAGAAAAAGCTATGAGAACCTAGTTGGGAGGCCCTGAGGGAAGCCATGGGGATAATTTTGGTAACATTAAATCTGGAAAATGAAGACCCACAGCCCTAAGGATGATAATCTCCACTCATGGGGCTTTTGCCATATCTCTTCTACCTAGCAGTGGGAATGGAGGAAAGCTATTTCCTAACTATATACCTTATGGATTACATAAGAATTACTGGCAGGTAGGTGGTGCAGTGGATAGAATGCTGGGCCTGGAGTCAGGAAGACTCAAATTCCTGAGTTCAAATGTGGCCTCAAACACTCACTAGCTGTGTGACTCTGGGCAAGTCACTTCACCCTGTTTGCCTCAGTTTCCTCATCTGTAAAAGGAGCTGGAGAAGGAAAAGGCAAACCACTCCAGTATGTTTGCCAAGAAAACCCTAAATGGAGTCAGGAAGAATCAGACACAACTGAAAAGACTAAACAACAAAAAACAATAACATGGTGTGCATGCTTTTGCCACTCAGGCTGCCTCCCCTGCTCTTACCTGAGGCGAATGAGACTCAGTATCAGCCAAAGGCAAACTTGATTATGAAAACAACCTTACTATAGAAACAACCTTGCAACTCACATGTCCAGCCTTGGTGTGCTCGTGGGCACTCATGAGTGCCGGGCAGGTACACTGCTGAACCCGATGTGAATGATAAAAGGGTTCTATTCCACATATTCCTCAGAATGTAGATAATTGAGAGTTGACTGTTCCTGGAAGAGCTGTTTGGAGACACTGGGGAAGGAAGTGGTGCTTTAAGGGATATGAGCAACAGGGCACACACAGCCCCTCAGCCTGAGTCAGTTAGGAGTCTTTGTATTCTGTATTCCTCCTGCCTGCTCCCCACTCTCCAGGCCTAAGGGCAAAGGTGGGTGTTGTCTTGGCAGGAGAAAAACAAGGCAGTTAACGACTAGAAGGAATTCTGTGGGCTGCTTTTACACAATGGTATGTTTCTGAAAAGTTTCATTTATGCTCTATCCTATTAAAAATGTGTCAAGGGAGATGGCTACTTAAAGTAATCCCACAGCAAATCTTTTTTGTAAAATAAGGGATTTCTCTTTTATGTAAACCTAAGTTTTGTAAATTGGGCTTGCTTAAAGTAAGGTACACTACCTTCTTTCATTGTGGAGAGATAGGAGGGTGGGGGACCATGGGCATGAAATATGTTGCATATTCTGTCTTGGATTCAATACAATATTCAGTGAAGCATCTACTATGTGCCAGGCATCATGCTAAACTCTGTGAGTTCAAAGGCAAAAATGAAACTATCACTGCCCTTACATCCTATTGGAACTGTCGTTTTCATTTTCAAAAGTTCATTATACTTGTGTATATTTGTATATTTGTAATTTGTATATTTGTAATAGGTTGAGACTTTATTTTGAAACCTGAAATAAGGACACAAAAATTTTCCATGTTTACTCAGCAATGTTACTAATGCTGAAGAAAAAATGGACAGAGAATAATGATGAATTTTCATTCAGTAAAAGCAGCAAGGTGATAAGAAATATTATGCCATTCTTGACAAAGACCAGTAAGACTATTTCAAATATGTGGTGTCCACAGGTTTAGGAGGATCTTTTGTTTTCCTGAATATGACTTTTCCAGTGGGAAAACCCTCACACTACTTGGAAGTTGAGACACAACTCCTATTTCTTCTTCTAATTCTATTTTGAATGGTGCAGAAATTCCGAGATATTTAATCTGAGGTAGCATTATAAATATTGTGGAATGTTAAGTCTATCTCAAAATAGGCAGTCATCATCACTTTGGGGTTTCAGGAGTTCTAGAAATCCAGAGTCTCAGTAAGGTGGCTGTTTCCTCTGTTGGCGTAGAACATAGCCCTCTTCTGTTCTTGTCTGAGTCCTCTCATGGAGGGTCTACCAAACATTCTGGAACCTTTCCTCTAGATGAGGGGGCGTCTTGTGTTGGGGTCTGTGGAACTTGATTTTTAAAAATATTTTGATAACCATATTTCAGCATAATCTGTTTCCTTTGTAGTCTTAAGTATTTTATTTAATGCATTTAAAAGCATTATTCTGAGAAGGGGGTCACTAGAGTGCCAAAAGAATCCATGACACAAAGGAGATTACAAACCTCTACTCTAGACTTTTTAATATTCTGTGGTGAGGACACTGTTAGACAAGGCCCTTTCCCTCAGAAGAAGGGGGACACACATGCATAAGGAAACAGCTAGAATCACTGATAATAATAATAATTAAAAAAAGATGAACCCAAGGGATTTTACCAGTCCCATATATATCCTTATCTAGCCTGCTCAGGTCTGGGGTGTTCAAGTTGCTTGGGGTCCACTTGTCTTTTGTTATGGGATCGTTACAGGATCATAGATTTAGAATTAGCAGGCATCTCTAAAGGCCATCTACTCCAGTTTTTTTTTTTCATTTTGCAAATGAAGTAACTGAAGCTTAGAAAGATTAAGTGACTCACCCAAGGTGACACAGGAGGAGAGTCAGTACATTTATAAAAGCCACCAGCTCCCTTCACAGTCCTGAACATAAAACAACAGAATTCCCATCGTTCAGGAACCACCCTGGTCAGTGTGAAGTGCTGGGGGATTGGATCAACTCCTGAATGAGCTTCATGTGTACTGTATCAAGATGAAAGTACCCTCAGTGGCCATGTCATAGAGCGGCATATATCCTCATTGCATCATCTGTTTTAAAGTCAACAAAGTATAACTACCTAAAGTCTCTATTGGTATGAGCTCTGTGTTTCTCCCTCAAAGCTTTTATATATACATATATATATATGCACATATATATTTATATGTATCATATCTATTATTATACACATAAATATCTATTTTTATACACCAGTACCTTTTGCTACAAGACCAGGCTATTTTCTTTTCTGATCATGTGTTTCTTTGATGATCTCCTTTGTGATATATGATATATTTATGTGACATTTTATACACATAAAATCATTGTTGATTCTATGCTTTAGCCTACTTATCCTCACTATGTATCTGTCCATTGTGGGTGATCCAAAAGAGTCACCCAAACGACCTCTGGAGATTTATTGTTTTATGATTGACTGTCATATAACATCACTAGAGGATTACTAGGGTTAAAATTTTTTTTTGAGCATATCAGCAAGCAGTTGGATATTGCTGAAAGTGCCTTCTAACTTCCCATATGCAATCCAATCCTTCTATTCAATTCTAGGCCCAGCTCAGTGTCCATTTGCACCTGCCTAGCATATGTTAAGAGCTAAATAAATGGCTGTTGTTATTAATGCACTCGCTTGTTGGAATGTAGACAGCTGTAGATTAGTGGCTTACGGATTGTTTTGGAAGCCCTGAGTCCCTAATCTCCAGCGCTCTAGGCACACCTTTAGCTTCTTAAGATGTCTCCCAGAGATCAGTCTTGTCCTCCTCCCAGTCCATTTCCTCTTCTTGAGGTACATTGCACAAGACTGCCCCAGGAGAGATTATAAGTTCATTGCCAGTGTTTTTTCATATAGCCCTCCTTTGAGGTAGAAAAAAAACTCCTCCTAAGGATGCTGTGACCTGGCAGACACAACTTTGACTAGGGGAACCTGCATACCTAAAACCATCTAAAACAGGCCCGCATAACCTGGGGTCCACAGCATGCCAAAGAATTTCGGGTGGCCTAAGAAAAATGTAGAGGATGTTTTCCTCTACATTTTTCACTGGCAGCCCAAAATCCTTTGGCAGGCTGCAGGTTGTGAAGGCCTGATATAAAAGCATTAAGTCTCTATTGCGTTCCAAGTACTGTGGTAATTTCTGGGATACAAAACCGAAACAGATTCCCATACTCCCTAAACTCCTAAAGGATCTTATAGTTTGAAGCACAGGGCCATCTATACTGAATGGAACTGCCATTCAGGACTACTGGTAATAGACCACAAGACGGCTGATTTCCATCTGATCCTGCTTAACCTTCAGTAAAGATCTTTAGTTTTAGAAGTGTTTCTTTTAAGTCTTTTCTAGAACCATGTAATTCGAATCAAAGAACTAATAGATTGGTCCTTCAGGTTGATAGAACTCCCCAAATGCATACCAGAGTCTGGACAGCTGACATTCTTTATTTAGCTGATTTTTCCTGTGTTGATCATTGACTAAGTGATCGTTTAAGTGACTATAGATCTTGCTGATATTGGATGTATGGAGTGAGGGACTGAGAATGACGCTGAGTAGAAGGATAGTGGTGGCCTCCAAACTTCAAGGAAGTTTGAAAGAAGGAGTATGTTGGGGTGAGGGGAAGATCATGAGTTCTGTTTTGTACATGTTGAGCTCGAGGTGCCTCTGGGATGGGCAGCATGGTAGAATGGAAAAGAGAACTGAATTTGAAGTGCTGAACTTGGAGTCAACAGATCTGAGTTCAAATTCTGATACTCTTAACACTTACTTGGCATTGGTTAACCAATTGGCTAATTGGTTAATAAGTTAAATCACTTAACCTTTCCAGGACTTGCTTATCTCATCTGTGAAACGAGGAGGTTGAACCAGTTTAAAAAAAAAAGTGTGTGTGTGTGTGTTCTAAGGTACCTTCAAGCTCTCTATGGTACTTTGAACTTGTAATACAGTTTGAAATGTCCAATAGACAGCGTTGTGGAACTGAAGCTTGGAAGTGAGGCTGTGTCTGGAAATGGAGGTCTAGTAGTTGGCACAGAAATGATAATTTTGAATCTCTGGCATTTCAAATCCTTCACAGTTTGCCTTGAGCCTCCTTGTCCAGGCTTACTACACATTAATTCCTTTTACATATTCTGCGGACCCTCCCACTTAAAATTCCTTATAAATCTCCCATTTCTTCCCATAGACTGCCCCCATGCCTCACTTATTCTCCCTCTTCACTTCCGAGCTCTGATGCTCCATTCCAAGACCACCCCCTACGTGAAACCTTTTCCGAATTCCCCAGCCCAGCTCATCAGCCTCTAAAATTACCTTGTATAGTCTTTGTATATATTTTATATATACTTTATGTATTGGTTATTTGCCCTGATTGAACACAAGCATGTCAAGGGTAGAAACTATTTAATTTTTGTCTTTTTTGTTGGAGGGATAGTGTGGGCACGAAGTAGGTACTCAGGAAATGTTTGTGGACCAACAGTTACACAACGGCTTAGTAAATGTTTATTTAATTAAATTGAATGGCCCAAAGAAGGGTTTTAAGATGGAGATGTATGACCAAGACTCTGCACAGGGAAATTAGGATCTCACAGACTTTTGCAGAGGACAGTAGGTGGCAGCAGCGACCTGGTTTGAGGCACATGCTAATTTCCACTGCTGACCTCTAGGATATTTAGCCCAGGATGAATCCTTCACAGCCTGGGGAAGTAGGGGGATGTGAGGAGTGAGGAACTGAAGCAATAATCCGTCAGGATAATAAGAAATCAAACCTGAAATACAAGCTGTAGGAATCCATATATTAGAAGAAAGTGTTTGGACAAAACCTTCTGATTATTACTTTATAGAAGTTTCTCTGTGAACCCACCTGTGCTTCTTAAGGGGATTCCTGTATTTAGTGCAAGTATATTCCCCTTTAAGATAAGAAGCCAAACTGTTGTGTAGAGTCCTACTACTAAATTAAATTTTTTTTTGTTGCTGTCAAACTTAATTTGAGGAAAGTCCTTTCATGTACCCCACAGTACAGATAGCCACATAGTTTGGGAGCAGGGTGTCAAAGGGGGGCATATTTTTAAAATATAATGATGTTTTATATAATTTTTCATAATGTACATATTTAATGCCATAAAATTCTGGCTTCTGCTGTAGGTAGATATTTATTTTGTGATCAACCAATTTGCATGTTTTAAAGTAAAAGCTAAAAGATTGTGTATGTATGTATATATGTATGTATGTATGTATATATATATTATATACATATGTATTGTGTTGCAATTTTTAAACCTTGCCCAAGGTATGCAAAGCATTGCCCTTGCTCTAGTCTTTCTAGGATGCCTGAGAGAGATGAATCTATATAATCTCTTAAGACAAGCAGCTGGGGCTGGCAAATGGAGCTGAGGCCACAGTTAAAAGAGAATAGAATTGGGGGAGAGGGGGCAGAGAGGGGTTCTCATGATCAGGACTCTCCTCCAAAATTTTTTGACTACTTGATTAGCCTGTGTGACCTTGGGCAAGTCACTGGCCCTCCAGAGGATGGCTTGTAGCTGAGATGGACTTTTGTCCTTGCCCTACTTTTTCCTTCTCTAGAGCTCCCAACAGTTTTGCTTCTGCCAGAGCTGGTGCCTGTTCCATATAGGGAACTGTACAGTGAAGTGGGAAATGTCTCTCTTCTCAGGCTATTGACAGAGCTATAAGCCCAAAGGCTATGCCTATATCCCACGTAAGCACTAATGAAAATTGAGGACTCCATGGTCCTTGAGATCCTGGATATCTTTCACTAGCAGCTCCAGTATTTCATCCCCTGGAAGGTAGCCCTGAAGGCCACTCCTAGGAATGTGCAGTAATCCCTGGCCAGGACAAGCACACTTCCATCTCTAGGCCAACAAACTGGAGAACAGAAGGAGTAAGGGAGGATGTATGACATGAGAGTCTCTGCAGCCAGAGTTAATGATCACACTTTAAAAAGAATTATCTCTGACAGGGAAGGATCTAAACTTGGGCTATCCTCTTTCCATCTATTAAAATGAGTAGTCCAGACTCACTTTTAGCCTCCTAGTTCTACTCTGAGGGCTTGACTTGACACTTGGATTATAATAGTTTGTTGGGCAAAGATACACAATGTACCTTCCAAGCCCAGGAACTGTCCAGGCAAGAGTGGTGGGCAGGAAGCTCTGGGCCTACTCAGCACTGAGGGGAGTTGACAGTTTTAGCAGCTCCTGAAGCAGCTGCTACTGAACAGACTGCTTCTTGGTTTGATGACCTCTAGCTTCAGCTTTAATTTTTTATTTTGCCAAGGTTTAGGCCTTGGCAGTTATCCAGTTACTGACTGTGGCTCCTTAAACTGCTTATGGATTTGGGGGTGAACGGAAATCAAGGGTACATGTGGGAAACATTTTGATTGGATAGAAAGAGAACCTGGAGTTTGGGGTAGAGATGTATAATGTTCACAGATAGGCATAGAATTTATATTTTTTGTAAATATCCATCCATTTAATTTAGATTGTTAGCTTTATTGGTATAAAGTTGGGTGAAATAGCTCCTAATAATTGTTTTCATTTCTTTTTCATTGACTGTGAGTTCATTTTTAAATATTTGATACTGATAATTTTTTAAAAAGAAAAGTAGCTAATGACTTATCTATTGTATTATGTACATTTAAAAAAACTAGGTTAATTTATTAGTTTAATGGAATTTTAATTTTGTTAATCTCTCTTTTGATTTTCAGGATTTCTATTTTGTCATTTATTTGGGAGGGGGTTCAATTTTTTTAAAAGTTTATTTATTTTTAGTTTTCAACATTCACTTCCATAAGTTTTAAACTTTCTCCCCCTCCCTTTGCTCCCCCTCCCCAAGACGGCATGCAATTTGCTATAGGCTCCGCCTATATTTTCACATTTAGTCACGTTGTATAGAAGAAGGAGTTCAGTTTTTTTGATGCCTAATTTGTTGACCTGTTCTTTCTCGATTTTTTGATGAAAGCATTTAAAGGAATACATTTTCCCTGAGGTACTGCTTTGGCTGTATCCCCCAAATTTTGGTGTGTCATTTCATTGTTGTCATTATAATGAATGAAATTTATAATTTCCATGATTTTGACCCACCCATTCTTTAGTATTATTTAATTTCCAATTAATTTTTAATCTTTGTTAGAAGGTTCTTTATTGAAGGTAATTTTTATTCTATTATGGATGGTAAAAGATGCATTTGTAATATTTCTGTTTTTCTACATTTGTTTATGAGGTTTTAATGCCCTAATCCATGGTTAGGTTCTGCATGCAAAGAACATGAGCCAGGTGTGCCCTGGTGGGCCAGAACAGCTGACCTATATTCTATGCGCATCTATGATTATGATGATAAGGGGAAAGAGGTCCTACATAGTTCTTTAGACTAGTCAGCCTGAAAGAGGAGAGTAGGTAGTCTCAGGATTATTGATCTGAGATGAGAATTTAGGCAGCCTGTAGGTTAGGCAGTCTGGTTAATTCAAAGTCACAGGAAATCAGGTAGTGGTTAAAGGCAGAGACACATAGTATGAAGTGTGAATGTTCCTAGGTAGTAGTCAAAATTAGCCTACTGGTTTTCTCTGCCACAGCAAGTATTATTATAGTAATAGCTTACATTTCTCTTAAAATGATTTTATTAATGTCTTTTATTTTTATATCAGTTTCCCCTCCACATAATAGTTTCCCTTGCTATGATGCTTTAAGGTTTGCAAAATGTTTTACAGATCTTCTCATTTGAGCCTCAAAACAACCCTGTGAGGTAGGTAGTATAAGTCTTATTATTCCTATTTGTGGTTGTTTGTTCTTTGTTCTGGAAGAGGACCAGGACATCAGGAAGGTGATGCCGTTACTTGCTAGTGAATTAGATTTAAATGAGAGAGGGCTACGCAAAGTCACCAGCCTCACTCTCTCCCTGGAAGCCATCTGGGTCCAATGGCAAGATATAGATCAGGATGACTGGAGATGACCCTGATGCAGTGGGATCCCTTGGCCTTTTTAAACTAAGGTCTTTCCCAGTTCTCAGAAGGATGGAGGCAACACCCATTCAGTGATTAAGGCTAGGCAAGAAATGAGGTAGAGAATGGCCTCTTTCACCTAGTCCAAAAACAAGCCAGTCTGGGAGGGGAAGACCCTCAGGGTTTCTGGCTAAAACAGAAAAAAATTGCTATTTATACTGACTCTGAGATAAAGGAACGGATGATGTTCAGAGAGCGGCTGAGCACCTTGTCTGTGCTAGTAAATATTAGAAATAAGATGCAAACCTATGTCTTCCTTACTCCAAATCAAGCATGGTATCAGCTACATTGCTTTATATTTGTCTTTATGTTTGTATATACCAATGTAACCTTCATCTAGCTGCATGTGAAGCTAAGGTGAAAAATAAAGGGAGAGAGTAATTATTCCCTCTTTTGGCCCCCACCCTAAGAATTCAGGGAGAGTAACTCTTTCCCAACTCTACCCCTTTCTCCTCTCTCTAGGCTGGACATCCTCCTCCCTTTGCTCCACTGTGCAGGTATGGAGAGAAAACAATGGGAAGGACTGCATGGTTCAATAATACACTTCTCCTCCCAGCTCCTCCTCCTCCCCCCAGATTGCAATAGAAACCACCTCCCTTTAGCCTTCCGGGCAGGAGGAAATCCTTATACCCAGATTTGTTCTACCTTTTGGGAAGCTTATCCAAAAATCAATAAGTCAAGACCACAGGATTCTCTCTCCTATCGTGGAGCCCCTACCTAGGAGAAAAATCACAACCACCACCACCACCACCACAGTTTTAACTTGATAGGTTGGACTTGTGTGCCTCTCTCTACCAATCTCAGTTACTCTCTTAATGTCTCTGTTATTGAATAAGGACATATACCATTCCAAAGCAGATCTTGTTTTTATCATTTTGAGAAAGCAGGCTTTAAAGCAGGCCTGTACAGCATAAGGCCTGTGAGCCAGCGGGGGTGCTGGCCTGTTTTATGCAAATCCCTCAGCAAAACTGACTATACAAAGTTTCCTTGGGGCAGGCCTGTACAATATATTGCCCTCTGGCCACTTAAATCAGCAAATAATCTAAAAGAACAGAAAACTCTAGATTTAAACATCTGTCCTTTTGGATGGAAAGGGAGGAGGGAAGGATAAAGGAGGACTTGGCATTTCACTAGCCACTTGAATTCTTGGCCAGGAGAAAGTTCTAGACTCGTTTATAACTAGACACACTCTGTGTGCTCTCTGGTGGACAAAGGTGGACCCCGGGGTGCTCTGAACACTACAGCATCACTGCTGCTCCTGTTCTACCCGCTCATTCCGTCTTCAGAGAAATTGGTCTTAGAGCCTGATACATTTATACAGGGTATTTCCCAAATCTCAGTGCCTTGTTAAACTTTAGTAACCTTATTTGTTTGGAACTGTACCAGGACTTTTGGCAAACCCCACTCTGTATCCATGCCTACTGTCTCCCTTTTTAAAAACAGGCTATCCGGGCAGGCAGGTGGTATAGTAGGTAGAACACCAGCCCTGGAGTCAGGAGGACCCAAGTTCAAATTTGGTCTCAAGATACTTACTAACTGTGTCACTGTGGGCAAATCACAAAAAAGGGAAAAAAAACCAAAACAAAATTCCACCCATAGGCTCCATGAAGGCATAGGCTAATTTTGCCTGTGTATCCATCCCCAGCACCTAGTTCGAGGCTTGGGACAGAATGGGTACTTAATAAATGTTTATTGGTTGATGAGAGGTTGAGAGCTGGAAGGGACCTCAGAGGCCATCACATCCAGCACCTTCATGTTACAGATGAGGAAACTGAGGCCTTAGACATGTTCGATGACTTGCTCAAGATCCCACAAATAAGAAAATGGCTGAGGCGGAATTTGAATCCAAGGCTCTCTCCACTGTGCCTTGCTGTGTTGTTCTAGTCTTTCTAAATTTTAGTTATTTCCAGCTTCTCCTGGCCTTTCTTTTCACTCCCCAAGTTCACTATACCCCAATTACAGTGCTGCTTCCTCACTTCTACCCTTATTTCTAGGGCATTTTCCCCTAACGCCAGGGAAAGCACTCAGTCACGTAAGACATTAAAGTATTTTCCGCTCTTCTCCCTTCATGGGATTGAATCAAAACCACCGTTTTCTTTATTTTTCCTTTTTCCAAGAATTAAATCCAGGAGCAGGAATGCCAAAACTACCTCAGTTTTGCACAGAATTTTAAAAGTCTGGCACTTTCCCTTCATTAAATTAGAAAGGGCCTTACCTGCCTCTGGGGCAATCTTGTAGAAGTTCCTAATTTTTTTCCTCGGGTGCTACTTCAAACTGACTGGCACAGTCACATGACTGGCTGGTTAACTGGTGGCCAATGCCCCATACCTTAGTACCAACCTCGTAGGCATCCTGGGAAGGCTCTGAGGCTCTTTGCTTCATGGACAAGTTCTTTGCTACTGGTGAGTGCTTCCTAATCAGTGACAAAACCCTCTATTGGACCCTCTGGGAAAGGACAGAAGCCAACAGTGCTAAGGAAAATTGATGCCAAGATAAAACAAAGAGGTGGAGAACAGGGAGCAGAATTAAGCCCTTAGCTGTTTTTAAAGAATCTGCTTTTAAGAATTTTTTTCTCCTCCCCCCTCTTGCCTTAATGAAAACATTAAGGACAGGCAGTTCAGGCTTCCTACAGGCCCTGATACAAAGTCCCTTTTAGTATTCTTGTTTTTGTCTCAAGGTTTTTTTTTTTTTGAGCTGATGGTCTTTAAAATAATTTGTTAATGTTATAAGATGAAAACATGCCCATGCTACCCCATTTTAATTTTGGTATTTGCCCTCCTCTCTTTGGTCAGGAGTGGTGAGGCAGGGGTAGAGAAGTGAAACAAAGACCAATATAACAGATTGGTTTTACTTTATCCCATTTTTTTTTGGTTTGGCATATGCTTGTTTATCATTAAACTGAACTAAATATTTGCCCAGTGCTTAAGAGAGGCAGCTAAAAATCGCTGACCAGTCTGGCTCCTAAGGAGGGAGGCCTCATTAGGCTCAGAAATAGGCTTGCACACTCAGCACTTTATGCAACAGAAGGACAAATGAATTTAAAGCAAAGCAAAGAGGTGGTGGCGGCATTTTCTGCATCCCTGCTGCTGTTGATGATCCCCTCTGAACTCCCCCACCAAGATGAAGATTTCCCTGGAAATTCCTGAAGTTCGGACACAGTTCAGTGTGTTCCAGAGAGCTTTTGAGAATGCATTCAGTCTTTTAATTCCAGCATCCTCACCGGCATGAGGATTTAGCAAGTGTGCTGCTATGGAAAGAATACTGGACCTGGAATCAGAGGACCTGGGTTCAAATTCTGACTGACAAAGCTGTGTGACTTTGGGCTCTCCCCTGCCATCTGTAAAATGAAGACGTTGGACTAGATGCAACTAAGGTTGCTTCCGCCTCTAAATCCTACTAGCCTTTGATCTATTTGTTCAATTTACGGGCAACTATGACTAAAAGATGATGCTTCACCAGGTGGCAGAGGTGAGCCTGAGTTCTTATAGGCTTACCGAGAGCAAACTTGGTAGGCAGCTCAGTGGATATATGGAGCATTGGGCCTGTAGTCAGGAAGATCTGAGTTCAAACAGCCTGATGATTAGCTGTGTGACCCTGATCAAGTCAGTCGGTTCATCTCAGTTTCCACCAGGGTAAAAACATCTCCCAGGGAGAGGAGCTAGGAGATATTTGTCAAGGTCTTAGACGTTATATAAATGCTAGCTATTTTATCTTCAGTTCCTATGAAGGTATCTATGCTTTGTGTCTAAACCTGACCTCCCAGGATAATGACAGTGGTGCGGTGGTAGGTATACTGGTTCTGGAATCAGAGGTTCTGGGTCAAATCCCACCTCTGATGCTGACTAAACGTTTGTTATTTAGCCTTCAGCCTTCACCATCAGTTTCCTCCCGTATAAATTGAAGGGGCGGGGGTGATTTATATGGCCTTTGAAGGACCTTTCCAACTCTGAAGCTATGACCTTATGACCTAAGTGTGGGGAGGTTTATCACCAGAACAGGTGTGCGGCAACTTATAATAATTATAATAATAGCTAGCATTTATGTTTTGCTTTAAGGTTTGCAAAACATTTTTCATAGGTTAGCTCATTTGCTCCTCACAACAACCCAGGGAGGTGGGCACTATTATTATCCCCATTTTATAGAGGAGGAAACTGGGTTTAAGAGAGGTTAAGTGACTGTCCCAGAGTCATGCTGCTGGCATGGGTCTGCGGTGGCGTGTGGCCTCATGAAAACTTTTACTAAATTTTAACTGGTTGTGGGCTGCCTTGGTGGAAAGAATGCCCACAAGGTTGGCACGCTAATTAGATATTTTTTTCTTCAGCAAATGGTGAGGATTTTGTCAGCTCAGAAGCGTCCGTGCGTTCGCTCGAATTCTCCCGTGCATTTAACTGTTCTCATTTGCAGCGTCTCTGGGCTTTGATCTGGGACCCGCGTGGTCTGTGCGCTGCGAGCGCGGGCCATGCGGAGGGAGACTGACAGGTGGGCAGCGACCGAGGGCCTCCGCTTCAGAGCCTCGCCCCGGAGGCAGAGGGAGGCGGGAAGAGCAGCCGGCCTCTTTCGGTCCAAGATTCCGGAGCCGACCAGGCCGGGTCTTCTCTCTCTTCTCTCTCCGCCGCGAGGAGCCCCCGGCGCCCGGGCCCGCCCCTTTCAGCCCTTTGGTAACGGAGCTCGGCCGAGTAAAGCCGTGGTGGGGCGGGGCCAACGCGGAAGAAAGCCAATAAGAGGTGCGAATGGGCGGGACCTTGCGAGTCAGCGCGCCCAAAGGGGCGGGCCGGGGAGGGGGTGGTTTCCTTGGAAACGGGCTCCGGCTGGCTGGCTGGCTGCTGTCAGGAGCCGGAGCCGGAGCCGGAGCCGGAGCCGGAGCCGGAGCCGGAGCCGGAGCCGGAGCCGGAGCCGGAGCCAGAGCCAGGATCGTGACCGTGACCCTTGGTGGAGCAGCAACAGCCGCCGCCGCCGCCGCCGCCGCCGCCGCCGCCCCTCGAGATGTGGAGCAGCTCCAGCCGGCGGCGAGACCAACGCCGGAAACTTAGCCTCTTGCTGCTGGCGGTCATAGGCTTCCTGGTGGTCCGCAGGTGAGAGCCCCCCCAGCTCCGGGTCGGAGTCCACCCTCGGCCCCGAGAACACCCCCACCCCGAGTGCGCCCCGGCCCCCAGCTCCAGGACCCCCTCCTCCCGCTCACCTTGATGCCTCCCCTGGACCCCCATCTCCAGCCTCCACGCGCATCCCCCACCCGTGTCCCAGCCGAGACTCACCCGCCCCCTGGGATGCTTCTCCGCTTCCTGCAAGGTCTCGCTCTCGGACCCGTGCCCCCCTTCCCGGTTTTACAAGCTCTTTTTTTCTCGGGGGAGTGAGGATATCCGTATCGTGGGATTTCCCCCCTCCTTTTTACAGTCTCCTCGGGCGCCTTCCAGTCCCCGAAACCTCAGAGCGTCCCTTCCACCCCTGAGGACTCTGCAGGCGTGGGACTTTGGCCGGGCAGCGCACGGCCCCCGGGGCAAACCGACTCTCCCAGACCGTCCCTCATTCTCTCCACTCCTCCACGTTCCTCCATGCCCCCCTCCACCCCCCCCACCCCCGTGAGTCGTTACAGGTTGTATGGGGCTTCATGCGGGGAGAGAATGCGGAACTTCCTGAAGTCAGGAAGAGCCGAGTTCAAATCCAGCCCCACTCGCTAGCCACGGCACCCCTGGGCAACTCACTCCCCTCCGTCTGCCTCAGTTTTTTCATATACAGAAGGGGGGATGATAGAATCAAATGAGATAATCCTTGCCTCCCGGGGTCAGAGTTTAGTGAGCGAGTGTTCCCCAGGCCCCGGATGCTTCCGAACAGCATGTCTGTGTTAAATACGGGCCCATGGCTTTTCCGTAAGGTGCATACCGGACACTTTCCATATGCAAAGTGCTCACCTGCCGCCTGGGGAAGCGCCATGAGTCTTGGCACCGAAGGAGTTAATGTTGGCACGGCAGGAGAGAGCCGGCACTAAGGTGTTTGAATTGCCTCTGGAGCTCCAGCCAGTCAGGATCCTCCCTGAGTCAGCCCCTTCCCCTAGAGCGCCCCCCCCCCATACATATATTATACCTTCTCCCACCCAATCGTGAAATTCTCAGCCGATACTAAATTTTTAATATTTTTTTGCTCATTTAACATTTTTTACCACTCACGGGCACGTGTTATCAGCACGATCTTTCTGGTGAAAGGCCCTCCCTCCCTCCCTTCTTCTGGGGATAATGGGGGTAACCTCATGACACTGCCCTGAGAAACGAATACTCTTCCTGCCCCCCCCCCCCCGCCCCACCCCGCAAGTAAGTAAACATTAGTGACTAGTTATTCTCCATTCCTTTGCCTCCTTTCTGGTCCCTCATCAATTCCGGCAGGATGCTCGCTGATCAGGACCGGTAGAAACCCCAGAAACTTTTTTTTTTAAGCCAAGGCAGCAGGAGCTGACGCGACAGAACATTAGAGGTGACCCTAGAGAAGAAAGCTGACCCTTCTACCAACGGTGTACTTTTCCCACGTTGATTGACAGTTGCGGGTGTTGTAGGCCCAGTGAAGGACCCAGGGAGGAGCTCTTGGGGTGTGATAATGTTACTAGGGGACCCGAGGCTTCAGAATAGCTTCTGTCTTCATTCCCCTCCCCCCCCACTTCCTTGTGGCCCAGAGGAATGAAATCGAGGGAGAGAGGACTGAATTTGTGGGTGCCTGGTGGGGTAGTATGAGGAAAGACACATGATGAATGGTAGCTTTGTGAAAGGTTATGCTGAGTTGATTGGGATCGATCCCTGAGCTGTCAGTGTGACTCCAGAGAACCGTCAGACATCTTCGGGGTAACCCGTACTTGTGTTTCTCCTATGGAGGCTGGAGGATGATCAGGATCGACCTGAGCCCCTGGAAAGTGCCTTGTTTACTTTAAGGAACTTTTGACTCTTCACCATTGGTAAAAGGGAGCAGGACTAAGAGGTTCCTTGTTAGGCACAGGAGCCGTCAGGAACCACCTGTTGGAATATTGCTATTACAGATCTCCTCCTTTTCTCCCTCGTGGTGAACAGCCTCTTCCCCTCCCCCATCTCCAGAATTTTTATAAAAAAAAAGCTCAGGCAGAACTGATGATGAGCAAGTTGGTCCAAGTCCCACAAAGACAGCCGGTCACCTTTCCCTGGTGTCTATCTCACTGGGAGGCCTCTCTTCCCTAGTTTTGTGGGAGTGGGACTAGGGTGGGGTTGGAGGGGAGTCTCAAGTTCTTTCAGCAGCCTGATGAACTAGGCAGCTGAAGCACAGGGTCGGATGGAAGCTGGGGGCTTAGCTGGGACCCTATGAAGCAGTACCTGCTGTAAGCTGTTTTCCCCCACCCTAGGGGACCTAAGTGGAACGCAGTGGGATGGTAGCAGAGGAGGATATTTTTCCATGAGCTGCCCCCAGGGCACATTCTGTCTGTTGGTCAGATCAGTTAGTCAGTAAACATTTTTTAAGAGTTTACTATGTGCTAGACACTGCACTTTGCAGGGGTCGGGGAGTGGGAGCCTGGGATACCAAAAAAGGTATAAGACAGTCCCTTTGACAATGAGTGAGACTGCAGATCCAGTCAGTCAATGAGCATTCATTAAGCACCTACTATATGTTGAGGCCTGGGGATATAAAGAAAAGCAAAAGAGGCAAAAGGCATACTTCAGTCAAAGGCAAAAGGCATACTACTCACAGTCTGATGGGGGAGATAACATGCAAATAAATATATGCAAACAAGCTATACACAGGATACATAGGAAATAATTAACAGAGGGAAGGCACTGGAATTAAGAGAGGTTGGGAAAGTCTTCCTCTAGAAGAAGAGATTTTGGTTGAGACTTGAAGCCAGGAAGGGGTGGGGTGTCCTAGGCACAGGGGACAGCCAAAGAAGATGCCCAGAGCTAAGAGATGGAGAGTCTTGTTGATGGAACAGCCAGGAGGCCAGTGTCACTGGATTGAAGAGTAGGTGTTGGGGGAGTAAGGTGTAAGATCATTGGGAAGGTGGGAAGGAGTACTTTTATGAAGGGCTTTGGACTCCAAATAGAGGATTTTATATTGAATCCTGGAGGTGATAGGGAACCATTGGAATTTACGGAATAGGGGAGCCGCATGGTCAGGTCTGTGCTGTAGGAAGATCTCTGATGGCTCATGATCTGTCACTTGGATGTAGCAGTTATTTGGTGAAGGAACCTTCTAGGAACAAAAGGACCAAAATGACCTTTGGGACAGGATCTGAACCCATGGCTTTGGAGGTAGAAGGATTTATAGCTTAGAGCCTAATAGTGTAAGTCAGTTCCACCTTCCTCCACCTTTTCCATGCTTCACAAGAATGCCTATTTGATACAGTCAGTCTTGTGTGCTTTTTTTGTTCAATCTGAATTCATCTCAGATCTGATATGCATCTCTTCTTGAGAAAGGGCAGAACTTACCAGGAGCAGCCAAGATTCATGCCCCATAAAATAGGACTGAACTTCCTCCACAGAATCTTACTTTTCCTATAACACATTCTCAGCTCCTGCCCTGGCAACCCTCTGGCTCTCTAGATCTCAAGGTCTAACCGTAGGAAAGGAAAGGTGCACACAGTAGGTACTCACATGCTTGCTGAATGCCTGAATCAGTTGGGTATGGTAGTAGAGAAGATGTAAATCAAAGCTGAGAACCATACCAGCTTACAGAGAAGTGGTGGGAGGTAAGGAAGAAGGCATGATTTTTCAGAAGCTCATAAAATTATACAATGCCAGTAAAACCCAGGAGGGGCTTATTAAATTTTCTCAAATTGAGAAACTGGTTTTTCATTGTTCTAAAGCAGAGAATTCCTCCAGATGAGGAGTAGGAATAAAAATTAGACCTGTTCTGTCTTTGTTTACTTTACAGGTACCTGGGAAAACATCTATCAGGCTGAGTAGGGAGGCTATTACATGGCTTGAGGGAGGAGACCAGGGCTATAGCTTCTAAAGTCTACAGCTTAACTGGGGAATTGTACTTCTCAGACTCTTATTTTAGGGATGGGAATAGACTGTTTGGACAGATAAGTGAACTCACTAAGTCTCTTTAAGATTTCTTCTCTAGATCTAAATCCTGTACTTCTATAATTTTTAAACTGAGATACAAAGGGTGGTATAGAGGCTGTGCTCATCGGATAGGGTGCTGGGCCTGGCATCAGGGAGACCTGAGTTCAAATGTGGCCACACATACTTACTAGCTGTGTGACTCTGGGCAAGTCACTGAGTCTCTTTTTGTCTCAGTTTTCTCAACTGTAAAATGGGGATGATAACAGCACCTACTTCCCAGGGTTCTGAGGATTAAATGAGATAATATTGGTAAAATGCTTAGCACAGTGCCTGGCACAGAGTATGTGCTATATGATGTACCAGCCTGCTTGAAGTTTCCTGATGCCAGGGTAAGAGCCCTGTGACCTCTAAACATGGAATTCAAAGTTCAGATCTGAGCCGTATGAAGTAAAATTGCCCTGGGCTCAGCTCTTTGGGAGAAGGGAAGTAAAAACCTATTTGTGTGGTTTGAAAGGGGTACTCTAGAGAGGCTTTAGGCATTTGTCCCACTGTCCCTATGAGGAAACCAGAGAATTCTCCTGAGGATGCCTTAGGATACAGAGGCTTTGTCGACATTGGTAGGGGTTGTTTGCTTGGTAGCCAACTTCTGGAACCAACTGGGCCAAAACTTTGTTGGAATATGTGATCTTGGAATCAGGAGACTTGAGTTGTCCCAGCTCTGATGCTTACTAACTGTATGACCTTGGATCAGTCACTGACAAGTCACTCTCTCCTCATGTTCTTCATTGGCAAAAAGTAGAGAATAGTACACATGCTACCTCTCCTACGGGGTGGTTGTGGGGAAGGGGCTTTGTAAACCTTGGAGTGCTACTAAAGTGTGAGTTACTGTGCATAATCAGAAAGTGATATTTCACATCAGATACGTTTTCGTTCTTTGTTCTCAGACCCATTACCTCTTAGGTCAGGAATTCTCAAGATTTTTTTGTGTCCTAGACCAGTTATATTGAAATATTATTAGCAAAATACTTGGGAGGGAAAAAACCCCAAAAGAAAACAAAGTTCATAGATCCCAGTTTAAGAACCCTTGTCCTAGATTAAAAACTGAAAACAAAAAGCAAATGTGAGACTTGTTGTGGGACCATGAACGAATTATTCTCTCTACCTTGTTTTCCTTTCATATTAAGTGAAGATTATAGCAGCCACCTTGGTATAAACAGACTTGTGGCCAAAACAAATAGAAGATGCTGTATCAACATCATGGGGGAGTCATCATATGCCAGTGAAGGCAGGACTGGGGATAGACAGAGCTCAGGACTCAAATCCTGGTTCACTGACAGGCTGTGATGAAACTTCCCCTTAGAACACAGCTTTCTTCCTGATTGATAGGAGTCTAGTGTGTGTCCATTAGCAGGACTTTGTTTGATCTAATTATGATATTGCCCAGAGACTGCCATGTATAGAGAATGAACCTTCGTCAGCTAGCATTTATTTATTTATTATTTATTAAGTCCCATTATTAAGTATTTATTATTATTTATTAAGTCCCAATTACTTGAAAGACAAACTCTCCGAGTGATACAAACAAGTAGAAGACATTGTCTCTGGCCTCAGGTAGTTTATCATCTAGTTGAGGAGACCATATGCATAAAGATGTAATGAATCATGCCAAGTAGTCTGAGCATAAACATAAACCAGGGTTTATGTTCTAAAATTTCATTTGTAAGTCATTTGTTTAGAACTTGGATCTCTCCTTTTCTATTATTCCTTTTTAGTATTATAGTTACCTGTATACATATTATAGTCTCATTAGTAGAATATAAACTTCTGGAGAACATTAACTATCATGTTTTATCTTTCTACTCCCAATGCTTGAGACTGTGGCTTTTACATACTGAGTGCTTTATATATGTTTGTTTAATAAACAGTCATGGAAAATGTGCTGCATGAATATTTCCTGACAACATTTTGCCCCAGTTAACCAAAAGAAAAAAAAAGATTAGAGTCTATAAACTCTAGTGTACTTGAGAGAGGTTGCCTTCCATTTTTTGGCAAAATTCTAGAGCACATTATTAGAAAATGGTTAGCGAACATCTAGAAAAGAGCCCATGGATTATATGATGAATTATTCCAAGATAACCTCATTTCCTTCTTTTGATAAGAAAAATGATATATTATAGTTTACCTAGATTTCAGTAAAGCTCTTGACAAAGTCACTTATGCTTTTCACGTGGAAAATATGGGACATCTGGGCTAGATAATAGTATAGTTAGGAGAATTTGGAAACACGTAAATGATCGTTGGCAAAGAATTGTCATTAGTGGTTCGATGTCAATTTGGAAGAAAGTCTCTAGTGGAGAGTCCCAGGAGTCTATCCTTGGCCTCGTGCCCTTCACCTTCTTTTTGGCAGTGACTTGGACAGTGGCCTAGAGGGTAGGCTTGCATGTGTCGTTTGCAGAGGTCATGACACTGAGATGGATAGCTAACATTCAGAATGGCAGTCATCTAAAAGATTTTGACAGTCCAGAATGCTGAGCCCTGTCTAATAAGCTGAAATAGAGTAGAGATAAACGTGAAATTCTATGCTTTATAAGTCCAGGATAGGTGTTTAGTGGACAAGCTCAGTGTTAGTCAGCAGTGTGAGAGGATAGCCCTAAAATGCTATCCTAGGCTTCATTAAGAGAGGCCTAGTCACCAAAATGAGAGAGGCAGTAGTGCTGTTGTGCTTTGGCCTAATCAGACCATGTGTGGAGTACTGCATTCAGTTCGAGGTATCACCTTTGAGGAATAACATTGACAGGCTGGAGTGTCCCCAGAAGAAGGCAACCAGACAGGTTAGAAGACTGGAGACTGTGCTATGAGAGGACTGGTTGAAGAAATAGGAGATGTTTAGTCTGGAGAAGATAAGACTGAGGGGAGGCTGTGATGGCTGCCTTCCAACATCTGAAGGGTTATAGTGCAGCAGTGGGATGAGTCTTATTTCTCTCTACAGCATCCATGACAAATGGTCACTCAGCTTCCAATTGAAGATGTCGAGTGATGGTTCTTAAACAAGCCAGGCTACAGATCATTTTTCAGCCCCTGAAAGGAAAACTAGAGTGAATGTTACGTGGGGTAGATTTTTCAGCTCCGTAGAAGACCTTCCTGACAACCAGAGCCATCTAAAAGTGGGGCCTTTGACCAGAGTCTGGATTAGGTATTGTAGAATGGATTGGTGCAGGAGATGAGGCTGGAGCAGGACTCGAGCCTCCTTCTTCCCCCAAGCAGCACAGAACCTGTTTCCCCCTGGCTTCCTTGGGACTTGTAAGGTTCTGCCCAACTCATTGTTGGTAGGTGGGTCAATCATTAGCAAACTTTTAACATGGATTATTTTCTTCCTATTCTCTTTTTCTTTGTCTTTTTTCTTTTTCTTCAGGATTTCCTCTCAATGCCACTATCCAGAGTGGCTTAGAGAAGAGACTCTAAAGAAACCCTTCAGCATCATCTCTTGCTACATTCCAAAAGCAGGATTTCAATTCAATTTTCTTCCTGGACATTTCCCAAAAGAGCAATAGAAACACTAATGTTGATGCATTAGAAAAATTACCTGCTTTTGATAAATATGGAATTTCCTGATTGATGGAGTTATAGTATTGCTTCTCCTCCCAAAGTCTCTGTCTCTGCTCATGGCACCCCTTCTTAGTCACCAGGACTCCCCAAAACCATCTTTGACTCCCTTGTCTCACATATCGGTCAGGTGCTAAGCCTCCCTGTCAGTTCTAACTCCAAAACATCTCTCACATCCATTTATTTCCTAGGACTTTTCAACCGCCCTTGCCTAAGCCTTCATCTTTTCCCCTAGACTGTTATAAAAGCCTTCTATTTTAGTCTTCTTGGCCTCCAGTTTATCTTCTCTCCAATCCATCCACATCATTGTTTAATCTTCTTAATGCACGGTCCTGACCATGTTGCTTTTCTGCTTTAAAAGTGCCATTGAAACCCAGTATGGGGTGTTCAGGGAGGACCAGCACCTCTCCTGTGAGGATTTGCCATGCTCTTTTCAGGGATGGTTATCCACCTTTGGTGTCCACCTTTTCACCCAACTTTCACCAGTGGCTCCAAGAAGCCGTAACATGCACAGAGGCCACACCCTGGTAAAACATTTTGGCAGATGGGCTAAACCAGGTTAAAGGTAACCGATGGGCCTGAAATCCATCGTTGAATTAGAAGGGTGTCTACCCCAAGCATGGAAAGACGTCCCCCAGTGGAATGGACAAATGGAACAATTTGTTCCGGCATCCATGAAGGTGGCTGAAGCAGGTGCTATGGAGTGCTTAGAGCTTGATCAGACGTCATAGATGCCAGGGTCATCCACTGCATCCTGGGTCATCGCTAACCATCCTGACTTTTGTCCTGCCTCTGGATTTCAGTGACTCTGGAAGAGAGAGTGAGGCTGATGACTTTGTGCAACTCTGCCTCACTTAAATCCAGTTTATGCTTAAGTCAAGACATCACCTTGTGGTGTCGCCGATCTGCTTTGAAAACAAAGGACAAACACCACCGCCACCTACCAAAGTGTTGATCCTTGCATTGGAGGCCCTCCATAGGTTAGCCCCCATCTCTTAAAGTATTTCCCTTTGTGTAATGCCTATTTCAGTCACATTGGACAGCTCTTTCTGTACTCTGTTGGCTTACTGCCACCCTCCATTCTATGCCTGCTCCCATTCCCATTTCTCTAAATGCATTTCTTCAATCCCATCTCTGTCTGATGAAGTTCCTCCCTTCCTTCAAATTCTACCTCAAACACTGTTACATCTGGGAAGCCTTCCCTGACCTCCCCATCCACACTGCCTCTATTCCCTATTTCATGCAAAGCAAAGGAAGGGATCTTATCTTCCCTTTCCTCTGATCCCTCATAGCCCTTGGATCTCTGCTTCACTCTTCTCTCATACTCCTGTGTATCATTATGATTTTTGTATGTCTTTTTCTTCTCCTACACCAAAAGCTTCTTGAAAAGGTCTGGGTTTCAAATGATTTTGGATCTCTGGTCTCTAGTGAGCTGCCTTGATGTTTGTTGAATGGATGAATGTATAAATGAAAGTATAGGGAGAAGAGGGGTCATTTAAGGCCAATGGACCTGTAATATTCATGGTCTTTATTGTGGTGAGTAGGAATATCTCAGCGTCTCCCTGATGGTCCCAGAACTAGATCATGCCTTTCCGAAGCTCCACAGACTGCATGCACCACAACGGGGAGAGTAAGTGGTAGCGAAGCTGTGTTTTAGATGCTGCCTAGAGATACTTAATCAACTTGTGTCAGCTAAGCTTGCTCCCTAGGATGGGGTGACTAGTATTAGGTGTAAAACATGGCAAAAAAGGAAAGTGATCTCAAAAATTCTTCTCAGAGAGACCCATGAAAGAGTTAGCAGAACTGGATTCATCATGTTCCCAGAAGCAACAAGACTTCTGTTTTCTAAGATACAACACAGAATGAGGAAGTAGAGATGGTCTTCAAGGAGATGAAACTGAGAAGGGCAACTGTTCTGGACGAAGTATACACCAGAGCTGGCCCATTAGTCCATCTGTATCTTGGACAGGAACTGCAAACTTGCACAATGAGCTGGGCCTGGTATAGAGTAGGAAGAAAGAATAGACTGGATTGTCTTTGGAATATCACGCAGTGCTCTTAATGATGCAAAGGCCCATTTTCTTAATAACAGTATTCTCGTACTGGTGTTTGATGGCTGCGAGTCTTAGAGTAGTACCCAAAAAACTAAAGTTGAGCGTCATCCAAAAGATAATAGGAGTGCGTGGTGGGTATAAGCAAGCCAAGAATAATTGTGTAGGAGAAGCATCATTAAGGATGTCATCAGGGAGGTGTGTTGCAGAATTTTAAAAAATAGGCCAGTCACACAGCAAGGGATCATTGATGGGCAGCCTGTGTGCTCCATCGTTATTGAGGAAAGGTCAAGAGATCTGAAAGAAGGCCATTATCATGTTGAGACTAAGTCACACAGGAGGGGCAGACATGAATGGGCTGAAGTCTGGATGGCCAGAGGAAATAATCACCTGGATGAGATCACATCCATTGAAGAATCTCTATTGTCAATGCTTTTAATAATTATCTACTGTTTTTATAATTTCCTTTTTATGTAGTTATTCTTTACTATCCTTTTTTTAGTTTCCTATACCTTTATTCTTTGCATCATTGTTCTCTAGTACCTTTCATTTCATTGTGGCCTATAATTATAGTATTAATAATTACTGCCTTTTATATTTGCCTTTATCTTCTTTTTGGCTCAGCTATTGATTATTTTTTCTTACATGAATATGGGGGAAAAGATGTTTTTTCATTAAGTATGTATGTTTATTATGTATTATTATGTATTCATTAAATTTAATTTATTTAATATTCTCTTTAGTTTGTTGTTGAATGGTGATCTGACGGTGGGATATTAACATTTTCATTTAGTATTGGTTTTTCTTCATGTAAGGGTGGAAGGCTTTCTTTTGCTGTAGAATTATTAGTACATGTTTATTTAAGATTGATATACTCTTCTTTTGTGTAAAACCTTTTGGCACAATATTATAACATCTTTGGTCTTTTAATATTTTCTCTCTGAATGAGTGAAAAAGCATTTATTAAACATTTATTGTATGCCTGGGCCTGTGGTAAGTGCTGGGGATACAAATACATGCTCATAAGATAGCCCCTGTCTTCAAGAAGTTTATATTCTAAAGGGGGAAGACTATACACATGGGAGAGCAAAAGTTGGAAGAGATGTGCAGAGGGAATGAGCATTTGGTGTGGTTTTCAAATGGCTGGAAAATGTCAAGGCTCTCTAATTAGAGCCCACGGTCAGGAGTCCAAGAGAAGTTCAACTTGGTTGAACATTGGTTGAACAGCATCCTTAATGCTATTCCCATTTTTCAAGATTTGGCAGTAGCGTGGGAAATTTTAGACTGTCCATTTATTTTGAATCTAGTTAGATGTTTCTGAATTTCTATAAGCACTGTCTAATCTATTCTGTTACTCTTTTGGGCTTTATTGGAAAGTTAAGTATTTTCAATTTATCATTAGAATTCTTAGATTTGTCTTTTGTTTAGTCATTCTGTTAGATAGGAATAAATCCTCCCTTTTAAAAAATTCTATTATTAAGCCAAACTTAATTGAACCACTCTAAATAAAGATTCCCTATCACTAGTAACTATTATAAAGGTTTCTTTAATTTGGATTCCCCTTTTATCAATGATAGGAGCTTTGCTTTGGAATTTTCTTGCCCCTTTCATTCTCTTTACTTTTTTTCCCTTTCCTGTCTTTGAAATACTGTTTTCAAGTGTTTAGAGGTTTAGCTAAAACTGTGCTCTGAAGGCTGTGGTATAATGAGTTTATATTGACTTGCAAAGCATGAGTTGTTTTAAATATTGTATTTTTTTTTGCTAAAAGGCCTGTTTGTTGTTGGAAAACTTTCTTGAAGATGATGTTGCTATAAGTTTTCACAATATCTACTTCTCAGACACGTGGTTTCATAGAGTAAACTGTGTTTTTTCGGGGTAGACAATTCCAGGGTGATGGCTTCATACCTATTAGTTTTGTACCTGTTGTATTCCAGTTTCTCTAGCCATTTCTTGTTCCTTAAAAGTTTCCTGGGATCCTGTTTTTTCTTGGTACCTATCAAAATGCTAATACTAGATAGCATTTACTGTTAATCGAAACAATATCACGAGTCCATGAGACATTGAGTTACAGCTACATTTATTACAAGAGAAATGAGCGTGCAGGTGGAACCTAATCCAGGGCAAGGAGTTCACAATCCAAACAGAAGCTTGCATATTTATGAAATTGGGACAAAGAGGGAAAGAGAGATAGAAATTCCCACCTAAACTGGAGTGGCGGGGGAGGAGAAATCATGAATAATTAAGATGGCAAAAGCAGCGTTTTCTCCCCTTGGGAGCTACTGTGAAGATATGATGGTCTGTGCATCTGCAAGGGTCCCAGCTGCTGTTTCTCAGTCTAATGTAACATTCCATAACGTCATATAGTACCTACTGTATACTAGACATTGTAAATATTTACTCACTCAGTCCTCATAACAATTCTAGGAGTAAGTGCTATTATTATCCCCATTTTACACTTGAGGAGACTAAGTGACTTGTCCAGGGTCACACAACTAGTAAGTGTCTGAGCTCAAATTTGAACACAGGTCTTCCTGACTCCAGGGCCCAGTTACTGTATCCGCTGAGCTACCTAGCTGACTGTATTCTAAAGCACTTCAAAAACCATCAGAAGGAAATTAGAAATTGAGGGGTGTGTGTGTGTGTGTGTGTGTGGGTGTGTGTGTGTGTGTGTGAATCTCTTGATGAATTCATTTCTTCTGGCTGCTTTTGAAGTATTTTTTCCTTATCATTGTCATGCCAGAATATAACTATGATGTCTTCAGGAACGTTAAATCTTGGGTTTTTCCTTGTCAGGGTTCTGTGGATTCTTTCTAGTTGTATTTCTTCATTGTTTCTATGAATTATATGGAACTTTTTTTTGACAATTTCCTTTTGTTTTTCTGAATTTTCTAGAGTATCAGTAATCCCGAAGTTGCTATACACCTCGAGGTGGATAATTATCATTATTATTTTGGGAGCCGGTATTTTTAAGCTGTGCTTCATATTTATGAAATTCTATTTTACATTGTCATATATTGGTTGTTTCTATAGATTTTTTATTGTAGTTTCAATATAGACCTTTTTCATTATTTACTGTGGATAATTTTTAGCATCTTTTAATTGTACCTTTCTTTCTTTCAGCAATTTTCTAAAAAAAAATCCTTCCTTTTATTTTATTCCTGTGATGATTCCTTTCCATGTCAGTAATTGCCTAATTTCTTTGAATGTGTCAGCTATTTGAGGATATTTCTTGATAAACCATAGGTGATTTATTTTTACATCTGCTTTGCTTCTGGCACTTTCGCTCATTAATTTACTCACTTGTGTTTTTAAAAATTGTATCTGTACTCTGTTTTGCTCATTTAAAATTTTTTTGATGATTTTTCTTTTATTGTGTGGGGTCTTAGCCGTTTTCCTTTCCTTTGGTGTTCCCATTGTCATTTTTCAAGGGGGTATGCAAGGAGCCTCTGCCCTTTAGTCCCCTGCTGTTTTGAATTTAGCAGTGGGAACTGGGACAATCTGAAAACACTTTACAGAGGTGAAGCTTGAACTACAACTGGAGATATAGGTCGGATTTGATAGCCTAAGAAGAGAATAGAAGACATTGCAGGCCAGGGGAGCAGCGTGAGCAAAGGTGCAGGTAGATGAGTGCTTATTGTTTGTCTGGCAAATGACTGGTTTGGTGGCCGGGGAGAGTTTAGATGCAAGTCTGGTGTGGTAGAAAGGGTATGGGCTTGGATCCGGGAGACCTGGATTCGGTTCCTGGCTGTGATATTTGGTGGCTGTTTGATGTTAAAAAGTCACATTACATATCTGAGACTTAATTTTCTTCATCAGTAAAATGGAGACAATGATTTTTGCTTTTTCTACTTCAGAAGCTTATGAGGACCAAGTGAGACAGTCTATGAAGTACTTTATTACTATAAAGTATTATATGACTGTAAGTTATTTATAAATTGCCATGTTAGGGTCAACCAATCTAATGTGGAAAGGCTCATTAACGAATGATGAATTATTAATTATAATATCTCTGAAAGAACATTCACTCAGTTCTAGAGGGGTTGCAATCTGTATTGGTAGAATGAGTAGCTACACTAAGGAAATCACAGGGGGGCAGCTAGGTGGTGCAGTGAGTAGAGCACCGGCCCTGGAGTCAGGAGGACCTGAGTTCAAATTTGGCCTCAGACACTTGACACATTTACTAGCTGCGTGACCTTGGGCAAGTCACTTAATCCCAATTGCCTGACCTTCCCCCCTCCAAAAAAATAAAAAAAAGGAAATCACAGATGCCTAAAGCTGTCATTATAAATCATTGCAAGATTTGAGAGGTGGGTTGGGGTCTGATTGTATAAACCCGTCTTTCTGCAGCCTGAGAGAGCATAGGGCTATGATTTCAGCTGAGGATACATAGAGGCAATTCTGACTTTAAGACCATGGGCTTCTAGCTCCTTTCCTAGAACTGGGTCTCTGTCTTACAAAGTTTCTTGGCTGACATTTGATCTTCTTAAGAAAGGAAATAGGACCTGAATATTTGGTAATTCAGTAACAGGTGCTGTTTCTAACCCAGCTGCCCTTTTCCAGGTACCTGCCCCTTAAGTTGGACAACTGTGGGAGTAAGGTGGCTCCGAGGTACTGTACTGAGCAGTAGCCTAGAGGTCCATGTCTCTGTGGCAGGAACCCTCCTGCTTGCTTCCTTCATTGTTTCTAGCCTGCAGCCTCCCTCTGAGCTGTCCGGCCCCCAGATCACCCGCTGCCTTCCTGTTTTCAGCGTGACTCCCTCTCCATCCTTTCTCCCTTTAGTACAGTGGCCTTCCCTGTGAGAATTATGTCTTTCATCTTCCTGCCTTCACCCTTGTCTGCTTGCTCTTCCACAGCCACCAGGCACACAAGTGTGAGTGGAGCTGAGGAAGGCCTCCTGTCCAGGTCTTACTGTGGGAAAGGGAGGTTTTTCTTTTTTTGAGGTGGGAAGGGGAGAGGCCCCATATACACAATGTAGAAGGCTTTTGGAGGAAAAGCAACAAACATCTCTGTTGCTTGAATTCAGAAGATATACAAACTTCCTTTCCCCTTTGACTAAAGGTTTAACTGGAGTGATCTGGTCCCCATACGGCGTTGGAACCGGCATTTGGGACTGCAGGCTGAGGGCCCAAACTTCTTGCTGGATGGCTCCCAGTTCCAGATTTTTGGGGGCTCTATACACTACTTTCGAGTGCCCAGGGAATATTGGAGAGATCGATTGCTGAAGCTGAAGGCCTGTGGCTTAAATACCCTCACTACGTAAGTATTAAGGCTCCTTAGCTCTCCCCAGATCCTATTCCTTGTTATGTACAAAGAGCTTTAGAAACCATGGTCATAACTTATAGCCCTGGGTACCTGTGATCAGATTTTGTGGCTATTTCCTGCTTATCTCCCAAATAACTGAGCCACTGCTACTTATCAAACTTGTTTTGGGAGATGCTGGGGCTAGTCCTGATGGAGTTAGAGGTATAGAAGACTGGTATTGGGAGGGGGAGAGGCAGGGCAGGGCTGGGTGGAGAACAGGAGAGAGACAAAGAGGAGGGGAAAGAGTCCCTGTCCTAAGGGAAGCACCCAGGCTCTTCAGAGAGAACATCTTGCTCTCGGGGAACTTTCAGACCATTAAGGAAGATAGAGTTGTGATAGAATGATATTTGTGATGTATTTTGGGCATAATGAGAACATAGGTAGCACCCTGTAGGAGGCTGGTCTGGCTGATGCTGGCTCTTGCTGGGTGTGTGGCAGGGTATCTTGGCAGGAAGAAGGCTGTTTAACTGTCAACTTGGGAAGAAGAAATATGACCCATGTGGTATGGGGGCCTGACTTTATGGACCCTTTGAAATTCAGGATGAATCTAGCAGAAATTAATGTACTTGTTGCAGGCCAGATATATGATTCTTTGTACCCTTTAGATAAATTGCAAATTTACCTTGTAAAGAAAAACCCTTGCTCAACTTTCAACTGTGGTTCAGCTTGAAAGGGAAAGAGGCAAATATCTAACCAAGATGTCATTTGATGTGTTGGGGGGAAAGTGGAGCTATAATGAAAATGGGAATGCTGTGGGTTCTGTACCACCACAGCTGTTCAGGTCCTTGGATGTAAGGAAGGGGCATGGGATCCTAGAGGTCAGATTGAACAGAGTAATCCAAGGGCCCCGAACCACTATGAATTTGACAATGGTCTAGTGGGTTCCTTCGTAAAGACATAAACACAATAGCCAATGGAAAACATGATTATTGTACAAATCCTGCACATCAGCTGTGACCATAAAGTTTTGTGACTAAGTCTGATGTGTCAGGTCAGTAATGAAACTGGGTCTGAGGCATAATAGCTCTGCTTCCCTGGGCAAGTCTCTTGGCCTCTCAGCGTCCAGGGCAGCTCCCTAAGACTATAGATTGTAGAATCCTTGCCAGTCTGTGTTGGTAGAGGGAGTTTCCTTATCGGGAGTTCCCTATATCAGTGAAATCACAGATATGATCCATTTCCATAATGGAAGGGATCAGAGCTATGGGTAATCCAAAATGAGGATCAGTCCTCAAAGCATTGCCGTTTGCTTTTGAGCACACTCAGAGATGTGTCAAGACAGCAGGGTTCACACTCAGCTTGTCACTTCTTCTGATTCAGTTTAAATGCTGGCAGCCTCAGTTGGGTGGCAGGAAGAGCCTGGAGAGAATCCCTCAGGCATATCCCCAAAGGTTTTTAACAGAAATGGAGCATTCCCAGGTGTCTGATCCCAAAGCTCAGGGTGGGAAAGACTACTTTCGGACAGGTGGAATGAGCTGAATCTTGTCTGACTCTTCTTCTTTTGGTTGCAGATACATTCCCTGGAATCTCCATGAGCCAGAAAGAGGAAAGTTTAACTTCAGTGGGAACCTGGACCTGGAGTATGTCTTAAGGGCCAAGTTATTGCATTGTGGGGAGGTTGGGGGATGGATACTGTAAACAGGGGAGGAAGGTAGAAGGGGAAATCTGATCTTTATTCAACAACTCTGGGGTCCAGGTTCTAAAATGCTAGAAACACTGTCCCCAGAGCCAGGTCCTTTCTGTCAGATAATCTGATTTCTCCCAGCAGGGCTATGACCTAGCTTCTGTGGTCAGTCTTTGCCTGCCTTAATCTAGAGAAGCTGCTTAAAAGCCCTGGGTTGTGCAGGTTTAGTCAGCAGTATGAAACCTGCCACCTGTGTTGTGACAAGGGATTCCCATGCCCTTGGTTAGCAAAGCCTGTAAGACAAGGCAAAGCTGGGGTGAGGTGCCTCTCTGAGCTCCTCCTTCCCTGTTTCCCTAGAGGACTAGGCAGACTTATTGACCTAGGGCAGATAGGAATCCCTCTGACTTTGTGTGTGGGGGCTGGGGAGGAGAAGGGGAAGGGTTGTTGCATCTTTGGGTAGGGTGAATTCCCTTCCTTTCTGGGTAACAGCTGTTCTAGCCTCTTCTTTAGTCAGAACCAAAAACTCGGCTCTCTCCAGACTTCCAAACTGAGGGAGAAGGACTGTGGTCTGGAGAGTACCTGAGCAGTGCAGTGATTCATGGTTGCTAATGAAGACTTCATATCCTTGTCTTTGCTTTGGGCTTTATTAAGTGGCACTGACATTGTCTTCCTCTGTAGGGCCTTCCTCCAGATGGCAGCAGATATTGGGCTATGGGTGATTCTGCGCCCTGGTCCCTACATCTGCAGTGAGTGGGACCTCGGAGGCTTGCCCAGGTAAGGTCGAAGTGAGTGGTATAGGACAGGGATTCCAAATGTTCCAAAATGTAAACCACAGAAGCATGCCCTTTATTTTAAAGCTTATTTTCCTCTTTACATTAAAAATCAATGGTATGAACCCTTCAAATTGTAGACACAGCAATGGGTATCATCCAGGTAGAATTCCCATGAGATTTTTCTGTTGGGTGCCAAGTAGGAGTTGGCAGGATAGGGCACCTCTAGCACTTATGGCCTCAACACGGTGCTTGTGTTGCTAACTTCCCTGGATCTCACTTGCTCTGGTGTTTAGGATGAAATAGCAGAGAAAGTGTGTAAGCGCTTTGAAAGGCACAAAGGGTATCATAAATATGAGGAATTTTTGGTTTCTACATATCTTAGATCTTCCTTTGTTGTCACGGTATGGGCAATATTGATAGAGTGGAAAGGTGTGAATGAAAGAAGGAACTCTGCTAAGTATTTTATGCTTATTTTGCTTCTCACTTTTCCATTTATAAGAATGCTTGCTTGTTTACAAGTGCAGTGCTCATGATTTTCTCCCTCCCCTGTGCACTAAAGGGTGAGGACCCCTTCCTCATCATAGACCCCATTCTTGGGCAGAATCATATACATGGCCATCACCTGCCTTTCACTGTAGAAGGCCCTGAGCCATAATGTCTGTTTGTAATTCTCTCTGCCCGCACAGCAGTTTCCAGACCGCGGGCCCCCTGATTCTTTTGTTCCCCATTGTTCACAGCCATGACACCTATTCCCAGAGGAGGCTGCCAGGATACAGAATATTAGTGACTTTGCTCTCCTCTTCTTTCTATACCTTCTTGTGCCCAAGTGGTTGAAAGATTCTTATGAACTTTTCAGAGTTCATTAGGTTGAATTGAGCTGGTATAATAGCAACAGGAGGGGATAAAGGAATATTAAGACTGCAGTAAGTACCTTTGGCTGAGATCTCTGTGTGCTCTCACCTACTTATACTGGGATGTGACACCCACTAGGAAAGGCAGCATAAACACACACACATAGCCCATTCATACAATACACATCCCCCACTCATACAACACACACACTCACACACACGCACACTCACACACACACACACACACACACACACACACAGCCCCAGAGAGGGTCAGAATCAGGCAAAGGGCAAAAAGGCAGGGTCTTGCTATGGAGGAGTATTAGGAAATCAGGACTAGTTCCAAAAACCAGAGATCAAGTATATGATACAAGTCCAGTTTGATTCAAAGGTGAGTGGGGGGCGTTAAATGAATGTTTAGATTGGAGAAAGTTGCCACCTTCTCTATGCCCTTGATTATACACTAGCAGATCACTTTGGGGGTTCTGCCTGTGATTTCTGAACTAGCATCGAGACTCTAGAAACACAGACACCACTTCCAGAATGAGCATTGTTCCCCTAGATGTAAGAGAGAGGGTGAGGTGCTCGAGTTAGTAGCTTGGACTTTACATCTTGCCCTTGGTTTGGTGGCTGTTGTTGTGGAGCTTTGAGATCATAGAGAGGATGGTATGAAATGTATGCCCGTCTCGCACCCCAGTCCTTCCTCACATGCTGAGGGTTGCTCTGCTGACTAGACTGATGAAGCCTAGCTGTCCCTGTTAGCACCCACAGTCTCCTTTAGAATGGATGGTGGCTGACTTTTGAGTCAGAAAAGTGGGCTGCTTGTTCCATTCTGATTTCAAGCTCGTTTTCATGGGTGACAAAGGAAAGAGATACAGATCTCATCCTGGTAGGTTTTCTACTCCTAGAAGACCCTTGAATAATTTGGCTTGGACTGCCAGTAAACTGGGAGAATTGTGGGTAGAAGTCACCAGGAGGCTGATCCCCAAGTAACCCAGAACTCCTTGTGGTGAGCTGCCTTTCTGCCTCTGGCCGGCCTCCTGACCTGTAGCCCATGTAGGGAGCCCGTGCTGAACTGCTGCCTGTGCCGTTTGCCAGGGAGCAGTCATGGATGAAGGCCTCAAGATGTTTGTCGTCCAAGCTCTGGTGGCTTGTGCCTCTGGAGGTGGTGGCTGTTTGAGAGTTATGTGAATCTGGGTCAGCCCTGGTCTTCAGTTTCATCCCTTAATTAGTCCCCACCCCATTTTTCTGGCACTGAGCCTCTTCTCTTTTCACTCCTAGCTGGTTGCTTCAAGATTCCCACATGGAGCTGAGAACCACCTACAATGGCTTCATTAAAGCTGTGGATCATTATTTTAATCATCTGATTCCCAGGGTGGTTCCACTGCAGGTAAACCAAATACCCCCATGTCCCCTTCTCCACCCTTCATTCCCAGGGAAACAAGCGAGTCTTATTAAGCCCTTGAGTCCAGATGCTATCGAAAAACACAGAAGCCATAGGTCAGACTTTGGCTCCAATTCTTCCTCTTCGGGGCAGCAGGTTTCCTGCCCCGATCCTGTCCCACCTTCTGATTCCTAGGATTCTCTTCATGCACCATTGTGGAAGACTCTTCTCCATTTGCCTATACAGGGTGTGAATACTTGGGCACATGTTTGCTATACTTCCTTCAGAATATCTGCAACATGGTGTTGGCTGAGATCATTAGATGCTGAGTCAGGACCCATGTATTTATGGACTTTATAGAGCCTTTCATCACATGCAGATGGATGATTAATGAATGCCTTGATGATCTGCAGAAAGCCTTTGTTTGGGTCCTAATTGCACACAACAAAACCTGAGTGTGCATGCATGCATGTGTGTATGGAAACACACACACGCGCACACACACGAACACACGCACACATGCACAAGTACATATCCTGGTTTGCAGGTGTGTGATTGCCTGTCTTTTTGTTGTGACACCCTTATTTGCTCTATTGCCTTCCTAAATAAGTCTTGTATGGCAACTCTCCCCCGTCTAAATCAAAGTGAATTGGCTTAGTTTTCTTTTGAGAATGAATGTCTCGGCACTCTTGGTATGTCCGATTGTCCCTAAACCAAAGCTAGGGGGTTCACTCTCTAAACTTAACAGTACTGATATTGATGATCAGGAATAGGACCGGCAGACGGTGATGAAAATCACTGTTCTGGATGCATCGTGATGCTTCCACATGCCACAGAGATCACGAGTGGGGAGCAAGGCTTAGAGTAGTGATGCACATTGATACGGTTTGGAGTTTCACAAAGCGCTTCGTTAACAACCACCCTGGGAAGTAAGAGGGCCCATCTTATTTTACAGAGGAGGAAACAGTCTCTGTGAGGCTGAGTGATTGTTCCTAATGGTACAGCTAGTGTTTATGTCTCACCGTGATTCCTCTTGGGATCATAGGCCAGGAAGTTGTTGGTTCCAGATAGAGGCAGGTGAGGTGGGATTTGGGGGTGGGGCGGGGTCGGAGTGCAGCACATGATGTGATTTGGAGAAGAGGCCACTATGGGAGTGGAGTGACATCATTAGAGGACCTACCGTACATCCTTTCCATGTAGCTGGTCTCAGTGCTAATGCCCTTCTTCTCCCTTCTCAGTACAAACAGGGAGGGCCCATCATTGCTGTGCAGGTGGAGAATGAATACGGCTCCTATGACAAGGACCCAAACTATATGCCTTACATCAAGACGGTAAGAGCCGCGTTGCTTGGTCTTTGGGGCTCCCAAAGTTTCTTTGCCATTCATTCCATCATCCTTCACAACCACAGAAGCCTCTGCTACTTCTTGGAGATAAATTTTTCCCCTGGGGCTCAGCAGAATAGAAAATGGAGGTTGTCCCTCTAGTGTTAGGGCTGTCCCAAGCCCTGGGCCCCTTGTCACACTTTGATTGGAATAGCGATAGAAATAGCCATTTATCAACAGCATGTGCTAAGCATCAGTTAGTAATTGTCTTTTAGTAGAAGCTAGAGATATGTGGAGAGAATAGAATAGAAACTGAAAATG
This sequence comes from Trichosurus vulpecula, assembly GCF_011100635.1. Taxonomy (NCBI): domain Eukaryota; kingdom Metazoa; phylum Chordata; class Mammalia; order Diprotodontia; family Phalangeridae; genus Trichosurus; species Trichosurus vulpecula. Next base: position 176,813,316 of record NC_050574.1, read on the forward strand.
CTGCCCCAGCCCTTCTTTTGCCCACTGTTTGCTGGTCACTTTGTGGTCAAGTTTAGATAAACTTAATGACCCCACTCTTAACAGGTCTGTGTTTCCACAAATTCCAGATGTAGTTCTTTCTTGTTTTATGGGTGTTAGGATAGCACTTAAGGATAACTGTCGCATGTGATAAGGGCTTTAGGTATAAAATGAAGTGGTTTTATTTGAGGGGGTGAGGTCTGGGGGAGAACAGTTCATTGTTACCTGGGAGGAGCAGGGAAGGCTCCTTGGGGGAGGGGGCCTTTGAACTGGTCTTTAGAGGAGGTTTATAAATTCAAGAAGCACAAGGGAATGGAGGGGGAAGGGGAGGTTGAAGCAGCCCAGTGCAGGGGAAAGAGTGCTGAATTTCAGGGTTCATTTCCCAGCTCTGCCACTTACTTCCTATGTGACCTTGGGTCAGTTGTTTCTCTGGGCCTCAGTTTCCTCATGTACAAAATGAGGGTTGGATTAGATGACCCAAAGTCCCTTCCAGCTCTAATTCTATGATTCTGTGATATTTTAGGAATAGGGGATAATGTGATCAAAGGTACAGGAGTGGGGCTGTGAGGGGGACATTGAATGATCCAGTTTTTGTAAGACATCCAGTATGTGGAGGGGAATAGGATGAGAAACAGCTGGAAAGGTAGATTGGTGCCATGTTGTAATGTGACTTGAAGTCAGCCAAAGGAATACAAACTTTGCTTGGGAGGCAGTCGGAAACTAAGGAAGATTTTTTTTAAAGTAGAGGAGAGACTTGACCAGATGTTTGAGATACTTATGCTCTAACTGGGGAGGTGGGACAGGCACAAAGGAAGACATTTAGGAAGTTCCCTAGCAGCTAGGTAGCACAGTGGATAGAGAGCCAGGCCTGGAGTCAGGAGACCTGAATTCAAATCTGGCCTCAGACACATACTAATTGTGTGACCCTGGGCAAGTCACTTAACCCTGTTTGCCTCAGTTTCCTCATCTGTAAAATGAGCTGGAGAAGGAAATGGCAAACCATTCCAGTATCTTTGCCAAGGAAATTCCAAAAGGGGTCATGAAGAGTCAGATACGACTGAAAATGGTACATACAGACAAAGGGATCAGGCAAGGGAAAGATTCGTCACTGAGTCAAACTGAACACACAGATAGCAGTATCTAGTAGGATTAAATGGGGGCTGGAAGATTCTCCCTTCCCTCTACACAGAGTATACAGATAGATGAGGGACTAGTTTCGAAGGCCATGGAGCACCTTGGTGGGTGATTGTAGGAGTTGACCTAGAGCTAGAATTGCTTTGACTCTTGGTTCTCTGGGGTGAAATTTCTCTTCTGAGCAGGCTGGTCCCCACCAAGAGAGTTCTTTTTCGGGATCCACTGAATGCTTTCCTTGCTGGCAGAAGCTTGTGATCCCACACTCCTCACTCTTAGTTCATCCCTTTTTCTACAGCTCACATCCCTTCTTAAGTCCCACTTCCCTCTCTCCTCTCCTCTCCCCATGGGGTCTGCGTAGCAAAGGGGTCTCTCTGTGAAGGGAGGACACCCCCGGGGCCCTGGGAAGGGAAGCTGCTTGTTTCTCAGCCTCTTTGTCTCATGACTAAGTCAAGTGCAGAGGGATTCCCGAGCAGTCACTTGTCCTTTCCCCAACCACTTCTCTAAGTTAGTTGTTCCTTTGTTTCATAGACGTCAAATGAGTACCTACAAGGTACAAGACAGCTAGATCACAGACAGGCCCAATGACTCTCTCCTACACATTTCACACGTCTCTCCAAGCTGGTCTCTGGGGTCTTGTGATTGCAGGGAGTTGTTTATCTTATTACTCTGCTGTAGGGAGAGAGAAGTCTCATCGGCATGAGCTACGAGCCTGGAGCCGCTTCAGGGACTTCACCTTCTGCTTACACTTGATTCCCTTGGTGTCTGGGGAGATGGGTCTGTGTTGGGGGTGGGGGAGGAAATTAAAACCTTTGCTTCCCTGAAGCTGCTTAAGACTGAGGTTTATAAATTCAAGAGGTGAAAGGGGGATGGGGGAGAGGCTTCTCACTGACCCTCCTGTGGCCAAGGTACCAATTTCTTCAGCAGTTCCTGAAAATTATAGCTTAAACCATTCTTACCCAAACAGTACCTCAAGACACAAGGGTATAGCCCTTGGTGAGGCACGACATCTGGGGATTCTTTATTCTCTTTTGGCCAGCTTGTGGCCTGGCAAGGTGGGGAGGGGTAGTAGTTACCATGGTGAAGAGAGGAAGGAGGAAAATTGGAGTGTGTGCAACCATATGTACTTTGCATACCTGTGACAGACTCACCTGCCAAGTGGATGGCAGACCACTCCTAGCCCCCTCCTGGTATGGCCTTGAGCAATCACCATTGTGTCTTGCCAAAAGAATTACTTGTCTAACTCATGTGGATAAATATCCAGAGCTGGGCAGGCTCTCAGGGGTCAAATAACCCAGTTCTTTATTTTATAGCTGAGACCCAAGGTGGTTAAGTGACTTACCCAAGATCCCACAGGTGGGGAGTGTCAGAGGTACTGTTTGAATCCAGGTCCCCTGACTCCAGGCTCTTTTTATACTGTGCTTCTCCAGCTTCAGGTAAGATTACAGAGGAGCTAGTCCAGACTTAAGGCCTCTTCTGTTTGTCCTAAATGGCAGACTTCCTTCACTCACCTCGGTCAACCTACAACCTCTGCGAGCTGTGGGAAATTCTAAAGTCAGTCCTACATGCTGAATTCCTCATCCAAGTTGGAGACTGAGTCATCTTTATCCATCTTTATCTATCAATAAATGAGCTACTACTTAGCCTTTTCATCTCTAGGTGAATCTTCATTCTCTGTACTTTTCTCTTTCACTAAAATCTGTTGTGATTTTTCCCTTTTTTGTTTGCCCATGTTTCAAATATGAACTACTCTGGAAGGCCGACTGAGGCCACTGGCTACCAAGATGATCTTTCAGTTGAAGCTGGCCTTTTCTCCTTGGCCAGCTTCTAACACTTTAACTGGCTAAGCTCCAGATTAAACTTGAATCCTTCATTTGATAATTGAGGATCCAGGATGAGGCAGCTTCTTCATCTTGGCCTAGTGAAAAGAGTCCTGGAGCCAGGAGACCTGGCTCTGATATTTGCCAGCTGTATGATTGTGAGGAAGTCATGTAATCTCATTGAGCCTTGGTTTCCTCATCATTAAAATGGGACTCATGACAGTGGTATGACCTACCTCACTGGGTTGTGGTGAGGGAAGTGCCTTGCAGTAATATAAGTAAAAATATAATACATATGTTTACTAATATGCTATAATGTAATGTTATTTTTTCAGACATTTAGCTTTGTGTGGCACCTTAGAGCTGAAAGATTTCTTTCAGCTCTAAAATTCTATTTCTTGCAGTACCTCTTTATTTAACAGGTGAGCAAACTGATGTCCAGAGAAATGAAGTGAATTTGCCACATGGCTAATGAGTGACAGAACTTGAAAGTAGACCTTTGAACTCAGGTCTCTCTCCCCCACTCCCCATCTCCAATCCTGTGTTCTTATATAACCACATCACAGTCCTAATGACAGCTAGGGGGTTATGTGGGAAGTGGGCTGTCTCGGGTAATATTAAAGGATGAGTCCCTCAAGCCACGTGAGAGGCAGAGGTGGTTTTTAAATAAGAATCAAGCCATCCATGCAGAAAATCTGTGATGTGAGGACCCATTAGTATGAACTGATTCATGCTTTGGGACTTTCAGTCCTGGAGGTGAAGGTTGCCAATGCTCTCTTCTTGCCCTCATGTTGCTCCTAGGCTGTATCTTATCTATCTAGTTGAGACCATTCTTGTTATTTGTTTTTTGGTAGCTTAATATGCTTTGTTTCAGTAGTGGACAGAGGTGGGGTGTTCAGTGGTCAGACACTGGACACTTTTTTTCTTCATTACCTCTATCTGTTGACTCTACTCTTTTCCCCCAAACACTTTGAGAAAACAAGTTGGAAAGCTCCTAGCTTCTGCAGTAGCCATGATCTGCCTCTTTGTTTGGGTGAGTTTCTTGCTGTAAATATCCAGCGGCATCTGTAGTTCTCCAAACCCCTATCCCTGTTGAGGATCCTGACTGAGAAAGTCCCTGGGACCTGTCTTTTCCTGAGGCTGTCACATCTGCAGTCTTATCATCTTCCCTGTCTTGGGGTGGGGGTCTCTTATTTATAACCTATGGGGGAACGCTTCCCATCCGACCTACCATCTCATACAGCCCCATCCATTCTTCCGCTCTTCTTCTCTGCTTTCTTATATCGAATAGAACCTTCCAAAGGAGGACTTCAGCTTGGAGAATGTCAGGTGACAGCCATTGTAGGAAGGAGCTGCCCTCTGTGGGTATGTGCCAAGAGGCTTGTGAATTTAGGATTGTCTTATTTTGCTAAGAGTGCACGTTGGCAGGATGTATAGTTATCCTTTCCACATCATGGAGGTTAGGGGCATGGTGCCTCCTGTGATCTGGAAAATCCATGTAGAAGTTTTTGGCCTTCCCTTTGTAGCTGAGGAGACTGAATTTTTTCTTTTTCTTTTATGGTGTTTTTACAGTAGCTTATTATAAAATTTGGGTTATTTGGTCATTGCCTCTGTGTCAACAAAACTCCCCCCAAATTCCCATTTAATTTTTTGTGCTGACCTGCAATATATCGAAACCACAATGCAGAAATTCATGATGTGGAAGGGATAACTACTCTCCTCCTTGAAGACAGCAGAGTATATTTTTCAAGTGTATAGAATAAACTAGGCATTGATCACTTTGGGGAAAATTTAGCTCAAAAATAAATATGTAAATCAGTGCTCATTAAAATGGGACATTACCTCAGACAATTATTTGCATAGGGAAGTGCTTTAATCATTCCTAATAATCATTCACACACAATCCTAACAGCTGTTTTGTTTTGTTTTGGTTTTGGCCCAGACCTGTAATTTCACTGGTGTAGAGAACTTCCTGGTCAGGAAACTCCCTCTGCTGGTCCAGGTCTGCCCTGTTCTACAGCTTGGAGTCTTAGAGAGTTACTTGGGGCAGTGAGAAATTAAGTGACTTACCCAGGGTCACATAGCCAGGATGTCTGAGGTGGACCTTTCACCAAGCCTTCTTGACTGCAACACCAGCTCTCCACCCAGGGAATCTAGAGGAAGATCCCAGCGCACTGGGTGGACCTCGTATGCGGGCTCTGTGGGAGGATGGGGCAAGAGTCACATAGCGTGGGCAGGCATAGATGGGGGGCGATTTCTATCTACAGAAGTACCGACTCCCTGAAGTCACTCACACAGCACTGTGTTCCTGATGGCCAGCACCAGGGTGCATGTGACCCGGCCCTAGTTTCATATTCCAGACTGCAAGAAACACTGGCCTTATGGGTGTTGTCTCAGTGAGATGAAGCGTAGCTGCTCTGAGCTGGTGGGGGCAGCAGAGCCCCAGGTGTGGCCTTTTGGAGGAGAGGAGCCAGAAAGAATCTTAAAGCTGGAAAGAAGCTTAGCAGTCACATGGCCCAGCTTGAAACTGAACAGGGGCTCTCAAAGACCTCTATGAACAGTGGTCAACTGACTTTGGCTTGAACATTTTCAAATCAAGTCAGCGGATGTTTGTTAAGCACTTACTTCTAGCTCTCTCCCCTTTTGCACAAGTCTAATTGTTAGGAGACTTTGTTTTGCTTTTTTTTCCCTTATGATGAGCCAAAATCTGCCTCCTTTCATCCTCTGGATCTTCCATTTGTCATCATAGGCCAAGCAGAACAATCTCTTTTCCATGTAACAGCCCTTCAAATGTGCCATGACAGCTTTCACACTCCCCCCCCAAACATGCCAGGTTCCTTCAGCTGAGCATAGTGCCTGACACAATAGGTGCCTAATCAATGCTGATCGATTCATCATTCCATGGCATGATTTTTAGTGCCTGTACCGTACTGGACATCCTACTCTAGGATGCCACTCCCAATATTCTTCCTCAATTTGCCCTGCACAGAGGCTGCCTGCAGCCAGTGTGTTTATGGAGGAAGGGCATGCATTCTTTTGTCTCTCTGTGTGAAGCTGACTAAAGAACATCATTGTTCTTGAGAATTTATGTGCCAGGAGTGAGTGAGATGGATCTGGATAAACCTAGTGTGCAACTGTGATTGTTTTCCCTGTTTGTGTGGTTTGTGTTCAGCAAGAGTACTGATCCCCTGAAAAAGTACCGTCAGATATGATAATTGGCGCCTCAGTGTTCCCGTGGCTTGGGTGTGTAAAGAGGGTTGCTGTGTCCTTTTCTTCCTAGCCCTTGCCTGATTCTTTTCTATATACGGGTAGCTAGCCACACAAAAGATCTTTAGGGCCAGGAGGACCAAAATGGGAAAAATATTTTTATTCTGTAGGGGGATACTCAGTAGGCTACACTCTGCCAGGCTCCGATCTGTAACACACACTGACCATGCATGATTTTTCTTGGTCTAATTTGTTTCACTTCTGGATGCAGTGCTATCCTAGAATTGTCATCTCATCTACATTGCATTTTTTTAAACCTCTAACAATTAGACCTTTGGTCAAAAGGCAATGGGAGTTGTGAAGTGGAAATTGCCTTTCTCAAGGGAGGAAACCAGTGGGCTCTTAGAGAAATCTTTTTACTGCCTTCGTGAGGTTACTTCATCAATCCTGTCTTCTGATTCTGATAATTACTGGGGATAATGAAGCAATCAGATCCTTACCCCTGTCCCCCTCCCGGACTATTCTGGCCTCAAGGTGCCCTTCATGAGTACTGCTCGTAAGAATGTACTAACAGATATGCTTTTCTCCAAGGATTATGACTAAGTGGGTAGATTGAACCAAAGTTCGTCTCTCCGTGGTGCTGGCAAAGGGAAAAGTGTTGGTCAGAGAGTACATTTAGCGTGTTTGCAGATATACCAGATCACCAGGAGTGCTAGCACATACCTGTAATCCTTGCTACAGGGAGGCGGAGCCTGGTGGATCACTTGAGCTTGGGAGTTCTGAGCTAAGTTAGGACTAAAGATGATCAGGCGTCCACACTAAGCCCAGCACCTCTCAGGATCAGGGGGCTGCCTAAATAGAGGTAGGACTGGCCTAGGTTAGAAAAGGGGCAGATTAACACTTTCCTCTGTCACTAGTGACATTAGATAATTGAGTGATGGCTCCCATTCTGGGATACCTAGAGAAAGAAAGAGAGAAAAAGGAAGAAAGAATGAAAGAAAGAAGGAAAATAAGTACTGACCTCTTCCCAAGAGATAAATAAGTAAAAGCTTCTTTGGGGCTCTGAAGACTGTTTCTCGTGAATTGGGCAACCAGGCTGCTGGTGGTTTGGACTTGGGGGTATAGGAGGTAATATCCCTGTGCTTCCTAGCTCCAACATAAACCCAGAGGAACAAACCTAGGTCCCAGTCAAATCAGCAGGCCAGTGAGACTACAGGATCCCTGCCTCATTGTGACTGACTGACCCTGAGAGTGCCAGGCTGGCTGAGGGAAGCCAGCCACCCTGACCTAGTTTGGGAGCAGCTACCCAGAAGTCCGATCTTCACTGCAGCATCGCCAGCTGTGATTCCCACAAAAACAATTTAGGGCCTTAATTACCCCCTTGGCACTGCTGAGCGTGGCTAATGCCGAGGTAGCAATTTCTCCTCACTCTCTATGTTTTAGGGATGTGGATGCTTAGTTTTATCTCCTTTGCCTCTTCTCTGCATTCTGCCTATCAGGATCACGGTTTTGTTTGTGGCTCTCACTGCTTTTTCTAATGGAGGGAACCACAGAGGGAAGGAGGGAGGGAGGAAAGTGGGTGCTTCATCTTGTTTTGTTTCCCTTCAGGCCCTGTTGAATAGAGGGATCGTTGAGCTGCTTATGACATCAGACAACAAGGATGGTCTGAGTGGAGGCTACTTGGAAGGAGGTACAGACCTGGCGGGACCATGAAGTTGAACAGGGGGCCTGGTAGAACTCATTGTCTAGATGAGTGACAGAATCAGGGTCAAGGCCCAGCATCAGGGATTGTCTTGAACCTGTTCTTCCCTGTTTTCACTATTTCCATCTTTAAAGGGGAGGCAGGTCTAAGTGACAGGACTGAGTCTAGAAATCATTCACACATCTGCTTCTTTGTCCTTACTACTCCACTCCATCAGAGGAGGTAACAGGATTCTGTAGGTCATAGGACACTTTTTTCTATCCTCCCCAATTCCCTTTTGACCCATGCCTGGATGGGCCGACAATAAAGTTGGGAGCCAGCAGAATTATCTAAAAGCTATTGATCCTGTGTTTGCAAACCATATGAAATAAATGAGGCAGGTAAGAGCCAGGTGATATGGGAGCAGGTGATACGAGAGAAGAGAAACAGTGATTGGACCAATGAATACCAAAACCATGAGGTCTTATCAAGTGAGAAGCGAGTATATTTTGAGATGGAAGAAGGGGAAAGTGGGGGAACAGCTAGATCCAGGGAAGCAGCTCTGAGGAGCCCCTTAGCACAAGCCCTTCACTCTGTCTGCTGTCCAGGCTCTGCTGCTGTTCACATCTCTGGGCTTCGTGGCGGACCTTCCTAACCTTGGCCACAGCTGAGTGTGAGTCACCCTTCCTCCTCGCTCTGACTCGCATCATGCTGTTTGTTGCCTGTGATGCTGTGTTTGCACATGGGACACAGGAACACTGGCAGCCCTGGATTGTGGGGCCGTCTTTTAGGTGTATATTTGCCTTCACCCTCTAGGTAAGGACCACTGGTGAAAGTCTCTGTGGGAGGACCAGGCCATGTAGTGTTGAGAGAGCATGGCCATGGGGAGACAAGCCTCAGACAAGCCCTTTAAACTGTGGGTACATCTCCTTCATTCATTCAGGGGTACATGTCACTTCCTCTTTCCTTTTGATTGACATTTTTTCAGAATGCCTATCTCTGTCTGGGGCCTTGGAAAGGGGGTGAGGATGCCACTTGAGGGAATACCATGGAAGTGACTCACAAGTGGAGTCCTGCCAGAGGCTCAGGTCCTGAGGAGCAGTGAAGAGAGGAGGGACCTTTTCTTATAGTCCAAGAGAGAGGAGGCAGGTAGAAGAGAAATCTTTCTTCAGAGGGCCCAGGATTTCCCAGCCTTTTTCAAGGCAGCAGAAATTTCCTGTCTTCTCCACCAGGGGTCACTGTCTCCTTATCATTGCTTCCATTGCTTCATCCATTGTACCAGGAGAATGGAGCTAGTGGCCAAGCTCTATCCACTTGCTTGCCTCACCAGGGCAAGTGCTGGACCTGACCCAAAGTCCTGGACTGTCAGGATTCAGAGTAAAGACTGGATGTGGTCCTTGCTCTCTGGAAACCTGTTGTTTAATAAGAGTCTAGACAAACGTATAATCAGCAGAAATAGAGAGTGTAGTTAAGGAAATGATACATCTATGAAAGGACAATCAGAGATTTTAATGGCAGGTTGAAGAATAGTTTGGTTCTAATGATGGATATTTATTTTTTATCATCCCTTGGATGTTGTTCATGGTGGGTTCTATAGCTGAGGCCAAGGATTTTCAGTAACCACCTTTTTTCTACTTAGACCCTAGCCTAGGATGCTCTGGATAAGCCAATAGAGAATGTAAATAGAGAAGCCGGCTCCTATATCTTTTGGCTGAGACCAGGAGCATCTTGACCTCCCTTGGTCTGGATGGCATTCCTCCTCCCAGTGGTCCCTGGTGTCAGTACAACTTGTACAGGAATCAAGGGGGTACAGTGGATAGAGTGATGGATTGGAGTCAAGTCTCCCAGAGTTCAAATCCTGTCTCAGATACCTATTAGTTGTTTGACCATAGACAAGTCACTTAGCCTTTTTGTGCCTCAGTTTCCTTATCTGTAAAAATGAGGATAGCACCTGTTATATAGTGCTATTTTGAGAATCAAGTGAGATAAAATATGTAAAGGTCTTTGCAAACCTCATAGCACCATATAAATTCTAGCTATTATTAATGTCATTGTTACAGCATTTCTCTCTTTTTTTTCCGACAGTGCTGGCTACCGTTAATTTGAAGCATGTGGATTCCATGATTTTCAACTATCTCCATTCATTCCAGGTAAGGATACTATGAATAGAAGAGTCTTTCTTGTCTAAACATCTGAGTATTTTCAGTGGTCATCAGCATAGTCAAGTCAAGGAGCTTTGGCAGGAAAGTGGAAATTCTCCCCCTCCTTCTTCCTGGTAACTGGAACTTCAAGAAGCTTCTGAAGATAAGAGGCTTCTCAGGGACAGCACCAGAAGCTTGAGGTGCTCCTAGATCCTGTCCCTCAATCACACGGGGCCTCCTAGGACTTGTGCTGTCATGCCACAGATGGCTCCCTCCCCTCTTATCACTGTCCGTCCTGGGTAAAGCAGACAAAAGACCCCCACTTCCCCGCACTCCTGCAGGTTTTTAAGATTTTGGAGTCCTCTAAGGGAATTTGTAGCATGAGTTTTCCTACTTTCCCAGCCCCAGAGAGCCCCATTGCCAGCCTCTGTGTGGGTTTCACTGGGGCCTAAAGACAAGAACTTAAAAAAAGGTTAAAGACCCCAGCTGCAGCAATTGATACAGTGTGTTTTTTAATCCATAAGGCAAAGAAAATAGAGATGGCAGAATGAAAGATGTTATAATTTTAATTTGAAATAACTTGTAATCATTTTTATTTAAAGTGTATTTGCACAGATAGGAGAAATTATAGAAAATTATAATAAAATATACAATGTATACTGTGGAGCAAATTATAGTAAGCATACTACCCCCCCCACCCCCCCCCAATTTTTTTTGCGTCAGTTCGTGCATCTGGTCTTTCCAGTGTTAGGTAGTTTAGGGATCTGTTTTGTCTTGGCAGGCCATGGAGATCATGGGAGGAAAACCATCATTTAGATCCTATTAATTTTGAGCATCCACTTTCTACTCTCCCATCACCCCAGATATGACTAGAGCTGTCCTTAGGGTTTGGCCAATATGGGTCATTGGTCATAAGTAAGATCATCGTGTGAGGTCATGGATCTGTAGCTGGGAGGGACCTCAGAGACCATCTAACCCGATCTTATTTTACGGATGAAGAAACAGGTGCAGCGAAGATAAGTGACCCATCCAAGGCCCCACAGATCGTAAAGGTCAGAGTGAGATTTCAGTCTAGGTCCTCTACTTCAGATCCAGGGCTGTTTCCGCTGTACCATGCATGCCGTGGGATTCATGTCTTTTGATGGGAATCACGGCTGGTGTAAGGCAAAGAGTCAGACGAGGTGATGACTGCTGAAAAATGCCCTGGGTGCTGGTAGTATCCTTAGAGTCAGCATCACAAGCAGAGATGCCCACCTGGCAGCAAGACCCCTATCCTGAAACACTTCCCCTTCAGTTCACATCTTGACCTTCTGGAATACTTGATTTCCTTTGGGCCTGCCCTTGATGTTCCCTTTAGTCTCTCTTTATCAATAAATAAGTGTTAGAGACAGGGCACTCCAAAATCATCATGTGCCCCAGGACCCACATCCTGCTGAGGATGGCTCTTTCTCAGAACCCCAAAAGGATGTGGTAGTAGATGGGGAATTTGGGCCTTGTCAGCTACTCCAGTATTTTTACCAAGAAAACCTCAAATGGAGTCACAAAGAGTTGGATGTGATTGAAACTACTGAACAACAGAAACATTCACAACGAGTGAGATTACCATGTGTCTGTGGGATAAAGAAAGATGTGTCATAGGACCCAAGGCCAATGGACAAGAAGAGGCTGCCTCCTCAAGACAAGAACCCTCTGAACCTAGCTTGCAGACTCTGTCTCTCAAGTCTTGGGGAAGTTCATTGGCATCAGGAAGGCAGTTAATCTGATTTCAGGGAAGCTGGAGGGAAAAAAGAAAGAAGGTTCTTTGGATGCGTACTTAATATCCAATGGATTAAGGAGAATTTACTGCCAAATCCTCCGCAGATTGATTTTTTTTTTTGATGGCCAAGTCTGTGCATCTCTCCGAAGTGGAAAAAAATGACCTGAGCATAGGCCCCATTTGGGTCAGGTGTCTATATCCTGCCTAAGTCAAGCTATTCTCTGGAGTTGTGTCAGCTCTGCCCCAGGCCTGGTCAGAAGAGTTGAAGGCATTGCTCCTGCTTCCACTGGCTTTGGTGTGAGTGCTGTGGACACTGAGCTCAGTCCACTGGGCAGTATTGTTGGAAAAGAAAGAACCTTCAGGAGAATCCTGAGTGTTAGCTCTGAAAGGGCATGTTTCCACTAGAGACAATATTTAGTGAGGAACTCCCTCCCCTGCTCCACCCACTCCATCATGCTTAGGCTCTGGCATATAGAAAGGTCTCTTCCCTCAAGCAACTTCTGTGTGTGTGTGTGTGTGTGTGTGTGTGAGAGAGTGAGAGTGAGTGAGAGTGAGAGTGAGAGAGGGAGAGGGAGAGAGAGCTGCTCAGACACACACACAACACTAATAACTATAATAAATGGCAGCAGGCATGTCATAAATGAATCATTAGTGACAGAGGTAATCACATAGGCTAGGGCCAGAGCTTCCAGTGAAGTTGCTAAGGAAAGAAGGCCTCATGGAACACTGAGATTTGACCTGCATCTTGAAGGATGCACAGGATTTCGGGAGGCAGAACGGGGAAAGAATTGATGGTTCACTGACTGTGAACAGGAATAGCAAATGGAAAAGAACATTGCTCCACAGAAGCTCTATCATCACTGCAAAAGCATGAAAGGCAGGCATGGCAGCAGGCTGCCCAGGGGGCTCCCTTGGGGCCTAGGTCTATGCCCAAAGGTCTTCTGGGGCCCTCTGACAAGGTCCTGGGATGGCTCAAAGCCAGGCCCACATGCAGCCCAAACTCAAGTTTCTTCTTGAAATTAGCACTGACCTGTTTCTTCCCAAGCCTGATGGCATGGGAACTTTATGAGTCATGGAATTTAGGGCTGGAAGGGACCTTAGCTATTATTTAGTTCACTCTCTGCCACCAGAGGATCAATGGGAGGCCCAGCAGGAGACAGGGCTTGCCCTAGGTCATGCAGTTAAATGCCAAAGCCAAAAAAGTATTCTTGGCTTCCAATGAGTAGAATTCTTGAGTCACATCCTCTTCCTCCATGAGGTCCTATGGATCCTCTGAGGCGCTACCCCTGTGAAGATCACTTAGCAGTCATTGAGCTTTGTTGGAGGATTAATGGGTATTCATTACACTTCTGTAACTTGAAAGTGTCTCTAAGTGGCCTATCATTAAAGTTTCAAATCTTTCAGTGATTCAAGAGCCTCAGTAATCTTTCACTCCCCTCAAAGCTGTGATAAAACCCCTGACATCCTGAAAAATCCAGGGTCCTGCTCATCAGTCCCTTCAAAGGTCAGGTTTTCTACTGGTTTGTTGTGGTGGTGGCCGTGAACCTACTTTATTTGAGAGCCAAACTCTGTCAAATACAATTATGTCGTGGAGGCGGGGTGGGGAAGGATCTTTGAGAGCTACATTTAAGTCTCAACTTGTCACCCATTTTGGAGTGACCTTTAGGACACAGAACAGGTCTATATTAGGCATCAAGACGATGCAGTGGATTTCCTGGAGTCAAGAAATTCTGAGTTCAAATTTGGCTTCAGATACCAGCTCTGTGACCCTGGACAAGTCACCTAACCTGTTTGCCTCAGTTTCCTCATTCATAAAATGGGGATAATAATAACACCTACTTCCTAGGGTTGTGGTGGAGATCAAATGAGACAATATTTATGAAGTTCTGTAAACTTTAAAGCACTATATAAATATTAGCTTTATTATTATTTATTATTCCCTTTTCTTCTTGAAATTTGAGTTTCTCATCCAATACATGTTTCATTTCCAGTGGCTAGTTCTGGTTACCTTTCCCATAGGACCAAGAGAAATCTCACCTGGTACAATTCAGAGGTCACTCTAGACTCGATATGATCACAGCTTCATCGCTCCAATTCTGGGGCACACTGCAGGTGGGCCCTAGAGTAGCTATGATCCCAGGCCAACTCTGACACCTTTGAACAAACCCCACTCATCACAGGCAACACATAAGGAGGAAATTCGTAGGCCCCAACATCATAACTATCTCACCTGCATGGCTTCTAGCATCTATTAACCATAATTCCCAGCATATGTGCCATTTACCCTTATGTATAACCTGGCACTCTTTCTGCTCCCTGGCACTCCTAGGTGCCCCCTGGAGGAAATGCCGATGCTAATTGTCCATTGACTGCTTCCTACAACCCCAATGCTGTAGGGATTTCCCGGGGGAATCTCCAGCATGGCTTTGCAAGGTGCTATCTATACCTTCTTTCATCTCCTTCCCCAGTGACCCATTCTCCTTGGTATATTGATTAAATATTTCTAGTATCCAGAATAAGAGAGAAGATTGCTACCTCCCCAAATCTTGTTTCCTAGGAGAGATGCCCAAGACTGGCATTGTAAACCCAGAAATTTTGCCTCAACCCAGACCTGCCTGAGTTTGACCTCCCTTATTCAGTGAAGCACTAAATCCTTTTACCTTAATAACAGACAGTGAAAATGGGCTAACCTCCCTCTCCCTGTGGAAGAGTGTGGTGTTTCTAACAGCCATTCGCATGGTGGTAGTGGCTGATTATACACTTCCATGGAGAATATTTGCACCCAAGCTGACTAGCAGGACCATGATTGTGAATCCTGGGTGATAGATCTGTAAATCTGGGTGCTCTCTTGTACCGGGGTACAAAGGTACAAAGGTACCTGTACCACGTAGAGTCTGTCTGCCTGCAGGGACTGTATTGGGCAAAGTTCAGGAACAAAAAGACTGGGAGATTCCTTTAGGTTCTTGTCTTGAGGAGGCAGCCTCCTCTTGTCCAGTGGCCTTGGGTCTTATGACATGTCTTTCTTTGTCCCACAGACACACGGCAATCTCACTAGCTGTGAATGTTGTTGTTGTTCAGTCGTTTCAGTCATGTCTGATCCTTTATGACCCCATTTGGGGTTTTCTAGGCAAAGATACTGGAGCAGTTTCATCATTTCCTTCTCCAGCTCATTTTACAAATGAGGAAACTGAGGCAAACAGCATTAAGTGACTTGCCCAGGGTCACACAGCTAGTAAGTGTCTGAGGTTGGATTTGAATTTAGGTCATCCTGACTCTAGGCCCAGCTCTCTATTCACTATCCCACCATCTTACCTACATAGGAATTTTTTTTTCTGTGCAAAGGAATGTTTCATGGAGGACCTGCCTGTTCTTCAAAGGACTCTTCTGTCTTTGTCCTCTTTGAAGAGACCATCTCTGACCAGATCATACCCCTGTTTTGACAGGCAGCCTTTAAGGGTTCTTCAGTAATTCCATATTCCCCTTTTGCCTATCAGGAAAATGGACAAAGGGAGTGGGAGTGTCCGATCGTATCACAGTGTCTCCTCTGCTCTACGTCTTTATCAAGATGACTGGGAGAGCAAGTGCAGGACACAGGGTATTTGTCTAATGCCTCTCTTCATAAGGCCACCCTACATTTTCCCTTGCTCATGCTTCATGGACTCCTATTCCAGCCACAGACAGCTATCTGGGGCAGCCAGGCGGCACAGTGGATAGGGGGCCAGACCTGGAAGCAGGAAGACCTGAACTCAAATCCAGCCTCAGACCCTTACTTGCTGTGTGACCTTGGGCAGGCCACTTAACATCTGTTTGGTTTCCCCATCTGTAAAATGAGGATGATAATAGCATCTACCTCCCAGGGTTGTTGTGAGGACCAAGTGAGATAGAAACCGTAGAGCACCTAGCACCATACTTGGCACATAGTAAACGCTATAGCAATGTTGGCTATTATTATTATTACTAATTATCTTACAGAAGTCTGTGTTACTTAGTCTGACCTCTAAACCCTGCCCAGTGAGGGGAAAGGGGCCTTAAGGCACAGGGGAGTGAGGGACCTTATCCAGGGAAACCTCTTTGCATGGGTGGCCAGCTCTGGTTGGATGAGCAAAGGTATGGTAGAGGGAACACACAAGATATATAGGGAATGGTGAGCCTACTAGTTTGAATAGAATATTTTGCCTGCAGGGAGAGAAGAGGAAAAGGTAAACTGGGCCTGGCATTGGGGAAGTCTTGAATGCCAGGTTAAGCAGTTTGGACTTTATCCTGGAGGCAGTGAGATCTCATGGAAGGTTTTAGATCAAGGGACAGAAATTTAGAAGTGCGTTGGTCAATGTTTAACAACCAACTCTCCAAAAAAAGAGTGTGGATGACACACTTTAAAGTTTGATTTGCATTATTAACATTTTCCTCATCACTTAAGTCTAGACAATCAAAAAAAAAACCCAATAAATCAAGCCTGATTTGTAGCGTTTGCTGATTTCTGAGGTGTAAATGGTCATGCTAAAAACTGAACAGTTGGCCCTCATGAGCCAGTTTAATCAGGCTCTAACACACCCCTAGATCAAGGAGTTCTAAGGATCATAACTGGACAGTGACAGTGGCCATGGAAAGAAAGGCTTGAGCCTTTCACAAGCTTGAGTCATCAGGAAGGAAGAAGGGACAGGGTCTTAGTCATTGATGGGATGTGATGGGTGAATGGCAGGAGTGAGGCGAGGCGACTCCGAGATGAGATTTGGGGCTCTCTCATTTCTTGGATCCCATAGTCATGAGACTCAGGTGTCATTCTGTTCACTCGCGTGCAACACTTTCTCTAAAGCCAGTGGTGACAACCTCCCTAAAAGATCTTAGCCAGGTCCCTACATTGAAAAATCTCTAGTTAAATTTTCTGAGGCTTATTAACAGGCACCACGTACCGCCCCCTTCCCAACACTGGAAATATGAAAAAAACTTTGTGTTACTCCATAGGCAAGTGGAAGAATTTCTGATTGCCCTACTGAGGACAGCCCACCCTATCTGTAGCTCCCTAGGCTCTTCCCAGCTGATGATATTCTAAGCTAATGTGGTAGCTTCCAGAAAAGCTTGAGGACCCACCTAGAGGTGCAGCAAAGAAACAAGAGATGCTTTCTTGCCCTGGGCACAGCACTCCAGGTGGCGAAGACTGGTACAAGCAGGCAGGGCAAGGTGAACCTGAGCCTCAAACAGGTGCCAGGGCTCCCGGGGGAAGGGAGGAGTGTCTTTGATGAAGGGAGCTAGGTGGCGTAGTGGACAGAGTTCTGAAAGAATGGATAGAATCAAAAGGAAATGATTTCAAATCCTCCTTCAGATATTTACTAGCTAGCCATTGCTTCTGTCAGCTTCATTTTCTGTATCTGTAAAATGGGGAGGCTATTAATCGCACCTATTGTCAGTGAGGTGGGTCTGGAATCAGGAAGACTCATCTTCCTGAGATCAAATCTGGCCTCAGACCCTTACTAGCTGTGTGACCCTGGCCAAGTCCCTTAACCCTGTTTGCTTCAGTTTGCTGATCTGTAAAATGAACTGGAGAAAGGAATGGCAAACCACTCCAGTATCTTTGCCAAGAAAACCCCAAATGGGGTCAAGAAGAGTCGCACAGGACTGAGATGACTAAACAGCAACAACCTTAACAGCATCTACCTCACAGGAGTGCTGTGAGAATTAAATGAGATAACGTAAGTCAAGCACTTTGCAAACTTTTAAAGCACTCTAGATTACTACTAGCTATGATGATGACGAAGACCCAACTCCAGCAAAGACTGAAGCTTTCCTTCCAATACCATATGCAGCACTGCAGGTGTGTTAAGCTGATGGCATCTGTGGCATTATCTCTGGCCCCTGCTCTTGCTTTGCCTCTGTGGGCTCAGCAGTCACTACTTGGCAGATAGATGTGTTCAGGAGGCAGGACTGCAGGCCCCGGCCCTGGCATCGGGGAGAACCTGCCATCCTTGGACTGCTTACTGCTGCTGTGGTGATTTCTGTGAGCAGCACTGACATTGAGCAGATCCCACAGTTATGAAACTTGTTGTTGGGAAGAGGATGGGGTGTCTGGGTCCTCTTGGGAGTCTCCTCTAGGGCACTCGTGGCCTCTGGTTTTCATCTTCCTACTCTCGTGACCCAGTTCTAACTTATGGTTTGGATTGTCCCCAGAAAAATAAGCCCACGATGGTGACAGAATATTGGACGGGATGGTTTGACACATGGGGTGGTCCCCACAACATTGTGGATGCCGATGGTGAGTAATCTGCAGCTGGGGAATCCAGAGCATAAACTAAAACAGAGGCTCCTACATCATTCATCAGCAATGAAACCTGGCTAGATAGCCACGCTGTATGCGCATCCAGATTTGTGGGTATCTATGTCTGCAGCAGTTAAGTAACTCAACTCTCAATCATCTATGACAATGGAGAGAAGAGGGACAGAGGACAGTGTGTGGATAATACAAGTCATTTGATTCAGTTGTGAAAGGATCATTTGTTTTTAAAAGGGCAAGTTTGGGGCAGCTAGGTGGCACAGTGAATAGAGCATCAGCCCTGCAGTCGGCCAGACCTGAGTTCTAATTGGGACTCAGATACTAGCTGTGTGACCTTGGGCAAGTCACTTAACCCCAATTGCCTCACTCCCACCAAAACAAAAAGAGGCAATTTTACTTTCTTAATTATATGTTGTTGAAACATAGTGATGTCTCTGAAAAGAGCATTTGATTAGAAATATGGATTTTGGACCCACCTTTGCAGCTGCTGCTGCTAACTGACCTGTGCTTTTAGGTTTGTTAGATGCTTGACATACGTTATCTCATGTGATGCACAAATGCCACCTGGGGGTAGCAGGGGATGAGCTACAAAATGACCTACCTGTGGTCCCACTGCTATGGGGAGGGAGGGAATCTGAATGAAGGCTTCTCAGTGACAATGAGATGCCTTCTGCAGCTGCAGACTGGAGCTGCATTTAGAACTTTGGACCAGCTCATTTGCTTCTTCAGGACTCAGTTTTCTTATCTGTAAATTGTGGTGCCCAAACCTGATCCTAAGTTCCCTTCCAGCTCTGTAATTTTCCATGATTCAATGATTAACCTTTCAGAGGAGATGAATTTAATTCATCAAATTACATGAATTCATCTATGATGTGGGGATTTCTTGACCTTGTCCATTCATTCATTCCATTAGTATTAATTGGATGGTTAATATATAAAACCAGTCCTTGGATTTGAAGGGTATACAGAAATAAATTAAACATCTGGACCTTCAAAGAACTAACAGTGTAGTAGGAGAGAGATATTATATACATGTGTATACATATAAGTATTATATTTGTGTGTGTATATATATACATGCACACACGATACATACACATAAAAAATTAGATTATATGCAAGTATATACAGATATACTTGTATATAATTTAATTTTTTTTGCTGTTGCTATTCAGTCATTCAGTAATGTCTGACTTTTTGTGATGTCATGGACCATGTCATGCCAGTACTGTCCATGGGGATTTCTTGGCAAAGATACTAGAATGGCTTGCCAGTTCTTCTCCTGTGAATTAAGTCAATCATAGGTTAAGTGACTTGCCTAGAGTCACATAGCTAGTAAGTGTCTGAGTCTGGATTTAAACTCAGGTCTTTCTGACCACGGGCCTAGCACTCTATCCACTGAGCTCTACCTAGCTATCTGTGTGTGTGACATATATAATTATATGGTATATAGAAATACTACATATTTACTATATACTGTTGTTTTGTATTTTGCATGGTATGTGTAGTATATGTGTATAATATATGTTTTATGTGCTATATAGTATGTAACTATTCTATGTGTTTATAAATAACACAAACAAGATGTGCTGATCACATAAAAGAGATAAAAATGAAAGACCTCAAGGGCCCAAAGGAAAAGGCCCAGGCGAGGGGATCAAGGAAGGCTTCATGGAGAAGGAAGGATTTGAGCTGAGCCTGAAGGACGAGAAGGATTTCAATAGATGGGGATGTGGGGAGAGGTTCTGATCTATGCAGCCATTTTCTGGCTCTAGAGCTTGGTGGGTTCTGGACAGTTAGAGCTGTTGAAGTGAATCTGAGACAATGCTGGAAGAGACAGGAGGAGTCCTTCAGGGCCTTCAGACGCTTAACTCTGTTCCCTTCACTTTCCTGTAGATGTGGTGGTCACTGTTTCCTCTCTCATCCAGATGGGCGCCTCCCTCAACCTTTACATGTTTCATGGAGGAACCAACTTTGGTTTCATGAACGGGGCTCAGCATTTTGATGAATACAAGGCTGATGTCACAAGCTATGGTAAATATGCCCCAATGTTCCTGCACCCATTTGTGACTTTGGACCTTTTCTCCGAAGGGTCCCTGAAGACACCTGCTGACACCATTAGCTCATTTGCCTGCAAAGTTCCCCGAGACCTGGGGTTAGGGTAGTATGTACATCATATTCCTTTCCTTTCACTTCACTGCATCAGTTTGGTCACAGACCATCACCGTAGTTTGCAACAGGTTGGACTTTATAGGCTGAAGAATAAATGCTACTGTCTGATTAATGGACTGCCTAGATTCCCAGACACAAAGAACCATTGCAAATATCACTTACTTTTTACCTTCTGGCAACTGCAGGCCCGAAATACTGATAGGTGTGTCTGTATGCCTTGTAACTGCTGTTTCTAGGTTTAAGAAGAAACTGGTGGCAGGCAAGGAGAGAAATAGCATTTAGATGGGAAAGGGAGGTACTTCTGGGTCAGAGCATCCTCAGTTCTCCGTTTAGGGATGTGCTCTTTCCCCCAGGCTAGAATGGTATCTTCCTCATTGTGTCATGATTCCCAGAAGGCAAGGAAAGTGTCACTTTCATCTGTCAGGGCTCAGCGTAGCAGGGGGTGTTTCATTACAGGTTGCTGACTAACAACAGTGTGACTTGCAGAAGGTGGTAAATTGGGTTGCCCTAGGGACCTCCCCACTTATGGCTCCTGTGACTTCTTGCAGACTATGATGCTGTATTGACGGAAGCTGGGGATTACACACCTAAGTTCTTCAAGCTGCGGGAGTACTTCAGCACCATCATAGGTATCTGTCACCCCCTTGATTCTGAAGCTGGTCTATTTACTACCTGATCTAGCTCAGAAACATGCCCCCCATGGACTCTCAGCTTCCCAGAAAATCCCTGTATGGAGATGTGAGGGGCTGGTAGATATTACCATAGTGTCTGGTGCCTCATCAACTGTCAGCTGTAAAGCTGCCCTCTCAGGGTAGCATGCACTGTGCCCAGTGAGACCAATGCCAGCTTGCAGAGACTTAAGAGAAACCCCACACAGGAAATACCTACAAAGACAGCTTTTCCTTCTTTGGATCCCTCAGGCTTGTTCCAGGCCTAGGCCCACTGTTGTGTTGACACTCAGATAAAGAAATACTATCTCTCCCCTGAGCAAAGTAGAAGAGAAAACAGAGGAGTCAGGGTCACAGGATTCTGGGATTTTCCTTATTCTTCATTGACATTACAGATAATCCACTGCCCCACCTGCCTGCCATAATGCCGAAGGCCTCCTACCAGGCTGTGAAGCCCTCACACTACATGTCACTGTGGGATGCCTTGGAGCACGTGGGCAAGGTGGGTACTTCCTAGACGAGATTAAAAGAGGAAGGAGAAGACAAGGGCTTGGGCCCACAATCAAGGGAAAAGGGAAATCAGGTTTTTTAGAGCTCTTGGACATGTCTCTAAGCTTTAGAAATACAGGGAACATAGCCCCAACCTGGGCCAGGCATGTCTGGAGAAGGGAAGACTGAACCTGAAGAAGAAATGCTGACTAACAGAGCAGGACATGGGACACGTTCTCCTTTCTAGGCCTAGTTGGACTCTGGTTCACTCCTCCAGCTGAGCAGCAGCTGAGAGAGAGCCTGGGCTCCAGGATTTTAGTCCTGGCTTTACTGTGGTGTGTTGGATGACCTCAGACAAATCACTTAGCTTCTGGATGTCAGGTCTTCCTGGCCTCCTCACAACCATGCTGTGAGATGGGTCTGAAATAATCAAATTGTCATAGTTAGGTATAGGCTATAATCATGATCATTATTACACATGCCATTCCTTTTTTGGAATCTTTGGTTCTCCTTTTTCTTGATTACATGTAAACAAAAAATTTTAACACTCACTTTTTAAAATTTCGAGTTCCAAATTCTTTCCCTCCCCCTCTCCTCGAGAAGGCAAGCAATTTGATATCGACTATACACGTACACATGCCATTTCTTAACAAATCTCTTGTGCTCCAAATGGACCCTGGGGGACCACTGCTATGGTGTAATGGAAGGTATCACACTAGAGGCAGCTACTGGCTCTGGAGACTTCGGAGCGAGTCACTTCATATCTTTTCATTTGTTTCCTCACCTGCAAAATTGAAATGGTGATAACACTTATACCACCTACCTCACAGAGTAGTTGGAATGTAAGCCATAAAGCACTATGTAAGTGTGAACTATTATGGTTATGATATTGGGCTTCAAGAAGGAAGCTTTATAGGCTTCTCAGTTCAATAATTCAAGTTGCCTTCTCAGTCTTTATTCTTCTTGAGCTTCCTGCAGCTTCAATACCATTGATCCTTCCAGATACCCTCCTCCCTTTTGACTTTCTTGGCAGTATTCCCCACTGGCTCCCCTCTTTGCCTCTCTGACCACTCATCTTTCTTCTTTGTTGGATCATTGTCTATCTCTCATCCCTTAATTATGAGTTTCCTGAAGGTTTTGTCCTGGACCTTCCCTTGTCTCTACATTCTCAGGCCTTTGTCATCTCATCCAGTCCCATCGGTTAGTTAGTATTGTTAGCTGAATGACAGATCTTTACATTCACCTCCTCCCCATAACTTGAGTCCTGTATTGTCTCTTCTGGATAACCTTCACCTTAAGTCCTGTGGGCATCTCAAACTTTCCAAACTGAAACTTCTCGTTTTCCCTAAACCCACATCTTCTCTAAACTTCCATGTTTATGTTGTGGGGAAGTCATCCACGTTCATAACCTTGTAGTTAACCTGGATTCTTTACTCTCCATCAACTCTCATAGACAATCATTTGCCAAGACCTTCAGTTCAATGCCCTCGACATTTCTCCCATCTGTCTTATTTTCTCCACTCTCATGGCCACTAACCTAGTTCAGGCCCTCATCCCCTCCTGCCTGGATTATTGTAATAGACTCATAATTGGTTTGCTTGCTTCCAGTCTCTCCTCTTTCCAATCCATCCTCCACACAGCTTCAAAAATAATCTTTCCAAAGCACAGTTCTGACCATACTACACCCCCAATCAAAAATCTTCTTAAGCTTTCTGTTGCCTCTTTGATAAAATACAAACTTTTCAGACTGACACTTAAGGATTTCCACAATCTGGCTTTCCAGCCTTATCTTTTATTATTCTCTTTTACACTTTCAACTTCCTTACTTCCTCCCTCCCTCCCTCCCTTCCTTCCTTCCTCCCTTCCTTCCTTCCTTTCTTCCTTCCTTCCTTCCTTCTTACCTCCTTTCCTTCCTCCCTCCCTCCTTACTTCCATTCACTTGTCATCTCTAAGGCAATGATTCTCAAATTTACTTATCCAGCTCTAACCTCTCTGCTGACATCCAGTATTGCATCTCCACCTGCCCATTGGACTTCTCTGAATGGAATGTTACATAGGCACCTTAAACTCAACATATCCAAAACTGACCACTCTATTTTCCCCCTAAACCCTTCCTTCTTCTAAACTTTTCAGTTACTGTCTAGGGTACCATTGTCCTCTTAGTCACCTAGGCTAGGAATCATCCTCAAACTCTCACCATCTCTCACTCCCCGTATCCAACCTGTTGCCAAATCCTGTTGATTTTAACATTTCTTGTGTATCCTGCCTTCTCTCCTCTAACACTGGACCCTGGTGCAGGCCCTCATCACTCACCCCAAGTCTGGCCTATTGCAGTAGAGACTTCAGTCAGTCTTTCACTCAGCTGTCAAATTGATTTTCCTGAAACATAAGTCTGACCGTTACTCAGTAGGCTCTAGTGGCTCCCTATTACCTTCAGGATCAAATAGAAAACTCTTGGTTTGGCATTTAAAGCCTTTTACAACTTGGCCC
Source organism: Trichosurus vulpecula (assembly GCF_011100635.1). Classification (NCBI taxonomy): domain Eukaryota; kingdom Metazoa; phylum Chordata; class Mammalia; order Diprotodontia; family Phalangeridae; genus Trichosurus; species Trichosurus vulpecula. The sequence continues at coordinate 176,837,154 of NC_050574.1, forward strand.
CCTTCTACCTTTCTAGTCTTCTCTCTCTTTTGTTATCCATTTGTACTCTGTGATCCAGTGACACCGGATCCCTTGCTGTTCCCCACATAGGGTACTATTTCTCAGCTCTAGGCATTTTCTTTGGTTGTCCCCCATGCCAAGAGGTTTCTACGTTCTCATCTCTGCCTCTTGCTGTCCTATGACTGGCTTCTCTGAATTCTCAGCTAAAATCTCACTTTCTACAAGAAACCTTTCCTCATTTCCCATAATTCTAGTGCCTTTGTTCTGTTGGTTATTTCCAGTCGATTCTGAATGTAGCTTGTTTGTCCATGGTTATTTGCAAATCGTCTCCATCATTAGACCCTGAGCTCCTTGAGGGCAGGGATTCTTTGCCTTTCTTTGCATGCTCAGTGTTTATCACAGTGCTCGGCATGTAGCGGGTTCTTCTTAAACGTTTGCTGATTGACAGCTAGCTATTCCCCCAAAGCCATCATTCCTTCTCTTTGAGTTTGTACCACTCCCTCTTTTCCATTTCCTGTCCCATCCTCCCATCTCTGCTTGTTAGAATCTGCTCAGCCTTCCCTCTAGTGAGTTCATCTCGCCCTCCTCCGATTGCCTTACTTAACTATGCATGTATCATGTCTTCCCCATAGAATATAATTATGCTCCTGGAGCACAGATTATTTCATTTTTTTGTGTCCTCGCATAGAATAGGCACTTAAACGTTTGTGGAATTAACAGACTTCATCCTCACTTTGTGCTCATCTCCTGCTTCCTTTCACAGCCATTTGAGTTCGAGAAGCCTGTCAATATGGAGAATCTGTCAGTGAACCAAGGCAATGGCCAGTCCTATGGGTACATACTCTATGAGACTTCTATCTATGAAGGAGGCACTCTTTTCTCCAAGGACCACATTCGGGACCGGGCCCAGGTATGGGCCAGGAGACTGGCAAGGGAGCTGCCCACTGAGAGCCTCTCTCTGCATCTGGGGTGGGTTTATAGATTGGCATCACTTCTCTTCAATTTCCTTTTGGCCATGCCAAATAATTACTCTGTTTCTCCTTCAGCATTTATTCTTTAGCCTTCTTCTTTGATGATCCATTCCTTCATTTCATTTCATTCTCCATGATCCTTTTTTGGTGGTGGAGTCCAGAATTAGACCCATCTGTTTCTAACCAGAGCTGAATAAAGTGATGAGGGTGACCTTAAACATCCCAAAGTTATGTTTATATGAAAAAGAGAGAGAGAGACACCAGTATACTTTTCAGCTGCCAGTTTGTGGTCTACAATGACCCGTCATTTGTTCTTAGCTTCTAACCTGACCTGATATACTTACTGCTCCCTTGATGGCTTCTTTCTTTTCTTAGCAGTAACGTCTAATCTCTTGGGGTGCTCATCAGTGCTTCTGCTGTCTCACAGGTGTTTGTGAACAAGATATACATTGGATACATGGACTATGAATCTGAAGGACTGCCTATTCCCAAGGGTCAGGTTTGTAATCTCAGGGTCCAGTTTCCGTGTGTTTTTTAGCTCTAATTGTCTTCTTGGACACCAAGCTCTTTCCAGAGCTGCCCCAGCCCCAAGGACAACTGATATCATGTAGTTCTGGTCTCTGGCTGCTCAGATTGCACTGTGTCCTAGGAAGTCAGTGGGAAGGGAGGAATCTTGTGGGAGACAGTAGGTTCATGGGAAGAGAGCATCAGGCAGCTGGGACTTGTGCTGGGTATGGACCCCCCGTGTGGCAGCTGTGTTTGGCTCACTACCAAACATGGCTTTGTGAGGAGCTAGAGATTTCCACAGAAGAAGCCTGGAGGAATTGCTCCAGTGCCATGGATGCTGAGGCCATGGAGTCATGGTGGGTTTGTGCATCTCTTATAGGGTCACTGTAAGCTGAGTATCCTGGTGGAGAATCGTGGTCGAGTCAACTATGGACAGATGCTCAATGAGCAGCGGAAAGGTGGGCTCTGAGAGTTGCCAGAATGGAGTTGGGAGGATGAGGAAGCCAGGATAGGTGGGACAGAGCACCTCCTAGCTAATATCTGCTTCTGCTCCAAATGCAGAGAAGGAGAGCCTAGCGTCAGGCTGGTGAGAGTTGCCTTCTGAGGTTTCTGCCCTCAGACTGAAAAGGCACATGTGTAAATTCTTTCTCCCTTTCAGCCAACCAGGGGACAGTGTAGTGAAGAATGGAATAACAGTCAGATTGGTCTGGTTGCACCATGTGGAATGCCAGTGTGCTAGGCCAGAGGGATCAGCCTAGTCCTGCTCCCTATGCCAGTAGGCTTCAGATGTGACCAGGCAGACACAGCCCCAAATGTCTCCACGAACTTGTCCAGTTTCTATGTTTAGCTTACCTGGGACCTACTCCTGGAAAGCTTTCCTTGGTTCCTAGTAGCGGGTGAGGAACAGAGAAAGGATGAGGAAGTTTCTCAAGTGTGACAAGGCAGAATTTCAGGGATGTGCAAAAGAGCCAAATTTCTCACCTAAAGAGAATTCTCCAGGACTGGAGAAGATGGCCATAGCCACTCTCCTCTCCCCAGAAGCCCATGCTCTTTAGGTCAGGAGGAGAGTGTAAGCAAGGTTGGAGAAGTCTCCTCCATGTGGGACCTTATTTTCTATAGAAAGATGTAACTTCCTCATATAGATTCAACAAAAACAAATCATGCCAAGCTAACTTCATTTCTGTTGTTGTTTTAATGATGGTGGTGGGGTATTACTGGTTTGGAACCCAGGAAAATGCCTTAGAAATAGTAGTGTATCTTTCCTGCTTATTGGGGTTGTATTCCCAATTACAGGAATATGGGTCTGAGGAGGCAGAGAGAAAGAGAGGTTCTTATATTCTCCCTTCTTCCACTGTCCTCTCTTCCTTCACTCCCTAGGCATCTAGTGTTCTCTGCTACCATTTGTAATTTATATCCTTAACTAAGTCTGCCTAAGTCTGTCCTTCTTCCTTTAAGTGACTCATCCTCCAAAATTCTCACCTTCCACTATCAAAACTGGTATTGTCTCAGTGACATTTGTGTGGCTAGGTGGTGTAAGAAAGAGAGCAATATTACTAAACTTACCCAAATGAAAGATAAATGACTTACAGACTTACACCACTTCTCACCCTTCCTCTCACTTTCCCAAAGGTATTTGCATTTTAAAAAGAAGCTTGTTAACCCAAATGATTTTCTGGTGCATGGAATCTCAGGTATTATACCACTTTGGGTAGGACATATCTTTTGGCACATTGGCAGAGAAGTGGGGAATCTCAGCTGCCTTGAGCTCACTAGAGTACAGAGAGGCATGCTCTTGTGAGGGGATTCCAAGCAGTTTTCTGCATTCTCAGTGACCCTGTCCTTCCCCCACTCTTCCTCCAATCTCCTTCCCTGTCCCCCACTCCTCTCCCTCTACCTCCAGCTAAGTCTAGTGACGTTCTCTGAATCCCTAGCTTCTGTAGGCTGCCTCACTAGGCCCACCTAGTAGAATCTAAGCTCTGTAAGGGTGGTAGTGATTTCATTAGGTCTCTGTATCTTCAGTGCCTAATAGAGAAGAGATGCTTAATAAATGCTTATTGAATTGCATCCTCCTGTGGGGCTACTGAAGGACCCTGAACATGGATGTGTGCTTCTTATAGTGAGGCCCAGATTCTCCCTCAAGACCTAACCCTAGGAAAGCTCTACCACCCACAGACCGCTAGCTCCATCCCACCCCCCCCCACTCCCTATCCTCACCTATCTTCATCCTCTGTCCATTGGCTGCTTCCCTATTGCCTATAAACATGCTCCTGTCTCTCCCATCCTCAAAAAGCCCTCACCTGATCCACCCATCCCCACTAATGGTAATTGCCATCCCATATCTCTCCTCTTTGCAGCTAAATCTGAGAATGCTTTCTACAATAGGTGCTTCCGTTCCCTCTCCTTTCAGTCTCTTAACTCCCTGTAATCTGGCTTCTGACCTCATTATTCAGGCTGCTCTAGCCCGTTACCATTGATCTTTCAATTGCTAAATCTAGAGGCCTTTTCTCAATCCTCATCCTTCATCCTCTCTTCAGTCTTTGATGCTGCTGATCACCCTGGTCTTCTTGGTATTTCTCCAGGTATCTGAGACATCACTCTCCTGGTTTTCCTTCCACCCATCTGACCTCTCCTCAGGCTTCTTTGCTGCATCTACAGCCAGGTCACACCCACTGACATGAGTATCCCCAGGGCTCAGTCCTGGAGCCCCTCCTCTCTCTATACTATTTCACGTAGTGATTGATTTATCATTTCTATGGTAAAGATTCTCAAATCTACTTGTCCAGTCCTAACCTCTCTGCTGATCTCCAGTTTTGTACCTCCGCCTGCCTATTAGACACCTCAGCCTTAAAGTCCTATAGACACCTTAAGCTCAGCATGTCCAAAACCCATTATCTGTCTCTCAAACTCCCACCTCTCTTCCAGACTTGCCTGTTTCCATCCTTTCAGTCCCGCAGGATCAAAACCTAGGTGCCATCCTAGACTCTTCGCTGTCTCTCACCATCCTCCCCCATATCGAGGTTGTTGCCAAGGCGTGTTGATTTCACATTTGCAATCTTTCTCAGATATTCCCACTTCTCTCCTCTGATACTGCCACCACCCTAGTGCGGGCCACCATCACCTCATAACGGGACCACTGCACTGGCTGCTGGTGGGTCAGCCTGCTTCCAGGCTCTTCCCACTCCAATCCATCCTCCATTCAGCCTCCTAGGTGATTTTCCTAAAGTGCAGGTCTGATCACATAAAATCCTGCACCCCCATCCCTTCAGTAAACTCCAGTGGTTCCCTATCACCTCCAGGATCAAATGTGAAATCACTTGTTTGGCATTCAAAGCCCTTCCTAACCTGCCCGCCTCTACTTTTACAGTCTTCTTATCCCTTCTACCCCCCTTCAGCGTCCCAAATCCTCATTGATTCAGTGACACTGGTCTTCTGTTCCCATTCTCCATCTCCATTCTCCAGGCATTTTCTCTGGCTGTCCCTCATCTCCTCTTCCTGGCTTCCTCAGACTCTTTCAAGTCCCAACCCAAATACTATCTTCTACAGGAAACTTTTCCCAACTTCTCTCAGTTCTGCTGCCTTCCTTCTGTTAATTATTTTGAATTTAATTTATTTTGTATATAGCTTATTTGTACATAGTTGTTTGCATATTGTCTCCCCCATTAGATTGTTAGCTCCTTGAGGACAGGGACTGTCTTTTGCCCTTCTTTGTGGCCTCAGCACTTAGCATGGTGTCTGGCACATAGTAAGTGTTTAATAAATGCTTATTGACTGACTGTCCCATGGAATGGCTTACCTGTTGGAGTAGAGGGATGATTTGCTTTTCTGGGAACTGAGGAGGATGTTCATTTAAAGAAAACCCCCAAACTTCCAGAGCTTCTGCCCTGAGTAGGGCACTATCCTAATGTCGGTCAGCATAGCTAACATCTTTTCTGTACTCCTCACTGAACTCTGTTCACTCATTCTCAATGATGGCTCATTTGGCATGGCTGTCTGCTCATGCAGTATGGTCATCTGCTCATGGCTCGATACATTTGCAGGGTCATATTTTGTCCATAATGTACTGTCCTACTAGCCATAGGGCCAAGAAAGGACGTTATAGATGATTAGTCCAATTCTGCCATTTTACAGCTGAGGCCCAAGTCATACAGGTCATAATTATCAGACTCCTGGGAACCAAGGTCTATTCTGGAGTTGTCCTGAGTACCAAGATATCTTGTGTAGTCTGGCTTTGGCAATTCAGTGACCTGAATCCCTGAAGCTGGTCCCGGATCTTGAAAGCCTGTGGGATTCCTGAATGTGGGCAAGTAAGCAGGGCAAACACCGAGCCCCCTGGCTCCACCTCCCTGCCAGAGGAAAGCACAGAGGCATTCTCTGTTATCCCTGAAAGGTTCCCCAATAGGTCTAAACTGACTTCAAGAATCAAAGGTTTACTAACTCCCTAGGAGGCAGGACCACTAGGGGCACTTCCTGAATTTTGGCTTCGTCAGAATTGGCAGAGATAAGAGGTATTCTTCTAGGATTTGTTAGAAAGGTTTCATGCCCACAGGCAATCAGAATTTGCACTCAGAAGAAAAAACCCACCCAAATAGTTTGTAGAAACCTTCTGTTCAGAGCCCTCTGTAAAAGAAAACTTTTTGGCCTAGCCTGGATACAAGTGCCCCCATCTTCAGGTCTTTGTCCTGGGCCTCGGGAGCTGTGCCAGCCCTGTTCATGCCCTCTCACTTCCATGGCTTCTACAGGATTAATTGGTGATATCTATCTGAATGAATCCCCACTACGGAATTTCAAAATCTACAGCCTAGAGATGAAAGAAAACTTCTTCCAGAGGTAAGTGCCGGCTCTTTGATCCCAAGACAGTGAAAGCTGAGGATGAAGACCACAGACCTTAGCGATTAGCTAGTCCAGACCAGCCATTTTACAGATTAGAGAGAAGGCAAAGTCATTAAAGTCACCTGGCTGGTGGGTTTCAAAAGTGGGACTAGAAACTTTCCTGATTCTGAGCCCAGGGTGCTTTCCTTTATGCCACACTGATGTCCATTTCTATGTCCAGGTTATTTAGCCAAGACCCTAGAGAGGGGATGGAATTTGCCATAGAGACCTGGGATTTCCCTTCCCCTCATTTCTGGGTTCCTCTTGCAGTCTCTGCTCCATCAAGTGGAATCAGGTCCCAGAGGAAGCTACAGGTCCAGCCTTCTTCCGGGGGACTCTTCACGTAGACTCTATAGTTCTGGACACCTTCCTGAAGCTGGAGGTGGGTGAGCTGCTCTTCTCGATGAGGTTGCCCTTCCTAATGAAGTCCTTTAATCCCTGATGTCTTTGCTGTTAGGGCCGTTATTCTGTGCATACTCAGGGAGGCACTCACCAAACTAAGGCCCTGACCCTGAAAAGCTCCCAGCGTGGCCTCCTTGGGGGGACTGGCCAAGTGCTGCAGATACTGGGCTCTTACTCCATAGATCCCTGGATTTTTAAAAAATATTTTTATAAAATCCATAGGTCTATGGATTAAAAAATATAATTTTAAGATAATTTCAGTAGTTATTAATGCTAGTTTCTTCTGTAATCCTATGTGCTTTATTTTTATGCATTTAAAAACAGAATTCTGACAAGGGATCCATCAGTTTCACCAGACTGCCACAGGGATCTATGACAAGAAAGATTGAGAACTGTTGCTCTAGAGCAGGCCTGCACAATGTGTGGCTCATGGCTTGCAGCATGCCAAAGGATTTCCTCTACATACAAAGGATGTTTCCCTCTACAAATTTCTCAGACTGCCCAAAATCCTTTGGCGTGCTGCAAATGGTTGCGGGGCTGTAAGCAGTCTGCGAGCCGAAGGTTGTGTAGGCCTGCTCTAAAGGTTGGGGCTCAGAGGGATAAGAGAGAGGGGAAACCCCAAGTTAAAAGCCATGGCTACCATAGCATTTGCTGCCAGAGTTAAGCCTGTCTTCAAGAGGGGCATAGGAGATTTGGTATATACCACCCTGGTGCTATCATCTGTATGCTGTGCTCTGTTCTTGATGGTAGGTGGAATAGTACTAGCCTGCAGGGGTGGGATGGTGTATGCACAGTCATAACTGGATCACAACAGAACCCTAGTAAGGGCTTGCTCAATTCATGCCTTTCTCTCTCTCTCTTTCTCTTTTTTTTTTTTTGAGGCAATCGGGGTTAAGTGACTTGCCCAGAGTCACACAGCTAGTAAGTGTCTGAGTCATATTTGTCATATGTGAGTGTCATGATTGAACTCAAGTCCTCCTGACTCCAGGGCTGGTGTTTTATCCACTGTACTGCCTAGCTGCCCCAATTCATGGCTTTCTCTATTATCCTCAGGCCTGAGGGCAGTAGGGCAGAGCTCCCAAGAGATGTCCCATCCTGAATTTGGTCCTTCCACCTGCCAGGGTCCTGGAGGACATTAGGACATTTAGGCCTTTGCAACTGTCCCTTTCTTTGCTACTTTGCTTCTTTGTCCTACATAACCGTATATAACCTTTGACTTTCCTTCAGGGCTGGGTCAAGGGAGTGGTATTCGTCAATGGCCGGAACCTTGGGCGCTTCTGGAGCATTGGTCCCCAGGAAACTCTTTACCTCCCAGGCCCCTGGCTGCACCTTGGAGACAATGAGGTGAAATTTCCACCGAGCTTCTCATCCCTTTGCCTCTACCATTTCCTGCCTTAGCTGTCCCTCAGAAGTAGAACATAAGCCTAGAGTAGTGGCCAGCAAGTGAGGGGAGCAGCTCTGGGGATCCCTGCTACAGAGACTTAACTCCAGTGTAGGAAATACTATACTAGGAGGGGTTAGGTAGGGTGGGCAATCTCCAGCAGAGGTATGGAAGAGACAAATTTCCCTGCATGAAATGCAACAATTGCCTTTGGATTCGAATGGGTAAAATCAGTTTGTTCTGGGCCTCTGCAAGTACTGTGTGGGCATTTGTCCTTGTGATTAACATTCTCTCCCCCTACCCCCAATCTCCTCATTAAGACTTGGTTTTACAAAAAATGAATGCTGTAGAATACTGGTATAGAGGCTGTCTGGGCCTGTGACCAGGCTGGAGTCTGTATGTTCTCCATGCTTTCCACCCTCCCCCAACCTGCTCCTGCCCCAGACTGATCTATCCCTGAGCCCCCTCCAGTCTGGTTAATTCAGGAAAGGGAAGGGAAAGGAAGGCTAAGGGAACAAGCATATATTAAATATCTACTGTGTGCCAGGCACCGTGTGAAGCACTTTACAAATACTGTGTCAAATGAGACCAGGGGTGTAGCTACTGTCAGGCCCCAGCCTCTCTCTTTCTTTGCCAGGTCATCGTGTTTGAGGAACAGAAGTCAGGCATGATCATCCAGAGCATGGACACACCCTACCTAGGCAGGAGCCACTACATGGACTGAGCAGCCTGGATCCAATTCAGTCAGGACATTCCTGGCTGGGGCAGAGAAGGAGGCAGAGACCCCCTTCTCTCCAGAGCCTCTGGATGCCTTTTCAGACATCCCTCTACAGAGAGAGCATCTTCGTCAGGACTAGCTCTGGGGAGGAGCTGCTTTTACCTGTCACCTCGTGGAGCTGAAAAGAATGTAGAGGGAAGGGAGACTCGCCCTAGCTGCCTTTATAGACTCAAACCCTTTCTTGGGCTGTTTGCGTGTGGGGTGGGTCTCACGTTTGCCCTGCCAGGTTGTAGGTGAGGGGGAAAAACCCCTCCACCAGAGCGGAGTTGTTGAATCTTGTCATCTGGAGCAAGCTGCTGTGGGCCTCTAGACTAGATGCTGAGACCAGTAGGTAAGAAGACATTTAGCAAACTGAAGCCTCCGTGCTCTGATCAGTTGGAATGTGAATATCCCTCTCTGTTTTGGCCCTAGTAACAATTTAATTTGAACACTTCTCAAGGCAGAGCCTGCCACTGTCTAGCAAGGAGCATTATTTCTAGGTATTTCTTATCTGCTGAAGAAGTCAGGTTGATACCAGTCACTGACAATTGTGGGCGGGGTGGGGGGGAGAATAGTGTGGAGCCTGAGGGACACTCTGACCTTCCCTCTTCCTCCCTCCCCCCCCATAAATGCCCGGAGCCCTGGCATAGATATACATACATATATACACATGTATATGTGTGTATATGTGTATATATGTGTATATGTATGTATGTGTATGTGTATATATCTATATCTATATAGATATAGAGATATATATATCACAGAGAAAACTGTTTGCAGGACATGAGACATTCTCTTCCCACCCCTCCCTACCACAGACCCCTAGAAGAGGAGTGTAATGTAACTTGAGTAGAGAAGCCAAAGTATGGGGTAGTCAGGGCAGGAGGACTCAGCCAATTTATGTGATTCTCCCCACCATTTTTAAAAAAAAATGGATATACCTATTTCAAGTTTTATTCAAACAGTAAAGGAAGCACTTGTGGAAAGGGAAGGTAGATGTCCTGAAGTACCACTCTGTACCTTGAATCACTTAAGCACTCAGGGAATGTGGGACTACTCCAGAGGGGTCTCTACCAGATCCCTGCTACCTCCCCTCCCACAAACCACCTTTCTGACTCTCCTTGCCTGTCTTCTCTTCCCAAATCCAAGCAGCAGCAGAGGCCTCAGGGGAAGAGAGCAGCTCTGGCCCTCTTTTTCCTTTGGGAATTGTTTTCTTTTTCCACAGTTGAGGTGTTGCTGTTCTGGGAATGATGCCCAATGGGTTGGTTCAGTTATGTCTGAATTGCAATAAAGTCATTGCTTGAAGTTTTGCCTGAACTCTACTAGTAAGAGCTCGTTTGTGCCAGGAGACAAAATAGGGTGAGGGCAAGTGGAAGACCAAGGAGATCTGCCTCTTGGGTGATTTGGGGTGGGGGGATGGGGATTAGTCTAGTCCTCAGGTTATCCAGGACCCTCACGTCTCTTAATCTGGCTCCTTCATGCTCCGCGCTTTTCGGGGTCTACACTGCTCCCCAGGATGAGGTGGGCAGGAGCACCAAGGAAGGGAGAGAAAATTAAACTTTCTTCCTAGGCAATGGGGGTGAATGATGCCTGCCATCACCCTGCTGTGTATCAGCCTAAATGACTAAGGGCTCTGGCTTGAGCAAAAGCCCTCCAAGCAGCAAGAGAAGCGGGGAGAACCTAGGTGGGAGGCCCTGAGGGAAACCATGGGGTTGGTCTTGATAAGGTTACGCCTGGAAAAAGAAGACCCACAGTCCTAAGGTTAGGGGTGTGCTGAACAGCTGGGAAAGCAGTCACATTTTCAGAGTAGGGATTTATACCTCAGAAAGTGAAACCCTCAAACCGAAACACTCATTTTGTTGGTTTTTAGACTAGTGACTTCAAACTCAAATAGAAACAAATCCTGACATAAGGCTCCCTGCAGGCCACATGTTGACTTAGTTTTTAAGATGTAATTTTATCTACGTTTTATTGTATTTTTATTTATTTTGTTAAATATTTCCCAATTACATTTTAATCTGGTTCTGTCAACAATCTGGTTCTGGAATGTTTGACACCTCTGGTCTAGACTTAAGAAAAGTGTTTAGACTTAAGAAAGTGTTAATAATGCAGCTAAAACTTATAAGTGTGTCATGTGTACATTTCTTTTTCTAGAGAGGATAGTTAAGCATTCACCTGTGCACCCCTGCTTAAGGGTGGGAATAAGGGCTTTGTAGATCCTGTCCCCACTCATGGGGCTTCTACCATACCTCTTCTACCCAGAAGTGGGGGTGGAGAACAGCCATCTCTCAACTATCTATGGTAGGCATGCTTTTCCCTCTCAGGCTGCCTCCCCTGTTTGTTACCTAAGGCAGATGAGACTCAGTATCAGCCAAAGGTAAGCGTGATTATGAAAATGATCCTGCTGCAGAAACAGCCTCTCACCATGCAGCTCATGTGTCCAGCCCTGAGAGCGCTTGTGGGCACTTGGAGTGTCAGGCATTGTTGAATGATTAGGGGGTTCTATTACATGTATTCCTTAGAATGTGGATAATCAAGAGTTGACTGTGCTTGGAAGAGCTGTTTGGAGGAGCTGGGGAAGGAAGTGGTGCTTGGGGCAAGTAGCATGGGTGTTTATTGTTGTTCAGCCATTTTTTCAGTCATGTCTGACTCTTCGTGACCCCATTTGGGATTTTCTTGGCAAAGATACTAGAGTGGTTTGCCATTTCCTTCTCCAGATCATTTTACAGATAAGGAAACTTGAGGTAAACAGGGTTAAGTGACTTGCCCAGGGTCACACAGCCTAGTATGTGTCTGAGGCCAGATTTGAACTAAGGAAGAGGAGTCTTCCTGACTCCAGACCTGGCACTCTATCCACTGCATCCCTGTAGCTGCCCCTATAGTATGGTACGCAGACCCTAACACTGAGTCACCAGGCTTCTCTACTGAAAGAATACTGAACAAGTTTCTCAGCCTTCAGCTGGTGCTGAGGAGGGCAAGCTGAGTGTTCTTGGTGGAGGAGGAACAAAATGGGCAATAAGCAGAAGGAACTGGGGGGCAGGTTTTACATGATGGGTGTGTTTCTTAAATGTTACATAAAGATCAAATCCTGTTGAGACTATTCCGGAATTGGCTATTTCAAGAAATCCTATGGGGAATCCTTTTTGTGAAACAAAAAATGATCCCTCCAGATTTCTCTTTTTAGACAATTTTCTAGACAATTTTAGACAGTTTGCTTGCAGCGAAGCGTACCTGTATTCACCAGTCGATACCTCCTTATTCACAAGCAGAAAACTGGAGTCTCGTATTCTTTTCACTGTCATTTCCATAAGGTGTAAGTAAAGAAGAGGTGGCCAGGTGGATACAGTACCATTCAGGAAGACCTGAGTTCAGACACCTACTAGCTGGGAAACTCTGGCCATGCCACTTAATCTCTGCTTGCCTCAGTTTCCTCATCTGTAAAACAGGGATAATTATAGCATCTACTTCCCAGGGTTGTTGTGAGGATCAAATGAGATGATAATTATAAAGCACTTTAACACAGTGCCTGGCACAGAGTAGGTGCTATATAAATGCTAGCTATTATAATAAAATAGGCTCAGGGCACTGCTGGACAACTTTAAAAGCCCCCAGATCATGCTGAAGGAGATTGCTTTTACATTCCGTCTGAAGCCTGCTACTTTCCCAGTCAGCTCTCTGGGTTTTCCTGTTCACTTCTTAATACAAACACATTTCAATAAAACCAGCCGGGCTGAGGGGGATGATGACTGTTAAAAACCATATTTGACTTTTAATTTTTAAAACAAATTAAATACAGTTCAATTAAAACTGAGAAGAGATGTGCAGCTGAAGGAGGCTCCACCCTCTAGCTCAGTCTCTGTGTTCCTGGGACCTCCCAGTTCTACTGACATCACTTCCCCTGGGGTGGGGGTCCCCAGGTGAGGGAAGGGACTGGGTTTGGAACAAACGTTTACGGTCAGGGACATGGTCCGTCTGGTCTACAACAAGCTCATTCCCGAGCAGAGATGAGAGCTGCAATCCGCTGGGATTATGATTATAAATAAATATGCATGCAGCTAAAAAGAGGACTTTTGGTGAGAACCACTAGACTAGCATCGGAAATTTTGGTGTTATTTTTTTTTCAGTGTTCTCCCTCCCCCCTTTTCTGTTTATTTTTATTTTGCCGGAAAAGGAGGCCTGGGTTTCTGACCAGGTAGGAGATCTGCTTTTGCTGAAACCAGCCCAAGCCCCACCTGAACTGGGCTCCCAGGGCTGGTTCCCAGAAAGGGGCACAATGGTTATCTCTTGTCCTATCCCAGGCCGAGGCTTGGGCAAATAGCAATTCAGCCTATCCCAAAGTTTCCTATCCCTCTTACCCCATCTTCACCCAACAGGAGTTGCTTCCTAAAACAAAAACAAAAATAACAAAAAAAATCCCCACAAAAATAAAAACAAATCAACCTTGAAGTTAAAGAAAAAATTAAAGTTATTGGGAAAAGCCCTGATTCATGCTTAGCTCAGTTGTTCCAGTCTCCTGGTTTCCATCTTTATAAATATTGAGGGACATTAAAAGTATATCTCAAAATTGGCAGCCACCACTATTACTTTTAAATAATAGGATAATACTGCAAGGCTGTCCCTCTCCCAAAACCCCTTCCAACCCAGGAGTGGGTGATGCATGCCCTTTAGTCCTCAAGAGACACCCTATGGGTTTAAATAGGATGTTGGCTGTTAGGGGTTAAGAAAAGTTAGTCTCTTCTTGTAGGATCCCTTCTTTTTCCTTCATCAGGGAGGAAAATTGTGCTTCCGACTTTCAAGGGGGAGAGTGAAGGAGAGGGAAGAAGGGAATAGGAAAGAGAAATTATGGATGAAAAATAGATGGGCAGCCAGGAGAATGGAAAGGAAGAAGGAGCAGTTTGGGGCAGGGTCCTATCAGAGCAGTCCAGTGGGAGAGCCTTTATGTTCTCCAAACTGAAAACCACAAGCCCAAGGTATGGTGGTGAATGGAACTGGAGGGAATGAAAAGGGAGGAGGGAGGAGGTTTGTTTTTTATCTGGTTTGGAGAAGGAATGAGGGGGCCAGTGACTTGCAGATAGAGAGCTTGATCTGGCTGCTCCTGGCTCAGTGAGAAGATAAATTTTTCTCTCCATTTTGTTTTTTAAAAAATAATTTCCAATATATTGTATGTGCTCAGCTCCTCTCCCTGTCCAGCATCCAGGTTATCTTGGCTGCTTTCCTTCAGTTTCAGCTATTACTCTGAAGCCCAGAATACTGAAGGGGGGAGGGTGACAGTCGCAGAGCCACACCACATCGTCACATCCTTGCCACCATCCCAATCCCATCCCCTATGCTCAAATGGAAGCAGTCTCTATTTTATCCTCTGCTGCCACTCCCCTTTTCCCTCTCTGAACCTTTAGGCAGGTATTCCCAATATACCCAGGCCTGATGGGTGACTGACTAGTCTGAGACACAGGGAGAGGATCCCACAATCTGCTCTGGTCTCCAGCCTTGTTGAACTGTCTCTACTCCTTCCCCTTCCCACACCGCTTTTCCCACCCTGGCTCAGGGGTAGGGCCTCGCAACCCAAGTTCAGCATTCTGGAATAGGGTTACTTGATTTCATCCTAGTGCAAGAGGTGGTGTCTCAACTGATGCTGGTTCTGAGAAGGGATAGAAGATGATAAGCCAGTCCCATCACAACCTGAGGTAGGCGCCTGCCGACAGGCTCGGGCCCCCATGCAGGGTTAGTCAGGTGCCAGGGTTAAACACAGCCATAAGTTCTGTAAACATGAACCAAAGAAGAGCCACCCAAGCCAGAGAGAGGTATGTCTGATTTTGGAGCAACTTGCAGGTAAGGAGGCAAGGCGAGGAGCTGGTGGGGAGGGAAGGGGCAGAGGGAGGAGAGATTTCACGCTTTCTCTGGTCGTTTCTGGGTTTTTGAAATGCTCTGGCTGTCCTGTGTTGTGCAATGTTATAAATCCCAGCTGGAGTATAAGGACCCAAGGAAAGGGAGCACTTCTCTCCTTGGGTGCCTCCTTTTGCCCCCACTAGCTCCCACACTGAGTGTCATCCAGTCACAAGCCTGGTGTCAGGATCTTCCCCTCTCTTGGGCCTGTGTGTTGGCTGGAAGATTCTTCAGGCGAAAAATGCAGGGGCATTGGGCCGTCTCCCCACAGCTCCTGCTTGGCATCAGCTGGACTCCCCAACTCCCAGGATATCCCACTCAGTCTCTTGGTCGTCTTGGGAAGAAGAGAACGATAGGCCTGGGATTTCTGTGCTTTCGACGATTTTTCTTTCTTCCTCGTGTCCCACCGGACTTTCTCCCGCAGCCTCCAGGATGGAAGGACAGGTGACAGGGATTGCTCAGGAGTCTGCCATGAGGGCCCCCACGATCGGGGGGAGAGAGGCTCTGAGGCCAAGAGCAGGGTCTGTGAGAGGGAGTCTCCTGCAAATTGGAGAGGAGGAAGTAACTAAGGTGAGTCCGAGTCTCCAAATGGGGATGTTTGGCACCTGTACCCCTCAAAGCTCAGCTTCCTTGATTCTTTGAAATGCTGTAGTGGGAAAGGGACCAGGACCACCAAGAGCCTGGAGGAAGCTCTTTTGTGGCTGATGTCAAGGCCCTGCATTATCTAACAATAGTAATAAAAAACGATAGCTAGCATTTATATAGCACTTTAAGGTTTGTAAAGTGCTTAATAAATATTATCCTATTCAATTGCATAACCACCATAGGAGGTAGGGGCTATTATTATACAGCCAAGACAAAGAGTATTGAAATGACAAGCCTCAGGTCATAGAACTACTAAATGTCCAAGGCAAGATTTGAACTCAGGTCTTTCTGTTTAGTACTCTGAGTTCACTGTTGCTTTCTAAGATTCAGGGGCTGAATTGGCTAAGGGACAGCTGGGCTTTCCCATTGATGTGAGGAAGAGAGGAAAGGAGAAAGCTTCCTCAAACAAGGGGCTAGAAAAAGGAGCCCTCTGGTATAGTTCTGAGCTCCTCATCTCCAGGCTGCATTTCTGCCTGTCTAGTGGAGACTGAATTGGAAGTAAGAGAGAAGGGCAGAGAAAACCAAGGGAAAGTAAGAATATGGGAAAATAGACCCAGAGGACAAGGGCTTGGAAATCAGGGCCCTGGAACATCACTGAAGTCAGTGAGAAGAATTTTGAAAGGGCGTGGAGGAGAGCTATCTCCTTAGATGCTGACCTCAGAAAGACCAGGTGGTGTAGGATTAAGTGGTGGTTCTGCATTTTTTTCCCACAGGGTTCAAAGCCTGGCTAAGTCCCTTCCCTCCTGACTAACCTTTTCCCCTTTCTAATTCTCAACCCCACCTCCAGCATGAGGGGCCTACTACATAAAGCAGTCTTTTGGGATACTTAGTCCAACCCCAAGTCAACTGAACTCCAATTCTCTTTTCCTGTACATCTCCACTTGATTCCTGCATACCTGGGTCCCCTGGGTCAGATCTCCACATTGGGGTCAGTGAAGCCTTTTCTCCCCTCGTTCACCAGCACTGGCTTCTCTGTTCGTGTGTGCCAGACGAGGATCTGTGTCAGGAGATGCCATGAGTTGGAGAGAGGAAAAGACATCCTCAATCATTTTCTTACCCCCTCCCCCTACTTCCTGCTATCCCTTTCCTCTCCCAGGCCTTACTATTATTTCTCCAGTTCTGTTTGTGATGCTCTCTTCTCTCTTCCCTCCCCTTCCCTTCCCCTCTGACATGTTTTTCAGGCCCCCCCACCCCTATCCTCACTTCCTTGGTTCTCTTTTTTTGACATGTTTGTTCATAACACGAAATGAACACATTCACTTTGTGCTTGAACCTCAGAAACAATAAAGCAAAAAGAACCTCCGAGCTCCTTTGTGTCCACCCCACCCCCCAAATTTCCCTTGGGATCCAGCTAGGACATTTTCTAATTCCAATTCCCAGAAGCAGAAATTTTAGGGAAGGGAAATTCTGTAGGCTTCCCAGTCTCAGACATATAAGCCCACCCCAGCTGGAGCAGCAGAAATTAATGGTGATAAGTATGCAAAGACTGGAAGACTTCATAGCTTGAGGTGTGGGTGAATTTCCTAGATGGTCACTCATTTCCTTCTCCCTAGATTTTCCCTATTCCTCTACCTGAATATGGAGGTTTGGTTGTAAGTTGTTGACCAGCATCAGCACCGAGAGTAGTAATACTGTTTCTTTGGTAGATCAAAGGATCAGAGATCATATATTTAGATTATATATTTTCATATTGTTATCATATATTTTAGATCATATATTCAGAACTTGAAGGGACTTCGGTCATCAAGTCGAACCCTCCCTTAACTGAGGCTAAGTGACTGACCCTGAGTCACACATCTGGTAAGTGGCTGAAGCAGGATTCAAACCCAGGTCTTGAGTCCAAGTTCAGTGCTCAATTCACTCCACCACCCATCCTTTCAGACTGGTGCCATTTCATAAGACCAGGCTTCTCTTCTGACTACAGTGACAGCTTTTAAAGTGAGTGGATAGCCCCATGATGCCCTGAGTTACCTTGGTGCAGTTGGCAGCCTTGGGCTCCAGGTCATTGAGGGTGACGAGCTCGCGGAGAAGGCTGCTCTCCTGGTAGCCGCCCTTGACTCCTCGAAGCTTGAAATAGGCTTGACTCCGTTGCAGGATGAGCCGGAGGTTGACCGCGAAGCCAGCCATGTCGATGGCAAATGGCCGGTGGGGGTCAAAGACTGTCTTCCAGCCAATCACTTTCCCTGCCCCATTCACCCGAGGTGATTCATACCGAAGACCTCCCACGAAGGCCACAGGCCACACCGACACCTTTCTTGTGCTGCGCATCTACAAGTGGAAGGGATGAAGTAAGGAGGTAGGGATGGGGTGGGGGAAAGCGAGGACACCTGAGTTCTCTGTCCCCGGGCCGACTCCCCAGTCCTGTGTAAGGTGGGACCTAATGGTTGTTCATGGAATCACAGAACTTCCAATGCCCTCAAAAGGTAGTCTAGTCTACTGCCTCCAAACCCTACTCTACCAGCCAGGGGGACAGCTGTAGAGGGGTTTGACCTTCTAGCTCTCCCACTAGGTGGCATAACAGCTAGAGTGCTGGACTTGGGAGTCAGGCTAGAGTCCTAATGCTGCCAGAGAAATTGACTGCGTTCCTCTGGACGATTCACTTAACCTTTTTTATTTGCAAAATGGCCTCTAAAATCCTTTCCAGCTCTAAATCTATGATCCTATGAACAAGAATCCTTTTGCTCCCTCCCTTTCTTGCTTCAGAGATCTTTGGGTCTTATTTCAACTTAAAGGGGTAGGGTAGGGAGGTGAGGGGTTCAGGGTTGGCAGTGTCTCTTGTAGAGAGAGTTTGGGTTTCAACTCAGATTTCTGGTAAATGTTCCAGATTCTAGTTCGAAGACCAGGCTCAGTAAACCTCTCTGAGATGCGGAGGCTGGTGCATTAATTTTCTTTCCTGTAACCTTGGATCGTTGAGATTCTTCCCTCTCCCACCATGTTCCTTTCTATGTTGGCATCCCACTGTACCCTACCGCTAGTCAGAAAGTAAGCCTCGCCACCGTCCTGCCCTTTAGGACCCAATGCCATGGTCACTCACTCCTTTCTCCCCTCTATCCACCAATCTTCCGGCGGCCCCTACTCTCCTGCTCCTCTTTTCCTCCACATCTGGGAAGAACTCCGGAGTTCTCTGTAGCCCTACCAGACCCACCCTCCCATCTATCTTCCTCCCCCGCCTTCCTCTCCCCACTTCCCACCAGAAGGAGCCGTGCCAGGTGGGTAGCTGTCCCCACCTCCTCAAAGAGTTCCAGGCTGTAGGTGTTGTCGTCATCAGCGAAGTAAACCACGCCGGGCTGGCTGGCATTGCGGGGGAAGGTCTCCCGGAGCCAGCGCAGAGCGAGGTTGCGCTGCATGGTGCCTCGCGGGATGCGGGGATCCCTGGCGTCACCCCGCAGTTTGTAGTTCCGCGGCGTCTCCACGTGCAGGTGTGTGTAGTTGAGGCCGGTGTCCCGGAGGAGGCGGGCAGTCAGGGGAGTCCGGCGTGGGGCGTCCTCCACCACCAGCCAGTGGAGGTTTTGTACATGGAGCAGTGTATTGGCCAGCCGAGTCAGCTCGGCCTTCTGCACAGGACGACTGTAGGTGGGGGTGACCACGTGGATGGTGGGCAGGGTGTCTGACCAGGGCGGGGGACGTGTGTACACGTACTCGGTCCTCACCACCTCCACGATGTCCCGGTCAGACATGCAGTACTCCCTGGAGTCCACACTGGGGTCCCGCCTTGAGTCACTCCCATCATCTGGGGAGGGGACAAAGAAGGGATCATGGAGACAGCGAGTTGTAGGGGAAAGAACACTGGTGACAGGCAATCCGGAGACTTGGGGGTGTGAGTTCTCGCTCACCTCACTATGAAAGGTTCGTCTGTCTTGTATCTCCAAGGCTCAGCACTGTGCAGACGTTTAATAAATACGTGCAGACTGTTTACAGCTTTACACGTTATCTCCCAACGACCCTGTGCGAAAGGCACTAGTGTCGTTATCCTCATTTTCCTGAGGAAGGAACTGAGGCTCAAAGTAGTTAAGGGCTGGTAAATGCTAGAGGCAGCGTTCGAACCTGAGAATTCTTGACTCCATGTCCAAACTCCCCACCTATTGCAAGAATCCTTCCTACGGAATCCCCGACAGATGAAACACCAACCTCTGTTTATTTCTAGTGATGGTGGGTGAGCTCTTAGCCTACTGGGTGGCTCTGTTTATAAGCCAGTTGTGCCTTATTCTACCTCCCGTTGATTCCAGTCCTGCCCTGTGGAACAGTCCAGAACAGGTTTATTTAGGAAGCCCTCTGGTCTCTTCTGCTCTTCCTCAGCTTGTTCTCACTTAACTGTAGGCAGATCATGACACAATGAGCTGATGATAGCTGGCATTTACACAAAGCTTTAAGATTGACAAAGCACTTTACAAGTAACAGTTCTGGGAGGTAGGTGGCTATTATTATCCCTGTTTTATAAATGGGGAAACTGAGGCAGATAGAGGTCAAGTGACTTGCTCAGGGTCACACAGCCAATACGTGTCTGAGGCTGGATTTTAACTTGGCCCTTCCTGATTCTGGGTCCAGCCCCCTATCCACTGCACCAAATTCTCAATGACAAACGATATATGTGTAAAGCAAGATACAAACTTTGACATGTCAGCTATTAATAAACCAGCTCATTATACCATTGTACAATCTTTATCTTGACCAAAAGGACAGATAACAAGCAAGGCGTTTGTCAAATGCCTTGTTAAATTCCAGATACATTGTGTTTATTGCATTCTCCTAGAAATCCCACTGAAAAAGGAAATAAAGTTATTTAACTTGTTAGTGGATCAAGGCTGAGTTTTAATCTTTATCATTTTCCTTTTTAAATGTTCAGAAACTAATCGGAGGTTAAATATAACTTGTCCAGAGTTGAACCTCTGAGGCCCAGAAAAGCCAAATGATGTGCCCCATGTCACTCAGGTAATAAATGGCAAGGCCAGGATTTGAACTCAGATTCTATGACTCTCAGTGCCTTTTCTACTACCCCTCACTACCCTGTAATGGGGCAGAGAGAAGGGAGGAGAGTACTTAGTACTTTGGGCTGCTTAGAAAGCAAAGTGGTCACTGTTATTAACCTTCATGGTTATTAAGAACAAGTCACACCAGACCGGTCTGATTTGATATGGCAGCTTGGTAGCCCAGGGAAGCCTGAAGTCAGGAAGATCTGGGTTCAGATATGGCCTCAGACACTCACTAGCTGTGTGACCCTGGGCAAGTCACTTGATATCAGTTTCCAAAAAATGAGATTCATAATAGTATTTACTTCGTAGGGTTGCTGTGAAGATCAAACGAGATAATGCACAGTGTCTGGCATATAGTAGGTGCTTAATAAAGGTTTGTTTCCTTCTCTCCCCTGCCCCATAGCCTTTCTTGAGAAGGTTACTAGAATGGTATACCATAGACGTAGGAGCATAGATTTAGAACTGGAACCCCTGAAGGGTCTGCTAGTCCAACACCTGCATTCTTACAAAGGAGAAAGTGGAGGTTTAGAGACTTGCTCAGTCACACGGGCAGTAAAAAGCAAGGCTAGGATTCAAATGCAGGTCCTCTGTCTCCAAATCCATCTTTCTGCTATACCAGGGGTGGGGAACCTTCAGCCTCAAGGCCATATCTGGCCCTTTGGTCCTCAAATGTGGGCCACACTTGAGGACCTAGAGGGCCAGATGTGGCTTTGAGGCACAGGTTCCCCACCCCTGCACCATACCATGCCTTCTAGGGTATACCAGATTTTGAGGTAGGCATCTGACAAAGTCAGGAAATCCTTGTGAGCAAGAAGGAGAAATGTGGAGCGGATAGAAGTACATTTAGAGGGAATTCAGAGCTGGTTGAATGACTGACTTCAAAGCTCGTGATTTATGCCTCTCCCCACCCCTGCCCTCCCACCCCCAAGGTCTTTATTGGAATGCCATTGCAGTCTGCCTTCAGCCATGTTCTGTTCAACATTTTAATCAAGGACTAGGCTGAAAACATCGATAGAATGCATCTTAGATGTGTGGATAACCAATTGATGCATCAGTCAACAAGCATGTATTAAACCATGTACCAGACACTCTATTAGAATCCGGGGTCACAAATTCAAAAGGGAGACAGTATCTCTCCTGGCTGATACATTGGGGTAGAAGTGGAATCTAAATGAATGTCTACAGGCTGCAATGGTGGGTAGAAGCTAAAAATGGGTTCAAAAATCCACTTCACAAATGCAGGATAGGGTGGGGAGGGCACGGTCAGAAATCATTTCATATAAGGAGTACAGGGCTTTTATTGGATTGCTGGCTGCGTATGAGTCAGCAGTTTGACGTGGCAGCCCAAAAGCTAATTCAATCTTAAAGTGCGTCATTAATATAAGCATGGTGCCCTGAACAAAGGAGACAATAATATTCCGCCCTAGTTAGACTGCACTTGGCATTGTGAATAGTCGGGGGCACTATGTTTTAGATTGACTGGAGCATGAAAAGGGTAGCCACATTGTGAGGGAGTGAGATACCTTATTCCACATGGGGACTGGGTGAATGATTTGGGTGTGTTTATCCTAGAAAAGAAAAGATTGAAGGGGAAACCTGAGAGCCATCTTCAAATATTTGAAGGGTAATCATATGGAAGGTTTACACTTGTTCTGCTAATTCCAAGAAGACAGAACTAGGAGCCATTGGCAGATTTTACAGGAAAATGGATTTGGGCTCAAACTAAGGAAAATTTCCTAACAGAGCTATGGACAAGTGGAATGGGCAGTCTAAGGGAAAGTAGTAAGTTCCTTGTTCCTGGAGGTATTCAAGCAGAGGTAGGATGACTCTATTGTCAGGGGAGTCATAGTGGGGAATATCATGATTTGAATATAGGTTGGACTGAGTGACTTCTAGAGTCTTCTCCAGCTTTAAGGCTCTGAGTCTCCAGGTCTCTATGTATACATGTATATATGTATGTATGTATGTATGGGAAGGAAGAGGGAAAAAGTACGCTATAAGCACATGTGGAAAGATTGCTTTGGAGTGCCCAATGGATAAAGTAAAAGCATTCCAAAATATCCCTCATTTCTGGGGGTGATGAACTAAGCACAAAGGCTTGGAGTTCAACAGAACTCATCATCTTCTCCAGACAACTAGCCTACTTTACCTTACTCCTTTATTTCTGTTAATGGCTCTATCCTTCTCTCAGTAACCCTGTTTAACACTCCATAGAAGAGTTATTAGTGCGCATCTTATATCCCCAACTAGAATTGTAAGTTCCTTCAGGGCAGAGACTGTGTCTTCTTCACTTTTGTAGCCCAAGCTTCTTAGCGTATTGCCAATGTAATGAAGTGATTGTCCTTTGTAAATTTTGAAGGTGAAAGGGTCTCAGATGAAATCATTCTACTGTTAGCATAATGTGAAACACTTAAGTGGTTTGTAATATTATTCTTTATTTCCTCCCTCCTTTGCTTGAAGGAAGTAAAAAGATATCTAATTAGGTAAATGATTATGTGGCTGTGGGTGTATCACTGAAAGCTGCCAACAATCTGAAGTCTTGACTGGCTGAGAGTGAATTTGAGATTGTAAACTGATGAATCCAGGCAGTTCAGGGTGCCTGCCTGGATGAATCCCCCATCAGCGATATTGTTCCTGGGCATGAATTGCCATTCCCTTTTGGGGAAAGAAGGGAGATGAATCCTCGTTGTGGGTTCTAGACCTACAGCAATCATGGGGGCTGGACAGTGGTTTAGTCCTTTCTTTACCATGTTTACTTGGGCTGTGGATCATTAGCATGCATTTCTAATGACCTTACTCTGATGAATTATTTCTAGGTATTTTCTTTTCCCTTGTAAATCGATATCTTTGTTTTGATACCAAGATAGTCAAGGTGGTGTGCCATAGAGAATAGAGTACTGACTTGAAGGCAAGAAGATCTGGGTTCAAATCTTGCCTCTGATGCTTATTTGCTGCATGACTGTGCACAAGTCACTTAACCTTTGTGTGTCTCAGACAGCCCCCTAGAATTTTACCAAGTCATAGATGGGTAATGGTTAGCATTGGTGGAGGAAATTCATACACTGAGAATTTCTTACATTGTCAAAATCATTGGTCATAAAATCTAACTCCTTCATTTCACAGATTAGGAAGCTGAGACCCAGAGAAGTTAATTGACCTATTTAAAGTCACACAGATAGTGGCAGAGCTGGGAATTTAAACCTAGTTTGATTCCAAACCCAGTATTCTTTTTATTATACAATGCTACTTCGAGTTGCTTGGTAAATTGCAAGATGTGGTATGGGAAGGAAAGAAATGGTACTAGACTTGGACATCCAGTTGTGGTGGCACTAATGGAAGAAGGGCAGCATGCTGATTTGGGGTTGGGGTATGGCTGAGCTTAGGGAATTAAACAGCCTCAGAAGTGGGGAAGGTTAGGGGGCTTGATGTCCGCAGGCTTGATGTCTTGAGCCAGAGGCTAGAGACTATTGAGAAAATAGTGAGGGAGAAAACCCCTGGGCCTGAAGGCATGGGTACCCTAGGTGAATACCAAGGAGGAGCTGATGTCCTGATGTCAGCGGATGCTGACAGGGGTCAGCAAAGCCTGAGATCCAGGGATGCATCCTTCATAGCTATGCGCAGAGCAATCATTCAATAAGTGTTTTTAATTAAATTAATTGGTGAAGCTAAGGACCTCCAAGAGGTAGTTATGGCCCTATTCTGAACCTTCAGAGAGAGCTGGAAGGGCTGGAGTAATGGATCCTTAGCAAAGGACATGGTGTTTGGCTGCCTGAGTTGGTGGGACAGATTGAAGGGTTATAATTGGGAATGAGTCTGAGGGGTAGGAGTTGGATGAGGAAGGCCAGGGAGAGGATGAAGGATAGCAGAGGCTATGAGAGGGGGTATCTTAGGAGTTGAGAGGAAGGTTGTGTGAATAGAGGGTGGTGTACATGAACACATTTACACATATACATACATATGTATGTATGTACATATGTATATATAGGGATGGTGTAGCTTCACTTACCCTTGTGCACAGTGAGCAATGGAGCGATGGGGCTCTGATGCCATACAGTGATGAGCAGCGTCCAGGGCAGCACGATGAGAACGATAGCAAGGATGTCCCGTCTCTTCGGCATCTCCAAGGCTGACTGGACCCACAGCTCCTCATTACCTGGATGGTGGCAAGTCCAGGAAGGAGGAAGTGGTAGTAGCAGAGAGCAGAGAAGGAAGAAGAGAACATGAATGGGCCAAGGAGCCCCAGGACAGAGAGAGACAGAGAAGGGGAAATGTCGGTTTAAAGGTCTTACCAGCTCTTACAACCCACCCATTGCAGAAGCAGGTTTAGGAAGTCTGGTCAGGCTGGAGTCCAGGGAGAGGGCAGCTGTCCAGGGATGAGCTCAGGGCCCCAGGGGGATGGAGGCCTGCAATACAAAGCAAAGGGCCATAGCCAGAGAGCTGTTGAGAAGTAGAGGCCCAGGAAGGAGTAATGACTTTCTTAGGATTCGCAGCAAACTAACACCAGACCAGAGAGTCTCCCATTGTAGATTTAAGACATGGCAGTGTCCGATAAGCCTCATTTCCAGAAAGAGCTTTTGTGGAAGAATGGGCTTCTCGGGCTTGGAAAAGATTGTCAAGGCATAAGATCTGGTGTCTTCAAATACATTGAAAAACTCATGTCCAAACATCTAAATCGAAGTAAGAAGTTAACAGCCTATTGTCCTGAGCAAAGGCCTATACCAGACCATAACATCAGGCCTGTTCTTGCCAGAAAAGAGGCAGGAGGCCCTAAAAACAGGGGTTTGGTTGGAGTGGAGCAGTGTGGATGAGTCTGTGAGGAAACACCTGGAGTACTCTTCTCTTTGTGAGCATCACCATTCAATTCAATTTAATTCAACATTTGTTAAGCCATAAATATGTGTGCAGGCCATAGTGCTTAAGGATGTATGGTTCTTACCCTCAAGGAACTTACATTCAAATAGGAAGACACAAATGCAAATAACTATAATACAAATTAGAAAACACATGCATTGGATATGTGCAGACTGTGGCAGTGCTGAGGAAGGAGAGATAATTGCTGGTAGAGAAGGATCAGGGAAAGCTTCATGGAGGAAGTGGCAGCTGGAAAGCAAATATATTTTAGGAACTTATGGGGTCCAGGGCATTGGGACAGTCTGGGAATAAAAACTGGTGTTGAACACAGTCCCTCACCTTGAGAGGCTTACAGTATAGGTGACAGGATCATAGCGAAGGTGCACATTTTTGAGAGGCGTTCTTTAGGTTGTCTGTAATGCCAATGAAGCTTACCTTTTCATCCCCTTCTTATACCCTGGCTTGGGTGG
Source organism: Trichosurus vulpecula (assembly GCF_011100635.1). Taxonomy (NCBI): domain Eukaryota; kingdom Metazoa; phylum Chordata; class Mammalia; order Diprotodontia; family Phalangeridae; genus Trichosurus; species Trichosurus vulpecula. The sequence goes on from NC_050574.1 coordinate 176,862,863, forward strand.
GCAGGATGGGTAGGATGCATGCCCCAGCTTTCAAGCAGAGGGCTGGAGCCCTTATGCACAGAATCTCAGAGGCCTGAGGAAGGACCTCAGAGGCCATGTACTCTAACCCATACCTGAATTAGAAGCCTCTCTACAGGATCCTTGGTCATGATTATCTGGTTTCTTACTTGAAGACCTCCAGTGAGGGGGAACCCTCCTGAGACAATGTTTTCCACCTTGGAGTACTTCTAATTATAAGGAGTTTTTTCTTCTTTTTAGATTAAGCCTTTAGGTTGTGGCAACTTCACCCGCTGTTCCTAGTTCAGCCCTCTGAGGCTGACATAATAACAAATAACAGCACAACAAATCTAAACCCTAGCTCACATAATGGTCCTAAATCTGGAAGATGACTATGGTGTCCCCCACCTCCACCCCCATTTCAATTCATCAAGTATTTATTAAGTGCCTACTATATATAAGACAGAGGTGGTCTAGAGCAATCGATAGGTTATGCAATTATATTTATTTATTAAGCATAAGAAGCAGAAAAGGATTCACAGAGATCAGGGCAACATCAAGTTAGGAGTATTCCAAAACCTCTCTGGGTCCAGAAGTCCTGGGTTCAAGTTTGCAACATCCTGGCTCTTGGACAAGTCATGTAACCTCAGACAACTGTCTAAGCCCAGAAGTTGCAGAACAGCTGCTGATCTTCAGTTTCCTCAATGGGCAGTTCCTCACCCCTAATGTACGAAGCACCGTATTAGGTACTCGGGTTACAAAGATGAGGAAGGAACATTTCCTGGCCCCAGGGACCTAACATTCTAATTGTTGTTCAGTTGTTTCAGTTGTGTCTGACTCTTCTTGACCCTGTTTGGGGTTTTCATGCCATCTCCTTCTCCAACTTATTTTACAGATGAGGAAAGTGAGGCAAACAGAGTTAAGCGACTTGCCCAGGGTCACACAGCTAGTATCTGAGGCCAGATTTGAATTCAGGAAGATGAGTTTTCCTGACTCCAGGCCTGGTGGTGATCTGCATCACTGCACCACCTAGCTGTGCCCCACCCCCAACATATAAATATATAAGTAAATACAAAGTGCAAAAGGACATCATGGTAGAGTCAACAGAAGACTAGCCAGAAAATCAGGAATCTGGGTTCAAATCCTATGTCTGATGATTGCATTAGACTCTGAGCTCCTTGAGAGCTGGGATTTATCTTTTGCCTTTCCTTAGCACTTAGCACAGTGCTTGGACCACAATAGGAGCTTAATAAATGCTTATTGACTGAAATCACTCATTGAACTGCTCAGTGCTCCAAACAGTCCTTTAAAACTAAAAAGCTTCTGGGAAGTCACTGATCGGCATTAGAAAAGGGATTTCCTCCTTCCTTCCCTCCTTCCTTCCCTCCTTCCTTCCCTCCTTCCTTCCCTCCTTCCTTCCTTCCTTCCTTCCTTCCTTCCTTCCTTCCTTCCTTCCTTCCTTCCTTCCCTCCCTCCCTCCTTCCTTCCTTCCTTCCTTCCTTCCTTCCTTCCTTCCTTCCTTCCTTCCTTCCTTCCTTCCTTCCCTGAGGCTCCACTTAGAGCATTTTAAAGCTGCCTAGTCCCAGGGGCTTCTGAGTAAAGAGCTCAATGACAGGAATGGAGGGGACTGAGAAATCAGGTTAAGCTTCTGGTCCAGGCCCCTGGAGGCATTAGCTAGTGAGGAGCTTTATTTGAGCTTTATGAACCCAAGAGAATCAGGGCAAATTCTCAATGTCTAATTTCAAGTTTCATCATTCCCTGTTCCAATGCTTGTTCCCATCCATGCTTCATTCCCATCCTAAGCAATATTAATGCCAACCCCCAACCAAGTTTTCTGTTGACTTTCCTCCACCCTGCCTGCAACCTAATCTGGGAAAAGATTGAATCTCATTAAAATGTAAGCTTCTGGTGAGCCGGGGTTGTAATTTTATTTTGGGTGCCTGGCACACAGTAGGTGCTTAATAAATACTGGCTGATTGATTGTGTGAACTTAGTAACTACTATCAGCCCTAGGAAGGAGGGGTGGAAAAGAGGAAAGACCAGAACAAAAGAGGAGAGGTAAATAAAAGAGCTGTTGACCTCTGGACTGTACTCTTAAAAATTTTGTCAGTTATGGGCAGCAGAAAACCCAGAGACATATGGATGACCATCACATGAGATACCACCACTGGGTCTTTTCTAGTACCAATAACCAACAGCAAACATTTTCCCAGTGGCCTAAAGATAGGGCTCATAACTTACATTATCCATAGTTTGTTTATTTATTTATTTGTCTAATTAATTTTTTTTAAGGGAAGAAACACCTTTGTCCTGAGCTCTTAGAATTCCACAGTCCAGTCCTAAGCTCCACACCACCCTCCCAGTCATGTCCATATCCTGATTTTGTAGAACATCTAGGTGCTACATTTGTACCTGGAGGTTCAAAGATCAATGCTGTGTGTGTGTGTGTGTAAGAGACCAGGTCTATTGACTTCCACACCTCACCTTGGAAACCCTTTAAAAACCTGGTCAAGTGGAAGGAATACCGGATTTAGAATAGTAACTGGCCCAAATCTTGTCTCTGCCACTTACTACCTGTGGGATCTTAGGATGAATCACATCATTTTTCTGGGTCTCAGTTTCCTTAGTTGAGAAATAACTTGAGAGATAACTTAGTTGAGAGATAACTTCTGAAATCTAGCTCTAGGGCTAAGAACCTATGATCCATCCTCAAAATCCAGAACAAATCTTGGTTGCTTCCATGTGTAGACTGGGGATGTAGGGGACAGGAAACGTAAGTGTTAAAAGGCCAGCAGGCACAGGGAGGGGGTGAGAAGAAGCAGGGGGTACAACGAGGTCACAGAGAGATGATTCACATCCAATCTGTTCTTTTTTGGCCAAAGCAACTTATAAAAGGAAGTGGAGAGAGAGAATAGTTCTAAAAATAAACTTAGCAATAAACCCAGTTGTGTATTAATTACTTTGGAAGCCATTACTGCTTGAAAACCCCATAACTTTAATGGAGGCTATTATAAGTATAGGAGCAAAATCGTGGAGCTAATTACCAGGCTGTTATTAAGCTGAACGAAAGAGCTACCTTGCCTGTCAGGCAGCCAAGGCCAGCAAGGAGCAGGGCCCTGGAAAACTACTTTCTGAGCCCCTAATGTTGTTGTTATTCAGTAGTTTCAGTTGTGTCTGACTCTTCGTGACTCCAATTGGGGTTTTCTTGGCAAAGATACAGGAGTGGTTTGCCATTTCCTTCTCCGGTTCATTCTGTAGATCAGGAAACTGAGGCAAACACGGTTAAGTGACTTGCCCTGGGTCATGCAGCTAATAAGCATCTGTGGTCATATTTGAACTTGAGAAAATGGTCTTCCTGACTCCAGGCCAGGCAGTCTATCCATTGTGTAACCTAGCCCCTAATGTTCTCCTCAGATGGTCTGCAGCACTGAAAGCTGGGGAGGGGTCACAGGGCTCAGGTAAAGAATGGTGTGACCCTCTATCTTAAGACTTGGGTTTGTCAGTGAGTTAGCAAGCATTTATTAATGTGCCAGGCATTGTGCTAAGCATTACGTGTGCAAAGAAAGGTAAAAAGTCCCTGCTCTCAAGGAGCTTACAATCTAACGGGAGATTGTGAGGTCCATGGGGAATAAGATCTTCCCTACCCACTTAATAGGCCTACATGGAGCCCATTAAGGGAAGCTTGCTTAAGGGAAGTTTGCTTGTAGGAAGGCTTCCACCCCTTTTGCTACTAAGCTAATTAGGCACTGAGTCAGGAGGGTTGTGACACCTTCTGGCTCTGAGCCTATTAGTCAAAAGAGTATAAGGTGAGCTTTTGCTTTGGGGGCTTGCTTACAAGAAGGATCTTGTGACTCCCTGATCGAGACTCTGAGTGGCCATATGTTCAGAGCTCTCAATCCAGCGCTGAATGTAAAGTGTATGTATAGCAGTATTGTTTTGATTCAGGCAGTAGAGCCCTGTCTATTGGTCTTTATTTCTCTTCTCTGTATTTTTCTCTGTTTGTATTTTATGTAATTAAAGAAGATTGTCAACCCCTGAAACAGCTGTCTTTCCTAGTAAAGCAGATCTAAGAACCTGCACAAGCAGCCATCCTGGGTATGCCCGTGTGGTTGCCGTTACAGGGGGACAACATGCAAACAGCCATGCACGAACATGATATATGCAAGATAAATTGAAGATAATCAACAGAGGGAATGCACTCTCATTAAGGAGGAAAGGCTCCTTATAGAAGGTGGGATTTTAGCTAGCCCTTGAAAGAAGTCAGGGAGGTGAGGAAGGAGGCAGAGATGATAAGGGAGACAGCTCCAGGCATGAGGGGGCAGTTCTGATGATTTGGGAGCTGGCCTCATTGGTGGGAGGCAGGGGCAGATGGCTGGTCTTTCCCAGAGCAGTGTCTCTAGTTCAGGCCATCTTGTGGGCTCACGATTGTCTTGTTGAGGATTCAGCAGCTGTGGCTTGTCCCAAAGGCTCAATGTAAGAACAAATGGTAAGCCTGGAAGCAAGAAACTTTTATGATCCATGCAGAGGTTTCTTCTCAAGCCTTAGTTGAAAACATTTTAAACTTTCATGATGAAAATCACTGAAAGCCAATGTTGATCTCTTGCCTGCTCCCTTACCATTGGGGTTGTTACTTTACTAGGGACTCTAGGTTAGCTTAGTTTCCAGAAGAAGCTTCTGGCTGTTCCAGAGGCAAAGGAATGGGCAGAATGAGAAAGAATCTAGGGGCCATTGGGATGTTCAGAAAGAGCTGTGCCGGGGCTAGGAAGGTGGGCTTGGGGGGTACTGAGCTTCATGCATTTAGCAACCATTAAGTACTTACTATGTGCAAAATACCATGCTAGGCACTGAGTAATAATAATAATAAAGATAATTAATAATAATAGTTAGCATGTATATAGTGCCTACTATGTGCCAGACACTGTGCTAAGGTCTTTACAATATTATCTTATTTGATCCTCACAACCACCCTGAAAGGTAGGTATTATTACCACCCTCATTTTACAGTTGCATAAACTGAGGCAAAGAGAGGTTAAAAGACTTCACTTGAAGTCCTCCTGACTCCTGGCTCAGCACTTGATTCATCATAACAACAGCTGCTTCTACCAAAGTAGGAGATTATATTATAGCGTCTGTGGATAAAGATCTACAGGAGAAGGTGGGGAAAGAACCGATCTCTTCTTGGCTTGTTTTGTGTAAATGGAAGTGCACTGGTGTGCGCTTGGCAGTTATAGTGGTGATTAGAGGGAATGTATTCCTCCATAGCAGGGTTACTTCCCCCAGCACCCTGAGAGAATTTGTGTATACCTATGTACTGGTGTTCCTTCTCTAGGAACCCAGACTTGATAGCATGAGGACAGGTTCCAGTAATTACCTAACCTAGAGAATGAGAAGACAGTCTAAACTCTGTGCGAGGTATTGTAGTAAGGGGGCATTTCATGTACCCATGTGTTATAAATGAGTTCCCTGTGTGTCCACATGCATGTCTTTAAATAGCTCCCCCCTCAATTTTTTCTGCTCATTAGAATTGTGTCCCTCTTGGGCAGCCTTTTTCTGAACACCACAGGATCTTGCCTGTCTTTTCTCCGAACCTTCTGAGATCTGATCTTTCTTAAACTAGGGTGAGACTCAGATCATCTTTCTTTGCCTTATCTATCACTAAGTCTAAGATGGCTTGGTTACTTCCTGCCAAGATTCTCATATCATTACTACTTGGGCAACCAGAGTCAGGTTCAGAATAGCATTTCCCCTTGAGGCTTCTTCTGTCTTTTGGAGAATGAAGGAAAGCCAAGAATTTTCTGACTTTCCGTGTAATAGTGGTTGGGTAATCTTTAGAAATGGTATTGATTTTGTGTTTCCCTTCACTTTTGCTCATTCAAATGCTCCCCACCCTCTGGTTTGTGGAATTTCACACAGGAGTTCAACAACATGATGTACAATGGTACTCTAACATCCCTTTTGTTTAATTTATTCCTTTCCAATAAACATCTTTTTCCATGGCCTCATTCCAATCATCAGTCCTGTCTCACCATATCTTAGTAATAATCTATATGACTCAAATTCACCTCCTTGCATTAAGATCTCTAGCTCATTCGGCTTTTAATCCTTATTCTGCACAATTTGTTTAATCAGCTGCAGCTATGAGGATTATTCTTGCTCCTCTTCTGAGATATGTCTCCTGTGAATTATTGTACCCTTCTGCAGATTTTGTCTTTAGATGTGATACTTGCTTTTCTCTGTTTTCACTTTGAAATCCTTATTTTCTATCTAAGCCCCTCTATGTGGAGTAATAACTTCTGTTGTGGATTTGTTGAGTATGAGGGGCCATTGGGACATCTATATAAAGATTTACAGTAGATAGTTGGAAATGGTTTGGCTCTTGGGAGTGGGGGGCCAGGATGGAGATTCATTTTTGTAGAAGTGATAGCTGAAGCTGTGGCAATGGCTGACCATTACCACAAAGAAGTTAGGTATAGAAAAGCAGAAGGCCAAAGATAGAACCTTGGGGAGCATCCATCTTAAGGAGTCAAGAAGAAGACAAGGAATCAGTAAAGGTGACAGAGAAGGAGTGGCTAAAGAGATAGGAGGGGAACAGGAGAGTATACTATGAAGCAACCAAGAAGAGAGAAGGTATAAAGGAGAAGACCATAGTCAATGGTGTCACGTGCTGCCAAGAGTTTGAGAAGATGGGACATAAAGGATTAAAGAACTTACCCAAGGTCACAGAGAGAGGACTTGAACCCAGAACTTCCCTACCCCAAGGTGGGTCTTCTAGCCAAAAGGAAATACTGCCTCACATTTACAAATGCATCATGAAATGGAGAGTTTTGGATAAGCCAATTTCATATAACCAATGGAACAATAGAACCAAAGATAGAGAAATCCGTGGGCTCTAATGGAAAGAACTATTTATTATATTGGGAGTTAAGAGTCTCAAGTTTGATATAACCTTGGGCAAATTGCTTACTTTAGGTTACTTACATGTAAAATGAAGAAGTTATATAACCTCTAAGGCCCTTTTTAGTTCTAACATTCTTGTGGCCTTCCAAAAGCAGTTTTAACATGAAGCCTGGGGGCTCATTGAGAGCCACAAAGAAAGGCCATAGGATCTCAAAGGACTAGAGGTTGAGGAGGGTATTGTTTTGAAACAGTTTTGAAATTAAAAAGTTAGGCTTAAGTTTTTAATCATCTTTTGCTATATTTGAGATGAATTCTGAATTCATTGAATATGAATATGAATATACCTGTAATTTCTCTCCCTTTATATGGAGACATGGGGTCTGAGAGCTGGATGTGGTCTTGGAGGTGATCCAATCCAATCTCTTCAACATGGGAAACTGAGTCTCAAAGAGATGAAGTTTGCCCACAGTCACACTACAGTTTATTCCCTAAGGTTTCTCACTTCTCCCTTATACTATTCTCCTCACCTCCTAACTGATCTCCCACTTCTAATCTCCCTCCTCTCCATTCCATTCTTCATACAGCTGCCTGATGCACAGGTCTGGTCGTTTTATTCACTGTCCAGCTTGGAAACTTTTACTGGCTCCCTGTTCTATGAGACTGATCCCTTTTCCCCACCTCCCAGGCAGAAAATGATCTTTCATCCCCTCAGACTTGGATAACATTGGATCTCTCAGGTGCATTCATCCCATCCTACCTTGCCTTCTCTTTGAGTACATGTCCCATCAGTCACTCTGATTTGGATGTATGCACCTCAAAGCAGGACTGTTTTTGCTTTATATTTATCTTGTCTTTGTATTAGTGCCCAACCCAGTGTCCTGAACATTAGGTACAGGGTTTGCTTAGTTGAAGTATTGTAAAATAGCCTTTGTCATCTCAATGGGCAAAAATATGAATGTGGCAGCGGAGGCAGATTAGGATGCAGACCAGGATGGTATGGCAGGGCTGTGTTCCCAAGGCCTAAAAAAGCACACTCTTTTTTAATGCCTTGGGAGGTCACATGTAGAAGAGATGAGATGCCGACATGAAGCCCCTTCCATTTGAGAATGTTCGCCACTGTCCCAGTGCTATTCCTCACTGGGCTGTGGCGCTCAAAAGCTGGGTTTCTGGGCTGGAGGTGGAGCAAACCCAAGGGGTACCCCAGGATTCCTTGGAAGGATTTGAATTTTTCTTTTAAAGAGTTATGGATAAAAATCCCACTTGATGTAACATTTGCACTCACTTTGTTTGCATTTTCTAGCCTGTCTTCTCCCCTCCTATATTCCTCATACTCTGATGCTTGTTTATTCAGCATCAAAGAACACAAGAAGCCTTTCTGCCCCCAACCCATTGATGGTCCCATCACTCAAGAGAATCTTTGGAAATGTAAAAGACATGGGAGGATTAATTTTCTTCTACTCTCCCTTTCTAATATCCACTTATCTGGCCTGCTGGTAGATTTTTCTGAGTATGTGGATCTAACCTCACTAATATCCTACCCCCTTAACAGGCAATGCCAAGTCTTTCCTTTACCCAGGATGTCTTCTTTGCCTTTCCCATTCTTTTAGGCCCAATTCAAGTCAGTTAGGCAACAAGTTTTTCCTAGGTACCAAATACTGGTATGTGTATCCCAAGCTAACCTTTGAGGATACAGAAATGTGAGCTCAGGGAGCTCACATTCTAATGCAGGAGAAAATATGTAAGTAATAACAAATAAAAAAATCGAAAGTAATCTCAAAGTGTAAAGTACTGGCAGCTGGTGAGCCCAGAAAAGAACTTTGTAAGGGTGGGATTTAAATTGAGTTTTGAATCTGGGTAAGAGGCAGAGGTGAGGGGGCAGAGGATGTCTGTCACTGCAAAGGCCTAGAGATAGGATATAGAGTTTTTCTTTGAAGAACTTCAAGTCCATATCGCTGGATTATGGAGATGTGGAGGGGGAGTAAAGTGTAAGAATACTGGGAAGGTGAGAAGGGGCCTGGTAAAAGTCAAACCAAGGGTTTTTATATTTGATCCTGGAGGTAACAGAGAGCCATTGGAGTTTATTGAGTCGTGTGTGTGTGTGTGTGTGTGTGTGTGTGTGTGTGTGTGTGTGAGTGTGTGTGTGAGGCGGGTGACACGGTCAGACCTGCACTTTAGAAAAATCACTGTGGCAGCTGAGTGAAGGGTGGATTGGAGCGGGGAGAGCCTTGAAGCAGGAAGACCAATTAGAAGGCTATGGTAGTAGTTTAGGTTTATATGAGGACGGTGGCTGTGTGAGTGGATGCTGGGAAGGTAGAAATGACAAGTCTTCTTTGAACACTCCAGCCTGCAGACGTCTCTTCCTCTTATGAGTTCTAATAATACTCATTGTGCCTACTGCTCATTAGGTACTTATCATGTAATAACCCCAATTACTGTGAATTATATTTTCACATGTGTATGGCTTATTTCTCAACTTGATTGTAAGGGTGTGGAAAGCAGAGATCCGAACATGATACACACTGTAAATAGCTAACAAATATTTGTCAGATGATTATTTTGATAGCTTTCCTAGGCCTTGGATCTCCTTGCTCTTTTGACTTCCCAGGCCCTGCCTCCCAACGAAGGGTAGATTGGGTATTGGGCAGATTGGGTCAGTTCTGGGAGGAAGATCTTCGTCTGCAATATCGCTGAGGCTCGTAAGATGGCAGCAGTGACACATCTATCACTCCAGCAAGGAGTCGGGCTTGAGGAGAAGGGGAAGAGGGCAGGCTCAGCTGCTCTCCACAAAGACAAGGAAGGCATGCCGAAGGTGTGGCTGGTATGGGCATCATCTGGGTGCATGTGGTGGGCAGTCCCAGGTTAGCTCTAAAATGTGTGCGAAGATTTCTACTGAGCCCTCAGTGCACAAGAGAAAGTATGATTAATTTCCTCTGTCCTTGAAGTGGGAAATTAAGGATTGGGGTGTCTGTGAGGGAGAGAATCAGACGTATTTTTGGCACAAACGCAATAAAATAAAGGCATGGTGCTACTCAGCCCTCCCTGGCTGCCTATATAGGTCTCTCTTTTGCCTCCACCCTCCCCTTCCTGCCATAGAGATGGACACAGGAACTGTGTGTGATTTTGTTGGCATAGGAAACTCCTGGGTGAGAAAACCACTTTTACCAATGCAAATGAATACCTTATCTGCGACTTAGAGTCTGAGTTACCTAGGGCAGTGAGAGGTTAGGTGATTTGTCCAGGGTCACACAAGCAGAATCTGTCTGAATCTGGACTTGAACCCAGGTCCTCCTGGCTTCCAGACTTCTCTTTATCTACCATATCATACTACATGTCCATTTTCCTCTTCTCTTCTAATAATCAAGTAAATCTGAAAAGGAGGGGGCAGAAGTGCACAATGTTGGGACAGGAGAGATCATTAGGTGAAATGGCGGTACTTTGGGGCCATGGATATGAGGGGCTGGGGTGGCCTTGGGCCGGCTGAGGTTCCATGGGACAGAGCTCAGCTTCTCCTCCTCCAGGCAAGAGGGCAGGGAGGAGGAAGGACAGGGCACAGGCAAGAACAGTGATAGGACCATTGGCTATGGGGGAAGCCAGATAGTTCTGAAACATGCACTCTACCTTCTGACTGTTCTCCTAGAAGCTGGGCTGTGGTCACTGGGGGAGGAATTGCCTGAGAGTCGGGGTTCTGTGAGTGTGGCGATGAAGGAGATCTGGAACATGGGGTGGAGGGCATGAGGGCTGTCGTCTCAGTTCTAGAGAGCCAGAGAAACCTCTGCAAGAGCCCCTAATGGGATCAAGGGATTAGTATTGATTCTCCTTTGCTACTGCTGCCACTGTAGTGGAAAAGCCCAGTGCCAAAGCTAATCAGCTTCCAGCCCAGTCAATCCATACTTCATTAACACAGCCCCAGTCCCCCCACTCCCTTCTATCAGTCCTGGCTTCCAAGCCATTGATTGGATCTTTATCATGCCCTTTTCCCATAGCAATCCCTATTTGAACCTTGCAAGCTCCCCTAGAGTGGGGGGGGGGGGAAGACTACCTATAGCACCGGCCAATTACCCTACAACACATGCATATATATGCAGAAGTGTGCTTATGTGTGTGCATGGTGGTGAAAAACAGAACCTTCCAAACCCTTTTGGCAGTAATGGTGTAGGGGAAAGAACATTGGACTAAGAGTCAGGAGACCTGTGTTCCAGTTCTATTTCTCCTACCGACCAGCAGTGTGACCCTGGTCAAGTCATTAACTTCTCTCAGCCTCAGTTGCTCATTTCTAAAATAAGGAGCTTGTATGATCTCTAAGGTCTTATTTAGATCTAGCACTGTGTGATTTTTATCCTGTTCTGGCCATTCCTGCCCTGCACTGTGCCATCCTATGCCTTCCAATGCCATCCTATCCCATCCTAAGCCATCTACTCAATTGTACCCTGCTTGACTCTCTTTCAAAAGAAAACAGAGAAGAAACAGAGTACAGAGTCCTCTGGAGAAGTTTCCACTCACTCAGAAGCAGGGCAATCATATTAAAGCTTTGGACAGAACAGTTGTTTAATAAATATTTGTTGATTTTATTTGCTTTGAAAATTCTCCCAAGCAAAGCAGGAACCCTATTCATACCCCTCTCTCTCCTTGAACTCCCGTTCAAGACTGGCCCCTTTGGTGAGATGCCAACGTTAGAGCTTGCTCTGATCAAATGGTCTAACCCAGAAGTGGAAGCCCCATCCTTTTATCCACAGAAATCCTGCAGCCAAGCCCCTGCCCTGGAGAGTGAGAATCCAGCACATGCTCAAAGAGGTGACTCAAGTGACTGTCAACCTCTGCAAGGAAGAGTCTGTCAAGTGATGCTCACAGACCACAAAGAAAATGGGCTTGTATCTGCTCTTGGAGGCTGTTTTTTCTTCTCCAGAGGCTGGACCAAAAATTCTTTGCCCTCTCGATAAATTCTATTCTGCATTACTGCCTCCCCTGCCCCTCCCAGCCATACTTTTAAAGACTATCTATGCCTCCATTAGATCAGAAAATGGAGGATAATCTTTATACAACCCCTCAGCCAGTCAGCATTTTCCCCAGACCCACATGGAAGGAGGTTGAGGAACAGATACTCACATGTAACATGATGCGCAGAGCCTGCCAAGATCAATGAAGATGGTGATAGCACTAAGTAGGAGTGTGTGCCAGCCTGGCCTTTATACCCTTGATAGAGGTTCCTACCCAATTTCCTCCAGGGAGGGTCAGAAAGAGTTTGGGGAAGTAGCACAGTTACATCTATTCTCTGACTCAAAGTCTGTTTGCACATGGGCTCCTGGATCATCTCTTTGGTGCTAGGACTGACACTGTCTATCAGGTGATAGAGGGTGGAGGCTGCTGAACTTATGCCTCAGTAAATATAATAGTCTGACAGTTCTACCGCAATCAAACTGCTGCCTGTCTGGTTAGAAGGCCCCATAGTTTCGCCCAGCCCAGGGGCCTTTCACACTGCTTGGCTCCATGACATCTTCTGGATTGCTTTGAGTGACAAAGTCCTCCGTACAGGGGCCAACTTGGGCTCTGCTGTCTGGGATTCTTGAGGTCATTCCTAGGGAAATGGGAAAATAGCTACTGTTCCTATAGGAAGACACTTTTGAAACCCTCAGCAGAGATTCATGGAGAAACATTGTTCCTGTATATTTCAATTCCATCCTACCCACCTTGGTGTATCCTATCATTGGCTGGCCTGTGAGAATTGCGCATGGTTAGTGCATCCTGGGTGTTCTCTTTGATAATATCAGTCCTGTCCCCAAGGGCTCTCTTATCCAAAGGCAGGACCGGAGGCAGAAAGGTTCTTTGCTCTTTTAATATGTTCTGTTCTATTTATCCTACTGTTTGATTTTATTTTTCCCCCATACTGCTGACTCTTAACTTCTGACTCCTTTCAAAAGAGGAGATGCAGATTTTGGATCCTAACACAATCCTTTTTTCAATCTAATGGAGGACCGTGCCAAGGACTCACCAGAATGAAATGCTGGTTCAAGTCAGGCTTGGTTCAGAGGCTATTTTGATGCTCAAGTTTTGTTTCAGCTCAGTAGTTTCAGAAAACATAATTTGCTGCTTTTCCTCCAGATGTTCTTCTGGGGGAAAATCCTTTGTTTTATTTTGCTGTTCAGTTTTAAAAAAAGAGAGAGAAAGACTATTTGGGTTGGGTTGGGTTTTTAGCTAAGCAAATTAATATTCATTTGGGTTTATTCCCAGAATTAAAACCAAAGGAAATAGTCCTTCAATGCACATCTAGTTTTATTCAAGTTCTTGGATCATCCAGATTAATTGTTTTTAGGCGAAACCTTTAACTGCCCACATGTATCTCTTTTCTGGCTAGATCCAAGATTTTCAGTCATGTCTGACTCTTCATGACCCCATTTGGGGATTTCTTGGCAAAGATACTGGAATGGTTTGCCATTTCCTTCTCCAGATCATTTTACAGATGAAGAAGCCAAGGCAAACAGGGTTAAGTGACTTGCCCAGGGTCACACAGCTACTAAGTGTCTGAGGCCAGATTTGAACTCAGGAAGAGAAATCTTCCTGACTCCAGGCCCTGCACTCTAAGTGTACCACCTAGCTGCTCCAGATCCAAGATGCACAGGGACAAAGTATGTTTCTACACTGAGGTCTTTGATGGGTAATGTGGAGCAGTACGTAGAGTGCTGGCTTTGGGTTTGGAAAGTCCCAGCTTTGGGTTTGGAAAGTCCCAGCTTTGAAATCCTGCCTCACGTGACCCTGGGTAGCTGTGTGACCACTTAGCCAATCTGACCTTCAGATTCCTCACCTGTAAAAGGGAAATAGCCATAGCACCTGCCCTCCCTGGGTTGTTGTGTGCATCAAACATGATAAGGATAGAAAGTGGTTTGCAAGCCTTAAATGAGCACTCTAGAAATGGGAGCTATTATTATGAATCCACGATGGTCCTATTCCCCGGAACATTTGTGGGGTGGAGTTACAAGGGGGTGCAAGGCTCTGCTCTATGCTTTGCACTATGATCCACCCTTCTACCTGCCCCCCAGATTTCAGGGGTGCGGTAAGGAGGTGAGGGAAGATTTCGGGCGATTGGGTAGGGTATATAAATTTGAGAAAAAGGGGAGGCTGGGACAGTTGTCATGAATATTGTAATCACACAATAATTGCAGCATATCACAAGTGAACCAGGCAGGTTACAGCACAGTGGTTATTATGGTTATATGGGGCCGGCTGGTGATGACACCCGTCCTATCCTTGGGGCTTCCTAAATTTGTTCTACTCTTGACCCCTTTGGCGCTTCTTAAACTGTAGGTCTCGACCAGTGCACAAGAAGCTAGGGAAAGCTTGATGTGGGAACCATTCTGAAGCCCTCAGCCTTGAGTCTTAACGACAGAAGGCAGCAAGCTTGCTCTTGGTCAAGCTCCTCCTTTCCCTCCTCTTCTGTGGCCCCTCCACCCTGGGGCATCACACTGATGATGATGATGATATAATAATAACTAGCATTTATCTGGCACTTATGATGGTCCAGGCACTGTGCTAAGCACTTACCGTGATTATCTCACTTGATCCTGGGAGGGAGGTGCTGTTATTACTCCCACTTTACAAATGGAGAAAGCAAGGCAGACAGGGGTGAGGTGACTTGCCCAGGGTCACACAGCTATGGAGTATCTGATTCTAGGCCCGTTGCTCTGCCCACTGTGCTGCCTAACTGCCCCTACCTGAGAGATTGAGAGCCGGAAGAGACCTTAGAGGTGTCTAACACAACCTTGTCATTTGTAAATGAGGAAACAGAGGCTCAGAGGCCACAGACCTGCCCAGGAATACAAGGCTACTAAGTATTGGACGTTAGGTCTTCCTGATGCCGAGTCCATCACCCTAGAAGAAACATTTCTCATCTTAACTTCTCTATGTATGTCCTGGGGAGCCCTCAAGTCCCCCTGTTTGTACCCTTGGGAATCATCCTCATTCCTTGCTGCCTTTACTCAGTCTCTTGCCAATTCTTGTCAATCCTGTTTCCGATAATGTCTGTCATTTCCATCTTCTCTCTACTCACATGGCTCTCACCTTGGTTTATCACCTCCTGCTTGCGCGATTAATCTCTCTGCCCTGTTTGTCTTCTCTCTAGTCCACCTTCCACACATTTGCTAACGTAGCATTCCTTAAGTATCAGTCTGAACCTGTTACAAAACTCCCCTAGCTCCCTATTGCCTCTAGGGACAAAATGCAAACTCTGGCTTTTCTTTCCCAGCTTCTATGCATGACTCCCTTTCACACATTCTCCCCCTCCATACACTCTAGGTTCCAGACAAGCTGGCCTGTGTTCCTTTAGGCTCCAACCTACTATTCTAGGTTTATTGCCCCCATTGCACACTCCCGGTTCTAGCCTAATTAGTTCACTTTCTGATCCCTCATGCCTGAAGTGCCCTTCCTCCTCATCTACACCTCTGAATCTCCAGCTTCCTTACAAGCTCATTTCAAGTGTTACCTCTATGTGAGACCTTTCTTGATGCTTCTGGATACAGGTTTCTCCCCAGATTATCTTGGATTCACTTTGTATATGCACACATATCAGGTACTAATGTGTACTTGTTATTTTCCGAAATAGAAAATAAGTTTCTTGAAGGCTGTTGTGTTTTTTGTATCCTCAATATACTGTCAAGTAGCAGGTACTTAATAAATGCTTACTAAATGAATCAATGAATGAATCCTGGCCCCTGGAAAGAGGCCACTCCTGGAGAAACTTATTCCATGCTTCTGTGGAGGTGACTCCTCTCTCTCTCTCTCTCTCTCTCTCTCTCTCTCTCTCTCTCTTTCTCTCTCTCTCTCTCTCTCTTGCTCTCTCTCTCTTTCTCTCTGTGTCTCTGTCTCTGTCTCTGTCTCTCTCTACATATACATATATCTATACACATACATATATACATACACCAAGCACAAACTAAGCCTCTCTTTTCCTCCAGTGTTAGAAAGTGGAGACCTGTCTGATAGGTATTCTCATCTCGTTCCTCGTTCCCATCAATAGAGCAACAATATGGCAGCCTTGGTGAATGATGATGACAGCAACCCCTCTGCTTCCCTTCAAGCTACCTTTCTGATACTGGTATTCGAGATGGAGGTTGAGTCCAAAAAATTTCTGGATAGCTGCTAGGAAGAAAGAGGAGAGGAGGAAGGAGAGCTGAGTAGGGAGCTAGCTCCTTAGATGGTTAATTCTTGGGAAAGTCTCTGGACCTCAGTTTCACTTTCCATAAAATGGGACTAACAGGTACACCTCTACTTTCCCATTGAACATCTGTACATGGCTTGCTGTGTCAACTTGAACTACACATATCTAAAACAGAGTTCATCTTTTCTCCCCAAATCAGGTCTCCCTATAGACTGCCCCATTTCTATAAATGGTGCCTTCATTTTGCTAGTGACACAAGCTTAAAATTTTGAAGTCACCCTTCCCTCACCTCATCTCTTTTACCACATTAAGTCAGCAAGTAACTAATTTTCTCTGGACCTCAGTTTCCATGATTGTAAAATTAGGAGACTATCCTAGAAAATCAAAGTCCCTTCCCCATCTGATATCAGCCATTAACGTTTATTGAATCTGTCTCTTCACTTCCATTCTCATTACTACTGCCATAGTTTAGGTCCTTATTACTTCATTCTTGATTATTAGTCTCCTAATTGGTTTCTTTGCTGAGTCCTCTCCTCCACATTGTTCACAAGATTCAGTTTACAAAAATAACACCCCTTTTCACACATACACACATTCCAAACTCCTTACCCGGGCATTCAAGGACCGTAACAATCTAGCCCCAACTTTATCTCTTGGTACTCCTTTACATAAGCCTTGACTGCAGACAAATTTGGCTACTCAGAATGAGCTGAAGCGGGTGAAGGAAGCTAAGGATGATAAAAATGAGATTTGCTTAAAAGCTATTTTTAGAAAAAGAGGAGGATCAAAGAAGGCATGATAGGATGGTAGCTTAAGGTGAATAGGATGGTGATAAGTAAGATGAAGAGCAGGGAAAGAGGCTCAACTCTTTCTTTTTTTCCTTTCTTTAAAATTTTCTTTTTGGTTGTTACGTCCTTTCCAGACCAAAGGTCCTTCTATGTGGCAAATAAGAAAGAAAAAAAGAAAGAAAGAGAAGAAAAAGAAAGAGGAAGAGAAAACAAAAGGGGAAGAAAGGAAGAAAGGAAGGAAGGAAGGAAGGGAAGGGAATTAAGACCAAAGGTAATTGGTCAGTGAGAGGGCCTAGGTTTTCTTAATGAGCTTGAGTCACATGGCCTACATGATTTCCACTCAATCTAGTCTCCCCTATAGAATGTAAGGTCTTTGAAACTAGAGACTATTCTTCCTTTTCTGTCTGTATACCTTCCTCCAAGTACAGCACTTGGCACATACAGAAACACGAAAGGTATCTGTGTTTTTGTCTTTGTCCAGAAATCTGATGACTGCCATCCTTTATAAGCCCTAGGGAATTGACCAAGGCACGTAGGGGGTTAAGTGAGCTGCCAAGCATCATACCCTATCAGAGGCAAGGACTTGAACTCCGGTCTTTCCAGCTCTAAGACTAGCACTTTATCCATCATGCCATGTTGCCTATTGTGCTTTGCATTTAGTAGGCACTAAATAATGCCCGCAAGATTGGACTGGACTGCAAACCATAAAGACAACAAACTTGATTTTGATTTCTGGGAAAATTCTAGAGCCTATTGTTAAATGGATGGTCAGAAAAGGAGAAGCTAGCATGGCTTCATTAAGAATAGGTCATGCCAAATAACATTCTTCCCCTTTTTGACAGGGTGATTAGCCTGTAGGTGAGCAGCATGCTATTGCCATAGTTTGCTTAGATTTCAGCAAAGCATATGACAAAGTCTTTCTTATAGAAAATATAAACAGATGTGGGATAGACAACAGTATAATTAAATGTATTCGGACTGTTTGAATATGTGGACCCAAAGAATAATCAATAGTAGTTTGATAAGAACTTGGCAAGAGGCCTCCACTGGAACGCCCAAGAGACCTTTGCATGGTCCTTTGATCTTTAACATTTGTGTCAATGACTTGGGTAAAGGCATGGACGGCATACATATCAAAATTTCAATTGGTTAAAAGCTAGGCAAACTAGCAAACACACTGAATGATGGAATTAGGTTTTTAAAAGATATTGACAGGCTACTATCATAAGCTAAATCTAATAAGATGAAATTTAATAAGGGTAGGAGTAAAATTGACATTTGAGTTCAAAAAATTATCTTCACATGTACAAGATGGGGGAAGCATGGCTGAATTGCTGTTCATTTGGGAAAAGATGTGGGGGTTTTAACGGAATACATCAAGTATGATATGGAAGCTAAAAACACTTATGTGACCTTAGGCTGCATTAAGAGGTGGAGAGCATCCAGGACAAGGGTGGTCAGAGGACTTTAGATTCTGAGCTGGGAGGGACTTCAGAGATAATCTAGTCTACCTCCTTCATTGTTCAGATAGAGCATTTATTAAGCACTTATTATATTCTAGGAACCATGTTAAGTGCTGAGGATAAATACACAAACAAGCAAGCAAGATAGCCCTAACCCTCAGAGAGCTTAAATTCTAATGAGGGAAGACAGTACTTAATGGTATTGCTGAAAAAAGAAGAGAGAGAGAGGGGGAGAGAGAGAGAGAGAGAGAGAGAGAGAGTGTGTGTGTGTGTGTGTGTGTGTGTGTGTGTGTGTGTGTCTAGGGTGGTGTCACAGTGCAGAGACAGCCAGGAAGACTGGTTCTGGAAAATAAAGCAAAAGCTTACTTGTCAGGGCCAACAACCCCACGGGTGGAGCCCAAAGCTGCACCTGGGGTGAGATAGCTCCAGGAATGAGGAAATAGAGAGGAAATGGCCATGGAGGCCTAGTTTTAGAAAAGAGAAAGTGAAAGCTCACCCATGAGAGCCAGTGTTCCAGGGATAGTGCCCAAGAAAAAAAAAGGTAAGGCCCAGACTTGCCCAAGGTCACAACAGAGCCAGGGAATTCAAACCAGGGTCTCTAACTGCAGCCCAGGTCCTCTGACTCCAAGCCCAACGGCACTGCATCATGTTGCTCCCAGTTTGCCGATCCACACCCCCTTGATCCATCTACCCAGAGACTACTGTGTTCTGTTCTGGATGCCACATTTTAGGAAGGGCGTTAATAAGCTGGAGAGCATCCAGAAAAGGGTGACCAGGATAATGAAGATTTATATAAAGACCAATTGAAAGAACTGGGGATATTTAGAATGAAGAAGACTCAAGAGGACATGATAGCAATCTTTAAGTATTTGGGAGACTCACATGGAAGACTTATTTTGCTTGGACCCAGAGGGCAGAACTAGGAGCAATGGATAAATATGGCAAATGGGGCAAATTTAGGCTTTATATAAGGGACAAACATACTACCAACTAACATTATCTACGAGCAGGATGGGCGGCCTCTGGAGGTTCGTGATTATGCCCTCTTTTAGCAAAGGCTGGATGTCTTGTTCAGATGCAGGTTGGGCAGAACGGCCTCTGAGGTCCCTTCTGACTCTGAGAATCTGCAGTTTGGTGATCCTTGGCTCCCCAATCTGTACCATGTATATTACAAATCCCTTGGCCTGACATCTGAGCCTGATAGCTTGGCTCCTACCTCCACCCTTTCTAGAATTATCTCACGTAATTCCCTTTCATGTTCTCTCTACTCCAAATGTCTGTCCGCTTCCCATCCTCTCCCAAATCTATCCACTTGTATGTGTTGCCCCCCCCCCCCTTTTTTTAAAAACTGGGAATAAATTCTCTTTCCTTCCCTGGATCCTATCTTTAGAAATCCTTCTCTTTCTTTAAAGCTCCACTTAGAAGCTGCCTCCTCCAAAAGACTTCCCTGGTTCCTCTGCACACGATCTTCCCCTCATCGAATCTCTGAGGCTTTTCTCTTTGCCTTTTCCTATGTACTAAGTCATACGTTCTGATTCGTATTGTAGTTATTTGCGTATCTGTCTTATCCACCTAGCTAGATCACAATCCCCTTAGAGTAGAGAATGTACCATTTTAGAGAATGTGCGCAGTGACCAGCGAAGGGAAGGAAGAAAGGGAAAGGGGGAGGGAAATAAGCATTTACAGAGTGTTTACTATGTGCCAGGCACTATGCTAAGCATTTTTACAAATATTATCTCAATTGGTCCTCATGACAACTCTATTAGATAGATATTCTTCTTATTCCCATTTTGAAGTTTGAAATTTTATTGAAATTTATTTGAAATTTGAAATATCATTGTTCCCAGTTGAAAAAACTGAGGCAGACAGAGGTTAAGTGAATTGCCCAGGGCCACACAGCTAATAGGTGTCCGAGGCTGTATTTGAACCCAAGTCTTCCTGACTCCAGGCCCAGCATACCATCCATTGAACCACCAGCTGCTTCCTGGTGTCTTAAACCTTCCTTGATGGACCTTTGGGCACTTTTCCTCCACTGATCTCTAAGGCCCTCTCTCTCTCTCTGCCTATCCCAGAAGTCTCAGTGAATAGTTCATTTATTTTCCAGTGTCCCCAAACAGGTCCGCTAGGCTTCAGCCCTGGTCTGTGAGTCAGAATGTATATATGGATGTTTGTGTGTGTGTTTCATTGTGGGCATTTGGGTTTGTGATGTGTTTATTTTAACATGTTTTTGTGGGTTACAGTAAGTATTCTTTCTCCCTCCCAAAGTTACTTGAGAGTGGCAAATCAGGAATTAGCTCTATGATTCTGACATTTGGCACCTATATGTTATGTGTATCTCCTTCAGCAGGAGGGGAGAAAACTTGAAGGCTGACCTCTGCTGTTACTCCTTAAGGCTTGGCAGACACCATCACTCCTCTCTGAATGCAGTGTCTCTTGATACACCAAAGAGTGCCTCTATTAGGCACACATCCCCCCACACCAAGGAAGCTGACTGTACCCTGGCTTCACTAAAATTTTGTATTTGGGAAGTCTGAAAATGTGTACAGTTGTCAGAGTCTGAGGTCATCACATCTGCTTCCATCCTCCTCTCTCCCCCATTTTATAGATGAAAACACTGAGGCCCTTAAAGGACTTGGATAAGGTCATATGACTAACAGAGTGGTATAGGTTCTGGCAAAGCCTGACCTTGCAACATGCTTAGCCCAAGAGTTCAAATGAGTAATCAAACCAGATTCCAGAGCAATTAGGCCAGGAGTAATTTGAAATTACACATTGGTTGATGAGTAAAACAGATCAAAGGGACTCCCATAGTGAAGAGTGCTTAGTCTGAAATATCATCAATATCAACATGGTGTATGAAATTAGCATACACATGCAGACTCCTGTGGCTATCTTCCTTCTCATAGATGCACGCATACCTCTTGCACGGAGATCAAATGAGGGATGTTGAGGATGTGTGTGCATTTGCACACATACAATTGGTATTATTTCACAGCTCTGTGAATGGACCCTGGAGTGCCAATGTTCAGTTAAAAGAATTCAACAATGGGTTTTTGATTCCTAAAAAGATTATGGGATCCCAGAACTCTGTTGAGGGAAGCTCTGTTTCCCCAGCCTCCCAGGTTTCTATGGAGAGGCAGGAGAGGGACAAGAGCCAGGACTTTGCATCGTATTTCTTATACCTTCATCCTAGAGCTTCTTGCTGGAGGCAGAGGAGGTCAGTTCATGGCTTCTAAGTCTCCAGGAGCCAGCTGTTAGTCAAAGAATCTCAGAAGCCCATTTAGTTCCTGACCTGACCAGAATGACTTTTTAGCTCATCACCAACAAGTAGTCATTTAGTCTCTTCTTGGATAACTTCAGGAAAAGGGAACTCACTACCTCATCAAGTAGCCCATTTTAATTTTAGATTTCTGTAATTATTGGGAAATTTTCCTTTTAGATCTGATGCTCTGTCATTCCCACCTAGTTATGTCCTCTGGTTCCAAATAGGACAAGTCTATCTTTTCTTTCATTTGTCAGCCCTTCTGATACTTGAAGATAGCTATCATGTTTGCCCAGGGCTTCTCTTCTCCAAGATAAACATCCCTCTGGTTCCTTTAACACATCCTCACATGGCATTATCTTGAGTGCCAGCCCATCTTAGTCATCTCCATCTGGACACCGTAGGATCACAGGATCACAGACTTGGGCTGGAAGCAGGAATAAATGTTAAACAACAGGGTCTTTGGAATAAAATGTAAACCCAACACACCTTTTTTTAATGCAATTGGGGTTAAGTGACTTGCCCAGGGTCACACAGCTATAAAGTGTCTGAGGTCGAATTTGAACTCAGGTCTTCCTGATTCCAAGGCTGGTGCTCTATCCACTGCACCACCTAGCTGCCCCAAGTATAACACACTTTTAAGTTTAATCTGCACTAGTAACATTTCCTCCATCACAATAAATAGCCCTTATTTGTAGCATTTGTTGATTTCTGAACAATGAACTGGTGTAAGCTGACTCTAGCACACCCCTCACTGGGAGGGACCTTAGAGACCATCTAGTCGAGGTCATACAGGTAGTAAATGTTATTGGTGGGATTTGAACTCAGATCCTCTGCTTTCAGAGCCGGCGGTCTTTTTGCTTCTACCGTGCTGCCTCCTTTCTCCAGCTTTTCAGTGTCCTGTCAAAAATGTGTTGCCTGGAACCGAACACAGTATTCTAGATGTCCTCTGACCAGGGCAGGGTAAGGCAGGGCTATTACTTCACTTTGTGTACTCTGAATCTCACAGTGCAGCCTAAGATCATGTTAGTCTTTTTAGCACCCACCATATTGCTTTGTTGACTCACACTGGGCCTGAATTCCACTAAAACCTCTTGCTCCTCTATGCACACCCTCTACTCAGCTCAATTTGCTTTTCTCATTGCCCTACAAACCCATCATGGGCTCCTTCACATCCTGGGTTCTTTCCTCTGTTGCGGCATGGTCTACCCCTCCTCCTCTCCCAGGCCTAACCATTAGAGTGCCAGGCCTTTTCCTGGGACTCCCTGAACTCCCTCTCCTCTGCACTGTTAGTGCCTATGGCTCTGGACCGCACAATATTCATCTTCTGTGGTGCTGGATGCTTTGCTGCTGTTTCATGTGATGATGACACACAACGGGATTGGGTCCTTTCCCTACTTAGCATTACTCCTGCTCTAAGCTGTTTTCTCGGTTGCTCTTAGCTGATGGAGGTGGGTAGAGGGTTCCCCAATTTAAAAGAGTTTCTGCACTTGGTTTGCTTGTCAGCCATCTGCCTGGATTGATGTTTTAGGAAGAGGATGTATGGAGATTTAGCTCTGTCTCTGTTTACGTGAATTGACTCATTTCTTTCCTTAACCAAAACCCATTCCCTCACTGTATCCAAGGACGTGGTAGGGGAGGGAGACTAGTGAAGTCTGTTTCTAAGGTGGCTTGTAGCAGAAATACCATACAGAGAGTTTAGCCAGATTTCGCTAAAGCATTTGACAAAGTGTATCATGCTATCCTTGGAGAGAAGATGAAGAGATATAGGTGTGATGATCAAAAACAAAAAACAAAATAAGGCAAAACCCAAACTGTCTGAGAACAGTGTGGGGACAGTCAGAAGAAGACTGGATTTGGAATCATGTGACCTGACTCTCCCACTTAATACCTATGTGACCTTGGACAAGTCAATGGACCTTCATTTCACCATCTGTAAAATGAAGGGATTGGATTAGATGACATCTCAGGTTCCTTCTAGCTTTAAATTTACTTTCCTATGAACTGAACCTGGACGTTAGTTAATAAAGTTTTGATATCAACTTGGTGGGGAACTGTTCAGTGAAGTGCCTTAGGGATCTGTCATTGTCCCTGTGCTATTTAACATTTTCATCAGTGACTTGGATGAAGGCCTAGATGGCATAGTTATCATATTTACAGATGGTACAAAGACGGGAGGGGTAACTCACATACTGAATTGAGTGAACCAGGATGCAAAAAAGATCTCAGTAAGCTAGACCTAATAAAATTTAATAGGGTTAAATGTAAAGTCCTACATTTGGGTTCAAAGAATCAACTTCTCAAGTATAAGGCAGAGAAGGTGTGACTAGATTAGTTCATTGGAAAAAAAAGGATCTGGGTCTTTACTTGTAGTATTCAAGAAGCTAAGGTCATTTTAGGATTTACCAAAAAGCATAGTACTCATGGGGTGATGTTTGCATTTAGCCATCTGGGACACAGTGTTCAGTTCTCAACCCAACATTTTAGGGACAATATTGATAAGCAGGCCAAAGGAGGCTGATCAGCTTGGTGAAGAGATTAGAGATCATGCCTCATGAAAATTTACTGATGGACAATATTTTCTTATATCAAGCTGAAATTTTCTTCTTTATAACTTCTATCCAATGCATGTGTATATGTATGTATGTATGTATGTATGTATGTATGTATGTATGTATGTATGTATTTTTCCATCAAGGCCTAGCAGAACAAATACAATCCTTCTTCCATGAGGTTTACTCCTTTGTTCTTTTCTTGGCTCTGTTCCTGACTCTCCAGACTTCCTTCTTTACCTCAACAGCCTTCTTGTCTTGGAATATCCCTCTGCTGCAATTTTCCAGTAGCCTTCTCACCCTGGAGGACGTCTCTCCCCCTTTGGCCCCTTCTTGTGATTGTTCGTTTCCTCCCAGAGATTTCTTTTTAAAGAAAGTGCCCAGACCAGCAGTATTCACTCTCTTGTTCCTCAAACCTTCACTCCTGACTCTCTTTTTTTCCCCACTATGCCTCATACCTTCTCCCTCCTCCCTTTCTTTTTCAGCTTCCTTTTATGTGTTGTCTTCCCTTATTAGAATATAAACTCCATGTTGTTATTTTTCAGTCATTTTTCAGTTATGTCTAACTCTTTGTGACCCCATTTGGGGTTTTTTTTTGGCCAAGATACTAGAGTGGTTTGCCATTTCCTTCAGCTTATTTTACAGATGACGAAACTGAGGCAAACAGGATTAAGTGACTTGCCCAGGGTCATACAGCTAGTAAGTGTGAGGTCAGATCTGAACTCAGGAAGATAAGTCTTCTTGACTTCAGGTCTGGCATTCTATCCTGCTCCACCTAGCTGCCCCTTGGGGAGAACTTTTATTTGGGCTCCCTGTGTTTAAGCATAGTGCCTGACACATGGTGAGGGCTTAATAAATGTGTGTTGACTTCTATATGATGGACATTCAAATTCTTGAAGAAGCTTTTGTGTACCCCCCAAGTCTTCTCCTTTCAATCTAAATATCCCCAATTTCTTTAGTACATCCTCAGATGACATCTTTGCACTCATCAGTATCCTCTCGAGCATGATAATATCCTTCATAGAAGCACGATACTCTGAACTAAGCAAAATACTCCAGATATGGTATGAACAGGGCAGAGTATACTATCTCCCTAGTTCAGGACACTTTGCCTCTTTGAATGAGTCTAAGAGCTCATGAGGTTTTTTGGTTACCATGTTGGGTCATGTTGAGCTTGAAATTCAATCAAATCCTCGGTCCTTTTCAGGTGAACCTTTGTTAGCATTACTTTCCGCATTTTGTACTTGTGAAGTTAATTTTTTGAACCCAAGTACTTTGCATTTATCCCTATTAAATTTCATCTTATTAGCTCTAGCCCAGTGCCTTAGCCTGTTAAGATCTTTTTGGATCCTTACTCTGCTTTCCAGTGGATTAGCTGGCCATGCCAAATGTTCCCAAGCAGGTGAGAATTGATCCTATTTTTAAGGAGTCCCCTCCCTATCTCACAGGAAGATTCTATAACATATCCCCAGAATTATTTGAATGCGTGACAAGCTATATACTATCAGCAAGTTATTTCTTCTATCTAAACTAAATTATTCATCCTAAATTTAAGCTTGTTTTTCGTATCTTGTGGGCATTACTAATCATACTTGAGTGGTGCCTAACCAGGTGTTTATCTATACTGCCTAGCCTGAGTTGACACAGGAGGGCTCATAAGGGAGAACAAGAACATGGGTGAATTTTAGTCCTTTTGAATGTTAGATGATTAGGCAGATTTCACTGAAAACAGTTTGCATGTTAATAGTTACCATTTTGCAGTTAATAGTCTGGTTGTTTCTTGTAACAAGGCAGAAGCGCTAGTCATGGGGAAGCTGAGCAGCAGACTCCTTTGACCTCCTGCCCATCTATGCCAGACCCATAAAGCCATTTAGAGGGAAGAAAACGTGTTCCCTGCTTGTTCTATAAAAGACCTGGGATTGAAGAAGGCCTGGGGCTAGCGAAGAATGTCAAAGCTCACGTGGCTCCTTCTTTGGGAGCTCTGAACTTAGAATCAAAGTGTTTGAAAAGTTTAGCATTGCTGAAATCAGCTTTGTAAATCAAAACCTGCCCTTCCCCTTAACTCCTCCATTTCTGTTAATGGCACCACAATCACCCAGGCTCCAAACCTCAGAATCACCTTTGACTCTTTCTTCTTCCTCATTACCCACATCTAATCAGTTGCCAAGACCTGTCTCCTCTTTTCCATTCCCACTCCACTCAGCCTCATTAATACCTTCACTTCTTTATCTTTTATGGACTATTGTGTCATAATGAGTTTGCCTACTCCTGGGCTCTCCCTCTCTCTTCTCCACCCTAGATAAAGCAACCTTGAGCAATGCAGTTCCATCAATCTGCTCTCATCACTCCTCTCAGATATGTCCATTGGCTTCCCTCTGCCTAGCAAACAAAGTATAAACTCCCTGACCTTGACATTCAAGATTGTACATGATGTGGCTCCACTCTACCTTTCCAGCCTCATTTCAAACCACTCTCCTTCACTTACTCTTTTTCATCCAATCTAGATTCCTTCCTGTCCCCTGTTCTCTGCTGCTCTCTTCTCCTCTCTCCATATGTTGGCTCACAATGCCCTTGGTGCTCCCTGCCCTGTTCTCTCGACCTCTGAAGAGGAAGACATCACAGTCATCTAAGGAAATCAGAGCAGGCTTCCCAAAGGAGGCAGTGGTTGAAAAGAGGGAGGGGCTTCAAGAGACCAATACAGGGTGGCAGGGTGGGTGGGGGGGAGAAAAGAGGGGTGGAGAAACAGGAATTGCTTCTAGCTTCTAAGGTATCTTATTCAGAAGCCTGGCCCTCCCCTTAACTTATTTCATTCTGCTTTGTATCAGTTTTTTACCTACTCGGTGTTTCCCTAGCTAGCTTATGTGCCATTAAGGGCAAAATCTGGGTGCCCTCCATTTTTCTTTCCCCAGCTTTTAACACAGTTCCTTGCATATAGTAAATGCCTGCTGGATTTAATTTAGTCCTAATCTCAATTTTATAGAAAACCGAGGCCCGGAGAGACCCAAGTTTTCACACTGTGGCAGAAATGGGACCGTAATCCCCAGGTCTCCATTCTCCTAGTCCAATGGACTTCCTGCAATACCACACTGGCTCTGGAGTCAGAGGCCTGGGTTCAAGTACCACCTCTGAAACTTAGTACTTATAGGATTTTGGGCAAATCACTTCATCTCTCTGAGACTCAGTTTCTTCCTCTGAAGGATGAAAAGGTTGGACCAGCTGACCTTCTAGAGGTCCCCTTCATGTCTAGATCTGGGATCTTACTTGTGGTTCACTGATAGGCCAACTTGTTGGATCTTCTTCAGTCCTGGGAGCCAGGTCAGCTAAGTCTTGGCTAGTGTTAGATGATCTAAGTTGCTTAAGCCAGGGAAACTCATGTACCCAGATTCATGATCAGGGGTTCAGGCTACTCACCCATTTTCCTTATGGACAAGTTCAAAAAATATCATTTCTAAGGCTTAGTATGAATGATGGCTTGTCTTTAGTGGGATGGCCACCAAATCCTGGAGT
Organism: Trichosurus vulpecula; assembly: GCF_011100635.1. Taxonomy (NCBI): domain Eukaryota; kingdom Metazoa; phylum Chordata; class Mammalia; order Diprotodontia; family Phalangeridae; genus Trichosurus; species Trichosurus vulpecula. The sequence continues at coordinate 176,890,474 of NC_050574.1, forward strand.
CTATGAGCCCCTTGAAAGCTTCCTAACTCTAGGCTGTCTCTGCTCTGGACACTGGGCATGCTTTTTCTTCCTGTCTAATGCCATGATGCTGCTGTTTTCTAGAAACCTCCATACTCAATGTTTGTACTTCCTGTTTGTTTTAGCCAGCTCCCTTGCATTATTCAATACTTAAAATCCCCTTCTGTGACCCTGGAGATGGAAAACCAACCAGACGTGCCCAAGAATGAACCTGGGCTACTCCCTATGAGGCAGGCACACCATATGAACAACAAGGAAGAACTGAGAGCTTTGTTTGAATTCAGGATGCTAAATATGAAGGTGGACTTTCTGAAGGAAAATCCTCTTCTTTATTCTGACGTGGTACAAAGATCAGTCCCATTCGGATCCCTGGTTGCCACCCTGGCCATATCCTTCTCTCAGTGTCCCTGCTCCTGTTCTTGCCCCCTGGGTGTTTCAGTTTACGCCTTGAGCCTTCTCCCTTTGGGCAAGTTAAAATATGCCATAATAAAAGTCCTATTGTTTTATGCCTTGAATCTTTTGGGAAACTGTACAGGATTTAAAGTCAGAGGCTGTGGTTGTTCAGTAGTTTTTCAGTTGTGTCTGACACTTCGTGACCCCATTTGGGGTTTTCTTGGCAGAGATACTGAAGTGGTTTGCCATTTCCTTCTCCAGCTCATTTTACAGATGAGGAAACTGAGGCAAACAGGGTTAAGTGACCTGCCCAAGGTCACAAGCTAGTAAGTGTCTGAGACCAGATTCGCACTCATGCAGATGAGTCTTCCTGACTCCGGGCCTGGTGCTCTTCTCCACTGTGCCTCCTAGCTGCTCAATAGTCAGAGGACCTAGGTTCAAATCCCAGCTCTGCCCCTTATTAGCCATGTGACCTTGGGCAAGTGACTTCCTTGGCCTCAGTTTTCTCATCTGTAGAATGAAGCAGTTGGAAAAACTGCCCCATAAAGTGCTTTCTGGCTCTCGACCCCGTGATTCTGCTCCCTGTTCCACTCCTAGTCCTCAGGTCCCATGACTGCTGCTGTTGACACACAAGAACAGTTCCGTTACAGTCCTTCCCTTCCTTCTCATCCTACAGAGATGATTTGAATAGAGCTACTCAGAGACTTCATGGCTCGATATTCTCTTTGATGGCTCTTGTGCGGCTTCCCTCAAAGCAAGGGGGAAAGGAGAAGGAACAGAAACCAGGAAAGCAAAAGTATTATTAAGAGTGACTTTTTTGTATCGGTCTAATGGTGGCCATCTCTGGGGCATGGTGGAGGGGAGGAGGAGGAGGGAAGGAAAAAAGGGAAAAAAAGAAATTTACACGATAACTTTGTTGTATGTTTAAAAGGAATAGCAAGTTGTACATAATAAATTTGCAGTTTTACATGCAATCGTCTTTTAAAAAAATTATACTCTGTTATGGAAATGGTTGTTTTATTCTATAAATTAAAAATGCAATAAATTTGAAAAACCAAACCAAAAGGAGTGACTTGACCTCTGAAGCATTAGAATCCCAGGTGATAGAGGAGAAGAAGGAGGACCCTCTGTCATTTTCTATGTATGCACTTTCCAGACTTGGGGAATGGAGAAGGGGAGACTTTGGCAGTCAGACTCCTCCCTCTAGATGAGGCTACACTCAAGGTCTGATTCACATAGAAGGTAATCAGATCTATGAAGTAATTGTACCTTTTCAATTAATTTCAATAAACATTTACTAAGACCTATGTGTAAAGTACTCTGCTAGGTGCTGTGAATATCTGAATGATACTGTCCTGCCCTCAAGGGGCTTAAGGCACTTTTCCAAGTGGAGATGGAGGAGGTGGCTAAATGGACTGGTAGACTTGAGAATTATCCCAACTAGAAGTATTCCCTGGAACCTAGTCCAGGAGTGGGGGGGCGGGAAGGAAAATAGATCTTCTCTGTATTGACTCTTTCTGCCTTAGCCCTGGTCTTTGGGACTTGTGTCTCTACAGGGCAGAGCAACAGGTCAAATGATGAGTATTTGCCCTTTGTTTTTTGTGCAATTACACGTGGACCCACTCTTGATATTTCGTATACCTCCCTGAGTGGAGACAATATTGTCAGTGTGCCAAGGGGTTCTAATGAGAGAAATGGGACAGATTCATGTTCTTCCCCTCCAGGGTTACTGTTTAATCCTCTTGACCGCTCTCCCTCCTCCTGGATGCTTTTTCCTCTCTGGGTCTTTGTGACACTGCTAACATCTACCTGTTGAATTTCCCCTTCTCTCTCTCCTTTGCTGGATTATCATCTATATCATGCCCACCAAATGTGGGTGTACCCCAAGACTCTGTCCTGGACACCCTCTTCTCTTCTCTCTCTACACTCACTTGGTGACTTCATTAGCTCTGCTGGGTTCAATGATCATCTCTAGGTATATAACTCCCCTTTCTCCCTCTCTTGCACACACCCCACATACATGTATACACACAGATGTCTGTGTATATAATATATAATACACACACACACACACATGTATACACACATCTCCTGTTCTGCAAACATTTCAAACTCAACACACAAAAAACAAAACTCATTATCTCTTCCCCTCAAACTTATCCTTCTGAATTTCTCCATTTCTGTTGAGGATACTGTCACCCTTCTTAGTTACCCACGTTCACCTCTTTAGAGTTATCCTCACCTCTCCATTCTTTTTGACTCCACACATCCAATCAGATGCCAAGTTTTGTTTGATCTCTACAATGCCTCTTACATCAGTTCCTGTTTCTCTACTCACATAGCCCCACCCTAATCCAGGTCCTCATCACCTCTCACCAGAACTACTGCAATAGCCTTCTAGTTGGTCTCCCTGCCTCTAGTGGCTCCTCTTTCTAATCCATTCTCCACCTAGTGGTCAAAGTGATATTCCTAAAGCAAAGGTCTCACCCTTGTCATTGCCCTCCTCAATAAGCCCAGGAATAGGGGTTCTTACCTTTTTTTTTTTTTGTATATGTCACAGATCCCTTTGGCAGTCTGGTGAAGCCAATAGATTCCTTCTCAGAATAGTGTTGTCTACGTTCATAATAGAAGAAAATGCTAAATTTCAGTTAGAAATTAGTGAAAATGAAGAGGTAAGTTATTCCCGTTAAAGTTTATGGATTCCCTAAAGTCTATCAACAGATCCTAGGTTAAGAGCACCTTTCCATTTTCTTTAGAATTAAATACAAACTCCTCTGTTTGGCATTTAAAACCCTTCCCAAATTGGCTCCAGCCAACCTTTCCAAGCTTTTTACATATTTCTCCCCTTCACTTCATCTTCACATGGCATGATTCAGCTAAACTGGCCTATTTGCTGCTTCTCACACACAACAGTTCACCACTAGCCCCCAAGCTTTGGAACAACCTGTTCCCCCATGCCTAAAATGCATTACCCGCCTCACCTCTGCCTCTTAGAAAGCTCGGTTCAAGGACCATACCCTATGTAGGCCTTTCCTGATCTCTCCAGAAGATCAGGATAGTGCCTGCCTATTACATCGTATTTAATTTGTATATATCTTATAATCACTGGCACAGAGTAGGCTCTTAATAAATATTGATTGATTGATATATAAACACATCTTCCTTAATAAAATGTCAACTTCTTGAGGGAAGCAACTCTTTCATTTCATTGTTTATATTCCCAGAACCTCGCAGAGCATGTAACATTGGCACATAGTAGGTGTTTAATAAATTCTTGTTGATTGAATAATTGAGCTGTGACAAAAAGGTTCCAGGGTGGGGGCTCCATTCCCCTCTGAGCAAAGGTTAAACTGAGATAGCATGGATATTCCTGTAAAACCTAGCACCGAAAGCATACGCTCACACCTACCAGGCAGGACTGTGTGATAATGATGGATAGAGAGGTCTCTAAATCTCTGGTCTCGTTGGCTGTAGATTATGCTGACACTATCTATATGTTGCATAAGCAGTATATTATATAGACAGTCACAGGGTAGCCATATATCAAAGCGACAGCTGCTGTGGGTTGTATAGATGCTGCGTTATAGGCAGCCATTATATATTGTGTAGACAGAATGTTTTATAAACAGTAGCTCTGTGGATTCCCTCCTGTGGGTTGTCTCTCCTGATGCCTCTTTAAGGCCTGAATTGACCCATTTTTCTATGACGGACTGCCCTCTGAGGCTTTGGGATGGCAATTGGAAGGACCAGGATTGCAATGACTAGGGACGGATGCTAAATTAAAGACAGAGTGGAAGTCCCCCAAAGACGTTTGTCAGGCAGTTAGTGGGGTGAGGAGAGCAAGGTGAGTGAGACTTTGTTCCAGGGCTCCAACATCAGAGGGGGAGGCATGCTTTCTCCCCATAGCAGTCCTCTGGCCTGCTGGTCCCAGACTTTCCCTCTTCCAGGATCTGCTTTTCTGCTTTTTCCATAGGCTGACACTCCACCTTCCACCTTCCTGTACCTTCCTTTCAAGGTGCCCTGATTCAATTGTATCTGAGGTTCATGGACTGTTTTCTTTGTCTTCATTGTCCCCCTTCTCCTCCCCCATTGTATATTCCCAGGGTGAGTGTCCAGAATTGTTATGGCTCTGGGGCTAATGTTTTCTTACTAGGAGGAAGGCAGCAGCAGGGGCCAGAGCTGACCTGTCATCAAGGGGCTTTGCTTGCTTTGAGAATGTCATATTACCTTAACTAGAGATGTGAAAATGGTTTCTCTCTCTTGGCATTTTTTTCCCAAGAAGGCTTCTTAGAACTACCAGTTTGCCTCCTCCTCTCCTCTAGCATCCCGATCTCCAGACCTTCCAGGTTATTGCAGGATTCTTCACAGATGAACTTGGGAAAGGGAGAATGCTCCAAGGATTCCCCAGGTTGTGTTTCAGTTCTGATTCTCTAAGGGAACCAGCACTGCACATGGGAGCAGGCACATTGGGAGATGCCGTGAATCCACTACTATAGGGGAGCCATCCCTTTGAGAGGAGACATAGGTGGGATATACCCACTTTGTTCCTAGGAGGCAAGTACTGAAGGTACATAGACAAGTGTAACCATTGGTCATTGTGTTGGAGATGAAGCCTGGGATATTGATTGCCTTGGGGAAGAACATTTCTTTAGAAGTAAAGAAGTTTTCTCTGCACAGATCTTTCTAATGTCAGAGTTCAGGGGAAATGATGGAGATGGACCTTAAAGCAGGGGTTCTTAACTTCTCTGGCAGTCTGGTGAAGCCTATGCACTCCTTCACAGCATGCTGTTTTTAAATGCATAAAATATAATATACATGTTTACAAAAGAAACCAAGGTTCATGAAAATAAAGATATATTCCCCTCCCCACCCAAGTTCATGGACTCCCTGAAATCCCAGGTTAAGAACCCCCATGCTAGAGGACATAAGGAATGGACTGGAAGATAAAGAGAAGGGAATGGATTGAAGCAGTGAGAGAGGAGGAAGAGGTCAGAGAGACTGAGCTATGGGGACAGAAAGGACAGGGGAAAGGAAGGAGTCAGAAAGAGAGACTGGGGATGGGGGTGAGGGTGGAGGACTGCCAAAAAGCAGGGAAAAGAAAAAAGAGATTGAGAAGTCTGACTGTGAAAGTTGCTAGGAATTCTAGTGCAGAGGCCCCAGGCTGGTCATGTGAAAGGGTCTGCTCCTTAAGAACAATCTGTCAAAATCACTAATCTTGCCTGGTCACACTGGATGAATTATTAAATTAACTGTGTAGTGTAGAGGACACATCATTAATGACTCCTAGAAAGCAGCCCCTTGTCTTTGAGCACACCAGAGCAGGGGCTAGGAATGTTTTTGGGCTCAGCTTACTTTGTTACCTTACAATCACAATTATGTGATTCCCCATTAAGAGATTCCCTTCCCTTCCCTTCCCTTTCCCTTCCCTTCCTTTTCCCTTTCCCTTTCCCTTTCCCTTCCCTTCCCTTTCCCTTCCCTTCTCTTTCTTAGCTTAAAACAGCCCTTCCCTTCCCTTTCCCTTTCCCTTTCCCTTCCCTTCCCTTTCCCTTCCCTTTCCTTCCCTTCCCTTCCCTTCCCTTCCCTTCCCTTCCCTTCCCTTCCCTTCCCTTCCCTTCCCTTCCCTTCCCTTCCCTTCCCTTCCCTTCCCTTCCTTCCCTTCCCTTCCCTTCCCTTCCCTTCCCTTCCCTTCCCTTCCCTTCCTTCCCTTCCCTTCCCTTCCCTTCCCTTCCCTTCCCTTCCCTTCCCTTCCCTTCCCTTCCCTTCCCTTCCCTTCCCTTCCCTTCCCTTCCCTTCCCTTCCCTTCCCTTCCCTTCCCTTCCCTTCCCTTTCCCTTCCCTTTCCCTTCCCTTCCCTTCCCTTCCCTTCCCTTCCCTTCCCTTCCCTTCCCTTCCCTTCCCTTCCCTTCCCTTCCCTTCCCTTCCCTTCCCTTCCCTTCCCTTCTCTTTCTTAGCTTAAAACAGCCCTTCCCTTCCCTTTCCCTTCCCTTTCCCTTCCCTTTCCCTTCCCTTTCCCTTCCCTTCCCTTCCCTTCCCTTCCCTTCCCTTCCCTTCCCTTCCCTTCCCTTCCCTTCCCTTCCCTTCCCTTCCCTTCCCTTCCCTTCCCTTCCCTTCCCTTCCCTTCCCTTCCCTTCCCTTCTCTTTCTTAGCTTAAAACAGCCCCATAAGGATTCAGAATCTTATGGGACTCAGATCCTGTCAATAATTCTTTTCACAGACAAGACCATAAAACAGTTAAGAATCGGACTTGGGAAGGCAGGTTGGGATGCTGAACTTCTGGCAGGATTAAATAATGAGGAAATGAACCATGGGAACCCAGTTGTAAGACAGGAGGGCCCCTGGTACTTTATCTAGCCTCTTCATTTTAAGCCTTAGAATTTCAAATAGATTCAACATGTATAAATTCCATTTGGCTGATGGTCAAAGATGTCACCAAGAATGTTCGTAAACCAGACAACTGGCATAAAAGATACCCTCAACTGCCAAGGGTGGGTGGGTAGAGACTGCTCCATGTCAGGGATAAAGAGACCATGGTGACATCTGCCCTTGTGAGCAGAGAAAGCCTGGGACCCATGGGGTTGGCTCTGGGGAGGCCCCTGGGAGAAGGAAGTGAGCCATATAAACTTTTAATTTTAACTAATTATTCTTGATAACTAGTGCTAAGGTCAATTGTTTCTTCATGCTTGGCATCCAAGAAGCATGACTCCTTGGGGACAGAGATGGATTACTATGACAAATAGATACACATTTTGGGGAAAGGGGCTGGAAGGAAGCTTGAAACCAACCCCCTGCCTCAAAAGCCTCGAAAGTATAACAGCTAGATGACACCTTGGGGACCACTCAGTCCAGCTCCTACATTTTATGTAAGTGGAAACTAGAGCCTCAGAGATGTTAATGAGACTTACACAAGGCCACAAAAACTCATTCAATTCTTACTGAAATTGAGGCTGAGAAGGGGCGAAGTCAAATCAATCTCTAATTTCATGGACTCACATACTGTTGACAATAGGAGGAATCTTAGAGACTATATTTATCCATTACTTCATTTACAAAGGAGGAAAAAGACCCAGAGTTAGTGTCAGAGCAGGGACTAGTCAGTCCAGTACTCATTCAGCCACATTGCTTACATTTAGTCACTTGAGATATAAGCAAGGCTCATTTGAGACTGAGCCGTTCCTTTCAGAATACTGCCTCCTGGTCTTATGACTCAGGATGAAAGATGACAGGAGAATGGAACCCTTTGGTCTTGGCCAGTCCCAAATTCCAATAACGAAGGCCCCCATCCATCCACGCTTGGAACGGCAGCCTAGAAGCTTCCCACAGTGGTAGCAGAGACCTAAGCCTACTCCACCCTATGGTGAGATGTAGAGAAATGTACATTGCACACCTCTTGCCTCACCTGGCCTCCTCTGAATCTCTAGGCCATTGCTTCCAGCACTGAGAAGATTGAGTCTTAGGGACTGGGTTGGTCTGGGCCTCCCTCCTCACCCCTCAGCCTGACCAGAGCTCTTGGGTATTCTCCCTTTCCTTGGTCTTCCCTTCTCTTCCTACTCTCAAATGAAACCAAAAGAAGGTCTGTAGTTACACACCTCCCCACCTCCAGAGAAAATGGTCTACGCTGCTTTTCTCACCATCCTGTTATCACTGGTTCTACCTTCTTTTTGCCCTCTTTAAGGGAAGTATGAACACTGTTACTATCCTCTAAATTTCTGACCCTGATGCAAATTTCCCACCTGGGCCAAAACTCTAGTTGTCTACCCTAGTTTCAGTTCTATTGAGTCATTGTTTTGCTTGCTTTCTTCCTATTTCAGCATGATGGGGTGGGAAAAACATTGCATTTGGAGCTAGAAGACTTGAGTTTGATGGGTTCTAATACTAGTTGTGTGATGCTAAATAAGTGACTTTGTCTCTTTCAGTCTGAGTTTCTCCACCTGCAAAAGAGGGATAATACTATTCATCTTGCCTTCTTCTCAGAGCTGCTGTAATATAAAGATTTAAACCTTAAAGAGCTATATAAATATGAATTATTATTATTTTTAAAAGTTGCTGAGGAGACTAACAGGACATTTTTTAATTTGGTAAGTGGACAGAATTAAAAACAAATTATAAATAATTTATGATTTTGTATATAATAATGTTTTACTTTGATTCTGCACTTGAATGTTTGTTTTTGTTGATGGTTATTAAAACAATAAATAAATAATGTATTGATGATGGCATAGGATGTCCTGAGCCCTGACATTGCTTAATGCAGATGGGCTAGCAGGGCATGGTTTACTAGGAAAGAAGGTCAACTGCTTTTCCTTCCCCATCTCTAGTGGAGGGAGGCCCCAGGGAGAGCCTCTCTCTCCCTAAGCCTAGGTATACTGCTCTATGTTATTTGGCATCCTTGTTCTGCTGTGGTTTTGGAGAAAGGCAATGTAGCTTAGTAGAAAGAGAACTGAACTGCCAATCAGAAGCCCTGGGTTCTACTATAGCCTCAGTTCTGCCTGCCATCAGCCAACTGTGTGATCTTGGGCAGGTCCATAAAAGATATTAGAGCCCTTTCTTATGACCAAATTCTGTTATTCTGGTTCATTGGCTGTCAGACTTTTCGGCAGTAGTAGAACCATTCAGTAAAATCCTCTAAAAGTATTATTTTTAATGCTTACTAACAAAAGATATAAGGTTCACTAAAACAAAACAACAAATGGGGCATTTCACGATTCCTTGCAGCACAGTTCAAGAAACACTGTTCTAGTCCATTCTCTTCGTATTGCAGATGGGGAAACTGAGGCTCACAAACAGAATAAAAATAACACCTGGTACATATATAGTGCTTTAGAGTTTGCAGAGTACTTTACAAATGTTATCTCATTTTATTCTCACAAGAACTCTATAAGGTAGGGGTTAATTATTAATCCCTATTTTATAGATAAGGGAACTGAGGCAGGCAGAGATTAAGTGATTGGTGCAGGGTCACACAGCTACTAAGTGTCTGAAGCTGAATTTGAACTCAGATCTTCTAGGGGGTCTATCTACTGGACCACCAGCTGCATATGACTTACCTACCATCGCACTAACAAGTAGTGGTGGAATTGGGACCATAATTCATTTTTACTGACTCTTACTCAAGCGCTCCTATGGCCACCCCAGTTCTAGATCATCTTTCAAATTTTTAATGTGACTCTGGGAAAGTCACTTACTCTCCCCTGGGCCTTGGTTTCTCATCTGTAAAGTGAGGGGATTAGACTAAGAACTCTCCTCTCTTCTTTCCCTTCTCTCTTTTCCTTTGACATGAACTGAATTTGTCCCACCTGCTTTCTGTGGACAGATTCATGTTGTCAATGATGACATTTTGATTTTTGAAAACACATGACTTCAGCTGCATACATCTTCCCAAGAAAAGGATCTGCTACACTTGGCCGGCACATTTCAGTGGAAGTGAAAACAACATAATCCAGCCAGATATCTAGCCCTGATAGAATATTATACTACAAATATGGCTTGCTTCATAGACGCAATGAGTTCCAGAAAAATTTCCTGTGAAACGAATCATATTTTCTCATTGATTTCCGTTAAAGAATTAGAGAAATGTTCCCTTGGAAAAAGAAATCCCCGAATAGACCTGGATAAGGTGAGGAAAGAGAGGCCTCATGTCAGTAGAGAGAGAGAGAGAGCTGGCCTCTGAGCCAGGAAGACCTCAGTTTAAATACAACCAATGACACTCAATTCTGGGTGACACTGGTCAAGTCATGTAACTTATCAGTGCTCTAGCCTAGACAATTTCTAGGACTCTGAATTGCAGAGAAGGTGCCAACCTACATTATGGAGGGGGAATTTCAGCATCTGGGAGTTCCCTTATATAAATGAGATTACAGGTCCAGTCCCTGTCTCATTGGGGGTAGTTGTTTATCAGCAGCATTCATGCACTCAGTAAACATTCATTTTAAGCATTTGCTATGTGCAAAGCACTGTTCTGGCAACTTAGGAGAGGTAAAAGACACCATCCCTGGCCTCAAGGAGTTGACAATCTAGGATGCCTTCGGAATGTTTTAGGTACTTTCATAACTCCAGGATATCCTCTCCATTGTCATCATCTCCTTCCCCTGAACTCTTTTATAAGCAATTTTCCCAAACCCGGAAATCCCTGACTTCATTTTCACAGCTCCTAAGACTTAGTTCACACCCTTTTCCTTTTGCTGGGTATTTGCGAAGTCTAATAGAACCAGACTGTAACATCACACTTCACATCTAACATATTATATATTCCAGCCCGAAAATTCAAGTTTAAGGCTTCAGGTTCTATGTACCAGATTAATTCCTTAGTTTGGATTCTAGTTCTGGCAGCCACTTAATAGATGGCTAATTACTCAAACTTTTGGTGCCTTTGGATCTTCACTTGTAAAATAAATGTTCCTCCCCTCCCTGCCTCAGGATGCTACTGTGAAGTTGAGATGAGGTAATCGATGCAGAGGTACTTTGAAAATGTAAAATTATTGTACAAATATATAGTTCTGTCATCTTTTTGGTACATTTGAGACTATTAGTATATAGTATGGTATGGTATGGCATGGCATGGCATGGCATGGTATAGTATAGTATGAAAAGAATGTTTGGGATTCATTAGTCAGGAAACATTCCAGTGTTCAAGGCAATACTAAGATAGACATCATACACTTTTCATGGAAATCACATGTACTGTTGCTACTGATGGAATTGTTGAAGCTGATGCTGAACTTTTCTGCCATTTATCCTTTGAACTTGATGTTCTGGAGTCTCATGAGGGAAACAACATTAGGTCAATTGACACTGTGCTTTGGCAACCAGCGTGGGCATATTTGCATTTACAGTTACGCAGGAAATGTACGGATAATAACCTGACTTTACCTGAAAGTGGCTAACACCTGAAGAGGAAACTTTTGTCCTAGAAGAAAGGAAAAAAAAACCCGACCCTATAATATCTGTGTATATACACATATACATGCATACATATTACGTATGTCATATTATACACACGCACACATATATACATATGATGAATATACATGATCTGCTTGAGAAACAGTGTAGCATAGTGGATCATGTTTCAGACTTGAAGTCTGGAAGACTTGGGTTCAAATTCTGTTTCTTACACTTACTAACTATAGGGCTATGGACAAGTAATTTCACTTCTCTGTAACTCAGTCAGCCCTCTAACACTTATTTGTTAAGTTACTCATGAGATTTCAGATCCTTGATGTATATGTATATATATATGTATGTATACATATGTATGTATACATATATGTATATGTCTTTATATCACGGGATCATAGATTTAGACCTGAAAGGACCTTACAGAACATTGAGTCCAACCGCCTTGTTTTACAGAAAAGGGAACTGAGTCACAGATTGTGACTTGTCCCCAGTCCTAGAATCCCTGTCCTCTGACTCCAAATATAGAGCACCTTCCTCTTTGCTTTGCTGGTTCCCTATCATGTATCTGAATTATTCATAGGCACTGAGAAATCATTTCTATAGCTCTAACTTCAAAACAAAAGTGATGTGAAGTCTTGAGATTCTTTTTTTTTTGATATGCAGTCAACTCTTGATTATCCACCTGTGGATAAACCACTGCCTAGCTTCTCAGTGGCACAGTTTTAATCCTGGTTTGGCTTACCCCTGCCATCCAGTTTTCTTCTGGGCTGTCTGCCCTGCCATCAGTTGGTGTGTACTCAGGGAATGCAAACTCATTTTAATATTGGCTTTAGCCAAACCTCATTAAGAAGGTAAATTTGCTGTTGCTGCAAAAAAAACCCACACAAAAAATATCACATAATGCATTCCAAAGAAATACACATATATGTTATTTTGACTTATCTGGGGTTATGAATTCATATGGATGATGTCCTCTGCCATTAGGATGGATAATCAAGAATTCACTATATTGGGTTTTATTTCTTCATTTCTTGGTACAGTCCATCCCTATAAGTTCTTTTTAAAATGGCCACTTTATGGTAAATCTGTAAAATATTGTTTAATGGCGATTCAAATGAATAGCTTGTTCTGATTTTTAAAATCCCTTTGTAACTTCACAAAACAATACATGCACCTAGAGGTGCAAGGTTTGATTTCTTTTTGGCATGGGTTAAGTAAAGGTTAAGTTGAGTACAGTTCTTGGGTGTTGGAGAAAGCATGGCTTTGGGGAGAGAAGAAAGCACTGTGTGGGAAAGATATGGACCACAGGAGGGAAAGGGGGAGGCTGCATCAATGATACTTTGACCTGTTCTGGTGCTGGTTAGTATAGGAACTCTCATGATAAATGATTCTGTGGTCCCTGGCTTCATTTGGTGGGATATAGCAGAGGTTGGGAGGCAGGGTCCTTGATGTCTCTAACTAATCACAACTATGGGATCCCTCCAGACCTCCCTCTGTCCTTGCTAAGGAATCATCAGACATTTTACTCAGTTGTCTTTGAGGAAGCATGCATGATTTTTCTGTTGTCCAAGTAGTGGAGAATAAGGATGGAGAGTCAGAGGTCTGAGCCTGAGCCACTGTTCAGCATTTTCCTGGAACCAGCTTCAGGAAGGTCATGTCCCTTTGGTGATCTGCTCCTTTTTTCTTTCAATCTGTTGCCAAGGCCACTCCTCAGACTTGGGGTCTGGGTTGCATTTATGGAAAGGCATCGACAGTAACAGGAGGATGATGGGAGAGCCTGGAGTGCTAGGTCTCACTGGCATGCTCAACTTGAGTGGAAGCCTTGGTGAAATGCTATCCATGTGCACCAACTTCTGGAACCCTGCCCAGCTAGCTGTTCTACCTAAATTTCCCGAGTCTCCATTCAATTCAATGGAATGAAATTTCTTCCCTTTAGGTAGGAAGTTAGATGCCCTGCTACCCTGCAGCAGGGACCCCTCCAGGACTCACTTCCATGCTAGATTTTCCCAAGGAAAAGTGGAGGCTGTCCCAGAGATGGGCAAAGAAGTCCCTCTCTTTCCCTGGTCTTATTGGAGACATAATTCTGACCATGAAATGCGGGAAATTGTACACCACATTTAAGTCCTCGTTTCCAGTGGCCAATATGTACACTCAGAGAACTCTATGTCTCTTCCTTCCTTGCTTGCCACCTTCCCCTAATTTTCTAGTTTGGTGCAGCCTTCAGGTGTCAATTTGGTTATTCCTGTTGGCTAGATCAGCTTGTGGGTTGTATCAGATACTGCCCCTGATGACCTTGTTGCCAGAGCCCTGACTTTCTCTAATCCCAACTCCCATCCAGGGCCCATTTCCTTTCTGTTCCCCTCACCTCAATTCAAGACCTGCTTCTGGCTAACCCTTTTTTCCCACCCAGAATTTATCAGGGGAAAGGAGAAAGCCCACCTTGACCACCACTCTCCTCTTCTCTGGGGCTTGTGCCCCCCATTACCAACATGGCCACCATAGAAAACTGCACCTAACTCTAGTAATGAATGGGAGAAGTGAGTCACTAGCCCTGGGCTTGGGCCTCCCCTCAACTCTTTCCCACCAGTCTTGTAGTTGGGGGACTTTGTTTCTATGTGATTTGCTTCTCCCAGTACTCTAACCTAGAAAAGTCTGAACAAACCTTACATGTTCACCTACTAAAACATGGAACACACATGCACAATTCCCTTTTCCCCCACTGAAGATGCTGAGGCACACATGTATACTAGCTCAGATACCTTCAACTTGCTTATATGTAGACAGACAGACAGACAGACAGACACACACACACACACACACACACACACACACACACGACCACTCCCCTACCCAACTATTTTCTTAATATCAAGGCAGGTTAACAAACAATTGCTTAAGAGGTGCCCCCTGCCACACTAGGGCACCTCTGAGAACAGTCAAGGGCATTAACCCTTTCCTTTCTACTCCTTCCAAACTATCTTTCCTTTTTTTAACAGCACAAAGAAGGACATGAATAGTATGCTAGCGGAAGGGCTATTATCAACCAGAATGGGTTCTTGAAGTTAGAAGTGGGCACTCACCTTGAGTGACCCAAGGGGTAAATGTCTTTGTCTAGTGTGGCTGGAAGAGAGAGATGTATTGGATTCTGGGTCTGTTCAGTTAGCAGTCACTACCTTGCAGGATCTAAGGGAAATGTCACAATTCCTGTCTTCCATGGTGCCAAGAGGTAGGGTAGTGAAACTGTCAAACTATAGAACACAACAGCAAAACAGAACAATTCTTATGGTGCTATATAATTATGCCACACAATCCAGTGATGCTTACAACCATGCCATATTAACTTGTAGAGCTATACAACACCCTGCCACATAAACTGAAGGGTGTGTTCAAACAATACAATGCTTCACAAACTATCAAGATGCTGTACAATGTAATCAAACCACAAGACATGGTCGTGCTGCCCAGTCCCGGAGTTCTCCCATATTCTAGGTGCCCTATGTCACAAACAACTCCTGGCAATACCCTTCCCCCAGTTACAGGATGCAGATAGGAGGTTAGTAAAGGAGTCTATTTATTCCAAAGGCCTGTGTCAAGGAAACTTCTAATGCCTTCCCTCAAAAAAGTCACCCTAACTTCATTCAGAACTGAAGACAGTAATTAGGGACTAAGACTTTTGAACTCACTGGGTATGAAGGATATGCATATCTGTTGTGTGTGGGGTGAGGGGGTGGGGGAGTCTCTTGACCTTAGTTACTCTGTGCCAGGCTGTCACCTCTCTTCCCTGGCAATGATGGGTCCTGTGACTTCTTCTCCTATTCCTTCCTCTGTCTCCCAGCTGCTATTTTTAAAGTTGTACTCTTTGACTTTGGAGAGCAGGGGGCCCAGGGACCTTAGCTATGGAGAGACCTAAGGGGAGGTGAGCTGTAAATTGGAGTAACTAGCTTCCTCCTCACCATCCCACAGGCAATCACAGACTCTTGGAAATCTCTGCCCACTATTCTCTTCTTTCTCCTCCATCATTCCTAGGATCCTTTAGAGCTGGAGCCCCTCAGATCCTGTGTCCCCATCAGAGAAGTTAGCTCAACCTAAGGATGAATGGGGAGACGAATGGTTGATGGCGGTGGAAGCAGGAATGGAGTAAAGGGACTCGCACCACCCTTTGATTTCTCTCCTTCCTTCTATTCCTAGTGGGTAACATGATAGTAAACGACTTGTTTAGAAATTGGGAGGAAGGGGCAGATGGCCCATTAGCCTGGGACAGTTTGTAGGAATCTGGTGAGTAGGTTTTAGCTCTCTGTCTCTTCCCCCCACCTCCCAGCAACTGAAAGCCTTTCTCCTTTCTCAGCTGGAACTGCTGTGTTTTGTTTAGGGGTTTCTTGTTTTAGGAAACCTCACAGCCACGCACCATCACCATTCCCAGGCAGCGCCTTCCCCAACCGGAGACCCCTGGTCCCCCCTCTCTCTGGTGCCTCCCTAGCCTGGTTTGACAGCCTCAGCCTGCTCCCTCCGGGGTGGGGGTGTGTGTGGGGAGCCTGCCCTTCCCCCTCCTCACACAGGGACGGACATGGGATGGGTACTGATCGAGATGCATAAAGGGGCTCTGTACGGCGGCGGTGGCGGCGGCGGCAAGCCGAAGGAGTGTGCAAGGGGGAGAGCCTTGAGCAGCCGGCAGGGTTGGGGAGGACGCAGGAGCCGGGAAGACCGGGAGGCGGGGGTGCTAAGAAAGGGGGAGAGTTACCTGGCTTCGCGAGTCTGAATCCTCCCCGGCTCGCTCCAGCTCCATCGCGCAGTTCCCTCCAGCCCTTAATCCCCAGACGCAGCGCCCCGCTGGTGCTGCCCGGGGCCCGGGCGCCGGGCTCCCTCGCTTCCCCGCCTCGGTACGCTCGGGCTCCGGGCCACCGGGGGCCACTTCATAGCCGCCGCCGCCTTCCCCGTCGCCGCGTTCCCCTCTGGCAGCTCGGCAGCCCGCGGACCCCGGCCCCGCCACCCCCGGCTTTGGTTCTGCTCGCCTCGCCTCGGGCTCTTGCGCTCCGACCCCGGCACCTCCGCGTAGCTCGAAGGCGACAGAGGCGGCCAGAGTCTGGAGGAGGCTGGGCTGGGGATGCAGAGCCGGAGCCGGTGGGCGAGAAGGAGCGGGGACCGGGAAGGGAAGGGGGCCGGAGGGAGGGGAGGGGGAGGAAAGAGGGAGGGGGAGGAGGAAGGAGAAGAGGAGGAGGAGGAGGAGAAGGAGGAGGACTAGGGGTGCTAGAGCCCGGAGCCGGAGCGAAGAATCACATCAGTGGCGGCGGATGCGCCCGTGCCTCTAGCAGCACTGACAGCTCCTCTTCTCCTTGCCTCCTCTCCCCCCTCCCCCCGCCCCATCCATCCCCCTCTTCCCCCTCCCCACCTTCGAGAGGGAGCTGCCAGCGGGACCTGCACTGCTAATGGTCTGTACCAACCTCGCCAGCTGAGGCGGGGGGCCCTCCCTGCGACGGGCGGAGGAGAGAGGGAGGGAGGAGCAGCGAGGAAAGGTCCCCTCGTGGGCTTGGTATCTACTCCCCCCCTCCCCCAGCACCCTCCCCATCACCCCAGCCTCTCGGGCTCCCACAGCGCGGACCGAGGACGGATGCTCTGGGGAGGGGGCTGCAGGCCCGGCGAAGGGGCCTTGGGCATCTCGCTCTCGCTCCTCTAGAGTTAAACCCGGCCGGGATGCCCGCTGCCACCCCCTACCCCCACCCGAGCCGTTCTTGGCTCTCAGCTCAGCAGCTTCGCTTGTCAAAGGGTGATTGTTTCCGGGCTGGGATGGGTGTGTGTGGAGGGGAGGGAGGGAGATTGAGAAGAGGGAGAGAGGTCCAGAAGGGAAGAGGCAGAGCTGGAGGTGGCTCTGAAGGGAGGTCAGGCCACTCTTCCCACCCCAAGTTGAGACTATAGCTCCTGTTTGGAGCATGACTTTTACCCTGAGAGTGGGCCCAGTTAAAAGTGTATGTGTATGCATTTATGGTTTAAGAAGTCTAACACTTGAGTCAAGGAGGGGGCTCCTACTTCTTGTACCCGGTATTAGTCTTGTCTCTGAAGGCACTGATAAGCTTGAGATCAGAAATGTCTTTCCCTGCCTCTGACCACTTGCATAAAGATGGGGTCAGAGGGCAGTAGGATGCAGACTACTGGGCTTCTTCCTCACCACTGTACCCAGGACTTTCCAAGGTGAAGACAACCAAGCGGCCCTAGGAGGATCTGAGTGTTTATCTCTACCCTGGGGGCCCAGGGCTTTAATAAGGCCTTGATGGCAACAAATTAAGATCTTAAGAAATTAAGATTTGGAACACAAATTAAGATCTTAAGAAATTAAGATTTGGAGCACAAGATCTTAAGAAATTAAGATTTAATACAGGAGGCCAAGAGGTCTGGAACAAGGAATGAGCATGGATGCCCATGAGAGGATGCCCTTCTCCCCACCCCCAGGCTTCAGACAGAAGGGCCCACTGTACTTGTGTCCATGTGGGTGTATGTTTGCAGTGTGATATATATGCCTGTGTGTTTAGGGGGAAGGGAGTTACACATGTGTGAATGTGTGTCTGCACCCTTGTACCCATAGGTATAGTCTTCTGGAGTCCTGTGGAGCTATGGCCCATTTAAAATGCTTTCAGTTAAATTGTGGAAGGTTGTGCATGTTTTAAATAGCCTTCAATGCAAGGGCTACTTCTCCATTAGCACTTAGTTTATAGGCATGGCCATTGCGTACACATCCTTTGGATAAGGCCAGGTCTCCAGTATGTGTTGCTGTGCTGTTTTGGGATGGAGATACTTCTTAATAGAGCACAGCAAACAAGGCTCCTGCTTCATCCTGGGCTGCTGCCTAACACCTCATGTTCAGGTGATGCTAAATCAGGGCATCCTTTCCCAATAAATGCTTTCTGTAATTCTGCTAGAGCTGATGGTCTTTATTCACTAATCATCTGCATCCCTACCCCACAGTCACACACACACAGCACCTGCGGCCCAGTACCAAGCCCAGGAATTAATGGCTGTCTGCTTGCTCTTCAGAGTGGAGGAAGATCCCAGGAAGATGAAATTTCTAAATCAGCTAAAATCTTAAATGAGGAAGAAAGAAGTCTTAAAAGGCCATCCAGCCTTTTCTGTTATCCTGCACCACCACCCTCCAGATGCCAGCAAAAGGGGGGATGTTTAAACACTCTAGTGTTCAGCAACGTTCATAGTCAGGAGTTTTCTTATGTTAACCTAATTTTTTTCTGCTGGAGTTTAAATCCTTTTTCATTTTTGGTATTTAGTAATGAAGAGTAGTGGGGCATACTATCTGTGATACAATCTGTCAAGACTTCAGATTGTGCTGTAGTAATTTCTTTCCTGGGTAACTAGGTGGCACAGTGGATAGAGTAGCTGTTCCAGGGTCAGGAGGACCCAGACACTTACTAGCTGTGTGACCCTAGGCAAGTCACTTAACCCTGTTAGCCTCAGTTTCATTATCTGTAAAATGAGCTGGAGAAGGAAATGGCAAACCACTCCAGTATTTTTGCTAAGAAAATCCCAAATAGGGTCACACAGCATCGAACATAACTGAACAATAATATTTCTTCCCTCTACCCCCAACAGATACACACATATGCTTTTCCCCTCCAGTCTTTTCTCCAAGTTGAGTAACCGAGATTCCTTGCTTACCAAACACATCTCCCTTTTCTCTCATAAATTATCCCATAAATTACTCCCTAGGCTTCAAGGAGGGCCTAGATGGTTAAATGGGGGTGCTAAAAGGCAGCAGAAAGGGGGGAGGGATAAGATTCATGGAGGGGATCCAACTACCTATCCAGATTTCACATCCTGTCTCTCAACCTCATTTGAATCTAGAGTCCCATTATGTCTCATGTGCCACCACTACCACCCACATCGGAGCCAGGTCAGGTCCCAGAGGTGTCCTCACCACACTGCCATGGTGGTAATTATGTGTTTTGGTTGATTTCTGAATGTGTATATGATTCTCTAAGCTCCAAAACCCCACAAGGATCTATCCTTTGACTGTAAACTCCCTGGGGGCAAGGACTGTGCCTTCTTACTCCTTTTCTCCCATTGTAGGACTGAGTAAAGACATACCTAAAAGTACAGTGGAAAGAGAATAAGGATGGGAGTAGTTTCAAGTAATAATAACTAGTATCTATATAGCACTTTAAGCTTTGTAAATCATTTTCATATAATAATATCTAACATTCATGTAGTGCTTTAGAATATGCAAAATGCTTTATAGATATTGTCTAATTTTTATCCTCACAACAACCCTGAGAAACAGGTGCTATTTATTATCTCTATTTTACAGTGGAGGAAACAGAGAAAGACAGAGGTTAAGTGTTTTGCCCAGGGTCATCACACAGTAAGTGTTTGAAATCAGATGTGAACTCAGTTCTTCCTGGCTCTGAGTCCAAACTCTATTCATTTTGCCTCGTAGCTGCCTCAGGCCTGCCCCTAATTCCTTGTGTGACCTTGGACAAATCATTTCACTCCTCTGAGTCAAGGATTCATGCTATGTAAAAAGATAGAATTGGACTAGATGACCTCTAAGCCTTCCTGCTCTGATATTTCTGCGATTCTGTAGATGGTTCCTTGGTGGTAGGGGTTGTTGGGAGAAGGAGGCTTTTGTTCCGTCTTTAGCTAATGGGAATTCGTATGTGATGGAACAAGAAAGGATACATGGCTCCCATGCACACACCACTCTCGTCCTTATAATAACAATAATCATCATGAAATCCCCTTTCTAGGGACACATCCTACAATTTAGCCCCAGGCTCTGTTTACGGCCTATTTCTTATTTTAAATATTAATTTTTAGAGCCGACTTAAAACAATAATGTAGAATTAAAATCAGAATGAAGAGGCCTCCTTGGTGAAGCTGGAACGGCCCACCAAAAAAAGCCTCCCAGGCAGATTAACTGCAACTCTGCTTGCATGATCCTGCTCACACAAAACTCCACCCCACCCCCATAATTCCCTCTCACCCCACCCCCTCCATTCACCAGATTCACATGGAGCAGAGTGAAGACCGCCCCCTACCCCTCACACCCACCCCTACTCTCCACTGCTGTGCACACATAGACTCACCGTACAGCCTTGGGGAGCTCTCAGGAATTGTCCACCCCACAGCTGGATGTCGTCCCTTCTTGGTCTGGATTTCTCAGGTGACTGAATCTTCTCATCGATGCCCATCCTCTCACCTACTGGGAGTATGTGGCCTTCCCCACTCTGCCCTTCCAAAAGCTGCCCCTAAAACCCAACACAAGAAATGCTTAATATGCAAATCCATAGCTCTGTCCCCTTGTATGAACATTCATGTGTTTATTGTGTAGTTAAGCAGGGACAAGATCTTGGCCTTCCAGTTTGCTCCATGCTCTGCTTCTATAATCCGAATCCCAGAAGGGCCCCATAAAACCATCATCTGCAATGCAAAACCCGAAAAGCATATGGGAGGGTCTATAGATTTTTTCCAAATCACCTGTGCCCTAATTTAATATGAATAACAATTAGTTTACTCTTATCAGTTAATTGTTCCCCTTGTGGATTCCAACTGCCTAGGCCTCCGATTCAGTAGCAGCTTTTGTCTGTTCCTGACTTGTAATTATGCTTCTCATCTTCCCCAGCCTCTCCTTCTGCCTTAACCACCCAAGCAAAATGACTTGGGGTGGTGAGGGGAAGAAAGAAGGAGCAGCCACCCCTCCCACCTTAGCCCCAGTCTCCCACCCTCTTATTACCTTTCCGTCTGGCCAGTCAGTCCATGGAGTGCCTAATGATCATTAAGGATTGCCTGCAAGGCCCTGGGCACCAATTTTTTCCCCACACAGTGCCTGAAATTCTGTCAATGGAGAATATTAATTTAAATATTTAGATATCAATGGAGGCTATCAATTTGAGGATAATCACTTTCAGGGTCCTTAAAAAAAATCAAATGCCTCTAGGAGTATTAACAAAACCCCCCTAGGAATATTAACACATTAACACCTCTCTGTGAATTTGTTTATGAGATCACTTTCCTCTGTAACCGGAGGGATCTGGGGCATTTTGAGAGCTCAGGGCGTCTGGAGAAGGAAGAGGAGGAGGCTTGAAAGGGGTAAGAATGGTGGTGAATTGATTCTTCTTTTATTCTTGTGGGAATGGCAGGGAGTTATTTCTGTACATGTTCTGTGCCCCTATTATTGGAAACTTTCAAGGGGCTTCAGGAAACCAGGGGCTAAAAGGAAAGGAATAAGCATTTATTGGGTATCTACTGTGTGCCAGGCACTGCACTAAGTGCTTTATAAATATCTTGTTTGAGTCTCACAACAGCCCTCGGAGGTAGGTGCTATTATTATCAGTGTTTTACAGATGAAGAAACTGAGGCTCACAGAGGTTAAGTAACTTGCCCAGGGTCATTCAGCAAGGAAGGGTCTGAGGTCACGTTGGAATCAGGTCATCTCTCTTTACACTGAACCATCTAGGCAGGTGCCTCTAGAATTGGAGCAGAGGAAAAACATGAATCATCTCTCCTCAAACTCAACTTTCCAAAGGTGGAGTTGCCTGGAGGCCCTCACACTGGAAATTAATGGGAAAGCCCCTTGCCATAAGAAAAGGGAGAAAAAACTATTTCTATCTGGGAGGATCAAGGAAGACTTCATGGAAAAGGCAACATTTGAGTTGGGTTTTGTAGTGTGAGTAGGATGTTGAAAGAAAACTATGAAGGGGGAGGCTCAGAGAAGAGTATTCTAGGTATAAGGAATAGGAAGAGGAAAATATAGAGTGTATTGGAGGTATCTAGATGGTTTGGCTAGAGTGAAAAGGTGGGTTGGAGCCAGATTGTGGAGGCCAGGCAGCCCAACACGTATAATTCCATTTTCTTGGTGCTGATGAAACAACATATCAGAGAAAATCATAGCACAGCAGGACCTTCCCTTTGTGGTGTGGTCAGGAGCATAGATCATTGTTATTCTGGGTGATTCCATCTGTCTTGTTGACATTTGCTTTCCTTGAGTCAGGGCTTTCTTGACCTCCACTACTCTCTGGCTTTCTCAAGTTATCCCCTCTGGATGAAACTCAGATAGCTTCTAGTGCTTTATTGAGAGGGCTTGAGACAGACCCAAATAGTATCCAGGCGGAATGACTTCCCAAAGGTGGGCTGGGGAGGTCACCAGATCCCTTGGTGCTATATAGGCCGAGCCTCTAGGAGCCAAGGCCCCTATTTATCTTTTTTTCATGGAAAAGTACAGAAAGAACCTCACAGACCCACTCAAACATACTTGAATTCTCCTGGGGTGAGGCCCAACCCACTCAAGATTCCCCTATGGCTTAGCCTTTCAACAAACATCAGGACTATTAACATCATGGAGGCAGCAGGGACTGAAAAGATGGCTAGAAGAATTGAGTTCCAGGCCTCTATCCCCCTACTGGTGGATTGTTGTGTGATCTTGATCATGTCATTTAATAAGAGCTTATTATATTTATAGAATTTATAGAATATAATTATCTTACATTATCTCATTTAATCCATCCAACATCCCTGTGGGAGCAGGTACGAAGACATTCTTATCATCCCATTTTAATGATGAGGAAATAGGACCATGGAAGCTATGTCACCATAATGGTAATTTAAATTTGAAGATCTTTCCCACCCATTAATAGGCCCATGTGACCTGCTTACATCACAAGAAGTCTAAGTCACATTTGGTAGGAGGAGCTTGCTGAACGAGAGGAACTGGAAAGGTGGAGCAGGAAATTCTGAGTGGTTAGAGCTGAGGGAGAAGAGCAGACATGTGCTGCCTGTGCTGTGAGGGATTGTTGGTGGCAAGGCCCTAGCAGCGGGTGGGAAGGTTACAAGATGGCTTGGCTCCCTGCTGTGATGTTGTGTTTTAGGTTCTTTGTTATTATTATAAAGTGGACTTACTGGTTCTGGAATTTGCTTGCTGCTTGGATGGGTCAGACTTATTGGTTTTGGAATCTGGTTCTTTGGTGTCTGAATAAATGGTTTACTTCTTCTGCCTTCTATACTGAGAGTCTCTTATATTTTGTGATACAGAACTACATAGGCATATTTACAATTATCATCTATAGTGTGATTATTGCCTTGCTAATACAGTCATCTGCCTAAAGTCCCATGGTAGGACAGCCAGGACTTGAACCCAGGTTTCCTGATGCCATGTGCTATTTCCACTACACCACGCTGTCTTTCACCTTCCTCATCTACCAGCTAAGGTTAATAAACAATACCTCACTTCATAGTGTTACTGGCAGGATCAAATGAAATAATAGATGAGAATGTGCTTCAAAAGTCATCAAACGCCATATGAATGTCAGTTATTATTATTATTATTGCTATTTTTGGGACAGCCAAGTACTTTCTTAGCTGGCATATTAGGTGAAATGTGAGAACTTGGGAGTGAGGTTATCTATAGAGCTGCCCCTACTTGTCTCTGAACCACCTCTGACACTTAGATTTGAACTGTACATTAAAAAGCAGTTAAGGGATAGTTTTATTGGGAAATAGGAACCTAGATGCATTGACCCCTGGAGGTCCTCTCCAGCCTGAGGTTTCTGTGGTTCAGAATGCCTTTACTTTGTGTTCTAGAGCTGGGGGCTACCTAGAGACATGAAAGACAATCAGAGGAACCCACATCAGAGTTGCAGACCTGGGCCAGAGAAGGCCAAGTGGGGAGAAGAAGGTAAAGAGGGATTATTATGGAAGACTGTCCCAGCATCAGTGAAAGGGTTCATAGCCTGAGATCTGAGGAGAGTTTCAGTTTGTCCTTCAACTTGGATAGGGGAAAATGATATCTTTATTTTCACTAATCTCTAAGTGAAATTTAGCTTTTTTTTTTCAATTAATTAAAAAAATATATGGGTCCATAGATTTCACCAGGTGACCAAAGGGATCCATGATACTAAAAAGGTTAAGAACACTTGATCTAGGCTGGCTTGTTTCCCTTCCCCCACTGAAGGTGCTGAGGACTAATTGCTTCCTGAGGTGGGAGAAGAGGCCTCTGACTAGCAGAATGCTGTGCAGACAAATTCTAGGCACAGTAAATACAATTCACCTGGCAGTAAACATGGGAACTCTCATTGGAAATGTTTGTTTCTGCTGAGAGGTTTTTTTTGGGGGGGGGGTGGCGATGGTGGAGAGGGAGTGGGTTGAGAGGGAGGCGTGTAGACCCACAGTGACACTGAAGAGATACTCTCATTTTCTGTTCCCAGAGAATTTCTCCAGTTTTTCCAAAGCTGAAGAAAGAGCAGACCTCAGAAACAGTGAGGTCTGACTCTCAGCTACGGCTGGTTTGGCTCCATAGGTGCCTATACAGAGCATGGCAAACAGATGCTTCCTTGCCCTTGGGGACCCTGGAGCCCAAGGGAGGTACGTAGACATGTGACAAGCCGGCAGAGGAGAACCCAGAACAAATGCAATGTTGGCATTATGGAATAAACCAGAGCCTGAGAACAGAGGGGCAGGGAACAATGGGAAAAGGGAAAGGTGAGACAAGTATGTTGGTGAGGAGGAAGAGGGAACATTAGCCTTCTGACTCTGGGTAAAGGAAACCATGCTGATGAGACAAAGGCTGAGGCCCTGGAGAGGAAGCCTGGGAGTGGGGTCCTTGAACCAAGGTGATTGCCTTTGAGATAGATAGATTTTGTTTGTGCCTTGTTGTAGGGGTGGGGAACCTGCAGCCTTGAGGCCACATGTGGCCCTCTAGATCCTCCCTGAGAATCTAGGGGTTGCTGGGAGTAGGGTAACTTAGAGATATTACAATGAGCATTTTTCCTGCTAATTCAATTAGCTCCAGTGAACACTCTACATTCTCCCTCCAACTCCATCTCTCCTTGGAGCCTGTCTTATCTTTTTGTTTTTAAAAAAATACCCCAGAGGTAGCTATACCACCCTGGTGAGAGGTGGGCAAACTATGGAATAGAGATAGTTTGATGGTTGGCTCGATGTATGTAGGGAGCTCCGAGGTCAGGCAGCCAGTGTCCTTGCCGTGGAGTACATGGAAGAGAATGAATGTAAGCCATATAGAACCCCCTGGCCCCTACACTATGGTGTGAGCTCTCTAGCTCTGTTCTCTGAAAGTGGATGGTCATTTTGGGCTTTCTGGTCTCTAATCCCTCATTCAGTAATGCAAACACCCTAAATCCCCAATAATGTAGGTTTTACTGTCTCATATATACATATCTATGTTATGGCACCGAGGCTGGCTCTGTTGATGAGAGGCATATGCTCCCACATCTGGACACCTAGTGATTTCAGGAATCCGGACAGCATACCTGGGCTTGGCAGGAGAGGAATCCGTGAGACTAAGCTTACCATCTGTGCACAGTCCAATTCTGTGACATTTGGAGGGTGTGTGGGAAAGCTTGTGAGATGTGTGTGTGTGTGTGTGTGTGTGTTTGTGTGTGAATGAGTGTGATTATGTTACTTTGAATAAAACAGGATTTTTATTTAAAGTGATTATAGCCTCCTTCGGCCAGCCTGAAATAAAGAGATGGGGGTGAGGGGGTAGGTGGTTGGGTAGGTAGGAGAACTCAAGAAGGATTTGATCTTCTAGATTCTCCACGGCTCAGAGGCTGAGCTCAATAATCGGTCTCTCTGAGATCAGTATAGAGGGAAGAAAATGGAGGAAGACCTTTGTAAGTCCTGGATTCTTGGTCCCCCAGACTCACCTCTTTCCCAGATATATTAGCATTGCCTTCAAATCACCTGCAGGTCTACTTGGATGGAAGGAAGCCCTTTCCTATTGTGTTGGCAATCAAAATGGGCTCTTAGCACTCAGTTCAACCAGTGCCCTTGAAGAGTTTGGCCTTTGTTTCCTTGATTAGATTGGGAGTCCTTGGTGACCTCCTTGCCTCAGGGGAGGGCCTAGTTTACATGGGTTTGAGTGACACATTTGGAACATCAGAGGCTTTTAGATCACGTGGGTTTAAGTCGCCTCTTTGTGATGATTTTAGGTCACGTTGGTGAGTTGCATGTGTGACTCACCCTTAACTCTGAAAAAGATACAAAACCAGGGGTTGACTTTCTCTTTTTCGGAGCTCTGACCCACAGCCGTGGTGGCACTTGTGACTCTGGGACAGCCCTTGTTATGAGCTTCCGGGCTGAACCTAGATGTTGGAAACTATGAATCTGTATTTGGTCTGTCTGTAGATGTTTATAATTTGTTTGTATTTGCTCTGAAGTTCAGGGTGCTGGCTTTCTCCCCTGAGCTAAGTGAATGGTATTTGTATGCTGAATTAAAGTAAGCTTTTTAACCCCTTAACCTAGCTTTCCTTAATAAAGCAGATCCAAAGAACCTGAGCTTTGGCAGCGTTCTTGTTGTTGGGCTTGTGTTGGTCTTTCACCCCCACAACAGCTGCTAACCAGATTCTTGAAACACCTTATACTTAGCTGAGCTATGCTAATCCATAGAGAGAGCTCTATTACTATCTCCAGAAGGACCTACCTAGGCAGTTTGTTCTATAGGGCAAAAGAACGCTGGACTTAGAGTCAGGTCACTTAGATTCACATCCTGGGCCTATCACTTATTCACTGTCTGGTCTTGGCCAAGTCAAATTAAATAACTTTCCTGAGCCTCAGTTTCCCTTATCTTTAAAATGGGCATAATAACACTTGCACGACCTATTTCGCAGGGTTGTTGTAAATATGAACTATTGTTTTATCTTCCATAATTTCTGAGAAAAACAAAAGAATCAACATACTGGAGTTGAGTGTTCGGCAAAATTTTGAGTGTTTACAAGTCTACTGAAGGTAGATGATTCAGGTTTCCTAGAAATTAGCATGAACAGTTTCCATGTTGCCTACAGGATGTGTGTGTGTGTGTGTGTGTGTGTGTGTGTGTAGTTTCTAGGCTCCCCCAAGAGAGAAGCATTCATATTTAGTGACTGCATTCTTCAACTGATAAATGGTCAAAAGATGTAAACAGGAAGTTTTCAAAGAAGGAAATCCAAGCTATCAACAACCATATGTAAAGATGCTCTAAATCACTAGTGATGAGATAAAAGCAAATTAAAGCAACCAAGGTTTGAACTCACACCGCTCGGTTTAGCAGAGATGACCAAAAAAAATACTGGAGGGGGTGCAGGAAAAGAGGCACATTTTAGTGCATTGTAGATAGAGCTGTGAACTGGTCTAGCTATTCTGGAATTTGGAATTTGAAAACCTTCCCCCAAAGTCACTAAACCATGCATACCCTCTGACCCAGCAAGACTCTTATTAAGCCTATATATCCCAAAGGGATCAAAGAAAGAGGAAAAGAACTCATATGTACAAAGATATGTATAGTAACTCTTTTTATAGTTGCAAAGAAGTGAAAACAAAGGGGGTGCCCATCTTTTGGGGAACGGCTGACCAAATGATGGTATGTGAATGTAATGTAATACTATTGTTCTAAACATAGTGAATGTGTCTATGAAACCTCAGTGAGGTAGGTATGGCTGGGGAGAGTGTGTGTGAAAAGGTGAAGAGAGAAGGGATTTACCTACTTCATAGTCTGGAAAACTGAGTCTCGGAATGGGAAGGACACTTGCCCAAGGTCAGATAGAAGGTTCTTGAGTCCTTCTGTATTGTGATATGTAGCCTTTCATGCTGCTTTGTTGCAGGGTTTAGAAGAGGTCAGTAACCCTCGATGGAAAAGCTTATTTTTTTCCCCCTCCCTGTCCAGCTGAGGGCTGGAGCTCTATCCATCAGCTCAAATGGCTTTGCTAGGAGTGGTGAGTCTCCCTACCTCCCTGAAGGATCCCACAATTAAACAGGCAGGGAAATGTATTTCATGAAATATGCATAGAGTTTTCTTCCTACAAAGCCATTTAAACCTCCTTGAGCCAACAGTGGAGATGAATGATCGGATGAGCCATCTCTTATAACACACTAGATCAGGGTCTGGACATTGATGACCACTGTGGGGCCTCAGGTTGGACATCTGCCAGGGCTTGGGGGAATGGGAGAAGTTCCCTAGAGGATGATGGGATCATATCCCTTAGCTTACCAGATCTTTTTTTTTTTTTTTGCTTCCTTAGGGAGGGGAAGAGAAGGCACACTGATTTGTGATCTAATGCCATGGGAATATACCTTCACTACTCTCAGGAAGTTGTTCCACCTTGCTGAGGAGCAAGCCACCGCACACCTAGACCTAGACCTTCCACTTTCTGACCACCTGAGAGCTTCTGCCTTCTCCCCCTGCTGTCTTCCCTCAGTGTCAGAGGTGGTACTTAGTAATTGTACTGTTGGTTTCCGACAGCCTGTTCCTGACTCCCATGGCTAATGGCTCCTTGTCAGTATCAGGGTTGGAGTAGATTCTTCATTATTGGAGGGATCTGACATGTGAAAACAGCTAGAGTAAATTGATTGTATTTTCCAAATCATCACCCAGCCTCTAATTCTATCTCTGAGACGAGTAATTTGAACCAGAATTAGCTTCTAAATTAAGAATCCGGGCACTTGATGGAGAAGAGAAGGCAGCCCAGTGTCCAGGGCACTGAGATATTCCTCTAGAGGAAACCTTGAAGAAGGAGGAGATGAAGATATGACTTGTTTGCAAATGTTAACAATCAGGTGTGTTTCACACCAGCAGAGAGGTGAATACACTGGAGGAAGAAGATCACCATGTCCTTATCGACCTTACACATGGAACTACATGGAATAGGTTTCAATCCAACATCGACGAGGGTAGATTTGTCTCAGAGTGAGCCTTACAACACCTGGAAGGAACCTCAGACATTCTCTGGTTTAACCTCTTTATTTTACTGAGTAGAAAATTGACATCTACAGTGATGAAGTGACTTATCCAAGGTCAAAGAGCTTAGTGGCAAAGTTTGGACTGGACTCCAGGTCTCCTGCTTGCCATTCCAATGCTCTTTCCAGGGTACCATGCTGCTCTCAAACACTGATGGCTTACAGAATCATAGATCCAGAATTAGGAAGGACCTCAGGGACCAGAGAGCCCAACCTCATTTTACAGTTGAGTTTACTGCACTGTGTGAGGTGCTGAGGAGCCCAAAGCAAAACAATTCCTGCCCCTAGGGAGCTTTTGTTGTGTAGGGAGAAACAACACGTGTATGTGTGTGTGTGTATGTATGTATATATACATACATATAGATGCATGTGCATTTGCATATGCATATATGCAAATATAAACATATACAAAGTAATTTGGGGGAATGCTAGCAGCTGAGCAGAACCAGAAGTGCTGTATGTAGGAGGTCGAATTGAGCTGAGCTTTAGAGAAAGCTGAGGAGGCTAAAAGGTGGGAGGAGCACATTCTGGGCACAGGGAGCAGCCTCAACCGAGATAGGATATGGTTTGTAGTGTGCAGGGAACAGCAAATAGTCTTGTTTGGATAGCATATACTGTGTGTGAGTAAGCCTGGAAAGGTAGGCTGGAGCCCCATTGTTAAACACCAGAGAGAGGACTTTGTATTTTGTCCTAGGAGCAATGGGGAACCGCTGGAATTTTTTGAGTGTGGGAATGACATGGCCAAGTCTGTGCTTTAAGAATATCACTTTGGCAGCCATGTGGAGGTTGATCAGGAAAGGGACAGACATTAGTCTGGGAAGTCATTTAGGAGACTCTTGTAATTACATAGGCTAAAAGTGATGGGGCTCTAAACGTGGGTGGTGGGTGAGTCAAGTTAGTGAGCATTTATTAAGTGCCTACTGTATAACAGCTGCTGTACCAAGTGCCAGGGAGATGCAGAAAGGCCTGTGCGCATGGAGGGAAGACACAGGAGATGTTGTAGAAATAAAACTGATAATACTTGGCAACTGATTAGATACGTGGAAAACCTTTTTGCCCTTAAACCAGCCTCCCTGCCCATACCTCTCTACTTAGGCTCAACATTTATTTATTATTCTTTTTATTTTTAATTTTTATTATTTTATTATTACTTTTTAAATTTCAAAATTTATTTTGCATACTATTTATTCTCCATATATTGGCCTCTACTTACTTCCCAGGTCCCAGCCCTCTCCCTTCCCATTTGTTCCATCATTTCTCTTTCATTTTACATTCTAATCCTGTTCCATAGGTGGGGAAGAACTTGCTAGCCTTATTTAGAATCTCTGTGGCTAGATGGCACAGTTGATAGAGGATAGGACCTGAAGTTTGGAAGACTTGAGTTCAGACCTCAGACATTTTCTAGCTATGTGACCCTGGGCAAGTCACTTAACTTTTATTATCCTCAGTTTTCTCATGTGTAAATTGGTGATAACAACACCAATCTTTCAGGGTTGCTATGAGGATAAAAATGAGGTAATTATAAATTATTAAATGTATAAAAATATAAATAATAAATATAAATAAATTTAAATCTAGGAGGGCTAGGTAGCTCAGTAGATAGAGTGCCAGGCCTGGAGTTAAGAATACCTGAGTTCAAATCTGGCCTTAGATACTTACTAGCTGTGTGGCCCTGGGCAAGTCACTTAACCGTGTTTGAACTAGAGAAGGAAATGGCAAATCATACTAGTTTTTTTTTCCCAAGAAAACCCCAAATGGTGTCATGAAGAGTCAGATAAGACTGAAAAACAACTGAATGACAACAACAAATATGAAATGCTAGCTATTATTACTATCTATGGTTTTCCAAGAAAACCCCAAAAATGGAGTCACGAAGAGTCAGACGTGACTGAAAGGACTGAACGACAACAATAGGTAGGGTGCTAGGGTGTTTCTCTCTTACTAATGTCTCCCTGGAGTTTCCTAGCCTTCACAGAATTGGAAGGGACTTAAAAGATAATCTATTCTCACCCACAGCTAAATAAGCATCTCTCCCATGATACTCCTGACATGGGGTATGGACCTCAGGGACCATAGAGGTTCATAGACCCTCTTTTTTAAAGACATCTAGACATGGGGAACTCAGTCCTTCCCAAGGCAGTTCATTCCACTTTTGGAGAGACATGATTATAAGGAAATTCTTCACTATTTTGAACTAAAAGTTGCCTTTCTGCATCTTTCAGAGTCCAGCTCCTAGTTCTGCCTACTCCCAACCCTTTAATCTGTTTCTCACATAGGCAGCCAGATGGTGCAGTGGTGAGAGTGCTGGATTTGCAGTCAAGAAGATCTAACTTCAAATCCTGCCTCAGACACTTACTTAGCTGTGTGGCCCTGGGCAAGTCATGTAACTTCCCTAGCTTCCGAATGTTCAGAGCCTCAAAGCACAAAGTCTCAGACTTCTGGGGCCCTGCCCAGCCCTTTCCCTCTGCCAGTCATGCCCACAGACCCCAGACATGGACTGGGAGAATCCATGTACCAATGACTCCATGGAGATTCCCTTTAGGGAGGCTTGCTGTAATAGAGGGGTAGGTTGAGATATAGAATGAAATATGAATGGGCAAATGGAGGGAGCATTATCTTAAATGCTTGGAAGCTGATATTTAATCTACAGAATGACAGGACCATTCCAGGGTTGGAAGGAACTAAAGGATGGGATTTTGAAAAGGACGGTTTAGAGTGAAGAAAGGTTGAGAGACAAGACAAGAAAGTCATCTAGGTCTAAATCACCAAGGTCTGGAAAAGGACCTTAGCTCTTGGGGCAGAGAGAAGTGGGTATATTCCGGATATGTCAGATACTTATCCAGTCTCCAATCCCACAACCCAGCTGTCTTTTCTCTTCCACTGTTAACCCTTCCTGTTATTGGTGAGTTCTTCTCAGAACCTCCATCTTGTGGAAGGACCCAGACTAGTCATCTGCCACCATGACTTAGCTGCCTCCCTGCTTTTCAGTTGTACTTTTTCATGTTGCCTTCCTCTACTGGAATATATGTTTCTTAAGGGCAGGAACTGTCTTTTTTATTTGTTTGTTTGTATTTGTATCGCCAGCACTTAACATAGTGCCCGACACATAATAAGCTTGTAGGTAGGCAGGCGGTACAGAGAATATGGTGTTGGACCTCAGGTTGGGAAGACCTGAGCTGAACTTTGGCCTCACACTTACTAATTATGTGACTCTGGCCAAGTCATATAACCTCTCTCCACCTCAGTTTCCTCAACAGTAAAAGAAGGGTCATCATAGCACCTATCTCCCAGGGTTGTTGTGAGGAACAAATGAGATAATATTTGTAAGGAGTTAAGTACAGTCAGTGCCAAGCACGTTGTTGTTCAGTTGTTTTCAGCTGTGTCTGACTCTCCATGACCCCATTTTGAGGTTTTCTTGGTGAAGATATACTGGAAGGTTTGCCATTTCCTTCTCCAGCTCATTTTACAGATGAGAAAACTGAGGCAAACAGGGTTAAATGACTTGCCCAGGGTCATAGGGTTAGTACGTATCTGGGGCTGGATTTGAACTCATGAAGATGAATCTTCTTGATTTCATGTCCAGTGCTCTATTGCCTGTACCACCTAGCACATACAGGCACTTAGTAAGTCCCTTCCTTCCTTCCTTCCTTCCTTCCTTCCTTCCTTCCTTCCTTCCTTCCTTCCTTCCCTTTCCCTTTCCCTTTCCCTTTCCCTTTCCCTTTCCCCTTCCCTTTCCCTTTCCCTTTCCCTTTCCCTTTCCCTTTCCCTTCCCCTTCCCTTTGCCCTTCCCCTTCCTCTTCCCCTTTCCTCCCTCCCTTCCTTATCCATACGGCTGCACTATAAAACTTCATATGTTTTCCAAGTGGTGTTGTGTATATCTATAAAAAGGCTTACTGAACGAAATGCAAAAGTTATCTATAGCATATTGTTAGGTAGGATAGAGTAACAGTGTAGTTGGGGCCACAGAGAGTAAAAATAGGAGTAACAGGTGAGAGCTGCAGAGAGGAGATTTCCATTCAAGGGAAGGAAAAATTTCCTTATAATCAAAACTATCCAAAAGTGGAATGGGCTGGTTTGGAAGGCGTGTGTGTGTGTGTGTGTGTGTGTGTGTGTGTGTGTAAAGACCCCATCATTGGAGGCTGGATGATCACTTGTCAGCAATGTGAGAAAGGGGGTTTCTGTCAAGGATGGAGTAGAATAGACGGCTTCTGAGGTCTCTTCCAATCCTAGGATCCTGTGAATGGGGAAAGGGATTCTTCTTGTACCTGAGCTTGGCTGATTAATTGATTGGTTCATCCAAGATGAGAAACTCAACAGGTGTGTGTGTGTGTGTGTGTGTGTGTGTGTGTGTGTGTGTGCATGCACACATATATACCCTGCCTTCCTAAAGTGAGTTGCTAGACTTGGGTTATGAGTTGGCATTCTGTGGATTTTGCTTCTCTAATCCATCACATTGTTACAGAAGCCTGCTTAATGCTGCTCTCTGAGCTCTGTACAGCTGCAGCTCCTTCAAGAGACACCCCCCTTCCCTGCTCCCCCTTCCCTGCTGCCAACCAAGCTTGCATACACAAGATTGCATTTTTCTTTTAGGAAGGATCAAATTGGCCACTTGGGCTCACGCTCAAAGCAGCTGTTTATTTGTTGTTTTCATGTTTTCGACTGTTGTGATGAGGTTTGCTTCCTTTTCTTTTAACTGAATTACGTGGCATTTAGATCTTCCCCACGTGCTTGAGGAAAGCTGGAGCCTGCCTGTCATGGTGCCGTGCTGGGGGGACTTAGAGGGAGGAAAAGGGGAGAGAGAAAGGAGGGAGCTGGACTTCTTTCTTAGGCTACAAAGGGAAAAGCAGAGGGAGGTCGTGTGGTACGGGGGAAAGAGCTCTGGCTCCAGAATCAGAAGATGTGGGTTCAAATCATGTCTCTGACTCTCACTAGCCATTGGGTAAGCCCCTTAGCCTACCTGGGTCTCAGTTTCCTCATCTATGAAATGAGTAATAGATGGTCTTTAAGGTCCCTTTCAGTTATAGAACTCTATGATCCTGTGAATGAGAACTGCATTTGAATCCTGCTTCTGGCATCCTCTGGTTGTGTGACTACAGGCAAGTTCCAGTCTGTAAAATGGAGATGATACGAGTAATGAGGATTAATCAGTCAGTCAATAAATAAGCATTTATGTACACACTTACTATGTGCTATGCACTGGGGTTACAAGAAAAAGTGGAAATAGTTCTTGCCCTCGGGACCTTACATGCAAATGGAGGGGGCAACATGGACATACATGAGTATATACAAGTTGCACACACAGTAGTTACAAGGTAACCTTAGAAGGGAAGGAACTAGCATATAGCAGCTAGGTGGCACAGGGGATAGAGTTCAAATATGGCCTCAGACACTACTAGCTGTGTGACCCTGGGTAGGTCACTTAACCCTGTTTGCCTCAGTTTCCTCATCTGTAAAATGAGCTGGAGAAGGAAAATGGCAAAACACTCCAGTATCTTTGCCAAGAAAACCCCAAATGGGGTTGCAAAGAGTTGGACATGGCTGAAATGACTGAACCACCACCACCACTACCACCCAGCAAATGAGGGACCGGGAAAGACCGCCCATAGAATGTGAGGTTTGATCTGAGTCTTGAAGGAAGCCAAGGATTCCATGAAGGAGAAGTGAGGAGGGAGACCCTTCCAGATATGGGAGACGGACAGTGCAAAGACATAGGAGATGGACGACTAGCAAGTAGGTCAGTATAGATGGACCATAGAACATGTGGAAGGGAGTAATATATAAGAAGGCAGGAAAAGTAGGAATGGGCCAGATGGTGAAGAACTTAGAAGAGTTTATTTAGACAACCAGATGAAATAATGTATAAAGTGCTTTATAAACTTTAAAATGCTATAGAAATGTCAGCTGTCACCATAAAGTTGACAGAACTATCCCCAAATAGGTGTAGCACTAAGCAGAGTTTCTAAGAACTCAACACATCACTTTCCCCTCTCTATCTCCCCATTTCCTGAAAGTACCGAAGATACAGGTTATTCCATAGGCCACTAGACACATGGTCACCTGCCCTCTTGGAGGAGTTTAGCACTTGGCTCAGGGATGGACAAACACAAGATTCAAAGGAGAACATCATTTTTTTAAAACTCAAACCCTGTTCCCAAATCCCCAGTTGTTTATGAATTGAGAGTCAGTTTTCATCACTGACTTTTTTTTAATCTGATATCTTTGGAGCAAAGTTGAAGACTATCATTCCTGAGGGAAGCATTGTCTTGAAGAATATGCTTGACAGAAGGAGACAGTAGGGTGGTAAATAATAAAAATAAATAAATTAAATATATCTATATATTACATAAAATTTCTGTTATTTATATATTTATATCTATTTATCTACATATTACATAAATTTAACTTGTATA
Source organism: Trichosurus vulpecula (assembly GCF_011100635.1). NCBI lineage: Eukaryota > Metazoa > Chordata > Mammalia > Diprotodontia > Phalangeridae > Trichosurus > Trichosurus vulpecula. The sequence continues at coordinate 176,925,908 of NC_050574.1, forward strand.
TTATATAAAAATAAATAAAAAATAAAAAAATAACTCATTTAGGGCTGTAAGGTTTTTACAAGGTGCTTCCCTTGCATAGGGGCCACTAGGTATTGCAATGGTTTAGAGCCATAGGCCTGGAGTCAGGAAGACCTGAGTTCAAATTTGACCTCAGACACTTACTAGCTGTGTGACCCTGGGTAAGACACTTAATCCTGTTTTCCTCAGTTTCCTCATCTGTAAAATGAGCTGGAGAAAGAAATGGCAAACCACTCCTGCATCTTTGCCAAGAAAACTTCAAATGGGGTCATGGAGAGTCTGAAACTATTTGACAACAAATTCTTCACAAAACTTCTGTGAAATAGGTAGTCCAAATATTGTTATCTCTGTTTTGTAGATGAGGAAACTGAGTCTCAGAGACATAACATGACATGCCCAGGGTCACATTGCTAGTAGGGAATCAGAGATAAGACTTGAGCTTAGGGCCTACTAACTCCAGGTCCCTTACTCATCATTCCATGAAACCCCGCAGCCTCTCTCTGATTCAATAACCTTTGGAGGTCCCTTTCAGCCCTTAAGATCAAATGTTTGATCATTATTGGTTCTCTGAGTACTGAAGGCAACTACTTCCAGACACTTAAAGCATCTCAGACATTTAGCCATTTCCAAAAGAGAAGTCACAACCTCCCTTTGCAGCTGAGTATCCGAGTGACCTTGGGTGAATCACTTAACCTCATTGGGCCTGGATGTCCACATCTATAAAATGAAGGCATGAGAATGGCTGGTCTCTAAGGTCTCTCCCAGTTCTAAATTTCAATGATCCTGTGATTCTAATGCATTCCCAAATCATTCTTGATATCTGACCGCAGCCCCTTCTTTTGTAATTAGTTTGGCATCCTCACAAGCAAAAAACCCTTCAGAAGAAACCTCTACGTTCTCAGCGTGATTCAAAGAAGACCAGCCAGGGTCAGCTCCCAGCCTGGAGGAGCTCACTTCTTATCTGAGACCAGAGGCAAGGGCACAAAGCACACGGAGAGGACAAGACCAGCGGCAGAGTAATGACACAAATGGAAAGTAAAATGCACAGCACAAATAGAGGTGAAGGACCTGGAAGGGAGTTTAGAGGCTATCTCATTCCACCTCCTCATTTGACAGGTAAGGTAACTGAGGCCTGGAGAGATTGGCTCAAATCCAGGTCTTCTGACTCTAAGCACAGCCCTCTTTCTCCTATATGACTTACAGTAGCTTAGATCCACTCCCTCTTGCTTTCTATCTCTCAGAAAGGCATGGATGCTTGTAAAGAAAGGAAACAAGCATTTATTAAGTGCTCACCATGTGCCAGGCGCTGCATTAAGCACTTTACAAATATTATTGATCCTCGCAACACCCCCTGGGAGATTGCTGCTACTATTATCTTCATTCTACAGCTGAGGAAACTGAGGCAAACAGCTATTAAGTGACTGACTTAGGGTCACACAGCTAGGAAGTGTCTGGATTTGAAATCAGATCTTCCTGACTCCAAAAACAGTGTTCTATCCACCAAGCTGTGTAAAGAAGCGATCCTCCGTGGCAAGGGGAGCGATTCTTGCTTCCAGATCCCAGGTCTAGATCTGCTTGGTTGCTCGTTTTGTCCTGTAGCTCTCATCTAGGCCACATCTTGGAGTCCTTGGGGGTGGCAGCTCCCCCTGTCTCTCTACTCTTGTCATGAGTTTGTGGCTGACCTCTAGGCATCTTAAGACCCCTCCAGATTCCCCTGATGTTTTTATAGACACCCGCTTTCCCCCCTTTAGTCCACTTGAGACAGAGGTTGTGTTTTTTTTTCAAAAAGGACTTTGCTGGTGATGAAGGGAAAGAAAATAGCATAAAACCAACCTATAAAATGCAGAACTAGTGAGGTGTGGAACTCGAAAACTTTGCCCTGAGGTATCCCTCATTTAGCCATAAGTGACTTAGCTTCATGGACTAATTAAGCCCTTTTCTAGCTACCTTCCCTCCTGACTTGGCCAGCCAATGCGACGTCATGGAAAGAACACTGCATTGAGAGTCTAATGAACTGAATTCGGAAGCTGACTCTGCTACTAACTACCTGTGTGACTTTGGGCACGTCTCTGGGCCTCAGTTTTCTCAATTGTAAAATGAAAGGGAGGGAAGCTAGGTGGTGCCGTGGATAGAGCACAGAGTCTAGAGTTAGGAAGACCTGAGTTTAAATCCGGCCTCAGACGTTTACTAGCTGTGTGACCCCGGACAAGTCACTTAACCCTGTTTGCCTCTGTTTCCTCATCTGTAAGATGAGCTAGCAAAGAAAATGGCAAACTGCTTCAGCATCTTTGCCAAGAAAACCCCAATGGAGTCATGGAGAGTCAGACATAATTAAAAATGACTGAAACAACAAAATCTAAGGGTTGGACTAGATAATAACTAAAGTTCTCTTGCAGTTCTAAATCTGTGGTCTAAGTGACGTGGTAGGTCTAAATGGTTCCTCCTAGGACAGAGAACCATCTTATGACCATCCCTGCCGATACCTCTAATCACCCTCCGGGTTGCTTTTTGCTTTAAATCTCAGGACTTTCTTGGTCCTTCCCACTGCCATGTAGCCTGGTGGACATTACTTTGTGCCTCTTCTCTGGGATTAGGAAACAGGCAGTGAGCTCAGCTGGTGCCATTCAGAAAGGCAGTTCTGGTCTGAATCTGATCTCATCGTCACTCCTCTAGCCCTTGACATACTTTCTCATTTGAGATAGAGGTAGAGACTACTATTATATCCATCTTATCCACAAGCACCTGAAACTCAGGTTAAATGTCTTGTTCTAGGTCACACAACAGATCCATATCTGAAGTGAAATTGGTGGCCAAGTCTTCTTGTCTCCAAGGCCATTTCCATTTTCACTGTATCATGCTATTGTGACTACTTACATCATGGTGGCGGGACCATCCTAAGATAACTTCCCTAGACGGAGCAGGAGTTCCATGCTTCTGTCCCCCTTCTCCTTCACAGTGGGGGCGCAGCCAGGGCCAGAGAAGATCGAAAACTCATTTTTCTTCTTTCTCCACAGTTCTTACCCATCAGATTTTAGGGTCTTGATACTTCCTGGCTCCGTTAATCTTCCACATTTGCAAGGTGGCACCTTGCCCCTCCACAGAGGGATTCTAGAATATCATCTCCTCTTAGAATATCATTACATAGTTTTGTAATAGTCCAGTGACTTACACATGTTTATGGTGATAACATAGACCATAAGGGAATGGCCATTTCATCAGCCTCCTCTATTAGACAAACTTGCTAACAGTATTATTAATGCCATGTATTATTAATAATAAAAATTAAAAGTTATTATTACTACTACTACTACTAATAGACTAGGAGCTCCATGGGAACCAGGACTGTGGCTAATCTTTCCTGTGCTTCCAGAGTGCTGTCCCCCTTGATGGAGTCCACCTAAAATAATTGTTGATGACTAGGTGGGTTGGCAGGTTTGCCTGGAGTTGCCTTTCTTGGCATGATAAAGGAAGGTAGTGTGCTGGACACCAGAGGGGTGGGAGTGGGTGGCCATTGGGCAGTTCTGAGTTCCCAGCACAATGATTACATTTCTACAGCAATAGCAACAGAACAGGAAAAGGCAGAACTAAAGGTAAGGAGCTTGGCCAAAGCTAGAGTGTTTGTGAGCCTATGCTGTGTTTTCCTAAGGCAAAATTCTCCTTCTGGCCGTCATGCTGCACCCCCTCCCCCCTGAAGTAAATTACAGTTCTTCACAGCAGGATTAGCTGATGCTTTTAATAATAATGTAAGAAGATTATTTTTCCTTCCTGATTAAGCCTCTAAGGGAAAAAAATATGAACACAATTCTGAGTAAGGGGATGTGCTTCCTTAAAATCAGCAGGACAATATTCTTTCCTTGTCACTGGAGGAATATTGGGAGGGGGTGGGGCTTGAATATTTTCTTGGATATTGTCTCTTAAGTCTCCTGGGGAAAAGCCCTCCTCTTCCTTTGAGCATTTCACCACTCTGTGCTCCCTCCTACATTGAACCAGGCTCCAGCCCTACCATTTGTTGCTCTCTGGGTACAGTTATGGTGACCATTTCCTGACTAGTCAGTGTGGGATTAGGAGATAGAATAGGTGGAGGGGCAGAGGTAGAGAAAAAAGAACTCATTTCTTTCCTTTCTCCATAGATCTAAGATTGCTGGGGGAGGGGTACCTAGTATTCATAACTCAGGAGGTCCCCATTGCTTTTAATGTATCCCTATTGCAACTTTGGGGGGCTGGCCAGTACCTTGTTGCCACAGCCAGGATCCCTCTAACCCATATGCTAACTGCTAGGTATCCTGAATTCTTTTATGACAAGTCAATTTACAAAGCATATCAAGCTGATAATGAATCAATTTAGCTGGTAATTATTCACAAAGCAATGTTAAGTTCTTTACAATTTAACTACCTCCTCCTTGGCATAGCCAAGCCTTTCGTGGGTATCTCTTCCAAAGATTTTTGCCCACACAGTATTGGTGAAAAAAAAATACCTGGGAATGTCCTAATAAAAATTAGAAGAGCTGGTCATCTTAAATATAACATACCACGGTCCAGTTCTGTTCAGTTCTACTCAGAAATTCTTAACTTTCCAGAAATTCTTTCTTTTTCCTGGCATTTGCCTCCTCTTCAAAATGTCCTCTCCCCACGCTGCCCCCCCACCCCAACTCAAATCACCTCACTTCTCTACCCCTTGAATTTAACATCACATGAAATTATTTTTGATTCTAAATACTATTGAACTAAAATATTTATTGTCTAAAGTACTCTGAGAACCATATGGAATATTTGAAAACTATAGCCACACCCACAAGAAATCAGCATTTTAGAATCAGAGCCTTGAACTGGGGCCTTGATGTACTGACCGAGACATTTCAGTCCTGTCCAACTCTTTGTGACCCTATCTGGGGTTTTCTTGGCAGAGATACTGGAGTGGTTTTGCCATTTCCTTTTCCAGTTCATTTTGCAGATGAGGAAACTGAGGCAAACAGGGTTAAGTGACTTGCCTGGGGTCACACAGATAGTAAGTATCTGAGGCCAGATTTGAACTTAGGAGGATGAGTCCTTTTGACTCCAGTCCAGGCACTCTATCCACTGTGCCACCTAGCTGGTCCTTAGTAGGAGACTATATCGCAAACTAGAAGAGCCCTGGACCTGGAGTCTGGAGATCTGAGTTCGAATCCCAGCTCTGCTTCTTTCTAACTGTATGACTTGACCTCTCTAAGTCTTATTTTTCTCATCTGTAAAGTGGGTATAAGGGAGCTAGGTGGTACAGTGAATAGAGTGCTGGGCCTGGAGTCAGGAAGACTCATCTTCCTGAGTTTAAATCTGACCTCAGGCACTTATTAGCTGTGTGACTCTAGGAAGTCACTTAATGCTGTTTGCTTCAGTTTCCTCCATTGTAAAATGAGTTGGAGAAAGAAATGACAAACCACTCCAGTGTCTTTGCCAAGAAAACCCCAAATGTGGTCATGAAGAATCAGACATGACTGAAACAACTGAACAACAACAAAAAAAATGGATATAAAGAGGCAGTGAGGCTAAGGTGATAGAGTACTGGTCTTACTTAGTACTTAGGTTAGGAAAATTAGGGTTAAAATCCCACCTCTAATAACGTCTAATTTTGTGACCCTTGGCTAGTCACCTAATCTTTATGTGCCTCAGACAGCTCCTTTGGATTTATGTACTGTTAGAGATTCTTAACCTGAAATCTGTGAACTTAAAAAAAATTCTGATTGATTTACTTTGTAATTCTGTATATTTATCTTATGTATTTAAAAATATTATTCTGAGAAGAGGTTCATAAAGCTTTGTTGGATTGCCCAAGGAACCCATGAAACAGAAACTTTAAGAATCCCTGTACTAGGTCATAGATGAATCACAATCTGCCATCAGAGATGGGGCTTCTTACACCAAGAGCTCCCCATGCTGATTCTCCAATCATTTGTGTCTTTATAGAAACTGGAGATAATATCTACTCCCCTCCCCTCATGGCTCTACTGCAAGAATCAAGTGATATAATAAATATGACAGCTCTTTGGAAACCATAAGGCTCCGTACAAATGTAAGGTAAGATTATGAGAAGGTTGTCCAGAGGGAGCTGCTCAAAGTGATGGGCCTCATAAGGCCTGGAAATGGCTTATCTTCTTAGCACACAGGGATGGAGAATTCCCTCTGGGCAGGTTAAGATGCTAATATCATCATTAGCATTATCGGGCAGAAGAGAAGCAACCTATTAATGTTCCATCAGCACTGTGAGAGACCCAAGCAACATGCATTTGGCCTCATGTAATGATAAGAATGTGGCTAATAATTAAAATGAAGTGACCCCCACACATGGCTCCACAATTAATGGAGGTCTGGTGAGGCCATCAGAAATGTTTTCTTTTCCCTCCTTCCTTCTCTCTGAAAGGACTAATAATGAAAAGGAATCAATGGGTAATCTGAATCTTCTGTTTATAAATGGTTATGCCCCAGTAGCTCCAAGCCTGTGCTTCACCTTCTTTTGTTCCACAAGTCACTTAACCTCTAAGTCCCCCAGGAAGCTCTCCAAGGTGCGGAGAAGGCACTGAGCTTTTTCAGTAGAGGAAATTGCTTTTTTAGAGTTTCCTACATACTTAAGTCATAGGTTTGGTTAAAAAAAAGTTTACGAAGGATTTTTCTCACAACATTTCTGTGAAGAATGGAGTATAAGCATCATTCGTTCTGCTCTGAAAAGTTCTTGGGGAGATTAAATGACCCGCCTGAGGTCACATAGCTTGTAAATGTCATAGGAGGATTCAAATCTAATTTTGTTGAGTCCAGATCCAACACTCTTTCTATGATACCATGCTGTCTCTGTGATAATGTTGCTGAAGATGATGATGACTGATGATGAAGATGATAGGGGTAACAATAAAAATAGAGAAATAATTAGAGTTGGTATTTATGTAATGGTTTAGAATTTGCAAAACACCCATGCTGTAGGGAGTGACTGGAGGGAGGGTCACAGCCAGTGACCAAGGTCATTCAACAAAAGTCCAAGGAATATCAGATCCATGAAAGATGTCCTTGGCATTCTTCGGTCTCCACACCAAGCTTCTAATTGGGCTGAATAGCCTCAAGAATCAGGCTTCCTGCCTCATAGACTCCTCTGGAAGCAAAAATGGCAGAGGTAACATGAATGTGCTGACTATACTTTATTTGACATCCCTGTTAGAATTAGGGCTCTTTGAAGAGTAAGTTGCCAATGTATGCAAATTGGCATATGAGGGCATGGAAAGCAAGTGCTTTCCACTTCCCTAGAATTACTAGTAATAGGTTAGCTTCAAGTAACTCCTTCCTTGGTTCAAGTGACCTGAATAATTCAGGCCCAAATGTGATGATTTTTTGAGAGATGTCTGAATCATCTGGGTGGTTGCTGTATAAAGCCACCATATTGTTTCAGGGGGATCCGTAGTTTTTCTTTTTTTTTGAGGGGGGGAAGGCAGGGCAATTGGGGTTAAGTGACTTGCCCAAGGTCACACAGCTAGTAAGTGTGTCAAGTGTCTGAGGCTGGATTTGAACTCAGGTCCTCCTGACTCCAGGGCCAGTGCTCTACTCACTGCACCACCTAGCTCCCCAAGGGAACCATGGTTTTTCTACCACCAAAACCAGGACAGATTCAGGTCCTTCCCTAAATTCTCTATTCTGATATGACGGAAAGAGCATCTAAGTTCTGACACTAACTAGCAGTAAGTTAATAAGCATTTATTAAGGGCTTACTAGAGGGCAGCTAGGTGGTGCAGTAGACAGACTGCCAGCTCTGTAGACAGGAGGACCCAAGTTCAAGTGGAGCCTCAGACGTTTACTAGCTTTGTGACCTTGGACAAATCCCTTAACCCTGTTTGCCTCAGTTCTTGCTGGAGAAGGAAATGGCAAACTACTCTAGTATCTTTGCCAAGAAAACCCGAAATGGGGTCACGGAGAGTCAGACATGACCGAAACGACTCAACAACAACAACAACAAAGGGTTTATTATGTGTCAGGCCCTGGGATAAGCGCTAGGGATACAAAGAAAAGCAAAAACCATGGACCCTGGTCTTAAAGAGCTCACACTTTCATGGGGCAGACAGCGGGCAAAGAACTATATACAGGGTGTCCCTAAAGTCTGGACATATAAGCAAAAATGCATGTTTTGAAATATTTGGAATATTAACAGACCTTAGCCCCCTTGACTTCTTTTCTGGGGTATGCTAAAGGAGAAGGTGTACTCAATGAAAATCACAGATGCAACACACTTGATTGAACACATAGTGAATGTGCTAAAACTGACGGCAATGTGGAGTTATTTTATTGAGTTCATGTGAATCTTGCAAAGTGCAGCAACCTTTGCATCACAAATGATGGAAATCATGTTGAAGATGTTATTTGTTAATGTTCCAATCAAATAAAATGTAGTTGAAAGTTTCATTCATTTCATTTCTTGAAAATATGCATTTTGGTCTATGTGTCCAGACTTTAGGAACACCCTGTCCATACAAAAAATATACAGTGTAAATGGGAGGTAATCTCAGAGAAGAATCACTGGGACAGGGGTATAGCAGGAGGTGATGGTGTGGGGAAGCTAGGAAAATCCTTCCGAATAGGTGGGAGTTGAGCTGAATCTTGAAGAAAGCCAGGGAAGGTAGAGGCAGAGTTGAGGAGGGAGAGCGTTTCAGGTCAGGCATGGGAGACAAAGACACGGGGCCAGGGGGATGGAGCATCGTGTATGAGGAACAGATAGAAGGCAGGTGTTGCTGGATCGGAGGAGAATAAAATATAAGAAGATTGGAATGGTAGGAAGGGGCAGGGTTGTGAAAGGCTTTAAATGGCAAATTTGCTTCTGAAGTTGATAGAGAGCCACTGGAGTTTATCAAATAGGTGGAGGGACATAATCGAATTAACTTTTCTGAGCCTTCATTTCTTCCTCTGTAATATTGGAATAATAATATTTAAACTACCTACCTCGCAGCGTTGTCCTAAGGATAGAGGGGCTTCCTCTATGTGAAAATCGCACATCTGAGAAAGCAGGTGGCAGCTACTGCCTCCTCCTTCCTGGGTCTCAGTTCTCTCCTGCGTGGTCAACAACAAAGGGCCGTGGCACTCAGCTTCCATGCCAGCGGCTGTACGGAGGAGCGAGGGACATAAGGCAAAAATTGTAGAGCAGAAGGATTGATGAAGGAACGCAGATCTTGTTATCAAAGTGTCCAGAGCAATAAGGGAAGAAGAGGGGAGACCTTGCCTCCTACAGAGAGAAAGGGACAAATGGTATTTTAAAGATAAACTGTGTTAGAAAGACTTTGATGATTCCATTTTGTTTTTCTTACCGTTTGATGGGAGAAAATACCTCCCTGAGCAAACAGAAGCAAAAGTCCCTCCATCTGGTACACTTAAGGATGGGAGGATAGAATGAGGGAAGGCAGTTTTGTGAACAGCAGAATAGAAAATGACATTTCCCTCCTGGGCAGAAGTCCTGGGGTAGACTGGGCTCTAGAACTTCCTCCCTAATTCAGTGTGTGACCTGACACCAGTTCATTCCTGAGGTCTCTGTTTTGCCATATGTAAAATGGAGACCATGAAATTAACTCTGCTTAAATCTGAGTTGTTAGAAAGGTAAAATGAAAGTGTGTTCTTTTTGTTCCCTGCTGTTGGAATAATCTTCCTGAAATATCAAGTTCATCATATCAAATTCCTAATTTAAACAAAAAAATTGGAAATAAGAGATACACACAACATAAAATAAAGATCAGGAGTAGAATTTATTAGAGAAAAAGCAGGCAGTAATCATGATGTCATATAAAGTTAAAGCTAAAATAGATTTAGTCATAAGAGAAAAATAGGGAAACTATATTATATGTCACCCATATTAATCAACATTCTTTTAAACTATTTAAAATAACTAGACAGTATAAAGATGGAATATTGCTGTGATGTAGGAAATGACAAGTTGGTGGACTTTGTAAAATATGAAGGAAGACGTTATCCCCCCCTCAGAGAAGCAGAGGACAAATTAGTGTGGTCTTACATAGATGCATATGGATGATTATGTCTATATATGAGTATGATTATAGATATCTAAATATATGTATGTGTAAATGTATGTATGTATGTATGCATGTATATATTCTTGTATATGTGTATATATATGTGTATGTGTGTGTATATATATATGTGTGTGTACGTATGTATGTATATTTATCCGTGCTTAATTGTACCTTCTTGGAGGGTGGGGTTTGATGATGGGGAAAAAAAAGAACTAAGTAAAAAGTGCACTTAAAAAGAAAACTTACAAGGAAGCAAAGAAAAGATGGACAGCTCTGAACACAATGCATAGTATTTATTATGTAGGCTTTCTTGAAATGGAAATGTATTGCTGTATATTTTGAATCCTCTCTCACATTCTGCTGTGCACATGGCAATGCTTTTTTTCTTTTCTTATTTTGTATTTAAGTTTTAGTATTCAAGTTTATAATGTTTCTTTTTCTTTTCTTATTGTTTAAGTTTTTGCATTTAAGTTTAAAATAAATTAATAAACAAATACCCCCCCCCCAAATTCTTTGATGTATTTCCATAACGTCCAAGCTCCTAGCCTGGCATTCAAGGCCTCCCATAATCTGGTCCCAACCTTCCTTTCACTCATCCCTCATTTTTTCATGTTACTGCTCTCCTCTGTTCTTTGAATGCATCTTGTGCTTCCTTGCCCCCATATCTTCAGCATAATGTAAGCACCTTGATGGTTGAGGCTGTTTTATCTATTGTCTTTTTATTCCCAGGACTCAATAAATATTTATTGCTTGTTGAATACTTTTGCTCAGGTGATTCTAATTGCCTGGAATATTAAATCTTACTTACCCTTCAAGGCTCAGGTTAAATCCTAACTTCTTAGCCCTGAATTCTCTCCTGCTCCTTTGAATCCCACAGCCTGTGCTCTTCATACCAGGATTTAGAGCTGGATAAGACTTTGGAGATCAATGAGCAGGGCCACCTCATTTTACAGTTGAGGAAACTGAGGCCCAGAGAGGAGTAGTGCCTTGCCCAAGGTCATCAAGGTAGTGAGTGGCAGAGCAAGGTCAGGTCAGTGACATGATACAAACACAGGTGTTCTGACTGCAAAACAAGGGCTCTTTCTACTGTACCACAGTATTGATGATCACATAAGGTGCCTTATAATTAGGTATCGCTTCAAGTGTGTGACCCCCTTTCTAGATGAGAAGCTCATGGAGTCGCAGGATCCCTTCATGTTGCAGGGGTCCTCAGAAGCCATTAAGTGTGTGCCCTTTCCTCTCTTCTGACATTACAATTACTCTGGTGCAGGCTCTCGTCACCTCATGACTAGACTATTGCAATAGGCTGCTGGTTGGTTTTCCTGGCTCAAGTATCTCCCCAATTCTATCCATCTTCCACTAAGCTGTCAAATTAATCTTCCTAAAGCATTGGTCTGACCACATCAACCCCTTATTCAATCAATTCCACTGGCTCCCTATCACCTTCAGGATCAAATATAAAACCCTGTTTGTCATTCAAAGCCCTTCATAGCCTGCAACCCTCCCCCCTCAACCTTTCTAGTCTTCTTACACATTACTCATCCCCATTTCCATCAAGTGACACTGGCCTCCTTACTTTTTGTTATGTAAGACACTCCAATTGTTTTCACGGGCTGTCTCCTATGCCTGGAACTCTCCTTTTTATCTCTGTCTCCTGGCTTCCTTCAAGTCCCAGGTAAAATCTTACATCTTCTAGAAGCTTTTCCTAATCCTACTTAATGTTAGTGACTTCTCTCTATTGATTATTTCTAAATTGTCATATATATATATATGTGTGTGTGTGTGTGTGTGTGTGTGTGTGTGTGTGTATACATGTACACGCACACCAATACAGGCATATGATATATACGTATGTTATTTATATCATATGTGTTTATATATACACATGTGTAGGCATACATATATATGTATATGATATATAGGATAATTTAGTGATAATCAACAGAGAGAAGGCATTATTCTAGGGCAGCTGGGTGGCACAACGGATAGAACACTGGGCTTGGAAATAGGAAGACTGGTCTTCATGAGTTCAAATCCGGTCTCAGATACTTTCTAGCTAGACAAGACACTTACCCCTATTTGCCTCAGTTTCCTCATCTGTGAAGAGTTGGAGAAGGAAATGGCAAACCACTGCAGTATCTTTGCCAAGAAAACCCCAAATAGGGTCACAGAGAGTCAGACTTGATGAACAACCACAACATATATATCCTACGTTAGCTCGTTAGACAGCAGGGATGCTTCTTGGTTTGGTTTGGGTTTTGCCTTTTCTTTGTATCCCTAGCCCTTAGTGTAGTGCCTTGCAGATAGTAGATGCTTATTGACTTTACTTGTTGACCTGACACACCTGACAAAGGAACCCCAATAATTTACACAGGTCATCCTCTGGCTTTGACTTGAAGACCTCCAATGAAGAGGACTCTACCACCTCTCCAGGCAGCCCAATGTACTTGTGAATAGCTCTAATTATTAGGAGGTTTTTCCTTAGAACAAACATGCAATTGTCTTTTTTCAACTTCTCTCCATTGTACCTAGCTCTGTCCTTTAGGGCCAAGCATCCATCTAAGATCATACTAGTTTTTGAGGCTGTCATAGAACATATTTAACTCGATATTGAATTCCCAGATCTTCTTCAGACAAACTACTGCCCAACTACGCCTTTTCCTTTTAGCATTTGTGAACTTGATTATTTTGAACCAAAGTGTGTGCAATGAAAAGAATGCTGGATTTGGTGTCTGAGGACCTGGGTTCAAATTCTGTCTCTGGCACTTACTACCTGAGTGATCTGGGCAAGTCACATAACTTCTTCCCATCTTCTGTTACCTCTTCTGTAAAATGACAGAATTGGATGTCTAAGATCCCTTCTAGCTCTGAATTTTTGGTACTGTGTTTGCACAACTTATTCCTGTTAAGTTTTATCAGCAGTGGTTTAGAGCATGGTCTCTTTTGTAAAATCTTGCGAAAAAGACTAATGGAAGATCATGAGTATCATTACTTCATAAAGCAGAAGCAGTGTAGGGCAAAAAGACACTTTAAGGGAGAGACCCAATGAAACAAAGTCATCCTCAAGGCATTTAAGAATGAAAATGGAAGGAGGGTCACAAGCAGAAGAAACATGGACAATCTTTTCAAAGATTTTTATAATAAACTTTTTTTTACCATCAAGATCAGTGGAGCCATTGATTGTACTCCGACTCTAGCATTCCAGCCATGGCCATCTATTTATTGGGGAGGTAGAAGTGGCAGTAATGAGAAAAAAGCAGAGGAAAGCAGCTAGAGTAGACGAAGGACATACAGAGGGGATCCGTGCTAAAGGTTACGCAATTGTGAAGGTCTTGAGGGACTGACTCACACAACATACCTGGACGAGGAAAAGACACTAAAGGAATGAAATTTATTACTTTTATTAATTAAGGCTTTATTAATTAAAAAAGTGACCATAAGAGTAGCACTTACTAGCCTATATGCTTATTTTCCCATGTATGTATATATATATATATATATATATATATATAATTTTTATAAGAATAATCTACATGTATATTGAGGACATTCTTGAGTAGGCTCTTGTCTACTAATTTATTACCTGGAGGCTTTTGCAGGAACATTCTACAGTAGACCACATTTTCATCATCACACACTTGATTGAAAGATACTGAGAATAAAAATTTCAATATTCTTATTGTTTGTTGATTATAAAAAAGCCTTTGGTCCAGTAAATCAAAATGCTGCTATAAAGGTTCTTTTCCACCTAGGTATCTCTCCTGCATCCATCAAAATTATTCAAGATTCTTTGAAAGAAATAATAACAGAGACAAGATGAGCTGCTGATCATTAATATCAGGTGAGACATAAAACAGGGAGACATATGTTTTCCAGTGGAGTTCATCACTGTCATGGAGGAGAGCCAATGGAGTTGGAGTTGTAAAGGAATTTCTTGCAGACTGGTGAGTTCTTCCAGATGCTACTGTTTGCAGATGTCATTGTGCTGATCGCATTCAACACTGGGGCCTCCTCAATGAAACCCATAACCTTTAAAGAAATTAGTTTTACAATAAAAAGTCCAAGTTACAAAACAAAAAGAAAAAAAAAAACAAAAAGAAAAACACCCACAAATGTATGAAGAAGGCCTCTTGCCTAGACTACAACACATAAAAGGGACAAGAGGGGGAAGTCAATACACTTCTTGCTTCCAGAACTTTCCCTTCTTTCTTCATTCATCAACATTCCTTCCTTTGCAGTTCATTCCAGGTATAACACCTGATTGATGTCCTAGTGACTGTTATCTATCAGCTCCCAGGTCATTCTCTCTTTTTTTCTCATGGAGTTCAATAACAGACTCATAGTCATAAATTCATAGGATCATAGATTTTGAGCTGGAAGGGAACTTAGATGCCATCAGTCAGTCTTCTCTTCTGTTCCATGTCCTGATCTTAGAATTGGGGACTTCAGCTTCAGTGTTATTGTTCCTTTGGTTACTGTTTCTGGCTTCCCAGTTTATCAACCTCCTCAGCTCCCATGATCTGTATATTCATTCTATCTCAGCCACACACAAGGATGGCCAGACCACAAGTAGTCCACCTCCCCAATCTATTACTCTGAAATTCCTTTATCTTACCATAATCTCCCCTCCTTCTAGCTCTTCCTATATCTTACCTCTCTTAAACCCATTTTCCATCCTTTATGAAATGTCTAGTCTCTCCACCCCACTCTGCTTTCTCAAGCTCCGATCTTACTTTCTTCTCTTCAAAATTTTGGTCCTTTAGTTAACCCATTCTAATTAACACTGACCTGTACTCATGGATCCTTTAATCCCTTGTCTTAACACCGTTTATTCCTTTCCATATTCTAACCCTGCATTACTCTCACTGTTATTTTTCTCTGCTCTTGCTTACATGCTGCTAAATTTCACTGGAGAATAGCATTACACAACCATGGTGGATGGCACAGTGGATAGAGCACTGAGCCTGGAATCAGGAAAATCTAAGTTCAAATATAGCTTCAAACGCTTCCTGGCTGTGTGACCCTGGGGAAGTCACTTAACCTCTGTCTACCTCAGTTTCCCCCCACATATAGCATCTACATCACAGGGCTGTTGTGAGGGTCAAAGGAGATAATATTTGTAAAGCACTTAGCATTGCCTGGCACATAGTAAGTGTTTAATAAATTCTTCCCTTCTTCTCTTTCCTTTCCCCCATACTGACTGGGTCCACTACAAATTTGTATTATCTAATGTCAATTGGGCAATTGAAGTAATCAGATTCACTTACTTTTCCCAGACTGGCTCTTAGTTCCATTCCCTGATTCTTTTCTTTTTTAAAATTTAAACATTTTTATTTATTTCATTAAATATTTCCCAATTATATATAAAATTTTTAAGGTTCATTTTTTAATATTTTGAGTTCCAATTTCTCTCCTGCCCCTCTCTTCCTCTTGAGAAGGCAAACAATTTGTTATCTATGTTGCATGTGATATTAGGGGCGGCTAGGTGGTGCAGTGGATAGAGTGAAGATCCTGGAGTCAGGAAGACTCATCTTCCTGAATTCAAATCTGGCCTCAGACACTTACTAGCTGTGTGACCCTGGACAAGTCACTTAATCCTGTTTGCCTCAGTTTTCTCATACGTAGAATGAGCTGGAGAAGGAAATGGCAAACTGCTCCAGTATCTCTGCCAAGAAAACCCCAGCTGGGGTCACATGACTGAAAAATGATTGAATAATAACAAGTTCATTTGACGTTATGCAAAACATATTTTCATATTAGCCATGTTGCAAAAGAAAACAGATGAAACAAATAAGAGAGAAAATAAAAAAGAAGTATGCTTCCATCTGCATTCAGAATTCACTTCTCTCTTGAGGTGTGATAGCATTTTTCTTCTTGGGTTCTTTGGAATTGTCTTGGATCATTGTCTTGATTAGAATGGTTAAGCTGTTCACAGTTGACTATTCTTGCAATATAGGGTAAAACATTCTCCTGAATCTGCTTGCTTCACTTTGCATGACTTCATATAAGTCTTTCCAGGTTTTTCTGAAACCATCCTTGTTATTATTTGTTATAACACAATAATATTCCATTGCAATCATATACTACAACTTGTTCACCTATTTCCCAGTCGATGGGCATCCTCTTGATTTCCAATTCTTTGCCACCACAAAAAAGCTGATATATATATATATATATATATATATATATATACACACACACACACATATATATATATATATGTATGTATGTATGTATTGCAAATAGGTCTTTCCCCCTTTTCTTTGATCTCTTTGGAATACAGACCTAGTAGTGTTATTTCTGCATCAAAGGTATTCACAGTTTTATAGCACTTTGGGCATACCTGCAAATTCTCTAGAATGGTTAGACTAGTTCACAACTTTACCAATAGTGCATTAATGTATCAGTTTTTCCCCATCTTCTCCGGGATTTGCCATTTTCCTTTTCTGTCATGTTAGCTAATCTGATAAACAATCAGAGTTGTTTTAATTTGCATTTCTCTAACCAGTAGTGATTTAGAGCACTTTTTGATGTGACTATTGATAGCTTTGATTTCTTCTTCTGAAAACTGCCTGTTCATACCTTTGACCATTCATCAACTGGGGAATGGTGCTTGTTTTTATAAATTTGGCTCATTTCCCTATATGTTTAAGAAATAAAGCCTTTATCAGAGAAACTTAAAAATTTCCCTTTAGTTTCCTATTTTACTTGTTAATATTGGTTGCATTAGTTTTATTTGTGCAAAAACTTAAATTTTATGTAATTAAAAATATCTATTTTACCTCCAATAATCCCCTCAATCTCTTGTTTCGTCATAAACTCTTCCCTTATCTATGAATCTGACAGGTACATTTTTCCATACTCTCTTAATTTACTTATTATCACCCATTATGTCTAAATAATTTATCCATTTTGACTTTATCCTGGTATATGGTGTATGATGATGGTTTGTGCCTAGTTACTGCTAAACTCCTTTACAGTTTTCCCAGCAATTTTTGTCAAATGGTAACTTCTTATTTTCAAAGCTCGGATCTTTGGGTTTATCAAATGCTAGATTACTATGGTTATTTACTACTGTGTATTGTATACTTAATCTATTCCACTGATGTACCACTGTTTCTAGGCCAGTACCAGACTGTTTTGATGATTGCTGCTTTGGAATATTCTTTGAAATTTGATACAGCCAGGCTGCTTTCCTTTATATTTTTTTCGTTGATTCTCTTGATATTTTTGTCCTTGTTTTTCCAGATGAATTTTGTGATTATTTTTTTCTAGGGCAAAGAGTGACCTCATTAAAAAGAAGACCTGGGAGGGGAACAGTCTCAAGGTTTCTAGCCAGAACAGAAATTATTGTTATTTATGTTCATTCTGAGTCAATCAGGGCCCAAACAGGCTGGTATGGCAATGAATAAGGAAATTATTTTAGGTAGAATTGTCATTTTTATTGTATTGGCTCAGCCTGTCTGTGAGCAGTTACTATTTTTGCAATTGTTCAGATCTGTCTTTATTTGTGCAAAAAGTGTTTTGTAATTGTGTTAAATCCTTGGGTTTGTCTTGGCAGGTAGACTTCCAAGTATTTTGTATTGTCTACAGTTATTTTAAATGGCATTTCTCTTTTTATCTCTTCCTTCTGCCTTTTGTTGGTAATATATAGAAATGTTGATGATTAATGTGGGCTTATTTTTTATCCTGCAACTTTGCTGAAGTTGTTAATTGTTTCAACTTGCTTTAAGTTGATTCTCTAGGGCTCTCTAAGTATATCACCATATCATATGCAAAGAGTGATAGTTCTGTTTCCTCATTGCCTATTTTTATTCCTTCAATTTATTTTTCTTGTCTTATTGCTATAGCTAGCATTAACAGTATCATATTGAATAATAGTGGTGATGATGGACTTCTTTGTTTCACCCCTGATCTTATTGGGAAAGTTTCAAGTTTATCCCCATTACAAATAATGCTTGCTCTTGGTTTGAGATAGATACCACTTATCATTTTAAGAAAATCTACATTTATTCCTGTGCTTTCTAGTGTTTTTAATAGGCCTGGGTATTGTATTTTGGCAAAGGCTTTTTCTGTATTATTAATATAATCATACGATTTTTGTTGTTTTAGTTATTTATATGGTCAATTATGCTTATAGTTTTCTAATAGGTTTCCTAATATTAAGCCAGACTTGCATTTCTGGTATAAATCCCTTCTGGTCAAATTCACTTGTAAATCCAAGTGGTCCTGGGGATTTTTCTTTGAAAGCTCATTGATGGCTTGTTCATTTTCTTTTTCTAAGATAGTGTTATTTAAGTATTCTATTTCATCTTCTGTTAATCTAGGCAGTTTATATTTTTGTAAATATTCATCCATTTCACTTAGATCATCAGTTTTATTGGCATATTGGGCATAATAACCCCTAATAATTGCTCTAATTTCTTCTTCATTAGTGGTACATTCACACTTTTCATTTTTGATATTAGTAATCTGGTTTTTTTCCTTTCTTTTTAAAAAGTCAAGTTAACCAATGATTTTTCTGTTTTATTGTTTCCCCCTTTTTATTTATTAGTTAATTGGCTTTTAGTGGTCAACACATTGTTGAATTCTGGTTTCTAATCCATTCTGCTATCTGCATCTGTTTTATGGGTGAGTTCATCCCAATCGCATTTATAGTTATGATTACTAACTGTGCATTTCCCTGTCATCCAATTTTCTTCTGTTTATCCTCTTCTTTCTCTTTTTATCCTGTCTCTCCCTTAAAATCTGTTTAGTGTCTGACCACTGCCTTCTTTTATCCACCCTCCTTTTTATTATCCCTCCCTTCTCTTACTTCCTTCCCTTCCTATTTCCCTGTTGGATAAGATAGATTTCTTTTACCAATTGAGTGCACACACATGCACACACACACACACACACACACACACACATGCACACACACACACACACACACACACACACACATTTCCTCTTTAAACTAATTTAGATGTGAGTGAAGTTTCAGCATTGCTTGGTTTCCCCCTCCCCGCCAATTTCTCCTCTTTGCATGCCTTTTTTATGTAAGATAATTTCTCCCCGTTTCCCTCTCCACTTCCTCTTCTCCTAGGGATCTGTCTTTCTTACCTATCCAATTTTTTTTACATCATCCCAACATAATTGATTCACTCCCACACCCTCTTTCTATCTTCTAACTGCCCTACTAATGATAAAGGTAAACAGTTTTAACTTTGAGTTTCTTATGCTTTCTCTTTCATATTTACCTTTTTATTCTTCTCTTGAATACTATATTTAAAAGTCAGATTTTCTATTCAGCTCTGGTCTTTTCATCAGGTATGTTTAAAAGTCCTCTATTTCATTAAATATCCATTTTACCTTGAAGGATTATACTTAGTCTTGCTAGATAGGTTGTAATCCTAGCTCTTTTGCCTTCCAGATTATCATATTCCAAGCCCTCTACTCTTTTAATGTGGTAGCTGCTAAATCTTGAGTGATCTTGAATGTGGCTCCTCCCCCTCGCTCCCATTCCCCAATCCCACACTGCCTGCTTACATTAAGTACTTTAATCATGACAGCCATTCAAAGCAGGTAATCTGATTATTACTGATTTATCTCTTTGTAACAGATTAGTTAAACCTAAGCTGTGAAATGTTAAATGATTTGCCCAAGTTCACACTGTTAACTTGCGGCATGACTGAAACTCAAACTTTGGTGCACTGATTCTAAATTCAAGGCTCTTTCCATTTTATACCATTGCAACTATAATTCCTTTGAAGCCTTGATTTTCATTAGAACTTCACTTACTCCTCAGAATTTCCAGTCTATCTGAGTGACATGGTACCACCTATGCATTTACAAGTTTTGTTTTCTCTGATAAATATTAGCATAAAATAATAGCATATCCAAACCCAATTACATTTCGATTATTCTGGCTTCATCTGGAGGAGAGTTCTCTTTTGCAAATTATTTTGGGGTTGGCTTTATGTTTGTCTATTTTCTGCAAAACAAGGGAGCACCTGCCAGGCGTTAAAAGAAGATGAGCTACCCAGGGATAATTGAAAGTTGACTGCAGAGAAACCTACTGCATCAGCTTTCTAGCAAGACTGACCTTTAGTTGAATAGAGACTGAGCTATCTGAAAAAGAGGCTAATTCCTGTGTGGGGTGAATGGCTTAGGGGAAATGAGACCTTGCCCTCACAACACCCAGGAGTATAGTTCCCTACTGTTGTTTTGTGATCTATCCCATTTTTTTTTTTTTTTTTTTTACCGACTGCTAACAATGTTGCCACCAGGGGCCGATGGGAAGACGCGACCTTTGCCAGTAGCCCCATCCTGTGAAAAGGAAACCTGTGCACCTTTGCCCCAATTCTATTAAAATCATAGAGTGGAGGGAGAGGGAGAATGAGAAGGTGCATAGTAGGAGAAACAGAGAAAGAGAGGGAGAGAGGGAGGAAGGAGGGAGAGAAGAAAGGAGAGAAGGAAAGAAAGAAAGAAAGAAGAAAAGTAGAAAAAAGGTAAGAAGGAAGGAAAGAAGATAGGAACAAAGGAAAGGAAGAAAAGAAGAAAAGAAAGGAGAGAGGGAAACCAAACTCTTCTACTCACTTTATAATGGTGTGATAATTTCTATCCCTTATTTTCTTCCCTTGAGCAAAGCTGTTTTTTGATTCCAATAACTTTGGAGGGAAGTGTGGCTCAGAGATAATTATGTTTTAAACTTGCTGAGGCATCACAGTCAGTAAGACCCTTATTCCTCCCCCACCCTGAATGGAATCTGCTGAGGCATCATGTTTCTAGGTCTTTCTCCTCCTTCCTTAGAAACTGCCAGCTTTACCTCCCCATTATGGGGAGTGGTAGGATTGGGCTGTTGGGAGCTTGGTGAGCAGATGGGGCTCCAAATGTTGTCTTAGTGTAGAATCTACCCAAGCCTGTATAGGGGTGGAGCTACATTAACACCATGGAGAGTAACTCTAGTATCCACTCTAATACCCAGCTTCCCAGCTGATCCAAATCCTAATTCTCTGTCTCTGTCTTTCTCTTCCCCACCCTTCCTAGTCAATATGCTTTTGGGATTAGGTAAAAGTTTATTTGGCTAGTTGGGGTACAGTAGAAAGAATGCTGGATTTGGAGTGAGAGAGGCCAAAGTTCACATCTTGATTCTACTATTTTCTTCCTGTCTGATCTTTGGCCAGCCACTTAATCTCTGTGTGCCTCAGTTTGCTCAAATATAAAATGAGGGGGTTGCATCAGATGATTTAAGAAGTTCTTCCCAGCTCTAAATTTATGATCCCATAATCCTAAATGGACCCACAGTGTGGTTTTAGTATCACTTGAAGCAGGGGCTCCTAGGAAAGGAGAGAAGTGGAGGGGATTAAGATTTAAGATTTCCTCCCTAAGATTAGGGACGAAAGAAGTTCATTTCAGGTGCAGTGCCCTGCTCTGGGGGAGTGGAGGTGGAACTGTGGTTCTGATGAGGATGGAATTCCTCAAGTGGGGAAGGGTAGGGCCTTTCCATTCGATGAGAGAAAAGTACATCCAGGGAGCCCTCTAAACTAACTCCAGAACTTCTGTTGTTCAGTTATTTCAGTGTCTGACTCTTTGTGACCCCATTTGGGGGTTTCTTGGCAAAGATGCTAGAGGGGTTTGCCATTTCCTTCTCCCTCTCATTTCATAGATGAGGAACTGAAGCAAACAGGGTGAAGTGACTTGCCCAGGGCCACACAGCTAGTAAGAGTCTGAGGCTGGATTTGATCTTCCCAACTCCAGGCCTAACATTCTTTCCCGTGTGCAACCTAGCTTCCCAGAACTTTGGGCCCAGTGTATTGGAGGAATTGATCCACTCCAATCACTAACAGAGGTCTGATTCCTATGGAGTTGGCCCAAAGGAGGCTGAGTCTTGTTTTCTTTAAAGTAGGCAGATGGCAACCCTGTGATGCCTCTACTCTTGAGACACTCTTTTGCCTTTTCCTCCTGGACCTTCTCTCTCCATCCAAAACCTGTCCCAAATGCCTTCTGTTCACCTCTCAGAAATCCTGTTGGTAGCTGGTTGGGGTCAAATATGGTAGGCCATTGGATCCCCTTTGGAGTTCTGAGTACACTGGTTGGAGCTTTTGGCCTAATGGGTTTTTAAACATAGTACTCAGGGTCTTCCAATAAACAAATCTAAAGGTGGTACATATATATATATATACATATACATATATATATATATACATATCTATACACACATGTGGCATCTATCTATCTGTCTCCTCAGTCAGCACAAGGAGGAGAGAGGAGCTATTTCAATGGATAGCCAATTTTCCTGCTAGAACGCCATTACCTACAGTTAGAAAAATAAATCAGACACCCTGCTGTTCACATAGCACCTGGCGCACAGTAGGCACTTAATACATGCTTGCTGATGTGATCCGACTTGCTATTATTCCACAGTATGGAGTAAAGAGAGTTTGAATCTTGACTCTGCCATGTATCAGCTCTGTAACTCTGGGCATCATCTAATTTCTCTGGGTCTCAGTTTCCTCCCCTACATAATAGGCATTGTAACAGATGTACACCTGTATCATAGGATTTTTCTGAAGAGCAAATGAGATAATGCATATAAAGTACTTTATAAACAGTAAAGCATGTTTTAAATTTGAGCTATCTCATCTTATCATCACTGTCACTTAGTACAGAAGACTGAGTGCTAGACCTGGAGTCGGGAAGACCTGAGTTATAATGTAGCCTCAGACAAACCTCTGTCTGCCTCAGTTTCCTCAGCTGTAAAATGAGAATAATGATAGCGGTTACTGGCCAGCATTGTTGGGGAGATCCAATGAGATAATATTTGAAGAGTGCTTTGCAAACCTTAAACCTTACTTAAGTTATTGTTAGTATTTGGATCTAAAAAGTATAATGAAAAAAATCCATACTTTTGGCTCTAGGAAGAGATGAAGTGAGAAGAGGGAAAGCTCAGGAAGCCTGGGCGAGGGAATTACCCCAGTGTTCAGCTAGGATTCACTTCTTACTCCCCTTTGTTCCTTCACCCCAGCCTCCACCCAGAGCTTTGAGTCCATTCCCATCGAGGTATGTGCCACCTAACCAGATCAGAAGCTGAGAGTGGCTTGGGGTCAAAGAGTAACTTCCAAAGGTGAGTAGTTTTATTTATTTATTTTTGGGGGATTTTGGTAGTCAGTAGATAAGATGTGTGGTCTACAGAATCTTTGACAGTGTGTTTCACAGACCAAAAAGTTTGAAAGCTACTAGTCTATATTGCTCAAATGACTTTTTCCAACAGCCAGCATGAAAAGCAATAGGTTTAGTTTGGATTTTTAAGATAAGGCTCCATTCTCCTGACCCTAAACAAGTGGTTTGTTACACAAAAACAGACAGAATCTCAGAGCTGGATGGGACCTCCTGGGCCATGGGTGGGGAACCTGTGGCCTCGAGGACACATGTGGGGCCCTCTAGGTCTTTGGGTGCAGCCTTTTGACTGAGTCCAAGTTTTACAGAACAAATCCTTTTACTAAGGGGATTTGTTCTGGGAAGTTTAGGTGCAGTCCAATGGCTGCATTTGAGGACCTAGGGGGCCACATGTGGCCTTGAGGCCACAGGTTCCCTATTACTGTCTTAGGCCATATGGTCCAGCCTGTGCTTGACCAATAATCCTTGATGCAATGTTACTGACAAGTGTCTGTCCATCTTTCAGTTGAAGATGTCTAATGAAGAACAACCAAGTTGCTATCTCCTGAGGCAGCCCATTTTGCTTTTAGATAGCCCTAATTATTAGAATAAGGGCAGCTGGGTGGCACAGGAGATAGAGTACTGGGTCTGCAGTCAGGAAGACTCATCTTCTCAAGTTCAAATCAAGCTTCAGACACTTCCTAGCAGTGTGACCCTGGGCAAGTCAATTAACCCTGTTTGCCTCAGTCTTTTTTCATCTGTAAAATGGGCTGGGGAAGGAAATGGAAAACCACTTTGCCAAAAAAAACCCCAAAGAGAGGTCATGAAGAGCTGGACACGACTGAAGAATGACTAAACAACCAATTATTAGAATGTCTTTCCTTAAATCAAGCCTAAATTCACCTCTTTGAAACCTCCACTTGAAAACTCACAGCTCCTAGTTCTCTCTGGGGCCAAAGACAACAACCCCAGTCCCTGTTCCATATGTCAGCCTTTTAAATACTTGAACAAGGCTCTTGTATCTGTGCTAAGTTTCTTCTCTAGACCAAACCTAGCTGAAGGGTCATGGACTTGGAGCTGGTAGGGACCTTAGAGATCATCACATCATCTTTTTACAGATAAGGAAATGGAAGCCAAGGAAGATTAATTGGATCACTCAAGGTTACAAAGGGAGTTAAGGGGACAGAACCAGGTTTTAAACCCAGGTGCCCTGATTTGAAATCCATATCCCCAGTTCCTTCGTCTTAGGGCTTCTGACTTTCCAGCTTGCCCTCATCTGGGCAGGTTTCCACTCAGCAGTGTCCTGGAAGGTTATTGTTCCATTTCCTCAGGGGACCAGGTCCATCTGTGACCTGAGAAAGTAGAAGATACAGGCCCCTCCTTGACATTGCATGGAATAGAAAGCCTCGGGGAAGTGACTTCAAACTCATTTCCACAGTCATCTTTGGAGCCCATCTGTCATACCACATCTGGAGGATTATGCTTATTTCTGGGCACCACATTTTTTTTTCTTATTATAGGACAGCCTTTATTTCACTCCACAGAAAATACAGAAGGCATGGAGGACTAGCAGGAACCCACAGATAGAGAAAACACAGAAAGCATTCACTGTAGCCAATAAGCAATCAACACAATTCCCTTCCCTGTGTATGGGTCTCCCTTTCTCACCAAGGTCCTAGAGTCCTTCTGACTCAGGTCCACTCCATGGTTTAGACTCCCCCCAGAAGGGAATTGAACTTGGGGCTTTCACTAGGGAAATCCCTGACAATCTGGGGGTCCCTCCTATACATAGTCTCTCCATGACTCTCAATGCCACCCTGTGATTTAGTCTTCCCTTGGAATGTAAAAGCTCTCTGGCGCTTCCCATCAGATCTACACTGCCTAAATAACTCACGGGTATTTAAAAAGTACAGGTCTTCTGCTACTCATGCTGTGCATTTTGTTCCTTACTGTTTCTCTAGCTAAGGGAGCTGGTGGCCAATCCTCTTCTATCCACGACACCCTTCTCTCTTAAGAAGGCCACATCTCTCTACTCTTGGGGTATTTCTCTGTAGGATTACTCTCTCTGGGTCTCTTGTTCTCTCTGTCTCTACCCCCTCTCCCCCAATTTTACCTCCAGTGGCCACGCACAGACCAAATGCCACTGCTGATTGGCATGAGACCTTTTATATGCTTCAATCAGGACGGTTCTCCTCAGGCAGCCTAATGATGTTCCACCTTTGACTCAGGTGTTCACTATTTTGATGCCAGACTTAGTGTAAACACCTGGTAGGCTTAGCACACTGTGGCTCAGAACTCCTGACCTCAAGCAATCCACCAGCCAAAGTCTTGGGGCTATTGTCAAAGTAACATGCAAGGCTGGTGCTACAGAGCACCGCTTTTTAAGAAGGATGCTGACAAGCTGAGCCTTGTCTAGATAAGGGCAATTGGTATTATAAAGGAATGAGAAAATGTCCTATGAAGATTGAATTAAAAAACAAGCAGGGCCTTCTTAGTCTGGAATATAAGTCCTCAAACCAATAAATCAGATACTTTAGGCCACATGATGGGCAAGATGTAAGACTATTCTATTTCTGCAAACGTCTTCATTCTGCTAACCAGGAATGTGCTGGAACCAGCTTATACCAGCTTGAGAACCAATTACAAAATTTTGAGTGTAAGCATTTACAACTTGGAAAACAGCAAACACTACAAATCAGATTTGTTCTGTTTGTTCAGTTGATGGTTTATACTTAAGAAAATAGTGAAGAAAATGCTAATAATGCAGATTGATCTTGAAAGGGTGTTATGCATTCATCCTTTATTTTTGAGAGATGATTGTTAAACATTTACCAGCATACTTCTACCTGCAACCTTCAAAAGAGGAATTCTATATTAAATGTAGAATAATTACAGCTAAATCCATGGAAGATAGAACCACTGATGAGGTAAAAGTCCTTTATGAAATAACATTGGAGAATTTTAATACTTAGAGGACTCACTCACTCTCCCACCAACCTTTGAATGTCCTTTGCACATGACCTCCACCAATTTTCACATATCCACCAGCTTCCACATGCCCTTAAGAGCAACTATAAACAAACTCAGAGGCTCATGCCTGGGTTTAGTTTTGGGATCCATCTCTACTGTGATTACTGTCCAAATATTTCTTCCCCATATCCTTCCTACCATGCAAGAAATAGAAGATATTGATTCTGCCAAACCATATGAAGGAAAGGTAGCAGTTAGAGGGAGGAATTGGGTTGGGTACTGGAGAGGACATCTGCATAATACTTGAAGGAAAAGAGATTGAAACTCAGGATTCCTACAGAGGTTACTTAAGGCTGGGACTCATGCCAGTGGGATCTATAGCCCCTAACCCAAGAAGCCTCAGTAGCCTTGAAGCCCACATTTAGAGGGTCTACTCACCAGCAAAGGGGAAATAGACAGAAAATGAATGATAGAGAATATAAGAAAAAAGTTGGAAACACAAAAGATATCAAGAGAAAACATACCAATAAAAACCCAGCTAACAAACAGATAAAACAAAAAGGATCCTAAAAATATAGGGAAGAATAAGTAAAACAAAAAGGAGAATATAAAGCTCTCTGAGGGAATATTATAGTATTTCTTGTAAAATCTCTACATCTAGGTGATGTATCCATTTTGACCTTATCTTGGTAAATATTGATCCATGTCCAGTTTCTGCCATACTACTTTTCAGTTTTCTCAAGAATTTTACCAAATAATGAATTCTTATCCCCAAATCTTATGTCTTTACACTTGTCAAATGCAATGTTATGTTTATTTGCTACTGTAAATTGTAGGTCTACTCTATTTCATCAATCTACCTTTCTATTTTTTTTGCCAGTACCAGAAAGTTTTGATACTTACTGCCTTATAAAACAGTTTAAGATCTGGTACTGCTAAACCGCCTTCCTTTAGACTTTTTTTTCCCATTATTTCCTTTGATATTCTTGAATTTTTGCTTTTCCAAATGAATTTTATTATTTTTTCTAATTCAGTAAAAAAATAAACTTAATTGAGTTGGAGTTGAATATATAAATTACTTTGGGTAAAATTATCATTTTTATTATCTTGTCCTTGCCTACCCATAAAAAATTAATATTTGTCCAGTCATTTAAATCTGATTTCATTTGTGTAAAAAATTTTTTAAAAAATAATTTCAAAAATATAATTCCTGGGTTTGTTTGGACAGGTGTACTATCAGGTATTTTATACTGTTTAGCAGCTATTATAAATGGGGTATTTTTTACTATCTCTTTTTGCAGTTTTGTTTGTGATATGTAGGAATGCTGATGATTTGTGTGGATTTACTTTATGTCCTTCTACTTTGCTAAAATTATTAATTGTTTCAACTAACTTATTAGTTGAGTCTTTAGGATTTTCCAAGAATATCATTGTATCATCTGCAAAAAGAGATAGTTTTATCACCTCATTCTCTATTCTGATTCCTTCAATTTCTTTTTTTCTCTTTTTGCTGTTGCTAGAATTTCCGTTACAATATTGGTGACAATGGGCATCCTTGTTTCACACCTGATCTTACTGAGAAGACCTCTAATTTATCTAGTTTAAGTTGTGGTATATGATTGTGATGGAATACCTACTGTGCTATAAGAAATGAGCTCAATGATTTTAGAAAAGCATGGAAAGACTTGAATGAAATAATGAAGAGTGAGATGAGCAGAACCAAGATAACATTGTATACAGTAATAGCAATATTGTTTTAAGAATGACTGAATGAATATGTTATTTTGTCTATTATAAATACCCAAATTAACAATAAAGGACATATAAAGAAAGACATGCTCTGCATCCAGAGAAAGAACTGATAAATAGAAGCATGTAGAGAATAATTTTATACACACACACACACACACACCCATTTGTGTCTAATGGTAACCATCTTTGGGGGTGGGGGAGGTAAGAGAAAAGAAGAAAAAATCTACATGATAGTTTTGTAGTATATTTGAAAGGAATAACAAGTTGGGTATAGTAGATTTGCAGTTTCGTGTACAATCATCTTTTTTATTGTTCTATGTTATGGAAATGCTTGTTTTGTTCCATAAATTAAAAATAAAATTTTAAAAAGGAAAATATTGTAATATGAAAGAAAATAAACCAACAAGGCCTAATGAAAGACAGAATCCTGTAAACCCCTTCAGAGAGCATGGACAATAACAAGACACTCCAAAATGTTTCAAAAGTGAAAGCCAAATCGGTAAAAGAAAAAATTAGGAATGAATATAGGTTAGAAATTGAAGGTCTAAGTATAGAAATAAAAAACAATTATCAGATCTGGAAAAATCAATCCATAATGGAGAATTTCTCTAAAGAAGTGAGAGATGAACATATTTGGAACACAAAATACTTAAGTGGGGGAAGGGAAAAAATTCTACAGCCACAGAATGTAGCCATTCTATCCAATCACACCTGGAATGTTGCATTCATGTTTGGCCACCATATTTTAAGGCAACTTATTTACGTTTGAGGACATTAAGAGTACTACACATTTGGCCTGGAGAAGAGAAAATTTAAAATTTCACAGGGATATAGTGCAAATTTTCAGATGTTTAAGGAGTTTTCACATGGAAGAAGAGGATTAGATTTATCCTTTGTCATTTCAGAGGGCAGAATTTGGATGAATGAGTAAAAGTTACAGGGAGGTGGATTTTCATTTAAAGTATGAAAAAATTTCCAAGCCACTAAGTAGTGTGGAAAAAAGACTGGATTTATGATCAGAGGGACCTAGGTTTGAATCCTAAACCAATAATTACTACACATGCTATGTGATGTCAGTCAAATTATTTCTTCTTTGTAGAACATCATTTCTTATTTTGTAAAATGAAGGAATTTAATTGGATGATCTCGAAAGTCCTTTTGAGTTCTAAAGCCTATAATCTCAACAGTACCCAAAAAAGGAATACATTTCGATGTGAGGTAGTGAGTTCCCAGTTAATAGAGGTGTTCAAATGGAGGCTCGATGACCTCTTCTTGGGAGATGCGGCAAAGGAGATTTCCAGTTTGGGTAAGGGTTGAATTTGCCAGGTCTCTTCAGACTCTGACACTCCATGATTCTATGATTCACTTAGCTAAACACTAGTGGTGTTTGCTCCATGTGCCCTTAGCTTAATCAAAAGCAGTGGGTGAAGAAGTCACAGGCAACAAAGGTTCTCCACTATGAGGTTGCATTCCTGGCAAAAATAAAGGAAAGGGGAACTGAAGTCTGGAGAGGAATACTGAGACGACACTGTCTCATAGTATAAGATCTCTGATTTTCCCGGAGGCTTTCACTGCTCTTCACTAAAGCACTAAAGCTGCATTTGTGAGCCGGAAAGCCCCTTTCTGAAGAAGTAGTGGCTTCAAAAGCCTGAACTTTCCCTCTCTTATCAGTGGCTTGGGCTCTAGAGGAGCTATCCACATTTGGAGGATTGTTCAAAGGGAGAGAGAGATCTGGCAGCTGGGGTTGAAATGGCAAGAAATATCCTGACCTGATATTGCACTTGTGATAGGCTCCCACACGCATCCTCTCCCCAAATCTGCAGGAAATAAGCCCCCAGATTATGCAGCCCCATGGATGACTGGCAAAAAGAAAGACAGGAAAGAGCCAATGGAGACATATTTTTCCAGATGGGGCCAGCAAGGTCACCTAGACCTCCCCCTCAGACCTTATATATCACTTTGTTTTATCCCTCTAATGCCCTTCTTATGCAATATGCAATACGCAATATATTGCATTATATAATAATGTGATGCTATTTTAGCTTCTGCTAGACTGTGAGTACCATAAGGAGCTTCAATGAGGCCTTATCCAAATGCCCCATCGATAATAGCCTGGTGTATGGTAAATTGATCACAGAACTGGAACGGTTCTTAATGGTCATTTAATCTAAGCTTCTCATTTGATGAATTAGGAAACTGAACCCCAAGGAGGTTAAACAACTTGCTTAACATAACGTAGGTAGACAGAGCTGGAATTCTTCTGACCTTTGATCTGTCAATTTTGGATGGCACTAGGCTAAGGGAAAGGGAAAAGGAACAGACATTTATTAAGCAACTTTTATGTGTCAAGCATTGTGCTAAGCATTTTACAAATATTATTTCTAGAAGTGAATGTATCAGTGAGGAGGGAAGTGGGGTGAGGGGAGGAGGAAGATGGGACCTCTAATCCATTTCCTTCCACCTGGTTCCTTCTACTCTTTGAGCCCCAAACCAGGAACTTACGGAAATGGGATTGAGAAGTCACCCACAAGACATTTGTGGTTTGCAGGGTCCTGTATTGCTCTTTCTCTACTATTCCCGCTGCTCTTTTTCCTCCTTATTTTCTATGACTTGAGTTTTTGCAAGGAAAGAATCTTGCTTTGCTTATTTAAGTTGAAGAGAAGATAGCTTTCCTGACTGCCTGGGATCATCTTATATAGAGTGTCTAGGGGAAGGGAGAGCAAGGTCTGAGGTCCTCTGAAGGCCCTTACATCACTAGGATTTTGTGATACTTCATGCTCCAGGAATATGATGAATAAAGAGAAACAG
This sequence comes from Trichosurus vulpecula, assembly GCF_011100635.1. Lineage (NCBI taxonomy): Eukaryota > Metazoa > Chordata > Mammalia > Diprotodontia > Phalangeridae > Trichosurus > Trichosurus vulpecula. The sequence continues at coordinate 176,956,621 of NC_050574.1, forward strand.
AAGAATTTACATGAACTGACACAAAGTTAAGTAAGTAAAGCCAGGAAAACAATACAGCCAGAGACTACAAAAATGTCATGTCAGCAAACCAAGTCAACAAGCTCTTGTAAAGGGCTTACTAAAGACACTGTGCTAAGTTCTAAGTTCAAAAAAAGGCAAAAACCTGGCCCCTGACCTCAAGGAGCTTATATTTTAATGGGGAGGACAACATGAAAATAGTTATGTACATACATATGAAGGATAAGTGGGAGGTAATCCTATCCCCACAAGCAGTACCTCGTGCCAAAAGGTAGGATTTGAGCTAAAACTTGAAGGAAGCCAGGAGGGGAAAATGAGGAGAGAGAGCATCCTTGGTATGAGGGACAGTAAGTAGAAAACGACTGAAACTGATTGTTTTATTGCAAAATTATAAAGAATAAGTTTAGTCCCAGAGAAGAGAGGAAAAGAGCCCTCCCTTTGTTCCTTAGCTGATGTGGGTTTCCATGGATGTGGAACAGTACATATAATGTCAGATTTTTTTAATGCATTGATTAATTTGCTGATTTTTTCCTCTTCCTCTTTTTCTTTTATTAAAAATGTTTTAAGGGATGACTCTCTGGGAGGGAGGAAGGAAGAGGAAAACACAGGGGAAAATCTAGATAATGTAAAAACCAAATAAATCAATAAAATATATTTTAAAAACTTATCTTTCCCCCCCAAAAACCAACCCTTTTTCTTAACTCCCTTATTGTTAGCTCAATCACAAAGGCCAAAAGTGTGAGGATCATTCTTGTTTACTCCTTTTCCCCCACATCCATTCAGATAGATACAGAGATAGACAGACCAACAGCACATTTGTTAAGGGCTTATTATGTTCCAGGCTCTGGGCTAAGTGCTAGAGATCTGAATATAAGAAAACAAGATGGTCTCTACTCTCAAGGGACTTATATTCTAATAGGAGAAGACAAATAATAAAGAGCTGGAAAGCTCTGAGGGAGGGCAGTTTTTACAGCAGTAGGTTGGGAGGTAAGGAAGTTCAGAAAGGAGTGAAGTGAACAGCATGGCTAGGGTCCCTCAAGAAAAGGCAGTCCTGGCCAGAGACCAAACTAGAGGACAGTTGTCTTGAGATGAGCAGAGCAGCTGGTGAGGAGGTGGAGAGTAATTTAATTCAGTAGCCTAGTTCTGTGGATTATTTATTCAAAATATCTTTCCTATTCCCACCCCAATTCAAGTTCTTATTACTTCAGGCCTAGACTATTAAAATGGCCCCCTAACTGGTGGTAGATGAGCATAGATAAAGGCCTAGAAACATGCTCTGCTGTATAAAGAACAGTTGAAAGACCATGGGGTATTAGGCCGAAGAAGAGACAATTTAAGGAGGAGACAGGAAAGTTGTCTTATTTGAAGGGTTATCAGGTTGTATAGAGATTCAATTTGTTCTGGTTAGTCCCAGAGAACAGAACTAGGACCAGTTGGTAGGAATTATAAAGAGGCAGACTTTGACTTAGTCTAAGAAAGTACTGCCTAACAATTAGAACTGTCTGAAAATAGAATAGGCTGCCTTGGGAGGCAGAATTCCCCTCATTCTTCAAGGAGAGGCTGGGTGATGGTTTGCTGGGGAAGTCTTATATAGGATTCATTGATTGGCTGGGGATTAGCTCTCTGAGGTCCCTTCCAGTTTCATATTCTATGTTCTTCCTGAATCTATTCTTCCAATCTATTTTATATAGAACTGTCAGATTAATCTTCCTTCAATATTTCTTTGCCCACATTTTCCCTCCGCCTTCAGTCAAAAAGCTTCATGGTGAGGATTCTTTGCCTAATGAATAGATAATTCAAAATCCTTGTCTAAGCATTCAAGAGCTACCTTTGTCTGGTCCCAACCTAACTTGTCAGCCTTGTCTTCCACTACTTCCCTATACAAACCCATAGTCCCAGCCAAAAAATTATTGACTATTTCCCAAATAAATTATTCCCCTTCTCCACTTTTGTGTCCTTGGCCTTACTATTCCTTTAATGTAGATTGCCCTACTCCACATCTCTGCCTATTGAAATTCTGCCCAATGTCAAGGCCCAACTCAAACGCTTCATTTTCTATGAAGCTTTCCCATCACAGCCAGAAATGGACTCCTCCTCTGAATTTCTTTGGAAGATTGTCATGAATTATCTTGCATTGTAGTTATTTGTGTACATCATCCCTTTTACCAGATGGTAATCTCCCTGAGACCAGGAAAGTGCCCCATACATACATTTTTATATCTCCATAGATATTGGAGATATTGCCCAATAAATATTTGTTGAATTAATACGTTCCCAGTGTGGCACTGTTAATTTAACACACAGAGGGAGCTAAAGTGGCCCACTCTATTCTCTTACTAGAACATTTTCTCCTGGCTTATTGGTCTGCTTTTTCTCTTCAGACATGTCATGAGTATCCTGACTCCACACCTTTGTTCCTGCTGTGGACAAAGCCTCCTTCTTCCACTAATCTATCTGGGTCCTGTTTATACTTCACTGGTCAGCTTAAGTCCCACTTCCTTTACTGTGCATCTTTACCTAACTACCCCAGTCGATAGTAATCTCTCCTCTGAACTCCCTATAGAAGAACTTAATGATTCTGCCATCCATAAATCACAGGATGGATGTCTGAGCTGAAGGGGACCTCTGAAATCACCCAGGTCCATCACCCCATTTTAGAGGGAAAGGCACTGAGGCTTAAGGAGGTTAATTGAATAGCTACTGGACCATCATGGAACTGGGATTTGAACCCAGATCCTCAGACTCCTCAATCTTGGCTTTCTCCACCATACCAAACTGCTTTCCATTGTTCCACACCTACCAGCTATCATTAATTTATCTATCTTGGCATTCTATCAGTAAACTCCTTGAACTCAGGGATTTCATCTTGTTTGTAATTGTTTACCCCACAGAGCATATGTTTAATAATGCTTGTTAATTGATTAATTCGCACTGATGACAATTGACATTTATCTCGTTCTTTGCATACATTCTCTCTGTTCAATCCCCTCAACGACTCTGTGAATTAGACACTAAAGGTGTGGGGGAAAGAAAGGTTGGCTTGGAGTCAGGAAGACTTGGGTTATGAATCCTACCTCAGATATTTCCTAGCTGTGTGACCCTGAGCAAGTTACCTAACCTCTCTGAGCCTCAGTCTCTCATCTGTAAAATAAGAAGATTGGACCCGATTGCTTCTAAGCAATCTGATGACATTCTAGCTCTAAATCTATGATTCCACATCGATGATGCCTATTTTATAGATGAGAAACTGAGGCTCAAAGAGTTAAATGACTCAACTATTAGGGTTGCATAGCTAGGAAGTGCCAGAGGTGGGATTGGAAAAGCCAGTTCTAATTGGCTCATGAAAGCTGATTGTTAAATTTTCAGTAGGAACATTTACCCTATAGAAATTTGGAAATGCTCAAGTCAGGGCTTGATTTATTGTTTTATTGTTGTCTAGACTTAAGAAAGCGATGGAGAAAATATGAATAATTCAGATTAAACTTGTGCCTTGGGTACCTGTTATTTTCAGAGAGTCCATTGTTAAGTATTTCTTCAGCATGCTCCTGGATAGGAACCCAGTTCCTCTTGACTCTAAGTCCATCACTCTTTCCACTACACCACGAGGCCTTCAGGGATCTGAAGCACATTCAGATTCATTCTTCTCTGTGACCAATGACACATGCAGGATGGTTGACTAGGGGAGGTCTTCTTTGATCATGGAACAAAGTGAAGCAAACAAGACCATGTGAGGATTGATCCCATGACCTCACCACTGATTCATCCTTGACCTCCTCACATATGTCTCAGGCCTATTGGGCAGAAAGCAAATCATTCCTAATAGCATCTGAGCAGGGCCCAAACATGCTTGTAATGGGATCATCATCTTTCTTCATCAATAGGCTGTTGTTTTGCCTTCAGTGGGACAAAGATGTTCTATCCCTTGGCACATGCACTAGGAAATTAATTAACAACTCATCCAGAAGGGAAGGAAATAGCTTCTGGACTCCACAGGAGACTTTCAGCAAGCAAGCTACCACACAGGCTCCCCATCCCCCCTACTCCCAGCCTTGGTTCCTCAGGTTCCGCCTGGGATACAGGCAGTGACTGTTCCTTCCCAGAGGCTTAGGCCCTTGCATGGAACTTGTTGCCCAATGGGCAGCCAAGAATAGAGGGGAAGCCTGGCTTTGCTCTGCCCTTCTAGCCTCAGTCCTGATGAATACCTCAGATTTATATGTCATTAAATAATTAACTCAGTGCCACAGCAGAGAAAAACTAATGTCGGTCTTGGTAAAAGACCTCAATTAATTGCTTTTCATTTCAGGCCTGTGCAGTCTCTCCATGATGAGATAAAAGAGAGAGGAAGTGGGTCTCACAGCTAGGCCGAGAGACACCTTCATAAAAGGTGAAAAATGACTCTCTTCTGATCAGGCTTTGGTCTGCAGGATTATAAGAGCTTTGCTCAACCAGGGACTGTCACCATCAGATCCCAGGAATTAATGGACAGGCCAGTGCTCCTCTTTTTGCTGCTTCCAGGAGAAGTGGAAGGTTGGAAGAGGGTGTGGTTGGCAAAGAACCCTTTGATGTTTTGGTGTTAGGAGTTAAGGGACTGGTCCCCGTGAGACAGCCTAATTCCATGGGGGTAGAGAAAGCATGGGGCTCTCTTATGATACTTAGGGGATGTTCACACAATCATTTATCATATAGCTGGATTCCTGTTTACTGAATGTGGTTGTAATATCTCAGGGGATATTTCCTGACCTAGAACACAGGTGAATACACAGAACACTCAGTTCTAGAGCTAGAAGGGTGTGATCCAAGATCATTTGCTTCATTTCGAACATGGTAACATTGAGGCCCAGAGAGGCTGAAGAGACTTGCCCAGGGCCACCCAGCTAATCTGTGGCAGGGCTAAGTCTGGCATCTAAGTAATTTAGAGCTAGAAGGAACCTTCGAAGGCAGTTGAGTCCAACCCCCCTCATTTTACAGATAAGGAAAGTGAGGTTCAGAGAGGTTGTGACTTGCCACTGCTACCTAGCTAGTCAGCGTCTAAGACAGGATTTGAACCCAGGTCTTTTGAAGTACAAGTCCAGGGCCCTATACACTCTGCCAGGTTTCAAGACATACTATAACAACTCCAAAGGACTTATGATGGTAAATGCTATCCACATTCAAAGGAAGAACTGTGGCATCTGAATGCAGATTGAAGCATACTATTTTCTCTTTTTTAGGTTGTTTTTTCTTTCTCATGGTTTTCTCCTTTTGTTCTGATTTTTTTTCACAACATGACTAATGTGGAAATATGTTTAATATGATTGTACATGTATCAGATGGCATGGCATCTTGGGGAGAGAGGGAGAAAATAACTTGGAACTCAAAATCTTATAAAAGTGATTGTCAGAAACTCTCTTTACATGTAATAGTAAAAAATACTATTAAACAAAAAAAGACTTACTATAATGGTTTACTTCTCTATCTGTAGATGATTTTTCAGAATCAGTCAATAAACATTTATCAAATACCTACTATGTGCCAGATGAAGAACAACAAAATGAATCAAAATGTGTTAAACTCTAAAGAAACCTACAAATGTTAGATGTTAACAGTTATTACTGCCAGCAGCAGGAAGAACATGGTGCCTTAGTGTCCAGTGTCAGGTATGGGGATGCTTGGGTTGCCTCCCCTGGTTTGGGCCTGTGCAAGAATGAGCATGAAAGGGTGATTTCAATAGGATTTGCTCCCACCTCCTTTCCCTGACCTTCCACATATTCTTAATCTGTGAAGAGCTCTAGCCTTCTTGGAGAAAGGTCTCTGAACATGAGTCAGCATTAAAGTGCTGAAATGAATAAAGCAAGTCTAATCCAGGGAATGGGATTTTTCCCCATGTAAAAAGGGAACCAGCTTCACCTGACCCATCCTCAGTCTCTGGCACACCTGGGATTTTTCTTTACCTATTATCCAATGGGTGGCACACCAGGGTTTCTGGGGGAGCAGGCTATCCTGTTTCTCATTTGCCGTCAATCCTTATCAGGCCTCTGAGATTCCTGTGTCATATTTTTCTCCATTCCTCCCCTCCCTTGCCCCAGTTTTCCTGGCCTTAGCATTAATGTTATCCTTCTCTCCTTTCAGTTCTCCTGAGCAAAAGTAGTCTTTTTCAACAAGGACTTGACTAGCAAAAATGGGGAAATAAAAAAAATCTACATAGGAAAAATTTAGCATTGATGAGTTACTGAACATGAGGATTTTATCCCAGATATGTCTAATCTAGTCACAGAGGCAAGCACAGCTTCAATGAAATTCAACCAACATTCATTAATTCCAGTTTGGCTGGGCTTAAGAGTGTGAAGGGGAGTAATGTGGAACAAATATGGAAAGGCAGGTTTGGAGCCAGATTGCACAAGAGGCTGAATACCCCATTTAGGAGTGTGGATTATATTCAATAGCTAATGGGGGAGTTTGGGAAGGCTTCTGAGGAAGGGGTGGGGATGGGTAGATGGAAGGGTGGCCTTGGCAGTTGACTGGCCCCATCATGTTATTTGCAGCAAGAGCATTTAAAGCCTTTTACAATCTGGCTCCAACCTCATGGTACTTTATACTCTTTTATATATTCTATGGACAGAAAGGTGGTAGCAGTGGATAGAACCCCAGGCCTGGGTAAAAAAGACTTGAGTTCAAATTCATCCTCAGACACAATTAATAGCTGTGTGACCCTGGGCAAGAGACTTAACCCTATTTGCCTCAGTTTCCTCCTCTGTTAAATGATCTGGAGAAGGAAATGGCAAACCACTCCGTTATCTTTGCCAAGAAAACCCCAAATAGGGTCATGAAGAGTCGGACAGGACTGAAACAATTGAAGGACAAAGACAACAACACACACACTATACTTCAGTTTTCTTACTGTTACTCACACAGGGTGCCCATTTCCCATCTCCCATCTCTGTGCTCTGTGCTCTGTGCTCACCTCAACTTCGTAGAATCCCTGGTTTCTCCTAATACTCAACTCAAGCATCACCTTCTACATGAAGCTTTTCCTGATCCCTTCAATTACTAGTGACTCCTCCTCCAAATTACCTTATTTTTATTTTGGATGTATTTTGTCTTTCCTGAGCGCATGGATGAGCACGTAGAAGCAACTTAGAAACCCATCTGGGAATAAAAGTTAACTGTATAGGTCAACCACACAGCGAAGGATCGGTTTACAGATAGAAGCCCGAAAGGTTATAGTAATGCCGATGGTTCCTCCCTGGTGTGCTGTTCTTGCCAGAGTTTTCCTTGGGGCTTCTTCTCTGCAAGCTAAGCACCCTAGGGTTTGGGGGAGCCCTCAAGGTAGTGCTAGGCCAGGTATTGGAAAGTGTGAAGATGTTGTTAAAGCAGGAGAAGAGCCACAGATGATAAGGAGTGAGGTTGACAAATATAATCAGGTCTGGTACACGGGGAAAGTCATGGTTACAGGTAGGGTTCAGTAGAGGCAGTCTAGTGGCAGTAGGATGTGCTACATGGGAGGTTTCCAACTCTTAGCTGGCTTCTCACTCCCCAACAATTGCAGCCAAGAAGTGAATACAGTTTTTTTTTAAAAATAAGCAGTTATTAAGTACCTAATATGGTCCTGGAATTATGCCAAGCACTTTATAAATTTTATCTCATTTGGTCTTTCCAACAACCTTGGGAGAAAGGTGCTATTATTATCCCCTCTTTACAATGGAGGAAACTGATTCAAGACAGAAGTTAATTGACTTTCCAGGGTCACACTGGTACTAAGTATCTGAGGTCTTCCTGACTTCAGGTCCAGTGTTTTGTCCACTGCACCATCTTGCTGCCTCCAAATTCAAGAAGCATGGGAAAGCTTGAGTGTTCACCTCTGGAGACCTATGTTGCAGCAATGACTGTCAGGTCTTACTTTTATGACTGTCAACAAATTGTTTAACCTCCTAGAGGCTCCATTCGTTTACATCTGTAAAATGGGGATAATCATATCTGTCAAGCCTGCCTCGCTAGGTCATTGTGAGGATCCAATGAGTTAACGGATATGGAAGAACTCTGTAGCCATAGGGCCCAGGAGGAGCTAAGTTGTTATTATGGGTTCCTGGAGGGCTGGGACTTGGCCTGTGTTCCCTTTGTAGAGCACCCAGAATGATGGCTCTGTATGAATAGGTACTTAATAAGAGGTTTTGGATGATAGTGATTATGAGGCTGGTGATCAGCTGTTCTGCTGTCTCCATTCCTATTGGGACCATGCAGATGGAAATGAAAGATTTCACTTGCCTTTCTATGCCTGGACAGAAAGTGAGCAGTCGAGAGAGTAAGGAGTGGTGTGAAAATGAAAGTGCTGCTGCCCTCCCACCTCCCCAGGTGAAGTGCTCAGGCCTTTCCCAGGCCTTACTCATCCAGGCCCTCAGGCCCCCATAGCTAAGGGAGGGATGGGGAAGATTCTTTGGGTAGAGGAGATTCCTGTCTATCCCCTCCCCATCTCTCCCCTCCCCCATCAATTTACAAGACTGATGTATACACATTACTGGCGGCTGGGTTGGATCAGGGAACACTGTGACATTTCAGATGATTGAAATCTGGGATAAGTGGGAGAGCTTCTAAAATGGAAACACTTCACTTCTGTGAGATGCATGGTAATGGTTTCAGTGAGCGATGCCCTTGCAATAATCCCAGAAGGATTCCCTGAGCGGGAAACAGAGGAGACAGATGAGAACAGTGAGGCCCCTTGGTCTTTTACTAGCCTTAGCTTACTTTGAACTCACAACCTTTAATTCCCAAGCAGAATCAGCTGACCTCCACCCAAAAAAGTCAGGCGGATCCAATCTGAATCTCCTAATTCATACAGGCCTTTATCCTCTCTGGCTACATTTAACTTTTTTTTTTTAAAGAATCTTAGGGCCTTGGGAGATCTATTTCCTCCCATTCCCTTTATTATTATTATTATTATTACTAATTTTATTATTTTTTTCCCAATTACATGGCTACATTTAACTTAATGGGCAGCCTGGATTTTAGACCCAGTCACTTCATGGCCGATATCACTAACACTCTGCTGGGAAAGTCCCTACACATAATCAATTTACTGATTCCAGGCCAAAGAACTTTGCTGAAACTAAGTCACCAAACCCCTGCTTCCCTGGGCTGGCTTAGCCCATTACAGACTCATGGTGTCCAACTGTAAGTGGGCTCTCACTCCTCTGTGATCTTTTTATTTGTCTCTTTTTGATGTTTTGCTTTACTCCCAAATCTTCACTCTGTTTAAGCCTCCTGCCTAACTCTTTTCTCACTTGTTACAGGCTCTGGACCTTGCCTCCGACTTTTCTGAGAAAATTGAGGTCATCCAGCACAGACTCCCACATCTTCCCTCCTCTCCACTGAAGAATATTTCCATCTCTTCACTGTCCTCTCTTCCTTCACTCTTGCCTGAGAGGAAGAAGTATTCTTCAATAGAATGCCAAGATTAATCACTCAACCTGCTCCTTTTCCTCATTTATGAATTCAGTTCTGTACTGGATAGAAGTGAATTCAGTAAACATCTAAATGTTTCCTATGTGAAAAGTATTGTGTTAGGCCCAGAGATACAGAATTTAGAAAAGATAGTATTTTGCCCTCATAGAGCTTACAGTCTGGTAAGGGGTTATCACACACACACACACACACACACACACACACACACACACACACACACAAGGCCTGGAATCCTGGCTCTGTTGCTTTCTACATTTGGATCCAGGGTAAGATACTTAAATTCTTTGGGCCTCAGGTTTTGGTTTTGTTTTCTTAACCTATCAAATGGGAAAACTGAAGGGAAGCAGAGTTCCAGACCACCGTCCTTTGTCCTCTTCACTCCAGGACCTTCCCAGAGAGTGAATCCTGCTTCAAATCCACACCTAAAACACTCAGCCCAGTCTCAGTTCAGGCCTCTTGTCTCTGATCTCTTTCAGACCATAACTTCTGGTCTCTGTCTTTGCCCCAAGGTCTTTCCTGGATCAGATTCACCTGGAACTGTTAGCTTTTGCCTCCTATCCAGACTGCCCCAGACCTTACCTTTGCCCATTCCTGCTGGCTGTAAGGCAGGCCTCCTGGGACTTACTACTACCCAGAGGTTGGATCCCAAAGGAAGACCTTGAACATTTTAATCACTTGCCTATAAAAAATTGTACATTCCAGGTATATAGAATGAAAGTGGAAGGCAGTCTCAGGAGGAAGGCATTTTTTCCTTGGGGAATGGGAGGAGAGGAAGACCAGGAAAGATTCTCTGCAGAAGGTGAGATTTGAGCTGAGTCTTGAAGGAAACCAAAGAAGATATGAGGCTGAGCTGAGAAGGGAGAGCAGTGACAAGGCAGCCCCCATTAGAGTGAAGCTCTTTGAGGGCAAAGACCTCGATTTTGCCTTTACTCATATTCCTAGCATTTGGCACAGTGCCTGGTACACAGTAAGTGCTCAATAAATGCTTGTTGACTAATTGCCTTTAAGATCTCTTCCAGCTCTAAGATCTCATGCTACTAAACAACTGTAGTATAAAACTGTATATGTAGTACAAGCAAACATGATATGTGTCCTGAGGTAGGGAAAGATCATGACTGACTTTTCATTGAACAAATATATTCACTGAGTATTGGGCATGCACAGCATATTGTTGTGAAAGATAAAGAAGATGAAAAAGACACAACCCCTTCCCTCAAAGGACCATATAATCTAATAAGAGAGCTGAAGCACATCTGTCTGAGTCAAAGGCAGCTAGATGGCACAATGGATAGAGCTCCAAACCTGGAGCCAGAAAGACCCGAGTTCAAATTTGACCTCAGATACTTACTACTTGTATGACGCTGGGCAAGTCATTTTATCTCTGGCTACCTTAGTTTCCTCATTTGGGGATGATAATAATAGAACCTGCCTCCCAGGGTTGTTGTAAGGATCAAATTTGTAGAGTGCTTTGCAAACCTTAAGGTGTTATGGAAATATTAACTGTTATTATACCTTTTATTAATATGGGAGGGCTAATAAAGTTTTGCTAAGTGAATATTTGTTGAATGGATGGATGATGAGGTCACTCCAGGTATGGGTTGTACCACAAAGGTATATGAGATTCTGAGATTCTATGACCCTGTAATGTAGGGAGGTTATGATTTGTGGAGGTATCATCTACTCTAATGAAATCATGGATCTTTAAGGAAAGAAGTCCAGGCCAAGGTTAAGTGCGCTTTGGAGGTAGGAAGAGACAATGGATAGTGGATAAAGAGGAGTGCATTTATGGGGAGCAACAGGTGCAGCACAGAAACTGGGCCAGGTGGAGGGCCACACTGCTCACACCAGGAAGGAGGTAGTCTCTACCTGCCACCACTTTCCTATCTGAAGTATATACTGAGCCTTTAAGGAGCAATGGTTCCTACCATGGAAGGTGCATCAGAGATGGCACTAATAGTGTCTTAATTGCGTGCAATGAATAGGCCATTGAGGGTCTTCTCACTTGCAATGTGGAAGCCCCTGGGCCAATTTCTCAGGGTTCTGGGCTACACATGGGCAGGACTGAATGAGCTGTATTAATAGGTTCCCAAGCATAATCCATCATCCCCTCAACAATGCATTTCTGACAGTTAATTAGAATCCACACAGTGGAATAACTAACATCGTGTTTGGAATTACAATCCATTGCTAAACAACAGATCAGACAGTCATCTCAAAACTAAGTCGCCCTGGATGTCTTAAGTACTGCTGATTCCAAAAGCCTGTTTAACGCTTTTTAGTCAATAATCCTGCCAAACGGTTTCAAATGGCTTCATTACACTGAGGGGGTAGTGTGGCTGCTGCCATTTGTCCTTTTTCAGGGGTAGAAAGGGGACAAGATTGGAGCTGCTCTGGCTGAGTCTGCAAAGCCTCTGACAATCTCTCTTCTGAGATAGCATTCCTAATATCTGGCTCACTTCCGGGTATGAGGGAGAGGAGAATCTCAGCTATCATGGGGTGAACTGAGGGAAAGTAATATGGGGCTGGCAGTGTAAAGCTGGCCAGGCAAAGTGCCCCTGATACCAAGCCAGTGTCACAAGGGACCTCAGCATTGGATATCCTTGCCTAACAAACCAAACCAAACCAAACAAACAAAAACCTACTGAAGCTGGGAGGTTGAAAACCCGTCTTTAATCTTTGGAGGTGCCATCATGCGGTTCGATTACCATGCTTTCCAACAAAATATCTCCCTGGTGTACTGCCAGGGCCAAAAAACTGGCTGCATGGACCAGAGGTCTGACTTAATGTGATGTCTCTTCCAATCTGAGGGGATTGGGAAGAGACTTGGATTTGGAGTCAGTGAACCAGGGATTGAATCTCATCCTTGATACTTACTTTGAGGAAATAACAATTTCTCTGGGCCTCAGTTTCCTCAAATGTAAAATCATAGACGTGGACTAGATGATAATGCTTGCTACTTGTGTAACCTTGGGCAAATCACTTAGCTTCCTTCGATCTCAGTTTCCTTATCTGTAAAATGAGGGGGTTGGATTGGATGGCTTCTGAGGTCCCATGGATCCGTGTTTACGCTTGGACCAGGAAGGTTCCTTCTAGTTTAGTCCAATGATCCTATGATCTTATTTATGTTTGCCCTCTAGAGGGAGCACCATTCTGGAGAAGGTACTGAGACTCAGAATAGTGACTTATGTTCTCATCATTAATTAGGGCTGGGACCAAGATTTGAACCCTGGCCTTCTGGATCTAAGTTCATTGCCCTTTTCTACTAGGACTTTATCCCTTCCTCTCTCTAAACGAAGGGTTCTTAGCCTTATTTTTAATGTCATGGACCTCTGACAGCCTGGTGAGATCTATGGACTCCTCAGAATATTTTTAAATGCATAAAATAAATAAAACTACAAAGGAAACAGAAAGTTGATGAAAATGCAGATGGAATGTTTTTCCTGCCCAAGTTCCTGGAACCCTGAAGTCAGTCCACACACTGTGATTCCCAGGTTAACAATTCTTAAGGAAAGATGTTCCTGAAAGACCTTCAGGAAGCTATTTCTATTAACTTAAATCTTTGGGCAAATTCATTCAATCACAAGTGAATAACTTTACCACCAGGACTGTTGTTGAAAGTTGTACTGAGTTCTTGGTTATTTGTCCTTAGGAGAGAATGTCTGAACATCCGTGGTTAAAAGCATCCCGGGGGTTTCTGACTGTTCAGCTTTCTCAGGGCACTTGCCCTTGGAGTAGGATGTTACCTCCTTTGATATGTCCTCACAGCTTCTCTTACTGCATTGAGTTATTTTCTCTTTGGTGGATTATAAACTTCAGCGTGGGAGTATAAGCTCCAAGATGGTAAGAGCTCCTATCATTACCATTGTATGCTCTCCTCCTCCCCCTACTGGAACAGTGATTGCACATAGTAGGGACTTAATAAATGCTGAACGAGTGAATGGAAAACCAATAAGCATAGATTATAAGTTCATAAGACGCTATGATTTAGAGTTGGAGCTCAGGTATGAGCCATGTTCTATACTGGGAGGTGCAGATGTGGGCGAAAGGGAAGAAGAGAATAGAAAAGAAATCCAAGCCTGAGGTCCAGGTCCTGGGGGAGCTGACAAGCTTCTTCATAGCTTGAGTAGTGAAAAGAATGCTGGATTTAGAGTTTGATGTCAGAGAGCAATCCCAGGTCTCCTACTTAGCACTTGTGTGACCTGGAACAAATCACTTACCTCTGAGGGCCTCATTTTCCCTTTCTGTAAAATGCAGAGATTGGGCTAGGGCACAGGTCGTGGAACACTCGGGCTTCAGGTTGCATGAGGCCCGGGGCAAACCAGATTAGACTGCAATGGGAAATATTGAATAAAATAAATAAAAATACAAGGAAAATATGTTACATATTAAATTTGTTGTTGTTGAGTTGATTAGTTGTGCCCAGCTCTTCATGACCCCATTTGGGGTTTTCTTCCTCCTCCAGCTCATTTTACAGAAGAGTAAACTGAGGCAAAGAGGGTTAGGTGACTTTCCCAGGGTTACACAGCTAGTAAGTGTCTAAGGCTGAATTTGAACTCAGGTCTTCCTGATTCTAGTCTTGGTGCTCTATCTACTGTGTCTCCTAGCTGCCCTGCGTGACCCGGAACAAGTCACTTAACCTTGTTTGCCTCAGTTTCCTCATCTGTAAAATGAGCCGGAGAAGGAAATAGCAAACCACTCCAGTGTCTCTGCTAAGAAAACCCCAAATGAGGTCATGAAGAGTCAGACACAACTGGAACGACTGAATGGCAACAAGAAGCCTGGCCCCCATGGGGTGAATTAGGAGCAACGGGTGGAAGTTTCGGAGAGGTCTGATGTTTCACTTTCTGTATGTGTACCACCAGTCCTTGGCACTTAGTAGAGCCAGAGATGGGGACTGGACCTGTGATTTCATTAGAGGTAGCTAGGTTGCATCGGTTGCATCATGGGTAGAATACCGGATCTGGAGTTAGGAAGACCTGAATTCAAGTCCAGCCTCAGACACTTACTGGCTGTGTGACCCTGGGCAAGTTACTTAAACTCCATCTGCCTCAGTTTTCTCATCTGTAAAATGGAGACAGTAATAGCACCTACCCCTGGAGTTGTGAGGATGAAATGAAGTAGCATTTGTGAAGTGCTTTGCAAACCTTAAAATGCCATATGAATGCTAGCTCTATCACATCATCATCATCGTCATCATCATTATCGTCGTCAATCTTCCAATGCAGAGCATCACCTCCTCTGCATCTCATACATAGCCATAGAGAATTAGCTAGAACACTAGGTAATTGACTGTTTGACAAGGTCCAGGTCAAATAGCTAATATGTGTAAGGGATGGGTCACCCTGGCATTCCTGACTGCCAAGTCAGCTCTCTATACACTATACATTTCTACAGCAGCATAGTAGGCACTCAATAATGCTTATTGATGGATGAAGGACACTTCTTGACAAGTGGAGCGGTCTACAAGTAAAATGGGTGGCCTTCAAGGGGTGGATACTGGGTTTTTCCTAATTGAAGGATTTCAAGCAAAGGCCAGATAGACACTTGTTGGGAATGTTGTAGAAAAGATTCTGGATCTTGATCTTAATCTTGGTAATGTGTTGGCACGGCTCCTGAGGTCCCTCCCAACTCTCTGATCATGTGGGGAATACGTCTAATCGCAGCATCTGTGGAGTTCTCAATGGGCTACTCGGGTTTCTCCTATTCAGTAATTGATAGCATGGATACATTTCCATCATTAATCACAACTCAGTCTTCTGTAGTTTTGAGGCCTCGGTAGAGGAGAGCTGAGAGAATGGCACACTTTGTTCTAAGGTGTTGGAGGCAAAATCAAATTTTGGGCCCAGAAGAATTTTCTGAGGCTGGGGTGGGGAGCTAACATCTTAGGCTTAGGTTCCTGGCTCCTGGCTCTTGGAACCTGGCACAGGGAGTGAGGCTGCTGGCATTGCTTACAGTTGCAATGCTATGCTGCCTCTTGTATGAATAAATTGGGTGCCTTGTGGAAAGATCATTGCATCTCCAATGCAAATCCTCGGAAGACAATAAATATAGATCCCTGTGTTGCAATCACAGCAGCATCTTGATCTGCCTGTGGTGATTAAAGTGTAACCAAACTGCAGCTTAATTTCATTCCAGGCCATTTGCAAAAGATGCCTTTGATGCAGAAATAGCCTCTCCTGCTCTGGAGTTCTGGATTTGGAAGTCGTTCTCTGCTGTGCTATGGTCCCTGATCTAACTGGGTAGTGTTTATGTTTGCTACTATTTATGGGTAAATTATAATAATGGTAACTGACATTTGTGTAGTGTTTGCAAAGCACTCACATATTATTCCACTTGAACCTTAGATCAACCCTTTGAGGGTGGTACTTCTACAGAGAGGAAGAGCTCCATTTTACAGATGGGCTTTAGGAACTGAGTCTAAGAGAGGTTAATTGACTTGCTGATGGCCACAAAGCTAGTGAGTATTAGAGGCAGGATTTGAAGCCAATTTTTCTTGGCTTCAAATACTTCACCACTCTACCCATTGCTTCATGGAAATTCCCAACCATCTCATCACTAGCTCTTTCCATTGGAGCCACTTGTATCCCTCCTTCTGTCAGTGTTTCCACAAGCCTACTGTCCCAAACCTATCCCTTCTATTGAAGAGAACTTAGAAACTACATTTCAGAGAGAGGTTAAGTAACCTGCACAGTATCATGTATCCTATGTCTGAGCTATAAAAACACACTAATGGTCCTACCCTCCTAGTCCTTATCCTGGGGGTGAAACACCATACTTTGCTAGCTTGTGTGTATGTGGGACTGTCACAGAGCCTGCAAGGGCACTCTTGGGTGCCAAACCACTTGACTGTGACAGAAAAGAAAATGCTGGAGATGTCATCTCTCCATTACAGGAGGTGCTTTCAGGCTGAAACTGGGAAAGGGAAAGGGAGAAAGAAAGTGGGAACCTGTTAGAGGAGGCAGGTGATGAGGGTGAACAAGTGATGTATTCCAACCAAATTGGCTGGGCCGGGCTTGGTTAGTCCTGCTACAAATCCTGTGGCAGCCAAGTGGCATGATTAATCTGATTTCTCTGCAGCAAATCCTCCCAGGGCTGGAGAGCCAAGTTTCAGGATAGAGTCAGCAGTGAGGAGCCAGAGATGAACTTGCCCACACTCTATGCCTAAGGTAGGGATGGAGTCTCAGAAGCCTCAACTTAAGACTATCACTAAGAAGATGGTCACAATCAGTTCAGGACCCTAAGGAGCCTGAAAGGACACTGACATTCAGTCCTGTGTCTTCCACTCAATGTGCCTCTCTTCTACATACTCTATGGTCCTACCACCTCAGTGAGGCTCTTCCCCAGATAGCATGCTTCATCCCCCATTTCTGTGCCTTTGAACTCACTGGTCCCATGCCTGGAATGTTCTACCTCCTCACTTCTGCCTAATGGAATCTTTAGCCTCCTTCAAGATTCAGCGCCTTCCGTCAGGAGGTCTTTCTTATTCCTCTCAGCTGCTAAGGTTGCCCTGCCTCTACTCTGCACTCTACTATCTGTTTTGTACCAATTTATGGCCATATTTTTCCCCTATTAGAATGTGAGTACCTTGGAGTCATGGACTTTTTTTTCTTTTTCTTTGCATTTGTAGGGCTTAGCACAGTGTTTATCACAAAGTAAGCCAGTCAGTTAGTCAAGAGACATTAAGTTCCTACTACGTGCCAGAATACAGAGAAAGGCAAAAAACAGTCCCTGGTCTTAAGGAGCTCACAGTCTAATGGGGAAACAACATGTGAACATCTATATAAGGAAGGGGCCATGGCCAGTTATTTTGACTTATGTCTTGTCACTGGAATCTGATGGCTCTGAAAAGGGGGGGGGGAGAGAGAGAGAGAGAGAGAGAGAGACACAGAGAAAGACACAGAGACACAGAGAGAGAGAGACAGAGACAGAGAGACAGAGACAGAGACAGAGACAGGCAGGCAAATGACTCTTCATTGCTCTGCCTCTCTGAAATCTGATTCACTTGCAAGTCAGGACAGCAGCCTCCTGATGTCGTTGGTCCACTTAGAGAATGAAGGACAAACAACAACATCTATATAATAGCAAGATATACAGGATAAACTGGAGATAATTCACAGAGGGAAGGCAATAGCATTAAGGAGGACTGGGAAGTTAGGGTATTTGAGGGAGTATCATTATGCACACTGAAGTCTCACAGTATAAGGGCAGGAGTTAGGCAGAGAGAAATACCGTCAGCCAGCACTGAACACATTGTGAACAGGAGAGCATTCTGGAGTTCAGTAGAAAATACCTACCAGAATCTTGATCGGATAGTAAATACAGATTGAATGAATCTCAGAGGAGGTTAATAAATACTTGTTGATTGATTGATCAGGCTTTAGTTTTTTCATCTGTAAAATCAGAAATTTAGTGGTAGAAGATTTCTAAAGTTCCTTTCTACTTCAAGGTTCATCTGTGAGATGAACAAAATCCATGAGGAAGGTAAAGGAGTGGAATTTTCTGGGTTCATGATGAGGGCTTAGTGGGAATGGGTAAGAGAGAAAATAGAAATAAACTCTGTCCATCTGGCTGTCAGTTGGAGTTGCTTACTGATAAATCTGGGAATGAAAACTAAAGGAGATGGATACCTTAAGGAAAACTTATTTTCTTTTCTTTTTCCTCTCTCTCTCTCTCTCTCTCTCTCTCTCTCTCTCTCTCTCTCTCTCTCTCTCTCTCTCTGTGTCTGTCTGTCTATCTCTCTCTCTGTATGTATATGTTAATATGTGATGGGGAGATTAAGCAAAGTGGAAAAGAAGCTGGATGTACTATTCTAGGAGGATGTGAAACTCGCCCAGTAAGGAAACACTGCAGTTTTGAGGGTGGAGCAGTCAGGGGTCTCCCTGGAGGATTTTATCTGTCAGAGCTTATTATCAAACACCAATGACTGCAGAGACACCTCTCTTCATAGCCTTATCATCTCTGGTTGGAACTGTCTACATGGAAACTTCAAGGACAGAATTGAGATGATTACTTGAATCATTCAGGTAGAACCCCAGCTAGAGAGGAGAAAAATGTTCTTTGGATTGAAGCTGCAGTATTGGCTTGAGAATTATGGAAGCTGGTCAGATCCCCTGGGCTCCATGGTTGCCTGGGAAGACTGGCAAGCTTCTCCTTGAGGGAGGAATCTTCCCAAGCAGCAGTTATGGGATCAAAGAATACCCCCTTCACTGGGCAGTGATATGATCTTGGGGAGGAGTAGATTTGTGTTTTGGCCTTTGTATCTCCAGCGCCTAGCACTGTGCCTGGAACATAACTTAGTAAATGCTTGTTGATTAATTGTGAAGAACTCTAGACCTAGAGTTTGAGGAGACACTTATTAGCTGTGTGACTCTGGGTAAGCCATTTAACTTCTCTGGGTCTCTGTTTCCTTATCTGTAAAACGAGAATGTTAATATGCTACTTTCTTCACTGGGTTGCTATGAGGTTAAAATGAGATAAAGTATGTTTGATAGAGAGAGCTGGGTTTGGAGTCAGAGGATCTGGATTCAAATGTCTTGTGTGACTTTGTTCAGTTTACTTACTGTCTCTCTGGGTCTCGCTCAGTTTCCTCTTCTATAAAATTAGAGAGTTGGGCTATATGTACCTTCCAACTCTAAATCTGTAATCTTCTTCTTATTATATTAAAAGTTACTTCAAGGCAGTGGAGGGAGGGGACTGGAATAGATGTCAGGTGACATTTCCTTCATCTCTTGGGTTGTAGAATTCTGTGCTAAGGAAGGACACTGCCAATGGATATTGATCATTAATCTCTACTCCACCAAACCATTCTCCCTCAGCACTCACAGACTCAGTTAACATAATATTTATTTGAATCTTTTGCTGCAAAGCTAGGAATACATTCCACTCCTCTCCCCATTTTAAATTGGGAGTTCCCCATGGGTATGGACTTGTTTCCTTCCTTTCTGCAGCAATCCTGTACCTGTCAGGGTAGGATTGATATAGTGGAAAGAGGTCTGGATATGAAGTCAGAGGATCTGGCTTCAAACCCTGTCTCTCCTACCATCTGTGAGACTTTGTACAAGTCACTTTCTCTGGGTCTCATTTTTTTTTATCTGTAAAATGAAGGGGTTGGACTAATGACCTCTGAGATTCCCTTATAGCTGCAAATCTATGACCCTATGATCCTAAGCTATATTATTCACTCTACACACCCATTTTGTTACTCTCATCATTTATATAAGATGTCCCAAAAGTCTTAGTGTACTATAAAGCCTCACAGTCTTACCCTGATATAATTAAAGGAGTCCCACCCAAACCTGGAGACAGCAGAAATGGGCTCAAGCCCAACAGGATTATACCATTGAGAGCAAAAATAGGAATTGATAGGCCAATGAGTCCATCTTCCTCATATTTACCTGCTGTTTGACTACAGTCAAATCCTCTACCCTCTATTCTCATCTGTATATACCCACCGCAGAGGGTTGTTGCAAGGAAAGCACTTTATAGCTCTTAGATAACCATGTGAGTAAGTTATTATCCTAAATCCCCGTGAGAATGTAATAAGATTCTCTTGTTTTTTTCCCAGGTGAATGCTTCATTTGACTGCAAGAATTCAGAAAAAGTTCTCCTTCTTAGCCCATTCCCCTACCTCAGCCACTCAACTACTTTCTTTTCTGGGGACTCTCTAGGAAGCTGCAGTCCCATCTCAACCTACTTCTTTCCCTCTATTTATCTACCTGTTGCCTTATTTTGCAATCTCCATCTAGATAGACACTATGAGGGAGAGAGGAGACGTGTTGAGAATTCTGAACTCTCTGCTGGGGTGACTTGAGGGAATGGGGTGTGTGTGTGTGTGTCCTTCTGGGTGTGAAATGTTCTTTGTAATGCTTATATGTGATGGGTACCCTGGTCCAGAGTTATTGCCCCTTTTAGTCCTGCTGATGCTCATAAAATCTCTGGTTACTATTTTACCTGCTCTCCTAACACCTAGAAGAGATATAGAAGGGACCACAATGAGGTGCCTTTGGCAGAGACAGCTACATAGGCAGAAACATCAAGAGAACAAGAGATATGAAGAGTTACTGGGGTGTGATGAAAAAACCCTGGATTTTCAGTGACTCCTTTTCATCCAGAGCCCTTACCCATTTGTAAATTCTTTAAAAATATATTTTATTGTTATCTTTTGTTTTATGTAGCCTAAATTCCACCCCCACCCCTAGCCATTCTATATAACAATGAATATTTTTGAAGGAAAAAAAAGAGCAAGAAAGGGAAAAAAAGAACAACCAATGAACAGAGCTGATCAATATTTTTTTTTTAGAAATCTGAAAATATGCGCAACGTTCCATGCTGTAGACCTACTACCTCTGAAAAGCGAGAGCGGGGCATATGTCTTCGTGTAGCTCTTCTTTGGGGCTATGCTTCTTGTTTATAACTTTGCAACTTTCACTTTTGATTATTTTGTGGTGGTTTTTCTCTCCATTTACAGCACACCTTTGTCATTTCCAGCCCTCCTTGTGCAGGAAGTAGGCAGGAATGAAATCACCCCCACATCACAAATGGGGAAACTGAGGTACACATACCCCATGATAATTTTGTAGCAAAGTCAAAATCAGAGTGGGGGGATGAGACGAGGTCCTTATTACCTTGAGACCTTCTGAGGTAGGGTGCTCAGCCAGTCCTTGGTGTTTAACCAAGTTCAGTGTGGGACAAATGAGTCTTCTGTTTCAAGTTCACACCCAATTATCATCCATCTTATTGGGGCCAGAGGAGAATGTTTCTCTTAGGCCACCTATGGGTCAATGAAATATCCTCTCTTCCCTCCCTCACTCCAACCTTGTATGTTTGGTCCTATACTCCATCCCAGGGATAGGTTCTTCCTGCATGGGGTCCAGGTTTCCATCTTGAAAACCTCTCTGCACTCAGCTATATTATATCCTTGTCTTGTGCTCTGAGGGAGATTTCACTTCCTCATGAGGTAAATGAATCATCTTAGGAGAGAGGGGTTTCCCTTTTGCCTTTGGACATCCTGTTCACTGTTCTTATACCCTACTTCCAAATAATTACATCAACTCAGATTTGTATAGAGCCTCGAGGTTTACAAAATCCTTTCTTCACAACAATTTTGTGAGGTAGGTGGGGTATTATCACCCCATCTTACTGATGAGGAAGAAGGGGTTCAGAGATGTTATATGGCTCGGGGCTCCTCCAGGTTCGGCCCTCCTCACACTATCCCTGTTTCCCTCTTCTCTCACACTATCCCTCTTTCTGCATCCAGGCTGACTGGGCAGCTCAGACACCTATGGTTTGACAGGGTGAGACCCTCGGATTGGAGCAGGGCCCAGCAATCGTTGGCAGGCTGAGTTCTTCTCCCAGTAGATAAGAGCAGGAGGGGTGGGGGGATGGGGAGAGCTTCCCTCAGGTTCCCTGACGGGAAGCCTGCTATTATCCTTTCTTTGTCAGGTATGACTCCTCTGAAGGTGACAGGTTTGACTTCAGATCTCCTTTCTTAATTGAGTCTTTGTCACTCCATTGATGGCAATTTACACGTCCAATAACTGCAGTTAACGTGGCTGGGGGCAGGGGAATTGTGGAATCCAGAGCCTCAGAGGCTGAGCCATAGTCTATGAGGAGAAGGAACTATAGATATTGATACTGTAGAGGACTGGTAGGCCTGGGAGCAGCTCAAGGGGCTGGGGAGCTCGCCCAGCCCAGGATGGGGAGCTAGGGGAACGATTCACTTGTTCTTTACTCTTTGTAAATTATAAAGTGCTATATAAATGTGAGCTATTTATTCACTCATTCATCAAATATTTATTAGACTGTTGAAGTTAGAAGGGGCCTTAGGGGATGACCATTTGTCCCTGAAAATATTCTGGAAGTGGCACACAAGGCATTGGCCTTGCCCTGTTCTGACAATTGGAGCCATCTAAAATGTACTGAGCTGCCTTGGGAAGCATTGAGTTTTCCCTTATTAGAGGTTTTCAAGCAAAGGCTGGAAGGTCACTTTCAGGGAGGGTGGGGGTTGGTCTTCATGGCATAGTGCATGAAGGGTAGGCCTGGGAGCCTTGCTGGTCTATGTGATGGGAGTTCAGACCCCATTTCTCACACCATCAGGGGAAAGAAATAATGATCGCTTTGCAGGATATTTATAGAGGGAATTCATTTTCAGGTGTAGGTTGGATTATATGGACACTGAGTTCCCTTCCAATTCTCAAATTCTGTTATAAAGGGAAATTCATGCCACAGGTAAGCTTCAGAGGTTCATAAGATTGACAGCTGGAAAGGACCTTAGAGGTTGTCTAGTACAATTCTCATTTTATGTGAGGAAATGGAAGCTAAGAGAAATAAAGTAATTTGATGGTAGTCAAAGCTAGTGAGAATCAGAGTTAGATTTGAACACAAGTCTTTCTGACTCTGATTATGGCACTCTACACAGTGGTAGACTCCACCCTTCATCTTCTACAGTGGCTTCTGGGACTTTCCTCTATTGTCAAGCTCCCTCCTCTTCTTGTAACTCTTTCTTTCATTTTCCTTTCATCTTCAGGTGTTCACTGAAATCTAGCTTTCTCCAAGAGAAAGAGCTGACTGCTCTTTCTCTCAAACCCTGAGACATCCAGGGCTAGTAAGACTTGGCCTACTCCTTGCTCCCCACTGCCATTTCCCAAAGGGTGTGCTAGAAGCCAGCTGGAACCACCTCTTGAGATATGATTTTTAAATTTTCAGTGTGAGCATTTATACCTCAAAAATTGGCAAATGCTACAAATCAAGGGTTGATTTATTGTTTTATTGATTGTCTAAGACTTCAGAAAATGATGGGAAAAATGTTAATAAGATTTAACTTAAAAGGAAATGCAAATTTTTGGAGGGAGAGCCAGTTGTTAAACAGTTATCTGCATACCCTGGTTTTGAACCCTCCCCCATCGTCATTACTCAGCAGTCGCTCTCCTCCTTTAAAGTTCACTTTATCCTGTCAAGATTCTTGTTGCTCCCATCTTTGGAGCTATCAACTCTTTTCTCTCCCTAGTATGTTCAAAGCTGGCCCATAGTCTTCTCTAGTCTAATCTCTGCCTTGTCAGAATTTCCTGGTTTCCCAGTCCCTTAACCACCACAGCTCCCATGATCTTGTCTTAGGTCTTCATCTACTTTGCAAAGAACAGTCATACTTTAGATACTCCCTCCCCAACTTTGCCCCAGGTGACAGAATTTCTAATTATCGCTCTAAAAGTACGCAGATAATGACCAAAAAATGTATGGAGTTTTAAGTGTCATAAGCGATAGTGCAACAGAATGCTATGAGATCAAAGAATTAGGCAACTCAAGGCCTGAGGATCTCTGAAAAACATTCAGAGGAAGATCCATCACAGAAGGTTAAGATGGGGAGGTAGACGACCTTAACAACAACAACAACAACAACAAGGAGCATTTATACAGTAGCAGTCTAAAATTCACAAAGCACTCTACAAATATTATCTAATTTTATTCTCACAACCCTGGAAGGTAGGTGCTATTTATAATACCCATTTTACAGATGAAGCAACTGAGGCAAAAAAAGGCTTGCCCAGGGTCCTATAGCTAGTAAGTGTCTGAGGCCAGATTTAAACTCTTCTTTTTCCTAATCCTTTGTTCCATTCACTACCCTACCTGCTTGCCTACCTTATAGTAGATAGATCAGAGATGGTGGCAGGAACTGAATTGAATCAGTTACCTTGGGCAGATGGGGAGATTCCCCTAAAAGCATGGAACCCTTAGAATCTGAGGGCCTCAGAAACTGACAGTTCTAACTCCATTTCTGGAGTGAACTGAAAGACTTCTGGCAGGTCTAGGAAGGCTGAAGTCTTGAAGCTATGGTTGGTTATCCCCCATCCTTAGAGAAGATATTGTATCAAATCTCAGAGGGATTTAGGTTCTTGACCTCCTAGGGCAGTTAGAAATACCAGGAGAGATTATTGAATTTCTATCTATGTAGGAGGGGTGACTCAAGGACAGCTTTATCTAGAGGCAAGAAGCTGGACTAAATGATCTTTGAACATCTCTTTTATGATTCAATTCCCCAGTGGGATGACTTAATTGTGGCTTCTCCATCCTCTAGGCCTGGTTCCAGATCTTGAAGCAGAGATATCTCTCTCATATGAGGGTGGCAGAGTCCTTTGGAGACAACTCCATATTCTTCTTTTTACTCTAGAGGCCCTAGTCTCCTTGGTTCCCTATTCCACTGACTAACCTCCCTGACTAGCCCATAAGTTCGTGTTCCTGGGAAAAGACACTTTGAGACCTAAGCATCCGTGCATCTGCTTGGTGATGGGTGATATTCAGCACCCCAGGTGGGTGGACCTCTGTTCTGGGCACTGATGAGACCCTCTTGAGGGGTTTACCATCAAAAGTGTGGAGAGACAGAACACACACATGTGAAGAAGACTTCATATACGTAAAAGCAATATGACCATACACATGACTATACAACCAAGGCCCAATTATATGGTGTGAATTATTTGTGACAAATCATAAATTCTTTTCTTGCTTCTTCTGGTCTTATACTGCAGGCTTTTGAGCAGATTTTCTCTCCCTCTCTGTCTCCTTTCTTTTCTCTTGACCTCCTTCTCTCTCTCCCATTCCCTTCCCAACTGCTGTGTGCTCCAGAAAAGCAAACTAATTGTGAAATAGCTGAAGCAAAATATAATTAGGAAAGGGAATGTGTTGGGGGAGGGGAGAGAATTCATATTTAAAATTATCTGGTGTTTTTGGATTACCTATGTGCTATTGCTTTCATCTAATAGAGTAGATGATCAATAATAGATGATGGACTGGAATAATAAAATCTTAAAAATCACTCACATTCATATTGTATTTTAAGATGTACAAAGCACATTCCCTACAACACCCCTTCGAGGTAGATAGTGTAACTATTGCTATGACTCTTTTATAAATGAGAAACCTGAGTCTCAGAGAGGTAAGCAACTTGCTTGGGGGGTCACACAACCAGTAAACATGAGAATCCAAGCCTCCCGATTTGAGGTTTAGTACACCTTTCTTGTTTGAACAGGAAGGGACTTTAGAGTCCACAGGATCACAGCTTTAGGGTTAGAAGAGTCTTTTGATACTATAGTTCGGCCTGTTTATTTTACAGACTCAGAAAAATTAAGTGACCTCTTTGAAGGTATACAAGTAGTGACCGGGAGGGGGAGAGGAGCCAGGATTTGAACCCAGGTTCTCTCACCTCCTTCCCCAATACCAGCCCCAAATCGTCTCCGAAGCACTAATTCTTTCTATGACATCCGTGATGAGGGGCCATCCAGTCTCTGCTTACCCTCTTCTAGCATAGTGCCTGACATTTATTGAATGTTTCTTGATAGATTTAATGATGGGGAACTCACGAGGGAGCCCATTCCACCGCTGGAGGTGTCCCCAATAATTACAGACCATTGTTCCCGCTTCTGCCCTCGGGGTCCGAGCAGAACTAATCTAATCCCTTTTCCACAAAACAGCCCTTCAAATATTTGAAGACAGCCATCATTCCCTACTCGCCCTCCTCCCTTGCTCGCTCTCCTCCAGGCTATGCTAAAATGGAAAGCTGAGAGCTAACTCGGAAGGCCGGGATGCAAGAATTATACAGCGACTGAAACTGGGCTGGAGCATCAGCTCTCCCGGCCGGCACAGCGCTGATTTATGCACCGCAGGCCACAGAGCCAAGATGGGGCCCCGGGCTGACCGCGGACGCCGGGGCTAGCAGAGGCAGAGCGGATTTCCTTAGGTTGCATAAATGCCACCATCTCCGCAGAAGCAGCAGTAGAGACCAGCAGCCTCTAATTACCTCCAGCGCCCGCCTCTCCTCCGCAGTGCGCCCTGGGGGTGGGGGTGGGGGTGGGGGGTAAGGAAGGTGGGAAGAGGAGGGGATCCTGGGAGGTTGCCGAGATAATGAGAAAAGGGAGCCACCTGACTGGCATCTTCTGCTAATGAAGCAGAATGACTGGAATGAGAAAACGAAGAGGCCCGAAAAGGTTAAAAAAATCAATTCTGGCAAAACGGAAAGGAGGGCAAACAAGAGTGTCCCCTCCACCCCCCATCTCCGATGGCAGGATGTGACTTCGCTTTCTTTCGTTCAGTGTTTGAAAGCAGAAAGCAATTATTGTCCGCTGCCTCAGCCTTCCTGTGCCTTCATTCTCTATTATGAATAAAATTAATGAGTTGGCCAAGTCCTTGCCCTCATAAAGTTGGGCTCTTCATTATCAGGGTCAAGAACCCACCTGGGACTCGGGGAGACCCGTTCTCAGGAGCAGGGAGGGGACGTCGGGAAGGATGCTGAACCCTCACTGAATAGGGCCGAATCACATCTCAGCTGCCTTGCGTGTCATCCCACATCCCATCCCCCCTTTCTGGAGGAGCGTCTCTATTTTCCTAAGTTGGGGATGCTCAATGGCCTTAGCTTTCCTTGGCTTTAAAGCTACCAGATCCAAGCTAGCTACCACTAGGTCGTAGCATAAACCCCGACACCAACTAGCTGTATGATCATGAGCCTGTTTCTTTACCTGCAGAACAGGGCTCATAATAATACCTTCAACACTTGCCCCACAAAGACTTTTCTTTACAAGATGTTATGAGGTGGTTTTTTTTTTTTTTTTACAAACTTCAAAGCAGAAATTCTTAACTTTGACTGACCCTCTATTATGGATAGATTTCAGGGGGTCTATGAACTTGGATGAAATAAAAATTACATCTTTTTTCTCAATATAATTTATTTCCTTTGTAATTTTATGCATTTTATCTTATGCATTTAAAAACTATATTCAGAGGAGTCCATAGGTTTCACTAGATTGCTGAAGGGATCCATGATAAAAAAAAAGGTTAAGGTTCTCCTCCCCTCCTTAAATTGTTATAGAAATATGAGCTTTTATTATTCTTCATTTCAAGGGTCACCTCCAAACCTACATAGCCTCAGAGAGACTTTCCCTAATTAATCCCACAGAGTTCTAACAATTCTATTGCTTCATGTCCCATTGGCACTTGTATTCATGGTTGGTTCTACGTTCTTTTTGCCTCTCTTTTTACCTCTTTTCAGAATCTGGAATTATGTCTTTGTGTGACTATCGCTTGTTTTATTTATACTTCCTCAGCATGCATTGTATAGGAAGGCTTCCAGTCTCTAATCTCATTCCTTTGCCCTCTACCCCTGCTCCCCATTCCTAGCCACCATCAGAATATACTTGTCTTCTGCTTAATTCCTCCAAAATCCTACTTTTGGGGGCTAAAAACTGATAAACACAAAAGCTAAGGCGTTACCTTTCTCAGGTAACATATTTGCATTTTTCTGGACTGTTCATGTTAATGGTGGTAATACCAGGAACCTTGGAACTGGTAGTGGAAATATTTTCAGGCAAGGAGGGTCTTTCAAATGTGTTAAATTAATACTATATTATTACGTTCTCTGCCTCAGAAGAGGGATAATCTATGTCTTGCTCCCTTTATCCTTACGCTCCTTTTCTTCTCTTTTCCAGTTCTCCTTTGCCTTCTCTTCTTTTGTTCCCCTTCTTTCCTACTTTCTTCTCTCTCTTCTACCTCGTCCTTTCCTTTTCTTCTTTCCATTTTTTTCACCTTATCTTCTCCCTCCCCTTGTTTTCCTCATGAATTAGGAGTTAGGAAAACATGAGTTCAAATTTTGCCTCAGACAATTATAAATTTGTAACTCTGGACAAGTTGCTTAACCCCTATGAACCTCAGTTTCCTCATTTATAAAAAGACAATAATAATGGGTGAAGAAATATAAATTTTGATCGCTGAAACCTTGCAAGATATTGGGGTTTACAGGGTAGATTTCTTTCTTAAGGAGCATGCCTTAAACCCAAAATCACTCTGGCTCTCACTGATTGGTCAACAATATCTTCCTGCCCAAGCCCCACTTGGTCATTGTTTGGGTCCTCATTGACTCAGAGTGAATGTAAATAGCAATTGTTTTTGTCTTGGCCAGAGACCCTGAGTATTTTCCCCTCCCAGACAGATTTTTTTTTCTTTTGGACTAAGTAGTAGAGGCCATTCGTTGCCTCACTTCTTACCTAGCCTTAATTACTGAATGGGAATTGCCTCAGTCAAACTGAGACCTGAAAATACCTTAGCTTAAAAAGGACATGGGCCTTTGCATCTGGGACCATCTCCAATCTTCCTGATATGCCACTGGACCCAGATGGCTCTGGAGGAGAAAGTGAGGCTGGTGACCTTGCATAGCCCTCCTTCATTGCAAGTCATGGCATCATCTCTCTGATGTCATGGTCCTCTTTGGAATGAAGGACAAACAGCAGTAACAGCACCTGCTAAACATGGTTGTTGCAAATATCAAATGAGATAACATATACATGTTTTTTCAGA
The DNA here is from genome assembly GCF_011100635.1 of Trichosurus vulpecula. Taxonomy (NCBI): domain Eukaryota; kingdom Metazoa; phylum Chordata; class Mammalia; order Diprotodontia; family Phalangeridae; genus Trichosurus; species Trichosurus vulpecula. Next base: position 176,985,409 of record NC_050574.1, read on the forward strand.
CTTTAGAATGCTATATAAATGCTAGATGTTATTATCATTCTTTTCTGTGGTCTGCCTTCTCCTCTCTGCTGACCCTGGCCCTCCTTTCCTGGGGAAGTTATGTGGGCAGGCAGCCTGATACCATTTCCTAAAGGCAGTTATATTCTGCCAGTGTACCTAAAGAGGCTGAGAGAACAGCATCATTTCCAGTGCAGCTATCAGGTGAGGGAATAGGCAGCAATTTCTAGGAGGCAGAGGCTGGCAGGCATTGGCAGATGGCACAAACTGTTTGAAACTCTTTTACGGGCAAGTATTCTGCCCTGACTAGGGACCCAATGATGGGTGAGTGAGACCACTCCCCAAATCCTTACTCTCTCCCTAGCGCCAAAGATGAGAGCAGATGCATCTTGTGGTTACCAAGGACACTGTTCCTCCCAGGCTGAGCGTCGACTGGCTTGTTGGGCCGCAGGGAGGACCCCTGGAGATGCCAGATGGTGGGAATATTGCGAGTGCTGTCATTAGCATGGGCTCAGGATGCATTGAAGGAAGCTGGGGGAGGAAGAAAAAGAGGGGGGAATATGGCAGTGAGTAGGAAGGGAAGACAGAAGAGGTGGTATTTGAGATGTGTGGCTGTAACTAAGTAGAGAAATTGAGTCTGTTGCTTTGGAGACTTTGCCAAGATTGCGTGGTGGGGAAGTCCTGTTCATTTAAAAAAAAAGTCTTTGCCACATCTGGGACCCTGAGGTGAGACATAAAGAAACAATTCATGATTCTAAGGGTTATGATACTTAGGAAATGACTTTCACGAAAGCTATATTATCTTCTGCCAAAGGAAAAAAAGAGTCACCACCTCCTCGCTTAAGTGGAACTGTGCCCAGAGAGAAGGGGATTGATTGATTAGGAAACATCTTCCACCTTCAGGACACTATCCTTGTTGGCTAATGAGATTTCACTTGGATGTGGAGATAGAAAATGTTAAAGCATACAAAGCACAGTCCCAGGAGTTCACTGTTTAACAATACAAGGCAGTGGCCATGCCATTTGTAGAGTAAGGAGAAAGAACCCCTTCTTAGCCCATCTGGCTACACCATATAATGGAAAGAACAAGGGCTTGGAATCATAGGATCTGGATTTGAATCCTTGCTCGAGGCATCTTACTTTGGGCAGATAATTTCACCTCTTTCAGCCTCAGTTTCACCATCTGTCAAATGAGTTAGAATTAGACTAGGTTTTTTTTATAGAATATTCCATGATTAGATGAATGGCATAAATACTCTAGTGGTTGGGGTTAGGGGTCATGGGGAGAAGGGGTAATGGGGGCCATTGGAGCAGGAGTGTGAGATAGGGAGGGAGATGAGGTTGCAAGAATCAGCTATGTGCTCTGTGCCTGAGCAATTGTCCAGAAGCTCTGTCCGTCCTCCTAGCTGGGGGTGGGGGTAGCAGGGCGGGTAGAGAAGGGGAGGTGTGAGCCCAGCTGATGTCAGCTCACTCATCAAAGCCCATAAATGTTTATGAAGCACAGTAACTGCTTATAAAACGGCACCCTCATAATATTCAGGCAACTGTTTGCCAGCAGGGGCTTGGGCTTGAGGGGGATTCAGGGAACTAGGCTGGATGAAGCTCTTGCTTTTCCTGGCATCATAGGTGCAGATGCCCAGAGGCACCTGCCCATAACACAAGGCCAAGGGAGCAGAGGAGAGGCCTGGAAATCGGAATGCTAGGCATGGTTCATTAGAAAGAGATTTGGATTCAGAGGGTCTGAGTTTGAATCATAGCTCTGCTGCTTACTGTCTGTGTAACTCTGGGCAAGTCATATGACTTCTCTGAGATTCAGCTTACTCTTAAAGGGTATTGGATTAGATTATTTCTAACTTTCCTTTTGGCTTTAAACCCAGGTGACCAAAAGTCATCTACAGCATAGAATCCTTCCCTTACACAGTCCTTGACTTGCCTCTTGAGCTGGCTCCATCCTTCAAATTAATAAAGCTAGCCCCACCCATGCCAGCAGCCCCTTGTAAAATGGAGAGAGCAAGCACTGGATGAGTCAAAGGACTCTGGGCATCCCTGGGCACTGGCAAACTCACCTGCAAAGTGAGGCTGCAGAGGCAGCTAGGTGGTGCAGTAAGTAGAGCACCGGCCCCGGAGTCAGGAGGACCTGAGTTCAAATTCGGCCTCAGACACTTGATACACTTACTAGCTGCGTGACCTTGGGCAAGTCACTTAACCCCAATTGCCCTGCCTCCCCCCCGCCAAAAAAAGCAAAATGAGGCTGATGATTTGTTCAAGGTTAGTAGTTTTGGGAACCAGGGAAACGGGAAACTAGAAATGGGCATAGCACTTGGCAACATCCTCCCATGTTCACCCTCTATACTCTTTGAATTGGCCACTGGGTGTCAAGCAGTGGACCTTCCCTTTCCTGGACACACCTGAGAGCAAATCCAGGGTTTCTTAATCTCTTGGACTTAAGCAAGTAAAAAAAAGTCAGAGGAGGATTAAAGTACGGTATCCTTTCCACATCGCAGGGCATTGACCTGTGATCTGGAAAATCTGTGTAAAAATTTTTGGCCTTCCTTTTGTACCAGAGAAGTCAGAATTGTTAAGGTATTACGAGAGAAATATGTTGGTATTACACAATACTGTATGTATGTATACATATATATATTTTATGCATTTCTGAATTTCTAAACTTTTTCAATGCCATCTACAGCTTCCACTAAACTCCCCCCAAATTCCCATTTTATTTCTTATGCCAACATGTGATATATTGAAACTGTAATGGGGAAAGTCTCGATGTGGAAGGGATAACTGTACACACTAAAACTTCTTTTAAAAATTACAAGGCAGTGAACCAATTGGATATAACTTCACAGAATCCAGGCATCTCAGAATTGGAAGGAAAATCAGCAACCAACTGGTTCAACCCATACTATTAAAGGATTCCCTTTTATAACATACCCAATAATGGTATCATTAGGCCTCTACTTAAAGACTTCTCTAGTTATAAGGAACCAACTACCATTGTGAAGCAGGCCATTCCCTGATAGATGGCTCTAAATGTTAGAAAGTTTTTCCCTACCTCAAACTGGAACCTGCCTCTTGACAAGTTCCACTCATTGCCCATAATTTTGTCTCCTGGGGCTGATCAGAACAAGCCTACTCCTTTTTTCACAAGAGACCCCTTCAGACACTTGAAAACAGCCATCACACCCCTATATGTCTCCAATTCTCTAGGCTAAACATTCTTGGTTACCTCAACTAGTCCTTATGTTGCATGATTTTGAGTCCCTTCACTGTCCTGGTCACTTTTTTTTCTAACAGGCCCTTCTTCCAGCCTACCCCCTTCCGTTCCTGGAGAGAGACAGTAGTACACAGTAAATGTCAAGGAGTGCTATAGCAATGCTGGTGAATTCTCTTCTCAGGCACTATGAAGCCTTTCATTGACAAAGAGTGTGGATGAAAATTAACTCTCTCCTCAACTTTGGAGTGCAGCTTTAGCCCTGCTGCACCCCCTGCCCTCCAGAATGAGAAGAATGCTATAAATGAGGAGCGGGGCAGGAGGAATGGCCTAAAGAATGTATGACTGGTAAAAAAGATAAGCCAGGTCCACACTGAAAGGAAAGGATAACTAATGAACAATCTTACATGTGCTATCAGGAGAACTAGAGGAAGGCCTTTAGAATGTTGGATAGACCTTCTTCCTCCCCCAAGGTGAACCTGTGGGACCTGGACTGATGGCACAGGATGGACAGGTGTAGATGGACTGGATATGTGGTCAGCATTGTTGGATCAATACATTTATGAGATCATAGACCTATTGAAGTATTGAAACATGAGGAAACTGAGGTACAGGTTGCATAACTTGCCTCATTTCAGCCTTATGCAATCCTAATCTGGTAAGTCTACTCTCCCCTTAAGAAATGCAAAAGGTATAATTCTACTACCATTTCCCTGGTTGAAACTCATGTAACCTGGCCACTAGGCCGTTTTGGCTACACTAGCTCACTGCTGCTTCCTATTGCTCTGTGGGAAAGCATCTATAATTTAGGCTGTTCCACATGCCCCTGGACAAATTCTGGGTTTCCCTCATGACATTAATATTTTTTGATATTCACCTGTCCTAAGGTGTTGCTGTTGCAGGTCAGAGGAAAGGATCAGATTGGAATACTTGACTGTGGAGCTGTGAATGCATCACGACTCAGCATAAGAAGGCCTGGACTACACGTCTGGTCAGTGAGCCCTGCAGTGGGGTCAGGGAAGCTGTGTGAGGTGGAGTTGCTGCATGGGCTCTGGAAGGAGTTATATCTTACTTAACTCAGAGACAGAGGAAAGATTATCTAACACGCTGTATTTCTCCATTCATCAAATCTTCTCTGCAGCTCATTGGGCTGAATGACTAATCTTAAAATTTTAAAAATGAAATGTAGCTTAAGCCTTTACTTACTTTCTTCCTTTTAGCTCTTAAGGGAAAGGATCTGAGGTTATTAGGTGGGGAATTGCCATGGTAGAAAGGGGCAATATTACATTATTAATAATCCATTATCATCTTCAGGGGGCACTGGCTCTTTCTTGGCCAGTTTGAAATGAGATCAGGGAATGGGCCATGATTCAGAGAGTTCCTTGGCTGAAGAGCAACCTTTATCAGTATGGAATCCTAGGGAATTACCATTCTGAATCAAGACAATTTCAGAAGCTTCCCCCTCACATACGTGAAAAACTTCTTTTCCCGTCCCCACTCCAGGCTGAACCAAAGTTAAAGATGCGAACCCTTCAGCCGAGTTTCTAGGAGCCTAGGCCACTGCTGCTGTTCCCCCCACCCCCAACCACCAACACATGCCAAATATAAAACTTTTATTTTTTTCTACCACAAGAAAAACTCTCACTTTCCCACGGGGCAACTACTTTTAGTTTTTTAGTAGCATTTCAGATGGGTCAGTTGAGCAAGATTGATTGGGTGGGGGTGAGGAAGCAGAAAGAAGCAGGTTTCTTAGATTGTGGCTAGTTCTTAGGATCTCCAATTCCATTTTGGTAGGTCCCATACTTTTCCCTGATGTATACTAGACCAGTCTACCTTCTGGGAGACTAGGACTCCCTAGCAAGAATTTAAAAACAAAAGATGAAGAAACACGATAGAAATTTTGACTTTCAGAATGTTTAGAGCTGGACAGGATCTTAGAGATCATGTAATGGAAACCTTTCATTTTAAAGATGAAGAAACAGGCCAGGAATGGAGAATTGAGTAGCCCAAGGTCATGCAGATAACAAATAACAGGGGTTGAGTTGGAGTACCTTTGGGAGTACCTAGCTCTTCTGCATCTGAGTGGAAGGCTCCTTCCACTCTTCCCACCCCACTACCCACCTCCCTTTTCCAAAGACTGGGGCTGTTATTGTTAAAACCCTGTGAATCCCACAACTGGAGAATGGAACTGAAGCTGGAACTTGGCCACACAGAGTCATTATCCAAATTGCAGTACTAAATTGGATGAGGAGGCAGAAATGTCCTGTTCTTCAGAAGGACTGGTGGCTTCACTGCTATGTAAGCGTAGTGTAGCTCAAATTGGCTGCTCCTGGACAGAGAGAAGACAGCAACAGAACTTTTTGCATTATGTCATGAAAATTTTTAATTCTCCACTGAACCCCCAAACTCTCAGTCCCCTCTTTGTATCTGGAATATTGTTAGCACCCAGAGAAAGTTAACAGTTTACACAGGTAGTGTTATAAAGGTAGGATTTGAATCCAAACCCTCTGACTCTAAATCCAGAGGTCAGATGGGGAACTGGATTTAAAGTAAATGTAGTCATTGCTGCACAAACTGTGTTTTAGAGGGAAATAAGTCACTCTGTATGATGCCGAGTAGGTGGTATACTACGTGGGAAGGGGGCTTTTTCAATAACATCTTCTACCTTGCTATGATGTGCATCCACACAGATATGCAAGATGAGAGAGAAAGCATACTGGGCTAGAGAATATGCAGGGATAGACAATTCCCATAGACTGAATGTGACTCCAGGGGCCTGTATAAATTCTTATTTTAGGAGGGATACTTCAAGGAACATTCTACCTAGAAATAAGGGGATGGATTAGATGACCTTTTGTACATACCATGGTTACATAGTTCTAATAGTCTTAAGCCTATTGTAAGAAAAGTGGATAATGGAACTGGGGAACTGTTCAACAGAAAAAAGAAACCTCCTGAAAACCAGTGGAAAAATTCAGTTCCATTCAACATCCTTGACTGCTTGCTATTTCCTCAGTATTGTGCCAGACAGTGTGTGTTTATAATGGGAGTGGGGTCAATGGGAGGAAAGGGTGAAATATTAGAGAGTATAATGCACAGTCCATGTCCTTGAAGAGCTTACCACCTAATTAGAGAAAGGCATACTTAAAATGAGACAGTATGGGATCAATGATACAGGCAATAAGGGTGATGGTAATTAAAAAGACAGAGGGATCAGAGGCTGAAATTAGCCTGAGGAGACTCCATAAAAGAGTGGAGACTCGAATGGGACCTTGGAGGATAGGTACAATTTAGATAGGTGGAGACGGGTACAATATTGAGGCAAAGGCACGAGAATTTGACAACACCTACAACAAGTAGAAAGTAATAATAAAGAAACAAGCAATCAAGGAATGCTAAAGAGAAAGAAGCAGAGACTGAGAAGAAGGGGAGAGACAGAAAGGTGGAGTGGTCTGTTTTGAGAGGTAGAGAGCTTCCCGTTGCTGGAGGTCTTCAGGCGGAGGTCAGATGACGAATTTTCAGAGATATTCCATTGGAGATTTCTGCTTAAGTTTGGTTGTAATACATGACCTCTGAAGGCTCTTCCAATTCTGACAGTGGGGCCCTAGGGACTGCTCTGGACTTCTTCCCATGCTGTGAATTTGGAATTCAGTTTGGGTGGAGGGAACTGGGCAGAGGAGAAGGTGGGGGAAGGCAGAAAAGAGGAAGTGGGGATTGTGTTTATCTCTCAAAATCAGTCAAAGGGCCCTAATTAAACAGATGTTCTTAACACTGTCATGGCAGTCCCTTCTGTGCCAATGTTATAACAAAGCAACAATTCTTTTCGAGGATGGCAGGGTGGGGGAGGGAGGCCCTGAGGTATTAGGAAGCAGAAATAATAAAAGACATCTGTGCATATGGATCATTTCTGCTTGCCTGGTGAATATTTCTTTCTCTTGGGAGTGTTTTTCATATTTATTTGATCACTTCTCCCTGGGATGGCTGACTCAGTCGTCCATTGCAGGAGGATTGATGATGGGCCAAGAGGCATTCTGGCATGAGAGGATATCAGGGGTCTCCATGGTGACATCTCACCCTGAAGGGAGAGATCAGGGTGATAGCACAGTTAGATAGGAGCTATGTAGTGAAGTGGAAAGAGGGCTGGACAGAGAAGACCTTTGTTTGTTAGTTGCATGGCTAGGTGAGCTGGTTGGCCTCCCTGTCCTTAAAACGGCTAATATAACACCTGTACTAGTTTCCACAAAATGTTATGAGAAAAGTGCTTTGTAAACCTTATGGTGCTAAATAAATGTGATCTATTATTATTTTTATTAAGGTTATCTTAGTCAGCTCCATGCTGAATTAGATTTTCTCTGAAGTAATCCCCAACTCTGATTCTCTGAGAATGGAAAGAGAACTGAATTTAGGATCAGAAGACCTGGATTTGGATCTCGCTTCTGCTGCTTACTGGCTGCGTGACCTTGGAAAAGTCAGAATTTCTCTGCATCAGTTTTGTCATCTGTAAATTTGGAATAATAATACTTGGGTTACCTATCTCTTAGGACTAGGAGGGAAAATGCCATATCCATGTGAGCTATTTGTCTTTATAGTATCTTTATTTCGTGTGTATGTGTGTGTTTGTGTGTTGTATCCCTTCTCTGTGACATCAGAATTGGTTAGAAAGGAAGGTTCTTTCATGGGTTCCATTGTGTTAAAGCCACTCCCATGTCTCAGTTTTCCATCCTGCCAATGGAACCTATAAACCTCCCCTTGCTCAGGTGTTGGGATGGGAGGCTTAAGATTGCAAACATATTAATGTTGTGACTTTTAGCTAAAAGGTCAGTTGTGACTTTCATGTTTCCAATGTTGAATATCAATTCTGTGCCCATTTCCTTCTTCCGCATCTCCTCCTTCTCTGACACTCAACATCTGGCCAGAGAGAAAATGGGCTGACATTGCAGCAGGAGAGATTTAGGTCAGCTATCAGAAAAAACTTCCTGAATAGAAGCATTACTTGACATTAGAGCTGATGGGCTTAGACAATAGTCTTACATAGCAATGGATAGTTATCTAATTAAGATAGATTAAATTCATCTCTTCTTGTAAACAGGAACCTGTATTAAATGATATTTTAAACTCCCTGATTCTCTGTCATTCTCTGCTTAGTAGGGGTATACGCTCAGTGGCTTTCTTTTATCATGATACTTTAGAGACATGTTATTGTCATTTTCTCCTCTCTTTACGAGTGATAGGAACATCTATTCTGAAAATCTGCAGACAAGTTTGCAAGTGTAATTAAGGAAAAAGATTAATCAGGGTAGGAAAATGTAACCCCATGATTTGGATAAAATTTATCCTGGGAGTTATAACTGACCCTGGGAATTTTTTTTCCCAACTTGTAGGAGAGTAAGGCCTGTAAGTTCTGTGCTTTGTCTCTCCCAGCTGTTAATTTCTATCAATGACCTCTGCTCTTGTGTGCCCCATAGGGGGACATTGGATAAGAGAAAATGATTCCTGTGACAGATTTCTGAGCTTTTTGGTAGAAAAGAGATATATGGAATGAATTTCTATTATTACTTGATGGTCAAGTTATGGGCCTGAGGGGCAAAGACCCACTCTTAGGGAAGCGGAGGAAATGGAGGTCAATGTGTTTCTTCATTAATTTGAAATAATACTTAATAGGCATTTATCCCAACTCAGGAAGTAATGGGTTTCTCCTCATTGGAACTCTTTGAGTAAAGTGTAAGTGACCACTTGTTGAATAAGTTTTAGATGAAATTCCTGTTCAGATATGAGCAAGAAAAGATGGTCACTGAGCTCACTTCCAATTTGGAATTTCTGTAATACTTTTTGTAAGGCACTGTCCCTTTTTGGGGGTGGGGTGAAGTGTGTGTTACAAAGATGAATAAAAATGATCTTTGTCCTTAAGGGCCTTATAATTTAGTGGGGAGAGAGAGAGCACATGCACAACTAACTAAAATAAAGGTACATAAATATTAATTCATTCAACAAGCATTAATTATGTATAGAACACAATTCTAGGCTGGTGGAAGATAAAACAGTTTTTATAAGACCTTCTTGCCTTCATGGAGCTTATAGTTTAGTAGAGGGAAGAGACATTAAGACAGATGTATGTAAAAAATGTGTTCAAGAGATGTAAAACCTAGTGCTTTGTGAGGGCTATAAGCAGTGTTGCAAATTGTGAGTTCAAAGAAGATTCCATGGAGGGAGTGATATTTGAATTGGGTTTTCAAGGGTAGTAGGAATGCAACAGGTGAAGTGGGGGATGGAAGCAGTGAAGACAATAGTCCTAACAAGGGCCTCAACCTCTCACCCATTATTAGTATTAAGTTAAGCCTGAGATTTTGTGGTGGTGTTAGACTAGTTATTACAATGTGCAGTACAGCAGAGAGAATTCTGGGTTTAGATCCCGGCTCTCTCACTTATTATCTGGATGACCTTGGGCAAATCATTTAATTTCTCTGTGCCAGAGTTCCCTCTTCTGTAAAATTAGGAGGTTGTACTATGTGACCTCTAAGGTCCTTTCTAGCCCTGTATTTATAATTCCAGTACTGTAGAGCTAAGTATTTGGGAAGAAAAGGAACTGACTAAGATTTTGTTACAGAAGAATATTGAAACTCCGGGGAGTCTTATAACCTGGATGCCTTTGCTTGCTGATCTTGTGTTACTTCACATTGTGTGTGTTACTGGGCAGAGTCTTGTGCTTTGGGCTATACTGTGAACTGCCTGAGGGCTTAGGGATGGAAAATTATAATAATAAAAGCTAACTTTTTATAGCACTTTATAGTTTGTAAAGCACTTTACAGATATTATTTAATTTTATCTTTAAAACAACCTTGGGGGGTAGGTGCTATTGTGATCACCCCCATTTGATAGATGAGAAAATGGAGGCAGAAAGTGGTTAAGTGACTTTCTTAGGGTCACACAGTTAATATGTATATGAGATAGCATATCAGTGGCAGGATTTGAATTCAAGTCTTCCTAACTCCTACTTTAGTTCTTTGTCTACTCTGAGACATAGCTACCACAGTGAATGAACAGTAATGACACTATCAGAAGGTCAGTGATAGCTGTATTTTTGACAAGTCCTTCAAGCCTTCCTTATTCTCTTGAGCTTACTGTGTCAAAGAGTGTGTGACCCCCAGTATCTAGGCATAAGAGCCTGAGCTAGGGTGATGAAAAAGAATACGAAGGAACAAATGCAAGAGACTTTGTAAAAAAAATGGTGGGAGTTTAAGATTGATTAAATGTGGAAAAAGGAGTAGCAGTAGATTGCTTCATGGTTTCAAGCCTTGAAAATGGTGGTGCCATTAATAGGAATAGGAATGTCAAGAGGAGGATCTAATTTCAGGAGGAAGATGATGAGTTTTGTTTTAGACAAGTTGAATTTGGAGTGTCACCAAAGTGGAAATGTCGGTAGGCAGTTGAAAATGTGGAAATGGAATTCAAAAGAGAGGTCAGGACTGGAGAAATTGATTTGGAAGTAATTCACATGAGTGTTAATAAAACTATGGGGGTAGATAAGATCATTGACAGGAAAGAGTGCCAAGAGAGAAAAAGAGGACCAGGGATAGAACCTTGAAAAGAACCTCAATTGAAGGGTGGGAAGAGGAAAAAAAGCCAGTGGAAGTAGGAGAAAGAGGAGTGGCCAGAGAGGTAGGAGAAGAATCAGGAAAGTGCAGAGCCATATAATTATTGTGGCAAAAATATTAAATATTCGTGGTCAACTTGTTGGGTTTTTTTGTTTATTTAGTATTTTATTTTTCCCAGTTACATAAAAATTTAACATTTGTTTTTAAAACTTGGAGTTCTGAATTGTCTCCCTTCCTCCCTTCTGAGCTGTCCAAACCCGCCCCCCCCCCTGCCCTCTGATGCCATTGAGAAAGCAAGCAATTTGATATAGGTTATACACTTGTAGTCATGCAAAACATTTCTATAATAGTCATGTTGTGAAAAAAAGAACATAAACGAAAAACCCTCAGGAAAAATAAAGCAAAAACCAGTATTCTTCAATCTGTATTCAGACACCATTCAATCTTTCTCTGGGGATGGATAGCATTTGTTCATCATAAGTCCTTCAGAGTTGTCTTGGATCATTGTATTGCTGAGAATAGCTAAGTCATTCACAGCTGATCATCTTTCAATATTGCTGTTACTTTGCATCAGCTCATTTAAGTCTCTCCAGGTGTTTCTGAAAGCATCCTGCTCATCATTTGTTATAGCACAGTAGTATTCCATCATAATCACATACCACAATTTCTTCAGCCATTCCCCAATTGATGGGCATCCCCTCAATTTCCAATTCTTTGCCCCCAGAGAAAAGTTGCTATAAATATTTTTTACATATAGGTCCTTTTCTTTCTTTTTAAAATTTCTTTTGGGATATGGACCTAGTTGTGGTATTGCCAAGTCAAAGGGTATGCATGGTTTTATAGCCCTTTGGTTAGAGTTCCAAATTGCTCTATAGAATAACTGAATCAGTTTGCAGCCTCACCAACAGTGCATTTATGTCTTATTTTTCCCATATCCCCTTAGCTATTTGTCATTTTCCTTTTCTGTCCCATTATCCAATCTAAAAGGTGTGAGGTAGTACCTCAGAAGTGTTTTAATTTGCATTTTTCCAATCAATAGTAAGTTAGAACATTTTTTCATATGTCTATAGATAACTTTAATTATGTCCTCTGAAGACTCCTTATATCTTTGGACCATTTATCAATTGGGGAATGGCTCTTGTTTTTATAAATTTGACTCAGTTTTCTACATGTTTGAGAAATGAGGCCTTTACCAGAGAAACTTGCTTCTGTATTACTATTGCTACTGTATTTCCCTCTATCCTATTTGCACCCACCCCCATTTATCCTATTCTTTCTCTCTCACCTTTCACTCTGTCCCTCCTCAAAAGTGTTTTGCTGCTGACTACCCCTCCTCCAATTTGCCCTGCCTTCTATCACCTCCCCCCTTCTCTTATCCCATTCCCCCCTACTTTCCTGTAGGGAAGATAAATTTCTATACCCAATTGAGTGTTATGTTATTCCCTTTTTGAACCATTTGTGATGAGAGTAAGGTTCACTCACTCCCCCTCATCTCTCCCATCTTCTGCTCTACTGTAAAAGCTTTTTCTTGCCTTTTTGTGTGATATAATTTACTCCATTCTACCTCTCCTTTTCCCTTTTCCCAATACATTCCTCTCTCATCCCTTAATTTTATTTTTTTTAGATTCAACCCTTCATATTCAGCTCACACTTGTGCCTGCCCCCCTTTCCCTCCCTCTCTCTTTCTCTCTCTCTCTGTCTCTCTCTACACACACACACACACACACACACACACACACGTATATGTATATGTATATGTATATGTGTGTGTGTGTGTATATATATATATATATATATATATATATATACACACACGTATACTCCTTCCACAATTACCATCTTTCCATGTAGGAATATAAACAGTTTAGCCTTATTAAGTTCCTTGTAATTTCCTTTTCCAGTTTACCTTTTTATGCTTCTCTTGAGTCTTGTATTTGAAAGTCAAATTTTCTATTCAGCTCTAGTCTTTTCATCAAGAATGCTTTAAAGTCTTCTATTTCACTGAAAGTCTGTTTTTCCCCTGAAGGATTATTTTCAGTTTTGCTGGATAGGTGATTCTTGGTTGTAATCCTATCTCCTTTGACCTCCAGAATATCATGTTCCAAGCCTGTAATGTAGAAGCTGCAAAATCTCATGGTGTCCTGACTGTGGCTCCATGCTTGCAATATTTTCTCCTTGACCTGGGAGCTTTGGAATTTGGCTATAATATTCCTGAGAGTTTTTGTTTTGGTATCTCCTTCAGGAGGTGATCAGTGGATTCTTTCAAGTTCTCTTTTCCCTCTGGTTCTAGAATATCAGGGCAGTTTTCCTTGATAATTTCTTGAAAGAACATATCTAGTCTCTCTCTTTTTTGATCATAGCTTTTAGGAAGTCTAATAATTTTAAAATTATCTGTCCTGGATCTTTTCTCCAGATCAGTTGTTTTTCCAATGAGATATTTCATTGTGTTCTATTTTTTCATTCTTTTGATTTTATTGCTTCTTGATTTCTCATAAAGTTATTACCTTCCATTTGCTCAATTCTAATTTTTAAGGAATTTCCTTCAGTGAGTTTTTGAATCTCCTTTTCCATTTGGCCGATTCTACTTTTTAAGGAATTTCTTCTTCAGTTAATTTTTGTGCATCTTTTACCATTTGACCTAATCTATTTTTAAGGTGTTATCTTCTTCAGTTTTTGTGGTTCCTTTACCAAGCTATTGACTCATTTTTCATGATTTTCTTGTATCACTCTCATTTCTTTCCCCAATTTTTCCTCTACCTCTCTTACTTGATTTTCAAATCCTTTTGAGCTCTTCCATGGAACTGAGATCATTTCATATTTTTTTCCTGGAGGCTTTGGGTGTAGGAGCTTTAACTTTGTTATTTTCTTCAAAGTGTGTGTTTTGATCTTCCTTGTTACCATAGTGACTTTCTATGGTCAGATTTTTTTCTGTTGTTTGCTCATTTTCCCAGTTTATTACTCTTATTACTTGACTTTTTAAACTCTTTGTTAAAGAGACTTTGAGGGTGGAGGGTGCACTATCTCAAATTTCAGGGGTTTTATGCAGCTCTTTTCAGGGACCTGTAAGTGCTCAGTTCTTCCAAGGTGATATGATCTAAGGAGAGGTGTTTGCTACTCTTCTGGCCCATGTTGTGGTCTGTGAGAGACCATAAGCACTCTTTTCTGCCATGGAACTGTGAGGAGGGTCCCTGCTCCACTGTGGCCCTCAAGCTCTGGTGTGCTAGTGTTTCTCCTTGCCCTATAACTGCTGCCCAGGATCTGAGTATGGGAAAGCAGTAGAGTCCTACTTCAGTACTAGCAAAGAGACCTCTGTAGTCTTCTTCTGACCAATTGTTCAACCCTCTTGCTGTCTGTGGGCTGAGAGCTCCAGGAGCAGCAGCTGCTGCTGATTTCAGTCACTCCCAAAGCCTGCTCCTGGTTAGCTGGGACTGGGGCTGTGTTGGCACAGCCTACACTGAATTGTGCTCTGCTCTCACCCAGGTGCAACAGACCTTTCCTGCTGACCTTCTAAGTTGTCTTTAGTGTCTACGGGCTGAGAGGTCTGGAAATTGCCACTACTTCTACTGATTCAGTCGCCCTGAGGCCTGCTCCTGGTTTGCTGGTGTGGCTTATGCTGGACTGCACTGCTTTCTCACACTGGTACAACAGACCTTTCCAGCTGACATTCTAAGTTGTCTTGGGCTGGAAAATTGTTTCACTCTGTCTTTTTGCGGATCCTTCTGCTCTAGAATATGTTTAGAGTCTTTATTTAAACATATTTGGAGGGGTTTCGGGGAAAGCTCAGGTGAATCCCTGCCTTTACTCTCCCACCTTCCAACTTATTATCTAATGGGCCACCGAATTCAGCAAATCTGGTCCCCAGAACACCATCCTCCAATGGCTAGCATTCAACCTTTCTAGCTCTTGCTGCAGTGCTATAGCTTTTGAGGACACTGGGACACCTTTTTAATATGATGAGGCATTGGAGTTGTACTTTTTTTGAAAAAGGAAAACTACACACGCATAATAAATGTCACCAATATAGTTTCAGTTTTCAGGCTGCTTGGCTCATTGCTGATGACTCAGTTAAAAAAAAACCACTAAGCAGACTATGCCAGGTTCAACCTTCCTCATTCCCTTTTAAGCCATGTTTCTATCTGCCATACTTAGGTTGAGTTATACTCTTAGTCTCACTTCCCTGTCCTCCCAACCCCTAATCCTTGTTGCCTTCTGCCCTTTGCAGTTGCAAAGTCCTTTCCTATTTGGACACTAAGTACATCCTTATGGCTTCTGCTTTAAAATCACAGTGAAACTTGTGGCTCCATCCTCTGCTTTAATCTCTTGTCTCTGACCTAGGAAGCTGAATTCTCTTTCTTAATGGATCTTGAATTTCTCTCATTCCCTCTCTCCTGATATTCAGATCTATCTCTCACCTCTTTCATCCTACAGCTGCTTTCTTCCCTAGATGCCCACATTTCTCCTTCAGAAACTTTTTGCTCTGTTTTCACCTATCCTTCTCATTGTTATCACACTACTTCAAGTTGTTCTTGGGAATTCCAGAGCCACTGTATCATCCTGCCCCCAGACTTCACTTTCCTATGTTGTCCCTGCCTGCCCATATGAACTTTAAAAAATTATTGCTTGTCTTAGATTATAATCAACTTGAGGTTCAAAATGAAGCCTGTATAATCTGCTTTGCATCATGCCTAACATAGGCACATGCCTAACATAGAGAAGCACTTACCCAACACAGAATACGTAAAAATCTCTCTACGTCTTTGACTATAAACTTTGTACTTTTCTAGAACCACAGAAAAAGAGAGTTAGAACTTTAAGAGATCTTAGGCATAATTTAGTCCAACCCCCTCATTCTGTTTATATTTTGTATTCATATATTTTATAAATATTTATATAAATATATAAGGTTTATGTATTATATAATAAATTATATATACATTATATAATGCATAATAAATTGTATATGAAATATATATGTTCATATATATTTTATTTCAAATGTTATACTTTGTGGAAAGGGTCATGATCTCTTTTAACAATTTAATAATCATCCAACTCAATGTACATTGATCATGTATACCTACTATGTTTAAGTTATTGCACTAAGTATTGGAGATTCACAAATGGAAATAAAATAGTCTTCTGTCCTCAAGGAGCTTACATTCTGTTGGGGAACTGTGGTGGCTACTATATCTAATCAGTAATTATAATAATACAGATGAGTAATTACAAAGCAATTTGAGGAGGGAGGAAGCACTAACCCCATTGGAGACCAGAAAAGACTTCATGTAGGGAGTAGAAACTAAGCTAAACCTTGAAGAAAGATGAAACTTTTAAGAGGAAAAACTGAGAAGAGAGTGCATTTCAGGCATGAGAAGAGCCTGTATGATGTCTCAGAGCGGGGAAATAGAATGTTGAGCTTGGGCATAACTAGTAGAACAGCTTGGCGGGCTCTTAGAGTGCATGAAATGGAGTAATATGAAAAAAAGACTGCAACTGTTGGTTGGAGCTAGATTGTGGAAGGCCTTCAATGCTAGAATGAGGACTCTTTGTATTGTTTTCAAGGCAATGGAAAACCACAGAAGATTTTTGAGCTCGTCAGTCACATGGTCATACCTGTGTATTGAGAGTATTTTTTGACAGTTGTGTGGTGGATCTAGAGAGATGGAAGGAGGAAAATTTGGTGCAGAGAGAACAATTAGGAGGCAGTTGCAATCACTGAGGTAAGAGGTAACGAGGACTTGAACCAGGGTAATGGCTGTATGAATATAGAAAAGGAGATGAATGTCAAAGATGCAGAGTTGTGGTTGTTGTTAGAGATAGGCTGTAAAACATTGTAGGGAAGCTTCAGAGGTATTAATTCATATTTTTAATGCCTTAAAAATGCACTTTGGAAAAAGGACAAGATTCCATAGCAAAGTACAATGGGAGAAGTGTGATCCTGTAGGTTAAAACATCCTCTTGACTAGAAAAAGCCATTGTCCTTAGTTTTCTTACCTGTAAAATAAGGCTCTTGGACTATATGGCCTCTGAAGTCTTTTCTAGATCTAGGTCTATGATTCCTTGATTTTATAACTGTCTTTAAAAAGCCCCTAAATGAGCTAGAAACTTGCTTCAGTATAAAAGACTGTTTGGTTGTCTTAGGTCTGTTTCCTGCCTTGTCTTACTCTTGAGATCTGTGGCTTTCCTGTTGTTGTTGCTGAACTTGGAATTTGCTCAGACTTTTGACTAATTGTCTTGATTTAGACTTTAGGTCCATAGGATTTAGAGCTGGAAAAGTTCTTAGAGATGATCAATCCAACACTTCAGGCTATACATGAAATAACTGAAATCTAGAGGGAATAAGTGAATTGCCCAAGGTCATATAGGTAGTAACAGTCATAAATAGGATTTTAAATCAGGTGCCCTGACTCTAAATCCAGAATTATTTCTACTGCACTACACTGACTTTCTACTGAAGTATACTATCCCATTTTCTCCTGGGGCCTTGATTTTTTGCCTATGTGGTTCTTGACTTATGATTGACCTGATGTCTGATCTTTAAACATACTCCAATTCTGGCTTAAGAAACTTGGTGGTGCAGTGGATAGAGTGGTGGGCAGGCCCGGAGTCAAGAAAATTCATCTTCTTGACTCAAATCTGGGCTCAGACACTTACTAGCTGTGTGACCCTGGGCAAGTCATTTGGTCCTGTTTACTTCAGTTTCCTCATCTGTAAAGTAAACTGGAAGAAGGAAATGGCAAATCACGTCAGTGTCTTTGCCAAGAAAATCCCAAATGGAATCATGAAGAATCAGATACAACTTAAAAACTGAAGAACAACAAGAGTCCAGCTTACCTAATTGGCTTGCTTTTCTCTGACCTTCAACTTGTGTGTCCTCTTGAGCTCCTGACTACTTGTTTGATTACCAGGTCACAACCTAACCTAGATTTCACTTTTCTCCTCTACTTCTTTACTGAACATGCGCTACTCGTAGCTGTCCATGGTCCTGACAAAGCTTCATGTCTAAAGTGGAACGTGCTTCATCTTCATGGTTTCTTTATCATTTATGCCTCGTTCTGCTTTCCTGATAGCTTGTATCCTCCATAGGCTAATATATCTAGAATTGAAAGAGATGTTACAGGCCATATAATTTAACCCTTTCACTGTTATAGATGAAGAAATGGGGAGGCCAAGTAGCTTGCCCAAGTATCTCAAGCTAATAACAGGCTTTAATATCAGGTCCTCTGACTCTGAAGCCAGTGATCTTTCCTCTCTCTAATTTTCTGTATTCTGTGTCTTTGTATATCATTCTACAAATACTTATCTGTCACTGTCTTAGGGATAAGATGCTATGCTAGACATTAGAGATACAAAGATGAATAAGTTTCTAGTCTCTTCCCTTAAGGAGCTTACAATATCATAGGGGAGGAAAGGCAAGCAAATATTCAATATCTTTAAAGATTGCTCTATGCTACAGTTCTATGTCTTTGTTAATTCTATATCCTATGCCAGGAGGCACTCATAGTAGGAACTTAAAATGCTTGTTGTTGATTGAGTCTTTTCATTTATGCATCAAAATATGTAGCTACATTTAATTTTCTTTGGTGTTTATGCCTAGTCATTTGAGTAAAAAAGGGCCTATTTTAGATATAGCAATACTCAATGAGTCAAAAAAGGATACTACAGTCTTTGACATAGTTAACTGGATCTATGTAAAAGCCTAGCTGTTTGAAACAGGAAGCCATAAGAGAGAGTATAGCATGTATAGTACAGTATAGTATAGTATAGTATAGCACAGCACACCATAGCATACCACAGCATAGCATAGCATAGCATAGCATAGCATAGTATAGTATAGTATAGTATAGTATGAAATAGTGAACTCTGAGTCAGACCTGGGTTTGAGCCCCACTATTGATATCACTTTCTTTGTGACCTTGAGCAGGTCCCTTAACCCTTTAAAACCTCAGTTTTCTAATCTGTAAAATAAAGATAATGCTGCTTTCTCTAGCTACCTTAAAGGGATTTTTTGAAGGTGAAATAACATAAGGCAAGCAAAAGCACTTGGAAAACTGGAAAGTGCTAGATGAACATTGTGTGTGTGTGTGGGAATGGTCTTGTGGTTTCATTGGTTAAGGGAACTCCAGTGAAGGAATTCCCTCTACTAATGTAGAATGGAACCTGTTTTACAATTTATTGCCTTAGAGTGTTGCCTGGGGGCATTGAGATATTAAACGATTTGTTCAGGGTCACGCAGAGGGTGTGTCAGAATTAGAACTCAAACCCCAGTCTCTCTGACTCTGAGGCTGGCTCTCTAGGCACACTCTGCCCCTCTGCCCCTGCTATGCAAACATAAGGTATTATTGTTACGGTTACTGTTGTATTAGGTAGTTTTGGTAGTCCTTCACCTGATGGCAGCTTACCTAAATTGCAGATATAATATTTGGGTAGAAATGACAGCCTCTGTTATGTCAATCTGGAGATGACATCCAGACATGTCATGTGTTCCTTATTCACCAGGGCATAACTGTTACAATGGTAATAGCAATGGCACTGTGACAGCATTTTGGGTTGCAAAGGGTGACAAGTTATAGCTCCATTAACATTGTTATTCATCAGCAGAACAAACAAATCAATCCCCTGATGACTCTGCCCCCTGGGATGAGGTGTCCAAATAACAGAATCTGCAGCCTAGTGTCGGAATGAATGAGGGTGGGGAGTGCCTTACAATCCATGACCTGATTGCTTTTAGATGCAGGCTAATTTCTTTTTGTTCTGGAGCTGCTATGTCCATGTTCCTTTCGGCTCACACGAGGTGTCCCCATGTGGCTTGGATGAGTTTCTCAGAGGACAAGTTGCTCCTTTCCAAGCACACTGCCGCAGCCTCCAGGTGGTCCTTGGACCCTTTAATTTGCCATGTGGCTGAACTGACTGTGACTCCATCCAAACTGACAGTAATTGGGACACAGCTGGTTTATGGATCACTTTGTTCAATTTTTCCACCCTAGATGGTCTCCATTGCAGCCACAGGGGAACAATGGGCTAGCAAATGCTGGGGGCATCCAGCGGGCATTGGCCTAGTCTGGGATCTATAGCAGAAATAGAGAAAAGGGGTTGGTAGAAATGAAGAGGGAGAAAAAGGGAAACAGGAGAGACTGAGATGGAGGGGAAGGATCCTAGACCTATGGGTGCAAAGAAGTTTCTTAGAGCAAGAAGGGTGAGCAGTGGGCTCACTTGTTTGTTGCAACTCTAGCATCGCCTTGCTATAAAGAGTGCAGCTCTACACCTGAGGAGAGTGGCAGGACTTAGTTAAGTTGGTGACTCTCCAAAGTTGATGGGAGACAATAGGGAAGAAATTTCCACCATCATCCTCATCACTGCCACCATCATCAATGACAGTAGCAGCATAGCTAGCATTTATTTTCAATTGTTTTCAGTGGTGTCTGACTCCTTGTGATTCTGTTTGGGATTTTCTTGACAGAGATACTGAAATAGTTTGTCATTTCCTTCTCCAGCTCATTTTACAGGTGAGGAAACTGATGCAAATTGGGTTAAGCAAATAGCTACTAAGTGTCTGAGGCCAGATTTGAACTCAGGAGGATGAGTTTTCCTGACTCCAGACCCAGAGCTCTATTAACTGCATTACCTAGTTGCCCACATACGCATTTATATTCAAGGGTTGCAAAGCACTTTTAAGGTAATTTGATCCTCACAACAACTCAGTGAAGTAGATTTTGTTATCATCTCTATTTTACGGTTGAGGAAATTGAGGCTAGGAGAGGTTAAATAACTTGCCCTGGATCACACAACTAGTGTGTCTCTAAGTATGAATTTGAACCTAGGTTTTCCTGGATCTTACTCTGTCCAAGGAAACCATGCAGAGAAGGTTGCAGAGAAGTAATCCACCAAGGTCACCTCTACCCAAGCCACTTGTAAACTAGCCTGTTATTCTGCTAGTTGTAAAATTTGTGGGCATTAATGATAATGAAGCCTGAAGAGTGTCAGGAGATGAAAAGAAAGCCAGGCAGTGAGGCAAAGCTGCCACATCATCCTGCTGCCCTTTGCTGAGATTAATAAAGCCTGTGTGCTCTCCTGCTTTTGACAGCTCTTGGAAATGTCAGATGCCACCCAGATTGTCTGGAGACCCTGTTGAACTCTTTTGCAGACTGCTTGGGGGAGAATTCAGAACAAGTTGTATCTTTCCTTTTTGCCTTCCACAACTGAATTTGAAGGTGAGTTGGTCGTTCCATCAGGTTGTTTGTAAAAACATCATATGTGCCAGTATTGAACACTTTGATTCAGTCTTGGAAAAGCCACCTCTCTCTAGCCACTATAGAAAACATTTATCATATGATGGGGTATAGAGCCTGGAAGCAGGATGTCCTGAATTAGGCTTAGCAGGAGCTTTTCAGCTGCTCAACTAGGGTGGGCATGTTTGGTGAATAGAATGCTATGTCTAGTCACTCAGGCTCAATCTCAGATTTATCTTTTGATATCTTCCTCTCCCCGGAGCTCCACGTCTAATCAGTTGCCAAGTCCTGTTGACTTTATCTCCAAAATATCTCTCACATTTATCACCTCACTTGCACTCCTACTGCTCGCATCCTGTTCATTCACTTTGTGCTTGGTTGGTCCTGTACTATTTAACATTTTTATCAGTGACTTGGATGGATGGTATGCTCATCTGATTTTGAAGAGGACACAAATCTGGGAAGGAGAGCTAACACAGTGGATGATGGAGTCAGGATCTAAAAGGATCTTGACAGGCTGCAACATTGGGCATGAAAAAAAATTCACAAATATAAGACAAAGGAGGCATGGATAGACAGAAGTGGTTCTAAAAAAGATCTGGAGGTACTAGTAGACTGCAAGATTAACATGAATCCACAGTATGATGTCAGTCAAAAAAGCTCATGTGGTTTTTAGGCTTCATTAGGAAAGACATAGTTTCATGAATAGAGAGGTGGCACAATCATACTTTGTCCTTTGTCAGATGTCATCTGGAGTACTACATTTAGTTTTGGGCACCATAGTTTGAGAAGTATACTGGTAAACTGGAGACTTCCAGAGAAAAGGATGGTGAAGGGCATTGGGTCTATGACATATGAAAACCAGTTGAAGGAATTTGGCATGTGTAACTTGAAGAAAAGAAGATTCAGAGGTACATGATAGCTTTCTTCAAGTATTTGAAAGGCTAGCATGTGGATGAGAAATTAGGTTTGCTTTGTTTGGCCCCACTACACAGAAGCAGGATCAAAGGATGAAAATCACAAAGTGGCAAATTTAGGCTTGATGTTAGGAAAAATTTCCTAACAATTAGAGCTGGCCCAAAGAATAGGCTGCTTTGGGGATGATGGATGACCACTTGTTGGGTATGTTATAGTGAGGATTCATTTCTTTGGGTATGAGTTGGACTAGATGGTCACCAAAGCCCTTTCGATTCTTCAGTTCTCTGATTCTGTGATTCTTAACTACGCTGCTGAAATAGTCTTCTAACTGGTTTCCCTGTCTCCAGTCTTCTTTCTGATCTATTTTCCATACAGCTGCCACATAATCTTTTTTGAGGGGTCTTGGTTTGTAGATTTTGATTTTTTTCTGATATTTGAATTACATTTTATTATTTTTTAAATCAGTTTTCCTTCTTTCCCTCTCCTTTTCTCTTCCCTCCCCCACTGAAAAAGCAAGAAAAATAACCCCCTTGTTAGAAATATATATAGTTGAGCAACAAAATTCCCTCAATGGCCATGTTAAAAAAAGTCTCAATTAGCACTCCCCTGTTCAAAACCCTCATCCACTCTCATTACTAAGGCCCATACTTCTTAGTCTGGGATTCAAGGCTTTTTACAATCTGGCTCCAGCCTACCTTAGCAGTCTCTTAGCAAAGCTCATCTGCTTTGTTTTCAGCCAAGCTAGGCTATCCACTGTTTCCCTAAACTCCTTATGGCTTTTCTGTATTCTGTACCTTTGATCATTTTGTCTCTTGCCAGGAATGCACTTCTCCATGTTTATTTGTTGAAGTATTTATTGTCCTTCAAGGTCCAGCTCAGACTTTGCCTCCATAATAATAACTGATGCTTACATATATATTCTTATTTGATCCTTTAACAACCCTGTAAGGTATCAGTTTATTAGTAGTGCAATATAGATATTATTATCCCTATTTTAGAGATGAAGAAAATGAGGCTTATAAAAAATGAAGTGACCAAGGCTTGCATGGCTAGAGGTGCCAGAATTAGCCTCTGGATTCCTCTGAGACCAGTGCTTTTCTCCCTACTATACCATGTCTCCTCAAGAGAGTCTTCCCTGATCTTCTTCCAGAAGGCAGATGTCATCTCTCCTTCTGAGCTCACATAATCTGGACTTCAGTCATTAATTCAGTTACATTCCAGTCATATTTAATTTAGGTGTCTACTTATTTTTTTTGCCCTGTTAGGCTAATAAAGTCCTTGAGGGTATCTTTGTATCACCTCAATGCCAAGGGCAGTCCTTTGTACATAATTGCCTACTACTACTACTACTACTACTACTACTACTACTACTACTACCACCACCACAATTACTATGACTACTTTGACTACTACAACTACTACTACTGGTAAAATTGCTTATCTTTGTATAATATTTTAAGGTTTGCAAAACAATTTATATTATTTAGTTTGGTCATTAAAACAACTCTGTGAGTTAAGTGCAATTATGATTTAGAGAGAGAAGCGATCATAAAGGCCATCAGACTCAACCCCTTCATTTTATAGCTGAGGAAACAGAGGCACAGAGAGATGAAGACTTGCCCAGGGCCACATCACTAGCAAGTGGCTTAAAATGTTTGTTGAATTGAATGGAATGGAAAAGGTGTTGATAGTATTTATTCTGCTCCTATGGGAGCCAGTCAATTAAAATTGGGTGAGGCAGGGTGTCAAAACACCAGGCTTATTTCTCTATAATGGGCATAATATCTGCAGGACCTATTTAGCATTATTGAAGCATAGATTTGGAGACAGGCAGGTCCTTAAAGGCTATCTAATCAAATTCCCTCTTGTAGATGAGGGAACTGAGGCCCAGACAGATGAAGGGACTTACCTAAAGTCACATAAGTGGTCAGTGGCAGGGCTGTGAGGATCAAATAAAGGAATCTATATAAAGTGTTTTGCAAACTTTAAAGTAACAAATAAATGTCTTTTGCTAATATTTTTCCTAAGTTTCTGGTGGTCTGGTGGTATACAAAGTGTTTGCAACACCGTGTATGTATAATATTGCATAAGCATAATTTCACCAATATGGTAAACCCTTCAAAGAACCTATATGGGAAGCCCCTCATGCCAGAATAATCCCCTTTTCCCTACTCCTGGTACCAATTTGGTGTTTGGAATTCCTTTCATTAGTCATCATTTGGAATAGGCCGATAAGAAGAGAAAGACGAGGAATGGCAGAAAGCAGCCAGGGCAAGCATTCCTTAAGGCAGGGGTGGCTACCACTGTGGGGATCCACAGTGGTCAGTCTAGTGATCTGGGGGCTTAGGAGGAGGAAGAAGAAAGGAGAGGAGAGAAGGGGCCTCAAAGGGACTGAAGTGTCACTGAAGACAAGCTTTTCCTATTTTGTGATTTTACCTAGGGCTCTTAACAGCTGCTTGCCCAGGGTGAGACTCAATTTACTCTAGGAAAGGGGCCTCTCTGTTGATTCCATTCTTCTTGCTCACTGTGTCCCCCTGCGGGGGAAGTCTAGACAGGAGGAACATAGTTTCTACTATCAGTTCTTGTTTGTAAGGGGGATGTAGCTTGTCCGAGCATGACATTTTCCAGAGAGTGGGGGCAAGGTCTGACTCGGATCCTTTCTGCCTTATTCCTGGAAAGAAGCTGAGAATCCAGCTTTAAGTTTCCAGATCCTCCCAAGCTGAGCAGCTTCTGAGAGATCTTTTCCTGGGAGAGTTGACTTCTAGACTCAAAGAGACCCGAAACCTCCTCTTATGTATCCGGGTCCTGTCCATCTCACTTCCCTTCCCAGGCACAGGTAGCTCACAATCTGGGTTTTTGCTAAGCTCAGATCACTGGACTCAGGAGTTGGTATGTTCTCATGTTGGGTGTTGATCCTGAATGAAGCTCCATCTCCTGAGCTACAGGTCTGTTACTGAAGGTGGCTAGCGTTGGACTATTTTGACTCAGGGGATCTCCCCTGCTTCATATGTAGTGGACTCCACTGCCTTCTCTGCTCTGATCATAACATCCCTGTCTGCTGTGAAGATGAAGAGAGTTTGGCTGGCATCCCAGAGGTTGGGAAAACAAGGGGAAGAAGAAAAACTAAAGTGTTGGGACATTTGACCATCTCGCTTATGGACTGATAAGAAGAATACACAATTTCAGGGAGAAAAAGAGATGGAGAGAGCCATGAACTTTTTTTTTTAAATCATGTCTTCACCCGCAGTGTCACAGGGACCAAAGGAAATTCCTGGACCTGGGAAACCCCACCAGCAAGAAATGGTCAGTGAAAGCTTAAGGATCTTAATGCTAACTCTGCCTCACTATATATGACCAATCAATCTCTTCTCTTATTTGCCACCTCCCTCTCCACCACTATTTTGATGCTCCCAATTCCCCCTATCTCTGGGGATGCTGGAGCCTCTTGGCTCCTTTTCCCATGCTTATCCTTCTTGGCATCTTTCCTTACCTGTGTCAAAGGCAGAATTCATACGGCATCATAGGGTCAGGCTGAATAATTCAACAGCCAGATAAATCAGTGGGCTGGCCAGGCCTTGCTCTTTGAGGTGATGGTAATAATCATTGCTCATCATTAGGAGACATTTGGGGAAGGCTGGGTCCTGTTCAGGGCCAGTGCAGCCAAGAAACCCCCAGAGGTTAATGGCAGCAAGTGAGTCTGTAATCAAGGTCAATTATCCAGATAATTCAGGTGGAAGTGGGCTGGGGGCCTCTCTCCCAACTACAACAATCTCTCGTTCTTAACTTCTAGCATATTATTACCCATACTACATATCTGCCTCAGATCAGACTACCTTGTATTAGTATCTTTTCATGTGTCTATGTCTTGTCTCCCTAGCTAGATTGTAAGTTCTCTAAATGAAGGTAATTTATTTTTATACATTTTGATGTTCTTCTTCCTCCATCCCCCCAAATTATGCTTGTCACATGGCAGGCACTGTGATAAGTACTGGTGACAGAAATCAAATGCAATAGCAAGGTGGTCCCTGCTATCAATAAGCTTACATTTTACATTTAGATGGGGATCTAACAGGTCTCCAGATATGTTAATAAGTAAATATTAATAAATTAGTTAATAAATTAATAAGTTAATAAATAAATAAATAAGTTAAAAAATAAATATGAAGTGATTTTGAACAGTTATCTTCCTGTGTACTCTTTCCTTCCAGGGTTTTCCTCTCACGATTCTTTCTTGGTGCTCCTTTGTTAGATCATTATCCATCCAGCAGACTAGAAATGTGCCCCAAGGCTCTATCCTGGGCCCTCTTTTCTTCTCCCACCATAGACCTTTCTCCTGGTGACCTCATCAGCTTGAAGGGATTCAATGATCTTTTCTATTCCCATCACTACCAGTTCTAGATATTCAGCACTTGTATCTCCCCTGAGCTTCAGTGACAACAACCACCAACACAATAATAGCTAACATTTTTATAGCACTTACTGTGTGCCAGGAACCATGCTAACCACTCTACGTTTATTGTCATTTGATCCTCACAAAAACCCTGGGAGGTAACCCCCTTTTTCAGATTGGGCAACAGAGGCAAACAGAAGTTAAATGACTTGGCCAGGGTCACACAGCTAATAGGTGTCTGAGGCTGGATTTGAACTTGGATCTCCCTGACTCCAGGGCCAGAGCTCTAGTTTCCACCTTTGGAGTCATCCTTCCCCCTCCTCCAATCGAGCGATAAACCTTATGTTGATAGTACCTCTCCTCCAGTACAACGTAAGCTTCTTGAGGACAGGGACTGTTTCCTTTTTATCTTTCTATCCCCGGCATCTAGTGCAGTGCTTTGTCCACAGCAGACACTTGTTGAACTTGATTGAATTGCTGTCCAATCTAAAAGGGCTGAGTGACATGCTGGGTAGTAAAGTGCTCACCTATTTGAGGATTAATTCCCGCGTCTCCTCCTCCTTCCAAAGGACACCATTTGGACTTCTCCGCTTTCTATATAATGCTTGGAGATATAACTGACATTTATATAGAACTTTCTCTGAAATAATCTTGTGAGGTACGGAGTGCAGATATCATTACTCCCATTTTACAGATAAAACTGAGGCTTTAAGTAGGGGTGTGTGTGCAAAGTGCTTTGCCTCCTACCTTGCCATGACTACTAAGGATTCGATTTGAGATTCGAACTTGGTCCTACAAACTCTGAGTGCCATGTTCTTTTTCACTCTATTACTCTGCCTCCCAGAGAGAGCTCTTTAGTACTCAGGGAGGGTTCCTCAATAGTCACAGAATCTAAGAGCTAGGAGGGGCCCCTGAAGCCTCTCTAGTTAGGTCCATACCTGGCTACGACTCCCATTTTCAACATTCACAACCAGTAATCTTTTCTTCTTGAAGACCTCCAGTGGAGGAGGGTGGAGGCACTATCTCCTAAGACAACCCATTTAATTTTTTTCTAATATTGTTAAGAAGCCTAAATATATACATATATTTATATATTATTATATAGTGCAATATATTATATATGATATAATTTATTATAGACATATAATATCAAATATCTGCCTCTGCTACTTCCACCCATCTATGGCCAAAAAAACCCAACTATAATCTCTCTCTCAAGTTGTAGCCCTTCAAATATTTGAACACAGCTATCATGTCTCTGGCAGTTAGGTGACCCAGTGGATAGATCATTGGGCTTGGAATCAACAAGATGCATCTTCATGAGTTCAGATCTGGCTTCAGACACTTACTAGCTGTGTGACCTTGGGCAAATCACCTAACCTTATTTGCCTCAGTTTTTTTAATCTGTAAAATAAGCTAGAAATTCAAATGTCAAACCACTCTAATATCTTTGCTAAGAAAACCCCAAATGGGGGTCATGGGGAGTTGGACATGACTGAAAAACAACATTCATGTCTTTATCAACCCCTACCCCCACTCCCAGGTATTTTCTTCTTAGGGCAGAACATCCCTAGCTCCTTTAATCAATTCTCATATGAGATATTTTCTAATTCTCTCTCCATCCTGGTTTCCTCTGGGGAAAAAATAAGGCTTAGTACTCAAAGAAGGTCTAGTACTCAAGGAACTGCTGAAGGAAACATTCGTTACTCTGGAGGCCTCACTACTGAGAAGTAACTCAGTAAATCTTGTAGACAGAGATGGATGGGGTGAGTAGCCCGAGTTTGTCTCTACCCTGAGGCAGTGCAGAATGTATGGGCTGCATTTTCCTGGTCAGTGGTAGGAAGTTTGGCATGAAGGTCTTAGGCCTGATGGTTTGTCAGGAAGCTGATATTCTCTAAGTCAGAAGGTCCCTGTATTCTAAATGTACAATGTCTCCCCAAATTGATTTGAGGTGCTCCCAAAGGCTTCCTGATCCAAAGTATCTCTTGGGTTGACCTGATGAGGAAATCAATGTTCTTAGCATTATCACATATATATTAATGCTTCGTGTTACCTGAAAGAGAGGGTTAGCGATGCATTAAATCACAAATTTAAAGCTAACATGTTGTTGTTCAGTTGTGTCCAACTCTTTGTGACCTTGTGGACCATAGCATGCCAATGCTGTCCATAGGATTTTTCTTTTGGCAAAGATACTAGAGTGATTTTCCAATTTCTTCTTCAGTGGATTAAGGCAAACAGAGGTTAAATGAATTTCCCAGGGTCACACAGCTAGTAAGTGTCTGAGGCTGAATTTGAACGCAGGGCTTCTTGACTCCAGGTCTAGTGCTTGATCACCTAGCTGCCTCCAAGCTAAATGAGGCCTTAAAATCATGTAGGTGAGGAAATTGAGGCCAAGAGAGTTTGAGTAACTTGACCAGAGTCACAAGGTAGTGAATGGCAGAAATGGGCTTTGAACCTAATCCTTGGAGGAGCCGTAAAGGACCATGAACTATGGTTTAGGTGATGCAGACCCACATTATGACTCAAACCTGGAGAGTAGTGGTTCTTTGGAGGAATCTGCTTTGTTCTAACTCTTTAATCTAAAGAGCTTGGTGATGAGAATCTATTCCTGGGAAAATGAGGAGATTTTGAAGACAAGATTTTCAGGGAAACAAATACAAGAACCAAAGATTTTTATGGTCCTTAGAAAGGGTTCCTGCCTTTATAAAAGAGCAGTGGCAAGGAAAAATATAGGTGCTAAGGTAAAAGAACATGGTAGAATCCACTCTTCTCTTGATGAAGAGAACCTGAGTCATAAGCTGGAGTCTATTAGAAACATCTAAATGAGAATCACCTGTCAGAAATTATGTATCTAGCCACATGACATTTAGTGGTGCAATACCCATTTGAACTTCATCAGGCAGAGACTGTGAGAGCAGCAGTAAGTAGGTTTGGCAGGAGGAATGCAATGGTGTCATTAGTAGATACCAACAACTCTAAAGCATTGGAGGTATGAGTTGTCCTAGCAACATATGTGCTCTGGATACCTATATTCCATACATGTGTGTTTCTCCCTGCATCTGCCTTGACCACACTTATTTGTGCTACTCCACGTGTGTTCTCTATGTGGGTCCCCTCTTCCCACTGATGTTTGTATGTATTTGAGGGAGAGCACATCCCAGGTGTTTAGGTTTTGTTGCTATTTCTTCTTGTGTCATTTCATTCAATTCAAAATTGCTTTGAGCTAATTGTTTGCTCCAATTTACCATGATAGCAAAAACATTGGTAGAGGGTCATGAACTATGGCTTAGGTGATACAGACCCACATTATGACTCAAATCTGGGGAGTAATGGTTCTTTGGAGGAACTTGCTTTGTAATTTCAGGGTTGCTATGCCATGGGAAGTCATTTGGGATTTCCATCCTTAATGTCCCAGTCACAGGAATCCACTTGGAGAAAGTATTTTTTTTCTTTTGTGTTCACGCTGTATAGACTCAGGTTAGAGAGCCAATTTTACTATTTCCTTTACAAGAGAGACCTGGTGCTTAAAGATAATTTTTGCATGGTTGAATGCTTAAGTACCAATATCTGTTATATTAATGAATCCATTTTTAGTATGGAAGAGCTGATATGAGCATATAAATGTTGTATCCCTAGATCACTGGTGCACAGCCATGTACCTGGAACCACACAGTGGATTGCTAATTAAAGGAGTTGCTCATGACTTAAAAAATAAGGACAACAGGAACATTCTATGAGATGGAATAGATATTTTAGGGTGATATGAAGTGCTCACTAATAATATGAAGAGACAAAGGCTTGTGTGTTTTCTGTAAATTACCCAAATACAATTCTAAAATTACGGATTGAATGGGAATTTCTGTGAACACTTAGAAGCTGATTAGGAGACCTTTCACAGAAGATAAAAGGATATTGAATAGAGTTAAACCTCTAACGATTAGTGAGAGAATATCTGAAAACCAATGATCAGGACTGATTTTGGGGGAAAAAGCCAGGAGAATTTACATGCTTGTAGGCCTCTATGTTTCCTATTACATGGGTCTAGGTCTTTTGTGCCCTAGGGAAACCATAGGACTAAGTTAAGAGTCTACTCAGAAAAGGATCCATATCCTTTTGGGAAAGAACCGTGGGAAAGTTTGGATCAGTCACATGATTAAAACACAATAGCATCGGTATACACCTGGGTTAGGAAAATAGAGTAAGCTGCTAGAAAGTCTTAAGCTAATTCTGGAGCTGTGCAGAATCTGAGGGCCACAGAGCCTGAAATCATATAGCAAGAATTCTTGCAAAGACCAGTCAGGCATTTTGATGGTGGTGGGATACCACAGAAAAAATATGCCGAATTCATCCACTTTACCATGTAATACGAGGGGAAATATTCTCTGACTTTGTAAACTTGCATGGATAGATGACTAGTAATTGATAGAGTAAGGAGCCATCAGACCTGAAGAAGTGGTTGATATTAGCCCAGAGCATGTGTGAAAAGGTACGTGAAAACTCAAAACTGACTTGATTGGTCTTAAGTTATAGCAGAGGCCACCAGAATTTGGAAAGAGTCTTCTCTTGACAGAGTCATTTAATGCAGGAACGCTATGACAGCTGCAAATAGTGATGTAATTTGAGAAAATCCATTAAGACTCAAAGTCAGGAACTTGTGGAAAATCTGTTTAGAGATGGAACAGTGGACAGAACCATTCTATCTGGAAAAGCCAGGGGTCCAACATTCTCATGCAAGGACACCATCAGTGGAGAGCAGGAGAAGGGGTAAAATTATCTTCTTTTAAGAATTTTGCTCCTGAGGTTTCATCATACACTCTGAATATTGGCAAAGATGACAATACTCAGTGTTGGAGGGGTTGTGGGAAGATAGCCACACTGATGCATTATTGGTGGATCTGTGAGTAGGTACAACTCTTTTGGAAAACAATTAGAATTTATGCAAATAAAGTGACTAAAATGGCCATACCCTTTTACCCAGAGATTCTATTACTGGCTATATAACCCAAGGATGCCATTGATAAGAAAGTCACTGTGTATACCAAAATATTTATAATAACACTTTTTTATAGCAAAGAATTAGATAGTAGATGCCTGCCAATTGAAGAATGGTTAAATAATTGTGGCACATGGATATAATGGAATAATACTGAGCTATAAGAAATGATGAGGATGATGTAAACAGAAACACGGACTTGTCTATATGAACTGATGTAGAGTGAAGTAAGCAGAACCAAGGAAACAATACTACACAATGACTGCAACCATGAAATAGAAAGAACAGCCACACATGCACACAGAAATCAAATGTGAATATCGCAGAATTATAAAGAACAAACATGGCTTGAACTAAGGGATATGAGAGAAAACGCCTAACCTTTCCCCCCACCCCTACTGTCATAGATGTCATAGGAGTTTCACTTTGTGCATGTTTCAAGACTTTTTAATTGCATTGATAGGTGGTGCTATTTTTTCTCTCATTTTTCTTTTTGTCTTTCAGAAAATATTATTTGTTATATGGGATAGCTCTGGCGAAGTGTGTGGGGGGAGTATTCTGGGGAAAACCATGATGATATAAAAAGACATTAGGAAAATTTTATTTTAAAGAAAATATGTGGGATAAATGATCATTGGGGCATTTAGGTGGTGCAGTGGGTAAAGTTCTGGACCTGAAGTCAGGAAGACTCCTCTTCCTGAGTTCAAATTTGGCCTCAGACACTTACTAGCTATGGGACCCTGGGCAGGTCACTTAACCCTGTTTGCCTCAGTTTCCTCATCTGTAAAATGAACAGGAGAAGGAAATTTTAAATCACTCTAGCATCTTTGCCAAGAAAACTCCAAGTGGAATCACCAATAATCAGATACAACTGAACAATGACTGACCAACAACAAATGACTATATCTATGTCAGATGTGTTTAAGAGGAGACTGTAGGCCTTGTTTGTCAGAAGCTTATGCCCATTGAATCAGCATCTAGAAAAAAAAGGCCAGGGCCAGAAACCAGAGGTTACCCTGGCCAGGACCCAAAAGAAGCCATGTGTGACCTCATCAGGTGATACCATTCTATCCGCACTCACGACCTCATGCAGAAGTTACCATCATGACTGAAGCTAGAGCAGATTTGTGCTGGGCAGGGGATTCTAATCGACCATTGTATTATAGTTGCTCAATTTGAGAGAAACTCCTTTATAGCTTATTAACATGCTAGGACTATGTGAATAGTGTCAAAGAGTATCTCTATTTGGCTATCCTGAATAGTGAACATGAAGTTCACTAAACCAATAATTGCTGCCTACAAGAATGTATTTTGTCTTATTTTTCAGGCACTATGGCTTTGTCCGGAACTGAGGAACTTCTCTGGAATATCAGCATTGATTGGGATTAACTCCAGCTTACTCAAGGTAGTACCAATATGCCTGAACACCTTCAAAGTCTGTGTACTACATGCTGAAACTTACAGAAGATAGAAGCAATAGATTGCAGCAAAATCCCAAGGACACTGATTCCTCCAACTCAGGAGTGAATCCAGGGAAATTTGATTTTGTTATCTCTCCAGTGTTTGAAGAATAGAAGAACCAGTTTTGAGGATGGAAATCAGTAGGAGAACAAGTATACTCTCATTGTAAGAGTGGGATGTGGGATGTGCCTAAGGAACAACCCATAGCATCCATCTCACTGATTCCTGATGTTTATCAGAATGTTCATGGGAGATTCCTCGTGTGACAGGTCTCAGAAGCAATTATTGGTCTGATGAACAGTATCATCACAGGACCCAGCAGTACATATGTATGACCCATAGTTGTAATATAGAAGAAGACTGGGAAAATATGATTCTATAAGCTCACCAGAGTTTGAACAAGAGGACTCAGATGTACTAGTATACTATGTTAAGAGTTTAATATGCCCCAAACTATTTTCTAGGCAGTCAGACATTTTAAATTTGGATCTGTGTGGTGGATACTATCATATCCCAAAGGCAGAGGAAGACAAGAGGTAGGTAACTTTCAACTGTATCAGGTTCAGTATATACTCTTTAAGATTTTCAAAGTGTTTTATAAAGAGTATCTTTTTTGTGGCACGTGATTGTGATGGAATAGTATTGTGCTATAAGAAATAATGAGCAGGATGGTTTTAGAAAAACTTAGAAAGACTTATATGAACTGTTGCAAAGTTAAGTGAGCAGAACCAGGAGAACATTGTATATAGTAACAGTAATATTGTAAGGATGATCGACTGTGAAAGATTTAGCTACTCTGATCAAGACAATGATCCAAGACAGTTCCAAAGGACTGATGATAAAAACAATGCTGTCTGCCTCCAGAGAGAGAGAACTGATGAACTCTGAGTACAGATTGAAGCATACTTTTTTACTTTCTTTATTTTTCTTGTGTGTGTGTTTGTGTGTTTTATTTGGCAACATGGCTAATCTGGAAATGTGTTTTGTGTGATTTCACATGTATAAATTGATATCCTATTGCTTGCATTCTCAAGGGGTGGGGGGGAGGAGAGAATTTGGAACTCAAATAAAAAATGAATGCTAAAATCTTTTACATGTAATTGGGATATACTTAACAAAATAAATAAAATATATTTAAAAACCAAATATTAACTTTTAATTCTCACAACAACCCTGGAAGCTAGATGCTATTATTATCCCCAATTTACAGATGGGGAAATTGAGGCAGATAGCAGTTAAGTAACTTGCCTAAAGTTACATAGCTAGAAAGTATCTGAGGTTCCATTTGAACTCAGGTGGTCTTGATGCCAGGTCTAGTGCTCTATCCACTGAACTCTTATGAACCTGTGCTATGAGTTGAGAAGTACCACCAGGCACTCACTATGTTAAAAAAAAAAGCCATATGTAAATGGGAGGAGAGGCAGAATGCCATAGTGGATAGAGAGCCAGCTTCAAAGCTAGGAAGACCTAGGTTTAGGTTCCAACTTTGACCCTTATTGGCTTTGCTGCCCTTGTTAAGTTACTTAACCCCCTCAGGGGATCCAGTTCCCTAAGACTAATTCTCTGACGGGGGAGAAGGTGTTGACCTGAATTGGTACAGGGAGTTGCCTTATCCAGGTTTCCCTATTCTATTGTAATCATAGGTCCCTAGCCATATAAATGTGGGCTGCTGTGATGATGATGATGCCCAGGAGGATTAGCCTTCCTTTTCCTACACTAACCCAGCACCACTGTCTTTTCACCATGCTTGATCACTCCACGAGTGAGTTGGGTGAAAAAGTAGTACAGTTATCCCTTTCACATTGTGAGTTTCCCCATTGTGGTTTTGTTCTATTGCAGGTTGGCATAAGAAATATTTTTTGCAGGGGGGAAGGCAGAGCATTTGGGGTTAAGTGACTTGCCCAAGGTCACACAGCTAGTAAATGTGTCAAGTGTCTGAGTCTGCATTTGAACTCAAGTCCTCCTGACTCCAGGGTCGGTGCTCAACTCACTGTGCCACCTAGCTGCCCCATAAGAAATTTTTAATGAGAAATTTTGGGGAGGTTTGTGGAAGCTGCAGATGACATGGGAAGGCATGTGAAGACAATACAGAAAAAGTTTAGAAACCCAGAAATGCATAAAAATGTGTACAGCATTGTACAATATCAGCATATTTTATCTTTTAATACCATAATAATTCAGAATTCTCTGGTACAAAGGGAAAGCCAAAATTTTTTACACGTTTTCCCAATCATGGGGGCACTGCTTCCCTAACCCCTGGGATGTGGAGGGGATAACTATACATGTTACCTATACTGGAATGATACATAATTGCCCAGCTCACCCAACCTACAGTCTTCATGTATTCATGGTCATTAATGCCTAAATATTTATTGCCTTTGCTCAAAAGACATCACTATGCAACTGTGGGACATAGCTCTAAGTCAGGCTTATCAGAAGAACTGGGGCTGGGGCTAGGATTTAGTTTTTGTTGGGGCCTGCCTCATGGAGGGACCCAGCATAGATTTGATTGAGCCCTGATTCCTAGCTCAACGTGACTCAATTAATGCCATGTGCCTGTTGCCATCTGGGTTGCAGTTGTCAGATCTGCATCTGGCAATCAATTCCCCTATAGATCATCTTTGCAACCCACTTGGGGCAGCAGGATATTAAAGGATAACTGACCCTGCATGGAACATGATTTCTGAACATCCCACAGCTGCCTTGGGGAGCTCAGCAGGAGTGTCTTCTCATTCATTTGCACCAGTGAGATGGAATGAGATGGGGCAGCCAGCCAGATCCTTGGTGTGTATGTGAGCTTCTGGGTGGCAGTGCCCATGCCTGTGACTAGGCATGCCTAGATGGGCTCCTGTTTGTGCATGTTCAATTATGTATGAATACAGTGTGTATGACCCTACACACACACACACACACACATCATTGGGAATGCCTGTGTATATACTGTAATGAGAGTGTATTTGCCTTTATGTATGCTTGCATGAACACAATTGTGAGTGCCTATGTAGGTATGGCAGTAAGTGTGTGGTTGTGTTTTTACAAGATGTTTGGGGGTATGACAAGGCATGTATAGAAGAAATGTATAACTGTGGAGGGGCAGCTGGGTGGCACAGAGTGCTGATCCTGGAGTCAGGAAGACCTAAATTCAAATGCCAACTGTAGATTATGACTAAGCAACAACAATCATAATCATGTCACCACATCACATTATAAACTGGTTAAAGTTTTATAGAAATGTTTTTGGAGTAGACATCCCTTTACTAATAAATAGTGAAATCTGATAATCGGTGGAGGGCAGCTAAGTGGCACAATAGATAGAGAGCCAGACCTGGAGGCAAGAAGACTCATCTTCCTGAGTTCAAATCTGGCCTCAGATACTTATTAGCTGTGTGACCCTGGGCAAGTCACGTAACCCTGTTTCCCGCAGTTTCCTCATCTGTAAAATGATCTGGAGAAGGAAATGGCAAACCGCTCCAGTGTCTTTGCCAAGAAAACCCTAAAAAGAGTCATGAAGAGTTGGACATTACTCAAAATGACAAAATAACAACAACAACATAATTGTGGAAAAATCAGCTTGTGATTGGATGAGTCTATATGTGTGACACACGCACATGCTTGTGATACTGGTGGGAGTGTCTGAGCATGTCAGTTAATTATTGAGCACCCATAGCATACACAGCAGTGTATTAAGTGTGTGAGATATACGTGGAAGAAATGAAGAACATGCTTATTCCTTGCCCTCAATAAGCTTACACTTTAATAGGAATGTCAAACAGATTTAGTTCATTTCATTTCAGTTCAAATCAATTAACCAATATTTATGAATTGCATATCACTGTGATGAGCGCTAGAGGACATAAAGGTGAAAAACAACATAGCTCTTGTCCTCAAGATGCTTACCATCTACTAGGCAGGATGTAGCAGGTAGATAGTCAAAGTAGAATGTGATGGGAGTAATATAGTTGCTTTAACAGCACACAGCTAAACCCAAGATAAATATATCATTCTCAAAGGCTTTTTTTAACTTGAAAATTAAGTCAGAAGAACTTTTATTCTTCTCCTCTTTCCCTGTCTTTGATTAGTCTGTGCAAAAACCTGAGCCGAAAACAAACAAACAAACAAACAAATTGATGAATGAATGAATGAATAAAAGAATTTTTGGGGGGCGGGGGAGGGAAATTAGTGGTGGTAGCATCAGTGTCAGGACTTGTGATTTCACTCATGGCTATAGGGAGGAAGCCCCCTCTTCAAACATAGCTCAACATCTGCTTTGTAACTGGAAGTCTTAGCTACCAGCAGCACTTAAGAGTCTGAATGACCTACCCAGTGTCATACAACCAGTAGATTTCAGCAGCAGAATTTGAACTGAAGTTCTGATTTGGAGTCAGGCTCATCAATCACTATGGTTCCCTATATGAGCACATTCTATAAAAGTTAATTACTCTCATTATTAAACTATAGTATAGAAAAAATGTGGAACTAAAGATTTGGTTGGTGGGTTAGAGAATAATCTGTCAATCCAAGAAGGATTCTTGAAGGAGGTGAGGTAAAGGTGAGAAGAAATGTGGTAGGCAGGAGGAGGGATAGTTTCCCTACCATGAAGGACAGAGAAAGGAGGGGGACTGTGTGGAGACAAGTAGGTGAGAAAAACCAGTGTGTCAGTCTTCCATTTCATAGGATCATAGGGTTTAGAGCTAGAAGAGTGTTTAAGATCCTCCAGCCACCCCCTACGTCTGCAGATGAGGAGACGGAGGCACAGGGAGTGGATGGTTGTAGCCAGAATGGACTTTGTTTTCTTTGAATGACTCAGCTCGCCTCGTTGAGCTTCCCTGGATGCTGGGGCTTGCTCTTCCGGGGCAGGACCAGAGCTTCCTGTGTGATGAGTCGTGGCGCTGGCTGAGGGGAGGTGTGTTAACGTGGTCTACGCTGGGGGAGGGGCCAAGTCAAGAACCAATCGGCCCTGGTCGTTCAGGCGGCGCTTGATGATGTCAAAAACTCTATAAGAGGGGAGAAGACAGCTTGAAGATCCTCCTTTCCTTTTTCCGGTTGGAGCCAGAGACACCTACAGCCGAAGCTGAGCTGCCGGTAGCAGAACTGACTAGAGGCTAGTGGGTAATCTTCTTACCATAGAGGGGAAGTATGTATACGATTTTGCCTTATACCATCTCGCTTTCTGTGGCCTTTTGGTTACCCTTATAAGGCGGACTTATTGGGCCTGGAAGCTTTTGATGAAAATATCAAAATGGGGACGCTGGTTTGTGGGCTTGTTATTGTGGAGTGTAAATACATGCTTTAGTTCTCCCACCTTCTGCCTAGAGAATTCCTTATATCTTGCGGTTCCGGACCTTTTAGGCACATATGAGATTCTCTTTGAAATCATAAATTCTGCCTTCCTAATAAAATGGTAGTCATCTATGCTCATGTAGGCATTAAGTGACAGAATCAGGATTCAAACCCATACCCTCTGACTCCCAAGCTGCTGCTCTGAGTGTCACACAGCTCAAAATGAATAGGAAACATTCTCAACATAAGAAGCTAAATTTAACCTCTCAGATGAGGCAGAACTTATCTGTGCTGATGGGAAAGAGAGCTGAATTCAGAGTAAAGAGGTCTGGTTTTGAATTCCAGTTCTGACATTGGGTCATCCTGGCCAAGTCTCTTGTTCTCCTGGAACATTGATTTCCTCATCTGTAAAATGAGGGTAACATTGAACTGAAAATTTTAGCATGATATAGAAATGTATTCTATTATTAATTTTAACAATAATTATCTTTTTTTCTGTGAAGTTCAGATAGAAACAATATCCAGGGATGTCACTATCTGCTACTGTTATTTTGTATTTAATGTTCTACGTACCATTGCACAACTGGATAAAATAACCATTTAAAAATAATTGTGTAAAAGTATTGAGTTGGAAGCTGTAGATTTAGTGAAAGCATCATTAGGACAGTTATAGTAGCAGACAGGATGATGGGAGTGATAGATACCTCATCTTCTTCCCTCATGGTTTTTATTTCTTTCACTGTCTCTATAGCTGTTTTATTTTATGTAGCTTATAAATTATTAGTATTTGGTAGGTGCCAACTATTAAAAATATTGTTCATAAATTTGTGTGGATAAATACTATATCTGGGTGACTGTGGGCAACAGTTTTGTCTATCGTTAACATCCTGGTTCAAATACAGCTTATTTGTTGAATTCCCAATAATATTCTGAGGTCTACATTTATAGTATGGAGATTTATTATCTATTCATTTATGAAAGATTGTGAGCTTCTGATATATAAATCTTGCCACAAGGTCATGTCTTGCCAGGTGCTAAAGTTTTGGAAAAGTGTAGCGAGGTATTGAACAGCTTCTTTCTGTTATTTGCTTGAATAATTTGTATTGATGAATGAAAGAATGAAAAAAAAATTACTAAGTTCTTACTATGTGCAAAGGACTATTTTGAATCAGTCAGTTAATAAATATTTATTAGGTGCCTCCTGTGTTCCTGGTACTGTGCTAAGTGCTAGGAATATAAAGAAAGGCAAAAGACAGGCCCTGCTCTCAAGGAGCTTGAAATTTAATGAAGTTCTAGAGATAGAAAGTGAAAAAGGAAGCAATTCTGGGTAATGGCTGTAGGGCCCACCTAAAAGAGGGGGCTGGAAGTCTTGAGGGCAGTACTATTTCTAGGACTTCAGACAGCTGGGTTGTGTCCACCAGCGTGCCAGAGGAAACGATGGTCATAGTGGTTGAGGTGCAGTGGCAGTTCGATAGCCTACAATATGCAGTGTCTTGGATTTTTTTCCCCTGCAGGGCCCTTTGCTGATTCAGCAAGGCTGATTTGCCTTTCCTGATGGTGTAAGTTGGGTCAGTAGTTAGTATTGGTCATAAATTAAGAAGCCTAGGGACAGCTGGGTTTCACAATGGATAGATCACTGGGCTTAGAATCAAAAAGAGTCATGTTCGTGAGTTCACATCCAGCCTCAGACACTTACTAGCTGTGTGACCCTAGGCAAGTCACTTAACCCTGTTTGCCTCAGTTTTCTTACCTGTAAAATGAGCTGGAGAAAGAAATTGCAAAGCACTTCAAGATTTTTTCAAGAAAATCCCAAAATGGAGTCACAGAGAGTTGGATACAACTGAAACAACTGAACAACAACAAAAGTTTCCTCAAGGATAATGTGCCTGTAATTTCTAGTGGTAATGACCCAATACTGAATTCCTGTCAGCACTCCAACAAATTTGCCCGACTTAGCTATCTGACATTTTTTGTTAAAACATTTTTTTTTGTTGAATTCATGTGGATACTGCCCATGGAAGATCTTTGGATTCCCCGCTTGGATGTTTACAATTTTATAGGCTTTTTCTGGAGATGAACCACTTTTGGTTACATTTGGCATATTGAGAGGCATTCACCTATTGTTCAGTTGTTTTAGTGTCCAAATCTTCATGCCCCTATTTGGGGTTTTCTTGGGACAGACACTAGAGTGGTTTCTCCAGCTCATTTTGCAGATGAGGAAACTGAGACAAACAGGGTTAAGTGACTTGCCCAGGGTCACAAAGCTAATAAGTATCTGAGGCCAGATTTGAACTCAGGAAGATGAGTCTTCTTGACTCCAGGCCTGGCTCTCTATCTATTGTGCCACTTAGCTGCCCTCCACTGATTGTTAGATTTCACTATTTATTAGTAAAGGGTTGTCTACTCCAAAAGCATTTCTATAAAATTTTAATGAGCTTATAATGTGATCTGGTGATGTTATTATGATTATTGTTGCTTAGTCTTAATCGGCAGTTGTTATCATGAGACTTGGTGGCACATCACAATTGGATTTGGCAGTGGAGAGGTATAGCTTATTCATATATTTTTTTAAATTATTATTTACTTAATATTTTTTGTTTTCAGCATTGATTTCCAGAAGAGTTTGAATTACAAATTTTCTCCCCATTTCTACCCTCCAGCCCACTCCAAGATGGCATATATTCTGATTGCTCCATTCCCCAGTCAGCCCTCCCTTCTGTCACCTCACTCCCTACCATCCTCTTTTCCCTTACTTTCCTGTAGGGCAAGATAGATTTCTATGCCCCAATTGCCTCTATATCTTATTTTCCAGTTGCATGCAAAATTTTTTTGAACATCTGCTTTTTAAAACTTTGAGTTCCAAATTCTCTCCCCTCTTCCCTCCCCATCCATCCTCCCTAAGAAGGCAAGCAATTCAACATAGGCCAAATGTGTATCATTATGCAAAACCCTTCCACAATACTCATGTTGTAAAGGACTAACTATATTTTGCTCCTTCCTATCCTATCCCCCGTTATCAATTTTATCCCTTGACCCTGTCCTTTTCTGAAAGTGTTTTCTTTTGATTACCTCCTCCCCCTATCTGCCCTCACTTCTATTGTCCCCCCCTTTTTATCTCCTTCCTCCTTCTTTCCTGTGGGGTAAGATACCCAACTGAGTGTGTATGTTATGCCCTCCTCAGGTCAATTCCTATGAGAGCAAGATTCACTCATTCCCCCTCACCTGCCCCCTCTTCCCTTCCTACAGAACTGTTTTTTCTTGCCACTTTTATGTGAGATAATTTACCCCATTCTATCTCTCCCTTTCTCCCTCTCTCAATATATTCCTCTCTCATCCCTTAATTTGATTTTAATTTTTTAGATATCATCCCTTCATATTCAACTCACCCTGTGCCCTCTGTCTATATATATATATATACACACACACATGTATATGTATATGTATATGTGTGTATGTGTATATGTATATTCCCTTCAGCTATCCTAATACTAAGGTCTCATTAATTATACACATCATCTTTCCATGTGGGAATGTAAAGAAAACATTTCACCTTTAGTAAGTCCCTTATGATTTCTCTTTCTTGTTCACTTTTTCAGAGTTCTCTTGATTCTTGTATTTGACAGTCAAATTTCCTATTCAGCTCTGGTCTTTTCATCAAGAAAGCTTGAAAGTCCTCTATTTTATTGAAAATCCATATTTTGCCTTGGAGCATGATACTCAGTTTCTCTGGGTAGCTGATTCTTGGTTTTAATCCTAGCTCCATTGACCTCTGGAATATCATATTCCAAGCCCTTCCATCCCTTAATGTAGAAGCTGCTAGATCTTGTGTTATCCTGATTGTGTTACCACAGTACTCAAATTGTTTCTTTCTGGCTGCTTGCAGTATTTTCTCCTTGATCTGGGAGCTCTGGAATTTGGCGACAATATTCCTAGGAGATTTCTTTTTGGGATCTATTTGAGGAGGCGATCAATGGAGTCTTTCAATTTCTACTTTACCCTCTGGCTCTAGAATATCAGGGCAGTTTTCCTTGATAATTTCTCGAAGGATGATAGCTAGGCTCTTTTTTGATCATGGCCTTTAGGTAGTCCAATAATTTTTAAATTATCTCTCCTGGATCTATTTGCCAGGTCAGTGGCTTTTCCAATGAAATATTTCACATTGTCTTCCATTTTCTCATTCCTTTGGTTCTGTTTTATTATATCTTGATTTCTCATAAAGTCATTAGCTTCTACTTGCTCCGTTCTAATTTTTAAGGTAGTATTTTCTTCAGTGGTCTTTTGGACCTCCTTTTCCATTTGGCTAATTTTGCCTTTCAAGGCATCCTTCTCCTCATTGGCTTTTTGGAGCTCTTTTGCCATTTGAGTTAGTCTATTTTTAAGGTGTTATTTTCTTCAGTATTTTTTTTGGGTCTCCTTTAGCAAGTCATTGACTTGTTTTTCATGGTTTTCTTGCATCAATCTCATTTCTCTTTCCAATTTTTCCTCTGCTTCTCTAACTTGCTTTTCCAAATCCTTTTTGAACTCTTCCATGGCCAGAGACCATTCCATGTTTTTCTTGGAGACTTTTGATGTAGGCTCTTTGACTTTGTTGACTTCTTCTGGCTATATGTTTTGGTCTTCTTTATCACCAAGAAAAAATTCCAAAGTCTGAGTCTGAATCTGAGACCATTTCTACTGCCTGTCCACATTCCCAGCCAACTACTTGACCCTTGAGCTTTTCTTTGGGGTATGACTGCTTGTAGAGTAGAGAGTACTTTGTCCCAAGCTTGAGGGGCTGTGCTGTTGTTTCAGAGCTATTTCTACACAGCAAGCTCTGCCACACCAGTGTTCCTCCTCCCCCAAGAACTGCTGACCCAGACTGCAACTCAGATCTAAGCAGGCTCTGCACTCCTGCTTTGATCTGCCCCTTAATTCCTCCCACCAGGTGGGCCTGGGGCCAGAAGCAACTGCAGCTGTAGCTCTGGAAGCAGCCTCAGAGCTTCACCACCTCTGCCACTCTGTCCCTGCAGTTTTTCCTACTAGCCTTCTCTGTTGTCTTTGGTGTTTGTGGGTTGAGAAGTCTGGTAACTGTCACAGCTCACTGATTCAGGGGGCTAGGGCCTGTTCTGCTTGGCTCCTGGTCTGGTTGGTCTGGTCATGGCCTATGCTGCACTCTGCTCTGCTCCTAGCACCGTGTAATAGACCTTACCCAGCAACTATCCAGGCTGTCCTGGGCTGGAGCCCTGTTTCCCTCTGCTATTTTGTGGGTTCTGCAGTTCTAGAATTTGTTCAGAGCCATTTTTATAGGTATTTGGAAGGTCCTGGGAGAGATCTTTAGGCAAGTCCCTGCTTTCCAGCTGCCATCCTGGCTCTACCTCCCGAGGTATAACTTATTCAAAAGGAACAAATTAAATATAATGATACACTCAAAGGAGGATATTCATAAACTTGAAGGAGAAACATGGTTGAGAGTATTTGAACCATATTTGGATGGAACCTAAAGCCACCTAGTTTAACTCTCTTCTTTTACAGAGGAAGAAACTGAAGCCCAGAGGGATTAAGTAAATTGTCCAATTCCTTGTTTCTGAAATATATCAAGAATGGAGTCAAATTTATAAGAATATAAGCCATTCCCCAATTGATAAGCAGTAAAAGGATACAAAAAGGCTGTTTTCAGATGAATAAATCAAAGCTATCTGTAGTCATATGAAAAAAAGGCTCTAAATCACTACTGATTAGAGAACAGCAATGAATATACCTTAGAGGTACCACTTCACACCTATCATATAGGCTAATGTGACAGAAAAGAAAAATGATAAATGTTGGAGGGCATGTGGGAAAATTGGGACCCTAATGCATTGTTGATGGAGTTGTAAACTGATCCAACCACCCTGGAGAGTAATTTGGAACTACGCTCAATGGGCTATAAATTTGTGCATACCCTTTGATCCAGCAATACCACTACAAGGTCTTTATCTCCAAGAAATTTGAACAAGGAAAAGGACCTATTTGTACAAAAATGTTTAGAGTAGATCTTTCTGTGGTGTCAAAGAATTGGAAATTGAGGAATTGCTCATCAATTGGGAAATGGCTGAACAAATTGTGGTATATGATTGAAATGGAATACTGTTGAGCTATAAGAAATGATAAGCAGGATGATTTAAAAAAAACACCTAGAAAGACTTACATGAATTGATGCAAAATGAGGTGAACAGAATCAGAACACTGCACAGTAACAGCAATTTTGTACAATGTTCAACTGTGAATGACTTAGTATTCTCAGCAATGCAATAAGGCAAAACAGTTCCAAAGGATTCATGATGAAAAATGCTATCCACCTTCAGAGAAAGAACTGATAGAGTCTGAATGCAGATCAAAGGGTACTATTTTTCACTTCACTTTTTTGTGTTTTTTTCATGTGTTTTCTTTCACAACACAACTAATATGGAAATGTTTTGCATGATTGCACAGATATAACCTGTATCAAACTACTTGCTATCTCAAGGAGTGGGGAGGG
The DNA here is from genome assembly GCF_011100635.1 of Trichosurus vulpecula. Lineage (NCBI taxonomy): Eukaryota > Metazoa > Chordata > Mammalia > Diprotodontia > Phalangeridae > Trichosurus > Trichosurus vulpecula. The sequence goes on from NC_050574.1 coordinate 177,029,982, forward strand.
AAGGGGAGGAGTGAGAGAATTTGAAACTCCAAAAAAATGTTAGCAATTATTTTTATATATAATTGCGGGAAAATAAATTACTATTATTAAAAAAAAACCTGAAGTCCAGAATAAGCAGAGACTGATGATAAAAGCCTTAGCCAACAAAGCTTATCTTTTTTTGCAGGTGTGCTGGGGGGTTGTAGTGCCAGTTCTATATTCACAGTACCTAGGGCGTCTATGAATATGCCAGCATAGTTCTGAAGCGCAAAATATAATAGACTCTCCACATGGAAGACAGAACCAAAACATTTATTCGAATACCAGGAAGCTAAATCCCAACACTAGAAAGCCAAATCCATCATAGCAACAAAGCAATCTATACACATTAGCAATGCAGGGGGCACTGCCATCCCCAAGTCTTCCCTCTGTTAGGGCCTTCCCACAAATGAACACTCTCAAGCGAAATCACTCCCTCTGTCACTCAGGCTAGTTCCTCTGCCTGCTCTCTCCTTCCCAGCTCTGACTGCTCTGACCAACTTCCTCACAGCTCTGCTCCACCCTTCCTGCTTCACCCCTTCTTGTTCCACCCGTTCAGCAAGTGTCTCCCACCACAGGCTTCATGTGACTGAAACTCATGTGATCTAGGCTTCCATGTGACTTAAGCAGGTCACATGGGTCTATTAATGGATGGGAAAGATCTTCCCATTTACATTACCATTACAGGGGTAGGAGGAAGAACAAAGAGGGGATAAAGTTACAACTTGAGATGGATGGGTTGATAATAATGGATGACAGAGAAGAGGAAAAATAATCTTCAAACTAGGAAGAAGAGTAAAAATGGTTCACAGAGAGTTGAAGTTAAGTGGGAAGATGGTAAAAGAGTACTTAGTGTTCACTAGTCAGTTCAACTCATCAGGCCTAGAGAATGTTTCAGCATACTTGAAAAAGACTGGTGGATGTTACTGCCTACCTGCTGAAAGCAATCTTTGAAAAAATAATGGAGAACAAGAGAAGTGCTGAGGAACTGGAGACAGGCAAAGGTAGATTCTTCAAACTATAAAAAAGTGAAAGCTTGACTGGGATGCTTGACATAATTCTAACACATATTATTAATGGGATGGTTTATGAACTCTTAGAAAGGGAAATATTGATCACTTCACCAGAATGGGCTCATCAAGAACTTGTCATGCCAGACTAACTTCATTTCTTCTTTTGACAGGTATTAGACTTGTAGGTTGGAGAATGACATAGGTACAGTATATCTAGATTTCAGGAAAGCATTTGACAAAGTCTCACATGATATTCTTCTGGACAAGATGGAGAAATATGGCTTTAATGGCAATAGAGTTTGATAGCTTTGGAAGTGAACTTCGAGAGTGACGATTTTAAAATTGATGTCATCTTGGAGAAAGGTCTCTGGTGGAGTGTCCTAAAGATATGTTCTTGACTTTGCAGAATATTAATTTGTCTGTAACTTGGATGAAGTTATAGAAGACATGTTTTTCAAGTTTTTGAATAACACAGAGTTAGGAGAGAGAGAGAGCTCACATTTGAAAAATTATTTATAGCTTTTGTTTTTACATCACTTTCATATCTTGACATCTTTTTCTCCCCTTTTCCTCCCAGTGAGTCATCTTTTATAATAAAGAACAAAAAGTAAGAGGGGGAAAAACAACTTGGCAAAACTAACCAAACCTTTGACCAAATCTGACATTATATGCAGCGTTCCACACCCATAATCCTTCATTTTTACAAAAAGGGGGATGGTGTATTATCATATCATTACAGCTACAAAACCTTCAGTTTCAATTTTCTTTTACTGTTATTCTTCCCATTTCCACTGAATTAGTGATACATATTGGTTTCCTGGTACTGCTTATTTTACTTTGTATCAGTTCATGCCAAGTCTTCTTTATTCTTAATGTTAACCATTTCTCATAGTGCAATAATATGCAATTCCATTCACATATCCCAATTTAATAGCTTGTACATTGGATAACAGAATTCAAATCCAAAAATATCTTGGCAGGCTAGAACGGGAGGTCAAATATAATAAGATGAAATTTAGTAAGCACAAATGTAAAATTCTATACTTAGGTTTAAAAAATTACGTGCACATATATAGGATACAGAAACTTGTGTGTGATCTTTTCCCATTAGATTGAAAGCTTCATGAGGGCAGGGCTGTTTTTCTTTTTCTTATTTGTTACCCTAGAGCTTAGCACAATGCAAAGCACATAGTAGGCACTTGATAAATGTTTACTGAATTGAATTGAATACAGGCGATATAACTAGACAACATTTTGGGTGAAAACAATCAGGCAGTTTTAGTAGACCACAAGTTCGACACGAATTCATGCTGTGATACGGCAATCAAAAATGCTACGGCGACTCCAGGCTGCCCAAAAAGGAGCGCAGCACTCAGGATGAGGGAGGCGGTAATTCTGGCACACTCTTCCCTGATCAGACTACATGTAGAATATTGTTTTCGGTCTGGCTGCCACTTTTTAGGAAGGCCGTTAGAAGCTCCGACATGTCTAAGAGAGCACAAAGAGCATGGTAAAAGGATACAAAACCATTCCAAGTAGGGATTTATTAAAAAAAAAAAACCAGAAAATGTCGAACCAAGAGGAGACTTGTGGAAGCCTGAGAACTATTTTCAAGTGTTTGAAGAAGATGAACATGGAATGATACTTGTTTTGCTTGATCCTGGAAGGCCAGATAAGGAGCAATCAGTAGGACACAAAGAGGCAATCAGAAAATGTGAGCTGTCTTGAAAGGTGGGGAGTCCCCCATCATTGGAGGGCTTCAGGAAGTGACTAGATGATCAAGAGTCCCAAAGAATTCTTGAGCAGGTTTGAGTTGGTCTAAATTACTTCTTAGGTCCCTTTGGATTCTGATAGTCTATAATTCTAAGGAAATTGGGGGATTTTGCTGAGCTGACAGAAAGACAGTATGAACAAAGCCAGCTGGCAGGTGCCCTGAGTGAGCCTAGCCAAGCTGCTGGACCCACAGCTTGTCCTGCAAATATCACTTCTGTGATAACCTCATCATGCAGTTCAGAGGGAGCTGAAAAGCAGTTTGGTGCAGTTTGGCTACAATTTCCCATCCTCTCCCAAGCGATGTAGGTTTTTTTTTGGTTGAGCTTTGCACAGGAGGAGGGCTGGTAACTCTGGGAGATCCTTGAGTTGGGGCTCACTCAGAGTTAAGTGTTTGACCCATTGGGAAAAGCTGGAAGAGATAGGAAGGAAACTGTTCCTTGGTTCTTCATTTACTGAGACACTACTGGACACATATTTCTTAGAATCCATGGAATAAAGGTGAGCTGGGGTGAGGGGTGGGGTAAAGGGGAGGAGAAGAGGTCTTTTGGTCTGCTCCAGGTAGGACTGCTCCTCTGTTGTATGAACAGGTAAGGAGAATGCATATCTCTCTTGGATACCCAATTTTCATGACCCCTAGAGTCAGGAAGTTCTCCTCTGTGCCTGAAATAAATCTGTATGGAAGGCAGTGTCCTCAATGGCAATGGACAACTGCTGGGTGGAGTCAATGTAATGGCCCTCCTCTTCACCAGCTTAAAACAGAGTTGGCCTTGAGTAGGCAGAATTATCAACTCAGAGAGTTTGAGTTGAACTGTATTTTTGTTATTCTCATTCTTTACCTTTCAGCACTCTTCCCCCACTCTACGTTTCTCAGTTACTCAGTGCCCAACTGCCAACTCCTAGATAGCCAGTTTACTCCATCTAAGCCCATCCTTTGGGGACAGCACCCTAGTTCTAGACCAATATCACCTTTTTTCTTTCAAATAGTCTCTATTTCAGTTTCATTCTTCAGGGCTCTGCTCATAACTAGTGGTCACTCTGGAAAGAATCTGATAACTCATAATTATACAACAATTAACTTTACAAAGTCTTTTCTTCACAACCATCCTGGGAGTTAGGGAGTATAAATATAATTATTCCCTATATACAGGGAAGGAAACTAAGGTTTCATAGAAGTTAAGAGTCTTGCAAACTACCTCATTTTAAGGTGAATTCACAAATGCTTTCATGTATTAGCCCTTCCAGACCTAATGTGAACACAGTGTTTGATACATAGTAAGCACTTAGTAGATGACTTTTCATTCATTCATTCTCAGGAGTATTTATCTTTTGTCTGGGAATAGTCACTTTAGGAAAAAAAAAGGCAAGACTTCTTAATGAGGGAATTCCAGATGTCATGGATGCCGATTATTGGCTGATAGTGACTTATTTGTTTTGCTTAAGTCCAGGACAGTTGAGGCCAATAATCCATCTTTCTGACATCAGTCTCCCCGCCCCCCTCTCTTTTTAAAAATCCCCACTAGAAGTAAGCACCTACTCATATGGCAGATGTTGTCATGAAGCATTTAGTCAGCACAATGGTAATACCAAAAATAAGTTTGAGCTCAAAGTTTTATAGTAGGGTCTAAGGATTCCCCTTCTATCATAATCTGCTCCTATGTCATTGCTCCAGCAATGGGTGAGCTGGTCTTATACAACATATTGACATACTTAATCTCTTTCATCACCTAGCCCATCTTCTTGCCATTCCTAGGCCAGGAAAGTGTCAGCCAAACCATGTCTCTGAGGTTGGGCTGCAACTTGCCTGACTATAAATATGAAAAGTTGATTTTTCTAGTGGAGTAAGGCTTTCACATGGAGCTGTTTTAAGCTCCCCTCACAGCGTGTTTTAACAGCTTGTTGCATGAAATCATTCACTTGAATGGCTTTCAATCCAAGCCCAAGCTGTGCCGTCCAAACCAATCTCTCTTTCCTTCTTTCTCTTTCCCCCGACCCAGTGGCATTAATTTATTTCTCCATCTTGCAATCTGGGCAGCTACTTTATTACCTGGTGGAGTAAAGTAGAGGTGCTTAGGCAAGTCTTTGATAGGTGTGTGTGAAGTATTGGACCCCCTGATGGTGGGTGGTCAGGTGGGTGGGTGAGAAGGTGTTTCAGACACTTGGGTTGCTGAACTGAGGGAATGGTTCCTTCCTCTATATTATCACAGAGCACTCCCATATCTGAACCAGCTGGAGGAAAAAATAGGATGTGGAATAGAGAAAAGTATCAACCTAGATTTATTTATGGTATCATAATCTTGGAGGTCCTTTGAAATGTCATCACCCATCCCTTTATCTTCAAGTGTGAGGAAGCAAGGGGAGTACATTCATAGCTTTGTAGAGGAAGATAGCCAATAGAGAAGGATTTATGCTCATTAAGTGGAGGTCATGAGTTCAATGTCCTCCGCATTTGCTCTCCATCTGGTATTTCCCCTTGTTATTCAAACATCTAAGGCAACATGTAGCCTTTTCTTCTCTTGCTTTTCTTCCTTATCTCCCTACTTGTGTATCTTTCTACATCTTTTTGCCAAGTGTGGCACCCAACTGCTTGCCTGATCGTCCTTCTGCTCTAGTTCTATCCCTTTATTTGGAATGAATCCACTTACTATTCTACTTTTTCCAGCACTCTCTGATCTCTTGGTTCAGTTCCCATGTTCCCTCAAGTCTTGGAACCCTACTGCTCTTTCCATCACCCCCATCCATCAACAATTTCTTTAAAATTTGGCCCAGAATATTAATTCTTCCCCCCCAGCACCCCCAGTGAGACAACTTCAGGGAGAAAAATGCCACTGTTTTAAATATAAATGACCCAGGCACAGTAGGACCTTATTAAAATACAAAGAGATTAACAAGGTCTCATTCCCCTCAATTATTAACAATGTACTTGTTCTTCAGAAAAGTACCCATGAAAATTTAAAACAGATGAAAATGGTTGTTCACTTAAAACTGCTCAGTTAATCTGTGAGTAATGTTTTATTCAGCGCCGTTAAATGAACACTTCGAGGTTTGATACCTGGTGATCCATCACTCAGGGGGCACAAAAGCAGATCGATAAATAGCAATGTGGAGAGGACAGGAGGAGGAGGAGTGAAGAGCAGCTATCAGAACAGCTTGAAGAGTCTTGCAGAAAAGGTTCTGGTTAATTCACTGGATAGTTCCAAAATCGATTGGTGGATGCTGGATTTTTATGACTGGACTACTGTAGTCAGCATCGAGAAAGAATGGTGAGGGGAGGAGGGATAATGGATGATTGCCAATACAAATTTCTGGTGGAAAGGGAAGAGAGAGAAGCCAGAAATAGACAGGAGAGAAGACATAGGAGGACTATTTAGTATATCTAAATGGGAAATGGGAAATAGGTCTGCTTTTCTTCTTCCTATATTTTATTCCTTCTTCCTTTTTTCCTTCCTTCCTTCCTCTCTTTTTTCTTCCTTTCCTTGCCTCTCCTCTCCTCTCCTCTCCTCTCCTCTCCTCTCCTCTCCTCTCCTCTCCTCTCCTCTCCTCTCCTCTCCTCTCCTCTCCTCTCCTCTCCTTTCCTCTCTTCTCCTCTCCTCTCCTCTCTTCTCCTCTCCTCTCCTCTCCTCTCCTCTCCTCTCCTCTCCTCTCCTCTCCTCTCCTCTCTTCTCCTCTCCTCTCCTCTCCTCTCCTCTCCCCTCCCCTCCTCTCTTTTCCTTTCCTCCTCTCCTTCTTCTCTTCCTCCACTAGCACCACCACTACCACCACCACCACTACCACCACCTCCTCCTTCTCCTCCCTTCCTCTTCTTCTCCCTATTAAAGAATTGTGGAACCATAAATATAATGCTAGAGGAGAGTTATGAGGTTATTAGGCCTAACACCCTCATTTTACAGATGAGGAACCTGGGACTTAGGAGAATAAATGCAGGAAGGGTAATAATATTTTAGCAAGTGATGTTATGGTAAGAGGCAATACAGAATACTAGAAGAACTTTGGACTTGGAATCAAAAGACCTTGGTTTGAATCATGACTGTAACATTCACCAGCTATCACACTGCAGACATACTCCTTAACCTCTATGTGTCCTAATCCTTAGCACTTTGTGCATAGCCTTTGTAATGAACTGATGGAGGAGGGTTACACAGAATGTGCAAGCACTTTTTTGTGTGTTGTGAATCACTGCAGGGACTAAATACATCTGTAGGGGTCACAGGTTCATCTAAGCGTTGGAGTAAAAGGAAGGTAACCATACTTTTGCTATTTACCTTGCATAAAGTTGTTGCAAGGAAAGTGCCTTGTAAGCTATAAAGCATTACGTAAATTTAAGTTACTAGGCATAAGGAATGATGATGGACCATGGATTTTCTATTTCTCTGAGGATGAGATGAAGAAAATGGCCACACGCTGTAGCAAGTGGAGTTGGGGAAAACTGGACATTTTCCCAGGGATCTGTATGGAAACCTGGTCACTTTTCCATTTAGGAGTTAGGGGTGAGTGGGGAAGAGCAGCAAACTTGAAACTCTCTTTAAAGAATTAACCCAAAGCTTAATTAACAACATTTTCCAGCTTAATCAAAGCATAGATTTATTACTTATGGCCACAAGGGAGAGAGCGTTACTTCACAGAAAGGAATACTGTGGAAGAATTTTTCATCCAATGGAGCAAGGCTAAACATTTTTACTCTTTTGAACCAAAAAAAAAATCAAAGGAAGGTCTTCGACAAAATTATGGAGGCATAAAGAGTTAGGAGATGAATGAGATAGAAAAACTAGACAAGATAAAGAAAGCAGTCACTTGTCTGTGTATGTTTTATTTCCCCTGATTGAACATAAGCTCCTCTTTTTTCATTTTTGTGTTTGTATCTCCAGGGCCTAGGATAATGCCTGAAACATAACAGATAATAAAGGCTTGTTAATTGATTGATTGATTTCCTGATTCCCTTGGCTTAAAGTGATCTCACCTTCCTGCAAAGTCACCATAACTCCCAGGAACCAGGAATTCCATCTTGCCCCCTTCCTTTCTGTAACTTTACCTTGTTGGTGAATGTCTCTTGACTTCTCAGAATTAAAAAAAAGATAACCATAGTTGATTAGGGTTATCATATTGTACGCCCTCAGTTTACCCCTGCCCCTGTTCCATCTTCCAAATGGCCATTAAGACCCTGTCTTTTCTGATGGCCTTCAGTCAGTCTCTTTTGCTCTAAGTTCAGAAAGCCGTTGAATAATAGGCAGAGACAAGAGGAAGCAGAAGTCATGGGGAATACTGGGGTAGAGGATACAAGTTGGTGAAAAGTCTTCATATTCCCCTAGTTTTCTGTACTTATTTAGGAAGAATTTATGATAATTCCAGAGTATGCCTAATGAACTGATACAAATCTTACTATGCAGGGACCTCTCACAAACAAGCTTTTTCCAGGAAAGCAGGCTACTGAGAAAGAAGAAAGTAAAAAGCCAGGGTCAGTGTCAAGTACAAGGCATAACTCTCTCTCTTGTAGGTGGTTCAGTGGATAGAGCACTGGGCCTAGAACCAGGAAGACCTGAGTTCAAATCTGGCCTCGGGCACTATCTGAGCAAGTTCACTTAACTTCTATCTGTCACGGTTTCCTCAACTGTAAAATAAGGATCACAATAGCACCTGTCTCCTGTGGATGTTGTGAGGATCAGATGAGATAATATTTGTACAGTGCTTGGCACATAGTGGTTGCTTGTTAAATGTGTGTTTCCTTTCCTCATTGCTTCTTTCTTTCTTTTGGGGATGTATCTTCCTACCATCCTATTCTCATGGAAAAAAGGGAAATCACCCTGTGAATCTTCTACCTATTTCTCAGCTATATTTTCCTTCAAAATATCCCAGTGCCCCAAAAGCAAGAAGATGTGGGCTGTGATGATTGGGAAGCTTTCATTAGTTCAATGATATCAAGTTGACAAGCACTCATGAAGTACCTACTATGTGCCAGGTACTGTGAAAGACTGTTCATTTCTGATGGGTATGGGGTTTAGTAATAATCTTATCCCTTTCTATTATGCTGTAAGGTTTACAAAGTGCTTTTATAATCCCGACCTTGCAGAGTAGGTAATGCAAGTGTTAAAATCCGCATTTTACAGATGAAGAAACAAAGACATACTTTGTCCAAAGTCACAGAGTAAGTAGAGATCAGAACTAGGTCTTGAGCTCAGTTAGGATTTCTGAATCTCAGTCCAGGGCTCGTTCCTTTATACCACATTACCTCACTGATGCTGGTTAATGGGTAGAGAACAGCCAGGGGTATGAGATGACTTTTCTCCACTTTTCTTATATGTTCAAAGATGTGGTAGAGGCTGACTGATTTTCTTTTTGAGGAGTATTGGGAGGTATAAAGGAAGAATGTTGGATTTTGGCAAAGTACTTGGAGGCCCTTGGCAGGGAGGGAGCTCCAGAAATAGTAAGTTCTCATTAGGCATAATCGTCACCTTTCCACTTTTTTCTACCTTCTAACCCTATGAGCTACCTGCCCACTCCTTTCTCCCTCCTCCTCCTCCTGCACAAATAAACTAAGACAGAAATAATATTGCAGGGTTGGATGCATATTCATATTGAGACGACTCTATAGCAACCCAAGTCTCAACAAAAATAGTAACCTCCCAGACGTTGTATGAAGCATCCACACCCCATGGGAGTGTGAGTGAGCAGCTGGAGCAAAGTTGGCCTAATGTTGAGCCCTGAGTCAGAGAAAAGAGACAGGCCATTTTGGGTGTGACTTCTGCCCCAACCTCTGTCTCGTGGATTTAAGGGAAAACCGGGGTAGTGTGACTGGGGGTAAGAGGCAGCAGTGATGGCAGGCAGAAATAGAGATTAGAACTTGACCACCATAGAGCTATACCAACAGCTTGGATTTGGACAGTTTTCAATCCTATTTATCCTACATATTTCTTACACGATCTTAGGAAATTTCTATCAGAATCACGAATCTGCTGCAGCTGATAACATTCCCTGGAATGTCAACATGTGACTACTCAGAGGGAAGAAGGAACTTGGGAGAAACCATGCCCACAATGTAATCACAAGCTTTAGAGATGGTTGTCACTGCTGAGAAATTAAGGGGGTAAGGGTGCAGACAGGAGGCAGGGGGACATGACTTCTATAGGGAAAACAGATGGTGCCAAATGCTCATCACTGAAGCTGCCACCTTTCGTTGGAGGGACTAAGCCTGGGCCTAATAAGCATCAACATCAAGGACCACACTGATGCTGGTGACTTGATCTTATGGAATCTGCCTTTCTCCTCCTCGCTGAGGGAATTCTGTGATTTCTTAGCTCACATGGCTCTATAGGAGTGAATAAACTGAGGAATTTGACTTTTCTAATGCTTGATCTTAATGCTGCTACTGGCTAGTTGTGCGGATTGGTTTGTTTTCTTCTGGGTCAGTCAGCCCATTTGTGGTTGGCATAGTGAGACATTGACTATCCTGTTGTTTCTGAGAAGAGTGGGCACCCCTAAATTAGGATCCTGCTAGTCTGTTTCTTAGTACAAAAATAAAGGAAATTGTCTGAGCTCATAAGATGGCTAAGAGTGAAAACCATTGATGAGAACCAGCTCCGCTCTGGTCTAATAAGGCTTTTGTTTAGGATTGAGATTTTGAAGCTTCCTTTGTCTCTACTAGCAAAGGAAGATAATGGAGAAGGTACATTCTCCCAATTAATTTTCTCTGTCCCTCTAATGAAGCATGTATATTCATTCCTACATTTATATGATATGATAGCCCTTCTTAATGTCAGTGTCTTCCTTCTGTTGATTATGCTCAATTTATCTTATATATTTTGTTGTTTAGTTGTTTTTTGGTCTTGTCTGACTCCTTGTGGCCCCATTTGGGGTTTTCTTGGCAAAGATACTGAAGTGGTTTGCCATACATTCTCCAGCTCATTTTACAGATGAGGAACTGAGGCAAACAGGGTTAAGTGCCTTGCCTATGGTCATATAGCTAATAAGTATCTGAGGCCAGATTTGAACTCAGGTCTTCCTGACTCCAGGTCTGACATTTTATCTAGCTGATATAAAAATATATCAATATAATATAATATAATATAATCAATATAAGTAAATATAAATACACACATATATACATAAATATATATGTGTGTATATACATATATTATATATGTTGCTTATCCATAATTTATTTTCCCCCTATAGACTGTGAGTTCCTTAAGAGTAGGGACTACTTTTGCTTTTATTGCATTCCCAGAACTTAGAACAGTGCCTGGCACACAGTAGGACTTCAATATTGTTGACTGATCTTAAATTCCTAATAAGGATATTAAAAGGATTAAAGGCTCCATATTTTTAAGGTGCTTTGAAATTTTAATCTGATAATTGCTGAGCAGTATTGTCTATGGGATAAAGGTCTGGCCTGAGAGTCAGAACCCCAGGGTTCTGGTTCTAGCCCCATTACTACCTTACTGTATGACTCCGGAGAAGTTAATTAACCTCTCTGGGACTGTTTACTCATCTGGAAAAAAGGGGAATAATACCCTTTGCACCCAGATTATTTCAGAGGGACATTGTGAAGATGGATGAGGAAAAACTCTGCAAATGCCTAATGGGAAAAGGAACTCTTGCAATCCAAGGTGTGCTGTATTATCATTAATAAGCGGTCTGGCTCCAGAATCACCAACAACCAGCATGGCTCTTCATCACACAGCACAGCCCCTCTCTGTCTCAGACATTGTCTCATTCTGTCTAATATGCCATTTTAATGAGACTCAAACTCCACTCTGCCTCTATCAGAGGAGCACAAAGAAGATGGGAGCGAGATAGTTCTCATCTTGCTAAGAGCCCTTCACCATCTGGAAGGAATAAAACGTTAATTAAGAGCAAAAAAGGAACAACTGATGGGTGATCCATGTTTCTGTTTGGGGAAAAAAAAAACCAACAATGCCAGGACGTGGAGGTGGGAGACTGGAGTGCCCAAAGGACAAGATTCTTCCCATGAAATTGAAAAGTACCTTTGTGCAGCTAGCTATAGGACGGTCCTTAGAAGGATATTGGCCCAGCTTAAATTCCAGCCCCTCCTCATCAGGCCTTCCCCAATGGGCTCCGTCCCATAGTGATCTCTCCCTTCTGCAAACTCCCCAAGCATTTCTTTTCTGTATTACTTGTCATTTAGCATATACTGATTTCCATTGTTTCATAATTGTTCCATCTTGTCTCCCTAAGCAGACCATAAGTTCATGAACAAGGATCTCACTTTTTTTAAATCCCCATCAGAGCCTAGCATGAATATCAATATTCCAAGAAACTAATATTTCTATTGTGTGGGTAAAGCCCTAAACCCATACAGATAGCAACCCTTCTTGGCCTGAGTAAGTTATTTCCTAAGTTGGGTAGCTCCCCAAATTCATCAACTTTATGCTGATGAAACTTCCTGAACTTAGCTAGGGTGTTCCTCTAAAGACAGATGCTGGACTCAGAGCTTTTGTAGCACAGTCTAAGAGGCAGTTTGACATAGTGCATAGGATGCTAGCCTGGAAGTCAGGAAGATGTGGGTTAGAATCCCACCTCAGATACTTCTTCTCTGTGTGATCTGGGCAAATCTTTTCATTTCTCTGAGCCTCAGGGATTTTTAATCTGTAAAATAGTGATAATAATAGTACCGAGCTCACAAGGTTGTTGTGAGGATAAAATGAGCTAGTGAATGTAATGCATTTTGCCAACATTAAAGCCCTATATAAATGTCTGCTGCTGCTATTGATAGAATCCACCAGAATTAGAACAGGGCTGTCTTGGCCTTCAAGAATTCAGGGTCACCTCCATCCCATGATGAGCCATTGGAGTTAGATTTCACTGTAAATGAAGCAAGTGATGATAACAATGACTGTCACGTACATATGGTACTTTGGGATTTTCAAAGTGCTGTAAGTGTATTGTCCGTGCACCTCATTGACACTTTTGATAATGCCACAAGGTAGAAACAATGGGCAGTGTTGCACCCATCTTACAGATAGGAGAATGAGGCTCAGAGAGGTTACATGACTTGCCTGGATTCACACAGCTAGGAAGTATTTAAGGTGGGATTCTAACCCAGATCTCCCTAACATCAAGTCCAACACTCAAGTCAAGTTAATGGGCATTTACTAAGTGCCTACTATGTGCTAGTCCGGGAATATAAAGAATGGTTAAAAACCAAAAAGTCCCCATTCCCATAGTCTTATGGGGAAGGCAGCATGCATACAAAATTTAGACAGGATAAAGTGAAGATATTCCCAAGAGGTAAGTTCTAAGAAAGGCTTCTTCCAGAAGGTGACTTTGGCTGAGAAATAAAGGAAGGCAAGGAAGCCATAGGGCAGGTAGGTGGCTCAGTGGTTAGATCGATGGGCTTAGAGTCAGGAAGGCTCATTTCACTGAGTTTACATCTAGCCTCAGATACTGACTAGCTGTATGACCCTAGGTAAGTCACTAAATCTTTTTTGCCTCAGTTTCCTCATCTGTAAAATGAGCCAGAGAAGGAAATGGCAAACCGCTTCAAGTATCTCTGCTAAGAAAGTCCCAAATGGGGTCTTGAAGAGTTGGGCATTACTGAAAAATGACTGAACTGAAGGAAGCCGTACTTGATGACTTGACTTGATTGACTAAGTACAAATGCACCCATCATAAGGTTACATCCATTAACATAGCCTTACAATATAACCTTTAGCTCTTTAAAACTAAACTTCACTCTCATGAAAGCCTACCGTGACTTGTTTGTCTGTTTCCAACGTTGCTGTTAGGGACCCAACTACCCCATGCAATATTTCACCTGGTGTGGCTATTAATCAGCAAATACTGACAACTTTAGTTAAGGTGTGCTTTTATTTGAATGAATGCATTAATCGATGAGGGATCTAGCCATCTTAGAGACAGGTCTTAGAGTATGCCAGGCGCTCTCAATTCCATATACTAATAAAGATTTGCCCAGAAGTGTTGAATGCTTCTAAGTTACATCTACTTCCTTCCCAGCCCTGCCAGCCCTGGCATCACAGGAAGCACATTGTGAGTAAAATCACTCTTTCAGCATGTGTTGGGCTTTGGCAGAGACAGCTTTCTCCCATCCTGGCAGGATCGGTACCATTTTGTTCTCACATAGCCTCTTCACCATCTTTCCTGGGTAAAGGGGCCTTTTTGTAGCTTTTCTCCTGAGGAAGAGGTTCCAGGCTCATCCCCATGCTGAGTCAGAGCCAAAGTTCTGTCTGCAAGGAGCAACCGAGGGTATTTTTATTTCTGCTTTCAATTTTACTTTGGGCCCCAAACACCAAGTGGACAAAAGACTATCAATAAATGCCAAGTTGTAAGGGAAAGTGCAGCTCACTTAGCCGCCTAGCCATCGATTTTCACCTGCTTTTGTTGATGAAGCTGCATGCGTAAGTAGTGATAAATCCATTAGACAAACATGACACTCCATTATTCACTGTGTCTACAACAGCCAGGGATGGGGGGCTGTGGATACTCTGGTTGGAATGACTGGGGACAAGGGAGAGGGAAGCTCTGCTCTGGGCTGTCATGCTTTATCTTGCCAGTAGACAAACAGGATGAAGCACTAGTGGGTGGAGAAGGCCCTGCCAGGTAGTATACGTTGGCTGAAGGAAAAGATCATGGTTCCCTGAGCTGGAAGTTTCTAGTCTAGCCTCCTACACAGGAAACTTCGGAAAAATCTCTAACCACCAAATGTGGTGGCCCATGTCTCTGTAGTCCTTGAAGCTAGGGAGACTAAAGATGGTGGATTATTTGAGCTTGGGAATTCTGAGCTGTAGTAAGGCTAAAGCCAATTGGATGTCTGCATAAGTCAGGCACTTTGCCCATGAGATGCTGACAAACTTCTAGGCTGGGTGAGATAGGGAGATTCAGTCTCAAACGCGTTCTTGCGCGTGCGCGCGCGCACACACACACACACACACACACACACACACACACCCTGACTATTCCCACCCCTCTAGTTGCCTAGTGTCCTAAATAGCAATACAATGTTTGTAGAGCACTTCACAGTTTACGAAGCACATTCACATGCATTTATTTATTCCTTACAACTCTATAAGGTAGGTAGGTAATTTATTGCTTTCCCTCTAGTAGGCTGTAAGCTCCTTGAGGGCAGGGATTGTTTTGTTTCTGCCTTTGATTTCCCAAGTGATTAGCACAGTATCTGCTAACTAGTGAGTAATAAATGCTTGTTGAATAAGTGAAGCATCCTCATTTTACAGATGAAGAAACGGACGCTCGGGGAGGTTGACTTGTCTAAGTGCACGACAGCTATGGAAGAGAAGCCATGACTTCTGACTTCCCACTATACTGTATGGCTATTTCAGTCCTGAATACTGATGGTCTTCATGTCCATCCTGTTCTCATCCCTTAAGAGGTATAAGCCCTTTTGTGTGTCTGACTCTGTAACAGGTGCCATGACAACCACCAGATGAAACACATTCCTCCAGGATACCCATGCTTATGAACTCTACTCACCTGATGACTCCATACGATTTCTTGGGTGCACGGGTATTTTGTTTTGTACTTCTTTTAATGTTTTCTGCGTATTTCTTATTTCTCTGAGTAGTTCGCTCAGTATTTATTAAGCCCCTCCTACGTGCCAGACAGGGTGCTAGGAACTGAGGAAGAAAAATGCAAAAGTGAGCCAGTTCTTACCCTCAGGCACCTTACATTCTAATAAGGGGATAACCTACATTCAGGGGAGTGGTGGCCAGAGAAAGGAATTTTGGTCTAGGAGGTCACTGAGAGTGTGATGGAAACCGTGGAGTAGTAAATTGTTGAGCTCATTACAGTAACAAGGGGAAGGAGAACGGAAAGGAGAAGAGAATAAGTGTTTACAGAGCACCTACTATGGACCAAGCCCTATGCTAAGTGCTTTACAAATATTATCTCATTTAATTCTTACAACAGCACTGAAAGGTCGGTGGTGTTATTTTCCCCATTTTACAGTTGAGGAAACTGAGGCAAACAGGTTAGGCGACTTGCCTAGGGGCGCACTGCTAGTGTCTGAGGCTGGATTTGAACTAAAGTTGTCCTGGTGGTATTGATTTGATTATTTGGATGGTGTCTCGCTGGATGGTTAGATGTGATGTGAAATATAGTAAGAGACTAACCGGACATAGTAAGTTGAGGCAAATGTTCACTCACTCACCCATCAGTCAGGGCCACTCAGACTCAGAAAGTAGGGATTATACTGTCTCCTTCCTTTGTATTTGTACTCTTTGCCTCACAGTAGATTGATTGGCTGACTATCCAACAGTTATTCTTTAACCTGTAGCCATGGAATCTGCATAATCTGTGGTGCTAAATTCAAAGAGGGGATCCCTGAGAAGAAGGATGTTAGTCCTGTCCTATGTGGGGTCTGCACTGTGTGGTCTGGGTTCAAATACTGGCTCTGCTACTGTGTGGCTATAGCGGCTTTCAGAGAGTGACTTCATCTCTTAGAGTCTCACCCCCCCAAAGGGGTTGGATGATATGATCTCTGAGATTCTTTCATACCCTAACACTATCTGATCCTATATTCATTTGCTCCTTCAGCCCTATACGGTCTCTACTGATAATAAATCATACTTCACATTTATATAGAGCTTTAAAGTTTATAAAGCACCATGCCCACAATAAGTGCTAAAGAAGATAGTTCAAGTATTGTCACCTCAGTCTTCAGATGAAGAAATTGAGTCTCTTCAAGGTTAAAGGATTTGTCCATGGTGACATAGTTAAGAATCGTCCTAGCTGGGACCAGAACCCATACTCCTGGGCTCCTGTGATCTTTCCAGTGTACCCTGCATGCTAAACAACAGGGGTCATTGCGCTTGTCCCAGACTGCCCAGGTGGGACATTCCCCTAGATGGTAACTGTGCTGAGGTTTACCTGGTCAGAACTAATAAGTGCAAGGTAATTGTACCCTCAGGAGCTTTCCTGCTAATTGTGCTCACTATTTCTGGCTTGTGCCTCCTCCTGCTCTGTCCTCCTGCTTGGGAGACAGAAATAACCTGGCACTTGGCTGATAATTATCTCATGGACTTCCCACGTCAGCAGAGGCTCAGAAACAAGATGCCCAGCCCTGACTCAGCATGTAGGTTTTAGACAGCAGAGTGAAGGTGGGGAGGAAGGAGACCTGGCTGGCCAGGGAACAGTATCTCTGAGAGCCTCCCTGCTCTGGAATGGTGATTTCTTGTACTGGCATAACAGTTTTTACTTTCTAGGACACTTTCACATCTTTTATCTCATTTCAGAGGATTATAGAATGTTAGAGCTGAAAAGGACCTCAGAGACCCTCTAGTGACCAATGGTCCTTAATATAATGTTTATGAATTCAATTTTTTTTTAATAATTGCTTTTCAATGTAACTAGTTTCCCTTATAATCCCATGTGTTTTATTTTATGAAAAATTTTATTTTCTGAGAAGGGGATCTATAGGCTTCACGAGACTGCCAAAAGAGGGCCTGTAACACAAAAAAGATTAGGCACCCCTTTTCTAGTCCAATCCTTATACGCAATACATGAAAAAAGTGAGGCCTAAAAGGGGTAGTGACTTATTTAACAAGACCGATAGAGAATGGACTTGAACTCTGGTGTCTTACCTCACTACCACCATACACACGGATGCTGGGGATACAAATACAAGCGTTAGATTTTTCAAGTGATTTACTCAAGGTCACAGAGATAGCAAATAGCATAGTTAGGATTCGAACTCAGGTCTTCATGGCTTCGGGTCTTCTGCTTTTTCCTCTATGCCCTATGAATTTTGTATAGATGTTTTGTCTCCCCATCCTCCATCAGAGACCATGTGTTTTAGTTCTATTATATTTCCCAGAGTATCAAGCGAATTTTTCTACACATCATTCTAACTCACTAAATGGTCCAGGGGTTCTTAACCTGGAACTGATGAACTTGTTTTGAAAACTATTTCTATATGATTGGTTTCCTTTGCAATCTTAAGTATTTTATTTTCTGAATTTAAAAACTTTCTATGAAGGGTTTCAAAGTCTCCATCAGACTGACAAAGGGGCCCATAACATAAAACAAGGTGAAGAGCCCCTGTTATGGATAAACTCAATAAAATTCAATTTAAAATGTGTTACAGGGACAGCTAGGTGGCATGGTGAGTAGAACACTGGCCCCGGAGTCAGAAGAACCTGAGTTCAAATACGGCCTCAGACACTTGACACACTTACTTGCTGTGTGACCTTGGGCAAATCACTTAACTCCAATTACCTTGCCTTCCCCACTGCAAAAAAAAAAATGTTTTACAGTGGCAAGGCACTGATGCTACAGACAAAAACGAAACAATCTGTGCTCTCGAAGAGAATACATTCTACTGGGTTGGGGGTGGGAGTGGGGGTGTGTGGATATAATAATCCACAGATGAGCCATGACAATAAGCACACAAAGTGAAGCAAGATAGTTGAGAGAGAGAGAGAGAGAGGAGAGAGAGAGAGAGAGAGAGAGAGAGAGAGAGAGGGAGGGAGACAACAACAAATAAAAGGGATTCAGGAACATTCTCACACATAAGGTGGCACCTTAGCTGTGCCTTGCCAGCTGCAAGGGATGCTATCAGGCTAGGAGACGATAAGAGCTGAGTTCAGAGAAAGGAGAAATAATAGTGGGCTTGAGTAATCAGGGAAGACTTCATGGAGGACGTATGGATCTAAATTGTACTTGGAAGGATAGTAAGGAAGAGGTGAAGGTGAGAAATAATATCGAACAGATAATATGACCCATATGGTATAGCACCTCCATTTTGAAATCCATGACAAAAGATCTGATCTTGGCAGATCCTGCTAAGCTAGAAAGTCTTTAAGTATAGGATCAATGAAAGACAGCGTCATCTGTTGTTAGAAAAAGCCAAACCAAACCAAACCCTAACCAAGTCTGAACAATCTGGTCTCCTGATAGATTGGCCACAGGGCACTGAAAATCTTCTGCCCAGGGAACACAAGAAGACATTATACCAAGGTGTGAGAGGTGGTGATCTGTGTTAGGGGATATAAGACTCCCTCCACTACTACCACATTGATGAAATTGTGCACCCTTGAAGCATAATAATTATAGGGCAAAGAGGGAAATTATTCAATGAGGCAATGTTATATGTGTGTGTTTCTGAGATCCTTCAAATTCCTGAGTCTTTAACTCTAGTTTCACTATCACTACAATATTTAGCTCTATATTCTCAATATTTGTAAGGCTCATTATTTCCACCACCACCACCACCACCATCATCATTTTTTATCATCCTGCCTCATCATTACTGTGGTTTATTTAAAAAAAAATTATAGGGGCAGCTGGGTGACTCAGTGGATAGAGCACCAGCCCTGGAGTCAGGAGGACCTGAGTTCAAATCCGATCTCAGACACTTACTAGCTGTGTGATCCTGGGCAAGTCCCTTAACCCCAATTTCCCCCACCCCCCAGAAAAAAGAGAAGAATGATATTGTAAGATCCCTAAGGGACAGAATACACACCTCATTTGGAGTGCTCTCCCTCCCTCTCTCCTTGCCCTCTCTTTTCACTTCTACCTTCCTCTCTCTCCCCCTCTCCTACCATAAGTGGTCGATGTCAGAACAGTGGTCAGTGACAGAGGAAACACCTCTGGGTGTAGAAAGTCCTTTACTTCATAACAAATGGAAGCAACAGGAAGAGGCCAGATTGTGACCCTTCACTACAGAGAGAAATGCTATGGACCCTTAAAAGGTCTTACTTTTTGTTTTTGCAAGGCATTCCCTTTGTACTGGAATACCCTTCACCTTTCTAAGAGAGATGCTTTCTTCAAGGCCCAATTCAAGCTCTATCTCTTACCTGTACTTATTGTCCAAGGTTGGTGGGGTGGGGAAAGGGAAGGGAATATGCATTTATGTAGCATCTATTATGTTCAGGCATTGTTGCTAAGCATTTTTTGTTGTTGTTGGGTTTTTTCATTTGTTTGTTTTTTTGCAAAATTACCTCATTTGAGGTAATATCATTCTCCTTTGAAACCTAGTGTAAATTCTCTGTATGTTATTTTGGTATTTATCTATACTGATTTGTATTATTAGTTATATATTGTGCAGACATATCCTATCTCCCCAGCTAGATGGTAGCTTCCCCTGAGGGCAGGAACACATGCCTCATTCAGAGTGTTCTCCTCCCCTCCCCTCCCCTCCCCTCCTCTCCTCTCTTCTTTTCCTTCATCTTCTTTTTTCCTCTCCTGCTATGAGTGGCTGATGTCAGACTGGTGGCTGTTGTTTTTGTTGTTTGTCCTTCATTCTTGGAGAGGACTATGACATCAGAAAGATGATGCTATGACTTTCAAGTGAATTGGAGTTAAGTGAGGCAGGTCTGTGCAAAGTCACCAGCCTCCCTTTTGCCTCTGAAGCCATCTGGGTCTAGTGGCAAGGTACAGATGAGGGCAACTGGAGATGCCCCCCATCCCCAGCTTAGTGGCTAATGACAGAAGAAGCACTTGTGTGTATAGAAAGACGACTACCTAATAATGGTGGCACTTCAGGGATTGTGACCCCCCCCCCACCTTTGTCAGAGATAAGTCATGGCTATTCATCTTTCAAAGATACTGATTCCCAGTGTCCAGCAGAAAGTTACATCTAAGGGGAACTTTATAAAGCTTCCCAAAGGAAGAAAACAACTCCTGGTCCCAGGACTTGAGAGGTCCCCTTTGCCACTTTCGTCCCTATGTGTGTACCTCACAACCTTTGTACTTTAAGGCTGAACCCCCTCTTCCAAGTACGTACAAAGGGAGAGTGTGCCCTGGTTTGTAGAATGTTTTGTGCCAACTATTTTTCTATACCTTCTCAGTAAAACTCTTTCTAACAGCTAATTGAAATCTGCCTGACTGATTTTAATGGGAAAAATACCAGTAGGGACTTGTGAGCAGCAGTACTAGAAACCCCAGCCCCTTGGGGTACCCCTTGAGCCCCAAGAGAAATAAAAGCTTGCCAATGTCTGGGTACCTGGCCTACCAATCCAAGTGGGAGTTAGAGAAGTAACCCCCAACTTCTCAAGGATATATGTTGATCCTCAGATACCATATTATGGTGTAAAAGTACAACCCAAATGAATTTTATGGGGTCAGCCTTGACCTTGGATCATGTGTTGGGGAATTGAAGCGCCATATCAGAGGGCTCGAAGTAGCTACATCTTGCCCTTGCTAGCATGGGCTGGCTTGCCAATATTTAATCTTCGTGGTTACCATCGAATATGTGGGGAACCAATGAAAAGTGAGCGTGTGCATGCAATTATTTCCCAGCTGAGAGCAGTATAATATTTCACTCTGGTATAGACCTCAGATGTAGGAGGAACTGATTTCCCAACCTACCCTGATGAAAAAGTGGAGCTTAAGGCCTTATCCCAGCAAGGCACAATAGACTCTTGTCACCCCACAAGGTTCCATAATTAATGGCCAGAGGGAAAAAAGCCCAAGTAGTGACTGGTGACTCCCTGCCAAGAGTTACAGAGTGAGATATTTGTCGGCCTGATAAACAATCCAGAGGTCTGTTGTCTTCCTGAGATGTGGATCTGGGATAGAACAGAGAGCCTGCCCACACTTGCCATACCAGGTAACTATTAGCTTACTAGACACTCCTGGTGATTCTTGTGCAGACAAGCGAAACTCTCAGAAGGAAACTAAGAATCAGACAGAAAATAGGAATACAAAGTTCTGGACAAAAAAAGTATGAACTTAGGGACATGAATTGTGTTTCCCTTATTGGACCTGTTGAAGGGAAGGGATTCATAATAAAAAGGTGAATATGGGGAGTGAATAGTTGTTGTTCAGTCATGCCAAACTCTCTGTGACCCCGTTTGGGGTTTTCTTGGCAAAGATACTGGAGTAGTTTGCCATTTCCTTCTCCAGCTCATTTTATAGATGTGGAAACTGAGGCAAGCAGGGTTGAGTGACTTGCCCAGGGTCACCCAGCTAGTAAGTGTCTGAGGCCAGATTTGAACTCAGGAAGATGAGTCTTCCTGACTCCAGGCATGACTCTCTATTCACTGCTCTACCTAGCCGCCCCAGGGAGTTAATAACTGGTTTTTAAGAGGTTATGTGATCAGATTGTTCACCATCTCAGGGAGTAAGGAGGGGAGAGAGGGAGAAATAGAATTTGGAACTCATACTTAAAAAAACAATGAATGTTAAAAATTGTTTTTATGTGTAATTGGGGAAAATAAAATATTATTAATTTTTAAAGGGTACATGAGAAAAGGATTTTAATTTCTGGACCACAGCTTAAAAAATAGGAATAATAAGCTCTTAGCCAGAGAAAGGGTGGCCCTAATAAGAGCTGGTAAGTATATATTATGCAAATCTGATCCAGTAAACTTTTAGATGCATAATAGATAGATTTATTTAGATAGGTAGATAGATTGCCTGTGCCAGGCACTGTTTTAAGTGCTGAGGAGACAAGTGTAAAAACAAGCAAGATAATTCCAGACCTAAGGTAAGAAAACATTAAATAAAGGGGGAGCTCAAAAGTGGGCGGAGGAGAAGGGGGACATATTTGGGAGCATGGTGTGGACATAGCTGGGGAAGTCTGGTGCTGGGCAAGATAAGGTTCAAAAAGGCTCCCCTGTCAGATCCCTGAGTCTCAGGGCACAGTCCAAAGTCTTAGAGAGAGCCAGAATATGATGGCTTGGAGTGGACAGGAAGTCCCCTGTAAAGGGTGGAGAAAAGAGAAATCTAGGCACTAGAGATACAAATAAAACAATAATACAGTTTCAGTCCTAAAGAGCTTCTAATCCCAATACGGCTTGTAATGCAAGGAGTCCTTAGTCTTAGTGAAGTTTTAAGCTATTAAGTGCCTAAAACTGAACTAAAAATTTTGGGGCACGTATATACAATATAAGTGAAGCATTAAGATCAAATGTGACAGGGAAAATGGAAAATTCCAGATGATGCTCTAGGAAGAGTTGAGGAGAGAGATAAAATGGGATGGGGTAGGACTGGAGATCAGGAAAGGATTTGTGGGAGAAATGGCACCTAAACCAATCCTTCAAGGATTGAAATCAGTAGAGACTGTGTTCCAAGCATGAGAACATCATACATGAACTCATAGAGCAAAAGAATGTAAGATGGTGTCAGGGAACAACTTATAGTCCGGTTTAGCTAAAATATAGAGTATACAAAAGGGAAAAACATAAAATAAGGCCGGAAAGGGTAGAAGGATAGAATGAGACTGTGGAGAACCTTAAATTCCAGGCCAATGAATTTGAATTTTATTTTATGAGCAAGAGAGAATGACTGAAGGTTTTTGAGGAGGAGAATGGTATGATCATAACTGTGCCTCAGGAATCTTATTTAGGCAGCTGCACCAAGGTCTTTTCTTTCCTCTTGATCTCAAGAACCTGGGAGGTTCTGAAAGAAATGATCTGATTCCCCTGGAGAAAATGCAAGGTTTGCTTGCAAAGACTATCTTGAGATTTGCCTAACAGAACAAGGTGCTATTTCAGCCTGCCCGACTTCCCCCTCCCACGCCCCAGCCTCCCAGCCAGAATTCAAATCATAGACCTCATTAATAGGATCTTGTCACATGACCAGTTTCTTGCTCAGATCCGAGGAAGGGAAGACAAGTCACTTGCTCAGGGAATACAGCTGTTCCCACCTGCATCTGATAAGCTCCAAATTTTCTCTTCTCAGGTGGGGTCATTACAGTTTTTAGAAGTGGCAAGAGCTGACTCCCAGACCTGTTTAATCAGGCCAAAGATCGTCAGGATTGGGGCTGCTACAGAAATGGCACATTTATCTATATAGGAAGGCAGTAATTGCCAATTTATCACCAACTGTGATAGGGTGGTGAGCAATTAATTCTAGGGGATTCCTCACCTGCTGGTGTGTGCTTGGCAGAATCCTCCCAGGCAGCTTTCATCTAGCACACCCCACCTTTGGTGAGTAGTAGCTCCCCCACCCTTTGTCCCAGGACACCTGATTAACAGCAGATATGGTCCCAGTAGCTTAGTCACCCACTAGTGGGGATCCAAGTTCTACCTGCCAGTAGGGCTATCAAGTGAGAAAATAAAAGTAAATGACCATTTAGGTTTCTTCCAGCCCTGAGATTCTATGAGTCGATATTTCATCTGAGCCCTGCCTTTGTTATATTTCATTTTATTCTTTCATTCCTTAAGCATTTATTGAAGACCTACTATGTGCAACGCAAGAACAATAATGTTGTTATTCAGTTGTGTCCAACTCTTCATGACCCCATATGGGGTTTTCTTAGAGACGATACTAGAATGGTGTGCCATTTTCTTCTCCAGTTTATTTTACAGATGAGGAAACTGAGGCAAAAGGGGTTAAGCGACTTGCCCAGGGTCACTCAGCTAGTAAGTGTCTGAAGCCAGATTTGAACCCAGGAAGATGAGTCTTCCTGACTCCAGTCCAGGCACTCTATCCACTGTGCCACCTAGCTGCCCCAAGGAGAATAATTGGTAGCATTTTATAGCAATTTAAGTTTTGCAAAGTGTTTTTAAATATTATCTCATTGGAGCCTCATGACAACATTGGGAGGTAGGTGCTATTATTATCCTCATTTTACAGATGAGGGAATTGAGGCAAATAGAGTAAGCTAAGTGACTTGTCCAGGGTCACATACAACTAGTAATTGTCTGAGGATGGATTTGAACACAGGTCTTTCTGACCCCAGGCCTTGTGCTTTAGACACTGCACTACCTAGCTGCCTCATGGTTTAATTAGCTTTGCTTCTTGCCTTCATCACCTGTAGAACAAGTGTGTTGAAGACAATGTAGTGTGTTAGAAAGCCCACTAGACTGAGAACTCAGGAGAGTAGGTTCTAGGCATGGTTCTACTATCCATTAACATACAACAGACAATGCTTTTATAATTTTATTTTTCAGAGCTGGAGGGGGACCTTAGAAGATCATCTAGTGACTATATTCTAGTCTTTCAAAAAAAGCACTTACTAGTCAACAAGCATTTAGTCCTTCATTTACAAGTAAGGAAACCGAGGCACAGAGAAGTATAGTGACTGGACCAAGATCATACAGAGCATAAGTGGCAGAGCTAGTATTAAACCCAGGTCTTTCGACTTCAAATCCAGTGTTTTCTCCATGATGCTGTGCCATGTCTAAGATTCATTTTCCTTTATCTGGCAAATGAGGGAATTAGATGAAATCACAGGATCTCAGAGCTGGAAAGGACTCCAAAGGCCAAACTTGTTCTGCCTGTCTATCTAAGAATCCTCTCTACAATACCCTCATATTCCCAACAAGCGGTCATCCAGCCTGTGTTTGAAGGCTTCTGGGTAGGGTGGGGGAACCATGAGGTCTTCACCTACTACCTCCTGAGCTTTTTTCTGCTTTTGGATATCACTAATTGTTAAGAAATTTCCCCTAAAATCAATTTAAATCTACAACTCTGTAATGCCTGTCCATTGTTCTGAGTTCTGCCCCTGGGGATCAAATGGAATAAATTTAATTCCTCATCAATCCATGAAAGTTGCAAAGAGGTTAATTTGGGTTCCATGCCAGGAAGAACTTTCTAACAATTAGAGCTGTCCAAAAGTGGAATGGGCCACTTAGAGAGCTTAATAAGTGGTCAACAAACGTTTACTGAATGTCTCCTATGTGCTAGGGGGCAGGGGTGAGGGATCGTATTAGGTGCCAGAGATACAAAAAGAGAAGCAAAAACAATCCCAGAGCTGGTAAGCTTCCCCCTGTTGGAGGTCTTCCAGTAGAAGCTGGATTCCTGTGATGTATGAGTTTGACTAGTTGTTAGTACTAGATGACCATGGATGCCCTTTCCAGCTCTTAAATTCTGTGATTCTATGATTCTTGCAGACACCATGTTTTAGACTGATTCTTGTATTGCAGGGTCTTTGGTCCTCCTACCATCCTGATTACTTTCCTCTGAAGGCATTTTAACTTGTTACTCTATTTCCTAAAACGTGGCACTCAGACGTGAACACACTATTCAATATATATCCAGGGTAGAGTGGGGGGTGGGGGGTAGGAAAAGGAATAAGCATTTATTAAGTACCTACTGCAGGTAGGTAAATTTGGATTCACTTGAAGGGCCACACTTGAGGACTTAGAGGGCCACATGTGGACTCAAGGCAGCAGGTTCCCCACCCTGACCTCCTATATGCCAAACACTCTGCTAAGTGCTTTACAAACACAGCCTCATTTGATTCTCTCCCCATCCCTACTCTTGTTCTGACACCCTCTCTCTTCACTAAGTCTAGGATAGTATTATTAGCTTTTTGTACTGTCATGGCAAATTGTTGATTCAGTTGATTTCTGAGGTCCTCTCCAGTTTTTACACTTGGGTTCTCTGATTATCTAAATGCCCAGATTCTATCGGCAGCATGAGGCAAAGAGAAGAGAAGGTAGAAGCTGATGGTCTGATTCCTCCCTGGACTTGGGGACTGGGTGGCCTGAATAACTCTGCTTGATTTAGCCTCTAAGTCCCATCAGGCAAGGCCTGCATCTGCCTCTCTGCCTCATGTCATGCCCAGCGCAGTAAAGAATAGCAATTATTATCCTTGCGCCCATTCAGTAACTGTTGTCGAGTAAATTGTTGTTAAGATTCATGCTGGTTTCCGGGCCTGGGAGACTGGATTTAGAACCGGAAACCTCAGCAGTTTTGAACCAAGATTTATTATTCCATTATTAGCAATGGCACTGATGATCACAACAGCGCAGGCAGCAGCGTTTACTGAGCACCAGTTGTTGCCTGGATGTGTTTCCTGCTCCCAAGATGAGTCTGTGGATGTTTGAAAACTTATTTGCTCCTGTGACATGGGCACTTCTTGGGGGAGGGGGCATAGGGGAGGGGATACAGGAAATGTGGTCCACTCTCCATTATCTGCAGCCATTCAGGAGAGAGGAGCATAGACGTGGATAATTGGAGGCAGCAGATCAAGAGAGATTCACTGCAGTGCAGCTTTGGAATGTGTTATGTTTGAGCGTTTGCAGAAGATTTACCTTTCTAATTAGATCTTTCTTGAGCTTACATTATCATAAGTTATATTTCCCTGAACATATGACTTTGGGTGGTATGGAGAAGCAAGCCAGACCTTGAAGAGAAACTAGTTAAGCATTTAAAATTTGTCAAGAGTGACCTACAAAATGGTTAAGGCACATGGAAATCCCAGGAGCTGAAAGTACACTCAGGAGGCCTGGGTGCCAGTCCCATTTCTGCCAATAATAATTTACTTTGCAAAGTGTTTTTCATCTGGTTTCTCATTTGAGCTCACAACAACCCTCTGAAGTGGGTGCTCCAGGTATTATCGTCCCCATTTTAAAGATGAAGAAAGTAAGGCTCGGGAGTTTCAGTGATTTGCTTAAAGCTTCAGAGCTAGCAAGTGTCAGAAATGGTATTTGAAATCCCATGTTTTCAATTCAAGGGCCAGGGCCACAACACACTGCTTTATCATCTGTGTAACTTTGGTCAGGTCTCATCTGAAAAATGGAAGGACTGGACTAAATGATTGCTAAGCAATACTAAGGCTCCTCCTATTGCTATGCTTCTAGGATCAAAGGTAAGGGTTCCAACGTAAAGGGACCAAACACAGCATACTCTGCTTTTCCCAGGGTCCAGGCCCCTCCTTGGTGCTTCAGCTGTAGAATGTGTGCTTTCTTTCTTTCTTTCTCTTTCTTTCTTCCTTCCTTCCTTCCTTTCTTCCTTCCTTCCTTCCTTCCTTCCTTCCTTCCTTCCTTCCTTCCTTCCTTCCTTTCTTCCTTCCTTCCTTCCTTTCTTTCTTCCTCTCTCTTTTTTCTTTTTCTTCCTTCCTTTCTTTCTTTCCTTCTTTCTTTCTTTCTTTCTTTCTTTCTTTCTTTCTTTCTTTCTTTCCTTCCTTCCTTCCTTCCTTCCTTTCTTCTCTCCTTCTTTCTTTCTTTCTTCTTCCATCCCTCCCTCCTTCCTTCTTTCCTTCCTTCCTTCGTTTCTTCCTTCCTTCCTTCCCTCCTTTCTTCCTTCCATTTTTCCTTCCTTCCTTCTTTCTTTCTTTTTCTTTTTTTCCTTTCTTTCTCCATCTCTCCCTCCTTCCTTCCTTCCTTCCTTCCTTCCTTTCCTTCCTTCTTTCTTTCGAATTGGAAGACTTGGGTTTGAACTCTTCCTGTACCACTTACTATGTATGACTGAGGTGGTGAAGTCACTGACTCTCTCCGACCCTCAGGTTCCTGCTCTGTAAAAGGAAGCTAATGATATGTTATGTACCTTCAAGGCTCAGTATTAGGAAAGGGCCTTTTAAACCTTAAAACACCTTATATAAGTCAGCTATTATCATCTATGGCTTTCTTTTTAACTTGGTGATAAAAGGTGGAAGACAGTACAATGTCATGCATTTTCTCTAGCTGTGATTTCTAGGGCTTTTTGTACTTTTTGTGGGATCTATCTATCTCTCTAACCATCTTTCTCTTGAACATTAAAGTTGGAAGAGACCTTAGAGATCATTTAGTTTAGGGATCTCAAACTCTTAAGTTACCAGTTACTGGACTGGCTACTTGAATCCCACCCCAAGTGATATTGTACAATCCTTTGCTCCTTTGTTCACATGAATATCTAACTTGATAAACAAGTCTTTGTAAAGAGAGACAAAGATTTGGGCAATAGTACTACAAATAAATTAGCCATGGAAACTCAAAATAAATATGGAATATGTGTTGGAAACCCAGCACAAGTCAACCCTTTCACTTGACAGGTGGGGAAATTTGTAATTTATGTCTGTCATCCATCTCTATATGGTTTTCATCAATCATCTCTCTTTACCCATCTCTATAACCCTTTTCTACCCATATTTTACCTATCCATCTGTTTCTGATCTAAATCATCATTTATTTTTATCTCTCTATAAAAATGAAAAGAGTTGAACTAGATATCCCTCTCCCTCTCCTTCCCTCTCTTATCTATCAGTCTACCATTATCCATTTGCAGATTTGCCTGAATGTTATTATTTTCAGATGGGCTCATCAGCCATACACAAATGGTGAAAAAGAAGAAGTCCATTTCAAATCAACTTCAATGTCAATACATTTTTAGTAAAGTCTGTTACTCATTCAGATATTATGATAAGCACAATAAACCAACAATCAAAGACACTTAGTATCTAGTATTGAAAATTCAAATCATATAAGACTAGAATTAGAAGGTACTTGAGAGGAATACCTCAACAAGCAAGACCTGCTCTATGGATGGATCCCCTCTGTCACCCCCTCAATGAGCGGTCATCTGGACTCTGCTTCAATACATCTAGTGATGGGAAACTCACTACCTTTTATTGAAGCCCATTCTGGTTTTGGACTGACATAATTGTTAGTGGGGCATAATTAATAGAAAGCTGATCTCTCTATCTTTGTCTAAAGATAGACTTGGGTTCAAGACCCACTTTTTTAACATTTAAAAAATTATTTAATTTTAAAAAAATTTATGGAATAAAACCAGCCTTTCCATAACATAGCATAATAAAAAGATGATTGCACATGAAACTGCACACATATTATGTACATCTTGCTATTCCTTTTAAATATATACCTTTGACACATGCTGGCTGTATGACTCTGGGCAAGTCACTTAATCTATTAGTGCCCCAGGTAACTCTCTATGATTATAAATTACATAGCAGGTCATGAGCTATATCCTCCTACCCTACCTTCCTGCTGCCTTTGTAGGAGTTTATCACCAAGCACTTCCTCAGCAATGAAATCATAGGTCTCATTTTAAAAAAAATATGTAAATGTATATATATGTAATTATAATTGTTTAGGAAATTCTTCTGTTCAATTAAAATCTAGCTCCTTGAAACTTCTACCTGTTTGCTCTAGCTATGGCCTCTGAGGCTAAGCAAAATAGATATAAGCATTCTTCTGCATGACAGCCTTTCAAATGCATGAAGACAGCTCTCATGTCTCTTTCTCTTCTCCAGGCTAAAAATCCCAAGTTCCTTAAAGAAATGCTCATATGTTCAGCTTTAATGAGTTAGAAAGACACACTAGTCATAGAACTTTAGAACTGAAAGGGACTTTACAGATGATTAAATCCCAAGTTCCCACTTTTCAGATAAGGAAACTGAGATTTAGAGAGGTTAAGCCCTCCCTCCAAGGCATGACACAGGTCCCTAGAGTTGCCGGAAGTTGCAGGATTTCCTTGAAGGTTTTGCCCTGTCTTGGAAATATACAAGGTCACATGGCTATTAAGTGTCAGGGCAGGACCTGAACCCAAGTCTTTGAACACCTAGTCCAGCAATGTTTCACTACTGGACAATGATGTCTATTGATGCTCCTTTGCTGGAATACAAGACCTGAGTTCTGGTCAAGGATCTACCGCTAATCAGCTATGAGACATTGGACAAGTACTCTCAGCTCTCTATTCTTCAGTTTCTGTCTCTGCAAAATAAAAGAGATTGCATTAGGTAGTCTCTAAACTCCTTGCTGGGTCTGTCATCTTTTGATTCTAAGTCAAAGGTAATAGTCCTAATGTTTTTCTTTGGTCCTGAACCTTTCTCTCTATTTGGGTGTGAATCTGCCAATGGGTAAATGGCCCCCGTTTCTGCATATGGGCTCTCACATATATTTCCCTATCTCTTTAATTCTAACTGCTCTATTTGTGCGGGAGCCCGATTGAGAACCATAAACACTGAGCGTGGTTATTTTCTGACTGGGAAGTACAGAGCTGTGAACACACATAACTAATGGTTTTCTCCTTTGACAAGTAATGTTCTCGTCGTCGGTTCCTCAAGGTTGTGCTCGGGCTGCCTGCAGGGCGCTGTATCATTTTTATCGTGGTGCTTTCTCATTTCACACTTGCCTTTTTCTCTCTTTTTAAAAAAGATTTCCATCCACCTTTTTTCTCCAGACCTGATTTATGATCCTGCCCTTCCCTGATTTGTTCGCCTGGTGATAATCCTTCTCTTTTCTCGGTAGCAGGATGACCTTATTTTTTGTTTCTATGGTCTCACCCTTCTGGAAAAGGAAGTACAATGAGTGGGAGTTTTAATCCCCTCCCCCACAACATTCCCACCCTTATCTCCACCTAGATCTCCAGTTTCTTCTTTTCTCTCTGTGGATCAATCTAGTCTGGACCCCCTCCAAATCTGCTGCCTTCAATCTTTCTATTTAATTTACTCGTACATGGTTGTTTATTCCCAGAAGCCCCTATGCTATCATTTCTCCATCTGTCTAAGATACTGACTTGTTTCAGCTCTTATCCACCCCACTGAACATTTATATCCTCTGCCCTCTCCCTACCTGCCCTCAGTGGTCACAGAGTGAGGGGAGAGGTTCAACTGGAAGGCCTTCCACAAGACAAGAACAGAGGGAAGGAAAAACGAAAGAGAGAATGGGAAAGGGAAGGAAAGGGAAAAGGAAAGGGAAGGAGAGGGGGAGAGACAGAGAGATTGAGAAGAAGAAGAAGAGTAAGAGGAAAGGAAGGGAGGGAGAGATCATAGATTTAGAGCCTGAAGGATCCTTGGAGGCCATTAAGTCTATACCTCTCATTTTACAGGTGAAGAAACTGAGGCACAGCAAACTTAAGTAACTTACCCAATATCACACAGCTAGTAAGTTATCAGAGAAAGCATTTGAATCAAGCCGTCCTGACTTCCAGCTGTTTTCACTATGCCATGGAGCCTTCAACTTCTCTCTTCTAAGTAAAGGTTTTAATTGACTCCCATGGTAGACATCCTAGGTTAGCAAGGAGTTGGTGAAGAAGACAGGTGGTATCTGTCTTAAGAATCCTCTCTCTCTCGTGGCATCTCCAGAGATATGCACAGACACTCACTATCTGACCACAGTAAATAGGTTTATGTCCTTCTTTTATAGCCATTACAGCATTTACTGATACATAAAAAGGATATAGCATGAGAGAAGGAGGCATCAATCTTAGGAGGACAGACACTGATGAAGGGGATTTGGATTAATGGGATAGGACATTGGTGTGGGAGCCAGGGAGAGGTCGCTGTAGGAAGGACTGCAACTCTGCAGCTGTTTTGTGGCTTCTCTGATATAAGCAAGCATGCTGTATATGTGTTTTTATACATGCATGTACATATTCACCAACGTTTATGTAAATGTCCCTTCATATAAATATGTGAACACCATTGGGTGCTTGTGGGCATCTATGTCCATTCATGTATGCTCAGGCTGTATCTCGTATTACTCCAGGCACATATGCATGGTGCTGACACAGGGTCCCTTGGAATGTTCTAGGTAGTGAAATGATTCTGGAATGCCTTGATTCCTCTCTAGCTACCTCCAGTATTCCACTTTACAGCCATGTAAACCGACTGCACACCTATACCCCGCTGCCCCCGGCCCCATATATACATACAGACTTCTCATAGTCAGAGAATAGAAATTCTTTAAGTCTCTGAATATGTCAGGATAGGAGGAAAATGGACTTAGATGCAGTTTCTACCTTTTTTTCTTTCCCCTTTAATGACTCAGAGTGCCCTTCCCATCAGTATCTCACTTTTCCCATCTTTTTTTTTTTTTTTAGGACAATCAGGGTTAAGTGACTCTCCTGGGATTATACAGCTACTAAGTATGTGAGGCTGGATTGGAACTCAGGTCCTCCTGACTACAGGGCTGGTGCTCTATATTGTGCACCACCTAGCTGCCACACTTTTCCCATCTTTGGAGAAGACTGGACTGCAACAGTGCCAAATTCAAATAGGAAGGGCCAGCATATTGACTTAGAAAACTGCATATTAACATTATCTATATTGTTTTGTAGGTTTTAAAATTTTTGTTAAATATTTCCCAATTACATTTTAACCTAGTTCAGCCCCACTGCGGGGTGGCAAGGAGTCTGACACCTCTGGGCTAGAGGACCTTACCTTCTATAAGGAATACCCTTTTCTATATGGACTCTGAGCAAAATATGTTCCATGAGAGTGGTGACTACCTTTGAAAATCATGCATCAATGTTATATAATTAATTTTAAAATGAACAAAAATATATTTTCTCTTTCTTTTATTACCCCCCAATAAAAAAAGAGAAAAATGAAACCCTTATAATATGCATAGTCAAGCAAAACAAATGGGAATCCCAATGCCAGAGCATTCATCATGTCTCCCAAATCCATGTCTCAATCCTCACCCTGAATCTATCACCTTTCATTAGGAGGTAGGTAGCATGTTTCTTTATGAGTCATCTGGATTAATAATTGGTTGTTGCATTGGAGTATTAAGAGTTATTAAGTATTTTAAAGTTGTTTGTCTTTACAATATTGTTCATGAATATTGTTCTCCTGGTCCTGCTCACCTCACTTTGCCTTATTGCATACAGATTTTCCTAAGTTTCTCTGGAATTGTCCCATTCATCACTCATTACAGTATTCTAATTTATTCATAAACTATAATTTGCTTAGTCAAACCCTCTGTCTCTGCTTCTTTGCCCTAGAAAAAGAACTGCTATGTATACATCTACTTTCTCATCAGTCAATAAGTGTTTTATTGGAGTTATTAAACAAAGTTATATTTATGGTTGCATTTAACAAGGAATTTTTGTATATATGTGATAAGCTTTTGGTTTGAAAAAAATCTAGAAGTTTTTCATGAAAAAATCTTCAAGCCTATGCTTTGCTCTACTGAGTCAAATGCTTTTTTATAATCAATAGTTAACAGCAGGATCTTATATTCTCTGAATATTTCAGTCAACTGTGTAGCAGATCAAAGACGTGTTCTGCTATAGAGAAATATTTGTAAAAATCTACCTTTTCCTATTTCACATTTTCATCAGGGATACTTTTGATGATACTGTGCCATTGCATCAAGCCCCAGAACATTGTAAGGCCTTTTCTCAGAGATTCAGAATTATTTTTAAAAAATCAACTTAATGATAATGATCATAACTTTAATTTCTATAGAGATTTAATGTTTGCAAAATACTTTACATATATTATCTCATTTAATCTTCACAACATCATTGGGAGGTAAGTGCTTCTATTCTCATTTTACAAAAGAGGAAACCAAAGCAAACGGAGGTTTGTCTAGGGTCACACAGCTAGTAAATGTTTGAGGCAGGACTTGAACTCAGATCAGAATAGACAAGTTACTTAACCTCTCAGTGCTCTAGGCAATAGTTTAAAATGTTGAGTTCTAGAGAAGACTCTTCCCTTTATTGGTAGAGAGAGTTTCTTTATCTGGGAATTTCCTATACTAATGGAAATGGTAGGTTCTGTCCCTACCCCTGTAGAATTCTTTTTTTTTGGGTGGGGGGGTCTCCTGAGACTGGGCCTCCCTTATTGCCTAGGCTTGAAGGGCAGTAGTCACTCATGGGCCAGATCCCATGACTGAATCCACAGAAACTTTGACCTCTTCTACTTCTGACCTGGTTTGGTTCATCCCTCTTTAGTCAGCCTTGTGGCCCCCTAATCCCAAGGGCTTTCCATATGGGTGCCATACTTGGTTCGGACACCTGATTGACTTAGCCTACTGAAGCTTAGAACTCCTGATCTCAAGGGATCTACCAGCTTCAGCCTCCCTGGTAGCCTGGCTTGGAGCTAGAATTGAATAATCAGTCAGTCAGTATTTATTAAGCACCTACTATGTGTCAGGTACTATGCTAAGCACTGGATATAGCAACAAGACTCTCTCTCTGTATGTATACGTGTATGTGTATAC
Organism: Trichosurus vulpecula; assembly: GCF_011100635.1. Lineage (NCBI taxonomy): Eukaryota > Metazoa > Chordata > Mammalia > Diprotodontia > Phalangeridae > Trichosurus > Trichosurus vulpecula. Next base: position 177,064,333 of record NC_050574.1, read on the forward strand.
ATATATGTGCACATACATACACACACATATACACACCACTGGACTCAGATGGCTCTGGAGGAGAGAATTAGGCTGGTGACTCTGCACAGCCTTGCCTTACTTAAATCCAATTCACTTGCAAGTCATGGCATTACCCTCTTGATGTCATGGTCCTCTTCAAGAATGAAGGACAAACAACAGCTACACACAGACACACACACACAATTATGTAACATTTTATGTATATGTACAGAGTGAGTGAGAGAGAGAGACTGGAACAGGACAAGAGATTGGGTAGAATTGCATTGGGAAAAGTCATAGTGCTTTTTATGATCTTAAGCTACTCTGAAGCACAAAGACCCATATTTTCAGTATAAACACTTTATTGTCAATGCTCTTTACTTGTGAATCTTGGAACATTAAAGTTTCTGGGATAACCAAGATACAGGTGCCTAGCACAGTGCTTGGCCCATAGTAGGTACATAATAAATGCTTGCTGATCGATTTGGTGACCAGTAGACATGTGGTGGGCCATTCAAGTGGGAAAAATGAACAACTAGAGTACTCCACTAGTACCCATGAAATGTAAAAAGATGTAGAGGAAGAGACACCTATGTTGAATGGGATGGATCCTTTGTAGAGGCTCTGTAAAAGAATATGGCTAAGGATTGCATGGGAGGAGAAGGCACAGATGGGTTGTGATCCATCCCAGTGAAGGGAGCACCCACATGAATATCACTTAGCTAGTGAAATAAATATTGAAACAGTGAGTGCCAGGGAACTTCCTCTTGGAGCCCCTAAACGATGAATGAAAGGGGAGGGAATAGACTCTCTTCTGAAAATATGCTCTTTTGGAAGATGAGGTGTGGGTAGGTTCTTTTTGAGAGGTGCTTCAATCTCTTCACCTACAGAAGCTGAATAATGAGCATAGGATATCATGTCATCAGTAGAGAAGAAAACATTAGGGGAGACAGAGAGCTAAGCTCTGCCAGCCTCTTACCCAAGAAGCCTTTATAAGTAAGAACTGAGGCAGGACCAGTGGCTTATGAGGGAAATCATGACTCTTGGCTTTTACAAGTCGCTGAGGAACAGAGAATCACAGATAGAGCTGGGACCATTTTTAGAAGTTATGTGCTCCAATAGCCTCATTTTATTTATTTTTAATGAAACATTTTTATTGATTTATTTTTCTATCACTACATTTCATTTTTAAAAGATTTAATATGTCTTCAAGTATCCTGGAAGTATTTTTTTTTACTTTACTGATTTTTTTTACAATTACAAACATTTACAGATTATTCTCATGTCATGAGAGGCCTCTTACAACAAAGTAAAAAAAATTAAGTAAAACCAACAATACAGTGCCCTCATCTGCTAGTGATGCAATATTTCATATCTGCAGCATCCCACCCCCGCTTCTCTACTTAAAAAATGACCAGAAATCCATTTTCTCTCCCTCCTACAGCCCATTGTGAGGGAAAAAAAACCAAAACAAAACAAATTTCTCATAACAAACATGGAGAGTCAAGCAAAACAAATTTCCTTAGAGGCAGTATGCAACAACATATGCCTCATTCTGTACCCTAAATCCATCGCCTCTCTGTATGGATAGCATGTTTCATCATCTGTCCCCTAGAATTGCAAGTGGTCATCGTATGGATCATAGTTCTCACAGCTTTCAAAGATGTTTGTTTGTTTTTAGTGTTGTTGCTGTGGGATAAATTGTTCTCCTGGTTCTGCTCTTTTCATTCTCTATTAGTTGATTAAAGCCCCTCCTCAATAAGCTCTAGTGGCTCCCTATTGCCTCGAGGAGCAAATACAAAATGCTCTGTTTGGCATTCAAAGCCCTTCATAACCCAGCTGCCTCCTGCCTTTCTAGTCTTCTTAGACTTCCTGCCTCCGCCCCCCCCCCCACACCTACCCTTTGATCCAATGACATTGGCCTCAAGGCTGTTCCACAATCAAGACACTCCATCTCTCTGCTCTGGGCATTTTCTCTCACTGTCCCTCATGCCTAGAACACTCTCTTTCCTCTGCTTTGACTACTGACCTCCCTGACTTCCTTTAAGTACCAATGAAAATCCCATTTTCTACAGGATTGAGTTGTTTTTCATGACCCCATTTAGATTTTTTTTTGGGCAAAGATACTGGAGTGATTTGCCATTTCCTTCTCCAGCTCACTTTGCAGATGAGGAAGCTGAAGCAAGCAGGATTAAGTGACTTGCCCAGGGTCACACAGCTAGTAAGTGTCTGAGGCTGGATTTGAAATCAGGAAGATGAGTCTTTCTGACTCCAAACCTGGCTCTCTATCTGCTGCACCACCTCTGATAAACCTTAAGGCACTGTGTAAGTACTAACTGTAATAATAATCATTATTATTAATTAGTCTGGATAATTTGTTTAGGCCTAGAGAAGCTAGTTCTTGTTTTTAGCCAAACACCTACTTTTAGACTATCCTTCCCTACCACACCCGCTACTTCCTGCCCCATGTATGACAGTGCTCAAGAAATGTAAGCTAATTTTTATTTCTGTCTCTACCAAACACAACTAGAATAAATCTGAAACAGCAGCAACAACAAAACAACTCTAGATGCTTTGGGGCTTACTTGCTGGCTCAGATAATCAATACCAAAGTTTCCATCTTCACTGGCATGGAAAATTGAGAATGCTCACTTCCCCCACCCCCATCCATGACACTAAGCACAACTTGCTTATTCTCAAAGTAACAGGTGAGCTGTGAAGGATGAGACAGTTCATCTGTCTGTCTTCTGTCTTTCTCTTCCTTTTTGTAGGCTTTCCTCCCCTGTGACCTTGGGTCTACTGAGCTAGGAGCCCTGAGAAGGTGGCTGAAGTATTGCCACCCCATCTGTGTGAGTGATGGATGAAGTTGGGTAGGAAATGAGATTGGTTTCTAGGTCTGATGGATAAAGTCTCTCATGCCACTTGAAATGGTTAGAAAGAAAGAGAAAAAAATATTGCCAAGGGCTGCAAGATTTTTTCAATCATAGGATTTTATTTGGAGCAGGGATAGCCTAGTACATGACTTGTTTATTTGCCAATGAATAAATGACAAAATTTTCTAGGATTCCCTTTCCTGGGCACCTCAGGACGATTAGATCCTTCGATGGTGCAGGGGTGAGATCCTTGGGAGTGCCTGGAGTAAGTAACCTTTGGGGGATTCAGTACACTTGTCATGACTTGATTTCTCTTCCTGGCTTTCGAAAATATCTGTAATTAGGCCTCATCTGTAGCGCCTATCCCTCTCCATACATATGCACCACTAGGAAAGTCAGGTTTAATTATTCTGTGGGTCAACATCCACAACAACCATAGTACTTAATACTTTTACCAGTCAGCTGAATCACATAGTAATTCAAAGCAAAAGACATTAGATAAAACATTGCAAAATAATAAGAAATGATCTCATTATGCAAACATGGTATATATACTCCCACAGTTTAATACATCACCAATAAGGGAGAGTACTCATGTAGAAAACGTGTGTGAGCAGGGAGCATGCATGGGGGTGTGTATATAGAGAACACATATGTCTGGGCAACTTCTTCCTAAGATAGTGTTGTTGGTCAGTCATTTCAGTCAGATCCAACTCTACATAACCACATTTGGGGTTTTCTTGGCAAAGATAATGGAGGGGTTTGTCATTTCCTTCTCCAGCTCATTTTACAGATGAGGATACTGAGGCAAACAGGGTTAAGTGACTTGCCTAGGGTCACACAGCTAGTAAGTATCTGAGGCTGGATGTGAACTCAGGAAGATGAGTCTTCCTGACTTCTAGCCCAGCACGCCATCCACTATTGCACCTAACTGCCCCTACGATGCTATAGACCTGCACATATGTCACTTGATAATGTCATATTTTTACTTTCTTCTACATGTGTTCTCTCTTTTTGTTTCACCATCTCTTTGGTACATTTCCCTGGTTCTCAGTATCCCTGGTTTGTTCTCTGCTATCTGTTGGGATCCAATTACCTAGTCTCCTCAAGGATATTAGACCATGAGTTCTTTGAGAGTGGGACTCTATTTTGCCTTTATCCTTAGCACTTAGCACCTGGCACATAGTAGGTGCTTAATAAATGTTTATTGACTGACTGACATCTATTCTTCTCTGTTATCATGCATTAGGCATTCTGGGCCATCTCCATTCCTGACTTTTGTCTTGCCACTGGACTTCATTGACCCTGATGGAGAGAGTGAGGCTGACACCTTTGCCAGCTCTGCCCCATTCATATCCACCACCCCTGTGATGTCATTGGTCCTCTTCAAGAACAAAGGATGAACAACAAGCACACATTAAGGTACAGTAGGATTAGGAATCTAGACTTATTTAAAAGAAAGCTGGGTTTTGCTCTAACAAGTGACATGTCTTGAGAAGTAGTGGGTCTCCTATCATTGGGTATCTTCAGCTTGAGGCTGGGTGACCTCTTGCTAGGAATGGCAGCACAGACTGCTTCTTAGATACGTATATGGCCTCCAAGATCTCTTCCAACTTTGAGAGTCTATGAGTCTATGCTCTCCTGACTGTCCTATTTAAACTAGTTGCTATTAAGCTAGCTACTCTCTCTATGCCTTTGCTCATAATATTCCCTCACCAAGAACACTCTTCCTTCTCCCCTCTACTTACAGAAATCCTCCTTATCCTTCAGGACCCAGCTCAAGTCCTATCCTCTTCATAAAAGCCTGCCTAATAAATACTTGTTGATTGATTGATTCACTGACTGCTTTCCCACACTGATTCCTCTCTTCTTCAAACCATTACACAACATTTAGCACTAAATTGTTTCTAAATTTTGAGTGTGCTACATCGAATGAATACATATTTATCGAAGGCTGACTATGATTAAGGCGCCCTTGTGGTGCCAGCTACCTTCTCCTTGAGGGGAATAACCTATAATATACTCTGTAGTAACCCCACTGCCCCTCAATGCCTAACATAAAATAGGTACTCAATATTTTCTTGTTGACTGATTACTGCTTTCCAGGTTGGAGAGGAGTAAGAGCAGGGTCTCAACAGCCATTAGTCAACTGAATGCCCATTGTGCGTCTATACTAGGAGCCGTGGCCAGACCAGAGAAAAGGGAGACACTGATCCTGCCCAAATGATGTTTGCAATCTGGCTGGCTAGGTTAAACAAACACACACACACACACACACACACACACACACACACACACACTCACACACACACACACACACACACACACACAGCAATGAAAATATTGGGAGCACAATAAAGCCTCAGGAAAACATAAAAGCACAAATCACCAAGTACAGATAAATATAGTTCAAACAGGACATAAACGGTGAGGGCATGTAGAGCAGAAGTAGGATCAACTGGGGAAAGTTGTATTTTAGCTAGATTTTGAAGAAGGAGAAGGATGTGCATCAGCAGAGTGAATTAGAAAGGCTTGTTTAAAAGCAGAAAGCCTTTATATTAAGCTCATACTAAATATGTGTGAATTCATTTAAAACCCTGCTTGCTCTATTTGTTGGATTTAAATGCTTTATAAGAAAAAGAAGCCATACTATAAAAATGGAGGAACTCTTCATCAACAAGGAGGATCTCAGAGCCACTGAATTAGTAGAGCAAATGCCTCCATTTTGAGAAGGGAAGTCAAGACACAAGAGAGAATATAGAGAAGTGTAGATCATTAGGTTGGCAGGCCAAACATGGCCTTGGCAGAGAGAAATTAAGAGCATCTGGTCCTCACAGAGTTATGGGGTGGTGTTAAGTAGATAATTAACACCTTTCCTCTGAAAAGATGCCAGAACAGCCTGCTATAGATGGGGCCAACAACCTGAAAAGATTCTGGGACAATTTCTGAGGCAGAGAAGATAAGGTCTTCTTATAGTTAGTGTACAAAAAAAAGCAAATTAAGGGGATCATATAACAGTTAAGTAATGACAAGGATACCTAATTTGTACTTAGAAGTTTGTATTTATTTGAAATTTTGCTTTAGTAGGAAATCTGATTGCTTTCAAGAAGAAGATAATTAATATGCTGCTTTCTTAAGTGGTTTTGAAATAAAAAAGCGTAACGGAGCAGCTTATATCTCATATGGCTATGTTTTTGTTATCTCAAAGCCATTCATATTGCAACTGTGCCTGGGTTACATAGCATTCAGGAGGTCATCATGACAGATAACAAGAAGTTAATTATCAAGGCAGACCAACTCAGTTGTCATGAAGCCAGGATGGGGGCAAAAAAAAAGCATAGTTGTGGGTCTTGAGTCACAGTCAAAGAATTTATAGGTCGGTATCTGGAGCTGCAGCCAAAAGATTAATGCAGCATGGTTCTCTAGAATAAAAGGAGGTCTGCAGTAGTAATTGCTCTGACCCTTTAAGCCAGACCACCTCAGGTTTGACTATGAAGACCCTCTCTAACTAATACATCTCTCTGAATTTAAAGATTTCTTGGTAGTATCTCCAGATTAATCTCCCACAGTATTTTTAGCTGGAAGAACTCTTGCCAAATGAATGGAGGAAAATCAATGAGGATCAAAGGGTCAATGGAACTGGGGCCTACCCTTCTCTTTAGCTTAGGCCCTAGGCTATTCTAGAGACATTACCATTCACCTAGTGTTAGTTATCTGAAGTACAGGCATAGCACCCAGGAAAAATTAATAGTCCTTCTTTGGGTTGGCCTTAAACTAACTTACATATCAACTAATCTATCAACAAGAATTTATGCATTAAGTACCTACTATGTGCCAACCACTTTGCTAAGCTCTGGGGATAAAAAGAAAAAACAAAAACAGTCCCCGACCTCAAGAGGTTCACATTCTATTGGGGAGACAATATGTATAGAAATAGGTACATCCAAGCTTCAGAATAGATGCAAGGAATCCTTAAGAAAGAAAGTTGCTTGAAACTGAGATCAGGAAAGGTTGGCTGCAAAAGGTGAGTTTGAGCTATGTCTTTAAGGAATACAGGGATTCTGGGAGGTAGAGGAGGGAGGAGGAGGGAGAACATTTCAAGCATATGGGATGGTCAGCCTAAGTAAGTCTATAAAGTTAGCGGAGCAGAGTTTGTAATTTGTAATTCGTAAAAAAATTGTAATTTGTAAAAAGACTAGAAAGATAGGAAAGGGCCAGGTTATGAAGAGCTTTAAGTGCCAACTAGAGGAATTTATATTTGATCTTGGAGGTATTAGGGAGAAGCTAGAGCTTATCGAGTAGAGGAATGACATGGTCATTCCTATGCTTTAGAAAAATCACTTTAGTAATATGGTGGAAAATTGATTAGAGTTGGGAGAGACCAAACGGAGACCAAATAAGCTATTAAAAAGGTCGGAGATGAGAATCTGAACTAATGTGATGGCTGTTTGAGTGGAGAGAAGGGCATGTGCATGAGAGGTGTTGTAAGGAAGACAAAGCAAAATCTGGCAGCTGACTGCAGATATGGGATGAATGATAATAAAGAGTTGAGGATGATGCCAAGGTTGTGAACCTGTGCGACTGGGATGGGGCAGAATTCTTGACAGTAAAAGGGCACTTTGGAATTGAGATGGGTTTGAGGGGAAAGAAAGTGGTTTTGTTTTGGATGTGTTAAATTTGAGATACCCCTAGGGTATCTCAATTTGGAATAAGTAATCAGTGATTTTGACCCAGAGTTCAAGTGAAAGAATAGGGCTGGATACATAGATCTGAGAATCATCGGCATGCAATGATAATTGATAATGATTGTAGGATTCATACTGAGGAAAAGCCCTAAAATACAGTAATAAGTGAAAAGCCATAAAAAGGTGGAAGCCCAGAAATGATGACCTGTCTACAATTATATTTTAGACACTGAGTCAAAATGTAACATACTGTGACCTGTGAAAGCCAAAACAAAAATATTGTGACTGGTACATGATCCATACACAAACTTATGTTTGGGCATAACATGGGCTTAACGCCCAAGCTCATTACTAAGCAGAAAGCCAAAAATTTCTACCAATCAGTAGTGATGAACTCTCTAGATCCTCCTGCCTTTGTCTGTTTTCTATAATTACCATGGGGATTTTAGGGTTTTCCAGTGAAGATACACAAAACTGTCTGGCTGTCACCCCAGACCAAAGATTGCCCCTGTTTGTAATTATTCATAATGATTGGTTAAACTACTACCTATAATCAATCTAGAGCTTCATGGTCTCTTCCTTTCATGTTAAAAGAACACTGTATGGTCATGGAAGAGGTACGGGGTTCCCCAGCCAGGGGAATTCCAGACCTTACAATTGGTGTAGTGGGTGGGAAATCAAAGGAATGCCAAGGGAGTAGGGGAGAGGTGTGGGGGACATCTCTGGGTGGTGTCCATGTGTGTGTGGGGTGGTCTGTGTTGGAGGGACGTAAGTAGGAGGACACTGTGAACACACCAAAAAGCCTAGAGTCCCTTCTGATGGAAAAAGGAGGAAGAAAGTAGTGGCAGTAGGTTATTCCCTCCTCACAGCATTGAAAAAAGCCACTACTAAGTTGTTAGATTTAGAGGCTGAGAACAGGAAGGAATTCTAGTTAGAAGAAACATGCTGGTTAGCCAGGTTGAAGGAAGTTAAGCATGTAGACAAGGTATATAATTGTGAGAGTTTCTTTCTCTTTCTCTCCCTCTATCTCTGACTATTGCCAGTGGCTTGGATGGATGAATAGAAGAGAGAGAGAAATAGAAATATTTAGTGAAGAGGTAATTATCTGAGTAGGATTAGAATTAGGAAGAAATAAGACATGTGCAGTTTTAAAGGGGCTTTAATCAAAGTCCGCCAGAGGGATAAGTAGATAGATGGCAAGAAAGTTTAAGCATGTAGGAATGAGAGGAGCATGGATAGAAAGAAGGTTGTAATCCATTTGCACAGACAGCATGAAAAGAGGGTTTGACAGTAAATGGTTTGGAAACTTGGAAAGAAAAAAGTTGTTGATCTATTTGTGTTCCTCTGCACTTCTGCTTTCCATCACATCCTTCTCCCTCCCCGCCCCCGCCAATGACTGGTTTATCATTTTACAACTAGAGAAGAAGGTCATTTCACTGATTAGAAAGAGTTAGGTTTGGGGGCTGTATCAGTGAAAGTTTCAAGACTTGCATTTTGGAATTGGACTGGCACTTAACCATTTCCTGGTTCATGAAAAAGGGGAAAGTTTTGTGTACCAGGACACAACCAAAAGGTAATTGAATTCATTCTGGTCATATTTTAAGTGAAATGTGTCACTCCTAATTTGATGCTTAAGATGAGTCAGAATTTATAATACTATTTGGCACTACAACAATTGGGAAAATACACAGATCTGAAATTTTGTCAACTGGGTAACTTTAAGCAAGTTATTATTAATTCCTTAATTAGATGTGACCATTATACAATGCCAATGGTGATGAGATGTCCGATTTTCCATATAAGGTAATTTGGATTGGAATCATTCGATTAGTAATGAGTTTGTTACAGGTTTTCAAATACATAATATTGTTTCAAATTGGTTATAATGTTTTGTAGCTTCCATTTAGAAAACTAGGTATTTCCACCTTTGCCTGTAGGTAAGAGGAGGTTACAGCTAAAACAATTTGGCTAAGTTATTTGGGGTTATTGTTTTGATGCTAAAACCTAAAATTGATAACTATGTGTAGAAAGGAGGGGTTGGAGTGAAAGCCTTATCCAGATTGGCTCTGCCCATTCAGAACAGTTCTCCTTGGGATATGAGGGTGTGCAGCAAGGTTAGTATATTCTACCTTGGGGAGTGGGGATGGTGGTGTCAAAGAGCATACCCCTCAGCAGTTCTAAGGGTAGATAAGTGGATACCCCTGACTCCCCTCCCTTAGGAATATGGCCAGTGTCACCTTGATGCAGGGGGTGACCAAAAACCCCATGTGCCAGCTACCACGTAGTGGGGTCCTAAAAATAAACAAACCATGTCCACTCTGGTAGATACTAGTGCAGAATATATGATGCTGTAGAGGAACCTTGAAAGATATCCTGGCAAGTGCATAGCCATAGAAAGATAGAAGGGGAAACTCAGTCAGGACAAAACAAACTAAATTAAGACTGAAAACAGGGGACTTGCCACCCAGAGAGTATATGGTTTATATCAATCCAGAGGAAAAATGAGAGTGGATAGGCAGGGGCATTGGGATCAGCCCCTCCCTGGGGTCCATGTTTATTCCCCTTCTTTTGTAAACATGTCAGATCCCTGGATACCATCTGTGTGGGTAAGGTCATTAGCCCTGGAAAAGAGTTTGTTTGGGTTATGGAGTTCCAAAACAATGGAAACCAAAACTTGGCTTGCTCAGAATTAGCAGGTTTATGTATAACTTAGAAATTATTTCTAATGATTTGTCTTTATACCAGGATAAATTTAAACTTGAGACGAAAAGAAAAGCAAGAGAAAGGTGGTAAGTGAAATCTCTTATGCGCGTCCTAGTAAATTTTTATTGCTCATTGCAACTCTGTGAGAGTAAGAATAATTATGTCTAGCCCTAAGCTGTGATTAGTGAAACTTGCCATTTGAGGTAAAAGCCCTTTTTTTTTTTGGCAGGGCAATTGGGGTTAAGCGACTTGCCCAAGGTCACACAGCTAGTACATGTGTCAAGTGTCTGAGGCCAGATTTGAACTCAGGTCCTCCTGACTCTAGGGCCAGTGCTCTATTCACTGTGCCACCTTGCTGCCCCAAGGTAAAAGCTCTTGGGTCTGTAACTGATTTTGTTTTGAGTTTTGAAGTTCAAATTCATGTATAGTTGTCTGATGGATCATAATAGTCCATCAATAATCAATAGTCAATATTCCACCATTTGAGAGAGATGCCACAAGCTACTCACAGGGAATGTGATCTTGAACTGTCACAGGTAGAGGTTTTCATCTGGGAAAAGCCAAGAGGATAACATTGGCATCAGCCTAAGGTGGTATCCTCCTGGCTCAGTTTTCCTATTGTGTTCCTTTGAAAGGGTTTCCCACCCAGCTCTTCCTGAGTCTGGCTGAGGTAGAATTGATACTGCATGATTGGTTGCCCAACTGTGACTCTTATGTGAAATCAAACACAGCTAAGGATGCTTTCTTCTGTCATGCATGTACCCTTAGGCTTAACTCTGAATGCTCAGTTTGATGTGGGTATAATCATTTCCCTGCTTTTTCCTTTTATAACAGATTTCTATAAACAGAGCAAATGGTCAGTAAAAGATACAAGCACAATGCAGGTATGTGAGACTTTGCTGTTTTTAATCTGAATGTGTAGTAATTCCATATCCCAAACAACTAGGTAAATTAGTCCTCAGGTTTGTCATCTGCCTGCCTGCAGAGTCATGTGAAAGATTAAGTCCCTAAAATAGCTCATTCTTTTAGAATAATATGGGAATAATTAGGCAAAGATAAAATAAGGTCCTTAAATGTTTCAAAATTATGTAAGAATAATTAGGTAGTGATACAACTGATTGAAAGACCTAGCTGTTATTCTATTAATTACTAAAACTAAAATCAGAAACATCTTCAGTTTGGTTTGGGAAGAGGATTTCAGCACAATCAATTTTCTTAGAGGAGATAACCTATAGAATATTTTTACATTAACTGAAAAGTCAATTTCATTCAAGTTTATTAATAATGTTGAAATAACACCTGTTCATACTATATGTCCTGTAGTACAAACATATCTTATTATAAACAACTTACTGATATGCATTGTTTTGGAATTAACCATGTAAATATCCTCCTAAGTCTTTTATTATAATTGGAGTAAAGTCAGCCTCTTATAAGTAAATTCATTTGTGTGACCATTGAACCCAGGTAAACTTCTGCCTACAAGAGTGTTGTTACTTATGTTTTCATACAGAGGATTGAATCCTTAATAGTAGCATCATATCCTGCAAACAGAATTGGAATCAGAGTGGAAAAGTCTGAGAAAATAAAAAAGATCAGACAATCCTGTATGTGAACCATACATGATTCTAATGGGACATGTAAAAAAAACCTAAGTTTTCTGAAGCTTCGAGCAAACTCTGGGTTCCTATTTTGATGTTTCCCTTTATAGTTCTATTGTTAAGATCAAAGCTCTAAGGTTCACAATATGAACTAGTTATTGGAGAGGTAAAATTTGAGAGGCTGTACTAACTTGTATTGAGATCTATTTTGTAAAAGATTTTAGCAAGAACATCTAAGGAGTCTCTACAAGCAATTTGGAACCAGGAAAACAATTCTACTGAAGAGTTGCCCCTGAAGAGAAGACATTTTTCAGGTTGCCCCAAGAAAAGATGTTCTGGAAACCAGACAATTACATGGGATGTCTGGATTCCAAAACAAAATTTGCTAATTAGATGGACATTGGGGGTAGATTGATGGTCATTTTTATAAAAGTTTCCCCTTTGCAAAAAAGGGGAAATTGAGAAAATCAATTTGTTCTGATCCCATTTTGTAATTGACTCTTCTCTGTCACCCCCAATAAAACTGCCCAAGCCATGTTTATGTGTCTCTGAATCAAGTTCAGAAATTCAGCTAGCCCATTAATCCCCAAATGCTATAGGTTCTTCCTATAAGGATGGGTTGGGAGAAAATTTTAATAGTTGCGGTAATTTTCTTATTGGTCATGTTGTCTTCCCATCTATGCTTGTATTGCTTATGTGGTTTATGCTTACAAGTGAGATCATCCTGGCTGTACCCTAGAAGGCCTTAAACACCCTAGTATAGAACCACCCTAGTGACATTACAGAAGATATTTAGAAAGAATGTATAGGTAGCTTTTCAGGGGGTGCATTGTAGGGTTTGTATTGGGGAAAAGCTCTAAAATACAGCAATAAGTGAAAAGCCATAAAAATTTAAACTCTGTGAAAGGTAGAAACCCAGGTATGGTGACCTGTCTACAATCATATTTTAGACACTGAGTCAAAATGTAATGTACTGTGACCTATGAAAGCTAAAACAAGAATATTGTGACTGATATATGACTGGTACATGATCCATACACAAACTTAGGTTTGGGAATAACATTGGCTTAATGCCCAAACTCCTTTCTAAGCACAAAACCAAAAATATCTACCAATCAATAGTGGTGCACACTCTAGCTCCTCCCGCCTTTGTCTGTCTTCTATAATTACCATGAGGATTTTGGGGTTCTTCAGTGAAGATATGCAAAACTGTCTGGCTGTCACCCCAGACAAAAGATTGCCCCTGTTTGTAAGTATTCATAATGATTGGTTAAACTACTACCTATAATCAATCTAGAGCTCCATGGCCTCTTTCTTTGGTATCAAAAGAAGACTCCATGGTTATGGGATGGGGTACAGGGTTCCTCAGCCAGGGTAATTCTGGACCTTACAATGATAATCAGTATACAAAAGATCATAGCTGGAAGGATCTAGCAAGAGTTTTTTAAGTATGGGGGAGACTCGGACATGTTTGTAAACAGTAGGGAACGAATCAATAAATAAAGAAAGAATTAATATTAGAGAGAAGTTTGGGATAATGGTGGGGTAAATCTGAGGGAGACTAATGAGGATGGGTTCAAGGTTGCATGTAGAAGGATTGGCCTTGACAAGTAAAAGGGCCACTCCTTCAGTGGGGACTAGAGTAAAGGAGGAAATAGTTATGGATGATGTCAGAGATCTGAGATGGGGAGAAAGGAAGAAGAGGGAGCTCATCAAGCAGGACTTTAATTTTTTTTTTCATTGAAGTATGAGGTGAGATCATCAGTTGAGAGGGTGGAAATATGAAGGATTGTAGAAGGCAAAGTTTGGAATAGCCTCTGTAGTGATTAGGATAAAGAAACCATTAGGGAAGGATAGAGGGATTGCCTTGCTACAGAGAGGGCCCAACTGAGATTAGATAAAATAAATTTGTGGTGAGTCCAGTTAGCATGCTTTCATGATTTCCTTCATTTCTGCTCAGCAGTATGCTAGTAGGAGTGAAAGAGATACATGGTGGAAATAGAGGCTTGGAGATTGGCAAGATCTAAAATATTATAACATGTTTTATAGACTAGATTATTTAACAGTGAAGCATCCATGTTAGGGAATTAATGAGAAGCAAGGAACTAGACTCAGACAGCTTGATAGGCAAATGCAGTGAGTACAAGGTTATAAGGATATTTTGTTTTGGTTCTCTTTGATCCACTATCACTCACCCACTCACTCATTCACTCAACAAATAGCACTTTGCAACCTTAAGATTCTTCATAATTGTGAGGTATTATTAAGAACTTACTATAGGGGGCGGAGCCAAGATGGCCACAAGGAAACAATGTCTTACTGGAGCTCTCTCACAAGGTCTGTCAGACTCTCATAAAAAAGTGAATTTGAGCAGATTTGAGAGAGTTAGAAACTGCGAGCAGTCTGCGTGGGGCAAATTTCCAAGCTGGGAGAGTCTGAAAGGCCGAAGGCACGAATCTGTAGGCTCGGAGAGTGCTCAGCGTGAGGCGTGCGGAGCTGCTCCAGACCAAAGCGGAAGTGGCCGGCGGGGAAATCCACATGGGAGAAAGCTGGGCGCCCAAAACCGGCAGAGATCCCCAGGCCTCCCAACACAGGACGGCAGTCTGTGGAAGCAACGAGAGGCAATGCAACGCCACCGGCCGACTCCTGAGGCTGGCAGCCCAAAGTCATGAAACGAGTCTTCCTGAACTTCCGGGAGACATAATAGCCAGATAAACAGCTCTAATCCCTACCCCCCTCACCCAGAGAATTCCTTGGGGGAAAAAAAGAACACTGGAACAGAGGAGAAAGAAGTGGGGCTTCAGTGGTCAAATAGTAGAAGTTCATTAGTCCCAGAGGGGCAGAGTTGGCAGGGGTCAACACCAGGAGCCCAGACGTAATCTTGCTCCCCCAGGGGAAGTGCCAGACATCAGTTCAAACAACAAACAGCTGAGACCATTGCTGAAGAGCAACAGTGCTGGAGAGCACCATAGGGAGTGAGATGTCAGGGAGCCAGACCCCTCCCCCACACCTCAGGAAACTGAAGGCTATAATTCTAGACTCACAATCCCCAGAATAAGAAAGCTGGGACAGAGAGCTCTGAGCCCCAAAGGAAAAAATTTGTTGTAAAGCCAGGAAAAGGCAAACCAACATGAAGAAGAACACACAAAAAAAACCGAGGACAATAGATTCTTTTTATGGAGACAGGCAGGATCAAAATACCAATATGGAATAGGCCAGCAATGACACTGTTGATACATCTGATACCTTAAAAGGTAATGTGAACTTCTCTCCAGCCCAAAAAGCACTGCTGGAAGAGCTAAAGGAGGATTTTAAAAACCAAATTAGGGAGATAAAAGAAAACATGGAGAAAATGGAAAAGTCCCTAAAGAATAAGATTGGCGAAATGGCCACGGAGATTCAGAATCTAGAGAGAGAAAATGATACCCTGAGAGGCAAAATCAACCAGTTGGAAAAGGAGACTCAAAAGCAAAATGAAAACACTAACTCATTAAAAATTAGAGTTGAGCAAGTGGAAGCTAATGAATCTATGAGGCACCAAGAAGTAGTAAAACAAAATGTAAAGAATAAAAAAATAGAAAAAAATGTGAAATATCTGATTGGGAAAACAGCTGACCTGGAAAACAGACCCAGGAGAGACAATTTAAGAGTTATTGGTCTACCGGAAATCCACGATGAAAAAAAGAGCCTTGACAGTATCTTCGAAGAAATTATCAAAGACAACTGCCCAGAGGCCCTAGAACGAGAGGGCAAAATAGTCTTGAAAGAATTCACCGATCACCCTCTGAAAGAGATCCCAAACTGAAAACACGAAGAAATATCATAGCCAAATTTCAGAACTATAAACTCAAGGAGAAAATACTGCAAGCAGCCAAAAAGAAGCAATTCAAATATCGTGGAACTACAGTCAGGATCATGCAGGATCTCTCAGTTTCCACATTAAAAGACAGGAGAAATTGGAATATGATATTCTGAAGGGCAAAGGAGCTGGGACTACAACCAAGGATCAACTACCCAGCAAAACTAAGCATAATTTTTCAGGCAAGGAGATGGACATTCAATGAAATAAGGGAATTCCAGACCTTCCTGATGAAAAGGCCAGAACTCAATGGAAAATTTTATCTCCAAACACAAAACTCAAGAGAGACATAAAAAGGTAACCAGGGGGAAAAACCCCCACAAACCCTATTAACCAATAAGGGCAGGTTGTTTGCATCTTTATGTGGGATTATATCATCTTATGTATGTTTTGTATATATATACATATATATGTCAGTCTTGAGAATGGTACAGCTATTATGACAATTGAAAGGGATACACATAGATTGTGAATGCCTGTATAAATTAACTGATGTAAAGATAAAAAACATAAGTAAGAGATATAAAGGGAGGGCTATGAGAGAAGAGGTAAGGAGGTAGTAGAAAAGGATAAATTACACCAAATGAAGAGGCACAAAAACATATTATAGTAGAGGGAAAGAAGGGAGGGAGAAGAGCAGTATTTGAGCTTCACTGTCATCTGATCTGGTTCAAGAAGGGAATAACATACCCTGATAAGTTTAGAAATCTAACTTGACCTACGGGAAGTAAGAGGGGAAGGGGGGAAAAAGGGAGGGGGGTGGTCAGAAGGGAGGGTAGAAGTAGCTATTGGGAAACAGTAAGATAAGGGAGGGGAATAAGGAGGGAGGGTAAACTGAGGAAGGCAGCAGTCCAAAGCAAAACTTTGTTGAAGAGGAGAAGGGGAAAGGGAGAAATAAAAGCATAAACAGGGGGAAATAGGATGGAGAAAAAGACACAGATAGAAATCATAACTCTGAAGGTGAATGGGATGAACTCTCTTATAAAACAGAAGTGGATAGCAGAATGGATTAAAAACCATAATCCTACAAGAAATACATTTGAAACAGGGGGATACACACAGGGTAAAGGTAAAAGGCTGGAGTAAAATATATTGCGCCTCAGCTTAAGTAAAAAAAAGCAGGTGTAGCAATCCTAATCTCAGACAAAGCAAAAGTAAAGATAGATTTAATTAAAAGAGATAAGGAAGGACATTATATCCTGCTAAAAGGCACCATAAACAATGAAGCAATATTATTGTTAAACATATATGCACCAAGTGGTAAGGCATAAAGATTCTTAGAGGAGAGGTTAAGGGAATTACAGGAAGAAATAGATAGCAAAACTATAATATTGGGAGACCTCAAACTCCCCCTTCTGAACTTGATAAATCTAACCTCAAAATAAATAAGAAAGAAGTTAAGGAGGTAAACAGAATTTTAGAAAAGGCAGATATGATAGACCTCTGGAGAAAACTGAATGGGGATAAAAAGGAATATACTTTCTTCTCAGTGGTACATGGCACATACTCAAAAATTGACCATGTACTAGGGCATAAAAACCTCACAATCCAGTGCAGAAAGGCAGAAGTAGTCAAAGCACACTTTTCAGATCATGATGCAATAAGAATTATTGGTAACAAAGAACCATGAAAAAATAAGCTAAAAATTAATTGGAAACTAAATAATCTAATTCTAAAGAATGAGTGGGCCAAAGAACAAATAAGAGAAACAATTAATAACTTCATTCAAGAGAATGACAATAATGAAACAACATACCAAAACTTACGGGATGCAGCAAAAGCAGTTCTTAGGGGGAGTTTTATATCCCTAAATGCTTACATGAATAAAATAGGGGAAAAGGAGATCAATGATCTGGGCATACAGCTGAAAAAGCTAGAAAAAGAGCAAATTGAAAATCCCCAATTAAATACTGAATTAGAAATACTGAAAATCAAAGGAGAGACTAATAAAATTGAAACCAAGAAAACTATTGAATTAATAAATAAAACAAAGAGCTGGTTTTATGAAAAAACCAATAAAATTGACAAACCTTTGGTCAATTTGATTAAAAAAAGAAAGAAGAAAATCAAATTACCAGTATCAAAAATGAAAAGGGTGAGTTCACCTCTAATGAAGAGGAAATCAAAACAATAATAAGGAATTATTTGGCCCAATTGTATGCCCATAAATTTGACAACCTTAGAGATATGGATGAATATCTACAAAAACATAAACTGCCCAGGTTAACAGAAAAGGAAGTAAAATTTCTAAATAACTCCATCTCAGAAAAAGAAATTGAGCATGCCATCAATGAACTCCCTAGGAAAAAATCTCCAGGGCCAGATGGTTTTACATGTGAATTCTATCAAACATTCAAAGAACAACTAATTCCAATACTTTGCAGACTATTTGGGAAAATAGGTGAAGAAGGAGTCCTACCAAATTCTTTTT
This sequence comes from Trichosurus vulpecula, assembly GCF_011100635.1. Classification (NCBI taxonomy): domain Eukaryota; kingdom Metazoa; phylum Chordata; class Mammalia; order Diprotodontia; family Phalangeridae; genus Trichosurus; species Trichosurus vulpecula. The sequence continues at coordinate 177,082,485 of NC_050574.1, forward strand.
ATGACACAAATATGGTATAATACCCAAACCAGGTAGAATCAAAACAGAGAAAAAAATTATAGACCAATTTCTCTAATGAATATTGATGCAAAAATTTTAAATAAAATATTAGCAAAAAGATTGCAGCAACTTATCACGAGAATAATACACTATGACTAGGCAGGATTTATTCCAGCAATGAAAGGCTGGTTCAATATTAGGAAAACTATTAGCATAATTGACCATATCAACAACAAAACTAGCAGAAACCATATGATCATCTCAATAGATGCAGAAAAAGCCTTTGATAAAATACAACACCCATTCCTATTAAAAACACTAGAAAGCATAGGAATAAATGGAACCTGCCTTAAAATTACAAATAGCATCTACCTAAAACCATCCACAAGCATTATTGGTAACGGGGATAAGCTAGATGCATTCCCAATAAGAACAGGGGTGAAACAAGTATGTCCATTATTACCCCTACTATTCAATTTGGTACTAGAAACGTTAGCTGTAGCAATAAGAGAAGAAAAAGAAATTGAAGGAATTAGAATAGGAAAAGAAGAAACTAAATTATCACTTTTTGCAGATGATATGATGATTTATTTAGAGAATCCTAGAGAATCAAGTAAAAAACTACTTGAAATAATAAACAACTTTAGCATAGTTGCAGGATATAAAATAAACCCACATAAATCCTCAGCATTCCTATACATTACTGACAAAGCCCAACAGAAAGAAAAATTCCATTCAAAGTTACTGTAGACACTATAAAATATTTGGGAGTCTATTTGCCAAGACAAACCCAGGGCCTATATGAACATAACTATGAAACACTTTTCACACGAATGAAGTCAGATCTAAATAAATGGAAAAATATCAGTTGCTCATGGTTAGGCAGAGATAATATAATAAAAATGACAATTTTACCTAAATTAATCTATCTATTCAGTGCCATACCAATTGAACTACCAAAAAATTATTTTACTGAGCTGGACAAAATAATAACAAAATTCATCTGGAAAAACAAGAGGTCTAGAATATCTAGGGTATTAATGAAAAGAAATGTTAGAGAAGGTGGCCTAGCCATACCAGATATTAAACTGTACTACAGAGCAGCAGTCATCAAAACTACCTGGTACTGGCTAAGAAACAGAGGTGTAGATTAGTGGAATAGGATAGGAATACAAGATGGAGAAGTCAACAACTATAGCAATCTACTCTTTGATAAACCCAAAGAGGCCAGCTTCTGGGCTAATAATTCACTATTTCACAAAAACTGTTGGGAAAATTGGAAAATGGTAGGGCAGAAACTGGGCATAGACCAATACCTTACACCATATACCAAAATAAAGTCAAAATGGGTTCATGATTTAGGAGTATAAGCTGATACTATAAGTAACTTGGGAGAGCAAGGAATAGTTTACTTATCAGATTTATGGAAAAGAAAAGAATTCCTGACCCAACAAGAGTTAGAGAGCATTACAAAATGCAAAATGGATAATTTTGATTATGTTAAATTGAAAAGTTTTTGTACCAAAAAAGCCAATGCAACAAAAATTAGGAGGGAAGCAGAAAATTGGGAGAAGATCTTTACAACTAGTATCTCTGATAAAGGCCTCATTTCTAAAATATACAGGGAACTGAGCTAAATATACAGGAATGCAAGCCATTCCCCAATTGAGAAATGGTCAAAGGATATGAACAGGCAGTTTTCAGAGGAAGAAATTAAAGCTATCTATAGGCATATGAAAAAATGCTCTAAATCACTACTGATTAGAGAAATGCAAATCAAAACAACTCTTAGATACCACATCTCTCCTGTCAGATTGGCTAAAATAACAAAACAGGAAAATGATAAATGCTGGAGAGAATGTGGGAAAATTGGAACATTGTTACATTGTTGGTGGAGTTGTGAGATGATCCAGCCATTTTGGAGAGTAATTTGGAAGTATGCCCAAAGGGCCACAGGAATGTTCATACCCTTTGACCTAGCAATACCACTTCTAGGGTTGTATCCCAAAGAAATCACACAAGCAGGAAAAGGACCCATATGCACAAAAATATTTATAGCGGCTCTTTTTGTGGTAGCCAAGAATTGGAAATCAAAAGGATGCCCATCAATTGGGGAATGGCTGAACAAGCTGTGGTGTATGAAGGTAATGGAATACTATTGCGCCATAAGAAATGGGGATGATACAGACTTCATAACAACCTGGAAAAACCTACACGACATAATGCTGAGTGAGCGGAGCAGAGCCAGGAGAACATTGTACACAACCACAGATATATGGATTCCATGAGGACCAACCCTGACAAACTTTGCTCTTCTCAGCAACACAAGGTGCAAGGACAACTCCAAAGGACTCATGATGGAGAATGCTATCTACATTCAGAGAAAGAACTATGAAGTTTGAATGCAGATTGAGGCACACTTCATGCTCGCATTTTTTTCTTCTCTTTTGTTTTTGTTATTGGGTTTTTTTTTGGTTCTGTTTCTTCTTTCTCATGATTCATTCCATTGGTTGTAATTCTTCTCCACAACTTGACTAGTGTATAAATTAATTTAATGCGAAGTTATTCGTGGTAGTTATATGAGATTCCATGCCGTCTTGGGGAGGGAGGGGGGAGGGAGGGGAGAAAATCTAGAACTCAAAATTATGTAGAACCATGTGTTGTAAACTAAAAATAAAAATTAAAAAAATAAAAACAAATAATAGCAAAAAAAAGAACTTACTATACGCACAGCATATAGACTGGTGGAGATACAGATGTGCTATCTATGCTATTCAGTTTTAATTTAAGATGTTTTACTTTTGAATTCATGCCATTTACTGTAGTCTGACATAGTGCTATATTGTTGGGGGGGCTCAAGCTATGGTTTCATAGGATGAGACACAGATCTAAAGCTGGAAATAACATAGTTCATCTAGTCTGACCAACTCATTTTACAGATGAAGAAACTGAGAACCGGAGAGGATAAATGATATGCTTAAGGTTACATGAGTTATATGCTGAACTATAACTGTGAATGTGGGTGTAATTAAAAGGGATGCTATACAGAGTTTAGATAAGATGTAATCTTTGCCCTCATGGAATTTAGAGTCTGATGGGAGATTGGCTACAAAGATACAAGGGCAATTATGATACACAATATTTCAAAGTAAGATTGAGAAGTAGTTTAGTTTAGTAGTAAGAGTGAGATTAGGATTCAGGAGACCTGAATTTAAATCCTACTTCAGTCATTTGCTTGCTGTTCTAGCCATGAGCAAGTCACTTAATCTCTCAGAGGCTTAGTACTAATCTGTCAAATGGGAAGACTGTAAATTCACTGTCTAAACTACAACATTCACAAAATCACAGAATAACAGAGTTTCAGAGTTGGAAAGGATCTCAAAGACCATCTATTTCAACCCATACCTGAAAAGGACCCCCTCAGCAATGTTCCTGACAAGGGATCATCTGGCTTTTGCTTAAAGACCTGAAGCGAGAAGCACCTCATTCTCCCCAGAGGTGGTCCATTGCACTTTGGGATAGCTATCATTATTAGTGAGTTTTTTACTTACACAGAGTCTAACATTGCCTCTTTGTAATTACCATTCATTGTTTCTAGTTTTGCCTTCTGGAGCCAAATGGAACACATTAGATCCATCTTCCAAATAAAAATTCTCCAAATACTTCAGGACAGCCATACCTCCTCCATTTTGTACTTGCAAAGTTGACTTTTTTGACCCCAAATGTAAGACTTTGCATTTCTCCCTATTAAATTTAATCTTATTAGCTTCGTCCCAGTGGCTAGCCTGTCAAGATCATTTTGGATTGTGACTCTGTTGTTGAATATGCTAGCTATAGTTCCCAGGTTTGTGCCATCTGGAAACTTGAAAGCATGCTACTTATGCCTTTATCAAAGTCATTGATAAAAATGCCAAGCCGTACATATTCCTCAGGCAATCTACTGGGGGCCTACTTCAAAGCTGACAACAAACCATTGATGACTATTCTTTGGGTCCCACCACTGAACTAGCTCAGAATCCATGCCACTGTACCATTGTCTAGCCCATATTTCTCCATATTTTCCACAAGAATAGCATGAGAGACTTTATCAAATGCTTTGCTAAAATTTAGCTAAAATATGTCCATACAAAAGACATTTAACTTAGGGTCCATGACATATATTTTTTCATTTTTATTTTCTTTTTAACTTATGGAATAAAACAAGCATTTTCCTAACATAATATAATAAAAAAGATGATTGCACATGAAATTGCAAATCTATTATGTACAATTTGCTATTCCTTTTAAATATATAATAAAGTTATCATGTAAATTCTCTTTTTTCCTCTCTCCTCAGATGGTGCTGTTAGACACAAATATGTACGTGTGTGTGTGTGTTTGCGTGTATGTGTGTGTAAAATCATTCTGTGCATCTATTTATCAGTTCTTTCTCTGGAAGCAAATAGCATCTTCATATGTCCTTTGTAGCTAATTTGCATATTTATAATAGTCAAAATGACTTAGTTATTCAAAGTTGTTCTTAAAACAATATTGTTGGTTCTGTATACCATGTTCTCTGGGTTCTGCTCATTTTACTATTTATATTTCATGTGAATCTATCCTTGTTTTTCTAAGATCATTGAGCTCATCATTTCTTATAGCACAATAGTATTCCATCACAATCATATACCACAACTTATTCAGCCATTGCTCAATTGATGGGCATCCCTGCAATTTCCAGTTCTTTGCCACTACAAAGAGAACTGCTATAAATATTTTAGAACATGTAGGTTCTTTTCCCTTTTCCCTAAACATAGAAACACACCCACTAGCAGCATTGCTGGAAAAAGAGTATAGACATTTTAATAAGTCTTTGGGCACACTTCCAGATTGCTTTCCAAAATGGTTGGATCAATTCACAATTCCACCAACAATGAATTAGTGTCCCATTTTTTCCACTTCCCCTCCAACATTTGTTGCTGTCCCCTTCAATCACTTTAGCTGACCTGATTTCTCTAATCAACTATTAAAATTTTAATTTATTTTTTTAAATATTATTTTTTAAAATAATATTTTGATGACTATTGCAGTATAATTGGTTTGCTTTGTAATGCTATGCATCTAATTTTATGCATTTAAAAACATCATTCTGAGAGGGGGATCATGGGATTCACCAGATTGTGCAAAGGGTCCATGACCCAAAAAAGAACTTCTGATCCATAAGATTCCCCGTTCAACTGGTTTAGTGGCCTAGTCAAAAAAGAAAATAAATTGCTTCCATGTCCACTAGCCATTGTTTTAATAGGTATTCTGGAATTTTCCTTGGAATTGAAGTAAAATTCACTTACTTGTAGTTTGTGGAATTCATTCTCTTCTTTCTCCTGTTTCCCTTGCTCCTACCCCTCAGATCTGGTAAAATATCTATTATTTTCGAATCCTGTGGCACCTCTCATATTTTTTATGATTTTTCAAAGATCATTGCCAATGTGGTTCTCCAATTACATTGAGCAGTGATTTCAGTAACCTATGATGCAATTCATCTGGGTCAGGTGATGAGGAACAACCAGGTGCCCTCTTTCGATTTCCTTAGTTATCTTAGGTGCAAGCTTCCTATTGGCCAATTTTGTGTTGTCCCAAGTTTCAAGCCCATTCTTCTTGGCAGGGAAGGAAGAACTGGCCCCAAAACAGCTGAGAAATTCTGTCTTCTTTCTATTGTCAGTTATCATAATCCTGTCCTCCTCAAGCAATGATCACGTTCCTTATTTATTTTCATGTTCCTTATTTAAATCTTCTCTTCTCCAATGTGACTATAAAAGTCTCTCTGTCATCCTTAGCTTTCCTTACCAGTTTTCCAAGCTGTAGCATTGTTGGCACTCCTCTTTAAAGACATATTTTGGTATCCATCCTCTGTTACCTGCCCTTGCTTCTGTCTTCTGCACCAGTCTTTATAAAATCCAGGTTGGTTGGTGAGTCCTCCTAGCAGCCATACTAGTAGTCTCTTTAGACAACTACTCATTTTCCTCCTCACCAAAAAATTTTAAAGTCATTGTTAGGAAAATGCTTTGCAAACCATCAAGTGCTATTCAAATGTGAATTATTGTTATTTGGATAAGTACATTAGAAATAAAAAAATCCAAAGAACTATAGCAGGTCTGAAGGGCTGAGTGGGTCATGATTGACAGGGGAAGTTAGCTCGAGCTTCATGGATGGTGATATCTAGGAAGTTAGAGAGATGGGGCACTGGATTTGGAATCAGGAATATTTCATTTAAATTCTTGCCTCAGACACTTACTAGTTGTGTGACTCTGAGAAAGTCACTTAACCTTTGTTTGCCTCAGTTTCCTCAGCTGTAAAATGGGGAATAATAATAGCATCTACCTCCCAAAGCTATTGTGAGGATCAAATGAGACAATGATTACAAAGCTCTTGGCACAGTGCCTGGCCCATAGTAAGCGTTATATAAATGTTAGCTATTGTTATTAGTACTTATCTTCTGTTTGACTCAATTTCCTCCTCTGTAAATTGGGGATAAAAATAGCATCTGCCTCCCAGAGTTGTTATAAAGATCAAATGAGATATTTGTAAAATACTTAGTAGAACTTAAAATGCTATATAAGTGCTAGCTATTATGATTATTATTAATTATTATTATTTGCAAACCCAGTCCTCAGGCTTAAATCTTGATCTTGGTATTTAATGACAGTCTATTATCTTTGTTAAAGCTGAGCTACTAGAGATATCATAATTCGATGGATATGAGAAAGTTTTAAATATGTAAATAAAGTGTTTTAGACCATGTGATCTCTTTGCGAGGTGAATCTCTTTGATGGGGTAAAGAAAGATTGATTGAGAGGATCAGTCATACCCATTGGCCTCTGTATTAAAACAAAACAAAACAAAAATGGTCAGTTCATTGGTGAGCTTGGTCTAGAGGCGTCAAGGCCAGTGGCAGAAGATCGCAGTCTTGGAATTGAGGAGCCACACCCCTGAGAGGGCATTTTAATTCAAAGGAATGGGAGAGTTTCTCCCTTTCTCTTTTCTTGAGCTCTTTTAACCATGTCATCAGAAACTGGACCAGTAACAAACAATATGTCAAGTTTAGGGCAGAAAGAAACCCATCAGTTATATTCTGAGGACAAAGACAAATACATCTTAAAGATAGCTACCTTAGGGAGGAAGCAGCTTCAGGTACCTTGCATGAGAAACTAATACCAGCTGCAGAAAATAATACCAGCTATGGGATCAGGAAAGGATTCCCATTCCCTGGATTTGTGAGTTAGTCCATTGCCACATGTATTCCCTACACATATGCATCCTAACCTTTGTACCTTGTTTTCTTTCATTTTCCTAAGAGACCTTGAATGCTCAGGGGAGATAGTGCAGCCTGGTTTGGGGTAGGGGATGTTGTGTACTAGATGTTTTTATTATATTACTTTAGTCAATACCCTTTTTGAAAAGCTACTTGGTACTGACTGATAATCAATGACAGGTGTACTGGTGGGAGGTTATGAATGATAGTCCTAAAAAACCTGAGCCCTTCAGGGTAACCCCTAGAACTCTGAGAGATGGGGTGGCCAGCCATTCGTTGGGGACCCAACCTGTCAGTACCAGTGGGAGTTGGGGAAGTAGTCCCAGAGCAGGTGTTAGAATAAAAAGAAAACCTTGGTAGAATTAAGAGTTATTGAAGGATTTTATTGTTTTACAGGCTATCTAAAATTGCTGGTATTAGTTGCTTGAGCCATAGAATCACATGAATAAGAGCTATAAGATACAATAGGAGTCATCTTGACCAACCTACTAATTTTATAGAAAGTGAATCTCAGCCTGGACCTAATTTTTAACTGGACCTCATTATCACCTTAAAGCTCAACATGAAAAAACCAAAGATATGATCAGGATTACAAAGAGAAGATCAGAGACAGGTGTAGAACTGGGTTTTCTGATTCCTAGCCTATTGCTCTTTCTGGACCATTGCTAAGAAATTGTTTAACATGACCCTGAAATCAAGGGATGAGTTTCCAAGGTGGCCATTTCTATGTTGTCTTCCCCATTTGAACGTAAGCTACTTTGGGGTAGGGACAGTTTTCATTTTGTCTTTGCATCCCCAGCATTTAGCAGTAGTACCTGACACATAATTAACAATAAATGCTTGTTTATTGGTTGATTTGTCTGAGGAGAGATTCAAAAAGGATGGTCTCTAGGTCCCCAAGTTAGAAGAAGACTGAGAGCATGATACCTAGTTGGAGAGCCAGCAGGTCAATCTGGAGAGGTGGTCTAGGCGAGAGAACTTCCAATAAAGTAAAAGACCACCAACCAATCAATAAACCAGTATCAATGAAACATCTACTGTGTACCAAGGACAATACAAATGCAAAAATGAAATAATCCCTGCCTTCAAGGAGCATATATTCCATTGTATATACATACATAAGTGTATGTAAATAAATACAAGGCAATTTTTGAGGGAGAAAGTTTGAGAAAATAACTTAAATAAGTTTGAGAAAAACTTCCATCTAGAGCAGGGTTTCTTAACCAAGTTTCCATGTCTGTGAATAGGTTTTGAGGGGGAGGGGACCGGGAATTTGAAATGGGGAAATATATATAGCTGTATTTTTAAAATTGATCTCTAAAATCTAGAATTTCCTTTTATGATTTAAAAACATTATTCTGAAAAGGGGTCTGTGGGCTTCACAAGATTGCCCAATCAAAAAATGATTCAAAAGGATTCTGACTCAAAACAAGTGAAGAACCTTGACACAGAGGCACATAGTTATTTTTGTAGTTGTTGCTTGGATATGGACAATTCTTCTTCCTCTAGGGATTCTTTATTTTCAGAGGAGCGCATGATTCCCTTTTAAATAGTGAGATATCTGGCCATTTAGGGACTAGGCTGCAAGAACCATCTGCATCCTGTGATTAATGGAAAATGCGTCTTCTGGGAGCTGCTATTCCTTATGGCAGCTAGGTGGCTCAGTGGATAGAGCACTAGACTTGGAATTTGGAAGCTCTGAGTTCAAATATGAACTCAGATACTTACTATCTGTGTGACCCTCAGCGATTCCCTTAACCCTGTTTTCCTCAGTTTTCTCATCTGTAAAATGAATTGGAGAAGAAAATGGCAAAACACTCCAGTATCTTTGCCAAGAAAACCCCAAATGGGGTCACAAAGAGTTGGACACGGCTGAAATGACTGAACAACAACATTCCTATACCTTGAACTTGTAGCATCCAGAGTAGGTGATGCTTCTTGTTAAGTCATCCTTTTCTATTGTCCTTCCACAAAGCCAGAGAGGCTCCTGACCAAACTTGGTCTCCTTCCTTTCAGTTTTTAAAATCCGCTTTCCAAGTAGGTATGATCTGAACAGTAATTAATAATAATAGCTGGCATTTATATAGCTCTTCATAGTTTACAAATCACGTTTCAAAATTTTCATATATAGAGCTAGTACTCACACTGATTTAATCATAGATTGGTCAAAGTACCTTCAGTCCTTGCAGAACTCTAATTGGGAACAAACACATACTATAGTTGCTTATGGGTGACATTCGAGCTTTTTTGAGCTCTGTCAGTTACCATAATAGTAATGTAGAATACTGGACTTGGAGTCAGGAGAAGATGAATTCAAATACAGCTTCAGATGCATACTAGCTGTATGACCCCGGGGAAGTCACTTAATCTGTCTGCCTTGGTTTTCTTATGTGTAAATTGGAGATAAAAATAACACCTACTTCCCAGGGTTGTTATAAAGATAAAATGAGCTAATATTTAAAAGCACTGGGCAGACCCAAATACACACACACACACACACACACACACACACACACACACACACACCCCAATTCTATTCTTGTCACTTTGATTATATATAGCTGCAAATGCAGCAAGTGACACATGGCCCACTAGGCTACACACTTACCTACATTCCCTTCCCAGATTCAGTAGAGTTTCAATGTCTTCTGCTTTACTCACTAGCTTAAAAAGATCTGTGATCTTGTCAGTATCTCCCTGTAATCAATCAACCAACCAACAAGCTAATTAAGTGTCCACTGTGTACCGTACACCGTACCAAGATGGTGCTACAAACAAAATGATGGAATAGTCCATGCCTTTAAGGAGTTTACATTCCACAGTGATTTCAACAGTGATGTAAAATTTTAAAAAATCAATAAAACATCAAAAAACGTTTCACATAGAGAAGGAAAGGAATAACCACAACAAGTGCTAACATTTCTATAGGACTTTAAAGTTCACAAAGTGCTTTATGTATGTTATCTCATTGGATCCTTACAACAATCTTATGACATAGGTGGTTTTTTTTTTTTAAAATGGGATTATCCCATTTTAAAAATGAAGAAACTAAGGCAAGGAGATATTAAATTACTTGCCCAGGGTCACATAGCTAGTTATTGTCTGAGGTTGGATTTGAACTCAGGTCTTATTTGCCCTAAGTCCAGCACTGTGTGCACTGCGCTACCTAGCAGACATGATTTTTATCCATGTCTTTTCATTAATTCTCCCTAGACTAGAGTAGATATTCAATATTCTGAAGGCCTTTCTCTGATACTTTTTATATCGCATCAATAGTAGAACAGTCATCAGGCTGACCAAGGATCTATTGCTATTGCTCTCTAACTGTCCCCTCTTCCTTTTTCAGTCACACATTCCCTTGATGCTCTTTACACACCTTTGTTTGATAAGTCATTGTAGGTAACATGCTTTGTATAGTCAGCTTATACCTACCATATGTCTCTTCATTTCACTGTGGGCTACCTGCAAATTTGATTCTTTTGTGATCCTTGAATTCCATTATTTAAAGCTATACAACATCACTAGGAGAATATTGGCTTTAAAAAAGATTTTTTTTTTTTTTTAGCAGGGAGCATAGTGGGATCACTGTATTTGACTAATTCTTGATAGACCTTGATGATAATTTCAGTCTTGGGTAGGGGGATACTACCATTTTCGATCCGATCCTGATTAATAGGGAGAAACTGTTGCTAAAGAAGAAATGATGGCAACTTCAGAGAACTTCATGTTAACATTTGTGATAAAGAAGGAGAAGCAAACCGAGTTTTGTCTGATGCACACCTTAGGTTTGGGTAGAGCAGATTGCAAAGAGTTCAGATAAAAATCAGCTAGGATCCCACAGCTAAAATTCTACAAGGTAAAATTCATGGATCCAGGAGGGCTGGGAAACTCTCAAGAGTGACATTCTGGATATACAAATGATTTGAATAAGAAAAAAAAGAGGAATCTGTTTAAAGGGGGTCATATTGATGTACTGAGAGCTAATCAACCACTCTGGATAAAGGAGAAAAAAGTATAACACACTGAAGGCCAATATATTTTTGTACAAAATAATTACGTACTCTTGTAAAGCTCAAGATGAACTGAGACCATTGACAAATTCTCAAAACAACAAAAATGGCATTTAAAAATATCTATGTTGGGGGAGGTAAAAGAAAGATCTAGGAAGGGGTAGGATCACTGCTTGGGTCAGTAGGACACTAGTAATGAGTGATGCAGAAAAAACAGAACTAGTCAGCTCTTATTTGCTGTTGTGTTTGTCCCCTTCCCCACCAGAGTGATTATGCTACTATTGTTTCTGTGAGGATTTTTCTTTTGCTCTTGACTATTTTAGATTTTTCTTATTCTCTTGAACTAAAGCATAGATGTCATGCTTATCAAAGTTTGTACTTCTGGTATTGGAGCAAGTATCCAAAAAGATATTTCCAGGCTAGACTGATGTATTGAATCTAATAGGATTAAAATCTAATAGGGACAAATGTAAAGTTCTATGCTTTGGGTTAGAAACATCAGCTGTGTGAGTACAAGATGGGAGAGGAGGAGCTATGAATTAGTTTACACAAGAAATGCCTGTGGGTTTTTAGTGATACATTGTAGTCCAACATTAAACTGCTTTAAATGAGTACCACAATGTAGAACTCTGTCTTGGTAGGACTGCATCCGGGTCATTGTATTTCTGTTCTAGGTGCCACATTTTAAGGACATAGCTAAACTGGTGCATATGCAGAGGAGGATGTGAGGAGACCTTAGGTCACCCAGTATGAGGATTTGTTGTAGGAATTGAGAGTGTTTAGCTTAAAGAAGATGGAAAGGGATGTCCTAGCTGTCTTCAAGTATTTTGGTCAGTTAATAAACATTTATTAAGCACCTACTGTGTACCAGGCACTGTGCTAAGTGCTGAGGATAAAAAAAAGAGAGGCAAAAGACAATCTCTGTCTTCAAGGAAGTTACAATTTAATGGCGAAGATATCATGCAAACAAATATATTTGAAATATATTGAAAAGTTGTCATATGAAAGAATCTAGATTTGTTCTGCTTGATCACAGAGGGCTGAGAACAAGAACTAGAAGTGATAGAGATGGACTCAGTGTCAGGAAAAATTTCCTAAAAATTAGAGCTGTCCAAAAGTGCAATGGGCTGCTTGGGGAGCTAGTGGCTTCCCCCTTATTGGAGGTCTTGCTAGATGCACAATTTGTGGAGATGTTGGAGAGGGTATTTTTGTACTGGTTCCAGTTGGACCAGACAGTCTCTGTAGTCCCTTCCAATAATGAGATTCCATGATTTTGATTCAGTGACATATACAAACCAGTAATGGAGACTTCCACCTGGGGTCCCTTTGGGTCTCCATCCATCCCCATTTTCTCCCCAAAGATTTATCTTTTGAGAGGTGATGCTGATTGATGTTCATTGCTGTGTCTGTCCTTATAACTCTGGCTAACTTTAAGAGGTTCCCTCCCCAGTCATGTTCTCCTTTCAATCTAGCTTGAATTAATTGCATCTCAAAGTACTGAGAGACAGGCAAGCAACAGGCATTAATTAAGCACTTACTGTATGATAGTCACTGTGCTGAGAGCTGAAGATACAAATGCAAGAAAAAAGAAAAAGTCCCTGTGCTCAAGGATTCACATTTGAATGGGGGGGGGGGAGGGTGGGCAACACACCTGTGGGAGTTGAAAATCAGGGGTAGGGAGGATAAGGGGCAAGTACGAGTGTAGGGGAGAGAACATACCCATGAAGGACATGGTGGCAAAGTCCCAAAGAGTCAGAAGCACAGCCAGGATGGGAATAAGGGTTCATCAGCCTGGGTCCTTCATCAAAACAGAGACCCCAGGACCAACTCACTGATGGGAGAAGGGGTTCAGTACAATGGAGGGATGTTCCAGGGTAAAAAGATCAAGGGTATTGAAGAAAATTCCAGGGTGAGAGGGAAACTGAGGCATGGTTACAAAGTCCCAGCTACAATCTTATCTTCTTCATGAAGCTTTCTCCAACCCATCTTAATTTTAATGCCTTCCCTCTATTATTTCCTATTTATCTTGTATATAGTTTGCTTTGTATATATTTGCTTGCATATTGCTATCTGATTAGAGTGTAAGTTCCTTGAGGCCAGGGACTGTCTTTTGCTTCTTTTTGCATCTCTAGAATATGCGTCTAAAGCATAGTGACTGGAACATAGTAGGTTCTTAATAAATGTATTTTAATTGATTGATTGAAAGAAGTAGAGCCAAGAGAGGAATGAAGGAAGGGGAAAGAACATGCAAATGTGATTGCTGAACACTTCTTGGTGATATTTGAGATAAATGGGAATATGATATATGAAAAATGGTACAAGTTCCCCAGGATTAGAGATGGACAAAAGTCCATATTTTCAGAAAGGGGAAGCAGGTAGAATGGTCAAACCCCAGGATAGCGACCTTGGTGTTGGTTTTTGGCAAAATTCTCTATTGCATTATTGAAAAATAGTTTCTGAGCATTTGGGAAAGAAAGGAGTAATCACTATTAGCCAGCATAAGTTCATTAAGAATCCAGACTAATGGAATATTATTGTACTCTAAGAAATAATGGATATGAGGAATTCAGAGACTCATGGGAAGACTTGAATGAACTCATAACTAAGCAGAACCAGGAAAACAATATACCCAAGGCCTACAGTAATATAACACAAGGAGAACAATAAACTGAATTTGAATGCTGGCTAATTATCATCGTCAAACTGGGCCTGGAGAAGAGAAAAGAAAATGCACCACTTCCCTTTCATTGGAGAGGTGGGGGACTAAAGGTGTAGAATATGTTGCACACTGTCCGACATACATCTCTTTTGTTTATTTTACAAGGGAAGGCTTTTGGTGGATGAATATGCAGAGATGATTGTGATAGAATAAAATTTAAAATAAACACATTCAATTAACCTTAAGAAAGGAGAAAATGAATGACAAAACATTTATTTATTTAGTGTTTAGTATGCTCTTGTTGTACTGTGCTTACAATTATAAAGAAGCAGGATAGTCTCTGCTCTCAAGGAGCTTATATCCTAATAGGGGAAGACAATGGAAGTGGTGGGCAGGGAAGAGTGTTTTGGTGGGTAATTGGATCCAGAAGGCTATTGAATAACGAATTCTTTTCGGGAATGGCATAGTTGTTTTGATTACCTTAGTCAGAGCTAGAGGTGAGGAGGGTGTGTGTGTGTGTGTGTGTGTGTGTGTGTGTGTGTGTGTATTTGTCTTTCTTTTTCCATATACAAACCAGGTCACCAAAACTACTGCCCGTCCCACCTTAAGTACCTTTGATGTGACTCTGCATGTCTACCCAACTCAGGGCTTCACAAGCTAATTCCCCCTTCACAAGAGCAATACTAAAAGCTTTTCAATTCTCAAAATATCATTTTGGGAGGTGGGAAGTGGATCATGGATGTGGGAAAAGGGATTGCAATCCCTATTTTACATTTGGAGAAAATGAGTCCTAGAACAATTTTGTCACTTGTTTGGGATCACTCAGCGAGTCTCCAAAAGAATAAAGACTGGATCACAGTGGGGTTGATTCCAGGGAAGTCTACATTTTCCCTAAAGAAACAGGGAAAGATAACATCGTAGAGAAAGGGAGAAAGATCAACAATGATAAATCTCTCTATTCCGGGCCAAATTTAAGCAAGTTTTAAATAATGCAGTTGGCATTGGAGGCGCTGGAGTCTCCAGGGGGAATTAATAATAGATGAGCCCATCTCTCCCCCTTCCCCTCCTCCCATCTCGGGAACTGCAGGGGACTTGTTCTGCTGAGAGAGAAAGCCTGTCTGGCATTGGGATCAGCATATTTGGGGGGTCCAGCATGGCGAAAACAGTATCCACAGGGAGGGGGGGGCTGTGGCTGACAAGGGCCTGGGTGAGGGAAGAGGTATGGGGAACAGCTGGTGGAGAGATTAGGATGGCATCATAGAATGGAGGCATCATGTCACAACCAGTGGCTGTTGAACCCACCTCTAATCAGGCATTCATTTTATCATGTGCTTTCAAGTCAGAGGTCTAAGAGAAAGTGAACCATGAACAAAAGGAATGGACATGTATCTTGCCTCTTCTAGGGAGTATGAACCCCCTGAGGGCAGGTACTATGTCCTATATAACTCTATCACTTACAGTGTTATGCACATTCTGAAGTGAAGAGCAAGGACATCATCTCCCCCAGGCCTGGACCCATAATCCTATAGGTCACAGAAACTCCAGGCCACTGTCCCTGAGACTCTAGTCAGAATAAGGTCTGAGGGGGATGGATGATATAGGATGTATTACATATTATATATTATATTGGGGGGCTGAACCCAAGGCTGTTAAATCTCTAGTCTCACAGAGTACTTAAAGCTGACTCCTCTTCCCTGCTTTTATCTTCGAGAATAGGAGAGCAAAGAATCTTGCCCCATTTGGAAAGAGGAGTATAGAGCTGAGGGCTCAGTGAATTTTCCTTTGAGCTGAGGCAGGACTCCTGGGACATGTTCTTTGGGCCCAGTGGCAGAGAAGCAACCCATAAATTCCAAGTGCTGCTGTAAGGGAGGGGACCCCTCTATCCAGAGGGACCCAGAGGGATTGAAGCTGCTGGCTAATTGGGTTAATTGAGGAGCACTTGAGGGAGGTAGTGTCCTTTAGATATAACACTTGGAGTGCATATTACTTTTCTCCACCTTGGGAATTTTAGAAGAGAAGCTTAGGGCAGCAGGGAGGGGGTGATGAGCTCAGAGGAGGGGGAGGACAGAGTATGAGCCTGTATGAAGGTCCCACTCTTGGGAACTCAAAATTCTTTATAGTAAAGAATTACTCTGCTCTGCATCAAAAATCTTGTGCTCAGCCGATTGGAGAGGGGGCTGGGGCTGATAATGTCAATTAGAAAAAGCAGTGGGAGTGTGGTGCTGACAAGGAAACCATATTATTGAGCTATAGGCAAAGGAGTAGAGTGGAAAAGATGTTGGCATTGGATTCAGTGGAGCTGGGTTCAAATCCTAACTGTGTGATCTGGGGCACATCACTTTTAAGTTTCAGCTTCCCCATCTGTCAAGTGAGGGAAATGGTTGAACAAGTTGACCTCTGGGGTTCTTTTAATTCTAGAGTTATAACCCAGTGAACATTTGGGTAGCCTCTGTCATTGTGAGCACAGCTGATTCAGACCATCCCTCTCAGAGGTACCAGGGACTAGGGGTGAGGTGCCAAAGTCGATCACTAATTAGGAGAATCCTTACTTAGACTATCTATGCGGGGGCAGACAGGGGACACAGGGGTGTCCCCTTTTCTTGGCTGTGTTCCCTCTCTGTGATATTGAACCCAATCCTGTTTTAATGCTCAGGAGGTGAGAGGAATCACTACCTCACTTCCTCCTCTCCTTTACAGAGCATGAAGCCCAGTTCAGGGAGTGATCCCCTTCTCCTTCCTTCTCTCCCTTTCCCTTTCCTCATTCCTTTCCCTCCTCCATTTCTGGCTCCCTCTCCTGTCTCTCCTCTTTCCCCTTTTCTTTCACTTCATTCTCTTCTTCTTCTTTTACTATATCCTCCTCCTCTTCTCCTTTCATCCTAATCATATCAACATGTACTGTCTGTGCTTCTCAGGTAGGATAACTTCCCCAGAGGTGTCTGGCCAAATCACAGTGATGCTAACCCAAGAAGTAGAGTTTCTAGGTCAAGTCAAGTGTTTATTAAATAAATGCCTGTTAGGGAGCTTGGGGGTACATTTCTTCCTTTTCTCTTTGACAGAAAGGGCCTCAAGGTGCAGATTGCCCCAGTGGCCCACTGGCATGCCCTCTGAGGTAGGCCTACTTGTGAGAATTAGGTTCTATATTCCTAACTTTTTATCAGTCAGTCAAAAACATACCCTGTGGCCTATCGTATTCACAGCTCTGTGCCGGAGATTGTGGGGAGACTCAGAAGAAGGAGAACCAGTGGGAAGACAGAATATACCTTCACTCATGAAATGACATAAGATTTACAAGGTGGCTTGGCTAGGAGAGACACGTAACACTACTCATACTAAATATAGAAGAGGAAGCATGGAACAGTGGAAACAGCATGAGCCCAATCATCTAGGAGCCTGGGTTCTAGTCATTGCTGTGGTGCTGATTGCTCTCATCTGTCCATTTTTCTGCTGGGGGAAGTCCTCACATGCTTGGAGCAGACATTCTCCTAACTCACCCATCGGTTTGAGGCCTGTGGGTTACCCTCAACTTGGTTTAGCCTGGCTGCTGATGGTTTTACTGGGATGTGGCCACATGCTACAGCTTCTTGGAGCCATAGGGGAGAGAGAGAGAGAGTTGGGTGAAGGTGGACACCAAAGGTGAATGAGCAGCCCTGAAAAGGGCTTGGCAAGCTCTCCCACCAGAGGTGATAGTCCTCCCTGAACACCCCATACACCCCTGTGGCATGGAGTGCTTAGAGCTTGGTAAGACATGAAGATGTTAAGGTCACCCACTGCATCCTGAGCCCTGCCACTGGATGCTGATGACTCTGGAAGAGAGAGGCTGATGACTCAACTTTGCCTCACTTATATCCAATTCACCAGCAAATCAAGACATCACCCCAGGATGTCACTGGTCCTCTTGTAATGTTAATGGAATAGGAAGATCTTCCCAGTCCATTAATAGGCCTATGTGACCTGCTCTGAGCTCTGGCCCAGCTCATAGCTGTGATACATCCTGAGTCACAGAGTCCATTGGAGGAGGGAAGCTTCCTTAGGGGAGGCTTGTTTGTAGGAAGGCTTTCACACCTTTTGGTACTAAGTTGATTAGGCACTGAGTCAGGAGGGTTGTGATGCCTTCTGGTTCTGAGCCTATTAGCCAAAAGGGTATATATACTCTGAGGTTGGCGTTTTGCTTTGGGGGGGTGGTTCACTTATGAGAAGGATCTTTTGATTTCCTGGTTGAGACTCTGAGTAGCCGTATGTTCAGAGTTCCCTGACTACTCTCGATCCAGTGATGTGTGTAAAGTGTATAGCAATATTGCTTTGATCAGGCAGTTAGAACCCTGTCTATTGGTCTTTGTGCTAATTTCTCTGCTTGTATTTTCTCTGACATTCAGGGTTCTGACTTTTCCCTTGAACTAATGAATGCAATTAAAGTAAGATTGTTGACCCCTTTAAAGCTGCTTCCCTTTAAAAGCAGATCAAAAAGCCTGTGCTAGCAGGCCATCCTGGGTGTGTCAGGGTGCTTGCTGCTACACCTCTTCAAAAATAAAGGATGAACAATAACAACTTACTTATTGCGGGACCTGGGGCAAATCATTTTGTCTCTCTGGGCCTCAGTTTCTTAATTAGTAAAATGAGGGGGTTGGAGTAGATTCACAGTTTGCAACAGATATATCATAGATTTAATGTTGCTATTACAAATAAATGAAAATTTAGAAACAATTTTGCTTAACATATATTTTATTTACCCAGAATACATGGTATGGTGAGTGTAATCACAAAATAAATAATTTGTGTCTATTACATGTATAGTAGGGAGATGGATTAGAACACTTCCCACTGAACTCGACCCCTTACAGTAAGATGTGCTCTGGCTCCTTGCTAAAGGACGTGTGTGCCTAGAGGTGACTGTCTGGTCCTTTGGTCTACCTGGTGGAGCCAGCTCTTTCTGGATCTGTGGGAAGTATGTCAATCCAATTTTCTGGCTGTACATGAATAAACCAAACTCACAACACATTGGGCCTTGAACTAGGAAAGAATTCAACAAACACGACTACTCTCACTGAAGGGAAACTGCCCATGTGCGAGCCTCCTAAGTAGTGTTATGAGCTTAGATGGATAGTTTCCTATGATTCCTCATGGTGAAGAATACTGGGACGTGAGCAAAAACAGAGTTTGAGAACCATTGGATTAGATGATCTCAAAGGTTCCCTTCAGTTCTGACATTCCTGTAGATTCACAATGGGTCCAAGGATAGACTTCAGGAGTTTCTGAACTTGGAGAGTAAACACAAACACACACACACACACACACACACACACAAACCCTTGCCCCTACATATATACACAGATGCACACAAAACTCTGTAATTATGGCTGCCATTCTGAGTTCATGATGCTGTTCCCTTCCTATGTCCTAATAGATTTTTTTTTTACTTCATAACTAACTTCTCCTATTTTTTTTTAAGGAACATTCTCTGTCCTTCAGAATCATTAGCAACACCAGGGGCTTATTTCCCCTTCCTTTTACAAGGTCAATACTTTTTTTGCCAGGGGGACAGCAGGAGACCAGGAGAAGATACAAAGTGTTGGGCTACCTGGCCCACCAAAGCTAGCTCCAGCAGGGCATAGAGAGTGACCAGGAAGAAGTCTCAAGGACAGGTAAAGTGGGGAGCAGCTGATAGGCTCTGAATGGGTAGAAACAGGTGTGCACTAAGAGAACAGCAGCAGGGAGCTATTTATTGATAAGAATTATCCCATGGGCGATATGACAGAATGTGTGATGCCAGTAATTAGTGGAATAGGTGTGGCTGGGAGCTGGCCTCTGGGTGTTTTTATTTTTTTAAATAAAATTTTTATTGCTACCTTTTATTTTTACATCATCTGCATTTCCCAATGTATTCTCCACTCCCCACAGCCATTCTTTACAACAAAGAATAAAAAAGAAGGGAAAAAACAGCTCAGCAAAACCAACCAACAAACATTTTGTGAAAATTTGCTATTCTGTCCCATTACCCTAAGGCACTTCCCCGCACTCAGGTGTTTGTGATAGAGTACAGAAAATAGAAAGTGGATGGAGTGTTAGCTTTAATAGAAGGTAAGCTCACTGAGGGTAAGAATTGTTTCACTCTTGTGTTTATAGCCTCAGTGCATTAGTACAGTGCTTGGCTGATATAAGGCACATAATAATCGCCTGTTGAATTGAGCTATTATTTGACAACTAATCAAATGAGATAATATTTGTAAAGCACTTAGCCTATAGTACTTGGCACATAGGTGCTATCTAAATCCTTGTTCTCTTCTCTCTCCTACTGTGGGAATATGAATTTATGGAAAAAAGTGATGAAATTTAAAAAAAAAACTTTTACAAATTTACTGTAAAGATATAGCCAGAACAGAAGTACAAACATTCTCTCCCTTCATCTGGGGGCACACTCTTCCCTAGATTGCCCCCTGTCCTGGAGAGAGTAGGCTCACACTTAACACAGTATCTACATAGCTATATTTCCATCAAGTTCATTTCCAAATGTGGCATAGTTCATAGATGGTGAGCTCAGATCCCTGCTACTGTTTAGGTCAATTGGGACTTTGTTAATTACTATCTGGCTTTTTCACAAGAAGCCTCCTTTATCAGAATAGATGAATGGAATTTCCTTCTATTCCAAAGAACAACTTCCAGCGTGGATTCTACTCCTGGACTTATATTGCTTGCTATTCTGTCCTTTCAAAGCTTAAAAGGTTATAGTTATCTACAATCTGCACTTAAAAGCAAGAAAGATAAGATGTAATAATGAAGGAGTAACAACAGGGCTGTATGGTCTAGGCTTCCTGCTCTCCCTCTTCTCCTCTTCCTCCTCCTCTTTCTTTTCCTCCTCCTTCTTTTCCCCCTCTTCCTTCTCCTCCTCCTATTTCTCCTTCTCCTCTTCTCTGATTACTGACTTCTCCGACTTCCTTTAAATCCCAACTAAAAAACACACCTTCTACTGGAAGCCTTCCCCAACCCCTCTTAATTTCAATGCTTTCTCTCCTTTAATTATTTCCTGTTTATTCTGTCCTACTTTGTGTATATTTGTTTGCATGTTGTCTCCCCCATTAAACTGTAAGCTCCTTGAGGGCAGGGACTGTCTTTTGCCTCTTTTTGTATCCTCAGCACTTGGCACAGTGCCTGGCACATAGTAGGCACTTAATATATGTTTACTGATTATTTGACTGATTGAGAGACGACTTGGGGTTCCTCCTCCAAAGACCTCGATTGGCAGCTCATCCTCCTGCACCACCAGCTAGGTTTAGAAGTTCTGACTTGACAATGCGATAGTGCAGGCAGGAGCCGAGGAAGTATAGCTCAGTCTTCTGATTGGATGGTGAGCAGGTGAGGGTATAGCCAATGTGATCCTCGCCACTCTGGAAGCCCCTAAAGGAGGGGGCTTTTACTTGCCTTCTGTGGGGGATCCTGAGGCTGGCAGAGGCCATCCTTGAGCCCTGATTCTGTGCAGCTCCTGATCTAGGGTCTCGCTACCTATTCTGATCAATATCAGCATTTAGCAGACTGTAGCAACAGGTCTCTGGCAGATGTAGATATCTGATTAACTCAGTTCTGAATCCCCAGTGGTCTCCTCAGACAAAAAGACATTCTTGGTGAGAAGCCAATGGACCCAGAGTCTGCTTGTGAGTGTAACGAGTGGTAAGTGGAAGTGCTTTGGAGTATGTCTGCAGGCTGATGTCAGTAACAGTGGCCAGCGGAGGTGTGGGTGGTTGTTGGCCAAATGGCTGTTGGGGGCACAGCACCGTTCTAGGCTCAGAAGCACTATGCCAGGCAGGCCTCTGTCCTGAAGGCACCATTTGCCCAAGTCCTAAGAGACCACGACAATATTCACTCCATTCTGGCCATACACATCTTGTGGTCACTTATATGGGCCTCTACCATCTATATCTCAATACTGGGCAATTAGCATGAAATAAATAGATTAATTCTGCAATGAAGGCTGGAGGAGAAGGTGATAATGGAACTGGAGACCCAGCCTTCATTTGTCCTAAGAGAGGAAACCCTGCGATTTGGGGCTTTAAATTCTGTCTCTTTTGAAATTACTTTGTATAACTACAAAGATATAGGACAGCTAGGTGGTGCCGTATATAGAACACCATGCCTGAAGTCAGGAAGACTCATTCTCCTGAGTTCAAATCTAGCCTCAGACACTTACTAGCTGCATGACCCTGGGCAAGTCACTTAACCCTGTTTGCCTCAGTTTCCTTATCTGTGAAATAAGCTGGGGAAGGAAATGACAAACTGTTCCAGTATCTTTGCCAAGAAAACCCCCAAATGGGTTCACAAAGTATTGGGCACAATTGAAAAATGACTGAATAACACTAGCTACTTGTTTAAGTTTACTCATCTATATGTTTATTGTTGCTCTCTAGCAGAATATCATCTCCTTGAAGGGCAGGGACTATCATGGCTTTTGTCTTTGTATCTCTAGAACTTAGAATAATGTTTGGCCCATAGCAAGCTCTCAAAATGCTATTTTATCCACCCATCCATCTATCTATTCATTCATTTGGTGAAGATGGGGACTGTTTTGTTTTTTTCCCCCCTAGCAGGGGTGGGGAACCTGTAGCACTGAGGCCATGTGTGGCCTTCTAGGTCCTTGGGCGTAATCTTTTGACTGAATCCAAGTTTTATGGAAATCCTTTTATTAAGGGGATTTGTTCTGTTAAGTTTGGATTCAGTCAAAGGACTGCACTTGAGGACCTAGAGGGCCACACGTGGCCTCGAGGCAGCGGGTTCCCCATTTCAGCTCCTAGTGCCCAGCACATTACCCAGCATGCAGTACGGGCTTAATAAATGGCTGTTGAATTGAACTGACAGAACCAACACTAAGATCAGGACAAGTTTTATGGGTGACTAGGATTTGACGGGCACCTGGAAGACGTACTCTGTTCCAAAATGCTCACCACCCCCAGATGCCCTAAGAGCTGAAATTCTACAATTAGAGATTCTTTCCTTTGGGTTAAGCTTCACGCTCTCTCTTACGTCCTCTTTTCACATAGAAATATCCCTGAGAGAGATGCCATATTGATACTTTAAATGAGTCATTCAGATCTTCTTGTTTTGTGACCAGAGGGACTAGGGGCAGCTGGAACAGTACTAAGCCCATGGGAAAGAGCAAAGAAAGAATAAATTGAGTCTTACCTACTTTAAAATGTAGTCTAGAACTGACTCTGGAAGTGAGCTCCAGGCTAGGGGACCTCTGGCCTCCAAAGGCCCGGGGTAGAGTGTAGGGGCTGAATGTCATCCAGATGGGCCTCTCAGGCCAAGATGAGGGGCTGGGGCAATCACCTCCAGCTTCCCCTGTGATTGAGGTTTCCTCTACGTGACTGTTTAGTGTTTTTTTCCTTTGGACTTTCTCCAAGTTTTTGTCATCTCTAGCTAAGTACGAGAGAGACCCGTGGTGAGGAGTTTGCTCAATTCCTTGTATAGGGCTGTACAAAAAAAAAAAAATGGAAGTGAGGAGAGAATATGCCAGGCTAAATTACCAGGCATGGTTGTTGGTATTTCATATGATTGTAACACTGACTACCATGGCTGATAGTTCCTAGAAAGTCAGGTGTGTTAAATTCCACCTCTCCCCAAGGAATCTTCTGTACCCTTAAGTGGGCTTGGGCATGTCTAGGCTCTCTTCAGATGGTTGCAGCCACCGCCTATGATAGTGTTAGTTCAAGAATAGAGGGACTCAGGGGGCGGAGCCAAGATGGTGGCTGGAAAGCAGGGACTAGCCTAAAACTCTCCCCCAGGACTCTCCAAACACCTATAAAAATGGCTCTGAACAAATTCTAGAACTGCAGAACCCACAAAATAGCAGAGGGAAGCAGGGCTCCAGCTCAGGACAGCCTGGATGGTCGCTGGGTAAGGTCTATTGCATGGAGCTGGGAGCAGAGCAGAGCCAAATGTGGGCTGTGCTTGAACCAATCAGACCGCGAGCCAAGTGGAACAGACCCTAGCACCCTGAATCAGTGAGCTGTGGCAGTTACCAGACTCCTCAACCCACAAATGCCAGAGACAACAGAGAAGGTTAGTGGGAAAAACTTCAGGGACACAGTGAAAGGAGTCAGTGGTTCTGCCACTACCCTGGGGGCAGCAGAGGTGGTGCAACTTGGAGGATAGAACTACAGCTGCAGTTGCTTCCAACCCCAGGCTCACCCATTGGGAGGAATTAAGTGGTAGATCAGAGCAGGAGTGCAGAGCCTGCTTAGATCTGAGTTGTGGTCCAGGTTGGCAGTTGTTGGGGGAGAAGGAATGCTGGTGTGGCAGAGCTTGCTGTATAGAAATAGCTCTGAAAACAACAGCACAGCCCCTCAAGCTTGGGACAAAATACTCTCTACTCTGCAAGCAGTTATGCCCCGATGAAAAACTCAAGGGTCAAATAGCTGGCTGGGAACATGTCCAGGCAGTGAAAACACTCTCAGATTCAGACTCAGACTTTGGAATTTTTCTTTGGTGACAAAGAAGACCAAAACACACAGCCACAGGAAGTCAACAAAGTCAAAGAGCCTACATCAAAAGCCTCCAAGAAAAACATGAACTGGTCTCAGGCCATGGAAGAGCTCAAAAAGGATTTGGAAAAGCAAGTTATAGAAGTAGAGGAAAAATTGGGAAGAGAAATGAGAGTGATCCGAGAAAACCATGAAAAACAAGTCAATGACTTGCTAAAGGAGACCCCCAAAATACTGAAGAAAATAACAAGTCACTTAACCCCAATTGCCCTGCCAAAAAAAAAGTTGAACTGTTTCCATTCTGACATGGGAAGATGATATTTGTAACTCATAAGATCTTTCTTATTATTAGGTTAGTTAGAAGGAGTATATACAGACAGAGGGCACAAGGTGAGTTGAATATGAAGGGATGATATCTAAAAAAACAAAATCAAATTAAGGGATGAGAGAGGAATATATCGAGAGAGGGAGAAAGGGAGAGATAGAATGGGGTAAATTATCTCACATAGAAGTGGAAAGAAAAAGCAGTTCATTGGAAGGGAAGAGGGGGCAGGTGAAGGGGAATGAGTGAATTTTGCTCTCATCAGATTTGACCTGAGGAGGGAATAACATGCACACTCAGTTGGGTATCTTACTTCACAGGAAAGAAGGAGGAAGGAAACAAAAAGGGGGGATGATAGAGGGGAGGGCAGATAGGGGGAGAGGTAATCAAAAGCAAACACTTTAGAAAAGGGACAGGGTCAAGGGAGAAAATTGAATAAAGGGGGATAGGATAGGAGGGAGGGAAATATAGTTAGTCTTTCACAACACAAGTATTGTGGAAGGGTTTGCATAATGATACACATATGGCCTATGTTGAATTGCTTTCCTTCTTAGGGAGGATGGGTGGGGAGGGAAGAGGGGAGAGAATTTGAACTCAGCATTTTAAAAGCAGAAGTTCAAAAAAAAGTTTTTGCATGCAACTGGGAAATAAGATACACAGGCAATGGGGCATAGAAATCTATCTTACCCTACAAGAAAGTAAGGGAAAAGGTGATGGGGGGGGAGTGGGATGACAGAAGGGAGGGCTGACTGGGGAATGGGGCAATTGAATATATGCCATCGTGGAGTGGGGGGAGGGTAGAAATGGGGAGAAAATTTGTAATTCAAACTCTTGTGAAAATCAATGCTGAAAACTAAAAATATTAAATATATAAATAATAATTAAAAAAAAGAATAGAGGGACTCCCTTGTACCCCAGTTCCATTTAACCACTACCAATCAGATTTGCTTTCCCAAAGAAATATTGACTTCAAAGGTAGAAAAGAAATATATAAAGAACTTATCTTAGTTCCCATAGAGCACAAGTCTCAGTTCCAAATCTAACCCCTCTCCACCTCAGGCTCCAGTCTTAGGCACCTTGGTTTCTCAGAGCTTACCCAACAGGCAGATTGGCTTCAACAACCTGCCTATAATCCTGATGTCAAGACCGCCATGGCTTAAACTCCTTGGTCTGGGGGTCTAGTGGCGACACCCACTGGTACCAGAAACTGAAGACACAGATCCCCCCATGGGGGAATCCTCTCTGTTCTCCCCTCTGAGCATGGTCTAATAGCCCCATTACATGGTATTCTGTGAGGCTTGAAAGTATGGGAAGGGGTTATGGAATCCTGCTCTGCCATAGGCTTAAAAATGCCTAAGAATTGCTTTTGTTCAGTGATTCAATGAACCTCTACCCTATTTTATTGTTAATAATAATAAAATTATATCATCAATGAATATTGATCTGTTATTATTAATAACTGGAATTTATATAGAAATTTACAATTACAAGATGCTTTACCTTTATTAGGTTATCGGATCTTCACAATAACTCTAAGTGATGATTAGAAGTGAAATGGTTTGTCCAAGATCACATACCAAATAAGAGAGGTAACTTGAGTTCAAGCCTTCCAGACTGTGCTGTTTCCAGCATAATTAGTTGCCTTTCTCCTCCCCCCCCTCCACTTCCCCTCTCCCTCTCTTCTCTCTCTCTCTCCATTGTGGAGTTATGATTTTGGTGTTGGGAACTGAGTGTAGAAACATCCACCACCAAGGCAGATCTAGAAATACCTTACAGTCTTGTCACGTGTTGCTGGAGGTCGGAGGTGGGGAACTGGGACTGAGAAGTTAAATGATTTACCATTGGTCACATATATAAAATATGTCATCACCAAGACTTGAAACCTTCTTTTCCTGACTCTTAAGGTTGACCATCTATTCACTAGGCAACACAATCTCTCTTTTTCGAAACAATAGTATCCTTGGGACCAGAGTATCTGAGTACCTGAGTCCTTTATTGCTTTCGTTCAGTTCCCTTCTCCATTCTCCTCTTATCTTGCAACTAGTCCCCCGCTCCCCTTGGTGCTGAGCTTTTAGAACTGGGAGCCGAGCGATTTGTGAGAAGCCAAAGGGCCTAGCAGAGAGTGAATGACACCCGCAGGCTCTGCTTGTGGCTTTTGAAGGATGGATGGGTCTCTGATATTGGCCTCACAGGTAATGAATGGCCAGGGCCATTGTGTGAATTGCTCCCTTATCTCACTCTGGCAAGGATTCCCTCTTCCTCTTCTTGAAAAATGGGCAGCTAGCCCATCTGGAAGCTGTGACCGATTTTTCACAAGAGCCTCCCTTCATCAGGATTGATGGATGGAATTTCTTTCTCTTCCAAAGAGCAACTTTATGCAGTCAGCTCCTTTCCCCTGAGCCTTCCCCTCTTCTCTTTGCTTTTTATATTCCACAAAATGGGTACAAAGATGCTAAAGATACTGGAAACAGGGGGAGTAAGGTGGAATGAACTATGGATTAGAAGTTAGGTGCCCAGCCTAAGGTGAGATGGAGTAGGGAAGGATATACTTTTCCTGGACTTATGATATGGAGGGTGGATGTAGATGGTGGAAAGAATTTAGGCCTTGAAGTCAGGAAGATCTAGGTTCAAATGCTGCCTCTGACATATTAGCCATGTAAATGGGGGTAAGTCACTTAAACCTTGTAGTGCTTCAGACCTCAGACTATAAGTTATAGACGAGTTGTTCATCTGCATTGGTGGATGGAGTTTCCACAGTAGGAGTCCCTTACATCCGTGAAATTACAGGTCTAGATTTTCACCCCCAAACCCTGCTTCCCAAATCAAGGTGGGGGGCAATGCCTAGTCTGTGCCTCTGAAACAGCTCATAGACATAGCAATACAGTTCCAGACCCAGAAGACTGACACTCAATTTTCTGATTCTTTATCTTAGTTTTCCCTCTGAAAAACTCTATAGCCTTTGGAAAATCACTGAAAGTTTTGAGATTTCAGGTTTATCTAATCTGTAAAATGAAAAACTAATAGCTTGATTAGGAAGGCTGCAACAAAAATGGTTAACAAGGAGATTAAACTCAAGATAAATGATAACGAAAGGGTACCTAGTTTGCCCTCAAGGAAATCAAGTCACCTGCTGCTGGCAATACTGTAGCATTATATTAAAATAACTTTCAAATGTGATTTCTGAGTCAGTTACTCACTCAACTAGTATTTATTAAACACCTACTCTAACACAGGTTCTCCGCTAAGTGCTGGGGATATAAAAAAGGCAAAAGAATAGTCCTTGTTTTCAAGGAGCCCATGGTCGAATGAAGGTGACAACATGCAAACAACTATGTATAAACAAAATACACACACCGGTGTGTGTGTGTGTATACAGATTAAATTGGGGATAGTTTCAGGGGGAAGGCACTAAGATATAAGGAGGACTGGCTTCTTGTAGAAGGTGAGACTTGAGGGAAGGTAGGAGGCAGAGATAAGGAGAAAGAGAATTCAGATATGGGGTGGGGTAGCCAGTGAAAATACTTTGATTGGGAGAAGGAATGTATTGTTCAAGAAACACCAAGGAGGTTGGTGTCACTAGATCAAAAAGTAGGTAGTGGAAACAAGGTGTAAGAAGACTGAAAAGGGAGGAAGGGACCAGATTATGAAAGGCTTTAAAAGCCAAATAGGACCTTATTTTTGATCCAGGAGATGATAGGGAGCCAATGGAGTTTATTGAATAGGGAGGTGATATGGTCAGACCTGAATTTTAGGAAGATCAATTTGAGAGCTGAGTAGAGGATTAACTGGAGTGGGAAGAGACATGTTAAAGAGACCAACCAAGCTGTTGCAATAGTCTAGGAGTGAGACGATGAAGGCCATCAAGGTGGTGGCCATGTCAGAGGGGAGAAGCAGGCATATGAAAGAGATGTTATGAAGGTAAAATGCACAAGACTTGACAACTGGTTGGTTATATGAGGTGAGAGAGTGAAGAATTGAGACTGACACCTAGGTTGTGAGCCTGGGTGACTGGGTGGCTAGTGGTACCCTCAACAGTGTTATGGAAGTTTAGAAAAGGAGAGAGTTAGGGGGCAAGCACAATAAAGTCAGTTTTAGATATGTTGAGTTTAAGGTGTCTATAGGACTTCCAGTTTGAGATATTCATGAAGCAGTTGGACATGCAAATCTGAAGGTTAAAAGAGAGCTTAGGCCTGGACAAATAGATCTGAGAGTCATTTACATAGATTTGATATTTGAAACCAGGGGAGCTGATAAGATCAGAAAATGAAATAGTATAGAAGGAAAAGAAATAGGACCTAGGACAGAGTCTTGGGGGACACCCACAGTTAATGGGCATGTCATGGATGAAGATGCAGCAAAAGAGATAAAGGAGTGGTCAGACAGGTAAGAGGAGAATCAGGAGAGAGCAGTATTAACAGCTAGGGAGAAGAAAGTATCAAGGAGAAGAGGGTGCTAACAGTATTAAAGGCATCAGAGAGGTAAAGAAGGATAAGGACTCAGAAAAGACCATTAGATTTGGTGATTAAGAAAATCATTGGTTACTAGTGAGAGCAGTTTTAAGTGAATGGTGAGGTCTGAAATGAGATTGTAGAGACTTTAGAAGATGGTGAGAAGAAAGGAAATAGAGGAATCTATTGTAGACCACCTTTTCAAAGAGTTTGGTCACAAAAGGGAGGAAAGATACAAAACAATAGCTACTGTGGTGGGATGGATCAAGTGAGGATTTTTTGATGATAGCGGAGTCACGAGCAGGATTGTAGGTAGTAGGGAAGCAGCTAGTAGACAGAGAAAGCTTGAAGTGAGAGAGCTGGGACGATAGAGAGGGTGATCTGCTGGAGAAGACGATGGAATGGAATCACTGCATATAGGTTTACTTTGGCAAGGAGAAGGGCCATCTCTTCATTTGAAACTGGTGAAGGAGGAGATGGTGGCAGAAGGCATCCGAGGGATGTAAGATGGGGAACAGGGAAGAAGAAAGAGCTCTCTGCAAATTGCGTCAGTATTTTCAGTGAAATATGAGGCAAATTTTTCAATTGAAGAGGTAGGCATAGGGGGAGATATAGGAAGTTTGAGGAAGGATGAAGAGGTTTGGAAGGAAGAAAGCAAACACTTGTTAAACATCTACTATGTGCCAGACACTATACTAAGTGCCATACAAATGTTATCTCATATGATCCTCACAACAGTCCCGGGATGTAGGTACTATTATTATTCTTATTTTAAAATTGAGGAAACTAAGGCAGACAGATGATGGTCACACAGATAGTCTGAGGCCAGATTTGAATTCAGGTCTTCCTGATCCATTATGCTACCTAGCTTCTCTAAGTCACTATGGTAAGTGGGAAAATGAATAAGAGGATATAAAAGAATTACCTTGCTGCAGTGAGAGCACAATTAGGATTATATAAAAAACTTGTAGTAGACCCAGTCAGCGTAATTTAGTGATATTTTTTTCAGTTTCATCTGGCAGCATATGAGTAGGAAGGAAGGCAGTAGAAGGCAGGAATGCTCTAAGGCTGAGACTGGGCAGGGAAAGGTCAAGGACAATATAAAGGGGTAAGGATTTTGAGAGAAGAAGACAGTGTAAGAGTTGAACTGGTTCACCAAGGAGTCAAGAGGGGGAAGGGAAAAGAGTGCAGTCAGTGCAGAGTTGACGGTTTGAGAAAGACCTGAGGGGTGGAGGGATTGGAGCTTGCTGTGTAGATGAAGAAAAACATTTGGAATCACAAAGCAGAAAAAGAGGTACAGCAATAACAGATTATAAAATAAAGGAATTTCAGAATTCATGAACATGAATGTGAAATACTTGTGGGTGATGGCACCATGAAGAGTTTGAGCATTTCTATGTGTAGCTATGGTAGGGTGAAGGAGCAGGTCATGGGAAATGAGCAAGTTGAAGAATTGTGAGGTCAGGGTATTTGAGGGAGTATGAATTTATATGTTAAAATTCCCTAACATGAGGGTAGGAATTGGAAAGGAGATAAAGATTGTGATTCAGGTGCTGAACTCATTGAGGAAAGGAGAGTGTGATGGAGGTCAGTAGACAACATCACTGTGATAGACTATGCCAAACAGAAGAGCTCTCTTAGGACTGCAGATAAGTAAATTGTCAATTTCAAAAAGGGGAAGAGCTGAACACTTCAAAATACAGAATACCAACTCCTGGTAAAATTTTAGGATGGGTTACTAAAGGGATGATTTATGAGAACTTAGACAGTTGTGGTTATTATGGACCAGTATGAGTTCATTAAGAGTGAGTGATGATGGACGAACTTTAAAAAATTACCCAACTCATAGATTAGGGAAATGCCATACACACAGTATATCTGGATTTCAGCAAAACATTTTGACAAAATTTCTCATAATGTCCTGGTGGAAAATATGGAGAAATGACTAGATAAAAGTGTTAAACTGGATGACTAAAAGAATTCAAAGAAAATTGCTTAATGCATGGAGGGAAGTCTCTAGTGATATGCTGGCTAGAATGCTCTGTCCTTGTCTTGATTATAACCAACATTTTAAATGAATTTCTTAGATGTCATGCTTATCAAGTTTGCAGATAACAGCAAGCTGGGGATGATAGCTAATAGGTGAATGACAGAATTGGGATATGAAAAATATCTTGACAGGCCAAACAGTAGACGGAAGCAAATAAGATGGAATTGACTAGGGATAGATGTATAGCTCTACATGTGGTAAAAAAAAAAGAAAATAAAAACCCACTGTACAAGTACAGGAATGAGAGATGTGGCTAGAAAGCAGTTCATGTAAAAAAAAAGTCTAGGTGGGCTTTTTTGTCAGCTATAATGTTAATATGTCAGTAGTGGGATGAGAGAACCAAAAAAGCTAGTGTGATCTCAGGCTACACTAAGAGAAATATGGTGACAGTCCCACTGTACTCTCTCAGACCACATCTGGAGTGTTGTGTCCCATTCTGGACACCATACTTGAACAGAGAAATTAACAAGTTGGAGTGTTTCCAAAAGGAGGTGAATTGGACAGGGAGGAGAGTCTATATACCATGCCATAAGAGGACTGGCTGGAGGAACAAAAGCTGTTTAGCCTGGAGAGAACAGACTTCCAAGGCACATGGTAGTTGCCTTCAAACCTCAAGGCTTCTCATGTGGGATAAAGATAAGAACTGTTCTGTTCAGCCCTGGAAAATAGAGCTAGGATTAATGGGTAGACATTGCAAGGAGGCAGATTTCAACTCAAGAGTAGGAAAAACCTTCTAGCAATTAGAACTGTCCAAAAGAGGAATGGGCTAGTGCCAAAGGATAATAGAATTTAGAGCAGGAAGAGGCCTCAGAGCTCAGCTAGTCCAACCTTCTTATTTTACAAATAAGGCAACTGAGGCCCGGAGAATTTAAGTGTCCTGTCCAAGATCACACAAATAGTAAGCACAGTAACAGAGCTAGGATTTGAACCCAGGCCAAATCCAGGCATGCTGTTTCTACATTACACTTCCTCTCTAGAAGCAGTAGATTTATGGTCATTAAAGGTCTTCTCGTAGACTCTGGATGACCACTGAGTAGCGATGTGAAGAGGACTCATACTTTATGTAGGCTTTGGACTAGATAATCATTGAGGTTTCTTCCAATGAGATGTGAACACCATGATCTCTGAAGGCTCAACATCGTAATGGGGAGTCATGAGGTGGCTGATTGAAGTACGTTACTGATGATGACTTGCATGTAAGAAGTACCATAAAAGACATTAACTAGGACATGTATGACCAGAAAACAAAGTGACCAGTCATGTAGTGATAGAAAGGGACAGCAGATGGACAACCCAAGTGTTGCGCTTATTCAATAGAACCACATTTCACCGTAATTTTGAGGAAGACCTCTAGGAAATTAGGAAGAAGTTCTAGGGCAAAATGTGGGAATGAATTACAGAGAGTGAGAAGGTATGGACATGTGATCTGCACTGGTGAAGGGAGTTCCCATGCTGATGAGATTATGGAAGCATCAAAGCAAAAATTTAGTGAGAATTATGGGCAAAAGCAAATTAGTTTCAACTGCAGAACTACAATCAAAAGTACCCAGTGGTTGATTATAGTTACACCTCCTTATTGTTGGGAGAGAGATGATGGGAGATTATAAATGTGCCAATGTGGATAGGGGGCAGCGTATATCCTTGTATTATCAGTTTGCAAAACAATCCTAATTGCTCCAGTTCCTTTCTTTCCCAATGTTTCTCTGTGCTAATTTGGGGCTGGCCCAGCCTGGGGACCCCCTCAGTTGGCTTCTCTTTTTGTGGCCTGCAGGGCTTCTTAAAATTTTTCCATTCACAACCCCTTTTCATGTTTTTGCAGTGCGCATTGGTGTTGTGTGGCATGGTGGCATGTGCAGTACAAAGTGTTCATGCTTTGTGTTTAGAACCAAGGCTGCAGTGATGTTGCATGATGCAACATGGGCAAGTGCTGCCAGAAACACCTCGGATTCATTACGTGTTTGATTTTTAATTAATTTTTGGTTGTTGTACATTTAGAAACCTTTTACTGTTGCCAATTTTTTCAGGACCCCATATGGGGCCGAGACCCACCGTTTGAGAAGGGCTGGCTGGACCACAGCTCTCATTTCACTCTTTTTGTAACCCAGCTAGCTATTGAAATGACCATCTTTGTGAATAGGAATTGGTTAAGTAAAGACTCAATCTTGGAACTTCAGCCCAAAACACACTTACTAAAATTTATGAATACTCTCAATAAATCAATGAGGGTTTATTTATTTTCTCTTAAAATTTGTATTGACATTTTGTTTTCGCATTACCTTCATTTCTGAATATATCCGTCCCCTCACTTGCCTGGAGAGTGTAACTCAAATGCTTAAATGAGTCTTTGAGGAAAAGTACTGTCTTTTGCCTTTTTTTGTATTGCCAGCTCTTAGATCATTACATAGCATGCAGTAGGGACATAAATGTTTATTGATTGGATATATGATAGGATCTATTTTGGAGTTCCCTTCAAGAATGCAAATTGCAACCTGCATGACTCTTGTCCATGTCTTCTCAAATTTGCCACGGGGTGGGTGGGTGGGGGAGAATCTGTCCAATGTGCTGGAGGTCTTTTATTTCTCCTGATACTGTGAGGCTACTGGCGGTGCACTCTTGCTGCCCACCTGTCATTCCTTATCCTTGCTAGATGACCAGCCCAACTTTTCTTCCCAACATACAATTCCAGGATGACATCTTTTACTTCTGTTCTTTCAATTTTCTCATTTTGCTGCCTTTTTCACCAGCCTCATGTGCTTCTCCATTGCCCTCTGTGTGATATTCAATTTTAATTCTTCTAAGAATGTTATATTCCATATCTCCTTGCCATGCAGCAGCACTGGTAGAATGCTGGTATTTTATACCAAATGAAGTTTTGTCAGTTGATAAACATTCATTAAACAGCTACTATGTGCCAGGCTACTATGTGTTACATTGAACAGCTATTATGTGTTAAACTCTGGGGATACAAAGAAAAGGCAAAAAACAATCTCTGCTCTGGAGGAGCTCTCAGTCTAACGGGGGAGACAACATGTAAAGAACTATGTTCAAACAAGGTATATGCAGGACAAATAGGAAATAATCCATAAAGGCATTGGGTCAGTTAATGTTTCCAAATTTTGTGGCATATTATTCTTTAGAATTTGAATAAGAAATTAGGATTACTGGGAATTCTCTTATATTTTTGGAGTCATAAGATATTCTGTATTTTTCATAACATTTTATTTGTTTTAGAAGATGATTGACCACAATAACAATGAATTACTTTTTGTGTTAGAGTTATACTAAAAATTCTAGAGGTTTTCTATTAATAAAGACATCATTATCAGTGCAGCTTATTGTTATTATGAATGAATATATTGTGACAATGATTTAAAACATATTTGGCAACAAACTGACTGATCTCCTTGATCTTTCTTAAAATGCAGCATTTTTCATATTCATTAATCATTATTCTGAATATCTAAAAATTTGTTAAGGAAATAAGTATTTAGTATAATAACATTCACAGTGAACTATAACCTATAACATATTCAAAAGCAAACGTTGTTGGGAAGTATTTGCATACCATAAAATTCAGATCTCCTAGCACAGCTAAAAGCACTACACAGAAATAGGTGTTGAAATAGCTAATTTACATCCTTTGCTTCCAAAACTTGTTATTTCTTGGAACACCACTCATGGGAT
The DNA here is from genome assembly GCF_011100635.1 of Trichosurus vulpecula. NCBI lineage: Eukaryota > Metazoa > Chordata > Mammalia > Diprotodontia > Phalangeridae > Trichosurus > Trichosurus vulpecula. The sequence continues at coordinate 177,117,412 of NC_050574.1, forward strand.
TTGAGTATACTATTTGCATAAACTTATTAATACTTATTTTTATTTGCAAGAATGACTCATTGTTAGCAGAAGACAAGGCCACGAACATACACTGATAGTACGCCAACAGTCACAAGCAAGACTAATTAAATTGTGACCATTTATCTCCTGTCCTGATTCCTAGAAATGTTGACCTTAACCTTTCAACTCTGCATTTCAGCATTTCCTCTCTTGCTTTTGACTTGATGTCAGTGGATTTCTTCAAACCAGTAATGTTCTTTGTTGATTATTAACTTTTCTCTCAGGAGAATTCTCATACCTTTCCCTCATTTCTTAACTGATTTTTCCTTGGGATTTAGAAAAACATTAATTTCCAGAGAAATTTGGAGAAGGAATTCACACACAGGAACACTAAGACCATTAAAAAAAGTGTTTTTATAATATCCCATGGGCAATACAGTCTCTTCTCCTCCTTCTGTTCAACTCCTGGGACCTGACTTGTCCCTCCCTATGGTTGGCCCCAGATTATCTAATGGATAAGCTCTATAGGATGTCCATCACAAAGTAGTTTATAATCTGGGCAACAGGCCCTCTTCATCCACTTGTTCTTTCTTGATTTTGAGTGGTTACAGATATCTTCTAGGAAGGAGGCTTTATAGTGTTCTGAGGCTTGATGTAATCAGCACAGTATCATCAACAAACAGGAGCATCTGGAATACTTTACCAGTAAATCCACAGTGATGGAGCTTTGTAATTTCTTAAAGGCAATCTCACTAAATTTCTTCCATCATAGTAGTGAACACATTTTTCCATTGGCCCCCAGGATATTCTTGCCCTTTTCTCAAGGAATTTAGTATCTGGTTTACAGTTTCCCTTTCCATCCCAACTCCTGCCTTTATACTAACATACATACATGCATACATGCATATAACCAACGTATAACATTAATGTTAATTTGATCTTAAACACTTTCTCCTCCCAATTCCTTGATCTCCTCCATTTTCATCATCCATTCCTCCTATTACACATAGGAATGTCTTTCTTTGAAAGATCTTGATATTATCATTAACCATAAGCATTCCAATTCAATGATAAAAAACTTAAAAATTTCTTTATCCTGTCATAACCTCCTTTCATCCCATCTCTCCCTATGCTTCACCCATCTTGTACATGCATAAAACCAATTTACCGTTATGTATGCTAATGAGTACCGATGATACACTTAGAAGACTTACATTCATCAATGCATGCAATCAAAATTGATTGACTATTCAACAATAAAACCATCAACCCCTCTAGAAAGAAACCACCTACCTGATTCCTAAAGCTCCTAGTAAATGTGTCTCCTATCGGTATTCACAACAAAGTGCCCTCTCTGCCCAGCTGGAGGCTGTATGTCTCCCTTCCAAATGGCATTCTGACAAGACTCCATCAATCAGCACTGCTCTCAATTGAACATGGGATTCTTGGATTTCCATGTGTGGCAAGGCAAGAGCCTGTTCTAGTCTCAATCCAGGAGTAGGCTGATATGACGGTTAGGGCCTCGTGTGGAGTTTTAGGGTCCTGCTTAAGAACATCTATAAATTATACCTAAGTTCTGATTGGTGATTGATCACCTAAGCTTATGCTGAAAGGATCAATCAAAGCTTTGGTTTCCTAATATCATTAGCAAATGTTTATCAGTTGTTTCCCAGATTTCAAACACTTTTGTTATTAGCAGTTGTTTACCAAATTTGGCCCATGCTCACAACATTAATAATAGTTTACCAAATTTGGGGGACATGTGTAATTTCTAGTCTGTCAATCATTTATTAAGTGTCTGCTACATATCAGGCACTATGTTAAGGGTTGGCAATACAAATATGAAAAAGATAGTCCCTACCCTCAAGGAACTTACGATCTAATAAGGGAAGACAACATACAAAAGGAAGCTCTGAAAAGGGGTGTAGAGGGAAGGTACCTGGTATACAAGCATGATGGGGTCCAGTCCAAAGGAGTGCAACTGGGTGGGGAGAAAAATCTGTACGCCAAACTATATCACCAGGTATTTATATTACAGAAAAACACCTTGTGTAGCAACCACTTAGTAACAAGATGGAGACTTAAATGAAATAGATTCTCACATCCTGTTAATATATTTATCCCTGCTAAACCTCCTAGACCTATTTCTTTAATCTTTCTTTTCAGTATTGTCCCAAGCTATTACCCCTGTTCTAACCCCCCTTTCCTCCTTTCCCAGTCTCAACCTTATAGTCAATCTATTCAGCTCTACATTGTCCTCTGCTCTGAGGCTCTACATGCCTTACCTCCTCCCCTATCCCCTCAATACTTATGCCTTGCCAAATCCCAACCACAAATTACAATCATCATCTTACCTCCACTGTTGCTACTCAGATGCTGATGAACAAAGCTGGAAGAAATCACAAAACTGAGCTGTTTGCTAAAAATTTCTGTTACCTAATCTCTTGTTGTTCAATCCTGTCCAAGTCTTAGTGACCCCATTTTTAGATTTTCTTGGCAATACTAGAGTAGTTTGCCATTTACTTCTTCAGTGGATTGAGGCAAACAGAGGTTAGGTGACTTGTTCATGGTCACACAGCTAGTGTGAGGCTAGATTTGAACTTAGGTCTTCCTGACTCGAGGCCCAGCCCTCTATCCACTTACCCACCTAGCTGCCTCCTATCTAATCTTTACTGAGTCTTTATATCCCTACTTGATTCTTTGTTGCATTTCCCATTCTCCTGATCTCTGATTGCACTGCCTACTGGATATTTTGTCCCCTAGTCTTCTCAATCTCCACATGCTGAAAACAAAATTCATTATTTTTTCTTCCAAACTCATCCCCCTTCCAAATTTTCTTAGTTCTATTGAGGGCACCACCATTCTTCCAGTCAATAATGTGTACAATATTAAAGTTGTCCTTGACTTCATACCCTCCCTCATCTTACAGAGACAATTGATCAGTGGCCAAATCCTATTATTTATACCTCCACAATGTATCTCCCATCCCTCCCCTTATCTCTACTTACATGGTCACTAGCTTATTTCAAGTCCTCATCACCTCTAACCTGGAAAACTGAAATAGCCTACTAATTAGTCTCCTTCCTTTGCCCTCTCTGATCCATTCTTCACACAGCCACTAAAGTGATTTTCCTAAAATGTGAGTTTGACCATGTTTCCTTCTTAGTAAACTCCAAAGCCTCCCTATTATAAAGTCACTTCCTTATATAAAGGTGGAGCAGTGGAGAGAATGCTGAGCCTGGAGTCAGGAAGACTTGAGTTCAGATCTTATTCCAAATACTTAATAACTATGTGACTACAGTCAAGCTACTTAACTTTTGTCTACCTCAGTTTCCTCAACTGTAAAATGGGGATGATGAAATTACCTACCTTGCAAGATTGTTATGATCAGCAAATAAGATATTTATAAAGCTCTTAGAGTAGTTCCTAGCACAAAGTAGGCACTTAAATGAGTTTTCCCTTCCTTTCTTACTCCCCTTTCCACACTTTGCAATCCAAACTGACTTTTTTGTAGTTTCTCAAAAAGGATACTTCATCTCCTATTTCAGGGCTTTTGTGTCAGCTGATCTTCATGCCTTGAATGTGTGCCCATTTCACCTCCACCTCTTAGAATACTTTATTTTCTTCAAAACACCACTCATGGGATACCTTCTAAATGAAGGTTCTCCTGATGCCTTTCCTCCCCCAGCTGCCCTTCCCCTCCACAATTATTTCTTATTCATTTTGTGTAAGTTCTCTGTCTCTGTCTCTCTCTGTCTCTGTCTCTCTCTCTCTCTCGATATGGATATAGATAGATAGATATGGTTATGGACATGTTGTCTTTCCTACTAGAATATAAGCTCTTTGAAAGAATAGGCTTTTATTTTTATCTTTGTATAGCTAGCACCTGGCACAGTTCCAGAAACATAGTAGCTTCCAAATAAATGCTTTCTTATTGATTGATTGTGCCTTACTAATACCCTCATCAAGGATGCCCTAAGTTCACACAGCATTTCCAACCCCCCACTTTTGCAACAAAGAATAAAAAGATAGAGAAAAAAATCAGTTCAGCAAAACTAACATGTTAGCTAAGATTGTTCTCCACTCATATTCTTCCTCCTATAATAATTGCAAGAATTTATATAGTGTTGTAAATTTTGCAAAGTGCTTTATACATATTATCTCCTTTGATCCTCATGGGGTCAAATATGATATAGGTGCTATTGTTAACCCTGTTTTACAGATAAGGAAACTGAGACAGATAGAGGTTAAGTAATTTGTACAGGGTCACACAGCTAGTAAGTGTCTGAGACCAGATTTGAAATCAGGTGTTCCTTGACTCCAGATCCATTGATCTACCCACTGGGCCACCTCTTTTTTTCTCAGCTCCCTTCACCCCTTCAATCACTGTGTACCTGGATTACAAAGAAGAGAGGACAACAAGCATTCAATGAGTATCTAGCATGTGCCAGGCACTGTGCTTGGTGCCTGAGACATAAAAACAAAAGTGACACAGGTTTCTGCCTTGAAAAACTTACATTTGAATACATTGCATTCTTCCCTCATTTTGTCAATTCCCTGACCGATGCCATCCATGTAGGACCTTTAGTGAAACACCCTGTGTGATGCTCCAGCATACCTGGAGGCTAGAGGCCAGGACTGGCACCTGGCTTTGGAAGGGCCAGGATTCTTGTCTCAATTTTGCCCTGAAATATGGAGGTACTCTCTATTTTCCCTACCTATGACAAGAATGTCCCAGTGTGTACAAAGCCAAGGGATGGGGACTGAACCTATGATTTCATAGATATAGATCTAGACCTAGTCACTCCACTAGGCTTTAGTCTTATATCACCAATTGCTTGATGGATTCAAACTGGATGTCTCAAAGACATCTCAACCCAAACATGTTCAAAACTGAAGTCATTACCTTTCTCCCTAAATCCTCTCCTCTCCCAGACTTTTCTGTTTTTGTCTAATCTGTATTTATGTTCCAGTCTCTGAGGTTTGTGACCTTGGTATCATCCTGGACTTCTCATTTTCCCTCAATCCACACATCAAATCAATTGCCAAATTAGTTATTTCTACCTCCAAAACATCTCTTACATATGACACCTTCTCTTCATTCATGTAGCTAGTTCAGGCCTTCTTTACCATTTGACTAGATTTAAAAAAAATTTAAGTTTATTTATTTTATTTGTGATTTATGAAATAAAGCAAACATTTCCATAACATAGTAGAATAAAAAAAGATGATTGCACATGAAACTGCAAATCCATTATAAACAACTCACTATTTCTTTTAAATACACAACAAAATTATCACATAAATTTCTTTTTTCCATTTTTTTCTCCCCCCATCCTCATCCTTGAGATGGCTACCATTACATACACACACACACACACACACACACACACACACACACACACACAAAATCATTCTATACATCTATTTACCAGTTCTTCTCTGGATGTAGATAGCATCTTCCTTCATATGTTCTTTGTAGTTACTTTGGGTATTTATAATAGTCAAAATGACTTAGTCACTCAAAATTGTTCTTAAAACAATATTGTTGGTACTGTATACAACCTTCTCTCGCTTCTTCTCATTTTGCTCTTCATTATTTGGTGCAAGTTTATCCCTGTTTTTCTAAAATCTGCGAGCTCATCATTTCTTATAGCGTAATAGTATTCCATCACAATCATATAGCACAACTTGTTCAATCCTTCCTCAATCGATGGGTTATTTCAGCACCTCAATTTATCCTACATACTGCTGCCAAAGCCATCTACCTTAAGTGCAGATTTGACCATGTAACTCTCCTACTCAACCACTCTAGTGGCTTCCTATTATCTCTAGGATAAAATATGACCTCCTCTGTTTACATTTTAAGATCCTACCCAACCTGGCCCCAACCCATCTTTTCAGCCTCATTGGAAATCACTCCCCATCCTGCTCACTGTGATTGAGGCAGTTAAGTGATACAGTAGATAGAGGGAGTGACCTGAAGTCAGGAAGACCTGAGTTCAAATTTTGCCTCAACTACTAGCTATATAACCCCTGGCAAGTCACTAAATTTCCCTAAGCCTCAGTTTCCTCATCTGTAAATTGGGTATAATAATAGCACTTACTTTCCAGGATTGTTGTGAAGTTCAAATGGAGTAACATTGCAGAGTAAATCACTGTGTAAATGTTAAAGTGCTGTATACATGTCAGCTATTGTTGCCCACTCAGCCTAACTCCTCTTTGTTCCTCACACACATCGTGCCATCTCCCATTTCTTTGTCTTTGCACCGGCTGTTGCCCATGCCTGGCATGCAGTCCCTCCTTACTTCACAGAGTCCTTCCCTTCCTTTAGCACTTAGCTCAAATACCATCTTCTGCCCATTCCAATGTATTTTATCTAGTACGATTAGTATTTCCCACTATGAACTTGTCATTATAAGGATCCTGTTTCCCTTGAAAAGAAAACTTTCTCCCTCAAATATGGAAGACTTGTGGGATTGAATTGAATTATTCGCTAATAAGTGTTTATAGCTTACAAAGTTCTAGGGTATAAAAGTGATGTTTTAATGTACAGTTGTTGGTACTGAAAAGAAAACGGTGCTAAGAAACACGGGCTTATTAGGAGTGACTTTGAAATTAAGGGGGGAAGGGGATGGAAGCAGAGAAGGAGTCATGGGATTTAGAAATAGAAGGGACCTTAGAGATCATCTAGCCAAATCTCCTTCTTTTACGTATAAAGAATCTGAAAAAATAGAATTTAAATAACTTGTTTAAGACCAAACAGCTTGTAATTAAATAGAGGATTCAAACCCAGGTCTTTGGACTCCAAATCTATTGCTGTTTCTACTACATTGAGCTGACCTAGCGTAGCAGAAAAAGCAATCAAAGATGAAAAGACAAATAGAAGGTTTTAAAAGAGAGGTTAAAAAAATGATGGCAGTATGGTGGTTGGAAATTTGGGTGGAGAAGGTAAAGCAAAAAAGAGGCATTTATTGGGCAACAAGGGCTCAGTAAACATAAGGACACCACAAAGGAGACAGGATGATTGATGTAGGTCCTCAAGCTACAAGGGGCAGCCAGACAATGATTACATTAACTGAGCAGAGGTGAGACATCTCGAAAGGTCACAGAAGTGGGGAACAGCTGCTAAGACAATTTATCCAGGCATATGGGTGGTAGTAGTGGTGTGCTGAATGAAAGATGCTTGACATACCCTGTGCAAAATACTGGGAAGCTATTAAATTGAAGTTTGTATGACCGTGAGGGGAAATTTTGATAGTCAACTGAGGACTGGACCTAGGAAGCATAGAGAAAGGACTTGCTTGTTTCTGAAAGAAATAACCCCAGCCTTCTAATTGTCACAACAATGCTTAGGCATGTTCTAGGAGAGACCCCTTATCCCCTTGAATGCAGGGATTCTTGAACTTTTTTGTCAGTTTGGTGAAGTCTATGGATACCATTCTTAGGATAATGTTTTTAAATAACTGAAGGAAATACTAAATTACATTTAGAAGTTAATGAAAATAAAGATGTAATTTTTTCTCATCCAAGTTCATGGACCCACTGAAATGTATGCATAGAACCTTTGTAGTTTATGTACTCTAGTTAATGACCTTTGTCTATTGTGTCCTGAAAAGGTATGGAATTCCATAGAAAAGACCAAACTTTGTTGAACTTGCTTTGTCCTCAGGCCTTGTTGCCCATTAATACTAAATTGTGTACTAATACATTAATACTAAATATTAATACTAACACATTAATACTAAATGGCATTAATACTAAATAGGAAATTGCCTATGAAGTTCATGATTTGTGCATGATCTATACCCTTGACCTTTAATGGAAGCTATATATATATATGGACTCCAGAGAGTGGAGATCTGGAGTGAAAGAAAGGGAAGAGAGACCTATAGAAAAAAAAACAGATGGTTTCCTGAAGGAAGGTCTGCACTATCATGTGGCTTCAGGGATAGCAATAGATGGAGGCAGCAGTAAAGCCGGGCACATCAGCTGGCAGCAGTGGGGTGATAGAGGAGTTCCTAGACTGAACAAAGGATCTGGTTCAAGTTAGGAACTTCAGGACCTAGAAAGAAGAACAATAAAGCATGGAACCATCAAAGCAAAAGAAACAGAAGAATAAGAAGGAAGAAGTGGAACAGGGTGCAGAGGAAGAGGAAGAAGAAGAACAACAACAACCATCCAGACCTTGACTCTCACTTGTAGTTTGAGTTCTAGGGACTATGTAGACTCAACCAATGGAAAAAAGTTGACTTTCTAGCAGCCTGGATATTTAACTTTGCTTTATGGTGCAGTGTCCTTAACCACAGGTTGGTGCTAAAATTTTGGAGTGAATATATAAACTCCTGGGGAAGGTAGAACTCAACATAGGAGTTGATTACTTGGTTCTATTAGCTCAAGTGCTTCCTACTTATGAGGATGACTTATCTACTATGAATTAGGAGGACTATATATTTTCCTGGGAAGTGCAGGTTCACCAAAGGCAAAGGTGCTTGCATGTCTCTTGCAGCTCTAAGTCCTTTCTCCTTGCAGAAGGGCCCTTCTCAAGATGGCACAATAAATCTGGACATCCCTGGGGAAGGCAGAGACCCACCGTAGAGGTGGTTGGGGTTATATTAATTTTTTATAGGCTCAGGCATTTCAGTCTTGGTGTTTATTCTGTTGGATCAAATAAAACCTCTTCTTATTCATCTGAGCACTTGCCAGGGAACTGAGGGTCTTTTCCCTCTTTAATTGAGTCCTTGAAATTAACCAAATTTTAATATTCTTTGGAGACATCCTAGAAGGGGAAAATATGAGCCCAATTTTGATGCTTCTTCTACCTCCCAAAATAAACTTGTTCCACTTTGGGATAATTCTAACTATTAGAAAGTTTTCCTCCTTCTAGAATAAGCTCCTTGATCAGATACTTTCATTTTTGCCTTTGTATCCTCAGCATCTAACATGGTGTCTGTCACATAGGAGGTGCTTAATATATATGTATTCATTGGTTTATTATAATAAGCTTAAATCTGTCTCTTTTCACTTTCCACATTCCTATATTTCCACTTTCCTATATTTACCCACTGGGACAGAGTAGAATAAGTCCAATCCTGCTTCCATTTTTAATAAAATACTTAATGACAGCTACTCTATGCTCCTTAAGTAGTGTCTTCCCTCAACCCTAGTTCCTTCTACTGAGCTTTATATAAGATGATTTTGGAGAACTTTGTGATCCTGGTTGCCCTTCTTTGGATACCTTCCAGTTTATCAACATCCTCCTTAAAGTGTAATGTCCAGAACTGAAAACAGTATTCCAGGTGTTGTCTGACCTGTGTAGAGTGTGGTGAAGTATCACATCCATAATCCTGAGCTGCCTGACACAACAGTCACTTTCTTGGCTACTATACCACACTATTAACTAGTACTGAGCTTATTGTCCATTGAAATCCTAAAACCTTTTCAGACAAACTGATGTCTAGCCATGCATTCACAGTTACAGACTTTTGAAGTTGACTTTTTGAACCCAAGTGTAAAACATTTCCATTGATTTCTATCACATTTCATCATATTAGATTGAGTTCAGTGTATTAGCCTGTCAAGATCTTTTAGAATACTGACTTCAGACAGTATTAATCAGTAATCTAATATGCTAGTTGTTATTCCCAGCTTTTCATCATTTGCAAATCCGATAAGCATGTGTTCTATTCCTTTACACAGTCATTGATAAAAATGTTGTGCAGCACAGAGCCAAGAACAGATTTCCAGGATACTCTGCTGGTGATTCTCCAAACTGACATCAAAACCATGACTACTCTGAGTCCAATCATTCACAGTGTTGACCTGTGCTACCTCAGGTTTGAGGCACTTTGTGGGTTATTTTTACCAGTCAGCTAGGGGACACATTAATTCTAAATAAAAGTCACTTAATATGGAACATATCCTGCCAAAAGTTACCAAATAACTAATGGGGAAAGGCATACAGGAAGATAATATGTTTGACCAGAAAACATGAGTAAAGGGACATACTATAATAACCCATATGGCCAAGGGATAGGAATAGACAAGGCTACCTATAAGATTTTCATTGTAGGATTGTTGATGTGCTGTGGCGATGCCACTGTACTTCTCTCTGCTGGGTACTATGTTCCAACTCTTTGCTCTCCTCTGGACATCTCTGAGCATCACTTCTCTGCCTTCACTGGGCTGAGGAGGTCTAATTACTTTTAAGAGTATCCCCAGTGGTCTTGTGACCACCAGATTGCTTTGTGCTACCATCCAACGGGCTTCAGGTTTTCAAGGCCATCTGATTCTCTCTACTATTGAGATATAGGGGCTAAAAAACTCCTTGACAAAGCAGCTTTATGCCCTTTTGATGCACAAGTGAGGCTACGAGGCACCATACCCAGGTAACAAAAATCAGGTAGAGAAGGCAGGGCCACCCATGCCTACCCCGGTACACATTCTTGTTTTTTGTTATATACATACATATAAAGATATACATACACACATATACATATATGTATATATGTGTTTATATGTATAATGTATGTGTGTACACATATACGTATATATACATGCATGTGTATCTGCCAGCAACAAAACCCGCTGGCCTCCTTAGACCCCTAATCATATTATTATTTAGTCCACCTCTCTCCCATTGCTTGTACTAGAATATCATGAGAAACACTGTCCAGTTAGGTCAGGCTCTCCTTGTGTCTCCTTTTCTATTTTCTCATAGCACCCAGTGGATGTCTCTAAACATAGTGGGTCTTTTACCACTATTCTTGACTTACTAATTAGCAGTCAGAAAGTGAGAGAGATTTTCTGTCAATTCTATAGAGATGCTTGGTCAATATCTATAAAATAACAGGTTTGGATTCAAAGTTCCTTTGCAGCTATAATTCTGTAATTCTATGATCCCATGACATCTTGATTCTCCTCTATATGGAAAACATGTTGCAGGATTCTAAGGTCTTTGACATGTGCTTGAGACTAACCATCACAACATTCTTGGATGCAATGAAATGGAGTATGCATTGAAATCTTTTATGGATTGAACATAAATTAATTATGACCCCTTCTGTTGCAGAGAACCTTCATATATAATTAACATTTGCTGCATCAGAGAGAAGGGATCAGAGGTGATGAAGAAGGAAAGGAACCTGACAGCTTGGATTGGAAAAAGTAAAAAATAACTCTTTATTGAGATTTCTCTTTGAGGAAATAATTGCGGTCTTCAGAGGCCCTGGTTCTGGCCCCTGCATCAGCTCCATTCATGTAAGAAGCTAGATCCCTACTATTCATTGGAATATAGTTGTGAGGAGGTGAAGGATGAGGCTAGTTCTCCAGTTCCTTTGCCCAAAGTACCTTAACTCCTTCTTCTGTGCATGTTGGATTGGTTGTACTGTCCACAGACACTCTGCTTTGATGTCTCATCATGATATGGAGATAACCTGGGCTCTCAAAGATTATTCCAGTGGCTGGTTGTAATCTCTTACAGGTCCTAGTAAGCTAGAAAGGCTTTGAGTACAGACCCTGTAAAATGATCTATGTCTGTTTGAGGATCCGCATAACTAGGAAAGAGAGGTTCATCACCGGAAAATTGGTCACCAAGTGATGAAACTTTTCACACAGAAATTATTGAAGAATATCTGCTGAGATGTAGAAGAATCACTACCTGCATTGGTGGTAGGACAACCCCTATTTAGGGCATAGCAAATGATCTGGATTTACTCTCCCAAATCTGCTTGCACTGGCAGGTCAAGTTATGCCTGAGATTTTACCTCATATCCAAAAAATGGGCGAAGATGACGAAAACCAGGCATAGTCAGTGCTTGAGGGACTAGGAGAAGATAGATATGTGAATACTGTGTTATTAGAACTAGAATTGGTTCAGTCTTTCTGTTTATCAATTTAGATTTAAGTAAGGATAGTAGATATTCCTACTCTTTAATACGTACACACATACGTATGTATATATATACACATGTATGTACATATATATGTGTGTATATATATAGTCTTCTCTTTTTTTCTTTATTATAAGGGATAGTTCTATGGATGCAGGAGCAGGGAGGGATATTTTTGAAGGTAATATGAAAACAAATAGCCAAAAAATTTTTAAAAGAGGATTTACTCAACACACTTAAATGAGCAAATACTGGGGAATTTTTTTTTTTAGAAAAAGCATGATGGCTGGAGGGGATGGATTAAGAAAGGCTTCATGTAAAAGGTGGCATAAGCTGAGCTTTGAAGGAACCTAAGAGTTTTAAGAGGTGGAGGGGAGCAAAGGGTGCATTCTGGGTATTGAAGACAGCCAGTGCGAAAGTCTGGAGATAGGAAATGGAGAGTTATGTGTAGAGAGCAGCAGGAAGGCCAGTTTGGTAGGCCTGTAGATGATGTTGGGCATCAAGATAAAAAGTGATGAGGACAAAGAAGAGATTCAGACAAAGTTCTCAGAGATCATTTTTAGCTGGAAGGATAACAGAAATCACAGAATCATGGAATCCTAGTATTAAATTATAAGGACCTCAAACATCATCCAGTTCAGTCAGGCAACAAACGTTTATTAAACATCTACTCCTTGCCAGGTACTGCGCTAAGTTCTGGGGATACAAGGAAAGATCATACACATACATGCATGTATATGCACATAAACCCACAAAACAAACCAGTAGTCTTTCTGTCTTTGCTTTAAGACCCAAGTGAGAAGAAAACCTACCACTTTTGAAGGAAACCTATTGCATTTTGGGATAACTCTAATTGTTAGAAAGTTTGTCTTTATATTGAGCCTAAATTTGCCTCTCTGTAAATTATATCCATTGCTCCCAGTTCTATCTTTTGGGACTAAGCAGAACAAGTCAATTTCTGGTAAATGTTTAAAAACAGGCTCTCTAAAAGTGCAAGCTTGATAGACTTTTAAGTGTCATCCATGTTATTACTATTTTCTCCAACACTTTCTCTTTTACATGACTACTTCAAATACTTGAGAACAATTATTATATTCATCCTAAGCCTTCTCATCTCCATGTTAAACATATCTAGTTCCTGCAACTTTGATAGTCTAGTCTCCAGCCTCCTCATCACCCTGGTTGTTCTCTTTGTGATAGTTGCCGGCCTATCAATAATCCTTCCTGATTTGTAATACCCAGAGTTGGACGCCATAATCAAGATGTGTTCAGACTAGGGCAGAGTATGGTAAAACTTGGTAAAGGTTGGGGAAGGAGGTGGCACATACTCTGGACATTGAAGGAAGAAAAGAATTTTTTGACAATTACAGATGTGAAGGGAGTACCTTCCAGCCAAGGCAGCCTGCTTGTGTGATAACTAGGGAGAAGTAAGGGCTAGGACAAAATCCAAGAGCAACTAATGGTCCAGTTTCGTTAGAGCATAGAGGATATTAAGGGGAATAGTATAAAATTGGGCTGAGAAAGTAGGTTGGAGCCACATCATGGAGAAATGTGTACTTATTCTGCTGGCTCTCAGTGAAGGTATTTGATGAAGACAGTGACATGGTCAGATCTGCGTGCAAAGAGTATTTTGGCAGCTTTCCCCAGCTGAAAGTGATCTCTCCCTCCTCATTTTTCTGAGAATATTTTTTTCTGAATCTTTCCTTTTGTTCTTGTTAAATTCTACATGTGGGAAGGATGAAATGAATAAAAGAGGGACTGGAGACAGCGAGACCAGTTAGGAAGTTATTACAATAGAGATGATAAGAAGTAATGGAAGTATGAATGGAGAGGAAGGGACTGATGGGGGAGATATTCTTGTGGGGTAGAAAGAACAAAATTTAACAGCTGATTGGATGGGGCAGGTGATGGAGAGGGAGTAATTGAGGGAATAAATGACTAAGGTTTTGAATATGGGTGACTGGAAGTTTAATGTCACCCTCAACAAAAAGAAGAAATTGAGAAGAGGAGATATGTTTAAGAGAGAAGCTAATACTAAAGTAGGGTTATGGGATTTAAAGACAGAAGAAGCCTTGGAGATCTAGTCCAACATTTAATTATATGTGTATGCATATACATGTTAGTTTTCTAATGAACTATAATATTCTTGAAGTCAAAGACTATTTCAATTTCATCTTTGCATCCTTAGAAATTAACATTGTGACTGGTGTATAGTAGGTATTAAATAAATGTTTAGTGATTGATTTATAAAAGAGAGAATTGATGCCTAGAGAGGATATGTAAAGAAATAAAGAAAATGAGGCCAAGAGAGGTTGAACAGCCCAAAGTGCTCTAGGAAGTAAGTTGCAGAACTTGGATGTGAATTCAGGCTCTTTGACTCCAAATCCAGGATTCTTTTCACTATGCCATGTTGTTTCCCAGTTTTAAAAACATACAGGGTTATGCTGGTAAATGTTTAATGACCAACTTTCCACAAAAAAATGTGCATGACATACTTTTAAGCTTAATGTGCATTATTAGCATTTTTTCATCACTTTCTTAAGTCTGGAAACAAATAAACAAAAAAATAAATCAAGCCCTTATTTATAGCATTTGCTGATTTCTGAAGTGTAAATGCTAACACTGAAAATTTAACAATCAGCTCTTGCAAGCTGATTCAAGCTGGCTCTAGCATAGTCCTGCAGGTATCCTGTGGCTCAATGGGCCCTCAGAAGGCTGGGTTTAATTCTAGGGAACTTGACTCCAAAGATGGGATGGTCAGGTTTTTATTTTCTCTCTCTGGCTCTGCCCCCACACCCAAGTAACTTCAGGGACGCCTCTAAAATAAAGCTAACGTATGGCTCACATCTAAGGTTTCTTTAAATTATGTGTAACAAGCCCCTTGTGGAAAAGACACTCAATTTACAATAAGGGTATTGATTATAGGGCAAGCTCCTTATTCCCTACATCACAGAAACTGCACAGTATATAAAAGACTCATGAATAAATACAGAAACCATAGAACATCTCAAATAGCCCATTACATTCTTCTGGACAGTAAAGACCATTTTCACAACTATTGAACATGTATTTTGCATCAACAAGCATTTATTAAGCACCTACTATGTGCCAGCAACCAGGGTTGCCAGGTACCGGGGCTAAAAATCCAAGAGCCAAGACATCACTGTCCTCTAGAAGTTTACATTCTAAAGAGGGAGATGAAATGCACATATGTAAGAATATATAGGTTATACATGAAATGTTAAGTGGATGTTTTGGGAGGGAAGGCAATAGCACCTGAGAAGGGGAAGGGGCAGGAAAGCTTTCTTGTAGAAAATGATGCTTGAGTTTTGGAGGAAACTAAAAATCCTACAAGGCAGAGGTGAGTGAATTCCAGACCTGGAGGATAGATCAATGCACAAGCCCAAAGGTGGGTCAGGCATTGTCTGGCCAACACACAAAGTCCAGATGTCCTGGCCAGGAGATGCACAATTTTCTTTAGTTCTTCAGTTATGGGATGACCCTGGTGGTAGTCATCTTCTTCTATGGGAAGTGCTGTTTAAGGTAGCCTTCTTCCCTCCAGTTAGCTGATGCCTGAATCCCAAACTCAGGACTCCTCTAACTGAGGTAATCACCAAGGATGGAAAAATCCATTTCTCATGATTTCTAGTTGCTGTTCTATATTCAAAAAAGGAAACAGAAAGGCAGAAGAAGGTAGCTAGAGAATCGTGCTTCCCTAGGTAAGCTCATAGTCACACTACCATGTGTTTCAAGCATCTATTCGTCATGGCTGCTGAAGTAGGCTGAGATCCTGGGACTGGGTGAAGTGATTCCCAGACTGCATGGACACCATGATGAGTAGACATGTAAGCCGGTCACTTAAACTCTTCTGGTTATGGTCCCTCCTCTCATTCGTGTGTGGGTTGAGAGATTAAAGCTTGAGATTTTGTGAATGGCTGAATGGTAGTCATTGCTGACTCTCTGCTTTATTATGCTTCTATTACTCCAATTACATATTCTAACTACACACAGAGATCCCAAGAATTAGGAAAAATTGGAGCGGAGGGAGAAACAAGATGAAAGAAGGAGTTTTCCTAGTGCAGGATGGGGTCATAATAACCCACAAATACCAACCCTAGACCAAGTGCAAGAGCAGTACTACCCACAAAGGACTGAAGTTAGGGGGAGAGAGGCAATGGTACAGATTGCAACCTACCCACATTTCATTCAACGTGGCTCTCCCCCACAAAGTATACCCAGCCTTCTTTCCCCTAGAGAGATGTCTTGACATTGCATGGGTACCAAAGGACCATCACTGGCTCTCCCATGTGCTACCCTTTGCTGATTCCTTGCTATCTTTCTAGTGATGTCTTTTACACTACTATTTTTGCAAGATTTCCCGCAGACATACACAGACAACTAAAGCACAAAGAAGGTTCATGACACAAGTGCATGGAGACATGCAGAGTGATGAGATGGAGAATGCTCTGTCCTTTCTTTCTTTTTCAGTTTTTCCCCAGATTCCAAATCAGTTTTGAACCTGGTGGTTGTCCTGCAAAATGAGGTTAAGGAGCCCATTTCCACTCCATTTAAGCCTTGTCACTCAAGTTGGAAAGAATTGAGGAAAACAAACCAAGGGCTTAGTTTTAGCCTGGGAAGTGGCTTAGTCTGACTGATGAAAGGTGGAATCCCGTTGGTGATGAGTTAAAATCCCAGGTCTTCCTTTGGCTAATTTATAGCCCGTGATGGAGCCCTAGGGTTAAAGTTTTATAGAGCATTCACTCATTTATTGAATGGTTATTAAGCTCCTACTACATACAAAGTGCTGTACTAGATTCTGTATTCCATGCAAATCCCATGTACCACACTTTTCCATGCCATGTCATATAGCCTTTCTGAGCCTCAGTTTTCTTATCTATAAAATGGGAATAATTTGTATCTGTAACCACAGGATTGATGTGAAGATCAAATGATATACTTGTATATAAAATGCTTTGTACATAAAGCACTACATAAATGTCAGTTATCATAAAGATATTAGGAGGTAACATGGCTTAATCTATAGAGAATTTCTCCTGTAGTCAGAAAATCTAGATTCAAATCCTGCTTTGACACATGTGGCTATGAGCACTTCTCAGTGCCCTCAGGTAGTTCTCCAAGACTCTAAGTTACAGGTAGGTCTAGATCTCCACTGCAGAATGGCATTTCTTTGCTGGGAGTTCCTCACATAAAGATAAAATTACAGGTCTGTACCCAGTTTTCTTTGAGAAACGAAGTCTCTGGTTGCAAGGCGTTTATGATCTGTTTCTTTGATCGTGACTCCCATACATACGGCTTATTTTCCTGGGGATTTGACTATCCTTGTTCCAGTGAATCATCCTACCTTCTAGTTTAAAGATGAGGACTCTGTTTCCCCATATCTAAAATGGGTGTAATGGGAGAGATGTGGGGGAATGGGTTCAGAAGTTTTAAGGTGTGTTAGTGTAGACATTTAACTAGGCCTGAAATTACCTGTTAGTTAGAGACAGGCCAAGGGAAATATGGAGAGGATACTGCTTTGAGGGAAGTAGGCCAGAGTTTCCATTTTTGACCTGGATGTTTGGACCTCCTTAGAACTCAATAAAGCTCTAGTTTTCAAGGTAGAATGTATGGTGAAGGGCATGCAGATGCTAGTGGGATGCTGTTAACTGCCAGCCAGGGAGCTTAAATGTTTGGTCAATGTAATAATCCCACCTGTGGATGGCTATTTCTGTATCTCCAGAGTTGATCTTGTTCCCAGGCTGAAAAAAAGGAGATGCCTTGGGGAATGAGGGAATTGGGGGAAGGAAAGAGGGAGGGAGGGGGATGGGGGAGAGAGAGAGAGAGAGAGGAAGAAGGAGGAGGAGATGGAGGAGAAGGGGGAGGAGGAGGGGAGGGGGGAGGGGGAGAAGAAAAAGAAATGACTATAAAGTTTTCCAGTGGCTGAATCAAACAGAGCCAACTTCTTTCCAGCTTTGGCTAAATGAGGGTATTTGGCATGTGGGCTGCAGTATGAACTGAAGTGTTTTGTGGAGAGCAAATTTAAACTCAGCAAAGGGAGAGAGGACGTTTGGAACAAGCATCTACTGATGTGTGGTCCCTTGGGCACAGCTAGTGGGATGCCAAGCCCACCAGACAGGTGGTACCTCACCACCTACTTTTCCTTGCTAGGGACCCTTCATTCCAGATAGGCTTGTCTCTCCATTGTCCCCACATTTGTCATGCTCATTCCCAGCTTGTATATTTCATCAGACTCTTTTCCTAGTATAAAAAGGCCTCTCCCTCTTCTCAAACAAGAAAATGCATCTAGATAGTGCTTAAGGCTAATTCCTAGTTGCTGTTACTATGATTATCATTATTATTATTAATCACATCAAAACTCTATCTCTCCTTCAACGTCTGACTTAAGCCTGGCATACTCTTTGTAAGGGTCATCTAACGCAACCACCTAATTTTAAAGATGAGAAAAACGAGAACCGGAGGGTGAAACGGGCTGTCCTAGAAGGTGGTGGGTTCTCTTTCTTTGGAGGTCTTCCAGCAGAGGTCAGATGCCCCCTTGTCCTATATGATATAGTATGGATTCATTTTTCATTAGGATTAGGCCAGATAACTATCGGTGTCCTTCCCAACCCTCAAATCCTGTGATTCTGATTTTATGATATAATTTATAGCTTGAAGAGACTTTAGAGATTGAATCCAACATATGAAGAAACTGGCAACAGAGAAGTTAAGAGACTTGCCTGAGGTCACACAGGTGCAAAGTGGTAGAGCTGAGAGAACCCAGAGCTTTGATTCACAATTTAGTGCTCTTTCTACCAACTCTGTTCCCACCAGTTCCGATCTTTGATTCTGCTGGGGTCTCTGCTTCATTCACTGACAGAGCTCCTCTTTATTCTCCATATATCTCTAGTTTCTCCCTCCTTTGCATTTTCTGCTTTCCCCTAGATCTAGCTCATATTGCAAATGGCATATGGCCTTGCTATTAACTAGAAGGACCAGGAACTTCAGCTGACAAAGAAATGTATTTGATAATGAATATTTTCTTTCTCCCATCTGTGCAAATGCACTTTAAATACAGTCAGTCAATAAATATTTATTAAGCACCTACTATTTGACAACTATGTGGCACAGTGGATAGAGCACTGGGCTTGGGATCAGGCCTAAGACTCATTTTCCTGAGTTCAATTCTGGCCTCAGACATTTACTAGCTGTGTGACCCTGGGCAAGTCACTCAACCCTGTTTGCCTCAGTTTCTTTATCTGGTAAAATGAACTGGAGAAGGAAACAGCAAACCACTCTAGTATCTTTGCCAAGAAAACCTCAAATGGGTTCATGAGGAGTCAGATACAACTGAAAGACAACTAAAGAACAAAAGCACATCCCAGACCTCATGCTCAGTGCTAGGGATACAAAAAGAGGCAAAAGGCAGTCCTGGTGCTCAAAGAGATCTAATGAATACAAATAAATAATTATAAGTAGATATTACAATTTTACTGTGAAATAATTTTTCCCAGTGTTATCAATTGTCAATCTTCATCCTTCAAGGTATTCTTAAATTCTAATTCCATTAAAATCTCAGCAAATGTCAGTAGGTAGTTAGAGTGCAAGAGTGAAAGGGTGAGCTGGTGCCCTTCTGATCCCCATTTTTATCTTTCTTAGAGTGAGGCTCATGACTTTGCGCAACTCTGCCTCACTCAAACCCGGTTCATGCACAAGTCAAGACATCATGTGAGTTCTGCTGATGTAATTGGTCCTTTTCAAGAAGGAAGGACAAAAAAACAACAATTATCTCTCGTATTA
The DNA here is from genome assembly GCF_011100635.1 of Trichosurus vulpecula. NCBI lineage: Eukaryota > Metazoa > Chordata > Mammalia > Diprotodontia > Phalangeridae > Trichosurus > Trichosurus vulpecula. The sequence continues at coordinate 177,137,100 of NC_050574.1, forward strand.
TTGATCTTCAAAAGTCCATAATGTCTGCTCTGATGTCTCACCTTCCTACCCCATTTCTTGTTCCCCTCTAATTGTAGCCTCAAGCCAACGGTACTGGCAACATCCCGGAAGTGTTGTCAAGGCTGTTCCATTCAGTCAACTAACAGTCATCAAACTAAAATTTATCAAACACCTACTGTGTGCTAGCTGCTATGTGATGTTCTGGGGATACAAAGAAAAGCAAAAATTAGTCTGTGCTATCAAGGAGCTCGCATCACAAAGATTTACATTTAGCTTTCCTCATGACAGCCAGGTGAGATGGAGGTGATAGCATCATAGCGTTAGAGCTGAAAGGCACTTTAAAGACCATTCTTTCGTTGGTGGGGTGCAAGGCATTGTGGCATTACATGAAGAGCTACACTTGAATTCAAGAGAGAACTGGGTTTGGTTCTTGTTCTGACACCAGCTTGTGTGATTCTAGGCAAATCATTAAGCCTCTCAGATCTTTACTTTCGTCATCTGTAAGATGGGCGCAGTGATATTTACAATACCTACCTCAGAGAGCTGTGAGGAAAGAAAGTGTTTGTAGACCTCGAATGCTATAGAAATGAAAGTTGTTTATATTGTCATCTAGGTTAGGGATTAGCAGACTGCGATGCACGGGCCAAACTCAGCCCAATGCCTGTTTTGTAAGATGAAGTTTCAACTCACGTTTGCCTACTCTAGATTTAGTGTACTTTCTTCTGCTCCATTGCCACATGGAATGTATGTTGCTGGCTACAGAAGTTTGCTCTGACCCTATACTACCTACTCTAATAGGCTTTGTGGTTCCCAACCCTCCCTCCCCCCCCCCCCCCCAATTATCTACTCTTTTGGGTTAAAATGCAAATATGGATGAAGAGGCCTGATTCAATTAATTCCTTCGGCAACGGGTTGAGGGTTGGCCAAATGCCGTTTACCTGGGTATAATTACTTGAAACAAAAAAAATCAATTCCAGTCTATCATTGCTACTGGCTTATCTCTTCTTTAAGTCTCTCTCTAGGTTCACAGAGCAGTCTAGGGTGGGAAGAAGCAGAGATGTTACTAAAATGGCAGAAATTCTTTGTTTTTTCTCCCACTGAAGAACCAGAATTGAGGAAAAAACATGTCTCCATTTTGGGTTAGCTTCATTTCTCTCAGTTTTGACTCACTGAATCATGTGCTTAATGACTTGGACTAAATCATTGTAAATGGTCACATGCTTCAATAGTAATTACAAATAGCTTAGGAATGCAAATAAGTACAAGGTATTTCAGGCTGTGGTAGGCCTTGCAGCCTCTGGCTGCCTCCTTAACTTTCTGCAGTACCTTGAGGCCTCAGTTCCTCTTATTTTTCTTGCTTTCTGTTGCAAGTGCGTTGTCCAATTCCCCTGCTCCTTCCTGGCCTGGTGGAGAAGCATTCTCGGGGTGGAGGTAGGGGTCAGAGGGAAGAGGTAGAAACCAGTGCAGCTTCTTGTCTTCCTCTTCTTCTATGTCTTGGCATGGCTTCTGTCCCAGAACTTTTTTCAAAGGTCAACAACTTTAAAAACTTGGGGAGTTCTTAGTAATGCCTGATTTGCAGCAGTCTCACCAAGTGTCAGGGGAACCTCCCTGAGGGAGGAGTTAAACTTTTATCTGATTACTCTATTTCGCCATGTATAAGACAGATGCCTTTTCAAAAAATGTAGGGTTTAAAAACTGGGTGGGTCTTATATAGTGGTTATAGATTTTTTTACTTGCATTCCCCGCTTTTTCACGCTTGTTGTCTTTGCACTCATTGTTTACCATGTTACCGGTATATTAGGTTATGTTATACCACATTCTGCCCAGAAATGCCTCAGAAAAGATTTTCGTACAGTGCTGAATTCAAGTTAAAAGTGATCCAGTTTGCAAAAGTGAATGGAAATTGTGTTGCTGAACATAAGTTTGGTTCTCCTCCAACTGAGAAAGCAATCTGAGACTGGCTACGGGAAGAGGAAACCCTACTGAAAACTCTAGGGCAGAAGAAGGCCATGAGAGGCAAGTCAACAAAATGGCCTGATTTAGAGAGGGAATTGAAGATACGGATTGAAGAGCAAAGGGCAATTGGAATTCCTGTGTCCACAAAGATGGTTCAGCATGAGGCAAGAAGAACTGCTGATGAAAAAGAAGGTATTGATTTGAAAGGAGGACACAATTGGTGCTTCAGGTTCATGAAACGGAATGGACTAGGCATGCATACATGCACCAGACTTGCCCAAAAGATGCCTGAAAGCTATGAGCAGAAGAATAAAACTTGAGTTCAATAACTTTATGTAATACTTTTTTTTTTTCAAATTTTGGGCCCCCAAATTAAGGTGTATCTCATACATGGGAAAATACGGTAACTTGCTGGCAGCTAGCAAGGTTCGTAGGATTATATACTTAGAACTGGAAGGGAAACTATGTGGTCAACATCCTTATTTTACATTCGAGGAAACAGACTCAGATAGGTTAAGTGACTTGCCTAAGTAGCAAGTGGCAGAGCCAGAATTTGAATCCTGATCCACCGACTCTTAACCTGGTGTTCTTCCCCCTGTACCATGATATTTCTATGTACCATCGCATGGACTGTTTTGAGAGGATAGGTCAGAAAAGTCTGATAGGTAAGGAAATGTCTTAGACTTTTGTGGGTACTGCCTGAACAAGGAGCCAGCATGGAGGCCCAGAGGAAGACAAGAGGGCTGTATGGGGACTCTGGGAGCTTGGGGGTAGGACATTGAAAGGGAGCTAGAAGGGACAGAATTTGAAGACAAATTTTACATATTTCACAGGAATTACATAGATAACAGCCATGCAGGAGGAGAAGGCATGAACGGACTGTGATTTGCACCTTTAGAGGGTGTTTATATGGATAAGATCATATATTTGTTGATATACTCAAGTAGCAGTATTTAATCTTCCAAAAGCACCAGGACATGCTGAGTACTATATAAAGCAGGTTAAACAGAGTTATGCTCCTCAAGGAGCATATGTATCCTAAAGAAATCTCTGAAACACAATAGACAAGGAGTGGATTCATAGACAGATTGACATCTGCCCTCTGAACTCTGGTGCTCCCTTGCAACTCCTCTCCCCTCAGTCAATAAATCCATCAATCAAGTTTGTCTGCAATCTTGAATTGTTTCTACCCCATTGGAATTTAGGACTCTATTTCTGCTACCACCCTTACCATGGTAAAGCCTTTTCCCTTTTTCTAGCACAGAAGCAGGTGTCATGGCACTTTCTGCAGTCTTCTCTCCTTGTCCCACCCCCAAGATTTCCAGCATCCATTTATGTTGCTTGGTCTTCACTCATTAGAATGTAAGGGTAAGAACTTTTTCTTTGCTTCTATATACATCCTCAGAATTTAGCATGCTACCTGATACAATAAGCATTTAATGTGCTCTCTCTCTCTCTCTCCTTCTCCCCCCTCCCCCATTATTTATTACTTTCTATATGTCATGCACCCTGCTAGGTACCAGAAATGCATATAAAGAATGAAACAATCCCTCTTCATAAGGGGATTATGTCCCACATTCACATTGCCTGCCTCCACCCCCCTTATATGTGTATCCTTGAGTTTAGGGTGACTTCAGATAAATGATGAGGGTGTAAGCTGGTGCTGCCTATGGCTAGGAAGAAGGGAACATCTAGGCAAATTTCAGCTGACAATAGATCTTAGGTATCCCAGGCCCTCTCCCTTGTTAATGTTCAGCAGTAATTACAATTAATTGGAAGGTTTGAAATGAAAACAAACACGGTAATGGAGTTAATTTTAGGAAATCACTAATGAGGACTGTGGTATAGCCTGTTTCTTTTGGTTGACAGTAACAGCCAACCTCCTAGTACACATCCTTGGATACTCTTGAGATCATTCCCACTGAGTTCTTGGAAAGAGGCTTTTTAATCAAAATATGGTGAAAGAAACCACCAGAAATCAACTTCCTCATGGGATCTCCTCCCTTCTTGACTTGTACTACAAGAAGCTGGAGTATTCCTACAGAAAATCAGCATGGATCAAAAAGATCTTGTTTTGAGAATCCCCCAAAAGTCCTATGCTTTCCAGTAGGCAAAAGAGGAAATCACAATAGATATAATCTAGTAGAACCAGGAAGAAGCTGTGTTATTCTAAGTTTGACTGCTGATGGCTTTTGGAAAGGACAGAGGCTGTCCACAGCTTTAGAAGGATAATCTCTTTGTAAGTGCTGGGTGCCATTGATTATCCAACCTACTTAAAAGTTATTAACGTTGTTAAGTGAGAATACTTTTCAATTGAATCAAACAATTACAGTGTGAACAGGGCCTGTACACCTTGAATCAATCAAAGTCATTGGGAGAGACTAGATCACATTCTAAGGAATTTATATAAAAGGAGAAGCTATTTTAGAACCAGAGGGAGAGATTCTGAAATCTGGATTGTAGAGGCTGGAATAATCAGGACATTTCAGCACACTGTGGCTTTATAGTCTTCTCAAAGCAGAAGACTTAGGTTGAAAGAACTCAAAAGAAAGAATCAGCTCTTTTTCTGACTTCTCATCCATAGTCTATGTCATGGTCTATCTATCTACAGATTATTTATTTAGTGGTAGTTGGGGTTAAGTGACTTGCTCAGAGTCACACAGCTATTAACTGTGTGAGGTCAAATTCCAACTCAGGTCCTCCTGACTCCAGGGGCTGGTGTTCCATTGGCACTCTATCCACTGTACCTCCTAGCTACCCTGTCCCCAGGGCCATTTCCAGTTGTCCTGATCTATATTTTGCCACTAGACCCAGATGGCTTAGGAGGAAATAGTGAGGCTGGTGACTTTGCACAGCCCTCCCTCACTTAAATCCAATTCACTTGCAAGTCATGACATTACCTTCCTGATGTTATTGGTCCTCTTTGAAAATGAAGAAAAAACAACAGCAAACAATATAATCAGCTGTTTTTTATCCAAATGTTTTTATAAATGGATTTTTTTAAACCACAAAGTGATTAGGGGTTAATTATCTATCTACACATGCACATATACACATACATACACACGTATAGACACACATGCATACATACATACATATGTGTATGTAAAGTTACTGTTAACAAGATTTTATTGAGCAAGTCTCTAACCTGAGAAAGATGAAATAGTAGGCCAGAGACAAAAGTACCAGTAATCAGGTAGCCATTTAATTAATGAGTTTCATTAGGAGAAACAGATTTACAAATCCAGAATTCTTCTGATCAGAATTCCACCTTGCTGAAGTGAAGACAGAGAGTATATACATAAATCACAAGTGGGAAGGGAAAGGGGAAGGTGGATTACAAACAACGTTTTCCCAGGCTTGAATGGTTTCCCATGACAAATCCAGAGATGGAAGACCATACAACAATTCCGGAGTCCTGTGGAAGCAATATTGCTCAAGTCCTTGGGGGTCATTACTTGGTGGGTCACAGGACCAGAGTTCTGTGATGGGAACAGGTTCTACAATCTTTGATTCACTTCACTTCAGTTATGCAGGAACAAGGATGCCAGTGATTGTGAGCCTTGTCAAGGTTTGATTGATCAGTTCAAGCTGCATTATGAGTCCAACTCACAAGAGAGACAATTCTGAAAAATCTGATCTATTAGTATATTCATTACACATATATCGATTATTATAAAAATCGTAATTTCCTTCACATTATGCAGAAAGACTAAGTACTTTATAAATGTTAGTAATTTTCCTAACTGGGGGCCCAGAGCAATTGTGATTGAACTCAGAACTTTTCATCTGAAATAAACTGCTTAACACCGAAGAGGAGGAAATTGGATGGATAGCTGTTGTTGTTCAGTCATTCATGTCTCCTTCTATGTGACAACATGGACTTTTGTCCATAATTTTTCTTGGCAAAGATACTGGAGTGGTTTGCCCATTTTACAGATGAGGAACTGAGGCAAATGGAGTTAAGTGACTTGTTCAGGGTCACACAGCTAGTAAGTATCTGAGGTCAGAATTTGAAGTTAGATTTTCTTGACTCCAAGCCTAGTGCTCCACTGCACCACCTAGTTGACCAGATGGATATTAGATTCCATCATATTGCCACCTAGGCTTAAAATGAGCTATTCATTTTAATAGAGTGTTATATCTTTCTTTGCATTTCAGAATGTTACCCTTTTTGCCCATTTTTTTCCTTACTTATAAGAGAGGTTTTACAATTATTATTAGTTTTCTGAGAATTACATCCAAACAACTAGGACTGATAATTTCCTTCATCTAGGAAGTGCCATGATGTGAAAAATCCTTGCACCATTGAAGATCTCAACCTCTCTATAACTTGCAGTCTTAAAAATCTACTTGAGGCTCAAAGAGGTTAATGACTTGCTCATTGTCTCATTGCTATTAAGTATCAGGCAGGATTTGAACTCAGGTATTTCTGACTCCAAGCTTAACACCCTGGTATGCCATACTATCTGTATTCATAGTATTAAAGAATAATGAGTGCGGTGGACAGTTCCCCCTGAAACCATCCATCAGCAAAGGGTACTGACGACTCTTCTGTTTTGGTTGATTCTAGCTTATTCTTTACTGCAATGACCCAGAGGAAAGCAGACCTTCCTAGATTCCCTGGAAAGAACTCACAACTCAACTATCAGATAGGATGACAGGGATGACGTCTTCCATGGGCTGTAGTTAATGGTTCCAGTAATGAATGTCTAAGTCTAATGAATCACTTTAATGTACTGGATTCCTTGGCACTTTTGATCAATGGTTGAATACTGGCATATTTGCATCTGGTGCTGGAGTTGTGAGGTGCTCCATTCATGGAGCCTGGGCTTGAGGTGATTAAAGAGAGGAGAATATGGCAATAGAATATTTTTCTCTTAGGAACTAATAACCTAATTTTAGTTCCATTGGTATAGTAGGACCAGGGGAAGGAAAGACTTTGGTGTAAAGGGGAGACTTTGAGGGAGTTCTCACCTATTCACCCATTCTGTTATATCATGTTCCTACCCTTTCTATTCCAATCTCAGTCAAACAGTAGTGCTTAGGGTCAGCTTGACCTTTTTTATTACACAGAGGGAGGGAGAGAGGGAGGGAGAAAGAGAGGGAGGGAGGGAGAGAGAGAGACAGAGACAGAGAGAGACAGAGACAGAGAGAGACAGAGACAGACAGAGAGACACAGAGACAGACAGAGAGACACAGAGACAGACAGACAGAGGGAGAGAGGAAGGGGGAGAGAAGAGGGAGGAGGAGAGGAAAAAGAGGGAGAGGAGGAGACAGAGAGGGAGGGAAGGAAAGAGACAGAGACAGAGAAAGGAAGAGAGAGGGGGAGGGAGGGAGAAAGAGAAAGAGAGAGATGGAGGGAGGGAAGGAGGGAGAAAAAGGGAGAGGGAGGGGGATAGGGAGAGAGAGAGAGAGAGTGAGAGAGAGAGAGAGAGAGAGAGAGAGATAGAGAGAGAGAGAGAAAGAGGAGAGAGAGAGAGAGAGAGAGAGAGAGAGAGAGAGAGAGAGAGAAAGAGAGAGAGAGAGAGAGAGAGAGAGAGAGAGAGAGAGAGAGAGAGAGCTTAAACTGCTCCAGAGGAGATTTAAGTCAGGAAACCTTCCTGACTAGAAGAGTTATGAAATCCTGGGGCCTATTTCAAAGTGAGATTATGGAATTTTCTTTTTATTTAAGAAACACATATTATATGGCACCCATCAATCCATCAGTTAGTCAAAAATCATTTAGTTTTCAGGCACTGTGCTAAGTACTGAAGATACGAAGCAGGGCAGAAGACAGTCCCTGCTCTCAAGTAGCTCACAGTCTAAAGGGAGGTGACACTGTACAAACAGCTATGTACAAACAGGTTATAAGCAGGAGAACTTGAGGGTAAACACAGATGGGAGGCACTAGAATTAGGAGGAATTGGGGAAATGCTTGTTGTAGAAGGTGAAATATTAACTAGAACTTAAAGGAAGTCAAGGTGAGCCAGGAGGCAGAGGTGAGGAGAGAGAGAGAATTCCTAGTGTGGGAATAGCTAGTGGAAATTCTTGGGATGGGGAGAGGGATCATCTTGTAGGGGAAATTGCAAGAAGGCTAGTGTCACCGGATCCCAGAGCACATGGTGATGGGGGAGGAGTATTATGTAAAAAGACTGAAAATGTAGGAAGGGGCCAAATTACGAAGGCCTTTTAATTCCATACAGAAAATGTCTATATTTTATGCTGGAGGTGATAGGGAGCCTCTGAAACAGCATGAGCTCTTGCTTGTGCTCCTATGGGTAACATAATGTATATTTTAAAAAGCTACTAAGTTAATTATATCCTTAAATCAAGTTTTCAGCTTGGAAGGAAGGCAGGAAAAAGTATAATTTTACAAGATCATAGACACAGAGGCATGCATATAGGGCATGTCCAGGCATACCCTAATGTCTTAAAAAGAATTAGTATTTTGTGTCTTGCTTTTTATGTATTTTTAAAGCCATAGTAATAACTAATGTATTACATAGCAATTTAAGTTTTGCTAGGTGCTTTAATGTATTTTTCTTTGGTCCTCACAAAAATCCTGTGTGATGGGTGGTATTACTATGCCCATTTTTCAGGTGAGAGACCCGAGACTGGCAGAGGTTAACTGACTTGCTGCATTGTAGCTGGGAGGTGGCCCTTCAATTCACCTTCCTGGTATGGCAGTTTCTGTCATGCTGGAAAGACTTTAGGTATGGATCCAGTGACTAACTATGTTGTCTGTCATGTAAAGTGCAGCCTGGCAAAGTTGGGAGAGGTTCCATACCCAGTTAGCTGTAGGGTAATATTGGCTATTACAAAGACCATCTACTAAGTCTAATCGTTGGAATCTGTTGGTAGGAGAAGCACCCATGCCAAAGAAATCATAGATCACTTTTGAAAGGAACTCATTAGATCGTTTAATTACATCATCAATATTGTTACTATTATGAGCAATTAATAATTATTAACAACATTATATTGTCTTATTGATAATGTATGATTATTAATAATAGCCAACAATAATATCTAGCATTAAATAATGATTTAAGATTTGCAAAGCCTTTTACAAGTTATTTCATGTGATCTTTATTATTATTATTAATTGGGTTATTTATATAACCCAATATATATATTTATATAACCCAATAATATATATTAATTGGGTTAATTATATAGTTAATGGGTATATTATTATACCTATTTTACAGGTGAGAGATAGGTGAAGCTCTAAGAGTTTAAGTGACTCATCCAGGATCACACAACTAGTAAGTGTCTGAGACAGGATTCAAACTCAAGTCTTCCTCACTCCACATTCAGCTTTCCATCCCCCAGGCCACCTAGTTTCCATGAAATTATTAATTGCTCTGTATCTGTCCAGACCATTACGGTATGGTAGAGGTTGGCCTCAGAGTTAAGAAGCCCACTTTTGACATCTACCAGCTCTGTGACTCTTGCAAATCCCTTAACCTCCCAGGGTCCCAGGCAACTTTATGAGACTAAAAGTTCCAGAGTAGGTGCCAGTTTGTATTGGTAGAAATAATTTTCTCACTGTGGGTTCCTTATGCTAAAGAAATCACAGATCTGGTCCTTCTCTCCCCCCAAAACATCCAGAGAAAATGGGTTAGGACTGTGCAGCAAGTGGAATACGAGGGAGAATATGTCAGAATTGCTGTATCTAATGATTCTTCTGTCTTGTTGGAACCATAGTAAAGGTGAAGAGCACTTGGACAGACCCTGCCTTGATTTCAAGACAGGAATGATTACCTTTTTTTGTCTACTCCTGGATATTTTTGGCTCTCTACCAGTGGACTCCCTCAGGAAAGTCTTTCAGGGAAGGACCAGTTAAGTATTTCTGTTCTCAATAAAGAAGGGGTCCCTAGATAACAAACCAGAAGAGGCATCAACAACTCTGGGCGATGTATGAAACTATTAATTACACTAGAACTGTCTCATCAACTGTCTAGGCTGGTTAATGAAGATTGTATGGTTAGCAAAGCTTTTGCTTGACTCTCTCTTTAGCATAAGTATTGTTTTCCATTATCCACATTAAACTAATGCAAATCTGTGTTCCAAATATGCCTCAGTAAAGAGCAGTTATAGATTCAATCAAAGGTTGGTTGATTTACCTCAGTTCCTGGCTTCCAAGTCATCATCTTCAGAGCTGCCGCAGGAAGTTGTAGCAGAGGGATATTGTTAGGGTCGGGAGGAGAGAGAAAGGAAAGAGATGAAGAAAGGAGTGGGGAGGGACATGGAGATGTGAGGAAAGGGGGGAAAGAAAAGAGAAAGGAGATGAGATTAATAGGTGTGGCCAGAGTGGCCTTTGTTTTCTTTGAGTGACTCAGTTTATCTCATTGAGCCTTGCTGGGTGCTGGGCCTGCTACTCCTCTTCCGGGGCAGGAAGCCCAGAGACCCATGCCTGGGAGCAGAGAACTTCCTGTGCGATGATTCATGGGGCTGGCTGAGGGGAGGTGTTGACTCCACCTATTGGGTGTTAACCTAGTCTACGTGGATGTGAACCTCCCAGGGTCCTAGGGGGAAGGGTCAACTCAAGAACCAATCGTCCCTGGTCATTCAGGTGGCTCTTGATGATGTCAAAAACTCTATAAGAGGGGAGAAGACAGCTTGAAGATCCCTTTTCGGTTGGAACGGCTGGGGTGGCGAACGTGACTCTGGGTCAGCCCGAGCTCTCGGGCTGAACCTAGATGTTGGTAACTATGAATTGTATTGGGTCTGTGTGTTGATGCTTGTAATTTGTTTGTATTTCTTCTGAAATTCAGGGTGCTGGCTTTTTTCCCCTGAACTAAATGAATGTTGTCTGTGTGCTCCCCTGAACTAACTGAATGCTGGATTAAAGTAAGCTGGTCAACCTCTTCACCATGCTTTCCTTGTTTAAGCAGATAAAAAGAACCTGTGCTTTCCCAGTGTGCCGGCAGCCTCCTGGGTGCTGGCTGTGGGTGGATCTTATGCCCCCACAGAAGCTGCTAGCCGGATTGTTAAAACAATAGGGAAGAAAAAGGAGCAAGGAAAGTTAAAAGAACAAACAAAAAGAGGAGTCTGTGAGGCAAACGATGGGAAATATGCAGAATAAATCCAAGAGTTTGACAGCATCTTTTCCTTAGGAGGTAATCCATAGCTAGCTATTTACTAAATGAATAAACAAGTAGTATAGGAGAAGGAGCTTAATATTTTTAATCATAAGATCTGGATTTGAATCTAAGTTTTTCCACTTGCTACCTATTTTACTTTGCACTTTGATAATGACCTGTCTAGACCTCAGTTTTCTCATCCATGTATATGAGGGTTGATCAAAGAAGTTCCTGGTTCACCTTGGTGAACTTATAGGGAGATTACCTTTTGTTTAGGACTTTTGAGAAAGAGTATGACTGACATTTACTGGAGGATGGGTTTTACAGGTTGAAATGATTTGATTTGCTAATTTCTTGGGGAGAAGAGGCTTGCAAATTTCTACCCAAAGCTAGGAAGAGTAGCTAGGGACTAAATATCCTCTCAGAGGGAAAAAGGGATCTGAATGATCCCAAGAGAGAGTGAATATTTGGGGCTGCTTCCAAGATTTGACTTGGCCCAGATAAGCCCAAAATATGAGGTGCTAGGCTATGCTTAGTGCTAGGGGGAGTGTAAAGTCATGGGATTATAGAGTTAAAATCAGAAAATAATTTAGAGCCCATCTGTTCCAACCACCTCTTGTTATAGATAAGAAAATTTTGAGTCCCATAGTGCTTAACTACTTGCCCCAGGTCACGTAGTTATTAAATAGCATTGGAATCTGATAATCCCAAGTTCTCTTTCTTCCAATTCTTTGGTTTTTTTTTTTGGGCTAATGGTTAAAAATTCATTAAATGTTTGCTGATGAAATTTTAAAGAAATTTGCAACTTCTGAATTGGTAATCACTTAATTAGCTGAATTTAGAAACTTTTTAAGTGACCTTCCAAAAGACTACTTTTGACTACAAAAACTTTTTAAAAGAAGGAAATCAGATATGAATTGCAATGTAGGAAAGATCATCTTTTTTCAGGTCAATGAATAAAACCTCTAGGTGAAGGTATGTAGCCAAATATTTTAAGTTTATTGTGTTAACTTGGCTGAAAGAAGTTTTCTTTTAAAAGGCACTTTACATTTCATGAAAATTGCTTAAAATTAAATATTTATGTGCTTGTTTAAATAATTACATGTTTGTACGTTAATAGGAAATAACTAGAATCAAAAAAGTATAGCTTTGGTTTAAAAAAAAGTCTCCTCCAATTCTAAAATCCTGTGATTCTGGTGAATGAATGAACTGGTTGTCCTTACTGATGTGTAGAAAATAGATGATATATGCACAATGCAGTGGAAACATAGTGGATTAAATCCTGACCTTCTAATTATTCCATGAGTGACTCTGGGCAAGTTTCATGTCTCTGGGCTTTAGTCTCATCATCTCTAAAATAAGGGGGTTGGATTGGGTGACTTCTAAATCTGTGATGCAAGGCAGTCACCCACCTACTTGATATGCCTTAAGAAGTTCTGGAAAGAGTCCTAACTCCAAAATGTCTCTTCCACTGACCTTTCACCTTGGATTCCACCATTAGAGATGCATTATTCTAGGTCCCCAAGATCTTTCATTCCCTAAAGGGAGAAGTGTTCTGGTAAGTGTTTGAACAATCATTTTTCCTAGGGAAAAAAATGCATACAAGACACATTTTTAAGTTTAATCTGAATTATTAAAATTTTCTCCATTACTTTCTTAAGAAAATCAACAAAACAATAAATCAATTCCTGATTTGTAGTGTTTGCTGATTTTCCTAGGTATAAAGACTCAGACTGAAAACTTAACAATTGGCTCTCATGGGCTGGTTTGAGCTGGCTTCAGCACATCACTGCAAGGATTGTTTCCTGATGATCATTTAGAAGAAATGTTCTTTTTTCAATTTGATGGAGGGTTGATATCTGAGATGGGTGGGAGACCAGAAGGGGTATGGGTAATAAAAGGAGATGAGGGGTGGTGAGGGGATTCCCTTCTTCCTCTAAGGAATATTCGAGGTACTAAGGACTAAAGAAAGTGGGGTTCAGGCTTGACTCCCCCAAAGCTAGCAGATCAGGCTTTTCTTTCACTCTTTTGCCATCTCCCCACCCCAGAATTGAAAATCTCTAAAATAAGCTTAGGTTGGGAGTATATCTAGGGCAGGAGTGGGGAACCTGCACGTTGAGGCCACACGTGGCTTTCTAGGTTCTTGGGTGTAGCTTTTTGACTGAGTGCAAGTTTTACAGAACAAATCTGTGAAGTTTAGATTTGGTCAAAGGGCCACACTTTAGGACCTAGAGAGCCACATGTGACCTCGGGGCTGTAGGTTCCCCACCCCTGGCTAGGGCTTCTTCCAAAGAGTTTCTATAGGGTCCCTTCTAGAAAGATATTTAATGTTTAAAGGAAGCCAGTCATATGAGAGCTGTTTATTTCCTCCACCATAAAAGAAATACTTAAAACACAAAAGACTCATAAGTATGCATTGACAAATACTTAAATGTGAAACTGAAACCCATTGCTCCTATTATGCCCTTCTGACAGGTTGATACTTAAAACATTAAAACATGAAACACTTGGGGCTACTGAACAGCCATTTCACTTTTGCCTCAGATCTGTACAGTCTGAAGAACTCACTCAAGGTCCCTATCACCAGACTTAGGATTTCTTCTCATTAACTCCCTTCAGCACATAAAACAACTCATAACTTTTCTCCAATGGATTCTTGCCAATATGTAGAACAATTTAGATGGAGGTCCAGATAAAACCTCTCCAGGGGTCCCGGCAACACATGGGAATTCTCAGTTTTTATCCCTTTGATCCCTGCAAAATTATACGGCATTCCAAATGGTAGCTACATACTTATTGGACAATAGGACAAGCAGACTTGTTCATAAAGAAAATGAGAAAAACTCAGGTGAACCCCAAACATCTGTGAGCCTCCCTAAAGGGAGTAAACACTTGAGGTTGATTGGAATCAGCCCCTCAGATCCAAAGCAAAGGTATAATAACCCATGCTCTAGGGCGATCTACTTCAACCCCTTTGCGTTTCCCCACAACTGCAGACTTCGCGTACTTCAGCATTTTTCCTAGGCCTATTTTATAATGTTTCCTTCCAGAAAATAGTCCTTCCCTTGTTCTAAACCTAAATAAAGTGTGCCTTGTGAAATGGTGGACCTTCTTCTTACCAAGGCAAGCCCTTCTAAAACATTGCCTCTTGTCTTCTCTATAATTTTCATTCTTTCTTTATCCATGCTCAGATCTCTCCTATTCTTCAAAAACAGAAACATAAAAAACCCTCTTCACTTGACCTTAGCATGGCCTCACACTATTGTCCTATATATCTCCTTTTATAGCCAAATTCCTAGAAAAAGCTATTTATACTTTTTACCTACACTTCTCTATCTGTACTCCAAATGATCTCATAAGTTCCTATGGGTTCTATGCAGGTAAAAATAGTAATATCTAACAGTTAAATGGGCAGCTATGTGATGCGGTGGATAGGGTGCAGGACCTGGAGTCAGGAGTCATCTTCCTGAGTTCAAATCTAGCCTCAGATACTTGCTGTGTGACCCTGGGCAAGTCACTTAGCTCTCTTTGCCTCAGTTTCCTCATCTGTAAAATGAGCTGTATAAGGAAATGTCAAATCACTCCAGTATCTTTGCCGAGAAAACCACAATGAGGTCATGAACTGAACATCAAATAACATTTAAATAGTGCATACTATGTGCCAGGCACTGGGCTAAAGTGCTTTACAATTATTAAGTCATTTGATGATCACAGAAACCCTGGGAGGTAGGTGTTATTATCTCCATTTTACAGATGAGGAAACTGAGGCAAACAGAGTTAAGTGACTTGCCCAGGGTCACATGGCTTAGTAAGTATCTGAGGCCAGATTCGAACTCATGAAGAGGAGTCTTCCTGACTCCAACTTGGTGCTCTACCCACTGCACCAGATGCTTCCTGAATTGTCATTTCTAATTATGATTTGGATATTTCTACCTAAATATCCTATTGGCTTCTCAAACTCAAATGTGTTCAAAGCTGGACTAATTATCTTTGCCATAAATTCATTTAGGACATTTAAAGCCCTTCACAGTCTGGCTCCTCTCCACTGCACCAGGCTCCCTCTTACTTAGCCAAATTGATACGTCTGCTCATTATTTCTACATGCAGGGTCATGTTGGGATGACATTTGAACCCAGGTCTTCCTGGCTCTGAAGTCTGTTTTCTTTCCACTATGCCATTCTTTTTTTTATAATTATTCCCGTTAAATTTTGTATAAAATGCAAATTCCTCAGTTTGGCATTTAAAGTCTTCCACAATCTGGTGAATAGTTATGTCTCTGGTTGCATTTATCAGGGAAACTCATGATCTTAACATTTGTATGTGAGGCTCCTTGTTGGAGGGACAGCCTCTAAGGCTATATTTTGCTCCACTGAGTCAAATGCTGTTTTTCAACAAACAATAAACACAGTATTTCTGCAACTTTTAGTAGATCATGTAAGTGCAAAGATGTGGTCTGATATCAAGAATCATCTGCAAAAGGTTATCTATTCCTTTCTTTCATTTTCATCAACAATATACTTAAAATACATGTAGAATATTTTCATAAAGATTTTATAGAGATGAGAAAGGCAACCCACAGGCCTATGGATGGGTAGTTATTGGTATTCTCTAGCTGCCTTTGGGGGAATGAATATCATTCATGATTTTTTTTTCCTTCCAATATTTTGGTTTCTTTCTTCCACTGACATATTTATCAATGCTTTCAAGAATGTGTTGCTCCCAGGATGGATTTCCTTGTGTGTGCTCTGAATCTAGTCCTGACACTGTTACCAGCTTCATCCTCCTAAGTTCCAATGCCACTTTTTCACATATTACAGCCTATGTGATATGTGCTAAGATCTTCACACAGGAGATAGGATCCATAGGTGATGTTTCTTGAATTACTGATGATGAAAATAGATTATTGTACAAATGTCAAGTTTGTCCCAGTTTATATTTCTTTGTTGTATTACCAGTTTTATTCATGAATGTGCTTTGGGGATGATGAAGCTCATTTGACCTCATGTTAAGTTTTCTGTAGTCTAGGTTTTGCCTTCATTACTTTTTGCTCTTATAAAGGTGATGCTGCTGATCATCGATGTCTTGCCACTCCTTTCTGTATGATTTTTGAACAAGTTTGTATTGATGCCCTTGGCTTCTTCCTCTCTCCATGTGTTTTTGCTAGCTCAGGTAATTTCTGGGTTCTTTTGGCCTCCTCCTTGTGATGACTCACTTGCATTAGTTAAAATTCTGTAGGAAATGGTGGGCCTTTTTGATTAATATCTTTGCATTTTCCTTATCTTTTTTGTTGCTTTGATAGCTCATTTGAACAGGACAGCTTAAATCAGTGTCTTCTCATCTTAACCTTTCTTCTAATTTGATGTTGATTTTGACCTTTGCTCTAATTAATTTACAACTTTATTTCACCCAGACAGCTGTTTCTCCTATGACGCCCACATTAGTGACTAATTTTGAATTTAAACACCAAAAATTTTTCATATACACAGCACAACACAAAAGAGGGCTGTATATGAAGACATGAATATCCACGTTATACCACTTGCTTCCTTTTTTAAGACTACACAATGAATTCCACACATGACTTTAAACACTGTTCTGCTTGTCTGTGCTTCCTTCTGAGCTTCCTTCAGTTTTCTTCTGTGCATTTAAAAAATGTTTCAATCGCCCTTTTTTTGGCCTCAGTATTGTTAAGTTTCTTTACTTCTCCCCAACTTCCCTCACCACATTAAAATTAAAAAAAAATAACTGGGAGAAAGAAAAAACAAAAAAAACCTTTGTTCTAAAAAAGCATAATCAAGCAAAAGGAGCCCACACAGCGGCCATGTCCAAAAATGTTTATCTCTTTCTGCACTTTGAATCCATCAGTTCTCTGTCAGGAGGTAGGTAACATGCTTCACGATCAGTCCTCTGGAGATACGGTTGGTCACTGCATTGTTCAGAGTTCTTAAGTCTTTCAATGTTGTTTTTCTTTAGAATGTTGTTGTCCTTATGTAAACGGTTTTCCTGATTCTTCTCGCTTCGCTCTGTATCAGTTCATACTACCCAGGATTCTCTGCAATCAGTAACTGGTTTTTAACTATCTTTTTAGATATTGTGAATTCTAATTTTTTAGTGTTTTTACACTGTTTTCCATGTACAGCATCTTCCGACTCATTTTTGGAAAGAAATATCAATATAAATAGATATATGGATGGATGGAAATATAGATATGAAGATTTTGAGTAACATAAAAACCTTTACTCTCTTACAATTCTCAAACTTGGGCTATCTTTTGAATGTAGCTATATATATGCATATATTTCTATTTTTTCTTGTGCCCATCCTCCCACTGAGATCATCAAATATCAAAGCATATGTTCACTTGGTTCAGAGGATCTAAATTATTCACAAAATTTTCCACCTCTTCATCATTCCCAACAGAAAAGGAATAAGCTGCCCTTACCTTCTCGGTGGTCTTTTTGTTTATAGTCATCAAGAGCACTTGAAGACAAGATGACCAAGTCTCAAGAAAACGATGCTTCCTGTCTTCACATAAGTGGTGAAACCAATTTTGTCAAACCCTTTGCTCCCTCAAAAGCAACTGGTGATGCATTGGATAGAGGGCTGGGCCTAGCATCAGGAAGATCTGAATTCAAGTCCAGCTTCAGATACTCACTAGCTATGTGACTCTGGGCAAGTCACTTAACTTCTGCTTGCCTCAGTTTACACGACTGTAAAATGGGGGAAATGATAGCACCTACCATCAGGGTTGTTGTGAGGATCAGATGAGCTAGTATTTTAAAAAGCACTTAGCACATTGCCTAACTCATGTAGTTGGTACTATATAAGTGCTCCTTCCCTTCCCTTCCCCCAAAGAAGTCTTCCTTTTGTTTTCTGGTTATATTTATTATGAATAGAGAAAGGGACTAAGTCTGTGATTTCATTAATAGGAGGGGCTCTTTTGCCAATACAAAACACCCCAACTTAGGGTCCCATAGAGTTGCCTATAGTATTGAGTACGTAAGTGATTTGCTGAATATCACACAGTTTGTATGTGTCAAAGACAGGACTAGAACTTTAAAGCCAGTTGTCTCTCTACTGTGCCATACTGTCTCTCACTTGTATTGAGAACGATGATGCTAATGAAGCTAATTCTTATCATAATATGCCAATTCACTGGTCATTGGGCAAAGATCTCCCATTTAGAGCATCACATTTAAATTAATGATTAGGGAAGGTCTAAAAACTGTGCTTCTTAACGTTCTTTGATTCTTGTTTAGCCACTCCACAACCATAGCTATAGAAGCAGAAATGGAGCCCCAAGGCTAAGGGACATTTAAAACTTTTGTTTGTATAATGGGTTACCATGTCTAAAGAACGCCTTATCTAATAGTTGGCCTACTGGTGATATGCTTCTTTTTTTTTTTTTTTTAAAGCTAGGCTGGTCTTTGCAGAGCAAATTCACTCTCTTGCTGAGACTGTCATTGAAGCCTTTCCAGCATGAGAATCTGCCAGAATTTGTGCTCTACTGGCATAACCTTAGAGAACTCTGGGTCACCTCCATGACATGATAAAATATTGGAATAGAACTTTGTTGAGAAAAACTTTAAATCCTATACAGTTGTGAGCTACTTTAGTTGAAAATCAATCCTATACTCTCAATACACGTCCCCAGTTCACCCACATTTCCCCTTCTGTCTTCCTAATGAGAATTTCTAACTCCCTCCAAGTTCTCTGAGGCCTGAAATTAATTCCTGTTATGCTATAGTTTATAGACAGGACTACCTGATATCCATCACCCCTGTTCTGGCTTCACTTGCCTCTCTTCATAGGCTTGAATTCATAACCAGTCATTTCATCAAGGTTCTGTGCTCTACCCTTGAACCTCTGATTCTCATGTTCTTCCACCATTCCTGTCTTCCATACTCAGAAGTACCATCTACATCTGATGGTCCTATTCCTAAGTTGTTGAGTGCTGCTGGAGGTTGTCAGGAAACCGTGCTTTCCATTACAGGAAATAATATGAGACTTGGAGTCAGAAGACCTGGTTTCATGCTTTGAATATGCTGCCTACTGTCTGTGACCTTGGATAAGTAAGGTCACATAATCAGTCACTTCATGTTTTGCTTGCCTAATAGAGTTGATTACTACTATTACTACTACCACTACCGCTATTACTACTACTACTACTAACCTTATTAATGTATTTTCTTTCTTACCTTCTTTTTTACCTTCTTTCCTTTTCTTCTTTCCTTTCTTCCATTCTTTCCACCCTCTTCTTTCCCTCTTTCCTTCCATATTTCCCTCCCTCCTTTCCTTCCTTTTTTCTTTCCTCCCTATGTCTCTTCAACCCTCCCTCCTTTCCTCTCCATATTCCATATTACTTTGTAATATGATGAGATCGCATTTCTCTTTCTAAGGTACTAGTGTTATGGCTGCTGTCTCCGTGTGGCTCTTCCTGAAGTGGTCCTTTTGGCCTCAGCGAGAGCCACACCACTGCAGGGAATAGAAGATGTGGGAGAGTCTATTCACTGAGCTTCCTTTCAGATGAGAATGAACTTCTTTTTATGTCACCCTGGGTGGGCTGCTGGCTCTTAGCAGGAGTGCTCAGGGATGGAGGTCCCTGTTAATCCTGCTCAGGGAGATGTCATATCACAAATCAAATGAACGATGGGACCAGGAGCAGCTGAAGGTAAATGGACTCTAACTGGATAACGTGTCAGTTAAGGACTAAATGATTTCCCTTCTGTCACTTCTCTTTACCTGGCTGGACTGCATTATGGGCTGTTAGTGACATGAGAGGGGAGGAAAGGTGCCCCTGGCCCTGGGATATGACAATTACCCAGGGAATGATCTGTTTTGTGGAATGAACATG
Organism: Trichosurus vulpecula; assembly: GCF_011100635.1. Taxonomy (NCBI): domain Eukaryota; kingdom Metazoa; phylum Chordata; class Mammalia; order Diprotodontia; family Phalangeridae; genus Trichosurus; species Trichosurus vulpecula. Next base: position 177,156,981 of record NC_050574.1, read on the forward strand.
GAGAGGAAGAAGAGAAATTAGTCTCAATGCCCACTGTATCTGAATATTCTCTTTTTACACACTCTTTGCCCCCAACCCCAGGCTAGGCAAGATGCCCAGAGAGAGAAACCTCAGCCAACTCATGAAGAGGATATTTTTCTCCAGTTGGATGTTCCTTTTTAGCTCTGTTGATTCTCTAGCCTGACTCCCTGATCTCACATAGGGGATTGCCATTTTATTTGTGGAATGTTCCTCAGAGTGACCGCTGAGAAGTGGTACAGACCTATGTTCCTCTTCATTACCATCCTTATTATCATCGCCATGGTTCTCCCACCACCATGCTTTTGTTCATGCTGTTATTTTTGCTGGTAATGTCCTCCTCCAAGAACCTGGCTCTGCCTATTTAATTCCTACTTGTCCTTCAGACTCCACTTAAACACTGCCTCCTCCAAGAAGCCTTCCTTGATCTCCTCCCAAATGAGAAGCAAACTTCTAAACTTCATAACACTTTGTACCTTTATGCCTATTTCCTCATCTTTAAATTGCAGAAATTTTCATACTCCTTACTTCACAGGGTTGTTGGGGAGAAAAGCACTTTGTAAGCTTTAAGGTGCTGTATCAAAATACTATTATTACTAATTTTTAACACTCATTACAGTATGCCTTGTCTTACGGTTGTTTGAGTATATGCTTTATCTCCCTTACAAAACAGTAAGCTTCAAGAAGGCAGAGACTACCTTATTTATCATTATATCCTCCTCAGTGCCTAACCCAGAACACTGTGAAACTAAATTGAGTCACAGTTGGAAGATATTCCAGGAAATAGAATGTAAATTATTTGCCCTTCAACTTAAAAAACTGATCATTTTGATTTTATATCACCTTTACTTTTTAATTTTATATCACCTTCACTTTTAAAAATATATCTTGCTTCACTACCCTACCCAGCAAGCCATCTCTTGTAACAAAAAACCAAAGAAGGGAAAAGGCAGCTTAGCAAAATAAACCAATGCACCAGTTTATTCAATGTTACACACACTTGTAGTATCCCTTCTCTTCAAAGAAGGGGGGAAGTTGCATTTGCTCATCTCTTCTTCAGGGGCAAACTTGACATTATAATTATTTAGTATTCAGTTTTTCTTTTTCTCTTTTTGTTCTTTCCACTTAAATTACTGTTCATTGTGCATATCATTTTCCTTGTTCCTCTTACTAAACTTTGCATCTGTTCATATTTCTTCCCATGTTTCTCTGGATTCTTCATAGTCATCATTTTATACACTATCACTTCCAGACTATGTTTCAACAACCTCTCTTCTTTGAAGTTCATAGTATCCTGTTATGTTAAATTGCCTGGAGGCTCGTCTCTACCATAGGTAAATTTCTTGGACTCTTCTACCTTTCACAATGACTTTCCCACCTGGATCCCACCCTGTTTTACATTCCACCTAGGATCCTCAGCCTCAGAGACAGAAAGGATCTTACAGACTATCTAGTCCTACACCTTCACTGGATAGACAACTGAGGTCTTGAGGAAGTAAGCAATTTTCCAAGGTTAGAACCAGAATGCAAAACCAGGTGTTAAGACCCTTGGCCTTGGTCCTTGTCTCTTTCTGCCACTTTCTGCTGCCTCTTTTTCCTACCATGATTCTAAAGACTTCAATATCCATGTTGATGGCTAATCTAACACTCTGTCATCATAGTTCTTTGAAATCCTATGACTACTATCTCTACTTAAACCAGACATAAGGTTGATCACACCTTAGTTCTTATTATCACTTAAAGCTATTTCACATCCAAAGACTTGAGCTGTGAAATCTCATGCTCTGAAAAAATGTCTTCATCCTTCTCTCTTTTCTACTCCATTACACTTTCGTGCCCATTTTCCCCTTTATTATCACCTTTGGTCCCTCAATTTCTCCCTATTCTCCCAACTATTAACCCTGTTCTGGCCTCAGTTTCTTCTTTCCCAGGTTTTGAACCATTTAGGTAATTTCCTGATCTTCATCCTGGGGTCATTTTCTTCTTTAATTAACCTTTCTCTTTCCCCACCAAGCTATCACCTATCAACCTCTTCTCTCTCCATCTGTTTGCTCTACATTATACCCCACATATAACAGGGATTTTTGCTTGGATCACCTGTAGCAATTGTGGTACAGGTGTTAGGGCGCTTGCTGATGTCAGGTGTTAACATGTTGAGCAAGATGAAAGTAACACTCTAAGGTGCTCTTGAGGAGAAACACACCAAAACCCTGACTCTCAGTCTGCTACTGGATTTGTGACCTTATTAATTCTCTAACATAGATGTCCTGATACTTTCTCATAAATTTCCACAAAGAGAAAGCTAGTTTATTAGGGAAGGGAATAAGCATTTATATACTACTTACTATGTGCCAGGCACTGTGCTAAATGCTTTATAAATATCATCTCATTTGAACTCACGGCAATCTTCAGAGGTAGGTACTGTTATTATTTCGATTTTACAGATGAGGAAACAGAGACAAACAGAGGTTAAATGACTTACCAGGGTCATATAACTAATAAGTGTCTGAGCCTAGATTTGAACTCAAGTCTTCCTCATGCCAGGCCAAGTGCTCTATCCACTGTGCCACTTAGCTGCCGCATTAGTTCATTTGCTTTGAATTCATGGGAAAAGAATTTAGGTATTTTATCTGACTGCAAACAACATGAGTCAACAGTTTATTATGACAAGCAAAAAAAAGGGTAAGATTAATTGAGGTACGGTGTCCAGAATAAGTGTCTCTGTACGCTGCCTTCATCAGACCACACCTGGAGGCACTGTTTTCAATTCTGGGCACTGTATTTTTTTAAAAGATTATCTTATTTTTTATTTATACCTTTTGTTATATCACATTTGTTTCTGAATACATATCTCAGTTCAGCAAACAAGCAACACGTTGACTGTGTCTGACAATGCAATCAGTATTCTGTACTCAGAGTCCACACTCTCCTTCCCCCCTCTGAAAATAAGGGAGGGAGGTATATTTTTTTACTTCTTTCTGAGACCAAGCTTGGTCATTATAATTTCCCTCCATCCAGTTTTGTTTGATGATTCTTTTCATTTACATTGTTGTAGTCATCAAGCATAATGTTTCCCTGGTTCTGCTTATTTCATTCTGAATTAGTTCATATGTCTTCCCATGCTTCTCTGAATTTTCATATTCATCATTTCGCACAGTGCAGTCATATTACATTACATTTAGGTACCACAATTTGTTTAGCCTTTCCCTAATGGATGGGCATTTACAAACAATTTCTATTCCTTAGCTACTGCTGACAGCACTGCTCTGAGTATTTTGGTGCAAATGGTGCCTTTCTTTCCTCTTTAGGAAGCTACCAGTAGGAGCTCAGGTCAAAGGGTATGGACAGTTGGGCATGTCATTATTTGAAGGGAATGGGGATGTTTAGCCTGGAAAAAGCTTAGGAGAGGTGATGAATACTGTCTTCAAGTACTTGAAAGGATGTCATGTGGAAGAGAGATTAGACTAATTCTATTTGACCTCAGTGGACATAAGGAAAAACAATGGGTCAGTGTTGTAGAAAGGAAGATTTAAGATTTTGACTCATGAAAAGGAAAAACTTCTTGACAATTAGAGCTATCTCAGAATAGAATTCACTGCCTTGGGATGTAAGGGGTTCATTTGTCCTGGCTCTCTTTTAAAGGAAAGTTGAATAACATTTTCTGGTCTTTTATTCCTCTCTAGGATGCACTCCAGATTTCTCTACCCTGCTCTAGAAACTTTTTCATTCTGGAAGCTCACTCTAGCCCTGGAATTCACACTTTGAAAGTACCCTCTAACCCAGCTTCTCCCTCTGATTGGATGGCTGCTCTCATAATTTCTACTGAAAAAGGGGACCCAAGTCAGCCATATTTTCATTACTCTCCAGTCTGTGCTATGGACTTTCTCTACTATGTTCCCTCAATAGGCATCCTCTTCACTCTCTCCCCACCTTGCCTTTCAGCTTCTTTTACTGTGTAGTCTTCCCTCATTAGAGTTTTTGTTGTTTATACTTCATTCTTAACGAAGACCACAACATCAGGAAGGTGATACCATGACATGCAAGTGAATTGGATTTAAGTGAGGGAGGGCTGTGCAAAGTCACCAGCCCCACTTTCTCCTCTGAAGACTTCTGGGTGAAGTGGCAACATATAGATCAGGATGACTGGAGATGGCCTCGCCCCTTACTAGAGTATAAGATTCTTGAAGTCAAGGACTGTCTTTCTCTTTGTATTTACATTCCCAGGACTTAGTATAGTGCCTAGAATATAGTAAGTACTTATATGCTTGTTAACTGACCATTTTGTGGGCTCTGTTGCAGAGGGGATTCTTATACAAGTATTGATTGGACTAAGTGGTTTTTGAAGTCTTTTCCTACTCTGACACTGTGATTCTGTAACCTGGCTTTCTATTTTACTGAGAAGAATGAACATCTTAAAATCTCCTCCTCCATTCCTTTAAACTTCTTAATATTTTCACTTGTTTTCTCTTCATTTCCATCTTATTTTTAAATAGTATTTTATTTTTTCCAATTACATGTAAAGATAATTTTTAACATCCATTTTAAAAAAACTTTGAGCTCTGAATTTTTCTTCCTCCCTTCTTCCCCTTCCCTTTCCCTAAAATTGCAAACAGTTTGATATAGGTTATACATTTGCAATCATGTAAAACATATTTCTATATTAGTCATGTTGTCAAAGATGAAACAGACGAAAAGGGAAAACATATGAAAAAAATAAAGTGAAAAATAGTCTGCTTCGATCTGCATTCAGACTCCATCAGTTCTTTCTTTGGATGTGGATAGCATTTCCCATCATGAGTCCTTGGAATTGTCTTGAATTCATTGCATTGCTGAGAAGAGCTAAGTGATTCATGGTTGACCATCACACAATGTTGCTGTTACTGTGTACAGTGTTCTCATGGTTCTGTTCATTTTACTTTGCATCAGTTCATATATGTCTTTACAGGTTTTTTTTTAATCTACCTGTTCATAATTTCTCATAGCAAAATAGTTTTATATTACATTCATATACCACAGCTTGTTCAACCATTCCCCAATTAATTCCAATTCTTTGACTCCATAAAAAGAACTGCTATATTTTTGTACATGTGGGTCCTTTCCCTTTTTTTAAAATGATCTCTTTGGGATACAGACCTAGTAGTGATATTACTGGATCAAAGGGTGTGCACAATTTGATCTCATCTCCATCTTCACAAGGAGGAAGGGGAAAAAGAGAGCAAGAAAGAGCAAGAAGGAAGGCCTTAATTATAATGCCTCCATCTATACCTTTGATCACATCCCCTTCTCTCCTGGGACCTTAATCAACCAATTGTCTTCCATCTCTCTCACATATCATTAATGTCTGTCCCTATAGCTTTGTCACTGAGTTTCTCTGTATTCCTCTTTTCTCTCTCATTTCTCTTGGCCTACCAACATGTTCAGGTCTCCCATTATATTAAAAACAATGTTTCTTTGACTTTGCCACACCCTAAATTACTAGTTCTCTCCTTCATTTATTATCAAACTCCTATAATTCATGCTGCCTCCATATTCTGATGACCACAATCACTGACCTACTTATCACCAAAATCCAATTTTCTGTCTTCATCCTCCTTGATGTCCTTCCAGCATTTGAGTTGTTTGTTCATCCCTTCCTTCTGGGTAACTTTCTCTACCTTGGCTACTGAAACATTGTTCTTTTATGGTTCTCCTGTCATCCTGGCCTCTATTTTTTTTGTCATCAGTCAAATTCTCTTCTATTTCTTATGCCTTGAAGTAAGATCTGTCATCTTTCTTCTCTATATATACTTTCTTCACTGGTGAGCACATTCACTTCAGCTATCCTATGGCTTCAATTATCATGCCTCTTCAAGTGACTTTCTAATCTTCTTGTCCACTTCCATTCTCCTAGAATTTTAGTCCTGTATTTAAAATTGCCTGTTAGATATATCTGCTTGGGTATACTGTTGACACCTGAAACTCAACAAGTACCATAAAGAACTCTTTATCTTACTTGCAAAACTTACCCTGTGCAGCGAACTGTAATTAGAGTGAGATAATTGGATATTTGCCCCAGGGCAGACATATATAGAGGATACTGATGATACCATCTTAAGAAATGCTTTCCAGATTAAGCAACTTCATAATGCCCTGGGGGAGTGCTTCTCCCTTACCCTCTCACATGACATGAGTCATCTGCTCCATTCTAGGTGACCCTCTCACCTCCTACTTTGTTGTTTGGTTGTTCAATTGTTTCAGTTGTGGCAGACTCTTCATGGGGTTTTCTTGGCAAAGATACTGGAGTGGTTTGCCATTTCCTTCCCCAGCTCATTGTATAGATCAGGAAACTGAGGCAAGTAGGGTTAAGTGACTTGCCCAGGGTCACACAGCTAGCAAGTGTCTGAGGCTGGATTTGAACTCAGGTTTTCCTGACTCCAGACCTGGCACACTATCCACTGTGCCACCTTAACTGCCCTTACACCTCTTATTTACTCCAAGTCGAAATAATGCTTAAATCATAATTCTGCTTTTCCCAAACTTCTCCACGTCTGTTGATGGTACCCTTAGCTTCTCTGTCAACCAGGCTTATAACCTCCTAATCATCTTTGATTCTTTTTTCTCAATCCTGAGATAAATCAGTTGCTGGCATGATGATTTTTTTGCCTTGCCAACATCTCTCACATCCATTCTGTCCTTTCCACCACCACTACTACAATTCAAGGCTCTCTTCACCTCATGACTAACCACTTGTCATAGATAGCCTCCTAACTGGACTTTCTACTTCCATTCTATCCCATTCTCCAATCTATCCTTCACACTGCTATTCAAGAAATCTTAATATTCTGTTCCTATATATATTACTCTATTTAGGAACCTTCCAGTGCCTGCCCAGTGACTAATGAATAAAAGATAAACTCCTAAGCCTGTCAAAGGATTACAAATATGTAAAGGATCTTTGAAGTCATTGAGTACAATCCTCTCATTTAATAGATGAGGAAACTGAGGCCTATGACAGTTAAGTGATTTGCCCAAGGTGAGACAGGTCGAAAATGGGGGAACTGGTATAGGAATCCAGGTCCTCTGTCTCCTAGTCCAGAATTCTTTCTCCTGAACCACACTGTCTCCTCTATTTCATATCTTCTACAATCTGCCCCAACTCACCTTTCAAACCTTAGCACTATTCTCCACTCAAATACTGAATGTCCTAGGGAAACTGGCCAGCTGTCATTCTATGTTCTACCATCTCTGAACTTCTATGCAACATATGTCTGAAATGGACAGTTCGGTACAGGAGAAAGAACACTGGCCCTGGAATCACCAGCCCTGGCTCAAAACCCATCTCTGATGATCACTATTCTTCTGACCCGAAGCAAGTCAAATATTCTTGGACCTCAGTTTCCTCATCTGACATAGAGGGCCTCTGAAGTTCTAGATCTATGATCTTATTATCTATGACTCCTCAGCCCAACCTCCTTACTGCCTCTTGATTCCCTTGATTCAATCATTCACCCACATGTCATCTCCAACCACAGGCAACCACACCCCCAGCTGAAAGTAATCCTCTAATTGCTCATTGCAATGTGCCTGGACCTTTCTCATGTACATGTTACCCTTCCCTTTGTATCTCAGAAATTTGTGTACATGCCTTTGCCCCATACTAAACATGAATTGCTAAATTGAAATTGATTTGAAGAGAACCTTAGAACCAGAAGAAGCCTTAGAGATTGTCTGGTTCAACCTCCTCAATTTTATAGTCGAGGGGTTTGAAGCCCAGAAAAGGGGAATGAATGGTCCAAGGGCACATGATAAGTCATCTAGAACCCAGTCCCCTGACTCTTTCTGGTGTACTCTGTTCATTCTCTTCTTGTTTCTCCAGAGATCCAAGGTGAGGCTGAGATATTCAGGCTTCACTTGAAGGTATGGAGGCATCCTGCAAAGTGCCAAGAAAGTCAAGCCTACATTCTCTCTGTAATCAAGAAGCATTTGTTAATTGTCTACTATGTACTAAGCACTCTGGTAGGAAGTAGGGGGTTTACAAAGACAACCTGAAACAATCCCTGATCTCCAGGTGCTTACATACTAACAGAGAAGCCTACATGCACACATATACGTTCAGCTGCCTAGAAACTCAACCCCTGCGGCAGTTTTTGGTCTGACTTCACTTTTCCCATCTCAATCAAACACCCTGGACTGCTCAGATCCCTCCCTCCTTCATGTTGATGGAGTAGAAATTATTCAAATCAATTTGGCAAATGAGGGACATGGCAGGAATGTTAAGCCGGTGCTAAGGGAGGTGCCAGTTGGCTCTGGCTCAACTCAACCACCCCAAACCCCATGACTGTCAACCAACAAGAGATATCACATCTTCTCTGTCCCAAGGGAGAGAAAGAGCGACAAGACCTTGTTTCCCTCCAGGAATAGGGGGGCATGACAATATAAAAATAAATAAAGACTAACCTTCCGGCCAATCGCAGTTTAGCTACCCTGCAATTAAACAAACCCACAAACCCGCAACACATATTTACATCTCATTAGCAGAAGCCAAATGCAACAACAGCATTAAAATTAAGAAATTAGGCACAATTATCCTGTCGGCAGCAGTTGGGGGAAGTTGTCAAGGGCTGGTTTATTCATTAGTTTGTACAGAAGTTCAGCGGCTTCCTAATTGTGCGGTGCTATTTTTTTCTCCCCTCCTCCTCTTCCCTTTTTAAAAAATCATTTGAGGTTTTCATATCTCCGCAGTGCAGCAGCCTGCCAGAGATAATGAGGCATGGCCCAGGGAAGGCCTTGGAGGGAGCCATGTGTCTCTCTGGACTCCTTTCCAGCCTGGACCCTCACACCAGGTCCTCCCACACTGACTTAAGGGCCAGCTGGTGCTTGGGAAAAGAACTAAGTTAACTCCTCAGCTGCTCTGCTCTCATATAGGTCCCTCCCTGAGTGCTTCATCTCCATCCTCATGACATCTCTCCCAACTCATTTCGATGAGGGGTCAGCCTTCCTTGTAGTAAATGATGGACAGTAATACCCTCAAAGAAAACACCTTTACATCACCACCAGCTTGAGAATTTAGTAGGGGTTAGGCTATGTGCAGGTAAGCAAATGAAATAGAAAGTAGATGAATATGACTTTGGAGGAAAATCACTACACTTAGAAATTTATTTATACTTATTACTTGTGTGACCCTGGTCAAGTCACTTAACCCTGTTTGCCTCAGTTTCCTCAACTGTAAAATGAGCTAGAGAAGAAAATGACAAACCACTCCAATATGTGGTCACAATGGGGTCACAAAGACTCAAACACAACTGAAAATGACTGAACAACAACTCTTTCAGGTGCTTTCTCTCTAGTCACTTAGGTCCTTCTCTCACTTGTTCTCTAAATGTATTATAATCTTTATTTTATTTTAATTATGGACTTAAAAATCAACGAATATGAACATTGGGTATCCAAAGAAGAATAGAAAATAGAGTTGTATATGAACTAGTCATAAAGGCTTCAATTACAAATGGTTTTTAAGTGAATATTAAATTTAGTATCACAGCAAAACTGACCTGCTTTTCTGTATATTGTTCTGAACTTCTGGCCTCTTCTGTATGTATGTGTGTGTGTGCGTGTGCATGTGTGTGTGTGTGTACATATACATATATATACACATACACGTATATAGTATTTCATTGATGTACTTCTTTTTTTGCTTCTGCTTTTTTTTTGCATCATCAAGAAACTCTAACAAGATTCTATCATCCCAACTAACTACCATCCTCCAACTCTCTGTCTTTTCTTTCTCAGTCAAACTCCTTTAAAAGCCATTTACTCTTGCTTTTTTAACTTCTCTTCTCAATCTTTTCTAAACCCCTGCAATATATCTTGCCAGCTTATCAATCAACAGAAACTGACCTCTCCAAAATTACCAGTGATTCCATAACTGCCACATCTAATTGTCTCTTCTCAACCTTCATCTTCCTTGACCTGTGGCATTTGATACTGTTGACCATCTTCTACTCCTGGATAGGCTCATTTTTCTGTTTGTTTGTTTGGTTTTTGGACACTGCTTTCTCCTGGTTCTATTCTTATTTGTCCAAAGGCTCCTTCTTGGTCTCCTCTGTTGACTCAACATCCATGTTGATAGAGCACTGTGGTTATCCTCTAATACTCTGGTTTTTATCTATTTATCTTTTTTTAATCTATTCCCTCTCTTTGTATGTCTCTGTTGCTTGGCTAACACTGGGATCTCTGAATCAAAGGGTATGGACACCTGGGCACCCCATTTTAAGAAAAAACATTTATAAGCTGAATCTTGTCTGTAGAACAATGACTAGAATGGTGAGGGACCTTGATACCATGCCATAGAGGACTGATGAAGGAATTGAAGATGCTTAGCCTAGAGAAAGCCTAGGGAGGACATGAATGCTATCCTTGGTCTGCTTCATTGGGTCACTGGAGGGATGGTGGTATGCTTAACAATAATCTTACAGTTGAGAAACAGGGAGGATTTGGGGGGGGGAATAAGTTCTATTTTGGATTTATTGTTTTTGAGATGACTCTAGGATATATGGTTTGAAATGTACACTAGGCAGCCAATGATGTGGGAACGAAACTCAGGAGAGAGACTAGGGCTGGATATAGAAGTATGAGAGTCGTTTTCATAGAGATGATAATTAGACATTTCGGGAGTTTATAAGGTCACAAAGTGAGATAGTGTAGAAAAAGAAGAGAATAGGGTCCAGGACAGAGCCTTAGGGTATAGCCACAGTTAGTGATGAATAACATAGAGAATGATTCAACAAAAGAGACTTGAGAAGGAGCAGTCAGGTTAGTAAGAGGAGAGTCAGCATCAGCCAGTGATGATCCTGCCTCTGCTTGAGTACCTCCAGAGATCAGGAACCCAGTATCTCCTGAGGATTCCCATTTCAATTTTGCACAGTTCTAATTATTAGGAGGTTCTGTTTTATATCTGGCTGGAATCTGTCCTTCTTCAACTTCTACCACTTAATCCTAGTTCTAGTCTCTGAGGCCATGCAGAGGTCTTTCATAGGAAAGCCCTTAAAATACATTGTAGTAGCAATTTATATTTGAAGATCTTTCCCACCCATTATTATGCATGTCATACTAACATGCATAATACTGATTATTATTAGTATTATACTAAAAGGTCATGTGACCTGCTTACATCACATTTAAGTCAGATGTAATGGAAGGAGCTTGCTGAGAGGAAAAGGAAATTGTGTTGCTGGAAATGGTGAGAGAGCAGTTACAACATTTAGAACCGAGGGAAAGAGCAGATGTGTGGTGGCTGTGAGTGAGTTTGTTTGTGGGAAGGCCCCAGCAGGGGAGTGGATAGTTATGGAATGGAGTGGTTCTCTGCTGTGATGTTGTGGACTTATTGGTTTCCGGATCTGGTTATTTGGTGTCTGAATAAATGGTTTACTTCTTCTACCTTCTATGTGGAGATTCTTGTATATTTTGCAATGTAGAACCACATAGGCATTTTGACAGTTATCATCTATATTGTGATTATTGCCTTGCTGATACATACATGAAGACAATTATATATCTTCCCAAGACTCTTCTTCTCCAAGCTAGACACTTCACAGTTCTTCCAACCAATTTTCATGTGGTATAACCTCCAACCCCATTCACCATCATACTCATCTTCCTTTTGACATGCTTTAGTTTATCAATATCTTTTCTAAAATGTGGTTTCGGGAACTGGACATAATTCAGATGTGGTCTGAACAAATCACAAGATTATGTTTCTAGAGTTTGAAGAAATCTTAGAATGAATTTAGTAAAAGGTTTATTTAATTTTTATTTTAATTTTTGAGTAAAAAATTTGTGTTTACTATGTGCAAACTGCTGGGGGATACACATAGAGAAACAAAGGCAGACTCTGCTTTCAAGGAGTTTACATTCTAACTGGGGAAACAAAACACATAGGAGAGTGGTGGCCAAGTGGGAGATCTTTGATCTAAGAATTTACAGGGGTGGCCAGTAAGGCCACTGGGGAGTAGATTGATATACCCCATCCAGGAAAAATGCCAGAGGTGATTTAATCATGGTTCATGATTCCATAACTGGAGGAGGGAGGCAGGAAGGAAAGAGTCATTGCTGAGTAATGTCAAGGTTCTTGTCAAGGAGAAATAGTGTGCCGGGAGAGACCAGTCACCCATCAATGGAATGAGGACCCATTGTGGAAATGCCTCCAGGGAATGCACTCTGGAATAGGTGGCAAGACACTTTGGAGAGGAGGCTGTGGGGGAGGTGGCCAGAGAGGAGGTCAGTCATTTAGCGATGACGAAGCTGAGGCCCATCCAGGTAGGGTGACTTGCTCAAGGTTACATATGTAGGAAGTGACAGAGCAAGAGCAACACCACTAGTTCAGTGCTCTTTGTGTACTCCTGGTACCCAAACCTCCAATCCCCACTTGGACTGAGCTGGCTCATACCCATGGCCCAGCTCCCCTCACTTCTTAAATGACAGGAAAGCAGTTGGCTGGATCTCCTATACTATATTCTTCCCAATCTCTTTTTCAGGTTCTTTGGTCAGAATTGATGGTTTCTCCTCCTCGTACCACTAGCATGGCAACATACTAGCCAGTAATGGAGAGAAGACTCCTGGAAGGTCTAGGGGTATGTATGGGTTTTCCCTAACCATGTTAGGGGAGTATAGGGGAGAATTATTGTTCAAATTAACTTTAAGTCCCTTGTTTAGGGTTTTTCTAAGACTCTTCAAGGTACATCTGCTATAGAGATATCATGGCTTGTGGAAGGGACAATTAGGTAGAATGGGGACAATGTTATTCAAAACCCAATTCAGAGTATGGGAAGAAGAGACCAGCTCATGTTAGGGGGCTACAGGAATCCTTGAACACTTAAAATGTGCGTTGAAACACAGTCCAACATGATCTATTTGTGTAGAGATTGTGATGTGCTCCTTCAAAATAATGATATTTTCCCCCTGGCTCCTAGCCAGACTGTACTACCTCATCCCCTCCCTTGTTCAGAGACAGCTAGAGGTAGTGCCATAGTGCACAGAGTGCTGGGCCTGGAGCCAGGAAGACCTGAGATCAAGTGCAGCCTTACACTTTTACTAGCTCGGTGAGAAGCTGGGCAAGGTACTTAACCTTTGTCAACTTCTGTTCCCTCACTTGTCAGATGAGGATAATAGTAGCACCAATCTCCAAAGGTTGCAGTGAGGATCATGTGAGGAAATACTTGTAAAGTGCTAAGCACACAGTAGGTGCTATGCAAATGCTAGTTATCATTATAGGCCCCACTCCCCAATTCCCCACCTCCATCCATGGTCTATACCAAACATGGAAGATAAGACTTTTGGTGTCAACTAAAGCCTTCTGGGTCCTTTTGAAATACTAGGGGAGTATACTGTGGCTAGGGGAGAGGTCAGGAAAAGCCAAGAAAAGGGAGGAAATTGTCACTGTGCCAAAGACTGCCAAGCAGAACAAACTGAAGAACAGTATGGTAATTGTTGTTTGAAGGACCCTGGGAAGGCAACTAAACTTTTCTAAGATGATTCAATTTCCCTTTCTGTAAAATGGGTATAATAAGACTTGTACCTATCTCACAGACTTGTTGTGAAGACCAAATGAGATTGCTCCACTTTGTAAATCTTAAAGCCTTTCTAAATGTCAGTGATCACACTTATCAACAAACTCACTGAAAAATTCTCCTTTTCTTCCTCACACTCCTATTACCTTGTAGTTAAATAGTTCCTAGTGCTCATGAATCCATCCTTAAAGCCTCCCCTGGAGGAGGGGCACTGAAGACTGGGATGATTTCCTCTTGGGCACCAGAAGATAAGGTGATTGCTCCAGGTTGAACAGCTGTTCAAACTCAGATCCAGCCATGTGCTGGCTTTTGTTCCATATCTCTTGCTGTAAGAAGAGAAAAGGCACAGAGACTTCAAGTCAGGTCCAGACAAGTCAGAGACTTCAGGCAAGATTGTGAGACCCAGAAGCCAGCAACTGTTCATCTGTCCTCTGGTGGGGCCCGTGTTTGGCTCCCAGGGGCATGCCGAGCCCTGGCAGAAGAAAAGGAGGATTCATCCATCATTGTCTCCCTCACTGCTGCCCTCACTTGCTCTTAGGGAAGCTGAGCTGTTCGGTGCTGCAGTTCATTATTCGAGGACATTGCCAACTGGGTGAGGGGGCAGCAGAGGCCATTCCAGTGATGGACTGACTCATCCTCTTTCTTACCAGATGTGAAGGCACAACACTTTGGAGAAGTGGTGACCAAGAGGGGAAATGCTGTCAAGGTCAAGGGTGGAGTGGATGGAGTTGGTGAGTGATGTCAGTGGGTCTGAGGGCAATGCTGGGAGGAGATGTCATGAGAGGGGGCTTCTCTTTCAGAACAGAAGCTGAGAAGTGGAAGAGAACAAGGCAGACATAGGCAGCTTTCTTCCCACTGTCCCCAGATAAGGTGGTTCCAGGGGACATTTTCTATATAAATAGCATCCAGAACACACCTTCCCTCCCACCACATGTGGCAAGTGAGTGAAGCCTGTGGCTTTGTCCTAGCTACTGTGGAGATTGTGTTTGTATGTGTGTGTATATGTTTGTATATATGTATATGTATACACATTAAATGAATATTGATATGTGTATTGGGGATCAAGATGGGCTCCTAGCACTTATTTGAATAGGGCCAAGTGCCCTCAAAGAGTTTGGCCTTTGTTTCCTTTGATTCATTCGGTGTCTTTGATTGAGCCTTACTAGGTGCTAAGCCCCAGGCCCAAACCCCTATCTATTAGGTGCTAAGCCTATGTGGGTGTGAATTGGTAACTAAGGTGGGGCTCCAGGTGGGGCCAATGAAGGGAGGTGCTAACTCCAGAGCCGATAGTAAGAGCTTAAGTTCTGGTCGCTCAGATGATGTTTGATGATAGCTAAAGAGTGCATAAAAAGGGAAGACAGAGCTATTTGCTTAGGGCTCTCACTCTTGGTGGCACGCTGATGTGGAGATTCTGGGCAGCTGTAGTTAAGAGCCCTCCAGCTTGTAAACCCGGATGTTGGGACTTTGTTAAACTCTGGTAACTGTGAATTGAGATTTGAATCAGACAGGGTCTGTCTGTGGATGTTTGTAATTTGTATTTCCTCTGAAGCTCAGGGTGCTGGCTTTTCCCCCTGAGCTGAGTGAATTGGATTTGTATGTTGGATTAAAGTAAGATTGTTAACCCCTTAATGTTGCTTTCTGCCGCGTTCCCCCTAGGCCTCTTCCTGGGCCGGGGGTCGCGGGCAGTCCTCCCCGGGGGACCTCTTCTGCTCCTACACCGAGCCTTCGGTCGTCACCGGCCGGCCTGGCCTCCACCCAGACCGGAATTCACCAGACAGAACGCCAGAGGATCTCGCTCACGGTCTTTATTGGTACATCTTCCACGGCGACTGCTCGACTCGACTCTGCTCTCTTCCCCTATCCCCGTACATTATATAACCTATTGCAGCCAATCCAGTGGCGAGAGCTATAACATTGCCTTATATGGACGGGCTTCATCCTAAGCCGGCACCGCCCAGCGATATACCCGGAAAAGCGTTATACCCGGAAAGCTGTAGTCCCTGCCCCACCCTCCACCCAGCCCTAAGCGGCGTCCCACCCCCACCCAAATCCCAACAATTCACCCCTTAAACTAAAATTAAAAGGAAGAAGGGGAAACATAGGGCAGTCATGGCCGTTGCGGTAAGGCCAAGGGAGGCGAGAGAAGCCACTAAGCTGATAAGGAGTCCCACCACGAGGAGAATCACCCCCACCGCCCCGGCTTACGCTGTTTTCTCCTCCCTGGCGGTAACGGGGAACGGGGGGGCGCAGCCGGATTCTGAGAGGACAGAGGGATGGGGACGAATTCGGGGGCGCGGACCACCACCGCAGTCGGCGCAAAGGAGCCATTCCAGCAAGGGGAGAGGTAACATTCAACCTTTGAACAGTTGAGAAGGGGGTCGGAGAGAGAAAAATCTGGGGCCCCTGTACCGGTTGCGGGCTCACCGGGGACGGGGCGAGGGAGATGGGGAAAAGGGGGATGGTCTCCAAGAGTTTGGGCAAAGGGCCGCCCCCCACCGGGACGTCAAGCAGTGTCACCGCCCACGCCCAGGACGCCTGCATCAGTTCAGGAAGGACGGGAACAAGGTACGGTGCGTCCAGGGTGGGCACACAGCCTAGCAACGCTAGGCAGCGACGCCGGGCTGCTATTACAAGGCGAGCCAAAGCGTCCAAGCGCCCCTCCAGCGAGGAGGCCGCGCCTGAAACATAGATCCACTCAATTACTCCATGGGCCTGATACAAGGCACCCCATGGTAATAGGCCGTCTTGCAGGGGCCTAAAATAAACTGTCTTATTTGGCTCATATCGTGTCAGCGCGGACGTGGCTCGAGCAATGATGCGATGCAGTGCATCGCGGGCTGCAGGGGTCCAAGCTCGAGGAGATTTAAGGTCCGTGGGTCCTCTGAGAAGGTCATAAAGGGGTTGCATATCCCCGGGGGGAATAGGAAGATAAGAGCGGACCCACTGCACCGAGCCCACAAGTTTTTGAAAATCATTAAGAGTCTTGCAGCGCGCCTCCTGTAGCACAGGAAAGGGGCGCCGCACGGAGGTCTCCCCCACCACCGAGCCAAGATACTTAGCCGGGACCGTAAGTTGGACCTTCTCAGGATCCAGGAACAGGCCCGCACGGTGTAGCGTCCTCCGAACATCTCTCAAGCAAGGGTCCAACAATTGCTGAGTAGGCGCCGCCACCAGGATATCATCCATATAATGAAGAAGGAGAGCTGAAGGGTGGTCCCGACGGACCGGTTCCAGCACCCCGTCCACATGTCTCTGGCACAGCGTAGGGCTGTTGGCCATTCCCTGCGGGAGAACCTTGAACTCGAACCGCCTGTGGGGACGAGAAACATTAGTAGATGGCAGAGAGAACGCAAACTTGGGGGTGTCTTTCGGGTGGAGGGGAATGGAGAAAAAGCAGTCCTTTATGTCCACCACGGCCAAAGGCCATCCAGCCGGAATGGCCGTGGGAGAAGGAAGCCCGGGCTGGAGCTTCCCCATTGGTAACATAATACGGTTGATGGCCCGCAAGTCCACCAGGAGTCTCCAGCGGCCTTTTCCACCGCGTTTTTTAATGACAAAGGCAGGAGAATTGTAAGGGCTAGTGGAGGGCCTAATTTGGCCCTGAAGGAGCAGACCCTGGACAATCTCCTCCATTACGACGAGCTTTTGCAACGGGAGGGGCCACTGGTCTACCCACACTGGCGTGGTAGATGTCCAAGTGATTCGGGGTGTGGGGGTGCCCGTGTCACGATCAGTGGCCCTCAAGAGTTTAAAGTATCCGGGCCGGACAAGGTAACCTCGAGCTGTGCAAGGATGTCACGACCCCATAGTGCATAGGTGAGACCGGTAACGCACAAAGGGCTAAACTGGCCCTCAAGCGCGTCCCGTCTCCAAGTCATAGGCCTGGCGGCCTCCCATGCCTCCACTACTCCTCCCACTCCCTTTACTGGCTTGCCAGCTCGTCGGCGTGGAATTTGAGGAGGCCACTGGTTGCGGGGCAGCGCGGAGCGATCGGCTCCCGTGTCTACTAGACCCCGCACTGGCTGTCCCTCCACCAGGAGGATCATCATGGGGCGGTCCATTGTGATCTTCTCCATCCAAAGGCAAGAATCAGCCTCTGTGTCCTGGAACGGCACTGTCTGAGCGAGGACCTCACCTGGGAAAATATCAACTAGAATAGGGTGTGGGTTAACTACCAGTAACGGGTCACCGGGGGCCAGCACCTGGGTGGGAACGGTATAGCGAGACTGAAAAGGGTTCCCCGTGGCCAGGAGCACTCCTGCTGGCCCTTGGACCGGGATTTCTATTGCCCCCCACGAGGGAAGGGTGGTTGAGTCTCGGGCCGTAAGGACTGGACCCGGGGGGGGCGAGTTGCCCGCTTTCTCGGCCCCCCGTGCTCGTTTCCCGACTCCTGGGTGGGGTTCCTTTGGTCGGAGCGGCAAAATTTCGCCATATGGCCAGGCTTTCCGCAGCGGAAGCAATTTGGGGTGCCTCGTCCCGACCCGCAGCTTTGTGGACACTGGGCCCAAAAGTGACCCAGCTGACCACATTTAAAGCACCGACGGTCGGATCCGGAGTCCCGGGAGACCGCGAGGCGGTTCAAAGCCTCTACCAGGGCGTCATTTCTCGCGGCCTCCTCTTTCAAGCGATCCCTCCGGTCCCGTTCTATGGCCGTCGCCAAGACTTCCATGGGACAGGGAGGAGCGAGGGACATCACTTTTTCTATCATTTGGTCCGGGGTGGCGTCGGGGGGCAAGGCCGCCAGAGCTGTCTTCGCCTCCCCCCGGAACCCCTCTCGGAGGATCTGCTTAATGATGAGTTCCTGGCCCGGCCCTGCAAACGTGCTGTCCACGTATCTCCGCACTCGCGTGGCAAACTCAAGTGCGCTCTCCCCTGGCTTCTGGCGCATATCGGCCAGGCCAGCTGGGGTTCCTGCAGAGGTACGCCCCAGCCTTTGCCATGCCTGTTGATGCACTACCCGCACATCCTCCAGCTCCTGGTTACTAAAAGTGGCCTGTACCCGGGGATCACTGTATTGTCCCCGGCCCAACAACAGGTCTACCCGCCCCGGGGGCCCCCCGGTGCGCGCTTGGAGCGCTCTAGCCTCCGATTCTTTGATAGCCTGGAACGCCGTGTAGTCCACAGGGCTCAGGACCCCCAACGCGAGGTCATCGAAATCACGCGGGGTCCAGACTGTGGAGACAGTCATATTAGAAAGAAGGCGCTGTGCCAACGGGGAAGCGGGGCCATTCTCCTGCACCGCCTGCTTAAATTCCCTAATGGTCTTCAGCGGCAGGGGCTGAAAAACTCGGGTACCATTATCCAGAAATAATGGAAATGCCTCAGAGATTTCTGAGTCCACCACCTCTCCGGACCGCATAGCTTCGCGGATCGCGCGAGGTATCAGAGGAAGGTACCCGCCTGATCTATCCCCCGGGCTGAGCCGCTCATAGCGGCTTTCGCTTTCGCCGTCAGAGTGGGGAAAAGAGGAAGTAGATCTGCGTTCCTGTTCTGGAGGGCGGGGCAGTGGGCGGCCCTCTGGCACACCACCCCTCCCTCGCGCCTCCCCTTCCCCGCAGGAGGGAACCGCCCGCGACTCCTCCCTTGGCCGGAAACCGGCGCCATCTTTGCTGGGTGCGCCCACCGCTCCAAAAAGTCGAACTGCGCCTGAAGCGTGGTAGCAGTTCTCCGAGACTAGTCTTTTCGTCTCTAAAAGGGGCCATTGTCCTGTATGTTCCGCCTGAGGCCGCTCATTTCCCGCCTTCCGCATATCCTCCCAAGGGTACAACGGGGGAGCAGAGGCCGCGGGCCTTGGCCCAGTTACCACCACCTCAGTCAGATCAGTCTCCCCTCCCGGGCCCCCACCGAGCGGCCGGGTCTCCGTCTGAGTCTCTGCCGTGCTGGTGTCCGGAGGAGGCCTGGGGTCAAGCAACCCCTTAATGGCGGCCATCAAGCCAAAGTCCTCCGGAAGAAGAAAACCCGGGCACTGTTTTTGATAAGACAGCATTTGCTGCTGTAAGACCGGAAAACGGTCCGGCTGAAACCCCGAGTGTATGAGCCACGGAGCCACCACCAGCAACTTTTCCACGAGCCGCTTTAGCTGCTCCGTGGAGGCGGACAACCCCCGTTTAGACAAAGCAGTTCTGACCTGTAAAGTTAATAAGTCCCGATCCTCTGGCCGCAGCAAAGGGAGGCTGCGCGCTTGCCCCATCTCCGGGCCTTTCCCCCGTTACCTGCACGGAGAAGCTGTCTGGTCCGCCCTAGTCGGGCTAGTCCCCCCTATCACCGGGGCTCTTCTGGAACTCTGCAACGGTCCAGCCGTCCTAGGCCGGTCCCTGTTCGGGCGCCAACCTGCCGCGTTCCCCCTAGGCCTCTTCCTGGGCCGGGGGTCGCGGGCAGTCCTCCCCGGGGGACCTCTTCTGCTCCTACACCGAGCCTTCGGTCGTCACCGGCCGGCCTGGCCTCCACCCAGACCGGAATTCACCAGACAGAACGCCAGAGGATCTCGCTCACGGTCTTTATTGGTACATCTTCCACGGCGACTGCTCGACTCGACTCTGCTCTCTTCCCCTATCCCCGTACATTATATAACCTATTGCAGCCAATCCAGTGGCGAGAGCTATAACATTGCCTTATATGGACGGGCTTCATCCTAAGCCGGCACCGCCCAGCGATATACCCGGAAAAGCGTTATACCCGGAAAGCTGTAGTCCCTGCCCCACCCTCCACCCAGCCCTAAGCGGCGTCCCACCCCCACCCAAATCCCAACAGCTTTCCTTAGTAAAGCAGATCAAAAGAACCTGGGCTTGCAGCATTCTGTGAGCTGGTTGTTGTTGGTTTTACACCCCCACAGCAGCTGCTAGCCGGATTGTTGCTACAATATGGTATATAATTATCTATAGTTAACAATAAACATATAACACACGATATCTTATATATAACCATATACAATATGCAATGTTAAATATTATTGTATGTACATTATATATAACACAACCTATATATCATATTGCATATTATAGTATGCATATAATGTATGATGTGATATATTGTACATAGGGCTATAAAATATATAATAGAACATATTATTAGATATTACATGATGGGGCATAATAGATAATATATGGTATATTGTTCTATATATGATAATTATTAATTATGTACCACAATATCAGTATCATAGATTTTAGCATTCTAATTATATACCACATAGCATATATAATTCTATATTATAACAACAATATTATAAATATCATAGATCATGCTGTTGGGCACAGCAGAAAGCCTGGAGGCTGGGTTCCTCTGCCGCATACTAAAAGATTCAAGGGTCTACTCATCGGCTTGTTGGGGACCATGTGAGAAGAGAGAAGAGGAAACAGGAAATGGGTTTTGTTTGGTTCCTTGAAGACTGAAATCTCAACACTACACCTATTTCTTTAAAAAAAGTTCTTATTGGTATCTTTTTATATCACTTCTATTTCCCAAGAAGAGGCAGCAGGGCACAGTAGAGACTCAGCCTTGGAACCAGAAAGACCTGGATTCAAGTCCTACCTCTTACATACTGGTTATATACCTGGGCAAGGCATTTAGCCTCAGAGTGCCCTAGGTTACTCTCTAGGATTTCAAGTTGCAAAGAAGGTGTTGACCTGCATGGAGAGTTTCATTACATCAATAAAATCATTTCCCAATCTGTCCTTTCTCCTACCCCTTCCCAGAGAGTCATCTCTTACAGCAAAGAATTTTTTCAAAAGAGGGAAAAAAAGACAATTTAAAACACTAACCAAAATCAAAAAAGTCTGACAATATTTTCAATGTTCCGCACCTGAAGTTCACGACCTCTGTAAGGAGGGTGGAGAGACACCTTCATATTTCTCTGCTTTGGGGCCAAGTTTGGTTATTATAGCTTCTCCATATTCAGTGTTGATTGTTTTGTTATCCTTTCCATTTATGTTGTTGTAGTCATTGATTATGTTGTCTTCCTAGTTCTGCTTACTTTGCTTTGCTTTAATTCTTGTATAGCTTCCATGTTTCTTTTTATTCACCATATTCATTGTTTCTTTATTCGTAGGCAGTGAGGTGGCACAACAGATAGAGCACTGGGCCTGGGGTCAGGAAGACCTGACTTCAAATTTTCCTTCAGACACTTACTAACTGTGCGACCCCAGGTAAATCACTTGTTTACCTCAGTTTCCTCATCTGTAAAATGGGGATAATAATAGCACCTCCCCCCCAGGGTTGTGTTGAGTACCAAAATAGATAATAATTGCAAAGTGCTTAGTGCCATAATACATGCATAATAATGCTTCCTTTCTTCTTTAGCTCCATAATGTTCCATTACCATTATGTACCATCACTTGATTGACCATTCCCCTGTTGATTGGCATCTGCTTTTTTCCATCATTTGCTGCTATACCCAGCCACTTCTTTTTTTGTCTTGGCTCTGCTGCTTGGTACAGAAGCTTGTTCAACAGAACAGGTTCAAGTTTTGTTGGTCATCGTAGGATGGCATTTTATGGGAGGCATAGGATGTGGGCTCATGGCCCTTCAGGAGAGATGGCAGTGTTAGGCTTGGCCCATAGAGAGTTGGGTGCTGCTGGGAGTCCTTTGTCTCTCACCTCTGGGAGAAGAGAGATACTCCATTGGGTGAGCCCCAGGATCCTCAACTGTGTTGCTTGGTCCTTCCAGAGGTGATAAAAAAGAGGTCATCTAAGAAGCACAGTGTATTTGTGGCAATATCTTAGAGATATGTTTTCTCCCTTGCTCTAATTCTGACCAGAAATGCCCCTCAGAGAAGTCCTGGCACCTTCTCTCTTAGTCTTTTATTCACTCACATTGCTTGCCTTGCTCCACCCACAACATTCACACTTGACATTGAAACTGTTTGTCTTCCACTTTACTTGACATATGGAATAGGAGTCTTTGATGTATAGTGAGTTCCTTGTCTCTGAAGGTATTCAAGCTGAGGCTAGATGACTTCTTACCTGCAACCCAGGCAAATGAGTGCTATGTGGATTGTAAAGAATGCTTCCTTGGTATTTCTACAGAGGGCAGGGACAACTAGGTGCCAAGGTAACATGGGGTTTTGTGTTTGTTTGTATGGTTCTGCTAATGGTCAAGGTTAATCAATACCTATAGTATCTGCTGGCATAGATCTGGGAGAGGAAGTCACCCCATTGGAGAGAAAGGGTATTTTTGCTGCATCTAGGATAAAATGTAACTAGATGGCATGGTAAATAGGGCACTGCCCCTGGAGTCAGGAAGACATGAGTTCAAATGCAACCTCAGACACTTACTGGCTATGGGTCACTGGGCAAGTCACTTAATGCTGCTTGCCTCTACTTCCACATCTGTAAAGTGAGCTGGAAAAGGAAATGGCAAAACCATTCCAGTATCTTTGCAAGAAAATCTCAAATGGGGTCATGAAAAGTCAGACACGCCTGAAACAACACAACAACAACAAAAGATAAAATGCAAACTCCCCCACCTTTGACTTAAAGCCACCTATACTCTGACTCCCTCTTACCTTTTCAGACTCCCTTCATATTCCTCCCTTTCCTATATCCTGCATTCCAGCCAGATCTGTCTAATCGCTGTTCTACAAACTTAACCTGCTATCTTCTACAGCTCAACTTTGCACAGGCTGTACCTCATGTCTGAGATGAGCTCCCTTTTTGACCCCTGCCTTTTAGCATCCCAACTTCCTTCAAGATTCATCTCAGGCGCTACCTCCTTCTGGAGGCCTTTCCTGGACCTCCTAGTGGTTAGTGCTTTCTCATCCTGGGCCCTCTCCAGTCACCCTGATGAATATCTGGTCACTAGATCCAGATGGCTCTGGAGGAGAAAATGAGGCCAGTGACCTTGCACAGCCCTCCCTCACTCAAATCAAAGTCAACTGCAAGTCATGTCATCATTTCCCTGATGTCATGGTCGTCTTTGAAAATGAAGGACAAACACCAAAATTCCTGACATCACTTTGCATTTACTTAGAAAGGTCCAAGGCAACCTTTGTAACAAGGATTTAAAAAAGAAAGGGGGAAAAAATAAATGATGAATCAACACAACAAACATGTCTTGATAGCATTTGCTGTATTTCACACCCAAAATCCCACACTTCTACAAAATTTCTCTTTTACAAAATATCAAAATCAGATAGAATCTCCTGTATCCTAGCAGCATTCGCAGGCCATGCTTGGAAAATTTCAACCAAATGGGACAGGCGAACCTAGGGCTTCTAGGAACTTACACTGGAAACATGCAAGAAGGTCAGTTTTCCTCACCTGCCACCATGGCCATATTGATTGTCCCTGGGTGGGTCTCATCTTTTGGTGCCTCCCTTCAGGCTAGCGGAGTCTGTCACTAAGCAGGGGCTCCATCCCTTCCTTCACCCCGCCTCGGGGAGAAGGCTTTTGAGACAGGTTTCTAGGCCCCAGTGGCTGAGGAGAACATGGCACTCGAATTTAACGACAGAGTTAGCTCCTCAGTGGCTCTGGCAGCTGAATCAGAATTACCAAATTGAGCCCTTTTCTTCAGTGATTCAGCAGAAGAGCCATTTTAGCAGCTGAAATAACGCATTCAATTTCCCCCTGCAGTTTTTAGGTGACCATTTTCAGCTGGGTACCGGGTTTGATTTATTTTTGAAATGATTATTCTGCAGGCCCCGGTTGGAATACGGTGAAAGGAAACCCGGGCAACTTTCCCTCTGGCCAGTGCTTATCCATGGTCCCCAGCAGTGAGGCTGGTATAGCTGAATAATCAGGGAACCTGCCAAGGGAACAGGGCCATGGGTTGGAGGCTGCATTGCTGAAAGACTACCCCTGGGGCAGTGAAAGACTAGGGGACAAGTGATAGATCTAGAAGAGGGAGAGAAGGAATGCTATGAATCAGGACAGAGAAAAATTCCCTGATAATTCATATCCAGGAAATGCTCCCTGTACAGATTCATTCATGGGATCAATGCCATCATTGTTTCAATCAATCGATCGACAGGTATTTATTAAGGCAGAACCGTTCTAGGCACTGGGAACACAAAGAGATGAAAACAAAACAGTGCCTGCCCCCAAAAAGCTTATATTCTATCATGGAATGGAGAAGGGATGATAAGAAACAGGAAAGGCTGTATATAGGTACACTAAGTTGTGAGTTTTGGGGAAGAGGGGCATCGTAAGGAGCTCTGTAAGACCTTGGGTAAGTCACTTAACCTCTGTCTCAGTTTCCTCAAGCATAAAATGGGAATGTTAATAGCACCTACCTCCCAGGGTTATTGCAAGGATAAAATGAGATAATATTTATAAAGTGTTTAGCATAGGACCTGGCACATAGTAGGTGCTATATACGTGTTTATCATCATCATCGTCATCATCACCATCATCATTATGCCACTGCTCCATCCTTGAGTCCTACTTTGGGGGCTATGCCAAGGGTAATGGTTCACTCTTCCCTTTTTTCCTTTTCTCCCTTGCTACAAGGAGAAATAGAGAGAAAGTAAAAGGACCAAGACCTCTCTAGTTTCCTTTTCAACAATAATCATTTTCTACTCAACAAATTACCCTAACAGAGGAGTGTTTCCTTGTCCTCTCTATTTTTCCCCTCTCCCCTCACCATTAGGGAAGGGAATAAGCATTTAAAATATACCTGCTATGTGCCAGGCACTCTGCTAGGTGCTTTTTACAAATATTTGTTCCTCACAACAACCTTGTGAGGTAGTTGTTATTATGATCCTAATTTTACAGTTGAGGAAACTGAGGCAAGAAAAGTAATGTGATGTACTGTGGATCATTCAGCAAGTAAGTGTCTGAGGCTAGATTCAAACTCAGGGCTTTTGGACTCCAGATCTAGGGGTCTTTCCACTGCACCATGAACTACATCATAATTATCATTTGGAGTTTGGTAGCAGCTTCATGTCCAAAGTGTTTTCCCATCTGTTCTCTTATTTATCTTCTCAATGCCCCTGTGTGGCAGAAATGATGATGCCCGAGTTACAAATTGGGAAGCTGAAACCCAGAGCAATCACAACCTGGAAGTCACACAGCAACAATCGAAACTTCCCTTCATGTAGTCCTTTGAAGTTTGCAAAGTGCTTTCTTTCATCCCAGCATTCTTGAGAGACAGGCAGAGCAAGTTTTAGTAACCCAATTTTACAGATGAGGCTCCTACCATTGAAGGGTCTTTGCCCATTGTCACACAGTCACTAAACATCACAGTAGGAGCTGAGATCCAGATCTTTGGCCTCCAAGACCAGTTCTCTTCTCCTGGCACCACGGACAGTACTTGTGATTTGTACACCCAGGCTGTGAATTCTTTGTGAGCACAGGGACGTGATATCTCTTTACTCACAGGACAGTCCTGATGCTTAAGCTCCATGATATGGTGGGTGCTCCATCAATCAGGATTTCTGGTTCGAGAAGGACCACAACACTCCATCAACTGAACCAGAGGCCTTTTTTAAGGCTTACCCAAGCATTCTGACTTAGAAGGCATTTTCTGGAAGGTGGGGCCAGCTCCTGCCCCAGTGGGTGGGATTCAGTAGTGAGGGGCAGAGGCCTTCTCTGTTGCAAAGGAGGGGAAAAATTCATGAGGACAACAAATTAAAACTAATCTGATCTATGGAAATATTTGATTACACCACGGTAATTTATTATGCAAAGTTGCCCTTTCAGATGTATGGAAGCTGCTTAGAGGAGAGGAATTGTAACAGAAGGGGTTTCTGCAGGCAAACAAAACCAGCTAGGAGCCTGCTCACAGCACAGCATGGGACTCTATTAGGCAAAGATTTGGGGAGAATACCCAGAGGGAGAGTCAGGACCCTGTGTCCTCCCCCAATCAGACTTTGTAGTATAACCTTGGACAAGTCACTCCCTGCTCTGTGGGGCTCCTTCCTTCTCCCCCCATACCCCAATTCCATCTTTAAAATTATAGAAAGGTCCTGAGAGCCTTAATTCAACCCCCTCATTTTACATATGAGGAAAGTGAGGTCCAGAGAAAGAAAAAAGGATTTCTCTAATGTCACGCAGCTGGAACCAGAATCAACTGAGTCTAGTGTTCTTTTCATTATGCCATATGATCTCTTACTTGTTGGTGAAGGTAGTTTGTAGGGGGCATTTGCCCAAAGCTCTTTCTATGGGAAGGACTTGTACTATGTGGAGGTGACCTGGGGAGGGTAGGAACAGATACACTTTGAATCTTTAGAAAATCCTGACTCCTCGGGTCCCCGGGAATCTGTCCATCCTCTTGGGGTATTTCAACTGGCCCAGGTAGTTTTTATTAGTGACCTTGGTGTGAATGGCATCCAGACAGAGTTGTCCTGGTAAGTGTGTAACAACTGATTCTCCAGGGGAAAAAAATGCATCCTTGACACACTTTTAAGTTTAATATGCATGATGAACATTTTCTTTATCATTTTCTTAAGTCTAGACAATCAGCAAAACAATAAATAAGGTCTTGATTTGTAGTATTTGCTGACTTCTGAGCTATAGGTGATCACACTGAAAATTTAGCAGGTTTGAGCTGGTCCCAACACAACCCAAGTGTCCAGATGTTCTTTCCTCAAGGGAGCTCTCTCAGTAACATCTCTAAGAATGCTAATATCTTCTGCTTTTATAGGGTTTTTAAACTTTTCAAAGAACTTTCATAACTATTCTACTACTTGAAGCTCACAGCATTCCTGTGAGGTCATTAGGCTAGGTATTATTGACAAAGAACACGAGGCCTAGAAAGTAACTAACTTGCCAAAGTTCCCATAGCCAGTCAGTGTTGGAATTGGAAGGTCTCCTAGGCCTCCTGATCCCTAGTATTCTTCTTACTATTTCACACTCCCCATCTCATTCAAGTTCAACGTCATTACCCTTTAAGCAAGGCCTCCCTTGTCCTCACCTCCAGAAGGGCAGAATTAGATAGAAAGTTTTAAGACCGAAGGAGAGGCAGGACTGAATTGTTTTTAAAGAAGCCACATGTGATGGAAAGAGCACGAGCTAAGCTGGCCCGTGTAGGGAAGGGGCAACAGTGGTTATTGCTGCTGCTCAATGAGCCTAATACCATCTACCTTTGAAGACAGTGACTTGCAGCTTTCAAAGCTGTACCATCTTTTACTGAAGCACCTCAAAGACACTTCTCTTCCCCTTTCCACCCTCCTCCTCTTCCTTTCATTCTTGGGCATTTAGATACTTGGGAGGAGGATGGACAGCAATCCCTAGGGAGGTATCTCTAGTCAGGGCAAGTTGCTGACCCTGTCAAAGGAAGCTCTGAGGAAGCAGCAGGTAGATGAGGGAGGGGATCTCCCCAGGGACCAAGAAGAAGCAGCACAAATTTGTCATAAACCAGAGGGGAGGCAGGAAAAGGCCGTGCAGGAAAGACTGACAGTTTTCAGAACCTGTTACAATCCATTGACCTAATTGTTATTCTTTATCTTTGCCCTGTTGATGTTTATTATTCTGCTTGTTATCTGATGGTTATTTAATCTATATTTTGTAATTACTTCACTTCTGTCCAATGTTTATGCCTCTTTCTTGTTGTGCTGAAGCCCTGACCTACATTATCCCAGATGCAGGAGTCAATTATGCTGTCTGGGATTTTTTAAGTGGCATAGAGGGGGCAGCCCTGGGCTTGGGCTTCATGCCTCCAAGTCCTTCTACCTGGGCACCTGCCAGAGATCCGGTTGCCCTATAGTCCCCTCATTCCCACCTCCACATGGTTTGTTTATGTCTTTCAGTAAAGCAGGAGAGAGCTCCCTCCCAAAGGGGACAGTATGGGGAACAGGATGTGTGGCTTGGAGATCCAAGGCTTAGGGGGAAGAGATAAGACTCTTACTTAGACCTTAGGAATTATTGACTTTGTCCTCAGGTCCCTACAGTAAGGGTGGAGGAGGATTGTGTTGCTGCTGGTGTGGATAGAGGCAAACAAGAAAGTTGGAGAGAGAAGTGACAGGCAAGGAACAGCCAAGGAGGGGAAGGAAAACAGTGCCATGTGAAACATTTCAGGTACCAAATGTTGGGGCAACCACATGTTAAAGTTTTGTAGCAACTAGGTAGTTTTTATCTAGACAATTTAATTTTCCCTCACTGCCTTTCTTTTTGGAGTGTGTACAAAGTGTCACCAGACATTTTACTTTCGATTGTCTTCCCTCTGTCTTCTCTCGTCTTCTCTCTCTTCTTTTCACTTCCCTTTCTTTCTTCCTATTTTCTTCTCTCTTTCCCGGTGCCTCCAACTTTTCTCTTCCTCTTCCTTCATGCCAGGAAATGAAAGGACCCATAGCTACCTCCACCCCTGCACAAATGTGCACCAATGTATACAGTATTCAGTTTTTCCCTGGTCCCTTACTTCTACCGGTACTGGACATCTTTGTTGGTCCTCAAACTGGGGCATTGATCATTGCATAAGCCTGATTTTGTCTATTTTGAAAAGAGCAGGCTTTGATGAGGTCTTCCTTTACTTGCTTTCCCCTGAATTCCTCTTCCCCCATGCCATTAGAATATCCTTATTCCAAATCAATGGGGTTTTTTATTTTTAATAATAAAAGGGGATAATTGTGCGGGTCTTACTAAAATCTTCCATTCTGAAAACTAAATGAGATAAATAACCCTTGACAGAGTAGGGGAGGCAATCTCACCAAATTGAATCCAGTCAATTTTAACATTCACGGAGCTAGAAGCAATTTTAGACAAAGTGTAAACGTAATGGAAAAAACATATTCCTGATGCTGACTCACAGAACTCTGTATTTTGAGCCTTAACGATGATAAATCAATGATCTAGAAAATACAATCCCTTTCCTATTAACCAGATGGGTGCACAAATTCTCCCCAGACTTTAGGATGTAGGCACCAAAAATTTTCAATTAGCATTTCACATCCCACTACCTTATAATTATAAATAATTAGATTGGAACCCAGTGCATACACACACAAGCACCCACATCACATATACAAGAGACAGACATGTCTCCACTCTCCCTCCCATCTGACACACAAATGGATGTAATGCTCTCCTGCCTGGTGGAGAACCACAGGACCTGCAAGTCCAGTGGAGCACTGGAGCAGAATGAGGAAATTGAATTAGAGCCTTTGTGTAGGGCTGAGGTGTGGCAATTCTGACAAAGTGAAGTCCTTCCAGTTACTGCTCAAGTCTGCTGAGGGTTTGGGCCTACTAAGAGCTTTCTCCAACCTCTGGCCTTCTGGGGATGGAGTTGCTGGCAACATGGGGTTTCTGTGCTTTCTGACCTTCATTCTGCCAAGCAACAGCAGTGGGTGCTGCAGCTACAGAGTACATCTCCCTTATTCTGGGAGCATGTTTTGCATCAGGATACTGATCCTTAACCAGCCACGAAGAGAGACACTTTTGTTCTCTTGACTTGCACTGGAGAAACCATGTCCAGATCTTCTCTGTGGAGCTTTATAGGAAATAAAATGGAGGGATTGAACCAGATGACCTGTACACCCTTCCTTACCACCTGTGGACCCTATGAATCTATGGATTCTGTACAAGGTCGGTGGGTGGCATATAGCTGGGAGGAAAATATCACAATAAAAATAATGAACACTTATACAGTGTTTTAAAGTTTTCAGGGAACTTTGTGTATATTATTTTTTTTGAGCTTCATAACAACCTCATGTGGTAGATATTCTAAGCCTGACTATCCCTACTTTATGAATTCAAGTTAAAGTGAGATTCAGAGAGGTAAGTGACTTACCTACGGTCATACATCTAGAAAATGTCAGAGGTAGGATCTGAACCTAGTTCTTTACTGACTCCAAGATCAGCACACTTATCACTATATCATGTGAAAGGATACTGGGTAGATATATCACAAGAATCATAAGTAAAATAGATGGTTTAATAGACTAGATAATGTAGGATTCAACTTGCTAACTGAAAGGCCAAAAATTTGGTGTGGCAAATGCCCGGATGACTTAGCTGTTTGGATAAAGACAGAAATAGTGAGGATGAGAATATCCATTCTGGAATGTGACACATCTGCAACCTTATCCTACAAGGGCTGGACATAACCAAATGTGAATGAAAATGATTGTTGATATAGTGAACAAGAAATCTGGACACACCCTTAAGCTTTAATTTTGGCCTGGGTTGAAGAACACCAATCTTGACTTAAAGTTTATAATACATAAATTGCTTCTGGCAGCACAATTCAGGATGTACACAATACACAGCTGGGTGGAGAACTCCCTACCCAGCCCTAGGGGGTGTTACAATCTTGGAGGTTTACATCTCTTCCCTTGATTGTTTATATTTCTTTCCCTGATTGAACAAAGAGAAGAACTAAATCAGGCAGGAATTGGAACACCCCAGCTCTAGAATGTCATGCTTAGTAGAACACAGTTATCCCTTCCACACCCCCAGGGGTTTTGCGGCATGGTGCCCCCAGGATCTGGAAAATCAGTGTAAAATATTTTGGCCCTACCTTCATATTAGAGAAAAAGTCTGGCTTCATAGATTTCCTTCTCTTCTTTCTTGATATTATAAAACACTATACATATATTTTATGCATTTCTGAGTTTCCAAACTTTTACTGTGTCATCTGCTGGCCTTTATGTGTTGTCTGCAGCTTCTGTAGAACTCCTCCAAAATTCCCACTTAATTTCTTTTGCCGACCTGCTGATATATGTAAGTGGTGATGTGGAAGGAATGATCGTACTTTGTTTCATACTCTACTGAAGGAATGGAAGGCATCCTCTTCTCCCTTCAGCTACCTTGCAAAATCGCTTGGTATAAATCTCCATTCTCTGCCCTTTTATTCCAATCTCTGGTGAAGGGATGACCTTTCTCATCACCAAGGCCAACCTCTCCACCTCTACTCTGGATTACTCCAACAATAACACCTTCCTCTCTTTAAACTCTAGAACAATTTATTTACTGGGCTTATTCACAAGCATTGCATGTCTCTTCCATTCTTAAAACAAAACACAACAAAAAGCTCTCATGTGTTTCTACCATCCCCTGAAGCTATTGTAATATTCTTGTCCTCCTTTTCATAGACAAATTCCTAGAAAAGTCTGTCTAGACTCACTTCCTTTATTTCCTCTTATCTTATTCACTTCTTATCACTCAATGGAAACTGCTCTCTCCAAAATACCAATGTTCTCTTACTTGCCAAATATGATGGCCTTTTGTCAATCCTCATTCTTTTAGGTCTTCCTGAAGTATTTGCCATGGTCAATTACCTTATTTTTTGAATATTCTCTTCTCCACAGGTTTCTGTGATACCACTCTCTCTTCGTACTCCTCCTCTCCACCTGCAGATCATTCTCAGTCTCTCTTGATGATGATATCATATCCCACTCCTTGTCTGTGAGTCTAACACAAGGATCTATCCTGGGCCTTCTCTTCCCTCTCTGTATTCTACTTGGATTCAATTATCATTTCTATTAAGATGACTCCCAAATCTGTATGTCATCAAGTCTCTGTGTTTCTTACCTGAATTCTAGTATTACATCATAAATTTCTTTATTGGATGTTCCATAGGTACCTCGAATTCAATATTTCCAAAACCCTCTTCTCTTTAGAACTTCCTAATTTCTATCAAAAGGGCACTATCATCCTTTAAATCACCTAGGTTCATGGCCTCTGAGTCATCTCACACATCACTCTTCTATCACTATCCATTTACCAAGTCTTGTGATTCCATCTCCACAACATTTTTCATATATGTCTCCTTTTCTGAATCACACAGTCACCCACCCCATAGATCAGGTCCCCAGTATCTCTAGTCTGGATTATTGAAATAAGTATTTTAACACACATGTGGGCCCTTTCTTGTTGCCTCTGACCTCTTTGGGGACTTAAGCCTAGCGGTGGTATTGTTGGCCCAAAAGTCATACAAAATTTAATGACTTTTGAGATATTGTTCCCAATTGTTTTCCCAGATGGCTGAACTAATTTATAACTTCACTAAGAGCTTGTCCTTTCAGTGCTCCTCCAACAATCATACTTTACCCTTTTGTAACTTTTTCCAATCTGATGGGGGTGAAATTGTGTTTCTGTTATTATTAGCTATTTGGTTCATTTTAATGCAATTATTGATAGCTTACATGTCTTCCCTCAAGAATTACTTGTTTGTAGTTTTCAAAAGAAGAAATCAAAGCTATATTTCATGAAAAAACATTCTAAACCACTAAAAATTAAAGAAATGTGAATTAAAACAACTCTGAGGTATCACTGCACACCCATCAGTTTGGTTTAAAATGACAGAAAAGCAAAATAACAAATGTTGGAAAGGATGTGTAAAAAGATATACACTAGTGCTCTGTTGATGGAGTTGTGAACTCTGGAGAGCATTCTGGAGAGTAATTTGGAACTATGATCTCAAAGCAATAAAAATGGGCATATCCTTTGACCCAATAATACTACTACTATGTCTATACCCCAAAGGGATCAAAGAAAAAGGAAAAGGATTCATATGTAGGGAAAAAAATTTATAGCAGCCCTTTTGGTGGTTGTAAAAGATTGGCAATTGAGGAGATACCCATTAAATGGGGAATGGTTGAACACATTATGGTATATGAATGTGATGGATTATTATTGTACTGTAAGAAATGATGCAGGGGATGGTTTCCAGAAAACACCTGGGAAGACTTATATAAACTGATGCAAAGTGAAGTGAGCAGAACCAGGAGAACAATTTACACAGTAATAGCAATATTATAAAGATACTGTAAACTTGGAAAGATTTCTTAACTCTGGTCAACACAATGACCAATCACAATTCCAAAGGACTTAAAATAAAACATACTATCCACCTCCAGATAGGAGTGGATAGTATGGAGTCAGAGTTCAGATTGAAGCATCATTTTTTCTTTCTTCTTTTCTTCCTTCCTTCTTTCCTTCCTTCCTTCCTTCATGGCGGGGAGGAGGGGAGGAGAATGGGGAGAGGATTTGGAACTGAAAGAAAAACAAAATTTAAGAATATGTTCTTAAAGATTCTTAAAGAATCACCTGTTCAGATCCTTTGACCATTTTTCTTTTGTAGGAGGCTTTTGTTATTATATGCTTATGTCAATTTCATATATATATCTTTTTAGCTGGATTTTATCAGGGAGATTTGCTACAAAGATTTTACCCAGTTAACAGTTTTCCTCCTAATTCTAACTGTTTGTTCAAATCCTTTTCAGTTTTAATTCAAACGAACCATTTCATCTTCTGTGATCCTCTATCACTTGCCTGTCTAAAAACTTTTCCCTCATCCATAGTTATGAAAAGTATGACTTTCCTTGCGCCTCCAATTTATTTATGATATGAACTTTTGAATCTAAGTCATAAATCCATTTGAAGTTTATTGTAGTATATGGTGTGGGATGTTTGTCTAAGTCTAATTTTTGACAAGCTGTTTTCCAATTTCCCCACCAGTTTTTGTCAAATGATGAATCCCTATCTCAGTAGTTGGTACCATTGGGTTTATTGAATACTATACTACTAAGTTCAATTGCTTCTAGATCTTGTCTATTTAATCGTACTCCAATCCTATCCCTTCTCTGATTCCCTCTAGTCTCCAGTCTTACTTTATCTAATGTCTATTTCCCTGCTGCCTACAAACATGTCCATATCTTCCCCATTTTTCAAAAACCCTCACTTGATTGATTCAATCCCTCACTCCCATGACCCCACCTGGCTATCGTCCTAAATTCTTCCTCCCATTTTTGACTAAACTCTTTGAGAAGGCTATCTTTACTAGGTAATTCCATTTCTTCTCCTCTTACTTGCTTCTAAACCCTCTGTCATTTGGCCTCCAACGTCATCACTCAACTGAAACTGCCTTTCTCAATTTGTCAATGATCTCTTAATTACCCAATTTAATGGTCTTTTCTCAATCTTTGTTACTCTTTACCTCTTTGCAGGGAGAGAGAGAGAGAGAGAGAGAGAGAGAGAGAGAGAGAGACAGAGAGACAGAGACAGAGACAAAGACAGAAAGAGAGGCAGAGAGACAGAGAGAGACAGAGAGAAAGAGAGATAGAGAGACAGAGACAGAGAGACAGAGAGAGAGGCAGAGAGAGACAGACAGAGAGGCACACAGAGAGAGACAGAGACAGAGAGGCAGAGAGAGGGACAGAGACAGACAGACAGACAGACAGAGAGGCACAGAGACAGAGACAGAAAGAGAGAGATGAAAAACCTCTAGGTTTTTGTGACAAAGATTTCACCATGTCATTGCCTTACTCAATTAACTCCCGTGGTTTCCTATTACCTCCAGGATAAAATATAAAATGCTCTATTTGGCATTAAAAGCCCTTTACCACCTGGCCTGTTCATCTTTACTCTCTTCCACATACTTCACAATCCATTCTGGCCTTTTTGCTGTCCTTCACACTCTCTGTGACTTTTCAATGGCTGTTCCCTTTGCCCATACTGCCCTCCTTCTTCACTTTCTCTTCCTGATTTCCTTCAAGACAGCTCAGATTCCACTTTCTGCAGACTCTTGTCAGACCTCCTCCCCCTCCCCCTCCCCCTTACCTTCTCAATTACTTTTCATTTATACCTCATATATCTTTTATGTGCATAGTCATTTACATATTATTTCTTCCTGTAAAGTTTGAATTCTTTGAAGGACTATGTTTTTGCCTTTATTTGTATCCCCAACTGCCTGATGTATATAGTAAGCACTTAATAAATGTCAACTAACTGGCTAACTTGTTCTAAAGACCAACTTTTCTATTTTTTAACCAGTACCACACTGTTTTGAGGATGATTGCTTTATAGTATACTTTGAGACCTGATCTTCTAGACTCTCTTCCTTCCCACTTTTTTTTCATGATTTCTATCGAAACACTGAACTTTTGTTACAATCTTGTCTAATTCTATAAAATAATCATTTGGTAGTGTGACTGGTATAGAACTAAATAAGTAAATTAATTTAGATCTCCTTGTCTTTTTTTTGGCACTATGGCCCAAACATGAGCAATTAATTCCTTTTCAATTATTTGTCTCCCTTTATTTCTATATGGAGTGTTTTGTGGTTATAGCCATTTAATTTTTTTGTGTGGGTAGATCTCTAGATATTTTATACACACTGTTGTCATTCTGAGTGGAATTTCTTTTTAGTTTATTTCTTCTGTGCTTTGTTGGAGTTATAAAAAAGGATGATTATTTTTGAAGGTTTATTTTATGTGCTGCTATTTTCCTGAGTTTGTGAATAATTTCTATTAATTTTAGTTGACTTTCTAGGATTCTCTAAATAAAACATTTTCTGTACAACATACTAATTTTGTTTCTTCTCTCCTTTCTTGCCTATGCTTATTCTCCCAAATTCTCTTTCTTATCTTATTATTATAGCTAGCATTTCTATAACTCTATCAAATATTAATGGTAACAATAGATGTCCTTGCTTTACCCCTGATTGTCCTGGAGATTGATGGACTATTGCAATATCCTTTTAATTGGTCTCCCTGTCCATCTCACGTACAACTGAGAAAATTATATTCCTAAATCATAGATCTACTTACCTCACTATCTTCAATAAAATACTGTTGTTCTTCCCTATTACCTCTAAGATCAAATGCAGAAATCCTAGTTTTGTCATTTAAAACTCTTTGCAGCTGAACTTTAATTTGTCTTCCCAGGAGTATTTTGCATCATTCTCAAACATGTGCTCTTTAAGCAGGCCAGGCTGGCTTTCTTAATCTTCTTTTTATACAGCATTCCATCTCCTGTCTCCCCACCTTTGTGGATGTTTTCCTTCATGCCTAGAATGTACCTCTACTCAGCTCCACCTCTTAGAATTTCTAATTTCTTTCAAAGCTCAGGTCAGTTTCAAATTCCTACATGAGGATTTTCCTGATCTCTCTTCCTGGTAGTAGTGTGCCTCCCCCTTCCTTGACAAATTATCTCATCTTTATTTTAAATACACTCCTTATGTATATAATTATAACTGTAAATGTTTTCTTCTTCTATTGAATATAAACCCCTTGAAGGCAGAGAATGTTTCATTTTTGTCTCTATCTCTCATGGCAAGCATGGTGCTTAGCAGATAATGATTGTTAATTGACTGATAACATTGCACTGCTTTTCATTCAGTCTCTCAAGGTAAGCAGGCAGTTACTGTATATTAAGTACTTACTATGTGTCAGGTACTATGCTAAGTGTTGGAGATAAAGGTATAAGCAGAAAGAAAGACACTCTTTGCCTTCAAAGAGCTTGTATTCTAATAAGGGAAAGAAAACTCAGGAAAGGGGACCTGAAAACTAGGAAGTGGTGAGGGAAGATTCCCTTGCAGAGGCATGCTGATGAAGGCTAAGAAAGTCAGCAACACACCTGGGAAGTTAGTGAAACATGGCTAGCCTGGACCTCTCCCCAAATGGAGGGTAGGGGAAAAAAACAACAGGAGAAGGGGGCCTTACAGTTGGAGGGATCCCAAGGTCACAGGGTCAAAATATAAAGCAAAATAAAAATCTCTATTTTATATCCTAATCTATGGTTGTTGTGAGGAATGTACTATATGAACTACAAAGCTTTACATAAATATGAGGTATGGTTGAGCAGTATGACAACTCAGTGAGATAGTGTGGATAACTCCATTATAGAGATGAAGAAACTGAGATTTGGAGATGTTATGTGATGCCATAGGTCACAGCACAAAGAATCAACTTAACAAATCCTTGTTGACTGACTGAGAAATAGTAAGCAATGATAGTTATGACTTAAATCTAGTTCTTCTGCCAGTAAACTTAGTACCTTTTTGATTTCTTAAGAGATTCTGCTTCTTTAGTAGCTATAGTTAATTTTCCAATTTGTAGGGGTAGCTTATCCAAAGCAATCTTTCATGAGATACCTCTATTCTCTGGTTTTAACACTGGCCTAAGGAAACAGAAAAGTAACTCTGATTTTAAACCCTGGCCTAAGGAAACAGAATGGTAATTACTTTATAGAATACATTACTGTCACAGAAACCAAGTAGAAAATATTTGAACATTAATATGTAATAGCACTCGAGCTGGAATGGAATGAAGGATCTTGGTGGCCACTTAATCCAAACCCCTGACTTTACAGATGGGGAAAATGAGGCCCAGTGAAATACAGTGATCACTAAGGTCTTGAGGGTATCAAGGTCCAGAATCAGGAATCAAAGCCAGGGCTGTGATTACAAATGCAATGCTCTTTCCACCGTACCACAAGGCCATATCCTTTTGGGGATTAATCATTTATTTAATGTCTCCAAGTCTCAATTTCCTCATGTATAAAGCGAGTGGGGTTGAGCTAGATGCTCTTTTCGTCTGCCTTTCAGCGCAAACATTCTGTGACTGCATGCCACTCTGGCTCTGCGACTCATTGTTATCCTCAGTTGCTGGGAATAATGAAGGCGAGTTCACTGTCTATTTGTTGTTGCTGATGAGTGGATGCCTAGTTTAGGTTAGAGTCAGGCTTCTCTGGATTTATTTAAGGATGAATGGGATTGAGTGCACCTCTTCCATTTAGCCAACTTAGTGTCTATTTGACCTCTCAAGTGGCTGGTGAATGTGGCTATCTCCCTGAAGAAACATTTCTCTGTGAAAAACCATTGTCAAAGAGATGGCCCAGGTTATCTGGGATGCCTCCATCAGGCCTGCATCTCCTTGAGGATTCAGAGAGACCCAACGCTAGTTGGGTTGGGCATGGGACAACACCTACTAGGACTGGATTGTCCCAGGGGATGAGAGAGTCTGAAAGCAACTCGAATTCTTTCTCTGAAGGACTGAGAGGGCTGGGAAGGAGGGCATCAGTGATATAAGCCCCTGGAAAGGTGGTCTAGAGCAGGGATTCTTAACCTTTTTTGTGTCATGGACCTCCTCAGCAGTCTGAGGAAGCCTATGGTCCCCTTCTCAGAAAATGTTTTGTATGTATATAATAAAATATATAAGATTGCAAAATAAACAAATCATATTGAAAAAGTTATCAACATATTAAAAATCAAGTTCACAGATCCCAGTTTAGGAACACCAGACTTAGATACACACACACACACACACACACACACACACACACATACACACACATACACACACACAGTCACCACCTATCCTTTATAGCTCTTGTCTGTAATGTCCCTGACTACTACTTTCTAATTCAATATTCAATTCAACAGAATTTGAGAACCTACTATGTGCTAGATGCTAAAAGTTCAGTCGCAAATATCTTCAGATAGGACTAGACTTTGTGACTTTAAATGTTTTCCCTTCTTTGCTGTTGCTAAGAATACTCACTGAGTGGGACATGAAGTTCTAATCCTTCCTGTACCTTGGTAAAGTTGCTTCCCTTCCTCTTTGGGCCTTAAGGTCTTCATCTGAAAATGGGAATGGGTGGGCAAGGTGGTACCATCACAGAATCACTAAATGTTAGGCTTGGAAGAAACCTTAATAGTCATATAGTCTAACCCATACCTATAAAAAGGAAACCCCATTATAACATACATTCAACAAGACACCAGCAGACACCATTTTTAGGCCCTGGGGATATGCAAAGGCAAAAATCAAACATACTTGCCTGAAGACCACCATTGAGGGGGAACAGATGACCCCTCTTGAGGCATCCTATTCACTTTTGGACAGCTCTCACTGTTAGGAAGTTTCTCTCCCTCCCTCCCTCCTTCCCTCCTTCCCTCCACCTCCAACAACAAGCCTGAACTGGCCTATTCCCTCTTCTGTCCATTGCCCCTGGTTCTGCTTTTGGGGGCCAAACAGAAGTGTAATCCCTCCTTCTATGACACGACCTCTGAGGCCCTGTTTAGCTCAAGCATCTGATGATCTATGTAGACCAAAAATAGGGAAAGCAGAAAAAAAGATTCTGACTCCCAGGATACTATAAGGCAGACAAACCAGTATCACATGGCTGAGCCTTCCCTTGATCTATCCCTGATCCAATGACTTCTATGACCTTAGCTTTGTGGGAGGCAGGGTCCCAGGGAGAAAAGGGTTCCAGGCTCCTTCCTCCTTAAAATCCTCTGCCTACTCTTTTTCCCTCACCCTGCTCTGCAGATGAATTAATATTCTAAGAATGTTTTCATTCATGAGTCCCACTTTCTCTCTTAACAGAGACTAAATGCAAGACAAGAAAGGCTTGACAATATCCCACAAACAATATCTCTATTGTGCCTCTCTGTGTCCCCCCATTAAGTAAAATGATTCTCTTTTCTAAGCCTCCAGAATTCTTTTTCAATGGCCATCATTTTTTTTTAAATGGGGAGGTTGGGGGGATGAGGGAGTAGAGTGGGGAGAGGATGGTATTTTTCTTTACCTTTCATTCTTTGCCGAACAGAATGTTCCTCTGTTTCTCTTTGTATCCCACAATCCACACCAGGGGAGAGCTATTTCTGGCCCACTCCCTGACTAAGGAAGCAGGAACCTCAGCATTATTACTCTTGTGATCATTAAGTATTTCAGCAACGTTTTGTAGCCGCAAAGCCAATTGCAATCAATGTTGTTAGTCACTCCTCAGGAGAGCTCAGTGAGTGACCCGGGTATTGTCAACCCCATTTTACTGACAAGTAAACAGTTCACTCAAAGCTGCAGAGCCACGGTGTGGACAATGGGAGTGTGCCTATTGTTCCCCAGGGCCTCTCTCTAGCTGGACAATGCTTTAGGGGTACTGTGTCTCCCCAAACATGCCCAAGGGAATGTAGTGGAATAAGGCATAACTAACCCCAAATTCATTTATATTTCATTTATAGTTTATGCAGTTTATACGACAAAACTTGCTAGATTGTAAGCTTCATGGAGCAAAATTCTCCTTTAGATTAATTTTATATCCCCACTGGCACAACACTTTAAAAAGAAGAGGTGCTTAATAAAAATTTGTTGCATTAAATTGGATTTGCCTCAGGTGCTCTCTTTAGATCCTGTAACAATCCCATGAAATAGACAGTGTATCTCCATTTTATGGATGAGCAAACTGAGTCTTGAGAAGTCAAAAAACTCACCCAATGTTAACCAGCTGGCCAGTGGTCTGCCTACAAACTGAAGCTCTCATCTCTCAACTCTGTCCCTTACAAAGGACATGACCTTCTTATCTACCAATAGGAGAGAGCCCCATAGTTATTGGATATCAGACTCAAACCCAGAAGTTGCAGAGGAGTAGATTTTGGCATGTTATATGGGAAAACTTCATAAGAATTAAAGTAAGCCTAAATTGGAGTTTGGTGCCTAGGTGATTAGTTGGTTCTTTTAACAATGGAGGCCTTCAAGCAATAGCTGTAGGACAGTTGTCTGGAATTTTGAGTCGGGGATTCTTATTCTGAAGAATGAATGAATGGATGAAAAAGCATTGACTATATGTTAGACAGCATGCTAAATGCTGGGAATACAAATACGAAAAGATAACATCACTGCCTTCAAGAAACTTACATTCTAGTATGGAAATGTGTGTGTGTGTGTGTGTGTATGTGTGTGTGTGTGTGTGCATACATATATATATGTGTGTGTGTGTGTATGCGTGTGTATACATACATGTGTGTGTATACATATATGTGTGTGTGTGCATACATACATACATACATACATACATCCAAAAGGTGTGTAGTGATCAGTGGAGGAATTTGGTTTTTTCACCCTGGGGTATCAGAGCTAGTGGGTTGATGTATATGACGTACCTTGTCCAGAAGTACTGCCATTATTGAATTAATTGATTACTGTGCCCAAAAGAAGAGAGAGGAAGGGAATAAGCATTTATTAAACACCTACCATGTGCTAGGCAGTGTAATAAGTGCTAACAAATATTACCTCATTTGAGTCTCACAACAACCCTGGGAAGAAGGTGCTATTATCACCCCCATTTTACCATTGGGGAAACTGAGGCAGACATTGATTAAGGGACTTATCCTGAGATAGTATGTGTCTGAGGCTGGATTTGAACTCAGATCATTTTAACTCCAGGCCCAGTACTCTATGCACTGTGTCACCAAGCTGTTTAGCTGAAAAGGGAGTTGAAGGGAAGGGTTAAGTGGAGAGATAGCCTGACTGGATGGCTCTATGGGGTTGGGGGGTGAAGCATCGCTGCCATCTAGGATCACTTTTGTAGGCAGAGAAGAGTCCCTCTCAGATGCCTGGAGCTCTTCCATTCTGTTCATAGGACAACCAGAACAAACCTTATAAGGTGTGAAAGAAGATTTGGGGGCCCCAAAGCAGAGAAGGGCTGAGGAAGTGGGGTACATAAAAGACCTGAAGACAAGCTTGGTTTTATAGGCTTGAGTTCCAGTAGTATGTGCTTCCAATAATGTTGTTGAGTCGTTTCAGTCCTGTCCAACCCTTTGTGACCCTATTTGGGATTTTCTTGGCAAAGATATTGTAGCACTTTGCCATTTCCTTCTCCAGCTCATTTTACAGATGAGGAAACTGAGGCAAACATGGGTTAAGTGACTTGCTCAGGGTCATATAGCTAGTAAGTGTCCGAGGCTGGATTTGAACTCAGGTCCTCCTGACTCCAGGGGTGGCACTCTATCCACTGAGCCACCTAGCTACACCACCCTTCCCTTCCCCCTATACCCCCTCTCCACCAGCCCCGTGGAGTAGATGGTATTATTATCCCCATTTGAGGAAACAGACTGATATTATTCTTACTTGACAGTTGAAGAAACTGAGTCTGACAGAGGCTAAGTAACTTGCTCAAGGTCAAACAGCTACTAAGTATTTTAAGACAAATTCAAACTTAGATCTGCCCAGCACCATACCTACTATACCACCTAGCTGTTGCCTTTGGACATCACCTGTTTCTGAGTTTCAGCTACAAAACCTATTTTGCCTATCTGACATGCTTGACAGACATCCCAGATTTTCTAATTCAAATATTATAGGCTGTGAATTTATTTCTGTACTGCTAGTTCTAATCAAGCAGCTAACCAATCGATTATTCAGCATTTACTATGTAACAGCATTGTGCTAGGTTTCGGGAATACAAAGACAGAAATGAAACAATCTTTGCCTTGGAGAAGCTTATATTCTTTCAGAGGAAATAGTATGTACATACACATCTCTATACAGATATATGAAATACGCACACACACACAATAGGATATATATTAAATACAGAAAAAGGAAAAATAGAAATTAAGGGTGGAGAGAAATTCTAGAAGCTAGGGGTGTGGTGGGGCAAGGATCAGAAAATGACTTTTTTTCCTCCAAAATTGAGTTTCCATTTCATTTTAGGCAACCAATACTAGGCAAAATTTACCAGTAACAAACCAGAACAGCATTTTTCCAAGCCTCTCCCACCAGAGCCAAATCAGCGGCATCCCTATCACTTCCCTCTTTCTTGAAGACATTTCAATGTGAGATCATTGATGCTGTGAGATCACAGTTGGATAAGCCCCCCTAATGTTCTCTGGGATCCTTTAATGAGCTCTTGGGATAGTTTTCCCTTTCTCTAGGCTCTCAACTCCATGGCAGAGGGGAAGGAAAGGAGATGCGCTGAATGAAAAGAACTTCATTTCATCTTTCTCCTCCCACCTCAAAGCTTGGAAGGAGTAGAGCAATTTAGTCAGATGTGGAAATGTAGCCAGAGGTTTCTGTGGTTGGTTCCTTACTATTAATGAATAGCATGAAAAGGCTGGGCTAGTGGGAAGTTAGGAGCCTGGGTTGTGGCTGGAAGGTGGGGAGCCTCCAAGAAAAGACAAGAAGCCCAAGGAGGTAATTTGGAGGAAGATTCTGAATGACAGAATGTTAGAGCTGAGGGAGGCCTTAGAGCTCATCATCAAATAAGTTACATGATAACATTATCATTAATTGTGGTTTGGAAGCAGATCAACCAAAGTTATCTCCTCTGTAAAAAGAGCAGATTGGTCCTGATCCAACCACAAGCTTATATGACATTGTGACCATTTCTTTCATCAGGCTTGGGTAGGATCTTTTATCCCCATATGCTACTTTTCTCTACTGAGCTGTAAGCACCCTAATAGATATTATGTAACTGATCTGTGGTATTAAATTTTACAAATGAAGAAACCGGGGCCCAGAGAGATGAGGATATCTTAGCTCGCTCAAAGATATGCCATGTCAGGACCCAAACCCAGATTTTACCGCCTGGGCTTAGTGAAGATCCGTGACTTAGCTTGGGAGGAGGCTTAAAGATTATGTGGTTCAAATCTCTCATTTTATAGATGTTTCTGTTAAATATCCTCTTTTCCCCCCTTCCCCTTTCCACTCCCAGATCTTTAGAGTGCATGTTCAGTGAAGTACCTTCAAAGTTTAAGGAGGAGCAGGCAGATGAGGAAATTCCCTCCTCATTAAGCTACCCATCTTTTGTCTTACCAGCATAATCATTGATATTGATAGTGACCAGGATGGTGAAAGATCTCAAGATTATTCTATATGCCCCCAATTGATAAATGGTCAAAGGATATGAACAGGAAGTTTTCAGATAAAGAAGTTAAAGTTATCTATAGTCATATGAAAAAACGCTCTAAATCACTATTGATTAGAGAAATGCAAATTAAAACAATTTTGAGGTACCACCTCACACCTATCAGATTGGCTAATTGTGCATACCCTTTGATCTAAAAATACTACAAGGTCTGCATGCCAAAGAGATCATAAAAAGGGAAAAGGACCCACATGTACAAAAATATTTTTTAACAGCTCTTTCTGTGGTGGTAAAGAATTGGAAACTGAAGGGATGCCCATCAGTTGGGGAATGGCTGAACAAGTTGTGGTATATGAATGCAATGGAATACTATGGTGCTATGAGAAATGATGAGCAGGTAGATTTCAGAAAAATCTGGAAAGACTTATTTGAACTGATGCTTAGTGAAGTGAGCAGAACCAGGAGAACATTATACGTAGTAACAGCAAAATTGTGCAATGATCAACTTTGACAGACTTGGCTCTTCTCAACAA
Organism: Trichosurus vulpecula; assembly: GCF_011100635.1. Taxonomy (NCBI): domain Eukaryota; kingdom Metazoa; phylum Chordata; class Mammalia; order Diprotodontia; family Phalangeridae; genus Trichosurus; species Trichosurus vulpecula. Next base: position 177,201,315 of record NC_050574.1, read on the forward strand.
TACAATGCTCTCAATTCCAAAAGACTCATAATGGAAAATACTGTCCACATCCAGAGAAAGAACTATGGAGTCTGAATGCAGATTGAAGCATATTACTTTCACCTTTTTTTTTCTTTTTCTTGGTTTTCCCCTTTTGTTCTGATTCTTCTTTCACAACATGACTAATGTGGAAATATGTTTAATATGATTGTACATGTATGACCTATATCATATTTTTTGCCATCTTGGGGAGGGGGGAGGGAGGGAGAAAACAGTTTGGAACTCAGAATCATATAAAAGTGAATGTTGAAAACTTTCTTTACCTGAAATTGGAAAAATACTATAAAAAGAAGAATAACCCTTAAGGGCCAAGAAGGGTCAGATTTCAAATGTTTGGCAGATTAAACTTCTGAAAAGTTTTTAAAAAACCATTCTATATGGCAATTGACAAAGGAAACTGGACACATTGAGCCAAGAAAAGAGAAGACGTGGAAGAAGGTGGGGCATGATGCTGTCTTCAAGTGTTTGATGGGCTGTCTTTTGGAAGAGGGATTCTTTTTATTCTCCTCGACCCCAGCAAATAGAACGAGGACGAATGGATAGAAATTGCAGACAGATTTAGACTGGATATATGGGAAAACAACAACAACAAACAAACTTCCTAATGTTGGAGCTGTCCAAAAGTTGAATGAGCATCCCTTCATTGGGGAGTTTCCAACAAAGGCCACATGATCACTTCTCCAATATCAGTAATCAATTGACAGGCATTTAAACACCTACTATGTGCTGGGCACTGTATTAGGCTATGAAGATAAAAATACAGTAAGTGAAAAAAAATTTCTAATCTTAAGGAATGTACATTGTAATGAGGGAAATAATAAATTATAGGGAATCCTTGGTCAAGCAGTTTTGGACTAAAAGACCTCTAGATAAAATAGTAGCTGGCTCATTTTCACACAAACAGTTAACAGTTCATATAAACCCTTCTTTCTTCAAAACTTCCCTATTTCTGTCAAAGGTACCACCATCCTTCAAGTGTCTCAGGCTCCTAATCTTGGCATTATCCCAGGCTCCTCAATCCCCCTCACCTCACTTATCCAATCAGTTGCCAAATCTTACTGTTTCTATCTTTATAACATCCCTCTAATCTGACATCTTCTCATCACTCACACAGCTCTCACCTTGGTCTAGGCTCTCATAACCTCTTGCCTAAAATTATTGAAATAGCCACCTGATTGTTCTCTCTGCCTCAAGACTCTCATCATTACAGTCTATTGCTTCCAGAGTAATTTTCCTTAAGTGAAGATCTCACCATGTGACTCGGCTCCTCAGCCAAATCCAGTAGCTTCCTATTGACTCTGGGATCAAATATGTATTTCTCCGTTTAGCTTTTAAAGCCCTATACAACCTGGATCCAACATATCTTTCTAGCCTCTTTGGATATCATCCCCTCTCCTGCATTTTTAATATAGCCAAATTGACCTTCCCTCTATTCCTCACATATAAATTCCATCTCCAATCTTGGGCCTTTGCACTGGTCTTCTCTCATTCCTGGTAGATGGTGCAGTGGATAGAGTACTAGTTCTGGAGTCAAATCTGGTCTCAGACACTTACTAGTTGTCTGACCCTGGGCAAGTCATTTAACCCTGTTTGCCTCAATTTCCTCATCTGCAAAATAGGCGTTCATTTTTTTGGTTGGTCAGTCATTTCAGTCATGTCCAACTCTTTGTGACCCAATTTAGGTTTCCTTGGCAAAAATACCTGAGTGGTTTGCCATTTCCTTTTCCCTGAGAGAAAGGGAGATACTTTAGACAACAAACAAACAAACTTCCAGGCTACTATGGCTACTATTTAGTCAATCTACAGGCATTCTCTTGCTTAATAGAATTGATAGTTCAACACAAAAGTATCTATAAAGCAATTTTCTGTTCAGTGAATCCAAGTTTTCTCTTGACCTTTTGAAAATAAGGGATGTGGCCACATATATGGCCCATGGATATAATTTTATTATATATTTAAAAGGAATAGCAAGTTGTACATCTTTGAAGTTTCATCTACAATTATCTTTTTTATTACTATCTCATGGAAATGCTTGCTTTATTCCATATATTAAAAATAAAATAAATTTTAAAAATTAAAACAATGAAGTATGTGGCCCTATATGTGATCCCTGGATATAATTTTTTTTAAAACACCACACCACAAGAATGAAACAAATCTATTCTAATCCCATGGTCAAAAATTCAAATGGATCTGTGCTCTCAATTTTCCTACTATGATGCAGATATTCAAATAATTTTGAATCTGCTTCTCCTCAAATGGTGGCTATAATGCCCAAATAAAGATTGATTCAAATGGTTTAGAGTTGGGAGGGACCTCAGAGTTCATCCAATCCTGTTATCATCAACAAATATAATAAAATAAATGACATTGGTAGAGAGAGGTTCACCATATGCTTTACATCCATTATTTCAGAAAAGCCCTGAGAGATAGGTGCTATTATTATGCCCGATGTGGAAACCAAGGATTAGTGAGGTTAAATGGTTTGCTTAGGATCTCACAGCTAGAAAGAATGTGGAGCATGATTTGAAGGTGGGTCTTCCTTATTCCTGGTCTAGCACTCTATTTCAGTATATCGCGATGCCTTTTAAATGCCATTCAAAATTTTGTAATGCATGAGCTACGGTATGCTGGGCTCTTTAACTGGGGCAAGATGATGGTCATAGTAGTTTCTCTGGACTCCAAAATTCTGTAAGATGGAAGTGAGCTATACCTTCAGATTTAATTGGTGACAATTGAGGCATTTCTTAAGTTAGGAATTCTGTTTCATGAGGGTTTACTTGTAAAAGGAAAGCTCATTTATTCACACAGATGAAAGGAAAAGATTTTAAATGATTTTATTTCGCTGTGGAAAGTATCCTGAGGCAGATTCATGGATAAGCATATCCTACCCTTCTTTGTACCTGGCCCTGACCAATAGAGAATTATTGCCTTGCCAGCATCCTGGGAGAACCAAGGCCTGGCTAATGAAAAAAAAAGGAGATGATTCTTTATGGCATAATGCAGAGTTGTTCTTCCATCTGTAAGATCCATATGAAGATATAACAGGCTTTCTTTCTTCACTGCTTGAAGACTGGGTGCTCTTTTCCATGTTGATAGCCTTGGAAATAGAATTTTTTCCTTTATTGAACGTAGCTGTCTTCTTCATAAATCTATTCGATACAATTCAATTCAACTAGCATTTTTTAAGTGATCAAAGTATGTAAACAGACAGTTCTTGACAGAAGATAGATAAACTATTAATAACCACATGAAGAAATATTCAAAATCCCTAACAAACAGATGAAAGCAAATTAGGGTAACTCTGAGTTGCTATCTAACTTACATCAAATTGGCAAAGATTTTAAAGATAGAAAAATTTAATGCTGGCTTGGCTGTGGAAAAATAGGCACAACATTACAGCACTGGTAGAACTTTTGAATTGGTTCAATCTTTTTGGAAAGAGATTTGGAATCATATGATGAGTTTAAAAATGTGTGTATCTTTTTACCCACTGAGACCATTACTAATTTTGTACCCCAAAGAGTTTATACATAGGGGAAGAAGAAAGGCCTGTTTGTGTGAAAATATTCCTAGCAGAGCCATTTGCAATAACAACAGCAACAAAACTGGAAACAGATTAGAAGCTATCTGAACAAATTATGGTCCATGAATATAATGGAATAAAATTCTTATGATAAAAAGATGAAAATGAAAACTTCAAAGAAATATGGGATGACTTGCATGAAGTTAATGCCAGGTAAAGAAAGCAGATCTAAAAGAATGATATATACAATGACTATAACCACGTAAATAAAGGCAACTATAACAAAAACACTGGCAAGAAGCTCAGCAGTAGTTCCAGAAACAAACAGGATGATTTTTTTATTTCTTTGTTAAAATTATTATGCCCATCCTTTATTTTATTGTGTTTATCCTCACCCTTTCCATTTTGAACAATCTGCAAATAAGTTTATGGATACATTTCCAATCATTTTTCTTGGTTTTGTTTTATTTTGTGTAAAGATATTGTCCTGGGTTTTATAGTTCATTTGATGTGTTTCTTGTTCTGATATTGATGATATTTCCTTAATTATGAAGTATCATTGATATTAGCTCTTAAAGAGAAGTTTTATGAATGCCTTTAGTTTTTACATTCTAGTAATTTCTGGGTATCTCCCCTCTCCTTGGAATCCTCTTCTATAAAGCAGTAAAACAATTAAGCAAGAACAGTACACAATATTCTGATCTTATAGGCCTCTGTCTCTCTGCCAAGAAGAGAGGGTGTTTCATTATTTGAAGTCCTCTTGCCCTGGATACATTGAATGTAAGAAATGCAACCCCTATTAGGTGTCACTGTGGAGCCCAAGAAGGGTTGTTGGTGACCCTACTCCCCTCCTAACCAGGAAAGGGCTGGAAAGACTGTCTTCATCCAGGGGCTTTGCTTAGGCTGAGATTTTTTTGCCTAGCCCCTCCCCCCACTCCCTTTCTCTCTCTATCTCTCTCTGTCTCTGTCTCTCTCTCTGTCTGTCTCTCCGTCTCTCTCTGTCTCTGTCTCTCTCTGTCTCTGTCTCTGTCTCGGGCTCTCTCTGTCTGTCTCTGTCTCTCTCTCTGTCTGTCTCTCTCTCTCTCTCTCTCTCTCTCTCTCTCTCTCTCTCTCTCCCTAGTCTCTCTGGAGCTTGGTTAAACACTTAGCTTCAGAGGCCTGTTGTAATCTTTTAGGAATCCGCACAGTGATTACAACAAACAAAAATGAAGCAGAGGTTCGTGTGGTCTGAAGGATAGACAGAATGAAAGCTCCAAGTTTTGTTTCAATAGTACTCTTGGGATTTTATAAATCTATGAAAACATATAGAATAAATACAAGAAAATATGCCTTCCTGACCATCAAGCAGAAGTGGAGTCCTAGCATATGTGTGTATATACGAGTACCTGTATGTATATGTATATGCATGCATGTGTATGTATATGTGTACATATACACATAGACATATAAATGTGGGTGTGTGCATGTATTTATGTATATTCATATATACATGTATAAACATGTGCGTATATCTAACACATAATATATGATGCATGCATGCATACATACCTTCTTCAGAATTGTGCACCTTCCCATCTCTTTACCACATTACAATGGTACTTATGGTCACACTTAGCAAAACACTAGAGAACAAACTCTTTAAATAAATCAAGCTCAGAAAAACCAATAAGTCTCCATCTTTAGGAGATGAAAGTAAGGAAAGAAGAGAGGAGAAAGAAGATGCTCTCAGCCCCTTCACAACAAATGAGGGGAAATCCATTAAGGGTCCCCTTCTTCCACTGTTGTTACTGGTGACCCATCTGCTTCTATTAGACTTCTCAATGACTTGGCACTCTAAAATTTCAAGTGGTAAGTTCCTAAGAGCTGGGCTAGGGGTGTGGGGTGAGTATAGGAGCACAGGATTAATGATTTACGGTTTAAAGGGACCTTAAAGGTCAACGGGCCTAATCCTTTCATTTTGTACATGAGGAAGCAGGAGCAAGAGCCACATTCACCCAGATGGTCAGTGGTTGAGCCAAGACTGGAATCAGATCCTCCATCTCTAGCTTCAGTTCTTTCTACTATGCCAGACACTGGTTTAATGACTGGTTATTGATGATTCATGGCTAGTTTTATATACCTGTGCTACCTGTGTGATTTTAAAAGGAAGTCCAGACTTTAGGGACTAAAGAGCTTGAGACTGAAACTGCCCAAAGATCAGAAAGACACAGACTCATCCAAAGGCTCTAGGGAGCCATGGAATTGGTGATTTGAAGGAATCAAATCCAGGTTGAAGAGGAGTGAACAGCCGAGGTCCCAGTGACACTGGCCTCCTGACTGTCCTTCAAACAAGATACTCCATCTCCCAACTCTGGGCTTTTTCACTGCCTGTTCCCCATGTCTGGAATTCCCTCCCTCCTCATCTTCACCTCCTGGCTTCCTTCAAATCCTATTTTTAGATGAAACCTTTTCTGATCCCCCTGAATGTCAGTCCCTTTCCCCTGCTGGTTACTTCCAATTTATCCTGTAAATATTTTGTTTGTACACATAGTTTTCATGTCATCTTCCTCAGTAAACTGTGAAGTCCTTGGGAGCAGGGATCATATTTTGCCTTTATGTTGCTATTGCTTAGTACAGTGTCTGGGAAAGAGTAGGCACTTAATAAGCATTGATTGATTGACTGGACCACTTGGAATTCTTGATCCAAACAGAGTAATTCTTGGTCCAAATGGAGAAGTACTGAAGCCAGGTGGAATTAGGGAAAGGAATAATAAGGAGCAGAATCAATAATATAACAGAACAAACCTTTACTTTGCACTTCAGTGGTACTGTGAGGTATATGAAACTTATAGGGTCCAGGAAGAAGTATTTATTCTCAATCAACCTCAAGCATCCCCTTCCCAAACCCACATAAAGGTTAAATGACTTGTCCAAGCTCACACGGGTAGGATGTGGCAGAGCTGGGATTCAAACTGAGTTCCTCTGACTTCTTAAATTCAAAGCTACTATACCAAAGTGTAACCCACCCAAGAGTTACAGCATGAGACAGAGCCTCCCTTTCTTCCAGCCCTTAAATGATAAAAGCAGGACTTGCACTCAGGCCTTTGGTTTCCAAGTTCTGCATCCTATTTCTACTACACAAAAGTATCACCATAAGTCTTAAAATTTAAGTTTTGAGGGAGTTGGGGTTTGCCAGATGGGATGATTGCTTAATATTATAACAACATCAAGTCCTTTCCTCTTTCACAAAAAGTGAGGGGCCTTCTTGGGGTATTACTACATGCTTAGAAGATTATATTGACCCTTGGGAAATGGAGACATACAAGAGAATGGAAGTTGTTTTAACTGTTCTCAGGCTTAGGTACGAATCTTCCCTTTTTCATCTCTCAGGTTAAATAAAACCTCTCATTTTTTTTTCCCATTAGCCTGAATGCTTACGCAAGAGCTGGAAGTCATTTCCCTTCTTAGCAGAGATGAAGATATGAGTGAATTCTCATATTCCTAGGGAAAACCTTAGACAGGGACAAAACAAGATATATTCTGATGCATCCAAAGAAACTGCGTTAGAGACAAAAATAATATGAAGCCCCCAACATTGAGTCGGATCGATGTGAGCCCACCACTTTTGTTAGGGCCAGAGGTTACATATTTTTTCCTATTATCTTCTTGGTTCTTCTTGTTTAGGCATTTGACTGGTTATTCTCCTCACTGGAAATTGAAAGAAAACTTATTTTGAAAAAAAATAGTAAGGAGTTATAGAAATAGATTGCTTTTGTTATGATTTCTTCTGGTGCCTCTGTTCAGCTGAGCTAAAAATCTTTTCTTTTTAGCTTAGTCCTCTACCTGTGGCCTGGATTTCCTTTTGACCCATTGTTCTCTCTGGGTCCAGTACCTCCAGAGGAGTCATAGAGGCCCTCTTATTTGCCCCTCAATACTGTACTCAACCAGTAGCTCTTTGCTGCAGCATGGGGTAGTGGGAAGAGCAATGAATTCATATCCTGACTCATTCTGCTGCTTATTAGCTGTGTGACCTCAAGCAGGTGAATTCACCTTTCTGGATCTCAGTTTCCACATCAGTGAAATGAAAGGGTTGGAATCAAAGGTCTCTGGGGACCCTTCGTCCTAACACCCAGGGTGCTCCCATCAGCTTTACAGTTTGTAAAGTGCTTTGCCCACAACAACTCTGTAAGGCAGGAAGTGCAAATATTATTATCACTCCCAGTTTACACATGAGACTCTGAGAGGTCATAGGCTCATGGACCTGAAACTGGAAGGGACCTGAGAAGTCATCTATTTCTATCCCCTCGAGTGATTTCCCGAGCTCATACAGGTAGAAAGTGACAGAGCTGAGATTCAAACCAAGCTCCTCTGACTTCCAAGATTCAAACTACCATACTAAGCTGTAACCCACCCAAGAGTTGGAGTATGAGACAGACCTTCCCCTCCCCCCAAGTCCTAAATGGTAAAAGTAGGACTTGAACCCAGGTCTTTGGCTTCTAAGTCTTTCATTTTATTTCTACTACACAAAACATATCAGTGGCATTGAGACACAAGTCACAGTAGGTAATTCATCACTGAACAAATAGTTCCTCTGGGCTTGAAAGAGTCCGTGAATCTTCCTCCCCTCCTCTCTAACCCCCTCCCTCCTACCTTATTGTCCTCCAAGAATCATTTGTGATCTCTGAAGAGACTAGAAAGTAGAACCAGCTCTCTTACTCCCTAGTTTAGCTGGACTTTATCCTCATAGATAGGAAGCATCTTTTCAGGGACCACTTTATAGAGAAGCCCCTTTTCTAGGAGAAGACATGGGTGCCACATTTACAGTGAGTCAGAATGGAAGAAAGCGAGGGTAGAAATGTACAAAAGCCTCAAGTGGGGAGACTCAATGCAAGTTGGGGTGTGTGTGTGTGTGTGTGTGTGTGTGTGTGAGAGAGAGAGAGAGAGAGAGAGAGAGAGAGAGAGATGGGGAGAAAAAGACAGAGATAGAGAGAGACACATGGATAGACAGAGACAGAGACAAAGAGAGGTACAGAGACAGAGAAACAACACTTGGAATAGGAATTTTGGAAAGGTGAGAACCCTTCTAGGAGAAAATGTCCCTCTCCTGGGAGAATGGCAGAGTTAGTAAGGCCTGGGACAAGTTTGGTAGAAAGAAGAGACCTTAATGTATTAAATTCCTACCCAGTTGTTGCAGGTCTGTGCTGGCTTGGTTGTGTGTGTGTGTGTGTGTGTGTGTGTGTGTATGTATGTGTATACACATTTGAGAGAGGGAAGAAAAATGGGCCATTTTTAACATTCTTCAGAAAATTATCTTCCCCAAAGCCTGCTCTGTTTTTAGACTCCAAGCTTTAGAATCCTCAGCTGCTGAAAGTACGTGCACAAAATATACCTCTCTTTGATTATTGTCTCGTTCCATCTCTGGAGAGGCAATCCTCGCTAAAGAAATATTATCTTTCAGGGGACAGCCCGTTTGCCTGGAGAGGCCCAGAAGCTCCCTGGAACACCCCCACCCACCCCCTTAAAAGTTGAGCTATTGATTTCTTCCTGACCTGTCAGAGCTGGTAGCTTGATCAAGAAAACTTACTCCTGAGTTGGAAGACAAAAAAAATTAACCCACAACAAAAAAAAAAACCTTCTTCAAATGCCTCTAATAATTCTGCTTGACCTGATCTGAGAAAAAAAATAAAATGAGCTGGGGAATTGAATTGTGGATCTGCTAATTGAGAGTTGGATGCTGGAAGCTTTAGAATATACCCCTGAGGTGAGGTAACCCATTCTCTTTCTCTTTTCCCCTTCTAATGTTTTCCCCTCATCTTCATCTTCATATTTTTTTTAGCTAGAGAAAGGATTTCTTATTATCTAGGCACTCCGAGGAGCTGTAATGGTCTTCCATCTATTCTGAGCAGGAGGGACAAGTCTTCACCATCTGGAATAAAATTGGAAAGTGGTATTTAAGTGAAAAATAAAATATAGTTTGCAGCCAAAGTGAGAATAGATGGTCTGTTCCACTTTCTTCAGGAGAAACATCACACCCAGGTGTCTGCACACCTTCCAAATCCTACCAGTCCAGGCCCTCAGTTTTATAATCTATAAAGATAATTTAGTGCTGAGGATGCTGTGAAGTTGGAATGGAGAACAGAGGAGCTGTGGCTTTGAAGGCAGAGGTGCTGCAGACAAATCGTGATTTGCAACTTTATTTCTGCAGGTAGCTCAAAGGGGGGAGATTTCATTGCAATCTTTTCCAACCCCAGATATTTTTCCACCTGAATTTTTTTTGTAATTAATAAAAATGAAATCATCCCTGATTCTATAGGGTGCAATGGCTAAAAGAAATGTTCCTAATAATAGCTAGCTTTTATATGGCTCTTTAAAACTCTAGGAAGCAGTAGTGGAGAGCACTGAGCCTAGAGTAAGGAACTAGAGTAAGGAAGACCTGAGTTCAAATCCAGCCTCAGATCCTAGCTATGTCACCCCGGGCAAGTCACTTAACCTCCATTGCCTCAGTTTCTTTAATTCAACAGATTTTTTTTTAAAAAAACAAGATTGTCTTGATATCTTTTGGTTTTGCATCAAATACACTTTTTAATGTGTCCCAGAGAGCTATCCCTTAAAATAAAAAGGAAAGAAGGAGGAGAAAAGGCTCAGGAAAACTAACCAACATATTGAAAAAGTGTGGAGTTATATGAAACATTCCACGTTTATAGTCCCATTACCTCTGCAAAAGAATCGGTGGCGGGAGAAGGAGATACTTTGGAGCACCTTTGGAGGCTTTGGAGCCAAGCTTGGTCACAACAAAATTTCACCATTTTCAATTTGAATTGTTTTGTTTTTCTTTTTCTTTCTATTTGCATTGTTGTAGTCATGGTGTATGTTGTTTTCCTAGTTCTCCTTACTTTACTTTGAGTTGATTCCTATAAGTCTTCCTATTCTTCTCTGTATTTTTCATTTCTTATAACAAAATAATATTCCATTACATTTATGAACCACAATTTGTTTCACAACTCCCCAAAAGATAGGCATTGATTTTGTTTCTAGTTCTTTGCTACCACAAAAAGATGCATATTGGCCCCTTTTTTGTCATTGACTTCCTTTGGATCTGTGCCTAAACAGTGGAATCTCTAGGTTATATATCAGAGATATCATAGTCAATCTCTTATTTGCATGATTTCAAATTGTTTTCCAGAAAGGTTGTACCAATTCACAGATCCGCCAACAATGCATTTGTGTGCCTAGCTTCCTTCAATCTCTCCAACATTGACTATTTCCATCTTTTCTCATCTTTGTCAATTTTCTGGGTGTGGAGTGAAGCTGCAGAATTGTTTTGCATTTCTCTTACAAACATTCTTTCATGGTTGCTAATAGTTTGTTGTTCTTTTGAAAGTTGTTTATTCATATTCTTTAACCACCTATTCATTGACATCAATAAATGTTTTTTTAAATTTGTTTAATTACATTAAAAGAATTAGAGCCCATAGTTACTCTTGTTCTGATGTTCAATAACTCTTTGAATCAGGCAGCATTTTTAGGTCTAACCACAATTCTTTCTGCTATCATTGCAGCCTATTTTCCTTTATGCGGTCCTCTGGGGATTGAAGAGATAAGTGGTTTCTTTCTGTTTGGGTACTTGGAAATATTTCCCTCTTCACATCCCAATTAGCTCCAGGCCCATTATTCTTTGTGCTCCAGATCTTCCAAAGTGGATAGGAGACTCTGAGCAATCCACTGATTAACCTTCCATGGCTAAACCTTTCTTAATGCAACCTTCATCGATTTTTACCATGGAGTCCTCCCGTGGCGTTTTTTTGCTCACCAACTGGTCAGAGCCCTGGAGTTACTATTATCTCAATATCTGACCTGACTTTCTCAGACAAATGAACACAAAATAGAAATTTGGGCCTGGATTACCCAGTTAGGAATGTTTTCAACCATTTGCTTTTTACTTGGTACAGCATATACCTGTGCCTGGAATCAGAGCATCTTGTTTTTAACCTCTTATTGAGTTTTGCCTACATAGCAATGTGACCATTCACACTTTCATTAGTGGGATGGGTGGATTCAACAGCTCAACCAACAAACATTTAATACTAAATAACTGGCATGGTGTAAGAGAAGAGAATGCTATACCAGGAAACAAAGAAAGTGAGTTCAAATCTCAAAATTCATTTCCATTAATTATTATGTGTGTGACCTCAGGCAAGTCACTCTGGACCTCGGTTCTTCCATCTTTAAAATGAGGGAGTTGGACCAGCTAGCATCTCTTAGACGTAGCTTCCGGCAGAGATGTTGTGAGTGTCAAATGAGATAATTTTGGCTAAAAAAGAAACTGCTTAGCAGAGTGCCTGGAATGTCACAGGTGCTATATAAAAGCTCATTTCCTTATTCCCCTTCTCTAAGGTTTCCTCCAGTTCTAAATCTATGATGCTGCTATGCTCCATCCTAGGTGTTATAAGAAAGACAAAGTTTGGCTTAAGACTTGGTCCCTCCCTTCATGGAGCTTACAGTCTAGATAGGGGATAAGATTAATACAGATAGCTATGATAATCAATTATGCTGTTGTTGTTGTTCAGTCATACCTGACTCCGTGACCCCATTTGGGGTTTTCTTGGCAGCTCATTTTCCTTCTCCAGCTCATTTTACAGATGAGGAAACTGAGGCAAACAGGGTTAAATGATTTGCCTGGGGTTACATAGCTTGTAAGTGTCTGAGGCCAGATTTGAACTGATTAAGATGAGTCATGCTGATTCTGGGCCCTGCACTCTAACCACTCTGCCACCTAGTTGCTCTATAACCAATATTACATGATAAACGCATTAGAGAGGTCAAAAGTGGTGCTCTGAATCTCTGATCTGCTGGGATCCTTAATTCTTCATTTTTCCAATCTGTTTAGTTACAGGTTGAGGAACTTTACCTATCTCATCTGGCTGGTTTTGTGGGGACCAAATATATATAAAGCACTTGTAATTATAAAGTGTTTTCCAAATGTGAGGAAGAGTCATAATTGTTATAGGAATGCGAAGGCTGTATTTCACTAGTGTCCTACTTTTTGTGACTCCATTGGGGCTTTCTTGGCAGAGATACTGGAGTGGTTTGCCATTTCCTTCTTCAGCTCATTCTACAGATGGGGAAACTGAGGCAGGCAGGGTTAAGTGACTTGCCCACAGCCACATAGCTCCTAAGTGTCTGAGGCCAAATCTGAACTTAGGAAGTTGAGTCTTCTTGATTTCAGGCTGGGGACTCTATCTATTGTGCTACTTAGCTGCCCCTATACATTATATATACCAGAAGACAAAGAAGGCAAATGTAACAGCAAAGTACAAAGAGACCTAGTCCCCCAGTCCTTTCTTTAGTGCTTTCTGAATCCAGTCTCATTGACCTGCCAATTTCTTCCCCAAATACATCAATGCTGTACTTGACCTAGCTTCCTGCCTGCTTTAGGCTTTAGCTTAATGCTCCTAAAGGATCACTCTGGAACTTCAGGAAGGTTTGTAGATTAGTAGTCGGTAACTGTGTGTCTCTCCTGGAACTCCATGGTGCCTCTCCTATCAAGTTGTGAACTGTGAATCCAAGGGGTTGTAAACATCCTTCTGGGCTGGGAGGCAGGGGACCTGGGATCCCTTTACCTCTGTGGGTCTCAGCTTTCTCCTCTGCAAAATGAGAGTTTTAGACTAAATGGCCTTTAAAGTAACTTCTAGCTCTAAATCTATCATCCAATGTTTGTGGGTGGGGAAGGTGGGGCAAAATAATCCAAAAGGGGAGCCTAAAACTCAAAGGAAGATCATCTAATAGACTTGGCTTTGGGCTTGAAATTAGGACATCGACCATTGCACAGGAAGAGCCAATGACTCAGAGGAAATTTTAAAAGGGGTAGGAGAAGAAGCATTTTTTAGGCACCCACTACATGCTCAGAATTAGGCTGAACATTTTGCAATTATTATCCTCTCTGATAACTCAAAATATCCCTGTGAGGTAGGTGCTATTATTACCCTCATTTCACAGTTGAGGAAACTGAGGCAGATAGGTTAAGTGATTTACCCAGCCTCCCACGCTAGAAGTTCTGAGGCTAGATTTGAACTCGGGTCTCCTGACTCGAGCCCCCAGCACCTTGTCTATTGCCTATTGCCACACCTATCTGGCCCTTGGGCATCTCTCCCTAGAGTTGTATTTATCTTCAACTCTCCTCTCATGGCAAGTACGTCTCTCCTTAACAAAGAGTAGAGATGGGGCAGAGCTCTTTCTTTTACTCCTGCATCATGGTAGCTGAACAGTGAGTCCATTTATCAGATGAGGAATGAGAACAGCAATAATTGCATTAAATGGGGACAAGAATCCCTTTTGATCTCATGCTATGAGATGTGCAGTAGTGCATTGTCATTATGGTTACTTTCATTATTATTACAGCTGCCAAAGTTCTAGATTGATTCGATGATAGAGTGACTCAAGGGGAGAGAGATGGGGCAGAATCCCCTCTTGCTCTTCAGTCTTGGTGAACGTACCCATGTGGCAGCTAGATCAGGGGGACCCAACTAGACAAGCCTGTACTTGAACCTCTGACTGCCTCCTCTTCTTTCTAACTCCTTTCCTGAGTAGGTGACAGAGCATCAGCCTCAAGATAGATTTGTCCAGGCTTGGAGGTGACCTTGTGAGTCTAAAAGGTTTGGAGATCTTGGGTCCTTTTGGTAGAGCTGGTATGGTTAGGGGAGTTTCTTCTTAACACAGAAGGATAAATTCAAGTCCTGGCCTGGATTAGAAGAAGATATGGCAGGGACTCATTCAAACAGTGCAGAGCCACAGGGAAATCTAATGCCTATTTGGCAGTCCTGCAAACTGCTTTTAAGTTTTGATGAAGTTTAAGTATCAGCCTCTCGGGAGAGTGTAACTGTAGTTATGACAGTTACTGAATCCTGTTTAAGTCTCTCCATCAATGCACGTTTGTATGTTTTGTGTTTAGCCTTTTATATCTGGGAAATAAATATCTGTCCCATAGCTGATTCATATTGCATAATGAATACCTTTCTACTCCTCTAGGATTGACTTTGGTCCAACTTTGATCATGGGACAAGAGCAGAGTGGCCCCTTTGTGGAAAGGGAGAGGGTGATGGCCCTAGCAATCTTCCTCTAAGCCTCCTAACAACCTTGTGAGGTCACAGCAACAGAGATTTAGAGCTGGGACTTCAGAGGTCATCTACTTCAACCTCCTCATTTTGCAGAGGAGGGTCAAGTATTTTTCCTCCCATTTTACAGAAGAATAAATTCAGACTCACAGAAATTGAGGCCTATTCCTAATAACATGACCATTAAGTGATGTTATAGATATTATTATCATAATTTTACAGATAAAGAAACTGAGACACATGGAGGTTAAGGAGCTTGCCCATTGTCACAAAGAAAGAAAATTTCAGAGAAGAGACCTGAATTCATGGCTTCCTAAGTCAAGTTCCAAAACTCTGATTGCTACGTTCTGAATGTTGCCCTTCTTCTCCCTCTTTTTTCCTCTCAGTCAAGTAGACTTCTCCTCCTCTCCTCTTCTTCAGCTAGTACTGTTCATTAGTTTTTAAAATTTCATTTTTTGTGCTCCTTTCCAAAAAAAAGCTTTCTCTCACTTTTTCATTACCCATCTTCTCTTTCTATTTACTCTAGGCTTTCACTCTCTGCTTTAGGACCTTTATAATCATCTGGACTTTCACTTTTCTCTATATTCTTCATACAATCAAAGCTCCCAAGGTATCTGTTCTAGGCTCTTTTCTCTAGGTGTTTTCTGCAATTGCCTTGTAGGACTCACCCACTGATTTCCCTTTTCCGTTGTGCCTCTCAGAACAATGCCAATAATTACAGATGTAGGACACTCTGTCCCCCATCATTGATCTATACCCTCTCTTATTGACCTTGTTTTCTACATTTGCCTAAAAATCATTTCCCTGTGTGCATGTTCTCCCACTCCTCTGGGTAAGAGTTGCCCCCAGGGGTTCCAACTCCACCCTTTCCAGGACAAGTAGGCTTTTCAAGAATAAAATTCCCTAGGTCTCATTCACTCTAAGCTCATCATTCTTCTGTTTTTAGGAGCATTCAGGGGAACCCCTCCAATCTCAAAAGTAAGGATGCATTCCTTTCCCCCCTTTTTTGATCTTTCTCACTTCCTCCTTACCCTGGGGACTCTTCTCTTTCTGAGATCACAGAGGTCACCTTCCCCTCATTAATAGTCCTTGCCTTGACCTCTGCACATCACACACCCCTTTCTATTCCCCTGTTCTCCCTGCCTTTTATATACCTTCTCATGTTGTAATGTAGTCCCACAATAGAAAAATTAATTCCCTTGTAGTCTGAGTCTGCCTCTTCACTGCTATCTCTACCAGATTTCTGCCATCACCCCTGACTCTTTGTGTGCTTTAGAAAGAAGTCTCTTAGTAGCCTTTCTAATGTCAGTTTGTTGTTGTTGATTCTTGCTTCATTTATTCAGTCCTCCTGTGTTTCATTCGGACCTGAATCTCTTCAGTTTTAATTTTCTTTCTAAAAATATTTCAAAATCTTCTTAATTATTGAACATCCATTTTTTTGTTCTAATATAGTTAAGCTCAGATTTGTGGGATAGATCATCCTGGGCTACATCCTCAACTCCAATGCTCTTCCTGACACATTATTCCATTCCTTCCTCCTTTTTCTAGTGGATGTGGAATAGTCTTGTATTATTCAAATGTCCTTTTCTTTGTATTTGAAAGTCTTTCTCCAGATGGCTGCAGAACTGGTTGTTTCTAAGTTAAATTATTAAATTTAATAATTTAATCATATATTTTGGAGTTTGCAGCCTTGGGTTTTTTCCCCCCGGGGGTGACATGAATTCTATCAAGCAAAATTTTATTTTCTATGTTCAGAATTCCTGGATAATTCTCTTCTATTATTTCCTTTATTATGGCATTAAGGTTTTTTTTTAATACTGTAGTCTTCTTCTGAGAGACTACGATCCTTAGGTTGTCTCTACTCATCCTGTCTTTAAGATCAGTATGTTTTGTTTGCACAGTGAGCATATTTTCTTTTAATGTTATTGGTTTGTTTTTTTTGTTTTTTTTGCTTCTCTTCTAGGTTGTCCTTCACATCTGTGTATTTGCATAATCTACTGTTTTTTCTTTTGTTTCTTTGGTGAGACTTGCCATTTCTGATTTAAGTTTTTCTATTTTGCTCATTATTTTTGCTGTGCAAAACATAAATTGTACTCTCATAATTATCATTTCTCTTTTAAACCACTCGGGAATGGTGTGTTATGGCTTCACGTTCTCAAATTCCACACCATCTTCTGTCTCATTGTAACAGCAATTTAGATTTGAAGATCTTTCCCATCCATTAATAGGCCATGTGACCTGCTTACATCACAGGACGTGTAAGTCACATGTGGGGGGAACAGCTTACTGAGAGGGAAAGGAAGTTGTGTCACAGGAAATGCTGAGAAAGCTGTTAAGACTGTTATGGCCGTCATGATAGTTAGAGCTGAGGTAAAGACAGTCAACCTGTGATAGCTGTACTGTGAGTTTTGGGGAAGGCCCCAGCAGGGGGGTCAGAGAGGTTTTGGGATGGCAAGGCTCCATCCTGTGATATTGTGTTTTAAGTTCCTTGCTGTTATGATAAAGTGGGCTTACTGGTTGTGGGAATAGATTGTTTTGGTTATGGGATCTAGTTATCTGGTACCTGAATAAATGTTTTACTTCTTCTACTTTCTTTATGGAGAGTCTCTCATACTTTGTAATACAGAACTACGCAGGCATATTCACGATTATCATTGATGTTATGTTTATTGCCTTGCTGTTACACTCATCAAGTACTGGGTCATTTTCCTTTATTTTGCAATATTTATTCATAAATGCCTGCATTAATTTACTAAATCCAGAGGCCATATTTCCTTCTCTTGTTAGTTTTTCCAATAGATTTATCTGTTTATGTTCAAGGTCTTTGGGTTTTCTTCTTCTTGAAATCTTTGATATTTAAAGTCTCCACCCTGCCCCCCCCCACCCAGCCCCTTTGTATTCCTTAGCACTTACTTCTTGACTCCCTCACCTCTGATTGTGGTTTTCTTAAGGGCTAGATCTCAAAGCATCTCAACTTCCTTCTACACTTGACAATTCTGTGTCAAATCACTTTTGGGTGTTCAGAAATGGCCCCAGTTGGATGCTGGGCTCTTTCCCTCATGCATGGTATAGTATGGCACAGCCCCTCACATGTCCTGTCATGGTGATCTGTCTCATTTTCCCTCTATTACTCAGTTCTCTGGCCTAGCACTGACCATACAGAGCTTTGCAGCACTGGTGCTTTCTCTCCTGAAGGGCTGTGGCCAAGCTAGCCATTGAATCCTAAGTGAACTTTTGCAGCCTGGAGCTGCAGTCTCCTGGTGTGTTGGCAATCGAAATGGGCTCTTAGCACTTAGTTCAACCAAGTGTCCTTGAAGAGTTTGGCCTTTATTTCCTTGATTAAATTAGGAGTCCATGATGATCTCCTTGCCTCAAGGGAAAGCCTAGTTTACATGGGTTTGAGTGACATGTTTGTGACATCAGAGGCTTTTAGACCATGTGGGTTTGTCGCCTCTTTGTCACAATTTTAGGTCACATGGGTGAGTTGCATGTGTGACTCACCCTTTGTGACCAGAATGGCCTTTGTTTTCTTTGAATGACTCAGCTTACCTCATTGAGCCTTGCGGGGTGCTGGGGCTTCTCTTCTGGGGCAGGAAGCCCACACACCATGCCTGGGAACAGAGAACTTCATGTGTGATGAGTCATGGGGCTGGCTGAGGGGAGGTGTTGACTCCAGAGCCACACCCTATTGGGTGTTAACCTAGGGGAAAGGGCCACCTCAAGAACAATTGGCCCTGGCCATTCAGGCAGTGCTTGTTGATGTCAATAACTCTATAAGAGGGGAGAAGACAGCTTGAAGATTCCTCTTGCCTTTTCTGGTTGGTGCGGGAGCAGTGGCAAGCATGACTCTGGGCCAGCCCTTGGTCTCAGGCTGAGCCCAGATGTTGGTAACTATGAATTGTATTGGGTCTGTCTGTTGATATTTGTAATTTGTTTGTATTTTGGTTTTGAGGTTCGGGGTGCTGGTTCATTTCCGCCGAACTAAATGAATGTTCTGAACCTCAGGGTGCTGGCTTTTTCCCCTGAAGTAAGTGAATGAATCTGTATTTGATCCATCTCTTGATGCTTGTCTCTTTGCTTCACTGAACTAACTGAATGCTAACTGAATGCTGGTGTTTTCCCCTGAACTAAATGAATGTTGTCTGTATGCTAACTGAATGCTGGATTAAAGTAAGCTGGTCAACCCCTTCACCGTGCTTTCCTTGTTTAAGCAGATAAAAAGAACCTGTGCTTTTCCGGCAGCCTCCTGCCTGCCGGCAGCCTCCTGGGTGCTGGCTGTGGGGGGATCTTATGCCCCCACAGAAGCTGCTAGCAGGAGCTGCTAGCTGGATTGTTAAAACACCCTTGACCCTGTACAAGATATAAAACCAGGGGTTGGCTTTCTCTTTTTCGGAGCTCTGACCCACCGCAGTAGTGGTGCATGTGACTCTGGGCCAGTCTTTGTTATGAGCTCCCAGGCAGAACTTAGATGTTGGTAACTATGAATTATATTTGGCCTGTCTGCCGATGTTTGTAATTTGTTTGTATTTGCTCTGAAGTTCAGAGTGCTGGCTTTTTCCCCTGAACTAAGTGAATGGTATTTGTATGCTGGATTAAAGTGAGTTGGCAACCTCTTAACATTGCTTTCCTTAGTAAAGCAGATCAAAAGAACTTGGGCTTGCAGCATTCTGTGAGCTGGTTGTTGTTGATTTTACACCCCCCACAGCCACTGCTACCTGGATTGTTGAAACACCTGGGTACAAGAAAGAGGGAGAGAGTACCAGGGTGTGGAAGGTAATTTTAATGTAGGCCTTTGTCATGTCCTTGGGTCTGATAGTGTAGCTTTGCTTCTGGTAGTATGGGTGATGGAGGAGGAGTGCTGAATGAACTTAGGGTCAGTGAGCATCAGTTCCTGGGTTGGTTTTTTTTTTTAACTTTTGGATTCTTGGAATCCTAGACCAGGGAAACAACTAAATTTGCTTTATTTTTGGTGCATAATTTCTGTTTTGGATAAGATTGAGAGGTTGTGGGGATCGGAAAAAATGTCTAGTCTACAATCTTGTTGTTCACCCAGAAGTCTTGCCCTTCATTTTAATCTAATTTTACCTGGATACAAATTTAAGAATGGGGATTACACACAAAGAAATCAGGGGAGGGGCAGCTAGGTGACACAGTGGATAGAGCACTGGGCCTGGAGTCAGGAAGACTCATCTTCATGAGTTCAAATCTAGCCTCAGACACTTACTAGCTGTGTGACCCTAAGCAAGTCACTTCACCCTGTTTGCCTCAGTTTCCTCATCTGTAAAATGAGCTGAAGAAGGAAATGGCAAAACATTACAGAAAACCCCAAATGGGGTCACAAAGAGTCGGGCACGATTGAAAAATGACTGAACAGTAACAGCAGAGTATTTAATAAGGCATCCCTCACCCTTTAAAAAAACAAAAACAGAGAACAAAATAATCAAGGGAATGACCACATGTCCCAAAACTTGGACACCTAGAGCCTTGGGGTCTGAGACTATCCTGCTCAGAAAAAAAAACAAAAAAGTATAACTGGATCTCAGGACTTCTCTCCTAGGCCACTGAGCTGAAGGGGTTTCCTAGGATTGGATTTAAAACCGGAAGTTCAAATCCCTCATTTTAAATATGTAGGGGGGGGTGGAGCCAAGATGGCGGCTGGAAAGCAGGGACTAGCGTGAGCTCCCCACCAAGTCCCTCCAAAAACCTATAAAAAATGGCTCTGAACCAATTCTAGAACTGCAGAGCCCACAAAGTGGCAGAGGGAAGCAGGGCTCTAGCCGAGGACAGCCTGGATAGAATCTGGGTAAGGTCTATCCCACGTGGAGCTGGGAGCAGAGGGGACTGGAGCTGAGCAGAGCAGAGCCCAGAGTAGGCAGCGCAGACCAACCAGACCAGGAGCCAGGTGGAGCGTGCCCTAGCGCCCTGAATCAGTGAGCTGCAGCAGTTACCAGACTTCTCAACCCACAAACATCAAAGACAACAGAGTAGGTTAGTGGGAAAAGCTGCTGGAGACAGGGATAGATTTTGTGGTTCAGCCACCACCCCCAGGGGCAGCGGAGTTGGGGCAGCTACAGAACTACAGCTGCAGTTGCTTCTGGCCCCAGGCCCACCTGGTGGGAAGAATTAAGTGGCAGATGAGAGCAGGAGTGAAGAGCCTGCTGAATATCTAAGTCCAGTCTGGGTTGGGGGTTCTTGGGGAAGGAGGAGTGCTGGTGTGGCAGCGCATCCGCCCAAGCTTGGAACATAGAACTCTTTAGTCTACAAGCAGTCATACCCTGCTGAAAAATTCAAGGGTCAAGTAAGTTGGCTGTGAATATGGCCAGGCAGCGAAAATGCACCCAGATTCAGTCTCAGACTCTGAATCCTTCTTTGGTGACAAAGAAGACCAAAACATACAGCCAGAAGAAGTCAACAAAGTCAAAAAGCCTACAACAAAAAACTCATAGAAAAACATGAACTGGTCTCAGGCCATGGAAGAGCTCAAAAAGGATTTGGAAAAGCAAGTTAGAGAAGTAGAGGAAAAATTGGGAAGAGAAATGAGAAGGATGTGAGTAAACCATGAAAAACAAGTCAATGACTTGCTAAAGGAGACCCCCAAAAATACTGAAAAATATACTGAAGAAAACAACACCTTAAAAAATAGACTAACTCAAATGGCAAAAGAGCTCCAAAAAACCAATGAGGAGAAGAATGCTTTGAAAGGCAGAATTAGCCAAATGGAAAAGGAGGTCCAAAAGACCAATGAAGAAAATACTACCTTAAAAATTAGACTGGAGCAAGTGGAAGCTAGTGACTTTATGAGAAATCAAGATATTATAAAACAGAACCAAAGGAATGAAAAAATGGAAGACAATGTGAAATATCTCATTGGAAAAACCACTGACCTGGAGAATAGATCCAAGAGAGATAATTTAAAAATTATTGGACTACCTGAAAGCCATGATCAAAAAAGAGCCTAGATATCATCTTTCAAGAAATTCTCAAGGAGAACTGCCCTGATATTCTAGAGCCACAGGGCAAAAAAGAAATTGAGAGAATCCATTGATCGCCTCCTCAAATAGATCCCAAAAAGAAATCTCCTAGGAATATTGTCGCCAAATTCCAGAGTTTCCAGGTCAAGGAGAAAATACTGTAAGCAGCCAGAAAGAAACAATTTGAGTATTGTGGAAATACAATCAGAATAATACAAGATCTAGCAGCTTCTACATTAAGAGATCGAAGGGCTTGGAATACAATATTCCGGAGGTCAATGGAGCTAGGATTAAAACCAAGAATCACCTACCCAGTAAAACTGAGTATCATGCTCCAAGGCACAATATGGATTTTCAAGAAAATAGAGAACTTTCAAGTTTTCTCAGTGAAAAGACCAGAGCTGAATAGAAAATTTGACTTTCAAACATAAGAATCAAGAGAAGCATGAAAAGGTAATCAAGAAAAAGAAGAAGAAAAAGAAATTGCAAGGGACTTACTAAAGTTGAACTGTTTTGTTTACATTCCTACATGGAAAGATGATGTGTATTATTCATGAGACCTCAGGTTTAGGGTAGCTGAAGGGAATGTGCATGTATGTACATATATATACATATATATATGTTTATGTATATCTATGTATATGTGAGTGTGTATGTATGTATATGTGTATGTGTATATATACACACACACATATGTGTGTGTATATATATATATACATATATATATATATATATATATATATATATATATATAGAGAGAGAGAGAGAGAGAGAGAGAGAGAGAGAGAGGGCACAGGGTGAGTTGAAGATGAATAAGGGATAAGAGAGGAATATATTGAGAGAAGGAGTTAGGGAAAGATAGAATGGGGTAAATTATCTTGCATAAAAGTGGCAAGAAAAAGCAGTTCTGTAGGAAGGGAAGAGAAGGCAGGTGAGGGGGAATGAGTGAATCTTGCCCTCATCAGATTTGACCTGAAGAGGGAATACCATACATACTCAATTGGGTATCTTACCCCACAGGAAAGAAGGTGGAAGAAGATAATAAAAGGCGGATGATAGAAGGGACATCAGATGGGGGTGAAGGTAATCAAAAACAAACACTTTCATAAAAGGGACAGGATCAAGGGAGAAAATTCAATAAAGGGGTATAGGTTAGGAAGAAGCAAAATATAGTTAGTCTTTTACAACATGAGTATTGTGGAAAGGTTATACATAATGATACGCATGTGGCCCATGTTGTATTGCTTTACTTCTTAGGGAGGGTGGGCAGGAAGGGAAGAGGGGAGAGAATTTGGAACTCAAAGTTTTAAAAAATAGATGTTCAAAAACAAAAACCAAAAAGTTTTTGCATGCAACTAGAAAATAAGATACACAGGCAATGGGGCATAGAAATTTATCTTGCCCTACAAGAAAGGAAGGGAAAAGGGGATGGGAGGGGAGTGGGGTGACAGAAGGGAAAGCTGACTGGGGAACAGGGCAACCAGAATATACACTATCTTGCAGTGGGGGGGGGGGTAGAAATGGGGAAAAAATTTGTAATTCAAACTCCTGTGAAAATCGATGCTGAAAACTAAATATATTAAATAAAAAATAAAAAAAATAATGAAAAAATCATGTAGGGAGGGAAGGCAAAAGCTGTGAAGAGTCACATGGCCAGGAAGTGGAGTCAAGATTGAATCCTAATCCTTCTCAGAACAGGTCCCAGCATTGAATAGTCAAACTCCATTCTCATTATCCAGAAGACCAAGCCTCACAAAGCAATCTGGAAAATCCTGTTTCCAGAATCTCACACGTGGGATGATCTTTGTGTCTTCTGCTTTTTCCTTCCTGACCTCCAGCACCTTCTAACTTAAAAACTTCTAACTTAAAAAAAAAGTTCATTCTAGGCTTCTTATATAGTGAAAAGGATGCTGGAATAGAAGGAGAAAACCTGGGTTCTAAACCCATCTCTGACCCTAACTAACTATGTGACCTAGGCAAAGTTCCTTATTCTTTTTTTTTCCTTTTTTTTGAGACTAGAATTCCAGGCCTGATCTCAGTGTTGATCAATGTGGAAGCTCTGACCTGCTCCGTTTCCGACCTAGGCCATTTCAGCCCATCTTTGGTAGGCTGGTGGCTCTCCAGGTGTGGGGCTTATCATACTGGTATTGATAGGGCAGATGATGCTTGAGTTGTATTATAGCTCAGAACTCCTAAGCTTAAGTGTTACATGTACTAGTCAATAAACAGTTATTAAGTACACACTATGTGCCAGGCACTGTGCTAAGCACTGGGGATACAAAGAAAGGCAAAAGACAGTCCCTGCCCTCAAGGAATTCACAATTTAATAGAGGAAACAGCATGTGATTATGTACAAACAAGTTTTATATAGAATAAATAAAAATTTATCAACAGAAAAAAGGTACTAAAATTAAGAAAGATTGGGAAATGCTTTCTGTAAGTGGAATTTAACCTGAGACTTGAAGGAAGCTAAGAAGTAGAGTTGAGGAAAGACAGCCTTCCAGGCCTGGGAGACAGTCAGTGAAAATGCCCAGAGTTGCGAGATGGAGTGTCTCAGTCCCCCAATAGTAGTGATTACAGAAGTGTGGGCCCTAAATCCCTTATTTCTTTTGCACTGGGAAAATCTTTAACCTCTTAGCCTCATTTCATTCACCTGTAAAATATGAATGATAATAACATGTACCTCACAGAATAATTGTGAAGACCAAGTTAAATAACAGAAGGAAAGCACTTTGCAAACCTGAAAGTGTGATATAAATGTAAGCTATTATTGTTATTATTAACTGCTGGGGACTTCAGTTTCCTTCTCTATCAAATGAGGGTTGAAGAGATAGATGATAGTTAATCTATCTTCCAACTTCCTAACTTTAAAAGCTTTGGCCCAGAGGGATACCAAGAATGTCTTAGTGAATTACGGAAAGCAAATTCAAAAGAGGTGAGTTCCCATTTTAAAGAAGTCTCTTTAAAGAAGTTGTCTTCTTTTCCTTCTCCTTTCCTTCCATGGCCATCTCCTGGAAGAATAGTTTCTAAGTCCTTCCCCAGCCAGAGGATCACCTATCTTAGGAAGGGAATGAGAGAGGCTGAGCAGTTTTCAGGAACTGAACCTTTCTGTCAAAGGGATCATGAGGGTTCTTTGTAGTGAAACCACCCCCAGAACAGAGTCAGAGAGAGAGCATAGAGGAGGAAGAGAAAGCAGCAGGGAAAGAGATTGAGTGGAAGGTCATATCCACATAGAAGGCTAGCCAGGCTTCGATAAAAATCAAATCCAATTGCAAAGCAGAGAGCTCTTAATTAACATGACTCCTTTGGGGAAAAGAGTAAACTTTTAACTAAAAGGGAATAAAAGTTATTTTCTTTGTCATTCTTTCCTAGGGCCCTGGCTCTTTATTGATTAAAGTATGTGGGCTTTCTCCTTTGCTGAAAGCTTAGCCTAGCCCTGCCCAGATCCTCTGTTTCCTATTCATTAGTAGGACCAGGAAAGGTGAAATTCTGAGGAACAGAGGGCTAATTAGTGCCAGTATTCATGTCCCTGACTTTGAAATCCTTCAGTGACAGACTTTTAACCAGGGTTCTGGGTAGGAATAGTGCTATTTCCAACAGCAGCACTTGACTGCTTTGGAAAAAAAAGATCCAGTTCCTCCCTGGAAGAAAACTTGGAGACCATGGAGACCACAGATAGTGCAGCCAACTAAGAATGGAAGAGAAGCAGGGAGACCTTGGAGGTGGCAGATGTAAGAGGTATGGGGAGGCAAGGTTTGATTTCCTGCCAAGCAACCTAGTTCTTTTGTTTGTTCTCTTTGCTTGTTCTTGAGAAATTAATTGGGGAGGTTGGAGAGGATTATAATTTTGCTCTTTCCTAGAATGCACTCTCTCTTCATCTCTGCCTCTTAGAATTCTTGTTTTCCTTCAAGGCTCAACTCAGGTACCCTTTTCTTCATGAAGCCAAGTCTGATCCTTTCAATTTTCCTGGTACTCAACTTCATAGGATCAAAGTATAAGGTATTTTCTTATACTGACATCTTATTTGTTGAAATGGGGCAGAAGAGACATTTGCATGAGAAAAATCATAGAAAAGCAGTTTGAAGAAACTCTGAAGACTTGAGAGAAATGTTATCAGATAAATGTACTGAGAACACCTATTTGAAAACAACTCAGAGGCAAGAGGACTGACTGATATAAAAAATGGCTGAGCTGATCTAGTGGTAAGGGGTAGGTGATTTTGCTGCTGGGAGCTGACTGGATGAATGTTCTGATAATGAGAGCTGATTGGAAGAAACTAGACTCTTCTCTTGTAGATGAAGAGATGGCCAGACTAGTCAGCTGTGCTCTTTAGTGACATCTATAGCTTGAGAACTGACTGCAGAAAGACAGACACTGCAGCTGCTCTGGGGGCTAATTTAAGCAGAAGAGAGTTCTAATGCTGGGAATTGGTTGGAGGAAAACAGAGTCCTCTAGTTTGAAGAGCTGGCTAGGCATGTCTGCCATGCTTTTTTGTGCCATCTACAGCTTGAGAAGGGGAAATCACTTTAGGGCCATGACTGTGTTGTCCTCTACTGCCCTCTCTGAATTAAAAGGGAGAAAGTCCACAGAGTCCAGAGAGCTGACCTGCATAGCTCTGCAAAATTCCAGGCTTAAGGGACATGCTTGTCATTGAAAGAGTATAATGCAGCTATTTTACTAAAAGAGCTTATCACTGCTTCTGCAGTCTGAGAATAGCAGAGAAATGCCTTTGTCTTGTAGGAGAGTGGAGAGTCTCAGAAGAAAAATGGTATAGCCCAGCAGGTCATGCATAGGTCAGATGTATCTGGGTTTATAATAGAGCTCAACTCTATACCCTGACCCCTACCTCCTTCAAGTGGAGACCTAAACTCCAAACAGCAGAAATTTGCTTAGGCTGTGATAACAGCTGCATGGTTATACTGTGTATTACTGGATCAGAGAACCAAGGGAATGGGGCAGGATATTGCACAAGGGGGAGTCATGTGGAACTTCATTAAATCTGAGGGAAACAGTCCAGCATCCAGTTGGGACCAGTTCTATCTCCCCAAAAGTCACTTGGAGCAAAGACTTGGGCTGGTGAGCTGTGAATTTCCCACTGTGGGAGGAAGTCGAGATGCTTTGAGATCTAGTCCCCAGGAAAAACTACCAACAGAGAAGAAGGGGTCAGAAAGTGAGCAATAGGGGAAAAGAAGGGGGGACAATTGAAATTACCAAAGATATCAGGGTGAAGGAAACTCAGATATCTTGAGAATAAACAGATAAATCAGTAGGGCAGACATGAACAACAGAAGGAAATATGGTGGCTTATGGATCTAGTAAATGAGTTCAAACATTTATGAATAAATATTGCCATACAAAGGAAAAATGATTCAACTGACCTAATGAGGCAGAGAACCCTGTGGATTTTGAGGAGAGGATGAAACTATGACATGTTGTTCCCAAGTGGTTTAATAGAGAAATGAGAATTGTAAAAACTGAATGTATGGCCTGCACAGCAGAAATAATTGGCAGAAGACTTGAATCCATGGTGTAAAGTCTCATCAAAGAAACTAAAGAGAGAATAACTGATTGGGAATTCAAATACACAAAAGTGAAGGCCAATCTGAAAGAATAGAAGCAAAAAGCAATAATCTCAAAAGAAAACATTCTCTCCGTATAAGCAAAACACATTGATCTGGAAGATAGGATGTATAGAAAAAGCCTAAGGATTGTAGGTCTCCCAGAAGAACACAGCAAGTTAAAACACCTAAATACCATGATGTAAGAAATAATAAAGGAAACTGCCCAAAATTTCTGAACTCAAAAAACAGAAGTTTCAATCATGCTGACAAAGCAAAAAGAAACATTACTGTTTTGTAAGAAATGACAAATGTGATAAATACAGAGAAGCATGGAAAGATCTACACAAACTGATACAGAGTGAAGTAAAAAAGATTTAAGAAAACAATATACAAAAATGTAAATGAAAAGAACAACTGTGCACAAAAACCCCAAAAGTGAATATAACAAAATTATGCTACATTCATATGCTGATTTTTTTGTCTCTTTCTCTCTCCCCTTTTAATACAATGTTTTATATGGGATGGCTCTTTGAGAGGGATACTGGGGAAAACTATGATAATATAAAAAATGAAGTACATCAATAAAAACATTAAAAAAGTTGCTTCAGGTCAGGTCAGCTGAGAGAGCTAGCTAAAGTCACACAGGTTAAAATTTTTGAGACCTTATTTTGGAAGAGCCCTCTGTAGCTTCTTGAAGCTGCTTGGAGGGAGTAGAGCTGGCTGTATGTGCTGGTATGTCTCCTTAATGCCATCTATGGCTTAAGAAATGATAGAGGACAGACAGACCCTACAGCTGATCTAGGAGGTATTTATAGAGAGCTTATTGGAGAAAGCAGAATACTGCTTTGTGAAGCAGCTAGGTATTGAAGTGGAACACCTGAATTCAAACCCACCCTCAGATACTTACTAGCTATGTAACCCTAGGCAAATCACTTAACCTCAGTTTCCTCAACTGCAAAGGGGGATAATAACAGCATCTACCTTGTAGAATTGTCATGAGGATCAAATGAGAGAATAATTTGTAAAGTGCCCAGCACGGTGCCTGGCACATACTAGGAACTCTATGGATGCTTATTCCCTTCCCCTTCTCTTCCCCTTTGCAAAGAGCTGATGGGGCTTGTCTGCATTGTTCAGAGAGCAGATCTGAAAAACTTCGTAGTTCTCTGACTTGAAGGAACTCCTTTTTTTTTGGCAGGGCAATTGGGGTTAAGTGACTTGCCCAAGGTTGCACAGCTAGTACATGTGTCAAATGTCCGATGCCGGATTTGAACGCGGGCCTTCCTGACTCCAGGGCTGGTGCTCTACTCACTGTGCCACCTAGCTGCCCCTTAAAGGAACTTCTTTTGATTGGAATAGCTTAACACTACTTCAGTAACAAATCAAAGGCTCAGACCTAGAAAGCTGCAGAACCCAAGCTTAGGACTACTGTTTCTCTGGAAGAGTATAATATTGGTTCTTTACTAAAATAATATCATTTCAGTGGCATGAGAGTAGCAGAAGAGCAGCTTTTCCAAAAGGAGAATGTGGATGTTCAGAAGAACAGGTACAGACTATTCCTGAAAAGAGACTGCCAAATTCCTAGCCTGAGGTTTGGTCATGAGTTGTCCCGAGCATACGGGTTTTTCTACTTGTGCGCATTGTTGGTAGGTGTTTTATAAGTGTCCACTTCCTCCACATTCCCATTAGTAGGGGGGTATGATCTAAGATTATTGATGGATTGTTATGTTTTGATCACTTCTGCATTTGCCTTCCATTGAGTTAATGTTATAATTATTGCTTTTGTCTTCTCATTTGCTAAACATTTTATGTTTAAACCAAACCAGTCATTAGTGTTACTGCATCTGATTTTTGTAAATGGGAAACGTATCAGTGGAGTTTCAGGAGCTACAGTTGTGTGTGGAGCATCCATGTACCCATCCATCCATCCATACAAGTGCATGTGCATTCCACTCACCCCTCCCCCCACATGCACCAGAGGTATCCCTCCTCAGAGTGAGTTGTAGCCGTATGGATGTGGTCATGGCTGATCCTTTGCCCCCTACATATTCCCCAGATCTTCTAGATTAAATGCAAATTGGAAGTGAGGAGACAGAGTAGGAGAGAAAGCGTGGGTGCTACACTGCGGCCCATGCTATATCCACATTTATCTACACAAATAACACCACAATCACATCACTCCATTCTTCATCAGCAGCTCTGCTTAGCTTCTACTCCATGAATAACACCCAAATATTAAGCTGATCCCTTGAAATCTCATCACCACCAAAAATGACTCAGGTTTGTATACTCTTCACCTTCTCAATTCACCATCAGCTGCCTCTCCTCTCTGATTGGAGGGCTAGATGATAGAGCACTAAACTCTTCTAAAAGTCTTTCTTTATAGAGGGCTACCATCTTCTTATCAACTCCATTCCCCACAAAGACCTGTGCTCGGCTTCCACTCCACACAACAACGTGCCCCTGCACCAGGTACCCTCTCTTCCCTCCCCCCTTTTTTAGATTCCATCTGTGTTGTCATCCTCCATTAGACTGTCAGCTGCTTGAGGGCAGGGACTGTCTCTTTCTCTGTGTCTGTATCCCTAGCACTTAGCACAGGACCTAGCATATAGTTGGTGCTTAATAAATATTTACTGAATTGAATTGACTCCTAAATCTAAATATCAAAACTTAATCTCTCTCTGAAATACCAGTCCCACAACACCAACCACCTGTTCTACATTTTCACTTGAATATCCCAAAGACAGCTCATTCTCCAAATATCTAAAACAGAGTATGTTCTCTCTCCCTAAAACTGTCATTTCTCTAAACTTCTTTATTTCTGTTGGGAACACTAAGAGTTGTGATAGTAAATTCTGGTAGTAGAGACAAATTCAGTTGAGGGTAATGGTGGTTAAAGAGACCTCAGAAAACTCTAAGGCAAGCATATGACACCGTTACCAGTTATGCCGGGTATCTGACAAGACTCATGTCTGGGCCAGGTGGCAGGCAGAAAGTCTGCTTAGGTTCGGTGCATTCATGATGACATCACAGTGTGACGGGAGAGATAAAGACTGGAACACCATGAGAGTCTCTTTCATCTATATCACTGCTGATCACATGTAGATCCTGAGTGTTCCTCAATGTGTAGATCCCCGTGCCAGGCAAGATGGACAATCTGTCCAAGTCATGTACAATCCTGTCAAAATGGTAGAAGGGAAAGGGGGTACCCTAAGCGCCAATATCTGGTGTGTGGGCAGCGTTTCCTCTCCATGGTGATCTTCCACATTTTGAGGTTCCCCTCTGGTACTCTCCTCACCCAAAGATTTGGTACTCTGAGGAAAGAAATTATTAATCCCTGTTCTTGTCCTGTACCATATCAGCACCCTGGGGCAAAGTCCTAGTGGCTCTGTGCTAATTAAGTCTCAAAGAATGCAGCTACCTTCCCAGGCACCCAGTCTGGCAAATTTAGAGTTATATCTTCCCCTTTCCTTCAGCCCCCACATCCAGCTGGTTACCAAGTCTTGACAATTTCACCTCTACAACATTTCTCCCGTTTAGTCCTTTTTTCTTCAGTCACACAGTTAGCATCCTGGTTCAGGTCTTCATTACTTCTCCTTGGACTACTGTAATCAAGATCCAACTGGCCTTCCTGTTTCTATTCTCCTTCCTCTCCAGTTCATCGATCAGATGCTGCCCAAAGGGCAGCACTCACATGCTCAAAGACCTTCTGTGGTTCCCCATTGCTTCTGGGATAAAACACTAGTTTAGTCCAACATTTCATACCCTTCACAATCTTGCCTTATTTCATGAACTCTTCTTTTCAGCCAAATTGAACTGAGTTTCCAGAACTCAGTACTTCAATTTGTGTCTCAGTGGCTTCACACAGGCTATCTCCTAATTCCTAAAATAGACCCTTCTTTATCTCACCTTTTAGAATGTTTATATGCCTTCGAGGCTTCATCCATTGCCATCTCTGCTTGAAGCCTCCCTTAATCTTCCAGGCGTTAGTGTCTTTCCCTTCATAATTTTCCTTGTATAAGTTTCCTTGTGTTACACTTATTTTTGTATACGGGGTGTTTCCTCACTAGAATGTAAGTTCATCGAGGCGAGGGTCTGTTTACTCTTTAATTCTGGTAATATATTATTTCAAACCAAGAAGAGAATTTAGAGATCACATAGGTCAACCTCTCATCTCACAGAAGCTGAAGCTCAGAGGGTAAGATGATAATAATAATAATAATGATGATGATGGTGATGATGATGATGATGATGATAGTAATAGCTAACATTTTATATAGCACATACTACATGCCAGACACTGTGCTAAGCACTTTACAACATTATCTCATTTGATCCTTACAAAAACCTGGGAAGTAGGTGCTATTATAATCCCCACTTTGTAGTTGAGGAAACTGAGACAAATAGAGTTTAGGTGATTTGACCAGGGTTGCACAGCTATTAAGAAGTGTCTGAGGCCAGATCTGAATTCAGGTCTTCCTGATTCTAGGCCTAGTGCTCAATCTACTGCTTCTTGTTCTCGTTCAGTCACGTATAACTCTCCATGACCCCATTTGGGGTTTTCCTGGCAAAGATACTGGAGAGGTTTGCCATTTCCTTCTCCAGCTTATTTTACAGATGAGGAAACTGAGGCAAACAGAGTTAAGTGACTTGTCCAGGGTCACACAGCTACTAAGTGTCTGAGGCCAGATTTGAACTCAGGAAGATGAGTCTTCCTGACTTCATCATTGTACCACCTAGCTAATCCAATTCATTCTAATAATCATTTATTAAGTGCCTACTCTGGGCAAATTACCAGGCAAGGCACTAGGGATGTTATGGTAAAAGGAAAAAAAAATGGTGCCTGCCGTTGGAGCTTAGATCTAACTGGAGGAAAAAGGGAGATAGGAGATGGGAGAGAAAAAAAATTGATTTTTGTTCATTTTTGTTCATTGAAAAAAATTTAATTTAAAAATAAAATAAAATAAAATAAGGGTGCTGGACTAGATTTATAAGGTTCTTTTCTGCTCTAATATTGTACAATTCCTCTTTTCCTAACCTGATGTCATTTTATTTCCTCCAGTAGACATTCATTCGTTTTTGGTCAAGCATTGCAATCAATAGGCATTCCTCTTTTTAAATGGAGACACTCTGGGCAAGAATGATATAGTCACTAGTACTTTAATGTGGATTGGCTAAATTGAGCTCTTTCCTTACTATTGAAGATATCTACACTTTCATTCATTGTCTTTCAGTTTTGCTGACTCAGGCCTGAGGTTCCTAGGGGCCTAAGGGAAAGAGGAGCATCAAAATATACCAAAAGGGCCTAAGGAAAGGGGAGGGAGAAGGTGCTTCTTCACTGCCCACCAGCCTCATTTCAGCCCTGACTTCTGATCAGGTGGGATAAGGATGTGATAGTTCCTCTGACCTCTGCCCTGGTCAGACCCTATCTGGAGTACTGTTTTCAGTTCTGAGCCTTACAATTTAAGAAAGATGCTGATAAGCTGTAGAGTATATGGGAGAGAAGCCAAGATAGTGAAGGGTCTTGAGTCCATAAGGAGGTGTTGGAGGAGCTTGGGAGATTTTTATTGGAGAAGAGAAGACTTGGAGGACAGGGGGAGAGGCACCATGATAATGGTTTCAATATTTTGAAAGATTGTCATGTGGGAAAGGGCCTAGTACTGAAGGGAACTCAGAGGCCTTCATTTTTGAGGTGAGTAAATTGAGGCCTAGGGAAGGTTGGTTACTTGTCTAAGGTTATCAGAGTATTTGAATCTATTTTTTTCTGATATGAGAACCAGACAATCCTCTTTCCATTGTACCATTCAATTTATTTTGTTTGGCTCCTGGAGACAGAATCAAGACCAAAGGGTAAATGTCCTAAAGGGAAGAATTTAGGCTTGATGTCAGAGGGTAAACAAACAAAATAAAACAAACACCCAAAGTCCAAAACTACCTGACATTTGGAGATGAACAAAAGTGGAATAGGTTTTCTCAAGAGGTGATAAGTTTCCCCTCATTAGGGAACAAAGATTATTAAGTGCCTACTATGTCCCAGGCACTATGCTAAACTCTTTAAAAATATTATCCCATTGATCTTCAAAAACACCCCAGAAGTAGGTACTATTATTATTCTGATTTTACAGTTGAGGAAACTGAGAGAGATTAAGTGACTTACCCAGGGCCATACAGCTAGGAAGTATCTGAGGTGGGGTTTGAACTCAGGTCTTCTTGATTCCAGGCCCATTGCTTGCTCAACCGAGCCACCAGTTTTCTCAGATCCCAAGCAGAGGCTGAATAGTCACTTAGATATGTTATATTTGACCTAAACAAGCTTTCAGGTACTACGGCATCTAGGGAACAGCTGTGGTCCCTTCTAATAGCGAATCTTATGATTATGTGACAAATAAACAAGTAGCCAGAAACATGATTATTGGAAGAGGAGGAGAGCTTTAAAAATTAGGGCAATCAGGAAAGGGTCCCCATAGGAGGCACACATGAGCCTTGAAGGAATCTAGGGATTCTAAGAAGCAGAGATGAGGATGGAGCACACTCTAGGCATATGGAACTGGCAGGTTGGAGCCAAACTGTAAAAAATGGCAGAGGGTTAATTTTTTATCCAAAAAGCAATAGGGAATCTTTGAGTGTTCTTGAACAAGAGATTGACATGGTCAGACTTAGCCTTTAGAGAGATTATTCTGCCAGTTGTGTGAATAATGGATTGGAGAGGGGAAAGATAAAAAAGTGAGAATCCTATTAGAAGGAGGGAGAGAGGGAAGGAAGGAAGGAAGGAAGGAAGGAAGGAAGGAAGGAAAGAAAGAAAGAAAGAAAGAAAGAAAGAAAGAAAGAAAGAAAGAAAGAAAGAAAAAGAAAGAAAGAAAGAAAGAAAGAAAGAAAGAAAGAAAGAAAGAAAGAGAAGAAGGAAAAGAGGACAGGAGGGAGGAAGGAAGGAAAGAAAGAAGGAAGGAAGGACAGAAGGAAGGAAAGAAGGACAGAAGGAACGAAAGAAGGAAGGAAGAAAGGAAGGAAAGAAGGAAGGAAAGAAAGAAGGAAGGAAACATAAATTAAGCACTTGATATGTGCCAGGCATTGTACTAAGTGCTAGGGATACAAATACAAGCACAGTACCACAGTAGTCTTAGACGAGAGGTAATGAGGGCCTGAAGTAGGCTAGTAAAAGCTCAAGAGTTAGTTGACAGAATTAAACTCAAACCTCTGTCTTGCAATTCAGTAGTCTTTCCACTACTTCACACCACTGCTCCATACTCTCTAATTCCCGTTGAACTTTCCACAGAACAGAACAGAACAGAACTGTTTCTCTGGATTTTTTTTTTTGGGACAGCTCAGCACAAAGCCACTTCCTAAGAACTAAGCAGAAAGTGTCTAGGTACTGCTTTGAAACGTATAACCCCTTATCAAGAGACTCTCCTCACCCTTGGCAGAACTTTCCCTTTGCTCCCCATCCTTTCTCCTCTTGAATTCAGACCCCTCTCTTCTTTGCTCTGAAGAAGCTTCATGGAGGTCTCTTCCATTTCCCTTGAGAGCTCCTCTCCCTGACCCTGTCTTTCCATCTTCCCACCTATAATTTGGATTGATGTCCTCCTGCTGCCTCTGAGCAGTGTTGGGATCAGTAGGAAAAATGAGGGTCTGTTTCTGTGGGCCTCCCTCCCTTCCCCACCCAAGGGCAGCACTGCTCTGATCTATGGTACAATACATCCCATTGTTTGAAGGATAATAAATTGTGCATTGAATGGGTCTGTATGGGAGACAGAATTTATCTCACTCAGGAGGTTAGACAGCTACGATTTATTACCTGCACCATCGCTTTTTCTCTTAGAGGTATTCGGGCTCCAGTGAGGATTCAGTTTCTTCAAATCGGGAAAATAGAGGGCTCAATATGCAAATTTAAGATGCTAATTAAAGGTTACAAAATTGGGGCTTCAAACTCAGGCTTCTTACTGTCTTTTGAAGTCCTGGGTCTGGATTGGATATTTTGAAGTCATTTAGTCTGACCACCTTTCTCCAGGTAGGTCTGTTCCTGAAAATTCTAGGCAAGAGATCAGTAACCTTTTTGGAAGATATATGGCAAATTTCATTTATAATAATTATAGTTCTCATTTATATGGCGCTTTAAAGTTTTTTAAATGCTTTACAAATATTACCTCATTTCATCCTCATAACAACCCCATGAGGAAGATGCTATCATTTTCCCCATTTTACAGATATGGAAACTGAAGCAGACAGAGTCCAAGTGACTTGCTTCAGGTCACATAGCTAATAAGTTGTTCAGACTGGATTTGAACCCAGGTCTTTCTAACTCCAAATTCAGTGCTTTATCTACTGTGCCACCTAGGACCCCATGTATTATATGTGTATATGTATGTATATATATGTATATGTTTATACAGCATATTATATATGCAACATATATACATGTGTATATTATTATAACTGCAATATGTAATATATGTGTATATGTCTAATTATATGTGTATGCATGTATATATGCATGTGTGTGTATCTTCTTGGGAGGTAGACTTTAAGTAATGGAGAGCCCAGAGATCGACCCCAGGATAGCAAGTAGAAAGGGAAGAGCTCTATGGCATTCCTCAGTCATCCCTTATTTAAATGTCAATACTGATTTAAATTCCAACACTTGTGGGAAATACCCATAGGATTACAGAATCATAGATAATTTAAATACTTGTTCAGCACTTCTGTCCCAGCATAGCATGAGGAAATCTCTAGAATGAGGGAACGTGGGACTCACTACTTTAAATCTATTTGAGCATGTCAGGCCACTGCTTGAACACCTCCAAGGAAGGCAAACTCAGTTGGAAGCAGCACGGAAAAAAGAGAAAAAACACCCAGCAATGCTGGTTTTGGAATCAAATGACCGAGATTCTATCTGGCCTTTGTCACTTATTACCTGTGTGAATTTTGGCAAGACAGTCAACCTCTCTGAACCTGTAAAATGTAGGGGTTAGGCTAGATTGTCTATAAGTCATTTCCATCTTTAGATGTATGATCTTATGAACCTTTGACTCCTGGGTTTTGTGTCTGGGAGGATAGTGGTATCATTAACAGAAATAGGGAAGACAGTAAAAGGGGCAGACTTTGGGGAAAAGTTGATAGTTAAGCTTTAGACATGTTGAGGTTATCTCCTTAGCTGGGATTAATTGGAGCTTGACACAGGAAGAAGGTAGAGATGGAAGACAGGGGTGATAATAAGTAAAGCAACCAATAATGAAATGAATGGTGTACAGAAGCACTGTGCTAAGTGCCAAGGACACAAATACAAAAGTGAGAGAGTCCTTGACCTCAAGGATCTTATATTCTAATAGGAGGAAACAATACATCTAGGGTAGTGGTTTCCTCAGGGATGTTTTGGTTTGAAAAGTCATTGGGATGGTAAGTGAAGTCACAGGAGAATAGATTGACACTCTCTTTCCAGTCACAATGGTAATATTGATTTGTTAAAAATAAATTCAATTGTTTTCAATAAGTAAAAAAATGTATTTTGTCTCCCTCTTCTCCTCACTGGAAAAAAAGAAGGAAAAGCAAAACTCTTGCAGCAAATATACATCTTCGAGCAGAATGACTTCTTCATTTACCATGTCTGAAAGTATACTTCTCATTTTGTACCTTGAATCTCTCAGCTCTTCATCAGGACATGAGTAGTAAGCTTCACCACTGGTCCTCTGGAATTGTAGTTGGTCATTGTAATAATCAGAGTTCAAAAGCTTTCAAAATTGTTTTTAACAAAGTTTTTATTATATAGGTGGCTAATTCTGCTCTGTTCACTCTCTAAGAATTCACTTAAGCCTTCTCATACGTATCTGAAATCATCCATTTCATAATTTCTTATATTATAGCACTAATCCTATTACAT
Source organism: Trichosurus vulpecula (assembly GCF_011100635.1). Taxonomy (NCBI): domain Eukaryota; kingdom Metazoa; phylum Chordata; class Mammalia; order Diprotodontia; family Phalangeridae; genus Trichosurus; species Trichosurus vulpecula. The sequence goes on from NC_050574.1 coordinate 177,238,370, forward strand.
TCATATACTGTAATTCATTCAGTCATTCCTTAAGTTAAGAATATTCCATCTTCCACTTCCATGCATTTGTACAAATTGTACCCCAAGCCTACAAATTATCCATTCTTCATCTCTACCTCTCAGAATCCTTCCCCACCTTCAAGACTATTTAGTGGCATTTCCTCCACAAAGTTTCCTCTGATCTCGTCTCTCTCTCCATACCCTTTGTTTATGAATTTCTCAGTGCCACATTCTTGAAAGAACATTGATAAGCTGTAGTCATGAGGAAGTAAAGGAACTTATGGCATATAAGGATTGGTTGATTACACACAATCTCTAGTCCTAGGCACTCTTCCTCTCAGTTCAAGCCTCATTTCCTTTTCTTGGTCATCATATTACATTGTTGACTTATACTGGACACACAGTCCACCAGAAATCCCAGATCTTTCTAGAAAAACTGCTATCTAAACATATCCCACCCCCTTCCTGTCTTGACTTAGTGAAATTTATTTTTTGAACTCCAGGTTAAAACTAACATTCCCTATTCAATTTCACCTTATTCTACTTAGATCAATGTTCTAGCTAGTCACCCAAGATGTTTTTAAATTTTGACTTTTCCAGTGACTGAGCTACCCCACCCACTTTCCTATTAACTGTAAATTTGACAAGCATACCATGGATGGTTTTATTCAAGTCATTGATAAAAAATATTAAATAGTACATAGTTGAGCATATAACCTTTGGGTACACTTCTTATCCTTACCAAGCAGACATAAAATTATTAATGACTACTCTTTGAACATAGGCATTCAATCAGTTCTGAATTTATCTAAACATGCTACTATCTGGCTTTTACTTCTACACCTTATCTGCAAGATTAGCATTAGGGACTATCAAATGCTTTGATAAAATCAAGGTATTATTACATAAATAGCATTTCCCTGATCTACTAATCTAGAATCTCTCTGCCTTCCCCCCCCCCCCCCCCCGCATAAGGAAATGATGTTAGTCTGACATAAACTCTTCTTGATGAAGCTACATGAGCGATGATTGCTACCTTTTCTAAATGTTCATGTAGCATCCTTTTAATTATATGATCTAGAATTTTTCAGGAATCAAAATTAAACTCCCCAGTCTATGGTTTGAAGATATAATTTTTTTTCCTATTTTGAAATTTATGACAACATTTGCCTTTCTCCAAAGCTGAAGCATTTTTCTTTAGTCTTTCATAGATCACTTATAGTGGATCAGTAATTACTTCTTACATTTCTTTCAGTATCCTGAGATATATTTCCAGTGAAACTGGCGGCATGAACTCATCAAGGGCCAGGCAGGTGTTCTCTAACTCTCTGCTTATCTCAACTTTCAACAAATAATATATGTATTTAATGAAGTTAATTACTTTAATTTTCTCTGTAAAGAGAATATGAAGTAGGTGGTAAAGTTGAGGAGAGAAGAGGAAGTTTAGAACAGCTACTGTGGGAAATGTGGTAGAGATTCAATTAAAAATGAATAAAAGTATTGCTGTGAGGGGTCAGCTGAGATTAGATAGTCTAGGTCTATAGTGAACCCAGTCAGCATGGTTTTGTAATTTTTTTTTCTAGCAGCACGAGACAATTAGACTGAAGCAGAATAAGCAAGGGCCAACAGTTAATGAGGGTTGGAGGTGGGCAGAGCAGGAAGGGTAGAAGGTCAGAAGGAACAGGGATGGAGTAAATGAATGACCACAGGGTCAAGACAGGGTAGAGAGGCAATTGAAACCAATATTGGGCAGGGATAACCTTATTCTGAACCAGTCTCAGAACTCACTGAAAACTTTAGATTCTCTCAAGGACAAAGGACTTTTTAGCAATTCCCTAACTACTGAAAATCTTTCTTCGGATCCCTCCCTAGTGAGTTTCTTGCCACTCTGTTATTTGTTTATGACATTGCTGGGTGGAGTGGTATGGTCTGTTTCAGCCTGAAGCTATTTTTAAGCCTGGTGGGTCTGGAGAGAGGACCAAATTTGGCTGTTTATACATTTTATGTTTGTAACACTGCAACCAACTGGGTAACATAAAACACACAGGAGATTTATTGCACACTGCAGCGAGGAATGTCAAAGAAATGTGGCACAGAGTCGGGGTCTAGGAACATCCCTGTATAATCTAGCAAAACTGCACCAATTTTCTCTTAAGGCCAAATAACCGAGGGGGGTGATGGTGAGGGATACAGTTATCCACCAACATCTTGATAGTTTGTCTATTAGGGAGCCTGTGACCCACTACTTACTTTGTCCTTAGTCCTGACTTCTTGAAATTGCTGAAGAATTACTTCTGTTGGGATTCAGAAATCACAGCAGGGAAGGGACAGTGGCTCTATAGGCAGGGGACAGGGTCATTCCTACGACTCAGGGCTCAGGGCCAGCCCTAACTCAGGAAGTTTTTACTGCATCTCCTCCTGGCTTCCAACATTTTTTTAATGCAAAGAAGCCCATTTATCTAAGTCAATAGCAAAACAGAAAGAACACATAGGAGAATATAGATCAGAAAATACAGAGTGAAGGAGTTCTCCCATTAAGAGCAAGGAAACAACTCAACCAAGAAAGAGTCCCAGATCTCACCCAAGGAGAAATTCTCTTTATTCTCTAGTGTGGTGAGCTGGGGATAGGGACATGATGGAGACTACCAGCTCCTCTCATGTCTACTTCTTCTTAGTGTCTTATTTTCCCATCTAACTTGAAGTGGAGTTTGGAATTGTCCATCTTCTCTTTCAAAGCTGGAAGCCAGGATCCATTATTGATCTTTCTGGAAGCTGGAGGTCAAGGTCCAGGAACATTTCCATGTAATCTTATATGTAGTACCCAAAGAGACTGCCCAATCTGAAAAAAAATGAAGAGACCCAAACAAACTGAAGAGATTAGATCTTTCTTTTCTCCTGCTCTTGCCAACTCTGTACTGCCACTCATGCAGGTGTAGGGTATTGACATCCATCAATGAGGAGAGAGTCCCATACCAGTGGGCTTTGGGACTCGGGTTACATTCCTCCCCTTGGCCAAACTCTTTGCCATCCCTTGAAAAAATCAGCTGAGGCAAGTTTATAATTTAAAACTATACAGTCTAAACACAAGGATCAGCCCTTTGAAACAGCAATGATGCTTTTCCTGGCATCCCAGGAGCTTTCATTCACTTAAATCAAGTTGAACTGGAATGGAGCCTTCAGTACCTTGAAACTAGACTAAACAAATGCACATTAATGGAACACGTCACAGACACAGAACTGTACAGAGCATCTCCTGGGAAGATACTGCAGTGACAACGAGGCTATTACATACAGAGCATAATATAGGCACATTTCATAAGTATGTGCATATCCATAGTATACAACAATCAATCATATGCAATAAGCACAGCTGACTAATATAGTAAAACTGGCTAATAAAGTAAAACTGCAATAATAATACTATCCATAGGCTTATATAAAAATACAACTTATCTGTAAACCTTGTCATGCATACCGATCAATGAGCAAATAGATATCACTACAGCATGAACATAATGAAAAACATAGTCAAATGAACCTAATGGCAAAATAAGAAACGATCATACTCAAACATCCAGTAATTTACATGTACAGCAGTAAACATGTGCAATTGCTTTTACGGTGCATTTCATATGGGCAATCTCTGGTATTGTCACTTAAATACATGTGTAACTGTGTCTTCAGGTTTCCCGGTAACATCATAATTTATCACGGTGACTGCTAGTTTAGCATAGTGACAATCTTAGTTCTTTCTTCACGAACGGATCTCTCAGTGACTATATCAGAGCTATTAATTGGTATGGTCTGATCATCGGCATCATTGTAGATTTGTGTGGCTACCCCTGGACTGGCAGCTCATACCTGCCTATTGACTACTTGTGTTTTACTACCTCAGATGAAGGAGGCGATTCAAATATTCACACTCAGTACATCTAGCAATTGAAGGAGAAACTGAGAGATGCCTACAAACTAGTTATAACTGCGTAAAAGATGTTATGATATCAATGTGTGGTATCACAACATTCAATTTGCAGATGAAGTTCCATTGAGAAACTACAGCATTCAACAGAATCAAAAGTTAGTTGGCCAATGGAAAGTTAATCCATTCAAAGTAAATGAGAGACTGGACAACTTAGCTCTTTCCAAAAAGGAGAGAGCTCCATCAGGAATATTCAACACAACCGCCTATTGCACATCGGAGAGTTAGTTGGATTTTCTAATGAGCGGGTGGAAAGAACTGATGGACACTCCTTTAGGAAAAGGCTGAGAAAAGGAGACTGTCTACTGGCTGCACAAAGACATTTTGATCCAGATATGGGCACTGAAAATGATGCATCCAGTGAAGGAAACTGTATATTATTACAGGCCAGGAGAACTAAACTCAGAGGCAACCCCTTTCTTACACAGAACTGCTACAGAGACTCCTAGGATACAGATTCAACCTGTAGAGCTTGAATATACTAAGGGCCCCCCAACATTTTAATCCAAGTAAATACTTTAATACTTTGAAGAATCCAAGATTACATTAATGTGAGTACTTTCTTCAACTCAAACTCCATCTATCCTGTGATGAATCTTGCCTACATCATCTTGTCTTCTCCATAGACTATCTACCCAACATTCTGGATATCTTCCTTTAGTTTTTTTTTGACATTCCATGGGTGCCATTGTGTCACTTGAGCTGTCACTCTCTTATCCCTTGCTCTCAATCTATGTCTATATCCAGTTAAAATGAACTTCAAAGGCAGCCTTAGTATGAACTACTGGGTTCAAGAGATTCCCGTGGCCAGACAAACTGTGAGGTTTACTCAAAGTGGCTTCGCTTGAACAGGATTTATTTAAAGATACAGGGACATAAAAAGTTAGCTGTCTCTAGATGGCCCTAAGCAGAAGCAAACAGCTGCCCTGAATAGTTCTCTTCATCCTGGAGATATTTTGAATCCCAGAGACTTGATGACTGGTATTGGTAGTCTGCATTACAAAGACTGGGAAAGTTCAGGAAATTGCCCCTTTTTGGGAGAAAGCTAAAAAATATATATGTATGTATAGCTAAAAAATATTTTAGACCAAGAATGGAGAGAACCCAACTCTAGTTCAACCTGATTCAGGTGATATTTACCTCACAGAATGTTTTCTATTCATTGGAATCATGTATCTATATCCAGGGATACATGCAGGCCAGGGTGTGTATGTGTATGTGTTTGTGTGTGTGTGTGTGTGTGTGTGTGTGTGTGTGTGAAAATATACACACACATATATGTTTATGTATATAAGATCTAACATTTACGTATAGCACTTACTATGTAACAGGTCCTGTGCTAGGTGTTTTACAATCATTATCTTAGCTGATTTTTACAACAACCCTGCTATTATTATCCCTATCGTGCAGCTGAGGAAACTGAGGCAAATAGAGCTCTAGCGAGTTGCTCAGGGTCACACAGCTAGCCTCTTAGGCCAGATTAGACCTTAGGTCTCCCTGACTCAAGACCTAGAGCTCTATTCATGTATGTTGTTCATCCTTTGTTTTCAAAGAGGACCAATGACATCATGGGGTTATGTCTTAGTTGCTCATGAATTGGATTTAAGTGAAGCAGTTGCACAAAGTTGTCAGCCTCACTCTCTCTTCCAGTCATTGAAATCCAGCGGCAGGACAAAAGTCAGGACAAGCAGTGATGGCCTGGGATGCAGTGGATGACCCTGGTGTATTTGGTGTCTGAACAAGCTCTAAGTGCTCCACTGCACCTGCTTCCTCCTCCTTCATGGCTGTTGGAACAAATTCTTCTCATCGGCCCATTCCTCTGAGGAAAGTACTCAGATGCTTGGGAGAGACATCCGCCAAACTCACCAACAGGTTTGAGGCATGTCAATTACCCTCAACCTGTTAGCCCATCTGCTGAGACAGTTGTGACATGCTATAGCTTCTGCGAGCTTCTACTCTTAGAGAGGTTGGCAGGACTACCTGCTTCTTTCTCCCCAGGATGCTTCCCAGAGTCACACTGTCTAGCCCAGCCATGCATTGACTATCTGTTTTAGCCTTTCCCCATCTTTATGCTTTTGCTTAGGTCAGGCCTGCACAATGTACAGCCTCTGGGCCGCTGTTGGCCTGCCAAAGGATTTCAGGTGGCCTTCAAAAAATGTAGAGGATGTAAAAGAAAGTAAAGATGTAACAAATGCTTTATCTGTACCCCGCTTAACCTGCCTTCCACTAGTCACTATTGTGCCCATCGTGCAACTTGGCAGGTGGGTTGGCACTTTCTTTTGTTTGTCATGTGACTTGCAGCAACCAACCATCCTCAGTCTGTCTCTAGTGTGAGGGGAGAGAGAGTCGTACCTTTTCTCTGTGTTTTCAGTCCTTACTGGTGATGACCAGGGACAAAGTGAGTGCAGCCACACGCCAACGCAACTGATGAGCCATGTGGTGAGCGACAACAACATGAAGGCTTCTTCCCCTCCCTTGCAATGCAGCCGCCCTCCAAGTTACATGAGTGTCTGGCACTCTCTTCAACCTCAGACACTCTGTTCAGTATTTCTTTGTATGTGAGCCGTTGCTGTGGAGATTTTTTGGTTTGACATTAAAGTTTTTGGGGTGACTTTGTAAAATGGGTAATTAAAAAAATGGAAGATTGAATCAGAACAAAGAGTGTTTAATCTGGAGTGGACAAATACATACCTGTTTACTTAAACGAGAGACAAAATATTATGCCTTGTTTCCCAAGAAGTAATAGCCATTCTGAAGGAATACAATATTTGTTGCCATTTTGAATCAAAACATCCTGATGTAAGCAAATTGTATACCAATGAAAAACAAACAAAATGTCCAGATTGTTGAAAATATCAGTGGAGAACAATGGTTTTTCAAGAAAGTAAACTCAGAAAATGAGGCAGCTACAAGGTGAGTTTTCAGATTTCTAAAGAAATCAATTGCAAATATGATTCTGGAGTATAAACTGATTGCTGACAAGAAGTGCAATGAGTCCCATTAACTAAATGTAAACAGTAAGAATACCTGAAAAATGCATTAAACTTGTACCACTTAGCAAAGGAATTTTTAAACATTAATTAGATTTCATGATAAATAAAAATCTTGGGTAATAAGTAATTGATATTAATTGAAATTTCTCTTTTTAAAATATGGTTTATGTGCAAAATATTATACCTTTTCTTGGAAAGTGAGCCACTAAAAACCTATCTGTGGCTTGAAGAAGTTTAACCTATTTTAATTTTGGCCCCTGTGTACTGCCAAGTTGTGTGGGTGTGGCTTAAGTTGTCCCCTCCATCTGAAATAGGGATCTCCCTTCACTGAAATCCAGCTGAGCCTTTCCAGCTTTCCCATGCAGCCTTTCTTTATTCCCTTTAAGTGGTAATGATCATCTTCCTTTTACATCCATGGCATCACTTAGCTGTTCTTTTTTTTGGATTATTCTTTTTTTTTTTAATTTAGTTTTCAGCATTGATTTTCACAAGAGTTTGAATTACACATTTTCTCCCAATTTCTACCCTCCCCCCACTCCAAGATGGCATATATTCTGGTTGCCCTGTTCTCCAGTCAGCCCTCCCTTCTGTCACCCCACTCCCCTCCCATCCCCTTTTCCCTTCCTTTCTTGTAGGGCAAGATAAATTTCTATGCCCCACTGCCTGTGTATCTTATTTCTTAGTTGCATGCAAAAACTTTTTTTTTTGTTTTTGAACATCTGTTTTCAAAACTTTGAGTTCCAAATTCTCTCCCCTCTTCCCTTCCCACCCACCCTCCCTAAGAAGTCAAGCAATTTGACATAAGCCACATGCGTATCATTACGTATAACCCTTCCACAGTAGTCATGTTGTGAAAGACTAAGTATATTTTGCTCCTTCCAAACCTATGCCCCTTTATTGAATTTTCTCCCTTGGCCCTGTCCCCTTTCGAAAGTGTTTGTTTTTGATTACCTCCACCCCCATCTGCCCTACCTTCTATCATCCCCCCTTTCTTTTATCTTCTTCCTCCTTTTTTCCTGTGGGATAAGATACCCAATTGGGTATGAATGGTATTCCCTCCTCAGGTCAAATCATCAAATGATGAGAGCAAGATTCACTCATTCCCCCTAACTTGCCTTCTGTTCTCTTCCTACAGAACTGCTTTTTCTTGCAACTTTTATGCGAGATAATTTACCCCATTCTATCTCTCCCTATCTCCCTCTCTCAGTATGTTCCTCTCTCATCCCTTAATTTGATTTTATCTCATTTAGATATCTTCCCTTCATCTTCAACGTGCCCTGTGCCCGCTCTCTCTCTCTCCCTCTCCCTCTCTCTCTCTCTCTTCTCTCTCTCTCTCTCTCTCTTCTCTCTCTCTCTCTCTCTCTCTATATATATATATATACACATACATATATACATACATACACACTAACATATACATATATATACATAAACATACATATATATGTATATATGTATATTCCCTTCAGCTACCCTAATACTGAGGTCTCATGAATCATACACATCATCTTTCCATGTAGGAATGTCAAAAAAACAGTTCAACTTTAGTAAGTCCCTTGCAATTTCTTTTTCTTCTTCTTTTTCTTGATTACCTTTTCATGCTTCTCTTGATTCTTGTGTTTGAAAGTCAAATTTTCTATTCAGCTCTGGTCTTTTCACTGAGAAAGCTTGAAAGTCCTCTATTTTATTAAAAATCCATATTTTGCCTTGGAGCATGATACTCAGTTTTGCTGGGTAGGTGATCCTTGGTTTTAATCCTAGCTCCATTGACCTCCTGAATATCATATTCCAAGCACTTCGATCTCTTAATGTAGAAGCTGCTAGATCTTGGATTATTATGATTATATTTCCACAGTACTCAAATTGTTTCTTTCTTGCTGCTTGCTGTATTTTCTCCTTGATCTGGAAACTCTGGAATTTGGTGACAATATTCCTAGGAGATTTCTTTTGGGGATCTATTTGAGGAGGAGATCTGTGGATTCTTTCAATTTCTATTTTGCCCTGTGGCTCTAGAACATCAGGGCAGTTCTCCTTGATAATTTCTTGAAAGATGATAGCTAGGCTCTTTTTTTTATCATGGCTTTCAGGTAGTCCAATAATTTTTAAATTATCTCTCCTGGATCTATTTTCTAGGTCAGTGGTTTTTCCAATGAGATATTTGACATTGTCTTTCAGTTTTTCATTTCTTTGGTTCTGTTTTATAATATCTTGATTTCTCATCAAGTCACTAGCTTCCACTTGCTCCAATCTAATTTTTAAGGTAGTATTTTCTTCAGTGGTCTTTTGGACCTCCATTTCCATTTGGCTAATTCTGCCTTTCCAGGCATTCTTCTCCTCATTGGCTTTTTGGAGCTCTTTTGCCATTTGAGTTAGTCTATTTTTTAAGGTGTTGTTTTCTTCAGTATATTTTTCAGTATTTTTTTGGGTCTCCTTTAGCAAGTCATTGACTTGTTTTTCATGGTTTTCTCGCATCTTTCTCATTTCTCTTCCCAATTTTTCCTCTACTTCTCTAACTTGCTTTTCCAAATCCTTTTTGAGCTCTTCCATGGCCTGAGACCTGTTCATGTTTTCCTTGGAGGCTTTTGTTGTAGGCTCTTTGAGTTTGTTGACTTCTTTAGGCTGTATGTTTTGGTCTTCTTTGTCACCAAAGAAAAATTCCAGAGTCTAAGACTGAATCTGGGTGCGTTTTTGCTGCCTGGCCATGTTCCCAGCCAACTAACTTGACCCTTGAGTTTTTCAGTGGGGTATGACTGCTTGTAGAGTTAAGAGAACTATGTTCCAAGCCTGGGGGGATGCACCAGCTCTGCCACACCAGCACTCCTCCTTCCCCAAGAACCCCTAACCCAGACTGGGCTTAGATCTTCAGCAGGCTGTGCACTCCTGCTCTGATCCGCCACTTAATTCCTCCCACCAGGTGGGCCTGGGGCCAGAAGTAACTGCAGCTGTAGTTCTGTAGCTGCCCCACCTCTGCTGCCCCCAGCGCGGTAGCTGAACTGTGAACTTTGTCCACTCCCGCAGCTTTTCCCACTAACCTTCTCTGTTGTCTTTGGTGTTTGTGGGTTGAGAAATCTGGTAACTGCTGCAGCTCACTGATTCAGGGCACTAGGGCCCGCTCTGCCCAGCTCCTGGTCTGGTTGGTCTGCGCTGCCCACGCTGGGCTCTGCTCCGCTCCACTCTGCTCCACTCCCAGCTCCGTGAGGGATAGACCTCACCCAGAGACCATCCAGGCTGTCCTGGGCTGGATCCCTACTTCCTTCTGCTATTTTCTGGGTTCTGCAGTTGTAGAATTGGTTCAGAGCCATTTTTATAGGTTTTTGGAGGGGCTCGGCGGGGAGCTCTCGCTAGTCCCTGCTTTCTAGCTGCCATCTTGGCTCCACCCCCCCACTTAGCTGTTCTTAATCCTGACTTCTTGAAATTGCTAGCCTATTACCTCTGTTTGATCCCAAAGGTGGCACAGCAGAGGGATATGGTGTGACACCGTCACAAACACGTTCCTTAAGAACAGAGGAGGTTCTAGCTATGATAAATGTTGAACAACATCAAAGATAATTAAATTGAATAATAATAATTGGCATAATAAATTGCACTCTATTTGTGCCTCTCTAATACATCATTCTCTGTGTTTTTAACTTAAGTTTAGTTTTTTTTTTTCCAGCACTTGTGTGTTCTGTATAGAATAGGTTTTTGATAAATATCCCTTGAGGCTAATTTATCTATTGTCCTTAAGAATCATTATTTTTTCCTTTTCTGAACTATTGAAAATAAAATTTGAGCCTAACAGATCACTTCAGAAAGACTCATTAACACAATGTCTTCCTCTATGCTTGGCTATTTTGTTTTGAAGTGTCTGTCCCCTTTAGGCTCCATATTTGTCGATGCTTGTGGCCTAAAGTATTCTCCTCTGCTTTTAAATTTTATATTACATTTTGCTATTGCTCTGTCTATTCAATGTGTCCTGAAGTAAAATATGTAAAACAAAAAAAATTGTATTTAGAATCACATTTTTCTTCTGACTTTCATTTTAATTTCAGAGATGTCACCAGAAAAAAACATTTTCACTTCTACAACATAGTAAAAATCACAACAAAACCTAATATTTACTACAAGGAATATTATTCCTTGAGTGTACTGAGCAGATTTGACTAAGCATTTGCAATCACTGACACAAAAGTGGGTCATAGAGACATTCAGTCCATGTGTTTATTGCCCTGTGGTTAAAAGTCCATCCACAATAAAATAGGACACCATTGCTCCAGGTAATCAGCAAAACTCAACTGTTAGATGAATCAGTTTTGATATTTCCCTACTCAAGAATCTTTAGTGACTCTATTTCTTCTAGGGAAAAATGCAAAATTTTCAACATGGGATTTAAATCTCTATTCAATCTGTCTCTTACCTGTCTTTTTGGTGTTATTACTTTGCTTTTTAGGTAGTTAGGTAGTATAGCAGTTAGATTATTACACCAGGAGTCAGGAAGATCTGAGCTCAAATCTAGCCTCAGACACTAGCTGTGTGACCCTGGGCAAGTCACTTAAACTGCCTCAGTTTCCTTATCTGAAAATGGGAATAATGATAGCATCAACATCCCAAGGATAAGGATAAAATGAGATATGGTTTGCAAAAATGCTACATAAATGCCAGTTATTATTATTTAGGCACTGTCTATTCCAGTCACACTGTACTGCTAACTGGTCCTCATATATAACATTCTATTCTGAGAATGCACCCCCATCCTCATCTTTGACTCTTAGAATCTGTAGATACCTTCAATACGTATTTCACAGCCCATATTATACATGGAGGCCTTTACTGGTCCCCTCACTTGTTAGCGCTTTCTTGAATTTCTTGTGTTTAGTAATTAAAATTAAATTAATAATTTATTACTTATTTTTCCTGAGTTTATTTCATATTTACATGCATACTAGGTATTCTTCTTTGTTGTTTGGTCATTTTTCAGTTGTGTCTGATTCTTCATGACCCCATTTGGCATTTTTTTGGCAAAGACACTGAAGTGAGTTGTGATTTCCTTCTCCAGCTCATTTCACAGGCGAGGAACTGAGACAAACAGGGTTAAGTGACTTGCCCAGGGTCACACAGCTAGTAAGTTTCTGAGGCCAAATTTGAACTCAGGAAGATGAGTCTTCCTTACTCTCAGGTCCAGAGCTCTATCCACTGTGACGCCTAGCTTCCCTCTTGTAGAATGTAAACTCTTTGAAGGCAGGGACTGTTTGCATTTTGTTTGTATCCCAAGTCCCTGGCACAGTGCCTTGTGGGTGCTAAATAAATAATTGCTGAATTGAATTGAAGAGTTTCATACAATTGCTTTTCTTAAAGCTAGAAATCATCAATTTATCAGTGACCATAATGCATTCATTTACCAATTGTCAAGAAGTGCTGTCTCTTTAAAAAGAAAACAACCTTGTTCAGAGAACTCCATTTTCAACCCTCATTAGAATTTAAGCATGTACTAGTCAAGTATCCATTAAGTAACTGCTTAGATAAATGATTTTTTGGGGACTAATTGATCCCTTGAGGTTCTCAGAAGATCCTGCAACTCACTGCAGTTCCTTTGAAGCTTTGTTTTAGTTCAAATAAAGACCTCTATTTATGTAAATTGAATCACCAATCTAATTGATTGAAAGTCTAAAAACTCCACGTGAATATGCTCAAATTGGGGTCAATCTGAATTTCATAGAGTTCATCAAGCTTTTTTTTGCTCCTAAACTTAGTGTTCTCCTCTATTTCCATAGAACACTTTTTTAGGAGAAGAGGGCAAATTTAATTTTTAAGGTATTCCTTGACTCGTACAATGAAGAGTGAGAGTCTTAAGTCCTATCTGGGTAACTATAAGGGTGACTAAAGTTTTTCCAAGGCTATGTCACCAGAGCACTAGATCTAAAAAGTTCTACAATGTTGAATAGATTGAGTATGGTACCTATAGTGGATGACATGTACTTTCTGAGGAGTGTGGAGGGTGTCACTGCCAGTAGGCTGACCACTTGGTGGTGAAGTCTTTGGCCATGGTAACCCATGAAATATACATACATATGTATGTATGTATGTGTATATATATATATATATATATATATATATATATATATATATATATATAAAATGACCGATGCTCCTTCAGGACAATGAAAGAGAAGGAGGTAAAAGCAGATTCTTTAAAAAAACCCACAATATTTCAGATCTTCTATGAATATCATCTTAAATACTGGCACTTTAATGTAAGGCTCCTGTTATTGACCAAGTAACTGTACCACTGGAAGAACTCTGCTATAGCTATCTTGACATTCTCACAATAAATGAAATTAGAGACAAAAAGAAGTTGTATTTAAACAGAAGGATGGTTTACACATTCTTCTTGGACAAAAAATAAAGGATTTGACAGAATTAGTTTTTATCATGCAACTAGAAACATCATTTCATGGGACATTTGGTCATCTCATACTTCAATGTGCATGATAAATTTTTGCAAAAAGAACACTGTAAAGATGAAAGCAGCTTATGTGCCAACACTTACTGCAAAGGATGCAAAGCTAGAAAATTTTTATGAATAACTCAAAAAGATCCTCCAGGTTAAATAAATAAGTATTTTGATATTTGGTCACTTCACTGTAAAAATGGGAATAGGGAAGATTGCCAAAAACATGCTATAAAATATGACTCAGAAGTAAGAAATGAGAGACAAAAACCTTACAGATAACAGAGAAGTCTTTTAGCTATGTGTCACACTTTCTTCAAAGAAGTAATGGGGAGATGCTAGACACAATAAATACTGAATAACATTAATGAAAATTAAACTAACAATATTATTATTGTTATTGATATTAATAACTAATAGGAAAATGTTACTAATATCTAAATTAGTTGTCTCTGTAGAAAACAGAACACTGACTTATTAAGGCAAAGATCATAATAGATACCACATAAGAAGAAAGAATAAAAATGTCTAATTGAGGTAACTCTAACCTGACCTACTTAAATAAGCTAGAGATCCTGAAAAATTAGAAATGAATGAAAGAATAGACATAGAAGTATCACCATTTTTCTGAAGCAGTTCAGCTGATGTTAGTCAATCAGTAATAGAGACAGGAGTGGGGTGGGAGGGAAGGGTCTAGAAACCACCTCAGACAGGAAACATTTGATCTCTTTGCCAGAGAATTATGGCAGTTAAGGTCAATGCAGAGTAAAAACAACAACTCATTTGTACAATCTTACAGAGGAGGATAGTGAAACATCAGTAGTATTGTCTCAGGAAACAGTAATAGCAGTGAAAGGGATAACAAATTTGTAGAAAGCTTAGCAAAAAGACGCAATTAAGTCAGGCATTTAATAAGAAGGCATTTAAGGATAAAACCAGACATTGAACAGAGAGAATTCTCAATAGATCTTTTCCATTTCTCCAATTCTAAACTCTCTTCTCCATGAACGATAGTGGAGTCACCATGTTTGCATTCTAACATCATTGTCCCTGATAAGCTGCATGAGGAAGTAAAAATCAAATCTTTGAAAGATTTTAGAGCTCTGATCAACGATAAATCACAAATCTAAAAGAAAGATGAAACAACTCACCTCCTACCAGAGAGGATTTATCAATGAACTGAAATGCAGAAAAAGAACATATGTTTCTAGATATGTTCAAAGAGGTACTTTTTCTGAACTATGTAGCTATATATAAAGGCCTTTATTTTATTTTTCAGACTTGCTTGGATGGGGGGAAGTGGGAAAGACAGATTAATAAAGCAAAATGAAAAACAATAATAAAAGATAGTTGTGTTATGATAAACATTTATATTAATATAATTAATTTCTGTGCAGAATGGTATTGTTCTGAATTAAAACTCAGAAACTGAACCACACAACCAAATACATTGCATCATCTTGCAATTAGAAAAAAGTACTTCAACGCACAACCATAATGGGATAGGATTGCTATTGAAATTACTGTTATTGGGACTGACTGGGGAATATTTACTTGAAAAAAATGTTTTAAGTGCACAGGATTTAAACTGAAGGCCATTTGTATTTTTAAATCAGTGTATTGCTAAGACATATGCTATGTGATATGTTACGTAATAAAATATTTTTTGTAAGGATTACTTTGACCCACACTGCCTGAGGGCCAGGTTTATTGCATTTCACTCCTCTCTCAGGATTCTCCTTGATGGGAATTTAGGAGTATCTAGATTCTCTGCCATGGACTCTAGATGCTGTCAATATTGTTCCTCCAAATGAAGGTGGTACTCTTCACCTCAGTCTGGTTTAACCACTTAACAGTCAGATTAGCCTTTATAAAGGTATATTTACTTCAAAGGAGTAGGAAGAATAAAAATACAAACATTCTCCCCAACACCAGGGGCATAATAACCATCCTTCAAAACTTCATACTCTGAGGAGAGGGAGAGAATTAAGTTCACAGTTTAGCTCAATTCCTTTATAGCACAGTCATAAACTCCAATTCCAAAGTCCTCTCCCCAACCCTTGGATGTGAATCCCAAGGACCTCGGTTTCTTAGAGCTTCCTTGCTGGGCTGGCTGGCCACATTTCCAGCATGGTATCATGTCTCCGTGGTCACTATGTCTCAAGCCCTGGGTTCCAATGGGGATTCCCCATTTCCAATGGGGATTCCATCACCTGTGCTGAGAACTGAGAAAGACAAGTAAAATAGAAGGAAATAACACCCAAGCCCAAGCTTGTTTCTTGGGGCTATGGGATAAAAGGAGAGAGTAGGGGAGAATGACCCTGTCCTCCTCACCAGCTCAGTTCATGATGCCTGTGCAGTTGGTGAACTTCAATCTTCACCCTCTCTGGATACCTCTGGAAAGAGAGAAAGGGTAGCAGTCTGGAAGTTTTTAAAGGTAGCCTTTTCCAGCTGCACGGGAAAAGAGTCTAATGCCACCCAGGTATAAAAGAATGCAGAACGTCTTCTCCCCAAAATTGGTCCCTCTATCTTAAGTGATTCGGACATACGTAAAGCAAAGCCAAGCCAAAGTCCAGTCACATTTTTTTTATTTTATTTTTGTTTTTTTTTAAAATTTTAATTTAAATTTATTTATTTAACATATTTGGTTTTCAGCATTGATTTTCACAACAGTTTGAATTACAAATTTTCTCCCCATTTCTACCCTCCCCCCCACTCCAAGATGGCTTATATTCTGGTTGCCCTGTTCCCCAGTCAGCCCTCCCCTCTATCACCCCCCTCCCCTCTCATCCCCTTTTCCCTTCCTTTCTTGTAGGGCAAGATAAATTTCTACGCCCCATTGCCTGTGTATCTTATTTTTTAGTTGCATACAATAACTTTTTTTGTTTTTGAACATCTGATTTTAAAACTTTGAGTTCCAAATTGTCTCCCCTCTTCCCTTCCCACCCACCCTCCCTAAGAAGCCGAGCAATTCAACCTAGGCCACACATGTATCATTATGTATTACCCTTCCACAATACTCATGTTGTGAAAGGCTAACTACATTTTGCTCCTTCCCAACCCATCCCGCTTTATTGAATTTTCTCCCTTGACCCTGTCCCCTTTCCAAAGTGTTTGTTTTGATCACCTCCACCCCCCTCTGCCCTCCCCTCCATCATCCCCCCCTTTTATTTTTTTTTATCTTCCTCCCTCTTCTTTCCTGTGGGGTAAGACACCCAACTGAGTATGTATGGTATTCCCCCTCAGGCCAAATCTGATGAGAGCAAGGTTCACTCATTCCCCCCTCACCTGCCCTCTCCCCTCCTCCCACAGAACTGCTTCCTCTTGCCACCTTTATGCGAGATAATCCACCCCATTCTATCTCTCCCTATCTCCCTCTCTCAGTATGTTGCTCTCTCATCCCTTAATTTCATTTTATTTCTTTTAGATATCTTCCCTTCATCTTCAACTCACCCTGTGTCTGCTCTCTCTTTTACATATATATATATATATATAAACACACACACATATATATATACACATACATACATATACACATAGATATATACATACATACACACTAACATATACATATATATACATAAACATACATATATATATATGTATATATGTATATTCCCTTCAGCTACCCTAATACTGAGGTCTCATGAATCATACACATCATCTTTCCATGTAGGAATGTAAACAAAACAGTTCAACTTTAGTAAGTCCCTTGCAATTTCCGTTTCTTGATTAACTTTTCATGCTTCTCTTGATTCTTGTGTTTGAAAGTCAAATTTTCTATTCAGTTCTGGTCTTTTCACTGAGAAAGCTTGAAAGTCCTCTATTTTATTAAAAATCCATATTTTGCCTTGGAACATGATACTCAGTTTTGCTGGGTAGGTGATTCTAGGTTTTAATCCTAGCTCCATTGACCTCCGGAATATCGCATTCCAAGCCCTTCGATCTCTTAATGTAGAAGCTGCCAGATCTTAGGTTATTCTGATTGGGTTTCCACAATACTCAAATTGTTTCTTTCTGGCTGCTTGCAGTATTTTCTCCTTGATCTGGGAGCTCTGGAATTTGGCAACAATATTCCTATGAAATTTGAAAATTTTGCTTCCTTTTCACTAAAGGAAACAAAGATGAGAGGAATGGCTAGATAAAACCAAGTATATACAAAAGTTTGTTCTAGAGGCAAAGAAATTTGGGGGCTATTGAAGGATTGGTTACTAAAATAAGGGAGTGCGCCAAAGAGTTGCAAAGAAAAAAAACCCCAACAAATATTATTATTACCAAAAAATGAGTCTGAGAAAATATTAATAACTAAAGATTCACATGATGACCATTTCTGCAGAATCTTCACAAGAATAATCTAGACACATTCTTAATGGAGGTATGAGAAAGGAACGGGCAGGCTTTCAAAGATGTTGTTTGACAGAAGACTCGCACAATAGATTGAGAGGTATGTAGAGTTCCAGACACCGTCATGTTTATTCTTTGTTCATTGTGAAAAGGCCTTTGATTTGTTAGAATAAAGTGCTATCAAGGTTCTCCTGCATATATTAATAACACAGGATTCCTTGAAAGATGTGAAGTGCTTGGGGGACTCTCCTAAAAAATGACTCATTCAAGGCACTCTGTAGGAGAGCACCCACGCAAAACCATAGCTCACTAGCCTCCATTGAAGTGTTCACTTTTAATGACCAGCCATAATTCACATTTGCTCAAAAGATATTTAGTCAAATAGCATAGGAAATAAAGCAATAAGCAAAGATTTTCTCCTCCATTTTTTTCTTTTTACTGACTATATGTCCAATACAGGGGACAATGGTTCTCTCCTAGAAGGCCATCAAGCATTTGCCTAGTGACCTTTCTTAAAGGTAACAGATACTTTCCCAGTGGAGGTGAGGGGTGTGGAGAGAGGCAGAGACAGGGAGAGGGAGGGAGGGGGGCGGAGAGACAGACCGACAAAGAGAGACAGAGACAGAGAGAGAACTCTTGTAAACTCTTGGCATCATGGGAATTTCCTAGCCTATATTGCAAAATATAGGTAGTTTTTTCAGACTTCTGACATAATAAGTATAATAAGTATTCTGGTGCTAGGCACTTTGTAAGCTCCTGGAGGGCAGACTCTTTTTTGTTTATATCTTTATATTCCTGTAGAGAGAAAGGTAGATAGATGGATGGATGGATGGATGGATGGATGGATGGAAAGATAGATAGGTAGATAGATAGATAGATAGATAGATAGATAGATAGATAGATAGATAGATAGTGTTGTGGCAATTTCTCAGGCTGAGTTCCTTGGGAAAATCCCACCTCTCAAATAGGTCTACATTATCAGAAGTCAAATGAATTGAATAGCCAAAATGAAAAGAAATACAATTTCTTCGTGCATTAAGGAAGACTGCTTGCTGGTAGCAGCTTCAACTTCTTACGGTACAAATTGAGGTTTTTTTTTTTTTTTTTTACAGATTTTTAGTCTAATTTAGAGTACACAGCCAATCGGCAGCATTCCAAGGCAGAAAAGAAATGGGAAATAAGTGCAAGCCTTGAGGTCATCAAAGTTGCTAAAGGTCAGGTTGGTTCCTGTGGGAAAATGATTTTCTCCACGGTTAATCTTACCAGAAGTCCCTGTGTTTGCAGGAAATCTCTAAAGTGGCAGTGACTCCTTTTAAAATAGAATCATTCTCATTAGTGTTGATGTCAATCAGGAGGGAAGTAACGTACAAATTTCATAGCTCAATTTCCTTGTCTTCTGAGATTACTTTATCTGGAGAGAAGATATTTTTTCCAAACTCACAATATTCATGTTCATCTGCTTCCTCTACGATAGTGGATAAAGCATTTATTAAATACTTACTATGTGCCAGACACTGAGCTAAGCAGCCACAATACAAGTATAAGAAAAAAACAACAAGCCCCTGCCCTCAAGAAGCTTACATTATGAGAGAACACATAGTAGGGGGAAGATGACACATAGTAGGGAGGTTAAAAAACAGGAGTAAGAAGGAACTCAAATTGAAGAAGTTGTCTGGATTGGGATGTGAGAATGGCCTTTCCTTCTAGGATGTCAAGATACTTTGGAATCCTGTTTCTGTCACCCAATGAATTAGCTCTTACTCTCAGCTATGCATCATCCACAAATTGGATAAGTATGTCTCCAATGTCTTCATCCAAGTGATTGATAAGACTGTTGAAAACCAGAGGCTCATTCCTTATAGTCTTTTTTTCCAGTTTTGTTTTTCTCCCTCAGTGCCTTGCAGTTGCCTTGTGTGCCTTAGAAATTTAATGTTTGTTGAACCAAATTGAATTAAAGGCTTTTCAGTCTTTGACAGGGAAAATGCAAAAGTCAATAAAAAATCATCTCCTGAATATCAACTCTGTGCTAGGCTTTCGGGCCCTTGGCATAGGAAGAATTCTATGACACATCCTAGTCTTCAGTGAATTAAGTGGTGACCTAGTTAGGGATGTCTGGTGCCATGTGCACCCAGGTATGAGGGGAAGATCAAAGCACTTCCATGTCTTCTCATGTAAGGCTGCTTTTGTTAACACTTCTCATAGATGCTTCACGGAAGATCTGCCCTGGTGCACTAGAGACCTTCATCTGTCTGTGTTGATATCCATGAGGCTAATAAGGCAAATAACTATGAAAAAATAACAAACTGTCCAAGGCAATAAATGAGTGCTGAGGGATTGGTGCAACCAGTACCAATAGAAGTCCTCTTCATATACTCTATACTCTAGTCCAAGGATTGGCAAACCCTGGCCTGCTCTAGGCAAAATGGATAACAGGATGCTTTCTACCTTCATGACTTTATCATCATCATCATTATCATCATCGTCATTGAAAGTGTTGTTTTCTTCTGGGACTAGGTTAGTTATGAAGGAGGTGAAGCTTGAACTGGCCCTCTGAGATTGGATGGGGGAAAAGAGGTTTTTATTTTATCAATGAGGAAACTGAGCATCAGAAAGATTAAGTGACTTGCCCAGGGGAAGTGTCAGAAGTGAGATTCAAACCCAGGTCTCTTCTAATTGTCCATAATTCTTCTAACTATAACATGTTACCTTTCATGAGGAAGCTACTGGACTTGGCGTTTAGAAGGTAGTTAGGAGGTAATTGGTGACTTACTAGCTAGAATGAAATTTCCATACAGTATGGAATTACAGAGTCATACAATTGAAAGCACTACAGAAATGAGTGGAAATTGATAAATACATGTGAGAAGAAGCAATAAAGACATACATATGTTTATATGTACACACGTATCCTCTCATACATATGTACACAGATATATAAGCATACTCTATATTATAGAGTATCTTACTCATAGAGTAAGAACTAGAAGATATCTTGAAGGTCATCCGAACTAAGGTGTAGAGAAATTGTCCAAGAAGTATCTGAGGCAGGATTTGAACCCCAATCTTCCTGATTCCAGGTCCAGTGTTCTGTCTGTTACACCTGGCTACTTCTTAGGGGTTAAGTGACTTCCCTAAAGTCATACAGTTAATAATGGTCAAGACTACATTTGGACCCAGATTTTCTGACTCCAGGACCAGTAATATTTCTTCTATTCCAAGCTACCTCATGTTAGTGTATCAGTTGACAATTCAGGAGAGCTTATAATTGCCAGGAATGGGTAAAGCCTTGGAATAGGATCTCAAGCTTATGGAAGTGAGCAGATAGGTGTCAAGGACAGGTTTCACCCCTTCATATTATTGTCTGGAGCCAACCCTATCCTGACTTGCTGACCTTTAACTGTGTTTAACTTGGGAATTTGAAGCCCCTGGTTCTGTGCATCACCATTCTCCTGGAGAGACAAAAGGGAGATGGAAGAAATAGGCAGAAAGGAATGGGAGCTGTAGGAGGAGGGGGAAAGAGGAGAAAGAGAGGGAGTGTGTGAATGGGGGGAAAGAAAGGGAGGAAGAAGTGAGAAGAGAGGGAGAAAAATTGGTGCATATGTCAGAGTGGTGGAGTGTCCTTACCACTGACTGGCCTTAATGTTCTTGGTGAAAGTTGGCCTGGGTGACCTTTGAAATTCCTCACTGCCACTGTGTGAGTCCAGGAGTTGGTTGACCTCTCGCCAGAGTTTATTTCACCAAAGGAAGGGAGATGGACTCTTTGGTTCTTGCATCCTAGCATTTTTTCCTGACTACTTGTGGATTCTCCTTCTTCAGCCTTTCCCTCTCCGGCTCCCAGATGGATCACAAGCTGTCTGCTGAGACTCCCCCAGACAGCAATACCCTAAGGGAGCTCCCCACAGAAACTTAATGCCCCGAAGGGCTGCGGGCTCTTCTGACTGAGGGAAGCAGCTGAATTGTACCTGCTATAATTTCTCCCAGGTTACCCTGTCCCTTCTTTCATAACATTGTGCTTTCTTAACACAAATACAGTGTCATCCTTCCCTTACCAGAGCCCTGATCCAAGCTCCTGTCATCTCCTTCTCTCTCTTTCTCCCTGGTTTGCTCTCGCCTCACTCGTGGCTGCCGGTGGATTCCTTGCCAACAACACCCCCGCTCTGTCACAGGAAGCCGGGCTGTCACCCAGAGAGATGGGTACTCCTGGCCCCCACTCACTCAGCCTTCCTGCTGGTATGCACAAGCTGCTGCCACCCACTTCCTTCTCCCAAGCACATATTCCCTGGGGCTGAGCCAGGGGAGATGGGAAAGGAAGGCAAGAGCTGCTGGGCCCAGCCAGAGAGTAATGCCTCCCCCACAGGCTGCTCATCCTCTGGCTGCTTTTGTAGAGGGGTTTCTGAACAAGGAACCCTCACCCAGACAGTTTTCCAGAGTGCCTGAAAGCCTCCTTTGGATTCTGCAGGGTGCCTTCATACCAGGAGGCAGGGTAGCCAGTGGAAAAGCAGCTCCTAATTTACAATAGACAATCAAGCAGCCCTCCTGTGTTGTTTGAAAGGGCCATGTAGCTAAATAGAGACCATAAGGGTTGCCAGCCTCCATACCCATTTAATCAAGCCTTCCCCCCATTTTCTCCCAGTCTCCTACCATCTCAACTTTATAAGGAAGAGATGCTACTCATGACAAGGGGCAAGCATGAATAATGGATGTAATGGAATAAAGAGTAACGGAAGTATCATTGAGTGGGGTGACAGAAAACAGTTCTATTTTCAGTTCTGCCAGAACTAGCTGTGTGACTTTGGGTAAGTCATTTAACCTCTTAGCTTCTATTTCCTCATCTGTAAAATGGGGATAGTTACAGCACCTGCCTCCCAGGGTTGTTGTGGAGATCCAATGAGGTAACATGTAAAGTGCCCTGTGAATACTGACTGCTGTTATCCCCAGTTCTGTCATTAATTAGCTGTGAAACCTTGGGCAAGTCTCTCTATTTTTTTAGTCCTATTTCCTTCTCAGGAAAATGAGAGGATTGCATTAGACCACCTCTAAGATCCTTTTTAGCTTCAACTGAATCTTTTATTAAATCAATTTTTATCGTAAACTTAAAAATTATCAACAAACATTTCAAGATAAAAAATAGGAATAGGGAATTGGCATGAATAGACAACAGTTGTTCAGAAAAGGATCTTGGAGTTTTAGTGAACTGCAAGTTCGATAAATCAGCAATGCAATATGGCAGACAAAAATGCAGATGCAATCTCGGACTGTATTAACAGAGCTACAGCTTCCAGGAATAGGGAGGTCACAGTCCTACTGTATTCTATTCTAGTCAGACCTAATCTAGAGCACTGTGTTCAGTTATGGGAATGCTGGCATGGGGATACTGAGAAGCTGGAGAGGACTCAGAGGAGGGCAACAAGGAGGGTTAAGTTCATGACATGGGAGGATCAATGGAAAGGACTTCCCTGGCTTTTTTCAAGTCTCAGCTTAAATTCCGCTTTTTATAAGAAGCCTCTCCTACTTCCCCTAAATGCTGGTGCCTTTCTTCTGGGATTACTTATAATTTCCACTGTACCTATCGTGTTTGTACAGAAATGTTTTTACATTATTTTCCTCATCAGATGGTGAGCTCCTTGAGTTCAGGGACTGTTTTTCCCCTTTCTTTGTATTCTCAATACTTGTCGTCATGCTTGGCACATAGGAAACACTTAGTAGATGCCTGTTGACTTACTGACTGGTAGAGACCAGTCTGTTTGACTGGTGGAGGGTGTGATAGCTGAGTTCAAGTATTTAAAGGGATGTCATGCAGAGAAGGAATGTTTGGCTCAGAGAGCATAACCAGGAGCAATGGGCGGGTGCTACGAAGGGGTAAAATTAGACTCGACATCAGGAAAAGCTTCCTAATAATTAGAGCTGAATGAAAGTGAGAAAGGCTAGGTGGTCCATTTATTCTTCTTGGAAGTCTTCAGGCTGAAGCCTGATGATCATTGGTCGGATATGTTACAGTGGGGATTCTGTTTTGTATCAGTTGGACTATATGGCCTTTCCAACTCTCAAGGTCTTTGCTTCTGGGATCCTTTGGGAGCAACACAACAAATCTAATCCTCTTATGTGATAGCCTTTGAATACTTGAAGACAACTTTCACACTCCAATCAAGTATAAGAGTATTTTTCCAGTCTAAACATCCCTAGCTCCTCCCGATGGTCCTCATATGGCACAAGCGAGTTTGTTCACCATCCTGGTTTTCCTCCTGTTGGTACTCTCTGGCTTGTCAGCATCCTTTATTAAAAAAAAGGTTTTTTTCAAAGCACATGAATCTCTAAAATGGCCTCATGCATCCTAATTTCTAATTGACAAATGGTGGGGATAAAGTATGTTTTCTTAAAGAACCTACATGTTACAGACACACATATAGTGGTCCTTTCATGCCCTGATCAATACACATGAATATAGGGATCACAATAGATGATGTGGAAGGTGTTATCTAGGAGGAGGGTTTCAACCCTATCCTCACCTAAAGGAAGTCTAAAAATCATCTCAATTGAATTCAATAGAGGTTTGTCGTTCACCTACTATGCACTAGCTAGGTACTATGCTTGGTGCTGGAGATATAAAGACAAATATAAAAAACAGTTCCTTCCCTCAAAAAGCTTTATTCTATTGGAGCATGGCAGATGGAGTACTGAGCTTGGAGTTAGGAAGGCCTGAGTTCAAATCCTGCCCCAGACACTTACTAGCTGTGTGACCTTGGGAAAGTCACTTATACTCCCTTAGGTTTGGTTTCCTCATCTATAAAATGGGGATAATAATAGCACCAACTTTAAAGAGGTGATTCTGAAGACCAAAGGAGATAATATAAGTATGACAAATTGAAAACCTTAAAGCATTATGTAAATGTGGTGATGATGATGATGATGATGATGATGATGATGACTAATGATGAACCAACATATCAACAACAGAATCAGGAAAAGTTTCTTGTGGAAGACAGCAGCTGAGTTAAGCCTAAAAGGAAGCTAAACGGAGTGGAATGGTTTTTTTTTGGGGGGGTGGTATATTTTCTAGCTTTCTGTATTATCTCTTTTAAATTCATGCTTAACCCATCTGACAAACGCAGAGTTTCTTAAAGTGAAAAATAATACTTCCAAAAAACTATTTCTACAGGCCTCAAAAATTGGATGTTAACTTAAAAGAACTAGGGGCCAAAGGGACACATGCCTATCAAGAAAGTAATCTAATTCACCTTGCTGCTTAATAGGCCCCCTTTACTTAAGATCTTATTATAGCAGCAGGTTCCTATCTTCTTTCTATATGCTGACAGCCTCCTCTCTCTCATTAAGTAATTCAAATACAGGATGCCCTTCCACCTGTGAGGAAAACCTTTTTCAGAATAAAGGAAAAATTGCTGTATCTTAACAAACAATATAAACCTTTTTGTTTCCTGGATTTCCAGTGCCCTGACCTGTTTTGAAGATGTCTTTGTTTCTATAGCTATAGCCTTGCACAGATAGGAGAGAGGGAGCAGATGCTTTTATCAGATTACTTTTATCAGTTATTGCTCAGAATAGAACTGAAGTATCATTTTAAGTCAATATATAGCTATACATTGTGACATGCCAAGTTGTCCCCTTATCATAAGCCTAGATTTATTTGTGTGGGTGTATTTCAAAACCTCCTTTGTTAGAGTCTTTATTTCTTGAAGCTCTCTTTCCTTCTGAGAAACCATTTCTCTTGAAGATACCTAAATAGTTGGGAAAATAAACTCTAGCCTTTGAGAAAAAAGCAATGTTTTATGAATTTTTTTTCCCTTGCTATTCAAAGGTGGGCCAGCAAGGTGGTGCAGTGGATAGAGTGCAAGGCCTGAAATCAGAATGACTCATCTTTCCAAGTTCAAATCTGGCCTCAGATACCTACTAGCTGTGTGATCCTGAGCAAGTCACTTAACCCTGGTTGCCTCAGTTCCTCATCTACAAAATGAGCTGGAGAAGGAAATGGGAAACCACTCCAGTAACTGCCAAGAACACCCCCAATGGGGTCACAAAGAGTTGGACACAACTGAAACTACTGAATAACAACAACAAAATTCAAAGGTGGAATTGTATATTAGGTAGAAAACACATATATTCACATATAACTTAATAATATGGATATTGTAAAAAACTTTATATAAAACATTCAAACACAGGTCTTCTGACACCAAATCTAATTCTCTTTTTGCTATACCATGCTGTCTGGTTTTTTGGGGGTGGGAAATTGTCAAGCCATTTTCCCTTATTATCTTTTTTTAAGTTGGACCTACATGTTGTATGTGTGGGTGATGAGTCACCAACTGGCATAAGAACACTTCTCAGGGGAAACACAGAGAACCAGTAGCCATGTTCTTAAACTTACTATTGTGGGTGACATGGGAATAACAAGACCCCCCAAATATCAAACTTATCTTGGGATTCATTTAATTTGCCAGCAAGGTAGCTCTATTCACACAGTCAGAGATTCCCCAAATGATTTTACACTCATTTAGAAAGCATTTGCTACTGAATGTTGGGGGAAATAGATGGTGAAAACCAATTGCCTCTGTTTGTATCCAGAAGTCCCTAAAACTCCTAAAAGATGACTAGGAGGTTAAGAATGTACTGGGTATGGGCTCCAAGTATAAAGGCAGATAGATGGATGATAGCATATCAAGTTCTGGGAAGGTAGGTCAGGAGTGCTCGGAGGAGAATAATAGAAAATTAATCTGGAAAAGTAAGTGGGAACCATGTTGCAAAATGGTACCAGCTATACTACTACTCTACACTACTGTCTTTAGAACTCCTCGTTATGTCTATCTTCCCCAGGAAAGTCATTGCTGGGAAATCTCTTTATGCCACAAGATTGAATCTGCCTGCTATTTACATCTCATCACTACCCTCTGCCCATCTGATTGGATTCTTTTATTGGGATCCAGGGTCTCTATTTAAAGAAGGGGCTTGCCACAGTTTTCCTCCCTATTTCCCACCAGCTGTAATGCTTTGGAAGTGCTCTAGGCCTCCCCTTCCCTCTTACCCGTCTTTTCCCCTTCCTTTTCTGTGTGATCCTTCCCCTCCTCCCATTAGATTGTAATCTGATTCATTTTTATTTGTATTTGTATCCCCAGTGCTTAGCACAGTGCCTGACACATAATAGGTACTTAATAAATGCTTATTAACTGACTGGGCCTGCCAGGGAGCTTCAATTTTATTTTACAGCAATAGGGAGCAACTGAAGAGGTTTGAGCAGGGAAGTGACATGATCAGACCTGAATTTTGGAAATGTTTAGTATTTATTGCTAAATTCTACACTTTCTACAGGAAATCCTTCCTGATTCTTATAATTGTTGATAAGTTGGTGCTCTCTTCCTTCTCCATATCTATTTACCATAATGGCTTAGAGTTAGAAAGGCCTGAGTTCAAATCCTGCCTCAGAGACCAGTTTTGTGATCTTAGGAAAGTCATTTAATTGCCCTTAGCCTCAGTTTCCTCATTTGTAAAATAGGGATAATAATTTTGGCATTATTATTAATTAACTCAGTGATTTTGATTGTTCTGGCAGTAGTGTGAAGAATAGATTCAAGAGGACAGATCAGGAACAGGAAGACCAAAGAGGAAACTGTTAGTGGTGATAGACATAATATAGAGCTGACAATTGAAGCAATGGGAACTATTGAGATTACCAATAATGTGTAAAGAGTGAGGACCAGAAGACTCAAGACAGAGTCCTGGGGGACATCCACACTTGATTAAGGATGACCAATATCTAGGGAATAAGACTAAAATGTATTGATCAGACACCTGAGGGAGTGGAACTGGAAGAGAGTGGTGTCACGTAAGCCAAGGAAGAAGAGAAAAATCAAAGTTGAAGGGTTAGTTTATAATGGCAAGAGCTTCAAAGTGGTCACAGAGGAAGATTACTAAGAAAAGATAATGGGATTTAGTAGTTAAGGAGTCACTGATAATCTTGGAGAGAGCAGTTTCAGGTTAGTGGAATGAGTGGGAGGGGAAGAAATATAGACACAAATACATATGATTTAGGACTTTGGATGTTAAAGGGAGAAGAGCTATAGAACAATAGCTTGACCGTGTGATGGCAGGATCAAAAGAAGTTGTTTTGGTTTTTAAAGAATGAAGGAGACTTGGATTACACCATAATGTGGAAGATCTTCTATAATGATTTATCATTCAGCAATAAGGAAAGAGACATTTGATAAATAGAAGCTGTGTGTGTGTGTGCGTGTGTGTGTGTGTGCGCGCGCGTAAGGGAGACAGACAGACACTGAGACACAGAGAGAAGCACAGAAAGAGACAGATAGAGACAGAGATGTTGAGATAGACAGGGATGGAAGACAGGAGCCAAAATTCCAAAATGATCTTGACAGGCTAGAAGACTGACCTGAATCCAGTAAGAAATTTAATAGCTATAAACATAAAATCTTAGGCTGACAGAGGGCAAGGGAGGGAGAGGGAGAGGGAAGTGGGGGAGAGAGAATAATTAAGAGAGCACTCTTCTACAGGAGAGTGGGGTAGTAAGATCAAGGGGAAGGTCCACCATTTCCTCTGAGACTGAAGCAACAAAGGTGAGAATGGGGGATGATCCTGCTGAGATGTGGAGTAGAGTGGCAACATCAAAGAAAATGGAATGAGCACTAACCTAGGAATCGAGAGACATTGGTTCCTGTCCAGTTTTCTGTTTCAGGGAGAATGGCTTTTGGACCGAAAAGAACAGAACAAAAATTGCTGTTGAGGAGTTGATACCCTAGATAAGTAAGGTGGTAGTAGGAGAGTCCTTTGCTTCTCTTGGTGATTTCAAATCGTCTGGTCCAGATAAACAACTTTCTTGGATACCACAGGAATGATCCAAAGTGATGGCTGTACTACCATTGGTGATATTTCAAGTAAGAGATACAACAGATTTGTGGAACAGCATATATTGTTCCATTTTTTTTAAAAAAAGGAAGGTAATAGAATTTATAAATTGTACACATTTGAATTTTGGTTTCTGAGAAAATTCTGAGAAAAGAAAACACAAAGTGATCACAAAGAGATGACATGGCTCCATCCAGAATACATCACAGATTATCATTATTTTCTTTTCAGACTGTTATTAAACTGGCAGACCAAGATAGATAGAGTTTGCCTGGAGTCTAGCAAAGCATTTAATAAAATGTGGAAAAGATGAAGGTATGATGTGTGCTGGGTGCTGGATGATAGTATAAATCGGATGTTTTGGAACTAGCTGAGTGGCCAGACTCAACGTTCCCCTAAGTAGGAAGCAAATAATATGATTGTGCTATTTCATGGTCAGACCATATCTGGATTATAGTATGAATTCCTTCCATACATTTTAGAAAGGTCATAGATAGTTTGGAAATTATCCAGAGGAAGGCGACCAGACTAGTGAAGGACCCTGAGTTTTTGCCATAGAAGGATTAACTGAGGAACCTGAGGATATTTAGCATGGACAAGAGAAGGCTTGAGAGCAATGTCTTCAAATTATTAGACATATTCTGTTTTACTCCAGAAGGTAGAATTAGGAGAAATGGTTGCAAGTTGCAGAGATAAATTCAATCTTGATATCAGGAAGAAAAAAATTTCTACCAATTAGAGCTATCAAAAAGTGATCTGCCTCCAGAATCCCTTCTGGATTACTACTGGGGTGGGACAAGATGTCTCTTGAGGTCCGTTCCAAACCTGAAATTTTGTCAGTAAATGCCCAATTTGTCTACAGTGTAGATTTGGTAGGTGGGAACAACATTTAATAAAATTGAAAAACTAGGGCTTTACTGCTTATTCAAAAATACTAGGGTGTCTTTGAATGCTAGGAAGAGAAATCTGAGCAGCTTGGGACACATTAGGGTGCCACTAAAGACTTTTTGAGCATGGGATCAATGAATATACGTTGTCTGTGCATGATTTCAGTTCTGTGAATAATTCCAGCTCTGCCACTAACTCTCTGGGTGACCTTCACCCCTCCTGGACCTCGGCGCTTTTATTTGTAAAGTGAAAATTGTTGGATTAGATGCTAAGATCTCTTGCATCTCTTATAAGTCTATGAGATCCTCCTCTTCTCCCCACCTCCCTAACCCTTCCCTCCCATGAAAAGATTCTTTGGACTGAAAAAGTCCCAGGCTGAAAGGGACTGGGAAGCCTTGACTGAAAAGAGGAGGGATGTGTGTGAGCTGACTGTGTGTATCCAAGCAGCAGAGGCAGCAGTCCGGTGTACGGTTTTCATGAAAAACACACAGGCTGAACACATTTTACAGAGTGTTTTTTTTCCTGTCTTGCACTTACAAATAAGGTCTTTTGGAGTAGAATGGAAAACATTTACTGTTTTTCTCTTTTTTCCCCTTGTTTTTGTTTAAAATGTAATTGCCTTAACTCCTTTAAACATAGCCTATTTTTGTGCTTAAGATACTGAATGGGAAACTCCATTGTGTGTTGTTGGACTGTTTTGGAAATATTTGGTCAAATGTGTTAATTTGGCTGCAATGTCATTTAAAGTGAAAAAAAAGCTGTGAAAATGGCTTTGGAACATTATCTTTAGTTACTTGAAGAGTGTCTAGCTTTTTTTAAATGTAGTTTACAATAAGATACATTTTTTATTAATTTAGAGAAGACTGTTAATAGTCTGTGAGAAAATGGACTTTCTTTTGGATTTCTTTTGTGATTATTGTGAGTGATTGCTTTTTCCTCTTACTAGTCTTTGTTCTAAAACTTAGGCTGACATCTAGCTTTGACAATCATAGTATATTTTATTTTCCTAATTGGGATAACTTAAAGTGCTGTTTAGTTTTGTACTCTTGGTGCATTGGTGGATTTTTAAATTGCGTTAACTGAAATAAATTATATGAACTGGAAAAAAAGAATCTATGAGATCATTTTTTGATACTAAAAGTTCTGTTTGCAAGCATTTATTGGATATTGGACTATGTATCAATCACTGGGCTTGTGTCTTGGAGTAGGGAATATATTCTGACCCTGTGCTGTTACCAATGGCTCCTTTCTTGGGTCTTTCAGTTGTACTAAATTGTTGGTTCTTAATTTTCACTGGCTTGTGGGTAGCTTCCTAAGAATTTTTACAACTCTTCATGTATTTGTCCTGTCTCTGGAATTAGAATGTGTGGCCTGGGAATGGGAAATGGGGAGAAGGTGTGGAAAGGTGATTATAATTTCTTCTGTATTTCTCTCAGCATCTGGGACAGGGCTGCACCTACAAATAGGTTGTGATTGATAGGTAGACAGACCTTAGCTCCCCACAGACAGAGAACCTTGCTTGGAGAGCGGAGCTCAGTCTATCTTTTCCTCCCACGTCATTCATAGCTTTAGGGTTGCTGTTGTGGGGAGTCTTGGACAGAGGGAGATAAGCTCTCTTTCCATTATGACAAGAAGCACATGATTTTGTGTGTGCATGTGTGTTTATGAGCCTGGCTCTCTCCCAGTTTTATCTGAGGGCTTTTTGCCCTTATTTATGCTCTATTTGCCTTGTGTTTTATGCTTTGGGCAAAGAGATAAATCTAGTCAGGTGAGATAGAGCCTGCCATAAAGGAATTATATGCAATTGTATTTTATACGTGGGTTTTACTGTCTGAGAACCATGTCTAAGAAGGTGAGACTGGAGTCCCACTGAGTATTCCCTTCCTTGAGCGAGTGGCCCTATGGCCTTACGTCTCTTTTCATTGAGTTGCCAATTGAACTGACTGAACCTTTTCTCTTTTATGAATCTAGAGCTAAGGTTTTCAAGTCTCCATAGCCCTGGAGCTTCTCTAGGGTACAATACTCATTACACTGTCCTTTGGTTGGCCAGACTATAGGAACATATGCTCCCTGCTTCAAAAGTTCAACAAACACTTATTAAGCACCTATTGCATATATATTAAACCATTGTACCTGACACTGGGGGAGGTAAAGAACTGGTATTGTAAAATTCTCCTTTAACTTGACATATGCATTCTTCAAAGGCATCTTACTCCTGCAGGGCTTCTGAGAAAAATGGCAGCAAGGGCACAAAGCTCAAAAATTTTCTCAGTAACAGGTTAAAAAAAGATAGAAACCTAATTAAAAACAGTAGCATGTTTTTATATACGTTAAATTTTTAAGAAATACATTAATGCTACAAAATTAGTGCCTATGTCTGAGGCCTCCAACAGCTGTTTGATAGTTTCCATGGGGCTTAGCTGGCAAAACCAAAGTTGGGCAGGCCAACCTTCTGGGTTTCGGTGGCTGGAGGTACACAATAAATATGGTGCTTTACCCCATCAAAGACCTAAAATCTGCTTGTGGTAGTTTGAGTCAAGAGGGCTTGTGAGAACTTGTGAGTTATGAAATGTTGCAGGTTTTTTTAAATTTTCACTCTCTCAGGAAGAAATCAAGCATAAACAACCTCCAAATTTGCGTACTGCTCAAAACGTTTCCTACAGTTTCAGTTGTGTTGGAACAAACTTGAGTTTTTGAAACATGTTATAGCAGACCTAACTGTAGTTCTTACTTTCTCAGAGATCGAAGTCTAATAGGGAAGATCACACGTATGTAGTTATTGTAAAATGAAACATATCACCTACTTCGGAAAGTTATAAGTTATGTACCGTGTAAGGTCCAAAGTGAAAGGATCAGGGAAGGGTTCCTGGAGAAAGTGCCTTTTGCCCTGGGGCTTAGAGAATGAATAATTGCTGGAGAAATTTTAGGGGGAGGGCATTACAGGCAGAGACAATGATATGTGCAAAGGTAGAAAGGTGCAGAAAAGGAAGATGTGAACAAGGAACAGAGTTGTCTTGTTTAGCTGGACCAAAGTGAATGCATAGAGGAGGATTATGAGCTAAGGCTAGAAAGGGCAGTGTCAGGTTATGGATGGCTTTGATTTTCAGGATTAAAGACTTTGAATGTAATTTGGTAGGCAATAGGGAAGCTTTGGAGTTTACTTTAAAAATATTGAAGAGTTTTGAGAAGAGAAATGGCACGTTCAGGCATAGGAAAGATATATCTGGCAGTAATGTGAAGGATGGATAGGAGAGACAAGAGTGTGGAGGCCAAAAAATTGGTTAGGATGTAATTATGCATGTTAGTAGTAATGAGGTTATTTACTTGGATTAAAGTGGGAATATATCAGAGAGGACAGATGGAAGAAAAATTATGAAAATGATGCTCTTTCAAAAAATGTTTTAAAAAATTTTAAACTTCCATTTAAAAATATTTGAGTTCCAAATTCTCTCCCTCTCTCTGGCCTCTCTCTTACCCATTGAGAAGGCAAGCAATATAATTCTCATTATACATGTGAAGTCATTCAAACCATATTACTGTATTAACCACATTGCAAAACAAAACAAAACAAAACAAAAAAGCAAGAAAAATAAAGTGAAAAAAATTCCTTTAATCTATACTCAGAGTTCATAGCCTTTTTCATCATGAGTCTTTTGGAATAATTTTGGATTATTGTATTGGTCAGAGTAGCTAAATCTTTCAAAGTTGATTATCATTGCATTTTTGTGATTATTATATACAATATTCTCCTGCTTCTTTTCATTTCACTTTGTATCAGCTCATATAAAGTCTTCCCAGGTTTTTTTGGACCCATCCTCTTCATCATTTTTATAGTACAATAGTATTCCATCACAATCATATGTTACAACTTATTCATCCATTCTCCAGTTGATGGGCACCCCTTCAGTTTCCAGTTCTTTGCCACCACAAAAATAGCTGCTATAATTATTTTTGTACATATTTGTCCTTTTCCTTTTCCTTTGATTTCTTTGGGATATAGACCTAGTACTGATATTGCACAGTCAAGGGTATGCACAGTTTTATAGCACTTTGGGCATAGTTCCAAATTGTTCTCCAAAATGGTCGGACCAGTTAACAACTCCACCAACTGTGCACTAATATACCTATTTTTTTCCATCCCCTTCAGCATTTGCCATTTTCCTTTTCTATCATATTAGCCAATCTGATAGGTATGAAGTGATATCTCAGAGTTGTTTTTAATGAGCATTTCTCTATTAGTGATTTAG
This sequence comes from Trichosurus vulpecula, assembly GCF_011100635.1. Taxonomy (NCBI): domain Eukaryota; kingdom Metazoa; phylum Chordata; class Mammalia; order Diprotodontia; family Phalangeridae; genus Trichosurus; species Trichosurus vulpecula. The sequence continues at coordinate 177,272,120 of NC_050574.1, forward strand.
AGAATTATGTCATGTGACTACTGATAGCTTTGGTTTCTTCTAAAAACTACTCGTTTATAACCTTTGACCATTTATTAATTGATATGTGGCTCTTCTTTCTATAAATTTGGTTCATTTCCCTATATATTTGAGAAATGAGGCCTTTATAGAGAAACCTGTAAAATTTTTCTCTAGTTTCCTTCTTTCCTTCTAATTTTGGCTGCATTTGGCTTTGTTTGTGCAAATTCTATTTAATTTTGTGTAATCAAAAGTATCCAGTTTGCCTTTTATGATCCTTTCTCTCTGTTATTTGGTCATAAACTCTTCCCTTATCCATAGATCTGGTATTTTTCGCATGTTTCTCTAATTTGTTTATGATATAATATGTTATGTCTAAATCATATACACATTTTGACCTTATCTTGATATACAGTGTGAGATGTTGCATTGCTCCTCATTTCTTCCAGTCTGCTTTCCAGTTTTCCCAGGAGTTTTTGTCAAATAGTGAGTTCTTGCCCCAAAAGCTTGGTTCTTTGGGTATATCAAATACTGGATTACTATGTTCATTTACTAATGTATGTTTTGTACCAAACCTATTCCCCTGATCAATCTCTCTATTTCTTAGCACATACCAAATTGTTTTAGATGATTATCATTTGGTGATATAGTTTGAAATCTGATACTGCTAGGCTTGTTTCATTTTTTTATTATTTCTTTTTTTTAACGATAACAACATTATCATGTTTATGGGCCCAAATTATAGGTTCATAGATTCAGAACTAGAGAGGACCTTGGAGGTCATCAGTGATGACATATTATATAGTACATAATAATAAACAAATTGAATTAGAAACCTTGACCTGACATAAGTCAGTAAAAACCAGTTTGACTAGTATGGCCACAGTCCCCAGAATGCATATATGATAAGGTTCAACTGACCTGGAAAACAGGCTTTGCTTCCCTCCCAAACTACTTGCTTCCTATGGCACAGTTAGAGCTAAGTTTCCTTTTTCTTTAAGTATTTATTTATTTTTTATTTAATATATTTAGTTTTTAGCATTGATTTTCACGAGAGTTTGAATTACAAATTTTCTCCCCATTTCTACCCTCCCCCCCACTCCAAGATGGCTTATATTCTGGTTGCCCTGTTCCCCAGTCAGCCCTCCCTTCTGTCATCCCACTTCCCTCCCATTCCCTTTTCCCTTCCTTTCTTGTAGGGCAAGATAAATTCCTATGCCCCATTGCCTGTGTATCTTATTTTCTAGATGCATACAAAAACTTTTTTTGGTTTTTGAACATCTGTTTTTAAAACTTTGAGTTCCAAATTCTCTCCCCTCTTCCCTTCCCACCCACCCTCCCTAAGAAGTCAAGCAATTCAACATAGGCCACATGTGCATCATTATGTATAATCCTTTCACAATACTCATGTTGTGAAAGACTAACTATATTTTGCTCCTTCCTATCCTATCCCCCTTTATTGAATTTTCTCCCTTGACCCTGTCCCCTTTCGAAAGTGTTTGTTTTTGATTACCTACACCCCCACCTGCCCTCCCTTCTATCATCCCCACTTTTTTTATCTTCTTCCTCCTTTTTTCCTGTGGGGTAAGATACCCAATTGAGTATGTATGGTATTCCCTCCTCAGGTCAAATCTGACAAGAGCAAGATTCACTCATTCTGCCTCACCTGCCTTCTCTTCTCTTCCTACAGAACTGCTTTTTCTTGCCACTTTTATGTGAGATAATTTACCCCATTCTATCTCTCCCTATCTCCGTCTCTCAATATATTCCTCTCTCATCCCTTAATTTGATTTTATTTCTTTTAGATACCTTCCCTTCATCTTCAACTCACCCTGTGCCCTCTCTCTCTCTCTCTCTCTCTCTCTCTCTCTCTCCCTGTATATAGATATATATGTATATATGTATGTATGTATATACATATATACATACATACACACTCACATATACATATATATACATAATATATATATATATACATATATATATATGCATATTCCCTTCAGCTACCCTAATACTGAGAAAGGTCTCATGAATTACACACATCATCTTTCCATGTAGGACTGTAAACAAAACAGTTCAACTTCAGTAAGTCCCTTGCAATTTCTTTGTCTTGTTCTTTTTCTTGATTACCTTTTCATGCTTCTCTTGATTCTTGTATTTGAAAGTCAAATTTTCTATTCAGCTCTGCTTTTTTCACTGAGAAAGCTTGAAAGTCCTCTATTTTATTGAAAGTCTATATTTTGCCTTGGAGCATGATACTCAGTTTTGCTGGGTAGGTGATTCTTGGTTTTAATCCTAGCTCCATTGACCTCTGGAATATCATATTCCAAGCCCTTCGATCCCTTAATGTGGAAGCTGCTAGATCTTGTATTATCCTGATTGTGTTTCCACAATACTCAAATTGTTTCTTTCTGGCTGCTTGCTGTATTTTCTCCTTGATCTGGGAGCTCTGGAATTTGGTGACAATATTCCTAGAAGATTTCTTTTTTTGGGATCTATTTGAGTAGGAGATCTGTGGATTCTTTCAATTTCTATTTTACCCTCTGGCTCTAGAATATCAGGGCAGTTCTCCTTGATAATTTCTTGAAAGATGATATCTAGGATCTTTTTTTGATCATGGCTTTTAGGTAGTCCAATAATTTTTAAATTATCTCTACTGGATCTATTTTCCAGGTCAGTGGTTTTTCCAATGAGATATTTCACATTGTCTTCCATTTTTTCATTCCTTTGGTTCTGTTTTACAATATCTTGATTTCTCATAAAGTCACTGCCTTCCACTTGCTCCAATCTAATTTTTAAGGTAGTATTTTCTTCAGTGGTCTTTTGGACCTCCTTTTCCATTTGGCTAATTCTGCCTTTCAAGGCATTCTTTTCCTCATTGGCTTTTTGGAGCTCTTTTGACATTTGAGTTAGTCTATTTTTTAAGGTGTTGTTTTCTTCAGTATATTTTTCAGTATTTTTGGGGGTCTCCTTTAGCAAGTCATTGACTTGTTTTTCATGGTTTTCTCTCATCCTTCTCATTTCTCTTCCCAATTTTCCTCTACTCTAACTTGCTTTTCGAAATCCTTTCTGAGCTCTTCCATGGCCTGAGACCAGTTATGTTTTTCTTGGAGGCTTTTGTTGTAGGCTCTTTGACTTTGTTGACTTCTTCTGGCTGTATGTTTTGGTCTTCTTTGTCACCAAAGAAGGATTCCAAAGTCTGAGACTGAATCTGGGTGCTTTTTTGCTGCCTGGCCATGTTCCCAGCCAACTTACTTGACCCTTGAGTTTTTCAGTGGGGTATAACTGCTTGTAGAGTTAAGAGAACTATGTTCCAAGCCTGGGGGCTGCCACACCAGCACTCCTCCTTCCCCAAGAACCCCCAACCCGGACTGGACTTAGATCTTCAGCAGGCTCTTCACTCCTGCTCTGATCCACTTAATTCCTCCCACCAGGTGGGCCTGGGGCCAGAAGCAACTGCAGCTCTAGTTCTGTAGCTGCCCCACCTCCACTGCCCCTGGGGCGGTGGCTGAACCTGAACTCCTTCCATTCCCACAGGTTTTCCCACTAACCTTCTCTGTTGTCTTTGGTGTTTGTGGTTTGAGAAGTCTGGTAACTGCTGGCGCTCACTGATTCAGGGTGCTAGGGCACTCCCTGCCTGGCTCCTGGTCTGTTTGGTCCATGTTGCCCACGCTGGGCTCTGCTCCACTCTGCTCCCAGCTCTGTGTGAGATAGACCTCACCCAGAGACCATCCAGGCTGTCCTGGGCTAGAGCCCTGCCTCCCTCCGCTATTTTGAGGGTTCTGCAGTTCTCCTCTGTTGTGTTTGGTGTTTGTGGGTTGAGAAGTCTGGCAACTGCCACAGCTCACTGATTCAGGGCGCTAGGGCCTGCTCCACCTGGCTCCTGGTCTGGTTGGTCCGTGCTGGCACTGGGCTCTGCTCCACTCTGCTCTGCTCCCAGCTCTGTGGGCGAAAGACCTCACCCAGCAACCATCCAGGCTATCCTGGGCTGGAGCCCTGCTTCCCTTTGCTACTTTGTGGGTTCTGCAGTTCTAGAATTGGTTCAGAGCCATTTTTATAGGTTTTTGGAGGGACTTGGTGGGGAGCTCACGCTAGTCCCTGCTTTCCAGCCACCATCTTGGCTCTGCCCCTACTTTTTTATTATTTCTTGATATTCTTAATCTCTTGTTCTTCTATATGAATTTTTTTATTATTTTTTCTAGCTGTATAAGGTATTAATTTGGTCGTTTGGCATGGCACTGAAACAGTAAGTTAACTTAGGTAGAATCATCATTTTTATTGTATTGGCTCAGCCTACCCATGAACCATTAATATTTCTCTAATTGTTTAGATCTGTCTTTATTTTGTGAGAAGTGTTTTATAATTCTGTTCATGTTGTTTCTCTGTGTGTGCTGGCAGGTAGACTTCCAAGTATTTTATACTGTCTATAGTTACTTTAAATGGAATTTCTCTTTCTCTCTCTTCCTGCTGGGTTTTGTTGGTAATAGAAAGAGATACTCTTGAGTTTTAACAAATTGCTTGGGGAAATTAAGGGAGAAAGAGACAAAGGTAAAGCCAATTTTTTGAACATCGTTCTAAAAATAGTTTGGTACAATGATGAGAATTCTGGACTCGTAATCAGAAAACCTAGGTTTGAATTGTGTTCTATACATTTACTGGTTCTGAGATCCTGAGAAAGTAATTTAGCCTTTCTGAGCTCCAGGCAAGACCATAAGCTATAGTTGTGTAATCAGTGGATGGAATTCTCACACCAACAAGATCATAAATTGAATATAGATAAGACTTATATCAGTTTGTCTGAAAAAAATATCTAGGAGTTTTAGTTGGCTGCAAGCTCAATATGAGTCCACAGTGTGATTTTTGTGGCCAAGAAAATTAATATGCTCTTAGGCAGCACTAAATAAACAAACAAACAAAAACCCATCACTCCCAGGAAAAAGGAGGTGATATTCCTCCTATGTTTTACTCTGGTTAGACTAAATCTGGAGCATTGTATCTATTCAGTTTTCAGTGCCAGAATTTGAGAAGGGCATTGTAAATCTAGAGAGTCAGCTTTGGTACTCACAACTTACCATTACCCTCAGTGCCTTCTGTTGCCTTCTTATTGGAGGACTAGAGGGTAGAGCAAAGAACTCCTCCCAAAGCCTTCATATAAAGAGGGCTCCTAGTCCATCTCTTCATTTCTCACATGATTTCCCTCTTTGGGGTTGGATTTCATCATGCTTCTTTCCCATCCTATTTTTTAACCTGTTTTTGTGTGTTGTTTTCCTCCATTAGATTGTAAGTTCCTTGAAGACAGAAGATGTCTTTCTTTTGCATATTAGTATCCCAGAGCTTAGGAGGCACTATAATGCACTATAGGCACTATAATACAACAGGCACTTAATAAATGTTTGTTGATTTACTGACTGAGATTGTCCAGAGGAGAACATCTAGAATAGGGAAAGGCCTCAAGGTCATGACATATAAAGATTAGTTAAAAGAATTGGGCATGTTTAACCTAGAAAAGAAAAGACTTGTCTAGGGAGGTAGGCAGCACACTTATCTTTGAATACTTGATGAGCTGTCACCTGGAAGAAGGATTACATGCTTCCTATTTTGTCCCAGAAGGTAGAGCTAAGATCAATGGGTACAAGTTGAAAAGAAGCAAATTTAGGCTTGATATAATAAAAATTGTTCTTATGATTAAAACTGTGAAAATGTGGAGTAAGCTACCTCAGGAGGTAGTAGGTTCCTTATCACTGTAAGTCTTCACAAAAGACTAGATCACCAATTCTTGGTTATGTCATAGACTGGATTTTTTTGGTGGGGGGGAGGAGGCACAGTTTGGATTGGACTAGATGACCACTGAGGTTCCAATAAAATTTGAGATTCTGGAATACTGTTGCTCTGGTCTCCTCCTCAGAGCAGGTCCATAGACAGGTGGTGGCTAGGAGGCTCCTTTCACTACAGAAAGGACTATAAGCATTGGGTCGGTTGTGCAAAGATGTAGTTGTTTACTCAAGATATGGAAAGTTGGGTCAAGGAAGAAAAGGCAGATGCCACTGTCTGAAGATGAAGTAGGAATCAATGCCCAAGTTATACCAGGGTTTAAGGAGCAAACAGAGACATTGTCTGAGAGCCAAGCTGAAGAATTCAGTCTTGATGTGGCAGTGAGTATGTGAGACCATGTAGTTTTGATTCAGTCTCCTCTATTGGCTTATATGTCCTTATACCTGTCCACATGGGGCTGGCCCCTACCTTCTAGTTTCTCCTTAAATTAGTTGTAGCTGGACAACTCCTCTGGTAGCCAACATTTAGGGAATGTCTACCACTAAGTCAGTGGTTTTTAACCTAGGGTCCATTAACATACAGAAAGAGAGGGAGGGAGGGAGGGAGGGAGAGAGAGAGAGAGAGAGAGAGAGAGAGAGAGAGAGAGAGAGAGAGAGAGAGAAGCTGCATTTCAATATAGTGTTTTACTTTGTAATCCTGTGAATTTTTTTTCAATTTATTTATTTATTTTTAGTTTACCACACACGGTTCTACATAATTTTGAGTTCCAGATTTTCTCCCCTCCCTCCCCCCTCCCTCCCCAAGGCAGCCTGGAATCTCATATAACTACCATGTATAACTTCGCATTGAATTAATTTATACACTAGTCAAGTTGTGGAGAAGAATTATGACCAATGGAATGAATCATGAGAAAGAAAAGACAGAACAAAAAAAAAAACCCAAAAACAAACAAAAAAAAAGAAGCAAAAAAGGCGAGCATGTAGTGCGCCTCAATCTGTATTCAAACTTCACAGTTCTTTCTCTGGATGAAGATATCATTCTCCATCGTGAGTCCCCTGGAGTTGTCCTAGCACCTTACGTTGCTGAGAAGAGCGAAGTATGTCAGGGTTGGTCCTCACAGAATCCATACATCTGTGGTTGTGTACAATGTTCTCCTGACTCTGCTCCGCTCACTCAGCATTATGTCATGTAGGTTTTTCCAGGTTGTTATGAAGTGCGTATCATCCCCATTTCTTATGGCACAATAGTATTCCATTACCTTCATATACCACAGCTTGTTCAGCCATTCCCCAATTGATGGGCATCCCTTTGATTTCCAATTCTTGGCTACCACAAAAAGAGCCGCTATAAATATCTTTGTACATAGGGGTCTTTTTCCCGCTTGTGTGATTTCTTTGGGATACAACCCTAGAAGTGGTATTGCTGGGTCAAATGGTATGAACATTTCTATAGCCCTTTGGGCATAGTTCCAAATTGCTCTCCAAAATGGCTGGATCAGCTCATAACTCCACCAGCAATGTAACAATGTTCCAATTTCCCCACATCCTTTCCAGCATTTATCATTTTCCTGTTTTGTTATTTTAGTCAATCTGACAGGAGAGATGCAGTATCTAAGAGTTGTTTTGATTAGCATTTCTCTAATCAGTAGTGATCCAGAGCATTTTTTCATATGCCTATAGATAGCTTTAATTTCTTCCTCTGAAAACTGCCTGTTCATATCCTTTGACCATTTCTCAATTGGGGAATGGCTTGTGTTCCTATATATTTGGCTCAGTTCCCTGTATATTTTACAAATGAGGCCTTCATCAGAGATACTAGTTGCAAAGATTTTCTCCCAATTTTCTGCTTCCCTCCTAATTTTTGTTGCATTGGCTTTTTTTGTACAAAAACATTTCAATTTGCCATAATTGAAATTATCCATTTTGCATTTTGTAATGCTCTCTATCTCTTGTTGGGTCATGAATTCTTTACTTTTCCATAAATCTGATAAGTAGACTATTCCTTGCTTTCCCAAATTACTTATAGTATCAGCTTTTGCTCCTAAATCATGAACCCATTTTGACTTTATTTTGGTATATGGTGTAAGATATTGGTCTATGCCCAGTTTCTGCCCTACCATTTTCCAATTTTCCCAACAGTTTTTGTGAAATAATGAATTATTAGCCCAGAAGCTGGCCTCTTTGGGTTTATCAAAGAGTAGATTGCTAAACTTGTTGATTTCTCCTACTTGTGTACCTATCCTATTCCACTGATCCACACCCCTGTTTCTTAACCAGTACCAGGCAGTTTTGAAGGCTGCTCCTCTGTAGTACAGTTTAATATCTGGTATTGCTAGGCCACCTTCTCTAGCATTTCTTTTTATTAATACCCTAGATATTCTAGACCTCTTGTTTTTCCAGATGAATTTTGTAATCCTGTGAATTTTATACATTTAAAAAGTTATTCTGAGAAGTGATCCAGAGGGTTCACCAAGTTGCCGAAGGCATCCATAACACAAAAATGTCAAGAATCCTGGTTCAGTGGAACCACTGAGAAAATAGTGGAGTCACAAGCAGTTTGGGGAGAAAGATCATAAGTTTGACGTTGGGTGTGTTGAATTTGAGATGAGAACAAGACATCTGGGTAGAATTGCAGTTACAGATGTGGATCTAGAACTTGGGAGGCTTCCACATAGAGCTGATAGGTGATTCTATGGAAATGAATGCCATATCTAAGGGAGAAAGCCAATATCTTTTATACCAGAAGGCCCAGGAGTACCCCTGAACCCTGTCCCCATCCTGGTCTGTTTGTGGAGTGGTATAGTGGTGAGAGTGCTGAACTTTGAGTCAAGAGGCTTGTCTTTTACTGTGAGACTACGGGCAAGTCACATAACCCCCATGAACCTTAGTTTCTTCGTCTATAAAATGGGTATAATGATATAGATTATTCTTACCCTTCCTCTCCCTCCTATAGAGTTGTTGTGAGGTTCAAATAAGATAATGTATGTAAAGTACTTTAAAAACCTTAAAATTCCATGTAAATGTCAGCTATTATTTGAGAATCTTAATCTTCCTTCGAATATAGTATCCTCTGTTTGTCTTTTAAAAACCTTCAAAACCTGGCCTCTTTCTACCTTCCAATCTTCTTACACTTTGCTCTCTTCCAGGTATCTGCTACCCAGTGGCACTGGCCTTGCTATTCTTCTCACATGACACTCCATCTTTATGACTCTAGGTATTTTCCCTCGTTATCCCTCATGCCTGGAATACTCTTCCTCCTCTTCTCTGTCTCCTAACTTCCCTCTTCCCTTCAAATCTCAGATAAAGTGCCCTGTATATGTTTGTTAGCATGTTGTCTCCCCCATTAGATTGTAAGCTCCTTGAGGGCAAGGATTATCTTTTGTGCTTAGCACAGTGCCTGGCACATACTAGGTGCTTAGTAAATATTTGCTGAATTGAATTGAGCCTTCTAGAGGAAACCTTTCTGAGTCTTCCTTAATCTTAGTGCCTTCCCTTTTAAGATTATCTCCAATGTATCTTATCCTGTGTACTTATACATCATTGTTTGCATGTTGTCTTTCTTATTAGACTGTGGTGTTCTTGAAGGCAAGGGTTTTTTTTTTTGGTGGAGGGAGCTATTGTATTCTCAGAGTTTAGCACAGTCATTGGCACATAGTAGGTACCTAATAAATTCTAGTTGACTGACTTACTTCAAAGCTCAGCTCAGATGTCAACTGTACTCTGAAGCCTTCTCTTCACCTAATGGCTAATACTGTCTTCCTTCGTAAAGCACTTTGCATTTAAGTCTCTGCGTACAAGTTTTATCCCTTCAATAGTATATACATTTCTGGAAGGCAGGGGAAGCTTCATTTTTGTAATTTTATACCTGCTGACTAACAAAGTATCTGGCACACAGTAGGTGCTTAATCATTATTGTTGTTTCAAAGGGAAAAATAGGTTTCCTAGCTAATCTAATACGTTATCTTCCTTTGTGGGGAGATGGGTAGATTTCCTTCCTTCCTTCGCTTTCTCCAAACCAACTCTCTCACTCCTCTTCATGGAAACATGTATGATGTTAACAGCGATTTTCTGAGGACAGGGTCCCATTGTTGTCCCATACTGAAGCATCATTCCTATGATTCCAGTGCAGATTCCAAGAATTTTTGGCTAGTTCAAAAGGGAGGAGAAGACCATGGCAGGACAATGGAAAGAAATAATCTGGGGGCAGATAGGGCCTGACAGCACCCCTCAAATGGCATCTAGGTTCTGTGTTTCTTTAATAAGTAGGGTGAGAATCAGCTATCAGTCCCAGACCCCAGAACCTAGGCCCTAGCTTTTAGATACTTACTGTAGGCTCATATAACTAGCCCCTAGGTTCTCTGTCTTAAGGTACTCAAAAGAGAGGCTTCTTAGTAGTAACTGCCCTGGGGTGCTGTCCACTCCTGCAAGATTCAGGCTTCCTTAATTCTAATGGGCAAGAGGATTAGAAGGCCTTTGATTCTGTCCTTAGTCAAGCTATATAGGACTGTTGGACGTTTCCATTTGCCTTTCAGGTCTTCTGTCCATCTCTCTGCAAGCAAGGGGTAAATCCTAAACCCTGTTGTTAAGGCAGTTTTAACTTGTATCTAACCTGAATCTCTTATTCTGTAAATCAAATTCTATCCCCCATGGGAATAGAGAACAGCTCTCTTCCACGTTACCATAGCTCTTAAAAGTGTGTCCTTAGTCTTCTCTAACTCCAGATTAAAAAAATCTGTAAAGAAAGGATGGCAAGCTTTCCAAGGGATACTCAGCCTCAGCTGGAGTTTTCCCTTTCTATGCTCTGTATCCTAGCACTGGACACTCACTTCTTAATTGGACAATCAATTAAAGAAAAACATGTAATGGTAATGGGATGGGCTATGGTTAGACTTCTTCTTGTCTGGGGAGGTTGCTTTACAAATTTCTTCTATAGATGGAAGTGGGTAGTTTAGGGATAAGTACAAGTGGGGTGGCAACCCTATTGCTGGATAGAGGGATTTTGACTTGTTGCTTTTCCAGCACAAAGTAAATCTTCCCTTTCTACATGCTTTGACCATCTTGGATTTGAATTAGCTTCACTTTAATTTGCTATGGAGACTTTATCCCAAAAGACTGAAGCTAAAATGGCCCTTGGGATATAGGAGTTAATATCAGGAACATTTTTGACTGAAATATTGATATAGGAAACTCCCAGTAAGGAAATTCCCTCTATCATTACATGTTTGCGCCTTCTCTGAAACTTCTAGTCTCAGTCGTCTAGAACATTGAGAAGTTTAGTGACTTAGCCAAAGTCACTGAGGCAATAATATGTGACAGAAGAAGGATTTGGGCCCAGGTCTTCCTGAAATCTAAGGCCAGTGATCTATTCTCTAAGCTTCACTGCCTCTATTTGTAGAAAATAGCTAGAAAAAATGATCAGATAGCAAATTTCCAGGCACATTTCATGACCCCTGACCACAGACAGATTTGGACAAAAAAATCACAGAGGCTACTAATGGCCAGGCCCTTGGGGGAACATGGTACTAACAGCAAGGTGTCAGCCAAGCTGACTGATTTTAGAGGCAGAACAGCAAATGTCCTGAGAAAGATTCAGCCACTGACTTTCTACTCATACCCTATTCCACTGCAAGTTGCCTCACCTGGTAATCCTTCTCATACCCCTGCCCATCAGCTTCATGCCAGCCTACAAGCAGTGCCAGATGCTGGGGAAGCCTCCCTCCTGCACTGAGGAGACCAAGTTTGCCTCACAGATGCCTGCCAGTGTGTTTGCAACATTTGGATTGCACAAGGTGTTACAAGGCAAACATGTTTTTATTGAAATATCTCTGCCCTCCAGCGTATTTATTTTATTTTATTTTACAAGATTCAGCTTCCTGCTGATCTTTCAGTGAGGGAAAATGAGCTTTTGAAAATGGTTTCCTTTTTTACTTTTAAGCACTTACAAAGCCATGTTGGGGCAGCTGAGCTGAGAGATGGGCAGATCCCAGAGTCAGTATTGTGCAAAGGGAGGAGACTAGCTGGTGAGTCAGGAGAACTGTGACCTTATACAATTCACTTCCTCTTTTTAGGCTTTAGGTATTTAGTCTGTAAATAGGGTATTTGGACCAGATGATTCCCAAGCTTCCTTCCAGCTCTAACACTCTGTGACTCTATGATCTTTTAAGCACAATTGTCCCTTCCATCTGTCTGGAAGTATTTGGGCTGTGTCAGGGTTTCTAAAAGCCATTCTTTTTCTCTAAGTCCCAGGACGTCAAGGAAACTCCAATTTCTTTCAAACAACAGAACATGAAATCAGCCTAACTTGATCTGGCCTGTTGGGGTTGGCTCCAATTCAGCTACATAGTATTATACAGAGAATAAGAGCTCCCCTATTCTGAATAATGACTTTCCCTCTCATACTTACATAGTACTTTTATTTTGTATCTCTCTAAGGCACTTATGACATACTATTATGCACTTTGTAATCTAATCTATGTATTTTTGTTTCTAATTTGTACTCTTTCACCCAACTATTGCCATCTTCATCAATTTCCTCTTGCCATAGTAAAACTCTAACATTAAAGAATTATTGCTGGGCCAGGGGGCTAGGTGACTAATCTCTATCCCTTTACCGTTAAGGAGGCCCTCTCACTAAACTCACACATGTGGTCATATCAGGTTTAGTCCTAGAGGAGCCTGGCTTCTAATGAGAAAGGTTAGGTCCTCTTTACTCTTACTCTTGGAGTATTATGTCCTCTACCCTGATGCCCAGGGCAACGAGGTGGTGTAGTGGGTAGAGTGGCAAGACTGAAGTCAGGAAGACTGATCTTCCTGAGCTCAAATCTTGCTTCAAACTCTTACTAGCTGTCTGATCCTGAGTAAGTCATTTAACCCTGTTTGCCTCAGTTTACTGATCTGTAAAATGAGCTGGAGAAGGCAAGGACAAAACACTCTAGTATCTTTACCAAGAAAATCCCAAATGGGGTCACAAAAGTCACATGGGTGGTGGGACAGAGCCAAGATGGCAGCTGGAAAGCAGGGACTTGCTTAAGCTCTCCCCCAGGTCCCTCCAAACACCTGTAAATAATGGATCTGAACAAATTCTAGAGCTGCAGAACCCACGAAATAGCAGAGGGAAGCAGGGCTCCAGCCCAGGATAACCTGGATGGTCACTGGGAAGGGTCTATAGCACAGAGCTGGGAACGGAATGGAGCACAGCCCAGCATGGGCCATCCCAGGACCAACCAGACTGGGAGCCGGGTGGAACACGCCACGATGTCCTGAATCAGTGAACTGTGGAAGTTACCAGACTTTTCAATCCACAGACGCCAAAGAAAACAGAGCAGGTTAGTGGGTAAAACTGCTGGGACAGAGTAAAAAAGAGTTCCCAGTCGGACCCAACCGGTGGCTGAAGTGGTGCAGTTCTGGGGCTGCTTCCAGAGCTCCAGCTGTGGTTGCTTCCAGCCCCAGGACCACCCTGTGGGTCAAATTAAGCAGAGCAGGAGTGCAGAGCCTGCTTGGATCTGGGTTGAGATCCTGGTTGGCAGTTCTTAGGGAAGGAGGAGTGTTGGTGTGGCAGAGCTTGCTGTGTAGAAGCAGCTCTGAAAACAGCAGCACAGCCTCTAAAGCTTGGGACAAAGAACTCTCTACAAGCAGTCATACCCTGACAAAAAGCTCAAGGGTCAAGTAGTTGGCTGGGAACATGAACAGGCAGGAAAACAGGCTCAGGTTCAGACTCAGACTTTGGAGTCATTTTTTGGTGACAAAGAAGATCAAAATATACAGACAGAAGAAGTTGACAAAGTCAAAGAGTCTACATCAAAAGCCTCCAAGAAAAATATGAATTGGACACAGGCCATGGAAGAGCTCAAAAAGGATTTGGAAAAGCAAGTGAGAGAAGCAGAGGAAAAATTGGGAAGAGAAATGAGAGTGATGCAAGAAAATCATGAAAAACAAGTCAATGACTTGCTAAAGGAGACCCCAGAAAATACTGAAGAAAATAACACCTTAAAAAAAAGGCTAACCCAAATGTCAAAAGAGCTCCAAAAAGCCAATGAGGAGAAGAATGCCTTGAAAGGCAGAACTAGCCAAATGGAAAAGGAGGTCCAAAAGACCACTGAAGAAAATACTACCTTAAAAATTAGATTGGAGCAAGTGCAAGCTAGTGACTTTATGAGAAATCAAGATATAATAAAACAGAACCAAAGGAATGAAAAAAAAATGGAAGATAATGTGAAATATCTCATTGGAGAAACCACTGACCTGGAGAATAGATCCAGGAGAGATAATTTAAAAATTATTGGACTACCTGAAAACCATGATCAAAAAAGAGCCTAGAAATCATCTTTCAAGAAATTGTCAAGGAGAGCTGCCCTGATATTCTAGAGCCAGAGGGCAAAATAGAAATTGAAAGAATCCACCGATCACCTCTTAAAAAAGATACCAAAAAGAAAAATCCTAGGAATATTGTCACCAAATTCCAGAGCTCCCAGATCAAGAAGAAAATACTGCAAGCAGCCAGAAGGAAACAGTTTGAATATTGTGGAAACATAATCAGGATAACACAAGATCTAGCAGCTTCTACATTAAGAGATCAAAGGGCTTGGAATATGATATTCTGGAGGTCAAAGGAGTTAGGATTAAAACCAAAACTCACCTACCCAGCAAAACTGAGTATAATGCTCCAAGGCAAAATATGGATTTTCAATAAAATATAGGACTTTCAAGCTTTCTCAGTGAAAAGACCAGAGCTGAATAGAAAATTTGACTTTCAAACACAAGAATCAAGAGAAGCACGAAAAGTTAAACAAGAAAGAGAAATCATAAGGGACTTACTAAAGTTGATCTGTTTTGTTTACATTCCTACATGGAAAGATGATGTGAGACCTTTCTTAGTATTAGGGTAGTTGATGGGAATATACATATATATAGACAGATGGCACAGGGTGAGTTGAATATGAATGGATGATATCTTAAAAAATAAAATAAAATTAAGGGATGAGAGAGGAATATATTGAGAGGGGGAGAGAGATAGAATGGGGTAAGTTATGTCACATAAAACTGGCAAGAAAAAGCAGTTCATTTGGAAGGGAAGAGGAGGCAGGTGGGGGTAATGAGTGAATCTTGCTCTCATCAGATTTGACTTGAGGAAGGAATAACACACACACTCAATTGGGTATCTTACCCCACATGAAAGTAGGAGGAAGGGGATAAAAAAGGGGGGATGATAGAAGGGAGGGCAGATGGGGGAAGCAAAAGCAAACACTTTTGAAAAGGGACAGGGTCAAGCGAGAAAATTGAATAAAGGGGGACAGGATAGGATGGAGGGAAACATAGTTAGTCTTTCACAACATGACTGTCTATGGGAGTATTTTGCATAATGATACATGTGTGGCCTATGTTGAATTGCTTGCCTTCTTAGGGAGGGTGGGTGGGGAGGGTGGGAAGAGGGGAGAGAATTTGGAACTCAAAATTTTAAAAGCAGATGCTCAAAAAAAGTTGCTTTTACATGAGACTGGGAAATAAGATATATAGGGAATGGGGCATAGAAATCTATCCTGCCCTACAAGAAAGTAAGGGGAAAATGGATAGGGGGGAGATGGGGAACAGGGCAATCAGAATATATGCCATCTTAGAGTGGGGGGAGGGTAGAAATGGGGAGAAAATTTTAACTCAAAATCTTGTGGAAATCAATGCTGAAAACTAAAAAATACTAAATAATAAAGTATGGAATTAAAAAGAAAGTCAGACATGACTGAGAATGACTAAACAACAGCTACCCTTGTACTCAATACTTACTATGTATGTATGGCTCATAATATTAGAGTATTATTTATAAGAAAATCACTTAGTTTAGGTTTTGGCTCATGTCCAGGACCTCACCAAAAAAAAAAAAAAACAACAAAGCATAGAAATGTCCTTAGTATACAAATATGAATCAGATATAGGACTGGTATTTATTTCCCATGCACAAAAAAAAAAATGTTGAACACAAAACACTCACTAGCACATTTAAGAAAAGTGAATGGTAAAAACTGACAGTACTAATTACTGTTATGCTTTATCACAGGGTTGATACTTAAAGCCATCATGAAGCTGTTTCTAGGGCCACTGATTAGAGATTTTACATTTCACCTCAGGGTTGTACTGTTTCCCTCAAAGTCTATGTTTTCTGGCAAATCAGAGCATAGGCTGAGCTCCTTCCTATGCCAATGGTATCCATCCTCTTCAATATAGGGGTTCCCTTTGCTAATAATCAGATTCACCTGGTTGATCCATGACCTACAAACCTCTAACACTCACAAAGTCACCTGCAAGCCCAGATTCAATCATCTTGGCATTGATAGTCATTTACCTAGAAAGAACAAATATAGATGATAAGCCAACACCCAAGATTAGGCTCATCTAGGCAGCACGTGAAATTTAACTGCCAAGCGCTCATGACAGCTGCATAGTGGATGGGATGAGCTACCTTTCCTTCTACCCCACATTGGAAATCTACTGAAAGAAAGCTACCATCATGGGAGAGCTGAAGGAAAAGAGTGAGCCAGAGGCAGTCACTTCGTTTTTAAAGACCTATTGAGTCATCAGACTCAATTGAGTCTCAATTGAAGGACTGCAATAAGCGGGTTGCTTGGGCTTCTCAAAATGCAAGTCTTTTATCCCTGAATCATACATGGCAGGAAATATCAGATTTCCTCATCTCAAAGTGCCAGCCCCCACAGAACTGAGTCATGAACCTATGATCAGGTGGAAGCACATTAGGATTCTCTACACAGCCTCTGAGCAAACCCCCATTACAATACTAATAACTTAAAATTTTCATATCAATCAATAAGCATTTATTAAACAACTATTTTGTTCCAGGCCTTAGGTTAAGCTCAGGGATATGACAAAAATTAAATAGTCCCTGCCCTCAGGGAGCTTATATTCTGTCTATCCATATAGAGCTTATAAAGAACTTTCCTCCTAACTTTGGGAGGTAGGTTATACTAGAGTTATTATTTTCATTTTTCAGATGAGGACAGTAAAATTCAGAAGGGTTAATAAATGACTTTCCCAGGGTCACAGATAATAAATGATTTAGCCAGGATTCAAATCCAGATCTTTAAGCCCTAAAGAAATGGACTATTATTATTTTGGCTGTTATTATTACTGAACAGAAACAGTCAAGAGCAAATAGACTAAAGTGGCAATAAATAATGATAATAACAATAACAGCATTTATATAGCACTTACTCTGTGCCAGGCACTGTGCTAATATATACTTTACAATTCTTGTTGTGAAGCTCTTTTTCAGTTGTGTCTAACTCTCCATGACCCTATTTGGGGTTTTCTTGGCAGAGATATTGGAGTGATTTGTCATTTCCTTCTCCCACTCATTTTATAGAAGAGGAAACTGAGGCAGTTAGGGTTAAGTTGCTTGTCCAAGATTACACAGTTAGTAAATATCTGAGGACGGATTTGAACTCATGAAGATAAGTCTTCTTGATTCCAAGCACAGCGCTCTATCTACTGTACTACCTAGCTGTCGTTACAATTATTACCTAATAATAATGATGATGATGACAAACATTTAATAGTACTTACCATGTGCCAGACACTGTGCTAAGCAAGTGTTTATACAAAACTATAACATGCAATTTTAAATAACAACTGGATTAAAGAATTAGAAAGGAAAGTGCTATGTGAGGTCTGAGGGAGGAGGTTTTTATTGTATGGGGAGAACAGGGAAGGAGGAATGGGGAAGGGAACACACATTTATTGATCACCCACTATGTGACAGACATTATACTAAGTGCTTTACAAATATCTCATGTGATCCTCGCAAGGAACCTGTGAGGTTTTTACAGTTAAAGAAACTGAGGTGAACAGTTGAGTGTCTGAAGCTGAATTTGAACTTCCTGACTGCAGCCCCAGAGCTCTATCTACAGAGTCACCTAGAAGAGAGAGACGGAGTTGGGCCTTAATAGATTCATCATTTGCAGAGGGAGAGAAAAGGTATTCTAGGCAGTGGCAATAGCATGAATAGAAGCCTAGAGTCTGGAAAGCTCAGAGAATGTTGTGAGTGGGGAGGAGAAAGGGAACGAATCCAGTCTTTTTGGAGTTGAGAGTGTGTGGAAGAGAGAAATGTGAGATAAAGATAGAAATGTAGGGTGACATCAGATTGTGGCCTTGAATGCTAAAAGAGGAATTTGAACTACTAGGTAAAAAATGGGACAGGCTTTAAAACAGAAGAAATATATAGCTGGATTGAAAATGATGAAGCACGATGCAGGGGTTAGTGAAATCACCAGAGAAAGAATTTCCCTGACTGTACAACAAGATAAAGTGAAAATGGGTACATGATTTAGACATAAAAGATGATACCACAAGCAAGTTAGGAGAGCAAGGAATGGTTAACGTGTCAGACCTATGGAGAAGAGAAGAATTTATGACCAAATAAGAGATAGAGAACATTATAAAATGCAAAATGGACAATTTTGATCACATTAAATTAAAATGTTTTGCACAAACAAAGCCAATGTAACCAAGATTAAAAGGAAAGCAGAGAGCTGGGTAACAATTTTTATACCAGTGTTTCTGATAAAGGACTCATTTCTCAAACATACAGAGAACTGAACCCAATTTATAAGAATATAAGTCATTCCCCAAATGATAAATCATCAAAGGATGTGAATAGACAGTTTTCAGATGAAGAAATTAAAGTTATCTATAGTTATATAAAAAAATTCTCTAAATTACTACTAATTAGAGAAATGCAAATTAAATCAACTCTGAGGTACCACTTCACACCTATCAGATTGGCTAATATGACAGAAATGGAAAATAATAAATATTGGAGAAGGTGTGAGAAAACTGGAACATTAATGCGTTGTTGGTGGAGTTATAAACTGATCCAACCATTCTGGAGAACAATTTGGAACTGTGCCCAAAGGGCTATAGAACTGTGCATACCTTTTGACCCAGCAATGCTACTCCTAGGTGTATATCCCAAAGAGATCATAAAAAAAGGAAAAGAACCCACATGTACAAAAATATTTATGGCAGCTTTTTAAGTGTTGGCAAAGAATTGGACATTGAGCCCATCAGTTGGGGTTGTGGTACATAAACGTAATGGAATGCTGTTGTGCTATAAGAAATGATGAGCAGGGGGTGGAGCCAAGAGGGCAGCTGGAAAGCAGGCACTTGCTTAACCTCTCCCCCAGGTCCCTCCAAACACCTATAAAAATGGCTCTGAACAAATTCTAGAGCTGCAGAACCCATTAAATAGCAGAGGGAAGCAGGGCTTCAGCCCAGGACAGCTTGGATAGTCACTGGGAAGGGTCTATAGCACAGAGCTGGGAGCAGAGTGGAGCACAGCCCAGCATGGGCTGTCCCAGGACCAACCAGACTGGGAGCTGGGTGGAACAGGTCACAGTGCCCTGAATCAGTGAACTGTGGCAGTTACCAGACTTTTCAACCCACAAACACCAAAGACAACAGAGCGGGTTAACGGGGAAAACAGCTGGGACAGAGTGAAAAGAGTTCCTAATTGGTCGTGGCCCAGGGGGTGGTGGAAGTGGTGCAGCTCTGAGGCTGCTTCCAGAGCTACAGCTGCAGTTGCTTCTGGCCCCAGGCCCACCCTGTGGAAGGAATTAAGCAGCAGATCAGAGTAGGAGAGCAAAGCCTGCTTTGCCCTTCCTGGATCTGGGCCGCAATCCTGGTTGGTGGTCCTTGGGAGAAAAGGAGCGCTGGTGTGGCAGAGCTTGCTGTGTAGAAGTAGCTCTGAAAACAACAGCACAGCCTCTAAAGCTTGGGACAAAGTACTCTTTACTTTACAAGCAGTCATACCCTGACAAAAAGCTCAAGGGTCAAGTAGTTGGCTGGGAACATGAACAGACAGTAAAAAACAGACTCAGATTCAGATTCAGACTCAGACTTTGGAATCTTTTTTCAGTGACAAAGAAGATCAAAACATACAGCCAAAAAAGTCAACAAAGTCAAAGAGCCTATATCAACAGCCCCTAAGAAAAATAAGAATTGGTCTCAGGCCATGGAAGAGCTCATAAAAAGATTTGGAAAAGCAAGTGAGAGAAGTAGAGGAAAAATTGGGAAGAGAAATGAGAGTGATACAAAATGACTTGCTAAAGGAAACCCATAAAATACTGAAGAAAATAACACCTTAAAAATTAGACTAACTCAAATGGTAAAAGAGCTCCAAAAAGCCAATGAGGAGAAGAATGCCTTGAAAGGCAGAATTAGCCAAATGGAAAAGGAGGTCCAAAAGACCACTGAAGAAAATACTACCTTAAAAATTAGATTGGAGCAAGTCGAAGCTAGTGACTTCATGAGAAATCAAGATATAATAAAACAGAACCAAAGGAATGAAAAAATGGAAGACAATGTGAAATATCTCATTAGAAAAACCACTGACCTGGAGAATAGATCCAGAAGAGATAATTTAAAAATTATTGGACTACCTGAAAGCCATGATCAAAAAAAAAGCTTACATGTAATCTTTCAAGAAATTATCAAGGAGAGCTGCCCTGATATTCTAGAGCCAGAGGGCAAAATAGAAATTGAAAGAATCCACCGATCACCTCTTAAAAAAGATCCCAAAAAGAAAACTCCTAGGAATATTGTCACCAAATTCCAGAGCTCCCAGATCAAGAAGAAAATATTGCAAGCAACCAGAAAGAAACAATTTGAGTATTGTGGGAACACAATCAGGATAACACAAGATCTAGCAGCTTCTGCATTAAGGGATCGAAGGGCTTGGAATATGATATTCTGCAGGTCAATGGAGCTAGGATTAAAACCAAGAATCACTTACCCAGCAAAACTGAGTATCATGCTCCAAGGCAAAATATGGATTTTCAATAAAATAGAGGACTTTCAAGCTTTCTCAGTGAAAAGACCAGAGTTGAATAGAAAATTTGACTTTCAAACACAAGAATCTAGAGAAACATGGAAAGATAAATGAGAAAGAGAAATCATAAGGGACTTACTAAAGTTGAACTGTTTTGTTTACATTCCTACATGGAAAGATGATGTGTGTAATTCATGAGATCTCAGTATTAGGGTAGCTGAAGGGAATATACATATATGTATATATATATATATATATGTATGTATGTATATATATATATATATATATATATAAAGACAGAGGGCACAGGGTGAGTTGAATATGAAGGGATGATATCTAAAAAAATAAAATCAAATTAAGGGATGAGAGAGGAATATATTGAGAGAGGGAGAAAGGGAGATATAGAATGGGGTAAATTATTTCACATAAATGTGGCAAGAAAAAGCCGTTCATTGGAAGGGAAGAGGGGGCAGGAGAGGCAGAATGAGTGACTCTTGCTCTCATTGGATTTGACTTGAATAGGGAATAACATACAGCCTCAATTGTGTATCTTACCCCATAGGAAAGAAAAGGGGAGGAGATAAAAAAGGGGGGAACGATAGAAGGGAGGGCAGATAATGGAGGAGGCAATCAAAAGCAAACACTTTCAAAAAGGGACAAGGTCAAGGGAGGTAACTGAATAAAGGGGGACAGGATAGGAGGGAGCAAAATATAGTTAATCTTTCACAACATGAGTATTGTGGAAGAGTTTTGCATAATGATACACATGTGGCCTATGTTGAATTGCTTGCCTTCTTAGGGAGGGTGGATGGGGAGGGAAGGGGAGAGAGAATTTGAAACTCAAAGTTTTAAAAGCAGATGTTCAAAAGAGTTGTTTCTGCATGCAACTGAGAAATAAGATATATGGGCAATGGGGCGTAGAAATCTATCTTGCCCTACAAGAAAGTAAGGGAAAAGGGGATGTGGGGAGTGGGGTGACAGAAGGGAGGGATGACTGGGGAACAGGGCAATCAGAATATATGCCATCTTGGAGTGGGGGGG
Organism: Trichosurus vulpecula; assembly: GCF_011100635.1. Lineage (NCBI taxonomy): Eukaryota > Metazoa > Chordata > Mammalia > Diprotodontia > Phalangeridae > Trichosurus > Trichosurus vulpecula. The sequence goes on from NC_050574.1 coordinate 177,293,759, forward strand.
AGGGGAGAAATGGGGAGAAAATTTGTAACTTAATATCTTGTGGAAATCAATGCTGAAAACTAAAAATATTAAATAAATAATAAAATAAATGTAAAAAAAAATGATGAGCAGGAGGATTCCAGAAAAACCTGGAAATTCCTACATGAACTGATGCAAAGTGAAGTAAGCAGAATCAGGAGAACATTGTACTGAGTAACAACAACATTGTGTTATCAACTATGATAGACTTAGCTCTTTTCAGTAATACAACGATCCAAGACAATTCCAAAAGACTCATGTTGGAAAACTCTATCCACATCCAGAGAAAGAAATATGGTGTCTGAATGCAGATCAAAACATACTATTTTCACTTTTTTTGTTTTTGCTTTTTTCTTTCTCATGGTTTTTCCATTTTGTTCTGATTCTTCTTTCACAACATTACTAATGTGGAAATATGATTACTATGATTGTGCATGTATAGCCTATATCAGCTTGCTTGCTGTTTGGGAAGGGGAGAGGGGAGGGAGAAAAATTTGGAACTCAAAATCTTATAAAAGTGAATGGTGAAAACTATCTTTACATGTAATTGGAAAAAATAAAATACCATTAAGTGGGGAAAAAAAAAGAATTTCCTTCTAGGATCCCTTGAGAAACTGAAAGTTCATTAAAGAGTATGATATAGGCAGATACAAATTGGTTGTGTATACCGAAGAATTAATTATCTGTGCTATAATTATATTGATATAGTTTGTTAGACTATAAGTTATCTGAGGGCTAGGATTTTTTTTTACTTAAACTTTGTCTTCTCCTGCCCCTGGCACAGTGCTCTGGACACAGTAAAACTGATTAAGTGTTTATTTAATTCAATTAAATTGGATGTCCCTGTTTATATATTCTGCGTCATCCATTAGATTGGCAATTACCTAAGGACAGGGCCTGTGTCTCATCTTTAATTATAACTTGTGTTGATATAGCTCCTTCTAGTGATTTCAACTTAAAAGTTCATACTTCTTTTTCCTCTGAATCGCACAATAACCTTCTTAATCATTAGGATCATAGCACCAACAGAACCACAGGTTTAGAGCTGAGACCTTACAGGCCATCCGGTCTAACCCTCTCATTTTACAGATGAGGAAATTGAGGGACAAGGAAGTTATAAAAACAACCCATGCAAGTTTCCAAAATAAGCGATTGACAGACCTGGGTCTTAGATCCAAGAGTGTTGACTTCTACATGGAGTTCAGATGGCTGGGGGCTTATCAGGGTTTGACTGACAGTCATCCTCTTGGCCCTAACTTTCATCAGCCCATGAGCTTCAGTGAGCCTATCAAAGCATTTTTTTTCTTATGGTCCCAGATATAGAAGCTACTTATTCAGTGGTACTGCTTGGGAGCCTAATACTCCATTTTGGCTGCCTTAGGGGAACATGTGGGTTTTCATAGCCTGGGGTTGGGGGTGGGGGTTGCTCTCAGTGTGGAGAGATTTTCTCACTTAATGCTTCTCCATTCCTGCAAGGAGCCAGCTGGCAGGCTGAAACACTCCTCTATATTCATGGGCTCTTTAAAGCAGTTCCTATGGCTGCCATTGTGTGTGTGTGTGTGTGTGTGTGTGTGTGAGAGAGAGAGAGAGAGACAGACAGACAGACAGACAGACAGACACAGAGAGACAGACAGAGAGAGACAGAGACAGACACAGAGACAGACACAGAGACAGAAACATAAGAAAGAGAGAAAGGCAGAGGGGTTGAAGAGAAAGATAGATGGAGGGGAAGTGAGAGAAAGAGACAGAGAAAGACAGAGAGAGAGGAAGAGAGAGAGTGAAAGAAAAAAGATGAATGGTTGGGGAAGAGAGACAGACAGAGAGAGAGACAGACAGACAGAGAAAGAGAGAGAGAATGAAGAAGTGATGAGAGAGAAAGAGATATGGAGAAGGAGGGGAGAGACTGCCTGACAGGTTGGCCCCTACAATCCTGGGCTGAAACAATAGCCCCATGAGGAAAGTCTGAAAGCTCCCCTTGCTTCTGAAGTGATCCCCACATGAATAATTCATACAACGGTCATGTGCAGCCCCACCCAGGGGCACTCAAAGTTTTCCTTTCCATCCCTTTACCTCCTTGTGCTCTTCAAGGAGGAAACATCCCATGTATTGCCATTCTGAGGAGAGACTGAATGAACTGAGTGACAGAATCAACCAAATCTTACCTTCAGAAGGGTCTTCAGAGACTGATGAGTTCAATTGTGCCTCAGCAATCCTCTCTAAAACATTCCTGGGAAATGTTCATTCAGGCCAATATGTGGAAGACTTCCAGTGATGGGGAACTCACTACCTCTCCAGGAAGCCATGAAAAGTGATGTTGAGTGTTAAAGATGAGATGGGGAGGGGCGGAGCCAAGATGGCGGCTGGTAAGCACGGACTAGAGTGAGCTCCGTACCCGAGTCCCTCCAAAAACCTATAAAAATGGCTCTGAACCAATTCTAGAACGGCAGAACCCACAGAACAGCAGAGGGAAGCAGGGCTCCAGCCCAGGACAGCCCGGACAGTCTCTGGGTGAGCTCTATTCCACACGGAGCTGGGAGCTGGGAGCTGGGAGCTGGGAACGGAGTGGAGCAGAGCCCAGTCTGAGCGGCGTGGACGATCCAGTCCAGAAGCCGGGCGGAGGGGGCCCTAGCGCCCTGAATACGTGAGCAGTTACCAGACCCCTCGACCCACAAACACCAAAGACGGCGGAGAAGGTTAGTGGGAAAAGCTGCGGGAGTGGAAGGAGTTCGCGGTTCGGCTTCCAGCCCCGGGGGCAGCGGAGGTGGGGCAGCTACAGCTGTTGTTACTTCCGGCTCCAGGCCCACCTGGTGGGGGGAAATAAGTGGCGGATCACAGCAGGGGTGCACAGCCTGCCGAAGATCTGAGCCCAGTCTGGACTGGGGGTCCTTGGGGAAGGAGGAGTGCGGCTCTGACAGAGCTGGCACCTCCCCCCCAAACGTAGAACATAGAACTCTGTAATCTACAAGCAGTCACACCCCACTGAAAAACTCAAGGGTCAAGTTAGTTGGTTGGGAATATGGCCAGGACGCGAAAACGCGCCCAGATTCAGTCTCAGACTTTGGATTCTTTCTTTGGTGACAAAGAAGACCAAAACATACAGCCTAAAGAAGACAGCAAAGTCATAGAGCCTACAACCAAAGCCTCCAAGAAAAACATGAACTGGCCCCAGACCATAGAAGAACTCAAAAAGGATTTGGAAAAGCAAGTTAGAGAAGTAGAGGAAAAATTGGGAAGAGAAATAAGAAGAATGCGAGAAAACCATGAAAAACAAGTCAATGACTTGCTAAAGGAGACCCAAAAAAATACTGAAAAATACACTGAAGAAAACAACACCTTAAAAAATAGACTAACTCAAATGGCAAAAGAGCTCCAAAAAGCCAATGAGGAGAAGAATTCCTTGAAAGGCAGAATTAGCCAAATGGAAAAGGAGGTCCAAAAGACCACTGAAGAAAATACTACTTTAAAAATTAGATTGGAGCAAGTGGAAGCTAGTGACTTTATGAGAAATCAGGATATTATAAAACAGGACCAGAGGAATGAAAAAATGGAAGACAATGTGAAATATCTCCTTGGAAAAACCACTGACCTGGAAAATAGATCCAGGAGAGATAATTTAAAAATTATTGGACTACCTGAAAGCCATGATCAAAAAAAGAGCCTAGATACCATCTTTCAGGAAATTATCAAGGAGAACTGCCCTGATATTCTAGAGCCACAGGGCAAAATAGAAATTGAAAGAATCCATCGATCGCCTCCGCAAATAGATCCCAAAAAGAAATCTCCTAGGAATATTGTTGCCAAATTCCAGAGCTCCCAGATCAAGGAGAAAATACTGCAAGCTGCCAGAAAGAAACAATTTGAATATTGTGGAAACCCAATCAGAATAACCCAAGATCTGGCAGCTTCTACATTAAGAGATTGAAGGGCTTGGAATGCGATATTCCGGAGGTCAATGGAGCTAGGATTAAAACCTAGAATCACCTACCCAGCAAAACTAAGTATCATGTTCCAAGGCAAAATATGGACTTTCAATAAAATGGAGGACTTTCAAGCTTTCTCAGTGAAAAGACCAGAACTGAATAGAAAATTTGACTTTCAAACACAAGAATCAAGAGAAGCATGAAAAGGTAATCAAGAAACGGAAATTGCAAGGGACTTACTAAAGTTGAACTGTTTTGTTTACATTCCTACATGGAAAGATGATGAGTATGATTCATGAGACCTCAGTATTAAGGTAGTTGAAGGGAATATGCATATATATATGCATATATATATGTTTATGTATATATAAGTGAATGTGTATGTATGCATGTATCTATGTGTATATGTATGTATGTGTATGTATGTGTATATATATATATATGTAAAAGAGAGAGAGCAGACACAGGGTGAGTTGAGGATGAAGGGAAGATAGCTAAAAGAAATAAAATGAAATTAAGGGATGAGAGAGTAACTTACTGAGAGAGGGAGATAGGGAGAGATAGAATGGGGTGGATTATCTCCCATAAAGGTGGCAAGAGGAAGCAGTTCTAGGAGAGGAGGGGAGTGGGCAGGTGAGGGGGGAATGAGTGAACCTTGCTCTCATCAGATTTGGCCTGAGGGGGAATACCATACATACTCAGTTGGGTATCTTACCCCACAGGAAAGAAGAGGGAGGAAGATAAAAAAAAAAAATAAAAGGCAGGGGGATGATGGAGTGGAGGGCAGATGGGGGTGGAGGTAATCAAAACAAACACTTTGGAAAGGGGACAGGGTCAAGGAAGAAAATTCAATAAAGCGGGATGGGTTGGGAAGGAGCAAAATGTAGTTAGCCTTTCACAACATGAATATTGTGGAAGGGTTATACATAATAATACATGTGTGGCCTAGGTTGAATTGCTCAACTTCTTAGGGAGGGTGGGTGGGAAGGGAAGAGGGAAGGGAATTTGGAACTCAAAGTTTTAAAATCAGATGTTCAAAAACAAAAAAACTTTTTGTATGCAACTAAAAAATAAGATACACAGGCAATGGGGCGTAGAAATTTATCTTGCCCTACAAGAAAGGAAGGGAAAAGGGGATGAGAGGGGAGGGGGGTGACAGAAGGGAGGGCTGACTGGGGAACAGGGCAACCAGAATATACGCCATCTTGGAGTGGGGGAGGAGGGCAGAAATGGGGAGAAAATTTGTAATCCAAACTGTTGTGAAAATCAATGCTGAAAACCAAATATGTTAAATAAATAAATTGCATTAAAAAAAAAAAAAAAAGATGAGATGGGGATAGGGAGAGAAAAATCAGAAATCTGGATTCCTAGATAATCATGCCTGGAGATGTGGAAGATAAGACTACAGCATTAAATTCTTTCTTTTGCTCTGCCATTCCCAAGAGTAGCTAGACTGAGTCACAGTTCTCCTAGGCAATCTGGAATGATCAGACTGTTCATGATAGTTCCTCGCTTCTCACCCCCGAACCTTCTTTTACCCCCGAACCTTCTTTTACCCCCGAACCTTCTTTTACCCCCTCACAGATTAGTGAACTCATTTATTACCCAGGCAATGACCCTGACCTAGCCTCAGAGCCTTCATGTGAGTGAGACTGGATTGTTATGGACAGACCAGGGCTGATGCTTGGAGGAATGCTGGATCAGAGTTAGATGAAGGGGATGTGACGTGCCATACCTAGAGCCAAACTTAGACACATGAAATTTATTTTGTTTCTGTCCTCATGGGCCCAGAATGTATAATTATTGGCCACTTGCCTTGAGAGGAGAAGGAAGCTGATGGCCCTGTGACATGTGGTGAAGGGAAGAGGGAAAAGAGAATCCTAAGGGGAGGTTAGAGGATAGGAGAAGGAGAACAGAGCAAGTTTTCTTTAAATAAGCTGGAGGATTCTGGGACAGGGTAGGCAGTTAGGTAGATAGAGTACTCAATCTAGAGTTAGGAAGACTTGAGTTCAAATCTGACCTCAGAGACTTACTAGCTTAATGACCCTGGGCAAGTTACTTGATCTCTTTCTGCTTCAGTTTCCTCATCTGTAAAATGAGGATAATAAGCACTATATAAATGTTAGCTATTAATTAATAATAATGATGGCACCTGCCTCCCATTGTTGTTGTGAGGATCAAATGAAATATTTCTAAAATGCTTTGCAAACCTTAAATCAGCTATATAGAGGGTGTTCCTAAAGTCCGGACACATAGGCAATTGATGACAATGTGGAGTTGTTGCGTCAAGTTCATGTGAATCTTGCAAAGCACATCAACCTTTGCATCACAAATGATGGAAATCATATTGAAGATGTTATTTGTTAATATTCCAATTAAATAAAAATTTCATTCATTTCATTTCTTGAAAATATGCATTTTTGCCTATGTGTCCAGACTTTAGGAACACCTTGTAAAATGCTAACTATTGTGATAAGAGACCAGGTGGGCAGCTAAGAGCTGCAGAAAATAGAGTGCTGACCCTGGACTCTGGAGGACCTGAGTTCAAGTCTGGGCTCAGACACTTACTATCTTTGTGACCCTGGGCAAGTCACTTAATCCTGTTTGCCTCAGTTCCTCACTGCTAAAATGAGCTGGGGAAGGAAACAGCAAAACACTCCAGTATCTTTGCACAGAAAACCATAAACAGGGTCATGAAGAATTGGATACAACTGAAAAATAATTTAACACATAAAATCTTGTTGTGCCTAGGTAGGTTTCATTCTTAATGACAATGGGAAGACCTTGCATGTCTGTGGCCTAAGTTTATTGGGTGACCAAGGCACACAAAATAATGTGCTATCTTCTTCCCTGAATCCCATCCTTAAAGAGATTTCAAAACTTTCCTCCATTTCAGAGTATAATCATTAGCCTGCATCTCTCATGGGGTAAAGTTTTTCTTCTTATTTTGTTTCTGGTGGAAATAATGGGGAAATAGAAGGCACCATTGTTAGCATAATATCCCATGATGTATTCCAGACTTGATCAATTACCTCTTAGCCTTCTCTAAGGAGATCCATCACAATGCCAGAGCCAAAACTAGTGAATTTTAAGCCTAGGGACACACAAAACCCACCTGGGTAAAAGCAACATAAAATGGGCCCACAACTCAGCTCTTCAAAACCAATTTGGCCGAGTCAGTGTGATATAATGAAAAGACATCTGGGTTTGTAGTCAGAAGTGTTAGCTTCAAAAACCACTTCTATTCCTTGCTAGCTATGTGACCATGGACAAGTCACTAATTTCTCTGTCCCTTCTTTCCTTCCTCTGAAAAAAGAGGATTTTGAACTGGAGTACTGCTAAGCCTCTTCTATTCTTAAAGCCATGAATCTGGGGGCAAGGATGTGGCTCAGGAGAAAACCCAGGGAAATTCCTTATTGGTGGGAAAACAGAAAATCTTAAATGCCTAGAAGGGCAGGGGAGCAGGGTGGGACAAAGAAAACTGACTCACCCCTGTGCAGCCACAATGGTAGGTGGAGAGGGGAGAGAGAAAGCTGCTAGCTTCCTATGAAAACTAATTAGTTTTGCTACCTAAGCGCTAAGCACAGTTGTTTCTGTGATAGTGAAGGACTGCGAGGGCTGTTGATCCCATAGGCTTCTGTAGAGTGTGAACTGGTGGGGTACAGAAAACCTGGCCCAGATTCTATGCAAGTTTTTGGTCGGTACTTAATAAGTTTAGCCCTCCAGGAGAAAGCCCTGGTTGTCCTGCTTAGTTATTTTCAGTCGTTTCCAACTCTTCCTGACCCCATTTGGGATTTTCTTGGCAAAGATACTGGAGTGGTTTGCCGTTTCCTTCTCCAGGGAAATAAGATTAGAAATAAGGGGGATGGGGCTTATGTGCTGACTAGCAGATAGCACAAAGGACATGGGGATGGGATCAAAGTACATAACACCTCTGTTTGATGCCTCTCCCAATAGACTGGTTGACATATACTGGGAATACCAGCAGGGCTAGAAACAATGGGGTCACTTGGACTGATTCAGCACAAATTTCAAAAGTCTTCTTGAACGGGGACAGATCTTTATGTACAACACATTCCTAATACATGATGACAAAAAGCTACTATGAATTCAGCAACCTTTTAAGATGAATTCATCTCTTATTAATCACAACACACTTGAAAAATAAAAATACATCCCTCCCTCCCTTCTTTGCAGAGATGGGGGACTATGGATGTGGAACATTGCATGTACTGTCTTACTTGATGGATGTATTGGTTATTTCTGCTAAACTGTGTTTTTTTTCTTCCTTTTTTTTCATTCTCTGTTATAAAGGATCGCTCCTTGAGTAAGGGACTGAGTGGAGGGGGTAGGGACGTGTCGGGAAATGAAAGTCATTCTCTATTCTCTGGTCATTTCCTCCTAGCCTTGCTGCCTTGATGAAACATTTGCCCTGCTGCAGTCTCCCACCCCAGGATGGTAACTGCCTCTCTCAGATCACCATTTAACCCCAGGCCATGCTTCCCTATTCTCTAGTCATCTTCTCATGTCCTGCAGCCTTGCCAGAGGGTACTCTTTTGTAGAGACCCCTGGCTGGTCACAGCACTGGAAGAGGTTATGCCATGCCTGAACCCTTTAAAGCACAAAGTGGCTGTGATTGGCTTCCAGGGATTAGAAGACACCCATGTCCTAGTTAAACCAAGTAGCAACCCAGTTAAATGATGCTATAAATGTGAGTACTGAACTCCTTGGAGCACCTCAGCTCCACCCTGGGCCCCCACCCAGTACTGGCAAAGGCTTTGAAGACCTAACCAGGATCTTGCCTGATTGTGACTACTCTGGGTAATAAAGCTTGTTTATTTTCATTGCTTCAGGCTAGCGTGTCACCATGCTAATGTGTCTTTGTACTCTTTCCTAGAATCCATGAAATCCATTTCAAAACACCTTTCTTCATACAGAGCCCTTCAACCCCTTCAAATCCTGCCCCCTGCGCAGCCTTGACCCCCTAGCTAACCCCTCCCCCTGCAGTTCTGGAACCCTGACCCTTGATCAAATTAACTCTGCCATTGTTGTTACTGAATGAAGGGTGTCATTCCCTACTCTGGCCCTACTCACCAAGGTCACAACTTTTCTTATGAAAGAATTTCACTCTTCCACAACTCCCCTTTATATGCTGTCTCCACCTTTATGATGAAGTTTCCTAGAGCATAATGGCTTTGGTATTCGCATCTTCAATTTACATTCCCTTGGGCAGAGCACCTGCAGGTAAGGGTATGATACCCTACATGGACAGAGGGAGAGGAAGGAGAAGAGGAGAGGAGGGGAGGGGAGGGAAAGGGAGAGGAGAGAAGCAGAAGAATGGAGAGAGGAGGGGAAGGAAGAAGCTGCATTGCCCAACTGGAACTGGCCAGTTGGGTCCCTAGTGGGGCAGCTACTCAAGCTCATATCTTGCCACTAGACCCAGATGGCTCCAGAGGAGAAAGTGAGACTGGTGACTTTGCACAGCCCTCCCTCCCTTAAATCCAATTCACTTGCAAGTCATGGCATCATGTTCCTGTTGTCATGGTCTTCTTCAAGAATGAAGGACAAACAACAACAATGTCCTCGATGCTCAGCATAATGCTTGGCACATAAACTCTTACTACATGCTTTTCCATTCATTCATCCGTGTAAAAACAAAATTACCAATAAAGAAATTTAAAAGAAAAAAATAAACATACATATATAAATATATATATATACACACATATAAATATATATTATATATACACATATATCTATACCTTTTGGAGCTATATAAAGACCCATAATGAGAAGGGTCTGTGCCATGTCTCCGAGAACCTCTTACAATAGCAGTTCTCCCTCCTTCCCAGCCCCTTGAGTCAATGGCTTATAAATTGGGAATCAATGATAAACTGCTAAGTGGATCTGCTTACTCTGTGAATTCTCATACTTCAGTTAAAATGGATACCTTGTGAGTCATGGTACCAACAACCAACAAGCATTGATTAAGATTGACTATGTGCTAGGTGGGATGCCAAGGATGGATATTCAAAGAAAAAGCAAAAATACACCCAGAACTCAAGGAGCTTTACATTCTAATTATTACAAAATTATTCACAAGGCTAAAAACATATAGTCCATGAACATAAGGGAATATTAGTGCATCATAAAAAATTATGGAATGGGCTGTTTCAGAAGAGACTGGGAAGACTTCTATGAACTAATACAGAGTGAAGTGAGCAGAAGTAGGAGAATAATTTATGCAATGATAACATTATATAAAAAATAACTCCGAAAGATCTTTGAACAATGCAATTGTGAATCCTGAATCCAGAGGGCCTAAGATGAAGCAAGCTACCCACCTGCAGAATGAGGCATACATTTTTGGACATGGTCAATTTGGGAATTTGTTTTGCTTGACTAGGCATATTTATTTAAATAGGATTTCCTTTTTCTTTTAAATTGTTCAGTGGGAGTGGGAGAGGGGATTGGGAGGATGGGAAAATAAATGTATGTTAATCAGAAAAAATAAATAAATTTTAAAAGTAATTCATATTTAATGAATTAGTGTATAATAAAGGAGTGTTGACCCTGGAAAAAGGAAATATCTGACCCAGTCACTTGAAGGAAAGGACTATTTAATTTTTGTCTTTATACCTCTAGGGTTAGCATAGTGCCTGGAATAGAGCAGGTATTTAACAAATGCTTGCTGATTGCTTTATTTCATAAAAAGAAACTATTCAAGACTAGGGATTGATTGGTTGATTGGTTGTTGTCCTTCATTCTTGAAGAGGACCAAAATGATATCAATATGTTGGGGTCAAGGTACAGTGTGTCCCACTGTGGCTGATCAGACCAATATGAGCTTGGAAGGCTTTATTACAGATTGGGCACAAATAGTCCATATGAACATTTGGAGTGGAGATGTCTCTAAATTTGCTCATTTCACATTTCTTTTGCTACTTCAATTCTTCTTTGCTCATAGAGCACAGTGACTTCTTTGATGCAGGCATACCATGCTAGGTTGTCTTGTGCCAGTGTCTCCCATGTCACACAATCGATTCCAAAGTTCTGCAGAGTGAACTTAAGAGTGTCCTTGTATCACTTCTTCTAACCACCAAGTGAGCACTTGCCTTGTGTGAGTTCTCCATAAAATGGTCTTTTAGCCAAATGCACATTTGGCTTTTGAACAATGTGTCAGAGTTGTGCTCTCTATAGAAGAGTTTTAATGCTTGGCAGTTCAGCTTGAGAAAGGACCTCAGGGTCCAGTATCTTATTTTGCCAGGTGATCTTCTGAATCTTCCTAAGAGAATTCAAATGGAAGGGATTCCATTTTCTGATATGGAGCTCATATACTATCTAGGTTCCATAGACATACAACAGTGAAGTCATGGCTCTGTAGATCTTCAGTTTGGTAGTCAGCCTTATACATCTTCTCTTCCACTGAGGGAGGGGGAGGTGATATTTCTGATGCCCCTTTCTTAAGACCCCTGGAAACTATAGTGATCAGTGAAACTCACTGCTTTTATTTCCTTCTCTGTTTCACCTGGCTCTAAGCTTCCCCTTTCCTCCCAATCTCAAATTCGATAGTTAAAGTTGATTCTTTTGTCCATGCTACAATTCCTTAAATGTTAATGGGAAATAGAGTGTGAGGAAGTGTGACACTGCTTGAGGAATGCACCCCAGTAAGAGGATCCAAGGGAAAGAGCCAATTACTTGGAGCATGGTGTTGGAGATGAGCTGATCTTCCCATACCTAGGAAACTTGAGACATGCCTCTCCGCCCCCTAGACTGGAAAGGGAAAGGTAGCAAAGGAACCTCATACCTATGAGCCCCTCATGAGACTGTAAGACTTTTCTATCATAAAGGAGCTGTAGAGGTCATCTAGACCAGGGCTTCTTAATTTTTTTCTAGTTATAACACTTTTTTTGCATTCTGGCAGTGTTCTTTGGTGTTGCATGGCCTGAAGGCATGTACAGTGCAAAGTGCGCATGCTTTGTGTTGAGAATGAAGGCTGTAGTGAAGTTGCAAGACGTAATATGGGCAAGTGCTGCCAGAAACACCTTGGATTCATTAAACATTTGATTTTTAATTAATTTTTGGTCATTGCATGTTCAGAAAGCTTTTACTGCTGCCAAATTTTTTGTGACCCCTTGTGGGGGTTGCAGTTAAGCACTGAATTCTAGACCCTCTCCCTGCTTCTGTGTAAGATGATGTATCCTGAGCTGATAGCCCTCCTTTCCTGTTTCTTAAGTGTTCTGTGAGCACATTCTGCAACTTTCCAATCTAACGACAATTGAATATGTTTCACTCCAGAAACTTTGTATTTAACCCAAGTACATTTTAAGTAGAGGAGTGGTATGGTATGACAGCAAGCTGAACTGGGAATCTGAAGACTTGGGCTCTAGCTATGTGACCATAGGTATATCAATCAGCCTCTCTGAGTTTCAAGCCAGTCTCTAAGACTTATCTTCTTTTACAGGCACTAACAGTCTACACTGGTAGATACTGATATATCCCAAGTGCCTCATCCTTTGAATGAAGACATCTCGGGAAAAGAGCATAGCAGAACACTATCCTGCTCAGCCCAAACTCTAGGCTGAAAGCAGGGGACTGGGGCTACCTTCTCTGCCTCCTGGGTGCACTTAACTTGGGAGAAGAAGATGCAGTTGGGCTTCTTCACCCAAGCCTGTCTATCAGGGTAAGAGTCTCCCCCCCCACTCCCAACCCCCACCCTGAGAGGAGAAGCCAGAGGGAGCAATGTGGGTCAGAGGCCTAGAGATCCTATCTTAGAAGCCTGGGGCATTGTCCTGCCCTTCCTTCCACCATTGCCATTATACTGTTGCTGTTTAGGACAATAATTTCAACATTGTGTGCTGGACCCTCCTAGCCAGAAACGATGATACCCCTCAACTCAGCTCCTGGGAGAGATGAAGAATTGTGCTCATTGTGGTTCCAACTCACTCTGGGTTTGTCTTTTCCCCCCAATCACCTGCTCCTTGGTACTGCCAAATTGATCCCTAATTTTCATGCTTGTTTTAAAGTGGCTGGCTTCTTTTGATTTCCTCAGTGGAGGGAGGGATTATCAAGTCCATTAAGTATTATTGGAGATGGAGGGAGGGAGTCAGGGAACTAGCCGCAGAGATGAATGTCCCCATAGCCCAGTGCCCAATGAACCTTGATATACAGTGACACACTGAGGCGTCCAGAGGCCTTTGTCCTTCTCAAAACTCATTCTGCATCCCATCTGTCCTCAGGATTAGATTCTACAAGAGTTCTGGGTGGGTGACAGGCTGGCTACTGGTGATTTCTTATTTTCTCCTTTTTCTGCGTAGTCTCAAATGGCCTGGAGACCTTGGACATCTTGACTCACAGTGTTGAATCTCTGAAAGGGGAAAGGGATACCAGAGATTAAGGAGAGTCATCAGGGCCTGAGGAAAGACTCTTCTTGGGAAAAGAAGGCAAAGTCCAAGGTGTTGATTTTTTCTGAGCAATAATAATAATAATAATCAGAATTAATGGCAGCTCAAGCCAGATTTCATGGGCTTGCCAAATCCAAAGGATGGCATGGGAAGTAGAATTGGAATTCTGAGCGGCTGTCTAAAATTGGGGAGTCAACTTGGAGTCAAAAAGAATACATTGTGGAAGTGATGACTAAATTGTAGTATGTCCTGCACAATTTCCTTGTTCAACAATTTATAATTCTTATGTGCTAGTGTCATCCCTCTTAGTCCTGCTGTGTCAGAACTATGGGGCTGAACAGAAGGAGATAATAGAAGAGGGTAAGGAAATGTTGTCTGGGCCTCATCCACCTTGACCATTCGGCCGTGGTTGAGAAGTAGCCAAAGGGAGAGGATGCAGAAGTATACATCTCTTAGGAGTAGAGCTATTCTCTAGTTGTTCCAGATCCCTTTGGAAATTTTCTTTAGGCCTTCATGGATGATTAGAGAAAGTCTTCAGTACTTAAGATGGGCTCATTTTTTAAAAGAAGGAGCTTAATGCTCATTCCTGCCAAAATTCTGGAATGTATTATTAAAGGAATGGTTTGTGAGCATTTAGAACAGAAACAATGACCAGAAGGAGTGAGTATGAGGTCATTAAGAACAAGTCTTGCCAGACAACTTTCATTGCCTTTTTGAACAAGGTTAATAGACTGATCCTTCATTGAAATCCTACCCTGATGCCTTCATATGACACTTATGACAGTGATACTAGTTCTCAAAGGCTGTACCAGAAGAAAATAAGCCCTGGCAGATTTGGCCATGTTGGAAAGGCTATGAGTATGGCCTTGGGAAATAGATCATCAGTTCTAACACAGAGACACTTTACTGGTAGCAGTATGGCCACCTGATGCTGAAAGTTTTATTGTCATAGCAGCACATGAAACAAAGAAAATTAAAAAATAATACCTGGTCCTCAGTTAACCTACTTTTACTTTTGTAGGGATAGTAGCAGAGTAGTGGGAAAAGGATAAGGAGTTGCTAAGGATCATACAATTTTTAGACTCTCAACCAACTTGAATTAATACTTTAAATATGAGATCCTTGTCCAATGACCAACAAGTGGACATATTGCTGGAGGAGATAAGTGATATTTATCTTGACATTCTTGCTCTAAAAATCAGAAGAAAGAAGGAAGTTGCAATAAAATGGAAGCTGGTTCACAGGTACTCCTTAGAGAGACAAAGAAAGAAGTTGGCAGAGTGGGTCTTGTTGTATGCCCTCAAAACTATAAGAAATACAATTTCACAGGACATTTGGTCATTATATATTGCAGTACTAATAATAAAGGCTTGCAGAGACAGAGAAAGAGAGAGAGAGAGAGAGAGAGAGAGAGAGAGACAGAGGCAGAGTCATGAAAATAATTTCAGTTTGCTATTCAACAATGGACCACATCACTATCGACTGAATGATGTACGGTATCTGGGATCTTATTGTGATTATTGTTTGGTGGTTATAAAAGAGCATTTGGGTAGAACAAACACTATCTTAGAAGCTCTTTTGTAATAAGGTGTTGTCTAATCACGTATTGAGATCATTCAAGATTCAAGATTGGAAGACGTAACACTAGAAATAACCTTGTTCAATAACCCACTGATAATAAACATCTGGAGTGGTCTAACTACCAGGGAGGCAGCTAGAAGGTACAGTGGATAGAGTCCTGGACCTGGAATCAGAAAGAACTGAGTTCAAATCTGACCTCAGGCACTTACTAGTCAATAAACATTTATTAAGTACCTACTTGAAGGAGAGGGCAAACTACCAAGAAAACCCCAAACGGGTCAGTTATGACTGAAACAACTGAACAGCAATTGTTTATTGACTTGAATTAATTTACTGAATAGTAAAGGCCATATTTTTTTTTTTATTTTAATAGATGACCCCTAGTCATTGGTGAGCCAGGAGAAGTGAAGTCCTTTAGATGCTCCAGATTATAGAAAACATTAGGTTGTTTGCTTGAAACTCCAAGGCATCACAGAGCCTCCTAGAAGAAATCTGTAATCATTCAAAGGAGTTTGGCATGTCCATCAAATAAGAAAGTTGAAATTCTTGAAGAATAAAGTAGAGGGAAGCCCAGGAAAGACCAAATGGAGGGAAAATGTCTCACAAAGCATAGAGAGGCAGAATCTATTGCCCATATTTCAACATGTATCTGAATGGATGCCTTGTAGTGAGTGACCTTTTGAGAGACCATAGACAAGAGTTCCATGGGATAAGCAAGCATGGATGAGTTGAAACATGCTCTGCATCTTTGGAGGGAATTTTGAATTGATGAGATCATAGATCCATTTGAATATCTGAGGGACAGACCAGGGAAATGAGACCAACACAGAATACCTGAATTTCAGTGAGGTTTTTGACAGTCCCTCATGACACCCTAGGGGATAAAATGAAGATGTATAGGTTGGTTATAGGAAAGTGGATTTAGAACTAATACATTAAATAGAACCAAAGAAAGATGATTGAAGATTGGAATGTTGAAGGCCTTTTTCCTTGGCCCCAGTCATTTCAATATTTTTATTGATGACTTGGTTGAGAACTGAAATGACCTCTATATAAAGTTTGTAAAGGGTATGAATATGGAAGGGCCGCACTGAATGATGGTGATACAAGGAAACCTCAACAAGGCAAGGTGGGTAGAATCTAATAAGATAAAATTATAAAAGGATATAGGTAAAGCCTTGCCTTTGGGATAACAAAAAAATCAACTACACTTTAATTTAAGGTTATACAATTCAATTGCATGTATTAAATATCTACTATATGTAGGACCCTGTGATAGGAATTGAAGATACAAAAACAAATATTAAAAGCAGCACCCTGCCCTTGAAGAGCTTACATTATATTGTAGGATGTAAGCAGATGATAAGTGTGTATGTGTGTGAAGGGTTAGTGTTGGACCACTTAATTCCTTCCCCATCTCCTCAATCTAGATGAAATTACAGAGTGAGACAGATTATAGAGAAATGAAGTAATAATGTGTTACATTAAGTGCAAAACCTTGTGGGGGGTGGAGTACTGTCATCTCTTTGAGAAGGGTGAAGGAAATAATTTAATTCTGTTAGGGAATCAATCAGTAACTGATTCCCTGATGTGTGGCCACATACCATGGCTCTGAAAAAGCAAACTTTCTAGTTCTGTGAGATAGTTGAGGCAGGGAGAAGCTTTGTAGAGTATGATTACTGCACTTCAGCTAGAGGACAATCAGTGGAAGGGATTTCTCTCTCCTCTCACCCTAATGGTCACAAAATCCTAACAGTGAAGCTATTTGTCCTATATGAGGCACTGCTTCTAGTAGAGGGAGGAGGGAAGGGGAGAGACAGAGAGAGAGAGAGAGAGAGAGAGAGAGAGAGAGAGAGAGGGAGAGAGAGAGAGAGAGAGAGAGAGCACTTTCAACCTAGGGATCACATTCTCATAGGAAGTGACCATCGAACTAAGCTAAGAATTTTAACAGGTGCAATAAAGAGAAATTTTATTCCAAGGTTGAGGGACAGACTGGACAAAGGCACAAAAGTGGGAAATGAAATGCTGAGATCTGGGAACAATAAGTAGGTGACTTGATCTGGAAGATAAAGTGCTTGACCAGAAGTAGTATTAAATAGATATGAAAAGGTAAATAGGAACCAGATAGTGCAGGATTCTAAATGATAAGCTTGAGAGATTTTATCTGAGAAGTAATAGAGAAACACCAAAGACTTTTTAGCAGAAGAGTGGTATAGTCAGACCTGTATTTTAGGAAGATTATTTGGCAGTTGTATAGCAAATGGGTTGGAGAGAGAGGAGAGTTAAAGCAGGGAGACCAATGAGAAAGTGATCTTAATGATATGCATGGGAGGTGTTGGTGGCCGTGTGAATGGAGAGAAAGGAACAGACAGGAGAGATGCTGTATAGGTAGAATTGACAATAATCAGAAATTGTATGACTACAGGATTAGGGAGAGGTGGCTAGAAAGCAATTAATGGGAAAAAGATCTACACATTTTAATGGATTATTGGAAGCTTTGTGTTTAGAGCCAGTCAATCAATCAATCAACAAACATTTATTAAGAGCCTACTACGTGCCAGGTACTAGGATGCAGTGCAAAAAATGAAACAATCTCTGTTTACAAGAAGTTTGTATTCTGGTAGTGGAGACAGGAATACATATGTAAATATATACCAGCATAAATATAAAGTGAATGAATAAATGGGCTGATGGAGCCCTCTCTCTCAGTTGCTCAGCATCTGTTCTGTTTACCAGATAGCCTCAGTATTTTACCTCACTGGGGTAAAAACAACAACAACATTGACAACGAGGACAAGGACAAGGACATTGACAATGATGACCATCCAAAAAACAGCACGCTCATAGCAATATACCATCATGGGGGAAGGAACTAGACCTGTAATTTTATTGATATAAGGAACTCCCAGAAGAGCAGATTCCCTCTACCAAAACAATTGGCACCCACTCTGAAAAGTATAGTCCTAGAGAGTTGTGTAGAACACTGAGAGTTTAAGTGGCTTGGATCACAGAGCCAATAAGTATCAGAGTGGGACTTGATCACAGGTTTTCCTGGCTCCGAGTCTACCTTCTGTCTTCTACTCTATACTGTCTCTACATAGAATTATATTCACATATCATTCTCACCAACAGGCAGGGAAGGGACATTTCTTCATTTACCTTTCCTGAACAATAGATCATAAGATCATAGACTGAGAGCTGAGAGGGACTTCATAGGTCATCTATCCAACCCCCACATTTTATAGATGAAGCCATTGAGGCAGAGAGAGGATTATAACTTGCCCAAGGTCACAGCAGTGGTTAGTAGAAGAGCCATGCTTTGAACTATGGTCTTTTGACTTTAAAACCCATGCTCTCTCCATTGTACTAAATTCTTCTTACATATCTACTTTTTAATAGGGTTCTTATATGGATATTCCCTCACCCAAAGGAGTGAATGATGGAAATTTTAGACACCATGGTCAGTCAGTTGGATGGATGTTTTGGTGTTGGTAGGAAGTCACTTGGTACTTGTTCAAATCAAATCAATAAATAATCAATTAAATAAAATTAAATGATAAATTAAATAACACAGATCAATCAATTAAACTAAATGAATAAATAAATAATGATGTTAGCCCCCTACCCTGTTTATTAACATGACCAATATAATTCTAAGATAATAGTAACATCAATGGAATCGGGGTGAAGGAGCCACGCCTACAAGAGTGAAAGTGGTGAGTTGTGAGGAAGTATCTTAGCCAATGATTCCACGACAGTGTCATTCAGTAGAGTGAAAGAGACCTGGCTTTATCAGAATCACACAGTATGATCATGGTTCACTTATAGTCTGTCTTTAATTCTAACTTCCCATCTGTAGCATGAATACTATGATGACTCTCTGCTTTTTGGTATAATTTAATCCAATTCAGTAAACATTTATTAAGCATTTATTATACTGTGCCTTACAAAGTTATGAAGTTCAAGACATTCTCTGCCCTTGAGAAGTTTATTGTCCAATATTATAAGCTATAATGTAAGTTAGAAGTTAATTAATATGTAGGATAGGTCAACAAGGAGCATATGGAATTAAATAGAGAAATATCTTCTGTGTGCTTTGGGATCACTGGATAAAAGTGTTGAGTCATGCTTCCCAAAAACAGGAACAGGGACATAGAAGGCAGGGCAAGCTATATTCCTAGGACTTCATCTCCTCTCCTTTCCCTAATAATTGAACAAATTGTCATTTCTGTATAGTAGCATCTGTGATTGTCTCCAACTACTCCTCTCCCTGTCTTCCCCAACAATCCCCAGTAGGAAGTAGAAATAAATCATGCATGTCACCTGGAGAGAGGCAGAAATATAATGATGGACCCCAGAGGTTCATTTTTCAAAGTTGTAAGAGCAGAGATTGCTTACAAATAAACAAGCTGTGCTTTGCTTTTCTCTGTGGGTAATGGTGGCCAGTCGGGAGATGGAGCACTCACAGGCATCCCTGTCAGATTTACAACTTTGCACCTCTATTGGCTCCTAGATAAATGGTAGCATGGACAGCCAATGGCAGCTGAGATCTAGCAGGAAGGTGAAGCTTCCCTAAGAATCCCAAGGCTGGAGTGAAATATCTCTCAGAGTTGCCAAATTCCTGCACAAGCTATTGCTTCCCCACTCTACAACAATGTTATCAAATTATCCTTAGGCTTGACTTTATAAATTGGACTATATGGACATTTCTTTCATAAATCATAAGGTTGATTTTTTTCCTACTCCATTTTTCCTAACTCTCCTACCCCCACCAACTTTCTCTGTATCTTTCTCTGCTTCTCCCTGATAAAGCTAAGGAAGACTGCCCCATTCTACCAAGGGGAGGAGTCTAGAATAACCATTGCCCTCAGAGAGCTGTGTTCTCCTCTTGCAAATCCAACTTATTTTGGCTTTTTAAAAATTTAACTAAGTTAATTACCCAACAATCCTGGCCAACCTTTTTATGGGATGTTTAGTTACTTCAGATGCTAACAATCTACTACATCTCAGAATTACAAAATTCTGGAGCTAGAAGGTACCTCAAAGATAAACTTTGTCAACACCTTCATAGAAAGGATCATTGATCTGTAGGTAGAAGGAACTCCAGAAGTTTTCTAGTCTAACCTTCTCTTTCTAGAGAAGAGGAAACTGAAGCCAATCCAAATCAATCCACATTTATTAAGCACCTGCTATGTGCCAGCCACTGTGCTAGGCACTTTACTAAGCCTTGGGAATATAATAAATAAGAAGAAAGACAGTCCTTGCCCTCAAGGAACTTACAATCTCAAGAGAGAGACAACACACAATGGGAGGCAGAGGCAGGATAGTAAAGGGGGGTGGGAACAGGATACCAGGGGTTACCTGGGCCTTCTTGTTACAAGGAATTGAAACCAAGAAAAGCAGCACAATGGAGTGAGCTCAGTCCATCATCTGTCTTCCACAAAGGAAGGCATTGGGAGGAGTTCGGTATTTTACTTTCCAGCCGTCTAATCAGAGGGTACAGGAGGTTGAGGGAGGTGGTATCAATCAAATCAGCAGTTTGGGGTTGAGGTCTGGTGTGAAAAGCTTATCCTGAGAGGGGCATCATGTTCCATGGACTTGAAACCTGGCAGGGAAGCAGATGCAAAGTAACTTGCTGAGGGTTACATAGCTAGGGAGTGGCAGAGCAGGTCTTCTGAGCCTTTTGCCCTTAATCTAATTCAACAACCATTAGCTCCTTCTACTATACCATGATTATTTTACAGATAATGTTCCCTTACAAAAGATGTAGTTATAAGCTTAAAACCAATAATTCATAACAATATATAGTCATAGGGGACATACAGACTTATATATAGACTTACGATTTCTTTGATGTAATTGTATTGTTGGATTCCCACCCCCATGCCCACCATCTTTAGTATCATTTGGAATTTGTGGCTTCTAAGGATAGGGTGGCTATCTCATGAATCAGTGTCTCCTTACAAAGTGCACTGTTCTGGACCCCTCAACCCTAACTCCCAGACCCACCAAAGAAAGGCATCCCTAGGCCTGGGATGGGTGAGCATTAGATGGAAGAGGGCTAATCCTTTGCTTCCTTAGAGAGCAGGGAACAGAAAGTAGTGAACCATGGAAACACTTTTGAGTGACTAGGCACCTTAAGAGTTGTCCATACCCTGACTTAAATCCCTCTTTTTATTCCTCACTTTTCCTGACCCTCTGACTCACTATTGTAAGATGCTGAGACATCTCCTGAACACAGGCAGCTTATGACTTAAGCCCTCAACAAGGTTTTTAGGTGAAGGAAGGCAAATTACATTCTGTATCTTCCACCTATGCAGGTCAATTCATGAGGCCTTTTCCTCTCCATGTCCTGTCCTAAGGTCTCACTTGACATTTCTAGATTGCCTTACCAGCTTCTTTTGATTAAGGTAGGATGGCCTAGAGGAAAGAGCCCTAGACTGTGAATTGTAAGATCTAGGTTTTAGTTCCAGTTTTTTTTTGGACCTTGATGTATGACCTTAGACAAGTCCTTTATTTCTGGAACTTAGTCTCTTTTTCTGTAAAATGAGTGAATTAGATTAAATGATCTTCCAACTCTAAAAGTTTATGATTTTATTTTCTTACAAATGATTAGCTGTCTTCTATACTCTGCCCCATCCCCAGTGAAAAGTGAGGTTCCATCTAATATCACAACTCTTCCAAAAAAAATTGAAAGGGCTTATAAAACTGACCTGTGGGACAGGGGGAGTCTCCTTCCCAGCTCCTCTGGTATGTGTATTTCTCTAAAGAGGATTTTATCCTGTATCTCTAATTGAATTAATGGGGGAATTTAGGCTCAGGGAATTTAAGTGGCATGCTCAACATTGAATAAAGAGGAGGACAGTCTAGGGATGTTCCAAGGAGACTATTAGCCATCATCTCTATCCTGTCACCCTGGCTCTGTCCCTAGCACGTTATGAGCTTTGTTCTCAAACCTAGAGTTATTCACCCTAATATAAAGTCCAATAATACCAGGTGAAACAAGCTGTCACCTTACCTGTGGGGCTTCTATTTCTCTAATATTAATTGAAGGAATCTTAGGGCAGGCAGACACCAGATACGATAGGGCATAAGTGATGTTAAGGAGAAAGCAAGCTGTGATAATGGAGCCCAACTCCCTGGTCACCAAGATGTCAGACTTCTAAAAGCTAAGTGAGTTCTTTGCTTTTAAAGATTGGAAATGGCTCTCCGTACTGAGGGCTCAGTGACCCGAGTTCACAGGAGGTCTTGGGGTGCCCCTTACATTTTATTGCATTGATGACTATCTAAGCTTGGGTAACGTCGTCTCACCTGTGGGACTTGTCCCGTTGCACAGGGCTAAAATAATAATGCATTTTTATTATCCTTTAGGGTTTAGAATAAGCTTTCCCCACAATAAACTCTGTGAGACGGCCAGCACGAGTTGTATTTTCCCGATTTTAAAGAGGAGGATCCTGAGGTCAAGAGAGGTTAATAGTGGCTAGCATTTACATTTAGGCTTTTAAGGTGTGCAGAACTTTATAAATGTTATCTCATTTTACCCTGACAAGGATCGATTCTGGGGAGTAGGAGCTCTTATCATTCCCATTTTACAGATAAGGATACTGAAGTAGACAGAGGTCAAGGTGACTTACCCAAAGTCACCTAGAGAGCTACAAATCTAAGGTGGGATGTCAACTCAGGTCTTCTTGACCCCAGACCTAGCACTCTGTCCACTGTGCTGCCTAGTTGCCTAGGTTAAGTGACTTGCCCAGGGTCACACAACAGATGGAGTTAGGATAGCCTAGTCTCTAGACTTCAGGTCCAGATTTCTTTCTACTACATTATGCTTTCTCTGGTGGTAGCTAAAAGTTTTGGTCCCATGTGTCTCTCCAACTCTTAGCTCTAGACCGGGGTGGGCAACTTTCTCTCCACCATTTCAGCTGACTGGGCATGGAGATTCCAGGAATACTTTCCCTATTCCCTACCTCCAATTATTCATCTTTATTTCCTCTATTCTCCTGCTCCCTTACATGTACATACTCCCTAAATGTGCTCACCTATGGCCTGTTTGTGCTATGGGTGCCCACAGTTCAGGAATGTAATGGCTTACTCCAGGGGTGGAGAACCTTCGGCCTTAGGGCCACAAGTGATCTCTAGGTCCTCAAGTGCAGTCCTTTGATTGAATCCAAACTTCACAGAGCAAATCCCCTTAATAAAAGGATTTGTTCTGTAAAACTTAGACTCAGTCAAAAGGCTGTATCCCAGGACCTAGTAGGCCACATGTGGCCTTGAGGCCTCAGGTTCCCTACCCCTGACTTAGTGTTTTGATTCTTTTGTTTTTGTGTATTGTAGATCAGCCTACCAGCCTATTGTAGATTAGCTGCTCCCTGAATGCAAGGAGCAGATTCCAGTATTTCTTTTTGGACAACAGCCAGCACCATGCTATGGACAAGGAAATACCTAATAATAGATTTCTAAAATCCTCTCCCTCTTTTCCCATTCTGCTCTCCTCATAACTTTTGTCTTGGGATGATATCCTCTTCAGAAAAACACTAAGAAGAACTGTCCTATTCTTCCAAAGGCAGGAGCCTGGAATTACCTACCTAGAGGGCCTGGGAATGTTTGGGAAGGTTAAGCATCTCTTGCTCCACAAGTGAGTTCTATAAACCCTTCCATTTTTTTTCCTCCCTGCTTCTTGAGTTGGGGCTCAAGTCTTTCTGTGGTGAGAGGAATATAAAGCAAAGCATCTAGAAAGCCAGCTGCTGCTCCAACCCTCTTGTTAATATTCATGCAAACCTGTCCTTCCTCTTGCTCTACATTTAATGGTCCGCTGGGCAGGCTCTGGAGAAGCCAAAAAAAAAAAACCCAGAAACACCTGATTGAGAAGCTGAAAAGAGTGGATAGGGCCACAGGCCTCTGTCCAGACTCCACTTTGTCATTAGCAAGGATAAGAGATAGGGACACAAGCTTCCTGGATTGTGAAGGGGCTGTTTGTCTCAAGAAGGGACCAGTCCAGAACTTGGCAACTACACTTAACTGGTAAGCCACAGACTTCACTCACTATAGGAGAAACTGTTAGTCAGAGAAAGTGGTCTTATTGGAGATGAAGAAAGAGTAATCGTCTGTTTTTAGCTGTGGGATCTCTGCTTTTCAGAGACAGAGTGGGAGTAGCATTGGGGGTAAGACATTCTCTCCCCCATTCTCATCTTCTAATCATAGGCTGTAAGTTTTAGTCATTTGTATTTCCTTGCTTGTGTCTCAGTGAGGGGTGAAAAGGTAGAGGAAATTGGCAAATGCTTAAGTAGTTTAATATGTATGTATATATATACACACATGTATATATGCACACACACACATATATGTATGTATGTACACATAGAGAAGGCAACTAGGTGGCTCAGTGGATAGAGTGCTGGGCTTGAAGCCGGAAAAACCTGAGTTGGAATCCAGCCTCAGACACTTATTAGCTGTGTGATTCCGGGTAAGCCACTTAACCTCTGTTTGCTTTAATCCACAGGAAAAGGAAATGACAAACCAATCCAGTATCTTTTCTAAGAAAACCCCATGGATAGTATTGGCATGATATAGAATACAGAATCATGAGGAGTTGGGCATGACTGATTGACTGAACAATAACAAATAAACATGTGTAAATACACACTTATCATTTGCTTACATATATATATGTATGTATACACATATGCAGGTATGTGTATACAGAGAGAGAGAAAGAACACAAGCCCCTGTTCCCACAAGGGTCTTCCTGATTGGCTGAGAGAGCCTGAAACTGTAGAATGAACCAATGAGTTTCAGGCAATATGGCCAGGTGTGGATATTCTGGAAAAGAATACAGCATTCTCATCTGTATGATGAGAATGTCCACAAAGTGAATAGATCACATTCTTGATTTCGGTAGATTAGGGTTCAAATCTCATTGAGTAATTATGGTCGTTTGTTTCTTTTTATAATTAAGATTTATTATTTTTAGTTTAAAACACTCAGTTCCACCTAATTTTGAGTTCCAGATTTTCTTCCCCCCCCCCACTCCATTCCCAAGATGGCATGGAATTCGGTACATCTTCTACATTTAACTTCACATTGAACTTATTTACACAATAGTCAAGTTGTAAAGAAGAATTATGACCAATGGAATGGATCAGGAGAAAGAAGAAACAAAACCAAAAAAACCAAAAACAAACAAAAGAAGAAAAAGAGAAAACAAAAAAAGGAGAGCAAACAGTGTGCCTCAATCTGCACACATACTTCATAGTTCTTTCTCTGGATGTAGATAGCTCTCTCCATCATGAGTCCTTTGGAGTTGTCCTTGCACCTTGCATTGCTGAGAAGAGCAAAGTCTATTGGGTTGGTCATCACAGAATCCATATATCTGTGGTTGTGTATAATGTTCTCCTGTTTCAGCTCTGTTCACTCAGCATTATATTATGTAGGTTTTTCCATGTTGTTATGAAGTCTGTATCATCCCCATTTTTTATCACACAATAGTACTCCATTACCTTCATATAACACAACTTGTTCAGCCATTCCCCAATTGATGGGCATCCCCTTGATTTCCAATTCTTTGCTACTACAAAAAGAGCTGCTATAAATATTTTTGTACATATGGGTCCTTTTCCCACTTGTGTGATCTCTTTGGTATACAACCCTAGAAGTGGTATTGGTGGGTCAAAGGGTATGAACATTTTTATAGCCCTTTGGGCGTAATTCCAAATTGCCCTCCAGAATGGCAGGATAACTTCACAACTCCACCAGCAGTGGAACAGTGTTCCAATTTTCCCACATCCTCTCCAGCATTTATCATTTTCCTGTTTTGTCTTTAGCAAATCTGACAGGACAGATGTGGTACCTAAGAGTTGTTTTGATTTTGCATTTCTCTAATCAGTAGGGATTTCAAGCATATTTTCCTATGCCTATAGATATTTTTAATTTCTTCCTCTGACAACTGTCTGTTCATATACTTTGACCATTTCTCAATTGGGGAATAACTTCTATTCCTATAAATTTGACTCAGTTCCCTGTATATTTTAGAGATGAGACCTTTATCAGAGAAACTGGTTGTAAAGATTTTCTCCCAATTATCCGCTTCCTTCCTAATCTTTGTTGCATTGGCTTTTTTGTACAAAAACATTTCAATTTAGCATAATCAAAATTACCTATTTTGCATTTTGTAATGCTCTCTATTTCTTGTGTCATGAATACTTTGCTTTTCCATAAATCTGATAGGTAAACTATTCCTTGCTTTCCCAAATTGCTTATCGTATCAGCCTTTATTCCTAAATCATGAACCCATTTTGACTTTATTTTGGTATATGGTATAAGATATTGGTCTATGCCCAGTTTCTGCCCTACCATTTTCTAGTTTTCCCAGCAGTTTTTGTGAAATAGTGAATTCTTAGCCCAGAAACTGGATTCTTTGGGCTTGCCAAAGAGTAGATTGCTATAGTCGGTGGGTACTGCGTCTTCTGTACCTATCCTATTCCATTGATCCACAACTCTGTTTCTTAGCCAGTACCAGGTAGTTTTGATGACTGCTGCTTTATAGTACAGTTTAATATCTGGTATGGCTAGGGCACCTTCCTTAGCATTTTTTTTTATTAATACCCTAGATATTCTAGACCTCTTGTTCTTCTAGATGAATTTTGTTATTATTTTATCCAGCTCTGTAAAATAATTTTTTGGTAGTTCAATTGGTATGGCACTGAATAAATAAATTAATTTAGGTAAAATTGTCATTTTTATTATATTAGCTCTGCCTAACCATGAGCAACTAATATTTTTCCATTTATTTAGATCTGACTTTATTCATGTGAAAAGTGTTTCATAATTGTGCTCATATATGCGTTTGTCTTGGCAGATAGACACCCAAATATTTTATAGTGTCTACAGTAACTTTGAATGGAGCTTCTCTTTCTATCTCTTGCTGTTGGTCTTTGTTAGTAATGTATAGGAATGCCGAGGATTTACGTGGGTTTGTTTTATATCCTGCAACTTTGCTAAAGTTGCTTATTATTTCAGTTTTTTACTTGATCCTCTAAGTAAATCATCATATCATCTGCAAAAAGTGATAATTTAGTTTCTTCTTTGCCTATTCTAATTCCTTCAATTTCTTTTTCTTCTCTTGTTGCTACAGCTAATGTTTCTAGTACCAAATTGAATAGTAGGGGTGATAATGGACATCCTTGTTTCACCCCTGATCTTATTGGGAATGCATCTAGCTTATCCCCATTACAAATAATGCTTGTGGATGGTTTTAGGTAGATGCTATTTATAATTTTAAGGAAGACTCCATTTATTTCCATGCTTTCTAGTGTTTTTAATAGGAAGGGGTATTGTATTTTGTCAAAGGCTTTTTCTGCATCTATTGAGATGATAATATGGTTTCTGCTAGTTTTGTTGTTGATGTGATCAATTATGCTGATAGTTTTCCTAATATTGAACCAGTCTTGCATTCCTGGAATAAATCCTACCTGGTTAGAGTATATTGTTCTCATGATAAGTTGCTGCAGTCTTTTTGCTAATATTTTATTTTAAAATTTTCATCAATATTCATCAGGGAAATTGGTCTATAATTTTTTTTTCTGTTTTGACTCTTCCTGGTTTGGGTATTCGTACCATATGTGTGTCATAAAAAGAATTTGGTAGGATTCTTTCTTCACCTATTTTCCCAAATAGTCTATAAAGTAGAGGAATTACTCTTTAAATGTTTGATAAAATTCACATGTAAAACCATCTGGTCCTGGAGATTTTTTCCTAGGGAGTTCATTGATGGCTTGCTCAATTTCTTTTTCTGAGATGGGGTTATTTAGGAATTTTATTTCCTCTTCTGTTAAACTGGGCAATTTATATTTTTGTAGCTATTCAGCCATATCCCTAAGGTTTTCGAATTTATGGGCATACAATTGGGCAAAATAATTCCTAATTATTGTTTTATATCCTCTTCATTGGAGGTGAATTAACCCTTTTCATTTTTGATACTGGTAATTTGATTTTCTTCTTTCCTTTTTTTTATCAAATTGACCAAAAGTTTATCAATTTTACTGTTTTTTTTTTCATAGAACCAGCTCTTGGTTTTACTTATTAATTCAATAGTTTTCTTGATTTCAGTTTTTTTAATCTCTCCTTTGATTTTCAGTATTTCTAATTTGGTATTTAATTGGGGATTTTCAATTTGTTCTTTTTCTAGCTTTTTCAGTTGCATACCTTTTTATGTCTCTCTTGAGTTTTGTATTTGGAGATCAAATTTTCCATTGAGTTCTGGCCTTTTCATCAGGAAGGTCTGGAATTCCTTTATTTCGTTGAATGTCCATCTCCTTGCCTGGAAAATTATGCTCAATTTAGCTGGGTAGTTGATCCTTGGTTGTAGTCCAAGCTCCTTTGCCTCTTGGAATATTGTATTCCAATTTCTCTGATCTTTTAATGTAGAAGCTGAAAGATCCTGCGTGATCCTGACTGTAGTTCCATGATATTTGAATTGTTTCTTTCTAGTGCTTGCAGAATTTTCTCCTTGACATGGTAGTACTGGAATTTGGCTATAATATTTCTTGGAGTCTTCAATTTGGGATCTTTTCAGGGCGTGATCGATGGATTCTTCCGATGACAATTTTACCCTCTGGTTCTAGGACCTCTGGGCAATTTTCCTTAACAATTTCATGGAAGATACTGTCCAGGCTCTTTTTTTCCTCATACATTTCAGGTAGACTAATAATTCTTAGATTGTCTCTCCTGGATCTATTTTCCAGGTCAGTTGTTTTTCTAATCAGATATTTCATGTTTTCTTCTATTTTTTTCATTGTTTTAGATTTTGTTTGACTGATTCTTGATGTCTCATAGAGTCATTAGCTTCTACTTGCCCAATTCTAATTTTTAATGTTTTGTTTTCTTCCTTTGTCTTCTCTATCTCCTTTTCCATTTGGTTGATTTTACTTTTCAATGAGACATTTTCTCCAACTATATTCTGATTTTCCTTAAACAATTCCCTGATTTTACCTTTTAAAGATTTGTTTCCCTCATTGAATTTTTTTTCCATTTTTTTCTTTTACCTCCCTAATTTGATTTTTAAAGTCCTCCTTGAGTTCTTCCAGTAATGCTTTTAGGTCTGGAGACCAGTTTACTTTCCCTTTTGAGGTTTCAGATGTGGGTGTAGTGTCCATGCTGTCCTCTTCTGAATTGGTATTTTGATCATCCCTGTCTCCATAATATGAATCTATTGTTTTGAAAGCTTCTTACAATTCTTTTTTATGGTGTTTTTTTTCTCCTGGTTTCTGAAGTGGATCTCTATTTCTGAGGCTCACGGGCTCTGTCCCAAGTTTCTTGTGTTGGGATCTAGCTTTATGTGCTATGGCCTCTAGTTTTGTGAGGCATGGGGGAGGGTTGGTCTGACTGCTGGGGGGGTCTCCTCTTCCCCAGGACTGTTCTACATAATGGGTGGTCTCAGCTCTTGTCTGTGCTGGTGTCTGCCACTTCCCCTGGCTGTGCAAAGCCAAGTCTGGGGTCCTGGCATTGATGCTAGTTAGCTGCACCCCCGGGGCTCAGTTACTTTTGTTGTTCTGCTGAGGTGAAGGCTGCTGGGACACCTCTCTTCCTGTACTAGTCTCCTTCTGCCACCACAGGAAGGGCCCTCTCCCCCACTTCTCTCGCTACTGAAGCCCCACTTCTGGCTCCTCTGTTTCTTTTGAGGCTTTATTTTCTGGGTTTATTCAAGGGAGGGATATGAGCTGTTTTACCTGCACATCCTGGCTACTGGGAGTCCAAGAAGGTGAGTTTCAAACCTTTAGACTGTGGGTTGGAGGCCTCCGGGCTAGCTGCTCCTGTGGCTGCAGGCTCTGCACTCCCACAGACTCCTGTCCTGGGCTGAGAGGCCTGGGGCTGGATGGGGGCCGTAGCTGGTGCTTCCACCCTGGGCCTGTTCCTGCTGTGGCATTTGGCTCACCCAGCGCTCTCCAGACAAGCATGCTGGCTGGATTTCTTTGCCGTTCCCAGTTGGTTTGGTCTGGTGCCCTTGCATTTGCCTGGGGTTGGAGGCCTTGGGGCTAGCTGCTCCCACAGCTGCAGGCTCTGCGCTCTGACAGACTCCTGTCCTGGGCTGAGAGTTCTGGGGCTCAATCCCAATTGTGGCTTTAGCCAGTACTTCTGCCTGGTCATTTGTTTTTTTTAAAAAACCTTTTAGAATCAGTTTTTTTTCTGTAAGATGGAGATAGAAATAGCCTGGAGTAGTGGCTGACAGCAGACAGTCCTCAAAGTCAGGAAGACCTAGGTTTGAGTCCCACCTCAGACATCTTGTGTTGTTGTATTTGTCCTTCGTTCTCGAACTCCAGGGTGAATTGGGTCTAAGGCTTGGTTTTTCAGAAAGACGTCTAGCCAGTAAACTGGAAGTTAAGGAGGCAGCCTTCAGCCATCAAAATGGAGCAAGGAGAGGAGGGAGAGGCAGAGGCAGAGGCTACTCACAGGTTGTCTTTGTCCTTTGTTCTAGAAAGAGGACCATGACATCAGGGAAATGATGAAATGACTTGCAGTTGACTTGGATTTAAGTGAGTGAGGGCTGTGCAAGGTCACCAGCCTCACTTTCTCCTCCTTCTTAGACATCTACTGGCTGTGTGACTTAATGTCTTAGTTTTCCACCCCAGTATTCCAAGACTATAGATTGCAGAAAAGGTATTCTACACAGCTAAGGCAAGTTTTTCACAAGGAACTCTCTATACTAATGAAATAGGAAGTATGGATTCCCTTTTTTTTAAATAGGGAAAGTGACACATATTTTCTAATTCACAGGGTTACTGTGAGGCCAACACTTTGAAAAACCTAAAACTCTATATAAAAAACAGAGAACATTAGACCTTGGGCTTAAAAAAGATCAAGAAAAATTTGTGAAGTTTAAAAGCTCTCTTGTCTTAGACTAAGAAAATTTCTTCTTTACACACTTCTGATGACTTTACCCTTCTGTACTATTTTTAAAAATTTGTATATTCCCTTTTCCCTTGTGACTAAACCCTAGAAAATGTACTCTTGGATCTCCAGGTAGCAGGGAGAACAAGAAGAGGAAAGTGGGCATTGAAATGGTCCCCTAGGGACAGAGTTAATGTCTGAAGAAGAAGGAGCAGGTAATCAGGGATTGCAGCAGAGCAGATTTTTGAACTTAAAGAGATAGGGGAGTTCATGGTCCAAAAAGGTACAAGAGGTTTTAGTACTTTTAGTGATGAGAAGGCTGAGAATCATGACAGGTAAGTGTTGGGGGACAAATAAAGGTCCCCTGAGTCAGTATCCAACTGGCGCCCAGAGAAGCTGATTCTCCTTGCAATACTTCACATAGCCCTTCTTCACCTGGGATAGTGACATTGAGCCCTCTAGAATATTCATTCTGTGACAGGACTCATGCTGACCACAGTTTCCTCAGCTCCTCTCCTGCATTCCTCAAAGCTTCTCAGCAGCCCCATTTACTTTTCTCCATTCTCCTTTGTGGTTGCTGCTGCTGCTGCTGTTTGTCCTTTGTTCTCAAAGAGGACCAGGACATCAGGAAGGTGATGCCATGACTTGCAATTTCTGGGGCATTCTCTCTAACCACAGGAGAAGCAATAGCTCTTCTCTTAAATCAGGACGATCTCTATTCACATCTTTGAGCCTATTCCCTCCGATTTTCCCCCCAGGACCTTGCTCCAACAATTGTCTCCT
This sequence comes from Trichosurus vulpecula, assembly GCF_011100635.1. Taxonomy (NCBI): domain Eukaryota; kingdom Metazoa; phylum Chordata; class Mammalia; order Diprotodontia; family Phalangeridae; genus Trichosurus; species Trichosurus vulpecula. Next base: position 177,325,347 of record NC_050574.1, read on the forward strand.
CTTTCTTGTACTTCTCCATCCTCTTCCTCTTCCTCATTTATTTACAGATTTTGGAAAAAAGTGGACCTGTGATTTAATTGATTTAACGCTTTCTCTACAACTTGAAAGAAAGTTTTGGAGAGTTGCTTAGAGAGGCAGCAGGGTATTTAGTGAACAGAAAGCTGGCATCTGTCTACATCAGGAAGACCTGATTTCAAATCCCACTTCTACCATATACTGGATGTGTGACTGTGGGCAAGTCACTTAGCTTCATATAATTCTCTATTTAGAAACATGCTTTAATGACTTCACATGTGTAATTGATAGCATATTGCTTAGTTTTTCGATGAGTGAGGGAGGGGCAGAAGGGAGGAAGAGAATTTGGAACTCAAAATTTTTAAAAATGAATGTTAAATGTTTTATATATAATTGGGAAATGTTTAATGAAATAAATTTAAAATAATTTAAAATAAATAGAAACATACTTTTAAAAAATATGGCTAACTATTCAACCTCATTTAGACTCCATTTCTTTCCTCCACTTTGCTATTAAACTTTTCAAAGAAGTTGCCTATACCTGATAACCTTCACAACACATTTGCTTCTAAACTCTTTGATTCATTTCTATACTTGCAAGCCTTCCCTCTCCCTCACTCCCAAAACTGTATTTCTCAATCACTATATTCAGTGGCCTTTTTCCAATTCTGGTCTGTGTCTCTGTAGCTTTTGACACTGAATTCTCTCCTCCCTTGACTTTAGACACCCCATTCTCTTAGTTCCCTTCTCTAACTCTCTAACTCAACAGTTCTCAAAAGGTATTCATGGGCACATGTAGCCAGAATGGACTTTGTTTTCTTTGAATGACTCAGCTTGCCTTGTTGAGCTTCCCTGGATGCTGGGGCTTGCTCTTCCGGGGCAGGACCAGAGCTTCCTGTGTGATGAGTCGTGGCGCTGGCTGAGGGGAGGTGTGTTAACGTGGTCTACGCTGGGGGAGGGGCCAAGTCAAGAACCAATCGGCCCTGGTCGTTCAGGCGACGCTTGATGATGTCAAAAACTCTATAAGAGGGGAGAGGACAGCTTGAAGATCCTCCTTTCCTTTTCCGGTTGGAGCCAGAGACACCTACAGCCGAAGCTGAGCTGCCGGTAGCAGAGCTGACTAGAGGCTAGTGGGTAATCTTCTTACCGTAGAGGGGAAGCATGTATACGATTTTGCCTTATACCATCTTGCTTCTCTGTGGCCTCCTATTTACCCTTGTGAGGCGGACTTATTGGGCCTGGAAGCTTTTGATGAAAATATCAAAATGGGGATGCTGGTTTGTGGGATTGTTACTGTGGAGTGTAAATACATGCTTTAGTTCTCCTGCCTTCTGCCTAGAGAATTCCTTATATCTTGCGGTTCCGGACCTTTTAGGCACATATGAGATTCTCTTTGAAATCATAAATTCTGCCTTCCTAATATAGCATACTATGTGCCCTGAGTTTCAGCAAAATATGCCATGAATTTTATGGAACTTACACTTGGGATCACAAGTATGTGTGTATGTGTGAGCATCTGGACTCTGTACAGTGCCAGTTCCTCACCATAAAGAAGAATACTGTGCTGTGAGTGGTGAGTTGGGGGTCCAGGAGGCAGGTAGGCCAGCAGGAAGAAAGTGAATAATGGTACTTACCTACTCTATCTCTGTCTCCTTACTCTCTTCATGTCCCCTTAAGGCTGCTCTCTGTGAGTCTATCCTTGACCCTCTTTTCTCCTCTCTTTTTACTCTATCCACTGTCAATTTCATCTGCTATCATAGTCAACAACCACCTCTATTCATATGCCTCCCAAACTGATATTTCTAGTTCTGACATATCTTTGGAGTTCCAGGTCCATGTCCCCAAATACCTATAGGACCTGACTAGTTGGATGTCTCATTGATACCTATGAATCAACATGTCCAAAATTGAGTTTATTATTTTTCTCTCTAAACCAGTTTCTTCTTCTGTCTTCACTATTCTTGTCTGTTATACCTCTTGATGTCATTTGTTTCTAGGATCATAGATCTGGCACTGGGAGAGATTTCAAAGGCCATTTCAGACCCTTCATTTTACGGATAAGGAAATTCAGACCCAAGGAAGTTTAATGACTCACCCAAGGTCACACAAGTAGTAGACAGCAAAGGTGGGATAGGAATCATGACACTCTGACTCTAGAACCAGTTTCTTTCTAGTGTATCACTTTATTCAACATTTGGAGATTATCTTGGCCTTGTCCCTCTGCCCCACATTTCATGTCCAATTAGTTATCAAGTCCCAATGCTTTTATCTGTACAACATCTCTTGCATCTCTTTCCTCCTCTATAAACCCATTCCCATCATCGAAGTACAGATTCCTATTCCCTGTCAGGAGAAGAGCCTCATCCCAGCTCTTCCTTCCTCTCCTCTCTATCTCCCTCCAATCTAGCCTTCATTTTTATAAAATAAAGTCTTCTTTATGTACAGATCTGGTCACATAACCCCTTTGCTCAAAAATCTTGTATCTGCCCCCTATAGAGATCCCTGAATACACTTTTGTTTTGCTTGAAATATCTTCCTTTCTTACTATAATAGTTAGATTTCAATTTATCATTTAAAGCTCCTGATACCCCACCATGCCCCCACTGTCAGTAAAAACCTTCCCCCTCAGACCTCAGAACACCTTTCTGATGAACTTATTGTCATGTGGCATTGTGTATTTCCTCCAGCACTCAACACTGTACTCTTCAGGCACTTTATAATGTTGCTTGAATGAAGATGATGATAGAAAGATAGAATACAGGGTGCTCCTAAAGTCTGGACACATAGGCAAAAATGCATATTTTCAAGAAATGAAATCAATGAAATTTTTATTTAATTGGAATAGTAACAAGTAACATCTTCAATATGATTTCCATCATTTGTGATGCAAAGGTTGATGCACTTTGCAAGATTCATGTGAACTCGATGCAATAACTCCACATTGCCATCAATTGCCTATGTGTCCAGACTTTAGGAACACCCTATAGGGCAAAGTATCCACCAGGAATAGGCAATAAGGGGCCCTTAGGGCCAGAGGGAGCAAGACATCAGGTTTCTATTTAGTGCAAACATTTTCTCTTTTCAGATTAGGATTTTGCCATGTGCTAGAGAAGGATGAATTATGACTCATTTTCCCATCTGCATGGGTGTGGAAAGTTGGATGACAAGATCTGAAAGGTCTCCTTATCACAGAATTATCCTTAAGTTAATCATTGTAGTATTACTACCTCTCTGAGAGTCCAGTGATTGGAAAACTTGCAGATAAGAGTTAATATGAAGCAATCTAACAATTGGATATATTAGGTTTAGGAATACAGCTAAGCGGACATCCTTGGAAATGCATACAGTCACCCCTTCAGTGCTCAGACCCAACTCATCCTTAGTCTTCCTTATTATAGGCATTTGGTAGGTATGTTGGGGAAGAAGCTCAAAGTCAACTGGAACCAACATCTTGTGAAGAATCAATGGTGATATATGAAATTGCCTTCAAATGAGATGAATGAAGATTATGACTGTGAGTAGTAGGGTCTTGGTTAGGAGGAGGTGTATGTGAGTTAACCCAAAACTCCAGTGGAGAAGTATGATTTGTGTGTGTGTGTGTGTGTGTGTGTGTGTGTGTTTATGTGTGTGTGTGTGAGAAAGAGAGAGAGAGAGAGAGAGAGAGAGAGAGAGAGAGAGTCAGTCCTGACTGAGAGATGAGTCTATCTGAAGCATTCTCCATTTCCGGAGAAGTGCTAGGCCAGGGGGACTGATACTGAACTGAGAGCAGAAGAAAGGGGAGTTCCAAGGTTCTTTCTCTGAGTCCTTAGCTGCTTATTTGATCCTCAACCTTCATTGTGAGCCTTTTTTTCTTAGGCATTCAATCCCTGATTGAATTAAAAAGGGAAAATATATTAAGATGTGCAAAATGGTGTGTGGTCCATGACTGTGAAGCCCTTCAGAATTGAGAAGAAAACTCAAGCCACAATCTCACTCTAAATATATATGATGGAGCTTGAAAACCAGAAGTTTACCTTTCTTTAGCTCTTTTCTCCCAAAGGAGGATGTTCTCCTTTTCCATTGACTGTCAACTTTGCTAATATTTCTATCGCTCTGAGAAAATCACTTTACAAGTAGGCACCATAGCCCTATGGATGTCAAACAACTTCAAACCTGCGCTGAGATGTCTGCAGAGAGGAAATGCTTCTTCCATCTGAATGCGTTGCACCCTTTAAATGTTTTTTTTTTCCAACTGAGATGCACACTCAGGAACCTGTAGCAGTGCTCCACCCAGATTATTAAGTGGTTTATCTCTAATGTAATATAACAATTGTAACAAGACTTGATGGAAGCAAAATATACTTTTTAGTCTCTTAATGGTACTTTGTTAAAATGCTTAAAAGGTGCCAACAGGAGTTTAAAGGAAATTTTGGATGTTCCTAGTTATAAATGCTCTCCTTCATTGCTCGTAGATTGCTGCCACTTAGGGCAAATGTTTATTTTCAATTTACACCTCCAGGAAATGTTTCCCTCAGAAAACGGAATAATTGGCTGGAAAGGTTCCCAGGCCTGTGCCTTGAGTTAGATTTTTTTCTTCTTTATTTTCTGGTTCCCCATTCCATGGTGGAGTCTAGGGTATGAGTAGTCTTGTGGAAATCAGCTATAGGCTTGTCTGCCTCACTGGAGAGTCATCTGCTCCTTCCTAGTTTTAGGTATCTCCAGACCCAGATTTACTTTCCTATGGGGTCCATTGGCCTTAGGACTCCAGGGATAACTACTCATTTCCCTACAAATTACTTAGCCCAAGGAGTCATATTTTGAGTCGTTTTTCCCTGTCATCAGAAATAAATGCTAGAAAAAGGGACCTTAGAACCTTTAGAAAACAGGTCAATTAAACAGGCATTCATTAAGTGCCTTCAATGTGCCAGCACCTGGAGCAGGTGTAAGGAATAAAAGATAAAAGCAAAACAATGCTTGCCCTCAAGAAATATATATTCTACTGGAGGGAAAGATGGTGGCTTAGAGTAAATGATCCCAAGGGAGATATGGAATATATATGGCCTACCCAAAACAGAGAACATCATTGTCATCTTAGGACCCCGGATTTGGGAAGCCATTTGATGCCAAGAATAGTACCAGCTGTTCAGGTAGCCAGAAAGGGCACTTAGACTGCTACAAAGTGCACATCGAAAGGTGAGAAGCAGGTCCTAAAACTGGAGCCTTAATATCTCCTGGAAAACAAGTAAGCTGGATAGATAGAGGTAACTAGGTGGCATAGTGGATACAAAGATAGATTTAGAGTCAGAGAAATCTGACTTTGAATTCTGCTTCATATACTACTAACTAGCTTTCTGACATAAGCAATTGATTTGACCTCTCTGTCTGCCTCAGTTTCCTGATCTGTAAAATGAGCTTAATAATAGAATCTACCTCATAGGGTTATTGCAAGGATCAAATTGTATATAATTATAGGTGCATATACACATATATGCATATATGTTTGTGTGTATATATACACACATACATGCATGTATATATGTGAAATGTTTTGCAAACCTTAAAGTGCTATATCAATGTTAGCTATCATTACTGTTATGGATATGTCAAATTAAGGTGGATATCTTAAGGAGATAATTTTGGGGACCCCAGAGAAAAAAGAATATTCTTCATCCAAGCTTCTGTCTGTATCTCCCAATGCCCAACCATGCCATGGCCAGGCCTTAGCAAGTGGAGAAGGACTTACTTAGGTGGGGATAAATTCAGTGGTTCGGAATAGAAAGGGAAGTATGTTGAGGGATTTCCATATCCATACCCAGGGCTATGGTTTGGAAAAGTGCATTCTAGAATAATTGAGATGCTAATAATTCTGCCAAATGAGACTATTGACTAGAAGCTAAAACCTAAGATATTATCTAGCTGGCAGACTCTGAGACAAGATTCAGAACAGATGTGTCATGTATTCCTTTGTCAGTGTCAGTATGGTGGTAGAAATTAAACCCATCAACCCAGTTCACCTAGAAGCCAATTGAAGATCAATGGGAACTTTCTCATTTCACTTGCTTGAAACAGTGAGGGGAAATGAATGCTGTGTCACTTCCCAGTCATCTGAGAGTCTGACTTTTGCCCACTGAAGCCCCACGGCCTGAGGCTGACTAAGAGACATTCAGTGGGAGGAGATAGAGGGGTACATATAAAAATACAGAATAATGTTTTTAAATGGATGGAATAAAATATATAGGGTTACAAACAAAGCCTATTATATTGAATTGCAATTTTCAAAATATATATTTTTTAAAACTCAAGTTCACAGCCCCAGGTTAAGAACCCTAGATGTAGAAGAAGTAGGGGTCAGCTAGAGAGTAGGCAGAGGAGCTGGGAAGGAGTCAGACTTCGATCCCAGTTGAGGGTGCATGAGAGAGCAGTGTTAGCTTCAGAAATTCTGCCCTTTGCTTATTACTGTATTTTCCCACATTGTCCAATAGTGCTTAGTGGTTTAAAAGAAACAACTATTTAAAATCCCTGAAAGAAGGGTAGTGACTGTTATCAAGGAGCTGGCCTGGAGGAAGACTTGTGACCTCTTCCATGGGTCAAGGTGGATGTGATGTATTTAGCCTATGAGGAAATGGTGGCAGCTAGCAATCTGGAGCAGATAAGGTACCTGCGACTTGATCATAGAGCTTTCTAGTACAACAGAAGACAGCAGGGTCACATAGATTTTTTTGTGGTTTTGATGATTTAATATTTTCCCCAATTACATGTAAAAACAATTTGAAATGTTTTTTTTTGTTCTGAATTATCTCCCTCCCTCCCTGCCCCCCCTCATTGAGAAGGTAAGCAATTTGTTACATGGGTCACATAGATTTTTATGGGTTTGTAGAGCCATACATCTACTCTGTCAGTGTATACAGGGGCAAAAAACACAATCTGAGGCCCTTTGCCCTAGAGGGCATCACATTTAGGCTTCGTCCTAGGCAACATTGGAAATATTTTGAGTGGAAACTCCAACCCACTTTTGGTATTTCCTTTTTCCTTTCAGAAAGCAACAGCTTTAGTATAGTGACAAGGGAGTTGAATCTGGAATTAGAAGGAGCTGGGTTCAAATCTTGGCCCTGGTACTCACTATCTGTGTAACTTTAGGAAAATTGCATAATCTCTCTGGGCTTCCATTTTCTCATCTGTAAAATGGTCTAGACTACCTCTAAAGATGCTTCCAGCTCTAAACCTTATGATGCTCTCATCTTTCTCTTTCTCGCTGGTCTGTCCAATGGATTTGATCTTTCTGAGAGCTGTGTGTGAAGAGGACATCAGATGGTAGAAAAAAGCTCTTGCGTTAGAGGAAGCCTGTTTGGCTCTTTGAGAGGTTTGGCCTTGAAGCGTATGGGATAGCAGAGCAGTGTCCCAAAGGCCCCTCCAATTGCTGACTTGGCTTTTGCTGGGAGCAGGGGAGGGGAGGGAAGATAGAACACAGAGATGGGGGAGAAGCATCCTTATCTAAATGCATCAAGCAGCTTCTGCTTGGTGGCCAATCGACAAGGGGTAGTGGTGGGGGTGGAGGGTAAAAGAAAGCTGATTTGAAGAAAGAGTTGAAAAACTGGCTGTGTCAGAGGAGTTAACAGAAGTCATCAAGAGCAACTCTATCAATTTTAATGGACCCTCTCTGATAAAATCAAAGGCATCAAAATTAAGATGTGGTGCTAGAAAGGCTCCAATGAGCCTCTCAGTGGAGCCCTTCAGAAAACCTGAGGAGGGATTGAAAGGAGGCCTTAGGAAGGTTCTGTCTGTTGTATATTTATATGCACTCCTGTGTCTCCTCCTACTGAGTGTCTCTTAGTCAGATCCAGGCTCAGGGGCTTCAGTGGGCAAAAAACAGATTCTCAGATGACTGGGGAGTGACACAGCATTCATTCCGCTCACTGTTTCAAGCAAGTGAGATGAGAAAGCTTCCATTGATCTTCAGTTGGCTTCTAGGTGAGCTGGGTTGCTGGGTTTAATTTCTAAGGAGGCCAGGGACTTTTTGGAGGGAACTTGAAATCACACTCTCAAAATCAGGAGATGTTAGACTCGGAAGAAATCTCAAATTAATTGGTATTTGCTAAACATTTATGTTTCTGGTACTGGCCTATTCAGTAGACATACAAAGAAAGGCAAAATCAGTCCCTGCTCTCAAGGAGGACACTTTCTAAGGGGGGGACAACATGCAAACAACTGTGTTCAAACAAGATTGATTATAGGATAAATTGGAGAACCTTAACAGAAGGAAGGCACCAGCATTAAGGGCAATTAGGAGAGATTTCTTGTTGAAAGTGGGATTTTAGCTGCGACTTCAGGGATGACAGAAAGGGGAGAAAAGTATGAGGGAGAGCCAGTGAAAACACCCAGAGTCAAGAGCTAGAGTGTCTTGTGCATGGAACAGCCTGGAGGCCAGCATCACTGCAGAGCAGAATATGTGGAGGGGAGTAAGGTATAAGAAGACTGGAGAGGTAGAAAGGTCAAGGTGGTGAGGGGCTTTAAAAGGCAAACAGGATTTTTATATTCGATCCTGAAGGTAATAAGGAGCCATTGGAGTTTACTGAATAGGAGAGTGACAGGGCCAGACTTGAGCTTTACAAAGATGTCAGGAATCATCTAGTCTAGGGGGTTCTTAACCTGGGGTTGACAAACTTAAAAATTTTTTTTTCAATAAACGGATTTATTTTTTAATTTAATTTTTAATTTATGGAATAAAAAAAGCATTTCCATAACATAGTACAATAAAAAGATGATTGTACATGAAACTGCAAATCTGCTATGCACAACTTGCTATTCCTTTCAAATATACAACAAAATTATCATGTAAATTTTTTCTTTCCTTCCCCCCCACTAAATGCTTGCGTGCGCGTGCGCGCGCGCACACACACACACACACACACACAAGATTACTATATACATACTTCTATTTATTATACTTCTTTCTCTGGATGCAGATAGCATCTTTCTTCATAAGTCCTTTATCATTAATTTGGGTATTTATAACAGTTGAAATAACTTATTTGCTTAAAATCATTCTTAGAACAATATTGCTGTTACTGTATACAGTGTTCTCTTGGTTCTGCTCATTTTACTCTTCATTATTCCATGCAGGTCTTTCCATGTTTTTCTAAGATCATTGAGCTCATCATTTCTTACAGTGCAGCAGTATCCCATCACAATCATATACCATAAATTGTTCAGCCATTCCCTAATTGATGGGCATCCCTGCAATCTCTAGTTCTTTGTCACCATAAAGAGAGCTGACATTTTAGAACATGCAAACATTTTCCCCTAATTATCTCTGGAAACAGATCTAGTTGCGGTATTGCTGGGTCAAAGGGTATAGGCAGTTTAATAACTCTTTGGGTAATTACAGATTGCTCTCCAAAATGATTGGATCAGTTTACAATTCCACTAACAATGAATTAGTATCCCAATTTTTCCACATCCTCTCCAATGTTTGTCACTTTTCCCTTCTATCATTTTTGCCAATCTGGTAGGTGTAAAATGATATCTCAAGGTTATTTTAATTTGTCCTTCTCTAATCAATAATGATTTAAGAACATTTTTGTATGACTATAAATTATTTTATTTCATCATTAGAAAACTGCCTGTTCATATCCTTTGACCATTTATCAATTGAGAATGGCTTGTATTCTTATAGATTTGACAAAGTTCTAATTACTATTTGTGAATTTCCCTCCATCTTATTTTTACTCACTATTTTCCTTCTCAGTCTCTCTGTTTACCCTATCCCTGTTACTTTATCATTTCCCCTCACCCTCTTATTCCTTATTTTATTCATTCCTCTAAAATTCCCTCCTTTATCTTCTCCCTCCCCTCCTCATCTTATTCTATATACCTTTTCAAAGTCCCTCCCCCCACCCAATTCCCTACTCTTCTCACCTCTTTAGAAGTTCAGAAGACATATAAACCTGTTCAGATGTATACTCTGATTCCTTTTCAGTCCAGATGAGAATAAGGTTCCAACATTACCCGCCCTCCACACCCGACCTATTTCTTCTGTATTAGTTCTTCCTTTCATGCCCTGTTTTTATGAGATAATTGCTCCTTTTTACCTTTTCCTTCCCAATTTTGTTTTTTAGAATCAATATAATTGGTTTCCTTTGTAATCTCACGTATATTATTTTACATATTTTGCAGGCAGCTGGGGGGCACAGTAGATAGAGAGCCAGGCCTGGAGTTAGGAAGACCTGAGTTCAAATCCAGTCTCAGACACTTAGCTGTGTGACTCTGGGTAAGTCATTTTTGTTTGCCTCAGTTTCCTCTGTAGAATGGAGATAAGAACAGCATCTACCTTTCAGCGTTGTTATGAGACATAGATGAGATAATGATTGTAAAACTCTTAGGAGAGTGCCTAGCACACGGCAAGTGATACGTAAATGTTGTTGCTGTTATTCGGTCACGGTTTAGTCATGTCTGACGCTCCATGACCCCATTTGGGGTTTTCTTGGCAGAGATACTGGAGTGGTTTGTCATTTCCTTCTCCAGCTCATTTTACAGATGAGGAAACTGAGGCCAACAGAGTTAGGAGACTTGCCCAGCTTTTAACTCAGGGAAGATGAATCTTCCTGACTCCAGGCCTGGAATTCTATCCACTATGCCACCTAACTGCCACATAAATGTTGTTTTGGTTGTGATGGTCAGAAGGGGTCCACGGGCTCTAAAAGGAGGGTCCATGATCTTAACCAAAGGTTAAGAATTCCTGATAGGTGCTAGTTTTGGCAGCACATATACTAAAATTAGAATGATACAGAGATTAGCAAGGTCCCTGGACAAGCATGACATACAAATTCATGAAGCATTCCGTATTTTTTAACAACTGTAGTGATGTGAGAAACAGAAAATATCAATAAAAATTTATTGGAAATTTTAAAAAGAACTTCTGATAGATCAACCATGTCATTTTAGGGATGAAGAGACTGAAGTCCCCAAAGTGTGCTAGCCATGGAACCTGAATTTGAGGAAGTGGAGGGCTTTTGGGTGTCTCAGATGGCATGTTTCAAGACAGAAGGGCCTGGTCACCTTCTTTGGCCAACACCCATTCTCTGGGAAAAGATTTAGAACCTTCCAGTGTCAGTAGCGCTGGGGCTCTGGTTCCAATAGCTAGGGCCCTTACCCTTGGTCCCAAGAAGAATATCTGTGTTTGTGTTTATAAGGGTTTTATGAGCCCTATGGCATATACAGACCCGAGGCTCATGGACTTAGAGTTAGAAAAATCCTTAGCAGTCATCAAATCCTGGCCACCTCTCCCCCACCCCCTTTGCAGATAGAGAAACTGAGGCTCGAGGAAGTAGGATGATTTTTTTGAGGCCACACAAGTGGTAGGAAGCAGAGCTGGGATTTGAATCCAGGTCCTCTGACTCCAGGTCCACTGACTCCAGGTCCAATGTCCTTCCCAGTGCACTGTGCTGCCTATGTCAGGAAGCTAGTGCAAGTTCTAATGTCATGTTAGATCCTAGTCCCCCAGCAAACACTGGTCCTGGGTATGCATATCTATGAACACTGAAGCAGGTATCATTATGCACGAACATGTATGCTCACATATACAAACATACCTTTACCTACAGTATACATTCACACACACAGGCAAACACACACATGCAAACACACACACACACACACATACACTCATTCACCTCAGCTTATCTGGAGCCTCTTAACCTGTTTCATTTCCTTCAGGCATTGCCTTTTTATTTTTTATCACCCATTGTGTTCAGGGAATTTGGTCCCCGGGCAGACGACACAAACATTTTGGCTCCAGGAGGCTTATGTGATGCCTTCGTGTGTGCTGGCTGACTCACACTGCTCTCTAAAAATAACAGCAACACTCCTTGAAATGCAGCACACACACACACACACACACACACACACACACACACACACATTGCCTCAAATGTCTCCAAACTGGCCTTCTAGGAGACCTCTCTTTATTCCCTCAGTTCCACTGATCAGTGAAGAGATTCCATTGCTATGCCCCAGCCCCTCCTCCTCTACGGATTCCCAAGCAAATCATGTTTTATTCTGTTTCTGTTTCGCTCCAGAGCGGATATGTTTGATTGTGCTGCATTGCTCCAGCTGAATTCCTATTCACATTTCTATCCTGAGATATTGAATTGTGAGTCCTCTCCTGAAATGTGCTGATTGCAGAATTGAGACTTCATGCTCTGGCATTTAGAGGAAACTTTAGACGCAAAACTGTTTACAAATTCAATATTCTCTGGGCCTGAACTCTCAATGTAAGAGGTATCACATGTGCATATCACTTGGTGCCCAGATGCGCGGTGGTGATTTTAGATATAGAAGTGATTTCCTGCACAACCACGCTCTTTGTAGCAGCAGCAGCAGCAACAGCAGCGAGGACCTTGAGTGAGCTGGGCTATTTTCTCATCCAATATGTTGACAATGAAATCCAGACATGCCTTGGTCTATTGACCTTTTCCTATTTCCACGTCCTTCTTGCCTCTATTTGTGACCATGCTCCTCCCCTGCCCCATCCTCCATTGGAATCCTTTAACTTCACCCCAGGCTCTTTTTTCCAATCCCACCCACCCTTCCAGACCCACTTCAAGTCCTATCCCCACCTAGAAACAAGTCTTCCCAGCCCGAATTGACTTCTTCCTCCTGGGAACTCATAACTCTTTCCCCTGTACTACTCGTCTGGAAATTAATCCAGTCCTGCCCTGGGGCACCTCTTTGCATTGTGGTCTTGTTTCGTTGTTATGATTTAGTTTTTCATGTACTTTATCTTATCTCTTCAACTTAATTATATGCTCCTAGAAATGTGAGATGTGCAAATTTAGAGATATCTCTACACCCAGTGTTTATATGGATTATTTGTGCCTGAAATGTGGTAGAGCCTTCTGAACTCCTATTGGTCTGATCAGCCACAGCTGGATACACTGTACCTTGACCCCACATAGTGATGTCACTTTAGCCCTCTTCGACCGGGAAGGACAACAACCAGCCATGATCTTTGAACACTTGGACCTTGTTATCTATCTTTTATGCTTCTATAGTGCCTGCAAACATTGTTTCCTGGGAGAGGTGGGTTGTATCACTGAAATCAAGCTATCACTCAATCAGTATTTATTGGATACCTGCAATGAAGCAGTCATTATGCTAGGCCTGAAGGATACAAATATAATAAGGGGGTAGTCCTTGTCCTCAAAAAGCTTATACTCTACTGGAGGGATACCACAAGTTCATTGATAAGTAACTATATGCAACGTAAATAAGTGATTTAGAGAAAGGCACCAACAACTCAAAGAATTAGTAAAAACCTCTTGAAAAGGTGGCACTTAAACTAACCTTTGTAAGGAGTCAGGAGTTCCAAAAATTTGAAATAAGGAGGGAGAGCATTTTAAGAACGATGCACAGTCTATGAAATAGTACAGATGCTAGAGAATGGCATATGTTGGCTGGGTTATCTCATATTTAGTTTATGTGACAATATCTTAATACAGACTCAGATTTGGAATACCCAAGTCCAACAGAGGCAGCTGGTGACACACCAGGCCTGGAGTCAGGAAGACCTGAGTTCAAATTCAGCCTCTGACATAACAGCTCTGTGACCCTGAACAAGTCACTTAATTGCTGTCTGCCTTGATTTCCTCACCTGTAAAATGGGGATAATGATAGCACCAACCTTGATGGGTCGTTGTGAGGATCAAATGAGATAATATTTGTAAAACAAAAAACTAAAAACATTTAGCACAGTGCCTGGCACATAGTAGGTGCTGTAGAAATGCTTATCCCCTTCCCATATAAGAAAGCCCAGAGCATACATTGAGACAGTAAAGCAAGCCAGCTTTATGGAGAGGAGAAACTCACAAAATGAAGGGCTGGTGGTCAGGGAGAATGAGGTCCTGGATGGAGTTAGATACCTTACTGGAGACTTTGATGACCCCAGCGAGTAAAGTCTTGTGGGGTTTGGTAGAATTCTTATCTGGGTCTAGCAGGGCCAGACCTTAAGGGAAGGAAAACTGGAGAATTGATAGGTACTTGATATTAAAACTCCCTGATGGCAGAAAAGGGAGTTTTAGGCTATTAATTCTGGTCTTACTCTAACAGGGTGGCTCAGCTTCCCTGTCATGGTGTTTTGAGCTTCTCTGAGGCTTCTTTGTTTCTTGAGATAAGGAGGCCTTTGGCATCATTATAGATAGGAAATGATTTTTAATCACCCTGGGATAATAATCTAGAGTCAGACTGCAAAGGACTTTAAATGCTAAATAAAGGAGGCTGTAGTTTATCCTAGAGACAATAGGGAGCCATTGAGGTTTATTGAGCAATAGAATAATATGTTCAGATCTATGCTTTATCAATTGGCAGCTGCATTGAGGATGGATTGGAGAAAGGAGAGACCCCAGGCAGAAAGACCAATTAGGTAGCCATTTCTGGGCATGAGGTGATAAGGGATTTAATTGAGTTGGTAGCTGTGTGAGTAGAAAGAAAGAAAAGGATGCAAAAAATGTTGTGGAAGTAGAATCAACAAGACTTGGGATTTGATTGAATAGGGAAGTTGAAGGAGAGTCAGTCAGTTATTAAACATTTATTAAGCACCTACTATGTGCCAGGCATTGTGCTAAGTGCTAAGGAGAGTGAAGATTGAATGATTCCTAGGTAATGAACTTGGGTAACTGAGAGAATAGTGGTGTCCACAAAACAAACAAACAAAACAAAAACCCAGGAAACTTAAAAGGACCAGTGGGTTTGGAGGGTCATCCTAGTAGATGTTTCCAACAGGCAGTTAGAGATGAAGGACTAGAGCTCAGGAGAGAGATGAGTCTGGGATGTATAGGTTTGTCAGTCATCTTTCAGAAGATATTTGAACATGGAAGCTAGATGGTACAGTGGTTACAGAGCAGGGCCTTGAGTCAGCAAACCTGAGTTCAAATCCAGCCTCAGACATTAACTAGCTATGTGATCCCAAGTAAGCCACTTAACCTTATTTGCCTCAGTTTCCTCATCTGTAAAATGAGCCAGAGAAGGATATAGCAAACCACTCCAGTATCTTTGCCAAGAAAACCCCAAATATGGTTACAAAGAGTCAGATATGACTGAAATGACTGAACAACAATAGAGGTTATTGTTGTTGTCATTGTCACACATCCTTCATTCTTGAAGAGGACCAATGACATGAGGAGAGCGATGTCTTGACTTGCAAGTGAATTGGATTGAAGTGAGACAGAGCTGTGTAAAGTCACAAGCCTCACTCTCTCCTCCAGACTCCTCCTTGGAGTCCAGTGGCAAGACATAGATCAAGATGATGGGCAATGGCCCTGGATGCCTCAGGATACCTAGGCCTTTTTAAGGTAAGGTCTTTCCCAGGTCTCGGTTTGTCTGACTCAACACTCATTCTGTATTTAAAGGCTAGGTAAGAATTAGGGCAAAAGATGGCTTAGTTTGCTTTCACAAAAGAATCAGTCTGGAAGGGGAAGACCCTCAGAATTTCTGGCCAGAAGAGAAACAATTGCTATTTATACTTACTCTGAACCATCAGAACACAAACAATGAGCAAGTGACCAAGAGAGAATGAGAGAGAAAAGAAGAGGGAGTACAACAGAACTTTAGGATGTATCCACCCATAGGAAGTGTAGAAAGAGATTTAGAAGGTTTACTCAGACATGTTGGAGAAGAGCCATGACCAGAAGGGGCATCAAAGAAACCCAGGTAAGAGAGAGTATCTAGAAGGAGGGAGTAGTCATTAGTGCCAAATGTTGCAGAAAGGTCAGTAAGGAGGAGGACTAAGGAAAGGCCATTGGAATTTGTGATTTAGTGACCTTAGAAGGCATAGTTTCAAGCAGATGGTAAAGATGAAAGGCAGAAATCGCATCTAGGGCAAGGACAAGGGAAATCCTTGCCTTTGGAAAATAAGTATGATTGGATTACACATGGAAAGGCACCCTGATTACAATGACATGAAGGTCAGACATAAAATATGGCATCTCTTGAAGATAACAATAGTATAGTCTAGTAATGGCTGGTAGCAATGATCCTGATAGATTGGAAGACAAGACTGTTGAGGCGAAAAGAATCTTGAGAGTCAGCTAGTCTAATACATACACAAAGCTTGAACTCTCTTTATAAAAATTATAAGTAGCCATCAGTTAAACAAGTGTAATTGCTTATTGTGGAAGAAGGAAGCTCTCTTTATCTGTATACTTCCATAACCTCCATCCAATTCTCATAGCCAGACTTAGATTTTGCCATGTGGAGACATTATAAACATTTTAAACACCTCAAAGTATATTGGCAATGACTGTTTTTTAATCGGCCCTCAGAAGGGGCAATGGAAGCTAAGTAAATAAGAAATTGTCCAACATTCAATCAGAGGCCAAATTGAAAGTTAGTTCTTAACTCTGGTCTCCTAGCCTGGCACTTTAACAGGTAGGACTTTAACACTAAAGATAAGAATTTAATTGATGGTACATCTGATTGGAGCTCTTTAGATGACAGGACAGTCCCAGGCATATACGTTAAAGGCAAAACCAAATTCTCCATGTAGGTCAAAAAGAAGCGTGTAGCTAGTACCTTGTACAGTATTATATATTCAATAAATCCCTCTTGAATACATTTCCAGTTCTGTCTCACACTATCTGCCTTTATAGAACAGTGGTTGTCATGGTCTACCAACACCTGGGGTTCCCCAAGGCCCTTTCTGGGGGATCCATGGGGTGAAAATTATTTTCATAATAGCACTAAGGTGGTATTTGTATATTAAAATATTCCTCTTTTTTCCAACTACAAATCTGCGTGAGGCAGGATTTTCTTCACATCTTTCAACCAAAACAACATATTATAACACATCGAATGCAGAAACAGATTTGAGAAACCACATGTCTTCTATTAAGCCAGACAGTACAAAAAACAATGACATTTTACTCACTAATTTTGGGGGGGAAATAGTAATTTTTCACAAAATAATTATGTCAACATGTAATGAGTTTATTATTGCTATTTTAAAAAAAGTTATCCATTTTAATTTCTAATATAGTAAAAATGGATAAATATGACTCATACAAACACAAAAAAGACACATAAAGGCTCTTTGAGGTCTTCAATAATTTTTAGGACACTAAAAAGGTTGAGTACTGTTAATATAGACCACATTCCAGCTAGATTGGGACACTCACCTTTTCTTGACCTTTACTTGTCCTCTCCCACCTCCATGCATTTGCTCATGCTATTCCCCATACTCAGGATGCACTCTTTTCTTAAATTTACCTATTGAAATGATTTTATTCCTTCAAGGTTTGTTGAAGTGCTGTTCCTTGAGGAAGTATCCCATAGGCAAACTTTTTCTTAGCATTTTGAAACTATCTTACGAAGTTCTCACTTTCAAATCTGAATTAGAGTTATTTGCCTTCCTATCTTCTTTACTAAATTGTAAGGTCTTTGAGGTTAAGGAACTTGACTCTTTCATCATTGCATTCCCAGAACCTGGCACGATGCCTTGCCTATAGGAGTCACTTAATAAATATTTATTAAATTGAGTTGAAATTATTGAAAATGAATTTAATTGATTTACAATTAATCGCCTAGGGGACCAGAGAACACCCTGCATTGAGTGATTTCCCCAATTGGCAGAGAAACTGCCACCCCTCCCCTCAACTGTGTGAAGATCTTTTTGGTACACAAACTAGTAGAACCCACCCTAAATTCATTTTTACTTACTCACAGAGATATAGATCAGGATGACCATTAGACTGAATCCCTTACATAAGCTTCTCAATAATTCTCCAATGTCTCCTTAATGATGCTTGATAAATAGCTGCTGGTATTGTGATACCTTCCAAGAATCCCATTTGCTATTCTCTCCCTTTGAAATCATTTTGCACTCTTTTGTTTGTTTTGGTCCAGACCTGTGATTTCATTGATATATGGAATTCCCAGTGTGGAAACTACCTCCCCTAATGCAGATTGTACAACTCTAGTCTTACTTAGAAGTTATTGGGGGGCATTCGAGGTGACCGTGGTCTCATAGTGTCTATATATCAAGGGCAATTCCCAAATCCAGGTATTTTCCCTCCAGCTCTGACTCAACATTCAACTCAAATGTTCTACCAAAGGCCTTTTCCAGTAGCCTTCCTACCCCTCTTCTCTTCTAAGGCTCCCTTCCATCTACTCTGTGGGTATCTTGTATATACGCATTTACATGTTGTCTCCCCCATTAGAATGTAAGCTCTTCCTGGGCAGGGCCTGTTTCCCCCTTTCTTTGTATATCTAGTGTTTAGAGCAGTGTCTGGCACATAGTAAACATTTAATAAATTCTTGTAGTCTAAGTGGCCAGCTAGCTTTTTATCCGCTATGCCTTGCTGCCTCTGCTTATGTTTGTAGATATTTCCTATTCCCTTAACTGCATAGAAGTCATGCATAACCTTCTTGAGTTAGGGGCTGTCTAATTTTTGCTTTTTGACCCTGGTGCCTTGCACATAGTAGGTTTTGTTCAGTTTGCTGAACTGTATTGAATGTACAAATGGTAATGACCAGCATAAGGGATTTCTCTGTGCTGAGACATCAGTCAGCAGCCCCTGCTATTTCCAGGCTGGAACAGTGGCTGATCTGAAGACATAACTACAATAATGAGGCATAGGAGGTTGTTTAGAACCTCTGGTGGCTTCTTCCTAGAGGGCCTGGGGCCTCTCCACCATGGGTAACAGTCATGGACAAGTTCTCTGTACTACGTGGGAGCCCAATATGTACTAGTTGTTTGATTGTGTTATTGATCGATTCCATGCAGGTAACAAGGTTGGCCTACATTTAGTTGGCTTGTCTTGTTTTTTATCAAGAGTTATACTTTGCCTGTAGTAGAGTTCAGAGCACCTGAGTAGACAAGATCTTGGGAGGACCATTACTGATTAGTAAGCAAGGCTGACTCGTATCAGTTTCTTCTCCTCTTTTATTTCCCCTTTTTCCTACTTTTCAGATCCACCACCTACTAACAACACCTGTTTGAAACCTGAAAAATTCACTCTGAACAAAATGTGACTCTTATTAAGAATAAGTCACATCCCACATGAATTTCTAAAAGGTTTTCAAACTCCTTATTTATTTATTTACTTTGCTCCCACCTTGGCCTCCCCAGTCTAGGAATGTGGAAGCTCCTGATCCCAAAACATGACTTCCTCCAAGATGTCATCACCTGACTGTTCCACTGGCATTTGGACTCAACATGTCCTACTTGTAACTTCTCATATTTTCCTCCCTCCTACCATTCCCATTCCCACTCCCCACTCAATGCTAAACAACAAAGCATATCCTGTCTTTTCTCCCAATCTCCCTATTTCAAATTGAAGTCACCTGGACCTGAAATTTTGGAGCTTCCTTAGATTCTTCCTTCTTTACCATCTGACCCCCAAACCTAAATAGTTTCTAAGTTCTGCCAATTTTGCCTCTGACATATCTTTCAAATCCATCCTTCTTTTCCACTCTGAGTATAAGTAAACATCTTAGTTCATGATACTAGTGATATGTTCATATCTGTAAATTAGTAAAATCACTTGGGCAGCTCTATGGAGGATGCATTGGAAAGGAGGGAGATGAGTTAAGGAGAATTAATTTGGAGACTAAGGCAACATTCTAGGCAAGAAGTACTTAAGACTTGAACAAAGATGGAGGCTGTGTGAGGACAGTGAAGGAGACCCATGGGATCTCCCATTGTTGTGGAAGTAAAGGCAATGTGACTTATCAAGTGACTAGACATGGGAATGTGAGTAAAGAGATGGAGGTAACTCTAAGGTCTGGAACCCAGGTGACTGGAGGGATCATGGTGCCTTGGACAGAAATGGAGAAGTTGGGGAAAGGCGTGGGTTTAGAGAGAATGATAATGAGTTCTATTTTGAACATGATGAGTTAGAGATATCCTATGGGACATCCAGTTGGAAATATCCAATAGAAAGTTATTGATGCAGGACTGAGTTCAGGAGAAAGATTTTCTTATGAATGTAATTATAATATTGTTGCATCAGAAGGAATGATAAATATGAAGAATTTAAAGAAATATCAGGAGACTTATATGAAGTGATGGAGAGTGAAGAAAAGTCAAAAGAATAATGTACACAATGATTGCAGTAATGTAAATGAAGACAGAACGAAAAGGCAAAAAAAAATTCATGTCAAATATGATGGACAATATTGGTACCATACTATCAAAGTTCATGCACACAATTCCTCAAATCAGTAAACTGCAAGTAGAAGGTGACATTGTTAGTCATAATGATTCAATTAGATATTTTTTCTTAAACATTTGGGAAGAATGTACCTTGTGGGGGAGAGGGGTTGTTTGGTTGTTTGCATGAAAAATTAACCAGAACTGAACAAACCTTAAAGTGCTAAATAAATGGCAGCTATTATAATTTCCCTACATTACTTCACATTATCTTTCTTCGCATACACAGTGGGTTTTCCTCTTCTCGACTTACCTATTTCCGTTAAAGGCGCCAGCATCCTTCCAGCCAAGCTAGATTGCTAGTCATTCTCCTTCTGCATCCTTCCCCCGTCCCCTCTCTTTGCAGTTGAGCCCAATCCCCGCTGTTTGGAAAAAGATTCTCGATACATGGAAATCCTTCCCTTTTTTCAGGACCCAGCTCTAATAACACCTCAAGGTTTCCTTGATCACAGGTAAAAACTGATCCTTACATCCTAGGATCTGTATCTGTCGTCACATTCCACTTGATCTCATCCTAACTTGTATCATCATTATTTCTGTGCACCTCTCAACCTCCTAGTAGTCTGTAAACTTCTTAAGGGAAGGGACTGGACCATTTCCCATCTTCGTATCCCCAGGACAAGCAAAATATCTTGCATGTAGTAGATATTTAATAAAGGGTGGTTGAATTGTGCTGACTTGAAATGAAGTTGTATTTAATAACAAGGCAGCAAGGGTAAGGGCCCACAGCTCTCCAAATTGAAGAGTTGCCTATTGTCTGGAAAGGAATCTGCCCTTCTGATTACTGGGGGGATGTGGATCAGGGACAAGAGATATTGGAAATATAGACCAGAGGTCTAGTACTGAAGACACATTGTAGAACTATTGGGGAAATCATCCCATTCTGAAGGGAAGCGGACTATGTTTGCAGTTCCTACATGGGGTACCTGAAAGAAGAGTGGAAGTTATTGATGTGACCGGGATATCTTCAGAAGCTGGATATATAAATGAATTACAGAATCACATAGAATCTTGGACCCAGAAGGGATCTCAGAGGTCATTTAGGCCAAGTCCAACCTGAACTCACTGCCACCTGATTACATATCACCCAGCAGAGAGCCAGCCTCTGAGAGAATGGGACACAGAATTGTTAGATTTTTATGGAGGGAGAGGAAGAAAGAAGTGAGGAAATTTCTCCAGAGCTTGGAAGAGCAGGATATCAGTGCTGGGAGGAAGGATGGTAACAGTGAAATGGAATGTAGAGGAGCATGGATGTTGAAGATGAACTTTGCCCAGGGCAAACCGAGGAATGAGTCCATGCTTCAAGGGATAAGAGAAGGGCCTCCACACAAGACATCAAGGCACAGCTGGCCAAAGTGAAGTTCTTCCTTTCTCCTTCTGTTGCCTTGGGGAGATGCAGAAAGAGGAAAGAAAGACTATGTGGTTGGGGGAAGATTTAGGGGGAAAAATGTATTTGTTGAAAGGAACAGCCTGATCTCATTCATATCTCCACCCTGCCTTGGCCCCTTAATCAGTCCTCACTGTTTAAGGGTAGAGAGAAGGGACCTGACCCTCTCCTGGTTTTTCAAAATTGCTCTGGCACTCTTTTATCTTTATTTTTTGAGAAGCAATTATTCCAGTTGAGCTGGGGCTGTCAGGAGGAGGCAGGGAATGAGAAGGGTCCAGAGGTGGCTGGTTAACTGGAGCTTGGACCAAATTAAACTGTGCAAAGGCTGTCACTGAAGACGTGAGGTTTCCATAGAGCAGAGAGAGAAAGACTTCCACCCACCTGGTGGATTTCTCAGCCTACCTGGCCCAGTGCCTGTCTTGTACTCTGAAGAAAATGTACTCCAGCGGTATGGGTGCAGTCAGAGGATGCAGAGGGAAGCTTCCCCTACCCAGCTAGAGCTTACCCTCTAGACATCACCTACAAATAGGAACAAAAGGTCCTTGACAAATGATAGATTTGCCTTGTGGAGGACCTTGTTGGGAACAGCTAGAGAGAAGGCTTGACATTCTCACTTCATACTCTACACACTAGGGCCTGACCTAGAATTATGGGGAATTACTTGGACTGATAACCCTGTAAACTGACTAGGAGAAGGGGAAAGAAAACATTTCAGTTGTGCCCAACCCTTTTTGACTCCTTTTGGGCTTTTCGTGGCAGAGATCCTGGAGTGGTTTGCCATTTTCTTCTCCAAATCATTTTTTTTTTACCATTGAGGAAACCAGAGTTAAGTGACTTGTCCAGGGTCACACAGTTAGTAAGCATTTGAGGTCAGATTTGAACTCAGAAAGAGGAGTCTTCCTGACTCCAGGCCTGACACTGTATCTATTGTACCACCTAGCTGCCCAGGAAGAAAACAGGTACAAAAAGCCTCAATCCAGAGACCAAATGGTTATGAATTTCTCCTTCTGACACCCATTCTCTCCTTGCTGCTTTCTGTCCCATCAAGTCTCCCCCACTTAATGGATGGCTTCATCCAATTGGAAGGGCAGCACTGCCCTGAGAGATTGCTTTAATTTTACATCAATAAGGGAGAAAGGGACTGGAGATGAACTCCTTCCCCTTGGCCTCCTCTCTAACCAGAAGTCAGAAGAGAAGAGGAGAGGGGAGTAGAGGGAAAGAGAAGAAACCAGGTTAGTGTTAGAAAGGATAAGAAGTCTCAAGACAACGCTAAACTCCTCCTCCTCCTCTAGGCCTAGACAACAGGATTTCAGAGAACTTCTATTTTCTGATGCATTCAGAAACACCCAATATAATTCATTTAGAGAGATTGAGACCCATATAGGTGTGAGCATGTGTGTGTGCAACCACGAGTACACACACACACATACACTGAGATGAGCGTTCCTCTCAGTGAATACATTTCTATCTCCCTCGGTACCATAAAGCCATCTCTTCCCCAGCCCCTTCCTGCCAGTTATTTATCCCCAATCCCAACAAGCACAAATGTGTGAAATAGAAAAACCCCAGAGGTCGGGCAGCCTGGTCCCTTGGCACAGGGCCTCTAGTCTGACATCTAATAGAGTTATAGATAGTCCTCAGGCTGAAAGGGCATTTGGGACACATTTCCCCCAGGGACTCCTAATGCTCACTCCTTCCTTTCCCTTTTTTCTCCTAACCTCTGATCCCACTTGGTAGATTTATAAATCTGTGAGTCCCTCATGCCCACCCAGACCTATAGTTCCCTGGGAAAAGAGAAAGAAAAGATAAAAAGGGGACCAGGTTTTCAAGGCTGATTTTGGAGACAAGTTTTCTGCAGATTGGCTCAAATGGGGTACTGAAGCTGAGGTGGGCATGGGGATAAAGAACTGTAACTATGACTAAAGGATAGCCACTTCTGGAAGGTTAGTACCCCAGGCCGCACACAAACATTTCCTCCCCCTTGAACTCAGACCCATTGGCAGACATTTCCCACAACTCAGTTTTGGCAGCTGAAGCTTCTCTCCCCATGGGATGCTGCTGGGATGTGAGACTGATTCTGTTTCAATTCTGCTGAGCTGCAGGGGAGAGGTCAACTGCTATAAAGAAATAGTTCCCTCCCCAAGAATTGTGGATTCTTTTGTAATCTATTTTACTATACATGAAATTTAAAAAAAACAAACGTTGATTTTAGAAATTCGTGTTCAGACTGAGTATGGATTAACTTGTACTAGGTGAGGATTTAATGTGCGCTAAGTGAGGTTGCATTAATTTAATAGGCCTGTGGGCTGATGACAGGATGTGTGGATTAAAGGGGACAACAATGAAGAAAACAGGGTAAAGCCACATAATTTGCTGCAGGCTGAACTCTTACAGTGGTGTCTGGAAAGAAGAATATTAAGTGACCAGGGGTAGCTGGAGTGTCTTGAAAGTAGGGTGTTCTGGTGGCAGAAAAGGGCTTAGATGAACAGTTTTTCTTGTACTAGACTAATGTGAAGATGGGGAGCAACTTTGCGTCTCTCCCAGTTTCTAGAATGGTGCTTCATACACTTTGTAGACTTTCACGGATCTGTGATCTTATTGATAGTGGATATTCCCTCTCATGGTGCAGATTGCAACCCATCCATGCCTGTGAATCCTTAGCTAAGGTAAGCTCTGTATACAGTAGGCACTTAAAAATGTTTGGTAAATTACTTTGTTCTTTGCACATTGTCCTATATAATGGAAATGGAAGTTGGTTCAAGAGAGACATTGAGCAAACAAGCCAGTTATAAAGCAAATAGACACTAGGGGAAGAGGAAGAGAACAAGTATTTATTACATGTATATAATACACACACATGTGTATTTGTGTATTACACACATCTCTATGGATATATATAATATATATAATTTATACGCTGCCTACTACGTGCTAGCTTGTACTAAGTGTTTTATAAATATCTCATTTGATCTTCACAACTCTAGGAGGCAGGCATCATTTCCATTCACAGTTGAGGTGAGGCCAACAGAGCTTTAAGTGACTTACCCAGGGTCACACAGCTAGTAAATGTCTGAAAGCAGATTTGGACTCAGGTCTTCCTGACTCCAGGTTGAGGACTCTATATGCTGCCCACCTAGCTGCCTCTAGGATAAGAATTTTTTTCCAACTGCCACGAAGGCAGTAGAAGTAGGCGCTTAGAGTTTGGTCAGACATTGAAGGCTCCAAGGTCATCTGCTGCATCCCAGGCCATTGCCAGTTGTCTTGACTTTTGTCTTGGCACTGGACTCCATTGACTGGAGGA
This sequence comes from Trichosurus vulpecula, assembly GCF_011100635.1. NCBI lineage: Eukaryota > Metazoa > Chordata > Mammalia > Diprotodontia > Phalangeridae > Trichosurus > Trichosurus vulpecula. The sequence goes on from NC_050574.1 coordinate 177,350,229, forward strand.
GTGAGTGAGGCTGATGACTTTGTGCAACTCTGCCTCACTTAAACACAGTTCACATGCAAGTCAAGATATCACCCTTGTGATGTCATTGGTCCACTTTGAAAACAAAGGATGAACAACAGTACCTGCCTCTAGGAAATGGTTAGACCAGAGCTGTTACTCTATGGACTTCAAAGGTTCAGAGCATCATAGGTGGAGAGCTGAAAGGATCACAGGGAAATGAGGGGGTGGAGTGGCGTAGAGTCCAACCCCCTCCTTTTGCTAATGAGGAAACTTGGATCCTGAGATGTTAAGTGGCTTGCCCACTTGCTGCTGTAGAGACAGACAGACAAGCAAAAATAGTCAAAAATAGGGGTGGGATGCCAGGTGGATTTCAGAACAGGCCTCAGGGTAGGGGCACCTCCACAGAGAATGCTTATTTTAAACCCAGTCCTTTCCCATGCTGTGCTATGTTGTGACAATTTCATGCCACATGAGCATTTGGGTAGAGAGAACTGTCATGGAGATGAATGGGATGTTGTCAGGATGGCCCTGTCTGACCATGTCGCACTTGGACTTCATGTCAGAAAACAGCGAGGGGTGGGGAGAGTTAGGATTTGGCTTCTGGCAATCTCTCCTTCACTGTGGCTCCTCTTTTTATAAGGTCATAAATGTAGACGTGGAAGGGACTCTGAAGACCACGTAGACCAGCCTTTTCACTTTGTGGATAAGGAATCCAAGGCGGAGAGATAAAATGAGTGATTTGTCCAGGGTTACATCGTTAGGAAGTATCTGAGGCAGAGTTCGTACTCAGGTCTTCCTAAGTCGAAACCCAGTGTTCCATCCCTTCTGTGACACTTCCTTTCCCTCAGGAGAAACTCTCCTCATCCCTGTAGAGTTGAGGCTTTGGCGCTAGCCAAAAGAGCCCCAACCAGGGCAAAGAGACAAAGACTTTGTCCCAGGGGACTGAAGTTTGGAGAGCTTCAAAGCTCTTAATGTCCATTGTCACTGTGGAAATAACTGGGCTTACCACCTATTTAGCCAGAAGAATTACTTAAAGTCAGAGGCTACATGATAGAAAGCTGGTGTCTGAACCATAATTAAGCTCTTCTCAATGTTCTCTTTGCCTTAAACACATTTTCTTCTACTTGCCCAGGGCACAAAAATACTCCTTATTGCTCTGGCATTGGCTGCATCTGATCCCTGGGGCTATTCTGTATCTCCACTGAGAAGAAAAATAGAAGACACAACTGTAGCGGCAAAGGCTGTGAGATGCAATCAATCAACCAATAAACAAGCATTTATTATGCTCCAACTCTGCCAGGTCCTATGCTAGGCTCTGTGGTTACAGAGACAAGGGATTTACAATTCATATGGGAAATGAGCATGTACACACATAGTTCTATACAGTGTAGGCAAAGTAAATACAGATGATTTCCAGGGGGAGAGACTAGCAGCTGGAGGATAAGGAAAGGCCTCATATAGAAGATGGTGGTTGAACTAGGCTTTGAAGGGAACTAGGGATTCTGAAGTGGAGGAGGCACATTTCAGGCAGTGTAAAGGGGCAGAAAGAGGAGATGGTACTAACAAGAAGGCCAGTTTGATTGGACAGTAGAGTGTACAAAGGGGAGAACTTATTATTACTAATAATAACAAAAATTAAAATTAATAAATAAATAAAATAAATTAAAAATCAAATAAAATTAAACAATTAAATCATTAAAAAAGTATTTACATAGCGCCTTAAGGTCTACAAAGCTCCTTTCATATGTCAACTCCCATAAGAGGGATGATAGGATGAGAGAATTAGAGCTGGAAGGTCCTTAACAGGACATCTACATCATTTTCCACCTGAGGTTAGATGATTGCTCCCACCCCACATAGATAGTAATTGGCCAGTTTGGGATTAGTTGAAGGTCTGGGAGTTGAAACAAGGTCCTCTGACTCAAAAATCCAGCATCCTTCTTGTTGAACCAGGCATTATTTTCCATTAAGGATGATTTGAATGAAATGGTCAGGATTGATCAGTCTGCGCTCTGCTCCAGGCCTGATAAAATGTCCAGAGACATTCAATTATTCTGTTCATCTCATGGGATTCAGTAGTTGGAAGTCTGCTATGTCCATAGGCCCACTCTGCCCACTTTAGGGGAAAAGGAAGAGAAATGGGTCCTACCCGGGGAACTCTCAGTCTCAGTAGGGCGAGCAACGTACAATACACATATTAAAGAAACAATTACACTTCCTACATAGCTGCCCCCTCCTCTAGTCCGCAGACTGTTTGGAGTCCCCCCGATTCAGGGCCACTTTTCTTCTCAGTGGTAAGACCCTGAGCCAATTCCCTGTTGTCCTTTCTCAGTCCTTCACCAGAAGAATAATCAGTTAAAGCATATAACAAACTCAGTTTGCTAAATAATCATTAAAAGCCTGCTGCCCAAAGGACCAATTTGAGTCTCACAGGGTTAATACAGGAGGCTGACCATCCCTGGAGGAGGGGGACCAGCAAGAGAGGAAGGAGGAGGAATATTAGAGAGGGGAGGGGCAAACAGAGCATCCAGGGAGAAGGAGCTTCCCACACCCCTCCCTGAGAAGGCTGGCGAAAGCTAGCCAGCTCCAGATCCTCCATTTCCTTGCTGTCAGATCCCATTATCCTCCTTGTGTTCTATGATGTGGAAAGCAATCTAATTGGGCCCCCAGTGCCCAGAGTGAGTTGTGGTGTCAAGCTGATGAGAGAAATAGAAACATGTACAGCTCTTGTAACCCAGTCTTTAAGTTGCATTAATGAAATTCACAGGTTCTCCCTATAACCATGCAAGCTTTTGTGAGCTAGGAAGAGCCTGGCAGTTACCCCCACCTCCCATGCCCAGCTCCTGCATTTTCCTTATTTTTACATTTTGTTAAATAGACAATTTCTTAATTTCCTGTTAGGAAAAGTAGGAGCCTGGGCTGGTTCTCACTCATTTGTGACTCCTGGGGTTATTTTTGCCACTGCCTCTCACAAGACCCACGTGGCCTTGCTGTCACTGTTGATTTGGTTTTGCTGAGTGATCCCTGGCAGGTCCCCTGGAATTGTCCTCCCACTAAGCCAGGGTCCTGAGGCTGAAGGATTTGTCATCAGAGAGCGACAACCTACATCCAGGCAGCATGAAAGCTCACCTCCACGTATATATTAAGGGTAAAATGCATGTAGACTCAATTAGATTTGGGACTCTATAATTTACCATTAACCCCATCCCCTTGGGCTCTAGTGACTCTCTACTTCCTACATCATCACCCCCCTCCCCTCTCCAGTGCTTCAGTCCACAGATTGATTGGAGCTCCGCCAATTCAGGGTCACTCTTGTTCTCAGTGTTAGGACCATGAGCCAATTCCCCCTTGTCCTTTCTCTGTCCTTGACCCATATCTCACCCCACCTCGCCCCTACTCCAAAACCAGAAGATGACTCAGATATCAAAGGCCCTGGCAGAAATCCCCACTTGTCTTGATTATGTAGCTAGCATTTACATATATTATCTTATTGGATGCACACCACAACCCTGTGGGTGATATTATCACCCCATTTTACAGAGAGGGAAACCAAGTTTCAGGGAAGTTAAGTGACTTGCCAAGGCTCATATAGCTAGTGTCTCTGGCAAGATTTGAGCTCATGTCATCCTGTCTCTAAGTCCAAGGCCATATGTCTCGCCACCTGTAGCATTGCCTCTTACAACCAACTGGGCCTAGGGAGATGAAAACACTGTTTAATATTGAGCCAGCCTTCAATAGGTGGCCTGGAGAGAACCACAGACAAAGCTCAGAGCTTCCTATTGAAAGGCCACAGGCTGGAACAAGGCATATTCCTGGGATCTTCTGGTCTCAGCACAGACCTTGTGACTTGTATCTTCTTTGATTTTTGACATGGATGATTGAGGAGATAGTGTGGCATAGTGGATATAACGCTACCTTTGCAGTCAGAACACCCAAATCTTGGTTCTGCTACTTTGTGGGACCTTGGGCCAAGTCACTTAATGTCTATAGACCTCAGTTTCCCCTGCTATAAAATGAAGGGGAAGATGAAGGGCAGTTGGACTAGATAACTTCTTAAGGTCCTTTCAAACTCTAATGGTCTATGATTCTACGATCATCAGCCTTCCAGGTTTGATTTCTGCCTTTGACGTCAGTCCTGCTTGGTGCAGCTGATCAAAAAGTCTTGGTTTCTTCCTTGGCAGAAGCCGATTAGATTGGAGTGGGACTCTTTCCCTCAACACTCCCAACCCAACAACTCACAACTGAGCACTGGAACACAGAGCCAACCAAGTTAGTGAAATACTCCTCCCAAATGCCCCAGCCAGCCCCTTCCTCAGATCGCACCACAATCTCCCCTTCCCAACATGCATGATCCTGGGCCCTCCTAGGCCCTGGCGATGTGTTGGCCATAGCCAATCATTCTATGTCAATGAGTAAGAAGTTACCAACTATAATCCTTCTGGATTAATGATGGAGGATCTTTGGGCCTTACTGTCTCTTCTTCCTTTGAGTCCTAGGGATCGTTGGGTCTTGGCATTCGCCCTATAGCTGAACTCTCCTACATGTGTTTTTTTCTCCAATTAGAATGGAAGCTCTTTGAGAGCAGGAACTACCATGATTATCTGTTTGTATTTCCATATTTAGCATCTAGGAAACAGTTAATGTTTTTCCGTTCCATGCCATTCCATTCTATTCTATGCCATGCCATGCCATGCCATCCCATCCCATTCTATCCTATCCTAACTGAGAGGCAAAGTGATCTTATGAAAATCATGATGACTTTAAGGTTCAGGAGAGACCAGGGCACATATCCCAACTCTGGTGCTTGAGTCCCCCAGAGACTGTTTTCTCATCTGTAAAATAGGGATAATAATACTCATACTACCCACACCACAAAGTTGTTGTCTTTTTAATGACGAAAGGACTCTGAAAACCTTAAACTGCAAAATAAACATGTTTATGATAACATTATTATCATTGACCTCAGCTCAGAACCCCTGGAATACTGTCTCACTTGGCTCCCATTCCCAATGTGCCCTTGTGCCTTGACCTTTCTTGCCTTCCATCTTAGCAGTCTGGTCATATGGTACCATGGTTACTCCTGAAAACCTGGAAGAAATATGGCCAAAACAGGTCTAGGCACTCAGCAAGCAACAAGTTCACTAGATATCCTCATGTCTAGCAAACTGGTACTACCACCAAGAGAAGAACAGGACTTTCTCTCCTAGTTCCCATGGCCTTTCCCCTCCCCTCTCCATGTGAGTAGCAACTGAGTCACTTTAGAGGACCAGAACGATAGAGCCAAATGGTGCTGGTAACACTAAGTACAGACTCATCACTCAGGTTAGCTTGGCACATTAACAGAACAATTAAACTCTTGCTTCCAGTTTGGCAGGTGACCAGGTCCAGTGAGTCATAGGGCCCAGTAGCAGGGCAAATGGTAAATCCTGGTGGCCTCTATGTTAACAGCACTGACATACTTGGGTCATTCTATTTGTCTTTTGTTGCTCCATTCTTACTTGGACCCTTCGTATACTATATGATCAAGAGTTTGTCTTTCAATTCTCTTAGTCACTAAGGGCTGTTTTCTGTCTGGAGCCTGATTCTCTTCCATTCTGGGCTGAAATTGTCCTCTAGTGACCTAAACCCTCACTTACAAGAATCCTCTGAACTCAGTCACTGAAATTTCCTGAGTCTGCCTCTCCTTTATTCTGGGCACACAACTAGCCTTCACTGGTTCCCCTAGATTGTTCCTGCTTTTAAGACTATTTTAGGAGGCCTACATGTGTGGTCAGTTACTATGCTCCTTCCTTGGCTGCCCTACCCTCCATATCTACGCTCTACTATCTGCATCAATCAACCTGTCTCCTCTGCAGCATCCTCCTGCTTTTGGCATACTCCTAAAGGAGGGGGGTAACTGTCAATGTTGCTTTACTTATTCCTGAACTATTGAGAGCTCTGCCTTGCATGCTGGGTCACCAAACCCTCAGGAGGGGCATGAGTCATATCTCTTATGCCAGCTCCTCATCTCTTAGCATTACTTTTTGGTTTTGCTCATCACAAAGACAGGTCATAACTGTGTGAATAATGGCAGGATGATGACTAAAGGCATGATAATGATAACAATAAAAAATAATAATAAGGTATTTACATAGTACTTTAATACTTATAATGTGTTTTCTTTTTTACATATTAGTGATTTTATTTAATATTTTAGTTTTAAACATTGATTTCCACAAGATTTTGAGTTGCAAATTTTCTCCCCATTTCTACCCTCCCCCCTATTTCCAAGATAGCATATATTCTGATTGCCTTGTTCCCCAGTCAGCCCTCCCCTCTTTCACCCCACGCCCCCCATCCCCTTTCCCCTTACTTTCTTGTAGGGCAGGATATATTTCTATGCCCCATTCCCTATATATCTTGTTTCCCAGCTGCATGCAAAAAACAACTTTTTTATTTTTTTAAGCATCTGCTTTTAAAACTTTGAGTTCCAAATTCTCTCCCCTCTTCCCTTCCCACCCACCCTCCCTAGGAAGGCAAGCAATTCAATATAGATCACCCATGTATCATTATGTAAAACACTTCCACAATGCTCATGTTATGTAATTAACTATATTTTCTTCCATCCAATCCTGTACCCCTTTATTCAATTTTCTCCCTTGACCCTGTCTCTTTTCAAAGTTGTTTGCTTTTGCTTACCTCCTCCCCCATCTGCCCTCCCTTCTATCATCCCCCTTTTTTATCCCCTTCCCCTTACTTTCCTGTGGAGTAAGATACCCAATTGAGTGTGTATGTTATTGCCTCCTCAAGTTGGATCCAATGAGAGTAAGATTCACTCATTGCCTCCAGTTCCCTTTCAATAGAACTTCTTTTTCTTGCCACTTTTATGTGAGATAATTTACCCCATTCTATGTCTCCCTTTCTCCCTCTCTCAATATATTCCTCTCTCGCCCCTTAAATTTTTTCAGATATAATCCCTTCATATTTAACTCATCCTGTGCCCTCTGTCTATATTCTCTTCAACTCCCCTAATACTGAGAAAGGTCTCATGAATTACACACATCATCTTTCCATGTAGGAATGTAAACAAAACAGTTCAACTTTAGAAAGTCCCTTATGATTTCTCTTTCTCATTTACCTTTTCATGCTTCTCTTGATTCTCATGTTTGAAAGTCAAATTTTCTATTCAGCTCTGGTCTTTTCATTGAGAAAGCTTGAAAGTCCTCTATTTTGTTGAAAGTCTATATTTTGCCTTGGAGCATTATACTCAGTTTTTCTAGGTAGGTGATTCTTGGTTTTAATCCTAGCTCCTTTGATCTATGGAATATCATATTCCAAGCCCTTCAATCCCTTAATGGAGAAGCTGCTAGATCTTTTGTCATTCTGATTGTGTTTCCACAATATTCAAATTGTTTCTTTCTGGCTGCTTGTAGTATTTTCTCCTTGACCTGGAAACTCTGGAATTTGGTGACAATATTCCTAGGAGTTTTCTTTTTGGGATCTTTTTCAGGAGGTGATCGGTGGATTCTTTCAATTTCTATTTTACCCTCTGGTTCTAGAATATCAGGGCAGTTCTCCTTGATAATTTCTTGAAAGATGATATCTAGGCTCTTTTTTTCGATCATGGCTTTCAGGTGGTCCAATAATTTTTAAATTATCTCTCCTGAATCTATTTTCCAGGTCAGTGGTTTTTCCAATGAGATATTTCACATCATCTTCCATTTTTTTCATTCTTTTGTTTCTGTTTTATAATATCTTGATTTCTCATAAAGTCACTAGCTTCCACTTGGTCCAATCTAATTTTTAAGGTGGTATTTTCTTCAGTGGTCTTTTGGACCTCCTTTTCCATTTGGCTAATTCTGCCTTTCAAGGCATTCTTCTCCTCATTGGCTTTTTGGAGCTCTTTTGCCATTTGGGTTAGTCTATTCTTTAAGGTGTTATTTTCTTCAGTATTTTTGGGTCTCCTTTAGCAAGTCATTGACTTGTTTTTCATGGTTTTCTTGCAGATGTTGGAGTGGTTTGCCATCTCCTTATTTTGGGGTGGGCATGTTAATGGGAGGGCAGAAGGTGGAAGAGTTGGGGATGTTTCAGTTTTATGGCCTTTACTTTGCTTCTCCTAACCCTATAAATGGCTGTTTAGAACATTTGTAGCTCATGCCTCTGTAATTCCTCCTACCATTCCTCCCCAGGCTTGAGAAATATCCTAAAATAATGGGAGAGGCCTATCTGGTAACCCAGGGTATAATTACCGTCTACAGTGGGAACTTAGAATGATGATCTGGAAGGGCCATTTGGTGCCACAGCACTAATGTAGAGAGCAAACCACCTCCTCTTCCTGTGCTTCTGTATAAACCCGACTTTTGAAGCCAAGAAGGGGACTACAATAAATCCAGAAAGCCTGGCTCTGAAAGTTTGCTATTTTGGCCTAGAGAAGAGAAGGCTTAGCCAACCTAATATCTCTCTTTAAGTATATGCAGCATTATTATATCAAAAATATTATACCAGCTGTCTCCACCTCCAGTAATGGCCAAACTGAAGGAACTACATTTGAATTGCAGCCAGAAAGATTCAGGCTTCAGATAGGTGGACTGTATGGTCATTGAAACAACTTCTAAATCAAAGATTCTTATAGGAAAGCTGAGACTGGACACAAGAAATGACTTCTTGAGGGGGGAGGATGCAATGCAGAGCTTTCTTTCTTAAGAGATATTTAAGTGGAAAGTGTTCTGCATTTGGAGTCAGAGAACCTGGGTTTGAACCCCCGAAGCTCTGCCATTTACTGCCTGACTTTGAGCCCCTCTCTACACTTCTCTGGACTTCAATTTCCTCATTTTTTAAAAAAGGGGAAGGGGTGAGGGTTAAATACTCTGGCCCCTAAGGCCCCCTCTAGCGCTACATTTATGATCCTTTGAAATACATAGAGATATTCACTTGGAGATACAATCACATCTGGAGGCAGGGGAGTGAATGCAGGGACAATTTCAGTTCTTCCTCTGTGATTCTGTGAAACCAGGTGGATTTTTCACTCCTAAACACTGCAGGTGTCTCCAGAGGGCTCTCCTGCCTAGCAGCTCAGTGGCGAAAGCATAGTCTCTGTTGGAATCCCCAATCATCTCTCCCCCACATTTTTCCAGCTCCCCTAAATGTGAAACTGCTCAGGCTGCTTTGCTTCCCGTTACTTCACTGGGGAGCAGATCAGTAACACCCTCAATTTTCACTTGCGTGTTTGCTTAATATTTTATATGTCCCATTCCCTTAGCATCTGTTCACTGGAGGAAGAGATGAGGAGAATGTCAATACAAATATTTTCTTAAGAAGGGGGAGAGGAGGAAGAAGCAAAAGCAATTTCAGGACTTGCTGAATGCGATATTTTTGTCTTGCTGTATTTATTGTATATTGGGTAGGAAATGAAAGAGGGAGACTGGTTTCTCCCTTAACAACTAAATACCAGCTCTTACTTTAACCTGCAGCTAGGTGGAAGGGGCAGCTTGGTGGTGCAGTGGATAGAGCGCTGTGCTTGGAATCAGGAAGGCTCATCTTCATGAGTTCAAATCTTGCCTCAGACACTTACTAGCTCTGTGACTCTGGGCAAGCCACTTAACCCTGTTTGCCTCAGTTTCCTCAGCAGTAAAATGAGCTGGAGAAGGAGATGGCAAACCACTCCATCATCTTTGCCAAGAAAACCCCAAATGGGGTCATGAAGAGTCTTACTGAATAACAACAACTTTAACCCGCAAGGAGCTGGTGCCTGGGGGAGAGGGAAGATTGGATCCAGTTCTTACACTCCAGAAGACCCGTCTTATCTTCAACTGAGTACTGAAATTGGATCTAGACAGAATACAGGATAATATATTGGAGAACCCTAGATATCACAAACTAGATCTGACATCTAGATAACTCTGATATGGGTAAACAGGGGAGATCATGGCATAATAGATAAGTAAACCCTGACCAGAGGCATTGGAAGGGACAAAAATGATCTCTGAAAGTTGGAAGGGCCCTGGGAGGCCTCTAAGTCCTTCATTGTACAGATGAAAACACGGAGGCCTGGGGGAGGTTAAAATGACTTCCTCAAGGTCACACAGGTACGGAATAGTAGGGAAGGGATTTGAACTGAGACGTTCTGACTAAAATTTCAGAACTCTTCCCATTACACCATATGGTCATGAATTAATTTTTCAGAATCAGGCTGCCTATGCGAGCTGAGGGAAGCTATTTCTCTGTGAGGCAGCTATGAAAAGGAGAGGGTGTGCCAATATAGGTTGGGTTTGTTCAGGAAAGGTTGGAAAGAGGGGTGCTTGATGATAGAAGGTTGTTCCTTATTCTGCATCATGGAGTAGAAAGAAGTGTACTTCTCTGGAGTCTGAGGAACTGGGTTCAAATTCTGACTCTGCTAAATACTATTTGTGTGACCCTGGACAAGTGAAAATAACAATAATGCTTTCATTGTTGTGTGAAAAGGGCTTTGTAAGGTACTGTATAAAGGAAAGCTATTGTTATGATTATGGATGAGCTGTTGCTTTGCCAAGAGAAGTTGGCCTTTCCTTCTGGGGGTGGGGCATTCACTCAGGAGAAACATTTCCAGTAGATGCAGAAAAATAGTAGCTTCTTGCTTTCTTTCTTATTTCATGAGCCTGTGCAAGAAGAAAACTAAAGTTTCCCCCCAAAACTTTTGGGGGGAGAAAGAGAAAGTCCTGGCAGCTGACAATCTCTACTCTGAGCCTCCCACATGACAGGGTAGGACTCAGATCTTTAATTAGCTACAATTAGGTCAGCATGAAATTAACAAGGCTTTTGAAACAAATGATGTTCATTAATGAGTCTATACCTGGGAGATTTGTAGAGGCACTCGAGATCAACGTAGTGCCTGGGCCATGGAGTGTTCAGGTGGTACGCTGACTGATGAGGGATGTGTCTTCCGATGTTGGTAGAAGTAACTGGTACTACTCTCAAGGATCTGCAGTGGCTTAGTGAATAGAGGGCTGGCCTCAGAATCAGGAACTGGAGAGTTCTTGCGTTTGATCCGGATACATATTAGCTGTGTTACCACAGGCAAGCTACTTTGACTTACTTCTTCCCCCTCCCAAGTTACTGACGATTTGCTGATTTGTATCAATGGAAGTAATTTCTATACCAGGAGTTCCTTACCCAGATGAAATCACAGGTTGGAACATTCCTCCCTACCAAAAATGGGAATTTGTAAAGGGAATAAGCATTTACATAGTACCTACCATGTGCCAGGCACTGTTTTAAGCTTTAAACACGTATTATCCCATTTGATTCTCACAACCCTGGAAGGTAGGTGCTATTATTATCCCTATTTTACAGTTGAGGAAACTGAGGCAAACAGCAGTTAAGTGACTTGCCCAGGGTCATACGGTTATCAAAGGTCTGAGATTAGATTTGAACTCAGGTAGTCCTTACTTGGGGTATAGTGCTCTATCTACTGGGTCTCACACTGGGGGAAAAAGCAGGTGGCATGTAGATTTCCAAACAGAAGATAATCATAAAATGCAATAGTTGGAAGGGGTCCTAAAGATCATCTGGTTCAATTCACCTCATTTACAGGTAAATAAACTGAGGACCAGAAAGGTAGATTGTCTATAGTATACATTCCAGAAGTAAATTGTCCATAGTCACATCTCTGTGACGGGGTTGTCTGTTGGGGCTGGGATTAGAATCTAGGTCTCCTGAGCTTCAGTCTAATTTTTTCTTCTACGACTTCATAAAGCTGAAGTAAGTACTTTCTGACTCAACACTCCTTGAGCATATAGTAACTAATGGTGAGGTTGAGGAGGCGATAGGAGACGGGAAACATGAAGGAAGAAGCCAGTCAGAGATGAGCATTTTAACATGCATAGTTGAGAGTGGACCAGCTCTTTGAGATGGGTATCTTTAAAAACCTGCTTCTTCATTCATTATCCATGTCTCCCTTCTCCCTGTGCCCTCATCCTGATTATATGAGGTTGATGCATGACATTACAAAATCTCTGGTGCTTTAAAGAGCCTCAAAAGCTGAAATAATCATTTAAATTCTGGGCCTCCAAGCAAAAAATTCTGATAATTGCAGAATAAAGAAAGTCAAAGGTGACCCTATGCCTTCCCTCAGAAGATGAGAGGAGGGCTCTGGAAAGCTGCTGAAGTCCGTTGGTCTGTCCCTAGCTCCTGAGCAGGCCCATACCTGCTGACTTTTCTAGATGGGTGGCTGGCGGTGCCTTCTTAAAGACTTCTGTTGATGGAAATGCCCAACCCCCTTTGGCAAACTCTCCAAAGGCCCCAGGTAGAAACTTTTCCCTATGGCCTAGTGAGAATTCTCCAACTTGGAGTTTATGCCCACCTCTCTGTAGTCTAGGGGGAAGAGAAAACAACAAATCCACAGTTGTCTCTCCTTCCTCCCCTCTTTCTTCCTTGCCCAATAATCACCTTTCTGAATAAGCAGTATAAAGTTACTCCTAAAGCTCGGTTTCTTAGCTTGAGAATCTTTTTTTCCTTGCTAGGAGAGTACTCTGTCTTCTTTTTAATGCTCTCTTTCAAACTCTGGAAAACCTTCAAGGTCATTCTATAATATTGGGACCATTTAAAACCAATTTGGGTGCAAAGCCTCTGCCCCTTCTCTCTTAACTCTACCACCAATTTAGTTACCCTTACTTGACTCTGCAGAGGACAGATTGCTTTATAAATTCTTAAAAACATATTTGGAACTATCAGAGTGATCATTATAATACATTATTCAGTCAGTTAGGAGTGCTTTGGAAAAAAAAAACAACAAAAGAAAACCATGAAATATATCTTCATTGTAAGTGCATCTGTTGTTTCTTGCAAACGATTAGCTGTCACTGAATCATCAATTTTATTTTATTGTGTGGCTAAGACTATTTGTTCTAATTAAGGACCATGCATGAAGCTAAACAAACTTGCCTTATTTTGTAGAAACGATCCTTTCAGTCATCCTTTGTTTACCAAATCATAAATGTGCTTGATGAGAGTTTTTCCCTTGAGTTATAATTCACAAAATGAGAACAAAAGGAAGGAGGGATTTTTAAGTCAACCTTGTAGATAGGTACCAACCCATTGAGACCAACCCAGGTCATCAAATGAATGAACTGATCATTATTTCTTACTTCCTGGACTACATTTAGTATTCACCAGAAGTAGCTGTTTATAAGCAAAATGTTCCTGATAATCCAAGTCCTTTTTTTTGTCAGTTGCTACCTCACAAACCTGACCACCTGAGGTCTGGAGTGTGACTATGATTTATATCACAAAAACTGAGTGCCAGGTGTGAAGCAAGGATTGTAGAAAACACCGTCTGGGAAAGGATCTGGCTAGTGAAGCTCCCATTTTGCCCTATGTCCTGCTACCCCGGGAAATGTATTCTCAATTGACAGGCCTTCATCCATCACATACTATGGTAGTAAGAGAAAGGAGGAAAGGGAGGGGGTCAAAAACGAAAAGAGGTAAGAAGAAGGGGCCTGTTAAGAAGAGGGAAGGAGAGTTAGCTAAGCAGTTCTGATTGAATGGCTACTATGTAGGGAGAGATTTGAAGGGAGAATTGAGTGAAGTAAACTAGGAGGGAGAATGCTAAAGAGCTGGGAATGAATTGTTTACCTCATGATTGGCGCATCACCTACCAAGTATAAGCAATGGAAAACAACGACAGAAATCTATGCATGCCTTAAGCCAAATCAAAAGCCGGGAGGTAGGTGAGGCTGCTCCTCAATGCTCTCTCTTCCTCCTTTTGATATGATACCTTCTTTTCCTCTTTCAACAGCCCCCTCTCTCAGTGAGCAGTACCCTTTGGCTGCCCAGGTCCCAGCACTGTGCTATCTTTTCCTACTTCATTCCTTCTAGTTCGGACATTTCCCCACTGACCAGACTTCCTTTCCCTATCCAAGTTTTTTCATTCCCAGATCCTTTCCTTTAGTCCTGGCTTTCTTCTGTGACAATGGGCAGTAATGTTAAGTTAGACAATATATTTTTCTTCCTAGAGAACCAAATGCCTTAACTCAATTACAACGTTCAGCTCCTTAAGAGGGCCATCCGGCAGGGAAGGCTGAGATTTGTTTCATTTTTAAAATTTTCCCTTTTATTGTGAACTTAATCACCAAAAATAAGCATTGAAGTATATTAAGAAAAGGACTGTATATGAAACTGCAAACATCTATTAGGTGCAGTTTATTTTTTAATAGAATATATTAAATTTAGCAAAGTAGTAACAAAATTGCAGTTTGTTTACATGCATCCCTTTCTGAGCAAAAGCATCCCTTTTGTTTTCTTCTGTGTATTTTAAAATATTTTGTTAATGATACCTTTCTCCCATTTTTCTTTTGTTTTTCATACCTGTCACTTACCAACTAACTCAACTCTCTCCCCTAAACAGAAAACTTCTCTTGTAACAAAGATGCATAGTCAGATCAATCGCACCAACACAGGCCATATCTGAGAAAATTTAGCTCATTCTCTAACTCCCTGACAAGAGGTGGGAGGCATGCTTCCTCAGCCATTTTCTATAGCATTCTGAAGTCTTTGGTAACCCTGAGGTATTGAGGCTGCTAGGCCCACAGGGACCATTATACTATACTCATTCTCTTCACTAAATGGCCCGTTGGCTCTAAATCCAGGCATGTATGTAGTCCAACCAGGTTCAGTCCAGCAGGATCTCAGCCTCTAATTGGGTTGAGTAGGGGAGGCTACTTTTGCTTATAATCTTCAGCTCATTAATCACCACCCCTCCCCCAGCACCCAGGGGACAAATGATTTAAAACTGATATTTAAGCTCACATCTAGGATTTCTCCAAAAGGAATGCTAAACACAGAACACTCCAAGTGCACATCTGACAAAAACAAACTTTGGTTACAATCTCCAGGCAGCTGATACTTAAAAGTCATTCAAACATAAAGCAATTTCTAGTATTGCTGATTAGGTATTTTATACTTCACCTTGGCTCTACACTGTCTAAACAACTCCTGATATGAATCTGTAAGTAAAGTGGCAAGGCTTGTGCAAATTCCCTTGTTCTTTAGCATCCACCTTCTCTGGGGCAAAAGCTTCCCTTGCCACCAGCCTGATCTGTTCTGTGGATTTGAGGTCTCCAGACTCTTGGGAGGTCATCACCATGCTTAGAAATATCTGATGTTTCAGGTTGGGTCATCAATCACTTTAATTCTTTAGAGATGGTGGTATTCTGAGATTCTCAACTATACTGCAGTGCCAGGAGAACACTGGTTTGCAAAGATGGGTTTTTATGTTAGGCTGTCCCTTGGCCACAGCAACATCATTCTGATTCTATTGTGCTATAAGAAATGAAAAGCAGGATGATATGAGAAAAATGTAGAAAGACTTCCATGAACTGATTCCAAGTGAAGTGAACAAAACCAGAAGAATGTTGTACACAGTAACAGCAATATTATACAATAAAGAACTGTGAATGAGTTAGCTATTCTCAGTAATAAAATGGTCTAAGAAATCCCAAACGGCTAATGATGAAGCACCCTATCTATCTCCAGAGAAAGAACTAATATTGTTTGAATATAGACTAAAAATTGAATTTTTCACTTCCTTTCTTTCATTTTTCTTTTATTATAGTCTTTTTGTACAAAATGACTAATATGAAAATGTTTTACATATTTGTATACATGTAACCTATATTGGATTGCTTGCCAGCTCAAGAAGGAGGGAGGAGGGGTAGGGATGGAATTTGAACTCAAACCAAAAAAAATTGTTTAAAAGTTATTTTAACATGTAATTGGGATAAAATTACATATACATATATATATTAAAACAAAACAAAAAAAAGAAATATCTGATGTTTGATCACCTATTTTGGAGATGCAAATCAGGAAAAGTGACCAGGGAGCCATGCACAAATTTACTTACTTAAGTCCATGTTCCACTTGGGAGCAGGTGGTGGGGAAAGAGAACAGGCATCCCCACAGTTCCCATGAGCCTAGAGACAGAGCACAGCATTTGCCACATGGGAGAGTTAAGGTAAGAGAGGCAAAACTAGAGGCTGTTTCTCCTTTTAAAAAGCCCATTAAGTCATCATCTCCATCTGTGCTGCTAGGTGGCACAGTGCAGAGAGGATTCATCTTTGAATTCAAACCTGGTATCAGACACTTACTAGCTGTGTGATTCTGGGCAAGTCACTTAACTCCGTTTGCCTCAATTTCCTTATCTGCAAAGTGAGCTGGAGAGGGAAATGGCAATTTGACCCAGTATCTTTGCCAAGAAAACTCCAAAAGGAGTCACAAAGAGTCAAACATGACTGAACACCTGGTTTAGCAGTGAATGAAGGGAAAATCCTTTTATTTAAAAATGCCCACATCCTGGAGCACTGAGCTGTCACATGGCTGGAAACATCCAGGAAGTTCATCATCTCCAATGTGCCCAAATATTGAGTCTCTGTAACCCCCAGAAGTTTCCAGATAAGTTCTGGGTTCAAACTCCCTGAGATGGCTCCTATAAGCCTATTCAACTTCTGTTATAGTTTCAAAGGTATTTTCCTTTACATTATTGTGGTTATCATGGAAGTGGTTCTTTCTTTCCTGCTCGCTTTACTCTGTATCACTTCATACAATTCTTACCAAGTTTCTTTGAATCCTCCATATTCATAATTCTTCTTCTTATCCACCACAATTTGTTTAGCCAGTCATCAACCTTTACAACAACAAAGATTTTTGCCTGAAATTTTTCAGGCAGGTTCCTGGGGGACATATATTTGGTACAGGCTTCTTGGTGACTTACTGAAGGGAGGGACCTTGTCATGTAGGGTTATTTTTATTGATCAGATCTTTATAAAGACCCAGTTAGTCAACACATCAAAAGTCAATACACACTTTTAAGTGCTTACTATATACCAAGCATTATGTTAGGCATTAAAGGAGACAGAAAATGGGCTCTACAAGTTTTAGGACATATAGGTATATAAGACAGCTAAGAAGTCATATAAAGCAATATGTGATGAAGTGCCAAAATGAGAAGTAGCAGCAGCAGCAGTAGTAGTAATGATAGTAGTAGCAGAAGAAGAAGAAGAAGAAGAAGAAGAAGAAGAAGAAGAAGAAGAAGAAGAAGAAGAAGAAATGATAATTCACATTATGAAGGTTTAAAATTTGCCTTCATCACAACCACAAAAGGCAGGTAGGACATTATAGATTTAATTTTAAAGATGAAAAAACTGAGGTTTTGAGAGATTGAATGACTTTGTTATTGTTGTTCAGTCGTTCAGTCATGTCTAATTCTTCATGACCCCATTGACCATAGCATGCCAAGTATTTCTATCCTCCACTATCTCTGAAAGTCTGTCCAAGTTCATATTCATTGTCTCCATGACACTATTTATCCATCTCATCCCCTGCCATTCCCTTCTCCTTTTGTCTTCAATCTTTCTCAGAATCAGGGTCTTTTCCAATGAGTCCTGTCTTCTCATTATGTGGCCAAAGTATTTAAACCTTTGCTTTAGTTTTTGACCTTCCAGTGAATAGTCTGAATTAATTTCTTTGAGTATTGACTGATATGATCCCCTTGCTGTCCAAGGGACTCTGAAAAGTCATCTCCAGTGCCACAATTCGAAATCATCAATTCTGAAGCATTCAGCTTTCTTTATAGTCTGACTCTCTCAGCCATAGCTTTGACTATATGGACCACACTGTTGGCAAGGTGATATTTCTTCTTCTTAATATCCTGTCCAGATTTGCCATAGCTTTCCTTCCAGGGAGCAAGCGGGTCTCTTAATTTCTGGCTGCAGTCGCCATCTGCAGTGATCTTTGAGCCCAAGAACATAAAATCTGACACTGTTTCCATTTCTTCTCCCTCTATTTGCCAGGAAGTGATGAGACCAGTTGCCAAGATCTTAGGGTTTGGGGGTTTTTTTATGCTAAGCTTCAAGCCAGCTTTTGTACTCTCTCACTCTCATCAAGAGGCTTCTTAATTCCTCTTCACTTTCTGCCACCAGAGTGGTATCTGAGATTGTTGATATTCCTCCCGGAAATTTTAATTCTGGCTTTTGATTTGTCCAGTCTAGCATTTCACATAATGTACTCTGCATGTAAGGTATATAAATAAGGTGACAATATACAGCCTTGTTGTACTCCTTTTACAATCTTAAACCAATCAGTTGTTCAATATTCAGTTCTAACTCTTGCTTCTTGGCCCACATACAGGTTTCTCAGGAGACAAGAAAAATGATCTGGTACTCCTCTCTCTTTGAATACTTGCCACATTTTGTTCTTGCCACACAGTCAGAGACTTTAGTGTAGTCAATGAAGGAGAAGTAGATATTTTTTCTGAAACTCCCTTGCTTTCTCCATGATCCAGAGAATGTTGGCAATTTGGTCTTTAGTTCCTCTGCCTCTTCAAAACCCAGGCTGCTCTTCTGGTAATTCTCAGTTCACATATTGCTCAAAGCAAGGTTGCAAAAGCGTAAATATAACCTTGCTGGCATGTGAAATGAGTACAATTGTTCTGAAATTTGAACATCCCTTGGCATTGCCCTTCTTTAGGGTTGGGACACAAACCCATCTTTTCCAATCCAGTGATGACTGTTAAGTTTTCCAAATTTGCTGATATATTGAATGCAGCACTTTAGAAGCAGCATCTTTTAGGATTTTAAATAACTTAGCTGGAATTCCTTTACCTCCACTAGGCTTATTGTTAGCAATGCTTCCTAAAGCCCACTTGAATTTGTTCTCCAGGATCTCTGCCTCTAGATCAGTGACCACACCATGTTAAGATCTCTCTTGTATAGTTATTTTTTGTATTTTTGACATCTCATCTTAATCTCTTCTGTTTCTGTTAAATCCTTACCATATTTGTCTTTTATCATGCCCATTTTTTGCATGAAACATTCCCTTGATAAGTCTAACTTTCTTGAAGAGGTTTCTTTTCTTTCCCATTCTATTGCTTTCTTCTATCTCTTTGCATTACTCATTGAAGAAAACCTTCTTATTTCTTCCTGATATCTTCTGGAATTTCACATTCAGTTGGGTATATCTTTCCCTTTCTTTTTTCCCTTTTGCTTTATTTCTTTCCTCAGTCCTCATCAGACAACCACTCAGTTTTCTGGCTCTTCTTTTTCTTTGGAGTTTTTTTTTGTTGCTACCTCCTATATAATATCTCAAAACTCTGTCCATAGTTATTCAGGTATTATTGGTGTTTGTCCTTCATTCTTGAAGAGGATCAATGACATCATAAGGGTGATGTCTTGACTTGTGTATAAATTGGATTTAAGTGAGGCAGAGCTGCACAAAATTCTGAACCTCACTCGGTTGTCCAGAGTCATTGAAGTACAGCGGCAAGACGTAGTCAAGATAACTGGTGATATGACTGTCTACCAGATCTAATCCCTTAAATCTATTCATCACTTTCACTTAACTCCACTTTAACCTTTGAATAACTTGCCTGTCCTTAAAAAGCTAGTGTGCCAGAGTTAAGATTAGGACACAAGTCTCCTGACCTTAACTTCAGGTTCTTTCTACTAAACCATATAGCATATCTTAAATGGTACAAAAATTAATGTCATAGAGCTTCATAAAAGGTGTAAGGAATTTGAGTGCATGCGAACAGTTAGGAGATGCTGGGACTCATAGAAAAGGAGAGTCCTACCAAGTTAGAAAGACTTTGAATATTGTCTGATCACAAACTGTATATCTGTATCCAGACCAATCTAGGAGTCATTCTTAACAGGAAGGTTGGATTACATTTCTTTGACCATAATGATTCATGAAACTCCCTAGAAAGATACTGAAGAACTGTGCTATATGTCTGTGACTCCAGTGAAATCATAGATGGATATATTGGAGAAGGTTGGGGCTGCAAAAGAATCTTGGATGCCAGGTAAGAGGAATTTAGACTTTATCCTGAAGACTGGGAAGACATGTTGGAGGTTTATGAGCACATTACAGGTGTTCAGTGGATACCCAACAGCTATAATGCAATGACTTTTTCCAAAGTCCATGGGCTTGACCAGAATGCCTGGCCTTGGTCTGTGCTTTCTGGCCAACTTCACCAGCTAGGACAGTACTCCTGGGACCTTGGGTTTACTAGGACACATCCTCTCTGACCAGAGGCTTCTAGAGGCTTTAAAGGGGGAAAACTTTTACCATGGTTTTCCTGGGTTTTATTAAACACTTCTGGGCAGACCCTAGAACTTAACAAAGTGAAAACATTTCTCCCTCTTGGTGACTTTGGGTGATAATTCAGTCCATTCAGGCTGCTGCTTTAAGTTATTGCTGTACTTTAAGGCTCCCATGCTGTCCCTAGCAAAAGAAGTGAACTTCAGTCTCGGAAGAACAGCCCCAACCTGATGATGCCAGAAAAGCGCCGTGTTCAGAATTTTGATGTCAACAGGCTCCAGCTCCCAGTGGTACCAATGCTTTTCCCTCTATAACATAGGCCAGTCAAGGCCCTCTCCTAGCAATGAAGGCTCTCTCTTAGGAACAGAGCCTACTATTTCCTCTCCCCATTTTAGCATCAATTTGTTCCTCTAGTCTCAACCAAATGATTTGAGGGTTCTGGGAGCCTTTACTCCTTTTCTGTTATATAAATAGGACTGCTTCACTACCATCATTCATTCCTTCTCTTCCCTTCCTGTCCCTTCCCTTCTTTGCTCTCCCTTTCCTTACCCTTCTCCCTTCTCACCCCCACCCTCCCATCCCCTCTCTTTTTCTTTCCCTTCCCTTTTCTTCTCTTCTCTTCCCTTCCCTTCCCTTCTCTTCCCTGTCCTTCCTTAATCTTCCTTTGCCTTCCCTACCCTTTACTTTCTTGTTTTTGCTTGTTTTTTTTTTTGGCAGTGCAATTGGGGGTTAAGTGACTTGCCTAAGGTCACACAGCTAGAGGCTTTAAAGGGGAAAAACTTTTACCATGGTTTTCCTGGGTTTTTATTAAACACTTCTGGGCAGACCCTAGGACTTAACAAAGTGAACACATTTCTCCCTCTTGGTGACTTTGGGTGATAATTCAGTCCATTCAGGCTGCTGCTTTAAGTTATTGCTGTACTTTAAGGTTCCCATGCTGTCCCTAGCAAAAGAAGTGAACTTCAGAAGAACAGCCTACTCACTGCGCCACCTAGCTGCCTCTACGCTTTACTTTCAATAAACGTTTTATTGATACTTTTTTTTTAATTACTGTCACTGACTAATGCATTGTTGGTGAAGTTATGAACTGATCCAAACATTCTGGAGAGCAACTTGGATCTATGCCCAAAGAACAATCAAACTGTACATACTTTTTGAACCAGCGATAATACTACTAGATGTGTATCCCAAAAAGATTATAAGAAAGGGAAAAGGACCCACATGTACAAAAATGTTTATAGCAGCTCTTTTTGTGGTGGCAAAAAAAATGGAAATTGAGAGTATGCCCATCAATTGGGGAATGGCTGAACAAGCTGTGGTATATGAACGTAATGGAATACTATTATGCTATAAGAAATGATGAGCAGATAGATTTCAGAAAAACATGGGAAGACTTACATGAACTTATGCAAAGTGAAGTGAGCAGAACCAAGAGAACATGGTACACAGTAACAGCAACATTGTATGTGAGCATCAGCTATGAATGACTTAGCTCTTCTCAGCAATACAATGATCCAAGACAATTCCAAAGGACTCATGATAGAAAATATTATCCACATCCAGAGAAATAATTGATAGACTCTGAATGCAGATCAAAGCATACTATTTTCACTTTATCTTGGGGGGGGGGTATTTTTTTCCTGTTGGTTTGTTTCTTCTTTCACAACATGATTAATATGGAAATCTGTTTTTCATGACTACACATATATAACATACATCAAATTGCTTACTGTTTTAGGAAGAGGGGAGGAAAAAGAGGGTGGGAGAAAAATTTGGAACTCAAAATTTTGTGAAAGTGGATGTTAAAATCTTTCTTCACATATATTGGAAAAAAAAATAAAGTATCATAAAAAATCACTGTTACTTCCAATAATCCTCCCATACTCCTACCATAGAATCCTCTTTCGTAATCCTAAGGATAGGGGTTAATTGAATTAAATGCAGTCACTCCTCCAATCCTATTTAAAGTGACTACCTTAACCAGGTGAGAACACCTCTTCTTAATCAATTAAGGGCATTGGACAAGATGCAAGACACCCTTGACCAGTTTAGGAAGGAGTGAAAGCCATTTGATGAAATGGGGTGACCACAAAGGAGGTGATCAGGATTGGTTGAAGAGACTCAGTTACCCTCTATGGGTCTTGCATAAAATAACAAACCGGTTTGGAATACAGGATTTGAGTGTCTGAAAACCTAGTTACAGCAAAACTCCTGAAAAAAAATCAATTAAGGGCAGGGGGAGAAGAGCCTCTGTCTCCCCCACCTCCCTTCTCCTTTAACCAGAAGATTTCCTTGAGAAGTTCAAAAGGTCTAGAAGATTTAGGTTTCTTATCATCATCTTAGAAATATTCTTGAAACTGCAGTAACTGTGGAAGTGTTTGCATTAGGAGCTGAAGACAAATAAGGCACACTGAGGAAAGGCAGCTTAAGGACTTTGTAGAGATTCCAGTAGAAAGCTATATCACATCTAAGAGGACCTTCATCAGGACTCAGAAGGAGAAAAGGACTCCAACAACCACAATTAGACCTTTGCTACAGATCGTCCAAACTTGAGCCTACTTTCTCCTAGTCTGTGTGTCTCATGGGAAAATGTGCCTACATTCTGAGGGGATATTTTATAGTTATTATTCTTACTATCCCACCTTAATATATGGCCCTAAGTAAAAGCTAGTTAAGTTTATCTAGTCAGTGAGAATCAAAGGGAAAGTACACCAGTGGGGGCTCCTGAGTTATAACATTATAGAAGCCACACCCAACCCTTCTGGTTTATCCTTAGAACACAAAGGTGAATAAGTGGTAAATGACCTCTGGCTTTCCAGCCTGATGGTTTGAGTGGGGGTTGGGAAGCAGCCCCAGAGGACGTATTATATGAAAAGGATAGTTAAGAAAACAAATCTATACATCCGTCCATATCTAACAAGGCATACTTTATCATGCATCTGTATTCCACCACCTCTCAAACAACATCTCAGATAATATCTCTCCATTAGACTGTGGGGTCTTTGAGAGCAGGAACTAGTTTTTGTTGTTGTTGTTGTTTTCCTTCCATTGTATCTCTAGTGCTTAGCACAGTGCCTGGCACATAGTAGGTACTTAACAATTTTTTTTGTTTGTTAACTGGCTGAGCCAAGAGGAGAGATTAATCATTTCATTCATCAGAGCTCTGTAATCTTTCAGTGTTATTTTCCTTTATTATATTGTAGTAATTGTGTAAGTATTATCCCCCATCTTAGAGATGAAAAGACAAAGAGGTGATGTGGCTTGTCTATACGCAGTCATGCTAGAGCTTTTAAAGATTTTTAGCTAGGAGGAAGCTGGAGTCAACTTAAATTACTCATGAGAGATGATTGTTAAATTTTTAATGTGAGCATTTACACCTTGAAAATTGGTAAATGCTACAAATCAGGGCTTAATTTGCTATGTTGTTCATTGTCTAGACTTAAGAAAGTGATGAAGAAAATGTTAGTGTAGATTAAACTTAAAAGTTTGTCTTGCATTTGGGCCAGCGGTTGTTAAGCCTTTACCAACACACTTGTGGTTGCAACCCAGATGTAACTCTGTAACCACTGTCTTTCCATTACATCACAACACACCTATGAGTAAGCAAGGTGTATAGTTAGATGGGGGAAGGGAATGTGGTGTGAATTATCTGCTCCAGGAAGAGTGATAGAGGTGTCTATGTTCTAGGGTCAAGTACAGGTGCCTCAATAACCTAGTGCTTGGGGTCTGAGCTGATTCCCCACTAGCTTTTCTTGTAACTGTATTTTCCTTATTAAGGGAAATAAAATGCGATTCTTAAACGTTCCTCAAAAAAGAAGCAATGACATTTGGGCAAATTTGCCCAAGATTCTAACATAATCTTTGACATAGATACTTGCGTTATCAACTTAACTATTTACATACCTGTGATCTCCTCGAGTCCACATTAGGACACCTGCCCACTCCAAAGAGTTCCTGAAAAGCTGTATTCCCGCTAGGGAGGCAGAGAATGCTCTCATGATATTTCTCTATGCCTTTGAGGTTGATGAGAACGAGGGTAAAGTGAGGAGGGAGGTAAGAGAAAGAGAAGCCCATCCCATCTCCCAAATCCTTTTCCAGAGATGAAAGAGGCATCTGCTTTGAAATGCACCTCCCTTGATACTTCCTGGTCTGGGGATCAGAAAGCAGCAGAGAAGAAAAGCAGATAATCAGGTCAAAGTGATATGCTAGGGCTCCTGTTGGTGAAGACACTAGGGAAAAGAGCTTGTGGGGAGGGAAGAGATAGAGAGACAGGAGGGAGGGAAGGGAAGGACAGAGACAGAGACAGAGATGGAGATGGAGAGAGACAGAGAAAGAAAGGGAAGGAGGGGGGGGAGACAGTGGGGGGGGAGACAGAGACAGAGGGAGAAAGGGAGGGAGAGAGGAAGGGAGGGAAGGAGAGAGAGAGGGGGAGAGAGAGAGAGAGAGAGAGAGAGAGAGAGAGATGGAGAGAGACAGAGAGAAAGGGAAGGAGGGAGCGAGGGAGAGACAGAGGTAGAGACAGTCAGAGACAGAAAGAAACAGAGGGAGAAAGGGAGTGAGAGAGATAGGGGGAGAGAGAGAGACAGAGACAGACAGACAGAAAGAAAAGGAGGGAGGGGGAGAGAGAGAGAGAGAGAGAGGCAGAGACAGACAGACAGAAAGAGACAGAGGGAGAAAGGGAGGGAGAGAGAGAGACCGAGAGACAGAGGGTAGAGGGAGGGAGGGAGGGAGAGACAGAAACAGAAAGAGACAGAGAATCAGAGCTGGGAGGGAGAGAGATGGGGGAGAGAGACAGAGAGAGAAAGGGAGGGAGGGGAAGAGAGCAGGAGGGGGAAAGACGAGAGAGAGATGGAGGGAGGGGGAGAGAGACAGAGATAGAGGGAAGCAGAAAGGGAAGAGAGAGGGGGGAAGAGGGGGTGGAGAGAGAGGTGGTGAGAGAAGAGGAGGAAGAGGGAAATAGAGGGGAAAGAAAGGAGAGGGGAAAAGAGAGTTGGGAGAGAGAAAGGGGAGGCAGGCAAAGGAGGAAGAGAGGAGAAGTGGAAGAGGGAAAGAGAACAGAATAGGGACAATATTGCCTCTAGCCTAAGAACTTCATTTGAAAATAATGTGGGAGTAGTTGGGGTAGTGCCACCAGATGATAATGTCTCCCTGACAAGGGAGAGAAAGAAAGAGCCTGCTGGCCCCAGTTTGCAACTGGAATCACTTGGTGTTCTTGCCATCTGATCTCTGAATCACTTAATGAAAGACTCTGCGTCTGCCTTGATGCAGTCAGAGTGTGTTGCAAGAGAAACCAGGAGGGAGAGGAGGGGAGAGAAGAAGCAATCAGGCACCGGGTTGGGGTGGGGGGATGGGCTACAGAGCGGAAGGTGGTTTCCAGCTTGGAGTTCAATGAATTCCTTATCTTGGCAGCTTCCCTAACACTTTGCCTAGTGAGCTGCCTATGGTGGGTGCTTAATAAATGTTGCTTGAATTGAAAAGTTTAATTAGATGGATGTCATTTTTGTTATTATAGCTATGTGATAGGCATGGTGATGGCAGAAGCACTGGATTGTGAGTTGGGAAGCCTGGGCTATAGTCTTGGCTCTGCCACTCATTTAAATGGCATAATGGATAAAATTTTGATCTAGAGTAAGTAGCATTTGGATTCAAATTCTGCCTCTGATGATTATTAGCTGTGTGACCTTGGGCAAGTCATTTGTGAGGAGAGTTAGATGAGACAGTTTTTTAAGGCCCCTTTTAAGGCTCAACTCTGAATCTATAAGCCTATGATACTATGAACTATATGGGCAAGTGACTTCCCCTCTGGATCTCAGTTTCTTTCTTTGTAAAACAAAGGGTTAGGGCTTAGAGTGTCTGTGGACCTGTGGTTGAAGAATGAATGTGCCCAGTATAGAGAAAAGAACATTGTACTTCAAGTTAAAGGGCTTAAGTTCAAAAGTCACTTTCACCATTCAGAACCTCAGTTTTCCCATCTGTAAAATGGGAGGGGAGAATAATAATTCCTATATTAGCTGCTTCATAGAGTATGAGGGAAAACCATCATAAATTGTAAAGCCCTAGGTAATTTTATCAGCCCTTGTACCCAAGCAATTTCTTCTCAAAAGGAAAGCAGTAGCAACAGCACTCCTGAAGCAGAGAGGATATTACTTCTTGACTCATATATTGGGTTTTAATTTTAATTGTCCGCCTATTGGGCAATTCTTACTCATAATAGAATAACCTGGGGGAAGGAGGGAGCAGGAGGACTTGGAGTGAGCCATGAAAATGGAATGTTGATTCTCCCCCAGCAGGATGGAGTCCAGAGGAAGAGAGACTGAGTTCAAGTGAAAGGCATATCAGAAACAACGGCATAAAACTGGCCATAAAACATCCCAGAATTTCACAGAGGGTGTCAGCCTTCTGCAAGGCCTGTAGCTCTCCCCACAATGCCCCAAGCTGAGCACTAGCACTTTGAAGCTGTATGTCAGGATCCTACATGGGAAACTGGTAGTGCCTGTTGTTAGTGCCTATAAATCATCTTACAGCAGGGCTCTGTGTGTGTGTGTGTGTGTGTGTGTGTGTGTGTGTGTACATGCCATTTTGCTTTTCTTCAATTTTGACTGCTCTCAGGGGTAGTCTTGGCAATGTTGCTTTGTATTTCCCCAGGGAGAACTAAAATGTGAAATTTATGGGTTTATTGTGAGTTTCTCTCTCTCTCTCTCTCTCTCTTTCTCTCTCTCTCTCTCCCTCTCTCTCTCTCTGTCTCGCTCTCTCTCTCTCTCTGTCTCTCCTCTCTTTTTGTCTCTGTCCTCTCTCTATACTTGCCTCTGTCTCTTTTTGTCTGTCTCTTCTCTCTCTTTTCCTCCTTCTCTCTCCCCTCTTTCTATCTTTCTGTCTGCCTGTCTCTACCCTCTCTACCTGTCTCTATCTGTTTTTGCCTATTCTCTCTTCTTCTTCCCCCCCCTCTCTCTTTCTCACTCTCTCTCTCTCTCTTTCTCTCCCATCCTCCTATATCACAATACTATCATTTGAGGAATGGTCCCTAGGCCATGAATCCAGCATTCTTTTTAAAAATATATATTTATTTTATTTTTAATTTATGAAATAAAACAAGCATTTCCACAACATTAGTACAATAATAAAAAGGAGTGTGCATGACACTGCAAATCTATTATGTATATATTATATAATATATAATAAATTTACCATGTAAATTTCTTTTTCCCCTTTTTATGCTTCCCTCCTACTCCCACCCTAGAGATGGCTACCATTGGACACAAATATAATTCAGAAATTCAGGCTTTTGGTTTTCCTTCTCATCTGCTTGTAGCAGATGGAACCCATTGGAGTAAAAAGTGCTTGATGGACTTGAAAGGGGAGCAGGTATGAGTCAAAAGACAGGATGACGCAATAGAAAAGAGCCCAAAATTGAGACAAAGTTTTACCTGCCACTAACTAGGTATATGACATTGAGGAAACCATTAGACTTATCTGGGCCTCAATTTATTCATCTTAAAATGGGGGTAATAAGTCTTGCTACCTTAAAAGGTTGACAGGAGGAAGAAGTGATGTAATGCATATGAAACTGCTTTGCAAAATGTAAAGTGTTATATAAAAATAAATTATTATTCAATCAGTATATTTTTGGCATGATCAGTCAGTCAAGAAGCATTTATTAGGCCCCTACTATGTGCCAGGCACTTGTAATGGTAATGTAAATTTGAAGATCTTTCCCACCCATTAAAAGGCCCATGTGACCTGCTTATATCACCAGAAGCCTAAGTCACATGTGGTAGGAGGAGCTTGCTGATCCAGAGGAATAGGAAAAGTTGGAGCAGGAAATGCAAAGAGCAGTTAGAGCTGAGGGAGAGAGCAGAAGCAGGTGTGCTAGCTGTGCTGTGAGTGTATTTGTGGGAAGGCCACAGCAGTGGGACTGAAGGTTATGGGATGTCGAGGCTCCATGCTGTGATATTTTGTTTCAAGTTCCTTGCTGTTATGATAAAGTGGGCTCACTGGTTTGGGGAGTTGGTTGATGCTTGGATGGGTTGGACTTATTGGTTATGGGATTTGGTCCTCTGGTGTCTGATTAATGTTTTAATTCTACCTTCTATATGGAGAGTCTCTCATATTATGTGATACAGAACTATATAGGGATATTCACAATTATTGTTGATGTGTTTATTGCCTTGCTAATACAGCATTGTGCTAAATGGTGAAGATATAAAGAGAAGCAAATGCCAATCCCTGCCCTTGTGGAGCTCACCCTCTAGAAACTACGTATAAACATGCTGGATACAAGATAAATAGGAAATAATCATCAGAGGGAATCTACTAGAACTAAGAGGGATTGGGGAGGGCTTCCTGCAAAAGACAGGGGCTTGAAGCAAGCCAAGGAAGCCAGGAGGTAGAGATGAGGAGTGAGAACATTTCAGGCATGGGAAACAGCCAGAGAAAATGCCAGGAGCTGAGTGATCAATTACTGCATTATTAAATTTAGCACAATGCCTGACACATCATTAAGTGCTTAATAAATACTTGTTGCCTGACATTATTATTAGAAAAAATTCACAGACAATGACTGGCTTCAGGTCCAGATCTACACAAGAACTTAAAGAGACCAGAAGCAGGGAAGAGGTATAATGTTCACTTGGAAAAACAAAACAAAGCATAAGACATTCAGAGAGGTATAGGAGTGAGGGCAGGGAGACACAGTTGTCAAAATGATGCTTATTTGGTTTCTTGTTCCTCCTGTGATTGAAGCCCCTGAGTAAGGGAGAAAACTAATTTATCGTCTGGGACCTAGAAGTTCCTCTAGGTCCTTTCTCCATAGGTCATGCTACTTAGAGCTGGTGATTCATTTCAGAAAGGTTGAGTTGGTCCTATTGGGTGATGGTCCCCTATACTTCAGTAATGCATGCCAAACTTGACTGATGTTTTCATCTGCCTGAAGGGTCTTGGTTATGAAGCAAAAAGGGAAAAATGTTATTTTCTATAACATATGTTGGAATTTGATAAACTGTTGCTTTTGTAGTCCAGTGTCATGGCATATTCTAAATATAGTTATCCCTTCCACATCATGGGGGTTAGGGGCCTGGTGCCTCCCTTGATCTGGAAAATCCACATAAAACTTTTGGTCCTCCCTTCATACCAGAGAAGAAGCCTGATTTTTTTTCTTTTTCTTTTATGGGGCATTTACAGTATATTATTGCAAAATTTTGGTTAAGTATTTGGTCATAGGTTCTGTGTCATCTGCTGGATTTCACATGTCCTCTGTGGCTTCCACAAAACTCTCAAAAATTTCCTATTTAATTTCTTATGCCAACCAGTGACATATCAAAACCGTGGTGGGGAAAGTTGTCATGTGGAAGGGATAAATGCATTTCAGTCTCTTCAATTTGTAGACTAAGAAGTGTGTGTGTGTGTGTGTGTGTGTGTGTGTGTATGTGTGTGTGTGTGTGTGTCCCCAAATTGGGTGAAGTAGAAGGCTAGTGATATCTTTTTCTTTGTTGAAACATTCACTCTTCCAAATTTAAAAACAATTGCTATTTACAGTCATTTTCTTACCACTGTACTTCCATGACTATGGAGGAGAAAGTGAGGCTGAGGACTTTGTGCAGCTCTGCCTCACTTAAACCCAATTCATGAGCAAGTCAAGACATCACCCTTGTGATGTCATTGGTCCTCTTCAAGAATAAAGGAACAACAACTGCAACCTTGAAAAAGTTTGGAATTGGACTTCTTGGAAATAACTGAATAATATGTATATCAAATAATCTCAAAGTCAGAAGTCATCTAGTCCAACCCATGCCTGAAACATAGATTCCATCTACAGTAGCTCCAATTAAGGTTCAGAGGTTCGCTTGAAAATCTTTAATTATGAAACTCTTGTTACTTCATGAAGCAGTCCATTCCCCTTTTGGATCACTAAAATGATCAGAAATCTGCCTCTCTCTATGGATAGGGTAAAACTTCATGACAAAACAAAGGATAGAAAGGATCACAGAAGACAAAATAGATAATTTTGATCACATAAAACTTAACAGTTTTTGCATAAAAAATGTGATACAGCTAAGATTGGAAAGGAAACAACTGGGAAAAACATCTTAGCAGTAAGTTTTTCTGATAAAGGTCTCATTTGCAATATGTATAAGGAACTGATTCAAATGCATAAGAATAAGAACATTCCCCAAATCATAAGTATGCTAAGGGTATGAACAGGTAAGTTCTTAAGGAAAGGTTGAAAAAAATGCTCCCAAATCGCTAACCATTAGAGAAATGTCAATTAAAGTAAATTTGAAATTTTACTTTATACCTATCAAATTGGCAAAAATGATAAAAAAGGAAAATGACACAAGTTAATGGGGATGTAGGAAAACAGGCATATTGATGTATTATTGGTGGAGGTGTGAACGATACACCCCTTCTGGAAAACAATTCAGAATTATGCATAAAAAGTAACTAAATACAGCATATACTTTGACCCAGCTGTACTACTATGGCTAGAACTATACCTCAGTGATATCAAAGCAAGAGGAAAAATATTTCTAACTGCCATTTTTGTAGTGGTAAAGAAAACAACCCTGGATAAAATGCCTATCATTTAAAGAATGGCTGAACAAATTATGGTATATTAACATAATAAAATAACTTTACACTATAAGAATGAGGAAAAAGATGTTTCAAAGAGATGTGGAAAGACTTGTATGTTGAAAGAAGTGAGCAGAACTAGAACAAATTGTATTATAATGTCAACATTATAAAAATGAATAATTTTGAAAGACTTAAAACTTATATTAACTAAGTGATCCACCATGATTCTAGAGGACTGATAAAGAACACTGCCTACCTTCTTGACAGTTTAATATGCAGAATAAGGAATGCATTTTGGGATGTGGCCAAGATGAGAATTTATTTTGCATGACTGCACATATGTAATGCACCCTTCTTTCCTTCCTTCCTTTCTTCCTTCCTTCCTCCCTCCCTTCCTTCCTTCCTTCCTTCCTTCCTTCCTTCCTTCCTTCCATCCTTCCTGCCTTCCTGCCTTCCTGCCTTCCTTCCTTCTCAGTGGGTAGAGAGATGTGGGAAAGAGAAAAAATGCTTGATGATTGGGAAAAAAATTATGCCTTTTGTGTTGCTCCCTCTGAGGCCAAGTAGGACAATATTTTATTTTGCTAGATTTACCTGAACATTTCAGACTCTCCAGAATATTGTAAAATTCTGCCACACAGACTCAATAAACTCCAGAACCTCCCTACTGCTTCCCAGATCAAATAAAAATCCTATATTTCGTATTCAAAATCTGTCATAATTTCCCACCTCCTATCCTTTCAACTTTCAGACACCTTATAACCCTCTCTGCACTTTGTGACCTAGTAACACTGGCCTTCTTGTTCCTCAAACAAGACACTCCATCTTCTGACTCTAGACTCCTGACTCTGGCTGGCACCTATGCCTACTCATCCCCTGGCTTCCCAGGCTTCCTTCAATTCCCAGCAAAATTCCTACCTTCTATAAGAAGACTTTCTCAGTTCCCCCTTAAGTCTAGTGCCTTCCCTCAGTTGGTTATCTCTAAATTTTCCTGTATTTGTATGTAGTTGTTTGTATTAGATGCATTAGATGAGATTGCCATTTTCCTTTCCTTGTATTCCCAGTGCTTAGCACAGTGCCTGGCACAAAGTAGACACTTAATAAACGTTTATTGACTGACTGAATACATCTCCTGTTCATAGCGCAAGGGGCAGATGATCAGTTTCTCTTCTAATTTTTATGCTTTTAAAAAATATTCAAGTCAAGTATCCATTTTGAATTTATTGTGCCATATGGTGAAAAGTGTTGATCTAAGTCTAATCTCTTCTTGACTGTGTTCTATGTTTCTCAAAAATTCTTATCAAGTAGAGATTTATTTCCAAAGTAATTTGTATTTGGAGGTTTATCAAACACGGTTATTGAGTTCCATTATTTCTGACTCTCCTTTGTCTAATCTGTTCCATTGATCTATTTCTCTATTTTTAAACAAAGCCAAATGCTTTTGATGACTGCTGCTTTATAATGTAGTTTGAGGTCTGAAAGTGCTGTTCCCCTTTTATCATTTTTTTATTATTTCAATTGAAATATTAAGTCTTTTGTTTCTCTAAGTGAATTTTGTCATTAACTTATTGAGTTTTGTAAAGAATCACTTCAATAGTTTGATTAGTGTAGCATTAAAACTGTAAACTAACCTTGGTATTATTGTCATTTTTATTACATTGGCATGAACCATCCCTGAGCAATGTATATTTAAGTTGTTCTATAGTTCTACAAGGAGGTCTTTCTAATTGAATTTATACAAGCATTGAATTTGTTTTGATAAATTGATCCCAAATTTTTATCGTATTTTACAATTACTTTGAACGAGATTCCCCTTTCTATTATTACCTTTTGGGTTTTGATATTAATGTGTAGAATATGAATGATTTTCGTGACTTATTTTTAGTCTGTAATTTGTGAAACTACTATTATCTCAACTGGAATCTTTGCTGATTCCATAGGATTTTCTAAGGAAACCATCATTCTATGAGCAAATAGAAATAGTTTTCCTCCTCTTTGCGTATTTTTACATGTAATTTCTTTTTTGTCTTATTGCTATTATTAGCATTAGAACTATATAAACTAACTATATCAAACTAACTATAGAACTACATAAAATAACAGAGAGCGCAGGTATCCTTGCTTTATTCTTATATTTATTCCCATTGCTTTTGGTTTTAGATAGACATTCCTTCTGGTGTTTAAAAAAGATCCCTCTAAGCCTATACTTTGTAAAGAGTTTTTTTTTAAAGCATAAATAACTGTTATCCTTTGTCATAGGTTTTTCTGTACTTAGTGAGATTTTGTGGCTCCAGATAGTTTTATTTTTAAAATGATTGTTGAATGTTTTCCTAATGTTGAGCCATTCTTGCATCCCTTGGATCCATCCAACTTGGTCATAATGAATACTTTTTGGAGAAATTGTTGTAGTCTGTTTAGTAGGAGTTCATTTGAGACTTTAAATCAATATTAATCAATGATATTTATCTATAGTTCTCCTTTGCTTTACCTTTTCCTGTTTTAGACATTGGAACTGTATTTGTTTCATAAGATGAGTTTGATAGATTCAGTTCATTAATCTGTTTCTTTTACATTTTGCTACTGTGTGTTTTCAGGGTTAATTTTTTTCCGTGAGGACTATTCTAGCTGCATCACAGAAATTTTGTTATGCTTTTGTTTTTCACATAATTATCAGTTGTTTTTATGATTTATTCTTTGACCCAAGTGTTATTTGGCTTTTGTCATTAAATCTCCGTTCAAGTCTGTGTCTTTTATTTATGCTCTCCGAACTGATTACTGTTTTATTGTGTTATGATCTGTAAGGGATGTGTTTATGATTTCTACCTTTTTCATTCATTTTGTGATGTCTCTGTGCCCTAATAAATGGTCAATGTTTTTTAAAGTTCTGCGTGGTGATAAATAAATGTAATATTCGGCAGTCTCTTTGAGAAGATAACATAAGTCTTTTAGCTCTAGTTTCTCCAGCAATTTATTGAATTCTGTATTTGTGCTTTTTTCTACTAGCCACTTTATGGAGGGAAAACGTTAAAGAAGTTGACCTGCTAAATCCTCAAGGAGCAAAGCCAAGCAGTGCCTAAGTAACACTAAGTAAGAGGGATGCAAAGTTATTGTTATTAGCTTTCAGTAAGAACAGAACCAGAGAAAGTAGATTGAAATGGCAACAAGAAAAAGTTGGATAAAGAACTTCCTGACTTCCTGTACAGTGAGCCATAGTAATGAACTAATAGAGAGTAGATGGTATATCCTTCTTTGGAAGCCATTTAAGAATATGGTAGAGCCAAGGGGATGGGGGAGAAAAAACAACTCACCATAGCCTCTGATGCTCCTTCCAGGCTCAGGGTCCAAAAAGCAGCCAACAGAGGGATATTAATGAGGAGAGACAGCATGATCCAACCATTTTTAAAAGCATATTTGAATTTGTATAATTAATTTACTTAAGATTTATACCCTGCTGACTTCTAAAAGGACTTGAAGCAGCTTATAGATTAAGACGATATTGAACCTGGTTCCAACTGAGAGGGAAGATTCGGATTGGGAGCTGAATTTTGTCTGAATTTGTTCCCTTAGCTCTGGGTCTTTTGAGGGATGGAAAAGGCCTTGTTTACACACCTGTTTGCCTTTTCCTCACCAGGCTTGTTACCAATACCAACAGGGCCACATGTTTCCCCCATTAATCCTCTCCCTTTTTGCCTTTTAATCCCTTCTTGGGAGCTGATCAGCAGGAAGCAGGCTCATGCTAAACTTTTCTGTAATGTTTCTATGGAAACCATTAGCTCTCTGGCAGGTTCTCCAAAAGGCTGTGAGCCATGGGAGCCCCTTCGTAATTGTTGTATTTATACACCTTGGAACCCTGTCCCTGGACACTGGTGGATCCCTATTACTGGTTTCCTAGGCAACTATCCTCTCCTCAAGGTGGACAGGGACAGATACCTGCAGAAGAAGTGGTTCATCGCTCACCCACTGCTGGTTACTGGGAGCGTGCAGAGCTGGGAGCGCATACCCTTCACCCCAATTAAAGGAGACTGATTCATTTTGAGTCCATTCCCAGGGACATTGGCCAACTGGATGTCAGGGCTGGAGGCTGGGGGAAGGGAGGCAGTACTCCAACTGTATCTGGTTCACAATGTTGAGGATGACAGATAGCTTGCTGAACTGTGAAGGGCTGTATGTGGCTCCCAGTTTTAATGCTCAGACAGTGGTGTTCTCAATTTATCTGGAGAGGTGCTTACTTGAATTTGTAGTTTTCCCTTTAGGATGCTTGGGTGCTACTGGGGGTCCTGACTTCAGATATTAAGAACTGCATAATAGAAAAATTGGAGGATTAGAATGAATCTTAAATATCCAGTCCTTTCCCTTGTTTTTAGTCAGAATCAGAATTCCCTTTCCCTCCTTCTTTAAAACCTCTTCAAAATTTTCATGAAATTCAGGGAGAATATATCTTGTAATAAATTGAAGTAACTCATAATATTTACACAAATAATCAAATACTCGAGGGGATTGATGATCTCATCAATATCGGTACTCCATCCAACCATGCTGTAATCCATCTATACTTGCCATTATTACATGATTCTTATTCATGCCCTCCAATAAACTTGTCATATAGGGTCCACCTCAGTGGAGTATGTTTGACTATCTCTTACCCTGTGACCCAGTCTATTTTATCTTTCATTCATAAATTTCCTTGATGACATCCTTTCCCACAGGCCCCTTTATTATTATTTATTGTTATATTACTTATTATTTGTTTGTAATGTAGTTCAGTCTGCTCAAACTCAAAAATCACTTTGATTCATTTTTCAATGATCCTCTATTTTAGTCTTTCAGAGACCCCAGTATGATAGCACATACAGCCATATAATAACTCCAGAAGAATGTCATGTTGAAAATATGGACCTTTTGCTTCAAGGAGAGTTGTAGGGTCCTTAGAGGAATGTGGCAATTTTCCAAAAGCAATCTATCTTGCCCTTTGCTTTCTGCTTAACTCTGGGCCCAACTTATCATCCATTTTCAGATGTGTATATGTGTGGTATGCATGAATTGGATGAACTCCATAGGTTTTCCATTCAACCGCATATCATAGCCTAGACAAAAGGCATTTTTCATTCAGTTGGCTTTTACTATATGGCTACTGAGGGTAAATTTTAAAACTGATCAGCTCTGCATGTTTGGGGCTTTGATGTGATCAATACAATGTCATTCACAAATAGGAACATCTAAAAAAAACTAACCATATTTCAAGAATCCCTCCTTGACTTAGTGTCTGCTCTGGATCTCCTCTATGACAGTCATAAGCACCTTTAGCAAGCACATGCCTTCTTTCCTTTTTGATGTTTCATTTGTTATTAAAGATCAGAGGAATGTAAAACAAAGTTATCTCTGTTGCTATATTTTCCAAGACATATAATTTTGATGAATGCGTGGATGCCATCTTGTTGGAGGAGAGCATTTAAGATGGCATTTTGTTGTACCAAAACAAATGCTTTTTTTGGTAGTTATAATAAACAATAAATACAAGATCGTATATTCTCTACATTTTTCAATCAATTTTGCGATGGGAAAGATGCGTTTCACTGTGAAATAACACTTTTGAAAGCATCCTTCTCCCTTCTAATGCCCTTATAAAAGATGACTTTGATGTATATATAGGTCATTCTTATAAACATATTATATTGATGGGAAAGTAGGTACATGGTTCAGTGCTGATTGATATTTTTTACTTGGTGGCTTTTTTTACAGTAATTAGAAAGGCTGGGATTTTCAATAATATTGGTATCTTCTCCCACATAAGACACCTTGAGAAATGATCTGTCAGCAACCTCAAAATTGTATTGCCTCCAGCATAGTTATTTTGTTTATATTTGGTCTAAGCCAGCTGCTTTTCCTGTCTTTGTTTCTTCAATGTCATTTCCATTTCCTCTATCAGCACATCTCAGACTAGGCATCCAAATATGGTAGTTCTCCTCTCACTGATGGTGAAAAGAGTTTATTATAAAAATATTTCCAGATCTTTTCCATTTTCTGTCTGTTGACTTCCTTCAAGCTTTATCCTTCAATGTCCTGGGGTGACTTTACTTAATTAGGTCTCTTATCAAGCTTTCTTCAAACAATTTTCCCCTTCACTTCTCTCTGTTTTATGAGATGATATTGTTTGTGAGATTGCACCATCCTTCCCCATAGACTCTACAAATTAGTTTATATTCTGAATAAATGTTTAAATTGGCTGCCATCTCTCTCTACTTGGAAAGCCAGTCAAGTGTTTCCTGATTAAGGCTCTTTTTGGACTCTTTTGGTCTCCTTGTTATGGCAATTTATTTACATTGGTTAAACCATATGAAATTGTTATGGATAGTTCACATGCCCTTTATTCATATTTTTGTCACTGATAACATTTAAATAGGCTAGGTTGAAGTTCTTTTAATTGTCTACCCTATCTTTTTTTTTCCTCATTTACAATTTATTTTAATTTGGATCTTTGTTCTAAAAAGTTGGAGGTTTAACTGCACTCATATAGTTGATTTGGGAATGTATCCCACATCAATAACAAGTCCCTTCCTGTCCACAATGTAGTCAATTTCATTTTCATGATGTTATTTCATGCTCACTATCCCCAATGCTTCAATTCTTTTCTGGAAGAAATTATTCAAGATGTATAGTTGAGAGGTTCCTTTGTAGTGTAAGAGTCTCCAGTCTCTCTCATTCCTTATTTCTGAACCATACCTCCCAACTTTTTTTTTGGTCATTGTTACCTATTCCCAACTTTAAAGTTATAGAATATCTAACTCGCCACATGGTAGTCATGACTGAGTCTAGTTTTCTCCTGATAATATGATTCTATGAATCAAAGTAAATATTGATTTAGGTGGGAGGGTCTTATGGAGCTCCTTGTAGAATTTCTCTACTTCTTCATCCTCTGTAACAAATATTGATATGTAGGCTAAGATTGTTATATGGCAGCCTTTTTAGCAGTACTTGCCGATACTGTTAGTACAAGGTGACTAAATGTTTCATGAAATGACATACCTTGAATACATGATAAAATCAACTCCACCAAGAACTTTATTTGACTTTCTGAGAACTTGCACACCATCCTCCCATTTAGCTGTAACAACCATATCTTTTGGTTTTCTTTGTATCAATAATATAAAATTTGATATGACTTAGTTCTTTATAACTAGTGCATCTGCTTGTTGTCCAATGGACAATAATATCGCAATTAGAATACTGACATCAGAGTTCATGTTTATAGATGGTATAAAAATGATGTGATCCTTGACACCCTCTGGCCCCATTTCCTTCACTCTGCTACTGTATTTGCAGAAGTGAGAGGACACTCAATAGGACTGAGGACCACTTTGTAGTTTTCTTTCTTTCATGTTTTCATGTTTCATGGTCCAAAAAATTAATTAACAAATGGACAGCGTACTGGTGATGAGCCTCTCTCTACTTAGCTAAGTTGGTCCAAGCATTGAAGAAAATAGAGGAGTAGTGCAACTCATAGGGGAGTGCTCTTGAACTTGCAGAAGATGATCTTATAGTTTGTTTGTTCTTGGAGGGGGAAGGCAGGGCAATTGGCCTTAAGTGACTTGCCTAAGGTCACACAGCTAGTAAATGTCAAATGTCTGTGGCTGGACTTGAACTCAGGTCCTCCTGACTCCAGGGCTGGGGCTCTATTCACTGCAC
Organism: Trichosurus vulpecula; assembly: GCF_011100635.1. Taxonomy (NCBI): domain Eukaryota; kingdom Metazoa; phylum Chordata; class Mammalia; order Diprotodontia; family Phalangeridae; genus Trichosurus; species Trichosurus vulpecula. The sequence continues at coordinate 177,388,527 of NC_050574.1, forward strand.
CACCTAGCTGCTCTTTGATCTTACAATTCTAAAGGGCCTTAAGATTTTTCCCTTTTCCTTTATGTCCATGAAGGACATAGGTATCAGCATAAAATTGATATATCTTTGATTGGTGTGGGTCTGCAATTGATAAAGTTAGCTTAATTTTATATATTTGGTGTGGGAGAGGGAGGACACTGTCCTTTTCCTGAGTGGAAAAAAAGCTAGCACAAAGGAATCTTACTGTCTTCTTCCTATGTGCATTATCAGGGGCTCATAGCTATCTCTACCCAGCATTCAGAATAGAAAGCAATTCATTCTTTAATCTAAGGAACTCCCAGGGTTTTTGAGTAGAGAGTACAGGGGGAGCTAATTGTATGTGTTTTTAAAATTATATGAGGATGGCAAGGTTATGAAGACCACTTAAGGGTCTTTCTTGATCAGTTATAAGCAAATAGTTAAGTTTCTCCTGAAAAATTAGAGAAAGATCTTTTCTGTTCAGTTTTCTGAAGCTCCAGTATGTCCTGAACAGAATCATAAGTCAACGGAGCCCAGGATTTGGAGTTGGAGGACCTGGATTTCAATCATCACTTGGTCAAATATACCATTTTGGGGCAGCTAGGTGGCACAGTGAGTAGAGCACCGGCCCTGGAGTCAGGAGGACCTGAGTTCAAATGTGGCCTCAGACACTTGACACACTTACTAGCTGTGTGACCTTGGGCAAGTCACTTAACCCCAACTGCCCTGCTCCCCAAAACAAAACAAATACACCTTTTGTCTCCATAACAAGTTATATCTCTGGGTCTCCATGTTCTTTGATATAAAAATGAAGGTGTCAGATTAGATGATTTTTGAGGTCCCTTCCGGCTCTAAATTTATGATTTTATGACAAGATTTGAAGTTTGTGGGAGAAGTGAGGACTGTACAGCAGTTGTTGCTATTTCTTGGAATCTTGTTCTAAATTGTGTATCATTTGGTTTATAATTACTAATTATGATACCTCAGTGCAATGCCTACAACATATAGCAAAGTGCTTTGCCATAACGGGTGCTCAATAAATTTATTATGAATAAATAGAAACTAGATTAATTTAAATATATTAATCAGTCCTTTTTTAATTGAAAAGTATAATATTATGGGAAACAATGCACTACACACCCTTAACCCAATTATCCATGTGTCTACCGGTAACCTAGAAATATGCTTATAACCTAGGTATTAGGCAGCAGCCCCATACTTTGCAGTCTTAGTACTTAAGAAGAAATGCCTAACTTTATGTGTGCTAGGTTTGGAAGTCAAACTTTTGCAAGGATAAAAGTGAAGGCAAACATGACTACCAAAAATGGAAACTAATGGGGAAGCCACATCAGGATACAAGATGGCGTCTCTGCGCACCTGGGAACAAAAGGCCCTCTGTTTTTTGTGCAGGCTGACAAAAGGCAGATGTTTCTAATTTAAAATGAGAGAGACAGCAGCTGGTTATCTCTTTCAGAAAGAGACTTCCTTAAAGACCTCCACAATCTGGCTTCAACCTGCTTTTCAGCCTTATTTTCATATTCTTTCCTTGTATACACATCATTTCCTGCCAAACTGAAAAACTAGCTAGTTCCCAAACTCAATATTCCAACTCCAGCCTTCATGCATTCATGCAAACCATTCCTATGCCAGAATATACTTCCTTCACGTGTGTACCTCTCAAAATTCTTATTTTTTTTCAAGGCTCAAGTCAGATATCACCTCTTCACTAATGTTACAAATGTATCCTTGCAATAAATTCTAAGTTTTTCCAGGGAAGGAATTGTTTTCATTTTGTCTTTGCATCTCTAGTACCTAGCACAATGCATTATACATAATTGGTGTTTAATAAATGTTAGCTGAAACAGATACCATTCTCTACCTGGGCAAGTTTCATCATTGATACTATCTCCCCTCTCAACACCACCACCACCACCCCCAACACACACACACACACACACACACACACACACACACACACACCCTGGCTTTGTAGTCAAGTAGGTTTCAAAACTCTTGTACAGTTATCCCTTTCACATCACAACTTTCCCCATCACCATTTTGATATATTGCTGGTTGGCAGAAAAAATTAAATGGGAATTTTGGGGGAGTTTTGCAGAAGCTGCAGATCATACCGAAAAAGTTTAGAAACTCAGAAATGCATAAAATATATGTACAATATGGCATAATATTAACATATTTTGTCTTTTAGCACCATAATAATTTAGACTTCTTCTCTGTTATGAAGGGAAAGTCAAAAAAAAATTGATGTAGATTTTCTAGATGGAGGCGTGCTGCGCCCCAACCCCGACTATGTGGAAGGGATAACTGTAGTGTGAGAGGGAACATAGAGAGAACTATAGATAGGCTAAGAGTAGCCCAAGTAGCAACTAACATTCTTGCCTTTTGGGGCTTAATAAGGCTTCTACTATTGAGAGGTAAAGGAAGAAAGGAACAGGTGACACATTCCAAGTAAAGATCATAGGAACATGGAATGCCAAAGTTGGAAAGAATCTTGGGGATCATCTAGCTCAACAAATTATTTCCAGAGAAGAAACTGAGTCAGAGAAAAACTGAGTTGTCCATGCAACCATAAATAGTCCAGAGTTGGTATTAGCCCTCTTCCTCCTCATTATCGTCTTCACAATGATAATAGTGCCTTAAGGTTTACAAAATGTTTGGGTTTTTCTGTCTCTTGTTTTCACACATTACTTCACCTGATTTTCACAACAGCTCTCTAAGGTAAACCTTAATCTCAAAGAAATTTTAAGTAACTCGTTAACCTATAAATGGCAGAACAGGGATTCCAACCCCAAATTTTTGACTGCTGGAATGATGCCTCCCCCCTGCTTCATTGCTGTGGGAGTTGCCAAGGTCATAATTGTGACACTAATAACACTGGCCAGCCTGACTTCTCACTCCATGCAGAAATCTCCTCTGCAGGATTTTTGGCCTAACATTTACTCTCATCAGTCATATAGGATTTTATATATTAAACATATTATACTTTATCTCAATATAGTCTTACAATTACCCTGTGATTAAGTGGTACAAATCTCTTTTTTTTTTTGGAAGCAATTAGGGTTAAGGGACTTGCCCAGGGTCACAGATCTAGTGTCAGGAGTCTGAAGCTGTATTGGAACTCAGGTCCTCCTGACTCCAGGGCTGATGCGCTATCCACTGCACCACCTAGCTGTCCCAGTACAAATCCAGCTCAGGCTTAGTGATGAACTAACTGGCTGCCCAAGATCAAAGAGTTAGTGATTGGCAGAGCAGAGAATAGAGCCCCAGATTTTTGTTGTTGAGTCATTTGCAGTCATGTCTGACTCTTCGTGACCCCATTTGGGGTCTCTTGGCAAAGATACTGGAGTGGTTTGCCATTTCTTTCTCTCTAGTTCATTTTACAAATGAGAAAACTGAGGCAAACAGGCTTCAGTGACTTGCCCAGGGTCACACAACTGCTAAGTGTCTGAGGCCAGATTTGAACTCAGGAAGATGAGTCTCCCTGACTTCAGGCCTGGTGTTCTATCCACTGTACCGCCTAGCTACCCCTGAGAGATGAAATTTCCTAACTCCAGATCAGAGGCTCTTGCCAGGACAGACGACTGCCTTAAGCAACTGTGATCACTTTCTCTCCCTTCAGAGCAGAGAAGGAAGCTGGGCTACTGGATGACAGACCTGACAAAGCTTCAGAGAGCCCAGGTACCCTTGCACACAAACACACCCTCCTTAAGTTAAAGAGCTGTAATTCCAAAGGTGTGGGTCCTTGGAGGGGAATGTGCTAACCCTTTGGGTAGAAGCTGCAGAAAGTGACCAGACATAGGATGTGAGGGAACCTTCTGCCAGCTCCTCCCAGGTCTAAATCTGTAATTATTTTACCACTGGGTGGTCTGGTCTGTCAGACTGGTAATTTGAGAGGACCTGGGACTACAAGGGCCTTATAGATCAGGTAGTTTAAGCCTCTCATTTTACAGATGAGGCATCAAAGTCTAGAGAGCCTTGCTAGAGCTCACACAGATGTCAAACAGCAGTGCTTGAACCCACGTCTTATGGCTCCAGATAAGTGTTCTTTGCCCAACACCAGGCTCTCCTCCAGTCACTGGAGCTGTCAGACTTCTATCCTCTCTCCTGTGAAAGGGTTCTTCACTTCAGAAACCCTTACAAATAAAGCCATTTTCCCTTAAATGAGATGGGAGGGAAATAAGCTGAGTCTATTCAACTCAATGGGCAGATACCCTTATATGGGTCTCCAACTAAAAAGGAAGGAAGGGACTTGGAGAAAAATACCTGGATCTTTGCCTGAAAATGCTGAAGCAACTCTGACCTCTCCTTCTGGATTTGCTCTTTCTCCAATGAGTATAATCCTCTGGCTTCAAGCTTCCAGTTTCAGATAGAGGTCAGACATACAGCTGGTGACTTTCCAAAATCTGATTATATAGGATAGAGATTTCCCACAGGGCCTCAGACTAAAGGTATGCAAACTCCAAAAGTTGAAAGTGTTTCATTAAGACCACTCTACAGTATCATATGGGCAACTAGGTGGTGAAGTGGATAAAGGGCTGGTCCTGGAGTCAGGAAGACCTGAGTTCAAATCTGTCCTCAGACAGAATAGCTGTGTGACCCTGGGCAAGTCAATTAACCTGTTTGTCTCAGTTTCCTCATCTGTAAAATGAATTGGAGAAGTAAATGGCAAATCACTCTAGTATCTTTGCCAAGAAAACCCCAAACGGGGTCACAGAGAGTTAGAAATGACTGAAAACAACAGATCAACAAGATCTTCCATTTGGGAAGACAGCAAGAAGTAGAGAATAGGGCTCCTACACTCAGGGACAATCTGCGGGGGGTCTGAGGGTCTAGGAAGACACTGAGAAACATGTTGGTGACAAGGCAAGCAGAGAAGGGGTCAGAATCTCAAGGAACAGAATTCTTGTTCTGGCTTTATTCTTCACTTGTATGAACTTGAGAAAGCTCCTTAACTTCCCAAGGCCTTGGTTTTGTCTTCTGTATGAAATAAGAGGTTGAAATTGACCATAAAATCACAGGATAATAGAGCGAAATGGTTCCGAATTGGCTGGATGGCTGGATGCAAAGAGAAATTTTTAATGATTCACTGTCAACATGGCAGATCTCCAGTGGAGTACCTCAGGGATCTGGGTTTGACCTCATCCTGTTGAACATTTTTGTCAATGACTTTGGTCACAATCTATGGTTATCATCAAATTTGCATGTAACACAAAAACTTGGAGAAGATAGCTAACATAATAGATGAAAATCAATAGAGAAAAGTATAAAGTTTTACACTTGGGCACAAGGTGCCTTGAAAGTAGGTATTACTTCATTTTGGGGGTCTTTCTCCCCAGTATGTAGAACATATCTGGAACAGAATACGTACATAATAAATGCTCATTTATTGTTATGAAAAAGATCTGGGGATTTTAGTGGACTTCCTTCTCAATACAAATCATCAATTTAATGGAAGCAAACAAAAAAAAAGTTATTTAGAATTTCGACTGCGTTAAGAAAAGGGATAGCTTCCAGAAATAAAGAGATGCTACTCTATTCTGCCCTCATCAAACCTCATCTGGAGTAGCATCTTCATATCTAGGCATCACAAATTGATAAAGACATCAATTAACTGGAGGGTCGTCAGAGCCTTATAGTTTGGTAAATTCAGGATTTTTGTGAATCAGCATTTAGTCAGTAACCTGACCTAGTTTACCGATAGTGTTTAACTACATTTGTTTCCTTATGAGATTATGATTCTGTTTAACCAAGTTCATTCAATTTTTATAACATTGAAGTAAGCACGGGATCATAAATCTGCCTTTTTTAACTTTTATGGCCTAAAAGAATGTATAGGATTGCAATTTGTAAGAGAATTTTTTTTCTGTCACTGACATAATTTTGTCTATAAAAATATATTAAAAGCCTCTTTAGAATCCTAATTTTTGTTCAAGATTTTTTCTTCCTGATGGCTGAACCCATGCTTAAGCATAATAAAACCTAGATTTTTGCCAGAGAGAAGAAGGGAGGGGAGAGAGAGAGAGAGAGAGAGAGAGAGAGAGAGAGAGAGAGAGAGAGAGAGAGTCCTCAGAAGAAGCCAACCAAGACTGTGAAAGGTCTTGAGTTCAAGTCAGAACTGATATGTTCAGTTTGGAGTAGAAAAGACCCAGAGAGCACGTGATAGTTGTCTTCAAGTATTTGAAGGGAAGTGATGTGGAAGAAGACTTAGACTTGTTCTGTTTGGTCTTAGATGGCAGAACCAAGAGCAATGAATGGGTGGGAGTTTCAAAGTGGTCATTTTCAGCTGAACATTAGGAAAAACTTCCTAACAATTAGAGTTGGTCAAAAAGGGAATGGGTGGAATCCCCCTTTTTGGACACTTTAAAATAGATCCTGGGGTACATATACATACACACACACACACACACACATGCATATATTATGTGAGGGGGATTCTTTTGGTGTATGGGTTGGATTAGATAGTCAAGGCAGTTCCTTCTAAATCTCAAATTCTGTTTAGGGTCCCCCGTGAAGGAGAATATTTTGAGTCTAAGAGGTAGTAAGGTACAGTGGGAGAGTATTGAATTTGGATCCAGAGGATTCCAGCTCTGGCAACTACAACCTATGTGATCTCGAGAAAATCTCTAGCCTTTCTTGGGCTTCAGGGTTTCTCATCCATAAAAGGAAGCATGTGAATTGAATGACCTCTAAAGTCCCTTCTTGCCCTAAAATTGTGATCCAGTGATTCTGGAAGAGGGGATAAGAACAGAGAATGATTTAAGAACATCCTCCCATTCTATGAACCCACAGATAAATGTAGGCGTATGTAGTGGGCTGTACGTTGGTTAAGCATGACTGGGATGGGAATCCATAGAGCTACTTTAGCATCTTAGCATTATAAGTGATTTTGAGGGTCGCCCATTCCAACCCTATGCCTAAGGCAGAGATCTCCTGATAAGGGGGCATTGAACTTCTGCTGCTTTAAGGAAAGTCAGCAGCAGAGTTGGCAGGCTAATGGGGAAAGTGATAGCTTTCACAAAAATCATGGGATGCTACATCTAGAAAGGACCTTAGAGATCATCTAGTCTAAACTCATCATTTTACATATGAGGAAACAGGTCCAGGGATGGAAATTCCCATGGTTAATAAGCATCAGAGTCAAGACTCAAACCTAGGTCCTCTGATTCCAAATCTAATTCCCTTTCCATTCACTACATTTGGTTTCCTTCCCTTCCCAGCCTTCACTTCAGTCTTTAGCTGGTTTTATTTGAGTTGTGAGCTGGTGACGGAGAGAATTATTTATCTGTTTCCTATTGTGCACTGGTCCCCCGCCACATGGCCCTCTCATCTCCTCCTTGTTCTGTGCTGTCCTGGCTCCACAGGCCCCATTAAGTTTTAATTTACCCATCTTCACACTCACTGGCATCATGTTTTATGAGAGCATTACCCTGAGATGAAGGCTTGTAAAACAGAGGGTTTTGAAGTAAAAATAAAAGAATACTCCGACCTAATATGCCTGCCAAAATGGGATTTAAAACCCATTTCACAGCAAGCTGTATGCTATTGTGAATGTTACTGCAATTGGTATTTATCCTGGACTTAACTCGCAGCTCCAGCCTAGGACTGGGACTGAGGGGACAAAATCAGATACACTCTTCCCAGATCCGTGAATATTCGGGTGAGAGCTGGAAACCTATCTCGCCAGCTGCAGCTGGGATTGGACGACCTCCCCAAAGCTGATTGGGCACAGCACCAAATTTAAGGCAGCCAGATCATGTTTCCAGGGGCTCATACCTTTCCTGCTGCACTCCCCACTATGCAGACCGCATCCCAAGACCTTGGCAAGTGCAAATTGTATTGGGCCACCCACCCAGCCCACTAGACTAGAGATATTACAGCCCCGCCAGCACCCCCCACCTTACCCCATACTCCTCAGAAATTCCAGGCACACAAAGCCTGGCATCTCCTGACCATGGTTCCATCTCTCCCAATAGACTCTTTCCTTACATCAGAAGGGGATGGGATCACAGTTTTCAAATATTTGAAAAGCCGTCACGGGGAAGAATGATTCAGTTCATTCTACTCGGGCCCTAACAGCAGAACAAAGACCAATGGATGGATGCTTATAGACAGGCAGATTTTGGTAAAAGAACTGGAAAAATCTATCAAGTAGTAACACTCAGAAATTAATGAGTTTCATGTTACTAGATATATTCCAGTAGCAAGATAGTAAGTGGGGAATCTTTGGGGGGCGGGGGGTGATATCACAGAGAGGATTCATCCTTGGAGAGGGATTGTATTCGGAGGAGTTCCGAGATCCTTTGCTGAGCTAAGATTCTAGGATTCTAAGGTGTCCCTCTTAAGGGGAAGTTGTCTATATTTTGCTCATCACAAAGGGAGGCTAGCTAACCATTGGATGTCCTCCAGTTATTCTATTCCCATCCTGGGACCATCCTGAAGCAAAATTTTTGAGTGAAGTTTGTCTTTTGGCATCCTGAGGTCTGGTCTCTGAGCCCCTGTGCTACCTTTCAGAGCTTGTCCCCTGCCAGGGGTTTGCAGGACATCCTTCTTTCCCTTGGTCATATTATGGCTCTTAAAGATGAACAGCTTCCCTCCTTTGCTATCCATCTACCTCCCAAGAATTAGTATTTTAAAAGAGGACATATGGGGGAGCAGTGCAGCTAGGTGGCACAGTGGATAGAGCACTCGCTCTGGAGTCAGGAGGACCTGAGTTCAAATCCAGCCTCAGACATTTACTAGCTGTGTGACCCTAGGCAAGTCACTTAACCCTGATTGCCTCAAAAAAAAAAAAGAGGACATATGGGAGAAAGCAGCATTTGACACCTAGGAATGAGAAGTATGGTGGAGGGGAGGTAAGAGGATTCATAGAAGTAAGACAGAATGACCCAGCAGAAAGAAGTCTGAACTTGGAGTCATGGGCCCTGAATTCAAATCCTGACTCTGCTACATGGGGCAGCTGGTTGGCATGGCGGATAAAGTGCTGGGCCTCGAATCAGGAAGACCTGAGCTCAGATTCAGCTTCTGCTGAATTTAGCAGCTGTGTGACTTTGGGCAAGTCACTTTACTTCTTTGCTTCAGTTTCCCCAACTATTAAAAAGGGGGATGATGACAGTATCTACCTCCCAGAATTGTTGGGCAGGTCAAATAAGATAGTATTTATAAATCACCGAGCACAGTACCTGGGACATGGTAGCTGCTCTATAAATGATAGGAATGATGATGACAGTTTTTCTATTACTTACTACCTCTGTGATCTTGGGCAAATCGTTGAACTTCTCCAGCCTCAGTTTCCTCATCTGTAAATTCAGGGGGCTAGACTAGATGTGCACAGAGGTCCCTTCCAGCTGTCGATCTGATCCTGGCATCTTCTCATGATGTTTAGACATCCGGGGCCCTCTTTGCCCCCAACCCTGACCCGTTAACATCCTGTGTAACCTCTCAGCTTCCAAGCGGCTGAGTTTCTCTGTCCTAGGTCCTGACCATGGGCATTTCTGAATTCTGTGTAACAAGCGTGCTCCTGCTGTTGCTCTGACCTCTCGGCTTTCTCTCAATGCACCTTTTTCACTGTTTTCCTGTGGCCGATCTGCCTTTGGAGGCTTCCTGGCTCTTCCTCAGCCCCCTGAGCAGCTCAGGCAGGGGGCTTTTATTCTGGGGAGGTGGGTACGGAAGCCAACCGCTGTGTTCACCACCTTCCCCTCCTGAAAGGCTGGCTGTTCTGATGTCAACTTCTTTGTACAAGTCACCCCACAGGAGACTGCAGATTCCTCTGTGTGTGGCTGTAGCTGAATGTGTCACGGTGTTTTAGGGAATGTCACTGGGCATGATTGTTTGGACCGTGTGTGCCACCGTATGAGACAATCTGGGGCTGACCGTACGTGCCATGGTATCTGTGCCTGTGTGTCACCGAGTGTGATTGTGTGAGCCACTGGACTTGTGGGTGTCAGTATATGTGTGTCATGGTGTGTGGTTGTGTGGGCCGCTGTGCCTGAGTGTGTCATGTCTGTCACTGTTAATGTGTGATTATGAGTTCCTGTGTGTTCCTGTGTGCCCATATCTGTATATCATTGTGTATGGTTGTGTCAATGTGTGTAAGTCACTGTGCCTGAGTATGTCCATGTCTGTGTGGCACTGCATGTGATTGTGTAAGCCTTTGGACGTGAGTGTGTCCATGGGTCCCTGTGTGTTGTTGTGTGTACAACTGTACCTGAAGGTGTCCATGTATGTGTGTCAAGGTATGTGCTTGCATGAGCCACTGTGCCTGAGTGTGTCATGCCTGTCACTGTTAGTGTGTGATTATGAATGCCACTGGGGTCACATGTGCCAGCATCTGTGTTGGTACACACCTGATTGCCTGTGTGTTCTCTGGCCCTGTGCCTATAATAGATGGTAACTCTGTTACTGCTTCATGCTGTATATGCATGTCATTATATGCTTGCTTGTGTATATCACTTTGTGACTATAGTATGATTGTGTGTACCACTGTGCATGTGTCACTGAATATATCTGTTACCACTTAATTTTGTGCATGCCTGCCATTGTATGACTATGTGTGTGACTAATTACAGTATGTGTCTGTGCACGAGTCTGTGCATGTCTGTGTCTGTGTGTACATGTGTGCTACTGTATGTGACTCATTCTGTCCCCATGTTTCTCTCTGTATGTATGTCTGTGTGGGCTGTTACATCTGTGTGTGTACTAGTGTATGGTGTCCATAAGAGTTGGCCTAGGTGGGGTATGAAAGGCTTTTTGGCGTTGCCAGATGGCACAGGCACACATATCAGTGATTCCTGCTTTGGCTCGGCAGGACCAGCCTTGTTAGTCTGTGGCACCATTTGGTGAGGCCAGGGATTACACAGCTAGGATTACCCACCGGGGTTGGCAGGGACTGCAGACATATCTCTCTGGTGGCTCCGTATGCATGAAGGGACTGGTGACAGTGTGACGGTATCTCCTCTCAGCCTGAGCCCCATGGCCAGGGCTTTTGTACTGAGCCAACAGAGGCTTCTCTTTGGGGCTAGCTGTGGACTTCCCATTCTGCTCTACAGTTGCAGCTAACTCAATAGCATCCCCAAAAAGAGGCAAGGAGCAGGGAAGGCCATGGGGTACAAGGGGCCAAGGACAGAGTTGGTGGTTCATGGAGAAAGGAGTAAGGAAAGGTTTCACTTCTTCCCTTGAGGACCCCCCAAGACAGGCAGCATCACACAGAATAAGGGTCAAATTGTTGAAGCCAAATGTCTCCACCAATATGGAGATTACAAAGCTACCTAAGCATGAATTAGAGAGATGGGCATTAGCAGTACCAGTAATAGGAACTTACCTTTATATATATAGCTTTAAGGCAGAGGTCCTTAACCTGCTTTGTGCCATAAATACCTTATAAGCAAGAGACTATGAGAAAGGCCTTATGGACCCTTTCTCAGAATAAGGGTGTGGTTTTTTAAATTAACAATTGAAAGAAATACTAAATTTCAGTTAGTGGAGGGGTTTTTAACCTGGGGCCCAGAGACCCGCAAAAGGTTTGTCAATAAATTTCAAGGAACCTGCAAACTTGGATAGGAAAAAATGACATTTAAATTTCAACATAATTGGTCCCCTCTGTAATCCTATGTATTTCATTTTAAGCATTTAAAAACATTATTCTTAGAAGGAATTCATGGGCTTTGCCAGATTGCCAAAGGGGGTTCACAACACACAAAATGTTTTAAAACCCTGAGTTAGAGGTTAATGGAAATTAATAAATAAATAAATGAACAAATAAATAAATGTACATACACATGAGAGAGACAGAGAGAGACAGAGAGAGACAGAGAGACAGAGAGCAAGGGGGAAAGTTACATAGATGGATAGATATTATATGTAATATATGTACATGCACGTGTATATGCACATAAAATATGAAAATATAACATATACATGCATGTATACATATATATACACATATTTTTCTTATCCAAGTTTGTGGACCCCAGAAATCTACCCACAGAATCCTTGGGGGTTTGTGGACCCTAGGTTAAGGACTCCTGCTTCAAGATTTATAAAGTGCTTTCCTCAGAACAACCCTTTGAGTTAGATAGCACAAATACTCATATCCATTTTATAGATGGAGAAACTGAGGCTCTGAGAAGGTATGAGAGCTGTCCACAGTTACATAGCTAGTAAATGTCAGAGAAAGGATCTAAGTTTATTCTCCTTACCCCAGATCAAGTATTCTTTCTACTACAATGATGCTGCTGGGGTAATTTTTTGTCTGGGAATCTTCTTTGCCAGAGAAAGGGACAGAGAAGAGTTACACATGGATCTGTCTCAAACCTTCCTCTCCCACTCTCCCACTCCCTTGTAAGTGATAGAGATCAGTGACAATGGGGTTTTAGAGTTGGGTGGGACCTTAGGATTCAAATTTAGCCTACTCATGTTAGAGCTTAAGAAAATGAAATCCCAGAGAAGAGGAAGGCATATACAAGGTCAACTAGAATCTAATTCCAAGCTGACTCAATCCAGGTACTTTCCACCATATTGTCCTGTCTCTCATAGTCCCTTGTGTGCACCCACCTCTCTGAAGGGAAACATTCCACTTTCTCCCCACGTTTATACCACAGATACAAACGTGGTAGGTTCTAAGAAGAGAGGAGAAAGAGGGAACAAGATGGTGAGAATGCCACGAGGGTACTGAACTCCCTGCCCATCCCTTGAAAGGAGTAGAGCTCAAATCAAACTCCTTCTTCTCCAGGAAGCCTTCTCTGATTTCCCTCTCCCTCCAAAGCTATTAATACCATTCCTCCTCAGATGTCACATGGCACTTTGTTTTACATCTATCTATGATAATTACAGCATCATATAATAGTGTGTATTATAATGATCTACATTAAATATTAATCCCATGTATGTTCCATGAGGCCAAGGATTATTTATCTAAACCTTGTTTCTCAGCGCTCTGCAGAGTGGGAACTGGGTAAATATTTGTCGAATGAGTGAGCGAATGAATTAGTGGAACATTGAGAGGTGATGGTGAATAGATGAGGAAACAGGTCCAGACAAAAGAGAACCAACAAAATGGAGAGTAAGCTGAGAAGTATAAAATGGATACAAACCCTCAGATTTAATGACAATTTCTTAATTTTTTTTAAAATTTATGAAATGAAACAAGCATTGCCATAACATAATTTAATAAAAAAAAGATGATTGCACTTGAAACTGCAAATCTATAATGTACAATTTGCTATTCCTTTAAATATATAATAAAGTTAACATGTTAAATTTCCTTTTTTCCCTTCTCTTCCCCCTCCCCCTGACCCCAGAGATGGCTACCATTAGACACAAATAAGTATATGTGTGTGTGTGTGTGTATGTATATATACACACACACACATACACATGTATACACACATACACATATATACAAAATTATTCTATACATACTTCATTTATCAGTTCTTAATGATAATTTGATTGATAAAGTGGCATAGTGGGAAAAGCACCATCAGAATAAATCTGTGTTGACTTTAATATTTGTTATCTGTGTGACTATGGCATGATATCAATTAAGTTGGGACTTTCTTACTGTTTTGAAATGATTAATTAAGTGTCTTTGAGTCTTACTAGGTGCTAATCCCCAGGCCCAAACCCCTATCAGGTGCTAAGCCTATGTGAGTATGAATTGGTAACTAAGGTGGGGCTCCAGGTGGGGCCAGTGAAGGGAGGTGCTAACACCAAGAGACAATCAGAAGGAGCCTAAGTTCTGGTCGCTCAGATGACGTTTGATGACTTCTGAAGCTGCATAAAAAGGGAAGACAGAGCTATTTGCTCAGGGCTCTCACTCTTGGTAGCACGCTGATGCAGAGACTCTGGACAGCTGTAGCTAAGAGTCCCCCAGCTCATAGACCAGATGTTGGGACTTTGTTAAACTCTGGTACCTATGAATTGGGATTTGAATCAGACAAGGTCTGTCTGTTGATGTTTGTAATTTGTTTGTATTTATTCTGAAGTTCAGGGTGCTGGCTTTTTCCCCTGAACTAAGTGAATGGTATTTGTATGCTGGATTAATGTAAGCTTGTTAACCCCTTAACATTGCTTTCCTTAGTAAAGCAGATCAAAAGAACCTGGACTTGCAGTGTTCTGTGAGCTGGTTGTTGTTGGTTTTAGACCCCCACAGCATCTGCTAGCCAGATTGTGAAACACATGGGCAAGTAAGGCATTAACAGGCCTGGAGTCAAGAAGTCCTGAGTCCATATCCTACCTCAGACATTTATTAAGTGTGTGACCCTGAGCAAGTCATCTAACTGCTCTGCCTCAGTTTGCTTACCTGTAAAAGGGATAATTTTGACTCACTGAAGGTTCAGATGGTTAGCATTTTTTTAAACAATAAGGCATTTTTAAATTAAATATGTACTTTTTTAGATATAATACTGTTACATACTCAATAGACTATGGTATAATGTAAACATAACTTTATACATACTGGGAAAGAAAAAAAAATTGCGTGATTCATTTTATTGCAAAATTCTCTTTACTGCAGTAGTCTGGAGCCGAACACACAGTATCTCCCAGATTAACGTTACCACTGTATATGGGGTTACCTTTACAATAGGCCCTCACATACACTGCATCTTTTGATCTTTATGACAACCCAGTGAGGGGAGTAATATAAGTGTAACAGGTTCTGTCTAATCATTTTGTCAGTATCCTTGTCATTCTGGAAAAGCTTCAACTACCCTTTCAACCTCCTGAACTGACAGAGAGAGAGGACAGAGGTAGATGATAGCAGAATCAGGACCATGCATGAGTTTTGAAAAGTGAAAGACAGGGACTAGGGATGAGACAATGGCCATTCAGTCAGTCGATAAGTGAATAAGGATTCATATAGTACATATAGTGTGCTAGGCACTGTGATTGACAATTCTTTTCTCATTTGATCCTTGCAATAACTCAGGGAGGTAGGTGTTATTATTATCCCCATTTTGCAGATGTGAAACAGAGGCAAAAAGAAATGAATGGCTTGCATGGGGTCACACAGCTAGTTAAGAGTCTGAGGTAAGATTTGAAACCAGGTCTTCTAGGCTTCAATTTTTGCAGATTCCAGGTCTGACATTCCATCTACTGCTATACCTAGCTCCTACCGAGCAAACAAACCACACACATGCACACACGTGTGTGCACGTTGTGTGTGTGTGTGTGTGTGCGTGCATGTGTGTGTGTGTGTGTGTGTGTGTGTGTGTGTGTAATAAAAAGAATATTATTCCCAAAGGGAGAGCACTGGAATTAAGAAGCTTGGGAATGATTTTCAGTAGAAGGTGGAATTTTAGCTGGGACTTGAGGTAAGTTGTGGAGGCAGAGATGAGGAAAGAAGAGCTTTCCAGGCATCATGGACAACCAGAGAAAATGCCCAAAGCTAAAGTACGTAAACAGAATGACAAAGAGCTGTGCATTCTCAGTCCCATTTGATCCTATAATGAGAATAGCTGACATTTATAAAGTGTTTCTAGGTTTGGCTTCATTCACAAGCCTTGTTTCAGGGAGGTGGCTACTACAGGCATCCCATCCCCATTTTACAGAGGAGGAATGGAAGCTCATGTAACAACAATGTTGCTAGCAGCTGCTGTGACTGTGTAAGGCCAGCAACACCAGCACACAGGAGGGCTGCTAGAACAGGTTCTTTGGTCTGCTTTTCTAAGGAAAGCAACTTTAAGAGGTCAACAGTATTACTTTAATTAAATATACATATATAATTCACTTAGTTCAGGGGAAAAATCAGCATCCTGAACTTCAGAGAAAACACAAACAGAAATTACAAACAGAAATTATATAAACAGAGCAAAATAACACAAATCAACAGACAGGCTTCTAGACATCTGACCAAAACATCACATACATAGTTACCAGAGAGAGAAGCACCAACATCTGGGTTTTTCAAAGCCAGGGGGCTCCTTAATGGTCTCATCTGGTCATATCACATGACATTCTTCCAGTGAGTAAGCCCCATGCAAAATGCTAACCTCAGAGTATATATGCACTTCTTCAGGGTCAGAGGGCGTCACAACAATTCAACTCAAACCCATGTGACCTAAGCCTTCCTGTGACTTAAGCAGATCATCAACGACTCTTGATTCAATCAAAGACTCTTGATTGAAACAAAGGCAAGATTCAAAGGCACTTGATGGCCTTAGTGCTGAAAAGCACTCCAAAACAAAAAATAACAAAAAATCCCACTTTACTTGCCATTACAGCTCAGAAAAATTAAAGAATAAGAATAAGCATTTATTACACACCTTTTATGTGCTAGGCCCTGCACTAAGTGCTTTACAAATATTATCTCATTTGATCCTCACAATAATCCTGGTAAGTAGGTGCTTCTGGATACTGATGAAGGATACTGATAAAACAATTAGACAGAACCTGTTACACTTATATTACTCCCCTCACTGGGTTGTCATAAAGATCAAAAGATGCAGTGTATGTGAGGGCCTATTGTAAAGATAACCCCATATACAGTGGTAATGTTAATCTGGGAGATATTGCGTGTTTGGCTCCAGACTACTGCAATAAAGAGAATATTGCAATAAAATGAATCACACAATTTTTTTTTTCTTTCCCAGTATGTATAAAGTTATGTTTACATTATACCATAGTCTATTGAGTATGTAACAGTATTATATCTAAAAAAAGTACATATTTAATTTAAAAATGCCTTATTGCTAAAAAAAAAAAACTGCTAACCATCTGAACCTTCAGTGAGTCATAATCTTTTTTGCTGGTGGAAGGTTTTGACTCCATGTTGGTGGCTGCTGACTGATCAGGGTGGTGATTGCTGAAGGTTGGGGCAGCTGTGGCAATTTCTTAAAATTAGACTATAATGAAGTTTGCCAAATCGATTAACTCTTCCTTCTACTTGAACGCTTAGAGGCTATTATAGGGTTATTAATTGGCCTAATTCCAATATTGTTGTGTCTCATAGAATAGGGAAACCTGAGGAGGGGGAGAGAGATGGAGAACAGCTAGCTGGTTGGTGGAGCAGTCAGAATACACACATTTATTTATCAGTTAAGTTTGCCTTTTTACATGGGTGTGGTTCATGGTGTAACATCAAAAATCCCCAATCACAGAGCACCAAAACAGATATAGTGATAATGGAAATATTTAAAATGTTGCAAGAATCACCAAAATGTGACACAGAGACATACATGCTGTTAAAAAATGGCACCCACAGCCTTGCTTCACACAGGGTTGCTGCAAATCTTCAATTTGTAAAAACTACAATATCTGTGAAGTGCAATAAAATGAGTATAAATGCAAGGGAGTCCCCTTCCTGCCTGCTACACCTGTTATTTCATTTATCTAGGAAATTCCTGGTGAGAAAAGCCCTCCACCAATCCGGAGCTGTATCTTCTTTGCATAGGGTATGGTGTTACCTGGTCTGCAGAAAAGGTTAAGTGACTTACCTAGGGTCACAAAACCAGTATGATCAGGGGCCATTTTTTCCAGACTCTGACACCTCCTTGCTCTCTACCCACTATACCAAGTAATTATTTATTTATTTATGGATTTCCCTTGGGAAAATCTTAGCAGAATGATTTTTGGCTTGCTTATTCCTCCTTGTCAAGAGGGATAGGGGAGGACGAGAAAAGAGAATGGGGAACCTTGGGAGATGAAATAGAGAAAAGCACAAGGGGGTGGCAAATGGGAGGAGCTGAAGATAAAAGTCATGAATCATTGTGTTCTTATGCAAGTCATTCTCAGAGTGACTAAGGGGGAACTAAGACAGCTGTTTCCTGGCACCCAGTGAAACAGAGAAAAACTGTGAAGCAGGGTAAGGACTGGGTTGAGGGGGAAATCTTCTTCAGACTCTGAGGGACAAGGTTCTAATCTTGGCTGCCTTTATGCTGTTAGACTTAGACTCCTGCCATAAGACTGGGCATGATTCTAACTCTGATTTCCACCAAATTCCTGACTCTGTACCTGCAATAATCATGTCAGCTGCATTTTCTTCAGGACTTACCCCTTCTGTTCCCTTTAAATATAGCCAGTGTCCCATGGTTTATTTCTGACTGTTCTGCCTTTCACCTTCTGTACCTTTCAAAGGACAAACAAAAACCTCTGTGAGTAGTAGTAGGAGCAGCCCCATTGGGGACCCAGCTGGCAGCTTATTTTCTTTCCCTTCCTCCCTTCCCTTCCTTCCTTCTTTTCTTTCCTTCCTTCCTTCTCTTCCTTCCTTCCTTCCTTGCCTTCCTTCTCTCCTTCCTTCCCTTCCTTCTTTCCTTCCTTCCTTCTTTCTTTCCTTCCTTCTTTTCTTCCTTCTTTCCTTCCTTCCTTCCTTCCTTCCTTCCTTCCTTCCTTCCTTCCTTCCTTCCTTCTTTCCTTTCATACCTGCAGGCACTCCTCCCAAAAGAATGTAAATTTTGATCATTGCTGAAACCTCTCAAGATATCTTGGGGTTTATGGGCTAGATTTCTTTCTTAAGAACCAAGCCTTAAACCCAAATCACTCTGGCTCTCATTGATTGTCCAACAATATGTCCTAAGCAAAGCCCAACTTGGTAATTATTTGGGCCCTGATTGGTTCAGAGTGAATGTAAATAGAGATTTTTTCTGTTTTGGCCAGAAATCCTGAGAGTCTTCCCCTCCCAGATGGATTTTATCTTTTTGGGTAAGTAAAAGAGGCCATTCTCTGCCTCATTTCTTACCTAGCCTAAATCACTAAATGGCTGTTGCCTCAGTCAAACTAAGACCTGTTAAAGACCTTGGCTTAAAAAGGCCAAGGTCTCCCATTACATCCAGGGCCATCTCCCATCATCTTGATCTATATCTTACCATTGGACCCAGATGGCTCCAGAGGAGAAAGTGAGTCTGGTGACTTTGCACAGCCCTCCCTCATTTAAATCCAATTCACCTGCATGTCATGACATCACCTCCCTGAGGTCAGGGTCTTCTTTGAGAATGAAGAACAAATAACAATTTAACATAATAAAGCCTCAGGTCAGGGCCTCTGTTGTTATTCTTTCTGATAATAAAGACTATTTTCTGCCTTGGGGGCATATGCACAAAGTGGTGGGAGGAGAGGTGCTGAATCTCCGTGAGAGCCAGTGGGGTGGGCAGCCTGTCAGGGAGTGGACTCTACAGCTGGCTGAGATTATAGAACCTGGGCCTAAGACACCCACATTCAGTGACATTTTCATTGTCTCTCTTAGGTCCAACCTGCAGGAGTGGAATCCTTCTGGTTTGGATTTTACAAGCCTTTAAAGCAAACTCCTAGGGATTCATCAGGAACACCAGGAGCTTGACTGTTGTTTAAAGTTTTTCCTAACTGTGAATACCAGGGCTGGTGATCACTCCAATGCTCTTTGTTGGATTCAAAAGCCAAGCCACCACCGACAAAGAGGCAATACTGCCTTTTTACTGACTGAGAAAAAATGAGGCACTGAATGAATAAATGAGGTACCTTAATGCCATATTGCAAAATAATATGAGAATGGCTAAAGGAAAATGGCTTATTTGTAATGGAATATTGCATAGTTATAAGAAACTGTGAATATTAAGAATTCAGAGAAACATAGGAAGACTACATAAAGTGATGCAATGAAGTAAGGGGAATCATGAAAATGATAGCTATAATGACTATAATAATGTAAATAGAGCAAAAGCAACAACTACCAAAAAATTGTGTCATTAGAATGATTCCATTTAATCCATGGAAAAGTTAAAAAAATGCACTTCCCTTGCTTCTTTACCATAGTGGAGGACTATGGGTGTACCATATTTGTATGCACAGTCATATTCAATCTATAAGTTAGTTGGCTTTGCTAAACTGACTTCCCCCTTTTTCGTTCTTTGTTAAAAGGGACTTACTATGTACAAGGTATTATGCTAGGTGCTGAGAACAAAAAGACAAAAAAGAAATAGTCCCTGCCCCCAAGGTACTTATATTCGATTGAATTATAAGCTCATATTCTAGAAGATGTCAGAAAGATAATGTGGTGTAGTGGAAATCTCATTTCTGATTCTTATTAAATATGTGGCCATCAGCAAGGATTTGGAGACAAAGGACATTTATTCAAATCCTGGGGGTTTTTATCTTTTTAAAAAAATTTCTTTTTTAAAAATTTATTGAATAAAACAACTATTTCAATAACATAGTATAATTTAAGAAAAGGTGATCACACATGAAACTGCGAATACATTATATACAACTTGCTATTCCTTTTGAATGTATAATAACATTGTCATGTAAATTTTTTTCTCTCCCCACCCCCTCCGTAGAGATGGCTGTCATTAGACACAAATATATATGTATATATGTAAAATTATTCTATACATACCTCCATTTATCAGTTCTTTCTCTGGATGCAGATGGCATCTTTCTTCATATGTGCTTTATAGCTAATTTGGGTATTTATAATAGTCAAGACGACTTATTCACTCAAAGTCATTCTTAAAACAATATTGCTGTTACTGCATACAATGTTTTCTTGGTTCTGCTCATTTCACTCTTTGTTATGTTGTGCAGCTCACTACCTGTATATCCTTGGATAAGTCACCTAATTGTCTGAGCTCCAATTTTCTCATCAGTAAAATAAGACAATTCTAAATCCTGTCAACTTTATCTATGAATATTGAACTCGCCAATATGGTCCTGACATGTTGACCTGTTTACTGAACTATTTCTTGAGTGATCTGGGCTGCCATACCACCCTACCCCCTGCTTGATGAGGTTGCCTTTCTTAAATTATAATAATAACTCACATGTATATAATGCTTTATTGTTTAAAAATTATTTTCTTTACAGCAACCTTGTGAGGTAGTTACTATAAGTCTAATTATCTCTCTATTACAGTTGCAGATACTGGATTTGGAGAAGTTAATTAAAACGGATGCCCAATGTTACAGATAAGTGTTAGGTCTGTGTCTTGAACCCAGATTTTCTGGTTTCAAGTCCAGTGGTCCTACCATACCCTACTCTTTTAAAGTCTCTTTGGAATAACTGAAATCACCCTACCCCTCTAGGCAGGAAAGCTACAGGGTAATTTTTCTCCATCTTCTTCACTAACACAGATGGTGAAGACTACAGTGGAATAGGACCGAGCTTCCCAAAGCAGTACAGCTGGAATGCTGGGGGATCTCATTAGCTAATGCTTCTAAAACTCCTTGGCTTCTGTGAATAGCAGGTGTGGTTGGCACAACCAAGGGAGAGAATGAATGTACCATGCTCCCTCCCAAAGAGGGGGAAGAGGAAGAGGGGAGAGAGAGCATCCATTTTTCATCTTGTCCAGACAAATTGGCAGGTTTTTTTTTCCAAAATCACTAATGAAACAAGTCTGCCTTGGGAGAGAAGGGCCCATATTGATGTTCTGTCTCCTGCGCTTATGTCTTCATAAAGGTTGATCCATTATCATATCCATCAGGGCATTGGTAGAACTATTAAGTCACTATTTTCATAAGGTGAGATGAGAAACAGGGGAAAGGATAGACCAGGCTTCCCCCAAACCCACTTAATTCTGAGCTATTCAGGAGTTAATGGAAACCTCAGGGGAGTGGGTCATATGAGTTGAGAAAAATTATTTCTGGAGATTCAGGCCCAGAAAATGGGTCACCCAACAAAGCATTTTATCATTCTGTGTGAAAATTGGAGATAAAACTGGATTGTTAGTGCTTTGAGGGCAGGTATGTTTTGTCTAGTCCTCTACAGAGTTCATCATAGAATCCTTAAGTGTTAGAGTTGAAAGAGGGGGAGGGGAATGACATCAATTAATTAGTTCAACCACCTCATTTCTTATTTATCTCATAAAGAAGTGTGACCATCAGAAGCCTGGTGAAGGTTGATTCCTTACTAACCAAACTGACAAGTTTAAAGGATCAGGGTATAGCAACATTGAAAATGTCTGCGTTTTTGCTAGAGTGTTAATTCTCCTTGTCCTCGGTATTCCATGATATGCAAGAGTAAGCTGAACCTTTCTTTCTCTTAGTACTGTAAATTGTATGGACTGTGCATGTCTGGGAGAAATGGGGTTAATTCTCTAATGATCCCATTACATTGACCATTTTGGGGAAGGCCTCAACCAATGTACCATAAATCTGAAGGAGTGCAAAGATTTCTAAAGAAGGTGGACTTACTGGAGAAGTTGTAGGAGTAGTTCACTTTCCACCAAACTCAAATGTTTTCCCCTTTTCGGGGGAGAGGGAAAATCTTATTATAGTACATGAAGAAAATAAGAGTCCTACCTGGGAGAGGAAGAAGAATAGTATATTGGTTATTCATGGTCTTAGGGAGGTTTTTGGTGTTTTGTATTTGTTATCAAGTTTTTAAATGTCTGCCCTGATTTTAATGCACTTTTAGCTCTAACACTTCTATGAAAGCTATGGCTTCTTTATTCTTTTTTTTTTTTTGGAGAGACCTAGACATGAGATATATTGTAATGTTCTCGGGGGATATGAGCCATAGAAAGAGTTCAGAGTGTTACCCCCAACATCGAATCCCATTGATGTAAACCAATAATTCTGGTTTTAGGCTATATCTCAGTTGATTCCTTTAAGAACCCTGTCAAGAAGATATAATAGGCATTGTTATTCCCATTTTATAGGTGAAGAAACTGAGTTTCAGCAAGGAAACACCACTTGCCCAAGGTTACGCAGCTAGCATGTGATACAGACAAGATTTAAACCCTGGTCTTCTGGTTCCAAATCTAATACTTGCCCCCTGTATCACATCCCTTCATTGTACACATGAGAGAACTAAAGACCAGAGGTAGGGGGTGACTTACATAAAGTCACATAATAGCTAGTTGTAGAGAAGGTCTAGCACTCAGATCTCCCAATTCTCAAGCTAGGATTTTTAAAATTATTTTTTAAAATTTTATTATTTTAATTAATTAATTAAAATTTATTTTATTAATTTTATCCTTCCTCTTTAAAAACTGCATCCTAGAGTCAACCTTCACATATTCCAAAAATATTAGGGCAGCTAGGTGGTGCAGTGGATAGAGTGCCAAGCGTAGAGTCAAGAAGACTCCTCTTCCTGAGTTCAAATCTGGCCTCAGACATTTACTAGCTGTGTGACCCTGGGCAAGTCACTTAACCCTGTTTGCCTCAGTTTCCTCATCTGTCAAATGAGCTGGAGAAGGAAATGGCAAACCACTCTTTACACCAAATGGGGTCATGAAGATTTAGATGCGACTGAAATAACAGAACAACCAACAATAACAAAGCCCCAAAGTATTAGCCAACCTCACAGCCAGCCCCTATGAATGTCATGACTATGAATATGTGTGTCAGAGAGCTGATCTCTTGGCTGGTGTTATCTTCCATTCATCCAGTGAGTAAGAGAAAGCAACCTAATAATTTTACATCTCCTTTGTCCCAGAGCCTCTCCAAAGCGTTTCTTGTTATTCTCCCAGCATTCCACCCCTCCCCTCATTTGTAGGCATTAAAGATCACTTTCCACCCTTGATTGTAAATAACCCACACTCCAGGTTTCCTCCAGAGATGCCTTAACTTAGATTAAATCACTCTCTCAGTGAATATCGCACAGTAATAGACATCTTCTCCCACCAAGGTGAAATGGAGTCAAAAATCAAATTAGAGCGATGAGCTCTGGCCTTGAGCTCATGTGTCACTCATCTAAGGGCCAAGGCACAGGGAAGGGCACAGCCACATCTTGAGATCCAGTGGAGGAGAAAAGTATCAAAGAAAAGGGGTCCCAGATTAGCCCCACAGGGAGTTTGTTGGAGAGAACCCTTCTCTGAAATTCACTTACACACAGCTAATTCTCTTTTCAAAATGAGAGCTTCTTATAAACTCTTGAATTTCAGTTTTCTTTCCTTTGGAGGCCTGGTAGAAGGGGCACGTATCTTACAGGGAATGCTGAGGCTCTGGCTTTTTTTATTCCCAGCTGGAACACCTCAACTCAGTGTCACCAATGATCTTCTCTAGGAAAAGAATTATGGGACAGGAAGGACGATACTCACCTAGGTATAATTGCACTTAGTTCTACCTTTCTCAGAGTGGGTCAGGATAAAACTTGGTTAAAGAAATTTCTTCCAGTTCCTTCTAACCCCAAAGAAACCTGGCTTTTATTCAGTCTGACATATTCTAAGTCCCTACTATGCACAAAGCTTTATAAATTCCTCTAGCTTGGGCCAGCAGTTTAGGAGCAAAGGGACATAAATTCCATCATAGACTCATTTTGTGGCTTCAGGTAAGCCAATTAACCCCTCTGGGCCTCAATTTCTTTATTATCTCAAATGGGATAGATTCATTCCTGATATGGTGAGATAACTGGGGAAACATGAAATTTTAGGAAAGAAAATATTTTGTGCTCTTAGGACAAAAGTCTCAATATTGATGATCTAGGGACCTAACCTGGTGTTTCTAATACCTTTTTCTCTTCAAGTGTCTGAAATGTAGTATGGTAAAAAGAGACCTGGGTTTAAATCCTGGCCTTGTCAATTACTGTTTGTGTGACCTTGGGCAAGTCACTGAAGTGATCTCACTGGGCTTGTTTCCTCATTTTTAAAATAAGGAGGCTGGCTCAAATGATTTCTAAATTCTCTCCCAGGTCCCAAATCCTATAATCTTGTGATCCCAATCCCTAAGCTGACTTTGCCCATTGTTGTCTTGCTCTGATCCAGCCTGTCACACTGGCGAATTTTCTCCTTCATTTCTATCTCTTCCTCCTTTGCCCTCCCTCCCCGCCAAGTTTCCTGATGAGCCCAGTCAGAAGGTGTGGTGGTTTCCCAGGCAAAGGTATTTCATTTCCCCACACTGCTAGGAGGTGGGGCCCTGATGGAGTGATGGTACTGTGAGTGAATCATCCATACGGATCCCCATTCACTCTGTCACTCAGCTCTGAAAAGGGGATGGGGAGAGAAAGAGAAACCAGGGAACCCTTCTTCCCAGGCTGGGCCAGGCTAAACATTTTTATGAAAGTAAATTGGTCAATTAGAGAATCAGCGGGCCTCAGGACACCTGAGAGAGTGTTCTCCCTCTCTCAGGACGAGAGCCACACATCCATCTCCCGGGAAGCTAGGAGGCTCTACTGGGTCCTGCTGTTTGTCATGGATGCTGCAGGGCTTGTGAATTTGATTTGAGAGAGGAGGCCACAGCTGTGGGAGAAATGCAGAGGGTCCTAAGCAGCGGACCTGGAGACTTTCTAAAATGTGAACCTTTAAAGGTTTCTTCAGAGCCCTCAAATGGACATGATTTTAACTGGTTCTTATCCCTGCAGGGTTAGCGGCAGACATAACAACAACACGGCATATTTATGTAGCACTTCAAGATTTGCCAACTGCTTTCGTCAGTGAGAAGCTTGTGAGTAGTACAAGTACCCTATTATTATCCGCAGTTTTTCAAACTAAGAAAATTAGGTCCTTTGAGTTTAAATGACTTACCTATGATCACACAACTAGGGAGTGTCTGAGGCAGCATTTGAACCCAGGACTCCTAACTCCGAATCCAGCACTCTTTCTACTATTCCAAGCTCCCTCTCAAGACCCAGGAGTACAGCCTTAACCTAGCTGAGGTGCATGTACATAGCTATCACTGTATCAACTCCCTTGGAGGGTGACATGCTATGTGCCTACCACCATCAAGTCTACTAACCTCCAGACATGGAATATATATGTGTGTGTGTGTGTGTGTGTGTGTGTGTGTGTGTGTGGTTTGAGTGAAAATAATGCCAAATTTAATTTACTATGATCCTTGACATTTCACTGTTCAATCCCTCAAAACACATGTTTTTTTTAGCATCTACTTTTTTTAAAATTTATTTAATATATTTAGTTTTCAGCATTGATTTTCACGAAAGTTTGAATTACAAATTTTTTCCCCATTTCTACCATCCCCCCACTCCAAGATGGCGTATATTCTGGCTGCCCTGTTCCCCAGTCAGCCCTCCCATCTGTCACCCCACTCCCCTCCCATCGCCCTTTCCCTTCTTCTCTTGTAGGGCAAGATAAATTTCTATGCCCCATTGCCTGTGTATCTTATTTCCTAGTTCCATGAAAAAACTTTTTTTGTTGTTGTTGTTTTTGAACATCTGTTTTTAAAACTTTGAGTTCCAAATTCTCTCCCCTCTTCCCTCCCCACCCACCCTCCCTAAGAAGGCAAGCAATTCAACATAGGCCACATGCGTATCATTATGTAAAACCCTTCCACAATACTCATGTTGTGAAAGATTAACTATGTTTTGCTCCTTCCTAACCTATCCCCCTTTATTGAATTTTCTCCCTTGACCCTGTCCCTTTTCAAAAATGTTTCTTTTTTATTACCTCCTCCCCCCATCTGCCCTCCCTTCTATCATCTCCCCTTTTTTATCTTCTTCCTCCTTCTTTCCTGTGGGGTAAGATACCCAATTGAGTGTGTATAGTATTCCCTCCTCAGGTCAAAACCGATGAGAGCAAGATTTACTCATTCCCCCTCACCTGCCCCCGCTTCCCTTCCTACAGAACCACTTTTTCTTGCCAGTTTTATGCGAGATAATTTACCCTATTCTATCTCTCCCTTTCTCCCTCTCTCAATATATTCCTCTCTTATCCCTTAAATTGATTTTATCTTTTTAGATATCATCCCTTCATATTCAACTCACCCTGTGCCCTTTGTGTGTGTGTATACATATATATATATATATATATATATGTGTATATATATATATATATATATACACCTACCCATATACATACATAGACATACACATATGTATATATATATATGTATACACACACACACACATATATATATATATGCTACTATGATATTGAGGTCTCATGAATCATACACATCATCTTTCTATGTAGGAATGTAAACAAAACAGTTCAACTTCAGTAAGTCCCTTATGATTTCTCTTTCTTGTTTACCTTTTCATGCTTCTCTTGATTCTCGTGTTTGAAAGTCCAAATTTTCTATTCAGCTCTGGTCTTTTCACTGAGAAAGCTTGAAAGTCCTCTATTTTATTGAAGGTCCATATTTTGCCTTGGAGCATTATACTCAGTTTTGCTGGGTAGGTGATTCTTGGTTTTAATCCTAGCTCCGTTGACCTCCTGAATATCATATTCCAAGCCCTTCAGTCCCTTAATGTAGAAGCCGCCAGGTCCTGTGTTATCCTGATTGTTTTTCCACAATATTCAAATTGTTTCTTTCTGGCTGCTTGCAGTATTTTCTCCTTGACCTGGGAGCTCTGGAATTTGGTGACAATGTACCTAGGAGTTTTCTTTTTGGGATCTATTTGAGGAGGCGATCTGTGGATTCCTTCAATTTCTATTTTACCCTCTGGCTCTAGAATATCAGGGCAATTCTCCTTGATAATTTCTTGAAAGATGATATCTAGGCTCTTTTTTTGATCATGGCTTTCAGGTAGTCCAATAATTTTTAAATTATCTCTCCTGGATCTATTTTCTAGGTCAGTGGTTTTTCCCATGAGATATTTGACATTGTCATCCATTTTTTCATTCCTTTGGTTCTGTTGTATAATTTCTTGATTTCTCATAAAGTCACTAGCTTCCACTTGCTCCAATTTCATTTTTAAGTAGTATTTTCTTCAGCGGTCTTTTGGACCTCCTTTTCCATTTGGCTAATTCTGCCTTTCAAGGCATTCTTTTCCTCATCGGCTTTTTGGAGCTCTTTTGACATTTGAGTTAGTCTATTTTTTAAAGTGTTGTTTTCTTCAATATTTTTTTTCAGTATTTCTTTGGGTCTCCTTTAGCAAGTCATTGACTTGTTTTTCATGGTTTTCTTGCATCATTCTCATTTCTCGTCCCAATTTTTCCTCTACTTCTCTAACTTGCTTTTCCAGCTCCTTTTTGAGCTCTTCCATGGCCTGAGACCAGTTCATGTTTTTCTTGGAGGCTTTTGTTGTAGGCTGTTGGACTTTGTTGACTTCTTCAGGGCATATGTTTTGGTCTTCTTTGTCACCAAAGAAGGATTCCAAAGCCTGAGACTGAATCTGGGTGTGTTTTTGCTGCCTGGCCATGTTCCCAGCCAACTTACTTGACCCTTCAGTTTTTCGTCAGGGTATGACTGCTTATAGAGCAAAGAATACTTTGTTCCAAGCTTGAGGGCATGCTCCGTTGATTTCAGAGCTATTTCTATACAGCCAGCTCTGCCACACCAGCACTCCTCCTTCCTCAAGAACCACCAACCCGGACCTAGGGGAAAATCTTCAGCAGGCTCTGCACTCCTGCTCTGATCTGCCACTTAATTCCTCCCACCAGGTGGGCCTGGGGCCAGAAGTAACTGCAGCTGTAGTTCTGTAGCTGCACCTCCCCCGCTGCCCCTGGGGTGGTGGCCAAACTGCAAACTCTGTTCCCTGCAGCTTTTCCCACTAACCTTCCTTGTTGTCTTTGGTGTTTGTGGGTTGAGAAGTCTGGTAACTGTCACAGCTCACTGATTCAGAGTGCTAGGGCCTGTCCTGCCCAGCTACTGGTCAGGTTGGTCCTGCTGCCTCCCATGCTGAGCTCTGCTCCCCTCTACTCCATGTGCGATAGACCTCATCCAGTGACCATCCAGGCTGTCCTGGGCTGGATCCCTGCTTCCCTCTGCTATTTTCTGGGTTCTGCAGTTCTAGAATTTGTTCAGAGCCATTTTTCATAGGTTTTTGGACGGACGTGGTGAGTCCCTGCTTTCCAGCCGCCATCTTGGCTCCAGCCCTGGAACTCAAAACACATTTGTTAAGCATCTATCAGACAGCTAGATGACACACAGGTCAGAACGCTGAACTTGGAGTCAGGAAAACCTGAGTTCACATCCTTCCTCAGACACTTAGTAGCTATGTGACCCTGGCAAATCACTTCACCTCTGTCTGCCTCCATTTAATCACCTGTAAAATGGGGATAATAATAAAACCTATCTCCGACAGTTGTGAGGGTAAAAGGAGGTAATTCTTATAAAGTAATACATAAATTCTAGTTATTAATATTGTTATTATTATTAATATGTGTTAATTGGTTCTAACCTGGGGAAAATGTGTATATATATATATAACATGTATGTGAAAAAACTACACTTAGACATGTACATGCATAATGAAGACAAGATAGTTTTGAGAGGGAAGGCTGTGGCAGCTAGGAAGATCAAGAAAAACTTTTTGTAAAAGGTAGTAGTTGAGTTAAGTTTTGAAGGAAACCATTGGAATTATTTTATGAGTTTAGGGCAATCACTCCAGAAAACTTACTTTTAAAGTATAAATATTCTTGTCTTTCATTTTCAAAGAGGACCAATGACATCAGGGGGCAATGTCTTGACTCACGTGTGAATTGGATTTAAGTGAGGCAGAATTGCAAAAAGTTATCAGCCTCACTCTCTCTTCCGGTCATTGAAGGCAAGACAAAAGTTAAGATGATCTGGGATGGAATGGATGACCTTAATGTCTTCCATGTCTGACCAAACTCCAAGCTCGTCATAGTGCCTGCTTCATGGCTGTTGGAACAAATTGTTCTCATCCCCCCATTCTGCCAGGAGAAGTCTTCACATGTTTGGTGTAGACATCCCCCTAACTCAATGATGAGATTGAGGCCTATTGGTTACCCTCAACTTGGTTTAACCTGTCTGCCCAGATGGTTTACCAGGGTGTGGATTTTTGGGTCTCCTTTTTGTCTTGGTCAAAAGTCCAATTGTCCCCCTTTCCTGTCTTCTTCTCCAACTAGGTCAACCCAGCAATTTTTTAGGTGTTTCTCACTCCCCACTCTCCTCTCCAGAATGTGCCATGGAAAGCAAAGAAGGAAGGAAACAAGCATTTATTAATTGTGTCCCAGGTGCTGTGCTAAGCATTTTACAAATATTATCTCATTTGGCCTTCACAAAAACCCTAGGCGGTAGGTGTGATGATTATCTCCATTTACAGTTGAGAAAACTGAGGCAGGTGGAAGTTAAGTGACTTGGCCAGGGTCACACTTGAAGCCAGGCACTTGAGACAGAATTTGAACTCAGGTCTTCTGGACTCCAGGCCCAGACCTCTATTCACTGCTCTGAGCTGCCTAGAGGCAGCTATTTTCCCATAGCAAATTAGAAAACTCAAGATTACTAATAATCCCTCTTTCTACATCATTTTAAGGTTTGAAAAGCTCTTTCCTCACAAAAAAAAAATCTGAGAGTTAGTTATGAAATGAAAGGATTAGAATAAACTAAGAATCAAAGAGGTAATGACTTGCTCATGGCTGTATAGTCAACTAAATGTCAATGTCAGAATTTGAACACAGGGCTCTTGACTTCAAGTCCAAGTCATGCTGTCTCTTAAAATGACTTTATAATTTCAAAATACTTTACATAATTTGCTTAGAAACAAAAAATATTCAAAAGTCCGACCTTTGGCTGTTTCTACTGTTTCATCTACATGAAAACTGAAAAATTCTTTCCCACATCTGGGTATATGGTCTACAAAGTACCAGATATCCTGATATATGAAAATCTCCCGGAGCGGGGATTGATTTTTTTCAGTTTTAATGAAGATCATTGTCATCATGTAGAACATGAAAGGCTAGTACTGATATATTTGGACTAGCAAGTCAGGGCTAGATGAAGCTGGAATAACAGTGTTCTCTGCAGGAGGGATGATTCAAGGTCTTAAGGATAAGAACACTTCATTCATTCATTCATTCATCTAACAAAAAGATCTGTTGTTTATACAATGATCTGTAATGTGCCAGTCACATTAGTTTCTCGGAATCTGTTTCCTCAGGAGGATAATAATGTTTATACTACCGTCTTCACACAGTTGTTCTAGGGCAATCACTGTAAGTTTATAACCTCATAAGGTTCAGGTTGCGTGTCACCTCCTCCAGGAAGCCTTTCCTGATGATAACAATAGCTTACACATGTATAATGCTTTTGGTTTGCAAAGCATTTTAGATACATTATCTGGCTGAATGACTGTGGAAATTCTGTAAAGTAGGTTCTAATATTATTTCCATGGGATACTGATGACCTGGCCATTGCATGGCTCTTTGCGTGGTCCGAGATGCCTTTCTTAAGCCTGCACATCACAATATTAATTATACAGTAAGGGAGTACAATACCTAAACTGCCTATCAGGTGATATTTCTCTAAGTCACCAACTTAGGCTCGTCAACTCCTCTCTCTTGGACCCGACCTCTTTCCTGAAAGGCTACTGGTCGGCAGAAGGTGTTTCAATCTGAAACCACCTAGATTGCTCTTTCCAAGGCAAGGTCATCCACCAGAGGCAGCTAGGTGGTGTGGTGGATAGAGTGCTGGGCTTGGAGTCAGGAAGACCTGAGTTCAAATCCTGCCTCAGATAGTTACGAGCTTTGTGACCCTGGGCAAGTTACTTAACCTCTGTTTGCCTCAGTTTCCTCAACTTTAAAATGGACAAAATAATAGCACCCACCTCCAGTGCTGTTATGAGAGTTAAATGAGATAACACATAAAACACCTTGCAAACCTCGACGTGCCGTATAAATGCTAGCTGTTAGCATTACCATTATTGTTGCTGTTATCCCCAAATTCGGAGAGTTATCTGTGATTTAGCCGTGGTCCCATAGCTTATTATATACATTATATGTATTCTGCATCCTATCTATTTATCTAGTATTATGGTAGCTGTTATTGTATTTTGCTATTCTGTGATTCAGTTATTCCATGCTGTGATCATATAGTTTATTACATGTATGTTATATGGTTTATATATATTATATCTATAATATATATTATATGTAATATATCTATAATATATATTATATGTAATATATCTATAATATATGCCTATGCATGCATATGCATGTCTTTCTGTGTGTATATATACATATATACCTGCATATATGTATGTATATATACATATATACACACACATGTATGGCATTAAGTTAAAAGGAAGCAACCTAAATGACTCTGAATGGAGGGATTTGCTTCCAACCACCTCCTAGCCCTCCTCTCACTGGACCTCCTATACCAGGGTATATCTGATCTTAATCATTCATAACTCCCAGGAAAGGAATAGGGGAGGGTGTGTACGCTCCCCATGTCAGAAACAAGGACCAGAAGCAAGGTTAAGCAGGCAAGACAATGAGAGAAATCAACTTTCATCACCTCTGACTACTCCAACAAGATTAACAAGGAGCAATAAGAACTAGCTGGCTTGGCAACTCTGGATCTTTCCTCCTCAAGGTTCCTGGACCCTGACCTGCCCAAGGGTGGACACTTGTCCCAAATGCATTGGCTCTCATAGCTCTGGAGTTGCATCCGTGCCTTTCTTTGTGTTCATTTGTCATCAGCTACTCCCGTCTTTCTCATGGAGAGAGATGGTTAGGAGTGAATGTCTGTCTCCCTACCAGAACATTTGCTTTTGTTCCTGTTCACTATATGCAACGTGATTATCCATCAAAATTCTGTCATGGAAGTCAGAGTCATAAACGTAGAGCTAGAGGGGGCCTCAGGGCCACCTAGTCCAACTTCTTCATATTACAGAAGAAGAAATCAAAGCCAATAGAGTGAAGCT
This sequence comes from Trichosurus vulpecula, assembly GCF_011100635.1. Classification (NCBI taxonomy): domain Eukaryota; kingdom Metazoa; phylum Chordata; class Mammalia; order Diprotodontia; family Phalangeridae; genus Trichosurus; species Trichosurus vulpecula. The sequence continues at coordinate 177,420,966 of NC_050574.1, forward strand.
ACTTTCCCAAGGTTGGATGGGTAATAAGGGTCAGAGGTGGGATTTGAACCCAGGGCTTCTGATTTAATTGATTGCCCTTTTCCAGTGCATAGTGCCTGGCTTAGTAGGTGCTTGGAAACTTCTTGACTGACTGAATATACCATCCCTAATAATAATTTGGCAGAAGAAATACCAGGAGCAAAAGAGGGATGCCTAAGTGTGATGTTGCTTTATCATTTCATGAGATTTCTGCCTCTTTGCAAGTGAAAGCTGAGATCTCCAGGTGAAGCTGGGGGAAAGGGAACAATTATTCTCCTGGGTGCCAACATAATCAGAAATTGCTCTGTCAGTTTCTCTCTCCTTGAGCCATTTTACTGAACTATGCTTCTTTTATAGCTGAGGAAGCTGAGCTTGGAGGCTTTAGTGATTAACTCAAGGTCACATAGGTAGTGGGGCAGAGAGGTGGCTCAGTGGATAGAGCCCCGGGCCTGAAGTCAGGAAGGTTCATCTTCCTGACTTCAAATACGGCCTTAGACACTTACTCATTGTGTGACCCTGGGCAAGTCACTTCACCCTGTTTGCCTCAGTTTCTTCATCTGTAAAATGAGGTGGAAAGAACTGGCAAACCACTCTACTGCCTTTGCCAAGAAATCCCCAAATGGGGTCACGGAGAGTCAGACACAACTGAACATGACTAAACAACAACACGTAGATAGTGAATGACTGAAGTGGGATTTAAAGCCAATTTGTCTTGAGTCCCATGGGATCAAATCCTCAGCCATTTGCAAGCTAAGTGGCCTCTTACACTACTTGCAATTGCTCGTAATCTTTCCAGCTTCAAATGATCCTGTTTAGAGTTATCTGTGTTCATACTGTATCTTACAGCAGAATGTAAGCTCATTGAAGGCAGGACCTTTAACATTCCTGTCTTTGTATCGCCTGCTTTAGCCCCAGACAGAGTAGGCACCTGATAGATGTGGGTGTGAGCTGAACACAAATGTCATTTATTAGTATTATCATTAACATCATTGTTGTTGCTAATACTGCTGTCCCCTTCAGCTCTTCTATTCCCCTCCATGGGGCCTGGTGATGGGGGTGATGATGAAGTCCAGTGAAGAGAGGAAGGGCAAGAAATGAGGAGCCAGTTCAGGGTTCATCAGGGAACCCACATTGTTCATGCCCAGATGGTTTCAGCGGTTAATAGTTTTGTTTCTTTTCTCCCTCTTTCTTCTTGGTTCCCTTCCAGGTTCCCACTGTTAAGCACCGGGTTCTGTCCTACTGTAGGAGAACTAAGCTCCATGTGCTATGTTTATTACTCTCTGGTCTGAAATATTTCTCCAATTCAATGCTCCATGTGCTGGTTGATGGCTATGGTTTATGACAAAGGCAGATGAGATTCTCTCCCCCCTCCTCCACCTCCCACCTCCTGGTGGCCCTCTTTAGGTCCCACTCCAGGCGCCTAGCTCGGACTGTGCCAACTTTGGATTTGTGCTGTGATGACAGCTGGAGCTGTGTGTCAAGGTGTGGTGATCATCAATAAAAGGGGACATTTTAATTAACAGCTGGGATGATCTCCCACTAAGCTTTGGAACCGTGTTTGCTGAATCACTGAGATCCAGGCTTTCCTGTGCCACTTGAATTGCCAAGGGAGAATTGCAGGAGCTGAAGCTGGCTGGAGTGGGGGTGCCTGAGGGAGTCTAAGGGTATGTCCACACACAATTCCTGGAATGGATTCAGGTAACTCAAAATAATGTGCAGCCCCCAAACCCTTTATGTGTCTCACTCTGCAGAAAATTTTCCTCTTAATTTTTTTTCTCAGGCTGATTTTCAGTAGACTTTAAACTCATGAAGCACACTTTAAACACATGAAAATGGGCACAGGCCACCAGGTACACACTCTATAGAGTGGGCAACAGGTTCAAACCTGACCATAAGCAATCCACCGTGGATTACTAATGTATGGGACGGAATTTTCAAATAATAGGAGAGTCATCTTCAGGAGAAGCAAAGCGAATTTATTTTACAAACCTTGCAAGATTTGGGTGTCACCTCTACCAGGGAAACCTAGTGGGGAAGGCGGGGTAAAAGGGAAGGCTGCCCTAATTTATACGCTTAAAGAAAAGATTCCCACCCCATCCTTTCTCACCATTGGCTGGGAGGCGGGCTTACAATCTAGGCGCGAAAAACTAGACAGAGAGCTAGGGAACCAAGTAGATCCGGTCCGTTGTTCAGGTTTTCCAACTGCCGGGGGTGGCCTCCGAAAATCTAGGAGAAGAAGGAGAGGGGAGGGGAGACCTTCCTGGAGCAGAGAACAAACAGCTCACAGGTAGTCCATTATCTCCCTATTTGGCGCTAGCACCTGAGAGAGGGGGAAGGGCACACCTACAGCTTCAGGCCCTGACTTTCTAAAAGTTAGCTTAGTCACCCAAGCCTCTCCTACTCCCTCAGACATTCTCTATTTCAGAAATATGAGAAGAGTGTAACCCCTGTATTTTCACCCTGAGAAGTCTTCGCGATTTATCCTTCCCATTCACTAAGAATTATATTACAACAGCAACTTCTGTTACACTGGTCTGAGTCGAAATTCTGATCTTTCCTGTATGATGATGGGCAGGTCATTAACCTCTCTGAGCCTCTGTTTTCTCTTCTATAAAATGGGTGGTAATAACACTTGTACTACTTTCCTTCTAGTTTCATGGTGAATAAAACACTTTATAAACCATCATGTTTTCCTACATAATTTTAAGCTATTACTATTTCTTGTCATCCCACTATTTTGGGTCACTTGTTCAGTGAAGTTTGAGAGTCCAGAGAAGGGCAATCACAGGAATAGGAGGTTTTTAGCTTAAGCCGTTTAATGAAGTTCATTCAACATCGAGATAGGTTGCAGAAGGAAGGCACCAAACCATCTTTGTAGTTGCTCTATAGGATCAGCATAAACCTGGAATTGTTTGGGTTGTCTCTGTTTGGGCACCTCAGGATGGCTGGGATGGCAACTAGAGAGTCCTGCCAGCCTGGCGTTTCTGAAGGTGAGAAGTTCACTCGCAGCACTCTTTGAGGGGTTTAGCTTCAGTTGTCAACAAACACTGCTCCATCTCCCATGTTGACCCAGCTCAGTGGACCTCACTTAGGGTATGTGATATCAGCACTTCCTTCTACTTTCCTATGTACAACAAGCCACAAGGGAAAAATATGGGTCTTTGACGGAGGTAAGACATGGATTCAAATCTTTGCTCTGGTGCTTATGTGACTGTGGTAAAGTCATGTCATCATCATCTTTATAATAACTAGCAAGGTTTGCTTAACACTTTTAAAAAATGCGTATGTAAATTTTTTATCCATTTTAAACTTAAATACAAAACAAAAAGAAGAAAAAAAATTCGCATTTTCGCAGCAGAAGGGAAAATTCAATATAAAGCAATACATTTCCATTTAAGAAAATCTATGTAATAAATATGAGACGTTGTTCCCAAGCTACCCTGCTTTTCTTTGCTTCTTTCTAGGTTTTCTTTCATTCTCTGCTGCACACTACAAATATTATCTCATTTTGTCATTACAACAACCCTAGGTGGGAGGTGCTATTATCCCCATTTAACAGATAAGAAAACCGAGGTAAACAGAGGTTAAGTGACTTGTTCACCTAGATAGTGTCTGAGGCAGAATTTGCACTCCGGTCTTCTATGCTCCAGATCCAGGGCTCCATCCACTCTACTACCTAGCTGCTTTTCTGAGTTACTGTCTCTTACATCTGTAAAAAAGCAATAATAATAATGTCTGTAGCCTCCCACTTTTCCATTCACTGGGTTTCTGTGAGGCTTGAATGACTTAGTGCATATTAAGTTCTTTGTAAACTTTGAATACTGCATAAATATCAGCTGTTTTGGAAAAAAAAAACAACAGAAGAAATGGATGTTGGGAGCATTATATAGCACTTTAAGCTTTGCATTAGACAGCTAGGTGGCTCATTGTGTATAGCTGGACCTGGAGTCAGGAGGACTCCTCTTTGTTAGCTTAAACACTGCCTGAGATACTTATTAGCTGTGTGACCCTGGGCAAGTCACCTAACCCTGTTTGCCTCAGTTCCCTCATCTGTAAAATGAGCTGGAGAAGGAAATGGGAGACCATTTCAGTATCTTTGCCAAGAAAACCCCAAATGCGGTCATGGAGAATTGGCATGACAGAACAACAAACATGTTAGCAAAGTGTCTCCAGTATTAGCACAATGCCTGGGACACAATAGGTGCTTAATAAATGTTTAATGATTGATTGATTATCTCCCTCGAGCCTCGCAATAACCCTGGGAGGTAGATGCTGTTGTCATCCTCTTTTGGCAAATTGGGAAACCAAGACTGAGAAACAGTAGAACATTGCCCAGGTCATAAATGCCCAGGTCATTCTGCCTGAGGCAGAATTAGAACCCTGGCCCTCGGGATTCGCATTCAGGAAGCATTCCTCCCACCTCAGCATGGAGCTGTCTAAAAAGTAACTCCTTGAGGAAGTACTGTTACCTCTTAAAGACCTACCAGCACGCTGACTTTCTTTTTTTATTGGTGATGTGTGACAAGGGTTTGGTCCTAGGAAGAAGTGACTTCTCTGGAAGCCACTGGAGTAAGCCAGTCCTGCCAGCTACCAGCCATGCTAGAACACTCGGGGGCTCTGAGCCCAGCTTAACATCACCCTGAACAAAGCAGAGCTAATATCAGGAAGGCAAATATGTGGCCAAGACAAAGGTGACAATGCATGTCTTGGTCAAAAAGAAATCATTTGCAGATTGCTCATTGTTTTAGATTTCCCAGGTCACATTGACATGTAATAGAGAAGTGATTATTTCCCATCTCCAGATGTGCTTCCCAAAGTTCAGTGGGCACCTGTCCCCATGAATTCACCCCGTATGTGGCAGACAACCTTGGTTCCAGTTGCAGGGTATCGGCGCCTGGCCTTTTGCTATCTGACAGAAGAGCTCCCAACTTTGGCTACTCTGGACTCTGTGGAGTGAAATATGGATTAAAAGCCCAGTGAAGTTTATTATTGCTGGAGTATTGAATAAATCTCATTTACCAAGGGAAAGGCTGGCAGGGGTTTAATATTGGCTGCTTCATCACCCTCAGAAGTTCTTGGAGAACCACTGTCTCTGGGATGTGGCTCAGCAATGGGAGAGGATGGGAAACCAGGACCTGCCCACTGAGCCAGCACTGCTCATCTCTTTCTCTTCTTCAGTTTCCCAGTCCTCAAAAAGATGGAGACACTGAAGGGAAAAAGCCGTCAAGCCCCACCTGGCAGGACTCAAACTGTCTAGGTCACTCAGAAAGGGGGCCAATCCCGGAAACTCCTTTGTCTGGATCTATACCAACAGCATCAGTGGGCAAGGAAAATGATTTCAAAGGCTCTGAGAATCTGAGAGTCCTCCCCCACTCCCACCAGCCCCGTTTTCTCTGTGGGTGTATATTTTTATACAGAGAGACAACTCTCTAAGCCTGTGAGTTCCTGAGAAGTTGTCAATATGCGTTAGGAAATTTCTTCACCCAGGGGGTCTCCTTATACCAGGTCTACGTACATACACGCACACTTGTTGCTGCTGTTGTTCAGTCAATCTGGCTCCAACCAACATTTCCATATTTCATACTACTCCACTGTTGTTCAGTCATGGATTTTCTTGGCTCTGCCAGATTATGGGAGTGCTTTGATGCTAGATGCCAGCTCTGGCTCACTTAGATCAAATTCACGCACAAGTCAAGACATCGCCTGTGTCATGTCATCAGGCCTCTTCAGGAACGCAGGAGGAACAACCACAACCATCTGGAGTAATTTGTCATTCCCTTCTCCAGCTCATTTGACAGATGAGGCAAACAGGGTTAAGTGACTAGCCTAGGGTCACACATGTTGGAGGCTGGATTTGAACTCATGAAAATGAGTCTGCCTGACTCCTGGATTGGCACATGCACACACACACACACACACACACACACACACATATACATATACCACACACACGTACATACATGCATGTATATGTATATGTGTTTAAGCTATATTTCTATGTGAATACATTCCAGTTCCTATGAAATACGCATCCTTTAATGAGATAGAAAGTCACAATGATCTGAGTGTGATGATACAAGCCTGTAATCCCTGCTAATGGGGAGTCTGAGGTTGGTAGCTCTCTTGAGCCTGGGAGCTCTGAACTAAAATGGATTACAGCAGGGGTCCACACTAATTTCAGTGTCAATATAGTAAGGCCTAGGGAGATTCTGGGTTGCCTAAGGAGAAGTGAACTAGCCCAGGGCAGAAACAGAGTAGGCCAAAGTTCCTGTGTCCATCATTAGTGGGACTGGGTCTGTGAGTAGCCCCCGCACTGCCGGCCTGGACAGCATAGGGAGACCCATTTCTAAAAAGCAAACAAACAAAACACCATGGTGAGAGAGAAGCCCTAAAACTGAGGAGACATTGTGGTCGGGTGAAAAGAGTGCTGGATTTGGACTCAGAAAACCTGGGTCTGAAACGCAGCTTTCCATCTTTGCCATCCACGTGACTTTCGGTGAGTCACTCATCCTGTCCGAGTCTCAGCTCCCTCGTCTGTACAATAATAACCAGCAATGTCCCCTCTTGCCCAAAATCTATGAAATTCCCCCTTCCCGCTCCCAAGAACAAACAGGGTGGTTGACTTTCGTACTGAATCCTGGCAGCGGAGAGCTGCCAGTGGAGAGCTGGGAAAGGCAGAGTGGATGGAAAGGAAGAGGGCCAGGAAAATCAGGGGGAAGAGCACCAAAAGGGAATTGGGGGTCCAGAAGACTAACTTCCCCCGCCAGAGAAAGTATGAGGGGAAGGATCCGGGCTAACGATAACAACGAACGAACGCATCATCATCATCTATTGTTTGTTAACAAGCATTGTTTACTAATGTCATTAGAAGATTATTGAAAGCTTAAATTTGAATGGCACTGTTTAGTTTTCCCAGCACTCTGAGATACGTTTTTCTTATTTTATCCTTCCAATGATGAAGATGGGACAGGTGTCCTTTTCTCCCTTGTCTACAATTCTCCATCTCACTGGGAATGGAGGAGCTGAGAGATGTGCCTTTCCCATAGGCCCTCTGCACCCTGCCACCCTTTGCCAGCTGTTCTCTCTTCTCAGTTGGTTGCATTTGATTCAGGATTCAACCTCTGGGTTTCAGGCTCCGGAGGCTCCCTGGGCAACATTCTTGTAAGTGAAGCTCATTACAAACCCACTGCCTACAGCCTTCTTCTCTCCACACCACCTCCACCCACCATCAAACCCAATGGCCTATTTAGCACAGCAATTAAGGTCAGAGAAGCTCATTACCTAATCCTTGGATAACACTTTGATGGGAGGGAGGTATGGGGAAGTGCTGCCCATGGCTATCTTGTGGCATATTCAACATTTGCTTCAATTAAAGTTCTGGAAAGGGGAGGGGGGAGAAATTTCCTGGTGAGTCCCAGTAACAGGTTTCTAACTACCCCCAACCCACACAGAAGATATGGGAACTAGGAATTGGGGGGACATCCTTAGCTCTTTATCACCTCCAGGTAGGCTTCTCCTAAGGCAGGACTCTCTGTGAAGCAGGTTGAGAACATATCCATCATGCTGGGACACTGAAGTCCTAGGTTAGGATCTGGTCCTAGCACTTGGGTTCAATCAATGTGCATGAAGCTAAAGAGCAAATGTGATTAAATATAAATCAGCCAGGAAGGGTCTGCGTCAAGAAGTCCTTTGTAATAACAAATATAATTCACATTTATATAACATTTTACAGTTCACAGAATACTTTCTTTTTAAAAAAATTTTTATTTTGTTAAATATTTTCCAATTACATATAAAGTTTTAACAACCATTTTTTTAAAAAAAAAATTGAGTTTTAAATTATCTTCCTCCCTCCCACTCCTTCCTCTCCTTGTGAGAGAATGCTTCCTTTTAAAAAAATTGGTTGATCTTTTGGGTTTTTTTTTATATATCACCTTCGTTTCTCAATAGACATCTCCCTCTTCCCCCACCATCCTTAAAGACAAAAAACTAATATAGAGGGGAAAAAAGTGATTCAGGAAAATTAACCCATACATCAACCGAATCCAACAATATATGCAGTATTCCAAATCTTCTCACCTTTCTTTGGGGCCAAGTTTGGTAATCATAAATATATAGCATTTATTTTGATTCCGTTGATGTCATCATAGTTTCCATTTATATTGTTGCAATGTTGTGCTTTCCTGGGTCTGCTTCTTTCACTTTGCCTCAGTTCATATAAGTCTTTCCCTGACAAAGTACTTTCTTTGCAACAACTCTATAGTGTAGGTAGGGCAAATATTACTATTCCTACTATGCAAATGAGGAATCTGAGATGCAAAATGGTTAAGGGACTCATTTATGATAGTATAGTCGGTGGCAGAGCCCAGGATTTGAACTCTAGGTCCAGTGTGCTAGTTACTACAACATCATGCCCACTTTATGCAGAGGCAAGTAGGAAAGATGCCAGTTGCATCCCTTGAGCCTAGGCAGTGCAGCCTTAGGCCTGGAATCAGGAAGACCTGAGTTTAAATTCTGCCTCAGATACTAACTAGCTGTATGACTATGGTTATTAAAATTGCCCAACTTACAATGAAAAAGACTGAGGCAGAGGTCTGAGCCAATGGCACTTTATTAAAGGGTCAATGGACTCCTCTTCACCATCTGAGATACTCTCTTCTTTCAGGGCCTTATTTTTATAAGGTTTGATACTAGATTTGATATCTCAACATTCTAAGGGGGCTATACAAAGTACAGAATCCCATTGGCTGATAGATCTTACTTCACAAGCCCAAAATGAGGCATCAGCTAGAAAATGGTATGTCAATGGGAGGAGTAGGGGTGGGGTGGTCTAGGGTTGGGTGAAGCATGGGGCATATCCACTGACTTAGTGGTCATAAGATGGTCATCTGTTCATGTTGAACAATGGTCCGGTGGTACAAAAATAAGTTGGGGGACTTTCCGTGTAGTTGAGTCACCTCTGCCATGCTGGTTTGGTCACCATGACAAGGCAAAACAAGGGTGCAGGGGCCTCTAGCTAGCTTCCTGTGATTAAGCAAGTGAACTTACAATCTGCAGCTCATAGCTCCAGGGCCCAATATACAGAAAATAATCACTATTCCTATGGAATTATTTCAAATTGATTAATACTGATTGGAATAGAGTAGGAGTCCAAATGAATTATTTCTCACATGACCTTGGACAAATCACTTAATTTCTGGTTGCCTCAGTTTCTGCATCTATAAAATGGGGATAATAATAGCATCTACCTCCCAGGGTTGTTGTGAGGAGCCAATGAGATAATGTTTATAGAGCACCTGGCACACAGTAGACACTATATAAAAGCTAGCTGTTATTATAGTCATTATTATAATGGTCTGGACATATAGCAAGTGCTTCATGAAAGCATGTCGAATGATAGATTGACTTTTTCATCTAGCATGTCCTCCTCGAAATGGCTAGGCTGATAAGTAAATTATGTGGGCTGATAATATTTTGTGTGTTCTTTCGCAAGGTTGTCACAAATATTGCCTCTTGGTTTTGAAGCTCACAAGGACAGGAGAGTGACTGTTTTTCTTAATGTGCTTCTCCAAAGCCAGACATTCCTAATCTTGTACCCAGCCAGGACAAGGCCAGTATTTTCATAACCCTCATCCTGAAGGCCCTGGGCAAATTTGATAAATGACAAAAAAAAAAATCCATTCCCTTAGCCTACTGTGAAGAAGATAGAAAGACTTAACCTCTCTGTCCTCCCCTTCCCAGACGGAAACAGAAAAGACTGGGGAAAAGGTATGAATTAGCTGCGGTCACATAGGAAGTTAGTGGGTCTCCAGACCCTCTGATTCTCGGGGCACAGCTCTATTTCATCAACAGAACCACCTTTAATTAATGTTCAGGCTATTTCTGCAGTGGTAGAAGTCTCCACACTGAATGTGGTGAGCTGACGGATGGTTGTTATGCATCATGGTTGTAGTGGAAAGACTGTGCAAGTGGACTAGAAAGTGGAAAGATTCTGGTGTCCGAGGGTCTGGATTCAAATCTTGTCTCTATCTCTGTGTGACCTTGGGTGAATTGTTTTAACTTCTCTGGTCCTCAGTTTCCTCAGCTGCAAAGTGAAGGTTTTAGACTGACATTGTTTTTGCTGAATCCTTTCAGTCATGTCTGACTCTTCATGACTCCATTTGGGGCTTTTTGGACAAAGATACTGGAGTGATTATACAGATGAGGAAACTGAGGCAAACAGGGTTAAGTGACTTGCCCAGGGTCATGCAGACAGTAAGTGTGTGAAGCCAGATTTGATCTCAGGTATTCTTGATATCCACTGTGTCACAACATCAGATGACCTCTGGGATCTCTTCCAGCTTTAAATATATGATTCTACGCTGTGTTTATTCTGCTAGGAGAGTAATCCTATCTTCTGCCTCTGAATACATAAAGTAGGCAGTTTTCTCCATTTTATCTCCTCTGAGACACCATCTTTGACTTTTATTTCTTTGCAGTTGGACTGTATAAGAGATCATCTCTGATGCCCTGACAGATACCTGTTGCTAAATATTCATCATGGACTTTTCCCTAGGCCTTGAGGTTGAGGGACAGTCGTCAGTGCCATATTCAGTTTCTATTTTTCTTCCTGCTTCTCTCTCTTCCTTCCATCACCTCCATCTTCCCACCTTTCTCTCCCCCTCATCCCATTATTTTCTCCCCTCTCTACGCCCCCCTTTCCCACCCCTTAGCTGAGGATCTGCTCTGTCAGACATTTTGAATAAGCAATTATGACACCGAGCTTCCTTCTGCGTCTGACTTCATAAAAAATAGACTTTAACAAAGAAAGAGAAATGAAGCATAACTCCAGACAGCTTGAGGGAAAAAAATGAAACAAAAAAGACAGGTGACTTTGATTTCTGAGGAGGCAGTCAGCATATCAAAGCAGAAAGAAAAAAAAGCACTAGACCCAGAGCCAGAAGATCTAGGTTAATACTGCCTCGCTGGTCCTTCCTGATCCCATTTGGAAGGAAGGGGTGGGTAAGCCTGAATCCTGACCTTGGGTAGAGGCTAAGGGATTGAATGTCTTGAGTGCTAGGAATTTTTCTTAGGGTCTTTGACACAGATGTGCAACAACAGTCATGTCAACCACGAAAATTACGTTTATATAATGCTTGAAGGTAACGAAGCTCTTCATGAGTATTATTTCATTTAAAAATATTAATACTGTTAATGAGAGCTAACATTTATGTAACTATGGGCCAGGAGCTGTGCTAAGTACTTTACGATGATTACCTTATTTTATCTTCACAACAACCCTAGGGGGGCAATTGATATTTCTATCCCCATTTTACATAAGAGGAAAGTCGGGCAAAAAGAAGTGACTTACGGAGGGTCACATAGCTCCTTCCTGAGCATCCACCCTGATCCTTGAGTGAATAAACCTCTTACTTACAAAAAATAATAGTAAGTGTCTGAGGCCATGTTTTAACTCAAAGTCTTGCTGACTCCATGTCCAGTGCTCTGGCCACTGAGCTACCTGGCTGCCTTAGAAGGCAAAGAGAAAGCAAAATCACCTTCTAGGGATCACTGAGGCTCAGTGGAATGGGACTCATGCTTGGTATAAGCCTCTGGAAGCACATACTTTGTTCAAAAGAAGCAGCATAAATTTAATAGGCAGAGGGTATTAAGAAAATACAGTCATGTGAGGAGAGCCAGGAGCCAGAGGGGAGAAGTTGGGGTGAGGATAAATAGAGAGAGAAATAAAAGCAATATCGTCATGGGAATAATTAATGTAGCGCACTAGGACAAGAGGAGAGTCCATTTCATCTCTGACCTCTCTGCGGCATTTGGCATTGTGGACCATCCTTTCTCTGAGTCCTGAATAATCTTTCCTGTTGAGTTTTTCTTACATTTTTCTCTCTCTCCTGGTTCTCCTCCCACCTGCCTGACCGCTCTTTCTCAGTCTCCTTTGCAGGTCATATCCAATGCTCCAACCCCTATGTGTGGGTGTATAGAGGGCTCTGGTCCAGTCCCTTTTCTTCTTTTTTTCCCTTCATTTCCTCTCATTAGATTCCATGAATTCAATTCTGATTTCTATGCACCTGACTTTCCATTCTAAATACTTAGCCCTCAAATCTCTCCTGAGCTCCAGCCTGTCCCCTAGATATCTTAAAAATATGTCCAAAATAGAACTCACTACCTTTCCCCCCAACCCTATTACTGCCCCAAACTTTCCTATTTCTATTGAGAGCAGCGCCACCATCCTTCTTAGAACCTGAGTTCAACCTTGTAGTGAATCCTTGACTCCTCACTCTCTCTCATTCCCCTTCTCCGTATTTCCTTACAAGCCTTATAACAAAGTGGAGGGTGGGGAAGGAGAGGGAAAAAAAGCAGTTCAGCAAAACAAACCAATACATCTTCTGAGTCTGATGCTATAAGCAATATTCCACACCCTCATAGCCCCAGCTCTGCAAAAGAGGCGAGATGTGTTCTCTCTTCTCTTACTCAGAATCAAACTTGGTGCTTAAAGATACTTTGATTATGAAAAAGGTGGAGGAAGAAAGAGGGAGAACTACTACACTGTACCTGTTTGTGAACAACAAAGAAAAAGTGGGTACTGCTAAAGTAGAAATGATAAGAACCTTGGCAGGAAAGAATCACTTCTCAGGATAAATAAGGGAGAAATCCTGGATTTTAAGAAAAGCAATGGCAGAGACCTCGGAAAAAAGAGAGTAATGGTGGATAGAGAGTTGGCCTTGGAACTGGAAAGATTTGGGTTCAAGTCTCCCCTCTGAGAAATGTTAATTGCATGACCATGGGCAAGACACCTAAGCTCTCAATGTTTTAGGCAAGTCTCTAAGATTACAAATTGCAGAGAAGCTGCTGACCAGCATAGATAGAGTTACATATCCCAGAGAAATCACAGGTCCAATCCCTCTCCCTGTCAGAGAAAAGATAGGAAGTATCTCATGGCCTAAAAATCTATGAGGAAAAACAAAGAGATGAGAATGCCTCAAGAATGAAATTCTAAAGACATGATCCTGATGAGAAAGAAAATAAGCTCCCTGTAAAGAAACTCTTGTGAATAGAGTAAACCCTTAGATTTTTAAAAGTCATGTATAGAAGCTGGAAGTAAGGTCACACAACTGAGGATGAATATAAAAGTGGGGCCTAGTCCTGTAAGAATTACATGAAGAAGACAGAAGTCAAGAATAGGCTGAGGTTGGTAGTGAATGATAAGGACAACAACAACAAAAGGGCTTTTAAAACTATTCTGGGACCAAAAGGAAGAATAAAGACGGTATAAGAGCCCTCTTTGGGTAGGATGAAAAGTAGAGAAAAGGCAAAAAAATTGAATTCATTTTGTTTCTGGGTTAAATAAGTTTTGTTTCTGCCAAGGAGAAAATCTCTGTACAGGGTAGAATTTTTTAAAAATGGTCAGTAAGGAGGCGAAATAAAACATAAGTGAGAAGGTAAGAGGATATCTATCTGCTCTCAAGGAGTTTAGATTACTGAGCTTGAATTTACTATCCAGTCTTCTTATACCTTTTTTTTCCCTTCCTTTTTCCCTCTCTTTACCATGTGCTCTGTAATCCAATGACACTGGTCTCCTTTCTATTCTTGCACATGATGCCCCAACCCCCAGCTCCAGGTATTTTCACCAGATGTCCATCATGCCTAGAATTCTCTCTCTCCTCATCTTCATCTCCTGGGCTCCTTGGCTTCCCTCAGTATCCAGCTAAAATCCTACCTTCTACAAGAAGTCTTTCCCAATTCCTCTTAATGTTAGTCCCTTCCCTCTTCTGATTATCTCCAATTTATCCTGTATATATGTTGTAGTTCTTTGCATATTTCCTCCCTCATTAGACTGAGATCCTTGAAAGCAGGAACTGTTTTTATTGGTATTGTTCGTTTTTATTTTTTATTTTTGCTTTCCTTTATTTCCCCCAGCACTTAACATAGTGCTGGCACATAATAGATGCTTAAGAAATGCCTGTTCATGGCCTATGTAATTAATGAGGCATTTTCAAACATATGTAAAAGATCATGGGGGAAAATAAAGGTTCCAAGACTAGAGATAAGCAAATGTTGTCCTTATTTCCAAAAATGTGAACAGGGCACGGCATCTTCAAATTATAGGATGATGAATCTGACTTTGAATCCTAGCAAAGTTCTAGGATATATTTGTAAAGAGAAGCTTTTTACACATTTGGGAAAAGATAGTGATTACTTAGAGCTAGCATGGCTTAATCAAGAATGGATTATGCCACTCTAACCTCGCTATCTATTTTGACAGGGTTGTTAGAGTAGTACATTTGGGGGAATGACAAAGACATAGTACACCTGGTTTTCAACAAGGCATTTTACAGTCTCCCATGTTCCTCTTTTGGACAAAATGAAGAGATGTAAGCTAGGTGGTGGCACACTTAGTGAGATCCTGGAATTGTTGAATGGCTGGACCCAAAAACTGTCATTAATTGGATGATATCAACGTGGACAGTCTCTGTTGTAGTTCTCTAGGTATCTGTGTATGGCACTTTGTTGTTTAACACTTTAAAAATCAATAACTAAGGTGAAGGTATAGATGACATGTTCATCAAATTTACAAATTGCATGAAACTGTAAAGGATAGCTAACATTTTGAATGATGGAGTCAGGGTCCAATAAGAATAATCCAATAGAAATTAGAGACACTAAATAGTAGGCTACAGTAATAGTCCAGGCAATAGGGGCATCTAGGTGGCACAGTGAGTAGAGCACTGACCCTGGAGTCAGGAGCACCTGAGTTCAAATACGGCCTCAGACACGACACATGTACTAGCTGTGTAACCTTTGGCAAGTCACTTAACCCCAGCTGCTCTGCCAAAAAAAAAAAAAGAGTTAAAAAAATAGTCTAGGCAATAGGTGATAAGGACCTCAAATAAGGCAGTGTCATTTGAGCAGAAAGAAGGTAATATGTGATATGAAGATCTTGTGGAGCTAGATCAAACACGAATTGGTAAATGACTGAATATGGCAGTCGAAAGAGAAAGAAGAGTTAAGGATGAGGCTTAAAATGTGAACCTGGATGATTGGGAGCATAGATTAAGGAGGGAAGACGAAGAGTCCCATTTTGGGCATGTTGAATTTGAGCTACTTATGGAACACCATCTTGGAGATGTCTAGCAGTTAAGTTAGTTGGTGATGTTGATTGGATTCTCATGAGACATGATGATGTTGGACTGGAGCTCATGAGAGAAACAAAGACTAGATCTATAGATAGGGGAGTCATCTGCATAGAGATGATAAGTAAACTGAGTTGGTAAAATTGCCATAAGAGAAGGTTTACAGAGAGAAATAAAAGCCAAACCCAGAGCCTTAGGTGATACTAACTCTGCCTCCCCACACACATTAGGGGAGGTAGGATATAGATTGTGATTCAACAAAGAAGGCTGAAGAAGAGAAGTCAGACATGTAGGAAGAGAATGAGGGGGAAAGAGAGTATCAGGTAGGAAGGAAGTGGTCAACAGAGTCAGATGCTGCAGAGAGGCCAAAAGGGAAAGGGGTTGAGAGAGGCGCTTTTAGACTTGGCAATTAAGAGATCGTTTCTTAATGTTGGAGAGGGCAGTTTCAGTAGAATGAGGAGTTCAGAAGCCAGGTTTCAAGGTGATGAAAAGTGAGTAAGAGGAGAGCAAGTGGAGGCAATGAGTGTAGTGACGTTTTTAGGCATTTGGCAGAGAAATAGGAAGCATAGAAAGGGGATGAAAGCTAGAAAGGATGACAGAAGCAGTTGAAAGTTCATGAAAAACAGAAATTTTTAAAGATGAGGGAGCCCTGGTTATGTTCATATAAAGCAGGGAAAGAGAGAGTAAATAAGGTGAATATAAAGATTAGAAAGGGGATGATTAAAGGGACAAACTCCTGGAAGAAATGGAAAGGGAAAGGATCAATGACATGAGTTGACAGAGTGACCATTATAAAGCTGAATCAAATAACACGGAATTTTAAACAGATAAATGTAAAGTGGCAGCTAGGTGGCGCTGTGGATAGAGTGCAAGGCCTGGATTCAGGAAGACTCCTCTTTCTGAGTTCAAATCTGACCTCAGACACTTATCAGCTGTGTGACCCTGGGCAAGTCACTTAACCCTGTTTGCCTCATCATAGGAGATTGAAAAGCGTTTCAAAGTAGAAAATTAGACGATAATTGAGATAATAGGCAAATTTGGCCTTGGAGTACAAAATGAAGCAGGGCTGAGACTAACAGAGTTTTGTCAAGATAACTTGCTGGATGTAGCAAATACTCTTTTTCAATAACCCAAAAGGCAAGTCTACACATGGACATCACCAGATGGGTCAACATTGAAATTGAATTGATTATATACTTTGCAGCCAAAGGTGGAGAAGCTCTACACAGTCAATTAAAACAAGACTTGGAGCTGACTGCAGTTCAGATCATGAGTTTCTTATTGCAAAATTCAAACTTAAATTGAAGAAAATAGGGGAAAACCATCAGACTGTACAGGTATGACCTAAATATCATCCCTTCTGAATATGAAGTAGAGGTAAATAGATGAATAGATTTAAGGGATGAGATCTGGGAGATAGAGTGACAGAGGTTCACAATATTGTACAGGAGGCAAAAAAAAAACATTTTAAAGAAAAAGAAGAGCAGGAAGGTTTTTGAAGGTTTTTGGCTGTTTGAAGAGGCTTTACAAATATCTGAGAAAAGGAGAGCAAAGGAGAAAGGAAAAGGAGATACAGAAAGATATATATATCCCAGTGAATGCAGAATTCCAGAGAAAAGCAAGGAGAGATAAGGTTTTATGAAATGAGCAATGAAAAGAAATAAAAGAAAACAACAGAATGAGAAAGGCAAGAGATCTTTTCAAGAAAATTAAAGATTAAACAGGAATGTTTTATGCAAATACTACTCTGGTGGCAGAAAGTGAAGGAGAATTAAGAAGCTTCTTGCTGGGGGTGAAAGAGGAGAGTATAAAAGCTTACTTGAAGCTTAATATCAAAAAAACTAAGTTCTTGGCAACTGGTTTCATCACTTCCTGGCAAACAGAGAGAAATGAAAGCAGTGTCAGATTTTATGTTCTTGGGCTCAAAGATCACTGCAGATGGTGACTATAGCCATGAAATTAAAAGATGCTTCCTCCTTGGAAGGAAAGCTATGGCAACTCTGGACAGCATACTAAAAAGCAGAGACATCACCTTCCCAACAAAGGTCCATATAGTCAAAGCTATGTTTTTTTTCCAGTAGCGATGTTTGGCTGTGAGGGTTGGAATCTAAGGAAAGCTGAGCACTGCAGAATTGATGCTTTTGAATTGTAGTGTTGGAAAAGACTTTTGAGAGTCCCTTCAATGGCAAGGATGTCAAATCAGTCAATACTTAAAGAAATTAATTCAGACTATTCACTGGAAGGTTAAATATTGAAGCTGAAGCTTAAATACTTTGACCACATAATGAGAAGACAGGATTCATTGGAAAAGACCCTGATGTTGGGAAAGTTTGAAGGTAAAGGGAGAAGGGGATTCCAGAGGAAGAGTTGGATATACAGTGTCATGGAAGTAATGAACATGAGCTTGGATAGACTTTGGGAGATAGTGGAGGATAGAAGGCCTTGAGTGCTATGTTCCTTCTGTTCATTGAAGGTTGGCAAGCAGAGGCCATTTATAGGGGATCCTCAAGTGGGGACTAGACTAGATGAGGAATCCTTAGCATTGTTCATACCATGGAACCCTTCCTGGATTAATGTTCTTAAATGAATCTAATAAAATAGGCAAAGAAGAGAAAATAATTATATTGAAATACAGTTGTAACAATATTTTCTAAAAAGAAATTAAAGAACTTTGGACTAGTTGATCTTTGAGATTTTTTTTTCAACTGTCAGATTCTGGGATTCTGGTATGAATGTGCCACCTTGGGGGGAAAAAACCATTTAACTTCTCTAGGTCGCATTTTCCTTGTTTCCCAGCTCTGACACTTATTTGTGAACATGTTATTTCCTGCCAATGGATTGTAAACTCCTTAAGGTCAAAGACCGTTCCTTCTTTTTTTCTTTCTTTCTTTTTTGGTTTGTCTTAGTAACTCTAGAGCCTAGAACAGTAACTGGTATACAATAGGTGCTTAATAAATGCTTATTGAATTGAATTAAATAGGTATCTCTAAAGTCTCTTCCAGTGCTAAACTTTATAATGCTATTATCCTAAATAGATGTATAAAGAAAAAGAACAGTTTTAGGCCCTTCCCCCAGTGATTTTAAGGAGAAACAAAATACAAACACAAATGAGTAGCAGTTTCTGTGTTATTATGAAAGTATTAAGGGGCATTGATGGGAAAAGGTGTAGCAGAGGTTGTGCTGGTCCTTTGATAATGGACTGAGTTAGTCGAGGAAGACTTCCTGAAAGAAAGGGGACCCATGCTCTGGACAGAGTATTATGTTATGGGTTTGTTGAGCCCTGGTGGTTGCTCCCATGTATCTCGGTTCTGTCTCTTGCATCTCACCAAAGAGATATTCACTGTTTGGGAAAGAACATGTTGGCCAGATACCGTGCCTGAAAGGTCCTGAGATGGCTGTGGAGAGAAGCAGCAAATTGAAGCAAAAAACCATAAGAATGGGAGTCAGGGACCCTGCATTCTAATTTAATGGAAGTCTGAGAAACCGAACTTGACTGAAACTTAAACACTCAGTTCAACTCCTTCATTTTTCATCTAAGGAAACTGAGTTGCATAGAGGTACTGAACTTGTTCAAGATCATCGGGGCAGAGATTGGTGGAGCTGAGATTCAAACCCAGCCACTGTGACTCCAAACCTCATATTCTTTGCACTCACTCACGTGCTTAGTCTCAGCTCGGTGGCTTGTTAGCTGTGTGCCCTTGGGCAAAGTCACTTTTCTGGACCTCAGTTTCCTCAAGAATGAAACAATCATATTATGCTAGATTAGGGACCCCAACCTGGGTTCTATGAGCCTACAATAGTGTCTTTGTATTGATTTCAAGAGAGTCCATAAACTTGGAGGAGAAAAAAATTACATCTTTATTTTAACTAACCATAAGCAATCCTATGTGTTTAATTTTATTTATTTAAAAACTTTTTTTCTTTGAAAGAAGACTTGAGGCTTCACTAGACTGTCACCAGAGGGACTGGTGACATCTGTACTAAGGTTACTTCCATCTCTAAGCTTCTAACTTCCCCAGGTTGCTGAAGAAAGCAGTGAGCCAGAGAGAGAGACAGAGAGAGACAGAGACAGAGATGCAGAGAGACAAAGACAGAGAGAGAGACAGACAGAGAGAGAGAGAGAGGCTTTCCATCTGCAGCATTTGTGTGCTTTGTTCCCATTTGTGGTGCCCCATCTGTCCCTGCATCTGAAGCTAAGTGAGGGGCACATGTTGTCTACTTAATCTGATAGATAGCTCTTTAAGAAAAGGCCTCCCTGTGATTTTCTTCTAGGATGCCATAGAGACACAGGCTGCTAGTTTGTTCCCTGATATAGGTGAATCCTGAGGATTTGACTCAATTCGCAGCTCCCCCAAAGGCTCCCTCTCCTCTTTCCCTCATCTCTCTATTTATCTCTCTTTTTCCTCCCCTTCTTTTGCAATGAGACTCTCTGGCCCCAACATGAACCAGAAGAATGATAGAATAAGACAGCTAGTCTGGACCTTAACAATCATTTAGTTCAAACTTTTCATTTTACAGGTTAGATAATTGAGGCCCAGAGAAGTTAAATGATCTACTCAGTATTGCACAATTAGCACAAGGGCCAAGGCCACCAATCAATCAAGTATAAAGCATTTATGTACTACTTACTACATACCAGTGCTAGGTGTTGGAAATTCAAAGACAAAAATGAAACATTCTGTCCTCAAAGAGTCGACCCCATGTTTCTGATTGCTGAGGGTGGAAACACTATCTTCCCAGTCCATCAGGCTCACAACATCCTGGACTCCTCACTACCTCTCATCCCCCATATCCAAGATGTTGCCAAGGCCTTCCAATTTCACCTTTGCAACATCTCTCAAATATAACCCCTTATCTCCCCTCAACACTGCCACCATTTCTAGTGCCCTCATCACCTCATACCTGGACTATTGCAATAGCTGCTGGCGGGTCTGCCTGCCTTAAGTCTCTCCCCACTCCAATCCATCCTCCGTTTAGCTGCCAAAGTGATTTTCCTAAATCTGAGAGTGTCATCATGCCTGCTTCCCCTCCACTCAGTAAACTCCAGTGGCTCTTTATTGCTTTCAGGACCAAATATAAAATCCTCTGTTTAGCATTCGAAGCTCATCGTAACCTAGCCCTCCCCCGTACTTTTCCAGTCTTCCTATACCTTATTCCCCACCACATTCTCTTTGATCTGGTGACATTGGCCTCCTGGCTGGTCCATAAAAAAGACACCCCATCTCTCAGCTCCAGGCATTCCCTCTGGCTGTTGCCCATTCCTGCAACACTTTCTCTTCTTCACTCTGATTGTTGATGTACTTGCCTTCTTTTAAGTGCCAGCTAAAATCCCACCTTCTATAGAAAGCTTTTTCCAACCCCTCTAAATTCCAGTACCTTCCTTCTGCTAATTATTTCCTTCTTTTCTCATATTCAGCTTGCTTTGCATATATTAGTTTGCATGTTGTCTACCCCATTAGATCTTCAACTCCTTGAGAGCAAAGACTGTCCTTTGCCTCTTTTGTAGCCCCGGCACTTAGCACAGTGCCTGGTGCTTAATAAATGTTTATTGATTGATTGATTGGCATTCTGTTGGAGGAGATAATATACACAGGAATATGAAAAATAAACAATATAGGTTTTGAGGGGAAAGCCCTAGCAGGTGGGGGTGTCAGGAAGGACTTCATGTCAGTCTGTACTTGAACTGAACTTCAAAGAAAGCTTGAGACTGCATCCAGGCAAAAGGAGACCATGTGAAGAATAGCAAGATGGCTGGTTTGGCTGAATCATAGAGTTTGGGAGGGGGAGTAATATGTAATGAAGCTGGTTTGGATCTTGTAAGGAAAGGAAGATTGGAGCCAGTTTGGGAGAGGATTTAAATGTCAAGCAGATTAGAACCCAGGTTTGCTGACTTTCAGAGGCCACGTGTTCACTTTCTTTCCAATGGTAGCACTCTTGAGAATCTGTCATCGCTCAAAGAGTGATGATGTATTCATATTGGTGCTCCAGAGCTGTGGCTTGGGCAGCTTGTGCAGGGGTGAGGGTTGGGGGGTGGGGAGAGGAAAGGAAGGGAAGAAGAAGCTGAATCCTGTTGCCAGATCTATCACCAACTGTTTTAAACTAATGAGGTTTTAAACTTTCCCTTTCAATTTCTTAAAATGTTAAGACAAGTGTGTGGCTGCAGCAACTTTAGTGCCTTCAGTGCTCACTGTAGTGTGCCGACCAAATCAGTTTCCTTTTGACAGGGGAAAGAAAGATGAAATAATGAAATGCCAGAGAGAGCGGTCAGGCGGGTGGAATGTGGGCTCATGCTTGAGCAGGAAGACACCTTGTGAAACGATTTTTTTTTGTTATTATGGATGAGAGCAGGAGCAGTTATTGTATTCCAAAAATCCATCTTATCCAAAGGGGCAAAAAAGAGGAGGAAGACTATAAAGTTAAAATATAATACCTTGTAAACTACAAATAACATTGTATAAGGCAAACGATTATCATTATTACAAAATAGCCTGGAGAATTCATTCATTCTTTCATTCATTCACTCACTCACTCTTTCATTCCAGTCCAATTTATATTCTGGGGCTGTGTTCCATTCAAAGCAGGAATTAAATCAATGTATTAGGGAAATGAGGGAACAGTTATAAAAGACCATTTTCACCCTAAGTCCAACTTTTATTCAACTCCTACTTATTAAGTATCTAGGATACTACTAGGCTAACAGAAATGCTAGACATTCAATGGAATACAAAAGGAATGTAGAAGCTACTTTACAATAGAAACAATGAATTCTACATTTTTTTTCATCCCCTTTAGGGCTGAATGTGTAATAAAAATATATATTCTGTCTTTGATCCTCATAATCACATAGTTTCAGTGGTTCAAGTATTACCCTCCCCATTTTGTAGATAAGGGAGCACAAGCTTATCTTGGAAAAGATCTCAGACAACACCTGGTCTTTTTTTCAGGTGAGGAAACTGAGTCCTAGAAAAGTAAAGTGGCTTACTCTAGGTTACACAGTCTGCCTAGGATGGCCAGGGCTGGATACTTCTGAGATGTGTGCTGTGCCATTTCCTAGGACTGGAATCAGATGGCTGAGACCCAAGATGGCAGTAGGGCCAAAGTGTACAGGTCTCTTCCAGCTCTAAATCTATAAGCCCATGATCTTAGTTAATGAGTCTATATGTAGTCAATAAACCATGACCTGAAAATCTACTTGGGAAGTTACAGACTAGACAATCAAAGAATTGGCTTTCAAAGTTACAAGAAAAATTGGGGAGAAAATGAGTATTAACAATATGGAGGGTATAAGAAATTGGTGAAGTCTTCGTAAAAGTGATATCGGCTTTGTAAAGCCTTGAAGAAAGATAGGTATTCTGGGAGATGGATAAAAAAAGGAAATGTAGTAATAACCTGGAGATGGCTAGGGGAGGGTTGGGTTTCAGAACAGCTAGTAGTCCATGTAGAATTTTGCAGGAGAATGGTATGAAATAAGGCTGGAGAGGTAGGTTGGAGACAGATTATTTGGGGTCTTAAATGCCATACTAAGTAGTTTGGATTTTATCCTATAGGCCAGGGCTGTTCAAAATACGGCTTGCGGGCCGCACTGTGATTTTATGCAGCCTGCCTCTGGGTTTTAATTTTCACAAGAGAAAAAATAAAATTACTATTTGCATGGAATGTGTACTAGATTTTTAAATTCCATCACTAATAAATAATCTAATTGATGTTAATTTTCTTTGGTGTTTTTAAGCAGTATTATGGATGGAACGTATCACACAGAATTTTCAATCCATCTGGTGGGATGCGTTCTGTCTGTACGATGCAGACTAGTCAGTATGCAACTACCTTTATACTGTTAGGTTGTCACTTTGTTGTTTTGTATTTGCTTTCTCGCTTTGCACCTTTGCCTGTCTGTATTGATGACACACATTCCCCCACTTTCTATTAGTATACTGTATTTTTTTTATTCTGGGTGTGGCCCTCGAATAATTATTTTATTTTAATGCCCTAAGATAACCTAAGGTTGGACAACCCTGCTTTAGGCCAAAGGGAGCCACTCAAGGTTTTTCAGCAAAGGAGTGATAGGGACAGATCTGTGCTGTAAGATTATTTTGGCAGGTATGTGTAGGATACGTAGTAGCTGGGTGGAAGCAGAGAAATCAGTGAGGAAGCTACTACAATAGTCCAGGTTAAGTGGTCTATGCACAAGGGCCTAACCTAGGGCAGTATTTGTATGAGTGGAGAGAATAGGACAGATGTGAAATATATTGTGGAGGTAAGGTTGCTAAGACTTGGCAACTAATTAGACATGGTGAGTGAAGCAGAAGGAAGAATTGAGGATGACTCTGAGGTTATGAATCTGGGGAAACCAGGAACATGGTGATACCCTTAATAGAAATGGATGTTTGGAGGAGGTAAGACAGTTCATTCTGTTTTGGACATGGTGAATTTTAGATGCCAATGGGGATGTCTAACTGGAAATATCCAGTAGGTTGTTGACCAGGACTCAACATAGAGAGTCACCTATAACACTAGATATACTGGAGCCAGTTCCAGCTTGTAAGAACTATTGCTTAATTTTCAGTGTGCAAATTTACACTTTAGAAACCAGAAAATTGATTGTCTAGACTTAAGAAGTGATAGAGAAAATATTAATAATGCAGATTAAGCTTTAAAGTATGTCATGAGTTTATATATTATATACTTTTCTTTCTGAGAGCCAATTGTTAAACATTTTCCAGCACACACCTGCCTGTGTAGAAATGACTACTAGGATATCTGTGGGCTGCTCTCCACCTAGGCTTTCTGTTCCCCTCTGGCCTTTCTAATTTCTTACCCTCCCCTCTTCTAAATGGGCCAATTCTATTTCTTCTTCCCTTAGGATCCAGTTCTGTCTCAGTGGGATTATCAATTGATAGGTAATAGTGGTATAAGTAGGAGCTGCTATTAAAACATTAATCTTATCAGGGACCTATTGTAAACTTGAATGTAAAGAAATGAGTTATCATGGGTCAGAGTCACCTGGATTGGAGGCTGAATGAGGAATCTTCACCCTAGCCCCAATATGTGGATCATGGTTCATTTCATCTAGCTGTCCACACAAACACCAGGACCTGACCAGAACAGGCATCTTACCATCTTCCTTCCTGGATACTTGTGCATGCCTCAACCCCTCCTTTCTTCTGAAAGAAAGCATGCAGGGAATAATATTTAACTCAATATTACTATTTCTAATGGAAAAGGGAATGCAATTTATTGTCCTATGGTTTCACATATAATCTTTGCAATAGCCTAGGCCAGGAGTTAACAAACAATGACCAGAGGGTCAAATCTGACTGTTGCCTGTTTTTATATACCTGAGAGCTAAGAATGGTTTTTACATTTTTAATTTTATTTAGACTGTACAAAAACAGATACCAGGTTGGATTTAGTCCCCAGGCTATAGCTTGCTGATGACCTAGACAAAAGTTCCCTTCCTTGTCCACCACTTTGAGGTGTGTGCCATATACAGCTCATAGAATGTAAACTACTTGAGAGCAAGGATGCTCTCATTTTTACATTTATATCCATAGTGCCTAATGCCTGGGACATAGTAAGTGTTTAACTGTTTATTGATTGAGAAGATATTTTAGGCACCACCTCGGGCAAGTGGGATAGAGAAAATTTTAGATTCTCCTTTATTTTGAGAGAGGGAAGGTCATTACTCCCATTCAATATAATTTCCACTTATTAAAAACTTGCTAAATGCAAGGCTCTGTGTTAGGCACCAATCCAT
This sequence comes from Trichosurus vulpecula, assembly GCF_011100635.1. NCBI lineage: Eukaryota > Metazoa > Chordata > Mammalia > Diprotodontia > Phalangeridae > Trichosurus > Trichosurus vulpecula. The sequence goes on from NC_050574.1 coordinate 177,445,866, forward strand.
AAAATCAGTGGTACTGATTGTGCCTGCAGATGCACAGATTCAGGATGTTAACAAGGAAGGGACCTCAGCTATCACCTAGTGTAACCTCATTTTACAGTTAAAGAAACAGACACAATGAGGCTTTTTAACTTGCCCAACTAGTTATTGTCAGAGCCATGCAGGAAAGGAAATGGATTCTGATGGAGCCTGGTAAGACCCTCAGCCTATATCGATAGCCAGTACCTTAGGCCATCTCCACTAGAAAAACCCAATTAACCTCATGCAGTGAGCACAAGTGACAAAGGACACAAACAAATAAGATTGGCTGCTCTTTGCTAGATGCCCTCTCCTCTAGTCCCCTTGTCTTGTCTCACGCATCTGTTTCCAGAAAGAGCATTCTTCATTGTGGTGTGTTGTAAAGAACACTGAATGTGGAATCGGAGCATCTAGGGTCAACTCTTCACTCTCCAAGGTACTACTTGTGTAATATAGGCTAGCTGCTCACATCTGTTAAATGAGAGACCAAACTAGACATTCTCAATAGCCCCATCCATCTTTAAAATTTTGAACTAGGAATTCTTCTGGCTAATTAGAATAGCATTGGGTGGGCCATTTCTGTACCAGGAAATAAATCAGTGCCGTTAGGGGAAAGGCTTGGATTATTTCTAGTCATAGCAGTCAATCAGGCATATTTATTATGTGCTCACCATGTACCAGGTGATATGCTAAGCACTGGGGACACAGAGACAAAAAATGAAACAATCCCCAGTCTCAAGAAATTTACATTTTATCAGTGGAAAAATTTCTGATAATTTGTGGATACATATGTATATGTACAAATATATGTATGTGGGTATATGTTAGTATACATATCATATATGTATACATATATGTATGTACATATACACTGTATATATGTGCATGTATATATAGAATAAATACAAAGGGAAAAAGCACCAACAGGGTGATGTTTGAGCTTTGTTAAAGGAAATTAGGGGTTCTATGTGGTGGAGGTGAAATTATTAAGTCGTTTCAGTTGTGTCTGACTCTTCGTGACCCCATTTGGAGCTCTCTTGGCAAAGATACTGGAGTGATTTGTTGTTTACTTCTTCAGATCATTTTAAAGATGAGGAAACTGAGGCAAACAGGGTTAAATGACTTTCCCAGGGTCACATGGCTAGTAAGTGTCTGAGGTAGGATTTGAACTCATGAGGATGAATCTTCCTCTTTCCAAGGCCAGTGCTCTATCCAGTGCGCCACCTAGCTGCCCCAGAGATCAAGAGGGAGGACATTTCAGGCATGGCAGACGACTGGTACAAGAATGCATGGGTGTAGAGACAGATGATTGAGTGCAATATGGGAACAGTAGAGTTTAGAAGACCAAATAATCCAGGAGGGGGAGTCATAAGCATCATGAGTCTGAAAGATAGATTGGGACCAGGTTGCAAAGGCCCTTAATAGCGCTTAAATAAAGGAGTTTATATTTTTTCATAGACATAATAAGGAGCCACTGGAGTTTATTGAGTAGGGGAGTGACACATTCAGGAAAATAAATTTGGTATTTGTATGGAGGATGGATTGGAGAAGTGCGAGTCTTGAGACAGGGAAACATATAAAAAAGGCATTTCAATAGTCCAGGCAGATGGTGATGAGGGCTGAAGCTAATGTATTGACTATGTAAGTAAAGAGAAAGGATCTGATTCAAGAGATGCTGTGAGGGCAGAAATGGACAGATTGGGCAGCTTAATGGACACATGGGATGAGGGAGTGTGGCAAGGTGACAGACCTGGGAAACTGAAAGAATAGTGGTGTCCTCTGTAGAAACATGGAAACTCCATTGAGGGGTGAGCTGAGAAGGGGGAAATGCGGAGTTCTGTTGAACATGTTGCATTTGAGACGTCTCTGGGACATCCATTTCGACATGTCCAATAGGCAATTGATGATGAGGCCCTGAAACTCAGGAAACAGAATGGAACAGGGGAGATTATGAATACATACATATACATACATATATGTGTATATATAAGCATGTATGTGTCTACACATACACATAAATATAAATATGTGTGCATGTATGTATATAAAATATATAGTTCCTCTGAAGCCAACATAACCTGTCTTCTTGAGTTGCAATATTTTCCAGAAACACTGGACCCAGTGTACACAAGAGGCCCTGAATGAGTCAAGAATAAAACCCCATCTGAGATATCATAAGATACATACACAAACACACACACATACATTTATGTATTTGCATACGTATATATGTGTTTATGTACATATATGTGTATGTGTGTTACATGCCTAGAGATTATATTTAAACTTACAGGAATTGATAAGGTTGCCAAGAGAGAAAGTGTAGATTAGAAGGGGAAAAGAGGACTTAGGACAGAACCTTGGGATACACTCAGAGTTATAGGGCATGATATAGGTGATGAGCCAGCAAAGGAGACCCAGAAGAAGCTATCAGACAGAACCAAGAGATAGAAGTGTCATGAAAACCACAAGAGGAGAGACTGTTAATCAGAAGGAGAGGGTGGTCACAGTGTCAGATGCAAGAGAGGAGTCAAGGAAGAATGAGGACTGTGAAAAGGCCATCAGATCTGGCAATTAAGATGTTGTTGTTAACTTTGGAGAGTTATAGGGTTTCAGTTGAGTGAGGGAATTGTCAACTAGATTTGCAAAAGGATTGAAGATTGACAAGAGACAAGGTGGAGGTGATGCAGTCAACTCTTTAAAGGAGTTTGCCTGAGAAAAGGAGGAAAGATATAGGATAATAGTGCAAGGAAATGGTGGGTTCTAGTGAAGGGTTTTGTTTTGTTTTGAACAATTGGGGAAGATCCAGGCATCTCTGAAGGCAGCAGAAGAGGGGCTAGTAGAGAAGGAAAGGTTGAAGTTTTGAGAGAGTGCGGATGATTGAAGAAGTCACTCAATGGAGAACACAGGAGGGCATAAGGTTAGGCACACATGTGGAAAGGCTGACCTTGAAAAGGAGAAAGGCTACCATATTAGAAGAGATTAGGGGAAAGGAGGAGAGGGTTAATGATGATGTGAAGGGATTTCCTTTTGATCAAGAAAAGAGAAGACACAGAAACCAGATCACAAGGAGGGAGAAGAATAGGTTTAGGAGAGGCATAATGAGAGATAGAATGATAAGAAGTTATATGTGGTCAGTTAGAGAGGATATCAGAGTTTTTGATCATAGAAGTGGAGTGTTTAAGAACAATGGTGAGGTCTAGGATATAGATGAGGTGGAGTGCAGGAATGGGTCATGAAATTAGAGCAGGGACAGGTAGTTATGAATCAGACAGAATTTGCCAAAACCAGGACATGAGCATTCATCTAGGCTGGTACTGCGTCTTTAGGGCCAGAGAAAGCACCAGGGCAGAAACTACTGACTGATCTCTGTCAGGGCCTCTGCCCAGAAGCTGGAGAGAGAAAATCCTTCTCCAAGAGTGGTAGCCACTAGGACCTTGGATTCATTACTCATGGCCTCAATCTAGAGCAGGAGAATCTCCTCTCAATGGCTTGGCAAACAGTCGAGAACTGGGATGGGCCATCATTCCTCATCCATGTTGCTTTATTCAGGTCATTAACTCTGCCACTTAGCTGTTACCTGCCTTGCTCAAGCTTCCTGCTCATTTATCTCCCTCACAGAGAGATTCGAGTTAACACTCTCATCCAGTGGCCAGCTCTCCAAGTCACTAATTGCCATATATGATGTGGTTAATTAATGATAATGATGATGACTCATGATTGGAGAAAGCCTTCCAGCTTGGCAGCATCCCAGAGGGCATTGCACAGCAGGCTCACCTTAGAGAATGCCACACATACTAATGTACCATCCCTGACCTGGGGTGGAATGCAAGAGCTCATGAACAGCTGTAAATGAACAGTGTGGAAGAGACAGCAGCAAACTTTTTCTGAGCCAGTGGAAACAACCCACCACATGTCAGGTAAGCTTCAGGCACTCACCCCAATCACCTGTCACATCTGCTCATCTGGAATCTCAGCTCATAGCGAGACAGTTCGTTCGGAGAGCTTAGCCTGTGGAGGACAGAGAGGGATGGGATATTGTATAGCAACGATGCTTTCCCATCCCACTGCTGGATACATAATGCCTAGAGGTTATAGGGGGAACTAAGACATATCAGATTCTTCAAGGTTTAGAGTAGGAGTTGATTGAGTGAGTCTGATTGTTGGGAAAAATACTCTTATCTCTCTGTTTACCTCTTTAAGGGAGGCAGATTGGATGTGTCATCACTCCCCCCTCCCCCCATCTTCCTCCCAATCATAGGAAATTACAGCCTGAGATCTCTCACATGTCAACCACTATAGAAATGTCATGAGTCTATCACTGCCCCTCCTCCCTTTAGCCTAAATCTGTACCAACTCTATTCGACCAGGGAGCACTAGTGAGGGAAAAGCTATTAGCCAAGGGAGGGAATTCAAAACAAGAGTAATTAAAGGGATTAGAAGATTATGATTTCAGAAAACACCAAAAGGCCCAAAATAATCAAGGATAAGAGGAAAGAGAGGGATTGTGTGCATAGGTTTGGGGGATAGGGTAGAATACAAAAATCTAAAAACCCTTAAAGGTAAAAAGCATCAAAGAAGGTAGGAAATAGCTTCAGATGATCTCAGAGAGCCTTGCAAAAAGTCAGTTTACCATCCCTAAAGATACTTCATTGGCTCCAGGGAGATGGATGACTACTGAAGTAAATTTAATTTAATTCAGCATGTATTATTAAGGGCTTAGAAGCTGGAGATATAGAAATTTTTTTTTAAAAAAGCTACAGCCTTTGCAGTCCCTGCCTTCAGTGAACTTACATTCTACTTAATGCAGGGCAAAGATTGGGGGAATATACAACATGTACACAAATATTAGGGAGGACTAACAACTGGAGACCTCTGGAGAGGCCATGTGGCTTTTTCCTGAACTATGCTTTGAAAGAGATAGGTATTTTAGAAGGAGGTGAGGAGAGTAGGCATTCCAGGGATAGGAGGCAGCTTGTGCAAAGATGTGGAGGTAGAAAGCCAGACTTCTATTTCCTGGCCTCAAACTGAGGAATCTCCCCCTTGAAAAGTGAGGTTGAGATGAGGGCGAGGAGAATGGATCTGATTCCATTATCAGTTTTGGTTCTCTGAATTCTGCATTAATGGAGTCCATTCCTTTCCACCAGAGGGTGGATCCTTCCCTGGCTGTAAGAACCACTTCCCCTGAGAGATGAAAGGGCACCCAGGATTAGCCCCCATGCATTTATATCCCAGGACACAGGACACTCTGAGCTTACTCCCAAAGGAAAATGAATATAATTGATGGGGTGGGGGGAGGTTGCTCCCCTGTCCCCAGTGATCCTGATATAGGCAGGACAGGAGGCAAGATTACTTTTTTCCCATTGAAGTGTTCTCCTCTAAGGGCTGAGTAAAAGCCTTCCCTTCAAGACGAAGTGCTAAGAGTATAGCAGCCTTCCACTCTGGACAGAGCAAGGAAAGGCCAAGCTTTGGACCCCATATGTCAGGCTCTCCAGAAGGAGAATACATCCCCAGAAACACAATAGCAGTTGCCAAGAAGGGTGAAAGGCTTCTCAGCAAAGCCGATGAATATGATTTCAGGGTAAATTTCCTCCCATAATTGTATTTTATTTCAGAGCCGTTAGGATAATATTGTTATTCTTTCCATGTCAGCGGTATCTCTGCCTTATTTGCATTGTTCTGTGAGCTCTGTTCTAGTGCTAAGAAAGGTCTGCCTCTCTTAAGTAGCATTATGAAAAGCAAGCGGAATGGAGCCATTTGCTAAAGTCAAGATTTAGAAGGGCTGGGGTTTGCATACACTTTGTCGGCAGCTTCAGTTCAAGTGGCAACTTCACTAAAGAACACCCTTGCCTCACCCCAGACAACAGAGATCCTCAATCTACAGTGGAATTCCCATTTCCAATATGTCAGTCTCTAAAGGCCATACTAGAGGATAGTGACAACCAAGGCTTCATGGAAACTAATCAAGGGGAGGAACTAGAATATTAAGCTAAAAACCAATATAAAAAAAATCATGGAATTCAGTGTCTGGAAGAGGCCTTGGAGATTATATAATCACAATCTACATTTTAAGCCCAACTGCATATTTACACTCCCTCATGCACTCTATAACCTAGGCGCATTGGCCTATGTGCTGTTTCCTATACCCAGCATTGCATCCTCCATCTCCATTCATTTGCATATATTTCCCATCCCCCAAAAAGCTCTTCCTGCTGAGCTCCACCTCTTAGAATACTTCTAGCTCCCTTCAAGGCTCAGTTCAAGAAGCTTTTATTGATTTCCTTTGGTTTTTAGTTCTCAACCCCTCCCAATCACTCTGCTTTTTGGTAGGTATTCTGTATTTACTTATCTCTAAACATACTATATTCTCTCCTTTAGAGTATAAACTCCTCGAGCGCAAGGACTAGCTCACTCCTGTATTTATATTCCCAGTGCTGAGTTACAGTGTCTTGTACAAGGGAAGCAATTAATGAATACATGTTGACCAGTTGACTGACTGAAGAACCAAAGGATGAGAGAGAGAGGGGGAGAGAGAGAGAAAGACAGAGACAGAGAGACAGAGAGAGAGAGACAGAGAGACTTCTGTGATGGTTAGAACTCAAGACTATCAGTCAGGTTTCAAAGGTGACCTCTGACATTCACTAGCTACGCAACCCTAGGCAAGTCACTTACATCTCTGAACTTTGAGTTCCTTTATCTGTAAAAAGAGTATAGCAAACCAATCAATAAGCATTTATTAATTGCCTCCTGTATGCCAAGCACCGTGTCAAGTGTTAAGAGAAACAAAAACTAACATTTGACTCCCAGGGTTGTTGTAAGGATTTAATGTGCACAGCAGTTTGCAAATCTTAAAACCTCCACCAATGTAAGCTGTTGTTATTAGCTTAGAGACAAGACTTCAATGGGTGAAGAGGCAGAGGGAAACATTGCAGGTGCTAGGAGCACCACCACAGAGCTAGGAGAGAACAGGAAGTGGGATGAGATGAAGAGGTTGGTTCAGTTTGTCTAGAGCCAAGGTTCTCAGCCTCTTCTGTGCCATGGACTCCTTGGCAGTCTGGCTAAGATTAGGGCCTTCTCAGAATCATGTTAATAAATATACAAAACAAAACACACAGGATTACAAGGGAAAACCAATTATATTGAAATTTAGTTATCAAAATATTTCCCAAAAATCAAGTTCAGGGAGCCCAAGCTAAGAAGCCATGGCTTAGGGCAGAGGCATCAAACAGAAATAGAAATGGGGATCACTGAACCATACTTAAGGATCTCTGAAGGCTGTACTTAGTTTTAAAATGTGATATTATCTATGTTTTATTGTATTTTTATTTATTTTGTTAAATATTTCCCAATTATATTTTAATCTGGTCTGCCCACTAGAGAGTGTAGTGAACCTCATGTAGCCCACAGGCAGTGTGTTTGACACCTCTGGTCTTGGGAATAGGGTGCAGGGAGGGAACAGTATGAGGCCAGGCAGAAAAGGGAGTATAGTGACATATTATGGAGGGCCCTGAGGCTTGAATTTTGTTCAGTCAACTATAGGGAGACACAGGCCTTGCTTAGATACTATCACAATGGACAAAAATCAGCACAATGTCTAAACAATGCCATACAAATCAGAAAAATCTTTTGCATACTCTGTGCACTGAGTCATTCCCCCAGTGCATGTCTTTGAAATTGGGAATGAAGAATGATGGACAGCGAATTGTAGTCAGGATTGAATAGAAGGAAAGAGAGCAAATTGGATTTCATTTGGGAGAATGTGCAGTGTTTTTAGGCAGCTAGGTGGTGCAGTACATAGAGTGCTGGAGCTGGAGTCAGAAAGATTCATCTTCCTGAGTTCAAATCTGGATTCAGACACTTACTACCTGTGTGACCCTTGTCAAGTCACTTAACCCTGTTCCCCTCAGTTTCCTCATCTATAAAATAGAGAAGGAAATGGCAAACCATTCCACTGTCTTTGCCAAGAAAAGCCCAAATGGGGTCACAAAGAGTTGGACATGACTGAACAACAGCAGCAGGGGTGTTTTTAATGATCCCACTTTGCTTCCGGGTATGAAGGAAGACTCATCTTTTCTAATGAAAATGTTTGTTAGCTGCATAGCTCTGAGTCTTAGAATGCCTCTCTAAGAAGTCAACATGGTTGCTGTTCAGTAATGTCTAACTTTTTGTGACCTCATTTGGGATTTTCTTGGCAAAAATACGGGAATGGTTTGCCATTCCTTCTCCAGCTCATTTTATAGATGAAGAAACTGAAGCAAATAGGGTTAAGTGACTTGCCCAGGGTCATACAACTAATAAGTGTCTGAGACTGTATTTGAACTCAGGTCTTTCTGACTCCAGGACTGGCACTCTATCCATTGAACCACCTAGCTGCCCAAGTCAACATTACAGACAATCCAAAAGTTAATGAAGGGATGTATGATAAGTATAAGCAGTCTGCTGCATTTTTCCAGTGGTGATTTATACACAATAAACAGCCAAAGGAATATCAGAAGAGATGGGAAACAAGTTGGTGGACCAGGCATGTGGTGAGAGGGAAAGATAACCCTTAGAAAGCCAGAGTGTTCCAGTGCTATCTTGGACATGTAAGAAGACCTAAAGGGGCCAGGCATTGTGATAAAGGCCTGTAATCCCTTGCTACTGGTAAAGTTGAAGCTGATAGATCATTTAAGCTCAGGAGTTCTGAATTGCAGCAGTATATTCTCAGAAACTAAGAATATGGTGAGTCCCCAGGAGCAGTGGCCACCAAGCTGCCTAAGGAGGAACAAACAAAACTAGACTGGAAGTGAAACAGGTCCAAGCTCCTATGCTGATCAGTATTAGGATCAGACCCATGAATGACCCCTGTGGCCTGGGTGAGATAAGAAGACCCAGCCTGAACAGAAAAAAGGAAAGAGAGAGAGAGAGAGAGAGAGAGGAGAAACAGGAAAGGAGGAAGAAAAAAATGCATATAAAAATAAGCTCAAGTTCCTTAGGTAGGTGCTTCTACATAAAAGTTCTATGAAAAGCAAACAAACAAAAATGGACAAGAATCATCCAAGATAGAGCATGGATGAGCTGTTATCTATACAAATTGAGAAAGTGTCCACATAGATGAGATCATACAGTTGATGAAGTACATTTTCAATGAAATGACAAACTCCATCAATTATCCTCACTCTTGCCAAGTTTCTAGCCAATCACATGAAAGTCACAGCAGCAACTTAAAGGTAGAAGATTCTATATCATGAAGTACCAGAATAACAGTAGAGTTTAACCTCAAGCCCAGCTTGGGCCAATCTATACTGATTTGCTTCAAAATCAAGGGGCTAAGAAAAAATGTTTCAAGAGCTTAAGTTAACATGCCTGTATATAATCCAATGGTGCGGGCAGCTAGATGGTATAGAGGATAGAGTACTGGGCCTGTAGTCAAAGACCTGAGTTCAAATCTGGCCTCAGATGATTACTAGCTGTGTGACCCTGGGAAAGTCACTTAATCCTGTTTGCCTCAGTTTCCTCATCTGTAAAATGAGCTGGAGAAGGAAATGGCAAACCACTCCAGTATCTCTGCCAAGAAAACTCCAAATGGGGTCCCAAAATCAGGCATGACTGAAAACAACTGAACAAAAACAACAATATAATCCAACCCAGTCCCAACCAGGAAATAAACCAGTCAACTAATTGGAGGGCTGGGGAGGCAAGCATCTGTTATGGGAACTACACTTCCTTTTACATGTTGAACTTCATATATCCTGGTTTCCATAAAGCCAAAAGTAAAAGAGATATAAGCATTCCCTTCAACACGCACACAAACGGTCACACACACAAACACACACACGCACACACACACACACACTAATGGCATGTGGACTTAAAAGTAAATCCATCTTTTGAGATTGCCTTCTCCTGAAAATGAAGTGGCTCACACATAGGAAATGCTCAATAAATATTTGTTGAGTGACTGTTGATTGTGCTCTTAATGATCCCAAGCTGCTCGCTGCTTCAAAAGCCTATTTCTTTAATGTACTATTTTCCCAGAGATGCTATATGGTGGCAAATCACAAATCTCCATCTTGGAAGAATCAAAATTACAAATATACCAAAGCACAATGAATAGGCGCGTGGTAGGTGTAGGTAGACTACAGAATTCATCAAGGATGGTGCATTGCAGCATCGTCCATAGCTGTGCACTCATGAGCCCTGCAGAAGGGCAGGGAGAGTGACCCATAAACCAGCAATCCCAGCCTGTCAGATGAGCAGCTCTACCTGTCTGTCATACCGACATTCTGAGCCCATATGGGCTGCTTTCATCTACCTCTCAGTAGTCTGGCCATTCTGTTTTCCCCTAGAATTGGACCTCCCTGGGACCCTGACCCAGCTTTCTGACATTACTGCTGCTTACTCCTATGAGACATTCTATATTCTCTACTGCCACACTGTCCTCTATCTCTGAATGTACTTCCCAGCTGACTCTGTGATAGAGACATAAGATTGGCTGCCACCTTTCCTGACTGAATTACATCTCCTGGGTATCCATGAATGGGGATTTCAAGTTAGTGGCCATTTTGCTCCATTGATCAGGATATGCACTCAAGAAATGTATAGAAGATATTTTGGAAGACATATATGATCAGAAAGGAAGTGGACCAGTGAGAATGAAAGCCAATATTAAAGATATATTAATGAGAGACAACCTTAATGGTACCTTGGTATTCTGAAGAGAACAAAAAGATGACCTCCAGCATGTAGACATTCCATGGAGGATTTGGTGGGGTGGGGAATATGTATAAGAATTGCCTGATATGCGGGAAGTAGTTACCAACTGACTTGGTGGAAGGAGATATCTATGAAGTTACAAATTCACCAAAGTACCAAAGATTATTGATTACTTATAGCAGAAAGAGTGATGGAATCTACATAAGAATTTACCCTAAGCCGAGGGCTGTTAGTGGACTTGTGCTCTGCTTCCTTGCACATCTGGAGAAGGAGGCAAAAGGGATTATGAACTTCATGCAAGTAACCCTAGAGCACAGCTAACTGGAGGGCAGTTCCCTGGAAAGGTTTGGGAACTTGGTGGTTGCCACTAGAGGGGTGCTGAGGGGAAAAAAACAACCCTGGAATACTGGCTAGATGCTTCTGCATCCAGGATAGTTTGAGCTATTTCCCAATGAATGAGACCATGAGGACACCAATGTGGGGCCCTCAGAGCATCCAACAGTGAAAGGATATGAAGAGATGACATTACTGGCATGAATTAATAAGTCAACAAGAATTTATTACACTTTCCTATGTACTAAGCATTGTGCTAAGTGCTAGGAAATTAAAGGCAAAAATAGTCCCTCCCCTCAAGGAGCTCACAGTCTAATGGGGCAAGACAACATGCGAATAACTATGGATATGTGAGATATATTTGAGGTAAATTGGTGGGAATACCAGAGGAAAGCCACCACTAATCACTAGCTCACAGTAGCCAATTAATATCCAGGAGGACAAGAAGTAGCAGTAGCTAGAAAGTTATGTAGGAGGTTGCACTTGATAAGCTCTAAGGTCCCTTCCAACTTTCCTTTATTCTCTTCTTCCTTAAGGGCCATCTTCAGTCATCCTGATCTATATCTGGCTGCTGGGCCCAGATGGCTCTGGAGGAGAAAGCGAGGCTGGTGACTTTGCACAGCCCTCCCTTGCTTAAATCCAATTCACTTACATGTCATGGCATCACATTCCTGATGTCATTGTCCCCTTGAGAAAAAAGGACAAACAACAACAAAAAATGTTCCAGATACTGTATAAGTGCTTGAAGCTACCAAGAAAAGCACCAACACAAAAACAAATCTTTAGACACATTGGGAAAAGTGCCAAGCTGAATCACAGGACTTGAGTTCAAATCCTAGTGCTGCTCCTTACCTTGAGCAAGCCAGCTAACTTCTTTGGTCTTCAGTTTCTTCATCTATAACATAAGAGGGTTGGGCCAGATCACTTCTAAGTTTCCTTCTAGCTCCAGACTGAGGAGCTATAAGCCTTCCACCTTAGATTCTCCCTAAGCCGTACCAGAGGAAGAGATTCTATTATGTTCATTGCACCACCCTCTCCAGAAAACTGATGAATGAATGAAAGTGGTTCAATTTAAATTCATCCTAAGTCCTTTAGACTGCATTTTTTGTTTGTTTGTTTGTTTTTTTGAGGGAGAAGGCAAAGCAATTGTGGTTAAGTGACTTGCCCAAGGTCATGCAGCTAGTGTGTCAAATGTCTGAGGCCAGATTTGAACTCAGGTCCTCCTGACTCTAGGGCCGGTGCTCTACTCATTGCACCACCTAGCTGCCCCGCAGACTGCATTTTTAAGCCCATTTCCTTCTCAAGTTCTGTCCCCATGGAGTTAAAGTATAATTGCTTACCTTGAATACACCATTCCTGGTGTTACATAAGCAAAACCTTAGAATATTCAGACATTTGGTGCAAATTTAAAATAGAAAGATAGAATTAGAACCAGAATAAAACTGAGAGATCACCACTTCCAACAATCTCACTTTATAGATGAAGAGAGTAACCCTAATGGAAAAGGATTGGCTTGCCCTAGGTAATAAATGGCCAAACAGGTATTCTAAGCCAGGTACTTTCTCCCTTGTGTCATGGTTACCTCTCTCTTTCTTTGGTCTGTCCTCAATTGTGTCTTGAAATAACATTTCAGTCTGAGCTTGTCCTGCCAGTGTAGTGGTCCTACTGACCCTGTGGAGAAATCTCACTTCTTATTTTCAGAGCTGCCAGGCACACAGACCAGGTCACACACCCTAGGTTGCCTCGCAAGCTAATTGCTGAGCTCAAGTCCGGTGTGAGCTGAAGCCAGCTCTCTACTGTCAACAGGGGAGCAGAAAGTTTCCCCCAACCCCACCCAAGGCTTGATGGCTTCAGAGTGCTAGGATGCTTGAGTGACATAGTTAGACGAAGCTGTCACTCCTGGCACTGGCTAGAGATTTATCAGCCTGCAAAGAGGAAACAGTTACTTCTTGAGAGATTTCAATCCAATCCCACATTGCCACTCCTTTCTAGGTCATGCTAATTTTTCTTGTCATGTTCAAGGACCAAATTTTTGCCACTGGGCATCTGTCAAGAATTAAACCCTGGACACTACAAAAACAATAATCACCAGCTAAGTTCCCAGATCCAATTATTATGGGCTACTCACAGAAACCCCAAACTTCACATTCCAGATGTAGCCATATATATACCAAGTCAAGGATTCAGCTTCAGCCTCAGAATCTCTTCGCCTTACCTAAAAGGAATCATTGCAGGCGGTTAGGGTTAAATTAAACTTTTTTTTTTCTTTTTTTTACTAAAAGGGTTGGGAAGAAGTACTTGCATTCCCCTCAATACTGGAACTTCCTTTGCATACACAGAGCCCATTTCCAAGTCTTAAATAATTAACCTCTATGTATCTCATTCATATCTTCTGCCTAGTCTCTAACCTCCTATGGGAAGAGGAGAAATACCATTCCATCATAGCAGTCTCTCACTGCTGAGATGAGGGAAGGGGTCACCATTCCATTAAGTTTCCAGCCTGATTTCCTGATTTGAAGAAAAGAGAGTATCACCATTCCTTCTGCTCCAGGTTCTTGCTCCTTCACCTGAACTGCCTAAGATTCTTGAAGGGACTTCACACTGAAGTTGTGCCCTATTGACATAAAAAGTCTTTCTAAAATTTTTCCCTTAACAATTAACAAACTCCTCTCTGGCAATGCCCACCCCAATACCAGGATGACGAACCCTTGTACGGTCATCATTCAAGCCCCATCCTCCATCTCTGACTGACCAATTCCTTGATACCATTCTCCGAAATTCCCTCCCTCCAATGTCCCACCCCAAAGCTACCCACCCCTTCCACTGTCCCCTTTGGAATGCTCTCTCCATAGCAACGAACTTGCTTTCATCTTAAAACTTTTCCTTTTCCAATCTTTCCAACTTTTGATTTCACTGACATTTAGCTCCCTCCTGGTGTCATAGCTTCCATGGCTGCCCTGCCCAATGCTGACTGAATTTTCACTCATTCCTCCCAACTCACTGGTCAAGGTGGAGGAGTAAGAACATTTCTTGTTTCCTGTTGCCACTTACTTGTTCTCTCCCTATCATTATCACTCAGTAACCTTCCTTTCCTCTTTTGAGGTTCATTCAATCCATATATACTACCCAATCGAAATTCTGGTAGTTGTTGTCTACAGGCTTCCAGCACACGCTCACTCCTTCTTCAATCAGTTCAGTTTCTGGCTCACAACCTTTCTTTCCTCTCCAACTCTTACCCTCATGCTAGGGAACTTAAATGTACATATTAACTTGCCCTCAAACACTTTAACCATTCAGTTTCTTAACCTACTCACTTTCTAAGAGCTACTTCTCCACCCCATCCAGGCCACACACAAAGATGGTAATATTCTTGATGTTACTATCACTCACAAATATACTACTTCAATGTTCATGAATTCAGATTGTCCCTCATCTCTTTACAATCTATTGACATTGCACCTCTCTTTCTGCCTACTAAAGCTAAATCCTACTTATCATTCATACTCTGACCTCCAATATCTCAACATCTCAGTTCTCTATAAGGCCATCATCCTTGTACTAGTTACATTCTCTTCCTTTCCCCATCTTGATCCTATTGATATACTGATTCAACTCTACATTGTCTTCTTCTCTTGAGTCCCTGGCCCTCTAATCATATTGCCATTTGTACCCTGCCGAGCCTCAGCCTTGGAGCACTTTCATCATCCATTGCCTTCACTTCTACACTTATGATGCTGAATAAAAGTAGAGAAAATCATGTAACCATGCTGACTGAGTTCACTATGAATTTATGTTACATAACCTCAACAAGGCCATCACTGCAGCAAGGCAAGCCTTTTACAACTCCCTAATTAACTCACTATCCCACTCTTCATAGCAGTTCTTTCAAACCTTTTCATGCCTCCTCAAACCTCCAATGGCTCCACTCTCAATTGAGAACCTTGCCTCGTATTTGACTGAAAAAATTTAGGCCATTCCCCAAGTGCTCCCTCTTCTCCCTCCTCACATCTCATATCACTCAGATGTCTTCTTCCACTATTCCATTCTTTACCCCTGTCTCACATGAAGAGATGGCCCTGCTCCTTTTACCGAGGCAAATCCCTCTAATGTGCACAAGCAATCCCATTCCATCTCATCTCCTCTAAGTGATTTCTCCCTCTGTCAACCCCATTCTCTCACTTATCTTCAATCTTTTCTCATCTACTAGCTCCTTCCTTACTCCCTACAAATATGCCTATATTGCCCCCACCCTCAAAAAACCCTGACTTGATCCTTTTATTTAAAGGATCCTCTATTTTTTTCTGCCTTTTGTGGCATTACTCCTTTCAAAGGCCATCTACAATAGATACCTCCACTTTCTCCCCTCTTGGTTACAACTTAACTCTCTATAGTCTTCATTCACTTGAAACTGCTTTCTCCAAATTTACCCATAATCTCTCAATTGCTAAATGACTCTCTCCTGGTTCTCTTACTACTTATCAGACCACTCTTTATCAGTCTCCTCTTCTGAATCTTCATCCAAGTCACTCCTCTCTAACCATAGGTGTCCCATAGATCTCTCTCTGCTCTGGGTCCTCTTCTCTTCTTCTATATTGTTTCATTTAGTGATCGCGTCAGCTCTGATGGATTCAATTATCAACTCTATGATAATGATTCTTAATTCTACTTACCCAGACCCAACCTCTCTGCTGACCTTCACACTCACGTCTCCACCTGTATATTTGACATCTTGAACTGGATGTCCTATAGACATGTTAAACTCAACATATCCAAAAGTGAACTCATTATTTTTTCCCCTAAAGCCCTCCTCCACCTCCTAACTTCCCTATTGCTATCCAAGGACATCCTCCAAGTTCCCAGGCTTGCAACTTGGGCATCATCCTTGACTCCTCCCTCTCTCTCACCTCCCCCCATGCCCATAGCCAATTTGTTGAAGAGGCCTGTCATTTTTATTCTATACTATCTTGTACCTGCCCCCTTCTCTCCCATGATGCTGCTACCACTCTGGTGTAAGCCCTCCTTTCCTCATGTCTGTACTATTGTAATGGCTGTCTGGTTGGTCTACTCACCACAAATCCTTCCCCATTTCAATCTATCCTCCAACTCAATTGTCAAAGCATACGTTTGACCTTGTCACCTCCAATATTTCCCTGTCACCTCCAGGACCAAATATTAAATTCTCTGTTCATTATTCAAAGCCTTTCATAATTTGGCTCCATCTTATCTTTTTGGTCTTCCTCAGACCTTATACCCCACCCCCCACATATGCTTCTATCCAGTGACACTTGTCTCCTCGCTTTTCCTTGAACCAAATGCTACATTTCCCAACTCCAGGCACTCTACTGGCAGTCCCCCATGCTTGGAGTGCTCTCCCTCCTGATCTCTGCCTCCTGGATTCCTTCAAGTCCCAGATGAAATCCCACCTTCTACAAGAAACTTTCCCCAATCTCTCTTAATTTCAATGCTTTTCCTCTGTTTATTATTTCCATTTATCCTGCATATATAGCTGGTTTGTACATAGTTGTTTTCATGGTGTCTCCTCCATTATATTATGAGCTCCTTGAAGGCAGGGACTGTATATTGCCTTCCTTTTTATCTCTAGTGTTTAGCACAGAGCTTAGCATGTAGGTAGCAGTTTAATAATAGTTAGGAACTTAATAAATGTTTATTGACTAACTGACTGACTCAGACTACTCCTTAGTACTTAAGTGACTTGCCTAGGGTTAAAACCCTATTGTCAGAAGTAGTCTGAACCCAGATTTTCCTGAATCCCAGACCAGAGCTCTATTTGTTATGACCTTCTTCCATTTGGAAAGGGAAGAAGAACTTTTTAAAAAAAGAGGTAACATTAGGGGAGGAGCTATGCAATATTTAGGTCATAAGGTTTAAGTGGTGAGTTTTTCCTTAGACAACTTCCTTTCTTTGGGCTTCATTTACTCACCTATAAAGTCAGAAGTTTGGATTAGGTGGCTCTGAATGCTATGAATCTTACGATGGTCTTATGCCTATTGTTTAGTGTTAGCCAAAGGTTTTAATTCTGTTCCTTAGGAATTCTTCCCTTCCTTAAGCTTTCTGTAGAAGGGACCAGCTCCTAACACTGCTTCCCTCTTCCACCTATCAGTTTAGGAAATGAGGCAATAGATTGTTACTTTTATGTTCTATTTTCCACCTGTTCAAATATTTTTTCTTTGTTTCAAATACTTCCATTGAAGCATTAAAGTCCAAGAAATCAAAAGTAGCTAGTATTTATGAGGATGTTGAGTATACAAAGTTTCTAAGTAGTTGGATGACAGCACTGGGTGTAGAGTAAGGAAGACCTTAGTTTGAATCTTACCTTAGACATCTATTACCTGTGTGACCCTAGGCAAGTCACTTAATCACTCTCAGCCTCAGTTTCCTCATCTGTAAAATGGGGATAATAATGGCATTTATTGCAGAGTTGTTGGAAAGATCAAACGAGCTAACGTATGTGAATTGCTTTGTAGGCCTTAAAGTGCTATCTAGATGCCAGCGACCACTACATTATCTTGTTTGATTCCTATAACTTCCCTGTGAGGGAGGTACTAGAAGTATGATCCTCGTTTTATGGATGAAGAAACAACTTTAGATTGTTAAATGATTAGCCCATGGTTACACACAGAGTAAGTGTCAAGGCAAGATTCAAACTCAGATTTCTCTTGATGCCAAAGCCAACATTCTTTCCATCATGCTAAACTTCCCTAGACATTCCAGCTTATCCAGTTAAGAAGCCAGGATTAGTCCCTGATAAAGGAGTCCAACTTCTCTTTCAAATGCATCATAGTACATCAGGTTATTATATGGTACTTATATGGTCTTCTAAATGCCCTCTTGTTTTTAGGCATTGATTTTTGTTTCATTTATAAAGATAAACCCTATTGGCTCCTTCCGTCAGTATCCTTGCTTTTTGTCAGTTTCCCACCCCATCTTCATTTCTCCAGATCTAAATGTGATCTATTCAATAGAACTGTTTTATTCCTGTTGTCCACTACCCCAGCTGTTGTGTTAGGTTGGTCCCTAGTACAGAACTGGAACCAGTCCCTGCACTGATAGTGATGGGAAATCACAGGACTAAGAAAATAGACAGAACGCCAGGGGGTGGGGTGCTCCAGCCTATGGTGGAGTGGGGAGCACAAGAGAGTTTCTGCAATAGGCTTCCTAGCTCTGGGAAAGAGAATGACTATTCTGAGAGTTCAGTTTGACTGGGGGGAGGAGGGGAGGGTTATCCAAAGGACAAGGAACTGCTGCTAGTGACAGAGCATTAACTACTTTAGTAAATTGATGTAACTCAACTTCTAAAAAGTCAACTAAGCTTGGCAACCTAAGAAATGTCAATGCTGGCATTTAATCACTGTCACATGCCCCTGTCCCCAGGGCTGGGAAATGGGGCTGTGGAGCAGCACTAATTTATGGTGTCTGTTCCAAAGGCATCAGTGGGGATGAGGTCTGATGGGATATTCCTAGGCAGATAAGATAGATAGAGAGATAAAGCATTTGTTAAACACTTCCTATGTGTTAGACACCAAGCTAAGCTCTAGGGATACAAAACAAAAAGGAAGACAGTCTCTACCCTTGAGGAGCTCACATTTTAATGATGGGGTAACAACACTACAAGGGAATTACAAAGGGTGAAGGAGAAGGGTCACTGCATAGGGACAAGGTGGCAGACAAGGAGAAAGGAGAGGAACACAGAGAATCAGTCCTGTCATGAGTGAGATTTTTCCTAAAGTTGTAGTCTTGGAGAAGGAGTCACCAATGAGGAAAAGAGGGTCTCAGGACAGTTTTTTGGTTTGTTTTATTTTGTTTTGTTTTTCCCACCAGAGTGGCAAGATACATGACTTGACTGAGGGATTTTTAAGGAGATCCAGGGGCTATTGACAAGCTCTTTGCCCACAGGAGGGAGTGCTCTAGAATTTAGGGTTGAGTGAACAAGCTTGTAAGATTTCCTTCCCTAGATTTACCCCTATTCAGATTCTAGCAAAAGTGTCTCCTGTCATGGAGGAGGGAAGGACCATTTATGGTGAAGAAAATGCTTTAGAAGTTATGTTTATCTTAATGTGCTAAGGTAACTCAGAAATATCAAACTTAGAACTTTTCTCTATTTGTTCTGCTGAGGGTAGAGGGTGCAGAAAATATCCAGATCCTTTATTGTCTTGAGAGTGTTGCAGTCTAGGGGTGCTGAGAACCCTGAAATGCAAGGGTGCAGGGCACAGGTCTACCTCCAAAAAGGCGAGCCTTTCAGTCCAAGTAGCAAATTTATTGTGACACTAGTTGGGTTGAGTGAGATTCCTAGTGAGTCTGCTCAGTTTAATGGGGGAAAATTTACACTTTAATACAGAAAGACTATGGGAAGATCTGGATGT
Source organism: Trichosurus vulpecula (assembly GCF_011100635.1). Lineage (NCBI taxonomy): Eukaryota > Metazoa > Chordata > Mammalia > Diprotodontia > Phalangeridae > Trichosurus > Trichosurus vulpecula. The sequence continues at coordinate 177,465,290 of NC_050574.1, forward strand.
GTTTTAGGAGTGGCAAGTAGCCAGGGGTGGTTCAGAGATAACAGAGAGGGGGTCTGGATGGGATTAAGGAGTGTCAAGTAGCCTAGTATGGTCTGGAGGTAACAAACAATGAAGCATTGGGCTGGGTCAGGGCCTCAATGAAAGGACAGTTGAAAGGATTATAGTGGGATGGGCCTGATGCCTCAGGCAAATGCCAGGGATTTGGATTCAGGAACTGGGTTCCTGAAATTTGTGGGAAAAATCAAGGATGGAAGGTCTTTTCTTTTTGGGGTCCAGATCCCATACCCCATCAGGAAATAGCTGAGTAGCAAAGTGCTTGGTGCATAGTAGGCACTTAAAATGTTTGTCAACCGACTGACTGGGCTCATAGTCTAATAAGGGAGCCAATAAGCAAACAACCATGCACAAACAAGTTACGTATGGGATAAATTATTGTTCTTCAGTTGTTTCAAACGTGTCTGACTCTTTGTCACCCCATTTGTGGTTTTCTTGGCAAAGATACTGGAATAGTTGGTCATTTCCTTCTCCAGCTCACTTTATAGATGAGGAAATTAAGGCAAATTGGGTTAAGTGACTTGCCCAGGGCCGCATAGCTAATAAGTGTCTGAGGCAGTATTTGAACTGAGATCTTCCTGACTCTAGGTTCTGCACTCTATCTGCCTAACTGCCTGATGGGGTAGATAAAAAATAATCAAAAGAAGGAAGGCACTAGAATTAAGAGGTGCCAGGAAAGGTTTCCCACAGGAGGTGGGATTTTAGTTAAGGTCTGAAAGATGCCAGGGAAACCAGGAGACTAAGGTGAGGAGGGAGTGCGTTTCAGGCATAGGGGATAGTCAGTGAACATGGGCAAAATCAAGAGATAGAGTGTCTCGTCCAAGGAACAGCAAGGAGGCCAGTGTCACTGGATTATAGGATTTATATGTCAGGTGGAGAGTAGTTGTGGTGCTAGGTATAAGAAGACTGGAAAAGTAGGAAGGAGCCAGGTTATGAGAGACTTTGAGTACTGATAATCATTTAATATCATTTAGTAACTTCAATAAGGGCCAGAGGCTGAACTAATTATCAATCAGAAGAAGAGCCTTCTTTGAGAACTTCTTTGTTCTCTGAGTAAACTCCGAGAATACCTCTTCCTATTTCAACAAGGCCAGATGGAGTTGACTTAAGAGCATTCTTTCCTCTGTCTATGGCCATTAAGGATGAGACCCTTAACCTGAGACACTATCTTGAATAATGTGGCTTTTTCTTATCTTAATATTTTATAGACATACTATGTTGTGGCATGTTAATGGTAAATTAAACACAGAGATCCGGGTTTGTAATTTCAATTGATACTTTGTCAACTCTCTTATCTTAATGTATTTACAACCTATTCAATTAAGAAAAGTCTTTTTTTCTCGTATCATGGTTAAACATTCATGGAGATCATAAATTTGAGTAACACAGACATGCTGAGTTGGGACTGTTCTAAAAATGTATTTAAGCCTTCTCATTCTTTCGTTCAGACTTTCAGATTTCATCTGGCTCCATACATGTATGTATGCTGTTAGCTTTAAGGGAATAAACAATATGAATTTACATATCACCTAGCCTGTTTGCCTCCTTTAACCAAACTTTCAGGTCAACAGTACCAAACAGAGGATTTTATAGTTGATCCCTGAGGTGATAGAGAGTCATTGGAGTTTATTTAGGAGGGCAGGGGGCAGGTCTGACCTGTAATTTGGGAAGATCACTTTGACAACCAACTGTAGTGTAGAGAGTCTTGTGGCAGGGAAACCAATCAGCAAGCTTTTCAGTAGTATAGGCTTAAGGTGATGAGGACTTATACCAGGTTAGTGGACCAGAGAAATGTCACAAAGGTAAAAACCAATGGGCCTTGGCAACAGATTGGATATGGGGGGAGGGGAAAGGTGAGAGAAAGTAAGGAGTTGAAGATGATGCCAAGACTGTGAACCTGGGAGTCTGGAAAGATGATGGTGCTCTCAAGAGTGAAAGGGAAATTTGGAAGTAGGGAGGATTTGGGGGGAAAGATAATGAGTTTAGTTTTGAACATTTTGAATTTAAGATGTCTGTAGGATATCCAGTTTGAGAAGTCCAATGAGCAGTTGGAGATGCAAGACTGGAGGTTAGCAGAGAGGTTAGATAAGTAGATTTGAGAATTATCAGCATAGAGATGATAATTGAATCCATGGGAACTGTTGGAATCACCATTTATTTAACCTGTACTAGTTGCATTTACATTTGAAAAATTGAAGAGAGACATTAACTCAAAAGTAATGAATTCAACTCAAAGTAATGAATTGCTAATAATGGCTTTTCATCTACTGGGCAATGACTGAGGGAGGGATTTTGTTTGTTTGAATGAAGTGCAATTCCTTTTATCATAATGAAGGCAATTGCATTCTCTGCCTGCCTCTAAGTATGGCCCTGCCTTCCATTACCCAGTCTCTTTTTCTGTCAACCTTCCTCTTATTTAAAAAAAATGATTTATTTAATATTTTATTTTCCCCCAATTACATGAAAAGACAATTTTTAACATTCATTTTGTAACATTTTGAGTTCCCAATTTTCTCCCTCCTTTCCTTCCCTCCCCCCTCATTGAGAAGGCAAGCATTTGAGGTAGGTTATACAAAAAGTATATTTCCATATTAGTCATTTAATCTTCCTCTTGTTACACACACACACTCACTCACTCACTCACCTTCTCTAGGCTCCCCCGACAAGAGAGTTTCCACAGTACAAGGGAAAACCAGTTAGTTGCCCGAAGCAAGGGCTATTCTCTACAGAGGATTATCCAAGCCCTGAAAATTGGCTAGGGTGTGGACTTTCTAGTACAATAGTCAATAATGTTCAATAAATGTTTATTAAGCACCTATTGTATGCCAGCCACTGTGCTAAGCACTAGGGATACAAAAAGAGGCAAAAAAAAATAGGCCTGCCCTCAAGGAGCTCCCAACCTAATAGAACAGACAATAAGGAAGCAAATATGTACTAGCTTACTATATATAGGATGAATAGAAAAAAAAAACTCAAAAGAGGGAAGGTACTAGAATTAAGAGGGATTGAGAACAACTTCCTGTAGAAGATGGGATTTTACCTGAAACTTAAAGGAAACTTACAAAGTCAGTAGGCAGAGGTAAAGAGGGAGAACATCCCATGCATGGGGGACAGCTGGACAAAATTCCAGGAGCTGAGAGATAGAATGTCTTGTTTGTAGAACAGCAAGTAGCCTAGTATTACTGAATCAAAAAGTACAAAAATCATGGGGAGTAAGATATTGTGGCCAGAGTGGCCTTTGTTTTCTTTGAGTGACTCAGTTTATCTCATTGAGCCTTTCTGGGTGCTAGGTCTGTGGCTTCTCTTCCGGGGCAGGAAGCCCGGAGACCATGCCTGGGAGCAGAGAACTTCCTGTGCGATGATTCATGGGGCTGGCTGAGGGGAGGTGTTAACTCCAGAGCCATGCCCTATTGGGTGTTAACCTAGTCTATGGATGTGAATCTCCCAGAGTCCTAGGGGGAGGGGCCAACTCAAGAACCAATCGGCCCTGGTCATTCAGGCAGTGCATGATGATGTCAAAAACTCTATAAGAGGGGAGAAGACAGCTTGAAGATTCCTCTTTCCTTTTCTGGTTGGTGCGGGAGCAGTGGTGAGAGTGACTCTGGGCCAGCCCTTGCTCTCGAGCTGAGCCCAGATGTTGGTAACTATGAATTGTGTTGGGTCTGTCTGTTGATATTTGTAATTTGTTTGTATTTTATTCTGAAGTTCGGGATGCTAGTTTTGTTTTCCCCTCAAACTAAATGAATGTTCTGAACTTCATGATGCTGGCTTTTTCCCCTGAAGTAAGTGAATGAATCTGTGTTTGGTCTGTCTGTTGATGCTTGTCTGTATGCTCCCCTGAACTAACTGAATGCTGGATTAAAGAAAGCTGGTCAACCCCTTCACCGTGCTTTCCTTGTTTAAGCAGATAAAAAGAACCTGTGCTTTCCCAGCATGCCAGCAGCCTCCTAGGTGCCGGCTGTGGGAGGATCTTACACCCCCACAGAAGCTGCTAGCCAGATTGTTAAAACAGATATAAGAAGACTTGAAAGGTAGGAGGGGATTAGATTATGTAGGACTCTGAATGCCAAACAGAGGATTTTGTATTTGATCCTAGAAGCAATAGGAAGCCACTGGAGTTCATTAAGTAAGAGAGTGACATGGCCCAACCTGTGCTTTTGGAAAATCACTTTTCTGGCTGAATGGAGGATGGATTGGAGGGGGGAGATACTTGAGGCAGGCAGACCTACTAGCAGGCTATTGCAATAATCCAGAGGTGATGTGATGAGGGTGAGCACCAGAGTGGTGGCCATGTCAAGGGAGAGAAGGGGGCATATTCTTGGATATGGGGCTGTGTGAAAGATAGTGAGAATAAGAAGTCAAGGATGGCATATATTTTGTGAGCCTGGGGGACTGGGAGGATAGTGTTGCCTTCTGCCATAACAGGGAATTTAAGGTAGGGATTTGGGGAAAAAGATAATGAGTTCAGTTTTGGACATGTTGTGTTTAAGATGTCTATTGGACAACCAGTTCAAGATATCTGAAAAGCAGCTGGAGATATGAGATTGGAGGTAAACATAGAGGTTGGGGGCAGATAGGTAAATTTGAGTCTTCAGCATAGAGATGATAATTGGATCCACAGGAGCTGATGAGGCTGGCCAAGTGAAGTAGAGTAGAAAGAGAAGAGAAGGCTCAGGATAGAACCCTGTGGATACCTACGGTTTAGAGGATGTGATCTGGATGAGGATCTGTTGAGGGTTGAGGGAGCTGAGGTCCAGGAACCCCAAGACTGGAATTCCAGACAGGGTCGTTGAGGGGGAGTGCCCTTCAAGGACCCGAGTACTGGAGAAGGTCAGGGTCATCTGGAATGAATTCACGATCTCAAGCATTCTTTAAGTCAAGGTGGCAAAGATTTATTATGCTTTACAGCAGGCAAGAGTTCTTAGGGAACCTGCAACCTTACAGGGGTATAGGAAAGTTTTTATAAGAGATTTGGTGGTGAAACCTGTCAATTAGGTGCTTGGGGATGGGATTAGGGAGTGATTAATGGGTGCTCAGTTCTTAAAGGAACATGCACTTTTTGTATCTACTGCCCTGCCCACATATCTTACCCAGATTTCACTGGGAAATAGCCCAAGGGGAATAGGTGACTTGGAGGTGTGGTTTTGACTGTGAAATGTCACTAAGTCAACTAACGGTCAGGGCTGACTGGGAATATCCAGTCATCAAATGTCTTGTTAGACAAGATGAATGTAAGGGAGTATACATTTGACTATGTCTAGGATACATATCAGTAAGGTCAGTAAGCAGTAAATATCTTTATGTCCCAGTGCACAGCCAATTAGCAGGTACACAGGGAGTCCTATAAATTCTATAGGTGCAGCTGGCTGCAGTATCAGGAGGAGAGATAAGTGTTTTGCTAAGGCATGCTGCCCTTTAACTGGAGAGGAACTGTCTCAGGCAGTATTTTTGAGGGTAGGGAGAGATGTGATTTTGGAACTGAATGTGGTTTTGGAATTGGGGTTCAGGCACAGGCACCCAAGCAGAGGCTAAGGGGAAATGTTAGAATTAGGGTCCAAGCACAAGTGACCAAGCACCCCATCAGATCCAGCAAATGAGACTCTCTGATAGATAGGAAGAGAACCAGGAGAGAGTGGTGTCCCAATATCAAAGAGAAGATCAAAGAGAAGAAGGTGATCAACAGTGTCAAAGGCTGAAAGGGAGTTCTAGGAGGATGAGGATTGAGAAAAAGCCACTGCATTTGGCAACTAAGAGATCATTGGCAACTTTGGAGAGAGCTGTTTCAGTGATGAAATTGTAAGATGGATTATAAAGAGTTAAGAAGAGAATGAGAGAAGGGAAAGTGAGGGCACCTATTGTAGATGGAGTTCTCAAGGAGTTTAGCCACAAAGGGCCAAGAAGATACAAGATGACAGTGGGGACAAAAGGATCAAGTGAGGGTTTTCTGAGGATGGGGGAAACATGGATATGTTTGTAAGCAGTAGGGAAGGAGCCAGTAGCCAGGAAGAGGTCAAAAATAAATGATAGACTGGGGATGCCAGTGGAGGCAATCTGTTGGAGGAGACAGAATGGGATGGGATTGCTTATGCAAATAGGGGTAAAGAATAAGGCCACCTCTTCATGTGAGAGGAGTGAAAGAGGAGATAGTGGCCAAAAGCATCTGAGTGATGTGATGTGAGGAAAAGGGCCTCGTGCCAATGGCTTCAAATTTTTTTTCAGTAAAATATGAGGCAAGGTTCTTAGCTGAAAGGGTGGGGTGAGGGGATCCATGAGTGTTTTGAGGAGGAATGAAAAGGTGTGGGGGAGCCGCTGTGGAAAGTGGGGTAGTCAGTTGATAAAGGAGGCACAGAAGGACTGTCTAGCAGCAGTGAAGGCCTAGTTGAAGTTAAGTAATATAAATTTGTAGTGGATTCAGTGAGAACGGTTAAATGGTTTTCTCCAATTTCATTCAGAGGCACATGTAGAAGCAAAGGTGGCTAATGGTGGGAGTGATCCAAGGCTCAATGAAGAGCAATCAGCAAAATTTATACAGGGTCCAGGAACTCAAGAGAAGGGGATAGTATAGAGTTTAATTGGTTTACCAAGGGGTCAAGATGGAGAAAAGAGAAAGAGGAGCTAGTGCAGAGGTGATGGCCTAGGAATGACCTGGTGTGGATAAAGAGTAGGGTTTGGCAAGGGAAGGAAGGAGGACAGATAGAAAGCCAATAGATTATGGTTATATATGGGATTTTCAGAATTATGAAACATGAAAGTGGTACATATGTGGGTAACGAGAAGATTAAAGATATGACCATCTTTGTGCGTGGCTGAGATAGGTGAAGGAGTACTTTATAGGAAATGAGTAGGGTAAGGAACCTTACCCTAGTTTAAAGTGTTTGAAGGGGAGTCAATATGTATGTTGAAATGCCCTAGTATGGGGGCAGGAAATGGGAAGGAAAGAAAAATTGTCACGTACCGAATTTGTTAAGGAAGGAAGGGGAAGGCCTGGGAGTTTTTTGACAGAGATTAGAGAGAAAGGGTGGTCACAAATAACTTTTGAGGTATCCTTTGCTGGATACTTGGTGACAGAATCAAAGTTTCATATGATGCCCAACATCTAGACTTCTCATTACTTCCTCTTTTTCCGCCCACTATCTAGACCTCTGTACTATTGTACAAGCATCTTGAAGAGCCATGCCCATTTGTAATCATCTTTATCAGTTATTTGTGGTAACTTATTATATATTATTCTGGGCTTGTGAAGTCATGGGTAGGGGTAAGACATTGACTCCCCTTTCCCTTGCCTGAAGCAAAGAGTGAATTACAATCAGTTCCGTCTCAGTTTTTTTTTTTAAATCCAGATACTGTGAGAAGCAGAACAATCCTAATTATGGAATCAATGGAATCCGAACACATCAACAAGGAGAAGTGAATGATGTTGAGCTAGGTGAAGACCCAACTCCTGAAGTGACCTTTCCAACAGAATTTATTTTGTCATATTTGTATCCCCAGTGTTTGATGTTTAAAATGTGCTTATTGACTAATATCACTAATGTTACCTTCCCCTTCTTCCACCTACCATTGCCTAAAGAACATTCCACCAGAGACTCTGGGCACCAATCCTTCAAGTAACTGAGTTCTGGTTATATTCTCCCTCCCCCTGGTTGTTGAGACCTGTTGGCATCCCATACCCTGAATATCTCTTATCCCTGCTTTCCATATCCTAACCTCTTGGTGTCTTATGTTTATTTTTATAACATTCCTTGTATAAGCAAAATATGTCATTAAAAAGGGCCATCACTTTATCCATTGCTAGCCTACCTAGTTCTTTGTGAGAGCCTTGTTTCAACAATTTGGCTAGCAGCTGCTGTGGGGGTGAAAAACCAACACGAACCCAACAACAAGAATGCTGCAAGCCCAGATTCTTTTGATCTGCTTTACTAAGGAGAGCAACGTTAAGGGGTTAACAATCTTACTTTAATCCAACATACAAATATAACTCACTCAGCTCAGGGGGAAAAGCCAGCACCATGAGCTTCAGAGCAAATACAAACAGAGCAAATAAACACAAATCAACAGACAGATTTCTGTCTGACAAAATCACAATATACAGTTACCAGAGAAGCATCAACATCTGGGTTTTCTTCAAAGCTGGGGAGCTCATAATAACGGCTTGCCTAGAGTCATGCACCACTCCTGCTGTGGCTCACAGCTCCAAAAGAGAAAGCTATCCTCTGGGTTTCTATATCTTGTTCAGGGTCAAAGGTGAGTCACACGTGCGACTCACCCCCATGACCTAAAATCGTCACAAAAATGAGACTTAAACCCATGTGGTCTAAAAGCCTCTGATGTCACAAACATGTCACTCAAACCCATGTAAACTAGGCTTTCCCTTGAGGCAAGGAGGTCATCAAGGACTCCTAATTTAATCAAGGAAACAAAGGCCAAACTCTTCAAGGGCACTTGGTTGAACTAAGTGCTAAGAGCCCATCTTGATTCCCAATACAAGCCTATAAGTTCCATTCCTCCTGAATGGAAAACAAAAATCTATTTAAGAGAGGCAGCAGTTGTGGATGGAGTGGTTAGCCAATCTCAGAACAAGGAAGAATCAAGATTAAGGCTACCTAAGAAAGTAATTTGCTGTGTGACCCTGGGAACTCACTTGACATTTCACTTCTATGGCAGCTGTCCAGTACTGCAAGTTATAGAAGAGTTGATCTGCATTGGTGAAGAAAGTTTCCTCACTAAGAGTTCTCTATGCTAATGAAATCACAGATCTGCCCCTCTCCCCCAAAAAAGAATTGTTTTTTTTTAAATCCCAGATAATGAAAGATATTTAATGTTTAGATGAAGATGATTGTTTTGAGGAGCCAATTGGTCTGTCTTACTCAGGTCTCTCTCCTTCCCAAACCATCCTTCTGCTCACTTGATATTTATTCCTAAAGTACAGATCTGACAAATCACTTCTCTGCTCAGTAAGCTCCACTGGCTCCCTATTGACTCAAGGATGAAATATCTGTTTGGTATTTAAAGCCCTTCACAATTTGATTCTAACCTATCTTTCTAGATTGATTTCAAATGACTCCCCCTTATACCTCCAAGATGTGCTTCTGTGCAGGCTCTGCTCCCTGGCTGTAATGCACTCCCTCCTCACTTCTGCTTCTTGGAATCTCTTGCTTCCCTCAAGACTCACATCTATGGCACTACTTTATCTATTCTTTATCTCTGCCCCCGGTTGCTAATGCCCCCGCCCCAATGACTTTATAATATTCTTCCTTCCTTCCTTCCTTCCTTCCTTCCTTCCTTCCTTCCTTCCTTCCTTCTTTCCTTCTTTCCTTCCTTCTTTCTTGAGACTGGGTGTCTCTATCGCACTCAGACTATAAGCCACTCATGGACCAATCCCAATGGTAGTCAGTATGGAAAGTTTAACCTGCTATTCCTAGCCTGGGTTAATCTACTTAGGCAACTTGTTGGTCCTTCACTCCTAGGAGCTTGTCACACTGGTGCTGCACTTAGCACAGACTCCTGACCAACTTTAGCAGTACTGCAGCTCAGAATTCTGGAGCCTAATGATCCACCAGCCTCAGCCTCCCAGGTTGCAGGGATTACAGGCATGTACCACCACACCTAGCTTCTATTTGCTTTCTATGTAGTTTCTATTTACTTCTATATATGCATGTTGTTTCCTTCCAATAGAATGTAAGCTCCTTGTGGGCAATGTCTAATTTGCTTTCATCTTTCTAAAATTTTTGATTTATTTTATTTTTAATTTCTGGAATGTAACAAGCATTTCCATAACATACATGATTAAAAAAAGATTGCACATGAAGTTTCAAATCTATTATGTATAACTTGCTATTCCTTTTAAATACATAATAAAGTTATCATGTAAATGTGTTTCCTTTCTTTTTTTCTCTCCCCCACTCCTGCCAGGCCTAGAGATGGCTACCATCAAACATAATGTGTGTGTGTTTGTGTGTGTGCGCGCATGTGTGTAATCATTCTACACATACTTCTGTTTCTCAGTTCTTTCTCTGGATGCAGATAACATCTTCCTTCATATGTCCTTTGTAGTTAGTTTGTAATCCCAGTACTTAGGACAGACTCCAGCACATAGTAGGCACTTGATACATATATGTTTAAGGGAATCAGTAGCAAAGGAGTCTCCTCTACAGAAGAGAACAGTAGAGAACAAGTAGGTAGCAGTTATTTCATTACAAAACTGACATTATGGTGATTTGATTTATTTTAATATGATATTCTGACCCTCCAGTGAGCCAAACTTATCTTCTTTTTAAAGGATATAAATCTGTGATCATAACTGTACTGTTGAGATAAAGAATCTGTGGAAATTCTGCTCCTGAAACTTCTTGATAAACCTTTTCCTTTTCCCCATATTTCCTATCCTTAGCAAAGAATGTACAGAACACCCATGGAGCCCAAGGAACTTTGGACAGAGAATATAGAACATGTCAATGATTGACTAGCAGACATACAGTAGATATCCATCAGATTTTTTTCTGAGTATGGTTTTCACATTTAGCAGCAATGGAAAGGTTAAGTGGAACTCTCTAAGACCCTCTCAGAGTGGTCCTTGGCTTGGCTTTTCATTTTTTATACTTTCCCTAAGAAAGTGAGGCTTGGGCATGGGAGATGGCAAGGAAGAGTTGCAGTGACCCAAGGCTCCTAAGAACTCTGCCTGGTAACCTGAATATTGACCTAATCGCTTACCTTATCCTGCATAGAACATAAAACTTACAAAGATTTGGCAAGGCAGCTATTTGTCTGTCTCTGGGCTTCTGCTTGAGACTCCTCCTACTGAGGTCTAGAGATCCTGAGGCCCTAGGGTCTGGAGATTAAGGTTGGGGAAGCATTAGACATCTTGAATGCAAAACCCCATTATAGGTGGCAATGAAAATTCCAACTGATTTTGCTTATTGCTCTGGGCTTAGTGAAATGTTGTGGGTTACATTGTTTATTCAGAAGACTTGTATTATTGATGGAGCTTTGAGTCACTTATAACTAACTTGCCCAGATGTGTTATGTTGGGTACACAACTCTGAAACTGCTATTGTAACTTCTGACCTTTTTATTTTCTGCAGTATCATCTGGCTCAGCACTGTAAATTTAAGACTGTTTATACACCTGGCTTGGGACCTATTTGTGATGGGGTTCAAACTAACCAGGCATTCTTTATTTATCTCTACACTGGGCCCTAGAGAAAAAGGGGTATGTGTCTCTGCAACCATATAGATGTCTATGCTGAGATTCTGAACCTTTTCTGTTCCAGGAGATTATAAATTTATAAATGGCAAGAATGAAGTGTTCTCTAGAACATGAATGGAACTTTGTATTTTTTTAGGTACATGAAAAGTAATATCCATTGATACATTCAATGTCAGACCAAATCTCACCTGCTTTAAACATATTGACACCAACTCAAAGTGCAAAGGAGTGTACAATCTCAACCAACCCTTCTCCCCAGCACTACTTAATGGTATTGGACAAGAAACTGATTTGCATAGAGACTACTGAGGCCCTTTGCAAAGCCAAGATAATGCACATTGTAAAACATTTACAATAACATTGACTGCAGCCATGAAAACAATTTTACAGCAGATTAAACACACTTAGAGGAAGGAGCCCAGTGCAAAAGCAATCTGAACACTAAATTAGGGTTTAGTCAGCAGTTAGGAGAGAACAGTGGAGAAAATGACCAGATACAGCACCCTAACTGCCCTTTATTGGTCCATCCTCTTTTAGCTGAGTGGGTGCTATTCTCTAGATTGGTGGGATTTCAGTATTTGAGTTCAGTGCTTTGATTTTACTAGGGGCTTGTCCAAGCCTAGTAAAAGCTGAGCCTGGCAGAGAGTTGGATAAAAAATTGGGGGCATGAAATCTGTACAGGTCATTGGTAACTTTGATGCCAGCCAAGTAGAAAAGGGTAGGCCCAGAGAGAACAGAGAAGAATTACTCTTGTTATGTAGAAATGACAAGGCTCAGAAATAATGGATTTAAATTGAGACAAGAAAAACTCTGCTCAATTACTAAGGAGAGAGGGGAAAAAATTAATGAGATTCTCCAAGGAAAGGAAACTACTACTGGTTTGACCTTCTTTTCTCCTTCTCTGTTCTAGTTCATTTCATCTACCACCTCCTAATTTTCTCCCTTCTTCCTTGTTTTTCCCAAGACTGAATCACTTTTCTGTAGGCCACCTTTTTTACCTATTTCAACAGGTCCTGTCAGCTAAGCAGAGCTTGGCAGCTGTCCAGTGCTGAAGATGTCTCTCTACCCAGCCCTGATGCCTGAGTCCCACTTACAGGATTAGCCAGGGAAAAATCAGCAAATAGGACTTTACTCTTGGCTTTGCAAATTTTTATCTGCCGTAAAGAGCCAGGGACAGTTGGGTTCCCATAAATAATCAAGAAAAATAAATCCAGAAAGAGGCAAGGCCATCAACATCATTTAACTTCTCCCTATCCTGAGTTGACAAGTAATCACTGGAGCTGGACTAAACAAATGAGTCTTGGGAAACAAACCAGAGGATGGACTGGGGTGGGGATTAATCACCACTAGCATCAGAGTCAGTATTTTTCTGCCCAAATAATGTCTCTCACGAAGTCTGGCCTTAGGGGTATGCAGAGTAGGGGCCACCTTCATGGAATAATTTGAGAAGCAGTAGTTGCATCCTTATGCCCCCAAATGCTTCCCTCATCACATGCTAAGATGTCTGAAGTTTCACCATTAGGCATTAGTTTCTCTGTATGTTTAAGTTTTTCATTCTTCAAGAGGTTTCCTTTATTGAAATGTAAGCTTCCCTAGGAGAAGGTGACATTTTCACCAACTAACGTGCATAATGATAATGAATGATTGGAAAAATTAAGTGCTTTTACTTATGTATATATTTGCCATATGCACATACATATACACATACATATTCACATGAATGCATACATGCATACATATGTAACTTATGTTTTATAATATACATTTCATATATTATACATAATATTATATATTTCATAGTCTCTTCTAGTGCAGAGAAGTTGGGATAACTTTCTGGTTACTTCCAACAGAGGACTAACATGCCCATAGGAAGAAAAAAAAAGAAATTTCTTTCCTATATCCTAAATGAAATGAGTTCTCTTGTCGCTTTACTATAAGACCATACTAACATATATAATACACACACACACACACACACACACACACACAAATTCTGAGCTGCAGTACTGCTAAAGTTGGTCAGGAGTCTGTGCTAAGTGCAGTACCAGTGTGACAAGCTCCTAGGAGTGAAGGACCAACAAGTTGCCTAAGGAGATTAACCCAGGCTAGGAACAGTAGGTTAAACTTTCCATACTGACTACCATTGGGATTGGTCCATGAGTGGCTTATAGTCTGAGTGCGATAGAGACACCCAGTCTCAAGAAAGAAGGAAGGAAAGAAGGAAGGAAGGAAGGAAGGAAGGAAGGAAGGAAGGAAGGAAGGAAGGAAGGAAGGAAGGAAGAATATTATAAAGTCATTGGGGCAGGGGGCATTAGCAACTGGGGGCAGAGATAAAGAATATATATATATATATATATATATATATATATATATATATATATATATATATATATATATATATATATATATATATATATATATATATACATCAGTGGGACAGAGCATCAAAGTAAATCCCCTTATGGAATAGATGGATGTGGCTACTTTAAGACTTTCCTGAAAAGCTGCATGTGCTATATAGTTAAAAGAATAATTGAATAGACATGATATACATTCTAATCCTGGCTTTGCCAAATGTTCCCTGCATGGCCTTGATTAAGAAAATGCCCCCTCTTGCCTCAATGTCATCTTTAAAATGAGAGCAGTAATGTATGCCCCTTTTCTAAGATTATGCAGTGATTTCCTCCCCCATCGCACTGACCATAACCATTCCCTAAAATACCTCTCCTCCATCCTAATCATACTTGGTCCCTCCTCAGGTTCCACTAAGTCCTGTCTCTCCCACCCTTCTTTTCTCTATTCTATTTTCAATACTGAAAATTGTGTACTTACAAGAGTACTAGACTTGGACTTTGAATTTAGTTTGATATCTGGCTCTACTACTTGCTGGGTAGCACAGTGGATAGAACCACTGGGCTGAGAATCAGGAAGACTCATCTTCATGTGTTCAAATCTGGCCCCAGACAGTTAATAGTTGTGTGACCCTGGCAAATCACTTGACCTTGTTTGCCTCAGTTTCCTCATCTGTAAAATGAACTGGAGAAAGAAATGGCAAACCATTCCAATATCTTTGCCAAGAAAACCCCAAATGGTGTCACAAAGAGTCAGACACAACTGAATGACTAAACATTATCAACCTACTACTAGCTACCTGTGTTACCCTGGACAAGTCACAATCTCACAGTCTGTTTCCTTTTCTCAGTCCTCATCCTTCTTGACCACTGTGCAACATTAGACACAATGAATCACCCTCTCCTGACAGATACTCTTTTCTCCCTGAGTTTTTGTGACATTGTTCTCTTGATTATCCTCCTACCTATCTAATTAGCCCTTTTCAGAGTCATTGGCTGATTTCTATCATGCCCCCTAACTGAGAGTGTGCCCTAAGGCTCTATCCCGGTATCTATTCTCTCTACATATTCTCCTACTAATGCTATCAGCTCCTATGAGTTCAATGATCATTTCTCTGCAGATGACTTAGATCTATACATCTCTTTCTTTAGTGCCAATCTCATATAACCAAACACCTATTGGACATTCTGAACTATACATTCCTGTAGGCATCTTAAATTCAATATTTCCAAATCAGAGCCCCTCATCTTACCCCTTTAACTGACTCCTATTCCAAATTGTGCTGTTTCTGTTGACAATATAATCATCACCTTGATGACTCATGGCATGGCTGCTCATCACATTGCTGATGTATATTGAGCACGCAGTACACTAAAACCCTTAGATCTTTTTCAGAAAAGTGATATCTATCTTTATCTCCTTATAACCATGACAGTACTGTGTTTTGTTCTTTTGGTTTTTTTTACCCAAGGGCAAAACTTTACATTTATTGAATTTCAATTTATTGAAGTACTCTAACCTGTCATGATCTTTATGGATACTGACTTTGTCATCCAATATGTTAGCTATCCCTCCAAGCTTTCTGTCACCTATACATTTCCTGCCTTTATCAAAACCATTTATTTATAGACAGGTAGATAGAGTTCTGGACTTGGAATCAGGAAGACTAATATTCTCAAGTTCAAATCTGGCCTCAGTCTTTAACCAGCTGTGTGATCCTGGGTAAGTAACTCAATCTCACTCAGCTTCAGTTTCATCTTCAAAATGAGAATAATAAAAGCTACCTCATAGGATTATCATGAGGATCAAATAAGAAAACATGTGGAAAGTCATTTGCAAAATTTAAAATACCATATGAATGCTCTCTCATAGTAGTAGTAGTAGTGGTCATGGTGATGGTGGTGGTGGTGATGTTGGTGGTGATGGTGGTGGTGGTGATGGTAGTGGTGGTGGTAGTGGTGGAAGTGGTGATAGTCACAGTGGTAGTGGTAGTAGTGGTGGTGGTAGTGGTGGTGATGGTGGTGGTGGTGGTAATGTTGTTGGTGATGGTGGTGGTGATGGTGGTGGTGGTGGTAGTGGTGGAAGTGGTGACAGTCACAGTGGTAATAGTAGTAGTAGTGGTGGTGGTCATGGTGATGGTGGTGGTGGTGATGGTGGTGGTGGTGGTGGTGGTGGTGGTGGTAGTGGTGGAAGTAGTAACAGTCACAGTGGTAGTAGTAGTAGTAGTAGTAGCTGTCGCTGTTGTTGTAGTAAAAATGTTAAGTAGTACAGGACCAGGCAGAGGTCTCTGCAGTAATACATTGGAGATAACCTGGGATGGTGATACCAAACTATCAATAATTCTTTTAGTTAGTCAACCCAATCAGTTCTGAATACATTTAATTTATCATCTAGTAAAAACATCTCTTCATTTTCTCCATGAGAATAATATGATATATCAAAATGGTTGCAGATATCTTGGCAATTTCTTTCAATTACGGGTTTAGTAATGCATTCTGTAATAAACAAAAAAAAAGATGTAAACTAGGTTAGTTTGGAATAGCCTATTCTTGATGAAGCCATGTAGGCTTTGTTATCACCAGTTTCCTTTTGAGGAATGTGCCAATGATCTCTTGACTTATCCTTTCTAGTATTTCCCCTGGAATCAAAATCAAGCTCACTGGCCTGTAGTTTGTAGACTGTTCTCTTCTCTTTTTTGAACATCAGGACATCACTTGTCCTTTAATCCTTATGGTACTTCACCCATTTTCAATTATCTTTCAAAAGTCATTGACAATGGCTCAGCAAAGACATCCACATCAGACCCAAGGCTGTGGTTCTTCCGGGCAGGTGTCTTGCATTCCTCAAGGGCAGCTAAGTGTTCTCCTATCTCCTTACCTACCTTGGTTATCAACTCTATAGTCATTTTTATTCTATTATCTTCAGTATTAAGATCATTCTCCTTTGCAGAAAAAACAGAAACAAAGCAAAAGTGAGAGATCTCTTTCTATTATCAGTTGTTGCCAGTTAGAATGTGAGTTCCTTGAAATTAGGGATTATTTCATTTGTTGTCTTTATGTACAGAGTGCTTGGCACAAAGTAGGTGATTAATAAATACCTGTTGATTGATTATTTGACTAGGTAAGTGTGAGGTCACTTAGAGTGGGTTAGGTAATGGCTTTGTAGATGCTTGTGATAACATTTTTTTTTCTTTTGGTCTGGATCTACAATTTTATCAGTGTGGGAAACTTCTAATTTGGAAACTCACTTGGTACAGATTAGCAATTCATCTGTAGAGGGTTTCCAGGGACACTGAGAGCTCCAGGGACTTGCCCATGGTCACACAGGCAGTATGAATCAGAGGTAAGACTTGACCCAGGTCTTCCGTTCTCCAAGCTTAGCTCCCCAGCCAACAGGCCACCTGGATTCTCCTAACAACAGCAACAATTATTTAGCATTTCAAGGATTCGTGATTTTATTCGTGTGTCTATCTTCCTCTCATGTAGATCCTAACTTTTCTGTGCCTTAAGTTGGCAGCATCAGTGAATTTCTATGGTGAGAGATCATCAGCTTGTGGCAAATCTGTTGTAAGAATCTCTCAGTAGCTGATCCTCAGAGGACAGCAACACAGTCCATCAGTAAGCTTGTATTAGAACCATTCCAATCTTGGTAAGATGTCCCAGAACTTTGGCCATTCTGATATGTCTTTCAAAGTTCTCATCTTTGCCACAACAAGGCATAGGAATAGGACTTTAGTGGAACATACTGATTATATTTAACTTATACAGCACCTTGAAGCATACAATCTTCAAGGTCTGTGATCCTCAAATCCAGTAGATTGTATTCACTTCTAGGTACTACATTTTAGGAAGAAAATTGATGAGCTTCTGGAGAAAGAATATTGGGAAGGTAAGGGTATTGGAAGCTATGTGAGATGCTAATTGGAATTGGGAATATCTAGCCTGGAGAAGAAAAGACTTACAGAGTACATACATAAGTCTTCAGAATCTGAGTTGCTATCATATGGAAGAAGGATAAAGCTTGTTGAGCCGAAAAGAAAAAAAACTAGGAGCAATGGGTGGAAATTGCCAAGAGAAAGCTTTTTGCTTAGCATATGGAAAAGATTCCCTGGCAATTATAGGTGTCTAAGAGTGGAATGGTCTGCCTCAGAAGATAGTAGGTTCTATATCACTACAAGTTTTTAAGTGGAGTCTAGTGACTGCTTCTTAGGGACATCAAGGAGGAATTTTTGGTGAAGGCTGAATTATATTACAACTGAACTCCTTAAGAATTTTGTGATTCTGCAATCACTTTCATTAAAAGTGTGCTTTATAGTTTGCTGAAGTGTTTTTAAATGCATTATATAATTTTATCTTTATAACAGTACTATAAAGTAGGTGTAGTTATTATTATTGGTATATTTGTTCTTCTTGATGATGCCTTACCATGTTGAAAGCAGCTAATTCATTAATAATCAAAATTATTACAATCATTCCAATAGGTACTTTCATTTATCAGAATAGCTATTTTGCATGTATGTCACAATTTATAGCTACTTGTCTCTCATGCACCACTCTCTCCCTCCTCCCCCAGCTTTCAATGGCATCTGTTCTCTCTCCCCTACTGCCCTCCCTCTCCTGTCCTCTAGCCACAGTCCCCATTCCTACAGTTGGCTTGGTGCCCCCCTCCTGCCATTGGGCTAAATGGAGAGGAACACGTCTTCCAGCTGAATGGATAAAACTCAGTGAGCCAAGAAACTCTCTGCTCCTGCTTACCAGGGGCAGACAGGGGAGGGGGAATGCATTTATGGCCATGTTAATGAGCAGTTCTAATTATTTGCTTCTGAGCAAGGCTTATTGTTTTCCCTGGGAATGGCTAAGTTTGAATCTAGCTGCCTCGAACCCCCTGTTTGAGAGTTGTTTTGGTAAGTGAGTCTCTCAGGCCTAGATGACAAACCAGACTGAGGCTCTACTGAGCTTCTGATGTTAACCCAGGGAAATGGTTTTTCTTTTGTTTACAGTGAGAAATGAAGCATAAAGGACAGCTGTGAAGTTTCCAGCAGTCTCAGGGAAGGTTAACTTCCTTAGCTCTAGGGGCAAGCAGAAAGACAGGATGGAAACAAAGAAAAGAACATTCACTTTTGCCATTCTCCTACCTTACCTCTCTTTGTCCTAGAGGGTCTGTGGTTGGTTTACTTGGCTGTTTAGAGCTATGTCCTATGGGAAGCTCAGAGACTTTGCTATCCTTAAAAGAGAAGGAGGTGTGAGCCCCCAGTCACACTTTCCCATTGGCAAGGTCCTCTATGTGTTCAGCTTACCTCATCAAAATTGCAACCTACATTTTCATGGCATTTTTAATGTTATGAGGATCAATATGGGTCATAGCTATGACTTGGAATTTATCACATTAGTACACTATTCCAGAAAGCATTCAGGTCTCCATGTAGCAGGTTCAACTAGTACTTCTAAAGGGACTAGTCAGGAATTTGCCCTTTTGCCTGTTGGGATAAACTATCTCTTCTGCATTTTTCAAAGAAAGTCAAGGAAGGAGAAGAGGTGTGTATAGGCAGAGAGAACAACAGTGGTCTGGGGCCCTAGAATAAAACTCCCTTGTAGCTATGGCCCTTGGTCATAGATTCTTGGAGTTTTCCACTTCCCTCTAAATGCTGACACCAGTCCAACCTCTCTTCACCTCTCCAGAACCCCCTGAACCAATACTAGACATTGGATATGAGGCTAGGCCTTTTGTTAGAGAACCTACAAGCCAGTGATTCTCCTTTAGTCCCTTAGTCAGGTAGCAGTGTTGACTAAGCACTTGTGAGTAGTCTCCATGATGAAGCTGTGATGGACAACTCCTAAGAAAGTGGGGAGAGCTAAAGAATTAGGAAGGAGTGGGAGATCTGCAAGTGCATTTGTTCTTTTATCCTCAGGAAGTAAGGAGAGAGGAGAAAGCAAGCCCCTCTATTTGATAGTATTCCTACTCTTTCTGTCCCCTACTTGTTCTTGCATCCAAAATATTTTATGGGGGCAGCTAGGTGGCACAATGAGTAGAGCACCAGACCTGGAGTCAGGAGGACCTGAGTTCAAATCCTGCCTCAGACACTTGACACACTTACTAGCTATGTGACCTTGGGCAAGTCACTTAACCCCAATTGCCCTGCCTTACCCCCTCAAAAAGAAACAAAAAAAAAAAAACCAAACAAAATATTTTATGGTACCAAAAGTGAATAATAATAGCTTATTTTATGGTGTTCAGGTTTATAAAGCACTTTTTATACATGATTTCATTTGAATCTCAAAATTGACTTGTGAGATAAGTAATTCAGGTATTATTATCCCATTTTGTAGATAAGAAAATCAAGGCTCAGAAAGATTAAGCCCATGGTCCCATAGTCATAAAATAGCAGAACTAGGATTTGAATAAAAGTTTTTTTTGTTTTGTTTTGTTTTTTATTTCATAACCAGTGCTCAGTCTAGCATACCGTAGGTTTGGGTACTGGAACCCAGAGCACCTACCTATTTTATTTCTAGGGAAGTTAGCACAATTGGCACTACCTCTGGAAATTCTCTGGGAATATGGGAACTGGTACAATGGGAATGGGCACTGTAACTTGCATCCTTTCTCTTTCAACCTCCTCCTTACCTTTGCCGCTTCATATACTTTCCTGAGTTCTGCACAGCTGCAAGGTATCTTCCTACTGCAGTTACAGCTGCCTGGCTGCATTTTAGCATGAGATATTCATCATCAATTTACCTGCACATGACTGGAACACTCAGATCAGGTGGTGAAGGGCCCAGAACATGAGCTGAGTCACTATAAGTAGGCCCATATCTGAGCTACTGAAACCAACTATATGGCAAAACCTTGGCATTTATTTATTTATTCATTCATTCATTCATTCATTCATTTATTTATTTATTTATTCGCTTATTCACTTATTTATCTATCTATTTATTTATTTGTTTGTTTGTTTGCTTATTTATTTATAGCCTGGTGTTCTGGCCTGGATGCATTCTCTGAAGAAGATGTAATTGTATGTAGCAAGGAGTTCAGTAATAGATTACATTGCATTATTAAACATTTTAAGAAATTCAGTAAAAAAAAAAAAAGAAATTCAGTAATAAAGAGTTTAAAAAACAGCTCCCTGTGGATTACATTATCCCATGAATAATTTGGAAACTAACGGGGAATAAAATAATAAATATTCCTATTTTTAATAGACTGGCAGCTATATGGAATGGATTTCCAGGGAAGAAGTAGAAAGCCACAGCAGGCTCAACCATCATTATGTCCCTTTTGTGAAGAGTAATATATTACAGACCTATAGAATTTAAGTATTATAGAGAATGTGCATCAAACAAGGGCATTTATAATGGGCCACAAAGGAGTGTGTGCGGAGTGTAATCAAGCACAATTGGAGAACCTCGGAGAGTCAGTATTATTGTAGCACTAGGACCTGAGTTTGCTTAATTGGGGGAGCTGTCCAAGGTGCTTACACTAGAGATGATTGAGAAACCTCATTTGTAGGACAGATGGGTATGATACAGTGACTTTGCACAGAAAGAAAATACAAATGAGTCCTGAGACCTAAGGCTATGCTTTCATGGGGAAGGGGGGAGGGGGAGAAACAGTTTGCTTTAATTTGTTGGTGGGGGTGGTATTGGAAGTTTGTGTTTACAGCATTTATTTCTTTGAGTATTTATAGATTGTTAATGAATTCATTAAGCTGTTGTTGAGTGTGTGTACATCTTGTGAATTTTTCAATCTCAGATATCACTATAATTGATTTTATCTGCTCCAAACCAGTTCTTTTCAGGGCATGCAAATTGGGTGCCCTAGATGAAAAACTGCTCGCTCTCTCTGTCTCTCTCTCTGTCTCTGTCTCTCTCTCTCTCTCTCTGTCTCTCTCTCTGTCTCTCTCTGTCTCTCTCTCTCTCTCTCTCTCTCTCTCTCTCTCTCTCTCTCTGTGTGTGTGTATGTGTGTGTGTGTTTCTGTCTGTCTGTCTGTGTCTCTGTCTCTCTCTGTCTCTCTGTCTCTGTCTGTCTCTCTCTGTCTCTCTCTCTCCCTCCCTCCCTCCCTCCCCCCTTCTTTCCTTTGTCTCTCTACCTTCATTTCTCCATGTGGCTGTGGGACTGGGTATTTACAACTCTCACTTATTCTGACCATCTGAGACCTTGGGTTCCTTTGAATCTACTTTCTCACTTTCTACACTTCAACCCTTTCATGCATAACTGTATTTCTCATTCTCTGTCTATTTTTATGAATGTTTTTGGTTTTGTTTTTCTGCCTTGCCTATTCTGACCATCTGAGATGCCTTCTTTGGTGTCTCTTTGCCTTTTAGTACTTCTTCCACTCTTTTCCACTCACCCATTTGCACATTCTCTTTCTTAACTGCCAGCTCTGAATACTTGTGTATCTCTTATGTCAGAGCTGTGTGTTTGAAGCTACCAAAGAAAGCTGAGAAAGTTTGAAATGCCTCAAGGATAGGAGAAGGTTAGGAAAAAAATCAAGAGGTTGATTCTACCAGAACCTTCTGGGATTCTCCAGTCTGGCAGATTCATTACTTTGTGAAATGATAACTGATTGTATCTGAAGGGGCAAAAAAGAGAGTGATTTAGATCATGTCCGTTACCTGTCAGCAAACAATATCTCATGCAGTATCAGGGAATGAAACAACACTGGCTGGTGCCACTGGTATTTTTCCAGTTTGCCATTTCATCTCTGTCATTTATATGTATGTCCTCATTTTGGGAACCAGAAAGGCATTTAAGTGCTAACATCAAGCAATTTGTCTTATGGTCTTATTACAATACCTGCTCTGGCTGTCACTTGGCTTCTTCATTAAGGAATCTTTTGCAAAATGCATAGAGCTTCCATGGATAATGGACCATCTTCCTTTAGTGGATCCTACCTGTAACTGAGAATACAGTAAGGCCTGAGGAGTCTAGGTTATGATATGATTGGTGATCTCTGATTATACTATAATTAATGCATTCCATTTACCAGAAAAGTGTACTGCACAGCTTCAGGGTCTCTTGTATTGGGAATCTGTTTACCGTGGAATAGCAACCTTGGCCATTTTACAGTTCACTACTTCAGATGTGATTTACCTTCTTGGGA
The DNA here is from genome assembly GCF_011100635.1 of Trichosurus vulpecula. NCBI lineage: Eukaryota > Metazoa > Chordata > Mammalia > Diprotodontia > Phalangeridae > Trichosurus > Trichosurus vulpecula. Next base: position 177,488,001 of record NC_050574.1, read on the forward strand.
CTTAGCTTTTAGTTGTAGCTACAGAAGCCAATGATAGTAATCTTTGAGAATATGGGAGGAAATAATGAACCCTAGTAGCCCACATACTTCTTTCTTGCTTAAGTCCTGAGTGCTATACCTGCAATAGGCTTAGATGGACCAGGTGGGTCCTTAAAAAAATTCAGGGTGTATAGATGGCCTACATAGTTGTGAATCTATGCAGAATTACTTCTTGAGCCAACCAGAGTGGAAACATCATGCAGGAAGGAAGACTTGGAAGTCACTACAGGAGGACTCCTTAGAGTCACACAGTATTAGAACAGTAAGAGAACTTCAAGGTCATATGTTCTGCTAACCAAATGGAGATGGAGAAGTCAAGGTCTAGAAGAGTATAGAGACTTAGCCAAGGTCATGCAGGTAGTAAGCAGCACAGACAGGATTCAAAACCCTGTTTTCTGACTTCAAAGTCCAGGACTTTCACCGTTATACTACTCATCCTAGTAGGGCAGGTGACCATGTGGTTTGGGACATAGTCTGCACCCTGTAATGAGAGCCATAGAAAAGTCTGGGTTGGGTGGATAAGCCCAGAGAGAAAGTGTTTCCACTCAACCCCATGGAACCATTTTATACAAGTTGGTATGGATTCAGCTGTGAGCTCCCATGTAGCTCACAGCTCAATGTGAGACATGGCTCTTTGTCAGGATCCTGGACAATGGCCTTGACCTTCTGCCTCCATCCTCTAAACAGCAGGAGGGTGAGAAGACAGGATTAATGGAAGGAAATTATTAGTTAGCAATGTTAATGACCTACACCTGGTTGCAACAATCATTTTATTTTATTTTTTAAAAAAATCACCTTCCTGGGCTAAGCATTGCTCTAGTGTGTTAATCACATTTGCATACGGTACTCTATTTCAGATCATTTGAACTTGGTAACTCAGAGCAATCCATATTTATGATTTGAAAATTGCTGACTGAATAATTGCACATTTAAGTAACTTCTGTTTCCTTGTTAAAAAAAAGTCATTATATTATTGCTGCTAATTAGCAATGGGGGAAAATAAAATCATTATTATTTATGGAGACAGTTTAGATTTGGCATTTATATTGGGCTTTCTGTCTTCAAAGCACTTCACTCCTTTTGCTTGGTTAATCCACACGGTGGCATTTAGAATGGGTGGATTTGGCTGGGGAGTTGAAAGCTCCCTGAAGCTACTGACTGTTATTCTATTTTCTGACTTAGGCTGGGAGGGTTCCTAAAGACCTAAGTCAGTTCAATTTAAAAATTCAACTCATTCAGCAACTGTTTACTATGTGTCACTTTCTGACCATACAAAGATGAAAAACCATGAAGTCCTTGCCCTCAGGGAGCTTACTGTTTTGTGCAGGGATGGGGCAGGGCAGATTGTATATGTATATGCATAGACATTTGTATGTACACACACACGTATATATGTATATTTATAAAAATAACTATGATAATAATTAGGAAATGGTTAAGTGAATAGGTGAGGTCAAATGAAGACACTTGAAAAATTCTCTGAGGAAGGCTCACAGAGGAAAGGGTTGTTTTTTTCTTCTCTGTATTCCTGATTTCCTATACCCCGACCCAATATATGGTACAGGTAATGCCTAAGCATCACTCATTTGGACCTGATTGGTATAAACTTTTATGCCTGGCCCTTGTAGACACACAGTATTATATGAAATCATCAGGACAAAGTAAGATAATTAAATTGATTGACTTACGTAATAAATCTAATAACATTTACATCTTTAAAAACTTTTTTATATATGTAAGATTCCCTTCTTTTACTGTAGTCATTTAACATCATTTCAAAGTGAGGTCACAAGATTGTGACACATTTTCCTTAATTCTTCATTCTGAAAGGAAGAACAAACAACAACTTTCCACATATACAATTCTGCCTTATAAATATGTTAAACAAGTTTCTCCTCCACAATCCCATTGTGCTGAGGGTTGAATCTTCTTCCTAGGAGGAGTCACAAAGCTTAGTGGTGTTCTGGGTGCTCAAAAATTCCCCTTTCTTCTCTTCACTGATCATTTTGGATTCATTCAATAAACTTTTAAGTAAAAGGCACTGTGCTACTTGCTGGAGGCAATGCAAAAAAAAGAGAAGAGTCTCTGCTTTCAAAATGCTTCCAACTTAGTAGGCAGGATGGCATGGCAGAAAGCATTGGGAGATCTAGGTTCAAATCCTGCTTCAGACTCTTACTAATTGTATAAATATAGGCAAGTCCCAATAAAATAAGGACAATAATACCCAAGCTACCTACCTACACAGGATTGTTGAGAGGGAGGAACTGCGTAAACCTTAAAGGGCTAGGGAAATGTAAATTATTACACTTGGTTGAATTTTAAAATAGTCTCTTAATAGATCTTCTTACCTATATTTTCTCCCTACTTCAATCTTTCACACTATTGCTAGAATAATTTTTTCTAGTATATAAATCTAGTCATGTCACTCCACTGTTTAAAAAAAAGATTTCAGTGACTATTGCCTACTAAGTAAAATTCAAACTATTTTGCCTTGCACTCAAAGCCTTCCACAGTCTAACACCATTCTACCTTCCAGTCTTATTTTATATTACTCCCCCACCCAACTATGTACTCTCTAATATTGTCAAATCAAACGTTCTCTTGTTGCACTTTTTCTGTCCTTTTGTTCCAATATTATTTTCCATGTCTAAAATATCATCCCTCTCCCTTTTTGCCTGCTGAATTTCTGTTCTCAAAAATCAAGTTCAAATGTTACATTCTCCATGAAGGCTTTTCTGTTCCACCTTCACCCTCTATGCAGTAAATAGACTTCCCCCTCAGAATTTATTTAGAACTTTATTTTGTAACTTGCTAGTGCAAAGTTCAGACCCCCTCATCTGAAAATGAGGATTTCTAAAAGCTATATTCTTGTTTAAGCCATGGCTTGCATTAGCACTTTCCAAATCCACAACTCACAAGGTTACACCAATGTTTTCCTTTTCTTGGACCAAACCAGAGGACACGTTAACTTTATCAGCCATTTGAGAATAGCTAGGCAAAATAAAGTACAATTTAAGGGAAAAAATTATTTATGCACCCAGAAGCATATTCTCCCACAGGTTCCTGCTCCAGCAGTGGAAGAAGCAACATAAATAATCTAGAATGAGGTTCCCCACTCCTGGTCTAGATGAATCAGACTTTTAGGTCTTTGTCCCAGCTGGGACACCTATCTCCCTCTAAATCTACTAATTGCTGCTACTTTGCAGAGCTGCTGCTGTCATCTGCTGGGCTGTTTTTTCCATTGATCACCACTGATGGCACTGTTATCACCTAGTTACATTGCCCTCCTCTGGATCTCTGCTGAGCTTCTACTCCCAAGTGCTATTTCTCCATTGAATCACTCTTCCCATATGACTAGTTCTGAACTATAACTGTTAAGCATCTTCTTCCCATGTGGTGGATATCGTAGCTCTTTTTGTAAGCATAACCAGAGGTGTGCTGGTAAATGTTTAGCCGCCAGGCTTGTCTTTCCCCTCTGAAAAAAAAGTATTCAGTAAACTTTCAACTTTAATATGTAACATCAACACTTTCTTAAGTCTAGACAATCAACAAAACAGCCAATCAAGCCCTGATTTGTAATTGATTTCATGAGTATAAATGTTCACACTGAAAATTTAACAATTGATGCAAGCCCTAGCCCAAGTCAGAAGAAACCTGTAATATGAGGTCAGGAACATAAATCCATGGTGTAATAGAATGAGCAGTGGACTTGAATTTAGAAAGCCTATATTCAAATCTGAGCTCTGACATTTAGCTGTGTGATCATGGTAAGTCACTTACTGCTCTGATTCTCTTAGAACACTTTTGTGAGGAAACTCCCCAGCTTCACCCAGACGGTAGAGTAAAAGCCCCATAAGCCAAAGCTGTCTTTTAAAATGCTCTTTGTTTTTTGGCAGCAACAACTCTCTTATTCCAGCCTAAAATTTGAGTTGAGGGTGAGCAAATTCATTTAAACTCCCATTGTGCTCCATATAAGCAAGTACAAAGACTATACAAGGTGCCCTGAAGCTCCACTTAGGAAGGCTTTGGGATGGAACTAGTCCTACTTTCTTCAGTTATACTCAAATCATTCCTCTCCCTAACCACTTCCATAATATTGTGTACTGTAGTTATCTGTTTAGGTCAGCTCCCTACCAAACTGTAAGATTCATAAAGACAGGAATTCTTCCTTGTATAAACCATATTCCTTCCTCTAACTCTCAGCACAGTGCTCTTCATATAACGAGTGCTTAATGATTTGTATGTTGAATAAACAAAAGCATTTAAAACATAAGGAACAGTATGAACAGAGGTTCACAGAGGGGAAAGTATGGATTTTTTCAGGAGATGGTGAGTAGACCAGTTTGGCTAAAGTGTAGACTACATGAGAAGACTACATGAGAAGACATATGAAATAAGCCTGGAAAAGTAGGTTGGGGCCAGATTTTGGTGGGTATTGAATAACATGGTAAGGTACTTCAGTAGGTAATAAAGAAACACTGAAATTTCTTCAACAGTGAGTTACATGACTGACATGATCAGAACTGTGTATTAAGAAGATTAGAATTAATCTGATAGCAATGTAGATATTTCTACACCATTCCCCTTCTCTTTTCCTGGTACCTTCATTTTGGCTATAGCTGCCAAGGGCTCTATGTCTATACCCTGCCTTGGCCTGTCCACTCTGGGCAAAAACCCATGCTATAGACATTTGCCAACCCTCCCCCCTCAGCAAAGTTGACTTGTTCTATAACCTATTCTTGCTTTCTGGTTTCCAAAGTATAATGAGCTACTCTGAGTAATGAATCCCATTTAAACCATAATGACTTAATGGGCTCCCTCCTTTGGATACACAATGTCTTAACTCAGGAGAGAAACTCTACTGAGTAGAATTTCAGGCCTTATACAGCATTACCAATTGGCATAGTTTAGAGTGGAGTAGATTTTTAGTGTTACTTAATCACATTTACACAGCATTATAAGATTTACAAAGTGCTTCCCTTGCAACAACCGTGTAAGGTTAATAGTATAAAATTATTTTCATTTTACAGATGAGGAACTGAGGCTTAAAGATGGGTTGACCCAGGGTACATCACTCAAAACCAAGTCCCCTAATTCATAGGCCAACATCATTTCCACTCAGCAACAGAGACCACCCTTTTGGAAAGCCAGCCATTTTAGTTACATTGAGAGCGTTCTTTTCCTGTGTCAGTAAGGTTATCCTGGAGCCAGCTCTAACCTACTTGAGTTGGTTGTTCAATTTTCAGTGTAGACATTTAAACCTCAGAAATCCACAATATATGGGCTTGATTTACTGTTTTGTTGATTGTCTAGACTTAAGAAAGTGTTGATAATGAAGGTTAAACATAAAAGTTTGTGTGTGTATATAAATTTTCCCCAAGCAAGCCTGTTTGTTAAACATTTACCAGCACATCTCCCATATTGCTCTATAAATATTATTGGAGATCATTAGAAGTAAAGTGGAATGTCAGGGAATTAAGTCATCATCAGGCTGGAAATTTTGTGTTTGGAGATTAATAATAACAACAATAATGATGATGGTGGTGATGATGAAGATGATGATAAGCATTTCTATAGTGCTTTAAGGTTTGTAAATGCTTTATATCCATTATCTCCTTTGAGCCTCACAATACCCTAGTGTAGCAACATGCCAAAGTGGATATAGTTCTGGTCTTAGAGTAGGAGACCTGGGTTTGAATCTTATTTCTGATGCCCTGTGCTTAACTTCTCCAAGACTCACAGTTATGATCTGTAAAATGGTGATTATAGTCATAGGGTTATTGGTAGGAAAGTGCTTTGTAAACATTTAAGTTCTATGCACACGTGAGTTATTTCAGTTATACCAGTGAAAAAAATGAAGAGATACATGTAGGGAAGCCAAGCTGGGAGCTGTAAGTGGATTGAGTAGAATGAGAGGGGCCAAGACAACAAAGAAGAAATTTAAGATTCTAGATGTTGGGGGGGGGTGTTGGGGAGGAGCATAGGAGGCAGCAGGGGACTTTTCATGTTAGCAGGGCTATCATTCTGTCCATACAGCACTTAAAGATTTAAACTTTAAAGTTTGCAGAGTACTTTTGTCAAATCAATCTCATGAGGTATGCTTGCAGTGTATGTATTATTTTCATTTTACATTTGAAGAAAGTGAAGCTGTGAAAAGCCAAATGACCTGTCCATGATCATAATCTACTCAATATCTAAAGTAGGATTCGAATCCAGGCTCCTGACTTCAAGTCTGGAGCTCTTTCCATGCAATTGCATTGCCCTCTCCAACCCTATGAAAATAAGGGATAGGCAAGATTTCACCTATTGTGCCCTCCTTCATATCCTATAAAGGGTAGTAATGCTTTCCCAGGGCAGCTAGGTGGCATATAGATAGAGTATTAGTTCTACTGTCAGGAAGACCTGAGTTCAAATTTGGCCTCAGACACTTACTAGCTGTGTAACCCTGGGCAAAACCACTTAACCCTGTTTGCCTCAGTTTCCTCATCTGTCAAAGGAGTTAGAGAAGGAAATGACAAACCATTCCAGTGTCTTTGCCAAGAAAACCCCAAATGGGGTCATGGAGTTGGACACAACTGAAAATGACTGAACAACAAAAATTCTTTCCCGAGAGAAAGATATCCAGATATCAGTAATGATATCAGTGTCATAATGACAAAAAGAAACCTGGGAAATTTGAAAGGTAATTAAGACAAATTGGGCCATAAGGTAGCATCATGTAATCAAGAAGACTGGTTCCTTGTCCCTTGGAGCGTGAAGGAGGGTGGAAGCTCCTGAGGTGAATGGAGCTGCTACCTGAATATTCTCATTCTCCCCAGAGAGGGGCAAGCGATTTCAGCATCTGCACTCACCTCCAGGAATTTGATTTGTACCTTGGAGGTAGGTGATGGAGCAACAAGCTAGGTTTCTCTGTGCTTCTCAAAGATGCCACATGCTTCAGGGAGCAGACACATACAAGATCCATTTCTCTCCAGGAGCTGGACATCCATCATGCTAGTCAGGTTCTCTGGCCACCTTTTTTCCACCTCCAGAAGCACTGTATGCTGGAGGAAATTCCAGCTGCTGGACTCTGAAACCCCAGAAGCATAAAGGAAATGAGCAAAGTAGGGCACGTGTGTGTGTGTGTGTGTGTGTGTTCCTGTTTCAGGAAAAAAAATACACTGATAAATACAGATGGATTCTCAGTTAATTGTGTGAGGTACTTGGTAGATGGTATATGGCTAATTTCTGATCCCAGACTCATTCATTCATCAACTCTTCTCCTTCACTTCTCCCTAGCTCCCAACACACTTCAAATCACTATTCCCTCCTTCAAGCTATAGGGGTCTTAAATGTCCCAAGCAGCTACTAATAATGGTTGCAACTTACTGAATAGTATGGAAGGTACATCCAGTGTTTGAATCGTTTTACAGTGGAAAGATTTGCAATTGGAAGACCCGAGGTCAAATCTTATCATGGCCACTATGTAACCTTGGGCAAGTCACATTAATTCTCCTGGACTCATTTTCCTCCTAGGTAAAATGAGAGGGTTGAATTCCATAAAGAGATCAGAGCCTCCTTGAGGTCCTTTCCAGCATTAACATTCTGTGATCTTATGAAGAGTGGGGGTGAGGTAGGAATGGGGAGGGAGATCAAGCTCAAAAGCTTGGTTCAGTTTCTATAGGTAACAGTGCCCAAGGCTATCCTACTCTATAATTCCTGACTTATAATACTATATTCCTTCTTATCTTCTCTCCTTTATCTGTTACTTCTCCCCTGGACTTTTGCTGTCTGCTTCCTTCCCCATAATACATTTAAGATTCTTTCTCTCTCCATACATGGGCCACTTGACTTATGGCTGTTATTGTGTTTGTCCTTCATTCTTGAAGAGAACCATGACATCAGGAAGTTTTGCCATGACTTGCAGTTGATTTTGATTTGAATGAGAGAGGGCTGTGCAAGGTCACCAGCCTCACTTTCTCCTCCAGAGCCATCTAGGTCCAGCGGCCTGATATTCATCAGGACAACTAGAGATGCCCCCGGATGCATTGGAAGACCTTGGCCCTATTAGGCTAAGGTCTTTTCAGGTTCTCACTTTAAGTGAGGTAATGCCCATTCAGTGAACAGGCCTCTTTAAGAAGTGTGGAACATTTTATACATTTTATATCATTTTTAATTTCAACCAGACCCAGAGCCTGAATTAATGAGTAACTGGAAGAAGATCCAGGACCTGGGCTTCTTTGTTCTCTAGAGTTTGCTCAGGAAATACCCTTACCACTGTCAACAAGGCCAGATCAGACTGACCTAAGGATATTCTTACCCCTGTTAGCCATTAAAGGAGAGACCCTAACCCCTAGAGGGACTACTTTGCTTAATATTAACTGACCTTTATCAACACTCTTGTCTTTACAAACCTTTTCCATTAAGGAAAATCCTCTTCTTGTATCGTGGTTAAACATACATGGGGGCCATAAAAGTGAGGTAACACAGGCTTGCTGGGTCTGCTAAAATAACGTATATAAGTTTTCTCATTCCTTTGTTCAGACAGCCAGAGCTTATGCTCTGACTCCTTGTATGTACAAGTAAGCTAGCTTAGCTATGCTTTAAGGGAAAATAATAAACAACATGGATTTTTCTATCACCTAGCTTGTTTGCCTCCTTCAACCAAACTTTTAGGTTTAAGAGAAGTTAATCAAGGGATAGCCCCTTTAATCAAAACTAAAAAAAAAAAAAAACCAGGAGGGGAAGACCCTCAGGGTTCCTGGCCAAAAGAGAAAGGGGTTACGAAACCCTTTGCCTCTTCCTTAAAGCCCTGAATACATAGGGAGGCCCTATGGAGGACAGTCAGATTCTCCATTTTTGTTCCATTCTAATGTTAGAGAATTTAAGCCCAAATTTGCCTGCCTATAACTTCTACTCCTTGATCTTAGTTCTATCCTCTGGAGCTCTATTAAATAAATTTAATGCTTCTTCAGTATAGCAGTCCTTCAAATATTTGTTGAAAGCTACCATTTTCCCTCTAAGACTCTTTCTCAGGCCAAACATCCCCAGTTCACAGAGTCAACAGATTTTCAAGCTGGAAGCATCTAGTCCCACCCATACTCAAAAAAAAAAAATCCCCATTACCACAAACCTGGTAAATGGTTATCATTTCAAAGACCTCCATTATACTTATGGACAGCTCTCATTGTGAGGAATTTTTGGTCTTGACAGCAAGAAGAAAATGGCCTATTGATACCTCTCAACCAATGCTCCTAGTTTTGCCTTCTGGGCATCAGATGCTTGAAGACTGTTATCAGGTGCCCTTCCCTTAAGTCTTCTCCTCTCTAGGTTAAACACCTCCCGTTCCTTCCCCCCTTCATCATATGGTATAGACATAAGTTCCCTCAAAATCCTGGTTGCCTTCATCAGGATGTTCTCCAGTTTTTCAGCCTTCTTCACTCTCACTGGATGCAGAATCCAGAACTGAACACAATACCCTAAATGTGGTGTGAGCAGAGGTGGTGTACAGTAAGACTTATACCTCCAGATATCTGGAAGCTGTGTCTTTCTTAATGCATGCAGCTCAAGTCATGATTTTGAGTCACCAGACCAATCCTAGTCATCTTCTACTAAAAAAGATCTAGTTTTACAATAATTTTTTTCTTCTTTTTTCCCCCTATAAAATGTAGCAATAATAAAGGAGCTAGAACACAAATGAAATGTGGCACCTTTGTCTGCTAGACTTCAACTGTTATTCATAAGCATAAAGCTCCATCCTGAGTTTACTTTCAATTTTTCGTGACCTGCTATTCATTGGGTTTCACTCCCAATTCTTAATGCTGCTTTAGCATCTAAAGCATGAAGCTGGCCCCTCTGGTTTCTATTGCCTTAATCTATCCACTTCAAGCTTTTGAAACTTCAAAAGCATCCCAGCCTCATTTCTCTGTTTTTAGCAGCTTTCTCACATAGGAGCAAATCCAACATCACAACCTCTTTAGAAAACTCCTGGTCTTTTCTAAAAGAGCCAAGTGTGAGTGTTTCCTTCCTTCCTTCTTTCTTTTTTTACATTGACCTATTTTTCTAAAATGCTTTGTTGCCAAAACCCAAGATCAAACCAAGGACCTTCAGATTTTAGTCCAATACTTTCCCAACTGAACTGGCCCTACTCTGACACTAATTGGCTGTGTGTCCCTGAGATGCTAACCTTTCCCAATCCCAGGCAACTTTTTAAGACTCTAAGTTGTGGGGAAGATATTAGAGTGAGTTTCCTTGCTTGGGAGTTCTTTTTATCAATGAAATCGAGTCTAGTCCCTATCCCTATCCCTATTTTTAAAGTCTTGGTGAAGTGGGCAGATAGAATAATAGGTATCCTCTGCCCTCAAGGAGCTTCCATTCTGTGTCATTTTTACCCTTGTGTCCCCAACACTTATCACAATACCTGGCACATCATAGCAGTAGTAGCAGCTAACATTTATATAAAGCACTTTACAGATATTTTCTCTCATTTGGTCCTCACAAAAACCCTATGAGGTAGGTGTCATAATAACAGCTAGCATTAATACAGCACTTTAAAGTTTATGAAACATTTTACAAACATTATCTCATTTGATCCTTACAACAACCCTGGGAGGTTGGTGCTGTTATTATCTCCATTATATGGATGAGGAAACTGAGGCAAACAGAGGTTAAACGGCTTGCCCATAGTCACACAGCTTACAAGGTCAGTAAATGTCTGAGGTTAGATTTGAACTAAGTCTTGTTGACTCCAAGCCCAGCACTCAATTCACTGTGCCAGGTAACACCTCCAATTTTCCAGATGAAGAACAAGATTAAGTAACTTGCCCAGGCTTACACAGTTAGTAAATAACTAAGGCAGGGTTCAAACTCAGGTCTTCCTGACCCCAACTCCAAATCTTTCTATTCTACCATCTATTCTACCTAATAAGGTGCTTAGTACTTGCTTATTAGTTATAAGTTGTTATTGTTATGGGAGAGACCATGACAGTGCTTCCCCTAAAATTCTTAGGACTATCTAAATCCAAGTTCCTCAGTCTGACTTCCAAGGCCATCTACAATCTGATTCCCAACTTATGATTTCAGCTTTTTCTCCCATTCCTCCCCTACATGCGTCCTGTACTCCAGTAAAGCTCCTGGGCTTTCTGCTACTGCTGATCATGTCCTGTGCTTTCCTGATTCCTCCTTTTCTCATGCTATTCTCCTTCTGAAATCCTCATCCCTGTCTCATCTCTGGCTTTCCTTCCAATCCCATCTCAAATGTTACCTCATGCTTTCCTGCTCCTCCAAACAGATAAGATCTTTCTCTCTTCTGAACACCCACCATACATTTTATTTATTCCACAACATATATTCTACAATGATTATTTGTGTACTTCCTGGAATGTAAGCTTCTTAAAGGCAGAGGATATGCCTTATTCCTCTGTTAATCCACTATAAAGCTGATTGCAGCATTTTGCACATAGTAGGCATTTAAAACACATTTGGTTAATCTAACTGATGTGAGCATGAATAACTTCCCTTCATGTACCCTATGCCCCAGCTGATCAGAGCAATATATTCTCTGTCCCTAAGACTCTCACACTCTTTCCTACTTCCATGCTTTGCTTACCTTATTCCCTCTAATGTAACGCCCTCCTACCCTTTTTTAGTACCCTTTCTTTAAAACTCAAGTGAAATGCCAGATGTTTCATGAAGATTCATTCTCTGCTACCCTTTGCCCCCTTGAATCTCATATAGGACTTTATTTACATTTAGCAGGCAATGTACATAATAGTGATCTGTGTTTGTGTCCTCACCCCCTACTGGACAGTGTGCAGAGGTTCCCAAAATGGGAGATACTGCCTCCCGGGGGGCGTTGGGGAGATCCAGAGGGGTGGTAGTAGCCTTAGGTGCAACTGGGGGGCATTGAATAAAAATAAGGGGGTGGTGGAAGCATAAGAAAAGAGAAGAAAATTTTGAAAAGCCATTCACACATGTTACATCTGTTGTGTAACAGAATTAAAGTCATAGTGATTACATTATTTTCCAAATGAACACACAAAATGCAAGTTACAACTGATCAGTGGTCAAGTCTTAACAAGCAAGTGTTGACAGGTGAGTGTGTTGCATATTGTTGGGAAGTCCAGGAATGTGTGCACGTAATGACTTGTTTATAAAACAATACTATATGGCTCCATGATGCAATATTGCATTATCAAAATTTCGATGCAGAAAAAAACCCACAAATTTACAACAAATTATTATATTTAAGATATGATTTTTTAAAAAATATTTTTGAAATGATGCAAATTTCAAAAAAAAAACTGGTAAAGGGTTAAAGAAAGTAGATTTCCAGGGGGACACTGAATATTTGTTTTTTGAAATGGTGCAGTATGCCAAATAAGTTTGGGAACCTCTGGTGTAAGGTGAGGCACCTGCCTAAACTTTACAGGTCTCCCAGTACCTAGGACAGTGCTCTACAAAAAGAAAGACAAATCCAGAGACAAAGTGGGGAATACAAATCTGCTTCAAGAGGTCAGAGAGTGGAAGAGAATAACAGAGACAGAAGTCACAAAGGGTCCTTGAAGCAATTTCATTGGTTTGGAGGTCTTCCATAGGATGGTGCTCTTTCCCCTTGGGTTCCAAGAATAGTAATGGGAATTCCCAGAGCCACTAAGATAGGAGTCATTGCAGTACTAGTCACAAGACATCATCAGAATCAATGGAGTTATAATATACCTTCTGGGAAATTCTGAACCAGTGACTTCTCCACTTGACATGGACAAATAGGAGATGAATTAGTTAATCATCTAGGCTCTAATAGGGAGTATCCCAAGACTTGCCAAACCTAATGATTAATACTCATTGCTGGGAATTAATGTGGAGACAAACGATAACACCCAAAAGAACCTAGAGTATTGCTCTAAGGAATATAAAGCATGGGGTGAAAAACTGAAGACCTTAGTGGCATGCGATATTTTCATCATCAACATTGATTAAGGGGGGAACCTCAGAAGAGGAAGGCAGAGGAGGACTTCCCACCAAGGGGCATTCAATTTGTTTTGTTTGGCCACAGGAGGCAGAACAAAGAGCAATAAGTAAAAGTCACAGAGAGGCATATTTTTAACTGGATAAAAAGCAATCAACCAATAAACATTTATTAAGCACCTAATATGTGCCAGACACTGTGCTAAGTGCTTGACAAATAAGTCGATCAATAAACATTTATCAATCCCTATCATGTGCCAGACATTATGCCAAACACTGGTGTTATGAAAAGAGATCAAAGACAGTCAGTCCCTGCCCACAAAGAGCCTATAATTTAATTGGAGTTGGGGAGTGGAAAGGAAAACCTCCTAAGAATTAGAATTATCTAAACATGGAATGGGTAGCTTCAGGCACTACTAGGTCTTCCAGGGGAAGCCAAATGATCAGGGTTTTCAGGGTTAGTGTAGAGAAAATTCTTTGTCAAGTAATATTTGGCCAACATTAGTCTGTGGGTTCCCTTCCAACTCCAAAATTCTATGATCCTACAAATGGGAATAAAATCTAAATTCAAAATGCAGAGAACTATAAGCCCAATTACAGACTCTTCTATTTTTTTCCCTCATGGAGGAGTGATGGCTACATAAGCTACACAGAAGTTGTAAAATTCCAGTTCTGAATGCTATAAGCTCAGCTGAATATTCTTTCCTGGCTGGCCTCCATGCCTAGAATGCTCTCCTTCCCCACCTCTGCCCCTTGACTCCCTGGTTTCCTTCATTACCAGCTAAAACCCCCCTTTCTATAGGAAGCCTTCCCTAATCCCTCTAAAGGGCCCTGAGGCTGCAGGTCCCCCACCCCTGCTCCAGGGCCTTCCTTCTCCAGTGTATAGCTTATCTATGCATATTTGTTTGCTTGTTGTCTCTACTGTTAGATTGCAAGATTCTTGAGGGCAGGGATGGTTGGTTTTTTTGTTTGTTTGTTTTTGTTTTTGTTTTTGTTTTTTTTGCCTCTCTTTATATTGCTAACACAATTGCTTGGGACATACTAGGTGCTTAACAAATACTTATTGGCTGACTGACTAAAGAGTTTGACTGCATGTGTGGCCATAAGAATTAGGCTGCTTTTTTTTGGTTGCTTTCTGTCAGTAATTGAAGCACTGTGTCAAAGGCTCTTAACAATTTGCTTACTTTTTTTTTGCATGATTTCAAATTGATATATAGATTGACTAGACCAAGGCACAGCTCCACCACAAGGTGTTAGTGTGCTCATTGGTGCCAATGGTGGGAAGGAGAGGGTAATTTTCACAATTGTCAGTATATGAGGTGAAACCTCAGAGTTGTTTTAATTTGATTTCTCTAACAACTGGTTACTTGGAGGATATTTTTATATAGCTATTTATAATTTTCAATTGTTCTTTTCAATATTGTTTATATTTCTGAGCACTTGTCTTATTGAGAAATAACTCGCAGTCATTTGGGTCAATCTCATATATACGCATATATATGTAGATAGATATATATCTGATATCAGACTTCTATCAACCATAATTGATGCAAATATATTCCCACTCAGCAGTTTCTCATTCTGTTTTCATTGTTTTTTTCCCATGTAAAAGCTTTTTAATTTTATAGAACCAAAATTGTCAGTTTTGTCTTTTGTGATCATCTCTATCCCTTATTTAGGGAAGAAATGTCCCCCTAAACAAATCTGTGAAAGCTATCTCCTTTCCTTCTCTTCTAATTTTTTTCATGAGGTGACATTTTATATTCAGGTCATGTATGTTTGGAGTTTATTTTGGTATATAGAGTAGGATGTGAGTCTAAACCTAATTTCTGTCATGTGACTTTTCTGGTTTTCCCAGCAATTCTTGTCAAGAGGGATTCTTTCTTCAAGCAATTTATGTTCTTAGATTTATCAAACACTGGGGTGTTGTTTTTAATACCTCCAGCTTCATGATTATCTAGTCTGTGACATTAATCTAATTTTATATTTTTTAAATCAAGAGGGATAGCTAGGTGACACAGTGGATGGAGCACCAGCCCTGGAGTCAGGAGGCCCTGAGGTCAAATCAAGCCTCACACACTTTCTAGCTATGTGCCCTGGGTAAGTCACTTAACCCTGGTTGCCTCCAAAACAATAAAATATATCGAGGCAGTGTGGTTAGAAAGTCTTCAAATGCTCACCCAGGCTCACAACCTTGGCATCATTCTCAACTCATTATGTTCACTCATTCCACATATCCAGTCTGTTGCCAAGCATTATCATTTCTACCTGCATCCCTCCTTTATGTGCACTTCTCCTGACTCACATAGCTGCCATGCTGAGGCATCCTTCACTACCTCACTCTTGGAACATTGTAGGAGTCTTCTCATTGTTTTCCCTATCGCGAAACTCTCCTTACTCCATGGCATCCTCGCCTCGATTATCAAATTGGTTTTCCTAAAGCACAGGCCTGACCATGTCGCCTCTCTACTTGATAAACTCTAATGGTTCCCAGTTGCCTCCAGGATCAAATGGAAAATCCTCTGTTTGCCTCTGAAGGCTCCTCACAATCTGGCCTATTCCTGTCTTTCCAGTCTTCTTTTACCTTAATTTCTTCCATATAATCTACAATCCAGCAATAAGAGATCTAATTACTAATCCTTGCACATAACAGTCTGTCTCCTGACTCTGTGCCTTTTCTCAATCTATGGTCCATGCTGACACTGCTCTCTCCCTCCTCACTTTCACTTCCTGGTTTTGCCTTTTTTTTTTTGAAATCCTACTTTCTTCAAGAAGTCTTTCCTACTCTCCCTTAATCTTACTGCTTTCGCTCTGAGATCATTTCCATTTTATTCTATATGCAATTTCTTTGTACATAATTGTTTGCATGTTGTCTCCTTCATGAATCTGAGTTCCTTGAGATCAGGGACTTACTTTTCTTCATATTCATGGTGCTTGGCATAATGCCTAGTACACAGTAGGTGCTCAATAAATGCTTTTTGATTGACTGAGTGGCCTGTAGTTGTATTTATAAAAATCTACTCCAGATCTTGTAACTGTATGACATCTCTCAAGTGTGAGGCTTTTTTTCACCCACACAGCCACCACCTTAGTTGAGGCCCTCATCACCTCTTTCCTGGACTTTTTCAATCACTTCCTAGTTGGTCTTCCTGCTTCAAGTCTCTATTCTATTCTCATCTACTTTCTACCGAACTGCCAACTCAGTAAACTTCCATAGCTTTCTCTTATCCCTAAAATCAAATATAAGCTCTAACATTTAAAGCTTTTCACCACTTGACTCATTCCTACCTTTCTAGTCTTCTTATATCTTACTCCCTTCCACCCACTGTATGGTTCATCCAGTCATGTTGCCTTACTTACTATTCCTCATACATAACACCCTATCTCCCATCTCTGTGACTTTGCATTGACTGTTCCCCATACCTGGAAAGCTCTCCTTCATCACCTGTACTCCTCAGAATCTCTGACTTCCTTCAAGATTCAGGTCAAACACCCCTTTCTGCTAGAGCCCTCTTTCAATTGAGACAGCTAGGTGATACACTGTGTGGAGAACACTGGGTCTGGAGTCAGGTAGATCTGAGTTCAAATGACTCAGATGTTTACTAGCTTTGTGACCCTGGGCAAGTCATTCAACCTTTTTCTGCCTCAGGTTCCTCATCTGTAAAATGAGGATAATAATAGCACCTAACTCCCATGGTTATTGTGATGATCAAATCAGATAATAACTGTAAAACATGTAGCACAATGCCTAGCACAAAATAAATGTTATATAAATATTAACTATTATTATTATTATTTTCTATTCTGCTTGTCTGATTCATCTCATTCTCCTAACCTCAATAATTACAGAGAGATTGGACTTACCAATTGAATCAGAGATTAATTTAGAAGTCATTCAAAAGTCAAAGTCATAAAAGCCATTGGGTGAAGTATTTACCATTGTCATGAAAGTAGACTGGCATAAAGTCAAATCAAGGAGAGATTTTCTATCACTATCTGCCCCTGTTTACAGATGATATATAACTGAGTTGTAGTATCATCTAATCTTTGAGCACCCGCCTAAATGAGATTCACCATAAAGAGTCTAGCTATCCATACAAGAAAAACCAAGTGGATGAACAGGAGTGACACACAAGTTTCAATTGGTTGAGAAAATCCAGTTATATGGATCTTATATACAATAGCAGACCAGTTGGTGGGGAAGAGAAAGAGCCAGGTTTCTGAGAAACCCAATCTCTCTGTAATCATTCAAGAAGGGTATAGAAATCTCTTTTACACTGGTGTATGCTAGAGCCACCTCTAACTGTCTCTAGACCATAGCTATGATTGTTTAATTTTTTCAGTGTGTACATTTATATCTCAGAAATTAGAAAAGGCTATCAATAAGAACTTGATTTATTGTTTTGTTGATTGTCTAGACTTAAGAAAGTTATGGAGAAAATGTCAATAATGCAAATTAAATATATGGGTGTATACATTTTTCCCCCGGAGAGACAGTTAATGTTTACCAGCACACCACTACTCTTACATACAAACCTTGTATTTATGTATATATTGTCTCCTCATGATAATATGAGCTCCTTGAGGATGGGGACTGGTTTTACTTTGTCTTTGCATCCCAGCACTTAGAATGATGCCTTTATATAGTAAGCACTTAATAAATGTTTATGGATTGTTTTCTATCTATCCCAATCCTATACCCCACACATATAGACCCTCTGAATTGCTGGAAATTAATGTTGATACTTAAGGATCCAATGCAAATTTAGGAATAAGCAATGTTGGTGAAAATATGTTGGACAATATGGTTCAAGAGTAAGGAATGAGGAAGGCCAAAGACATATAGATAATAGAAAAGCCTCACACCTATATATCACTAATACTTTTTTTGGGGGGGGGGGGAGAATCAAGACATTGGACATGGTGAGAACTGAATAATATCCCTCTCCAAAAATAAATTTATTCAGTTTTCACTGATAGAACACAACTTGCAATGGATATAGATATCATTCTTATATTAGTTGCCTTTGTGCATTCAGACTATTGCTTTGTTAAAGCAGAGATGTAAATTAATAGAGTTAAAGTTTTTTTAATTTAAAAAGCCAAAGATATAAAGTGCAATTAATACAACTCAAGTCTGACTTCTTTAAACAAGTTAATGTTGCTGAAAACTGGGAAATGGTTGAAGGAACATTAATATCAACTACAACAATTTTATACAGAAATTTATCCAATGTAAATCAATTGCCATGATAAACAAACCAAAGAACCTGAAGACTGTCTTAGTAAGCAAACATTTGGTTTATTTGCCAAGAAAACAGAAATCACAGCTTAGAGCATCAACTGATCCATAAGTTTCACAAAGAAGAAGAGAAGTTTATCAGCAATATTTCCTTTTAAGATGGCAGAAAGTAGTAGAGGAAAAAAAACTTCAAAGATATTTTCCATCTTTTTTTTTCTTTGTCCTCCTTCATACATCACCCTTCATTGCCCTTTGGGATAACCTTTCTTAGTTGAGTCTCTTGCCAAGCTTTCTTTAAAAAATTTGTATAACAAATTCTTTTTTTTTCTTTAAAGCATTAGACACAGCCTTGGATTCATGGTCCTTGATGTGATTATATAGAAAATAGAAATGGCAAAGAAGCAAACAAATTCCAACTATATACAAAGGTTTGTGCCAGAGGTGACAAAATTTTGAGGATATTGAAAAATTGTTCTCAAGGTATCTGAAGAAAGGAAAGAAACCAAAGGCATAGGAATATCTCAGGGCTAATTTATTACCACCCACCACAAAGCAACCAAAAGAATTTCAATTACTACTATCAATGCATATGCTTCCTTTCCTATCTATATAAAACTCAAGTTAATCAAACCAAACACTACATTAAAGTTTCTTCTCCAATTAACTGTTTATCATGCACATGTCAAAATTATACAAGATTCCTTGAAGAATAAAACAGCAGAGATTAACTTTTTTTTTTTGGACAGCTCTCTAATTATTAGTACCAAACATGGCATAATAAAAGAAGAAGGCATTTGCTTGCGAAAAGTATTTACCAGTCATGAAAGTAGTCTGGCATAAAGTCAAATCAAGGAGAGATTTCATTTCCTATCACTATCTGCCCCTGTTTACAGAAGATATTGCACTGAATGTTGAAGTATCATCTAATCTTTGCAGAGCCTCCTAAATGAGATTCACTACAAAGAGTATAACTATCCATACAGGAAAAACCAAGTGGATGAAGAATGTCCATTATGAATCAATAAGGATTTATTAACTTCCTACTATGTGCCAGGCACTGTGGTAGCCATTAAAAATAGAAAGAGAAAAACAAAAGGTTCCCTGCCCTCAATGAGCTTATATACTATGTGGAGGTGGGGGAGGGGGTGGGGGGGACCAGCATGTAATTATATACAAAATAAATATAAGGTAACTGGGGGCATGAGCAGCTGAGGGAATCAGAAAAAGCTTCAAGCATGGTGTTTGGGGTGAGATTTGAAGGAAAGAAGAGATTCTAGGAGATAGATCAAAGGAAAAACAAGCAGTGAGAAGACATGGAAATTGGAGATGCAGTATCATATGTAAAGAATAGTAAGAAGGCCAGTCTGGCAGATCCAAAGAGCGTGGGAAGGGAAGTAATTTATAATAAGACCAGAAAGGTAGGTTGTTTCCAGATTGCAAAAACTTTAAAAAAGTGAAACAGAGGAGTTTATATTTAATCCTAGAGGCAACAAGGATCCAATAGTGGCATTTATTGTGTAGGAGAATGAAATAGTCAGACTGACACTTTAAGAAAATCGCTTTAGCAGCTATTTGGAAGATAAAATAGAATGGGGTGAGACCTGACGGAGGAATACCAATTAAAAGGTTATTGCAATAGTCTGGATAAGAAGTAATGAAATTGTGCTCTAGGGTAATACCATGAGGGTAGGAAGAGGCAGGTAGGTGACTCAGTGTGTAGAGCACTGGGCCTGGAGTCAGGAAGACCTGAGTTCAAATCCAGCCTCAAACACTTACTAGCTGTGGCACCCTAGACAAGTCGCTTAACCCTGTTTGCCTCAGTTTTCTCATCTGTAAAACAAGCTGGAAAAGAAAATAGCAAACCACTCCAGTATCTTTACCAAGACAAGCCCAGATGGGGTCACTGAAACAACTGAACAACAAGGAAGGATACATTCAAAATAGACAATTTATAGAACTCATCCATCAGTATAGCACACAGTGCTAGGCACATAGTAGACATCTGATAAATTATTGTGTTTTATGCATATATACATATGTGCATAATACATACATATATGTGAGTATATATGACAGATACGCGGCAAATGGACAATGAGTCAGTCCCAGATTAATATAGGAAGAGGATAGTGGGATGGATTATCTTTGTCAAATGCAAAGTTCTTTAATGACCTAATATGAAACAAGGGCCCATTTTTTTATTTATTTTCATATTGCTGCATATTTTATTGCTATCTTTTGCTTTTACTTCATCTTCATTTTCAAATATGCTCTTTCCTTCTCTCCTTCCCAGAAATCAGTTTCATGTAAAAAAGAATAAGAGAGATAAAAAGAAATTCAGCAAAAGCAGTCAGCACATCAGTTATGTCTAATAGTATATGCAATTTTCTATACCCTTAGTCTCTCACCTCTGCAGAGAAGGGAGAGAGACTCATTTTCTCAACTCTTCTCTAGAGACAAGCTTAACCATCATACTTACAATGTTTAGTTTCATTCTTTGTTCTTTCCATTTGTTGTTTATACTGTCTTTCTGGTTCTCCCTATGTCACCCTACATCATTTCTTATGCATCTTCACATGCTTCTCTGAATTTTTTTATATTTGTGATTTCTTACAGTGCAGTAATATTCTTTTTTTTTTATACTTTGTTATTAAATATTTTTAATTTTCAGCATTGATTTCCCCAAGATTTTGAGTTACAAATTTTCTCCTCATTTCTACCCTCCTCCCCACTCCAAGATGGCATATATTCTGATTGCCTCGTTCTCCAGTCAGCTGTCCCTTCTGTCACCCCACTCTCCCCCATCCTCTTTCCCCTTACTCTCTTGTAGGGCAGGAAGGATTTCTATGCCCCATTCCCTATATATCTTATTTCCTAGTTGCATGCAAAACCAACTTTTTTTTGAGCATCTGCTTTTAAAACTTTTAGTTCCAAATTCTCTCCCCTCTTCCTTCCCCACCCACCCTCCCTAAGAAGGCAAGCAATACAACATAGGCCACATATGTATCATTATGTAAAACACTTCCACAATACTCATGTTGTTAAAGACTAGCTATATTCCCCTCCATCCTATCCTGTCCTGCTTTATTCAATTTTCTCCCTTGACCCTGTCTCTCTTCAAAAGTATTTGCTTTTGACTACCTCCTCCCCCTATCTGCCCTCCCTTCTATCATTCCCCCTTCTTAATCCCTTTCTCCCTACTTTCCTGTGGGGTAAGATCCCCAATTGAGTGTGCATGTTATTCCCTCCTCAAGTCAAATCCGCTGAGAGCAAGATTCACTCATTCCCCCTCACCTGCCCCCCTCTTCCCTTCCAACAGAACTGCTTTTTCTTGCCACTTTTATGTGAGATAATTTACCCCATTCTATCTCTCTCTTTCTCCCTCTCTCAATGTATTCCTCTCTCACCCCTTAATTTTATTTTATTTTTTTAGATTTCATCCCTTCATATTCAACTCACCCTGTGCCTCCTGTCTATATATAGGTATATTTCCTTCAACTACCCTAATATTAAGAAAGTAATCATGAATTACACACATCATCTTTCCATGTAAGAATGTAAACAAAACAGTTCAACTTTAGTAAGTCCCTTATGATTTCTCTTTCTTGTTTACCTTTTCGTGCTTCTCTTGATTCTTGTATTTGAAAGTCAAATTTTCTATTCAGTTCTGGTCTTTTCACTGAGAAAGCTTGAAAGTCCTCCATTTTATTGAAAATCCATATTTTGCCTTGGAGCATTATACTCAGTTTTGCTCGGTAGGTGATTCTTGGTTTTAATCCTAGCTCCATTGACCTCTGGAATATCATTTTCCTAGCCCTTTGATCCCCTAATGTAGAAGCTGCTAAATCTTAGGTTATCCTGATTGTGTTTCCACGATATTCAAATTGTTTCTTTCTGGCTGCTTGC
The DNA here is from genome assembly GCF_011100635.1 of Trichosurus vulpecula. NCBI lineage: Eukaryota > Metazoa > Chordata > Mammalia > Diprotodontia > Phalangeridae > Trichosurus > Trichosurus vulpecula. Next base: position 177,510,133 of record NC_050574.1, read on the forward strand.
AGTATTTTCTCCTTGACCTGGGAACTCTGGAAGTTGGTGACAATATTCCTAGGAGTGTTCTTTTTGGGATCTTTTTCAGGAGGCAATCAGTGGATTCTTTCAATTTCTATTTTACCCTCTGGTTCTAGAATATCAGGGCAGCTTTCCTTGATGATTTCTTGAAAGATGATGTCTAGGCTCTTTTTTTGATCATGGCTTTCAGGTCATCCAATACTTTTTAAATTATCTCTCCTGGATCTATTCTCCAGGCCAGTAGTTTTCACATTGTCTTCCATTTTTTCATTCCTTTGGTTCTGTTTTATGATATCTTGATTTCTCATAAAGTCACTAGCTTCCACTTGCTCCAATCTAATTTTTAAGGTGGTATTTTCTTCAGTGGTATTTTGGACCTCCTTCTCCATTTGGCTAGTTCTGCCTTTCAAGGCATTCTTCTCCTCATTGGCTTTTTGGAGCTCTTTTGACATTTGGGTTAGCCTTTTTTTTAAGGTGTTATTTTCTTCAGTATTTTCTGGGGTCTCCTTTAGCAAGTCATTGACTTGTTTTTCATGGTCTTCTTGCATCACTCTCATTTCTCTTCTCAATTTTTCCTCTACTTTTCTTACTTGCTTTTCCAAATCCTTTTTGAACTGTTCCATGGTCTGAGACCAATTCATATTTTTCTTGAAGGCTTTCAATGTAGGCTCTTTGACTTTGTTGGCTTCTTCTGGCTGTATGTTTTGATCTTCTTTGTCACCAAAAAAAGATTCTAGAGTCTGAATCTGAGTCTGCATCCTTTTTTGCTGCCTGGCCATGTTCCCAGCCAACTACTTGACCTTTGAGCTTTTTGTCAGGGTATGACTGCTTGTAGAGTAGGGAGTACTTTGTCCCAAGCTTTAGGGTCCCAGCACTGCTGTTTTCAGAGCTACTTCTACTCCACCATCAGAACAAGCTCTGCCACAGCAGCACTCCTCCTCCCCCAAGAACCACCAACCAGGACCAGGACCCAGATCCAAACAAGGCACAGCAAACCTGCCTCTGTGCCAGCAAAGCACTCCTTGCACTCCTACTCTGATTCTCCACTTGATTCCTCCCACCATGTGAGCCAGGGACTCCAGAAGCAACTGATGTTGGAGCTCTGGAAGCAGCCACAGGAGCTTCCTGCTACTGCCACTGCCACTGCCACACCACCTCTACCACCCCAGGGCTGGAGCTGGACTGCTCTCACCCCCATCCAGTGGTTTTCCCACTAACCTGCTCTGTGGTCTTTGGTGTTTGTGGGTTGAGAAGTCTGGTAACTGCCACAGCTCAATGATTCATGGCCCTCAGTCCTGCTTCAGACAACTCTAGTTCTGATTGGTCCTGGCACAGCTTAAGCTGGTCTGTGCTCCACTCCCAGCACCATGAAATAGACCCTTCCCTGCTTCCTTCTGCTATTTTGTGGGTTCTGCAGCTCTAGAATTTGTTCAGAGACATTTTTTACAGGTGTTTGGAGGGATTTGGGGGACAGCTTAAGCAAGTCCCTACTTTCCAGTCACCATCTTGGCTCCAACCCCAGCATAGTAATATTCTACTCCATTCATAAATCACAATTTGTTTAGTCATTTCCAAAAGAATGGAAGGCTATGTTTTCGGAAAAATTGAAATTGAGGAGTCCCCAAAGGTCAATGGAGAGATACCTAATGGTTGTGAGTAGGCTTCAAGGAATTTTGAAGTTAAATCAGTATAAAGGATATCATCAAAGCAATGTAAGATCATGACTAGCATGTTACATGGTATGTGCTAGGGATAATCAATAGTATGTTTACAATTCCAAGAGAAAGCAAGAAAGACCCCCAGTCCTTTGAATGGACCCCTTACAGTGAAGTTAGGTGAGCATATGAGGAAGAGTTGAACAGAATGGGCAGGGGTGGATGATTTGAGAGCCATATCCTTGAAGGAAGTACTCAGAATGAGTACTTCAGATGAGATCACAGATCTATATGAGTACCGTACTGAGTAGCTGCCATTACCACCACTACCCATTTCTGACAATCTCTTGACTACTCAAAAGTTTCCCAATCAAGGAAAAGAAAAGAGAAAATTATATCTAAACAAATGGAAACAGGTGATACAATTCCCCTATGACTTCAAAAACATAAAAAGCACCCCAGAGTACACAGATCCCCAGTTTTTCCCCAATAAGTGAAAGCATATTATAACTGTAAAGCGCTATAGCAATGTAAAATATTATTCTTTGTGGTTTTAAGTCCACAGTCCTTTCATTGTTTATTTTGACTTGGGCCAGAGGGGAATATCATGTGTCTGATTGAACCCTATTTGCTGCCTAACAAGGTAGGAGAGAAGCAGTGATTGGGCAAGACATTTGTGGCCCTAGGCAAGTTCTGAAAATTGCACCCCATGTGTGTTACTCTCTGCTAGAAGCTTTGAGCCTTCATTCACCGTTAACACTTACAAATGACTTATCACAAAATAAATACCTCCAAGCCATAGAAAGTAGAACTTTCTGGTTCTAAAAATATGTGCAGTCATAAAAATTAATATTGAAAGTGTCCCTCTCTGCCCTAGGTGGCTGCCTCCTGTGCATGTCCCACTCTCAGTTCTGGAAGGAAATGTCAGAGGACCCAGCTTTAGAATCCTGGCTCTATTTCTTACTGCCCATGCAATTTTGAGCAAGTCACTTAATGTTTTTGAGTCTCAGCTTCTTCATCTGGAAAATGATGGGATTAAATAATACTAGGGCAGCTGGGTGATGAAGTGGACAGAGTGCTGGGCCTGGAGTCAGGAGGACTCATCTTCCTGAATTCAAATCTGGCCTCAGACACTTACTAGCTGTGTGACCCTGGGCAGGTCACTTAACCCTTTTTGCCTCAGTTTCCTCATCTGTAAAATGAGCTGAAGAAGAAAATGGCAAATCACTGTAGTATCTTTGCCAAGAAAACCCCAAATAGAATCACAAAGAGTCAGACACAACTGAAATGACTGAACACAAAAACAATACTAAATTACTTAATTTTAATTTAAAAATACTAAACTATTAAGGTCTAATACGTGAGGTCCCTTCCAGCTTTAACCTCTGTGATCTTATCATCTCTCCTCCTGTATTTCCTCCCTCCATCCCTAAGACAGTGGCCACCAGCCCAGATCCTAGACCTTATTCCTTCAACTTACCTTTCCCCAGCCTTCCCTGCCTCCCAACCCAATGAACATTTCAGGAACTGTTCTCAAAAGAACTTACCATCTGTGACAGACAAGTGCCCAACCCTGAAGCCTAGAGACTGCCTGAGAGTCTACCACTATTTTATCCTCCTTCATGCTCTATCTTATCCCAATCTGTTTTGGATCCTTGAGAACCAAGGAAAATGATTATCGCATTATGCTTTTTGTGTTTGAAGTTGGTTGAGGAGGCTTCAGAGGGAGACTTCAGGAGAGAAAGGCCAGATACTTCTTGTGGTAGCAAAAAAAGCTGGAAAGAGAGTGGGTGCCCATTGACCGGGGAGCGGCTAAATACCTTGTGATGTATGAAGAAAAATGAAATGTTTGTTGCACCACAAGACTCCACGAACAAAGAGAACTGAAAGAAATGTGGGAATATGTGTGTGAACAAATGCATGGGGAAATAAGAGGCACTAGGGGAACCTCATACATGACTCCAGTAATATAAACAAAAAAGAAGGCAGAGGGATTTTAATGACTGCTCTTGGCTAGAGAACAGTTGACAAATTGCACCTCCCTTCTTTTGGTAGAGATGTGGGGGAACTGTGGGTGTGAAATGTTTTGCTGTATATATTTTTTATTTATTGGGGTGGTTCTCATTGGGTGGATGGGGATACACCTAGAAGTGACTGTGAAGTTTGTTTGTTTTTTTAAAAAGGCATCAATTTTTTAAATAGACTTGCTGCTTATTCTTCCTCCACCCAGAATGTCGCTCCCACCTTCTGACAGCTACAACCCCCTCCCCAACCTCAGCTTCCCAGGTAGAATAGTCAATCAATTCTTGACTCCAGGGCCAAGAGGAATGAAAATGGTTTTTGTTTTCCTTTGAAGGAATTGAAAAAGGGGGTCTGCCCTTGCCAGTGTCCAGGGAGTTTTAAAAGCTGTTAATATTCTACCTTGAAAAATGCAACTCGGGGGAAGCAGAAAAATGTACAGAGAGATACACTGGGTACTATTAACTAATTGCTAGTTATTACTATTTGCCCACAGAAAGAAGAGGCTGGGCTGGTGGAAGACAAAGTTGTTAAATGTCTCCTTTCTCAGGCATAATGCAAGAGGAGATGGGCGGATGCAGGGGGTGGGAAGGGAGAAGGAGAGAGAAAGATAGCTATGTATAATGAGATGAGGAAGCTCACTTGATGCTAGGGATCAGGGATTCTAAGGAAGAAAATTCAAGGCAGTTACATGAATCAACAATGTCAAAGAGGCTGAAGTGAAATGTTCTGGACTCTCACTTTAACAGGCAGGTGTAAAGAAATGGACCAAGTCCACTTAAGGTAGGAATTTGGGCTTGGGTAATAATAACTCACATTTATGTATCACTGGAAGTTTGGGGGAGGATATCACACACATTGTTCCATGCCCTTTGAGGCAGGGGCTATTATTATTTCCACTTTACAGATGAAGAAACTGAGGCTGGGAGAGGTTAAATGACAGCTGGTATCTGGGGCGGTAATTTGAACCTGAATCTACCTGACTCCAAGTCCAGCTCTCTCTATATACCATATTGCTTCAAAGATAAGAACTGGGACTAGGTAAAAGTGTGCCCTGGGTAAAGTTAGTTTTCAGCTGCCAAACCTCCCTTTCTGGTCTTCCTGATAAGGTAGAAGGGACAGCTAACCCAGTACATAATCAAGTGAGGATCTAAAAAGATCTCAGGATGAATCTAATAAGAAGAAATTCAAGAGGAATAAATATAAAGTCTCCCACTTAGATTCAAAAAGCCACCCTCATGAATACAGGATGGGAAAGGCTCCATTAAACAGTGATTTGTCTGAAGAAGACATGGAAGCTTTAGTCGGCTACAAGCTCAGTATCAGTTAGCAATATTCATGTCATCTTGGGTTGCATTATGGGTCCAAAGCAGTGACTGGCCCAGGACGTCTAAAGCATCAAACAAGATAAAATAGCAATGAACTTCCAGGCAGGATCTCTGGGCTTCAGGGTTAGGCATTTGTCTGTCATAACTGGTGAGGTTTGTTAGGATGGTTTTTCCTAAGAACAGTTCCTGAAGTGTTCACTGGGGTGGGAGGCAGGGAAAAATGGTGAAAGCTGAGCTTAACAGATGGAACAAGGTCTAGGGTCTGGGTTGGCGGTCACTGGGGTTGGGGTGTGAAGGGAGGAAATAAAGGAAGAGGGATGATATGATCACAGGGCTTAAAGCTGTAAGAAACCTCAATCCCATCATTTTACAGAAGAAGAAACTGAGACCTAGAGAGGTTAATCTCCAAGTTATCCTGTTTCTGTCTTGTTTGTATGTAATTATTTGCATGTTGTCTCCTTCATTAGAATGTGAACTCCTAGAGAGCGGGGACCGTCTTTTGCCTTCTTTTGTATCCCAGAACTTAACATAGTGCCAGGCATATAATGGATATTTAGTAAATGCTTGTTGCCTGACCAATTGGCTTGCTCAAAATCAAACTGGTAGTAAAAAGTGGGGCAGCTAGGTGGTGTGGCGGATAGAGCACTAGCCAGGGAGTCAGGAGGACTGAGTGGAAATTCATCCTCCCACACTTACTAGCTGTGTGACCCTGGGCTTGCCCAGAGTCACTTAACACTGACTGCCTCCGGAAAAAAAAATCAAGCAAAGCTTCCAGGCATAATGAAGGAAGACTCAGTTTAATACTCTGTCCTGGTCTGGTGACATCTGGAGCATCGTGTCCAGTTCTGCAGGCCACTGTTTAAGAATTCTTAAGTTGGAAAGCATCTGACTGACGTAAGGCATCCAGGACAGTGAAAGGTCTTGACTCTATGTGATGTGAGAATCAGATGAAGCAGCTGGGAATGATTAACCTAGACATGAGAACGGGGACATGATAATAGATATCTCCAAGTAATTGAAGTACTATTACATGAAATAATAACTTGCATTCATAGAGCACTTTTGTTGTTGTTGAGTTGTTTCAGTCATGTACAAACTCCTTATGACCCTTTTGGAGTTTTCTTCGTGAAGATACTGGAGTAGTTTGCCACCTTCTTCTCCAGCTCATTTCATAGCTGAGGAAACTGAGGCAAACAGGGTTAAGTGACTTGCCCAGGGTCTCATAGCTAGTAAGTATCTGAAGCTGGATTTGAATTCGTGTCTTCTTGACTCCGGGCCAGGTGCTCTATCCATTGCACCATTTAGCTGCTCCATTTAGCTGGAAAAGCATTTGCAAAACACCTTCCATGCATCATTTAGTCTTCACAATAACCCTATAAAGTAAGTGTTATTCCTATGCCCATTTTATAGATGAGGAAAGCCAGGCTTAAAGAAGAGACTTGCCTGTGATCACACAGTTAACAAGACAGAATTTAAACTCACATCTTCTTAATTCAAAGTCCAACATTATCAAGTACGCCGTGTTGCCTCCATTTGGTCCTGGAGAGCACGACCAGAAGCAATGAGAAGTTGCAAAGAGGCCAAGTCAGCCTTGAACTTGCTATTAATTAGAGCTGTCCAAGGGAAATGGGCTTTCTGGGGAGGTGGTGGGCTCCTCTCTGGCGGTCTTCGAGAAAAGACAGACTGCCTGCTTATTGGGAACATCAAGGTGAGAATTCCTTTCAGCGCTGCATCGGACTAGAAGATCTCTTGAGTTCTATCCCAGCTCTGGAATTCTGGGAGTCTGCCTCAGACCGGAGCTGTGAGGGCAAAAGGAGATAATTTACAGAAGGCACTTCACAACTGTAAAGTTCCATATAAATGTCAGTTATTGCCACTGTTGGTGTATGTGATCGTTGTCACAGATTGTGGAGTGAAAAAAAAAGAGATAGAGAGGCCAGGAAAGCATTTGGGGGCATGTCAAACACACAGGAGGTAGGCATAATAGTAATAGTCATAATAATGATTATATAGAACATATGATAATTTAGTATTATGTAATTATATTGTAAACTATATATAATGATGTGATGATTTAATATAATATATGATTGCATAACTATCATTGTGATACTAGCTAGCATTTATACAGTGCTTTAAAGTTTGTACAGCGCTTTACAAATATATCATTTGATCCTCACAAAAACCCTGGGTGGCAGGTGCTGTTATTATTATCCCTATCTTACAGATGAGGGAACTGAGACAGATGAAATTATGACAGTTATGGAATTTAAACTTGCCCAGGGTCCCTCGGCTAGTATGTGTTAAGGGTAGGATCTGAACTCAGACCTTCCAGACTCCAGATCCTGAACTCTAACCCCTGAATCATCTACAGCAAAAGAGACTTGGTCCTTCTTCTAGAAGGTCTAGAACAAAAAGGGAATACTCTTGAGGAGGAGAGAATACTCCAAAATAGTTCAACAAGATCAAATGGGGGAGTTTAACTTCAATTTTGGGAATCAGTCTCTTCTAGGGTAAAGAGTGGAGGTAGCATGTGGCTCAGTGGATAAAGCACTGGGCCTGGAATCAGGAAGACCTGGGTTCAGATTCAGCCCCAGACATTTCCTAGCTAAGTGACCCTGGGCAATTCACTTAAACTCTGATTGCTTGACAAAAAGGATCCACTGGAGAGGGAAATGGCAAACCACTCTAGTATCTTTGTTACAAAAACTCCAAATGGAGTCACAAAGTCAGAGGACTACATCAACGCTCCTTATCCATACCAACCTACACTAGGAATGCCACCTCCTACAAATCACCTCCCTCAGTTTCACCTTCATCCCCATCATTAGGAGCTTGATTTCCACTCTGTTGATTATTAGTATAAGCACTGACATTTGGTACCATTGAATGAGAATGGTTTTCCAGGATTCTTTTGCCATTTTTGTTTGCTCATTGTTCTCTTTGATTTGTGGCAATTTCAACCTCCCTTCTGCCAGAACAGAATAAAATGGAAAAGCATTTTTATTAAGTACTTACCATAGTAAACACTGTTCTAAGCACTATGAATACAAACGGCAAACTATTTGTGGTTGGTCTCGAGGAGTTCTCGCTCTAGTTGAGTGAGAACAAAACCAGGGGGAGATAAGTTCTTCCCTCCCATCTCTCTAGGAGCATCCTTGAGCCAGGCCAGTTGATGAATCATTACAATACCAATAGGAAGGAAGTCTTAGGTTGCCTTTCCTCTTAGTAACCCAAATGCTCTCCCATTTCTTAAGGATCTCTAGACAAGGCAGGGGAAAAATCAAATCAAAGGAGTTACAGAAGTGATTTGTATCCTTATTGTAAAGCACAATTTGAAGAGAGGAAGAGGGGAAAGAAGGGAGAAAGTTTGAGAGGATCAAGACCAAAAGGAAAAAGAAACAAAGTGTAAAGAGAAGGAGGCAAAATGGAGGGAAGAGAAAGAAAAAGGAAGAAAGTCAACTAAGAAAAGTCCATTGGATTTGGCAATGTCAAGATCACTAATGGTTTTGGAAACAGTAGTTTTAGTAGGTTCGTTGCAAGATATTGCAAGGGGCTCAGTTCTCCACTTGACTGCTCTGGAATGCATTCTTAAAAGTTAGTCGATAGTCGTTAAACATTTATTAAGCACCTACTATGTGCCAGGCACTGTGCCAGGCATTAGGGATACAAATAAGAAAAAGAAAGATAATCCCTGTCCTCAAAGAACTTTCAATCTAATGGAAAAAGACAGTACACAAAAGGAAGTAGAAAAAAAGGGGGGGAGGTGCCAGAGGGTACCAGGCATTAGGTCATGATGTTTGTGGAGAGGAAATGAAGCAGAGCATGGGCACTTAGGTGTTCAGTGGATAGAACACCAGCTCAGGAGTCAGGAGCACCATAGTTCAAAGCTGGCCTCAGACACTTCCTAGCTGTATGACCCTGGGAAAATCACTTAACCCCAATTGCCTTTCAAAAAAAAAAAAAAGACAAACAGTGCAGCTGATAGAAAATGAAGTCGACTGAACAATTCTGAGCCCTCTATAAAGGGGAGGCTTTGGAAGGAATTCATTGTTCCGTCCTCCAGCCGTCTAATTAAAGGGGAGAGGTGAATGAGGGTGTTAAGGAGATGTTGAGTATTAAAGCTGAATTTATCTCTTTGATGTTGAGATTTCAGATGATGAGTTTATCCTCAAGGAGGCATGATATTCATGGAGTCAAGGTTGCAAGACCTTACATAAGAATGAGTTACTATGGGAGAGTCTGAAGACCCTTTCCCCAGAAATTGGTGAGATAATCGTAGTCTTTGTAAAGGACTTCAGATGTCCTCCTGTTCAACTCCAATGCTTGAACTTCCTCTATTTACCTTGGCGACTGGTCATCTGGCATCTGTTTGACAAGAAGAGAGGATAATTACCCATCTGGCTGGGCGTCTGCTTGGAAGCAAAGGTATGGACTCTGGAGCCTCAAGGTAATTGCTAGAATGAAAATTCTCTGTTGCTTTGGTTCAGCTCTGAGAGGATCCTATAAGCCATCTGAGGGCTGTCAACAAGCATTTAAGTACCCACTACATTCCAGGCACTGGACTAAGCCTGGAGATACAAAGTAACACACACACACACACACACACACATGCAAATACATATACACATGAAGCTCCTGACCTCAAGGAGTTCACCGTCTAATAGGGTAGACAACATCCAAACAACTACGGGCAGATAAATATATTTCTAAGTATTGTAAAAAATGATTCTTAGTAATCATTATCTTGGAGACTCAGAGCTTCCCCACCTGCCCCCCAGCCCCAGCTCCCTTCTGTCAAAGTTCATCTGAAGGACATTACTGATAATGGGATTGCACTGAGCCTTATCCTGGTCAAACCCTAACCCAAACCTAAATTGATTCAATCTGATCAGACTTGAGTGGAGACAGATTCTCTGCCTAGATAGCCCAAGGCTGGGAGTAGTCTGGAATGGGGGGTGGTCTGATAGAACAGGTATTTCCTCTGTCTGGAGGTAAAATAATGGTGGGGTGATATCAGCCCCTGTTGAAAAGATATATAAACTGGGTGCCCCAACCTTCTACTTGAGCCAGTTCTGGACTGGTACCCTTAGGGCGGCCCAGTTCTGGACTGCACCTCCCATGCAATGCATGTCACCTGCTGGAGAGAAATTAAAATGTGGACACACAACTTCATTCATTTGTCTCTTTCTGAGAATAAACTCAGTGAAAGGTCGACAATATACAGGATAAATAAATATACAGAACAAATATAAAATAAAATAAATATACAAGATAAATTGGGGATAATAAACTGAGGGAAGGCACTAGAATTAAGAGGCATTAGAAAAGGCTTCTCATAGAAGGTGGGATTTTAACTGGAATTTGAAGGAAGCCAAGGAGGCCAGGAGATGGTGGTGAGGAGGGAGAGAATTCTAGGCATGGGTGATAGCCCATGTCATTGGATTGCTTGTATGTGGAGAGGAGGAAGATATAAGAGGTTTGGAAAAGTAGGTGGAAAAGTAGGAAAGGACCAAATTATAGAGGTCTTTGAATGCCAGATGATTTTACATTTGGTCCTGGAAGTAATAGGGAGCCACAGTTTATTGAAGGGGATGTGGGAGGATGGGGAGAGTGTGAATTAGTCAGACCAGTACTTTGGAGCAAACGATAAAATTATAACTCTACAAACTTTTTTGTTCATATCTGCAGCATTTAGCAAAGTATTTTTTTACATAGGAAGTGCTTAATAAATGCTTCATTCGTATACAACTTGCAGGGCTTTTAGGGCCAGGGAACCCAAAAGGAAAGCCCTAGGCAAAACTCTATAAGGAGGTATCCAACTTCCCCCTAGACCACTCCACCCCTGTCCACATCCTACCCAGTGACATCTCTCCCCAGTCTCTCATAGCACCAGGTGAGTTTCCATAGCCCCTATCACACAGGACCTTGTCTCAAGAAGGAGTCTTTTAAACTTATTTGGAGAGAAGTAGCAAGTCCTAGTTGTCTTGGTCTTTATTATTATTTTTTTTGGAGGGAGGAAGGGAGGGCAATTGGCGTTAAATGACTTGCCCAAGGTCACACAGCTAGAAAGTGTGTCAAGTGTTTGAGGCAGGATTTGAACTCAGGTCCTCCTGACTCCAGGGCAGGTGCTCTACTCACTGAGCCACCTAGCTGCCCCAGTGTCTTAGCCTTTAATATTAGTTACGATATTTCGAGGGGTTGTTCATAAAATAATTAGACAGGCCAGTAATGCATAAAGCAATGGGCCTTCCATGTGGCAGTTTTCACTTGCAAAGGGGACCTTAGAAGCATGGGGGGAGCAGGGAAAGGAAGGAAGATTAGGATTGAGGACCTCAAGTACACCCTTCTCATTTTGCAGATGAAGACATTGAGGCAGAGTTTCAGTGACTTAACCCAGAATCATACAGCTAGCTGCTATGTTTCTAAGGGAAAGTTTTGAACTCAGTTCTTCCTGACTCTAAGTACACAACCAAAAAGATTATTGAGATTCCAGGTGGGTGGGTCTTTGGACAAAGAAAGTAGGAGGGAGGGAAAAAAGTCAACAATAGACCTTTGGAGAGATCACCCTTGGGCTCGGCACTCTCACTTCCATCTTCTCCTAACTTCTAGTCCCATGAGGGAGGGCTGTCTCACAGTCACTTTCACCCTAGGCATCTGAAAGCCTCCATTTTCAGCAGTAAGGGGAGGGTTCTAACAGGTTTCTCATCTCTGATGTCACAGGCAGGGAGAAATGCAAGGGGTGGGACTGAAGCAAGTAAAGCTGGGGAAGGGAATAAGCATTTATATGGTACCTACTATGTGCCAGGCACTGTGATAAGCACTTTAGAAACAGCCTCTTATTTGCTCCCAACAACTCTGTGATGTAGGTGCTGTTACTATTCCCGTTTTACAGGAGAGGAAACTGAGGTTAGTAACTTTCCCAGAGTCACGATGATAGGGTACGGGCCCTGGGAACCCCAGTTCCACCGAGAATGGTTCTTGAATTTTCCCATGCCCAAGTCTCTGGCTTTGGCCACCCATCCCAGTAATCCTCTCAACTGGCTTTTCACTATGGTCTATGCCCTAACCCCCAATTGTTGGTTACCTCTAAACTTAGCCCAGCCCTTCATTGTCTGGTTGGCTCCAAGTTACTTCCCACGCTGGATTCCATCTAGACCCCTTCCCATGGCCCAGGTCCCTGGCATTCTCCTGGGGCATCCAGTCCTTCTACATTACCTCCCAGTCACTCTAGCTTACTGGCCACTCCCATCCAGAGCTGCCTACAAAATCTCCTATAAAAAGAATTAGTCTTAGGGGCAGCTAGGTGGTGCAGTGAGTAGAGCACCGGCCCTGGAGTCAGGAGTACCTGAGTTCAAATCTGGACTCAGATACTTGATACATTTACTAGCTGTGTGACCTTGGGTAAGTCACTTAACCCCAATTGCCCTGCCTGAGTCTTGCCTACCAAAGGGCGGATTTTTAGAGTCTTGCCCACTGTGAGTTCTAATAAAGAGGGTTTGAGTTGAATTCATTCAAGGCAGAACCTGTGAGTCATTTGCCCTTGAATTTCCAGCACCTCTAAAGCTCAACAACACAATTAGTAAGTGTCTGAAGCCAGATTTGAACTCATCTTGACTCCGGGCCCAGCACTATTGTCTATTGCACCACCTAGCTGCCTCAGAGAGTTGATGGGAGGGGGGACAGGCTTGGTATCCACAACAGTACCTGGCAGCAAGGGAGCTTTGTAGGTCTCAGAAAACTCCCTAAGCCAGGTGTTTTGGATTTTCCCATTGCTAATAATTAAATCTTTACTCCATCCACTGGTATTTGCATTTAAGTAGAAATAAAAACCAAAGCTAAAATAACAGTGGAATTTCAGGCACAGAGAAGAAATATTGTAAGGCAGCAAAGCCTTTCAAGGCACAGAGTAGACACAGAATAGTGGAAAGTTGCTATACATAGTGTCACCTAACATGGACATCTCAACTGAAAAAATCATTGATGACTAATTACCAGCATGTTTCACTTAATATACAACCTATGAATGAAGTACTTGGGTCTCAGAGGTAAGGCTATTTGTTCACTAGTAGTAACTTATAATTACTTCCAAGGAAGCCTTACAAACCCAAACTGGTTTGTGCCAATGACCGGCCAGGAAAAACTCCCACTAACCTTTGCCACCATGCCCTGTGTCTTTGAATCTCCTCTTAGTAAAGCTGATTGTCATATCCAGAGCTCGGTTGCCTTAGCCTTCATTTGGGGTGACCTCAGAGAGTAGAACCCAGGGCTACTGGGGACTTAGATAAACAAACCACTAGGGGCTTGTGTGCTTTTTATGCAAAATCGCCAATATCCATTTCCTCCCTCTCCCAGAGTTCTGCAAAACATAATTAATAACAAAACACGGGGGATTTGGTGGCAAAGACACTTTATGGAAACATTTATTATGCAAATAGCTAAATGAATCGCATACATTTGCATCACATTAAGTATTCTGTAGCAAAGCAGCTCTAATGAAAACTGCTATATAATTTGAGTATTTGGGTGGAGAGAGGGAGACAAGGAGGACAAAGAATACAATTAGGGAGGCCAATTTTTGCGGCCCTCTTCCAGGGAACTTAGTAAGTAGGTGGGGCTCCATGATGGCTTTCCTCCGAAGAGCTGAGCCTGAGGCACTTGGGTGAAATAACTGATTTTTCTAAAATGATCTGTTTGTCTGACTCCAGTCCCCTGCTCTTCTTCCTTCTCCAAATGGCACTCTCACTTTCACCCTGTAGTATGATTTTATTCCCATGTTCCTGAAGAGTAAAATGGAAGGGAAACCGTACTGGTGTGGCAGAAAATGTGTGTTTGCTATGACCTAGCTAAGGAACAAAATGAAGAGGAAAGAAGGAAGCTTATTATAGCCCCTACAATCTCCAAACCCAATCTTATTACCCTAACATTACTGTCATTACTCTCCCCCATCTTAACATGAGTGGTTGGCTATAAACTAATATGCATTTTATGTTATTACCTCTTGCCTTCATTAAAATTTTATTTCTTGCAGAAGTTTCACCCATATGTGTCATTCTTTTTTTTTTAAAGTAACATTTCCATGACTTCCAAAAAGTGTGAAGATTATGTTTTGAGAGTGTTGCCTATATAACTAAGAAATGGAAGTTCCATAAGTATAAATTCTTTGAAAGTAAGGGTTATGTCATTTTTTTGTCTTTGTATTTCCAATGCCTGGCACAGTGCCCAGTATATGGTAGGTGCTTAATAAATGCTTTATAATTGACATAAATATCTATATTAATATTGTTGTTCATAATAGGCTCCCTGATGAATAATAATAAAGAAGTCTGTGTGGTGCTCTGGGAAAAACACTGGCTCTGGAGTCAGAGTGATGGGATACAGTCTCTGGTAACCCCCTTGAACTTTGTGTGTACTTTGAATCTTCCCACTTGATCTGGCTTTTCATGCCCAAATAGCCTAGCCTAGCCATCTTTTGGCGGATTAAATTCAGATTGCCCAAATCTGTTACCCTAGCCCTCCGTAGTCCAGGTAGCCTTCGGCTGTTTCCCACCCTTAATCCCATTCCTGGAGTCTGACTTCACCCCAGCCCCCCAGTCACCCCAGGCCCATCAAAATCCTCCTTAGACTCCTCCTCAAGACCCTCCCCAAACCCCTCCTTCGATCACCCCAGAACTGCCCCTAGATTCCTCCCACAGTCTTTCTGTATATAAGTTCCATCTTGCCTCCATGGAGGTGCTCAGATTCAATCTGGCCGGCTTGTCAATACGAGGGTCACGAAGGCTCAGATTCCTTAAAAGTCTATCCAATATGGTGAATCTTTAATAAATTTTGTTTCCTCTTTGGCTGTAAGAAGGCTTGGGTTGAATTCATTTGGCAGGACCTGGTGTGTCTGTATTTTGGGGTCCCTAGCACCCCTAAATCTCAACATATGGTTCCCTGACCTCAACAAGAGGACCTGGGTACTACCATTAATTACCAGCGTCACCTTGAGCAAATCACTCAACACCCAGGGCCTCAGTTTCCTTACATGTAAAATTAAAGGGTTGAACTAAATGACCTCTAATGCCTCTTTTAGTTGTAGAGCTACAATCCTAATAATTCACAATGACATAGGGTTTTAAGGTTTCCAGTGTTTTTCTCACAACACCCCTAGGTTTTAAGTAATGCAAGTGTCATTATCTGTACTTTACAAATGCAGAAACTAGGGCCTTGAGAGATTGAATGACTTGCCCATATCCTCCACACAGGTAGTGAGAGGTTTATCTGATACTGGAATCTCCATCTCTCCTGACTCCAATTGTAGTTGGTTGCTGTCCTTTGAAGAGGACCTAGATGACATCCCTATGTTGGGGTCAAGGTACAGTGTGTCGGACTGTGACTGATCAGACCAATATGAGCTTGGAAGGCTCTACCACAGGTGGGGCATAAATAGTTCATATGAACATTTGGGGTGGAGATGTCTCTAAATTTGCACATCCTATGCTTCTTTTGAGCTACTGCCATCCTGCTTTGCTGGTAGAGCACAGCACCTTCTTTGATGCTGGGTGGTCCTTTGCCACTATCTCCCACATCTCACAATTGATTCCAAAGTTCTTCAGAGAGACTTTGAGAGTGTCCTTGTATCATTTCTTCTGACTTCCATGTGAGTCTGAGTTCACTGTAAAAATAGTCTTTTAGACAAACCTACATTTAGCATGCAAACAATGTGGCCACACCACTGGAGTTGCACTTTCTGCAGTAGAGTTTGAATGCTTGGCAATTCAACCTGTAAAAGGACCTCTCTGGCCCATACCTTATCTTGCCAGATGATCTTCAGACTCTTCTTAAGGCAATTCAAATGGAAGTTTTCTCCAGGGTTAGCATTCCAGCCTCAAAGTGTCTAGAGAAGTGAGAGGGAGAGATCCATAGATCAATTACTTCTTTCATTTTCAAAGACCCCTGGGTCTCATGACACAATCCTCCCCCTGGTTTTTGAAGAGCATCCCAGTTTTTCTTCTCTGACCCTACCATTTGTCTTCTTGCTCTCAACTTCTAGAACTTCTAACTAAAAGTTTAGGGTTGGCCAAAGTCAATGATTTTCCAACTCATAGTGATTGGGGCAGCTTTCAGCTATGGACAAATGACAAATGTGGGTACATAACAGGGTAGTCATGCCCCTCAGACAGCAAATGAGGAAGCCACTGGCCTTTGTCAGCAAGAGAGAGACTTATGTCCCTTCTACCTCTGCACCATACCCTTTGATTAACTCCTTACCTTGTCAGGATGATAGAGAATTTCCAAGGCACATTAAATGCCACCAATTCTCTGACTCAGTTCAATTCAACAAATAGCTATTTAGAATGTGCTATGTTGAAGTCAGGAAGACCATAGCTCAAAAACTGACTCAGATATTTGTTAGTCACGTGACTCTGGTCAAGTTACATCTGTTTGACTCCACTCTCAGTGTCCTTGTCTGTAAAAAGGTGGGGGCGGGGGGGTGGCAATAATAGCACTTACCTCGCAGGTTGGTTGTGAGGATCGAAATGAAGCTATGTGAAGATGAATACAACATGTGACTCAGGACTTCAAATCTAATGGGGGAGTTGGTGCTCTATCCACTGAGCACCTAGCTTAGATTTATAAAGCACTTTGACCCTTTAGCTACTTTAGGTCATTAGATCCTCATGACAATCCTATGAGGTAAGTGCTCTTCTTATCCGAATTTTGCAGATAAACCGACTAATGCAAAAGAAAGTTAATGACTAGTCCAGGATTACATAGCTAGTAGATACCTGGGGCATAATTAAACCTAGGTCTTTTTTGACTTTGGGTCCAGCACCCTATCTTTCTTCTATGGAAGCGATTTTATTGGATCACTGAGAGTTTACCTCATTTCTTTATGTTTTTAACCATCAACAAGCTCAATCCTTAGGGACTCAAGGCACCTCTGATGGCCAAGAGGCATTTATTCACTATTAATAAGACCAAGTGGTATGAAGAAAAGGCTCTGGGCTGGATGACAGAGTTGTCCCTTTCTAGTTGGATTCAAATCTGTTATCAGAGATGGCAACATTGGGATTGTTGTTACTGGACTCAACTACCAAGTAACCTGTTCCTCTGATCAGTGTCATGGGTTGTTTTTATAGGATCATAGATCAAGAGCTGGAAAGGACGTTAGTGGCCATCTAATCAGCAGTCCCCTCATTTTTCAGATAAGGAAACCGAGACCCAAAAGATAAGTAACATGTTACAAGGAAGGGGTAACAATTAGAAGGGCTAACCACAGATCCCACACACCCTGCACAGAGAACCAGCCAAGCAGTTATGCCAGTACTAGGCCAGGAACATCATGAAAACCCTGACATGAGATATGTCACAGCAAGGAAAACACTTAGGAGCGGCTGCTCAGTTCTGTCACCCTTTCCCACCCGGGAACACTTTGAGTTAGATGCTCAGGACTGAGACCTATTTGTGATGTGCTGGTAAATGTTTAACCAGCAGCAGAGAAAGGGATGGGGAATGTGCACCATACCCTCTTAAGTTTAATCTGCATTTTAAACATTTTCGCCCTCACTTTCTTAAGTCTAAACAATCAACTAAACAATTCATCAAGCCCTGATTTGTAGCATTTACTGATTTCTGAGGTGTAAATGCTCACACTGAAAATTGAACAATCCCTCTCAAGAACCCTGGTAGAGCTGTCTCTAGTACATTCCTGAATCTAGCCGTATTTTGCCTGCACCACAGATCTAGTACCAGGATTGTCAGAAAGTCAATTGAAACTCTGAAAAAGGAAGTGATTCTTCAGTCTTACACAGACCTCCGTCCTTTCCTTCTTTCTTTTTTCCTTCTTCTCTCTTCTGGTTTCTCTCACCTCCTCTTTCCCCCTTTCCTTCCTCTTTTGTCTTGTTTTTCCCCCCATCACATCTCTCTATATGTTGCATATACATGTTTTTTTGTTTTGGTTTGTTTGTTTAATTTTTTTTGTATCTTCAGCATTTTGCACAGTGTCAGGCACATGATAGATGCTTAATGTGTGCTTGGGGATTGCCTGACTTCTCATTTTCTTGCCTAATCCTAAATTTTCCACCTTCCTGTTCTTGTTTCCCTTCCTCTCTCCTCAATTTCTCAGGAACAGAAGCCCTGAAGTAGCAAAGGGAGAATGGGGGCATGTGCTGGGGTGACAGAAGGCTGAGGCAACTGAGACTAGGGCTGAGGAAGAAAGTGTTCCAGCTGTTGTGGGGAGAAGGGGAAAGACAAAGAGGAGTCTGGCATCCTCTTTGATATCAGGCAAGCTGTCTGTGGATGAGAAATTGCCTTGCACAGATTGAAGATGAACACATGGGACAGGGCCTGCCATCTGAGCGTTTTTCTGAAGGATCCTCTATACCTTAAACAAATCTGGAGTCCAAGCTCTTTCAAAGCCCAAAAAGAGACTGCAAGAAAACCACTCTTAAATTTTTTCCTCCTCTTTCTCTTCCCCTTAACCTCTTTTTTTCATGCCCTCCCCAAGCTGTCCTATTCTTTTTTCTTTCACAAAGAATCTGCTGTTGTTGAGAAGCACCCAGTCCACCAACAGACAGCATAAAATAGTGGATACAAAGCTGGCCTTGAAGACAGGAGGACCTAGGTTCAAATCTCGCTTCTGACAATATGACCTTGGGCAAGTTCACTTCATTTCTCATGCCCTAGAAAACTATGATTATAAATTTCAAAGAAAGTGCTAATCTGCATTGGTAAAGAGAATTTTTCTCAGCCAGGAGGCCCCTATACCTAAATAAGTCACAATTTCCATCCTTATCCTCCCAGTCCTAGCTTCAAAATCATCAACTGTAACATGAAAGCCCATGGTTTCGTACCAGCAGGCAGAAGACGTCGAGCTCATAAATCCCATAAATCCCAAAGACCCATAGATAGTCTCATAGAATACCAGCACAGGATTGGGGAGGGGAGACTTTAGAGATTAGTCCCCTCATTTTACAAATGAGGGATCAAAAAGCCAGCGGGCAAGTGACTTGTCCAAGATCATCCAAGTAGCAAATGGTAGATCTGGGACTTGAAACTAGGCCTTAATTGGACTAAAGCCAGTATTCTTTTCACTAACTACTCCATGCTTTGAAGGCACACATTTAAACTTGTTAAGGGGTAGCCTGGCTTAACCTTAATGTCTATAGAGTCAACCCAATAGTCCAGAGACCTAGGTTCACTTAGTAACTATGTGACCGTGGGTCCCAATTTAAAATGGGGATAATTGGGGAGAGGATTCTGAGAGGATGGTGGAGTAGGTCAGAAAATTCCAAGCTCTCAAGATTTTCCTCCACAAAAGAGGTAAAATAGCACCTTAGGGCAAACAAAGTGTGGGTAGAGACAAAGAAAAATAGGGGCACAACTGGGGTCTTCCTCGGACAGTTTGAGAAGCTCTAAAGAAAAACCCCAGGATCAGGTTTGGTTCCAGCAAGAAGTAAATACCTCCAGGCTAGGTTCCGTTTTAACAGCAAGCCTGGAAGCCACTTAAACAACTAGTGGCAAGCCCCGGGATTAGTTGGTCTGAGAGGCTGCCTCGGCCCCAGCCAATGGAACTTTTCACCCGGGATAGTGAGGGGAGTTGTGTGTTTGAGCCCAGGAAGACTGCGGGAACCCCTGCTGACGAGGAACGCCAGACCCAGCTGTGCTGTGAGGAGCTGTGGGGGCAAGAAGGAACCAGCACACGCCCGGTGAGTGCAGAAGCAGTGGGGCAGAAACTCTCTGGCTGTGGGCACTTACAGAAGGTTGGAGTTTTGACTTTGGTTCTAGGCTAGAGGAGAGAACTAAAGATCTGGGGCGAGAGGCACCAGTTCCCATACCCCAGGGCTAGAGGTGATTATAAAAATCAAGTTTTTACTACAAAAAAAAATGCACAGGCAAAGGAGAAAGAATCCAACCATAGAAACCTATTACGGGAATAGAGATGACCAGGGTTCATCATCAGAGGAGGATGTTGAAGTAAAGAAACCCACAAAGAGCAACATCAAATGGTCATTTGCCCAAAAAGAATTTATAGAAGATCTGAAAAAAGACTTTAAAAATCAAATGATGGAGATGGAGGAAAAACTAAAAAGTAAATAAATAAATAAAAATAATCCAAGAAAAACAAGAAGGTTATGAAAGGAAAATCAACCAAATAGAAAAGGAGATTCAGAATCTCAAGAAGGAAAGTGACACCCTGAAAATTAGAATTGGGCAAAGTGAAGCCAGTGAAATTATAAGAGATCAAGAGATAATTAAACAAAGCATGAATAATGAAAAAATAGAAGAGAAAGTGAAACATCTTATAAGAAAAACAACAGATTTGGAGAATAGATCAAGAAGAGAAAATATAAAAATAATTGGAGTGACTGAAAGTCATGATCAAAAAAAGAATCTTGATACAATAATACAAGAAATAATTAAAGAAAATTTTCCTGAAGCATTAGAACAAGGCTGGGAAGTAGAAATAGAAAAAATCCATCGCACACCACTTAAAAAAGATCCTATGAGGATAACTCAAAGGAATATCATAGTCAAATTCCGGAACCCCCAGCTCAAGGATAAAATATTAAAAGCATCAAGGTTAAAACAATTTAAATATGATGGCACCATATTTAGAATTAAACAAGACCTAGCAGCAGAGACATTAAAGGACCACAGGTCATGGAACACAGTGTATTGAAGAGCAAAAGACCTGGGGCTCTGGCCAAAAATATCATATATACCCTTCAACTTTCAGTATTATCTTGAATGAAAAGAAATGGACATTTGACAAACCCTCAGACTTTCAAGACTTTGTTTTAAAAAATCCTCAACTTAATAGAAGATTTGACATACAAGAACTAAGAAAAACATAAGGTACACACCAAAGACTGAATATAAGAGATTCATAAGAACAGATTGCTTACCTTTTATGTAACACAAAATGTAAAATGTATGCCTAACATTCTTATTAATAATTGTAGAGCTCATAAGAAACAGGGGGATAAACCTGACTATGATATGAATTTAAAAAGTAAAACCATTTAGAAACAACTAAAAACAGTAACTATTTTATACAAACGAGGTACAAGAAGAAGAAAGGATACAGAGGGTTTAGATGGGGCAGGAGGGCTGGTAGGTCTGGTAACCTACTTTCATTGGGAATGGGTTTAAGAAGGAACAATACATATATATTTAGAAGACTAAATTTAGAAGAAATAAAATGGTAGGGGCATAGAGAGGGGGGAGAGGACAAGGGAGGGATTAGGACAAGGAAGGGATTTTTAGAGGGGAGAATGAGGGAATAGGTACAGGGAATTTAGATTAATGGGAATGGGGGATAGGGGAGGGATCCTTAGCGGGGGAAGGCAAGTAATAGGAAGGCAGGGTGGTTGGTGGAGGAGGGGGATTGGAAAGTAATAGGAAGGCATTGTAGCGGGTAGAAGTAAAGTAGAAGAAGCAGGAAGGATAGGAAACAAAAGATATGTACAAACATAAAAAACAAAGATCAGGAGTAGATTATGTTTGGAAAAGTATGTCTATATACGCAAGTATATATGTATAAGTGTACGTATATATCTACATGTGTGTGTATATCAAGAAATATCTAAATTATATTGTAGCTTTCTAGGGGGTGGAGGAGGGGAAAAAAAGGACAAAGTTGAAAAGTGCACAGCAGAGAACAAAAGAAAACACAAGGAAGCAAAGAAAAGATGGACAATTCTCAACACATTTGTGTATTATTTATCATACAGGATTTCTTGAAATGAAAATTTATTTTTACATATTTTGAATCCTCTCCTATGTTCTGCTATGCACATGACACATGCTTTTTTTCTTTCTTACTTTACATTTAAATTTCAATATTTAAGTTTATGATATGTTTGTTTCTTTTCTCTATTCTGTATTTCTGATCTGGTAAAATATATATATATATATATATATATGTGTGTGTGTGTGTGTGTGTGTGTGTGTGTGTGTATGTATGTATATATACATAAATGGGGATAATTGTGTTTGCATTACCCTGCCTCACAAAATTTCTGTGAGGAAAATGTTTTGCAAATTTAAAACACTCTATAACTGAAAATTGTTATTCCTATTCAAACCACAAGGAGAAGCCTTTCCAAAATGGAATCTGACCCTAGGGCCCAGAGGCTACTGAACAACTGAAAACACTCAACAGATTCATTAAACAACAATTATTTATTGAGTACATCATATTATGTATCTCACTGCAATCTCTAAATATACCACCTCCTCCTGATACTGTATTCAGAAATAATCTTTCTCTCCTTAGATTGTGTATACCAGATTGTACTTTTTTGTGAATTTGTTGTGTTCCATTTACTCGACCAAAGCACACAAGAGGCCAGGGAACTCACAATGAGAGGGCATATGAACAAAGAATATGCATAGAGAGCCAGGCTAACTAATGATCCTATAGTAGCATCTGCATGAAACATAATCTCTGCCCTGATGCTGCTCTTGAACTCCTCACAGAGGTGCTGACGTCACCTGCTGGTCCAGTGATGTCATAAGACTGTGAGCCACTTGTCCCACTACATCACTGCTGTGTATTCTGGAGTTCTCAGAGGTATAGGTGTATTCTAAGTTGCCATCTACTGATGTCTCTGCTGAATCTCTGCTCCTGCCCAAAGTATACTCTTCAATCCAATGACACTGGTCTCCTGGCTGTTTCATAAAAAAGAGACTCCATCTCTCCACTCTCTGATTGTTCCTTATGCTTGGAATGCTCTTCCTCCTCCACTCTGACTACTGACTTCCCTGGCTTCCTTCAAGTCCCAACTAAATCCTACCTTCTATAAGAAGCCTTCCCTAACCCCTCTTAATTCCAGTGCTTTCCCTCTTTTAATTGTTTCCTAATTATCTTGTAGATTGCATGCATATATATATATATGTGTATATATATATACACATACACATATATGTATATGTGTGTATATGTATACATGTGTATGTGTGTGTGTATATATGTTTGCATGTTATCTTCTCCATTGGATTGTGAACTCTTTGCAGGTGGGGACTACCTTTTACCTCTTTTTGTTTCTTTAGAATTTAGCACAGTGCCTGGAATATAGTAGGTACTTAATAAATATATATAATTTGTTGATCTGATGGGTCTCCCATGAATTATAAGCCACTATATAGTCGTTTCTCTACAAGAGTGTCACCTCCCAACTGTTTTATTTGTATCTCTGATGTCTATTACAATTCTTTTGTGATTCAGATCTGCAATCTTCCTCCAGTCATCCGGAGAAGCCCCAAAGTATTGTCTGTCTTTAAAATTTAATCTACTCTTTCATTTAGGGTGATAAGTATTTCCTGGGTTCATGAAAGACAGTCACTCCATGAATTTCATTTAGTAGGACTGAGGTTAAGCTAGGGCAGGGTGGAGTTATCACCTTTTAAATAATTCCTTCTATTTGATAAATTGGCCCTTTTGTCTACATGCATGTAAGCATAGGGATAGGAACTGGATTTGTGATTGCATCATTGTAGGGAGCTCCTAGTCAGAAACTTCCTCTACCAATGCTGGTTGGCACTTTCTCTGATACTTGTCGTCTTGGAGAATTGCTTAAGGTCATTTAGAAGCAAAATTACTGCCCTGGATCATACAGTGTTAGAGATGGTACTCTTAACTATACTTGAGTAATAATTTTAGGTAATAAATACTTGTGGAATTGAATTGATTTGACCTGCATTCTAATTTTTTGGTTTTTTGATTAATTGAACTGAAAAGAATACATTTTGTGGTACATACTATCTATTATAGGGATTCAGAAAAGGGAAAAAATTTAATGAGCTGAAGAGACAACCTAATGAAGAGGAAAGGACATGATCTGGTCTTCAAAGGATGGGTGAGATGTAGGAGGGGAGTGAGACAGTGTAGGTAAAAGGAATATCATGAACAAAGTAATGGGGATAGAAATAAGTATGCTCAAGAGGGACAGTGAGAAGACCTATGCCTGACTGAGGTCAGCGTCTATTTTGAGAAGTAATGGAAGATAAGATTCATAAGCAAAGTGGGGTCAGATTATGCATGGCCTTAAAATTCAATTCAGTGAAATTTAAAATCAACATTTATTAAGTGCCCACTGCAGTGTGAGCTTGGCACTGTGCTAAAAGGCGGGGAAAAGCCTGGAGTCAGGAAGACCAGCTAGAGAATTGTTGACCTTGGTGAGCCTGCTGGTTCATGGGCCAACTCCTAGAAAATTTAGCTACCCTATGACTTTTCCATAGTCCCTGCCTAATATGTGGAAACTATGATTTTCTGTTTGCAGATGATTGTGCACTCAATCTGAAGCTGAGATGCATCAAAGTATGGATCAATTCTCTGCTGCTTATGCTAATTTAGGCCTCACAATTAACACCAAGAAAACACAGGTGCTCCATCAGCCACCACCACACCATCCATATGTGGAAACATCAGTTACAGCAAATGGAGAAGTTGTGAATGCTGTGGATAAATCCACTTACCTTGGTAGTGTACTTTCCAGGGATGTACACATTGATAATGAAGTTGATGCATGCATTACCAGAGCTAGCTTGGTGTTTGGGAGGCTCCGAAGGAAAGTATGAGAGAGAAGAGGCATTAGACTGACTACTAAACTGAAGGTCTACAGAGCTGCGGTGCTGACTGCATTGTTGTATGCCTGTTAAACCTCGACAATCTACCAGCACCACCACACCGGGAAACTGAATCGCTTCCATTTGAATTGTCTTAGGAAGATTCTGAAGATTACCTGGCAGGATAAGGTACCAGACGCTGAGGTCCTTACTCAAACTAAACTGCCAAGCATTCAAACTCTGTTTCAGACAGCACAACTCTGATGGGCTGGCCCCATTGTTCAAATGCAAAAGTACACTTACCAAAAAGACTTTTGTGGAGAACTCACACAGGGCAAGCACTCACATGGTGGTCAGAAGAAATGATACAAGGACACTCTCAAGTTCTCTCTCAAGAACTTTGGAATTGATTGTGTGACATGGGAGACATTGGCACAGGACTGCTCCGTATGGCATTCCCACATCAGAGAAGGTGCTGTGCTCTATGAGCAAAGCAGAATGAAACAGCTCCAAGGAAACACAGGATGTGTAAGTTTGGCTCCTGTTGGCCTGATCAGCCACAGTCAGACACTTTGAATCTTGACTCAAGCATAGTGATGTCATTCTGGTCGTCTTTGAGAACAAAGAACAACAACCAACCAGCATAATATGTCCTGGAAAATAGCAAGAGGGATCTAGAAACAGACCAGAGATAATGGAAAATACAATGTAAATGTCAAATAGCAGTTAATGATCATAATTAAACAACTATAATTATCCTTGCTGTCATCATCATTATCGTCATCATCATCTTCAGCATCACTCATCATCACCCCAACATCAGCTCTGAGATCTCCTTGGGCTCAGAAAAAATGGCAAAAAAAAGAAAGCTAGCAGCAGTCCATGTTGAGACTCTCAAGTGGAATGATATTCTGCAAATCAGAAATATTTCTCCAGGGCTTCTAAATATTTAAGACAATGTGATTGTGGCATTTAATGTGACAGAGGATAACAAAGGAAAGAAAGATCAATTTGTGCTCTTTTTGTGCCAAACAATGCTATTTTAACCAAAGTAATGTGGAGTTAGTTTCCGCTAACACAAACCCATTGGGTATTTAAAGACTGTTATTGTTAATAGGTCCCTTGCTCCTCACTTTAAGTCTTCTCTTTGTTGAGCTAAATAACCTCATGACATAGCAGACAGAATGCTAGAGCTGGAGTCAGGAACCATCATCATTATAATCATCATTGTAATTCTCAGTTGAGAAAAAATGATTGTTTTCTTTTTCTATTAATAACCAATTTTATATGTGGGACCCAAAGATACTCTCTTTTTCTCGTACTCATTCGAAGACCAGCCTATCCAGAACATTTCTGATCTTACCCAAAAATTCACCCCACTCAGACCATCTCATCTAGGTAGAATTCTTACTGTAACCCCACCATTTTTAGATGCTTTTGTGTGGATTTCTGGAGGGGGTATAATCTGGGTGGAGATGAGTCTCTTTGTTCAAGAGTGACATGATCATAATCATGTCCCCGAAGCCATTCATTAGAAAGAAGCCCACCTCTCATTATAATATTAATTTTCTCATTAATTGCTAACCAATCAGAATTGATTTTCACCCTCAGGGACACCCTCTTTTCCAAAAACATTAAAACATTCAGTGGCCTCTATGGGGGGGGGGGGTTGGTTTCTGCATCACTGACCTCAATTTATTATCTGCTGTCCTAATTAATAAACTGATTATTAATTACCCAGAAACTATGTTCATTTGTCTCACAGTAAACATTATTAAGTGCCTGTTATATGCCAGGCTCTTTGCTAAGCACCTGGAATACAAATAAGGAAAAAAAAAGACAGCCCTTGCCTTCAAGAAGCTTACAGTCTAATGTAGGAAGACAATACTCAAAAGGAAGCTGAAAAGGTGAGGGGGGTGGCATACCACAGGGTACTGGGCACTTGGTTAGGATATTTTGGAGTTGAAACCAAGCAGAGCAGCTGATGGAAAACGGGAGTAAGCCGGGAAATTCTGAGCCTTCTATAAAGAGAGGTTTGGGGAGGAGTTTATTGCTCCATCCCCTAGCCCTCCAAACAAAAGGGATGCTGAGGAGGTATTGAGTATCAAAACTGACTCAGTCTCCATAATGATAAGATTTCAGGTTATGAGCTTATCCTGAGGGAGACATAAGACTCTTGGAGACAAAACCAAGATAAGCAGCTGATGGGAAATGAAGAGTTGAAGAATCTATAGGATTTAGAAGCTACTTGAACCCAAGGAGGACCTAAGTTCAAATCCCAGTTTATATACTTAACTGGGTGACCCTGGATAAGTGGTTTTGGCATCCTAAGCCTCATTTTCATATCTGTAAAATAAGGTGGTTGAAAGAGATGGCCTGAAGGATCCCTTCTAGGAGATTTCACTCTCTTGGTCTCTTACCCACTCCTGATACTCAAAGTTCCTTTTAGTTAATGGGTGTCTGATGTCATGGTGAGGATGAGTAATGATGAAGATGGCATCAAAGTTGTCTTTAGGTACCATAAAAATGGAAGACTTTCATCAGGTTTGACCAGGATATAATGGGAGAGTCAAATCAAAATTAATAATTCTCAGCTCCTGTTCTTTGGATTTAATCATTTGGGGCTTGCCACTGAGTCTAGGCCAGAGGTTCTATCCCTGCATGAGACAATTTAAATTTAGCCTTTGGACATGAAACAAGACCAAACTAAGCCTTGGCCAGCTTTTGCTACACACGTGTGCTCTTAGTCACCAGCAGTACCAAGCAAAACAGTGTGTATGATTCCGTGCAAATCCATCCCTCCTTAGAAGCTACAGAATCTCAGAATTTGAAGGAGCCTTAAAGGTCATCTAGACACAAGGTCTGCCAGCTACATATGGCCTGCAATACTCCTAAGCATAGCCTGAGACAGATTAAAATGTAATTGGGAAATATTTAACAGAATAAATAAAAATACAACAGAACATAGATAATTTGCTGTTCAGTCATTTCGGTCGTGTCTGACTCTTTCTAGACCTCACTTGGGGTTTTCTTGGCAAAGGTACTGGAGTTTTTTGCATTTCCTTCTCCAGCTCATTTTACAAATGAGGAAACTGAGGCAAACAGGGTTAAGTGACCTGACCAAGGTAACAAAACAAGTATGTGTCTGAAATTGGATTGAACTTAGGTCTTCCTGACTCCAGGCTAGGAGCTCTATCCCCTGCACTATCTAGCTGCCCAACATAGATAATATTACATTTTAAAACTGTCAATATGTGGCCCACTGGGTTCTTTATGTATAAATTGGTGGCCCCCATTTTTATTTGAATTTGACACTATTGATCTAGACTAATGCCCCGCTTGAAGTATGAATCCCTCTCAATGAATCCCTAACAATATTGGGAAGAAGCTGGGATGGTGTCCCTATACTATCACTGGCAGACCACCAGATTCCCCTGAAACTGTGACTTCTCTCTAATGCCCAGGAGAAATTCAACAACATTACGATTTAATTAAACAAATATTTATTCAGCCCATATTAAGTATCAGAGAGGCGGCCTGACAGTGAAGTTAGCAAGATGTAGGTTCGAGTCTAGTCTCTGATACCTACTACCTGTATGAACTTGGTCAAGGCACTTAACATCTCATTTCCTAGACAGTTCTGTTAGAGTATAAATTGCAGAGCAGGTTCCAGTCTGAATTGGTAGAGAAAGTATATTTATTGAGATTTCCTAATGCCAAATTAAAAGATGGGTCTACTTAAAAAAAAAGCTATTATGGTATTAAGTCTTGGGATATTAAAACAAAAATGAAACAGCTCCTAACTTGAAAGTGCTTACACTTTTAAATGGGGATGGGGATGGGAGCAGAGGACAGGAAGGGTGGAAGAAGCACAAGTTATGTGCAAATAAGTTGAGGCAAAAGAAGGAGAATGCACAACTAAGGTGGGAGGAGGGGCACTTCCTCTGAGTTTCAATATTTTGTACATTGTTACTGTCCAGTCATTTGTCAGTTGCATTTGACTCTTTGTGACCCAATTTGGGGTTTTCTTGACAGGGATACTGGAGTGGTTTGCCATTTCCTCCTCCAACTCATTTTACAGAGGAGGAATCAGACAAATAGGGTTAAGTGACTTGCCCAGGGTTGCACAGCTAGTGAGTGTCTGAGGCCAGATTTGAACTCAGGAAGATGACTGACTCTAAGCCCTGTGCCACCTAGCTACCCAGACTATTACATTAGCTTTGTAATTATTCTCTCTGCCTCAATTCTCCCTCCTCACCACGCTACTTTCCACATAGCTGCAAAAGTGACTTTGCTAAAGCATTAGTCTGACCATGTCCTTAGCCTATTTAATAAATTCTACTGGCTCCTTCTTGACTCTCTGATCGAATGTTCTTTCATTTTTATCTTATCTTCTTAAAATATCTATTTCTCATAAGTTTTAAATATGTATACATATACATATATATAGATACTAGTCTAGTAGTACATGTATATAGTATATTAATAAGTACAATGTTAATTTATCAATTAAAGTACATGTTAGTAAGTAAATATACACATATTAGGTGTGTATGATCAAAAATATTTTAAGAATACTAATTTGACAGCTATTTTGAGAATGAATTGAAGAAGGGAGATACTGGAAGAGAGAGCAATGAGGAAAGCAGTTATTACAGTAATCCAGATAAAAGGTGATAAGGTCCTGAACTGGAAGGGGAGGGGTTACAGTCATATGGCTAGAGAGAAGTTAAAGATATTGTGAAGCTAGACTCAACAAGGCTTGGCAACTGATGGAAAATGAGAAGTAAGAAAGAGTAAAGAGGTGAAAATAACTCCAAGGTTATAAACCTGGGTGATAGAATGGTGTTGTCCTTAATAGAAATATGGAAATTTGGAAGAGGACAGGTTTAGAAGGGAATATAGAGATGGTATGGTGGAAAAAGTGCTGCCTTGGAGTCAGAAGACACAGGTTCAAATTCTGCCTCAGTAAATTATTATCTGAGTGGCCTTGGACAAGTCCCTTGGCTTCTCCAGGCCTCAGTTTCCTCATCTGTAAAATGAGGATGTTGGAATAGATGACCTCTAAGGGCCCTTCTAGTTCTACAGCTGTGTTCCTATGAATTGTCCAGTGTACTGTTCATGATACAAAGGATTCATCCCAGGGTGTCATTAAACAATTAAGCATCTACTGTGTGCCAGACATTGTGTTAAGTACTAGGCATACAAAAAGAGGTAAAAGTTAGTCTCCACCCTCAAGGAGCACACAATCAAATGAAGGAGATCACAAGCAAACAGATATGTACAAACAAGCTAAATACACTGTGAAAATAGGGCAGACCCCTGGTCAAACAAGCAGAAGCTACTAGAACTCCCCTTCCCACTCTCTGAGGAAGACTAAGTCTCTGCCCTTTAAATCTTATTTTCTCTGACAGTGCTTTAAAGTCAAACCCAAACTCTATGGCCACGAGGAACATTCCACTGCTTCACTCACCACAATAGAACTCTGGAGACTTTCCATCCTGACCCTCTTCCTTGTTCCATGTACCCTAGGGCATCTCGTGACTTCTGTAAAATGATCCTTTCACAAGGAAATGGAAACCAAACCAGCAGAACAGTGGCACTACCTGATGGGCCGTGACATGACCATTCCCAACCAGCTTTGTGGTTTTTGTCTCTCCACTCTGTACAGCTTAACCCCAAAAAGTGCTCGGTTCTACCTATAGTTCTGCATGCATGCCCCCAGACTGAGAGAAATAAAGCAGGCATACAACCTAATTCAGTTTGTCTTTCTTAGACAGAACTCTGGGGTTGACATTTATTTGATGCTATGACTCGGATAGGATGGACAACTGGAGATCAGACCCTTCCTCAGCAGCCCTGTGACTTGGTGCTACAGAACCTATTTTCCTGAAGTTCTTGCCCTAATGGGTGGGTCAGTCTCTTTTTTATTCTCCACTCCTATCTCAGACTCCTGCTTGTTCAGTTGAAGTCTACATTTCTCTCCAAGTGGACAGGTCTCCTCTGAAGGTAAGGATATCCTCTGTAATTTGGCTATGGATCAGTCAGAATCCAAGGTTAGGTATCCAACTATCAAAACCACCACTTTTTACATGTCAAGTCACTATTGATCTGATGACCATAAATATTTGTCCCTGCTGGTGTCAATTGACCAAAGATAGTTGTGAATTACATTGGCCCCATTGGGGCTCTTTCAACTGGTCTAAATTGGTATATCTCAAAAGCAAATTAAGTCAAAAGGCCAATAAGACATCTAGACTTGAATGAGATTGTTCCACCAATGATTTACCAAAATGGCTGAGCAAGACCCTAAAGCAGAGGCTTCCTCCCTTAAGGCTCATGAAGCTACTTTGACGCCATCACCACCCTCAGTACCCCCACCCCCTTTGGCAACACCTACCCTCCTCTACTCTCCTCTACCCCCAGCCTGCCCTCATTCATTGTCCCCTCCCTCCCCTTGAGGTCTCTGGTCTTGACAAGGGTGACTGCACCCTGCCTGTGGACCAGATACCCAAATTCAACCCCAATCCCTTCGGGACCTACCCCTTTAAGATTATCAACAAGCAGAGCCCCCAGACCACTTCAGTTGAGGATAAGGTGGGTCATGTTAAGTCCACCATCAAGTTTGTTTCCACCATGAAGGATAACTTTAAGCCATGGGAACAGGGCCATCAAAAGGGACTTCCCCAACCCCTGTCAGGACCCCAAAGGCTTTTCTGTCCAGTTCAGAGTCACCCTCCAGTCTTACTGCCTAGGAATCCCTGACATTGCCTTTTAATAGTGGCCTTAGTCAGGAAAGGCAAAGCTAAAAAAATTGGCCACCCTTTAGGAAATGCAAGAGAAAGACTGGGTCACTTACCAGGATCAGGAGGGGTACTAACAAGAAGCCAAAACCCTAGCTGAGGCTATCCCAGCTGCCTTTCCCCCACCTGTAGATTTTCCCAAAATCAAGAACATCATCCAGGGGCCTAATGAGACTGTGTTTCCATTTTACACTCACTTAGGGGAGGCCTTGATGCCAACTTCAGTTTAGTTCATGATCAGGAAGGAGGGGGCCAGAACCAGTTCCTCTCCTACCTTGTTAATAACCTCCAACCTTCCCTACCATAGAATATCAAAATCACCCAGCCAGAGTGGCAGTCTAAACACCCACAGTCTGTAGCCAAACTCACCTCTCAGCTTGTGTAGACCATAGCAGAAGATAGAGGAAGACCTTAGAGCAGAGAGGGAGCTCCAGGCTAAAAAGGATCAAGTTTACACCATGCAGCTTAAACAGCTAACGGCTCCCATCCCAAATCTACCTCACACTCCTAGTCCTGTAAGGAACCGTAAGACTAGCACTTGTCACTACTGCAAAAAGCTGGGACATTGGAAATCTGAATATAAGACCCGCCTCAGGGTTATGCAGAATAAGGGATGCCAAAGGCAACAAGGCCTTCCTCCACAACCTTAGGGGTGCTCCGAGGAAGTCTGCAGAATCTAGTCCCCATCTGCCCATCTCTGCCCTTCTCTCAACTAGGAGAGGCGTCCATGGTGATACAGGGCCACCCCATCTCCACCTTGGTGGATACAGGGACCACCTGCCAGTTTGGGATCCTTGCCAATTCCCTGCCCCCCTTACTTGAAGTAATGATAGCTTGGGGTGGGGGTGGGGTTTCTAACAAGCCCCTCTGAGCTTTTTGGACCTCTCTTCTCCCTGTCATTCTCAGACAGGACCACTTCCAACATACCTTCCTCCTCATCCCTGAGGTCTCTTGTGACTTCCTGGGTCACCATATCCTATCCTTCCTCTCTGCTGCTCTCGGTTTCACCCCAGCTGGCTCTCAGCTGGATCATTGCTCTTCTAACCCCATACCTGTAGCTGCCCTATCCTCCTGCTTCAGTCCGAGGCACCTGGGACCCCTTAGGAACTGCTGCCCCTCGCCGCGGTCCTGCCCCAGTTATGGGCCATGGACCACATGCACATTGGACATCACTACAGCCACCTCCATAGAGGTTCAAGTTGACTTCTTGTGCCCTCTCCTATGTCTCAACCAGTGCCTACTTCCCTGTGCTGCCATTGGAGGTGCTAGGCCCCTGCTCCTGAGTTACATTCCAAAGGGATTAGTTGTCTCCTGTACCTCCTCTTACAACACCCCCAAATTCCCTGTTAGGAAGCCTGTAACCAAGGCTGGTGCCTCATCCAAGACCTCCAGGCTATTAATGCCATTGTCCTCCTGTGGTCCCTAATCTCCATACCCTGTCATCCCTTATTCCTCCATATGCGGCTGTGTTCACTGCTGTCAACCTCTTCAGTGCCTTCTTTCCTATGCCCGTGCACGCCTCCAGACAATACCGTTTCGCTTTAACTTGGGAAGGATGACAGTACACCTGAAACATCCTCCCAACAGATGGCTGACATGAATGACTGGACAGCAAGAGTGGTGTGAGATCTGAAGGGTGAAATCAACTCTCTGACCCGGGTGATCTTGCAAAATAGCAGGCATTGGATGCACTCCTTGCAGCTTGTGAGGGCGTCTGTGTCTTCATCAATGAAGAATGATGTTTTTATGTTAATAAGTCCCAACAGGTACAGCATAGCAGAGATGTATTTTGCACTAAAGCCTCCCCGTTAAGGACACAGGCCACAGGGACCCAGCGGTAGGACATGTTCAGCTCCCTTTCCCCTGGAGTGGGTGGTTTGATCAGATCCCTCCTCCTTTCTCTCACTGGGACACTTACTGTCCTCACTTTCATGTTGCTTGGGGCCCAGCTGGGCCTGGCCTTAGCCCATAAATGCTCCACTGCCCTGGTGAATAAAATTATGTTGTCCATAATCATTCCTCCTTGGTCTGCACGATGCATCCCAGATGTTCCTTTGATCCAAAGGAGGGAATGTGAAAATGGGGCAGACCCCTCTGAGGGAGACTCTGAGGAAGAGTAAATCTCTGCCTTTAAATCTTATTTTCCCTGACAGTGGTTAAAGGCCAAACTCAAACTCTACAACCACAAGGAGTATTCTATTCCACTGCTTCACCCACCACAACAGAGCTCTGAGGACTTTCCATTCTGACCCTTTTCCTTGTTCCATGTACCCTGGGACGTCTCATGACTTCTGTGAAACAACCATTTCACAGGGAAAAGGAACAATGGCAGTACCTTCTTGGGCCACGACATGACCATTCCCACCCAGCTTTGTCGTTCTTGTCTTTCTACTCTGCGCAGACTAACCTCCAAACAAGCTCAGTCTGCCTGCAGCTCCACACGCATGCTGCATGCTTGAGAGAAATAAAGTAGGCATATAACCTAATTCTGTTTGTCTTTCTTAGACAGAACTCTGGGGTTTACAACATGTAAAAGGAAATAATTCAGAAAGGAAAGGCCCTAGAACTAACAAGGGTTGGGAAAGGCTTCATAGAGCCCTGGATGGAAAGAAGGGTAGAGGAAACCCATGAATGGAAGAACACACCTGTCAGGACAAGGCCTGGTGTCTATCTGCCCTATCCTGAGATCAATCCAAAAGGATCCAGGCACCCTTGAGATATGGATGGATCTTAAGCCATGCCCTTACTTCCCGGGAAAAACAGCTCCAAGTGGGGGGCTTCTCATGCAGGAATCCTCTGGGTTCAAATGTATGATTCCACAGTCTTCAGTGCCCTAGTCCTGAGTTTAAGTCCCAGCTTAGCTGTGTAACTCAAGACAAGTTGCTCTCCTTCTGACCTTGACTTTCTCCTCTGAAATGAGAGAAACTAGACGACCCTTGAAGTCACCTCCAGCTCTTCTTCCAATGGGTCTGGGACTATTGTCTAGGATAATACTTTACCTGACTGATTCATCATTTTTTTTTATTCCCAGCCTGGTCCTCTACCTTCAGGTCAACTGGGATCATTCAGGCAGGAACCAGTAATGACAGTAAAGGACAATGATGTAGGGCTTTAAACTTTGTAAAATACTTCACATGCATTATTTCATTGGAGCCTCACAACAACTTTATGATTTAGGTGGTATAGCTGTTCTTATCCCCATTTTACTGATGAGGAAACTGAGGTGCAGGGGATAAACAACTTGTTTACAATTACACACTTAGTAACAGTGGCAGGAGCTCAAACCTGAGGCTTACCACTTTCTGAGTCCAAAAAACGATTACGCCATGCTGACAGAGTAGCTGCAACCCCCCTGAGCCAGGATTCTTTAGTTAACATGTTATCTTTTGGGTTAATGCTCTATTTGTGGAGTTGTTCACATTTCTCATACATTGTTGGTAATGTCTATAATCAGATGCAAAACCATTTCACTAATTTAAACCATCTTCTAATGTATCTTTTTAAGGGACTCTTAGATGACTTACCGCATTTCTGGGCAAGCTTATTATGTAAATGAAGCATCTGAGGGCTCCCAGTTTTCTAGGGAAAATGTGTTTTTTTAAGATAAGATGGGGCTGCTTCACATACCAGGACAAATAGCTGTAAATAGACAATTAAACTAGAAGGGTTACCTGTTACAAGAGGGGATGTGTGAATGAGAAATCCTGAGAAATACGACTCTTGGGAGGTAAATTCAATGAACTCAGTTTAAAAGGAAGCAGGTGGGTTTTGTTTTGTTTTATTTTCTCTTACGCAAGTAGTAGTTTCAGGGGTATTATAGCTGGACACCAAGGCAACTGGCCTTAGGAATCACAGAATGTATGTTCTTTCCCCAAACTCTGCCCTTCTTGGCTTCAGTACCTTCCCATTTCAAGGAGCAGATGGTTGGAAAAGCTTTGCTTGGGTCAACTACATATGCCTTTTATTCAGTAAAATATTTTCCTTGTGCCTGTGCTTTTTTTTTAATAGCTCAAAGATTTGATGAAAGTATCATTTGAAATCAACAATTATATTTCTAAAATCTCTTCTCTAAAGGATATTTAATCTAGAGAAGACTTGTGTGTGTGTGTGTGTGTGTGTGTGTGTGTGTGTGTGTGTGTGTGTGTGTAGTGAGGGGGGGAACCTAGGGGCAAGGAAGGAGATACTCTTGCTGTCTTCAAATATTTGAAGGGTGGTCATGTCAAAGAGTATTTGTTGTATTGTTAGGTCTCAGAGGCCTAACATTATAGGGAGAATCAATTTAATTTCAACAGTATAACTGTATTAGTTTATACTGCCTTAGAAGGTACTGAGTTCCCTTACACTACTTTTTAAAAAAGGGGGGGGTTGGTTTCAATTGTTTTTATGCTAATTGTTTTTCCTTGAAAATGAAAATCTAGTTCAGCAAAACTGACCAATCCATGAGCCAAATCCACCATTGTAAATAATGTTCTACTCTCATGGTCTCACCATCCCTCTCCTCACCTCCAAAGAGAAGGGAGGTTGGCGCATTCTTAAATCTCTTCTCTACGGACAAAATTCCCCAACATGATGGTCAAGAAGGATGTAGGTGACTACATGACAGGTGTTTTTGTAGATGGCATGTTCATACTTCAAGAAGGAATTGGACTGAATGGTCCCTGAAGTTCTTTCTAACTGCAAGCTTCTGTGATTCTGTGAATTGCTTTTAGTAACGTCAGAAAAGTTTGGAAAGTATTTTGTCTTAACAGCCCCCAAAGGAACCATTGTTTCTACCACAGGACCTTTAAAAACAAATATTTGAGCTGTTGAGCTGGAACCAGGGGAAATAACATTTATTTGCTGAAACAATTAAAAAAAAAACAAAAACAAACCTTTGCCAGTGACCAAACCAACAGAAATGCAGAGCTGATCTGATACAGTGGGAAAAAAAATATTGAACTTGCTTTCAGAGGACTTGAGTTTGAATCATAGCTCTGCCCCTTACAATCTGTATGACCCTGTTCAAGTCACTTCAACTGATTTGTCCTCAGTTTCCTTATCTGTAAAATTAGGTAATTGGACTATATGGCTTCTGAGGTCTGTCTAGTTCTAGATCTATGATCCTACAATCCAAATAATAGAGCCGAATTGTCAATTTTTAAAAATTAAATTATCTAAAAACTTTCCTCAACTTTCATTTCCTTTTGCTAATGAATGTCTAGTCCCGTGGAGGTTTTGGTAGTCCATGCCACTTCTCATATCGCCTATTGTCCAGTTATTTAATGAAGGTAATAATATTGACGAGTGGCTTCAGGGTAAATCATTAATTCAATATTTTACCCATCCACCTTAACAAGGAACCACAGCAAACAGAGGAAAGCTGTAGCCCCTCATCCTCTGGGAGTCCACAGTTCCCTGAATGAATCACACTTTTAAAAGAAGCAAAGAGTTAATAATGTTAGAAAGCTCCATGGATGAAAGGTGCTGAATAAGGGCAAAGCATCATTTTGTTTCTGGACACATGCCACCGCTGGCCAGGCATACACTCGCTCTGAAATGGGGTCATTTGTATTTCCTGAAACTGGTTTTCAGCTGTCACTCTGTAATTGATGCAGAGGCCTTGACAAAAGCCATTCGGGTGCTAAGTTACCCTTGCCCTTGGTTTCCACCCTAATAGCACTTGGCATAGTGCCACTTCCCCTCGCCCTCATTTGGGAAAGATGATTCCCCCACCTGGGAGTCTGATAACTTTCTGGAGGCCTTTCTTCTCCATTCCCAAAACAGATGGCTTTCTCCAGCCACTTATTCCAGAGTTTATGCTAATCCCCTGATTAATCCAGGTCCCTCCTCCCCCTCGTCAGAGCTCAGACTGTAATCCTACAACTCCTGACCATTTTGATGGTGACTCGGTACTCCAAGGAGACTAAAGATCTGGTGCTCAGGCAGAGTATTCACCCTGCTGCTGTTTCACACCACTGATTTCTATTAGAAAGACACTAGCTGGGAGTTCAAACTAAATTCTATGGTTTGCAAAGCAAAGGGCTAATGGGAAGAAGCAAAAACCAAGTGTATAGACTCTAACAAGAATAGGTTTCTTAAAATAGGGAGTTTGTCTTTGGAATTGTTTTTAACCATAAGTGCAAAAGCTGACCAGAGGCAGAAAACCCAGCAGGTCATGCAAATTCCATTAGCTGACATGAGTGAGGAGATTGATGCAAGCATCAGGATGTACATGGGGAATGACCAGGGGCAATGCCACAGTGCCTTTGACAGGCTCTGGGTTTCAATCAAATGCATCCTTGTTCCAATATGGATAGATACCAGACATAGGACTTTCCTGGATTGAAACCAGCAACCTTAATGGTAAATTCAAACAAAACAAGATAAGGACTGCAGTTTAGCGAGTGAATATAGCTCTCACTGTAGGGAAGGAAAGAATGGAGTGCAACCCAGTGCCACTGGGTCAAAAAAAGGTTATTTTAGGGTTGGAGCAGTTGGAGCTGGAAGGGACCTTAGAGGTCTTATATGTAAGGAAACCAAGACACAGAAAATCAAGTCAGCAAGCAACTATTAGACTCTTAATATGTACCAGGCACTGTGCTGATTGTTAGGTGTATGAATACAAGCAAAAAGTAAAACAGAGCTTGCCTTCAAAGAGTTTGCATTTCAATGAAGGAAGATAACATATAAAACAGGGGCTGCTAGGTGACGCAGGGGATAAAGCACTGGGCTTGGAATCCCCAAGACTCATCTTCAGGAGTTCAAATCCAGCCTGTGACACTAGCTGTGTGACCCTGGGCAAGTTACTTAACCTTGTTTGCCTCAGTTCCCTCCTCTGAAAAATGAGCCAGAGAAGGAAATTGGCAAACTACTTCAGTATCTTTTCTAAAAAAATACCAAGATGAGCTCTCAGAGAGTTGTATGCTACTGAAACAAGTGAACAACAAAAAACGTATAAAACAGACCCAAAAAGCAGGAGGGGAGAAGAGGGAGGTACCTGCTTTGGGTGGTTGGTGGTAAAGTCTGGAGCATCAGAAGATCAGAAGCAGACTGAGGCTTGGAGAGAAAAATGGTTGTCCTGGGCCCTTCCTCAAAATGCAGGTTCCAGGAGGGGTTCAACAATAGGAAGGAGTGGAAGGATGTTCCAGCGTGACATGGCCACAGGAGACGAAAATAATTGGATCATAGATCTAGAACTAGAAAGAACCTTCTAAGTCATCTAAGAACCTCCTCTGCCAACTTCACGCCATGCTTCCTAGGTTCTTGCTCTCAATTCTGCCAGCTCCAGCCGCCTCTCTGTGGCTCTAGTTGATGACCATTCTCCCTATCTAGCCAGACCCATACCAAACATATTATGCCATGATACAACATGCACACCCTTCTGCTCCTCATCCATGCCTCCTTCTACCTCTAGGTCTTAGAACATTGATCAAATCAACCTGCTAAAAGAACGTGTTGGTCTATGGCCCTACAGTCCCACTGCACACACCTGCCATTCCCCAGATCAAACATTCCTCCCTGAACACCACTACTCTAGATGATGTAATCTCCTCTTAGAATGTACACTCCTTGAAGGCGGGACTGTCTTGTTTAGTATATTTGTATCCCCAGATTCATCTAGACAAACCCTTTTGATTTACAGCTAAAGAGACTGAAGCTCGGAGCAGTTTTAGTAATTTGCGCAGTCACAAAGGCGGTAAGTAGAAGAACCAGGATTTGAATTAGGATCTTCTAACTTCTTGTATCCAACTCTTTGTGACCCTGTGGAACAGAGCACGCCAATATTGTCCATGTGATTTTCCTGGCAAAGATACTGAAGCGGTTTGCTATTTCCTTCTCCAATGAATTAAGGCAAACAGAGGTTAAGTGACTTGCCCAGGGTCACAAAGCTAGTAAGTGTCTGAGGCTGGATTTAAACTCAAGTCTTCCTGACTCCAGACCTAGTACTCTATCCACTGTCCCCCAACCTGCCTTCATCTTCTAATTGCGAGCCCCTTATTCTTTCTGCTTTTCCACTTTTTCAAGATCACAGAGGCAGCAGGAGTCCAGGTCTCCTAACCCCAAATCCAGTGTTACTTCTATCAAGACAGCTCGGTGGGTACAGTAGATACAACACTGGAGCCAGAGTCAGGAAGTTCTGAGTTCAAATCCAGCCAGATACTTCTTAGCTGCCTGACAAGTCACTTAACCTCTTTCTGCCTCAGTTTACTCATCTGTAAAATGGGGATAATGACAGCACCTACCTTTTGGAGTTTTGCAAGGATCAAGTGAGATAATATTTATAAAAGGCAAATCTTAAAACACTATATAAAGGCTAGCTATTATTCTTATTCTTACTAAGACCACAATAGGGACAGACAGGTTCCTAATGGTGAATGCCCGATTAGATTACAGAATTAAAGCTAGAAGAAGTCTCAGAGGTTATCTAGCCTTGCTCATGCATTTTACAAATGAGGAGACAGGCTCACAGAGATAATGACTCGCCCAAGGTCACACAGGTAGTAAATCATAGGATCACACGGAGAGACCTGGAAGGAATCTTACAGGTAATGTAGTCTAGCCCTGTTATTTGACAATGAGGAAACTGAAGCCTAGAGAGGTTAATTGACAAGTAGTTAAGAGTTGAGTGGAGGAATTTGAACTCAAGTCCTCTGACTCCATTTCTAGCGTCTTTTCTGTGCTTCTCTCTAGCCTTTTTAAAGCATTGATTCCTATCCCAGGCCAGGAAGAGAAAAATGATTCTCCAAACTCCTGAGCTGGTCATTAAATTTAATTAAGGAAGAATAGGGCAGAGGAAGGAGTACTGCAGCTGGGGGTCTAGGGCAGGGCTTCTTAGACTTTTCCCACTCCAGACCCCTTCAGCACTTAATTACTTAGAAGAAGCTCTAGAGAGGAGCTGAGTTCAAATCTCAGCTCTGCTGTTTGTTATGGAGGTGATTTGGAATCATTCACTTTATTTTTTCATGAGCATTGTATAAAATGAGGGGAAGAGAGGGTTGGATTTGACCCTCTATAATCCAAAGTCTAAGACCCTTTGCTAAGGAAGCAGAGATCATTACAGAACATACCCTTTTGTTTTAAAACTCCATCTTGCTTTGACAGTTCAGGTGATTCTCCTGACTACATTCTCAGAATAAAAGATTGTACTGGGTGGTTACTGGGTGGTGTTCCTCACCACCTCCCATCAACCTCTCCATGATGAAACGGGCCGGCTGCTTCAAACGTGGCTCCCATCTCTGGCACTTCTTTCTCTAGTCACTGCCTGATGAGCTAGCCACATCCTAGCCCCATTTCTAAACAGACTTTTTCTTCTTCATCTCTTCTTTTGCATCTTTTCCCTCCTGTCAGTGTCAGTCAAAGTGAATCCCCCTGTGACAAGATGTTGGAGATGTCAAACAGAGTTTGACATGGAACCCCTGGAGAAGGGTAAAGGGGGGAGGAAGTGAGGAGAGAGTCTGAGAGGGGAAAATAAACAAAGTTTATTTATTGGGCCATGAAATGTTTCCACAGCTGTACTCACTGTCCTGAATGAAGAGCTCAGGCAGTTTTCATGGCTGGAATTATTGACAAGAGGATTGGAGGGATAAAAGAAAGAGATGGAACATTATTTTTGAGAATGGCTTCTAAGCCAGATGATTCTAATGTCTTATCCTTTCTTACATTACCATAGGGGTCGTAGAGATGGACAGGAAACTGGTAGAGAGGGAAAAGACATCTAGTATACCTTGATTTTAGCAAGGTACTTCACAAAATCTTTTATGGTATTTATGATATTCTTACAGACAAAATGGAGAAATGTGGGTGAGGTTGGTAGGACACTAAGTTGGATATTCTTGGCTGAATGAACAATGCCACAACATAAAGCTATGTCAACTTGGAAGGAGGTATTTAGTCAAATATCCTGTCCTGCTCCTTTGTCTTCTCAAAGACTTGGATTAAGGCATGTTTACCTAATTTGCAGTTGACTCAAAACTGAGAGTTCACACATTTATCAACAGAATAAGATTCTAAAAATCATTTTATTTTAGTTAATAAATTTATTGAGTCTTTATGTGAGAAATTAATTCTTTCTTATATTTAATAACTATTGAATCAAGACCGAGTTTTTTCCCCCATTTCTAAGAAATCAACTAGTGGAAAAAATCTTTCCTAAAGATTTACCCAAGTCAAGATCTTATAAAACAGTAAAAGAAATTCTAAGTTTGGGCTAATAAGTGTATTCTTGTTCATTGTGTTTGCTCTGACAGGTCTAGGGAAGTACTGATTCTCTCTTTTGTCTTAACAAGGGTTATGGAAATTGATGTCTCTGTTGACCAAGATTTGGGTCATCTGTCACCTACTCCAAGACCCTCATTTTAATATAGCCCACCTCTCATTATGTTAACCAATCAGAGTTGATTGGCACTCCTCAGGAACATCTACTCTTTGAAGGGCATGTAAACTGTGAGCCCACCACCACCGGGGGTCTTTAGACTGAGAAAGATGGTCAAAAGACTATCCTTTTATTAAGATGCCAGCGTTATTAATAAAATGATTAAATTACCCAGAAACCATGTCTCTTGCAATATTTTAATCATCACACTTTATAATCCCTGGACACTGTGCTAAGTGCTGGGGGGTACAAATACACACAGGCAAAACAGTCCCTGCCTTTAAGGGGTTTATATTCTAATGAGAAGATATGCTACATATAGTGGAGTTTTAGCTAGGGAGCTGATCCAACAATGATCCAATTGAAATTGGACAGGTCTAAATATAAATTCCTGCTTTTAAAGTCAAGAAATCAGTCATGCTAGTATAGAACTGGGGAGGCCTGCCCAGATAGCAATTTATGTGAAAATAAGGCAATAGAACACTGAATGAAGAGCATGTAAACACAAGTCTGGGTTAAGGAGCTGCCTCTCTGGATTTTTCTGTTTTTATTAATTTTATAACCAATCTCTCAGGAGCCCTAGAAACCTCAGAATCCTCTTGGAGTTCAAGAGCTGTAGGGTTATAAATCTAGAACAGGAAAGGACCTTAAAGGGATCTGGCCCAAGCCCTTCTTTTTATAGACTAGAAAATAGGAACTCAGAGAGTTTAAATATGCTTAAAGCTGAATTCGAACCCAAGTCTTCCTGTAAATAAATATAGTGCTCCATGCACTATGCCTTGGGGCCCATTGGAATAAAATAGTTAAGTATCAGAGCCAGGATTGAAATCCAGGTCCTCTGACTCCAAATTTTATGTTCTCTCTACTGCACGACTGTTCCCTTTAATAACAGGGCAATTTCCAAAATAGGGAGTTGGGGTCCCATCCATTAGGTTCCTGCCAAACCAGACCTCCCTGTCTCTTTCGGAGGAGGGG
Source organism: Trichosurus vulpecula (assembly GCF_011100635.1). Classification (NCBI taxonomy): domain Eukaryota; kingdom Metazoa; phylum Chordata; class Mammalia; order Diprotodontia; family Phalangeridae; genus Trichosurus; species Trichosurus vulpecula. The sequence continues at coordinate 177,552,833 of NC_050574.1, forward strand.
GCAGATTGCACCTCAAGCTGAATGGAAGCTGCTAGAACTAGGCTCTGTGTATTTCAATCAGAACCAGTGCGTCTCAGGGAACAAAGGACGTCAAGATGGGGATAATGCTCCCAGTTGTTCTCCAGCCTCTGAAAGGGAGGAGTTGGAACCCAGAGTTCCCCCCACACAAAGCCTCAGCCAGAGATAACCAGCCAGGAGCTGCTTCCGTGAACAAGAGATGCTTTACAATTCCTCCGATACCCCAGATATAAAATACAGCAAGCTAATGATAATAATTTGTTTTGCTGCAGACACGAAACAACTCGAGTTAAATAATCACAATGTGTCCCATGATCCGTCAGGGCAAATTAAAGAAACACCATCAAAATAAGAGCAAGGTTCCTACTGGGTGATGGTCGTGTGTGTTGGGTAATAGATCACAGACTTTTATGAACTCGTTCCTTGAAGGACATTAATGGGAGATATAATAGCGAGTCAATGCAAAGTTACCCTTGACTATTTATCTGGGCAGAAAGTGTCTCCGATATTCATAATGCAGATCATCCAAATTACAAACACAACACTAAATTTTTATCGGCTGTCATTAAAAATGTATAAATAAACTTCCTCATTCAGTGGTATTATTTCAGAGGAGTAAAGCAATTCATGTGTCACACTTGAAGAAAGGCATTAAGTGGAAAACTGATAAATCAGTTTGAAAATACAAGCTTTGTCCTACAATTTCCCAGCTTCTCTGTCTCTGAAGAAATAGCAGCTGCTCTTCCTGTTCTGGAGAAATATGGATTAATCATCATCATCATCTTCTTCTTCCCCACAACCATTATTCATAATTATGTGCTCCCATATTGGGGAGATAAGACTGAAAGGTGTGAAATAATTACATTAAAATAGTGCCAAAAAGATAGCACAATTCATAACAGCTCCAAGATCACTGTGGGTTGGAATGGAGTTGGGGTGGAGTTGGGGGGGGTGATTTGTTGAAAAGATGGAGACAAGTTCAGTCCTGAGTAGTCATAATAATAGCTACTTTATGGCTTACTAAGTTTTTTACATGCATTATCTCATTTGACCCTTACAAGAAACTATGAAGTTGGTCTTAGAAACATCAATTTAACAAAAATAGAAAAATCCACAGATGCAGCTCCTCAAACCCAAACTTATGTTTAAGTATTCTTCTTCACTAAGCATGAAGGATGCAGAGTATGCAGTGCCTCTGATACTACCTGGGCAAATCATTCAACATCACTGGGCCTCAATTTCATCCATTGTACACTAAGGACATTGGCCTAGATGTTCTCTGAGATCCCTTGTGACTCCAGAGCCTTGATCTTATATACTTTGGAGATTAAAATAAATCTTTTCCTTTAGACAAAAAACTTTTTTCTTGCCCTTTCCTCATTAAACTCCTCCTTATGAAAAGGGCCTTGAAGGGACAAGTGTGTATCACGATCTTAAATCTCTGGGGGCAGCTCCCAAGAAGAGAGACTACACCTCTCCTGACTTCTGTCTCTTTGGTACATTGACCTACCTAGTCCTATATCTTTGATTGAAAGAGCTGGTTGCTTCTCAAGGTCTCACTGTGCAGTCCATGTCCCCAAGCCTATGATTACAGATGAGAGCTAAAATGTTCTGCTTTGGACCCTGTCCTCTCCTTTATCACTTCCTGCCATCATCACAGAAGCTGGTAGTCAGACCCAGCCCTGGGATGAGCAGGAGAGAGGGAGAGGGGAAAGGGAGAGAAGGAAAGGAGACAGAGAGAGAGGGAAGGAGGGAGGGAGAGAGAGACAGAGAGAGAGAGGAAGGGGAGGAGGGAAAGAGAAAGAGAGAGAGAGACAGAGACAGAGAGAGAGAGAGAGAGAGAGAGAGAGAGAAACAGGCCTATTGACAAATCAACTCTGATTTCCTCTCTTGTCGGCAGGGATTCAGCAGCAAGGCTGGGAATCAAGGCTCTTGTCAGAGGTTGATCAAGTGCAGATTGCTACAGGAGTGGAGTTTTTCATTTGGTAGCTAATGTTAGCCCCAAACACCACAGGAAGCAGCTGTGACAGTGTCAGGTGAGATCTGTGGAAACATAGCTGGCCCTGTTCTGACACTGTCAGTCTTGATGCACAGAGGCTTTCCTGTCCGTTCTGGGCACCTTCGGTGACCCAGTCTGGCTGATTGATTGTCCGTGGTAAAAGCCTAAACAGGCTGGAGGCAGCTCACCTTACCACCGGCTTTGTGGCAGTCAGCGCTCCCAACTCCTAGGTCCTAGGGTGGGTCAAAACCAGTTTAGGGGCAATGGCTTTTATTGTCATTGGTTAGGCTGCCAGATGGAGTGGTCAGTGCGAGTGCTGGACTTCGAGCTGAAGGACCTGGGTTCAAATCACACTCTACTACATACTACCTGTGCAACTTTGGACAAGTCCCTTAATCTTTCACAAGCTCAGTTTCCTCATATGCAAAATAGGGATAATAACAGCACCTACCCCACAGGGTTGTTTTAAGGATCCCATTGAAATGACATATGTAGAGCACTTTGCAAACCTTAAAGTCCTATAAAATGCTAACTATTATTGTTGTTATGGGGGAGGGACATGGGAAGAGAATGCTGCCTCTCTCTCTAAATCAGGACTTGGTGCAAGAATCTGTGGTGTCTAGGGACCCACCATCTAGGCAGAACCACAGATCTGGAGCTGAAAGAGACCTTAGAAGCTATCCAATCCAACTCATTTTACAGATGAGGAAACTGAGTCCTAGAGAGGTTAAGAGACTGGTTCAAAGGGTCACATAGAGAGTAGATAGTCGAGCTGGGACCTAGGTCATTCACAGTGCCATACTTCCAAAAAGGAACATCCTGTCATGACAGGGCATGAGATACTGAAGTAAGATATGGAAGAAAGTTGTGGGCTACTATTTCCTCAAGTTCTCTTCAGAACTAGGGCTGGTTCATGGACATCTCCCCAAGATGACAGCAAAAACACAAAAATTCACCTATCTATAATGTTTTAGATGCAGTCTTACCTGGAGAAGAGAAAGGGCAGTGTTATGAATTAGGTTCATATGTAGAAATGACTGCTAACAATTCAGAAATATTTTAGCTGCCTGCACCCTTAGAAAGGGCAGCTAGGTGGTGCAGTGGATAGATTGCTGGGCCTGGAGTGAGGAAGACTCATCTTCATGAGTTCAAATCTGGCCTCAGATACTTACTAAAGCTGTGTGACCCTGAGCAAGTCACTTAAGCCTATTTGCCTCAGTTTCCTCATCTGTAAAATGAGCTGGAGAAGGAAATGGCAAATCATTCTAGTATATTTGCCAAGAAAACTCCAAATGAGGTCACGAAGAGTTGGATGTGACTGAACAAGGCCTTAGAAAGGGTTGGGTGGGGAGTTAATGCTGAAGTTCTACTGAACATCTGTCAACCTGGGTGTGATTTTCTTATTATGTTAGTGTTAGAAGGCAGCTAAGTGGTGCAGTGGATGGTGCTGGTTTTGGAGATAGGAAGATCAGAGTCTAAATCCTGCCTTAGGAACTTACTTGTTGGGTGACTCTGGGTAAAGCCCTTAATCTTTCATAGCTTCTGTTTCCTTTTAATTAAAATGAGGACAAAATGACACCTCAATCACAGGGTTATTATAAGGATTAAATGATGCAGAGTCAGCAAAGAAAGTATGTCTACATGATGCTGGAGGTTGGATACCTGGGCATGGGCCAGACGAGCATCATCAAAAGCCATGTGCACCAGCACTTCTTCTCAAATGACCAGGCCACCATGGGGGTGGACTTGGCCTTGAACGTGCTCCACCGGCACCCAGATACCAAGATGCACCTGCAGCTCTGGGACGTGCAAGGCCAAGAAAGATGTGGAAACATAGCAAGGGTCTATCACTGTGAAGCCACAGGAACATTTATAATCTTTGATGTTACCAAGCAGTGACAAAATGGAAGTGTGACTTATGCCCCACATTAACTCTCCCTAATGGTGAACAGTGCCAGCATTTCTGTTAACCAACAATGGAAAGATGTGATCCTGATCAATGGACTCAAGATGGACCATTTCTGCAAAGGGAGCTGTTTTGTGGAGTGGTTTTAAACCTCAGCAAAGGTGGCATAACGGATAGAGATCTGGCCTTGGTGTCAGGAAGAGCTGCATGTCTGAATCCTGCCTCAGACACTTAATAGCTATGTGACCTGGGCTGTATTACTTAGCCTTTCTTAGACTCAGTTCCCTTATCTGTAAAGTGTGAATACTTATAGAACTTACTCCCAGGATGGTTAAGGAGGATTTAATGAGATAACTTACATAAAGTGCTTTGCAAACATTAAAGTTTACTATTATTGTTATATTATTACAAAATATTAGTATTTTGACAATGAAAATTATTACATATAATTGTTAATTAAACAATTAATAATAGTATTGTTACATAATAATAGCATTATTATTAGTGACTTTCTGCACTTTTGTTCAGCGTTTCTCAAGTAGATCCTCCCTTCTAGAAGTCAACCCTCTGTCCCAGTGAGGGTCAGGGCCCATGGGATCCAAATGCATTTGCATACTCCTCAGCCTATGTCCAGTAGTTTTTAAGTCGTTGACAATTCTTTGTGACCCCATTTGGGGTTTTTGTGGCAAAGATACTGGAGTAGTTTGCCATTTCTTTCTCCAGTTCATTTTACAGATGAGGAAACTGAGGTAAACAGGGTTAAGTGACTTGCCCAGGGTCACACAGCTAGCAAGTGTCTGAGGTCAAATTTGAATTCACGTCCTCCTGACTCCAAGCCCAATGCTCTATCCACTGTGCTACCTACCTGCCTTTCGATACCTTTTACCTGAAGCCTTATATAAAACCCACAATTGCTAGTGTCTCTTGCCAACTAACTTTTTAAAATTTACTTTGTAATTCTTCTGAATCTACTTACCCATGCAACAACTGTCATACATAGAATGTAAGTTCCTTGAGAGCAGGAATGGCTTCACTTTTTATTCTGTGTGCATCCAATACCTAACAGTGCCTGGCACATCTGAGGCTATTAATAAATGCTTTTTACTTGATGGAGACTCATCGTATGGCATTCGTGACAAAAGACTTAGCAAGAATCCCTCACTGATGCTTCAAGTCAAGTGGCCCTCCTTATTCACAATTTTCAGAAAGTGCTATGATAAGAGAATCAATCAGCATGGGCCCCTAGGCATCTGTTTCTACCTTGAAGATATCAACCAAAATGCAATCAGCTTGTGCCTCTGGGCTGGCCTCCAGGGTGGAGGTGCCAATGAATTATGGAAGCTGCCAACAGGCAAGGAGCCTACTTTAGCCAGGAAAGATGGAGCTGCTGCTGCCATCCTCCCTCTGAATCAAAAAACCCCAGGCCTGGAGGAAGAGGTCTCCTCCTTCTGCACAGGACTTCACCCAGGCTACCAAGATAGATGGGCAAGGGAAGGAGGAGACAAGGAGATGCCTATTCCTCAAAACCTTGCTCAGCGTCTCCCACCCATTTTCATGCTTAATCACCCTTACTGCCAGGGAGTCCCTCTATATATTTTTCTCTGAAAGACTGCAATAGAAATGGACCTACTTATTATGGTTTTGGCAGCATCCTTCTTAGCAGCAAGGGGATCGATGAGATTGGGTGGAGGGTAGGGAAAGGTAGCTCTTGTGGTCCTAGGAGTCTATAAATCCAGAATTGTCTTAAGGACTTGGCCCCTCAGACAAGAATGAGGAGGTTCGGCTTAAGTTCCATCTGGGATAATTCCTTCTTTATGTTAAAGGCAGTGACATCCTGACCTCTTAGTTACCAAATGAAGAAGCTATCCCTCTCAGCTCAGCCCTCCCTTCAGGCAGAGAAAATCTCTCCCCATACTATGGTTTAAGTATGGGGACCTTCCTCCTCCCATTCCCCAAATGTATGACTTATTCTTTGAGTTAGGTGTCTCCAAAAGGTACTTGTAGAAGGATAGCTAAATTGTCCAAGAAGCATAGTACCCATTACCACTAATCAACGGGTTAACTAGGACTAATTTTTCAGATTAGCCTAGCAAGAAAACAGAAAGTGTAGCTCATAAAACTGAGACAACAGACACAGGAAAAACTGGGGGGGGGGGGGGCGGTGTTTTTCATGGCAACTCTTCTCTGACACTCCCAGTGTCTGACTGTCATACACACTACTGAGCTGGAGACAAGGAAGGAAGTGAACAGTGACAATAACCTCATTTCATAATGTATCCTTGTGATCAACAACAGTAAAAGCAGGTGAAGCTTATATTTTGCTTTTGGGGGTGAGAATCAACTGGAACAGTGAGCCCAGGCCTGGCCAGAGTTATACCTGTTCCATGTGGCCTCCAGAAAGTCCACACCAGGGAAACTCGACCTTGGCTGCAACCAGGATGGCGCCAGGCCTGGCCCGGCCCCACCTGGGGCTCTGCGATCAGAGGAGGTGGGGACAGTAGGGAGCAAAGCTGATGTTACACCATAGAAGTTTATCTAAAATGGAAAAGTGAAAAAGTCTGCAATAAAAGAAAGCTCAGTCTTCTTCTTCTTCTTCTTCTTCTTCTTCTTCTTCTTCTTCTTCTTCTTCTTCTTCTTCTTCTTCTTCTTCTTCTTCTTCTTCTTCTTCTTCTTCAACTACCAGGCCTTATTTTTGCCTTGATATTATGTCCTAAGGAGCACCAGGCCTTACCATCTGTACTGACATTGGACCCTAATCACCACCAGGCCTTACCATTAACAAAGATGATTTTAATTCGACCCCTATTTTTCTCCAATCAGTATTAATCAGTTCAGTGTGATTCCATAGGGGTAACGATTGTTAGCAATTATTAGTGCTATATTCATCTGGTAATATGCATTTAGTCAGTTTAGTCAATATGAAAATGTGTATTAATGCATATTTTACATATGCCATATATGGATCATTTCATACTTTGTTGCACAATTAACACCAAGAAATGCCACCACTGCACCATCCATCCATACGTGGAACCATCAATTACAGCAAATGGAGAAGTTTTGAATGCTGTGGATAAGATCACTTACCTTGGTAGTGTAGTTTCCAGGGATGTACACATCTATAATGAGGTTGACACATGCATTGCCAGAGCTAGCTCAGTGTTTGGGAGGCTCTGAAGGAAAGTATGGGAGAGAAGAGGTATTAGACTGATTACTAAACTGAAGGTCTACAGAGCCATTGTGCTGACCTCATTGTTGTATGCCTGTGAAACCTGGACAGTCTACCAGCGCCATGCCAGGAAACTGAATCGCTTCCATTTGCATTATCTTAGCAAGGTTCTGAAGATCACCTGGCAGGATAAGGCACCAGACACTAAGGTCCCCACTTGAACTAAACTGCCAAGCAGTCAAATTCTGCTTCAGAGAGAGCAACTCCAATGGGCTGGTCAGGTTGTTTGAATATAAACATACGCATGCCATAAAGACTATTTTATGGAGAACTCACACAGAGCAGGGGTTCATATGGTGGTCAGAAAAAAGAGATATAGGGACACTTTCAAGTTCTCTCTCAAGAACTTTGGAATTGATTGTGTAACACAGGAGACACTGGCACAGGACTGCTCAGCATGGCATGCCCTCATCAGGAAAGGTGCTGTGCTCTATGAGCAAAGCAGAATTGAAATAGCTCAAAAGAAATGCAAAATGGGCAAATTTAGGGAATCCACCCCAAATATTCACATGGACTATTTTTGCCCAACCTGCAGTAAAACATTCTGAGCTCATATTGTTCTGATTAGCCACACATGGACACACTGAAACTTGACTCTAGCACAGTGATGTCATTTTGGTCCTCTTCGAGAACAAAGGACAACCAACAACCAACCAACCAACCAATATGGATGATTAGATAAGATAGATTCTTTCATATATATAGAAGACCTCCAACTTTAAAACCTATGAATTCACTGTTCAACACTTAGTCACCGATTATGAAGTTCACATGCCTAACCACAAGAATGCTGATGACCAAACCCAGCATGGGGTATGATGTCTTTAGGTGATATAAAAAGTCCACCAACTTATTTTTATACCTCTGGATTACCCTCTCTTGCCCAACATGAGCAAGGGACCATCTTATGACTACTTAATCAGGGGAGATGACCCTTGATTTGCCCATCCTGTGACCACACACGTTGATGCATCATTTCTGGCCTTCCTAGAGAGTCAAAATCAAGGTCTATCAACAAATAAGACTCTCCATTTTATTTTACCTGTTCTGAGTGTCTGCCCTATAAAAGTAAGGCACCTGGGACCAGGGGGCATCTCAGATCATGAGGAAGATCTGATGTCCCGTTCATTGAAGGGGTCTGGTCCCTTTAATAAATGGTTAATGGCTCTGAGCTCTGCCTCAGCGGTTTTTCTTGCAAATGGAATAATTTTGGACTCCACACCATTCACCTTATAGTTGCACACTGAGAAAGGGTGCATGTTGTCTCCCCTAATTTAAATGTGGACTCCTTGAGAGCAGAGAGTGTCTCATTTTTCTCCTTGTATCCTCAGCACTTAGAACCATCCTTGGCACATAATAAGAGCTTAAAGATCTGGAACATTCACATGTGCTATGCTACCTGAAAGGGAAAAAAAAGATGGGGTGATGGGTAAAAGAAAGAAGGAAGAGAGGCCCAGAAAACAACCTTTCCTTTTATAAATTTGCCTTTTATAAATTCATCCGTATCCCTGCTTTATACTTTGGCCCCCAACTGGCTTAATGTTAGCATCATAGAGGTAGAATAAATAAGATTTGGCAACTGCTGGATCTGAGAGGTGAGAGAGAGGGAGAAATGAAGTATGACTCAGGTTGCAAACACGAGTGACAATAAACAGGAAAAAGAGCTAGCAGTGCTGTTTTTGAGTCATGTCTGCCTCTTCGTGACCCCATTTGGAGTTTTCTTGGCACAGACACTGGAGTGGTTTGCCATTTCCTTCTCCAGCTCATTTTATAGGTGACGAAATGAGGCAAACAGGGTTAAATGACTTGCCTGGGGTCACACAGCTAGTAAGTGTCTGAGGCCAGATTTGAACTCAGGAAGTCTTTCTGACTTGGGGGCCCTCTATCCACTGCTCCACCTAGCTGCCCAGTAGGTGGCCTCCTTGAGCTAGGTGGTGAGGTCCTCTACTCAGGGGTAGGAATAATAGAGGGAATGAGGAGAGAAGAAAAACAGCCAGTTTGGGGAGTGTGATAGAGAACCAACCAGGGAAGAATAAAAAGACTGCCCCAATACAGGGAGTGTCTAGAAGAGATTAGATAACCTAATTTGTAGTGGACCCATTCAGCAAGGCTACATGACTTTCTTTGACTGCTCAGCAGAACAGAAGTGGATGAGGCAGATGGGTGGGATAGTTCAGGGATAGCTTTGGCATCAGATGTTGCCCAATGGGACAAAAGGGCACAGGATGCAAGGGTAGAGGACAATCTCTGGTGAATTACTCAGCTGATCAAGACTGAAGAGACTGATGGAAGAGGAGGATCAGAGGTCAAGGTCAATGCAAAGAAAAGGATCCAAAAAAAGAAGGGCAAAAGGAGAGAAGATGGGGAGGGAGCCATTGTTTTTGGTGAGAGTTTAGTATCTTACAAACACTCTTGGCTGAGCGGCCACAGTGGCTTATATTTGCACTAAGGTGCAAATGACTCACCCATAATCCTCCCTAAGAGCAGGTTTTGGCCAGTGGGGAAAAAAAGAGAGAAAAAAGAAGGTGGAGGCCGTTAAATAATTTTACCTGAGCCTCCCTGCCTTTCCCTATTGGGGAGTTGGGTGGGGGTGAGAAAGCTCTCATTCCTCTCCTCCCTCCTTTTTTAATACTATTTTTTTCTCATTAGAGTCTCCACCATCAGCAAACGCAGACATTTCAACGTACAAAGAACAGAAAAAACTGAGCTTCTGCCACAGATCATTATGTTAAAGTACATTTTCTATTTCACAAGGTAGTAACAGAATTGCTCTATTTATGTTCCCATCTGAAGTTATTTTGGGGTTTTTTTGTGTATCTTAAAAATGTTTTATTTTTGCTCTTTTTTTCATTTTGTATTTTAAACTTTTCTTCCCAAAAGTTTGAGCAGCCTTCCCCCTACACACAGAGAGGCCAGCCTGGGGACCACTTCTCAGTCTGTACTGGCCAAGTGTATCCTTCAAGGCAGGTCTGCTTGGGGAAGAGGCAGCCACACATTATCCTCTGGTGTCAGGAACTTCTGGAAGAAACAGATTTTCTTCTCTCCCAATCTGTCCCCTGGGAATGAAGGGAACTAACAGAATTTTAATGGCTTCTTTGAGAAGCCATGGAGGGAAAGAAAAAGAAAGACAAGAAAGAAAAAAAATACATTTGATAAAAAGAGTCCATTACACCTGTGGTGTCATTTCCCCCTCGAGGAACTGAGTCAAAGTGAGAAGAGCCTGAATATCATTGTTACCTGTCTGAAAGGGCTGATAAGGCCACCTGTGACTGTCAAGCCTCAAACTCTTGGGCCCTGAGAGGTCAGCTCATCTTCTCCCTGTCTTTAGCATCACTAACCCCCAAGCATTCCCAGTCAGGTGAGACTCCTTTCTGCATGGATAATTCCACAGGGGCTGTCAGAAGCTGGTTCTGGGTTTCTAATAACACTCTCTGTAAGGAAACACTCCCTTGGGTCTGTCTATCCTATATCCCTCACACTTCAGTCTAAGCCATGTTTTGGCACAAAAGGCCCAAACTCTTAAAAAAAAAAAACAGCACAGCAAAGACCACAACCACTGCCCCCTCACACACAAACCCTCAAACCCTTTTTCTAAAGTAATACTTCAAGCTAATAAAATACTTATTTCTTTGGTAATTGGAAGTTTGCTTCCAAACAATCAATAAAAAAAATATAAATCACAAATCTATTCAATGAATTAATTGGAGATACTTAGAAGAAATTAATAATGAATGTTCCAGTGATAGTTCCTTTTTAACCTTGCAAGAATATTAAGACAAAGTAAACATCTGAAGAATTGCTGTAAAGCAGACAAACTGAATGGGAAAATTATATATGTAAATGAGATAGCAAGCTGAATATATTTGCATCTTATTCATAGAAAATGTTTCCTAGAATTACTAAGAAACTTGACTATCAAGCACAACACACAGAAAGCCACAACAAAGAGTACTAAGAAGGAAAGGTGGGGACACCCACTGTGGGGTGGGAGAAAGAAACTTGCCGTTGATGTACCATTCATTTTCTGTCTTTCCTAGGAATGCTGAAGGCTGGTAAGGTGTGAGGCACTAGGCTGGGCAGCTAATCAAAGAGAACTAACAGAATGGGAGAGCCAGAAACTCCATCTCCTAAAGTTACTTGAGTGCTATTAAGGTTGTGAATATGTTTTGTTTTCTTTTGGCTGGAACTTTTAATTTCATGGTTAAATATAAGGTCCTTGAGGACAGGGACTGTGTGACCTTTGCCCATCACCCTTCTCCAGTGACATCTGCATACTTTCTGTTCCTTGAACATTGCTGCTGGCTTTTAATTTTTTCCTTTTTTCCTCAATTAAGAAGTATTTATTTTCAAACCCTCCCATTGGAAAAGAAAAAGAAAACCCTTGTAACAAATATACAGTCAGAAAAAAAAATCCACATCGACCACATGCACATTTCATTCTGCATATTGAGAGTCTATCACCTTCCACTCAGAAAGTGGGTAGCATTCTTCATCATCAATGCTTTGGAATCATGGATGGTCATAGTATTGATCAAAATATTTATGTCTTTCAAAGTGATTTGTTTTTATAATATTGTTATAGTCTAAATTGTTCTCCAGGTTCTGCTGACCTCATTCTGTATCACTTTATATAAGTCCAGGTTTTTTGGAAACCGTCCCATTGTTAATTTCTTTTTTTTAATTATTACTTATTTATTTAACATTTTTAGTTTTCAGCATTGATTTCCACAAGAGTTTGAATTACAAATTTTCTCCCCATTTCTACCCTCTCCCCCTACTCCAAAATGGCATATATTCTGATTGCCCCGTTCCCCAGTCAGCCCTCTCTTCTGTCACCCCACTCCCCCACATCCCCTTTTCCCTTACTTTCTTGTAGGGCAAAATAGATTTCTATGCCCCATTGCCTGTATATCTTATTTCCTAGTTGCATGCAAAAACTTTTTTTAACATCTGCTTTTGAAACTTTGAGTTCCAAATTCTCTCCCCTCTTCCCTCCCTACACACCCTCCCTAAGAAGGCAAGAAATTCAACATAGGCCACATGTGTATCATTATGCAAAACACTCCCATAAATAGTCATGTTGTGAAAGACTAACTATATTTTGCTCCTTCCTATCTTACCCCCTTTATTCAATTTTCTCCCTTGACCCTGTCCCTTTTTGAAACTGTTTGCTTTTGATTACCTCCTCCCCCTATCTGCCCTCCCTTCTATCATCCCCCCTTTTTATCTCCTTCCTCCTTCTTTCCTGTGGGGTAAGATACCCACTTGAGTGTGTATGTTATTCCCTCCTCAGGTCAATTCCAATGAAAGCAAGATTCACTCATTCTCCCTCACCTTCCCCTTCTTCCCTTCCAACAGAACTGCTTTTTCTTGCCACTTTTATGTGAGATAATTTACCCTATTCTATCTCTCCCTTTCTCCCTCTCTCAATATATTCTTCTCTCATCCCTTAATTTGATTTTATTTTTTAGATATCATTCCTTCATATTCAGCTCACCCTATGCCCTCTGTCTCTCTGTATATGTATATTCCCTTCAGCTATCCTAATACTGAGGTCTCATGAATTATACACATCATCTTTCCATGTAGGAATGTAAACAAAACATTTCAACTTTAGTAAGTCCCTTATGATTTCTCTTTCTTGTTTACCTTTTCATGCTTCTCTTGATTCTTGCGTTTGAAAGTCAATTTTTCTCTATTCAGCTGTAGTCTTTTCACTGAGAAAGCTTAAAAGTCCTCTATTTTATTGAAAATCCATATTCTTGGAGCATGATACTCAGTATTGCTGGGTAGGTGATTCTTGGTTTTAATCCTAGCTCCTTTGACCTGCAGAATATCATATTCCAAGCCCTTCAATCCTTTAATGTAGAAGCTGCTAGATCTTGTATTATCCTGATTGTGTTTCCACAATACTCAAATTGTTTCTTTCTAGCTGCTTGTAGTATTTTCTCCTTGATCTGGAAGCTCTGGAATTTGGTGACACTATTCCTTGGAGTTTTCTTTTTGGGATCTTTTTCAGGAGGCAATCAGTGGATTCTTTCAATTTCTATTTTACCCTCTGGTTCTAGAATATCAAGGCAGTTTTCCTTGATAATTTCTTGAAAGATGATATCTAAGATCTCTTTTTGATCATGGCTTTCAGTTAGTCCAATAATTTTTAAATTATCTTTCCTGGATCAATTTTCCAGGTCAGTGGTTTTTCCAATGAGATATTTCACATTGTCTTCCATTTTTCATTCATTTGGTTCTGTTTTATATCTTGACTTCTCATAAAGTCACTAGCTTCCACTTGCACCAATCTAATTTTTAAGGTGGTATTTTCTTCAGTGGTCTTTTGGACCTCCTTTTCCATTTGGCTAATTCTGCCTTTCAAGGCATTCTTCTCCTCATTGGCTTTTTGGAGCTCTTTTGCCATTTGAGTTAGTCTATTTTTTAAGGTGTTATTTTCTTCACTGCTTTTTTGGGTCTCCTGTAGCAAGTCATTGACTTGTTTTTCATGGTTTTCTTGCATCATTCTCATTTCTCTTCCTAATTTTTCCTCTACTTCTCTAACTTGCTTTTCCAAATCCTTTTTGAGCTCTTCCATGGCCTGAGACCAGTTCATGTTTTTCTTGGAGGCTTTTGATGTAGGCTCTTTGACTTTGTTGACTTCTTTTGGCTGTATGTTTTGGTCTTCTTTGTCATCAAAGAAAGATTCCAAAGTCTGAGTCTGAATCTGAGTCTGTTTTCGCTGCCCGTTCATGTTCCCAGACAACTACTTGACCCTTGAGTTTTTCATGGCATTACGACTGCTTGTAGAGTGGAGAGTACTTTGTTCCAAGCTTGAGGGGATGCACTGTTGTTTTCAGAGCTATTTCTACACAGCAAGCTCTGCCACACCAGGGCTCCTCCTCCCCCAAGAACCACCAACTTGGACCATGACTCAGATCTAAGCAGGCTCTGCACTCCTGTTCTGATCCGCCACTTAATTCCTCCCACCAGGTGGGCCTGGGGCTGGAAGCAACTGCAGCTGTAGCTCTGTAAGCAGCCTCAGAGCTGCACCACCTCCACCGCTCCCGGAGTGGTGGCCAACAGTGAACTTCTTTCACTCTCTCCCTGCAGATTTTCCCACTAACCTTCTCTGTTGCCTTTGGTGTTTGTGGGTTGAGAAGTCTGGTAACTGCCACAGCTCAGTGATTCAGGACACTAAGGCCTATTCCACCTGGCTTCCGGGTCTGGTTGGTCTGGGCGCGGCCCATGCTGGGCTCTGCTCTGCTTCACCCCCAGCATGGTGCAATACACCTTACCCAGTGACCATCCAGGCTGTCCTGAGCTGAAGCCCAGCTTCCCTCTGCTATTTCATGGGTTCTGCAGTTCTGGAATTTGTTTAGAGCCATTTTTATAGGTGTTTAGATGACGTTGCACAGCTCTGCCTCACTTATATACAATTCATTCGCAAATCAAGACATACCCTCCTGATGTCCTTGGTTCTCTTTGAGAACAAAGAATGATGATCAACAAGAGCGCAATGGTATTGCATTATAATCTTTATGCTTTTTAATAGGTGGCTGTCACCCATGCCTCAAATGATCTTCCTCCTTACCTCTGCCTCCTAACTTTCTTGGCTTCCTTCAAGATTCAGCTCAAATCTTACCTTTTACAAGCTGCTTTACTCAGTCTCCCCTCCAAAATACACACATACCTCAAACCCTGCCATACACACACCAGATGCTAGCTGAAACCACCTTTCATTTATACTGTACGTATCTTTTATATACATAGTTATTTCTACATTGTGTCTCCCCTTAGAATATGGACTTCTTGAGATGTAAGACTGTGTCTTTGCCTTTCTTTGTACCCACAGCTCTTGGCACACACAGAACCTGGTACACAATAAGTGCTTAATGAATGCTTCTTGACTGACTTGTATCCTCAGAGTTTGGCCCAGTGCCTACATATATTAGATGCTTAACAAATGCTTGTTGGTTGATTGATTGACCCATCATGATTATTATTATGGTAACTATTGCTATTATTATTTGGTCCTAGCCTTCTGTATACAAGGAGCTCCTTGCCTGTAGAGCTCTGATTTCCTGTGTAAGGAATTCTCCTAACCTATGTTGATCATTGACTCCTCTGTAAGCTAAGGAGTTGTAACTACCATTTATTGTTAAATGACTTGCCCAGGGCTACGCAGCTGACAGAAGTCAGTGAGAGGATTCAGCCCAGGTTTTTCTAGCTCCAAAGTCAGCTCTCCATTCCCTGTTATTGTAACTATATGAAGGTTATTGGGAGGAAGTTACTCATTTTAAGGAAAGTGATAATTGGTTGTTCTCCACCTCTACTATAGATAGAAAGAGAGAAAAGGAAGCTTAAAAACTGCAGCAAAAATATTGGCTCAGAACTAAGAAAACTTTCTGACTCTTAAATATTCTTTCATGAACATTTCTGTTATGAGGGTAGATAATTAACCTTTGGGGATGCTTTCTGATGTCTGCAGACAACAGAACTGTCTGCAATTGCCTCTATCTCTCCCCAGCCCCAGGAGACTAGGTAGTTCATAATTGTTTGGGAGCTAAGTGGTAGAGTAGATAGAGTGCTGGGTTTGAAATCAGGAAGATCTGAGTTCAAATCTAGTCTCACTTACTAGTGGTGTGACCTTGGGCAAGTCACTTGACCTCTATTTGTCTCAGTTTCCTCAATTGTAAAATGGGGATGATAATAACACCTACCTCCCACGGTTGTTGGAAGGTACAAAAGAGATATTTGCACAGTGCCTGGCAATTAATTGGCATTATATAAATGCTAGCTATCATTATTATTGGCTACCCCAGCTACTGACTTTTGACAGTGGAAAACTGGCACTTAGTTATTTAAGGGTGATGAAAAATGAAGAGCTCATACCCACTTTGGCCACTAGAAAAGTACACTGGTAGGGAACTCTCTTCTCATCTTAAACCCAAGAGATATCTGCAGTAATGGAAGTTACTACTTCTACTCTTGCCTGTCCCTATGCTTGGCTGACCTTCTCTTGATGCTTCTCTTGATGCTTTCTGTACCCAGCAGGCATTCAAAAAGCCAGCTCTCTGGGCATGAACAAAATTGGACAAACTATATACATCTGGGAATTTAATGGACATACAGCTGGCAATCCCAGATCCTACATATGTTGGAGCTTCTGCCATTTATGAATAGGGGTTTTGCTTTATTGCAATAGAGGGGAAGTGAAGAAGGGGCAGGGAAGATGTTAGCAGGCCAACAGAAACCATCAGGAGCCAAGGCTGTGGATCATCTTCAGGCTCTAGTCTGTTCCCATCTATCCTCTCATTCCTCTTCATCCTCCTTCCCCAGAGTAGTGTAAAAAGGCTAGAGGGGTTTTTTGGGGGAGAGGCGTAATGGGGCTTGAGTGGTTTGGGAAATACCTCTCATGGTATAGTATATGGATTTTTTAAAGTTACTATAAAGTGCTCATGAAGTCCACTAACATCCTACCCTATTCATGAAGTGGAAGTATCCTCAGGTTCTTATAGACTACACCAATGAGTCATAAGGTCTGGTAGGTCTTACCAAGATGGAAAAGCTTTAGCTATGGGCCCATTGGTGAGACTCGCTCTCTGCCATAAGAGTACCAGCTTAGATGAATCTGGAAAGTTAGCCAAAAGGGAATGAATGTTCCAGATACTTCAGCTCCTGAAGGGGTTGCAATCTGTGTTGGCTGAGGGAGGGTTCCCATGGATAAAATCACAGATCTTTTGAAAACACCAAAGTAAACTAAAAGATTGATACAAAGAAGTGTTCAAGTATCCTGGACTTGGATAACTTAGCATTGAATCATGGCTCTGTCACTTACAACCTGTGTGATTTTTCAGAAGTTTTTTAACCTTCTTGGGCCTCAATTTCCCCATTTGTAAAATGGGTCAGACTAGAATCCAGTCACAAGATGGTCCATACCAGCTTTGGATCTAAGATCTATGATCTCAGTCATTTAACCTCCATGGACCTCAATTTCCTCATCTACAAAGTGAGGGGTCAGAAAACATGACCTCTAAGGGCCGTTCCAATTCTCGATCTATGATCTTATGTTCCTTACAAGGAGATGGCGTGGCTTCTGTGCTTCAATATTTTGATGTATCAGTGATCTTGCCTTTGTGGGCACCCCTACCCATAGTAACCTTTTGTAAATCTTATCCACATCCTTTCATAAATCCACCACACAAAGTCCATGCAACTTGCTTGGGGTCCTGACATGTGCCCAGTAGTTACCCCTTACCCTTGCTACTTCCTTTTCCTGTGGCACATTTCTGATAATATACTTTATGACACTTCCACCCCATCCTTCAATAGCCACATACTACACTGTACTAATATCACCATGCACCTTTCCTCTATCCTTTAGGTGACCTGCAATTTTAAATCTTTGGAGACCGTGTTATTTCATAAATTCCCAGCCATACAATACCAATGAAGTACAATGATGTTTAAAAAAAGATTGACCTTTATTTCAAAAGAAATCTTGGAGTCATCAAAAACACCATGCAAATTTCCCAGGTATAATCCACATTGTTATGGTTCATTGCTTTATCTTGGATAGACACCACAGATAGACAAAACAGATAGGCAATGAACTGGGTCTCTCTCTGACTTCCGTGCATTCTCTGCAGTAATGTTTTTGTATTTGCAAATAACTTTTTAATCTGTTTGTTAAAGGTGTGCCCCAAAAGGAGCCTGATAGGGCCCTCCCAACTCTCTTTTGTCTTCTTAATGTGATATTAAAGAGCCTAGAGGAATATTCAGGGCCAATTTTGTGCCCAATTTATCTGAAAGCTAACCTTGTCAAAGGATTAACAACTAAATAAGACAAAAGAGAATCAATAGGGCCCTGTCAGGTTCCTCTACATTTTTATAAAGTCTTCATCTATATCATCTCAGTTTATCCTCACTACAGTCTCTGAAGTAGAGAATATATATATCCTTTCTGCAAATGAAAAAGCTGAAACAGAAGGAGTGACTAGTCCAAAGTTACACCAGTAATTACTGACAGAGACAAGATTAGAAACCATGTTTCATGATCCCAAGCCCAAGGTTTTTTTTTTCCTGCCAGAGATAAAAGCTTTTATCAGAGCTATGCACAGGTAGATGTCCTATAGCAGTCTATTCATGTTGGTGACACAAGACCAAAATAGGGAACTTTAGCCCTGAATTTGTCACATCTCATTTTAGGAAGAAAAGTCCATGATGAGAAATGAATCTGAAGACAAATGAAGACCTCCTTAGCTTAAACCTTCTTACCACCTGTCCTCTGTTCTTTATGCTGTGTTCAAGGCTGCTACATTTTCTGATGCTTGTAAACTTATCAGTCATCTGGGGTACAGGCCTTTGAAACCGAAAGACACACAAATAGTGCTTTACTCACAGTGCAGGGAACTGGATTTTAAGACCAGGAGTGGAAAAGTAAGACTCCAAGGCAGGAAACCTTTCTGTAGCAGCGACTTCTCACTTTTGAACACAACTCTCTGATCTTCAGTTCATTTTCTTTTAACAGTGTAAAAAGTAAGTGATAAGTGACACCTATGTTGCCTGTGAGCCAGCCAGGACTAGTCCCTTCAGACATGGATTCATATTTGTAGTGTATATTTTCTGGTAAATATATGCCACTACTCTTGAGCCCCCAAACCAGTGCGAAATCATGTACATCTAAAGGCAAATCTAGTCTAAACACCTGGTTACTAATTCACTAACAAAAACCTAGGCAGACAACAGCATAGACCTAGCAAAAACATTTTATTGAAACAGAAAAGCAAATCTCAAGAAAACATTAGGAATATTCTCAGCAACTTTCTCCCAACAGAGTACATTTCTAACTCTCCTCTTTCCCAGCATAATCCAAGACCTCCACTCCACCCCCTAACCTTGTTCCAGTCTCTTGCTTGAAAACTAGGGGAAATCATGCAATGTCTCATCAGCCTTGGGCATCTGCTATTTCTTGGTCTTGGTCTGCAGCTCTTCACAGTGTCTCTACATCATTGACCTAGCCCAGTAGTTTCTATAGCTTGGCTGTCTCTCTCCTTGTAGCTCATTTGGAAGTCTGTTCACATAGTGCAAGCCCCAAAGTTTCAATCTGTAACAAAAGTCACTAAGAGTTCTGAGCATTATCAATCAATTTATTAGGGATACCAGTGTTCCCTAATCAATTGGGTCCAAGACCTTCCTCATGATCACAGACGCCTTTGCTTGAAAAAAAAATTGTTTTTATAGACATTGAGGGAAATAGAATGAGGCAGTACAATTCCATGATTGGTCAATTCTAGAAGCAGGGAAATCTTATGGTTGGCTAAGGGAAATGTTTATCAATCATAATCACTTTGTCAATAGGCCTTTCACAGATCATTAGCTACAGATCATCAACTACAGGCTGTCAACTGGAGGCCATGTTAGAAGGGGCTTTCCAAAGGTCATAAGACCCTGTCAGCAACATCTCAAGGCCTTCCACAGGTCATAAGACCTTAGTGTTTTGAGCAATGGTATCCTACGATCCCAGGAAGTTCTGGTTTTGAAGCAAAGGTCACTAGGGAGTGGAGGGAAGTGATTCATAGGAGTGAGTGAGGTATTATTGAGGCTTATGAAATTTATTTCAAGCATAACATACTTAGGATTGGAGGGAGATTGCTAATGTAATAAATTCTTAAACCAAGCTAATACATGTTCTTACAACAGGCTAACTAACACAGCATGAATCTATCTGATAAATCCAATACAATTAATATAATCACCAATACATGGTAGAGTAATTAATTGTAGTCTACATAACTCTTATTCTTACATTAACTAAATTAGATAATTCTATTACACTTACAATCACCGATACACATTAAATCACTATGGCCTGATTAAATTGAGTAGGGGTATCAAAATTATTTTTACATTAGTCAATCATTGACTCCATTTCTGGTGGTCTCCATGACTCAGGATCTTTTGCTGCCCTCTCATGTGACTCCACATCTGCTTCCTTCCTCAATCATCTTTTCCTCTGATGACATCCCCTCATCACCATCATGGAGTCTCATAGGAATTCCAAGTCTCCACCTAATGTTATAATGTTTGACTTTGGAGGTCTAGGAAATCTATTTCCTAATCTGAAAGGATTGTACAACAAGTGTAGGCTCCCCCACATCTGACCCCATTACAAATATTTATTCATAGAAAATGAAAATTGCTTCTTTATTCACAAGGATTTCCTTAAACTCTCAAAGCTTAAGAGAGTATTTCTCATTAAGCCCAGAGAAAAAGAATCATTTGAATGTCGTTTTCTAGTATAGACAGCTCTTGATTAAACAGGGCATGGATTAACTAAAGATCAGAGAAACTTATAGATTATCTAGGACTTTCTTGACTTTTATGTGTTGGGGACCCTTTAGACAGTCCAGTAACACCTATGACCCCACCTCAGAATAATATTTTTAAATACATGAAATAAAATACATAGGATTGCAGCAGAAATCAATTATATTGAAATATGGTTATCAAAATTAAAAAAAAAGATCATGTACCTCCTGAAATTCATTCATAAACCTCAGGTTAAGAACTCCTGGTCTAGAACCTTAGAGTAGCTAACAGTCTGAACAAACTTATCCCACCAAATCAGAATCGACTGTGCATAAGGACACAAGTGGGTAAAACGGAGTCTTACTTTCTCTCTCTCTCTGGCCTTGTCACTTATTAGAGGAGCAATAGTTCCAAGAGTCTTGCCACATATACAAAGCCCACTTTTCCCAGAGCCCAACCCTACAAAAGTTAGGCCAGCTCTTTTCTTATGAAGTACTGAAACTCTATTTCAGAATCAATTGGCCAAGGGAACTGGCTCAGGTCCCTTGTTGATGGAACCTCTCATTTGCCTGAATGTAAATGGTCATGAGCTCAAGCTCTTTCTCTGAGGTTTCTGACCATGAACAAATAGCACAGATGATACTAGGGATCTGTGCTCAACTGAATCAAGGTGCTATCCTCAATAAAGACTCTTGCTGACTGTTCTTCTCCTCCTAGTGCAGAGTAAACCTCTCTTATCTATCTATCTATCTATCTATCTATCTATTTATTTATTTTTGGTTAGCTGTTAGATGAACTATGGGTATCTTGTTTCATTACAATTGGACCTAAACTATCAAGGGACCTGACTGAGTCAAGCCCCAACCATAACACCCCTTTGGCTGACAACAAAACAGTCTAAAAGAAAAGAGGAAATAATATTTAAAAAAGAGAGAAAAGCACAGAGCTTAGATTAAGAATAAATTGTTCAACCAGCTCTCAAACAAATTACCTGTGTGAAATTCTGAAAAACAGATGATTGAATTTCTATTTCTGCTGAAAGCAGGAGAAAACAATTGACAAAATATATGTGCCTTTCAAGGCTGAGAATCACTGGACCAGACTCTCCAAAGAGGTATAAGATCCTTCTTTGGAAGTCTTTGAGACTTAGAGACACTTCTTTCTTCCCCATGACTATTCACATACTGGAGACAAGAGGATAAATCAAATGACTGTGGAGGTCCTTTTAATCCGCAGAATTCTTTGGGGACATATCTATGCATATACCCTATATCCCATAATATTTGAGTTTAGAGGATCTTGTTTCTTAGAAGTTCCCTTTGGGTTGCACATCTTAGAAGCCTCTCTGTGGGCTCCCCGTCATGGTGATGTCGTGCAGCATAGTTGCTGCTTGGGCAGACATTATTCTTTCACACACTTTTAAAGGTTGTAGAATCTTCCAGGAGAAATTGGTTTGGGGAAGATGGGACAAACAGGGAAAAATGACAGGAGTATTTAGACCACGCCAAGACTAGTGCAGTTTGCAGAAGTGACTATAGCACCAAGAAAAATTAATGTACCTTAGACTTCAGAGACAAGATAGATTAGTGAAACAAAGACTGATGGTGTTATGCCAAGAGAAGTCCATTTCAGTCAATATCAGTATCAATGCCAAGAGGCTCCCAAGACTCACCTCTATATCAAATCTTCCTGGCACCTATGTGTGAGTGAATTGATGGGTCCAACTCCTGTATTGAGGAGAAAATCAGGAGCTGAAGCTAACACTCCCAGGAGACAATTCTGGGTGTGACAGCCATTTGAGACCAAGGGCCAAGAGTGTTTAATAATAGATTCATTTCCTTGTTATGACCTTGCTATTCTGTTTCATTAAATATCTTTGTTTCGAGTTGATGTGTCATCTGGCTTTGTCTATAATATTTTTAAAACTGCCCTAATAGTACCAGGAGCTTTGGCATAGTTAAAAATTGAGCTACATTGTGGATGCTCAAAGCTATTATTCCATATGCATCAGGTAATGGGAATTGGCTTGTGAAGACACCCTGGCCATGGAACTAATGAGGACGGCTGCTTGCTTCTTGTTGAAACACAACAGCTCCTAAACATCCTTATCTCTGAAGCTATTCATAGATATCTCTCTCTCTCTCTCTCTCTCTCTCTCTCTCTCTCTCTCTCTCTCTCCCTCTCTCCTTTCCTATCATTTCCCGACTCCATCATCTGCCATTTACCCTACAATCTGCCAAGTGGCTGCACATTCCCAATAAGAGATTTATATTCTAACTGAACCAGCCTCCACTCTGGTCATTTATGTTATTTCTTCCTGTCCCACTGACAGAATCATAATTTCTCTCTCTCTGTCTCTGTCCTCTGTCTCTCTCTCTCTCTCTCTCTCCTCTCTCTCTCTCTCTCTCTCTCTCTCTCTCTCTTCCTCTCCCTCTCCCTCTCCCTCTTTCTCTCTCTCACACACACATACACATACTCACTTCTGAGCATGCTAATTAAAATATCAGCTGGTTGAAGATTACCTTGTTAGGAGGGATTGACAGATGTACAGCTGATGTCATCACTGTCTTCTACTTTAGATGGTGACATTTTCAGATGCCAAAAAGACTATTAATAACCAATGATTTGGGGAGATCCTGAGTTCCTCCTTTTTCTAAAGTCTTCATTTCTAAAACACAGTCTCTGAAGGTTGAATTAACTTTCTTCTGTATCAGATCCCATCCAACCTTAAAAGGAATCTCTAATCTAAGGTGAATTCCACTCAGTCAAGCTTGGGTGGAGATGGATCCTCTGCCTAGATTGCCCAAGACTGGGGCGATCTTGGTATATGAATAGTCTCTCTGTCTAAGAGTGACACATTGTCACTCCCAGCCCCTCACTGTAATAGTCATTCTTTCTCCATACTTGTTAACCAATCAGAGTTTATTACCACCCTCAGAAACACCCCCCTTCTAAGGGCATAGAAACCATGAGCCTGCTGCCATGATGGTCTTTGGTCTTTGAGAATACCACTGACCTTTTATTAAAATGCTGGCATTATTAATAAAATGACTAATTACCTAGAAATTATGTCTCTCAAACTTTTTAAACACCACACAAAGGAGACATTTGTCCTGAGACCACTTAGATAAAATCCTTGGGGAAAACTTGGCCATTGGGCACGCTACAATCTCAAGAGCTTCTGAGATCTAGGGAAGAATTCCTCATTTCTCACAAATGCCATAGGCAAAACCCAGGGCCCATTATAGAAAGATGTGGGCCCCAACAGGATTGTGAAGAAGCTCAGCTAGAAAACAGAGAGAGAAGGCACACATTGTAAGTCAGGAAACTAAGGCTTAAGTTATAGAAAAAACATATGTTCACATGAGTAATCATTGAAACAGTTGACTTTAAGGTTTACAAAGCACTTCACAAGCATTGTCTCAACTAGGGAGATATTGTGCTGGCCCATTATTAACATCGTCGTTTGTAAAAATCATGGTCCGTATATATGACATTTGACAGCAACAATAGCAGTTAGCTAGAATATGGAGAAAGACATCATCTGGCAGCCAAAATTGCTCTCAATACCAGTTCCCTTGAAGCTCCAGAGCCCTGAGTTTGTTTCAGTGCTTGACACATTCATCTCACCTCCAAGTAGAGTAGACACCTGTATGAGCAACGTGGCCTGTGCCTGACCCACAGTGACTGTTGCTTTCTTTGGCTGACTTATCCCTCTTTCAAACTGACTCTCCAGTCTGAACCCTTGGCTTGTTACATTAATTATAGTGTCCTGTAGCATACAACTAATTCCAACACTCAGACCTTTTTCCTCCACGGGCCACATACAACTGTTTTTTTTTCGTTGTGTTTTTCCCCCAGCTATTGATCTCAGCAATCTTCCCCTCTTCTATCTCTGTCTCAAGTCCCAAATGTGATAGTTATTGAAGATTTAGGTGGGCTAGAGGCAAACCTAAAGATGTCATTCAAGACAAGAAGGTATTTTAAGAAAGAATCTCAGAAAATGGTACAAACGAGCAGAGCGGTGATTCTGGGTTTTATTTTTATTGCCTGCTAAATGTAGATTGTACCAGCCCAGAGATCTTGATCATAGATAGAAAAAGGTCCAAGTCTAGTGAGTGGAACCCTATACCTAAGTGGGCAAGGGTAAAGGTGCTAGAATTACCTAGTAAGAGAATATGATGCATTTTACTTTAAAAAAAACTTTATTGACATCTTTTTTCATATTATCATAGTTTACTCTAGTATCCCTCTCCCTTCACCTCCCAGATAGTCATCCCATATAACAAATTGTATTTTTTAAAGACAAAAAAAGAAAAAAGCAGCATAATTGATCTATACATAGAAAAAGTCTGGCAATATATTCAATAGCCAACATTTGTGGACTTCCTACCTTTGCAAAGGGGTAGAGTAGGAGTGCCTGCTCAAGACATGCTTATTCTTTATAATTTTGCAACACTCACTTGGGATTTTTTAATGGCTCTTTCTATTTACATTGTTACAGTTACTATGTATAAAGTTTTCTTGGCTCTGCTTACTTCATTCTTCATCAGTTCATGTGGATCTTTCTATGCTCCTCTATATTCATCACATTCCTTATTTCTTAACAGCACGATAATATTCCATTATATTCATGTATTTCAATTTATTCAGCCATTCCTCAATCAATAAGCAACAACTTTGCTTCCAATTCTTTGCTAACATGCTGCATTTTAGGCAAGGAAGAATGTTCCATTTGTAGTGCCCTATTGTTACATTCAGGTTCCTGGAATTTATTTGTCTCTACCACATATTCAAAGCCATTACTCACTAGGCTCCATTTCCCACTGGACCTCTTCCCAAACTAGCCAAAAATTCAACAGATGACTTGGTAATAAGGGAAAGCAACATTTACTTAAAATAGAATGAAAAGTTTTTAAAAAGGATTAAATAATATGCTGACATTATAATACCTATTTACCCAAACTACCTCCTTCCATGTTTCACATTTGGGACCCCATTGTCCTCATTGGAGATTGTCTTACATGGTATTACATACGTAGGGAGACTACATCTATGCTTCACTTTATTCCTTGAACATCTTCCCTCCAGCCACCTTGCCGCCATGGGGGAGGCAATCCCCTAGAGGACTGAACCTTTCATCTCTATAATTCCCACCCTGTCTACTAGGTAAGACCCCTGTCCCAGTTGGTGAGTGCCTCATGTGGTCCACTGTATCTAGGCAGGCTCCAGTCATTCTTCATTCTACACCTAGGACAACTTTCTACCAGCCACCTTGTTGTCCTCTACTCACCTTCCCTCTAACTTTTCAAGGTAGGGTAGGGATGTGGGTGGGGAGGGGAGGGTCTATCCTCTCTGAAGGGAATAACCTTTAATTGGTTAAAAGCTGTGAAGATCAGAAAAAGTCCCATATAGGAGGCACTGCTTGAGACAAGTCTTGAAGGAAGCAACAGATTATAAGGGGCAGAGGTGAGGATGAAGAAGGTATTCTAGCTATGGGAGATAATCTGTGCAAAGGTACAGAGATAGGAGATAGAAGTAACAGCTAGGTCAACTTAATTGGAACATAAATCACTCAAAGGGAAGTAATATGCCAGGATATGGAAATATAGGCTGCAGGCATGCTATGAAGAGATTTAGATGCCCAACATCAAAGTTTTTGCTTTATCTTTAAGGCAATAGTGAGCCTTCTTAAGAAGTCTTGAGAAAAGGAAATGACAGTCAAACATGCACTTTAGAAACATCATTTTGGCAGCTGTATGGGGACTGGATTCAAGAAGGAAGAGACTTGAGGCAGGGAGATCAGTTAGGAGGCTGTTAGAATAGTGCTAGCAAGAGGTGCTAAGGGTAGTTGTATGAGTGCAGAGAAGGGAGAAGAGACAAAAGATGTTACTGTTTCCTCTCCTTTCTAGTCAGCAAAGGTAGCAGCAATTCACTGTCTTGGTCATTCTACTGGAGGCTATGGAGAGAGGAGCATCCGAAATTCTATAAAACGCTCATGGCTCAGACCTCTAGGAATTAGCATATCTACTCACTACACCAGGAGAAATGTGCCAGCAACTAGAAACTGAGTCAAAAGAATCTTCACCCTGGAAATTATCAAGTTCCATATTGTCAATGCAGCAGCTAGAATGATGATTCCTGCAAAACCTCCCCAAAGCTCCCTGGTCTGTCCACACTAAGTACTATAACCACAAAGGGACAGAGAGAAGAGTCAAAGCTTCTTTGGGCTTGGAGGGATTCTAGGGATTGTCTACTCCATGCTTCCGCCTTTGAGTAGAACTGTAACTGAGCTGAACAGATAGCCATCTGTCTTGTACACAGTAGCTTTCAGCAGTAGAAATTCTACCACCTATCTTGGGGACCCCTACTCCAATTTAATTGGGGATATACTGTTGACTTTTCCATCACTTTTACCTCTAGCTAGGAGGTAACTGAGAAGGCCAGTTGAAACTGGTTCAAGAACTTCATGAAATTCCATTTATTTTACTCCCCCATCTTCTTGCTATAATGCTGCATTATTCATACCCTCATATTCTCTTATTTATCATGTGTGCTAATAGCATTTTCACGGTGAAAGGCAAATCTAAGAGGGAAAAATCTAAAGAGAGAATCTAAGGATAATTGTGCCACTTGTAAATTTCCATATCTCTTCCTTAAGTTGACTTAGTTAATGGCCCAGGTTCTTCCAGAACAAGTGCCCATGAGTGAGTGCATTTGGTCTTCATTTTAAGGAGTTCGGGAATGGGTTCTCATAATAGGTAAAAGCATGAGTGCAAGTACACATATTCTTCAAACCAATGCCACAACTAAGTGTGAGGAAGCTATTGTTTTTATTAAATAGCTAAGTCCTAGAGGGTTGAGGGGAATAGGAGAGTGTAGACTTGAGAGCACTTTGCAGGAGAGCCCTACTAGTTGGGAGGGAGGGATTTCTCTCACTCCAATGCATTGGCCATGGTGTCTAGAAGCAATTTTCTCAGGAGACACCCCATTCAGCAGTTAAAGAGTTCATCAGTTCAAGAGAATTTGAGTCAGTTTAGGGATCAGAGACACACACTCCAAAAGGAGGTAGAAAGACAGCCAATCAAGGGAGGAGGTAGCTTTAAGAAACAAGATTCCTAGTGGCAGAGAAGATAGCTAGCTATGGACCCAAGATAAAAACCCTGATAATTGAGAGTCAAGCTGTGGAGAATAGCAGCCCCTGGGGACTTAAGTGAGCAACCCAATCAGAAGAGATGCTAAACCCAAAGGGAGCTGTATGAAGACTCTTTGAAGAGAGAAAAAACAGCCCTGCAGAACCTTGAGTTGTGAGTTGCCTTTGCCATACATGTCTCTACTTATGTGCCATATTACCACTGTTCTCTAAGCTTATGCCCATTTTCCCCAGCATTCTATCTGTAATTGTAGGGAGAGTGTGTCCCAGATTCTTGTGCACGGGAATTTTTTGTAGTTACTATTTTTGCCATGTTTTAGGTAATACCTTTGCTAACAGCTAATTGTATTCACCAACTGATTATTAATAGGAAGTACAATGATGGGGGTTCATAAGTGGCAAACATTAAGAATGGGTACCTGCAGGGTATTCCCCTTGTACCAGAAGTTAGTAACATGCCCTCTAGAAAAGTATCTCACAGGAGGTGCTCAATTAATCTAATTAATTAATTAATTAAACACATACAGGTGCCTAATTCTTGCTTTTGGGGGTTGCTGTTTTTTCTTACTAGGCTTTCAGAAGGCCTTTTAGTCCTAGCAATAATGTGGATAGCACTTGCTCTGTGACAGAGAAGATTTGTGAGGGCAAGGGCAGAAGTGAAATGGGCTATATTAACCAGAATTATAGATTCACTGAATTGTGAAATTAGAAAGAACTTTAGAGGTCATCGGGTCAAACCATGCTCCCAAAGTAGGAATCCTCTCTACAGCTTCAATGATAAATGTATTCTCTGCTTGAATACTTACAGTCATGGACAACCCAGTCCATTGTTGGGAGCAATTCTAATTATTAAATATCTCTCTTGTACTCAGCTGAAACCTTCTGTCAATCCACTCATCTCCCCCACTATAACTTCCTTCCATTCATCCTATCCAGGTCTATGCATGGCATTCCTTCAAATAGTTGGAGACAGCAATCATGTCTCTATATTTATTTTCTTCTCTCTCCAACATAAGGATTCCCATTTTCCTCAATCATTCCCCAAGCTCTCTTAACTCCACTGCCTTTCCTCTGTTAATTATTTCCTATTTGTCCTGTACATACTTTGCTTTGTATATAATTGTTTGCATATTTTCTCCCTTATTGGATTGAAAGCTCCTTAAGGGCAGGGACTGTCTTTTGCCTCTTTTCTATCCCCAACGTTTAGCCCAGTGTCTAGCACATATTAGGCACTTAATAAATGTTGACTGATTGATTTGATCTGTAGGAGTGATAAGCATACAGAAAGGGCCAGATGCCCTGACTTTCTTAAGCATTGAAGAAAGCACTTATCTCCACATAAAAGAAATAGAGTATCGGTCTCACTTGACCTAATATATACCCTTCAGATGTCAAGTAAACAGAATTTTAATCTCTACACCTTTGTTTTAATGCTTAATCAATACATGACTTGACCCATGTAGGTACTCACTTGCCCATGCATATCACAACTCTCATGCTTTGCACTATGCGTTACTGTTGCCCCAAAAATTCATCCCCTGGTGGCCAGTCCTATGATGAATGGTCTCTCTCAGCTTGGCTGGGCTGGTCCTTGGAGCAAGGATATGAAGTCCATGGCAGAGCCTCTACCTGAAGCCTTTTTTGGGGGGTGGGGCAGGCACTGTGCAATCTGACTTTATTAGCCAAAGGCAGGCCTGGCACCTTGGGTGCTCTTGGGTGGAAGCTAAAGTCTTTCCAGGCTTGGTAGAATCTGGACCCACAGTCTCAGTAGTGCAGTAGAGTCAAGAGGGGAGTCAGTGGACCAATCATGACCATGTCAGAGCAGGACAGGGACAGAGAATGCATGTCTCTACTGAAAAAAGCAGAAGCTTTGGGAAGGCAGATTGCAGGCAAGTAGCCATTTCTAAGACATTTGGGAAAACTTATCTTCTCCCCTGGTTCAAATCTCCTTAGTTTGGAAAGTTCTGTTCCAACTCCTTCCAGAATCACCTTCCTGATGATTGGCCTAAATCTCTCTGGTGGTAGTTTTAGTAGTTTTTCTCCAATCCAAATGTCTCCTTTGTGGAGATTTGGAGCAGCATGGACACTGTCTTACCTTCATTCGCTTAGAATACGTATCTCCCATCTTCTGATGATGTTTATTTCAATGCAGCACTTCCACATCAGGGAAGGGGGGGTGGGGCAGAGGAAAAGTAATATAAAATATTTTCTGGTTGCATGGAAGGAAGTAGTAGATAGTGATAAAAGTTGCCTCCCTAGTCATTGAGCTAAGAAGTCTCTGGTCTTTTCTAAATGGCTACTATTCTCAGTTAATGACTTGGAGATTTGTATCTGTTTCATTTTCCACATAGATGTTATATTGTGGAATTGACTTCATCCAATGTATCACTTCTGAGAAAGCACAATTTCTTTCTTTGTCTTCCTTTGTCTTCCCTCCCACTGGCCCCCTCTGAATCTCTCTTCATGTCCTCCCATCTTTTTTCTCTCTCTTTTTCTTTTCTCCATATATTATTCTTTATTTTCAATTTAATAGATATTTATTACATGCCTATGATGGATCAGGTATTATGGAAGGCACTGAAGATAAGAAGCAATATATTATAATCTGCATGCTTAAGAAACTAACTTATAATCTCATGGGGAAGTATAAGATATACTGAAATAAGTGTGATACAAGATAGCATATGATAGACATTATCTATCCATGTGAGCTCTCTCCATCTATATACACATATGTATATATTTGTGTATGTCTATGTACACAATGTATACATGTTAGTATATATACATATATTAATATATCTTAATGAAGAAGCAAAGATTACTCATACCCAAGGATTGCAGAAAAAATTTCACAGAGAAAGTGACATCGAAAGGGGCTTCAGAAGCAGATTTCTCTGATAAAGGCCTCATTTCTCAAACGTATAGGGAACTAAGTCAAATTTATAAAAATAAGAGCCATTTCCCAATTGATAAATGATCAAAAGATACAATCAGTTTTCAGATGACATAATCAAAACTATCTATAGCCACACGAAAAAATGCTCTGACTCACTATTTATTACAAATTAAAACAATTCTGAGGTACTACCTCATACCTATTAGATTAGCTAATAGGACAGAAAAGAAAAGTGATAATCATTGGAGGGGGTATGGGGAAAATGGGATATCAATACACTGTTGGTGGAGTTGTGAATTGATTCAACCATTCTGTAGAGCAATTTGGAACTATGCCCTTTGACCTAACAAGACCACTACAAAGTCTGTATCCCAAAAGAGAAAAAAAAAAGGAAAAGGACCTATGTGTACATGAATATTTATAGCATATATACCATTTATAGCAGCTCTTTTCTGGGGGCAAAGAATTGGAAATTGAGGAGATGCCCGTCAATTGGGGAATAGGTGAACTAACTATGGTATGTGATCGTGACAGAATACTATTGTGCTATAAGAAATGATGACCGGGATGCTCTCAGAAAAACCTGGAAAGGCTTACATGGGCTGACAGAAAGTGAAGTGTATTATGTAGAGAGTAACAGCAATGCTGTGCAATGATAGGCTATGAATGACTTAGCTATTCTCAGCAATACAATGATCCAAGACAACTCTGAAGGACTTGTTATGGAAATGCTATCCATCCCCAGAGAAAGAACTGATAGTTTCTGAATACAGATTGAAGCATGCTTTTTTTTAACTTTCTTTCCTTTTTTTGGTATATATTTTCTTTCACAACATGAATATTATGGAAGTGTTTTGCATGACTACACATTTATAACCTATATTGAATTGCTTGCGTTCTCAATAAGGGGTAGTGGGGAGGGAGGGAAGGAGGGAGAGAATTTGGGACTCAAAGTTTTAAAAACAAATGTTGAAAATTGCTTCTACATGTAACTGGGGAAAAATAAAATACTAAACAAAATTTTTAAGTGGCTTCAGAGATAGGCCTTAAAGGAAAGAAGAGCCTTCAATAGCCAGAGATGGGAGAAGAGGAGTCTGTTCAAAGAACAAAGGCCAGGAGGAGCAACAGCAAAGAGACAAATGAGGGTAGAACGAGAACATAGCACAGAGGATGGTCAAATTTGGCTGGGGACATGGAATATAGGAAGAAAAATTATATGAGATGAGACTGGAGAGAGACATGAAGCCCAAATGTAGGGGACCTTGAATACCAGTCAGGCAGAATGTGACCAACTCTAACATCAAGAAATAGACAAAGGTGCAGAAAAGCAGAAACTATGACCACAGAGTTCTAGCAGTAGACAACAGGCACACGGCCACTGGAAGAGAGACTCAGGGGCAAGACTTCTGTTCTTTGGGGGGAAGTCAAGACCTCCTTCCTGGTGAAAATGTAACACTGGGCAGAGAATTGAGGTAGGGTCTCAGGCATAAGGGACAAAATTGGCAGCCAGTTACCACAACCATGCTACAAGGTAAGAATGGGATGAGTAAACCAGATGTCTTGAGAGCAAGTCCCTGAGAAATGGGTTTAGAATTCCTTAAATGCCTCCTTAATAGAAATAGGTTTGATTCTACAATACGAAGCAGCAACAAACCAGTGGGAATTAAGTGGTTCCAGCTTAGCAGAATAGCAGGGCCAATAGCCAATATCATTACACATTCTCTCTCTACAGCATCCTGTCCCTTTCTCTCTCCTTCCCCACCTTCTGGTTCTGTCTTTCTCTACCCTCTCTCTCCTGATATTTCATCAGAACCCTATAATAGAAACACATCCCCCGTGTTACACAGCTGCCTCTGTGCTAATCTCATTGTATTTGTTATAAATGAATGTAATGCAAGTAAAAAGCTATTTAATTAAATAAATTAGGAAGAGTACATAGCAAAGGCTTGGCTTTGATAAAATCATTCATAACCAATATTAAATCTGTGGGCAGCACACACAGACTTACATATTGAATTATATGTATGATTTCTATCCTTTTGTATATTTTTTAAAAAATCCTACCAAATTGAGGTCGTTTGCAAAATCTTTTCTATTTTTGAGGCCTCATAAAAGTATTAGGCTTAGACATAGATACCAATATGGATATAGATATATGTGGGTATACTTGTCCATATGTGTGTATATGTATATTTACTTCTATATACACACATTATGTTATAAATGATAACTTTTATGTGAGAAGCAACACAAAGGGCATCATTCATGACATGTGCTTGGAAAAGGAAGGATGACACTCAGTGGGAACCACACTGGTACCCCCAAAGTATTAAAGATTCAGAAGAATCACTTCATTGTTTTGAGCAGACTTTCTGGAAAATTTATAGAACAATATGAACAAGAATAACACAGAATGAGAAGTCATGGATGAATTCACAGTATGTGCCAATGGAGGGAAACCTCCATCAGTGAGACTGTGGGTTTATCAAACTACTGAAATACATACGGGACAAAAATCGTACATACTGGCTTATATTTACAGGTCATGTTCTGGTGCTATTAACCCAACACCTACTCACATAAGCAGGCTGAGTCTCCAGAAGAAAGCTGCTTGTCTTATCAGTGTCCAAAGGGTAGCTCCAAAGGGTTGGAAGGTGGTGTTTTAATGCTATTTGTCATGAGTCCCCCCGCTGATATATTTCTACTCATGATTATCAATTGATATCAATTAGTCAGGCAGAGAATTAGCTTTTTAGGAAGGGGTATTTACTGTAGTGGTATAGCTATTACAAAACAACTCCTCAAAAGTCTGTGTAATTCTCTCCCACAAGTACATACAGAATCCAGGAGAAATTGGGTTCAAGCTTAAAGCATGTATGATAAAGTGGGTAATTCACAGCTCCTGGAAGTCCTTTTTTTCTGGAACCTTCAAGATGTTCTCCCTAGGCATGGTCCAGCCTTTCAGTTCATCTCTTTGTAGAACCTCCAATCTGCCTTTTGTCCAAAAGTCCAGTCTACCTTTGCCTCCCAATACAGACATTATCATTAGCTGTTTTGGGGGGACATACTATGATTATGACAAGAAGTCCAAAATCCTCTGAACTTTTTGAAGTTCACAAGTTTCTTCTCCATCTAAGATGAGGAAGAGAGAAGAGAATGTGGTCGGACATCAGGCTGGGGTTTTTCTCCTCTACTCTAAATGATTCCTTTTCAGGAATTCAGCTAGAAAGCTTCTACCACTTAAGTTGCTAGATGTTTTAAATTCCCTGGGCTGCAAAGTGGTCTGCATTTTTCAATGCAGAGAGCATGATCAAGTTTCCTCAAGCCATCTGAACACATTTCCTGTGTTAAATCACTCCAGTCCATCCAATGGCTTTCAAGGACATCTAAATTGATCAAATATTTTGTCATCACTTAGTCTAAAGTCTATGATTGATTGATTCTATAAATAAGTGTTCTCACTTGGTTACGGTATCAGAGCATAGCATCTTTCACATTTACTTTAAGTAGGGTAGGATGATTTGATTGATTGACTCAACTGACATGAACAGGTGTAGTGTGTGTGTGTGTGTGTATATATATATATATATACATATATATATATATATACACATACACACATACATATATAGTTATATGAGTATCTATGTATACCCATCTATTCATTTATAAATATGTGTGTATGTGCATACATATGTATATAGTTTATATGTAACTATATATGTATCTATACATGTATGCACCCATAGCTATGTGTACCTATACATACATATAACACATGTACACAATACATAAATAACATACACACAACTATATTCATATAACATACCTATATGCATATATGCAGGTACATTGTATGCATACATGCGTGTATATCTGCACATATAAGTACTGATTAAATAAAAACTTGATCCTTGAATATATGATGTTTAACTTGAATCACTTCCATTTCTCTCTTTGATGATTAACAATGACATTGACTTAATAGTGTTAGAAAATTGAAGAGAAGTTACAACAGTTTTAAAAGTGCTGGTGTTAGGAGTTGGGCAATAAGTTTTCCTGGCAGGGAACTGGACCCTCTTACAGAACCAAGAGTCAAGGTTACTTTAGGGAACTAGTGAGGTGGGTCATCTCTCTTTACTCTCTCACAGACAAAGGGAATCCCATCCCAGATCATTCTTCTACATCATGACACCTTGCCCTGACTAAAGATGTAGCTTTATCTGGGAGAAGGGCGAAGATTAGAGGGATAGAATCAAAGGATGGTTTTCCAAGTTCTGATAGAACTGATAGAAGAGTATAAAATCACAGGATTTAGTAATAGAAGGTGTTTTAGTGATTATATAGTCCAAGCTATTCATTTTACAAATGGAGAAACTGAGGTCCTGGGACATCAAGTGATTTACCCAAGGTCATGCAGATAATCAGTAGCAAAGCTGGAATTTAAACTCAGGTCCTCTGATTATAAATCCAGTGATCTTCCCTGTATACCAGCTGGTAAATATCTGTAACGTTTAGCCAAAAATCCAGATATTTCCAAGCATCCATTATTTGACAATTCATAAAGGGAACTGAGGATATTGAGGGGGAGTACCCCCCCCCAGTTTTCATCCAGATGTTTGGAGTCATGTAGGCACAACCTCTACCTGCCTGCCCCAATGGGCTCTCATGGCTTGTAATGTGTTCGCATACATGGGTGAAGAGGCTAGGACAGGGGCCCATTAAATCCGTGCCTATGCTCGACCCTCAACACTGCTTCTCTTGTCAGGTCAGCTCATCTGCAATCTAGGCAGGAGCTGTGTGTGGCCTTTTTAATGAACTGTTTAGAATAAGTGCCAATTAAAGCATTAGATGGGCTCAGCTCCCACAGCCATCAGCCAGTTCCCAGGGTGAGTTATTAGATTGGGATTGCCACAGAAAAGTCATTACTGCAGCCCAGCCTGTCCATCCTGCTAGGTCCGCTATCCATAAACCAAAGGGCCAAAGAACAGGGCAAGTCTATCTATATTGAAGATGGTTTGGAAGAGAAGACTATTTGGTTTACAAGGCTAGACATGAATTTTTTAAAAATAGAATAAGAAATCTTAAAGAAACCACCAGAAGGTCAACTAACCCATCCCTGTCTCCAGGCAGAATTTTGAAACAGGAAGAAACCAGCACACAGCAGGGGTAACAAAGCTGCACTAAGACTTTTGGTACACCCTGTATATAATCTAATCACTTCATTTTACAGACAAGGAAACTAAATATCAAATATATGAAATGAGCCCAAGTTAGCTTCTTAGTTCTGTGTCCTTTCCACCACAATTGTAGCATCCTGCTCTTGTGTACACACATACACATTACATATATACACACATACACACATCTATACAGCTATACATACATGTATACACACACACATATACATATATATACACACACAGAGCTTTGTATACCTCAGAAAAGAATCCACTGTCTATTTCACTATTTGGGAAATCTTTCCTTACGTTCAGTCTAAATCTCTCATGTTGCTGTTTATTGAATTTTTTGTAAAGGGAATGGGAATGGAAAATATTTATTAAGTTCTTACCTGTACTAAGGGCTAGAGATATTAATGCAAATAAGCAAGATAACCCTTGCCCTCAAGGAGCTTCCAATCTAATAAGGAAAAGCAACCAATAAAAGGTATCTTGTTGCCTTTGCTCTCCATTAAGTCCCCATGATACACTCACCTCCTTTACCTTGTCCCTTAGGCCATGAGACAGGAGAAAAGATCATTTTTTAAAATAAAGGGATGGCTTGGCTGAGGCATGTATGCTAGTAATTAAAAAAATAAAACAACAACTGGAAAATGTAAACTCTAGATATTGTTTAAAAAAAGCATTAAGACATTAAAAAGAAAAACTACATAGCTCAGAAAAAGATTTCCAATCACTTCATTGTTTCTGGGGATCTAGTCTAGGAATAATGAATCCAAGACTAAAAAATTAGCTTTGAAACTAAAAAGATATCCGGCGTCTATTGGTATACTGCATCTAGCACAGTATAGAGGACTTTGGATTGGTCATTAATCTGGCGTTCAAAGATCTCCACAATCTGGTGCCAACCTATGCCTACAACAAATTTATCTTCCATTCTCCAACCACCTGGGCCTTCTGTTCCAACAATTCATTGTCCATACTCCTTTTGTGCAATCCTTTCAAAAAACATCATGGAGATAGCCCCTTGGCTAGTCAGTGATTCTGCAAGCCTCTTGGACCTGACTTGCTTTCTCCTCTCTGGTAGAATTGTAATTAGCATGGACTGAGCAGCATTTTGACCCAAGGCTCTGAACTCACAATGACATTTCCTGTACAGGTTGGGGGTAGTACATACTCCTAGAAGAAATATTCTCCACAGTTTACAGCACTGTCATTACTGGCCTGGCCATCTTACAGGCCTGGTTAGAGCTTGCTTTCTCTGAGAGGTGAGGTTCTGACTACCCTCTCCCAGCATGATGGCAGGATTGTCCTCTGCCTAGCTGCCCATCATCCCCACCCACCAATGATTTAAGTTCCAGGTGAAAACCAATCAGTCAATCAGCCTACCAGTATTTATTAAGGAACTACTTCGTTCCAGGTGCTGTGCTAGGCACTGAGAATACAAATACAAAGAATGAAATATTCTCTGTAGCACTGAGCTTACATTCTAATGGGGATGGCAAGAACATATAAAAATATATACAACATAATATAAAATTAATAATATTAAACTAAAGAAATATTATGTTAATGTATACAAACTAGTCAATGCAAGGTTATGTATAGCCATAAAAGTGAAACAGAGGAGTTTATATTTTATCTTTGAAGCAATATTTGATGCCCCTTCTAGACCTAAACCTCTTGAAGGCAGGGATTGCTCCTTATCCAATATTTCTAGTCATGCCAGTCAACAGGACAGGCTTGTAGGGATCTGAAGTAAGCTGGTGAATATAGCCTACTGATAGGCAAAGTTATTTTTCTATATACACCTCACTGCAGTTGTAGCACCAAAGCTGGCTTTATAATTGGATATCATAGGCAATTGGCTACCTACCATGATTTTAGGAATACCAGAAAAGAGCATCCTCCCATCCCTCCACGCCCTCCCCCCAAAACAATCAGGAGATTTTTTTTATCAATCCACTGGGATTGAGACCCGAAATTCTACCATTTTAAATGGTAAATTAACTAAATCAAGTTAGTAAGTAGGACATTATTCAAAGCAAATGTCCATTAACAACTCTGTATGAATTAATGCATCAGCCCCTTATGCTGTAACAGTTAACTGAGCATTGTAGACTGAATTATAAAACAGACACATTTTGATAGGACACTGCTCTGGGAGTCAGGTGACCTGCATTCTTGAACCTGTTCTGCCACAAGTACCCTCAAACAAGTCCCCCTGGAACTTCTAAGGCTCCTTCCTTCCTGCTTCAACATTCAATAATTCTTTGGCAGCATGGAGGGGATAGAGATATGGCCAGTGAGGGCAGGGCTTGTTGGCAGTGATGCAATGAGGGCATCCTCTATTCCTAAGGGGCAGAGCCTGGTTAGCGCAGAAACAGTCATGCACCAATATGAACTCCTGAACTTTTCATTAATTCACTTTGCCTTTCACCATGCCCTGGAGGATGTAACCTTCTTGGCTCTGGGACTCCTGATCCAGTGTGTCCCATGGCCCATTGAATCATACCACACTCTCCCTGGATCATCTTCTTGACTCTGTCCTTCCTCTGATCCCGTACCTTTCTATCTTTTCATCTTTTGTTCTGGGAACCATGATTCTATCAATATTGCCATTGGTCTTGGAAAGGGCTTGTCAATTAACTTGCCTCTGCCTCCTTCCACCATTCCTGTGACTTCTCAAAACAAAACACTGTATTTAATTGCGGTCCATAAGATCCAATTATCTACTTTGTGGGAAGGTTTACTCCACAAGTAAGTACTTTGTGAACTTTTTTCTTGGTGAATACCAGGCTTTGATTTCTCTCAAAGTCTCTTAGATTCTCCTCATCTTAGCAGCTTCTATGGATGGACTATCTATCCAAATGTCAGAAATAAAACAACCTTTGGCTGAAAATGCAGAAGAGTGTATGTGTGTGTGTGTGTGTGTGTGTGTGTGTGTGTGTGTGTGCGTGTGAGAGAGAGAGAGAGAGAGAGAGAGAGAGAGAGAGAGAGAGGAGCCAGGGAGAAAAAGGTGGGGAAGGGTTTTACTCTACCGCCCCTGTGATTAAGGAAAGTTGGGTAAATATCCAGGGTAAAGAGAAAAGCCAGCTGAGAACAAGCTGGGGTCACATCTGACACCCCTCTGAGCAAAAAGGAGAAACTTGAGATCCAGTGTAAGTTATGGGCATAGAGATCTGTAACTACCCTGACATTCAAGGCCCTCCACAACTTTTCACCAATCTACCTTTCCAACTTAACTTTCCCTTCTTCACCAAACTCTCTGTCATGTCCAGACTTATTGATGCATTATCTCTTTACATGTGTTGTGCATTCCTGAGTCCAAGTTTTTGTTTAGTGGTAGCTAAGTGGTACAGTGGATAGAGTGCTGGATCTAGAGTCAGAAAGACCTGGGCTCAAAGCTGGCCTCGGACACTTCCTAACGGTATGACCCTGAACAAGTCACTTAACCCTGTCTGTCTCAGTTTCCTCATCTGTAAAATATGAGCTAGAGAAGGAAATGGCAAACCATTCCAGAATACCCCAAATGGGGTCAGGAAGAGTTGGACATGACTGAACAACAGAAGAAGAAGAAGAAGAAGAAGAAGAAGAAGAAGAAGAAGAAGAAGAAGAAGAAGAAGAAGAAGAAGAAGAAGAAGAAGAAGAAGAAGAAGAAGAAGAAGAAGAAGAATGGATAGTGTGCCAAACTAGAAGTTGGAGAGACCTGAGATCAAATCCTGCTTTAGACACTTAACTTCTGCCAGAGCCAGTTGTATAACCTCTTCTAGCCTCAGCTTCCTTATCTGCAATTTGAGAATGATAGGACTTACATCAGAGGATTATCATGAAAATCAAATGAAATAACATTTAAAGGGCTTTGCAAACTCTAAAGCTCTCTCTATAAATGATGGCTATTATTATTTTTATTATTATTGTATTAATTCCCTCTGCCTGGAATGCCCTTCCCCCTCTTCTCTGCTTATCTAAGTCCTAACTTTACTTTAAGGACCAGCTCAAGTCCCATGAAGCATCAAACCTTTTGTGAATTGTACTCTCTTTATCACATATATGCAAGAGGTATACTGGAGCCACTTCATACTGGCTCATGGGAACTGATTGCTAAATTTTAGGTGTGAATGCTTACACCTTGCAAATTGACAAGTGCTATAAATCAGTGCTTGGGTAATTGTTTTGTTGATTGTTTAGACTTAAGAAAGTCATGGAGAAAATATTAATATAGATTAAATTTAAGTGTGTCATAGACACATTCCCCCTTGCCACCTCCACCAGAGAACCAATTGTTAGACATTTACCAGCACATCCTTGCTCGTATAGTACTTAGGATATTCCATCTTGTATAGATCTGGTCATGGCATTTCTCTGCTCTAAAACCTTCTGTACCTACCAGTTACCCACCAAGTTAAAGCTCTTTTTTGCCTGCTCTT
This sequence comes from Trichosurus vulpecula, assembly GCF_011100635.1. Lineage (NCBI taxonomy): Eukaryota > Metazoa > Chordata > Mammalia > Diprotodontia > Phalangeridae > Trichosurus > Trichosurus vulpecula. Next base: position 177,592,949 of record NC_050574.1, read on the forward strand.
TCATGCCATCTACAATTTGGTTCCATTATAATTTCCCTCTTTATCTCCTCCATATTCTCTAGATCTTAATTCACACTTTTCTCCTCTCCATTTTCTCTGGATGAACTGCCATTGTTTGTCCTTTGTTTTGAAGAGGACCAATGACATTATAGGGTGATATCTTGACTTGTGCATGAATCAGCTGCACAAAGTTGTCAGCCTCACTCTCTCTTCCAGAGTCAGTAGAGCCTGGTAGCAAGACAAAAGTCAGGACAACTGACAATGGCCTGTGATGCTGTGGATGACCTTGGAGTCTTCCATATCTGACCAAGCTCAAAGCATTCTACAGTGCCTGCTTTTGCCATCTTCGTGGATGTTAGAACAAATTGTTCTCATCTGCCTATTCCACCGGGAAAAATCTTCTCATGCTTGGGGTAGATACTGCCCTAACTCACCAATGGGTTTGAGGCCTGTCAGTTTCCCTCAACCTGGTTTAGCCCATCTGCTGAGACAGTTTACTGGGGTGTGGCTGCTGTACATGCTACAGCTTCTTGTAGCCACAGGTGGGAAGCAAGTGAAAAGGTGGGCACCAGCAGCCCTGAAAAAGGCTCAGCAAGCCCTCACACCAGCAGTGCTAGTCCTAAACACCCTATGCACCCCAGCTGAACAACTACTCATCCTTTAAAGCCCAACTCAAATGTGAAGGCTCCTTTGATCTGATCCCCCAGTTGGAGTGATCAGAAATAACTTTACTCTTCAGATCTCCTACAGAACTTTGTTATGTGACTAACACATTTATCATGAAACGTTATACATTAGAGTTTGACATATTTGAGTTACTCCCCAGTGGAGTTTAACCTACTTGAAAGCAGGGATTTGTATCTTATCAAAACTTTGCATTGTCTCCCAGTGTCTAGCACAGATAGACAGCACACAGTAGGTATTTGTTAACATTTTTTTGTATTATTAACCATTTTTAAAAATTTCTAAAATGTAAATTTTATGAGATCAGGAAGCATGCCTTAAACTTCTCTATATTGCCTCCCTGTGACTATCATGCTATATTTCCCACAAAAATAATGACTTTACCTTTATATGCCACTTTATAGTATAAAAAGTTTTTTCTAGATGGTAGAGTGTCATTTTTATTACTATTACTATAAGGAGATAGTCTTGTCCAGTGGAAAAAGTACTAGATTTGGAAAGAGTCTGATTTCAAATCCCACTTCTGTTACTTCGTACTTGTGTGATCTTGGGTAAATGATTTCATTTCCATAGACCTCAGTTCCTCATCTGTAAAATGAGAGCATTAGACTAGATAGAGTCTAAAGTCTCTACCAGCTCTATCTGTGTCTATGATCCTATTATGGGCATGTTATCTATGATAAATCTGAGACTCAGAGAAGTGAAGCAGCTTGTCCAAAGTCCCACAGCTGGTGAATGGCAGAGAGCCAGGACTCAGAATCAAAGGATGTGCATTTAAGTGCAGGTCTTATGTGACTACACTACATGGTGGGTCCTCAATAAAGCTTGATGATTCCATCCCAACCTGCCCACTTCAGTCCTTCCTATGGTCCTTTAAATTTGTCTGCCACTCCCCCACCCACGCACAATCATTTGTTTTATACTTAATGCCAGGACTGCGGAATCGCCCATCTGGCCAAGCAGCAAAGGTTCCCTGAGTCTGGGAGATGGGCCTGAGACAAAGGGTTTAGTGTATGGGATCTCTCAGGAGTGAAAGGGAGAAGAAGGATCTACATAATATTATTCAGACAAATTAAGGGCTATTGTATGGTATGGCAGTAGAGGGTTTGGGTGGCAGATGAGAGCAGAAAAGGAGGAGATAATCTTTAATTACAACAAAAGGGATTTAGGTTAGACATTAAGAACCTCCAGCCCATGAAGGATGTTATTCTATAGAGAAAGGATATAGAGTTTCCTTCTTTAGAGAATTGTATGTAGTAATAGTAACGTTGTTTTAAGAACAACTTTGATCAACTAAGTCATTTTGACTATTGTAAATACTCAAACTAACTACAAAGGGCCTATGAAAGATGTTGTCTGCATCCAGAGTTAAGAACTGATAAATAGAAGTACACAGAGAATGATTTTATCTATCTATCCATCTATCCACACACACATACATACATACGTACATATTTGTGTATGATGGTAGCCATGTCTAGGGCAGGAAAGGGGGAAGAAAAAGAGAAAAAGAAAGTTATGTAACTTTATTATATACTTAAAAAGAATAGCAAGTGGTAGATAATAGATTTGTAGTTTCATGTGCAATTATCTGTTTTTTAAAAATTCTATTATGTTATGGAAATGCTTGTCTTATTTCATAAATTAAAAAAATATTATCCATAGGGAGGTATTTAGATTGGGAGAAAGTGTCTGGGGGTTGCTGTTTATTAAAAACAGGTCTTTTCACTCTCAAAAAAAAAGACTAACAGAGCCAGACATAGTGATGCATTCTTATAATCTCTTGGGGATACTGAGGCTGGCAGATCTCTTGAGCTTTGGAGTTCTGAGCTGCAATGGGCTAAATGGATTGGCTGTCCATACAAAGTCTAGCATTAATATGGTGAGCCCTGGGGAGATGGGGTGGTTGGATCACTGGATTGCCTAAGGAGGGTCAAATTGGCCCAGTTCAGAAATTCCTTTTATCAAATGTTGATGGAATTGAGGCTGTGAGTTGGCTCTGTACTTCTAGCCTGGGTGAAACGGGAAAACACAATTGAAAAAAAAAAGACTAACTGATTCTTATCCCAAGAAGGGTAAGGTGTAGTTCTACAAAGAGGTGAGTTAATGCACTACACAGTTCCCCAGTTCTTTCACAGACAAAAAATTCTTTGTCTCCAATATGCCAGTTACCATTGTACTCTAACCGCTACCAACTTACAATATGTAAGTTTGTCTTGCCCAGAAAAACCTTCAATTGAAAAAGAAGGGATGAAGGGAAGGGGAGGAAGTTATGAATGAATGAATGAATGGCCTTTCCAACATAATTTCTCCACGTAAGCAAAAGAAGCAAATATGAAGCTGCAGTAAGTTATGAAATCTGAAAATCCACAGCTTGCTTTATGAGATGTTTTCCCCTGTGATTTTCTTATTCCTTGTGTTTATTTGCATAAAAGCTAATAAAAATGTATTTACACCCCAAAGAAGACACTGCAGATAAATTCCATGGCTGTAACTTCCTTTACTTCCTTTCCCTGACACAGTATTATTCAATTTATGAACTGTGTGCAAGCTACCAATGCAGCCAGCTTACTTTGAGCCTTTATAGCTGCAGGAATTGATTATGCCAATGTTTTGTTCAGGCTTGGCCAGATAATTTCCTAATATGATTCCCAATGCGGCAGCTTACCTGCTGCCTGTAGCTCAAATCCACATACCTGCCACCCTCTCTCATTCCCCTTCCCTTTTGCTTTCCTGAATATTAGCTCATCTTGGGGAGAAAGCATCACAAATCCTTGTCAGGGTCAAAAATCACACCAAGGCCTTTTATCTATCTCATGCCAAGTTTGCAATAGACCTAGGGTTTGTGATGATCCTCAATATTCTTTTGGAGTCCTCTAGTTCAGGGCTGTCCAAAATACGGCTCGCAGGCCACAGTGTGATTTTATGTAGCCTGCCTGTGGGTTTTAATTTTCACGAGTGAAAAAATAAAATAATAATTTGCATGGAATGCTTATTAGAGTTTTTAATTCCATCACTAATAAATAATCTCATTGATATTAATTTTCTTTGGTGTTTTTAAGCAGTATTATGGACGGAACATATCACATGCAATTTTCAATCTGTCTGTATGAGGCAGACTAGTCAGTATGCGCCTACCTTTATACTGTTGCATTGTCGCTTTGTTGTTTTGTGTTTGCTTTCACACTTTGCGCCTTTGCCGATCATACTGCTGACATGCATTCCCCCACTTTCTATTAGTGTACTGTATTTTTTATTCTGGGTGCAGTCCTTGAATAATTATTTTATTTTAATGAGGCCCTAAGATAACCCAAGGTTGGACAGCCCTGCTCTAGTTAATGCCTGAGACACCAGATAGCTACCCTGTTTGGCTGAGAATGGAGGCCAGGACAAGACTTGAGGTATAGACAACCAGCAGTCTTCTGTTGTTAGGTCAAGGAGGCCAGCCTCAGTGAGTGGTGAAACTGTCCATAAATGGCCAAAGACAAAAGACATATCCATATAACATAAAGGAGAAGATCAATACTAGGTTCTCAATAAATTTTTACTCGATTTTCACCAGGTTCCAAGAAGGCCAGAGGCAAAGGGGGTGTTTCAGAGTATCACCTAAGTACTACCTTTCGTATGGGCTCCAGAATAGTGATCCCAGCTTCAAGGCATTATGTGGGTCAGCACCCATCTAACACCATAGCACACTTGCCCCTACAGATATGTTTACCATTATCAGCCAACCAGAAGGCACATATTTAAGCAACTAGCATAACAAATGAGAAAGAGAAGATTCTCTACTTTCTCTTCCCATGCACACATAGGATCTATTATTAGCCCACAGGTTAACATAACAAACATAAGAAAGCGCTGGTACAGAGAACACATATGGAATAAGTATGAAGAAGCACATGCCAGGAATCTGTGCTAGGGTGCAAACACCAGGAGCCAATGTGGAAAGATCACATGAGCATAGGGCATCCATGTAGGGACAAATGTGGCCCTGGCCACCCACACCTGTAATGCTGAAGAGCTCCTTTTGTCTTTTAATAATGCCATCATGTTGTTCTCTGTTTGGTATTGTTTCTTCTCTCCTTTGAGCATCATCTCTGCTGGGCATCATTCATCTCTGCTGGCATCATGCTCACTACACTGCCCTTTGCTATCATCTACTGAGCTCTCTGCTCCCACCTACTGAGGCACAGTGGCTAAAAAGCTTTTCCCTGACTAGAGAGACTCTCTTTGAGTGAATAGCTAGGGCTACAAGGCACCAAACCTACCTAGCACAGTCAGCAAAAAGCAGCAAGACACCCAGGCAGATTGTCTGCTATCAAAATGGCACCAGAGCAGAGCAGAAGAAAGATCTGAGCTTAGAAAGAAGAATTTGCTTCAGTTTGCCACAGTGAGCTGAAGAGGGATTGACCCAAGCCAGGCCTGCAACCCAAATGCGTAAGTACAATAAATCAAATCCACTTTATCTATCTAGTTTGACACTCTAATTTAGTTGTTTTTGTTGTTTAGTCATTTTCATCCATATCCAGCTCATTGTGACCCCTTTTGGGTTTTTTTTTTTTTGGCAAAGATGGTTTGGTTTGCCATTTCCTTCTCAGGCTCATTTGACTGATGAGGAAACTGAAGCAAACAGGGTTAAATGACTTTCCCAGGGTCACACAATTAGTAAGCTTCAGAGGTTAGATTGGAACTCAGGTCTTCCTAACTCCAGGCCCAGCACTCTATCTACCACATCACCTAGCTGCCAAACCTTTGGGATCTTTTTGAGGAGGCGATCTGTGGATTCTTTCAATTTCTATTTTACTCTCTGGCTCTAGAATATCATGGCAGTCCTCCTTGATTTTCTTGAAAGATGATATCTAGGCTCTTTTTTTGATCATGGCTTTCAGGTAGTCCAATAATTTTTAAATTGTCTCTCCTGGATCTATTTTCCAGATCAGTAGTTTTTTGTGTTGGTAAGCAAAATGGCCTCTTAGCACTTAGTTCAACCAAGTGCCCTTGAAGAGTTTGGCTTTTGTTTCTTTGAGTAATTCAGTGTATTTCATTGAGTCTTACTAGGTGCTAAGCCCCAGGCCCAAACCGTATTAGGTGTAAAACCTATGTGGGTGCGGATTGGTAACTAAGGTGGGGCCCAAGGTGGGGCTAACTAAGGGGAGGTGCTAACTCCAGAGCTAATCATAGGAAGCCTAAGTTCTGGTCATTCAGATGACGTTTGATGACGTCTGAAACAGTGTAAGAAGAAAAGACAGAGCTATTTGCACAAGGCTCTCACTCATGCTGGTGCGCTGATGCGGAGACTCCAGGCAGCTGTAGCTAAGAGCCCTCCAGCTTGTAACCTGGATGCTGAGACTTTGTTAAACTCTGGTAACTATGTATTGGGATTTGAATCAGACAAGGCCTGTCTGTCGATGTTTCTGCTTTGTTTGTATTTTGCTCTGAAATTCAGGGTTCTGGTTTTTTCCCCTGAACTAAGTGAATGATATTTGTATGCTGAATTAAAGTAAGCTTGTCAACCCCTTAACATTGCTTTCCTTACTAAAGCAGATTAAAAGAACCTGTGCTTTTGCAGCGTGCTGGTGGCATTCTTGTTGTTGGGCTTGTGTTGGTCTTTCACCCACACAACAGCTGCTAGCCGGATTGTTAAAACATTTTTCTAATGAGATATTTCATATTGTCTTCCACTTTTTCATTCCTTTGATTCTGTTTGATAATATCTTGATTTCTTATAATGTCACTGGCTTCCACTTGCTCCAATCTAATTTTTAAGGTAGTATTTTCTTCAGTGGTCTTTTGGACCTCCTTTTCCATTTGGCTAATTCTGCCTTTCAAGGCATTCTTCTCCTCATTGGCTTTTTGGAGCTCTTTTGCCATTTCAGTTAGTCTATTTTTTAAGGTGTTGTTTTCTTCAATATTTTTTTCGGTATTTTTTGGGTCTCCTTTAGCAAGTCATTGACTTGTTTTTCATGGTTTTCTTGCATCATTCTCATTTCTCTTCCCAATTTTTCCTCTACTTCTCTAACTTGCTTTTCCAAATTCTTTTTGAGATCTTCCATGGCCTGAGACCAGTTCATGTTTTTCTTGGAGGCTTTTGACGTAGGCTCTTTGACTTTGTTGACTTCTTCAAGCTGTATACGTTGGTCTTCTTTGTCACCAAAGAATGATTCCAAAGTCTGAGTCTGAATTTGAGTCGTTTTCACTACCTGGCCATGTTCCCAGTCAACTTACTTGACCCTTGAGTTTTTTGTCAGGGTATGACTACCTGTAGAGTAAAGAGTACTTTGTTCCAAGCTTGAGGGTATGTGCTGTTGTTTTCAGAGCTATTTCTATACATCCAGCTCTGCCACACCAGCACTCCTCCTTCCCCAAGAACGGCCAGCCAGAACCTGACTGGGATCTTAAGCAGGCTGTGCACTCCTGCTCTGATCCGCCACTTAATTCCTCCCACCAGGTGTGCCTGGGGCCAGAAACAACTGCAGCTGTATTTCTGTAGTTGCACTACCCCTGCTGCCCCCAGGGGTATGGTAGCTGAACTGAGAACTCCTTCTGCTCTGTCCCCTGCAGATTTTCCCACTAACCTTCTCTGTTGTCGTTGGTGTTTGTGGATTGAGAAGTCTGGCAAATGCCACAGCTCACTGATTCAGGGTGCTAGGGCCCGTTCCGCCGCCCCCAGCTCCATGCGCAATAGACCTCATCCAGCGACCATCCAGGCTGTCCCGGGCTGGATCCCTGCTTCCCTCTGCTGTTTTGTGGGTTCTGAAGTTCTAGAATTTGTTCAGAGACATTTTTATAGGTTTTTGGAGGGGTCTGCCGGGGAGCTTATGCAAGTCCCTGTTTTCCAACAGCTGTCTTGGCTCCATGCCCCTACTGCTAAACCTTTGAAGTGTGGCAATCATACTCTTTCCACCTCCCTAGCCTCAGAATTTGTTGTAATTTTCTGGTGTTGATCCTGCTTCTGTTTTAGAGAGAAGATGACCAGGCTCTTGGTCTTGGAAGTCTGAACAGTTGGTAACCCATAGTTATTATCTTTGATGATGATGATGATGATGATGATGATGGTGTTGATGATGATGACAATGATGATGACGATGATGATGATGATATGCCTTAGATCTCAAAGAGCAAGAATAAACTCCCAGGGTTCATCTACACATCACTTCTTTTTCCACCAAAGTAGTTATCCCAACAATCTGAAATAATAAGGCTTCAGCTTTGGTACTCATACCTCATCAGTACTCTCAGTTGCTTCTGCCCCTGTGATAGGAGGCTAGAGCAAGAACTCCTCCCATCACATCTCTTTATATAAGGTTCAGAAATCCCAGCCGCTTCTTCATTTTCCACTAGCTTCTCTGCTTGGCAGCCATGCTGTGTACCCCCTTGCCCATGCCCCCTCTTTTTTCACCTTCTTTTTCTGTATTGGCTTACCTCAATAGATTGTAAGCTCCTTGAGGGCAAGGATTGCATTCCATTTTCTCATTTGTACCCTCAGTGCTTGGTGACAGTGTCTGGCATATAGTAATCACTTAATAAATGTTTGTTATGTCATAATAAATTGTGTCATAATAAATCATATTGTATCAAAATAAAGGAACCTCAATGATAAATGGAAGGCATTTTGCTAAGTCTAGGAGAGAACTTGGTTCATTAACCCTTGGGGCAAATGTCTTCTTGGGCAGAGAGTAGCTCTTTGAAGTGAGTATATTCTCTAATAATGGTGGATGGCAGGTAATCAGCTCACTAAGGCAACTTTATGTGGTTTCTAGTGACTGAAGTGTGTTATATTTTGAGAATTCCCCTCTGGGATCTCAAGGTGCCATTATCATGTACAAAGTAATGAAGCTGTGGGGGATGACAGCACTTTACTTAATCTGCTGATTTCTGTTGATTCTGTTGACTAAATTACCTGAGTCATTGAAGTGGAGAAGGGGAAGAAAGATATCTACAACTGGAGGGAAATCAACTCCCAATAGAAAGAACCATCCCAAAAGGGCTATCTCAAGTTCAAGGGTATCTCTATGATTGTGGGCACCATATCAATAGAGATCTACATGGAAAACCCCTTCTTTGCCTTTGAATGGAGAGAAAGTGTGTGTGTGTGTGTGTGTGTGTGTGTGTGTGAGAGAGAGAGAGAGAGAGAGAGAGAGAACTCACCAATAGTCTCACATTTGTGAAAAATCCATTTTTCCTCCTTGTTGTCCAAACAGTTCAAACGCAAATTTATTTGAGGGAGTCAGTGTGGCTTTTTGATCCATCATGACAATTGGATAATAAAGGAAATCTATAGATGGGAGTTCTTATATACGGGAATTATCTTGAGGAACATACCTCAGAGTTCAAAGATAAATTAATAAAGACCCATTCTGTACCCACTGTGAGCAGCATTGGTTTGGGTTTGGACCTATACTTTACAAAGAGCTGCTAGATTTTCACACATTTCAGGTTGGTCACCATTCTCTGGAGGCACAGGCCACACATAAAATATGTGTGACTTCCTGCAGAATTCTGGACTCAAAGTAAGGCTTTTTAACTATGTGTCATCAACCTCTTTGTCAGTCTGGTTAAACCTATAGACCCTTTCTCAGAATGTTTTTAAATACATAAAATAAAATATATACATTTATTAAAGAAACCAATTATATTGAAATACAGTTATCAAATTAAAAAAAAATAAGTTCATAGACCCCATGTTAAGAACCTTTGGCTTAAGGTGAAAAGTTTAAGTAACTAGAATGATTTTCTTTCTTTATCACCCTCCTCAACTCCCCCCACACACCTGTAATAACTCTTACCTTACTCCATCTAAATATACACAAGAATCTTAACTTTACTCTCATCCCTACACATATAACTTCCTTAACCCTGGCCCTATCCACACCTAACAAAGCTAATCTTATCCCCATATAATCCTCCAAACACCTCACAACCCTAACTTTACCTCTATTTGCAGGCAGGAAGGCAACATGTGTTTATTAAGGAATTATTATGTGCCAAGCATTGTGTTAAATTTTAGAGATACAAATACAAGCCCCCTCCCCCAAGAGCTCCTGCCCTCAAAGATCATACATTCTAGTGGAAGAAAACAATACATATAAGGGAACTGAAAAGTCAGGGGGAATGAGGCCTGGTGACAAAGTCTGGAGACTCAAAAACATGATGGAGAGGTGAATGAAGCATGATTGGCCTGGGTTCTTCTCCAAAATGACACCTCCCCCCCACCCTCCAAAGGAACTCACCAATATGAGAATGGGGCTAGCATTGTAAAAGAAAGGTCCAGGGCAAGAAGGTCCCAGACACTGAGGGAAGTTCCCAGGTAAGAAGGCAGTTGAGTCACTGTGGTGTGGTCTGGAAAGTCACAGTAAGGAAGGGAATAAACCATGACCAGCCTGGGCCTATCCCCCAAATGGAAGCCCCACTGCCTGGTGTAAGGAGACCAGCAAGGAAGAGGGATGTTGCCAGGGTAAGAAAGCCATTTTCAAATATCTAACAAGCCTAACCTTACTAGCACGACTAGACACCTAAATTGATTCACTAATAGACCTGATTTTACCCCCATTTAAAAAACAACTTTAATCTTACCCATACACACAATACACTAATAATCTTAAACTTACCTCCGACACCTAACAATCCTGCTCTTACACACATAACAATACTAATTTTCTATAATCACCAATAACATGTTTTCACTTGATGATCTCATCTGCTCCCATGGATGCAATTATTTCTTTCTGCAAATGATTCTAAGATCCATTTATCCAGCCCTAAACTCTCTCCTGACCTGTCTCTCTCCTGACCTCTCTCCTGTCTCACATTACCAACTGCCTCTTGGGCATCTCAAATTGGATGCCCTGTGGACATTTCAAACTCAAAATGTCCGAAATTAAACACATTATCTTTCTCCCCAAACCTTCCCCTCATTTGAACTTCCTTATTACTGTCAACAGCACTACCATTCTCCCAGTCACCCAGGCTCTTAACCTAGGTAGCATTCTCAAACCCCTCACTCAAATTTAACCTATGTATTGAATCTGCTGAAAAGTCTAGCTGTTCCTAATTCATAACATCTCTCAAATATGTCCCCTTCTCTCCACTCCCACATAGCTGGGTCCCTCATACCTAGACCATCATAAAAGCCTGCTTGTTGGTCTCCTTACCTAGAGTCTCTCCCCACTCCAGACCATCCTCCAGAACTCAGCTGCCAAAGTGATTCCTAAAACATAGTTCTGGTCATGTCACCACCCCCATTCAGTAAATCACAGTGGCTCCTATTATCTTCAGAACCAAATGTCAAGTTTTCTATTTGGCTTGTAAATCTCTTGATAACTTGGTCCCTTTTTATCTTCCCAATCTTCTTCCATGTTACTCCCCTTCACATAGTCTATGGTCCACTGGCCTCCTTGCTTTTCTTCAACCAAGACCCTCCATCACCTTCCCCCTGACTAGCCTCCTGCCTGGAACAGAAGTTTGGTTCAACTGCAGGCCTTCTCTGATCCCCCTAAGTACTAGTACCTTCTCCTCAAAATTATCTTTTATACCTTTTGTACACAGTTGGTCTATAAATGCTCATTGATTGATAGGGTGAGGCTATACTTATACTATATTCTGTACTGGTCTGACCACATCTGGAATGCTGTATTTGCTTTTAATTGCCACATTTTAGGAAGGACATTGACAAACTGGAGCACATGCAGAGGAGGATGGCCAGTATAGTGAGAGGAATGGAGACCATTCTATATCAGGACCAAGTGAAAAAATCAGGACTGTTTAAGATTGAGAAGATATGATTCGGGAGGTATGTAATAGCTATCTTCAAGTACTTGAAGGGCTGTTCTGTGGAAGAGAGATAAGATACTACGCTTTTCTTGGCCAGAAAGGGAGGACATAGAAACAACAAGTTGAAATCATAGATAAGCAGATTTTGGTTCAACCTAGGGGTAAATTTCATAATAATTGGAGAGGTCTTAAGACAGAATAGGCTGCCTTAGGAGGTGGCAGAGTTTCTAATTACAGGAAGTCTTTAAGCAGAGACTGGGCAACTGCTTCATAGGCATGATCTGGAATGTCCCATTCAATCAATCAATCAACATTTATTAAGCACCTACTGTGCTAAGCACACTTTCAGAGAGACTAGATGGCCATTGAGACCCCTTCCAACTCTGAGACGGCTGTGATTCTGTAGCCTTACCTTCGTGGCCATACCACAACCCTGAACTTAACCCTATTTATCCCTACAATCTAAGAACTATCACCTTACTTTCATTTCAACACATCTAACAATCCTCACCTTACCCAATTCTTACATACTTGCCAAAGCTGATCTCATTCCATATATACATGCACACTTCTAACAACCTTATCTTATCCTCACTCTTATCAACCTAACAAATCTTATCTTTCCCTGCAGTATACACAAAAGGACTCCACACACACACACACACACACACACACACACACACATACGCACACACACATATCCTTCCATACCTTCCCCTTCTACAGCATTGCCCTTGCCAGCTTTCTCTGACCTACATTCTTCTTCATTTTCCCTGTCTCCCTTCCTTCCAACTCGGAGCTAGACCAGGAAAGAGACTAATCATAGTAAGTCATCTGTCTCAGATGGTTTGGTGGACAGTGGTGCTTGGAGATGGGACTGGACTTGATGACTTTGAGAGGTCCCCTAACATGACAGCTGCATGACCACAGACCCTTCCAAGTCAATTTGCATTCCCCAGACCCACTAACTTCCTTAGAAAGCAGGATGACAGCAAGGGTGAATCTACTATGACTTTCAAGCAGGAATTTGCATGCTTGACTGAAAGAGACAATCAAGCGGGTGCCCCTTGCTGCTGATATGCCTTTTTCTATGGTGCACAGTGATTAATGCTGAGTCCCTAAGGTATTTCTGATCTTGGCCTGTCTTTGCTTCACTTTTCAGGACACACTGGGCTCTGTTCTCCTTCTCTTTTGGGCTTCTCTTTGGTGTGCCTTCCCTCTGGGGTTCCACCTGTGAGTGACTGTTTGTCCTTCTCAGAACTCCAGATTGTTGAATGTCTTCAGCTGTGTTGCTGTCAAATCTCTCCTGATGGTGCTGAGCACTTAAACCAAAAAAACAGGATAGAGGAGAAAACAAAACACAGGCCCTGCTGGGAGAATGGCTCTACTGACCCTCTGGATGTATGTAAGCTTCCCTCCTGGGGGCTCCTGCCACGTCACGCTTACACGGACATGGCTCCCACCCCCACACTGGGCCACTTTCATCTCAACACGGTGCTTTTGGAGTCATCAATTAAGCAGCAATTCAATTTCATGGAGAGGCTTATTCTTGACCCCTTGATGATTACTATGTCAAAAACAAGTCAGAATATGAAAACAAGCCATTGGAATCATGAATCACCATGGCAGCCCGGCCATCCAGCACCAAGGCACTGACTGGAGCTGGCACTGGGGGAGGAAGGAAAGGAAATTCCATTTGTTTTCACAGTGGTCATCTAACTCAGCTGACATTTTCAAGCTTAGAGAAATTTAACTATAACATACATGGCAGTGGGCAGAGGCAAAGCAAACACTAGGTCCTATTGAGCAAGTATCTTCTCCTACACTGGAGGACCAAGGCTTTCTTTCACTCCCCTGTGTCTCTCCCTCTGTCTGTCTGTCTCTGTCTCTGTCCCTCTCTCTCTGCCTCTGTGTCTCTTCTCTGTTCTCATCTGTCTCCTTCATCTCTGTCTCTGTTTCTCTCTCTTCTATATCAGTCTCTATATCTGTGTCCTTGGCTGTCTCTCTCCTCTGTCTCTGTCTCTATCTCCCTCCCCTTTGTTTTCTATTCTTCTCTAGCTTCTCTTCTGAGATTCTTCATTTTGTTTCTACCTTCTGGCTGTTGTTTTTTCCTTTCCTCTCATCAGGATACTGGTTCTTAGACCCTTCTCTTTTGGTAAGATGTGATGGGCCTTTTTCTATCTGAAAAACCCAATTGGTATAGTAGATAGAGTGTCAAACTTGAAATCAGGAAAACCCAAGTTTACTCCAGACACTGTATGATCCTGAGCAAATTATTTAACCTCTCTCAGATTCATTTTCCTCATCTGTAAAATGGAGATTCTACTAGCACCTATATCATAACATTGTCAGGATTAAATCAAATGAGATTTATATATATGTAGGTATACATACACATGTATATATATATACATATATATGCACATATATGTGTATATATAATTCTTTGCAAACCTTAAAGTGTTACATAAATGCTAACTATTATAATCTCTCAATCTTTTATTTGCTTTCACCCTTTTGTTCTCTTCTCTCCTTCTCCGCCTGTCCCTTATTCGCTCATTTTTCCTTTCCTCTCTCGTCTCTTTCATCATCATTTCAATGCTCTCCTCTAAGCCCAATTTTTTTTCACTCCCCCTACTTTTGTCTTTTCTTTTCCTGCTTTTCTTTCTTCTCATCTGAACTAGTCATTTACAGTAACTCAGATTGGGATAACCATCTCAAACTATGTCTTTTCCAGTATTTCTTTTTTTGTGGGGCAGGGCAATTGGGGTTAAGTGACTTGCCCAAGGTCACATAGCTAGTACATGTGTCAAGTGTCTGAGGTCAAATTTGAACTCAGATCCTCCTGACTCTAGGGCTGGTGCTCTACCTAGCTGCCCCTTTTCCAGTATTTCTTAAAGCAATCCTGAATGGCCCAGAAAGGAGAAACCAGGCAGGGGAGAAAAATCCAAAGAGATTTTTTTTTCTTCCTCAAGAACTGGATCTTCTTTGCTCATCTGAATCTCCCAGTGTTCTCACACAGACTCAGTACCTTTACTGAAATCTGACTTAATTCACTGAAAGGAGAATCTACACCGTGAGGATCTACCTGAGGGATGGTCCCCTGGGCAGAAATCTGGCAACTGTCTGTTTCTACTGAAGGCGTTCTTCTAATGAGGCAGCAAAGGTTACTGCCAGGACATTTTGTAAACAACGAGGGATCTCTCTCCTCTTTAGGGATTCCTGGTGCCCAAGGCCTCCTGAGCCAGCTGATTTATTTCATATTTATTTGGAGTCATTACAAGATCATCTTCTCCCAGTTCTTGGTAATGAGCCATATGTTCTTATAGGAAACACGGCACGCTTTCCCTCGGTGGCTTGTTTTGCTGGCCAGCTCCCCAAGGAGGTTGGAATTGAGGACTATTTTTATTTCAAGAACAAGAACATTGCAGATATTGTGGCACTGAAAGAAATCCTCAGGAAAGATGGGTTTGGGGACAAATACTACTTCAGAGGGAAGCCTTGGTGTCTGTTCCGAAACATCAGCTACCAAGTGAAAGGTGACACATAGTTTATCTTTATCACTGACTGATATTTGTCTGTTACTCACCTGGAGAACATTGGTATTCAGTATTCTTTGCTTCACCCCCTGCATATCTTGTTTCTGCCCCTAGGAAATACTGTTACTCATTTTGACCACATCGATAGTTGCCAGCATGGATGGGGTTACATTCACACACGGACCTCTATTAAGGAAGGTGAGCCTGTTTCAAAGACAGTGGTCAGAAGCTTCCTTACCAGAGGCCGAAGTAATAATGCTAGCTCATGTTTTCATTGCATTTTATACTTTAAAAAGCACTTTCTTCTGGGAAAAAAGCAATTAACAACAACACCCTTTTAGGTAAGTAGCCCAAGTATTATTTTTCACATTCTCACAGCCATTAATCCTGAGTGTGCAGCAAGACTTGTCCTGGCCTTTCCTATCTTTTCCCTATATCCTCTCTCATTTGGTGAGCTCATTACCTATCATAGCTTCATTTTTATCATATCTATGCAGATGACTTCCATTTTTATATGTCTAGACCTAGTCTCATTCACTCCTGAACTCCCTCCTACCTATCCTGAGCTCTTCTCTTATGAGAGGTTAATCTCTGTTTACCATCTCAGGGAGAGGGGGTGAAGAAGGAAGAATAGAATTTGGAACTTTAAAAAAAACAGCAAATGCTAAAAATTGCTTTTATATGTAATTGGGAGAAAATAAAACATTATTTTAAAAAGTTTTTAAAGAGAAAGGTAAATCTCTTCAAGATTAGACATTTTTGACTGGATGTCTATCTCAAATTCAAGATGTCCAAAACAGAACTCATTATATTTTCCCCAAACTCAACCCTCTACTGAACTTCCCTATTAATATTGAGGGTAACAACCTTCTAGTTACCTAGGTTCACAACCTCAGTGTCATCCTTATTCTCACTCAATGATTAATTAATTGAGTAAAGCTGAGAGAGAGAGAGAGAGAGAGAGAGAGAGAGAGAGAGAGAGCTAATTAGTACCATATTCTAAACACACAAGGGCCTTAGAGGCCTCAAAGACCTCACTTTGTCTCCCATTTATTCATCAGCCCTTTCAGAGTTTTCTATGTACAAAGCCTGGGGAAGAATAACATGGAAAGTATAGAGATACATCCCAGGAGAATCTCTGTTTTAAGGAAGAAGGACATTAAATCATAAACTCCTCGAGGGCAAGGGATGTGGTTTATTTTTTCCAGCTCGTACTTGCATTCCAAGCAGTTACAGCATGTGGCATATAGCAACTCTTTTTTTTCTTTCTTTCTTTTATTTAATATTTTTTAGTTTTCAGCATTGATTTTCACAAGAGTTTGAATTACAAATTTTCTCCCCATTTCTACCCTCCCCCTCCACTCCCCCCATCCCCTTTTCCCTTACTTTCTTGTAAGGCAAGAAAGATTTCTATGCCCCATTGCCTGTATATCTTATTTCCTAGCTGCATGCAAAAACTTTTTTTGAACATCTGTTTTTAAAACTTTGAGTTCCAAATTCTCTCCCCTCCTCCCTCCTCACCCACCCTCCCTAAGAAGGAAAGCAATTGAACACAGGCCATATGTGTATCATTATGTAAAACCCTTCCACAATACTCATGTTGTGAAAGCCTAACTATATTTTGCTCCTTCCTATCCTATCCTCCTTTATTCAATTTTCTCCCTTGACCCTGTCCCTTTTCAAAAGTGTTTGTTTTATATTACCTCCTCCCCCATTTCACCTCTCTTCTATCATCCCCCCCCCCATTTTTATCTCCTTCTTCCTTCTTTCCTGCAGAGTAAGATACCCAATTGAGTGTATATGTTGTTCCCTCCTCAGGTCAAATCCGATGAGAGAAAGATTCCCTCATTCTCCCTCACCTGCCCCCTCTTCCCTTCCTACAGAACTGCTTTTTCTTGCTACTTTTATGAGAGATAATTTACCCCATTCTATCTCTCCCTTTCTCCCTCTCTCAATATATTCCTCTCTTGTCCCTTAATTTTATTTTTTTTAGATATCATTCCTTCATATTCAGCTCACCCTGTGCCCTCTGTCTCTCTATATATGTATATTCTCTTCAGCTACCCTAATTCTGAGGTCTCATGAATTATACACATCATCTTTCCACGTAGCAATGTAAACAAAACAGTTCAACTTTAGTAAATCCCTTATGGTTTCTCTTTCTTGTTTACCTTTTCATGCTTCTCTTGATTCTTGTGTTTGAAAGTCAATTTTTCTTTATTCAGCTGTGGTCTTTTCACTGAGAAAGCTTGAAAGTTCTCTATTTTATTGAAAATCCATATTTTGCCTTGGAGCATTATACTCAGTTTTGCTGGGTAGGTGATTTTTGGTTTTAATCCTAGCTCCTTTGACCTCTGGAATATCATATTCCAAGCCCTTTGATCCCTTAATGTAGAAGCTGCTAGATCTTGTGTTATCCTGATTGTGTTTCCACAATGCTCAAATTGTTTCTTTCTGGCTGCTTGCAGTATTTTCTCCTTGATCTAGGAGCTCTGGAATTTGGTGACAATATTCCTAGGAGTTTTCTTTTGGGGATCTTTTTCAGGAGGCGATCTGTGGATTCTTTCAATTTCTATTTTACCCTCTGGCTCTAGAATATCAGGGCAGTTTTCCTTGATAATTTCTTGAAAGATGATATCTAGGCTCTTTTTTTTATCATGGCTCTCAGTTAGTCCAATAATTTTTAAATTATCTCTCCTGGATCTATTTTCCAGGTGAGTGGTTTTTCCAATGAGATATTTCACATTGTCTTCCATTTTTTCATTGCTTTGTTTCTGTTTTACAATATCTTCATTTCTCATCAAGTCACTAGCTTCTACTTGCTCCAATCTCATTTTTAAGGTAGTATTTTCTTTAGTGGTCTTTTGGACCTCCTTTTCCATTTGGCTAATTCTGCCTTTCAAGGCATTCTTCTCCTCATTGGCTTTTTGGAGCTCTTTTGGCATTTGAGTTAGTCTATTTTTAAGGTGTTATTTTCTTCAGTACTTTTTTGGATTTCCTTTAGCAAGTCATTGACTTGTTTTTCATGGTTTTCTCGCATCACTCTCATTTCTCTTCCCAATTTTTCCTCTACTTTTCTAACTTGCTTTTCCAAATTCTTTTTGAGCTCTTCCATGGCCTGAGACCAGTTCATGTTTTTCTTGGAGGCTTTTGATGTAGGCTCTTTAACTTTGCTAACTTCTTCTGGCTGTATGTTTTGGTCTACTTTGTCACCAAAGAAAGATTCTAAAGTCTGAGTCTGAATCTGAGACAGTTTTCACTGCCTGGCCATGTTCCCAGCCAACTTATTTGTCCCTTGAGTTTTTCATGGGGGTATGACTGTTTGTAGAGTAGAGAGTACTTTTTTCCAAGCTTCAGGGGCTGCGCTGTTGTTTTCAGAGCTATTTTTACACAGCAAGCTCTGCCACACCAGTGCTACTCCTCCCCCAAGAACTGCCAACCTGGACCGTGACTCAGATCTAAGCTGGCTCTGCACTCCTGCTCAGATCTGCCACTTAATTCTTCCTACCAGGTGGGCCTGGAGCTGGAAGCAACTGCAACTGTAGTTCTGTAGCTGCACCTCCTCCGCTGCCCCCATGGTGGTGGCTGAACTGCAAACTCCTTTCACTCTGTCCTCTGCAGTTTTTCCCACTAACCTTCTCTATCATCTTTGGCGTTTGTGGGTTGAAAAACCTGGTAACTGCCACAGCTCACTGATTCAGGGCACTAGGGCCTGTTCTTTCCGGCTTCCGGTCTGCTTGGTCTGGGTGCAGCCCATGCTGGGCTCTGCTTCACTTGGCTCCCAGCTCCTTGTGATAGACCTTACCCAGTGACCAGACTGTGATGGGCTGGAGCCCTGCTTTACTCTGCTATTTTGTGGGTTCTGCCATTTTAGAATTTGTTCAGAGCCATTTTTATAGGTGTTTGGAGGGACCTGGGGCGGGGAGCTCACACAAGTCCCTGCTTTCCAGCCGGTTTGTTTGAGGGAAGGCAGGGCAATTGGGGTTAGGTGACTTGCCCAAGGTCAGATAGTAAGTGTGTCAAGTGTCTGACACCAGATTTGAACTCACGTCCTCCTCACTTGAGGGCTGGTGTTCTACTCACTGTACCACCTAGCTGCCCCTCTTGCCTTTCATTCTTGAAGAGCATGCCCCACACTCAATGTGACAGAGACTCTTGTCAATCATTCTTAGATAACCAGACTCTGGGACTCCCAAGAGTATGACCCTCCCCTTGGTTTAGTCTAGGCCCTGATCCGGATCTGAAGTTTAGACACTGCATAGTCCCTGGCACATAGTAGGTGCCTTGACACTGTTCCAGAGCTAAAGCAACCAGAATTTCCCCTTCAAGGTCATCACTGTGTTCATGCGACTATCCAAAGGTACCTCAGCATCTGTACTTATCTATATAGTGTAGGCCTCTTTGCTTGTGGTGAGGCAAATAGTATTGAGCAGCCAGAGGCAGTGGCAGATGTTCTTGGGGCTTCCAGGTCTCTACCAACTTTTCCATTTAACATAATGGAATTATAACCTCTAAAATAGAAGTTCTTAATGTGTGTGTGTGTGTGTGTGTGTGTGTGTGTGTGTGTGTGTGTGTGATGTCACCATTTAGGCAATCTAGTGATGCCTATTGGCTCTTTTTCAGAATAATGTTTGTTGCCGACATTAATAATGGAAAGAAATTCTAATTTCCAACTAGAGGTTAGTGAAAATTAAGATGGATTTTTTCCCATCTAAGTTCATATACCCTCCTAAAATCTAACCACAGGACTTAAGTTAAGAACCCCTGTTCTACTATGATTGGTTATAGAACTAATGTCTCCTCTGGCAGAAAAGTATCAAATGAGATAATATTTGTAAAGCACTTAGCACAGGGCCTGGCACATAATAGATGCTTAATAAATGTTTTCCCCTTCCTCCATTCCCCCCCACTCACCCCAACCAATCCCTTCCACTCGGGGTGTTATAAAGCTCAAATGAGATAATGGATATAAAATATTTTGCAAACCGCCAAGTTCTCTACAAATACCAGTATCATTGTTATTATTGTTGCTGTTAGCTTACATTCAACAACCCTCCGGTCCAATGATGACTTCATTCCCCAGCCTTCTGCCGCACTCCTGCTGAGGTCAAGCAACATTTATAAAGTAATACAGGGTTGTACGGTGGAGTGTTGAAAGTGAATTCTCTGAATGCACACAATGCATTTAAGTTTAATCTGTACTATTAATACTTTCTCACAATTAGATAATCAAACAAATCAAGCCCTGATTTGTAAGATTTCTGAAGTGTAAATGTTCACACTGAAAACTTAACAATTGGCTAGTTAGAGCTGGCTGGCCATATACCTCTGCTTATAGTCCATGTCCCAGTTTTTAGACAAGACCGACCCTGAACTGTCCCATTAAGAGAAGACTCTATCTTGGCTCTAAAGATCTGTAGGGAGGAATATTCCCAACACTACATCAGTAATCTAACCCCCAAATAAAGCAACTTTACTGTAATCAGAGAGTTATTTCATATACTTAACCTAAATTTTCCCTTCTGTATCTTAAGAACATTTGTATTTATTCCATTCTCAGATAAGATAAAAAATCAGCTGACCAACATCCTCTATTTATTATTAGAGAAATTCCAAATTGATGGGGCAGCTAGGTAGTCAGGAAGACTCCTCTTCCTGACTTCAAATCTGGCCTCAGATACTAGCTGTGTGACCCTGGGCAAGTCATTTACCTTGTTTGCCTCAATTTCCTCATATGTAAAATGAGCTGGAAAAGGAAATGGCAAACCACTCAAGTATCTTTGCCAAGAAAACTCCAAATGGGGACACAAGGAGTTGGACATGACTGAAAATAATGGAACAACAACAAAAATCCAAATAAACAACAAATCGATGAGATCCCAGATCCACTGAATATTTGAAATAATAATGATGTCAATATTTTAGGGAGAGAAAAGCAGTTGAATGTGCTTCATTATTATTAATCTTGGTTCTACATTTTGTGATGCAGTGATTTGAAGGTCTGGTTCTAAGTTCAGATCATTCTGTTACTTTGTTTTAATAGCTATAATAACACTTAAAAAGACCTCACATAGATGTGAGATTCTAAATGGACAAAATGTAGCTTTGGCTGCCTTTACCAAATTGTGATACTCTATTCTCAGTGTCATCCACCGATTATGCAAAAGGTTTTGTTGACATCAGTTAGTAAATTTCCATCTTCCCCGTCAATCATTTGTTCTTGCAAACTAATTGGAAGGTCCTGTCTTGTTATACATTTATCAAATGAACCCAAAAACCACTGAATCCTGGAAGATTCTTAAATAGGTTGGAAGATTTTCAAAGTTTTTCAGACTATTTCAAAATTTATGAGTTTTCTTAAGCGTACAGATAGGAGAGTTTTTATAGAAGATACCCACATGTTATTTTCTACAGCGAGAGTTTTGTTTTTAAATCCCTTGCTAAGTGTGATGCTTCATAGCATCATTAGCTAACACCTCAAGGCACGATATACACTTAGGGTGACATTCATCATTAATGATAGTAGACATAAATCCATATTTCAAATCCACATTTCAATTTCGTGGCTGACCTTGTCAGATAATGATTAGACCATCATTGTTTTCACCTTGTAATGTGACTAATGAATAGTTTATGTTACAAGTAGCTCAGCTCTACTGTTTTCCAGTTGTTCCCCCTATACTCACGTTGTTATTATCATTATTATTACGGTCTTCGACCAGCAGTTTCTTTGCAGGAATCATTTTAAACTACTTATCCATTTTGTGAGGGTTTGTTTAGTTAAATGAGGCAGCAAGAACTGGGCTTAAGTCCTTCCTTTGACACATATTGGTTGCATGGCTCTGGACAAGTCACTTGACCACTTAGTGCTTTAGGTGTCTAAGGCTATAAGTTATAAGGAAGGCCCCAGCCTACAAATAGTGGGAGAAATTTCCTCATCTAGAATGCCCCTACCAGTGAAATAACAGGTTTACTCCTTATACCTTATTAAGTTAACAATGTTATCTAAAAATACACTTAATCAGGCAGAGAAAAACTGCAATTCATCATAACACACAAAGCAAAAAAACAAAAAAGGGCTATAAACTCCTCTGGGTTATGGAACTCCCACTCTTTCTTCAAGATACCTCACGTACCATACAGTACACATGACTATCTGACGCACAGACTGCGCAAAAGTACCATTGTCAATCCGTATATTAAATAGAAGTAAAGCCTAATTTCTTCATTTTTTAAAGGTAAAATAATAAATATTGGAATTGTAATATTATTTTTCCCATACCCCAGTGAATTATTACAATACCCCCTGGGATATATGCAACCTACTTTGGAGATCACTGATCTAAATCAACTTCCTCATTTTACAGATGAAGAAACTGAGGCCCAACGTACCTTTTCCAAGATCACACAGACTAAGTAATTGACAGAGCTAGGATTCAAACCTAGGTCCTTTAAGTCCAAATCTAATGATTATTTCATGGCACTACGTAGCTGCCAAAAAGTAGCCTGCTACATAATTTATAATAGATGTGGGTCCTGCCTTTGTGGATCTTCCTATATAATAAGCCATATAAATAGGTCAAAACCAGAAAGATTTGATTACATGAGCCTGTTGAGGGGAAGGGAAGTAGCTCAAGGAAGAAAAACAATTTTGCAAATGATGGATGGCTTTAGTTAAAATGGGGACATTTCCCAGAGGAGTTTAGCCATGAATAGCCCAAGAGGCCGATTCAATTAAAGAAGTAAAATTTGGAACACAGGCTACATGAACAGAAGGAAGATTGGTAGAACATAAGCTCATTGAGGATAGGGACTAACTTGGTTTCTGTCTTTGTGTATGCCCAGTACCTGACGCAGTGCCTTGCATAAAATGGATGCTTAATAAATGTTTGTCCAATTTAGATGCATGAATGGACTAGTTTGAAGAGCATGGTTTGGGATATAAATCATGATACAGGCCAAGAAGAAATGAGGGGGTATTGGAGCTATCTTCTTCCACCCCCTGCCCCTAACTCCAGCCCCACAGAAGGGCTTTCAGTAAATTCCAAGCAGTTATCTTCCATACTGATGTCTGTTATTCTGATTCAAATGCTCCTCTTCAGTTAATAATAATGATAGCTAGCATTTATATAGTCCTTTAAGTTTTGCCAAACACTTTACAAATATTGTCTCATTTTATCTTGAAAACAAACCCAGGAAGTACTATTGTTATCTGTTAATTACCATATTTTTTTTAAAAAAACCTTTAATACTAATTAAGATTTATTTTATTTTTAACATATTTTATTTTTCTCCAATTACCTGTTAAACAATTTTTTAACATTTTTTTTAAAGCTTTGACTTCCAAAGTATATCCCTCCCCCCTTCCCATTAATAGTAATGAATAGTTCTACAGCAACATTGTACAATGAAGAACTGTTCATTATTATTAAGAGTAATATTGCCTCTATTATTAATCTGTATATTATTATCACCATTTTGTAAATTAAAAAACTGAGCCAGACAGAGATTAAGTGACTTGCCCAGGGTGTTGGAAACATTTAATAGCTTCTTGGGTTTGATCTCAGGTCTTCCTGACTCCAAGTCCAATGCTCTATCCACTGGGCCGCTTAGCTGCCTAAAGTTCAGGGACTAGCAAAGAATGTTCTAGTATATGAATCTCAGAGAAGCATCAGCAATAGCTGCTGGCCTTTCCCCTTCTAGCTTTCAAGGTCTAGTATGGTTTTGCGCTGGTCTTGGCGACTCAGTGAATAGAGCACTGGACCTGGAGTCAGGAAGACCTGAGTTCAAATCTGGCCTCAAATACTTACTAGCTGTGTGACCTTGGGCAAGTCACTTAACAAAAATTTTCTCAATTTTAAAATGGCGATAATAATGGCATCTACATTACAGAGCTGTTGTGAGGCTTGAATGAGTTAATATTTGTAAAGTGCTTCACACAGTGCCCGGCGCAAGTAGACATGATACAAATGCTTATTCCCTTCCCCTTCCCATCCATTCTCCTGAAAGAAAAAAAAAAGTATCTGGCAACTTGAAGCCAGCTTCCATGGGACTCTCTTCATTGGTCCTTCCTCCTTCACAACTTTTGCAAAGACATGGGGACTCAGCTCAGCTTGTCTGCTTTCCTGCTGTTCTTTCTATATCTGATGTCCCTCTTAAGCTTCTATTTGTCACACCCCAGCTGGTTTCAGAAAAGGGCTCGGAATACCACAAGCTGTGGGTGATGACTCCCAAGTGGGGTGTAATGGATGGGACGATTGTACTGGGATTCACCTGCTGCTCTGATTGTGGAGGACTAATACTTTTGGCTTCCCTGTTTATCCTTTCAGTAAAGACAACTAGTGTTGTTGGAAAAACATTGAGCGGGAGGTGAAAGAATTGGGTCCTGGTCCTGGCTTTGTCTCCAACTAGTAGTGGGACCTTAAGTAAGTCTTAACCTCTCTGAGTTCAACTTTCTCACCTATCAGAACAGGGAGCAGAGGCAGATTTGAGACCCTTTTCAGTCATTTCACTATGAATATGATACGAATCAATATGAATAAGAAAATTTCAGTAGCATCTATTCGAATTAACATGCTTTCACAACCCTTTGTAAGGAAGGTTTACATAAAACTTAACTCTCTCTCCCACATACACCCTTAGCCCCAGTGGAAAATTAAATATTTCTAATTTACCTTACAGGCCAACCCAGAATATCCAGCATGTAGAGTCTGCCTGGTACTAAGCCATTTTGCATATTAGGGAACTTTCTTCTGGATTTTGGCCAATGCTGGAACCAGAAACGGCAGCTATTCTAGGAGCAGGGCCATTCTGCATAGATTTCCAATGCTATTGTGCTGACTGCTGGGTTTTGGAGACACTCCAGAAAACCCGTGTAACACAGGGGTGTGCTTATGTGAACTGAGCCTGGGAATCATTAGGCCTCATCCATCCTAAGCGGCTACAGATCGTCCCAGGCGACGGTAGCCAATATAGCAGGAAGGAGCATCAAGGGGGTTGCTTAAGAGAGAAGGTTAAGAGGGTGTTCATTTTCCCTTTGTTGTCAATGTGAGTGCGTTAATGATTGCAGGTTTGAGTTCAGGGGCAAGATAGAAGGAATCTGCAGATCTCTTCTTGCTCTTAAATTAGTCTCAGGAGGAAATAACGTACCCTTGATTCCTCGTTCACCTTTTCCCTTGGTCCTCACTTTTTGGACACCTCTCTAATGAACCAAAACTTAATGTGCAGTGTAAATTATCTTTGTTGGTCTCTTATCCCTCCTACTAGACTGTCAGCTTCTTGAGGGAAAGGACTAAGTCTTTTCTGAACTTTATGTCTCTTCTAATGACCAGTGCAGTGTTTTGCACACAAGAGATGTTTACTAAATGTCGAACAAATTCAGCAGTTTAAGAACCTTTCCCAGAATTCCCATCTTTCCCAGCAGCACTGGAGAGGAAATGAATAACAGCTCTAGTTTTTGTTGCCTCATTGCCTGGAATTCCGACATGCCTGGTAGTAGATTGTTCTGATGTTTTCAGTAGGGTGTCCCAACCCTTTTAGGTTCCAGTCACTGGAAGTGTCCTCTAGGAAGGCCCAGATACCTTATTTACATGAATCCCTGGCCCTCCAGTGCTGTGAGCCCCCTCAAACTGATTGCTGTGATAGGGCATATGCAATTGCTGACGTAGAATCCCCCGTGCTTTTCCATCTTTAGCATGGGCCAACCAGTCTCTTCTTGCCAAGCATTTCCATGGAAACCACCTCATCAGCTGGGAAAGATCTTCCTGATGCTGCAGGATGGGGCTAGAAGCAGGGACATTTTTTTGTTCTTTGAAAAAAATGAACTGAATTGCCAAAGGGAAGGTGTGTGTGTGTGTGTGTGTGTGTGTGTGTGTGTGTGTGTGTGCATGCGTGCACACACACCCGTGTTCATACACTGCTTTCTTTCTTCTTCCTACAGCTTTTTATAAGCCTGATTGATTGTTGCTTAGGAAACCATGACATCACTGATTCTGTGGACAATGGGAAATTCTATTATTCTCCTGGGGCTGACTTCCCAGTCAAACTAGTTAACTCACAAGGAGATAGGCAGAGGGGTAAGTATCAGCTGTTAGGGAAAGATGGTGTATGTGTGTAAGGGAGGGATGGGTAAAGGTGGGGCAGTGACTGCAGTCAGGACATTGGGAGAGATCAAAAAAGGCAAGAAAGAAAAGACTAAGCCAGAGTGGCTTCAGCTACAGACTCCTTGTGGAAACAAAGCTTCTGTTATCCCTGCTAACACTGAGGGTACTGAATAAGAGTGTATCATGATTAAGGTAATGCTTGAGAAATGTAGCACTCCTTTCTAGGGCCATGCCTTCTTGCTTACTTACACTCCCAGCCTGGGGTTCCTGTCATCAGATATTACTGCCCTCAGAGTTCTAGGGATAACCCTCAAGTTCCAGGCTTTTCAGTAGATTTTTTTATGAGCCCCCACCAGTGAATTTTACTTTAATTATCAACCAGAAAATGAGCTTTTAGAAAGAGTATTTACTAAGCAAGTACAGCAAAAATTGTTGTGGCAGAAACAATGTCTCAAAGCTTTTACCATACCTTCCCCATGCACAGATGAGGTCAATGTGGAAAGTGGGTTCAGATATGCCACTAATGCCAACTGGACCTCCAGGTCTTCCACCTTTTCACATTTCACAAGTTTGTAACTTCGTCAATTCTACCCCTGGATTTTCAGTTGCCTTTTCTTGAGAGACCTTCTGCTTCCCCTTAGTATATCTCTCTCTACTCCCATCTAGATATATTGTCTTCCACTAGTCCAGTATCTCTATATATTAGCAGAGATGGAAGCAGGAGAGGAGAAAGAAGAAAACACTTCCCCACCCCACACTCCCAACACAATTCCCTCTCAGGAGTCTGTAAGTCACAGCTCAAGGATTTAGAGTCTTCTTCCACAAAACTGACAAGCTCTTAACTAGCTTGCTCTTTTTATACATAGCCCAAAGGTGTGTCTCATTCTTTCAACTAATCACGACATATTTCCTCTGTAACATCATCTGTCTTTATCCAACGATCAAAGAACTTTATTCCTCTCAAATTGATGAAGGACTTATTTTAACCTAGTTTACACTTTTTATTGATTGATTCAATCAAGCTGTCTGGGTCTTAGGTGATTAATTGGGGTAGAGTTTCCCACCCTTAGAGGAAGATTAAGCTGGTTGCATCCTGCAGGACAGGATAGAGTGGCAAGGGATTGGAAAGAGAGAAACAAGCTAGAAGGGAGGAATTTCCCCTCCCATGTCCCTGCCCCCTCCCCCCAAATGTTATTGCCATTTTATTTGGTGATGTTCAGTGTTCTAATGCACTCTCAACTTTAATGCTAGACACTTGAAGGATCCAAGTATGCATTTGAGGCTTTTAAAGGAGAAAGGATCCAGACATACAGCAGCATCTTGAGTTGCCCAGTAGGGAAGCAAATAAAAATAAAATAACAAATATAACCTGTGGTTCAGAACAAAAACTCTGGATTTACACTGACTGGTTCATTTTGAGAGGCAATGTAATAATCACATTCTCTTTCAATCAGGTTCCCACCTATGAACTTCTGATTGTCTAGGTCTCCAGAAAAAAGGAAAGGGACTCTCGGCTCTCATGTAAGCTCTCATGCTGATGAGATATAAACTATAGCCCTGGTTTCATTTGACACAACAAAATAAATGCAAGGGATTCCCACTCAAGACCACAATCAAGATAATACCTATACCCTGCCCCACCATTGACAGTAAATCTCTACCTCTCAACTACATTATGGTCTCCCAAATTATAGTATTCTACTAGGTGAGGCCATCCATTAGGGAAAGGATTCCAGATTACTAGAGAAACAAACACTCCTCTCTGATGAGCCCCATCTTAGTAATGATTCAAACAGCCCTTCCTTTTGGTGAGTCCCACCTGACCAGAAAATGTATACAATCTTACTGGATTATATTACAGTACCACACTTCTGTGACCTGCCCATCAGCTGAAAGAACTTAGGCTGTTAGAAAGGAGAAGTCAAACCACACTCCCCTCCCCTGAACCTATGCAGTCCGCCTAATTCACAGTACCATTGAAGGGTACTTTTCAAGTTTGCATCATCTTCTTGCTATGCTTCCTGCTTCTGTTTCTGTTCCATCAGCTATACCTTCTCACTTGGCACTCAGGGCTCTGTCTGGGCCCATGCTGATTGGTGAGCCAGTCACCCAAACACACCATTTCTCTCCCATGCCAATACCCCTGACCTACCACCACTTTCTTCACCTTTTGCTATGAGAATAGAAATCAAATGAAGATTACCATTTCTTCTGGAAAGGACCATTCAAATGAATTCTCTTGGCTCCACTAACCATCCTTGGGACTTTACCCTTCCCTAGCCACTACTCCCATGGATATAGTATCTCCTTCTATTAGAATGCAAGGGAGCTGCTAGATAATGCAGTGGATAGAGCACTGGCCCTCGAGTCAGCAGGACCTGAGTTCAAATCCAGCCTCAGACACTTGATACTTGTTAACTATGTGACCTTAGGCAAGTCATTTTATCCTAATTGCCCCACCACCCCCCAAAAATGTAAACTTTTGGAGAGGGTTCTTTTGAATATGTTTCCCCAGCACTAAGTCTAATACCTGGCACAGGCAAGTACTTAATAAGCATTTTTTTCTATCATTCATTCATTCTTCAAAATGGGCTCTGTGCTTTGTTGTTCCTTAATTCTAATTACTTTGCTACCAGCATATGGAGGTCCTTGGCGTGGCCCTAGAAACTCCTCTGTTTGCCCTTCTACTACCATCCAATGAAAGAGATATAACTAAGATCTTTATTAACTGGGACAAAAATAGTTTGGGAACCCATCACATCTACCACAATCACAAAGGGAAAAAAATGAACCTGTGTTTAGAAATAACAGATATGGGGCAGCTAGGTGGTACAATGGATAGAGCACAGGCCCTGGAGTCCAGAGGAACTGAGTTTAGATCCAGCCTCAGACACTTACTAGCTGTGTGACCCTGTGCAAGTCACTTAACCTCAACTGCCTCAAAGAAGAAGATCAGAAGTAAAAGATGATGAGGTGGGAGTCAGTACTTTAGGAACCTGGATCCTCTAGGAGGCTGAAGAACTTCCGTAGACCAGGGGTTTCCAAGCAAGAGAGAGCACTTCAAGGCCTACACCCTGAAGAAATAGAAGCTAGACTGCTCCAGAAATGGTTTGAGCTTCTACCAATCATGTTTTAACTAATGAACCTTGTTACATCTCTACCAACTCCTCTTTTAATTAGCGAGTTCATCCCCAAACCTCTCTTTGAGGAAGCACCAACACCAGCCATGCTCACTGTAAGCCTGGGTTAGTTTTGAGCCAGACTCCTGGTACTTCACCCCTACCAATTACTCAATTCCCCATTATGGGCTGTGTTTCTCCATTCAGATTTAAGATCCTTGGGACAAGGACTGTCTTTTTGCTTGTATTTGTATTCCCAGTACCTAGTACAGTGTCTGGCACATAGTAAGTATTTAATAAATGCTTTATCTATCTTGGGAGTGATATCCAGGAGCTGCAGTGATATACAGGGTCCAGCCTTCTGCAGGGTGAGGAAATTGCTTCTCTTGACCAAGGGAAGTTGCCCAAAAAGACAGGACACTTCAACTCTCCCAGGAGCTCTGACCCTATGGTGGGGGAAGGCGATCAGGGGAGGGAGAGAAAGGTTGTCAATTGACTGTTTGCTGCCTGTGCCGAACCAGGTCCCTGGGGAAACACAACTACAACCACCATTTGTCTCCCAGGGCAATTGCAGTGAGAGGGAATGGAATATGCCCCTTCTCTCCAAGCTCCTGGTAACCTATAGCTCAGCTCTCTCCCTCTCCAACCTCAGTCACCCACCTGCGATCCAATAGCTATGGAAGTGCTTCTGAGGGAAGACTGAAGCAGGAGGCACAGGGCCTCTCCTGGTCTAGAAACCAACTGGGTGAGAAAGTCTTCTACATGATGTTAGTGCATGGGGCTGAACCCTAGACTTGCTGTTCAATAGTTTTCAGTCCTGTCTGACTCTTCATGATGCATTTGGGATTTTCTTGGCAAAGATCCTGGAGGGAGTTGTCATTTCCTTCTCCAGCTCATTTTACAGATGAGGAACCTGAGGAAAAGGGAGTTAAGGGACTTGCCCTTAAAGCTAATAAGTTTCAGAGGCCAGATTTGAACTCAGGAAGATGAGGCTACCTGTGTGGTCTATATATCTGAGCACCTTCTCTTCTTGACTAACAATCTGTGCTATGGAGTCTCTAGAGAGGTCCTATCTATGCATACTTTGGAGAAATGAAATTTGAGGTGGGTCTTAAGAAAGCGTAAGATTTTAAATGGCATAAGGGAGGAGGGATGACACTCTAGGTAGGGAAGATGGAAGACAAAAAAGCAGAAAGGCAAAAAAGAGAAGGAAGGAAGCAAGGAAAGAAGAGAGAAGGGGTAAGGAAGGAAGGAAGGAAAGGAAGGAAGGAAAGAAGAAAGGAAGGAAGGAAGGAAGAAAGAAAGAAAGAAAGAAAGAAAGAAAGAAAGAAAGAAAGAAAGGAAGGAAGGAAGGAATGGAAGAAGAGAGAGGGGGTAAGGAAGGAAAGAAGAAAGAAAGAAAGGAAGGAAGGAAGGATGGATGGAAGGAAGGAAGACAAAAAGAAAGGAAGGAAGACAGAAAGAAAGAAAGAGAAAGAAAGAGAGAGACAAAGAAAGAAGAGAGAGAGAAAGGAAGGAAGGATGGAAGGAAGGAAAGAAGGAAGAAAGATAGGAAGGAAGGAAGGAAGGAAGGAAGAAGGAAAGAAAGAAAGAGAGAGAAACAAAGAAGGAAGGAAGGAAGGAAGAGGGGGAAGGAAGGAAGAAAGAAGGAAAGAAAGAAAGAAAGGAAGAAAGAAAGAAAAGAGAGAGAAAGAAAGAGAAGAAGGAGAAGAAAGAGAGAGAAAGAAGGAAGAAAGAAAGAGAAGAAAGAGAGAGAAAGAAGGAAGGAAGGAAGGAAGAGGGGGAAGGAAGGAAGAAAAAGGGGGAAGGAAAGGAGGGAGGAAGGAAGGAAAGAAGGGAGAGAGGAAGGAAAGGAGGGAGAGAGGGAGGGAGAAAAAAAAGGAATAGAAAAAAAGGAGAAAAAAAGGCAAAAAAGGAAAAGAAGAAAAGAATATTAAGTGCCTACTATAGGCCATCCACTCTGCTGGGCACTTTACAAGCTGGCTTGACCAATAGCATAGGAGAAGGAGAACAAAGTACGTTTGGAAGAGACTGTGGAGTCACTTTCAGACTCATGGGAAAAGTAACAAAAAGCCATCATGTCTCAGACTAAGTCCTTTCTCTTCTCACATATTTTCTTCTTTTCAGAGCAAGTCCAGAAATTTCTCATTCATATCATCACACAAAAGTCTCATGGAGGCAGTTTGCCAGGAGATGTTTCCCAGTCCAGAGTCTCTGTTCAGTCTTTTCTATAAGAGTGTGATTCCTGCCCCCCCTCACTCCCCCCACTGAGTTTTATCCTCAGTAGCAGAAAATATTTCCCCAAGTGGTAGCCAGCTGGAGGTTTCAGCCAAATTCTTAAGATGATGGTCAGTTCGGAAAGTGGAATAGTCTAAGTCAACCTAATGTCTTTTACTTTCTCCTGCCTCAGGATTTGGAATATCCTGATTGGGAGAAAGATTCAGAGGGAAGCTGGGGCTTCTTGGGCTACTACATAGACAGACAGAGACAGAGAGAGACAGAGGGAGGGATAGAGACAGAGGCAGACAAAGAGAGACAGAGACAGAAAGACCTCAGACAGAGACAGAGAGACAGAGGGAGGGATAGAGATAGACACAGACAAAGAGAGACAGAGAGACCTCAGAGACAGAGAAAGAGACAAAGAGAGAGACAGAAAGAGAGAGCTGCTGCCATCTTGCTGAACTATAGTGAAATTTCTGATTATAATTCATACATTTGACTTAGAAACCAGAGAACAGAGCCTGTCCAGTCCCTAACCAGACTGAAATTAAGCAGAGACTAGAAATACCAAGTGGAGGAGAATGATAATTTTGCAAAATAACAAGAGGTCACTTTTATATAGAGCTTTCCAATTACAAAGTGCACTCACATCCAGGATCTTTCAAAGGACCTTCAGGAATAGGTTGTATCATGAAGTCCATTGGATTCATGAGGAAACTGAGACTTGGAGAGGTCAGGTGACCTGGCTGAGATCATGCCCTTAGTAAGTGATAGGGAAATCTGGGACTTGAACCCAGGGTTTTTGATTCTAAGTTCAAAGCTCTGACTAATCTTAAAGTCTATATAAATTTTTAAATTTATGTAATAATTTATAATAAAGTTTTTTATGTAAATGTGAGTTTTTGCAGGTGTTATTATGATGGAAAGAACAACAGAATCCCCTACAATATTTCCCTTCCTAAAGAGCACCAGGCATGGTTCAACAGAGGGCAGAAACAAGAAAAAAAAAGTAGAATTTGAAGAGAGGTAGAATTAGGCTTGATGTAATATCAAACTTCCTAACAATTTCAAGGGTTTTAAAAGCATTTTTGTTGAAATCCTTTGTTTATGCACTACTTCCATTTCTGAATATATTCCTTCCCAGCAAGCCATCTACTGTGACCAAGTATAAAAAAGAAAGAAAAGCTGGTAGGTAAAACCAATGTATCAATAGTGTTTAATGGTACATGCAATATTACACACCCATGGAACCCCTAACCCCCCTCCTCTGCAAAGAAGGGAGGGAGGTGCATTTTCTCAATTCTGCTCTGGAGCCAAGCTTGGTCATAACAATTAGAGTTAACCAAAATTGGAATGAACTCCCTCAGGAGGTAGCAAGTTCCCCTCCACTGGAGGTTTCTGAGCAGAAGCTGAATGAACATTTGCTGAAGATAATGTAAAGGGGATTTCTGTTCATTTATGGGTTACAGTAATTGGCCCTCCAAGGTCATGTCCAACTCTGATTCTTTGTGATATGGATAGAGATGGGAGCTATAATTTCACTGGTGTAGGCATTTCCCAGAGTAAGAGAACCCCTTCCCATCAATAGAGATCAATGGCTGGTCTGCAGCTAAGAGTCTTAGAGAGTTGTCTAAACAATCAGAGATTAGGTGACTTGCCTAAGGTCACACAGCCAGTATGCGTAAGAGACAGAACTTTAATCCAGGTCTTCCTGGCTTGTAAGTCAGTTCCCTATTCACTGCTAGTATACGGGACAGGCAGGTGGCACAGTGGATCTAGAGCACTGGGCCTGGAGTTAGGGAGCCCTGAGTTCAAATCTGGCCTCAGATACTTTCTAGTTGTGTGACCTTGGGCAAGTCTCTTAACCTGTATTTGCCTTAGTTTCCTCACTTATAAAATGGTGCTAATATTAGCACCTACCTCCCAGGGTGGTTGTGAGCATGAAGTAAAATGATAATTGAAAAGCATTGAGCACAATGCCTGGTCTATATAGTAAGCGCTTCTATAAATGTTAGCTGTCATGATGATTATTAGGCCATCCTGCCTCTGTGATTCTGTGAAGAAGAACATTAAGGAAGTGAGATTCTGAGTCTCTGCTCTGGTGCTGTGGGGGAGGAAGTGGGGAATTCACTCAATCTCTCTTTGCTCCAGTTCCCTCCTCTGTGAAGAATATCTAATTCTTGCCTCCCCAAGCCATATGGTTCAGAGAATCATAAGCCTGGAAAAGGCTTCTGCAAGTCAGCCGACCTTGGAATGTACTTGATACGGCAGCAAAGGAGGCATGTACATTGGAGTGTCTGAGATCTGGACTTTGGATACCGGTTCTGTAGCAGTAGCCTCCAGCCTCAAGCCCATGATGAATAACTTGGTGCATCAGTCAAATGGAAAAGATGCTGATCTTATTTATACGGCTGCCCCTGGTCTCCCAATCCTTGGTCTAGGAAATGTAATGTGCAGGGCTAGAAGGCTAGAAAGACCCCAGGCAACACTTCTGGACATGAATCAACCAACAGTCTTATCTGAGTGGGTACAGACTTCTGCATGATGCCCTGTCCACAAACGGAATTCAGCAGAGCAGAAACAAGAATGGTACAACTGGGGCTTTCCTCAAGATGGATGAGAGTGAGAGGTCACTGATAAGACTTGCATCCCTTCTTCAGGTAGAAGCTAAGCTTGGCACATGTAGTTAGCAAGGGTAGCTAAAATAAGGTAATACTGAATCCAAGTTTAGAACCACACTACCTTAAGAGCAAGGTCCAGTTTCTTGGGGCTCCCACTGGCCAGATTTGCTTCTCTGGGCTATTTCCAGTAGCTCTCAGGCTGGTTAGCACCGGAATCACAGTCTTTCTCCAATTCCACACTGACCCACATGGGATGGAAGTGGCCAAACGACTATGGGCTGATGCAGTCAGGAAAAGGGGGAAAACAACAGCAATGAATCAAATATTGATGCTAACTGCCTGAAGAAGGAAAATTGCTTCCCAGGGAGAGGGAACACATCACTTTACATTGAGACGGACTGGGAGCTGTCACACTCTCCTTTAAACATAACAGAGGCTCTGAAGGGGAGAGCCTACTATTAAAACTGCTAGTTACATGTTAAGATCTATAGATATTACTGGACACAAGTTCATCTGCATGTGAATGAAAGTGTCCAGAGTGGTTGTATTCATTCTGAGTGTCTTCCAATGTAAGTGGGGAGCGTAGAATTTGAGTGAAGGCAGTGTGTTAGCCTCGGGGGCATTGTCATTGTTATTCAGTCATCTCTGACTCTTCATGACCCCATTTTAGGGCTTTCTTGGCAAAGATATCGGAGTGGTTTGCAATTTTCTTCTCTAGCTCATTTTACAGATGAGGAAACTGAGGCAAACAGGGTCAAGTGACTTGCCCAGGGTCACACAGCTAGTAAGTGTCTGAGGCTGGATTTGAACTCAGGGAGATGAATCTTCCTGATTCCAAGTCCAGTGCTCTATCCACTGCATCACCAAGCTGCCCTCTCAGTGCGTAGGTTCAGGGACCTGGGAAGAAGTGATAGAAAGCCACCCCAGGACTCTTATATAAGAAGCCACGTACCTAGCTAGATGACTATAACAATTTCCTTGACCTCTGTTTGTTCATCTGGAAAATGGGAATTCAATTCAACATTTATTAATCAACCAATAAATATCTAGTAAGCGCTCACCATGTGCTAAGCACTGGGGGGAAAAACCAACTCTGCTCAGTGTACTGTTCTGAGCTCAGGGAGAGGTTCTAAGGTAGTTTGATAGTGTTTAGTGGTGCACGCAATACTACACACCCATGGAGCCCCTAACCCCCCTCCTCTGCAAAGAAGGGAGGGAGGTGCATTTTCTCAGTTCTTCTCTGGAGCCAAGCTTGGTCATAACAATCATCATAATATCATCAGATATTAGGACAAATTCAAAATAGGAGCTGACATTCTAATGGAGGTCAGGGGGAGCACGCCTACATTTTGGAGATCAGATGAGGTGATATTTGTAATATGTTATATTAATAAGATAACATACGTAACAACATAATAATTGTAAACTATAAAATATTATATTATTATAAGAACTATACATCATCGTAATAATAACGTTTATATAGCCCTTAACTATGTGCCGGGCACTATGCTCAATGCTTTTATACTTATTATCTTACTTGATTCTCACAACAACTTCGGGGGGTAGGTGCTATTATCATCCCCGTTTTACAACTAAGGAAACTGAAGTAAAGATAGGTTAAGTGACTTGCCTAGGGTAATACAGCTAGTAAATGTCTGAGGTCTCAGGACTTCCTGACTCTAGGCCCAGGGCTCTATCCACTGCCCCACCTTGCTCCCCTTAAATGTTATTGTTATTAGAGTTAGAATATTTAATAAAATATAATATTTTTTTTAAAAATTACATCTGTCACTCATGTGATACCTGGCACAGATACTTGTAAGAGTCAAAAAGACCCAAGGGCTGACACTATCTCTTGCTACCTCCTCCTTACCTTCAAGCAATGATTAGCCTGTCCTCAGTGTCTGTCTCCCTACACACACACACACACACACACACACACACACACACATTTACATAGGTACGCTTGCATACACACAACACACATACACACACTCACATATACACCAATACAGTGTTACACATATATACACACTCATAACATACTTACCCATATGTAAATACATTCATATATACATATACACAAACATACATACATATACACACACAAAGACACATACACGCTGACATATACATACATAAACACACACTCACACATACAAACATACACACACACACACATATATATATATATATACATAAGAATATATACAAACCTACACAAACACATACTCACATATATACATACACACACTCATACAGATAGACACACACACAGAGAACCATCCCATCTGCAGATGCCTTTCTTGCCTTTTGCTCCATGGTATAAAAATTGTTATTTCCTGCTATGTCCCTGCCCAGCCAGAAGACAAGGTTAGAAAGTAAAAGGGATGGTCAAAACCAAAGCAAATAACCATGTTGGCAAGCTGAACTCAGGGCCAGGAAGGATCCATTCTACTGAAGAGCAAGGGGGCCTTTAAAAAGTTTCCTTTTGCAGTCCTGCCCGAAGAAATAATGCATCTGGCTTCACTGCATTGGGCCTGAGTTTTATTCCCTCATTCATCTTAAATTGTTTATGAAGGGATTGAAGACAGAGATTCATTCCTTCAAAAGGAAGCTCCAGCCCAGGTTTCAGAGACCTGCTGGGCTGAGGCAGTGCTCTTGGAGAAGCTAATGTAACCTCTGTGTTCTTCTAATGTCGTGGTAAATAGGGGAAAAAAAAGATGAGATGGCTGCATGGAGGGAGAGAGGGAGAGGAAGGCAGCAGCTTCTGGTGTGTGGCAGTCAGCAGAAGCCTGGCCGAAACCCCATTGATCTTGTGTCTGTTCGTTTTAATGAGCTCTTGGGCCCTGGAACTAACCGTTCACTCTGCTAATGGCACTGTAAACAAATACATCAGTCTGGTTTGGGATCAATTGGTTTTCATGGACGGGGAGGTGGCCAAGGGGCTCCAAGGTAGTTTGAAATCCACCTTCCAGCCTCCTTGGACAGGCGTCCTAGATTTCCTAGGACAAATGTGAGTGGGAGGGGAAGGTGAAAGGCAGGAGTCACATGGTAGATGTTCAAATGATAAAGCAATATTAGGGATATAGTGTAAAAGACTGCAAGGTGTAGGCAGAGGTGTCAAACACTCTACCACTGACACTCTCTAGTGCAGCCTAAACCAGGGTAAAATGTAATTGATAAATGTTTTACAAAATTAATAAAAATAATAAATAACACTGATTATTAATATTAATTTTATTTTAATGTTAAATATTAAGTTATTTACATTTAATTTTTGTTTATTTATACTTGTATATTGATAGATATATTGTATATCTATAATATGTTTATATTTATTTCTATTTAATTCAATTATAGGGTAGCTAAGTGGATAGAGTACCAGGCCTGAAGTCATATTACCTAACCCTGTTTCCCTCAGTTTCCTCATCGGTAAAATGAGCTGGAGAAAAAAATGGCAAACCACTCTAGTGTCTTTGACAAGAAAATTCCCAGTGGGATTTTCATTTCAGCCATGCCTGAAATGACTGAACAAAAACAACAAAAATTCAATTGTTTGCATTTAATAATATAATTTAATATTAAATAATAACAAACAATTGAAAAATAAAAATATGGATAATGTTAATCTGTGGTTTTCTAAGTCAATACGCACTCAAAAATCTGTTTCTATTTGAATTTGACATTGATATAGTGAAAAAAGAGCCGGTCTCAGCGTCAGGAGTAATGGTCACCATAATGCTAACATTTATGCAGCTCTTTAAGCTTGGCAAAGTTTTTAACATATGTTATCTCATTCAATCTTCACCACAACCTTTCAAAGCAAGTGCTATTGTTAGCCCCATTTTATCGATGAGGAAACAGAGGCTCGGAGAAATAAAGTGATTTATCCAGGGTCATGCAGCTATTAAATGTCTGAGGTAGAATTATGAGCTCATTTCTTCCAGGTTCCAACACCAGCACTCTATCTCCTGTGCCACCTAGCTGCCTACCAGAAAGATTGGATTTTTAGTCTCATCAGGTCACATGGCAGTTCTTTGTGAGCAAGTACTTAACTCCTCAGTGCCTAATTCTTCAGCACTGCAAGGTGCAGAGAAGGTGCTGTACTGGCACTGGTAAAAGAATTTTCTTCATCTGAGAATTCCCTACACCAGTAAGGTCACAGGTCAAGTCCCTCTCCCTATTAGAGCACTCTAATTGGTTTTATAAGATAAAACTAACACCCTCATTTTACAGGTGAGGAGATTGGGGTTCCCCAAAGTGAAGAGACCTAAGGTCACACAATTAATGGCATCATTACTCATTCAGGCTTCAAATGCAAGACTTTGTGAATATACCCACAGGAAGATTGGTAGTGTATTGAGAAGGAGGAAAGGAAAGGAGGGAATAACAGGAAATGGGGGGAAATGGACTGATGCCTGCTGTGTAGGACCAGGAGATCCTCCCAAAAGAACTTGAGTCAGGATGCTTCAGATACTGCTGACCATAGGAGCAGATCCCGATGACAGCTTGTTGAGGAATAATGAGGATTTCTCCCAGGTGAGTCATTTCTAAGGCTAATCTATATGTGTTTCTCCATGGGAGGGCAAGTTCAAAAAAGTCAAAAGGAGGGTGCAATGAAAAGAGTGTTAGATTTTAAAGTCAGAGGATTTGGGTTCAAATCTCAGATTTGAGTTCAAATCTCAGATTTGATCGTGTGTGACATAATGTATGTGATCTTGCACAAGTTTAATAATGATGATGATGATGATGGTGATGATGCATTTATATAGCATTTTAAAGTTTTCAAAGCACTTTACCAGTATTATATAATAATCTTTCTGAGCCTCAGTTTCCTCATTTGTGAAATGAAATGATTGGATAAGATGACCTCTAAAAACCCTTCTAGTTCTATATCCGTGATCCTGTGGTCCTAAATTGTTTTCAAGGCTGCTTAGCAGAGGAGAAGAATTTATTCCAGTGCACTATCCATGGCCAAGGGGTAGTTAGATGGTTGGCCTAGAATCAGGAAGACCCCTCTTCCTGGGTTCAAATCTGGCCCCAGACACTTCCTAGCTGTTTGACCCTGGACAAGTCACTTAACCCTGTTTTTCTCAGTTTCCTCATCTATAAGATGAGCTGGAGAAGGAAGTGGCAAAACACTCCAGTACCTCTGCCAAGAATAACAATAATCTGTGATCAAACTGGCATAAAAGCAGTTTGGAAATCAGCTAAGCTCATTTTTCCAAAGAATCCTGAGGCCTAATGCCATTGAATCCATTCCAGTTTCTGCCCTTTGATTTTCTACTTAATGCAACAAACAGTGAATTAGACAAAAACTTACTAAGTGCCTACTATGTGTCAGGCACCACTAACTGAATACAGTGGAGGAGAGAGTATCCAGAAGAAAGAGGTGATTAACAATGCTGAATGCTGCAGAAAATTTGGAGAGGATGTGGACTGAGAAAAGACCATTGGGTTTAACACTTAAGATGTCATTGGTGGCATTTAAGTGGGTAGTTTAAGTAGAGTGATGAAGTTAGAAGGCAGATTGCAATGGGCTAAGGGGTGAATGGGGGTAGTAAAGAGGCAGCTAGTATAGATTACTCCTTCTAAGAGTTTGGCAGTGAATGGGAGAAAAGATTGAGGACAACAATTTAAGGTCATGCAGCATTAAGGGAAGGTTCTTGGAGAATTGGGAAATCTCAGT
Organism: Trichosurus vulpecula; assembly: GCF_011100635.1. Lineage (NCBI taxonomy): Eukaryota > Metazoa > Chordata > Mammalia > Diprotodontia > Phalangeridae > Trichosurus > Trichosurus vulpecula. The sequence continues at coordinate 177,632,699 of NC_050574.1, forward strand.
TTGTTTGTAGGCAGCAGGGGAAAAGCCAGTAGCCAGATTCAATTCAATTCAGCAAACACGAATTATGAACCTATTATGTGCAAGACACTGAGCTAGGCACTAGGCATACGAAAATAAAAATAAAATAGTCCCTTCCCTCTAGGATGTTATATTCTGTTAGAGAGATAGACACAATCTGTACAGTTAGATAAGGCAATTTGAAGGAAGAGAGAAGACAATTAGGGATGGGGATCAAAGAATTAAACTAAAGAGATCATTTTACAGACAGTGCAACTGAGTCCTAAAGAAGATAAACAACTTGCATGGAGTCACACAGTCTGAAATAGGATTTGGACCCAGGTCATCATGACTCCAAGACCAAAATTCTTTCTACTCTACCCTATCACTCTTCACAAAGGAGGCTTTGAAGAATGATATGAATTATTTGAGATAAAGTTCACTAAGGGTGTGTTACAGACGTGGCAGAAAGCTTGTGGGAATCCATAGGGGGATGGAGATGACATGTTGAGGCCAGGGAACAGCAAGTCATCCACTTGAGTTGGAACCTAATGTGATGGCTGGAAAAAGATTGGAGAGATATTGTGGGTAGCCTGAGATCGTGGAATTTGGCATTTATCCTAGTCACCAAAAGTTTTTTGACCAAGAGAGTGATATGGATGAAGAAGATTATTTTGGCAGTTATGTGGAGGATGGATTGGAGAGGTGAAAGACTAGAGGTGGGGAGACCAGTTGGTCAATACACATCTAAGTGGCAAATATGTGCCAGTTACTGTGCTAACCACTGGGGATAGAGATACAAAAAAAGGAAGACATCCCTGTTTTCAAGGAGCTTACAATCTAATGAGGGAAAACAATACACAAAAGGGAATTGGAAAGCAGGGGTGGGAGGTAAAGGAAAGGTATGTGGGAGGGGTGGGGTGGGTGTCTGGAGTACAGCCAGAAGGGAAATGAAAGAAGAGGTGACCTGGGCCCCTTCCTGAATGGAAATTCTGGAAGGAGCCCTCCACCATCCAAATCAAAGGGAGAGTCCCCAGAGAAGAAGATATTGATAAGATACGAGTTCCAGAGTTGAGGTGACCTTCCACGATGAAGAAGTTCCTGGAGCATACTGGAGAAGTCCAGAAGTTAGGTGGGAAATGAAGTAGACTTACAGTCTACTGTGTTAAAACTGATGAGGTTAGTGGCCATTTGAGTAAAGAGCAGGGAACAGATATGAGAAATGTATACATAGAATTAACACTAAAATTGGCAGGGTTTGACAACTGATTGTCTATTGGGGATAAGGGACAAAGAAGAGTCTAGGGCAGTCCAAGGCCATACACTTATGTGACTGGTAAATGGGATATTATCAAGAAAAATAGGGAAGTTTGAAAGCAGGGCAGATTTATGAGGAAGATGATGAATTATATTTTGGACATGTTAAGTTGGAAATTAGAGAGGAAGTTTGGTGTGACAAATAGATAACTGACCTAAAAGGCAGGAAGACCTGGCTTCAAATTTAATCCCTCCATGCTCTAGGCAAGTCTCTTAAGACTGTAAGTTACAGAGAAGGTGATGATCTGCTTTGATAGAGGGAGTATCATCACCCAGGAGTACCCCGGATCTATGAAATTTAAGTCCAGTTGTTCTTCCTAATTTTGATGTATTAATGGGAGGTATAGTGAATGTGTCCAATAGGCAATTTACAACATGGGATTGAACTTCAGGAGAACAATTTATATTTGGAAATCAAATGTGTAGAATAGATAATACCATGGGAGAGAGTAATGATAAGAAAAGAAGTGATTGACAGGCTATGTTCCCAAAAGTGATGAGGGAGGTTAGGATCAGGAGCACAACTGAAAATTTGTGCCTTGGAAAGGTTAAGAGGCTGATAGGTTAGAAGGTAAAGAGGTTTTGAGGTATGGAGAGGAGATGAGGAAGCTATAATTGATGTCTTCAATCCCAGTAAAGTAGGAGGCAAGGTTCATCTCTTGAGAAGGGTGGCAGTAGCAATGAGGTTGGAGATCTGAGGAAAGAGGAGGTTTGAAACAGTCACAGAGGGGGTGTATGATAGGGAGTCAATCAAAGATGAATAAATGTTTGCTCTACATTAGTGAAGGCCTTGTTGAAGGTATATAATATGAGATTAACCCAGGTTGTATGATTCTATAGCTTCTTTCAGCAGCATTCATTAGCTTGGGAGTAGGAATAGAGAGAGCAGATGGTGGGGGGAGGGGATGAAAATAATGGAATATTTTCTCAGATGCCTTGCTGAAATCCAGATATACTATATCTAGATTATTCTACTTATTCTACTGGTCTTACAACCCTACTTTAAAAGTGTATTTTTTATTCTATAATTTATTCCCATACTGGGTCCTAGTGATTTTTCTAAGCCCTCAGAAATAATCTCTACAACAACTTCTTCTAGAATTTTGTCCAAGATGGACATCAAAGTTCACCGTTCTGAGTTGTTGAAATTCTTATTTTCCTCATTCAAAATCAGAACATTAAGCAACTTCCAGTCTTTTGCCACCATCCTCCACCCACCCCACCCCCCACCATTTCTTGAAAACTATTAAGTAGTTTATGGTCAATACTATAAGTTGTTGTAATTTGGGAAGGGCTGTATTTTGGCTGGAACATTTGGATTCATTTAGAGCTGGTGGGTACTCTCTATTTCCTCTCCTATTTTTGTCTTTCGAATATCCTTTTAACTAGATTCATTCTCCCCTTTCCAGTCTGAAGAACATTCTCCTTGATATAAAAAAAATAAGTAAATAGGGACTGGTAGTTCCATTTCCTGGACAGAACAAATCCATCACTTCTTCTATGGTCTACTGCCCTTTAGATGACGTGGAATTTAACAAAAGCATCAGTAGTGGGGAAAGCTTCTCAGCTGACAGGATGTTGAGTGAGTTGGATGAAACCATCTGGTGTACAGATAGGCTTAAAACTTAAATATGCCCATAATGGCCATTAATTAAATTATGATTGCCCATAATGGCAATTAATTAAACCAGATCTCTTTTGTCTAGTTTGAATACTTAACCTGACAGCTGGCACATAGTAGGTGCTTAATACATGTTTGTTAATTGATTGATGATTGATGGCCACCACTTCCCACCTCTGAACCTTCATAATCATCAACTGGTCCACCCAGTTCCTGAGAGCAGCTTCTTGGACTGTGTTCTGGGACCTACATCAAACTAGAATCCTTCTCTCATCTTAGCAACCAGAAGACAGTTCATTTAACACTATGGATTCTGCCCCAGCCACTGACTTCACCTAGCTCTGTGCTGAGTTGCAGGGCTAGAACCATCATCACATTTTTCTTCTAAGAGATGAATTTGCCAACAAATCTTGAATTTTTCAGATCCTCTTCTTTTAGCTGAATGAGATTTCTAGTATGTTTGAAGAAGTTGAAATGTCCATCACCTCATAGTTTCTCTGTACTGGTTTTCTGACCTATTTCAGGAAAGAATAATACCTAGCCTCCACCCAGACAGGTGATATACTGCAAAACACATTTTTTCCTCTGTTCTTTTATCTTTACCCTCATCATGTTTCCCACTTCAGATTCCCATATTGTGGATATCTTCTTGATATAGAATGCTAAGTACCACCCCTTTTTAACAGATTTTATTTTGAGCAAAGTAAACCATTTCATTGTTGAATTTGTTCATGCATTCATTCAACAATCCTTTATTAATTTCTTGGTGCAGTGTAAGGTTCTAGGGGAAATACAAAGATAATTAAGATTTTAAGTTAACTGTATTCATGGAGTTTGTAATCCAATAGGGTGACATTGAACATACACAGATATTAATAGCTATAAAACACATATTTAGAGTCAGGAACTCCCCCCCATCTCACAAGAAACGTCTCTTTGGGAAGCATTTTGTTGTTGTTCAGTCATTTCAGGCATGTTCAACTCCTTGTGACCCCGTTTGGGCTTTTCTTGGCAAAGATACTGGTGAGTTTTGCCATTTCCTTCTCTGGCTCATTTTAAAGATGAGGAAGTAGAGGCAAACAGTATTAAATGACTTGCCCAGGGTCACATAGCTAATAAGTGTCTGAAGCCAGATTTGAACTCAGGAAGACGAGTCTTCCTAACTCCAGGCCCAGCACTCTATCCACTGTGTGAAGTTACCATGTAAGTCTTTGTCCTCAAAACTGTGGCTTATCAGCCCCCACAGATAAGTCTATCTTCCAAAAGTCAGAGGACACAATTAGCTTAAACTAACAACCATTTGGAGAAATGGCATAGTAAGAAAAGAGCAGCAAAACATCTCCCAATAATCCTGGAGAAAACTATCCCACCTATATACCCAATATCAACATGGTATACGGATGCAAATAGCCAGAGGTGTGCTAGTAAATGTTTAACAACCAGATCACTGAAAAAAACAGTACATACATCACACTTTTAAGTTTCATCTGTATTACCAACATTTTGTCCACCCCTTTCTTAAGACTAGACAATCAACAAAATAATAAATCAAACCCTGATTTGTAACATTTGCAGATTTCCAAGATATAAATGCTCACACTGAAAATTTATTCATGAGCTGGTATAAGGTGGCTTCAACACATATTTGCACATAACATTCATAAATAGAGAGACATATTTTTAAGGAAAACATGTACCTGCATCTAATGTTATATTATCCAACCATTTTTAATAAACTGAATTTTTCCTCAATAACAAGAGGTCAGGAGTCAACATAGCTATGATTATAAAGTTAGGCAGAGAGCCCAACCTCTGCCTAAATGTTAAAAATTTCCTTAACTGGGGGCTCCGAGCAATTGTGACTTAATGTAAAACTTTTCATTTAAATGAATTCCCTAAATCTTAAGAGGCCAGAACCATATGGATCTAAGGAACCATCATACTGTACCTCTGACTAAAAATGAGATAATTATCCTAACAGGGCATTACATAGGTATAAGGTAATCTCTCTCTTTGTGGAGATGGTGAAAAATCTCTCCAAATGCCAGGTTCCTAGGGAAAACAAAGTGTTCCTAAAGGAAAGAGAAGCAAGGCTTTAGTGGGGGAAAAAAGAGGCATCTGAGATGGAAAGGAGGAAGCTTGACCTTCGCAGGAATATTGGAATAGAAGTATCTAATAGAGAAGAAATAAGGAAGGCAAATGACAGCTGTAAAATGAGAATTTAAAAACAAATTTGTGATCTTACCGAACAGGAAGGAACTGTTTACTCTGAGAAGGAAGAAGCTTCTTGTTTTCCCAAGAATCATAGAAAAGAGCTACACAGAAGCTACCAGGTCAGAGCTCAACCAGTAAGGGTCAAAGGAAGAAGAGAAGACTCACAGTAATTGGCAAATCTCTGCTCAAGGGTACTAAAGCTATTTGTTGACCTGATAACAATAGAGAGTTCTGTTGTCTTCCTGGGGCATGAATCCAAGACATAACTAAGAATTGCCCAAGACTTAGTAAAACAGATGACAACTACTGTGCCATTTCTGGTGATTCACGTGGGCATAAGTGACACTTCCAGGAGGAACCTCCAAAGTATAGCCAAGGATTATAGAGTCTTGGGCAGGAAACTGAAGACCACTGGGACATAAGCTGTATTTTTCTTGCCATTGCCCATTGAAAGCAAGGCATGCAGAAAAGAAAAATTAATTTGGGAAGCAAATAGCTGGCTAAGAATATGGTGTCTTAGAATGGAATTCATTCTTGTGGACCATGGCTTTAACAATAGGGATGACAGTTTCCTGGAGAGAAATGCAGTACACCTAATAAGGTCTAATAAAAATGTGTTTTTGAGTGTTTTGGAAATCTAATTTAAAAAAAAAAAAACAACACTTAAAAGTATGAAAATGGAGAAGGGAAGAGACTATCTCTTGGCCCTAATTTAGATACCACAAAGAGTAGCTATGCAGAAGTTTAAAGAACACAAAATCCAAGTAAAAAGGCAGTTGTAAAATCTAAGGCTTTACCTGTTTATACACAAATGCCTAAAGTTTAGGCCTAAAAAGGGAACTAGATATTTTAACACAAAGAAGAAAGTTTGATCTCATAGATGGCACTGAGACTTGATGGGATAAAACCCACGAAAGGACAATGGCTCTGCATAGTTACACTTTATTCAAAAGGAACAGGAAAGATAAAAGGTGTGGGGGGGGGGGGGGAGTGTCAGATAGCCTTGTTTATGAAGAAGTTATAACTAAGAGAAGAAATCCAGGAACCTGGGCAGGGGTAGGGGGAATCATGGCAGAATATTTGGGTAGAGGTCAATGGAGGGAGAAATAGAAATGATTTTGTAGTATACTACAGACCACCCAGAGAGAAAGAAAAAATACATGAGGAGTCTGAGGGACATAGCACAAGCCTGGCACAAAAGCAAGATGTAGTAATGATGAGGAGACATCAACTATCCAGATACCTACTTGAGCTATCTCTGTGTCAAAAAAAGCAGCTAATAACTTCTTTATTTCCTTTACTAGTGATTTCATCTTTCAACAGATGGAGAAATCAACAAGGGAAAATTCTATTCTACATCTGATTCCCACTAACTGGGAAGAACTGTTTGCTAGAGTGGAAATGATCTGAACCTTGGGAGGAAATGACCACTCCCTTCTAGAGTTTGTGATAGAGAAGAAGAAATCTGGGTATAATGCACTCTGGATTTTGGAAAGGCAGATTTCAGAGGACAGAGAAGTAGGACTAATACATGGATTAACACACAGGACAGATACATGAACTAAAATGCCATGGGAGAAGTTAAACCAGGACAGAGAGTCTCAAGAATCAAATTCTGAAGACACAAAATAATTCCAAGGAGGAGGAAAAGTGGGATTTCTCTGAAGAAGCCAATATAGATACCCAGGAAATTCAACAAACTGCCTGAAATTTTTAAAAAGAAATGCGCAGAAGATAGAAACAAGTCCAGGGAACAGAAGATGATAGGAGCATGGCTCAGTGCTACAACCATGTTATTAGGAGTGCCAAAGCTCAGAATAGGCTAATCTTGGAAAGGGAAGCTAAGCACCACCAAATGGGTGATGGTTGGTTTGTTTAGTTTGGTTTTTGATTTTTCTTTTACTACATAGGGGAAAAGGGGAGAACCAAAGAAAAGATAGAACCCTAGGAGTAGATGGGATGATGATGACTGACTGTATGTACAGGCAGAGCTATTCAATTGTTGTTTTGCTTCTCTTTTCTCTTCCCTGGAGAATGACCTTGCCCTGGAAATTACAGAGTAAACATGACTCATGGGGAGTTGATATTCAAGATAAGTGAGGAAATAATAAGGAAGCACCTCGTTGCCCTTGATCATGTCAAGTCACTTGGCCCGGATGAACTATATTTTCAGGTGCTAAAAAGAAGCAGCAAATATTATTACTGAGCTGTTAGTATTGATATTTGAAGGATCGTGGAAAACTCAAAGGGTACCACAAGATTAGAAAAAGGTAATTGTTCTAATTTTAAAAAAAGGTAGGGGGAGAGAATAAAGTTTGCAAACTATTTCAGCGAGCTTGGCTTTGTTTCCAGAGGAAATTATAGAACAAAGCATGAAAGAGATGGTTGGATGATATCTAGAAGGAGTAGGGGGGTTACAAATAACCAGCAAGACTGCATTAAGAACAGGTCAAGTGAGAGGAATTTCATTTTTCTATTTTGACAGGATTACTAAACTAGTAGGTGAGGTGAATGCTATAGATAAAATTTACCTTGATTTTTGTGAAAGCTTTTTATAAATTTTCTCCTACTATCCTTTAGAAAAAAGTGAAGTTATGTGGACTAGAAAATAATTCAATTACCTATAGATGGACTGAGAATGGGTTGGATGGTCTGACTCTAAGAGCAATTGCTGATAATTCATTGTCAACATGGAAAAGGCTGGATATCGTGGTGCACGCCTCTATTTCCAGGTACCAGGAAGGCTGAGCCTGGCAGCTCTCTTGAACTTGAGAGTTTTGAGCCATAGTGGGCTATGGTGATAAGATATCTGCATTAAATTCTACTTGAGGAGCAAATCAGTCTAGGTAGGAAAAGGAGCAGTTCAAAGCTTTCGTGCCAGTTAGGGTGGGATCAGGCCCATGAGTAGCAGCCACTGGACTTTCAGTTTCGATAAGATAGGGAGATTCAATCTTTAAAAAAAAAAAGGAAGAGAGGAAAGAAGGAAAGAAGAAGGAAGAGAGGAAAGGAAGGAAGGTGGGAAGGAAGGAAGGAGGGAGGGAGGGTAGGAAAGAAGGAAGGAAGGAAGAGAGTGAGGGAGGAAGGGAGGGAGGAAAGGAAGAAAGAAGAAGAAAGAAAGGAAAGAAGGAAGGGAGGAAGGGAGGGAAGGAGGGAGGGAGGAAGGGAGGGAGGAAAGGAAGAAGGAAGAAGAAAGGAAGGAAAGAAGGAAGAAGAAAGGAAGAAAAGAAGAGAGGAAAGAAGGAAGGGAGGAAGGGAGGGAGGGAGGGAGGAAGAATTTATTAAGCACCTAATATGTGCCAAGCATTCTGCTAAGCACTTCACAAATATCATCAGCTGCTGCTGATGCCAGTAACCTTCCCCTCATTCAATTCAACAAATATTTATTAAGAATCTAATATGTGCAAAGAACTAGGGATACAAAGACAGAAATGAAACAGTGCTTGCCATCAATGAATTAACATTCTGCTCAGGGCTTATATTATGTACAAAGATAAGTAAATACAAGGTAATTTGAGGAGGGAGAGAGCACTCATGACTATCGGCATTGGGAAAAGCTTCTAGTAGGACCGGGCACTAGTACTAAGCATTGAAGGAAACTAAACATTCTGAGAGATGGTGGTGAGGAAGGAATACATTCTAGGCCTATATGAAAATATGAGAACAGTAGATGGAATGCCAGGTTTGGGGAACTGCTAGTTGGCTAGTTTGTCTAAAATCTACAATGTATGAAAAGGAGTAATATGATAATGATGCATGTTTATATAATGCTATAATGTCTGCAAAACATTTAGGGGAAAAGTTGCAGAAGGTAGTTTGGAGTCATAATGTAGAATGCGCTAAATACCAGGCATGAGTTTGTATTTTATCCTAGAAATGACCAGGAGCCACTGAATATCTTTGAATAGTGAAATGATATAATCTAATCTGTGCCTTAGGAAAATTATTTTGGTGGCTCTCTGGAGGTTAAGTTGCAGAGAGGAGAGACTAGGAGAAGAGAGAATGGTGATGAGGCTACTGAAATAGTCTGGAGAGAGATTATAGGATAGTAACTATGTGAAAAGATAGATGTGTGATATGCTGTGGAGATAGCATGCAAATAAAGTGACTAAAATGACCATGCTTTTTGAACAAAAGGCTCCATTACCAGGCTTAAAACCTAAGGAAGCCACCAAAAAGAATGCCATATACAACAAAATATTTATAGAAGCACTTTTTGTGATAGCAAGAAATTGGAAACAAAGCTGATGCTGTCGATTAGGGAATGAATAAACACATTGTGGTGCATGAGTGCAATGAAATATTACTGTGCTGTAAGAAATTATGAATGTGAAGAATACAGAAAAGTATGGAAAGATTTATATGAACTGATGCAGAGTGAAACAGAGCTAATATAGATATATATATACATATTTATATAAATTGGGATAACTATGATAATATAAAAGACAGAAAACATCAATAAAAACCTATTTTTAAAAAAGATCATGGATTATGTTAGAGGGGGTGGTTTTAATGGTAACGTCAAAAGTCAGATTATAAGGGAAGTGGATTGTTAGTAAGGAAGTAAAGGCAATGAGTGTAGGTGACTTTTTCCAGTATTTTAGTTGTCAAAGGGAGAAAATATATAGCCCAGCAGCTTGAGGGTGGGGCAGAGTTACATGAAGAATTTTTTTTTTTAGTGAAGAAACAAGGCATATTTCTAGACAACAGAAAAAATAGTTAATAAAAATAGAAGATGCAAGTAGAGAATGGGTGATGGGGCAAGCTCAGAGAAAACAGGAGAAGATGGGATCTAGGGTACAAGCAGAGAGGCTTTGGAAAGGAGAAAGACGACCTCTTCATCAGAGCCAGGACCAAAGAAGGAGAGAAGAGAAGATGAAGTGGGGTTTGGGGTGTGGAGTAGGAATGAAGAGGAAAATCCCAGCAACTCTGGCTTCTGTGTTCTTAGTAAAGTGGCAGTTGAGGCACTCTGTCAAGTAGAGAAGGCAAAGAGAAGAAGGCCCTTTTAGTAGGGAGATTGGGGGTTTGAAAAGTGAATGTTTGGAAGCCCCACTGCAAGAATTTCAACTGGGTGCCAATCGGAAGAATAAAGGAGCTGCCAAGTAGCAGGGAGGACCCAGCTACATATATGTCTATAGGGGACTCATTCAGCAATGTTGGGTGACTTCTTTCAATGGTGTTCAGCAGCACATGAGTAGGAACAAAGAAGGTATAGAGTGGGGACACTGAGGGTGGAGTGGGGAGGAGGAGTATATGGGAGCTGTGAATTGCTATAGAATGGGGTGGGGGAGGAATCAGAAAGTAGAGGATGATATATTTGTTATTATTTAGTTGTTCAGTCATAAATGACTCCACATGACCCCGTGGACTATTTTTTCCATGGAATTTTCTTGGTAAAGGTACTGGCTTGGTTTGCAATCTCCCTTTACCTTTTTTTTTTTTGTCAGAGCTCTCCACCATGATCTGTCCATCTTGGGTAACCCTGTACAGCATAGCTCATAGTTTCATTGAGTTATGCAAGTCCCTTTACAACAAGGCAGTGATCCAGGAAGGACTTTTTTTAGGCAAATGGGTTAAGTGACTTGCCCAAGGTCACACAGCTAGTAAGTGTCTGAGGCTGGATTTGAACTCAGGTTTTCCTGTCTCCAGGACCAGCCCTCTTTGCCATTTAGCTGTCCCAGAACAATATAGAGTTAACCACATCGAAGTCAACTGAGGGAAGTTAGGGTCAGAGGAAGACCTAAGGAGAGTCTTTAGATCACAAGAGACAAGGCCCAGTAAGAGGAGAGACCCTAGAATGGCACTTTCTTAGGAAGAGACAGAGACCCTAAGCTAATCCAAAGAAGAAATCCAAAGACACTGCTGCTAGGAAGGCCACCAGATTTTAGGAATGGTATTGATAACAGAGTGCCTAGAGAAGGGTGAACAGGACGTTTTATGAGAATCAGTTAAGGGGAAGGAGAGGAAGGGGAAAAGCACTTGTTGCCTATCATGTGCCAGGAACTATGTGAGTGCTTTATAAATATCTCATTTGATCCTCCAAAGAATCTTGAGAGGTTGGTGTTATTATTACCCTCATTTTGCAATGGAGGAAACTGAGGTAAACTGAAGATAAGTGACTTACCCAGGGTCACACAGCTAGGCAATATCTGAAGTCAAATGCAAATTCAGCTTTTCCTGACTCCAGGCCCAGTGTTCCATCCACTTCACCACCTAATACCAATTATGCCACCTATCTGTGGAAACTCAAAGGACAGACAATTGCCTTCCATTTGAAAGGCTTCCATTTGAAGGACTATTATATGGGAAAGGTAGTATATTAGTTTCATTTGGTCCCAAGAGGCAGAACTAGAAATAATGGGTGAAATTTGGAAATTTTGTCAGGTATGTTACAAAGGGGTTGGTAGTCCAGGTTAGCCCGAATGGTCACCAAGATCCCTTTCAACTTTGGGATTCTGTGACTGTGATTCAGGATTGATGGGCTGGGAGAACAGGAGGATTAAGGAAGCTGGTGGTCGTGCTTAAGGTGAAGAATAGGAAGGGAGGCAAAGAGATCAAAGAAAGAAGAAAAGGATGCATGCACAAAGATATTTATCACAGCTTTTTTTGGCATGGCAAAGATCTGGAAATTAATGAGTACCCATCAATTGGGGTCTGATTGAACACATTATGATATATGAATGTAATGAAATATTATCACAATATAAGAAGTAATAAAAAGGACGGTTTCAGAGAAACTGTATGAAGTGATACAGAGTTAATTTATACAATAACAACATTATAAAAAATAAACAACTTAGAAAGACTTAAGACTTCTTGACAATGCAATGACTCACCCTGACTCATGGGGACTAATGATGAAGTATGCTACTTACCTCCTGACTGAGAGATGATGAACTCAATATTAAGAATAAGAACACATTTTAAAGCAAGACCAATATGGAAATTTATTTTGCTTAACTACATGTGTTTGTGACAAAGCTTCTGTTTTTCTTTTTCCCTCAAAGGTTATTGAAGGTGTGAGGAAGAGAAAATAAGTGTTTGTAAATGTAAAAAAAAATTAAATTTAAAAAATTTTTAGGAGTAGTGAGGAAGTGACAGGCCAAGAGGTTATGATAAAAGGTTATAAAAGGGAGAATTTCAAGTTCAGGGTTTTGGAGATGGAACCATTATATTAGCAAGATCTAAGGTATTCTGTGCCCGGGTGATTCAGAGTGAACATATCAGCCATGGGAGTTGACAAGGTTCATTAACTGGGAGACCAGAGTGCTTGAGGGAACATCAAGGTGCTTACTGAAGTCCCGAGTATGAAGGCAAGGGAAGGATGAAGAGAAAGACTGTGAACCAAGTATCAAACTCCTTGAGAAAGGATGGAGCATGACCTGGAGAGCAGTATATGATTTCAACAACTACCTGGACAGGAGGTATAAAAGGTCATAATGAATTTCAAAGGCAGAGAGTTTGCTTGATGACAGCAATACTGGAAGGATCTGGATGTGAGAGTGAGGAACAAGACATTTTGCTATTTCTCCTCCTGGCCGTGTGTGTTGGGAGGCAAGAAAAGACAAGTGGAGGTGGCATGGAGAAATACTGCATCTTCTGGAGGGAACTGGGTTTCAATGAGTACAAGACAGAACTTGCGATGAAAAGGTGTACAATAGAGGGGAGTTTGTTAATGATACAATGGAGGTTCATGAAAGCACAAGGAAAGGGGAGGAGGCTAGAGACTACGAAGGCATAGATTCTCATGCCATTCTAATGCAAGCTGCAGGCTGCCAGGAGAAGCACTCATGCCTTTGGACTAATGTTCCTGAACTATGTTTTATACTGTGGCTGCAGAGCTGATTTACTAACAATAGAAGTCAGAAACAAGTTCGGAGGATGGGATGCTCCTTTTTGTGTCAACAGCAGTATCCCTTTGTATTGCGTGTGTTCTTGGGGCAGTCATGTGTACCTGGCCATGATGCAGACTGAAGTGTTTGGATGCTAAGAATTTCCTGTCATAAATAAGCAACAGATGCTTCCTTAATAACACTTTCAGAAATCTTCCTCATTTCTTGGCTATGCCTATGACAGGAGGAGGCAGTGTATCCTAGGGAAGAGGACCAGAATTGAAATCAGACTTTCTGGGTTCTAATTCTAGATTGCTACTTATATGACCTTGACCTCTTAAGACCTTTAGTTTCAAATAAAGTGAGAGAAATTGACTAAGTAACCTCTAAGATCTCTTATAGTTCTAAATTAAATGTTCTTGTGAAAACTACCCTGACAATCAAAACTTGTGGGACATTGAACACTGTCTCTTTTTTTACAGGCTATGTTGGGCATCTACAACCTAGTACCAAGAGATGTAGTGGCGTGAAGGAACCAGAAAAATGTGTCAGGAAATCAAGTCCTGGAACTTTCTGGTGGAGAAAGAAGGAAGGTCTCAAAAACAGTGGAATCTACTCTCCCTCTTCCTTAGTTCCAAACTTCACAAAAAGCATAGAACAGCAATTTTCAAACTTTTTGGTCTCAGGACCCCTTTATATTCTTAAAAATTATTATGTGGGTTATATCTATCGATGTTTACCATATTAGAAATCAAAACATCTAAAATTAATATATCACAGTGTTATTGTGAAAATAGTGTTGACCTCGTGGATCCCCAGAAAGGGTCTCAGTGACTACACAAGTTATGAGGCTGCACTTTAAGAACCGTTGGCCTAGAGCATTGCCTGAGGTATTTGAGATTTCATAGGATTTAGAGTGGAAGCAATCATTAGAAATAATCCAGTCCAATTTTTTATTTTACATGTGAAGAAACTGGAATCCATATAAGTTATATGAGTAGTGAATGTCAGGTCCAGAATCTGAAGCCAGGCCTTCTGACTCTAAATTCATTGTTCTCTCCTCTACACCAGTATAAGCCATTAGGTGGCCTTCCCTGCCCACAAATCTGTTTGTTCAGAGCTTCCAACTCTGTCTATTGTCAGGCATGCAGTTAGTAATTCTTAGTGAGAACAAGTTAAAACTCCACTCTGCAAAGCAGGCCTTTTGGGAAGGGGAGCAACCCAAGCTTCTCTCTTATACCTGAGGCAGAGAAATGAGCAGCATCACAAGCCAAATGAATGTTTTTTAAAAAAGAATGAAAAGAGCCAGCATTTGGAGCCTATTGGGTTGATTTCCAGTGTGTTAATGTGTGTGAAATTATCTAGTCAGAGAGAAAAGAGATTGCTCTGATTTTCTTGCCGATGGTAATATCACACTGTGTGCACTGAAAACCACAGTAATTTGATAAAAGCTGTCACATTCATTCTATGGTCTCTCTCCCTCTCCCCTTGCTATCAGACTGCTCACTGTTTTTCCATATTTCCCTCTGCCCTTCTCTTTCCACTTCCTTCCTCTATCTCTCTCCCACATCTTCTGTTTCACTATGATTATTAGCACCTATCTCTAGGGCTATTGTTGTAGTGCGCTTTGCAAACCTTAAAGTGCTATTTGAGCACTAGTTATTATTCTTAATGTTGTTATTTTCATTTCCTTCTTTTTTGCCCTCGTCTTCCTCTCTGGGGATAACAGTTGGGCCTTCCTGATTATTTCATTTTTTTCTTAAATGTTGTTTTACTCCATCCTGACTTTTCTCTTTACCTCCTGTCTGCCTCTCCTTCCTAACCCCTCTATTTTAGGTAACTTCCTACAGACTAAGCCACTTCTCCCCAGTTGATCTGTCCTGTCTTTTTGGAATGAGACATAAGGAAAATGATTATTGCCCTCCATCATAGCTCCTCCAAGGGCAGATTAGAAATCATGGCCTCTACTATGGAAACTGGTAGCAGTGAGTTAAAGATGGCTAGCATTTTGACTCTACTAAGCAGATGTGAATGGGATGTCATTCAAAATAAGTTTGGTCTTGTTTTTGAAGACAGGTTTAAACCCTGAGCAAAAGTTGAAGTCAAGAAGTCATCTCCCCTTGAGGGGAGAGTTGGTATCAACTTCAAGCATTGATAGGGACTCCACACCACACAAATAGGTCAGAAACTTCAGAGTTTCTTCTATCAATTTTTTACCATTTCCCCTATATCTTTTCACTAGTCTTTAGACTCAGGGATCATAAAAGGCTATAGAGAGATGAAAAGAGGAAGAAACCATAAAGTTCTATGGAAGGATGATGTGGGCCCCAGGGGATTCTGGAGCTGAAAGTATGGTGCATTTGGAGAGGTGGCAGCTTGCCAAAATGTCAGTACAAGGGAAAGCCCAGAGCAGACTTTTGGGAGGACAAAATACCAGTGCTGGGCATGGAGGATGAAAGAAGAGAGATCCTCCCAGTCTGTGACCTAGTGCTTTGAGCACCAGGAGCATTATTTTCCTCCCTTCCTGTTAGGGAAATTATTCTGTATGTGAACTGAAACATTAGAAAGTGGAAAAAGATGGGAAACCTACCAAAAGAAGCTAAAACAGCCTCTAGTAAGCATGGGAGGACATTGGGCACTATCTGCTGAAACCTAAAATGGACTGCCAATTGAGTAACAAGGTATATTGGATGCGGTCAGAAAGGAGGCTATGATATCTTTACTAGGAGGCATGTGTACTGCCCATTCTGGACTATAACTGAGATTGTACTGGACACTGGGTAGAAATGCTGCTCAGTGATACATGTGGTTATTTGCTACAAATTCTGTTATTCTATCTGCTTTCCTTGATGTACGATAAACCTGCCTACTCTTTAAGCCTTGTAAAACCATGTGCTTGTAAGGGGAATTGGCAAATAAATGCTCAGAGATCATCAGATACTGAAATTCTCAGATAATCTGGGTAGGAGCAATGACTTAGAGCAGCAGAAACCCTTCAGAGTGTACCTGGGCCCTTCACAATGGGAAGAAACCTTTGACACAAGGGTTACACATATGATATAGTACAGAACATTGATCTAGGACTCTAGAGACCTCTATTCACGTTCTGGCTCTGCCATTAACCAGCTGCATGAGGTCAGGCCTCTGGGCCTTAGTTTCTTCACCTAAAAAAAGGTCTGGCCCTGTTTTGATTTTTTGTTTCTGTCCTCCTCCTCCTCCCTGGTCTCCTGTTATAATATTTATAGTCTGGGATTCCTGGGTCTTAATCTTCCCCATTAATCCATATCTGAGCATTGCTGTTGTTTTAAATGGTTGCCTTCATAATCTGATGCCCCCTCAGACAAGGACTGCCTGATAGTACATGAATCTTAACAACAATTTCTGACGTGACTTTTTGTAATCCAACTAGGAGATAGGTGGATTTGGCACTTGAAATCTGTTTTGGAATGAGTTAGAGATGAAGACACTGAGAAAAAGAGGTCCACATTCTGGGAGAGAAGCCCTTTGGGGTCAAGAAAACACTAAGAAGCTTTCTAGCCTTCTCTCCGAAGAAACCCCATATGAGTTGAGATGGAGTGTAGATTAGGAGTCTTTGGAGGGCTGCATAGTCTCTCCCACTGGAATGACTACAAAGTAGGACGTGGAGCCAGGAAAACTTCAATATAAAGGGAGGAGCAATGTGGTCCAAGGATTCCTCAGACAATGTAGGTGGAGCCAGAAAAGATGCGGTAGTGATGAAGAAGGCACATGTCCTCAGACTGGGGAGCTGGCACCCAGAGGCATCTTGCCTGGCTAGACTGAATTGAATTGCCATCTGGCAGCATCCTATATATAGAGAAGGGCATTCGTTCTTCCCATCCTCCTGTATCTGATCAGACGCTATCCAAGCATATCACACATCCTCTCCCTCCTCCGCATCCTTTGATGAAGCTCCACTCTGATTGGAGAAGTCAAGGTGATTCCTAGGGTGAGATAAACTATATTCAAGGCTACTGTCTTCCCTGTGATGTTTTTCCTGAATTTTATTTTTGTTTTTGCCTCATGGTGATTTCTAGAAACACTGTTCCCTCCCCTTCTCCCCACCTTTTGCCCTCCGCATTCAACCACTTCATCTTGAAACAAAGAAAAACAAACAAAAAACTACCCACTGCAGTGATCTCATCAGAACTGTATACATCATTTTGCCCTAGTATTCCCTCACCTCTTTGCTAAGGGGAAGATACATCTCAATATGTTTTCTTTTTTAAAAAATCTGGAACACTTTCACACAAAAGTCTGGTGAAAACAAGAACAAGAAGGAAAGCAATGGTAAGAGAAGGAGGCTGTGGATATGGAAGTGGAAAAGGGACCAGCTGCCAGAAAGGGCAAGAATGGAAAGGAAAAACATTTATTAAGCACTTACTATGTGCAAAGCACCATGCTAAGCAAATAGAAAGTCTAGCCAGTCCTTGATACTACAGAGCTCAGATCCTAATAGGAAGAGATAATACACATACAGGAGATAATCTACAGTTCAGTTTCGGAGCAGATGGAAAGGTCAGGGAGGAAAGAAGGGAGGAGGGTAAGTCATGATGGACTTTGGGGAACAATAGCAAGACAGTGGGTGGTAGAAAAGGGGTTGGAATGAAACAGGGTCCTGAGTTACCTAATTTGTCGTGTCCCACATTCCTACGTGGGAAACTCCTTGCTAGTCTAGAGAACAACAATCACTGAACACTTGGGTACTACTCAAATGGGTTACACTTTCATAGATTTAGAGCTCGATGAAAGCTTAGCGGTCCAAATCTTTCATTTTACATATGGAAACTGAGGCCCACTGGAGTTAAGTGATTTGCCCAATATCACAAATTTAATGAGTGGTAGAGCTAGGATTCAAACCCAAGTCCAGTTTTCTTTTCCTAGATTGCCAAAATGATAATAACATTTCCTTCAGCTATAAAGCTTCCTCTGTTAATCAAAATAGAGCCATTATGTCTGGACTGACAGTTTGCTTAGACAGTTTCAGCTCCCTCCCAAGTGCACATCCAGGCATCTAAGATGAGAAACTTAAGTGGGAATTGTATTTTAGAAAGAGAGAGCCCCTCAGAATGTCAGTGGGGATATAAACAGGTCACCTAGCTGGCAATCACCAGTGGATGCTCATTTAGATCCAGACACCTCTACTGTTGAAAAGGCTACTGTTATTTGCCAAGAAGAATTCTATTTTCTTCCTTTTACCCAGAGGAAGGTGATCCCTTTAATGAAAAGGTGTAGATGTGGAGGTAGCCAAGGTTAGAATTCTTCTGCTAACCCTGATCTTAACCCTAGGGGAAGACATAGGGATAACTTTAGTTCAGAATCAATTCCAGTGCCTATAAATGTATCTACCGTAGGTAGTCTGACTTCTCTGCAGGGCATTTCCAAGGGCCAAAGGGCAAAACAGCTGACTACCCTGGTGCAGTGGAAAGAGGGCAGTACTGCTCCCAATTCTTTATGTCATATTGGACCAACCTTTCCATGCCTCCATTTCCTTAGCTGTAAAATGAAGGGGGTAGAATGAATGAATCTTTAAGATCTTTTCCAGATCAAAACTTCTATGCTCAAAGTGGACACTAGGGGAAGGGAAGAGGAAAATGGAAAGAGATGTTTACAAAGTCACTGGGCAAATCCAAATCATGATCATGACCAAGACATCTATCCTTCTTGCAGAGATACTCTGTAATTATAATTAATTCCTTCTTACAGGTTCATGAGGAGGAAGGCTTGCTGGGCTAAGCCAAGATAATGGATAAGGAACTACAAAATAAACTAATTTGTTTGAGATCACACAATAAGTGGTAGCATTAAGATTATAACTCACAGCCTCTGCATCTCCAAGCCAAAGCTCATGTATTCCTTTGCGTCTCCATTCCTTTCTGGGACTATTTAGGAAGAGTGAGTCCCAAGCATAAAGGATAGTTGGACAGATCCCAGAAACACTTTTGCTACTGAGTAATAAGCTTGGGATCTCATAAAGTTTGGAAAATTCCCACTGTTCTTACAGAGTGAAACAGGAGCATCTCTGAGTGTTTTCAAATGAAAGGTATACTTAAGAGTACAGATTTTCAACTCTTCCCTTTCCTGTTTTACCACTTCCCATTCACCTTCTCCTCCCTCCCCTTCCCTTACCCCAGACATAGTTAGCACCTAACACCACCATCCCCACATACACACACACACAATCTGCCTTGAACACTACTCCCAGATTTGGATAAGTTGTAGGTATTGGTGTGAATCTACCCCAAACTACTGCTTTTGAGACCCCACTGATGTGATTCTTTTATCAGTCAATGAGAAGAAACATTAAAAAAAGATAATTAAACAGAATGGCAAAAATAAGATTCCACTTCACCCCTACCTGACCATATACACAGGAATAAACTCTCCCATTTGTTGAAGGTCACTTTACCACTTGTGGTAGAAAAAAAAACCATGTGGAGGAAATATGAATGACCAGAGAACAAGCATGGTGAGGTACACATGTAAAGAACACATGTGGCCTATTGCTCACACATCTGGGACAACTCGTGCCTTTCATGCTATTGGGTAAGTTGCTTTCTCTAATGAGTTTAGATCTTATCTTGCTCTCTTTTCTCTGATGTCCTGTTCTCTGCTGCACTCTTGATGTCTTAATGGATGTCTCTGCCAATGCTACTTTGCCTCTCTGCAATCGTCTGCTGATATTTAGTTCCTATGTGCCTTCTAGATAAAGGGCCATCTATTATTCTTTTGTAGTGCAAACACCCAGCCAGTGACACCTAGTCAGCTAAGCTAGAGAAGTCCTTCAGCACTTGTAAACATGTCTTTTGAAATCCTTACTGGGATTCAGACTCCTTATTACCCCATCTCTTATTTGACTTAAAGTTAAAATATTCCTTTCAATTTCTGTTATATCTACCCATAGTCATAAGCCTACACAGTTTCAACTCATCATCAAGATTCCTATTAGCAAAACTACCAGGGAACTAATGCCCCGGTTTCCATGAATATCAACTTGGAGCAAGACTAAAAGAGCTAGGTGGCACTGGTAACTTTCGGTCCACTTTCTGGGCTTCATTATGTATTCCTACAAATAATAAAATCACTGATATCCCTACATAACATATCTCCACACATTTCCCCCTACTCAATTGTCTTTCCTCATCCTCAAAGGGCACACTCCAGTGAGTTCCAGTCCTGGATAGCTTACTGCTGTCCCTTGTGGCTTCTCATTCCCCTGACTCCCTCATCAGTCACGGACATGGGGCCCAGGCTCCTCCCACAAGCCAAGGTCCAATTCATTATCATACCACTAATGATCCCCATCATTTGGCAGTAATGCTGAGAGCATTAATACTAATCATAACAACAATAATGACGAATTACAGGTCATTAGGCTGATATACTATGTTCCCTCTTGGTGAATATTAGGCTGTATTCTCAGATGCCTGGAAGCTACAGAGAGGGAGAGATTTAACCTTCATTCTAGACTGGGGTGGGCTATGGTGAGAGGAGGAATAGTGAGATGGAGAGAGGGGAGCTGCACAGATGTTCCAGGCTCTGGCTGCTCAGAGGAGCCTGGAAGGCAATAGGTTTGCTGTGACAGCAGAAAGCCAAATCCTGACACCCCAATCTACTGCCCCAAGCTCTCTTAATTAGATCTCAAGAGATAGGAAGAATAAAAAATATAAGAATTCTCATCTCACTGCATCTAGTGTTTTGCTGCTTATCTAGCAGAGGTGTCACCAAGCAGCAAACGAGGAAGAAAAAGAATATTAATGAAGGAAGAGATGGCTTCGTGTTAGAAGTGTCGGGGAAGGAGTAGAAGTGAGAATACATTTATCCTGAGGTTTGAGTAGATCGCATGCATAATACCTCTGTTGTCTAGTGGGAGAAGGACTAGAGGAATGACCATAGGTATTCCTCTCAGGCATCATAGAGACACAAGCTTGCTGGGGAGCAAAGTACTTTGCAAACTTAAAGAGCTACATAAATGTCAGTATTACTATTACTACTACCACTAAGGGCTGACATTTATAGGGCAATTGAGCACTGAAAAGAATCTTACCTACCTTTCTCATTTTCCCCTCACAGCAACCCTGTGAGATGGGTGGTACAGATATATAGATACAGACATGAACTCTTTTTTTGCCAGACCTATGATTTCTCTGGTATAGAGAATTCCAAGAAAAGAAAATTCCCCCTACAGATCCAGATCAGCACCTTTCTTGTAACTTAGAAAATTTCCTGGAGCTCTAAGAGGTTAGGTGACTTGCCCAGGGTCATTTTGCCAGTATGTGTCAGAGAAAGGACTGGAACTCCTAAGAGACTAGTTCTCTATCCATTTGTGCCATGTGCCTCCCCAGATAATATCTACAGTTACTATTATCCTTATTCTACAGATGAGGAAATTGAAGGCACATAGAGGATATATCAGGAGGGTCCATTATTATTTTTTAAAGTAATAACATGTTAGAGCTAGCTTATAGCTTCTAGTCCAGTCCCTTTGCTCTGGAAGTGATGACACTTGTGCCCAGACATGCAAAATAACCTTCCAAGGTTTCAGTGATAGTGGCAATCAGGGCTAGAATCTAGGCATTCCAGTTCTCAGGTCAATGTTCTAAAGTTCCATTAGCAACAGGAGACATTGACCAACCACAGGAGCAAGAATGTTGTATGATCCAGGCAGAAAACTACTCCTTAAAATTGCTACTAGTTCCCATCAGAGGCCCCCATCAGATTTAAAGTATGCCCACCCCACAAACTCCCCATAATTAAGCCACCTTTGTTGAGTCTGTTGAAAAATCCCTCCAGGGCTGCATATTAAGGTTACCATTATTCTAGTAGGGTCTGGAACAATGCGTGGATGGGGAAACAGTGTTTTGGCTCTACCACTTACAAGCCAAGTGACTTTGGACAGGTTGCAATCCTTCTGGCCTTCATTTTCTTCATCTTTAAAATATAGATAATAAATAATACCTAGCCTGCCTATGCTTCTTCACTGGATTATCGCAAATATCAAATGAGGTAATGAACATGGCCACCAGGTGGTGCTATGGAAGTATGCCACCAGCCACTTGGTCCTTTAAAAACATCTGCAGAGGACTGATAATCATGGACTGCCTTTACACAAATGTTAAGTCTCCTAAGCTATTAACACATCTACAGGAGTGAATGTCAATTAATTCTAGGGACCACTCATACCTACTGGTAGTCCTTCCTTCTATTCACAATATACTGCCAATCAAATGTCCCTAAAGTGGCATCATTATCTTAGAAAGAAGTTTAATTGGGCTAGAAAAAAAGGCAGTAATTTGTGATCAACAGACACTGCCTAGCAGAAACAATCGTTTCAGTCCACTCCTCCCTTTCCACCCCAACCTCCCATACACCCTATTCATTCTTACTTGTTCCTGCCAGTAAGTTTCCTTCCAAGTAAAGGAAACCACAATTCAAGTGCCTAATGCAAACCTTCCAACTCCCACGGGTACAAGGAAGGAACAGTCTCTTACACTCTCCTTCCCACCTAGGCACTAGATTTTTCAGTCTTGCTTCCTACCTAATCTCTCAACACTATGCTTCAGCAGCTCACGTAGACAGGGTCTTACTCCATTGCTCATTGTGCTAGGTTTTCTTGCTTGGGAAAAAAGAAACTTTTTTCCAGGTAAGGCAAAAAGGACTATTCCCCACAGGAAAATTACAGCCATATTGCCAATTGTAGACTTAGACCTTCACCTTGAAAGTCCTGCATGCAATGCGTGACGTTCATGCTTCTCACAGGAGGGACCTGAAATATCACCCTCAGGATCCTATAAACTCCTGTCCCAAATATCTGTGGGAGGTATAGTCCATAAGGAGGAGACTCACTTGAGACTTCAGTTCTATCAATGGAGCTCCCATAACGGACCAGGCCGGGGTCTGAAAATCTTTCTGAAATAAACTAAATCTTGATTAAGAAAGACCTACTATGAAGGGGGTGGTAGGAAATGAATGACAGTGGCCATCTTCCTGCCCAAAGGAAGCCTGACACAGAAGCTCCTTGGCAGAGTGAAGGGTACCCCAGGGGCACGTCCTCCACACATACTTTCCTCTTCAGACCGTACTTCCGACTCTCTTCCTCAATTTTTCTCTACAATGCCAGAGGTTACTTTCATCCCCATCCCATTTCCAGCTTTTTTTTAATGTATTGACTTCTCTCACTAGAATTAAACTCCTTGAGGTATAGGACTCTCAACTGGTGTTTGTATTCCCAGAGCTTAGCACAGTGCCTGACATATACTAAGAGCTTAATAAATGCTTATTGACTTGACTTGTTGACTTCACAGACACACACACACACACACACACACACAAAACTCTCTCCCTGTCCCTCAGGCTGTCCATATTCAAAGGACTAGAGGAGCAGAAGTTTGTGGGGTAGCCTCTCTTCTTTCTCCATCCTGGCCCATATGTCTGCATATCACTAAAAATCACCTTCAGTCAATATGTCAAGGATGTAAGATTTTTTCTGGATGGGAACTCCTTCCAACCATGGAGTTTGCAACCAATCTATACATTCCAGTTTTAGACAGTTGACTGAGGTTCAGAGCAGGAGGTAAATTGCATCAGCCAAGCTGCCCTTTCCCTAGCATGCCTAGTAGTAGTCTACATTCTCACCCTGTACACATCTTTCTACTTTAATATGTCTATCCTGGCTTTCCTATTTAGAAGTTAGCCATTTTGATTTAGACATTACCGGGAAATGAGATCCAGACTGGTTTCATAGAATCTGAGAGCTGGAAAGGAATTCAGAGACCATCTGGTGCAATCCATCACGGAACAAGAATACCTTCTATCATATCCCCAATAAGAAACCAACCAGCTTTTGTTCGAAGGCCTGCAATGGAGAAGAACTCATTCCGTACCATTCTACTTTGGGTAGCTCTGATTGTGAAAAAGGTGCACCCCGCCCCCAGAAATCAAGTCTCAATTTGCCTCTTTACAATTTTTTACCCACCAGTCCTATCTAGTTCTTTCGCCTCCTTTCTTTCCCCCTTTGCCCTGATTTAGACTTGCCTTTCATTACTCCAAGAATAGGATTTTGCTTCATTCGCATTGGTTTTACCGAGCATGGAATTTGTTGGCTCCCCTCTAGAAAGGATGTAACAGAGTACTTCCAATGGATGGAAATAAACAGGGCAATTGGAAGTTGAAAAATGGAGTGAAAAATAAAGCATCCTTTACACCTGCTATTCATGATACAGGTTCCCCAGATGAAAGAGCCTTCCTATCTAGGTTTACCTTCTGTCTGTGTTTTATGAATCTTGTGTACTTATTTACATACTGTTTTCCCCACTAGAATATAAGCTCATTGAGGGCAAGGACTTTTGCCTTTTTTGTATCTTCGGTGCTTAGTACAGTGACTGACACATAATAAATGCTTAGTAAATGTATGTAGATTGATTTATTGAAGATAGGAGTCTAGGTCTTCAACGTCAGAGGTATGTTTTTATGCTATTTCTGTAATGGACATCACAACAGACCCAACACGGGATATCCATACCACCCCTGTTCTGGGCACAATGCACATTCTGGAGAGAGCTGGGGTATCTGGAGAGAGGAGGGTGTTAAACTGGCTAAAAGAATATCCATTGAACTTCTGAAGGCGATTCATGTCAGGAAGGACCTGAAGTGTAACAATCAGCAACCCCAAAAGAAATTATTGGGGGAAAAATTAAATATGTAAACAATGGAGAATAAAGTTTTTCAAGAAAACGATATCCCTACTTAATTCAGGACAACATGTAACTTTGTTCTCAATTTCAACTGGCCCCTCCTATCTTCCTGAACACCCCTGTCTCCAGTTCTTGTCCCCTACCAACAAAAGCTAAAAATGATTATCTCTACAATCAGTGTCACAGAATCCCAGAGTTGAAGGAGACCTCAAAAGCCATTTGGTCCAATATATCTCTGAGTAAAGATCCTGTCTTCAGCATCCTTGACAAGTGTTCAACCGGGTTCCATTTCTTCAGCTAAAGGGAGTCACCATATCTCTTGAAGCGTTCCATTCCATTTCTGGGCAGCTCAAATTGTTAGAAGTTTTTTTTTCCTTCTGTTGAGCTAAAAACAATTTCTATGCCTCTTCTACGCAATGCTACTAATTTCACACCCTGGGGCCATGAAGAACATGTTGAGCAGAACAGGACTAGGGGTATATGGCTGTCTCTATCACTTTGAGCTGAAAAATGCTTCTCTTTGTGACAGGGTCACACAAACACTGAAGAGGTTCCACATGAGAGAGAGAGAGATAAGGGGAAGAAGGTTTTGTCAAGAATGTAGCTATTGCTGACTCTAAGACACAAGGTCATTATCTTCTAACCTGTTGGGATGTGTGTGTGTGTGTGTGTGTATACATAGATGTATGTGTGTGAAGCAAGCAGAACCAGGAGAATGTTGTACACAGTTACTACAGTAATATAACTAAAAATACTTAAAAACAGCTAAATTCTGATTACAGAGTTTGACCATTTTGAGCCCTGGAGAAAAGGTGATAAAACATATTTTCAGTAGAGGGAGAGAGAAGTGGCTATGGGTACGCAATGCTATAAATTCTATTGAAGGTAGACAATGTATAGGCTGGTTTTTCTTAAGGTTTTTTGGTTGGTTGGTTGTTTTTGTCAAGGAGGGTATAAGAAAAGGACTGTACTACATGAATATCATCTATAAAACTTATTTTTTAAAATTCTGTCATCTTGAGACCTTCTCAGCCCTCTTGGGCTGACTTATTCTGTGGAATTGTAAGTCAGAAGATCCTACTTACTGTTTTTTTCCAAACTCTCTGAAACCTGTCCCCACATCTAGGGTACACATCAGCCCACTTTGGGTACTCCCCTCCTTCTCTATCAGGGATCTTAAGATGGAGTGGTCACTTCCTCCTAAAGTTCCCATCACTTCAACTTTAGTAACCTGTACCTTCTTATTGATCAGAATCACAGTTCCCCTTATTGTTTCCTGTACCCTGTGAAGAGTGAAATTAACATTAAGTCAAGTCAAAGATTTATTACCTGCTGTGCTTTTAGAAGAAAGAGTGCTCTAGCAGGTACCCCTCTTCACACTCTCCTGCCTAGTACATCATTCCAAGTTTGTGATCTGAATCCCAAACACTTTGTCCATTTCCTCCTGCATGGTCTGAAACACTTTCCCACCTTAATAGTGCTTCTGTTTCTCCCTCTATTGATCCTTACCCAAAGGCTCTCCTCCATGCATCATTGATTTCCTCACAGTATGCCTTTTTGATATACAGTACTATTCCACTTCCCCTTTTACCTAATCTGTTCCTTTTGAATAAGGCATAACCTCCCATACTCATATTCTAGTCATGAATCACATCCCTTCTAGTCTCAGTGGTACCTATGAAGTCAAATTTACCTCCTTGCTTCAGATCTCTAGCTTACCCGTACTGTGTGTTTTGGGGAATTGTTACTTAAAGCCACGAATTTTATTATTGCTCATCTTCTTAGATGTGATCTCCTGTGAGTGATTGAATCTCTACCCCAAAGGTCTCCAAAGCATTGGTGATAGCCCTTAAGTGCATGTGACATGAGCCCAACGGGGCTGTGATATATCCCCATGGGATATGCATACACATGTGTAACCAGTAGGAAGGTAGGAAGATGGACAACATCCAACCCATTCCAAGCTACTCAATGGTGGGGCTTGCCTCCTTACCTTTCACACATAATAATACTCTTTCCCATTCCGCCCTTCCCTGCTATACAAGCTTCCCGCATCCCCTTTCTGCACCAAATACTGTCCCCTCAGGATCTGATCACCAAAATATTACCAACATACTCACAGTAGCAGCTCTGTAGGTGCCATTGGGGAAAATCCCTCTGCTCCCAGCATTGCCACCCGTCCCCCTCCAAATCACTTGTGTCTGGGGATACATGCTCAAAACTTTTTCGTCCCTTTTTTTGCTGATAAGAGCATGTTATTAGTAAAGTCTGTGGGGTCCTGTGCTTCCTGTGCTATACTTTTTTCTTTCTAATTTGGTAGAGGCATGTGAACAATTTTCTCCATTTCTCTTCATTTTCATCATCAGATTATAAACTCACTGAGGGCATAAATTGTTTTGTTCAGGGGGAAAGAGGGGCCTTTGTATCCCCAGAGCCTAGCATGGTGCCTAGCACAAGCAAGTGTTTAATAAATACTGACTGAATAGAATTGAATAATAAATTATTCTCCATAGAATTAAGTCAGGGTTACCTGGGAACAATTCACTTTAAGGTTTCTTTAAAATTGATTTTTAGTCTCAGATTAACCTTCCCTTCCAGCCTATATTTCTGACTTCCTACCCCCATCTCACTCTCACTATCTTGCATACATACTGCATCTCACTCCTTCAGCCTTCAGTTGCGGTATAGCTAAGAAATGAAAACTCATTTTAAGTTTACCTAAAGCAAAATGTCATTAGGACAGCAAAATAGATGATAAAAAATTAAATCCAATGTTCCAAATCCATATCAAAAGGACTTTTGAATTCTGTGCTGTTTGGGTTATTTCCATGTCACTGTGCCCATTTCAATGGATAGTTGAGAGTAAATTGTTAGATCTTCCCGGCTTTATTGTACTCTATTAATCAGTCAATCCACCAATAAGCATTTATTAAGTGCCTACTATGTATTTATATAGATAGGCACTAAACTGGGAAATCTGAAGCAACAGAATTAGACCCTGCTCTCAAAGAGCTTGCATTGTAACCAGGAAACAATGTGTACATGTATAAAAAAAAATACCAGGGAGTTTGGGATTTGAGGGAACTAGTTTCAGAGTCTGACAGGAGGAACCCAAGTCCTCTTTTTTTAGCCTTTTCCTCACACATCTGCGAGAAGTAGAGCCAGGAAGAGAAACCCCAGGCCAAAGAACAGAGTTGATTTGTGCTCCCTAAAGGCATGGCTAGGGCCCAGCCTGATGAACATTTAATTTTCATGCTTCTTTGATTTGATCTAAATAGATCTAGCTGTTTCTGGGTAAGCTTTCTGTAGGTTCATCCTCGAAGCCTTTGGCCTACCTGGAGCCTATCCCCAAAGCTCTGATTCCTCTCTCCCCAAAAGCAAGCGTCAAATTTCCATCAGTCAACACCACCATAACCACTTAGTGCAGTTCCCAATCTTGGCATGTAGACACGAGCCTGACCTTCCAACGTCTCAGGAATGCTGCCAAAAAGGATGAGATTGCTCAGGAGACAGAGATTTTCTCAGTAAGCTGGGGGTGTGAAAGTGGAAAAGGAGGGAGAGAAGCAGGGTAGTCTACCCTTTTTGTAACATCTACTCAATCCCCTGGAAATTATGCCTAGAGGCCTGACTTCATATGCTCATACCTAGCCTGGTACATGGAGTTCTCTTTATTACTAGACCCATTGGTCAAGTATGGACAGGCAAATGCATTCACGTCAGCTGCTTGATGGTATTTCATTGACTATACTACAGGTACTAGTTTTCCTGGGGATCTTATTTTAAAATGCACCAAGAAGAAAGGGGATAACACTAATAAGTGGAACAACAGACTGCCCTACTTAAATATTTTTGCCTATCTCACATGTCAGAAACCCCATATATGTTGGGGTATCACTTCTCTCTCTCTCTCTCTCTCTCTCTCTCTCTCTCTCTCTCTCTCTCTCTCTCTCTCCTTTCCTCCCTCCCTCTCCCTCTCCCTCTCCCTCTCCCTCTCCCCTCCCTCTCTCTCAAAACTTTGCTCCAGACCCCACTATGTTTGAAAACCCAATCCCCTTAGATGACTACAGGCAACAGTTAGGTTTAACAACAGGGGTTTTGCTAATAATTAAAGGCGAAAGAACAAACTAAAAGAAAAAAAATAATAGCTAAGATTTATATAGTGCTTTAAAGTTTGCAAAGTGTTTTACAAATATTATCTCATTTTATCCTCAAAAGTATCCTAAGTGGTAAATGCTATTATTAACTTTCCCTCACAAATAAAGAAATTAAGGCAGACAGAGGTTAAATGACTTGCCCAGGATTATGCAATTAATAAGTGTCTGAGGTGAGATTTGAACTCTGATCTTCCCTACTCCAGTAGGGAACTTTCCTACTCCTGCACCACCTAGGTGTACCATGAATAATAAAAAAGCATATGGAATTCATGCTAGATGTGAAGGACTTGAGGACTGCTTTGAGGACCTCTCAATTCTCTGACTTATTGTTTCTACTCAGGTAGGACCTGGGTCAATAGCCAGCATTCTCCCTAGGGTACCCACTAGCACATAGGCCCAATATATAGAACAAAAGGCTCAATATGTAACATATTTTTTAAAACTTTATTTAATATATTTAGTTTTCAGCATTGATTTTCACAAAAGTCCGAATTACAAATTTTTTTCCCCATTTCTACCCTCCCCCCACTCCAAGATGGCATATATTCTGGTTGCCCCATTCCCCAGTCAGCCCTCCCATCTGTCACCCCACTCCCCTCCTATCCCCCTTTCCCTTCTTCTCTTGTAGGGCAAGATAAATTTCTATGCCCCATTGCCTGTGTATCTTATTTCCTAGTTGCATGCAAAAACTTTTTGTTGTTGTTGTTGTTTTTGAATGTCTGTTTTTACAACTTTGAGTTCCAAATTCTCTCCCCTCTTCCCTCCCCACCCACCCTCCCTAAGAAAGCAAGCAATTCAACATAGGCTACATGCGTATCATTATGTAAAACCCTTCCACAATACTCATGTGAAAGATTAACTATGTTTTGCTCCTTCCTAACCTATCTCCCTTTATTGAATTTTCTCCCTTGACCCTGTCCCTTTTTGAAAGTGTTTGTTTTTGATTACCTCCTCCCCCTATCTGCCCTCCCTTCTATCATCCCCCCTTTTTTGTCTTCTTCCTCCTTCTTTCCTGTGGGGTAAGATACCCAATTGAGTGTGTATGGTATTCCCTCCTCAGGTCAAATCCAATGAAAGCAAGATTTACTCATTCCCCCTCACCTGCCCCCTCTTCCCTTCCTACAGAACCACTTTTTCTTGCTGCTTTTATGTGAGATAATTTACCCCATTCTATCTCTCCCTTTCTCCCTCTCTCAATATATTCCTCTCTTATCCCTTAAATTGATTTTATTTTTTTAGATATCCTCCCTTCATTTTCAACTCACCCTGTGCCCTTTGTGTGTGTGTGTGTATATATATATGCCTACATATATACATACATAGACACACACATATGTATATATATATATGTATACACATATATATATGCATATTGCTTTCAGCTACTATGATATTGAGGTCTCATGAATCATACACATCATCTTTCTATGTAGGAATGTAAACAAAACAGTTCAACTTTGATAAGTCCCTTATGATTTCTCTTTCTTGTTTACCTTTTCATGCTTCTCTTGATTATTGTCAATCAAGACGTCAAATTTTGAAAGTTAAATTTGCTATTCAGCTCTGGTCTTTTCACTGAGAAAGCTTGAAAGTCCTCTATTTTATTGAAAATCCATATTTTGCCTTGGAGCATGATACTCAGTTTTGCTGGGTAGGTGATTCTTGGTTTTAATCCTGGCTCCATTGACCTCTGGAATATCATATTCCACGCCCTTCGGTCCCTTAATGTGGAAGCTGCCAGATCCTGTGTTATCCTGATTGCTTTTCCACAATATTCAAATTGTTTCTTTCTAGCTGCTTGCAGTATTTTCTCCTTGACCTGGGAGCTCTGGAATGTGGCAACAATGTTCCTAGGAGTTTTCTTTTTGGGATCTATTTGAGGAGGAGATCTGTGGATTCTTTCAATTTCTGTTTTACCCTCTGGCTCTAGAATATCAGGGCAATTCTCCTTGATAATTTCTTGAAAGATGATATCTAGGCTCTTTTTTTGATCATGGCTTTCAGGTAGTCCAATAATTTTTAAATTATCTCTCCTGGATCTATTTTCTAGGTCAGTGGTTTTTCCAATGAGATATTTGGCATTGTCTTTCAGTTTTTCATTCCTTTGGTTCTGTTTTATAATATCTTGATTTCTCATCAAGTCACTAGCTTCCACTTGCTCCAATCTAATTTTTAAGGTAGTATTTTCTTCAGTGGTCTTTTGGACCTCCTTTTCCATTTGGCTAATTCTGCCTTTCAAGGCATTCTTCTCCTCATTGGCTTTCTGGAGCTCTTTTGCCATTTGAGTTAGTCTATTTTTTAAAGTGTTGTTTTCTTCAATATTTTTTTCAGTATTTTTTTCGGTCTCCTTTAGCAAGTCATTGGCTTGTTTTTCATGGTTTTCTTGCATCATTCTCATTTCTCATCCCCAATTTTTCCTCTACTTCTCTAACTTGCTTTTCCAACTCCTTTTTGAGCTCTTCCATGGCCTGAGACCAGTTCATATTTTTCTTGGAGGCTTTTGGTATAGGCTCTTGGACTTTGTTGACTTCTTCAGGCTGTGTGTTTTGGTCTTCTTTGTCACCAAAGAAAGATTCCAAAGTCTGAGACTGAATCTGGGTGTGTTTTCGCTGCCTGGCCATGTTCCCAGCCAACTTACTTGACCCTTGAGTTTTTCGTCGGGGTATGACTGCTTGTAGAGCAAAAAGTACTTTGTTCCAAGCTTGAGGGATGTGCCATAGATTTCAGAGCTATTTCTATATAGCCAGCTCTGCCACCCCAGCACTCCTCCTTCCTCAAGAACCACCAACATGGACCTGACACAAATCTTCAGCAGGCTCTTCACTCCTGCTCTGAACCGCCACTTAATTCCTCCCACCATGTGGGCCTGGGGCTGGAGTAACTGCAGCTGTAGTTCTATAGCTGCACCTCCCCCGCTGCCCCTGGGGCGGTGGCTGAACCATGAACTCTGTCCCCCACAGCTTTTCCCACTAACCTTCTCTGTTGTCTTTGGTGTTTGTGGGTTGAGAAGTCTGGTAACTGCCACAGCTCACTGATTCAGGGTGCTAGGGCCTGTTCTGCCGAGCTCCTGGTCTGGCTGGTCCTGTTGCCTCCAACACTGAGCTCTACTCCCCTCCACTCCGAGTGATAGACCTCATCCAATGACCATCCAGGCTGTCCTGGGCTGGATCCCTGCTTCCCTCTGCTATTTTATGGGTTCTGCAGTTCTAGAATTTGTTCAGAGCCATTTTTTATAGGTTTTTGGAGGGATGTGGTGGGGACCTCACTCAAGTCCCTGCTTTCCAGTCGCCATCTTGGCTCCATCTTAACATAATTTTACATACAGATTAATGTATGCAATAAGGACTTGGATTTGAGTCCTTAAAGAATCAAGATATAACCCCACCCCAATACTAGGCAAGGGCAGCTAGGTGGCACAATGGATAGAGTGTCAGACCTGGAGTCAGGAAAAATTAATCTTCCTGGGTTTGCCTCAGTTTCCTCACCTGTAAAAAAATGGGCTGGAGAAGGAAATGGCAAACCGCTCCCAGTGCTCTTTGCTAAGAAAACCCCAAATGGGGTCACAAAGAGTTGTACATGACTAAGAAATGACAAAACCACAACAACAATGCTAGGCAACCTTTCTCCTCCCAGCCCAGACCTATATAATTTTTATGACTTGTAAAATGCTCTGTCTTCCATTTCTCTTCCTATGTTCAACCACATTCCCTAGCTTGGATGGTATTATCCTTAAGCAAAGGATCGCTACTTACTCTCAGTAAGATCTATAATCCTAGGCTGTAGCCAGCCTTATCTCTGGAGACAGCCCCACCCAGTACTCTGAACTAACTACTTTTTTAGCGGTTTCCAAACTCTTGACCCCTGTTTCAATTCCCACCAAGTTTCTCCTCCTAGTGAGAGCATGTCTGGGGCCACATTAATGCTGAGTGTATTTGCCAAGATCTAGAATAGATGACACCATGGAAACAAAATAGGAAGGACTCTTCTCTTGTGTTCTCTCCCAACCTACCTGCTGACTCCACACACATTCTCTCCATTCATGATTCAATAAGTAGATCTCACAGTTCTACCCTATCTCAGATACTTTAAACCTAGAGTAATGATATTGACAATATTCACTAATATTAAGGGATTGGGTCATTTCATAATACCTTAGGGGATGCACTTTTCTCCGAGTCTGAGTATAATTATTTGATACTGACGCTTCCAAGGTATCCATATAAAATTAAGTTGTATGGGAGGAAAAAGAAATTCCAAATTCAAGGAACAATGAGACATTCTTGCAGACTTGTAACATGAAATTGTTATCCCTGGAACAAGAATTCACACTTAAAACACTTAGGTATAAAAGACTACTCATTTGGAGGGATGGAACAGGAAAAATCTCCACAGCCTGTGCCTCTAATTATCACCCAGGCATGTTCCTGACCTTTCACAGACACAATAATCACTGGAGAGAGACTGGAGGGTAAGGAGGAAGAGGGAAAAAGGGAGAGAAGGGAATAGCTCAGCTGCTGTTAGAGGGTAAGCTGTTTGAGAGCAGGGATTAGTTCACTTCTTTTTTTATGCCTGGAACTAGCCTAGTGCCCGGCACTTAGTAAATGCTGGTTGAATGATTCTGAATTTAGCTAATTTTCCTTGATGACTAGGTGCTAAGCGCTATATTATTTCTGTGCTACTGAACGATTTCAGGTGCTTTTAGTAATTTCTACATTCAGCACCTTGGGGAAAAGCCCTAGCAGCCCCGTTCTAATTAGAGTTCTGGAATCTGGAACATGCAATGGAGAGAGATATAAAGACCTTCTGCCTGAAGCCTTTTCCCAGTGCTCAATCTTCTGAAATACCTGGGGGGTGGGGTCATGTCATAGAACATCAGAGATAGAAGGGACTATAGAAATGAACCTTTCCCTTTATTGAGAAGAAAAAACAGACCTAGAAATGTGAAGTAAGGTAATGATAATACTGATATATGTGTATGTGTGCATGTATGTACATACACACACATATATGTGTAAAGTATAATAAATAAGACTTGAAAGGCATATCTCATATCTCTCCCTTGCTTTTCTCTCTCCTCCTCCTCTTCTCCCTCTTCTTTTTCCTCCTCCTCCCCCTCCTCCTTCCTCTTCTCTCTCTGCCCCTGTCTCTCTGTCTCTGTCTCTCTCTCCCTCTGTCTCTCTCTCTCTCTCTCTCTCTCTCTCTCTCTCTCACACACACACACACACACACACACACACACACACAGTGTCTCTCCTTTTTTCTCCTTCCTTTCCTCCATTTCAGGACAATTCGAAGTTGTGGGGTTTTCCCCCACAATGGCTGCCTTTGCTTCCACTCACATCACAAAATGCTTTCTCCTGCAGACCTACAAGTCATTTTGATGAAGAAAAGTGTTAATACCACCAAAAATCAAATAAAACCCCACAAGCAGCAGCTTGCTCTGTGTGCATTAGTTTACAACTGGGTTATTTGCCGGCATCTTAGTGTGTGTGTGCCTGTGTGTATATGTGTGCATGCACTGTGCACATGGGAGCCTGCTTTATTTCTCTCTTGATGTTGACTAAGGGAGACATTTCTGGTGATAAAAGTATTTTGCCCTCTCTGCCTTTGAGAAAGGTAGAGGCGACTGTCTCTCTCCTCCTGCCTCAGCCAAACGCTGATAATTAGCAAGGCTCTCTTTGGAGGGGATCAGAAGAGGCAGAAAGCTCCATCACCCGTGCAGAGGAAGGGGGCATCATGTACAAGGTGGCCCAGCTGTGAATCTCAATGGCCCCCCAAAGGACAATAACAGCAGGCAAGGGAAGCGCAGGGGGAGCTGTTCCGGGCAAAGCTGTACATCTATCAGGTTTCTTCCTTTTTGTTTTCTGAAAGAGAAACGAGGTCACTATTTCAGCTCTTCCTCCTTGTCTGTAACACTCCTTACATCCCCTAAATGGAAGGATTAAGACAATGTGTATTTCTATCCTCTTGCTCTGCCGCATGTCAGGACCCAGCAAAGACACAGCAGGGGGAAGGAGGTGAAGTAAAGGGGGAAACACTGCCAGGGGCAGCTGGGTCTTGCAGGTCCCCGGGTGGCCTTTTTGTTCCTGTTGGCAGTCAGCAATACAAACTCACCCTTTCTTGGTTTATTAGTCTCCTCAATTACTTGGTCCTTTTCAAGAACGAAGGAAAACAACAACAACAATCCTCCATCCCTACTGATCTCACTTCCTGTACTTTTGACCTTGAATCTCCTTTATCTGGGGAAAAAATCTTAGGCAGAAAGAGCAACTGGACCTGCACCCCCAGAAGTGATAGAGTGGTACCTCCTTCTCTCTACCGTGTGCCAAGGAGATGCCTGGCCTCTGGGAAAGCTCAATGCTATCTCCCCACCCCCCATCCCCCACACATACATACAATTCTACTGACCTAAATTTAGACGTCTCTTTTCTTACCCTTATTTCATCTGAGACAGAGGTTGGTTTTTCAAAAAGGACTTTACTAACAAAAAAAGAAAAGGGGAAGAATATAAAACAAACCCACAAGATACAGAAATGATGACTTACAGAATGCAGGAATCTTGTGCCTAAGACAATATGTCCTTAACTAAAAGTGCCCTGCACAATTTCCTAGGCTAACTAACTGTTCCCATATAACTACTCCCCAAATGTGACTTGACTCTGATGCCTACCAAAGTTAAAACAAGCAATATTTTAGCAGAGGCAATGTATCTCAGGCCACAAAACGACTAATACGGAAATGTATTACCTGACTGCACATGTATAAACTGTATCAGATTGCTTACCATCTCACAGAAGGGAGGGAGGGAGGGATAGAATTTAAAACTCAAACTTAAAAAAAATTCAAAAATTGCTTTAACATGTAATTGGGGGGAAAATAAAATATTATATTAAAAAGAACATTAAAAAAACTGAGGTAGAGGTTGGAAGTCAGGGAAGGGTTTCAACATAGACCCTAGATCACTCCCAGTTCCACTGACTCTCCATTCTTCTTCACCTCCCTGATGGAAGCTTTGCCACCCATGAGGTACTTCTGCTCTGAGTCCCACTTTCCTAATTGCTGAGTTCCTAGCCTGGATTGTCATTTCGTGATGGGCCCATTTCACATTCACTTCACTTATGGTTCCACTCAATTTTTAGACTTCTCCACCTCCTCACCAGCATCTTTCCCCCTCTCCTCCCTTTCCAGCTCCCCTTAATGTGTTGTCTTCTCTTGTTAGAATGTAAGCTTCTTGAGGGTAAGGAACTATCTTGTTTGCTTGTGATTGTATCCTCAGTACTTATCCCAGTGTCTGGCACATAGGAATGTCTTAAGCAATGCTTTGTCTGTTTGTCTATCCTATCTGCATCTATCTACCTATACATTTATCTATTTATGTCTCTCAGTACTATGAGTGTGGCAGGAAGGCAATAAGCATTTATTAAGTGAGTCAGTCAAACAGTATTTATAAAGTGCATAATATATGCTAAGCACTGGGGGTAAAAATGAAAACAAAAAGAAAAATAGGCTCTTCCCTCCAGAAGCTTACATTCTAATGGAGGAAGACAACACATAAAAAAAAAGGAAGAAGAGAAGAGATCTTCAAAGGGACATGGTGATGAAGTTCAGAGTCAGAAGCATACTGGCCTTTCACATATTTTCTAAGTCTAGGTCAGTATCACTGACATAAACACCTACTCCCAAAATTCTCTCATTTCACAGAAGGGAAGGGCTAGGACTCACCTGTAATCAGGGGTTAAGGGAGAAATGTATGCCAAAGATCATGTGTGGTCAGTCAGTCACTCAGTAAGCATTTATTAAGTGTCTACTATGTGCCCCACACCGTGCTAAGTGCTAGGGATATAAAGAGGTTAAAGTCAGCCACTACCTTCAAGGAGCTCACAATTTAAAGGGGTTCAACAAGCAAACAAATGCATACAAACAACCTATATGCAGAATAAATAGGAAATAATTGAGAGGGAAAGCATTTGCTTTAAGAGGAGTTAGGAAAGCTTCCTGCTGAAAATTGGGACTTGAAAGAAGCTGGGGAAGCCAGGTGGAAGAGATGAGGAGGGAGAGGATTCCAGGAATGGGAGACAGCCAGAGAAAATGCCCAATAGTCCAAATGTGAGATGATGAGCACCTACAGCAAGTGGTGTCAGTATTAGAGGAGAGAAAAGGATGTATTCAATGTTGCAAAGGTGAAATCAGCAGGTCTTAACAACGGATTGGATATCAGGATGGTGAGAAATAGTAAGTAGTTGAGGATAACATTTAGGTTGTGAGCCTGAGGGACTAAGAGGATGATGGTCCTCTAGATAGTAATGGAGAAGTTTGGAAAAGGGGAAGGTATAGGAGGAAAGATAATGAGTTCAGCTTTTTTACATGTTAATTTTAAGATGCCTATTGGACATCCAGTTCAAGATGTCTGAAATGAAGTTAGAGTTGCAAGATTGAAGGTCAGCAGAGAGGTAAGGGTAAAATTGCTAGATTTGAGAATTATCAGCATAGAGATGATCCTTAAATCCATGGGAGCTGATGATATCATCAAGTGCAATTTAAAGGGAAGAAAAAAGGTTGGGGAGAGAGTATAAAGGAGGGAGGAGTAGGGTATCAGACCTTTACCCCATTGATCCTAGCCCATTAACACCAGCAAAACTATCACCATCCAATAACTATGGCCTCATCAGCCTCACTCCACCCCAATCCTCCATGGGATTGATATAACATAATTGTGTAGTAATTCATTATCTTTTATCTCTCTATAGCCAAAGTGTAGAAGGGGATTGGGGAAAATAGATAAACCATTGGTTAATTTTATTTAAAAAAGAAAAAAGAAAATTAAATTATTAGTATTAAAAATGAAAGGGGCGAATCTACCACCAATGAAGAGGAAATTAAGACAATTGTTAGAAGCTATTTTACCCAATTATATGCCAATAAATTTGACAATCTAAATGAAATGGATGAATATTTACAAAAATATAAATTACCCAGATTAACAAAAGGAGAAATAAAATACTTAAATAACCCAATCTGATAAAAAGAAATTGAACAAGCCATCAATGAACTTAATAAGAAAAAAAGCCCAGGACCAGATGGATTCACAAATGAATTTTGCCAAGCATTTAAAGAACAATTAATCCCAATACTATACAAACTATTTGGAAAAATAGGCAAAGAAGGAGTCCTACCAAATTTCTTTTGTGACGCAAATATGGTGTTGATATCTAAAACAAGAAGAGGCAAAACAGAGAAAGAAAATTGTAGACCAATTTCCCTAATGAATATTGATGCAAAAAATTAAATAATATACTGGCAAAGAGGTTACAGCAATATATCACAAGGATCGTACTCTATGACTAGGTTGAATTTATACCAGAAGTTCAGGACTTGTTCAATATTAGGAAAACTTTCAGCGTAATTGACCATGTAAATAACAAAACCAACAGAAATTGTATGATTATCTCAATAGATGCAGAAAAAGCCTTTGACAAAATACAATATCCATTCCTATTAAAAACACCAGAGAGCACAGGAATAAGTGGGGCTTACCTTAAAATAATAAGTAATATTATCTAAAACCATCAACAAGCATTATCTGTAATGGTGCTAGAAGCCTTCCCAATACAATCAGGGGTAAAGCAAGGATGCCCATTATCACCTCTATTATTTAATATTATATTAGAAATGTTAACTATAGCAATAAGAGAAGAAAAAATTAAAGAAATTAGAATAGGCAATGAAGAAACAAAATTATCACTCTTTGCAGATGATATGATGTTATACTTGGAAAATCCTAGAGAATCAACTAAAAAACTACTTGAAATAATTAACAACTTTAGCAAAGTTGCAGTATACAGAATAAGCTCACATGAATCATTGAGGTTTCTATATATTACCAACAAAGTCCAGCAGCAAGAGATAAAAAGAAAAATTCCATTTAAAATAACTGTAGACAATTACAAAATGCTTGGGAGTCTACCTGCCAAGACAAACCCAGGAACTATATAAACACAACTATAAAACACTTTTCACACAAATAAAGTCAGATCTAAACAATCGGAAAAACATCAGTTGCTCATGGTTAGGCTGAGCTAATATAATAAAAATGATAATTCTACCTAAATTAAAATATTTATCAGATAATCACAACAATCATGACTATCAAGAATTATTTTAAAGAGCTAGAAAAAAAGTAATAACAAAATTCATCTGGAAGAATAAAAGCTCAAAGATATCAAGGGAGTTAATGAAAAAACATTCTGAAAGAAAGTAGTCTAGCCATACTAGATCTCAAACTGTATTATAAAGCATTAATCATCAAAACAATCTGGTGCTGGTTAAGAAGTAGAGTGGTGGATCAGTAGAATAGATTAGGCACAAATTACATTATAGTAAATGACCACAGTAATCTAGTATATGATAAACTCAAAGATCCAAGCTTTTGCAAAAACTCATTATTGGACAAAAATTGCTAGGAAAACTAGAAAACAGTATAGCAGAAACTAGGTAAAGAGCAACATCTCATACTGTACACCAAGATAAGGTCAAAATGAGTACATAATTTATACATAAAGGGTGACACCATAAGCAAATTAAGAGAGCATGGAATAGTTTATCTGTCTGGGTTATGGATAAGGGAGGAATTTAGGACCAAGGAAGATAATAGAGAGCATTCTAAAATGTAAAATAGATAACTTTGATTATGTAAAATTAAAGTTTTGTACAAACAAAACCAATACAACCAAAATTATAAGGAAAGCAGAAAACTGGAGGAAAATTTTTGCAACAGGTACCTTCAATAAAGGCCTCATTTCTAAAATATACAGAGAACTGAGTCAAACTTATAAAAATGCAAGTCACTCCCCATTGATAAATGGTCAAAGGATATAAACAGGTAGTTCAAAGCTATCTATAGTCAAACAAAAAAATCAAATCAGAAAAAGGCAAATTAAAATGACTCTGAGGTACCACCTCACCTATCAGAATGGCTAATGTGACAAAGAAATGAAAATGTTGGATGTTGGAGGTAGTGTGGGAAAACTGGGACACTAATGCATTGTTGGCGGAGTTGTGAACTGATTGAACCATTTTGGAGAGGAATTTGAAACTATGCCCAAAGGGGTATAAAACTGTATATAACCTTTGATCCAGCTATATTTATATCCCAAAGTCATCCAAAAAAGGACCCATTTGTACAAAAATATTTATAGCAGCTCTTTTTGTGGTGGCTAAGAATTAGAAATCAAAGGGATGTCCATCAATTGGAGAATGGCTAAACAAGCTGCAGTATATGATTGTAATGGAATATTATTATGCTATAAGAAATGACATGCAGGATGATTTCAGAATAACCTGGACTCACATGAATTGAAGCATAGTGAAGTGAACAGAACAGAACCAGGAGAATGTTGTACACAGTAACAGCAATATTGTTCAGTGAAGAATTGTGAATGACTTATCTATTCTCAGCCACACAATTATCCAAGACAATCCCAAAGGATTAAGGATGAAGCATACTATCCACCTCCAGAGAAAGAATTGATATTATCTGAATACAGACTGAAGTATACTATTTTTCACTTTCTTCCTCTTTTTTCTTTTATCTGAGTCTTCTTGTACATGATGTGGAAATGTTTTACATAATTGCATGTGTATAACCTATATCTGATTGCTTATCATCTCAGGGAGGAGGGAGTAGATGAAGGGAGGAAGGGAGGGAGGAATAGAATTTAGAACTCAAAACTTTAAATAAAAATATTTTTTAAAACTGGGCAAAAAAGGAAGGGGATTGGGGAAGCTGGATCAGATTGGAGAGCAGCCATTGGGAAAGGTGGCACCTAAATTTCATTGTTTCTATATTACTTAATGAGTTGCAAAATCCTTTTAACATTTAAATTCAGAGCCTTGGAGATGATCACCCCACTCCAGATGCAGCTCTGTGACCAGACTATGTGTCTAATCCAGTTCTTAGATCATTTCCTCTTCAAAGACAGTGTCCTTCTGGCCCCTTCCACAAACTTCTGGCATCATTATGCTTCCAGGCACCATTTTTCTAGCACCTTTATAAGGCTGGGACAGGCTGACAATTACAGCAGCCAGTTAAACATCTCATATTTATCTTACCCCATTTTATGGCATCATGGCTCAGATTACTTTCTCCAAACAAAGAAGGATTTACCAAAGGCCACTTCCAAGTTTACAGTCCTACAGTATAGCAACAGATACATTCACTTACAGAAAGGTAAAGGTTATTCCATTCCAGATTCTTCTCTGAAACCTAATCTCTGAGTTTTTAGTCATGGTCTGATAACCTGATTTTGACTCCTGATTGCTCTCTCCTTTGGTTTAACTTTCTGGGTTATTAACCCCAGACTGTGCTTGGCTATGATTGACCCAATAAAAACTATTCAGAAAAACAGTGCCTGAACTCCTTACCTGACACTGTTCTCCTCATCATTCTGGGTTAAGAGACCCAGAGGTTGACTGCAAGATCTAGGTCTGGATAGACTCTATAGAAATTTTGTCCCCTTGTCCTAAACCCAGAGAGCATTTGAACCTTTCCTTAACAAACAGTGATGCCTACTTCTGCTCTTAATCCTATGAGCCCAAATAGTCCCGTTGTCTCAGTGCCCTCAGAGTCAGCCATACAGCCATGGTGGTTAACCAAAATCTCTCTTGTGACTATTTTTCCAGGATATTTTTCTCCCTGACCTCTTTATTTTTAATTAAAAAAATAAATGTTCTATTGATACTCCTTTTTAAAAGTAATTGCTGTGATTTTCCAGTGACTCCACACTACTCCCCAGTAGAACTCTTTCTAAAAGAAGTACAGCTAACACAACAAAGAAAATATAAGCCATGAACAATGTATATTTCATTCCACCCTTGCAGTTCCCTGCATCTTTGCTGAGAAGAGGAAATGTCAATTTAGAGAAGCCACTATTGCATTGATAAGAGTTATGAAGCCTTTTAGTGCTTTTTTTTTCCCTTTTCATTATGGTGGTCAGTGTGTAAATCATTTTTCTGGTTCTGTTTGCTTCACTTTGAATCTGTTCACATAAATACTTCCAAGGTTCACTGAAGTTGTTTGTATTTTTGTTATTTCTTATGGCACAGCTTTTTTTCAGCCCTTTCCCAACCACCACTCCCTTTCCTTTAATAAATTGTAGACCTCGCCTCATTGTACCACCTCCTTCCCCTCTCCCCCACAAAAAGACAAACACTCCACCTACTAAATCCTGTTTACTGGTAACTCTGGTAAACCAGTAGTTTAGGGAAACGACAGTGAATTCAGGGAATCACTAAAGATCAGTGAAGTCTGAGTTTCCATACATGAAGAAGGAAATAAAGGTTTTCAGTGCTTCTCCTGGCTGTCTCAGCCAACTGTCAGCATTACAAAGCACCTGGTAAACTTATCTCCACTGACATGTTTTACACACACAGAGACACTCTCTCTCTCTCTCTCTCTCTCTCTCTCTCTCTCTCTCTCTCTCTCTCTCCAGGTACATTTATGTACCTGTATCACCATGGCCCTCTTGCATTCAACCCAACCCTGCCCCCTTGTGGTTCAGTAATTGGAGTGATTGAAGGCATTGGTGGCACTTGCCCTCTCTGCCCCTCTTTCCTCTTCCCTCTTCAGTTGAGTTTTCGTTTGATACCACTTTAAAAGTCTACTATTTTTGGTAAGGAGTGGTGGACCTTCCTTTTCCCTGCCACCAGGTGTCCAGTAGAGACCAAGGAAGAATATTGTGTGTTAATTTTTTTAAGTGTTGCATTAAAAATTAGGATAACTGGGTTAGAATCAAATCACAGACTCAGAATTGAGAGAGCTCTTGATGTCACCTGATCTTACCTCCCTAAAGCATAAATCCCCACTGATTCCAGTCCAGAAGAAGAAGAAGAAGAAGAAGAAGAGGAAGAAGAAGAAGAAGAAGAAGAAGAAGAAGAAGAAGAAGAAGAAGAAGAAGAAGAA
The DNA here is from genome assembly GCF_011100635.1 of Trichosurus vulpecula. Lineage (NCBI taxonomy): Eukaryota > Metazoa > Chordata > Mammalia > Diprotodontia > Phalangeridae > Trichosurus > Trichosurus vulpecula. The sequence continues at coordinate 177,675,502 of NC_050574.1, forward strand.
GAAGCAGCTAATAGCTAAGATTGAGATGTGCTTACTATGTGCCAATGATTGCTCAAAGTACTTTACAATTATTGTCTCATTTGATCCTCACAATAGCCCTGGGATGTAGGAGTTATTATTATCCCAATTTTACAGATGAGAAAATTGAGGCAAACTATCATACTCAAGAGCTGTGACCTTGCATTAGTCACTTAGCCCGCTAAGACTGAACAGCCTTCAGAACTCAAAGGAATAGAGTTGTGACAGTAGAAATTTCAGAGACTAATTAGGGAGGAATATATATTTAGGGTAAAGATTTTTCCTGAATCCCTCAAATTACTACCATTTTACTAGAAGTGGCCACCCATACCACCTAGGCAAAAAGCCTTTCTAGGTGCAATTCAGTTTCAAGACAACAATTGTGAAGCTAAAGGCTTTATGCTAGGTACTGGGGGTATAAACATCAAAAAGAGACACTGCCTGCCCTCAAGTGCCCTTACATTCCACTGTGTGCCACAGGCATACAGATTCATAAATACAAAATTTTAGGAGGGAGATAATGCCAGGAACTGGAGGGGGGATAAGAAATGGCTTCCCAATGATTGAAGGTGAAGGAGCCATCTATCTTGTAGCTAAAACCACTCCTCTAGATAAAGAGCTCCTACTCCTAAAAGCTGCAGAGAGGGTCTAAAGCCTCCTAGAGGAGTAAGGACTAGTGATTCACTGAGCTGGTTCCTTTTGTTCACAACAGAAAATCCTGACTGTATATCTGGTTCTATTCTGTACCAATTTGAAATAAAGGGAGAAAAGAAAGCTGTAGAGGAAGAGGATTTCCCTTTTAAGTGTCCTTCTCTCCAATTTCTGCCATTGAATCCTTACCTCCTCTCTTCCCCTCACACCCTCTCTCTGCCCCACCTCAGCCACCCACCACCCACTACCTCAAAAATAACCTTTCCTTGCTTTCTTGGTGAACTTTGTTGGATGGCCAGCTATAGAAGACTGTTAGCAGGGTGAAAGTGATTCTTTGTACCCTGGAATCTCATTCGTAAACCTGCTCACTGTCCATAAAGTCCCTTTGTTGAAGGGTTTAAACTACAAGCCAGTCAAGCTCAGAGTCTGGCCTTCTCCTTCCATCATAACTGCTAGCTCACAGGCCAGTTTCAACAAGCCAAAGCCCCAGGAGATGGACAGGGTTTTTTTTTGGTCAAATGCTTTCTGGACCCGGGAAAAGGGAAGAAAGGTATGGCAAGCCGGAAAGTAAGCAGACTCAGCTAGAGGACACTGATCAAGCATCCAGGTCCCTAGCACAACCATCAGTTCTCCTAGAAATTTCATCTGGTTTGACAGTTTGGATCCCAATAAAATCTTCTCAACTATGGCAGCTGAGCTGAAAAGATTTTTCTTTGAATTGCCCCTTTTTGAGTTATGTGGGCTATTTTGTGAAACATTCCCAAGTGCTATGGAGCTCCCAAAGCACCATTTACTATTGGCCCCATAGTTTACAGAGTAATTTGTCCTTTCTGGCAGCTAGGTGGCACAGTGGATAGAACACAGTCCCTGGAGTTAGAAGACTCATCTTCCTGAGTTCAAATCCAACCTCAGACACTTAGTAGCTATGTGACCCTGGGCAAGTCACTTAACTGTTTGCCTCAGTTTCCTCATCTGTAAAATGAGCTGGAGAAGGAAAAGAACACTCTAGGGTCTTTCCAGAGGAAATCCCAAATGGGATCATGGAGAGTCAGACACAACTGAAACAACTCAAGACACAACTGAAATGACTCAACAACAAAATTACCCTTTCTGAACCAGGAAGCAATAGGAGTCTGTCAACTATACCTAATGACATGGTGCCCTGGGTATTTGCCCAGCCTGCTTTGGGAAGTCTGGAGACTTAGGAAATGGAAGGGAAAGGGGCTATACAGAGAGCATCCAGCTCCTTGGAGACCTGCCCCTGGCAAGAAAGGAAACCAGCTTTCCATTGTTCGATCTCAATTGATCAATAACACACACCCCCATGCCCCCCACCCCTGCCCTATACCCCAATTTACATAAAGATTCAGGCTTTTTTCAGCTTTCTCTGTTCTCTGCCACTTATATACCACATTTCTATGATCTCTGTACCCTGCCCTGGCACCAACGTGTGCCCTGGCCCCATCAAGGAGTCTCCTGCAAGTGATCAGAAGTCACCCACATGGAAACACCAGATGGCAAAGCAGATGCCATGGTGTCAGTGGCTGTGGCCACCTGTTGTCCAAAATTTGCATCAGTGATGAGAGACACACAGGGGCCAAGGTCTTGATATGAAATTAAGCCATCTCCTGACAAGTGTAGACTTGAATTCTTCCCTTCACTCTTCTCTGTGCCTTACTCACATTGCTAACCTAACCTGGTTATAGGGTTAGCCTGTCCTGTTGGAAAGGAATAGAATGGAATAAGAATCTATCATATAGCAGGCATCATGCTAAGCATTTTACAAATATCATCTCTTTCGGTCCTCACAACCCTGGGAGGTAGATGTTACTATTATCTCCATTTTACAGTTGAATAAACTGAGGCAGGCAGAGGCTAAGTAACTTGCCCAGGAACAAATAGCTAGTACATGTCTGAGGATTCTTGCTGCTGAGATCCCATTAAAATAGACCCATACCACTGTGCAAGTTTAGAGGGTCAAATATGTTTGCCTTCACTTCCTTAGTGGAGGTTCAATGGGAATCCTACCTCAGATAACAAAAATGCCTAGGGGAAACCATTGGTCTCTGTACTTGCTCTCTGAAGTGCTTTATAAAATAAAAAAAGATCCTAGATTCAAAGGACATTTATTTCAAGTGGAAGGTGTTGGAGATTAAGGAGAGAAAGAGTTACACAAGGAAGTTTGCTAGTATTCCTACCTCTAAATTGGTTTAGATCAAGGCTGCCTGGAAGCATTGGAATGGACCAGATCATAGAATCATAGAATTTCATAGCTAGCAGGGACCATATAGATCACTATTTCAATTCTTCCATTTTACAGATGACTCTGAGGCTTGAAATTATTTACCCAACACCCTCCAGCTAATTAGTGGAAAAGCCAGAACTAAAACCTAGCGTGCTTATCTTTTTCCACTATGCTGGTCTCTCTCCCTCTCCTTGAAGACCATAGGGATCCATTGATCCATTCTTCCTGTTCTCTGTTCAACACTGCTGGAAACTAGAGGACTGAAAAAGACTTCTAGTAAGACTTCTAGTTGGTGAGACAAGATAGATGCAAGAGAAAACATTTAAATAACACCATTTAGACTAGAACTAGTGCTCAAATGGCACAGCTATCAATGGCTATAGAGGTTCTCATGGGAGATGGAGAGGAGGAGAGAATCAGTAAACCATCAAGGATGGCTTCACTAAGGAGGTGAGACTTCAGATGGGTTTTTTTGTTTGTTTTGTTTTTTGTTTTTCTTGAGAATGAATAAGATTGGGATAGCCAGATAGGAGGGTGGAGTTTGTTTCTATATAGGTGGACAGGCAAGAAAGTAGAAAAGTGGAGGACAATGAAGAGATTGGTCTGACCAGGACATGGTTAATGTACGGTTGTTGTGGAAAATGAGGTTGGTGAGTCAGGCCACGAGCACAAGATTTCCTGCCTGTGGTGATATTTAAGAGGAAGAACTAGTTTTGCTTTCCTGAAAGGAAAATCTGTGTCCAGACTGATGGGGAGAGACCCTCAGAACAAAGATAAGGATGAAGCTCTTCAGAGAAGCCATCTCCTCAGAATTCTAACACACCAGAGAGAGCAGAAGCTTAGGAGAGTGATGGCAGGAGAAAGGCTTGTTGGTCTGGAATTTGTTATCTGGATGGGGAAATTGTAGATGCCAGGGTGATCTTACTGCTTACAAATCCAGGACAGAATAGAGATGCCTCCATTGACACAAAACTGCTCCACAGCTTTATTATGACCTCCCTTCATGACAACAAGAAAAAAAACACCTGAAATACTCAAATGAATCCCTGATATCATTGATTTGGAAATTCCCTCCAACGGTGAAGACCAGAACCCATCCATTTCTGCCTATTTTGTGGGATTCGTGCCTGTGTCCTACCATAAATTCTTAAGGAAGGAATGGGGAGAAAGTATGGGGTTGGAATGGGGAGAAGAGGTGACTCAAAATGATGGAAGCTTTCCTTGCTTTCTTCTGATATCACAAGAGTGCTGTTAAAGCACTCAGGTTATCTACTTGTTATCCTTAAACCTCACCACATGCCTAGCCCATCTCTACTTCATGTCATGCATTTCCTTGGCGATATTACTTATGTACCCTCTCTTCTCCCTAAAGTTCCTCATAAGTTGTTTTCCTAAGAGGAAAAAAAATCAGAAGTGGAGGTGATATGGAGAAAGTGAACAGAAAGACATCAGGATGGCTAGGGTGCCCTCAAACTCATACAAACCAAACTCCTTTATACATTTAACTTAACATTTTGTAGCTCTGCCATCCTAAAAGAGACAAGTTTCTTATCTTATCTTGGTTCCAAAGAATCTTTATAACTCTATCTTATTTTCCCTTACATTCACTTTGTGCAATAGAGGGAATGCTGTTATCCTTTCTTGTTATAAAGAGAGTATAATAACTACAGTGCAGTGAGTTCATGTCATTTGTTTGGAGTTATTTAACTAGCAGGTGAGTAGCAGAAATAGGCCTATAACCAGATCTTCTCAGTGTTCTTTCTATCAGATGCCACTGCATACCACCTGGCTCCTTCTGTTTTCCCCCCTCCCCTTTTCTCATTTCTCTTTAGGCATTGTATTGGACTGGAATGAGTGAGTGTGCCATCTAGCTTGGACAGCCCACGTGGTACCCAAGTGATTATAAATCCCAAGCCAGCTGCTCTAGGGAGCTCATTTGGTTTGGTATGTGAACAGCTGGTGTTGTTCAGGTCTTCTGAGTGTGAATTATTGGTCTCTTTGGGGCTGGAAAGCAGAAATACCACCACTCCACCCCTCTGAAAGTCCCAATCACTCATTTCTTTGTCAATGGTCCCCAAGTATCTGGTAAGCCATCCACATAAGGCATGACGAATCACAAGGAAACACACTGATAATAGGTAGTCTCTGTGATGGAGTGAGAGAATCATGGGTGGATATTATTCCCATTTTATAAGTGGAGAAAAAAGTACAAGGACATATGGGGCAACGGTATCATCAGTGGCAAACCTGAAACTCTACAGAATTCCTAACTCTCAGTCAAAGAGAAGCCTGGATCCTCTTCCTTTTATTAGGATTACTCACACTAAAATTAACATTAATAATAGAAATCAGTCACATTTATGTACATTTACCTGTTTATGACTTACGTCTTTTCATAACAATCCTATTAAGTAGATGGAGTAAGGGTCATTTTCCCATTTTACAGATGAAGGAACTGAAGTTCAGAGGAGTTAAACTTCCCTTTGGTCACACGCCTAAGAGGTTTCAGAGCCAGACCTCAGACTCTTTTTCTGGCCCTAAGCCCAGTGATCTTTTCACTATACAATGCTTAAGATAAGCTCGAAGCCTGCCCAATAAGAAGAATGTGAAGGAATTAAAATAGACAATGAGGAAACAAAACTATCACTCTTTGCAGATGATACGATGGTATACTTAGAGAATCCTAGAGAATCAGTGAAAAAACTACTTGAAATAATTAACTTTAACAAAGTTGCAGAATATAAAATAAGCCCACATAAATCACCAGTACTCTGAATGTTTTGTGTTTTATTCTAAAGGCATCATGGAGACATTGAAGAGTTTTGAGTAGGGGAGTGTCATGATCAGAACTATGTTTTAAGGAGATCAACTTGAAAGCTGTGCAGAGCACTGGTTGCCTCAGGAAGTAGTGTGTTACCCTCCCTCACTCAAGGTCTCTAAGTAGAGAATGGATAACCACTTGTCAGGGATGTTGTAAGTGTGGTTTTTGTTTAGGTGTAGATTGGACTAGATAGCTTATAAGGTCCCTTGCTACTGTTTGATTCTATGAATCCATGTAGAGGTATATGGGGTGTTTAGGGAGCACTAGTACCTCTGATGTGAGGCTTTGCCAAGCTTTTTGGCATCCATTCATCTTCGGTGTCTACCTCTCACCTAACTCTCACCTATGGCTCCAAGAAGCTGTAGTATGCACAATGGCCATACCCCAGTAAAATTGTCTCAGCAGATGGGCTAAACTAATTTGAGGGTAACCAACAGGCCTCAAACTCATTGGTGAGTTAGAGGAGTGTCTACCCCAAGCATGTGAAGACTTCTCCTGGTAGAATGGGAGAATGAAAACAATTTGTTCCATTGGCCATGAAGGTGGCTGGAGTGGGCCCTGTGGAGTGCTTAGAGCATGGTCAGACATCAAAGATACCAGGGTCATCCATTGCTTCCCGGGCCATTGCCAATCATCTTGACTTTTGTCTTGTTACTGGACTTTGATGATTCTGGAAAGAGAGAGCAAAACTGATGATGTCATGCAACTCTGCCTCACTTAAATTCAATTTATGTGTGAGTCTAAAGATATCACCCATACCATTTTACTATTTTATTACTTTACTATTAAAAATTTTACTATTTTACTATTCAACTATATTATTATTTTACTGTATTATTATTTTACTATTTTACCTTCCCCAAAGTCCTGTGGCTATGGGCTAGTGATAAAACAACAGGTGCAGATACACTGGGAGCTATAGTTACAACTCTGCACACAGGAGGCTAAGGACATAGGGTCATCTTCTCATTGGACTGAAGCAGTAGTAGGATTCGGCAACCCCCTGGGTGTCTGAGAAGACTTTTAAGGACTGCACTGCTCACCTCCTGGCATGAGGAAGGAGCTAGAAAAGGAGGTCTAAAATTTTTCTGCTTCACCTATTTCTGTCCTGCTTACTATAGCAGGCGGAGATCCCACCCTGTGGTTGAAACACAAATAGTGGCAAAAATTTTTTTCTGAAGATGATTCCACTCACCATTGATACATGGAATATGAGCACCCTTATGGACAACAGTAGACCTGAAAGATGAACAGCTCTTGTTTCAAGAGAGTTCATCAGGTATCACATCCAAATAGTAGCCCTGACTGAAACAAGGCTGGCAAATGAAGGTCAGCCTACCGAAGTCAGAGCTGGATACACATTTTTCTAATGTGGCCACCTTTATGAGGAGCCCTGTGAAGCTGGTATAGGTTTTACAATCAAATATAATTTATCAACAAACTTATAGGCCTCCCAAAAGAAGTGGACAATAGGTTTGTGACAATGTGACTGCCACTTGCAGCAAAGTTTCACAGCACCATCATCAGTACATATGCTCCCACCTAACAAACCCTGATGATATCAAAGAAAAATTTTATGAAGATATGGGGATCCTCATCATTAAAGTGCTGAAAAAGGACAAGCTTGTAATTCTGCATTACTTTAATGCTAGAGTAGGCACAGACTATCAGACATGATAAGGAGTCTTTGGGACGAATAGAGTCAGAAACAGCAACAGCAAATGATCACTTACTACTGAAAACTTGCATATCTTATGACCTTCTTATTACCAACACTGCCTTCTATTTACCCAAGTACAATAAAATTTCATGAATGCACCTTTGCAACAAACATTGTCATTTAATAGACTAGCATTTTATGGAGAAGAGACAGGATGTAACAGTAATGAAGACAACATGTACTGCAAAGTTCTGGACCAATCATGGACTCATCCACCCTTTCTAAGCTAAACATTCACATTCAACAACAGTAGAGGCCCCAAAGCAAGATGACTACCAGAGAACTTAATGTCAACAGATTAGAGCATTTTTCCATGTACGAACAGCTTGTTGCTGACTTAGAGGGAAAGCTAAACCAACACATGGTTGGCAACAGTGGAGCAAAAAAGGAGTGGGCAGTGTTTAGAGATTTGGTGTACAGTACTGCATTTACTCACCAGAACACTTGCAAACATCAAGATTGATTTGATGAAAATGATGGGGAAATTCAGAAGCTACTAAATAAAAAATGAGAATTCCACAAGGTTTACCAATAGGATAGTTCATCCATTTCTAAGATGGCATTGTTTAACTCCATCAACAGTAAAGTGCAAGCAGTTCCTAGAGAGATGCAGGATTCTTGGCTCAGTAATAAGGGAGACAGACTCCATTTTACACTGATAGTAACAATCCAAGCTGTTTTTACAAATATCTGAAGGTTATTTACGGGCCAAAGACCTTTGGTGCATCTCAACTACTCAGGACTGTTGAAACCGCACTGATCAGTGATAAGGACTGATCAGCGATAAGTGATAAGGATGTGATCCTGGAGAGATGGGCAAAACACTTCTATAGTGTTCTCAACAGACCATCATCAACCAATGCTGAAATTCATTGACCATATACCTCAGGTTGATATCAATGCCTATCTAGCCAAATTTCCAACTGAAAAGCCATTAGGCTCCTTTCATGTGGTAAAGCACCTAGTGCTGATTCCATTCCAGCAGAGATCTGCAAGGTAGGGGCTCCACTGATCATATAAAAGCTGACTGAAATCTTCTGAGTTATATAGCAAGAGGAGGTTATGCCCCAAGGAGATTAAGGGTGCCTCCATTTTCCCTTTCTAGAAAGGAAAAGGAAATGAGTCGTCCTATGACAATTCCAGAGGAGTCTCTCTCTTAGTCACTGCTGAAAAGATTCTTGCAAGAGTCCTCCTTAATAGGCTGATCCTTTACCTGGAAGATGGTCATCTACTTGAGAGCCAGTGTGGCTTCATAAAGGGCTATGGAAGGGTCAAAATGGTGTTTGCTGCCCAACAACTCTAGGAGGAATGCCAGAAGCAGAACAGTGGTCTGTACACAATATTTATTGATCTAACCAAAGCCTTTGATGCTGTCAGTCATCAGGGCTTATGAAAGATCATGGCAAAATTTGGTTGCCCATAGAAATTCATCATATTATACGCCAGTTTCACAATGCATGTTTGACAGGTTCTGGATAATTAACAATGCTCTGGTGCTTTCCCAGTCACCAATTGAGTGAAGCAGGGGTGTGTGCTTGCTCCCATTCTTTTTAGCATGATCTTTTCGGTGATATTATTAGACTCCTTCAACAAAGACAAAAATGGCATCAAGGTCAGCTACCACACTGATGGTAAACTATTTATTTAACCCACTAGAGTAGAAGGAGAATTGGTGTGTGACTTTTTGTTTGCAGACAATTATGTACTCAATGTAGCCTCTCAGGCTAAAATGCAACAGAGAATGGATCCATTCTGTGACAATCAACACCAAGAAACAAAGGCTCTCCACCAGCCAGCACCATACCATCTATATGTGGAATCATTGGCTACAGCAAATGTAGAGATGTGGAATGCTGCGGTTAAGTTCACTTACCTTGGCAGTATACTTTCCAGGGATGTATATATAGATGATCAGGTTGATATACGCATTGCCAGAACTAGCTCAACTTTTAGGAGGCTCTGAAAGAAAGTGTGGGAGAGAAGAGGAAGACTGCTTACCAAACTGAAGGTCTACAGAGAAGTTGTGTTGTATACATGTGAAACCTGGACAGTATACCAGTGCCATGCCAGAAAACTCAATCTCATCCATTTGAATCATCTTAGGAATATTCTGAAGATCACCTGGCAAGATAAGGTACAAGACACTGAGGTCCTTTCTTGAGGTGAACTACCAAGCATTCACACTCTACTGCAGAGAGCACAACTCCAATAAGCTGGCCACATTTTTCAGATGCCAAATATGTATTTGCTTAAAACACTATTTTACAGAGAACTCACATGAGATAGGTGCTCACCTGTGGTCAGAAGAAGCCATACAAGGACACTCTCAAGCTCTCTTTGAAGAACTTTGGAATTGATTGTGAGACATGGGAGACACTGGCATAGGATCACCTAGCATGGTGTGCATATATCAAAGAAGGCACTGTACTCTATGAGCAAACCAGAATTTCAGTAGTTCAAAAGAAATGTGAAACGCACAAATTTAGAGACATCTACATCCCAAATGTTCATGCAGATTATTTGTGCCCAACCTGTGGTAGAGCCTTCCAACTTCATAATGGTCTAATCAGCCACAGTCAGACACTGTACAAATACCACAATATTGGATGTCATTTTGGTCCTCTTCGATTATTAAGGACAACAAAGAATGAATCTATGATTCTATAAAGTATACCTAGAGAAGTTGTGTTGTATACTGCAAAGTTCTGGTGCTATCAGAGTTCACATGAAATGTTTATCACTTTGAGCTGGAGAGAATCAATGAAGGCTTCATGGAGGAGTTGGCATTTAAGCTAGACTCTAAGAGAGATATAATGAAAGGCATTCAAGGTATAGGATCTGATAGAAAGAAGCACGGAAGGTGGGAAATTTGGGATCTGTTTGGGAGCTGATGGATAGTTCTGGTTAGTTAGTACAAAATCTATAAAAAGGAAGCAGTGTGAAATAAAGCACGAATGTAGGTTGAGCTAGACTAGTCTGTCTTGAATATCAGACAAAGAAAGTATATTTCCCATTTAATTTGTAGCTAAAAGGAACTTTAGATGTCAACCAGCCCAACATCAGCATTTTACAGATGAGGAAACTTGTGTCCAGAGAGAAAGTAACTTGCCCAAGGTGACTCTTCCCTTAAGTGTCAAAGCTAAGATGGGAACCCGGGTTCTCTGACTCCAAAATCAGTGGGGTGATAGAATAAGAATTATGCAATAGATAGGAAGGTTAATCTGGGAGTAGTGAGTGGGATATTGCCTTCAGGTTCAAATATAAACTCCACTTCTTTTCTTTATAGACTAGCCCCTTTCTACCTTTACAATATTCTTACAGTTTACCTCCCTCCATGTACGCACTGTATGATGTAGCTACATTGGCCCTCTCAATGTTCTTCACTCAGGACACTTCATCTCCCTTCTCTCGTTTGAATGTCTTCTCTTTTTCTCCTATCTCCTTTCCATTATTTGAATCCCGTGTCTGCAATGCTCTACTTCTTCCCCTCACTTTTCGTGCTCCTCCCAACTACTTGTACCTTTCTGTGTAATATTACCTTCTATTTACCTTGTATATAACTCATATGTACCTAGTTATTTATGTATTGTTTCTTCCATTAGAAAATGAACAGAGGAAGCGGAGCCAAGATGGCAGAGTAAAGGCAGGGACCCACCTGAGCTCTCCCTCAAACCCCTGTAAATACCTTTAAGTAATGACTAAACAAATTCTATAGTGGAAGAATCCACAAGAAGACAGAGTGAAACAATTTTCCAGCCCAAGACAACTTCAAAGGTTGGCAGAGAAGGTCTGTTGCGCCAGAGTGAGAGAGGAGCGCAGTCCAGCACAGGCCATGCCAGTGCAGACTGGGCCCCAGCAAACCAGGAGCAGGCCCCAGAGCGACTGAATTGATGGCAGCAGAGGTGGTTTCCAGACCTCTCAATCCACAGTAAGGGGATCAGACAACAAGTCAGAAGGAGATGTACAGGGGTCCCTTTGCTGGCACCAGGGGCAGGACTCTGTTGCATTGCTTAACCTTGGATCTGGATTGCAGTCCTGGGTCTTAATCCCAGTACAAAGAGGAACATTAGCGCAACAGAGTTCATGGTCACAAGGGACCAGAGACTCTGGTCACAGTTCCAGGGTTCAAAAGAGAGCCAGTGGTTACTCACAACAAAGTAATGCACAGTACAGGAGAGTAGTAAACACACCTCTCCCTAGATCATACTACTTTGGAAAAGCCAAAAAGTTACAGGTCCCCAGAATTACCTCTGAAAATAGCTGCACAAAAAAACCTAAAGCTTGAAACAGTGCTAGCTCCACTTGGGAAGCAAAGCCCCACTTTAGCATAGAGTTAAAAGTCAAGAAATAGACTGGAAAATGAACAAATGATAGGACAAAAATTCTGACCATAGAAAGTTACAATGGTGACAAAGACAATCAAAACACACACCCAGAAGGCGGCAACAAAGTCAAAGTTCCTGCATCCAAAACCTCAGAGAAAAATATGAATTGGTCTCAGGCCATGGAAGAGTTCAAAAAGGATTTTAAAAATCAAATAAGAAAGGTAGAGGAAAAATTAGGAAGAAAAATGAGGGTTATACAAGAAAATCATGAAAAAAGAGTCAACAGCTTGGTCAAGGAGGCACAAAAAATACTGAAGAAAATAACTCCTCATAAAACAGAATGGGTCAAATGGTAAAAGAGGCACAAAAATCAAATGAAGAGAAGAATGCCTTGAAAAGCAGAACCAGCCAAATGGAAAAAGATACACAAAAATTCCCTGAAGAGAAGAACTCCTTAAAAAGTAGAATCACCTAAATAGAAAAGGAGGTATAAAAGCTCACTGAAGAAAATCATTCCTTAAAAGTCAGAATTGGAAAGTGGAAGCTAACGATGTTATGAGAAAAGAAACAATAAAACAAATTCAAAAAGAATGAAAAAATAGAAGAAAATATGAAATAACTCATTGGAAAAAACAATTGACCTAGAAAATAGATCCAAGAGAGATAATTTAAGAAATCCTGGGCTACCTGAAAGTCATGATCAAAGAAAGAGCTTAGACATATTTTTTGGAGGGGAGGAGGCAGGGCAATTTGGGTTAAGTGACTTGCCCAAGGTCACACAGCTACTAAGTGTCAAGTGTCTGAGGTCAGATTTGAGCTCAGGTCCTCCTGACTCCAGGGTCTGTGCTCTATTCATTGTGCCACCTAGCTGTCCCCACCTGGACATCATCTTTCAAGAAATTATCAAGGAAAACTGTCCTGATATTCTAGAACCAGAGGGTAAAAATAGAAATTGAAAGAATCTACTCAGCATATGGGTGAAGCCAAGATGGCAGCAGAAAAGCAGGAACTTGCTTAAGCTCCCCCCACCCAGGTCCCTCCAAACACCTATAAAAATGGCTCTAAACAAATTCTAGAGCTGCAGAAGCCATGAAATAGCACAGGGAAGCAGGGCTCCAGTCCAGGACAGCCTGGATGGTTGCTGGGAAGGGTCTATCACATGAAGCTGGGAACAGAGCAGAGCAGAGCCTCCCATGGGCTGCACCATGACCAACCAGACTGGGAGCCAGGTGGAACAGTTGTAGCACCCTGAATCAGTGAGCTGTGGCAGTTACCAGACTTCTAAACCCATAAATTCCAAAGACAACAGAGAAGGTTAGTGGGAAAAGCTTCTGGGACAGAGTAAAAGGAGTTCATGGTTGGCCACCACCCCGGGGACAGCAGAGGTGGTGCAGCTATGAGGCTGCTTCCAGAGCTACAACTGCAGTTGCCTCTGGCCCCAGGCCCACCTGGTGGGAAGAATTAACTGGCCGATTAGAGCAGGAGTGCAAAGCCTGCTTTGCCCTGACTGGATCTGGGCCACAATCCTGGCTGGTAGTTCTTGGGGGAGAAGGAGTGCTGGTGTGGCAGAGCTTGCTGTGTAGAAGTAGCTCTGAAAATAGTAGCACAGCCCCTCAAGCTTGGGACAAAATACTCTCTACTCTACAAGCAGTTGTACCTCAATGAAAAACTCAAGGGTCAAGTAGTTGGCTGAGAACATAAACAGGCAGCAAAAATGGTCTCAGATTTAGACTCAGATTTTGGAATCTTTCTTTGGTGACAAAGAAGACCAAAACACACAGCCAGAAGAAATCAACAAAGTCAAAGAACCTACATCAAAAGCCTCCAAGAAAAATATGAATTGGTCTCAGGCCGTGGAAGAGCTCAAAAAAGATTTGGAAAAGCAAGTAAGAGAAGTAGAGGAAAAATTGGGAAGAGAAATGAGAGTGGTGGGGGAAAACCATGAAAAACAAATCAATGACTTGCTAAAGGAGATCCAAAAAATACTGAAGAAAATAACACCTTAAAAAATAGACTAACTCAAATGGCAAAAGAGCTCCAAAAAGCCAATGAGGAGAAGAAAAATAGACTAACTCAAATGGCAAAAGAGCTCCAAAAAGCCAATGAGAAGAATGCCTTGAAAGGTAGAATTAGCCAAATGGAAAAGGAGGTCCAAAAGACCACTGAAGAATTAGATTGGAGCAAGTGGAAGCTAGTGACTTTATGAGAAATCAAGATATTATAAAATGGAAACAAAGGAATGAAAAAAAATGGAAGACAATGTGAAATATCTCATTGGAAAAACCACTCACCTGGAAAATAGATCCAGGAGAGATAATTTAAAAATTATTGGATTACCTGAAAGCCATGATCAAAAAAAGAGCCTAGATAACATCTTTCAAGAAATTATCAAGGAGAATTGCCCTGATATTCTAGAGCCAGAGGGTAAAATAGAAATTGAAAGAATCCACCAATCACCTCCTGAAAAAGATCCCAAAAAGAAAACTCCTAGGAATACTATTGCCAAATTCCAGAGCTCCCAGATCAAGGAGAAAATACTGCAAGCAGCCAGAAAGAAACAATTTGAGTATTGTGGAAATACAATCAGGATAACACAAGATCTAGCAGCTTCTACATTAAGGGATCGAAGGGCTTGGAATATTATATTCTGGAGGTCAATGGAGCTAGGATTAAAACCAAGAATCACCTACCCAGCAAAACTGAGTATCATGCTCCAAGGCAAAATATGGATTTTCAATAAAATAGAGGACTTTCAAGCTTTCTCAATGAAAAGACCAGAGCTGAATAGAAAATCTGACTTTCAAACACAAGAATCAAGAGAAGCATGAAAAGGTAAACAAGAAAGAGAATTCATAAGGGACTTACTAAAGTTGAACTGCTTTGTTTACATTCCTACATTGAAAGATGATGTGTGTAATTCATGAGACCTCAGTATTAGGGTAGTTGAAGGGAATATACATACACACACTCACACACACACACATATAGACAGAGGTCACAGGATTAGTTGAATATGAAAGGATAATATCGAAAAAAATAAAATCAAATTAAGGAATGAGAGAGTAATATATTGAGAGAGGGAGAAAGGGAGAGATAGAATGAGGTAAATTGTTTCACATAAAAGTGGCAAGAAAAAGAAGTTCTGTTGGAAGGGAAGAGGGGGCAGGTGAGGGCGAATGAGGGAATCTTGCTCTTATCGGATTTGACTTGAGGAGGGAATAACATACACACTCAACTGGGTATCTTACCCCATAGGAAAGAAGGAGAAAGGGGATAAAAAAGAGTGGATGATAGAAGGGAGGGCAGATAGGAGGAGGAGGTAAACAAAAGCAAATACTTTTGAAAAGGGACAGGGCGAAGGGAGAAAACTGAATAAAGGGAGACAGGATAGGAGGGAGCAAAATATAGTTAGTCTTTCACAACATGAGTATTGTGGAAGGGTTGTACATAATGATACGCATGTGGCCTATGTTGAATTGCTTGCCTTGTTAGGGATGGTGCATGGGGAGGGAAGAGAGGAGAGAATTTGGAACTCAAAGTTTTAAAAGCAGATGTTTAAAAAAAAGTTGTTTTCGCATGCAACTGGGAAATAAGATACACAGGCAATGGGGCATAGAAATTTATCTTGCCCCACAAGAAAGTAAGGGAAAAGGGGATGGGGGGGGAGTGGGGTGACAGAAGGGAGGGCTGACTGGGGAATGGGGCAATCAGAATATATGCCATCTTGGAGTGGGTGGAGGATAGAAATGGGGAGAAAATTTGTAATTTAAAATCTTGTAGAAATCAATGCTGAAAACTAAAAAATATTAAATAAATAATAAAAAAACTTTAAAAAAAGGGAAGAATCCACTGATCACCTCTTGACAGAGATCCCAAAATGAAAACTCCCTGGAATATTATAGCCAAATTCCAGTCTTTCCAAATCAAAGAGAAAATACTGCAAATAGCCAAAAAGGAAGAATATTCATATCATAGAACCACAGTCAGGGTAATAGAAGATTGAGCAGCTTCTATGTTAAAGGAGTGGGGACTCGGAATATGATATTCCAGAGGGTAGAAGAGCTAGAATTACAAGCAAGATTTGCCTACCCAACAAAGCTTACTATAATCCTTCAGTGGGGGAAATGGACATCCAATGAAATGGAGGACTTTTAAGCATTCCTGATGAAAAGACCAGGGCAGAATAGAAAATTTGACCTTCAAATACAAGATGTGAAAGAAGCAGAAAAAGGTAAACAGGAAAGA
The DNA here is from genome assembly GCF_011100635.1 of Trichosurus vulpecula. Taxonomy (NCBI): domain Eukaryota; kingdom Metazoa; phylum Chordata; class Mammalia; order Diprotodontia; family Phalangeridae; genus Trichosurus; species Trichosurus vulpecula. The sequence goes on from NC_050574.1 coordinate 177,691,527, forward strand.
GAGATCATAAGAGATTCAAGAAGGTTAAACTGTTTATATTCCTACATGGGAAAATGATATTTATAACTCCTAAAAATTTTCTCATTATTAGGGCAGTTAGAAGGAGTATATATAAAGAGAAAGCAGAGGTCTGAGTTGAATGTGATGGTATGATTATCTAAAAAAATAAAATTAAGGGATGAGAAAGAAGAATGCACTGGGAGAATGGGAAATTGAGAGGTAAAATGGGATAAATTATCTGACATAAAATAGGCCTGAAAGAAATTTTACAGTGGAGGGGGTAATGGGAGAAGCATGGAGGGGAGCACATGAACCTTACTCTCATTAGAATTGGTTCAAAGAGGGAATAATATAGACACTCAGTCGGATGTAGAAATCTATCTTACCATAAAAGAAAGTAGGAGAGAAAGGAGATAAGAGAAGGTGGGGGTGGGAAACTGATGGAAAGAAGGGCAATTTGGGGAGGTAAAAGACAGAAGCAAAAGACTTTTGAGAATGGACAGAGTAAAAGGAGAGAGTAGGATAAACAGGGAAAATAGAATAGAGGGAAATACATAGTTGATAATCATAACTGTGAAAAAAAAGCTTTACAATGAGTTTCTCTGATAAAGACTTAATTTCTCAAACGTAGAAAACTGAGTCAAATTTATAGAAATAAGAACCATTCCTCAGCTGATAAATGGTCAAAAGATATGAACAGGCAGTTTCCAGCCAAAGTAATCAAAGCTATCTATAGTCACATAAAAATGCTCTAAATCACTATTGATGAAAGAAATGCAAATTAAAACAACTTTGAGCTACTATCTCACACTTGTCAGATTGGTTAATATGACAGAAAAGGAAAATGACAAATGTTGGAGGGGATACGGGAAAATTAAAACGCTAATGTACTATTGGTGATTCTATATACTGATTTAACCATTCTGAAGAGCAATTTGGAACTATGCCCAAAGAGCTATAAAACCATGGATACCCTGTGATCAAGCAATACTACTACTAGGTCTATATCCCAAAAAGATAAAAAACAACAAACAAGAAAAGGACTTATGTGTACAAAAATATTTATAGCAGTTCTTTTAGTGGTAGCAAAGAATTGGAAATTGAGGGGATGTCCATCAATTAGGGAATGGCTAAACAAGCTGTTTTATATAATTGTGATGGAATACCATTGTGCTTTAAGTATGGATAGCAGGATACCCTCAGAAAAGCATGGAAAGACTTACATGAACTGATGCAAAGTGAAATGAACAGAACCAAGAGAATGATGCACATAGTAACAGCAATGTTGTATCTACTATAATTAACTTAGCTATTCTCAGCAATACAGTGATCCAAGACAATTCTATAGGACTTATTATGAAAGGTGCTTTCCATCTCCAGAGAAGAAATGAGTAGAGCCTGAATGCAGATCAAAGATACTTTTTCTTTATTTTCCTTGAGGGTTTTTTGTCTGTGTTTTCTTTCACAGAATTACTTATATGGAAATGTGTTTCGCGCATGTATAACCTATGTCAAATTGCTTGCCTTCTCAATGAAGGGGTAGGGGAAAGAGGGAGAGAATTTGGAACTCAAAATGTGAAGAAAAAAAGGAAGGTTGAAAATGTTTTTTACGTGTAATTGTGGAAAATAAAATATTAAACAAAAAAAGAAATGAAAAATGAGCATAGTAAGTACTTAATAATAAGTGCCTAATGAATTCTTGTTGACTAACTGAATGACAGAGATTACAAGTGGGGAGGTCTGTATGTTACAGTGAAAATAGCATTGGTTGAGCATTGGTTCTTGAGTCAGAGGGCCTGGGTTCAAATCCTACTACTGATGCTCACTACCTATGTAACCTTGGGTATGTCACTGCCTCCCTCTGACTCAGTTTTCTCTTCTATAAAATGGCAGAGTTTGACTAGAGGCCTCTTCCAGTTCAAGATCTATGCACTTTTGACAGTAGTCCAAACAAGATGAAGACTGGATACAGGTAGTGGCAGTATAATAAAGAGGGTGGGACAGAAATGATAAGACTTAGTCACTGATTAAATATGGAGCCTGAGATGAAGAAAGAAGTCAAAGCTAAACCAGAGACTATTAGCCTAGGTGTCTGGGGTAACAGTGGAGCCATCAACAGAAAAGAGAAAGCCAAATCAAAGTTAGGTGTGTTGGGGATGGGAATGGGGCTAGGAGTAGGGAAAGGGCAGAAAAGCCTAAGGGTAAGTATATAATGGCCTGGGATAACTTTATGGGAATTCTGGAAGGTGAAGGTCAGGGCTGGAAAAGGTCCACAACATGAATATTGGAAGTCATTAGGACAGCAGGGCTTCCATGAGTAAGTGTGTGTGTGTGTGTGTGTGTGTGTGTGTGTGTGTGGGTGTGTGTGTGTGCGTGCGCACGCACATGTGCATACATGGGGTGCGGGGGGGGAAGATGAGTGGCAGTCAGGGATCTGTGGTCAGGATGTGTAGCAATTTGGATGGTAGTTAAGATCATTAGAAATATGGCTGAAACCAATGATTCACATTGTGGCAAATGCTTTCAAAGTGATACCTCTGCCTCTATCACTGCCTCTAAGCATCTTCATGGAGCTTAGAAATGAAGCACACTTCCCTGATAATGCTCTAGCATCTCTTTTGTCTGAGAGTGACTAATGAGGTTGAACAAAGAAGAATGGGGAGAAGGAGGAGGGTGAGAAAAGGGGAGGAATGCATTCTTTGTTAGAACAGCCTTGGTCAGACCCCTCAATTGACCAGCATTTTATATCCACTTGTCACCAGGGAGCACAAGATAACCCAACAGCAGCACTGTTAATCTGATTCACTTATAGCCCACCAGGGAAGAAAGCACATTCAGGGAAAAGATAAGTGAGAAAATGGTGCAGTGATTCAAAGGGGCAGAGTTTCAAGTCCATTCAGACATTATCTGTAGAAGGGTTCTGAGCAGAGTTCTGAGAAACAACGTATGGAAGCATAACTTTTCCCCACATCATCATCTTTGTCATCAGCGGGAGGAGCAACAGCATCACCATCATCACTCTTAATCACCCAAAAGTCCTTATTCAGGTACACCTAATTAGGTGCAATATCCTAGTGCTTAGACCAATAAGCCCAGAGCACTAGAGGTTTACAGTCTCCAACCATCCCATTCAGCTGGAATAGACAGCCAGTGCCTCTTCTCTAACTGTGGAAAGGTGAAGGGGAAGGGGTTGTCATGGAAACAGGTAATGACCCTCTTTCCCATGCCCCCAAGAGAGCCAAGGTGACCTGGCTAGAAAGAGGAGGAAAAATTCTGTTGGTGAAAATACAAATCAGGTAAGTAGAAAATTGCCTACAAACTTGGGAAAAGGACTATTGTGTGCTATAAGCAGCACAGTGCTAGGCACATAGTGCACACTAAATTAATACTTAAAGATTGGCTGACTTAAAAAGTAGATAATTGGCAGGTACACCTCCTCTTCTTGCCCAATTATCAATTATCTTCTCCTTGAATTTTACTCTTCCCAAACTGATTAAGTATGTGTTCATATCTAATTTGTGCCTTTCATTGAATGACTGATTAAGTCAACAAGTCTGGGCCTTCTGCGTTTATGTAAGACAAGATGGACTTCATCCTTATAGTACAAAGGAAGGATTTATAGCTGGAAAGAATCGAAGAGATTATCTAGACCAGGGATTCTTAATCTGGGGTGCATGAATCGCCTTCAAGCCAATTTATGGATCAGTTTCAGAGAGAAGAGGGGCAGACATGAACTTAGGTGGAAAAAATACATATTTATTTTTAACAGCTTCTCAGTGAAATTTAGTATTTCTTTCAATTATTTAAAAATCTTATTCTGAAAAGGGATTCATAGGCTTTACCAGACTGATAAAGGGGTCCAGGAAACGAACTAGGTTACAAACCTCCAATCTAGTTCAATCCTGTTATTTCATAGATAAGGAAACTGAGACCTAGAGAAGTAAATTTATTTTAGTACCTTGGAACTGCCTGCAAATGCTTCTTTACCATTGTTTGTGTCATGGACTCCCTTGGCAGCCTGGTAACCTTTGGGTTCCTTCTCAAAATGTTTTTTAAAATGCATAACATAAAATACATAGGATCACAAAGGAAACCAATTATATTGAAATACAGTTATGAAAATAGTTTTTATATAAAACCAAGTTCACTGACCCCAGACTAAGAATCCCTGCTCTACAGGATACTTGGTGTGTTAAAATTGTGTTTGGCCACCCGCATGCCCCTTCTGGTTGTGTCTGGCCACCCGCATGCCCCTTCCGGTTAGTATAGTACAGTAAATAAATTTATAAGCAGCCAGTTTAAAGTGGCAACAACAGGATGTAAGATTCCAAAGGGAACCCAGAAGTCACTTACAGACTTTTCCATACATAAAGGGAACATAAAGAGTTACTTGCAAACTGTCTCATAAATTAATCAAATGCCATATCCTGAGATTACATGCAAAATCGAAGGAAGCCAGCTAGGCCCAATGAGAATTCCTCAAACTCAGTTCTGAAAAAAACAAATTCATTAATCATTATTTACCAAATCTTTCCCCTCAAGACCACCAGCTATCATTAGAGTCAAGTTGGTATCATGTTGGCCATGATCATAACTTCTGGCTTGCAGATTCAGAACTTCAAGCTACTTTTTCTACAATTAAATTATATTGCTAGCAGGAGTCAGTGGTACCTCATATGACTCACGTTCAGAATTATACTATGCCATTCTTTCTTCTACTATCTCTTCTCTGACCCTATCTCACATGGTGAAGAGGCCTTACTTCATATCAAGGCTAATCCCTCTACTCATTCAAGTGATCCCATTCCATCCAGTCTCTTCCAATGACTGTCCCCTCTTGTCATTCCCAGTTTTTCATTTCTTTTCAGTCTCTCCCTCTCTACTGACTCATTCCCTACTGCCTACGAACATGCCCATGTCTTTCCCCCATCCCTCAAAAAATCCTTACTTGATTTTTCAGTACCTAACCATTATTGTTCTATATGTCTTCTGCCTGTTGTAGCTAAACTCTTTGAAAAAATTGCCTACAATAGGTGCCTCTACTTTCTTCTCATCCTCTTCTTAACCCCTTACAGTCTGCCTTGCAACTTTATCATTCCATAGAAACTACTCTCCAAAGTTACTAATGATCTCTTAGTTGCCGAATGCAATGGCCTTTTCTCAATCCTCATTCTCCTTGACCTCTCTGCAGCCTTTGATACTGTTGATCTCTTTCTCCTCCTTGATATATATTCATTTCTCTCTAGGTTTTTGAAATATCATTCTCTCTTGGTTCTCCTCCTATCTGACTTCTTTGTCTCTTTTGCTGGTTGTTGTTCCTCCTTCATTCTCAAAGAGGACTATTGCATCAGGAAGGTGATGCCATGACTTGCAAGCAAATTGGATTTAGGTGAGAGAGGGCTATGCAAAGTCACCAGACTCACTTTCTCCCCCTTTGCTGGATCTCCTTCCACATCATGCTCTCTTAACTGTAGGTGTCCCTCAGGGTTCTGCCCAGGGCCCCTCTTCTCCCTGCATATTACTTCATTTGGTGATCTTACCAGCTCCTATAGATTTAACTACCACCCCTATGCTAACAATCTTCACATCTACCTATCTTACCACAAACTCTAGGCTTACCTCCAATTTCTCATCTCCATCTTTCTTTTAGACATCTCAAAGTGAATGTCCAGTAGACATCTTAACTAAATACTTCCAAAACAGAACTCATTATCTTTTCCCCTAAACTCTCCCCTGCCACCAACACACATACACACACACACACACACACACACACACACACACAGACCTTCCCAATTACTATGCAGGGCAACACCATCCTCCCACTCCATCAGGCTCACAACCTAGGAGTCATCCTACACTCCTTATTATCTCTCAACCCCCACATGCAAGCCCATTAATTTCAGCTCTGCAACATCTCTGGAATATGGTGCCTTCTTTCCTCTGACACTGCCACCATTCTGGTGTTCACCCTCATCACCTCACTTCATTGCAATACCCCGCAGGAGATTACTTCCTATTTATCCTGTATGGAGCTTGCTTGGCATGTATTTGTTTACATGTTGTCTCCCCTGTTAGACTGTGAGCTCCTTGAGGGCAGAGACTATCTTTTGCCTTTCTTTATATCCCAGTGCTTAGCAGAGTGCCTGGTACATAGTAGGCACTTAATAAATGTTGATTGATTGATCTTATTTGAGATCCAGATTAAAGTAATGAATTTTCCACTCATTGATAAAAGTGTAGCAATATTAAGGCAGCTACGTTTAAATAATATCATTAAACACTTTATTTAAAGATGATACATATAGAACAAAGTCTTAAAGAAAAAAAATCTAAATTCAATTTCGTATGACAAATTCTAACCTATTGTCAATTGTGGCTTACACTAACCCAAGTATTAGAAACAGATTTTAATTAGAATTTGGTTTTCTAGCTCATTTTGAATTCTATGTTTAACTGAAATCCCTCCCAGGAGTGGTATGGGGCTTTGAAGCTTCAGATTATCTTGAAGTCAATATTCCTGGCAGTTTCTCATACCTAGTGATCTTCCTCCCTATTCTCATACCCCGCCATAGCCGGTGAATGCCAGTAGCCACAACAGCAAACAATTGCTGCATTTTTTATTGTTGAAACTTGCATTTCTTACAGTGAATTGTATTTTGACCTTGAGGTTAAAAATCAAGCGTTAATCTAGGTAGTATATAGCCTGCAATTAATAATAGGGCTTCAGGTGGTACATTAGCTGAACCATAAGGCACATTCTATTTGACATTCAGATTAAAATCACAAATTTAATCTAGCTACATGTCTCAGCAGGTTCACACATGCAATCTCTTTCCTTGACCTCGTTAAAAGATGACTCTCTCATGCCCTCCCTTTCCCCTATTCCTTTTAAAATTGAGCAGGCAAAAATTAGGTTCAACAATGTCATGATGAAAAGGTGTGCCATGTGTCATGTCTGGGACATTTTCCCATTTTGCCCACTACTGCGTCATTATCTATTTTGAGCTATAAAATAATAGTTTTTCTTGTCTACTTCAACTACTGAGTTCATTTAAATTAAATTATTTCAAACTTTTCAAAACTACTGATTTTTTTTTCATTAGACTGCTAGGAAGCATACTTTTAGAGAGGAAAACATTGCTCATAGCTATGGATATGAAGATTTCAGACTATGGGATGGTCAGTCTGAGTGACTCCATCACCATCACATTTTCCTCCCCCCACTTCCACATGTAGGGCACTTTCTATTCTTTCTTATATTGATCTCAACTACTCAGATAGCTTCAATTATCACCTCTATGCAAATGACTCTTCAGTTTATAACTCCAACCCTGATTTGTCTCCAGAGCCCTGGTCCCAAATCTCCAGCTATGTGCTAGACATCGCAACCATGTCCTGCCATCATCTTAGACTCATTATGTCTTCTACCAAGCCTGACTCTCTTCCTCAGCTTTTCAGGCTCAAAATCTTGGAATCAGCATGGTCTCCTCTATCTCCTAAATAACACCAACAACAGTAACAATAGGTAGCATTTATATATGGAGAAGGAAATGGCAAACCACTCCAATGTCTTTGCCAAGAAAACCCCAAAAGGGATCAGGAAGAATCAGATACACGAACATGACTGAAATGACCAAACAACAACAAAACATTTATGTAGTGGCTTTAAGATTTGCAAAGTGCTTTATATATTAATTCATTTGATCTTCACAACAACCCTGTAAGGCATGTTATTATTATCCCCACTTAATAGAGGAGAAACTGAAGTTAAGTAACTTGCCCAGGATCACATGTCTGAAGTAGGAGCTTCCTGTCTCTACAGTAGTTCTCATATCTGTCTCCCACTCTTTTCTCCCACTGATATCCTAATTCAGGTCCTCATTACCTCTTTCTTTGACTCTTAACAGTTATTCCCTTTCTAATCTCTCTTTCACATTTCTTTTAGAATTTACTTTCTAAACATACAGGTCTGACCAGATCATTCCCTTGCTCAAAAAATTTTTTTCTGGGACTCCCTATTGCTTAATCAATAAAATATAATCTCCTTACTCTGGCATTCAAGAACTTTGACAATTTGACTTCAATTTATCTTCTCAGTCTAATTTCCTTGTTATACTCTACATTCAAATTAAACCACTGTGGTTTTTGCCCTTTCCTGATCATGTCCTATCATTTTTCACCTCTCTGTGAGAGCCTGTCTCATTCCATTTGACTGGAATGGACTTTCTCAATATCTCTGGTTGTCAAAACTCTTCCCATCCCTCAAAGTTCAGCTCAGCTCAGACACCACCCTTTCTATAAATGTTCCCATAATTGCAATTATAAGTGGTTCCTTCCCTTTTTTTTCAAAATTCTCATTTTAGCCACTGAAAGGAATTTAAAAATCAGCTGGTCCACACCCTCTTTTTAATGGACAAGAAAACCAAGGCCCCAAAAGATTATATGACTCCTCTGGTCACACGGGTAGTAAACATTAGAGCCAGCACTGGACCCTGTTTCCTAAGTCCACGTCCTCTGTTCTTTCCACTGCACTACAGTCACATGAGCTTATCACACTCTAACTTGTATTAGAGTTATTTATGTATTTGTCTTTCCCTGTACTACATTCTAATCTCCTTGAGGGCAGAGATGGTGTCCTGTTTCATTATTGTATCCCCACCTATGGCACAGAGCAGACACTTAATAAATGTTTGTTGTTCTCTCACAGCCTACTACTGAAGTCATTCCCCACAGGATTCAGCTCCCTCTGAGGCCCTTTATCCTCTTTTCCATGAAGTAAATGGGAGAGACAGAGTAAAGCTGTGTAGTGTGCATCTATGCTGAGACATCCAAAACAGGTCCAGAATTGGTTTCTTATCAGAAGGAACTGCTTTCCTAGTAGGTTTTTAAAAGAAGAAATATGATCCTCTCCCCACAAATATTTTCAGATATTACTTTAAATTTTAAGTACTCCTTCTGAACAATGGCAACAATTTTTACAGCTTGATTCAGCAAGAAAATCCCTCCAACAAATTGAAGCTTATACCAGAACAGTCACCCAGTTGACAAGCTTTTATTAAGCACTTACTGATTGCCAGACACTGTGTTAAGGGCTTGGAAAGCAAGGAAAAGCAAAAATAGCCCTTGTCCTCAAGGAGCTTACCTTCTAATGGGAGAAACAACATGTAAATAGGTATATACAATATATATACAGAGTCGATAGAGAAGAGGAAGTACTAGCAGCTGGAGGGATTGGGAAAGATTTCTTGCAAATGAAATTTGAGCTAAGTCTTGAAAGAAGCCAACAAAAATAAACACGAAATTTAAACAAGGTTTTCTGAATATCAATTTAATGTGGTTTGATGACACGCATTGGGATAGCAAGACCCCCACTTAGAAGTGAAACAGAAGTAGGGGATTTCTCTACCATTTGTCCCCCATTTTAGTTTGCTTTCTTCTCTCTTGCTTCCTGGAGACTTTGAAGGCTTACTTCTGGCTTAGTTCTCTTCTCTTCCCACCCATTTTATGTCTTTGAAGTTCTTCAGTTCTGTTGCAGATCAGAGTTTCCCATCATGCTTTCTGATATGACGCTGCAAAAACTGAGAGAAAGAGCTATTCCTCCAGGGACAGTTTCTACTGGTAGAGTGGAATATTTTGTAAAATATGTTTTTTCAGTTGCATGGCTGGGTGAAAGTCAGGAAGACTGCTCTTTGTGAGTTCAAATCTGGCCTCAGACATTTTCTAGCTGTGTGATCTTAGACAAGTCACTTAACTCTGTTTGCCTCTGTTTTCTCATATTTAAAATGAGCTGAAGAAGGAAATGACACATCACTCCAATATCTTGGCCAAGGAAATCCAAAATAGGGTCATGAAGAGTAAGACATGACTGAAAAATAACTGAACAATGTAGAAAATGTTGAGATTTACAGTGCACCTACTGGATATCTTTTGAACTTGTGTAAATTTCCCATGATTAAGAATGACCTTGAAGTCAGAGACTGTTTACATTTTTTTATCCCCATTGCCTTACGTGCACACAGTAGGCACTTAATAAATGCTTGTTGATTGATTGATTGTTAAGATGGGTAGATGTAATTGGATAGCTAGTTACAGATTCTATTTGTTTCTCTTTTCCCTTGTGTCATGTGTACTGTGTCTCTTGTGGTTTGTTTTCTTATGTATTGGTGCCTTGTGTTTTCTGTCTGCTAAGTAAGGCAAGCCTTGTACCCTTCACCATATAGGGGCAGAGAGTCTAATGACTAGGGAAATACAAGGAGAGAAGAAGATCTAATCAGAGAATCAATGTTCTCCTGGTAGATGGTCTTCTGTTTACTACTGTCTGGATTAGCGTGTGGCTAGAACATAACTGATGATTAAAGGCATTTGAGCAGACTGCATTGCTGTATTGCTAGAGGAAGTGAGAAGCTTTAAATACATACAGCCTCACTCAGGAGACCCAGAGACTGAGCCGTCAATACCCTGAACAAGCAGAGCAAATAGGCAGTTTGCCACAGCAATTAGCTATCAAAAGACATTGCCCATAGCATTTTACCATTTGGGGTGTAGGTTGTGTTCACAGAAGGCTAGTGCCTCTGGTGTGATGGCTGCTGAGCCCTTTCAGGGTTGCTTTCCACCCTTGGAGTCCACCTGTCCCACCTAACTCTCACCTGTGGCTCCAAGCAACTGTAACTTGCACAGCAGCCACACGCCGGTAAACCATTTCAGCAGAAGGGCTAACCCAAGTTGAGGGTAACTGAGGGATCTCAAATCCTTCGGTGGGTTAGGAGGTGTCTACCCCAAGCATGTGATGACTTCCCCTGATGGAATGGCTGGATGAGAACAATTTGTTCCAAAGGCCATGAAGACTGCTGAAGTACTTAGAGCTTGGTTGGACATTCAAGATGCTAAAGTCATCTACCTCATCTTAAGCCATCACTAGTTACCTTGATTCTGTCCTGCCAGATATAGGCTAGGATTCCCCTCTTGTGATTGTGATGTGATGACTCTGGAGGAAAGAGTGAGGGCAATGACTTCATACAACTCTGTCTCACTTAAATCCAATTTACACATGAATCAAAAGACATCACCTATACCATTTTAGCTGCAAGGGTTAGCTAAGGGAGTTATTAAAAATTGAAAATAAAAATAAAAAGGCCAATGAATCTCATTTCAAGCAGGTATGGAGGGCAAGAATTTTTCATTGACCTGCAGAGAATTTACTAAGAGTTTTTGGTAGAGTTCTTTTTGTGGTGGCAAAGAATTGGATGTTGAGAGGGTGCATGTTAACTGGGGAATGGCTGAACAAGTTGTGGTATATGATTGTTATGGAATACCATTGTGCTATAAGAAATGACAAGCAAGATGATTTCAGAAAAACCTGGAAAGACTTGCATGAACTGATGCAACGTGCAGTGAGCAGTACCAGGAGAACATTGTACACAGAAACAGCAATATTGTATGATAATCAACTGTGAATGACTTAGTTATACCCAGAAATACAATGAATCCAAGCAAGACAATTCCAAAGGACTTATGATGAAAAATGTTCTCTGCCTCCAGAGAAAGAAGGAATATTAATGTAGATTGAAGTGTACTTTTTTTTTACTTTATTATTCTTGGTTGGGCTTGGGTTGGTTTTTTTTTTTTTTTGGTTTGTGCTTTCTTTTGCAACATGGTTAACATAAAAATGTTTTACATGACTGCACAATACAATCTATATAAAATTGCTTGCTGTCTCAAGAAAGGGGGAGAGGAGGGAATGAAGGAGAGAATATGGAATGCAATTTTTTTTTAAAAAAAAACTGGTTAAAAAAAGTTTCTGCTAGTACAAAATACCTTAAATTTTCAAGTAGGTGGTTCGAATGAATGCTAAATCTGTGGCAGAAAGACTTGAGTTCAAAGCCAGCCTCAGACATTTTAATAGCTGTATGACCTTAGGTAAGTTGTTTAACCTCCCTCAGTTTCCTCAACTGTAAAATATGGATAATATGGATAATACAGATGTGGCTACACTTACCACACAAGGTTGTTATGAGGATTCAATGGAATAATATTTGTGAAGTGCTTTGCAAACCTTAAAGCACTTCATAAAAGCAATTATTATTTTCCTATACTAAGTGTCTTAAAGAAGAGACTAGAGACATGCCTTTCTCTACACCCCAGATTGTCAGGAAGAATGAAGTGTTCCTTGAAAGAATAGAAGAAATGTTTCAAGAAGCAAACAAAAAAGAAAAAGGACATGAAGAGACAAGAGGGGAATCCTAGCCTATATCAAGAGATTGTAAGGTGGGAAAATATGTCAGGGAAGAAAGGGAAGAAGGAGCTCTGAACAGCTGGAGATAATAGGTAAAGTTGTTGTTTGTCCTTCATTCTTGAAGAGGACCATGACATCAGGAAGGTGATGCCATGACTTGCAAGTGAATTGGATTTAAGTGAGGAGAGCCTGGGCAAAGTAACCAGCCTCACTTTCTCCTCCAGTGTCATCTGGGTTCAGTGGCAAGATAAAGATCAGGACAACTGAAGATGGCCTCCCAATACATAAAGTATTCTTCCTGTATAGGAGGATGCTGGACCAGCTGAGGAGGAAGCAGATTCTTGTGCCCTAAAAATGATGATGTGGATCCACAGATGTCATAAGTTGAGAGGTCTTCTTCCGATAATGGTCAGAGTAGTAGTGGTTAGTCACTCCTTGCTGAAAGGTATCAAGGCAATGTTTTGTCAATCTGATGTAAACAACAGAGAGATTTGCTATGTGTCTGGCACGTGATGGAAAGTTTCTCTTGAGATTTGTCCCAAGGGGCTGCACTAAAACACCTCTAAAGTCTCTATTAATTTTAGATCTTTGATTCTAATGTTTCTAAGATGCTGGCCACTACTTCCCACTTCTGGCAGTTCATGTGAATAAATTATACCAGTGGAAGAACCTAGAAAGCATTGCTAAGAATAGTGAAGTCCTAGGCAAAAAAAAAAAACAAACTGAAGACCTTAAGAACCCAGGTGTTATTTCCATCACTGCTGCCAAGTAAAAGTAGAAGAGAAAAACAGAAATGGGAAGAGACTAGATGCCCAAAAAAATGATGGCCAAGAACAATATTTGAATTCCTGGACCATTGCTTAAAATATAGGAATGAAGGATTCTTGGCCAGGGTACTTAACAATGACTAGTAAAAAAACCAACAACAAAATAAATTTACCTGGAATCTAGGTTTAAACCAAAAAAAGGCAGGGGGCAGGGAGGGAGAAAATTTCTCACAGAGATCTGCCAAACCTGGCAGCATAGATTCAGGTGCTACATAACAACAGTTACAGAAAAGTAGACCAATAATTCACAAGATACAGTATCCAAGAGTTCAGTCAGTAATAAAAAAAACCTATGGTTTCCGTCTACTGTCTCAGTACAAACGCACAAAGCATGAATAACAAAATGGAGAACTAGGAGACTAATGAACTCATGGGTTCACTGAAACTTGATGGGATGATAATCCTGACCAGTATGAGACTCTGCGGAGTATGTCTTACGGAAAAGCCACAGAAGAAACAAAATGGACAAGGGACATATGGCATAGCATTGTAGTGTAAGAACATGAGAGGAAATCCAGGAACATGTAGATGGAAAGAATTTAGGTAAAGGAGGAGAAATACAAACAATGTTTCACTGGGATATACCTAGAGATGAATGACCACAATAATGAAGGATTGTGCCTATCTAAGAATCTGTTGAAAAAATCGGGGGTGCCTGGTCAGGACTGGACTGAGAGAATATATAGCTGTCTTCAGAAATTTGAAAAAAAATATCATAAGGCAGGTGGGTGGTACAGGGCATGAACTTGGCATCAGGAAGTACTGGGTTCAAATCTAGTCTTTCAGACATTTACTTACTGGTGTGTCCTTGGCCAATTTACTTAACTTCTCCCAACCTCAGTTTTCTCTTCTGTAAAATGGGGTGATAGCATCTACCTCACAGGGTTCTTGTGAGAATCCAATGAGATAAAACATGTATAATACTTTGTAAACACTAAAGTGATATAGTTTTATTGTGTTTCAGTCATGTCTGACTCTTCATGAATCCATTTGGCATTTTCTTGACAGATACTGGAGTGGTTTGCCGTTTCCTTCTCCAGGTCATTTTGCAGATGAGGAAACTGAGGCAGAGTTAAATGACTTGCCCAGGGTCACACAGTTAGTAAGTGTTTGAGACCAGATTTGAACTCAGGAAGATGAGTCAGGAAGACCCAGCAATCTATCCATTGTGCCACCTAGCTGGCCAAAATTCTATGTAAGTGCTAAGCTATTATTGTTAAGTAGAAGAGGGATTACACTTGCCTATGTGGCCACAGGGAACAGAATCAGAAGCAATGTGAGAAAGTTCCAAAGGCAGGTTTAGATTTTCTATAAACAAATCTCGCTAATAATTAGAGCTGCCCAAAAGTAAAAAAGTCTGGCTCAAGAGGAAGCTAATTCCACATTAATAAAGGTCTTCAAGTAGAAACTGGGTGTTTCCTGGAGACACTGAAGAACAAATTCTCGATTGGCTATGAAAAGGACTAGATGGCCACTCAGGCCTCTTCTAGTGCTTATGTTCTGTAATGAAGCAATCCTGTGAACCCTGGTCTCTAATGCTGCTCCTTCAGCAGCACAGTGTGGTAGAAAGCACAATGTATTTGAGTCAGAAAGCCTGGATTTATGTCCTGACTCTGACATTTAACTGTGATCTTGGGCAAATGATTCAATCTCCTTGACACTGAGATTCCTCACCTGTAAAATGAGGGAGATCTTTTTCCTAGGATTGTTGTAAATGATCACTTTGTAAACTGGAAAGTACCTTATAAATGTGTGTTATTGTTATTAATACTGACCCTCCCATTTCCTGGACACTTAGGCTTGAATGGCTTCCTAGAGCCCGCATAGAAGGCATCTATCTGCTTTTCAAAGCTTTAGTTGATCTCTCTAGCCATGGTCCTTTTCATCCCTAGAAATCTTAATGCATCTTAATGGAGGTTGAGAGAGGGCTAAGTTGAGAGAGGGCTAAGGCTAGATTTGATCTGACTCCAAGGCTAGTGCTACACCAGCCACCTAGCTGCCTCTCAGTAGCTCTTCATTTTTAGACACTTTCTGCCCAAATTGAATTCCCAGCCCTTGCCTTTCTGACCAGCTCTGTTCGATCATTACACATGCCCTGACTTAAGTATCAAAGTTCTGCTCTTTCCATCTGTAGAACATACATTTTGAATTGTCTTTCTAATAGTAGTGATAGGTTGTCTCTGCTCTACCCATTCTTTGTTATTCATCCTACTTGGAACCTACAATATACATTGTCTTTTTCAATTTTTAAAATTACATTAAATTTCTAAATTCTTATTAATAACTTTTACTATTACACCAGCTTTATTCTCAAATCTTTCCCTCTCTACTTCCGTCCCCAGAGAGTCATCCATTGCAACAAAAAAAAAATTAAAGAAAGAAGAGAAACACGATCAGTTTGGCAAAATTAACCAGCATATCAACCAAGTCTACTAGTATATGAAGTGTTCTACAGTACCCTTGGTGCCCAACCCCTACAAAGAACGGAAGAAGGTGTACTTTTTTCCATCTCCTCCTCAGGCCCAAAGTTGGTCATTATTGAACAGGATTCATTTTTCAATTTCTCTTGTTTTCTTTTTCCATTTACACTGAAGAAGTCATATGCGTATTGCTTTCCTCACTTCTTTGTGTCAATTCATGTATTAAGTATTTCCATGCCACTGTGTATCCTTAATATTCTTATGCTGCAGTGATATTCCATTACACCACACGCTACAATTTGTTTAATAATTACCCAATTACTAGGAATTTCCCTTGTTTCCAGTCCTTTGTTTCCTACAAAATATATCTTTAAATATATATGGTCCCATTCTATCATTGACTTACTTAGGGTATACGCCTAGTGGTAGGATCTCTGGGTCAAAAGGTATGGACATTTTGGTCTCCTTTTTTAAAGTATAATTCAAAATTGTTTTCCTGAAACGTTGCACTAATATGCAGCTCCATCAGCAGGCATTAGAGTGCATTTTCATGCATTTCATGCATTTTCAAGATGGCTAGACTTTGTTTCTGGTACATTTGTCCTGGAAGGGTCCCAAATTGATGAAACCCAAGATCTTAGATCCGTAGTAAGAAATATGGTAACCAAATGAATTAAACAGCCATATAGTGTGTCCAGATTCTCCACAGCAAAACTGTTTTAGGAGCAATACTTCCTAGAGCCCTGCCACTTAAGTTAAGTTAGCTTTTCCTAAGGCCCTAACACTTCTGGATGTGGCATTTCCTTAGAATGCATTGAATCCATCCTCAAGCCTTCTGGGCTCAGGAGACTAAAGGCTCAAGCCACTGACACCAAAGTATAAAGGGACCAAGGCACTTCAGCCTCTCTCTGAGGTTTCTGACCAATAGCCCAGAAGCATGACCAACCGTGGGAAGCTGTGCTAAATCAACTCTGTAACCTTGATGAATAGCCTTTTCCTACTTTCATTAGATAAAAATCCTTTTGTTAACTGCTATGGAATATTCAAGGAGGTCTAGCACCTCTGGTATGAGAGCTTGCTGAGCCCTTAAAGGGCTGCTCATTCACCTTTAGTGTCTACCTCTCACACAACTCTCAAATGTGGCTCCAAGAAGCTGTAGCATGCACAGAGCTCACATTTTCTAGGCAGATGGGCTAAACCAGGTGGAGAGTAACCAAAGGGCCTCAGGCCTGTCAGTGAGTTAGTGGGATGCCTACCCCAATTGTGTGAAGACTTCCCTGGGGGAATGGGAGAATGATAACAATTTGTTCCAACAGCCATGAAGGCAGCTGAAGCAGGTGCTGTGGAATCCTTAGAGCTTGTTCAATCAGTAAAGACACCAAGGTCATCCACTGTATCCTCAGCCATCTCCAGTCACTCTAATTTTTTTCTTTTCGTTGGACTACAGTGACTCAGGTAGAGAGATGAGGCTGACAACTTTGTGCAACTCTGCCTCACTTAAATCCCACTGACAAGTCAAGACATTTACCCCTACGACATCATGGGTCATCTTCAGAACAATGGACAAACAGCAAATGGTCCAAGAAAGTCTCATTTAGCTTCATTCTCAAATAGAAGTACTAGCCTGTCCTAAGCCACGCCTGGCCTGTTACAGCAACAGGGGAAGATGAAAGTATGGTTTGAATGGCAGGACCATAAAAGTATGTTATCTCAGCCAGAAACTTTCTATGAGACAAACTCTCATCCTCTGATAATTTTGTTTTCCTCTTAATAATGTTACCTGAACTTTTCTGTGCTACTTTTTCTTTATGTCAACTGGATTGTAACTGGCCTCTAACCTATGGGTGGCCAGAGCCAAACAAACAGAGCAGGCTGAGATAGGAGAGCCAGGACACAAACAGAAGTTTAATTAATTTTAGTGTGAGGAAAATGACATATGTACGGAAGCTCCCCCTCCTAAGAAGGAGGGCTTAAGACTGCTAAGACTGGGGCCACTTATAAACATGAAAGGGATTGGCCCACAACATAATCATTCTTAGATCTGAAAATAGTTCTCGTGGTTGGCATTTCTTGGGACAATACAGACATTCTTTGGTTCCATGGGAACAGTTGCTTCTCAACTCTTAGGGCTCATGGCTACCCAACCAGTTAAAGAACCAGAGCTCTGTGACAAGAATGGGAGTACAGTATCTGTCAGTGACAAGGAACATGGATTGCAAACATGTGATGGACAGCTCTGGGAAACAGAAGGAGCTAAATCCCTGGTGAATACCTAGTCCTAGTCCAAGCAATATGATCTGCCAGAGGGTGATATCATCCTAAGAGCAAAAGATTATTGTTATGCCAAGATCAGGGCACAGCCTGCTTGCTATGCCTTAGCTCTGGAAAACAAAGTATCTCCAAAATATCTTGACACCTATCTATAGAACACTGCTCTAACTTTAATTTTCTGACTTCTGTCTATCCTTCTGGATATATTTACCCCTGTAAATAAACTTTTTGGCTTGATCAAAGCATTCTAGCTATCCTGTGTGATCATAAGTCTTCTTCTAGCCCCTCCTCCCCCCCCTTAACCCCATTGTCATGGTGATCAGTATTTTTTTTTACTGTTTTGTCTTTTGGAATGCTCAGGCAATCAAGTACTTTTAATGAGTCTTGCCTTTCGAATGTAATGGCAAGCCAAGTGGGACTTTTTGCTGTTTTTTGTTTGAGTGCTTCTCAGCACTGAGGTAATCAAGTGCCTTTGATGAATCTTGCCTTTGTTTCAATCTGGAGTCTTTGCTTGAATCAAGAGTCTTTGATGACCTGCTTAAGAAACAAGAAAGCCTAGTTCAAATGGGTTTGAGTCTCATAGGTGTGATGCCCTCTGACAATGAAGAAGCATGTATATACTCAGAGGTTAGCATCTTGCTTTTGGGGGCACACTCATTGGAAGAGTGTTGGTGAGGAGACTCTGGGTAGCTGCCAAGGAGCCCCCCCACTCCAGCTTTGAAAACCCAGGTGTTGGTGCTTCTCTCTCTCTGGTAGCTGTATGTATTGTTATAGCCTGTCTACTGATTTGTGTTTATTTGTTCTGGTGATATAGTGTGTGCTTGTAATTTCTGTTTGTATTCTCTCTGAAGTTCAGGGTGCTGACTTTTTCTCCCGAACTAAATGAATGATATATGTATGTTGAATTAAAGTGAGATTGTAAACCCCTTAAAGTTGCTTTCCTTAGAAAAGCAGATCAAAGAACCTGTGCTAGTAGCCCTCCTGTTTGCTAGTGTTATTGGCCTTACGTAGCCACAGTACTGGCAAGTAGCATTGTTGTTACACCCATTAATTACCCTTAATCACTATAAAAAATAGTCTATCCATGTCTTTTGTTGGACAAATGTGATACTTTCTTTCCACAGTTTCCTTCTGCCCCAAGATGGCAAATTCTCATTATCTTTAGTATCTCAATCAGCCCAGTCAGGACAAGCCTCTGAATATCTCTATCAACCCAAAGAAACCAGTGAGATTCTAGCAGAGAATTCCAGTTTCCCACAGGTACAGTAAATAAAATATGCTTTTTCAGGACCAGAGCCTACCATACTGGCCAGAAAAAAAAAATAAGCACACTCACGACACTAGGCAGAAAAGGGCCTGACATCATTCTTCTGCAGGGACAAAAGTGACCAGGAAGGCATAGCTGAAATTATGTGCACTTCAGAAACCCACAGTCTGTTCTCAGGGAAACTCATCACCCAGGCTAGAGGCTGAAATCTCACTACCACACAGATTGGCTCAGTTTTCAATACTAAACACCTCAATTCCCTCAGTTGCCTCTCCTCTCTGATTGGAGGGCTGGAGGTGGAGCAGTCAACTCCCAAAGTCATTTTATGGAGGGCTCATAACTTTCAGAACCTCCCAGGTAACTCTCCATTTTACATCTCCAGCTCCACCTAGTTTTGACTCCACAGAACATCCTGCTCCCTGACACTGGGTACCCCTGGTTTACATCTTCCTGTTATGTGTTGTTATTCCCCATTAGATTGTAAGCTTCTCAAGGGCATGGATTGTCTTTCTTTTTATTGGTATCCCCAGTGCTTAACGCAGTTAAGCCTGGCACACAGTAGGCACTTAATAAATGTTTATTGAATTGAATTGAAATGAGAGGCCCAAGTCAAGATCACAAGTAAATTGTACAAGCTCCTTACTGAGTCTTAAAACTATATGATTCTTGGTACAGTAAATAAGATGCTGAACTTAAAGTCAAGAAAACCTGGGTTCAAATCCTGATTCTGATGCTTGTTGCCTGTGTGACCTTGGGCAGGTTACCTAACTTTCCTGGGCCTCAGTTTCCTTGTCTATAAAAGGAGAGAGATAGACTATATGACCATTGAGGTCCTTTATAACTTTAGAAGTATGATCCTATGGAATCTATTTCTGACACTTACTAGCTATGTGACCATAGGCAATTCTCTGAACTTCAATTGTCTCATCTATAAAATATTGATAGATAATAGATTTCATTAGCATAGGGAACTTTCAAATGAGGAAACTCTCTTAACCAGTGTAGGTTGGCACCTTCTCTGTAATTTACAATCCTAGAAAATTGCCTAGAGCACTCAGAAGTGACTTGTCCACAGTCACACAATCAGTACATGTCAGAGGGAATATGCACCCAGGTCTTCTGGCTCTGAGGCCAGCCCTTTTATCTATAAAATGGGAATAATGATTTATACGGAATCTGCCTCAAAGGGTTGTTGTAAGGCTCAAATGAGATAATATATATGAAGTACTTAGCAAACCTTAAAGACTACATAAATGTCGGCTGTTAGTGTTATAATATCTTGAGGTTGCTTATTTGCAAGCCTATTTGCAAATAATGTACCTCCCTACTCAATCAATCAGTGGCTTCCTGGTGGCACTCCCAGATGGATGAGGCTTTAGAAAGTAGGACCAGGTGATTTGGCTGGAAAGGGAGGGAAGGGGGAGGGCAATTTGTTTAAAGCAGTGGTCTCAAATAGAAACAGAAGCCAATAAACCATGTGTAAGTATCCCTGCGGGCTGCACATTGACTTTAGAAACCACATATCATCATGATGCTCTATTGAATTTTTATTAATTTTGTTATATATTTCCCAATTATATTTTAATCTGGTTCAGGCCACACCTGGGGGTAGGCCCATTTGACGCCTCTGGGTTGGGGGCTCAATAAAAGTCAGAGAACTCTCCTCCGATAGACAGGAGAATCACCGCCTTAGTGGCCTCAAAACCTGCAGGCAGTCCCAGGTGGCTGTAAACAGCTGAAAGTTCTGTCTATTCGAACATAATCCTGAAGGATCTGTCAGGTCCTCATCCTTGCCTTGATCTTGAAGAAGGTCTATGAGGTTTTGTTTTCTTTTGTTTGTTTTTTAAGGAGACATGAATAAAATGATCCTTCCAGAAGCTGCCTGTGATTTAGATGTAGTTCCTGTGCACCTCTCATTTTGGAATCCCTCCTCATGTCTCCCCTTCAAAGGAGGCTTGTTTCATCTCAGAGAAGCTGTTAGGTTAATTGCTTGCTCCTCACATGAAAACCAGCTCCAAAAAAATGAATAAAGGACAAGGGACTCAAGTGAGTGACAGAAGACAATACTGGAACTGATGTCTGACAAAACTGTAATGACACCTCTGATAACAGACTGGCACAGTTAGCATCTTCTTCCCAAACACCACAAATTACCCAACTTGGGGAAGGGGGGGATGGGCAAGGCAGAAATAATCACTACCTGCAAAACAATTTCACACTAGAATAAACAGAGAAGAGATAAAATAATAAATATATTTAGTAGTCTGGTTCATAACCTGGGCCTTGATTTATTTTTTTAAAAATAAAAGTCAATTAATTTCAGCAATGACTGAAAATTCATTCACTTCAACAAAAACAACCCGAGGTCACAGGGAGAACTAAATATCTGATGGGAGACATCCTGAGATGATAAATACATCATGTCATGCCTTAGCTCACCCGGCAGGCTTCCGACGGATAGATACCAACCAACTTGGTTACATCTGAGTGAGCAAAGGAAAGAGGAAGCACAGAGCAGAATATTAGAAACGGGAAAGATAGATCAGACACTTGGGGTGGTCATAAAATAAAGAAGCAAAACATATAAACATACATTTATTTTTCCATAAAAGTGCCCGGTCTCTCTGTGGGATTGTTTAGCTTCTATTTGAGCATTCTGCACAGTGTTTTGAAAAGGCATCTGGCTTTCAGCAAAGAATAAAACCAAGTAGCAGGAAGAAGTATTTTGTTTGTTTATTTGTTGTTGTTGGGTTGTTGGTTTTTTTACAAGATAAAATGGATTTCTTTTCCCCCAACTCTACCAAATGGATTGATTTTCTATATTGATTAGAATATACAATTTTAAAGATATGCTTGTGATGAAAATTCTCCCTTTGTCCTGAGGGCATAGGAGCATGAGTCCTTTTCCATCTTTATAACTGAAGGGAAATTTTATGGGTTTTGATCCTTTGACTTTTGAACCCTGGAGTTCAAGTTACATTGGTAGAATTGATTCCTGGGCATTCTAGCATCACAACGTTAGAACAGGTGACTGAGGAAGGCTAGGGAATCACCTCTTCTTCAATGAAAGTCTTTGGGGTCTAAATGGAGTCAGTCATGCCTGAAGAGAGGGGAATGAACTCAAAAACCTCTCAAGATTTCCCAACAGACTAAAGATTCTGCAGTTCTGATACCGAGAAGCTTAAAGCTTCTTATCTATACTTGATTGCCCATGGATCTGAAAGAAGGTGTTTATCTATCTAAGCTTCATTAAGACTATCTTAGAAAAGAAAATTAATTTAAAAAAAATTAAGACTATTAGAAGTCTATTCAGAATAGGGGTTGGCAACCTCTGGAACACATCAAGGATGAAGACTGATGATTTCGAGAGGTTCTGACTCCATTGGTCTTATTAATGGCAAGAAAAAAGTTCTAATGAAGGAGTGCTTAAATTTTGTGTATGTCATGGACCCCTTTGGCATTGTGTTGAAGACTATAGACCCTTTCTCAGAATAGAAGACCATAGAGCCTTTCTCAGAATATATAAACCAAAATACATAGGATTGAAAAGGAATAATATTGAAATATAGTTATCAAAATACTAAGAAAACAAATTTACAGACCCCAGGTTAAGAACATCTGCTGCAAAGGAAACATCCTATCTAGATTTACTTATCCCACAAAGATATGTTTCATGATGAAGAATGTATATAATTTAAATTACTTCATTCATTGCTGGACTGCTAGGTGGAGCAGTGGATAGAGTGCCAGGCCTGGAGTCGGGAAGTCCTAAATCCAAATCTGGCCTCAGATACTTACTAGCTATATGACTCTAAGCAAGTCACTTAAACCTGTTTGCCTCAGTTTTCCATCTGTAAAAATTAGCCAGCGAAAGAAATAACAGACCACTCCAGTATCTTTGCTAAGAAAAGCCGAAATGGGGTCACAAAGAGTTGAACATGACTGAAATAACTGAACAATATTCACTGCTAGAAAAGGTTCACCTTTTCCATCTTCTCCTTTCTCTCCCTTCTCTACATTAAATTTTTCATAAATGAGAAAAATTATTATCAATAACCAATTATTACAGGATCCAAGGTTCCTTCTCTTTTTGCTTCTTCATTCAAAGCCCAAACGTTGTAGGTCAAGGCAGCCTCAGAAGGGCAGGGCTGAGAAATGAGACTGGCCTAACCCTGGGAACATTCTCCTCTATCTTGGGTGGGACCCCACCCAACTGGGAGAGCTTATTTCTGATTAAAGTGTAAGGAGAATCTAATGTAGGTAAATCCCAGCCCTAAAAAACATGGGGCTCATGCCCTTGGAAACTCCATTGTTTAACTTATATGGTCTGGATGGAGTATGGATTCTTTTGTCTCCAGAGCTGCAGTCGGATGAATCTTGTGATCAAGTCAAGTTCTCATTGGGAGAAACTGAAGACTTTTGTCCCACCTCCCCATTAATATATCCACCTGTCATTGATTTTTCACCAATCAGGATTGATCTCCACCTATCCAGGCCGCCCACTTTTCCAAGGGTATTTAAGCAATGCTGTTCTCCATGGTCTTTTGTCTTTGGTTAGCAAAGAAACCGCTGACTGTCAATTCATTATTTGCTAGCCTAATTAATAAATTGATTCTTAAGTACCCAGAAACTTCAGACTTCTCATTCCTCTCATAAATAATAGAACCAGGTGAGGAAAACAAACCTAAAGTTTCTGCCTTAAGCCTTTTCATCTAATAATGAGGTGAGTCAGGAAGCTAAGTAGGGATTCACTTCAAGCATTTATTTACTGCCTACTCTGTTCAAAATACCATGTTAGCTACAGGGATAAAGAGATATATGGGACACATACCCTGCTTTCAAGGAGCTTACAATCTAATGGCAAAAGTGACAAATAATCATATTGCTATGAAACAAATGACAGATCAATTAATGAACAAGCATTTATTAAGCATTTACTGTGTACTGGGCACAGTGCTAAACCCTAGGAATGCAAAGATAAAAGCAAAGCAGTCTCTGTCCTCCAGGAGCTTACATTCTAATGGAAGAGAATGGAGAAGTTGGATAATAGAGCTTAAGTATGTGATCCCATAAATGCAAAGGGGAGGTTCAATCAAAGTGCTATAAAAAATAAAACTGAGAATCATCTAGCAGGGGCAGGGAGAGAAATCTCAGAGGACTTTATGGAGGAGGCCCCTGAGTTGTGCTCTGAGTGTAGGAAGAGAAGTATTTCACCAGGCAGGGGAGCAGAGGGAATGTTTTCCAGGACTGGAACATAGCCTGCAGGAATGCATGGAAGTGGACCTGGATGAGCCAGATGAGAATGGCAAATAACTAACTAGCAATACAATTTGGCTAAAACACCGAGCATGTGAAAAGAGAGAGAGAGAGAGAGAGAGAGTGTATTTGCGTGTGTGTGTGTGTGTGTGTGTGTGTGTGTGTGTGTGTGTGTGTGTGTTTGTGTGTATGCTTCCTTAAAGGCTAGACTAAGGAGTTGCTATTTTTCTCTTTAGGCAAGAGCCCTTCTAAATGTTCCAGTACATTCCTGGCAAAAGCTCAGCATGATAAATGAATACTTGGATGCCATTCCTGAAAGGTCACTGACTCTTCACTTAGGTGAAGCCCTGGGAATCATTCAAGTAACAGTGCCAAGGGAAGTGAGACTGCCTTATGTGTGGCTAAAATTGGCAAACCCAGCCAACATAGTGTGATTAGAGGCCAAAGCACTGTCCTATTACAATTCCTGAAATTTTACTATTAGATTATTATCTTTAGTCATTAGCCAATCTGAGAATTTTCTCTCAAAATGCAAATATCGGTGGAATGAGTAATCCATTAAGTCTTTATCATGAGTTTATTTGATCTCTTCCCTAAGGACACTGCCCTGAGAGCAGGGACTAGGAACAGCTAAATTTTAACATGGAAGAGGAGTAAGAGAACAGTCCAGATCTGTGGGAATGTTACTAGAAAGAACAATCCTGGAGAAAATACCACAATGCCAGGGCATGGACATCTGAGGTACAGTGCACCAGAAGGGATGAATGCAGATAATAATGCCTTAAGGGTAGTAGAACAGTTTACATATATTATCTCATTAGTCTCATAACAACCCAATGAAGCAAATACTTCTATTCTACCAAAGAGGAAACTGACTTGTCCAGAGCCACGCAACTAGCAAGTGCCAGGATTCAAACACAAGTCTTTCTGAATTCAAGGCTAGACTTTCATTCCCTATACTGCTGCTGCCTCTCCAAACAAATTGAGAAAGTGACATTAAGGGAGATGGGGGACACTAAAAAGGGACTTCCATCTTTTACTCTTCCCCTGAATTACTAGAATATTGTCGAGTCGCATCCTTTTATTCAATTTTTATTTACTTCCTTTTGCCACTTCCCACAGCAAACATTCTGAGCTTCTCACTCCCCTAAAGCTCCTGCCTTCTTGACACACCTTCATTCTCCACAGATGACCTGTGGAATCAAGATTCTAAGCCTAATAGATACTAATTTTATTGTTTTGCTTTTAAAGCTTGGCATTGCTGCTAAGGACTATGGCTAGATTAGCCCTTACTAGCATGAAGGACCAGGGGGATGTGATTTCACATGGATAATTCTGTTTTCTTCAGCAGAACAATAGAATTGTTTGTGCAATTTGCTGTCACCAATTATCCATTCCTAAAGCTAGGCTGCTTCTAGGAAGGTGCAAGGAGGTGATACTCCCACTTTATTCTAGGAACTGAATGGAATGGAATGAACATTTATTAAGTGCCTACTGTGTGCCAGGCATTGTGTTAAGTGCTTTACAATTACTATCTTATTTGATCCTCACACCAACCCCGGGAAGTAGGTGTTCTTATTATCCACATTTTGCAAATGAGGAAACCGAGGCAAATAGAGATCATGACTTGCCCAGGGTCACACAGTTAGTCAGTGCCAGAGACTAGATTTGAACTCTGATTACAGGCCCCATTTTCTATCCACTGCACCACCTAGCGGTCACATCTTATATCATTTGATGCTCTAGCCTTGAAAGGCCTCGTCAGGTGAATTGTGTTTAGTTTGGGGTAGTGTGGTTCGAAAAGGCTGTTGATAAGCTGGAGAGTGTACAAAGAAGGACCACAAGATAGTGAAGAGCTTTGAGTTCATGAGACCATGAGATGAAGGAAGTGGGCATGTTTAGCCTGGGTGAAAGAAGATTCAGGGGGTACACAATAGCTGTGTTAAATTTTCTGAAGGAGATTCTCATAGAAAGGGGGTTAGACTTATTCTTTTCAGCCCCAGAGAGCAGTACTAGGAACATTAGGTGAAAGTTGCAGAGAGGATAATTTAGGCACGATGTCAGGACCACCTTCCTGGCAGTTAGATCTGTCCAAAAGTGGATGAGCTTGCTCCAAGAGGTGATAGAGTTCTCTCTCTTGGAATTATCTGAGCAGAGGCTAGATGCCCACCTGCCTGGTGTGTTATAGTGGGGATTCCTTCCTAAATTGATTGGACTAGAAAACCACCAAGATCCTTTCTCAATCTCAAGTCCTGAGATTCTATCTATCTCTGTCACAAAGGTTCTAAACCACTTGGCACCATGGACTACTTTGGCAGGCTGATGAAACCTATGGATCCTTTCCATAAATAATATTTTTAATTGTGAAAAAATAAACATAAAGAATTATAAAGGACAGGGTATCTCATTTGAACCATATAACAATCCCAAAAGAATACAGATGAGGAAACTGAGGCTAAAAGATATTAAGTGAGTTGCCCAAAGTCACACAGCTAGCGTCTGAGGCAAGATTTGAACTCAGATCTTCCTGACTGCAGGTCCAATGTCCTATCCACTCTGCAACCTAGTTACCTCAATAAATGTCCATTGGATTGAATTTGTATTGCAGTGCTATAACAGTTCACACAGTAGACAACTCTGCTTAACAGTTCTAGGAACCACAACTAGAGAGGGATTCTGGGAGGAACCAGAAGATGGACAAGATGATAATCAGACAGTAACTTAAGACTAGGATTTATGGATTTGGAGTCAGAGAACCTGGGTTGGTGTAGTTGAAAGAGTAGTAGGTATGGAATACCACTCTTTAATACCAGTCCTCTGCCTTCACTTACCTGCTGGGCATTTCCACCTAGATATCATCCCAAAAGGATGAGAAAGAACTCATTAAACTGTGCATACTCTTTAGCCCATTTATACCCCTACTATGTCTATACTGTATCCCCAAAAAGATCAAAGAAAGAGAAAACAGTCACATAATTTACCAAAAAAAATATTATTATCAGTATTTTTGTGGTGGCAAAGAACTGGAAACTAAGGAAATACCCATCAATTGGGAAATGACTGGACAAATTATGTCACATAAATATAGTGGAAACTACTGTGCCCAAGAACAAGAAAGGAGAATGACGTGAGCAGAACCAAGTGAATAATTTATACAGTCACAACAACTTTGTAAAAACAAATAACTTTGAGTGATTTGACTCTTATCAACTCAATAATCAACTATGATTCCAAAGGACTATTGATGAAGAATGCTATCCATCTCTAGACAGAGAAGTTGAACCAAATATGCAGACTGAGACACATTTTTGGCTATGGCCAATACAGAAGTTTGCTTTGCTTGATGAGGCATATTAGTTACAAGGGTTTTGTTTTCATATTTATTTTTTCTAGTCAAGGTGAAGAGATGAGAGGGAGAGACAAACAAATTCTTGTAAATTAGGGGAAAAATATAATTAAAAGCATGGCCCTGCTGGATGTGAGTTGAACAGAAGTAGATAATTCTGTTGTATTGTCTATAATCCTTTGCTCGTTCATGGGAAGTTCAGCCATGATAGATATATTTTTAGAACTTCTGTTTTCATGGCAGACTATGTTCTATCTAGGAGAAGCTTCAAGAAAGCAGCAGAGAAGTAGATATTTTATTATGTATTGTTTTAATTGTCATTAGGTAGTGCTGAATTGTTTTTATTGATTCTGTGTCAAGAATAAAGTGCTTTATTCAGGTTTCGGGCAAACTTGTCCATCACTGTGGAATGTCAACTCCATTAAGATCACATGACTAAGGGAGATGAAAGAACCTGGGAAGAAGCAGGATTTTCATTGGATGGGAGGTTGGAGCTGATTGTTTATGGGTAAATCCACACTAATCCATACTTCGTAGACAGCAAAGTAGCCTGGGTCCTCCCAGATGGGGGTGAAACTGAATGTTGGAAGTTTGTTCACTCTTTTGAAAACTATAGAATGGTTGGTATTTCTTCCCATTGGAGTAAAGCACCTAACCATTCAGCATGAATGTGGAACTCCCTCATCTTGAGCCTTACTCTTGAATAGAATCATATTAGTGACTAGCAGAGCCACCTGGTGGTTAAGTTTATACCCAGATCTCTATTTCCATTCTAAATACCTTTCCTCATTTCCACAGAGCTCCCCTCGCCCCACCCCCACCCATTACCAACTGTTTATTGGACTTTTTCACAAGCACTTCAAAATTACGAGGACTAAAACAGTAATTATCATCAAACCAGTTCCTATTTCTGTTGCCCTTATTTCTGATAGTGGCACTACTCTTAGTCACTCAGGCTCAAAGCCAATCATTTTTTAACATTTCTTTCTTATGATGAACTAAAAATTATCAACAAATGGAAACACTTCATTATACAAAGAACATGAAAAAGGATTGAATATAACATATATTAAATATGCAATATAAAATTGCATTGAATATATAATATATTACATTGACTATTTAATTGAATATAATAATAATACAGAATTACATTTGTTGTTGTTCAGTCATTTCAGTCACGTCCAACTCTTTGTGATGCCATTTGGGATTTTCTTGGCAAAGACACTGGAGTGGTTTGCCATTTCCTTCTCTAGCCCATTTGACAGATGAGGAAACTGAGGCAAATAAGAATTAAGTGATTTGTCCAGGGTCACACAGCTAGTAGGTTATCTGAGGTCAGATTTGAACTCAGGAAGAAGAGTCATCCTAACTCCAGGCCTGGTACTCTATCCACTATGCTACCTATTTGCCCTACAGAATACATAGCTTTTAAGTGTATGTATGTGTGTATGTATATGTATGTTTTTAATTTAACATGGTACTAACAAAATTGTTCTATTTATTTATTGAATCAAAGAACTAGAAATAAAATTAAGTCTCCCTCAATTGAGGAATAGCTAAACAAATTGTGTTATATGAATGTAATGGAATGTTATTGCACCATAAGAAATGAAAGATTTGATGGATTCAGAGCAACATAGAAAGACTTGTGTGGACTAATACACAGTAAAATGAGAACAAGGAGCAACATGCACATGATGACAACAAATTCACTTAGCCAGGTAACACAGTGGAGAGAGCTCTGGACTTGGAATCAGGAAGACCTGGGTTCAAATCCTGCCACAGACACTTGCTAGCTGTGTCACCCTGGACAAGTCACTTAACCTCTGTTTGTCTCAGTTTCCTCAAATGTAAAATGAGAATAAGAATAGCACTTACCTTACCAGGTTGTTTTGAGGACCAAAAAACCCAGGTAAAATGCTTTGCAAACCTTAAAACACTGTATAAATGCTAGCTACATTTTTTTACTCCTCTCTCTTCCTTGGTGACATCTAGTCACCAAGCTCTATTGAATCTCAATGTCTCTTCAATCCATCTCTTTGTTTTCATTTTCACAGCTACCACCTAGATCCAAGAAATATCCAGATTATTGTGAAAGCTTCCTAACTGGTCTCTCCGACTCTATTTCACTTAGAAGTTGAAAGAGAAGCAGAAAGGAACAAGTATTTATTAAGCACATACTATGCGGCAGACACTGTAAGTACTTTACAATCCTCACAATCCCTGACAGGTAAGTGTTCGTATTACCATCACTTTACAGATGAGAAAACTAAGGCAAAGAGAGTTTAAGTGACTTGCCCAGAGTCACACAGCTACCAAGTATCTGAGGTCAAATGTGAACTCATGTCTTCCTGACTTCAAGCCCAGTGCTTTAACCACTGTTCCATCTCACTGCCTCTAACTGATTCACGAGAGCTGCAGGGGATTTTAGAAATCAAGACAGTTCAAACCCCTCATTTTTCAGATTGGGAATTAAGGTTGATGAGTTTCTCTTCTCCATACCCCAAACCGTCAGGCACATTCCTGCCACAGTAATCGTATCAAAAGATCGTAGGATTACATAGTTAGAGCTAGAAAGGGCCTTAGAGGTCATCTGGTCTGATCCCTTCCCTTTACAGGTGAGGAAACAGTTCAAAAGGGATGGAGCAATTCACCAAAATTTATATAAGCTGAAGAGGCAGAATTTGAACTCAGATTCTCTGAGTCCAACAAATTCTCTCAGCTAGGTGGTCACATGGTTAGAAAGCTAGACTTAAAGTCAGGAAGACTCTAAACCAAACCTAGTGCGCTTTTCAGTGGACAAGCAACATCCTAATGCATTCCTCTGATCACAGAATCACACAAATATAAAGTTGACAGAAGCCTCCGAGGTCATCTCGTCTCATCTCCAAATATCCAGCTCACGCTCTTAAGAGATTCCACTCTCACCACCTTCCCTCCTTTCATCATCCAACTCAGAAAAGAACTCTCTAAATCAAATTCCTATAGCAGCCAAGTCAAAGACCAACTTGCCTTGCTATCAGAATAGGTTATAATAACAGTGGCAGTAGCAGTAATATACCTAGGCTTATGTCCAGTAGTCTTCATAGTAATTTCACACACATTCTCATATACAGTCATCTTAAGGAATAAATAGAGGAGAGATCATTCTCTCCACTTGATAGATGAAGAAACTGAGATAAATAGAGGATGTGACTTGCCCAAAGTCACATAGACAATTGATCGGCAGCCTCTTTAGACATATAAGACTAGAACCCGGATCTCGTGATTCTTTCCTGCTTTTCTTTCCATCAATATAATACCACGGGAAGCAAAGAAAAGAAAGCCCCCCCTCCCACCTTTTGCTGAGCCCTGGTATATTCTGTCATCTATATCATGAGCCAGAGGCTTGATTTGGCTTGTTTCTTGGAAACCAGAAATCCATTCTGGCTTGGAGTTAAATTCCCCAGGGTATTTGCCTGGCCTCGAATCTTGTGTCTGTTGAGCCAGCCACATGCATGCACCACCTTGATCTAGCTCTATAAGTTACAGAGCCTGGAAGAAGCCATTTATCATTTTAATGGGATCCTCAGATTCAGATATTAGAGGCTTCTAATTTATTGGCGCTTTAGGATAAAAGACCTAAGAAATCATTACTGCCTTGGATGGACAGGTTCCGTGAAGCCTTTTAATGTCACACATAGAACCTTTGATAAATCATCTGCCTGGTGAGATTCTTCTAGCCACTGACCTCCTCCTTTCCTCTCCATATGCCAGGGGGCTCTCTTTCATCTGGGAACCGGCCAATGACCCCTTGGCATTTGCAGGGCCTCTCTGCCACCAATATCTTGTCATTAACTGGGCCAGGAGCCCCTAGGACTGTGGCCCAGTTTCCCTGGTTTATTGCTACAACAATCAGGAGTATATCCCATAATGCAGTCCCTTCACAGAGTTTTCTTCTTCCACCTGCCTTCCTTAGTTTATATTCTTCCTCCTGGCCCTATATGTCCAGGCTAATTCCATACAGCAGGTTATTTAGAACAGAAGTTCTTAATGAGAGGTCCATATAGAGATTTCAGAAGGTCCTCAAACTTGGGTAAAAAAAAAACGTGACATCTTTATTTTCACAAACCTTTCACTGGAATTTCATGCTTCCTTCAATCATAAATTTAGGCAACAAAACATCATTTTGAAAAGGGGTCAATAGGCTTCACCAGACTGCCAAAGGGATCTCAAAATAGAAAAAAAAGGTTAAGAACCCCTGATTTAGGCAAAAGAAATCCAATGTTGCTGTGCCAAGCTAAACCTCCAGGTCTTCCTTTCCCAAACCCCAGCTGTGAGCCCACCAACCAGTGCAGTGAAAGCAAAGTCTCCTGAATCTTCAAACCTCAAATTCTTAGCATATCATTGTTTCTTGAAAAGAAATACAATGTTTTACATGATTTCACATGTATAACTTATATCAGATTGCTTACCATCTCAGGGAGAGGGGAGAGAAAACAGGAGGTGTAGAATTTGGAACTCAAAACTTTAAAAAAAAGTTTAAAAATTGTTTTAACATGTAACCGGGGGAAAAATACCATATTTTAAAAAAACAAAAAACAAACCCAAAAAGACCCCTCCCCTTTTTTTTCTTTTTAAAGAGCCTCCATCTCACCCAAGCTGGAAGTACAGGGGCCACTCATGGCCCAATCTCAATGCTGATCAACATGGAAGCTTTGACCTGAGCTGGTTCATCTCTGCCTTAGGCAACCTGGTAGCCCCCTACCCCAAGAGTGCACCATTTTAGTGCAGAAACCAGATCACCTTAGGCTACTGTAGCTCAGAATTCTTAAGCTTAAAAGATCCACCAGCCTCAGTCTCCCCAGTAGCTGGGATTACAGGCATGCACTCCCAGCTTCATCTTCTTCTTTCAGCATTCTTTAAGCATTACTTGTCTTTACAACAGGGTTGGGGGGCCATAAGGAGGAGGAGGACCAGCCCTTGGAATAAATCATAGATTTAAACTTGCAAGTAACCTTAGAGGTAATTTAATCCAACCCTGTCATTTTATAGGTGAAGAAACTAAGGCCAAGACAGATGAAGTAATTTGACCAAGGTCCCACAGGGAGTAAGTAACAGATCCTGGCATCTGAACCCAGGACCTCTGCCTCCAAGTCTAGTTCTCTTTCCACCATACTCTGTTGCCTCCTGAGGCTGTGGAAGCCAAGCCTCCTGTTCCCAGGCTAAACTTGGATACTGAATTCCTGAACAGATAGGGAGAGAGAATGCCAAGGACTGGAGTGAGCACAGGGTGTGCTTAGGCCCATAGGATCATAGATCTAGGGCTAGAATGGACCTGAGAGTCCATTTATTCGAACTCCTTTATTGTAAAGGTGAGAAAAGTGAGGCCAGAGGAGACTGAGTAACTTTTCCAAGGTCACAGAGGTAGTAAATATCAGTTCCATGTGGGAAATTCTTCCTTGGAGGTCTCATCAGCCAGGATGGATAGGAATGGTTGACGATGCCCTCCCAAAAATGCACTCCAGGGAAGCATAACTGCAGCTTCTAATGGCACCATTGTCTATATAATCCATTTGGCAATGAATCTGTGCTGCCTTATGACATCATAATAACTCACTGTTTTATGGAAGCCTAGAGGTATACAAAGTACTCACCTTACAACAACCTTGGTAGATGTGGTAATGGTACCTACAGCTGGAAAGAACCTAACAACACCATCTAGCCCAGCCCTCTTATTTTACAGATGAGAAACAAAGTAATCAGAAACAGGGCCTGGAATCAAACTCAGGTTTTCTGACTCCAAATCCCAGTTCTCCTTCCATTATATCAATTGAGAGAGACTGGTTTCTTTCTTTCTTTCTTTCTTTCCTTCTTTCTTTCTTTCTTTCTTTCTATCCATCTTTCTTTCTATCTATCTATTCACCTATTTACCCATCTATTTATCTATCCCATCTAGCTAGGTTAGCTACTAGCCTTGTGTATATGTGGGTGTGCACCTGTGTATGTGTATGGGTATATGTATATGTACATGTGTGTGTCTATATATATATATATATATAGACACACACATATGACCTGAGTTCAAATCCCATCTTAGACATCTACCTACTAGCTATATGACCCTGGTCAAGTTATTTTTAACCTCTTTCTGCCTCAGTTTCCTCAACCATCAAATGGAGATAACCCTTAACTCCCAGGGATGTTGTGAATATGAAATGAGATTTTAATAAATAACTGAAACACAGAAAGGCCAAGTGATTTCTCAAAGTCATCCCTGTGTTAGAGGTAGGATTCAAACCCAGAACTGCTGGCTCCAGAATTAATGCTATTTATAGTATATCACCTCCCTTCCACTGTTGACTTGAATATGACTTCAATATTTTATTTAATATTTCATTTTGCACATAGTAATTGTAATAATGACAAGCATTGATGTAGTGCTATAATATTTGCAAAGCACTTTACGTGTTGCCTCATTTGTTCCTCACCACAGTTCTATAACTCAGATGTTATTATTATTCCCATTTTATAAATGAAGAAACTGAGGCTGAGAGAGATCACTTGCCCAAGGTCACACAACTAGTTAGTGTCTGAGGCAGAATCTGAACTCAGGTCTTTCTGACCTCAGGTCCAGTGCTCTATTCACCATACCACATAACTCTCTAAGACATCTCTACTGGATTGTTACAAGCTCCTTGAAAACAATCTTGCATTTCTTTGTAGTTAAATGCTGCACTGGTATACATTGTAGGAACTGTACTTAGTGGTTCTGGGAACCACAATTACAGAAATTCTGAGAGGTGTAAGAGGAAGGGCACAAACAGTGAAAAAATAAATAACTCAAGTCCAGTAGGATCTATGGATTTGGAATCAGAGAATTTTGAGTTTGTATAGTATAAAGATCATGAGATATAAACAGATAGGTAGGTAGGTAGGTAGGTAGGTAGGTAGGTAGTTAGGTAAAGACAGGCAGATGGACATAGATAGATAGATAGATAGACAGATGGGTGGATGGATAAGGACAGACAAGCAAAGATAGAGATAGACACAGACAGACAGACAGATAAATAGATGGATAGATAGATACTGGCAACAGATACATACATACATGAGCATCATTAAGGGCTTACCACATGTCAAGAATGTGCTAAGTACTGGGGATACAAAAACAAGAAAATAAGATGGTCTCTATATTCCAGAAGCTCACATTCTAGTGGAAAAGGACACTACATAAAGAGAAGGAAGGGAATGGGTTGGGTGGGGTTGGGGAGAACTGACATGAGGCAAAGCAGCTGGTGTGTAGGTGGAACAGTCTAGAGAGTGTGACAAGAGGGAAGTGAGCAGCATAGCTAAGACTTCTGGTGATATGGCAGCTCTGGTTGGACTCACCAATCATGTAGTCATTCCCAGGCTGGTATCTAGATGTGGAATTCTGCTCCAAAACACAAGTCCTGAACTTCCAATTACCTGCAAGACAATTTTTACCTGGATATCCCATGGGCATCTCAAAATTAATACATTCAAACTTCCAAAAATCATTTTATAGAGCTAGAAAAATAATAAAACAAGATTCATATGGAAGAACAAAAGGTCAAGAATATCAAAGAGAATCAATGAAAAAAAATGTGAAGAAAGGTAGCTTAGCAGCTCAAATCTCAAACAGTATTACAAAGCAGCAATCATCAAAACAATTTGGTACTGGCTAAGAAATAGAGTAGTGGATCAATGGAATAAATTAGGCACACAATATACAGTAGTAAATGATCATAGTAATCAATTGTTTGATAAATGCAAAGACCCCAGCTTTTGAGACAAGAACTCAATATTTGATAAAAACTGTTGGGAAAGCAGTTTGGTAGAAACAAGGTATAGAACAATATCTTACAGTGTATGTCAAGATAAGGTCGAGATGGATACATGACTTAGAAATAAAGTGTGATATCATAAAAAAATTAGAGACATATGGAACAGTTTACCTGTCAAATCTATAGAAAAGGGAATAATTTATGACCAAGCAAGAGATAGAGAGCATTACAGGATGTAAAATGGATTATTGATTATATGAAATAAGAAAGGGTTTGCATAAACAAAACCAGTGCAGCCAAGATTAAAAGGAAAGCAGAAAATGGTGTGGGGGGAGGTGTGGAAATTTACACCAAGTTTCTCTAATAAAGACCTCATTTCTCAAATATATAGAGAACTGAGTCAATTTAAAAAAATACATCATTCTTCAATTGATAAATGGTCAAAGGATATGAACAAGCAGTTTTCAGCTGAAGAAGTCAAAGTTATTTATGGTCATATGAAAAATTGCTCTAAATCAGGAATAGTAAGAGAAATGCCAATTAAAACAACTCTGAGGTACTACCTGATACCTATCAGATTGGCTAATATGACAGAAAAGGAAAATGACAAATGTTGGAGGGGTGGTGGAAAAAATTGGGACACTAGTGTACTGTTGATGGAGTTGTGAACTGATCCAACTATTCTAGAAAAATAATTTGTAATTCTGCTCAAAAGACTATAAAACTGTGCACAGTCTGATCCAGAAATAGCACTACTAGCTCTCTATCTTAAGAGATTGAAAAAGAAGAAGAAAGCACCTATATGCAAAAAATATCTGTAGCAACTCTTTTTGTGGTGGCAGAGAACTGGAAATTGAAGGGATATCCATCAACTGGGGAATGGCTAAACAAATTGTAGTAAATGATTGTGATGGAATATTATTATGCTATAAGAAATGATGATCAGGATACTTTCAGAAAAACCTGGGAAGACAAATGAATTGATGCAAAGTAAAGCGAGCAGAACCAGAAGAACAGTATATACACTAACAGAAATATTGTATCATGATCAACTGTGAATGACTTTGCTGTTCTCAGCCATACAATGATCCAAGACAGTTCTGAAGGACTCATGATGAAAAATTCCATCCACCTCCAGAGAAAGAACTGACAAAGTCTGAATGTAGATCCAAGCATATTTTTTAAACTTTCATTATTTTTCTTGTTTTTTGTCTGTATTTTCTTTCACAATATGACTAATATGGAAATATGTTCTGCATGAATGCACATGTATAACCTATATCAAACCGTTTGCCTTCTCAATGAGAGGAGAGGGGAGGGAAGGAAAAAGAGAATTTGAAACTCAAAATGTTAAAAAAATTTACATGTAATTCAAAAAAATAAATTTTTTTTAAAAATTAATACATCCAAAATAAAACTCATTACTCCCTCTCCCCACCCCCCCCATGTCTACTCCTCCCTTCATCCTCACTTCTGACAAAAACACTACCATTCATCAAGTTACCCATATTTACAAAATAGAAGTCATCGTCTACTCTTCAACTTTCCAAATTGTTTTCCAGAATGATTTAACCAATTCACAGCTCCACCAATAATGTATTAGTGTGTATGCATTTCCACAACCTCTCCACTATTGGCTATTCCCATATTTTGTCATCCTTGCCAATTTGCTGGATGTGAAGGAAAACTTCCATATTGTTTTGATGTTATTTTCATTTCTCTTATTATTAGTGTTTATAGCCATATTTCATATGGTTGTTTAGAGTTTACAATTATTTTAAGAACTTTTAAACATTCTTTAACTATTCTTGAGGAATAGTTCTCGGTCTTATATTTGTTTTAGATAAATTTTAGAATTCAGGGCCTTAGTGATGTTTTATGCTAAATAATTTTTCCCAATCTACTTATTCTTTTCTTATCTTAGTTGCATTGATTTTATTCATGCAAAATCTTTTCAAACTCATACAATTGCATCTTTTCCTGTATTCTTCTACTAGACTGGGAGCTGACAAACTGCTCAGAGAGAGAAGGCCTGAACAAAAAAAATAGCATGAAGGCATTGAACACTAGTAAACTAAGAAGCCTTTAGAAAAACACTGAAAGGAGATACGAGAGAAGACAAAATACACGTAATTCACAATTTTCATTTGTCACATGTAAACCCTTAAGGGAATTGAAGTCTATGTAATATATCAGACTATTTCCTCTATGGCCATCCCAGCTTTAATTCTCTCCCTGCTTGACTGTTCTTCTTTTTAAAGGTCAAATCCAAAGTTGGCAAGTTGATGAAAATAATTCCTAACTTAACTGACCAAAAAAGTTATGATGACAAAGTCATTCGTTAAGCAACTTAATTTGCACATGGTGTTGCTGGGAACCACACAAAGAGACTTCTACAGAGATGCAGCCTATTCTCCCTAGAGTTCACTATTCTGTCTTCCTCAGAGTTGCCTATCTGACATAGGATCCCAGAAACATATTGCTGAAATAAATTTAGGACTCTGCTCTGATCTGACAACTTGTCATTTTACCTTTATTTATCTGTCTTTGCCGTAGTAATTTTCAAAGGAGTTGGCTACGGGCCTTAAAGATATACCTGCCTGATTTATATTTCAGTGTTTCATCTTGAAACAAAATGGAAGTTCATGAAGGTTTTAAGTAAGCATATCTTTGTAAGGTTTATGCATTACCTCAAAACTTGTTCCAAGGCTAGAGCTTGAAGAGGTATTGTGGCTGCACAGAGTGTGGTCTATAGTACCCAGAAACAATAGCTATTGTACAAGTAAATGCTGTCACTGCACCCATCGCAATTCATCATTAACTGGCCCACTTTGGAAAGTACAAGTCTCACTTAACCACACCTGAATGCCACATGCTTGCATGGAGATGGTGGACCAGGGCTAAGAATTGCCTCTTCCACCTTCCCTGGGTGTCACAGTTTCATTGTGCCATGGAACAAGTTTTGTTTTTGTTTTTAATTAACTTTGAATTAACAAGCATTTTTTCCTATTTCTCCTATTCATCCCCACTGAAGAAAAAGAAAACCCCAATTACAAATAAGCATAGTCAAGCAAAGCAAATTCCCACATTGACCATAAATGTGTCTAACTCTTTACATTTAGCTTTTCACCTATCAGGAGGTAGGTAGCATTCTTCATCACTAGTCCTGTGGAATCCTGGCCATTACATTGATCAAAGTTCTGAAGTCTTTTGCAGTTGTTTCTTTTTATTGTGATGGAATGCTATTGTTCCATAAGAAGCAAAGAAGGGGATAGCTTCAGGAAAATCTGGGAAGAATTTTATGAATTGATGCAGAGGGAATTGAAGAGAACCAAGAGAATAATTTATGCTATAATGACAACATTGTACAAAAGGGACAGCTCTTGCTAACTCAGGTTATGCTATTCAGAGAAAGATATGGGGAGTAAGGAGGGTGTGAAGCAAGCAAGGGTACTGGCCAAATCCTCCTCAGGAAAATTCAGCAATTGTGCAAAGTGAACTGAGTTCCTCTTGCTTTCCTCTCCTAGGATGATCTTATAGAATAGGAAAATAGCAAGGTGGTGTCATTTCAGGGCTGAGAGGACTTCCCTGCCCCTTCAACCCTACATACTTTGTGTTAGGGAGAAGGGAAAGAGAACCAAAGGGCCCAGAGGTACCTGAGTGGGTGGGGCAGTGATGACAAATCTGGGAGAAAGTAGCTCAACATGGAGAGGAGATAAAATGGAGAGGCTGATAAAGTCCCTGGTTCACAGTGTTATGAACGGAGCTACTCCTACCCTCACTTCCTCCTCTGCTTCAGGAATTCAGGATACTGATGCTCCTAACTTCCCTTTTCCTCAAAGAATAATCAGGTCTATAAAGTGTGGACTGCTGTAAAACAACCCACAGTTAACATTATGAATCCATTAGGATGGACAAAGGTCATTTTAGGGGACTGGTGGGTTATTTTGAAAACCTGATATACAGAAACTGAGAATGGATGGAGTCATTTGGCAAAGAGGTATTGCTCAGATAAAGATAAAAAGCCCCAAATGGAGATTCTAACGTCAAGCTACAAGTCAGAATCACTTGAGGTGAGAATCAGAAGTTGAGACTTCCAGCTGATATTACACAAATGGGACCAAAAATATGTGTAAACCCAAGTATCAGATCCTGACCACTGACAGATGTTCCAGGTTCCTTCTCGGGGAACTC
Source organism: Trichosurus vulpecula (assembly GCF_011100635.1). Lineage (NCBI taxonomy): Eukaryota > Metazoa > Chordata > Mammalia > Diprotodontia > Phalangeridae > Trichosurus > Trichosurus vulpecula. Next base: position 177,731,133 of record NC_050574.1, read on the forward strand.
TCTTTTAATAATCACTGATTCATTTTGCTCATATACACAGTTCCTCCTGGGTCAGAACCTGGCTCTCAGAGAAACCTGCCAGACTCCTGCAGCAACTAAGATTAACAAAAACACTAACCGTGGAAGAGGTTATTAAAGGTAGTAAAGAACAAAGAAGAGACTCATATCCAAGACCTTTTGATAGCTTAGCATCAGAGAGGTTCAAAGAGGTCACGAATCTGGAGCTGTTATAGCCCCATGTCCTAAGAACTCCTTTTCCTTCCCCCGTAGATTCAAGTCACATACTAAAAACAAAACAAAACAAAACAAAAAACAAACAAAAAACCATACAGTATAGTGTTTTATGGTGTGCCTGAAATAGGAGAAGAATCAAAGGCCTTGAGGTAAAGAGACAGCATCTTGATGACTTCTCTCTGGGGCATGCTCACTCCCTTGTTCTGACATCCATGTACCCACTGTCATTCCTGAACTCTCTCCCTCTCCCTCTATTTCTCTCCCTCCCTCCTTATCATTCTCTCTCTTTTTCATTCCCTCTCTTTCTCTCTCTCTTCTTTCTCCCTCCTTCCCTCCCTCTCTGTCTCTTTCTCTCTCTCCCTCCTTCCCTCTCTGTCTCTCCCTCTCCCTCCTTCTTCTCCTCTCCTCCTCCCTCTTCTCTCTCCTCTCTCTCTGCCTCTGTCTGTCTGTCTGCTTCTGCCTCTGTCTCTGCTTGTCTCTCTCTCTGTCTCTGTCTCCCTCTGTCTCTGTCTCCCTCTGTCTCTGTCTCTGTCTGTCTCTGTCTCTCTGTCTCTGTCTCTGTCTCTGTCTCTCTCTCTCTCTGTCTCCCTCTGTCTCAGTCTCTCTCTCTACCCACCCCCTCTCTCCCCACCCCCCCTCTCTCTCCCTCCCTCCCTCCCTCTTCGCTCCTATACTTCCATCTCACCCCACAATCTTACAGCTCTCATGGAACTCTGTGTAGCAGTTCCAGTTGTTTTAGTCCTCACAAGTCCAAAGCCCTTCACAATCTGGTCCTTCTTACCTTTTAAGTCTTCTAATTCTTTATTCCCCTTCAATACTCTATGATCCAATGATGCTGGCTTCCTTGTTATTCCTCTAATATGATGCTCCATCTCTGGACTTCATGCCTTTTCAATGGCTGTCCCACCTACCTAGAATACTCTCCCTTTTTACCTCCATCTCTTAATAGTCACTACACCCACCCCATGCCCCCTTTCCTATTTCTAGTACCTTCCTTCTGAGATTACTTCCCATTTATACTGTATATGTCTCAGCATGTACATAGTTGCTTGCAAGATGCCTGCCAAATTAGAACATGAGCTCCTTGAAGGTAAGGGCTAGGTTTTTGTCATTCTTCATATCCCTGGCTCTTAGCACAGAGGGCAGCACCTAGAAAACACATAATAAATGCCGGTTGACTGGCTGACTGTCTTGGCCCTGGAGTGTCTCAGCATTAACATCCTCCCAACAACTCCACATTCCTTATAGATGCTCTCCCCAGTAATTTTGTGTTCCCCATTTCTAGTTTACCTGTAATTTGCTTCTGTCCCTTGCAGGGGAGGAGAAGGAACTACCCAAGCCCTCTTGGAGATGCTTGAGATCTTATGTCACGAGTTTTGGGGATGTGTGTCCATTACATTCACGTTATGTTTACATAACGTTATCTTTATAACTGTTCATCTCTCCATTATGTGCATGGGGAATGGGAGCTCCAAGGGCCATGGATTATCCAAACTAGCTGGACTCTTCCAGACTTTGCTGTTACACCCCCAGGAACCTCATTATCCTGCAAGATGACTTCAGTCCCGGAATTCATACTTTATCTATATAGTACCTCCTTCCCTTGGAGCCCTTCCTTCTGATTAGAGGAGGTAGAGTTGTCAAGCTCCTTCCAGCACCACCACTTACAGTCTGCCCAGGACAGCCACGTCTTCATTTCCCACTGTAAGCACTCCCCGGGACCTCTGACATCAAGCCCCTGCACCTACCCTACCCCCTTCAGCTTCCTTTTCTGTGTTGTCTTCCCTATTAGAGTATAAGTTTCTTGAGGCCAGAAACTGCCTTTCTTTTTTCTTTATATCTTCAGTACTTAGCACAGTGCCTGGAATATTGTAGGTGCTTCATAAATGTTGGTGGACTGACTGAACTTTGAATGGAAGGAGAAGAAGCTACTCAAGTCCTTCTAGAGCTTCTTGAAAACTTATGGCATGAGGCTTTTTGGTGCATGACCATAATATTCATATTATCTTTGCATAACTACTCAACTCTCCATTATCTGTGCAGAGAACATGAGGACCAAGTGCCACAGATTATCCCAAAGAGCAGATAAACTCAAATTCCTTTATATTTGACTCTGTAGATCACCATATTTTTTCTCTAGCATATTTACATTTCTAATTATGTTTTTCTCAGTCTAATATTAAAATGGGTTGGCATTCCCTGAGGATTTGCCATCTGACAGGGGGAGGAGATAGCACATGAGCATATTGGGTGGCAGGGGACACTAGCCTGGAATTATATACTCACTGTGCCATGGAACACCAACCCCTCCCTGGATAATTGAGAGTTCGTAACAATGCTGGTGGCGACATCTCACCTGAGGCGAGAGTATGCCTTACAAAATCTCCCATCTGCTTCTGAAGAAACCAAATGGGAGCCCCTCTCCATCACCCTCCTCCACTCTCCTCCTCACCAAGAGATCTGTTTTCCCCTTCTGCCAGCGAAGATGTACTAGGAGAGCCAGACGGGGGAAGAACAGAACATGTGGATGCCTGGGAACTTTCCTTCTTGTTTAGGGATGTGTGAAGTTCGACTAGCCTGGGCATCTGTTCTCAGTGGTTCCAGCAGTCCCACAATAGCACTTCGTGGTTGGTTAAGCCCCATTTCAGCTCGTTTTCTGCTCCTTATTATGTCCGTCTTTAACTGTTTTATAGTCTGTGGTGGTCAGTGATTCATTGAGAGGCCTGCCTGTGGGTAATAGGGTATCTGTCCATTAAAACCACATCTCTAAACTGGATTAAAGCTTCACTTAACCAAGGTTCACTCTCCATGAGGGCATCTACAGAACAAAGAGCCAGTCAATAAATACATTGAAATAGTTGCACCTTATTTTCCAAGAAGCTGGGCCCAGGATCTGGTATGTCTGAAGCAGATTGGGGTGAGCCAAAGGTGGTGAGGGCATCAAAGGAAAATGGCCAGAAGTGGCGTAGCTAAGAGTCTCTCTGTATTTTCCACATAAACTTCCTCCCCAAGTCAGATAAAAGTGTTTTTATCACTTAGCTATAAAGGTTCACTAAAAAAAATGAAACTCCTACAAAACCGCAGGCATCTGGAGCAAAGCTCTGTGCATGAATGAAGATTTGTTTTCCTTTCCAAACAAAAAATAATGTCTAATTTTTCATCAAAGTAAGTGCAAGGTCAGCTCTTCTAGTGCCTTGGTGCTCAGCTAATTTAAAAGATGAGGCTTTGTATGTTTTTTGACCCAATGGGGCTTCTGCATTCGGAGAAGATGGTCAAGGGAGGCCTTGAATTTAGACAAAAGCAATTACTTCTTTCCAGAGCTCCTTCCCACTGCCCAAGAGGCTTTTCTGTCCATTGTTAGATGAAATTTAAACTGTAGAAAGTAGAGTCTTGGGCTATGGCTGTGTGTCTGTATGTATGTGTCTGTGTCTGTGTGTGTCTGTGTCTGTGTGTGGGTATGTGTGCTCAGATGCCGGGGGATGGTAGTGGAGAGTTGAATTCCTAAGACTACCCACCCAGTCAAGCTCAAGTGAGGGAGAAATTGTTCTAATTTATGATAAATAGCTCATAGTTTTGTTTTGGTAAAAAAATATCTGACAGGGGGAGGAAATAGCACATAAGCACACTGAGTGACAGAGGGACGCTGGCCCGGAATTACATACTTGCTGTGGATCATCTACCCCCTCCCTGGATAATTGAGAGTTCACCAAAATGCTGATGGCGACAGCTCAAGAGGCAAGAATGTGACTTGTGTGAAAGGATCAGTGGAGAAAGGAGTGAAATGCCTGGCAGTTTAATATGGAATCTGGTAACCAGCTTCATGGGATCGAGTGGTACTGCTGTTGCTGCTGTATAAAAGAACATCCTTCCTCTGATCCTCTTGCCTCTTCTTCTCTTCTTTTATTCCTTCTCCTCATAGATTTCTCCTATTTCTTCTCTCTTTCCTTTTTCTTTTTCCTTTGTATCTGTCTCAAGCTTCCTATGACACTGAAGAGGTGATGTGGAAAAATATTTTTAAAAATAATTTTTAGTGATAACTCTTGTTTTTATATCACTTACATTTCCCTCCCACTTCCAGAGAGCCATCCTTTATAACAAGGACTAGGGGAAAAAGAAGATGAAGGGGAAAAAATGTTCAGCAAAACTAACCAATAAATACAAAAATGATGTTATGCTTAGTGGTCCAAATCCATGGTCCCCCACCTCCTCAAAGAAATAACGGTGGGAGGATTATTCTTATATCTCTTCTTTGGGACCAAGGTTGGTATTTATAATTTCACAGTATTTAGTTTTACTTGCTTCCCCCTCCTCCCACTTACTGGCAAGTACTTATAACCTGGAGTACTAAAGTATCTTATTTTTCCAGTTCTGTTTACATTGCATCTGTTCATATAAGCCTTCCCATGCTTCTTTTTATCTATCACATTCATCATTTCTTAAAGCACCATGATATTCCAGTAATAGTAATGCCATCTTTGCCCAAGTACCTAATGCCATTTAACTACTCTATCTCAGGTGTATTACTTTAATAAATCATGGTATCACAGAATATGAGAGGTGACAGGGACCTCAGAGGAGCTAGTGTCCAACCCATACCTGAAGAGGAATCTCCTCAATAACTTCCCCGACAAGTTGTCATCCAGGCTCCTCTTGAAGATCTCCAGTTTGAGGGAACTTAGTGGAATAATGGGCAAGAAATACGGCATGAAGTCCGGAAGACCTGAGTTCTAATCCTACTTTAGATACACTGTTGTTTGATTCTGGCCAAAGTCACTTAACCGCTTGCTGCCTTTGTTTCCCCATCTATAAGACAGAGATAATAACAGCACCCATTTCACAGGGTTGCTGTGAGGATCAAATGTAAAGCACTTTGCAACTCAGAGCGCTATATAGATATATAGATATATATTACCAACCATAATTATATTATTCTAAAAGAGCCCATTCTATTTTTGGAGAATTCTAATTGTAAAGAAAAAAGGCAGCTAAGTGGCAGAGTAGATAGAGTTTGGGGTCTGGAGTCAGGAGGACTCCTCTTCCTGAGTTCAAATTCAGCCTCAGACACTTACTAGCAGTGTGACCCTAGGCAAGTCACTTAATCCTGTTTGCCTCAGTTTCTTCATCTGTAAAAAGAGCCAGAGAAGGAAATAGCAAGCTACTCCAGTATCTTTGTCAAGAAAACCCCAAATGAGGTCATAAAGAGTCAGACATGACTGAAAAATGATTGAACGACAACTATTGTTAAAAATTATTTTTCTTATACAAAATACGAATCTGCCTCTCTGAAGCTTCTGTTCATTACTTTGAGGTCTTCCCTCTGTGGCAAATACAAATAAGACAAATCCTTCTACATGACAACCCTTCAAGTACTTGAAGATACGATATTAGGTTCTCTATAAGTCTCCTCTTTTCCAAAACAACTGACCCCTGTTCCTTCAACCAGTTATCACTTGGCATATTTTTAGTTCAGGACTCCCTTGACTAGATGCTGTCTAGCCAGTCATTGTCCTTTCAAATATGGTGCCCAAACTTGAACACAGCATTACAGATGGGCTCTGACTAGCATATAGTGAGACAGTCACATCCCTCTTTCTGGACAATCTGCCTCTCTTAAATGGAATTTAAGACTACATTAGCTTCATTGCCTACCAAGCCACACTGTTGACATGTTGAACTTGTACTCCACTAACACCCCAGATGTTGACCCATTGTCGAGCCACGGTGTCCCCCATTTTATGCTGTCAAGTTGATTGTCTAACCTAAGTATAGGACTTAAAATACCTTATTAGCACAGAAAGATTGCACTTTTGTGTTGGAGGAGGTAGGCAAAAGATAACCAAAAGGTTTTGTAGCTGACAGATATGGATAACTAAGGCAGAAACGTAACCCAAGGGGATAGAGTATTGTGTCCTTGTTTTTTCCTCTTAGCTTTTATTCTGACTCTAACTTCATCGGTATGCCAATTCAAAGAGGATTCTGGAAGCAAAGCTCCCCTAACACCTCACCTTCCACACAGCTCCTCAGAAGATTTCTGAGCAGGGCTCTCAAAATAAATTTGTGGAATACAGACTCACAATCAGAGAAATAATTTGAAGTATAAGGAAATTAAATGAGCCAAAACTCTCCCTACTGAAGAGAGGGTTCCTAGCTACTACTTCCTAGTCTATTATAGTAGAGTACTAGCCCTGAATAGTCTAGAGGAGACCCAGCAGATGGTAGCAAATAACTTAGTAGCATGGCCCTTGGAAAACCAATGGAAACACAACATCCATTAGAGTTGATGTGGCAAACAGAGACAAAATGCCCAGTGGAGGGCAAAGACACAATGCCCAGTAGAGAAGAGCAGAAAGCAGTGTAATGGCATCATCAGAGGACACTGGCAGGCCTGCAGAGTCAGAATTCTCAATAGCCCTCAAATCAAATAATTCCTGAGTGTGTGTGTGTGTGTGTGTGTGTGTGTGTGTGAAGGCATACGTGTTCCCTAATCACAAGTGTTCTCTGACATTATGACCTTCCCCCAATGGTGATGTAATAACCTGTGGGAAAGGACAAACCCCTCCTGCTTGAAGGGATATTTGGTGTCACTTTATTTGCTATGTAATTTGAATAAGTGTCTTATTGTTTTGAATTGTGTGTCTGGCTATCTAGTAAAAGTAAATGCATGAGTGCATGCTCATAAGCTATGGTTTTGAGTAGGTGCTGTACCATAGAGTGCCAAAAAGCATGGGCTACCTTTTCTGGAGGACCCAGTGGTTACATTAAATACATCAGTTCATTGCTCTGCCCTGTCAAAATATCCTTCCCAGATTCTTGTTATCCACAAATTTGTAAAGTGTGCCATCTATGCTGGGTGGCATAGTGGATCAAATGCTGGACCTAGAGTAAGGAAAACTCATCATCCTGAGTTCAAATCCAGCCTCAGACATGTACTAGCTATGTGACCCTGGGCAAGTTACTTAACCCTGTTTTCCTCAGTTTTCTCACCTGTAAAATGAGCTGGAGGAGGAAATAGAAAGCCACTCTAGTATCTTTGCCAAGAAAACCCCAAATGGGGTCATGAAGAGCTGGACACAACTGAAAAACAACTGACCAACAACAAACCACCCACACCTTCATCCAAGTAAATAAAAGAAAAAAATCCACTAGATAGAGACCTTCCTCTAGGTTTGTATTAATCCATTAACCACTGCTGTTTGAGTCCTGTCTTTCAATCAATTCCAAAGCCCCCGACTGTACACCGTCTGGCCCGCATCCATCCAGACCCTGAAAATCAGTATTTAGCATAAGATCTTTCTCCAGCCAGTCTCCCTCAGGATTAAAGTGAAGCCTAGAAAGTTGGTCACTGGATTCATCATTTATAATAATGTATGTAATCTCTCCAAAAAGACTATAAATTTCTCTAAAGCTGGGACTGGGATCTTTGTTTCTTTTGTTTCTATTGCCCTATTTGCACCAGGAGCTGAGCCCACACACAGTAACACTGAGTAAATGTCTTCCTGACTAAATCTCTATGGTTCCCACCGTGACCTTTGTCCTCCAAGAGCACTGCAATTTGATCTGCAGTTTCCCTTGGTTCTAAAGTGTCAGCATCTCACTCCTAACAGCACTAGATTGAGTTGAATCATTAGCATGCCTATAGTCATATTGACCTGTGACGTCAAGCATCCTTCCCACCCATACAGCAACATTGCTGCAGCTTCTTCATGAACTGGGGAGCGTCAAAAAAAGGAGAAAGGACAGGTGAAGGGAGTGTGTAAGGTGGCGTTGAACACCAACATTTTCTTGTGACCCTCTCGGGCTACTTTTGACCCAACTGCTTTTTGCGTGTCTGTCTGTCTCCCTCTTGCCCTTCACAAGATCTGAAAACTTGGCATCAGATGGATGCAGTGGTTGTACTCAGCACTCAATTCCTCTGGGTTCATTTCCAGAAGAGTCAGCTCTGATTCACCAAGTTTACAAATCCAATCATTCCGCTGGAGCACCAAGCAATATTGCACTAAGTCAACATCCCTGATTACATTTTCATCTATTTATTTACTTTTGAGCAATGCACAAAGCACGTTTATTAATTCTCCCCTCTATCCCCTCAGGTCACTTTTAATATTGCAGCCACAGATGAGTGTATGAAGGCAATGTTAGCCATCAGCCTAGTTTTCTGATCTGCTTTGGCACCCACACTGGTGGGGCACTGATTGGATCTGGGGCAGCTGGAGGAATTCCAGGATTCTACTGCCAAGGCCCAGAAGAAGGCCAGGGGGGCCCAGAAAAGAGGAAGCAATCATGACAAGAGTCCCCTTGGGAGTGTCTAACTGAGAGATAGGGGTCCTGATTCCCTCTCAAAATTGCTACCAGAGTCTAATTTCCATTAATTGGAATGTAATTGTATAATCACTTCAATAAATGCCTCCTGGACATGTTCGAGCCAGACATGTTTAGATGGAGCTGTGCCTACTACCAAATTTAATTTGGGTAGTGGTGGGGCCTGATGCTGGAAGCGATGTTTTCTCCGTGACCATAGGCAGACTCCAGAGAGGACCACTGACTTCCTTTGGAAAGCTCAGCCTCCAAGAAGACCTTGGAGCTAGACTCTCATGTTGGCTATAACTCAACCTCATAAATGGAAGGCTTACTGATCCACTCACATGTTTTCCTATCCTGCCCCTTGTAGGTGGTGAGAGAAGGAAAATGCCTTTTATTTGCCACCACCCTTGCATACACTGGCCCTTTTCCTGGATGAGTGGACAAGCTGCTATTTACAGGCTCCAAATAGGCATAGAACCTCAGAGTTGGAAGGAGCCTCCTAGGCCATCAAATCCACTTATTCCTGCATCAGAATGCCCTCTATAAGATCTGTGATAAGCAGTGATAAAGCCTGTTCTGGGGAGTGAAGGGGAACCCACTGCCATCTGAAGCAAACCACTCCATTTCTTTTTCTTAGACTTAGATTTAAAAACCCTACCCTTCTGCATGCTCTACCCAGTACACTGGTTCTACTCTCAGGGGATCAGCATTCATTGTCGAACCAGACCTGCATGGAACCAATTCAAGGGCACTAAAGGTCTCTAGGAGGCAGTGCTTCCGTGTAAGGTAAACAAAGCACTATGTTGTTATGGAAAGAATACTGGCTCTGGAGTCAGAGGGCCTTGGATTCAAATCCCACCTCTAACTCTTCCTGCCTGTGTGAACTTGGTTAGTTGGTCAGCCAACAGACATTTATTAAGGGTTTGCTATGTGTCAGGCACGGTGCTACACCCTAGAAATAATGAAAGCGTAAAGATTGTCCCCATCCTTAAGGAGCTTAGATTCTAATGGGGGAAGACAACACAAAAACGGGGACTGAAAAGGTAAGGGGTTGGGGCAGGGAGAAAATACTCAGCTTTATCCTGGTAGAGAAAGTCCTGTAGAGATGAATCAGCGGTGCAGCCCAGAAAGGGATGCAGACATCTTTGACCCAGGCCTTCCCTTTAAATTGGAGGCTCTGGGAGGAACCAGCCAATCAGAATGTGAAGCCTCAGATGGCAAGTCATTCAACTTCCTACCTCAGTTGGGCAGCTAGGTGGTGCAGTGGATAATGTGCCATGCCTGGAGTCAGGAAGATTCATCTTCCTGAGTTCAAATCCGGCCTCAGACACTTACTAGCTGTGTGACCATGGGCAAGTCATTTAACCCTGTTAAACCCCAAATGGAGTCACAAAGAGTTGGACATGACTGAAATGGCTCAAGACCTGTTTACTTATTTGTAAAATGAAAGAATTGGACTAGGTGTTATAAAGCCCCTTCAAGCTCTAGGTGTATAATCCTACGATGAATTAAGTGCTATGGAAAAAAGAAGAGTAATTATGAAGGTAGTGGCTGAGGGCATTATACCCATTACTACAGATGATGATAATAGTAATCTAATTGGAAGCTTATAGAAATGTTGAATGTATGAATTTTGAGAATCATCATCAGATAGCAATAGTTGATTATAATAATAACAGCTGGTATTTATAGTGTGCTTTAAGTCTTTTAAAGCCCTTTATATACATAATCTATTTGAGCCACCCAACAGCATTGTAGAATTAACTTTTACAGATTATTATTACACTTTATAGACAGGGAATTTAAATGACTTGCCCCTGCTCCCCAAGTAGTCGTTGTTAGATGGGAACTGAACCCAGATGTTGCTGAGTCCAAGTCCATTATTCTGTTTATATCCTAGACTGCTGAGAGTTCACATTCATATTCTCTAGGGATGGATATTCCACAGTTCCCACAATTCACCCCTCTCTCTCTCTCCTCTGACACTGCCACTCCTCTGGTGCAGGCCCTCGTCATTTTGTGCCTGGACCACTGCAGTAGCCTGCTGGTGATTCTGCCTGCCTCGAATCTCTCCTCACTCCAATCCATCCTCCACTGAGCCACTAAAGCGATTTTCCTAAAGCACAGGTCCAATCGTGTCACCCTCCCTACTCAATAAACTCCAATGGCTCCCTGTTGCCTCCAGGAACAAATACAAAATCCTGAGTTCAGCATTCCAAGCCTATCACAATGCAACCCCCTCCTACCTTTCCAGTTGTCTTATACTTTACGACCTTCTATCCAGTTTTCAATCCAGAGACACTATCCTCCTTGCTGTCCCTCAGACAAGACACCCCATCATCTATAGGAAGCCTTTCCCAGACCCTCTTAATTCTAGTGCCTTCCCTCGCAGATTTACTTCCTATTTACCCGGTACATAGCTTATTTGTACGTATTTGTTTGCTTGCTGTCTCCCCATTTAAATTATAAACTCTTTGAGGGCACAGACTGTCATTTCTCTCTTTTTGTATCCCTAATGCATAGTGCCTGGCAAATAGTAGGCACTTAAATGTTTATTGATTGGCTGACTACTTCCTCCAGGAACCCAGTCCATTGTTCAGCCATCCTAGATTCATAACTCTATCTTAAGTCCCTCCTCCTGAGCTTTCAGCCCATCACTTCATAGTTGGGGTGGTAAACAAAGAATTTATATGAATCCACCTTTCATCAGGAGTCACCCTGGTCTCACCCTTCTGCTACACATACTCTATGATCTTTAGTGACATTTTCAGCAGCCTATTCCTGGACTCACTATATTTCATTTTCAAGTTTTAGCTGCAAGCTTCCCATACCTCTGGGACTTCCCTCTGCCTTCTTAAGACAACTGTTATCATTTCATAAATATATCAGTGCTGGCACAGGGTGGTCAGGAGGCAGCAGGCATGAAAGATATTAGACTGTAGATTGGTGGTACTTTGGGTGATTGCTGGCTCTCCCACAGGGAGGTAGAAAGAGATTTATTTCTCTGGGTAAGGTGACAGGGGGAAAAATGGGGAATGCCTAGAGCTAGGCAGATGCTTGACCTGGTTTTGGTAAGCGAAATCATTTTTCATTTATCAGTACCTACCTACAACTTTGAGATGGATCCACTCCAATTCATCTATGCCCCTGAGGTGCCCAACTTACAGAGACCCTGCCTCCCTTGCCTCTTGGAGACCCATCTTTTCCCATCAAGAGGCTGAAAGGAGCTCTGAGTCTTTTAGACTAGAGGGTGCAGCACCTCCTCTCACACCATCATGGAATTCATAGGCACTTTGCAGGCATCTTACCCAATCCAGTTAATACAATCGATCAGCCTCCTTCTTAGCGTGGTGAGGGTTTGTTAATCATCATCCTAGAGTGCCAACAGGTTGGGCACAAATACATCCATCCCCAGCTCTCTCCACTCCGCTCCTGGAACAATAATCCTGGACAGCAGCAGAGAAGTGAATGAGAGGAGACACCGTTCCCAAGCTGTTGATTTCCACATGACTCGTTTGTGAGCCAAAGTGCTGGGGCTCAATTGAAATTTGCTAGGAATTTTCATATGTTAATCTGGAGAGCTTCCACCCTTCTCTCAACCTAATGGCACTGATTCATCTCAAGTGAAAATGGAAATAGCATTGTACAGTGAAAAGAGAATGAAATTCTGAGTCATGTGACCTGTATTCGAATCCTGACTCTGCTGCCTGTTAGTTGTGTGATGTGGTCAATTCACTCTGATTTTGTTTCCCCATTCTTCTCTTGAAGACTCAGTTTCCCTAAACTGTAAAATGAAGGGGGCAGGACACAATGATCTCTAAGGTCCCTTCCAGCTTTAAATCCTGTGATAGGATAGAAGGAAACAAGACTGACTGGGGAAAAGATACTTGAGGGCATCAAATTATCCCCAGGCTAGGGACCAAGGATATGGGGCAACTAGGTGTCGCAGTGGATGGAGTGCTGGGCCTGGAATCAGGAAGACTCCCCTTCATGGGTTCAAATCTGGCCTCAGACACTTCCTAGCTGTGTGACCCTGAGCAAGTCACTTAACCCTGTTTGCCTCAGTTTCCTCCTCTGTAAAATGATCTGGAGAAGGAAGTGACAAACCACTGCAGTATCTTTGCCAAGAAAACACCAAATGGGCTTGTGAAGAGTCCAACATGGCCAAGTATGACCAAACAACGACAGGGACCAAGGCCAATGAATATTGAGCACACACTGGTCAGTGTCTCCCTTTCCTACCTGCAAAGAAAGCACATGTTCTGAGGGAAGGGAAGGCTCTATTCAGTTAGAATCAAATAAATGTTTAAGTCTCAGTTATCAAAGCAGCTTTGGTGAGTAGTATCCTAACTAGGGGGCACAGTGGATCGGGTGCCGGGATGGGCAGTTTCCTCATCTGTAAAATGGAAATAAAAGCAGCACCTACCTCCCAAGGTGGTTGCAAAGACAAAATTATATAATAATTATAACGCATTTAGCACAGTGCATGGCACAGAGCTCTATGTAAGTGTTAGGTATCATCATCATCATCGTCAGGAGGCAGGACTTAGCATCCTGACAAACTGGGTGAACTGAATTCAAATCTCACCTATGACAATGGGCCAGGAAGAGGGAGGGAGGTGCAGGAAGGAGGAAAAAGAAGGCAGCCTTGGCATCAACAATAAAAATACTGTCAGATATTGTTTTGAGGCAACATAGGGCAAAAAAATGTCAATGAACTTGGGAGTCACAGGATATCATTGTCAATCCCAACTCTTCCGTATACCACATGTTGGACTTTGAGCAAGTCAGTTGACCCTTTAGGCTTCATTTCCTCATCTGTAAAACTAGAGAATCGGACCAGACAGCCTCTAGGGTCTCTACCAGATCTAGACCTATGATCACATGAGCTATTGTTTGGTTTGGCTCTGATTTCTTCCTTGAAGAAATGGGGAAAGCACCATGCTATGAGAGAAAAAAAAACTACCTATAAGTCCTGGTTCCCATTATTTACTGGCTGTATAACCTTAGGCAAGCCTCAGTTTCCCCTTCTGTATGCTAGAAACAATCTTTGTACTACCTATCAAAAAGGTTGTTCTGGCCATCACGTCAGATCACAGATGCAAAGTCTCTTCTAATTGTAAAGCACCATATGAGCACAAGCTAATATAATTATTATTATTTGGCTTTCGCTCCCTGGGGAACCAACAATTCTGCAGCTCTGCAGAACTAAGGAATGAATGTGATAGTAGCTCCCTCCCTACACAATTTGAAGCCAATCTGTGCAATGGTGAACAATCCGCATCCCCCGTAGTATGTTCCTCCCCCATGGAGACTTAACACCAGATCTACTTAGCCTGAGTTAGAACTCCCTATTTCTTTCTGTTTCTCATTCCAGAAAGATGAGACAATAGTTTCCTATACTGCCTGGCTCTGGGTAAACATTCCTGCCAACTGTATTATCTTCCTGGATAGTGAGCAAGGATTCTGCTTTAAAAAAGTAAATTATACTGTGTACATAGTAGGAATGCAACAAATCGGTACATGGATGAATGACTGCATGCATGTAGGCTTTCTAGCCCATTTCAGCTTTCCAATCTTAATATACCTGGTGACTCCTGAGCACTGGTAATGTTCTGGGAGATGCATCAACTATACAAATAAAGTGGTTCTGCCCTCTAAGTACTTAAGTGGCATAGGATCATGGAACTGAAGAGTTGTTCTGAAGTAAGAGAAATTGAAAAAAACCAAAAGGCCATGGAATCGCCTCCTTGACTAAGCTATTCCAGAATCTTACAACTTAAAAATGTTTCCTTATCTCTAACTTGAATTCTGCTGTAATTCAAGGCAATTTCCCTAGTTCGGTCCTCAGTGGAGATGAAAAACAACTTGTGACCCTTATACTAGAACTGTATTGGTTCTATGAATCACACAAATATAAAATTTACATTATAAATTCAGATGCTCAAAGTGAGTTATTATCATTAGCTCATTCTCCTCATCTCTTTTCAAAAGGGCTCAAATAGAAACAATCTTGAGATGAGCTGACGTTCTATTCTCATGCTTTTACATTTAATGTCCTATAGATTATTTCATAGGTGCTTGAAATTACTACTTTTATAGTTGAATAAAAAGTTTTAGGATGCACATCTTTTGTAGGCTCACTGAAAACATCCGGAGTACATCTCCAGAAATGGGCAAGTAGGTGGCACAAGTGGACAGAGCACTAGGCTTGGAATCAGGAAGATTCATCTTTCTGTGTTCAAATCTGGCCTCGGACACTTACTAGCTTTGTGACCCTGGGCAAGTCACTTAACCCTGTTTGCCTCAGTTCCTAATCTGGAAAATGAACTGGAGAAGGAAACCACAAACTACTCTGGTATCTTTGTCAAGAAAACCCCAATGGGGTCACCAAGAGTTAGACACTACTGAAACGACTGAACAATAACACGTCTCCAGAAGCGGACAGGATGACAGGGATGAAATCTGTACTCCATCCCATTCCCACATGATTATAAATGCTTCTGCTAGGTCTCTATATTTTGAAAACTTTTCATTCCATATAACTTGGAATTTAGGAGTACTTGGAATGTCACTATTAAAAACTTTGTTTTCAAATTTTTATAGATCATAGTTCTCTACAAGCAATTAAAGATAATTGTTCTGTCTATGCTAATAGTGTGGTTCTGGTCCAGTTTATTACTTAAATTCTCTATATTTTGAGGTCTGCATCTGAAGACTGACAATCTGTCACTTCTTAAAAGATCATTAACTTTTTATGTGTAATTCTAGCTACCAAGTGCTTGGCATATGCTAACTTTTTACAGCCTTTAGAGATGTGTTGGAGTTTCTACAACTTTTCATAATTGGAGCTGATCACTAAGTCCAAGACCTATAAGGATAATCCATCTGTAGTTTCAAGTAGCAATGACATGGTCCTGAATTGCCATCATAAACTTCCACAAACAAATTCAGGTAAATTAGCCATTTATTCTACATGTTGTGTTGAATTCATGTGGATGTCATCCATAGTACACACCTTTTGATTCTATTCTTGAACTTTCATAGCCTCCATCCAAAGGATGGTTACATTTGATAAATCCAAACACATGTACTGGTTTTCACCTTTGACTTTGAGGTCTCCTTCCAAAAGTATTTCTGTAGGTATTTGAGCTATTGATCATATATACGTTCTACAAATGCCTAGCAATTCTCTTGCTCTTTTCGGAAAGGAAGAATTCATTTTCTATAACTGGCTTAATTTAATGGGGTTTTATATAGATGCTGATTATTTTAAATTTGTTCTTCCCATTCAACTTTGATTTCCAGATGCCAGTAAGTCTCTTAATTCATTCTGCCATAGCCTTCTCTTTGTTATGTTTATGCTTAGGGTGGCTTGACTGGAGAAATCGAAGTATTTATATGTATGGCTTTCATCCATTTGGTTCAGTGTGAACTCCAGATTCCAACTCAAAGCCTCTAGACTCTATCTTTCCTTGGCTATTAGGAATTTTAAATTTAGTGAGTCAAAATACATTGATATCATTGAAGAAAAAGTCCATGAGTTAAAAAAAATTGTTTGATATATTTTGGGGAAAGTCATGGAGATTGATATAATTTATGCACATCAAGTAATTAATAAGATGTTTTAGATTGACTCCCTCTTTATTTAAGGCTGGACAGAACAAGAATGGGCTTAAACTCTCTCCCTGAAAAACATCACATTTTATGTGAATTAATCTGGACATTATTCTGTTGGTGACATGCTTTAAATATGCAACACTTTTCTGTACAGACATCAAATGTTCATAATACATTCATTTTAGGTGAATTTTATATATTTGTAGTACATGAATAAGCTATCAACACGGAACTGAGTCAAAGGCTTCATTATCATCAACAAAAGCAGGATAAATGTTATGGTACTATGGCATATCTTATTCAATCACTACTAAGTTGATAGTAAGTTGCTTTTACACCCCAAGGACTTTTGGAATATTTTATTTTTTGCTTCTCAGCCAGTCTATGGTTTTCTTATAAGTATTTATAGAATTCTTTTAGTGATACAAGTTATGAATGCTTTCTATAAAGTACTGTAGTAGCAATTAGATTTGAAGATCTTTCCCACCTATTAATAGGCCTTGTGACCTGCTTACATCACAGAAAGCCTAAGTTACATGGTGGGAGGAGCTTCCTGACAGGAAAGGGAAGTTATTTCACAGGAAATGCTGAGAGAGAGAAAGATGTTATGGCTACTAATGGCCGCTAATGGCCACCCTCATGATTGTTAGAACTGAACAGGCTGACTTAGCTGTACTGTGAGCTCATTTTGGGGAAGACCCCAGCAGGGGGTCAGAGAGGTTTCAAGATGGTGAGGCTCCATGTTGTGATATTCTGTATTGAATGTTTTGGGTTCCTTGCTGTTATGATGAAGTGGACTGACTGGCTGTGGGAGGTGAGCATTTGGTTGTGGGATATGGTTCTCTAGTGTCTGAATAAATGGTTTATTTTTTCTATCTTTTATGTGGAGAGTCTCGTATACTTCACGATACAGAACTACGTAGGCATCTTGACAATTATCATCTACATTGTTATTATTGCCTTACTGTTTCAAGTACATAAACATGTAAGTGACCAACATTTGGAGGGGTTACTAGTATTCTCATCTTTATGTGGTAGATAAATGATGCCTCCTGTTAAAAAAGATAGGATCAGGCTTGCATCTGAGGAGCTATAAAATGATTTATTAGCAACTCATGAGTCACTGTGAAGTATCTGAGCCATTAATTATGACTAGTTTTGCAAAGAAGCTAGAGTTTTGGTCCCCCTTTTGGCATAGCTGTTCTGTTACTTATTATATTAATAATGCACATGCTTTTGGTTTCTCATTCAATCCAACTGGTATATTTATTGTGATGGATATCTTATAACCATATATAGAGACAGAAAATTTCAATATCCTCCTTCTTTAGGTGTCCTCTGTCAACTCTGACTTCTTTGCTTCTCAAACTTCCATAATACAATTGTTATTGTTGTTTAATAGGTTTCAAATTCTTTATTTTGTTCTTTTTGCTGCTTTAACTCCTTATATTACCTTTTGTTTTGTTTTGACTTTTGTTTCCAATTGCTGTTTGATGGAATCTAGAATTTCTCACTTTTTCCAGATCCTCTGCTACATGTTTCTATTTCTGTTACTTTTACCTAGACAATGTCACATTAAAGTTTTCTACTGTGTGAAACACTGAGGTTTTGATGGAATCTCCCAATGTCTTTCTAGAGCTCTTTAATAGCTTCAGGAGTCATTTCTGCCATGGAGGTGTTTGATATGTCTCCTGCAGAATATTCCTTGATAATTGAAAATACTTTCCTCCTATAATTCTTGTTATGGTAATGGCTGCTCCACATACTGCTGAGTACAAGTTCTGAAAGATTTTAACATTTTTTCTCAAATACTATAGAGCAAATACCTTTGCTCATGGTGATTATAGAAGATATCAGTTACTTTAATTACTCTGTTGTGATATAGTTGGTTTGCAGGTTGAATTCATGCCTTCAAACTCAAAAAGATTTTTTTCAGAATTGCATTCTGAGGTTGCCTATGTCCTTTCTAAAATCATTTGAAATATCAATGCTGGTTTTTGTCATTTACTTAGTAATTTGATATAGTTTCTAGAGTTTATGTAAAGAATTTTGATGATTTCAATGACTTCAACTTTTCCTTCTTTGAATTTTAGTATCTTCTTAAATTCATTTATCACTTTGCGTAATTCGGGTTTAGAGATAAAGTTATTTTTTGATTGTCCCGCACTGATTAGCAACATTTCTGAGAATGCCACTGCAAAAAAGCAACATGAAGCCCTTGCCTAGATTTGGTAAGATCTGTTTCCAATTTTGTTATGACATAATGGTAGCATAAAATGAAAGTATTCACATTGAATTCCATCCATTTTGTATGCACTTGTGGTTTGTCCACTTTGGTGGTTATCATCATTCACATCAGCGCATGGTGAAATATTGGTATGACTGTTTTGTTTCATTGTATCTTGTTTTCCTGTGATAGTAGAATATGAAGAAGCATCACTGACCCCACTTTTCTCTGTGCCAAGCTGATCATCACAATTTTGAGTAAAGGCAGTCTACAATGCTATTCATCTATTGCTTAGATTCATAAAAATAGTTTCATCACAATGACCAAGGCGTTAATCCAATCAGCAATGTAGCAAAAGCCCAATTAGACAACATTTGGTGGTTGTTATTATTATGGTTGTTACTATTATTTTTTGAGGAAACACACATGACTTCTACTTATGGTTCTGTCCCTAACTAGATTGGGCACTTCAGGCAATCAGTTGACCTCTCTAAATTTATTTCTTCATTTTCAAAATGAAAAATTGGAAGCAGGGGATATCTGAGGTCCTTTCCAATTCCAACATTCTCTGATTCTGGTATGTTCATACAGGTCTCTTCAGTTCAAAATTAGACCTAGAAATTCCTCAGACCCAAAGGAAGTCCTGAAGTGATT
Source organism: Trichosurus vulpecula (assembly GCF_011100635.1). Classification (NCBI taxonomy): domain Eukaryota; kingdom Metazoa; phylum Chordata; class Mammalia; order Diprotodontia; family Phalangeridae; genus Trichosurus; species Trichosurus vulpecula. The sequence goes on from NC_050574.1 coordinate 177,750,169, forward strand.
CTGCAAAAATTAAATGAGCCATTTACCTCATTTTAGTTAATACTTTATTGGGTTTTCTAGTCACTTGACTAGGGTGTGAATTCTTACTGAGCTCACCTGTGTATCAGTTTTTCCTGTTGTAGTTTCATTTCTGTAGATATCTAAAGTATTGCCTGGAAATCTTGCAGGGGAAATAGAAGGTTGAGACATTGAGAAGTAGCACACAGGTGTTTCAACTTCCCTATTTCATTCCTTTGCCCTTGAGAGAAATTTCCTATCAACATTATGACTAAGGTTCCTTAGACACTGTGAGGACAAATGGAAATAGTTTTCAGACACAACCCATTCCTCTAGCTGCCATCTTGGGGACTGACAGCAGATGGGCTGAAAACAGACTTATAAAAGTGGCTGGAGTCTCTAGAACCTAGGTACCTAGAACCTCTACCTAGGACCAATCTCCATTCACTGTCAGTTACTAAGAAACCTGAAGAAATGGTGGGCCAAGGGTGGGGGACCACCCATTTCTCCCCAAGATTTCCTTTTTAAGCTCTGGGATCTGGAACTGAGATGTGAGACACCCATACCTCCTACTTAGTCTTTCTCTACAAACTATGGACATGGGCACTCTGCAGCCTTTAAGCAATATTTCATCATTTCATAGTCTAAATTCAAAACCTGCTCAGGGTCACCCCTACCCCACCTCAGATTTGACCCTTCAAGAGCTACAGGTCAGAGGAGGCAGTCTAAGTGTTTGTAGGCTGAATGGTAAACTATAGAAATGCTGCATCTTTTTAGGAATGCTATTTCATGTTGGTTTCAGAGCAACTCCGATGGGCACATTTGGTTGATGATTTGAGTATATATACATATACATATATATATATATACGTATATATATATATATAGCACCACCTGACAGGCAACTCAAATATTGCATTCACTTTTGGGGATTATTAATAAGGTGACACCTTGCCTTACTATAGATTTAAGAAAGGCAACACATAAGTAGGCTAATTACACTAGTGCAATGCCTAGTGCACAGCCCCTACCTATTTGTCACATTTGCAACTAGATTCTCTTAAGCTAATGTTCTAATTCTCACCTGTGGCTCCCAGAAACTGTAGCATGCACAGCTGCCACACCCTGGTAAACCATCTCAGCAAATGGGCTAAACCAGGTTGAGGGTCTCCAACAGGCCTCAGACCTGTTGGTCAGTCAAGGAAATGTCTACCCCAAGCTTGTGATACCTTTCCCCAGCAGAATGGGCAGATGAGAACAATTTGTACCAACAGCCATGAAGGCGGCTGAAGCAGGCACTGTGGAGCACTTAGAGCTTGGTCAGGCTTCAAAGATGCTAAGGTCATTCATCACATCTCAGACCATCACCGGGCATCTTGACTTTTGTCTTGCCACTAGACTTCCACAATTCTGGAGGAGAAAGTGAGGCTGACAACTTTGTGCAACTCTACCTCACTTAAATCCATTTCACAAGCAAGTCAAGACATCACCCATGATGTCGTCGGTCCTCTTCGAAATGAAGGATGAACAACAATATCGATGACAATAAAGATAACTAGCATTTGCAGAGCACCTTACATGCCATTATCTCATTTGAGCCACACAAGAGACCCATGAGGTAGATGTAGCAGATAAAATCATCCCTGCTATACAGATATGAAAACTGAAGTTCAGGGAAGCTATATGGCTTCTCCATGGTCACCCAGTTAGTAAGTGTTAGAGGCAGAATTTGAACTTTCCGTAATACAAATCTAGCATCATCCACTTCTTTACAACATGGAGAAGAATAGCAGAAATTGGGAATCCTGGGAAATGGGATGAAGGTAGCTTTAGTAAAGATAGTTGGTAGGAGTAAAAAAAATCATCGGATTAAGTTGAAAGAAGAAAGATTTTTTTAACCTGTCCACAGTCCTACACAGAATGGTTGATGGAAGGTCTGTTAATGACCTAAAAATGTAAATATTTAGTATTTCTTTTGGGGGGAGAAGGTAAGGGGGCATATCCAGAGAGACCTTTGATTTCTCTAGTGGAGAGAGCTCTCTGGTGTGGACACCCTCTCCACCCATTCAAATGAACACCTCCTCTGTAATTTATAGCCCTAGCAAGTTTCCTGGGACTCTGAGAGGTTAACTGAGTTCTTGGTGTCACACTATACAGATAATATATGTCAGAGACAGAACTTGAATCCAGGTTTTCCTGAATCTAAGGCTGGCCCTCTATCTACTACACTAAGCTGCCTTTCACTTAATTGTATTTTTGTTTCTAATGTATCAGAGAGAGAAGTTTGGGGGAGGCAAATGTCTGCCTGAGTCCCATAGAACACAAGTAACCTTTTTGGTGACAGGTGGGATCTGAGGATATAGGCATTCTTTTTATCAGTTGCCAGTGTTATTAACAATTTCTAGATCCTAGTCATGGAATCTAAAGACACCACTCTCTCCGTTAAGGGAGAAGAAGTTTCCTCGTTCCTAACATCACCCACTGCTTCACAGCTGACTGTATTCTTCATTGTCCCTCTCTAGGCTCTGATAGGCCCCCTCAGGCACTAGTGTTTCTCGTATTGGAGACATGTGAATAGACTACGCTGCCTGATTCACAGGTATTGCACATTTGGGGGTCCTTGGCTGAAGTGAGACATTATCTTAATGAAAAGTTGCCTTTCCCTAAGAACATCTGCCACCAACCCACCATTTCCTTCCATCTGTGGTGATGGGATCCAGATTTCATTATGGTTAAAGACCAAGCCTGCAGCTGAGAGTAATTAAAACGGGATAAGTTGAAAATAACATGTATGCCAATTTTAAAGCATGGGTTCTTATTAATTTTTTTCTGCAACTAGCCAGAAGCTTAAGTGCCTGGCCAGGTCAGAGTTCTGAAGGGTGGTCACTATTCAGCCTCTGCTCGCCCAAGGGTCTCGTCAAGGAGGCTTGATTGGGACCTTCACCTCTCAGTGAGCCACCTGTCTGTCCTCTTTACTCAGATAGAGCTCACATTTTACTGATATCCCCTTCCACCTTTCACTTTGACACCTGGTAATCCAAGGTGTCCACGTGTTGGCAACAGACAAAGACTGGGAGCTGACAAATTTGGCCCAGTGCCTCACTTTGCACTGTGCTGATTAAGTTTTAATTGGCAATTCTTCTCTATAATGGAAAGTAATTGCAGAAATTCCCAGAAATTGTTTGCCGAGTAGAAAGAAATAGATTCATCTGAGTTTTACTGGAGGAGCTTAATTAAAGACTTTACAAAGTGCAACAGATGGTACCTTGCTAGTTAGCCGGGCAGAGCTCTTCCATGGCATTTCCCAGCATCAGACAAATCTTCTCATTTCTGCCAGCTCCATTTTCACTCACGACACCATTTGGAACCAACTCCTGCGCTAAAGCTGGTGCCAGTGTCTGCCTCCATTTTACTATCAAAGGAGCCTAGAATTTGTAGCAGGTGTGAGGATGACAGTCCCAAAGCCTGGTATCCATGCCAACCTCTTGATGACCAATATGGGTAACATCAGCCTGGTTTTATTTTTTAAAATAATTATATCATTCTTGTGTAGGGAAAAGGGCACTGGAGTAGGCATCAGGAGACCTAGATGTTAGGCCTCACTCTGCCATTATTATGTGTTTGACCTCAAGCAAGCTTTTATTTCTCTGGGCCTCAGTTGCTCCTCTATAAGATGAGCTGACTGGATAATGCAATGGGGATTGTAAGTCTTTATCTGGCAGGTAGGCAATGCTCAGAGGAGGACATTATCCCTGACTGGCCCCTATTCTGAATGTGTCAGAAAGAAAGGTGGATAGTTTGAATGACCCCAAGGGAAGGGGAAGATACAGGAACACTTGGGGCAAGTGAACGTCTTCTCCTTGAGTTCCTAGACCCAGCAGAAATTTCTGACGTGAGTAGGAGATACATAGCCCAAATTCCATGGGAGAGAATATGCAAATAATAATAATCCACCATGAACCTAGGTAAAATTGGAAAGAGAAAAAAAACCCACTTGTACAGTACAAGGAGAAATGGTTTCTTTAGCTCCCTGGAAGACCTCTTATACGGGAAGTGAATAAAAACTCAACTGGCCAAATTTCAGAAACAGGTATTTTTTTAAGTATCTTTAAATGGGAATAGCCATACAAAATACTTCAGAACAATGGAGGCACTTTGTTCTATCAGTTCATTCCGGAGCTATGAAGCTATGAAGATTTTTGACTGAGATGCAAGCTTTGGAGAGTTTTCTGGACCCTACAGACCAAATGTCAAAAAAATTGGTCCCCCGGGAAAGAGAGAAAGTGCCATCTGCTGCAAGATGAAAATAACAAGGAGAGCCAAGTCGATTCCCGACCCTTGCCCCAGCCCCCCACCCCAGTCCCTTTCCTCTAAGATTGTGAGCTTCCTAAGATCAGGGACAGTGTTTTTACTATCATCTCTATTTTACAGATGGGGAAAATGGCCACCTGTAATAATAGCCTTTCTTTGTATCCTCAGCATTTAACATAGAGAGCCTGGCTTAAAATAAGCTTGTTGACTGACTGACTGACTGACTGACCCAGAGAGGAGGGCTTTATAATAAATGATTGACACTTACCAGACCTGACAAGAACAGTAAGAAAACAGATGAGTGGAGGGCAGTGACAGAGAACAGTGACTAGTGAAATGGAATGAAGGGACACTGGAGATGAGACTTGCCCTAGAAATGGATCACTATCCACACAGGCAAAAGCCACAGAGCAGGGGACACCAACATGGAGGGGCCACCCTCAGGAGCAACCCATATTGGAGCCTTACTCAGGGCAATTCTGTCAGCAAGAGAAGTTCCCGCAGATGAAATGGTAGAGTCTTGCCATAGTGGATCATAGAATAATAAATGAGATTAATATAGGTAAATCACTCCTAACATTGAAGAGCTATAGAAATGTTAGCTATTACTGTTGTTTTATTAGATTTGTCTCTTCAACTGGACTGGAAGCCCCTTGAGGACAGGGAATATCTTTCATACTTGTCAATATTATCTGGCCAAAGCACAGATGCGGGGCTTGAAACCAGGTCTGAATAAATACTTACTGAGGTTGACTAAGGGGGAAAGAGGGAATAAGTATTTCTTGACATAGCACCTACTATGTGCCAGGCACTGTGCTAAGTGCTTTTTTTATAAATATTATCTTATTTGATCCTTACAACAAAGATGGAAAGTAGGTACTGTTTTTATTTTCCTTCTACAGATGAGGAAACTGAAGCACACCGAGGTTTAGTGATCTGCCTGGGATCAACATAGATAAGTATCTAAGGTCAAATTTGAACTCAGGTCTTCTTGACTCCTGGACCAATGCTTTGCCCACTGGGCCACCTAACTACCTCAACTGCCTTAAGAGAAAAGGCACAATGGGGGTGGAGCCAAGATGGAGGAGTGAAAACAAGAGAAAAGGCACAAAAAATTGACGGGAGCCCAGGTTTTCTTACCAAGTCCCAGACAGCTTTAAAGTTGGACTGACTCTGCCCAGGACCTTGTTGCCCTAATACATCTTTCTTTTTTTGGACCAGACCTGTGATTTCACTATGGTAGAGTAGGAGTGTCAAATTCAAATAGAAACGGGGCCACTAAACTGTACATAAAAGTCCCTGATGTCCACATAGTGACTTAGAAAACTATATATTGACATTATCTGTGTCCTGTTGTATTTCCATTTATTTTGTTAAATATTTCCGAATTACATTTTAGTCTGGTTCTGCACCAGGAGGGTGTCTGCATGTTTAACATTTCTGATTCAAGAAGCTCACAGAGAGAAAGATGAGTAAATCTCTCTATCAATAGCTTCTTCAATCAGCTTCTTCTCTGCACCTTAGAATCAGAGTTGCCTAAAGCAATGAGAGGTAAAGTGACTTACCCAGGGTCACACAGCTACTTATATGTCAGAGGTGAGACTAGAAGCCAAGTGTTCCTGATGACAAGGCTAGGTCTCCATCTGCCACCCCATATCACCTCTCTACCCTAGTTCCCAGGGGAGCCAGATTTTCCCTGCAAGTACCTCACGATGGGGAGGATTTTCTGTGTGGCTTCTTCCTCTCCTTGCCTGGTGTCCATTTCAGGTCAGGCTCCAGAGGATTTGGTTACAGTCACAGAAACCTTAGACCTTCTCTCGCCAGCACTGGAGTAACCTTTCCAGCAAACTCTCTCTTTCAAGTTTGACTCTCAGCAGTCACAGCTCCAGGATGCCTCAGTTTCCACTCTGCCTCGGACTGCTATTTCTCCTTGCTGCCTTCAATGCCGGTGAGTTCACCCACTGCCTCTTTATAAAGTGACAATCTCAGCTTCCATCCCCTCAGGTAGATGGCTCTGTCGTTGCCTGACTCTGTGCTCCTGTCAGAGGGTCTTGGAATTTGTGGCAAATGTTGAGGGAGGCGCCCTGGGCGGGTGGCTCTGGGAGAGCAACCACTAGCCCTTTGATCACCAGTATGGGCAGCGTCAGCTTTGTTTTTATGAAAGACAGTTGGATCATCAGGTAACCTGTGACTGGGAAGGTTAACTCTATAATGCTCTAGTCTCTGTCGCCCATTTTTGTTCTTTCTTATCTCAAAGCTCTCATCCTCATTGTGCCCCTAAACTGGAGTGACCTTGTTCCCTCTGCCAATACAAATCCTCCCCAGCTTAAGGCCCCTCCTTCTCTGGGAAACTTTCCTTTGATTACTCCAGCCCTGACTGATCTCACAGAATTAATTAATTAACTAATTCATTAATTGAATTTACCAAGTTCTCACTGTTTGTGGGTGATACAAATACAAAATCAAAATAGCTCCTGTTCTCAGGGAGCTTAAATTCTAACATACAGGTTATCATACAGGAGAGCGATATGGCAAGGGAGAAGCCTTATCATCTAGAGTGTCACAGAGATGTGAGTAGAATGATAATGCAGTCCATTGGTACACCTTTTCCAGCAGGAAAGGAAGTGGTGATTTGATTATAATTCTCAAAGAAAGAGGAAGATTAAATCAAAGAATATTAAGAGCCATAAGAGACCACTTTTCAGCCACACCTTCCCTTATGTCCATTGTACAGATGAGAAAATTGAGGGATCATAGATTTAAAGCTAGATGAGACCTTAGAGGCTCTGAGATGCTTTGACTTGCCCAAGGCCACATACAGGTTACTTAATGGAAGAGCTGAGTCTAGAACCCAGGTCTCCCGACTCTGAGTCCACTGCTTTTTCTACTATATCACATGGCACCTCCCTTACCCCCAGAGTACTAAGCTCTTTCTGAACATATCATCTGTAGCACAAGCAAGCACTGAACTCCACATTCAATCCTATGGCACTCTCTAGCTGTTTCATGGATGTTTTGTCCCATCCTCCCTATCCCCCATGTACAGAGATTTACTTAAAAGCAGAGGCTTCACAGTCCCTGCTCTTGGTTTCTTACCAACTTGTATCTATCTACCATAGCACATGGTACAAGTTCTAGCACAGTGGAGGCACTCAATAAAGATTTCTGGATCAATTAACTGATTAAGGATAGTAAACCAGCCATGAGTTCCTCAACAACAAGATCTTTTGCCCATCCCCGTCAGGCTGCAAAAGCAGCCAGGTGGCACAGGAGATAGAGCGCCAAACCCAGTGTCAGGAAGACTTTAGTTCAAATCTAGTCTCAGATCATTCCTAGCTGTGTGACCCCAGGCAAACCGCTTAACCCTGTTTGCCTCAGTTTCCTCATCTGTAAAATGAGCCGGAGAGGGAAATGGTAAACCACTCCAGTATCTTTGCCAAGATTTTGCCAAGAAAACCCCAAATGGGGTCACAAAGAACCAGACACAACTGAAATGACTGAATGACAACAATCAAGCTCTGAGCGCCACATCTGTTTTCCTTGTAACTACCTCTGTGCCCTGGAAATCTGCCCAGGGGAATACACCTCTGATGGGCTGCCTATCTGGCATTCTAGTCACACCAGGAAAATGGAGGAAGAAATAATTATAATGACAATAGCTAGCATTTCTATAGTGTTTTAAGGTTTGCAAAGCACAACTATCATCTCATTTGATCCTCACAACTCTGGGAAGTAAATTATTATTATTAATTATTTTACAGTTGAGGAAACTGAGGCAATGAATGGTTGGCTAAGTGATTGCCTAGGGCCACACAGGTAGTAAATCTGAGGCAAGATTTGAATTTTGGTCTTTCTGACTCCAAGTCTGACTCTCAATCCTCTTTGTCATCTAACTGCTACTCCACTCCTCTTGTTGGTCTTCACACAGACACACGCACACACACACACACACACACACACACACACACACGCACACACACAAACACACACACACACACACACACACACACACACACACACACGCACACGCACACCAGAAAATCACTGTGTGACTTTGGGACTCAGGGGATCTGGTTTCTCTGCCAAATATTCACTTTGCCTCTCTGACTTCTCAGCTTTCTTACCTATAAAATAGAGATGATCACACTTGTACTACCTACTTCATAGGATTTTCATGAGAAAAGCCCTCCACAAACTATAAATCTCTACTGAAATAGGAGGTAACATGGAAAGACTGCTCCAATGAGACTCAGGAGACCCAGGCTGAAGTTCAGACTCTGCCACTTACCAGACTTGAGCAAGTCATAAAATCTCTGTGGGTATCCACTTCCTCATCTGTAAAATGAGGTGCCTGGACCAGACCTCTAAAGGCATTTCCATCTCTAACATTATAATTCAGTGACTCTACAACTACTGCTAATTTGGGCATGACATAAATTCCCATTGAGCCTCAGCTGCCCTGTCAATTGGATGGGGGAAATTAATCCCTGCTCGAACTGATTGGAAGACGTTTTGAGATCTTTGAACAGAAAGCAGATAGCTGTCCAAAAGATGGTGACATTTTTATATGGTCCCTGTAGAGGAAGGGATCTTAGCTACCCTACTGTCCCATGCTAGATAATGCTCATGATATTTAAATCACTGAGTAATGGCGGCCCAGGTAGGGAGATAAAGACATGAGCCCTCTCCCTCCCCACCCAGAAGCTTACAGCATTTTCATCTTTCTCCTTGAATGCAACCAGGAAGCAGAGACTGAATTGTCTGGTTAGAGCCATTTGTCAATACTCAGTTCCAGTTTAGAAGCCAGTCAGGTCTCCTCTACAGACTACACTGAAGTATGTAGTTGAGAAGCTATCATAGAAAGCTTACATATGCTCCAAAGTCTTTGTGGGGGTGGGGTTCCCATTGCCCAGCCCCTCATCGCATGTAGGATTCATCAGAATCCAATGTATCCTATTGTGACAAATTGCCAATTATTTCCACGGCTTATCAATAATTAAAATATCAGAAATATCACACAATTATGGTAGAACAATAACTTGAGAGTAGATGGGAAATTATCTTTCTGCAGAGAGTGCTTGGAGCTGTCATGTGTGGTCTTCCACCTGCTATTTAGTGGTTCTTGGCCTTTTCTTTGGTCTCTTGCAGGAAGAGCTGCCCGTTCCCAGATCACTGACTGCCACAACCAGTGCCTTATCGACTGCCCTCCTGGACTACACTACACTTCAGGGAACTGCCTTGAGTGCCCCATTGGCTTTTAGTAAGGAAGGGTATTCTGTGGGGAGGGAAAAGGGAGCTGAAGGAGAGCAGGCTGAGGGTTTGACTTTCTGGGTAGAGTAAGGGGTCACTGCCACCAAGACCAGACTCCTAGGATCTAGAGTGTGATAATCTCTTAGGACAGTAGAATTCTGTCCAGTGGCCTGGTCACACCTTCAGGAGTCAGGGAAACTCAAGAGCTTCCCTCATTTGGCAGCTCCTGAGCAAAACAACACTGGTATTACAGAGGGACCTAGCAGCTGAGGGTAGAGAGGACCCCAGTCCATCAAGACTTATGGCGAAGAGGATGGAGCACTGGGCCTGGAGTCAGGAAGACTTATCTTCCTGAGTTCAAATCCAGCCTCAGACACTTAGTAGCTGTGTGACCCTGGACAAGTCACTTACCTTTGTTTGCCTCCGTTTCATCACCTGTAAAAATGGGAATGATAATAGCACCTACCTCCCAGGGCTGTTGTGAGGATCAAATACAATAATACTGTGCTTAGAACCATGCTTGGCATGTAGTAGATGCTATATAAAAGTTAGCCCTTACTATTTCCTTGGACAGCCTGTTCCCTGTTCCCACCTCCAGATCCCACCCTTAGATTCTAACATCTTGCCCTGCCTACATGGGACGCTGGCCCTGGCTTCCCAGTGTGTCCCAAAAACCTACAGAGGAGGGGAAAATACCCTTTGACAGCCAAAACTTTGCATATACAGTAAACTCAATTACCTACACTACACGTTATCCATTAGCTCCTTCCACCACTGATATTTGGGCCAAGCTAGTGAAGGTGAGTGTCTATGGGTTAGGGTCTGTGTATATGAGTCACTGATTAAATTCCCAAACCAAACATGAAATGGCTTTCAGATGATTACTATCGTCCAGGCTCTGTCTCCCCTCCTTTCAACATAGACCATGTCTCCTTGCTATGGTTCACGTCCCTTGTGCATGTAGCTCCTGGCCTGGGAAGCTGCTCTCCAGAGTGGCCTTTGGCAGCTGGAGGCCTCATGTGGCTGTCCTGACACTTTTTGTTTCCTTTGTGTGCTTCCAGTTGCCTAGGAGGCAGGACAGCTCCAAGACTATGCCCGGTGGGAACATTCAGCAGGATCACTGGCCTTGGGGCCATCACAGGCTGCCAGGTGAACCTCCTTCTCTGAAGTCCCTTCCAGCTATTAATTCAATGATCCTGGGAGAGGGTAACTTCCTGGAAATTACTTCCTTTGGCCAAGGGGGATATGAAAAAGTCTTTCCCTCATCCTGGGAAAGACTTGCTGATACTGCCCATCCTGACCACTGACTGAAGCCCTAACAATCTCTTTGTGGCATCAGTTGCCAAACCCAGCTAACATGGTGACAAGTCTCAACTTTCACCAGCACCCAAACTTTTATGCTTTGGCTTCCCTCAGCCAAGATGGCTTCTCCAAATAAGAACAGCCTAGATGGCCTCCAAAGATTCATTCCAAATCTACATTCCATCATCTTCTTCCTATCCCCTTGATCTACTTCCATGTGACCCCGGCTTTGCCCTCCAACTCACAAACCACTACAGGGCCTGGTGCCCTGGTGGGTAGTGAGGCAGTGGGGCCCAGAGGGAAGTAGACGAGAGACAGTCTTCAATCAATCATATTCCCGTTGTCCCTGACACAAAGAAGTTCCCTTGATTGTGACTCTACATTAATTTACTGTTTAACTTCAGGTTGGTCATTTTTCTTCTCTGGGTCTAATTCCCCACATCTGAAAAATGAGATAGAGGTGGGAGAAAGAGGGAGACGAGGTTAGCGAATCTCTCAAGTCCCTTCTGGCTCGTGCAAATGCCTCATCCTCATTCTACAAGACCAAACACCTTGTGCCTTTCTAATTTCCACAGGTTTGCCCTACAGGATACATCAGCTCAGAGACTAGAAGCCATTGCTGGGCCTGTCCAGATGGCTATGCCTGTGACTCCCGTACTGGAGTCCTGAGAAGCTGTAGGCCTGGGGAGTACTCACCTGAAGGGGAGCTGTGGTGTAAGCCATGTCCAGCTGGCCATGCCTGCCCTGATGGAAGGATCAGAGAGGTATAGACACCTAGGAGCAGAAGTCTCCATGAAAAACCCCAAGAGCATGATGGGAACCCCAGACCTGGGAGGTCATTTAGCTCAAGCTTATATGTCTAGACAAGTCTACCCCTTAACTATTCTGAATGGGTGAAAACCAAGGAATAACTTCTTTCTTCAATTGCCAGGAACCTCACATTCTAGGAGTTCTTTTTTATAGCCAACTGAAATTCCTCATGCTTTAGCTTAAGCCCATTTCTTCTCAATCCAATCTTACAGAATATGTGGTTCCTTTGGGCTTAAGAGTAGCCATATGGTGAAAAGAAATACTAGTTGCTAAGACAGTCATTTATAATAAGAAATTGGAAATTCTAGGGTAGATTTTTATACTGATTATATTACTCAACAAGTATTGATGGTTATCCAGAAAGTCTTGTACCTTATATTTGGTAGCCTATTGTTGTCCAATCAGTAGGATATCCTTCTTCCCCATGTCCCAGGATACCTCACCAACCACCACCAGTGGGCCAGGAAATGAGTGGTTTTCTGCTGCTCTCTGATGGGGTCTCAAGGTCGCTTCCCCATTCTGTAGGTAAACAAGGTCCAGAACCTGATAGTCCTGACTCCCCTAAGACATGGCACCTGACACCTGCCCCTTGTGGCTTGTATCAATGGTAACCCTGAAAGAGGAGCAGATGTAATTAAGTGCCTCTTGACAGTGATTGGATAGACTTCTCATTTCTCTAAAAGCAGAGTGGAAAGGTCTGTTTACATCTATCATCCCTTCCTACCTAGCTCCTTCCTCTCCCTCACTATGACCTTCCCCCTCCCTCTCTGCCCTCTCCTGTCTGCCTAACTCAGTAGGGAAAGTTTGTCTGTCTAGTCAGAGAGACCAGGGGTGAAGAAATGAGGGGAGGGAAGATATGGCAGGGAGATTTCTTCTTTCTAAACCTCTCTCATTGGGGTTTATGAGCAAGAGAAAAGAATCAGACCAAAGATGCTCATAGAAGATGGAGATACCAAAAAAGTAATTGCAAAAGACTATTAGACTAGGAGTGTGAAGCCCCAGGATCAGATCCTGGCCCTGCCCCTTGCCAGCCATGCGACCTTGGGCAAGTCTCTGAGATTAAGTGGCACACTTTCCAAGGTCCCCCAATGAGTGAGCAATCAGGCTGGAATCAGAGCTTCCAACACTGTAAATTCTCGGTGAACAACTTAGTTCTTCCATTACCATGTCCTTGATAATTAATTTTCCCTTTTCACATTTCTCTGTTGCTTTGTAGCGTTGCCCACCAGGACAGGAGCCAAGTTCTCAGCTCACAGGCTGTGTCTTCTGCCCTCTGGGATATTTCTCGCTGGGAGGAGACCCAGGCTGCCAGCCTTGTCCCGAAGGTAGGTGGAACTGGATTGAGAAGCCAGGAAGCTATAAGACGTAACCCAGAAGCCATAGTCCTTGGCCTTAGGAGCTAGGGGAAGAAGCATGGTGGAAAAGGGGATCTTCGTAACTATCTGAGGGGATTCTTTGTACCCTTGGGGATTCTATACCACTGTCTGTGTTATGTGGCTCATGTGGCAGTGCAGTGAGAAGTGTGCTGGCCCTGAAGCTAGGAGTCCAGGGTCATCATCATCATCATCATCGTCATCTTCACCATCATCACTAACATTGGTATAGCCCTTAACTATATGTCAGGTACTATGCTAAGCATTTTTACAATTATTACCTCATTTGGGCCTCCGGAGAGGTGGGTGCTATTGTTATAATTATATTATTGCTACCCCCATTTTACAGATAAGGAAACACGGGTTAAGTGAATTGCCCAGGGTCACAGAGCTATGAAGCGTCTGAGGCTGAATTTGAACTCAGGTCCTTCTGACTCCAGGCCCAGTGTGACTGCCAGAAAGTATCTTGACATTCTGATGCTTTGTTTTATCATCTATAAAATTGGAATAGCAATATTTTGCACTATCTACTTCATGGGGATTTTGTGAGGAAAATGCTTTGTTAATCTTAAAGAGATATAGAAGTGTGAACTGTCATTATTAAAATATTTAAGAGAGAGGTTAAATGGGAAGATGTGATCGGAGAAACAAAAGCCCAGAAAACTTCTGGAACTCCAGGCTCTTCACCTTCCTAGTTGCCTTCCTCATGATGCTTTCTAGTTTATCAGTATCCTTCCTAAAATATGGAGCTTAGAACTGAACACAACACTCCAGTTGTGGTAAGGTGGGGACAGAGTACAATGGGGGTCTGACTTTGTTATTTCTGGACACCTTGTCCAAATGCAGCCCAAGACTGAATTACTGTTTTTGTCTATGTCAAAAGATATTGAGTCATTGTTGAGTCTGCCAAAGCTTTCTGATCTTTTTTCAGATAAAGTATCTAACTTCCATGCCTCCCCTACCTTGCACTTGTGAAACCAACTTCTTGGGCTTCTGTGTAGAACTGTAGTTATTTATCTTTATTAAATTTTACCTTATTAGAGTCAGTCCAATGTGCTTGCCTCTCAAGGTCTTTGTTTTGGATCCTGTTTTCCAGTGGGGCAGCCAACCCTCCCAGCTTTGCATCATCTGAAAACTTGATAAGAATGTCATTTATGACTTTATGCATGCTACTGAGAAAAATGTTGAATGGTACAGGGCCCAGAAGAGATCCCTGAGGCTCTCCCCTGAAAACCTCCCCAAAGTGACATTGAACCATCCAGTTGTTTCAGTCATGTCCGACTCTTCATGATCCCATCTGGGGTTTTCTTGGCAAAGATACTGGAGTGATTTGCCATTTCCTTCTCCAGCTCATTTTACGGATGAGGAAACTGAGGCAAACAGGGTTAAGTGACTTTCCCAGGATCACACTAAGTGCCTAAGGCCAGATTTGAACTTAGGTCCTCCTGACTCCAGGGCTGATGCTCTATCCACTGCACTGCTTAGCTTCCCTGAACCACTACTCTTTGGTCAGTCTACTCTTTGAGTTCAGTCATCTCATAATGGTGCTGTGAAATGGATTCTGGACTAGTTAAATGACATACTTTATCAAATGCTTTTCTAAAATCTAGGTAAACTGTGAGGTCTCCTACTGCATAAATTATTTCTATAGCCTTCTATCATTTTCGTAACACTGTCACAAAGCAACAAAAGTTTGGAATGACCTGTTCTTGATAAAAGCCATGATGGTTCTTTACGATCATTGCTTGTCTTTTTTCCTAGATGTTTGCTCACCATTCTTCTAATATGCTCTAGACTTATGTCAGTAATTGAAGTAAAGGTCTCTAGCCTATAATTTATAGATTTCATCCTCTTTCCTTTTTTGAAATCCCAGCACCTGCTGTTCTCTAGGCCTAGATGAAAGGGATTTTAGGGATCATCTATTCAAGACCCCTCATGTCGTAGATGAAAAGAGTTAGGCCCAGAAAAACGGATGAAATGCCTTGATCAATGTTGCAAAGATAGTAAGTAAAAGAAGGAGAATTTGAACCTGGGTCTTCTGACTCCAAATCCACTAAGGAGTGGCATCACCATGCCAAGCTGCACTTTCCCTCCACACTTCCCTGAGAATAATTTTAGCCAGATTTCATTGATATAAAAATATGTGGGCTTTAGAGGGGCCTGGAGGAGAAGGGCACAGTTGCAATTGGCCTGGACAGTACCCACATACCTACTACAGATGACCCTGAGAGTTTCTGGGGGATGAGAGTTCATGGAGGTAGGAAGGGATGATAGATGTAAACAGACCTTTCCACTCTGCTTTTAGGTAGGGAGAGGATGCAAGGAAGAAAGGTGAAAAACCACCCTTTCTGAAGAATTGTGGTTTAGACTCCATGTTTTCCAATTTCAGTTTTCCAGGGAATCAGCTATCTTCCTCAGCTAATTGCAGGAGCCCTTTGGAACACCAGAGCTTCTTTCTAACCTCTGGCTCCATGCTGCTGAGACATTCTGACCTACTGTGATCATGGTATCAACTAAAGACATCTGCTACCACATGCCACATATGCCTTGGTTCTGGCAACCACCCCTTCTTTCCTTCCTTTGCCCCTTCCCATTGTCCAGGCCATAATTAAGCCATTTGTAGGACATAAAAGGGAAGAGAATTAGAGTACTATGTTTAGTTCTCAATTCTATATTTTAAGAAAGACATTGATAATTGAGAACATCCAGGGGAGGGCAATCAAAATCATGGCACACGAAGATCTGTTCAAAGAACTAGGGATATTTATCCTACAGAAGAGAAGGTTCAGAGAAACATAATAGCTAGCTTCAAGAATTACAAAAGTTGTTATGTGGAAAAGAGGTTTAATCCATCCAGTTTGGTCCCAGAAGGCAGATGCAGGCACAGAGTGCAAAAAGACAAATTCAGGCCCATGTCAGGAAAATTTCCAAACAATTTGAGCTGTCCATAAGTGGAATGGGCCAAGCTGCCTTCAAAGGTTGTGGATTCCCTGAAGCTCTTCAGACAATGGCTAGCTAGGTTATTACTCACTGAGGATGTTGTTATCTAAATCTCCTTTTTCTGGTCTGGATGGGACTAGATGGCTTCTGAAGCCCTCTCCGCCTCTGAGACTCCATGATTCTATAATACTAGGCCAAGACACAAAACACATCACTGAGGGTATTGGGGAAAAGGGGCCATGGGAAGTTCTTCCTAGTTTGCGCTAGTAATTGTGGTAGAGTTAGGAGTGAATTGTATGTGTGGACATGATGTTTGATTGAAGGGGCTCAGGGTTTTGGTTTTGTTGTTGGATTTAGGGGACAGAAGAAGGCAGTATCTTTCTTCCTTCCTTCCTTCTTTTTTTTTCTTTCTTTCTCTCCTTCTCCCTTCCTTCCTTCCTCCCTCCCTCTCTTTCTTTTTCTTACTTTCTTTTTCTTCCTTCCTTCCTTCTTTCCTTTCTTTCTTTCTTTTTTTCTTTGTTTCTTTCTTTCCTTCTTTCTTTCTAACTTCTAGCTCCATGCCAAGACATTCTGACCTACTGTGATCATGGCACCATCTACCTCATCACCAAAGGCACCTGCTACCACATACCACATATGCCTTGGTTCTGGCAACCAGCCCTTCTTTCCTTCCTTTGCCTCTTCCCATCCTCTAGGTCATAATTAAGCCATTTGTAGGACATGTATTTATAAGAGAGAAAAGAATTCTTCCCTTTCTTCTTTCCTTTCTTTCTTTCTTTCTTCCTTTCTTCCTTCCTTCCTCCCTCCCTCCCTTTCTTTCTTTTCTGCCCTCCTTTCATTCTTTTGTTCTTTGTTTCTTTCTTTCTTCCTTCCTTTCTTTCTTCTTGTCTTTCTTTCTTTTTAAGGACCAACTGTCAGTTGCCTCCTTCTCTCCCTCTGATTGCCTCTGTGAGTCACCTTACAATCCTTAATCATTACAGCACTAAGGAACCCCCTAAATTGAAAGGCTCAATTAAAATCACCATAGGCACAGGGATGGCTTTAGAGGGATGACAGTTCTGTGGTCAGATCTAGCACTGTAGTCTTCACTCCTGGCTATGCTTCTCCCAGTAAGGCTGGGGCCAGGGCTAGAGTTGGAGAGAGGAGGGAGAAAATTGGATGTTTTCCCTCCCTTACAACCTTCGGGAAACTTTTGCCTCTGAAACAGCACCAGGTGCCCCCTGCTCCATCCTCTGAACCCAATAATTATATTCCATTGCCTGGAATTAGAATCAGTCATCTTTAATAATGAAACGCTCAGACTTTCTTAGGGGAGCAAGTACAGAGAGAGGAGGCTGCAGCTGGCTGGCCCATTGGCATTGTGGGGTGGGTACATTCCTGGATCCTGGCTAGGGCCAGTCTTGCTAGGTAGCTGTGATTTTTAGAGGCATCTTCCTCCTCCACCCCACCCCAAATGCCTCTCACCTGCTTTGCTCTCCAAAAACTCTCAAAAAGGTAAAAAAAAGCCTTCATTCCATAAGGAAAGAAAGAGGGATCATAGAAACATGAGTGAGAGGGGAGGGGCTTAGATGAGGCACTGAGCTTCTCCTGAATGGGGTGTCCAAGGAATAGGAAAAAAGGGCTTGGGAACAGGAATCTGGGAGTAACACAGTAGAACAGCCCAGTCTGGTGGAATGCTGGAGCCCTGGTTGGGCAAGGAGTCAGGGGACCTGGGTCCCAGCAGTTACTTATAGTAACAGCTGACATTAATACTGGTGTCACATACATTATCTCGTGAAAGCTTTATCTCCTCATTTGTACATCTTGGAACCCTTGGGTTGATTCAAAATGGCTCAACTGTGACTTTGCCTATGAAGTCTTTCTTGATTCTCTACCCTCCAAACGCTCATACCCTTGCTATATGTTCATATAATCTCCCCTCTTAAAATATAAGCTCCTGGAGAGCAGAGGCTATCTAATTTTTGACCCAGAGACTGGCACATAGTAGGCACTTAATAAATGATGTTAATTGATCTCAGTAGCTATGTGACTTTTGGTGTAGACTTGTTTCCTGATCCTCAATATAAGGAGGATCTCTAAATTTTCTTCTAGCACCAGCATTCTACGGGGTCTGAATTGGGGATGGGTGGGGGGAGGGGAATTCTACACAAAAGCCAGTGTGTTCTGTTTATCCAGGCCAAGAGGTGAAGAGAGCTGATGAAGAATCACAGGAGTTGGGTTTCAGGCTGACCCTGCTCCATACATATTTCATAAGACTACAGTCGATGCTGGATTATCCACACTGCTAGAAAGGAACAATGGGTAAATTCAAAGTCAGTTATTATTTATTTCCAAATACTCTATATGGGGCAGTGTGGTACAGTAGGAAAAGCACTAGATTTTGGAATCAGGAGACTTGCTTTTGAATCCTAGCTCTGCCACTTACTAGTCATATGACTCAAGCCACTTATTCTTACTAAATGTCAGTTTTCTCATCAATAAAATAGGGGTGATTTTTGTACTTCCTACCTCACAGAATTCTGAGAAAAGTACTTGCCATCCTAACATTGCCATAAAATTTTGAATTATTATTATTATATTATTTTCCCCATGTCAGATTTCTCTCTCCAATATTCCAGTCAGTCATTTTTCAATCATGTCTGATTCTTCATTACCCCATTTGGGGTTTTCTTAGCAAAGATACTGGAATGGTTTGCTATTTCCTTCTCTAGCTCATTTTACAGATGAGGGAACTGAGGCAAACAGGGTTATATGACTTGCCCAGGGTCACACAGCTAAGAAATGTTTGAAGCTGGATTTGAACTCAGGTCTTCCTGACCCTAGGCCCAGTGCTCTATCCACAGTGCCACCTAGCTGCCCCTGCCCTTTCCCTAAAATTACTCAGGCTTATATTTGGCTGAGTTTGAATTACTTGTGGGCACACTGACTGACAAGAGGGGATGTAGAGGTTCAAGGGAAAGCTAGCCTAGGATGGTAGCTCCTACATTAGTGCTTATTGAATTGGAAAAGCCACTGCAGAAATAATCCACAGGGTATAATCTACCCACAGATAATTGAAAGTGACGGTATCTTGAATTGCAATTCAACAGCCTCTCTCCCAATCGAGAGAGAGGTACAGGATGGTACTGTGGAATCAGAGGGCAAGGATTCAAATCCCTGCTCTAATACTTACTACCAGCCTGGGTGACCTTGGGAAAGACACTGAACAGCCTTGTGCCTCAGTTTCCTCACCTGTAAAATAAAAAGGTTGGACTAACTAGTCTCCAAGGTCTCTTCCATCACTAGATCTATGACCCTAAATTTCCAAAGCGCCAAGTGCTGGAAGGAACCCTAACAGTCATCTAATTCAAGCCTTTAATTTTACAGATGAGGAAAGTGAGTCTTAGAAAAGGCAAATGGCTTTCCCAAGGTCACTCAGGTAATAAGTAGCAGAGTCAGGCTTTGTACCCAAGAGATTTGGCACTAAATCCAGCTTTCTTTCCACTCTGAGATACTATTGCATAGATTTCACTTACTCTCCTAAGAGCCAGTGAGGAATATAAGGGACAAGACATGGCTTTACAAACATTAACAACCTTAGGCACAGATGACTTGCCCAAGGTTGTTAGTCTGTGGCCACAGCAGAAATTAATGCTCAGAAAATGCCTCAGCCTTTGGCAAAATTCAAGTTCTCTTAAGCCAGAAAAGCCTCAAGGCCTCAGTCAGAAGGGTAATCTATCTAAGAAACACAGCCTTCCTAAGCATACATTTATTGTTCAGTCATTTCCAGTCGTGTTTGACTCTTCATGAAACCATTTCGGGCTTTCTCGGTAGAGACACTGGAGTGGTTTGCCATTTCCTTCTCCAGCTCATTTTATGAATGAGGAAATTGAGGCAAACAGAGTTAAGTGACTTACCCAGGGTCACGGAGCTAGCAAGTGTCTAAGGCCAGATTTGAACTCAGGAAGATGAGTCTTCCTGACTCCAGGCCTGGCACTCTGTGCACTGCACCACCTAGATGCCCTAGAAGCTGTCTACAAATAGGCATCTGTGTATGCATGACAGAAATCACATCTACTTGTCTTCATGCCCCATTCAATCTTCTCTGACCAGAGCCAACTCCCAGCAACAGTATGAAGTAAGGATAACAGCAGCTCATTTTTCTGAAGGATGTTAAGTTTGACAAAGCACTTTCCTCCTCGTGAAGGAGACAGAAATAAAGAGACACAGAGACAGACAAGGGGGGAGGAAGAGAGATGAGAGGCAGAGAGAGACAGGGAGAGAGAAAGAGATGGAGAGAGGGACAGAAAGAGACAGGGATGAAGAGAAAGAAAGAAAAAGAGACAGAGGGAAACAGGGAGAGAGGAAGAGAGAAACAGAAATGAAGAGAAGGAGAAAGAAGGTAACAGAGAGAGAAAGGGAGAGAGGAAGAGACAGAGACAGAGGGAGAAGAGAGACAAAGAGAGGGAGAGAAAAAGAGGACAGAAAGAGAGATGGAGTTAGAGAAAGAGACAGAGAGAGACACAGAGACAGATGGAGGGAGGAAGGGAGACAGAGACAGAGGGAGACGGAGGGAGGAAGACAGAGACAGAAACAAGGAGAGACAGAGACAAAGAGGGAGAAGAGAGAAACAAAGAGGGAGAGAAAGAGAGAACGACAGAGGGGGGAGCTAGAGAAAGACACAAAGACACAGAAAGAGACAAGGGCGGGAGAGAGAGAGTGGGTTAGGAGTAGCAACTTTAAAGTATGTAAAGTGCCTTACAAATATTATTATCTCCCTTTTACAGATGAGAAAACTGAGGTCATATCACTTGCCCAAAGTCATAAACAGCTAGTGAAGTCAGGATTCAAACCCAAGCCCCCTAGACTCAAGGCTAATATTCACTCCACAAAACCAAGCTGCCTCTTGGTAGATGTTTCTCTTTCACTACTTCTCCTTCCTTCCTCTTCTTTGTTTTCCTTCCTTTGTTCTCACCCCCTTTCCATCCCACTCACCCCATTCTTCCCCGGGGCTAGCCTCTCCCTCTTACCCTTCACAAAAGGACCCGATGATTTCAGCTCACTGAGCTGAAGGGTCACCCTTTCCAAGAATGCATGGGACAAAAAGAATGAAGGAGAGACAGGTTTAACCCAATGAAAATGATGACATTTTTCAGGCATTAGCCACAGCCCAGCTGGGCAGATAGTTGGTATCCAGTGAGAGAATTATTCTGGGGTAGGAACGTTCCCACTGCCCCCTCAGATCTCATGGTGTAGAGAGCTAAGCCGGGCCTTCCTGTGTCTATCAATGAAAGTCAACCTGGGGTCTTCGGCTCAAACCGTTTGGAAAGGTAAAGGACGTTAGTATTAATCCATTCTAATCTCCTAGGGACAGTTGTAAAGCACTGGGCCTGGAGTCAGGAAGAACAGTTCAAATTTGACCTAAGACATTTCTAGCTGTGTACCCTGGGAAGTCACTTAACCTCCCTCTGCCTCAAGTTTCCTCCTCTGTGAAATGGGGATAATAATGGCAGCCACCTTCCAGGGCTGTTGGGAGGAACAAACAAGATAACATTTGTAAAGAGATTAGCAAAGTGCCTGGCACATAGTAGGTGCTTAGTGAGTGCTTGGTTCCTTCCTTCTTCCTCAAATAAAGAAACTGAGGTTGAGAGATTAAATGACTAGCTCACAGTGACACAGATAGTGAGTAACTCACTCCAAAACCTGTTCTCTTTCCACACCACATTTCGTCTTCCTTGCAATGGTCCCTCGTTGTGGGGTGACAGAAAAGCGACGGGGAAGGCCCTGTGTCTGGGAGGCAGGCACTCAAGGCCCTGTCTTCATTTGTTTTCCTTGCTAATGACCTGGAAAGAAGATTATTTGGTGCATTAATTAAATGGGTAAAGGAGAATCGATGAAGATGGCATTCTGAAGAGATCAATCAAGACAGGGGACTAATCCTCCAGAGAACTGGGGGAGCAGAGAAAAGAATTAGAGATAAGAATTATCTAGGAAAGATGCCAACATGGGCACAGAAGCAGAAATGGGGGGAAACGATGGGTGGAAACAGAAAAATCGGAGATGGGGAGTGAAAGGCTGAGCAGATAACCTTGGCTCATGACTCCTCACCCCACCCCCACCCACCAACCTACAGTCTCTGATCCCCCCCCACCCCGCCCCCGAGAAAACGATATTCCTCTGATCCCACTTAGTCTCTGTCTGTTTCTGTCTCTGCCTGTCTCTTCCTGTCTCTGCCTCTCTGTCCTCTCACTCCCTCTCTTTGTCTCTCTCTTCTCCCTCTTTATCTGTCTTTCCTTGCCTCTGTCTCTCTTCCTCCTTCCCTGTCTCTCTCTGTCTTTCTCTCTTCCTCCCTCTCTCTCTCTGTCCCTCTCTCTGTCTCTCTCTTCCTCTCTCCCCATCTTTCTGTCTGTCTCTGTCTCTGTCTCTCTTTCTCCCTCCCTGTCTCTGTGTCTCTATATATATCTGTCTCTCTTCTTCCCTCTGTCTCCGTCTCTGTGTATGTCTCTCTGTCTCTGTTTTTCTGTCTATCTCTCTGTGTCTGTCTGTCTCTGTCTCTGTCTGTGTCTCTCTGTCTCTGTGTGTCTCTCTCTGTCTCTGTCTCTCTTTACCTTGGATTACAGTTATCTGCATATACATATTATAACTCCTCTACTCCAAGAGGACATAAGTTTCTTGACAGCAGTATTTAATTTTTGTCTGTATATTCCTGATGCCTAAATCTTAGCATAGGATCACAGATTTAGAGCTATGTGTTAGAGGTCGACTAGTCCCAAGTCTTCATGTTACAGACAAGGAAACTGGGGTCCTGAGAAGTTACATGATTCAAGTCCATTTCACAATGGGCAGGATACCAACATGTACGGAGAAAAGCCAACAAATTTCCAGTCCTTTGGCACTTGCCTATTAGGAGAGGCAGAGGAGCAGAGGCAGAGAGACCCAGGTTTGAGGACCACCCAGGACACACACTGGCAGTATGACCCTAGACAAGTCATTTACTCTCTCTGTATTCCAGGCGGCTCTCTACCGCTAAGTTGTCGAGAAGGCACCAGCTTAATTGATAGAGGGAGTTTCCTGGCCTTGGCATTTTGTGTACCAGTGAAATCATAGATCCAGTTCCGTTTTATCCCCAGTGCCAAGCATAGTGCCTCACCCATAGTAAGTGCTTAAGAAATGCTTGTTGAATGTCACTTTGAATTAAGTTGAATCAGAGCTGACCTTTGCAGGGCCCCTTCTACAGTCTTGATAAAAAAGTCAGCGGGATTCACAGCAGCGCCCACAGCCTCATCAGTCCATGGCTGCTGGAGGAAGGGGCTGCTCTTTTGGAACACAGTGGCCCTGCCCTGCCATGCTAAGGCCCGGCTTCACAGGACAAAGATGCTACTGGGAGTGAGAAGCAAGGAATACCTACGGGCCTGATGTACAGGCCTTGGTGGTTTGTTTTCTGGGGAAAGGGCAGGAGAATTATCCAGGGCTGCATAATGGTCTCTGTGGCCAACAAGTTAAAGAGATAAAAACTGATTACAGGGCATATTTAATTTACTGAGATTTATGAGGAGGGTTTTAAGCAGAACTCAAGGCAGACTAAATAAGATTATATATACCAAAGCACTTTGCAAACTTTGATATCAGTCATCATCAGTATTATTGTCATCACCAACATCATCATTGAGGAGAACTGGTGGGGTGCATGGAGAACTAGCCTCAGAACCAATCCTTCCTTTGATATGTTCTGGCTGTATGACGTAGGACAACTCGTTTAATCTCTCATCCTTCTGTTGGTGAGTCTTTTCAGCTGTGACCAACTCTCTCCATGAGGCCATTTGGGGATTTCTCAGTAAAGATACTAGGGTGGTTTACCATTTCCTTCTCCAGCTCATTTTACAAATGAGGAAACTGAAGCAAACATGGTTAAGGGACTTGGCCAGGGTCACACAGCTACTGAGTGCCCGAGGCCAGATTTGACTCCAGGCCCAGCATTCTATCCGCTATGCCCCCTAACTCATTGTTCTAGGTTTCAATAACTACGGGGATTAAGAAAGACTTCTCGTGGGAGGTAGCACTAGAGATGTGCCTAGAAGAGAGCTAGGGATTCTAGGAGACAAGGCTGAAGAGGTAAAGCTCTCCAGGACCCAAGACAGACTATGAAAAGACAAACAAGCAAGAGATGGAATGCCAAGTGTTGAATAAGGACTGTATAATCAAAGAAATGTGATATCAGTCTGGAAAGATAGTTTGTAACTAGGTGACACAGTGGATGGAGCTCCAGACCTGAAGTCAGGAAGACCTAAGTTCAAATCCAGCCTCAGACACTTAATAGCTGTGTGACCCTGGGCAAGTCACTTAACTCTGTTTGCTTCAGTTTCCTCATCTGTAAAATGAGATGGAGAAGGAAATGGCAAAGTGTTCCAGGATCTTTGCCAAGAAAACCCCAAATAGGGTCACGAAGAGTCGGACACGACTGAACAACAGCAACAAACGAGATTGTGATGCTTTAAATGTCAAATAGAAGAGTTTGCACTTTATCCTAGTGATAATTGAAGTCATTAGATTATAAACGGGAGAGAATGGAGGCCAGGAGACCAATTAGGAGGCTGTGGCAATATGATCCCTTTGAGAGGTAATAAGGGTGTGAAATGAGGCGATGGCTAGATGAGGACAGAGAACAGGACAGATGAGAAAGGGGCTGTGGACGGGGAACTGATTTGGCTGAATAGGAGGAGAGGCTGTTAGTGTCATGGTGAATGACACTGGCAAGGTATAGATAGTTTGTAGGTTGCCTTGAATTATCTTTCCCCCTAAAAAAAATCCCCCCCACTCCAACTTTCCTATTATTGTAAAGGGCAATACCATTCCCCTAGTCCTTCAGGCTCGCAACGTAGGAGTCACCCAGGATTCCTCACTATCTCCCACCCCCAATATCAAGGCTATTTGCAAAGGTCTGTTGAATTCACCATTTTTCACATTTATTTATTTCATTTTTAACCTATGGAATAAAATAAGCGTTTCCACAACAGAATTCACCTTTGCAACATTTCTGGAATATGTCACCTTCTCCTCTCTGACACTACCACCATTGTAATGCAGACCCTCATCACCTCACGCCTGGATTATCACAATCACCTGCTGGTGGGTCTGCCTGCCTTAAGTCTCTCCCCACTCCAATCCATCCTCTATTCAGCCATTAAAGTGATTTTCCTGAAGAGCAGGTCATCTCTCTGTCTCACACACACACACACACACACACACACACACACGCACGCACGCACATGCAGAGTGGGCAGACTCCAGTGGCACCCTATTGCCTTTAGGAGCAAATATGAAATGCTCTGACCTTCAAAGACCTTAATAACCTAGCCCCCTCCTACCTTTCCAGTCTTCTTACCCCTCGACAGATATATTCTTTAAACCAGCAATACTGACCTCCCGGTTATTCTACCGACAAGACTCTCCATCTCTTAGCTGTGGGCATTCTCCCTGGCTGTCCCCCATGCCTGGAATGTTCTCCCTCCTCATCTCCACCTGCTACCTTTCCTAGCTTCATTTAAGTCCTAGCTAAAATTCCATCTTCTATAGGAAGCCTTTCCCAATTTTTCTTAATTCAGTTGGTTCCTTCTTAATTATTATTAATTATTTTTAATTAATTAATATTATTAATTATTTCCTATTTGTTCTTTATATAGCTTGTTTGTACATGTTTGCTTGCTTTTTGTCTCCACCATTAGATTATGAACTTCTAGAGGACAAGGGCTATCTTTTGCTTCTTTTTGTATCCCCAACCTCAGCACAAAAATGCCTGGCACATAGTAAGCACTTAATAAATGTTTATCGACCAACTGTCTTGAACTCTAAAGTAAGGCATTTGGATTTTACCTGGTAGGCAATGGAGAGCCATTTGTGGACATTCATTCCTTAGTTGGCTGGTCATATCCGGGGACTGAACTGTTGTGCATGGCTAAATTAGACTCATAGATACAGATGCAGATTAGAGCTGACCTGCTGGTAGAGAAGGGAAAAGGAGAGTGACAGAGACAGGAACAGGGTCAGGGTTAGGCCAAAGAGTGATGGAAAAATGAACTATTTTTTCAGGGAATCTAATGGGAAAAAGAACAATTTATTTAATGTCTGACCTTGTTCCTTGAGTTACTGAGATAGCAACAAGCCAGGTTCTCTATCTGTCCCAGAGCATAAACTCCTAGCAGAAACAGGTCATGTCGGATGACCTTGTTTGCAGCTGGGCCCTGGATGAATGTTTAGAAGATTATTGCTAGTTTTCATGTTGCCCTCAGCTGCTAGCACCTCTCTATACAGGATTATCTTGTGTCTGCTTTCTGTAACTTGTGCATATGCAATGAACAGATATATAGATATATTCCATTAGAATATAAGCTCTTTTAGGCCAGAGACTTTCATTCTCTGTATTTGCATCCCCAGTGCCTAGCAGACTGCTTCCCACATGGTAAATGCTTAATAAATTCCTCTTCGTAAATTGATTGAGCAGGGACAATTAAGTGGTACAGTTGATCGTGCTGTGGGCCTGGAGTCAGAAAGACTCATCTTCCTGAATTCATATCTGGCCTCAGATACTTACTAGCTGTGACACCCTAGACAAGTCACTTAATCCCATTTGCCCCAGTTTTCTCCTCTGTAAAATTAGCTAGAGAAGGAAATGGCAAATGCTCCACTGTCTCTGCCATGGAAACCCCAAGTGGGATGGTGAAGAGTCAGACAAGACTGAAAACGACTGAACAACAGAAATTGATTGAGCTCTGAATATTGTCCCCAAACAGTAAGCAGCCATCCAGACGGTTAATGCCCCTCCAGACCCTCTGTAGAGTTACTAGTCTTCCACTACTCTTTTGATTTTATCTGAAAAGTCAACCCAAGAAAAAGACCCGCCTGTGCTTTGGGGACAGGGAAGACCTGATTATTGTAAGATGAGTTCCACCCTGCCTCCAACGACTAACACCAATATGAAAAATAAGTCTTTTTCAGCTCATATTTTCCCCCTTCCATCTCCAAGCTGTTTCTCCAGCTCAGTGAGAGAGAAAGGAACAACAGCAGGTCCTCTGTGTCTCTGTATTCTCTGTTTGGGAAGCCTGCTTGCTGTGTAGACAGCCTGCCAAAAGGCCTAAGTAAGAATAATAACGGCTCACATTTATAGAGCCCTTCAAGTTTTGCCCTTTATTAAAGCCTGGCCAAGAAGCTCACCAGTGTATAGCCAGATGGGACCCCAGAGGCCATCTAATCCGATCGCATCATTTTACAGATGAGGAAACTGGGACCCAGAGAGATAAAGAGGTTTGCCAAAGGGAACATGTTATAATTGAGAAAGGCAGGATTGGAATCCAGGTCCTCTCTTGTCAAATCCAGTACTGTTTCCCACTCTAGTTCATGACTCTTGTTTAATATCCATTGTGACTTGGACTTCTTGCAGTCTATACCAGTGGGGCAAAAGGTGCTGGCTGGCCCTACCATGCCAGAAAGACCTTGAGTCTGAGACCTGTAATGGACTGGGTATCTGCCATCAGAAGACCTGGCTAAGTTCAAAGAGACTCACCACTAGGGTAGGTAGGAGAGGTTAAATTTTTCAGCCACAGATCTCAAAGACCTGTCTATCCAGCTCTAGAGGGGATGTGAGCTTCTTCAGTGGAATGAGTACTTAAAGTTATGCCTTCTACATCACTGGTGTCCCCATCACTGTTTCGATATATCACTGGTTGGCATAAGTAATTAAATGGGAATTTGGGGGGAGTTTTAAGGAAGCCACAGATGACACAGAGCCTATGACCAGATACTTAACCCAAATTTTACAGTAAGGTACTGTAAATATGCCATAAAAGAAAAATAAAAAATTCAGACTTCTTCTCTGGTATGAAGGGAGGGCCAAAGAAATTTTACACAGATTTTCCAGATCAAGGGGGTACCACACCTCTAATCCCAGGAATGTGGAACACTGAAGAAATCACAGATTTGTGTAGTACTGAAGGTTTATAAAAGATGGGAGGCTTCCTTACAACTGCACCATGAGAGGCCATGTGTGTTATTATCCCCATTTTCCAGTAGAGCAGGGATGAGCCATGGAGCATACATTCTGAACCTGGGGTGGGGGGGGGGGTTGGATATGTGCATTGGTTTGTTATTGGCATGTAAGTACTTCATTTGGCTGAAATGATACAGCCACTCCTGATTGGTTCCCATGTGTTCCCATAACAGGGGCTTATGTCAGAGAAGAGTAGCCCCTCAATATCCTGAGGGAATGGACTCTGGTGCTCTAATTTTCTCTCATCTCTGTCCCCGGAGTAAATCTAAGATCTATAGATAAGTCCTATCTCCTTTGGAATTCCAGCAAAGGGGGAGGCAAGAGATTTATCTTCCCTCACCTTCCAGCAACAGTGTTAACTATGAACAGGTCTGTAGAGGAAGAGACCAGAGTACATACCTATTCCATGAGAAATGTCCCAGTCCAGGGATTAGAGGGAGCTCTTCTAATTACCACCATTACAGAGTAACATATCAATAGAATACAAACTCCTTGAGGGCTGCCAGGAACTGTTTGGTATCCCCCCAATGCCTAGTAGGAACTGCCTAGAAGGAACACTGTAGGTGCTTAATATATTTGTTGAATCGAATTAGGAAACAGGTAAGAGAAATCAAGCAGTGGTTTTTTTTTCATTTTCACACCTAAACTCAGGTATGTCAGAGCTTCAACTCCAACTCTCCTGATTTTGAGTCCACTGGTCTTCCAATTATGTTATCCCACCCCTTTCTGCCTCAGTGACTGGAGTGCTCTCTCACCACCTTGGCCAGGAGACCAGATAGAAGACCATGGGGGATCAGACTTCAATTTGGCACCCCATTTCCTCCATCATCACCCTGGCATTCAAGGTTTCTAGACACCATACACACTTTAGCCAATAGACAGGCACTACGACTTTTCACACTTTCACTCAGAATTTCCCTGCCCCTCCCCCCCCTTTCTTCTTGTTTTCTCTAGGACATTATTGTCCCTACCTTGGGACCACCCAGCCTCTCCTGTGCCCACCTAACTCTTCTGCTGGTACTCTTGGACAAAGCAAATGCCACAGCTGTGGAGAGGGGGGCCACTGTGTGGATGGTGGACACCCATCAGAAAAAGAAGAGCATAGGTGCCTACTTTGCCCATCAGGTAAGATGTGTGTCCTCAGCACCAACACCTTGGAAAAGAAGCATCAAGGGAAGAGAATCAGAGCAGGAAAAATATTCAGCAGCCTGAGAGGTTTGGGAGGGAAAAATAGAAATCTAGAGAAGTAGCAGTGGGGAGAAGTTGGAGACTGAGGATACCTTTCTTTCAAGAATCATGATATGTAAATATAACAGTGATGCAATGCCAACCTGATATATCAAATTCCCCCATCCCTAATATGAAAAATGTTTTGCTCAGGACCCTCCACCATCCCTAATATCTTTTCCATGGGCATTATGCTATTCAATGTGCAAAGATCTTTCCAAAGGCCATCCCTTTCCACAGGCCCTGGGGTGTTCAGGCTTTCTAAGGCTCCCAATTGGTGTGCTTTACCTCAGAGCTGCATTCTTGGACAGGTCACTTCTGCCCTGATGGCATCAGCATCCCTCCATGTCCACCCGGGAGCTTTGAAGCCCAGAAAGAGAGCCCACAGCTCAAGGAGACCATCTCTTGCTCAACAGGTTTGTTCTGGGTTTTGTCTCATTTGTACAATGAGGGGAGGGAGGGGGAGATAATTTTGGTTCTAAATAATTCTGCTAATTAGGTGCTTATCCAGAGAATGACATTTATGGAGCTTATTGATAGCTCTCTGGCTGAACCAGTACCCAGATAGGAGGGGAGTGAAGAGACCACTGAAAAATGACTCCAGGGAAGATGTACCCAGATGTGCAGCCAAGGTTTAGTACAGCCCCAATTTGAACCCACTGAGCAGTTTCAGAAACAGCATTTGAAGAACTGAGAGCATGAACCCTGTAAAAACAAATAAACAAAAGCTAGAGACCAGAACCTATGGCTCTGTAATCAACAGATCTAGGTTAGAATCCTGGCTTTGCTCCCCAAGTGACTTGGGACAAGTTATTTAACCTCCCTGGTTTATTGATCTGTAAATTGAAAGAGTTGTATTAAGTGCTGTCTAAGGATCCTTTATACTCTAAATCTTAAGTTCTCATAGGAAGAGAAATCAGATAAAATGTAAGCCCTTTGAGGGTATAGACAGTTTTCCATTCTTCTTTTCTATATCTCCAGAGCCTCGATCATTATAGATGTTAACAAACGCTCAAATTGAATTGAGTAGGAAAACCTAAGGGAAATCAGATTATTCAACTCAAGAAAAATGAAAATGTTCTTTGGATAAATGTAGCATTCTTCCATAAAGCTTAGTGATCTTTTATGCTGGCAATGAAATAAGGGAACATATTAAATTGAAGAATGTGATTAGGTTAAATTAAAAAGTAGAGCTTCCCAACAGTACATTAGGGGAGCACTCAAATGGTCTGTAGCAATGGTCTGATAGCAATCTTCCTTACCATTAGAAGGACTAATTGTACTATCCGGGCCCCAAAGAAGCAAATTCCATTCAGGCTTATTTAGTGGGTGCGTCCCATCTGGTGGCCTCCCCACAAGTCTCTCCTCACAGATTCAATGTAATAGGGTAGATAAGTCTCAACAGAAACAGTATCCCTCCAGAGTTTGCATTTACAGAACTCTTTAAAGTTACAAGGCATTTTAATCATACAGAATTGGCTCCTCATAGCAGTCCTGGGAGAAGCACAATGCAAATTTTATTATCCCCTTTTTACAGATAAGGTAACTGAGGCTTGGGAAAGAGAAAATTGCTTGCTCAAGCAGGTGGTGGAAGCTGGAATAAAAGCCAGATCTTCTGTCTTCCAATCTCACACTCTTTTCACTATACCACACACCCAACCACTTCTCTTCTCAATCACCCTCCCCTCTTCTACTGGGTTGTGACTTTGCTGAAAAGGAATCCAATTAAATCTAGCAAGGATTTGTGAGGTCACTGTTGTAGAGTGGAAAGAATTTTGGCTTTTTGACTCAGAAGCTCTGATAATTACTACCTATGTGACCTTGGTGAGCTCACATAACCCAGTTACTCATCTCTAAAATGAGGGGGTTGGGCTAGACGGCCTTCGTGGTCCCTTACAGCTCTAGATCTAATTCTCTGATTCTGGCATGGTGATAAGCGTTGTAAGGGACCTAGGAGAACTTCATGGCCCAACCTCTTCCCTCTGGAAGCCTCTACAGAGACAGATTTATGTAATAATTCAGGAACAGTGCAACAGCACCAAAGGGGATTGTGCAAGCAGCGTGGGCAAGGGAAGTTCACAGAAGGAACAGAAGAGCAGAGAGAAGGAAACAATCACTGCTGGCAATGAGCTTGAATTCTAATGGGGGGGATACAAGTATAAATAAAAATATACGCAGCAGAAATGTAAAGTTAAGAAATACAAACATTTACAAAGTAGTTAACTACAAGCTCATTTGGAGGTGTGGTGTTTAAAAAGGTTCAGAGACATAATTTCTAGGTAATTTAGTCATTTTGTTAATAATGCCAGCATTTTAACAAAAAGATGGTCATTTGGCTATCTCTCTCTTAGATAAAAGACAATCATGGCAGTGGGGCTCATGTCTTATAGGCACTTTCAGAGGAGGAGTGTTCCTGAGGGTGGCAATCAACTCTAATGGGCTGACAATTAATGATAGAATGAATCCCTGGACCTGAACTTTGATTATATCCTCTACTTCTAAGTTAGCCCCAGCCTTGGGCAATCTATTCAAAGCTGAGTAGAACACAATCTCTGTCCCACCTTGGTGGGGTCTTGATAGAGGAAAAGGTTAGCTCAACCTTCAGAAACTGAGGTCTTGATATGAGGATAATAGAAAAAGGGGGAAATCTGAATCTCTCCAAATCATTGGTTATTAATAGTAATTTCTCTCAAAGGCAGCAGGCTACCAGCAATTGGGGGGATAGGATGGAAGAAAGATCAGTGGTCAGGAAAGGCTTCATGTAGAAGACGGTGCCTAAGCGGCATCTTAAAGGAAGAGACTCCATGAGGGGGGAGGTCAAAAGGGAAGGCATTCCAGGCAGAGGGCACAGTCAGTACAATGTCAAAGGAGATGGGAAATTAGATGTCCTGAGTGAGGAATGGAGTTCAGCCGCAGGGGAATGACAGACTCTCAGGCTGTGGGAATGACCACTCCTTCTATGCATATTGTGTAAACAGTTTTCAAGGCAAATTCTAGAGCCATGCCATTGCTGGCTACTCACTGCCAAATTACTCTTGGCAGTGAATGTTTAGGAACATGGCAAAAGTGGAGCTATTTCAACAGTAACAATTCTCCCATATTTATTGTCATCTTCTCTTCTGGTATCTCAGAATGTTTTCCATTAGTTAAATCAAAAAGTATTTATTAAGCATCTACTATATGCCAGGGCACATAAGTGGCTCAATGGATAGAGTGCCAGGCTTGGAGTCAGGAAGAGTCCTCTTCCTGAATTCAATCTGACCTCAGACACTTACTAGCTGTGTGACCCTGGGCAAGTCACTTAACCCTGTTTGCCTCAGCTTCCTCATTTGTAAAATGAGCTAGAGAAGGAAAGAGTAAACCACTCTAGTACCTTTGCCTAGAAAAGTAGAGTCACAAAGAGTCAGACATGACTGAAAAATGACTAAACAACCAAAAATGAGCCAGATATTGTGCTAAGCTCTGGGGATGCAAGGAAAAGGGGAAGAAAAAAATAATCCCTGCTCTCAGGTACTCATAGTTTCACTGGGGAGACAAGATGCAAACATCTATGTACAAACAAGACAGTGTTAACGGAAGGTAATCTCAGAGGGAAGACACTAGCTTTAAGAAGGAACAGTAATGGCTTCTTGTATAAGGTGAGATTTTAGGTGAGATTTGACAGAAATCAGGAAAGCCCAAACGCAGAGCTCAGGAGGGAGAACACTCCAGGTAGGAGGGTCAGCCAGTGAAGATGTCTAGAGTTGGGAATTGGAGTTTCATCTCAGAGCAACTACAAGGAAGCCAGTATTACTGAACTGCAGAGTACTTGGGGGAAGGGAGGAATAAAGCATAGGACGACAGGAAAGATAGGAAGAGACCAGGTTATAAGGGGCTCTAAAAGCCAAACAGAGAATCTTATATTTGATCCTTTAGGTAATAGGGAGCCACTGGAGTTCATGGAATAAGGAAGTGACTTGGTCAGTTCTGTGATTTAAGAAGATGAATTTGATATGTGAATGGAGGATGAGCTGGAGTGGGGAGAGACTTGAGGTGGACAGAACCACCAGCAGGCCATTGCGGTACTCCAGGACTGAAGTGATAAGGGCCTGCACCAGGGTGGTGACATTGTCAGAAGCTAAAAGACCATATATGAGATATGTTAAGAAGGTAGAAATACCAGTGCTTTGTGGAAATAGAAATTATTTATTCTGGTAACTCCATTTTTATTACTATTAGGCTATATGCATATTAATCTGTTTCATGCACAGTATCTTTACTTTTCTGCATTGAAAGAAGAGGGGCAATGAGCAATAGACATCCATGATTTCAAATAAAAACAAGGCCCAGGTGAGGGAGAGGCTACTACTGTCCAAGGTCAATGTTGATGACCATGCCACTCAGTCTGGAAAGGGGTTAGGTTTCCAGAGCTCTTGGGTCTGGAACTTCCCTTTGCTCTAACCAATAGCTCAGAGCTTTTGAACAGGAAATTTCACCAAGGAATAATATGTTGTACTGGTACCCCAAGGCACCCTGAACCCCAACGACTCAAGATCTCAGGATAGTGGTTTTTCCTTGGGCATCTGTTAGCAAAATTTTAATTATCAATTTTAAATTCTTCCTGAATTCAAGGTAAAATTGGTGGATTGAGAGGTAATGTATTTTTAAAAAGGATCCTTTCCCTTCCCCCCAAAAAAAATCTCCCCTCTGGCCCTGCCCCAGTATGATGAGAAATGAGCATTGGACTTCATGTCAGATGATCTAGGTTTTAGTGTCAATTCTGCTATTTGCCTAAGGTCACCTGTCTAATAATAGTAAATCATATAACATCTCTGAGACTCATATTCTTCATCTGAAAAATGAGATAATAATGCCTGTCCATCCTAAGGCCTAGCATGAAGCTCAAAACAGATAGATAACAAATATAAAGGTGCTCAGTCAACTGTAAAGTACCTTAGGAATGTAAACTGTAATCTTTTTTTTTTTCTGGGGGCGGGGAGTGGTGAGCAAGAATCAGTGGTGCCAGAGTTAGTCTGTGTAGTGGATAGAGCCCTGGACTTGGAGTGAGAGACTCCTGGCTCAGATAATTACTAGCTGTGTTACCCCTAGTAAATTTTAGAGTTCACTTTAGGACTCATTTTCCTCATCTATAAAATGGTGCAGGGTTGCACTAGATAACCACTAAGATCCCTTCCAGCTCTATATCTGTGATATCCCATGATCAATGACTTGTGATTTCCATCCGCAGTGGAAGCCCTCCTCCCACAATTCAGATCAGCCACCACTACAATGTCTAGTCTTAGAGAATTGCCTGGGGGCGCTATGCCCAGGGTCACACAAAGCCAATGTGTGTTATGGATGAGACTTGAACCCACGTCTTGAAGACTCTGAGGTTGCCTCCTGGTGTCATTTTTCTTTAAAACCAGAGCTGCGATTTCATCTGAGTAGGGTGCTTCTCAAGAGGAACTCCCTCTATCAACACAGATCTGTACGGGGTCTGAAATTTAAGCACTGGCCTCTACAGAAAACTGAGAGGTTAAGTTACTTGCCCAGGGCCACAGAGCCAATGTGTGTAGGTGACCAGACCTGAATCCCAGGCATCCTGGCTCTGAGGCTGAAACTATCCATTATTCCCTTATTATAATCATCCTCAACATCATGAAATAACTGGCATTTATAAAAAGCACTTTACAAATGTTACCTCATTAGAGCCTTATGACAACCAGGGAAGTAGGACCTGTTATTATAACCACTTTACAGAAAAGGAAACTGACACACACATTGGTGAAGTGATTTGTCCAGGGTCTTGCAGCTAGTAGCTCAAAGAGGCCAGATTTGAACTGGGCTCTTCCTGACTCCAGGTCAAGTGCTCACCACACCACTTAATAATTTAATTATTATCAAATCTCCATATTATTTATTGCTTGCTTATGAAGGAAGGTCTTAAAAGCTGTTGCTAGCATGCAAAGATAGCCAAGAGCTGGCCTTGAAAGCAGGAAGACCTGAGTCATATAACTCTGGACAAGCCACTGCACCACTGTGGCTTGGATAACCTTCAAGAATTCATCTATTACTAAGAACCTGCCTCAGTGGGGAACCAAGCCAAAATTTCAGTTCATGTCATTATTTTAATAACAGCTCACATATTTACAGCCCTGTAAGTTTTACATAGTGCCTCTCCATCACTTCCACAACAACCCTGTGTGGTGTGTGTCGTATAAATACTACCACACTCCTTCCAGGCATACCTTGGAGATATTAAGGATTTGGTGGCAGACCAGGGCAATAAAGTGAGTATCGCAATAAAGAGAGTCATATTAATTTTTTGGTTTCCCAGTGCATATAAAAGTTATGTTTATACTATACTGAAGTCTATTAAGTGGGAAATAGTATTATATCTAAAAAACAATGTACATACCTTAATTGAAAAATATTTTATTGCTTAAAAAATGCTAATTATCATCTGAGCCTGAGTTGTAATCGTTTTGCTGGTGGAGGGTCTTGCCTCAGTGTTGGTGGCTGTTGACTGATCAGAGTGGTTGTTGCTGAAGGTTAGGGTGGCTGTGGCGATTACTTAAAATAAGACAACAATGAAGTTTGCCAAATCGATTAACTCTTCCTTCCACTTGAACACTCAGAGGCCATTGCAGGGTTATTGATTGGCCTAATTTCAATATCATTGTGTCACAGGGAATAGGGTGACCTGAGGAGGGGGAGACAGATGGGGAACGGCCTGTCAGTGAAGCAATCAGAACACACAGCATTTATGACTAAGACTGCTGTCTCGTATGGGCGCAGTTTGTAGGGGCCCCAAACAATTACAATAGTAACAATTTATCACAGATCATCATAACAGATATAATAATAATGAAAAATGTGAAACATTGCCAGAATTACCAAAACGTGACACAGAGACATCATGTGAGCACATGCTGTTGGGAAAATGGCTCCAACAGACTTGCTCAATGCAGGGTTGCCACAAACCTTCAATTTGTAAAAATAAAAAAAAATACAACCACAATCTGCAAGACACAATAAAGCAAAGTATAATAAAATGAGGTATGCCTGCATTTGAATAACAGAGCTCGGAGAGGAAACCTTAGAGACTTTCCCAAGACCTCAAAGTTTGTAATGTCAGAGCCAGGATTTCAGCCCAGGTCTCCTGATTTTAATTTCGACATTCTTTTTGCCCTGAACAATATTTGCTTCCTCACCACTGAGGCCTTACTCTACCTAACTTACTAGGGTAACCCTTGCAATCAGAAAGGAAGAAGAGTGAGGACAGTGGAGTTTTGACAGGATGTCTTCAGCTGGAGTCCCTTGGCAGCCATGAGACAGAATGGGGGCACTCAATCCGGGGGGACTGTAAGGAAAAGACAGGCTTTGCCCATGTCACCACTCTTCCTGGCATTGTCACCACTCTTCCTGGCATCTGTCTCAGGTTCATTAAACAATGACACTGCACATGAACAGAACAAGATGTCAATAAATCACAGAATTGTATGTCACTTCAGAGAACGGTAGAGTTAAAACGGACCTTAGAAATCAGATAGTCCTGGCATTCTAGGAATTAGAGCTGGAAGAGATTGTCAAGTTATGGATCCCCGAATTTTAACAAATGGCGAAGCCAAATTTGCTCAGGATCACATAGCTGGTAAGTGTCTATGATGGGATTCAAACCCAGACACTCCAGCTCCAAATCTAGTGCTCTTCCCCCTATTCTACACTCACAGCCTCTCCTACCTCCTCATACTGATGAGGACCTTGAGTGCCCAAGGCCATACTCCAAGAGTGTGTCAAAGCCAGATCTCCTAACCAGCACAACACTATTCCTTTCACACTGCCTCCCTTTCATTTTTTCCCCCTGGAACTCTGAATGCACAATTTTCATCCATTTTTATGAACTCCCTTCAAGTCAAGCAGAGCCAAGAACGCTGCAACAGAGTAGGAATATTTGCCATCTGTGTACAAAGGCGGTGGGGTGGGGAAGGAGGCAGTGAGAGGGAAGATGAGAGGTAAGGGGAGGGCAAAGAAGGTTAGAGCTGGCTATCATAGCTTCAGAGAGAAATCCATGCCCATCTCCAGACTCCAGTATGCGGTCTGCAGGATGCAAATGCTGTCATTGGTCAAATCCTCTCCACTGCATGGGGCTCAGATGTCCCCGAAAGTGACTTGAAATGAGGCACTGGTTTGCCCAGTGTCAACATGTGTTCTCAAATCAACGCGGTTCTGTTAGGAATGGAGCATTTGCAATGCTATTAGGGACACCCATGGGGAAATGCTCGGTTTCTTGAAGGGTAGAATATTGGCCAAACAACCTAATAGCACCGTCTGCTGGTGCATCCCAGCAGACATGGCTCTATTGTCCTCTTAAAATGCAGAGAACTTCATCTGGGGCAAGTTCCCACCTCCTACCTGGCAACTGGGGTTAAATGAAGTGACTGATCCAGAGTCACACAGCAAGTCCATGTCAAACGTTTAAGGGCACATTTGCACTCAAGTCCTTTGGACTTCTGGGCCGTTGCTCTATTCACTGCTTCACCTAGCTGCCCCTGGGGCAAACCTTGAGTGGACTGCATTTGAGCTCAAATCTGTAAGTCTCTCTTCCCCATTCTCCAAGCCCTCAGCCTGCTAGCCCCGATACAATTGTTTGTTTTTCCAGACTAGATCAGCCACAGCACAGCATCCTACCTGGTAGGGTAAGGGACCCTCAGAAGGCAATTCAGTCCCCCCCCACTTTAGCTTTCTGTATCTTTCAATGGTAAATAGAAAGTGAGGGGACAGCATCCCTTGAACCCCAGGAGAATTTACTGTGACAGCGTAGGGTAAAGGAAAGTAGAGTGTGGGTTCAAAGACTGGAGATATAATCCAGGTTCTGCTGTGAACTATAAGACCCTGGAAAAAATTCAACCTCTCTGTGCCTTACTTTGCTCATCTATCAAGTGGGAATAACCCCATATTTTCCCTTCTGACTACCAGAATTTTTGAGACAAATGAGATAATTTATGTAAAAGTACATTTTAAGGTATGAAGCATTAGGTAAAGGCAAAGAATTCTTATGTTCAGCTCTGGACACCACGTTTTAGGAGAAACGCTGACGAACTGAAGCACATCCAGAAGATGTGGAAACGATGTCATATGACCATCAGCTGAAAGAACTGGAATATGGTTGGCCTGGAGAAAGGGAAACATGATAACGGTCTTCAAGTATTAGAAGGGGGGCTGTTGTGGGAAAGAAGGATTAGTGTCAAGGGTATGTTGGTAAATATTTAACAACTGGCTAAGGTGGGGGCAGGGATTGCGTAGGACACACTTTAAGTTTAAACTGCCATTATTACCATTTTCTCCATCATCTTCTGAAGACAATCAACAACACAATAAATCAAGCCCTGATTTGTAGCATTTGCCAATTTCCAAAGTGTAAATGCTTTCATGGAAAATTTAATGATCAAACTGGAGATAGATCTGGATTGAGCTAGTTCTAGGACATCCCTGCTTTTTTAGCTCCAGTAGGTGAAACAAGAATCGTTGGGTCAAAGTTACAGGGAGACATATTTCTACTCATGGTCCTGGGCTTCTCTTTCCCCAGATCTGAGAAGATGTCTACGGTGCCCAGCTGG
Organism: Trichosurus vulpecula; assembly: GCF_011100635.1. Lineage (NCBI taxonomy): Eukaryota > Metazoa > Chordata > Mammalia > Diprotodontia > Phalangeridae > Trichosurus > Trichosurus vulpecula. The sequence continues at coordinate 177,788,997 of NC_050574.1, forward strand.
GCATTTCTGTCCCAAGGGAGCCACCTACCCCAGCCCATGCCAAGCAGGCACATTCAGCCCTCTCGCTGGACAGGACGAAACTACAGACTGCATTCCGTGCCCTGCAGGCAGAGCCTGTACTCAGACTGGGCTGGCCCAGCCAGACTCAGAGTGCTTCCCAGGGTGAGTGCTGCTTCCCCATCACAGGCAGGGCCCACCCACTCTATTCTTGAGTAGAACTGGTGATCAGTCATGTTTTTAGTGCTCTCTGAAAGGGGATGCTGAAATATCACATATACAAATGCACAAACACCCCCACACTGCCTGAAATACTACCATTGTAAAGTCATTCCTCAGGTTTTAAGGTATTACTTTTCTCCAATTAGCCTCATTTGAAACTGTCCTAGGGGAGGATGAGGAGTAGCATGTCATAGTGGGTAGAGAAATGATCCTGAAGCCAGAAGACCCGGGTTCAGGTGCTGCTTCTAACAAATTCCAACTGTGTGATCCTGGGAAAGTCCTTTAATGATCCGAAAAACTCTAAGACTGGTCTGCATCGGTAGAGGGAGTTTCTTCACTTGGAAGTTCTCTATATAAGTGAAATGACAAACCTAGTCCCTAAGCAGCTAAGTGACCCACTAGATAAAGAGCTGGGCCTGCAGTCAGAAAGACTTCAGTTCAAATTAAGTCTCAGATAAGTACTAGCTGTGTGACTCTTGGGCAAGTCACTTAATATCTCTTTGCCTCAGTTTCCTAAACTATAAAACAGGGATAATAATAGCACCCACCTCACAGGGTTGTTGTGAGGATCAAATGAGATAATATGTGTAAAGTACTTAGCACAATATCTGGCACACAGTAGGTGCTTTATAAATGTTATTAACATCATCATCCTAGGGGGGAATACAACCTTAGAATATTATGAGCAGCATTAATAATAGTATTAATATTAATAGTATTAATAATATCAAGTAGGAGTATTAGTAGTTTACCAAATAATTTTTATTGAAAGAATCTTAGCCAGGAAATTTAATTTTGATAGGCAGAAAGGGAAACAGAAGGGGTCATTTTGGAGCATCAGACATTCTCCAGGGAGGCCAGGATTGGTTGGAAAGGCAGACATGGCTGCCTGGGAGAACTTCCAAGCTCATGAGGGAGGCATGGCCGTTGTGCCTACTAGCTACAGAACACACAGGCACATATTTAGGAACTCTGGCAAAGCAACCCAAACCCAGGGCAAACTGGCTGAGGTGACTATGTAGGCTTAGGAAGTGTGACCACAGCCACAATAAAGGAAACAGCTCTTTTGGAGCTGTGCCTATGGGGATCTCAAGTCCGAGTGTCCTGGAGCATCCTCCAGGTCTACACCTACCTGGGTTTCCATAGTGCCTGGTCTCCCAGGAGCAAAGGAGGCCTCATGCCATTGTCCCCTTCAGTTTCAACCGTGGAGATTGCCCCTCCTTTCCAGGGCAGGGGGGAACAAAAGCAAGATAAGTAAAGTCACCTAACCCTCACCAAACATCTGGTATAGACACAGTAAAGATTTGAACTCAGATCTCTAGAGCTTAAAGTACTAGCCCATTGCGCTCTCCTGAAATGTCATAGGGTATCAGGGCTAGCAGAGCACTCAGGCAGAAAGGGAAGGCCTGTGTTCTTGGCCCTATCTCTGACATTTATTGGCTATATGGTCCATGAATTAGTGTTACCTCTCTAATCTTAGTGTCTCCCTCCCTAACCTGGGTGAATAGTACTCACACCACCTGCCTCACAAGCCTATTGAGAAGGAAGTGTTTTGTGAATATGACAGTGCAATGTGGATAATTTCAGACTGAGTTATTGGTGATCCTTCAGGTATGTGTGTCCCGTTGGATCCTCCAGTCCTCACTCCCTCAACAACAGCTGCCCCCCAGGAACCTTCAGTGACCACACCAACCTCTTTGACCTGTCCCAGTGTGAATCTTGTCCAGCTGGACTGGTTTGTACTGGAGGTGAGTAAAAATCATGCCTGCCACAGAAGCTAGACAGTGCCTGAGTCAACAGAGCCTCATTGCTTAACCAACCTGTGATGGGACAGAAACCCAGCAGATCTCCATTAGGTGGACCCAATCCAATTAGATGAATAAGTCAGAAAAACCAGTCTAGCCCAGACCATGATTCCTTCCCATCAAAGAAAACAAGGCCCATTCAGTTACCTGCCTGTGGCCGATCCACAGGGTAAATTACCTGCAGCAAATTATTAATCCCAGGCCATTAACCTTATCCCAAACCCCTGATCCCTCCTACCCTCTCGTTTGTTCAGACTGAGAGTTCTGGATAAGTGAAGTCAAATTAATATTAATCACATCACAGGATTTCAACCTGGAAGGAACCTTAAAGATTATCTAATATATCCCTCCTCATTTTACATATGAGGAAAACTGAGACCCAAAGAGATAAGTGACTCATCCAAGGTCATATAAGGAGTAAGGAGACATCAGGTCCTCTGATTCCAAATCCAGCTTCCTTTCTACTGTACTACATTTCATCTGGGCTCTGCAACTACCCACCTTCTGCCTTTAGGGGAGATTGATAGGCAGAAGCCCCTTACTGTTCAATGATCCCAGCTGGGGACTATGTTTTCAGGAACTGGGGGCGTGGACAGACCTCCTGGACTATGCCCCACTGGCCACTACTGCCCCATGGGCACAAAGCACCCAACCCAGTTCCAGTGTCCACCAGGTACCTGGAGCAACCAGACAGGTCTAACCTCTGAGAAAGAGTGTATGCTGTGCCCAGCTGGCTGGTTCTGCGTCATCGGAGCTCATACCCCATCAGGAAGGTGCCTTGCAGGGCATTACTGCCCCCCAGGTGAACAGACTTACTGGGATCATTGGGTGTGAACCAGGTGAGAAGAAGTAAAGGGGAACACCAAGAATTGGCATGCCCACTGTACTAGCTCTGGTGGGGAGAAAATAAAAGGAGTAAAGGATTGTATCGCAGAAGGATGTACTGAGGTGAGACATGGAGACTTTCCTGATGGTCAGGGTTGATAGACCCAGGAACCCTTTGAGATGGTATCACAGAAGGTTGTGAAATTATTTCTGTCTGGGAAGAAAGCAATGTTAACAGAGGCTTTTACTGGGAATAAACAGAGGTGGGCTCAGACCTTCTGAGGAATCAAAAATGACCCAAGCAAAAGACCAATTTCTAGCCAAGACAATCCCCACGTCCAGGTGACATTTCTTTTTCTCTAGTCTTATCCCCATGGGGTCATTTGACAACAGTGTAACTGTATCCCTACCACTCCCCTCAATTTAGAAATCTTCCTCTTTTCTGGAACAGGTTCACAGTGGGGTACCCAATTTCCATGCCCACCTGGTACCTACAGTTTCCAGATGGGCAGTGACCAACCAACCAACTGTACCAGCTGCCCACCTGGAGCCTACTGTCCCAGTGGATCCCCCAAACCTGTATTCTGCCCAGGGTAAGACCCATGTGGTATTATTTATTTATTATTTATTATATATTATTTAATATTGGTATATCAAAATAAGGAAAGGTGACAAGTATGAGTTGTATACCACGTGCTCAGTATTCTAAGCCATTATGATAAAGGTCTCTGCTTCTTGATCTTGATAGTCAGAGAACATAGATCGACACCAACCACTGGAGAATAATATCCATGGAATACAATGGCACTAAAAACTTTAGATGGTGTATAAGTGTGGAAGATGGAAGGACTGGGCTATCATTGGTGGTCTAGGGGCAGGGAGGGAGAGCATTTCATGGAAGAAGCCAAGTTTGACCTAACAAAAATAAAAACTAACATCTATACCGTGCTTTAAGGTTTGCAGAGCTTTACCTCTTGTTTCATTTGATTTTCCTAACAACCCCGTGAAGTCAGAGCTATTATTATCCCCATTTTACAGAAGAAACTAAAGCAGAGAGAAGTTAAATGACTTGACCAGGGTCACTCAAGTAGTAAGTGCCTGAGGGAGCATTCAAATTCAGGTTTTTCTGACTAGAGGTAGAATATGCTATCTGCTGTGCCCCTTAACTGTCCCAGGGTCCCTGACCCTTGACCTTTGAAGATGATAAGTTTCTTAAGGACGGGGACTGTCTTTTTTTCTTTTGTATTTCCCAGTATCCCGCACAGTGCTGGGCACATACTAGGTGCTTAGTAAATAACCCTTGAATCGTATTGCATGGGTAGAGTTTTACATTATACACACAATTTTATGTGTACGTAATTTTTTGCCCCGATAAAATGTAAGTTTCTTGGGGGCAAGGACTATTTAATTTTTGAAATGTGTGGTAGATGATTAATTAATGCTTGTCGATGGACTGAATAAAAAAGGAAAGCTATTCCCTTAGACATTTAGATTTAGAGGTGAAAAGGATCTCAGAAGTCATTTAGTTCAGCACCTTTATTTTTTACACATACAGAAACTGAGGTTAACTGATTCTCCCAAGGTTATACAGATAGCAACTAACAGAGCCAGGATTTGAACCCAGATCCCCTAACTGCAAATCCCTGGCTTACACAACACTGCCTCCTGACTGAGTGAACAGTGAAAAAGATTTTTTTTTAAAGTGTGAGGGGGGGAGTAGAGAGAAAGGGAGTGGAATAGGGGTTTAGAATGACCCATCCCCCAAATGAAACTACTCTGAATACTCAGCAGAAACTTTTGTGCTGACCTCAGCCCCAGAAACTGAAGTCTTTCCTCGCTATCTTGGGAGAGGTGGGAGCTAGAGTCTAGAAGCAGGCATGGGGAACCTGCAGCCTGAAGGCCACAGGTGCCCCTCTAGGTCCTCAAGTGTGGCCCTTTGAATCCAATCCTTCGAAGGGCTGCACTTAAGGACCTACCGGCCTGGGGGTGCCACATAGGGGTTTCCTCCTTTGCTGGTGCCTCTGCTGGTGAGTCCTGTGTGTCCAGGGCCCTTCTACTAAAGCAGTAGTTCCCTTTTGGGTGCCTCCTCAGTGCACAGAATGTAGACCAGAGTTGGGGAAGCTTCAGCCTTGAGGCCCCAGGTAGCCTTCAAGGTCCTTGCATGTGGCCTTTTGGCTGAGTCCAAGTTTTACAGAACAAATCCTCTTATTAAGAGGACTTGTTCTATGAAGTTTGGATTCAGTCAAAGGGCTGCACTTGAGGACCTAGAGGGCCACATGTGGCCTCAAAGCCACCGCTTCCCCACCCCTGATATAGACACACTCAATTCTTTCTTCTTCCAGGGGGACATATGGCCCAAATCCAGATGCGTGGAGGCTTGCCGACTGTGCCCTTTGCCCTAAAGGGTATCACTGCCCTGAGCTTGGAACTGTGACTCCCTTGCCATGTGCTGTTGGCAGCTACTCTGTAAGTTTCTACCCCAGGGAGTGGAAGTGGGCATGGACAAGCCTAGAATCCAGCAGGGAAAGAAGAGAGATCTTGCAAGAGAGTCTACTGCTCTCAGGGAGGGCCCCAGCATTCTCCAGATCAACCCAGGTGACATGGGAAATGCCTCTAGTTCACTTAAGGGGTCTGCCCTGGAGCAGAGAAGAACATTACCCAGTCATTTTTATGCAGGGGATGACAAACTCCCCAGCATAAGGCACATTCCCAGAGTGCAGAGTCATTCAGCAGAGTTTCTAAGGAGCAAGACCTCAATGGCTTCCTGTCCATGTGGAGGCTCTTAACCTCAATCATGAACTTTAAATATATATATTTGGATAACTGTATTTAAATTTTTTCCCTTTGTAATCATATATGTATATATATATATACACACACATACACACATATGTACATACATATACATATATACATACATATATACACACACAAATTTGCATTTAAAATATAATACTGGTATATGGGACAGAATCTTTAAATAATAGGAGAGACATCTTTAGGAGAAACAAAGTAAATTTATTCTACAAACCTTGCAAGAGTCGGGCACACCTCCATAATGGAGGAGGCGAGGTGAAAGGGAACCTGCCTTAATTTATAGTCTTAATGAAAAAGATTCCCACCCACCTCTATCCCTTCTCACCATTGGCTGGGAGGTGGGCTTACAGTCTAGGCTTGAAAACTACACAGAGGATCAAGGATAGGACCAAGGTTGATCCAGTCCATTCAGGTTTTTCCCTATCAGAACTCAACTGCCAGGGTGGCGTCTGAAAGTCTAGGGGAAGAAATGGGAGGGGGGGGATCCTCCCTGGAGCAGAGAACAAATAGCTCACAGGAAGTTCATTATCTTCTAACATCTGACAGAGAGAGAGGGAAGGGCACGCCCACAGTTCTAGGCCCTCACCTTCCAAAATCACAAAGCCAAATCAAATCCCAAAACCTCTCCATTAGACATACCCTGTGAAGTCTTCACAATTATCCATCCCATTCACTGGGAAGGCGTCCAAAGGCTTCACCAGATTGGCAAAGGGGTCCATGGTACAAAACAGGTTAAGAACTCCTCGCTCTACAGGAAGTGTATCACAATGACTACCAAATAAATTGGGGGAAGGGAGAGAAATGAAGCAACTAAAGCCCAAAAGAAAGATAACTCCTTTTGATCCAAAATCCATTTCTCTCAAAACGAGGGAGTCCCCCAAGGCCTGACCTTGGAAGGACTCATTACTCCCAGATGTTTTCTATACAGCTCCTACTCCAGGAAAGGTCCCCAGACCTTTGGATTCAGGGAAGCTCTAAGCTTCAGACCCTGGAGTGTATCCAGAGCCTTCCAGTCCAGGTTCCAAGACGGAGGATGGATAGGGTGGGGCTCCTAGTGGTCCTTCTCCTGTGGGAGGGAGGGGCAATTGGAGCCAGAAGCCTGACCCCTCCCTGCATTGGGGGGTGGGAAGGAGGTACTGTGGAGCAGGACACCAGCTCCTGCACTGGACACCAACCCCTGTCGCTTCTGTGAGGCACATACCTGTGAAGAACCAGAAAGCAGGAGCCATCGCCCGCCCACCAGGCAGGAAGAGGGGGAATTTCCCCGCCTCTCCCGGGCTTCCTGCTCCTCAGCTGAGCCCTAGTGGATGTATGATTTCCTCCTCCTCCTGAGTAATTACTGTGGAGTGGAGACTGGAATGAGCCCCCTCCGTTTAGACTCTGCTCAGCGGGGCACGCCAATTGTGATGGTATCAAACATTCATTTCACCCTAGTAGGTAAAACAATGAGCAGGCTGCGTCAGGGGGACAATGGGAGAGATATTCTTTCCCTTGCAGATCCTAATAAGCAATAGTGCCCTCCCTCCCCGCCTTTTCTCTTCCTTATTTATCTGGCATTCAATTGTCATGAATAATTCGAGTGATAATTGCTGGATTTCCATATTGATGGGAAAGTGGCATTTTATAAATAGCTAATTGCCCTGCTGCTTCCTTCTGCCACCTAGCCAGCCCAGCCCTCTGTCAATGGAAGAATTTGGTAATTATCCTGGGAAGTGTTCATTAAGATCCGAGAGGAGATAAATGACAAATGGGGAGTTATGAATAACAAGTCAGAAGCCCTAAGTCGTTTTTCCTTCAGCTCATCCTGCCCCATCCGGTAGGGCCAGGGGGGTGCTCAGGAGAGAGTTAACTGGCTTTTTATTCAGGAAGAAGTGACTTTCCCGCAGGTGGATTGTCTGTTTCCAGGAGACCTAAAATTTTAAAGGATTCAGATCCACTATCCTCCTCCTTCTACTTTCCACCAAATCAATAGCCTTACTCTCCAACCCAAGCATCACCATCTCCCCTGCATCAGAGGGACCATGCCTTCCCCAGAAGGATCAGAGATCTAAAGCTGGCAGGGACCTTAGAAGTCATCTAAACTAAAATCCCATCTTCTACAAGAAGGCTTTCCCAATCCCTTTTATTTCTAGTGCCTTTTCTTATTAATTATTTCCTACTTATCCTGTATATAACTTGTGTGTATCTTGTTCCTATTTATCCTTCATTCTCGAAGAGGACGTATAGCTTGTGTGTATACGTTTGTTTCTTGTCTCCCACATTAGACTGTAAACTTGAGAGTGAGGACTGACTCTCTTTTGCCCCTTTTTGTATCTCCTGGGCTTGGCACAGTGCCTGGCACATAGTAATAGGTGCTCGATAAATGTTTAATGATTGATCCTCTAGTTCAACACCTTCCTTTTACAGATAAGGAAACTGAGACACAGATATGGGACTTGGAGTGGAATAAGTGCTTATTAAGTGTCAGGCACTGTGCTAAGTGTCTGAAGTGGGATTTGAATCCAAGCTTCCTGACTCCAAGTCTAGTGCCTGGCCATTGCATCCCCTTTTCAGGGAGAAAAGGATAAAAAAGGTTGGGGGAAGAGGAAAATGGACAGCTCCTGGGGCCTATTTCTGTCCTATGCAGCGAAGATGTAGTGGTCTTCTAAGTGCTTTAAGAGCTTTGGAGTTGGGGGAGGGGCACAAGGCTTTCCTTTGAAGACTTTTCACCCAAACAGGGGTACTCTGGGAGAACCCATTATTTCTATTACTAGAAAGCAATCAGCTTTCTACAGCTCTGAGATCCCCCTGGTTGGGTTAGATCCTGTAGGAATTCTGACTTTCACCATCACAGAGCTACAGAGGGCTTCTTGGGAAGGGAGGGGCTTTGAAGGATGAGAGGGAACAGTCTCTTACTGGATCCCCTATAAGGCCTGTAGTGATGTTGCAGCAGGCATCTGGCTGGCCCACTGGGCTCTGCAAGCTCAATACAAACAAATAGATTCTACCCAAAAGGCTCCAATAATCTCCTGCTGTATTATGGATAACTTATGTGAAACCAGGACCCAGAGCAAAGAAAATGATGGCTCCTGTTGTCATCTACCCTTGTCGGAAAATATCTGAGGTGTTGTGTGTTCAGATCTAATACCACCTCTTAGAAAGGACATTGACAAGCTAATACAAGTACCCAGCAGGGTGAACCAGATAGGAAAGGAACTACAATCCAATGCCTATGAGTATCTGTGGACAAAACAGGAGTGATACGCTACAGTAGTTATCCAAACATTTGAAAGGTTGTTATATAGAATTGAGGCAGAGTAATATTATAGCTAGATACTAGGGTTGGAATCTGGCACACCTGGGTTCAAATGTTATTTCTAACCTTTATTAGAACAGAAGTTGTGATTAGAGGCAGCTAGGTGGTGTAGTGGATAGAGCACTGAACCTGGAGCAGAAAGACCTGAGTTCAAATGCTGCCTCAGATACTTACTAGATATGTGACTTTGAGCAAGTCACTTAACCTTTGTTTGGCTCAGTTTCCCTAACCATAAAATGGGGATAATAATAACATCTGCCTCCCAGTTATGAGGATCAAATTAGATAATGTTATAAAACATTCAGCCTACTATGTGCTTGGCACATAGTAGGAGCTATATAAATGCTAGCTATTGTTATTATCACATCACTTGAGCTGTCCCCAGATTTAATGGGTTGCCTCTTAGAGAAGAGAGCCCTCATTCAAGCTATACCTCAATCAGAAGACCACTTATACTGGGGATTTAGTAGACAGGATTTGTGTTTTGTGGAAGAGTTTAAACTAGAGTGATCTCTGAGGCCTGTCCAACACCATAATTCTATGATTAAAACTTGGGTAACCCACAACATGCCCCTTCCTTGTTTCTTTCTCCAGCCTGACACACATAAAGAGTATGATCTATGCCAAGCCAAAAAAGATTACTATTGGAGAGGGGAGAAGGAATGACGATCTTTTCCCAACTTCTTCCTTTACAGAGCCCTGGTCAGCTACTATGTCAAGAATGCCCAGAAGGAAAATTCTGCAACTACACTGGCCTAGCTGAACCTCTAGCATGTCCTCCTGGGCATTACTGCCCAGCCAAGAGTATAGTACCCAGACTGTGTCCAGTGGTAAGATGCCTGTTATTTCCTTTCCTACTTTATGTAGCTTCTATTAAGGAAGGTGACTATAAGGTGAACCCCATGCAGAACCTAGCCAAGGGTGCTCATTCTGCCCCACTCCCACCCTTCCATGCCCAGAAGGCTAGGAAGGCCCCCTAGAGGCTACCTGGAGTATTCACAAAGGGCTTTTCTACTCAGTCTGATTGGCAGATACCCTCAGAGTCTGTTGTGTCATATTGATTTACTAGATTTCTTAGAAAGTCCTCTCACCCATCCTCTTGCCCTCCCCTAACTCGTACCAAACTGATAGGTATTACTTCTGTTCCTTGTCCTGATCAGGAAAAGTACCCAGGAAGTTCTAGTTCTGTTTCTTCAAGGCCCTCTAGATGGGGCAGTGGTTTAAAGATCTGCCTTCAAAAAGTCTGGACCCCCAACATTCCATCCCTGGCCATCAAATCAGCCCATCCCTTTTGTCTAGGCCTTCCTGCTAGGTCAACAGCAAGCAGAATGTCTCTGCCACCCCTTGGTCAGAGGGGTCAGGGTGCTTTAGATTTGAGGAAGAAAGAGGTGTAGTTTGTGGCAAGAGGTCAGTGACCTGGGAAACATTAACATGAAGCCAGAGTTGAACCTAGATAGAACTGTGAAGTTAGAAAATTCACTGCCATGCTCTGTGTTCACCAGCTTTATGGGGTCCCTCTACCCACTTTCCATCCTCCTTCAGGCACTAGACTTGTCTGTTGATCTCTCTCCCTACCAAAGCCTAGATATTGCACTAGTCATTCAAAATTGAGTGGCAAGGAGTTGTCTCAAAATGCTCTCTTCCAGGGGCATTTGCCTAGAAGGCTTTGTCTCCTACAAGGGAAATTTCAGGCATCAAAGGGCAGGTTGGGGGTATGAAAGGGGAGTAGAGAAGGGGACATCCTCAGCACCCTCAGCCATACCAGTTCTATCAACTGTCATCTCCTTTGCCCCGGGAAAGACTCTGCCCCTTATTCCTCCCCATTCTCCTACTAGTTTCAAGTGCTTAGAATGGCACTCAGGCATATGCAGTTCCTAAGGATATGGGATCTATTCGTATGTATATGTGAGCGTGTGTCTTTTCCTTTCACCAGGGTACTTTCCGAGAAGCTCCAGGTGCAGCTGGCATAGACTCATGCCAGCCCTGCTTCCCAGGCATGTTCTGTGGCAGAGCTGGCCTGACAGGACCAGAAGGCCTGTGTGATCCCGGACACTACTGTGGACCTGGGTCCAATACTTCATCTCCGGTGAATATGGCCTTGTTATTGTGGTCTGATCTCTCTCCTTCCTTCCTTCCTTCCTTCCTTCCTTCCTTCCTTCCTGCCTTCCTTCCTTCTTTCTTTTCTTCCTTTTTTCCTTCTTTCCTTCCTTTGTTTCTTCCTTCCTTCCCTCCTGCTTTCCTTCCTTTCCTTCCTTCCTCCCCTCTCTCCCTCCTTCTTACAGTCATTCATTCAACAAATACTTATCAAGCATGCAAAGCACTGTGCTAGCCACTGTGGCACACACATTTTTTAAGTCACTCCTCAAGGAGTCTCTAGTCTAGTAAAAAGTTGTCAGAGTGTGGAGTGCGCAGACAGAAAGAACCCCTCTATACAGAGCCCTGGACTGAGGGAGTAGGGGGGCCCACAAAGCAGAGAAAGGAAACAGTCACTGGCCTCTGTTAACTCAGTCCAGAGAAGGTAGTGAGGCATGCACATGTGAAGAAAACAGTTAAAAACTAAATGCAAAGAGAGATTGGGATAATCAATTATTGAAAATAAGTGAAAAAGTCTCTTATTCATATGAAAATATGTTGAGAAAATATGAAAAGAATTGATGCAAACATATGGGGTCAGTTTCTAGGTTTTCCACAATAAATGATCAAACGATTTGTTTTACTTCAATGTATAGTTATTTGTGTATTTATCTGACTTCCCCTGCTTTGGTCTTACTTCATAGATTAGAAGTTCCATGAGGGCAAGGACTGGGTGTTATTTATTCTTTCAACTGAATTCTTAATTTATTTAGCATAGAACAGACACACTGTTTATCTCTATGTTCCTCCATGGCATCTAGCACAGAGGATGGCATGTAGTAGGTACTTAATAAATGTTTTTCATGAGCGAATGGACAGGATGATAAATCATATGGAAAGTGCATAGCCTTGCTAGCAATTAAGGAATGGCAAAATAAAATAACCATGAGGTGCCGTTATGCTTCTGTTAAGCTAGAAAAAACAAGGGGAGATAATAAAACCAAGTGACAGATATGGGGGAGCAGGTACTGTACATGCTTGCAATTGTTGCCAGTGGTCCTGTAAATTGCTCCAATCTTTCCTGAGCACAGTCTTACAAGAGCTTTAAAACTACTAAGACCCCTTGACCTGGTATTTCTACTTTGGGGAATGTGCCCCTGGGAACTAAACCAAGAGAAAAAAAATTAATTTGTTACAAGGACATTCACAACAGCGCTATTTGTATTAACACAAAGTTGGCAACCACCCAAATGCCCTGCCATGGAGGAATAGAGGCTCCAAAAACTACTGCAAAGGGTGATGAAAAGAACTTTCAAATGACAATTTGGAGTCCTAGGTTCAAGAATCAGTTTTGTTACTAATTAGCTGTGTGACTTGATCAAACTACTACTAGGACTCAGTTTCCCCTTCTATAAAATAAACTCTAATGTTCTGTGGCTGCTTCCTGTCTTTGAAATACTATACAGCAATATGGCAAAGTGGATAGAGGGTCAACCTTGCAGTCAGGAAGACCTGGGCACAAGTCTTGCTTTGTCACAGTAGCTGTTTGACCAAGAAAAAGTCACTTAACTCTTAATGCCTCAGACAACTCTGTAAGACTCAGCTATATGTAAATTTCTGATCTGCATTGATGGAGGCAGTTCCCACACTGGGAATTCTCTACATTGATGAAATCAGAGATCCAGATTAAAACAAAGTAATTAAAGATGGCAAGCATATAAACCAGTGGTGTCAAACTTAAACAGAAGAGGATCCCTGTGGGCCATATATTGACTCAGAAAACCATAAATTAACGACATCTATGTTGTATTATATTTTTATTTATTTTGTTAATCATTTCTCAATTGCATTTTAATTTGATTGGCCCCCTCTATGTACTGTCCAAGTATTTGACACCTGAAAGAGACTGTTAACAAATGGACTTGTGTGTGTATGTGAAATAACGTTAAGTGAAAAAAGAATACAATACAATATGTACATATGAGTTGCAACCATACAAAAATGTGCATCTGCATGTTTTAACAATGTACTCTTTGCTATATAAATATGAAGTTATTACTGGGAAGAGAGTTTAAAATCTTTGCTATTTAATGTTTCGTTCTTCCTACAAAACTGCTTGAATATTCTATGTAAGTTACTTGTATATAACAAACTCCTCTCCAGGCTATCAGCTAAGGAAAAGAGTGGGGCGAGGTTGGCTATAGTGACTCAGGAGGACAATCGGAGGAAGTGGGGAAGATTTCAGTCTGTATTGGTTGAGGGAATGTGGGCTGATCAGATCACAGCTCCTTGGAAGTGTTGAAAAACTGAGGGCAGGACCTGTGATTTCATTGGTTTTCTAATTTTGAGGAAAGTTGCCTAGAACACTGAGCAGTAAAGGGACTTGTCCATAGTCTCACAAGTCAATGCATATCAGAGGCAAAACTTAAACCCAGGTCTTCCAGACTACAGGAACAGCTCTTTAGGCATTAAGCCACTCTGCCTGAAAAGAAGATATAGAGATAGATAGAGAGATAGATAGAGATATATGCACATATAGGTATAGAGCTATATATATATATATATATATATGTATATATATATATATATATACATATACATATATACACACACACATGTGTCATGTATGCATGTATGCATGTGTCATGTATGTACATGTATGCATATGTCCATGGGTATGCATATGCATACATACGTGTGTGTATGAATACATGTAGTTAATATACATAAGGGTTGAAGTAGAGGTCAGAAGTGATTTCCTTCCTAAAAGGGATAAGTTTTCAATTAATCATAAACATTTATTATGCACCTACTATGTGCCAGGCTCTGTAGGTGCTAGGGATACAAAATGAGACAAAAAAAGTCCCTGCCCTCAAAGAACTTACAATTGAATGGGAGAGACAACATGCAAACAAATATATGCAAAGCAAGCTATATAGAGGATAACTGGGAAATAATTGACAGAGGAAAGCACTAGAATTAAGAAGGGCTTGGGATGGCCCCTGTAGAAGATAGGCTTTTAGTTGGGACTTAAAGGAAGCCAGGAAGGTCAGTAGGCAAAACTGAGAAGGGAGACTATTCTGATCAAGGTTTTTCAGGAGCTAACAGTGGAGAGAACTATCCTTGCTTTGCCCTTCCCTCCCTCTATCCCATTCCTCTTCCAAGTCTTACTAGATCTCTCTTTCTGTAGGTGGGGTTTTCCTTTGGTGATGTCTGCCCAAAGGGCCATTACTGCCCTGCTGGCACTGCAGCCTCAGAAGAGACACCCTGCCCAGCTGGCACCTGGAATGAGAAGAAGGGGGCACAGGATGTTAGCTGGTGTCTATCCTGCCCTCCTGGCTTCTTCTGTGATGTGACCGGCAGGACTGCCCCAGGAGGCCTGTGTGCGCCAGGTGAGTCTAGGTAGAGCCTCCCTGGGAAACCAGAATATATTTCTACTCTATGATGACTTTTACCAATCTCACATTCTCAAAGTCAGCTTCATGCCTTTGGCATTCAGATTACAAGATCATTATCTTATTATCTACAAGTAACTTATGTGGAATATTCAAACAGCTTCACAGGAAGAATGAAATGAACATTAAACTCCAAAGGATTTATATCACACCAAACCCTCTTCCCAATAATCACATCTCATATTTATATAGAAAAGAATGCATTGTTAGACATACACAAGGTGGCAACCTCTATCAGTGCTTTACTAAGGGAATGACCAAATGTATCCATGGCTATAAACAATGGAGGCGGTTGAGGACAACTCAGGCCTGGAGGATTTTAAAATGCATTTGAAGATTTCTTTTCAAATGTCACTTGATTAATTGACAGCAGCTAAAAATACTCATAACCCCCAGGAGAAAAGAGTTGGCAGGAGCAGAGGAAGTGCCATAATGGTGGGGTAAGTCTGTGGAGTGAGCAGAAAAGCTTCCATCTTTCCCCCAGACTCCAAACAGAGCAGGCAGAGTCCTATGCCTACATCAGTCCTGAGTCCTGTCCTACCTCAGCATGGAGAACCCATACAGTGTAGAAAGTATGACCAAGGAAGGCAGTCCCTAGAACCTCATTCCCTACAGTTAGTGGAACCAAGAGAGTATGGCTAATTGGGAAAATTCATTGGACTACATCTTCTAGAAGGCTGTAATCTATCCATAATCTAATAACATCATCATGCTGCAGCCAGTCCAAGCTTTGTGGGAAATGAAGTCTTGAGGTCATGCCCACTCAGAGCCATTACCAGCATTTTTCCATAACTAGAGATAGTTTTATATAACATGACTAATGTAAATCCCTTAATCTTTGAGTGCCTCAGTTTCCTAATATGCAAAATGAAGGGGTTGTGAACAAAATGGCTTCTAAGTTCCCTTCCAGCTCTAAATCTATGATCCTACATGCCTAAGAAACATGAAATTCACTCTCCAATTAACTCAAAGTAAATTTATTTTAAGGATTTGGGAATGTGGACAGACCCTGGAACATAGGGATGGCTCACCTGGGACATAGCATTCAGGAAGGAAGAAAGGAAACAAGCATTTATTAAGCACCTACTATGTGCAAGGCACTGTGCCAAGTGCTTTACAAATATTCCCTTTGATCCTGAGAACAACCCTACAAAGTAGGTGCTGTCATTATCCCCATTTTACAGTTGAGGAAACTGAGGCAAATAGTATTTACCTAACTTGCCCAAGGTCACACAGTGTCTAAGGCAGAATTTGAACTCAGATCTTCCCAACTCCAGGCCCAATACTCTAACCACTGTGCCACCTAGCTGCCTCTAGCCATTAAAGGGGGAAAATTGTACATCCTCTAATAATTTCCTATTTTAAATAAATACTCCTTCTAAACAAGTCTAAGCCCAGGCGTTTCTACCTGAATACCAATGTCCTCCTAATTTTGCACCCTGGAGCAGAGTCCCAGTCACCCCACTCTAGTTATAACTCTTTGCCCACAACATAGTGGAAATATCACTAGATTTGGAAACGAAGGCTAACATCTCAGCTCTGACACTCACTAAGTAGTTGTGTGATCCCAGCGAGTCACCCAATCTATCTGTGCCTCCATTTTCCCATTTGTTAAATGGAGATTAAAAAATATATTTACCCATCTTCTTCATGGGGTTGTCAGGAAGATAACACTTTGTAAACCTAAGGGCTGTCAAAGTATGAACTGCTGTTATTATTAAATACATACTGTTTTTTCCAGAGATGTGGATAGGACATAGAAGGGGAGACAAGTGAGCTCAGGGTTTGCAGTCACTCTTACAAGGCAATCTGTGGCAACTCCCAGAACAAGGTAAAAAACTGAACCCATTCCCTGCTTCTAGGATTCTACTGCACAGGAGGAACACAGACCCCAAGGCCGGTTAGCGGAGCATGTGGAGATCTTTGTCCTGTTGGTCATGCATGCCCCAAAAGATCATCCTTTGCCACCCCCTGCCTGGACAGGCAGCATAGCAATAGTACAGGTAAAAAGGATGAGGGCTGAGATATGAGTGAAATGTTTCTGGAGGTATCTTCACCTTGAGCTGAAGCTGAGGCTGGCCTAGAGCATCCAGTGACTGGTGTATTTTGTCTTCCAGGCCAGGAGAGCTGCCTCCCCTGTCCAACAGGGTCTTACTGCCTAGGTGGCCAGAAAAAGATCTGCCCCCAAGGCTCTTATTATCCTGAGGGGACCAGCAGTTCTCCCTGTCCCTGTTTCCAAGGGACATTCGATCCATCTCCTCAGTTGAGTCAGATGCAAGACTGCCAGCCCTATCCTGCAGGTAAGGAATTATGTGCTAACACCAGGTGATAGGTATCATGCAGAGATGAAAGGTCAAGGTCATGTAATTAGACTCTCTTCACTGGACCTAAGATAACAACCACATACTGAGACACCC
This sequence comes from Trichosurus vulpecula, assembly GCF_011100635.1. Taxonomy (NCBI): domain Eukaryota; kingdom Metazoa; phylum Chordata; class Mammalia; order Diprotodontia; family Phalangeridae; genus Trichosurus; species Trichosurus vulpecula. The sequence goes on from NC_050574.1 coordinate 177,805,903, forward strand.
TTCCCAGTCAATCAGGATAAAGATTAACAACTATGTGGAAAAGTCAAAATAGCCAGGATTATACCACTGAGGGATGATTTGATAATTATCTTTATGCATCTAGAATTTGCCAATTAAAGTAACTCAATATCCTTGCTTTTGCTAAAAGCAGAACTAGTTTACAGATTCGCAGAATCCTGGGATGCGGAGGAAGCTTGGGGCCATCCAGTCCACCCCATACCTGATTCAAAAAGCTCATAGACCCTTAAGTTTACCTTATGATTGGGGGAGGGGGTGGTCCTGCCAGGAGACAGACTCCATATAGCAAAGACCTTGGGATCACTAGCTTCTGAGATGGCATTAATGCACAGAGAGGAGGAATGGGAAGTAGGAGAAACTCTCTTGTTCTTCATTGATCTTACCCGCTTCTCATTTTGAGGACAGGAGCAAATGTTGCCAACCCAGATGGAGGAAATGAGAATAGAGGGGGCCCATGCCCTCCTGGTCACTTCTGTCCAGCAGGCACAAGTGTCCCCCTGCCCTGCCCCGTGGGTACCTTCTCAGATAGGTGAGTGTCATTCTTGGGGTTCAGGAGCCTGAACCCAGAGTCACGTTCCCATGGTCTATCTCGTGTCCCTTTCCCCCATTCTTCATATGTGGTTTAGTATATAGAGTGTTGCACACAGAAGGAGGAAGGACTAGTTTTAAATCCTACCACTGCCATAAATTATGTGATTATAAACTTAACTTCTTTGAGATTGTTTCCTCATTTGTACAATACGGAATATAATAAGACCGGAGGCACCTACCTCATGGGAATGTTGTGAGGAGCAAATGAAATACTGCACATAAGGCACTTTTCTAACTTTAAAGCACCGTATAACATTAATTGTTGTGATTATTCCTAGAGATTATTAGGGAGCTGAGAAGTGTCCTTCAAGAGATGCTATTTCTGCATGTGCCACCAGGTGGTGCCCTAGACACACACTATAAGGGTTTCTGGAAATTCTCCAGCCAGGGCTGCTGAAGGAGGCAGACTGGAATCACTAGTCAGCATGAGGGGCCTTGGGGATGCTGGCATCGTCGTCTGAGTTGTGTCCAAGTAACATAAAGGTTAGTGAAGTGGATAGTCCAATTCCCCCATCAGATGGGAATCTTCTTTTTTTTTTTTTTATCTCACCATCTCCCAGGACAGACCTAGGCACATAACGTAAACTAGAGACAGAAGGATGAGTGGATGCCTGGTTGTTTTTGCTTTGGAGCTAATGGGGATGGAGGGAAGGGAATAAGCATTTATATAGCACCCACCATATGCCAGGCACTGAGCATATGAGCTTTCTATATTATCTCATGTGATCCTCACAACAACCCCGAAGGGTAAGTGCTATAATTATTCCCATTTTACACTTGAGAAATTGAGGCAAAGAGAGGTTAAATGACTTGCCCAGGGTCTCATAGCTAGCAAGTGTCTAAGGTGGGATTCGATCCAATAAATCAATAAATTCAATGGTCATCAACCTTCTTGATTTCTCTGCATTGTTTGATAATCTACTACCTCTCTAGAAACTCTCTGGATCTTTCTAGATCCAATCTTTCTAGAAAACTCAATCTTTCTAGAAGGCTTTTGGATTTTTTTCTCTCTATAGTGCTGTTCTCTTCTGATTCTCCTACTATCTGGCTAACCCTTCTCAGTCTCTCCTAAGGGATCATCATCTATTTCCTGCCTCCTAAGGGTAGATATCCACCAAAACTGTGACCTTGTCCTCCTCTCCATACCTTCTCTTAGTTATTTCATCAGTTTCATTTCAGTTTAATTATTTTCTTTTATTCTATTTATTATCCTATTTATCCAGCCCTAGTCTCTCTTCCAAGCTCCAAGTACCATATCACCAACTGTGTATTGGGTATCTCCAACTGAATGCCCTATAGGCATCTCAGAGTCAACATGTCCAAAATGGAACTTACTACCTTTCCCCAAAAACACACAGCTCTTTTTAATTTCTCTATTTCTGATAAGGGTACCACCACCCTTCTAGTCACACAGGTTCCCAACCTTGGAATCATCCTCAATTCTAGACAAGTCTTATAGCTTCTACCTCCACCACATCTCTCATCTCCTCCCTTCTCCCCAGTCATACGGTCACCACCATAGGTCAAGCCATCACTGCCTCTCATTTGGATCATTGCAATAGCCTCCTATTCAATTTCTCTGACTCTAAGCTCTACCTTCCCCATCTTCTTTACAGTTGCCAAATGGATATTCCTTAAGCATGGGTTTGGGAGCAGCCAGGTAGTGGTGTGGATAGATTGCCAGGCATAACATTAGGAAGATTCATCTTCCTGTGTTTGAATCCAGCCTCAGACATTTACTAGCTGAATGACCCTGGGCAAGTCACTTAACCCTCTTTGCCTCAGTTCTTCTCTGTAAAATGAGCTGGTGAAGGAAATGACAAACCAGTCCAGTATTTCTGCCAAGAAACCCCAAAATGAGATCATGAAGAGTCGGACATGACTAAAATGACTGAACAACAACATACGTAGGTCTGACCATGCCATTCCTTTGCTCATTTCCATAAACATTTATTAAGCACCTACGATGTGCCAGGCACTGTGCTAAGGCTAGGGATACAAAAAGAGGCAAATGACAGAACCTGCCTTCAAGAAGCTTATGATCTAATGGGAGAGACGATGTGCAAACAAATATTTACAAAGCAGGCTATATACAGAAGTTTCCATGGTTCCTTCTTGCCTCTGCTTGAGACTTAAAATCCTTAACAAGCTGGCTCCAACCTGTCTTTCCAGACTGATTTCACATATTCCACCTCCTGTGCTCTTGCCAGACTGGCCTCCTTGCAGTGCTACAAGTCAATCTTCTGCCTCTGTATAGACTGTACGTAACCCATTCCAAGAACGTGATCCCTCCTCATCTCTGCTTTTTAGAACCCCTTCGAAGCTCAGCTCAAGATCTCCCTCCTATACAACCTCTTTCCTGATTCTTGAGTTGTTAGAGGCAACCTACCCACCCTCCAATAAAACTATTTTTGTATACGTTGTTGTTCAGTAGTTTCAAATATGTCTGACTCTTGATGACCCCATTTGGGATTTCCTTGATAAAGATATTGGGGTGGTTTGCCATTTCCTTCTCCAGCTCATTTTACAGATGAGGCAACTGAGACATACAGGGTTAAGTGACTTACCCAGTAACACACAGATAATAAGTGTCTGAGACCATATTTGAACTCAGGAAGATGAGTCCTCCTGACTCCAGGCCCACCACTGTGTCCACTGTTGCTACCTAGGTACCCCAATTTGTATCTCTATATGTTGTTTTCTCCCAGCAGAAGGTAAGTTCCTTGAGAACAGAGCCTGCTTCGTTGGTGTTTTTTTGTCTTTCTGTCCCCCCAGTATCAATCAGATTACTTTGCACATAAAGAGCACTTAATAAATGCTTATTGAATAACTTTTCCTAGTTCCCTATATCTTTCAGGTGTTTTCTCTCCATGGCATCTGAGTGCCTGGCTTGTCCCCCTGGCCTTTTCTGTGGTTTTTCGGGCCTTTCTTCTCCCTCAGGACCGTGCTCTGCTGGCTACTTCTGCCTGGCAGGTGCCTCCTCACCAATCCCCACAGGTAAGAGCCCTTCAGGGTAGGGGGAGGGAGAGGAAGCTGCCAGGAGGGGTGCAGTAGAGAAGGAGCCCTCATTGGGAATCCCTACTGAGGTGGCAATTACTTCATCAGGGGAAATGGGAATCAGTGCCCTGTAATTTGTGCTAAGAGATGTCCAAACTTCAATCAGAGGCTTAGATGTCTCTGCTTATTCCTCATAAAATTAATTAGGTCCAGCAATTTCCTAAGGGATTGAACTGGTGAGGGTTTGGGGTGGGGAACATGGTAGAGAGTCAATGTGCCTTGGCAACCTTGGCTTGGACTATGCAGAATAGACTCCACTAGGACTTGGCATCTACAGGAGCCCCTTTTACTGCAGCAAGCTAAGTTAGGGTTGGCTAGAATTGGAGGCTGTAGCTTCCCAGGGAGTGGAGCCAAAGCTAAGGAATGTAGTCTAGGTATTCCATAGGGCCCCCAGAAGAAGGTGGTGTTGTGGGTGTGGGAAAAGATGGTCTTGAGGTGAGCCAAGAAAAGTTTGTGGTGGGGCTAGAGATGGTATGGCATCAAGCTGCTTTGTGGCCATCTGTCTCCCTCTAGTGGACATTTTAATTCATGCTTCACAACCCAGCTTCAGCAAAGAAAGAAACCAAAATACACCTAGTTTCTCAAAGTTCCTCACAATTAAATTCAACAAGCATTTATTAACACTTACTGTGTATCAGGGATTGTGCTAAGCACTGGGGCACAAAGGCAAAAAAATGAGACCAGTCCTGTGGATAGGATGGGTTATCTGCACCTTAGGGCTGGCAGACAGTTTTAGTAGACTACAATATAGAGAGAGTCAAAAGTGTGATGGAGTAGCTACATGAGCTCATGGGAGCTTAGACTGCAGTGAGAAGCAGCATCCAGGAATAGGAAGGTGATATTTCCACTCTATTCTGCTCTGGTCAGACCTCATCTGGAGTATTATTATGCTCACCTCAGGGTACCACACTTTAGAAAGGACATTTTTATAGCTTTTTTAAAAAATTTTTTTTAATTGATACACTGTATAGTTGCCGGGGTTGCTTCCACTGAGGCCAGACAAAATTAGACCTGGCAAAGACCTTAGCTTAAAAAGGCCAAGGTCTCCCACTGTATCCAGGGCCATCTCCAGTCATCCTGATCTATATCTCACCCCTGGACCCAGATGGCACCAGAGGAGAAAATGAGGCTGGTGACTTTGCACAGCCCTGCTTCACTCTCACTTAAATCCATTTCGCTTGCAAGTCATGCCATCACCTGCCCAATGTCATGGTCCTCTTTGAGAATGAAGGACAAACAACAATCCACTGAAGCCAGTTCCCACAGAACAGAAGGTGACACTGGTCAGAACTTTATACCTGTCTTGAGATGAATTTCTCCTAACCTGGCCTTTTATAGACCCTGTGTAAAAGGGGGAGGTTAAAAGAAAGAAAGAATATGATTCCTGGAAAACAGAAAAAGAAAAAAAATTAAGATATGACTACCTTGTCTCTAGAGCGATAGAGAGTCCAGGAATAAGGGAAAGGAAGGGAGTAAGCATTTATTAAGCCAAAACTATGTGCCAGGCACAGTGCTAAGCACTCTACATACATAATTTCATTATCCATCAGTCCATGCCTTGTATTCCCATGGAGCAAGTATAGGACTTAGACCTTTGAAATAGTCCTAAACCAATATTTCAACATCTATCCTTCATACTGTGGCATAATAGGCAACAAAAGAGATTCAGAGTCAGAGAACCTAGATTCTAATTCTAGCTTTTTCATTTACTATCTGTGTGACATTGTCCAAGCTGCTTCATCAGGCAATCACTCAATCAACAAGCATTTATTAATGCTTTGCTATGTGTCGGGCACTCTGCTATACACAGAAAGGCAAAAACAATTCCCACCTTGACAAGTATATAAATAGGTACATACAAGAGACATGAGAAGTAGATGGAAGATGAACTTAGAGAGGAAGGCACTACAGGGGATTGGGGGGAGGGGGCAGGAAAGACCTCCTACAAGAGATATCATTTGAACCGAGTGCCTGGAAGAGAAAATGAGACTGATGACTGCCCAACTTCCTCACTTAAATCCAATTTACTGTCAAGACATCACCTATCCCATCATGATGTCGTTGGTCCTCTTCAAAAACAAAGGATGAACAACAAAGGAAAATCAGCAATTCCAAAAGGCTGAGGTGAAAAAGGAAAGTATTCCAGGCATGGGGCAGGAGATGGAGTGTTATGTACAAGGACCAGCAAGTAGATGACTATGGCTGAATCATAAAGTCCACAGAGGGGAATGAAGCCTCAGAAGACTGGAAAGAAAGAAATGTGCCAGATCGTAAAGAGCTTAAGTGTGGGCAGCTAGGTGGCACAGTGAATGGACCAGTGGCCCTGGAGTCAGGAGGTCCTGAGTTCAAATTTGACCTCAGACACTTAACACTTACTAGCTGTGCAACCTTAAGTCACTTAACCCCAATTGCCTTGCCTCCTCCCCTCCAAAAAAAAAAAATAAAGAGCTTAAATATCAAACAGAGGAATTTCTCCTTGATCCAAGAATTAGTAAGCAGCCACTGGAGTTTATTAATTTGGGGGGAGGGTAGGGAGAAGGCATAACAAAGTCAAGCTCAGACAAACATTGGCAGCTGAGTGGATTGGAGTAGAGAGAGACATGAGGTAGAGGCAAGGAGAGCCTGAGCTAGAATGGTGGCTAGAAGGATCCGTACAAGGAGACATTTTGTGGAAGTAAAAGCTACAAGATTTGGCAACTAATTGCCTTCATTTCCCTGAGCTTTAAACTTAAGGGGTTGAAATAGATGATCTGTAAAATTCTTTCTGAATTTAAATCTTATGAAATCCAGAGCTAGAAGAAGTCTTAGACATCAACCCTCAAATCTATATTCTGTCCCAATCTCTCTGGAACTCCAGTACCATATTACCTACCCCTGCCTGTTGGACAGCTCCACTTGGATGTCACATAGAGAGCTCAAGCTCAACTTATCCAAAACAGAACTCATTTTAATACCCTCAAATCTGCCTCTCCCCCTAAATTCCTTATTTCTGTTGATAACCCTGACATATTTCTAGTCATTTAGTTTCTTATGCTCAGCTGTTCTCTCTTCCACAAACCTAGAATGCAATCAGGTGGTGAATCTTGTCAATCCCACTTCCAAATCTCATTTTCTCTCCTTGCAAAAGCCACCACCCTCATTCAGGCTCTCTTTACTTCTTTCCTGGACTATTGCAATAACCTTTTAATTGGTCTCTCTGCTTACAGTCTCTCCTTGCCTCCAATCCATTCTCCACGCAGATGTCAAATTAACATTCCTATAATATAGATCTGACCTCTTTTCTCTCTCTCCCTCCCTCCTTCCCTCCTTCTCTCCCCCCCTTCCACTCTTCCCATCTTTCTCCCTATCTCTCTTTTTCTGTCTCTGTCTCTCTCTGTCTCTCTGTCTCTGTCTCTCTCTGTCTCTCTCTCTCTCTCTCTCTCTCTCTCTCTCTCTCTCTCTCTCTGCGTGTGTGTGTGTGTATGTTTGTCTATCCATCTCTCTCTGTCCATCTCTCTCTGTGTCTCTCTTCCTCTTGCTCTTTCTCTGTCTGCCTCTGTCTCTTCTTCTTTCTCTCTGTCTTTCTCTGTGTCTCTGTGTCTCTGTCTCTCTCTCTCTCTCTCTCTCTCTCTCTCTCTCTCTCTCTCTCCACACACACACACACACACACACACACACACACACACACACACATTCTGAATGGCCTATTGCATCTAGGGTAACTCCTCAGCCTAGAATTTAAAACCGTCCATAATCTGATTCCCACTTACTTTTACAATCTTATTTCATATTAATTCCCCTTCAACCATTCTTTTTTCTGGCCAAGTCAGCCTGCTAGCTTTTCCCCAAACCTGGCTTCCTCTCACTTCTGTGTCATTACACAAATGATGCCCTGGGTCTCCTGCCTCACCTTTACCTCACAGAATCCCTGCATTCTTTCAAAGCCCAGCTCAGGCGTCTCCTTCTATGCTGAACCTCCTTCCTCCACTCCCGTTGTTAATACTCTCAGCTTGTTGGACTTACTTTGCAGGATTTTATGTATACATATCCTACCCCAGTAGAAGGTAAGTTTCTTGAGGGAAGGAACTGTTAACATTTTTTCACCTTTGTAGCACCTAGTGCAGTGCCTTGCACATAAAAGGTGTTTAATGTTGAATTGAACTGTTCAGTCTGATGTCCCACCCACATTACAGATAAAGAAACTAAGGCCCACAAATGTTGAGTGACTTGTCCAAGGTCACACATCTGATTAGTATGAAGAACTTCAGTTAGAATTCCCATTTCCTACCTACCTCTCATTTCAACACTCTCCATTAAATCATTCATCCGGAGAAACAAAATTCCCTTTTACTTGAATGCTAACTGACCATTCATTTGGTTTGATTCCTCACTGTAATTAATTAAAGTATCTGCACTTATGCCTCTTCGTTCCAAAACCAGGAATCTCTGATCAAGGAGGTCCTTGCCCCTTGGGCCACTTCTGCCCCGAAGGGTCCAGCCTCCCCCAGCCCTGCCTGGCTGGCACCTACAACAGTCTCTCTGGTCAAGAGGCCTGTTTCACTTGTCCTGCTGGCTACTTCTGCCCTGAAAACATTAGTGACTATAGTGCACACCCTTGCCCACCTGGCTTCTACTGTCCTCGAGGTAAGAACCACAGCATCTCTGAAAGTCATGACTGGGTGGAGAGATGGGCTGGATATTACTGGGCTAAAGAAAAAGTACTGAGGTTGGAGGAATAAGTTTAAAAAGGGAAAAGACAATCAAGCACCCAGTTGAGAGAAGCACAAGGCATATGCTTTGATCCAGTCATACCACTACTAGCTCTAAATCCCAGCAAAAGAAAGAGGAAAAGGGACCATATGCACAAAAATATTTAGTGGCTTTTCACACAGTAGCAAAGAATTGGAAACTGAGGGGGTGCTCCTCAAGTGGGGAATGGTTGAACAAGATATGGCATATGAATATGATGGAATACTATTATCCTCTTAAAAAATAAGGAAGGGCCTAGTTTCAGAAAAACTTTTATGAACTAATACGAAGAGAAGTAAGCAGAACCAAGAGAGCAATTTATATAATAAAAATAATATTGTAAAAATAAACAAATGTCAAAAGACTTAAGAACTCTGATCAACACAATGAACAACCAAATTCCAAAAGACTCAACATGAAACATGCTACCCACCTCCAAACAAAGAGCTGACAGACTCAGAATACAGATTAAAGTCTATTTTGTTTTCTTTAGTTTCCTTCTTTCTCTCTTTCTTCCTCTCTCTCTCTTTCTTTTTTTCCTTTCTTTCTTTCTTCCTTTCTTTCTTTTTTCTTCCTTCCTTTCTTTTTTCTTCCTTCCTTCCTTTCTTTCTTCCTTTCTTTCTTTTTTCTTCTTTCCTTCCTTCCTTCCTTCCTTCCTTTCTTTCTTCCTTCCTTCCTTTCTCTCTTTCTTTTTATTTCTTTCTTTCTTCCTTCCTTCTTTTCTTTTCTTTCTTTCTTTCTTCCTTCCTTCCTTCCTTTCTTTCTTTCTTTTTATTTCTTTCTGTCTTTCTTCCTTCCTTCCTTCCTTTCTTTCTTTCTTTCTTTCTTTCTTTCTTTCTTTCTTTCTTTCCTTTCTCTTTCTTGTACATGACTTATGCAGGAATTTGTTTTGCTTCACTACACACATTTGTAATGGGTTATGTTTTCTTGCCTTCTCAAAGGGTGAAGGCAAGGGGAGGTGGGAGGGATAAAATTCATAACTGAGAACAAAATAAAATTGAATTTAAAAATAAAATAATATGTTCTAGGATTTACCAAGGAAAAGAGATAGAGAGACATAAGGAAGAGTGAGCTGTGGAGTTCCTTCCTCTCTCCACCTTTCTAATTCCCCATGGTTTCTCTGAAGGAGAAGCTAACCATAAGCTGGGGTCTGGGGGAGGGGTGTGCAGGAACCGGCCCTAACTGGCTCTGGAGAGCCATCTGTTAAATTTTAGTGTGAGCTTTTACAACTCAGAAATAGGCAAATACTACAAATTTAGGGCTTGGTTTATTGTTTTGTTGATTGTCTAGACTTAAGGAAGTGATGGTTAAAATGTTCATAATAGAGATTAAACTTAAGTGTTTCCTGTATACATTTTTTCCAGAGAGTCAGTTGTTAAACATTTGCCAGCACACCACCGGAGGAGGAAGAGGTCAATAAGGGATGGGGGAAGGGCTGTTTATAGGGGATGGGGCCTCTAGCCCTGGGAACTAGGATCACTAACCTAGGGGAGACCCTTGCTCTACTTCCCAGGTACCAGGTATGCCACTCAGTTCCCTTGCCCCCGAGGTTATTACAACCCAGACCCATTGACCCAGAGTCTGGACAGCTGCCTGCCCTGCCCCCCTGGCTACTACTGTGGAAAAGAGAATCTGACCCAAGTATCTGGCAAGTGTGATGCTGGTAAGTCCCCCCCAGTCCCCAGGAGGTTCCCAAGAAAAGCAGATATGCAATGCCTACCCAGGTGTAGTCTGTATCCAGGTATGTGGTCTGTGTGATGGCTATCTGAGCAAGTGGATAGCCTTCCCTCTAAAGCACCTCTAGATTCTTGTGACCCTGTAAATATGTGGCAAACCTCTGAGTCCTAAGGATAGACACTCTTCCATGGCCAGACTATGCCATCTTTGGGAGCAAGAAGATGCAGATGATCTTTCTGAAAAGGTTTCCAGTAGGGCAGAGAGGAGGAAAATTCTGCAGCCTATGCGAACTTCATATTAGACAGTGCTTGGGATGCCATAATATTGTATTGCTTATCTTTCTGTGGCTCTCACTCCCTCTTGGCTCTTTTTCCTGTCTTCCAGGCTGGTTCTGTGTGTTGGCTGCCTGGGCCGCCCGCCCCTTTGACCTGGATAATTATACTAGTACCAACTGCCTGTGCCCAGCCACTGCCACTGGAGGGAAATGTACCTCTGGCTCCTACTGTCCTGAGGGCAGCCCCGAACCTGTCCCTTGCTCCCCAGGCTCTTACTGCAATGCTTCTGGTAAGAGGAATCCGTCATCTTGCAAAAAGTATTTATTAGGCCCACAAGAGATGTTAGTTATGAATGAGAGTTTGAAGTCATAGGAATTCAAGTTAGAAAAGACCTGAGAAATCATCTAATTTTATCCCCTCATTTTCAGATGGGAAAAGTGAGGCTTAGAGAGTCAAGTGACTGCTCAGGGTCACACAGCTAGCAAGGTACAAAGCCAGGTTATGAACCAAGGATGGCTAGAAATTCTGCGCTCTTTCCATGATGCCACATTCAAGATGAGACGCAGTCACTGCCTTGGAGTATCATAATGGTCTGTTGGGTAAAACCAGGCAGAAATAAAAGATGTGGAGTTGGTGGACCTGGGTTCGAGTTCTGACTCAGCCACTTTTAGACTTTATAACTCAGAAATGGGCAAATGCTACAAATCAGGGCTTGATTTATTGTCGTGTTGGTTGTCTAGACTTGGGACAATTTATTTAACCTCTATGAAGCACTTAGGTCCTAATTTGTAAAATGAGGAAGTTAGTCTAAATGATCCCCCCCAAACTCTTTCTAGCCCCAGATCCTATGATCCCTCCCAAACTACCTTATATTTATTCCGTATATATTTTATGTAAACTTCATAGTTTGTTGTTGCTCTTCCATTAGATTGTAAACTCCATGATGGCAAGAACTGCTTCATTTTTGTCTTTTTATCCCCAGTGCCTAGAATGGTACCAGGCACAGAGCAGACATTTAACAAATACTTATCGGTTGATTAATTGAATTACCCTCTACAATGAAATCGAAATGTATAATTGCAGTAATTGCTAATATGCAGTGGCGAATAAGGTGACCTTATTCCAGCAAGTTGTAGAATGTGTGAACAAGATGGTAAGAAAAAATTCCTGAGGAGGAAAAAAGAGTCAGGGAACACTGGTGGACAGCTTAGTGCCTAGGGCACTTTTCCCAGAGCAAAGCAAAGACATCCATTCCACCTTCTCTCAGAAGGTATGATGGTTTTGTTCTCATTGGTTACTCAAGTTTAAGTGGACAAGTCTTCTTCTTAGGACCAGAATGTCTACACATGTCAGTTGGTAGCCCTTGTTCTGGACTGGAGCTTGGAGCACCTAAATATATCTGGGCCCTGTGGTGTACTGGACCTAGTTCAAATAGGCACCAGAGAGCCAATTGTTAAATTTTCAGTATGACCTGACATCTCAGAAATGGGAAGCACCGCTTGATTTATTGTTCTGTTGATTATCTAAACTTAAGAAAGTGATGGAGGAAATGTTAATGATGTAAATTAAACTTAAGAGTGTGTCATAGGTACATTTTTTTTCATAGAGCTGGTTGTTAAACATTTAGCAGCACACCACAATGGCCTGACCCCCCATGGCACTGAAGCTTCCCTATCCTTCACTAACCCATGTTCTGCCTCCCTTCCCTCTTGGATTCTCTAACTCAATGCCAAACATATCAAAGAAGTTTCTGTGTAAGAGCCAGGTGTTTTCCAGGGGTACCCTCCAGGAAAAAGGTTTCATCCCTTCTTCCTTGTCCAGGGCAGTTTTGAGAAACATCCTCACTCTCATTTCACTGCAATATTAATGGCCAGCACTTGGTCCTCCTTCTCCTTCCCCTAGGTCTGTCCACCGTCAGTGGAGAGTGCCAGGCTGGTTATTACTGTGCAGGAGGTGCAGGTGCCCCAGACCCAGATGATGGGGTGACTGGAGGCCTCTGCCCTGCAGGGATGTACTGCCGTGAGTATCGATTTACTATAGCTCCACGCAGTCCCTGGTGCTTCGTCCCCTATTTGGTGAATCATCCAGTCCCTTCAATTCTCCTTCTTCCCTTTCCCACTCCTATCTTGAATGGAATGATTTTGACCTCTGGCCTGTGTCTGCTACCCTTCTGTGCATAGATGTCCCATCTGTCCATTGCACTTGGGAGCAGTTTAAGACCAAGGGTTGGTAGGAGTGGGAGAGCAGAAGTGCTAGCTCAAATGAAGTTTGATTCTGTGAGCCATGTTAAAGTGGAGATGCCCTATAATCTGGTCCATTATACTTGAGTCCTTGTTAACTCTTCAGTCATGTATTATAGTCTTAATTCTAGCTATTCTGCCAAAGCTACATAGGAAGGGTATATATTTTAGACTAATTGGTACTAGAGGGTATTGGTTTTATTGTTTTCTAGAGAGTGGAGTAGGGAGGGGTACTGTTTGCAGAGAGATGGGAGTTTGAAGCAATCTCTCTGGGGCAGATTAGAATCAGGTACCTGGTTAAAGAAATAAGTAACCTTCCTCTACTGCCTCCTACTGAGAAGATATTGGACTTCCTGGGACAGCTAAGGTCCATGAACCTACTCACATTTAGATTCACTCCACTTAAGGTGAGGTCCAAGTACATTCCTACTGACCCCTTGACCTTAAACCCTCACCAATCTCACTGATTTCTTTAAAAATTGAAACCGTGATCAATATCTCATGTTTTGGCTTTCAGCTGCTGGATCTCACAGGCCCACCCCTTGCCCACCAGGGACATTTTCCAGCGTCCATGGGCAGGTGACACTTTCTAGTTGCCACACATGCCCATCAGGCTTTTACTGCAAGGATTCTGGTCTCAAGGCCCCGAGTGGGAAGTGTCCAGCAGGTGAGATGTGGAGAATGAATAGCCAACATAGGAAGTCATATCAGATGAAGTGGGAGCTCTTTTAGAGCGCCATTTTTTCTATTTTGTTATTACTTGGCATACCACTACCCTGGGTATCCCATGGTGCACAGGAGATCTCAAAAGAGAAAATGGCCCTAGTAAATGGCCAAGAGACCAAAGAGTGAACAATGAGATCAAATTTCTACCCCATCTACCTCAACCCCATCAACATTCTGACTGCCTCCCAAAAAGCGGACATTTTAGGTTGCAAGAGATGATCAACTTGCATCCCACTGGTTCATTTGGGTAGGAACTAGAGTGTTTCTCCAGGAAGAGATAAGTACATAACATTCAGTCAAATCACATGAAATCCTTTCTTCCCAACTACCTGCTACCAATCCTAAATCAACCAAGTAGTCTGGAATATTCATAGAATCTTAGAGAGCCCTAGAGACATTCTACCCAATGGAGAAATTCCTTCCATAGTATTACAGATGGTCATTCAGTCAGTGATTGAATATTTACAGTCAATCACCATTATTAGGCAACCTGTTATTTTGCTGGTCAATCCTAATTGCTAGATCTGTTTCCCCATAACTTACACCCAAATGGAACCAGTTTTTGTTTGTCTGTTTTTCCAACTGAGGCGCTAGTCTACTTTCTCTTCTCTATTTAATATTTAATATTTAAAGACAGATATTCAGTTGCACTTAATCCTTAGTATCCTCATTTCTTTCAAATGTTCTTCATACCACAATATTCTGTCCCCTCCACTATCCGGTGTTGCCTTCTTCTGGGCATGCTCTGGTTTGTCTCTTCCAAGTATGGTTTTGTCTCAGCACATGACTATTTCAGTATTCAAAATGGTATCATCATTGGATGGGATTTCCTTGGAAGGAGCTGGCCAGCTGTGCAGAAGTAGGAGTGAGCATCTGGGCCAAAAACCCTAGTGGTCATTGCCCATTGCCAATATGCAGGTGTAGATTTATGTTGGACAACAAAGTAGTTCATTCCACCAGAGTGTTGATTCATCTCCAAAGTACTGGTCTGGCCTTATCTCCATATTGAAAAGGTATCCTGGCTAGCTCATTAAGCAGATGGGAGAAAGGCACTTTGGAGATATCAGGGGCTCCAGAGCTACTGGGCTCGTGCCCATTATTACCCCCTTGAAATCTGATGATTCCTTGTCTTTACAACCCAGCATGCAGAAGAGAGAAGACTAGAGTAGGTGTTACAAGATCTGGGTTCCAGTCCAAGCACTGGAGACATTTACTAGTTCTATGACCTTGAGAAAAGACGCTTAATTTCTCTGGGCCTCAGTTCTTCCATCTGTACAGTGGGGATGCTGATACCCTGCCTACTTCACAGAGGTGTTGTGAGGGTCAAATGAGATTACATGTGAAAAATTACTTTGTAAACTGTGAAACACTATTTTAAAAATTTGGGCGTTATTGTTAATGTCATCATTCTCATCATTTTGATAAAGTTCAGATAGCCTTGGAACAGGTTGTTACTCTGTGATTCTTGTACCTTTAATGTTCTATGGACTGTTACACAAATGGATAAAAGACCTTTTGTGATGGGATAAATTACTGGGATTATTATTATCATTGACCTCTCTATATATGAGAGGCTACTGATGTCCCCTGGTGGAGCCTTCCTCATTTGTCTTCCCCTCCCCTCCCTGTAGGTTATTACTGTGACTCCAGGACTGGACCAGTCAAAGACTTTCACCTATACCCATGTCCTCAGGGATTTTATTGTCCCCTGGGCACAACCTGGGGCAGACAGAACAGCTGCCCAGTGGGTACCTATGGACCCTGGCAGGGACTGAAGGGCATCGCTGAATGTCAATTATGCCCACCTGGGAAATATTGTGCCCTGGCTGGGCTGTCAACTCCAACAGGTACAAAAACAACCAGCACATAAGAAGAGTGGAGAAGGTTGGGGTAAGGGGGAGAATGGCAAAGGGAATGCTATAGGGAGGCAGCCTGGCAAAGTGGAAAGAAAGCAGAACTTAAGAATCAGTTCCAGTACCTAAATGCCACCTGTGTCACTTTCTGTGAGACCTTAGGTAAATCAGAGGAGGCTCTCTGGGACTCAATTTCCTCATCTGCAAAATGAAGGGGATTGGACCGCCTCTAAAGACCCTCAACCCTGAATCTGCACTTTATAATCTCTGAGTCTTTAAAATAGAAATCTTTAGGAAATTGAAGACTGAATTACAAAGGTCTACAATATCTCGTAATGGAGTCTTTGGACTGAAAACCCTGCCAGAGGTTACCTAATCTCTCCTGGATTGTACTTGTTCACAAGTATTGTACTTATACAGTACAAGTACAGAGGACTAAACATCTCCAAAAAGACTCCACAACTTCTCTAGGAAATTCATTCCTGTTTTCACCAGTCATGTGGCCACCAAGATCTCCCAAAACCTATTAAGTGGCTGGGCTAACAACTGGTCATATGACCTCTTGTATGTCATTCCAGATCTTGGAGCTCCAGTTTCTCAATCTGTAACATGAGTTGGGGGGCTAGACTAAATATTCCTAATTTCTCTTCCAACTCTATCATATTATGTCTCTTCCATTTCTATCCACAATTTTATGGAATTCTGTGATCTTTCCCAAGATCAAGTTGGAGGAAGTAGTTTGTAAGTTGTTGCTGGCTCCAATGGGAATGTAGCTGGTGTGTGGGAAGATCACTTCATAGAAATGGAAAAATACCTCTGCTTGACTACTACAGAAAGGGAAGGATGCTCGCTCTGGCTCCCCTCCTAAAAACAGGAGCCCTGACAAGCCACTCTCCTCTTCCCACCAGGAGTGACCTATTCTCTAGTCTGTAACCTCAGCTCCACCCTCACAGAGGAATTTTTCTATGCATGCAAGGAACAAAACCACGGAGAAGGAAAATTTAATGACCACAGTGCCTGGCCCCTGTACCAGACAGCCAATTGCTATTTTTAGCTCCCAGGGAAGAAGACCTAGATCTATGCTTGCCCCACTTTGGGAGGTTTATAAAAATAGGAAATCAATAAAAGTCTATTTCATTTAGCTCCTGAGCTCCAACCAGAGAGATTTACTCTTCTTACTGATAATTTAAACAGAGTACCTCCTCCCTACCCTTCTTACTTTTCCCTGTCCACTTCGCCATTGTTGAATGTACTCTTTTCTCTGGTTTCCCCCTCACAACAAGAAGGCACACAGATCAGAAACAGTCTTAGTTGGTCAAATCTTTATCTAGAGCAAACCAGCCTCAGTGCTAACTGAAACAGAAATTACAAATGTAACTTTAAAGAGTAGGAAATTTTAAATTTAATATCTGCCTTCTAAAGGTAGGAAAAGTGGGAGGAGGGGGAAAGAAGAGACAGAGCACGTTACTGGCCTTTATCCTGTCTCTTATCCTTTATCAGATTTCCTGGAGAAAAAAACACTTCACAATCATTAATTTGTCCCAACCATACTCTTCCCTGGAGGGCTGATATGTGGGTACTGTGATGGCAAAACCAATAGCACCGGAGGCACCTCCTCACCAAAGATTGTAGCAGCCAGTTGTCTTTAGTGCATTCTCCATTTTTCTCCTCCTTTCCCATCCATCTCTCTCTTCTTCCAAAACACAAGTGTCCCAGATACCTTCTTCTCCAGGGGAAGGAAAACAATGATTTTTTTAAAGACTCACTCATTTCCTACATCTCCCAGGAGCTCATACAGACAGGTAATGAAGACCTCTCTGCCTACAAAAAAAAAAGTGATCTTCAATTACCCACAAGACAAAGTTTTGATTTGCTGTTTCCCATGTGAAGTTCGGTGGCTGAAGAAAAAAGTCAGGTCTTGGTCCAGAACAGAAAAACTAGTCATAACAACCATTAGTTTCTACAGAGGCCAAGTCTCAGCCCTTTTCTCCTCCTCCTCCTCTTCACCAAGAAAGTCTTGATTCATTGGCTTTGAGCATGGGGATTCTTTGCTTTTTTAAAAAAATTATTTATTTTTAAACATTCTTTTCTTTTTAAATTGAGTTCCAAATTTTTTCCCTCCCTCTACCACTGAGAAGGCAAGCAATATACAAGTTATACATGTGAAATCATGCAAAACATTTCCATATTAGTAATATTGCAGAAAAACAAAGAAATTGAGAAAATGACACTTCAATTTGTTCATCAGTTCTCTCTCTGGAAGTGGACTGCATTTTTTCATCATGAGTCCTTTGGAATCGCCTTGGATCATTGCATTGATCAGAGTAACCAAGTCTTTCACAGTTAATCATCATTACAACAATGCTGCTAAATATGTACAATAATCTCATGGTTCTTCAAACTTCACTTTGCATCAGTTCGTATAGGTCTTGCCAGAGCATGGGGATTCTTTAGAGAGAAGGCACATTGCCAGAATTTAGGGACTTTCCTCTCCCCTTTAGAGATCCCTGGAAGGGTCCAATGCCTCCATACGGTCATAGATTGAAAGCTGGAAGGAATCTCAAAGGTCATCTAGTCCAGTGCCCCATTTTACAGATAAGGAGACTGAAGCCTAGAGAGATTATGATTTGCTCAAGTTGAAACAGATACTGTTAGAGGTGGGATTTGAACCCAAGTCTTTCAATTTTATTCCTAGTGTTCTTTCCATTAATGAACCATGTTGACCTAGAAATAAATTAAGAGATGTTACAATTTCTCCACGGTAGATGAAGAGAGAAGAGCAGGCAGGCAGGTATGAATTTTCAGATGTAGAATGTTGGGTAGAGCTGGTTATAGTCCCCATTGGTGTATAATATAGTAAAGAAGAAAGGAAAGCAGTGAGGTACAAAGCTTGGGGATGTCCTCTTTCCTAGGTGACTGCTCTGAAGGTCACTGGTGCAAGGAAGGTGCCTCTGTGAAGAATCCTACAGACGGGGTGCTAGGCCTTCTCTGCCCCCCAGGGCACTACTGTCTCACAGGTATAATAACCTTCTCAGGACCAAACAGAAGGAGGTTTCTGATGAAGAAGACTGGCAATTCCTCTGTAGCACCTAGTCATTGGGCAAACATTGGACTATATGGACCCTTAGCCTTTCTTTCAAATATTATCTTATGATCCAAAAGTCTTTGTTAAGTACCCATTGAAGGAAGTGCAGTTGTGCATGTTTGGTCTTCAGACAGGCCATTCTCTAGAGCCACCTGGGATGCCCTACCTTCTTGTTTTCTGCCAGTCCTATCCCCTCCTCCAAAAAATATATAATCACAAAACTGATCTCCAGACAGCTTTTCTTGACTGATTTGACCTAATTCTTCTCCTCTCCTCCCTCTGCCCGCATTCCATGGTTTATGCTTCACCGCTACCTGTTAAACTATCATTTTTCTAACCCATTTTCCAAATGTATCTATTTTGTCTCCTGAACCAGACACTCAATTTTTGAAGGACATGGACTTTCCTTCTCCCACAATGTTCAAGAAAGAATTCTGCCCACACTCAGTATACATAGAAAAGGAAAGTACAAAGGGGAAAAGGAAAAGAAAAGAGAAGCTATGAAAGAAAAAAAATAGCCAAGACAAGGATTTGTAATCCAGGGTCTATGGACCCCAACTATAGACAGATTTCAGGGACTATATGATGAGGGGCAGAAGGAATCACATCTTTGTTTTTGCTAACTTCTAGCTGATGTTTAATGCTTCCTTCGATTATTTAAATATATTATTCTGAGAAGGGGTCCAGACACTTTACTAGACATATATGGGATATGGGAAAACAAAACAAGTTAAGAACTCCCTGGTCAAAGACAAAACTTCCATTCAATAAACAACTCTTTCTCTAAAGAGATTGCTGAAAGTTGTCTGGATCTTTCTTCTTTGCCTCATTGATTTCTGTAGGAACACAAAGGCCAACGCCATGCCCACCAGGCACATGGTCCAAGGAAGGGAACCGGAACCAAGATGGGTGCCAACCCTGCCTTGGGGGCCCTTCCTGTAATAGCAGCAGCCCACTAGCTCTCACCAGACCCTGTAACCTGAAGTAAGTAGCTTCTTTTCTCCTCACTCCTAGGATCAGAGCAGGAATGAACACTAAGTCAGGTCTAACCAAAGACCTAAGAAAAAGATGAAAGAAAGAGCTACCTTAGTCCTCTATGATCCACTCCTGAGAGGGTCTTCAAGGCAGGCGATATTGGGGAGCTTAATGTGTCTGCACCTAATTTTCAAAGGATTTGTGTGTAGCAATAAAGCATAGTCATCATTTCCCAGGCAGGTTAGAGTGTCAATCATTTCAGCTTAACATTTCTCTTCTCAAAACTGGCCCCATTCTCCCACTCTAGACGCCTATAGAAGGGATCAGGAAGATGAAATGAGGCCGAAGGGAATCAGCAGGCCACTTTGGAGTAGATCGTCCAAAGCCCTAAGTCTCATCTAAAGAGTTCCCCTCCCACTCTAAACATCCACTAGCTAGATTGAGATTGTAAGGCCTCCAAGCCCCAGATGTAAGTCATTCCCTTTTTCTTGCCCTGCACTGCCCTAAAAGTAGAAGTTTCCAACCTATAAGGGATAGTCTCAGCTAAAGTCCTTTTTAATTCCATTCATACTGCTCCAGGTTTCACTGCACTGAGGAGGCTATCCTGGCCTACCTCACAGATGGGGGGCCTTGCTACACCGGATACTTCTGTTCCCAGGAAACAAAGTACCCCACCTCTTGCCCCCTTGGCTCCTACACACCTTTTAAAAATTCAGCTGAATGTCACATCTGTCCCAGTGGCCAATACTGTGTCCCAGGGCAGAAGCCACAGCTCTGCCCACGAGGTGAGTGTCCCAGCCTCTGCCTGGCAGAGGATGAGGGGCAAGGGGAGGATGAGGTTGAAAGTATCCATAGCTTATCTTTTTCTCGCTTCCCTCTGACAGTGCTCTGCTCTCAGTATTTACTCTTCGGGGCTTGGGGTTTGTTGTTTGTCCTTCGTTCTTGAAGAGGACCAATAACATCAGGGAGGTGATGTCATGACTTGCAAGAGAATTGGATTTAAGTGAAGGAAGACTGTGCAAAGTCACCAGCCTCACTCTCTCCTCCAGGGTCACCTGGGTCCAGTGACAAGATATAGATCAGGACGACTGGAGATGGCCCCAGGGTTTGGGGAGCTCTCAAGGAAAGGAGATCAGAGGAACAATATCCCTGAGAGACCATTTCAGCAGCTCTGACTGATGAAATAATAATCCTAAACAACCCCCAAGTTTTATAGAAGTTTCACTAGCAGAGCGTTTTAACATCTGCCAGGAAGACCTGAGGTCAGATGCTACCTTTGAAACTTGCTGTCTGTGTGACCTTGCACAAGTCACAGAAACTCCTTGGAGTCCCAGTTTTCTCATCTGTAAAATCAGAGGGCTGGACTTGATGGTTTCTCAGGTGCCCTCCAGCTCTCAGTCTACAATCCCATCGTCATATTAGCTATTATTTTAACCTCTTTGAGGAATGGGTGTCATTGCCTCCATTTTACTGGAGATGTTGGAGAGAAAGGTGTCATGATTTGTCCAAGGGTAAAGGGGGGAGAGAAGGCAGAAAACCAGAACTCAGGTCTCCCTGCTACTCCCTGTCATACCACCTTTTCCCAGTAAGACAAGCTGTGAATGAGGGAAGGAATCCCACCAGAGGAAGTCAAAGGCAGAGGACCAAGGGCCTGGACCCAGGGCCAGGCCAGAAAAAGTCTGAACCAAGCTGGGCACCTTGTTCTCACTTCCTCCTCCTTCTCTATCCCCTATTCTTATCCCTGCTCCTCTACAGGATTCTATTGCCCTGAAGGGACAGGAGTAGACTGGCAGCCATGCCCTGCAGGCACCTATGGTCCTGTGCCTGGGTTAAGCGGCCTGATGGAATGCAGAGTCTGCGATAAGGGCAGGTTTTGCCTGAAGGCCAATGCCACAGATGTGAGTGGAGAGTGTTGGGCAGGCTACTTCTGCTCAGGAGGATCAAGATGGCCAAACCCAGAACCTGGCACAGAAGGTACTATGGCCTTTCTTCTAGTACACGGTCACCTTAGCTTCCTGGGTGAGGAAAGGCACCCCTCCCCCATTAACTACAGCACAAAGAGCCAGGGAACTTGTTCTGTTCAAAGCATCTGCATCCCAGTGGGCCCTCAGTGATCCCAGACTATCCACTGAATGTATCCCCTGATAAGCCAGAACCTTCCTGGGGGAGAGTTCTTCCCTTTGGACTGGGGAAAGTTTTTGTTTCTGTTTTCTGTCAGGGTTCCTCTTCCCACCCAATTCTTCCTCCCCACCCAGGCTCGAAAGCAAAACCAAAAAAAAAAAAAAGAGAGACAGGCCCTCAAGAGAATGTGACAAAGAACTCCTCCTAGATTCTATTCCAGTTTCTGTCACTGACTTTATCCAGGCTCTCTGGATTTTAGTAAGCTTACCTCATGCCCTCAATTCATCATACTCACTAACTCCCTGCCCTTACCACAGGGTGGGAGGATCCTAAAGCCGTAGTCTAAATGTACAGCTCTTTCTTCCTGATCTCTACCCTGTTATTCTACTGTCCCAATCAGCATGGGTTGGGGAAGGGAGAAGAGAATAGAATAGAATATGGCTTATATCCTTGTGCTGTTCATTGATTCAAATTTTCCTAGAGTCTGGCCCATGGAAGGGACTCCAGTCTAAGGTAATAGGAAGGGAAAGTGGGTAAAGCAGTCCTTGGCACTGACTATCCCACAAGGTGATTATGCTGAGGGGAAATTATAATCCTGAGGGCAGCTCCCTGGGGAAGGCTTTCAAATGACCAGTTGATCACAGCAAGCCTAAAAACGTAGGGCCGAAAGAGGGCCTTAAGAGATCATTTATTTGTGGGGAATTGGTTCTGTTTGAATAGTCATATACTTGTATATGTCACTTGTCACTTGTCTAGTCATATACAATATAGAAAGACATTTCTTTATAACAGATTTTGTTTTTCTTGACCTCTCAATGTGGCGGGGGGGAGGGGGGGGCGAGAATTCAGAACTGAAAATAAAATGAAATTTAATTAAGAGATCATTTAATTATTACTCTTAGCTTTAATAATAAACACACAACTCACCTCCAGGTCACCAAAAATCTCTCCTGTTTTCAGCAAAGGAGACCCCATCACCACTATGTCCCCTCCAACTGAACAGTTCCCATAGTTAAGAAAAGTTTCCCCATTTGGCTGCCAGGTTGCCTAGTGGGTAGCACTCCAGACCTGGAGTCAGGAAGGTCTGAATTAAATCCTGCCTCAGATACTGTATTAGCTGTGTGACTTTAGCTCTCCTGGACTCAATTTCTGCATCTGTAAAATAGGGAGAATAATGGCACTTACCTTACAGGATTATTGTGAGGCTCAAATGTCATAACGTTTGCAAAATGCTTTGTAAACCTTAAACTCTCTATAAATGCTAGGTGTTATTGCAGCCTGTTTATTTATGTTGTTAACCCATTAATGAGTTACAAAGGGGTACTGAGAATGTCTGAGGAAGGGACTTTGGAAGTTACCTCATCCTTGTTTTACAAGGAGATTGAGGTTACGTTTTTGCCCAATGTCACAGTCAAAGACAGACCAGGCTCTGACTCTGCTGTTTTTTCCAATATAACACACTCCTTTCTTCCCATACCCTTGAGTTTGATTCTCTTTAGTATTCAGTAGGGGAAGGAGGGGAGCAGGAGCTGAAGTGACCCTGGCTCTCAGCAGCTGTCAGGCTGACCTTGTTTCTCCATTCCAGGTGAGGCTGGTCCTTGCCCTCAAGGGCACTACTGTCCCCGAGGCTCTGCTTCACCCCAACCTTGTCCTCTGGGCACCTTCAGCCAGCGAATCAAGCTAAGCTCAGAGGTAGGAAGACTACTGGTGTGGGAAAGGAAGGAGGAGGGGGCCAGGTTATGAGGGCTCTGTTCTAAATATGGATGAACAATTGTACCTTAAGAGTTCACATCTCCAGCTAAACATTCTTACAGAAGCTAGGAAGCCAGGACTATGGGCCTCAAGTCCTCATTTACTGAATAGAGCTTTTCTTTGGTTAGACATTCTCCACCAGTCATGTGTAAGTTATCTACCTCTGTGGGATCCTGAGGAGTCTGCAAGGGGTTGTGGCAAGAGCCCTGGACCTGGAACCAGGATAGGATGAGATCCAACTCTTCCTCTTAATGGCTAAGAGATCTTATTCAAGTCATGTGCCCCACTTGGGTCTCAGTTTCCCTTTCTTTAAAACAATGGGGTTGGACTAGATAATTATGGAATCATAGATGTAGAGCTGAGTATGCATAGCTAGAGGAAAGACCATGAAGAAAAGCAATCAGGATCTGAGAGAAGCCGAGGGGATCTCAGAGAATTGAGAGGAAATAGGGCTTCTTCCTGTGTTGTCACTCAAGCCAAGTGAAGGCCATGGGAAGAACAAGGTTTGTTGGTTGGCAACGACATTTCAGTCTGAACCAGTTTAACACCATCTTGTTAAGGGGCAGAGCAGGAAGTACAAAAGACTTAATTCCTATTTATGCTCACGATGATGCTGGGGAAAAATCTTCTCATTTCCCCATCTGACAAGTGGGGAATGTTCAGGGGATGGAGGAAATCCCTGCCAGAGCCACAGATGTGTAAAGAACTCCATTTCAGCAAAGCACTTTCTCTGGGCTCCCTCTCCCAACTGGAATATGACTGGCAGGTTAGCTTGCCAGAGAGCAATAACTGCTGCTTCTCTAGGATAATGCAATCTGCAACGGATTTAACACCGTCAACCTTTAATTATCTGGGTGAAATTTGCAGCTTGATAGAAGCACATTTTTAATGCCCCATTCCCCAGTACGGTGAGGCAGCCAGATGGCACAGTAGGTAGAGCGCTGGGCCTGGAGTCAGGAAGACCTGAGTTCAAATCCAGCCTCAGACACTTACTAGCTGTGTGACCCTGGGCAAGTCACTTAACCCTGTTTGCCTCATTTTCCTTATCTGTAAAGTGAACTGGAAAAGGAAATGGCAAACCACTCCAGTATCTTTGTCAAGAAAACCCCAAGCGGGATCACTAAGAGCCAGATATGACTGAAACAACAGAACAACAACCCAGTATAGCAGTAACAGCTAGTCTTTATATAGTGCTCCATATATGTTATCTCATCTGATCCTCACAGCAACCTGGGGAAGTAAGTGCTATTATTATCCCATTGTGTAGATGAGGAAAATAAGGCTGAGAAGGGTTAAGTGACTTGCCCAGAATCTAGAAAGTAGCTAGTAAGTATCTAAAGAAGGATTTGAACTCATGTCTTCCAGATTGAATTATGCCACCTGACTGCCTAAATTATTTTTATCAGACACAAAGTGGTGAGGGGGGATGAATTACAAATATTTTCTGAAGAAAAACATGATTAGGAGATTACATCGTATAGAATGCATTGCTAAAACAAATGCAGACGACTTTGTGGTTATCGGCTGTTTGGGATATTCTGGAGAGGTGAGTACCCACACATATGCTGCCGGTGGTGTTTCCTGCAGGGCGACTGCTCCCCTTGCCCCCCTGGACATTACTGCAACACCACAGGCCTCACAACCCCATCTGGTCCATGCAGTGAAGGTTTCTTCTGCCTAGGGGGAGCGATCGTCCCCAACAGCCCCATCAGGGACCAGAGGGGAGGCCCTTGCCCCACAGGTAACTACTTTCCACCATGGGAGTCCAGGTCTCCAAAGTCTTGATTAAGAACCCAGGCCGGATGGGACACCTGCCCCAGCACGGGCCAGGCAAGGTCCTTCTCCTGAGTTTCAGCAAGCTTCAATCATTGCTTCTCCCTCTGCATCTGGGAATGAATAGAATCAGGCTTGAAGGCCTAACTGCCCTCTGGGAAAACTTTGCGCCTAAGTACCAGCCTGGGGTCTTTGGAGGGATGTAAGGAGGAGAGGCCTGCGTTACTTCCTCATACCCTTGCTGCCTGATTACCTTGCAGGACATTTCTGCCCCAGGGCCAGTGTGGCCCCGAAGGTCTGCTTGGCAGGTTCCTACAACCTTCTCCCAGCCCAGAGCAGCTGTAAGCCGTGTCCCCAGGGGTAAGAATCAATGTGACAGGTACTGCCCCCTGCCATCCCCAGGTGCTATCTTTTTCCAGACAGCATTTCCCCTCCTTCTACCTCTAATTGTGCACCTGGCTCCTAGTCTCCCTGCCTATTTACCTTCTTACTTCTACTATCCCAGGCTCAAGAACACAGAAGTAGTTTTTCCCTCAATGTTTTCTGTTTGCTTCTTTACTTACAAGAGGAAAGAATAGGATATAGGCATACCCCAAAAATATTTCAGATTTGGTTCCAGAATACCACAATAAAGCAAATATCACAATAAAGTGAGTCACACAAATTTTTTGGTTTCCCAGTGCATATAAAAGTTATGTTTACACTATACTGTAGTCTATTAAGTGTGCAATAGTGTTATATCTTTTTCTAATGTACATACCTTAATTTTAAATACTTTATTACCATAAAATTGACACTTTTACCATAAAATTTATTGCTGTAAAAATGCTAACCATTCTCTGAGCATCAGCGAGCTGGAATCTTTTTGCTGGTGGAGGGTCTTGGCTCGATGTTGATGGCTGCTGACTGATCAGGGTGGCAGATGCTCGAGGCTGGGTTGGCTTTGGCAATTTCTTAAAACAAGACAACGGAGTTTGCCACATTGACTGATTCTTCATTTCACTGAAACCCTTAGAGGCCACCGTAGGGTTATTGATAGGCCTAATTTTTATATTGTATCTTGGGGAACAGTGAGGCCCTGGGAGAGGGAGAAAGATGGGGGAAAGAGCCAGTAGATGGAACAATCAGAACATACCCAATATTAATGGATTAAGTTCATCATCTTACATGGGCGGGTTCATGGTGCCCTAAAAAATTACAATAGGAACATTGAGGATAATTGTTCACAGATCACCACAACAGATATAATAATAATGAAAAAGTTTGAAATGTTGCGAAAATTACCAAAACACAGCACAGAGACACAATGTGAGCATGTGCTGTTTGAAAAATAGAGATGGTAGATTTGCTTAACACAAGGTTGCCACAAACCTTTAATTTGTAAAAAAAAAAAAAAAACCCACAATACCTGTGAAGCACAACAAGGTAAAGTGCAATAAAATGAGGTATGCCTGTACATAAATATTAGGAATAGGATTTAAGATAATGGAGAGAAAATACATTTTTAAAATTATATCTAGACCTAAATTTGCTAAGCTCTTCTCTGGCTGAAGTGTTTCAGAAACAGCTTGTCCCCATGATTCCCTGCCTAGGGAACTCATACTTTCACATGCTCTTTTCATCTAGCCCTCTAGCACAATGGCATTTCTTTCTCACCCACTTCACTCTTCTCCACTTCATTCCAATTCATCCTCAATCCCCAAATTGTAATTCACCCAAGTAGATCCAGGCTCTCTCTCAGTCCATCAGGAAGACGCTTGGTCTCTGCTAGGCTTTTGCTGCCGCAGCAATACTTTTGGGAGGAATCATTGGGCGAACTAGATATCTCCTGTCCACCATGTTAAGGGAGGAAAGGACAGAAAAACACCAGAAAGGAATGCTGCCTTATTTGTGCCCATTCTCCTTTAAAAAAATAGGAACAATTCAAATTGGCACCCCATTCACTACCAAAATTCCCAAAAGTCACTCCCTCTTTTCACAGTCTGTCCAGAGAAATGGCCCCTGAAGTCCTCAGGGCCACCATCCATACATCTATACTATCTTAGGGGGAAAAAGTGGTTTTCTCTTTCCTTAAGAAGTTTCAAGGAAGGAAATGTCACAAGATCCCCTGGCAGTGTATCCCAATATCACACAGTCCCCATGGTGGTTGGCAAAGAACACTTTACAACATCAATATACTCTCTCTTCTCACTGAAATGTAAGCTTATCCTTTCCTCCTTGGGAATAGAGAATGATGGCTCCCCAGATAAACCCCAAAGACTGTCATTAAGGCGTCACTCAAATATCTCATCTCCATACCACATCATATGGTGGCATTGGACTCCATAGAACACTCTAGCTCTTCATAGGCAACCCCTAAGCTGGCAGTGAGCTTGGAAGAATATTCTCTTTTTCTCTCCCTTATGTAGTTTCTTCTGCCCAGAAAATTCTTCCTCCTTGGTTGGGAATGAGTGTCCTGCCGGTCACTATTGTCCTCCTGCCACAGCCTTGGCTTCCCAATTCCCTTGCCCCAGAGGGACCTACAATCCTCAGAAAGGCGGCGGCCAACTATCTGACTGCATCGCCTGTGATCCAGGTAAGAGGAATAGAGAAAACCCTCAGACTCATTTTGTCTTTATTAACCCTGTAGGTAGAGGTTAGTATTAGCCTGGTCGATTAAAGTAGGGTCAGCCCTAGTATAATAAAATTATAATGATTACAATAATAATAATAGTTTATATATACAGAAACATATATATAGTGTGTGTGTTCTGCACACATAATCTCATTTCATCTTCATAAAAAGCCTATGCAGCGGATACTGTTAATTTTAATATCCCCATCTTACAGATGAGGAAACAGAGGCTCAGGCAGGTTGAATTAATTGTCCATGAAAATAATAATGACTGACACTCACGTAAGGGTTTCAAGTATACAAAGCTATTAGTGTACAGGGTGTCCCAACAAGTCAATGCAGTTTTGAGTTTATTAAAACTTTAAAGATCTTAAATTTTTCCCTAAGATTTTTGGGATACCCTGTATATTATCTCATGAAAGCCTCATAACAACCCTGCGAAGGAGGTTCTGCTGGTATTCTTAGCCCCATTTCACAGATCATGTGAAGTTAAGTGACTTCCCCATCAATAATATTAACAGCAGCATTTAAACTCAGGAGTCAGGTCTCCCTGACCCCGGGTCAGTCAACAAACATTTGTTAAGTGCTTATTATGTGCCAAGTACTATGATAAAAACTGGGGATATAAAGAAAAGCAAAAGCAGATCCTGTCCTCAGGGAGCTCCCATTCTAACGGGGAAGACCCCATTGGGAATAACTAGGTACATACAAGATACATAGACAATAGGGAGAAGGTAATCTCACAGGAGGAGGCACTAGCAGCTAAAAGGGACCTGGAAAGGCCTCTAGTAGAATGTGGGATTTAAGCTGAGTCTGTATAGAAGCCAGGGAAGCAAAGAGGCAGAAGTGAGGGAGCGGAGCTTTTCCACACATGGGGGAACAGCCAAGGCAAAGACATGGAGATGGGAGATGGAGAGTTGTGCTTGAGAAACAGTACTCTTTCCGCTAAGCCACACTGCCTCTCTGCTCACATGGGTAGTATGGCAGAAGCCAGACTTGAAATGAGGTTTCTCCTGCCTCCGAGTCTAGAAGTCTTTAGGTACTATACTTTAGGCTGGGAGGTATGTAAACACGAGAGAGAGAGAGAGAGAGAGAGAGACAGACAGAGACAGACAGAGACAGAGACAGACAGACAGAGACAGAGAGACAGAGAGAGAGAGACAGACAGACAGAGACAGACAGACAGACAGAGACAGAGAGGCAGAGACAGACAGACAGAGAGAGACAGACAGACAGACAGAGACAGACAGACAGACAGAGACAGAGAGAGAGACAGAAAGAGAGAGCCAAAGAGACAGACAGATAGACAGATAATTAAGCACTTTCTATGTGCCAGGCACTGGGGTTACAAAAATAAGAAATGAGACTGTTTCAACTCTTAAGAAGCTTATATCCTAATGGGAGGAAGATAACACATAAAGACAAGATGGAAGGGGGTAGGGTACCCACTTGACAATGCCCAGCCAGTGAAACAATAGAGCAGGCCAGAGTAGCCTGGAAGGGAAGTGAACAAGTTGGCTGGGACTTCCAGTGAAAAAACTCACCAGTTATCTAGTCTGTCTCAGGGCAGAATCCTCCTAAGAGAGGCAAAACTACTGATGTGTAGGTGGAGTATGATGGAGAGTAAACCAGGAGGAAAATGAGCTGCTTGCCTGGGATTTCTGATGATATGATGGACACTAAATAAATAATTAGGGCACGTAGGTGGTATTTGACTTCATGAGTGAAAAGATACATGGGAGTAAGAGAGAAGAAAGCACATACCTAGCTGATCCAAACACGAGAAAGAAAAAACTAAGGCTATGTTACAAATTATCATCAATAGCCTAAATAGAATAAGATGGGCAGGTAGGTGGCACAGTGGATAGAGGACTGGACCTGGAGTCAAGAAGACTCCTCTTCCTGAGTTCAAATCTGTTTTCAGACATTTACTAGCTGTGTGACCCTTGGCCCTGTTTGCCTCAGTTTCCTCAAATGTAAAATGAGCTGGAGAAGGAAATGACAAATCACTCCAGAATCTTTGCCAAATAAAATCCCAAATGGGGTCATGAAGGGTTGGACATGACTGAAACAGCTGAAAAATAAATAATTATTGTTTGACTCCTCAAGAGTACCAATAGGGTAAAGGTAGGGTTTGGACTTAGAGAATCCTTAATGTAACAGGACAGGCATTTTGTTTTTTACAACTCCAGCTCTTCCTCTCACCTTTCCCTACAGGCATGTACTGCCCTGTGCCTGGACTGGCCCAACCTTCTGGGCCCTGCAATGCAGGATTCCATTGTACCAGAGGAGCCTCCCTCCCCAAACCCATTGATGGAGTCACAGGAAATCTCTGCCCTTCTGGCCATAGCTGTCCCCAGGGCAGCCCAAAACCTATCCCTTGTCCCCCGGGTAAGACCAAAAATTGTTTCTCAAACATTCAATATCACTGGTTGCCAACTAATGGTCTACAGAGCTCTGTAGCACTATGGAGAGACATGGAGGAAGATGGAGTCTCTGTCCCTTAAGGAGTTCCTCAGCTAATAGAAGAGAAGAACCCCTTAGTCCCTGCCCTGAGGACCTCCAATCTAATGGACAGAATATGGTCTCTTCCCTTAGGACGCTCCCAGTCTGATGGATCATGTCTCCATCTGAGCATTTTCTTTCTTAAGAAATAGAACTGGGAATTCCTATTTTACAAGCCACAAGAGTAAATGAATAAGAAAAGAAGGGACAGAATAATGGGAGGGGCCAGAGCCTAGCAAAATTAGCCAGGGAGAACTTTATGAAGATAGAGAGCCTTGAGCGAGAGTTTGAAGGAGGGGACAGATATGGAATAATGAAGAGACGGAGTGGTTGGGGGAGAGAAGAACTATATAAATGCCCAGGGGGAGTACTGAGTAAGCTGCATGTGGGGATAAGATTTTCTTAACTAAAGCTAAGACTCCCCAGAGGGGAGTAAAGGAAAAAGAAAGTGGTAAGACATCAGCAGGGAGGAGGAATGTTGAGAACTGGTGGAAGAGGCCTGGCTGCCTCTGTAGCAGCCTAGTCAGTGGAGATGCCCCCTGGCCCTGTCTGTGGAGGTTCTATCTCCCTTTGTCTTACCTCCTTATAATTGATTTGTGTGTCATTCCTGATCTTGTGGCCCTGCAGGCTCTTTTCTGCCCTTCCCAGGGTCCCCATCAACGAAGGACTGCCAACCATGCCCAGCTGGCTGGTTCTGCTCCCAGCAAGGCCTGAGCTTCCCAGAAGCAGCATGTGAGGGAGGTTGGTTCTGCCCCATCGCCTCAATTTCTGGGCACAACCCAGGTAAGACTCCAGCATCTTCTCCATGCCTAAAGGAAAGAGTATTGTGTGGCTACTATGTATGTGGCCTTCCATATCAGCCAGATGAAAGGATCCCCTTCCCTGACCCTTCCTAAGATGACCATGACTTCTGTATGTTCTGGCTGAGAATTTTCAGACTCTGAGCTTAGAATAAATCTCCCTCCTCATCTTCACCTCCTGATTTCCTTGGCTTCTTTCAAGTCCCAGATAAAATCCTACCTTCTGCAGGAAGCCTTTCCTGATCCATCTTAATTCTAGTGCCTTTGCCCTGTTGATTATCTTCAATTTTGTCCTGTATATAGCTTGTTTGTACATACGTTGTTTGCACGTCATCTCCCCCATTAGATTGTGAGCTTCTGGAGGGCAGGGGTTGTCTTTTGCCTTTCTTCGTATCCCTAGCACATAGCACAGTGCCTGGCACATAGTAGGTGTTTAATAAATGCTTATTGACTGACTGATTACCATCCATGGAAAGGTACAACTTCTCTCAAGCCATACTTGCCAGGTTTATGATACAGATATTGGAGGAAAGTTCACAGGAATGACAGAGCTAGGGGACCTTAGAGAATATCTAATGAATCCAGGGGTGGAAAATCTGTGGCCTCAAGGCCACATGTGGCCCTCTAGGTTTTCAAGTATGACCCTTTGACTGGATTTGTTCTGTGAAGATTGGATTCGGTCAAAGAGCCATGCTTGGGACCTAGAAGTCTACATGTAGCCTCGAGGCTGCAGGTTCCCCAACCCTGAAACCACACCCCCTCACCCCACTCCCATTACAGATGAAGAAAACGAAACAGAAAAAGTCATATAGCCAGTAAATAGCAGAATCAGAATTTGAAGCTTCTCTGTTTACAAATCCAGTGCTCTTTCCCCTGGACCATAGAGGTCCACCCCTTTTCTAGGTTTAGTAAACTCAGGTGAAAACAGACCCAATTTCTTTTGAGGGAGGAAGGCAGGGCAATTGGGGTTAAGTGACTTGCCCAAGGTCACACAGGTAGTAAGTGTGTCAAATGTCTGAGGCCAGATTTGAACTCAGGTCCTCCTGACTCCAGGGCTGGTGTTCTACTCACTTCGCCACCTAGCTGCCCTTATTTTTTTTCAGACCCAATTATATAAGAAGAGTATAGGCCTATGTATAATGTGTGCAAACTCTTTCAAGTGAGCAGGAAAAAGACAATTAAAAGGAAGACAATTAGGACAAAGGCCCTTACAGTGACCCTTGTTCTCGTGTCTTTCCAATGTTTTCCCTAGAAAGAAGGGGAGCACTCCCACAGCAGGAAGGGTACCTTCTGTCTTTTATTTCCTAGGTTATCTCTGTCCCCTTGGCCATTACTGCCCCACTGGCAGCCCGGAGCCCCAACTCTGCCCCTCTGGACAGTATCAAGATGAGATTGGACAGAGCCAATGCAAGATGTGTCCAGCTGGAAAGTAAGAGGCTGTGGATCATGGGTATTTTCAAACCTTGTCTCTCCCTCTTAGCTCTAACTTCCCTTTCTTGCCCTGTTTCTCCAGCCTTCTCCCCAGGTAAGTAGTACTTACATCTGCATGAGCCTGGAGACATTTTTACAATCACCATTCTCAAAAGAAGCAGAAGGATGACCAAGTAATAATGATAAGTCTCATTGGTTTGAAAGCACTTTACGATTACCACAGCTTTTCCCAGTTTCATACATTTTCTCATATTTGATCTTCTCACTAACTCCATGACAATCAGGTATCATCTCCATGTTGCATATGAGAAACTGAGACGGTAAATCACTTGTTTCTAGAACCCCTCAGGAAATAACAAAGCCAAGACTGGAGTCAAAGTTGCTTTCCAATTTGGATGTTCTCTCCCACAAGGAAGAGATCACAGCCATTTGCCCATCCTGGCCACTCTTGTCCATGACCCCTCATAAGTTTTCCAGAACGGTTCTACCCAGCATCCTGAAGGCCTTTCTCACTTTCTTCTCACATGGAGAGGGTACAAATGAAGCATTCTGGTTGTCCACCCTCTCACCCTCACCACATGCCCAGCTCGCTTCTCTTTATAACATACATTCCTCTCAGGAAGTCTTTTACTCCTGTTCAGCTTCAAAGCTCCTCCATGGTCATATGTCATATCCTGCTCCCACCCACCATGTACCTCTCCATTGCTCTACAATACATATATAAAATATACATTATACATATATACATGCATGTATATATGTATGTGTATATACATATGTATGAGTGTATATGCATATGTACATATATGTGTATATACATATATACACACATATACATATATATACAATACATATACAAAATATATATGTTGAAAGTTCAAAGATTACAAAAGAAAAGGCAACATTTGATACAAGAGCCTGAGTCTTAGGTTTCCCCTAGTTGCCATCTCCCTTGTCAAGCCTTTCCTATGAGTATCTTTTGAGCCTCAAAATTCATAGGAGAGAGGCATTCATGAGATCATAGATTTTAAAGCTAGAATTTAAATTAAAATTTAAAATTTAAATTTAAAGCTATATTGAGTCCAGCCTCCTCATTTTACAAATAAGGAAAGTGAGACCTGAAGTAATTAAGTGATTGGCCTAGGAACACATAGCTAATAAGTGCCT
Source organism: Trichosurus vulpecula (assembly GCF_011100635.1). Taxonomy (NCBI): domain Eukaryota; kingdom Metazoa; phylum Chordata; class Mammalia; order Diprotodontia; family Phalangeridae; genus Trichosurus; species Trichosurus vulpecula. The sequence goes on from NC_050574.1 coordinate 177,839,291, forward strand.
GAGGTGGGATTTAAACCAGAGTCTTCTGATTGCAAATCTAGTGATCTATCTACTGCCGTATCTCCACCCTGCCTCTTCAGGATTACGCCTGCCTTGACAATACTGCTTCCAAACCATTTTTATGGCTGAGCCCCCTGGAATAGCCCTTTTGTGTATCAGAATGCCTGAGGAATGTCAGTTTTCCTTCTGTGTAACTCATCCAGCCCCTCCAGACCTGACATCTTTTGTGTTCACAGGTTCTGTCCCTCCAGAGTCCAGTCATCAGGACCTGAGGATCCCATTTGGCCAGTGGACTGTCCAGTTGGCTACTACTGTCCACCAGGCACACAGTCCTCTACACAACATCCCTGTCCCAGTGGTACCTTCAGTGAGATACCAGGGGCAAGCAGTCCTGAGGAATGCCAACCTTGTCCAGCAGGGCAATTTTGCAATTCAGGTGCCTAGAGTCTTTGGGACTTTTCCTTTTCTAGAATAAGGCAGAAACTCTCATTTTGAACACGCACATGACCCTCTTTCAAATGGAAAACTTAAGCACATGATGAAGGTGTCAATTGGTGGGTTACCTGACTCCTCATAAAATTTATGCACAAATTCAAATAGGGTTAGGGCTGTCAATGGAGAGACAGGCAAACTTGGGAAGACAGAGTGCTGAACTTGGAGACAAAGAGGCCCGAGTTCAAATGCTGATTCAGACACTTACTAGTGACTTAACATCTCCCAATGTCAGTTTCTCCATCTGTAAAATAGGTATTATAATAATAGCACCTACCTTGCAGGGTTGTCATGAGCATGAAATGACATACTCCATGTAAAGCACTTTCCCTTGAAGCACTATATCAATTATTATTATTTCCATTATTTATTTATTTATTTTTCCCCAAGAGTTGATGGCAAAGTTGGGATCTGAACCTAGGTTTTGCTGATATTAGTGCTGAGAATCCGTTTTACCTGTCTTTCCAGCGACGGTACTTCTGGAATAAAACACCTCTTCTAGCAAACACTGTATGCAAATTTTAAACTGAGAGTAGTGAACAATAACATGCTGAGCATAAGGGTAGAGATGGGGAGGGCAAAGGGAGGAAGAGTTTAACTGGTTCCATGGGATTGAATTTAAGTCCCTGACTCCTGCATTTCAGAAGGAGTCAAATAGTCTCAGTTCTGACTGAGCTGCCCTTGTTGATCTCCTAGATATCAGTGTCCATGGTCCTGAAATGTGCTCCCAGGGCCACTTCTGCCCACCTGGCACCCAATCACCTACACAGCATCCATGCCCTCAGGGTACATTTGGACCCAGGACAGGGGCCACGAGCGAACTGGACTGTGAGCCGTGCCCAGCAGGTAAGTGGAATCTGCGCAAGAAGACCCTAAGCGAAGTCCAAGTTAGGGGATAGGGTATAAGGATGGGGGAGGGAAGGAGGGAAGAAAGGAACCAAATCAGTGTAGGAGAGTCCCTAGGTTGTCTGCTCTCTTCATGAGAAAATATGAAGGATAAGAGATAAGCATTGCCAACTTTACAATGTCTCCTAAACCCCTGGAGACGTGAGCATAGAAACTCAAATATGCTTAAGTCCGTGAAACTGGGACAATCCCCTGCCCACCCACTACCTCCATTTGACTAACTAGCAAGACTTGCTGGCTCCCTGGATGCCTGGCACACTTTGTACCTCCTGCTCCCTCTTCTAATATTTAATTTCAAAAACAGGGATAAAAGGGCAGGTCTTGCAACCATAAGAACTAGGTTTGAGTCCCAGCTCCACCACTTACTAACTATGTGACCCTGAGCAAGTCACATGACCTTTCTAAAACCTCAGTTTCCCTAACTGTAAGATGAGGATAATAATAGCATCTACCATACAGGGTTGTTGTGAGGATTAAATGAGATACATATGTAGAGCTCTTTGTAAATTAAAGAACTATACAAATGCCAGTTGTTATTATTATCATTCCAACATCTTCATTTCATAGATGGTTATGCTTTTTGAGGGTCCCTGATTCAGAGCCTGAGAGTAGCCTCTATGTGGACCAGACACTCAGTAAGAACATGGGGCTTCAACCATGCAAATGGAGATCAAGCAGGATCTGAACAGGAGAGGGGCGTGGGGGCTTTCACTTGCTCCCTGATCCTACTTATGTCTGCTTGTTCTAGGGATGTATTGCTTGTCAGAAGGACTGTCTCAACCATCTGGCCTTTGCCACTCGGGCCACTATTGCACAGGGGGAGCCGTGTCCCCTACCCCCATCAAGCACAAGGTACGTCTTGGCTCCTACCCTGAGATGAGTGGTTGCCCTGAAGCATCCATTCAAATTAGCCCAAGCCCACAAGCCAGGCCAGAAACTCTTCCAGCTGACTATATTTAAAAAGGGGGCCAAAAGGGTAATCAAAGGGCTGAACCCAGTTTTGTCCCTCATTTGTTAGCTAATCTTAAACAATTCTCTCTCCTTTTTGGAACTCAGTTTCTCCTTATTGAAAATGAGGCTGCCCTCTTCTCTGAGAGTTCTGGGAGGAATAGGAAAGTAGGCCAGAGGGGTATGAAAACAAAGCAAAGCTCGTGAAACAGCTCCTTGATCTAAGAATTAGAAGGCTTCTTTATAGCAAGCCATTGCTTCAGTGCATCCTTTCCCTACATTCAGTTCACACCTCTGCTGAGAACCTTGAAACAGAACCCAAATAATATTCACACTTCAGGTGATCACGTGCAAATTATCACCAGGTAAATTACAGGCAAAAAACACAACGCCTGCTGAAACCACAAGCCTGGACACTCTGATCCGAGAACTACAAAAATGATAAATTCCTTTTCCTTTTCCCTTTTCCTGCCTAGGTGGAAACTCCAGGATATTCAGGGAATGATGTCTGTCCCCCTGGCTTCTTCTGCCCCAATGGGACCTGTTCTCCTGTGCCCTGTCCTCCAGGATCTTATTCTTCTTCCCCAGGCCTAGAAACTGAAGAACAGTGCCAGCCCTGCCCTAGAGGGAAGTACTGCAGCGAGGCTGGGCTGGCCAGTCTCTCCCAGGCAGCCCCCTGCAGCCCTGGGTAAGGAAACCATCACTCCTCCCACCCCCCTCAACCCGCCCCCACCCCCGGCAGTTCTCAGCTTTTCCCTGTGGAGACAGATGACCATACACTAGGCCTAAGCTCCCTAGGGGCAGTCCAGGCCATGGGCTTCTTATTCTTTTGATCACAGAAGAGTATGATTCTCCCCCCAGCAGAGTTCTAGAAACCTCAGATTCAGACGGAACTTGGGCCTTGGTGTCCTGATCTGTAAAAGGAAAGGTGTGATAGTGTAGTCTAGTGGAAGGACCTCTGGATTTAGAACCAGAAGACTTGGATCAGGACCTCAGCTCTGCCACTTGCTACCTGTGTGACTTTGAGCAGTCACTTCTCCAGTTTGGCCTCAGATTCCTCATGCATAAAATGAGGGGGTTGAATAAAATGGTCAGGAAGGTCTCTTCCAGCTCAAAATTCCCAAGTTCCTGTGGCTCAACAACCTTGGAGGTTACCTGAAGCTCTAAATTTCAACAATTCTACAATATACATTGGAAGGCCACTCTTTTTTGGATGAAACAACAGCAATAGAAAGGGGTCCTAGAAACTATTTAGTGGTCTGACACCATAGCAGATTTGTGCTGTTTGGGAGTAGCTGTCCCATCTGACTTAGGGCTACTTCCAAACCCTTTATAATTCCTGTCCCCATTCTGTGAAACCTCAGTTTAATCCATACATTGGCAAGAGGCGACAGTTACCAATGAAAGTCATATACTCTGGCTCACCTGACATGTAGAGAAGAGAAATGGAGACCACCTATAACTCCAGTGGAGGCTGGAAATTCTCCCTCTAGTGAATTCCTAGCCTCACCTGCATTATATGGGCATGACCTCTTTGGGCCATGATCGTGAGCCTGGCCATCGATGCCAGTTTGAAGAGGAGAGCAGTTAGTTCCATTGGAGTAGTCAGTATAAGGACACTCTGACCTTGGGGTAAGCTGCCTTCCTAAGCCCTGTTATTTAGCTTCCTGTGCCAGGGGCTGGGGGCATTTTTCAACATTACCAGCTGAGGACCTAGAAGAAATTTTGGCATATTTTTGAAGCTATTAAGTGCCTTATCAGCTTTCATCTAGTTCTTGGCAAAAGGTTGGGACCATAGGAGCCTGATACTCAGCCCAGCCCTGGCAACAAGATTCATTCTAAAGTAGTTCTGCAGCCCAGGACATCACCCTCGTGATTCTGGAAACTCTCTGGTTTTAATGCTTTGTTTTCTCAGGTACATCTGCCTAGAAGGTAGTGGTAGCTCCTCACCATCAGATGGCATCCAGGGGTACAGATGTCCACCTGGTTTCTATTGTCTGCCAGGGGCCAGTATGGAACTTCCCTGTGAGCCTGGCACCTTCAGCCCAATGTCCGGGATGAGTACCTGCTTTCCTTGCCCAGCAGGTACCTTTTGCCCAGAGGCTGCTTCTGTGGATCCCATCAGATGCCCCAAAGGTAATATCCATGCCACATGGCTAATCTTTCTTCTTAGCCTTCTATGACAGAGAAAGGAAAAAATGCCAGTAGATACAGAGAGTGAGGCCCACATAGGTGAAGTGTCTTTGACTTAGCCAAGGTCAGGCAAGCAACAAATACTAGAGCCAGCATTCAAACCTGAGTCCTCTGATTCCAAAGTAAGGTTTTGCCATTGAATCTGCCTCTTCTTTTTAATTTATATTTTAGTTTTAGTTTGCAACACTCAGTTCCACAAGTTTTTGAATTTCAAATTTTCTTCCCCTCCCTTTTCTCCCCACTCCCCCTCCCAAGACAGCATGCAATTTGATATAGGTTCTACGTATACCTTCACATTAAACTTATTTACACAATAGTCAAGTTGTAAAGAGAATTATAACCAATGGAATGAACCATGAGAAAGAAGAAACAAAACCATGAAAAAAAGAAAGAGAGAGAAAGCAAATAGTTTGCTTCAGTCTGCACTCAGACTCCCATAATTCTTTTTCTGGATGTGGATAGTTTTTTTTTCCATCATTAGTCTTTTGGAGATGTCTTGGAACTTTGCATTGCTGAGAAGAGCCAAGTTTATCAAAGTTAGTCATCAGAGATACCATGTATCTAATCATGTATAATATTCTCCTGGTTTTGATCCCCTCACTCAGCATCAGATCACATAAGTCTTTCCAGGCTATTTTGAAGTCCATCTGCTCCTCATTTCTTATAGCACAATAGTATTCCATTACATTCATATACCACAACTTGTTTAGCCATCCCCCAGTTATAGGGGATCCCCTTGACTTCCAATTCTTAGCTACTACAAAAAGAGCTGCTATAAATATTTTTGTACATATGGGTCCTTTTCCCACTTGTATGATCTCTTTAGGATATACAGCCCTAGAAGTGGTTGAATCTGCCTTTTAAAAAAAGATTTTTTTGGCTCAAGGCCTTATCCAAGATTTTCCCCAAGGACATTAGAATTTGGTTCATGTCTAGGTTCATGTTTAGATTTCCACAACAGAAGGAAAAGGAACTTCATCTTCCATGCAAACACTTGGGCTAACACAATATCAAATATAGAACAGACTTTACTTAATCAGACAAAAAACATGTAACTCACAAAGGGCTTGTACCCAAGTCCATAAGTAATCAAAACAACTCTCCTTGCTAATCCACTAAACCCTAGGTCCTCAAGATAGTCCTCCAGAATTAAAATGTTTCTCTAGTCTTGAACCCTACCTACTCCCCCCAAAAAAATATGGAAAGCATAGCACTCTTCTCTAGTGAGTCCCCACCTTTAAGGGCCTAAACAGTTCTACACAATTACAGTACTAGCTTAGGGTTTAGGCACTTTCCTCACTAGAGAAAAGCACTTTCTCCCTGGACCTACACATTCCCCATAAGTTTCAGTGAAGGACATACTGTGTGTTAGGCACTATTCTGGGTGCTGGTGATAGATAAACAAAAGTAGTCAGCCTTGCCCTCTAGGAGCTTGCATCCTAATAGGAAAAAAACAACACATATAGGGAAATGGAGTTTTGGTCTAAGCAGTCACCAGGATTGTTGAGTGGAACCAAAGGGCAGGAGATGGACATGCCTTTTCCAAAAGCAGTGGTAGTTTTGATTCAATTACTGTTCTAAGAAAAAGAGACAGAAAATGGGTTATCTTTTAAACAGTAGAATTACCCCCACCTATATCCCTGAAAAGTACCAACTGACTTGTAACGTATGCCAGTCTATCCCAATGGAACGCAAAGAGGGGAGAGCGGGTGACCTGGCCAGTTGATATAAGTAGATATGATTAGCAAATGTTAATGTCAAACACTCACCATTGCATAATACAGAAGACTCTGGATTTGTCTGCGTGTGCCTTTACCCAGCCAACTAACTGGCTATTTGATCTATCCTTTGTTTTCTTTCTCATGAAATGGGTATGATAACCCTGGTGATAATGCCATGAAGATGCTGTTTATAATAATGGAAAAGAAAGAACTTGCACTAAACCATTGAATGGTTCTACAGAGATACGGGCAGAGCCACTCCCAAGGGCATAGTGACTAGGAAGCAGGGCACTTGGTGGGTCTGGGCTGGAGCATCAGGTTAGAAAGAAAGAAAGAAATGGTTCTACTAGCTGGGCTACAAAGGAGCACACAAACACACCTTACACAGTCACTACCTAGCTACTTGTTACCTCCCTCCTTTGGAACTACAGTTGATGTTCACTTTAACATGATACTATTGGCATAAATATAATGGAGGTGGGGACAATACAGGGATGGTCAATTTTAATACTGTGTATAGTACTCCAGGATACTGTAACCTGATACTATTGGCATAAATATAATGGGGGTGGGGATGATACAGGGATGATCAATGTGTAACACTGTGCATAGTACTCCAGGATACTGTAACCTGATACTATTGGCATAAATATAATGGGGGTGGGGACAATACAGGGATGGTCAATTTTAATGCTGTGTATAGTACTCCAGGATACTATAACCTGATACTATTGGCATGAATGTAATGGGGGTGGGGATGATACAGGGATGGTCAATGTGTAACACTGCGTATAGTACTCCAGGACACTATTTCAGTTTTCTCCTCTGCAGGTCACTACTGCCCAGTTCATTCAGCTTCAGCTCTGCCCTGCCCAGAGGGGACCCTAAACCCCCTGGAAGGGTCTCTCTCTCTCAATGCCTGCCATTCATGCCCAGTGGGGAGGTACTGCCCAAGAGAAGGCAGCTGGCATCCTGGAGGTAAGTGTTGCCACTCCTGAAAATAAGGCCAATTTTTTTTGGCAAAGAGTCTGGATACCAGAAGGATGGAGGAAGAAAAGGAAATGGGCAAACTTCCTCAGACCAGCTGAGTCAGTCAAGTCTTTGACTGGGGGGAGGGAGATCCTGCCCCCACCCCCAATCATATTTACACCAACAGAATCAAGTTAAAGTGAATACCAACTGTAGTGCTGAAGGTGAGAGGTAAGAAGCAGCTAGGTGGTGACTGGGTAAGCTGTGTAATGTGGGGGTACAGGTGGAGGTGGTTTCCTTTGTAACAGCAGCTGGCAGAACCATTTCTTTCTCTCTAACCTCCATGGTGAGGGGACCATGGGCTGGTCAAGTGTCCAGAAGTTCATCATCTGTTATTCCTCCCCATCTGGAAAAGTGCACAAAGTTCCCCCTTGTTGTTAAAGAGATCCCAGGTCAAGAATATTCTAGAAGCATCTTCACTATTTGTTCTGAATACCTTTCAGGTTCTCATTGGCTCCTATTCACCCTCTCACAGAAATTTCTGGTACTTGGCTATCATTTGGCCTCCAAGGGGCTTGTCAGCTAGCTGCCTGTTTTTCTTTTGGGTCCCATGGTCTTTGAAGAACCACTGCAAACAAAGAGAAAGGTGGCCAGCCTTTTCTTGGCTCTATTCCTGCCCCTCACCTTGGAAGCCAGGGACAGAGTTCTGAAATAGCAAAGGAGAGCAGGTCCTCTGCTTCCATGTGCACCTGAAACCCCTCCACTCTGTCTTCCTCCTTCACTGTCCAACCCAACCTAGTAGTACTGGTACATCTCCTTTGTACCCCAACCCCCAAAGCTAGGCACGTCCAGGACAGCAATGGGTATAGCCTCTGTGGCCTCAACCACTGAATAAATCCAGCATTGTGGGCAAAGATTATTCTACAGAAAGTACATTAAAATCTCCCCTGATCAGAACTGAGGGTCCAAGTCTGGAGTAGAGGGTCATGGCCCCTGAGAATACAGTCCAGCCATAGGGAGGAGGTCTGTGAGGATTTTGTTCTCATCCTGAAATTCTGTGATTCTTCATTCCACAGGTCTGTGTGCAGCTGGCTATTACTGTGAGGGAGGAGCTGCCCGGCCCATCCCCCGGAGAACCACAGCTTTCCCTCTCAATGGGCCCTGCCCCAAAGGGCACTACTGCCCAGAAGGGACTCTTAACCCCCTGCCCTGCCCTACAGGGACTCTGAGAAACAAGACCGGTAACTTTATCTCCCTTATATCTATTAACTAATCCCTAGCTATGTCCCTACCCTTTCCAAAGCTGCTCAGAACCTCCCTCAGGAAGCCTTTCTGAATTCATCCCATCCCGATCCCTCCTTTCCCATGTGATAGTACATCTATAGTTTAAATGGTCCAAATCTTCTCTCATTTGCTATGTTTCATTGTATTTGTTTTAGCCGTATCTGTCCTTCCTTTGCCCAAGCTACCATGACATGGTGGGTGGAGATCTGAACTTGAAGTCAGGAAGATCAGAGTTCACATCTTGACTCTGATACTAGTTAGGTGACCCTAGACAAGTCACTTAACTGTGGGCCTCAGTATCCTCTTCTATAAAATTAGGGGGTTGCATTAGATAACCTCTAAGTCCTCATCCACCTCTAAATCTATCATCCTATGACTATATTCCCTGTTCCTCTGTAATTCAGCACAGAGTCCTCTAATTAGATGCTCAATGTTATTGGCTAACTTGGAGCTGTTGATTGCCCCAAAGGTAGCCCCAGTCAAGATGCCCCCTTGGTAATGAGATTCTTTTCTTTCCCCAGGTGGCTCCTCTAAGGGCAGCTGCCTACCCTGCCCAGCTGGATTCTTCTGCACCGCCCTAGGCCTCAGCTCCCCAACGGGATACTGTTCAGCTGGATTCTACTGCCCTTCTGACTTCAGTTCCTCCAATTCCACAGATTTCCTGTGCCCTGAGGTACCACTATTCACTTCCCCTAGAGAAGAGACAAGGGGAGGGAAAGAGAGGAGAGGGGAAGAGAGGACAGAATTGACAGAGAGAGACAGAGAGAGAGAGAAGGAGAGAGGGAAGGGTGGGGGAAGAGAGAGAGAGAGAGAGAGAGAGAGAGAGAGAGAGAGAGAGAGAGAGAGACTCTTCTTCCAAGAGTCATGCTCAGCAGCCCAGGAGCTCACAACAACTCAAAGCAGCAAACAAAAAAGCTTTAGCCCTCCACTATGATTTAGATGCCCTCATTCAAAAACAATGATAATACCTAGCATTTATATTTACAAAGAGCATTACTTATGTTATCTCATTTGAAACTGAGGAGTAGGTGCTACAGTTAACGCCCAGTCGCCCCCAAGGCTTCTCTACTCTTGCCATGCACCATGCAGTCATTGTAGGCCTACTATGCAAAGTTTGTTTAGTCTAGAAAAGTCACTGTGGACTAACATCCCACGCACTTTCCACCTTTCAACTCCAGGCCTCAAGGGTTGCATGGCTTGTGTTTACTCTCCAGGGTCATTTCTGCCAGTCAGGAGCAGCTCATCCTACTCCCTGTCTCCCAGGGCAATACCAGCCAAACCAGGGCTCAGTCAGCTGCCTTCCTTGCCCTCCAGGGTTCTACTGCCCAGAATATGGCACAAAAGAGCCTAGGTTGTGCCCAGCACATGCCTACTGCCCTGCTGGTATGTACGGGAGTCTCTTTCAATTATCTTGTCCCACTTTTTTTTACCAGTTCCCTATTGCCTCTAGAATAAAATACAAAGCATTTAAAAGAGGCATCATGGTACCACAGAAAGCACCCCTAGATTTGGAGCCAAAGTTTCTAGGTTCAAATTGGAGCTCTGCCACTAACCACCGGTATGACCTTGGATGAGTCACTTCCCTCTGGGACTCAGTTTCCTCATCTGTAAAATTAGATGATTGAACTCTTGGTCCCCTCTAGTTGTAAATTCATGCTATGCCCTCAAACTCTCCTAGGCAAAGATGTTAATGCCGAAGTCCATTTCCCTGAGCATACATTTTGTTCTAATTGGGTGAGTTAGTTAATACATGTATTAAATATGCTCAATTTGAATTCATATGCAGTAAACTAATTTGTGATTGTCTATAAATGGCTATCTCTAGTAAAAGATGGATGTATCTTTTATAGGGGAAGCATGATTCTCCCAGACACTTTGAGCTCACAGTACCCTTGGGGTCCCTTTCCCTGCTTTTGCTGGTGCTAGACACATCTTTCTTCCCTGTCACTGCTCTGTGTTTTAAACAATGAGTCAGAAAATCAAGTACATTGCATATAGTAAGCACTCTACAAATGTTCGGTTGAATCATAGCCCTAAATGGGATGAGACTTCAGAATCAAGTTGTTTTCTTTTCATCTCTGTCTATCTGTCTCTATCTGCCTCTCTGTGTGTGTCTCTGTGTGTGTGTGTGCTCTGTCTCTCTCTGTGTCTCTGTGTGTGTCCCTCTCTATCCCTCTCTCTCTCTGTCCCTCTCTCTCTCTCTCTTGTGTCTCTCTCTGTCTCTCTCTTTCTGTCTGTTTCTCTGTGTGTCCCTCTCTTTCTCTGTGTCTCTCTGTTTCTCTCTCTCTCTCCTCTCTCTCTCACCTCTTCCCCCCTCTTTCTCCTTACTTACCCTCACCATCATTGAGGATTCCCTTCATTGATTTCCAGGCTCCAATCTCATCCATTTAAATCTTCCATCAACCTAGGTTCTCAGATTCTATCTTTGAGATATTTTTGAGCCAATCCCAATTTCTGGCAGTTCCTGCCAAGCTGGAAAGGCTTTAAGTATTACCTGGTGATGGGCTATATGGTGTCAGATATATGTCTGTTATCTGAGGACCAGCTAAACTAAGCCAAGAAAGACTCATCATCACCAGGCTGGCTTTAGGGAAAAGAAATTTTCAGAAACATCACCTCTTAAAGACCATCTACCAAATTGTAGAGGGGTTACAATATGTACTAGTGAAGGGAAGTCTCATACCTGATGCATATTACCATGTCCTTGAAATATAAAACTCTTAGTGATATAGGATTTTTCAACCAAGGATGCACCTTTTACACAATAGCAATGCCTCACATGAACCAAAGCAAAGCAGATGACCGTGGCACAGTGACAACTGATAACTGATGAATATGGTAAAATCTTATAAGTAATAGAAGTGATAAAAATGCAAATAAGAATTTTAAGGGGAAGGAATTAAAGAAGAGACCCAGTAGCTGTATACCAATGGCTCTCTATGAGTACCAAGTTTTAAAAAAGAGTTTTGCTCAAACAGTTAAAATAAGGGGAGAGGAAAATGAGTCAGGAGTATATCCTGGACAGAGGACACAAATCCCCAAAAGAAGGAAGGCAGAAGGAAGAGGTAGATGGGGTCCCTTCCCCAGTAGGGCAGAGAAGGGAAATTACTGCACTGGCAGTCAGTATACCATGGCACTGGGGCCAACAGTGGGATGTAGCTTGTCTCTAGGCTACACCAAGGCTATCCCAAGATGTGTTATCTACATTGGCAGAGCTAAGTAGCCAGGTACATGACAATGATTTGAAAAAAACAGTCAGAAGGCTTCTTTACCCTCCACAAATCCCTCACTTCTCCACTAGTGCCTAAAATTAGAGATTAATTTATTTGGGCTAGGGAAGTAAATAAGCATTTATTAAGCACCTACTGTGTGCCAGACACTATGCTAAGTACTTTACAAATATTATTTCATTTGTTCTTCATTTGAGGGCAAGCAATTAACTGTCTTTTAAAACATCCTGGAAGGAATAATACCAACTGATTCACATTAAGGCGCTAGAAACATAATTACTTGCTTTTATAGAATGTAGAGGAGGAAGGGATCTTAACATCCATCTAGTCGAATGCCGTCATCATACAGCTGACGAAAGTAAGGCCTAGAAAGGTGATGTGATTTGTCTAAGATGACATATGTATGTAATGAACAGCAGAGTTAGGATTCCAACCTAGTGACTCCAGTGTCAAATCCAGTGATCTTTCCCCCACACCACAGTCAGGATCCTGGATTCCTGAGAAGAGGGGTAAGAATAGCTTGAAATCCTGGGCTTCTGGGAGGAAGGATTCTGAGAGGGGTGTGACAAACAAGAAAACAGAGGCAGAAACCCCTGAACCTTATTTAATTCAGTTTCGTTCAGAGCTGGTCAAAGCAGCGAGTTTTGCTGGCCCAGGTGCGGATCACTTCTCTGTCCGATATTTGCTGTAAGCTGGTTCTCTGGGGGTGAGCCTCTCCTGACATGGGACCATAGCTGCCATGGCCCAGGGAGCTGTTCAAACTGGCACATTCGCCATTCTATGGGTACAGATGAATATTCCATCTCCAGCCTCAGACCCTGTGTGTAGGCTGGCTGGCTGTCCCCTGGCCTACAATGCTGTCCCTCCCCAACTCTGCCTCTTTGAGCCTGCTTCTTCAAGCCTCTGCCCAGATGCCCCCTGCTACAAGATGCCTTTCCTAATTTCCCCAGTTGTTAGTACTGCCTGTCTATCCACCATAATGAATTTACTCTGGATTTATGTTTACATACAAATACACTTCGTTCTTATGCTTGTGCCTACTAAAGGACCCATCCCCTCAGCACAGTCTCTGGCACATAGTAGGCACTTAAAAATGCCTGTCATTATTGTTGATGTTTTTATTGGCAGCTAGGTGGCATAGTTGAGAGAGTACGAAGTCAGGAAGGCATGAGTTCAAATCCAGCCTCAGACACATACTAGCTATGTGACCCTGAGCAAACTTCTTGGCCTCTATTTGCCTCAGTCTGATCACCTGTAAAATGGGGATAAAAATAGCGCTGGGGTTGTTTTGAGGGCCAAATAAGACAATATTTTTGAAGCAATTAGCACAGTGCCTGGCACTTAGTAGGCACTTAGAAATACTTATTGTTGTTGATGTTTCTGTTTTTAGCTAGGTGGCACAGTGGAAGGCCTGGAGTCAAAAGGACCTGAGTTCAAATGTGGCCTCAAACATTTACCAGCTGTATGTCTCTGGGCCAGTCATTTAACCTATCTCTGCCTCAGTTTCCTCATTTGGAAAATGGGGACAGTAGTAGCACTTACCTCCCAGGGTGGTTTTGAGTGTAACAATGAGATAACATCTATTAAGTGCTATGCTAGCTATCGCTCTCATCATTAATTTTTTTTTCCTTCGGGTTTCATCTAGGGACATGGTCACCATCTCCTTGTCCCCAAGGAACCTTCACTTCCCAAGACACGTTGGGCCTCAAGGAAGAGGGTGACTGTTCTGTCTGTCCCCCTGGTCACTGCTGCAGGTCAGCTGGGTAGCCTCGGTCATTTCCTTTTCCTCACAGTCTCACGAAAGAGTAACCTTCCCTGGTAGAACACTTAGCTGACTCGCTCTAGTCCAGAGGTAACTACATTGCCAGATAAAGACAGCGTCCTTGCAGAAGAAAACTAGTAAGAGGCCAGCCTGGGCTCCTTCCCCACCCCACTCTGTGATGAAGGTGACAGCTCAGAATGAGTCATCCTGCACCTCAGCTGAATGGATGAGCAGTAGTTAATTTGATGGCAGGGGACAATTTACCACCATACAAATTAGCACAGACCAAATGACCTGGGGCCTGAAAGAAATAAAGCTGGGCCTGGAGAAATATCAAAATAAAAGCTAAAAGAGGGTTATGCAAGCTATTCTCTGCCCTTGAGACATTGGCTAAGTCCAGAGGGGAAGAGGAAGTTTCCCTATAGGACAAGTCAAAATTCTTTTGAGCTTCGTAATGAAGCTTCTCCATTCTGGAAGGGATGTTGAAGGCGCAATGTGAAAGATAGGATACCTTAGTTCTGTCTCTCTCCACTGCTGGCTTAAGAAGTAACTTGGTACCCCAATGTCCCCATCTGGGCAATAAATACATTCCAACCAGAATCACAGGATTCATAGAAGTAAGTCAGGATATTCCAGGACCCAGATCAAGACCTTTTCAGAGACCAGTGCCTTCAGCTCCAGCAGGATTGCACCTAAGCTTTACCAGAAATATTGGGGCGGGGGTCCCTACGCCAGCCATGGAAACAAAATAACCATTTCCTTTCCATCCCCAAACCTAATAAAATCAGTTTGCTCATAAAGCAAAGTAGATATGAGGATTGTAAAGAAACTTAATAACTTCCCCCCTTTTCTTTCTGTTATCTCTGCTTAAGATTCTCATGGGTTTTTGTGTCTGGCTGGGATTCTCCATGTACTCTCTCAGATATTGGTGGGAGTGGTTGTAGTAGCAATTTAGATTTGAAGATCTTTCCCACCCATTAATAGGCCATGTGACCTGCTTGTGTCCCAGGAAGCCCAAGTCACATGTGGTGGGAGGAGCTTCCTAATAGGAAAAGGAAGTTATGTCACAGGAAATGCAGAGAGAGAGAGCAGTTATGGCTGCTAATGGCTGCTAATGGCCGCCGTCGTGATAGTTAGAAATGAACAGGCTGACTTAGCTGTACTGTGAGTTTGTTTTGGGGGAAGACCCCAACAGGGGGTCGGAGAGGTTTTGGGATGGCGAGGCTCCAGGTTGTGATATGGTGTTTTGAGTTCCTTGCTGTTATGATGAAGTGGGCTAACTGGCTGTGGGAGCTGAACATTTGGTTATGGGATACGGTTTTCTGGTGTCTGAATAAATGTTATACTTCTTGTACCTTCTTTACAGAGAGTTTCTCATACTTTGCGACACAGAACTACATATAGGCATATTCACAATTATTGTTGATGTTGTATTTATTGCTTTACTGATACAGTGGTTAATAAATTTGGCATGGGCTTAGCCAGGGGTGGGGAACCTTTGGCCTCGAGGTCATGTGTGGCCCTCTAGGTCCTCAAGTACAGCCCTTTGACTACACTCATTGGGATTCAGTCAAAGGGTTACACTTGAGGACCTAGAGGGCTACATGTGCCCTTGACAGGTTCCCCACCCCTACAAATTCTAAGACTGGTGAAACTTTAGGGTGGGAGGAGCCTAGGGTTTTTGAAACTAGATTCAAAGTTGATGTTTTTCTATCTTGAGGTTCATGGGAGATGTCATCTTTTCTGTAAAAATTCCTTATAAGGGCAAGGACTTTGTCTCATTCATCTTTGCATCTTCAATAGCTCGCACAGCGCCTTGAACACATTAGACAATAAATGTTTGTTTTCTCTAATTGGACTGGTGTTTAACACCTTACATGCTTGGGAAGTTCTTACCATGGCAGAGTGTGGCTGGCATCTGTTCCACCATAAAGCTAGACTGGAAAGTCCCATTTCTTGACTCCTTCTCTCCCTGAATCCCCAGCAGCTAGTTCTGTCTGTCTGTCCATCAAAGTGGACGTGATTGTGATATTCTGCAAAATGGTGAGTTCTCCCAACACTTGGAAACTCCCTTCCAAAGTATTTCCTGGGGTTGGTACAAGAAGTAGCTGGAAAATCTGTTCACTTGGGCTTTGTTTTCATAGTATGGAGAGGTACTCATAGCCTGGGACAGGTCTTTCCAGTTGAAAGCAGCCCAGTGCCTGCTTCTATGATCTTTAGTCTTTGCTAAGAGAAAAAGCAACTGACTTATTGCTGGTGGAAGGAACTGCAGTGGGGTTTAAAGGATTAGGATGGGAATGTGGGGGAATTTTAGGTCTTATTCTCTCTCTTTGAGTCTCTGTCTGAATTTGTCTCTCTGTCTCTCTATCTCTATCTCTGTTTCTGTGTATCTTTCTTTTATTGACCTGCTATTGGGGGATCGACCACAGGATCACAGAATGTTAGTTGTAAGGGATGTTAACAGTCCTCTGAGGCAGGTGGTGGAGCACTGAGCCCGGTATCAGGAAGGCCTGAGTTCAAATCTGGCCTCAGATGCTTACTAGCTGCGTGGGCCTGGGTAAGTCACGTAACTTCTATTTGTCTCAGTTTCCTCAACTGTAAAATGAGGGAAATGGTAGCACCTAGCTCACAGGGCTGTTGTAAGGATCATATATTTGGTTTTGGTTTGGGTTTTTAAAGTGCTTAGCATATAATGGGTGCTTTATACTTGCTCTCTTCCTTCCCTTCCCCAGTCTCAGGGACCATCTAATCCAAACCACACCTGAAAGAAATCCCCACCACAACATACCTAAGAAATGGTCATCTAGCCTCTACTTGAAGACCTCCAAGGCAGAGGAACCTCCTAAACTCACAAAGCTAACCTAACCTCTAATGAGGAACAATCAGGAAATTGTCTCCTGACATGAAAACCTAAACTTACCTCTTTGTGACTCCCACCCACTGTTTCACCTCCTTAAGGGTAAACAGGACAAGTCTGATCCTTTTTCTGCCTGGCAGCCCTTCAAATACAGCCCCAAGTCTCTCTCTGTCTCTCTCTGTCTCTCTCTCTCTCTCTCTCTCTCTCTCTCTCTCTCTCTCTCCTTCTGTCTCTCTCTGTCTCTGTCTCTCTCTGTCTCTCCCTGTCTCTCTCTCTCTCTCTCTCTCTCTCTCTCTCTCTCTCTCTCTCTCTCTCTCTTTCTTTCTCTCTGCTTCTGTCTCTCTCTGTCTCTGTCTCTCTCTGTCTCTCTGTGTCTCTCTCTCTCTCTCTGTCTCTCCCCTCTGTGGCCCCCTTAGTAGTATAAGGAGGGGAAAGAAGAGGGGTGCCATGGACCTTTTACTGTGATGACAGAGAAAAGGGAGTGCAAGGAATAAGCCCCACCCTGGGTTATGATCTTATGATCGGTATGGTCAGTTCTGGGTAACAGCCCCAAACTGTATTCAAATCTACACACAGCACCCAGCTCAGTCACACAACAAAGGTACACTCAATTTCTTTTCTATGTCTTGTACTATATTGATGGTGGTGGGCTGCTGCTCTGCGTGTCCACTGAAGACAGAACAAAAGAGAATGGGCTGATGCTACAAGAGGAAAGATTTAGGTTAGACATTTGGTAGAACTTCCACCTGGTAAGTACCATAAATTGCCAGACCCCAAGGGAGATACTGTCATCTCCTTTTACGGAAATCTACAGGAACAAGACAGACAGCTAGATGGCTCAGTGGATAGGAACAGGGACTGGAATTAGGAAGACCTGAATTCAAATCTGCCCTCAGACACTTACTAGCTGTGTGACCCTGGGCAAATTACTTAACTCTTTTTAACCTGTTTCTTCATCTACAAAATGAACTGGAGAAGGAAATGGCAAACCACTGCAGTATCTCTGCCAAGAAAACCCCAAATAGGGTCACAGAGCATTGGACACAACTGAAACCACTGAACAGCAACAACAGGAACAAATGTCAATTGTTATCTTTCTAAGTTAGTTCTGAACTGAGACAGAAGAATAGACTAAATGACATCTCTGAGTCCACTTCCACCTTAGAATATATCTAGGGGCCTTACCTAGACATGGGTTCTGATTAGGAGGGCAGTATGACATAATGGAAAAGAGTACTTGCCCTGGAGTCAGAGGAGCTGAGTTCAAATCCTACCCCTACTGCTTCCTATCTTCTCGACCTCAGAAAGTTGTTTAACCTCTCTGGGCCTCAGTTTCCTTATCTGTAAAAGGAGAGGAGATAGCCTCTGGATCCTGTCTAGCTCTAGATCTAAGAGCCTATGATGATCTTTTCCCACTCTTTGTCTGTCAGGGGTGGAAGACTACATGGAAAATGTCCTGCTGGTTATTTCTGCCCAACTGGGAATTCTGATCTGATGCTACCAGGCCCAGGGGAGTCCCTGTCCTCATGCCCTATGGGACAGCTGTGCACAAGGAAGTGCCCAACAGGTAACTGATGCTGCTTCTTGTCACCGGTGAGGTTGCTTACACATAGGAGGCAGGGAGATCTAGGTGGGGATTAACATAGACCAAAAAACCTGGGTTCTCCTTGGATGAGAGGAGCAGAATTTCTAGGGACTCAGAAGACCCAGTGCCTGACTACCTCCCCTCCTCCCACTCACCCCAGTTCTCTCCAGGTCTGTGTCTATCACAGACCTTCAGGCCTTAAAATATTATCTACTAAAAGATTTTCTACCTAAAAGACTATCTACTTCAACCCCTCCATCCTACAGATAAGGAAACAGGCTCAGAAAGTTTAAATGGCCTGCCCAAGGTAAAATAACCAGTAAGTAGTGAAGCCAGCACCCAAACCCATGTCCTTTGATTCCCAAGTCCAGGACTCCCTCCACTGCCTCTTGGCAAAGGATGCTAGAGGTGAAAGGAATCTTAGATACCATTTGGTCCAGCCCCCTCACTTTATACAGAAGGAACCCAGTCCTGAAAATAAGTGACTTGCCTCTAGGATTAAGTACAAACTTTTCTGTTTGGCATTCAAGCCCTTTAAAACCTTGCTCCAATCTGCCTTTCTAGGCAGCACTACCCTTCATGCACGTTACATTCTAGCCAACTGGCTTTCTTAGTGTCCCTCATCCATAGCATTCTATTTCCTACCTCTGATGTCTTTGCTTGGGTTCCCCCAACCATGTCTGAAATGCACTCGCCTACCCCTCTGTGTAACAACAATGCTGTTTGCAGCTACTGTGGCTGTGTAAGACCAACAACACCAGCACACAGAAGGGCTGCCAACATATGTTCTTTGATCTGCTTTTCTAAGGAAACCAACTTTAAGGGGTTAACAATCTCACTTTAATTAAATATACATATACCATTCACTTAGTTCAGGGCGGGGAAAGCCAGCACCCTGAATTTCAGAGCAAACACAAACAGAAATTATAAGCATACATTATAAACAGATCAACAGACAGATTTCTGTCTGACAAAATCACAATATACATAGTTACCAGAGAAGCACCAACATCTGGTTTTTCAAAGAGGGGCGGGGGGAGGCCTCCGTAATGGCTACCCAGAGTCTCATCTGGTCAAATCACAGAACACTCTTCCAGTGAGTGAGAGCCCAAAAACAAAACTCCTCAAGATCCTATATACAAGTCTCAGGGTCCTGAGGCTTAGTACCTACTTAGCAAAAAGGTGTGGGGCCTGCCTCTAATCAGGCCTCCCTTTATTGGCCCCACCTGAGGTCTATTCAATGGGCAGGAAAGTTTTTTCACTTACAGATTGGCCTTACAGATGGGCAGCTAGATGGTACAGAGAATAGAGTATCCAGCCTAGACTCAGGAAGACTCATCTTCCTGAGTGCAAATCTAGCCTCAGACTTTACTAGCTGTGTGACCCTGGACAAGTCATTTAACCTTGCTTGCCACCCTGCTTGCCTCAGTTTCCTCATCTATAAAATGAGCTAGAGGAGGAAATGGCAAACCACTCCAGTATCTCTGCCAAGAAAACCTCAAATGGTGTTACAAAGAGTCAGACATGACTGAAAAAGACTGAACAACAACAACCCCTCTCAGAACCCCTAGCTTTCCTCAGAGCTCAGCTCATGAGGTCTTTTCTGACTCCTCTAGCTATTGCCTTTGCCTGAAAAATTATTTTAAAAGTATCACATAAATATTTTGTATTTACTTAGCTATGTACATGTCTTTTTAGCCATACCCCACCCCCAGAATGGTTACAAGGATAGGGATATTTCACTTTCATCTTTGTGTTCCCAGCATCTCAAATGGTGCCCGGTACATGGCAGGCATTTAATTAATGCTTGTTGATAATAACTTGTTAAACTAGGACTCAAACCCAGATCTTCTCACTCTAAGCACATTTGTCTTTCCAATCCACTAATCTGACCTCTGAGATTCAAGGAAACATTTAAAGTACAGGCTCAAGCCCACGCTACCAGGAAATGACTAATCACCTTCTGGAAAAGAGCTCTACCCCAGGTTGGGTACCAGTCCTACCCTGGGGAGGTCTTTTATGCTTCACTTTAGGCTTTTACTGTCCTGAGGGCAGTGAAGTGCCAACTCTGTGTCCAGCCCACACTATAGGGGCTACCCCTGGTGCCAAGCGGAGAGAGGACTGTGGGTCTTGCCCACCTGGACGCTTGTGTAAAGCAGGTTAGTTTTCTGGAAGCAGTAGGCACTAGTGCCTGTAACATGCAAGGGGGTGGGGGAGGAGAGGAAGAGGTGGTGTGTTCATTTATAAACTTTCCCACCAGATTGGCACAGCATTGATGTTAGAGATGCCAGTGTGCCAACCAATCAAAGAGCAGGAGGAGGAGGGAAAGGAACCCAGATACTTTCTCTGTAGGTGACCCAACAACATATCCCTGCCCTGATGGCCACTACTGTCCTGGAGGGAATGAGAGCTACCTTGGGGCCCCCCAGGAGTGTCCAGAGCACACATACCAGCCAGCAATTGGAGCTCAGAGCAGGACAGACTGCCAACCCTGTCCCCCAGGATACCACTGCCCCTCCCCAGGTAAGAAGCCCTGAGAGTTTCAAGGGGGTCTGGTTGGAAGAGTCCTATTTGGAAACTATATGTGTCTCTAGTCACTTCTCCCCACCTCTATCCCTACACCTGCATGTGTGTGCACACACATTCACACACAACACACAACACATACACACACACACACATGCACACACATACACATACACTTTTATTTCTTGCCAGGTCTATCTTCATTTGAAGATCATCCCTGTCCTCCAGGACACTGGTGCCCAGGCAAACAAGGTGCTTTGCTGTGCCCAGCCGGCACCTTCCGGACAGATCCTGGAGCAGCATCATGGGAAGAATGTAAACCTTGTGCCCCAGGGCACTACTGCCCTGACCCAGGACTGACTGGCTTGGCAAATGTTTTTGGGATCCCCTGCAGAGCTGGCTCAGAGTGCCCAGCAGGTAGCTTCCTCTCTCCCTTTCCCTCCTCCCCTCAATCTCACCTAAGCCTTGTTCTCTTTCCACTCAGCCCTGCCCTTCTCCCCTACTTCTGACCACCTCCTCACCCTCTCTTCTCAGTGTCTCCCTCCCTACCCAGGCCCTTTTGGGAGTGTATTGTTCTGGCTCAACTTGAAAAATTTTGCATGTGTGGAGTGAGACAAAGGATCATGGGATTTTAAATTTGCCTTTGGAAAGGACCTTAAAAGTCATCTACTTCTATCTTTTCATTTCACAGATGAGGAGATTGTG
Source organism: Trichosurus vulpecula (assembly GCF_011100635.1). Taxonomy (NCBI): domain Eukaryota; kingdom Metazoa; phylum Chordata; class Mammalia; order Diprotodontia; family Phalangeridae; genus Trichosurus; species Trichosurus vulpecula. The sequence continues at coordinate 177,860,469 of NC_050574.1, forward strand.
GTCTAAAGTGTTTAAATGTCATACCCAAAGGCATGCAGATATTAAGTGGCAAAACCAAGATTCTCTGCCTCTAGATGTGCCTTCTACACAGGGATGCCTAATCTCACCTGTAGGACAGACCCGACCCCTGACTCCAGGAGGTGCCTCAGAGAGGTTCTGGAGGGGGACAGTGTATAAGGCTATAGCCATGAGCTCTCCCCGTTTTCCCTCAGGGTTTCCACACTTGGGGTTGTCCCTCCCCTGTCTATCCCATGGTCCACTAGGTTTTATGTGTAACTCTTCCCCCTCCTTCTGTTTCCAGGTGCATTCAATGAGACCATGTGCAGGGCTGGCTTCTATTGCAGGCCCCAGACTGGGAACCCCTCACCTTGTCCCAGTGGCTACATCTGTCCTGAAGGCTCCTCCACCTACACTGGTCCAGAACAGCTGTGAGTGTCCCCACTGCCTTCTTGGCTTCAGGTTTGCAATCATATCTCAGGTATTCAAGACCTGGGACCAGGTCTATGATGCCACATTTACCTTGATAATTTGGGGGTCAAATTCCCAAGCAGCCTTGCCTCCTGTCCATGGGCTCAAGTCCCATCATCTGCCTATCTCTGTCTGAAACAGGATTCGTATTCTCTACTCCTGGGTTCCTAGATCATTAAAGCTAGAAGGGACCCAAGAGATCATCTAGTTTTGTGTTTTCATTTTTAAAGGGGAGAAACTGAGTCCCAGAGTAGTTAAGCCACTTAGCCAAGGTCACACAGCTTGTTAGTTGGAATCAAACCTAGGTGATTTGCCTTGGATAAAATACAAACTTCTCTGTTTGGCCTTCAAAGCCCTCTACAACCTGGCTCCAGCCTCCCTTTTTAGACATTGCTCCTAATCCAGTGCCCTTTCCTCCCTTCTCCAGCCCTGAGATCCAGGCCACAGAGCCTAATAAGGGAACCTATTTGTAGAAGACAATTGAAGATGGCTGTCTCATCACATTGAAACAAATACGTAGTCCTTTTACATCTAGGAACATCTTTAAGGGGCAACTAGCTAGGTAATGGATAGACCCCTGGGCCTGGAGTCAGGAGGGCCTGAGTTCATCTGTGGCCTGAGATAGTATCTGTGAAGCATTTAGCACAGTGCCTAACATACAGTAGATGCTTGAGAAATGTGTATTCCTTTCCCTTTCTCTAGTGGTGTTTGTGTGTGTGTGTGTGTGTGTGTCTGTATGTACCTGTACTTGTGTGTGCATGTGTATGTATCTATATGTGTGTGTATGTGTGTGTATGTATATACATGTACTTGTGTGTGCATGTGTGCGTATCTATATGTGTGTGTGTATGTGTGTGTGGTTTGGGAGTGAGGGCAGAGAAGGAAGGGCACGTTAATCTTCCTCAATGCCTGCCTACTGCTGTTTTGTTTTGTTTTTTACATAGCTGTAGATTTCCATACTACTGCCCACTGGGCAGTGCCCATGGCCTGCAGTGCCCTGGGGGCTCTCAGGCCCTGAATGTGAGTGGCCTGAGGGTCTCTGCAGAGGCCTGCTGCCGACTCTGCGAAGCAGGCACCTACCGAAGTCTTGCCCTAGCTGCCCAACCCTGCCAGCCATGCCCAGCAGGATTCAGCTGTCCCCCAGGTAAGTACCTAGGGAAACTTGATGGGAGAGAAAACTCGGGGTGAGTAGTGAAAGGCACAGATGGAGTATAAGACTTAATTCCAGAGAGGACAAGAGGTAGGGGATCCACCCAGTGCTTCTGAAGATCATGGGAGCGCCCAATCTGTACTTTTTCCTGATCGGCCCAGTCCCATCTAGCAAAATAGATGTGCAGGGAGAAAGGATGCAGGACTGGCAAACACTGGGTACATCTTAGCATTAAGTGAAAACTACATGTTAGTTACAATACGTTCAGAAGAGGATACAAATTGTCATCCTTTAATTCAAGAGATAACGTGGCATACTGGATAGAAGTGTGGTCTTAGAGTCTGAAAGACCTGAGTTCAAATCCTAACAAATATGTCAACCTATTGGCTATGACCATAGACAAGCCACTTGACTTCTCAATACCCCGGGCAACTCCCTAAAACTGTTCATTACAGAGAAGTTATCTATTTGCTTCAGTGGACAGAGTTTACACACTCCCTACATTGATAAAATCACAGGACAAGAAGTTCAACAAACAAGTTAATTGCTCGGGTGTGTGGGGTGCTAGAATAAACCCAGTCTGGTCGCCTTGGCCCTCTGAGATTCCATACCCTGCAGTATGAGGAAAGGCAGGAGTGATGTTTTCTGGTGGATGGAAGACTGAAGGGCCCTTGGGATAGGGAGACAGAACAGTGTGGCCATGCATGCCCTTGTCTTCCTCATCCCCTACCGCACACACCCTAGTTGCCTATCATTTTCTGTCTCCAGTCTACACTCTGAATGTCCTGCGGTTTTCCTCCAGGGAGTGAGAGTTACCTCAGACATCCCTGCCCGGCTGGACACTACTGCCCCTCCATGACCCCCCTTCCCAAGCCCTGCCCCCCAGGGACCTTTGGAAACAGCACTCAAGCCCAGCAGGTGGAGGAATGTCCCCTGTGCCCCGCTGGCACTTTCAGTCCTCTGCCTGGTCAGATTGGCTGCTTCCCCTGTGCAAGTTTCTCCTTCTCTCCACCAGGTGAGTCTTACCCAGGACACCATCTGAGTAGCTAAGCCGTGTCTACAAGGAGACAGGGTTACCTGTGACCTATGGCCTTGGGAGTAAAGGGCAATCCCCAAGGGCAGCAGGGGATAATGGGAGTCCATCTCACTACCAGCTGTGCTCATCTCGTTGAATGCCATGCTTTAGTTTTCCCATATGGAAAATGGCTATATTTTTATATAATCACACATATTTGGTGTGAGCTCTGGGGCTTTTTTTTTATTCTTTTCCCCTAGTGGGGAATGAAGAAGAGGTAGGAGGGAAAGAAAATAAATGCCTGTCAATTAAAAAATAAAATTTAATATAAAATAAAGAAAATGGCAACAGTCAGCCAATTAAGCATCTACTATACGTCAGGCACTGTGCTGAGTACTAGGGATACAAAAAGAGGCAAAAGGCGGTCCCTGCCCTCAAGAAGCTCCCAATCTAATGTCTATCATGGCCTACCTACATCCCAGGAATGTGTGTGGATAAAAGAAAGAAAGAGATGGGAATATAGTTTGGTGAGTAAGAAGGACTGACAAATAGAATGTGGCACTACTATTATCCTCTCTGGATAGGCCGAATGGCATAATGGATAGAGGGCTAGCCTTAGAGTCAGGGAGAACCAGGTTCAAGTCCTGCCCTTGAATCATACTAAGGGATCCCCAGCAGGTCAATCTCTCCATTCAGGCAGGGCCCAAGGCAGCTTTCTAATACTGAGAAGCAACAGACTTTGGTGGAAAGAACATTGCCTTTGGAGCCAGAGGACCTGGAATCAAATCCTGCCCCTGTTGCTTACTACTGGTATGACTACAGGCAAATCACTAAAGCTTTCTGGACTTTGGTTTCCTCCTCTAGAAAATGAGGAGGGGTAGACGGTAAAGACCCTTCCAGCTCTAAATCTATGAGCTTACAAAGGTGATGATCAGTGCTGGGTGTTGATCGGCACTGGTGGGGTTTCCCTACCAGGAATTCTCCACACTAATAAAAAAAAAAATCACTCGTCCAAAGTGTGTGTGTGTGTGTGTGTGTGTGTGTGTGTGTGTGTGTGTGTGCAGAATCTTCACTGCCCCCACCATCCGATCCCCTTCCTGCCACTCCTCGAGTCTGTGAAATGACACTTTTTAAAATCCTCTGTTTGGCACTCAAAGTCCTTCACAACACACCCCTGTGTCTTACCTTTCCCGTCTTCTTACACTTTTTTCCACCCCCCCCCCCCCCGCACCTCCACATGCTCTGTGATCCATTGACACTGAGCTCCTTTCTGGTGGTGGTCATGATGGTGATGGTCATACTACTTACTTCCTAGGGCTGTTGGGATGCATTGACCCATTGTCACCTACGATCACATTGGTAGAGATTTAGTCTCTCCAGTGGCGTAGGGACCCAGGGGGATTTTTTAGTTGTTCAGTCATTTTTTCAGTTGTTTCTTGGCAAAAATACTGAAGTAGTTTACCATACCTTCTCCAGCTCATTTTGTAGATAAGGAAACTGAGGCAAACAGGGCTGAGTGACTTGCCCAGAGTCACACAGCTAGTGAGTGTCTGAGGCCAGATTTGAAGCACATAGGAAAGGAGCATGGAGCAGAGAGGTCTCTGCTAGGGAAGACAGGCCAAGGTGAGTGGGAGAGAAAGCAAGAGTCTAAACAGATGACCAGAAGCTCATATGAGCGCATTGCCAAAAGAGAAGGATGAAAAGACAGGATTCAGAAAACAAACTTCAAATGTCAAGCTTTTCATTATTTTGCTCAAGGGCTGTCCTGGCTAGCCGATATGCAAATGTTTGCCATGTACACACGGGTAGGTGGGTGCAGTGGCTGGAGCATGCAGCCCGCAGTCAGGAAGACTTATCTTCCTGAGTTCAAATCTGGCCTCAGACACTTACTAGCTGTGTGACCTTGGGCAAGTCACTTCACCCTGTTTGCCTCAATTCCCTCATCAGCAAAGTGAGCTGGAGAAGGAAATGGCAAAACCACTCCAGGATCTCTGCCAAGAAAACCCCAAATGGGGTCACGAAGAGTCAGACAAGACTGAAAATGACTCAATAACGGGTACACTGGGAGGCTCAGAGAAGCCATCCTAGATCTGCATTTTAACTTGTATAACTCCTATGCAGCGCATATTATACTTGCCCAAGATACTTAAAAGGTCTTATAAAGGGTAAATAGAGATACCCAGCAATGAAGCAAATCATCCAAGGTTCTCTGCCCCCATCCCCTGACTCTACCCCCAAATAGCCAGCCAGGGCCTGAACTGGGATTTTCTTGTATCTAGTCCCTTGACCTCACCCCTGGATTATGTATCACTACCTCAAATGAGGTAATGTATGTAAAGCACTTAGCACTGGCACATAGTAGGCGCTTGATAAATGCTTTTTCCCTACTACCTATTCCAAACCCTCCTTGCCCACCAAAGAGTGAACAGTGAATCTATAATTCTTAGCCCCTCCATTTCAAAGTGCCTTCAGTAACTCTCCATTGCCTAAAATAGTGGTTCTGAAAATATCATGAGACCCTTTCAAATTCAAATCTGAAAGGTTCAGACCCTTTTGAGTCCAAAACTATTTTCATAATAGTAAAATATTTTACTTTCTAATATTGTAAATATTTATGATAAGAACCCACATAAAATAAAAGCTTTTGGGGGAAATCCTCAATAATTTTAAAGAATGTAGCAGAGTCCTAAGACCAAAAGGTTTTAAAACTGTTAGCCTAGAAGATTAATATTTAAAGTCTTCTCCTTTCAAGGATATCCATAATTTGGCCCTACCCCGCCTTTCCAGCCTTATCCTCCCCACCCCTCTCTGTGACTCTGTGTGTGTCTCAGTCTCTCTGTCTCCCTCTCTCTGTGTCTCTCTTGCTCTCTCTGTATCTCTGTGTGTGTGTGTGTCTTTTTATCTTCTCTTCCTCTCTCCCTCCTTCTCTGCCTGTTTCTCTCTGTGTCTCTCCCTCCTCTCTCTTCCTCCTTCTGTCTCTGTCTCTCTGCGTGTGTCTCTGCCTCTGTGCATGTCTCTGTCTGTATCTCTGTCTGTCTCTGTCTGTCTCCCTCTCTCTGTCTCTGTCTTCCCCCACTCCCTCCCTCCCTCCTTCTCTCTCTCTCCTCTTCTCTTCTCTTCTCTTTGTCTCTCTGTCTCTCTCTGTCTCTGTCTCTGTCTCTCTGCGTGTGTCTCTGCCTCTGTGCGTGTCTCTGTCTGTATCTCTATCTGTCTCTCTCTCTGTCTCTGTCTTCCCCCCGTCTCTCTCTCCCTCCCTCCTTCTCTCTCTCTCCTCTTCTCTTCTCTTCTCTTCTCTTCTCTTCTCTTCTCTTCTCTTCTCTTCTCTTCTCTCTGTCTCTGTCTCTGTCTCTCTCTCTCTCTCTCTCTCTCTCTCTCTCTCTCTCTCTCTCTCTCTCTCTCTGTCTCTCTCTCTCCCCCTCTCTCGTCTCAGAACTTACTGCTGATTTTCTCTTGCTGCCCAGTAGATGGCACTATGATTTTGTTTTTGTCCAAACCTTCTGTTTCATCAGTATGGGGAGCTTCTGTAATAGAAATTCCCTCCCCTGATTCTGATTAGCGATTCGTAGTAATTTAAACTCTCAGAGAGTTGCCTGGGGGCACAGGAAGGATCTATGACTTGCCGTAGTCGAGCTGCTACTATGTGTTAGAGGCAGAACTTGAACCCAGGTCTTCCTGATCACAAGACTAGTTAGGATCTTCTACCCGTTGTACCATGCGAATAGTAGGTAGGTGCTTAATATATGGCTGTTGAATGACTCAAGTGATCAGCAAGTGTTTATTAAGTGCCTACTATGTGTCAGGCACTGTGTAGCCACTGCAGATGCAGAGAGAGACATAAAATAGTCCCTACTCTCAAGAAGCTTATATTCCATTGGGGGCACAGTACATGCCTATTTAGATGTTTGCAAAATCGATACAAGGGGATCTTGCAGGACATGGAACTCACAGCTGAGGGGATAGAAGAAGGCATCATGGGGAAAGGGGGGCTTGAGCTGAGTCTTGGAGATGGAGGATTCTGAAGGTGGAGGGGCGAGGACAGCCACACAAAGCCTGGAGATGAGACTTTGAGTGCAGTGCATGAGAAACAGTAAGAAGGTCAATATGAGATTGGACCATAGGGAGCAGGAAGAAGGGTGATGCTGGGAAAAGACTAGAAATAATAAGAAATTACTTTTATTATAATAAATAATATTATAATTACAAATAAAATAAATATAAATGATATATATCTATAAATATAAATAATAAATAAATAATAATGTCAAACAGAGGGATTTATAATATTTGATCTTAGAGGCAATAGAAAGCCACTGGAGGTTATTGAGAAGAGAAGTAACCTGATCAGACTTGTGCTTTAGGAACCTATGGCAAGAATGGTCTGGAGTTAGGAGAGGTTTGAGGCAGGGAGGTCAATGGGAGGTTATTAAAATTATTAAAATAATCTAGACAACAGGAGATAAGGGCCTGAACTACAGCAATAGTTGTGTGGGTGAAGAGAAAAGGGCAGATGTGGGAGATGTTGTGGAAGTAGAAAGAAAATTTAGCAACAGATTGAATATGTGGGATGAGTGAGTGTGAAGAGGTGAGGATGACACTGTGGTTGGTAACCTGGGACACTTGGAAGGATGGGAGGGTCCTCAACAGAAAAGGGAAGATTCAGAAGAGGGATGAGTTGGACTTGACGTTTATTAGTCTTGCTTCCCTAACTAGATTGAGGGCAGAAACTATATTGCTAGACCCATGGTAGGAACTCAGTAAATGTTTGTTGATGATAAGAATGTGCTCATCTGTCTCTGCTCAGGTGCCTCCCACTGCACATGCCAGGGCCTGAACCGGGCCTTCCAGAAGTCTGACGGCTCCTGCATCTGCTTGGCTGGACACGTATCTTATGATGAGAGAGGCCAGGAGAGCTATGACAGCAACAGTGACCGAGATTGTCAGCCCCAGGTAGACACCGTAGAACATCATGGGAAAGGGATGGGAAATGAACGTGGCTCCCCCTCTTTGTTATTTTTACTTCCCGCAGAATTAAAGAATCTTAAAATGGAAAGAAAGCTTAGAAGCAATCTAGACTAGTGGTTCTCAAACTTAGTATCTTAGGACCCAGTTACACTCTTAAAAATTATTGAGAATCCCCCACCCCCTAGAGTTTTTGTTTATGTGGATTTCATCTATTGATACTTACCATATTAGAAATTAAAACATCTCAGCATTATTATGAAAATAGTTTTAAAGAGGCAAGGTAGGAAAGAAGAAAGAAAGGAAGAAAGGAAGGAAAAAGGAAGGAAGGAAGGAAGGAAGGAAGGAAGGAAGGAAGGAAGGAAGGAAGGAAGGAAGGAAGGAAGGAAGGAAAGAAGGAAGGAAGGAAGGAAGGAAGGAAGGAAGGAAGGAAGGAAGGAAGGAAGGAAGGAAGGAAGGAAGGAAGGAAAGAAGGAAGGAAGGAAGGAAAGAAGGAATTTATTAAGCACATACTATGCGTCAAATTTTACAAATATCTCATTTGATCCTCACAACAAGCCTGGGAGGTAGGTGCTAAAATTATCCCCATTTTACTGTTAAAGAAATTGAGGCAGACAGAGGTCAGATGATGTGCCCGGGTTCACACAGCTTGTAAGTGTCGGAGACAGGATTTGAACTCTGCTTTTCCTGACTCCAGGCCCAGCTCTCCCTATCCACTCTAACAACTAGTTGCCTCGGCTTCATTGGGGATATAAAGGCAAAATGAAATAGCTCCTGCCCCTATGAGCTTATATCTACCTACTAGGGATGTAGAAGTTACAAAAGAAAAAAAGAAAAGGTTGAGTCAAAGGACCTGGGTTCAAATCCCAGCTCTTCCACTTAGTACTTATGTGACATGGGGCAAGTCACCTCACCTGTCAGTGTCCTATAAAATGAAAGTTTTACCAGATGATTTCTAAGGTCCCCATGCATAAAGATAAGTGAAGAAAACAAACATACAAAATCAAGAAATTTCAAAAGATAGAGATCATTAATTCAGCTAGACTTGGAGACTTGATGTCAACAAAAGCTGCTCGGTGCTCCTCTGCTTCCCTTTTATTTCAATTGCTTTTCTGCCATTTTCAAGGGGTCTCTTCAATCCTCCTGAATTTAAAAATTATGTGTGTATATGATATGTTTGCGTGTGTGTGTGTGTGTGTGTGTATGTGTGTTACTATCACGCTTTCCTTTTCCTTTTTACCAGCCCAGGCTTTACCCCGTCTTCAAATCCTGTCTTAAAGACCATGAAGAAACATTCCCTGATTAGTCCCCCACCCCTACCTGACTAATAACTCCTGTACTCATCATCCTCCCAAAACTCGAGCTTTCCAAAAACTCAATTTGTATTTGCCGCCATGTTGTTTATTAAATGTTCCTTAGCTGTCTCACACTGGGAAAGTGCCAGGTTTGGATTCAAAGGGTTTGACCTGGGTTTGAAGTCCAGCTCTGCCATTAACTGCCTTTATGACCTTTGCCCAACAAACACAATATATGCAGTAAATGCTTAATAAATATGAGTGACTGAATCAAACCCTTGGAGGAGACTCCAAGGCCAGAACTCTCCAGGGCCACCCTTAGCATGGCCAGGCACTTCACCTCTAATTCTGAGAGCCCAGACGGGAGCTTCCAGGGATGACTTGGCTTACCTGTGTCTCATGAAATCCTTGTTGTAGGTTGAGGAGAGATGCTCGCTAGGGGATATCCGCCTCTCTGCTACCCGCAAGTGTGTGTCCCCCAAGCAGCATAACTGTTCCTCCTTCTGTCACCCCAAAGGTGGGGAACTCAACGCAGAACTGGGCATGTGAGTAATTCTACCCTGAGTGTTTGGTACCAAAAGGGGACCCTTTGGGAAGAGAGAGGTGTGAGTCTGCTAGTACAGGACTAGTCGTAGTGGCTAGCTACTAGGCAGAGCGTGGTGACTCAGGACAGTGCTGTTGCAGTCCCCCCAGAAAACCATGCAAAGTAGAATTAACATCCCTCCTCAGGGCATCTAGAAAGTAGCTCTCAGAATTTGAGATTTGCTTCCCAGGCGGGGCCACGAGAAGGGGGCTGCTGAGGCAAAGTAGAGTTAATGCTAATTGAGATATGAATGCAAAACAGAGCTAAAAGATGAAGGTAGTAGAAATAGAGAGGAATTTTGAAGGTGAAGATTGACAGGCCAGGGGAATTGGTTAGCCAAGTGGAACAGTTGATAGAGCATTGGGCCTAGAGTCAGGAAGACCTGTGTTCAAATCTGGCATCAGACACTTACTAGCTGTGTGACCCTGGCCAAGTCACTTAATCCTGTTTGCCTCAGTTTCCTCATCTAGAAAATGAATTGAAGAAGAAAATGGCAAACCACCGCATTATCTTTGCCAAGAAAACCCCAAAAGGGGTCATGAAGAGTTGAACACAACTGAAAACAACCGAACAACAACAAATTCATCTTCCTGCCTCATGGTTAGATCTGGGCAGGTCCCTGCATAGTGCAGCAGGAAAAGCTCTGCAGTTGGAGTGCCTGGGTTTAAATCCTGCCTCTCCTTGTTGGACATTCATTGGACAAGTCATTTAGCCTCCATAGGCCTCGGTTTCCTCATCTGGAAAATAAGGGGGTTTAACATAAGAGCCTTTAAAGCCCCGTCTGGCTCCAGGTCTATGATTCCAACAGCCAGGCATGGGAAGGCTTTCCTGATGAGGCCCTGTGAATCAATAAGTCCAGTAGCGCCGAACGACTCCCAGCACTCCAAGCCTAGTTGGACTCCTAGAGCCCTTGGGGCAAAAGTGCTCTCACTCCATCAATCACTCACCACAGAGAAAGGAAGACATCCCTAGGAGCGGGCTGACTTGGGAGGCTTCTAGACTGGACCAGTCAAAGCTTATACAGCAGAGGCTGGTGAAGTGTCTGGGCAGGAAAAAAAGTAAGGACTAAAGCTCTGTGAATTGGAATAAAATAAACCATTCTGCAAATTACACCAAAATTAGTGTTTTAAAATAATCGATTAATTGCTCAGGTACTTTGTGGAAAAATCCTATAGCACTGACCTAGGACCCCACGGCCTGGGCAATCACTTTGTCAAGGAGAGTGATAGGGGCAGCAGGGTGGCACAGCGGATAGAGTGCTGGGCCTGAGGTCAGGAAGACTCATCTTCCTGAGTTCAAATCCATCCTCAGATACTATCTGTGTGACCCTGGGCAAGTCACTTCACCCAGTTTGCCTCAGTTTCCTCATCTGTAAAATGAGCTGGAGAAGGAAATGGCAAACTGCTCCAGTATCTTTGCTAAGAAAACCCCAAATGGGGTCAAGAAGAGTCAGACACCCAGAGATGACTGAACGACGGTAACAACAAGGAGAGTGCTTCTCTTGATCCCGGGCGGCTGCTTTCCTGATCTGGGCAGTTCCTTCCACCTTTTCTTATAGGCTCGTAGATTTAGAGCTGAAAGGGATCTTAGACAGCATTAAATCCAACCTCCTCATTTTAGACCCAGGCAGCTTGGCGGTCCAGTGGATAGAGGGCTAGAACTGGAGTCAGAAAGGCGGGGTTTCAAATCCTGCCCCAGATACTTCCTAGCTAAGTGATTCTAGGCAAATCCCTTAATTCCTTTAAATCTCAGTTTCCCCATCTGTAAAATGGGGATAATAATAGCACCTAGGCCACAATGTTTTCATGACAGCCCATTGAGATATATGTAAAGCACTGTGTAAATGCTAGCTTTTTTTTTTTTTTACAAATGAGGACTCTAAGGCCCAGAGACTTTAAGTGAGTTGGCCATCGTCCTGTAAGTAACGATGTCTGAGGTGAGATTCGAAAACAGATCTTGCTGACACCCAGTCCGGCGCTCTATCCATTACATTTTTCTTTCTGCAGTTGCCAGTGCCAAGAATACGTCTCTGCTGAAGAGTTCTGTGACACCCCGTGTCTGGCCAGGGCCCCTCAGCTATCTCTGAAATGGAGTTCCAACGGGGAACTGCTCCTCACTGTTCAGGACCAGAACGGAGGGAGGACTCATAGGGTAAGAGGATCCAGAACCAGGACGGGGAGTGGGTGGGTGAGAGAGGAAGTTGCTATAAGGTAAGAGGGGAGAAGAGCCATTTGCCTCATGGGAAAGGGGACTGGAGCATCGAGGCAGACTAGAATGTCTGCGCAATTAGGATACATAAGAAATTAGACTGATGAGTAGGGGAGAAAACCAGGCAGCAGAGAAGTAAATAAAATGAATAAATTCTTACAGCTATCGTAGGATGTTAGAATCAGGATTTAGAGCTGGAAGGGTCCTCAGAGAGCAAATCAGATAATGTCTATAGGTGCTGAGCAAACCTTAAAGCACAAAATAAATGTTGGTTGTTATTACTGTGATCCGGTGGAATTCCTAGCTCCTTAAGGGTCAGCCAATGTGGGAATTTGCTTTGTATAAATAGATGTGTGTTTGTGTATATGTATGTGTCTCTGTGTGTATATATATGTGTGTGTGTATGTAATATATGCATATGTGTATGTGTGCATATATGTATGTATACATGTGTGTATACATATGTATGTATACATATATATGTGCACATATTTGTAGTAGGTTTTGGTTTTCTTGCCTTCTTAATGAATGAGGGAGGGAAAGGAGGAGAGAATTCTGAACTCAAATTTTTTTAATTAAAATTTAAAAATAAAAAATAGTTCAATTAATATATAGATAGAAAGAAACATAGATGGTAGTAGGTGATGATAGATGGACAGAGAGGTAAAACATAGGTAAGTAAAGTAAGTAAATAAATAAATGAATGAATGAATGAATGGTCAGCTAACCTGACAGTCCCGCAAGAACATCTCTAGTTGTGGCTCATCTGGGGTAGTAATCAGGGATGGCAGACAAACTCCCAGGTGAATTGCTGCTGAACAGCTGAGACTGTGGGGCTGAAGCTAAATGACCCAGGCAGATTAAAGGAAAAATTTCAGGAGGGAAAGGGAAGGTAGGACATGTACGATTTTCATGACTATGTTTGAGGATGGAGAGAGAAGTTGTACGAAGATGAGAATATGAGGGCAAGAGAAGTCATGGTCACCTGCAAAATGGAGCCTGGGAGAGGGCAATCAAACTGGAAAGAGACACAAAAGAAGAGGGGGAAGAGGTGCTTCCTGGAGGATTTGCTGGGAAAAGGGATGGATACAGTAAAAGAAACAGTGGGATTTCTGAAGGAGATGGCACCTGAGAAGAGAGGAAGGACACCTGCCAACATGGGCCAAGCTTTGCCCTGAGTTCAAGCTCTCTTCTATCACCACTTCTTATCCCTTTTCTTTTTTGGGGCGGGGTGTATCATGGGTTATTCAGGAAGTGGAGAACATAGTAGGCCCAGACCAACCTTTCCAGGGAAGCGAGAGGGTTCGCCTAGTCCAACTTGGCCCCTACGGGATCTTTGGATTCATCTTCTCCAGGATCGAGATGCTAGATGTATTCATGATGGGTAAGCATTCAATTCAGTGAACTTTTATTTCATACTTCATACAGATCACAGTTTTCTAAATCAATCAACAAGCATTTATTAAGTGGCCACTGTGTGCCAGATACTGGGGTTACAAAGACAATATGAAGCAATCCCCTCATTGAGCTCACATTCTATTGGAGAAAATGTGTACATGAAGGAACATAGCAGAGAAACCTCTCCGCTATAGCAAGAACCTCAGCAATTACCAGGGAGGTCCAGAGGTGAGGCATCACCACTCAAATAGAATGGGAAGTATCTAGCCCAGGGGTGGGGAACCTGTGGCCATGAGGCCACACGTGGCCTTCTAGGTCCTTGGGTGCAACCTTTAATTGAGTCCAAGTTTTACAGAACAAATCCTTTTATTAAGGGGATTTGTTCTGTGAAGTTTGGATTCAGTCAAAGGGCCACACTTGAGGACCTAGAGGGCCACATGTGGCCTCGAGGCCACAGGTTTCCCACCCCCAATCTAGCCCATACTGGTATCCCTATCTGCAGGCTGCCACTGTTTCTCCCAAGGACTTTAGGACCACTTTGGAAAACCTGTCCCTGTATAAGTGCATATTCTGTAATTATCTGGAGAAAGTAAGGATACTTCAACTCTACACAAATTCTTAGAAAACAGAAAGGGAAACATCTGAATAGACCCAAGGTCATATGTAAAAGGAGTCTCCTGAGGAGGTTACTGAACAAAATAAAAATGTAAGTAGCTAGGCAAAGGCCCCTTCCTAAAGATCCCAGGTGTCTACAAATGCCTCAGTGCGGACATGGAGAAGATGTGGAGAGAGGGGAGGTCTGGGGAGGACTGAGGATCCTACCTGGTTCTGCAAGGGAAGGAATTCAAGGATGGAATGGATAGAGAACAGCTTGATTTCCAGAGAAAAGCATGCTCCTTTCACAATGTCTTCTTCTCCTCACTCTCAGAGCTTGAGTGGGACCCGTTGCTGCTAAGGCACCGTAGGGATCTGCCAGAGCCAGAGCAAGCCTCCCCAGGGAAGACCTGCTTCTCCCCCAGAATTCCTAACCCAGTGGTCTGCCTGCAAGCAGGTGACTCCATTCTTTTCCAGCTCAACATTCTCCCCAACAGTAAGTACCCCCAAACAGATGCTGAGTCAAACCATGCTCCCCAAATCCATCCCACATCTCTGAGTTTCCACCTTCCTACCAACTTCCCCAGCATCCTGATAAGTGAATTACTGTACTGTCCAGGATAGACATAACCTTCCCAGTGCCTGCTGGGCCAAAGGAAGCAACAACGTGTGCCAAGTTAACAGAAAACATACCCACAAAGGCAGTGTACTCTAGTGGAAAGAGATGGGAATCTAAAGACCTTGTTAGTACCAGCTCAGCTGTATACTTAGCTGTGTGGCTTTTGGCAAGTCTCTAGCCCCCTGTGAGCCTCAGTTTCTTCATCTATAAAATGGGAGGTCAGGCCAGGTGATAGGGGCATGCACACACACTTTTAAGTTTAATATACATTATTGACACTATCTTAAGTCCAGACAATCAACAAAACAATAAATCAAAACCCGACTGTAGAGTGCCAATTTCTGAGGTATAAATGTTCACACTGAAAACTTAATTACCAGTTTGGGCAGATTAGAGCTGGCTCCAGCTGGCCCCTGCTTTCAGCTCTAAGTTTCTGTGAGTCATATATTCAGTTGCCTGGCCTGGAGAGAATTGCCTTTTCCTCAAAGTAAAATTTTAATTCTTGTTACTCAGATATTTCAGTCATACATGACTTTTCATTACCCCCAACTTAATGTTTTCTTGGCAAAAATATTGGAGTGGTTTGCCATTTTCTTCTCCAACTCATTTTACAAATGAGGAAACTGAGGCAAACAGGATTAAATAACTTGCCTAGGGTCACATGATTAATAAGTGTCTGAGGCCAAATTTGAGCTCTGGTTTTCCTGTCTACAGGCCTAGAGCACTATCCACTGTACTGCCTAGCTACCCCCAGAATTAAATACTTATCTGTAAGGCTGGGCTATATGGGAGTACGTAGAGGCATGGTTCTAGCTATCCAGGGGTTTGCATACATCACCTGCTAGACATGACTGCCTTGCTGCCTCTATCCTGAGACTTCTGGCTCTAACAAACCTGTCTTCAGACACCCAGCTGCTCCTCGTGTCTAATCCAGCCTCCTCCTTCTTATTCCAGCCAAAAGTGAGGGGATTCCCTATGCACTGGCTTTAGTCCTCACATACAGTGGCTAGAACTTCTCCAATGGTGCTATGGCGGGGCCTGGTGCCTGGAGATGAATTGGTAGCACCTTGGGGGGATCCCTTAGTGAGAAGGGGCCTAGGCTGGGTGAGTGACCACATCCAAAGTGCTCACTGCGCTGTGGGAATTTAAAGGAGGCAGCAGGACTTATTGGCCCCTGGGATCCTAGGAAATGAGTGCTAGAGGGAGAGGCAGGTCAAGTAAATTAGAAGATGGAGCACTAACTGGGCATATGGAGGCCAGAGCTCACATCTTAGTTCTGTTCTCATCTCTGCGTAACCTGAATCAAGTCATTCATCCTCTCCGTGCTTCAGTTTTCCTATATAAAAATTGCCTCCCCTATATCCCTAACCAGAGAGTGAATTAGATGAAGAAGATCCCTTATTGTCCTAATTTGAAGCCTTGCCCTTAATACAAGTTGGGGACAGGGAGGCAGTGATGAATGAGAGAGATCATTGCTTTGTGCACATAATAAGGCCACATGGTCTACTTGGAAAATAGATAAAGTAGGATAAGCTTTGGAGGTTTGCCAGAGATTTCACAGAAAGGGAGGTGATGGAAACCCAGGTTTGGGAATGACCCAGAATATCTCTGTTGTGTTTAAGCCCATAAAGGAATGGCAGAGCCTTAAATGCCATCCTGTCCAGAGCCATGTCAAGGCTGTAGCTGGTATGGTTATTTTATAAGCCAACAGAGGTGAGAAGACATGGGTCTGACCTTGAGACCATGGTTAGGAGCCTTGTAAAATTAATACAAAAAAAAGCAGACCCCAAAAAAGTTACATACAATGACTATGTATTAAAACAGCACTAAAAGACAGCAGAACTCAGATTAATTGCAATGCCTAATCTTGGTCCCAGAGAGTAAATGGTACGGACGTCTACTTCCTAACAGTTAGTAGAGGGGCAGTACACTACGGGAGCAGAATGTTGAATATATCATCAGATGAGATCATTTTGCAACTCAGTTTTGTTTAACTCTTTTTCTTTGTTTTAAGGAAGAATTTGACCAGGGGAAGGGCATATAGGGAAATAACAGTGTTATAAAAGAGCATCTATAAAACTCTAGTTGTAAGTGTGTTAGCCTACATTACAGGCATGGGGGTGCTCACTACTTGTGAGCCAGACAGGATCAAGAATACAGTCTTGCCACAAGTTCAGAGATTTCCAGCTCTGCTTTTGCCTGTTTGCAGATCGCCAGGCCAGTCACTACCCAGTGTACCAGAAGCAGCATCTGTTCAACAGCAACCCCCAATGGGACTTTGGTGCCTTCAGGAGATTGAACTACTTGGTTCGAGAGACCGGCCTCAACTTCTCTAGGTAGGATCAAAGACTCAGAATAGATGGGAGCAATGATCTGGCCCAGACCCTTCACTTCACAAATGCGGAAACTGAGGTCCAAAGGGGAAAATGATTTGCTCAAGGCCACTCTTTGCCAAGAAAACCCCAAATGGAGTCATGAAAAGTCAAACATGACTAAAATGTTTCAACAACACTACAAGTAATAAAAGGGCTAGCTATGTGACCCTGGACAAATCACTTAACCCTGTTTGCCTCAGTTTCCTCATCTGTAAAATGAACTGTGGAAGGAAATGGCAAACCACTCTAGTATCTTTACCAAGAAAACCTCAGATAGGGTCATGAAAAGTCAGGCATGACTGAATAAAATTATCCCTTCCACATCATGACTTTCCCCATCAGGGTTTCCATATAGCACCAGTCGGAATAAGCAATTAAATGGTAATTTTGGGGGAGTTTTGCAGAAGCCACAGATAACACGCAAAGGCCAGTAGATAGCACAAAAAGTTTAGAAACTCAGAAATGCATAATATATGTGCATATATATACATATATAGTATTGTGTAATAGCAAAATATTTTTATCTTTTAATACCATAATAATTCAGACCTCTTTTCTGGTATGAGGGAAGGGCCAAAAAAAATTTATGCAGATTTTCCAGATCACAGGGACACTGCACTGCTAACCCTAGCAATGTGTAAGGAATAACAGTAATCAATGAAAACCAACAACAACACAGGTACTAAACAGCAGTATCAGGATTTGAACCCAGATCCTGTGACTCCAAATCTAGCACTCTCTGCAGGGACAAATTGTGCTAGTCTCACTGGGAGGCCCAGGCTCAGGAAGGAACTCTTAGTATTGATTGTCTCCACCTTACCACGGTCAAAGGGCAGGCCCTCAGGGACTCGAGGGAAGCCACAGTGGGAAGATTCACAGGAGCACAGACAGCTGGGACCAGCTTTATTTGTCGTTCTCCATGTGGCTGCTCTGCCCAAATTCCTTTCCTCCTCATCTCCTCACCGCCTCACCTCCTCAGCCCCATGGCCACTCCTCAAGGACTCCATGGAGAACAAAGGGAAGGTGCAGAGAGCCCTAGAAAACTGACCTACCCCAGAGGGAACCCAGAATATCCAGGAATCCCTGTGATTGCTCTGGACAATCGGTGCAAGAGGCCCCTTCAGTTTCTCCCAAGTAAACTCTATTGCAAAAAAGGGCTAGAAGAGTGGAAGGGGAAGAAGCATTGATTAAATTCTCCCCTATTGCAAAGAAGATCAGCCAGTTGATGAACAGTATTTATTAAGCGATTACTCTGTGCCAGGCACCGTGCCAGATGCCAGGGGTGCCAGGACGAGGAATGAAACGATCCCTAACAGCAAGGAGCTTACATTCTAATAATGTATATAGAGAATTTTGTTAAACATAAAGTAGCCATAAATATGAACAATAATTCTTGTTATTATAGCTATTGTCACAGCATCAATCGGTCTAGATAACATCACAGGCTTAGCATCTCTGAAGCCCATCTTTAAGTCACCCTAAATTAAGAACCACCCTTCAGAGTGGCTTGCCAGGTATCATTTCCCAGAGCCATCCCAACTGTGCATTACCAGGGTGTAATGCTTGCTCCCCCTGCCTATGGCTGACACCTAGATCAGTGTGAGTAGATAGAGTTCACAGCACAAGTTAATATAGACTGTCACAGGCCAAGCTTCCACTAGTGGGGGTTCTGTATGACTATCACTCAGTCAACCAGGCATGTCCTAAGTTCTGGAGATACAAAAAAAAGGTAAAAACTGTCCCAGTCTTTAAGGAGCTGACATTCTAATGAGGAATATAACAGATACAACAGTAGGTATAGATTAAGTGGTGCTGATTAGTGACTGGAGAACCAATATGGGCTAATAGATAGAGAAATGCCTTGGAGTCAGGCAGACCTGGGTTCAAATCCTACTTTTGACATATACTTCCAGGAAACTCTGTAAATTATAGCTAAATAGCTGATTCTTACTGATATAATCACATATCTTAAGAAAAAAAAGTTGTGACAGTAGTTGAAAATTGGAGAGGGGGTGAGGTTGAGGGGGTAGAAGTGAGGTGGGGCAGGAGAGGCAGGAATGCTACAAGCATACCCACACTGCCTAGAGCAAGGCAAAACTCAGAAGAGTGTGAATCCCTCTGTGGCCCATGAGCCTTTGTCTTCCACAGGTTTGCACATGTGTTCCTGGACCCAGGCACATACGTGTTCCAGGACAATGGACTACCTGAAAGCATCCTCATCGTGTTGGTGAAAGAGGAAGGTGTGGCCTGTGACCCTGACACATCTCCCATACAGCCCTCCTCCCCATATCAACTGGCCAGACATGGGATCCTTAAACATCAGCCATTAAACTTGGCTCCTGACTGGGCAACAATTATAGGTACGTGTCCTTGAAGAAGGTGGGTCATGAAGATCACAGGCAGGCTTCTGAGTTGTTTTAGACCAGGTCTACCTATCTCTTTCAGACTGGAAGTACAGTGACCCCTTCCAGGCCCGATCCTACCACTTGTTAGTGCTGGGATTAGTTAGTGTTAGTTTCCTTTAATTAGTTAATTAGTTTAGTTTAATTAGTTAGGTGTTAGTTCCTTTTCTGGCCTGGGCTGGTTGTCCCTCTGGGCCCTTGATCCAAAGACTCAACATATTGGTGCCAAAATTAGTGCAGACACCCCAGCATTAGCCCTACTGAGATCCTAAACTGTCAAACTCCAACAATCCTTCAGCCTCAGCCTGCTCAGTATCAGGGATTACCAGTGGCCCACAGGCAGCTTGGCAGGGAAAGCCTTTCACATCTAGTACCACTATACAATGAATAACAAACCTTTATTAAACACCTACTCTGCTAGGCACTGGGGATGTAAAAACTAAACGTAATAGTCTTTGACCTGAAGGAGTTACTATCTATAGGGAAGACAAAGGAACAGCAGTTGGGGGTGGGAGGCGGGCAGTGGAGAAATGGACAGCTCAATGTCCAGCCTGTTAGATCTTTATCCCCAACTCTGCTTGTGGTTCTCTAGACTCATCTTCTGCCACCTTAGGGGCCATCTAGTACAATAATCTCATTTTATGGATGAGAAAATTGAATCTCAAAGAGGTTAGCCACAGTCACCTGATTGCATGGACATATTCAATATTCACAAAAGAGTCCTTTGGGGACACACCTGTGTCTGAGGACTTATTTACTTTTTCTTTTTTTGTAACACTTTTCTTTCCCAGGTAAAAGAATCATTTTAGACATCTTTGATTCTTGCCATCTTCTGTCTGATCCCTATAGAAAAGAGTGCCTCCTTTCTTATTCCAGGAGCTTCCCAGAATGTATAGGATCAATGCATTGGAAAGAGGGATGGATTAGGAGACAGAAGACTTGGGTTCTAGTTCTATCCTCTCCATCAAAAAAAAACCCCAATGAGATCTTGGTCAATTCACCTGCATTCACTGGTCCTCAATTTCCACATACTTTCCACAAATAAGGGGACTGGACTAGAGGCCTTCTCAGGGCCCTTGAAACTTTAATATTCTATGATTGCCTGAGGATCACAGAATCACAGAACCTCAGAGTTGGAAGAGACTTGAGACCATTTTCTCCAACCTAGACCTGAACTGGAATTCTCTACACAACAAAATTAAGCGAAGATCTCTAGCGATGGAGAACATATAACCTGAAACAGGCCAATGTACTTTTGCTCCAGTTATGTTAGGAAGTCTTTCCCTGTGCTCAGCTGAAATCTGTACCTGTAACTTCCATCCGTTGTTCTTCATTCTTCCCTCCATGAGGCCCAAAAAACCCAAGCATCATTTCTTCCACATAACAGTCCATTCTCAGATGAGAAAACTGAGACCCAGAAAGGTTGAGACTTACCCAAGGCTCCCCACAGGTAGGATTTGGCAGAGGGTATTTGAAGACTGGCCTTCTCTTTTCCTAACACACGAGTACTCCATGTCTTTATACCTGTCACCTCCCACACTTAGGAAGCACTTGCTCATCTCTTCAACAAAGCATCTCTTCCTTTAAGATGCAGCTCAAGCTCTGCCTTCTCCACGATGCCTTTCTTGATCCCCTCTGACTAAGGCTGCCTTCCCTCCCTAACTGCCTTGTATTATATTACCTTGTGTTTATTTTATATACAAATCTGCATACAAGTTTTTCACAAAATAGATATACGTATACATATCTCCCCCGATATCATGTAAGGAATTGGTTTGAGCTTTTTGTATTTATAAACACAATAACTAGCACACAACAGGTGCTTAATAAATGCTTGGTGATTGATAGATTATTCATCATAAGCAAGTTCTCTAATTCCAAATCCAGCATCCTCTGCCCTGTACCACAATGCCACCCAGATTTTTGTACTCTGACTTTGTTATTGTCAGTTGCCCATCTCCTATTGTGAAATCCGCAAATCTTCTTAGAGTTATCTGTGACCTCATTTAAATCATTGATAAAAATTTTAAACATTGCAAAGCCAAGGAGAGATCCCTAGAGAACTCCACTCCAAATTTACAATGGCCCATTGATTGTAGACTCTTTGGGTCGAATCATGGAACCAGTGCTAAAATCAACCTAATGATATTATCATTTACCTATCAACCCTCCATCCTGTCTGGAAATGCAGCACACACAGGCTCTGGGTTCACTCTCCTAATCCCAGTACCATTCCCCTCAGGATTCTAGAGGTACCCCTGCGGGTCTTTGGGGTTTTCCCAATGCTCTCAAGCCCAATCCGATGTTTTCCTCTCCAAAACCAATCATTGTTATTGTCTCCCCATTGTGATTTTTTGGTTTTCCTTCAATATCGAATAACCAATTGTACCAGTGAACTTTTATAAACACCTGTTTACTGAAAAGATAGAGCAAGAAAGAAAATACATAAACCTCCCAAATCAGGAGCCCACTACACCACTTCTGTGGACTCAAACTTAAACGGTTGCTGCAAAACATTCTTCCTACCAAGTTCACTTATGGGTTGTGGCATAGCCAATGGATGTCATTCCCTTGGGCACCATATGTCAACTGCCAGGTCAACCCCCTGCCTGGCTGGTTAATGCTTGGCGCTGGCTCCTCACAAGGCTTGGCACCCAGCACATTCTGCTATGAATTTCCAGTTTCTGGTTCTCCTGTGATTAGCTCCTCCAACTTTTCAAACCTCACAAGGTCATGATCTTCAGTTCCATCTCCAACATTCACTCACCTAAGATCAGAAAAGAAGGAATATAACAAAGAAACAAAGATGTTTGGGACTATGTGGCAACCTGAAAACTGAGAGCATTTCTTCTGCCTCACTCGAAAGTCACCAGGAAAGAAGAGTATACATGTGTTCATGCCTTTTGGATGCAGATTCAGTTTGGACCCGGAAGCCAGTTGAAAGATTTTCCATTCACCATACAGTAAACTCCGGACATGCCCTGAATTAGGGGCTGGAGTGAGAGGAGGGAGCACATTCTCTCTTTTATGTGTCATCAAGTATTTCTGGAATCAGGGTCAGCAGCCTCCATGAAGCAAGTTGAGAATACATGCTCCAAGGACTGGCCCTGACCTCAGCCAGTCTCACCATTTCATAAGACAGACTTTGTCAAAAGCTTTGCTAATCATTTCATACTGAGTCTAGAATACCCCTTTATCTACCCATCTAATAACCCTATCAAACATTAAGGGAGGTTAGTCTGGTAAAACCTATTTTGGGGGGGGCAATCAGAGGTAAGTGACTTACCCAGGGTCACACAGCTAGTGAGTGTCTGAGGTTTGATTTGAACTCAGGAAGATGAGTCTTCCTGACTCCAGGGCTGGTACTCTATCCACTGTGCCACCTAGCTGCCCCAAGACCTATTTTTGATGAAGCCCTGGTGGCTTTTTGGGATTGCTGCTTCCTTTTCTAGATGTTCATTAACCATCTCTTAATTAATACATAGTCTAGAATGTTTTCAAGAATTAAAACTCACTGACCTCTAATTTGAAGATTCTATTCTCTTCCCTTTTTAAAGAAATAGAACAAAAATTGCCTTTCTACAATCCAGAAGTATCTCTCCCATTCATTATTATTTTGCAGTAATCTCTGACAGTGACTCACAAATCAGATCCATCTTTCTGTCAGCATCATGGGATATAGGTTTTTTGGTTTAGGTTTTCATTTTTTGAGGGGGAAAGAGTCCTTGCCAAATTGAACTTCCTGACGTCACTCACGTGTTATTTTACCTTGCCTCGGGTTCCTATTCCCATTCATTTTTATCCTATCCTTCAGTCTATGGAGTATGACTACTGTTGTCTGGGCATGAATGAACCATAGAGCCAACAGAAACAGACCAGAAGAGATCCTACTTCTCTAGGCTTCTCCCTACTTTTCTTCCTGTCCCTATCAGTCAGGAAACTCTTTCTATAGAGGATATCCATGTGACACAATCCTTTACTAGGCCATGAGCTGAGTGGAATGAGGAGACAAGGTTCCATTCTTCTAGCTAGAGAAAGAACACATACATGAAATCACTGTAGTACCTAGAGATTAAAAAAAACACATCCAGAAGAGTAAATCAATGTCATTCTGGTATGGGACAAAGCCAAGCAGTAGTCAGAAAGGGTGGGATTAATCCAGGAAGGCTGCTCTGTAGGAGGGGAGTCTGGAGACAGATTTTTAAAGAGAAGGCTATGTAGATCAGTACAGAGTGCCTCCTAAGGCAGGAGAATAGCACATGCAAAGGTAAAAAGGTAGCAACAAGCAATTTCTGGATATCTTGATGATGGTGAATAGATGAGCTTATAAACCCTGGATGCCCCCCTCCCACTAAATAAGACAGTGCCAAATCTTTAACAATTAGATATATACAAAAATTAAAAAATAAAAAAGATATATACAAGTTCTGGGAAGATCAGAATCAAGCCCGAGATGTCAGGTCTCCCTAGGTAAGCACAGAAAGCAGGCTTTCCCTAGCAGATTTGGGATTGTATACGTCTTGTCATGCTTTTGAGTACTGTGAGCATCCCCTCCTACATCTTCTCTGATCTCTTTCTTTGGCCTTCTCTCCTTTCAGGGGTTCTGCTGGTTATTGGATTAGGAACAGCTATGCTGACTATCCTGGCCTTTGTGCTAAAGCCCTCAGTCTCTGGAGCTTGCCCCATGCAACACTGGAAGCCACGATGGAGGAGCCTTGGGGAGCCCCATGTCCCTCCCCAATATGTGCTCATCAGGGACAGGTGAGCCTTCCCTTCTCTCATTTTCTTCCAATCCTTTTGGGGAAGATGAGCTAGGCCTGCCTATTCTACTTCCTGGCCATGCCATGCCTTGCACCTAGTGCAAGTAAAAGTTTACCCTAGTAGGTAAACTTAATCAATGTTTACTGTATAGAATTGAATTATACCAACCCATCCTCATCTGGGCTCGACCTTGGTCTCTAATATCAAAAATTTATGAAGTGCTTATTATGCATAGAGATCTATACTGCATAGATATAGATATAGATACTGCATCTAGGCCTAGGAAATATAAAGATGTGTGAGAATATATCATCAGCATAAGGAATCATAAAACTAGAGCTGAAAACTGAGAGCATTTCTTCTGCCTCACTCGAAAGTCACCAGGAAAGAAGAGTATAGTGGTTATCTTGTCCCCCTTCATTTTACAGATGAGTGAACTGAGGCCTAGAAAGAATAAGATATTCTCCAAGGTCACACTGGTAGTAAGCAACATAGCTGAGATTCAAACTCAGGCCCTATGGCTCCAAATACAACACTTTTTCCATGAAGCTACACAATCCCTACTCTCCAGGAGCTAGTACGGTAGTAGGGAGATCAGGCTGGGTAAGACCATATACGCAGCTAATTAAGGTACAAGATAAAATACTCTAAATGCCAAAGAGAGAAACTAATAAAATAATAGATGACAGTTCAGAGGAAGTAGAGCCCACATATGGTGGAGATCAGAGGGAGAGAGATTAAGGAGCAATCAGAGAAGGCTTCACAAAGGAATTAACATCTGTCCCAGGTCTTGAAGGATGGGTAAAGTTCTGACCAACAGAGATTCAAAGGGAGGGTGTGTAGGTGAGGGGCAGGGCACGAGCAAAACTACAGAGGCAAAAATGCAGTGTGTTCAGGAAGCTGAGAATTTGGAGCCTAGACTACACAGGAGGCAAGGCTAGAAAGATAGTCCAGGTCCAGGACCGTATTATGAGAGGCTATGAATGAACAAATGAAGGAATGAAAAAAGGCATTTATTTGCCAAGCACTGAGGATATAAGGAGAAAATAGAGATAGTCTTTATTCTCAAAGAACTTACATTCTTATAGAGGGAGACCACACATGGAGGAGGGTTGAGATATGAAGAACTAGTGGTAGGGTTCCAATGCAAGGTCGATGGCAAGGCCCATTGGTTCTTAGAGATGACTGAGAAGTCCAAACTCTGTTTGGGAACTACAGAAGGGTGTTGAACAAGGAAGTGCTAGAGGTTGTTTGCAGACCCTGCTCTTTCCCCTTCTGGCACAGAATGAAACAAATTAGCTATCTCTTATGTGATCAAGAGCCAGAAGCACATAAGAGTCTGAATGTATACCCAAGGACACACATACATCTGTTTACAGAACACTGCCAAAAGGATTCCATTGACTGCTAAGTCCTCATTTTCTTTCTCTCTGTCTCTTGTCAGCCTCCCATTCTATGATGCTTTCAGCACTTGGGGTTCTGGGGAAGGACCATCTACCAGTGAGAAGAATGTTTTCCAAGGCTCAGGAACCATTCCAGGTATTAAGCATATCACCCTCTTCCTTTAATTCTCCACCTGTTCCCCCACCCCCACTCACATCTCACAGGTGAACAGAAGCTCAGTGTCAGTCAATCAGTACCTTACTATGCACCCAGCCCTGTGTAAGCACTGGGGATATAAAGAAGGGCATAAGAGACAGTCTCTGCTCTCAAGGAGCTTATACTCTAAGGGAAAGACAACATGAAAAAAAATGTATAAAGAAGATACGTGAAAGATAAATTGGAGATAAGCAACAAACAGAAAGCATTGGAATGAACCCTGGAAATCATTTAGGTTCTTTGTCTGAAGTCCATGATTTCATGGGATCCATTAACTTGGGTGGGGAAAAGTAGTTACATCTTTATTCCAGTATAATTGGTTTTCCTTGTAATTCTATGAATCCTTTTTAATTTATACACTTAAAAACATGATTCTCTGGAGTCCATAGAGGCCCTTCACCAGACTGCCTAATGAATCCACGACACACAAAAAGTTAAGCCCCCTGCCCTATCCCACCTGTATCTAATTAAGAATACATTCTACAGCACACCTGACACATGGCTATCCAGGCCCTGCCTAATGACCTCAGCTGAGGGGGAGCTCATTACCGCACAAGATGCCCATTATACTTTTGGGTAGCTCTACCTCTTATGAAGTTTTTCTTACCTGGAGCCAAAATTTGTCTCCCTGCAACATCCCTCTTTGCTCCTAGTTCTGCCACCTTTGGCCAGGCAGAACAAGTCCAATTCCTCTTCCTCGTGACAGGATGTCCTAGAGTTGCAGAGAACAGACCGGTCTCCCCTAAGGCTTCTTTTCTGAAGACTAAACATTCCCATTTCTTTCAGACAATCTCAAGGTCTTTCACTGTCTTGGTTCCTCACTCTCTTCAGTTTGTCAATATCCTTCTGAAAATGTGGTCCCCCATAGTGTCCACTGAGCACCAGATGTTTTCTGGCCAGGACATAGGTAAAGGAAATTGTCATTTCCCTCATCTTGGACACCATGTGTCTCTCTTAATGTGGCCTAAAATAGCATTAGTTTTTTAAAACTACCATATCACTCTGTTGATTCACATTGAGTATGCAATCCACTAAAATCCCCAATATCTTTTTTATGTGTCTTTATTTATTAGATTTTTTAAAATTTATTTTATTTTCAATTTATGGCCTAAAACAAGCATTTCTATAACAGTATAATTTTTAAAAAGATGATCACACATGAAGCTGCAAATGTACTATGTACAACTTGATATGCCTTTTAAATATACAACAGTTATCATATAAATTTTCCCTGCCCCCACCCCCACCCCACCCCTGCCCTAGAGATGGCCACCATTAGAAACAAATAGGTGTGTGTGTGTGTGTGTGTGTGTGTGTATAATTATTCTATAATTTATCAATTCTTTGTCTGGATGCCGATATCTCACACAGACTATCATCTATACATACCTCCTCCATCTTGTGTTTGTGCCTATGTGTGTGTGTGCGTGCCTACACACATAGGTATATATTTGTATCTGTATATATTTATGTACATATGTTTTCATACCTGAGTTTGAATCCAGACTCAGATGCTTACTATCCATGTGACCCAGTAATCCCAGTAAGTAATAGCACCTCCCAGGGCTATCGTAAGGATCAAATGATATAATACTTGTAAAAGCTGTTAGCACAGTGTATGCCCCATAATAGGCACTATATAAATGTTAGCTATTATTATTACAATATATGTGTATTTATATAACTCATCTCTCTGTCTCCTGTCTCTCTGTCTCTCTCTGTCTCTCTGTCTCTCTCTCTCTCTCTCTCTCTCTCTCTCTCTCTCTCTCTCTCTCTGTCTCTCTCTATCCCCCCTACTTAACAGACATGGAAGTCCCCTCAGTTAGGATTCCTGGAAGGTGATGGCTATATCCCTAAACACCTGATAATAAGATATGAGGGACACCCAAGAGGCAGAATGGGTATGCTGAGTAAAGGTACTCAGAGCGAACTGAAGATGAGTTTCAATAAAAACATAATCTATTCTCCTGCTTTTTATTTCTCTTGTACTGCAACAAAGGAGTGAGTAAATTTCTCTTGGCAAAGGGAAGTTAGGGGTTGCAGAATCTCTGCTAAGACCTAAGCTAAATAAATACTCATAGCATGAAGTATTTAAAGGGTTCAGCTGTTATAATGATAAGAGGAAATTGGTTGAGATGCAACACCAGGGATTTTGGCAGGTCTGACCCTAAGGAGAGACCAAGTATGTAGCCACCAATATAATATGGCACAAGAGATATTGCATAACTACCCTTCCAGTCTATACCAGTCTTCTCTCCTTCTGGGTTAGATGGCATAGGCAGGACTTTTCCCCTGAGTGCCACCATTAAAAAACACATCTCGTTACATGAAAAGGAAGAGAGGGACATAGGGGGAACAGGCATGGTTCCTTCTCCCAATAACCAGCATGCTCTGTGCAAGGTGTAGAGAACAGGGCACTGAGAAACTTCATTCATTCATTCAATATTGACTGAGATCTGCTGTGCATAAAGTACTACAGGCAAGAAAAGCCAGGCATTTAACTGCATTGTCAGGCCTCGTATAGTAGGAAAGAGCTGACAACATGTGACTCAGGGGGAAGGCAGTCCCAGATGGGCTCCAGAGTAGGTGGCCTGGACAACAGAGATGAGCTCTGGAGGCCCCAGGTGCCTCACCTCTCCTATAGTTGGATCGGCATGTATAATGTTGTTGTTTTTGTTGAGTTGTTTCAGTCCTGTCCAACTCTTTGTGATCCCATTTGAGGTTTTCTTGGCAAAGATACTGGCATGGTTTGCCATTTCCTTCTCCAGACCATTTTACAGATGAGGAAACTGAGGCAAACAGGGTTAAAGAACTTGCCCAGAATCACACAGCTAGTAAGTGTCTGAGGCCATATTTGAATTTACAAAGAGAAGTCTTCCTGACTCTGTGCTGCACCACCTGAGGCTAAGATGTCATTTCTCCATCTGAAACCCTGACTAGAACAGGAGGTTCATGGAAGACTCTAGGAGGCAAAGCTCCTGATCCTTAGCAAATCTCTTGCCCATCCTAGCTCTGGCACAGTGGTTCTCTGGGCCAAGGCTATGACTAGGTCAGGGGATTAGCTGAGGTCATTGACACCTGTTTGCTTGGGCAAACGCTCTCAGAACTGAAGACCCCAACAGGAATGTTGATAGTCCTGATAATATTCTTTCAGGGATGTGGGGGTGGGGGGAAGGAGTTGTCCTCTTATGACCTCATCCCCGTGACATAAGCCCATGACTCTCCCCCTGTTCGTCCCTTCCTAATTTGCAGGATCTGGGACCATTTGATGGTAGGGCTTTGGTGGCTACTCCCCTCTTCTCTTGAATCCTTTGTGCCTTCCTTGACAAATCCTAACCCAGATTATTCCCACCATCTACCTCCTTTCATATGCTACTGAACAGAGAAGAAAATATAACAAAACCGTGATGACTGTGTTCACTATAAATTTGTGTTATGTAATCTCAACTGAGGGCCAGCTAGGTGGCACGGTAAATAGAGTGCCAGGCCTGGAGTCAGGCAGACTCTTCTTCCTGATTAACCCCATTTGCCTCAGTTTCTTCATCTATAAAATAAGCTTTAGAAGGAAACAGCAAACCACTCCAGTATCTTTGCCAAGAAAACCCCAAATAGGGTCATAAAGAATCAGACCTCAGTCTCAACTGGGCCCTCACTACCATTCTCCAAAGCTTTCAAATTTTCAAAGTTTCAAATTTTCTCAGCTTTCCTCAAGCCTCCCACGGAATTCCATCTCCCCAACCTTTGCCTCATACTTCCATGAAAAAAAATTGAGGCTATTCTTTGAAAGATATTGTTTCTCCTCCTCTCCTATCTCATATCACTTAGACCTCTTCCCACACAATCTTCCCCTTCACGTCTATCTCATATGAAGAGGTGGCTCTTCTATTTTCATCTCTACATGCACCCTTGATCTCATCTCCTCTAATGTTTTTAGCAGATTTCCCCGTTATCATCCCCACCCTCTCTCTATCTTCCACCTCTCCCTACCTCTAGGCTCCTACCCTCCTGGCTACAAATCTGCCCTTTTAAAAACCCCTTACTTGAGTTGACCATCCCTGCTGGCTATAGCCATAAATCTCTTCTCTCCTTTGAGGCTAGATTCCTTGGGAGGGAAAGCAGTCTCTATGCA
Source organism: Trichosurus vulpecula (assembly GCF_011100635.1). Classification (NCBI taxonomy): domain Eukaryota; kingdom Metazoa; phylum Chordata; class Mammalia; order Diprotodontia; family Phalangeridae; genus Trichosurus; species Trichosurus vulpecula. Next base: position 177,890,024 of record NC_050574.1, read on the forward strand.
ATGTTTTCACTTTCTTTCTCTAAACCAGGGATGTCCAAAATGTGGCTGGCAGTGCATTTATGCTGCCCACCTACAAGCATAGAAATTTACATAAATGTTTTAGTAAAAGAAACTGAGCTACAGCAGAGCTCTCACTAAAATGGCGAATCAAAATATGTCGTCTATTGTTTCTATAAAAACCTAAGGTTGGACAGCCCTGCTCTAAACTCTCTGCAGTTTGGCTCCCAACCTCAGCCTCAAGTGAAACAGCTCTTTCCAAAATTATTATCTTTTTTAAATTTTTATTTTATTTTTAATTTGTGGAATAAAATAAGCATTTCCATTACATAGTATAATGAGAAAAAGATGATTGCACATGAAACTGCAAATCTGTTATGTATATTGTGCTTTTCCTTTTAAATATGTAATAAAGTTATCATGTATATTTCTTTTTTTCCTTTTTTTCCTTTTTTTCCTCCCTTCTCCCACCCTAGAGATGGCTACCATCAGACACAAATATGTATATATATGTAAAATCATTCCATACATAACTTCTTTTTATCAGTTCTTTCACTTGATGCAGTCTTTCTTCATATGTCCTTTTTAGTTAAATTGGGTATTTAAGTCAAAATGACTTATTTGCTCAAAGTTGTCCTTAAAACAACATTGCTATTATTGTGCGCACACACACACACACATACAAATATATATAATATGTATATATACAAATATATACCAAACCTATTTTGCAAATCTTATTTGCACTCTTGAACTCTCTGCAACATTTGACACTTTGCCATTATTAAGCACTTACTGTATGTCAGGAATTGTTTTAAGTGGTTGATTCGAGAAGACAATCTTTATAATTAAATCTTTTTGCGTGTGTGTGTGATTTCTTTGGTATTGGGAACTTAAGCAAGAGAGAATCCCACAGCTAATTCCAAGTCAAATTGTGACACACACACACTCCTCCCCCCCCCAGGATTTATAGTCTTAGAGTCGCCTGAGGTACTGCGAATTAAGTGAATTGCTTGGAGTCCTAGTGTTCCAAGGCACTGTGCTTGAAGCTGGTACTAGAAAATAATGCTGATAACTGACTTTTAAGTAGACTTCAGGGTTTACAAAGTGCTTTACCTTGTCTTCCCCATTTCATCCTCCCAACATTCCTGTAAAGTAGGTGCCATTATTATCCTCATTTTACAAATGAGGAAAACGAGGCTGAGACATTTAAATTATTTGCCTGGGCCCACTTAGCCAGTAAGTGTCGGGAGCAGGATTTCAGCTCAGGTGTTCTGGCTTAGGCTCAGTACTCTATGAACCACACCATTCTACCTAAGATTAGAAATTACCTGGTAGGAGCTACCTAATATGGGGTGGGGGTAGGGGTCGTATGGGGTGTTCAGAGAAGACTAGCACCTCTAGTGTAAGAGCTTGCCTAGCCCTTTTCAGGACTGCTCCGCTCACCTGGTCTAAGAAACTGTAGCACGCATAGCCTAGCCTGGCAAAACCACCTGGGCAGATAGGCTAAATCAGATTGAGGGTAACAGACAGGCCTTAAACCCATTGGTGAGTTAGGAGGATGTGTATCCGAAGCTTGTGAAGACTTCCTCCCCCCATGGGCAGATGGGAACAATTTGTTCCAACGGCCATGAAAGCTGCTGAAGCTTAGCCAGATATCATGGCCATCCACTACATCTTGGGCCATCACCAGTCATCCTGACTTTTGTCCTGTTACTGGACTTTGGTGACTCTGGAAGAGACAGTGAGGCTAATGACTGTGCAACTCCACCTCATTTAAATCCAATTCATGTGCAAATCAAGACATCACCCTGCATGTCTTTGGTTCTCTTTGACAATAAAAGATAAACAACACCTAAGGTAGGGTAACAGGTGCCCTTTGGTTAAAAAAACAAAAACAAAACATTTTTTAGAGAATGACACAATGTCTCCATTCCATAAATGTGTCAGAGGGAAGGGAAAGAGAAGAGCTAGAGAGGAAGGCTGGATGGAATTGGAAGTGCCCAGCCCTCTTTTCTGAGGTGAGATGTTTGTTAATGCTATCCTGGAAAATCAGGACAGAACTCAAAGTAAAGGGGAAAAGAGCATTTATATACCGCCAGAGCAAAGCCTTCCCATGTGTCCCTTAGAAATGAAAAGACTTTGACTGTAAGAACCTATCTTGTCCCCAGAAAACAGACGATGAAACATTGTTTCCTCAGAATGTGGCATACATTGTCAGATTCAGTAGCTAAATTGTTCTGGTTTTGCTTAACTGTTTTTTCTGTGTTACAGAGGAGGGGTTGATGATTCAATAGCCACTTTTAAGCATCTTTTAAGGAACTTGCTAAATAGTGGGAATACAAGGAATAAGGAAAATAATCCCTGACCTCAAGGAACTTATATTCTAATGGAGAGAAAATATTCTCGTGAACAGATACAGTGTAGTTAGAAAGTTGCCTTGGAGAGGAATGGGAACTAGCAGCTAGAGATTTCAATGTCCTCTGCAATGTATTTGGAAAGGACAAAAACAAGGCCCGATTTCATATTAGCACCTTGATTCGGGTCTTCACTGTTTCTTCTTAAATGGTCCTTCTTTTCAGCAGAACAGAGTTAGGGTTTAGTAATTGATCACAGGCATAATACTAATGCTAATCATTATAACTAATAATTATGGCTAGCGTTTATATAGCACTTTAAAGTTTGCCATGGGCTTTACATCTGTTATCTCATCTGAGCTTTCATCTTTCTGCCCTTGCTCCACTGTTCCCAAATCCCCTGGGGGTGGGAGGTATAAGGGAAATCATATATCTCCTCTCAATGGTATCATACTGGTTTCTGGTCCTTGAGTCTTGAAAATTTTATTCAGAATTATATTCCAGCTTTTCATTTTGCAAAAATGACATAATCTTATCTGGTGGTTAGAGGTCACAAGACAGTCAGCCAAATTCCAGATAGACCCAAACAAAAGCAGCCTTACTCTCTCCAAAGAAAACACCATGGAAGGCTAGCAGGGAGCAGGTGGTTCTCCGTTTATGAAGTAACTCACTATCAGTCATAGTGGCTGATAACTAAAGCCTGAGGCAGGGTCTTTGCTCTCAAGATGGTATCATATCTCAAGACAGGTATTGGGCAGAGTAGGTCTAGGTTAAAATCTTCTTTCCAACTACACCCACAGATAAGAAATTCTTTTTGCCACATTCAGGGGAAAAGGCAGAGCTCATCTTAATCTTGAATCAACCAGCCACTCAGCTACTTTTCCTCCCTCATACCCATTTAGCATTTTCCTTTGTTCCCTGACAACCTAAGTGGAAGAGCCTTCTCACTCTGAATTTTCGGGATACTTTTCAATGTCAGATGGAATCTTCTGAAAACGTGCCTGTCCTTCCACATTTATCCTTACTTTCTTTCTCTTCTCTGTGCTTGCTCAGCTCTGTACAAAGCATTCTTAAGTCGGAGTATGTGAGGTTTTGGAGTTCTGCTCTAAAAAAAAAAAGATATTATTTAGCAAGTTCTATGGACTCTTCCTTAAACTTCTAAGTCTCCCAGTCCTCTGGGTCCCCCAGGGACAGAACTCTAAAGGACTTTTGTTTCCTGTTCTTCTAGGGGGGTTACCTCTGGTGAAGACCCTGGAGGACTTCAGTGTCCGCACCTTGTATGATAAGCTTGAGGACCAGAACCTACATCTGGCATCACAGCTGAGCAAACATAGGAGTGATGCTCTTGCCTTTTACAAAGGGATCGACCAACAGATCCAAGAGCTAAAGGTAGGCTTCACAAGACTCCTGGCTCATAGTACCAAAAAAAGGAGTGGAGTCAACCTTTACTTTCCTCTTAACTCCCATTCTTCATTTCCCTATCCATAGTCCCTTAGGAAATATATACCTTGGACAGCTAGGTGGCACAATGGATAGAGCGCTGGCTCTGGAGTCAGGCAGACCTGAGCTCACATTCTGTCTTAGACGCTTGACACTTACTAGCTATGTGACCCTGGACAAGTCACTTAACCTCTGTTGCATTGGGGGGAGGGGGGTGGGGAAGACAGAAAGAAAGAAATATGTTCCACTAACTCATGTCTGTTCCCATGCCTTGATTGGAAAAGGGGGTGGCATTATGGTGAAGAGTCCTTGTTATAAGAGACTAACATCATTTCCTCTCTCTAGGAATTTCTACAAGAACTGAACCATACTGAACTTCAAGGACTGAAGACGAGTGGAGAACCGAAAAGTGAAAGCAAAGTCAAGGTGCGGAAAGGCACTGAGCAGAGTGAAGATTTCCCAAGAAGCAACACTATAGACTTCCCAGAGGGAAAATGGCCGCATCATTTAGGTGAGACTTTGGAGGGGGTAAAAAGTGAGGACTGTAGCTAGGAGGTCTCAGTGGAAAGAGGGAAGATGAGGCAGCAGGAAAGGTGGGATGGCTTCATCTTTAGCACTAAATCTCTATTTCTGGAAGCTACACACTATACTGATACACAGACCAAGCCAAATATGTAGCTCCAGTAGCATCACAAAAATGCTACAAAACATATCTGAGCATTCTAATTCAATAATAATTTATGTTCATTTAGTATACAATATCAAGACACCAAATAGGTATATATTGGTGCGGATGATTACTTGCTGGGTATTCAGTGATGAATGAATAAATGCTGAAAAATCCTTTATTAAGTACTTATTATGTGCCAAGAATTTGTAATCTTTCAAACTAGAGATACAGATACAAAAACCAAAGATGTTCCATGCCCTCAAGAAGTTTACAAAGTTTTTGCATGCAACTAGGAAATAAGATACACAGGCAATGGGGCATAGAAATTTATCTTGCCCTACAAGAGAAGAAGGGAAAGGGGGATGGGAGAGGAGTGGGGTGACAGATGGGAGGGCTGACTGGGGAACAGGGCAACCAGAATATACGCCATCTTGGAGTGGGGGGAGGATAGAAACGGGGAAAAAATTTGTAATTCAAACTTTTGTGAAAATCAAAGCTGAAAACTAAATATATTAAATAAATTTTTAAAAAAAGAATTTTACATTCTAGACAAGTGGGATGGAAATTTTGGTTTGGAAAGTTATAGAAATAGTGAATAGGGCCACAGGAGCAAAAGTTAAAGAAGAGAGGGGAACAGGGTTAATCTTGGCGGCTGGTGAAGGGAAATCTGGGGAGTGAAATGAATCCTGAAGCATGGCTGGAGTCTAGATCTAAATAAATGTTTTTTCATCATTCTTGTATTCATCATTGAATACCCAGCAAGAAGTCTTCAACACCAAGTACTTACTTGATGTCTTGAGATTGTATACTAAATTTAGATCAAGGAAGGGGAGAGGAGGGAAGGATTGAGGCAACTACCCTTTAAGATAGCAAGCCCCAATATGGGAGTTCCAGACATGAAAGAGTTCAGTATTCCAGGGCTTGGTTTCTGTCCCAGAAAGCTGGTGAGGAGAAGTCCAGGAAATGACATGATAACTAATTAGCAAATTCCTAAGTGCATTCAGCGAATGTTTATTAAGCATTTAAGGTTCTATATGCTAGAATGTTTATCAATATCCTCCTCCTTCCCATGGATAGCCACCATCCCCTCCCTGAGCTTCTGGGAGCAGAGGGAGGCATGCCACATTACCAATACCAGCAGACCTTTAGAGAGTATGCTTGGAGAAAACATCTGGCGGAAGGTAGGAGGCAGAGCCAATGAGAAAAGGAAACACAGTGACATGCCATATGGTGTTTAGCAAGGGTGAGTGAGGACCTAAGCAGGTGGATGGGAAACAGGACTATAAGCAATATGACAGATAAAGGAAAAGTATCCTTTTTCCTTTTGTCACATCTTATCCTCTGCTTTCTGGGCCCCAGGACATGTGATTTCCAAACTATAACTATTCAGGCCTCTTAGATGAAAATCACAAAATGGAGTTGGGGAAAGTGGTAGGAAAGGCTCCTTCAAATCAACATTTTAAGACGGGTCTAGATAAAGTGGGAGACCTCAAGTTGAGACATCACATGTCAGAACAAAAAGCCCTGTGGTGGCCAGGCAGGGGTTGGGGCTGGAAGAAGGAGACCAGGAAATCGCTGTTGGGGAAGCCTTTGCTATAGGAGTGAGGAAGTGGAGGAAAAGGAGGAGGAGGAGGAGGAGGAGGAGGAGGAGGAGGAGGAGGAGGAGGAAGAGGAAGAGACACAGGCAGGGAGGGAGCAGACCAGCTGGTATATTTAATTAATTGTTCTGTATGAATGGGTGCTAATCTCAATTGTTCTACCTGCAGAAGGAGTACAAGTGCTTAACATCCTCTAAATTTTGGCATTCTGGGATAGAACCCTGGTCTCCCACTCCTGGGCCTAACTCTAAATAAGGAAATGATTTCTAGGGACTTGAAAGAGGAGGCAAAGGCTTTTGCGTCATTATCTGATGGAATGGTAGTTTTTTTTTTTTGGAGGGAGGAAGGCAAGGTCACACAGCTACTAAGTGTGTCAAGTGTCTGAGGCCAGTCTCCCACTCCTGGGCCTAACTCTAAACAAGGAAATGATTTCTAGGGACTTGAAAGAGAAGGCAAAGGCTTTTGCATCATTATCTGATGGAATGGTAGGTTTTTTTTTTTTTGGAGGGAGGAAGGCAAGGTCACACAGCTACTAAGTGTGTCAAGTGTCTGAACTCAGGTCCTCCTGACTCCAGGGCCGGTGATCTACTCACTGTGCCACTGAGCTGCTCTGAATCTAGGTCTTTCTTTTGTGAATCCAGCATCGGCTACTCACACTACCACCACTACTACCATTCTCCATGCCCCTACACACTGCTGCAAATCATACCCAAACATGTCAAGCACTTTCACTAAAGAGACCAATGAGCACAGGGAGAGCTGAGATGAGTTGCACATAACCATATCTTCCTCCTGCATTTAAGTCATCCCTACAGATGCTGGGTAAATTCATTGTGCCTAGGAACTTAATAAGGAGTCCTTCTTTCTACTTCCGGATTTTGTGGGAGAAGGAGCAGGTGAAGATGGACTGGAATCAAATAAGGAGAAGAAAATCATATAGGTGACTCAGAGAGGTTTTGATTAGGAAAATAGGAGATAGGTTGAATTTGGGAAAAAGAAATTTGGGAGAAGCTGAAGAAAATCTTAAGGAGTCTCTAGACTAAGATAAATTATCTAGCTTCTGGTTTCTTGGTTAAAAGAAGATCACAATCAAGAACACCAAGGACATAAAAAAGGATAAAAAAAGGTTAAATGAATACTAGGGAAGCAGAACCTAAAGGGGTAGATTCAAGAAGGAAAAGGAGAAGGTCAAAGCAAAGTAAATAGGAAAAAGCAAGCGGAACAATTGGAGGTTAAGGCAAATTAATTGGTGGGTAGGACAAATTGATGAAACAGGATTACAAGGCTGAAAGAGCAGGTGGGTGAGGCTGTTGCTGTAGAGTTGTTATTGAGTCTGAGGAAAGGAAGTTACTGGGATTGTTAAGCTATTAAGAGGTCATAATTAGCTCTAAAAGTTTTAGCCAGGTGCTTAGAGCTGACATGTAAATTACCTACAAGTAGTTCAAAAAACAAGGCTGAAAATTTCAAACATTATGGAGAGTAGGGGAAATTGTGCAATGACTTGCGTCAAGTGTGTGCTGTTTATGTTTCTTCCACAGCCTAAGAACTATTCTCTGTGCTCCAAATGTAGGCTAGAGGAAAAGGTGGAGGGACTCAAAGAATGACTCTTCATGCTTCCGGTTACTAGAGACAAGGGAAGTGTTCCTAAAGGAAACAGGATGAAGGCTTCAATGGGAAGAAAGGAAATCTGAAGTGGAGAAGCCGATATTTAACTTCATCCTTGTCAGGATGTTGGATAGTGGAAGAGTATTACAAGAAGAAGAGAGGGGAGGAAAAAGTTGTACAGTTGGAGCTTAAAAACAGATTCAAGGCTCTTCCTGAAGAGTAGGGAGCTGAATTCTGAGGTGAAAGAGGCTAATTGTCCTCCCAGGAATGAGTTAACAAAGCCACAGAAGCTATCTATCAGTTGAGGGACCATCCAGTCAGGGTTAGAGGAAGAAGAAAAAAAGAAGCAATATTTGGTGATTCAGAGATACCCAGACAGCTATTTGTTGAATTGATCATAATAGAAAAGTCTGTTGACTTCCCAGGGCATGTATCCAAGACATGACACAGGACCTTCCAAGACTTATCAAAATGAATGACAACTATCCATTACTTCTTAGTCATGTAGGACATAAATGGCGCTGCCACAAGAAACCTAAAAATGTATTGCCGATGATCATGGTGCTTGGACAAGAAGCTAAAAACCACAGGGACATAGATTCAGATTTACTCACTGTTGCCCATTCAAGGAAAGAGATGTAAAAGAGAAAAATTAATTTAGGAGGGAAGGTACTATCTTAGAATGGGATTTCAACTTCTGAACCATGGCTTAAAATAGGGGGATAGGGGAAGCTAGGGTGGTGCAGTGAGTAGAGCACCGGCTCTCAAGTCAGGAGGATCTGAGTTCAAATCCAGCCCCAGACATTTGACACACTTACTAGCTCTGTGACCTTGGGCAAGTCACTTAACCCCAATTGCCCTGCCTTCCCCTCTCAAAAAAAAAATATTTAAAAATAGGTGGATGACAGATTCCTGGCCAGAGATAACGGAGGCTGGTAAAAACATATGTGCTGAGTTTCTTTCAAATCTAGTAAGTTAAAATAGAATAGGGGAAAGAAGACTGTGTGTGTGTGTGTGTGTGTGTGTGTGTGTGTGTGTGTGCGCGCGCGCGCGCGCGCGCACCTCAAGCAAGGCTACATAGTAGGAAGAAGAATAATAGTTAATATACCCAGATGTTCCCATGAGATAGAATCCAAGAATGGAACTAATAGTAAAGTCCATGGCCTCCAATGTTTATACACAAATGTCCAAAATTAAGGCAAAAAGTAATACAAACAAGAAATAATAGAGGTCTTAAAGAAAATTTGACCTTCTAATAATTTAATTACTGAGACTTGGTGGGGTGAAACCCATGACCGTTTCAAAAAGGTGTCTGGTGAACATCTAGAGAGTAATTACCAAGCTCCAACATGACTTCAACAAGAACAGGTCATTCCGGATTAACCTCATTTCCTTTTTTGACAGTATTACTAAACCAGTGAATGAGGGGAATGTTGTGAATCTAGTTTTCCGAGATTTTAGCAAAGTTTCTGATGAAGTGCCTCATGCAATTCTTGTGGAGAAGATGGAGAGATATGCATTAGACAATACTACTAGATGGATTTCAAAATGGACTCAAAGAGTAACTTGATGATGGTGGTTCAACGTCAACGTGGCAGGAGGCCTCCAGGGATTACTATCCAATTCTATCCTTGGCCCTCTACTATTCATCATTTTTATCAGTGCCTGAGATAAAGGACCAAGGGACTTGCTTATCAAATTTGTAGATGATACAGGGATAGGTAGAATAGCTAATACACTGGATCCAAAAGGCCTTGATGGCTAAAAATTGGGCTGAATCTCATAAAATGAAATTCAATAGGGATACATGTAAAGCCTGACATTTCAATATAAAAAATCACCTTCTCAAGTACAAAATGGGGATCTGTGGATAGATACAACCTATTCTGAGAAAGATGTCAGGGTTTTGGTGGCTATATGCTGTTTCCACATAGCTGTTTGCACGTTGTCTCTTCCTTTAGACTATGAGCTCCTTGAAAGTAGGGACTGTCTTTTGCCTTTCTCAATTTCCCTAGGACTTAGCACAATGCCTAGTAGCTAGTAGGTTCTTTGAAGCCATTAATTTACTGACAGACAGTTGTATATGTCACCAGGGTGATGTGGTAGCCAATAAAAGCCAATTTGGTCTTGAGATTCATTCAAAGAGGTAGAGCTTCCAGGAATAAGAATGTTATAATTCTACTTTACTTTGCCTTCATCTTACCATCAATAGTATTGTGTTAGTTCTGGGTGCCATAGTTTAAGAAGGCTATTGATAAGTCAGTCAACGAACATTTATTAAGGACCTACGTGCCAGGCACTGTGCCTACTGTTGGAACTACAAAGAGGGGCAAAAAAATAGTTCTTGCCCACAAGGAGTTCACACTCTACTGGTGGACACAAAAGGAAGTAATCGTACAAATAAGACATATACATATATATTATACATATATATACACATATATTATATATATACATGTAGAGAGAGATACACACACATCACACATGTACACGTGTGTATATATATGTATGTATGTATATGTGTATATATATGACAAATTATGATAAATTGAAGATAATCAACAAAAGGAAGGGACTAGAATTAAGGGGGATCAGCAAAGACTTCTCATAGAAGGAGGGATTTTAGCTGAGATTTGAAGGAAGCCAAAGAAACCAGGAGACAGAGATGAAGAGGGAAAAAATTCCAGACACAGGAGCAGCCAATGAAAATGCTGGAGATGGAGTGATTTATGGGAGGAAGAGCAAAGAAGCCAGTGCTACTGATTGACAGAATATGTGGAGGGAAGTAAGTTGTAAGAACAGAAAAGTAGGATGAGACCTGATTGTGAAGGGGTTTTTTTTTTCCTCAAACAGAGGAGTTCATATTTGATACTGGAAGTGATATGAACCACAGAAATGTATTTACTAAGGAGGTGATGTGGTAAGATCTGTGCTTTAGGAAGCCTAATTTGACTGCTGAATGGAAGATGGCCTGGAAGGAGGAAAGCCTTGAGCCAAAGGAGACCAGTCAACAGGTTATTGAAAGTCCAGGCATGAAGTGTTGAGGGCCTATACCAAGGTGGTGGCAGTGTCAGAGGAGAGAAGCAGGTATATGCAAAAGATGTTACAAAGATAAAATCAACAGGCCTTGGCAACAGATTGGATATTACAAGAGAAAGGAGGGAGGAAAGTAAAGACAGTGAAGAGTTGAAGATGTATCAGCTCATACGAGTTGAAAAATGAAATGAACAGAACTAGGAGAACATTGTACACAGTAGCAGCAATATTGTATGATGATCAGTTGTGAATTACTTAACTGTTCTTAGCATACAATGATCTATCTGCATCCAGAGAAAGAACTGAAAAACAGAAGTATGTATAGAATGATTTTACATATACATATATATATATATGTATTTGTGTCTAATGGTAGCCATCTCCTGGGGAGAGGGGGAGGTTAAAAAAAGAAAAGAAAAGAATTTACATGATAACTTTATTATATATTTAAAAGGAATACGAAATTGTGCATAATCTATTTGCAATTTCAAGTACAATAATGTTATTATACTATGGTTTTTTAAAAATTATTTAGTATTTTATTTTTCCTCAATTACATGTAAAAACAATTTTTAAGATTTTTAAAATTTTGAGTTCCAAATTCTCTCCCTTCCTTTCTCCTCACCCCTCCCATTGAGAAGGCAAGCAATTTGATATAGGTTAAACATATATAGTCATACAAAACATATTTCCATATTAATCATATTGTAAAAGAAACCATAGACCAAAAAAAAAAAGCCAAGGAAGTAAAAGAAGGTATGCTTCTATGTCTATTCAGAACTATAAGCTCTTTCTTTGGGGATGGATAGCGTTTTTCATCGTAGGTCCTTCAGAATTGTCTTGGATCACTGTCTTGCTGAGAATAGGTAAGTCATTCACAACTGATCATCTTACAATATTGCTGTTACTGTGTACAATGTTCTGCTTATTCTACCCATTTCACTCTGCATCAGTTTGTGTAAGTCTTTCCCAGGCTTTTCTGAGAGCATCCTGCTCATCATTTCTTATAGCGCAATAGTATTCCATCACAATCACATACCACAACTTGTTCAGCCGTTCCCCAATTGATGGATATCCCCTCAATGTCCAATTCTTTGCCACCAGAAAAAAAAGCTGCTATAAATATTTTTGTACTATATGTCCTTTCCTTTTTATTTTTTATCTCTTTTGAGATACATACCTAGTAGTAGTATTGCTAGGTCAGAGTATGCATGGTTTATAGTATTTTGGGCATAGTTCCAAATTGCTCCACAGAATGGCTGAATCAGTTCATAACTCCACCAACAATGCATTAATGTCTCAATTTTCCCATAACCCCTCCAATATTTGTCATTTTTTTCTGTCCTAATAGGTATGAAGTAGTACCTCAGAATTGTTTTAATTTGCATTTCTCAAATCAATAGTGGTTTAGAGCATTTTTTTCATATGGCTATAGGTAGCTTTAATTACTTTATCTGAAAACTGACTTCATATCTTTTGATCATTTATCATTTGAGGAATGACTCTTTATTTTTCTAAATTTGAGTCAATTCTCTATATATTTGAGAAAAGAGACCTTTATCAGAGAAGGTTGTTTCAAAAAAATTTTTTTCACAGTTATGATGGCTAACTGTATTTCCCTCATCCTATTCCCCCCCCCATTTATTCTATTCTCTTCCCCCAATCCACCCCCCTTCTATTATCCCACCCCTCTTCTGTTAATCCCCTTTCCCTCATACTTTCTTGTAGGGTAAGCTAGATTTCTCTACCCAACTGAGTATGTATGTTATCCCATCTTTGAGCCAATCCTGATGAGAACTAAAATGACATCACTGTGCTTGAGTCAAGATTCAATGTGTCCAACTGTGTCTGATCAGGCCAATATAAGCTTGAAATGCTCTACCACAGATTGGGCACAAATAGTCGGTGTGAACATTTGGGGTGGATACTCCAGACTTGTGCATTCTGCATTTCCTTTGAGCTGTTACAATTCTACTTTGCTCATACAGCACAGCACCTTCTCTGATGTGGGCACACCATGCTGAGCAGTCCTGTGCCAGTGTCTCCCATGTCACACAATCAGTTCCAAAGTTCTTGAGGGAGACCTTGAGAGTGTCCTTGTATTGCTTCTTCTGACCACCATGTGAACGCTTGCCTATATACCCTCTATATATGCTCCAACTGCCCTAATAATGAGAAAGTTCTTCCGAGTTACAAGTATCATCTTCCCATGTAGGAATATAACATTTTAACCTTATTAGTCTTTATGATTTCCCTTTCCTGTTTGCCTTTTTATGCTTCTCTTGAGTCTTGTGTCTGAAAGTCAAATTTTCTATTCAGCTCTGGTCTTTTCATCAAGAATGCTTGAAGTCCTCTATTTCATTAAATGTCCATTTTTCTTCCCTGAAGGAGTATACTCAGTTTTGCTGGGTACATGATTCATGGTTGTAATCTAAGCTCCATTGCCCTCTGGAATATCATATTCTAAGACCTCCAATCCTTTAAAGTAGAAGTTACTAAATCTTATGTTATCTTGACTGTGGTTCCATAATACTTGAATTGTTTCTTTCTGGATGCTTGAAATATTTTCTCCTTGACCTAGGAGCTCTGGAACCCAGCTATAATATTCCTGGTCATTTTCATTGGCTGTCTCTTTCAGGAGGTGATCTGTGTTTTTCAATTTCCATTTTACTCTCTGGATCTAGAATATCAGATAATTTCTTGAGAGATGGTGTCCAGGCTCTTTTTTTGATCATAGCTTTCAGGTAGTCCAAAATTTTTAAATTACCTCACCTGGACCTATTTTCCAGGTTAGTTGTTTTTCTAATGAGATATTTCATGTTGTCTTCTTTTTTCTCATTTTTTTTGCTTTTGTTTTATTGTTTCTTGATTTCTCATACAGTCATTAGCTTCCATTTGCTCAATTCTACTTTTTAAGGAGTTTTTTTCTTCAGTGAATTTTTGCGCCTCTTTTTCCATTTGGCCAGTTCTTCTTTTTAAGGCATTCTTCTCCTCATTAGCTTTTCATACCCCTTTTACCATTTGGCCTAGTCTGTTTTTTAAGGTGTTATTTTCTTCAGAATCTTTTGTGTCTCTTTTACCAATCTATTGACTTGTTTTTCATGATTTCTTGCATCAACTCTCATTTCTCTTCCCATTTTTTCCATCTACTTCTCTTACTTTATTTTTCAAATCCTTTCTGAGCTCTTCCATAACCTGATACCAATTCCTATTTTTTGTCGAGGCTTTGAATGTAGGAACTTTCATTTTGAGTGTGTGTTTTGATCTTCCTTTTCACCATAGTAATTTTCTATGGTCAGAATTTTTATTTTGTTGTTTGCTCATTTTCCCAGTCTATTTCTTGACTTTAACTCTTTGTTAAAGTAAGTCATTGCTTCGAGGGTGGAGAGTGCACTGTCCCAAGCTTCACGGATTTTGTGCAGCTATTTTCAGAGATACTTCTAGGGACCTCTAAGTTTTCAGTTCTTCCAAGGTGGTATGATTTAAGGAGAGGTGTTTATTGCTCTCCTGGTCTGTGAGCAACTCCAACCACTCTTTTCTGCCCTGGAACTGTGATGAGGTTCCAATTCCCCTGCAGCCACAAGCTCTGGTGTGTCATGCTCTCCTTGGGACTCCTTGGGACTCCTGGGACTGCCACTCATACTGTGACGCTGATCCAATTATGGGCAGAGCAACAGAGTTCTGCCTCAGTGCTAGCAAAAGGGTCTCTGTAATCTCCTTCCAACAAGTAATTCAACCCCCTTCCCATCTGTAGGCTGAAAGCTCAGAAATAGCCACTTCCACTACTGACTCAGTGACTCCCAAGGCTTGTTCCTAGTTTTCTGGGGCCCGGTCTGTGCTGGTGTGGCCTGCACTGGACTGCACTCCACTCTTACCCTGGTACAACAGACATTTCCTGCCAACCTTTTAAGTTTATTTCACCCCATCCTTTTGGGGGTTCTGCCACTCCAGAATTTTATTTAGAGCATTATTTAAAAGTGTTCAAAGAGGTTTTAGAGAGCGCTCAGTCAAGTCCCTGCCTTCTCTCTACCATCTTGGCTTTACCTCTATTGTACTATATTATGGAAAGGTATTTTTTATCCCATAATTTAAAAATAAATTAGAAAAAAATTTTAAATACAATGATCCAAGCAAAAAAACAGTAGAAGATGGCATCTAGGTTTCTAGCATGGGTGCCTGAGAAGATGATGGTACCCTTGACTGTACAAGGGAAGATCAGAAGGGGTGAGAGTATGAGTTCAATTTTGGACATGTCGAGTTTAAAACATCTATGAGACATCCAGTTTAGTGTCTAATAGGCAAGGTCAAAGACTACAGAGAGGTCAAAAAGGATCAATCTTGAAAAAGGCATTTAGGTTTGGTAATTAAGAAGAAATTGGTGGCAATGGAGAGTGTAATTTCAGTATAATGAGGTAGTAAGCCAGGCTGAAGAGGTTGAGATCAGGAGAAAAAGTGGAGGTTCCTCTTTAGATGACTTTCTTAAGAAGTTAGCCACAAAAGGAGGATAGATGTAAGAATGAAAGCTAGGTGGGATGGATGGATCAAACAAAGGTTTTTTTTTCAGGATGCGTATTTATAAGCAGAAGGAAAGAAGCCAATATCCAGGGAAGACTGGAAAATGAAAGAGTTTGGGGTGATAAGAGAGGGCAAGTTACTGAAGATGACAGGATATAATGAGACCACTTCTGTATGTAGAGGAGTTTGTCTTGGTAAAGAGAAGACCTTCAAAATTAGATGTGGGTGAAGGAGATAGTAGCAGAAGGTATTTGAGTGGTATGAAATAAAGAGGGGAGAAGAGAGAGGTATTGGCAAATGGTCTCAATTTTTTTTCAGTGAAATATGAGACCAGGTTGTCATTTGAGGAGGGTAAGGACAGGGAGAGCCTGGGAGGTTTGAGAAGGAATGAAAGATTTGGAAGACACATTGTGATGAGTGTGAGAAAGAGTTAATTAGAGAGGTATAAAAGGATTGCCTTGTCATAGTAAGGGCCCCATTGACAGTATGTACCATGAATTTGTAGTAGATCTAATCCTACTCATTCTATAAAGTACATACTACAAATATGACTTCTTCCTAAAGCTGTCAACCTGACCACCCCAGCCCACAGTTCTCTGAGTTTTTAAGTCAGAGATTGTATGTACCACTCATTTAGTATCTATACCACCCTATAATCTTAGTTATGTTTAATATGTCCCACAACTTAACTGTAATTAATTGTAAGCGCCTTCATTATCAGAATTATGTTTTTAACTAACTGCCTCCCTCCACTTCCACAAGGTGGGTACCCAAATACTGTGGACTAATGGTGCCAAGGACTTATCACCTTTTTTCCAGACTGCTTTGATTGCAAATGTGACTAGAAAGACATATTTAGCTGATCTCTCAAGATCCCTGAGATTCTAGGATCCTTGGGCAAAGAAATGTATGTCCAGTGCAAATACAGGATTCAGCTTTATCAACAAAACTCAAATTACTTCACCCCTTGGCAACTTTCACCAGCCAGGTGTGTAAATGATTTTTCTTGGCAGTCTCCTTATCATTTCCCAGTTACTCATGATGACATTCTATTGGCATGCGTATTCATTGCATCTGTCTTAACACTCAAGCTTCCTAGGATGAAACAGTAGATATTTAGGCCTTCTCAGGCAGAAGGAACCATTTGTAAGTACCCTCTGCCTGATTGCATTAATGTTCTTAAGAGTCCTCTGCCTTCCTATACCTTTAGTAAAGTACTACTGGGTTCAACACTCTTCCTCTGCCCCAAAATACTTCTATTGTTCAGATCCAAATATACTACAGTGTTGCAAACATAGGACATTCCAGAATATAGATTACATACAAAATGAAAAATATATGTGTATGTGTACACACACACACATTCACACATTCATATACACACAAATGTGATTTGATTCTAGGTCATTCTCAGATTGTATGTTAACCAGATTTAGAAGGAAATGTGTGGTCTATTTTGGACTCAATGAGTATGTTTTAGCCAAGTAGAATCTGTAAGTTAGAAAACCAGTGCGACACCAGGCAGAGTCTTAAACACCGTGGTTCAGTGGAAGAAGAAATGTATTTGGACTCAAGGCAGGTTTGAATCCCAGCTCTTCCACTTACTACCTACCTGTATGACCTTGGGAACATCATTCTTTGCATTTAAGAGATGTCCACAATGTCACTCAGGTGGGTAGTCAGCCCTTCTGGTCCTCCTCCTTATTGATAAAATGAAGAGGTTTCTATTATTTACTCTTCTGTAAAATGAGGGGATTGGATTAATCAATTTCTGAGGTCCTAACAGTTTTAAATCTAAGATCTTAGGATCCATGATTATTCCCAAAGAAATTGTGTCTTCAGGCACCAAGTCAAATTCCCAAAGTCCCTGACCTTCCAACAAGACCAAATATTAACTGGCCAGGACAAGGTATCCCAACACATACACCATATATGGAGTACCTTCTGGGTAAGCTCCATTCCTTAACATCTTGAAATGAAGCTACAAAACTGGCACTAAACTCATGATGTAAGCTCAGGCTAGTTTCTGGGGACCCAAACACTAGGTATTCACCGAACCAGACTTCCAGGCGAACTCCTTCATTCTAACTCTCCTGTGTTTGTCCTGTAAACACCTCTACCAACTCTGTCCTCCAACAACCTGACCTGTGATCTCCACCCAACCTGTGCCTTCCTACTTACTTCTGGAGTTCAATATGTACGTGCTGATGTTCTTTTTAACACTTGACCTCCTAGTTCATCAGCCTCTTCAGTCCACACCACCTATATCTTCATTTCACCACAGACACTTAGGGGAATAGCGTCTTAGATCCCATCATCCTGTGCTCTGTCCAAGAGCTCCCATAACCATAATCTCCAGGACACTAGAGGCAGGGCAACTGGAATTAACCTGGTTCCTGTGGCTGGAAAATTTTCATCTCCTATTCGCCTCATCCCTGTGCTTCTGCATTAGCATCTCCTAAGGCCAAAAAAAGAAAAAGAAAGAAAAGAAATATTCCTTCCTCTGCTCCCTCTGTTGTATTCTCCTCACCATCCAACTCAGCCCTAATCTTCCCTCCCATCCTCTCCTCTTTCAATATACCCTGTACAACCCCTGCTCTATTATTAACAAGCATCAGAGATTACTTCTTTTCACACATCCATTTTCTTGAGTTCATGGAAGGCTTTTTACTGTTGTTTCAGTTGTGTCCAATTCTTTGTGGCCCCATTGGGGTCTTTCTTGGCAAAGATAACGGAGTGATTTGCCATTTTCTTCTCTAGCTCATTTAACAGATTAGGAAACTGAGACAAACAGGATTACATCATTTGCTCAGGGTCACATAACTAGTGTCTGAGGCCAGATTTGAACTCACAAAGAGGAGCCTTCTTGACTCCAGGCCTGGTACTCTATCCCCTGAGCCATTACATTTTTGGAAAGCTCTATTGTTAGAGAGCAGTTGGGTGGCTCAGTAGAAATGCACTGGACCTGGAGTCAGGAAGATCTGAGTTCAGATCTGACCTCAGACCTTATTCTGCCTCTTCCTTTCCTCTTCTCCAAATACATCCTTTTTCACTCCTTAATTTTTTTAATATCATCACCTCAAAGTCAACTTATACTCATACTCTTTGTTTATGTATACTCCTAACCGCCCTAATAGAGATACAGTTCTCAAGAGTTACAAGTATCATCTTCCCATGAAGGGATGTAAACAGTTTAACTTTATTGAATAATATGTCACTGGAGTTTTCTTTTTCCTGTTTATCTTTTTATGCTTCCTTGAGTCTTATATTTGAAGATTGAACTTTCTGTTCTGCTCTGGTCCTTTTCGGAAAGTCCCCTATCTCATTAAATGTTCATCACTTCTGGGTAGTTGATTCTTGGTTGTAATCCCAAACTCCTCTGCCTTTCAGAATATCACATTCCAAGCCCTCTAATCCTTTAATGTTTAAGCTGCTAAATCCTGTGTAATCCTGACTATAGCTCCTTGATATTTGAATTGTTTTTTTTCTGGCTGCTTACAGTATTTTCTCCTTGACCTGAGAATTCTGGTATTTAGCTACAATATTCCTTGGAGTTTTCATTTTGGGATCTCTTTCAGGAGGTGATCAGTGGGTTCTTTCAAGTACTTTTTTACCCTCTAGTTCTAGGGTATCAGGACAATTTTCCTTGATAATTTCTTGAAAGATGCTGTCCAAGCTGGTTTTTATTTTGTTTTTTTTTATCATGGCTTTCAGTTAGTCCAATAATTTTTAAATTATCTCTCCTGGATCTATTTCCAGGTCATTTGTTTTCCATGAGGTATTTTACATTTTGTTCTATTTTTTTCATTCTTTGATTTCAGTTGACTGATTCTTGATGGCTCATAGAGTCATTAGCTTCCACTTGCCCAATTCTAATTTTTAAGGAAATTATTTTCTAAGTTAGCTTTGTACCTCCTTTTCAATTGGCCAATTATATTTTTTAAGAAGTTGTTTTCTTCAGCCATTTTTGGCCTCCTTTCCAAGCTGTTGGCTCTCTCTTATATAACTCTCATTTCTTTTCCAATGTTTTCTACTACCTGTCTTTATTTGATTTTTAAAATCCTTTTTGAGCTCTCCTGAGAAGGCTTTTGGTCTTGAGACCAATTCATCTTTCCCTTTGAGGCTTCACATGTAAGCATTTTGACATTGTTCTCTTCTGAGTTTGTGTTTTGATCTTCCCTGTCACCATAATTTTCTGGTTTTTTTACTCATTTTTAGCCTATTTTGTGACTATTTGTGCTCCTGGGGTATAGAGGACCCTTTGACCCAGTGATACCACTACTAGGCTTATACTCTCAAAGAGATCAAAGAAAAGGACTCACGTATACAAAATATTTAAAGTAGCTCTTTTTGCAGTAGCAAAGAATTGGAAAATGAGGGATGTCCATTAAATAGGGAATGACTGAACAAAATATGGTATATTAATGAGATGAAATACTATTGTGCTATAAGAAGTGAAGGGGGAAGTTTCAGAAGAACCTAGGAAGACTTCTACGAACTAATGCAGAACAGAAAGATAATTTATAACATAACAATACTGCAAACACAAACAACTTTGAAAACTTAGAAACTCTGATCATTGCAATGACCTACCATGATTCCAGAGGACTCATGATGAAACGTGCTACTCACTTCCTGACAGATGATAGATTCATAGTGTAGATTGAGACATTTTTTCAGACATGACCAATGTGGGAATTTGTTTCACTTGCCTATATGTGTTTGTAATAGGGGAAAATATAACTAGGCCAGCAAAAGAATGGGTAGGTACAATCCTTTTGGGAGGAAGGGGAATCAGCTAGAAGACCTGTTCAGTACTTTCCTGTCCAAGCCTGTGAGTCAACTGGACAGTCCTTCCTAAAGGGCAGAGAACAGATCTTTCCCTTGGTATCCCTACAACTTCTTAGACACATAAGGCACTTAAGAATGAATGAATGAACCAGCAAACAAATAAATGTCTCCAATGTTTCTCTTTCCCAGGATGTGTCCCTGCTGCCTCTGCCTTTGACTTCCAGATGGAACTTAACAAAGCTATTGCAAGTCCTGGTGAATGCTCTTTCCCTCCCATCCTGGATAGCTGATGAGGCTAGCTTATTAGATCAAACAGCACAAGGTTGGTCCATTTGTGATGTTTGACTTGTCTTTAACTGGCCACTCAAATTACACACCACACACACACACCACGCACACACAAACACAAACACACTTCTATGCCATGAAAATGTGACAAATCTTTTTGGTGATATATTCAATACCCCTATTGATAACTCAGTTCTAGACCACATACACACACATGCACCCCTCTCTCTGGTCCAAGCTAAGTGCCTAGAACAGTCTCCTTTCTATTGTTGTTCATTTGCTATCAAATGAAGCTACTTAGGATTTAGCTAATTTAGGCAGGCAGGAAGCCTCCTCCAGGGTCAGAACCATTTTACTGGGCACAAAGAAAGAAGATATTGTTCTCTGACCTCAGTATTATAGAGGAGATAAGTCATACCCTTGACAAATTCATCATGGAGAATCACAATAAGAAAATCATATAAAGGAACGATATATTGAATGAGTAACAGCCACATAGCATTAGTGGTTTCTTGATTACAAGGGGCACAAATGAATAGAGTTTATTTGGGTCCTATATCATGATGGATTGATTTCTTTTAGACCTCTTCCTTGCATCAAGATAGGAGGATATGGTCACATGTCCAAGTCCATACCAACCAAAAGCAGGAATCACTCAGAAACCTGGAGGACACACCCCTTCTCCCCCCCCCACCCCACTGCCCCTCCTCTTCTCTTACTGTCTTAATATAAGTGTCTGGAGGAGGATTTCTTAACCTTTTTTGTGTCACGGCCCCCTTTGGAAGTCTGGTGAAACTTATGGCCCCTTCCACAATAATGTTCCTAAATTAATAAAATAAGGCACATAGGATTATAAAGGAAAAAACAGTGCTAAAATACAGTTAACAAAATATTTTTTGAAACAAGTTCACAGACCCCAAATTAAGACACCATCCCTTCTTTGGAGGGAGAGTGGTCCAGGGCTATCTCCTCTTTCCAGGGTTCTGAGCAGGGTGGTGACCAGTCCTTCTCAGCCAGTCAGGAGGACCCCAGGCAGGTAGCTGAGGAGCTGCCCATCTCCAGTGAGGAATGCCCAGAAGCAAGGTATGGAAATTCTGATCCCCTCAGGTTTATGGCTCAGTCTACATGCAAGACTCTCTGAAGAGAGTTTTATTAACTTTTTGACACCATGCTTGGAGATATTTTCAAAGTATACCTATTAAATAGAGCGAATTCCAAATCCTAACCAGTTCAAAGATTGTGTTTAAGAGGTTCTGTCCTGTTTTTTTAAAAAAAAAAAAAAGGTGTTAAACTGGAATGCAAGAGACCTAGAATCTAACTTCTTAGCTGAATTCTTTCTAATAATTCTAATTATAGAATTATTATTAATTATAGAGTATATTATAATAATTCTAATAGATTTCTAATAATAACCTTTGGCTATTAATTAGTCTAATTATATTAATAGAATAATAACCTTTATTACTTTTAATAATAATCTAATAATAATACAGTTATCACCTTCCACATCACAGGAGTTATGGGCATGGTGCTTCTACAATCTGGAAAATCCTTGTAAAAGTTTTTGGCCCACCCTTCATATCAGAGAAAAAAGGCTGAATTTTTTTTCTTTTTCTTTTATGGGGAGTTTACAATATTAAAAGAAAAAATAAGTTGATATTATATAATACTATACATACATCTTATGAATTTCCCAAGCTTCTAAACTTTTTCAGTGTCATCTGCTGGCCTTCACATGTTGTTTTTGGCTTCCACAAAACTCCCAAAATTCCCATTTAATTACCTTTTTTTCAGTTCTTTTTTTATTTAATTTATTTAATGTTTTTAGTTTTCAGCATTGATTTTCACAAGAATTGAATTACAAATTTTCTCCCTATTTCTATCCTTCCCACCCCACTCCAAGATGGCATATATTCTGGTTGCCCCATTCCCTAGTCAGCCCTCCCTTCTGTCACCCCACTCTACCCATTCCCTTTTCCCGTATTTTCTTGTAGGACAAGATAGCTTTCTATGCCCCATTGGCTGTATAACTAGTTGCATGCAAAAACTTTTTTTTGAACATCTCTTTTTAAACCTTTGAGTTCCAAATTCTCTCCCCTCTTCCCTCCCCACCCACCCTCCCTAAGAAGGCAAGCAATTCAACATAGGCCACATGCGTATCATTATGTACAACCCTTCCACAATACTCATGTTGTGAAGACTAACTATATTTTGCTCCTTCCTATCCTATCCCCCTTTATTCAATTTTTCTCCCTTGACCCTGTCCCTTTTCAAAGTGTTTGTTTTTGATAACCTCCTCCCCCATCTGCCCTCCCTTCCATCATTCCCCCCCCCCTTTTTGTCTCCTTCCTCCTTCTTTCCTGTGGGATGAGATACCCAACTGAGTGTGTATGTTATTCCCTCCTCAGGTCAAATCCGATGAGAGCAAGATTCACTCATTCCACCTCACCTGCCCCCCTCTTCCCTTCCTACAGAACTGCTTTTTCTCGCCATTTTTATGCAAGACAATTACCCCATTCTATCTCTCTCTTTCTCCCTCTCTCAATATATTCCCTCTCTCATCCCTTAATTTGATTTTATTTTTTAGATATCCCTTCATACGCAACTCACCCTGTGCCCTCTGTATGTGTATATATATATATATATATATATATATATATATATTATATATATATATATATATATACGTATATATATATACATATATATATACATATATATATATACATATATATATATTCCCTTCAGCTTCCCTAATACTGAGAAATGTCTCATGAATTATACACATCATCTTTCCATGTAGGAATGTAAACAAAACGTTTCACCTTAGTAAGTCCCTTATGATTTCTCTTTCTTGTTTACCTTTTCATGCTTCTCTTGATTCTTGTGTTTGAAAGTCAAATTTTCTATTCAGCTCTGGTTTTTTCACTGAGAAAGCTTGAAAGTCCTCTATTTATTGAAAATCCATATTTTGCCTTGGAGCATGATACTCAGTTTTGCTGGGTAGGTGATTCTTGGTTTTAATCCTAGCTCCATTGACCTCCGGAATGTCATACTCCAAGCCCTTCAATCCCTTAATGTAGAAGCTGCTAGATCTTGGTTATCCTGATTGTGTTTTCACAATACTCAAATTGTTTCTTTCTGACTGCTTGCAGTATTTCTCCTTGATCTGGGAACTCTGGAATTTGGCAACAATATTCCTAAGAGTTTTCTTTTGGGGATCTTTTTCAGGAGGCAATCAGTGGATTCTTTCAATTTCTATTTTACCCTCTGACTCTAGAACATCAGGGCAGTTCTCCTTGATAATATCTTGAAAGATGATATCTAGGCTCTTTTTTTGATCATGGTTTTCAGGTAGTCCAATAATTTTTAAATTCTCTCTCCTTGATCTATTTTCCAGATCAGTGGTTTTTCCAATGAGATATTTCACATTGTCTTCCATTTTTTCATTCCTTTGGTTCTGTTTTATAATATCTTGATTTCTCATCAAGTCACTAGCTTCCACTTGCTCCAATCTAATTTTTAAGGTAGTATTTTCTTCAGTGGTCTTTGGACCTCCTTTTCCATTTAGTTAATTCTGCATTTCAAAGCATTCTTTTCCTCATTGGCTCTTTTGCCATTTGAGTTAGTCTATTTTTTAAGGTGTTATTTTCTTCAGTATTTTTGGGTCTCCTTTGGCAAGTCATTGATTTGTTTTTCATGCTTTTCTCACATCACTCTCATTTCTCTTCCCAATTTCTCCTCTACTTCTCTAACTTGCTTTTTCCAAATCCTTTTTGAGCTCTTCCATGGCCTGAGACCAATTCATGTTGTTCTTGGAGGCTTTTGATGAAGGCTCTTTGACTTGTTGACTTCTTCTGGCTGTATGTTTTGGTCTTCTTTGTCACCAAAGAAAGATTCCAAAGTCTGATCCTTGAGTTTTTCATTGGGGTATGACTGCTTGTAGAGTATAGAGTACTTTGTCCCAAGTTTGAGGGGCTGTGCTGTTGTTTTCAGAGCTATTTCTACACAGCAAGCTCTGCCACACCAGTGCTACTCCTCCCCCAAGAACCGCCAACCTGGACCTCGACTCAGATCTAAGCTGGTTCTGTACTGCCGCTCAGATCTGCCACTTAATTCCTCCCACCAGGTGGGCCTGGGGCCAGAAGCAACTGCAGCTGTAGCTCTGTAAGCAGCCTCAGAGCTGCAGCACCTCTGCTGCCCCCAGGGTGGTGGCCGAACCACAAACTCCTTTTACTCTGTCCCCAGCAGTTTTTCCCACTAACCTTCTCTATTGTCTTTGGTGTTTGTGGGTTGAGAAGTCTGGTAACTGCCACAGCTCACTGATTCAGGGCGCTAAGGCCTGTTCCACCCAACTCCTGCTCTGGTTGGTCCAGGCGTGGCTCATGCTGGGTTCTGCTCCCCTCAGCAACCAGTTCTGTGCGATAGACCTTACCCTGCAACCATCTAGGCTGTCCTGGGTTGGAGCCCTGCTTCCCTCTGCTATTTTGTGGGTTCTGAAGTTCTAGAATTTGTTCAGAGCCATTTTTATAGGTGTTTGGAGGGACCTGGTGGGGAGCTCATGCAAGTCCCTGCTTTCCAGCCGCCATCTTGGCCCCCATTTAATTTCTTATGCCAACTCACATTACATCGAAACTATGAGGAGGAAAATCTCAATGTGGAAGGGATAGCTGTAGATTTCTAAGAACCTTTCTAATAACAACAGCTAGCATTTATATAGTACCTACTATGTGCCAGGCATTGTGCTAAACTCTTTACAATGTTATTTCATTTGGTCCTTGCAATAATCCTAGGAAGTAGGTACTATAATTATTATTATATATAATATAATATATAATATGTATTATTTATAATACTGTATATTGTATTATTATAATATATTATATATAATGTATACTATTATATTATTATAAACAGAAGTTAAGTGACTTTCCCATTAGACTCTAGTATGTGTTTAAGGCTGGTTTTGAATACGGATCTTCCTGACTCCATGCCTAGCACTCTATCCACTGTACCACCTTGCTGCCCTCTCTGTCCCTGGCTATTATGTGACCATCAGGAAACTACTTAACTCCTCTGGACCTCAGTACCACCAATTTAAAACCAAAGGTTTTCCCTGCTCCACACAGGAACATTGTAAGGACAAGTAGAATCATAGGAGCAAAAATGCTTTCAGACGGTGGGCAGAAAGTCACTATCTAAACTCATATAAGTTATCATCATTAAATACTTGAACATTTGTTTTCCCATATATCAGAAGAGGAAGTAAAAGTGACTCATGTTTTATCTCTTTTGATTAAGACAAGAGAAGACACCGGAGACAATCCCAGCTGGGAAATGCCAGCTGTATCTTCAATTTCCTCCTGGTTTCAGACCACAGAAAAATGAGGATGTCCCCCTCCACACTGAAGTTCCACAAAGGCAGAAGATACAGAAAGTCCAAGTCTGAGAGAGCAGAACACAGTGACAAAGGATTTGGATGTTGCATTTCCAGATCTGCAGGTAGGTCCAGGGCTCCATTGCCCATAGCAGGGCAATGCTCTCTAAGACTATACTTTGCAGAATAGGTGTCATCTAGGTTTGTAAGTTTTTTCATAGGGTGTTCCCTACACCAATGAAATCATAGGTCCCAAACAACAACAAAAAACATGTTCTCTGGAAAATTCTTTTTTCAAAAAATTTTATTCCCATTCCACCATCACTTTCCAGTGATTCTCCTCTATCCCAATCCCTCCCACACAATGGTTCCTTGCTTCTAACAAAAAAGTACAGTTAAAACAAATTGACAGATTGGCTACATCCAAAGATGTGTGCCTAATTCCATATCTGTAGTCTACCACCTCTCTAGCAACAAGCAGGAAGCATGTTTTATACTCAGTCTAGCAAAGTCACAATTGGTCACTGCATTGATTAGAGTCCCAAATGCCTTAAGTACTATTTCCTTTGACATGATTGTGGTCATCATGTAAATTGTTCAACATCAGTTCATACAAATCTTGCTAAGTTTCTCTGATTCTTCATAGTCTTTATTTCAACCACTCCCCAATCCATGTGTATCCACTTTCCTTCCAGTTCAAAAAGGTTGACATAAACATACTTGCAAATATAGGACCTTTACTTCTGTCATTGACCTCCTTGGGTTATATGTCTAGTAATTGTGTCACTGGATCAGAGGGTACAATTTGTGACTTAACTAGGATAATTCCAATTTTTTCATCAACAACTGAACTAATTCACAGCTCCCATTAACAATGCATTAATGTGCCTGTCTTCCCATAGCTCCTCCAATATTTCCCATTTTTGTCTCATTCCTTTGCTAATTTAATAAATGTGAAGTGAAATTTCAGAGTTGTTTTAATTTGCATTTATCTTATTACTAGGAATTTGTATTATTCTTTCATATGGTCTGAAAGCCAAAGGAGAAGCTGCTGGGGATACATCCTGGGAAAGGGGAGCATTAGAGAAACCTTTATTTCTTTGCTAGTTCATTGATTCATTTGTTTATTCATTGAGTATTAAATGCCTCTTATATATCCAGCACTGTTAGAAGTTGTAAGGATACCAAGTGAAAGATCTGTTCCCTGCATTGTACAGTTTACTCACAGGCTTGAACACCTCTTCCTGTCACCATGATTTCTCTCCCAGCTGTCCCCACTATACCTACCCAACTACACATCATTTTTTTATACTCATGAGATTGCTATTATCATTTGGAACTGTATTTCTAGAAGCATATCCAGATGATTAAAGTCTGTGCTGGATAATAATGCCACATGGTGAATAATGTTTGCATGTAGCCTTCTGAGGGATATAGTCCAGTGAAGAACATGAGGTCCCTGCCAGAACCCACTCTCTCACATAAGTAACGCTTAAGCCAGGTGATAAGCCAAGAATGTATAATTATATTTGTGGTTTCAGGAAGACAGCTAGGTGGTGCAGTGGATAGAGCGCTGGGCCTGGAGTCAAGAAGATCTGAATTCAAAACGAGCCTCAGACACTCACTAACTGGGTGATCACTAACTGAGATTAGGAACAAGTCATTTAACCTCCGTTTGCCTTAATCTACAGAGAAGGAAATGACAAACCACTCCAGTATCTTTGCCAAGAAAGCCCCATGTGGGGTCACTAAGAGTTAGACATGACTGAACAACATTTGTGGTATCATTTGTGGGTTAGGGTGGGAGATATTCTGTTATTTCCTGGATAGTCAAGGATTTTCTAATTTCAAATCCAACAAACCACTCCTTAGAGAAGGGACATAATCCAGGATACAACAGCAGACAGATGACTATAAATAGCTTCTAGGCCAGGAATACGTAGTCATTATCATATGGCAGCTAGGTGGTACAGAGTGCTGGGCCTGGAGTCAGAAAGACTCATTTTTCTGAGTTCAGATTCAGCCTTAGATACTTACTAGCAATGTGACCCTAGGCAAGTCACTTAACCCTGTTTGCCTCAGTTTCCTCATCTGTAAAATGAGCTGGAGAAAGAAATGGCAACCATTCCAGTATCTTTACGAAGAAAACCCCAAATGGGGTCATGAAGAGTCAGACACGACCAAAATGACTGAACAACAACATCGTAAGGAAATGAACACTTATTCCTAACTAGTGAAAAGAACACTGGATTTGGTAACAACTCCCTGCTACTCAATTCTTGTGTTTCCTTAGGTAAATCACTTAACTTCTCTGAACCTCAAGCTCCTCTTTTGTAAAAAAAATAAAATAAAATAAAATAAAATTGAAAATAAGAGTGTGGGACTAGTCTAGGGTTGTTGTTTTTTAACCTTTTTGTGTATCCTGGACACCTTTGGCAATCTGATGAAATGTGTGGATCCCTTCTTAGAATAACATTTGTAAATGAATAAAATTACATAAGATTACAATGGAAACCAACTATGTTGAAATATAGAAATCAGGGGCAGTTAGGTGGCGCAGTGAGTAGAGCACTGGCCCTGGAGTCAGGAGAACCTGAGTTCAAATGCGGCCTCAGACACTTGACACTTGTACTAGCTGTGTGACCTTGGGCAAGTCACTTAACCCCAATTGCCCTGCCAAAAAGTAAAAAAAAAAAAGAAAGAAATATAGAAATCAATGAACTAGCATGTGCTAAGAGCTGGGAATACAATGAAAGATAAAAACAAAGAACAAATAGATGAGTGAATAAATAAATAAATGGATGCATGAATAAATAATAGACCAGCAAAAAACTAAATAAATAAGTGAAGGAATGAATGAATAAATAAATGGGTAGACAGGCAAATAAATAAATGCATGAATAAATGAATTGATGGAGATGGAGAAAGATAGAGATAGGTAAGTGAATGAATGGATATATATATATATATATACAAGAAATGAGTTCATGAACCCCAGTCCCTCCTAGCTCTAAATCTATGATCCTTTCACCTTCTTCCTCCCTGGAGTCAGGGGAATGCCTAATTCTGCTGGGCCACAAGACTCTGCGTGCACAACACTTACAGCCAATGGCTCACCCTAGGGTCTAATCTTCTTCATTCTGAGAAACAAGACAGGAGACAGAACAAGGATACTGGAGGGTTCTACTTCCTGTTGCAATGGAAGGGAGAAGGAAGGTGTCTGGAAGCACTTTGGGCTTTGGATGGAGAAGAAATGAAAGAGAAAGGCCAGACCCAAGAAGGAGGAAGAACTGAGAAAGAACGAGGCTTAGCTCCCAGTCTATAGACATCCAGCCCCTGTATTAACTACTAGACTGTCATCCTGAGAAGTTTCCTGTTGTTGTTTTCTCTTCCTGTAGTACATAGCAGCAAACCCTTTTAAACAACATAGCCTGAGAATAGTTGCATGCTGTTTTTAGGGAGAAGGGACTAAAGAAGTCCTGACCTTCCCTATAGCCACCAGTCATAAGAAACTGGAAATCAAAAGAAGATGGTGGCCCCTCTAAGCCATCTGTCAGTTGGGGAATAATAAACCATGGGGTCCCTTATAGGACCACAATTGTTCAACAGCTCTAGGTTATGCCTGTCTTCTCCTATCTGCCAATTAGTTGGGAGGCAGGGGAAGTCCATTGGCAAGCATGGGGTCAGAACAAGAAAAGGGAGTTCAAATTGGGAGAAGGTGCTGTCTTCAGGACCGCATAGGGATCCAGACTAAGAGAAAGGGATCATAGAGACCAATCCTCTGATCCAGGGTCCCTTAGCCTCTAGAAAAGAAGGTGGGTTGAGGAAAGTAGGTATCATAGACTCATTGGTTTAGGGCCAGAAGGAGCCTCAGAAATCATTTAGTCCAATACTCTCATTTTACAAATGAGTAAACTGAGATCCAGTTTCCAGTTAAGTTTCCTGCCCACAGTCTCATAGTTAGCAGAGTCAGGATTAGAATCTCGATCCTCTGATTCCAAAACCAACACTCTTTCTCCTGGTACTAACATGGCCTCATCATAATAACAACTTGGCGTTTTTAAGAGATAGGAAGTTCAAGGACTATTGTCCAAATTTTACAGATAAAGGAACTGAGGCTCAAAGGTGTTAAGGACTTTGCCCAAATTCATATAACTAGTAAGTGTCCAAGCCAGGGTTTGAACCTGGGTTTCTCCCAATTCTAGTCTCACTGCCCCTTTTAATAATAATTAATAATAGATAATGTATATATAGTGCCTACTATGTGTCAGACCCTGTGTCAAGCATTTATTTATTTACAATTAATTACAAGATAATTACAATTAATTACAAGATAATATTTACAAATATTATCTCACTATGTCCCACTGTCTGGATAATAGAATGGAGAAGCCAACTTCACTCATAAAAGCAAAACCAGCCACTATAGCTAGCACCCAAGACAAAAGGAATGGATCCAAAAAAAGAAAAATAGCCTCCAAAGCTGGATCTATTGACATCTAAAAGAAAGTATTGTAGGCCACTACATAGAGCAGTACAAGAAGGCTTTAGCTTCCTAAAGCCCATGAGGGGAAATTCTTGGAGATGCTATAGTAAAGGGCCTTTTTTTCACCCCAGGGAACCAGGGGACAAGATCACATGGTCAGAGGACATAGGGTGAAGGATGCAGCTCATAGCTCCTAGCAAGCCAAAAGCCCAGGAAAAGCAGTTGTCTGGGGGGGCGGGGCTGGGGGAGGGACATGCTACAGGCCTGGAGAGTTGCAGACAGACAGAGATGACAGCTAAAGAAAGAGACAGTTTTATACCACATGGGAACCAAGAGTTGGAGATTAGCTGGAGGAGGGGGGAGGGAGCAGCTCACTGGATGATAATATCAGAAATGGAGAGAAGTAAGCAGTGGTCAGTGTATGACACGAGGGGCAAAAATCATTAAAAAAAAATAGAAAGCAAAGTTATCTCCATCAATGGCGATAGCAGCCCGCATTCCCTGAGGCTAGGCTGAGCATACTGGATTTAGCCAACAGGAATGGAAACCAGGCCAAAACCAAGACATCAGAGTGAAGCAAAGATATGGGGAAAGCTGAGCAAGTCCAAACTGCCTGGGCATGCTAACAGTTTGTTTGCTTCCTAGGTATACTTGTAGAGTCTCGTATTCTTGATTTGCCCATGTGGGCCATGTCCCTGTAAAAAGCTCCATGTTTTGAATGTCTCCACCTGTGGATATGATTATAGGAAGAAGGACTGGAAGGGGCTTTGGAGAGTCTGGGGAAGCAGATCATAAAAGGACCGAAGTACCTAATAACTCTTCTTTCCTCAAATGGATCCATCAGATAAACACTAGGAATTTCCAACACCCAGGCCAGGCAGGATGGAGCCATCCCATTACAAAGAGGAGACGAGATTCAGGCCAGAGAGATGAGCTAAGAGAGGTGATGGCCTGACATCTGGGGTGTTTATTTATATGCAGGACCTGGATAATTACCTTTATGAAAGAGAAATAGGGTAGGGACTAGAGCTGTCATTTCATTGGTGCAGGGAACTTGGAGACAAGGAAATCTCCTTCAACAATGAAGGTCTGCGCTTTTTCTACCACTTACAGACTTTTATCAGAGATTACAAATTACAAAGATTTGCCTAGAGCATTGAGGTTACACAGGCTTTCCACAGACACTCAGGTAGCAGGTGTCAGACACCAAAGGAGATGATAACACTAGTAATTACTGAAGGTTATGTAACCATTTGAGATTTACAGAGTAACCACACGCATAACTTTACAAACACATTGAAATATCAATGTTACATGCATTAACATGAACTTGTAAAGAAAACACAACATACAAGGTTATGATCCTCACACCAACCTTGTTAGGTAAGTTTTATAGATATTATTATCCCCATTTTTACAGATGAGGAAACTGAGTCTTAGAGAGCTTCAGACTCAGAAGCTGGCATATCCATAGCCACACAGTAAGTAAATGTCAGGGGCAGGATTAGAACCTACATCTCTCCTAACTTTAAAACCAAGATACCATGCTGCCTCTCAGAAATCAGCTCAGTGTAGCAAGTTCTATCAATTAACAAGCATTTACTTATTAAGTATCTACTCCCTGCTAGACACTCGAGATGCAAAGATGAAAATTAAATTCTTTTCTTTTAAGGAGCTTACATTCTGTCAGGGGAATGGACACATTAGCGTTCGCGCATGCACACACATACATATAATTTGTTGTTAAGTCATGTTGGACTCTTTATGACCCCACAGACCGTACTATCCAGGGAGGTTTCTTGGTAAAGACACTAGAGTACTTTGTCATTTCCTTCCCCAGGGGTTAAAGCAGAGATTATATGATTTGGCCAAGGTCACACAGCTAATAAGTGGGTGAGACTGGATTTGAACTCAGGTCTTCCTGACTCCAGGCTCAGCCCTCTAGCCACTGAGCCCCCTAGCTGAGATAGCTAGCTAGCTATGTATTGTATATGTATGCCTGTGTGTATGTATATACACACATACGTACAAAGTAGATACAAGGTAATTTGGAGTGCATTAGCACTGGGAGGTTTGAGAAAAGCTTTGTATAGGAAGTAGCACTTGATCTGAACTTTGAAGGAGGCTAGAGATTCTAAGAGGTGGAAGTGAGGAGCGAGTGCCTGGATACATGATAACAGGTGGATGGACAGATAGACAGACAGATACACAGAAAAGAAGACAGAGTGATTATTAAGTGCTTACTGTGTGCCAGGCACTTTCCTAAACTCCGGGGACTCAAATACAAACAAGCAAGGCAGCCCCTGCCTTCAGGGAATTTGTTCTTGAACAGAGAGGAGCTGGAAGGGGGGAGGCTACACAGTGACACGATTTGGAGCTGGGAAGTGAGGCCTGTTTCATGGTAAGAAAATGCAAAATTTTGCTCGACTGTCAGAACACAAGGCATGGAGACAGCATTTTGTATGTTAGGACCAGCAAGAAGGCCCATTTGGCTGGACTGGGGAGAGAACGTGGAGTCCTCTCCAGGCATAACTGAAAAGAAACATCATCTGGGGCCACGAGGTGAAGGGCTGTAAGTGCTGAACAGAGGAGTTTGTGTTTGAACCTAGGGATACACTGGACCTTACTGAGCAGGGGATGATCACTTTGGGGGCTGTATGGAGGATGAACTAGAAAAAGGAAAGATGAGGCAGGGAAGCCAATTAAGAGACTATTAGAATTATCAGTCCTAGCAAGAAGAGATTACCATGTAAAGACAGAGTTTAAAAAGTTTTTTTTTAATTCTTTATGACCAAGGTAATATAGGTATGACAGGATTAAAGAAAACCTAATCTATTCAAGTGGGTAGCTAGAGAGAGCAGTAGATAGAGCACTGGAGCTGGCATCAGGAAGATGTGTTCAAATGCAGCCTCAGACACTCCTGGCAAGTCACTCGACCCTGTTTGCCTCAGTTTCCTCATCCGTAAGTGATCTGGAGAAGGAAATGGCAAACTATTCCAGTACTTTGCCAAGAAAACACCAAATGGTGTCACAAACAGTTGAACATAACTGAAACAACTCCACAATAACACATTTATTCAAGTAGTATCTGAATCGTCACTTGTAAATGATGTAAAGGGGAGGCAGGCATTAGGTAGATAGATAGACAAGATAACTTAAAAAGCCCCTTCCAGCTCTAAGATTCTGAGATTCTGTTGGAACACTACAATTTTCCCCACATTATCTTTACCCTCTATGTGTTGGCGACTTGACTTAACTTATATTTCCTCGTAGCACTTTATAATAAAACCCTTTTTTTAAAATACCTAAACTAGGAAGGGTTATATATTATTTGCATACAGGTTTGGAAGATATGAGAAAAAACCCGTGTCCTTGTCAACAGATTAGTGAGTAGTAGAAAACCCAGGCCAGAGAGTAGTGATAACAAGACACCAAAAGGGGGAGCCAGCAAGTCAAACCTTGGGGGTTGCTTGTAGAAGAAAGACTCAGCCACAGAATGTCCTAATCCTACATGCCATGTTATTTGCAAAGTTCTTTTACGACTTCCTGGGAAGAAGACAGGCTAAGGATTTCATTAAGCATTTACTGAGCAGCCAAGTGTTGCAAATAAAGGGCTGTACTCAGCCTTACGGGTTTTACAAAGATGGACAAGACATAGTCCCTGCCTTCCAAGAGTTTAACCTTCATACAGGGAGGACAAAACTCATGTGCTATGCCAATGCCTCATTGTGAGCTGAGTGAAGAATGAGATTAATTTTCATAATCGATAATGATGAAACAGGGGCAGCTAAGCAGTGGATAGAGCACTGATCTGAGTTCAAATCTGGCCTCAGAAACTTGATACTAGCTGTGTGACCCTGGGCAAGTCAGTTAATGCTGATGCCTCGCCGATGATGATGATGATGATGTTGACGATGATGATGAAGAAACAAGGCAAAGTGTGACTGTTATAGCATTATGAAAGGGCTAGGACTTTCCATGCCTCCTTCCTCCCTTCCCTCCCTTTCTTCCTTCCCTCTCTGAGTATGAGGAGGGGAGATTGGTGAACATTTCATTAAAGAAGTAATGTTTGAACTGAATCGAAGAACAGGTAATAATAATAGCTGGCACTTTATATAGTGCTTTACAGTTTATGGCACCCTTCCAGAATCACACTCTCTCAGAGTTAGGAAGAACACCTGGGCCTGGGCCCAGCATAGCCCACACCTGAACAAGCCAGTCTTCCCCAACACGTATAAGAAGTGGTCATCTAGCTAACCTTTGCTGAAAGACTTCTCTCTAATGAGGACATTCCCTCATTCCGTCCTCACAACATTCTTTGAAGTCGGTACGATGGGCATCGCTGTTCATATTTCACAATGAAGAAACAGCCTGCATACCTAATAAATATCAAGGGTAAAATGTGGATCTCCGTCTCCTCTGAGCCCTAATTTGACACTCTACTTCAAGCATATGCCTTTCAATTTTGGCAGATGGAATGGGGAGAAGGGTTGGGGAGGGATTTGACCTCGGTTAGAATGCTGTCAGTAGAAGGCATCCCAAGTAGAGGAAAAAGCATGAGCCAAAAAAAAAAAAATAAAGCAGGAAATAACTGGGGATCCATTTCAATTCAATTAAACAAAGAAGGTTCAGAGAACAATGGACAGTTTGGTTTACCTGAATTTTATGGTGCATGAAAGGAATAATGAAAATAAGGCTAGAAGATGTAGGTTGGGGTCAGATAGAGAAACAGCCTGATACTGCGGAAGCGTTCTGGATTTGGAGTCAAGGACCTGATTTAAAATCCTTTCTGTCTCTTAATGCCCGAGTGCCCTGGGGTAAGTCACTTACCTCTCTGGGCCTCAGTTTCCTGATCAGTAAATGAGAGATTTGGACTGGACAAATGCCAAGATCACTTCTGCTTCCAAATCTATACAGTAGTCCTTTGTGGGCAGCTCAGCAGCTCAGTTTAAATTCCGTGTCAGGCAATGACTAGCTGTGTGACCCTGGGCAAGTCACTTGACCTCTGTTTGCCTTAATTGCCTAGAGGTAAATTCACTCCAGTATCTTTGCCAAGAAAATCCCACGGACAGTATTGGTGTGCTATGGTCCACAGGACCACAAAGAGTTGAAGATGACTGAACAACAAAACGGCAACAGTCCTATGTGATCCTCTATCTGTCATCCTGAAGCTGTGGGAGGCTTTTAATACCATGCTTTGAAGTACAGATTTTATTCTATAGATGGGAGCCATTGAGAGCTCTATAGATAGGAGAGCAGCATTATCAAAACTACAATTTGGAGAAGTTATTCTAGCTGCTGTATGCGGGAGGGATTGGCGGAAGAAAGACTAAAGGCAGGAACACTGATTAGTTGCCACTGGGTATGTTCCCATTCTATTCGGTAGGCAGAGACGAGAACCATTATGGTAATGATCTTTCCTACATCAAGATTAGGCTTCCTTTTTCCTCCCTTCTTTCCTACACCACCACCCACTTTCTCATGTTAGGGATGGGAGGGAGGAGGAAAAAGGTCACAGAGACAATGTGTTAAAAAAAAATACACAGTGTGTTCTTGTACAAAGTGTGCTGTAGCTGAGATTTGGTCTCCGGGAGGGTGGGGGCAAAGAGAGAAAGACTAAGAGGGATGAAGAGAGAGAGAAAGGGAGGGAAAGAAAGGCGGTGAGAGACAGACAGAGGGAGACAGAGACAAAGCAAAGGAGGGAAGAAAAGAGAGAGAGAGAAAAGGGGAAGCGAGGGGAGGGAGAGGAAAGAAGGGAGAGAGAGAGAGAGAGAGAGAGAGAGAGAGAGAGAGAGAGAGAGAGAGAGAGAGAGAATGGAGGGATGGGGCAAAACATGTACTAAAAACTAGCTATACAAATTTAAGAAAACCAATTCCAGCCCTCAAGGAGCCTATCCTCTAATAGAGGAAAACAACACATAAAGAGATTCTAGAAAGGGAAGAGAGAAGGGAAGGAAGGTCCTTCCATGAAGGTGTGGTAAAGATGTGGCTGGGAAGTATAGTGAAGGCCTGGACATCTACAAGGTAAGGTGTGAGTTCACCTCTCAGAGCCAGGGGAGCAGGGGGTAGAGTCCTTGGTTCATCAGAGAATATGGCCATGGTGATGAGAAAGCTAGGAAGCAGGATGGAGCCCTGCACCCTGGTAAGAGAAAACTTTCATTGCAAAGATAAAGTCACATAGCTAGTAAATGATAGAAGTCAGATTTGAACTCAGGTCCTATGACTCTAAAACAGGTACCTTGCTTCTGCCTCTGTCCCACCTTTGCTTTTATCCATGTAACTTGAAACAAGTCTCTTTGTCTTTCTGGGCCTTATTTTCTTTAATATGAGAAATGAGGGGATGGACAAGACACTCTCTAGAGCCCTTTAGAGTCCCAAATTATATGAACTAAGTGATTTAATCTTTCTAATGCTGTTTCCTCATCTGGATCTACCTCACAGGGCTGTTAGAAAAGAACTTTGTAAACGTAAAACCTCTCAATAAGTTATTAATACTATTTTATGAAAGAGCACTACAGTTGGAATCGAGAGATCTGGGTTCAAATCTTGGCTCTAGGTATATTAAGTTCAACAAGTTGTTTTCCCTCTCTGAGGGAATTTCCCAATGTGTAAAGCAAAGCTAGGAATTCATGCACTGCCTACCTCATAGGGTTACTGTTGTCATTGATCAGAGCGTTTCAGGTTGCACATAACGTAAACACTCCTTTGGACTGCTGATTTTATCAGTGCAGTGACCCTGTGCACCAATGGCGTAGATTCCATCACATGCTCTTCTTGACCCTGTTCTCCCATAAATCCTCCAGAAAGGCTCCCCACACGCTGAGGGCTTTCTTCTAGGTCTTCCTTACCGGGCCGGGGTGGCACGCAAACTGGGCATCTGTTATCACTGACTTTCCCATCTGACTCCCCCACCTTATCTTAACCAGTCTTACATCTTCTCGATGATAGTGTGCACAAAAACAACAGTGAGATGCTGAGCTGTTATAGAATGTGCTCCTTCTATACAAAGAGTGAGTTACAACTATTCCGATCAAGACAATGATCTAAGAAAATTCCAAAAGGCCCATGATGAAAAGTACTATCCATCTCCAGAGAGAGAACCGATGAACTCTGAGTGCAGATTGAATCATGCTTTTTTTAACTTTATTTTCCTTTGGTTTTCTTTGTCTTTTCTTCTGCAACATGGCTAATGTGGAAATATGTTTTGCATGACTTCACATGTATCATCAAATCAAATTCTTGCCTTCTCAAGGAGGGAAGAGGGGGAGAAAAGAGGAAAAGAATTTGGAATTCAAATTTTTCAAAATAAATGTTAAATTTTTTTACATGTAATTGAGAAATATTTAACAAAATAAATAAAAATATATTTTTAAAAATAATGCCAAAGAGCTAGCTAAAAGCCTAGAGGAGGGCCAGGGAAACAGGGCAGTTTTTCAGTCTTGTTCCTGTAAATATAGAAGAGGGGCTTCTGGGACCTGGATGAAGACAGAAAGACCAAAATGAAACATTATTGTGTCCTGACGCTTGCCCTTGCGGGGTCGGGATGCCCAAATCATTTTGGCCAAACCTCTTTCTAAGAAAAGAAGATGGGAGGGAGGCTCTTACTGCAGGATAAGCACCACTAAGTAAATACCTCTTACCAGCAAAGAGTGATGATGTGAAACAGCCCCGTGCTAGGAACAGGAGGGTGGATGCAAATGCAAACACTAGGCATGGATGGTAAGGCCATGTCCCTCTTGTTTCTAGAGCAAGATCTGGCAGCTGGAAGACACCCTGGATGAGCTGAATGAAGAGTTCCTTGAGCTCAGCACTCAGGCCCTGAAACTACAGAGAGAAGGGAACAAGCCAGACCAAGCATGGAGCCCAGGAACCTTGTTCACAGTGAGCACAGTCAATGGCCTTCTCTGACAGTTGCCTTGAGTTCTCTGCTGTGTCCATGATAGCTGGGCCTCATGGGTGTGGGCCCCTTCTGAGTCACCAGAAAGATAGGGACCAGTGAAGGGTGGCAACACTGAGCCAGTGCAACCAGTTGTGACCAGGAAACTCACCAGTTCTTGCTCAGCTGTAGGTGTTTGGTTTGGCAGATAGATCAAGGGCCCGGCATGACAGAGAGTATGGGGAGGGGGGCAGGGCGAGGGATGGACAACTCACAGAATTTGCACAGGGGCGTAGTTCTTTGGGGGGGGGCAAGGAAATGAAGGTGAAAATCACATAGTTGTGCTAGATACAAGTCAAAAATCAATCACCGACTATTGATTAAATGCCTGCTATGCGCCATGCCCTGTGCCAGGCATTGGGAATGAAACATTGTCCTCGAGGAGCTTACATTTTATTGGGAGAATCTACATGTACGCTTCTGTACATACAACATGTATATAAAATAAAACTAGGTAATTTTAGGGTTCACTAGCATTTGGGGTGAATAAGGAAAAGCTTCATGTAGCAAGCAGCCCTTGGTTTGGAGGGAAGCTAAGAATTCTAAGAGGCAGAAGGGAGAAGGAAGTGTTCTCCAAGTGTGGAGGCCAGCCTGTGCAAAAGCAGAGATGGGTGAGGAAGGAAGAACAGGAAGAACTGCAAAAAGGCCGCTTTGGCCAGGACACAAAGGCAGAAAAAGGAATGTTAGTCCCCATACATGAACAGAGTCTGCTTTAAACCTGGCAGTCACTTCCCAAGTCAGGTATCTCTCGCCGAGTTCATGCCTCTGATGGAAGGAAGCAGAGAATAGTTAAAAAAAAGCACTGAACTATCAAGACACCTGAGTTCTAGTCTCAGTCCTACCTACTATGAAGCTGCATGACCTTGTGCAAGGTCCTTAGTATCTCTGATCCTGTTTCCTCAGGCAGCTAGGTGGTAGAGTGGATAGAGAGGAGTAAGACCTGAGTTCAAATCCAGACTCAGACACTAGTTGTGAGACCCTGGACAAGTCGTTTAATCTTATTTGCCTCAGTATCCTCATCGATAAAATGAGCTGGAGAAGGAAATGGCAAAACGCTCCAGTATCTTTGCCAAGAAAAACCCCCAATAGGGTCACAAACTGGAACAACGACATGTTCCCTTCTGACTCTGACTTTCTATGATCCTGTGATGTAAAGGCAGAGGGGCTGGGGAGGAAGTAAGGCAGAGGTGTTGGTTTGGTTGGGGCTGGCTGGCTAGGGTTCAAGTCAGAATGGGTGGGGAAGGGGGAAGGGTGGGGAAAGCAGCTGGGGGCAAGCTCATTCAGTGTTTGTACAAGCCAGTTAAATGCCTAGTAGAAGCCCTGGGTGGAGGGGCCACCATGTTTCATCTATGGTCCTCCAAGGGAAGTGTTTATGCTGCAAGATCACCTGTCACCATGGAGATTTACTCTTCAAATCCCACTGCAGGGAGCTGTTGCCAGGGAGCAGCCTAGAAGCAAGGCTAGACAACAGTGGGAGGGCCAACTCAATGCAAATGATCTTGTTCTCACAGAATCACAGCAGAAGGCCTAGGGGAGGGCCAAAGGAGCTGGACAGTTTTTCAGTCTCGTTCCTGTAAATATATAGGAGGGGCTTCCGGGCCAATAAGCCGGAAGTGTAACGCTTGCCCACGGGTGGTCTTGATGGCCAGTTCATTTTGGCCTAACTTCTTTTTAAGGAAGGAAAATGGGAAGGAGGCTCTTACTGCAGAATGTTAAGCAACACCAAGCAAATACCATTTACCAAGCAAACAAAGAATGAGGGAGAGCTCCTGAGTGGTGAAAGTCAGCAAACAGTCCAGTGCCTCCCAACTATATGGAGAGACTGGTTAGGTGATGGTAGGGTAGGGGAAGGCAAACCTCATTCCCACTTCCCCAAGGCCTGAAGTTTCCAGAAAACCTGAGTTGTCTTTGCTTTCAAAATGTGAACATAAGCTTCAGCCTTCCATGACATTCTTGCTTTTAACATAATCGACTTGCTTCTTGAGAAATCTTGATAACAATGATCATACCTGACATTTATATAACACTTAAAGGTTCACAAGGCTTCATAGCCATTATCTCATTCGATCCTCACAATAATGCTGTGGGGTAGGTGCTATTATTATAACCACTTCATAGACATGGAAGTTGAGACTATTAGAGGTTAAGTGACTCTTTTAAAAAAAATCTGTTGACATTTTTGGTTATTACACCACCTGAATTTCCTCCTATATTTCTCTCCATGTCCAGTCCTTGAAAATTATCCCTAATAATATTTTTAAAAGAAGAAGAGTTTTACCTCTTTACAATCAGCAAAATAAAAAAAATCTTAAGATATGGACTTCCCACCTGTGTAAAGTAGCAGAGAGGGAGCTCTTCTTTGAAACTATTCTTTGTAATTTTGTGACATTCAGAATTAAATGATTCTTAAGTGCTCAGATGCACCATAGGGGAAAGACCAACAGATTTCAAATCAGTACAGTTGGGATCAAATCCACCTCTGCTACTTGCCCCCTATAAGACTTCAGTTGAACATATTAACCTCTCTGGCCCTCAGTTTCTTTGTTTTTAAAAGAAAGCGTTGAAGAACAGCTAAGTAGTAAGGTAGATAGAGCACCAGTCCTGAAGTCAGGAGGACCTGAGTTCAAATTCAGCCTGAGGCAATTACTAGCTATGTGACCCTGGACAAGTCACTTAATGTTGTTTGCTTCCAAAAAAAATGAAAGAAAGAAAGAAAGGGTTGAAGATCATCTCCGAAGTCCCTTCACAAGCTCTAAATCTATGGTCATATGAGTCTCCCAGAGACAGAGAACTATTAGCTGCCTGAGGTGGGATTCAAACCCAGTTCATCCTGAGTCTCAAAATCCAGCAATCTATCCACTACAGCATGCTGAGTCTGTAAACCAATAAAAATACCTTCCACTGGCCCAAAGTTTAATTCCAACACACAAATCTCCTTCTTCATTATGCATCCAACCATTCTGTTCTAATCACTCAAACTGTCAGGCAGCCAAATTCCATTTATGATTGAGAGCCCAAGGTTCAGAGCACTATATTGAGCGTGGGGGTACTTATACTAAGCGAAAAATCTAGACTCATAGAATCTTAGAGTTCCTGAGGATCATTTATTTGATTGATAGTCAATTACTTAGGACTTGATAGTCCTATTGATACACACGCCCTTTTCTCCTCTGACACTGCCACCACCTTGGGACAGGGCCTTATCAAGTCATACATGGATTGTTGCAGTAGCCTGCTGGTGGGTCAGCCTGCCTCAAGTCTCTCCCCATGCCAGTCCTTCCTTCATTCACCCAACAAAGTGATTTTCCTAAAACGCAGGCCCGATCATGCACCACCCCTCCCCCCCACCCCACCCCAACCCCACTCAATAAACTCCATTGGTTCCCTATTACCTCCAGGAGCAAACACAAAATGCTCAGTTTGGTATTCAAAGCCCCTCATAAACCCAACCCACTCCTACTTTTCCAGACTTCCAACACCTTACTCACCCCCACATACTCCACAATCCAGCCACAATGGCTTTCTTTACTCTTTCTTGAGCCAGACATTACATAAGTTCCAGGCATCTTCTCTTTCTGCAATGCTCTCTCTCCTCATTTCCACCTCTTGGCTTTCCTGGATCACTTAGTCCCGGCTAAAATATCACCTTCTACAAAGGCCTTTCCCAATCCCCTGTAATGATGGTGGCTTCTCTCTGTTGATTATCTCCAATTTATCCTATATTTAGCTTGTTGGAACATAGCTCTTTATATGTTGTCTCCCCCATTAGGCTATGGCTCCTTGAGAGCAGGAACTCTGTAGCCTCAGCTCTTAACACAGTGCCTGGCACATAGTAGGCACTTCATAAAGGCTTGTTGACTAATTGCCAGATAGGGGAAATCAGTCACTTCTTAATGATTAAAGCTCTAGGGTAGAATCAGAGTTGAAGGTGGTTTCAGACTAGGCCATTTAATCAAACTTTCCATTACATGCAGGAATTCTCTCTATAGCTTTGCTGGTAAGTGGACATCTGACCTCTGCTTGAACGTTTCCTGTAACCTAGAACTTCTTACTTCACGTGATACTCCATTACTTTAAAAATTTCAACTGTAAAAAAAAAAGGTGTTTTTCCCCCTTAGTTTTATCTCCAGTCTGCCTCCCTGTCACGGATCTAAATTTTGAAGAAAACTCAGAAGCTGTGTAGTTAAACTCCTCCATTTTCCCAATGAGTCAGTCAGTCATCAAGCATTTATTAATCTCTTCCAGTGTCTTGCAATGTTTTAAGCACTGGAGATACAAGAAAAGGCAAAAACAAAAACAGAAAACACCAGTTTCTGTCCTCAATGAGCCCACAATCTAATGGAGTAAACAACTGTGCACAGCCAAGATATGTAGAAGTCAGTCAATCAACAAGCATTCATTAAGTGCTTACTATATGCCAAGCACTATGTTAAGTGCTGGAAATGAAAATACTAGCAGAAAGAAAGTCAGCCCTTGCTTTTAGTGAACTTACATGCTAGTGGGGGGAGACAATACCTTAAAGAGAAAAAGAAAATGAAAGATTGCATTGGGGCATGGTCTAGAAAGTCTGGAGCAGGAGGAGGGAACCTTTGCAGCCCTTTGACCAAATCCAAGTCACAGAACAAATTCCATCAAAGGGCCAAACTTGAGGACCTAGAGGGCCACATGTGGCCTCCAGGCCGCAGGTTCCCCACCCCTGAACTCTGGAGGGTGCAGCCTGGAGAGAAATAAAGACATGGTTGACTTGAACATCCTTCTTAAAATGAGGGTTCTGGGAAGAACCAGTCAATCAGAGAGAGAGGCCACAGGGGCTGAGGGGCTTTCCAGTGTGAGAAGTCCTAGGGGTAAAGTGAGCTTCCAGGATGAAAAGACATGGTAGACAAAGTCCAGACTCAGGAATGAAGGTTATATGTAAAAATGTATAAAAATTGCATATACAGAGTAAATTGGAGTGCTCTCAGAAAGGAGGCTCTAGCACTGAGAAGGGACCTCCTGTAGAAGGCAGGGTTTCAGTACAGTTTTGAAGAAAGCTAGGGAAGCCAGAAAGCTGAAATGAAAAGGGACAATGTTGGGAGATAGAGTATGCCTGAGAGGAACAGCAAGAAGGACAGCGTCACGGGATTGTAGTGTGTGTAGAGGGGAGTAATGTGTAAGAAGACTAAAGAAGTAGGAAGGAGCCAAGGTTGTGAAGGGCTTTAAAAGCCAAACAGATACTCCAAAATATTTATAGAAGTATCTTTTGGGGTAGCAAAGAATTAGAAACAAAATAAATGTCCATCGATTGATAAATGTCTAAACAAATTGTGGTGCACGAAGGTAATGGAATATTACTGTGCTATAAAAAAATGATGTGTGTGATGAATACAGAGAAGCATAGAAAGATCTATATGAACTGATGCAGAGCGAAGTAAGCAGAGCCAAGAAAACAATATACACAGTAACTAAAACAATGTAAATGGAAAGAATGACTACCT
This sequence comes from Trichosurus vulpecula, assembly GCF_011100635.1. Taxonomy (NCBI): domain Eukaryota; kingdom Metazoa; phylum Chordata; class Mammalia; order Diprotodontia; family Phalangeridae; genus Trichosurus; species Trichosurus vulpecula. The sequence continues at coordinate 177,933,594 of NC_050574.1, forward strand.
ACTAAAAAATAAAAAGTAATGTAACAAAATTATAAAGATCAGGCAGGACTCCAATGAAGGGATATGAGAGCATACCCCCAACCTACCCCTTCATTGAGGTGGGAGGTATTAGACTTTGGATGTGTTTTCAGAAGTTTTTGATGTATTGATTTGTTGTGCGGATTTTTTTCCTCTCTAAAAATTATCATTTGTCATATGGGATGGCTCTCTGGGAGGGAAAGAAAGGGAAATATCTGGGAGAGATATACTATGGTGATTTTAAAAAAATCAATAAAAACTTATTTAAAAATTTTTTAAAAGCCAAACAGGAATTTGTATTTGATTCTGGAGGCAATAGTGAGCCACTGGAGTTTATTGGGTGGCACAGCTAATAGAGTGGTGGGCTTGGAGTCAGGAAGACTCTGCTTCCCAAGTTCAAATCTGTTCCCAGACACTTAGTATCTGTGTGACCCTGGGCAAGTCACTTAACCGTGTGTGCCTTAGTTTCTTATCTGTAACATAAGCTAGAGAAAGAAATGGCACACCACTCCAGGGTCTTTAACAAGAAGACCCCAAATGGGGTCACAAAGAGTCAGACACAACTGAAAACAACTAAACAACAATTCTACATACATGAAGCTACCTACTCTGCCTAGAGAAATGGTGAGACCATAGAGAGTTGGTCTCAATTAGGAAGCCCTGATACTTACTGTGTGACTTTGAGCAATTCACTTTAGCTCTCTTAGCCCATTTCTTCATCTGCAAAATGGGAATAATAAAAGAAATTACTCCATAGAAGTGTTGTGAGGCTCAACTGAGATAAAATGCTTTGCAAAACTTAACGCTCTAGATATATGCTAACATTTTTCCTCCACTCTCATGCCCCAGTCTTCTTCAGGCTGAGGATTCCCAGTCTCTCGAATAATTTCTTAAATGCTATGGCTTCAATCCCTCTAGAGCCAGACCCTTCTGGACATGCTTCTTTGTGTCAATATTCCTCTTAAAATATGGCACCCAGAACTAAACATAATACTCCAGGTGTGATCAGTATACATCTGTTTAGGTAGCCTGACTGGCTAAACAGTCTTCCTCCATTAGAATGTAAGCTCCTTGAGGGGAGGGATTTTGTTTTTATTTGTATTTGTATCCCCTGTATTTAGCACAGTGCCTAGCATACAGTTGTTGTTCAGTTGTTTTCAGACAGGTCTGACTCTTCATGACCTCATGTAGGATTTCTTTGGCAAAGATACTGAAATGGTTTGCCATTTCCTTCTCTAGCTCATTTTACAGATGAGGAAACGGAGGCAAACAGGATAAAATGACTTGCCCAAGGTCACACAGCTAATACGTGTCTGAGGTCAGATTTGAACTCAGGAAAATGAGTCTTCTTGACTTCAGGCCCAGCACTCTGTCCACTGTGCCACCTAGCACATAGTAGACACAATAAATATTTACTGAGTGACTAGAAGCCATATTATGACAATGACTCATCTATACTTGCAATTTTTCATACGAATTGCTTTTTTGCCATGTTGTCCTTATCTCATGGCGCAGCCACTGTTTTTGGTTTTGTTTTAACCTAAGTATAGGTACTCAACTTTATCCTTTGCCCCTCAATCCTTATTAAATTTCATCTGGTTAAATTAGATCTATTTTAATAGTCTGTCGAGATCTCCATAGATACCAAATCCATCATTCACAATATTAATGGACCTCCCAACTTTGTCATTTGCAAATCAAATATATCTCCTGTATCTTTATCCAAGTCACTGACAAAAATGTTAGAGAGGACAAGGCCAAGGATAGAGCTCTTCTCCAAAACACTACTAGAAATCTCCCTTCATTGGTCTGTCAATCCAGGTTAACATCAACCCATTAATCAATTACCCAGATACAATTATTCAACCAGCTATAATGGTGTAGTGAATTAGATTCAAATCCTACCTTAGATACTTACAAGCTACGTGATCCTGTGGAAGTTACTTAACCTCTGTGCCTCAGTATTCTCAACTGTACAATGAGGATAATGATAGTATCTACCTGCCAAGGTCATTTTGAGACTCAAATGAGATAATATTTGTGAATCACTTAGCACAAAGTAGGCATTTAATACACATTTATCTCCTTTGCTCCTTCCTTCCATCCATCTAACCGTACTATCATTTCTTCATCTTATCCATAGACAAAATCATGAGTGATTTTGTCACAAGTCCAGCTTTACTATGTCTTCAGCAATAGTCTCGTAACACTTTCAAAAACAGCTATGAGTTGGAGGGAACCTCAGTGGCCATCTACTACAACTCATACTTGAACAGAATTCCCTCAGCTCTAAGCGTTGAAAAATTCTTTCTACTAAGAAGTCAACTCTCAACCTTTCAAGGCAACCCATCCCACTTTCAGATAGCTCTGGTTGTTGAGAAGTATTTCGTTATGTCAAGTCAAAATCTGCCTCTCTTCGTCTTCCAACCTAGCATCCCATCTTGAAGGCCTACTGTAACCATCACTTGGTCTTATTTTGTCTGGTGTCTGTCTTCAGGAAAGGTGAAGGAGCAGAGGCTCAGGGGTAATTGACTTCCCATGAACCATTCATGTACCTTGGCTCTACCACCAAGCAACAATTTCTTTCACTCCACTTTGCCCTTTCTCTCTGTCACACTCACGCCCAGTCATGCCCATGTGAAAGTCCTCCTACCCTATAATTTTTTCTATGTCCCAGCCCTTTTCAAAACATAAGATGAGATCTCCACCATTTATTCTATTTTGTAAATAGGTTTCAGTCCAGTGTTACTTCACCTAGGCAGTATTAGAATTGTGAAATGAAAGACTATGGCTTGTAAAACCAACCAACAACACATGCAACTAAAGAGAAGAAAAGACCTGGAGAAGGAAGCAGTGATGGCGAAGTTGTATATGTGACATCTCCCATTCCCTCAGTGGGTTCAGAATATTTCTTATCACTTATTGGTTCATGACAGACCAGTGGAACTTAGTCCAACTCCTCTAACAGGGCCTCAGGACCCATGACCAGTGGGCATCCAGCCTTGTCCTGAACTCTTCCAGTGACAGGGAACTCATTGTTATTCCATAGTTGGAAAGCCTAGTTATTAAAAACAGTTCTTCCATATTTGGGGCTGAGATTTGCTTTTCATTAATTTCTATAAACTGGCCATAACTATGTTCTCTAGACCACCCAAAAGAAATCTCCTTCTGTTGCCATGTAACTTATATTTTATTACATCATCATCATCATGGCTAACATTTACATAAAACTTTAACATTTGCAAAGAACTTTATATATATTATCTTGCTCGATCCGCACGATCCTGTAAGGTTGGTGCTGTTATTATCTCTGCTTTACAGATGAGGAAACTGAGGCAAAGAGAAGTTAAGTGACTTTCCCACAATAACATGGTTAGTAAGCACTTGAGGCAGGGTTCAAACTCAAGTCTTTCTGACACTCAATCCGGTACTCTGTCCACTATGCCACCCAGCTGCCTTCAAGTCCTCAAAGAGATGATCATGGCTCTGCCCTTTGTTTTCACTTTTTCCAAGCTAAACATGCTCAGATCCTTCAACTATCCATTCTATATCATAGCATCCAGACCCCTTCCCACCCTGGTAGTCCTCCTTTGGCCCCTGCAGAATGAGAATAAGATTTCCTGTAATGCACTCAAAAATGAAATTCCAAAAGAGGTAAAAATTTCATCTTAATGAAAATCATTTTGAAAGTTGAGTCCTCTTTAACAAAGCTGTCCATGAACTACCTGCCTCACAGAGTTGCTGTCAAGATGGTGAGAGCACCAAAAACCTTAAAAAGTAATAGAAATGAAAATGGCCTTTAGCCTTGCTCTTATAACTGGTCCGCCTGCCTCAGTTCATCCCGAAGGTCCTGACCCTATTCTCTCAGGTGCATGCCACAGCTATATTTCTCTTTGGCTGTGTGCCTTTTCAAACAATTAAAGCTTGAAACTGCACTAAGACTTTTGGGACATTCAGTCTATGTGATTTTAGATCTAAGTTCATCAGGGACATCATCCCTGTGTCACCACATTTATTTCTTTAGATGCTCCCTTTCTCCAAAATTTCCGTGAACTAATTCTTCCTTGATCAGATTTTCTTTTAGGCAATCAGGGTTAAGTGACTTGCCCAAAGTGACACAGCTAGTAATTAGCAGAGGTCAAGTTTGAACTCAGGTCCACCTGACTCCAGGGCCAATGCTCTATCCACTGCACCACCTAGCTGCCCCTTCATTAGAATTAAGTCACCTCATCATTTTTCCCTATCTCCTGTAATACAAAATAGTCACTGAGGCAAATTAAGAATTTTTCAGATGCTTTGATCTAGTGTTTGGATACTTTAAGTCCCCCATAACTACTCTCTCTGGCATCATCCCCATCTTCTGTAAGACTCTGAGGTATATATTCTACACCAGTAATGATACTACCTCTGTTTCTCTTTTGTCTTTGCCCAAATGTTCTCTCCCATGTGTCTACTCTCAGGTTCACGGATTGACCTCCAAGTAGAGATGGTCGGGTCTGTTTTATTAGAGCAAGGTATACTTTTCCATTGCCTTGTTGCAATCATGAGTTGCAACCTATCATATTTCAGTGATGCCTAGGAGATAATAATAATATTCTTTGGATTAAAATTTTCAGTTCTTTTTGTTTATTATCCGTATAGACATGAAAGTCCATAAGCATTATTTTCTCCCCTGTTATTTTTTCCCAGTAATTCCTGGGCACTTCTACTGCTGCTCTTGTTTCTAGGCCATGTCCTCTGTCCTCTATGGAGTATCTGGTATCATGTTTTTATTGGGACATTTCTCCCCTCCTCAAATGAAAAGAAAAATCATTCCTAAGAAGCTGTGAGTTTCTTTTATATAAGTAAATCTATGGTACTTGGTGGAGTAGGAGATAAAGAGAAATAAAAAACATAGCTGACATTGTGTAATAATTACAATCATTAAAAGTGACAATTGTGTAATAATATAATTTTAATTATATTATTGCTGTTGTGCATTGGTATAGTACCTCACATTTACATGGCACCATATTTTTATTAGTTACTCATGACCAGTCCTTAAAGGACTGGTGTTGTTTTTCTCTTCCTCTGATTACAGATAAAGAAACTGAGGCATAAAGAGGTTATTGGTTGTAATATTAATAGCTAAAAGTAGCAGTAGTAGTAACAATAAATAAGAATAATTTCTATGTCAGGGCAGCTAAGTGGGATGGTGGATAGAGTGCCAGACCTAGAGTCAGAAAAATCTTAATTCAAATAAGGCCTCAGACACTTACTGGCGGTGTGACCCTAGGTAAGTCATTTAACCCTGTTTGCCTCAGTTTCCTCATCTGTAAAATGAACCGGAGAAGGAAATGTCAAACCACTCCAGTATCTTTGCCAAGAAAACCCCAAATGGGGTCGCGGAGAGTCAGACACAATTGGAATGACTGAACAGCAACATTAACAAGTTACTTATATGTAAGATTCTGCTTTTTAAGGTTTACAAAGTGCTTTCCTCACAATAACCCCATGAGTTTAGAGAGCAATAGGGTGTAGACTTGTGATATCATTGGTGTAGGGAACTCCTGGGTGAGGAAACTCTCTTCAAATGCAAATCAGCACCTTCTCTGCAATTCATAGTCTTAAGAGAGTTTCCAGGAGCATTGACCATAAGTGACTCACTGAGGGTCAAACAGCCCATATGTGTGTCAGGCAGGAATTGAACCCAGGTTTTCTTCATTTTGAGGATGCCTCTCCACCACACTGCCTCTTTATGAGGTAGAGAAGTAAATATTATAATGTCCAGTTTTTGTTGTTATTCGGTTATTTCAGTTGTATCTGACTCTTTGTGACCCAATTTGGGGTTTTCTTGGCCAGGATACTGCAGTGGTTGGCCATTTCTTTCTCCAGCTCATTTCACAGATGAGGAAACTCAGGCAAACAGGGTTAAAGTGACTTGTCCAGCTATTAAGTGTCTGAGGCTGAATTTGAACTCAGGAAGATGAAATTTCCTGACTCTATCCACTGTGCCACCCAAATGCCTCCAAGTCCATTTTATAGATAAGGAAATTGAAGCTGTCACTGAGTCATAATCACATAGCTACAAAGCATCAGAGCTAGGCTTCAAATCTAAGTCTATCATTTTCCTCTGCATTCCCAAGATCATATAACGAATAAGGATCAGAGATAAGCTTAAAATCCTCAGGCCTAAAATACCAAATTTCTAATATAGATTAGTCAAAGGTAACATATAGCTAAGCTGACATTCTTACTCATAGCATCTTTCTCTTTTCCTGGTAGGAAGACAAACTAAATGGGAGAGAAGTAGATGAGCCAGAGGGTAAGACCCTGGGATCCAGTGCTCCAAGGAGTGACCAGGCCCTGCTTCTGGAGGTCAAGAGGGCCCACTTGACCCAGAAGATTGAAGATGTAGAATGGGAACTGTCCCTCCTCCTTCATCTTGCAGATCCCAGAATGCATGCGGGAGAAGGCCTACTGGATCGCCATGACAGTTTAGACCTCCTTCTCTTGCATTAAGCAGACTGTGGTTCCCATCCACTGCTGGCATCTTCAGCATAAAGGATATGGTTGGGTTCCCTTGGCGATATCACATTTCCAAAAAGGCTTTAACTCAAGAAGGTTTCCAAGTAAATACAAGCAGAGAGGGGAAGAGAAGACTTCTTTACAATATACTATACTTACGTATTTTTATATAGCAGTCTCTACTCATGTTATACCTATATGCATGTCTGTATTTCATCTTATTTCAAGAAATATTGTATCTACTGGCTCAAGGCTAGAGAGTGGGCATCATCATTCTTCAATAGATCAATTCGAGAGGCGGTGTGATGTTCTGGATAGAGCACCGGCGTAGGAATCAAGAGGTTAGCTGTGTGACCTCAAGTTAGTCACTTAAACTCCCTGAGCCTCATCTGTAAAATAGGGATAATACTAGCATCTGCATTATAGAGTTGTTGTGACAAAAAATGAAATAGTTTCTATACAACATTTTACGAACCTTAAAGCACTGTGTAAGAGTGAGCTGTTGTGATTAACTATGTTGTCATCGATGTGGGTACCTCCTCCAAGCATGCAGATCACAACGTTTGTCCAAATCAACCTGTAAATTCTCAGCAGCAGGTGCACCCAAATACGATAGAGGCAATTCTGCTAGATGCTGGGAATGAGAATTTAAAAATGCCACAGTCCCAGACCTTCAGGAGCTCAGATATAAAATAGTCCTTTACTCTGTTGGCAGGAAGCAGTGAGATTCTGGGACACAGCAGAAGAGCTGGGCAATGTGGGTCCATGGTCCATTCTTAAAGGGCCATGTCTTGGTTCTCTGCAGTTCTTTGTCCTGGCCTTATACTGATTTCTACCTTCGATGCATTGGCATAAGGAGATTTGAATTGCATGTGGAAAATTCAGTCTCTTAGTTTTCCGAAATGTTTAAGCTGTAAGGAGAAATTACATCCTACAAGTAATGACTCTGATGTGAGACCTTCATTCTCCTGTGCAAGGGAGAATCTACACTCAGTAGATACCCAAGAGCCATTGAGAATATAACTAAGAGCACCTAGCTCCAGGGATGGACAGTGTTTGGGCTGGTGGAAAGGTAGGAGTGGGGCTGAGAACAATCTATGTTCCTGGCCCTCGAGAAAGGAATTGGGGTGGAGTTAGTTTAGGAAGAGGAAACCTCAAGGGGAAGTGGAAGAATAATTGTCTCTAAAGAGGCTGGAATTCCTGGGGTTCTCCCTTTTCAACATGTCATTTCCTCTCACCCAGGTGGCCCCTGTTCATCTCTCAGGCATGCTTGGTGATGCTCCTTGGCCCCCAGCCAGGCTGTTGTTGGTGTGGGCAGCCGCAGCAGCAGAGCTGTGGCAAGCCCCTCCAGCTTTGGTCAGGGAGCCCTGCTTCTCACAACAAAACAGGCTTAGGCCCTGGAATCCTGCCGACTTCAGGAAATGTTTACATATGCTTCTCCATGGAGAAGGAATCTGACAAACAAAACCAACAGTGAGACCAGGGGGGTGGGGGTGGGGCAGGGCAGTCGGCTTAGCTGCTTTTTCTTTCCAGAACCTGCCCATTTCTTCAAACATTTTCTGGGACCCTTGCCTGAGTTTTCAGCTTTCCCATTGCCAGCTGTCCATGGTCCCAGCACTTAGGGTATGATTTCTCTCCCACTAGTCATCCTCATCGTTACCTTCCTACTCAAGGAAGGGCATCATTCTCGTAGCAGATTTCCAGACCGCTGTCCTAAGGTCCAAGGTTATCGCTAAGAAGGCAGTGGTGTACAAGGCCTGCCTGACATCTTTGGTTTGAGGAGGCAGATTGCTGACCAGAACCCTAACATTGGGCCCATCTTGAGATAGCTTTGTCCTTCCCTGCACACCGAAACCACTTATCAGAATGTTTATCACCATTCTCCATGGAGGTAAGTGGAAGCCCCTCTCTGTTATTCCTCTCTTAAGCCTCCTTACTCTAGCAGAAGGTCCTTGAGGAGGGCAGCTAGGTGGAGCAGTGAATAGAGTACAGGGCCTGGAGTCAGGAAGATCTGAGTTCAGATCCAGCCTCAGATACTTACTAGCTGGGCAAGTCATTTAGCCCCTGTTAGCCTCGGTTCCTCATCTGTAATGGGGACACACTGGAGAATGAAATAGCAAACCACTCCAGTATCTTTGCCAAAAGTCCACGGAATCATGTAGAGTCAGACACAACTCAACAACAACAAAGTCCTTGAGAACAGGACAGATGGAAAATCATCCTATGCTTGGTTGATGCTCAATAGGAAGAGTTGGTACTTAGACTGCATCACCACAGAAGGCTACCCAGGGTGATAATTAGGCAGCTATGTAGCACAGCAAATGGAGAGTTCATTCGGGAGTTCAGTTCTCACTTAACCTTTATCTACTTCAGTTTCCTCATCTGTAAAACGGATATGATAGCATCTACCTCAAAGGGTTGCTGTCAGGACCAGATGAGGTAACAGGTAAAGTGCTCTGCAAACCTGACAGCTCTATTTCAATACCAGCTATTATTAGTATGTTATTAAGAATCCTGTTTTGACCCTACTACATGACAAGGCTTGTTGCTGGTTATATTCCCCACAATGCATCATTCGTTCCTGTGTCTTTAGTCCTTAAGCAGACCTTTTATTAACTCTATTTCCACTGTCCACAGAAAAATACTGTAAACTGGAGATTGGACAACTTGAACCCCTGCCATTGCCCACCTGCCCCCACCAACAAACCACTACCCATAGGGTTACCAAAGGGTTCATTCACCCTGATACAGCATTCCAACACTCAGCCTCAGTGTAGGAGATCCTTCAGATTAGGGAAAGCATATTTGATATGAAAAGAAAAGTGACCAGAGACCCATGGGTTACGGAATCAGGGAATGTTAGAACCTTCTAGTCCAAACCCTTCCTGTTACATAGAAGCAAATCAGGGCCCAGAGAAGGAAAATAAGTCTCCTAAAGTCACACAGGCAACTAGTAGCAAAGCCAAGACCTAGAGCCTGGGTTTCATGATTCTTGGGCCATGGTCCCTTCTGCTTGCCCAGGATTGAGCCAAAGTAATCTCAAGGATAATCTAGATGACTCAGGAGATGCTGGTGTGGTTGCTCTCTCTGTAACCTGACTTCTTCACTCTTCCCTGTATGACACCTCCCTCCCCCAGTTCTCCATTTCTCACCTCCTACTCCATGTCCGTGTGCCAAACCTGATGACAAAGCCCAGACTAAAGCAACTCTTCCCATCATTGCATAGGTATGTACCTTCCATAGAAGAACCATGAGGAACAATTTGAAGTGGGATAGCTCTGCCCAGGTTCTGCCTCCCACACCATTCCTTTCTGGGAGAGGCCAACTTCTCTAGTTCCTTTGTACATGTGTTCTCTTATGTGTAGAGAGCTCTCTCCCTGTTTGCCTCTGCATCTTAGAATCTCTTGTTCAAGGGCCACTCCCTACATGAGTCCTTTCCTGATTTGTCCCAGCTAGGAGCACTCTCTTCCTCTTTAAATTGTTGCATATTTTCTCATGTTACCTCATAGATAGGTTACATTTACTTGGGTATGTGTTGCATACCTCCCCCACCCCTGCCCAGTAGCATGTATGTTGCTTGAGATCACAATAACTTTTTAAAACATCTTTATCTATCCCCCAGAGCCTAACTCAGTGCCCCACACATTTGGTGTTGTTCAGTCGTTTCAGTCACATCCAAATCTTCATGGCCCCATTTGGCAAAGATCCTGGAATGGTCTGCCATTTCCTTCTCCAGCTCATTTTACAGATGAGGAAACTGAGGCAAAAAGAGTTAAATGATTGCCCAGGGTCACACAGCTAGTAAGTGTCTGAGGTTGGATGTGAACTCAGGAAGATGCGTCTTCCTGACTCCAGGCCAGGTGCTCTATCCACTGTGCCAGTTGGCTCACACATAATAGTCATTTAATAAACATCCATTGAAATGAACTCCAGGTCTTGAGACAGGCTTAAGCATCTCATTAGAAGAACAGTATCCAGTTTTCTCTAGTTTATCATAGAACTAGGTTTCTGAGACTCCTCCTCTCCCCAGGGAGCACTTCCCACCACTAAAACATTAACACTGACCCCCTCACTGCCCACCTAAGACCTCAACCCATGATCAAGAGCATCATCACTGTAATGCCTGTACTGGGACTTAATCACCACCTCAGACTTCTTCCTGCAGATCATGAAAAGACCCTATTTAACTCTCACTGCAAAGTAGAGGCGCTGTTGAACAGTATCAAGCAGTGCTGTGGCTGTGAGCCTGAAGGTAAGCTGAGTATGAGCTCGGGAATCCACCCTGGGGTGGCTACCCTACCAACCACTTTTACCCTTCATGCCTCAAAGAGATGACCGAGAATAGTGGGGGCCGGGACGGAGATGATTTCTTTAGGTACCTTCCCATTTCAGGATTTGACAGAAATTTAAGCCAATCAACCCCTGCCCACCACCCTTCTTATAAGCATCCTAACTGGACTGAGTGGGGAGGTTCCTCCATGCTCCAATGGGAGGAGCAACAAGCCACACCAGAGGAAAACTGGGGAAAGGGCAGGGGGTGCTTGGTATGCACCTGTTTCTTCTTGGCATTCACCAGGTTGAAGGAGACTCCTCTTTAGGAAGTGGTCCAAGGCAGCTCAAAGCAGAATACTTTTCGTAGCTCGCCTATTCCCACAGTGCCTCTCTGAGGCCAATTTTTTTAATCTACAAGAGTCAGAGTATCACGGTGGATAGAGCACTGAATTTGAAGTTGGGAAGATCTGGATTCAAATCCTGCTTCAGACACTAGTTTCTTCATCTGTAAAATTGTGAAAATGAAAGGAGATAATGTATGTAAAGCATTTTGAAAACCTTAAAAGTCCTTATATAAAGGCAAACAGTCATTATTATTATTAATCTTTATTTTACATAAAAGGTAGAAAGTATACAGCAATATTACCCTGGTCCAGGCACAATGATGACTCAAGCATAAGAAGAGACACTGCAGGCCTAAGCAACAAGAGAAATGACACGGACCCAAATCCAGAGAAATGGTATAGACCCGGATTTGGAGACAGAACAGACCCAAGGACAGAGAGAGACCCTCATTTCTTGATCTCTTATCCCAGGCTTGTACCAGGCTAAGCCTATGTAACTCAGAGGGGAGCTGTCCTAGAAGAGGATCTCCCGGTAAACACAGGCAGGGCCTATGCGTATTTTGGAATTACTCTTAAAGCATAGGTGGCCTTGGAGGAACATTGCCCCCATCTATAAGGCTACTTATAAAATCTGCAGCCACCCATTAACCAGCTTCTCACTCTATAATGTCATCTGTGATATCAACTCTGACTCTTCTGTTGGGCCGTAGGGATGATTGAACTGGCAGACGAGAATGGTCAGCTGAAAAACCTTCTCCAGTACCGCCAGCTCTATGCATCTGAACTGCTGAAGCCACGAGAAACCTATATCCCTTTCACTGTAAAACGTATGTATTATCCCAGTATGAGGCCCATTCCAGCAGTGGTGTGAAGGATTGGTATGGGAAGAGGTTGTCTTAGAGCCTGGAGACTAGCGGAGAGCTTGAGCTGAAATTCCACTCCTTGGCCTTTAGACAGGACCACACATCAATTAACCTAAATCTGTGTGGCTCTAACTTCTCCTATTTCCCATAGGAAGGAATGCTCATAGGTCTTTTCCAGGAAGTTGCCACACTTTACAGACATCTCTTAGGCTTGGGTACCTGACTGGGACGACGCAGGTTTTCCAGGATGTGTCACCCCACTGGGCTTGGCCCTCCCATCTGCGGCTGCATCCTAGGGAAAGGTTGATTAATAAGCAAGTGAAGGAAGGAATAAATGAATGAATCTTCTTTGCCCCAACAGAACCTGAAGGATCACTGGAACCGGTCTTTGTGGCACTATTAAAAGATGATGAAGTTATTGACTCTAAATTGCTAGGTAAGTGGATCCTCTGAGCAATACCTCAGAAGTGTCCTGTGGCAGAAAGGATTAGTGCTAAGTGCGGGGAGAAGAAATCTTGTACATGCACAAACACACACACTTATTTCCCCAGGCATTTGTATAGCACTTGGTGGTTTACAAAGCATTTTACAGATATTAACTCATCTGATGCACAATATCTGTACAAAGTCCTATTCTGATGCCTCATAATAATAGCTGGCATTTATATAGCTCTTTAAGGCTTTCTAAAGTTATGCTTCATAGATATTATCTCATTTAAACCTCACAACAAGCCTGGAAGGCAGGTGCTGATCTCTTGGCCCAGGCTTGGCGCAGGTTCAGGTTTGGTCTATGGTTCAGGAAGAAATAATAAGAGAGACTGATGACTTGTAAGTTATACAGAAGCCACAAACCTCTATATTGTGAACATTTTCTTCAAGAAAATAATTGGTAGGCTCTGAATATGGAAAGCATCAAAACAACATTAGGAAAGTGAAAATGCTTATGTCTAAAGATAAAGACTTATTATTTACATAGGAGCTATCCTTGAATCAGCTGTCTGTGTCAAGTCAGACCACTAATTTGTCAGAGCAAAAGTCAGTATTAGTTAAAAAGGGAAAAAAATATAAAAGAAAAAAATAACAGTAAGAAATAGCTATGTCATACATTTTAAGCAACTATCTTGAGCTATTTAAACAAGTAATTGACATTGATAAAATGGGAAATGATTATAGTAATTTCGTATAGAAGTTTAATCGATATAAATCAACAACAAGACCAAAATGTCCAGAAAGCACCTTACTCAGCAAACACTCAGGCCAAAGGTAACACTGGCTTAGCATAGAAACTCACTGGTAAAATCTTGCCAAAAGGATGATGGATGAATGTAAGATGTATCAGCTGGTATAGCAAAGAAAGTCGGTAGATAGCAAAAACCAGTTTAAAGAAAGCTCTACAAAAGTGCCAACTAAGCGAAATCATCCTAAGTACATCTAAGGAGGAAAATAGCAGGTCAAGAAAGAGAAGGAACATGAAAAAGATCTGCAGAGATTAATTTTTTAATGTTTTCACCATCAAGGATAGTAGAGCTATTAGACTTGGGCTTTAAAATCATTATCCTTGATGTGCTTATAAGTGAGCTCAAAATGGCACTAATGGGAACAAAGATGTGAAAAGAAATCAGGTTGTTTCTTCATAAGGGATATCTCTGGGAGGAAGATTGGGAAGTGCTGCTGTTCTGTTCTTTCAATCATGTCTGACTCTTCATGACACCATTAGGTGTTTTCGTGGCAGAAATACTAGAGTGGTTTGCCATTCTCTTCTCCAACTCATTTTATAGATGAGGAAACTGAGGTAAACAGGGTTAAGTGATTTGCCCAGGGTCACGCAACTAATTAGTGTCTGAGGCCAGATTTGGGAAAACATAGATGATGTAATAACAAAAGATATCAATAAACAATTCCTTTTTATTTTTAATTAATTAATTTATAGTTTTAGTTTACAACATTCAGTTCCTCAAGTTTTTGAGTTTCAGATTTCTCCCCCTCTCGCTTCCCTACCCAAGACAGCATGCAATCCGATATGGGCTCCACATATACCTGTACACTAAACATTTTCACAATAGTCAAGTTGTAAAGAAGAACTATAACCAATGGAATGAACCACCAGAAAGAAGAAACAAAACAGAAGCAAAAACAAAAACAAAGAGAGGAAATAGTTTGCTTCAATCTGCATTCAGAGTCCATAATTCTTTTTCTGGATGGGAATCGTTTTTTCCATCATGAGTCTTCTGGACCTGTCTTAGAACCTTGCATTGCTGAGAAGAGCCAAGTCTATCAAAGTTAGTCATCAAAGATACCATGTGTCTGAAATTATGTATAATGTTAACCAATTCTTTTTAAAAGAAGGAAGAAAGGAAGGAAGGAAGGAAAGGGAAGGAAGGAAGGAAGGAAGGAAGGAAGGAAGGAAGGAAGGAAGGAAGGAAGGAAGGAAGGAAGGAAGGAAGAGAAAGAAAAAGATACACAGAGGATAATGGAAGTAACACAAAAGACAGACAGCTGGACCTGGAATCAGAAAGGCCTAAATTCAAAACCTACCTCAGACACTGCCTAACTGTGTGACCCTAAACAAACAAGTCATTTAACTTTTGTCTGCCTCAATGTCTTTACTTGTAAAATGAGGATAATCATAGTACCTACCTCCCAGTGTTGTTGTGAGGACAAACTGAGGGCAATATTTGTAAAGCACTTTGTTAACCTTAAAGCACTATAAAATTCTGGCGACTATTATTATTGTTATACAACCAGTGAGGATCTTTGAAGAAGAATGTTAGTAAAAGATGTCATCAGGGAAATACAGGAGATGAGGAGAAAACAGGCTGGTCACAGGCAAGGTAAGGGATGGTAGGTGGACCACCAGAACATTACACAAGCATTGTCTCAATTTCAGGAGGTTGGGAGAAGGGCCTCTGGCACACTAGGTGGGCCCTATGGGGGAGACTTAGGGGATGACAGAGATAGAAGTAGCACAGGGTAGGCAGGCATGGTGGGGTTGCAACTTGCATCAGTAAAGGAAACGATGAAATCGGGGAGATCCCTGATCTGTTTTAGTATCTGTGAGTGATTAACAACTGGCCTGTGTGATAAGGAGGCTATTATTATCTTCACTTTACAAAGGCAGAAGCTGAGGCACAAACTCAAACAGGTAGCTGGGTTTTCCCGTGGGCACACTGATAACAGCAGTCAAATTAGTATTCCTGGCCATGCCAGCTCTGGGGGCCTGGAACTCTCTTCTTCTTTTTAATGGCTCCAAACACAGAAAAGACATGTGTATGTATGGGAATAGATGGAGAAATGAACCCCCCTGGTCAGCTCCTGACTGTTTTTGTCTTGGCCGAGGGAAGCGTATTCTTGGCCTGGGTTACGGAGAACGGGATGGCTCCTGAGAAGAGGAGTGGGACATTCCTAGGCTCAAAGGATCAAATAGCAGGAGTTCAAAAGGACCCCAGATGACATCTAGTCCAGCCCCTCAATAGTGGATAGGACACTGGATTTGGAGTCAAGAAGATCTGAGTTCAAATCCTACCTTTGATACTTGCTAGCAATGGGACCCTAGAGGAGTCATTTAACCTCTCTGAATCTCAGGTTCCTCATCTGTAAAATGGAAAAAAATAATAGCACCTACCTCCCAGGATTAAAATTATATAATATATGTAAAGCACTTTGCAAATTCTAAAGCTCTATATACATGTGAACCCTTGCACAAATAGGCAGAGATTATGGTTTAGCAAGGGCATGATGGCTAAGACCTGGGTTCGAATCCTGCTTCAGACACTTAATAGCTGTGTCCACAGCTAGTCACATAACCTCTCTGTGACTCAGTTTCCTCATCTGTCAAATGGGCTAGACTTGATGATGGTCCCTTCCAGTTCTAAATCTATAAGCCTATGATTATCTAAGCCTATAATTTTATTTCAAGCATTTAACTACATGCTCTAGTGAGAAGAGTTGGTCTCTGTCCTCAAATAGCCATCATCCTAGTGGGAAAGGGCAAGAAGAGAAAGAACTTAACTCCCCTTGACAGAAACAACCTTAAAAAAACAAATCACAGCTATTTTATCTTTTCTTAACTGTGTCTTACACACCGACTGGCTGGTGAGCTCCTTAAGAGCCAAGAGGTGTCTTAGATTTCTCTGCATCCCCAGAAGCTCCTGGCCTACTGCTGATGTGGCCAATTGATTAAAAGCAACAACTGGGAAATAATTACTGAGTATGTACTGCATTCACAAGTTCCTCAGCAGGAAACCAGCATAAAAGAACAACCAGATAGTTTTCAGAGTCTCTGACTGAACTACCCGTTCTTGGTCCTTGTCCTGCCCTCAGATCTCTGGTTTTGTTTCCCTCAAAGTAACTTGAGGAGCCCCAGTAAGAACCACTATAAACTCTGTTAACACTTGCAAAAAGGGCACTTCATTTGACCAATATAGGAAGAGCCTGGGGTGAAATACGTTGGAGTTTCCTTGTTTGGAGACTCCCAAGCTGCCCTGCCATCTCCTCAGTCTGTACAGTGGGTGAAGAGAGAGCACAGTCAACAGGAAGTCCTTTGGAGCCGGTGTTTTGGTACAGCATGGTGCCTAGCCCACATTCCTTCCTTCCCAAAGTCTTTAACAATAATAGTACTTAACAGTTAGGTAACACTTTATCATGGAGTGCTGTCAAGGCGTGAACTAATTCAGCTGCCCAGCCAGCCACTCCCCGAGAGCTGAGCGGTCCTATTGCCTCTACAAGGTGGAAGCTAATAAAGAGCTTTATCACACTGAAAATAGCATTATTACTGTAGGGAGACTGGACTTACTCTCTCAACCTACACATGCTCTAGCTGATTGGGTTCCCAGAGCATAGCTGGGGTTACAGCAGTACCCCTGAGGGCTTGGGAGAGTCTTTCAAATGCTATCTGCCTGAGCTCTCATTAGAGTGTTTTCTTCTCTATATCAACTACCAGTGATTACTACCCCAGTATTACCAAACCAATTGATAGCAATTGGCTATCACAAAGGGATATTAACTGAAAAAATATAGTAACGACAGAAATAAAAGCTTCTCTTTCCATCATGTGGAGGAACATTCTCCCTTACGCCATCTCAGTTCCTGGGAAGAGTGGTCTCAAATTTAAAGCAGTTTCTACACAGAACTCGTCCCCATCAAGTTCACTTGTGAATTCAGCACAGCCAATGGCCAGAATTGCTGCTCTGCCTCTCTGGTCCAACATCTTTGGCCGCAGGGTATATCCACTGCTTGGCTTGGATGTCAGTCATCACTCCTCAGGGCGATGCTATTAGATTATAATTCGGGCCTGGACTCTATCTCCTGGATCTCTATCAGTTCACTCTCCCGATCTTCCAAAGTTTACAAGGTTGCAGGCTAATTTGTTCCATCGCCAATATTCTTTCCCCTCAAGGCAAAAAAGCATAAACACAACAGAAAGGCAAGCAACAGAGGCAGGCCTCGTGCTCACAGACTACATAGAAGCGTGGGTAGGGATAAAAAGCCCCAAGGCCTTTCTCTCCACTGGAAGACTTAGAGCAGCAGCCTTTGCCCCCCTCACCAGAGCACAGCCAGGAAAGAAAAAGGAAACTCCATGGCTCAATAGTGCCTTTTGAATGTATTCTCCTTTCTGGATCCAAAGTGAATCAGAAGATTCTTCAAACGATAAGCTGATTGGAAACACTAGTTGTTCTCTTTCTGAATTGAGGAGCACAGTGCTTCCATTCCAGGCCATCTTGCCTTTCCAGAAGCAGAGTCCCCAGCCTCTCCCTCATGGTGATTACATCATTAGAGCATACAGTGCATGCTTGCAAGGGACAAGCTTGGCCAATCCATTGCATTATTTACTGGAGGAGGCAACAGCACAGTGAAGGCTCTTTACAGATGTTTCCATCTCCCATCTTAAATAGATAATGATGACACAGATGGCATAGCCCCTGCCCCCTCCAAAATGAACATTGAATTGTATCCCATTTCAATAAACATATACTCAATCTATCGGATCTCTCTGGGCCCCAGTTTCCTCATCTATACAAGGATATTGGACTATATGATTTATGTATGGCTAATTTGGAAGAAGATTGCTGCATGCAAAGCTATGCTAGGCACAGGAAAGAATTCAGAGATTAGATAAAACACAGAATTTCCTCTTGAGGAGCTCAGTCTAATAGGATGACAATACAGAGACAGACAATTTTATTACGTAGCATTATGTGTTAAGCGTCTTAGAGAGTTACAAAATAGTGTGCTGTGTGAGATGAGAAGGCCAAGGTGGTCACCAATGGGAATATCTGGGAAGGCTTCATAGAAGAAAGAGCATGTAAATGAAGCCTTAAAGGGTGGAGAGGGAAGGTACTGATGAGAGAGAGAGCTTGAGCACAGACATGGAAGTGGGAAATCGAAGGGGTGTTTTCAAGGGACAGAAAGTAATAAAGCTGGGCTAGAGTGTAGAAGACATAGAGAAGTATGGGGCGAAAGGTAGTAATACATCCATCTGTAGTGGGCTTTGAATGCCAAGCAGATTATTATGAACTTTACCCAGTGGTCAACTGGACTGAGTTTCTGAAGCACTGTAACACATTAAGAAATTGACGTATTTCTATTCTGCACAAGCATCTGAGAACTGGTGCTCAGTGGTAGAGACTCTTACCAATGACTTTTGGTTTGGGGGGAAGGGTGCCTACTAACTGTGCCAAGGAAATCAATGAGAGGACTTTATGTCATACTGTGAAGTCCTTGGGAAATTGTAATTGAGTAAGGCAGACAGTGCAGCTGTACTGGGTGAACTGCCAGAAACACTCCCAACTATTCAAAGAGACAGCTGGAAAGGAAAGGGGTGGGGGAATGTAGAGTCACTGGAAAATAGTTACTAAACCCATCGTCAATAACCAGGAGTTACAGCGCATTTTGAAGCCCTCGTGGTAAGAGATGGATGATGAGAAAGAATGATGTCAACCAGCCCCAGGCTAGAACTTCCCAGTATACACATACTCCTCAGCAGTCAATGGGAATGGTGGTAGGGGCTGATCTCATGGGACAGGCTGCCAGCCAACCAGTATGGGGGATCAATATGGAATCATTTCCAGGGCAGAGGGAGAGGAGAACCCCTACCAAGAAGAAAAGGAAATGTTTGACACTTAGCTAAGGCATTCCACAGAGACAAGGAAGGGATTGGCAGGGGGCTGGTGTAAACAGTGTAGGAAACCACTAAAGAGTCTTTGCTGGCTCACACTTTACATCTTCTTGAAGCTTCATGCAATGCCCTAAGATGATGGGTTTTGAATGTTTTCAAATAATAGATAACCTATTTGGTAGCACTGAAAGTACACAGGGTAGCTATATGAAAGTCCTTGTTACCCACAAAAAGGAGGAAGAAAAGGCCTCCTACTTCATGATATGATTGAAAAGGGTGATAAATAATGAAAAGGATAGTATCTAGGGAGGGCATGGACCATGATAGGTTGACTCAAGGGATAGGGGATCGTGTTGAAATACTAGAGCCTCCCTTATCCATTACCTAAAATAGGTATGTTTGGTTCAGTCACCTAGAAACAAAGTTAATGGAGTAAGTGTGTGAGGTAAGGAGTTACTGTAGAATCCCAAGAAAGTTCTTCAGGGATGGGCCACCAAGAACAAAAGAAAAGGTGACTCAGCTCACCCAAACTGGACTAAAGTCACTCCTGCCAAGCTTCCTGGACGTTGCCCAGCATGGAGGAGCAAAAGAAAGTAACATGGTAGGATATTCAGAAGCAGCACCAAAAGGGCATGTTGGGGGTAGGGCTGGTGGATGGGGGGAAGCAGGAAGCGGAATAACTATAGAGAACTGTTTGAAGGCTGTACAGGGCCTGAGGAACTGAGGATCATCTGAGGAAAAAACTCAGAGCAAGGCAAGGGCCTTTGTGGTCTCACTTAATGAATCACATATCTAATGATACCATGGAGCATGTATACAGCCCACTTTGGTGATTTCTGACCTTTCCAAAAGCAATCTCAGAATTGGCCTTTTGTTTTCAATTTAAGACTAGACCTCCCTATCAATCCCAAACTGGAAGTACAATGGCCATTCATGGGCCTGATCTGCACGCTGATCAGCACAGAAGTTTTGATCTGCTTTGTTCCTGACCTGGGCCTCTTTGCGCCTCCTTAGGCATCCTGGTGAGCCTCCCCCAACTCCCTGGGGCTCACTATATTGGGGCCAGACAGTATAGAGACCAAATTGGCTTAGCCTGCTGCAGCTCAGAATTCCTAAGATGAAGAAATTCACTGCCTCAATCTACTTCCATTGGGATTATAGGTGGACAGTGCCACATCCAGTTAGATAACTGCTTTTTGCAGAGATGGAGGCTCCCTCTGAATCTTAGAATCCTATATTTTAAAAATAAATGACAAATGAATGAATGAATGCATGCATGCATAAATAAGTGAACGAGCAAACGAATGAATGGTGAAATTTTTTTTAAAAAAGACTAAACTGGAACAAATTCAAATTAATAGAATAGGTTATAAACAGAAACTGAACTGATCCAGTATTTCACTCAGTTTGAATCTGACTTAGAGGCAACTAGATGGCACTGTGGGTAGAGTGCTGACTTAGAGTCAAGAAGACCTGAGTTTGAAACCTGCCTCACATACTTGCTAGCTGTGTGAGTCTGGACAAGTCACTTAATCACTCTGTGTATCAATTTCCTTATCTGTAAATATGGATAATGACAGTACTCACCTCACAGAGTCTTTGTGAGGATCAAATGAGATGATATTTGTAAAGCATTTTATGAACCTTAGAGCACTACATAAATGGCAGCTGTTGTTATTATCATCTTATACCCTCTGTAGGCCACAGCTTTCCATCTACAGAATGACAATAATTTGGAGACAAATAGTGAGCAAACATTCACTAGGCCAGAAGGAGAAATAAAAGGCACCGATTCTACTTCCCTTACTCTTAGTGGTAAAGGGGATGTTCAGCCAAGCAGGTGGGTCAGGATGCTGTGCAGCCTGGTACATTTTGTATTGCTTGATGCTTTGGCCTTAGAGAAGAAAGGCTTTCCTGGGATGATCACTGTGACTGTAGCTGACTGAACTTTAAGGCTTTGAAAGGTTCAACAATGTAGGGGCCCTGCCCTTCCTGATCAGAGCTCCCTACTCTTTCTCTGAAGCTACCCTGAAGCTTGCAGGAAACTCCAACCCCCCAGTGTCTGAGAAACAATCAAAATCTGGGAAGGCCAAGAGAAAAACCTTGACTTCTGAAGCTCGGAGCCGAAAAGTGAGTATCTAACTAGGGGTCCCAGCTGGCCTTTTCCTTCTCCTACCACTGACACAGGCCAAATCTGACTTTGCTTCTGTTTCAGGCAAACTGAGAACCTCCCCAAGGAGCAGCAGGAGGCAGTGTGGCACCTAGGGAGATGTGCTGGATTCAGAGCTGGAGGGTGTGGGTTTGAATCCTGGCCCTGCCACAGACGACCTTGGTGACCTTGAGCAAATCCTATCACCCAATCTGGGCCTCTGTTTCCTTATCTATAAAATGAGGGGGTTGGACAAAAAAATCTCTAAGATCCCACAAGGCTTTAATTCTATGAAACTAGAATAGAATCATATCTGTATCATGTCCTTTATGAAAGATGGGGGGCACTGTAAAAGGGTATCATGGCAAAGAGTCTGTTTTAGCTGGTAGTAAAACATTTCCACAATCTGTAATAAATAACATACACATACACATGCTGAGCTAGAAATGTATCTGTACAGTCACCCATCTATTATTAATACATGTATTGTCTACTTGGTGGCTTTTTGGTAGTAAATTTTCAAACCCGGGTCGTCTCACCACTGCACACTTGTGCACTATCTTCTCCCAACAGTCAGACTTCTTGGTTGCTATTAGTTGGTAAACACTCAGGGAAAATTAGTGATATAATTCCCAAAGATCTTTGACTTTGTCTACATAATTCAATTCAACAAACGTTTATTAAGCATCTAGCATGGTGGTAGAGCACAGGGATACAGCAACAAAATTGTCCCTGCTCTCAAGGAGTTTATATTCTCTTGGAAAGATACAACATATGTATAAGTAAGTATATGCAAAGTAATGCAAAGTAATTTGAAAGGGAGAGAGTGCTAAAAACAGAGAGAATCAGGAGAGGTGTCTTGCTGGAGAAGGGAGCGCTCCTGTACTTCGAAGGAAGCTAAGGATTCTACATGTCAGTGGTGAGCAGGAAGTGCATTTCAGACTTGGCAGAGGTATAAGGATATTTGTTTCCTCAATGGAGATCATCATTTCTCCGTGTCTTAATACAGAGTTTCATATCGATCAACATTTATTAAGCACCTACTGTGTGCCAGGCTACTGTGTGCACCTATACCTACTGTGTGCTAAACACTAGGGATACAAAAAGAGGTGAAATACAATCCCTGCCCTCAAGAAGAAGGGATACCTTTTTTTTTCTTCTTCTGAGAAATGAATTTTATTATGTATAGGTTGTGTGTTAAAATGAGTTCCAAAATCTACATGATTGATGTATTAAATATGTGTTATAAGATTACATGACTGATCTATCTAATGAGGAGACAACATGCAAACAAATATATACAAAGCAAGCAGGATAAACAGGAAATAAATACAGGGGGGAAAGCACTAGAATTAAGATGGATTGGTGAAGGCTTTCTGCAGAAGGTAGGATTGTAGTGAGGACTTAAAGGAAGCCAGGGAGGTCAGTAGCTGGAGATGGTAAGGGAGAACATTCCAGGAATGGAAAACAGCCAGAGAAAATGCCCAGAGCCAAGGGATGAAGTGTCTTGTTCATGGAACATCCAGGAAGCCAATATCCCTAGTTCTAAGAGTATATGTTGGGGAGTAAAATATAAGAAGACCAGAAAGTGAGGAGGAGGGTAAGTTATGAAGGGCTTCGAATGCTCAACAGATCATTTTGTATTTGCTCCTGGAAGCAACAGGAAACCACTGAAGTTAATATTGAGTGAGGAGGTGGGGTGCAGGAGTGGTGACATAATTGGACCTATGCTCTAGGAAAATCACTTTAGTGCCTGGCTGAAAAATGGATTGAAGTGGGGAGAGCCTTGAATCAGCCAGACCTACCAGCAGGCTATTGCAATAATCAAAACATGAGGGGATGGGGGCCTACATTAGAATAATGACAGTGTCAGAAGAGGGAAGGGGGCGTATTTGAGAGATGTTGCAAAGGTGAAATCAGTAGGCATTGGCAACAGCTTGGATGTGGGAGATGGGGTGGGGGGCAAGAAGAGAGAATGAAGAATACAGCCTGATGGATTGAGGATGGTATTGCCCTCTACTGTAATAGGGGAGGTAGGAGGCAGGGAGTGTTTAGGGGGAAAGATAATGAGTTTCTATGGCAATAATAATAAGATAAAATAAAATCATGAGTGGGAGGCTCTAGTGGGGAGCAGATAAGGGCACAGAATGCCTGGGAAAAAATGATGCCCCGAAAAGAGGTAGAAGAAGCAAATTTTACCTATTTTAAATATTAACCAGAGCTGGTTCTAAATGCAAGAAAGAGAGAGAAGACTATCATGGAGTCCTCAAATTGGAAGGGATTGTAGAGATCATCTAATCCAATCTCCCTGTCAATGCCTGGATCCCCACTACTATACCCCTGACAGATACTCACTCACCTAGCTTCTATTTGAACACTTTCAACAAGGAGGTACTCACTACTTTGAGAAGCTAACCAGCCCATTGTTGGACAGCTCTAATTGCCCTACTCTCTAGAACCACATGGAATAAGATTAATCTTTCCACATAATAGCCCTGTTTTTAAAGAAAGCAATTCTCTTCCCTTTTAATTTTCTCTTCTCTACATTACATATCCCCACCTAATTTAATCCCCACAAGGCATTGTCAAAAGTCCTCTCAGGATCCTGATCACCCTCCTTGGAAAACAATACAATTAATCATGCCATTCCTCAGAACTAAACAGAGTACTCTAGGTGTGGTCTGAGTACAGCAAGACTCTCTCTCTCTTTCTAGGGTCTAGACACTATACAAACAAGGATGCTTTTTGGCATCCACATCACACTATTGGCTCATATTGGGTTTACAATCAACCAAAATCCATGACGTCGTTTTACACAAAATGTTATTTAATCAGGCATGCTTCATTTTGCGTGCATGAAATGGATGCTTTTTAGTCTGAGTTCAGCCTAGCAGCGCTCAAGGTGTGGCACTGAGAACACCGTGGGGCCTCAACGTCAAAACTATTTTTACAATAATAAAAAGAGGTTTTCATTTCTTATATGGTAAATATTAGTTATTATGACACCAAAAATAAAAGTTCTTTGGGTCTCTTATATCTTCATCCAAACTAATAAGAAAAATGTCCAATGGGCAAACGCCCAATGATATCCCACTAGAGACCTCATTTCAGGTTGATAATGACTCATTAATCAAAACTTATCACATACAGTAGACCACTTAACTGGATTATCATCTAGTCACATTTTTTTTAAATTTTTCCACTTAATAGTATTTTATTTTTTCCAATTACATGTAAAGATAGTTTTTCAACATCCATTTTTATGAGATTTTGAATTCCAAATTTATCACCTTTCCTCCCTCCTCTCCCCCCTCCCTAAGACAGCAAGCAATCTGATACAGGTTATACATGTACAATTGTGTTAAACACATGTCCACATTAATCATGTTGTGAAAGAAGAATCAGAACAAAAGGGAAAACCACAAGAACAATTCACATTTCTTCTCTTCATCTTATCTACAAGGAAATCATGAAGGACTTTTTCAAAAATCTTGTTGAACTTCAGATACAGTTCACCTGCAACATTTCTGTGATCTTAGAGACAAATTAGATGCCAAATTCTCCCATTTATAAGCTGGGATTCTGTCGATCCTAATTATTTCTGCTTCTGCTTTGCATATGTAAATTCTGATGTTCCTCTTTCAGGGATCTGTCATTTTATCATGTGGGAGCTCCCACCTGCTATTGTGGATCACAACCTGACTATAAACCCCCACTATGGTTTAGTAGTTGGTCTTCCAGTGTTGCTATGACCAAAGTTTCACAAATAAAAGGTACAGAAAGTGTGTTCATTGATTTGCTTGCACTGTAGAATGAATTGTATTGCAAAGTCAAAGTATTTTAAAATCTAGTTGTAATAGACCAGAGTTGAGCAGGCTGGTCTATGGCTCAGGCCCAAGACTGGAATGAAATGAGACACTTGCAGTTTATCTGACAGTTAGGAAAAGGAGGTTTACTTAGCCATAGCAGGGAACAGATTTCAATAGAAAAAGATATTTATTGAGAACAGAACCTTGATCCAACTCTGCAGCTCTCCTGTTTTAATCATGGTACTTGTCATGCTGCTGGTCTGTGGTCAGAAATCTGAGAGAGGAGCTCCAATGCCTCGGTGCCTCAGCCAGTTGTGTGATTGGGCTTACCAAGAAGCCTTTGCTCACTGAGCCAGTTAAAACTTGAGGCCAATAACTTTTAAGGAAAACCTAACCTAATCTGCATGTGGCAGGACTTTAGAATATTGTTCCCAACACACTAGTAAGCAAATAATAATTTACAGTTTCTTAGTTTGGCCCAGTGTTAATGCTGATGTTACACTCAGCTAGGAAGGAAGGAAGGACGAAGGGAAGGAGGGAGGGAAGGAGGGAAGAAAGGAGGGAGGGAAAGAAGGTGGGAAGGAGGGAGGGAAGGAAGGAGGGAAGGAAGGAGGGAAGGAGGAAAGGAAGGAAGGAATGAAGGAAGGAAGGAAGGAAGGAAGGAAGAAGGGAGGGAAGGAAGGAGGGAAGGAAGGAAGAAAGGAGGACAGAAGGAAGGAAGAAAGGAAGGAGGGAGGGAAGGAAGGAAGAAAACAGGTATTTATTAAGCACTTACTATATGCCAGGCATTTTGAGAATATTATCTCATTTGAGCCTTACAACCTGAGAGGTAGATGCTATTACTATCCCCATTTCATAGACGAGGAAACTGAGACAAACAGAGGCTAAGTGATTTTCCCTGGATCACAGTCAGTGCCTGAAGTCAGATTTGAATCCAGATCTTCATGACTCCAGGCCCAGTGCTCTATCCACTGTGCCATGTAGCTGCCTTTTATTTCTCTGTGTTCTGTGTCTCTCCCTCTTCTGCCATAATCATCACCCTTTAGGAAAACACTCATAAAGTCCTGAATGCTATTTTGTAGGGACAATGGCTATTATGAATAATGAAATGTGTGACTATTTACAAACCACACCTCTAGTTAACTATTTCTGCCTAGAATCCTCCTAGAAAGCCCAAGTTGGAAAGTGAGGAATCTAGAATCCTATGACTGAAAATTGTCCTAACACTCATCTAGTTATAACTTCCTGCATAACAGATGAGTTCCTTAGGTATGTAATCCAATCAAAAGAGTTTTAAAATAAAAAGGATGGAGAAGGGAGAAGACTGTCTACATGTATCCCCAGGATAGATACCGTGGAGAGTAGCTACAATGAAGAAGAGCCAATGTGACCTTGGACAAGTCACTTAATCTCTATACACCTCAGTTTCTTCATATGTAAAATGGAGCTAATCATAATACTTCTTAGGGCTATTGTGATGATCAAATAAGATAATATTTGTAAAACATTTTGCCAACCTTAATGCACCATATAAATACAAGTTATTATTATTGTTGCTCTTATAATTCTGATTTCATTGATGTGAGTACACTTCCACCATAGGTATAAGTTACACCCTAGCCATGTCTTCTTTTCCTATGGGACTCTTATCCATGTCCTCCAGTAAATCCTCCACAGGAGGTCCACTGAACATGCTTGGTCCTTCTTCTGGATTTCTTCGTGTGTTATAAGGATCCCAATGGAGTTATCAATTATCCCTCTGTGTATTATCACCTAAAAGAACAGCCTACAGAGAACCTGTATCTGAATAGTTTGGAGGATTAAATTATACAGTCAGAAAAAAAAAGTCTTCTAATCATTTAATAGGCTACAAGATCAACTAAAGGAAACTGGAGAATTTTCCCCTTATTAGAGCCAAAGAAATTGAGCACTCCCTCCAAATTTGATAATGTACTGAAGATTACATGGCAAGTTAGAAGAAGAGTCTTTCAATTTAGAAGCGCCTTGCTGTTCCCTCTCCTGCCTTTTCTATTTGAACAGACTCAAGGCTCACTTTATCTAACCAGACAGTATTTGAGTACATGTTCGATAATGCTGCCTTATAGGCCATTCACTTCCAATCCCTTGAAGAAGCTGTGCTGGCTTTCATAGTTCTCATTCTCTTTAAAAATGAAGACAGAGCACAGCTTAGGAAATGTCAGAGGCAACTCCAGGGGGTGGAAACCACCTCATGCTGGAGAATGCACTTATACCAGGAGCAAAAGAAAGCAGGAAATGTTTCTATAGCCACCTCCCAAGCTCTCTCCCCATGTCAACCCAATCTCTTGTGGGCTGCACATATTTCCAACACCAACTCTGGGCTGACAAAAAAAGCATGAGTTACAGACCTTTCTAGAGTTGGAGCTCCACTATAACCAAAAAGTAGATCCAGTGGTGAAGCAACCAGCTTCTCCCCTCGTGTGACTCAGCCTCTTCAGTCAAACTGAGACTTGTTAAAAGACTTCAAGGTCCCCCACTGCATCTGGGGCATCCTGATCTACATCTTGCCACTAGACCCAAATGGCTATGGAGGAGAAAGAGAGGCTGGTAACCGTGCACATCCCTGCCTCACTTAAATACAATTAAGGTATGCCCTATGGCATCACCTCCCTGATGCCAGGGTCCTCTTTGAGAAGAAAAGATAAACAACAACAGCAACCCAACTCAGCATTTGACTTGCGCTACAAGGGTCAAGTTCCAATAGGTCCAAATTAGTCTCTCATTTAGTCTTTGTATATGGGGTATTCCAAAATTCTTCATATGGTTTTAAGCTATGAAAGCTTATTACAATGATATCAGTCAATAATCATTCATTAAGCACCTATCATATGGCAGGCACTATGCTATAAGCGAAGCACTAGGGATGCGAAGAAAGGCAAACTACAATCCATACCCTTGCGAAATGCACAATCTAATGGGGGAAACAACATGAAAATAATTGTGTACAAACAAGCTATATAAAGGATAAATTGGAAATAATCGACAGAGTGAAGGCATTAGAACAAAGTGGGATTAGGAAAGGCTTCCTGTAGAATTTGAGATTTTAGTTGGGACTTGCAGGAAGCCAGGGAAGGCAGGAGGCAGAGATGGGAAGGAAGAATATTCCAGGTATGGGTGAAAACCAGTGAAAAAGCCCAGTCTGGAAATGGAATATCTTGTTGGAGCAACAGTGAGGGGTCCAGTGTCACAGGATGAAGAGCTAGTGAAGGGAAGGAGAGTGGAAGATATGAGAAGACTGGAAAGGTAGGAAGGGGGCTGATTGTAATGGGCTTTGAACACCAAATAGAGGGCTTCATATTTGATCCTGGAGGTGATAGGGAATCACTGGCATTATATAGGTCACTTTGGCAGTTGAGTGAAGGATGGACTGAAATAGGAGAGAGTTGTGGCAGGAAGAACAACCAGCAGCCTATTGTAATAGAACAGTCTTGAGGGGAAGAGGGCCTCCACCAAAGTGGTAGCAGTGTCAGAGGAAAAAAGAGGCCATAATTGAGAAATGTTATAAAAATAAATTTGACCGGCCTTGGCAACCAATTGGATATTAGAGGCGAGAGTGAGGAGTTGACAAGTACACCTTTATCATATGTATATACATATATACATATGATATACATACATATGTGTATGGTACATATATATACACATATGATATACATATATATATATGTTTTGAGCCTAGAGGATGGAGATGTTGGTGGTGCCTTCCACAGTAATGGGGAAATTTGGAAAAGGGGAAAGTTGGGGGCAGGGGGGAGATAATGAATTCAGTTTGAGATATGTTCATTTAAAGATGTCTATAGAATATCCAGTTCAAAGATATCCAGTAGGGAGTTGGAGATACAAGAGTGAAAGTTAGTAGAGAGATAAGGGCTGGATAGGTAGATATGAGAATCATAAGCGTAGTGATGATATTTGATTCCATGGAAGTTGGTAAGATCACCAAGAGAACAGGTAAGGGACAGGGGATGAAAAAAGACAGCCCAGGACAGAGCTCTAAAGGACCCCTAAGGGTAGCAGACACCTGAATAAAGAAAAGAGGCTGAAAAGAAGCATGCAGATAGATGAGAGGACTAGGAAAGAGTAGTGTTATGGAAACATAGAAAGAAGAGAGTACCAAGGAGAAGAGGGTAATGGAAACTGTTAAGGGCTGCAGAGAGGTCAAGAAAATGGGGACTGAGAAAAGGTCATTTGAATTGGCATGTAAGAGATTATTAGAAACTTGGGAGAGAGCAGTTTCAATTGAATGATGAAGTGGGAAGCTAGACTGTAAAGAGTTAAGAACAAAGTGAGAGGAAGCTGAACCTTCTCAAAGACTTTAGACGCGAAAGGCAAGAACACGTGCGATAATAGTTATCAGGGATGGATGAATCAAATGATTGTTTTTAGAGGCTGGAGGAGACATGGATCAGTTTGCACATGGTAGGAAAGCAGCCAATAAACCAGGATAGATTGAAGATAAGAAAGATAATAAGAATGATAGCTGTGGGAGTGATCTGCTGGAGGAGGAGAGAGAATGAAATGGGATCACTTGTGCATGCAGAGGGTTGGCTTTGGCAAGGAGAAGCTTAAAAACATATCATTATTATGCCCAAAGGGCTATAAAGATGTGCATACCCTTTGATGTAGCAATATCACTTCTAGGGCTGTATCCCAAACAGATCACACAAGTGGGAAAAGGGCCCACATGTACAAAAATATTTATAGCAGCTCTTTTTGTGGTGGCCAAGAATTGGAAATTGAGGGGATGCCCATCAGTTGGGGAATGGCTGAACAAATTGTGGTATGTAAATGTGATGGAATACTATTGCACTATAAGAAATGATGAGCAGGCAGACTTCAGAGAAACCTAGAAAGACTTGTATGAACTGATGCTGAGTGAAATGAGCATAAACAAGAGAACATTGTACACAGTAACAGCCACCTTGTATGATGACTAACTTTGATAGTCTTAGCTCTTTTAAGCAATGCAAGGATCTAAGACAACTCCAAAAGACTCATGATGGAAAATGCTATCCACATTCAGAGAAAGAACTATGGAGTCCAAATGCAGATCAAAGCATACTATCTGCTCTCTCTCTTTTTTTGTTTTGTTTTGTTTTTTCTTTCTCATGGTTTCTCCCATTCATTCTAATTCTTCTTTACAACATGACTAATATGAAAATATGTCTGATAAGAATGTATGTGTAGAGCTTCATCAGATTGCATGCCATCTTAGGGAGGGGGAAGAAGAGGAAGGGGGAGAAAATTTAAAATTCAAAAGCTTATGGAAGTAAATGTTGAAAACTAAAATTAAATAAATTATTTTTTTAAAAAAACATATCATTATTAAATTATTACTAGCTATTAAAGCTTAAAACTGAAACTAAGACTTTTGGAATATCTCCCAAATGGCTATATAAACGCGTGGATAATGTCCAAGATGGAGTAATTTTATTTCTTTCTCACTTTTGTGTATCACTGGTGAAAGAAGGCTGGCAGACCATTGGACCTTATTTGCAAATTGCATTAACAATAGCTGACATTAGTCACGTGCTTTAAGATTGGAAAAGTGTTTCTCATTTAAGCCTAATAAGTTTCAGAGGATCCACCAGGTAGCTCAGTGGATAGAATGCTGGGCCTGGAGTCAGGAAGACCTGAGTTCAAATCTGGCCTCAGACACTTACTAGCTGTGTGGCCTTGGGCAAGTCACTTCACCTTGTTTGCCTCAGTTTCCTTATCTGTAAAATGAGCTGGAGGAGGAAATGGCAAAAGTTCTCCAGTATCTTTGCCAAGAAAACCCCAAATGGGGTCAAGAAGAGTCAGACATGACTAAAAAACAAACTCTCAGAGGGAAGTACTGCAGGTCTTATTATCCCCATTTTTAGATAAGGAAACAGAGGCTCTGAGGAGATATGTGACTTGTTCACGGTCACACAGTTCACAAGTACCGAAGGAAGGATCTGAATAGTACTCCAGGTACAGGTTCTATCCGCTAATACCACCAGCTGCTTTTCTCTTCTAATTCTTTCTGCCGACACACAATTATACATGTATACATTTCCTCTTTAGTAGCATCAATCACTAGGTGACCCACAAAGTCTTCATCCAGGAAGTCTTCTCTGACCACAGCAGCTCACAAACACCTCTCGTCACGAAATCACTGCTCTTAGTGACTGATGGGCTCATTTGGCAGTTACTGCCTAGCAACACCCCCTGCTTTGTTACCTCTTGTTGTCACCGAATTCTTGGATAGTTATTAAACTTTTATTGTGCATATCTCAACCCAACAGCAACCAATTATTAAGTGTCTATTATGTGCCAAACAATAATAATAATAATAGTTTTAAAAGTCACAGCATTAATTGACTTTTCCAGGGACATACAGCTAGTAAGTATCTGAGGCCAGATTTAAACTCACCAAGATGAATTTCCCTGACTCCAGGCCCAGCACTCTATCCATTTGGCCACCTAGATGCCCCAATAATAATAATAGCCAACACTTATGAAGCACTTGCTGTATACAGTCAGGGGAAGCTAAGTGGCACAGTGGATAGAGTACAGGGCCTGGAGTCAGGAAGACTCATCTTCCTGATTTCAAATCTGGCCTCGGATACTTAGTGATCCCAGGAAAGTCACTTAAGCCTATTTGCCTCAATTTCCTCACCTGTAAAATGAGCTGGAGAAGGAAATAGCAGACCACTCTAGAATCTTTACCAGGAAAACCCCAAATGGAGTCATGAAGAGTTGGACACGACTAAAAATGACTCAGCAATAACAACAATGTGCCAACCATTGCACTAAGCACTTTACAATTAATATATAATTGGATCCTCACAACAACCTGGGGGTGTGGCGGGGGAGGGGGGTAGGTCCTATTATTATACCTATTATTTTACAGATGATGAAACCGAGGTAAACAGATGGCTTGCCCAGGGTCACACAGCTAGTAAGTATCTGAAGTTGGATTTTAACTCAGGCCTTTCTGACCTGGGGCCCCATATAGAGACTGTATCCACTGCGAAAGGAAGAAATAATCCCTGCTTTCTAGGAGTTTACATTGTCATGGGGTGGGGGAGACAAGGGCACATATAAGCATATACAGAACAGATATAAGGTGGAGACAGATAAATACAAAGTGGCTAAAGTTTCCTCCAACTAGACCGTCAGCTCCTTACAAAGATTATTTATGCTTTTCTCTATTTCTCATCTCCCAGAGTATTTGCACAGTGTTCACACAAGATGTGCCTTTACCAATATGTGACAAATGAATATCCCCATTTCTATACTGGCTTCAGGTTGAGGTTATCTCATTTGGTGTTGCTGGATCACAGAAAGAATGAATGGATGCATAGATGGCTTCCTCGGGTCTTCTAGTGAGTTAGACAAGAGGTTGAGGCCAGAAAGCCATAAAAAGAAGCAGAAAGTGGTAGGGAGGTGTCTCAGCAAGGCTCGTAGCACCCCATTGAAACCACCAGGTGTGAGGGGCAAAGTTTCCTGGGGTAGTACTACAGGTAGTTCCTGTACTAAAGGGGAGAGGAATCTGGCTTTGGGTTCATGCAGTTTCTTCCCTTTCAAACACTGTCTAATCTCAGGTGATAGACCCAAGCCATTGTGGAAGATATGGTTCATGCTGTTCATTTCGATCTACTTTAAAACTCATCACATTTAGTCTGTGTTTATTTAGAAAGGCTAAAAACTTGGGAAGTCAGAATTCCCAAAAATGAAATTTGGTTCTCCTGCTTTGCAAAAGAACACAATTTCATTTATTTGATTCTTCTCAGATATGAAAGAGTTTTCTGGGGGACAGAAAGCTTCTGTCCAAAATTACATTTCCTTGGGTGTCTTTCCAACGCAGTTTCTTAAATTCCTTCTTACCTATAAGGCTATAAATGGGAAACAGGTTAGTATTCTGATTTAATAAAGAAATTTAGGCTCGCAGCACTTATTATGTAAACAATGAGTCAGTGTCAGTCTAAGAACCAGAATCCAGGTCTTCTAGCCGACATTCCACTACCCTACTCCCCGCCACCCCAAAAAAAACCCAACACATAGATACTGTGATTAAAAATAACAGCAACAGAGGGTGGAGCCAAGATGGCAGCTGGAAAGCAGGGACTTGCTTAAGCTCTCCCCCAAATCCCCCAAACACCTGTAAAAAATGACTCTGAACAAATTCTAGAGCCGCAGAACCCATGAAATAGCAGAGGGAAACAAGTCTCCAGCCCAGGAGAGCCTGGATGGTGACCAGAAAGGGTCTATCACATGGTGCTGAGAGCAGAGGGCAGCTCAGTGTGGGCCATGCTGGGACAGACCAGACCCGGAATCAGCCACCCGGAACAGGCCTTGGGGCCATGAATCAGTGAGCTGTGGCCATTACCAGACTTCTCAACCCACAAACGCCAAAAAGCAGGTTAGGGGGAAACTGCAGGATCAAGTTCAGAGCAGTCCAGCCACCAGCTCTGGGGGTAGAGGAGTCGGGGCAGCAGTGGCGGTAGCAGCAGCAGGAATCTCCTGAGGCTGCTTCCAGAGCTACGGCATCAGCTGCTTCCAGAGTCCCTGGCTCACACAGTGGAAGGAATCTAGCAGCAGATCAGAGCAGGAGTACAAGGAGCACTTTGTGGGCACAGAGGGAGATTTTCTTACTGTGCCCTGCTTGGATCTGTATTGTGGTCCTGGTTGGCGGTTCTTGCAGGGAGGAGGAGAGCTGCTGGGACAGAGCCTGGGGTGACAGTGGAGTAGAAGTAGCTCTGATAACAGCAGTGTTTGGACCCTAAAGCTTGGGACAACGTACTCTTTACTCTACAAGCAGTCATATCCTGACAAAAAGCTCAAGGGTCAAGTAGTTGGCTGGGAACATGAACAGGCAGCGAAAATGAACTCAGACTCAAACTCAAACTCTAGATTCCTTTTTTGGTGACAAAGAAGATAAAAACATACAGCCAGAAGTCAAAAAAGTCAAAGAGCCTACATCAAAAGCCTCCAAGAAAAATAAGAATTGGTCTCAGGCCATGGAAGGTCTCAAAAAGGATTTGGAAAAGCAAGTTGGAGAAGTAGAGGAAAAAATGGGAAGAGTAATGAGAGTGATGTGAGAAAACCATGAAAAACAATTAATGACTTGCCAAAGGAGACCCAAAAAAATACTGAAGAAAACAACACGTTAAAAAATAGACTAACTCAAATGGCAAAAGAGCTCCAAAAAGCCAATGAGGAGAAGAATGCCTTGAAAGGGAGAATTAGCCAAATGGAAAAGGAGGTCCAAAAGGCCACTGAAGAAAATACTACCTTAAAAATTAGATTGGAGAGAGTGGAAGTTAGTGATTTTATGAGAAATCAAGATATTATAAAACAGAACCAAAGGAATGAAAAAATGGAAGACAATATCAAATATCTCATTGGAAAAACCACTGACCTGGAAAATAGATTCAGGAGAGATAGTTTATTTTTTTGTTTTGTTTTGTTATTTTTTTATTTTGGTTTACAACAGGCAGTTCTACATAATTTTGAGTTCCAGATTTTCTCCCTCCCTCCACCCTCCCTCCCCAAGACTGCATGGAATCTCATATCACTACCACGTATAACTTCGTATTGAATTAATTTATACACTAGTCAGGTTGCGGAGAAGAATTATGACCAATGGAATGAATTGTGAGAAAGAAAAAACAGAACCAAAAAAAAAACAAAACAAAACCCAAAAACAAAAACAAAAGAGAAGAGAAAAAGGCGAGCATGAAGTGTGCCTCAATCTGCATTCAAACTTCATAGTTCTTTCTCTGAATGTAGATAGCATTCTCCATCGTGAGTCCTTTGGAGTTGTCTTTGTACCTTGTGTTGCTGAGAAGAGCGAAGTCTGTCAGGATTGGTCTTCACAATGTTCTCCTGGCTCTGCTCCGCTCACTCAGCATTATGTCGTGTAGGTTTTTCCAGGTTGTTATGAAGTCCGTATCATCCCCATTTCTTATGGCACAATAGTATTCCATTACCTTCATATACCACAGCTTGTTCAGCCATTCCCCAATTGATGGGCATCCCTTGGATTTCCAATTCTTGGCTACCACAAAAAGAGCCGCTATAAATATTTTTGTACATATGGGTCCTTTTCCCGCTTGTGTGATTTCTTTGGGATACAACCCTAGAAGTGGTATTGCTGGTTCAAAGGGTATGAACATTTTTATGGCCCTTTGGGCGTAGTTCCAAATTACTCTCCAAAATGGCTGAATCATCTCACAACTCCACCAGGAATGTAACAATGTTCCAATTTTCCCACATCCTCTCCAGCATTTATCATCACAGGAGAGATAATTTAAAAATTATTGGACTATCTGAAAGCCATGATCAAAAAAAAGAGCCTAGATATCATCTTTCAAGAAATTGTCAAGGAGAACTGTCCTGATATTCTAGAGCCAGAGGGTAAAATAGAAATTGAAAGAATCCACCGATCGCCTCTTGAAAAAGATCCCAAAAAGAAAACTCCTAGGAATATTGTTGCCAAATTCCAGAGCTCCCAGATCAAGGAGAAAATACTGCAAGGAGCCAGAAAGAAACAATTTGAGTATTGTGGAAACTCAATCAGGATAACTCAAGATCCAGCAGCTTCCACATTAAGGGATCAAAGGGCTTGGACTATGATATTCCAGAGGTCAATGGAGCTAGGATTAAAACCAAGAATCACCTACTCAACAAAACTGAGTATCATGCATCAAGGCAAAATACGGATTTTCAATAAAATAGAGGACTTTCAAGCTTTCTCAATGAGAAGACCAGAGCTGAATATAAAATTTGACTTTCAAACACAAGAATCAAGAGAAGCATGAAAAGGTAAACAAGAAAGAGAAATCATAAGAGACTTACTAAAGTTGAACTGTTCTGTTTACATTCCTACATGGAAAGATGATGTGTATAATTCATGAGAGCTCAGGATTAGGGTACCTGAAGAGAATATAGACATATATATATATATATACATATATATATATACACATATATATATATATAGACAGAGGGCACAGGGTGAGTTGAATATGAAGGGATGATATCTAAAAAAATAAAATCAAATTAAGGGATGAGAGAGGAATATATTGAGAGAGGGAGAAAGGGAGAGACAGAATGGGGTAAATTGTCTTGCACAAAAGTGGCAATAAAAAGCAGTTCTGTGGGAAGGGAAAAGGGGGCAGATGAGGGGGAATGAATGAATCCTGCTCTCATCAGATTTGACCTGAGGAGGGAATACCATACACACTCAATTGGGTATCTTACCCCACATGAAAGAAGGAGGAAGGAAATAAAAAAGGGGGGACAATAGAAGGGAGGGCAGATGGGGGAGGAGGTAGTCAAAAGCAAACACTTTCGAAAAGGGACAAGGTCAAGGGAGAAAATTGAATAAAGGGAGATAGGATAGGAAGGAGCAAAATATAGTTAGTCTTTCACAACATGAGTATTGTGGAAGGGTTTTACATAATGATATGCATGTGGCCTATGTTGAATTGCTTGCCTTCTTAGGGAAGGTGGGTGGGGAGGGAAGAGGGGAGAGAATTTGGAACTCAAAATTTTAAAAACAGATGTTCAAAAAAAAAGTTTTTGCATGCAAATATGAAATAAGATATACAGGCAATAGGGCATAGAAAGCTATCTTGTCCTACAAGAAAGTAAGAGAAAAGGGGATGGGGGGGGTGACAGAAGGGAGGGCTGACTGGGGAATGGGGTAACCAGAATATATGCCATCTTGGAGTGGGGGGAGGGTAGAAATGGGGAGAAAACTTGTAATTCAAACTCTTGTGAAAATCAATGCTGAAAACTAAAAATATTAAATAAATTAAATAAATAAATTTCAAAAAAAAAAAGAAAAGACCAGTGCTGAATAGAAAATTTGACTTTCAAATACAAGAATCAAGAGAAGCATGAAAAGGCAAACAAGAAAGAGAATTCATAAGGGACTTACTAAAGTTGAAATGTTATGTTTACATTCCTACATGGAAAGATGATGTGTGTAATTCGTGAGACCTTTCTCAGTATTAGGGGAGCTGAAGGGAATATAGACAGAGGGCACAGGCTGAGTTGAATATGAAGTGATGATATCTAAAAAAATAAAATCAAACTAAGGGGTAAGAGAGGAATATATTGAGAGAGAGAGAAAGGGAGAGATAGAATGGGGTAAATTATCTCACATAAAAGTGGCAAGAAAAAGCATTTCTGTTGGAAGGGAAGAGGGGGCAGGTGAGGGGGAATGAGTGAATCATACTCTCATCAGATCCAACTTGAGGAGGGAATAACATACACACTCAACTGGGTATCCTACTCCACAGGAAAGTAAGGAGAAGGGGATAAAAAGGGGGGATGATAGAAGGGAGGGCAGATAGGGGGAGGAGGTAATCAAAAGCAGACACCTTTGAAAAGGGACAGTGCCAAGGGAGAAAAGTGAATAAAGGGGGACAGGATAGGATGGAGGGAAATATGGTTAGTCTTTCACAACATGAGCATTGTGGAAGTGTTTTACATAATGGTACATGTGGCCTATGTTGAATTGCTTGCCTTCCCATGGAGGGTGGGTGGGAAGGGAAGAGGGGAGTGAATTTTGAACTCAAAGTTTTAAAAGCAAATGCTTAAAAAAATTTTTTTAGAGTTGTTTTTGCGTGCAGTTAGGAAACAAGATATATAGGGAATGGGGTATAGAAATCTATCTTGCCTTGCAAGAAAGTAAGGGAAAAGGGGACGGGATGGGGGGGAGTGGAGTGACAGAAGGGAGGACTAACTGGGGAACGAGGCAATTAGAATATATGCCATCTTAGAGTGGGGGGAGGGTAGAAATAGGGAGAAAATTTGTAACTCAAAATCTTGTGGAAATCAATGTTGAAAACTAAAATATTAAATAAAAGAGAGAGAAAAAAATAACAGCAACAATTCACATTTATATGGCATTTTCCTTTCCACTGAAGCATCAATGTGGCCCAAAGGTGAGTCAGGAGATGGTACATACTACACATCTCCCCTGGTGGAAAGAGCCAAAGACCATGAGACTGAGAGTTCAGAGAATAACAGTGTCCTCCACACCGCTGGCTAGGCTTCTAGCCCAGCCTCTGCAGCTATCGTCTAGGGAAGCAGCCCTGATAGAAATGCTTCTTTTGTTTGTTTGATTGATTTAGTTTTTTCAGCAATCGGAGTTAAGTGACTTGCCCAGGATCACACAGCTAGTAAGTGTCATGCATCTGAGGCTGCGTTTGAACTCAGGTCCTCCCGACCCCAGGGCTGGTGCTCTATCCACTGCATCTTGCCAACTAGCTGCCCCTTTGCAACTGCTTCTACAGGTGCTAGAACAGCTACAGCTACTGAAAACCCAAAAAGTAAATTCAGAACACCAACATTCTTGGTACTGTCAAATCACTGAGCATAAGAAACATACAAGATTTTTTAAATGGAAATGACACTAAAGAAGACACATTGCCATCTGCTTTGATGCTGCACCATAAGCTGACTTGAGGATGAAACTTCCTACATGGGTTGTCTTCCCTGGTTAGAATTAGGTCCTCAGTGGATAGATCATAGGCCTGGGAGTCAGATAGACCAGAGTACAAATTCTGCCTCAGACATTCACTAGCTTGTGTGACCCTAGGTACGTCACTAAATCTCTCTGTGTCTAATTTTCCTCATGTGTAAAACAAGGATAATAATAGCACATACCTCACAGGGCTATTGTGAGGCTCAAATGAGCTAACATATAGAAAGCTCTTTATAAATGATAGCTATCGTCATCATCATCATCATCATTATTAGGAGGTAAGCTCCTTGAGAGCAGGAAATATCTTATTTTTCTATTTATATCATCAGTTGTTTTACACTTAATAAAGGGCTCAATTAATATATTTTCATGCATTAGATATAATCCTATGAAGTTGGAAGTTCGGGTTTTATCATCTCCATTTTGCAGATGAGAAAACTGAGGGATTAAATGACTTGCCCACGGGCACACAACTACTAAGTGTCAAAGGTGAGGTTTGAATCTAGGTCTCCTGAGTCCAACCCCCCATGCTGCTTCTCGTTGATTGTTACATTGATCAAAAATCTGTCTTCCTGTAACTTCTACCCATTGCATCTGGGTCTGCCCTATGGGACCAAATATAATAAGTCCAAGCCTTCTTTCATGTGTCAACTTTTCAAATACTTGTAAACAGCAATCACTCATCTATGTCTTCCTCTCCAGACCAAAACATTCACAGTTCCTTCCACCAAACCCCATAAAATCTTCTACCCATCCTAATAGTACCTAGAACAGTTCCATTTTGTCAGCGTTCTTCAGAAAACAAAACATGGGGAAAGCGGATCATTTGCTCTTCTCCACCTCACACCCACTCCCCCTTTTGCTCTTTGGGATATTCTAACCTTGTATCATAAGCCCTGCAGTTACCCTGTTTGCCACAAGAGGGAGAATGTTTGTCAGTAAGGAGAAAGTGAAGGAGAAGTAGTTCACATTCAAGAGGAAAATAACAAATAAGCTAAGCTGCCTGAGATGGAGAGCAATGAAATAAAGGGGTGACATCATGGGATGAGCAGAAGTGACTAAATACGCAGCAGGAAGAAAGCAGGCCTGCCTATATAAGACATGTTCTTTACTCTCTCTAAGAACAATCCAGATGGGGAGAAAGAACTGACACACATGAAACATTTGGGGGAAAATGAAATTATATCTATTCTGTGGTGCCCTCAGGGTGATAATTCAGAGAGGGGTGATATGTCAGTGAAGGCTGGAGTATCTATAAAAAGCTAAATGCACACAGGACTTAAAGGATGAGTGAGATTCAAATAGAGAGAGACAGAGAGACAGAGACAGAGAGTGAGACAGACAGAGAGACAGAGACAGAAAAAGAGAGAGAGAGAGAGAGAAAGAGAGAGAGAGAGAGAGAGAGAGAGAGAGAGAGAGCGCATTTATTTGGTGCTCATGTGACAGAGACTATCCTAATCCCTGGTGATACAAATACAAGCAAGACAGTCTCAACAGTCTCTACTTGCAAGAAGCTTACATTCTAATGGGGGAAGGCAACATATGAAGAAATGTTGAAAAGGGGCGGGAAAGGAGGTTGCTGGGACACCTCTGAAAGACAAAGCCAAAATTCACCTGTCAGAGCTTGGGGCCCCAGGGGTGCAGCCCAAGTTTGGTGTGGAGTAGAGATGGAAGGAGAGTGAGGAGTGAAGGCATGAGTGAAGGCAGTAGAGCATTCCAGGACAGAAAAGATCACAGTGTGGACAAAAGTCTTGCCTAATACGAGCCCAGCATCATGATAGGGAATACATAAGGTTAGGCAGGGCTGAGCCAGAATATGAGATTATGAGAGAGCATGGTGTGACAAGGAAATGACTGGACTTCAGAAAACCAGGACTGGAATCCCAGATTACTAATCGTGTGAATTTGGACAAGTCATTTAACTCCTCTGAATCTCAATTTCCACATCT
This sequence comes from Trichosurus vulpecula, assembly GCF_011100635.1. Taxonomy (NCBI): domain Eukaryota; kingdom Metazoa; phylum Chordata; class Mammalia; order Diprotodontia; family Phalangeridae; genus Trichosurus; species Trichosurus vulpecula. Next base: position 177,974,126 of record NC_050574.1, read on the forward strand.
GTAAAATAGGAATAAAGTATTGCCCTGCCTATGTCATAGGACTGTTATGAGACAGAATGAGAAAAAATAGATATGTAAAGAACTTCTAGATCTAAAGCAATATAATATAATACTTTAATGCAACATTGTCAAAATCAAATGGAAGCAGAGCCACTAAACCATATGTAACATCCCTGCAGGCTGCACATTTACTTAGAAAAACACATATCAACATTATTTGTGTTCTATTGTATTTTTATTTATTTTATTAAATATTTCCCAGTTATATTTTAATCTGGTTCTGTTGGCCTATGGGCCACATATTTGACATGTCTGTTTAATGCATTTAAATTACCTCGATAATATAAGTGCTCCTCCCAAAGTGTAGCTCTCAACCCACGTGCACCTCTGCATCCTCTGCAATTCTTAGACAGGTCCTCCCACAAATCTTCTACAGAGAGTCCACCCACTGTGCTAGAGGTCTTCCTCTTAGTCTTTTGCCATTCCCTGCATGACAGGACAGCAATAGATCTGTTCTCCACTCTTCCTGACTGAAGGCTTCCCTTCTTTTCTGACTGCTTTTGCTATGAGATCCATTACATTTTCTTTTGATTTTTTTCATCCTTTGGCTTTGTTTTAGTATTTCTTGTTGCCTCATGAAGTTATTGACTTCTATTTGGTGCATTCGAATTTTCAAGGAGTTTGTTATTTGGGACAAGTTCTGTATCTCTTGTGCCAATCTATTAATTCTCTTTCCAATTCTTTCTTCCCTAGCTCTCATTTCTTTTCCTCTAGAATTCTTATTCCATTTATAAAGCATTTATAATGCTTCATTTCTTCTATGAATTCTAGTTAAGTTTGTGCCCAAGCTGTGTTTTTCTCTGGTGTTTTGGAGTCATTCTCTTCTGTGTTTGTGTCTTGAATGCCTCTGTCACCATAAGATCTCTTTATGGCCGAGTTCTTTTTTTGTTTGCCCATTCTTCCAGCCTAGTTCCTGACTTCAGACTTGAAGTTAAACCTGGTCTCTACCACATATATGAAGGAAAGGTCTGGGCAGATCCTGTTGCTGCTTTCTTGGGGTATTGATTGTTGTATCATTCAGGGATCTCAGAGGCAGGTTGGACATTTGCAAGTTTTCATTGCTCCCAAAGGGGTCTGATTCAGAGGAAAGTCTGATTGCTGCCCCCCGATCTAATTTCTTCAAATTTCTGACCTGTGTTTGAGTTTATGCAAGAGTAGATTGCTGAGAGACTCTGTTCCTATTAGCCAGCTGAAAAGCATTGTTGACTCAGAGAGGCAGAATTGTAGGCTCCCCTTTGCTCTGTGTTTCCTGCCTTGGTTATCCTCTATAGGCTAGGCTAGATGCTAGAAGTGAGACCCTACTCTGAGCTTAGGTTCTGAATCACACCTCTGCTGCTGCTGGCCTCTGAACTTTGTCCTTTCTTGGTATACTACCCAAGATCTACCTACCAGACAATGGCAACAGCACTACCAAGCAGCATCAGACTGCGTAAGTCCTCTTCTCACTCTGGCTCTACAAATAGGTAGTAGATGATAAAGCTGCCAATTGGCACCTGTTCCCATTGCCATGCCTGGTATGGATCTAGGGATGTACTAATATGAGTGTAGGACCTCTTTTTGTGCTGGTGCACAGCCTCTCCCTGGGTCCTGGAGTGGTCTGCCCACTGAGGACCCCATCCCTAGTGTCTTCAGACCTCTCTGTCTGTCTCCCTATACTGACCTTGACTAGACAAAGACTCACTGGGACATTTTCTGGATTTATCCAGCAGGACTTGGTCTGATGCATTTTAAAAATAATTTTTATTGCTATTTTCTATTTTTTTACATCCCATAGCATCCCATGTATTCCTCCTCTTCCAAATCCCTGAGAGTCATCCCATAGGACAAATAGTACTTTCTTTTTAGAGAGGAAAAGAAGTAAACACAACTGTTGGCACATTAAGAAAGTCAGAAAACACGTGAAATGATAACACTTGTGGACCTCCCACAATGTGATTATAAAGATCAAGTGGGACTCAAATGAAGAGATATGAGAAGACAAAGACTCACTGGGACATTTGAGTCCCACTTGATCTTTATAATCACGTTACATTTACTTTTGATTTTTTGATGTGTCACATTTCTTTCCATACTTTTTGATACTATATTTCTTTCCATTTACACTTTTTAGTTACTTCTCATTGTGTATTGTTTTCTTGTGTCTGCTTACTTCATTCTGCATCAGTTCATATAGATCTTTCCAGACTTCTCTGTATTCACCACAAGCATCATTTCTTACTATGCAGAATTTGTTTAACCATTCCCCGGTTGATGAGCATCTGCCTTCTTTCCAATTCTTAGGTATCATGAGAGTGCTCCTATAAATATTTTGGAGTATATGGGGACTTTTTCTTTATCGACGACTTCCTTGGGGGATAAGCTGATGGAGTCTCTGGTTCAAAAGTGTGGACATTTAGTGATTTTATTTGAATAATTCCAAATTGATTTCCAAAATGGTTGCACCATTTTACAGCTCCACTAACGGTGAATTAGTGTGCCTATCTTCCTACAACCTCTCCAATATTGACTTTTGCCATTTTTGTCATTTTTGCCAATTTACAAGGTGTGAGGTGAAACCTTGTTGTTGTTTGCCTTCATTCTTTCACACCGCCATCTTGGCTCCACCCCACTATCCTTCATTCTTAAAAAGGACCATGACTTTGGGAAGGTGATGTCATGACTTGCAAATGAATTGCTCAGAGTTGCCAATTTGCATTTCTCTTATTATTAGTGAGCTTGAGCGTATTTTCATGTGGTTGTGAATACTTTGCAATTCTTTTGAGAACTGTTTGTTCATAACCTTTTTTTGGTCTGGTGCATTTTATAAATCATGTTAGAGGAGTTGTGGCTGGGACCTCATCTGCATTGCTTCCTTCTACTCTGACATCTTGGCTCTGCCCAGTTTCTGCCCAGTTGAGTTCTGTCCAATCAATTTCATTTCTTGAGATATCCAGTGCCTATTGAATGTCTCCTAGTGGGAAGTATTCATGATAGATAGGCCTCTGAATAGTCTACAAGCCTTTGGCTTTTTTTAATTTCTTAATCCTGAGCTATGTCTTCCAAGATATTTTTCTCCACCTTACCCTGTGCCAACCTTTATATTAAAGTCACTGACTATCAATATATATGCTGACTTGATTTGAAATCACACAGCTACCATCTTAGTTTGGGCCCTCATCATCTTCCACCTGTTTTTTTGCAATAGGCTCCTGACTGATCTCCCTGCCTCAAATCTGTCACCAATCGAGGCCATCCTACAAACTACTACCAAAGTGTTTTCCTTAAGCCCATATCTCACCATGTGATTCCTGTACTCAACCAATTACAGTGGCTCCTTCTTTCCTGGAGGATAAAATGTAAACTCTGATTAGCTCGTAAAGCCTTTCACATCCTAGTCTCTATCTATCGTTCCTGACTGATTGAATATTGCTCCCCCTTCCATACTCTGTGATCTAGCCTAACTGGCTTTCTCTCTTTCTCAAACATGGCATTCTATCTTCCACAATTGTACTTTTTCCTTGGCTGCCAACTATGTCTGGAATGCATTCCCTTCTCCCCTCTGCCTCTTAGTATCCTGCTCTTTCCTCAAGATGCAGCTTAAGCACCTCCTTCTATATGACACCTTTCCTGATTCCCCTCCCTACCAATTGCTAATGTCCTTCTCAAAACATCATGTATTGAACTACTTTTTGTTTATTATCTTTATTAATTATTCTGCATATACTTATACACAAAAGAAGCATGGTATAGTGAGGAGAGCATTGGCCTCAGAGTCAGTGAGACCCAAGTTCAAGAGTTAGGTTATATGGGCAATCATTAAACCTCTCAGTATTCTAAGCACCTCTCTACAAATATAAGGTGTAGATAAGGTGCTAAATTGCATTGGTAGAGTAAGTTCCTCTTCTGGGAGTCCCCTATATCAGTGGATAGTGCATAGTCCCTATCTATTTATCTATCAATGTATATATGTGGGTATGTATGTATATTTACACACACACACATACATACTTGGTGTCTTCCTCATTATCTAGTAGATCACCCCTATCCATATGAAGAGATAAATGTGGGTCTTGGGCTATATACATACATACATACATATATATATATATGTATATGATTGTATACCATATACACTTTTAGGGACTATCCATTGGATGAGGAAGAGGATACCATTTGTGTGTGTGTGTGTGTGTGTGTGTGTGTGTGTGTGTGTGGCATTATTCAGACCAGGAGGACATCTCAGACTCAGAGATTTCAATATCCATAAAATTATCTTGAGACACCAGAAAAAAGACACTGAAGATACTGCACTCTAAATCTCAAAGATAAAGGGGAGGTCAAAACCTTGGTGGAAGTCAGAGCAGGAACCCATGGGACCCACAGCAAGACGAAGCAAGATTGACCACCACACACAAAAGTGCAACAGAGAACAGAGGCTGGCCTTGACACAAAGCCCCAATTCAATAATTAAAGCTATATAGATAAATAAAAAGAAAACAAAAAATCAACATTAAAGATCATGGCAAATGTAGAGGTTACTCAAAAGAAGGAGAAAGTAATATCTTAACAACTACAAGAAGAGGCTCAAAGGAAAAAAATAGATTTTCTACAAGGACTGAATGAATACTTTGAAGAAATAAAACAAGAGATAAAAAATGAAATGAAATCTCTAGAAGAAAGAATTGTAAGAAGAATAAGTATTTTAGAATAAAAAGGGATAAGCCTCACTCAAGAAATGGACTCCCTCAAAACTAGAATAAACAAAACAGAAATCATTAACTCTAAAAGAGAACAAAAAATATAGAGCAAAATCAAAACATGGGGAAAAATAGGAAAAATGAAGGTGTATTCTTAACCAAAAAAGAGAAAGATATAATTATAAAAGATTAAATAGATAGCTTTGATTACATGAAACTGAAAAGCTACTGCACAAACAAAATTAATGCACAAAGGGTAAGAAAAGCAATGAAAAGGGAAACAAATTTTTGTATCAAACTTCCCCGTAGGACTTTGGTGTATAAGACATATAGACAATTAACAGATATAAATAAAATAAAAAGCCATTCCCCAATAGATAATCGGTCAAAGGATATGAACAAACAGTTCTCAAAGGAAGAAATGCAAACTCTTAACAACCATATGAAAGAAGTCTCCAAATTAATAATAATATAAAAGCAAGAACCACAGCAACCCTGAGGTTTCACCTTATACCCCGAAAATATGACAATAGTCAATATGTAGAGGAAGATGGAGATAATAAGCATTTATATAGCTCCTAATATGTGCCAGGCACTCTGCTAAGTGCTTTTACAAATATAATCTCATTTGTTCCTCAGAACAATTCTTCAAGGTAAGTACTATTATTATCCCCATTTTACAGTTGAGAAAACTGAGGTAAACAGAGGTTAAGTGACTTGTCCGAGGTCACATAGCTAGTATATGTCCAAGGCTGGATTTGAACTCTGGTTTTCTTTGATTCCAAGGATAGCACTCTGTCAACTGTACCACCTAGCTATCTCTGAAGGGTTGGAAGATAACCACACTAGTACTTTGTTGATGGAACTGTTAATCATACAATGATTTTGGAAAGTAATGTGGAATTATGAAAATAAAGTAGCTAAAATGCCCATAAGTTTTGACCCAGAGATTCCTCTACTAGACTTATACCCCAAGGCGGTCATTGATTTAAAAAAAAGTCCCCATATACACCAAAATACTTATAGGAGCACTTTTGTGATAACAAAGAATTGGAAACAAACTAGGTGCCCATTTATTAGGGAATTACTAAACAAATTTTGGTACATGAATATGTACCAAATATTTCTATGCTGTAAGTATATTTGAATACAGGGAAACATAGAAAGATCTATATGAACTGATACAGACTGATCTAAGGAGAGCCGAGAAAAAAATATGCATAGTGATTATAACAATGTAACCAGAAAAAAACACACACACACCCCAAAAAAAATCAAAAGGAAATGTTGCAAAAAAAATACAAAAACAAGCATGGCTCCAAAGAAGAGACATGAGAAATCATCTCCCATCCCACCCCCTTGCAGAGCAGGGTGGACCATGATGGTGGTACATTTTGATAATGATCAATTTTGCTGATTTTTTTTCCTCTTTTTCTTTTACCTTTAAAAAAATTATGTTATGTTGGATGTTATATTGGCTCTCTAGAAGAAGAAAAAAGAAGGATACTGGGGAAATTTTTGACAACATAAAAAAATAAAAGACATCAATACAAATTTATTTTAAACAAAGAATTGTCATTCCCCACCCCCAAAAAAGGAAGTGGCTGTGGCAGACAGAACACAGATGTAAAGACTATAGGTAATAAAGAAAGCATGCCCAGGACCCACCAGGGTAGTCCAGGAGAGCTGGAAAGGGAATGTGGTGACCTTTGCCCTGACCAAGAATCCAGGTAACTGGTGAAATGCCTCTTGTCTGCCCTTTTTTCTCACTTCTTTTCTGCCTCAAATATTAAGCTGCTCTTTAGTAGTTTCAGTCATGTCGGACTCTTTGTTACCTTGTTTGGGGTTTTCTTGACAAAATAGTTTCCCATTTCCTTTTCCAGCTCATTTTACAGATGAGAAAACTGAAGCAAACAGGGTTAAGTGACTTGAGGGTCACATAGCAAGTAAGTATCTGAGGTCAAATTTGAACTCAGGTCTTCCTGACTCCAGGCCCAGCACTCTATCCACTGATCCACCTAGCTGTCCTGAAAGTTTAAAACAGGATGTTTAAATACTAACTCTCCATTTCATTTCAAGTTATTCAATTGCTGTTTTAATAGATGGCTTTGAAGCCAGCTTTCTCTAGATAAAGATAAAATAATACTTTTTTGAGTCTCTAATTGCATGCAAAAAACACAAATGGGGAAGGAGAATGGTAGAGCTAGCTTGAATACACAGAATTGTAACCAGGATTGAAGAGCAGCACACCTCTCCAGACAGCCAAGATTTTTATCTTAGCCTGGGGGCTCAAGAGCTGTTATTATTATTTATTAACAATTTTTTAACAATTTTAATAAGTTCTCAAAAGGAAGAGTTTGGACTGGAACACCTTTTATTTTTAGTCCTAGGCAAGGCAATTCATTATCTATAGCCAGAGCTAGGTTTTGGTTGGTTTTGTTTTGTTTTTTTGTTTGTTTTTTTGTCACAGAAAAGTAGAATACTTTATTTGGAGTCAGGAAGAACTAGGTTTGAATGTCTTCTCTGATGCTTACTAGCCACATGACCATGGACAAATCACTCTATATTTCTCCATTTTCTCTCTGGAAAATGGGGCACTGAAAGTACCTACAGAACCCACCTCACAAGGATTTTGTGGGGCTCAAATGAGATAATACTTTTAAATCTCTTTGTGAATTTCATCTTGCTATATAAATACCAGTTATTCTTCTTTCCATAATTTTATCTTAATATTTTCTTATGTTGCTTTAGCTTAGATGATAAGGATGTTCTGTTCATTAACTTTTTCATTAACAATTGATGTGTCTAATGGTTTACTTTCCATTTTGAGTATCCTTAAAGAATAGCAACCATTTGTATTCATTTTTAACATTTTTTTAAAATGTAATTTTGATTAGAAAATATTAACTGGAGGAAAGGACATTTACTATTGGACTTTGATAATCTTATCACAATGGACCATGTTGGTCATCAACTTGCAGCCTATACATAATTCTTTTTTTTAATTAAATTAAGATTTTTTATTTTTAGTTTACAACATTCAGTTCTGCATGTTTTTAAGTTCCAAATTTTCTTGCCCTCCTTTCCCTCCCCTCTTCCTTCCCAAGACAGCATGCAATCTGATATACGTTTTACATATACCTTCGCATTAAATTTATTTACACAATAGTCAGGTTGTAAAGAAGAACTATGACCACTGGAAGGAATCATGAGAAAGAAGAAACAAAAGCCAGAAAAGAGAGAATAAAAAAGAGAGCAAATAGTTTGCCTCAATCTACTTTCAGACTCCATAGTTCTTTCTTTGGATGTAGGTAGCTCTTTCCATTATGAGTTCTTTGGAGTTGTCTTTGAATCTTGTATTGGTAAGAAGAGCCAAGTCTATCAAAGTTAGTCATCAAAGAATCAATATATCTGTGGTTGTGACAATGTTCTCCTGGCTCTGCTCCACTCACTCAGCATCATATCATGTAGGTCTTTCCAGGTTATTATGAAGTCCATATCTTCCCCATATCTTATAGCACAATAGTATTCCATTATATTCATATACCATAACTTGTTTAGCCATTCCCCAATTGATGGGCATCCCCTTGATTTCCAATTCTTTGCTACCACAAAAAGAGCTGCTATAAATATTTTTGCACACGTGGGTCCCTTTCCCTCTTGTGTGATCTCTTTGGGATACAGCCCTAGAAGTGGTATTGCTGGGTCAAAGGATATGCACAGTTTTATAGCCCTTTCGGCATAGCTCCAAATTGCTCTCCAGAATGGCTGGATTAATTCGCCATTCCACCAACAATGTAACAGTGTTCCAATTTTCCCACATCCTCTCCAGCATACATCATTTTCCTATTTTGTCATGTTAGCCAATCTGACAGGAGAGTTATAGTACCTAAGAGTTGTTTTGATTTACATTTCTCTAATCAATAGTGATCTAGAGCATTTTTTCATATGCCTATAGAAATCTTTAATATTCTTCCTCTGAAAACTGCCTGTTCATATCCTTTGACCATTTCTCAATTGGGGAATCAGAGCTAGGTTGTTTTGAATGAGGAACCCTTAAACCTATCACTCTTTGCAGATGGTATTAAGCTGTACTTAGAGAATCAAATAAAAAAACTAGTTGAAATAATAAATCTAGCAAAGTTGCAGGATACAAAATAAACTCACATAAATCATCAGCATTTCTATATGTTACCAACAAAGTCCTGCAGCAAGAGATAGAGAAATTCTGTTTAAAATAACTGTACACTTGACACATTTACTACCAGTATGACCTTGGGCAAGTCACTTAACCCCAATTGCCTTGCCTTCCCGCCTCCAAAACAAAATACCTGTAGACAATATAAAATACTTGGAAGTCTATCTGCCAAGACAAACTCATATAAACACAGTCACAAAAGATTTTTCACACAAAAAAATCAAATCTAAACAATTGGAGAAATTGTAATTGCTCCTGGGTAGGCCAAGACAATATAATAAAAATGACAACTCTACCTAAGTTAATTTACTTATCCAGTGCCATACCAATCAAACTACCAAAAAGTTATTTTATAAATCTGGAAAATATCCTAACAAAATTCATGCGGAAGAATAAAAGGTCAAGAATATAAAGGGAATTAATGAAAACCCCAGCTTTCAGGACAAGGACTCACTATTTGACAAGAACTGCTGAGGAAACTGGAAAACAGTATGGCAGAAACTAGGTACAGACCAACACCTTACACCCTATACTGAGGTAAGGTCAAAATGGATACATGATTTAGACATAAAGGGTGATACCACAAACAAATTAGGAGAGCAAAGAATAGTTTACCTGTCAGATCTATGGAGAAGGGAAGACTTTATGACCAAACAAAAAAGATAGAGAACATTATGAGATGTAAAATGGGTATTTTTTATTATATTAAATTAAAAAGATTTTGTGTACAGACAAAAGCAACCCAACCAAGATTAGTAGGAAAGCAGAAAGCTGGAGAAAAAAATTTATAGTCAGTATCTTTGACAATGGCCTCATGTCTCAAATATATAAAGAACTGAGTCAAATTTATAAGAATACAAGTCATTCTCCAGTTGATAAATGGTCAAGAAATACGAATGAGCAGTTTCCAGATGAAGAAATCAAAGCTATCTAAAGTGATAAGAAAAATGCTCTAAATCAGGAATGAGAAAAATGCAAATTAAAATAACTCTGATGTACCACCTCACACCTATCAGATTTGCTAATATCACAGAAAAGGGAAATGATAAATGTTGGAGAAGATGTGGGAAAATTGAGATACTAGTGCACTACTGGTGGAGTTGTGATCTGATCCAACCATTCTGGAGAGCAATTTGGAACTATGTCCAAAGGGCTATAAAACCGTGCATACACTTTGATCCAGCAATACCACTACAATACCCCAAAAGGGAAAAGGACCTATATGTACAAAGCTATTTATAGCACCTCTTTTTGTGGTAGCAAAGACTTGGAAATTGAGGGGATGCCCATCAATTGGGAAATGGCTGAACAAATTGTGGTATAATGAATGTGATGGAATACTATTGTGTTATAAGAAATGACAAGCAGGATGATTTCAGAAAAAAACTCAAAAGACTTACACAAACTGATGTGAAGTGAAGTGAGCAGAACCAGAACACTGTACACGGTAACAGCAATATTGTATGCTGATAAATTGAGAATGACTTAGCTATTCTCAGCAACACAATGATACAAGATAATTCCAAAGGACTCATGATGAAAAATTCTATCCACTTCCAGAGAAAGAACTGGTGGAGCTTGAGTATAGATCAAAGCATACTGTTTTTCATTTTCTTTATTTTTTGTAGATTTTTTTTGGTCTGTGCTTTCTTTCCCAACATGACTAATATGGAAATCTGTTTTGCATGAGTGCACATGTATAACCTATATCAAACTGCCTACCATATCAGAGAGGAATATGGGGAGGGAGAGGGAAAATTTGGAACTCAATTTAAAAAAATGAATGTCAAAAATTGTTTTTATGTGTAATTGGGAAAAGAATAAAATATTGTTTTTTTAAAAATTCTCAACCCAATCCTTTAGCACTACTGTTTGGTTTTTATTCACATGTGGGGCTCTTCTTTAAGCCTGTTCTTTTTTTCTTAAATAATTCTTTCTTCATCTACTTGCTATCTAGGGTGGAGCCCTTCTAGAGAACTTGAAACACAGCAATTGGCCTTTCTATCTCTTTGGCGACTGGAAAAACCCTTGTCATAAGGATTGTTTCTGTATATAAATGAGGCGAAGGGGAAGAGGTGAGGGCAAGTAAAGAGAGAGGATGTTGGGCTAGGCAAAAGAACAGTTGGGGATGTTGGAAATAAAGGAGGGAGGATCCAACTCCTTTTGGTCTTTTGCTGGAAAGGTATGTTAAAACTCCCCATAGTGTCAGTCTTCCTTAGCAGAGAAAGCTCCTCACTAGGAGCTCTCTATTCTAGTGAAATCACAGGACCAGTCTCTCTGCCCATCCTCATGGGATTACTTAGCCTGAATATTTTCTGTTGTTGTTCAGTTGTTTTTTTCAGTCCTGTTTGACTCTTTGTGACCCGATTTGGGGTTTTCTGGGCAGGAATACTGAAACTAGTTTGCCATTTCCTTCTCTAGCTCAATTTATAGATGAGGAAACTGAAGCAAACAGGGTGAAGTGACTTGCCCAGGGTCACACAACTAGTAAGTGTCTGAGGCCAGATTTGAACTGAGGAAGATGAGTCTTCCTGACTCCAGGACATGACACTTTATCCACTGCACCACCTAAGCTGCCCCCATATATGCTAATGAATTCCAAATTCTTTTTTTTTTCATCAGATCACTAGAGAAGGCCGGGTGGTGCTAAGCACCTGGGAAGGCAGTGGGTCACAATGGAAACAATGCTTGAGTTAGAATCAGGGAACTTAGATATAAATCTCTGTCCTGTCTCTTCTTTCTTGGGTGTGCCCCTTCACCTCTGTCCCTCATTCTCTTTTTCTGTACAGTGAGGAGGCTGGACTCAATGACCTCTAAGGTCCCTTCCACCTCTAAATTTATTACCCCATGATGTAGGGTGGGGATTTCCCTGGACAATTGGCCTTCTCAAACAATGTGGTTTTTCTTGTAGTTTTCCTACTGTCTAGTCTCTGAAATCTGTACAAAAGCTCCAGGCAGGAAGGTTATGCTGAGTGACATTTGAAGTCTGGAATTGCCCTTTTTAGTGTTTGTAGCAAAGGAGAGCAAAGCCTTCTTTGACCCTTCTCCAACTACCACATTCATAGGGTGTCAGAGGCAATGGCACATTGGGGGAGAGCAGGGAATCTGGTAGAGCTGATTCCAAGCTGTGAATCTGCCATCGCATTGTTTTTCTACCTGTAAAATGGGCATAATAATTTTGATGTCACTAATCAAGGTTCTTCATATACAAAAGGGACAAAAGCCGCAGAGAGAAGGGTGGGGAAAAATATCTCTCCTCCTACAGACAAGAGCTACGAGATTTCATTGTCACAAATTTTTTTAGAGCTAAACAGTACCTTACAGATCATCTAGTCTTCAGATAAGGAAACAAAGACCCAGGTAGGTAAAGGGGTTGCTCCAATGTCGTACAAGTAGTAAGCATCAAAGCTTGGGCCTTCTGACTCCAAAACCAATACTCTTTCTACTGAGCCACAGTACCTTGGGAGCTCCTAAAGTATGTCATAGCTTTGTGGGAAAGCACCAGGAAGGAGAAAGAAATCATGCTTGCCACCATTCACTCATCTACCCCATTCTACTCTGAGATGATTTAACATTCATTCTCTGGTTCTTCCAACCCTTAGTCAACCGCTACCACCAAGCACTATTCCTTACTCTCTAAGTCTGGAATTCCTAATCCAGGGTCCATTGGTCTCTGGATAGATTTCAGGAAGTACATACATTTGGATGCAAAAAAAAAAAATCTTAATTTCCGCTAACGTTCAAGAGAAATTTATCATTTCCTTCAATTATGAATTTTTTTAAATTCTGAGATAAAAAATTATTCATAGGTTTTATTAGGCTACCAAAGGAGTCCATAACATACAAAAAAGTTAAGAACCTCTGCTCTAAGTTTTGGAGAAAAGAGAAAAATGTGCCTGTGAAGGGACTTTCCTGGATTGGTACAGAGACTATACTTCTCACCTCAACTTCTTGGACATCAGAAGGATGTAGAGATAATCAGGCATGAAAAGGAACAGGTACAAAGAATCATAAGATTTAAAGCCAGAAGGAACCTGAGAGATCATCTAAACCAATGCTTTTTATTTTACAGATGGAGAAACTGAGACCTAGAAAGGTAAGGTGTTTGCCCAGGATCACACAAGGAAGTAAAAAAGTCAGGATTTGAACCCAGTTCTAGTTCTCAAGATGAAAATATCTGGTTAAGAAAATATTGTCTGACAATCCCAAAGGACTAACAATGAAGCATACTACCCGAACTGATATTGATTGAATACAGATTGAAACATGCTATTTTTCACTTTCTTCCTTTCTTTTTCTTTCTTTCTTTTTTTTCTTTCTTCCTTTCTTTCTTCCTTTCTTTCTTTCTTTATTTCTTTTGTCATCTTGTACAAAATGACTAATATACAAATCTTTTACATAATTGCACATGTATAACCTATGTCCAATTGCTTACTATCTCAGGGAGGGGGAATGGAAGGGAGGGAGGAAAGGATAGAATTTGTAACTCAAATTTTAAATAAAAATGTTTAAAAAATTGGAAAAAATTTTAAAAAGAAAATAGTCTCTAAGAATGGAATGGACCATGACTTAAAATATAACTTCACATAACCTAAAATATATAAAATATAATAAAAATGAACTTCTGGCCTCAAAAAAAGGATCTAGATACAATATTATAAGAAATTATTAAGGAAAATTGCCCTGAAGTTCTAGAACAAGAAGGTAAAGTAGAAATAGAATTAATCTACCTATCACCTCCTGAAAAAGATCCTAGAAAGAAAACTTACAGGAATGTCATAACTGAGTTTCAAAAATCCCAAGTTAAAGAGAAAATATTACAAGCAACAAGAAAAAAATTTAAATACTGAGGAAAAATAATCAGGATTTCACAATACCTAGCAGCTTCTACACTAAAAGACTGTAGGTCTTGGAACATTATATTTCAAAGAGCAAAGGAACTGGAGTTGCATCCAAGAATAACTTATCCAGCAAAGTTGAGTAAAATTCTGAATGAAAAAAAATGGATATTTGATGAACTGAAAAGACTTTGTATTTGTCTTCTTTTTTTTTGGAGGGGGGAAGGCAGGGCAATTGGGGTCACACAGCTAGTAAATGTGTCAAGTGTATGAGGCCGCATTTGAACTCAGGTCTTCCTGACTCCAGGGCCGGTGCTCTGCTCATTGTGCCACCTAGCTGCCACCTAGGACTTTGTATTTGTAACAAAGTATTTGGAACAAAAAGACCAGAACTCAATGGAAATTTTGATATATAAAAGATACAGAAGAAATATAAAGAAATCATTAAAGACTAATTATAAGGCACCAATTGAGGTGAAATGGTTTACTTACTATATATGAAAATGTAATTAATATTAGTTATCATTATTAGTAATAATAGTATTCTTAAAACTGTTATCATTACTAAGGTAGTTTGAAAGAAAGGTCAGAGCTGAGTTGTGTATGATGAAGTAATTCTAAAAAACAAAACTAGGAAAAGGTAAAAGGGAGCAATTATCTCATAAAAAGGGGCGTTAAAGGAAGAACTAATACAGAGGAAAGCAGGTGAGGGTGGAGAGCTGGTAATATTGGAACCTTAGCCTCATCTGGGTTGAAGAGGAATCAAAGTGTACATTACCTTGATTCTTTCAAAGCTAATAAAAAAAATCTTTAAACTGAAAAGGAAGTGATAGAAGAAAAATTGCCAACATATATTCACCAAACCAGATATCTCAGAAAGCAGTCACAACGTTGAATGAAGGTCTGGATGAAGGAGACCCCCAGAAATTCACAACAGAACAAAAACAAGAAAGGAGTCAACAAGAGATCGCATAGGCTCAGCTGGAAGGCAGGCAACTTGAACCAGAGATCCTAATAAAGGGAGGCAAATTTGACCTTAGGCATCACTGAGATTTGGGATGTGGGATAAGGCCCATGATAGGAATATGACTTTAGAAGGGAATATCTTATTCAAATGAAACAGAATAGATAAAAAGCAGGGAACATGGGGTAGAGGGCATGAAGGTTAGGGCATGAAAGGAGAAGCATCATATATTAGCGGGGCAGATAGGTGATATATGGATGGAGCCTCCAGCCTGGTGTCAGGAAAACCTGAGTTCAAATCCAACCTCAGACACTTCCTAGCTGTGTAGCCCTGGGGCAAGTCACTTAATCTCTGTTTGCCGCTGTTTCCCCATCTGTAAAACAGGGATAATAATAGCACCTTCTTCCAAGAGTCATTGTGAAGATCAAATACGATAATACTTGTAAAGCACTAAAGTCACAGTAAGGCAGCAACAACAGTGTAGATGGGAATTGTCAAAATGCCTGTGTAGTATCACAAAGTATACGAGAAAAGCACACCACGTAGAAAGCAGAAGAAGTAAACCAGACACCAGAGAACCAGATCCCACAAGCCACTTATCCGGTCTATCACAGCAGTAAAACATTGCACGCACAACATCACAGCCTGGAGCCTGGAGCCTCGCCATCCCAAAACCTCTCCGACCCCCTGCTGGGGTCTTCCCCAAAGACAAACTCACAGTACAGCTAAGTCAGCCTGTTCAGCTCTAACTATCACAATGGCAGCCATTAGCAGCCATAACACCTCTCTCTCTCTCTCTCTCTCTCTCAGCATTTCCTGTGACATAACTTCCTTTTCCTGTCAGGAAGCTCCTCCCACCGCATGTGACTTGGGCTTCCTGTGACATAAGCAGGTCACGTGGCCTTTTAATGGATGGGAAAGATCTTCAAATCTAATGGATACTACAACTTAACACCATGCCTGGCACACAGCAAAGATAAGAAATTAAATGGGAATTTGGGAGGTGTTTTGTGCAAGCCACAAATGACACGCAAAGACCAGCGGACAATGCAGAAAAAGCTCAAAAGCTCAGAAACACATAAAATATATGTAAGGTATTGTACAATAACAACATATTTTTATCTTTTAATACCATAAAAATTCAGACTTCTTCTCTGGTACAGAGGGAGGCCAAAAATTTTATGCAGATTTTCCAGATCGCAGCCCTAATCCCTTGTGTTTGTATGTATATGTGTGTGTAACATATATAAATGTTAGCTATTATTATACTTAGGTGAAGAAATCTTAAAACCGGATAAGGGAAGAATGATGAAGAGCATTTGAGTAGAGACTAAACAGAGGCAGAAACAAAGATGATAACATTATTGGACCATACAACAGGTTACCTAGAAAAGAGGAAATAGATGAGGGCTTTTTCAAACTGATCACAGTGCTGGCAGAGGTATGATATAATAGCGATAGGGGGAGGAATGTAATTGCTGGTTATCTCCTGGAGCTCTGCCTTTGTCCAAAGTGGGGCAGTTTTTCTTGACTTGCCTTAATGATAATTTCACGTTTAAAGTGTGAGGGATTCAATGAGGGAAACTCACACCCTGGGGCTAACTGACCAACAAGGAGAAAGGTGGTTTCTAAAATAATAGAAAGGTTGGAAACAATGGGTCAAAAAGATCATTTCGCCTTCGAAGCTGTTATGGAAAAGGGAAGGAAAATTAGCCGAACTTTCTCATATGCCCTAGATTTTGGAAGAAGAGATTGTAAAGGGTCCACAGAAAGGAAAGATATGATCCATAGACTAAAATTCTGTAGGGGAAGTCTAGAAGGGAATCCAGTTCAGATGGAATGGAAAGCTCCCAAGAACAAAATTCTGAAGACACAGACAAATTATCTAATAAAGAAGAAAAGGCAAAGAGCAAAGTTAATGCAGAGGGAACCCATCAATCAACTCTGACTTTAAAAAAACATGAACCAAAGATAGAAGAAATGGAGCTTAAATATAAAAGTATGCTGTGATTCAACAGACCTTCAGTCCTGCTTCCAGCTTTGGCCTCATAGCCAGCATCCAGGGAAGAAACTTCTGTGGAGAAAGGGCCAGTCATCCCCTCAAACTGCCAATCAACTACCACCCACAGGGCAGGCAAGCCAACCCAAATGGGCAGAAGGCACCCCAAAGGAAAGAAGGCAGCATGTGCCAGGCACGTCAGGTCAGTATCCCCATATCCCCTCAGACCCTTATGGACCCTGAACTCGAGAGCCTTAGGTTTGGTGGTGCTTCCAACCTAGTGCTCCCGCCATCATTCTGGGAAGTAATGCCCAAGGAGAT
Source organism: Trichosurus vulpecula (assembly GCF_011100635.1). Taxonomy (NCBI): domain Eukaryota; kingdom Metazoa; phylum Chordata; class Mammalia; order Diprotodontia; family Phalangeridae; genus Trichosurus; species Trichosurus vulpecula. Next base: position 177,991,182 of record NC_050574.1, read on the forward strand.
GGAGCCTGGCAACCCCTCCTGCATGTGCTATGGTCACAACTAATGAAGGCTAAGGAAAGAAAATTCTTGCTGCCCAAGTGCTTGACTCTCACATGGCTCAACATCAGAAACTGATATGTTGTCAATGGGAATAACATTAAAAAAGAGACATTACCATCTGCTTTGCTTCTGCACCCTAGGGACCATGGGACTTTTTCATACGACTTGCAGCTAAAACTTTTCATATGGGTTGTCTCCCCCAATGGAATGTGAGCTCCTTGAGGGCAGGGATTGTGCCTCAGAACTTAGCACAGTGTTTTGCATACAGTAAGCACATAATAATTGCCTTTTTTCAGTTCCTTCATTCTTCCTTAAAGAAAATTATCAGGAATCCTAAGAATGAGGTGAGACTCACAAGAAAAGCTAAGGGCATCAAAGATGGTTTCTGGGTGAGAGAAAGCTAGACTTACTGTGAAGGGTAGATGGGACAAGGATAAGGACTTTGGAGAATAGAGAGAGTTGTTTAACTATTATTTTGCTTCTGTTTTCCCTACCAAGGAACATGATGCACTTTTCATGGGGTTTTCTTGGTGAGGATATTGGAGTGCCTTGCCATTTCCATCTCCAGTGGATTCAGGCATCAGAGGTGAAGTGACTTGTCCAGGGTCACACAGCTAGGACATGTCTGAGGCCAGATTTGAACTTGGGACTTCCTGACTCTATTTACTGAGCCATCCAGCTGCATCTGAAGTTGACATACTCAGAAGCAAACCCGAATTCATTTGATAGGGAGATGGACACAAAGTCCCTGGTCTTAGGAATCTACAGACAGTCTCCATAAAAATACCTGTGTGCAATAAATGGCTGACAACATGTTGTCTTGACTGTGGACACAGATGGAGACCTTTCCCCTGGTATGTTCAGTATGGCTTTCTGTCATGCATTTCCTTCTTATCCCTTCCTCCTTCATAGTCATTTCTCTCCCTTTTGCTCTTTGGTGGCTGAAATGGGTCAGAAGGAGAATCTGGAGGTTGAAACATGGAAGTGTTCCTAGATATTTCCTCAGTCTCCTGTGTTTCCTACTTCTCATGGTTTCATTTTTCAGGTTCTTCTAGCTCTAAATCCTCTAAGCCTGTGATTTACAGAAAGGCATTCATAAAAAGCACCGGATAAAGGAGGCACAGATAGGTAGTGATCAACAATGGTGGAGGAAACGCCAGTGCCAGTAAGATTATGTCAGTACGGAAGTATTCTCTATCAAGCTGACCAAATTCAGGATGTTGACAGAGATGATGATGAAGCCAATGTACATGTTTAGATTAGTGTCTAAGCCCCATGACATGCAGAAGTAGCAAAGGCCAATGCCAAAATCATAATTGTTCCAAGTATGTTGGTTTCTGATGTGAAAAATGATTTTTCTTAGTAATCATTATCTTGGAGACCCAGAGCTTCCACCAACCACCTTCTTCCAGATTCTCCTTATCCTGGACTAATGGGTTTGATCCTGCTCATTGTGTTGCCCAGACAGGTCTGGGGAAATGTTGTGGAAGTGGAGTCAGAACATTTCAAATCAGAAGATTCAAACCCTAGATCACCCATTGTGTGATTTGGAGCAAATTACTTTTATTCTTGGGACTATAATCAAGAAAGGTAATATGGAAATTGATGTCTCTTAGACCAAGATTAAGTGACCAAAGTCACGTACCCCAAGACCCTCATTTTAATGTATCCCATTTCTCAGTGTGTTAACCAATCAGAGTTGATTGGCACCCCTTGGGAACACCTATTCCTCGAAGGATACCACCCCAGCTCCAAAAGGGGGCTTTCAACTCCAAATTGTTAGCTCCCATGCAAATACATGGCTGCTCAACTGAGAGAAGTGAAAACGTGGAAACAACCTAATTTCTTTTGTCTTTCTTAGACCAAAATCGGTGAGTTTGACATTGAGAAGAGAAAAGGAACAGAAAGAAGGAAACAACTATTTATTAAGTGCCTACTATGTTCCAGGAGCTTTACAGATATTACCTTATCTGACCTTTACAACAATCCTGCAAGGGTTGCAAGGAGCTATTATTACCCCCTTTTATAGGTGAGGACTGAGGCAAACAGAGAGGTTAATTGACTTGCCCACCAGGGTCACACACAACTAGTGTGTTTCTGAGGCTGGATTTGAACCCACATCTATCTGACTCCAGGCCAGTGCTCTATTCATTGCACAACCTGGTTGCCTAAAGAAAAATAGTCAAAATGTTGAGTTGTCCAACAAAGGGATAAAAGCTTAAAATGGAAGGAATCAGGAAGGAAGGGATGCAGAAGTTGGGAGGGATTGACAGGATCAGAGAAGCACAGGACCTTAACACTTAACATTTTCACATGTATTTTCTGACCTCAGATACTTACTGGTGAACCTGGGCAAGTCAATTAACTACTATCTGTCTCAATTTCCTCATCTATAAAAATGGGGATAATAAAAGTACCTACTCCACCCTTGTTGTGAAGATTAAATGGGATAGTAAAGCACTGTGCAAACCTTAAAGCATTCTTTAAATTGTTCATAGTTACCAGACATTCTCAGAAACGTATTACCTGATTCTCACACTAATTTGGTGGTAGTGTGAGTATTGTCATCTCTCTTTCTATGATGATGGAAAAGCTGAGGCACAGAGCTGTGTCTTGCCCAATGCAGCAAGAGAATGGGTCACACCTGAACAACGTCAGTGTGGATCGCCTCTGTCTCCCTACAGCTAAAGAGATATCTGATAGCACAGTTGACTGATCCTAATGAGAAAGGAAAAGGGGCAATATCTAGAGGAACTGGTGTAGCTACACAGGGGCTCTCCAATGAGCTCATCTTTTAAAGGACATTCAAAAGAAGTAGAAATAAAGACACATGATCAAAGATGAGAGCTATGGCTTGATACTGTGCCTGGCACATAGTAGGTGTTTGATAAATATTTATTGATTGCTTGATTATTTTACCTAATCCTTATTCAAAGTGGAATCAAAACATCTCAAATCAGAAGATTCAAACCCTAGGTCACTCGTTGTATGATTTAGAGCAAATTACTTTTATTCCTGAGACTATATGTATATGGCTTTTAAGTTTGCAAAGCACTTTATAAATATTTTCTCATTTCATCTTTACAACAACTCTGGGAGGAAAGTGCTATCTTTTTTCCCCCAATTTTACAGTTAGGGGAACTGAGGCAGATAATAGGTGATTTGCCCAGGGTCACATAGCTAGTAAGTCTCTGAGGTCACATTTGAATGCAGATCTCTCTGACTCTGGGCCCAGTGCTTTACATACTTTATCACCAACTGCCATATTTTCCCCCTTTGTACAATGAGGGAATTGGTCTTTTTAATCTCCAACGTCCCTCTCAGCTCTAAAATCCTATGATTTCCAAGATCGTGACCCCATGTTGTTTGGTCTGACAAATTTTTAGAAGGTCTAGCTAAAACGGGGATTTTGGAACCTTGGAGGTCAGCCTCAATGCCTTCAGGGGGAGGAGTCTTAGCTTAAAGGGAACTATTGCCCAGGCAGCCCCTACAAGATTCAGACCAGGAAGTAGTAGTGCCAGGGTAAAAGAGGCTACTGGTTCTGCTAACTCCACAAAGGATAATTATAGAAAGTTATCAGAGATTTCAAAGACCCCAAAGAGCACCGCCTTTAAACATGACACTACCCTTCCATGGGGCATTGCAAAATGGGCTGGATGAATGCAGAGAGCTGGGTGGACAGGGTTCTGAGTGAGTTCCTACCCCACTCACTGGCCTTTCCTGAGTTTCCAAGTGTTATGTAATAAAGAGAGAACAACACACACACCAAAATATACTTCCTGCTCTTGCTTTAAGTGGAGCAGAAATTATAATGGAAGAGTGTCAAACACTGACAACACATTGTGCATCATGCAAATAAATGACCCTCTGAACTCTGAAGCAGGGTAGGACAGGGAAAGCGTAAGTGGCCCCAACAGGATGGCTTGTGTGGAGGGTGGGTGCCTGGATGTGTGCCTATGCAGAAATGCATGTGTAACATTTGTAGATATAGTCTCATCTATACTTGAACTACACCCACTTATGAGCAAGGAGATTCTTAGATAAGAAGTCAGATAAAAAATTCTTTTGAATACCCATTTAGTATCTTAAAACAAAATTGGTCCCTAAGACCATGGTACTAATGAGGACCAAAAAAATAAAACAACCCAAATTCCTGTACTAGACAATCAAGTCCCCATTATTTCCTTTGGTCCTGTGGCCACAGATTAACTACTAGCTATTGGTCATGAGAGAGAACTTGTTGTGTTTGTCCTTTGTTCTCAAAGAGGACCATGACATCAGGGAAATGATGACGACTTGCAGTTGACTTTGATTTGAGTGAGTGAGAGCCGTGCAAGGTCACCAGCCTCATTTTCTCCTCCAAAGGCACCTGAGTCCAGTGGCCTGATATTCACCAGGACAACTAGAGATGGCCCAGGATGCAATGGGAGACTCTGGTCTTTTCATGCTAAGGCCTTTTCACATACTCACTTAGAGTGAAGTAACCTATTCACCATTTGGTGAATAGGCCTGAGAGAGAAATGGGTGATTGACAGAGGTGATTCATTGCAACCTATCATCTCAGGGTGAAGGAAGGAGATCCAAACAATTCAAAGCACCTCAGTTTATCAGTGTTCACACTGTATATGAAAAAGAAAAACATATAATTTAATTCAACAGCAATCTAACTGTTCAAAGGTATTTGGATTCTCATAGATTTATTCATTTAGAGTTGGAAGATGACCTTCATCGCCATCTACTCTAATCCCCTCATTTTACAAATAAGGAAGTTGAAGCTAAGATAGGTTTAAGTGACTTACCTAAAGTGGCACAGATGGTTTTTTGAAGAAATAGGACTAGGAAAAAAACCTGAGTCAGGTGAATCAAATTCAATTTGTTGTGGTGGTTCAGTTGTGTCCAACTCTCTGTGTCTCCATTTTGGGGGTTTTCTTGGCAAAGATACTGGAGTAGTTTGCCATTTCCTTCTCCGGCTCATTTTACAGATAAGGAACTGAGGCAAACAGGGTTAAAGGACTTGCCTAGAGTCTGAGGCCTAAGTGTCTGAGGCCAGATTTGAATTTATGAAAAGGAATCTTCCTGCTTCCAAACTCAGTGCTTTATCCAATGTGCCACGTAGCTGTCCAATACAAATAAGATTTTTTTTCTTTTTTTCTTTTATATTTTTTCCTCAGTTACAGTTGCAAATTCTATCCCTCCCTCCCTTCTTCCCCTCCCACCTGCCAGAGACTGTAAGCAATCTCTATACTTTATACATGTGCAACCATGTAAAACATTTCCATACTAATTATACAAACAAGATTTTTAAAGCATCTTCTGTGTGTGGAAGAATGTTGTTTTAGGTACTGTAGGAGATGTAAAATGAAGATATCTTATTCCTTTAGCTAAAGGTCTAGTAAAGTAATAAATTAAAATTAGCATCAATCCAGTTTCCAAAAGCATCTAGCTCATGTAACAGACCCCACCAAACGGGCATCCACTTGACAGCTTCCAGAAAGTGTTTGAATACTTTCAGTGATGAGTTTATTACTTTCAGGCCATTCTATTGGGGAGAAAGAGATCCTACCTCTGATGATTACTACTTGTATGACCCTGGGCAAGCCATTTAAGCTCCTTGGGCCTCAGGTTCCAGATCTAAAAAAAAGGAGTAAATTGTACTAGATAACTTTTGAGATCCCTTCCAGGTTCTAGATCTATGATCCTATCATCCTATGTACTAAGAACTTCTAGACAAAGGGATAATGGGAGAATTCATGCAAGAAGCTATTTTTACTATTCCATGGCATCCTGTAGAGTATCCTCAAGATGGAGACCAGAATGGCGTAGAGACAGGATATCATGCCGTTTCAGGATCAGATGAAAGAACTGGGTCTATACAGCCTAGAGAAAAGTCTTAGAGAAGGACACGATACCCATTTTTAACTGTTTAAAGGATTGGAATGTGGAAGAAGGATTAGATTTATTCTTTTTGGTGCAGAGAACAGAGATAGGAGGAAAGGATAAAAGCTTCAATGACACAGATTTCTGTTCAGCTTAAGGAAAGACTTCCCAACAATCATAGCTACTCATAAGTGAAATGGGATTTCTGGATAGTAGACTCTTCCTTATGAAACTTCAAGTAAAAACTCAAAGGAAATCTATAGGGGATATTACAAAAAGGATTCTTCTTGTTCTATTACAGAAAGGTATGAGTTGGACTACATGACCTCTGAGATCTCTTCAGGATTCTGTCATTTTTTACTTTCCTCCCTCCCCTTCCAGTCAGTTGCCAAATTTTGTCAATATTACCTCCACAATAGTATTTATCACTACTCTCTCCTTTCCTTTCTGTAGATGTCTTTTGGGTACATTAAGGCTGACCTATATTATTGGTAGAGTTACTTTGATTGTGAAGTAATAAGAAATGCCCTCTTTACCTCTATTTCCTTGTTTATTCTTTGATGGGGGAAGTTGCAAATAGATTTCTAGATAGCTAAGGGATTAAATCATATTATTATGCATGTATACTTCCTGAATTCCTCTATGCCATTACAAGGCTTCCTGATAGACAGAGAGTGAACCTGAGATTGCAAGGATGGATGAATGAGTCCCATCTAGAGATCCCAAGGGACAAATCCAAAATTAGGTTGGAGCTTGTCAGGACAACATCTCACACCATTCCTCTATAAGGAGAGAATCAATACAGCCAAGTTATACCTGGGAGAAATTTTGGATAAGATAATCTAGGAAGTTTAAAGCCATCTCATGTGAGATTAGGCAGGTTTTTTTTCTATACTTCTGATTACTTTCTCCACAGAAAAATTCTAAAATTTCATATTCTCCTTTCCTCTTAATTAAACTATGTATTTATTGCAGTGTTGTGGTCTAGAACGTGGGAAGACAGAGGGAAGACAGAAAAAGAAAACAAAGTACTGAAGTGAAACTGTTCCTCAAGGTTACTAATGATCACTTAATTACTAAATCTGATGGTCTTTTTTTGGTCCCCATCCTTCTCAACCTCTCTACAGCATTTGACTCCGTTGATTGTCTTCTCCAGACTTATGTGATTCTAATCACCCCGGCTTTTCCTCCTATCTGTCTCAGTTATATGAGATATTTATAAAGCACTTAACACAGTGCTTGGCACAGAGTGGGCACTAAATAAATTCTTATTCCCTCCCTCTTCCCCTTACCCTTCCATTTGTTAATTCATCATTCAGATCACAACTCATAATTATGGGTATATCCCAAGTCTCTGTCCTAGACTCCCTATAGAAGGCTGGATTTGAGCTGAATCTTGAAGAATGCCAGAAAAGCTAAGAGGTAGCTAGATTGTTTCTATCTGAGGAAGGCTAGTCAAACTCCTCTGAGGAGTTTTAAATATTCAAATGTCTCTCACACTAGCTCATGATAGAAATTATACTTCTAGATGAATTGGAAGCCAAATCTATCTATACCAGGGGTTCTTAACCAAATCTTTCTATATCATAGGTTCTTAACATATGTATACACACAATTATACATATATATATACATATATTCATACACACACATATATACACACGTATATATGTATGTGTATATTTTTTCCCTAACTTCAAACTAAAATTTATCATTTCCTTCAACTATTAAAGCGTATTTAGAGGAGCCCATATGCTTCACCAACCTGACAAAGGGGTCCATGACACAAAAAAAAGTCCAAAACTCTTGGTCCATAAACAGATTAAAATGTCTTTCTCATGACAGCAAGAGAGAGCCTTAAGCAACCAACAGCCCTGCCTGTTTCCTCAGTGGTGTTCAATCATTCTATTCACCTTAAATTCATTTGACAGAGAAAGTAGGTCAGCCACTCACCCAGCTGAATGATAATCAAGGCTAGAATGCAGCTCCATCAGATCATGAGCAAAGGAACATGACTGATCTAGAATCTCTGCAAAGAGTGCTCACTAGTTTATTTGGGACAGAGGAAGGGTTTCTACCTTACCCTAGGTTCTCAAACCTAACCCAGGTAGTGGCATTAGCTAGAAATAGTAGGAGAACACAAATGAGCCTCTGGAAGCAGCCTGGTCATCCTCTTTGGACCATGGAAATTGGTTGTTCCCTTCCTTGCTCTACAGAACACAACAATGTACCCCCAAAAGTACAAAAGGGATATCTTCCTTTTGCCACTTTTGTAGATAGAAAGCTGAGTTCTCCTGACAGCCTATTAATCGCAGGAGAGCTCCCCTCTGTGACTATAGCATTTTGAACCTCTGACGTATCCTTGTAGGAAATGGCCCTGCCAGGGTTGACTTTGGGCAAAACTAGGAAGTAAAGGAAGTTTGCTTTGGCCTAAATCTCCCCCTCTCTTCCTCCCTCCAACCCATACTGTACAGAGCAGTTAAATTCTTCAATAACTTTTCTTAATCCATTACTTCATCAGTGTGGGCACTCCCTCCATTGATGCAAATTACAAAGCCTCCACACCTCAGAAAATGGTTTCATGAGTTTCCCAAAATTTCATCACCTCTTAGTCAACCTTTAGGTGATGTGTATATGTGGACATTCAACTAGACATATTCCTCTATAACAATCCATCTCCAGGCCTTTACTGGCAGTCTTTCCAACTTGGTAGGACCTGTGAGAGATTGAACTATACCAGCACAGCCTTTGAGAAGCCAAGATCATCTCCACACTAAGCTGAGACATCAGAGGCAGACTTTAATTCATCACTTTCCTTATATTAAATGCTTTCATGACTTTCATTATGTCACTTCTCTGATCAAATGCTCGGATCAAATTGCTTCCTCTCTTGTCTGCAGAATAAATTCTAAAATCTCTAATGAGACATTTAAGGTTCTCTCCAATGTGACTTCAGCCTACCTGTCTAGTCTTATATAATCATATTCTCCTACAGAAAACTATCCACTCTAATGAATCTCTTCTATTCTCTCTTCCCTTAATATGTCCTTCTTATCTCCGCACCTTTGCTCATTCTATTTCCTCCCCTTCAACTGTCTAAATTCTATCCATTCTTCATATTCTCACATAGATCCCAATTCCTCCCAGAAGACTCCAGTCCAAAGGGATCACTCCCTTCTCTGAACTGTAGCACTTGCATTCTGTACATTTGGCACTGATTCCATACTACTTTATACTGTTGTATATTCATATATATGTAGATATATATGTATGTATGTATATACATATACACATACATACAAATATACCTATGTGTGTGTACATACATACATCTCCAGTATTGAGCACAATGTATGGTACAGAGTAGTTGCTTAATAAATGCATGTTGATGGACTATTTTTCCCCAGTGGGAGGGAAAATTGGAGAAAATAGTTATTTTTCTTTATTGAAAAATAAATAAAATTATAAAAACTATAGGGTCAAAATTCCAAAAAGAAAAAAGTGAGATCAGAGCCCATTGGCTAGGAAAGCAGGGAGGAGCAGAGAAACTAGAGGTCATAATGAGGTTCAAGAAAAGATTTCTAGGAAATAAGGCAGAAGGATAGATGGAAAGACAAGCAATTGTGAAAGGAAAGAACTTCAGAGTTCTAGATCATGGAGGTATAGTATTTATGGATGATCAAGGGTGTCTTTTCCAATATCGCTGTGAATGAATAAGGTGTTCTGTAGTTACAAATCACAAAAGATAAGAATAAAAAACCTATTTGCCAATGTGCATCCACATGTATGCTGACATCCCCAAGAATGAGAGCTGGTATTATAGTGGAGAGGAAGTCATGATCCAAGATCCGAGAAACTTGTCTTTTCTAGGCAGTCTAGGACAGGCAAAGGGAAGGAGGAGAACGAGCTGCTGAATCCAAGGGGCAGGCCTAAGTGAGGCTGAAATGCTAAGAAAGAGCAGGCTAAGGTGGGTGAACAAAGATGAGATTGGGTTATTTCCCAAATTCCCAAAGCCTGATTATTTCCCAAATTCTTTTTCTTAAAAAAAAAAAAAGCCAACAGAATTCTGGGAAAGAAAGGTCAGAATTGAATGACTGAAGTGAATTGTTTCCTGACTAAAATTGCAGGTGTATGAAGTATCTTAGACCTGCCAAGTCTATAGGCAATAAAGTTCATACCTGTGACATCGCCACTCTACCTGCTTTTGCCTACGTTGACAAGGATTGCCTGCTTCTCTTCTTGCCTCCATCATGTTCCAGTTCCAGACCCATCCTTGAATAGTCCTTGGCCTTTATTTTTTGTTGTCAACCCTGAGCTCTCCTGAGCAAATGCTTGCTCAACTACATCTTTATAGTATTCTAATACTTCCATGGATCATCCTCCTCCTTTGCACCTGCCCCCACCTCTCCCATCCCCCTTCCTCCCCTGCCCTCCCCAGCCTAGCTCCAACCACCTCATCCTCAGCCTTTTCTCCTGATGAGGGTGAAGGTGGCAGCCAACTTCTACAAGATCCAGATCGTGATTTACATGCAGAGCAAGTACAGTGATGTGGTGTCCAGTGTTTTTGGGAAGAGTAAAAGGAGATCAGAAGTTGCTGATCACACGTGTGTAGTGTCTTCTTGATTAGGCCTATGAGAGAGACCAGAGAATCACAGAATGTTAGAGTTGGAGGGGCCCTTAAAGAGCATAGGCCAATGCTTCTCATTTTACAGGCCAAATACATCAAGCTACGGTAATATCTTTAAATGAAGATAATGAAAGTGTAACTGTTGAATGCATAAAAAATGGCATTACAAAAGGCAAAGTGATCAACTTGGAGAGCATCTTTTCACTTAACCCTGACCTTGCACCTGATGAAGAAATTGAAGCTAGCCCAGAAACACCTCTACCTCCTGCCCCTTCAGCCAAAGTAAACAAAATTGTGGAGAATCTCCAGACTGTGGCCCCTATTAAGAATGACCCACATGCAACAGACAATGGGTGTTTGGTTCTACGGTTCAGGGTCTAGTCAATTTCCTGAGCAGTCTTCTGCTACACAACAGAATGGTAGTGTTTCAGATATATCTCCAGTTCAAGCTGCAAAAAAGGAATCTGGACTCCCTTCATGTAGAAAATCCAATTGTGTGAGGGAAGTGTAGAAACTTTCAAGAAAAACATAAGAAAAGGAGGCCACAACAACAATAATTTGGAGAAAAAAAGAGCCCACGATGTTGATGCTACAAACTCAAATTACAATATCATGTGTGGGATAAGAGATTTTAAAGGAATTTTGGGTTATAGACCACTTACAACAGCAGATCCTGTTGATGAACATAGGAGATGTGTTTGTGTAAGGAAATAACCACTCAATAAAAAAGAAACAGTAGTGAAAGAACTTGATGTGATCACAATCCCTAATAAATGTGTTGTAATGGTACATGAACCAAAGCACAAAGTGGACTTAACAAGGCACCTAGAAAACCAAACATTTTGTTTTGACTATGTCTTTGATGACTCAATGTCTAATGAAATGGTTTATAGTTTTAAAGCTAGACTATTAGTAGAAACCATATTTGAAAGGGGAATGGTAACATGTTTTCTTATAGTCAAACAGTGGAAAAATTCACACCATGGGTGTTGACTTTTAAGGAAAGAACCAAGATTGTTCTAAAGGGGTATATGCTCTAGCACCTTGAGATCTCTTTTTAATGCTAACAAAACCAAACTATAGGAAATTAGAACTTCAAGTATATGCAACCTTTTTTGAAATTTATCTTTGAAAGATATTTGACTTGCTTAATAGGAAGACAAAATTGAGAGTGTTAGGGAATGGTAAACAGCAAGTTCAAGTTGTGGGATGGAGGGGGGAGGGGTGATCAAATGAGCTGGAGATGTCCTGAAGCTCAGTAAAATAGGCAACAGTTGCAAAACATCTGGTCAGACATTTACAAATGCACATTCATCTCGGAGTCATGCAGTCTTTCCAATTTTCCTCAGAAGGAAGGGAAAATTATATGGCAAATTTTCTCTCATTGATTTAGCTGGAAATGAAAGAGGAGCAAAGATACTTCTAGTGCAGACAGGCAAACTTGGTTTGAAGGTGCTGAAATTAATAAAAGCCTTTTAGTACTCAAGGAGTGCATCAGAGCCTTAGTTAGAAATAAACCACATACTCCCTTCAGAGCAAGTAAACTCCCTCAGGTGCTAAGAGATTCATTCATAGTAGAAAACTCCCCCTCAAGCATGATTGCTAGCTTCTCTCCAGCGATGGCATCTTGTGAAAATACTCCTGAAACATTAAGTTATGCAAATAGGGTAAAAGAATTGACTGTCGATCCAGCTGCTGCTAGTGATGTCTGTGCTATTATGCATCATCCTCCAAATCAAACTGGTAGACATAGTGGGGCATAGGGAGTTCACCTCAAAGAGATGACCTGAAACTCCTTTGTGAACAAAATAAGGAGGAAGTTTCTCCATACTTACTCACTTTTCATGAAGCTGTCTCTCACATTGTAGAAATGGAAGAGCAAGTGGTAGAAAATCACCGGGCAGTCTTTCAGGAATCTGTTCGATGGTTAGAAGATGAAAAAGCCCTCTTAGAAATGACCAGAGAAGTGGACTATGATGTAGAGTCATATACTACACAGCTTGAAGCGATTCTTGAACAAAAGAGAGACATTCTTACTAAACTTCGAAATAAAGAGAAATCTTTCCATGCAGCTCACAAGAAGGAGAACTGGCCAGCAAGCAGATCAATCCGAAGAGTCCTTGAGCCCTTTAAAATGGGCACTTGCTGCTAAAGAATCCTTGGAGCCCTCTATAGCCTAACATTTATTGCTTTGGCTACAAGGGCCATTTGAACATTTTAAAACTTTTTAAAAGTGTCTGTGGAAATGTCCTGTTCTTCACCAGGATGACATTTCAATTTCTGTGAAACACTCTTGTCCACAAAATGCTTTCTAGTCCAGGGGGCACAACCAAACAAGATTGGGATTTGTGAAGCATTCTGTTTAATGTTTCATTTACTCAAATTGTGAAGCTTACATTTGGAGATCCTTGCCAATTTTTTTTTGATAATGAAGTAAGACTGTGAACTTTTCTTTAAAGAAAATAACAGCCACAGCATTTCATTTTCAATTTTCCAACAAAGACCAACTGAACAGTTTTAAATTGTGTCTGCATACATGCATACTTCATCAGTGGTTGTACATATCTTGTCCACTCCTAGAGACAGCTGTGCTCACATCTTCCAACTCTGTGCCTTGATTAAGGCTATTGATCCTAAATTTCCTTGTTATGAAGCAGAATCTTAATAAATGACATTCCTTATTTGTCAGTGTAAATTACCTTTATTGTGCCTGTATCTTTAATGCGTATGAGATTTTTTGTGTGTGATTAACTCACTTTGGAGTATGTACCATATTACTGAATGGAACTAAAATCTGACAGTGGACAAAGCCACTGGACTATTCCATCTTAAATGTGTAAAAAGAAAATAATCTGGAATTATGACTTTAAATAACATAAAGTATGGTTTCAATTTTCTTAGCATTTTATTTATAAGGGACAAATACATAAATTAGTTGATGTAAAATAAAAGGTAACAGAAAAAAAAGAAATCGGATAAGGGTCCAAATCTTTAATCAGGGATCCTAGAAAGGGAATCTGGTCCAATCAGAAGCTTTGATAATTTATATATTTGACATAGGGTCAGAATAAGTCAGGATAGTGGAAAAGTATAGGCTTTGTTATTGCTTATATATTTATGGTCACTAGGACCACTTAGAGTAAGTGACTCCACATTGTAACCTTATTACTTATAACTACAATATCAAACAATGTATTTCAAAAATCATAATCATTGTAAATCCCTCCACTAAGACTATAAGTTATAGAAGAGTCTGGACTTGTAATTTTATTTCTATAGGGACTTTTTAATGTGGAAACTATCCATAGAGGCAGTTTCCACATTAAAAAGTCCCTATAGAAATAAAATTACAAGTCCAGACTAAAAATAATAATAATAATAATGTTATTGCTTTATTTTATAATGCCCTAAGAGCTCACTATAATTATTACTTTCTTATAAAATGAACTTCAGGACCTTTTTAGCACCTAAATTACCAAGCCTTATGGGGGCTACTTGGGACAGACACCTTCTAATTAGTCATGGAGAACCAGTCGTACTAACCCCCTGTGGGAAGGGACAAATGTAGTATAGTAGTAAATGGAAGAAATAACCATTCCCCAACAGATAAATGGTTGAAGAATATGAAAAGACATTTTTCAAAGAAAGAAATCCAAGCTCTCAACACCCACATAAAAATTGTTCCAAATCATTAATAATTAGAGAAATAAAAATGAAAGCAACTCAATGGTTTTCTCCTTCACCCATCAAATTGGAAAAAATGCCAAAAGAAGAAAATCACAAATGTTAGAGGGGCTTTGGGGAAATCGACACAGTAGTACAGTGTTGTGGAAAGCAAATTGAAACTGCACCCAAAAAAGATACTAAGTTAATCTACTAGGCCTATGAAGAAAGAGGAAAAGAACCTGTAATGTATATGTCCAAAAATATTTATAACAACTCTTCCCATAGTAACCAAAAATTTGAAATTAAAGGGATGCCCAATTTGGGGGAAGTGGCTAAACAAATTATGTTTTATTGATGGAACAGAATATTATTGTGTCACAAAAAATTATGAAATAGTTTCAAAGGATACTAGGAAGATCTCTGTACACAGATACAGAGTGAAGTCAGCAGAATAAGAACAATTTATACAATGCTAATATATTATAGAAAAAACTTTAGAACTCTGATCTGAATGATAAACCACAAGCCCAGGTAACTGAAGATGCAATGTTTTGCCCACATCTTCTCAAAAAGGTGATGGACTTAAAATGCAGAACAAAACATACATTTTTTTGATATGATCAATGTGGGAATTCGTTTCACTGGACTATACATATTTGTTATTAGGATTGTGTGTGTGTGTGTGTGTGTGTGTGTGTGTGTGTGTGTTTTAAGTTGTTGAATAGGGGAGAGGACATGGGAGGCAGAAATAATAAATAGTTGTTAAAATTAATAAATAATGAAAACAAATGGATACTTTTTTAAAAGGAAAAATTGAAAAAACGAAAGTGACAGAACAAAGAAAGAAATCCCAAAAGGCTACCTTTGGGAAGAAATCTATTGAGAGGGAAAAACAACAAGAAAAACAAAAAGCTGAGAGAGCAGATGAGATTGAGTTTAGGTGAAAATCTAATGGGATGAATGTTTTCTTATTACAATACGCTGGATTGGGTTGGATTTGGTTCTGAGGTGGATTCGAACTGTTGCCTGACAAAATGAGCTTCCCGGGGTTTTTCACCTACTTTCTCCCAATTAAGTTTTATAAAAGAAGTATTCTAGCTATTTTGAAACTTCTGTGTCAAACCAAACCAGCAGTTTATTTAAATTCAAGCTGATGGTGGATTGCAATGAAATTAAAACAACACATAATGCTAAGATTATCTGTCTCTTGACAATGCATTCTTTGCCACTGAGCAGAGCTTGCAGAGATGTATGCATAGCCAGTGTTCCCTTCCCCCTCCCCATGGACCATGTTCAGAGTCACCATTCCTCATTCCAAGTGACCACTTGGAAGCTTTAGGGGGACTGCTCAGAGGGATTTGCACTGTAAGATAAGGAGGAGTCCTCTTATTGGCAGCAGTGCCAGAAAAGTTGATGACTCCTTGAATATAAAAAAGGGAATGAATGGCCTGCCCCCTTTATCTCTCTCTTTCTGACTGTTTAGGACTGCTCAAGCTGGCCCATTCTGTCACAAATCACACCTCAGAGTTGTAGCTTGAAATTGTACTATATGATTTGAAGCCAGAAAGGAAGAGAGAGGTGAGGGGGTTTAGCACTAATTTGTCATGTGACCTTAGACATGCCCCACCCTTCCCCAAGCTTTCTGGTTCTCAGTTTCCTCATCTGTAAAATGAGGTGGGATTGGACAAGATGATTTCAAAGGTCCCTTCCAGCTCTAGGAGGAGTCTGTTGTTCAACGAACCTCCAACCTCTCCTGCTTCACATTCTCCAAAGCAAAACTACACAAGTTAAGGAAATTAAATCCTAAATGCAATTCTCATACTTAGGGCAAGTTAGGACAGCCAGTTCTGGCCTTGAACATCAAAAGCTTCTAGATTACATTAGAATTCATATTGACATAATTTTATAGGAAACTCATGAAAATGCCGTTTTAAGAAAATGCTTATCTAAGAAGGAAACTATAAAGTATAATTCTAAGTAATTTTATTTTGAGGACTTCTATCATCTACCTATCACCCAAAAGCCTTCTCATTCAGGAAAAGCAATCCCTCTGACCTCAATGGCTGCATTTTTAACCTTGTAACTTGTCTAGCAGCACATAAACACATCCATTCTCTGCTACTACCTCCAGGCAGGCCTCATCTGATTGTCCTAGCTGGAGAGTTACTCAATTAAAGTTTTACAGATTGCCAAAGAAGGAGATTTCATGAATCTACCTTCTCTCCACCACCATGCAAAGTTGGTTCAACTCTGCATTTCTCCTTTCTGCCCCTACTTTCAACTGCCTGTATGACTCCCCACTATCATCTAATCTAGAGAATCAGAGAGTCTTCAAGCTAGATTAACCAGTCTAATTCCCATCCTCTCTGACTCTACAAGCCTCCCCTTCGACTATGTGCATTAAAAATTCTAGTATCATTATTAAGGTGGGAATGGGTTTTGTTAAGTCATCTTAAATTAAACATCTCAAATTCTTCCCCTTTAGAATATCATCTTTCCCACTACTCCTACATTTGCCTACGTGCCATAGATCACTGCCCCAACGATACCAATATTGTGGCAGTTGCCAACAATAAAATAAAAAATAGCCCAGTTCCAGAATAAATGAACTAACCTGTGGGGAGGGAACTGGTATATGAGAGTGCATTGCAGCACAGAGTTTGAAGATGTAATTAAATAGGTTGACTCTGTGAACTTTGGACATGAAATGTGTATTCTTTTTTCTGAGTGATGAGAAACATTTTAGTGATATGTGGAAATTCCTTCTGTCCTTGCCCTATGCCCCATCAAACACAGGAAAGAGACATACCTAGTTAGCTAAATGATTATATAGAAATGTGGGTGGCTCATCAGCAAAAGCTTTCCAGGAACCAACCCTTGGGATTGTAAGCAGGGAAGAAAATTCCCAAGTGGATCAATTCCAAATCAATATGTGTAGGTTCTGGTGCCATGAACATATAACTCTTTGAAAGTCATAAGGTAACAAAGAAGCATGAGTAGGCTAGAATTGAGCAACTTGAGACTAGAAAGATAAAGTACCACCCAAGTCTGGAATACAGCAGTTTTCTTTTTTTTTTTAAACAATATCTGTGGTTTCATCAGTGTAGGGATTTTCTGGCGGGGAAATTCCCCTACCAATGCCAGTTGGCACAATCTTTGCCACTGACAGTCTTAGAGAGTTGCTTAGGGCATTGCAAGGTTGAGTAACTTATTGTGGATCATGCAGACAGTATGTGAAAGGCAGGTCTTGAACCTAGGTCTGCCTGACTGCAAGACCTCTTCTCTACCCTCTTCTCTACTCTGCCACATCTCTCTTTTGGGGGTACATCTGATTACACACCCTTTTGTATCTGTATATTCTTCTTCCCTGTCAACAAATACCTTTGTGTAAGAACTGGAAATCAAGGGGATGCCCATCATTTGGGGAATGGCTAAACAAGTTGTGGTATATGGATGTAATGGAATACTATTGTGCTATAACAAATGGGGAAGATACGGACTTCATAACAACCCAGAAAGACCTACATGATATGATGCTAAGTGAGAAGAGCAGAACTAGGAGAACATTGTAGACAACCATAGACATATTGATTCTATGACGACTAACTTTGATAGACTTCGCTCTTCTCAGCAATACAAGGTTCAAAGACAGTTCCAAAGGACTCATGATGGAAAGAGCTATCCACATCCAGAGAGGGAACTATGGAGTCTGAATGCAGATTGAGGCAAACTATCTGCCCTCTCTTTTTTTTCTGTCTCTTCTTTTTTGCTTTTATTTCTTCTTTCTCATGATTCACTCATGGTTCTTCTTTATGACTTGACTATCGTGTAAATATGTTTAATGCAAAGGTATATGTAGAACATATATTGGATTTCATGCCATCTTGGGGGGAGGGGGAGAGGAGGGAGGGGAAGAAAATTTGGAACTCAAAAACTTGTGGAACTGAGTGTTGTAAAATAAAAATAAAAAAAATCTAAAAAAAAAAAACAACTACCTGTGCTTAAAGCCAAGAGAGCTGAGATGTGGTAAATGAAAAATAAGATTAAGTATCAGATTCAAGCCCCAAGATACAGTAGCAGTAGCAAAGAAAGGTGGTAAAGGCAGGGGTTGTAGGGAGGGTTACATAATGAAAGTGCACCTGATCTCTGAAATCAGTAAGCTAAACACACTCAGGGAACAAAAAGGCTACATGGGATTGAATGCCACAAGCTAGGGTGGGTGAAAGCAGGTCAGAGAGCAATAAAATGTGGAATAGAGTGAAAGAGAAATACCTTAGACATATGGCAAACTTCTCAGATCAATTCTGAGAAAAAGCTGGTGCCCTCGGGGGAAATGATGTTTCTTGCAAGGCACAGGGCCAGGATTAGGTCCTTTACAGAAGACAACTCAGAAGACATCTAGTCCACCCTCTTAGTTAATGCATGAGTATTTTCTGTCTACAATATCCCTGAGTATTCATCAAGCCTCTTTTTTAAATACCTTGAACGATGGGGAACTTATGACCAAATGCTATATAGGATGATAGAGCAGGAGATTTGGAAGGACAGCAGTGATCTAGTCTAACCCATACCTGAAAGGAATCCATATTACAGTGAAAAAGGCAAGTGTTCATCCACCTTCACCCTGAACCCTTCAATGAGGAATAACCCACCATTTCTCAAAGTGGCCTTTTCTACTTTAGGGAAGCTCTAATTGTCAGGAGATTTTTCCTGACGCGCTTAGATTTATCTCTTTGTTCTTGGTGCTGCCCTCTGGGGCTAAAGAAAACAAATCAAAGGCCTCTTTCACATGACCACCCTTCAAATATCTGAACATAGCTAACTGTCCCCTGGCAGCTAAAAAGAGCACTGGTTAGGGCTCTGGGCCTGGAGTCAGGAGGTCCTGAGTTCAAATGTGACCTCAGACACTTACTAGCTGTGTGACTCTGGGCAAGTCACTTACCTGTGTTTACCTCGGTCTCCTCATCTGTAAAATGACCCCAAATGGGATCACAGAGAGGAAGAAGAACATTCCAGGTATGGGAAAAGGACAGTTGAAAGGCAGAGAAAGGCAGGAAATGAAATGTCTTGTTTTAGGATGATAGAATGTGAGGAGGGGATTAAAATATAAGCAAACTGGAAAGGTAGGAAAGGAGAAGGTGTGAGGAGCTTTAAATGTCAAACAAAAGACTTGATATTTGACCCTGGAGGTAATAGGAAGCCAGTGGAGTTTAGCAGGGTTGGGGTGGGGGGCAGACAGTGACATGGTCAGAAATGAGTTTTAAGAAAATCACTTTGCAGCTACATGAAAGACCGATCGAAGGGAGAAAAGACTTGAGACAAGGAACCAAATGGAAATCTATTGCAATAGCATTCTGATATATTTAGACAATTCCCTTTCTTCCATTCTCATCAGAACTGTTATGTTTTAGGTCTACAGATTTTCAGTCTTGAGAGCTTGCCTTCTTTCCTGGGTTAACTTCTTTCAAAGGATTTTCATCCATATGGAATTCTACTTTTCCTTTCTCTAAAGGCTTGGAAATCAACTCTCTCTAAATCCAGGAGTCAAATCAGATTCTTCTCAGATCTCCCCTCCTCTACTCCAAATTTTAAGATGGTGAGGGATCTACTTCCCAAATTTTCCATCATTTTCACACTGGTCACCAATTCCTCCTTGCTTGAACCTGTTAGTCCAGAATAGCATTGTTTGGTCTACATTCTGAAGGAGAAAGAGCTTCTCTTCCCTACTGGCAACAAACTTCCCATCCTCCTCAAAATCTCTTCAGTAGAAAAACACAGGCAAACAAGATTCTGAAAAAAGACTTTTGAGAAATACATGGCAGTGTAAGAGAGAAACATGTAGGCTATTAAACCAATCTCTTTTATTGGAGTTGAAGCATTGGAGTAGAGAGTCTCTCACATCTGGACTTGCATATTGCCAATAAGTCCCTTTCACATAAGCTCAGTAGTCAAGACGAATGTCCTCCCTTGGTTCTCAGTTGAGTGACTGGAAAATTATTTAAATTTAATTTGATCTCTTTTCTAAATAGCGATAGTTGCTTTGGTGGTTTCTTGGATGGCATGTGCCTTACAAGACTTGTTTAAAATCTGTTAGAGCCACACAGAAGTTTGAGTCAGAATCTAAGTAGAGTGGTTTAAACTGAATCCAGCTTTTCAGGTCATGCTTTTTACATGTTTCTTTATTGGAGAAAATGAAATTGGCACTGTAGACCAGATGCCAGGTTCTAGAAGAGATAGTTCTCTGCCCAAAGTAAATTACTCCTCCACAAGGAGCTGGAGGCCTCCAGAAGTATGGCATAGAGTCTTGTTCCTCCAGCTCCAGCCCAAGCAACCCAATGGTAGCAGGTGAGTAACAGAGGGCCTCCTTGCCTCTGTTGTGGTGCAGTTGTTTCAGTCATATCTGACTCTTCGTGACCCCACTTGAGGTTCTTCTTGACTATTTCTTTCTCCAAGTCATTTTACAGATGAGGAAACTGAGACAACTTGCCCAGATCACACAGCTAGTAAGTGCCTGAGGCCAGATTTGAACTCACAAAGACAAGTGGACTTAAGGCCAGGGGCTTTAGCTGCTATGGTACCTAGCTGCCCCACCCAGGAAAAGGAGATGACTCTCCTCAAATCTGCTCACAGTTCTGATACAGGCTAGCTAGGAATTTCATGGGAATGGGTAGTAGTAATTTGATAGGTTTTCAGCAAGCCTAATGAAATTTCCTTGTATAGATGGAATAATTTAAAATAGATGATTGTTCAAAATGCAAAAGAAATTTCAATCCAATAAGCCTGTATTAAGCACCTAATATGTGCTGGACACTGTACTAAGGGCTGGGATACAAACAAGAAAAAGATAGTCCCAGCTCAAGGAGCTTACAATCTATTGGGGGAAGACAAAACTCAAAAGGAAGCTGAAAAGGTGGCAGGGGCCAAGGGATGTGTTGTTCTGTGGAATCTAAGCCAAGTGGATCAACTGATGGAAATGGAGTGTAATAACCTTTGTATTCCCACTGAATCATGGTTTTGTGACAGGAGATATTTGTGATAAGAGAAACGGGTTACAGTTTCAAAGACTAGAAAAATCAGGACATCATATTCATATAGATAGCCCAGTGGATAGAGTGGTGGACCTGGAGTCAGGAAGAACTGAATTTGAATACTGCCTCAGACACTTACTAGCAGTGTGACCCTGAGCGAATAACTTGGTTTCTCTCAGCCTCAGCTTCCTCATCTGCAAAGTGGAGATAATAATAGCACCTATTTCATAGGATGGTTGGGAGGATCAAAGTGATAACACGGGTGAGTGCTTCACAAATCTTAAAGAGCTATATAAACGAAGGGGCACCATATTTACTCTGCATATCTGCAGAGGGGACAACTAGAAGAAAAAGTAGAAGTTATAGGGCTGCAGATTTTTCAGCTCAATGTAAGAAAGAACTTTCAATCAACTTGTTCTATTCCCAAATGAAACTACACACCTCAGGAGGTAATGAGTTCTCCAATGCTGGAGGTCTTCTCTCAAAATTGAAAATGAAATCACTTGTCAGGGATGGTGTAGAAAAGATTCAGTAGGAATCTGCCAAGATAGATACTGGAGTTATCTTCCAACTCTGAGATTCTGTGGTATCTCAAACTAAAAAGTATTCTGTACCCAGATTGACAGCAAAGGTCCTATGAAGGAAGATGCTGTTTGCCTCCAGGAAAAGAACCAACTGCAAACATGCACACAGAAGCATTCGTGTCTAATGCCATCTCTAGGGTGGGAGGGGTGTAAGGAAATGGAAAAAAAAGTTGCATGATAACTTTGTTATGTATTTAAAAGGAATACCAAATTGTACCTAATAAATCTGCAGTTTTAGGTACAATCCTTTTTTTTTTCTATTCCACCTCATTATGGAAATGCTTGTTTTGTTTCTTAAGTTCAGAATAAATAATAATAATAATAAATCCTCTCTAGTTCAACATTTATGAATGTGTCACTCCCAGCATGGTTTGGCTGGGGGTTATACCATTTACAAAGTTGACCTGCCTCTTCTGGGCAATGCCTCACTGAAGTCACTAGCTACCACACAGATGCCAAATGGCATAATATGGTACTTACCATATGCAAAGAGGATGCTCTAAACCAGGGGTATGTTGCAGTCAGCTTGAATTGGCTCTCTAGAGCTGATTATTATACTTTTCAATATGAATATTTACACTTCAGAAATGGGCAAATATCAATTAGGGCTTAAATTATTGTATTATTGACTAACTAGACTTATAAAGAAAATGTTAATTACGCCCACACACACATACACAGACATATAGTTATATGTCTGTGTATTTAGACATACATATAGGCATGTATATATATATATATAGGTATATATGCAGGTATGTATATATATAGGTGTATATATAGGTGTGCATACACACAACCTATATGTATGTATATGTACGTGTGTGTGTGTATATGCGTATGTGTATGTATGTATACATATATATATGTATATATATAAAACTTAGGCAGCTAGGTGGTGTAGTAGATAGAGTTCTAAGCCTGGAGTCAGGAAGACTTGAGTTCAAATCCAGCCTCAAAGTAGCTGTGTAACTCTTGGCAAGTCATTTAAGCCTGTTTGCCTCAGTTTCCTCATCTATAAAATAATCTGGAGAAGTTATGGCAAACCGCTCCAGTATCTTTGCCAGGAAAACCCCAGATGGGGTCATGAAGAATTGGACATGCCTGAAAAGATTCAACAACAATATTAAACTTTAAATGATGCCTTGTATACATTATCTTTCACATGCAGTTGGAGTTCTTTTTCCAGTAGTGGTGATGGATTGGTGCTGAACCATACACACTTTCTCAATCCATAGTTTCAAGACCAATAACATTCTTTTAGCAATGTTTAGGGATTCAGTCTCTGGGCACTAACAATATGAAATAACTAGCTACAGATACATAATACATTGCTATAGCTACACAGACAAAGTAATGCAAAGTGATGTATAATCTCAATATCTTAGTTGGAAAGGATCACAGAATTTATGCAGTCCAAATCTCTGGCTTTTACGTATAAGGAAACAAATTCAAAAAATTAAGTGACTTTGCCAAAGTCATTGGTGGAACCAAGACTAGACTCTCTTCTCTTTTGCCCTTTATTACAGCCAGGGCTAGATAAAGGAATTTTATTCTATTAATTTTGGAATGTTATTCTAGTTATGCTAGCTTTTCATATAACAGACAGCAATGCAATCTTCATATTCTTTACTTCTTATGATCCTGGCAACCTCATGGCCTGCCTTTTTCAAGAAGATTATTTTTCCAATAGTAGCAACAGATTTATGCTGTCATCCTCACTCTTACTCCACCAATAGCACTTTAGTCAGTCAATCAGTCAACAAGCATTTATTAAGCACTTATAGCATGCCAGGCACAGTGCTAAGTGTTGAGGATATAAATACAAGCAAAAAGAAAAGTCCCTTGAGTTCAAATCCAGTCTCAGATACTTGACACACTTACTAGCTGTGTGACCTTGGGCAAGTCACTTAACCCCAATTGCCCTGCCTCTCCCCCTCCAAAAAAAAAATAAGAAAAAGAATGTCAAAGAAAAAAAACTAACTTTGATAGACTTGGCTGTTCTCAGCAATACAAAGTTCAAAGACAGCCCCAAAGGTCTCATGATGGAAAGAGCTATCTATAACCAAATAAAGAACTATGGAGTCTGAATGCAGATTGAAGGAAACTATCTGCTCTCTTTTTTTCTATATCTTTTTTTGTTTTGTTTCTTCTTTCTCATGATTCACTCCATTGATCATGGTTCTTCTTTATGACTTGACTATTGTGTAAATATGTTTAATGCGAAAGTATATGTAGAACATATATTGGATTCCATGCTGTCTTGGGGGGAGGAGGGAAGGGAGGAAGGGGAATAAAATTTGGAACTCAAAAACCTGTGGAACTGAGTGTTGTAAACTAAAATTAAAAAAAAATCTTAATAAAAAAGAGAAAAGTCCCTGCTTTCAAGCAGCTTATGGTCTAACGGGAAAAAGGAAGCTGAGGGGAGAAGGAGTGGGGAATGAAGGTTCTATGCATGAGTGCTGGTGGTGGTGGTGGTGGTGGTGCTGGTGGTGCTGGTGGTGCTGGTGATGGTGGTGACTGGCTGCCGCTTGGTGGGAAAAGAAAACATGGCTGGTCTGTGCACACTCCTTAGATTGAGGTTCTGGAAAGACCCATCCAATCAGAGGAAGAGGCCAAAGTGGAGGGAGAGTTGGGGAAAGTATTTCCAAGGTGTGAATCTCAGGTTCAGAGTGATCTTCCAGGATTAAAAAGTTTCTAGATAATGACTGAGAAGTCTGGAGAGCAGCCTAGTGAGAGAAGATCCTTTCCCACTTTAGTTGGAAAGATTATATTGGAATTGGAGAGACTGTTATATTGGAAATAAGAACGAAGTTGAATTTTTTTTTTGCTTTTTGGCAGGGCAATTGGGGTTAAGTGACTTGCCTAAGGTCACACAGCTAGTACATGTGTTCAGTGTCTGAGGCCGTGTTTGAACTCAGGTCCTCCTGACTCCAGGGTCAGTGCTCTACTCACTGTGCCACCTAGCTGCCCTGGAAGTTGAATTCTTATCCCTTCTTTGCCAACCAGGGAGTTGGCAAAGATAAGCTTAAATGAGTAATTTAATCTCTAGATACCTCAGCTTTTTCATCTGTAAAATAATTAGATGATCTGTAAAATCTTTTTCCAATGTTACCATTTCATGATTCTATAATTAAGGGGCATACCAAATGTCACTGCCTGGTTATCAAATAATATCAGATCAGACAGAGATTAAAAAAAACTAATTTTTTTTTAAAGACAGTTGAGGAGCAGACCCAAGATGGCAGAGAAAAGGCAGGAAGTTGCCAGAACTCTCCCCAGTTTCCCTCAAAACATCTTTAAATCAAAACAAATTCTGAAGTGATGGAACCCACAAAAAAACAGGGTGGACAATTTTCTAGCCCAGGATAACTTAGAAGGACTGCAGAAAAGGTCTGTCTCACTTGAGTAAAAGGAGAGCAAAGGCCAGGGTAGGCAGTGTCTGGGCAAGCCAGTGGAAGGCCCTTAGCCCATGCACAGATCAGTAACTGAGGCCTTGAAGTCCCGACTAAGCAGGCCAGCAGCACAGCAAACCAGCTGCAAGGCCTCCACCCCCTGCACAGCAGGTGAGTTGCCACATCCAGAAGCCCTTGTACCACAAGTGGGAGACTAGGCCAGTCAACAAGCCAACCCCAGAGCAGCAAGGGAATGACCAGACCCCTCACCCCACTGCAAGAAGCTTAGCATTCCTATTAAAAACACTGAAAGCATAGGAATAAATGGAGTTTTCCTTAAAATGATAAGCAGTATCTGTCTAAAACCATAAGCAACAATTATATGAAATGGGGGTAAGCACAGAAGCATTCCCAATAATTTCAGGTGTGAAACAAGGATGCCCATTATCACTACTATTCTTCAATATTGTAGTAGAAATGCTAGCTTTAGCAATATGAGAAGAAAAAGAAATTGAAGGAATTAGAACAGGCAATGAGGAAGCAAAACCATCACTCTTTGCAGATGATACAATGGTATGTTTAGAGAATTTTAGAGAATCAATTAAAAAAGTACTTGAAACAATTAACAACTTTAGCAAAGTTGTAGGATATAAAATAAACCCAACAAAACATCAGCATTTTTATATATTACCAACAAAGACCAGCAGCAAGAGATTGAAAGATTGAAAGTTACTTAAAATAACTGTTGACAATATAAAACGTCTGGGAGTCTACCTGCCAAGACTAACCCAGAAACTACATGAACACAATTACTTCACCATGAACACAATTATTTCACACAAATAAAGTCAGGTCTGAACAATTGGAAAAATATCAATTTGTCATGGGTAGGTCAAGCTAATATAATAAAAGTGACAATTCTACCTAAATTAATTTACTTATTCAGTGTCATATCAATCAAACTATCAAAAAATTATTTTCAGAGCTAGAAAAAATAGTAACAAAATTCATCTGGAAGAACAAAAGGTCAAGAATACCAAGGGAATTAATAAAAAAAAAAAGCAAGGGAAGGTGGCCTAGTCATACAAGACCTAAAACTATATTATAAAGCAGCAATCAACAAAACTATTTAGTACCAGCTAAGAAATACAGTGGTGGATCAGTGGGATAGGTTAGGTACACATAGACATAGTAAAACCTATTGCTTGATAAACCCAAAGAGTCTAGCTTCTGGGATAAGACTTCACTATTAGACAAAAACTGGGAAAATTGAAAAATAGTATGGCAGAAATTAGGCATAGACCAACATCTTACACCATATACCCAGTTAAGGTCAAAATGGGTACACAATTTAGACATGAAAGGTGAAACTATAAGCAAATTAAGAGAGCAAGGAATGGTTTACTTCTCAAATCTATGAAGAATGGAAGAATTTATGACCAAACAAGAGATAGAAAACAATATGAGATGCAAAATGGATAATTTTGATTACATTAAATTAAAAATGTTTTGCACAAACAAAGCCAATGAAACCAAGAATAGAAAGGAAACAGAGTCCTGGGGGTGGAGCCAAGATGGTGGCTGGAAAACAGGGACTTGTATGAGCTCCCTCCCAGGTCTCTACAAAAACCTATAAAAATGGCTCTGAAGAAATTCTAGAACTGCAGAACCCACAAAATAGCAGACGGAAGCAGGGCTCCAGCCCAGGACAGCCTGGATGGGCGCTGAGTAAGGTCTATCACACAGAACTGGGAGCTGAGGGGAGAAGAGCCCAGCGTAAGCCATGCCTGGACCAACCAGAGTGGGAGCCAGGCAGAACAGGCCCTAGCGCCCTGAATCAGTGAGCTGTGCCAGTTACCAGACTTCTCAACCCCAAAACACCAAAGACAACAGAGAAGGTTAGTGGGAAGAGCTGCAGGGGACAGAGTGAAAGGAGTTCCCAGTTTGGCCACCGCCCTGGGGGGGAGGGGGCAGCGAGGGTGGTGCAGCTACAGAACTACAGCTGCAGTTGCTTCCAGCCCCAGGCCCACCTGGTGGGAGGAATTAAGTGGCAGATCAGAGCAGGAGTGCACAGCCTGCTGAAGATCTGAGTCACGGTCTGGGTTGGCAGTTCTTGGGGGAGGAGTAGCGCTGGTGTGGCAGAACTGGCTGTATAGAAATAGCTCTGAAAACAACAGCACATCCCCCCAAGTTTGGAACAAAGTACTCTCTACTCTACAAGCAGTCACACCCCGACGAAAAACTCAAAGGTCAAGTAGCTGGCTGGGAACATGGCCAGGCAGTGAAAATGGACTCAAATTCAGACTCAGACTTGGGAATCTTTCTTTGGTGACAAAGAAGACCAAAACATACAGCCAGAAGAAGTCAACAAGGTCAAAGAGCCTACATCAAAAGCCTCCAAGAAAAACGTGAACTGGTCTCAGGCCATGGAAGAGCTCAAAAAGGATATGGAAAAGCAAGTTAGAGAAGTAGAGGAAAAATTGGGAAGAGAAATGAGAATGATGCAAGAAAACCACGAAAAACAAGTCAATGACTTGCTAAAGGAGACCCAAAAAAGTACTGAAGAAAACAACACCTTAAAAAACAGACTAACTCAAATGGCAAAAGAGATCCAAAAAGCCAATGAGGAGAAGAATTCCTTGAAAGGCAGAATCAGCCAAATGGAAACAGAGGTCTAAAAGACCACTAAAGAAAATACTACCTTAAAAATTACATTGGAGCAAGTGGAAGCTAGTGACTTTATGAGAAATCAAGATATTAGAAAACAGAACCAAAGGAACGAAAAAGGGGAAGACAATGTGAAATATCTCATTGGAAAAACCACTGACCTGGAAAATAGATTTAGAAGAGATAGTTTAAAAATTATTGGACTACCTGAAAGCCATGATCAAAAAAAGAGCCTAGATATCATCTTTCAAGAAATTATCAAGGAAAACTGCCAAGATATTCCAGAGCCAGAAGGTAAAATAGAAATTGAAAGAATCCACCAATCACCTCCTAAAAAAGATCCCCAAAAGAAAACTCCTAGGAATATTGTCGCCAAATTCCAGAGCTCCCTGATCAAGGAGAAAATACTGCAAGGAGCCAGAAAGAAACAATTTGAGTATTGTGGAAACACAATCAGAATAACACAAGATCTAGCAGCTTCTACATTAAGGGATCAAAAGGCTTGGAATATGATATTCCGGAGGTCAATGGAGCTAGGATTAAAACCAAGAATCACCTACCCAGCAAAACTGAGTATCATGCTCCAAGGCAAAATATGGATTTTCAATAAAATAGAGGACTTTCAAGCTTTCTCAGTGAAAAGTCCAGAGCTGAATAGAAAATTTGACTTTCAAACACAAGAATCGAGAGAAGCATGAAAAGGTAAATAAGAAAGAGAAATCGCAAGGGACTTACTGAAGTTGAACTGTTTTGTTTACATTCCTACATGGAAAGATGATGTGAATGATTCATGAGAACGCAGTATTAGGGTAGCTGAAGGGAATACATATATATATATATATGTGTGTGTGTGTGTGTGTATGTATGATATCTAAAAAAAAAATCAAATTAAGGGATGAGAGAGGAATATATTGAGAGAGGGAGAAAGGGAGAGATAGAATGGGGTAAATTATCTTGCATAAAAGTGGCAAGAAAAAGGAGTTTGGTAGGAAGGGAAGAGGGGGCAGGTGAGGGGGAATGAGTGAATCTTGCTCTCATTGGATTTGACCTGAGGAGGGAATAACATATACACTCAATTGGGCATCTCACCACACAGGAAAGAAGGAGGAAGAAGATAAAAAAGGGGGGACAATAGAAAGCAGGGCAGATAGGGGGAGGAGGTAATCAATAGCAAACACTTTCAAAAAGGGACAGAGTCAAGGGAGAAAATTGAATAAAGGGGGATAGGTTAAAAAGGAGCAAAATATAGTTAGTCTTTCACAACATGATCATTGTGGAAGGGTTTTACATAATGATACACATGTGGCCTATGTTGAATTGCTTGCCTTCTTAGGGAGGGAAGAGGGGAGAGAATTTGGAACTCAAAGTTTTAAAAACAGATGTTCAAAAAAAGTTTTTGCATGCAACTAGGAAATAAGATACACAGGCAATGGGGCATAGAAATTTATCTTGCCCTACAAGAAAGGAAGTGGAAAGGGGATGGGAGGGGAGTGGGGTGACAGAAGGGAGGGCTGACTGGGGAACGGGGCAACCAGAATACATGCCATCTTGGAGTGTGTGGGAGGGCAGAAATGGGGAGAAAATTTGTAATTCAAACTCTTGTGAAAATCAATGCTGAAAACTAAATATATTAAATAAAAAAAAAAGAAAGGAAGGAAGCAGAAAGCTGGGAAACAATTTTTACAGCCAGTGTCTCTGATAGAGGCTTCATTTCTAAAATATAGAGAGAATTGAGTCAAATTTATAAGAATACAAGTCATTTCCCAACTGATAAATGGTCAAAGGATATGAACAGGCAGTTTTCAGAGGAAGAAAGTAAAGCTATCTACGGTCATATAAAAATGCTCTAAATCACTATTTATTAGAGAAATGCAAATCAAAACAACTCTGAGGAACCACATCAGACCTATCAGATTGTATAATATGACAGGAAAGGAAAATTATAAATGTTGGAGAAGATGTGGGAAAATTGGAACACTAATGCATTGTTGGTGGAGTTGTGAACTGATCCAACCATTCTGGAGAGCAATTTAGAGCTATTTCCAAAGGGCTATAAACCTGTGCATACCCTCTGATACAGCAATACCACTACTAAGTATGCCCAAAGGGATCATTAAAAAGGGAAAAGGACCCACATCTACAAAAATTTTATTTTAATAATATTTATTTTATTTATTAGCAAATATTTATTTAGCTCTTTTTGTGGTGGCCAAGAATTGGAAATTGAGGGGATGCCCATCAATTGGGGAATGCCTGAACAAGTTGTGGTATATGAATATAATGGAATACTATTGTACTATAAGAAATGATGAGCAGGCAGACTTCAGAAAAACCTAAAAATGCTTACATGAACTAATGCTGAGTGAAGTAAGCAGAACCAGGAGAACATTGTACGTAGTAACAGCAACTTGGGCAATGATCAACTCTGATAGACTTAGCTCTTCTCAGCAATACAGTGATCCAAGATAATTCTAAAAGACTTGTGATGGAAGATGCTATCCACAGCCAGAGAAATGATAGAATCTAAATGCAGATTGAAGCATACTATTTTCACTATCTTTATTTTGTCTGTGACTTTTTTCCTTTTGTTCTGCTTCTTCTTTCCCAACACGATTAATGTGGAAATATGTTTACATAATTGCACGTGTATAACCTATATCAGATTACTTGCTGTCTTGAGAGGTGGTAGGGGAGGGAGAGAAGAAAAAAATTTAGAACTCAAAATTTTATAAAAAATTAATGTTAAAAATTGTCTTTATATGCAATTGGAAAAAAGTAAAATACTATTTAAAAGAGAAAAAGGACAGTTTTTAGGGATTTAAGGTTATTAGCATGATCTTTATCCTCTTCTCACCCCCTAAATGTAGCTATGATCCAAGGCTTAGTCCTAGCCTTCTTTTCTCTGTCTCTACTCTCTTCCTCGGTGATCTCACCCAAGTCTCATGAGTCCCATTATTACTCCAGAGAGGAGAAAGATCAATGTGCGCCATAATAATCAGTAACAGTAAACTGCTACATTTATATATCTAGGAGACAACTCCCTAATCTATATACTCATGTCCTAAGTCTCTCCTTTGAACTCCAGTCCTGCAATACTAACTGCTTACTGGATAGCTCCACCTGAATATGTCAGTCAATAAACATTTATTAACCACCCACTATTTGCCAAGTACTATCCTAGGCCCCGGAGATACAAAAAGAGGCAAAAGACAATCTCTAGACTCAAAATCTAATGGGGAAGACAACAAGCAAATAAATATGTACAAACAAGCTACATACAGGATAAACAGGAAATTATTAAGAGAAGAAAGGCACTAGAATTAAGAGGGAAAGGCTTCCTATAGAAGGCGGGAATTTAGTTGGGGACTAAAGGAAGCCAGGGAAGTCTGTAGGTAGAGATGAGGAGGGAGAGCATTGCAGCCCTGGGAAGCCAGAGAAATGCCTGAAGCAGAGAGATGGAGTGTCTTGTTCATGGAAGAGCATGGAGGCCAGTGTGGCTGGCTCAAAGAGTGCAGAAGGGGAGTAAGGTGTCAGAAGATTAGAAAAGTAGAAACATGTTAAGAAAGATTTTGAATACCAAACAGAGCATTTTGTATATATTCCTGGAGGCAATAGGAAGCCACTGAAGTTTATTGAGAAGTGAGGTGATATGGTTGGACCTGCATTTTAGGAAAATCAATTGATTGGCTCTATGGAGAATGGATTGGAGTGGGGAGAGACTTGAGACAGCAGACCCACCAGCCTGCCATTTCAGTAGTCCTGGTATGAAGTGATGGGGGCTTATCCAAGTGGTGTTGCAAAGGTAAAATAACAGGCCTCGGCAATAGGTTAGATATGGCGGGTGAGAAATAATGAGGAGCTGAGGATCACATCTAGGTTTTGAGCCTGGGGGACTGGCAGGATGATGGTATTGCCCCCTATAAACTCAATCTGTCTATGACCAAATTAATCACCTTCCCCCTCCCCAACTTTCCCCCCTTAAACCTGCTCCCCATGCCAACTTTCCTATTCCTAATAAGGATTCCACCATTCTCCTAGTCACCCAGGATCAAAACCTTTGAGGCATCTTTGATTAGGCGTCCTCTCTCAATGCCTTACCCCCTCCATCCACTTGCCAATGACTATCCATTTTGGATGCAGCTATGAATAGAGTACTGGGCCTGGAGTTAGGAAGACTCATCTTCCTGAGTTCAAATCCAGCCTTAGACACTTACTAGCTATGTGACCCTGGGCAAGTCACTTAATCCTCTTTGCCTTGGTTTCCTCATCTGTAAAATGAGCTGGAGAAGGAAATGGCAAACCACTCCAGGATCTTTGCCAAGAAACCCCAATTGGGGTTACAAAGAGTCAGACACAACTGAAAAATGGCTGAACAACAAACATTTTACTTCCCTAACCTCTCTTGAACTTGTCCTATTCTCTCCACTCATGCTGCTGCCACCTGAGTTCAGACCTTCACCAAGGCTTATCCAGGCTATTATAAAAGATTCTTAATCTTTTCCCCTGTTTCAGTCTTCTTCTCCATTACATCCTTCCCACGGATGCCCAAATAATCTTCCCAAAGCACAGGTCTAAGCAGGTCATTCCTCTGCTCCCAAACCTTCAATGGCTCTCTATTGCCTAAATAAAATACTTAGTCTGACAGAGTCCCCTACAATCCACCCCCAACCTACCTTTCCAGCTTGACTTCATATTGCTCTTGTTTCTACACCCCACACTCCAGCTATACTTCTCACCTCCTCACTTGTGCATATTTACACAGGACGCTCTTCAGGTCTGGAATGTATCTCCTCATCTCTACCGGTCCTCTTCTGTCAGGGCTCAACTCTGGTGCCTCTTCTTCCATGCAGCATTTTCTGATCCACCACCTACCCTTAGCCTTCCTTCCCTCAAATTTTCCTAGAACACTTTGTGTAGAAATCACCTTTCCTCCCTTTTATCCCCTGTTTACATCTTGGTTTTCTATATACATCCGTTATGTGTATTCGGTAGACTATAAGCTCCCTAGGGGCAGGGTATGTACCATTTTTCATGCTTGTATCCCTAACATGGCTCTTTTGCACATTTGCAGTTGTTCAGCTATATCTGACTCTTTGTGATCTCATTATGGAGTTTTCTTGGAAAAGAAACCGGAGTAGTTTGCCATTTCCTTCTCCAGTTCATTTTACAGATGAGGAAACTGAGGCAAACAGGGTTAAGTGACTTGCCCAAGGTCACACAACTAGTAAGTGTCTGAAGCTAAATTTGAACTCGGGTCTTCCTGACTCTAGACCTTGCATTCTATCCACTGATCCACCTAGCTGCCTCCAAGGCAAACAGGGGTTAAGTGACTTGCCCAGGGTCACACAGCTAACAAGTGTTTGAGGGCAGATTTGAACTCAAGTCTTCTTGACTCCAGGCCCACTCAGCCATCTAGCTGCCTCCTAACTTTTGTACATGGTTTATGCTTTAAAATGTTGTCGAACTGATTTTTTTTTAAATGAGTGAACAGGAATAGGGGAGTGGAATTCTTATACCCTAGCTTGCTAACTCCAGAGTCCCTTTAAGCTATAGATCTTACAAACCCTCCAAAAGCTCAGTCTCCCAGTAAACACAGGAATGGCTGAAAACACTGGACATCTTTTCTTTCTCCTCTCCCGATTCAACTGAAAAAGTCTCTAAGACAGTCTGAGTTTTTTTTCTTTAAAATGTCTCATTACCACCCTGGAAACAGCAGAGGAACATTTGCTCGATGCTGTTAAATCTTCATTTTCTGGAGTGGAGGAGAACTTCCTGCTGGAGCCCACTCTGAAGCCCAGGGACGATTAGAGGATTGGCCTCAACAGCTCTTCCTGCTGACCCTCTGACATTTTGCTATTGATCACAGAAATGAAATTAGAAGGTGGACCTTAACCATCTTCTGGTCCAAACCCCTCATTTTATAGCCTTGTTTTTTTCTATTTGTCTTCTATTTAAATTGCCCCTTGCTTAGTCAGAGACAATGGGAAGGACCTGGGACAGGGCTGCCCACTCCATACTCCATTGAGTAAACACTTGGTGCCTGACAGATTTCCTCTTGGCTTAGCTGTCTGGCATTGGTTTCAGGTCAGCATCAGGAAGTCAGGCTCTTATTTTAGAGTGCCCTCCCTCTGCTGGTCAGTGCTGAAAAAAGGAAAACCAAAGTGTGCAGCTGGTTTGTAGATGAATTTTGGATTTCCTTGGGTTTCATTGCCCCCTTTCCTAACTCCAGAGCTTGATGCCACTCCCCAGCCACTGCCCAGTCAGTCAATAACCATCTATTAAGCACCTGGTAGTATCAGGAACTGTGCAAAGTTTTAGAGATACAAAGAAAGGCAAAAAGCCCCTGCCTTTATTTTTTTTTTAAAAAGTAAATAATCTGAAATGGAAATTCATGATCTTACATTGAATCCTCTCTTCATATTGTACTGTGTACGTGGAAATGTTCTCTTTTTATTTAAGTTCAAAATGCATGAAAATTTTTAAAAAAAGACAATTCCTGCTCTCAAGGAGTTCAGGATCTAATTGGAAAGATAACATGCTAACAACTACATATAAAAAAGATAAAATGTAGATAGATAATCAGAGGAAGTTAAGGAAGCCAGTAGGGGAAGATGAGGAAGGAAGAGAATTCCAGTCTAGGGGAACAGAGAAAATATACAAACCTGGGTTATAGGAAAGGAAAGCTATTCTTGACAAAGAGAAAGCTCTTGTGCATATAGCCCTGGTAAACTCTGGTAGGGATTGGGTGGGGTCAGAGATGACTAATCACTACTAATCAATACCAGAATATCTCCATATCCCATGAAGCTGTGCTCTCCTGATTGAGCCAAAGATCTCACTAGGAATTTTGGCTGTTGGGGCAGCTAGATGGTACAGAGAGTAGAGCACTGGCCCCAGAGTCAGGAGGACCTGAGTTCAAACTGGTCTCAGACACTTGACACACTTATTAGCTGTGTGACCTTAAGCAAGTCACTTAACCCCAATTGCCCCACCTTACCCCCTTTGGGCTGTCATATCATACCACTGACTCCTATTGAATTTGTGGCAAGGAAAAAAAAAACCTCAGATCCTTTTTTGACAAACTACTTACCATGCCTCCCCATCTTGATTCCTAATAAGAGTGGAAGTAGCTCTGGGTTCTCAAAGGATATGCTGGTAAAAGACAAGTTGCAGCAGGTTTTACCCAGACAAAAGAATTTTAGGCTCAATCATTAAGGAGCAGGTAGCTTTACTTGTCTACAGGCAACTAGATGGTGTAGTGTATAGACAACTTGTGAGGATCAAATGAGATAATGTTTGTAAAGAACTTAGCACAGTGCCTGGCACATAGTTGGTGCTTAATAAATGGTTGTTTCTTTCTTATCTTAAGTCAGAAAGGCTCAACGACACTGGCCACTAGGTCATTAATTATTTGATCAAGAAAACCTCATACTGAGGCAGGGAGGAATTCAGATCTGTGTCAGTGGAGGAAATACACTGAAGAAAAATAGATTTTTTATAATGAAAACATATGTCTGAAAATTGATGGCGACTGGCTTAGTTTCACCAATACAGAAGAAAAAAATCGAAGTCAGAGAAAGTGATTCAAATGTTGACCACACCACTATTTAGTACCAGTATTAGCTTGGGTAAGTAAGTCATTTAACCTCTCTGGTCTCAATTTCCTCATTTGTCAATTGAGGGGGTTAGCCTAGAAGATGAGTTGTAAATCTACCATCCTCTGATCTTAGAGATTTGCAATAATTCCTGCTGTGGAATGGGCTCATTTCATCACTATGCCTCCCTCTAGACTATCGTTCTAGTCTATCAGAGAAATTCAGGGCTAAGCGGTCCGTCAAAGAATTTTCTGATTCATCCGTTTGACTCCTGGCAAAGCCACATCCAAAACATCCCAGATTTCCCTTAAAAAAAACCTCTCCAGAGGAGAGGACACACCACTAGCTATTTTCGTGAGATATATATTTCCAGTATTTCATAATCCTTATAGCCTTCAAGTTCTTTGTCCCAGTGCAGTCTAGAACAATCTTGTTCTGTAAATGTCAGAGGGCATAACTAGGACCAAGAGACAAAGTTATGAAGAAGTAAATTGAGGGAAAAAACAGAGCTATCCAAAAGGGAAATATGCTACCTCAGGAGGTGTTAGATGGCCCCTCCCTGGAGATCCTCAATTAAAGGCTAGATGAGATCCTGTCAGGGATGTTATGGAAGGGGTGCTTGTTCTGATGTTCATTGTAGGATCTCATGGTCCAAGTCCCTTCCATCTCTGAAATTCTGCCAATCAATCTCCTTCATCCTCCACTCAGTATCCATAGCAAAGAGTCAGTCACTAGATGGTGCATAAATCTCTTCACATCCTCGAAGACAGTTATGACCTGAGCTACTAAGAATTCAGTAAAGGAAATTCTTTTGAATTTTCGGCATATAGCCTGGCATCAAAGATGTGATTACGCTAAGGTTAGGCTCCTCAAGCCTTAGAGGATTGCCTCATACAAACAGAGGCAACAGCTTCCTGCTGTGTTGTTCAGTTGTTTAGTTGTGCCCGACTCTTCGTGACTCCGTCTGGGGTTATCTTGGCAAAGATACTGGCATGGTTTGCCATTTCCTTCTCCAGCCCGTGGAGTCACAAGGAGTTGGATGTGGCTGAACAAAACTATGCACCAGGCACTGTGTTAAATGCTTTTCACAAATATTATCTCATTTGATCCTCACAGCAGCTCTGGGAGGTAGGTGCTATTATCATCCTCCTTTTACAGTTCAGTTTGCCCAGGGTCGCAGAGCCAATGAGAGTCAGAGACTGAATTTGAACTCAGGTCTTCCTAACTACAGGTTCAGCACTCTACCACATCACCATGTGCCTCTACAAGAAAAAATACAGGTAGTAGGCATTTGAATATAAAGTCTAAAAAAAAGTAGAGGGTGATGCAGCTAGATGGCTCAGTGAATAAAGCACTGGCCCTGGAGGCAGGGGGACCTGAGTTCAAATTCAGCCTCAGACACTTCACATCTACTAGCTGTGTGACTTTGGGCAAGTCACTTAACCCCAATTGCCTTGCCTCCCCCCTCCAAAAACAAAAAAAACAAACAAAAATATAAATTTGGCCTCGGACACTTGACATTTACTAGCTGTGTGACCTTGGGCAAGTCACTTAACCCCAATTGCCTTGCCTTCCCACATCCAAAAAAGAGTAGGGGAGGAGGAAACAGTATTTCTACCAGCCCCTCAATGCTAGTGTCTTCCCCCTTGAGATTATTTCCCATTCACGGTGTATAGATTTGGTATTGACTTAGTTGTTTGCATATTGTCTTCCCTGTTAGAAGCTCCTTGAGAGCAAGAACAGGGTTCTTGCCTTTCTTTGTACCCCTAACACATAGCACAGTGCCTGTCATACTGTGAGAGTTTAATAAGAGCTTGACTGACTGATTGATTGACTGTGCTCAAGGAACTTCCAGTGTCTTATAATGTCACCAGTTGGTTAAAACATGATGCAAATGAGGTCAGAGATAAAAGGTAATGTTCCTCCT
This sequence comes from Trichosurus vulpecula, assembly GCF_011100635.1. Classification (NCBI taxonomy): domain Eukaryota; kingdom Metazoa; phylum Chordata; class Mammalia; order Diprotodontia; family Phalangeridae; genus Trichosurus; species Trichosurus vulpecula. The sequence goes on from NC_050574.1 coordinate 178,028,587, forward strand.
TGGTTTGGGAGTCTGTTTGTTTTTTCACATTCAAGTAATGAGTGAATTGAGCTTTCTGACATCAAACCATAGGGGAGAGGTACACAAAAGGAAAACCTGACTTGTGGAAGTCTGACAGGAAGCGGGGGTTTTGCAACACCAAAGATCATATACACTACTGTCAAGTCCACATCCTCACACACATCCACACCTGCTTCCTGATGCCTCTCCACCTGGACCGAGATAATTCAGTGCTGAAAGGCATAAAAGACTCATGGCTTAGAGGCAACGTTGGTCATAGGTGTGATCCCCATATTAGCAAGTTAGTTATTCCACTGTCACAGGTAACACCCCCAAATCCAGACAGACATCTAACAAAGGAGGCTGCAGATGGGGATTTTTATGACTTGATATGGGTCCATTGTCATTTTTGGAAATTCTTGGAAAAATTCTCCCAGTGATCAGGCAGTGACAGAATCTTGGGCTCATAGAATCTTAAAGTTGAAAAGGATCATTAAAGGTCATTTAATTAATATCCAGAGCAATGCAACATTCTTGCCAAGAAGTCATCTGTCTTCACTTCAATACCACCCCCCAAGAAACAGAAAGCTCATTGTTTCAAAAAATAGCCAGGCAATTCCACTTGGGGGATAGCATTAATTGTTTTGGGGTTTTTTTTAGAGTGTTCTGGGTATTTACTGTTTTACAACAGAAAGCCCAACACAGATCACCATAACTGCCAACTGGTCATCCGTGCAAAATAGTCTATATGGTGTTTAAGTACAAATGGGAAACATGATTTAAAAAAATTGGGGGGGTCAGTCATGTACAATCTTAATGACTCTATTTAGGGTTTTCTTGGCAAAGATACTAGAATGGTTTGCCATTTCCTTCTCCAGCTCATTTAACAGATGAGGATACTGAGGCAAACAAGGTCAAGTGATTTGCCCAGGGTCACCCAGCTAGTAAATGTCTAAGACCAAATTTGAACTCAGGTCTTCCCGACTCCAGGGACAGTGCTCCATTTAATGCACCACCTAGCCACCCTCCCCCCAATAAATACTTAAATACAAATTTATGGTCCTGTAAAATATCATTTAAAGTAGATAATCTAAGTTGATCTGCCTCCTTGGACCCACAGTAACTGTTATTTTCCCAAAAACCAATAGAATCAATACACTGAATCATCAACAATTCCATTGTGTGAATAATAAATCACAATAAACGAGTCCCTTTTTCTAAGAGCTTTCCCTGACTCCTCTACAAACATGATCTGGCCTAGATAAAAAGGCAACAGGAGTTTCTTGAAGGTCAATTGTCCAAAATGCTAAGTATGGTTAAGTACTCTACATGATCTCTACTCACCTTTTCCATCTTTTCTTAGATTATTTTCTTCAATTTATCATACAGGACAAGCATGAAAGATCCACCCATGCCTCTAACACCCTTGAAGAAAGCTTTGCCACCTTCATCATCAGCAATCTTCCTCCAGCAGTCAAGTGTCCCATTGTACATGATATCAGGAACTTTGCGCCCAGACTACATCATTCACCACCTTACAGCCATCGCTATTTGTGCAATCATTCAGCCAGTTTATTACAATATGAGTCTTCCTAGAATCTGGGAGCCTACTTTTTCCTGTATCATAGCTTCCAAAGTAGGCTGTTTTATAGATAATAATACCCTACCCTGAGACATTGAAACTGTGATATAAGCCATGAATTCCATCGGACTTGGTGATTTTCACAAGGCATTCTCCCAGGACTTTGGATTCTCTCTCAGGGCCAGATTTCCCAACATCAACTGCCAGAGAGTTCTCACAAAATCCAAAGGGTAGACAAAGCAGAGAAAAGCGACTTCAGATGCACCACCAGAGGCAAAATTACTAGCAAACTACCTGCAAAATTGTGTGTTTGTCCACTGCTTCCAAAAACACCTGCTTTTATTTATCTTTAAAGGCAAAGTTAAAGGCCTGGATGGGGAAATAGCTAGTGATATTTGCCAAGTTACCCAGCCAGAAGCCTTTGTTCCTTTGGAATTCAGACTATAAAAATCCATTGTGCCTTTCCACAGCGTATCTGCAGCAATTTGTTACTTGCTAGCTGTACCTGCAACAGCAGCTTGACTCTCTTGATGGGAGCCACCTCCTCTTGGAGATAGCAGTGACAATGTCCACCAGCCAGGAAGTCCTTGGCAAAGGAGATGGTCTGTTCCATCATGATTACAGAGGGCCAGGTGGTGGAGTTGGAGAAGGAGAGTTGACGCGAGAGGGCCAAAAGCCTGTGAAGGAGTTGAGCTTACACAGCCAGATAGAGTTAATTGTTAGAGAGTGTTCTTCCTCCCAGTGAGCTGAAACCAACCTCCTTGTAATTTATGACTATTTATTCAATTTATGCTCTCTTGAGCTAAATAGAATAATTATAATTATTCCTTTTAGAGGCAGCATGGTAAATTGAAAAAATTACTGAATTTTGAATCAAGGGAACTTGATGTAAATCCCAGCTCTACAACTGATTACCTGAGGGATCTCAGGCAAGTCACATAGCCTCTCAGAGCCCCAGTTCTTCATCTGTAAAAGGACGGCATTAGACTGAACGACCTCTACAAGCCCTTCCAGCTCTAAACGTAGGATCTGTTTCCTCTTCCGTATTTAATGTAATTCAATAAAGTTAATTAACACGGCAAACACTGGGGATATGAGGCAGTGTTGTATGTTAAAAAGAATACTGGACCTGGAGGCAGAAGATGGATTAAAATACCAGCTGTACCTCTTATTACCCAGGTAAGTGATTTCCCTTCCCTGGGCTTCACTTTTTTCATCTGCAAAATAAGGCGCTTTTTTTCTTCTTTTAAATTAAGGAAGAGGCATGGGAAAGGAAATAAATGTTTGTTTCAGCTTAGCACAGTGCCTGACATATAGTAGGAACTTAATAAATACTTATTGAATTAATTGAAAGAGAAAAGGAGAGTTTATGAGAATAGAGGAGAGGAAGAAACTAGAGAGGAGAAGAGAAGGAGAAAGGAGGAGGGGAAGGGAGGAGAGGCATTGGACTTAATGACCCTCAGATGTCCCTTTCAGGTCTATAATCCTATGATCTCTGTCCTCCAAAGGGTAACAGTCTAGGAACGTGACAGAGGGTAATATTCCAAAAAAAATAGAAACATCACGGATGATATTTTTTTACCACTAAAAGGCAGCCAAAAAACCCAGCAGCAATTGTGAACATGTGTCTGTTGTTTCATCCCCTTAAAAATCTTTATGAGAGTGATCTATGCATATATCAAAGGTATCCTTGATGAAAACATGAGAAGGAAACCGGAAAGCATTCACAGATAATTTTCTACAGTAGATTACATCTTCAGAGTCAAACAAATTAATTATAGAGAAGTGGGCCTGCCTCTACATGTAAGATATATGTATATGTTTGCCTCATTCATAGCTCAAATGTGTTGGCACTACTCCCAGGTGGCATGGACAGATATGATCTGGGGATTTGACATACCTCTACATACCTTTATATATAGTATGAGTACAGCTATGATGGCACTGTCCGTAGCCTAGTTGGGGGAGGGGCAGGAAAGATCCAGGCATATTCTCCTCTAATCTCCAACGGGGGCTAGAATTGTATCTATCTGCCACCATTCAAACGTTGCTAATCTCAGGGTATATGTCTAGGTTAAGAATGAAAGGTTTCATCACTGATCACTCTTGGGAGGATGGAGGGAATAGGGGAATAAAGGAGTCCTTAATTTACACTCTCTAGTTTAGCACCTTCCCACCAAATGCTAATTACACAAAAGCCATCACAAATATTGAGTAAATATTTATCCAAGCCAAACACTATACAGAAGTCAAAGAAGTTAATCAGATAGGAATAGGCCAAAAACACACTATAGCAAAGGAAGTCTTTGGCTGGAAGTGAGATAAAAATACATCAGTTTGGACATGGAGGAAAGAAATAATCTCACTCATGGAAATCCATTCTTAGGGGTTGCAAGTGCTGGAAGTCAAGGGACTGATGGGAGCCTGTTTCCCTACTGTCTGTGACCATATAGACTCCCATTAACCATTCAGAAGTTCATACTTTGCCTCTTTGAATCTCTTTTAAACTGTCTCCAACAAAGTGAAGCAAGTTCCTTCTCCTTCAAACAGCATCAAGACTCAGTATTCTCTCAACCAATCAGGACTCGAAAGGCTATCCCTCAGGAAAGCTGTGCCACCATGGGGTAGAAACAGGGTTACAAAAGTTTGTGGTGTACCTATTTTGTGTTCATTTTTTAAAGCATTTGATTCAGTCAAGCAAAATACAGCCTTAAATTTAGGCTCTTCTCAAATGAGGTGATTCCCTTTCATATTTAATAACATAGAAGAGCCCAGGATAGAGGGTATCATGGAGACAAGTCTATTCAGCAATCTGCTTACTAAGGATCAAGAACAAAAGAGGGCAACATGTTTATCTTATGTATTCCTTAGTGTCATAGATGGTATCTTGTACAGAGTCCATATAAAAGAGAGATTTCTCCTATGGATAACAAAATTCTATTGATTTTCCCATTCACAGATTACATTGTACAGACAGCATAAGAGTCTAGGCCAAAACAAGGCCTATTCAGTGAAGACCCATGGTTATTCAGCAGAGATATCCCTGGTGACCTATAATGAAAAAAGACAATGTGTATGAAAAGCACATATTGCCCCAATAGCAATAAACACATGCAAAAGCAGTTCTCTCTCTCTCTCTCTCTCTCTCTCTCTCTCTCTCTATATATATATATATATATATATATATATATACGTATATATATGTATATACACATACATATATACACATATATTATGTGTGTGAGTGTGTATGTACATATGAAGATATATTTATATAGATATGTGTATGTATATTTACATATTTTTCATGCGTGTGTATGCACACACATATATATAGACACTCACTATAGCTATATAATGAACTGTGCCTGGAACTGAACTGGTCAGAGAAGGAGATAAAACTTGACCGTATCTGAGACATTTTGTTGCACTGTACATTATCCCAAGCTTAAGCAAAACCCAATGTTTTTATTACCAATATTCTCCCCATAATGATACATGTCTCCAAACCACGATCAGAAGAATGAGCATTTCAGGAGATCCAAAAGGCGATGGAGAAATACCAAGTGGATGCAAATAGGCTGCACCCTATTAGCCAATGAAGAAGTGCCATAAAATAATGAGAGCTAGCATTTATAAAGTGCTTTCAGGTCTGTAGAGCACTTAGCATACATTACCTCATTTGATCCTTACAACAGCCTGTGAGGTAGATGCTATGAGTGTCTCCACTGAACAGATAAAGAGGCTGAGGTTCAAAGGGGGAGCTGACTTACCCATGGCCACCCAACCATAAGGGTCAGAGATGGGATTTGAACTCTAGTCTCTCTGGTCTCAAAGTTTCTCACTCTTTACACAGATGACCAAAAAAGTGGGCCAATGGAAGGGAAATGAGGAGTTAGCATATAGACGGGCTAAGTACTACCCTAGTAGCCACAAAATGTTAAAAGAACAAGAGAAAAAATTCCAGGAAGATGGGTAGAGCTAGCATTTATATAGTGTTTAAGGTTTACAAGATAGCTTTACGTAAGCTACCTCATTTTGGTCCTCACAACCCTGGGATATAGATAATTATTATATAGAAAATTATAGATAATTCCCATTTATAGATATTCTCATTTTATAGACCTAGGTTAAGCGACTTGCCCAGGGCCACACAGTTAGTAAGTGTCTCAGGGCTTCCTAACTCTAAGTCCAGAGTTCTGTCCAATGGGCCACATAGCTGACTGATAATAGCTAACATTTACATAGCTGGTTAAGGTTTGCCAATCATTTTGCTTAGCTGTTATTATTATCCCCATTTTTCCAAATGAGAAAACTGAGACTGAGATAGATTCAGTGTCAATATCAGTCAATAAACATTTTAAGTACCTACTATGTGCCAGGCACTGTGCTCACTGCTAGGGATACAAAGAAAAGTAAAAAACAGGCCCTGGCCTCAGTGAGCTCATAACATATTAAAGAAGACAACGTGCAAATGGCTATGTATAAACAAGATATATATAGGATAAAATTGGTGGGAAGGGAGAATCATTTGTAGAAGGTGAAATTTTAGCTGGGACATGAAGGAAGCCAGGAGGTGGAGGTGAGGAGGGATAACATGGGAAGACTTGCATGAAATAATGAAGAGCTAAATGAGCAGAACCAAGAGAACATTGTATACAGTAACAGCAATATTGTTTTAAGAACAACTTTGAGCTAGTAAGTCATTTTGACTATTATAAATACTCAAATAAACCATAAAGGACATATGTAGAAAGACACCATCTGCATCCAGAGAAAGAACTGATAGAAGTATGTATAGTATACTTTTGCATATGTACCTCTTTGTGTCTAATAGTGGCCATCTCTAGGATGGGGGTGGAGGGGGAGAAAAAAAGAAATTTATCTGATAACTTTGTTGTATATTTAAAAGGAAGAGCAAATCATACATAGCAGATTTTCAGTTTCTTGTGCAATCGCCTTTTTTGTTATGCTGTGTTATAGAAATACTTGTTTTATTCCATAAATTATAAATAAAATAATTTTTATTAAAAGAAGAAAAAATGAGGAGAGAAAGCAGTCCAGGCATGAGGGACAATCAGTGAAAATGTCCAGAGCCTAGAAAGGAGTATCTTGTGTTACAAAAAGAAGGTTAGTGTCATTGGATCTCAGAGTAAGAAGAGGTGTGAGAAGACTGGAAAGGTATGAGTGGGTGAAGGTTTGGTTCTGAAGAGCTTTGAAAACAGAATTTGCTCCTAGAAGTGATAGGGAGCCACTAGAATTTAGTGAGTAGGGGAGTGATATGGTTAGACTTGCACCTTAGGAAGATCATTTCAATAGCTGGGGGAGGATGGACTAGAGTGGGGAGAGACTCATGGGAGGCAGACCAACCTGAGCAGCCCAGCTCAACAGTCCAGGTTTGAGGAAATGAAAACCTGCACCAAGGCGATGGCAGTATCAGAGGATAGAAGGAGACATATTTAAGAGATGTTATGAAGATAAAATTGACAGGCCTTGAGAACAGATTGGATATGGGGATGAGTAAGTGAGGCATTGATAGTGACACCTACATCGAGAGCCAGTAGGACTAGGAGGATGGTAGTAACCTCTATTAATAGGGAAGATTAGAAAGGAGGAGTTAGAGGAAAGATAATGAGCCCAGTTTTAGATATATTCAGTTAAAGATTTCTACAGGACATTCAGTTTGTGATGTCCAAGTGGCATTTGGAGATGTGAAACAAGAGGTCAGCAGAGCGGCTAGGGCTAGGTAAGTAGATCTGAGAACCATAACCATAAAAATAATAATTGAATCTATGTGAGTCAAGGAGATCCCCAAGAGAAATAGCATAAAGGGGAGAAAAGAGGACCCAGGACAAAGCCCTGTAGGACATTCATGATTCGCAGAGACCTGGATGAAGAAAAGAAGGCTGAAGAGGTAGAGCCAAGATGGAGGAGTAAAGGCAGGGACTCACTTGAGCTCTTCTCCAAACCCCTTAAAATGGCTTTAAATAATGACTCTGAATAAATTCTAGAGCAGCAGAATGCACCAAAATGATGGAGTGGAACGATTATCCAGCCCAAGACAACTTAGAAGGTCAGCAGGAAAGATCTGTTGCACCAGGGTGAGAGAGGAGAACAGTCTAGCACAGGCCTTGCCAATGCAGACCTGGCCCCAATAAACTTGGAGCAGGACTTAGGAGTGACTGAATCAGTAGCAGCAGCTGCTGCTGCTGCTTCCAGAATTCTCAGCCTACAGATAGTAAGAGGGTTGAAGAACTGATCAGAAAAAGATTACAGGGGTCTCTTTGCTGGCACTGAAGCAGAATTCTGTTGCTTTGTCCATACTCGGATCAGGGTCACAGTCCTGGTTGGCAGTCCCAGGACGGGGAGGGGCACTAGCATAGCAGAGCTTGTGGCCACAGTGGAGGGGAGCCACTCCAGGGCAGAAAAGAGTGTTTGTGGTAACTCACAGACCAGATCACAGGCCAGGAGAGGAGTAAACACCTCTCCTTAGATGATACCATCTTGGAAGAACTGAAAATGTGCAGGTCCCTAGAAGTATCTCTGATAACAGCTGCACAAAACCCCTAAAGCTTGAGACAGTACACTCTTCACCCCAGAAGCAGAGCTCTACTTTAACAAAGAGTTAAAAGTCAAGTAATAGTCTGGGAAAATAAGCAAACAACAGAAAACAAATTCTGACCATAGAAAATTACTATGGTGAGAAGGAAGAGCAAAACACACACTAAGAAGATAACATAATCAAAGCTCCTACATCAAAGCCTCCAAGAAAAATATGAATTTGTCTCAGGCCATGGAAGGGCTCAAAAAGGATTTTGAAAATCAAATAAGAGAGACAGAGGAAAAATTGGAAAGAGAAATGAGAGTGATGCAAGAAAATCGTGAAAAACAAGTTAACAGCTTGGTAAAGGAGACACACACATACACACACAAAAAAAAAACTGGAGAAAAATAACATCTTAAAAAACAGACTAAAAAAAAAAAACAGACTAGGCCAAATGGTAAAAAAGGTACAAAAAGCCAATGAGGAGAATGCCTTAAAAAGTACAGGGTGTTCCTAAAGTCTGGACACATAGGCAAAATGCATATTTTCAAGAAAAGAAATGAACGAAATTTTCAACAACATTTTGTTTAACTGGAATATTAGCAAATAACATCTTCAATATGATTTCCATCATTTGTGATGCAACGGTTGATGTGCTTTGCAAGATTCGCGTGAACTCGATGCAATAACTCCACACTGCCATCAGTTTTAGCACATCCACTCTTTATGTGTTCGATCAAGTGTGTTGCATCTGTGATTTTGATTGGGTCCTTCTCCTTATTATACCCCATAAAAAGAAGTCAAGGGGGCTAAGGTCTGTTAATATTCCAAATATTTCAAAATATGCATTTTTGCCTATGTGTCCAGATTTTAGGGATACCCTGTAGAACTGGCCAAGTGGAAAAAAGAGGCACAAAAATTCCCTGAAGAAAAGCCTCCTTAAAAAGTAGAATTGGCCAAATGGAAAAGGAGGTACAAAAGCTCACTAAAGAAAATAATTCCTTAAAAATTAGAATTGAGCAAATGGAAGCTTTATGAGAAATCAAGAAACAATAAAACAAAGCACAAAGAATGAAAAATAGAAGACAATGTGAAATAGCTCATTGGGAAAAATAGCTGACCTGGAAAATAGATCCAGGTGAGATCATTTAAAAATTTTTGGACCCCCTGAAAGCCATGATGAAAAAGAGCCTGGACATCATCTTTCAAGAAATGATCAAGGAAAATTGCTCTGACATTCTAGAACAGAAGGGTAAAATAGAAATTGAAAGAGTCCGCTGACCCTCTCTTGAAAGATATCCTAAAATGAAAACTGCCAGGAATATTACAGCCAAATTCCAGAGCTCCCAGATTGAGGAGAAAATACTGCAAATAGCCAGAAATAAACAATTCAAGTATCATGGAGCCACAGTCAGATAACATAAGATTTAGCAGCTTCTACATTAAAGGACTGGGGGACTTAGAATATGATATTCTGGAGGGCAAAGGAGCTAGGATTACAATCAGGAATCACCTACCCAGAAAAACTGAGTATAGTCCGTCAGGGGAGAAAATAAGTATTCAATGAGGTAGAGGACTTTCAAGCATTCTTGATGAAAATACTAGAGCTGAAGGGAAAAATTGACTTTCAGATACAATACTGAAGAGAAGCATAAAAAGGTAAACAGGAAAGGGGAATCATAAAGGACTTAATAAGGTTACAGTGTTTACATTCCAATATGGGAAGATGATACTTGTAACTCATAAGAACTTTCTCATTTTTAGGGCAGTTAGAAGGAGTATGTATAGACAGAGCGTACAGGTATGAGTTGAATATGAAGGGATGATATCTAAAAAAAAATTAAAGGGTGAGAAAGGCATGTACTGGGAGAAAGGGAAAGGTAGAGGAAGAATGGGATAAATTACCTCACATAAAACAGGCAAGAGAAAGCTTTTATAGTAGAGGGGAAGATGGGGGAGCTGGGGATGAGTGAGTTAACCTTACTTTCATCAGAATTGGCTCAGAGAGGGAATAATATACACACTCAATTGGGTATAGAAATCTATCTTACTCTACAAGAATATAGGGGGGAAGGGGAATAAGAGAAGGAGAGAAGAGTGATAGGAAGGCAGATTGGGGGGCGGTAGTTAGAAGGAAAACACTTTTGAGGAGGGACAGAGTGAAAGGAGGGAGAGAATAGAATAAAAGGAGGAGAGGGGAAATAGGATGGAGGAAAATACAGTTAGCAATAGTAACTGTGAAAAAAATTTTGATGGAAGTTTCTCTGATAAAGGTCTCATTTCTCAAACGTATAAGAACTGAGTCAAATTTATAAAAATGAGAGCCATTCCCCAACTGATAAATGAGCAAAAGATATGAACAGTTTTCAGATGAAGTAATCAAAACTATCTATGGCTATATGAAAAAAAAAATTGCTCTGATTCGCTATTGATTGGAGAAAAGCAAATTAAAACAATTCTGAAGTACTACCTCATACCTATTAGGTTGGCTAATAGCACATAAAGAAAGATGACAAATGGTGGAGATGTGGGGGAAATGGGGCCTTAATGCACTGTTGGTGGAATTGTGAAGTGATTCAACCATTCTGGAGAACAATTTTGAACTATGGCCAAAGGGTTATAAACCATGCATACCCTTTGATCATAGAAATACCCCTACTAGGTCTGTATCCCAAAAGACATTTACAAAAAATAAAAGGAAAAAGTCATATATGCACAAAAATATAGCAGCTCTCTTCTAGTGTGAAGAATTGGAAATTGAGGTGATGCCCATCAATTAGGGCATGGCTGAACTAGTTGTGGTATGTGATTGTGATGGAATACTATTTTGCTGTGGAAAATGATGAGAGGATGCTCTCAGAAAAGCCTGGAGATTATTGTATGAGCCGATGCAAAGTGAAATGTACTGTGTACAAAGTAACAGCAGTATCGTAAGATGATCAGCTATGAATGGTTTCACTATTCTCAGAAATACAATGATCTAAGACAACTCTGAAGGACTTCTAATGAAAAATGCTATCCATTGCCAGAGAAAGAAATGATGGTATCTGAAAATAGATTGAAGCATACTTTTTTCCTTTATTTTTCTTGAGGGTTTTTCATCTATTTTTTCTTTCACAACATGACTATTATGGAAATGTTTTGCATGACTACACACGTACAACCTATATCCAAGTACTTGCCTTCTTAATGAAGTAGGGGTAGGGAGGGAGGAAGGGAGAGAATTTGGAACTCAAAGTTTTTTAAATGAATGTTAAAAATTGTTTTTACATGTAACTGGGGAAAAAATAAAATACTGACAGATTTTTTTTTAATTTTTAAATAAAGAAAAGAAGGCTGAGAAGGAGCAGTAAGATAGAAGGAAAAACAAGAGAGAACAGTGTCTTGAAAACATAGAGAGAAGAGAGTGATTGCAAGTGCCTAAGGCTGCAGAGAGGTAAAGAAAGATAGGAACTAGTGTGGCGGAGGCCATTGGATTCATCAACTAAGGATAATTTGTAACTTAGGAGACAGGAGTTTTGATTGAATGATGAGGTTGGAAGCCAGACTATATAAAGTCAAGGAATGAGAGGAAAGATGTTGAGGCACCTATTTCTCAAGGAGCTTAGCCACAAAAGGCAACAGAGATATGGAATGATAGCTAGCAAGAATGGATGGATCAAGTGAGAGCTTTTTGAAGATGGGGGAGACATGGGCATGTTTATAGGCAACAGGGAACAGCCAATAGACAGGAAGAGATTGAAGATAAATAGGAGAGCAGGGATGATAGAGGGGGCAATCTGCTGGAGGAGACAGGATGGAATGGGATCATTTGTACTTTGGCAAGAAGAAGGACCACCTCTTCATGTGAGAAGGGTGAAGAAGGAGAAGGTGACAGAAGGCATCTGGGTGATGTGAAGATGAGGAAGAGGAGCAAAGAGGCTGCTCTTGGTAAATGGCCTCCTTTTTTCAGTACAATATGAGGTAAGGTTCTTAGTAAAGAAGATGGAGGGAGGGAGAGCATGGGACATTTGAGGAGGGATGAAAAAGTTTGGAAGAGCCACTATGGAAAGTGAAATAGTGAGTTAAATACAGAGATAAAAATTGCATTGTAGCAATAAGGGCTGAGTTGAGGTTCTATAACATAAATTTGTAGTAGACCTAGTCAGCCCAGTTTCATGATTTTCTACAGCTTCAGCAGCAATTGTGTAGGATCAAAGACAGAAAATGCTGGAGGTAATCCAAGGCTGAGGCTTGGTATGGTACAGTCAATGATATGATAAAAGGGCAAAGGGATCAAGAGACCAGTATAGAGTTGGATAGTTTTGCAAAGGCATCAAAATGGGAAAAGGAGGAGATTGTAGCTAGTATAATGCCAGGGTGATACCCTGACAGAGAACTGAGGGGTCAAGTGTTTGGAGGTCACAGTGTAAATAAACAGTGTTTAGAGTTACAAGGCAGGGGAAATGAAATACCAGATCAGATGATCTGGCAATGATCAGATAAGGGAATTTCAGAGTTTGTGAACATGGAACATTTCATAAGCATTTGTGGGTGATGGAAAGATCAAGGGTATAACCATTTTTGTATGTGACTGAGGTGAAACAGAGAAATAGGTCATGTGAAATGAATAAGTGGAAGAATTACGAGGTTAGAGTGTTTGACAGGGTATCAGTATCTACGTTGAAGTTTCCTAGTATGAGGTTAGGAGTTGGGGAACTCATTGAGGAAAGAAGAGGACTACCCTGGAGATGGATTGATTCTCCATCTTCTGGTGGGCAGGAGCTGTCCTCTGTTGAATTGTTCACGGGATCGAGTTTGCAAAGAGTTTGGTATATAATAGCTACCAGAATTTTCATTGGGTGGTAAATACTGATTGGGCGAACCTTGGAAGGAGCTTTCATCTACCTCTGCCCTTTCTAGCATCCCTTTATTACCATCCCCCATTAGAATGTAAGGAGGGGCAGGATTGTCATTTACTCTTTACACTCTGGCACTTAGTCAACACAATAAATTCTTTATCTATCTATCCTTCTATCCTAGTTAGTTTTCTGTTTGAACACCTCTAGCTATCCGTTGTGAAAATCATTTTCTGTGTCCTATTTTTTTATTTTTTTAAATTTATGGAATAAAACAAGCATTTCCATAATATAGTATAATAAAATGATGATTGCTCATGAAGCTGCAAATCTCTTAGGCATAACTTTCTATTTCTTTTAAATATACAACAAAGTTATCATGTAAATAAAATTTATCGTGTAAACAAAAAAAAATCTGGATGCAGATAGTGTCTTTCTTTATTAAGACCATACTTTCAGGGATCCTATTATCTCTCACCGGACTTGAAGTTTGCATCCTATTAGACAGTCGTTAGCTGTGTGACTCAGGGTAAGTCACTTAATTTCTCTGTCTTAGTTTCCTAATCTGTAAAATGGGGTTAAACATAGTACCTCCTTCACAGGCTTCTTATAAGGATCAAATAAGTTAATATATGTAAAGTACTTTGTAAACCTAGCTATTATTCTTTTTAAACAGCATCAGTTAGGACCACTAGCAGGAAAGGTCCTTTTCACAGATACTGATTTCTCCATAGTGAGCTTCTTCCAGCAAAATAGCCCCACATATTTGCCATTCTTGGGTATTTTAATATATAAAAGTCTTTCAGTAACAGTGTATGAAATCATATTCAGCTGAAGTCTTTTCACAATTTTTTTCAGGCTCAGGGAAGACCCACTCAATGGCAAGGCAGAAATGATTTAGTCATGACTTGAGGACGTAAGTGAGACACAGGTATTGAGAGGAATTATCCAAGGTGGGTCAGTGAGGCATCAGTGTGCTTAGTTGGAATATGAAGGGCAGATGAATCATAAATTGACTCAGATGTGGAACAGGAAGTAAAATGTTTCTCTCTCCATTCTTAGCCCAATTATTCTCTTCCCTGGAACCTAGCCACCGCCTCTCTCTAGTTTAGAATCATTTTTGGGTAAGGCATAATGCTCAATTCAGTATGAGACTGACTATCCCCTTTTCTACATAAGTGTTCTACAAAAGGTGGTTTCTAGGAATCCAGTAATCCAATATTCCTGGTTTCCAGGAATCCAGTGCCTTCTCTGCTCTACCTTTCTGAGATGGAGGACCTGAGAAGGGAAAAGCAAAAGGAAAAAATGGGCAATTATGATCTTAAGGGAGAAAAAAAAGAAACCGTACCTATCCTCTCCTGATCTCTTTTTCCTTTAAGCTCTTAGAGTATTTAGAGGCTCTTATCATACATTTTGTATTTCTATCTCCTGATCTCTTTTTCCTTTAAGCTCTTAGAATATTTAGAAGTTCTTATTATACATTTTGTATTTCTATCTCCTGATCTCTTTTTCCTTTAAGCTCTTAGAGTATTTAGAGGCTCTTTTTGTACATTTTGTATTTCTGCCTGTTGTTTTGTGTGTCAGTCTTGTCTCTCCACTTAGACTGCAAACTCTTTAAAGGCAATGATTATGCCTGATAGTTCTTCTATAACCACACAGCACTGAGAACAGCCCTGGGTAAAAAGGTGCACCATAACACTTGATTGATTAACTGAAAACTTTCCAAGAACAGCCTACACATTCTGGTGAGCAATGCAAAGTATTACACATATAATTATTGTGACACAATGGAAAGAGCGCAGCACCAAAGACCCGGGTTCAAATTCTGGCTCTGTCAGTGTCCATCTATACGTGACCATAGCAAGTCACTTACCCCCTCCAGGTCTTAGTTTCTTTATCTATAAAATGAAAGATTTGGACTAGAAGACCCCTACAGTCTTTGCAGTGGTCAATTATAATCCCATGTTCACATCTACTCAACTACCCGAATATGATCCCAGAACCATCCTTGAAGTGATCCCTATCTTGAACCCTTTCTCCAACAGGCTTCCATTTAAAGACATAAACTCGCTTAGTTAGATTAGGGTAAAGAGAAGGTCTTCATTCCACTGGGTGGCATAGTGGAGAGAGAGCTGGACCTGGATTCAGGAAGATCTGAGTTCAGATTTGACCTCAGACACTCCTAGCTATGTAACCCGGAGGATATGATCCTTTATCTCAGTTTCTTCAGCTGTAAAATGGTGATAGAGACAAACAAATGTGATATTTGTAAAGTGCTTAGCATAGTGTCTGGCTCTTAGTAAGTACTTAATAAATGTTTATTCTCTTTCCCCTTCCCTTCCCTCTTTCAGATTGCAGTCACAACTCCATTTCCTTAAATAATTCCCTAAAAAATAATTTTTAAGATTCTCTAAAAGATTCATTAGAGATAGGTGGAGTTCAGAAACCATTGCCCAAAACTGTATAGATGACTTCCCCCAGGGAAGGAGTTTCCCGAGAGGAAATCCACTCCATAGTTTTACAAGGTGGAGACTTCACCAGGTGCCAGCTATGTTGCTTGAGTTATGGCATCACAAACACCTGTTCACAGGGAAATTTAGAGAACTCATCATCTCCCTTGTACTGCAGGGCACTGTGGAATACCCAAAAGGTAAGGTAGGAGGACTTGTAAGAACAGAGGAATGAGCTTGGGAGAAAGGTACCATTTGTTCTCCCTGGGACATGTCAACACACACACCCCTCTGGGACACCTGAGAATCAGGTATCCAGAAGATGGCACATGGTCACCACAATGGTGACTGAACTTGGATCCCTGGAAAAGTTCAGGGTAAATGTCACCCAAAGGGACCTGTGGTACACAAAGGAGGATAGGAGCTGATGGTAGAAACATGTATGTCCAGTTAGGCAGAAATCCTTTTCTAAAATTAATGAAAAAGAGAATGACTAGGCATATTCTCCCATTGTCAGTTTTTAAATGGTATTCTTAAAATCTGTTACTCTCTTTCCTTCCCACCCCCCCCTCCCACCAAAAGCATATCAACAATTCAGGTTTTTACTTTCTTTGATGACCACATCTAGATCTGAGTTCAATGACATCAGCTTCTCTGTTCCGTGGTTTCTGAAGATAGTGATAGTGAGTGGAGTGGTGGATTATAAGCAGAAGTCAGGGGGGATTTTCCTCTGCAGTTGTTACTTGCTGTAAAGCCTGTGCTTTCTTTCCAACAACCGCCAGAAAGTGAGTTTTACACTCATAGCAAATTGCCTATCTTCTGACCTAGGGGAAATAGCAGTTACTTCTTATTTCAGAAACTTCATTTTAAAAAGAAAGCATCTTCCAAGCTGATGGCTCTTGGTTGAAAGCTTGTGCACATGAAAGTGTGTGTGTGTGTCTGTGTGTGTGTGTGTGTGTGAGTGACATTCCTTTAACAAGCAAATCTTAGATTTCATGTCAAGATACCAACACATGAAAAGATGAGTGTGTATGCCAGTAGAGACTTCAATCCCACTATTCGCAAAGAAAGGGAGGAGGTACCTTTCTTGGTACCTATGGGTTTTCCCTCGTAGGAGAAACAGGTTGGGGAGAAGAAAGAGAATTTATTAAAACATAAATTACAGAATTCTGTCAAGTAGAGCTTCCTATTTCTTCAAGGTCTTGCTGGCCCTTGAATTAGCCAGTGAATGAAACTCAGCCTGAGCATTTCATAGACTGCCCCCCTGCCTCGATCCCCAACAGCAATTCCCCTTCTCAGATGCTCCTGATACTGTTTTCAATTAAAGCTGGAGAATGGTGAGGTGTTTTTTTCTTGCTATTATTTATGTGGGGAGGTGAAAATTAAAGATTAGATTAAAAACGAGCTCCTTTCCTTTCTTTCTCCACCACCCCCCCGCCGCCCCGTCCCCTGCGCGCGGGACTGCCCCCAGATGCCCTGGTGTCTGGGCTCCAGATTCTGCAACCGTAGCCCAAGGGGTCCGCATACTTGTGTTATTATTCTCCCGCCTCCCCAGAGACTGTAGAGACCCGGTTAGACCAGCACTCAAAGGTGAGAGTGGGAGGGGCCCAGGTGTTGATTCAAAAGGAGGAGGGCATGGGCTCACTGCCCTACAGGGAGTAGTACACTGAACCTGTCAGGATGTCAGCGGAGGGAGAAGCCTGCAGCTAACATTGGATTTGCCGCTGGGACCCGGTAACTGTCCCACACCAATCTGTGAGCTCCTGTGACCTAATCGCTGGACTCCTGAGCTCTTCGGCTTTGCGGCTCAATTCCTTGAATTCTCCACTGCTCCCTCAGCCCAGGACCCCACCGCCTCACCCCAGCCTCGGACCTACGCCAAGCCATCAGCACTTATGGGCAAGGTGCGTGTTGAGTTGCGCCTCACCTCAAACCCTTATCGCTCATTCTTGGACTGGTCGGGGAGGAGGGACATTAGGTTGATGTGGCAAATTGGCACCCACACAGCTGTCTGCACCACTTTATGGTGCCTGCCTTTGCCTGGAGAGAACTGACCACCACCCTGACAGACCCCAGGGTTTGGGAAAGGCAGGAAGAAATGTGAGTTAGGGGAATTCTACGGAGTAGGTAGAAGGATTGAAATCTGTTCATTAGAATCTCTTTGTCCTCAGGTTTTATTAGTTTCTGCAGAGATGGAGTGGCATATCTCCACATCAGTTTCCCCAATCCAACTATCTACAACAAATTTCTAAAAACTTCAGATTCAATGCGAAGAATTGACCCCAGATCAGCTGTGGCCGGGAAAGAGAAAAAGAATAAACTTACTCAGGGACCTTGGGGATGGGGAAAAGCTAAAAGAAAACTGAGGAAACATGGTCCTAGGTAGCTGCCTTCTGTTTTAGTTTCTCCAACTCAAATCATTCGGACCTACATCCCCTTTCTCCAGAAAGCAGACTTACCCAGTTGGGTTTGATAGTGGAGGGCAAGTGAAGTCTTGGCTTCAAGCTTGGTGTTTATTGTAGCCGATGGAACGTTTCTGAGGGATCTGAGACTTCTTGATCAAAGGAGATATTTGTAAAGTGCTTTCATACAGTGCCTGGCACACAGTAGGTACTTAATAAATGTTTGCTTCACTGAAAAGTTCTGCTCTAGAGTCAAGGAAGAATGGGACATTTTCCCTTCTGGTCTACTCTGACATTGGATCACCCTGCCCCTACCTAATCATCCATTTAAGAAGAATGTTAAGCTGGCTTGTCTGTGTGTATCTTGCCTTTCTTAAAGACTAGCAAAGAAATCCTAAGGCTCTCCCATAAGGGAAGGGAAGAAAAGGGATTTTGTCCTTGGGGTTAATAGAAGGAAGATACGTTGTCCATGCATACTCCACTTATCTCGCCCTCTCTTTAAGGTTGTGGAGATGGGAAGTAGGGGAACAAGAAGAGACATTTGTGGGCCTATCATGATACATTCTCTTTTCTCACCTCCCTGACTTGAGATGACCTCAACCCACTTTCTCAAAAGACCAATCTTCAGCTGACAGTCTTTATTTCCATTTCAGAAAAAATCAGAAGTTTACTCTATTGAGGTCAATGGTATAAAAGACATCGAAACAATAGATGAAGAAGATGGCAAAGAAAAGTATGGGGGCTTGAAGAACCACTTGGGATATAAGAAGGACCACCAGAAAGAAGAACTAAAGAAAGAACTTGATCTGGTCAGTGATCTCAAGGAACATCCTATTGTTTTCATGGCTCATTTATTTTGCCAAGGGATCACATATTTTAGAGCTGAAATTGGCCTGAACAATCATCTAGTCCAACAATACCATTTCGCAGTTGAGGAAACTGAGGCACAAAGACTATTACAGTAGAGTCAGGATTAAATCTCTATCATCCAGATTCTATAACTCAATATTATTTTCATTAATCATACCATCCTGTCCATAGGACCCAAGGTCCCCTGAAGTCTGTCCCTTTAAGATACCTCTTACAGAAGAAAAATCCAATGTGTGAAGTTTAAAAAGAAAATGCACCCAAGAAATTTATTCCATGTTAAAATTAGGCTGATACAATCTTTGCCTGGAGGCCAGCTATACTAGATGGTACCTGTATTCTGCATAAAGGCACTGAGGTGTAGAGCTCAGAGTTAGTAATCCTAATCAGAAAGATCATTGGCACATAGTTGAGGCTTTCTCTTCTACTTGACTGCTTAAAGTGACATGGAACAAAATCATTTAAAATTTTTATAGTGGCATTAATGGGACAAGAGACTAATAGAGAAGCCTTGGATCTCTGTTTATCACACTTTAAAATGGGAACAGTTCCCAAGGGCTGGAGGAAGGATTATGTCTTTTCCTTCTGGGGAAAGGTGGACTGAAATCAGAGTAGGGAATTCCCACTGTAGAAATACATTACACTCTTTGCAGGCAATATCTACTGCTAACATATACTGTTAGCTGCCTGAGACACTGGGTGGTTAGGTAATATGCCCAAGATCAATTACACAGATTAATATTATATATGAGAAGCAAGAATTGAACCTAGGTCTTCCTGACTCCAAAGGCAGCTATCTATATACTCTCCTGTCATCTTGCCTCTCGATTACATGTCTGTATATACTCACTGTGTGTGTATATATGTGTGTGTATGTATATACCTCTATAGGGGTATGTGTGCATTTAAATGTGTACATATATACATATATGTAAATCCCACTTCTGACACCATGAGGCAGCTGGTGGCTCAATGGTGGATAGAACACTGGCCCTGGAATCAGGAAGCACTGAGTTCAAATCCAGCCTCAGGCATTTCCTAGCTATGTGATTCTGGGCAAGTCACTTAATCTCTGATTGCCTGACAAAGGATCCACTGGAGAAGAAAATGGCAAACCACTACACTATCTTTGCCAAGAAAACCCCACGGAAAGATATGGTCCACAAAGAGTAGGATATGACTGAACAACAAAATATACCGAGTATCAGGAAGAGTTGTCTAACAATGGAACTGCTCAACCATTTCAACAGTTCTGCCATGCAAAGTAGGAAGTTCCCTGTTACTGAAAGTGATCAAGTAAATAAGGTTCAAGACAGGTTTTGTGGAAGGGTTTACTGTATTTGCAAGGGTGGCTATTTATTTCAACATTAAAATCATGTTGATTTTATACTGATACATGTGGAGCATCTAAAATTAAGGTTGAAGAAATGCCTTTTTTCTCCATGAAATGATTACTTTTAATGGAGATATAATTCTAAATTTTATCTTGATTATTATGATAGTAACCTTCATTCTCTAGGTATTTCACACCTTTCTGAAAAGATAAATGTCTCTGAAGTAGTACAGTGGAAAGAGTAAGACACTGGCAGTCTGGAGATCTGAGTTCTGGTCATAGCTATGCCATAGGCCAGGAAGGTGTGTGATGTTAAGCAGTTATTCAGCTGTGTGAGCTTCAGTTTCCTCACCTGGAAAATGAAGAAGTTGCACTAAATGATCTCCAAAGTCCTTTCCAGTCCTAAAGGCTTGTAATCCAAGGATCCCTAGCATCATTGGCCAAAGTGTTCTCTTTCCTTTCCTGATACCAATAGGACCATGGGAAAGGTGGTGTTCTAAGGAATTCCTTCCCCTCTAACCAATCCATTTGTCCTATGGACCACTCTGGGGCCTTTTACCTTTTCACTTCTGCCCTGGGGGCTCTGGCTGAAGAGAACATGACTGGGCTTGAGGGTGGAGAGAGGGAAGGTCTCTTTACTGCCTAGTTAAGATGGTTTGCATTGTACTATTATTACACAACATCTAGGAGCAAGAGTCCAGGACCTTGTACCAGACTAGACTAGTTCATTATCAAAGCCACTTTTTAAAACAGTGGATAAGAACAACAGTAGGAGAAATTATTCTAAACAAAGCAGAACTGAAGTTGGGAGAGGAGGGCTATAATTCAAATTTAATTCTTTTCATTGGACATGGAGTATTTTCCTATCCAGGGCAAAGTAAAACCCTGAAAACTGAAGGCAAGGGCTGTTGTGGATAGAAGTTCTAATGCTAACCAACCTGAAGTTATGATACTTAGGCTCTGAAGAATAGGACCTCAGACCTACAGGACATTTAATCACTTAACCTCACATTTAGCTTGAATTTTCATGAGGATTTGCATCCATAGGGAACCTTGGAGTTTGTTTGCTTTAAGAGGAAGGTTATGAGGGGGTAGAATAAGTGATTATGAGCATCATTGCTAGTTTCACATAGGAGGAACATTTATGCCAAATAGTACACACAGTAGGAAAGCAAAAACCCTAACAGAAATAGGCTGATGAGACCAAGGTACAAACTGTGTGAGAAGATGAGGCATCACTTTTTCTTTGTTCAAAAACTAGTAGCTTTCTCTCAGGGCAATTCACAATGTCATGAAAAACACTTTATAATGTTTTTTCACAGCTACCTGTGAGTCCTAAGATGTCTATTTGGGGAACTAAGGAGATATTTAGCCTAGAGAAGAAGCTTAGTGAAAGATAGGATAGTTGTAAAAGGTAGAAGCTGAAGAGATGTGTATTTCTTTCAACATAAGTAAGAGCTTCCTGTCAATCAATGTTGCTCATAAATGGATTGAGGTGTGTTATGAGGTCATGAGCTCCCTGTCTCTAGAAGAACTTAAGCAGAAGCTGAACAACCACTTTCTAGGGATGCTGTAGACAAAATGCTTGTATTAAAGTAGAAGATTAATTCCGATGTCTTCCAAAACCCCTTCCAAATCTGAGATTCTCTAACCTGAAACCAGTTCTGTCCCCACCTTCCAATAGCTTTTCAGAAATATAACCACTTAATTTAATGACATCTCCTTTATTTGGCTCTCTTTCTTTTTTCTCTTGAATGTTAGGATGACCACAAACTCAACACTAAGGAATTAGAAGACAAGTATGGAACAAACATCATACGAGTAAGTCGCTGAGAAGATGAATGACCAATATCAGGGATTTGCTTTCTGTCAGGAATTGGGGAAAAGTGGGAAACAATTTTTACTGTCAGTAATTCATTGTAGCAAGGGAGAGGAAATGGCTACCATGCACACAAATAAATAAAACACAAGGCAGTATATATTAAGTGTAAGAATGGTACAACCAGAATTGTTTAGATTGGCCATGACAGAAACATATTTCTTAGAGGTCACATAATACTAGGATAACAGAGCAATATTTCATGGAGGAGGTGAAATGTGAGTGAGCCATTGAAGAATGGAGAAGATTTCATAATTGACGAATGATGTACTATCTTGGAAAGATATAGAAAAAAGGGCTGGATATAATGTCTACTATTGAAGCTCCAGAATAAAATTTTTTTCTGGGTAAGAACTGTTTTGATTTTAATTCTGGTTAGCATTGAAAGATCAAAGATCTAGAGTTACAAAGAATCTCAGAGACCTTCTAGTCCAACCCACTAATTTTATAGAAGAAAAAAACTGAGGACCATGGAGATTGTAACTTGTCCAAGGACACATAGATAATGTCAGAGGCAAGATTTGAACCCAGGTTCTCTGCCTCCAGAGCTACCATTGCCTTGTTTTTTGACTTTACCTCTACAAATCCTCATTCTGTGCCCAAGAAAAGATATTTCTTCCTTTTTTATATAGACATACTAGATAGCTCTTTAGGGAATTTGAATTGGTCTTTTCTTTGTTCAGACAACAACAACAAAAACCCAAATGTAAAAGTTAAAGGATGGCTAGGAGCTAGGTAAAGCCAGGATGTTCACTCCACACACAAGGACCCCTTCCAACCACCCTTTCCTCCCACCCAAAAAACCTGGAATTCCACATCTGCATGGCTAGGAATGTCCAGTCACTCTTTAACAACTACTTTTTCTTGGCTCTGTTCTCAAAGGGTCTCACTAGCACAAAAGCAGCAGAGATCTTGGCTCAAGATGGCCCCAATGCTCTTTCTCCACCCAAAGAAACTTCTGAAATAATAAAATTCCTCAAACAAATGGTGGGTGGATTCTCCATCCTCCTGTGGGCCGGAGCTGTCCTCTGTTGGATTGCTTATGGGATCCAGTTTTCAAAGGACAAGTCTGCTTCCATGGACAATGTAAGTACCTACCAGGCTTCTTACAATGGTTTTGTCATTGGCATCTCTATCATAAGAGGAATACCAGAGAATAAGGGATCTCATAACCAGTGTTGGACTGAGCATGAAGGGAAAAAAGGAATTCAATCCTATTTCTGCCACAGAATCACTCTTGAATGCTGGACCTCTCCAGGCTACAATTTGTACATCTAGAAAGGGGGTAGGGAGCTACAGATGGCTGCCATTACTGTACCACAGAGATAAAACAGAAAAGCATTGTGAATTCCTAAAGTACAAAAGTTCTGTAGCATTCTTGGACTCTAACCTATTTTCTCTCTTCTTAGTTTAGTAAGTAAAGCATTTAGGAAAGCCTTTAGGAAATTCATTGTGCCTGGCCACCAAAATGTATGAAATGACTCCCTGATGATCTATATAACAAAGACTCAGGCATCTGACTTGCTAGCAGGTAGAGATTCTCACCCTAAATTGTACCTGCTTCATTATGAGTATCTGCTTCTCTGACTTAGGTCTCCTTTCCCTTTCATGCAGGTATTTTTAGGTGTTGTGCTTGCCTTGGTGGTCATCTTCACTGGGATTTTTGCTTATTACCAAGAGGCAAAAAGCACCAACATCATTGCCAGCTTCAGTAAAATGATTCCTCGGGTAAGCAAACACTTCTTGTTGCTACTTCTAAGTTTTCTCATATGGTTCTGCATGATTTTTGTTATTCATTCATAAAGTGCCACCTGAGAGGTTCAGACAGTAACCTTTGATGAACTATTTACTAGTAGAGAGAGTGACCATATCTACCTGGGGCAATGAGCCTGGCACTTTCTGCCCCTTTTCATTCCTCAGCTCATTATCCAATGTATCCAACCACATTGCCACCAAAAGGATGGCAGAATGGCTTAACCCGATGGCCTTCCTATTGCATATTGAATGGTCTTCTATCACAGGTTTTCTGTAGTATGTTTGAAACTGACCATTTCCCTCCACAATGGTCAAATCAACCGCCAACCTTGGTAAAATAAAAAAAGGGGCAGAGGGGGGAGTGGGCTCCCTTCTTTACATAAAGAAGGGAAGAATAAAGCTCATCACTGGTACAGTTATGACGTATCACACAAAGACAGCATGCCTTCAGGGATAGGGTACTTGGACTTGGACTTGGAGTCAGGAAGACTTGGTTTGAGATCTTACCTCAGATAACTCCTAGCTGTGTGATCTTAGGCCAGTCACTTCTCTGAGCCTCTGGTCTCAGCTGCATAATGAGGGCATTTGACCTGGCCTCTGAGATTCTTTGTAGTTCTAAATCTAAGATCCTGGATTTTGGCTTCTGTCTTCACTGTTCAAGCTAAGATTCTTCCTAAACCATAGCTAGCTACAATTCCAGCAGGTCCCTGTAGTTCCCTCTCTTTGTCAAGCCTGCAACCCACCCCAAATCTTCTTCTATGGATGTTTTCTGGTCCCCCTGTGTACTGTTTTACTTAGAGGCCATCAAGGTATTGCCCTACTTACAGAGAGGTAACATAATGGATAGAATGTTGGACTTGAAGCCAGTTTAGTTGAGTAAGTAAAGCATTTAGGAAAGTCAAGTTGAAATTTTGCTTCAAACACTAGTTTGATGACCCAGATGTGCCACTTAACCTGTCTCAGCCTCAGTTTTTTTTATCTAGGAAATGGGAACAATAGTAGCACCTTCTTCTCAGGGTTGTTGTGCATATCAAATGAGATAGCATGAAGAATTTTGCTAATGTTAAAGCACTATTTAAACGCTAGCTTTTAGTTTTAACTACAATTTATAGCTACCATTCCCCCTCATCATGGATGTAGATGAAGAAAATGTCATGTCAGGTTCTAAAGTTTCTTTTACATTTTCACTTCCCAGCAAGCCCTTGTCATCAGAGATGGAGAAAAGAGAGAGATCCCTGCAGAGCAGCTGGTTGTAGGAGATATAGTAGAGATTAAAGGTGGAGACCAGATTCCTGCTGATATCAGGATCCTGGCCTCACATGGATGTAAGGTAAGCACTAATGTGGTGCCCTCGAAGGATCATGGATCTAGTCCTAGTTACTGTAACCTACAGCCTCATCTAATACTCTTTCCTGGCTACACCAAATGGAGAAGAGAGCCAAAGTACCTAACTCTAGACTTTTCTCAGATTTATTTTCATGCAATTACTTTAGATTATTTAGTATATGTTTTGTATTTATTAAACTGTGTGTATGTTGTTTCTTTTATCCCTCATTATAAAGTAAGGTCTTTGAGGGTTGACACTGTATTTTTTGTCTTTATAATCTCAGTACCTACCCTGTGCCTTACACATAGTAGGTACTTAACAAATGTTTCTTAAATTGAATCGAATCCATTCACAGGTAGATAACTCATCTCTTACTGGGGAATCAGAGCCTCAATCTCGATCTTGTGATTTTACCCATGAGAATCCCTTGGAGACAAAGAACATTGGCTTTTACTCTACAACCTGCCTGGAAGGTAAGTCTGGTGAGATATATGTAGTAAACATTCCCTCTGGTCAGTCTCTACTTTTTGGTCTCCTTCCCAACTACTTCATACAAAATTTTTTCCAAAGGGAATAAAAAGAAAACATAGTTGTACCCAATCAGCAAACACTTGATCTAATACTAAGCAGTTCTTCAGATCAGGGCAATGCCAACTTGACAGGTTATGTCAGGCCAGAGTATGAAGACAGAAGCCCAAGACCTCCTGGAACATCATCCATATACTTTCCTTGCAGGAACAGCAACTGGCATGGTCATCAACACAGGTGACCGTACCATCATTGGAAGAATTGCCTCACTGGCTTCCGGTGTTGGGAATGAGAAGACACCAATTGCCATTGAAATTGAGCACTTTGTCCATATTGTGGCAGGGGTGGCTGTTTCTATTGGTGTCTTCTTCTTCATCATTGCAGTATCCATGAAATACCCAGTCCTAGAATCCGTCATCTTCCTCATTGGCATCATTGTGGCCAATGTGCCAGAAGGTCTTCTGGCTGCTGTCACTGTAAGTCTGTGATCTATGTGATCTGACAGGATCCCTCTGCTCTGTATGTCATGGATCTATATGTTACACATTATCTCTAGGTTTTAAAGTGGGATTGTGGGCTTTGAGGATCAAATAGGTTTAATTAGGATAGTTTCAACATTGGAAATGCAGGATTATGAGGTATTAGTCTTCCTTTTTAGGAGAGCTGTTAAAGTAAGCTTATGTATTCGTTTTTCTGCTGCATTTTCTCCTAGAAACAAGGCAGAAGATGTAAAGAAATTGTAAATCAGTCTCTGTGGTGATCTCTTACCTGGGCTCAATTTGTAAACTGAGGTGTAAATTGAGTGTCTTTGAGATTTGAGTTCAACAGAAACCAAAAGATTTCGAGATGTCAATTATTAAGATGGTACATGATCACTCCTTGAAGACCCAGAGTATGAGATGAGTGCTTTAGGATGTCCACTTTGACACACATCTGTCTAGGAGCTTTCTTATAGTCTTTCTGGAGAGGTGCATAGTTGCTGAAATTGGCCCATGATCAAAATGGTGGTTTGCTTCCATATGGTACAAACTTAATCACCTTGCCTTAAATACTACATCACTGGAGATCACTTTATTCAAAGGAGGAAAGAACCAAATTTGGGCTTTTGTTTACCTTTAAAAAAACTCCCTTGGCATCATTCAACCAATAATTCACCAAAATTTTCTACTAACAACCATTACTATTTATTTTCCCAAAAATTCATCCAGCCACAAATGTTGAGCATGGTTATATATCAAAGATAGGTCAAAGTGTGGTCTCTACAGTAATGGTTAAGCAAAAGTCTTCTATTATTCTGACTCAATAGTATTCATATCTCTTTCCTTCTTTCTTTCTAGGTTAGTCTGTCCCTGACAGCAAAACGGATGGCCAAGAAGAACTGTCTGGTGAAGAACCTGGAAGCAGTGGAAACTCTGGGCTCCACCTCCATCATCTGTTCTGACAAGACTGGGACCTTAACACAAAACAGAATGACCGTGGCCCATCTGTGGTTTGACAACCAAGTCTATCAGGCTGATACAAGTGAAGATCAGAAAGGTGAGGCTTTGGAAGCAATCTCAAGGCTTTGGGACTGAGCGAGAGAAGTTAATGCTAACCCTGATAGGGTGAGCAGGCTGTTTCTGAGATTTGTTTGGACCCTGTGGATATGCAAACTCACTCTCCTCTCCCACAGCAGTCTTCTAGGTGCTACGTCATTCTTTCTCTTGCTTTCCAGGCCAGGTCTTTGACCAAAGTTCTGCAACCTGGGCCTCCTTATCCAAGATTATAACACTGTGCAACCGAGCTGAATTCAGACCAGGACAGGAAAGTGTCCCCATCATGAAGGTAGGACTTTTGTTCATTGAAGTGTGACATCAAAGCCAATCTCCAGGTCATCTTGATTTCTTCTATCCCCTTCAGACGTGGTGCCACTTAGTGAGATGAGAAGAAGTTAGTATAT
The DNA here is from genome assembly GCF_011100635.1 of Trichosurus vulpecula. NCBI lineage: Eukaryota > Metazoa > Chordata > Mammalia > Diprotodontia > Phalangeridae > Trichosurus > Trichosurus vulpecula. Next base: position 178,056,031 of record NC_050574.1, read on the forward strand.
GTAAGAGCAAGTTGAATTGCCAACACGTTATCTAGTCAAGTAACAAATTAGTACTTTGGCTACATTCTACTTTGCTTTGTAGAATCATAGGAAAAACCAAAAGAGCTCTCAAAATACTTACCTTGAGATTTTGTGTTGTAGTATTTTGAACAAGGCAGCTAGGTAGTGCACTGGATAGAGCCCTAAACTTGGAGTCAAGAAGACCTGAGTTCAAATCCTGCCTCAGAAACTTCCTAGCTGTGTGACTTCAGGCAAGTCACTTAACTTCTGTTTACCGCTGAAGAAGGAAATGGCAAGCCACTCCAGCCAGTATCTTTGCTAAGAAACCCCCGTGTGGACTTCCACAGGGTTGTGTTGAGTCAGAACTGCCTAAAACAACTAAAAAATGCTACAGTTCCTTATAGCTCTTGCTGAGTAGGACCCAGAATACTGGCTGAATGTTTTGTTAAATATTTCATTTTATTTATATATGCATATAATATTATATTATATTTTGTATATAATATATTGTATATTATATATTTATACAACAAATATTTAAATATTTGTTAAATATTTTGTTGAAGAAGAATTATGATCTTACTCTCCAATGTCGAAACTATGTAAACTAATCCTATTTATTCCTCAAAGACCCAACTCATGTAAAACATTGAATTCAGCACTTACTAAGCATTTACTCCATTCAGCACTAAAAGAACAAGTGGAGCTTACTTTCTACTAAGGGAAAATTACATGTGAAAAGATAAATATAAAAAATTAAATGAGAAGCACTAGCAACAGGGGGGGGGAATAGAAAAAGATCTCTTCTAACGAGGGCACTAAGGCTGAAAATTGTAGAAAACAAAAGGTAATAGGAGGCAGAATTGAAGAGAGTGTGGGTCTCAGACCTGAGAGACAGCGTGTCAAAAACAAGAATATGAGAGATAGAATGCTGTTTAAGGGGACCAGTAAAGGTCCACTTTGGTCACAATGATTGCTAAAAATAGGTGATGTGAAATCAGCCAGAAAGGACAGGTAGGATAAAGAGTCAGGTTAAGAACCACTTTAAATGCCAAATAGCAAAGTTTGTAGTATATACTAGAATACAATAGGGATCCAATGAAGGTTCTTGAGCAGAAGAATGATAGTCACAAATGAATGTGGCTTTATATAACATTTTATTTCCTTGACTTCTGTTTGTCTAAGTTGGTGTGATACAGAACGTGCTTCTCTATTATATCATTCAGAAATGTCTGAGATCCTAAATTTAATGGAATGCCCCAGGTAATTCTCTAAGACTGTAGTTTTACAGCAGGTTTGCCTAAAAGACTATTTTATAGAGAACTCACACAAGGCAGGTGCTCACATGATAGTCAAAATAACCAATACAAGGACACTCTCAAGGTCTCTCTGAAGAGCTTTGGAATTGATTATGAGACATGGGAGACACTGGCACAGGACTACCCAGCATGATGTGCCCTCATCTGAGAAGGTACTGTGCACTATAAGCAAGCAGAATTGCAGTAGCTCAAAAGAAACATGAGATGAGCAAATTTAGAGACATCTCCGCTCCAAATGTTCATGTGGATATTTGTGCCCAACCAGTGTTAGAGCCTTCCAAGTTTGTTTTGGTCTGATCAGTCACAGTCAGACACACTGTGTGTACATCGACCCTGACATAGTAATGTCATTTTAGTCCTCTTTGAATATGAAGGACAACCACCATAACAGGTGCTAATCTTCATTAATAGATAGAATTGCTTACTTCAATAGAATCACAGGTCTAGTTTTTTTTTTTTGAGGTATCAATCAGATTAAATCTAGAGCTATTCTTCTCATCCAGGATATCCAGCTGTGAACACTGGCATGTTAGAGTGTACTTCATTGTCTCTACTTCTCTCCAGAGTTTCTGCCTTAGTTTCTCTCCTTACTTCCTCTCCTGTTCTGCTCTGTTACCTTCTAATGTGCATCCCCCTTTTGCCCCTCACTATGGGTATTTTTTCCAAAGCTTAGTCCCCAGGCCTTTGTGCTCACCTAAAACTTAATGTCCAGTCTTATCTAACCTAAGCTTCAGTCCCATATCTATACTCCAAATAATTAATAGATATTGCCACCTAGCCAACCTACTGTCACCTGCCCTGACGGCAACATATCTAAAAACCAGGATTAAGTTCTTCCACTTCTCAATGAAGATACGAGAAAAATGAATTAGAAAAGATAATGTGATTAAGCATTGAATTATGTTTTCTAGACAGTAAGTTTAAGGAGACATCCACAAGAACAGAGTGGGTGAGGTGGGAAAAGTTTTCTTTCATAGTGAATTCATATCTCCACTTCTCAACTTTAAAGACAGAGATCACTTAGTTCAACCCACTTATATTTTGAAAGGAAATTTAGGCTCATAAAGGTTAAAACTTGCCCAATGATACAGAACAGATACAGATACAAGTGTCCCTGTCTAAATTTCCTTTGTGTTTTTCAACACCACATTCTTTCTGTCACCCAAGCCCTAACTTTGGAGTCGCTCTCTCCTTCATTTCCCATACCAGCAGGGTGATTGTAAATACGATTTTTTCCCTGTAAAATGTCATTCACCTCTTACTGCTGGAGTTCTGCCCTCATCACCTTTTACCCAGACTACTAAAACAATCACCTAATTGGACCTTAGGTTCCTGCTTCTCTAATCCTTCCTACATCCCACTGCCAGACTTATACTCCTTAAACAATATTTTTCATCCTGTTCTTCCTTCTATTCATTCTTCAATGGCTCATTGGTCTATTATGTTATCTAAATTCTGCCTGGATTTCAAACCCCTCTGTAACATGGCCCCACCTTGCCCTATCCAAACTTGTTTCTCCACTATTTTACAGCTTTAGTCAAGTCTGTTTCATTACTGTCTTGAATGGCAGTGTGCCAACCTTGTTTCTTTCTTCCGAACTCCCTTTTTTTTCCTTTTTTTCTCTACTGGATTTCTTCTTCCTGGCATTTCTAGGCCTACCTTAAATTTGCCATGAAAGAAAACCTTTCCTACCTCAACTACTCCAGCCTTTTTTGATCTCCCCTTTCTCTAAACTTATCGTCTAGAAAACACAATTCAATACTTAATCATATTATCTTGTCTCATTTATTTTTCTTTTATCTTCAATAAGATTAGAGGCTTTGAAGGCAAGGATCATCTTTTCCCCTCTCCTTTATTACCTCCAATACTTAAGCATACGGCAGGCACAGGACCTCTCAGCATGACATGCCCACATCAGAGAAGGTGCTGTGCTCTATGAGCAAACAGAATTGAAATAGCTCAAAGGAAATGCAGGAAGCACAAATCTAGAGAATCGACCCCAAATGTTCACACAGACTTTGTGCCTGACCTGTGGTAGAGCATTCCAAGCTTGTATTGGTCTGATCAGTCACAGTCAGACACACTGAAACTTGACTCTAGTATAGTGATGTCATTTTGGTCCTCTTCAAGAACTAAGGGCAACAACCAACCAATCATATGGCAGGCAGTCAGTAAATACATAGGTTAATTTTAAATGCCATGGAAGAGCCAGAATGTGCTTATAATGGTTTATTTGTTTTAACCTTTTCTTTAAATCTAGAAAATTGTGGTGGGAGATGCTTCAGAAACTGCCCTCCTGAAGTTCTCAGAAGTCACCATGGGTGATGTGATGGAAAGAAGAAAAAGAAACAGAAAATTGGCTGAAATCCCTTTTAATTCCACCAACAAATTCCAGGTGGGTTTTTCCTCCTGACCAGGGATCTTATTTCTTAGCCCAGTGGTATCATCTACAATTACTAAACGCCCTCACAGATCTAGAGCCTGAGGAATATGGGATGGTAATCTCTGATAAAGGCTATTTTGACTAGTATTTTCCCAGAAGCATAGTAGATAAAGAAGGATGAGTCTGGAGAAACTGGAGTGTGGGTCTCCCTGTAATTATCCGTTCATATATAGTGACTGTCTTAGTTTCTGGGGCTAAGGAATTGAACAGAGGGAGTCTAGGTTTTTACTGCAGTATTGTTTTAGGAACAACTTTAAGTGAATAAGTCATTTTGACTATTATAAATGCCCAAATTAACTACAAAGGATTTGTGAAGGAAGACATCCAGGGAAAGAACTGATAAATAGAAGCATATATAGAATGATTTCACACATAGGTATATGTGTATGTATACACACACACACATATTTGTGTTTAATGGTAGCCATCTCAAGGGAGGAGGGAAGGAAAAAAAGAAATACATAAGTTAACTTTATTATATATTTAAAAGGTATAGCAAATTGTACATAATAGATTTGCAGTTTCATGTAGAACCTTTTTCTATCCTACTATGTTATAGAAATTTTTTTATTCCATAAATTAAAAATAAAATAAATAGGTTTTTTTTTAAATCTCCAAAGACAGTGAAGCAGTTAAGACTCCGCATTAGGTAGAGATAAATAAATACCCTTTCTGATTGTATGTAAATAGTCTGTGGGCAAAGCAGGATGGTTCTAAATTTCTTCCCATGCCATGCAGTTGAGCTTCTAGGAATCTGTGGGGTCTTTTTGCCAATATCTCAGGAAATCAGCCTAGTAGCAATTGGTGCTTTTACTTCAGGAGTGTCCAAAGGCTGACTGCCTCTATCTCCTTCATGTTGAAATTGGAATTAAAATCACTCTTCAGAGCCCAAAGTGTTGGGGCAGCTGGTAGTGTGAGAAAAGTCTAGTTAATGTTAGAAATTCCACTGCTGGCTTTCTTGCTCAGTCTGGAACAAAGTGGAATTGAACAGCAAAGTAAAAATTCCTTCCCCTTTTACAGCCCTCCCCTCATGCAAACATACACTTCTTTTCCAACCTCCTAGAATACACATAATTAAATGAGTTTAGGTTGATGTTTACCTTGGTGGTACTTAATTAAATGAGTTTAGGTTGATGTTTACCTTGTAGGTACCATTCACCCAGGTGTTGGTCAGAGAGAATACATATATGTAAGATTCTCTTCATTGATAGTGGGCTGAAAAGAAAGAGCCCCAGGTGAGTTTAACTAGACTAAAAACTAATGGAATTTAAGTCTACGGGTTCCCAGAATTTCTTTTTCTTTTCTTTCTTTAATGTTACTTCTCTTGACAGGACCTTGTATTTCCCCACTATTTTGGTTAATGTTTAGGAGGCCCTGATGGAATATAATGAGACCAGTGCAAATATATCAGCATACAGGTCATTTCATGATGGAAATAAGCAGAAGGAATCTTTGCTGGTCTCAGTTTTCTGTGCTACAAAGAAACAATGTTGGGACCGTGGGCCTAATGCCCAATTTCTTTAAGAACATCCTGAAACCTGGAATAGAGGAAGGGATCACATCTGCTGCCACTGCTATGAAAACTGCAATAGATAATCCATCCCTGGGTATGAAATTCAGTGGAATTTGTGCCATCTAAAAGGACCTTGCTTTGTCTTTTAAAAAATTTTTAATTATTATTTATTATAAATATTCTTTTTTTAAATTTTGAGTTCCAAATTCTCTCCCTCTCTTCTACCATTCCACCACCCACTAAAAAGGCAAGCAAAATGATATCAATTATACATGTGAAATCAGGCAGAACACATATCTATATTAGCCATATCACAAAAACAAAACAAAAAATAGAGCTAAAAAATTATACCTCAATTTATACTCAAAGTTTATCAGTTCTCTCTCTCTCTCTCTCAATAGCATTTTTTCATCATGAATCCTTTGGAATTGTCTTGGGTCACTGTATTGATCAGAGTAGTCAAGTTTTTCCCAGTTGATCATCGTTATAACATTGCTTTTACAGTACACAATGATCTCTCAGTTCTTACTTCACTTTGTTTTAGAAGTTCATATAGATCTCGCCATGTTATTTTTTCTGAAACCACCCCACCCTTCATTTCTTATAGCACAGTAGTACTCCATCACAATCATATGCCACAACTTGATCAGTCATTCCTCAATTCATAAGCATCACCTCAATTTCTAATTCTTTGTCATCACAAAAGAGCTGGTATAAATATTTTTGTACATTTAGGCCCTTTTCTTTCGGTATCTTTGGGGTATAGATCAAGTAGTGGTATTGCTAGGTCAAAAAGTATGTACAGTTTTATAGCCCTTTGGACATAGTTCCAAATTGTTCTCCAGAATGATTGGACCAGTTTACAACTCAACCAACAGTTTATTATTCTACCTATTTTCACTCAACCTTTCAGCATTTGTCATTTCTGATAGTTGTGAGGTGGTACCAATTCGCATTTCTCTAATCGGTAGAGTATTTCTTCATATGACTATAGATAGCTTCGATTTCTTCTTCTGAAAACTACCTTGTCATATCTATTGACCATTTATCAACTGGGAAATGGCTCTTATTTTTATAAATTTTATTCAGCCTTTATCAGAGAAACCCACTGTAAAAAATTTTTATTGCTTCACTGTCTACTATATCTTTTAGAAAGTATCGTTTCCCAGGTTATCTCTTTTAAGTCGGCCTATTTTTGCTTTTGCTTTGTCTGAGATCATGATTGCTACCCCTGCCTTTTTCACTTTTGTTGAAGCATAACAGGTTCTGCTCCAGCCCTTTATTTTAACTCTGTGTGTGTGTGTGTATGTGTCTTTCTGTTTCAAGTGTGTGTGTGGTAAACAATATATTGTTGGATTCTGGTTTCTAATCCATTCTGCTATTCACTTCTGTTTTATGAGTGAGCTCATCCCATTCTTACTCAGAGTTGTGATTACTGTTAATTCCATCCTATTTTCTGTCTCTCTCCTCTCTCTTCTCTCTCCTCTCTCTCACTCTCTCTCACTCTCTCTCTCTCTCTCTATGTCTCTGTCTGTCTCTCTCTCCTCTCTCTCTCCTCTCTCTCTCCTCTCTCTCTCTCTCTCCTCTCTCTTTCTCTCTCTCTCGCTCTCACTCTCTGTCTCACTGTCTGTCTCTATCTCTGTCCATCTGTCTCGCTGTCTGTGTGTGCATGTGTGTCTCTCTCTTCCTCTCTCTTTCTCTTCCTCTCTTCCTCTCTCTCCTCTCTCTCCTCTCTCTCTCTTCTCTTCTCTTCTCTCTCTCTCTCTCTCTCTCTCTCTCTCTCTCTCTCTCTCTCTCTCTCTTTCTCTCTGTCTCTGTCTCTCTCTCTCTCTCTTTATGCTATCCCTCCTGAAAAGTCTGATTCTGACCATTGCCTCCCTTGATCCATTCTCCCTTCCTATTTCCCTATTGGGCAAGGTGGATTTCTATACCCAACAGAGTGTGTGTGTGTATTCTTCCCTCTTTGAACCAATTTTGATGAAAGTGATATCCAAGCATTGCCCACCCTCCTCCCTCCATTTTCCCCTTTACTATAAAAGCCCTTCCTTGCATGCCTCCTTTATTTGGGGAAATTTTTCCCCGTTCTACCTCTCCTTTGCTCCTGTTCCCAGTGCATCCCTCTTTCTCACCCCTTCACTTTTTCAGGGCCGGGGGGAAGAGATCACCCCAACATAATCAATTCACACTCAAGCCCTTTGTCTATGTAGTCTTTTGCTAATTGCCTTAATGATAAAGTTCTTAGGGGTTACATATATCATCTACCCATATATCAAAATAAACAGTATAATTTTGTTGAGTCAATTATGATTACTCTTTCATGTTTACCTTTTTATGTTTCTCTCAAGTCTCCTGTTTCTGAATGTTAAATTTTCTGCTCAGCTCTGACGTTTTCATCAGGAATGTTCAAAAGTCCTCTATTTCATTAAATATTCATTTTTCCCCTGAAGGATTATACTCAGTTTTACTGGGTAGCTTATTCTTGGTTATAATCCTGGATCCTTTGGTTTCATCATATGCCAAGCCCTCTTCTCCTTTAAAATGGAAACTGCTAAATCTTGTGTGTTCCTGACTGTGGCTCCATGACATTTGAATTGTTTCTTTCTGGCTGCTTACAACATGTTCTCTTTGACCTAAGAGCTCTGGAATTTGGCTATAATATTCCTAGGAGTTTTCATTTTGAGATCTCTTCCAGGAGGTGATTGGTGGATTCTTTCCACTTGCATTCTACCCTCTGGATCTGAGATATCAGGGCAGTTTTCTTTTATAATTTCTTGAAATATGATGTCCAGGCTCTTTTTTATCATGATTTTCAGGTAGTCCAATAATTCTTAAATTGAGATTTCACATGTTCTTTTTTTCTTTCGACTTTAATTGTTTCTTGATATTTCATGGAGTCATTAGCTTCTACTTGCCCAATTCTAATTTTTAATGATTTTCTTCAGTGAATTTTTGCATCTCCTTTTTCATTTGGCCTATTCTGCTTTTTAAGTTCTTTTTTTCAGTGATTTTTTGTGCCTCTTTTACCAAGCTGTTAATTCTCTCTTCAGAATTTTCTTGCATGGCTATAATTTCTTTTCTTATTTTTTTCTTCTACCACTCATCTTTTTTTAGCTATTCTAGGAATTCTTATTGGCCTTGGGTCCAATTAGCATTTTTCTTTAAATGCTTTAATTTTGAGTTTGTGTTTTGGTCTTCCCTAGCATGGTAATAGCTTTTTATGGTCATTGTTATTTCATTTTTCCAGTCTCTTTTTTGACTTTGAACTTCATGTTAAGGTTGGGCTCTGCTCACCTAGGGTGGGAAGACAATGTCTCAAACTATAGGTTTTTTCATGCTCCTGTTTTAGAGCTAGTTCTGGAGGTCTACACACTTTCAGTGCTTCCAAGGTAGTGTGATCCAAGGAAAGGTATGGTTACTGCTCTCCTGCTCTTCATTTGGTCTTTACCCAGGAAGTGCCCCTGCTCCCCTACAACCACAAGCACTGGTGCTCCTTCCTGCCTTGGAACTGTGACCAAGCCCACTGCTCTCTTGTGACCAGCCACAAACACTCCTCTCCTCCCTTGAACTGCAACCCAGCATTGTGCATGAGCAGCATAGTTGCCAAATCAGCACCAACTGTCCCCAGTGCCAACAGAAGGTTCCTAATTTTTTTTGACCAGTGATCCAACCTCCTTACCATCTCTGGGCTGAGAGCTCCCAAAGTTGCTGCCACTGCCACTGGTGCGACTGCCTCCAAGGCCTACTGCTGGTGTTCCTGCCATACTCTAGGCTGGCCCCCATCCTGATGTCACAACTTCTTCTGCTGACCTCCTAAGTTGTCTTAGACTGGAAAAACATCTCACTCTATCCTATTGTTGATTCTATTGCTCCAAAATTTGATTTGAGGTGTTATTTTAAAGGTGATTGGAAGGAAATGTTGGGAAAGATCAGCTGGTTGCTGCCTGTAGTCTGCCATCTTGCCTCTACTCACCCATATTGGCTCTGCCCTCCCTCATTTCCTCTTTAGAGAGAGAAACTACTTCAGTTTGGGTCTATTGATTTCTCATATGAAAGCCCATCTGCAGCTTTAGGTGGGGACCAAGTATGAGTCTCCTTTTCTAATGAAGGCACTAAGGGATCTTAGAGATTACCATGGGCTTAAATGGCATGTCACAAGGAGTGCTGACTGTGGAGTGAAAAGTCTTGGATTCATAGCTATAAAATGAGATCCCTCTTAACTCTAGCTCCTTGATTCCATCAGTATAGGAGGCTTCAAGACACACCAAGGACATCAATATTCCTCCTGTTTCCACTGCAAGGAGGTTGCTTGTACAAAGAGTAAGAGAAGATTTTCCTTCTCCTGGAGTGTGGCTAGTTGTGGAGGAGCTCTCCAGGCCTCTTAGAAGTGTCAGTAACAGTGATGTGCCCCATTTAACACATTCCCTTAATTCCTTCCTCCCAGCTCTCCATCCATGAGACAGATGACCCCAATGACAAGCGCTTCCTCTTGGTGATGAAGGGAGCCCCTGAGAGGATCCTGGAGAAATGCAGCACCATCATGATCAATGGCCAGGAGCAACCTCTGGATGAGAGCACTGCAGAGGCCTTCCAAACTGCTTACATGGAGCTGGGAGGCTTAGGAGAGAGAGTGCTGGGTGAGTTGGCCTGGGAAGGTGACAGAGAAGAAGGGGCCCCTGACCACTGCAGCTGCAGCATAAAAATTTTAAGCTGAAAAAATGAATGATATGCTTATTAAAAATAGTGGAAGGTGATTCCAAGGGAATTAAATTAATCTGAATGGATGAAGTTTGTATTTCTAAAGGACATTGGAGTTCATGAGGTGTGAGTGTGTAGGAAGAAAGAAAGGACATGGTTGGTGCTTAAACATATTCTTAAAAATGCGTCAAAGATCCTTGATTTTATTAATGATCCACCATTTTCTAAAGCAGGAACTATCAATGAACTCATGGATCCTTGAATGAATGCTCTATGCTTTTTATTTTTTAATCTTTTTTTAATGGTTGGGAACCAATTTTATTTGTATGGGTAGTTTCTAACACAAAGACTTCTGACAAAATTTTATCACTATGTAATCTCCTTTAGTCAGTCAATAAACATTAATAAGCACCTACTTTGTGCTAGGCATTGTGCTTAGCACTAAGGATACAAATAAAAACAAAGATAGTTTCTGACCTCAAGGAGCTTAAAATCTAAAGTCTAACAGAGAAGACAACACAAAAGGAAGGTGCAAAGGGAGGGGGGCACTCAGGGGCATAATGGAAAGTTCTAAAGAAGTCCAAAAATAATATAGCTGGTTGGGAAATGGGGAGAAAAACTCTTCTGAGTCCTTTCCTTAAACAGAGGCCCTGGAGCCCATAGCCCTACCCTCCAGTCATAGGGTCCACTCAGAAAAGCTGAGGGCATTGATGAGACATACCAGGCAGATTTAATCTTGTAGTATAATGAGATTTCCCAGTGATGAGACTGGAGAAGGATGATATGCCAGAGAGTTCTTAAGTTCAAAAGCATCACAGCTACTGGGAAATGGGGAGATTTTTAAACTTCACTCCTGTTTAACCCAATGAGGATGGCTTTTAGGAGCTTTCCTACCTTAAGTTTCAAGTCCAGGACTCAGTTTCCTTATGTGTAAAACTGAGAAGGTTGGACTAGTTGGCATATAAGATCTCTTTCAGCTTAAATATCCGTGATTCTTTGACCTAATTTTCAACCTCATTCAGGAATGGTTTTTTACAACATCCTAGAACTTTATAGATACTCCTTATGATAATCAGAGGACTCTATCCTATCCCTAATAAGATTCTTTTCCCACAAATATCTACTACATCTTTGCTAAGGAAGGTGCAGGGAAGGCATTCAAGTTTCCATTCAAGAAAAAAAAAAAAACTTTGATACTGTAATTTACTTATGTGGTATGGAAGCACAATCTCTCTTCATTTCTTATCTTCTTCCTGTTCTTACTGATACCTTCCCTACTTGTTCCCCACATGTATCTGTTCCAGGTTTCTGTCATCTCTACCTGCCAGAAGATGAGTTTCCAGATACCTATCCCTTTGATATAGAGACCATGAACTTTCCCACCTCTGACCTCTGCTTTGTGGGGCTGCTGTCGTTGATTGATCCCCCTCGATCCACTGTCCCTGACGCAGTGACCAAGTGCCGCAGTGCTGGCATCAAGGTAGAGTTACCTTTCCTTTGAGGAAGTTTAATTTTATAATAAAGTCCTCTCTGCCAATCCCGTGTATTTTTCTTTTCTCTTTTACATTTGAGAAGCGTCATGACAGAATGGTTAGAGAGCAGGCCTTAAAGCCAGAAATACCTGGGTTCCAGTAGCTCCTCAGATGCAATAGATTCAAGTCCTACATTGATATATGCTGGCTAAGTCACCCTGGGCAAGATACTAATAACCTCTCAGTCCTGTAGACAACCCTCTTAAGACCATAAAATGCAGAGAATGGCACCAATCTACTATGGTAGAGGACATTTCCTTTTTGATGAAATTACAGGTCCAACCCCAATCCCTATTCCCTTGAAGGTGACTATGTCAGGTTTTTAGAATTGGTTCCTTTCAAGATTCCACAGGGAATTCTGTAGAGAAGTTTCTTCTCACAGCAGTTATTGTGTAGCTAACACCTTGATACCCTGCTCTGTTGGAGTGGAGTCAGCCACAGGAATGTTGAGTAATAATAGCTTACGTGTATCACATACTTTTGTGGTTTGCAAAGTGCTTTACATAGATTATCTTATTGAGTCCCATTATATTTTCCCCATGAACCATGACAAACAGTGAAAAGACAAAGGAAAGACTATTTTTTTAAATCAATGGTTGCTTTTGGCTGTCTGACATAGGACTCTATTCCCAAATTCACATTTATTAGCTGTCTGATTTGGGGCAAATCACTTAACCTCCCTGAAATTCTGTTTCCTCATCTAAAAAGAGGATTAAATGCTTTACAAACCATGAAGTATCATATAATTATAAGCTATTGTGATTAATATATTTATACCAATAGATACAAAATAGCCTTTTAAGCTCTAATGTACTATATAAATCCAAGGTAATAGCAGCTTTCGCATTTTCTTAATTCTATTTCTGTGATCCTTTAGAATATTTAATTCCACATTTATATATGGTTTTAAAAAAATAATCAGAGACTGTCCCATGATTTTTTTTCCTAGAAGAACAAATAAGAATTGTACTAGAGATAAAGGTTTCCTCTTATGAAGGAGGAAAAGAATCACCAAACACTGGAGCAAGCAGATGTATGGAAAATGTACTGGTGCTGGTCTTTTCCAGGGGGAGGAAAAATACACACCACAACTGAAGGTCCCCCAAAGGAAAAATCTATCATTAGCACTGATTATACCCTACTAGCTCTTGGTTCAGACAAGAGCAGTCGTGCTCACTTTTCCCTCTGCTTTTACTGGGCCTGCTTCTCGTTGGTTATATCTGTTCCTCACCCACTTCAGGTTATTATGGTGACAGGTGATCATCCCATCACAGCCAAAGCCATTGCCAGAAGTGTGGGCATCATTTCAGCCAATAGTGAGACTATAGAAGACATTGCAAAACGTCTTAATGTTCCCGTTGAGCAGGTTAACAAAAGGTAAGAGAAGTGGTAATATGACTCTGCAGGTGAGCCAGGCCCCTTTGATTCCAAAGAGCTGAGATATTTTGGGGCTCACTGCTTTGGGGTCTGTAGCCTCTTAGGCTTCCATTGAGGGGTTGTTTACATACACATACAAGCACACAATTACTTTTCCTCTAAAGAGCTCAGGAAAGCCACCAAAATGGTATTTTCATCCAATATTGGGTTTACCATAGGATTTTAAAAGTATTCTCAACATGGGGTTCATGAACTTTTTCAAAAAATTAATAGCTACATCTCAATATAACTGGTTTTCTTTGTGATCTGTTTCTTTTATGCAATTAAAACCGTCATTCTGAGAGGATCTATGGGCTTTGTTGTTCAGTCATTTTCAGTCATCTCCAACTCTTTGTGACCTTATTTGGGGTTTTCTTGGCAAAGAAACTAGAGTGGTTTGCCATTTCCTTCTCCAGCTCATTTTACAGATGAGGAAACTGAGACAAACATTTTACAGATAAGGAAACTGAGACAAAGCCTATTACTGATTTCTCCAGGGTCACCCAGCTAGTAAGTGTCTGAGGCCAGATTTGAACTCAGGAAGATGAGTCGTCCTGACTCTAGGCCTGGAGTTCTACCCACTGCACCACCTAATTGCCCCATATGCTTTTGCCAGACTGTTAAAGAGGTCCATGACACAAAAAGAGTCAAGAACCTCCTTGTAGAGATCATCTCCCCTACCTAAAATGTACTTACTTCTCGCCTATACCTCTAAAACTTCCCAATTTTGTTCAAGATTTATCTCCGATGCCACCTCTAAGAATCCTTTCCTGTTCTCCTTAGTTGCCTATGTTCTCACCCTCCTGAAATGACTTTTGCCTTTGTGTCCTTGGTGCCAAGCATACTACCTTACATTTAATTGGAACTTAATAAACATTTGTTGAATTGAATACAGAATAATACATAGATGAATGAATACATAAGCAATATGCTAGGAAGTCCAAGAAGGGAAATAGTCACCACCAGCTGGGAAAAACAGGGAAGACTTCATCGAAGAGACAAAATATTGCATTGGGATTTTGAAGATGAGTAGGAATTCAACAGGTGGGAAGGGAGGGCATTCCAGTCACTGGGAATAGCCAGACATTGTCGCTGCCAGCTCTTTTGGGGTCCCCTCTATAAGAGAAAGATTTGATAGTCTTCATTGCAAAGGCTCCAGTGGGAGTCCCCTGCTAGCCTCTGTTTCCCTATCATGAATGGAAGATGGCAAAGCCTATTACTGAACTAGGCTTCTCTACTTTGCAGCAGTGTTGGGAGCATTAGTGAAGAAGTGAGTCACTAATCACCTTGGAGTTATTGTTACCTACTGGACTTCTCAATGCAGAACAGTTTCTCAGCTTTAGTCCTTTTTGCTAAGTGGGCATTGTTTTGGTCCTTCTAGGGAAGCAAAGGCAGCTGTGGTCAATGGAATGGAGCTGAAGGAAATGAGCCCAGAGCAGCTGGATGAGGTCTTGATCAACCACACCGAAATCGTCTTTGCAAGGACATCTCCCCAACAGAAGTTGATCATTGTGGAGGGCTGTCAGAGACAGGTGAGTGATAAAGGGGGTGGTACTTACCAAGGTACCTAACACATAGCAGATGCTTCTCAAATGTTTATTGACTGACTGACAGGCACCCAGGTGAGTCCAAGTCAGATGCCTTCAGACTGCCATTTAGTATGGCTTTGTTAGAACAGAAAGCTCTTTCCTAAAATACAACTGAGGCTCCTTCACAAGCATCAGGAAAAGAAATGGCTGATTCTTTCAAGGATATTCAACTGAATTCCACAAGCATTCATTAAGAATTTACCATGTCCCAGGCCCCGTGCCAAGCATTGGAAATATAAAGAAAAAAAGAACAATAGTTATAGTTAGCATTTCTGTAGTGCTTTCCATATGCCAGGCATTGTGCAAAGAGCTTGAAAAATATTATTTCATTCGATCCTTATAAAGACCCCATGAATTAGGGTTATTCTCTAATTTTTCAGCCCCAATTTTGTAGTTGAGGAAATTGAAGCAAACATGTTAAGTGACTTGCCCAGGTCACACAGCTAGTAATAATTTGAGGCTGGATTTATATTGACATCTTCCTGACTCCAAGCCCAACACTCTAGCCACTGTGCCACCAAGTTCTTGAAGCATATATACATATATATATATATATATATATATATATATATATATATATATATATATATATATTTGGTTTCATGGAAAAGAAAGTTCTCTATATTCCATTTCAACATCCTATCCTTAACTTTTAAATTAAAATTATATTTAATTTTTCAACTCACAAAAAACTATTTCTCTTCTTCCGCATTGGTGAAAAAAAAGAGTCAAAAATTAAAAACTAATTTTTTTTTTGTAATAAACAAGCATGTTTAACCAAAGCAAATTCCCTCCTTGGCCACCTACGTCCAAAAAAAATTAGTCTCATTCTATCTTGTTGACTCCACCTGTCAGGTGTGGAGCATGCTTCATCATCAGTCTGCTGGAATAGTGGTGGATCATTGTATTGACTGAGTATTTCAAAATCTTTTGTCTTTGCAATGTTGTTATTATATAAATTATTTTAGTTTTGCTCTCTTTACTCTGTAACAGTTCATACAAGTTTTTCCAGGTTTTTCTGAAATGGTCCCTTTCATTATTGCCACTCCATTCCATTATATGCCATTACATTCATATACCATCACCTTGACTTGGAACAAGTTTTCCTTTCTTGCTGTTTGAAGAAGATGGTGGCCTATCGAATGATCATTCGTTAATTTATGAATTCTCTTTTGAGTGAATTCATTTGGCTGGGCTCAGATGCAGAGACAACTAAAGGAAAAATAAGACCCTGTGTTCAGTATTTTATCACTAGAGCTGGAGATGTCCATCTCTGTCCTCTATCACATTATTATCTGCATTAGTTTAACAGAATCTTGCTGAATGCTTATTTTATATCTCATAGAAACATGACCCTTTTCCCAAACATAGGGTCGTCCTATCTTCAGGAGAAGATGGAGGATATTATTTTTATCAATACTCTAATCATTTTGCATTCCTCGAAGTTACTGGATTTAAATTCTGAATCCCATGTTGTTCTTCTAGGGTGCTGTTGTTGCAGTGACAGGGGATGGTGTTAATGATTCCCCAGCCCTAAAGAAGGCTGATATTGGGATTGCCATGGGAATTGCAGGTTCTGATGCAGCAAAAAATGCAGCAGACATGGTTTTACTAGATGACAACTTTGCCTCTATAGTGACAGGTGTAGAGGAAGGTAAGTAAGGTCCCTTCCATACAAGGGGCAACTTACAGATGCCTTTACAGAAAGCTCATTTAACCTTGTGGACCAAGAACAGTTTTTCTAAAGGGAACATTCTCCTCACAGGTCGCCTAATCTTTGATAATTTGAAGAAAACCATTGCTTTCACCCTGACCAAAAACATTGCTGAACTTTGTCCTTTCCTGATCTTCATTATTGCTGGGGTCCCCCTACCCATCGGTACTATCACCATCTTGTTCATTGACTTGGGCACTGATATTGTAAGTAGATTTCTGGGGTAACAAGGAACAAAATAAATATAGCATCAATTGCCATAAACTTTTGGGACCATTTTTCCTTTCTGTATTTCCTTTCTTCTGAAGAGACTTATATGTCTTGTCAAGAGATTGATATTATTATCCTATCCTGGGATACCGGGGAATAAAATACAGTACCAGGTGTCATAAACTGTTGAGACCATTTTCCCTTCTGAGTTTTCTTTCCCCTGAAGAGACTTAAATAACTTATCAAGAAATTGTTAATAAAATTAATTCTCTCCTGAATGGAGCTTTCCAAACCATTTCGTTTACTTGATCCTCAAAAAATATGTATGGTCCGTTATCTCAGCTTTCTTATCCCTGAATTAGGGATAATTATCAAGGACCGTGAGTGAAATTATTACCAAAAAAGTCTGCCCAAAGCTTAGGGGCCTATAAATGTTTAAGAGGCCCAAGAAATATAGTAAGCTATAGCCCCCAAACTAATACAAGGCTCTCTTAATTCAATAAAAGAATATTCTCAGACATCTTAAAACTCTTAAGATGAAAATACTGCCTTTACATATGACAGTTCAACTAAGTCTTCCCTACTTCAAAGAGAAGTATAGACTTGCTAAAGGTCTGTACAATGGAAAACTAATGAGTGGAGTGATAAATGGACTGAAATGGGGAAAGATGGCATTATTCACATTTTCAGTAATCCTTTGTTCTAATGAGAAAATGCTGAAAATAAGTCCGTGTAATTCCCTTAGTCATCTTTCCATCTAGGATTAGCCAAATTAATTCATAGAATCATGGATCTAAAGCTGAGAGATTAGAGGTCTAGTTCAATGTCTTCATTTTCTAGATAAAGAAACTGAAGCCTAATAATTCATACTAGGACACATCAAGTACACATTTTTAGGCTGACATTCTCTAAATCTACAACAGACAATAATTAGAGAATAGTGGAAGAATAACAACATTGTTGAGGGTAAATTATTCATATAGCTTTGGAATAGGTGAATAAAGATCGAGTAGATGATAGAGAGCAAAGTGGAGACAAAGCGAGGGAAATGGCCTTCATCAGCCTTCCTTCCTTTCTTCTCTACAGGCAGCAATATATTGGGTTGCTCATGTATTGTTGCATGGTTAGAGATCTGTTTGTTTTGAAACTAATAGTAGATGACTTGTTGCTTGGAGGCTTGAAAGTTTTCTGGCCAAACTACTTCCAGAGCCTTGGGGTTCATTTATTTTCTCTATTTTATTTTCTATCTAAATATTAACTGGCTGTGTTCTAGCTACACGATACTGGTAAGTGACAGGGTTTCATTACCTTCTTTCCCTTTTATAGATTCCTTCCATTGCCTTAGCCTATGAGAAAGCTGAGAGTGATATCATGAACCGGAAGCCACGCCACAAGAAGAAGGACAGATTGGTGAATCAACAACTGGCTTTGTATTCTTATCTACATATAGGTATGCTGAAATCTCTCTCCTGGGTTATTTTGGTATCAAAGGTCTTTCCTAGGTCCCTGTCCCCTAATGAGTTCAGAGAATGACTTTTTTTTAATAGGTGGGGAAAACTGGAAAGAGAATACCTTGAATTCATGATTCTTAGCATGTCTTATATGTCCCATAGGAATCCTGCAGTCTTTGGGAGCCTTCCTTGCCTATTTCATTGTCTATGCAGAGCAAGGATTCAAACCTATCCAGCTCATTTTCTTACGGTCAGAATGGGAAAATGATAATATAAATGACCTTGAAGACAGCTATGGACAAGAATGGGTAAGAAAGCTCAAAATTCTAACCCTGTTTATTCTCCATTCTATTGTCCATTTGACCTGATTGATCCTGAAATGCCATCTTCTGGGCTACCCTAGTAAGACTACCTTATTAGAATCAATGAGTGAAGGAAAAAGTCAACAGGTATTTACTAATTACTATGCACCAGACACTACTAAGTACATAAAATACAAATTTGATGAATTAAAACATTTATTATGACTAAAGTCAGCCCTTGTTCTCAGAGATCATACATTCTAATGGTGGGAAAAACACTGGAAAAATTTGTTGGCTCATAGCCCAGGAGGGCAGAGTGGTGGTACAGTGGTTAGAGTACTGGATCTGAAGTCAGGAAGACTTAGCTTCCTGAGTTCCAATCCAGCCTCAGACACTTACTATCTGTGTGACCCTGGGCAAGTCACTTAACCCTGTTGGCCTCAGTTTTAGCATCTGTAAAATGAGCTAGAGAAGGAAATAGCAAACCACTCCAGTACCTTTGCCAAGGAAACCCCAGATGGAGTCGTGAAGACTCAGGTACAACTGAAAAACAAGAAAGCCTAGGAAAAAGCACTTTGGTCCTTTTCCTCTCCCAGAGAGGAAGTTGTAAGGGAGTAAGCTGACACACATACCCAAGAACAACCCAGTTGATTCTATCATAATTCTAGAACTAGAAGAAAGCTGACAGGGAGGAGAAAAGGAGAAAAGGTTACTCTCATGGCAGCAAGCTCTGACAATGAAAAGATTGAAACCTCCAGGTCATGGGCTCTGCTCATGCAATGTTTCTTCTTGATTGAGAGGTGGTGAACAACAGATGGGGAATGCCATATGGTCAATATACTGATTTTCTCCTTTTAACTGTTTCTCTTTATTACAAATGAGGGGTGATGAAGTGAAGCAGTTGCTGGGAGGTGACTAATGGGAGAAAAAAAGTATGAAGAAAATATTTTTTCAAACAAAATGTAGAATATAATGTGAAAATAGAATGAAAATATGCATACTGGCCTTCAACTATATAAATGAAGACTACATTAAACAACATCAGATCTCAGGTTAACTGTAGTGGACAGTGTTAGTCACTGCCTCATTAGCTGGTTTTGGAGTTTTGGATAGCACGGTGGCTAGAGCTGCAGACTTGAAGGCAGGAAGACCTAAAATCAAATCCTGCCTGAGACACTTGCTAGCTGGGCTACCCTCGGCAAGTCATTTACGTTCTGTGAACCTTAGTTTCCTCATCTGTGAAAGGGGAATAAAAATAGTCCTAAATTCACAGAACCAAATGAGATAAAATTTAAAATGCTAAGTAAATGCTAGTTATTATTATTAAATGGATATATGTGTGTGTGTATAAGTGTGTATCTTTTGTTAAAAACAAAATTTATTAGTTCAAAAATAAGAAAATAACAATGGGAGGAGGGTCTCGTGGAGGAAAACTTGGTTTCTGATAAAAATTATCCTTTGGGTAATGCATTTCATCATAAGAAAGAAACGTCACTTGGCTCAGCCTAGATTGTTGCAGTTATCCATAGTTTAAGGTGGTAAGAAACCAGAAAATGAGAATTGTGCCTACTGAAACTGTAACTGATTTTTCAGAATGGAAATGACAGAGAGGTGCAAAATATTTGAATAACTCTGACCTTTCTCGGGACTTGTCCCGGCCTTTGATAATAGTTTGCTAGAGGCAACTAGATGGTTCAGTAGATAGAGTGCTGTGCTTGGAATCAGGAAGACCTGAATCCAGTCCATCTTCAGAGACTCATTGGCTGTGTGACCCTGGACAAGTCACTTAACCTCTGTTTGCCTTAATCTATTGGAGAAGGAACTGGCAAACCACTCCTCTCTCTGCCAAGAGAACCCCATGGATAGTGTTGGCATGATATTGTCCACAGGATGACAAAGAGTCAGACACAAGTGAACAACAGAGCTGACGCACATCAGCTTTGTAACAGGTACGGAAGAACAATTAGGCTGCAAGGTACCGTATGTGGGGATAGGTAGAAGAAATGGCATCATCCTTTCTTTCCTACTCAACTGTTAGCCTTTCTGGACGACTGAGTGACCAGTTGTTTGCACACCTAGGAATGAGCCCTTATGAAGCTTCCATTAACATTCCCAAAAGCTTTCTCTGCTGGGTCTCAAAGCTTTTTCCTCTCCTGATCATTTGCAGACAAGATATCAGCGGAAGTATTTGGAATGGACTGGATATACTGCTTTCTTTGTTGCAATCATGGTCCAGCAAATAGCAGATTTAATCATCAGAAAGACTCGGAGAAATTCTATTTTCCAGCAAGGTCTCTTCAGGTATCAACTATACGACATATCAAAGGTTTATGATGTAAAGAAAGTGAAGTTCTGTTGGCTCAGCCAAGGAACTAATATTATGATACCTACTATGGTAAAAGATATTCTAATATTACTCTGGATCATATTAGCCTGATGGACATCTGTTAGTCAATAAACTTTAAGTACCCTACAATGTGCTGGCATGCCATTGTGCCAAAGACACAAAGAGAAGCAAAAGGGCATTCACAATCTGATGGGGGATATAACAGTATTCAAATAGCTATATGCAAACAAAATATATACAGGAGAAACTGGAGATTATTAGCAAAAGGAGGGCGTTAAAATTAAGAGGGTTTGGGAAAGTCTTCCTGTAGGAGGGAGAATTTTAACTGAGATGTGAAGAAACCCCGGGGAAGCCAGGAGGCAAAGAAGAGGAGGGAAGGCATTAGAGAACAGAGAACAAACAGTTAAAATGCCCAGAATTGGAAGATGGAGTGTCTTGTGTGAGGAACAGCAAAGAGGCCAGGGTCACTGGATCATGGAATTTGGCAGGGGGTGGGGAGCAGATGACAAAGGGTTTTGAATGCCAAGTAGGATTTTATATTTGGTCCTGGGTGTGATTGGGAACCACTGGAGTTTATTGAATGTGGGGGCTAAGGGGATTGACATGTTCAGACCTGAAATCTGGAAGTTGAGTGGAGGAGGGACTGAGAGCATGAGAGACTTGTGGCAGGGAGACCCATTAGTGGGCTATTACAACAGGCAAAGCATAAAGTGATGAGAGTCTGCACCACGATGATGGCAGTGTCAGAGAGAGGAAGTATATACAAGAGATGTCACACAGGTGAAATCAACATGCTTTGACAGTTGATTGATTATGGAGGGTAGAAGATGGTAAAGAGACCAGGATGATTCCTAAGTTGGGAACCTGCAGGACTGGGTGGTACCCTCTACATTAATAGGGAAAGTAAGAAAGGAGGAATAACTAAATGGATTCAAAATCTGTTCATGTTTGTATTTCTTACAGAAATAAAGTCATCTGGGTAGGGATTATATCTCAAATTATCATAGCATTAATCCTCTCCTGTGGCCTTGGAAGTGTTCCAGTCCTGAATTTCACCACACTTCGGTGAGTTATTTGCCCTAGTGTTGTAAGGGAAAGCACTGGCCTCCATGCTGAGGAGAGTCTTAAGTTAGGGGACCAGGCTGAGCTAGGATGAGGAGGTAGCAGGGAATGGGGACCCAATATTCCCTCCTGGAAAAAAAAATGGTTAGGCCTGGTCGAGCCATTGAGGGAAATGAGATCGAATTCAAAATCACATTTCCTTTGGAAAGATTTGAAGGGGGGAAAAAGGCACACTTTGTGTTCTTATCTTTGAGTATTCCTTGCTTTCTAATGTACCTCAAAAGAAAACTGTTTTGGGTCAGTTTAGAAAAAGCCTTCCCTCCTTCGTATCCACTTGAAATTATTGAAGTTGCCAAGAAGGCAGGGAAGTTAAGAGCCCCACCACCATTTACAGGAGAAGCTGGTTCTTGTCTTCTGATAGACTTTGACTCTTGCATTTGGCTCCATTTCATTTCCAGGGTTCAGTATTGGTTTGTGGCAGTACCGTATGCCATTGTCATCTGGCTATATGACGAGTTAAGGAAACTCCTAATTAGGCGCTATCCAGGAAGTAAGTAACATCAAAGGAGGATTTGGGTCCTGATTTGGGAGACCCTGCTGGCGTTTATTGAGTATTTGCCCTTTTACATCTCCCACAGGCTTCATAGTTCTTATCAACTCTCTTTCTCCCCCTACAGGCTGGTGGGATAAGAACATGTATTACTGAAATTGCTTTTGGTTCCCAAGACACTTCCTGTTTTCTTCCTGGTGATGTTCAGTGTTCTCCAGTCACCTCTGCTGGCAAATCTCCTGTGCAATATGGGCATCATCAAAATCCACACTAGAAGAAATTGTATGAAAGCGTCTCAGTTAATGTACTGTAAAAATGAGATTTGGCTTTTTGTATAGGCTGTTTTTCTTCTGCACCTTGGCCTCTGTCCCTCTTATTTGTTTAAAATGTATAAATTTTAAAAGAGGTAGAGAAGAAAAATAACCTGTTGGATATGTACACAATACTTAATTCTATTGCACTTGCACTGGGTATGATACTGTTGAGTTTTATGAATTCAACCTGGGTATGATCGTGCATAGCACAAACCATAGTAGATTAGCCTGAGAGAGGCCACATTTTAAAGTAAAAGGTATTTTATAAAATAAGGTTGTGACTGTGTTATTCTTAGATTCCCTGAGAAGGTGCTCTATTTCAACTAGGAAGGCAGTTGAAAACTTAAGGTAGCAGGGTGGTCCAGTAGACAGAACACTGAGCCTGGAGCCAGGAAAACTGGAAATCAACACTTAACAGTGTCTCACCAGACACTTACCGTGACCCTAGTCAAGGGTCTTAACATCTCTTGACCTCAGTTTACTCATCTGTAAAATAGGGATGATAATAGCCCCTATTTCACAGGATTATGAAAGTCAAATGAGATAAAACACCCAGTACTTTGTGAACCTTAAAACACTATCTAAAAGCTACCTATTGTTGTTATTACAACTAAAGAAAAACTCCTTTGAGAATAAGAAAGTTTTGGGGAAAAAGCTAAAAGACACACATTGACTTTTTTGGCTATTCTGTCTCTGCTGTCAATACTCTAAGGCTGTAAAAATCTCCCCTTTTTTGGCATGCTTTCAAGCTCTTATTCTTCCTGTACCCCATGTTTCTTTTGTCTTCTGATAACCATGGTTCTCATGGACTCCATGTGGAAGACGATAAATGAAAGGTTCTTATCTGGGGTCTGTAAACTTTTTTTTTAACTGCTTCAATCTGCATTCAGGCTCCATAGTTGTCTCTCTGGATGTGGATAGCACTTTCCATCATGAGTCATTTGAAGTTGTCTTATATCCTTGCGTTGCTGAGCAGAGAGAAGTCTATCAAAGTTGGCCATTGCACAGTGTTGCTGTTACTGTGTAAAAAATTCTTCTGGTTCTGCTCACTTCACTCAGCATCAGTTCATATATGTCTTTCAAGGTTTTTCTGAAGTCCGTCTGCTCCTTATTTCTTGCAGCACAATAGTATTCCATTACATTCATATACCACAACTTGTGCAGCCATTCCCCAATAGATGGACATCCCCTCAATTTCCAATTCTTGACCACCACAAAAAGAGCTATTATAAATATTTTTGTACATATGGGTCCTTCTCCTGTTTTTATGATCTCTTTGGGATACAAACCTAGAAGTGGTATTGCTGGATCAAAGGGTATGCACAGTTTTATAGCCCTTTGTGGATAGTTCCAAATTGCTCTCCAGAATGATTGGATCAGTTCACAACTGCACCAACAATTCATTAGTGTTCCAATTTTCCCATATCTTCTCCAACATTTATCATTTTCCTGTTTCGTGATGTTAGCCAATATGATAGGTGTGATGTGGCACGGGAATCTATGAACTTTTAAAAATATTTTGATAAATAAACATTTCTATATAATTTATTTCTCTCTTAAACCTATGCATTTTACTTTTATGTATTTAAAAACATTCTTCTTAGGAGGCTTCACAAGACTGCCCAAGAGGGTCTTTACATGGAAAGGGTTAAGGTTAAGAACCTCTGCTAGAGAAAATCTAGATTTCTTCATGCCATAGGGGTAATGGAAGGAAAAGGATATCAATAAATGTGTGTTTAGGTGGTTCATCATTGCCTCTCCCTCCTCCATTCAAAAACTTTTCCATGTTTTCTTTTAAAAGTATATGACAGGAATGGAGTTGCAAAGCCAGAAAAAAATTGATAGACTGACTTAATTTTTTTAGTTGAAATGGAAAAACTCAAAGCAGGACATGATTGGGTTAGAGTTCAATCAGAAAAGTCCAACTGCTTCCAAATTAGACTGGAAACTTTCCTAAGATTGGAGTTTCTGGTACCTCATTATAGGGATCAAAAATAGAGTGGAGAACCCCTTCTAGGATTTCAAGCCACTGAATAATGAACCTAATCCAAATATGGCATAACCTAAAAAGAACCTCTGATTTAAATTTTTCCTTTAAGCAACTTGCCCTGTTACTTGTCCCATCCTTTATCTCATAACTGTCATTTAGAACATTTTTAGGCTTCTTGGATTGATTCCTCAGGGAATAAGGGTCAGGAAATTTAGCATATAATGGTATGGTACATTGAAACCCCAAGGCCCATATCTAGATATAGGATAAGAAGACTTTTCTCCTTCCATCTATTTTACTCACATGCTTAGACTGTATATGCTAATTCCTGGCATATTTTAATCTAAAGTATTAGCCCTATAACTAAACCAGTGGGCTTATTTGTGTAGGACCCCTATGTATAAGAAGATGACTAAAAATACTGTAAATGCAAGTCTCATAGTTATATTTGCATTTGGTTTACATCTTGTCTACTAAATTATGAACTAGGAGTTTATAGTACATTTAAAAATATAGGTTATACTATATACTATTATAACATAATATAGATTATACATTGCTTGTACAACTTTAATTTCCGCACAGGGTCTTATATGTAAAAAGCAAGGCTGAATACCAGGATGCCACAAAACTTCATTTAACCATGTCCACTATAAATTTATGTTGTCTAATTTCATCTGGGCAGCTAGGTGGTGCAGTGGATAGAGAGCCCCAGGCCTTGAGTCAGGAAGACCTGGGTTCAAATCCATCCTCAGACACTAGCAGTGTGACCCTGGCCAAGACACTTAACCACCATTTGTCTCAGTTCCTCATCCATAAAATGAGCTGGAGAAGGAAACGGCAAACCTCTCCCGTGTCTTTGCCAAGCAAACCCCAAATGGGGTCATGAAGAGTCAGACATGACGGAAAGGACTGAACAATAAATAACAGCAACAACACCACAGAGATCCTACTCCTCCCTGGTTGTCTGTCACGTCCCCAGAGCTTCTATTCCAAACCTCTCTTCTCAGGCAACACATACCACCCCATCCAGGACAGCAGATAATCTAGCCTCATAATTTACTGATAAAATTAAGACCATCCATCTTGAATTCCCTCTCCTCCCCAGCACTATACTTCAGATCTCCTCAATATCATCCCAAATCTCCCCTCCTTTGCTCCAAGAAAGAAGTGGCCCTCCTTCTTGAACAGGACCACCCCTCTACTGGTGCCTTTGTTCCTCCTTTCTCCTCCAGGTGACTGACCTTTCGATCTTCCCCTCTTCTAACATTCATTCTCTCTTTACCCACTGGCTCCTTCCCTTCTGCCTACAAACATGCCCTAATCTCTCCAAGCCTTAAAAAAGGGTCCATTTCATCCCCTCAAGATATTATTTACATCTCCTTTTCACAAATGGACTCTTGGGGAGGGGAGGGGAAATCTACACTCATTACTTCCACTTCCTCACCTTCCTCTCAGTCCTCAGCCTATTACAATTGGCATAAGGACCCACAAGTCAACTGAGACTGCTCTCACCAAGGTCACCGGTGATTCCTATTGCCAAAGTCACTGGCCTTTTCTCAGTGCTTGTCCTTCTCAAACTCCCTGCAATTTTGATGCTGTGGACCGTCCCCTCCTCCTAGACCCTTTTCCCTCAGTTTTCCTAGCAATACTTTCTCCTAATTCTCCCCGCCTCACTGACCAATCCTTAGTATCTGGATCATCATCTATGATCTGCCCTCTTTGTGCAGGATCCATCAGGTCTCTGTCCTGTGCCCTCTTTTCTCTCTAGAGTTTCATTGGGCATCTCAGCTCTTTATAAGAGTCAGTTATTATCTCAAAGAAAAAAGAAGAGTCAGTTATTATCTCTATGTATATGACTACCTAATCACTGTATCCAGCTCTCCTCTTTCTCCTGAACTCCAGTCCTGTATTAGCAGGTGTATCTCTACCTCCGCATTCCATAAGCATTTTAAACTCATGTCTAAAACTTATCTTGACATCCCTCCCCAAAACCTTTCCTCTTTCTAATTTCACTATTTCTTCTGAGGGTACCACGATCATCTTGATGTTCCCTCTCTCCAGGATCTTCTCCTAACTCTGCCGATTTCCTCAACCATACCACAGTAGCGTCTTGTTAATTTACTCTGTCTCTAGACACTTCTCACACTAGAAGTACACTCCCCTCTCTGGCCCCTTCCTCTGATTGGTCGGTTTTTCCCAGCACCTCCATTTCAAGGAAAGTTCCCAGGACAACCATTTCTTCATTCCTCTCTAGACTTCAAACTTTATCCATCTCTCCTTGAGCAGACGCCTTCTCCCTACTGCCAAGCTGTCTTTTCAGCTTCCTTTTATGTGTCGTCTTCTCTCATTAGAACGTAAGCCTTTTGAGGGCTTTCTTTCTTGTACTTCTTGTCTTTCTTTTTGCACTTTTATTCCCAGCACTTATCACAATGGCTGGAACATAATAAGGGCTTCCTAACTTGAGTAAGAGGAGAGATAAGGGTGAAATCTAAGTCTGAGGAATAGTAGTTTGGCAGCAACATGGAGAATGGATGGGAAAGGGGAGACAGTAGAAGACAGACCAATTAGGAGCCTAGTACAGTAGTTGAGGAATGACTTGAAGAGATCCTGAACTGGGTGATAGCCATGTGAGTAGAGAAAGGACCGATGGGAAGAGATTGTGAAAGTAGAATCGACAAAGAAATAGCAACTAATTGGATATGGGGGATGTGGGAGAGGGACATTTCCTCATCCCCAGAGTAGTTAACTCTTCCACCCTGAAATTATTTGCTTATATTTCTTACCTATATACATGTTGTTCCCCTCAAGTAGAATATAAGCTCCTTGAGGGCAAAGACTTTTCATTTTTTTCTTTGTATTTATTCCCTGCTCCTGGCACAGTGCCTGGTACATGGAAAGTGCTTAATAAGTGCTTGATGAAGTGAATTAAATGCTCATTTGCAAACTAAATGGACCGCAAGTTACTGGGGCTGTACTTAATTAATTTAGCAGTCATATTTTGATCTTGTAACTTGGAAATTTGTACTAGGAATTAGTTGGCCTAAAAAGAAAAAGAAACGTTTTTAGAAAGAATGAAGCCAAGAAAATCTAAACCCATTTGTTGTAGCTGAAAAAATCAGGTGTCAACTAGACCTGCGATTAAAATATAGTGAGATAACTAGGTTTCTTTAAAGGTGACCATTTGGGGCAGCCATGATGCCAGATGGTACTGGTTCCTCTGAACCTAGCCTGTCTTCTGGAAGAAGATTCTGCAAATGAGGAAAAATGCTTGACAGTTGCATAATACTGTTGGATTTTAGAAGGCCTAACTATATGTAGGTATAGATGCATCCATGTGCACATATACACGTTTTCACCTGGACAAATAAATTTCATTAAGTGATTTTCTTTTAAGAGAGATTCTCCTAGCAACAATTTGCACACAAAATCAAAGTCGAGAGAATGCCCAGATGTTGATGCCTTAATTTTCTATAGCTTTTTAAATGATGAAGGGAGGAATAAAAACCCAAAACCCTGAAAGGGAAAAAAATGTGTTAGGAAGAAAATAGGAATATTGCTGAAGATCTAAATGGGAAGAAAAGTCAACAGGTTATGAGCTACATTCAACAAAGGCCAGGCAAATTCCCAAGATGCCAGACAAGAAGGCTTTTAATATAAAATTCCACATGTTCCTATGTTAAAAATGGCTATGGAAAGTGAGGTAGGTACTTTTGACTCACAATATTTACAAACCTGAAAGTAATACTCATCTTTTGCAATTCTGCCATTGGTCTGCTCATGTGTATCCAAAACTCTGAAGAGTATATGCAATAAGATGTGGGGGGTGGGTGAGATAACCTCTAAGGGTCCTTTCAGCTCTCAAGCCTATGAACCTCAGCCTTGGATTATTTCAAATCCAGATATGAAGCATTTTTCATTTCAAATTAATCTAGAGGAGAGCAAGGGAGATAGAGGCAGTGAAGGAAAACATTAGCCATCCTCATGGGGAGGGCCTATTCCTCGCTACAAGAATTCCCTGTTTTGAAGAATGTGGAAATGTTTAACGTGATTGTGCATGTATAACCTATATCAGATTGCTTCTGTCTTGGGAAGGGGGAAGGGTAAGGAAGAAGGAAAGAAGGGAGCAAGGGAAGGAGGGAGAAAAATTTGCAACTCAAAATCTTATTTTAAAAAATGAATGTTGGAAACTATCTTTACATGTAATTGGAAAAATAAATAAATACTATTTACAAAAAAAGATTCTGTTTGATACCCCACCAGCTGAAGTCTGTCCCTGTGTGGAATTACACTGTCTTGCTCTGGTCTCAGCTAAACCAGCAGAGCCAGTTGGTCTCAGTGCTTTAGAATTCCTTGAGACAAACTCCATTTCCTAGTCTTTGTCCTTATGTAACCTTATTCTTGTCACGCTTTCTTCTACTTCAAACTAGCTCTCCGGCAGACTCCTTGGCTGTCCCACCCCACCCCCTTATTCCCTGTGCCCTCACCTCTGTCTTACTGTAACTGCTTTTTAGAAAGTTTTATCTTCTTGGTCCATGGGTTTCAAGATAAATTTTTAATGTGTACTGAGGTGAAACCTACAGTGATTTTAAAGGGACCGAAGTGCTTTCTCATCAGGGATACTGGTTCTTTCCAGAATGAGCCTTTTTTTCCCCTCTTGCTTTTGTTAATGTCCTGGGGAATAGACCCTACTTTAGTCCTAGTCAGGTGTTTTTCACACTATCCAGAGCTGAATCTATACCACAGATTTTTCCCAAGGATTATAATTATTCAAAAATACCTGAAATAAATTACAATTATATTATGGTACTTGTATATCAGCTCAATTCATCTAAATGTTTTAAAAACTAATCTCATGCAATTTCAGAATTAAGCCTGGATTCTGCATTCTCTGTATATATGTGTCTTTTTTCCTTTTCTCCCCTCTTCTTCTAACTCATCTCCTCTCACTGACATACCTCAAAGATAGTATAGGGTAGATTCCAGGATACCCAGTAGATGCCAGAGAAAGCAAATATTCAGGGAAGAGGAGATGGTAAGGGATCCTCCCAAATCCTAGTCAGGTCATTAATGCTTCCTAAATCTCAATTTGTACAAGGTTGTCTTAGAGCAACTTTGGGAGTATGTTCACTCTTATTGCCCAGGATTTAATGGCTAGAATTCCCATGGAGTACCAGACATTCCAGCATTTCCATTAGCCAGAAACAAGTCAGAACAGCTGTTATCTAGGCATACTTCAACTGTAAACATATTATTGGCAAAAATTGAATAACTGAATTTGGTGTAAAATATAAAAGTAATATATTCTCTGCTCTCTTTTTGCAGCATTAATTTATTCATTCAACAAAAGTCGATTGAGTTGATATCACGTATGCTAAGGGGCAAAATGTGTGGGGTGTGTGTGTGTGTGTGTGTGTGTGTGTGTGAGTGAGTGTGTGACACAAGTTTCAGGAAGAACAAAAGGGACATTATAAGAGAAGCCTAGGAATCATGATAATTTGGTTTCAAGTGCCCCTCTGACACATGCTGCCTTTATGACGCAGTACAAGCTGTTTAACCTCTTATAACCCCCAGGCAGTTTACAATCTACTTACAATCTAATTATGATGTAATATTGTAGATTATAAAGTCTACTATAGTTGCCAAATTAGTAAGAGGGTTTTTCCTTACCTGAAGCTTTTAAGTAAAACTAGAAGTCTAGACTGGACTGGTACCTTCAGTAGTCTGTGTATTCCTTTTTAGCTTTTATTTTGATATTTCTCCAGGCCCAGTTTTATTTCTTTCAGGCCCCAGGTCACTTGGTCTATGCTAATTTCTATGGTGGTGAATTGTCCCCTGCCATCAAATTAACTACTGCCCATCCATTCAGCTGAGAGGCAGGACAATTCATTCTTTTTTTGTTTGTTTGTTTCTGTTTTTTGGCAGGGCAATTGGGGTTAAGTGACTTGCCCAAGGTGACACAGCTAGTAAGTGTATCGAGTGTCTGAGGCCTCATTTGAACTCAGGTCCTCCTGATTCCAGGGCCAGTGCTCTATTCACTGTGCCACTTAGCTGCCCTTAGGACAACTCATTCTGAGCTGTCACCTTTACCACAGAGTGGGGTGGGGTAGGAGCCCAGCCTGGCCTCTTACTAGTTCTCCTTTGTAAGGATGTTATCTTTACCTGGCAATGTAGCTACCTCTGGACTAGAGCGAGTCAGCTAAGTGTTCTACCAGGGAAGGTTGCTCTTCTATGAGACTCTGAGGAAGAGAAGATGACTGAGGCTACCCCGCTGACCTGCCACAGTGACCAGGGGGCCAGACAGAAGAGTCACCCTCTTCCGCGAGGCCCAATGTGTCTTGGAAAGTGAAGGTTCCTTGGAAACATGGAAGTGGTGATTATGTCCTTTGATAAAGAAAGAAGGGAAAACAACAAAATAAATCATTAATAATAACTAGCATTTATATGGTCCTTTAAGGTTTGCAAAGTGCGTTTTAATTCATTTTTGTCCTCACAACAACCCTGTGAGATAAGATGAGGCTGGAGAGTAAAAATCAGTAAAGGACAAAGAGAAGAGAAAGAAATGAAAGGGAACAGTTTGATTCCTAAGTCTCATTGCATTTAGGGTTGAGATTCATTTGTTGAGTGCTTAGTGTATGTAAGATGCTTGATTTTCTGATTCATTATTTAAAAACCAGAGTCGAGACAGGGAAGAAAGATGTGTCCAAGTAGCAACAAAGGCAAGAAGGGGTAAGGGAGCCCGGGTACTATGAGCTTGAGGAATCTGGGAGGATCATGCTTCCCCTAAAAAAGATGCATCCATCGCTTACTAGAGACATCCATTCATAGAAAAGGCAAATTACTACATTGCTTATGAATTCAAATTGGAAATGTTTACTGCGTTATTAACTAACTCACCAACATGGGACAAGATGCATTCCCAGGAAAAGGACTTTAGCATCCACCATGTTATCTAAGACTGCTTGAATTTACAGCTAACAGGGACAGCTAGGTGGCACAGTAGCTAGAGCACCAGCACTGAAGTCAGGAAGATTCATCTTTGGGAGTTCAAATCCATCCTCTATTACTCACTGGCTACGTGACCCTGGGCAAGTCATTTAACCCCTGTTCTCAGTTTCCTGAGCTAGAGGAGGAAATGGTAAACCACTCCAGTATCTTTGCCAAGAAAACCCCAAATGGGATCACAAAGAATCAGATATTTATAAGCAGCAACAACAGGTACCTTAGAGGTGATTAAAAGAGTTCAATCACCTCATTTTACGGATGAGGAAACTGAGTCACAGAGAGATGTGACTCATCCAAAGTCATATCGCTAGCTAGTTGCAGAGTTTTAATTTGAACCTAGATCCTCTGGCTTCAGATCCAGGGATACTTTCTACCATACCACAATGTTTGGTCTCAGATCAGAGCTGTCCAAAATGCGGCCTGCAGGGCTGCCCGCAGTCCGCAGTGCAATGCCCGCCTACAAGCATAGAAATTTATGTAAATGCAAAGCTGAGCTACCGCAGAGCTCTCACTAAGATGGCAAATCAAAATATATTGTCTATTATTTCAATAAAAACCTGAGGTTGGACAGCCCTGGTCTCAGATGACCATCAAAGGACCATTCTAGCCCTGGGGGTTCCTTGTATTTATTAAGTGAGGTTGAAAAGGTTGAAGGAAGGAAGGAATAAGACAACAGAAGTTCACAAAAGTGACTTGTGAAGGGGTGGGTTAATTGGAACAATGAATGATGGAGTAGGACTATGGAGGTAGAAGAACAGTAGCAGAGGAAGGTCAGGATGGAGAATTAAGGCGGGGGTGAGGGGGGGCAGGGAGACATAGCTTGGTGGTAAGTAGTTGTTGGTACATTGTCCCCTCCATTAGATTGTGAGCTCCTGGAGGGTAGGAACCGTCTTTTGCCTTTCTTTATATTCCCAGTGCTTAGCACTGTACTTGGCACACAGAAGATATTTAATAAATGCTTATTAATTGATTGATTAATCCTAGAAGCAATAAGGAGCTGGTGAAAGAGTGATAGCAGAGAGTTTAAAGAGATTCTTGTATATATCAGCGGGACAGTAGGCATGTGCTGGACACAACCTGGGCTCTTTTGCACCCTGTTCTGGGGAGTGGAACCCTGGAAGGCAAGGTAGGCAGCTGGCTGAGCCTTGGTTTGGCTGGTATGGCCCTGGGATGCATGGAGCAGGATGAGCTGCTGCTGACTGGCAGAAATGACCCAGGAGAGCAAACCGAGGCTGTGCAGCCCTTGAGGCCTTGTTTAAAGAGATGGAAGGAGGGAGTAAGGTTACAGTAAATGAGCAGAGTGAAGGAACCACAGGCAGAGCTTGAGACCTCAGGGAAGGGGGAGCAATTGGGTATTGGCCGGGTGAGGGAAGTTATTATTTAGAAACAAGTACGCTTTCAGTCATGTTCAGGCAAAGTCATACAAACATGACACATAGGTT
This sequence comes from Trichosurus vulpecula, assembly GCF_011100635.1. Taxonomy (NCBI): domain Eukaryota; kingdom Metazoa; phylum Chordata; class Mammalia; order Diprotodontia; family Phalangeridae; genus Trichosurus; species Trichosurus vulpecula. The sequence continues at coordinate 178,088,925 of NC_050574.1, forward strand.
GGGGCAGCTAGGTGGTATTGGGAAGAGAGTGCTGAACTTGGAGTCAGGAAGGCCTGAGTTCAAATCCTGCATTAACCCCTCTCATTAACCTTTCCATATATATATATATATATGTACTTGCGATAATGATAGCCCCTACCTCTCAGGATTGTTTTGAAATAACACGTTATCAAATGAGATAATATAAGTAATGACCTTTGTAAACCTTAAAGTGTCACATAAATTCTAGGTATTATCATTGTTATCGAATGAGGGCATTTTAATCTTAATGTTTCTCAGTGGAGGGCTCAAGGTTTTTTTGTTTGCTGCTTTGGGTTGTTGTGAGCTCCTGGGCTGCCAAATATGGCCCCTGGAGGCAGAATTCTCTCTCTCTCTCTCCCTCCTCTCAGGAAAGTGGGTGGTGGTACCTGAGGGCGCTGGATATCTGTGGAACTGAAGTCAGAGGGGCAATAGAATCCAGCTGCACAGGGTCCCATTAGGAAGTGGAGGCCGAGAGTGGTACACAGGAACCTGGCTGGGCAACTGCCTCCAGAGGAGTCACCTGGGCAGTGCTAAAAGGACATCTTGACTGGGGCTACCTTTGGGGTGTGAACTGACCCAAGTTAGCCAATAACACTGAGCATCTAATTGGAGGGCTCTGTGCTGAGATAGAGAGGAAGGAGGGAACATGGTCAAAGAGCAATAGATGAGGACTTCGAGATTCTCTAATTCAGTCTCCCCCTTTTATAGCTGAGGAATCTGGGTCCCACAGAGCCAAGAGGTGAACTCAAGTCTTCCTGAGTTCCTGATTCCAAGTCTAGCATTCTATCCATTATGCCATGCTTTCTTGGGTAAAGAAGGACAGACATAGCTGTGTGACCCTGGGCAAATCACTTAACCCTGTTTGCCTCAGCTTCATCATCTGTGAAATGAGCTGGAGAAGTAAATGGAAAACCACTGCAGTATCTTTGCCAAGAGAAATGTGATAATAAATACATTCATATACATACACACACACACACACACACACACACACACACACACGGGAAGATTTGGACAATTTAAGCTCTATATGTACAATCACATGTTAAAGGAGGTACGGGGATGGGATAAATTCAGAAAGCTTTCTGAAAAAGGTATTGAGCAGCATTGGAAAGGGTAGGGGCATAGTCATGTTTCTTAGAGTCCCTGTAGGGGGATTAAAAGCCCTCTCTGGGCAGTAGTGCCCTTTGTGGCAGGGTCCATTGGCAGGGAAAGCCGTGGTTCTCTGGGGGATGGGCCAGGCAGCTGCTGCCTCACAGTAATAGCTGTGGAGAGCAAAGACCTGGGGAAATAAAGAAGAATCAGAGAATTTCAGAATAAGAACTAAATATTCGCAGACTTCAATCTAGGGCCTATGGCAGTTCTGTACTTCTAGAATCTATGACCGCCCTCCACACACTTGGACCCTCAACTCTGGCCAGAGGAGATTTTAAACTGTTTTGTGTACGATAATCCTTGCCTTCTTTGCTGAACTTGGTCATAGAAGCCATACCCATTGCTCTCCTGGATATATCTAGCTTTCAGAATTGAGGTACAAAGGAGATGTACCCATATGATTCGATTGGGATGGGAGGTAGAGGAGGTTAAATGGATGCTGGAGGCCAGAGCCTCTGAACCAGTTTTCTTTTGCCATCTCAGAACTCTGCCCCTGGCTTCTAACCAGGGAGTTAGAGCCAAAGTGGCTGCCCTTCTCTTTGCTTGCAGAGATTTTCCAAGGATAGCAAGCTGACAAGTCCCTTGAGAGGCTGAATAAAAACCAGTTAACAGTAGTTTCTGTGAGGGCATGAGTAGGGGCCAATGAAAACTTGAAAGGAGAGGATTCAGTATAAATAGTGAACATGATTCCAGAATACCCTTGTCCTGGGATCCCCTTCACCACAGGGAGGGCCTTTGTTCACTTTTCCAGATAGGGAAAGGATAACAGATGCTGAGCTGGATGCTTGGGGGGCCCACAATCCCTATACCTTGGAGGTTTGACTGGTTCAGCTGGTGTGAGGAAGTTTCCCCATCTCCTTTCCTTCCTCCATCTTTCTGGTGTCCAGATCCTTTGCCTGAAGAACCATCAGGAGTGTCAGCGCTTACCCCTAGGATGCCAACTGACTTCCTTGGGCAGTACCTCTCTACTGGGCACGATTGGCAGGCATTAAGAGAGAGAAAATGCCCCTTCTAGGAGGTTCAGTGTCTCTTCCAGGCAGGGCAGAGCTAAAGTCAAAAGAGCTGGACAGTAGTGACCTACAGATGAGAAAGCTGGAATACTGTCCTAGAGTACTACACAGTGCTACACATGGGTCATCCCTGTGTGGTCCCTATACCATATCACTTTTATGCCAATAGCATCAGGCAAAGGTGAACATTGAGAAGCAGTGTGACTAGTGCAAAATGAGAACTGTGCTGAGTTCTCTCTTTAAATTAAGGTGGGGGAGGAGGAGACGGAAGGCAGAGTCAAGATGTTGGAGTAGAGGTAGCAGCCCAACTGAGCTCTCCCAACGTTCCCCTCCAAACAATTTTAAAATCATGTGTCAAGTTGAAATCTGGAGCACAGAGCCAACAAAAGGTTGGGGCGAACCTAAGACAACTTAAGAGGTCAGAGAGGTTTGTAACATTGAGGTGGGGGGCAGCCTGAACATGGCAGGAACAGCAATGGTGGGCCTTGGAGGCAGCTGGGACAGCAGCAGCAGTAGCTTTGGGAGCTCTCAGCCCAGAGACGGTAAGGAGATTGGACAACTGGTAAGAAAGAGATTACAGGGGACTCTGCTGAAACCAGGCACCAGACCAGGTCCTGTTGGTAACTCCACTGACCATATGCAGATCTGAGTCACAATTCCAGGGCAGAAAGGATCACTTGCAATTGCAAGGGAGCAGGGGTTCTGGTCACAGTTCCAGAGCCTAGAGGAGCTCTAGTACTTGTGACCACAGAGAAGCTGAGGCCCTTCCTGGGGAAAGACTAGAATGCAAACCAGGAGAGCAGTGACCACACATGTCCTGGGATCACAGCATCTTGGAAGCACTGAAAACTTACCAACTCCTAATACTAGTTGTGAAAACAGCAGCAAGAAAAAGCCTGAAATTTGGAACCGTGTCCCCACACCCCAGGTGAGCAGAGCTCAACTTTAATAGAAATTTCATTGTCAAGGAATAGGCTAGGAAAACAAGCAAACTACAGCAACAAAAAAGAGCATAACCATAAAAAGCTACCATAATGACAGGAAAGATCAAGATACAAATTCAGAAGACACTAATGTGGGAGGGGGGAAGCTACAAACAAAGCCTCAAAGAAAAATGCAAATTGAACGTAAGCCTAAAAAGAATTCTTGGAAGAGCTAAAGAAAGAGATAAGTGTGGTAGAGGAAAGATTAGAAAATAAATGAGATCAATGGAAGAAAATTATTAAAAAATAATTAGCAGCTTGGTAAAAGAGGCACAAAAAATATTGAAGAAAATAACACCTTAAAAAGCAGAATTGGCCAAATGATAAAAGAGATACAAAAACTCACTGAAGAAAATAATTCCTTAAAAATTAGAATTGAGCAAGTGGAAGCTAATGACTCCAGGAGATATCTAGAAGCAATCAAAGTCAAAAGAATGACAAAAGAGAAGAAAATGTGAAAGATTTCATTAGAAAAACAACTGACCTGGAAAATAGATTGAGAAAGAGATAATTTAAGAATTATTGGACTACCTGAAAGTCATGATCAACAAAAGAATCTAGACATCATATTTCAAGAAATTATAAAGGAAAACTGTGCTAATATCTTAGATCCATGGAGCAAAATATAAATGGAAAGAATCACCTCTTGAAAGAGATCCCAAGGCTAAACAAATTGTGGTATATGAATGTAATAGAATACTATTATGCTATAAGAAATGAGGAGCAGACAGACTTCGTTACAACCTGGAAAGACTTACATGAACTGATGCTGAGTGAGGGGAACAGAACCAGGAGATCATTATACATGATTACAGACACACAGTTTCTGTAAGGACTAACTTTGATAGACTTGGCTCCTCTCATCAATGCAAGGTTCAAAGACAGCTCCAAAAGATTCATGATGGAAAAAGCTATGCACAGCCAGAGAAAGAATTATGGAGTCTGAATGCAGATTGAGGCAAACTGTTTGCTCTCTTTTTTTCTTCATTTTTGGTTTCCTTTCTTCTTTCTCATGATTCATTCCATTGGTTATAATTCTTCTTTACAACAGGACTATTATGTAAATAAGTTCGTTGTGAAGGTATATGTAGAAACTACATTGGATTACATACTGTCTTGGGGGGTAGAGGAGAGGAGAGGGAGGGAGAGAAAATTTGGAACCCAAAAAATTATGGAACTGAGTGTTTTAAACTAAAAATAAAAAATAAATTTAGAACTTAAAAAAAGGGATCCCAAAATGAAAACTCTCAGGAACATTATACCCAAATTTCAGAGCTCCTAGGTCAAGGAGAAAATATTGCAAGCAGCCAGAAAGAAAGAATTCAAATATTGTGGAGCCAGTCAGGAGGAGAAGGAAGATCTAGCAGATCTAGCACACAAGATCTAGCAGCTTCCAAGTTAAAGGAGCAGAGACATTAGAATATGAAATACTGGAATTTATCATAATATTTTTGGAAAATTATCCTCCAAATTATTCTTGAAATATGCCAGAAGGCGAAGGAGCTAAGATTATAACCAAGAACAACCTACACAGCAAAACTGGGTACAATTTTTCAGGTAAAAAAAAAAAAAAGAACATTTAATGAAATAGGGAACTTTCCAGCATTCCTGATGAAAAGACCAGAACTGGATAGGAAATTTTGACATTCAAACACAAGACTCAAGAAAAGCACAAAAATGTAAATATGAAAGAGAAATCCTACGAGGCTTAATAAGATTAAATTGTTTATATTCCTATATAGGAAAATGATACATATAACTACCAAGAATTTTGTCATTATTAGGGCAGTTAGAGTCTACATAGACAGAGGGCACAGGTGTGAATCAATCATGTTGGTGTGATCTAAAAAAAATGGAGAGGTGAAAAAGAGAGATGGATTGGGAGAAGGAAGAAAGGAGAGAAAGAATAGGGAAAATTATCTCACATAAAAGAGGCTTGCAAGGAAGAGCTTTTGCAGTAGAAAGGAGAATAGGAGAGGATGGCAGGCAACACTTGAACCTCACTCTCATCAGAATTGGTTCAAAGAGAGAAATACATGCACATACACACATAAAATCGGTTGAGTATAGAAATCTCTCTTACCCAACAATAAGTAGGAGCCGAAAAAAGATAACAGAAGAGGAGGGGATCAAAGGGAGGGCAGATACAGGAAGGCAGTGGTCAGGAGGAGGGAGATGGTGGGAGTGAAGCAAGACTAAGGTTTGTTCAAAGAGCAGTGTTAAGGACAAGAGGACAAAAGACTCGAGCAGAGGACAGAGGAGAGTATGGGCCTGAGAAGGTACTAAGGGGTGGATGGAATACAGATATAGTTCACTCAAACTTAGTAAACAGAATTTTTGAACTTACAAAACTGAGCAATTGAGAGCTGATCTGTTTTGCAACATCAGAAATCATGAACTTTTGAAAATTGTGTCTGAGGCTCATTTTGTATAAGGTAGTGACATCTACTGACAAAGTAAGATTTTGCAGCTCAGCTCCATAAGATATAGTGTGTGTGTGTGTGTGTGTGTGAAAGAACAGTGGATTTAGAGCTAAATCTTGGCTCCAGAACTTACTGTGTAAGCTGTATATCCATGGTCAAGTTACTTAACCTCCTTGAGCCTGTCTCATCCATAAAATGAAGATAGCATGAGAAAAGTAGCTTTATAAACAAATTTTATTATCATAAGCCAAAAAAAGTTCCATGGAGCAAATCTACATGACCTGGAGAATCCATTGATTCACTGGAGATGCTAGACCAGAGGTGGGGAACTTGCGGCCTCGAGGCCACATGTGGCCTTGTAGGTCCTCAAGTGTGGCCCTTTGACTGAATCCAAACTTCACAGAACAAATCCACTTAATAAAAGGATTTGTTCCGTAGAACTTGGACTCAGTCAAAAGGCCTCACCCAAGGACCTTTAAGGTCACATGAGGCCTCAAGGCTGCAAGTTCCCCACCCAGTACTAGAGTTTTGGTTAAAAGGAGAAGTCAAAGAATTGAAGACCAGAGTTCTAGTCTAAATTCTACCAGTAACAGTTTCTGACTGTGAGCTAAACTTTCTTAGTTTCTCTTATAAAGAGAAGGGAATTATACCAAAATATCTGTAGGTCCTTCCATCTCTGAAATATTATGGGTGTATCATTTTCCAAATATGCTTAGGTCTTTCTTTTTTTCCCATTCCAGACTTGTGATTTTATCAGGGTAGGGCAGAGGTATCAAACTCATGGCCCACATGTGGCCAGGAAAAGTCTCAATTGCAGCCCAAACCAGACTAAAATGTATTTGACAGGGACCTGTTTCTATTTCAGTTGACACCACTAGTACAGGGAATATTAAAAAAAAATACAATCAATAAGCATGTATTAAGCAGCTACTTAGCAATAGGCATGGGAATAAAAACACAAAGAATTTTAAAAATCCCTGCTCTCAAGGAGTTTACATTCTAATGGGGAGACAAGCACATATATAAATATTAACGAAATGAATATAAAAAGAACACAATATCCTGAGAAACAAGTTGGTTTGGGAGGAAAGACACTAGCAGCTGGAGAGGATCAGAAAAAGATTTATGTAAGTAGTGACTGAGAAAAAAAGAAGAGAGAGAATCTGTGATGGTGAGTAAGGAGTGAGAGCATTCCAGGCCTGAAAATGAAAGAAATGGAGGTGAAAGATAGCAAGGTGTGGGATCAAAGAGAGAAGGCCAGTTTGGATGGTAACATGGAGGGGGTGGGAGGGGAATACTGTTCAAATGAACATTCAAATGAACAAGTTACAAGGGCTTTAAAAGCTAAACAGAGGAGTTCGTATTTGATCTTAGAGGCAATAGAGAACTGCCGGAATTTAAAGAGTAGGGAGCCACATGGTTAAATCTGGACTTTAAGGAAAATCATTGGCAGCAGTGTGGAGGATGCACTGGAACAGGGGAGAGACTTAAAGCAAGAAAACCAATTAAGACACTGATACAATCCACCTCAAGACAAGAAGTGATGAGGGCTTCAACTAAGTTAGTAACTGTGTGAATAGAAAGAAGGGGTTGGATATTTGAGATGCTGTGGAGGTAGAAACGGAAATACTTGACAACTGATTGGAAATGTGAAGTGAGCAGCTCAGGATAACATCAAAGGTACAAACCAAGGAAAGTGAAAGATTGGTGATGCCTTTGGCAGAAATGAAGAATTTTGCAAGAAAGGCAAAGTTTTGAGGAAAAGATGATGACATGTTGAATTTAAGATGTACCCAGGATAGCCAATTTGAAATGTCCAAAAGACAATGTGACTGAGGGAATTGTGGGAAATGAATGAAACCACACTGACACTCTCTTATGATTCACTTCTGGATCTAGCTCAATTTCATTTATATTTAATTATGGGTCTAATCCAATTTCTGTCTTATGAGAAGACTTTTTTCAGTTATAGAAATTGTGAGAAAACTTTATTGCATTATTGTTGGAACCTAGACCTGCATGGATGGGGAGTTGGACCACCTCAACTTGTTGCTTAGAAAACCTTAACTAGGGGCGGAGCCAAGATGGCAGCTGGAAAGCAGGGACTAGCGTGAGCTCTGTACCGAGTCCCTCCAAAAACCTATAAAAAATGGCTCTGAACCAATTCTAGAACTGCAGAACCCACAAAACAGCAGAGGGTATCAGGGCTTCAGCCCAGGACAGCCTGGATGGTCTCTGGGTGAGGTCTATACCACACAGAGCTGGGAGCTGGGAGCTGGGAGCTGGGAGCTGGGAACGGAGTGGAGCGGCATGGACCATCCAGATCAGAAACCGGGCGGAGGGGGCCCTAGTGCCCTGAATCAGCCCTGAGCTGCGGCAGTTATCAAACTCCTCAACCCACAAACACCAAAGACTGCGGAGAAGGTTAGTGGGAAAAGCTGCGGGAGTGGAAGGAGTTCGCAGTTCGGCTTCCAGCCCCAGGGGCGGCGGAGGTGGGGCAGCTACAGTTGCTGTTGCTTCTGGCCCCAGGCCCACCCAGTGGGAGGAATTAAGTGGCAGATCAGAGCAGGAGGGCACAGCCTGCTGAAGATCTAAGTCCAGTCTGGGTTGGGGGTTCTTGGGGAAGGAGGAGTGCTGGTGTGACAGAGCTGGCACCTCCCCCCCAAACGTGGAACATAGAACTCGTTAGTCTACAAGCAGTCATACCCCACTGAAAAACTCAAGGGTCAAGTTAGTTGGTTAGGAATATGGCCAGGCAGCGAAAACACACCCAGATTCAGTCTCAGACTTTGGATTCTTTCTTTGGTGACAAAGACCAAAACATACAGCCTAAAGAAGACAACAAAGTCATAGAGCCTACAACAAAAGCCTCCAAGAAAAATATGAACTGGTCCCAGGCCATGGAAGAGCTCAAAAAGGATTTGGAAAACCAAGTTAGAGAAGTAGAGGAAAAATTGGGAAGAGAAATGAGAAGGATGCGAGAAAACCATGAAAAACAAGTCAATGACTTGCTAAAGGAGACCCAAAATAATACTGAAAAATATGCTGAAGAAAACAACACCTTAAAAAATAGATTAACTCAAATGGCAAAAGAGCTCCAAAAAGCCATTGAGGAGAAGAATGCCTTGAAAGGCAGAATTAGCCAAATGGAAAAAGGATCCGAAAGACCACTGAAGAAAATACTACCTTGAAAATTAGATTGGAGCAAGTGCAAGCTAGTGACTTTATGAGAAATCAAGATATTATAAAACAGAACGAAAGGAATGAAAAAATGGAAGACAATGTCAAATATCTCATTGGAAAAACCACTGACCTGGAAAATAGATCCAGGAGAGATAATTTAAAAATTATTGGACTACCTGAAAGCCATGATCAAAAAAAGAGCCTAGATATCATCTTTCAAGAAATAATCAAGGAGAACTGCCAAGATATTCCAGAGCCACAGGGCAAAATAGAAATTGAAAGAATCCATTGATCGCCTCCTCAAATAGATCCCAAAAAGAAATCTCCTAGGAATATTGTTGCCAAATTCCAGAGCTCCCAGATCAAGGAGAAAATACTGCAAGCAACCAGAAAGAAACAATTTGAGTATTGTGCAAACCCAATCAGAATAACCCAAGATCTGGCAGCTTCTACATTAAGAGATCGAAGGGCTTGGAATGCGATATTCTGGAGGTCAATGGAGCTAGGATTAAAACCTAGAATCACCTACCCAGCAAAACTGAGTATCATGCTCCAAGGCAAAATATGGATTTTCAATAAAATAGAGGACTTTCAAGCTTTCTCAGTGAAAAGAGCAGAACTGAATAGAAAATTTGACTTTCCAACACAAGATTCAAGAGAAGCATGAAAAGGTAGTCAAGAAACGGAAATTGCAAGGGACTTACTAAAGTTGAACTGTTTTGTTTACATTCCCACATGGAAAGATGATGTGTATGATTCATGAGACCTCAGTATTAGGGTAGCTGAAGGGAATATGCATATATATATATATATATATATATATATATATATATATGCATGTTTATGTATATATATATAAGTGGATGCGTATGTATGTATATATCTGTGTGTGTGTATATATATATATATACATACATATATAAAAGAGAGAGAGAGCAGACACAGGGTGAGTTGAAGATGAAGGGAAGATATCTAAAAGAAATAAAATGAAATTAAGGGATGAGAGAGCAACATACTGACAGAGGGAGATAGGGAGAGATAGAATGGGGTGGATTATCTCACATAAAGGTGGTATATTAGGAAGGCAGAATTTATGATTTCAAAGAGAATCTCATATGTGCCTAAAAGGTCCGGAACCGCAGGATATAAGGAATTCTCTAGGCAGAAGGCAGGAGAACTAAAGCATGTATTTACACTCCACAGTAACAATCCCACAAACCAGCGTCCCCATTTTGATATTTTCATCAAAAGCTTCCAGGCCCAATAAGTCCGCCTCACAAGAGTAACTAGGAGGCCACAGAGAAGCGAGATGGTATAAGGCAAAATCGTATACATGCTTCCCCTCTACGGTAAGAAGATTACCCACTAGCCTCTAGTCAGCTCTGCTACCGGCAGCTCAGCTTCGGCTGTAGGCGTCTCTGGCTCCAACCGGAAAAGGAAAGGAGAATCTTCAAGCTGTCCTCTCCCCTCTTATAGAGTTTTTGACATCATCAAGCGCCGCCTGAACGACCAGGGCCGATTGGTTCTTGACTTGGCCCCTCCCCCAGCGTAGACCACGTTAACACACCTCCCCTCAGCCAGCGCCACGACTCATCACACAGGAAGCTCTGGTCCTGCCCCGGAAGAGCAAGCCCCAGCGTCCAGGGAAGCTCAACGAGGCAAGCTGAGTCATTCAAAGAAAACAAAGTCCATTCTGGCTACAGGTGGCAAGAGGAAGCAGTTCTGTGGGAGGAGGAAAGAGCACAGTGAAGGGGGAATGAGTGAACCTTGCTCTCATCAGATTTGGTCTGAGGAGGGAATACCATACATACTCAATTGGGTATCTTACCCCACAGGAAGGAAGAGGGAGGAAGATAAAAAAATAAAAGGGGGGGATGATGGAGGGGAGGGCAGATGGGGGTGGAGGTAATCAAAAACAAACACTTTGGAAAGGGGACAGGGTGAAGGGAGAAAATTCAATAAAGCGGGATGGGTTGGGAAGGAGCAAAATATAGTTAGTCTTTCACAACATGAGTATTGTGGAAGGGTTATACATAATGATACGCATGTGGCCTATGTTGAATTGCTTGACTTCTTAGGGGGGGTGGGTGAGAAGGGAAGAGGGGAGAGAATTTGGAACTCAAAGTTTTAAAAACAGATGTTCAAAAACAAAAAAATTTTTTGCATGCAACTAGAAAATAAGATATGCAGGCAATGGGGTGTAGAAATTTATCTTGCCCTACAAGAAAGGAAGAGAAAAGGGCATGGGGGGGGGGGTGATAGAGGGGAGGGCTGACTGGGGAACAGGGCAACCAGAATATATGCCAACTTGGAGTGGGGGGGAGGGTAGAAATGGGGAGAAAAATTGTAATTCAAACTGTTGTGAAAATCAATGCTGAAAACCAAATATGTTAAATAAATAAATTTAAATTAAATTAAAAAAAATAAAATAAAATAAAATAAAAATTTTGAGTTCCAAGTTCTCTCCCTCCCTCCTCAACCCTGCCCCCTGCCCAACTGAGAAGGCAAGCAATTCTATATAGGTTAAATATGTGTAATCATGCAAAACATTTCCACAATGGTCATGTTGTGAAAGAAAACATAGACCAAAAAAAAAAAAAACCTCAAGAAAAACAAAGCAAAAAAAAAAGTATACTTGAAGCTGCATTATTCAGACACCATGAATTCTTTCTCTGGGGATCGATATCTTTGTTCATCATAAGTTCTTCAAAGTTGTCTTGGATCATTGTGTTGCTGAGAATATCTAAGTCATTCACAGCTGACCATCTTACAACATTGCTGTTACTTTGGACACAGCACATTTCACTTTGCAACAACTCATGTGTCTTTGCAAACTTTAAGAGTTTATATAATATAAATATGATGAAAATGATAAGTTTACTTAAACTAATTTATATATTCAATGCCACCCCAATTAAATTACCAAAAAATATTGTACTGAATTAGGAAAAATAATAAAAAAATTCATTTAGAAGAATAAAAAGTCAAGAATACCAAAGGAAGTAATGAAAAAAATGTAAAGGAAAGAGGTTTAGCAATACCAGATCTTAAACTGTATTATAAGGCAATAATTATCAAAACTATCTGTTACTAGCTAAGAAATAGAAAGGTAGATCAATGGAATAGAGTAGACATACAATTTACAAAAGTAGATAAACATAAAAGCCTTGTATTTGACAAATTTGAAGACAAGATTTGGGGATAAAAATTCATTATTTGTCAAAAATTTGGGGGAAAACTGGAAAGCAGTGTGGCAGAAACTGGGCATAGACCAATATCTTACACCATTTACCAAGATAAAATCAAAATGGATACATGACCTAGATATAGAGATATTACAAGAAAATTGGAACATGAAACATATTACTTATCAGACTTCTAGATAGGTGAACAATTTATAAATAAACAAGAAATAGAAAGCAAAGTTAGGTGTAAAATAATTTCAATTACATGAAATTAAAAAGATTTTATACAAATAAAACTAATGTATCCAAGATCAGAAGGAAAGCAGAAAATTGGGGGAGAAGGGGAATTTATAGAGAGTTTATCAGATAAAGATAGCATATCTAAAATATATAAAGATAAAATACATAAAGAATTTTGTCAAATCTAAAAAGAATAGGAGTCATTCCTCAATTGATAAATGGTCAAAGATATGAAGAGGCAGTTTTCCAATGAAGAAATCAAAACAATTTATAGTCATATGAAAAAATACTCTAAATCATTATTGATTAGAGAAATGCAAATTAAAACAATCTTCAGATATCATTTACACCTACCAGAATGCCTAAGATGATTGAAGGAGAAAGAGACAAATGTTGGAGGGGATGTGGAAAAATTAAGGCACGTTCATTGTTGGTGGAATTGTGAACTGATCTAACCATTTCAGAGAGCGATCTGGAATTATACCCAAAGAATTATTAAACTACCTATACTCTTTGATCCAGCAATACCACTACTAGCTCTATTTCCAAAGATGATCAGGGGAAAAGGAAAATAACCTATGTGTTCTAGAATGTTTATAGCAGCTCTCTTTGTGGGGGCAAAGAACTAGACATTGCAGGGATGCCCATCAATTGGGGAATGGCTGAACAAGTGGTACATGATTGTGATGGAATACTACTGTGCTATGAGGAATGATGAGCTCCACAATCTTAGAAAAACATAGAAAGAGTTGTATGAAATAATAAAGAGTTAATGAGCAGAACCAAGAGAGCATTGTATACAGTAACAGTAATATTGTTTTAAGAACCACTTTGAATGAATAAGTTATTTTGACTATTATAAATACCCAAATTTACTATAAAGGGCATATGAAGAAAGACACTATCTGCATCCGGAGGAAGAACTGATAAATAGATGTATAGAATAATTTTACATATATATATACATGTATATATACATACATATATACATATATATATATATATATTTATATTTGTGTCTAATGGTAGCCATCTCTAGGGTGGATTGGGGGAGAGTTGGAAAAAAAGGAGAAACAAAGAAATCTACATGATAATTTTGTTGTATATTTTAAAAGGAATAGCAAGTTGAGCATAGTAGATTTGCAGTTTCATGTACGATCATCTTTTTTATTGTACTATTTTATGGAAATGTTTGTTTTATTCCATAAAAATGTATTAATGTAGTAAAAAGAAAAAAGAGCGACTATATAAAAATTTTGTTGTTCAGTTGTTTCAGTCTTGTCTGACTCTTCATGACTCCTTTGGGGGTTTTCTTAGCAAAAATGCTGGAGTGGTTTGCCATTTCCTTCTTCAACTCATTTTACAAATGAGGAACTGAGACAAACAAATCAGTAAGTATCTGAGGCTGGACCTGAACTGAGGAAGATGAGCCTTCCTAATTTCAGGCCTGGTACTCTATCCTCTGTGCCATCTAGCTGCCCCACATAAATATTAGTTTATTATTATTATTCTCTTTCATAAATTTCAAGGTGGCGTGTCCACTTTCCTCTGTTGTTCGTTTTTCTTTAATCTCGGAAAGTATTTTCCTCTTTGCTGGTCATCGTTTAGTTCAGAGGAGCAATTCCCGTCATTGTTTTCTTCCCCTTTTGAAGGATGAAGTTATCATTAAGACAAGCTAAGAAATGCTTAGCTTCTCTTCTTTTGGGAGGGAGAGAGCTCCAACCAATTGGAAACCCCGTCCCCCCACGACCTTCATCCCTGTCCTGATATTATCTCACAGCTCTTTTCTAGACTTATGATTTGTTTCCCAAATGCTACATCCATTTCTTCTTTCTCTCCTTCCTACTTTAAAACAAACCTTTGTTAAAGCTTAATCCTTTGGCCTGGGAGGGAGCATTCACTGTGACATTTGTTCTTCTTATATTATAACATGATGGAAGAATTGTTCTAACACATTCCATCCTCACTAGATGACAGTAGGGATGTGTTTTGTTATAGGGTAAGTGTTTGAATAGCTCTCACATGGAAAAAGATTGACAATCATATATAGAGTTGGGCTTGACATAAGGAAAGATTTCCCCTAACAATTAGAGCTATGCCAAAAGTGGAAGGGGGATGTTTCCTCTCTTTAAAGCTTATCAGGTGAAGGCTGGCTTCCTCCTATGTTTCCAAGGTCTTCTTACACCTACTATCCTCCATACTTTTTATGATCCAGTTACACTGACCTATGCTCCATCCCCTGACTCTTTCCCTTTATGCTAACTGTGCCCTATGCTTGGAATGTTCTCCTCCTTGATCCCTGCCTCTTCATCTCTCTGGCTTCCTTCAGATCTCCACTCGAATCTTTACTTCTTCATATCTTTCCTGGACTCTCTGATTACCTTTTATCTAATCTGTATAAATCTTATATGTAGTTATTTGCATTTTGTTTCTTCCATTAGAATGTGATGTCCTTGAAGGCAAGGACGATTTTTGCCTTGCTTTGTATCCCCAGTGCTTAGTGCCAGGCACATAGTAAGGACTTATTAATGCTTGTTGCCTGGCAGTTTTCACTGGACAGCAGGATTTTTGATATTCTTTCTGATTCAAATTCTGTGTGAATACACCAGATGGCACCAGATTCGCACAAAACATCCATCTCTGAGTCCTCTGGTTAGTTTTCAATTTCAATTTTTAAGCTTTGTTTCTTTGTATCTCTCATGCCAACTTGAAGCAGCAGGGTACCTTGGGGGAGAGACGTAGGCAGTGGTATGTGCCAGGCAAACCACCATCACCATCTTAACGACCACCCTCCCTCAAACACAGTTGGGCAAAACCAAGAGCAATTAGCCCCAGAGCCTTGGGAACAGTCGCAACCCCTCAAACCACTAGCCTTACATCCAACCTGGTCCCTGAAGCCATCTTTGAGGGGAACAATTACTGTGGAGAAGTACTGTACCTTCCTTGTCACAACCACCACTTATTGGCAGATAAGCCTATGAGACTGGAAAAGAATTTAGGGGATTCAAAAAGAAACTTCCTCCTAAATTGATATCAAATCATTAATTCTTTGAGTTAAACAAATCCAAATCTTTCTAAGCATGTGATTGTGGAGTCTTCATCTCTCCATCTTATCTATGTGAATAGCATGAAAGATTGTCAAACAATCTGCTGAAGTCTAGGTAATCTATATCTACAGCATGCTCAGGATCTAGTCATGCTTTCAAAAAAGGGAAATGAGGTTTGTCAGGCATGACCTGCTCTTCCTGAAACCATACTGACTCTTGGTTATCACCACCTCCATTTCTAGATGTTAGCTAATATTTCTCTTCTGACTAAAAGTTTTAAAATTCTGTCTGCAATTGAAATAAATTAAGTTCAGTGGCCTATAGTTTGTAGAGTTCTTTTTCTTCTCTCTTCTAGAGAAAAAAAAAAAAAGCATAAGATTTGCTTTTCTCCAGCCCTGATGCACCTGTCCTCTCCATAATTTCTTTGAAAAAAATTATTGAACTTGAAAAAATGTGACCATTTCCACTTGCAAAAGGAACCAAAAGACTGCCTGGTATATGAAAGTATGCATCTCTAGTATGTATAGCTTGCTTTTAAAAAGTATATATGGAACACAACATTACATAGATTGCCCTGCTGGTCTGTGTCCCCTTCTCAACTTCCTTCTGCTCTCTTCTGTTTATGTATTTTTTAAGTTTCATTGTCATTTTTTCTTTCCTTTTTTTGACATCACTATCTCTTTTTCATCATTATAACAAGCATTTATTAAACACCTACTATGTGCTAAACATGGTGCTAAACCTCAGAGATACTAAGAAAGGCAAAAGACAGTCCCTGTTCTCAAGAAGTCACAATCTAATGGAGAAGACAACATGCAAAAAAATGTACAAACAACATATGCACCAGATAAATATGAAGTAATCAACAGACAGAAGGCATTAGAATTAAAGATTGGTCATTTGTTAATTTACATTTATATGAACTTATGCAGAATGAAGTGAGCAGAACCAGGAGAACAGTTTACATAGTAACAGCAATACAGTATTGGAAACATTAACTGTGAAAGACTTAGTAATTTTAATCAATACAATGACCGATAACAATTCAAAAGGACTCATGATGAAGCCTGCTATCCAGAAGGAGAACTGGACTCAAAATACAAATTGAAGAATATTTTCTGCTATTTCTTTTTATTGTTTTTTGGGGAGAAGGATAGGGAGGGTTCAATTTGGAAATTTCTTTTGCCACTCTATGTGTAATTCAGTTTTGGGTATTGTTTTGTTTTGGTTTGGTTTTTGTTTGTTTGTTTTTTGCCTTCTCAGTGGGTAGGGGAGGAAGAGAATTTGGAACTGAAAATAAAATTAGAAGTGAATTTAAATTTTTAGAAAGAGGGATTAGGAGAGATTTTCTGTAAAAGGTGGGATTTTACCTGGGACCTAAAGGAAGCTAGGAAAGCCAAGAAGCAGGCATGAGGAGGGAAAGAATTCCAGGCATGAAGGACAGCCAGAAAAAACACCTGGAATCTGGAGATGGAATGCCTTGCTCATAGTACAGCAAGGAGGCCAGTGTTGCTGGATTGAAAAATATTTTGTGTAGGGGATTGGTGCAGGGTATAAAGTATAAGAAAACTGGAAAGGTAAAGAGGGACTAGGTTGGGCTTTGAATGCTAAATAGAAGTTTTTATATTTGATCCAGTCAGTGATAGGGTGATTGTAGTTTATTTAGTCAGTGGGTGTGGGTGGTAAAATGGCTGACCTATGCTTTAGGAAGGGGCAGCTAGACTCATCTTCCTAACTTCATATCTAGCCTCACACACTTACTAGTTGTGTGAGTCTGTTTGCCTCAGTTTCCTCATCTGTAAAATGATCTGGAGAAGGAAATGACTACTACTCTAGTATCTTTGACAAGAAAACCCCAAATAGGTTCATGAAGAGTTGGACATGACTGAACAAAATGCTCTAGGAAAATCACTTTAAGGACTGAATGAAGAATAAACTGGAGGAGGGAGAGACTTGTGGCAGGGACACCAACCAGCAGCACATTGCAATAGTCTAGGTGTGACGAGATGCACCAGAATGGTAGTAGTATCAGAGGTGAGAAAAGGCACATTTGAGAATTATTGCAAAGCTTTGGCAACAGATTGAATATGGGGGAGTGAGCAGTAGAATGTGAGCCTGGGGGAGTGCCAGGAAAGTGCTACCCTTAATAGTTATAGGAAATTTTGGAAGTGAAGGTTTTGGGAGAAAGATAATGACTTCAGTTTTGGATGTGCTGAGGTTAATTGGACATAAAGTAGAACATGACTGATAGTACTTGGAGATCAGCAGGGATAGTAGCCAGATAAGAAGATTTGGGAATCATCGATTTAATCTATGGAAGTGAATGAGATCACCCAGCGAAACAGAATGGAGGAAAAGGAAAGAGGATACACCTATAGTTGGATAACAACCTGGATGAGAAGCTTCATCTAGATGAAGATCTAGCAAAGGAGACAGGAGTGGTCAGATACCTTAGGAAGAGTACCATGAGAATGTCCCAACAACCTAGATAAAAGAGAGAACCAAGAAGAAGGGAATCAAATAGTGTCAAAAACTACAGAGAGGTCAAGAAGAATGAGAAGAGGTTATTGGATATGACAATTAAGAAATCACTGGTAACTTTGGAGAGAGCAATTTCAGTTCAAAAATGAGCCTAGAAGCCAAATTGTAGTGAGTTAAGAAGAAAGTGGGAAGAAAGGAAGTGGAGACTCCTACTGTAGATGAACTTCTCAAGGAGTTTCGCCACAAAAAGCAGAAATTATATGGGACAATAATTAGTGGGGTGGAAAGATCAAGTGAGGCTTTGGGGGTTTTTTAAAAGATAAAGGAGATACAAATGTAGGAAAATAGTCAGCAATCAGAAAGATTGCAGACAAGTGAAAAAGTAGGACATTAGAGAGGGCAATCTGCTGGAGAAGATGGGATAGGATGCAATCACTTGTGTAAGTAGAGGGGTTTGCTTTGACAAGGAGAAGGGCCACTTCTTCATGTGAGACAGAGGAGAGGGAGAACATAGTAGTAAAAAAGGAAAGGAAAAGATTTAAGAAGAAACCAAATTTGTTGCCTATAGATCAGGCAATCCAGAAAGCTCAGTGGAAGGTGTTGGTAGTGTTTGGTGGGAACTTTGAGTTGGGTGAATTCAAAGGGATACAAACATGAAATCAAGAATAGAGGTTTTAAATTTAGAGAGGTGTTCAAAGTCAATAATATCAAAACTCAATAAAGTCAATAAATGCACAATTGTGTTGTAAGGATAGAGTCCTTATGGAACTTCTTCAGAGCCTTGAGAAGTTCAAATGAGGGGCCGAGAACTTGGAGCAGGAATGGCAATACTTTCATTCCCTAAGTCAAGACAAGCCTGGGGACTTGATGGATGGCACTGTTTCTCCACACCTCAGCAACAGGAGACTGCTAAGATGGAATGATGCTTCTCCTCTTCCTACAGGAAGCTGGAGACCAGGCAAAAGAAGTATAGATATGATAGTAAGTCACCCACCTCTCCACTTCACATTCCCAGCAAAGGCTGGAGATCAGGCAGGAGACGGGAGCAGCACGTGGAAAGAATGGAGCCATAAAAAGGCCCCTCTTGCCTCTCCTTTTTACAAAACCTCCAGAGTCTAGAGATCAGACAGGAAACGGGTACTGGAAGATGGAAGGCAGGTTTCTCTTTGGTCTGAGTTTCCTGCCCTAGTTATTCCAAATGCAGTCTTCAGCTTAGGCTGGGGTCTAGCAGGGAGACTCTACTCAGCTCTTGGAATGAAAGCCACTTAGCTAATTTGTTTCTGAACAAGTTCCTTATTCATTACACAGCCTATTGCCAATTACCATTCCTCACCCTGGAATGCTACCCTTAAGTCCAGGTCTGCTACTTTTTCTGAACTGAATCTGTGACCCAGAACTGGGTAATGAGCTACAGAAATGATATTTTGCACCTCTTTCCACAACCTGCACAAAGTTGGGGTCTCCCTGGACGGCTCTTGGACTTCTTGCCCTGTGCACAGCCTGGGTTTTCTTTTAGCTAGAATGCTCTGCAGTCGCCTGGCCAGAAACCATGCCCACTGTCCACAGATCTTCCTGACTGTTTCTCTATGCTGACTTGGGCTGAAAATGTAGCTCACTGTGATATTTTTTCCCCTTGGATTTCCCAGTCAGGACTCAGTCTGGTGTCTTTCCTAGATCTTTGTGGAGCGGTGAGGTAGAACTAGGCTATATTTCCTGCTACTGTGCCATCTTGGTTATGACTCCTTAGCATAGCTCCCAACCAAAGAGAAGACTGGAGTCTCTGATTATGACTCTAGCCATTAAGAGGCTCCATCCCAATTTGTGGCCTAGACGAGGCCCTGGAGAGGGGCATACACTCTGGGCACATTAGGCAAGGTAATAATGACAATAATAACTTAACAACTGCTGGCACTTCAAGGACTTTAAGATTTTACAAAGTTCTTGATATACATTATCCCACTGAGCCTCTCAATAACCAAGGATGGTGGTAAATACATCAATAAGTTTTCCATCAGTCAGATACAAAGGCAAAAATAGTCCATACTCTCAAAGACTTTTTACATTCTATTGGGGTAGGCAATATGTACACATAAATAAAATAAATACAAATAAAGTTTGAGGGACAGGGGTGGGAGGCACTAGCAGCTGGTGGGATCAGTAAGATTAGGAGGTAAGGAAGGAATGCTCTGGGCATGAGGAATGGCCAAGGGAAACTCCAAAGGCAAGGGATGGAGTAACATATGTGAAGAACAAACAGCATAAGTCCAGAGTAGCTGGTCTGCAGAGGACTTAAAGCGGATTAATGTATAATAAGAAATAGGCATTTAATATATGATTAACCCCATTGTACAGCTGAGGAAACTAAGGCAGAGAAGTTAAGGGGTTTAGTCATATAGCTAGTAAAAGTCAGAGGGGAGAGAGAAGTGTGTAATTAAAATCCAAGTCTTAGTGACTGTAGGTCCAACACTATTCATTATCCCACTGTTCCCCAAACCAGAAACTCATGGACTCCTCCCAACCCTCTGGAATTCCATTTCTATCTTTGTATCTCCACAGAATCTTTAAAGGAGAATGGGTGTGGGCCTTACTTCTTCGATCTCATTTGATATCTTTTGTTCTGGAAAGGTTAATGCCTAGGAGGCTTTAGCCTAGAGAGTATATGCCATAAACTTGAAAGGCTGGCCATATGGAAACTTTCCAGGGTTTCACTTTGACCTTTCTTTCCCGATACAATTCTTAATATTCTGACAGAGTTTGTTCCATGAGCATACAAATTGTAACCAAGGAGACTTAGAAAATTCCTTCCACATTAGCCAACTCTGCTCTGCTGGTTTTACCTGAAACCCACTCTCTTTTTTGGTCATTTTGATCTTTATCTCATCCCAACATATATAAAGTATGACTTAGTATGATAAATAAGCAAAATGAGGGTCTATAGAATGAAATATGCTTCATGCATATGAATTGTATTTTTAAAATAAAAAGTATATTTAAGCATTGTGATTAACAGAATACATGAGCATTTTGAGTCTTGGTACAAAGACTGATGGGGCAGCTAGGTGGTAGAGTGGATAGAGCACTGGGCCTCTGAGTTCAAATCTGGCCTCAGACACTTACTAGCTGTGTGACCCTGGGCAAGTCCCTTAACCCTGTTTGCCTCAGTTTCTTCACTTGTAAAATGAGCTGGACAAGGAAATGGCCAACCATTTCATTATCTTTGCCAAGAAAACCCCAAATGGGGTCACAACAAAAACAACAAAGGCTTATGATAAAACATGCTATCCACCTCCAGATAGAGAACTGGTAGACTGCAGTTTGAAGCCTATTTTATTTCTTTTCTTTAATTTTTTTAGACAGTTAATACAGGGAATTCATTTTGCTTGACTTTACATATTTATAACAGATTTTGGTTTTCTTGCCTTCTTCAATGGGTAGGAGAGAGGAAGGTAGGCAGAAGAAAATTCAAGTAAGAGAATTCAGAATTGAAAATAAAATAAAATGCTCTCCCTCCTCTGCTCAGACTGCTGACTTCCCTGGCTTTCTTTTAAGTCCCAACTAAAATCCCACCTTCTACAGGAAGCCTTCCCCAACTCCTCTTAATTCTAGTTTTTTCCCTCTTTTAATTATTTTTCTATTTATCCTGTAGGTAGCTTGCTTTGTATATATTTGTTTGCATGCTGTCTCCCCATTCAATTGTAAACTCCTTGAGGGCAGAGACTATCTTTTGTCATTTTTAGTATCTGCAGCTCTTGGCAAGGTGTCTGGCACATAGCAGTCACTAAATAAATATTGGTTGAATTGATTGATCTCTGAAACTGACTTGGGTTTCTGGATCTAGAAACACATGTGGAAATTATAAAGACTCAGTCAGCTTCTATGCTATGTGACGGTGGGTTCACTTGCCTTGGTTTTCTTAGGACCTCAGTCTAAATCCTAGTATCTGCTGCTTAATACCTGTGTACGTTGGCCACTCACTTAACCCTTTGGGGTTTCAATTTTCTCATCTGTAAAATGAGTAGGACTGGATGGCTTCTTAAGTTCCTTTACTATAGATCTATGAAAATGGGAATAGATAATATGTGCCTCTCCACAGATCTACTAGTGATATTCTTTAAAAAAAAAATTGAATTTCCAAAAAATATCCAAGACCACCTCCTTCTAGATGGGAATTATGTTACTTTTTTCCTGTGATTTCATAGTTTCAAGGAATTCCCTACATAAGGAATTTCCACCCCCACCCATCAGAATACTAGATGAGTATCTATGAGAATAAGGACCATTAACTGTGAAAGACTTAGCTACTCGGATCAAGACAATGACCCAAGATAATTCCAAAGGACCCATAATAGAAAACACTATCCACTTTCCAGAGAAAAAATTAAGGACTCCTGAATGCAGATTGAAGCATACTTTTTAAACTCTTGGGGTTCGGGGTTTTTTTTTGGTCTTTGTTTTCTTTTGCAACATGGCTAATATGGAAATAGGTTTTGCAAAATATAATATATATAATATATAACAATATGTAGTTATATATTATATACTACATATAATATATCATAATAATGTATATAAATATACTATAATTGAGACAAAATTGTTTGCCTTTTCAAGGAGCAGAGAGGAACAGGAAACAAGTTTTAATTTTAATTTGGAGCTTAAATTTTTTTTAAAAGAATGTTAAAATTTTTTAACATGTAATTGGGAAATATTTAACTAAATAAAAATATATTTTATAAGAAGGTATTCTCTGTATTTTTACTGACTGATCACCATGCCTGGAATGTTCTCCCTCATCATCTCTGCCTCCTGGCTTCCTTGCCTTCTTTTAAGTCCCAGCTAAAAATCCCACCTTCTACAATAAGTCTTTCCCAATTCTCCTTAGCGACTCCTCTGTTGATTATCTCCAATTTATCCTTTATATATCATGTTTACACGTAGTTTTTTTCACACTATCCCCCTCAATAGACTATGAACTCCATGAGAGCAGGGACTGTCTTTCACCTTTGTACCCTTAGCCTTTAGCATAGTACCTAGTACATAGTAGTTGCTTAATAAATACTTGTTCAGAGACTGACTATTCTAGAAGAAGGTAACATCTTCTACTAGAAAAAAAATTGAAATCAAAATTTGTCAATTTCAAAGGAACCCATAGTGATGAGGGTTTGGGGTGAGAGGTGCTCGACACCCCAAAGTACCGACACGCCGGGTCCTGCCGAAAGAATTCGACTCAAGCTTTCTCAGCCAGGGGAAAAGATAAAGTTTATTAAGAGTTAGCCACACAGGCCTGCCCCCAAGACATCCCACCCCTTGCGACGCCTGTAAGGAAAGCGGGCCAGACCAATCTGAGCTAGATTGGATCTGACCACCTTCATGGAGGCAAGATGGAGATTATATACACAAAGGTTGTGGGAGGGATTGAGGGGTGGTCTGGGGTGACCAGAAGAGGGGTCTAGGGAGGGACTTAAGGATGAGGTCAGACTCCCGGGTGGGGGAAATAGCTGAAGGCTATATGGAAATGACAGCCCATCAAGGGCTGGGGTAGCAGAGCTAGGGTATAGATATTTTGATCAGGATTAAGGATGGGAAACAGGATTAAGGGTGGGAAACAGCTGGACAATAGAGGACTGGGCAAGGTAGGCATTTGGGCTTAATGGTTATAGCCTCAGGCCAAGGCCAGGTCGCATGGCAAGATTCAAGGAGAGTTCAAGGGTTCAAGGGGTTCCCAGAGACTGTGCCCTCATCATTCCCCCCTCAAACAAATGGGACCCAAATTCTTTTGGGGTCAGGGACGAAGGTCTCAGCTTCTGGAATTGCTTCCTGCTGACAAGGGGCGTAGAGCTGGCTTGATGGGTCCAGTTCAAGGGGTGCACAGTCATCTGGAAGTTGATGGCTTGGAGACTGGAGGAGACAAACCTGGCAAGGAAGTTAAGCAAACAACAAAACAGACAGTACAGGAGTACAGAGAAAGGACAATATCCCTGGTGGGAATTAAAGATGACTATTTCATACCTAGCTCCCCTAACCACTTGTTCTGCTTCGGGGTTCAGGAGTGTGTAGCACATCCAAATTAGGTCAGGGATATATAAGAGCAAGGTTTGATGTTTGGTGAGCCTGTGGTTAGCCAGGCACTGGAGGCCCTCTGCTTCCAGGGTGCTCTGGCAAGGCAGAGCTTCTAGGGGCTGGTCTGCTAGAGGCTTAGAAGCTTCCTCAATTGGAATGGCTGTAGCAGCCAGAGAATCTAATTGTTTTGGAAAACAGGGGTCAGATCCTAAGGACTGGATTAGAATTCCCAAAGCCTGTCCTCTCCTTCCTTCAGCAGAGTGAGTGAAAGGTTTTTCTAGATTAGGTAAGGCTGGAGTGGTGGTCAGTTTAGTTTTCAAAGTCCCAAAAGCTTGTGCTGGGTAGGGGCCCCACTCTAGAGGGAGTGAGTCAGGGCCTTGAGTGACAATTAATGGTTGCAGTCCCTCCCAAGCCTTGGGCTTAATTGGATAATGAAGGCAATGGAGGGGAACTATGGCTGGGGTGGCAGAAGTAGCTTGCCCAGGAATTCCCTGATCCCAAACAATTGGCTCAACCCTCTCCCACGCCTCTGGGGGAACATGGGGAGGTCTGGGAAACAGGGGGAAAAGGGAGTTATGAGGTTTAACTATAGAAAATTGGCTTCCCAATTTCACCATCAGATCCCTTCCCCAAAAGGGGGCAGGGCCAGAGAAGGAGTGTTCATCCAACAGATCCTTGATGCCCATGACCTGATGGGTCGAGGGGCATGTGGGGCCAGAGCAATTAGTTAAAACAAGAGAACATAGCCGTGATAAAGTGGGTAACCTTACCTTCTGCCTCGATTTTGCCCAGGGCTCCTCGAGAGAGGTGGAGAAAGTGGGAGCACAGCCAAGCCCCAGGCTTTCCCCTCCTTCCGAGTCTTGAGAAGACTGGAGGACAGGGTGCTGGGAGGAGGCTCTACCACTTTTCCAGCCTCGGGGACATGCTGGGCATGGTCCTGGAGGCGTGGATCCTAGAGGCTTCTTCCAGGGGGGCGCCCTAGAGGGACACTCCTTAGACCAGTGACCCTCCTTGTGCCATCGAAAGCAGGTTTCCCCTTTGCCAAAGTTGCCAGAAGCACCCTCCGGCAATCTCCTGGCCATGGCAGCCGCCAAGAATTGGGCATATTCTCTGTCTCTGGCATTTTTCTCTGCCTGGACTAAGTCTCTATTATTGAACACTCCGAATGCTGTCTCCAGTAATTGGGCCTGAGGTGTTTGGGGTCCCATTGCCAATTCCTGCAGTTTCCTCCTAATATCTGGGGCAGACTGATTAATGAAATACATGTTAAGTATTGCCGCCCCTTCAATAGAAACAGGGTTCAAATTTGTATACTTCTTAATAGCTTCTACTAGCCGGGCTTGGAAAAGGGCAAGGTTTTCTTTTTCTCCCTGAGTAATCTCCCTAATTTTTTGAAAATTTATTTGCTTTTGGAATGCTGTTCTTAGGCCTTCTAACAGGCAAATTACCGTATGGTCTCTCTCTTCTTTATCCTCACTCCTTTGATAATTCCATCCTGGGTCACTAGTTGGAACAGCAGCTGTTCCTGGGGGATAGTTTATGGGGTTATTACTAGCCAAACTGTCCCCAAATTTTTGAGCGTGTTCCCATATTCTCCTCTTCTCCTCAGTGGTACAACAGGTAGAGAAGAGGATATGCAAATCACACCAAGAAAGTTCAAATTGCAGGGACAGATCCCTAAAACCCTCAGTAACTTAGTGGGATCTTCTGAGTATCTCCCCAGTTTTTCTTTAATTTGAATGAGATCTGAAATGGAGAATGGAACATGCAATCTCCTTGTCCCAGCAGGGGAGGCAGGCATTTCCCTCAGGGGAAAAAGCCTTGAAGGCGCTGTGGGACCTGGAGCTTGGGGCTGAGGTAGATTAGACTGCAAGGCCAGGGCATCTGTCTGGCAAGGGAGATCAGCTAGTACCTGAGGAGGGGTAGAGGTCAGAGGGGAAGATACCCCAGAGACCCAAGTGGGTGCTACCTCAGAGAGAGGGGCTAGGGGAAGAGATATTGCCGTGGGGGCAGGGCCCGAGGCTGGAACCTGAGTAGGGATTGCCTTGGGGATAGGGCCCATGGTGATAGATGTTGCAGGGCCTGCAGTAGAGGCAGGGCGTGGGGTCCCTTCGGCTGGAAATTCCTTCCTCCTTAGTAAAGGAGAAGTTAGGAGTAATTGTCGGGAGACAAACAAAATAAAACAAGAAACAAAATATACAGAAGGTACCTGAAACTTTCCCAAATTCCCAGCGCCGAAACAATTGAAAGGATCTGGCACATGCTTCCGGATGGGGCATCCGTCCATGTCCTTCGACATGACCACTGGACCGAGAACCACCTGATAGCGTCAGGTTGAGTTGACCACGACAGCCTGGCTGTCTGACTCACTGAGACTGATGAGGGCACAGTCTCTGGGAACCCCTTGAATCTTTGAACTCTCCTTGAATCTTCCCACTCGACCTGGCCTTGGCCTGAGGCTATAACCATTAAGCCCAAATGCCTACCTTGCCCAGTCCTCTATTGTCCAGCTGTTTCCCACCCTTAATCCTGTTTCCCATCCTTAATCCTGATCAAAATATCTATACCCTAGCTCCAGCTACCCCAGCCCTTGATGGGTTGTCATTCCCATATAGCCTTCAGCTATTTCCCCCACCCTGGAGTCTGACCTCATCCTTAAGTCCCTCCCTAGACCCCTCTTCTGGTCACCCCAGACCACCCCTCAATCCCTCCCACAACCTTTGTGTATATAATCTCCATCTTGCCTCCATGAAGGCGGTCAGAACCAATCTAGCTCAGATGGGTCTGGCCCTTTTTCCTTACAGGCGTTGCAAGGGGTGGGATCTCTCGGGGCAGGCTTATTTGGCTAACTCTCAATAAACTTTATCCCTTCCCTTGGCTGAGAAGGCTTGAGTCGAATTCTTTCGGCAGGACCCGGCGCGTCGGTACTTTGGGGTGTCGAGCACCTCTCACCCCAAACCCTCATCAAGACCACTGGACCGAGCTGTCCGAGTGGACCGAGAACCACCAGAGAGCGTCAGATTGACCAGGACAGTGTGACTGTCCGACTCACTGAGACCACTGGACCAAGCTGTCCGACCCACCGAGAACCACCAGAGAGCGTCAGGTTGACCAGGACAGTGTGACTGTCCGACTCACTGAGACCACTGGACCAAGCTGTCCAACCCACTGGGACCTGCTGAGGTCAGGCCCGAGAAGCACATCCAAAATGTTTGGAGAGCGAGGAGGGAGATTGGAAGAGGGGGAGGCTCACATACCTTCAGTCTTGGCTGGAGAAGAACTTGAGATTAGCAGTGCTTCCCGGTTCAGGGAACCATAAATAATGAGGGTTTGGGGTGAGAGGTGCTCGACACCCCAAAGTACCGACACGCCGGGTCCTGCCGAAAGAATTCGACTCAAGCTTTCTCAGCCAGGGGAAAAGATAAAGTTTATTAAGAGTTAGCCACACAGGCCTGCCCCCAAGACATCCCACCCCTTGCGACGCCTGTAAGGAAAGCGGGCCAGACCAATCTGAGCTAGATTGGATCTGACCACCTTCATGGAGGCAAGATGGAGATTATATACACAAAGGTTGTGGGAGGGATTGAGGGGTGGTCTGGGGTGACCAGAAGAGGGGTCTAGGGAGGGACTTAAGGATGAGGTCAGACTCCCGGGTGGGGGAAATAGCTGAAGGCTATATGGAAATGACAGCCCATCAAGGGCTGGGGTAGCAGAGCTAGGGTATAGATATTTTGATCAGGATTAAGGATGGGAAACAGGATTAAGGGTGGGAAACAGCTGGACAATAGAGGACTGGGCAAGGTAGGCATTTGGGCTTAATGGTTATAGCCTCAGGCCAAGGCCAGGTCGCATGGCAAGATTCAAGGAGAGTTCAAGGGGTTCCCAGAGACTGTGCCCTCATCAATAGCACCAAAAGCAAAAAGACAAGCAAGTTCCATTTATGGAATTTTCCCCCACTATTCTTCATTTTTACTCGTCTTATGTTGTCCTGTATTTTTCTGTTGTACAGGGTTTTGTTTGCTGGTTTGTTTTTAAGGATTTGGGAGGGAGTTTTGCCTGCCATTTCCCTTCCTAGTCCTTTGCACTCACTCATCCCAGAACAGATCATTCTGGTCCTGTATGACTTAAGGGGAGAGAGAGAGAGAGAGAGAGAGGAGAGAGAGAGGAGAGAGAGAGAGAGAAGGAAGGAAGGAAGGAAGGAAGGAAGGAAGGAAGGAAAAAAAGAAGAGAGGGAGAAAGAGAAGCTCTTTGTTTTGTTTTGTTTTTCTCCTTAGCAGTAGGACTTGATGTTTTCAACTTTGGAAGAACTAAAACATTAATAAAATGTGAGGGTTTTTGGTAAGTTCACCTCTTGTGACCATTCTTTTGTACAGTACCCAAAGTAGCCTGAAAGAGGTCCTGAGCAAATCTGAAGTCTGCTTTCTCACCTAATGAAGTACCAAGACCTTGCACTGCAGGAGCCATATTTGAACAGGTAGTAAAAGTCATTATAAAGTTGGTATCAGACAAAGATTAATACTAAGTTTAGGCTTTCTCGATGATAGTGAAGGAGACACTTGATGTCACTACTGAAGTGTATAGGGGTGTAAAACTATAGAATAGCAAAGCACTTTGTGAGCAGACTTTGGTAATGGTCCCCTCAAAATAACCCTGTGATATATTTGGTTCTAGATAAGAGACCCCTTGCATTTGTTTTATCACAAATGTATATCTTCACTCAACTCTGTGAAAATAGTCTGAAATGCGTCAGTTGCTTGAAGGGACACTTTCAGTATTCTGATGAAGGTGGGTCTCTTCCTGTATCCAGGATCTCACAGTTCCAGGTAAATAAGCATAGCCTACTTCTTGACATTCATTTTTTTTTTCGCTCTTCAGGATCACTCAGGATCACTCACCATTATAAACCTCAATTGCCTCTGCTCAGGATTTTTGCCTTGCTACATAGAAAAGAGAAATTTCCTTTGGTCTCCGTGTTCCACTGGGTTCAGGTCCATCACTTTGTTGAAATGAATGTGGATATCTTCCCAGTCTGTGGAAAATAATGAGGCACCCCTGTTTGAAAAAAAAAGTATGAGGCACCTCTAATCTACAAAAAATTACAAGACAAGCTTGTCTATAGAAGATTACAATGAGGCAGATTTGTCTACATAAAGTTACAATGAGGCAAACCTGCATGTAGAAGAGTACCAGGAAAACCTGCCTGTAGAAAATTACAATGAAGTAAACCTATCCATAGAAAATAATAATGGGGCAAATCCATCCATAGAAAACTGTGACAAGCCCAAGGCATCTATAGAAAACTGTAGAAATCTATAGAAAATTACAATGAGATGCCTCTGTTGGTAGAAGATTATAATAAAGCATCTAAACCTATAGAAAATATAATTTTGAATAATGAGAAATCTATGGAGATTCCAATAGAAGAGGCAAACATTTTATTTCACCAACAGGTGAACAAGAAGAAATTGTCAGGTGCTATTGATGATGCAAAAAACAGAGCCAGAGGCAGAAGAATGTCACCTAGAAGTAAAGCAGCAAGAGTATCCATATCTTGACACTGCTAATCAACCCTCCAAATCAGCTGATGACGTCAGTGAAAAAGAGACAACAGACAGTAATGTCATAGTGACACCCTGGTCCCAGAAATTCAGACAAGACTTACATTGAAATTGTGTCCCTGTACTTTGACCCCAAGGCTGAAGTGATGCCTGATGACAGCAACCAGCAGGTGTGATGTGGACTATAAATTTCATGATCTGCCCTTATCAGAGGCACCTGCATCCCTTCGGAAACCCAAGGTAGCGGAAGGTATTCATTTATGTAATTTGAAAAATCATATCAATACTGCTATTAGATTGTTAGCTCCTCCAGGGCAGAGACTGTCTCTTGCCTTTCTTTGTATCCCCAGCACTTAGCACAGAGCCTGACTCACAGTAAGAACTTAATAAATGCTTTCTGACTTAATAATGACTTAATAAATGCAGACTGGCTTTGATGCTCCTTTGTTTCTGCCTCTTTTCTTTTTGCCCCAACCTTATTTAGCTAGAAATTTGAACTTGATGGGTGCTGTTGTTTAAAGCAAACTACTAAACATTCAATTTGTATCTGGGAAAAAGCTAGCTGCATTAATGATGTCAATGGCATGTTGCTATACTCTGGAGAATCTAGGTAAATAATGGGAGGAATGGAGGGACAGTTTTTAAAACAGGTGTTTGGCAGTTTTCCCTTGTGAAAACCCTATATTTTGGAGATAACTTTAACCACTGGAAAGTGTATATGATTCATGGAGAGTGGGGAGGAGAGATTTAGCTGGAATAAGAGAGAGCTCCTTCTGAAGAAAGATTTTTCAGGTGTTCATGAAGACCAGAAATTATCCAAATCCCCTTAATAAATGCTAAAAATCACTTCATAAAAGTTGATGTGGCAACATGGTGGCAGGTAGTATCAGGGACCAAGGAAAAAAATTGCAGCAGTGGGAGGACCAGAAAGGTAATGGAAAATAGAGGGACAGGAAAAAACCAAAGGGCATGCCTGTATGGTGTTTTTTTTTTATTTTTAGTTTTAGTTTTAGTTTGCAACACACGGTTCTACATAATTTTGAGTTCCAGATTTTCTCCCCTCCCTCCCCAAGACGGCATGGAATCTCACATAACTACCACGTATAACTTCACATTGTTTTAAGGAACTTTCCTATCTATTTTCTCCTCAGATCGAGTTGCCAGTATCGCAGGATAACAACAATTATGATTAACTTCCTAGTTTTTCAGCCTTCATCTTCTTGTCACCCTACATATGTCCTAGAAATTATCCTTCTATCTTCTAACCACTCCTGAAACTTTGCTTCCATCTCAACCACTTAACTTCATTATAACTTAGTTTGAAGTTTTTAAATTTTACCTATTTTTGTATAAGTCCTACCCCTCTATTAAATAACACAGACTGTGTCATGTAGTTCCTAGCATAGTGCTTTATAGTTATCAGGCACTTACTGTTTGTTGAATTGAATAGTTATTAAATGTCCCACCTGTGAAAGGACCTTAGAGATCATCATTTCTTCAATTCTTCCCACTCCACTCCCCAGTGTTAGAGGAGGAAACTGAAGTTCAGAGTGGCTAGCTAGTGGCAAAGCAGAGTTTTGATCAGAACCTGGGTTTCCTGATTCCTCGCCCTGGGCTCTTTTTAATGAATCGCACTGCCTAACACACACACACACACACACACACACACACACACACACGCATCACAGCTGTAATTTAAGAATAATTGAGAATATCAAATTATCTCAGTACATATTTAGTTTATAATACTGGTATTATCATTCTTATTATGGTTCAAACGGAATTTATTTGGCAGCACCGGTACTTAGGAAAGGTTGCTTGGGGATTTCAAGGTTGAGAAAACACTCCTTTTTCACTGTATTGTCAATTTCTTGTCCAGCCTGCTTCAAGCTTTTCATATCATAGATGCGAACTTACACTGCTTTTGAAAGTGAATTTTGCAGAGAATATAACTGACTCTTGTTTTCTATTCCTGATTGTGCTGTGTGTGAGCTGTGGGACTAGTTGCAGTAGTTGGTTCCCTTCAGTATCTTCTTTGCTCCCCTAATTGGTACAAAAAGAATTAATTGCTAAAAAATAAAATAAAATAAAATTCAAAAAGGACTTCAACAGTCTTTATAAGGCTCCCTTCCCTTATGGAGCCTGAGGGATAGTTTCCCTTTGATTTAGTACAACTAGATTTACCAACAAGGACACATCCTGTCTCTATCTCCTATAACTAATGATATACATTGTCCTTAACAAGTACACTTTTTTCTTTGTAGTACTAGCAATATTATAATGAACATCTATCTTTTTTTTGTAATTTAATGTAATTTTAAAATATTATTAGCCAAATTATGACTGACACATTTCCATCAACTGCTATTGGCATGTGCCATGGTCAGTCCTCTGAATCTAATAAACTGCAGTAAAATCTGTCTCTCTCTCTAATTTGTTCTGACTTATTAGCATTAGTTAATCAAATTGATAAGAAAATTCATGCAATGCTGACTGCCTTTTTGGCACCTCCGCAAGAGCTAATTAGGAAATGCTTTTTTTCCCTTCTTTCTCACGCTCTTACAAGCGGCTGTAGCTAGTATTAAGCATAACAGCCAAGCCTACTTTTACATCAGACTATGGTATTATTCTCCTAAACGCCCAAATCTCTAGAATGGAGAAAAGAAATGGAAAACAAGAGCTGTCTTTGGACATTTGTCATTGCCTGCAATATTACTAATCTGGCTCCTGAGTTATGAACCAGAGCCTGTTGCTGGGCTGGCCCAGCTTTAGGGGGCCTTTGCCCTGCCATTAGAATTTCACAGAATCACATAATCTAAGAG
Organism: Trichosurus vulpecula; assembly: GCF_011100635.1. NCBI lineage: Eukaryota > Metazoa > Chordata > Mammalia > Diprotodontia > Phalangeridae > Trichosurus > Trichosurus vulpecula. The sequence continues at coordinate 178,121,093 of NC_050574.1, forward strand.
GTTGAAGGTAACCTCATCTAGTTCAACTGTAAAGGAATCTTCTTTACAATATCCCCAACAAGTGGTCATCAAGGAGGTTTTGGGTGAGTTGCAGCCTGAATCGTGAGGTATCCCATGTTACTTTTGGATGTATCTAGTTGTCAGGACATTTTTTCCTTATAGTGAAGTTGCCTCTTGGCAGTTCCTAACATAGCTCTGCCTGTGGTCTGAGCAAGGTAGAGAATAACAGGAATATCATCCCCTGCATTCTTTTCCTTATTTAAATAAGGATAGGATCACGTGAACTGTTTTGGGGGGAGTTAACAGACATTGAACTTGCAATCTGCCATGACCCCTAGTTTGTCTTCATATTAACTGATTTTAGCCTCTATAAAATCCTCAGTCTTTAAGTAACCCTCTTCTTAGTTGTATGTTTTTAGAGAAAAAGAAATGCATCAAGGGGTTTAGCTAGCCATGTTAAAGATAGAAGTCTAGGTCTGTTGTTTCATTAAAAAGCTTTAGGTGAGGAAGATCCCGCAACACTGACTGACAGCTGTTGTAGAATCTATATTCTTAGAAAATAGGGGTTTAAGGGGAGATAGGGGTGGGTGGTCATGAGAAAGTAACTTGCACTGATCATAAAGCCAGTCTTGGGGGCTCTGAAAGCAGATTAACATGATTGCAAGGGTTGTCTGATGACATCACCTTTGTTTCTTATGAACTTCAGACACGAGCTATGTGACCCTGGACAAGTCACTTAACTGTTTACCTCAGTTTCCTCATCTGTAAAAGAAGCTAGAGAAGGAAATAGCAAACCATCCCAGTATCTTTGCCAAGAAATCCCCAAATGGGTTCCTGAAGAACTGGGCATGACTGAATGACAACAAAAATAGATACACATATGTACATATATTTTCCCCACACTGCCTAGAGTATGTGCTATACATTTCATACATTTTTGTTGCATGAATGAATGAAGGAATAGAATTAATAAGAAGGCAGAGTTTTATTACAAATTAATTATTCATTGTTGCAAATATGTTTACAATGGATATACTGAAAGCAGTTATTCTGACATGCTTCTGGCTTATATAAAGGCTGGAATGTTTAGCTGCTCCATCAAGTTCTAGCAATTCAGTCCAGTAGCAATCAGGGTGAACACACCCCCCAAAGTTTCCCTAAAGCAACCTTTAAAAACCAATATTTAGTAAGCATTAATAACCAGGTGAGGGTTTGGGAATATCTCTTACCATCTCCTGTTCCCCAGATATTTGCTTCCCCTAATCCCAGCTGGGTATTCTGGAATCTATCCAGCACTATCTTCGTAGTGTATCAGTGAAAGGAGATGAATTAGAAGAAGGAAAAAGAGAAACACACAGAGGGAGCATGCAGAATCCAGGTTTAATTCTGCAATTGCATCGGATCAGTCACTGAGGTGCTTGGATGAATGCAGTTGACATGCAGGTACAAGAATATGATCATCATAGTGTGTATTTTTGAATAATCATAGCCCTTGGGAAAACTAAAAAAGACTTAAGCTTCATAAAGATTCATCTCCGGATAGCGTGAAAAACACCAGACTAGTACTGAAGTAGGGTCCATTCACCAGGACATTAACACAAGAGCGGGGTGGGGGTGGGGGGGGGGGGAGTCTCATTCAGTAGAGAACCAGAATTCCTGAGGAGAGAGATCTTCTGTCCCTTTCAGGCCACCCTAGGTTTTGGCCAATACACATTAAAAATTTATCTTGGAACCTAGGGACCAAGAAATAAAATCCTCTAAAAAGGGGACACAGTTAGACAGACAGAGGTGAAAGGGTTAGGGCAGGTAAGGAGTTTGCCAGAGAACTATTTGGTAGTAGAAGAAAGCATGAAGAGAACAAGGTTAAAAAGGGCAAGGAGGGTGGGGTTGGGGAATGGAGTTTATATCAAGGAATTCAAGGGCACTTGAGGCCAGCTGACTCTACTAGTTTAGCTGAGACTGGATCAGAGCAGTGCAATTTAACACAGGGATGGACTTCAACTGGGTGTGGGTGGGGATGGGGGTGGGGTGGTATTAAAGGCCCACCCCATGTGAATGGAAAATGTTTTCCTTCACTGACTATTTCTCAGGCTCTCTTTTATTCTCATTTGAAATGGAAAAACTCTTCTTTCTAGATTTGAAAGAGTCCAAAGTTGACCATTCCCCTGAACTAGTGAATGTAATTAAGAGTAGGATTGTTAACCCCTTTTTGAGCAGTCTTTCCTAGAAGAGCAGATTAAAGAACCTCTGCTAGCAAGTGGTCCTGGGTATCATAGCGTGTTTGCTGCTACAACATTGTGAAAAGTTATGTACAGATTCAACAGGTTCTTTTTCTTCTCCACTTCCTTCAGAGTTTATACATTTTAAACAAACAAGAAAGACAGAGGGCAGAGAGCAAAAGAAAAACAGCCTATACAAAAAGTCAAATCTCATTTTTACAATACATTAACTGAGAATCTTTCATACAAATTCTAGTGTGTGGATTTTGAATGATGCCCATATTGCACAGGAGACTTCCCAGCAGAGGTGACTGGAGAACACCGAACATCATCAGGAAAAAATTAGGAAGAGCCTTTGGAACCAAAAGCAATTTCAGTAATACATGGTCTTATCCCACCAGCCTGAAAGGAGAGAAAGAGAGTCAGTAAGAACTATGGAGCTTGTGAGAGATGTAAAAAGGTAAATGCTCAATAAACCCCAGCAGGGTCTCCCAAATCTGGACCCAAATCCCCTTTCTTTGATGTTACTTACTTCCTGGATAGCACCTAATTAGGAGTTTCCGTAACTCGTCATATAGCCAGATGACAATGGCATATGGTACTGCCACAAACCAATACTGAACCCTGAAAATGAAATGGAGCCAAATGCAAGAGTCCAAGTCTATCAGAAGATAAGAACCAGCTCCTCAGGTAAGTGGTGGTGGGGCTTATTAACTTTACTGCATTCTTAGCAACTACCACAATTACAGGTGGATTCAAAGCAAGGAAGCCTTTTTTTCTAAATTGGCCAAAACCAGCTCTTTTCTTTGAAGGCACAACACAAAGCAAGGAATACTCAAAGATGAGGACATAAAATGTGCTTTTTCCTTCAAATCGTTCCAATGAGAATGTAGATTTGAATTCATTCTCATTTCCCTCAACGGCTTGACCAGGCCTAATCATTTTTTCAGAAGGGGTTTTTGGTCTCCAGTCCTTACTACCTCGTATCTGATCTAGACCTCCTCATCTTACCCCAACTTACCCTGATCCCTAACTCTCCTCGAATGGTGGTCAGTGCTTTCCCTTCCCACATTAGGGCACATAACTCACCTAAGTGTGGTAAAATTCAGGACTGGGATACTTCCAAATCCACAGGAGAGGATTGCTGCTATGATAATTTGAGATGTGATCCCAACCCAGATGTATTTATTTCTGTATGAAATATAAACGTGAACAGATTTTGAATCCACTTGGTTATTCCTTCCCCCTTCCTAGCTTCCCTCTTATTGTAGGGAATTGCACCACCAAATTTCTAGTTCCTCAGGCTCCCAACCTGCAAGTCACCTCCTCCCCACCATATCCAATCAGCTGCCATGATTATTGATTTCAGCCTTCTGAATTTGATATAGATATATATGAATATCTCTTATATATACTTTCTTTTCTCCCCTAACACTGTCACCACCTTGGTGCAGGTCCTCACCATCTCCTGCCTATATTGTTTTAGTGGTACAATAGCAGGTCTCCCTGCCAAGAGTTCTTAATTTCCCTCCCCTCACTAAACTCCCTATCACACTCAGGATAAAATTAATATTTTGTATGTACATATAGATAGATAGATAGATAGATAGATAGATAGATAGATAGATAGATAGATAGATAGATAGATATTCAAACCCTTCATTACTCCCCTTCCCATTTCCCCCTTCCACACAAGTATTCTGTATTCTTATGCCCCACCAAATACTATTTTGTGATCCATTGACACTGGCCTCCTTGCTGAGCCTCACACAAGACACTTCATCTCCCAGCTCTGTTTCATTTTCCCTGGATGTCTTTCAAGCCCAGAATGCTCTCCTTCCCTATCTCTACCTCCTGGCTTCCTTCAAGTCCCAGGTAAAATTCCATCTTCCATGGGAAGCCTTTCCCAATTCCTCTTAATGCTAGTACCTTTCCTCTGTCATTTATCTTCAATTCATTCTATATATATTTTGTTTGTATACAACCGTTTGCATGTTGTCTCCCTTGAGAGCATAAATACATTTTTGTCTTTCTTTATGCCCCAACGCTTAGCACACTGCCAGCACATGTAGGGCACTTAATACATATTTACTGAATGACTGAAAGTCTATCAGGCTAATATGACCTGGAGCCATATCAAACAATCTTTTCCCATGGTAAGTATTCTAACATTAGTCCCTTTGATGAGCTAACAGAATTCCACCCTCTTTGCATGATAAGCCTATGAGAAGTCTAGTCGATACCTGAAGAGACCTTGCTGGAAAATTGAATTTATCCGAGTTTTTCTGATGATCACATCTGCTATTTGCTGGACCATGACTGCAACAAAGTAAGCAGTGTATCCGGTCCATTCCAAATACTTCCGCTGATATTTTGTCTGTAAATGATCAGGAAGGGGGATAGGTGTGGAAACAGATGGTTACCCACTTTTCCGGAAAAGATAACAGTTGAGTAGGAAAGAAGGGATGGTGTAATTTATTTTACTCATCCCCACATGTTGTACCTTGCAGCCTAGTTGTTCTTTTGCATGTACTGCAAAGCTGATGAGTGCCAGCTCTGTCAAACTGTTACCAAAATCGAGGACAAGTCCTGATATAGGTCAGAGCTATTCAAACACAATTTTAAGTTGCCATTTCCATTTTTGAAAATAAGCTATGTCTCCATTTAGGCCCAATCTACTCTCATGTTCTGCCTTCTGACCACCTTGAACTACAGACAACTCTGGGAAATCAGGCTGAGCCAGATGATCTCATCTCTTTCTCAAAAGGAATTTCCATTCAGAATCAAAGCTTTCCCCCCATGAGACTCTCATATCACTGAGGTTTAAAAAAAAATTAACTAGGAAACTGTTTTAACAAAAGAAAAAAAACACATTTCATATATATATATATATATATAATATATATATATATATCAAACTTAATAATTATAACTAACACTTATGTAGCATTTTAAATGTTATGTCATTGGGTCCTCCCAGCAACGCTGTTAAGAAGACCATATTATTATTCCCATTTTATGGATGAGGAAACCAAGAATCACAGAAGTTAAGTGACTTGCCCATGGTAACCTAACCCAACTAGTAAGTTTCAGGCACGATTTTAATTCAGGTCTTCCTGACTCCAAGCCCAGAGCTTTAACTAATTGTGCCACCCAAACTCCACAGATAGCTAGTGAGATACTAATCAACATTGTCCACTGTATTTAACCTGGTGCTAGTCAATGTAGTCTTCATTTACGTATCTCAGGGCAGTGTGGATACTTTTGTCCTGTTCTCTTCATTTCCCTCCTTTTTAATAAAGAAAAAGAGTTAAATGGAGAAAACCAGTAAATTGGCTATTTGGCATTTCCCCTCCTATTGCTCACCACCTCTCATCTGAGAAGATAGAAACATATTTCATCATCAAAGACCATGCCTTGAAGGTTTCAGTCCTTTCATTTCCAAAACTTGCTACCATGACTACATCCTTTTCTCTTCCTGAAATCTCCTCCACAAATCAGTCCCTTAGACTATTGTCTCCCACCATTAGAATATAAGATCCTTAAGGCAGGGGCAGACTCTAGTATGTCTATAATAAATACTTTTTAATTAGTCATATTTGGATCCCATGCACTCAGTACACTGTCTAGAGCATAGTCATCACTGGACAAATGCTTATTGACATTTCCATTCCCTCATTGATTCTAATAACCTAGTATCACTAGGGCAGTCTAGAGCATGGCATTTCAGCATGAGTCAGAACAAATGGGCAATAGAATAGAGAATAAATGGGCCTAACACTTTGACCTCCCTTACCCATTCTTGTCCATAGCTGTCTTCAAGGTCATTGAGACTGTCACTTTCCCATAAAGGTCGTAAGTAAATGAGCCTGTCAGGTCTGAATCCCTGGACTGTATAGACAGTGAAGTAGGCAAAGAAGCCTCCCACAGATTGCAAGATTCCTACAGGACAAAGGAGATGTAGGAACAAATGAGCTCAGGATATTCTCTTTCCAATTCTCCCCCACCCATCCAAAAAATAAATTAAAAAAAGCAGCTTCTGACTGCTTAAGGAAACAGAGCCTTAGGAAAGACCTTTGGCATTAAGGTGACAGGTGGGAGTTAGACCTCAGCATACCAACTTGCAGGTAGGAGTACAAAGCCAGCTGATGATTCGCCAGTCTGTCCTTCTTCTTGTGGCGTGGCTTCCGGCTCATGATATCACTCTCAGCTTTCTCATAGGCTAAGGCAATGGAAGGAATCTATGGAAGGGAAAGATGGTGAAACCCAGTCACTCACCACTGCCCTGGAGCTAGAACACAGTCACTTAATATTTAGATAGCAAATAGAAGAGAGCGAATAAGTGAATCCCAACTCTCTGGAAGCAGTTTGGCCAGAAACTTTCAAGTCTTCAAGCAACAAGACACATTTGCTATTAGTTTCAAAAGAAACTGATCTCTAACCATGCCAAAATGTGTGAGCAGCCCAGTATATTACTATCTGTAGAGAAGAAAGGGAGGAAGGGTGGCAAGGGGCTGGCAAGGGCTATTTCCCTTCCTGTGTCTCTGTTGGCTTTCCCTTCTCCACTTAATGTTTATTCATGCTTTCCAAAGTCATATGAATAATGTACCCTAAACAATGTTGGTTATTCTTCAGCTATTCTTTAATTATGAATTGTCTATGGTGGATTTAGAGAACCTGGGTTGGTACCATCCCTGCCTCTTATTAAGTACTTGGTGTGCCCTTGCGCAAATTATTTGGCCCCAGTTTCCTTATCTATAAAATGAAGAATTTGAACTGGATGCCCTCTAATCTCCTTGCTCTAGGTCTTTGATCCTATGAATTAATTTGGTTGATTCTGGATGCAGAGACAATTAAGGAAATTACAGTAACCTGTGCTCAGCATTTTGTCACTAGATCTGAAGATTCCTGAAAAAGTGAAAAGTGTCATCTTTCCTGTTTTCTGCTTATATACTCTATTCTCTAGTCTCCATTATATTTCCTTTAGCAAGTGGTCCCCTCCTTGAATGGGGAAGACTTAGTTAAACTGCCATATGTAAAGGCAATATTTTAACTTTAGGATTAAGGTATCTAGGAGAACACCGTAACTATCCTTATATTGAGTTAATAGAGCCTTGGATTAGTAGGGAGCTGTATCCTGCAATGTTTCTTGAACCTCTTAAACCTGTCTAGGCCTCTAAAGATTGGGCAGACTGTTTTGGTGGTAGCTTCACCCATGGTCCTTAATCATTGTCCCCAGTTCAGGGATAAGGAACCTGAAAAACAGGCTGTATACATTTTTTGGAGGGCAAGGTAACTGGAATGATTTGGAAAGCCTATTTCATGAGAGCATTGATTTTATTATCAATCTTTTGTCAAGTTAATAAAATCTCTTCAGGGGATAGAAAAACCAGAAGGAAAAAGTATGGTCCCCAAAGTTAATGGCACCTGGTACAATATTTATTCAATTTCCTAGTTCCTCAGGAATCTACTTACAACATCAGTGCCCAAGTCGATGAACAAGATGGCAATGGTACCAATAGGCAGAGGGATCCCAGCAATAATGAAGATCAGGAAAGGGATAAGCTCTGCAATATTTTTGGTCAAGGTGAACGCAATGATTTTCTTCAGATTGTCAAATATTAGGCGACCTAGGAGGACAATGTTCTTGTCAGAAGTAGCCCTTGACCCACCAGGTTAAATCAACCCTCTGTAAGGGCACATCTCCAGATGTCCTTTGTATGGAAGGGACCTTACTTACCTTCCTCTATACCTGTCACTATAGAGGAAAAGTTGTCATCTAGTAAGACCATGTCTGCTGCATTTTTTGCTGCATCAGAGCCTGTACAACCCATAGCAATCCCAATATCGGCTTTCTTCAGGGCTGGGGAATCATTAACACCATCCCCTGTCACTGCAACAACAGCATCCTAGAAAAACAAAATGAGACTCAAACTTTTAACTTTCAATCTAGAAACTTCAAGGAGTAGCCACGTTTGGAGAATTGAAAAAAATAATAGCCTCCATCTGCTCTGGAAGTTAGGAAGACTCCATGTTCTACAAGAGCTCATTTGGGAGGGGGAAAGGGTTATAGTGTCTTGTGATATAAAGAACAAGAGTTATAAGTCTCCAAGCAAGACCTTTTTAAATGAATGGAGATGAATGATAAAACGGCAGGACAGAAATGTGTATCTATAGATCTCCTGATAAAATATTGACCGCAAGATCACATTCTTTGCACAACTAGAGCCAACTAAACTAATTCACTCAACAGAGAAGTCATAATTAGAATGACAAATAGATGGGCTGCCATCTTCTTCAAACCGTAACAGTCAAGCCAAGGCCATGGCATATGAATATAATGGCAAGTACTACTGTGCTGTAAGAAATATGAAAGGAACCATTTCAGAGAACCCTGGAAAGATTTTTATGAGCTGATGCAGAGTGGAACCAGAATAATTTAAGCATCAACATCCTTAAGACAAACAACATTACACAATGCCATTCACACCATGATCAACCACTATTTCAGTGGACTGATGATGAAGCATGCCAACCACCTCCTGACAGAGAGGTGATAGTCAAGGGCTATAATGAGACATTTTTTGGACGTGGTAAGGGAGGGAATCTATTTTGTCTAATGATACATATTTATAAAGGTATTGTTTTTGATTTTGTCCCAATGAAAGAGAAATCAGTTTTTGTCAGTTGAGAAAAAACTTGAATGTAAGCTCCTTAACTGGTTGTTTTGTCATTGTATTTCTAATACCTGGCACAGTACCCAGAACAAAATAAAATGCTTAATGAATGCTTGTGAAATTGAGTTGAATTTCCTTAAAAGAACTAGCCGTTTCTTTTCCTGAGCCTTGTGAAGGAACCATAGCTGTGTTCTGGGAAAGAGCCTTCTGCTGTAATTAGGCTTCCCCTAGGCTCAATGACAGTCTGAAGGTATCTGACTCAGACTCACCAGGGTTCCTGTCAGTGAATCAGTCAATAAAAATTTATAAAACACCTATTACATGCCAAGCACAGTGTTGAGCTCTACTTCCCCAATGACTCACCTGTCTCTGACAGCCCTCCACAATTATCAGCTTCTGCTGGGGTGATGTTCTTGCAAAGACAATTTCATTGTGGTAGGTCAGGATCTCATCCAGCTGCTCTGGGCTCATCTCCCTCAGCTCCATTCCACTGACCACAGCTGCCTTTGCCTCTCTAGAGGGGCCAAAGAAAAACTCAGTTAAGGAAAAAGGACAGCTCTAATGCTGAGGGACCCTCCTTGATCAAGGGAGCCCAGTACATGACAACCCTCTGAAGGGGACTGGCCCCTCACTTCTTCACTAATGCTCCCAACACTGTTGCAAAATAGAGAAGCCTCACTCACTAATAGGCATTGAAGATGCGGAAGCAGAGGCAGCAGGGGAGCAATTGGAATGAATACTCCCAAATCCCCTCCCCTTAAAGAGGGGACCCCTAAAGAGCTGGTAGGAAGAAACAATGGCTGGCTGCTCCCTGTGTCTGGAATACCCTACCTTAGCATCATCTTCTGACTGTTGAATTACTGCTTGTCCCTTAAAGCCCAACTCAACATTTTACCTCTTCAATGAAGCCTTCCCTGATTTTTCCAGCTAGTAACAACTATTTTCTTTTTGGACTATCTAACATTTTGCTTGCTTCTCCCTTACATGCATATTATTTTTGTATTCAATTCAACAAATAAATGTTTATTCAGTGCCTATTGCATGTAAGGCTGTGTGCTTGGCACTGGAATGCAAAGGCAAAATAGACCCTGACCTCAAAGAGTTTACATTCTAGGCAGGGAGGCAATGAAGATGCACATGATCATTTCAGGGGGATGTGAGAGAGCACAAGCAACTCGGGAGACCAGGAAAGGATTCCCAGGAGGCGCTTGAGCTGAATCTTGAAAAAAGTCAGGAATCCTAAGAAGCACAGGTGAGAAGGGAAGACTTTTTAGGTTTGGGAAACAACCTATATGAAGGCAGAGAGATGATTTCAGGAGCAGCTGACAGGCTAGTCTGACTGGAATGTAGCATGCATGAAGGAAGACAAGTGGGAGACAGATTGAGCAGGACCTTAAATGCATGTATTTTATCCTAGAGGCCACTGAAGAGTTCTAAGTAGCCATTGACATGGGTCATTCCTGTGTCTTAGGGAGATTAAATTAGCAACTGTGTGGAGAGATTTCCACGTTGTCATCAAAAAGAGGGCAGAAGTCTTTGAAACTTTTGTTTGGGGACTACACACAACTAACCACCGATTTAAGAAATATTTGACAAATATCAGAAAAAATTTTAATATTATAAAGAGTAACACTAATTCATGTTGGAATGGCTCAGAAAGGAACTAGTTCTGTTAAGTCCTTCCTTCATGACCTGGGATCATTCCTCCCCAACTAGGCATCAATTCAGTTACCTTATCAATAAAATAGTGGTGTGTGGATTACACAAGGGATTCTTTACCCTTGTTTTGTCATCGACCTCTTTGGTAAAAACTATGAATCTCTTCTCAGAATAATTATTTTAAATATAAAACAAAATGCATAAGATCACAAAGGAAACCAAATATATTGAAATTTAGCTATAAAAATACTTTTATTTAATTCACAGACCCAAGATTAAGAACCCCTGGACTAGATGATCTTTCTCTAATAGCTCTTCTAGTTCTAACTTTTTCAATTCCAATGTGGAAGTAAAATTGGATCAAGAATAACTTTTTATTTATAGCACCCCATTTTGTGGTGTCTAAGAAATAGAAATCAAAGGGATGCCCATCAATTAGGGAATGGCTAAACAAGCCATGTGGTATATGATAGTAATGGATATTAGTGTGAACACTATTTTCACATATTGTGAATATTATTGTACTATAAAAAATGGCAAGGGGGATGATTTCAGAAAAACCTGGAAAGACTTAGATGAAAAGTAAAGTGAACAGAACCAGTAACAGCAATATTGTATGATTTAGAACTATGAATAAATTGGCCATTCTCAGTAATACAATGATCCAAGACAATCCCAAAGAACCAATAATGAAGCATACTATCCGCCTCCAGACAAAGAACTGATATTGTTTGAATACAGACTGAAGCATCTTTATTTTTATTCAAGTCTTCTTGTACAAAATGACTATTATGGAAACGTTTCACATGATTACACATGTATAACCTATATCTGATGAATATGAGCTTCTAACACTGTAGCTCCTTGGAAACACGGAGGTGGGTAACAATTGCATTACCTCTGCTCTCACCTTTTGTTAACCTGCTCCACAGGAATGTTAAGACGTTTTGCTATATCTTCCACGGTCTCACTATTAGCTGAAATGATGCCCACACTTCTGGCAATGGCTTTGGCTGTGATGGGATGATCACCTGTCACCATGATAACCTAAAATGAGGAGAAACACATATAATCAATGAGAAGCAGGCCTAGCAAAAGCAGAGGGACATAACTGCTCTTGGTTGAGGCAAGAGCTAGTAGGGTAGAATCAGTGTTGATAACAGAATTGCCCTTTGAGGGACCTTTGGTTGTGATGTGTATCTTTCCTCTCCCTGTAAAAGTCCAGCACCAGTACATTTTCCATATATCTGCTTGCCAACATTCCTTGATTCTGAAGGAGGGCATCTTATTTTTTGGTACAGTTCTTAACTTGACCTTCTAGGGCAACAGGATTTGTGAGACAGCCTCAGATTTAAAAAAAAAAAAAGTATATAAAGTGGAATTACATAATCTACTTCAAAAGATCATGAAGATAAAAGGGGTTAGAAAATGCTTAAAGATACAGCCTTACCTTTATACAGTACCTTATAGCTTAAAAGGCCATCAGTTCTATACGATAGTAACAACCGTTTGCATTTATATAGCACTTCAAAATTTGCAAAGTACTCTCTTTTTTATATATGAGGAAACAGAAGCTCAGGGAGGTTAAGTGATTTGCCCAAAATTACAGAGCTTGTAAATGGAAGAGCTGGGAAGAGAGTCCTATGCCATACGACTGAAAGCAACCATTGATTTTGGAAAAAATAGGCTTTTTTTTTGCCTTTTCATTGCCTGTCATGGTTGATAGGGAAAACATAAAGGGATTAAATATGATAACATGTGTAAAAAGCACTTTGCAAAGCATACAACTGCTTTATTCAGCCACACCTTTGGCTCCCTTCACTGCACCAGACTCAAGTATTAAGGTGTTAGACTAAACAATAACTATACTGAGAAGAAACTTCTCCATGGGATTCTAATAAGCAATATTCCAATAATCAATTAAATTTCATGTAAACATAAAAGGAATAGGGATTGAGACTGGACCAGTAATTTCTCTTTTTTTTTTCCAGAGGGGAGAAGGCAGGGCAATTGGGGTTAAGTGACTTGCCCAAGATCACACAGCTAGTAAGTGTGTCACGTGTCTGAGGCTGGATTTGAACTCAGGTCCTTCTGACTCCAGGGCCAGTGTTCTATTCACTGTGCCACCTAGCTGCCCCTCAGTAATTTCATTGATGAGGAAATGCTCTCTTTCATTGCAGATTGGCACCTTTTTGGTAACTTAGAGTCTCAGAGAGTTGTGTAGAGCACTAGGAGGTTATCAGTGCCCTGTCCAGTATCATTTAGCCAGCATGTGTCAGGGAAGGACTTGAGTCTGTCATGTCTGAGGGACTTGAACCTAGGTCTTCCTAGCTTTGAGGCCAGCTCTCTATCCATTCACTTATGATATCTCTCAAATGTAAAATGGAAATGGAAATACATGGGATTGGTAGAGAGGACTTTACGGTAAAATGAAACTTCCTCAAAGGGTCTTTCTCACCTGTGAAGGACTCCAAAAGGTAGGAAAAAAGAACTCTACCTTGATGCCAGCACTGCGGCATTTGATGACTGCATCAGGGACAGTGGATCGAGGGGGATCAATCAGTGATATCAGCCCCACGAAGCAGAGGTCAGAGGTGGGAAAGTTCACGGTCTCTACATCAAAGGAATAGGTGTCTGGAAACTCATCTTCTGGCAGGTAGAGATGGCAGAAACCTGGAACAGATATGCATGGGGAACAAGTAGAGAAGGCATTGACGAAAACAGGAGGAAGATGAGAAATAAGAGAGACTGTGCTTCCATACCACACAAGCACATTAAAGCATCAAAGTTCTTTTTCTTGAATGGAAACTTAGGTCCCTTCTCTGTACCTTCCTCAGGAAAGGTGCAATACATATTTGTGGGAAAGGAATTTCATTAGGGACAATTTGGAATCCTCTGCTTATCACAAGAAGTATCTATCTAGCTCTAAGATGTTGTAAAAGTCAGTCAGGTGAAAAATCATATCATGCAATCACAGATTTTTAAGCTGAAAGATACAGTACAGGTCAATTAGTCTAACCTCCTCAGTCTTACCCACAAGGAAGATAAGGCCTGCACTTGAAAATTCAGGTAGGAAAGCTCCTAAAAGTCATCCCAGCTGGGTTAAACAGATCTGTTGTTTAAAAGAGGTTTTACTATGAGGAAATTTTGCCAGGCAAAAAAGTTTATATGCTGGGAATCTCCCCACTGATAAAAATCAGTTCTCAAGCATTGAAAAAAAGCATAGACCATTCATTCAAGAATCTATGATTTCATTGATGGCTTCCTCACTAGAGAATGGAGGACCATTAATAAAATCATGGATCCCTGAAGCATTTTTGTGAGTATGTTTAAGCACCAAATATGCTTTTCTTTCCCAAAAACAAATTCCAATGTCATTTAGAAACACACACTCCATCAATTAATTTCCTTCCCTTGGTATCACCTTCCACTGTTTTTAATAAACTTGTCCTCTTTTTCAACTTAAATCCTTTATGTAGTAGTGGCCAGTGGGCCCTTTTCTGTCATTTTCCCAGGCCTACTCACCCAGTACTCTCTCCCCTAACCCTCCCAGCTCCATGTAAGCAGTTTGGAAGGCTTCTGCAGTGCTCTTATCCAGAGGTTGCTCCTGGCCATTGATCATGATGGTGCTGCATTTCTCCAGGATCCTCTCAGGAGCTCCTTTCATCACCAAGAGGAAGCGTTTGTCATTGGGGTCGTCTGTCTCATGGATGGAGAGCTGGGAGGAAGGAATTAAGGGAATGTGTTAAATGGGACATGTCACTGTTATTGTTGCCTCTAAGAGGCCTGAAGAGCTCCTCCACGACTAGACACATGCCAAGAGAAGGATATTCTTCTCTTACTCTTTGTGCATTTGAACTCCTTACAGTGGAAACAGGGGACATATTGATGCCCTTGGTGTGCATTGATATAGATATAGATAGATGGATAGATAGATAGATATAGATATAGATTTTCTTTCTGATAGGAACTGGGAAAATTGGTTCATGGTAACCATGAAACCTCATTTAATTAAGTATATTTCAGGAAGTCGAAGAGGACATGTATGTTTGTGTGAGGGGATGGCTGGGGGGTTGGGGGGCAGGGAATGATGGGAAAGGAATTTTTACTTTATGGCAAATCCTCTTTACCCCAGACTGAGCAAAATGGCCAGCAGGGAAATTTCTAACACTAAATAGACTTTTCTCTTATACTACCAGTTCCCCCAATAACTCTGAAGAGTAATTTTCATTCCCATCCCAATTCATTCCTATCTCCATAAAAGGAGACAGAAGAAGTCAGCCCTTGGATGTGCCTACATTCCTGAAGTGATAGCACCAATTCCTGCTAGGCTGATTTCCTGAGATATTGGCAAAAAGACCCCACAGGACCCCAGAACCTCAACTGCATGGATAGAATGAAATCTAGAATCTTCTTGGTTTGTCCACCTATTATCAGAAAGGGCATTTATTCGTCTCCAACTAATGTGACGGAGGCTTGCCTACTTTACTGATTTTTGGAATGAAGCAGTCCCTTTGGGAGCGAACTGTCCATCACCAGTCAGGGAGAGTGAGTGAGGTTGATGACTTTGTGCAACTCTGCCTCACTTAAATCCAATTCATGCACAAGTCACCTGTGATGTCACTGGTTCTCTTCAAAAATGATGCTTGGCAATGGTGCCAAGACAGTGGAGTGAGGAAGGACCCCTTTGAAGCCCTCCCAAATTCCCCTCCAAACAACTAGAAAGCCACTTCAGAATTGGTCTAGGAACAGGGAAGCAGCTCACCAGCCCAGCAGGAAAGGACTGTCTCACTGGGGTGGGAGGGGAGCAAGGTCCAAGAGCAGCAGCAGCAGCAGCCTCACAACAGGGGGCCTGCAGCAATGCTCCAAGCCTGGGGTAACCCACCAGCAAGGCCCTGCCCTCCTGCAAGCCAGCAGCCCCCTAGGCAAGTCAGCAGTCTGTGCAGTATAGCAAGACCCCACCTGAGCAACCCTGAACCCAATATAAGCCATCAGCCAGGCTTTGACCCCATTGCTGACTAATAGTGAAGCCCTGCCCCTGGGGCCTACCAGCAGAGAGACCCTATTTCCATAGCAGCACAGCCCTACACTTTGGGCAGACCAGCAGCTAAATCCCACACTCAGGGGAGTCCTACAGGGAAGCCCCACCCTCTCAGCCCCCCCACCCCCCAGTACAAGCCAAAAGGCAAGTCTACCCTCTAGGGAAAGCAAGCAGCTGAGGCCTGAAGCCCAATGAAGGCCTGTAGTAAGACCCAGAGCCCTAGCACAAAAATCTTGGGACAGTCCTCTTTTTCATTAAATGTTCATTTTCCCCTCCTGAGATATATTAAATTTTGCTGGGTAGGTGATTCTTGGTTGTAATCCTTTTTCCTTGATCTGTGATCTCAGACAAAACAAAAGCAAAAATAGATCTAATTAAAAGAAGAAGGAGAAGAAGAAGTAAAATTTCTCATTGGAAAAACAACTGACCTAGAAAATAGAGAGATAATATAAGAATTATTGGACTGCCCGAAAGCCATGATTAAAAAAAAATTTTTTAAGCCTGGACATCTTTCAAGAAATTATCAAAGAAAACTGCCCCAATATATCAGAACCATAGGGCAAAATAAAAATTGAAAGAATCCGATCATTGACTGAAAGAAATCCCAAAATGAAAACTCCCAGGAATCATAGCCAAATTCCAGAGCTCACAGATCAAGGAGAAAGTATTGCAAGCAGCCAAAAAGAAACATTTCAAATATCGTGGAGCTACACAGGATTTGGCAACTTCCTTGGATTATGATATACCGGAAGGCAAAGGAGTTAGGATTACAACCAAGAATCACTTACCCAGCAAAATTTAATATATTTCAGGAGGGGAAAATGAACATTTAATGAAAAAGAGGACTTTCAACCATTTCTAATTAAAAGACCAGAACTGAATAAAAAATTTGGCCTCCAAATACAAGATGCAAAGGAAATATAAAAAAAAATTTTAAAGAAGCAAGAAAGAGAAAATATAAGAAATTCAATAAAGTTAAACTGTATATATTTCTATATGGCAAGATAATATTTCTAGCTTAACAACTTTATTCCTACAAGAACAATTAGAATGATTACATGTAGATACAGGGTGTGGATATAAGGTGACTTTGATGGAATGATACCCCCCCAAAAAAATAAAGGAATGAGAAAGAAAATTGCACTGCAAGAAAAAGGAGGGGAGAGATTGAATGTGGTAAATTATCCCACATAAAAGAGGCATGAAAGAGCTATTATAATAGAGGGGAAGTGGCGGGGGGGTGGGACATGGGAAGGGGATGGTGGCCAAAGCTTAAACCTTACTCTCATCAAAATGGATTCAAAAAGGGAGTAACATACACACTCAGGTGGATACAGAAATCTGTCTTACTCTAAAGAAGAAAAAAGGGACAGGGATAATAGAAAGGGGAGGGGAGACTGATAAAAGGGAGACTGATATATTGGGGAAGGTGGTGATGAGAAGTAAAACACTTGGGAGAAGGGAAAGGGTGAGGAGTAAAGGGGGGGATAAGCAAGCAAAAAATAGCATGGAGGGAAATGCAGTTAGTTACCCTAACTATAAATGTGAATGGGATGAACTCATCCATAAAACAGAAGCAGATGGCAGAATGGATTAAAAACCGGAACCATACAATACGTTATTTACAAGAAACACATATGAAGCAGAGAGATAAACACAGGGTAAAGGTAAGGGGCTGAAGCAGAATCTATTATGCTTCAGTAGGGATAGCAATCATGATCTCAGACAAAGCAAAAGCAAAAATAGATCTAATTAAAAGAGATAAAGAAGGAAACTATATCATGCTGAAAGGTACCATAGACAATCAAGTCATATCAACACTAAACATATATGCACCAAATAGCATAGCATCTAAATTTTTGAAGGAGAAATTAAATGAGTTACAGAAGGAAATAGAAAATAAAACAGTACTGGTAGGGGAACTCAGTTTTCCCCTCTCAAAACTAGATAAATCTAACCAAAAACCTACACAAAAACTGACCATGTATTGAGACATAAAAATTTCACAACCAAATAAAGAAAAGCAGAAATAGCAAATGCATGCTTTTCAGATCATAATGAAATAAAAATTTCTTTCAATAATTGACAATGGAAAGAGAAAATAAAAATTAATTAGAAATTAAATAATCCAATCCTAAAAAAGTGGGTCAAAGAACAGAAACAATAATTTCATTAAAGAAAATGGCAACAAAATTTATGGGATGCAGCCAAAGCATTACTTAGGGGAAATTTTATATCTCTAATTGCTTACTTCAATAAAAT
Source organism: Trichosurus vulpecula (assembly GCF_011100635.1). Lineage (NCBI taxonomy): Eukaryota > Metazoa > Chordata > Mammalia > Diprotodontia > Phalangeridae > Trichosurus > Trichosurus vulpecula. The sequence continues at coordinate 178,138,951 of NC_050574.1, forward strand.
AAAGAAAAAGCAGGTCAATGAATTTGGACATGCAACTTAAAAACCTAGAAAAAGATCAAATTAAACACAAAATTGGAAATCCAGAAAATCAAAGAAGAGATTAAAAGACTATTGAACCAATAAATAAAACTAGAAGTTGGTTTTATGAAAAATAGCATGCTTCAGTCTGTTTTCAATCAATGTCAGTTCTTTCTCTGGAGGTGGATGGTATGCTTTACCATTAATCCTTTTCATTTTCCTTCTTTCTTTTTTTTTCTTGAGTTCTCTTGTACAAAATAACTAATATGGAAATGTTTTACATAATTGCACATGTATATCTGCCCTTACCATATCTGATTTACTTACCATCTCAGGGAGAGGAGGAAATGAAGGATAGAATTTGGAACACAAAATTTGAAATAAAAATGTTAAAAATGTGGGGAGGGGGAGAATGAAGAATGAAAGAAAACAATTCCCTTGGTGCCTCTAATAGTAACTAGGCAACAAAAGCCTACACCCCAAATCCCTCAGCATGAGAAACTGAGATAGTGGAAATGGAGGGATTTTTGCAGGAAGACCCATATCCTAGCATCTCTAGATACATCCTCCTTTCCCTACTATGCTTCTGGGGAAAAAAAAACCAGCCCAGACTCTAGACCTGCTGAGATTTTCATGATTGCAGCTAAGAATACCACTGGGCTAATAAAATAAGATTCCTGGTCATGAGGAAAAACCCACCTGGAATTTGTTGAAGGAGTTAAAAGGGATTTCAGCCACTTTTCTGTTTATTTTCCTTCTTTCAATCACATCACCCATGATGACTTCTGAGAACTTCAGGAGGGCAGCTTCTGAGGCATCTCCCATCACTATTTTCTGGAAATTTTTTTTTCAAAAACAGAATAAAACAAATCAAATTATTATCATAGTCTGGCTCTTCCACGACTTTTAAGATTAACCTGTATTTTTGAATACCTGCTATGTGCTTAAGTGCTATGGGCAACAGGGAGAAGAGAGAGGGGGAAAGATGCTTGCCCTCAAAGAGTTTATAATCTAATTGAAGACAGAAGATAAGACAATAGGATTCAGCTTTGAAATTGCATTGTCTAGACAATAAGTAAGTTTACAGAAAGATGAGATCACTAAGGGCCAGAGCAGTTGGGGTAGGGAGGTTTTCTTTCATGGATCATTTCAGCAAGGCCTAGAAACACCAAAAAGGATAAATGGAGAATTTTTTTTAAAGGCAAAAAGAAAAAACAAGGATGGCATTTGTCAATAAGAAAGTGGTAAGACAGTCCTGATTAAAGACAGGAAAGTGTGGAGAAACAAGTTTGGATAGGGTAGGGTGGGGCCAAGTAAAAGAGGGACTTGATTTTTAATACTGTAATTTTAATAATGTAGTACACTACTGAGCCACTGAAGAGTGAACAGAAGAGCAGAATGAAAAAAGAAGGCATGGAAGTCTGGCAGTGGGATGTAGGAAGGATTAGAACAGCATGGAACTAAGATCCAGCAGCCCAGTCAGGTGTTTGCTCTAGAGGTCTAGGAAAAGAGTGATGAGGGCAGAACCCAAGAACTTAGAAGTGAGTGACACTTTAAAGGGGGTAGGCAGAAAGGGGGAAGGCATTTACAGTCACCCTATGGATACAGGAAATGAAGGAGAGAGACAAAGGAAACTCCAAACTTTGGCCTTGGACAAGTCAGAATATGGCATTGACAGACAGAGAATTTGGGAGAAGACACTGACTTGGGGAGTATGGGGAGACCAAGATGGCATAGCAATAATAACAGTAGCTAGAATTTATATAGCACTTTAAGGTTTGCCAAGTCTCTTACAAATATAGAAAGAGCACTAAACTAGGCATCAGTCTAAAAAACCTGAGTTTTTTCTTGCCTAGTGACTAGTTCTGTGTCTCTGGGCAAGTTTTAACCTTTCTGAGCTCAATTTCCACTTTCATTACATGAGCAAATTGAACTAAGTGATCCCTAAGGTTCTTAAAATTCTGAGAAAATGAAGAAGTTGAATTCGGTTTCAGACATGTGGTTTTCAGGGTAGGTGTCAGTGAGTAGCCAGGTGGCAATGTCTGGTAACCATTTATTTGGATGATAGAGATAGGACTGGAGCTTGGGTCAGATAAGACGGGATATCGGGATTTGGATGGTACCAGCATGGAGTTGAGAGTTGTAACTAAAGCAATGGATGAAATTAGTGAGGGAGAAAAAGGCACAAAGGCCCAATGAACAAGCTTTGGTAAAACAGGGGCAGAGAAGGGATGTACGACAGAAGAAAAGAGAGCAGAGTGGGAAAGGAAGAAGAGAAACCAAGGCAGTTTCAATGTCACAAGAAGTAAAGAGACAATGAAATACGCTGAAGCATGTAAGTGTTCACACCTCCAACAACTCTACCTTGGATGAAAAGAATAGCCCTACAATTGATCTGATTCCTGAATGATATAACAAAGAAATATTTCCTTTATCATAGCTGTATAAGACTCAATTCAGCAAATTCAGTTCACCAAAGATTTATTAAGTGCATGCTATGTACCAGGCATCATGGTAAGTGCTGGGGATACAAAAAGCAGCAAAAGACAGTCCCTGCCTTCAGATCTTATCAGATCTAATAGGGGAGACAACCTGCAAATAAATATGTACATATCAAGCTATATATGGGATGAATAGGAAATAATTTTTTTTCTTTTCTTTTTTTGGAAGGGGAAGGCAGGGCAATTGAGGTTAAGTGACTTGCTCAAGGTCACACAGCTAGTAAGTGTGTCAAGTATCTGAGGCCAGATTTGAATTCAGGTCCTCCAGACTCCGGGGCTGGTGCTCTACTCACTGCACCACCTAGCTGCCCCTGAAATAATTTTAAAACGAAAAAAAGTGGAATTAAGAGGGGTTAGGGAAGAGTTCTTGTAGAAGGTGGAATTTTAGTTGAGATTTAAAGGAAACCAGGGAGGTTAGTGGTTGGAGCACAAGAGGGAGAGGGTTACAAGCCTGGGGGAGAGCTGAGACATGGACTATCTTTTAAATGAAATATCCATAGTGCCAGTGTCACTGGATCAAAGAGTATGGGGTGGAGAGTAAGGTGTTGCGGTTGTCCTTCATGATCAAGGGGAACCAAAATGACATGCCTACATAGGGGTAAAAGTGTACAGTGTGTCCTAATAAGGTATAAGACGACTAGAACAGTAGGAGGGGCTAAGTTATAAAGGGCTTTGAATGCCAGAGCATTTTATATTGGCTCCTTGAGGCAATAGGGAGTTTATTGTTTAGGGGCATGACGGGATCAGACTTGTGTTTTAAGAAAATCACTTTAGTGGCTGAATGGAGGATGGACTGGAGTGGAGGACTTGAGGCAGGCAGACCCACCAGCAGGCCATTGCTTTAATTCAGGAATATGGTGATGGGGTGATAGGGGCCTTGCAGTGTCAGAGAAGAGAAGGGGGCATATTTGAGACATGTTGCAAAGGGGAAATTGACAGGCTTTGGCAACAGATTAGACATGGTAGGTGAGAGACAATGAGGAGTCCAGGATGACCCCTGGGTTGAGAGACTGAGTGACTAGGAGGGTGGTATTGCCCTCTACAATAATAGGGAAGGTAGTAAATGGGGAACACTTAAGGGGAAAGATAACGAGTTATGTTTTTGACATACTGAGTTTAAGATGTCTACTGGACATCCAATTCAACATGTCTGAAAGGAAGTTGGACATGGGAGATTGGAGATCAGCAGAGAGACTGGAGCAGGAAAGATAGAATTGAGAATCATCAGCATAAGGATGAAGGGTAGGGTTATATGAGAGAAGGCAGAGGGAAAGTGAAAAGTCAATAGCTTATGGTGAGATAACAGGATTTTAGAATTCTTGAACATGGATGGAGATGGTACCTTTGCGGGTGAAGGCAAGATCTAGGGGATGACCTTCTTTGTGTATGGCTGAGGTGTGGTGGAGGAGTAGCTCACGGAAGGAGAGTAGGTTGAGGACCTGAGTGGTTAGGGTATTTGAGGGAGGACCAATACATTTGTTGAAGACCCCTACCATGAAAGCAAGTGTTGGGGGAAAAAATAGAAAGCCAGGTATCAAATTCCTTGAGGAATGAAGGGGGGTGACCTGAGAGTCTGTAGACAACAACTACCAGGATTTTGATTAGGTGGTAGATATAAATAGCATGAACCTCAAAGGAAGAGAGGTTACTGAGAGAAAGAAGGAAGAGAGAAAACCTGGCAGTGGCAATGGGGAGCAAGGGATATTCCAGCTCCCTGACCTCAACCAGAGAGCCAAAGAGAATGAGTGAAGGTATGGTCAGTAATGGAAAGGTTGACCATGGAGTCTATGTCATCAGGGGAAAGCCAGGTTACAGTGAGAGCTAGTAGATGGAAGGAATGGGAGAGGAATAGATTTAAGATGAAGGTAAGTTTGTTATCTATTGAACAGGCATTCCAGGAGATACCTTGGAAAAGATGGAGTTAGGATGGAACTTTGAAGAGGACAAGGGGAATGAAGAATGGGGTGGTAGGGAGTGTTCAGTGGAGTTTGGATGATGACCTACAGGAGTTCAGAGATAAGCAGAAAGAATTTAAGAGAGAAGTTTGAGAGATGAACAGAAAGCAAAGAAGGAAATATGTTACATAAAGCCACATTTACTTGTGTCTCTGCTCAAGAAGCTTCATTAGCTCCCTGTTGCATTCTAGGAGCAAATACAAACTCTCCTATTTGGCATTCAAAGCCCAAATCTGGCTCTGCAACCTACCTATCCTTTCTGCTAGTTACACATTACTACCCTTAGCAGTCATGGTAGCCAAATTGGAGTGCTTCCTGCTCCCCTTAAGCAGCATTCTACCTCCCATGTTCCTGCCTTCGCACAGGCCATCTGTCTTGCACGCTGACACCCATTTTCTCCTCAACTCTGCCTTTTGTTACTCTTTGCTCCCTGCAATTTTTAGCCCAAGTGCAACTCATAACAAGAGACTGTAATGTTAATGGAATAGTAAAAGTCTTCCCCATCCATTAATAGGCCTATATGACCGCATGTGTTCAATCACAGCTGTGATACATCCTGAGTCACATAGAGCCCATTGGGGGAATAACTTTCCTAAGGAGGAACTTGCTTAAAGGGGAAGCTTGCTTGGGGGAGGCTTGCTTGCATAAAGGCTTTTACACCTTTGGTACTAAGCTAATTAGGCACTGAGTCAGGAGGCTTATGATGCCTTGTGGCTCTGAGCCTATTGGCTAAAAGTGTATATATACTCTGAGGTAAGATTTTGCTTGGGGGTTTGCTTATGAGAAGGACCTTTTGATTCTCTGGATGGGCCTCTGAGTAGCTGTTTGTTCAGAGCCACCCCCTCCCCCCTACTCAGATGTATCTGCACTCCCCTGATCTGGAGGTGTGTATGTAGGTAGTTGTATCACTGTGTTCAAACAGCTGAAGCCCTGTCTGTTGGTCTTTGTGCTAATTTTTCTGCTTATATTTTCTCCACATTCAGGGTGCTGACCTTTCCCCAGAACTAGTGAATGTAATTAAAGTAAGATTGTTGACTTCTTCAAGAAAAAACAGATCAAAGAACCTGTGCTAGCAGGCCATCCTGGGTGTGCCAGGGTGCTTGCTGTTACAGAGACCTTTCCCTCTTCCCCCAGTTGCCAGTGTTTCTCATTCATTCTTTGTGCATGTAATTTTCTTCCCGTAGAATGTGAGCTCCTGAAAGCCAGGGATTATATGTCTGGTTGCCCTAGCACATAGTAAGTGCTTAATAAATGCTGAATTCAATGGCTTAGATGAGTTGGGTCTTGGAAAAACAAATAGGATCAATTTACATAGTTTCAACACAATAGCAAGATCATAAAATGTCCTTCACCATGGTGTTGGATTCAGTGAGAACCACAATGAACTGCAGCCTTGTTCAAACTACTACAACACACTACCTGAAGTCAGTATTTTAAAACCTCTTCCACTTTTTCCTGTGACTACAAAGCAAAGCAGAATGAAGCCAAGATACTTTTGTTACTTGGCTACATTACACATTGGCAATTCAAACTTGTTCTTATGTATACTAACTTTTCTCTTCTCATTTAGTGGCAGCATAGCAGAAGGGCCAGATGGAAGACAGCAAGATCACCTAGAGATTGACTTTGATGTCACACCCAGATGAGCAGAAGACCTACCTTCATGATGGGAACACTTTCCTGTCCTGGTTTAAATTCAGCTAGGTTGCACAGTGTTACAATCTTGGATAAGGAGGCCCAGGTTTCAGAACTTTGGTCAAACACATGGCCTGGAAAGCAAGAGAAAGAAAGTAGCACAGAGAAGACTGCTGTGGGTGAGGAGAATGAGTTTGTATATCCGCAGGTCCAAGCAGAAACAGCCTGCTCACCCTATCAGGGTTAGCATTAACTTCCCATGCTCAGTCCCACAGCCTTGAGATTGCTTCCAAAACCTCACCTTTCTGATCTTCACTTGTATCAGCCTCATAGACTTGGTTGTCAAACCACAGATGGGCCACAGTCATTCTGTTTTGCGTTAAGGTCCCAGTCTTGTCAGAGCAGATGATGGAGGTGGAGCCCAGAGTTTCCACTGCTTCCAGGTTCTTCACCAGACAGTTCTTCTTGGCCATCCGTTTTGCTGTCAGGGACAGACTCACCTAGGCATGAAAGAAGGAAAGATATATCAACCCCAATGAGTCAAAATGATAGAAGACTTTTGCTTAACCATTTCAGTACAGACTAAACTTTGCCCTATCTTTTATGAATAACCATGGCTCAATTATTTGTGGCTAGATGAATATGGGGGTAACTAACAGTCATGGTGTTTTTATAGAAATATTTTAGGTTTTTATTGGTTAAATGATGTCAAGAAGCTTTTATTTTTAAAGAAACAAAACCCTAACTGTGGTTATTTCCTTTTTTGAATAAAGTGATCCACAATGACTTGGGGTGCAAAGGAAAAGTCAACAAGTCTGTGCCATATAGATGAAAACCACCATGTGATCTTGGGTAAACTTGAGTAACTATGACTCTCTCCAGAAAGATTGTAAGGCTGCTGTGCCCAAGTAGACATCCTAAAGCACTCATCTCATACTCTGGGTCTTAGAGGAGCTATTGTATACCTTCTTAAATACACTTTAGGGTTTAATGTCTTCTACATCACCGTTTAAGGTCAGGGTCAGATAAGAGATCATAGAGACTGCTTTATCAACTGAAGTTCATTCTTTGGCTCTCTCACTTTGCTTCCAGGCAAAACTAGAGCAGACAAATGTCTGCATAAGCTGACTTACAGATCTCCTGAAAAGGAAGTTTTGTACCTTATGATCTTCAATTTTAATTTTGAAACTATCCTAAGTGATCCTATTTCTTCCTCCAACACCCAACCTATTTAAGACATCCAGGTATCGCCTCCCAGTGGGGAAAGTATTCTACTCTAAAACACTGAAATAACTTGTAATATACCAGTTCGTGTGGGGATTTGAATATTCTATGTTATGAATGTAAGGATCCGGTCAGAGAGCATGAATCACATCATGGACTTACAGTGACAGCAGCCACCAGACCCTCTGGTACATTGGCCAAAATGATGCCAATGAGGAAGATGACAGCATCTAGGACTCGGTACTTCATGCATATTGCAATGATGAAGAACACGATACCAATAGAAACAGCTACCCCTGCTACAATGTGGACAAAGTGCTCAATTTCAATGGCAATTGGTGTCTTCTCATGGCCAACAGATGAAGCCAGTGAAGCAATTCTTCCAATGATGGTACGGTCACCTGTGTTGATGACCATGCCAGTTGCTGTTCCTGGAAGGAAAAGCATATGGATGATATTCCAGGAAGTTTTGCCTATAAGGGGTATAGACTGCTTGGGTGTCTGTCTTCATCTTCTGACCTGATGTGACCACCAGGTAGGCATTGCCCTGATCTAAAGAACTGCATGATATTAGATTAAGTATTGGCATACTGGGTACAACTATGTCCTTTTAATTTTCCTTAGGAAAAAATCTTGTATGAAGTAGAAAAAAGAAGACCAAGAGGTAGAGACTGAGTAGAGGAATCCTTAATTTTTATGGAATTGTTTCTCCATATATTCCCCCAGACTTACCTTCCAGGCAGGTTGTAGAATAAAAGCTAATATTCTTAGTCTCCAAGGGATTCTCATGTGTAATATGACAAGTGCAAGACTGAGGCTTTGATTCCCCAGTAAGAGATGAATTATCTACCTGTAAATGAATTCAATTCAACTTAACAAACGTTTATGAACCACCTACTGTGTTCAAGATACAGTGCAAAGTACTGGAGTTCTTAAAAAAAATGAAATCTCTAACCTGAAGAACTTTCCTTTCTACTAGGTAGGGGGAAAAGGAGGAGGATGAAAGAAACAACATGTACATTTAAAGTAAACACAAAGTTTAAATTCAATAATACAAAATAATTTCATGAAGACAGATTTGAGGAAGGTCTAGAATTAGGCACTTTGGCTGTCTTGCCTACTTGGTTTTATCAAGGACTATTGGGTGGGACTGTAGGTTACAGAGACTGGGGCCAGACCCAATCATCCTTAGAGGATGAGGGAGAAAGTCCCTGCATTGATGCTTACCTTACACCCACGTGAGGCCAGGATCCTGATATCAGCAGGAATCTGGTCTCCACCCTTAATCTCTACAATATCTCCTACAACCAGCTGCTCTGCAGGGATCTCAGTCTTTTCTCCATCTCTGATGACCAAAGCTTTCTGGGAAATGAAAATGAAAAAGAAACTTCAGACCCCAACACGGCATCTTCTTCATCTACCCTTGGTCTGGATGCTCATTATCAGAGGATATTGCAGCTTTAGCCATAGCAAGACTAATAATTAGCGTTTAGATGATGCTGTAAGACCTGCAAAAAGCTTTACCTTGTTATCTCATTTGAGCCTCACAACCACCCTAAGGAGTAGCTGCTATTATTGGTCTCCTTTTCCAGATGAGAAAACTGAAGCCAAGAGAGGTTCAGTGACTTACCCAGGGTCACAAGCTAGTATTTGAGGCAGGATTTGAACTCAGGTTTTCTTGGCCTCAAATCCAAAACTCTATCCACTGTGTCACCTGGCTGTAAGTAGAACAACAAGTATTTCTCTCGGGCCCTGAAGGCTTCTAAATGCTATAGGGGGCACAAGGGGATCAGAAAAAATTAAGAGAAGAAGATTTGTGGTGAATTGTAGACTTGACAAAGAGAGAGAACAACAGCTGCCTGGAGGAATTGATGCTAGCTATAGAGCCTAGGTAAATGTTAGATTGAACAGTGAAGATATGTCAAAATCCAGGACCTTAGATTTAAAACTGTAAGGAATCTTAGAGTCCAACAAGTCTTGATGTCTGTGAGAACACAGAGGCCCAGAGAAAGTTCAGTGACTGCCCTAAGATTATGGAGCTAGGAAATATCTGAGGTAACCAAGTCTTCCTGACTCTAAGTCCAGTGCCCTCTGCATGCTGTCTTTGTGTGATATAAGGTACAATTGTACCAGCGATGATCTGGATTCTTCCTTTCTTTATGCAAAGAAGGGATCCAACTCCTGTATGTTCCCCTCCCCCAATTAAGGTTGGAAGTTCCTTTGGCCATCATGAAGGAAAATAGTCATTTTCAAACATAATACAGAAAACCTACCATAGGAAGACCATTCTATGCAATGAGGAGGGCGTTAAGTTAAGCCATTCTGCCAATCTTCTAGTGGCAACATCAATGCAGGCAGGAAAAGAATTAGGGAGAGAAAGGGGCAGAATGAGTACAGACTCATCCTCCCAGCTGGATATGGTCACTCTCTGTCCTAATAAAAAGCTCATTAAAAGTTACTGTTTGGGGGTAGCTAGGTGGCACAGTTAGGAGGACCTGAGTCCAAATCAGGCCTCAGATACTTAACACTTACTAGCGGTATGACCCTGGGCAAGTCAATGAAACCCATTGCCTCACTAGAAAAAAAAGGTTACTGTTTGAATTTCTCAGGAGGCACTTTATGAGTGAGTGAAGGACAAACCAGGCAGAACTATATGAAGATTTACAAGTGGCAATAAGTGATGTTTGCCATGACACAGGTCAAGGGAGTTTTGAACTACTTACCCGAGGAATCATTTTAGTAAAACTGGCAATGATGTTGGTACTTTTTGCCTCTTGGTAATAAGCAAACATCCCAGTGAGGATGACCACCACAATGAGCACAACACCCAAAAAGACCTGCATGAAAGGGAAAGGAGACCTAAGTCAGAGAAGCAAATGCTCAAAAGGAACCAGGTGTCTCAGAGAGTGAGAACCTCAATGTGCAAGCAAGTTAGATGCCCAAGTGTTTGTTATACAGGTCAGTGGGGAATCATTTCATATATTTTTGGTTGCCAGGTCCTATGAATCTCCTAAAGGCTTCCCTAAATGCTTCACTTACTAAATTAAGAAATGAGGAAGCAGGCCTTGAGAGGATGAGGTTAGAGCCCAAGGATGCTGCATATTGATACAGGACCTTTGTTCCCTAGGGATCCATGAGGCTTTCCTGTTTCATCTCTGTGGCATAGAAACAGCAACTGTCAGTACGTACCTCTTACAGATGTAGAAACTGCAGTCTGGAGAAGTCTAGCAATATGACCCCACTCAAGAGTGATTCCATGGCAGAAATCAGGATTGGATTCCCTGTTTCCCTGACTGTCAGCCCAGGTTCTGTCTATGAGAACCCTTAGCCTCTGGTATCCCTTCTCTGACAGAGAAGCCAATGACAAAAATCACGGCAGAAAGCCTTTTAGGTACTTACATTGTCCATGGAAGCAGACTTGTCCTTTGAAAACTCAATCAGATATGCAATGAAACACAGGACAGCTCCTGCCCACAAAAGGCTGGAGAATCCACCCACCATTTGTTTGAGGAATTTGATGATTTCTGAAGTTTCTTTGGGTGGAGTAAGGAGATTGAGGCCATCCCGTGCCAAGAGTTCTGCAACTCTTGTGCTGGTGAGACCCTGCAAAGACAAAGTCAGGAAAAATGAGTGTTAAAGAATGACTGGATATTCTTAGCCTTGTGGATATAAAACTCTAGGGAATGGTTTGGTTTTGTTTTTGCAGAGGGCTGGAGGGATCCTGTATTTGTAGTGAAATCCTGGCTTTGTGAAGCTACTAATTGTCTTATAGCTTGCACCTCTGAATTTTTTTTTCATAGAAAGGAAAAGACCAATTTAGATTTCCCAAAGATCTATCCTGTATGCCTATGTAAAGAGGAGGAAATATCTTTTCTTGGGTGAAGAGTAAGGATTTGCTGAGAAGAGCTCAAAACAAGATTGCTATAGTCCTATAGTCAGAGCACCTGGATTCAAATCTTGCCTCTGATACAATCTTGTGACCTTGGGCAAGTTATAATCTCCTTGTTCCTCAGTCTTCTCTTTTTTAAAATTAGCTGGTTGGGCTAGAAGGCCTCTGAGGCTTTTTTTCTAACTCTAGATCTGTGATCTTTTGATGATAACCAGGGTTAAAATCAAAACTTTCTTACTCAGAAAAAAAAATCTTTATATGCAACCTGTCAATAATAGATGTTGCTAAACAAGTCCTTTTCTCTATATCTACCCTAGATAAGATATTACCCAGCTATGAAATCCTCTCCATCCTTCAAGCCCTCACTCACATTTCACCTACTCTGTGAAGCATTGCCTTGTCACCCTAGCCTGATATGAACTCTAGGAAATTTGTTTCTGTCATAACCTACCCAGACAATTTTGATTGTACCATCGTTGTACTCAATACATCTCTGCTTTGCATTATATTTATTTGTGTACATGGTAACCATCTCATCTCCCTTGTTAGGGCATAAACACTCTGAGAGGAGGAATTATATTTTATTCACCTTCAAATCTCCTTCTACTCCTAACATAAATGTTTAATAAGTGTCTGTTGAGAGAGTAACCAACCCAATATTATCTAACTGGAATGCTTACTCAGGAGCAAGAATGCATACGGTTCTAAAAAAATATACCTCATGACGAGACATTTCATATTATGAAGTTTTATCTTAATTGAGATCCAGAATAGAAAGCAATATCAGTTTTTTTTGTAGAAGAAAAACTTGGCAGGGTGTTTGTGCACCAATACGAACATAATTGTTTCCATCTTTTTGTTATACATAGCATAACCACCTTCAGATTGTAAAGTCCATGAAGCTAGAAACTTGCTTGTCCCAGAGCTTAGGGACCAATCTGCTGAAAGGGTTCTAAGCCTGCTGTTCCATGGTACTATACTTATTGATGGTGCTACTCTTCCAATCAAGCAAGGAGAACTCACATTCTTCTTACCTTTCACAAACTCCCTTAAACACAAGGACAAGAACAACCCTTGTTTAAGTGACTGAGGTGAAGTTCAGTCCTTAGTTAGAGACATTATATCCTTCCCATCATTCGGGGATCCTTTCCAAAGTTACTGATGACTAAGTCTGTGTCCCAATCAAGGGTCATCAGGGAGAACCAGGCAACCTTTCTCATCAAGCAGCTAACAAAGCCACCTGTGACACTAGCTTTACTCTAAGTTGCTGTAATGAATTACTGACACTAAGGATATTTCCCACCTTTCCTCACCCCCAACAGACAAAGGATCAAGTCCCTGTTGTTGGTCCTTCATCCTCTCAGTGACTTACTTTGATGATATTTGTTTCATACTTCTCTTCTAATTCCTCAGTGCTGAGTTTGTGGTCATCCTAAAATTCAAGAGGAAAAAAAGAGAGAACCATGTGAATAAGAAGTTGCTTAAATTAAGTAACTATATTTCTCACTAGCCATTGGAATAATGGGACAAAGCTGGATTCAAGCCATAGAATCCCAGAACACAAAGGACCTTGGAAGTGAGAGATGACTTGGGTTCAAGTCCTGCTTCAGAAACCTGTTGGCTGTGTAATTAGATCACAGGCAAGTCACTTACCCTCTCATTGCCCCAGGCAGCAAAAACTTTAGATTTATCCACAAATAGATCAATATATAGATCAATAGATCTATAAAAATTAAGGTATTTCCATGTTGGGAATTCTCTACCAAAATTTCAATTTATCCTTCCCCACTACAAAAAGACATACCCTTCTTTACTCTACCTTCTATAATTCTTCCCATTTAAAGGGTAAACAAAAATTCAGGGTTTCTGTATTAATTTCTTACCCAAATAGGGCCACCATAAGAGCTCAAAATAATTCATTTTCTTCCCTCTTTCTTTAAGCTGAAACTACTTGCAAATCATGTTTCGGATTAAGATAACTAAATCTTTGAGCTCCACAGGACAGGCCCTTCATGCAGAATACTGGAATAGGAATTATCTAGTAAAGATGGCCTCCAGGCAAAGATTCTATCAGCCTAATTTTAACACAGAACAAACTTAATAATAGCTAACATTTATATAAATCTTATTACGTGCCAGACACTCTGCTAAATACTTTACAATTATTATTTCTTTTGATCCCCACAACAACCCTGAAGACTGGTGCTATTTTCCTCATTTCGTTGATTAGAAAACTGAGGCAAATACAAGTTAAATCACTTGCTCAGCAGGGTCACAGAGCTCATGAGTGTCTGAGGCCAGATGAGAACTCAGGTCTTACTGTTTCCAGGACCAGCACTGCCCTATCTAGCTGCCCAAGTACATTTAATTTTTTTTTATTTTAAAAATTTCTCAGGTGCATAAAAAAAAAACCCTCAGTTTTTCTTTTGCTGGTATCTAAAAAAAGGCTGACTCAAGAAGGATTTGGGTTCCATGTACAACATGGTGTAATTAACAGAATAACACTGACTTTTATTTAGAGTCTGGATGATAGGGATTTGAATCCTGACTACATGTGTCATAGTCTCTGTGCCTCAGTTTCCTCTTCTACAAAATGGTACTATTGGACTAGACGATTGTTAGGGTCATTTTCAGCTCTAAGCCATCTGTTCCCTTGGTTGAGCAAAAGTGCCATAAAAAAAAAAAAAGGAAGAACTTAGCCAAGGTGCTCCCACTCAGCTTAGGATAACTGACCAGATCAAGGTCTTTCTTGAGTTCTTCCTGGCGTGTCTTCTTACTGTGTTTCTTCCTCTTTTCTTTGCCATCACCCTTGTCTGATCTTTCAATGTCTTTTTCAATGTCCTTAGTTCCACTGATCTCAATAGAGTAAATTTCTGGTTTTTCCTGAAATAGAAGCGAAAATTGAGTGCCAGTTGAAAATTGGTCTTTTGCAGAGCTAGGGTCTTTGGGATCAAAGTCTTCAAAATCAGAGAAGTGGGAAAAAGAAGAAATGAATCAGGATAGGTATGTAAAAATATCTTCTGACTCTCCCCCCTCATCTACAAACCTTAAGGAGAGGGAGAGATAAGTGAAGAATGGAAGGTGTCGGGAGTACGGATGGAAAAGTAATCTTCCCTACCTTAGCCCCAAGGGCCATTTCCCCTTTTTCCCTCTTCTTAGGGCAAAACCTTAGGATTTTTTTGCTACTTCTCAAGTAAGAAGCTGAATCAGCTTACATACACTCACAGGTAGGCTAAGCAAAATTTCTTTTAAATGGACGAATGGGTAAGTTCCCACAAGTTTTAGGAAGGTGATCCAATCTTAGGGTAGATCAGAAGAAACATTGCCCCCTAACTCCACACTTGACCTTCCAATGAAGGGAAAGGAACAAGTTTTTATTAATGCTATGTATCAGGCAGTCTGCAAAAGCCCTTTACAAATATTATCTCATTTGATGAAGGAGCCCAAATCCTTCAGATGCTTTCCTTTGACTAAAAAAATCTTTTGAAAAAAAAAATCCCAGTATAGAAGCCAAGACTTCACTATGAAACCCAAGAGAGTATGTACCTTTTTTGGAGAAAAGGAACCTAGGTCTCAGTAACAGGAGATGGAGAAGTTAAAACAGAAGAAAGCTCCCCAGGACCATGATTCCACTCTTCCCCACTGCCAAATTTCCCAAGGTAAATTTATTCTTTTCCTCTCTCCTCACAACAGATCTAGGTTCATATATTCATACTGAACCTACAGTTTTTTAGAAGTTTGGGTTGGGGAAATTGATATGAGGATGTTCCTTTTCACCTCTGAAGAAACCAATAAAACTGGAGGACAGAGAGATTCTAGTGAACAGACTAGAATCCCTTATTCCTTGCTTTCTCCACTTTGTAGGATCCTCCCACCTCGCATTTTCCCCTGCCTTTCCCAGGCCCTGGTGCCTATTTGCTCTTTCCAGGTAAAGGTAAAGTGTCCCTAAGGTGCTGTAGGCAGCTTTGTGGACCCCAATTTGCCACATCAGCCTAATCCATTTCTCCCCTGACGCGCCCAAGACTGTGGGGGTAGGGGTTCGAGGTAGGGTGCAACGCAACACACACCTTGCCCATGAACGTCGATGGCGAGGGTCCGAGGTTGGGGTGAGGCAGTGGGGTCCTGGGCTGAGGGAGCGGTGGAGAATTTGAGGAATTAAGCCGCAAGTCAGAGAACTCAGGAGTCCGGCGATCAGGTCACAGGAGTTCGCAGGTTCGAGCGGGAAAGTTGTCCGGTCCCGGCGGCAATCCCACTGCTGTCAGTTATCGGATGACATAGTGACAGGTTCAGTGAACTGCTCCCTGCAGAAAATGTGCCCAAGCCCTCTTCGTTTTAAATCAACACCTGGCCCCTCCCACTCTCACCTCTGAGAGCTGCTCCAATCCGGTCTCTGCCTTCTCTAGGGGGGCGGGGAATAATTCCACAGGTAAATGGATCCCTTGGACCAGGAGGGGGCGAGGGAGATGCAGAATCTGGAGGTCAGGACTTCTGGGGTATGACAGAGAGAGGGAGGAAGGAAGAAGCTCTCTCTCCTTCAAACTGATCTTTAATTTTCTCCTCCTCACATAAACAAATAAAAATAAGAATACAGCACACAATTCTCCAGCCTCAATATAAAACAGTATCTATAGAACACCTGAGAAAGGAAATGATGTTGGGGGTTGGTGGTCTCTGAGATGCTCAGTCTTGTATACTTCATTCACTTGCAGATTTGAGGGTCCCTGGAGAATTAGGCAGTTGTAATTAACAACATTCTTTTACTTAGACTTTATTACACTCCCTTTCTTTTCCCCCTCCTCTACTGTATCTGCTATAAGAGTAAGCCCTTCTAGGTACAAAGAAAGGTGCCACTTTCATTGTATTAAGTGGAATTAAAGTCTTTTCTGGCATACGCACTTAAGCTTTCTTGTCTTGGGATCTTGACTTTAAATATAAAGTTTGTTTGCTAAAGGAATATAGACACATATTTATGTACACACATATTCAACCAAGAGCCTCCTGCTAAGAAGATACTTTCCTTTTGAAGTGATGTTTTATCAAATGAAGAAGCATCTGCTATTTCCCCTAGGTCAGAAGACAAGCAATTTCCATGAGCATAAGGCTCACGTTCTGGTGATTGTTGGAAGAAAACACAGACTTTATAGTCAGTGACAGCTGCAGAGGCTCTTGCATACAGTCCACACTACTCCACTCATTAAGACCATCTTCAGTAACAACTAAGCAACAGAGAAGCCTATGTCACTGAACTCAAGTCTAGAATTGGTCATCAAGAAAAGAAAAAAACCCAAATTGCTGATTCCTTTTAGTGGTGGAAAGGGGCAGGAGGAGGGAAACGGAAAAAGAACACACAGACTTATGGGACAATGTGCCTAGTCATTCTCTTTTTCATTAATTTTGGGAAAAGGTTTCTGTCTAACTGGACAAAGAGGTTCCCACTGTTATAGCTTACTTCAGCTACCACAGGTCTCCTTGGGTGACTTTTGCCCTGAACTTGTCCAGGGACCCAAATTCATCGCTGTGATGACCATGCGCCACCTTCTGGATGCCTGATTCTCAGGTGTCCCAGAGGGGAATATGTACTGATATCCTGAGGAAAACAAATGGTACAGACTTTTTCCCACTCCAATCCATCCTCCATCCTGCAACCAAAGTGATTTTCCTAAAGTATACTGTTATACACAATAAACTCCAGAGCTCCCTATCAATTCTAGGATCAGTACAAAATCTTCTGTTGAGCATTCAATGCCTACCAAAGTGGTTGTGATTTGCTGAAACTCACATATGTGTTCTGTTGTCAAATCCAGTGATCTTTCCCCCACACCCCAGCAAGGATCCTGGATTCCTGATACAGGATAAAACTAGCTTGAAATGCGGAGTGTCTGGGAGGAAGGATTCTGGGAGGGGTGTGACAAACACAGAAAACAGAGGCAGAAATCCCTGGACGTTATTTAATTCAATGTTTCGTTCAGAGCTGGTCAAAGTAGCGAGATTTGCTGGCCCAGGTATGGATCACTTCTCTGTCCGACATTTGCTGTAGGCTGGTTCTCTGGGGGTGAGCCTCTCCTGACACAGGACCCCGGCTGCCATCACCCAGATAGCTGTTCAAACTGGCACATTTGCCGTTGCATTAGCATCTCCAGCCTCAGACACTTTGTGTAGCTGACAGTCTGTCACCTGGCCTACAATGCTGTCACTCCCCTACTCTGCCTCTTTGAACCCCCTTCTTCAAGCCTCTGCTCAAATGTCCCCTGCTACAAGACACCTTTCCCAATTTGCCCAGTTGTTAGTATTGCCTGTCTATCCACCACACTGAATTTACTCTGGATTTATGTTTATGTATAAATATACTTTGTAATTACATTTGTGCATGCTAAAAGGCCCATCCCCTCAGCACAGTGCCTGGCACATAGCAGGCTGTCATTATTACTGGTGCTTTTATTGGCAGCTAGGTGCAATGATTGAAGGAGCACTGTGCCTGAAGTCAGGAAGACCTGAGTTCAAATCCAGCCTCTGACACTTCGAGGCTATTTAGTACAATTCTCGACTTTTACAGATGAGAAATCTGAGACTCAAAGAGGGGCCATAGGCACAAACACAAAAAGTATCTCTGGTGACATATTTGTGATTGAAGATTGAAGATACATTTGTGGAGAATTTTAGACATCTTTGATTATATGTTTCTTGCCATCTTCTTTCTGATCCCTATAGAAGAGGGTGCCTTCTTCCTTACTCCAGGAGCTTTCCACGATGAGTGGGACCAGGGTGGTGCATTGGAAAGAAGGGTGGATTAGGAGCTAGAAGACTTGGGTTTGAGTTCTATCCCCTCCATTACAAAAACAATGAGATCTTGGTCAATTCACCTATACTCACCAGTCCTCAATTTCCACATACTTTCTACAAATAAAGGGGTTGAACTAGAGGCCTCCTCAGAGCCCTTCAAATTTTAACATTCTATGATTTCCTGAGGATCACAGAATCGCAAGATCTCAGAGTTGGAAGAGATTCGAGGTCATTTAATCTAATCTATACCTGAACCCTGTACCTGAACTGGGGGGAAGCTAGGTGACCCAGTAAATAGAGCTCTGGACCTGAGTTCAAATCCAGCCTCAGACATTTATTAGCTGTGTGACCCTGGGCAAGTCACTGAACCCTGTTTGCCTCAGTTTCCTCATCTGTAAAATGAACTGGAAAAGGAAATGGCAAACCGCTCTAGTATCTTTGCTAAGAAAACCCCAAATGGGGTCATGAACAGTCAGATACAACTAAGAAAGACTGACCAATAACAACAAATGCCTGAACTGGAATACCTTGAACAACACATGTGAGAAGTGATCACCCACCTTTTAGTGAAGTTCTCCAGCGATGGAAAACATACTTCCTGAGGCAGGTCCAATGGTTAGGAAGTCTTTCCTTATACTAAACTGAAATCTGTATCTGCAGCTTCCACCTATTATTTTCAATTCTTCCCGCTCTAAGGCCAAAAAACATCCCAAGCATCATCTCTTCCATTTAACAGCCTGACCATGAAGATCATTGAATTCTACAGATGAGAAAACTGAGGCTTTGAGGTACTAGGTGGCACAGTGGATACAGTACTGGGCCTAGAGTCAGAAAGATCTGACTTCAAATCTGGCCTCAGACACTTAATAGCTGTGTGATTCTGGGCAATAGCTTAACCACTGTTTGCCCCAGCTTCCCCATCTATAAAATGGGGGTAGTAATAGCCCCAGTCTCCCATGGTTGTTGTGAGGACCAAATGAGATAATAATTGTAAAGCACTTAACACAGTGCTGAGCACAATTTTAATATTAACTACTGTTATTATTAATTTAAAGAGACTTACCCAAAACTCCACACAGGTATTATCTGGCAGAGAGAAAATTTGAAGACTGGCTTTCTCTCTTCCTAACACACTGTACTCCATGTCTTTACACTGGTCATCTCCCACCTCTAGAAAGCACTAATTCCTCATCCCAGCCTCAAAGAATCTCTTTCTTCCTTCAAGATGCAGCTCTACCTTCTCCATGCAGCTTTTCTTAATCCCCTCTAACTGCTAGTACCCTCCTTCCCTAATTACTCTGTGCTTAACATATGTATCTTATACATATTCTGCACATATTTTTCCATATATGCTTATACATGTACATTTCTCTTCTAGCAGAATGAAAGAGATTGTTATGAATTTCTTGTATTTATATATCCCCAGTACCTAGCACAGTGCCTGGCACAAATCAGATACTTAATAAATGCTTGTTGATTGATTGATTGTTCATCAAACCCAGACTCTCTTTTTCCAAATCCAGCATTCTTTTCTTGTACCACAAAGTCTCCCAAATTTTTCTATCCTGACTTTTTTTTAAATCTGATATCCATCTCAGATTTATATAATTTGATAATTTGATAAGTGTTGTCTGTGTCCTCATTTAAGTCATTGATAAAATGCTAAACATTATAGAGCCAATGATAGATCCCTAGAATGCTCCACTAAAGATTTCCCTCCAAATTTACATTGACCCATTGATTGCAGACTTTTTGGTCTTATCATGGAACCAGTTTAGAATCAACCTAACTATATTATCACTTAACTACAAGTCTCCATACGACCCAGAAGTATAGCACATGTAGGCTCTAGGTTTATTCTTCTAACCCCAATATCACTGGTAGATTGGATCCCCATATAAAGGCTCCTGTCCCATTTCCCTTCAAGGTTCTAGAGGTACCTATGAGGGGCTTTGGGCTTCTTCTAATGCTTTTGATCTCAAGTCCAATCCAGTATGTTCTTCTCTAGTAGTAATCACCAGTTATTATCTTCCTAATATCAATTTTATTATTTACTTTCCCCTCAGTATCAATCAATTACATCAATTAGGTTTTCCAGAGTGATATTTACTGAGAAGATAGAGCAAGAAATACAGTACAGAAACCTCCCAAACCAGGAGCCCATTCTCTTCTATAACTACCTCAGTCTCTGGAGAGAATGGACTCAAACTTAAATGGTTGCTACAAAATATTTCTCCTACCAATTTCACTCAAGAGTGTTCCCTAGCCAATGGATAAGTCATTCTCTTGGATACAATACATCAGCTTCCAGGTCAACCCACTGCTGGGCTGGATAAAGCAGGTTGCCCCTCAGGGTTGACTCCTCACAGGGCTTAGCTGCCAGCACACTCTACTGTGCCTCTGGTGGCTGGCTCTTCCTACGTTTGGAGCCTCATATGGTCATGATATCTTTACTTCCATCTCCAACATCCATTCAACTAAGATCAGGGAAGAAGAAACATGATAGAGAAAGAAGAAACCAAGATTCCATGTGTTTTGGGCCACATGGCAGCCTGAAAACTTGGAACATTTCTTTCTCTTCCTTTAAAAATCACCTTGGCCAGTCTCTCTATTTCACAAGGAAAACCAGACTGAATTTGCCATAAGCTTTGCTAAAACTGATATGTACTATGTCTGTAGCATTCCCCTTATCTACTAGTCTAGTAATCCTAGCATAATCTACTCTTGAAGTCCTACTGGCTTTGGGGGGATCATTCCTTCCTTTTCTAGGTGTTGACTATTTCTTAATTAATATATGTCCTGGAATGTTGTCAGGAATTAAAGTGAAGCTCATTGACCTCTAACTTGAAGACTCCATTCTCTTCCCTTTTTTAAGAAATAGAACAAAAATCACCCTTCAACAATCCAGAAGTACCTCTTCCATTCATTATGAGTTTTCAGTAATCTCTGACAGTGACTCGCAAATCAGATCCACCATTTTTTCAGTGTGTTAGGATGTAGTATTTTTTTTAAGGGGAAAGAGTCCTTGGCAAACTGAATATTCACCCATGTGTTATCCTACCATCTCTTCCATTGTCTTGAGTTTCTACTCCCAATCATTTTTATCCTATCCTTCAGTCCCTGGAGAACGATTCAATAGTTCTCTGGGCATGAATGAGCCACAGAGCCAACAGAAACAGACCAGAAAGACCTTACTTATCTAGGCTTCAATCTATTTTCCCTCCAGTCCCTATCAGTCAGGCAACCCTTTCTGTAGAGCATATCCATGTGAATGAATTCTCGATGAGACCCTGGGCTGAGAGAAAGCAGAATGAGCGGACAAGGATCCATTCTTCTAGCCAAAGGAAAAACAGGGGGGAAAAACGAATCAGCAAGAGTAAATCAATGCCAAGACAAACATATAAACAAGTGACTAGAAAGGGTGGGTTTAATCCAAGGAGACTCCCCTGTAGAAGGTGGATCTGGAGACAAAGTTTGAAGAGAAGGCTATAGATCAGTACAGTGCACCTCCTAAGGTAAGATAATAGCACATGCAAAGGCAAAAAAAGTAGAAACAAGCGATTTCTGGATATCTTGATTACGGTGAGTAGATAAGCTTATAAACCCTGGACTTTCCCCTCCTCCTGGAAAAGGCAAATAAGACAGTTCCAAATCCTTAACAATATGTGCATAAATTCTGGAAAGTCAGAATTAACCCAGGGATACCAGGTCTCCCTAGGCAAGTGCAGAATGGAAGCTGTCCCTAGCAGACCCGAGACTACACCCTGTCTATGCTCTTGAGCACACTGAATAACTTTTCTTTCAATTTTCTCTCTTCTCATCCTTTGACCTTCTGTTCTTTCAGGGGTATTGCTGGTGAGGCTGTTGAACAACAGTGCTGCTTATTGTGGCATTTGTGCTAAAATCCTCACTCTCTGGAGTTTGCCTCATGCAACACTGGAAGCTATGATGGAGAAGACTTGGGGAGTCCCACATCCCTCCCCGTTAAGTGCTCATCAGAGACAGGTGAGCCTTCCCTTCTTCCACCTTCTTCCAACCTCTCTGGGGAAAATGAACTGGGATTTCTCTGGTGGGGACTGCCCACTCCACCTACTGTGGGTACTTAATAAATGTTTGCTGTATTGAATTGGAATAATCCATTCTTAATTGGGCTTGACCTTGGTGCCCGATACAAAATAATTATTATTATACCCAGAGAACTATACTACATAGATGCTGTAAGGGATACCAAGATGAGTAAGAATATACCATCAGTAGAAAGCCCAGTGGTTCTTAGAGATGACCGAGAAATATCAGGGGTGGGGAACCTGTGGCTTCAAGGCCACATGTGGTCCTCTAGGTCCTCAAGTGTGGCCCTTTGACTGAATCCAAACTTCACAGAACAAATTCCATTATAAAAGGATTTGTTCTGTAAAACTTGGACTCAGTCAAAAGTCTGCACCCAAGGACCTAGAAGGCCACATGTGGCCTCAAGGCCACAGGTTCCCCACCTCTCGTTCAGACTTTATTTAGGAGCCACAGAAGTGTTGAATGCACAACAACCAAAACTTAATTCAAAACCATCGTGTAATGAATCCAAGTTGTTTCTGGCAGCACTAGCCCATGTTGCATTACACAACTTAATTGCAGCCTTGTCCTGAATACACAACATGTGCACTTTGCACTGCTTATGCCATCACACCACACAATGCCAATGAATACTGCCAGAAACTCAGATTCGAGACTATTGTATGTTATAAATTGCAGTGTTTTTACCGTACATACAAAATGGTTAAATGAATTTTGGCTTGGAATTAGTTCAGAATTTCCAACAATTTCTGAAATGACCCTAAACATACTTCTGCATTTTGTACTATGTATTTATACAAAGTGGTGTTCTCAGCATTTGATGATTATAAAATCAAAACACTGATCAACTCTGAAAAAAGAAGATGCTCTACATCCTGCAGTGTCAAATATTCCATCAAGATTTAATTATTTATGTAAAAATAAACAAGCACACCCAAGTCATTAGTATGCAAATTTGCTTTCATCTTTAGTAAATGGTAAAATTGCATGTATGCCAAAGAATTGTTTTAAAATAAAATACTTTAGGATTTATTATCAATAAATGTTTGATCTGCATACCTAGTTTATATAAATATATACATATTTTGGGGGTGAAAAGGGGTCTCAAGTGGAAAAAGTTTAAGCCCTGATCTAGGTCAAAGAATCTTAGCCCAGGATTTTGTGAGGTCCATTATCTTGGGTAGGGAAAAGTAATTACATCTTTATTACAGTATAATTGGTTTCCCTTGTAATTCTATGTATCTTTTTTAGTTTATGCACCTAAAAACATGATTCTCAGAAGTCTATAGGTGTCGTTCACCAGACTGCCTAAAGAATTCATGACATATAAAAAGTTAAGCCCCTGCCCTATCCCACCTGTATCTGATTAAGAATCCCTTCTACAGCACCCCTGACACATGGTTATCCAGCCCCTGCCTAATGACCTCATGGGAGGGGGAGCTCATTACCACACAAGATAATCATTACACTTTTGGGTAGCTCTAGCTCTTGGGAATTTTTGTTGTTTTTTGCTTACATGGAGGCAAAATTTGCCTCTCTGCAACATCCACTCTTTGCTCCTAGTTCTGCCACTTTAGACCAGACAGAACAAGCTCAATTCCTCTTCCCCGTGACAGGACGTCCTAGAGTTGGAGAGAATAGACCTGTTTCCCCTAAGGCTGCTTCTCTGCAGGCTAAACATTCCCAATTCTTTCAAATGATCTCAAGGGCTTTCACGTCTTCAGTCAATATCTTTCTGAAAATGTGGTCCCTCGTGGTATGCACTGAGCACCAGATGCAGTCTGGGCAGGACAGAGGTCAAGGCAACTGTCATTATCCTCATTCTGGACACCATGTACCTTTCTTATTGTGGCCTAAAATAGCATTAGCTTTTTAAAACTACCATATCACCCTGTTGACTAATGATGAGTACACAATCCACTAAAACCCCCAGACCAGGGATGGAGAACCTGAGGCCTCAAGGCCCTATGTGGCCCTCTAGATCCTCAAGTGTGGCACTTTAACAGAATCCTTTGTTCTGTGAAGTTTGGATTCAAAGGGCTGCACTTGAGGACCTAGAGGGCCGCATATGGCCTTGAGGTCTCAGGTTCCCCACCCTTACTCACATGGCTGACATACCTCCCCCATCTCGTACTTGTATCTCTATACATATGTGTATGTGGATCTACTTATACATGCATACATTAGTATTTGTATATATTTAAGCATATATGTATCTATTCAGCCTATATATACTCTATCTCCTTTACCTTTCTCTCTCTCTCTCCTTTGTTTCACTGTCTCTCTCTCTCCTCTCTTGGTCTATGTCTTTCTCTGTTCACCTCTTTCTCTGTCTGTCTCTCTCTTTCTCTCTCTGTCTCTGTCTCTCTCTTTCTCTATCTCTCTCTTGCTCTCACACATACCTCTTGGGAGAGCACATTCAGCTTAACTTCTCTATAACTGATAACTTTAGAGAGTTGTCTGGGGGTATTGAGAAGTCAAGTGCCAAGTCCAAGGTCACAAGCCAGTATGTTGATACATTTGTAAGGATCTGAATCCAGGTTTTTCTTCCTCCAAGACCATATCCTTATCCTCCATGCCATGTTATCTCTCTGTTGATTCTAAAGGATGATAATTTGTATCCTCTTTTGCATATATTGTAACTCCCATGAAGTTTTCATTTAATTCTAAGATGTATAGAGTGTTTGCTAGTCCTGAATCCATTTTTCCTCCACACCTGTTTTGTCAGATGGAACTCACCCAGTGGGTAGTCCCAAGCTCCCCTGAAGCACTGGGTAGATCCCCTAACTTTTATCTTCTCTAGAGTCAAGTCTCATACTCCACCTGTGCCAGACATCTTACCACGCTATCTCCTCCTTCACCCCTATCTCATATGAAGAGGTCCATCTTCTCTTTTCACCTCTGTGTGCAACACTCGATCCCATCTCCTCTAGTGTTCTCAGCAGATTTCTACCATTATCAGCCCTCATTTTCTCTATCTTCAGTCTCTCCCTATCTCTTGGTTCTTACCTCCTGGCTACAAAACTGCCCATGTAAAAATCCCATACTTGAGTTACCTATAACCATATATCTCTTCTCCCCCTCAAGGCTCAATTCTTTGAGAAAACAATACACCTCTAATATTTCCACTTCTTTTCCTCTCACTCTTTCTAAGCTCTCTGCAGTCCAGCTCCTGAACTCATCATTCAGTTGAATTAATCTTTCCAAAGTTAGCGATGATCTCTTATTTGCCAAACATTTTGCAAACATTGGACACTGTTGATCACTTTCTTCTTGATACTCTCTCCTCTATAGGTTTTTACACTGCTCTCTTCTGGTTTTCTTACTATCTTTCTGACCATTTCTCAATTTCTTTTGCTGATTTCTTCACATCATAGGTATGCCTTGATGAGGCATGAAGGTGGATGAGGTGAGAAGTGGTACCTCTGTGAGCTCTGCCACTCTGCCTGCTATTAGAAACTATATATCATGGTAAAATTATATGTGCACCAAAGATTTGTTTTAAAATAAATTTCTTTATGATTTAGTATCAGTAAAAAAAAAAACTATATAGTAAAAGCTGACTGACCTGGAATGATGAGGTGCCCTTTTGTATTCAAAACAAAACAAAACAAAGCATCTTTAGACTACAACAGAATGTCCCAGTTTCACAGATGTGTGTGAGAGGAAAGGGAAAGAGAAGAGCTAGAGAGGAAAACTGTATGGAATCAGAAGGGGCCAGTCCTCTTTCCTGAGGTGATCTCCTGGTTGGGAGAATCTTCCCCCATAATTGGATAATGGGTTTGTTAATGCTATCCTGTATGATTAGAACAGGACTCAAAGTAAAAGAAGCAAACACACACACACACACACACACACACACACACACACACACACACACAGCCAGAATAAGGCTTTGCAAAGTTCCCCTTAGAAAAGAAGAGCCCTTGACTGTAAGAACCTATTTTGTCCTCATTGAACAGAGGAGGAAACATTGCTGTCTTGGTAGAAAGATAATTGTGGATGCAGCATGTCACATACATTGTCAGATTCAGTGGCTGAAGGTTTGTCTTAACTGCTTTCTCTATGTTACAAGGAGGGGTCAATGGTTTAATAAACATCAAGAATTTATTAAGTACTTAGGACCGGCCAAAAAATGTATTCAGCTGTGGAAGTAAAAAGAATAAACAAAATAGTGACATTCCTCAAGGAACTTAGATTCTAATAGTGAGCCAACATGTACATAAAGTACAAGATAAATATAGAGCAGACAGAAGGTGATCTTAGAGCAGAAAGGTACAAAAGGCTGGAGATGTCCATACAGACTAGAGTACTTTCAGGTAAAAATTAAAAGCATGAAATAACAAAAAAATGAAACGACTCATACTTCATATTATCAGCTAGACTCCAGTCTTCACTTTCTCCCTCTTTTCAACTGAACAGGCATAGCATTTAGTAATTGTTCACAGTTGTAATAATAATGCTAATAATTATAATTGTAATGATAATGGCTAACATTTGTATAGCACTTTAAGCATTTTATTTTGACTTTTCACTTATCTTCTGCTGTTGTCTTGCTGTGTCCAAGTGTCCTGGAGGTATGAGGTATGAGTGCAATGATTCATCTCCTTCCCGTGGTATTATCCTGATGTCTAGTACTTGGGTACTGAAAAAAATGTATTCAGAATCATATTCCAGATTTCCATTTTGCAAATATCACTTGATCTGACCTGATGGCTAGGTCAGACAAATTCCAGATAGACCCAGACAAAAGCAGCTTTACTCTCTCCAAAGAAAACAGCAATGGAAGGCTAGCAGGGAGAGGGCAGTTCTCTGTTTATGAAGTAACTCACTATCAATCATAGTGGCTGATAACTAAGGCCCTGAAGCAGTCCACCCTGGAGAGTACTTTAGATAACTTGACTGACATTAGGCAAAGTGGGTCTAGGTTAAAATCTTTTCGGCTACACCCACAGATGAGTTCTTTTTGCGACATTCATATGAAAAGGCAGAGCTCATCTTGGTCTGGATCCAACCAGCCAAATTAGCTACTTTTTCTCCCTCACAACCATTTAGCATTTTCCTTTGTTCCCTGCTAGCCTAGGTAGAGGAGCCTTTTCTCTCTGAATTTGTGGGATACTTTTTTATCAGATGGAATCTTCTAAAAACACTCCAGCCTTTCCACACTTATCCTTAATTTCCTTCCCTTCCTCTCTGAGCTTGCTCAGCTCTGTACAAAGCCCTCTTCTGTTTGAGCATGTGAGATTTTGTAGGCCTGCTCCTGAAGTAAAAAAGTTACTGTTTAGCAAGTTTTATAGACTCTTCCTTAAACTTCCAAGTCATCTCAGCCCTCTGGGTCCTTCAGGGATAGAACTCTGAAGGACTTTGTTTCTTTCTTCTAAGGAGACCATCTATAATGAAGATCCTGTAGGACTTTAGTGTCTACCCCTTGTATGATATTGTTGAGGACCAGAACCTGCACCTGGCATCATAGCTGAGCAAACATAGGAGTGATGCTCTTGCCTTTTTACAAAGGGATTGACCAACAGATCCAAGGGCTAAGGTTGGCCTCAAGAGACTCCTGACTCATGGTACCAAAAGAAGGAGTGGAGTCATCCTTTATTTTCCCTCAACCTCCACTCTTTATTCCCCTACCATAGTACCTCAGGTAGTATGTGTCCCTGTTGCCTTGGTTGGACAAGGGCATGGCATTATGGTAAAGGGAGCCTTTGTAGTAAGAAGCTAATAATGTTGTTTCCTTTCTCTAAGAATTTCTGCAAGAACTGAACCCTATGGAACTTCAAGGAGTGGAGAGGAGTGGAAAGCCCAAGAGCAAAAGCAAAGTCAGGGTAAAGAAAGACACTGACCACAGTGAAGAATTCCCAAGAAACAACATTACATCCTTCCCAGAGGGGAGCTGGCAGTGAGAGACTGGGGAAAGGAAAGGAAGGGCTGTGGCTAAGGTGCTTGGGGGAGGGAGGTACAGAGACAGCACTGTCAGGAAGAACAAGGATTGCCCCATCCTTTACCATTCAATCTTTAGTTATGGTGCCTTAGGCATTATACTGATGCACAGATCAAGTGAAAAGTGTAGCCCCACCAGCATTGCAGAAATGCTATAAAACATGTCTGGGCACTCTGTCAATAATAATTTATGCTAACATAACATAAAATATCAAGAAACCAAGTGAATAGATATTAGTGCTGAGGACTATTTGCTGGATATTCAATGATGAATGCATAAATGAATGGGTGAACAAGCATTTATTAAGTACTTGTTATGTGCCAATCACTCAGTACGTTCCAGACTAGGAATGTAAATACAAAAACCAAGGATATTGCCTGGTGTCAAGGAGTTTACATTCTTATGGAGGAGTGAATAGAGAAGGAGATTTTGATTCAAAAAGTTATAGGAATAGTGAATGGGATGGTAGGGGAGTATATTGAAGCACCCTTTCTAAGAGCAGTTGCATTGGTAATTTGATTATACTTTTAGACCTGGAAAGGGGAGAGTAGAGTGGGAATAGGGGAACAAGCTACTCTAGAAGCAACATGGTGGCTGGTGAAGAGAAATCTAGGGAGTGAAATGAGTAATAAAGTGTAGCTAGAGCCTACACCTAAATGGCCAGGGGTGGGGGTGGAGTGGCAGTGGGGGGAAACTGAGGCAACCACCCATCAGAACAGCAGGCCCCAGTGTGGTAGTTCCAGGCACGAAAGGGCTCAGTTTTTTAGGCCTTGGTTCTCCTGAGGTTGAGGGAACAGAGGGAGGCAGGCCACACTACCAACACCAATAGACTTTTAGAAGTATGCTTAGAGAAAACATCTAGCAGGAGGCAGGTGGCAGAGCCGATGAGAAAGGGAAACACAGTAACATGGAAACACAAGCCATCTGGTGTTTAGCAAGGGTGAGTGAGGACCTCAGCAGGTGGAGGGCCAAAGGATTATAAGAAATATATGCTTATGACAGAGAAAGGAACAATACCCCTTTTCCTTTTTGTCAGATAGCATCCTCTGCATTCTGAGCCCCAGGACATTTAGTTTTTCAACCATAACTATCCATTCTGTTGCCTTGCGCAAACACAATAAAACAGGGTTGGGGAAAGCAGAAGGAAAGGCAGCTTCAAATCAACTTTTTAAGACACATTTAGGCAGGAGACTTCAAGTTGAGATGTCACATCTCAGAACATAAAGCCCTGTGGTGCCCAGGCAGAGGCTGAGGCTGGAAGGAGGAGACAGAGACTTAAGGATATTGGGAAATCACTATTGGGGAAGCCACTGCTGTGGGTGTGAAGAAGCAGTTTAGGAAGAGACTCTGGCAGGGAGGAAGCAGACCAGCTGTTATATTTAATTAGTTATTCTGACTAACTCAGGGTGCTAATCTCAATTGTTCTACCTGCTGAAGGAATACAAGTGCTTATAATACCCTCCAAATTTTGGCGATCTAGAACAAAACCTTGGTCTCCCTGTTCTAGGCATAGTTCTAGACTAAGGAATGGTTCTAGGGACTTGAAAGAGATGGCAAAGACATTCACGTATTTACTTGATTGGATGATAGTTGAGATCTAAGTCCTTCTTTTGTCCATATGGCACATGCTAACCACACTACCACCACCACTACCATATTCCATCCCTCTACACACAGCTACAAACCATACCTATCATGTCATCCATTTTCCAAAGAGACCAACAGGCACAGGAAAGGCTGAGTCTTTAGTCCATGATTCACATACATCACATCTCCCCTCTTTATTCAAGACACCCCCACAGATTCTGGGTAAAGTCACTGTACCTAGAAACTGCATGAAAACCTTTAATAAGAAGTCCTTCTTTCTACTTCTGTATTTTGTGGGAGAAGGAGCAGGAGAAGATAGCTTTTATTGTTTAGTCTATTAGTTTTATTCAACTCTTCATGACCCCATTTGGAGTTTTCTTAGCAAAGATACTGGAGTGGTTTGCCATTTCCTTCTCCAGCTCATTTTACAGATAAGGAAACTGAGGCAAACAGGGTTAAGTTACTTCCCTAGGTTCACACAGCTATTAAGTGTCTGAGGCAGATTTTAACTCACATCCTTCTAAACTCCAGGGCCAGTACTCCATACACTGCCCCATCTAGTTGCAGGACAAGATAGACTGAAGTGAAATAAGGAGAAGAAAATCGTATAGGTAACTTGGAGACATTTGGGCTAGTGAAATAAATGATAGGCTGAATTTGAGAAAGAGAAATTTGGGAGCAGTTGAAGAAATTTTAAGGAAAAACATCTCCAGACTCAGACAGGTAATCCAACCTCTATTTGCTTGATTGAAAGAGGATCCAAATCAAGAATTGTCCTCAGAATTGAGGATATAAAAGAGGTTAAAAGAAGACTAGAAAAGTAGCATCTAAAGGGGGTAGACTCAAGAGGAAAAGGAGAAGGTACTTAGCAAGACAAAGCAAGGTAAGTAAGAAAAGGCAAGTAGAACAATTGGAGAGTAAAGCAATATTGCACCAACGATCAACCATGAAAGACTTAGGTACTCTGATCAATGCAATGATCCATGACGACTCCAATTCCACTCATGATGAAAAATGCTCCCCACCTCCAGAGAGAGAATACAGATTGTGTGCATTGCAGAGAGTGCAGAGAGAGGGCTCTGAGTGCAGATTGAAGCATATATATATATTTTTTTGCTTTCATTATTTTTCCGACTTTTGGTTTTTTTATTCATTCATTTATTTGTTTGTTTGTTTTTTTATGTTTGGTTCTTTTGCAGCATGGCCAATATAGAAATTTGTTTTGTGTGATTTCACATGTTTAATGGGTATTATGTTGCTTGCCTTCTCAATGGGTGGGGGAGTGGCTAGAGGGAAGGAGAATTTAGAACTCTAAATAAGAAAAGGAATGGTAAAAAAAAATTAACAAACACTAATGAAAATGGAATCTAATTTTTTTTTAAATTCAATAAAAAAAGAAGAATCAGGCTTGAAAGAGCATCATTAGATTTAGTAATTAAGAGATTATTGTACCTTTTAAAGAGAAATTTCAGTTGAACGATGAGGTTGGAAGTCAGACAGTAAGAGAAGTGGAGGTACCTATTTAGGTGGCCTTCTCAGGCAGCTTGTGAACAAAAGCGTGGAGATATAGGACGATAGCTAGTGGGGATGGGCAGAAATGAGAGTTTTCTGAGGATGAGGGAGATACGGGTGTGTTTGTAAGCAGAAGGGAAACAAAAATGAGATAGGGAGATATTAAAGATAAGTGAGAGAGTGAGGATGATAGTGGGAAAATCAGCTTGAGAAGGTAGAATGGAATGGTATCACTTGTGTGGTTTGCCCTGGCAAGAAGAAGGGCTGCCTCTTTAGCGAGTGAGTGAGACATGAGGGAAGGAGAAGATAGTGGTAGAAGGAATGTGAGTGGTGTGAGATAAGGAGGAGGGGGCGTGGCCTCCATTTTTTCAGTAAAATATTGTTATACCAGAAGCAAGTGAGACACGCCACAGAGTATAAGTTTTGAATGGAGAAGTTTATTAGCCGGCGGTCATTCGGGGAAAATTCCCAAAGCAAATGACCATGTTTAAACCGAGAGGGTAGTTTATATAGACAATACAGGATTCAGTGCTTAATTATCTCTTAAAGTTTACATACATTACTTTGCAGACTCAGCAAGCCTGTGTTATTTCACTTTTTATGGCCATGATACGTTAGAGGAACCTCCTGAATAGATTGTAAATACAACATATCAGATAGTTGACAAAGTGTCAATTGGAATTACAACCCAGGATCTCTGTGTCCAGTTTGCCATACATCCCACAACATGACTCATGAGATAAGAGCTAGGAACAGTCACATAATTCAAAAGAGTATCTGAGGCTGAGGCTTTCATCCTTCAAGGCCATACTCCATACTCCCAGAACAGTCATGGGGGGGGGGGGGGGTGTCAAGGACACCCACTGAATGCCAAACGGCAGGAACTAAGTCTGATTTTCTTACACAAACTGGGGTTTGCAGTTAGGGGCTGGGGGCAGGGTTTTTCTAGCAATAGCTGGCTACTCAGGTATCACAATATGAAGTAAAGATTTTAGCTTAGAAGGTGAGGGGAAGGGCAACCATGGGAGGTTATTCCTCTCTCACTTCCCCTCCTAACTTCCAGCACTTTTTTCTCTACCATGCCCTAGCTGGGAACCTTCTCCCCCAATCTGCTGCTTTTCAACTTCTTTTTATGTGCTGTCTCCCCTTTAGAATTTAGAATTCAAGCCCCACGAGGGCAAGAATTATTTCTCTTTTTGTATTCCCCGTGCTGAGCACAGCGCCAGGCATGTAATAAATACTTAATAAATGCTTGCTGACTTGGCTTGTTAACTGGACTCACAATTCTCCTCCATCCAAACCTCTGCCCTCCTACTTAGGAACTTTGATGGATATGTTGATATTCTTTTGAAGACCTAGGCCTCTCTGTTGAACCTCTTCAATTCTCATGACCTACATCTTCACTTTATCTCAGACCCTCGCAGGAATAATGCCTCATCATCACATTGCAACGTCTGAGATAAAGAATTCTAAAATTCCCTTCTCTAGTCATCATTTCCTGTTCTTGTATCTCTTCCTCTGCCTCATTCCTCCTAAATCAACTCATTGTCCTCACTATGACCTCCAGTGCCTACCTATATTGCTTCTCATACTCCATGTCCTTTCCTCCTTCTCTAAACTGACAACTCCTTTTACAACCTTGACCATCATTAACCTATAGACTGTCCTACAGTCTCTTACTTCCCTCAATGAATTCTATGCTCCAGCCAAACTAGACTACTGACTGTTCTCCAAACTCCAAGCTCTGTCTTCTACCTCTGGGGATCGCCACAAGCCATCCTCTATGCTTAGAATGTTCTCCCTACTTCTTGTTTCCTTTCAGAATCCTTCTCTTCCTTCAAGGATAAGCTTGGGGGAAGACCTTTAGATTCTAAAAATGCTTGGAGCTGACCACTCTGTCTCAAGGATATAAGGCATATATCTAATATCCCAATCCTAGAAGTGGCTGCCAAGCAACAGAGTGTCAAAATCATAGAATTTCAGAGTTTCGAGGGTCCTTGGAGGTCATCACTCATTCAGAATCAAATAGCCTTAAATACATCATTTATCTATTTTCTTTCACTCATCTAATACTAAGGACTTGGGTCTCAGAATCACAGAAATTTAGACAGTTGGAACCCAAGGGTGGCCATTTCATTTTGGTATAGTTCAAACTGTCAGAAAGCTTTTCTTTATATTAAGCTGAAATTTGACTCCTTGCAACTTCCACACATTTCTGCCCTCTGGAGTCAAGCAGACAAAACCAGTTGAATCTTTCAGATACTTGAAAAAAAGTTACCATGTCCTCCTCCATAAGCCATCTCTTCTCTAGGCTCAGAATCCCTAGTCTATTCAACCAATCATCACAGGCCATGATCTCAAAGCCCTCTGCCATCCTGTCCCTCCTCCTCTGGAGGCTTCCCAGCTAACCCAGTGTCCTTCCTAAGATGGCATCTAGAAATTTCCATGCAAAGGCTCTAGATGGAGAATCACAGAAACTCAGACTTGGAAAGGTCCTCAGAGGCCATCTATTCCAATCCATACCTGAGCAAGAATTCACCCTATGACATGCTATTAAGTAGATATTCAGCCTTTGGTTGAAGGCATTCAAGGAAGGAGACACAATAATTCCTGGGGCAACCCATTTCACTTTTAAACAGCTCTAATTGTTAGAGGGTCAGCTAGATGGCACAGTGGATTGCTGCTGCTTGCTGCTGTTTTTCCTTCCTTCTTGAAGAGGACCGTGATATCAGGGAGATGATGCCATGACATGCAAGTGAACTGGATTTAAGCGAGGGAGGGCTGTGCAAAGTCACCAGCCTCACTTTCTCCTCCAGAGCCAGCGGGGTCCAGTGGCCAGATACAGATCAGGATGACTGGAGATGGCCGCAATACAGTGGGAACCTCAGCCTTTTCAAGCTAAAGTCTTTAACTGGTCTCCCTTTGAGTGATGCAATGCACAGATAGAGCAGCCCTGGAGGTACCTGGGCACTAAGGAGGGGAGAGGTCAGTTGCAGGATTTCTTTCTTTTGTTATTCCACTAAGACTACTCTGGTTAGATTTGCTCTGCCTAACCCTAGAGGGCAGAGCTAGGACAAACGGAGTTACAAAGACATAGATATCTGCTCAAAGTAAGGAAAGCTTCCCTAACAATTGTTGTTGCTAGTTGTTTTCAGTCTTTTCCTATTCTTCTTGACTCCATTTGGGGTTCTCTTGGCAAAAATAGTGGAGTAGGCTGCTTATTTTACAGATGAGGAAACTGAGGCAAACAGTGTTAAGTGACTTGCCCAAGGTCACATAACAAATTCAGGCCACATTTGAACTCAGGTCCTCCTGACTCCAGGGCCAGCACTCTACATACTGTGCCACCTAGCTGCTCTCCCTAACAGTTAGAGCTTTCCAAAAAAAATGTAATAGAGCATGTAGGTGGCTAGGTACATAGAGTGTTGGCCCT
This sequence comes from Trichosurus vulpecula, assembly GCF_011100635.1. Classification (NCBI taxonomy): domain Eukaryota; kingdom Metazoa; phylum Chordata; class Mammalia; order Diprotodontia; family Phalangeridae; genus Trichosurus; species Trichosurus vulpecula. The sequence continues at coordinate 178,173,497 of NC_050574.1, forward strand.
GGAGTCAGGAGGATCCGAATTCAAATCTGTCCTCAGACACTTGCTAACTGTGTGACCCTGGGCGAGTCACTTAACCTTTTTTGTCTCAGTACTTAATCTGTAAAGTAAGCAAGCCACTCTAGTATCTTGGCCAAGAAAACCTCAAATGGTGTCATGAAGAGTGGGGCATTGCTTAAAAAACTACTGAACAACAATTATTAGGGAAGTTTTCCTCACATCAAGCCTCAATTTGTCTCTCTATGGTTTCCTATAATTACTCTTAGTTCTGCCCTCTAATACCAAGTAAAAAAAGACTAATCCCTTTCCCCTCCATGGATACCTGAACAGAAATCCCCTCTTCTACAGTTTGTATTCCACAAGTCATGCCTGAGCAGGCATCCCTCAATATGATATTCCCAACAAATAATCAGCCAGCCTCCCCCAACACTTTGGTTATGGGGAATTTATTACCTCTCGAGGCAACCCATTACATTTTTGTTGTTGTTGTTGTTGTTGTTAAATCGTTTCCATCTCTTTATAACCCCAGATGGGATTTTCTTGGCAAAGATACCTGGGTGCTGGTTTGCCATTTCCTTCTCCAGCTCATTTTATAGATGAGGAAACTGAGGCAAACAGAGGTAAGTGATTTATCCAGGGTCCCACAACTAGTAAGTGTCTGAGGTCAAATTTGAACTCAGAAAGATGAGTCTTCCTGACTCCAGGGCCTATCCACTGTGCCACCTAGCTGCCTTATTACTTTTTTTTTTAAACTCTGTTAGGGAGGGCACCTACATGGCACGGTACATACAGCCCTGGCCCTGAAGGACGTGAGTTCAAATGTGGCCTCAGACACTTACTAGCTATGTGACCCTGGGCAAGTCACTTAACACTGTTTGCCCTAGTAGCAAATTACTCCAGTATCTTTGCCGAGAAAACCCCAAATGGAGTCAAGAAGGATGGAACAAGACTGAAAACAACAGAACAACAATTGTTAGGGAAATTTTCCTTACTTCCAGAAGGTGTTTATGGCTTGTTAACTCCCACCTATTCTTCCTAGCTCTGCCTTCTGGGGTTAGGCAGAGCAAATCTAACCTTGAGTTGTCTTAGTAGAATAACAAAAGAAAGAAATCTTGCAGGTGATCTCCCCTCCTAAGTGGCTCCAGGGCTGCCATGAGGTAGGTAAATCTCTGCTCAAGTTCTTAGGTCCTGAAGCTTCAGAAAGGGCTTCATAACATGTATGAGTTTTCCAGCTTTGGCTTCAGGCACTTGCATCATTTTTTTTCCTCTTCTGCTTCCTGGGAGTTAGTTACCTTACCTCTAGTACTGTTAACCTCTCCTGGATCAGTAAGTAGTCTTTGAGACAGAGGCCTGGGAACAAAGCAGAGAGCGATAAGAAGCCAGTGCCTCCTAGTGTTTTCCACCTAGGAGATTTAGCAAGTGGCAGGGATGTATGGCTTTCTTTGATTTCTCCATCCCTAATTCTTTCCCTCTGGACACTCACTTACCTTCAATACAATTTTTTTTTTCTGGTCTAGGAGATCATGCTGGATTACAATATGAGGATTAGGGCTTGAATCCTGATTTTTACCACTTTTAGCTGGATGGACTTGAGCAACTCAATCACACTGGGCCTCTGTTTCTTCATCTATAAAATGAATAGATTGAACTAGATGGCTTTTAAGGTCTCTTCCTGCTATAAATTTATACTTTCTTTTCTGATCAGACAAATAAGTTCTTATTAATTGATTTATTTGTTGTTCAGTCATTTCTGTCCTGTCTGGCTCATCATGACCCCATTTGGAGTTTTGTTGGCAAAGATACCGGAGTAGTTTGCCATTTCCTTTTCCAGTTCATTTTACAGATAAGGAAACCGAGGTAAACAGGTTTGAGTGACTTGCCCAGGATTACAGGGTTAGTAAGCGTACCTGAGGTCAGATTTTAATTCAGGAAGGTGAATCTTCCTGATTCCAAGCCTGACACTCTATCAACTGCGCCACCTAGCTATAGATTGGATATGTGCAATATTTTGGAGAGAGTGGAATCAGCTGCTACATGGATTCTTGAGATCTTTCAGGCCCAAGCCTGTAAATCAACCAGATTGTTGAGTCTTTCTGCACCACAGGAAACAGGTCTCTCCCTTGACATCCCCCCAACTTGTAGCACTGAGCTAGCCATGTAGTAGGTCCTTAATACTGAATAAATGAATGAATTGAGAAAATGGTGGGAATTGAGTAAACCTCACTGACTCCATCTTGCGACCCAATTCTAGATCTAGCTCAATTTGTTTTTATTCAGTTATGGGTCTGGTTCAACATCTGTCTTGTGAGAAACTTTATTCAATTATGGGAATTTAAGAAAACTTTATTGCATTGTTTGAACTTAGCCCTGTGTGACTGAAGCTGCACCACCTTTACCTGTTGCTTTAAGACTAAGGACCTAGATTATGCTGACCAAAAACCCAGTCAAACCTAAAGATGATACAAAGTGTTTTCTCACAATTACACATCTCAAGCAACCAGTTTGTTTTATCTGACATGTATTGGCCAATCAGTTACTGTTTCTTTATTCCTCTGACTGAATATAAAAACGGGGGGGGGGGGGGGGGGGGGGGAGTAGGAAACCTCTTCTGCTGATTTCAGGGAATTGCACCTGTTTGCTCTCCCCCTCCCAAATTGGAAAGCCCCCATTCATTGCTCCACTTAGAAATCAGACTGCCTAATTATACATCCTATTTTGTATCCTTCTTATTATTATCTTTTAATGCATAAAAATCTATCTCCCCCTGTATTTGGGGTCCAGGGTCAATCTGAGGAGGCCTGGTCCTAATACATTACACAATTGGCATTCATTGCTTAATAAATCAATATGCTCAGAAGCTCAAAACTTTGTTTCCTCAGCCATTGTAGAATTTACCCATCACACAAATGAATGTCTCTATTGTTCCCTTTTCCCACAGTGTGTCCCTGCTGCCTCTCCTTTTGACTTTCAGATGGAACTTGACAGAGCCATTGCAGATCTTGTGAACATGCTTTCCCTCTCATCCTGGACATCAGCTGAGGCCAAGGAGAAAGTAAAAGACCAAAGACCAAAGAGTTTTGAAGCGCAAGTGAGCTCAACAGATCATGTATGTCCATTTATGACCATTTTGATTTATCATTGACTTGCCCACTCAAATCATACATAAAGACAAATACACATGGCCTATGCTATGCAGCAGTGATGGACTGTCTGCTTTCTAGTAATGTGAGGACAACCCTCTTAGTTAGGAACACAAAGTTCAGAGCCCCTATTGATAGGTCAGTTTTAGCCACCACCACTCTCTGGTCCAAGCTAACTGCCTAGAATGGTCTCTTCTGTTTTGTTTGTTAATTTTCTGTCAGGCTAAGGTATTCAATTTAGACAGGCAGATCCTTCAACTCTAGAGTCAGAATTCTTTTATTGGATACAGAGGAAGAAAATAATGTTCTTTGCCTTCAAACAACTCTCAGCCTTATAGAGGAGACAGATCACATTCAAGATCAATTCATCATGGAGGAATCACAATAAGAGAATCACATAAAGAAACAGTATCCATAATGAGTAACAACCATACAGAACTAGGGGTTTCTTGATTACAGGAGGCACAGCTGAATAGGGTTTGTTTGGGTCTCATGTCATAATGAATTGATGCCTTTTAGACTTCTTTCTTGCATCAAGATAAGAGAATATGTTTCCCAGGGAAATTGAGATCAGTCACAAGCCCAAGTCTGTACCAACAGGAAGCCAGATTCCCACTCAGAAACCTGGTGCCCCCCACTTTGGCAGTCCCACCTTGCTGCCCCTCCTTTTCTCATACTATCTTATTACAAGTCTCTGGAATAGGATTTCTTAAGCTTGTTTGTGTCATGGACTTCTTTGGAAATCTGGTGAAGCCTATATCTCCTTCTCATAATAATGTTTCTAAATGAATAAAATAAAATACATAGCATTATAAAGGAAACAACTATACTGAAATCTAGTTAACAAAATATTTTTTGAAACAAGGTCACAGACCCCAAGTTAAGAAACCATCCCTTCTTTGGAGGGAGAGTGTTCCAGAGCTGTTTCTGAGCAGGATGGCGACCAGCCCTTCTCAGTCAGTCAGCAGGACCCCAGGCAGGTACCTGAGGAGCTGCCCATCTCCAATGAGGAAGGCCCAGAAGCAAGGTATGGAAAATCTGATCCAATCTGGTTTGTGACTCACTCTACGTGTATTCTCCGGAGAGAATTATTAATATTTGACATCAAGTCTTTAAAATATTTTTAAAGTTTACCTATTAAATAGAGCTAATTTAAAATCCTAACCAATTCAGAGTTTAAATGTTTAAGGCATTCTGAATTAGGATGCAGGCCATCTGAGGTCTGACTAATAATAGTAATAATTCCTAGCATTTATATAGCACCTTCTATGTGCCAGGCACTATGCTAAGTCCTTTGCAGATATTAGCTCATTTAATCCTCACAACAACCCTAGAAAGTAGGTGCTATTATTATTCTCATTTTACAGTGTTGACGTGGTGTAAAAAAACTCTAATCACACAACTACCATCTTAGTCTGGGCCCTTATCACCTTTTACCTGGTTTTTGCAAGAAGCTCCTAATTGATTTCCCTGCCTCAAGACTGTCACCACTCTAGGCCATCCTACTTTCCTTCGGCTGAACAAGTTGTGGTATATGAAATGTAATGGAATATTCTTGGGCTATAAGAAATAACAAGCAGGTGAATTTCAGAAAAACCTGAAAAGACTTACATGAACTGATGTAAAATGAGCAGAACCAGGAAAACATTGTACACAGTAATGGCAATATTATGCTATGATTAACTATGAATAACTTAGCTCTTCTCAGCAATACAATGATCTAAACAATTCCAAAGGACTCATGATGGAAAATACTATCCACATCCAGAGGAAGTACTATGGAGTCTAAATGTAGATCAAAGCACACTATTTTCACTTTATTTTTTGTGGGTTTTTTTTCCCTTTTGGTCTGTTTCTTCTCTCACAACATGACTAATACGGAAATATGTTTTACATGATTTACATAATATATAGCCTATATCAAATTGCTTACCATTTTAGGGAGGAAGCAAGGGAGAGAAGAAAGAGGTAGAGAAGGAGGGAGAAAATTTGGAACTCAAAAAACTTTTTAAATGAATGTTAAAAATTGCCTTTATGTGTAATTGGAAAAAACAAAATCCTATTTTTTTAAGAAAAAAGTCTTTTCCTTAAGTCCATATCTCACCATGTAACTCCTATACTCAACCAATTGTAGTGGCTCCTTCTTCCTGGAAGATAAAATATAAACTACTTTGATTATCTTTTAGAGCCCTTCACAGCCTGGTCCCTATGTCTCTTTCCAGCCTCACTGAATATTACTCCCCCTCCCACACTCTGTGATCTAGCCTACCTGGCTTTCTCTGTTTCTCAAATATGGCATTCCCTCTCCCACAACTGGGGTTTTGCCTTGGCTGCCAACCATGTCTGGAATGTACTCCCTCCTCACCCCTGCCTCCTAGCATCCCACTCTTTCCTCAAGATGCAGCTTAAGTACTACCTTCTACATGATGCCATTCTTATCCCCCTCCCACAAATGCTAATGCCCTCCTTCTCAAAATACTTTGCATTGAACTAATTTTTATTTCTCTACTACTTTTATTTCTCTTTATTATTCATTCTGCATATAGTTATACACAAAAGCAGCATGATCTAGTGGGTAGAGTACTAGCCTCCAAGTCAGTGAGACCTAAGTTATAGTCCCACCTCTGATACATATAGGCTATGTAACCATTTAACCTCTGAATGTTCTAAGCACCTCTCTACAAATAGGAGTTGTAGATAACCTTCATTGGTAGAGTAAGTTCCTCATCTGGGAGTTCCCTATATGGTTCAGTTCCTTAAGTAGTACTACTTCAATTCATTGTTTTTTGGACAAAAATCTCTCACTTGGGGCATCAACATAACAACATCAACATAACATTTATAAATGGTCCAAAAATTGTGTAATTCTTAATATCCTTTAATTTCTTTGTCACCACTCCACCATTGTCACTACAGACGCCAAAGGGAGCCACCCCAAACTGATAATTATTTTCAATTTGCCTTTCTTTCACAGCTTCCTATGACCAAAGAATTTATTGCAAAATGATCAGCCTACTAAAGATGAACCTCACTTTCCTAATCTAGGCTGGCCCCAGAAAGGAGGCAGTCTGTTACCAGAACCATACTCAAAGACTTTCCAGGTTGGTAGAAACCTTCTAAGCTTCCACTTCACTGGCATAACTTTTAAGAACCCAGGGTGATGACTTCTAGCCAAGATGGGTACCTAAATAGGTGACAGACCACTCAACTCTCATGTACACACTCCAGAAAAACCCTAAAGTTCACACCAGACTAAACAATGATCAAGGTATCTAATTAATAACTGTAGGAAGTGGCTCGTACCATTTCAGAACTTCCCAAAAAGTGGCACTGAAGGCAAATCCAGGCAAGATTGATCACCCCACTGAAATATGCAGCAAAGGGCACAGTCTGGCCCTGGCACAAAGCCCCACTTCAGAAACTAAAGGTAAAAATAATGGAATAAGCCAAAGAAAACACTAATCAGCATCAAACATTATTACGAATCTAGAGGTCACCCAAAAGAAGGAAAGAGTAACTTCATAACAACATCAAGAAGAGACTAGAAAGAAAAATAGATTTTCCACAAGAACCACACTTATACCTAGAAGAAAAGAAACAAGAGATAAGAAAAACGAAATGAAAACTCTGAAAGAAAGAATTGGAAAAATGAGAAGCTTTGAAGAGAAAGTATAAGCCTTACCCAAGAAAGGGACTCCTTGAAAACTAGAATAGACCAAACAGAAATCATTGACTCCAAGGGAGAGTAAGAGATATAAAACAAAATCAAGACTGGCAAAAATAGAGAAGACAAAATATTTGATATCAGATACAACTGACCTGGAAAATTTGTCAAGGAGTCATCATTTAAGAGTCACTGGATTACCTTAAAATCATGTTCTTAAAAAAAAAAAAAGCCTGGATATTCAAGAAATATTAAATGAGAATTGCCTAGTTGTATTAGAACCGCAGGGCAAAGTGAAGATAGAAAGAATCCAATGATAACTTTCTGGATGAGATCCCATAAATAAAAGCCTCAGGAATGTCAAGGCCAAAATTCTGAGCCCCTACATCAAAGAAAAACTATTGCAAGCATCCAGAAAGAAGAATGTAAAGAAATCAAAGTCAGGATTACATAAGACCTAGCAGCTTCTTTAAAAAAAAAGTTGGAATATAATATTACAAAAATCAAAAAGGCATCTAATGAACCTCACTCAATTGAAATGGACAAAGGAGTGTTGAAAACACATGCACATGCACACACGCACGCACATACGCACACACACACGCACACTGGTGTAGAGATGCATCTAACTCAATAGGGAAATAAATTGGGATGGGGGGTATGAAGAGGGAGTATAACTATTTCTCTACATTTTAAATGAGTGCGGTGGAGAAGATGGGAGATAGCAGTAGTGATGACCCCTCAAAAAAGAGGGTCATTGTAATTTTTTTAATGAGAAGAAGAGAACATAAGACAGTTTTGAAAATAACATGTAAAACTAACTTATTTAAAAGCAAGTGTATGAGCTGAAAATACATATAGAATCCTCTATTTACGGAAATATTCTTCCCCCCTCCCTTTTTTGATATTTAGGTTCAAATTTCTATTTTAAAATTCAATTTTTTAAAAAGAATGTGGGATGATCTCAATACCTCCACTATAACTGTATATTATTTTTGGCTGACTATTCTGCAGGGAGAAGAGAGATATTCAGAGGCTGGTTAGAGATCTTGGGATTTGTAATCTTTCCAGGCTGAGAGGAGGCTAGAAGATCATGAGAATGACCATGCTCACTCTGAAGGGAGAGCCCTGAGCCAAGGTGCCTAGGAACTAGATTTGGTTTCAGTAGAAAGAGGAACAGTGCTCTAGACAGCAGTAACAGAAGTGTCTGTGGCAGATGTGATCATCATGATAGAGGTGTGACACTTTATCTGGTCCTCACAACCTCCCAAAATACCCCTAAATAAGATTTATGCACAAGAAATAAAGCAATTTCAACTGTCTGCATGGTGTAAAACACCAAGAATCCTAATGAGATAACAATTCAATGAATTAATAATAGCAGTGAAGGCTAATCCCTCATCCCTAACATGCTTACTCTAGCCAACACAATCTGGCAGTGATGCATAAACCAACCCACAGGCTTGCAAAAGAACTCAATTCTCCCTCCCAGCTCCTCAGTTTTCTCTGTGCTATGGAAAACCACAAAGCAGAAGCTTGCTTTGCTGGAACTGCAGTGTGTCAGCACTGTACAACAGCAGTAGTCATCCAGAGGATGGAAAAACAGAGGAAACTAGGGAAGAATGCCAGTGTCTATATGCAGATCCACCAGATCTGAAACAAAGGGGACTGGCATCCAACTAGAACAAGTTCTGTTCCCCCAGAAGTTATTTGGGGCAGAGACCAAAGCAAAGTAAAACATGAATTGCTCAGCAAGGGAAAAGACACAGAGAGCTTTGAGATTCAACCTCGGGGGAAACACCACAGAGGGAGAAGCGTTCAGAGAGTGTTAGGAGAATATAAGGTAAAAAGACTAAAATTACCAAAGATTTCAGGAGGGAGAAAACTCAACTAATGACCTTGAATATAAGCAAACAAACAAATGGAGGAAATTTATTAAGAGAAAGGACAATGGCCTACGAATCATCTAAATGAATCCAGACATATATGAATAAATATTGCAAGAGAAAAGAAAATAAATCAATATGTGATGAGGCAGAGAAGCCTATGAATTCTCAAGCGATTGTGGAACTATAGCAAGAAGTTCCTAAGTAGTTTAAGAGAGAAATAAGCATTGTAAGAGCAAAATGTATGGCCTGCCCAGCAGACATAATTGGTAGAAGAGAAAAACTTGAATACAAGGTGACCAACCTCACCCCAGAAACAAAAAAGAGAACAACAAATTGGGAATGAAAAATGATAATAATTTAAAATCAATTACATCTCAATAAGGGCCAGAGCCTGAACTAATAAATCAGAAGAAGCCCCTTGGACTAACAAATATTTCCTTCTCTGAGTAAATTCAGAGAATGCCTCTTCCTGTGTCAAGGCCAGATGGAGCTGACTAAGAGCATTTTTCTTCAGTTTATGGCCACTAAGGATGAGGACCTTAACCCCAGACACTGTCTTAAATAATGGGACTTTTCTCATCTTGTGGTATGTTGAACACAGATATCCTGGATTGTATTTTTGATTGACACTTTGTCAACTCTACTATCTTGTTGTGTTTACAATCTATTCAATTAAGAAAATTCCTTTCTCATACTATGGTTAAACATGTCTGGAGATCATAATTTTGAGTGACACAGACACCCTGAGTTGGGATTGCTCTAAAACATATTTAAGACTGCTCATTCTTTCGTCAGACAGTCAGAACTTATGTTTTGGCTCCATGCATGACATATCTGCTAGCTTTAAGGGAATAAACAATATGAATTTATATATCACCTATCCTGTTTGCCTCTTTTAACCAATTTTCATGTCGACAAAATATACAAAGATGAAGAACAATCTGGGAGAAACAAAAAGCTACAACATTAAAAGAAAATATAATCTCTATATATACAGCATATACATAGAGACAATTCTCTCAGAAGAACACAAGTCAAAAAATCTTAATATCATCATGAAATAAATAATATAAGAAAACTACCTAGAACTTCTGAACACAGAAAATAAAGTACCAATCAAAAGAATACACAGATTGTCTCCAGAAAAAAATCTATGCTGCCAACTCCAAAGCACATAGTGGTTAAGTTTAATAAATCCAATGATAAACAACAAATTTGCAAGTGATCAGGAGAAAGACTTTCAAATATATAGGAAAGAAAATTTGAATAACACAAGACTATCCCGTACCTACAGGAAACTGTAGAAGGAAACATGATAATGTGTACTGAAGAACAAAGAAGATCAAGATGCAACCCAAGCTGATATATCTTGCCAACCTGAGCCTAATCCCTAATGAAAAAAAGATAGATGCTCAATAAAATGAGGTATTTGATGGATTCCTACAATGAAAATTACACCTGAATAAAGTATTTGCTTTGCAAACACTCCAAACAATAGAAATATAAAAAATGTAGAGAAATACAGCAACAAAAGAAAACATAGGTTTTAAAATTAAATACCTCAAAAGAAAAAAACTAGTTGCAAATTAGGGGGAAATAATCATGACGAAAGCAAAGGGTAGCAAACTACTGCACAATCAGGTACACAAGAAAATTCCTAGCATGGGGCAATACTTTTATTTTCTCTATCACTTTCAGGAATTAGTTTTTCCAGGAGTGGGGAACAATTGAAAAAGAGGATTGGGGCAATGTAATAGCAATTTAGATTTGAAGATCTTTCCCATCCATTAATAGGCCATGTGACCTGCTTACATCACAGGAAGCCCAAGTTACATGTGGTAGGAGGAGCTTACTGAGAGGAAAAGGAAATTGTGTCACAGGAAATGCTGAGAGAGAGCAGTTGCGACAGAGCTGAGGGAAAGAGAGAGCAGACGTGGTTGTTGTCAGTGTATTTTTGGGAAGGCCGCAGCAGGGGGGCTGATGGTTTTGGGATGGCAAGGCTCCGTGCTGTGATATCGTGTATCCAATTCTTTGCTGCTGTGATGGATTGGGCATATTGGTTATGGGATCTAGTCCTCTGGTGTCTGAATAAATGGTTTACTTCTTCTCCCTTCAATGTGGAGAGTCTCATATATTTTGCGACACAGAACCACATAGGCATTTTGACAATTATCACCTATACTGTGATTATTGTCTTGCCGATGCAGGCAATAACATAGAAACTCTTTTGAAAAGGGAACTCAAAATGAATACTTTAGAAGCTTTAACCAAATGAAGAATGCAAAGACTAAAGAAGAAATAAATAAGTGTAAGGGACATGGTTCAAAGAATAAAAGTCTGGAATAGACAGAAAGGTGTAAGGGATGATTGAATTTTGTTTCCACATGTAAGAAATGGGAGGAGGAGTTTTGTTTCCACAGAACTAAAGGTGTACTTCCCCCCACTTCCCCACCCCAGCTTTAGCAGAAATCGGGCCTCAAGGTCGGTCAGGTGAGAGGTCAGAGGCTTGTATGCATGCGCATGCTTTTTGAGAAGGCAGTCAGGGGAATTAGAGAGGCCAAACCGCTTGAACCAGTTCAAGATTATCTAGGGTCTGGTCTCAAGAATCCAGGCCTACTGATTTGCATAATTTCCATATGCTAAAGAGGGAAAGTAGGAGAAGTAAAAGAATGTAGTTTAATCCTAAACTAAGACAAGGAAAATCTAATTAACTCCACTTTTGCTTCTGTAGCCTTATTATCCTACCTATATAAACTGTATAACCTAGGAAAACTATGTAAAAAATAAAGATTGTAAACTAACCATAACTCTAGCAGGAGTGGAGGGAATGGTTACCCCTGCTCCTGCAGCTGTATTGGTGTGAGTGTTCTAGTGACCACTATACCTGCTCTCTCGAGGAGCGTAATAAATGTCTTATCTGCCCACTCTGGTCCTGAATTCTTTGTGTGAGAATGGGCAAATCACGTGGATTTTCCTAAGGTTAAGGAGAGGAAAGCAATGAGCAGAAGCTTGTCTTGAGCTTACTTCCTGTTCCTGCCTTGGGGAGTCCTGTGATCTCCACTGTGGAGTTAAGAGAGTGACCACTCGGGATTTCCCTGGGGAACCGTGTGGTCTGCACAGCCTTCCTTAGGGATTATCACAGGGTTCTTCCTCAGGACTTTGGCCCTGCTTAGAAAGTCCAATGATCCCCAAAACTGCATTTTCTCACAATTTGGGGAAGTCCAGTGATCCCCAAAACCGCGTTTCTCACACACAGAAATCATGTGATACATAATTTGTGAAACCTAAGGAGTCTTATTTGTCAGAAAGTCTCCTACTGATTAGTTACTTCAAGAAATAAAAATTGTGGCAGCGGATGTAGCCCAGAGGTTGAAAGCAGACACTCTCTTTGTTCTGTGAGACAGAAGGCCTTTTTCCTGTGTAAAAAAAAAAAATGCCAGGCCAGGTGAAGCTCACTAAGGATGAGGTCCATTAACCCAGTCAGCTGTCTTAGATAATGGGACTTTTCTTATGGATATCCTGGGTTGAATCTTCAACTCACACTTTTGTCAACTCTCTTAGCAATTGAGAAAATTCCTTTCTCATGGAGATCATAAAATCTGAGTGATGCAGACTAAAAGTATTTATGGCTTGTCATTCCTTTACTAAATAAAATATAAAGAGAATGAGGATTAAAGGGGGGAGGGAATTGAAATGTGGAAATGAGAGATGTAATTAGGGGCAGAGACCCGAGTGAGAGTGGGAGAGTCTAGGTGTTTTCAGATAGGCTGTGAACCCTGAAATACCAGCCAATGGGGAGCAGGGGAGGGAAGTGCAAATGAGATAAGAAATAAAAGGCTTTGTAATTGTCTGAAAGGGCATGACTTTTCCTAGGGGTCACCCACCCGAAATAACATAAAATAAAAATCTTTTTTCCTGAATTCACTAATGGCCTGGTGGAGTTCTTGGTAAGATGATTATTTCTCACAAAGGGAAGAAAATAATGAAGAGAATGAGAGAAAGAAATCTTTTGGTTTCTTATAAAAAGGCTCAGAAAATGAAGTTAAAAACTACCAAAAAAAAAAAGTTGAAGGGGAGGAGAGGAAGAGGGATCTTAATTTACTACTTAGAGAAAAAAAGAGAGGAAGAATTAAAAAACTAGATAAAGGCAAGCTTAAAAAAAAGAAATTAAAAAGTAAAGGAAATCTCCAAAAGTAGAGAAAGGAGTTCCAACTGAGAGAGGGTCTTGAGTGTGAAGGGAAAAAAGCTGGTTCGAATAGGGTTGTCTTAAAGTAGATTAAACTAAAATAATTAAACGGACAAAGTATTGTCCTCACAGAGGAAAAAGAAAGCATACTAATTTGGGGAGGGGAACAACAATATTAGAGACAAATGGAGGAAAATACAAACAACTCATAATTTTAAATGTAAATGGGTTAAGCAATCCAATAAAACAAAAAGGAACAATAGATTGGATAAGAAAACAACATCTCCCAATTTGTTGCTTACAAGAAACACTTAAAAATAAAGGTACACACAAAATAAAAATGAGAGGCTAGATTCTAACCACTAAAACAAAATGTGCTATGCATCTGGTAAATTAAAAAAAAAACAACAGGAGTTGCAATTATGCTATTAGACAAAGCAAAGCAAAAAGTCTCAACATAAGAAGAAATAAAGAAACCCATAGACCATAAACCAATATCAATAATAAACTTAAATGCTCCAAATGCCTTAACATTTAAATTCATAAAGAAAAAATAACTGAGTTATAAGAAAACATTAATACAACAGCAGAAGGAGTTTTTAATGTCCCACTTTTAGTTTTGGGCAAATCTGACAGAACCAGAAACAAAAGGGAAAATTATAGAATTAAACAAATTGCTGGAGAAATTAGATCTAAGAGACCTATGATGTCTTCTAAATGGAATTGCTAAAGAATATAAGTATTTCTTAGAACCACATAGAAAACCCTGACAAACATTAACCATGTATTGGTGCACAGAGATGTAGCAAATGAATATTAAAGGACAGTAATTGAAAACACATAATTTACAGATCCTAATGAAATCAAACATAATAATTAGTTCATGGAATACAAAAAAAAATAGCAAAGACCCAAATAGAACCTTAACAATGAAATTCTATATAGTGAGTAGTTCAAAGAACAATCATAGAAAAAATTAATAATTGTGTAAAAGGAAATGATGAAAAAACATAATTTTTAGGATGCAGCTAAAATAGTGCTCAGGGTAAAAAAAAAAACCCTAAAAACATACATTAGCAAAATAGAAAAGGAAAAGATTGATAAACTGAATATGACTTTTTTTCTATTAATTAATTAATTAATTGATTGATTTTTAGTTTTCAACATTCATTTCCATAAGCTTTTGAGTTTTAGATTTTCTCCACCTCTCTCCCTGAATATGACTCTTTATAATCAGAAAGCCAGTGGATTAAGAAACCTAGTATGAGCACAAAAGAAGTATTAAAAATTAGAGGAGAAATAAACTGGAAACCAAAAAAATCCCTATATAAATATAATATAAAAGCTAGCTCTTTGAAAACACTAAAGCAATCTGAAGAGGGCAGAAAATCAAATCAATAAAATAGCAAATGAACAAGGTACAATCACAAAACCGGAAGAAATAAAAAAGAATTATCAGAACACACTATGTAAAGTTAAAGGCTAACAAAACACAAAAGAAAAAAGAGGAATACCTTCAAAAATATAAACTACTCAAACTAAGAGAAGACCAAATAGAGATCTTAAATAATCCAAATAGAACTAGCTGCAAAGGAACTACCAAAAAGAGAAACAAACATTTCAGTGCCTATTATATGCCAGGTACTATGTTAAATGCTTTACAAATACTATCTTATTTGATTCTCACAATAACTTTGGAAGATAGGTGCTGTTACTATCTCCATTTTACAGGTGAAGAAACTAAGGCTGGCAGAGATTACATAACTTTCCCAGGATCACACATTTATTAAATGTCAGAGGCTGAATTTACAACTAGATCTTCCTAACTCCAGGTCCAGAGTCCTATCCGCCGCATCACTGAGTTGTCTCCTGGGGGAAAAAATAAACTTCCTGGTCTTAATAGATTCACAGGTGAATTCTCTTAAACTTTTAAAAGAATAATCAAAGCATGTTACATAAATTATTTGCAATAACTAAGAAAAATTCTCTACCATATTTCTTTTATGAGACAAGTATAGTCTTAATACCTAAAACAAAGAAGGATAAAGTACAGGAAGAAAAAAAAAAGCTATAGACCAATATGATTAATTTCAATTCAAAAATTTTGGATAAAATCCTGTTAATCAGACTACACTGATTCATTCAGGAAATGATTTATCATGATTAAGTTGGATGCAAGGATAGTTCAACATTAAGAAAACAATCATATTAAAACAATAATATCCCAATCCCATAACTGCTCAAGAGATGTAGGAAAAAAACCTTTGACGAAGTACAACAGTCATTTGTGCTAAAAACTCTACAACCTGTATATAGGTAGGGATAGACCTGTTTTTAGTGTCATAAAAAACATCTATCTTAAATCAAAAGAAAGTATCATGTACAATGTGGATACACAAGAACCTTTCCTAATACATGCAGGAGTAAAGTAAGTATACCTACTTTCACTATTATTCTAGCAGTTACAGTAAAACAAAAAGAAGTTAAAAGTGTAAAGATAGGTAAAGAGGGAATAAAGCTCTTCCTATTTACTGATGACATGATGGTTTATTTACAAAATCCTAGAGAATCAGCAAAGATATTGATTGAGAAAATAGCTTCAGTAAAGTTGTAGACTACAAAAAAAACCAAAGAAACCAATAGCATTTCTATATAATCTATGAGACAAAAATAGAAAGGGAAGTCCCATTCCAAATAACTACAAATGCAATAAATATTTGAGATTCAATCTATCATAGTGCACAAAATACTTGTATAGATTAAATTACAAAGTTCTTCACAAGGAAAGAAAGAACTTAAATAGCTAGAGGAATTGCCAGTATAATAAAGATGACAATATATTACCCTCTCAATTGGGGAATGGCTGAACAAGTTGTGGTATATGAATGTAATGGAATACTATTGTTCCATTAAAAATGGTGAGCAGGCCGATTTCAGAAAAACCTGGAAAGACTTGCATGAACTGGCGCTGAGTGAAGTGAGCAGAACCAAAAGAAGACTGAACACAGTAACAGCAACGTTGTACAATAACCGACTTTATTAGACTTAGCTCTTCTCAGCAATCCAATGATCTAAGAAAATTCCAAAAGTCTCATGATGGAAAATACTGTCCACATACAGAGAAAGAATTATGGAGTCTGAACGCAGATTGAAGCATGCTATTTTCTCTTTTTTATGTTGTTTTTGTTTTTTTTTTCTTTCTTACAGTTTTTCCCTTTTGTTCTGATCCTTTCTTTCACAAGATGACCAATGTGGAAATATTTTTAATATGATCGTATATGAATAGCCTATATCAGATTGCATGCTGTCTTAAGGAGAGGAGGTAGGGGAATTTAGAACTCAAAATCTTATAAAAGTGAAAGTTGAAAACTAAAAATAAATAAATAAATAATTTAAAAGATGAAAAGATTAACAAAGTTAATTTACAGCCTGAATGCTATAACAAACAAATTATTGAAGAGATACTTTACAAGAGATTGACAAAATAATAAAATTTATTTCAAAAAATAAAATATATAGAATATCAAGGGAAATTATGAAAATTGGTAGGGATGTAAGAAGAATAGCATTTCTAAACTTCAGCCTACATTATAAAGCAGCCATTTCCAACACTACCTGGCATTGGCTTGAAAATGGAAACATAGGTCAATGGAACAGACTAGACAAGGCAAAATCAGAAACAATGGAACCCAACAACCAGGTGTTTGATAAACTGGAAAACATAAATTACTTAGGAAAGGATTTCCTATTTGAAGACAGATAATACTGCTGGGCAACCTGGAAACCAGGCTGAAGATGTCAGGCTTAGATCAAGACCCCGTACCATGTTTCACAATATGGATATATGATCTTAATATTAAAGATCATATCACAAAAATATTAGAAGAGAAATAGATCATAGATTTATATGCCTTTCACAACTATAGATAGTAGCTGAATTCCTAGACAAAGGAAAGAGACAATTACAAAAGATAAGAGAAATAACTTTGATTACATGATAGTACAGGGTTTGTGGATAAACTAAATTAATGCACCTACAACAAGAAAGGAAATGGTTGAATGAGAAATAAATCTTTTTTCAAATTTTTCTGATAAGGGTTTGGCATCCAAGATATGTAAAAAATTAAAGATACATGTGCCTTTCGTTGTTATTAAAGATTGCATTCTATTAAAATTAAAGACTATATATAATATTTAAGTACCTCTATCTATCTGTCAGTCTGTCTGCTGTCTATCTGTCTATCTATCTATCTATCTATCTATCTATCTATCTATCTATCTATCTATCCATCTATCTCCAAAAGCCATCACCCAGTGGATAAGTGGTCTGAGGATGTGAACAGTTCTCAAAGGAAGAAATGCAAACTAAAATTAAAAATTATATAAAAGGTGGGGCAGCTAGATGGTGAGTTCAAATCCAGCCTCAGACACTTACCAGCTGTGTGATCCTGAGCAAGTCTCTAAACCCCAATTACCTCCAAAAAATAAAAAAAAACAAAAAAATTATATGAAAGGGTAAAAAGGTGGAGATTGAGGGGTGGGGTCAGGGTGTGGGCCTGAGGAACAGAGGATCTTCTGAGGGAAAAAATCAGAGGAAGGCAGGGGCCATTGAGATTTTGTGGGGATTATAATTGCCCAATCTATTAAAAAAATCACTGAGGAAGTACTCTGAGCCAATGACATTTTATTAAAGGGTATGTGATCCCCTCTAATGAAGTGGACCTCAGATCTTCATGATTTGAGATGGCCCTGGTCCCCAGGACCTTGTTTTTATAGGGTTTAATACCCAAATATGCAAAAAAAAAGGCATGGTAAAATACAAGTTCTCATTGGTTGAGAGATCTTGTTTTGGGGGGCCAAAAAAATGACATATCAGCAGGAGTGGAGTCACAAATTGGGTATCTCCACTGGTATCTCCACTGACTAAGTGGCCATAAGATAGTCACTTGCTCATGTTGGACAAGAGAGAGTAGTACAAAAATAAGTTAGGAGATTTTCCAAAGAATCAAGGCATCCCACCCATGCTGAGTTTAGACACAGAACTGGAGTAAAACAGGATGGAGATATCTTTGTCAGCATTCTTCTGGTTGTGCAAGTGAGCTTCATAACTGGTAAGCAAGTAGTGAACATTACATTAAAGTTTGAGGCCCATTATAAAGACCCACTGTAAGAACTAATCTAATTATCCCTATATGATTTATGTAAAATATCAGAATGATTAATATTGATTGGAATAGAGTAGGGGTCCAAATGAATTATTTCTCACACTTTTACTTTATGAATGAGACAGATGATAACCCCATGGAACAAGTCACCTTGGTGACTTCTGACCTTTCTTAGAGCAACCTCAGAACTAGCTTTTTGTTTCTGTTTTGAGACCTCCCTATCATACCAAGGATAGACGTACAGTGGCTATTCACGGGCCTGAACCTAATGCTGATCAGCACAGAAGTTTTGAGCTACTCTGTTTCTGACCTGGGCCTGTTTGCCCCTCCTTAGGCATTCTGGTGAGCCTCCCCGCTCTCTCAGATGCTCTTTGTATTGGGACTAGATAGTGCAGATACCAAATTGGCTTAGCCCACTACAGCTCAGAATTCCTGAGATAAAGAAATCCACTGCCTCAATGTACCTCAGTAGTTGGGATTACAGGTGGAGAGTGCCACATCCAGTTAGAAAGCTGCTTTTTGCAGAGATAGAGGCTCCCTCTGAATCTTAGAATCCTATATTTTAAAAACAGATATTATATAGATAGATATTATGATAAATGATGAATGAATACATAAATTAGCAAATGAATGAATGATGAAATTTTTAAAAGACTAAACTGGAACAAATTTAAATGATTAGAATAGTTTCTAAAAAGAAACTGAACCCATGCAGTATTTCATTCATTTGAAGATGGTGCTGGGGGTAGAGAATAGACAGAGTCAGGAAGACCTGAGTTTGAATCCTGCTTCACACACTTACTAGCTGTGTGAGCCTGGACAAGTCACTTAATCCCTCTGTGTATCAATTTCCTTATGTGTAAATATGGATAATGACCGTACTCACCTCACAGAGTCTTTGTGAAGATCAAATGAGATGATATTTGTAAAGCATTTTACAAACCTTAGAGCACTACATAAATGCCAGCTGTTGTTACTATCATCTTATACCCTCTGTAGGCCACAGCTTTCCACCTACAAAATGACAATAGTCCTAGCAATGACTCTGACTTGGAGACTACTTTGGAGACAAATCGTGAGCAAACATTCACTAGGCCAGGAGGAGGAATAAAAAGCACTGATTTTACTTCCCTGGCTCTCAGTGGTGAAGGGGATGTTCAGCCAAGCAGGTAGGGTGGGATGCTGTGTGGCCTGGTGCATTTTGTACTGCTTAGCCTTAGAGAAAAGATGCTTTCCTGGGATGATCACTGTGACTGTAGCTGACTGAGCTTTAAGGCTTCGAAAGGTTCCACAATGTAGGGGCCCTGCCCTTCCTGATCAGAGCTCCCTACTCTTTCTCTGAAGCTACTCTGAGGCTTGCAGGAAACTCCAACTCCCCAGTGTCTGAGAAACAATCAAAATCTGGGAAGACCAAGAGAAAAACCTTGACTTCTGAAGCTCAGAGTCGAAAAGTGAGTATCTAACTAGGGGTCCCAGATGGCCTTTTTTCTTCTCCTACCACTAACACAGGACAAATCTGTCTTTGCTTCTGTTTCAGGCAAACTGAAATTCTCCCCAAGGAGCAGCAGGAGGCAGAGTGGGACCTAGGGAGATGTACTGGATTCAGAGCTAGAGGGTGTGGATTTGAATCCTGGCCATGCCACAGATGACCTTGGTGACCTTGAGCAAATCCTATCACCCATCTGGGCCTCAGTTTCCTTATCTATAAAATGAGGGGGTCGGACAAAAGCTAAGGTCCCATCAGGCTTTAATTCTATGAAACTAGAATAGAATCATATCTGTATCATGTCCTTTTTGTGGGATGGAGGGGTAAAAGGGTATCATGGCAAAGAGTCTGCTTTAGCCGTAGTAAAACATTTCCACAATCTGTAATAAATAACATACACATACACATACTGAGACAGAAATGTATCTGTACCATCACCCATAATTAATATATGTTCTAATTCATGGCTTATTGGCAGCAAATTTTTAATCCCAGGTTGTATCACCCTTATACACTGTTTTCTCCTGGTCGGTCTAATTTCCTGGTTCTAATTAGTTGGCATACACTCAGGGAAAACTAGTGATATGGATATTATTTCAAAAGATCTCTGATTTCGTCTATATAATTCAAGTCAACAAACATTTATTAAGTATCTAGCATGATGGTAAAGCATATAGTGATAAAGCAGTCCCTGCTCTCAAGGAGTTTATATTCTCTTGGAAAGAAAAAATGTGTGTGTGTGTGTGTGTGTAAGTGCACACAAAGTAATCTTGAAAGGGAGAAAGTGCTAAAAACAGAGAATCAGGAGGAAAGGCCTCCTGCTGGAGGGGGGTTGCATTCGGGTACTTTGAAGGAAGCTAAGGATTCTGTATCAGCACCAGCACCACCACCACCAGCACTCCCACTACCAGCACCCCCACACCAAAACAGCACCAGCACTACCACCACTACCAGCACCAGCACCAGCAGCACCACCAACAGCAAAAGCAGCAGCAGCACCACCAACAGCAAAAGCAGCAGCAACAACACTGCCAGCAGCTAGCCCTTGCAGCTACCATCAAAAGGAGCAATCCTTGTGGAGAAGGGGCCTGCCAAGCCCATCATCACCAACTCCAAGCACCAACCAAATACCACCAATGAGAGGGAAAGCCGAAGTGCTCCACGAAACAGCAGTGCCTCCTAGACCACGGACCCTGCTTCAAACTGAGCCCCTGAAGGCACAGTGCAGGGAATCAATCTTTGCAGGGTGGTGACCTGGCAACTTGTCTCTGCAGGTGCTGTAGCCCCCACCTCCATAGCAGGCCGAGCTACTGTAGACATGGAAAAGAAAGTTCCGGCCACCAAAGCCCTTGGTCAAATGGTTCACTTAACATCAGGAACTAGTATGCTTTTACTAAAGGAGATGGCACTAAGGAAGACGAACTCTCCTCTGCTTTACTGGTACACCTAAGAGGTGTACCAGTAAAACTAAAACTGCAGCTAAAACTTTCTATGTGTAGTCTCCCTCACTAAAATGTGAGCTCCTTGAGAACAGGAACTATCTTGCTTTTGTGTGTGATACAAATTTACGAATCAAAGAATTAAAACAGAGGCATCTCAAGGTGAAAGTAGAAAGGAAAATTTATTATGATCCGGCAGGGAAGGGCAACTCCAGGAACCTCTGGGGGTCCTCTCAGTGTCAGAGCGCACTGGACACAGAGAATTGGGGTGTTTATATAAGTCCCTAACCGCAAGTCCTTCTCCTAACCTCCTTCCTCTCAGCTTGAAGACGTAAGTTTTGAGGGTACAAACTGGACGCAGTAAATCTATCCCAGGGACAATGGCAAAGAACAAAGTTAAAATTATTTTTAACAAGCAAGTGACGGACATAACCTTCCCACCATTCTTATCCCATTCTCCATCAATCTGAAGTGATAAATCGATCTTAATGACAATGAGGATGAACAAATGGTTTGGTTATCTGTGACAGGCAGAAGCCAGTTGTTGGTTACCAGCCTTTCCCACCACCCTTGCTTCTGCAACGGATGCCTCCCATCACCCTTACATCTGTGACGGATATCCCCCAGCACCCTTACATTTTGTCTCCCATCATTCATGCCTAACTGGTCTTGCACGTCTACATTGCACCTGGCTTTCCGGCTTTTCATCCACTCTTCTTCTGAGCCGAGGGTCCCTTATCCTGGGGTCCATATATAGGAGGTGAGCATCCTGTGCCCTATCCTTACTCTCAGAGGATTTTATGGTTGCTAACTTATTCGCCTCAACCCTTCTTTCTTTCAGGCCTCTCTCTCTTAGGTAAATACACAGGATATGAGCATCCTGTGTTCTATTCTTATCCTCGGGGGCCTTACGGTCACTAGCTTAACTTATAGAAAGGAAAACATCTAAGTAGAGAAATGGCTTTACAGAAAGGAAAATATCTAAGTGGAGAAATGGGACTCACTATCCTACTTATTTCTATTCTTTTAATTTGTCCTTTTTATGAGAGGTCTTCACTCATTCCACACACTTTTCTCCATATAGTCTCAGTGCTTTTCATAGTAAGTTCTCAATAAATGCCTTTTCATTCGTTTGTTTGTTCTTTCATTCAACCCTAGAGAAAAAAAGAGAGACACCATACTTGAAAATAATAGCACCAGCTCACGTTTGTATAGCACTTTCTCTTCCACTGAAGCATCAGATTCTGCCCCAGACATTCACTAGCTGTGTGACCATAGGTGAAGTCCCCTGTCTCAGCTTCCTCACAGGACTGTTGTGAGGAGCAAATGAGTTAACATATGTAAAATGCTATATAAACGCTATCTATTATTATAATTTTTACTATCATATTAGGAAGTAAGCTCCTTGAGAGCAGAAACTGTCTTCCTTTTCTATTTATATCATTAGTGTTTTGTACAAAGTAAGGGATCAATAAATTTTTTTTTTCACTCATAAGGTATAATCCTATGAAGTAAATAGCAAGTTTATTATCTCCATTTTACAGATGAGGAAACTGAGGGATTAAAGGACTTGCCCACAGGCACACAGCTACTAAGTGTCAAAGGTGAGATTTGAAACTAGATCTCCTGAGTCTAAGACCAGCCCTCCAGCCCCTACACCCATGCTGCTTCTCACAGATTATTGTATTAATAAAAAATCTGTCTTCTAACTTCTATTCATTGCATCTGGGTCGGCTCTGTGTGGGTATGAGACCATTACTCACGTTAAAAATAGACAGAGACCATTCTTGAGAAAAGGCAAAAAGGAATTTTATTGCTTTCTCATGAGAAAGGATGCCACCCAAGAAGTAAAGGTTGGGGGTGCTTTAATTATATTTTACATTTATTCAGTCTGAATAAATGGTTACATCCCCTGAACAGAGTACAGGAGAGTACAAAGGACTCAGAAGGAAACCAGTCCTTTTATTTACTCCCCCTTCGAATCTCCTGCCAGGCTTTTCATTGGCCAGATACAACCCCCTGACTGCCTACATCATGCTGTCCTCAAATGGCTCATTTAAGCATGTGTAAAAGTCTCTAACCTTTCACCCCAGAGCTTTGATTAGAACTAGTTCTAACCAGTCACCTGACTTACAGGTGGGGAAGGAAGAGGAATGCTTTCAACTCTGTGGAAACAAAACTGCTCCCCCCATTTCTTACAGCTCCATAGGACAAGTTATAATAATTCTAAGCCTTCTTTCACATTTCAATTTTTCAAATACTTGTAAACAGTAGACACTCAACTATGTCTTCTTTCTCCTGACCAAAACATTCACAGTTTCTTCCACCAAGTCTCACAAAGTCTCCCACCCACCCTAATATCCTAATAATGGAATCGTTCCATTTTGTCAGTGTTCCTCAGAAAACACAACATGGGGAAAGTGGATCATTGGCTCTTCTCCACCTCACACCTATTCCATTTTTTCTTTGGGATATTCTAACCTTGTATCATAAGCCCTGCAGTTACCCTATTTGCCACAAGAGGGAGAATGTCACTAAGGAGAAGGTGAAGGAGAAGTAGTGCACATTCATTGGGCTGCTTCAATGACAAATAAGCTAAGTTGTCTGAGATGGAGAACAACGAAATAAAGGGGTGACTTTTAAGCATCATGGGATGAGCAGAAGTGACCTAATATGCAGTAGGAAGAAAGCAGAACTGCCTGTATAAGACATGCTTCTTACTCTCTAAGAGGTTACAATCTAGGTGGTGAGAAAGAACCAACACACATGAAACATTTGGGGGGAAATTCTGGGGTACCCTCAGGGTGATAGTTCAGAGAAAGGGTGATATGTCAGTGTGGACTGGTATAGCTACGGAAAGCTAAATGTACACAGGACTTAAAGTGACTCTTAAAAAATGAGTGAGAGGGGCAGCTAGGTGGCGCAGTGAGTAGAGCAAAACATTTCCATAATAGTCATGTTGTGAATGAAAACGTAGACCAAAAAAACCCTCAAGAATAATAATGGAGGGGCAGCTAGGTGGCACTGTGAGTAGAGCACCGACCCTGGAGTCAGGAGGATCTGAGTTCAAATTTGGCCTCAGACACTTGATGGCACACTGTGTGACTTTGGACAAGTCACTTAATCCCAATTGCCCTGCCATCCCCGCCCCCCCCCCAAATGAGTGAGATACAGATAGATGAAATTAGGTAGGGAAGGTAGGGATACAGAGAGACAGACTAGACAGAAAGACAGAGACAGAAATACCTAGTGAGCAGCTAGGTAGCGAAGTGGACACAGCATTGGACTTGAAATCAGGAAGACTCATCTCCCTGAGTTTACATCTGGCCTTAGAACTAGTTCTAATCAGAGCTGTGAGCTATCAGGGACCAAGCTTCTGGTCCGATGAAAGGTTAGAGGCTTGTACACATGCTTAAACGAGTCATTTGAGGAGGGCATGACGTAGGCAGTCAGGGGTTGCATCTGGCCAATGAAGAGCCTGGTGGGAGATTCAAAGTGGGCACCAATAAAAGGAGTGGCATCCATCTGAGTCCTTGTACTCCCCTTACTCTGTTCAAGGGATGTACCCATTTATTCAGACCGAATAAGTGTAAAATATAATTAAAACGTTCCTGGCTTCCCAACGAGTATTGTTTATTCCTAGACAACGTGAGTATGTTTATAACAATAAGTATATTAATACTTTATTGATGAAACTGAATCAGTGAGATTATTCTGGAAAGCAATGTGGAATTATGCAAATAAAGTGACTAAAATGCCCATAAACCTTGACCCAAAGATTGCAACTACTAGGCTTATAGCCCAAGGAGGTCATTGATAAGAAGAAAGTCCCCATACACAGCAAAATATTTATAGGAGCTCTTGTTTTTTTTGTATAGAAAAAAAAACTTTATGGCAGGGGTTTTTTCCAGTTGAGAACATAAATTGTGATGCCTCAAGTTCTTTAGGACTCCACCCTAGATAGCTATATGGCCCTGGGCGAGTCACTTAATTTCAGTTACTTCAGTTTCTTCACCTGCAAATTAAAGCTAATAACAGCACCTATCTTACCAGGTTATTGTGAGGATCAAATGAGATGTTTGTAAAGCACTTAGCACAGTGCCTGGTACAGTACTAGTTCTCAACTGGAAAAAAAAAAACCCTGCCATAATGGTTTTTTTAATACCAAAAAAAAAAAAAAAACAAGAGGAAAGGGTATAGGTGATGGGGAGGGAAGGAGGGAAGGTGTAGGGAAGACATGTGTTTAGGCAAAAAGAGTATTGAGGGAGGTTGAGAAGAAAAAAGGAAGGTCCTATGGGTTCTTAAGGGCAGCTAAGTAGCACAGTAGAGCTGGGCCTGGAGTCAGGAAGACTCATCTTCCTGAGTTCATATCCAGACTCAGACACTTACTAGCCGTGTGACCCTGGGCAAGTCACTTAGTCCTGTTTGCCTCAGTTTCCTCATCTGAAAAATGAGTTGGGGAAGGAAATGGCAAAACCACTCCAGTATCTTTGCCAAGAAAACCCCAGATGGGTCACAAAGAGCCTGACATGAATGAACAACAAAAACAGGTTCTTAGCCCTTAACTGAGAAGGTGTCTTAAGACTACTCCCTAAGCCAATGAAATCATAGGACCGGTCCCTGCCTCCATCTCCATGGAGCTACCTAGCCTGTGTATTCCAATAAATTATAGATTCACCTATTTTTCATCAGTTTACTAAGGAGGCTCAAGTGCTTCTGAGCACCTGGGAAGGATGGGGCATAGGTTACCGATACTGATGGGATATAGACTGTGGGAATCCCCTTGAATCCCACCCTGAATCTTTCCAGTTGATCTGACTTTTCATGCCCAAATCTGTCATCTGCTACCTCCACTGTCAGGTTACCTCCTGATTACCTTCCTGCCATTTCCCACCCTTGACTCTATCAAAATATCTATACCCAAGTCTGTTACCCTAGCTCTCCATTGTCTGTTATCTCCAAGTAAATCTTCAGCTATTTCCCACCCTTATTCCCATTTCTGGAGTCTGATCTCACCCCAGCCCCCCAGTCACCCCTGCTATATAGAAGACCCCAGACTCAATTCTGAAGTTGGCGTCTCAAGCGTTTTATTCAAGGGGCTGAAGGGTTTCCCCTTTCTGTTCTCTAGAAGCGGGCACAGATCCTCAGAAAGGAAAAGTGTGCCCCTACAAAAGCAGAAATGAGCTTTTATGGGATTAGTACCACCACTCCCCTCTAGATCAGGTTAGTAGTAACTCCTCCCCTCTGGATCAGGATTGGTCCTAAGATTGGTCCTGATCCTCCCTGGTTACATCATTCCCTATATGCCCATGTTAGTTATTAAACAGTTGCCAAATTGTTGCTGACCAAGGTTTCTGAGCACCACTTCCCACCTTCCATACATTGCTGAGTGGTCAAGCTCTCTTTTAAGGTCCTTTTCTTATCTCGGCAACCCTTGGGCTATCCCAAGGTGGGGGCCCCCTATATAGAAACTTGTTTCACAAGAGGAGCCCTATGGCTCCATCTGTGTGGAAACTTATTTCACAAGATTGTCACAGACCTATGTCAGCAATCCTTAGGTTGTCACGTCCTCTGTGTAGAAAATTTCACAAGAGGGACCCTATGGCTTCATCTGTGTGGAAACTAAACTTTATATTTTATAATTTCTCTCACACCCCAGTCCTCTCTAAACCCCTCCTCCCATCACCCCAGACTACTCGACCACCCTAGATTCCTCCCACAACCTTTCTGTATATAAGATCCATCTTGCCTCCATGAAAGTGCTCAGGTTCACTCTAGCTCAGTAGATTGGATCTGGCCCTCTTGTGAATACGAGTGTCACAGATGGTGAGATTTCTTAAGACTCTACCCAATATGGCGAATCTTTGATAAACTTTGTTTTTCTCTTTGGCTGAAAGAAGGCTTCAGTAGAATTCATTCAAGCAGGAACTGGTGTGTGCTCAACACATGGTTCCCTGACCTCAACAGGAAGGCAGCGGGTCACAGTGGTCAGTGTTGGCTTTAGAATCAGGGAACCTGGGTTTAAGGCCTAGTACTGTCTCTTACTGCCTGGGGAATCCTGGAAGAAATACTTAACATTTCTGTCCCTCAATTCTCCTTATCTGTACAGTGAGGAACCCGACTCAGTGACTTAGCATGGGTATTTCCTGGGACAATCTTGGCCTCCTCGAACAACGTGGTTTCTCTTGTAGTTTTCCTTCAGTTTGGTCTGAAATGTGTACATAATCTCCAGGCAAGAAAGTTATCCTGGGTGAATTTGAATCCTGATGCTGCTCTCTTCAGTATTAAAACATGAGAGAGTAAAGCCTTGTCTGATCCTTCTCCAATGATGACATAAGGGAGTCAGAGGAAATGGGGCATCTGGAGAATAGGAAGAGCTGGTTCTAGGCCATGAATGTGAGCATATCATTGTTTGTCTACCCGTAAAGTGGACATTATGATTTTGGTGTCATTGAGCAAGGGTCTGTAAAGCTGCAGAGGGAAGGGTGAGAAAGAACGCCTGTCTCCCTACCAGCAAGACCTATGAGACTTCATAGCCACAGATGTTTTAGCGATGATGAAGAAGATCCCAGATAGGTTAAAGTTACTTGCCCAAGGTCACACAGGTACTAAATAGTAGAGCTGGATTAGAACTCAAAACCTCTGACTCTAAAGCCAATCAATCTGGGAAGGGAAGACAGGGCTGGCCAAAATAGAAACAATTGCTATTTACATTCACTCCTAAAATATGCCATAACTTTGTGAAAAAACACCAAGAAGAAATAAAAAATCTTATTGATTGACTTAGCTGTTTTCAGCAATACAATGATCCAAGACAACTCCAAAAGACTTATGATGAAAAATGCTATCCATCCCTAGAGAAAGAACTGATGGAGTCTGAATACAGATTGAAGCATATATTTTTTACCTGATTTTTCTTGTTTTGTTTTGTTTTGTTTTTGGAGGGGGGAAGGCAGGGCAATTGGGATTAAATGACTTGCCCGAGGTCACACAGCTAGCAAGTGTGTCAAGTGCCTGAGGTCAAATTTGAACTCAAGTCCTCCTGACTCCAAGGCTGGTGCTCTACTCCCTGCCCTTCTATTATTATTCCTGAGGGTTTTTTTGGGTCTACGTTTTCTTTCACCACATGACTATTATGGAAATGTTTTGCATGACTACCCTGTATAACCTATAGCAAATTGTTTCTCAATGTGGGGGGAGGGAGGAAGGGCGAGAATTTGGAAGTTAAAAGTTTTAAAAACAAATGTTAAAAATTATTTTTACATGTAACTGGGGAAAAATAAAATCCTAAATAAAAATAAATCATATTCCTCACCATTCTCCCATCTACCCCACTTGACCCTGACATTCCTCTGGTTCCTCTGACCCATATTCAGCCAACACCATGACACATTGCTTCTTACTCTAAGTCTAGCGTTTTGGGCCCAAGATCCATGAATCTCCAGGGCAGCTACATAGCACAATGAATAGAATGCTGCACAGGGGAAGATTCATTTTCCTGAGTTCAAATCTGGCCTCAGACGCTTACTAGCTGGGCAAGTCACTTAACCCTGTTTGCCTTGGTCTCCTCACCTGTAAAATGAGCTGGAGAAGAAAATAGCAAACCATTTCATTTTCATTGCCAAGAAAACCCCAAACAGGGTCACAAAGAGTCAGACGCTACTGAACAACAGAAACAACTGTGAATCCCTAGATAGATTTCAGGGTTTCCACAAACTTGGATTTAAAAAAAAAATACATCCTTATTTCCACTAACCTTTAAATAAAATTTAGCATTTCCTTTAATTATAAGGATCTTTAAAAATTACTTTGTGAAGGGTATTATGGTTTCCCCCAACTACCAAAAGGGTCCAAGACAAAAAGGGTTAAGAACTTTTGCTCTAAATTATAGAGAAAAGAGTAAATTGCACCTATCACAGGATTTTCCTGGATTGCCACATAGAAGATATTTCTTGTACATCAAATGGGTATTGAAATAATCAGGTATGAAAATAAGCAGAAACTGAAAGGATCATAGGATTTAAAGCCAGAAGGAACCTAAAATATCATCTAAACCAATGCTTTTATTTTACAAATGGAGAAACTGAGGCCCAGAAACATGAGGCGATTTGCCCAAGAACACACAAGAAGTAGAAGAGTCAGGATTTGAACCCAATTCTAGTTGTCTAGAAAATATATCTGGTTAAGAAAATTGTGTCTGAGAATATAATTTGGAATTTTGGATCATCTAACAAGGACTAATTGAAATCTATTCACCTTCTATCTTTCAAAGCTAATCAAAAAGGCCTTAAATTGAAAAGGAAGTAGGAAGGAGAAAACTGTCTACACCAAACCAAATAACTTAGAAGCACCTAGCATATTGGATGAAGAGAAACAGTAGAGACACTAGAGGGAAACAGTAGAGGGAAACCAATACACTAGGTTAACTGACCAACAAAGAGAAAACTGGTTTCTAGAATCAAAATGTTGAAAACATTGAATGAAAAAGACCATTTCATTTTAGAATTTGTGATAAAAAAAAAAGGAGAGGGAAACTGGCTATATACTCCCATATGCCCTGGATTTTGGGAGAAGAGATTGTAAAGGGTTCACAGAAAAGATGGGTGGGATCCCATGGACTAAAATTCTATGGGGGAGTCAATAGGGGAATTCCGTTCAGGTGGAATGGAAAACTCCCAAGAACAAAGTTCTGAAGATATAAAGAAATAGTTTGATAAAGAACAAAAAGTGAAGAGCAAAGCTAAGGCAGAAGGAACCCATCAATCGACTTAGATTTTAAAAAGACATGAACAAAAGGTTTAAGTAACGGAGTTTCAATGCAAAAGTATTGCCTTGATCTAACAGACCACCCATGCAACCCCCAGCCCAGACCTCACATCTATCATCTCACATCTATCTATGGAGAAAGTCATCCCCACCAATTGCCAACCAGCTATCACCCACAGGGCAGACAAGCCAGCCTGTCTGAGTGAGGCAGAGGAAGAGAGAAAGGGCAACATGTGTCAGCCCAGTCAAACCACCACCACCACCTAGACCTCCATGACATTTTATGGAGACAGCCTAGGACCCTTAATACAAGAGCCTTGGGTATGGCAGTAATTCCAGCCCAGTACCCACAGCCATCATTTTAGGAAGTAACCCTTGTGAAGCTGCAGCTGCAGCCTGGCCCCCTCATCTACAGGCGTTATGGCCACAACTAATGAAGGCTAAGAAAAGAAAATTCTTGCCACCCAAGTCCTTGACACTCACATGGCTCAACATCAGAAACTGACATGATGTTGTCAGTGAAAATGAAATGTAAAAAGAGGCATTAGCATTTGCTTTCCTGACTCGCAGTTGAAACCTTCCGTATATGTTGTCTCCTCAGTTAAATGTGAGTTTCTGTAGAGCAGAGCCTGTCTTGTTGTTATGTTTATATGCACACAGTGAGTGAATAATAATTGCTTTGTTCATTCATTCAAGTTTATCAGGAGTGCTAAGGATGAAATGAATCTGGGAAGGACAACAGAAAGGGTTTATAGCTGTTTTTGTTATATTGGGGAAAAGAGAGGAATTAAAAATAGGCTAGTATTACTGCAAAGGGTAGATGGGAGATGGGACAAGGATAAGGAACTCTGGAGAGTAGATACAGTTGTTGGACTATTATTTTGCTTGTTTTCTCTGCCTAGGTACATGATCTTTGGACTAGAAAAAACAGAATGAAAATAACTCTTAGTAAGTTGATACTTAAGTAGGGAGATCATAATGAGTACTTTAAATTTTGCAGTGTTTTAGCCTACTATCTCTATTCTCCAGATGAGGAAACTGAGGCTGAGAGAAGTTAAGAGACTTGCCCAAGATCACACAGCTAGTTTCTGAGGCAGGATTTGAATCCAGATCTTCCTGACTGAAGTCAGGGCCAATACCTTATGCACTACTCCGCCTGGTTGCCTAGAGTACAAGCTGCTCACTAGAATGCCCCTGGAGAACTTCGATAAATTCCAGTCACCAGGCTCAAGTCAGCAGCTACATGGCTCAGTGAATAAAGCACTAGGCCTGGAGTCAGAAAGACCTGAGTTCATAATTCTGTCTCAGACACTAGCTGTGTGACTCTGGGCAAGTCACTTAGCCCTGTTTGCCTCAGTTTCCTCATCTGTAAAGTAAGCTGGGGGAGGAAATGGCAAAACCACTCCAGTATCTTTGCCCCTCCCCCAAAAAAAGAAGGTGTGGGGGGTGGTCACAAAAAGTCTGACAAGACTAAGCAACAACCACAAAGACCCATTGTTGGTGATTTCTGAAAGACAATGGAGAAACTAGAAAGGAACTAAGGGGAATAGAGAAAGGCAAATGGATGATTATTGAGCATTTTTTTATGGACAGCTAAGTGGCACAGTGGATAGAGGACCAGGCCTGAAGTCAGTAAGACCTGAGTTCAAATCCAGCCTCAGACACTTAGGGAGCTATGTAAGCCTGAGCAAGTCACTTAACCTTGTTTGCCTCAGTTTCCTCATCTGTAAAATAAGCTGGAGAAAGAAATGGCAAACCACTCCAGTATCTTTGCCAAGAAAACCCCAAATGGGGTCATAAAGAATTGGGTACAACCACAAAAGGACTGAACAACAAAAATAAATGGGGTGAGCTAGAGTGAGAAGTTAAGGTTGTCAGTCAGGATTATGGTGCCCTGGACACAAGAGAAGATGAGCCGACGGGTAGATTTCAGAGGAAAGAAAATGAGCTTTGTTTTGTGGCATATTAAGATGAAATCAATCTCCAAGTGATTTCATTTCTGGTCTCATTGTCCAACTCTCTGTGACCCCATTTGGGGTTTTCCTGGAAAAGATACTGGAGTGGTTTGTCATTTTCTTCTCCTGCTCATTTTACAGATGTGGAAACTGAGGCAAACAAGGTTAAGTGACTTGCCCAGGGTCACAGGACTAGTAAATGTCCCTGGGTCTCATTTGTATAGATTTTATCTAATCTAAAATATGGTGTCATTGTCTTGAGAGAAATTATTCAGACTGCCACAATATAGGCTTTTTTCTCTTCTGTTGATGTTGAAATGCTACTTAAAGTTTTTATGCAAAGTAGAGAGAAAACAAGTGAGCACCCGATTAATTTATACTGACAATACTTAGGTGAATCAGCTTCCGGAAGACCTGCTCCACCCAAGCCCAAATTATCTGCCAGTGAGCTCTGATGACTAATTGCCATATGATCAGTGCTTGGTCCTGGGCCCTATGGAAAGGTACAGGGGGACAGTTGTTACTGTTGAGTCTTTTCAGTCATGTCTCACTCTTTGTAACCCCATTGGTTTGCCATTTCTTTCATTTTTACAGATGAGAAACTGAGATAAACAGGGTTAAGTGACTTGCCCAGGGTCACACAGCTAGTGAGTATCTGAGGCTGGATTTGAACCCATTAAGATAAGAATTCCTGATTCTAAGTCCAGTGCTCTATCCACTGTGCCACCTACATGCCCACATAGGGACAATAGTTTAATGGAAAAAAAGACTTTTTCCTGGGTTCTAGTTCTGGTCTATCTCCTGACTAGCTGTGTGACCTTGAGTAAGTGAATTCACTTCCTTAGCTTTCATTTGTAAAATGATGAAGTTGGAGTTGATTCTTAATGTCCTTTCCATCTTTATAAGTCCCTAAGGTTGCAGACTGAAAAATAGACCTGAATCACTTTAATGGGAAGATGTAGAAAAAATCCCTGATGTAAAAAATGTATACTCTCCATAAAATCATCTCTGCCTGCAATAAATTTTCTGATGCCATCCTAGCTTGACCACGGCCACAAAAAGGGACCTTTCCCCTGGTTTTGTCAGCATGACTTTCTTCCTCCCTCATTTTTGTCATTTTTCTCCCTTTCGCTCTTGGATGGCTGAATGAGTCAGAAGGAGAGTCAAAAAGTTGAGACATAGAGCGCCCCTAGGTATTTGATCAGTCTCCTGTGTTCCCTATTTTTCATAATTCATTTTTCTGGTTCTTGCAGCTCTAAATCCTATGAGCCTATGATTTACAGAAAGGCATTCATAAAAACCACACTAGATAAGGAGGCATAGATGAGTTGCAATTAACACCAATGCCAATAGGATCACGTCACTACTAAAGTATTCTCCATCAAATGACCGAAGTTAGTGTATTGGTAGGGAGAATGGTGAAAGAACTACCCATATGGTTTCATTTCTTTAAGCCCCAGGACTTGCAGAAGTAGCAGGCGCCAACACTAGAACCTTCTTCTTCATCTTTCCAAGTGTGGGTTTCTGAGAACAATAAAGGAACAGAAGGAAATAAGCATTGATTAAGGACCTACTATGTGCTGGGTACTTTACAAATGGGACTTCATCTGATCTTCACAACCCTGGAAGGTAGGAACTACTATTATCCCATTTTACAGTCTAAACTGCCTTTTCCTGCCTTGTGTTTTCATTTGGCAAAGAGATTAAGGGTTGCTGGTTGAGATGGTTTCTGATAACTCTCAACCTTTTCATTAAAGCAACTACTTTAGATCAATTAAATTTCTGTAAGAAATGGTGACTATCAAAACCAATATCTTTATCTTTGTCCCCTTCCCATTTTTTTTTTTTTGGCATTAACAGTTTATATAAATAAGTTGGTTTGGAGCTTTTATAATTCCGTGGTATTGATCACCTCCTCAGTGTTGAGACAGAGGTGAATAACTGAAACAATGAGCTGATGAATGGAATGCCTCGCCAAATGGGGCTATCATGATGAACAAGTTACTGGGACCCCACATGCAAAAAGTTGATCAATAAGGACTTCCACACAACAGCCAATCAGTCAGTCAATAAATGTTTATTAAGCACCTATTATGTGCCAGACACTATGCTAAGTCCTAAGTAGGTTCTCAACTGCTGTGGGATAGTATGGGCCACTGAATGGTGTCTGATTTTGAATTGGTCAGTATACAGGATGTCAGTAGTCACCTTAAGAAGGATGATTAAACTTTTTCATTCTGATAGAGGGAGGGTTGACTTTAGGGAGAACTTCTCTTCTTTGTGAATTTGACCTGACAAGAATGTGAAATTCTGAGAAATCTGATGTCTCTCAATGAGCACCTTTGATACATGATTTGTATGGGGATAATTAATCTTCCCTCTGAAACATGTTGGCTACTTGGATATTGAACACAATAACTGTCACCATAGATTGCTATATGGCAGATTTCATTGTGACATATTGGATTTTAAAAAATACTAGTTACTGATTGTTGTCCTCAAAGAAGACCAAAATGATATCACTATGCTAGAGTCAACTTTCAGTGTGTCTGACTGTGGCTAATCAAACTAATATGAGCTAGGAATGTTCTGCCACAGGTTGGGTACAAATAGTCCACGTAAACATTTGAGGTAGATTTTAAAAATAACCAACTGCCAAAGATATATAATGCTATCTTCAATCTTTATCTCTTCTATTTAAGCACTGATTGTTTTCTTTGGCCTAAATAGTCAATGGCCTAGCTTCACATAGCAGATTCTGAAATGACTTGTTAACTAGTAATTTCCTTTCTATTAAAATCTAATTAATTTCACTTTTTCTAATGTTACTTGGTTTTCATTGTGTTGAGTGCCTTCCAAAACTTTTTTTGAAGAAAGTATCCATGATATACAGGTGTGAAGTTTTTGAATATTCTATGATTCTTCAACTTCTTAAATATCAGTATAAGATCTGCAGTGCTTGATAACTGAGTGTCCCACAAAATAAATAATGTGTCTTACTGACCCGTTAAGTTTCCTGCTATTTCTCATTTGCTCAAACATCATGTTCCCATATCACTGCCACGTCAATAACAATGACACGGCAAGTTTCCAACAATAAAATAGGCTGGCTCCAGAATAAGTGATTTAACATGTGGGGAGGGACTTGGTACATGAGTT
The DNA here is from genome assembly GCF_011100635.1 of Trichosurus vulpecula. Classification (NCBI taxonomy): domain Eukaryota; kingdom Metazoa; phylum Chordata; class Mammalia; order Diprotodontia; family Phalangeridae; genus Trichosurus; species Trichosurus vulpecula. Next base: position 178,208,343 of record NC_050574.1, read on the forward strand.
AGTTGCAGCACAGTGTTAGCAGATGTAATTAAATGGATTGACTGTGAATTTTGGGGGTAAAACATGTGAAGTATTCTTTTTTCTGCTTGATAAGCAACACTTCAGTAACATGGAATAGTTTCTACTATTAGTTTAAACACAGGAAGGAGCTAAGCAATTTAAAGAAATGTGGACGGCTCTGCAGCAAAAGCTTTCCAGGCATCAGGAGGCTTCCTGAAGGGCTAAAACTGAAATTGGAATTATAAACTAAAAAGAAAATCCCTCAGTGGGTCAATCCCAAATCAACATGGATAGGTTCTGGTGCCATAAACACGACACTTGTTGGGGGTCATAAGATAACCAGGGACGATGAGGTAGACTCCAGACATATAGAGGACCACAAGAATCAAATTAGAACTGGGCAACTTGAAGTTAGAAAGATAAAGTACCGTGAAATCTAGAATACAGCAGTTTCCTTTCTAAAATAAATTAGATCTGTGGTTTCATCTCAGTAGGGAATTTTTTTAAATTTATTTTTTATTTTTAGTTTACAGCACTCAGTTCCACAACTTTTTGAGTTCCAAATTTTCTCCCCCTCCCTCACCTCCCCCTTCCGTCCCCAAGATGGTACGTAATCTGATATAGGTTGTACATATACCTTCACATGAAACTTATTTTCACAATAGTCAAGTTGTAAAGAAGAATTATAACCAATGGAATGAACTATGAGAAAGAAGAAACAAAAACAAAGAAGAGAAAAATAAAAGAGCAAGCAAATAGTTTGCCTCATTCTTCATTCAGACTCTGTAGTTCTTTCTCCAGATGTGGACAGCTCTTTCCATCATGAGTGTAGGGATATTTTAGTAGGGAAATTTCCCTACCAATGCCAGCTGGCACATTCCCTGCCACTGACAGTCTTAGAGAGTTACCCTAGGGCATTGCAAGGTTGAGTAACTTATTGTGGCTCACACAGCCAGTGTGTGAAAGGCAGGTCTTGAACCTAGGTCTTCTTGGCTGCAATACCTCTTCTCTACTCTGCCACATCTCTTTCTTTTTGGGGCACATCTAATTACTGTGCATAGCTGTATATTCTTTTTCCTTGTCAATAAATAACCTCGATTAAGGCCAAGAGAACTGAGATGTAGTAAATAGAAAATAAGATTAGGCACCAGATTCAAATCCCAAATACAGAAAAAATAGTAGCAAAGAAAGATGGTAAAGTCTGTGGTTATAGTGAGGGTTACATAATTAAAGGATTAAAGTACACTTGATCTCTGAAATCAATAAGCTAAAAAGGCTCAGGGATCCAGAAGGCTACGTGGGACTGAATGCTACAAGCCAAAGGAGGACAGGGTGAATAGCAGTGAATATAGTTAGTTCTGCTATGAAAGTGACATATGCATTCCAAAAACCATTGTATTGTGTTTTACAAATTACTTTCATTTGATCTTCATAGCAATTCTGAGAGGTATATGCTATTATAATCCCCATTTTACAGTGGAGGAAATTGAGGCAGACAATGGTTAAGTGACTTGCCCAGGGTCTCACAGCTAGTGTCTGGGGTCAAATTTTAACTCAGGTCTTCCTGATTCCCCGCCCAGTGCTCTATCCATGGTGCTACCTAGCTGCCTAGCTGTGTTAGTATTTATCTCTCTCTTATGTTGCTTAAGACTCAGTTCAGGTATATTCTACCTCAGACTTATTGAGACTAAGAAAGAGTTGGGTTTTTTTTTCCCACCCTCCCCTTTAGGAGTAATGGCAACAAAGATATGAACTGCTTGCTGGGTGAGACTGAGACTGGATCTTAGGACCCTAGGTGCCTTTTCTGCTTTGTGTTTGTTTCCCTGGGCACAGGTTATCAAGTCATGATCTGAGATGGGTGTTTCTGGCCTTGGTGGCTGCCTCCTGAGTTTGAGAGGTTTGGTCTCACTGAGAGGGTCAGGTGTTAGCAGAAAGAGGTGCTTCAGGCATCTCTACTCCTTCTCTGAAGAGATGACCATTGACAGAAGGATCAGCCGTGCTTACCTCCAGAAAGAAGGGATCTTGAGTAAATTGCTCAGACTGTACATAGCTATGGTGAAAGTGAAAAACCTACCCAGTGGTACCACAGAGTGTTTCATGTTGTAAGTATCAACTTCCTAGTAGAGTATAATAGGAATGATGGGTTACTGTTTGATGATTTAAGTATAGGTCAAGGCAAGCTTCTTAATTTTTTGTGTTGGGTTTTTTTTTTTTTTTGCAGCATGTGTGTGTGTGTGTGTGTGCACACGCGCATGTGTGTATTAGAAGAAATAAATAGCCATCCTATACCTGATCTACTACATTTACATGACTTTAGAAGCCATCTAGCCTCACTATAAATGAGATCCATAATCATTCACAAGACTTTAGTCTAGTTACCCACCCTGAAAAAGCTAAATGGATGAAGAACATCTATTGTCCATACTGTGTTATGAAGGTGGGTAGATAATCCGTATTGTATAAACATTGCAAATAGACAATGACTAGGCCCAGAATTAGACAGGAGGAATATATTGTCTTTAGGAAACTGTACCGTGCTTTTAATGACCCTCAAATTCTCCCCAAAACAAAAGCCCATTCAAAGTATAGTTAAAGAATATCTAAGAAGGAAATGAGCATACTTTAAAAATGTTTTTTTCAATAAAACACTAATATATTTTCTCTCCCACCTCCTTTCCTCCATTGAAAATCAAAATAAAAACTAACCACTTTTAATAAATATGCATGGTCAAGCAAAGCAGATTTCTGCCATAAATTTGCACTTCAAGTCCATCATTTCTCTGTCAGTAGGTGAGTGGAATGTTTCATCACGGGTCCTCTGAAATTGTGGTTATTTATTACGTCGATCAGAACTTTAGTTTTTCAGATCAGTTTTAGGACTGGTTCAATATTCTTTTCTAGTTGTTGACTAACGATGCCTTTAATTATTATTAAGATATATTCTAGAATTTTTCCAGGAATCAAAGCCAAGGTGACTGCCCTATGGTTTGCAGACTCTACATTCTTACCTATTCTGAAATTTAGAGAAGCATTTGCCCTGCCTCAGTCCAGTGGCCTCTCCCATTCTCCAAGATCATTCAAAAATCATTGAAAGTAGCTCAGCAATAACATGAACCAGTTCTTTCAGAGTCCTTTTGAGGGCTCTGGGTGTAAAGACCCACTAGGTTATCTAGGCCCAGGACTTGATCTCCTTAAAGGCATCTGTTATCTCCCTATTTACCTTGGGTGTCAGCTCTCTGTTAGTCATTCTTATTATGTCCTTTCTAATACTATGGTTATTCTCCTGGGCAGAGATAACAGGAGCAAATTCCCTAAATTGATTTTTTTAAAAACTGAATTTTAGATTTAGAAGGACATTTAGGGCCAATTCAAGCCTCCAAAAGAATCCCAGCTATAACACACCCAACAAGTTGTCATCCAGTTTGAGAAACTGCAAAACGAGGGACCACTCATTATCTCCTGAGGCAACCCATCTCCCTTGTTTTTGTTGTTCCGTCATGTCTGACTCTTCCCTACCCAATTGGGGGATTTCTTGGCAAAGATACTAGAGTGGTTTGCCATCTCCTTCTCTAGCTCATTTTACAGATGAGGACATTGAGGTAGATGAGGGTTAAGTGACTTTGCCCAAGATCACACAGCTAGTAAGTATCTGAGGTTATATTTAATCTCAAATCTTCCTGACTCCAGGCCTGGTGCTCTATCCACTGTACCACCTAGCTGCCCTGCCTGGCATGTAGTAAATGCTTAATAAATGTTTATTGATTGATTCATTGTTCTGAAGTCTTGTAATATGCTTTCCCAAAATCTAGGGGTCACATCAGACTAATCCCAGAGCTCCTCTCTTCTACCACAAATTTTAAGATATAAGGGGCACTTCCTCAATTTTCCACCATTTTCACGCTAACCACCAGTAACCTTGCCAGAAATACTTGGTCCCAAATAGTGATTTCCTGCCTTTTCCTATGGCAGGAAAGCCTTCTCATCCTCAGCAAAAGTTTCTTCAAGTAAAACGATAGGTAAATAAGGTTCTGAAAAAAAAAAGATTTTAGAGAAAAAGATACCAGTGTAGACTGTTGAACAAGTCTCTTTTATTGGAATTGAAGCATCAGTGAGTAGACCACCTTCCACTGATGAGGTTAAAGAAAAATGATGAGGGTCAGGAACCATAGGTTTCTAGAGGTGCTCAAGACCCCAATCACCGACACACCAGGTTCTGCCAAATGAATTCGACTCAAGCCTTCTCAGGCAAAGAAAAAGACAGAGTTTATTAAAGATTCACCATATTGGGTTGTCTTAAGAAATCTCACCCTTTGTGACCCTTGTTTTCACAAGTGGGCCAGATTCAATCTACAGAGCCTATATCGATAAGGGAAGGCTTATGGCCTCAGGGGAAGGCCAAATCTAGTGGGAAGATTCAAGGAGAGTTCAAGGGGGTTCTCAGAGACTGTACCCCCATCACCATATCTGGACTTGCAGATTGCAACAACTAACTCCCTTTCACACAAACTCACTAGTCAGGCTGAGTGTCCTTTCTTTGTTGTCAGTTATGTGACTGGAAAATGATTTAAATTAATTTGATCTCTGTTCTATAAGCAATAGTTGTCTTGTTGGTTTCTTGGACTCTGCCTCACAAGACTTGCTTAGAAGCCTCTAGAGACATAAAGAGGTGCAAGTCAGAATCTAGAATGGTTTAAACGGAATCCAGCCTTTTAGGTCTGGGTTTTTGTTTTTTTGTTTTTTTCACATTTCTTCATTGGATAATGTGAAACTCTCACTGTGGACCAGATGCCAGATCCTGGAAGAGATAGTTCTCTGCCCAAAGCAAATTACTTTTCTCCATGAAGAGTGGAGGACTCCAGAAGTATGGCACAGAACCTTTTCGCTCCAGTTTCAATTAATCTCAAGCTGGTGGTAGCAGGTGAGCAAGATTTCTTTCCTGCCTGTAAAAAGGGGAAAGAAAGGGGGAAAGAGATGTCTTTCCTCCTGGAAACTGCACACGGTTCTCATAAGGGCTAGCTAGGAATTTCATAATTAATAAGTAATTTTACATAGGATTTTAGACATATATGGTCTCTCCCTGATAAACCTAATGAAACTGATTTATGTAGATGGAATTGGTTTAAAAATTGTTTTATAATTACAGCTTTGGGGATGAGAGAAATGAGTCACCGTCACAAAGACTAGAAAAATCAGGGCATCATACTCATATAGATGGCCCAGTGGAGAGTGTCCTGGACTGGAGGTAGGACTAGAGTTTGAATCCTGCCTTAGGCAATTACTAGCTGTGTGACCCTAGGCAAGCCACTTAATTTCTCTTAGCCTTGGCTTCCTTTTGGTAAAATGAGGAGATAAAAATGGCTCCAATCTCACAAACAAGATAAAGTGGAGATAATCAGAGGGAAAGCTCTAGCATTAAGGGATTAGGAAGCCTCAGATATTTAGAAGGATTTAGGAAAAGATTCCTTTAAAAACTGGGATTTTAGCTGGGATTTGAAAGAAGCACAGGAAAGAACAGGCTTAGAGACTAGCCAGTGAAAATGGCTAGAGATGAGAAGAGTCTTCTGCAAGGAATAGCAAGGGAACAGTTTCCTTAGATTGCAGAATTAAGGCTGGGAAAGGGGGAGTAGAACGTAAGAAAACGAAAGGCAGGAATGGATCACATCAAGGAGGGCTTTGAACACCGAACAGCATATTTTATATTTGATCCTAGAAGTGAAAGGGAGCCGCTAGAGTTCACTCTGAGTGGGAGGTGGAGGTGGTAGCATGGTCACTCACATCTGTGCTTTAGGAAGATTAATTTGTGAAGATTAACAAGAATGGGGAGAAATTTGAGGCAGGATTAGAGGAATTTTCTGACAGTTTGGGTCAAATCTCCTTAGTTCCCCATTCAGCAGTGTGCAGTACAGAGAAAAGATGACTGGATTTGGAGGCAGAAGGACTGGATACAAATGCTGGCAACACCTCTATTTAGTGCCAGTATTGGCTTAGGTAGAGTCATTTAAACTCTCTGGTCTCAGTTTCCTCATTTGTAAAATGAGGGAGTTAGACTAGAAGGTGAGTCCTAAGTTTACCAACCATTGTTCCTAAGGTTCTGCCATCATCTCTGCTTTGGAATGTGTTTATTTCAGGACCTCCTACTATGTACACTATTCTAGTGCTGGGAGATACAAAGCTAAAAGAAAAATGGAACAGTATCTCCCCCACCCCTTCACTACTATTGCCTTCCCTCTTGAGATTCCCTCCTATTTACCCTTATATATTTTGTATATCCTTAGTTGTTTGCACATTGTCTCTCGCATGAGAATTTGAGCTCTTGGAAGACAAGGTCCCTGTTTTGCCTTTCTCTGTTTTGCACACATAGCCGAGTGCCCGGTATATTTATTATTGTTCATTTGTTTCAGTTGTGTCCTACTCTCTGTGACCCCATTTGGGGTTTTCTTGACAAAAATACTAGAGTGGTTTGCTATTTCCTTCTGCAGCTCATTCTACAGGTGAGGAAAGTGAGGCAAACAGGGTTAAATGACTTGCCCAGGGTCACACAGCTAGTAGATGTATGAGGCAGGGTTATGAACTTGAGTCCTCTTCACTCTAGGCCTGGTGCTTTATGCATTGTACCACCTAGAAGCTTAGTATATAGTAAGGGCTTAATAAATACTTGTTCATTGACTTCACTGACTTCCCTCACCTCAGGCTCTAGAAGCCCTAGAGTCTAGGTTCCAGATTCCGGCCTCCCTAGCCCACAGGATCCACCTACTTGTGGTATTATTCCCCCACCTCCCTAAAGAAGGCAGAGACGAATTTGGACCTGCCCTTAGAGGTAAAAGTGGGAGGGTCCAGGTGTTGATTTAAAAGGAGGAGAACTGGGCTTGCTTCCCTACAGGTAGCAGTACACTGAACCTGTCAGAATGTCTACAGATGGAGAAACCCAGAGCTGAACACTAGAACCTGCTAACTGCCCTGCCAGAACCTGTGAGTTCCTGTGACCTGATCTCCAGACTCCTGAGTTCTTTGGCTTGGGGCTCAATTTCTTGAATTCTCCACTGCTCTCTCAGCCCAGGACTCCACTTCACCTCAGACCCTCCACAGCCTTTGCGCTAATGGGCAAGGTGTGTGCTGTGATCTACCCATCCTCCAACCCCTACCCCTACCCCTCACACAGTTTTGCGTTGGGAGAGGTGAGAGGGACTAATGCGGCCTACACTATCTTAAGGGCACTGCTTGCTTTTGCTTGGAAGGGCTTGACAGGTCCCAGGGACTGGAAAAAGAAGGGGGAAAATGGGGTTTGGAGGGATTCTACAGAGTAGAGAAAGCAAGGAATATGAGTTTGAAATCTGTTCATTAGAATCCCTCTGTCCCTAGGTTTTATTAATTTCTTAATAGGTGAAGAGGTCTATCCTGATATCAATTTTACCAATTCAACTGTCTACAAAAAATTTATAAAAATTCCAGCTGAGTGTGAATATCTGAGCCCAGATCTGTTGTGGGAAGGAGGGAGGGACAGAATTTATCTTGGAACTTGACAGTGGGGAAGAACTGAAGAAGGATGAAATCATGGTCTTGGGGAGCTGCCTTCTGTTTTAGCTCCTTCAGCTGATGTCATTCAGACCTAGGTCCCTTTTCTCCAGAAAGGGAATTTACTCCTTGGGTTTGGGAGTGGAGGGCAAAGTGAAGTCTTGGCTTCTGGACTGGAATTGTTTTACAGCCAAAGGAAAGTAACTGAAGGATCTGAGGTTTCTTGATCAAATGAGATCAAATAAGAGAAATGAGAGAAATAACTGTAAAGTGCTTTTGCAGAGTGCATGACACATAGTAAGTGCTCAAAAGATGCTTGTTCCCTTAGTGGTTCATTGGAATGTCTGTTCCTTCTGGCTACTCTGAATCGCCCTGCCAAAACTTTTGGGAACCGAATCATCCATTTAAAAGAAGTTTTGCTTAGTCTGCCTCTCTGTGTGTTTGTCCAGTGCTTTTCTTAAGAAGTAGCAAAGAAATCCTAAGCTCTTTCCCTAAGGAAAGGGAACAAAAGAAAAGTGGTCTTTGGGTTAAGGGAAGGGGAAGGTTATTTTTCCATCCATACTCCAGATATCATCCCTGTTCCACTTATCTTTCCCTGTCTTTAAGGTTGTATAAATGAGAGAGAGGGAAGTCAGAAGAGATTTCTGCAGAACTGTCAGCTTGACCTCAGACTCCACAAAAGACCAATTTTCAACTCATTTGATCTTTCTTCCCTTTTCAGGAGAAATCAGAAATTTACTCTGTTGAGTTCAATGGAACAAAAGACATTGAAACATTAGACAAGCATAATGGCAAAGGCAAGTGGAAGCAATGCTTCAGAAACCACAAGAAGGACCAGCAGAAAGAACTCAAGAAAGACCTTGATCTGGTCAGTTGTCCTAAGTTGACTGGAGGCACCTCGGCTAGGTTTCTCCTACTTTTTTTCAGCGCACTTTTGCTCTGCCAAGGAAACAGATGGCTTAGAGTTGAAATAGAGTTGAAATTTTAACAATCTAGTGCATTTTGCAGATGAGGAAACTGAGGAACAGAGATTGTCACACTAGTATTAATTAGTAGAATCAGGATGCAAATACCTATCCAGATTCTAAATAAAATCCAGTGCTTTCCTAATTAAGTATGCTGTGTTGTCCATAGGACCCAAGACCTGCTTTGATCTGCCCCTTTTAAAACTTCTTGCAAAAGAAAAATCCACTGGCTGAGGTTTTTTTTTTTTAAAAATACACCTCAGGTGACTCAGTAGATAGAGTAACAGCCCTAAAGGCAGGAAGACCTGAGTTCACATGTGGCATCAAGACACTGGCTGTGTAACCCTGGGCAAGTCACTTAATCCCCATGGCCTTCCCCCAACTCCTACAAAAAATGCACCTAGGTAACTTTAAAAATTAATTTATTTTTTTAAGAAATGCACTCAATTAGCTGAATGAGACAGTGGGATATAGTGCTGGGCCTGGAGTGAGGAAGACTTGAGTTCAAATGTGGCCATAGAAATTCACTAGCTCTGTGACTCTGGCAAGCAAGTCTCTGAACCTGTATTTGCCTCAATTTCCTCATTAGCAAAATGAGAATAATAGCCCCAACTTCCAGGGTTGTTGTGAGGATCAAATGAGATAATTGTATAGTATTTAACACAATTATTATATTCAATATAACATAATAAGCACATACCACAGGCTGTTTAAATGGTAGCTATTGTTAATGTTGTTTATTATTAAATTTGTTCCATGTTAAAATTAGGCTGATACAATCTTTGCCTGGAGGCCATCTTTACTAGAAGGTGTCTGTAGTCCCCAAGAAGACACTATAACATAGAACTCAGAGACTGAGTTATGCTTATCAGCAAGGTCATTGACCCAGGGTTTTGCTCCAATTGGGCAATCCACTAATACACAACTTCTCTGTTTCTATTTACCTTATTTTAAATGAGAAGAATTCCTGAGGGTAAGATGAGGAAGGGTGTACTTAAATCTTGAGTGGAGAATTCCAGTGTGCAAATATTTCTAATCTTTGAACCTTAAATTTTAAGCTGCCTGGGGCAATGAGATGTTAACTGACTCAGCCCAAGATCAAATTGCACAGCCATTAGGTGTCTGAAGCTAGACTTGAATCCAGGTAATACTGACTTCCAAGGCCCCTTCCTGTTCTGGGATTCTATGGCGTGAATCTAGTTTTGCCTCATTGTACCAATGGCTCATGAGAAATATATTCACTTAATTTAAGCAACCTCTTATTCATACAGTTCTCTTTTCTTTCCCTCTTGAATTTTAGGGTGACCACAAACTCAGCACTAAGGAATTAGAAGAAAAGTATGGAACAAATGTCGTCAAAGTAAGTCACTGAGAGGATGAAGGACCAACATCAGGGATTTGATCCATTGTCTGTTAGGGGGTGAGGAAAGGTGGGAAACACCTTTAGTGTCAGTAATTCACTACAGCAACTTAGAGTAAAGCTAGTGTCACAGGTGAGTTTGTTTAGCTCCTTGATAAGAAAGGTTACCTGGTTCTCCCTGATGTCCCTTGACTGGGACACGGATTTAGTCATCAGTAAATTTGGAAGGGAACCCCGAATGATGGGAAGGATGTAATGTCTCTAAGGACTAAACTTTATCTCGGTTGCTTAAACAAGGGTTATTCTTGTCCTTGTGTTTCTGGGGGTTTGTGGGAGGAAAGAAGGATGTATGTTCTCCCTCCTTGATTAGAAGAGGTAGTACCATCAATAAGGTCACAAGATGGTTTCAGAGGCAAGATCTGAATCCAGGTTTTCTGACTCCAGGGCTACTACTATCTTGTTTTGATCTCTTCTCTGTAAATCCTCACTCTCCCCCCAAGAAAAGATATTTCCTTCTCTTTATATAGGCATACAGGATAGATCTTTGGGAAATCTAAATTGGGCTTTCCCTTGGAAAAAAAACAGAAATTAAAAGTAAAAGCTATATGACATCTAGGAGCTTCAAAAGCCAGGATTTTCCTCTTTTTTTTGTACTTTTCTTTGTTTTGTTTTTGGAGGGGGGAAAGCAGGGCAGTTGGGGTTAAGTGACTTGCCCAAGGTTACACAACTAGTGTGTAAGTGTGTCAGGTGTCCAAGGCCAGATTTGAACTCAGGTCCTCCTGACTCCAGGGCTGGTGCTCTACTCACTGTGCCACCTAGCTGCCCCCAAAGCCAGGATTTTCACTCCAAATACAGGGATCCCTCCAACCCCCCACCAAAAATGAAACAAAACAAAGCAAAACAAAAAACCTTACTCCCTAAAGTCCTACAGCCACTAGACTAAGAGTGTCCAGTCATTCTTTAACACTTTCCCTGGCTTTGTCTTTGCAGGGTCTCACTAGCACAAGAGCTTCAGAGATCTTGGCTCAGGATGGCCCCAATGCCCTTACTCCCCCCAAAGAAACTCCAGGAATCATCAGATTCCTCAAACAAATGGTGGGTGGATTCTCCATACTTTTGTGGGCAGGAGCTGTCCTGTGTTTCATTGCATATCTGATTGAGTTTTCAAAGGACAAGTCTGCCTCCATGGACAATGTAAGTACCTAAAAAGCTTCCTGCCATGATTTTTGTCATTGGCTTCTCTGTCAGAGAAGGGATACCAGAGGCTAAGGGTTCTCATAGACAGAGTCCTGGTCTGATGGTCAGGAAAACAGGGAATCCAATCCTGATTTCTGTCATGGAATCACTCTTGAGTGGGGTCATGTTGCTAGACTCCTCCAGACTGCAGTTTCTACATCTATAAGAGTTGTAGGTGGAGATGTACTTAGGGCTGCTGTTTCTATGCCACAGAGGTGAAACAGGAAAGCCTCTTGGGTTCCCAAGGAACAAAGGTCCTGTATCAATATGCAGCATCCTTGGGCTCTAACTTCATCCTCTCAAGACCAACTTCCTCAATTCTTAATTTAATAAGTGAAACATTTAGGGAAGCCTTTAGGAGATTCATAGGACCTGGCAGCTAAAAATGTATGAAATGATTCCCCACTGACCTGTATAACAAATACTTGGGCATCTAACTTGCTTGCACATTGAGGTTCTCACCCTCTGAGGCACCTGGTTCTTTTTGAGGAGAGCTTCTCTGACATAGGTACCATTTCCTGTTCTTGAAGTTCTATTTAGGTGTTGTACTCATCGTGGTGGTCATCTTCACTGGGATGTTTGCTTATTACCAGGAGGCAAAAAGCACCAACATCATTGCCAGCATCACTAAAATGATTCCTCGGGTAAGTAGCTCAAAATTCCCTTGACCTGTGTCATGGCACACACCACTTATTGCTACTTCTAAATCTTCATATAATTCTGCCTGGTTTGTTCTTTCACTCAAAGTGCCACCTAAGAAGTTCGAACAATAACAATGAGTTTTTACTAGGACAGAGAATGACCTTGGGGGATGAGTCTGTACTCATTCTGCCCCTTTCCTCTCCCCAGTTCTTTGCCTGCCTGCATTGATGTTGCCACTAGAAGGCTGGCAGAATGGCTTAACCTAATGCCCTTTCCATTGCACAGAATGATCTTCCTATGGCAGGTTTTCTGTATTATGTTTGAAACTGATCATTTTCCTCCATAGTGGCCAAAGGAAATGCTGACTTTAATTGGTGAAGGCTAAGGGGAGTTGGATTCCATCTTTGCATAAAGAAGGGAAAAATCTAGCTCATCACTGGTACAATTATGACTTATATCACATAAAGAAGTGGGCACCAAGGGTATAGCACTGGAATTGGAATCAGGAAGACTTGGCTACCTCATGATACACGATCTTAGGGCAGTCACCGAACTTTCTCTGGGCATCTGTGTTCTCAGCTTTGTAATATGAAGGTATTAAATTTGTTGTACCTTAACTGAAGAACTGTAAAATTCCTTATCGTTATAAATCTAAGATCCTGGATTTTAACTGTTTTCACTGTCCAACTTAATAATCTTCCTATCCTCTACAGTTAGCATCAATTCCTGCAGGCAGCTGTTGCTCTCTTTCTGTCTCTCTGTCTCACTGTCTGTCTGTCTGTCTGTCTCTCTCTCTCTCTCTCATCTACAATCCGCCCCAAATCTTTATCAATGCTTTCTGGTCTTGCTATGTCCTGTGGCATTTAGAGGTCTTCAAGGCCTAAAAGAAACACTTACTGCTCTATTTACTGCCAGGTGACATAGAGTTTTAAACTTGGAGCCAAGAAAACCTGAGTTCAAATCCAGTCTGAAATACTAGCTTGTGACCCTGGGCAAGTCACTGAACCTCTCTAGGACTCAGTTTCCTCGTCCAGAAAAGGAGAACAATAATAGCAGCTACCTCTTCGGGTTGTTGTGAGGGTTAAATGAGATAACAAGGTAAAGCTTTTTGCAGGTCTTAGAGCATCATCTAAACGCTACTTATTAGTCTTGCTATGGCTAAAGCTGCAATATCCTCTGATATTGAGCATCCACACCAAGGGTAGATGAAGAAGATGCCATGTCAGGGTCTGAAGTTTCTTTTTCATTTTCATTTCCCAGAAAGCTTTGGTCATCAGAGATGGAGAAAAGACTGAGATCCCTGCAGAGCAGCTGGTTGTAGGAGATATTGTAGAGATTAAGGGTGGAGACCAGATTCCTGCCGATATCAGGATCCTGGCCTCACAGGGATGTAAGGTAAACATCAATGTAGTTCTCTCTAAGGATGATTGGTTCCAGTTTCTGTAATCTACAGTCCCACCCAATAGTCCTTGATTCAACCAAATGGGCAAGACCGCCAAAGTGCCTAATTCTAGATCTTTCTCAAATCTTGTTTTCATAAAAGAATAAAATAAAAAATAAAATAAATTTTAAAAATCTTGTTTTCATGAAATTACTTTGTATTATTTAGTGTGTGTATATATATACATACATACTATATATATCTACATCAGTAGGTCGCTAATAAATGCTTGTTAAGTTGAATTGAATTTACTCACAGGTAGATAATTCATCTCTTAGTGGGGAATCAGAGCCTCAGTCTCGTTCTTGTGATTTTACCCATGAGAATCCATTGGAAACAAAGAACATTGGCTTTTACTCTACAACCTGCCTGGAAGGTAGGTCTGGTGGAAAATATGGGGCAAACATTTCATAAAAATTAAGGGTTCTTCTACTCAATCTCTACCTCTCAGTCTTCTTCTCACTACTTCATACAAGATTTCTTTCCTAAGGAAAACAAAAAAGATGCAACTGTACCCAATATGTCAACACTTGATCTAATATGCAGTTCTTCAGATCAGGGCAATGCCTATCTGGTCATGTCAGGCCAGTAGATGAAGAACGACACCCAAGAAGTCTACCCCTTATAGGCAAGACCTCCTGGAATATCATCCATGTACTTTCCTTCCAGGAACTGCAACTGGCATGGTCATCAACACAGGTGACCGTACCATCATTGGAAGAATTGCCTCACTGGCTTCATCTGTTGGCCATGAGAAGACACCAATTGCCATTGAAATTGAGCACTTTGTCCACATTGTAGCAGGGGTAGCTGTTTCTATTGGTATCGTGTTCTTCATCATTGCAATATGCATGAAATACCGAGTCCTAGATGCTGTCATCTTCCTCATTGGCATCATTTTGGCCAATGTACCAGAGGGTCTGGTGGCTGCTGTCACTGTAAGTCCATGATGTGATTCATGCTCTCTGACTGGATCCTCATATTCATAACATAGAATATTGAAGCTCCCACATGAGCTGGTATATTACAAGTTATTTCAGTGTTTTAGAGTAGAATACTTTCCTCACTGGGAGGCGATACCTGGATGTCTTAAATAGGTTGGGTGTTGGAGGAAGAAATAGGATCACTTAGGATAGTTTCAAAATTAAAATCCAAGATCATAAGATACAAAACTTCCTTTTCAGGAGATCTGTAAGTAAGCTTATGCAGACATCTGTCTGCTCTAGTTTTGCCTGGAAGCAAAGTGAGAGAGCCAAAGAATGAACTTCAATTGATAAAGCAGTCTCTATGATCTCTTATCTGACCCTGACCTGTAAACTGAGGTATAGGAGATATTGAATCCTAGAGGGTATTTAAGAAGGTACACAGTAGCTCCTCTAAGACCCAGAGTATGAGATGAGTACTTTAGGATGTCTACTTGAGCACAGCAGCCTTACAATCTTTCTGGAGAGAGTCATAGATACTCAAGTTTACCCAAGGTCAAATGGTGGTTTTCATCTATATGGCACAGACTTGTTGACTTTTCCTTTGCACCCCAAGTCATTGTGGATCACTTTATTCAAAAAAGGAAATAACCACAGTTAGGGTTTTGTTTCTTTAAAAATAAAAGCTTCTTGACATCATTTAACCAATAAAAACCTAAAATATTTCTATAAAAACACCATGACTGTTAGTTACCCCCATATTCATCTAGCCACAAATAATTGAGCATGGTTATTCATAAAAGATAGGGCAAATTTTGGTCTGTACTGAAATGGTTAAGCAAAAGTCTTCTATCATTTTGACTCACTGGGGTTGATATTTCTTCCCTTCTTTCATGCCTAGGTGAGTCTGTCCCTGACAGCAAAACGGATGGCCAAGAAGAACTGTCTTGTGAAGAACCTGGAAGCAGTGGAAACTCTGGGTTCCACCTCCATCATCTGCTCTGACAAGACTGGGACCTTAACGCAAAACAGAATGACTGTGGCCCATCTGTGGTTTGACAACCAAGTCTATGAGGCTGATACAAGTGAAGATCAGAAAGGTGAGGCTTTGGAAGCAATCTCAAGGCTTTGGGACTGAGCGAGAGAAGTTAATGCTAACCCTGATAGGGTGAGCAGGCTGTTTCTGAGATCTGTTTGGACCCTGTAGATAGACAAACACTCTCCTCTCTCACAGCAGTTTTCTATGTGCTACATCATTCTTTCTCTTGCTTTCCAGGCCATGTCTTTGACCAAAGTTCTGCAACCTGGGCCTCCTTATCCAAGATTGTAACACTGTGCAACCTAGCTGAGTTTATACCAGGACAGGAAAGTGTCCCCATCATGAAGGTAGGGCTGCTCATCTGGGTGTGACATCAAAGTCAATCTCTAGGTGATCTTGCTGTCTTCCATCCCCTTCTGCTATGTTGCCACTAAATGAGAAGAGAAAAGTTAGTATACATAAGAACAAGTTTGAATTGCCAATGTGTGATGTAGCCAAGTAACAAAGTATCTCGGCTTCATTCTGCTTTGCTTTGTAGAGTCACGGGAACAAGTGGAAGAGGTCTCAAATACTGACTTCAGGTAGCATGTTCTCTAGTGCTGAAACTATATAAATTAGTCCTATTGGGTCCTCCAAGGCCCAACTCATCTAAACCATTGAATTCAGCATTTATTAAGCACTTACTACGCCCTAGACACTAGTGCAACCAGACATATATAGTCCCTGCCCTTTAGGAGCTCACATTCTACTTGGAGAAACTACATGTTCAGAGGTAAATACAAAAAGTGATTGAGAAACACTAGCAAGTCAGGGAAGGTCTCTTGTCATGAGGCAGACTTGGGCTGAGAATTGCAAGGCAGAGTTGAGGAGAAAGTGAGTGTCATCATGGGAGACAGATGGGCCTGTGCAAAGGCGAGAACATGGGAGATAGAGTGCTGCTTAAGGGGTCCAGGAAGCACTCCAATTTGGCTACTGTGACTGCTAAGGGTAGTAACGTGTAACTAGCAGAAAGGATAGGTAGATTATGAAGGGCTTCAAATGCCAAATAGGAGAGTTTGCATTTAATTCTAGAATGCAACAGATCTAATGAAGCTTCTTGAGCAGAAGGATAGAGTCATGGACATATATGCTTTTATATGTTATATTTTCCTTACTTGCCTTTTGTGTATCCAAGTAGGTGTAATAAGGAACATGTTTCTCTCTTATATCATTCAGAAATATGAGACCCTAAAATCAACGGAAAGCCCTAGGTAACTTTCTAAGATTCTCAGTCTTACAATTGTCTTATAATACATTTATAGATAGAGGTATTGCTTAATCAGATCACTTAAAGAATTCTTCTCACACAGGTGTAGTCATTGGAGCTGTCAACAGAGATGCGCTAGATTGCCTCTTCACTTCTCACCAGAATTGCTGCATTGAAACTGCTTTGGTTTCTCCTGTTCTCCCACTCTGCTTTCTTTTCTTCTATTGTACATACCTTTTCTGCCCCTAACTATGGGTATTTTTCCAAAGACCTGGGGCTTTGTGTTTTTTTCTCCTTCAGATTATTCATCCGTTCCTTTAGCTACAGCTCTCAGCTCTATGCTGATGCCCTCCAAATCCTGATATCCAATCTCACCTAAGCTCCAGTCCCATCCCTGTCATCCAAATAAATGGTTAATAGACATTGCCACCTGATTGACTCACTGGCTGACTACACTGAAAACAACATAACTAAAACAAAGCTTAGTTTTTTTTCTTTTTTTCTGAGTTTTAAGAACCTTAGAGATCACTTAGTTCAATCCACTTTTATTATGAAAGAGGAAAACACATTCAGAGAGGTTAAAACTTGCCCATAGACACAGATCCAGTCACTGGCAAAAGATGAGAAAAAACTCAGGTTTTCCAATGTACAGCCTAATATTCTTTCAATATTTACACGACCAAACTTAAAGCACTATAGAAATGCTAGCTGGTATTATTGTCGCTATACCATCTTGTTCTTCCCAAACACTCCAAGTCAGTATCCTCTTTCAACTTCCCTATCATTGCCATGTTCTTCCCCTCACCCAAACCCAAAACTTGGGTTGCCTTTGAGTCTTTCATTTACTGTATCCACAAGGTGACTATAAATTCTCTTTCCCCCTTTGAAATGTCACAAACCTCTAACTTCTTGGGTTCTGCTCTCTTAACCTTTTACCTTGACTGCCGTAGCATTCACCTGGCTAGGCTGCTGCAGGACCTTAGTTTCTTACTGTTCTAATCCTTCCTACATGCTACTGACAGACTAAGTCTCATTAAACAATTTATTTTCATCCTGCTCTTTTGTTAGTCTATTCCATTTTCTAAATTCAGCTTAGTTTTCAAGTCCCTCTATAACACCCTACCCTATCCAAACTGGTTTCTCTCCTATTTTCCAGGTTTAATCAGGCTTGTTTAACCACTGTCTCAATTGACAATATGCCATACTTGTTTTTGATTGATGATGTATTTATGTTTTTGCCTTTTTTCTCTTTCTCCATTTATCCTTTTTGATGTTCTTAGGCCTAGGCATGAAAGAAAACTGTCCCTGCCCTTAACTGCTTTTGCACTTAGTGATCTTTCTACACACTTATCTAATGTTTAGACCAGGGATGAGGTACCTGTGGCCTCAGAACACCACGAAAGAGCCAGAGTAGTTATAATTTAATCTGATTTCCCCTTGTTTTTTTGTATTTTTCTTTTTAATCTCTAGAAAATAGTGATGGGAGATGCCTCAGAAACTGCCCTCTTAAAGTTCTCAGAAGTCATTATTGGTGATGTGATGGAAAGAAGAAAAAGAAACAGAAAAGTGGCTGAAATCCCTTTTAATTCTATCAACAAATTTCAGGTAGGTTTTTCCTCATGACCAGAGATCTTATTTCTTAGCCCAGTGATATTATTACCTGCAATTATGAAATGTCTCCACAGGTCTAGAGCCTGGGCTACTTTGGGCTGTGGTTTTCCCAGAAGCACAGTAGGTAAAGGAGGGTGAGTCTAGAGAAATTAGGATGTGGGTCTCCCTGAAATAATCCATCCCTGGCCACTGTCTTAGTTTCTGATGCTGAGGGATTTGGGGGTCTAGGTTTTTGTTGCTCTTATTGACAATATATGGGAAAAACAGGAACTGTCTAGATTTTATTCCATTCTATGCGGTTATTCTATGAGCTGGTGATCTGTGGGTTCTTTTGTCTTCAGAGCCCAAAGTGTTGGAGGGACCTGGTAATGTGAGACAAAAGCCTAGTTAGTGTTAGAAATTCCACTGGCAGTTTTTTAGTGTTAGAAATTCCACCAACAACTTTCTGCTCAATCGGAAACAAAGTGGAATTGACCTTAAAGTAAAAATTCCTTTACCCACACCCACACCCAGCCTACCCCTATGCAGTACATAGAATACCTGTCCTGGAGTCAGGAAGACTCATCTTCCTGAGTTCAAATCTGGCCTCAGACACTAGCTGTGTAATCCTGGGCAAGTCACTTAGTCCTGTTTGCCTCAGTTCCTCATTCTGTAAAAAGAAGGAAATGCCAAATCACTCTAATATCTTTGCCAAGAAAACCCCAAATGGGGTCATGAAGAGTCCACTGAAATGACTGAACAACAATAGTCCTCCCCTCACACAGACATATACTTTTTCCTCCAATCTCCTAAAATATACCTTATTAAATGAGGTTTTGATGGTTATCATGGTGGTACCATTCTCCTAGCTCCCTACCCCAGAGAGTACCTATGTGTAAGATTGTTTTTATTGATATTGGGGGCAAGAAAGAAAGAGCCTCAAGTGAATGTAACTATGCTGAAAACTAATAGAATTTAAGTCTCTAGGGCCCTGGGATTCCTTTTTTTTTTTCTTAAATGTCACCTCTCTTGACAGGACCTTGTAATTTGGTTAATGTTTAAGAGGTCTTCATAGAATATAATAAGACCAATGTAAATATATCAGTGTGCAGGTCATTTCACAGACTGGAAGGAGCAGAAAGAAAATTTGCTGGTCTTAGTTTTCTATACCACTAAGAAACCCTGTCCAGTCCTAATGTTAAGATTTTGGGCCTACTGCCTAGTCTCCCTCTAGACATGAACTGTAATAATAGACCAAAACCTGGAATAAGGGAAAGGATCACAGAAGTAGATGATTCCTGCTGCTAGAAAACCTACAGTAGATACTCCTGCCCTGGGTATGACATTCAATGCAATTTGTGCCACCACCTAAAAGGGCCTTTCTTCCTCTCTAGAGAGAGGCATTGCTTCAGTTTGAGTCTGTTGATTTCTCATATGAAAGCCCAGGCTGCAGCTTTAGGTTGGGGCCAAGTCTGAGTCTCCTTTTCTAGGGGGAAGATACCTAGGGGATCTTGGAGATCACCATGGGTTTGAATATCAAATCACAATAGAAGGAATGTTGAGTATGAAGGGAGAAGAATTGGATTCAAAGCTTACCTCTGCCATTTACTCCCTGTGTGGCCCAAGTGAGGCAAGTCATGTAAGCTTGTTGGGCTTCAGGTCTTTCATCTATAAAATGAGGAGCCTGGACCATATGGTCTCTAAGGTCCCTTTCAGTTCTAGCTGCTTGATTCCATCAATAGAGGAGGCTTCAAGCCACACAAAGGACATCAATATGCCTCCTGTTTCTGATGCAAGGAGGTCAAGTGTACAAAGAGTCAGAGATGATTTCCCTTCTCTTGGCATGTAGCTAGTTGTGGAGGAGCTTTCCAGGCTTCTTAGAAGTGACAGTAACAGTGATATGCCCCATTTAACACATTCCCTTAATTCCTTCCTCCCAGCTCTCCATCCATGAGACAGACGATCCCAATGACAAACGCTTCCTCTTGGTGATGAAAGGAGCCCCTGAGAGGATCCTGGAGAAATGCAGCACCATCATGATCAATGGCCAGGAGCAACCTCTGGATAAGCGCACTGCAGAGGCCTTCCAAACTGCTTACATGGAGCTGGGAGGCTTAGGAGAGAGAGTGCTGGGTGAGTTGGCCACTACTACCTAAAGGATGTGAGAAAATGGGTAACAAGTTTGGTAGAAGGTGATACCAAGGAAAGGAAATGAATCAATGGAGTATGTGTTTCTAAAGGACATTGGAATTTGTGGGGGAAGGAAAAGTATACTTAATGCTTAAACATACTCATAAAAATGCCCCAAGACCCCATGATTTTATTAATGGTCCCCCATTCTCTAGTGCAGAAACCATCAATGAACTCATGGATCCTTGAATGAATGGTCTATGCTTTTTAAAACTCTTTTTTTTTTTACATTTTGACACTATTTATTAGCATAGGGGATTCCCAGAAAAGAACTTCCCATTTTTTTGCCTGACAGAATTTTATTATCTTGGAACCTATGTCCCTGCCATCCAATGAGAAAAGCTGAGGGTACTGAGATGTACCAGGCAGATTCAGTCTGCAGCATAATGAGATTTCCCAGTGATGAGCCTAGGGAAGGAAGAAATGATAGAAAAGTTTTAAAGAACTGTAGCTCCTGGAAAATGGGGAGATTTTTAAACATAGATCTATTTGACCCAACTAGGATGGCTTTTAGGAGCTTTCCTACCTGAACTTTCAAGTCAGTTTCCTTATGAGTAAAACTGAGGAGGTTGGACTAGTTGGCATGTAAGGTCTTTTTCAGCTTAAATATCTTGGCTTCTTTGACCTAATTTTAAATTTGATTCCAGAATGGTTTTTACAATATCCTATAGCTAGACAACTAATCCTTGTCAAAAGCAGAGGACTCTATCCTGTCCCTAAGATTACTTTCCCACAAATATCTATTGCACCTTTTCTCTAGAAGCTGCAGGGAAGGAACTCTTAAGTTTCCATTCAAGAAAAAGAACTTTTTAAAAGATGCTTTAATGTGCTTCATCGTGTGTCTATTCCAGGTTTCTGCCATCTCTACCTGCCAGAAGATGAGTTTCCAGACACCTATTCCTTTGATGTAGAGACCATGAACTTTCCCACCTCTGACCTCTGCTTCGTGGGGCTGATATCACTGATTGATCCCCCTCGATCCACTGTCCCTGATGCAGTCATCAAATGCCGTAGTGCTGGCATCAAGGTAGAGTTCTTTTTTCCTACATCTTGGAGTCCTTTGCAGGTGAGAAAGATCCTTTGAGGAAGTTTCATTTTACAGTAAGGTCCTCTCTACCAATCCCATGTATTTTCCTTTTCCTTTTTATATTTGAGGGGCATCATGACAGAATGGATAGAGAGCTGGTCTCAAAGCCAGGAAGCCCAGGTTCCAGTCCCTCAGACATGACAGACCAAAGTCTTCCCCTGACACATGCTGGCTAAGTGACCCCGGAGAGTGCACTGATAATCTCCTAGTGCTCTATGAAATTCTCTGAGACTAAGTTGCTGAAACGGTGCCAATCTGCAATGGTAGAGGGCATTTTGCCATCAATGAAATTACTTGTCCAGACTCAACCCCTATTCCTTTTACGTTTACAATGTTAGATTTTCATTGGTTATTGGAATATTGGTTTATTGGAATTCTGTAGAGAAGCTTCTTCTCATTATACTTACTGTTTAGCCTAACACCTCTGTCTGGTGCAGTGGAGACAACCAAAGAAGTGGGTGAATAGAGCACTTGAATGGTTTTAAAAGTCTTTACATATTTTTATTTAATCTCACATTTTCCCCATGAACCATGAAAAGCAATGAAGGACAAAAGTCCCCCTTTTTTTTTAAATCAATATTTATTTTCCACACCATGGCATAGAACCCTTCGTTTCCTGCTCCTCCATTTACTAGCTACATACAGGCATCATTTTGGGCAATTCACTTAACCTTCCTGAGATTCTCTTTTCTCATCTTAAGAAAGAAGATAAAGTACTTTGCAAACCTTGAAGTACTATATAAATGTAACCTATCATAATTATGGTTATTGTTGTTTATTAATAGAAACAATGGGCTTTTCACCTATAACATTGTATGTAAGCAGTCTATATAAATGTAAAATAGTCATATCTTTTAGCATTTTCCTAATTCCACTTTTCTTTGTGAGCCTTTAAACTAGAATATGTAATTCTACATATATACTATAATATATAATACGTATTATGTGTATTGTGTACATTTTATATGTATGTGTGTATATATAATAGATAATTTATATGTGATAGATACATAATATATATGAAACTTTCCCACAAATCCTTTTTCTCAGAAGGACAGGAAGAAATTGCACCAAAGAATAAAGCTTCCCTCCTATGAAGGAGGGAGAGAATCAAGGGACAACGAGGCAAGCAGATTTATGGAAAACGTAGGGGTACTGGTCTTTCCTAGGGAGAGAAAAGATACACATCACAACTAAATTTTGCCCCCAAAGGGCAATTCTCTGATCAACACTGATTATAGCCTACTAGTATACCTACTAGCTTTTGGCCCAGCCAGGAACAGTCATGCTCACTTATCCCTGTTTTTGCTGGGCCTGCTTCTCATTGGTTATATTTTTCTTTCTTCCTAATTCAGGTTATCATGGTGACAGGTGATCATCCCATCACAGCCAAAGCCATTGCCAGAAGTGTGGGCATCATTTCAGCTAATAGTGAGACTGTGGAAGACATAGCAAAACGTCTTAACATTCCTGTGGAGCAGGTTAACAAAAGGTAAGAGAAGTAGCCTGACTTTGAAGGCGGACTTGCCGGCTTTTTTTCCAAAAAGCTACAGTGTTTGGGGCTCATCAATCTTTGACCCACAGCCTCATAGACTGTTGCTGTTGGATCATTTATTTATATACACATACACAATTGCCTTAACTATAAAGAGTTTAGGAAAACCACCAAAAAAAAAATGGTATCCTTGATCCAATATTAGGTCTACATTAGAATTGAAAAGGTTAGGGCTAGAAGAGACTTTAGTGACAGATGATCTCATTTAGGGTTTCTTAACTTGAGGTCCATGAATTTTAAAAAATATTTTTTCAATATAATTTATTTATAATTTTCAGTTTTCAACATTCACTTTCACAAGATTTTGAATTCCAAATTTTCTCCCTATCTCTCCCCACCCCCTACCCCATGACAACGTGCACCCTGACCACCCCTTCCCCCAACCTACTCTCCCTTCCATCACTAAAAATATTTTTATAGCTAAATTTCAATAAACTTGGTTTCCTTGGGGACCCTATGTATTTTGTTTTATGCATTTAATTCTGAGAAGAAATTCATAATGCCCTATTTGTGTGCTAAAGAGGTCAATGACAAAAAAGATTAAGAACCCTTGTGTAATCCCATCACCCCATCTCATTGATAAGGAAACTGACCTAATGACCAGAAGAGGAGAAATGAACCCAAGTTCCCACAGGCAGGAATTAACAGAACTATGACTCATACCCAGTTGCTCTGACTCAGGCTCAGCAACCATTGCCACTATGACCATCCTGTCTGATGCCCAAAGGGAACACCTGGGAAAACTAAAGCAGGGGGAGTTTAAATGAGATCCTTTTAATCCATTCTCACATGAATTTGGGCTGTACTTTATAACAAAAACTCTACCTGATATTTGTCAAATATTTGTTAAATCAGTGGTTAGTTGTGTGCAGACCCCAAACAAAAGTTTTGGTCTTCTGCTCCTCCCTTTTGATTGCAAAATAAAAATCTCTCCACACATTTGCCAAATTAATCTCCCTAAGACACAGGAATGACCCATGTCAGTGGCTACTTAAAACTCCTCAGTGGCCTCTAGGACAAAATACATGCATTTAAGGTCCTGCTCAATCTGTTTCCCACTTGTCTTCCTTCATGCGTGCTACATTCCAGTCAGATTAGCCTGTCAGTTGCTTCTGAGCTCAATTCTCTGCCTTCATATAGGTTGCTTCCCATACCTAAAATGTCCTCCCTCCTCACCTGTGCTTCTTAGAATTTCTAACTTTGTTCAAGATTCAGCTCAGGTGCCTCCTGGGAATCCTTTTCTGGTCTCCCAAGTCATGTTCTCTCCCACCTCTGAAATGACTATATATATTCAGGTATGATTTGTTGCCTCCCCTAGTAAAATATAAATTCCTACTTTGAAGTCAGGGTCTATTTTGCCTTTGTATCCTCAGTGCCAAGCATAAACCTTATATGCAATAGGCACTGAATAAACATTTATTTGTCAAATTGAATACAAAATAATACACATATAAGGGGAGGCAAGCAAAGTGCTAGATAGTCCAAAAAAGAAAATAGTTACCAACTCAGAGAAGCAGGGAAGGCTTCATTGAAGAGGTAAAACGTTGAGTTGGGCTTTAAGGGACAAGTAGGAATTCAACAGTCAGAGGAAGATGCTAAGGGAGGGCATTCCAGACACATGGAGCAGCCAGCCATTGCTTCTCACTACCAGCTCTTTAGGGGTCCCCTTTGTAAGGGGAGGGGACTTACTAGTATTCATTCCAATATTTCCCCTGCTAGCCTCTGCTTCCCTATCTTGAATGGGGATGACAAAGCCTATTAGTAAGTGAGGCTTCTCTATTTTGCAACAGTGTTGGGAGCATTAGTGAAGAAGTGAGGGGCCAGTCCCCTTCAGAGGGTTGTCATGCACTGGGCTCCCTTGATCAAGGCAGGGTTCCTAAGCATTAGAGCTGTCCTTTTTCCTTAACTGAGTTTTTCTTTGGCCCTTCTAGAGAGGCAAAGGCAGCTGTGGTCAATGGAATGGAGCTGAGGGAGATGAGCCCAGAGCAGCTGGATGAGCTCCTGACCTGCCACACCGAAATTGTCTTTGCAAGGACATCGCCCCAGCAGAAGCTGATAATTGTGGAAGGCTGTCAGAGACAGGTGAGTGATTGCAGATACAGAGCTTAGGATAGTGCCTAGCATATAGTAGTTTCTTAATAAATGTTTCTTGATTGACTGACTGACAGATACCCAGGTGAGATATCTTTAGACTGCCATTGAGCCTGAGGGGAAGCTTTATGATAACAGAAAGTTCTTTCCCAAAACACAGCTATAGATCCTTCACAAGGCTGAAGAAAAGAAATGGCTAGTTCTTTCAAGGAAATTAAAATTCCCCAAGCATACATGAAGCATTTATTTCATTCTAGGCACTGTGCCAGGCATTAGAAATACAATGACAAAACAACCCCTTAAGGAGCTTGTATTCTGCTTATATTTAAGTATTTTCAACTAACAAAAAGTCCTTTTCTTACCCCCATAACAGGAAGAAAACAAAAGATAAAAATCTTTATAAATATGTTTCATCAAACAAAGCAGATTCCCTCACTGGCCATGTCCAAAAAATGTCTCTTCTGGCCCTTGACTCCATCATCTCTCTGCCAGCAAATGGGTAGCATGCTTCAACATCAATCCGCTGGAATAGTGGTTGATCATTGTGTTAACGACATTGTCCAATGTTGTTTGTCTTTACAATGTTATCATTGTATAGATCATTCAGATTCTGCTTTCTTCACTTTGCATCAGCTCATAAAAATCTTTCCAGGATTCTCTGAAATAGTCCCTTTCATTATTTTCTTACTGCACAATAATATATATCCTTACCTTCATATACTATGGCCTTGGCTTGAATGAGAAAGCAGAGGTCCATCTAATTAACATTTTAATGTGATTTCTAATCTGTGGCTTCTCTCATTGTGACTTCTCTGTTGAGTAAATTAATTTAGCTGGACTTAGCCATGGAGACAATTGAGGAAAGAATGTGATCCTGTTGTCAATGTTTTGTCAGTTGGAGTCAGTTGGAGATGTCCGTCTCTGTCCTGTCATTCATCTCCATTCGTTCAAAAAGGTCTTGTTTGAGGACTTAATACCCTTGTTCATATAACACTTTTTTTTCCTAAAAACAGCAGAAACATGGCAGAATATGGAGTCTTCCTAACTTTCAGAGCAGGCAGAAGTTATTATTTTATTAATACTCCAAACTTACCTTAGTCCTTGAAGTTTCTGGATTTAAAGTTTTGAATCCCATGTTCTTCTAGGATGCTGTTGTTGCAGTGACAGGGGATGGTGTTAACGATTCCCCAGCCCTGAAGAAGGCCAATATTGGAATTGCTATGGGTTGTACAGGCTCTGATGCAGCAAAAAATTCAGCAGACATGATCTTACTAGATGACAACTTTTCCTCTATAGTGACAGGTATAGAGGAAGGTAAGTAAGGTTCCCTCCCAATGCTCTTACAGAGGGTGAGTTAAGGGCTATTTCCCTGACTAGACAACTCTCCTCACAGGTCGCCTAATCTTTGACAATTTGAAGAAAATCATTGCATTCACCCTGACCAAAAATATTGCTGAGCTCATCCCTTTCCTGATCTTCATTATTGCTGGGATCCCACTGCCCATTGGTACCATTGCCATTTTGTTCATCGACTTGGGCACTGACGTTGTAAGTAGGTTTTTGGGGTACCAAGGAATAAAATAAATGTAGCATCAGGTGCCATAAACTTTTCCAGCCATTGTTCCCCCTTCTGGGTTTCATTTCTTAAGAGATTTATATAATTTGTCAAGACATTGATCTCATAAAAGGTAGAGGTGGTATTTGGACCAGCCCAGGCTCTCTCAATCCACAACAGATAATTCATGACTGCTGAATAACTGAAGAGTAATGAACATTGTTGAGTATAAATTATTCACGTGGCTTTGGAAAGCATGAATAAAGTTTAAGTGGATAACAAAAAGCAAAACTTAGAGAAAAAGGAAGTGAAATAACCTTTGGTAGCATTCCTCCTTTTCTATACTGGGCGGTTCACATATTGTGATGAGGTTAAATATCTGTATTTTGCAAAACTAATAGCAAATGGCTCTTGTTGCTTGAAGGCTTGAAAATGTTCTGGTTAGGCTACTTCTAGAGACTTCAGATTAATTTAATCTCTATTCTTGTTATTAAATAGTAACTTGTGATCTAGATACAGATCATTAGTGATAGGATTTCATCATCTTTACCTTCCTTAGATTCCTTCCGTTGCCTTAGCCTATGAGAAAGCTGAGAGTGATATCATGAGCCGGAAGCCACGTCATAAGAAGAAGGACAGACTGGTGAATCATCAGCTGGCTTTGTACTCCTACCTCCAAATTGGTATGCTGAAATCGAACTCTTCTCACTTTGGTATCAAAGGTCTTTCCTAAGGCTTTGTTTCTTAAAGCATTCAGAAACTGCCTTTTTTTTTTTTTTTGGATGAGTGGGGGAGAATTGGAAAGAGATTATCCTGAACTCATCTGCTCCTAAATTTCTAAAATCTGTTCCTAAATGCTGTAGGAATCTTGCAATCTGTAGGAGGCTTCTTTGCCTACTTCACTGTCTATACAGTCCAGGGATTCAAACCTGACCTGCTTCTTTTCTTACGGCCATTATGGGAAAATGATGATCTGAATGACCTTGAAGACAGCTATGGACAAGAATGGGTAAGGAAGGTCAAAGTATTAGCCCCATTTATCTTCTATTTTACTGACCATTTGGCCTGATTGATGCTGAAATGCCATGCTCTAGACTGCTGATACTATTTATTAGAATCAACCAATGAATGAAAACATCAACAAGCATTTGTTCAGTGATTACTATGCACCAGTCAGTGCACCAAATGCTTGGCATGCAAATATGATGAATGAAAAGTATTTATTGGGGACATATTAGAGTCTTGCCCTGCCCTCAAGGGACTTACATTCTTTTTGTTGTTGTTTAAATTTATTTAGTATTTTATTTTTCCCCAGTTACATGTAAAAACAATTTTTAACATTCATTTTTAAAACTTTGAGTTCTAAACTCTCTCCCTTCCTCCCTCCCCACCCCACTCCCATTCAGAAGGCAAGCAAATTGATAAAGGTAATACATGTGTAGTCATGCAAAACATTTCTACAACAATCATGTTATAAAAGAAAACAAACAAAAAAACCCTCAAGAAAAAGTTCAAAAAAATATATTTCATTCTGTATTTAGACACCATCAGTTCTTTCTCTGGGGATGGATAGCATTTCTCATCATAAGAATCTTACATTCTAGAGGTGGGAAAGAACACTAAGGAACTGATGATTACTGGAAGTACATTTTGCTTCCATTCGTCTGTGGACAAGAGTAAATTGACACACATATCCAGGAGCAATGGTAGAGTCGATCTGATCATGATTCTACAGCCAGAGGCAGCTTTCAGGGAGGAGAAAATAATACAGCCATGGAAGCAAGTCTTGAAGATTGCTACCTCCAAGGCATAGTCTCTAATGATGAAATAGGTTTCTGTCTTCTCAGTTGAGAGGTGGTGAACAACTGGAAAATGCCAAACGGCCAGTGTACTTGTTTTCTCCATTTAGTTGTCTAAGGGAACAGGACAGTTACTGGAAAGTGATTTACAGGGGGAAATTTTTTTTTCTTCAAAGTAAATAATAAAATTAACACAAAATGATGATAACAGAATGAAAATATCCACATTTGCCCTGAACTATGTAAATGGAGACTACAGTGAATAGCACCAGACCTCAGGTTAAATACAGTGAACAATGTTGGTTACTTCTTCATTAACTATTTTTAGAGTTTGTGTGGTCCAGTGGTTAGAGCTCTGGGGCTAGGAGTTAGGAAAATATGAAACACTTGCCAGCTAGGTTACCATGGACAAATCGTTTCATTTCTGTGAACGCTTAGTTTCCTCATTCATAAAATTGGAATAATAATAGTGCCTACTCGACAGGATTGTTGTGAGGACCAAATGGTATAACATTTAAAATAAAATGCTATGTAAGTGCTAGTTGTTACTGTTAAAATGAATATGTATGTATATGTATATGTCTTTTGTTAAAACAATTTATTAGCTAAAAATAAAAAAAATACCCACAGCAATGAGATGAGAGTCGCATGGGAGGAATCTTTGATTTTTAATGGCGTCTGACTTTGGGTGTGCAATTCCTCACAGGAAAGACATAAGGTCTGACCTTTATCAGGGCTTGTCCTTGCCTTTATTAATAGTTTGCTAGAGCTAACTGACACGTGTCAGCTTAGCAACAGACACAAAAGAACAACTAGACCGCCAAGTACAACATATAAGCATAAGTAGAATAAGTTACACCATTCCCTCTTTCCTACTCAACTGCTACCTTTTCTGGAAAACTGGATAACCATCTTTTCCCGCACCTATCCCTCTTCCTGATCATTTGCAGACAAAATATCAGCGGAAGTGCTTGGAATGGAATGGATACACTGCTTACTTTGTTGCAGTCATGGTCCAACAAATTGCAGATGTGATCATCAGAAAAACAAGGATAAATTCCATTTTCCAGCAAGGTCTCTTCAGGTATCAACTAGACCTCATAGGCTTATCATGCAAAGAGGGTGGAATTCTGTTGACTGATAAAAGGGACTAATGCTAGGACACCATTGTAAAAGATATGTTTGATATGACTTTGGGTCATATCAGCCTGATGAGCTTCAGTCAGTCAATAAACATGTATTCAGTGACCTACTCTCTGTTGTCACTGCTAAACATTGGGCTACCAAAAAAAGAAAAATACATTTCTACTCTCAAAGAACTCAGAATCTAATGGGGGAGACAACATGCAAACAATTATCTATATCAGAGTGTTGGCAGCAGGAGAGTAAAGAAGAAAGTACATACAAGAGATGTCACAAGGATGAAATCAACAAGCCTTGGCAGCAGATTGAATGGGAGAGGGAGGGAATCCAGGATGACTTACTTATTTGGGAGCCTGAGGAACTAGGAATTTGGTGGTGACATTCCCTACAATAACAGGAAAATTATGAAGAGGGGAGGAATAACCAAGTGGATTCAAAATCTGTTCATGTTTATATATCACACAGAAATAAAGTCATCTGGGTAGGGATTGCATCTCAAATTATCATAGCAGCAATCCTCTCCTGTGGATTTGGAAGTGTTCCAGTCCTGAATTTCACCACACTTCGGTGAGTTATCTGCCCTAGTGTGGGAAGGGAAAGCACTGGTATCTATTCTGAGGAGAATCAGGGGACCAGGCTGGGCTAGGATGAAGATGTCTGGATCAGAAATGAGGCAGTAAAGATTAGAGACCAAAACCGCTTCTGAAAAATTGGTTAGACCTGAACTATTT
Source organism: Trichosurus vulpecula (assembly GCF_011100635.1). Classification (NCBI taxonomy): domain Eukaryota; kingdom Metazoa; phylum Chordata; class Mammalia; order Diprotodontia; family Phalangeridae; genus Trichosurus; species Trichosurus vulpecula. Next base: position 178,238,448 of record NC_050574.1, read on the forward strand.
TTGGTCAGTTTAGAAAAAGCCTTTCCTGCTTTTTATCCACCTGAATTTGTTGCATTTGCCAAGAAGGCAGTAAAGTTAATAGCCCCACCACCATTTACCTAAGAAACTAGTTCTAATCTTCTGATACACTTTGACTCTTGGAAATTTGGCTGCATTTTATTTCCAGGGTTCAGTATTGGTTTGTGGCAGTACCATATGCCATTGTCATCTGGCTATATGACGAGTTCCGAAAACTCCTGGTCAGGCACTATCCAGGAAGTAAGTAACATCAAAGAAAGGGGATTTAGGTTCACATTTGGGAGACCCTGCTGGGGTTTATTGAGCCTTTTTACATCTCCCACAGGCTCCATAGTTCTTATTGACTCTCTTTCTCCCCCTACAGGCTGGTGGGATAAGAACATGTATTACTGAAATTGCTTTTGGTTCCCAAGATTCTTCTTAATTTCTCCCTGATGATGTTCAGCATTCTCCAGTCAGTCACCTCTGCTGGGAAGTTTCCTGTGCAGTATGGGCATCATCAAAATCCACACACTAGAAGAAATCTGTATGAAACATTCTCAGTTAATGTACTGTAAAAATTAGATTTGGCTTTTTGTATAGGCTGTTTTTCTTCTACACTTCGGCCTCTGACCCTCTTATTTGTTTAAAATGTATGAATTTTAAAAGAGGTGGAGAAGAAGAACCCATTGAATCTGTACATAAGTTTCCACAATGTGTAATATAATTGTAAAAAGGCATTTGCATTGAGTTTGAAACTGTTGAATTGTATGAACACAACCTGGGCATGTTCATGGACAGCACAAACCCTAGTGGACTGGTCTAGAGAGACCACATACTAAAGTGAATTGTATTTACTTTAGGTTGTGACTGTGTTGTTCTTAGACTCCCTAAGAAGGTGCTTTATTTCAACTAGGAATGTGTTTGAAAGTTATTAATTAAATTTCTTTGTTCCCTAGGAGTAATGGAAGCAATAAATAAATTGTATTTAGGTGACTTGCCATTTCATTCTCTTCCTCTTCCCCCCAACTACTACTTAATACAGCATATGGTGCGAGTGGGGTTTCAGAGCCAGGAAATCTTGATAGGCTGACTTACTGTTATTTGAAATGGAAAAACTCAAAGTAATATATGATTGAGTGAAAATATAATCAGAACAATCCAACTGCTTCCAAATGGGAGCAGGAAATTGTAAGAATGAAATTTTTAGGACTCTTTTCTAAGGATGAGAAATAGACTAGGTAAAGCATTTCCTACCACCCCTTCTGTGATTTCCAGTTATTGAATAATGAGTCGAACCCAAATATAACACAACCTAAGAAGAACTTCTGGTTTAAATTTTTACATAAAGCGACTTGCCCTGTTAGCTTTTTCCCATCATTTTGGACCATTTTGGAGCTTTTTGGATCAATTGCTCAGGGAATCTGGGTCAGGGAATTTGTGATCGAACAGCATGATGTAGTTATGGTACAATCCCGAGGTTTAGGTGTAGGATAACACAGAAATGCTTAGAATATGTAGACTAATGCAAGCATTAGCCCTATAGCTCATTCATTTGAATGAAAAGGAGAGCTGACGATTGTCCCATAAAGTGATTTTGCCTCAAATGCCAACAGGCTGTAGGGCAGCAAAGTGGTGCGGTACATAGAGTTCAGGACCTGGAGTTGGGAAGACTCATCACAAATCAGAGAGACAGATTTTATTGCAGTTTATTATACTCAGAATATGGCACACACCACCAGCAGAAATATGTGTCAATCACAATTTGGCCAATGATATTTATGCTTTACTTGAAGCAGAGAGAAAAAAAAGATGGTTACTCATAGGATACCTGGTGGTCCAAATTAAAAAATCACGCATGCTTGTTAAGGAGAAAGTATTGTATATCAATAGCTATGGGAGATAGAAAAGGGCTATGTCTTTAGTAGTATAGCTAGTTTCCCTAAAACAGAGGGAGCAAATTTGTCAGGCTAGAAAAGGGAGGGGATCATACCAGAGACTGTTGAAGTTGAATTCACTTTCAGAAACAAGTTTGCCCCTATGATATGAAATCCCTGAAGCAACTTGGATAGGAAAGGCACAATGCAGGTAATGAAATGTGCAGTCCTGAGGAAGTTGGAGGAATCTCAAGGACTATCTTTTGAATTTGAACCTTGAAACAACCTTTCCTAAATTCCAGAGCTGCCAATTAAATGCCATTTGAATCATAATAAAAATAAAACACCACTCCCAAATAATTCACTATTTTAATAGTATTTTCCCAATTACATGTAAAAATATTTAACATTCCTTTAAAAAAATTTGAATTCTGAGTTTTCTCCCTCCACCCCCTCCATAAGATGGTAAGCAGTTTGATATAGTTTATGTATGTGCAATCATATAAAACATTTCTATGTTAATCATATTGTGAAAGAAGAAACGGCTGATGAAAATAGTATGCTTTGATCTGCATTCAGACTCCATCATTTCTTTCTCTGGATATGGATAGCATTTTCCATCATGAGTCCTTTGGAATTGTCTCAGATCATTGCATTGCTGAGAAGAGCTAAGTCATTCATAGTCAATCATCACACAATGTTGTCCAATGTTCTCCTGGTTCTAACCTTTTAAGTTTTTTTTTTATTATTATTTTGAGAGCATCCTGCTCATCATTTCTTTTTTTTTTAATTAATTTATTTACTATATTTAGTTTTCAGCATTGATTTTCACAAGAGTTTGAATTACGAATTTTCTCCCCATTTTTACCCTCCCCCCACTCCAAGATGGCATATATTCTGGTTGCCCTGTTCCCCAGTCAGCCCTCCCTTCTGTCACCCCACTCCCCTCCCATCCCCCTTTCCCTTATTTCTTGTAGGGCAAGATAAATTTCTATGCCCCATTGCCTGTGTATCTTATTTCCTAGTTACAGGCAAAAACTTTTTTTTGTTGTATTTGAACATCTGTTTTTAAAATTTTGAGTTCCAAATTCTCTCCCCTCTTCCCTCCCCACCTACCCTCCCTAAGAAGGCAAGCAATTCAACATAGGCCACATGCGTGTCCTTATGTAAAACCCTTCCACAATACCCATGTTGTGAAAGACTAACTATATTTTGCTCCTTCCTAACCTATCCCCCTTTACTGAATTTTCTCCCTTGACCCTGTCCCTTTTTGAAAATGTTCGTTTTTGATTACCTCCTCCCCCTATCTGCCCTCCCTTCTATTGTCCCCCCTTTTTTTAATCTTCTTCCTCCTTTCCTGTGGGGTAAGATACCCAAGTGAGTGTGTATGGTATTCCTTCCTCAGGTTAAATCCAATGAGAGCAAGATTCACTCATTCTTCCTCACCTGCCCCCTCTTCCCTTCCTACAGAACTGCTTTTTCTTGCCACTTTTATGCGAAATAATTCACCCCATTCTATCTCTCCCTACCTCCCTCTTTCAATATATTCCTCTCTCATCCCTTAATTTGATTTTTTTTTTTAGATATCATGCCAATGAGCCATTGCTCAATGTAGATGAACTTCTTTCCTTGTTTCCTGGTTTCATCTCTCACGTCCATCATCCTCTCTTCATTTACATGACTACCACTCTAATTCAGGTTCTTATCACTTCTTGCTAGACCATTACAAAAGTTGCCTAATTGGTCTCCTTGCCTCTAGTCTCTCCCCTTGTCTCCCCACATAGTACAGATCTGACCATCTCACTCCCCCTCCAAGTTTCAGTGGCTCTCTATTGATTCTAGGATAATAATCTCCATTTGGCATTTTTAAAATGCTTCCCCATCAGGTTCCATCTTAAATTTCTGGACTGGTTTACATTACTCTCCATCATGCATTCTATGTACTTGGTCTATTTGCTAGTCCCCATACATCACAATCCATTTATAATTTTTATGCCTTTGCATAGCCTTTTTAAATTCTTTTCCTTTAGTCCAAAGTACCACACCATGAAAATACAGGAACAAACATCTACTGAATGCTTATTTTGAGCTTGAATTGAGAAGACCTATGGTCAGTCAGGTTTTGACCCTGCTAGATATCTTTTGAATTAAAGTATTAATGAAAGAAACTTCATTTTTAGTTCATCACCATACTACTGTGATAATTCATGGCTTATGACACATAAGGGAATAAGAGGAATGTACAAGCAAATGAGCATGCCTCCTCCAACTTAAATTTACTCCTCTCTCTAACTCCAACTTTCTCTCTTGGCAGGCTGTCTCATGGTAGAGGGACTCGGCTTGTTCTGCTTGTCTCCAGAGGAATCTTGGAGAAACAAGAGTTTCTCTTAGGGTTAGAGTTATATTTATAGTGGGTTCTCTTAAGGTTAGATTTACAGTGACCCAGATTTCTACTTAATATAAGAGACTTCATTTCCTTTTAGTAGTTGTGAGGGTTTTTTTAATTGTTGTTCAGTTTCAGTTGTGTCTAACTCTTTGTGACCCCATTTTGGGTTTTCTCAGCAAAGATAATGGAGTGGTTTGCCATTTCTTTCTCTAGCTCATTTTACAGATGAGGAAACTGAGGCAAACAGGATTAAGTGACTTGCCTAGGGTCACACAGTGTCTGAGGTTGAATTTGAACTCAGGTCTTCCTGATTCCAGGCTCCTTGCTGTATCTACTACACCACCTTGCTGACCCTGATTTTGAATTCTCATAGTATATACTTCATTTAAAACATCAGTAACAATCACAAGAACTTTTAAGTGGTTGTAATAGTAAATTCTGACAATACCAATATCTAAAAACAAAGAGTTCCTACTAAAATGAATACTTTATTTTTGAGACTGGACTTCCCTATACCACCCAGGCTGGAAGTGTAGTAGTCACTCATAGGCCTAATTCCACTACTGAGGAACATGGAAACTCTGACCTGCTCCATTTCTCCCCATTGCAGTTCATCTTTATTTAAGCAGCTTGATGGCTTCCTACTCCTGACAGCTCACAATTTTGGTGTCAGATCTCATAAGGACATAGACGGTTGATTGGTTTTAGCCGTACTTCAGCTCATAACTCCAGAACTCAAGCAATCACCCTCTTCAGCCTTTTCCAGTAGCAGGAATTAGAGGTAACTACCACCATATCAAGCCTAAGAGGAACACTTTCAAGGTGACACAGTCACATTGTATGTATTATTAAGGGGTTTTTTGTTTTGTTTTTTAAAATATTTTTTAAGAGAAGGAAATTAATAAAGCTGCACTTTTTGGAAAAAAAATTAAAACAGAGTAGTAGTGGTTTATTAAAGGAGAAAACAAGGTACATATTGAAGTTCTGGATTACAGTACCACAAATTTACAACATTTATACATTTGGATTACAAAATCCTGAGGTCATGAGGATCTTATCTCACTTTAGAGTTGTTCTCTTTCCAATATCTGACATTAGCATCCCATGACTGGAAGGTAAGCTGAGATGGAAAGCCACTAGCAGCTCTGGAGTCCAGGAAAGATCCTCTGACAAAGTAAGGATTTGAGTGGAGACCTGAAAGAGGCCAGAGAGATGAAGAGGCTGGAGTTAATAAGGAGAGCATTCCAAGCACAGGGGACAGTTAGTATAAAGGCAAGAGAGTCAGGAAATAGTACATAGGTCAACATAGCTGGATCATGGAGGATGGTAAGTGTAAGAAGACTGGAAATATAGGAAGAAGCCAGCCTTCACTTGATAAGCTTTAAGAAGAGGACCCTCCCGATTCCACTTTTGGTATAGCTCCAATTGTTAGGGGAAGTCTTTCCTTATGTCAAGCCCAACTCTATGATTGTCAACCAGTGGCTCTTAGCTTTAAAAAATGAGACTAATGCTTCTTCCATGTGATGGTTGTTCAAACACTTACACCAGGGCTGTCCAAAATATGGCCCACGTGCCACAGGTGGCCCGCAGTGCGATTTTACAAAGCCCACCTGTGTTTTAATTTTTACGAGCAAAAAAATAAAATAATAATTTGCATGGAATGTGTATTAGATTTCTTAATTCCATCACTAACAAATAATCTCGTTGATGTTAATTTTCTTTGGTGTTCTTAAGCAGTATTATGGATGGAACATATCTCACGGAATTTTCAATCAATCTGTGGGATGCGTTCCGTCTGTATGATGCAGACTAGTCAGTATGCTGTTGTGTTGTCACTTTGTTGTTTTGTGTTTGCTTTCACCCTTCGCACCTTCATCTGTCGTATTGATGATGCGTGTTCCTCCACTTTCTATTAATGTACTGTATTTTTTATTCTGGGTACAGCCCTCAAATAATTATTTTATTTTAATGAGGCCCTAAGATAACCTCAGGTTGGACAGCCCTGACTTACACTATGACACAACACATCCCTACTGTCATCTAGCGAGAAGCACAACTCATCCACCATATGCCATCATGTTGTGCTCTAAGAAGGGTGTTTGTCATGGTGAATGCTCCTTCTCAGGCCAAAAGACTGAGCATTTGCAAAGAGTGAGTTTCAAAGTAGAAAGGAGACAAGGAGAAAATGGATGCAGACTTTGGGAAACAAATCACAAGTTTAGCAAAGAGCTGTGATACGATAGTGACAGGGTGGGGGGAGGGGAGGCTCTCATTGACTGGCACTCTCTTCCTCTTGAGAGAAGAGAAGCTAAATATTTCTTAGCATGTCTTAATGATAACATCATCCTTCTAAAGGTGAAAGAAACAACGAGGGGAATTTGCTCCTATGGACCTAACAATGACCAACAAGGATTTACTAATTTCTGGAGCCAAAAAAAAAATATGGGAAACAGAAGAAGGTAGACATGCTACCTTAGAATTTGTGAAAGAAAATAATAGCTAATATTTATACAGTTTCTTAAAGTTTGCAAACACACACATACACACATGCATATATATGTATGTAACACGTTATGTAATGCATTATGTAATGTATATGCATATGTGTGCGTGTATAATATATGTATGTAAATAATGAAGCAGTTAGGTGGCTCATGGACTGTTTCAACAATCTGGCTAGTAGCTGTTGTGGGCGTGAAAGACCAACACAAGCTCAACAACAAGCATGCTACCAGCATGCTGCAAAAGCCCAGGTTCTTTTGACCTGCTTTAGTAAGGAAAGCAACGTTAAGGGGTTGACAAGCTTACTTTAATTCAGCATACAAATATCAGTCACTTAGTTCAGGGGAAAAAGGCAGCACCCTGAACTTCGGAGCAAATACAAACAAACTACAAACATCAACAGACAGACCAAATACAATTCATAGTTACTGACATCTAGGTTCAGCCCAGGAGCTCATAACAAGGGCTGGCCCAGAGTCACGCGCGCCACCATGGATGTGGGTAAGACCTCTGAAAAAGAGAAAGCCAACCCCTGGTTTTAAAATAGCTCCTTTTCCCTTTTTTAAAAAAGATCTCTTTGGGATACAGACCTAGCAGTAGTATTGTTGAGTCAAAGGGTGTGCACAATTTAATTGCCCTTTGGGCATAGTTCCAAATTGCTCACAAAAATTGTTGGATCAGTTGACAACTCCACCAATAGCACATTAGGATCCCAATTTTCCCATATCTTCTCCAACATTTATCGTTTTCCTTTTCTGCCATACTAGCCAACCTGTTAAGTGTGAGGTGGTACCTAAGAGTTGTTTTAATTTGCATTTTTCAGAGCCAGGATTTGAACGCTGATCTTGTTGACTCAAACTCAAAACTTTTCCCATTGAACCACAATTCAAACCCAGATCTTCTAACTCCTCTTCCCACTAATCCTTGTAGCCATAGCCCCACAAATAGGGACTTCTGCTCTCTCTTAGCTGGACTATAGACATGATAGTTCTTGCCTTATACAGAATCTTTTAACTAAAACTAGTATGTTCCAGGCACTGCGCTAAGTGCTTTACAACTGTGAGGCCAACCCTATTATTATCCCCATTTTATAGTTGAGGCAACTGAGGCAAACAGAGGTTAAGTGACTTGCCCAGGGTCATACAGTTACTAAGTGTCTGAAGCTAGATTTGAACTCAGGTCTTCCGGACTCCAGGCCCAGGGTCTATCCACTGCTTTCAGGCTCAACTGGTGTTTCCTCAAGAGAATTTGAAACAAAATCAATAGCTGTCTTATAACATTGAGCAAGAATAAAGATACCTCTTCAACACAAACATCTCTCTCAAAGACAACATCCCTGATTTGCAGTTTTATCTTTTGCTACGAGTCAGCTATATCTAAGAGGAGGCAGAAATCTTGTTTTAACAGAGGAATCTTATGATAATGCCCATGCCAAGAACTGACCGAGAAGCCTAAACGAAAGTTGGCTGTGATAGACAAACTTAAGAGTAGGATGAATTTATAGAGTCAAACACAATTGAAATGATTCAACATAAACAACTGTAAAATTCAGAGAGCCAAATAGGACATCTGATGAGAAAGTCAAAAGAGATAAGAACCAACATGAAATTGGTCCATAGCTCAAAGCACTGCTGAAAAGCAGCTCTGAGCCTGACATAGACCCAGGCTGAATTTTGAAGGCTCCTTGATCACAATTCTTTGGCTCTTGCCCCCACCCAGGGTTTCCTCTAGGGAAATCTATATGTGGCTAATCTTTGCTCTTCCATAGGAGATATTAGATATTTTCCACAGCAAAGAACACCATCCCATAGGAGTATTCAATTCCCTTGCAAGCAGCTGAAGCTACCAAAGCATGAAACAAAAAAGAAATTAAATATTATCCACAGCAAAGAACACTAAAAGAACTTATAGATAATCTCTCTCATGTACTCTACCTCTTTCAGGAACCTATACTCATTCCATACTTCTAGTGACCCCTTGACACTGAGCCCCACCCCCATCCCCTAAGTATGTTGTAGGGACACAAATACACTCCCCCTCCCCCGGGTGAGGAAAGAACTCAGTACTACCTGAGAGTCAAAGAATCTATCTATCTGCTTAGCTCCACTTTCTCTATATTACACAGTAGGATTCAACCCTTCCCAAATGTAGAGTCATTATAGAGTCAGCACCCACCCTTTGGACCTACAAAGTCCCTATGATTGATTCACAGCAGCAGTAAAGGGTAGGGTCAAAGTTTGTTTCTCCTGAACTTGTCTCTGTGTCTCTTTGCTCTTCAGTTACAGCCTTTCCCTTAGTCTTTGTTTCTCAAGTTCCTTGCCCCAATTTCTTTTATACATTTTCACAAACAACTGAGGAATATTCAACATCTTCTCCTTAGTCTTATATTTCAGAGACATTCACAATTTGGCCTCAACCTACTTCTACAACTTCATATCTCTCAATTCTCATCTAGGAGCAACTGATCTGGTCACTGATCCCTAAACAAGTCAATTGCATTCTCACCTTTGCCAATTCTAAATAACCTGCTCTCCCATCTTCTTTTATTATATCTGTCTTTTATTGAAGTACTTCCTAAGCTTCAAACAGCGGCTCAAGTCCCAACTCTTTTGTGAAGCTTTCCTTGATGCCACAGCTGTCAACTTACTCTTCACTCCTATGAACTCCTGAAACAAGAGTTTAATTATTATATTAATTATGTCATATCATATTTATTTTTTTATAATGTAGTTATATAAGTTCACATATTTTATGTAATTATATAACAATCTATACTAATTATAGTTTATAAATTAATATTACATATTTCTATGTAATGAAATGTAATGTATTTTATCAAATATAGAATAATAATTCATTATATTAATTAATACATTAATGCATTCCCCAACTCATTTGCCCTTTGGCATATCATAAGATCATATGATTTAGAACTAGAAGGAGCTTAGAGATCATTGTCAATAAGATGAATTTTAGTGTAAGGTGGATTTTAGTGTGTGTAAAGTGGATTTTTGTTATTATTTCTTAGAATTCAGTTTCCCAGGATCCGTGCCCATAACAATCTCTGTTTCCCAGGTATTAGATATGAGTTCCCAGGCTCATAGTTCAAAACATCTCCACCATGCTTGCATAGCATTATATAAGGATAAATACTATAAACATGTGTGCTGAAACTGTAAACATCCACTGCGACTGCACAGTAAGATATAGGGATGAGGTGATGTAAACTTGTGAGGCTATTGCTGGCAACATGCTTTCTTTGTTTGTTGCTCTATAAAGCAGGTGGTCAGTGAGTTGGGGAAACTTTATGGTTGAATGCTGGGATGCTGTGTGTGCCTTGATCAGCCCCCATTGAAGGCCTGGGAGGGCAGAATCTGTGTTTGCTTCAACCGGCGCCCATTGAGGCTTGAGAAGATTTAGGGGGTGCACAAGTTGTGCCTGTCTTGAATGACAGGGGTAGTTGATTAGGGAATACTGTAGGATTTGTGGTGCTTCCATTATCAGCAATACTGTATTAGAAGAGACTAGACTAGAATAAAGCTTATTATTAACCCCTTCAAAGCTCTCTTTTCTGTCTGACCAGATCAAGAGTGAACCTCTTAGAGGCTGGAGTCTGAAACCTCCAGCGCCTGCTGTGTATTATCTAACAACCATGTAGTTTGCAGTCCCCCCTTTTATACAAGAGGAAACTGAGGTCTATAAGGTGAAATTACTTGCCAAGATTACAGTGGCTGTAAGTGGCAGCAATGAATTTCAACCAGAATCCGGCTTTCTTCAATCACTGAACTAGGTGACAGGGAGGGGAAGATAAAAAATTTATACATGACAGTACCTTGTTTCCCTATATATGTTGTGTACTCATTTAGAGCAGGTGCTATCATTTTGTACTTTTTGGATTTCAACAGGTGTTTTTCACATACTAATGGAATGATTGCTGTGATCAGCCAATCAAGCACTATGCTAGGCTCTGGAGATAAATATAAAGTCAATATGAAGCCTTCCCGTTCTATCTCTGTTTAAAGCTTCACAGTTGTTTGCATATTGTCTCCCCCATCAGATTTAGAGCTCCTTCAGAGGAGGGACCATCTTTTGCCTTTCTTTGTGTCTGTCCCCTGGGTTTAGTACAGTTCTGTGATACATAGACTGACTCAAGGTGCTTCCGTTCTTTTGGGAGAGACAATATGCACATATCTAAGTATGTACAAAATAAATGCGAGGATATTTTAGAGGGAAGGCCACTAGCTGCTGCATTGAGGTTAGGTTAGTAAAGAATTAATGTGAGATTGTAGGTGACAGGAGCTGAGTTCTGAAGAAAATGAGGGATTTAAAGGGTTGGGACTCAGGAGAAGAGGAGGAAGATCATTCCAAACAGGGATGGGACTCACTATAAAGGCTGTGGTGAATATTCCTTCACTTGTGATCAATTAACATTTTTTTTCTAAAAGCTACCAAGGATGTCCCTCATTACCGACACTTCTCTTAGCTCAGTGCTGGGGCAAATAGCTCACGTTTAAATAGCAAAGTTTGCTAAGCACCTTGTCTCATTCGAGCCTCAAAACTTTAGGGTATGCTACTGTATAATAATACAGTAATCGTAATTTTGTAGATGGGGAAAGTCACCCAACACCTGACGGCCCTGGGCGGGATTTGGAACTTGAGCAAACCATTGAGTGCAGAGGCTTTTTCACATCAGTCCCTCCATCCCAAAGATCCGCCGCCCTGCAGCACCAGCTGGGAGTCAGCGACCTTTGTTTTCATAATTGCAGCCTCCTCTCATACGTGCATCCTCGTAGCGCTCGCGGTGCTCGAGAGCAGAAGCAGCTCAAGTGAATTTAATAAAGAGAAACAGCCCTGCACGACTAATTTCCTTCCACCTCCAGTGATTGGCTGAACGGAGACCCCTCCCCCCGTGCCCTGATTGGCTCGCCGGCCAGGGAGACGCACGAGGTCTGCGAGGCTGCACGTGCGGCCGAGCTGGGTGGACAAGATGGCGGCGGCAGTAGCGCCGACGGGAGCTGCGGCGGGCGCGATGGCCTGCGTGGCTTCCTCGACGGCTGGGCTTCCAGCGGCCTCTTCTTCATCTCCTCCTCACCGTCTTCCCAGGCAGAAGAGCCGGCTTTGGGGCCCCACCGAAGTCCTGTGCAGCGGGTGTGGAAGGAGCTCCGTGGCCACGGCGGGTAGGGAGTCCCTTGGTCGAGCCCCTGCCCACAGGCCCTCTTAGCTCTAGCCCCCGACGCTGGTCATGGTGTGAGGCAGGGAGGAGGAGGCCCCCCTGCGGCCTTGGACCGAATCCGCTCTTCTTATCCCACTGCAGCCCCTCTCGGTAGGGAGGGCAGAGCAGAGGAGAGGGGCCTTCTTGGAGACTAGGTGCGCCCCCCAGCTCCCCCCCTCCCCGTGCTGAATAACCAGTAATTGCTGATACCATACTAGTACCTCCTTAGTTTATGAAAAAGGAAATATATTCTGTTGTGAGATTTTACATTTGATAACTTGCCCAGTGTTTTGCACAGTAATAAGGGTTTGAGGGCTTATTGAGTAGAAAAACAAAAAATTAATAAATCATACAAATGTGGTTAATTCATAGTAGAATTAATTTCATCAGCAGGTCACCATTGTGAGCTTCAGTGTGGACACACTTATTGTGAATTGTGCTTGTCAGTAACAGAAGAATACAACTCAGTAGTATGCCCTGATTGTGAGGTAAGGTGTTATGTTTGTTTTTCGTTCTAGATATCCTAAGTCTTTTGCAGAGAACACATTAATTTGTTACGTTTAAGTAAAAAGTAAAAGAAATCCAAACAACATAACTTTGCTGTGGATAGCATGGGGAAAGGAACCAAACCCACGATTTTTTCATTGGCGTAGGGAAGTTTAGGATGAGGAAACGTGAACCAATTCCTGTCAGCGTTACTCACCTAACTGTATGCCTTCCCCTCTCTCAGGGAGCCTGACCTATCCATATAATAAAATAATTTTTCCTCCCAATTATCAAGTATTTTTTCTTTCTGCCCATGCATTCCTCTCCATCCCCAGAGGGAAAAATACAGATGCCTCAACAAATAAGCTTACTTAAGCAAAATAATGCCCCATGTTGCCCATGTCCAAAAATGTGGATCTTATTCTATATATTAGTCTTATCACTTCTCGGCCATCAGGTGGGCAACAATCTTCATCATTCTTCTAGAATTACAGTGGGTCATTGTGTTGATCAGAGTTCTTAAGTTTGGCAAAATTGTTCATTTTGCAACATTGTTGTGTAAATATGTTTTGTGATATGATCTTTTATATCTTAAGTTTTATGTCAGTTGAAGCTTACCTTGGTGTATGGGGTAAACCTAATTTCTGCCAGACTGCATAGTGATGTCCCTATCTACCTTACCTACCTACCTAATAGTCCCTACCCCAGTAACTGGGGTTTATCAAACCCTAGACTAAGTACATTTGCTTCTATATTTTCTGTACCTAATGTGTTCCATTTATGACTTCTCTATTTTTTTAACCAGTACCACATTGTTTTTGATTAATACTTTATAATATAGTTTGAGATCTTTCCCCCTTTTTTCATTATTTCCCTTGAGATTTTTTACCTTTTATTTCTCCAGATGAATTCTGTTATTTTTCTGGTTCTATAAACCAGTCTTTTGGTAGTTTATTATGACACTGAATAATTAAATCAGTTTAGGTTGTGTTGTCATTTTTTATTTTTTTAGCTCAGTCTCTACTGATGAGCAATTAATATTTCTCCAGTTATTTCAGACTATAGTTGTATAAATAGTCTTTAATATTTGTATTCATATAGTTCTTATGTGTGTCTTGATAGGTAGATTTCCAAGTATTTTGTACATTCTAGAGGCATTTTAAATGAAATTTATCAATCTCTTCCTGTTGGGTTTTTACAGAAATGCTGATGATTTGGGGGGGGAATGGGGTTATCTGGGACTTTGCTGAATTTATTTCAATTAATTTTTGCTTCTCTTTAGGGTTCTTTAGATACACCATCACGTTTACACAAAAGGATAATTTTGTTTTGTCTTCACCTATTCCCTTAATTTCTTTCTCATGCTATTGCCATAGCTTGCATTTCTAGTACTATGTCATAAAGAAGTGGTTACAATGGACATCTTTACTTTATTTGTGAACTTATTAGAAAGTACTTTAGTTTATCCCCATTAAATATGGTGCTGGCTCTTGTTTTTAAATATAGAGAAATAGAAAAACTAGATCTTTCTTTTTAGCATTTCTCCCAATGCAGTTTGGCGTCTCCACAACTACCATTTATAGAACATTTGAGTTTAAAAAAATTTTAAATCACTATCTTTTGTTTTTCCATTACCAAATTGTATCCTTTCCGTTTTCAGAAAGCTAACCCATTTAACAAAGGATATTTTTTAGAAAAAAAAATCAGCAAAACTGATAGATACATTTTTTAAAAAATTTTATATATAAAGTGTTCCGTACTCATGCATACCCCCACCTACCTTCCTTTGCAAAATTGGGGAGAGGTGGCATCTTTTCTTTGGAACCATGTCTTTTCTTTGTAATTTGTAACATTCATTTTTAATTTTTTTATGGTGAAGGAGGTATGAATTTTTAATAAATCATGAATAATAAATTCACAGAAGTGACATATTTAAGAAAGTTTTCCCCACCAATTTCACAGGTTATTTGGTAATTATAAATACAGAATATTGAAATAGTAATGATAACATTCAGTAGATGCAGGGAGTGTGCATTATGTCCAGAGATAACTTGGTTATAAAAAGTGGCATAAACATAATTAAAGATCTGTGACCAACCCATTGCCTTTTCCGGTTTTCTATAGAAAATGAAAGAATAGCTGAAGTAGCACATCAGTATATAGAGAGAGTAAAAGAAGGTCTCGTTCATTGGGAAGGCCCTCTGTGAAAGACTGCAGGTCAAAATAGAATCATACCAGATAAATCTAGAGGGGTTCACCTCTATCAGTGGAAAGAACTTTCATATCAGTGAAATGACAACCAAAATGCCAGATTCGCCTGTTACACCAAATGAAGGCAGCTGGATATATGTCACAAGCTTTACCTTGCTTAAAAAATGCTTAATATTTCATAACTTATGGGTGTTGATGCTTTCAAGATCTTGTTTGAGTTGAGCTGAGCATCATAATAATTCTCTTCTATACCCTTTCTCTCCTTGTTTCTTTGAATTTTCATTTCCTTATCCTGATCATCCTTTTCTCTTCTGTCTTTTCATAATCTTAGTCAAACAGTGCCATTCAAAGTCCTGTCCTCCTCACAAACACTTTCACGCTAAAGAGTTTTTTTTCTTCCATTTCCTCATGGTGTGTTATGGAAAATGTAGGCACCTAGAGACATCCAAGGATAAAAACAGTGATTAGAAGTAAAAACTGAAAGAACCAAACAATCCTAAGGCTGAAAAAGACAGTGTAATAACATGGAAATATATCAACCCATAAGCATGCACAACAAGTGAGCAAAGCAGTTGATAAAGTTTCTCATGCTTTTCTTTTGGAAAATATGGAGGGAGAGCATATAGCACATCTATGTTATACTACAGTTAAGAGCATTTTAAGCTAGCTGAATGGTTGGACCCAAGGTACAGTTATTAATAGTTTGATATCAACTTAGAAACAAGATGGAGTGGACCTAGGCTTGACCCTGCCGTTGAATGCTTTTACCAATGATTCAAATAAAGGTAAATATAAGGCATGCTTATTCATTTTGCAGATGATGGGGGATATGGCTAAGACATTGAATGGAAGGATCCTAAAGATCTTGAGAAACTGACGTTGGACAGAAATAAGATAAAATGTAAATGTCAAGTTGGGTTTTGCACTGGATTTCAGATAACATCTGGTATTTATGTAACACTTAAAGGTTTTCCAAGTGTTCTGTGGTCATCTCATTTGATCACGTTAACAAATATGAGGTGGTGGAAGATGAGATTGCATTCACTCTCAAAATGGTCTAGGGATTTTAGTGTACAAGCTTGATCAGCATCATTATCTTAGGTTGTATTTAGAAGTATAACTTTAAGGAATAAAGAGGTCTAGCCTAGAAATAAGGCACTACTGTGCCATAGGCCACATTGAGGGTAGTGTCTTAGTTCAGAGTGGCAGAGGGCAGCTAGGATGGTGAAGGGTCTTTCATTAGATTCTGCCGGAGAAATAGAAGTGTTTATATAGCTTGTAGACTTACAGAAGCACAATAAATATCATGGAATATTTGTTTCATTTTGTTTGATCCCAGAAGGCAAAACTAAGAGTAGTGGGTGGAAGGTACAAAGAGGCAGATTTTTTTGAATTTAAATCTTTTTAAATTCTGAACTTTAAAAAAATATACCCCACCAAATCATCAGCATTTCCACACATATAGTGGAACAGAAAAAGATGATTCTACCTGAAATTGCATGTCCATTTTCTATACAGTTTGAATCTGTTCTGTATAGCTTGCTTTTAATTTTGCACTAAATAGATTCTACTTAACTTTCAAAGCTATCTTTCTGATCTTTGATTCTTTCTAGCTTCCCTTCTACCTGTCTTCTATGTGTTCTTTTTAAAAAAAAATAGCTTCAGTGACCCTCTTCTTTTTGGGGGGCTATCCTAGTGTTCTCTCCACCCCTAACATTGGGGAGGCAAAACCCTTGTAACAAATACGCCTAGTTAAGGAAAGCATATTCCCATATTTGCTGTATTCCAAAATATAAATCTTCTTCCTCTCAAGTCCATCACTTTTAGGAGGTGGGTAGCATTTTGCATTATAAGTCATCTGAAATCATGGTTGCAAGTTGCTACAATGAGCGGAGTTAAGTCTTTCGTATTTTTGCTTTTGCAATATTATTGTATAAATTGTTCTCCTAGTCCTTTTCATTTCACTCTTAAATTATTTCATGCATGCCTTTCCAATTTTCTCTGAAAACAGCCTCTTTTTTATTTCTTATCAGACATTCATATACCCTAATTTGTTCAGCTGTTTACCGATTTATCAGTGCTTCCTTAGTTTCTAATTCTTTTCTTTAACCAAAAAGAACTGATACAAGTATTTTTGTACATATGAGTATTTTTTCTCTTGCTTTGATCTCAGAGACAAATTTAGACTTGGTGAAAAGAAAAACTTCCAAAAAATCAGAACCATCCTACAGTGGAATGGGCTGCCTAAGGAAGCTCTAGATTTCCCTTTTCATGTGAAGTCTTGTAGCAAAGGCTGAATGACCACTTTGATTTTGGGGAAGGGATTCTTTTTTAGGTATGAGTTTGAATAGATGGTCTTTGCGGTCAACTCTGAAATTATGTGAAATGTGGTTTTAATACATTAAAATATTGCATCTGTTACATTAGCTAGTTGGACATTATTGAGTAAATCAGGTAAGACAGTGGGGAAAAAAGTGCCATTCACATCAGTTCTATTACATAGTATTAGAAGTTCCAAGATAGGTCGTTTATTTCAAGTTTAAACTTAAAATGATCTTTGTAGGTTCACAGGGTTCTCGCATTTCTCCAAGATGTTTGTACTAGGCTGTATGTGAGCTACCAAATTTTTAAAGTACTTAATCACATCAGTTCTATTCTTATATGAAAGCCACTTGCTTAATTTTAATAATCGCTAATAATTATTAAACAAATTAAATTAATATTTAGTAAAAATTAAATAATGATCATTCAAGAATTCTGCTTATGTCTTTCTTGACTGATAAAATGTGATTTTTTTGGGATATGTAATCAATTTAGAAAGTTAATTAGATGTATAAATTGAATTGATGGGCCCAGGATAAGTGAAGAAACCAGACACGAAGTATAAACATAGAGGCTGTTAACCAAAAGTCATGACTCCAAAAGATATGGGCAGTGATGGGGCAGCTGGGTGGTTCAGTGAGTAGAGCACCAGCCCCGGAGTCAGGAGGACCTGAGTTCAAATGTGACCTCACCTTACTTAACACTCTTACTAGCTGTGTGACCTTGGGCAAGTCACTTAGCTCTGATTGCCTTGCCTTCCCACTCCAAAAAAAATTTTAGAAAAAAGAGGTATGGGTGGTAACTTGATTTATTACCAAAGAAAGGCACACATGCACGTGGGAACTCTTTACACCAAGGATTCTGTCCTACAGACAATGCCTTGGATGTTTATGGGGTACCACAGAAAAGGGAGTTCACATGGCAAGAGTGGAGGGCAATCCTTTCCCAAGTGTGAGTGGCATGGAAAGAGGAAGGAAGCAAGAGGGCTTGGGAATGTTGGACCGTGGAGAAGGATGTTCTGCTTATCTGAAGAGATTCCAGCTGCACAGTTTACCAGTCTGGGTTAAGCTGGCAGGAGCCAGGATTGTAGCTGATTCATCTCTAAAGGCACAGAGTTTAATAGAGTTCAGGTGTGAAAGATCACTATAAGGTTCAGGGAGACTTCCCCTCTAGAAAATAGGTCAACTCAAGAAAACACGTTCAGGGGGTCCCTTCACAAGGCCATCTCAGATTATGGTTGTAAAGCAGAACCAAGAGGAAAAGAAGTATGACTCCTTAAGAAACCAATGTCCTTGAAGTATGTAAGAAAACTATAAAGAAGATGCTACAGACTCATAGTATGGAAGATAAAAGAACTAGACATTGTGTATCAAGACAAACAGTATGAGTTCTATGGATATCTATAGATTATGTGGTATAATACTACTTTAGCTATTTTCTTTTCCTAAGAGCTAAAAAATTCCACATTCTGGAACATATGACCCATGTTTACTGGAACCTTTTGTTTCCAATTGTTCTAGTCCTAGTATTGTCTTGACCTTTAAACCGTTGTAGCAGTCACTTCAACAAATATATGTTGGAGCTGGTGACGCAGTGGATAGGGGTCTCAACCTGGTATCAGGAAGTCTTGAGTTCATATCCATCCTCAGACACGTGATCCTGGACAACTTAACATCTGTTTGCCTTTATTTCCTCATCTGTAAAATGGGGATAATAGCATCTACCTTGCATGTTGAGAGGATTAAAAGAGATATTTGTAAAAACACTTCGCTTGGTATCTGGTACATACAAGGCATTATATAAATGCTTATTCCGCTTCATTTCCCCTACTGAGTGCCACATTGAATATAAGAACACAAATCTGGCTTTCTTGGAACTTAGTCTGCTAGATGGGAATAACATTAACTTATGAAATATCTACAAAATATCTTCCAGAGAAGAGAGCAGTAGCAACTGAGGAGATCCAAATAAGCCTCATCTAGGAGGTAGCTTGTGAGCTGATCCTTGAAGGCAGTTGAGGTTTTTACATTGTAGGCCTGGAGGAGAGCCTCTGCAAAGGCACTCAAATGAAAAACATGTTATGGACAGGGAACGACAAATAGATCAGTTTGACTGGAATGTAAAGAAGTTGATTAGTCATAAGCCTGGAAATGTAGGCTGAATCCAGCTTGTCTACAGCTTTAAATGCTAAAGAGGAGTTTACATTTGATGTGAGAAACAATAGAAAGATACTGCAATTTATTGATAAGAGTACAATATCATAGATCTTAGCATATGGTTATTGGTGTTTATTTCATGCCTTTTTTCTCTAGGAATTGTTCTTTAAGTAGCTGAAATGTTATATGAAACATTTAATCTGCATAGTCACTTGTAAAGGAACTTTGAAAATGATAATGGAAAACTTTTGCTAGAAACATGGCAACTTTTTGTATTAATAATATCTGAATATGTCACATTAAGTTTTGCAAAATGTTACACCTATTGTCTCATTCAATCCTCACAGTAATCTGAAATACATAGTTAAGGTATCTACCTTTTTAAAAAAATAAATGAAACTGGAGCTTAGAGATTTGTCTAAGGTCACGCACAGAGGAAACACTGTAGATAGGAAGGACTTGGGTTCAAATGCTATCACTAAGTCCATCACTGAGTCTTTCTATTATACCTTCTGTCTTATTCTGTCTCCAGATTTCTTTGATTTCCATTTTTCTTATATTCTCTGTCTTTCAGATCAGCATTTGGGGGTTCACTCTATGTGTTAAGCAACAGAGGTGCACTGTTTTATACAAATTCACTATATTATAATTCTTTGAAAACTGTAGACATATTGTTATATATTACATACAGTTTTGGATTCAACATTGTAAATTATTTCTACTTTCTGATTTGTATTCTAGAATATCATTTAGGAATGAAAATTTACTGTGTGATTTTTGATGTTATTGAAGAGGAAAGAGTATTTACTGCCACTAAGAACTACAATTTTTTTCTTTTTAAAAGGCGGTTACAACTATAAATAGAAGACAAGGATACTACCCTTTAGATGGGTATGTTGAAGAAGATGCTTATGAAGAAAAGAGTCAACCTAAAAAGTATGTTTTGAAGGCATTTAAAATTCTAAAATGGGCTATGTGAGCACTTGAATTTAGAAAGTTAAACTTCCTTTCAAAAAATATTAGGCCAGCAAAATGTTAACCATGTACTTAACATTATTTAATGTTCTCAGTCATTGTAGTTTGCTTAGGCTTGTTTTCAGCTGTTGATTGCTGTCACTTGCAATAAAGGGAGCAAAGCTGGCTCTTCATTTGCAGGGAATACCAAAGTACAAGGCTTTCCAGAACAACAAGGGGAAAACTAAGAGAATTAAACAGAATCCAGTCCTAAGGAAAGGATGAAGGAAAGAGCAGAACCTCTTGGTAAAGCAAGATTATCTGGTTACTTTTTTCTATCTGTCTCCATAGAGTTTAGCATAGTAGTTAGAATTGGGAACAAAACAAAGAGTGGAGATGGGAGAAGAGTAGGAAATGACTTGAACATGTTATTTTAAGCGTTGTATACGTTCGAGAGGAAGAAGAGTGACCTAGAACACAACTACATTAGAGCCCAACTAGATGCATACCATGTTTGCTACTTCATTGATTATCATAGTTATTCCTGTTTTCAGTTTGATCCTTTTTTAATTTCCCACGGTTATCTGTAGTGGTAGAGAAGTGAAATTTAGTTTTCTTGAAGTTTTTCCATTTTAGTACCCCAAAAGAGCAGCCTGCAAAAGTTTCTCTATTATTCTTCAAGCCTACTATAGTATATCATATTTACATAAAACCTTTAACTTTACTTTTGTTTTAAAAAATTATAATTAACTCTTTAAAAAGTTACAGAAGTGGGAAATGTAAGGAGGTAGAATCCACAGTGAGTCTGGAAGGATAGGTCAGAATTGGGATGGCAGAGCTGGGAAGAAAGGGCATTTTCTGGATAAGGGAACATTATCAGGACCCCAGCAGGAAATGAGTCCACATTTCAAAACTAATACATTTGCTTTGGTTTGTAGATTCTGCTTAATAAGGGGAGATAGGACTGACAGCTGGCTTTAGCACATTAGAGGTGAATTGTGCTAATGGAGCTCTTTGGAGGTGCCTTTGCAGCCTCTGGTGAGGGTTTTCCAAAGGCCGGTATAAACACCTGAAGGGAAGCCACACCCTCTTCTCATATGTGAAAGGCACAAACCATGAAACCTTAGAAGGAGGCCCTTAAAACTAGACATTTTAAACCTGTAGAAAATATGACCTCAGCAATCACTTGCCAAAATGTCTACAAGTCCAAACTCTGAAGGGAGGGAGAGAATTCATATTCCTGTGTGACAGTTTTGGCTACTAATTATGGGGGCCCTGAATTTTCAACTTTTCAGAGCCATACTGTATCTTTTGTGTCATAGTGAAGGACTGCTTATAAGGAACTTGCCTCCCTGATAAACACAATGACATAAAACAATTAAGGAGTAACTTAAGGCTTTATAATAATAGCTCATATTTATATGGTTCTTTAAGGATTGTAAAGCATTTTATATTTTCAATTTCATTTGATGCTTATAATAACCCTGGAGGTAACTATTCTATCCATTTTATAAATCAGTACCCTCGGGCTCTGGTGACCCATGGCCATAGGGCTAGTTTGTTTTTAAGACATATTTCAAACCTAGGTCTTACTGACTCCACATCCAGCACTCCAGCCTCAATGCCATACTGTCACTCAGTTAAATACTTGAACAAATGGTATGGAGAATGTGCTGAACAGCATCAGAGTAGAGATGAATGTAAGCTAGCATAGTCATGAAGGAAATGTGACTTTAACATGGGTGGAATTTTGATGAGCAGGAACAGTGAAGAGCCAGGGAGAACAGCTTTAAGGAAGTAATGACCATAGGTCCCTTGAATGAAGTTAGTTCAGTAGACATTAGATAACCATTGGAATTTTTGACCGTTTGGGAGGCTGACACAGTGATCTAAGCATGTGGTATCGGCCTGAATCTTGGTGGTAGTAATGGGGATCAATGCAATAAAGGTATATAGATAGAAGAATATTAGTAGGACTTGGTAACTGACCAGAATGGGGGAGGTAGGAAGGAGAAAGGAGTCAAAAGATGTTTCAGGTTTTAAGTATGGTGAACTAGGAGATTTATGGTGTCAGATTCCTAAATGGTGTTTTCTAATGGTGTCAGAAATAGGGATTGGACGAAGAAATGAGTTTAGTTCTGGATATGTTGAGTTGGAAGGTGCTGGTGGGCACCCTCAGTTAGAGGTATCCAGCTGACTGTTAGAAATGTGGATCCAGAACTCGACAAAAAAAGCCGGAGGGATCTTTAGATTTGGGGATCGTTCCCATAGCATTGATATTCGAAGCCATGGGTGTAAAAATAAGCTAATCAGGGACAATATGGAAAAAAACAGTTAAGGATAGACCTTAGAAAATCCTTACATTTAAAGAAGAACTCATAAAGAAAATTGCAGTCATAGAAGTAGGAAAGAAGACAAGGAGAGTATAGAATTATAGAATCTAAGAAAATGGGAAGTTTGGACAAGAAGATCTTCAAGGTTTCTTCTAGCTCTAAATCTGATTTGGTTGGAAAAGAGAATTTCAAGGAATCATTATGGGTAGCAGATTAATTTTTCAGAAGTTGAGAATGAACAATAGGATCAATCCTTAAGAATTTTACTTAAGGGTTTCTTGTATTCCAGACACTGTCCTAGGCCCTGGGAATATAAAAGCAAAATGAAAGTCCCTGCCTTGGAGAAATTTGTTGTATCAGAGGACCACAGATTTCAAACTATTGGGAAGGGACATTAAAGGTCATTCATTCCAGCCCTTTCATTTAACGCATGAAGCTGATACCCACCAAAATGTTAAGTGACTTTACCAAGGCTGTAATGTAGTAAGTGGCAGAACCCAGGGGCTGTTGACTCCAAATCTAAGGCTCTTGCCCCCTGCACTATAAGGCTAGATTTGATAGTTTTACGAGAATGATAGTGTCAAAACTCGGATTCTAAGGTTATTAGGGAATGAATTGATGATAAAGTAGAAATGGCAAATCCTAGTTTCAAGAGGAAAAGAGTGAAAATAGGTGAAATGAGAGTTTTTGTCTCTTTTACAAGCTTCGGTCACACGTTGCCAATTGGCTTTTGGTTATTTCAGACTGGGTACATCTCAAACTCAAAATGTCCAAAATAAAACTCATTATCTTCCCCGCCAAAACTTTACCCTTCTTGCAAACTTCTCTATTTCTGCCAAAGTTATCACCATTCTTTTTGTCTTCTAGGTTTGTAATTTTGATGTTATTCTGGGCTCCTGGCTCCACATTTTCAATTATTTGTCAAATATTTCCATTTCTACCTCTTACATGCAACCCCTTCTTTCTATTAACACAGTTGAGGCTCTCATCACCCCTTGCCTTGAGGTTGATTGTATCAGCTTCTTAATTGGTTTCCCTGTTTTAAGTCTTTCCCCTGCTCCAGGCCATCCTCCACACTGCAGCTAATGATTTTCCTTAAAGCCCACATTTAAGCGTGTTGCTCTCTACTTAATAAATTTTGGCAGCTCTCTATTACCTCTCAGATCAAATATGAACTCCTCTGTTTAGCTTTTAAAGCTCTTACAACTTGACTTTAACTGTCTTTCCAGCTTTGTTGAACATTATTCCTCCCTCAAGCATTCTACCATCTAAATTAGCCTTCTCTCTGTTTTCACAACATATCTTTCATCTCCATTCATTTGATGGCTGCCCCTCATGCCTGGAATGTACTCATTCCTCCCCTTGCCCTCACAGAGTCTCTCTCTCTCTCTTGAAGATCCAGCTCAAGCACCACTTAGACCCTTTCCTGATCCCCTCCAACTGCTAGTGTCCTTCCCAAACCAACTTGTATCTCAGGATATTGTATTCTCTTTATATTCATTCTGCAAATATTTGTGTATATACTTGTCTCCCCCATTAGAATTTAAGCTCTTTGAGAAGAGGGATTTTTGCATACTTTGTGTTTGTATACTCATGCCTGTTGCATAGTGGATGTTTAGTGTATATTTGTTGATTTTTTTTAATATTCCCTATACCAGTGGTGTCAAACTCAGATAGAAATGGATCCCTTCCAGTTGTATTTTAATCTGGTTTGGCTGCATTTGGGACTTTTGCTGGCCATATGTAGCCAACAGGTGGACACCTCTGCCCCACACTGGTAAAATCGCAAGTCTGGAATGGAAAAAAAAGAACTAAGCATATTTATGATACAACCATAATATTTCAAAGGTGGAAGGACCTAAAGATAATTTGATACAATCCTCCCCCCCCCTTCCTTTATAAGAAGCTAGGGAGGTTCAGCGCAGTCAGGAACTAGTTACTAGCAGAATTGAGACTAGAACTCAGGACTTAAACTTAGGGCTAATCCTTACCCTTTTAACCAAAACTCTAGGATCTCAGGTCTACAAATGAATTCTCCAGGCTGTGGAGGTTTTCTCTGTGGAACTTTTTTGGTTTAATAATAAAACTTGTTTACAAAGCTACTCTTCTCAAAACAACTCTTCAAAGGACGTATTTGGATATACAAAAAAAAAACCACACATTCTCTTCATTTTACATATGAGGAAGCTGAGGCTCATGAAGGTTGTGACTTGCCCACGGTCACTCAGCTTACCCAGTAAGTGGCAGAGCCAAGATTTGGTTCTAAATCCACTGTTCTTCCTAACGTGTATATGTGCACACACACACTAAAATGTATATTTTAAGGAGCTAGCTGTAAAAATTACTTTTGTCGATAGATGCCACTGTCTTGTATAAAATCAATCTCAGCCAAAATTTTCAGAATTCTGTAATTTCTGATACCATGGAACAAATTGGTTCTCGGTTTATCGGTTTTGTAAGTCAAAAATTGTGTTTTTCAAGTTTAAATGAAATTGACTTGTTTTACTTTCTCATTTTCTTTGGCCTTTATTCCTGCTCTGATTTAACCTTCCTTCCTTTCCAGTCTGAATCTAATAGGTATATTTCAGCTCAATTCTACATTATCTCCTGATCTTGAATCATTTGTTCCCTTGTCACTGCTCTTCTTTTGACAAACCTCGGTCCTGCATTATCATTTCCACCTCTTCATTTTAAAGTGGGATTATAGGAGGGATTATTCCCTCTTCCATTTCCACTAACAGTCTACTAAATAAAGCTAAAAGAATTCTTATAACCGTGCTGACTGGGTATATAACAAATTCACATTACCCAATCTCAGCTGGGTCCTCACTGCAGCAAGGTGGTATTTAATTAATTACCTTACTCCCCAAGAAGACACTCCAAACCTTCTCTTCCCTCCAAGTTTTCCATACTTCTTCCTTCTCTTCTCTCTCACCTGAAGATCTTATGGAAGCCATTCAAGATGAGCTTCCTCTTCTCCCTTATCTTTATCTCAAGCCCCCATATTGTCATTTTTCACTCCTTGCTCTGCTTCTGAAAAAGAGGTGGCTTCTTTGCCTGACTTGAGACTTTTTTGCCACAGCAAACTCTTAAATGTTCCTTCCCATCTTCCTTTGATTACATTATAAGTCACACACTCCCCCCTTAAAATGCTTCTTGCTCATTCACCAAATGTTGCTGGAAGGTTCCTTAAAAATTCCTCAAGACTCCTCAGTCTTTATGAAACCTTAACTACAACCTACCACCCCCCTCAGGGTATCATCTTATATTTTTTCCCTTTCCCAACTAAATTCCTTGAACTAACTCACTGCTTCTACTTCTCTCATTTTTAACTTTTTGTAGTCTGTTTTCTGACCCCATCTCTCTCAGCTGTAATTGCTCTCTCTAAAGTTACCAGTGATCTCATAAATGGCAAATCTCATGGCTTTTTCTCAGTCCTCATGCTTCTTAAACACCTTTGCTCCATTTGATACTGGGGATTCTCTCTCAGCTTATTGTACTACTACTCCCCTGGTTCACATATCTGTCAAACTACTACTTCTCAGTTTTTTTTGCTTCTGTATTACCCATATCACCTTCCTTAACTGCAGGTTTACCCTAGAGGTCTGTTCTAGGCCCCTTTTTCTTCTCCTTATTGTTGTTCAGTAATTTCCTACTCTTCGTGACCCTCTGGACTATGGAATACCAGACCCTTCTATCCTCCACTGTCTCTGCAGGTCCGTCAACGTTCACGAAGTTCATTGTTTCCATGATACTGTGTATCCATCTTATCCTGGGTCATCCTCTTTTCTTTTTTTCTTTTATCTTTCCCAACATCAGGGTTTTTTTTCCAGTGAGTTCTGTCTTTTTATTATGTGGCCAAAGTAATTGAATTTCAGCTTCAGTATTAGACTTTGCAGTGAATAGCCTGAATTAATTTTTTTAAGTATTGGCTGATTTGACCTCCTTGCAGTCAAAGGGGCTCTCAAAAGTTTTCTCCAGCACCACAATTCAAAAGTGTTGATTCCACAGCTCTCAGCTTTCCTTATAATGCAACTCTCTCTCACAGCCATATGTTGATACTGGAAAAACCATAGCTTTGACTATACGGACCTTTGTCAGCAAGGTGACATCTCTGCTTTTTAGTATGCTTTGCACATTTGCCATAACCTTCCTTAGAAGGAGCAGTATCTTTTAATTTTGTGGTTGTAGTTGCCATCTACAGTGATCTTTGAGCCAAAGGATATATAAAATCTGGCACTGCTTCCATTTCTTCTCTGTCTGCCAAGAAGTGATAGGAGCAGTTACCCAGATATATTATGAAGGCAGAATTCATGATTTCAAAGAAAACCATATATATGCCTGAATGGTTCAGAACCGCAGGATATAAGGAATTCTCTAAGTAGAAGGCAGAAGAATTAAAGCATTTATTCAAGCTCCAAAGTAGCAGACCCACGAACCAATGTCCCCAATTCGATATCCTGGACAAAAGTTTCCAGGCCCAATAAGTCCACCTCACAAGAGTAACCAGGAGGTTACAGAAAAACATGATGACGTTAAACCAAATCATATTCGTGCTTCCCCTCTCTCCAGTAAGATGATTACCCACAGGCCTCAAGCCTTTGCTCAGCACTCTCCAGTTCTCACGAGAGTCATCCCTGTTACCAGCAGCGCCTGCTGCTTCAGCTCCTTTGTCACTGTTGATGCCACTGGCTCCAACATGTCTCAGTCTCCAAGCTGTGTTTTCTCCTTTTACACAGTTTCAGATGGCATCAGGCATTGTCTGAGGGATCAGAACTTAAGCTCCTATGATTGGCTCTGGTCTTAGCACTTCCCCTTAGGACCATAGGAGCTTCACTGCCCACATCAGCCTAGCACCTAGTAATTAGGGATTTGGAGCAAACTTAGGAGCAAAGATCTAATCAGACCTTCTTAGTTGGCCCCACTCCCTTAGTCGGCCCCACCTGGGGACCCATCTTAAGCCTATTCAAATGGGCAGGAAAAAGCTTCTTACCGTACTGATTGCCTTAACATCAGACCTTAATTTTTTGAATGTTAAGCCTCAAGCCAGCTTTTACACTCTCCTCTTTCACCCTCATCAGGAGGTTTCTTAATTCTTCATTTTCTGTCATCAGAGTGGTATGATCTGCATATCTGACATTGTTGCTATTATCCCCAGCAACCTTATTTCCAGCTTTCAATTCATCCAGCCTGGCATTTCACATGATGTACTCTGCATTGAAGTTACATGAATGAGGTGACAATAAACAGCTTTGTCATACTCTTTTTCCAAACTTACACCAATCATTTCTTCCACGTTGGGTTCTAACTGTTGCTTCTTGGCCTGCTTGTTCAGGAGACGAGATGATGTGGTACTCCCATCTCTTTGAGAACTTGCCGCACTTTGTTGTCATCCACAGTTAAAGGCTTCAGCGTAGGCAGTGAAGCAGAAGCAGATGTTTTTCTGGAACTCCCTTGCTTTCTCCACAGTGCCATGAATGTTGGCAATTTGTTCTCTAGTTCCTCTGCCTCTTTGAAAACCAGCCTGCTCTTGTGGTAGTTCTTGGTTCATATTTTGCTATAGCCTACATTGCAGAATCTTAAGCATATCCTTGCTGGACTCTGTTCAGTAATTTGAACGTTCCTTGACGTTGCTCTTCTTTAGGATTGAGGTGTAAACTGATCTTTTCCAATCCAGTGGCCACTGTTGCGTTTTCCAAATTTGTAGGCATACTGGGTACAGCGTTCTAACAGCATCATCTTTTAGGGTTTACAAGAGCTCAGCTGGAATTTCGTCATCTCCATTAGCCTCATTGTTAGCAGCGCTTCCTGAGGCCCACTTGGCTTTGTTGTCCAGGAAGTCTGACTCTAGATCAGCAAGCACACCATCCTGGTTATTGGTGATGTTAAGATCTTTCTTATGTAATTCTTTTGTGTATTCTTGCCATTTCTTCTTAATCTCTTCTGCTTCTGTTAAACCCCTGACATTTTTGTCTTGTACCATGCCCATTTTTGCCTGAAACTTTCCCTTGACATCCCTCACTTTCTCTTGAAGAGATCTCGTGTCTTTTCCATTCTGTTGTTTTCTTCTGTTTCTTTGAATTGCTCATTTAAGAAGACTTTCTTATCTCTCCTGGCTATTCTCTGGAATTCTGCATTCACTTGGGTATATCTTTCTCTTTCACCTTTTGCTTTCTGTATTCCCTCAGCCATTTGGAAAGCCTCATCAGAGAGCCATTTTGCTTTCTTGCTCTTTTTTTCTTTGGAATGTTTTTTTGTTGTTTGTTCTGAACAAAAAATTGGAAGCTCTGTTCATAGTTCTTCAAGTACTCTATCTCCCAGATCTCAACCCTTAAATCTATTCATCACTTCCACTTCATATTCATAAGGGATGTTATTTAGGTCATAGTTTTATGATATGATGATTTTCCCTACTTTCTTCAATTTAAGTCTGAATTTTGCAATAAGAAGCTCTGGATCTAATCCAGTCTGCTCCAGGTCTTATTTTAACTGACCGTATAGAACTTCTCCACCTTTGGCTGCAAAGCATATAATTAATCCAATTTCTGTATTAACTGTCTAGTGATGTCCACCTTTGGGGAGGTTGAAAAAGAGTGTTTGTCATAACCTATGAGTTATCTTGACACACTTCCATTACTCTCTGTCCTGCTTTATTTTGTACTCAAAGACCAAACTTGCCTGTTGTTCCAATTGTCTTCTGATTTTCCTACCTTAGCATTCCAATCCCCTATGGTGAATGGGACATCTTTTTTTTTTTGATGTTATCACTAGATGATGTTGGTCTTCATAGAAGTGATCAACTTTGGCCTCTGGGATCAATGTTTGGAGCATAGCCTTGTATTACTCTGATATTGAATGGTTTGCCTTGGGTTTGAACAGATATCATTGTCATTTTTGAGCTTATACCCCAGTACTGTTTTTCTCACCCTTTTGGTGTAACTATGAGGGCTACTCTATTTCTTCTAAAGGGATTCTTGTCCACAGTAATATATGTAGTAATCATCTGAATTTAATTCACTTGTTCCCATCCATTTAAATTCACTAACAACCAATTTATCAATATTTAATCTTTCTATCTCCTGTTTGACTATA
The DNA here is from genome assembly GCF_011100635.1 of Trichosurus vulpecula. Lineage (NCBI taxonomy): Eukaryota > Metazoa > Chordata > Mammalia > Diprotodontia > Phalangeridae > Trichosurus > Trichosurus vulpecula. The sequence goes on from NC_050574.1 coordinate 178,267,976, forward strand.
TCCAGCTTACCTTGGTTCGTGGATCTTACATTCCAGGTTCCTATGCAATATTGATCTTTACAGCTTCAGTTTCCTTTCATCCCTAGATGCAATATATTGCCAATGCGATACCCACAGCAAATTCTGTGAATACACAGGCATATTCCCAGGTTTGAATCACAAGAAATAACAAACTCCCTCCATGGAAGATGAAACCAAAACACTTATTCAAACACCAGAAAACCAAATCCATCATAGTAATAGAGAAATCCATCATAGTAACCAAGCAGTCTACACACAATACCAATGCAGAGAGAGCATGACATCTCCAAGCCTTCCCTCTGTTAAGCTGCCCCACAAAACAACTCCCTTAAGCAAAATCACCCTTATCTCACTCATGCTAGTTCCTCTGCCTGCTTTCTCTTTCCCAGCTGTGACTGCTCTGTCTCACTTCTGTTCTACCTGTTCAACAGGCTTCTCCCACTACAGATTCATGTGACTCAGGCGGGTCACATGGGCCTATTAATGGATGGGAAAGATCTTCCGATTTCCATTAACAATATATGCATCCACAGCTGAGCTTCCTTTTGGCTTTGGTCCAGCCACTTCGTCAGTACTAGAGCTACTTGTAGTTGTCCTCTCTGCCCTTCCCTAGTAGTGTATTGGACACCTTCCAACCTGAGGAGCTCGTCTTCTGATGTCATCTCATATCATTTGACTACTGTCCATGGAGTTGTCCTGACAGACAGTGGAATGATTTGCCATTTCCTCCTCCCGTGGATCACTTTCTTTATCTTGGTAATCTCATCAGATTGCTTGGGTTTAACTATCATACCTGCACAGATGACACATCTGTATCCAACTCTGTTCTCTCCCTTGAGCTTCAGACCTACATCACCTGTTACATATTGGCCATTTTAAACTGAATGTCTTGGGGACTTCTTCAGCTCAACACCTCTAAAACTGAATTCATCTTTCCCCCTAAACCTTCCTGTCTTTCAAATTTTCTTTTTCTGTCAAATGCACTATCCTTCTAGTCTCTTGAGATTTATAGTCTTGATGTTATTCTGTATTCCTCATTCTCCTTCATGTCACATATCTAATCCGTTGCCAAATTTTGCATCCAGTCCGCTCTCTCTACTCATACAACTATTACCTTAGTTTAGGCCTTCATCACTTTTCTCCTAATTGGTCTTCCTGTCTCAGGTTTCTTTTTATTCCATGTATTTCCACACTGCTGCTAAAATGATTTTCCTTAAGCCTAGATCTGACCCCTACTCAGACCACTCCAGTGGGTGGCTTCCTATTGCCTCTAGGATCAAATATAAATTCTTCCATTTAACTTTTAAACCATACATTACTTGGCCCCAATGTGTCTTTCCTGCCTCCTTAGAAATTATTTTCCTTTTTGCGCTCTGCAAATTGGACTCCTCTGTTTCACACCCATGGCACTCCAGGTCTCATCTTTTTGTCTTCATAAGTGGCCATTCCAGGTATCTGGAATGCACTCCCTCCTTACCTGAGATTCTTTTAAAGATGAGACTCAAACATCTTCTGCACGAAGCTTTTCCTGATCTGTCCCTCTCCTCAACTGCTAGTGCCCTCCTTCCCACAGTACTTTGTGTATAATCTGTATTCATTAATTTCATGTTTGATATATAGATATATGTATGTATGTGTATATATTTTTATGCTGTCTCCCAATTAGAATGTAAGGTCCATGAACATAGGGATTATTTGTTTCTTTATAGTTGTATCCTCATTACCTATCATGGGCACTTAAAAAATACTTGTGAGTTGATTGGGTTGTTCAACTTTTAAATGATTGACCTGTGATAATTTGTCTAAGAAAACTTGAGAGAGGCAACATGTTACAATTGAAAGAACTCTGGCCAGGAGGATTCAAGAGACCAGGATCTTTGTCCCAGCTCTCTTCTTCATATAAGCTAAAGGAACCTTGAAAAAATTGATGTACTAACACCTCTGTTACCTCCTCTGTAAAATGAGAAAGTTGGAATATTGATTTCTAAAGTCCTTTAGACTTACATAAGGGACAGGTTGTCATAGTTCAAAAGCATGCTGGACTTGGAACCTAGAAGATCTGATTTGAATTGTTCATTTGACACTAGTTATATGACCTCTCCTTCCCCATCCGCAAAATGGGGATAATCATTCCTATAGTAATAATACTAAATTCCTTTTCCTCTCTGATATTCCATGATTTACTAGTTTTTGTATACAGAGTAGGTTTCCTGTCTGTTTTATCTTGTTTTATGAAGCATACCACATTAGATCACAGTGGACATGCATGTGTACTTTCACTTCTCAAGAATAGATCATTATTGAACATTGTGATCCTTTCTATAGAAGGTAATTAAGTTTATAACCAAGATTCTTAGAATATCTAAATTAGGGAGGAGGTGAAACTAAAAGAAGCCCATTTTAATCAGATTTGTTATTTCAATCTTTCTAGAAATCCCTTTATTTTTCTGAGTAATTTTATTTCAGAAGTGATCTCTATTACTCTCTAATCTATACAGTGAGTATCAGAGGCAAGGAGAAGTAATAATCCTTTCTTTCATTTTTTGTGTCCTTTGAAATGTTAAGTATAATATCTATAACAAGGCAGCTAATTGGTGCAGTGAATAGAGCGCCATGCCTGGAGTCAGGAAAACCCGAGTTAAAATCCAACCTCAGACATTTAACAGGCCCTATGACTCTGGGCAAGTCACTTTACTCTCTGTTTGCCTGGAAAATGGGGATAAAAACAGCACCTACCTCCCAGCGTGGTTGTGAGGATCAAGTAAGAGAATATTTGTAAAAAGCACTTAGCTCAGTGCCTAACACATACTATGACCTATGTAAATGCTTATTCCCTTCTTTTTCCCTTCCCATGTCTTATCCATGGTAGACACTGAGTTTTTTGAGTTAAACAGTTATCCCATTTTGGATTTTTTTTTCAGTTCCAAAAAAAAAACTTGATTTAATTTAACCATTAAAATGAAGTCCTTATGTGGAGAGAGCATTTGTTTATCTCATTCTTATCTTCAATTAACACAATTGAATATCAGTTATTTAAAATGAAAAATGTAAAAATCAGTGAGTAGAATCTTAGAAGCTTGAAGTTGTTGTTGTTTTAAAGAAATATTGGTTTTATACACATATGTTAATAAATTTCTTTCTATGCCATTTTCCAGGATAAGGAATTGTTCTCAGGATTTCAAGAAGAGAGGTGGTCAGCAGATTGTTGGTTTAGAAAATTCATCCACTCTACACAGGCCTATTCTGAACCCATCAGCAGTTGTGACAGTATGAATTTTGCTTAGAATGGATACAGGCAAATGTTTTGACTCTGACTCTTTTGGCTTATTTCATCTCTTCTTTTTAGCTGTCTAGTACCTTAGTGGTTTTCATTTTTTAAAAATTGCTGGTTTTCTGTTTCCTTAACTGTTTCTCTCCATTTGAAGTTTCTTCCCCCACCCACCATACCACTCTGCTTTATGGTTTCTTTCTCCACTTCTAACCAGCTTTATTCTCACCTTACCATTTGCTTTTTTAAGGGATTTTTTTTACTTGACCCTCTCCTAACTTCTTTTTTCCTTCATTTCTCTCTCATTGTCTTCTTTATAGCCTGTATAAGCCTTACTTTCCAGAATATGGGTGTTAAAAGTATAAATTTCTAAAACACTAAGTAGGTTCTTTTTATTCACTGTTTTTGGTTTTTTAAAATTTCTACCTGTGTTTTTTGAAGAGTAGGATATCTGATCGTTAATTCAAATAATCTTAACTCTAATGGGTTTTTTTTGTTTTGTCTTTTTAGAAATAAAATCATTAGCTGTATAATATTGGACAAGAAACTTAACTTTTCTAGGCCTCAGTTTTCTGTGAGGTGTTTGGTCTACGTGGTCCTCAAAGTTTTTTCCACCCCTAATCCTGTCATGCTGTAAAGTCTGTTTTAGTTTAGTGTTACCAATGACCAACCCTAAAACCCTATTGAGTGATGTCATTATGTGTTAGTGCCAGGCAAACTTATATAGTTTCTCCATTTCCATCCTTTATTATCATATTTTGATATCTGAAATTACTATTTTTTACCTTCTTAAAGCAATAGTTCAGTATGTTGAGTATGAGGTTGTAATATCATTTAATTGTGCTGCTTCTTACTATTAGTAAGTTATTTTTTCCCCTTAGGAAACTAAAACAACACAAGAAATCGATGAAGCTTTGAAGATAGCTGGTTATAATTTTGAACAATTAAGGGCCGCAGAAAAGGTAAGCTAAATGGATGTTGGTTGTTGTCCCTGCCGTAGAAAGTGTTCTTGTTTTTATGGATTATAAAAAGGCATATGTATTCCTTCCACGTTTCCATTTTGATGTAGCTGTAACCAGAATAGAGCTTATGTATTTTCACACAGGTGAACTTCACCTCAGCCATTATTGGGTCTTAGCTGAAGTTTTGCACAAGTAAGTAGAATCTCTGTGCATGTAAATACTTTATAGGAAATACTCTCCACAGTAACCTGCCAGGCTGATCAGTAGAATATTACTGATACCCAGGAAGAAATGAAAATATTTTTTGAGGCTTCCACTTGTGGACCTCATAATAATACTTGAATATTTTATAAAAATGTTCCAAACTCTCATGAAATTCTTTATTCTTTGATTTTTGGACACGTGATGAACTTCGGGTATTACTGTAGAAGAACAGTTGAAATTGGAATTTTCTCCACAAATCATTGAACAAACCTAATGATTCTACCTAGCATATGTTGATTAGGTACATCATTGCATAGAAGGAACAAATGCTGTCTGGTAATATCTGTCAACAAAAATCCATCCTTTTCCTATAAATGCCAAGCAGAAGAAGCAAGAGGAAATAGAAAAGTAGAAATGGAAGAAATAGAGATCAACTGCAATGGGTGGTCATAAGTGCTTATAGGGATAATGACTAGATAAGAAGAGAACCAGCCGAAAAAAACAGATGAAAAAGAATTCTTCACTTTTGGTGACAGAAAGCCCTCTGACTTCTAACATAGCATTTTCTAAACTAATTTGGACATAGAATTTTTTTTGGTGTGGAATTTGCTAGCAATGCCCATGAATAAAAAAAATTTTGGTGTAAAATGAAAATTTTAAGCCTATTATACTGAAAATTACTCTCTATGTAGTTGGTTTTTTTATTCATAATTTCATATTTTAAAGGAGAAAATACCACACAAAAGTCCTAGTCACAATATTTAGCAGCTTAGGAACCAGTACTTCATAAGCATTATTGCTACACTGGAAAAACATTAGTGAAATAAAAGCTCTTTGATAGTATAGAGAAGCAAACATACTGATTCAGTAGAGATGAAATCCACCCTCAGATACTTACTGTTGCCTTAGTCAAGTCACTTAACCACTGCTTTAGTTTCCTCATCTGTAAAATGGGGATAATAATAGCACCTACCTCACAGCATTGTTTTGAAGATAAAGAGATATTTATAAAGTGCTTATTAACATGCTGCCTACCATTCAATAAGTGCTAAAAAAAAATGTTAGCTGCTATTATCATTAGCCACTAAGAGAATCAGTGGTTCAAGTTAAAGGTACATAGCTAGGAGAACAGATAGTATAATCCTAAACACTAGTAGAACTAAATCTGAGCATATTTAATGTCTAATGTTTTTATTATTTACCTGCCTACCAATGATATCTACTTAATATCTGTGGGTCAGTATGTTGAATATGAGTTATTACAAATTGGATTTTTATAGAAAATATATAGTATTAGGGTTTGCTTTAAAAATTTGTTCTGCTAGAACTTAAAATTTTTAATTTTTTATCTGTGAAATTCCATTTAAAAGTCAAATAATAGAGGACTTAAAACTCTCATGGTGTTGTGTGCTGGAGTGTTACCTAAAGGGTCAGACTTTGGAGTAAGCCTTTATGAAAATGCTCTTAACACATTTTTTTTAAAATAGCAAATGATATTTCTTCACACCCTGTGTACAAATTTAGTGCAAGTGAGAAAGAATGGGCATAAGCTAGATAGGAGGTCCTTGTTATCTACACATGGTATTAGTGGAAGTAGTCATTGGAGGTACTGTTTTCAATAGTGCTGACAAGTCAAAGAACACTATCAACAGTGAAAATGTTAGGATTGGTTTTTGTCCCTGAAGGGCAAGAAAACCACTTGGGGAAAAAGACTGCTTTAGTGTTTGTCATCAGTTTTATAAGATTTCAGAGTTGGAAGGAACATCAGAGGTCTTCTGGTCAAACCCAAATACTGATCCCTTCTCAGCATCCTTCCCAACATGTCTCCACTCGAAGATCTCCAGCAGTGGACAATTTACCAGCTCTCTGGGTCTTCATTTTACTTTTTGATAGTTCTCAATATTGGAAAGTTTTTCTTATGTGGAAATGACATCTGGCTCTGGAAGTTGGACCTGTTCCCTCTTGGATCAAGCAAAACAAGTCTAATTCCTCTTCTTCATGACCTTCCTTCAGATAATTCTTTCATGTATGTCTTCTTTTGTTCAGGCTAAACATCCCTAATTTTTTTCAGTGGGTCTTAGTATGAGTATTCCTTTCATAATCCTGTTCCCTCACCTCTGGACCTGGCTTCAAGTAATAGATATCCTTCCTTAAATTTCTTTCCTAGAACTGAAAATGTTACTCTCCAGTGTGTAATCAGATCAAAATGAAACAGTATTGTTAATGCCTTTGTTCTGAACATTCTGCTGTATTAAAGCACCTTGGATTGCATTAACTTTTTTAGCTGCTATATCACACCAACTCATGCAGCTTGCATCCTCAAAATTTTCAGTCTTTTCCACACCAGCTAATGCCTTACCATACGTCCTCTATTGTGTGGTAGTGTGGTTACAGTGGAACCTCAGGATCTGGGTTCAGATCTTGCCTCACCACCTGCATAACATTGGGCAAGTCAATTTAACTTTTCCGAACCTCAGCTTCCCCATCTGTAAAATGAGCAATTGGACCAGATAGCCTTTAAGGTCCCTTCAGGCTCTAAACCTGTGACCTTGTATACAGTTGTTTTTTAACTCAAACATAGAACTTTTCACCTGTCATGAAATTTTTGTATTATCTCATTGACCCGTTTCTGTAGCCAAGATCTTTTTTGGATAATGATTCTGTTCGGTATTTTACTTAACTCTCCTAGCTTTGTGTTAGAGCCATTTTGTATCACCTACAGTGCCATTGTTTCTCCATATTTGAAGCTACTTGTATTTGGCAAATTATCCAAAAGCAAGTTTAGGGGGTTTGTGGGTTTGTTTTGTTTTCTTGGGTTTTCTTTTCCAAGGAAGTTCAGGGCGACTACTAAGGTCAGTACCCAATTAGTCCTATATCCCACATCATCAAAATCTACTACATAACATTTATTGCTTTTTATAACAGCAGTGCTAAATGGTAGGCTGTTTTTTTCTAAGTTTAACTTACACCAGTATACTATGTTAAAGAAAGTAAACACAAGTGCTAGATTTCCATTTCTTAAAGTTTACAGAATTCCTGAACTTAAAGAATTCCCATAGCGATCTGGGAAAAAAAATGACTATCCAGAATAAACATTCGTTGAGGCATTCCCACTAGGAATGGTTTACTCTGCTCTTAAACAGGAGATAGAAAATCACAGGTCGCCATGCTTAGGTCAGTCCCGAATTTTATTGATGTCTTTCACCAAATTTATTAGTACAAGTGTCAAGTATTCAAGATATTGGATCTAGAAAATTAGCATCGGATTTGAAAAATAAACCTAGTTAGATTTTTCTAGAGTACTTGAATTTTCAAGTCATTCTTCTCTCCCCCCTCAAGATAACTTAAAAGTACTAAACAATTCCTCAGTTTTTATCCAGCCTACTTTCACACTGTTCAGTGCTTTGCTTAGTTTGTTGTCCACCTACAGCACCTTTCCAGGATGATGTGTGCTGATTAACTCAGTGTTCTGTCTATCCAACTCTGTGTTGTCATTGGGAAAAAAGCATTCTTTATCTACTTTTTTCCTGCGAGGATCACCAAGTTTATGTCACCTAAACAGCCATGGATCTCATTAAGAAAGCTTTCTAGGACTCCAGGGCTTAAATTCAATGAATATAGTGCAAATAGGAGCAACTGGAGAACCTGCCCAGATAAGTAGGGAATCCTTCTTGAATTTGCAAAAGTAGTCAATTGTATGCTGCCCCTCTCTTCTCAGGACACTTCTGTTGCTTCAGATATTAGAACATCTGTATCTCTAAATTGTAAGTGAGCCAGTGGGCAATGGGAAAAGATCATTGTTGGGCATGAATCCCATTCAGTGTAGAAATCTGACTTTGTACAACACCTGGCACTTACTCGAAAGCACTTAAAAACACTTTCAGACTCGGAGTCAGATCCTGCCTCAGTCATGACTTACTCCTTTAACAAGTCAGTTCACCTCTCCATGCCTCGGACTCCTTGTGTATGAAATGGGCTAGATGATCTCCCAAGTTCTCCCCATCTTTACATGCATGATCCTCAATAATCTGTGAGTTATGTTGTCTGTATAAGAAGTACTGAAAAGATGTCACTAAAGAGATGTTTGACTCAAAAAAAAGGAAGTAGGTTGGTCGTGTGATGAGAGCAGAGAGTAACAAACTGCCAGAAGGTTAAATATTTCATGGATGTATTACCTTAGAGGTCTCTACTACATTGGATATACCCTCTATAAAAAGATTTATAGAAAATCAATTTCTACAGCTTAAAGTATAGGCAAGTTGTGATCTGCCCTGGTAGTAGAACCAAGTGCCCACGCATCAGTGGAGGTAAATCTACTGATCTAGGAAACAGCAGTTGTTTACTTTTTATAATGATTTTGTGAAAGACTTGGCCTGTGTGAAGATAACTTGTTAACTTTACAAATATTTTTAAAAACAAAACTAGATGCTGGAATGCCTACAAAACCAAACAAAGCAAGAAACAGATTGCCTTCTAGAGGTTCTTGAGGAAAAATTTCATCAGCTTTTTGCTTCGCTCAAGTCAAGGTAAGAAATTTTAGAACATTCAATTGGTCAAAATACAAGTTTTTAAAATTAAAAGGATGTCTTGACTGAAGAAAAAGAAATTGTCATTGTGATGTTCACCTTTAGTTCGATGTGTCATCGTATGTCATAATTTAAAGTGAGTACACTTATTAGAAGTCATACCTGGTCCTTGATGCCAAGAATAACCTCAGACAAGGAGAATGCATATGTCAAGTTCTGATGTATTCTTCTTTCCTTATTCTTTTTAGCCTTTTTCAAAATAAGTTTGTATTGACCTCTTTTGCTTTTGCATTGCCCAAACTTCCCCCACATAGTCGTCCTCCTCCAGTTACCTAGAGAACCATTCCACATAACATAATTTATTTCAGAAAAGTGGGGGGGGAAGAAAAAATAAGAGCAAAACTGAAAAAAATCTCTGTGTTCTATTCCACAGCTATAGATACTCTCCCCTAACTCCCACAGCTCTCTGTAAAGGAAGGAGGGTGGTGTTTTCATTTATCTTTAGAGCTGAGATTATTCTTTGTAATTTTGCAACATTCATTTTTGATATGTGGTGCTCATTCTTTCCACTTACCTTATAGTCTTGTATATTCTTTTCTTGGCTCTGATTACCTCATTTTGCATCATTTCATGTCTTTCAGTGCTTCTCTATTCTTCATATTCACCATTTCTTATAGCACAGTAATAATCTATTAACATTCACGTATCATATAATTTGTTTATAGTCATTCTCCAGTTGATGGATATCTGCTTTGCTTTCCAGTTCTTTGATATCACAGAAAGAGATGCTCTAAGTATTTTGTATTTTGGCCTTTGAAAAACGTATTCCCAATTTATTTTTTAAAAAATGAAAAAACAAAAACACGTTCCCTTGTTTTTGACTAAGGTCTTTAGCTTAGCAGTGTGTTTAAAAGGCTGAGTTCCTAATGAAACCTACAAGATGTGTGGAGAGACAAGTATACCTTCCAATGTGTTAAGATACTGTCAAATTAGAAACTGTATAATATGGATTCTAATGCCTTACATTTGTATAAGGCTTTATACTTTTCTCAAAATTGTTTTTCCCTTGGGTATAAATTTATAGTAGAAATTGAGTGCATCATTCAAAGGAAACCTTTATAAAGGCATAAGTAATTTAGAGGAATAATTGCATGATATGGTTGTTAGCAGCATCTAAAAATGGCATTCTCAATGTAAACTTTTAAAAAATCTGACACAGCTACTGAAAATTAAAATAAATCTAAATGCATACAAAACTTTGTATCTTTACTGAAGGAAAAGAAGTCTGCATGAAGAAGTTGTAAGAAATACAGAGGACTATTTAGGCAATATCATAACGGCCAAAAAATACATTGAAGGGAAAAAAAATGATTTGGATGCAGCCATGAGAATAGCAAGAGAATTAAAAATGGCACCTTCCCTAAGAACATATTGTGACTTGAATCAGGTAATTTTGAGAATTCATGGAAAATTAAATATTTTGGTGATGATTAATTTTGCATATTTTTTCCCACTGGGGGTTTGGGAACATGATTTCATGAGTAAACACAAAAACGAAGTCAATCAGAAAATCAGACAGCAAGCATTTATTAAGCACCTAAGTTTAAGACACTATCCTAAGCCTTGGACATGCATTTTTTAAGGCTTGTTACTTTCCAGGTACTGTGTTAAGCCATTAGAGACAACAAAACAAATTCAAAAATAGTACCTGCCATAAAACTTATATTCTACTGGTGCAGTCAACAGATTAATATGTATTTACACAAAATACATGTGAAATAGATTGTGATCTTAGCTTTTATCCTGGAACGTCCTGCCATTTGCAAGTTAATCTATATTCTAAAAATATAGATTATAAAACATTTAACCTTTGTTAGTGTTACTGAGCAAAATAAAAATATTCAGTATACTTTCTTAGGCATTCATATAACCAGCACACCCAGCCCACAGTCTGTGGATACATTATAACATTATTGGGAGCACTGACTTTTGACCAGAAGAAACAGGAAAAAATCGTGTGTGTGTGTGTGCGCGCACGCATTCTTGCCCTGTCATAATAAATGACTGTCATTTTGTCAATTTTAGGAAAATGTGGGAGGGAAAATTTGAGGGGGATTAGAATCGGTACCTACAGGGAGGAAAGTATGACTTTATCCTCTTAACACTAGTCTAGAGACCCTTTCATTGTCTTAATGTGCCAGGAAAGAGATGTCTCTAGGCGTATACTTTTCACTATCAGACAGCAGTGGTTTTGAAGTGGGGAGGATGGAGACATAGCCTTTTGAGGTTCCCTTGACATCTCAGTCAAAGAAATAATTAAAAGTTGCTGGAACACCCTTATTCCCTTATCCTTTTCTTAATTTTATTTTTAACGTGTATATTTGTTTTGTTAAATTGAATTATAAAAGGGCAGCTGGTGGCTCAGAGTACTAGACCTGGAGCCAGAAAGACCTGAGTATAAATCTAGCTTCAGACATTCCCTAGCTGTGTGACCCTGGGCAAGTCATTTAACCACTGATTGCTTGACAAAATGGATCTACCGGAGAAGGAAATGGTAACCCACTATAGTATATTTGCCAAGAAAAACCCAAATAGTGTCACAAAGGGTTGGACCCAACTGAACAACAACAAAAACTGAATTAAATTCCTTTAACTTCCACACCTAGGTCATAAACTTAGGAGTGTTGACTGTCTCACATTTTTTTCATCTCCTTCAGTACCTAACAGTGAATTGTATATATTAAGCACTCAGAGAATACAGATTTGATGATTAGCTGTGCTGGCTGTCCCCATCAGAAGGTAGAATAGAAGGTAGAGGGCAGGGTAGAAGGTGGAGAAAAAGGTAGAAGGCCTCTAATTTTCCTTTGGAGATCTTATTTCTGTTTTACACTTTTCCCAGAAAACATCCACATTTCTATTTCAAGAGAGCCACCAGACTTCATAAATTACTTATTGTTATGCCTTTTAATTACAGATTATCCGCACTTTGAAGTTGGCATTTGAGACTGAATTGTCAGAAGTGGGTTCTCTGAAATTCAGAAGCTCTCTCAGGTAAATAATGTTTTAGAAGAGCAACAGCTATTAGATATTTTAAAATGCATTCTAGCTGAGTTTAAATTCAGTCAGAAGTGATATTCCAAACTTTGGGGGTTTTTCCAAGTAACTTAAATGTAATTATGAGAACTAGGAACTATTATTTTTGTCTAAGTATTGGCCACTTATTTGTTGTTTAATCTGATCAAATTGATTAAAGTCCAACACTTATACTTTTTTTTATAGGTTAAAAATGAATTGTAATGAAATTATCTGTATGTTTAAAAATATGGGGAAGATTGAATTTGAAGACACTTCGAAGTAAGTCTTTTACTTTAGAATGGCAAAATAATTGTTCAGTCTGATATGGCCTATTCATAGAATATGCCGAAAATTCACGTGAAATGTGAGACATTGAAAGATTTATGAATTCATCATCTTTTGAGGCAGCTTAGAGATGCAGTGAATAAAGTACAGGGCTTGGAGTCAGAAGACTTTAGTTTTAATCTGTGTGACCCTGGGCAAATCACTTAATGTCTGTTTGCCTCAACTTCCTTGATTATAAAATGAGGATAATAGCACCTACTTCATATGGTTTTTGATAGGATTAAATGAGAAAATATTGGTAAAGTGCTAGCACAGAACCTAGCACACAGCAGAAGCTATATAAATGCTTATTTCTTTCCCCTTTGTGATTCTTGTCTGTCTTTACCAATAAATACACTCCCAACATAATGTGATAGAATACTGGAAATTATTTTATAAATAAAAATGCACTAAATTTTATTAATGCTCTGAATCTAGCAACTTTAAAGATCCTTTGTAAAATATTACATAATTTAAGGGGTAGCTAGGTGGTGCAGTGAGTAGAACACAGGCCCTGGAGTCAGGAGGACCTGATTTCAAATGTAACCTCAGGCACTTGACACACTAGCTGTGTGACCTTGGGCAGGTCACTTAACTCCAATTGCCCTGCCTTCCTCCCTCTAAAAATATTATAGAATGTAAAATGCCACTAGAGAGAGTGAGAGTTGGAATATCTGGGTTAGATAACTTCACATATGGGCTAGAGATCCTGGTAATCATGACTTCTGGCCCCCTTATTTTGGAGATGTAAATACCAAGTCCTAGAGAATCAAGAATACACTAATAATGAGAATTTCACATTACAAAGTCATAGGTAGTATCCACATAAGCATGAAGATTTGAGGATAGAAAAAGGAAACAGGGTCCCCTCAAATTGCAATAACTACAGCCCATCTGTAAAGTTAACCCTACGTGTGTAAATGAATACTTAAAAATTTGCAGTCAAAATCACCAAAGATAACCCCTTATTTAACATACTATTTAAATGGATTCATTAGTGAATTTTAAAGGGCAATGCAGTTTTCTTAGTTTCTAATTTAATTTTAAAATTTTTTATACTTACAATTTAACATACTTTTTAAAAAAAATTTTGACTTGCAAATTCCCTCCCTCCAGCCCCTTCTCCACCCATTGAGAAGGCGAGCAATATATCAATTATACATGTGAAGTCTTGGGAAGCATTATCATATTGGCCATATTGCCAAAAAACCAAAAAAAGGCAAGAAACAATAAGTGAAAAAAGTATGCTTCAGTCTGCATTCAGAATTCATCAATTCTCTTTATGGATGTGGATATCATTTTTTCATTGTGAGTCCTTTGGAATTGTCTTGAATCATTGGCTTGATCAGAGTCAGAGTAGCTAAGTAGAGCTGAGCACCGTCATTGTATTGCTGTTACTGTGTGCAGTGTTCTTCCCAGGTTTTATGAAACCACTCCTCCCAGCATGTCTTATAACACAGTAATATTTCATCACAATCACATACGACAGTGCATGCAGCCATTCCCCAACTTATAGGCATCCCCTCAATTTCCATGCCACCATGAAAAGAGCTGCAATAGGTATTTTTGTGTAAGTACTTTTCCTTTTTCTTTGATCTCTTTGGGATACAGACCTAGTAATGATATTGCTGGATCCAAGAGTTTTATAGCTCTTGGGCATAGTTCCAAATTGTTCTTCAGAAGGGTTGGACAAGTTTACAGCTCCACATTAGCAACCCTATTTTTCTATATTCCCTCCAGCATTTGTCTCTTTTTTTTTTCCCATGTTAGCTAATTTGGTAGGTGCGAAGTGGTACCTCACAGTTGTTTTAATTTGCAATTCTCTAATTATTAGTGCCTTAGAACATTTTTTTCATATTGATGACTTTGATTTCTTCTGAAAACTACCTGTTCATATCCTTTGAGTGTTAATCAATTGGAGAATGGCCCTTATTTTTTTTAAGTAAATTTGGCTCAATTCTTTATCTAAGAAATAAGGTCTTTAGCCAAAAAAAAAAAAAATTGCTGTCAACTTTTTCCCCCTCATTGCTGCTTTCCTTCCAATATTGGCTGCACTGGTTTTGTGTAAAACCTTTTTAATTTCATGTAATTTGTGTTAAACTTACTAATTTCATAAAATTATCCATTTTACTCCTATGATCCTCTGTCTTTGTTCCTGAATTCTTCCCTTATCCATAGATCTGACATGTAAATATTTCTATGCTCCCCTAATTTGCTTGTGCTATCTCTCTTTATGCTCAAATCATGTACCTGTTTTGACCTTATTTTGGAATACTGTGCAAGATCTTGGTCAGTGCCCTATTTAAAGTCAATAGGAAAACAGTTACTTTAAGAAAAATCTCTGCCTCTCTTGTTTTAAAATCTAAGTGAATAGAGAAAACGTAAATCCTGATCAAGATCTGCAGAATAAACAATGTTCTGCCATAAGGAAATAAAATTAATGGCTTCTATTTATAAATCAATTGGAACTTCAAAGAATAACTACTTTAACACTATTCTTACTTAACACCTCCACCTTGAAATTTTTCCTGTGTCTTCCCCCAGATAGAGTTCTCTTCTAACCTTTCTTATTGATTAACTATGATAAACGATAGGCTCTTTTATTTAAAATCAAAGAACCTAACATTCAGAAAATAACTTAGAGACAATATTTTGCTGAAGAGAATACTGAAGCTTAAGAGAAATGACTAGTCCAAGGTCATATGGCAAGTTAATGGTAACTAGAACTCAAGTCTCTTGACTTCTGTTCTTTTTCCTATTAATTGTTCCACTTACGACTAGGCAGTTGACATGAAGAAATAAGCCAGAGTTTTTCCAGAGACAGAAAAATCCGTCTTTTCTTTTTTTCCTTTTTTTTAATTTATTTTTTATTTTTAGTTTACAACATTCAGTTCCACAAGTTTGAGTTCCAAATTTTCTCTCCCTCCCTCTCCTCCCCAAGATGGCATGTAATCTGACATAGATTCTGTATATACCTTCACATTAAACTTATTTACATAATAGTCAAGTTGTAAAGAAGAATCATAACCAATAGAATGAATCATGAGAAAAAAGAAACAAAACCAGAAAAAGAAGGACGAATTTAAAAAAAGAGAGTTTGCCTCAATCTGCATTCAGACTCCATAATTCTTTCTCTGGATGTTCATAGCTTTTTCCATCATGAGTCTTTTGGAGCTGTCTTTGAACCTTGCATTGATGAGAAGAGCCAAGTATGTTAAAGTTAGTCCTTACAGATTCCATGTGTCTGTAGTCATGTATAATGATCTCCTGGTTCTGCTCCCCTCACTCAGCATCAGTTCATATAAGTCTTTCCAGGTTACAATGAAGTCCATCTGTTCCTCATTTCTTATAGCACAATAATATTCCATTACATTCATATACCACAATTTGTTTAGCCATTTCCCAATTGATGGGCATCCCCTTGATTTCCAATTCTTTGCCACCACAAAAAGAGCTGCTGTAAATATTTTTGTACATACCAGTCCATTTCCAACTTGTATGATTTCTTTGGGATATAGCCCTAGAAGTGGTATTCCTGGGTCAAAGGGGATGCACATTTTTATAGCCCTTTGGGCATAGTTACAAATTGCTCTCCAGAATGGTTGGATCAGTTTACAACTCCACCAACAACACAACGATGTTCCAGTTTTTCCACTTTCTCTCTAGCCTTTATCATTTTCCTGTTTTGTCATGTTAGCCAATCTGACAGGAGAGATGTACCTAAGAGTTGTTTTGACTTGCGTTTCTCTAATCAATAGTGATTTAGAGCATTTTTTTCATATGACTATAGATATCTAATTTCTTCCTGTAAAACTGCCTGTTCATATCCTTTGACACTTTCTCAATTGGGGAATGACTTGTATTCCTATAAATTTCACTCAGTTCCCTGTAGAGATGAAGCCTTTATCAGAGACATTGGTTATAAAGTTTTTCTCCCAATTTTCTGCTTCCCTCCTAACCTTTGTTGCATTGGCTTTGTACAAAAACTTTTCAATTTAACATGATCAAAATTATCCATTTTGCATTTTGTAATGCTCTCTATCTCTTGTTTGGTCATGGATTCTTCCCTTTCACATAAATCTGACAGGTAAACTATTCCTTGCTCTCCCAAGTTGCTTATAGTTTTGACTTTATTTTGGTATACGCTGTAAGATACTGGTCTGTGCCCGGTTTCTGCCTTACTATTTTCCAGTTTTCCCTGCAGTTTTTGTGAACTAGTGACTTTTTAACCTAGAAGATGGATTCTTTGGGTTTATCAGAGAGTAGATCGCTACAGTCATTGACTACTGCATCTTGTGTACCTAACCTATTCCACTGATCCACCACTCTGTTTCTTAGCCAGTACCAAGTAGTTTTGATGACTGCTGCTTTATAATACAGTTTAATATCTGGTATGGCTAGGCCACCTTCCCTAGCATTTCTTTTCATTAATTCCCTAGATACTGTGGACCTTTTGTTCTTCCAGATGAATTTTGTTATTTTATTATCCAGCTCTGTAAAATTATTTTTTGTTAGTTTGATTGGTATGGCACTGAATAAGTAATTTAATTTAGGTAAAATTGTCATTTTTATTGTATTAGTCTGAACTAACCATGAGCCACTGATGTTTTTCCATTTATTTACATCTGACTTTATTTGTATGAAAAGTGTTTTGCAGCTGTTCATATAGGCCCTGTGTTTGTCTTGGCAGATAGACTCCCAAATATTTTATAGTGTCTACAGTAACTTTAAATGAAATTTGTCTTTATATCTCTTGCCATTGGGCTTTGTTAGTAATATATAGGAATACCGAGAAAATCTGTCACTTCTAAGAGATAATTGTTGGTTTCTTCCTGGGTTGTTTTAGCTCTGACACAGTGTTTTGACCTCTGGACATGTCAATCTAATTCAGCAGACACTTAAGTCTGGTTTGCGTAGAATGAGATGTTAAATGAGATAAAAATTTGATATGGCCTGTGTCTTCATAGACTGGAAGCCATTGCAAGTGTCTAAGAAAGTGAGACTGAGGGCCTGCACTAGAGTAATTACAGTATGAATAAAGGAGAAAGATTGCAATTGATGGACTTGGTAAATGATTGGATATCAAAGGTAATCCAATTGTATAAATTCATGATAGGTGGGCGGGTATTAGTGGTCACAAAAAATTATGTATTTTACTTCATAAATGTATTAAGTGTAAAGTAGTGTTGTATGAGGTCCTAAAACTAGGAGAAAGGTCATCCTCTAGGGCATGGCTTCTTAAACTTTTTCCACTCGGGACCCCTTTTCCCATTTTGGCAGCTGGCATTGTGTGACCTAAGGGCATGCACAGTGCAAAGTGCACATGCTTCGTGTTCAGAACCAAGACTACAGTGAAGTTGCAGAATGCAACATTGACAAGCAATGCCAGAAACACTTCAGATTCATTACACGCTTGAGTTTTAATTAATTTTTGGTCATTATGAGTTAAGAAACCTCTTACTGCTGCCAAATTTTTCGTGACCCCGTATGGGGTCATGACCCACAGTTTAAGAAGCACCAATCTAGAGTAGAAGTGTCAAATTCAACCTTGAAAGGTTGCCCAAACCAGATTAAAATGTAATTGGGAAATATTTAGTAAAATACAACACAATATAGATAACATTTGTGGTTTTTTAAGTCAATATGTGGCTCTGCTTGACTTTAACAACTTCAATATAGGGGGATGGGTAAATAGGGCATTTAAGTTCTGTAGATAGAAAGGAATTCAAAAGATTGAGAAAATGGAGTTATAAATCATCTTGAACAAAAATATGGATGCAAGAGAGCACAGCACTGTTTTGGATCAAGTTATTAGACCTTTTTAGTTAGAGCAAAGAATGTGTGAGGGGGAATGATAGGAGTTTAAGACTGAAAGCTAGAGTAGTAGCAAAAAAAGTTTGAATTCAACTCAGAAATAAGGAGTCAACTAACAAAAGTTTGAACTTTTTTTTAATAGAGGGTTGTCATGAATAAATTTCTACATACACATTTTGGCATTTATCTGAGGACTGGGTTGGAAGAGGAGACAAAGCTCTGAAAAGAAGCCGTTGTAAGAGTCTGAGCAAATGGTACTTGAGGGCTTGTGTTGGGGTGGTTACAGTATAAAGGAGAATGGATGCCATTGACAGGACTTTATAAAATGATTGGATATCAAAGCCAACCCAAAGATTGGTAGTGAGGTCTCTGGTAAATGATGAAATGGAGAATTCCTAAGGGGTGTTAATTGCTATAACAAGGACATGGAGGAAGCAGAAGTGAACAGGATCAAGAATGGCAGAGGTAGATGTGTTAACTTTAGAATGATGAAGTCAGAATGAAGGGCACATTTAGAGAAAAGATAATGAGCTCGATTTTGACGTAGTTCAGTTTGATAGGACATCCAGGTAAAAGTGCCTTGTGGGCAAAGGGAAATGTGAGTCTGGAACGTGGGAGAGAAGTCGGTGCTAGAGATAAAAATCTGGATGTTATCTACAGAGAGTTGAAGTCATGAGAGTAAGTAACATTGTGGAGGGAAAAGGGTGTAGAGCAAGGGTGGGGAACCTTCAGCCTTAAGGCCACATGTGGCCCTCTAGGTCCTCAGGTACAGCCCTTTGATCCAAACCTCACAGAACAAATCAGGATTTATTCTGTGAGGTTTGGATTCAAAGGGCTGCACTTGAGGACCCAGAGGGTCACATGTGGCCTGGAGGCTGCAGGTTCCCTACCCCTGGTGTAGAGAAACAAGACCCAAGATAGACCCGTGGAGGATGCTCACCTTAAGGGGTCAGAAAGATGATGTGTCCAGGAGGCAAAATAGTATTTAGAAAGGTGGGGGAGAGGTACCTTGGAGAGTTTTGTGTCCCCAAAACTTTGGGAAAGGGTATTCAGAAGGATGATGTGGTCAGCTGTCAAAAGTTGCAGAGAGGTAAAGGAAAAATTTTACTGAAAAGAGGTCATTTGGTTTGGCAATTAAGTCATTAAGCTTTGAAAAAACAGTTTGATTCAGTAGACTGGTGTAGTTAGACCTCTTACATAGGATGAGGAGAAAGTGGATGATAAAGTTGAAAATCCAGTATGGACAACTTCTAGTTTTCCTTTAAAATTTTTTGGTTAACAAGCATTTATTTTTTTTTTCTCCTAACTCTTTTTTGTCCACCAATAAAAAGAAACAAAAGCTGAACTGGTAACAGATCCATATAGTCAAGCAAAACAAATTCCCACATTGTTACGGGTAACTCCAAGAAGTAAGTAATGACAAAAAGAGTTGAGGGAATACTTTTTTTTTTTTAAGAATTGGGGAAGATTTAGGAAGTTTTTAGGTAGATGTTGAAAAGAATCCTTGGCAAGGGAGAAGTTGAAGGTTCCTAAAGGGTGATAAAGGCAGGTAGGTAGTACAGAGGATACAATACTGACCCTGAAGTTAGGAAGACTCACCTTCTTGAGTTCAAATCTGGCCTCAGACCCTTCCTCCCTGTGTGACCCTGGGCAAGTCACTTAACCGTGTTTGCCTTAGTTCTCATCTATAAAATGAATGGAGGAACGAAATGGCAAACTGCTCCAGTATCTTTGCCTAGAAAACCCCAAATGGGGTCTTAAGGAGTTGGACATGACTGGGGGAAAGAAAAAAAAGATTGAGTAACAATAAAAGGGTAATAGATAATTGCTATAGCAAGCACCTGGAGGAAGCAAATGGGAATGGGATCAAGGATGGCAGATATAGGTATTAGCCTTAATTAGTAGGGATATCTCCTATGACTGAAAGGGAATAATTCTTAGTAAGTTATTGTCAGAAATGTATTTCGAAGTAGAATACTTCCACGTTTAGTTATTGACAATATTCTTGGGAGTATTTGTGACAAATTTTTAATTCATAGGCTGGCTTCCTCTCTCTTGCCTGACTACCTGGGATTATTCCCCTTCCTTTCTGCCACACTCCAAGAAAATGACTAGTTGCCGTGTCTAAGAATATATGTTTTGTATGTGTGTGTTTTGCTTAAACTGAATCTACATGGATTTTTTGGTAACGCTCACCTACTTTCTTCGGTCTAGGTGAAGATGTGTGTGTAAAAATTTATTTTCTCTAGAGTACTTCTGATTTACTTCTTCCTGGACCCTGGGGTACCTATGCTACTGTAGGGCTCTCTTAGAGCTATCTGAATATTAAATTTATCATGAAAAGGAAATGATTGCCACATTAAATGAGCATGAATAAATGGCATTAAAATGCATTATCCTAAACGTCTTCTTTATACTTTCCAAACAGATTTCATTCTGAAGACAATGAAGGCACTGGACAGGATGTTCATAAGCATACTAATAAGAAGGAATCTTCAAATGGTGACGCATACCTGTCTGTAGAAAAGAACAAGTTTGAAATTGCTGCAACAGATGATGAGGCACAGCCCCTCGTACAGCATGAGACTGGTGACTCACGTTTAGAAACAAAGAATACCCAGCACCAAGATGAGAGAATATCTGTGTCTTCCCCTAAAACTGTTTCTGTTTTACCACAAATGGGATCTAGTCCAGATGTGATCATAGAAGAAATTATTGAAGAGGATCAAGAAAGTAAGTTAAGTGGAATTAAGTTATCCAAATAAAAATTCATGTATGTGAGGGAAGAGATAAGCCTCCAGACTTATCTTTCTTATTCTATTGACTGGTTTCCTACTGACATATGATCCCAAACCTGTTGTGTCTGTCAGTCGTTTGTTTTTTTTTCTTCCCTGTCCCTGACTTCTGTTCCCTCTTGGCACTTTTGTAGCCAACTCTATTTTCATTGTGGTGATAGCTAAATGAGTTCGTCTGATATGTTATTTATAAATGTGATTGGTTTGATAAAGCATTTGGAAAAATTAGTCCATGTAACTTAGATGTACCATACAAGGTGGGACTAAAATGGTAGTAGTTTTTGTGTATCTTCTGCTGTAAGTCTAATTTCTTAGTGACATCTCAAAAACCCTTGTAGAAATGATTCAAGTTAAATTCTTCTGATTCAAAGACTTTTACCATTTGCCAATGAATATGTAAAACTTATTTCACAAGATGTAAAATGCTATACAATTAAATAATTGCGATATTAGGCTAAATATCTACCATAGTCTGCAGTCTTGTTTACATTTAGCACCTTGCTTAAAGATAGGCAGCATGGCCTAGCGTGGAATGATTTTGTTGACCATGACCAATTTTGCTGCCTTCTCTCCTTTTCTTACCCTATCTACTGGTTAGTCTATCTTGCCTTCAAACATGCCTAGATCTCCCCTGTCCTTAAAAAGACTTCACTAGACCATATTACCCCCTCAACTTCTTGTCCTACATTTCTCTTCCCTTTCTTAGCCAAACTCTTTGACAAAGCTTTTTAAACATCAGGCCTCCACTTTCTCATTCACCACATACCCCATACTGCTGTCTTCAAAGTTACCGGTGATCTCTTAATTGCCAAATCTGATAGCCTTTTTTCAGTCCTCATCTTCCTTTAACTCTCTGCTGTGTTTGATGTGGTTGACTTCCTTGATATTCTCTCCTCTTTGGGTTTTTGTGACAGTGCTCTTTCCTGGTTCTTATCCTTAGCACTCCAGTCTCTTTTGCAGGCACATTATCAGTATCATGCCACCTAATTGTGGTTGTATCCCCAAGATCTTGTCCTAGGCCCCTTTCTTTCTCTGTGCTATCTCAGTAACTTCATCAGCTTCCATGGATTTAATTATCTCTATGCAGATGACTCATAGATATCTGGTCTTATTCTCTTCCTTAAGCTTCAGTCCTGTATCACCAATTGCATGTTGGACATTTTAAACAAGATGTCATACAAATATCTGAAACAACATGATGAAAGCTAAACTCATTATCTTTTTCCCCCAAATGTCACTGCTGCCAAAGATTTTTTCCTTAAATGCAAGTCTGTCATGTGAAGGCCCTTTCTCTCTCCAATTCAGTGGCACTCCTTATTGTCTCTCTCATCAAATTTAAACTTTTCTGGTTAGCCTTTGAAGTCTTTCACAAAACATCCACAACCTCTTTCCAACCTCATCAATTATTATTCTCCCTCTTGCACTTTATGATCCAGCCAAATTGACCTTCTCTCTTCCTCACATGTGACGTTCCAGTCCCATTTCTATAACTTTGCAATGACTGTCCCCAATACCTGGAATCATCTCCCTCTTCACCTCAGAGAATCCCTTTATTCCTTTTAGATCTAATTCAAGCACTATCTTTTACATGAAGCACTTTCTGATCACCCCAACAACTAGTACCCTTCCTCTCAAATTACCTTGTGTTAACTAATTTGATTTATTTATATTTTCTTTATAATCTGTATGTATGTACATATATC
This sequence comes from Trichosurus vulpecula, assembly GCF_011100635.1. NCBI lineage: Eukaryota > Metazoa > Chordata > Mammalia > Diprotodontia > Phalangeridae > Trichosurus > Trichosurus vulpecula. Next base: position 178,290,668 of record NC_050574.1, read on the forward strand.
CTTTCTCTGAAAATGAAAGCTTCTTTCAAAGAGCAATTGTCATTCATTGTACTTGTATCTTCAGTGCCTAGCACAGTTCCCGGCATATAGAAGGCATTTAATAATATGCTTATTGGTTGGTTATTTCAAAATGACATTGAAAAGACAGAAACTTTTGGTGATACTCTTACTGCCTTTAGAATGCTTTAAGAATTTCTGGCAAGTTGAGAGAATCTATCATTCCATTACTTTTTGATGCAATGTGTCTTGCCATTTCAGGCATAACTTTTAATATCGTATGCTATTGTCATCATTAACAAAATTAATACAATTGCATTTATTTCTTATTTTGGTGAAGCATACTTCGTAGAGCATATTATGGAGGCTCCTAGACATCAAAAAAAGCCTTTGCAGAAAAAATCGGTACCTTCTGGACTGAAAGCAGGTAAATTGAAACAAGTACATATATCTGACTTTGTGAGATTTGCAGTATGTTTTTTAACACCTCATTTATCTAGCATTTTTTCAGAAATAAGGTGAATTATAAATTCTAAACTCTATGAAGCCATTTTTAAATGAAAGTCTTTCTGACTTCTTTCTATTTTTAAAGTATAGGCAGACAGACATGGCAACACTCACCTGCAACCCCAGCTACCAGGGAGTCTGGCAGATCTCTTGAGCAGGAGTTTTGAACTGAAAAGAGCTATGCTGAGCAGGTGTTTGCACCTCAGTTCAGTATCAACCTTTGTCCAATCCCCATGCCCCCTACTTCCCACAAAATTATAGATGATAGATGTATGAATAATGCTAGTTATGTACCAGTAATGAGAAGAAAAGGCTAAGTTTCATGCATTGAAGCAAAATTAATTATAATCAGTGTTATCAGCCTTTAAAGCTTTTGCAAGTTCTAGGAATTCCCTCAAATTACTCAACCCAATCTTCTACATTTTCCTCTTCTGTTTAAACCTTCAGTTCGTCAAAGGTCAGCGTTAGAGAATAAGAGGTTATGTTTTGTTTGAATATTGTTTTTCCTTTTTGTTAAATTACCAGTATTGCAAAAGTATTGCTTTCTGTTGTTAATTTCTGAGATCACTAGGCTTGCTTAGAGGTAACCTGGAACAGCAGTTAAACCACCACATCCAACCTTGTTTTAAAGGAAAATGTGTTCTAACTTCTGAATAGCTGACTTAACAAACTTTGGGGATAATGCCTATTGGCAAATTGTGAACAGACCATATTTTCAGAGGCCTGAAAAATTCATTATTCTAAGTGTTCCATGTGTTTTGACCAAAAGCCTTTTCTGTTTTAACATCTTTTAGGAAGCCTCAGTGTTCTAGAAATTGGAATGTTGATTTCTCTAGGAAAATGTCATTCCAATTTATTCTTTGTAAGGGTCATTAATTAGAACCTAACTTATTCACTTAGATTGTATGATGATTCTCTTCTGCAGGTTCTCTAGAACTAGTTTTTGTGAGCCATGTGATACATCCTTGCCATTTTTATATTCGGAAGTATTCACAAAGAAAAAATGCAACAATATTGGAAAAGAAGTTGAATCATTTTTGCAACAAGAGTCCATACCTCAGTCCTTCAGATATTTTGGAGCTAGGTAATTAAGAAATATCACTCAAAAATGTTAATATTTTGTGTCGAGGATACTTCAGTATAGCAATGTTGACCTGGATAGGTAGAAGAATCTCTGAATATAATGGTTTTGCTCCTGAACAGCAGGAAGGAGATAATAGTCTCATAAATGTTATTTTGTTATATTTATATAAGTAGGTTAATTAAACACATCCTATATACTTGTAAACTTTTTAAACGATACATGACTTTGAAAAATTATTAAATGGGCAGGGGGAATATAACATTATTCAACTTTTTAGGTGAAGGAAATATTCTTGGAGATAAGATGACTAAGTGGAACCTACAACAAAAAACAATTAGTAATTTTATTGTCCTTTTGCTTATATAGCAGTTATACCGTGACATGCTTTTTGGATTGCTCGTAGGTATTTTCCAAGTAAAAATGTTGACTAACTATGGCCCCTTAATTTTAAATGCACAAACTAGGATTACATATAACAGAATTTGTAGAGAAGGAACAGAATTTTATTTTGGGAGGGAGGGGAGTTATTTTCAACATTTGTTTATTTTTTCATCTTTTAACATTCTTTTTAATTTTAGTTCCAGATTCTCTCTCCCTCCAGCCCCTCCCCCACCCATTGAGAAGGCAAGCAATATGATGCCCACTGTACATTTGAAGTAACGCAAAACACATTTCCATATTAGTCATGTTGCCCCCAAAATGCAGTAAAAATAAAGTGGAAAAAATATGCTTCAGTCTGCACTCAGTTCATCAGTTCTCTCTCTGGAGGTAGCGGTTTTCATCATGAGTCCTTTGGAATTGTCATGGATCATTGGCTTGAACAGAGTAGCTAAGTTTTAATCTAAGATTTGATAGCTAACATTTGATCATTGCTACAGTACTGCTGTAACCCTGTACAGTGTTGTGGTTCTGCTCACTTTACTTTCCACGAGTTCATAAAAGTCTTCCCAGGTTTTTCCTGAAACTGTCCTGCTCGTCATTTCGTAGAGCATACTAGTATGTCATCACAATCATGTACCACAATGTATTCAGCCATTCCCCAACTTATGGACATCCCCTCAATTTCTACTTCTTTGCCTCCACAGAAAGATCTGCTGTAAATATCTCTGTACAAATAGGTCCTTTCTCTTTTCTTTGATCTCTTTGCCATACAGACCTAGTAGTGGTATTGCTGGGTACAAGGGTATGCACAATTTTGTAGGTCTTTGGGCATAGTTCCAAGTTCTCCAGAATGGTTGGACTAATTCACAGTTCCATCAACAGTGCTTTAGTGTCCTTATTTTTCCACATTGCCTCCAGAATTTGTCCTTTACTTTTCTGTCATAGTAACCAATCTCATAGGTTTGAGGTAGCACCTCAGAGTTGTTTTAAATTTGAATTTCTCTATTAATTATTTAGAGCATCTTTTTCATATGATTATTGATAGTTTTGATTTCTTTTTCTGAAAAATGCCTCTTATTTTACCATTTATCAATTGGGGAATGACTTATTTTTATAAATTTAGTTCAGTTCCCTGTGTATTTGAGAAATGAAGTCTTTATCAGAGGAACTTGTGTGCAAAATTTTTCCCTGTTTTCCTTCTAATTTTGGTTGCATTGGTTTTGTTTTTGCAAAAACTTTTTTAATTTTATGGAATCTGAATTAATTCATTTTACCTTCCACGACCCTCTCTATCTCTTGTTTGGTCATAAACTCTTCCCTTATTTATAGATGTGACAGATGAACTATTCCATGCTCCCCTGATTTGCTATGATAATCCCCCTTTACGTCTGTCATGTAGCCATTTTGACCTTATCTTTGTATGAGACTTAGGACTATGCCTAATTTCTGCCAGACTGCTTTCTAGTTTTGCCAGCAGTTTTTGTTAGCTAGTGAGTTTTTGCCCTAATAGCTGGGATCTTTAGATATGTCAAACACTTACGTTACTGTGGTCATTTATTTTTTTGTATTACATACCTAATCTATTCCTTTCATTCACCACTCTATTTCTTAGCCATTACCATATGAGACTTTTTTTATGATTACCACTTTATAGTGTTATTTGAAATTTGGTACTGCTAGGTTACTTTAATTTTTTTTCTTGATTCCCTTGATATTCTTGACTTTTTATTCTTCCAGGTAAATTTTGTTACTTATTTTTCGAGCTTTATAAAAATAATTCTTTGGTAGTCTCGTATTGAATAAGTCATTTAGGTAGACTTGTCATTTTTATTATATTGGCTTGGCCTACCCATCAGCAATTAATATTTCTCTAATTGTTTAGCTCTGTCTTAAATTATTTGTATGAAAAGTATTTTCTAATTGTGTTCATATAGCCCTTGAGTTTGTCTTGGCAGGTAGACTCCCAAGTATTTTATATTGTCTGCAGTTATTTTAAATGGCCTTTCTCTTTCTTTTCCTGCGTGTTTTGTTAGCATATAGAAATGCTGATGATTTATATGGACTTATTTTATATCCTGCAACTTTACGAAGTTAATTGTGTCAACTAGATTTTTAGTTAATTCTCTCAGGTTCTTTAAGTAGATCGTCATATCATTTGCAAAGAGTGATAGTTTTGTTTCCTCATTTCCTATTCTTTAGTTTATTTTTTTTATCTTACTACTATAGTTATGATTTCTAATACAATATTGAATAATAATGATGATAAGTGGACATCTTTGTTTCATCTCAGATCTAATTAGAAAGGCTTCTAGCTTATCTCTGTCATAGATAATGCTTGTTCTTAGAGGAGAAGAACTGCTCTTACAGTTGACAAGGCTTCAGTGAGTTGAAATTGATAACATTAGGCCCCCAGAAGCAGTTGGCCACAGAAGTTTTCCCAGGGAAACAAATAGCAAGAAAGACAAGAGGTGATGGAGAGCAAACAGGCACCTGCACTAAATGCCAATGTTTGTGTTTCTGCCAGGGCCACATAATTCTTATTCATACTTGGTGCAGACTGGTCTCCCTCTTAGGACAGATGATGAAGGGGCTTGACTAGCATCTCTCCACTCTCCCAAGTTATAAAGGGAAATAAAGTAATTTCTTTAAAAAACTGATAGACTTTAGTGTGAAAACAAAGAACAAAAAAGCTCTAAAGAGACAGGGAGGGAATCTTGTCTTCTATCAAGAGGTGGGAGAAAGGGAAAGAAGATCACTGAACATTTGCAACTAAGTAGTAGTAGCTTTTCCAGAAAAGGAGGCAGCTAGAGCTTCTTCTCTGAGGAGCAAGTTGCTTGTGTTTCAAAGAATGATAATCCACAGTGCTTTTCAATAATTAAATTCAGTAAACATTTATTAAGTGCCTACTATAAACCAGGCACTGTGCTAAGTGCTAGTGATACAAAAAAGAGGCAAAAGACGGTGTCTGTCCTCAAGGAACTTAACGTTTAATGGGGGAGATAGCATACAGATATTTACAAATTAAGCTATATGCAGGATCAATAGGAAATAATTCAGTAAAACACTGGAATTAAGAGGGGTTAAGGAAAAGCTTCCTCTAGGAGATGGGATTTTAGATGGGACTTAAAGGAAGCCAGGTAAGTTAGAGCAGAAGAGGGAGAACATTCTAGGCATGGGAGACCAGAGAAAACTGTTTGGAGCAGAAAGATATAATGTCTTGTTCATGGAAGATCAAACATGCCAGTATCACTGTATCAAAGAGTGTGTACAGGGGTAAACTATGAGTGGAAAGATGGGAGGGGGCTAGGTTATGAAGAGCTTTAAATGCCAGTCAGCATTCTGTATTTATTCCTGAAGGTAATAGAGTTTGAGTATGGGTGTGATGTAATTAGGTCTGTGTTTTAGGAAAATCACTCTAGTAGCTGAATGGAGAATTGATTAGAGCCAGGAGAGATTTGAGTCAGACCTACCAGCAGAATATTGCAGTGGTCTAGGCATGAAGTGATGAAGGCCTATACCAGAGTAGTGATGGCACTGTCAGGAGAAGAGGGGGTGCATTTGAGAAATATTGTAAAAGTGAAATTGACAGGCCCTGGAACAGCTTGGATATGGGGTGGTAATGGGGTGAGAGATAATGAGAAATCCAGGATGACTTCTAGGGTGCATACCTGAGGGACTGGGAATGTGGTGTTGCCCTCTACAGTAATCAGGAAGAAAAGAGGTGGGAGGGTTTAGGGGGAAAGATAGTTCTGTTTTAGACATGCTGAATATAAGATGTCTATTGGACAGTCATTTCAAGATGTCTGAAAGGCAGTTGGGTATGTAAGATGGGAGGTCAGCAGGAAAGGTAGATTTGAGAATTTTAAGCATAGAAATAGTAATTGAATTCATGGGAGCTGATCACATCCCCAAGTGTAGTATAGAGATAAGAGGACCCAGGACAGAACTCTGAGGGACACCGACAGAAGGCATGGTCTAAAGGAGAATGCAGTGAAGGAGACAGAGAAGGAGTGGTCAGATTGATAGGAAGGACATGAGGAGAGAATGGTGTCCTGAAAACCTAGAGGAAAGAGTGTATCTAGAAAAAAGAGTGATCAGCAGTGTCAGAGGCTGCCAAGGAGGTCAAGAAGAAAGAGAATTGAGATAAAAGGCCATTGGATTTGGCCATTTGGAGACCATTAGTAACTTTGGAGAGAGCGGTTTTGGTGGATTGATAAGGTCAGAAGCTGGATTATAAGGAGTCGAGAATGAGAGGAGAGTAAAGGAAAGTGCTGATTGCAGATTGTCTTTTCAGCGAGTTTAGCTTCAAAAGACAGAAGAGCAAAAGGATCATAGCAGGGATAGAAGGATCAAGTGAGGGTTTTTTCAGGATTGGAAAGGCATGGACATGTTTATAGGCAGTAGGAAGTGAGCCAGTAGAAAGGGAGAGATGAAAACAAATGAAAGAGTTGGGATGACAGAAGACTTAGAGAAGATGGGATTGAATGGTTAGAGAGTTAGCCTTGGTAAGGAATGAGGCCACTTATCATGTGAAATAGCTGACAGGAGAAAGTGGCAGAAGGCCCCTGAGTGATAAGAGATAAGGAAGAAGGTAGGAGAGGGAGTTCACAATAAATGGCCTCAATTTTTTTTCTGTAAAATATGAGGCAAGGTTCTAAGTTAAAAGAGCAGGGCAAAGAGGAACAATGGGATATTTAAGGAGATAGAAGGAGATAGGGAGGATGTAGTAGGATTGCCTAGCAGCAGTGAGGGCCCAGTTGAGGCTCTCAGCAGAATCATCCATTAAAGGTCAGAGAAAGAAGAAAGGGAGAGTGATGTTTGATGAATTCCCTGCTGAGACTGCCAAGACATCAGTTTGTTATCCTCATAAGAGGTGAGAGATCTGCTGGCTTATCAGAACGTGTATGCCAGAGGAGATTGATCCTCTCTCAAGACTTTTCCAGTGATTCTTCCAGAAAGCATTCCTAAAGTTCATCTATTTGGGGCATATATGACCTCTAGGCAAATACCACTGAGATTTGATTGGTGGATAATGATGACTGAAATAGCGCTCTGGAAGTGCATACCTTATTCAAAAGAAAAACAAGATCTTTGGGTTCAAGGGGAGGTAGAATAAACATTATATTCACAAAGGAATGTCAGAACTGGAAGAGGGAAAGCATTTAGGTATTGAGCTGTGGAAGCAGGAACAGAAATGGTGTCATCAGAATATGTTACAGAATATAGTTTCTAAAAGATAGAGAGATTCCAGAAAAAAAGGTCTTAAGTCTGGCAGGCTTGATAAGAGCAGTAATGGGGTACTTATGTTATCGGCAATTCTCTGTGTCTGTCTGTGTCTCTCTCTCTCCCCCTCTCCCTCCCTCTCCCCCCACCTTTCTCTCTCCCTCTCCCCTCTTACACCAGTAATATAATGTCATTCTTTAGAAATCGAATGAACAAGCAAGAAAAGGTCAACTCTCTGGCTCTGATTCTACCCATAAGGAAGAAGTGACCCTAGACTTTGTGATAGGGAGATGAAAGCAAAAAAGAGACTGGTGTGTTAGATTTAGTCAGGAAACTATTTTAAAGAAAGAGTAGAAGAAGTAGGACCCTATGGCCTACAATTCTGAGATTAGGTAATTCAGGAATGAAGAAGTTCAAAATCACCTGGGTCTGAGGATAACCAAGGAAAACAAAACAATCTATCTTTAGCAATATGGGAAAGAGGATCATAGAACAGTGTGCTGATAGGGATGACTAGGAGCATGAGCGATGACAAAGGAAACAACGTTACTTGACTCTTCTATTTGATATCACGTGTCTGAAAGATAACCCAGATTCCTATCCAATCCCTGTCATTGGCCTCACTATACAAAACTATGTTTTGTATTAATTACTATGTATATCTACTATCATATCATTGAACTTCGCATTGATGAGAAGAGCAAAGTCTAGTCCTTACAGATTCCATGTGTCTGTAATCGTGTATATTGATCTCCTTGTTCTGTTCCCCTCACTCAGCATCAGTTCATGTAAGTCTTTCCAGGTTATGATGAAGTTCATCTGCTCTTCAGTTTTTATAGCACAATAATATTCCATTACATTCGTATACCACAATTTGTTTAGCCATTCCCCAATTGATGGGCATCGCCTTGATTTCCAATTCTTTGCCACCACAAAAAGAGTTGCTGTAAATATCTTTGTACATACTGGTCCATTTCCCACTTGTGTGATTTCTTTGGGATACAGCCGTGGAAGTGGTATTGCTGGGTCAAAGGGGATGCACATTTTTATAGCCCTTTGGGCATAGTTACAAATTGCTCTCTGGAATAGCTGGACCAGTTCACAACCAACAATGTAACAATGTTTCAATTTTCCCACTTTCTCTCCAGCATTTAGGTAGCCAGTCTGACAGGAGGGATGTGGTACCTAATCAGTAGTGATTTAGAGCATTTTTTCCATATGCCTGTGGATATCTTTAATTTCTTCCTCTGAAAACTGCCTGTTCATATCCTTTGATGCTTTCTCAATTGGGGAATGACTTGTATTCCTATAAATTTGACTCCGTTCCCTGTATATTTTGGATATGAGGCCTTTATCAGAGACACTGGTTATAAAGATTTTCTTCCAGTTTTCTGCTTCCCTCCTAATCTTTGTTGCATTGGCTTTGTCTATACAGGACCTTTTCAATTTAACAAAATCAAAATTATCCATTTTGCATTTTGTAACACTCTGTCTCTTGTTGGGTCATGAAGTCTTCCCTTTCCCATAAATCTGACAGGTTAACTATTCCTTGCTCTGTAGTATCAGCCTTTATTCCTAAATCATGAACTCATTTTGACTTTATTTTGGTATGCAGTGTAAGATATTGGTCTAGGCCCAGTTTCTGCCATGCCATTTTCCAATTTTCTCAGCAGTTTTTGTGAACTAGTGACTTTTTAACCCAGAAGATGGATTCTTTGGGTTTATCAGACATCAGTAGATTGCTATAGTCGTTGACTACTGCATCTTGTGTACCTAACCTATTCCACTGATCCACTACTCTGTTTCTTAGCCAGTACCAAGTAGTTTTGATGACTGCTGCTTTATGGTACAGTTTAATATCTGGTACGGCTAGGCCACCCTCCCTAGCATTTCTTTTCATTAATTCCCTAGGACCTTTTGTTCTTCCAGATGAATTTTCTTGTTTTATCCAGCTCTGTAAAATTATTTTTTGGTAGTTCGATTGGTATGGCACTGAATTAAGTAAATTAATTTAGGTAAAATTGTCATTTTTATTATATTAACTTGGCCTAACCATGAGCAACTGATGTTTTTCCATTTATTTAGGTCAGACTTTATTTGTGTGAAAAGTGGTTTTAATTGTGTTCATATAAGCCCTGGGTTTGTCTTGGCAGATAGACTCCCAAATATTTTATAGTGTCTACAGTAACTTTAAATGGAATTTCTCTTTCTATCTCTTGCTGTTGAGGTGTTAACCTTTAATTAAAAAAAAAAAGTAAGGTAGGGGAAGGGATAGATTTAGAGGGAAAGAAAACTAACTTGGTTTTGGACATGTTGAATTTGAGACCCACATGGAAGAACAGCCAGGTAGAGGTATTGAGAAGTCATTTGGAGGGAAATTTCAGAGAAGAGAGAAACTAACAGCGTATCAGGAAAGACTTTTTTAAGGAAGTTTCACTTGAGCTAAAGTCTTTTTTTAATTTCAACACCAAATTTTATTCATGTATGTTCAGTTTTCATAGAATGTGATCACATAGCATCATTGTACACTAATGATTTTAAAAAAAAACACAAGAGAGAACACTGGTTGGAACTCACTGAGTAGTCTATCAGAAGAACAGATCTTTCAAAGGAGTAGAGTTTCCCATGTTTTTGTCAACATATATAAAGCTATCTAGGGGGAAAAAGATACCTTTAATAATAATGTAGGCAGCTTACATTTCCCAAAATAATTCCCTCAATGTGTCAATGAAGTAGACTATTGTAAAGCAGATTGTATTTTCTGATAGGAGCAATGCTAAATAAATTCTTTCAGCTGACTTATAAAGCTCTTCACCATTTAGTCCCTATCTTTGCATACTGATCATGTATTACTTCACTGGCCCTGTCACAGTATTTAAGTTCAAGTCACATTGACCCAACTTGTTTCGTGGACATAAAATCTGCAGCCTCCCTGATTTTATATGGGCATTCTCATTCCTAGAATTCTCTCCCTCCTCACCTCTGCCTCAGAGTCCCTAGCTTTCTTCAAAAGAGAGCCTAGGTACTACCTGCTGTTGGAAGCCTTTTCTGACACCCCCCTATTCTTAGTAAATTGTCCAATGGGGATAATAATAGTGCCCATCTCTTAGGGTTGTGAAAATCAAATGATGTATGTGCAAAATACTTAGCACAACTCACACAAAGCAAGCACTTATATGGTAGTCAGAAGAAGCAATACAAGGACACTCTCAAGGTCTCTCTTAAGAACTTTGGAATTGATTGTGTGACATAGGAGACACCGGCACAAGATTGCTCAGCATGGCATGCACACATCAGAGTAGGTGCTATGCTCCGTGAACAAAGCATAATTGAAACTTGAGCTAAAGTCTTAAAGGGAGCTAGGGTACCAAGAGGGTTCCAATAATCTTTTCTCATTCTTCATCCTTCTTAATATCTGTAGAAGTTGATACTATTGACCACCTTCCTAGGTATTTTCTTCTTTGGGTTTTCATGAGGCTACTCTCTTTTGGTTCTCTCCTACCTATCTATCCAGTGTTCACTGGTTTGGCTGAATCATCATGCATATCCTATTTCCCAAACATCAGCGAACTCCAGGACTCTGCTCTAGGGTATTTTCTCATTTCTTTCTATGTTCTCTGGTGGTGACCTCATCCATTCCCACGTTCAATTATTTCTACGTACCTGACCCAGATTTTTATGTCTAGCTTTGGTCTCTCTCCTGAGTTCCAGTCCTACTACGTCTTGGATGTTTCAAACTGAATATCACATAGATATTTCCAATTCATTGTATTCAAAGCAAAGCTCATCTTTCTCCTCAGTCTTGGAGGTTTACAAGTCCTCATTCTCCTTCACCTCACAGAATATGTTCAATTAGTTGCCAGATTTTTATGTTCTACTACCTCCACAATAGCTCTTGAATCTATCATCTACCACGTTGAGATATCTTGCACTTGGACAGTTGCAACAGTCAATTCTCTCAGTTTGTCATTTAAAGCCCTTCACAACCTGGTTCTGCCCTACTTTTCCATGCTAATTACTTCTCTTCACACACGCAGTGGTGCAGCCAAATTGATTTTCTTGCTCTTCCTTATGCGTAACAATCTACCATCTTTTGTATGTTTTTTACACAGATTGTTTCTTTTACCTGGCATTAATTCTTACTTAACCTCCACTTCTTTGAATCCTTAGCTTCCTTCACTGTTTGATTCCAGCACCATGCATGAGGGCTTTATTTCTTCACTGCTTGCTAGTAACTCTTCCTGAAATTACCTTGCAGTACTTTACATATATTTAAGATGTATGTGTTGTTCAAGCTGCTTGTGGGCAGGAACTCTTTCATATATGTTTTTGTATCCTCAGTACTTAGCACGGTTCCTGGCACATAGTAATAAACTTAATACCATGTTGATTGATTGAAGCTCTAGAAAGAGATGAACTGGATATGTAGATTTGGGATTTATATGCATATGAGTGAGAGTTGAATCCATTGAAACTAATGAAAGACTAGATAGGGTCCAAGAAAGAGTCCTCATTTGAAAGTGGGACTTGTATGACAGTCCTGCAAAGGAGACTGAGATGATTGACCAGTCTAGAAGAAAGCCAAGGTAGAGAGCAGAGTTAAGAAACAATTCAAGGAGAAAGGAGTATTTAGAAGGTGAAGGAGGTGGTCAGTCAGAGAAGTCAAGAAGAATGAGGACTAAGAAAAGGTCATTGGATTTAGCAATGACAAGGTCCTTACCTTTGGAGAGAGCAATCGCAGTTGAGTGGTGAGGAATGAAGACCAAGCATTGAGAAATGAGTGAGAGGTGAGATTGTTGGCAACAAGATATAGGTAGCATTTTCTAAGTGTTTGACTGTGAAAGAGGAGAAATACAAAACTACAGCTTGGAAGGATGGTATGGTCAAGTGAAAGTTTTATAAAATGTGGGGTGTATTTGGGCAGCAAGGAAGACAGTGGAAGAAGAGAGGTCCAATACTAAGAGGAGAGAGGATGACAAAAGGGCCAAGCTTCTAGAGGAGATGAGAGGGGACAGAGCCAAGGTCACAAGAAGAAGAGCTGATATTAGCAACAAGAGCCATCCCTTCCTCAGAGAATATAAAGAATGTACGGGATGATGATGAGGTCATCTGCATTTGTGAAGTTGGGGAGAAAGTAGATGATCAGTTTTTCTTTCAGTGAAGCATCTGGCAAGATCTGCCAAGAGGTAATAGGAAGAGGATTATTGTGTTTGTGGCTTGAGTGTAGAGGTTTGGAACAGTCCATGTGGGACATTTTATATTGAAGGGTAGTTCATCTTAATATGGTAGATGACAATAGTCCTAAATTAATTTGTATTTTAATATAATGCCAACCAAAATACCAAAGGGTTCCCTTATATAGTTTAACAAGATCATAATGAAATTTACATTACAAAACAGGAAAGAATATCAGGGGCACGTAAGAAGACAGTTAAGTTAATGAAAGTGGGCATATGTTTTAGCATTGAAGCATTTATAGTAAGTATCATCAAGAAGATCTGCTGCAGGGGGAAAAGTGAAATAGAATGATGGAATATCTGCAATAAATATATAAAAGATTGGTATTTGATAAGCTGACGGCAAGTTCATTGTTTAACAAATATATTTGGGAAAATTAGCAGTTTGGTGGTAATATATTTAGACCATATTCCATGACTTTGTTACCCCCAAAGGCATTTACTTTCATGGACACTCTGTTCTCTATATATTTTCTTTTTGGTGATCTCACCATTCATAGGTTTAATTATCATGTACATGAGATAACTTGCAAATATATATCTATATCTGCAATAATCTTTTTTCCTAAACATTAGTTCTAGCTGCTTACTAAATCTCTCTACTTGAATATCTCAATGGCATCTCAGATTTCCCAAACAGAACTTATTTTATTTCCCTCCAGACCAATGCTTCATCCAAAAATTCCCTTTTTCTCTTTGAAGGTGACTATCTGCTATGACTCTGTCCACTATATCCCACTCTGGCTATGCTCACCATTTCTGTGATTTTTCAAACTGAAACACTCCTCCCTGCATACTTCTTCCCTATAAAAATATGTTGTCTGCCTCTATTAGACTGTAAGCTTAGTTTCATCTCCCAAACACTTAGCACAGTGCTTGGCAACCTAGTAAGCACTTGAATGCTTTTTTATTCTTGGTTCCTGATGTTAGTTATCCTTGACTCTTCTATCTTCCCCAGTCCTCACATGCAAGCAATTGCCAAGTGAGTTCTCTATGTTACATCCATCCCCTTCTGTGCACTCGGCCTCTGTCCTAATGTGAGACCTTATAATCTGTCATTGTGTCTTTTGAAAGAGTCTCTCTTGCTCTCCAGTCTCTTTCCTCTCTAATTCTCCTCCATTGAGGTAGAGACTAGACCAGTGATTTCATTGGCAAAGTATGGGAAATTCTAGGTGAGGAAACTCTACCAGTGAAAGTCATCATCTTTTATTAATCTAAGAATTGTCTGGAACAATGAGAGGTTCATTGACTTGCCCCAGGGTCACACAGACAATATGATGCAGAGATAGGGCTTGATACTGGATCTTTCCTTTTTCAAGGCTAACTCTCTATCTACTATGCCAATATGTGTCTCATACAGCTGCCAAATTATACTTGAAACACAAATTTGACTGTCACTCCTGCTAAGAAATCTTCAACAAACCCCTTGTTGCTGTTAGGGTGAAATAAAAAGTCCTCAGCTTGGCATACACAGTTTAGCTCCTACTTATTTTACCATTCTTAATTCATTATCATTTCCATTTACTCCATCCTAGTAAAACTGGTTTGCTAGCTATTATGATATCCTTAAGATTCTGTCTTCCACCTTTGTAGAAGTGGTTGGTCCCTTCCTTGCTTGGAATAGATCGATTCCTGCCTTACAGAACTCCTAGTTTCCATCAGAGCACATCTTACGCCTTTTTTCATGCTACCATAACTAATTTTTAGTACTCTCTCACTTGTAATTATTTTCTGTTTTACACATTTTATACCCAGAGGACTATAAGCTCCTTGGTAACAGTTTCATTTTGTTTTTATATTCTAGCACCTAATACAGTGCCTTAATAAATGTTTGCGAAATTGAATAGTTAAATATGTTACTTGGAGAAGAGGGAGAACACTAATAACTGGGAAATCAAGATAGGTCTCTTTTTAGAGAGATGAGGGATACAAGCCTTAGGGATCACCTAAATAAAGGAAAGAGGACAGTAAAGTTGTAGGAAACAGAAGGGGAGTAGTTAGAAGAACAGAAAAGTATCTAAGAAAGAGTGACATTCTGGAAGCCAATGAAATAATGTGTCAAAACTTATCCCTGACCAATTCCCAATGATTTCAGTCTTCTCTTAATTCTTATATCATCTACTATCCATACTACTCCTTTTTAGATTTTCATGTGACTGCCTTGCATTGTTGTTTTAACTGTTTGGTGTAATTTCGTTATTTTTACATCCGGATTCCAAAGTCTAAGAGAAGTCTGGAAACCATATCTTGTACTTTTTTTTGGTGACCTCTGAAATATTCATGTAAAAAATTAAATTAATGAATGCATCTCTAAATCTCTGTCAAAGTAAAGTTAATTCACTTGATATTAAATCAAAGGGGTTTTTGCACCTTTAAAAATTTTTTTGTCATTTTGTCCTTAAAATTAGTTTGATGTGTTTTTCCATCTCTAGGTGCAAAGATATTTGTCAGCAGTATAGAAAATGGAATGTGGTGCCGTGGAACTATCACTGAATTAATTCCTATTGAAAATAAAAATGTAGGGAAGCCCTGTGGTCCTACCAAATACCCAATCCGTGACGTTGCGCTGATGCAAGTTTTCATGATAGACTTTGGAAATTCTGAAGTCTTAGCTGTTTCAGGGTATGACATTTCTAATTTCCTTTTGTTTGTGCTTTGTATCATATTTAAATGAATTGGGGGAAAAAAGAGAAAGATTTATATGTCATGACAGCTTATCAAGAACCTCTCAATTCCACAACTAATTTATTTTGCTTTTTCCTCATCCCTTCATTTCTTAATAAAGTAGTAAAAATCATTCATCAGTATAAAAAATGTTGGGGAACTTGAGGGAAATGGTTTGTTGGGTTTTTTTTAATCTTCTCCACTATAAAATAGTACTTATGGTAAGTGGTAGTATGATTTTAAAATTAAAATACGATTAAGTTAAATATATTATTTTTCTCCCATTTGGGTAGTTAATCACCTATGTCAGAGCTATGTTGATTTGCCATTTTAATGTGACCTCTGCTGGGGTAGCTCAGCTTCGTTCACTAAAGCATTTATGTAAATTTCTATGCTTGTAGTCTGGCTGCATAATTTGCACTGTGGGTTGCATGTGGTCCCACAGGCAGCATTTTGGACAGCCCTGACCTACATCAATTAAAAATGAGCAGAAAATATTTCTGTGAGAAGCCAAATCTGCCACTGGCACAGAGCTTTTATGAATTAACCAATAAATATAACATTGTAACTTCATTGGTCAGTTTTTATAAGTAAATTGAAATTTGATCCATGACTAAGTCATTCCTATTTATTAATGAAAGACACTATAGTGGAAAGGACACTGGATTTGGGGTCAGAAAACCTGGGTTCAGAGCCCACCTCCATCACATGCTACCTGTGGGACCTCAAGCAAGTCACTTCCTTTCTCTTAGAATCAGAATCTTCATTTGTAAAATAAGGAAGTTGGACTACTGTCTCTATCATTCTCCTAAATTTTTGAACTTGGGTAATTTGAGAATGGATAAGAATTCAGGATTGAATTACTATTTCTAACATGTTGCTTAAATTCTCACTAGGATTGGTGATGGCAACATAGTTAGACCAGGACACAGTGCTCTACAACGTTTAGTGGTAAATGATCTATGTATGGTTATAAGAAAGCCTGATTCGTATATTGAAGCACTGCTAGGAGATCTCCATCCATTAGCATTGCCATGCTCATTAAAGGATATTGTTCCACAGAGTTCGGTGAGTAATTAAATCAACAAATGTTAATTAGTATTTTTTAAGAATAGGTTCTCTTAGGTTAAAAGAAAATTTTAAAATAGTACATATGAATCAGTCTGTTCTAGAAGATTTGGCAGTAGAATTGGAATGTGAACAAAACTTTTACATACTGAGCAAGGGCTGAAGTGGTGAGGGAACCAAGACAAAGACAAAATGTGACTTCTCACTTTAACCAAAATGAAGGTCAGTTTCTAAGATATAGTATTTCATTTCAAAAGGTGCTTTGCTCCACATGAGAAATTCATACTTAGATTGGCAATTTTTCTGTAACTCATTTATAATTTTTAGTCCTAGAGAGTTACCTGGGTCACTGAGAGATTAGGTGACTTGTCTGGTCATACATAACTGGTGTGTGTCAGAACATTTGATCCCAAGTCTTCCCAACTCCATGACCGATCCACATTGCTTATGACAAGTAGTAGTGTATCTCTTTGAAATTGACCCTTAGAGAAGTAAAATGACTTGTCTGTGCTATATAATATATACTCTGTCCCAGATCTTCTTTCTTCCTTTATGTCATGATGATAAAACAACACTTGATATGGTTAGTTGTGTTAGCATAGGCTGAAAAGTCAGCATATAAGAAACATATTGTAATGTCTTTTGGTTTCTGGTATCAACTGCTTTTTTCAGTATGTTCTTTATTTGGTGATCTGACTGATACTTTTGTTTAGGATTACATTTTGTAGAGAAGAAAATCACAATCTATTTCCAGAGAACATGTTGTAATAACAGTATTATAATTCTTAAATTGACTTGATTTTTGTTCAATAGAATGAAGGCTGGGGAGAAGAAGCTAAAATGGAATTTTTAAAAATGGTGAACAACAAAGCTGTTCTAATGAAAGTCTTTCGAGAAGAAGATGGTGTGCTTATTGTAGATCTCAAGAAACCTCCAGCAAATAAAATAAGCAGTGATATGCCAGTATCTCTTAGAGAAGCATTAGTTTTTATGGAATTAGCAAGGTATGTATCTTATTTGAGAAGATAGCTTGTTATTTTAAGATCAGGGCTTTAAGAACAGCATTTTTAATCTTTAAAAAATCATATATTTAAAAAAAACCAAGGGATTTGAAGTCACAATTAGCTCCAGACTGCTAACATACTATCTATCATTGGCTGCTATAGCCACATTCTATGACTACAAAAGTTTAAATTATTTGGTTTATTAGCTACAGGGGACAGGGAGACCAAGTTTAAGTTGGTGCATTATGATTCAGAATGTGAATAAAAACCTAAAATGTAGATGATTTTTTCTTTAGTGCATCCAATAATCTGTTATGAAATTCTACATTTTTAGGAATCATAGTTATTGAGTTAAATCACTGGTCTTGGAAATTATAAGACAGTGAGCGCTTTTTACATCTTTCGCTGTGATCCTGGTTATACACCACTTTGATTTTTTTCCCTCCTTCCCCCTTCAATTATGTATGAGATGCACTGCTAACAGGACATGCTTATTTAAAGTAATTACTATCAAAATGAATTATTTTTAAAGGAAGTCTTAAAACGTGCAACATGTGACTACTCCCTAGTCACATTCATACTCTCTGAACCAGAGCTGGGGAACCTGGGCCTTTAGGGCCACATGTGGCCTTCTAGGACCTTGGGTGTGGCCGTTTGAGTCCAAGTTTTATAGAATAAATCCTTTTATTAAGGGGATTTGTTCTGTGAAGTTTGGATTTAGTCAAAGGGCCGTACTTGAAGACCTACAAGGCCATATGTGGCCTCAAAGCCACAGGTTCCCCACCCCTTGGAGAATATGAATGACTAGGGACGTTCTTGTTTAAGATCACTAATGAAGAGGAGATGTCCTAAAGGTCTCATACAGGACCTTGGGAATTAAATGAGGGCTGATTTACTTATAGACAAAGTCATAGAGACTGTATGGGATTACTTCAGCTAACGCTTACAAATTATTCTTATACTTGGTGCATAGATAACTATAAAAGTATC
Source organism: Trichosurus vulpecula (assembly GCF_011100635.1). Taxonomy (NCBI): domain Eukaryota; kingdom Metazoa; phylum Chordata; class Mammalia; order Diprotodontia; family Phalangeridae; genus Trichosurus; species Trichosurus vulpecula. Next base: position 178,308,823 of record NC_050574.1, read on the forward strand.
CAAATGCATGATTGTAAAATATCTTTTTGGGGGGGGTGGGGAGAGGCCAAAACTTAACTTTTACCTCTACTGTTTTACAATTCAATTTGAATTTAAATAGAATATTGAAATCTCTTAATAGAGATTGAAGAGAGGGGCTAAATAGCATTTAATTGACAAATTGAGAATTACCTAGCTTATTTTAGGTAATTAAGGATTTAAATGTTCATGAATTTCTTTCAGAGGTAATCACTGGGACAAGGTAGAAATTTGAAAAGTTTTTAATCTTAACTATTTACTTATCTTTTGGTTGGTTTTTTTTTTATTAGATTTAGGTCACAGTCACCCAGTATTCCATCTGAACCGACCTTAAGATACCATCCACCTATATTACCAAAAGAATTGTCAAATGTGTCAGTTGTGGTTTGTCATATAAATAGTCCTTCTGATTTTTATCTTCAATTGGTAAGTATCTAGGGCCCTTTTGGGGAATCATATTTCAGTTTCCAAAAGATAAATGGGCATGTGTAATAGGAGTATCCAGTTTGAGGTTGAAATACTTCCATAGATACATGAGCTCAACATTGTGGATATTGCCTCCACCAATGCAAATTGCAACTGATAGTTATGCACTGTTTTGGTCCATATGTTCCTATAAGTCTTCCACTCAGGATCAATTTATTTTAATTAACTGTATTTCGTGGACACCAGGGCAGTGTTCAAACTCTTTCCATCTTTGGTCCTTCTCTCTTCCTGTGCAACATGTGCACTTCCTCCTTTTTCCAGTCAGGTCTTTACGCCATTTCTTTCCTTTCAAGTCATCGATGGCAATATGTTGTAATCTTTTTTTATACCCACCATGTGTCTTCCCTTACCATTTTGGGTCACTTAAAATTTTGATTCTATTAAAAACTTACTTTCCATGCTTTGCGACCAAATGTAGGGGGCATCATGACAGTGCAAAGAGTACTGAATTTGGGTTTAGAGTTACCTGAGTTTAAATCCCAACTGTGACATTATATGTGTGACTTTGGACAAAACAGTTGTCCTCTCTGAGTGCCAGTTTCCTTATTCATAAAATGAGGGAATCGAATTAAATGATTTCTAAGGCCCTAATTCTTAAGATTCTGTGATTCTAACAAAGTGAACTTTGGAGCCAAAAAAATAAGTTGGGATTGTGAACAATGCTGTACAACTTCCAAAATAAAACTCAACCTACTCTCTTAATTCCTGTTTAATTCTTGACCATATTATTGTCTTCTTATGTTATGCCCTAACATACTCAGTGGCCTGTCCCTTTAAGTACTTGCTATCACCTGGGAAATTTGCATTTGTCATCTCTTTGGTTTTTCCTGTGTGGAATTTTTTCTGTGAATTCTCTTCAGTAGCCAAGGATCTCATTGAGCAAGACCCTATAATTTTCTTTCAGGAACTTTATGCAGTCAGTAGTGTTATTCATAAAGCCAGGAGTATCTGGAAAATCTAAATATTTATTGGAAATCTCTCTTTCATTTGAACTTTGTACCTGTTACTCTCTCTGGTAAGAGCAAGTGTCTTTGTGAAGCTTGCCTCCTTATTTAAAGCCTCACTTGTTATTGAAGAATGTGGAAAGTCCTTGATGAGAAGAAATTAAGAAAGAAGAGAAGGAAGTTGGCAAGATATGGTAAGAGAAGAGAAAGAAAGTTGAACTGCCAAGGTATGCTAATAAGGAGTGACAAATCTGGAATTAACTCCCGCCAGAAGCAGTTTACTCCAGCAGATTTCTAGGGTATCTACTAGCAAGAACAGCAAAATACTGAAGATCTCTCTTGCAATAGGTTTGGAGAGCAAGAACAGTTTTGCAATAGCTGCATAAATTTCTGCATCTGCATGCCCCCCTAGGGATAACTCTATGTACTCAGAGATTGATGAATCTCTTCCTACTGCCACCATATCATGAGAAATCCCATTCGCTCCTCACTTCTGGATAACTCTCCAGTTTGTTCTACCTACATGCCAGTCTGCTTCCCTTTCACCCTGGCTCCCTGACCCCCTGGAGATGACTTGACCCTGAAGCTGACTCAGTAATTGGTGAATCATGATAAAACCCAGCCATGCTGTTCACTCTCCACTTCCTGCTTATCCCCACATGTGCTCCTCTCCTCACCTGCTGCTTGGCACCCCCAGAAGTACATTTCTTCCTTCTCACGTCTCTTTGCCGGTTTCCCTTTATTATGAATGTATTAGAGTGTAAGTTCCTTGAGAGTAGGAATTGTACTGACAGCACTTAGCACGGTGCCGGGCATATGTAGTAAACAATAAATGCATTAGCCATTTGAGACAAAGGGTGTAATGTTTATCTTTCTATCATGTTCATGGTATCTATATTCAAAGTGAAGCATATTCAGTCTTCTGGAAATGAAAGGCTCAAGTAATTCTTCTCCAGATGATCAGGAAGAAGGAAATATCCACCTTAAACTAAAGAAGGGCTTCATTATGAAGAGAAAGTCTTAAGAGTTTGCAGGGAGGAATCCAGATGGATGCCAGAAGACCTTAAGAGTAGAAAAATGTACCACAAAAGCTCAGATGTTCCTCTTCTGTAAAACTAGGAGATTGACCTACATAACTTTTGAGGCTCCAGGCCTAAATCTACGAAACCATAAGGGACTATTCAAATTAATAAGAATAAGAGACACTCTGCAATTGATAAATGATCAAAGGATATAAACAATCGATTTTCAGGTTTTAAATTCTCTTTTAAATTGGAATGCTTTTATCTTCCCCCCCTACCCTGTACCCTTCCAACCTCCCAAAGAGACGGGGAAAAAGAAACACAAAATTGTAGCAGTCAAGCAAAACAAACTCTCTTACTACGACCAAAAATGTATTTCTTTTTGTATATTAATCCTTTAACTCTGTCTAGAACTGGGTAGCAACCTTCTGCATCATTGGTCCTCTGGAATTATGATTGATCACTGCATTGGTAAGTCCTTAAGGCTTTGGTAATTGTTCGTTTTTACATATATTGTTCTCCTAGTTCTCACTTCACTATGCATCAATACATACAAGTCTTCTCTGAGACCTCTTCATTTTACAGCACAGTTACATCCCATGAACTCTAATAGAGCATAACTTGTTTAGCCTTTCCCCAGTGCCCCCTTAGTTTCCATTTCTTTGCCACCCACAAGGAGCTGTTCTAAATATTTTTTATACATATAGGACCTTTTCCTCTTTCCTCTATCTCTTTAGGGTACAAGCCTAATAGCAGTTTTGCTGAGTCAAAGGGTATTCATAGTTTTGTAATTTTTGCGGGGTGGGGCTTAATTCTAAGTTGCTTTTCACATTGTCTTTACCCATTCACACCAACATTGCCTCAGTGTGTGGATTTTTCTGCCTCTCCTCCAACGTTTTCATTTTCCATTTTTGTCAACTTTGCCCATCCGATGGATGAGATGGAACCTCAGAGTTGTTTCAAGTTTTGTTTTCTCTATTGGTTATTTGGAGCCTGTTTCTCAAATGAAATATCAATATTTATATCATATAGATAGCTTACCTTTCTTCTCTATATCGTTTGACCATGTACTTGGCTCTTATTCTTAGAACTTTGAATCAATTCCTTTTATAGTTTGAAAATGATATCTTTATCAGAAAAACTTGGTCAGTTTTCTAAAGAAAAAATAAATCTCAATAGCCATAAGTAAAAGCAGGCACATTGGTGCAGTTAGTAGACCTGTTGATTAGTCTAGCCCAGGGGTGGGGAACCTGCAGTCCAGAGGCCACATGTGGCCTTCTAGGCCTTTGGGGATAGCCTTTTTACCAAGTCCAAGTTTTACAGAGCAAATCCTTTTATTAAGGGGATTTGTTCTGTGAAGTTTGGATTCAGTGGGCTGCACTTGAGAATCCAGAGGGCCACATGCTCGAGGTCGCAGGTTCCTCACCCCCAGTCTAGCCATTTTGGAAAGTAGTTTGTAACTTGCCTGAAAAATTATTAAGCTTTTCATATCTTTTCATCCAACGATACCACTTCTATATCCCAAAGAAATCCAAGAAAGAGAAAAAGGACCCATATTTTATGGTGGGAAAGAACTGGAAACCACAGAGTGACTATCAGTTGGAAAGTAATTAAACACATGGTATATGAATGTAATATAATATCATTGTGTTGTAAGAAATAATGAAAGGGACATTTTGAGGGAACCCTCGTGACAGAGTGAAGTAAGCAGAACCAGGAGAACAATTTATACAATGATAATAGCATTGTAAAAATAAACAACTTTGAAAGACTAAGATCTCTTATCAATTCAGTGACCAACCATGATTCCAGAGGACCACTAGATGAAGAACACTACTCAATTCCTGAAAAAGTGGTAGACTCGGTGCAGACTGAGACATACTTTTTGGACATAGACACGATGTGGAAATTTGTTTTGCTCGACTGTGCATACTTTTGTTACGAGTGTTTATTTTTTCTTTTATTTCCAATGGGGGTGGTGGTGGAGGAAGAGAATTAAATTTTTGTAAATCGAAAAAAATTAAATTTAAAAAGAAACTACAAGGGTCAATGAACACTTAGAACTGAGTAACAGATGTGAAGTTCCTCCCAAAGAAGAAAGAATTGGACTCTGAGGAAGAAGCAACTGCTTGTGCTCTGAGGAATGAATGATAATGTGGAGTGATAGATGCTATCAGAAACAGGGTCATTCAGTAAGTTTTAGAGGAACAAGAGATGAGTTGTGGTAGCTGGTAAGTCCCTGCTCCCCAGCAACCCTTTTGTTCTATGTAGAAAAGTAACCACTATAATAGCCAGAGAATTCATAAAGGCAGTTCAGTCAAACTGTTGCACTGGCTTCATCATTCTGAGAGAGGCTGTTTAACTTTCTCCGTTTTGTTTAAGAATCGTGTGAGAAGATACCTCCCTGTATCATTATCATTATTATTATTATTATTATTATTATTATTATCATTGCAGAGGTCTGGGATTGTGGGCATAGAACACTTAAATATAACATTAGGTGTTTTCAAAATGGTGGTTGGTTTTGCTAAACTTATTTTTCTTCCTCTTAAAATTTATTGTAAGAGATGGTTCTCTTGGAGAAGATGGTGGAGGAATAAAGTAGGAAAAATAGGTAATTAGAAAAACAAAAGATGAATAAATTGATCTTTTTTTTAAAAAAAGAATCCCATAAAGCAGTTAAGTGCCTACTGTGTGCTAGAAACCACTGTTTGCTGGGGATGTAAAGGTAAAATTAAAACAGTAGTCATAAAGTGCTTACTATATTCCAGGCCAAGCACTGACAATCCAAAGGCAAAAGCACAGTTCCTGCACTCAAGGAGCTCACGCAACATACAAGATATACACATGCATTTGTGTGTATATACATAAATGAAGATGTGTATATACACATACATCTGTACTATAAATTAGAGGTAATCTCAGAGGAGAAGCTTTAGACATGGGGAGGCCCAGGATAGGCCTCTTGGAGAAGGTGAGGTTTTAGACAGTTCTTCAGACAAGAAAGCTGAAGTGAGAAGAAAAAACATTCCAGGTATGGGGGCCAGCTGGGAAATACGGAGTGTCACGTTTGAAGAACAACATATAGCCGGAGAGTAAAGTGTGTGAAGGGGAATAAAAGGTAGTAAGGTAGGGAAGGGCCAAGTTGTAAAGGACTTGAATGCCAAACTAGTCATTTTCTATATGACATTTAGTGTGAAATAGCCACTAGAATTTGAGTGGGTTGGAAGTCAGGAAAAGGGGTAAGTCAGTAAACCTTTATTAAGCTACTATTGTATGCAGGTAGTGTGCTAACCTTTGGGAATATAAACAGGTTTGGGAGGACAGGTAAGGAGTCCTATTTGGCATATGGTGAGTTTGTGATGCCTATGAGACATACAGTTTGAGATGTGGTTGTGCTTTTAAAGCAAAACAAAAGATAGAAACAAAAGTTATTTTATAAAGAATAGGAGTGCTAATACCTCAAACGAGCCTATGCCATTTGAAAAAGCTAAGGACTGCATATGTAAAAGGATTTTTTTTTTCCCTGCATAGAGGGGAGAAAAGAGGATGGGGACTGCTGGTAAAAGATGAATAGAACTATAATAGTACCGAGAAAGGGCAGAACTGTTCAATTCTTAACCTTCTTTTTGCCAAAGAGAACAGCCTCTGGCTTAGAAAGGAGAGAAGAAAGGAGCCAAAAGGGAGTTGGCACCCAACCATAATGAGAGAGCGTCTCCCTGTTTTTGACTAGTTCAAGTCACTGGGCTTAGTCACTTGAAGAATTTCTTATTTCTGAATTGAATTGTTAAATTTAGCCACTACATGTCTGCAGCCTTGTTTTTTCCTGGAGGTGATCTTTGCATTCTTTCTACTGGTATTTTCTTTTCTGTTTTCAGAAATTATGGGCAGTTTTCTTGTATCTTGGTGTTCAGGTTTTTTGACTTGTGGTGGGGTTTTGGTTTTTTTGGTTTGTTTTTTTTTTTTTTGAGAACAGAGTATGTATCACTTTAATAAACTCTGTATCCCTAGCTCTTTGTTCATTAAATTAAACATTAATGAATGTTTGTTGAATGCTTTGTACTTGTGAATCAATAGTTTCACTGACAGAGCCTTCCATAGTACGTGGAATATTCCTTTCGGTTTTGCAGACCTTGATATGTTCATGTCTTTTTGTCCTGTGAGGTTCTTGTTTACGGTCCTTCCCCCTTTTCTGACATTATGCGATTGGACAAGTCAGTTAACATTCTTTGGACCTCAATTTTTCTCAGCTATCAAATGAGGGATTGAAGTAGATAACCTCTGAAGTACCTTCCCACATTAGATCCATTATCCTATTTTAACTCCTGTTTCAGATGACTCTCATAGAGATTATACCAGCTGTTACTGTATGACTTGTGTTCTGAAAGACTTATAATCCTTAGGTTGTCTGTATGGATTCTCTTTGAAATCATTAACGTTTTTGCTTAAATAGAGAACTTATTTTCTTTTAGTAGTGTTTGCTTTTCTTCCAGATTACCCTTCACTTCTGTTTGTATGCCGTTATTCCGTTTTATTTGTTTGGTAAGATTTGCCATTGTAGATTCAGATTTTTCTATTTCAATTATTTTTACTGTGCAGATGGTGAAATCTCTCACAATTCTTAATTCCTCTCCTTTTTTCAGTGCCACATTATATACATCTTATTATAGTATATTTGCTTTATTTTTTAAAAATATTTTTTGTTTTAACCAGCCAAGATCCACCTTTTCACCCTCCCCAAGCTCCTCCTCCCCATTGAAAATGGCAGGGGGAACCCATTACAAACATATGTAGTCAACCACAACAAATTTCCCCATTGGCCATGTCCAAAAAATTAAAGTTTGTCTCACTTTGCATCCTGGGTCATTCACCCTTGTTTCAGGAGATGGGTAGCGTGTTTCATTATTAGTTCTCTGGAATCTTGGTTGGTCATTACACTGATTAGAGTTCAAGATACTAGTATTCTATCACAGAGGCACTGTAACTTTTCAGTTGTTAGCCAGTTTATGGACACCCCTCAGATTCCCATTCTTTGCCACTTAAAGAGCTATAAATATTCTTATACATAATCTAGTCTCCTTCCTCTTCCTCCCCCCACCCCATTTTCCTATTGAGTGAAATGGGTTTTTATAGCCAACTCTGTGTCTGTGTTTGTGGTCTTCCTCCTTTGGAACAGTTTAGAAGAGAGTAAGGTTCAGGTGTCAGCCACTCCCTTCTGCCTTTTCCTTCTTATTTATATAGCTATCCATCTACATGTGCACCCCAAATATATGATATAATTTCCCTTAATCTTCCTTTCCTTTCCACTCCCCAGTGTATTCCTCTTCCTCTCTTTCTGTTCTTTTCTTAAAATTACAGAAACATAACAAAAGCACTCCTAGGCCTTATCTAGTTGGACTCCCTCTATGAACCCTGATGATAAGATTCAGAAAGGACACCTGTATTATCTCCCCATATTTGATGTAAACAGTTTAACTTTTGTTTAGTCATGTATCATTGTTCATTTATGTTTACATTTTTATCCTTGACTTCTGGGTTTAAACTTGAGTTTCTCTGAAGTTCTGCTCTTTTCATCAGGAATGTTTGGAAATCCTCTGTTTCATTGAAGATTCATTTTTTTCCTGTACTATTATACTCATAAGTTATTCTTGGCTATAAACTCATATCCTTTGCCATCTGTGATGTTGTATTCTAAGGTCTCTGTTCCTTTATAATGGTAGCTGCTAAATCATACGTGAGCCTGATGATAGACCTTCATACTTGAATTCCTTCTTTCCGGCTGCTTTATGCTATTCCTTGACCTGGAAACTCTATTTTGGCTATGCTGTTCATGGGAGTTTCCATTTTGAAATTTCTTTCATGAGATGCCTGGTGGATTGTTTCTATTTCCACTTTGCCCTCTAGTTCTAAAAATCTGGGCAGTCTTGTTATTGTTTTTAAGATTTCTTGGAGCAGAATGTCTAAGTTCTTTTTTGGTCATGGTGTTCAAATAGTTGAATGATTCTTAATTTTTTTCTCCTCAATCTGTTTTGCAGGTTACTGTTTTTACTATGAGACAGTTTACATTTTCAAGAGTCTTTTTAAACTTTTTTTTTTGTTTACAGGACACTTGCTTTATCTTGCAGCAAGTCTAGTTGAATTTGTGCCTAAGCTGTGTTTTTCTGTGATACTTTATAGATGTTTTGGAGTTATTCTTTTCTAGGTTTTGTCTTGAGCATCCCTGCTACTATGATAGTTCATTATGTTGAGGTTCCTTTTTTGTTTTTCCTTCCAGCTTACTTCCTGACTTCAAGATATTAAGAGTTGGCCTCTGTCACAGTTTCAGAGGAAAGATCTAGGCAGGCGCTCTTGCTGCTGTCTTTGGATATTGAGTGTTGTGTTAACTCCAGGATCTCAAGGATGATAGGCTTGGGACTTACAAGTTTTTAGTACTCCAAAAGGGGTCTGATCGTTGCTCACTTACTTCTAGATTTAGATCTGAAAAAGAATAAAGTGTTGCCGGGCAGCTAGGTGGCACAACGGATAGAATACTGGCCCTGGAGTCAGCAGGACTTGAATTCAAATCCAGCCTCAGACACTTGACACTAGCTGTGTGACCTTGGGCAAGTCACTTTACCTCAATTGTCTACCCTCCAAGAATAGAGTAGACAGCTGCTAGACTACACCCCCATCAGCCAATTGGAAAGTTCTGTTCATCAACGCAGAATTGTAGGCTCCTTTTTGGCTTAGGATTCCTGCTTTGGTTTTTCCCTCTACAAGCTAGGCTAGGTGCTGGAACTGAGACCCTGCTCTGAAGCTTGGCGTCTGAGCCACACCCCTACTGCTGCTGATTTCCAAATTTCCTCCTTTCTCTATCACCAGGTCCTTTTTACCTGGGAATGCCCCTGCTGTGTTCAGTTCTTCTTCTCATTCTTCTCTGGATGTGTGATGTGGAACTGGGTAGGGAGTAATAAAGCTTCCATTTGGCACTTGTCTGTGTTGTAGGGCATCATCATAGGTCTGGGAATGCTCCAGTGTGGGTTTGTCACCTCCTTTTGTGCTGATGTGCGCCCTCTTCTGGTTTGTTGGAGTGTTCCACGTTTCATGTGCTCCTACGCTGATCCTATCCCCAGTATCTGTAGGCCTCTCTCAGTCTCCTTGTGCTGACTGAGGCCAGACAAAGGACTCACTATGACTTTTTCTAAATTTACCCATCAGGGTTTGGTCTGGTACATTTTATATATCTGTTTGGAGGACTTATAGGTAAAAACTCAACTGCATTGTTCCTTTTTTTTCTGCCATCTTGGCTCTGCCCCCTCATTTCTCCTTTAAACCACTCAGGAACAGTGTGCTATGATTCCACATTCTCAAATTCCACAGGATCTTATTTTTCATCAAGTGTTAGTTTATTTTCCATTTTTTGCAGTATTTATTCATAAAGACCGGAAATTATTTACTGTATTTGGAGGCAATATTTTCTACTGTTAATATTTTTTTTCTATTGATTAATATGCTTACACCAAAGGTCTTTTGATTTTTTTTTTCCTCCTGATACCTTTTGGTGAGTTCACTCTTTCCCTCCCCCCCCCTCCCCGTTTCCCCTAATACTTATTTTCTGACTCTTTCCCCTCTGAAATTGTTCCATGGGGATTGGATCCTATTGCCTTCTACCATACTTCTCTAGCTAGGTCTCTGCCCCCAAGTCACTTTTGGAGAGATAAAACTGGCCCCAGCTGGATGCTGAACTCTTTCCCTTAGGTTTAGAGGAGTCTCCAACAGACCCACCTCTCCATCCCCACCCAGCACACTTTGAGTGTCCCACCCCATTCTTTCTTTTCCTTAGCTCCCTGGCTGACGTTCAGAGCACTGCCATGCAGGTACTATTGTAGCCTGAGGTAATTTCTGTTGTTTGGATCTCTGAGGCTTGGCGGGGAGAAGGGGGATGGGGTATATGATAGGGTAAGCTCTCTTTCAAGCCCAGATGTGTTCTACCACATTCTGTTTCTCTGCTTTTCTTCCAAGATATTTTAAGAGCTCTAGCTCTTAAGGCCTTAGCAGAATTTCTGCATTTTGGAGATTGAATCTTCACAGCACTGAAAAGGGAAGAGGAGTAGCAGCCAACGCATGAATTTGGGTTTTGTTGCCAGCCCATGGGTCCAATGGACTAGCGCAACCTTGCTACCTGTAGTATGGTGAGGGGAGAGGGAGGGTACTGAGTGAGCTCAAGGCAGGCATTAGTTCATGGAAGATTTTTTTTTTTGTACCATCTTTTGGTTCCCTGGTATCCTACAGCCAGGGTGGAGAACATGTGGCTTTCTAGTCCCTCAAGTGCAGCCCTTTGACTGAATCCAAATTTCGCAGAACAAATCCCCTTAATAAAAGGATTTGTTCAGTAAAACTTGGACTCAGTCAAAAGGCCTCACCCAGGGACCTAGAAGGCCACAGGTTTAGACCTAGACCATGAAGAGAACTGAAGTTGCTTCATTTTTATTGCATAATTTCTGTTTTGGTGAGATTTGAGGGATGATGAGGATGAGAGAAAATGTCTAGTTTTCTGTCTTGTTGGTCAGGATATAATAGAAGTCTCTCAAGTCACTGGATTTGCACCTTCAGTTCCTGAAAGAATTGACTATTATCAATTATCCATTTTTATCATTTTTTTTCTTTTTCATTACTAAAACTTAGATACACAATAAGAAACATTGAAACTTAAATATTGAAACTTAAATACAAAATAAGAAAAGAAAAAAAAGCGTGTCATGTGCATAGCAGAACATGAGAGGATTCAAAATATATAGCAATAAATTTCCATGTCAAGAAAGCCTATATAATAAGTACCACACGTTGTGTTGTGAGCTATCCAAATTTTCTTTGCTTCCTTGTAAGTTTTCCTGTGGTCTCTGCTGTGTACTTTTTACTTTGTTCTTTTTCCCCCTTCCTCCCCCCTCTTCCCTCCAGAAGGCACAGGTATATTTATATATAGATATATACATACATATATAGACATATGCTTTCCCTAACAAATTCCATCTCTGATTGTTGTTTTTATATTTGTACGTATCTCTTATTTCCTATCTTTCCCAACTCCTCTATTTGACTTTTACCCACTACCTTCCCCCCACCATTACTTAACCTATCTCCCCCTACTCCAGGATCCTTCCTTTATCCTCCTATTCCCATAAATCTAAACATTCTTCTATAAACCCCCCTTAACTTATTCCCTCACCCTACACACACACACACACACACACACACACACACACACTCTCTCTCTCTCTCTCTCTCTCTCTCTCTCTCTCTCTCTCTCTCTCTCTCTCTCTCTCTCTCTCTCTCTCTCTCTCTCTCTCCCTCTCTCTCTCTCCCTCTCTCTCCCTCTCTCTCTCTCCCTCTCTCTCCCTCTCTCTCTCTCTCTCCTCTCTTTCTCTCTCTCTCTCCCTCTCTCTCTCTCCTCTCTCTCTCTCTCTCTCCTCTCTCCTCTCTCTCTCCCTCCCTCTCTCTCTCTCTCTCTCCCTCCCTCTCTCTCTCTCTCTCTCCCTCCTCTCTCTCTCTCTCTCCTCTCTCTCTCTCTCTCTCTCCCTCTCTCCCTCCTCTCTGTCTCTCTCTCCCTCTCTCCCTCTCTCTCCCTCTCTCTCCCTCTCTCTCCCCTCTCTCTCTCCCTCTCTCTCTCCCTCTCTCTCCCCCTCCCTCCCCCAACCCCCTGGTCTCTTCCTCTCTCTCTCCTGTTCCTAATGAAAGTTCCTGATAATGGTTTCTAAAAACTAAGAGACTTCCTTCTCTCATACCTCATTTGTATAAGATAACTATTCTGTTTAGCTGTTCCTAAACAGTTTTACTTTTAAAAGTCATGCTCAGGTCTACCCTAATCTTTCTTAGGAACTACCCATTTACTAATAACAATCATAGACTTATATTTTATATGCGTAAAAAGTAAACAGTCTGTCTTTATTGAGTCCCTTGTAATTAATCTTTGGTATGTACCTTATATTTTTCATGGCTCTTGTGTGTCAAATCTATTGTTTAGGTTGCTATCTTTTTTAACAAAGTCCTGAAAGTCTGACAGTTGATTAAATATCAACTTTTTTCATTCAGGATTATGCTTACCTTTGCTGGACATGGTATTTTCAGCTGGAAATCCGGTTCTTTTGCCCTTTGATATGTAATGTTCCAAGACCTGCAGTCTTTTAGTATTGCCACTGGGGACTTGTGTGAATCTAATTGTGGCAAGGCCAGGTTTTGTTTTTTTTCTTGTTGCTCATAATAGTTTATCCTTGAGCTGAGGGTTTTGGAATTTGACTATAATATTCCTATGGGTTTTCCTCATAGTATCTCTTTCAGATGATGATCAGTGGATTTTTTCGATTTCTACTTTACTCTCTTGTTCTAATGCTTCAGGACAATTTTGTTTAATTATTTCTTTATTATTGTATCAAATTTTTTTTTTTTGATCATAGCTTTCAGGTAGTCCGGTTATTCTTATATTTTCCCTTCTTGGTCTGTTCTCCAGATAAGTTGTTTTTCTTATGAGATGTTTCACATTCTCTTCTATTTTTTCATTCTTTATATTTTGTTTTATTATTTCTTGATCTCTTATAACTTTGCTGGCTTCCCCTTGCCCAGTTCTGATTTTCAAGGAGTCATTTACTTCCTTGAGATATTCTGGATCTCCTTTTCTAATTGGTTGACTTTCTTTTCACAATCTCCTTGTTTTTCTGGGATTCTTTTCTTTTTTTAAGTTTTTCCACAATCTTATTTGAGTTTTAAAGTCTTTTAAAAGTTCTACCTATGAATTCTTTTGAGGCAGGTGACCATTTGACATTACTCTTTGGGGTAGAAGAGGGTTTCTTTGCTTCAGTATCCTCCTCTGAAGATAAACGGACATACACACACACCTACCACCACCACACCCACCCCCCCATCCCCCACCTCCAGTTTTGTTCTCTGTGGTTGGATTCTTTCTCCTTTGCCTCTGCATTTTTTTTAAATTTGTAATAACTTAATTTTTGTGATCACCTCTAGTCCTGGAATATGGGAGGAGGTGATGCCTCTAGCCTCAGATCCTCCTTCAGTCCCCTCTGACCTGGAACCTAAACTGAGACCTCCAGCCTCCTGTAACTGCCCATATCCAGCATCATCCTGCCCCACTGCTTCTGTAGTTGTAGGGTGTATGCTTGCCCCAGCTGCGTCTCCACAGTGCAGATGGGTCTGGCATTCCTTGTCAGCGGAGGTTCCTTCAGTCTTCCTCAGTTCAGATGCCCAACTCCTCTCACTGTTCCATGGGTAAAAGTTCCCATGGCTAGAGCCGAGTAACCCTCCAACTTAGCTAACCCCAGGGCTTGCTGCTTGTTTAAGTAGATTTAGGACCTAGCCTGGATGTGTTTACTTTTCACAGGGACCAAACCACATCCTGGAATTTTTTTTTTCAGATCTCTGATTGTCCCAGGTCCTGGTTCCCAAAATGGGCAATGCCCCTCCCTGAGGGGTGCTGGAACCATACTGGGGGGCAGTAGCAGCCACGAGTGCAATTGGGGGGAATTAAATAAAAATAAGTGTTAACCTAACCTATGTCACTGAGTAATTGTTGAAAAGGGCGCAGTAGGCCAAATAAGTTTGGGAATCTCTGTCCTAGGAGGACCCCTATTCTACTGTCCACTCTTATTTTTTTTAGCACTCCATATTTGCCCTGAGGTGCTATTTCATCTCTTTTATGGGGGGAAGTCTTGAGAGTTTAGAATTTTCTGACCTACTCTGCCATCTTCCCAGAATCCTTTCTCTAATTTTCCATGTATCGTTTTTAAAATAAGTTCTTATTGATGTTTTCTGTTTCTTATATCATCTTAATTATCCCCAGTATCCTTATCCCTCCCCCTTCCACAGAGTCATTTCATATAACAAGTAGTATTTTTTTAAGAGGAAAAATAATCAGTACAATTAATACATTGAAAAAGTCAAAAACATGTGTAATGCCTTTGGACCTCCCACCTTCATAAAGATGTGGTTTGGGGGTATCTTCTCATATCTCTTCATTCAAGTCACGCTTGGTCTTCATTATTTTATTGCATTCACTTTTGTTCTTTTGGAGTGTGGTTCTTTCCATTTACGTTGTTGTAGTTGTGTATATTTTCTTGGCACTGCTCACTTCACTCAGCATCAGTTCACATAGATCTTTCCATGCTTCTCTGTATTCATCACACATCATGTCTTACAGCACAATAATATTTTGTTACATTCATGGCCTACAATTTGTTTAGTAATTCCCCAGTTGATGGATATCTACTTTTTTCCCCCAATTCTTTGCTATCACATAAAGTTCTGCTATAAATATTTTGATATATAGGATATCTTTCTTGTTGTTGATAAATTCTTTGAGGTATAAGTAGATTATTCTCTGGTTCAAAGGGTGTGAACATCTTAGTCACTTTATTTGCATATTTCCAGATTGCTTTCCAGAATGGTTTGTACGATCTCACAGCTGTACTAACAATATATTAGTGTGCCTATCATTCCACAATTCCTCTGGCAGTTGAGTATTGCCATTTTTTGTCATCTTTGCCAGTTTTCACAGTATTGGGTGAAACCTCAGGGTTGGTTTAACATTTAACATTATTTAATGCAGTTCATTTGAGAACTGTTTTATTCATATCCTTTGACTGTTTATCTATTGAGGATTGGATGTTAGTCGTATCTGCACATGTGTGCATGTGCATATAGGTGCATTAATTTTGTATATGCAGAACCTTTTCAGTTTCATGAAATCAAAGCAATTCTATCTTCTATAATAACCTTTATCTCTTGGTTGGTTAAAAATGCATTTCCTACCCATAGCTGTGAGAGGCATATGAGCTGCTTCTCTTTCAATTTTTTTTTTTGTAATCTGATCATTAAGGTCACATATCCATTTAGAATGTAATTAAGAAAATGGTATACAGCCATAATTCTTGAAAGATGGTAGAGAAAGGGAGACATGCCAAAGGATTGGAGAAGGACACATGTCTTGATTTGGACAGTGTGTTTATCTAATTCCTGGAAAACTTCTACTATGTAATATTAAAGTGATAATTAATGAACATCTAGAAAATGAAGCAGGGATCCTAAAGATGCTGCATGGCCTCATCAAAAGGTTATGCAGAACTACTCTCATTTTCTTACCGACAGTGTTAGCAGACTGGTGGTAGGTCGGGGAGTATGGTAAATGTAGTTGACCTAGATTTTAAAAAACATTTAACTTAAATCTCAAATCTAAAAAGTTAACATTTAGTAGGAATAAATAACATACTTGTGAAGCTTAGTTTTTGAATGCAAGCATAAGAAGGACATATGACCAGATAGCAATTGGAAAAAAATCTTAGAGTTTAGGGGATTACCAGCTCAAAATGAATCTGAAGTATGACATGAAAGAAATTCATTGGGACAAGCTGTGCCAAGAGAAATAGTATATTGTCCAAGACTAGGAAAGTGTTATTCCCCTGCAGTCTGCTTTTAGGGGGTGGGGACCTGTGTCCTCAAGGCCACATGTGGCTCTCTAGGTCCTCAAGTATGGCCTTTTGACTGAATCCAAACTTAACAGAACAGATCCCCTTAATAAAAGAATTTGTTCCCTAAAGTTTGCATTCAAAGGGCCATACTTGAGGACCTAGAAGGCCACAGCTTCCCCAGCCCTGGTATTATGTCTATAATAACTATATTCAGTTCCAGGTACCACATTGTAGAAAGGACCTTAGTTAAGCTGGAGAGTCTTCAGAGGGGCCATAACCAGATGAAGGGCATCAAGCTCCTATATATACCAAGTGGATAGAGGAATTTAAGATGTTTGAACTGGAGAAGACTTTGAGAGGGATGGTAGGGAAGGGAAAATTGGGGAACAACGTGATAGTAGTCCTGAAGTATTTGAAAAAAGGCTGTCATATAAAAGGTATATTTGTTCTTAGCTACAATATGTAGAAGTAGGAATAACAAGCAGAACTTGAAAAATGGAAAATTTAAGTTCAAAGAAGTATCTGAAAATATACTGGGTTATTACCTCTGGAGGTGTAGTGGGTTCTCTGTTACTAGAGGACTTCAGGTATGTTATAAAGGTTAGTGTGTGTGTAGATATTCATTGGATTTGTGGCTTCTGAGGTCTCTTTCAGTTTTACAGGGGACAAATAATTTTGTTATTTGCTAACTTCTAGGAAAAGAGAGAAAACTTAATACCTTATTTTTTAAAAAATTAAAAGAAAAAAACAAGGGGCAGCTAGGTGGTGCGGGTGAGTAGAGCACCCGCCCTGAGTTCAAATCTGGCCTCAGACACTTGACACAGTAGCTGTGTGACCTTGGGCAAGTCACTTAACCCCAATTGCCCTTCCCTCCCCCCTCCAAAAAATTTTTTTTAAAGATTATTTAATGTAAGATAAATAAGAATGACTCA
This sequence comes from Trichosurus vulpecula, assembly GCF_011100635.1. NCBI lineage: Eukaryota > Metazoa > Chordata > Mammalia > Diprotodontia > Phalangeridae > Trichosurus > Trichosurus vulpecula. The sequence continues at coordinate 178,325,676 of NC_050574.1, forward strand.
AAGTCAGCATGGCAGTAGTAGTTAGTAAATTGGCCTTAAAGCCAGGATTCTAGTTCTTCTGACACACACTGGCTCTATGACCCTGGGCAAGTAATTTAAACTCTCAGTGCCCCAGGCAACTTTCTAAGGTTCTAATTTGAAGAGAAGGTGCTGGTGCTAACCTGCATAAGTAGAGAGATTTTCTCATCACCGGAGTTGCCCTTGTTAATTAAATCAGGTAATGTTCCTACCTCTGTCCTAAGAATGGCCATGATTTTGCTTTCACAAAAAGTACTGTTTGGGGCAGCAAAGTAGCACAGTGGACTGAGCTCCAGGTCTGGAGTCAGGAAGACCTGAGTTCAAATTTAGCCTCAGACACTTACTGGTTGTGTGACCCTGAACACGTCACTTAACCCTGTTTGCTTCAGTTTCCTCATTTGTAAAATGAGCTGGAGAAGGAAATGGCAAATCACTCCAGTATCTTTGCCAGAAAAATCTTAAATAGGGTCACGAAGAATTGGACATAACTGAAACTACTGAACAACAACAAATTATGTTTATTGCACATAGCATTTGGAGGAGAAGCTAATGTCCATTTTTTTTCTCTGACTATTTAGGGGAAAAGAGTAAGAGTTCCTTTCCCTTTCAGTGTTCCTCTCAGCAACTATTTTCTGTGAGCCTAGGGTCTAAAAGATCCCTGGGCAGACTACCCATTGTCTACTAATTAAGACAAAGTGAATTTTTGTGTATCTCTAAATTGAAGGCTATGTTAGCAGAAAGGAAACTATTAGTAGTCTACATGGGCAAGGATATGCGTGAGACATAGGCTGTGTATCTAAGGCCTAGGTACTTTACCAGAATGTTGAGCAGCTGTGACAAATTTTTTGGTCATAACAACTGAGAAGCCATTGAACTGTGTGAAGGAGGTGTGATTGTGCCTATGGAGGGTCTATCTATACCAGTTTAAATGAGGGCTCCTTTGAAGAATTGTGAAAACAATGCAGATTGGGACCACTTTGTAGGGTGTCCTTGTATAAACATGTTTGAAATCTTTAGTTAGGCTTCATTTACAAGTCAGAGAAATAATAATATTCTACTTAAGAATGAAAATACCACTTCTTTTGTATTAGCTATTTTTATGGTATATAACATCTCCATCTTGTGAAATTTTCTGATACTGTCACTAAATCATCTCAGAATTACATCATGGTTACAAATGTAAGGATAAATGCAATTCCCTCCTCATTATTGCCTTGGATTTGGGTTTTTTTAATAGGCTGAAGATTGGCTACATCTTTGGGTTTTCCTGACAAAGATACTAGAGTAGTTTGCCCTTTCCTACTCCAGTCATTTTATTTTTTTAGAGCTTTATTATTTAATATTTTAGTTTTCAACATTGATTTCCACAAGATTGAGTTACAAATTTTCTCCCTATTTCTACCCTCTCCCCACTCCAAGATGGCGTGTATTCTGATTGCCCTGTTCCCCAATCATCCCTCCCTCCTGTCACCCCACTCCCCGCCTCATCCCCTTGCCTGTTATTTTCTTGTGGGACAAGATAGATTTCTATGCCCCATTCCCTATATGTCTTATTTCCCAGTTGCATGCAAAAACAACTATTTTTTGAGCTTCTGCTTTTAATACTTTTGAATTCCAAATTCTCTCACCTCTTCACTTCCCACCCACCTTCCCTAGGAAGGCAAGCAATTCAACATAGGTCACACATGCACCATTATGTAAAACACTTCTACAATACTCATGTTGTGAAAGACTACCTATATTTCCCTCCATCCTATCCTGTCCTCCTTTATTTAGTTTTCTCCCTTGACCCTGTCCCCTTTCAAAAGAGTTTGCTTTTGATTACCTCCTCCCTCTATCTGCCCTCCCTTCTGTCATCCCCCCTTTTTTATCCCCTCCTGCTACTTTCCTGTGGGGTAAGATAATTGAGTGGCTATGGTATTCCCTCTTCAAGTCAGATCTGATGAGAGCAAGATTCACTCATTCACCCTCTTCCCTTCCATTAGGACTACTACTTCTTGCCACTTTTTTGTGAGATAATTTATCCCATTCTGTCTCTCCCTTTCTCCCTCTCTCAATATATTCATCTATCACCCCTTAATTTTATTTTTTTAGGTATCATCCCTTCATATTCAACTCAGCCTGTACTTTCTCTATATATGTATATTTCCTTCAACTACCCTGATACTGAGAAAGGTCTCATGAATTACACACATCATCTTTCCATGTAGGAATGTAAACAAAGCAGTTCAACTTTAATAAGTCCCTTATGATTTCTCTTTCTTGTTTATCTTTTCATGCTTCTCTTGATTCTTGTATTTTAAATTCAAATTTTCTATTCAGCTCTGGTCTTTTCATTGAGAAAGCTTGAAAGTCCTCTATCTCATTGAAAGTCCATATTTTGCCTTGGAGCATTATACTTGGTTTTGCTGGGTAGTGATTCTTGGTTTTAATCCTAGCTCCTTTGACCTCCAGAATATTATATTCCAGTGCCTTCAGTCCCCTAATGTGGAAGCTGCTAGACCCTTGTGTTATCCTGATTGTGTTTTCATAATACTCAAATTGTTTCTTCCTAGCTGTTTACACTATTTTCTCCTTGACCTGGAACTCTGGAATTTGGAGACAGTATTGCTAGGAGTTTTCTTTTTGGGGTCTTTTTCAGGAGGCAATCGGTGGATTCTTTCAATTTCTATTTTACCCTCTGGTTCTAGAATATCAGGGCAGTTTTTCCTTGATAATTTCTTGAAAGATGATGTCTAGGCTCTTCTTTTGATCATGACTTTCAGGTAGTCCAATAATTTTTAAATTATCTCTCCTGGATCTATTTTCCAAGTCAGTGGTTTTTCCAGTGAGATATTTGACATTGTCTTCCATTTTTTCATTCCTTTGGTTCTGTTTTATAACATCTTGATTTCTCATAAAGTCACTATCTTCCACTTGCCTTAGTCTAATTTTTAGGGTGGTATTTTCTTCAGTGGTCTTTTGGACCTCCTTTTCCATTTGGCTAATTCTGCCTTTCAAGGCATTCTTCTCCTCATTGGCTTTTTGGAGCTCTTTTGCCATTTGAGTTAGTCTATTTTTTAAGGTGTTGTTTTCTTCAATATTTTTTTCAGTATTTTTTGGGTCTCCTTTAGCAAGTCATTGACTTGTTTTTCGTGGTTTTCTTGCATCACTCTCATTTCTCTTCCCAATTTTTCCTCTACTTTTCTTACTTGCTTTTCCAAATCCTTTTTGAGCTCTTCCATGGCCTGAGACCACCCGTTCATGTTTTTCTTGGAGGCTTTTGATGTAGGCTCTTTGACTTTGTTGACTTCTTCTGGCTGTATGTTTTGGTCTTTGTCACCAAAAAAAAGATTCTTGAGTCTGAGTCTTTTTTGATGCGTGGTCATGTTCCCAGCCAGCTACTTGACCCTTGAGCTTTTTGTCAGGGTATGAATGCTTTTAGAGTAGAGAGTTCTTTTTCCCAGGCTTTAGGGGCTGCACTGCTGTTTTCAGAGCTACTTCTACTCCACTGTCACTGCAAGCTCTGCCACAGCAGCGCTCCTCCTCCCCCAAGAACCACCAACCGGGATGGTGACCCCGATCCAAGCTGGGCACAGCAAGAGAACCTGCCTTTGTGCCAGCAAAGCACTCCTTGCGTGCCTGCTCTGATGGGCAACTTGATTCCTCCCACCGTGTGGGCCAGGGACTCAAGAAGCAGCTGACGCTGGAGTTCTGGAAGCAGCCACAGGAGCTTCCAGCTGCTGCCACCACCACCACCACCTCTGCACCACCCCCAGGGCTGGGGCCGGACCACTTTCTAACCTGATCCAGCAGTTTTCCCACTCACCTGCTCCATGGTCTTTGGCATTTGTGGGTTGAGAAGTCTGGTAACTGCCACAATTTAATGATTCATGGCCCTCAGGCATGCTCCTCATGACCCCTGGTCTGGTTGGTCCTGGTGTGGGCCACGCTCCACTCCCAGCACTATGCGATAGACCCTTCCCAGAGACCATCCAGGCTGTTCTGGGCTGGAGACCTGCTTCCCTCTGCTATTTATTGGGTTCTGCAGCTCTGGAATTTGTTCAGAGCCAATTTTTACAGGTGTTTGGAGCGATTTGGGGGAGAGCTTAAGCAAATCCCTGCTTTCCAACTGCCATATTGGCTCTGCCCCACACCCCAGCTCATTTTACATGTGAGGAAACTGAGGCAAACAGGGTTAAATTCCTTGCTCAGGGCCACATAGCTAATAAGTGTCTGAGGCCAGATTTGAATTAGACAAGTCTTTCTTACACTACTACGCTTGGCACTCTATCTAAAGCTGCACCCAGCTACCTCTTGTTCCAGCTGTTATTCTTAATAATCTATGAACAAATCCACCCTCTCAGAACTGGCCATAGGAGGTGATTACATCTGTCGTGAGCATATAGTTGCAAAAGTAACATGGTTTTGAGATCATTTAGTAGTCCTGTCAGAAATGTGTGTGATACATGAATTTATGCAGTGATGCACTGAATATTGAATCAGAAAACCTGTGTTCAGTTCCTAGCTCTGATATGCACTGATTCTGTGGCCTTAGGGAAGTTATTTAATCTCTCAAAGCCTTAGTTTCCTCATCTGTAAAATAAAAATTGTACATGTACTACCTACTTCAGAGTTGTCATTAGGAAAATACTTTATGAATCTTAAATTGTTATGTGTATTTATTGGTGTTATTATAATTTGCCTAGGGATGAGCCTCACATGAAAGAAATTTTAATATTTAAAAAATAAAATTTCATTTAGGTGCTAGTTGGCTTACTTTGCAAAAAGGATTCTTGAGGTTATAAAGATATTTGGAATGGAATTCCATAAAAAGAGCAAGATCTCATAGTACATTTAAAATATTAGATTATAGAAATCTAATTTGTAAACAGTTCTCAGCCTGATCTTCCTAAAACACAAACTGTAAATCCATCCCACCCCCTTCCTGATAAACTCTAGTGGCTCCCTGTTACCTCCAGGATGAAATATAAAATCCTCTGGCTTTTGAAGCCCTTTATAACTTGAACCCTTCCTCCCTTTCCAGTCTTTTTGACACTTGACTCCACTCCACGTTCTCTGCAATCCATTGACATTAGCTTTCATCTGTTACGTACAACACTTCATTTCTAGACTATGTGCCTTTTTACTGGCTCCCATACCTGGAATATTCTGCCTCTTCTCTTCCTTCAAGACTCAGCTAAAGTCCCACCTTCTACAAGAGGCTTATCTCAGACTCCCCTACTTCTCGTGCTGCCCTCTGAGATCACCTCCAATTTGCGTGTGTGTGTAGATTTATAGGTACATAGTTGTTTGCGTGTTGTTTCCCTATGAGAATGTGAGCTCCTTGAGGGCAAGGACTGTGTTTTTACCTCTCTTTGTATCCCCATTGCCTGGCATATAGTAAGCACATAAATTTTTGTTAATGATGGTGATGTTTTCAAGGACCACCTGTTAGACAAGTTGAGTTAAAAGAGGATGTAGAGCATTCCGTTGTTTTTCTTCTGTCTACTTCAGTGGGTTTTTGTCATTATTCCTGTTGCTTACCAACTAAAGCAAGATAATCCTTGCTTACTTGGAAATAACAATGATAATAGCTAAAATTTGTCTAACGTATAAATAGTGCCAGGCACTGTCTTAGCACTAAGCACTTTATGATTATTATTTCATTTGATCCTTACAACAACCCTGCAACTTAGAGCCTGTTATTATTATCATTTTGCAATTGAGGAGACTGAGGCAAACAAAGGTTTAAGTGACTTGCTCAGGGTCACAGCGGTACTAAATGTCCTGAAGATTTGAACTTAGGTCTTCCTGATTCCATGCCTAATTGTGCCATCTAATAAGAGTTTTATAAAGTAAAAGAAAAATGGCATTTTATTGATAAAGGCATCTGTAATAGGAAAAAGACAACTCAGAATCATACTTGGATTCTAGTTCGACCTCTACTGCTAACTAATGATGTGACTTTAGGTCATTAACTCTTTGGACTTTATTTTCTTCACTGATTAAAATAAAAGGTTTGCTCTCAGATCATTCCTAGGACCTATTCCAACTCTAAAATTCTGTGGAATAAGCACGTAGTGGTTTCAAAGATTAGGGACCCAGAATAAACTATGCCTCCCTCACACAGGTACTTCCTGTTACTACGTTAGTTCAGGTGTGCCTCACTGCTCATTTAAATTGTTGCAATTGCCTCCTCCTTGATCTCCCAGTCTTATTTTTCCCTACTCCTGTGCATTTTGCAAATAGCTGTTAAAGTAATACACAGGTCCAGTCAGCATCCTTATTCTAATTTAATACGTTAGTTGTAGCTTTTAATTTTGCATGTGTAATTTATTTTGTGAATAACACTAATACTTGTGGGGTTTTTTTTTGTTCGATGTATTTTAAAGTATATTTCTAAGCATGAGCAGCTTACTGTGAAACTAGGAATGTCACCTTTCTTCATTACCTAGATAGAAAGCCTTGACTTTTTAGTTCTCCTGAAGAAAATTGAAGAAGTTTATAAAAATGAAGATGGAGAAAATCTGGAAATTCTTTGTCCAGTTCAAGGCCAGGCCTGCATAGCTAAATTTGAAGATGGAGTCTGGTACCGGGCACAAGTCGTTGGTAAGGACATACATGTCATTTGTACATAGATGTTGTTTTTGTTTTGTTTCTGACTAGAGTTAAGATTTCATTAGAGTAGGAAGCTCCTGGTGGAGAACTTTCTCTAAAACTTAAAAGTTATTTTAGATATGAAGCTCAAAATAATCAAAATCTAAGTTTATGTGGGCTGATAGGAGGAAAATGGGTTAACTTTGGTTTTTAGTCACCTTTTCTTCCCATTTTCAGAGATTGGAGATTAAGGATGAGATTAGATATGGGAAACTGGCTGCTCTTATGCTTTCATTTTCCTTTATATATATGTCTTTTCTAGTTAAATTAGTCACAAAGCTTTGGTCTAAAAAACTCCTAGAAAGATAGTACAAGGCAACAGAAACTAGTAATGAGAAAAATAATAGAAAGTATTTATATGTTAATATAAAGTTTGTACTACTCTATTTAAACATTTATGGACTTTACACAGTTTTTGTCTGCAGTCAGCTATCTTCTTCAAGCTAAGTATTCTTTTTACCTTTGCCCAAAGAGCTAACTTGTTTGTTGTGTTTATAATTATCTCATATTGTGCTTTCTCAATTTTCTACATTTCCTTAAATTCAGTATTAGGCTACTGCTATATAGGACAAGCCTATAAAAAACTAATAAGAATACGACTAGTTAAGTAAAATAATAATGATGGTCAACATGCCAAATAACTTTTCACTGAATTTTAATTTGGCATGCCATTATATTGAGATGATACTGAGTCTTTTAAATTTTATATATCTTTCTCTCCAGAACCTTTGCATACAGCAAATGTTTAATATATATGTTGAATTTCATGAAAAAATAACTTGTTACTAGAAACCTATGTTACATAATTATTTTATGATAGTCGAAACATTTTCAGAAAGATCATGGAATTAAGATTAATAGGAAAATGCCTTGCTATGATGTTCATAGCTCTGTAGCTGAAATGTAAATTTTATATCACCTGCATATTAAAACTTGACCAGTCTCACATACATTAACTATATTTAATAAAACAATAAGCATTTATGAAACCACACACAACATGCAAGATGACATTCTTGATACTAATTCTTTTTTTTTTAACTAGTATTTTTAAAATCAATTTTATTACTTATTTTCAAAATTCTTTTTAAATTTTGAGCTCCAAATTCTCTCTCTCCCTTTAGCCCATTCTCCACTCAGAGAATGGGAAACAATATGATAATCAATTGTACATGTGAAATTGTGCAAAACATATTTCCATATTAGCCACATCACAAAAAAGCAAAAAAAAAAATAAAGTGAGAAAATTATACTTCAATTTGCACTCAGTTCATCAGTGTTCTCTCTCTCTCTCTCTCTCTGAATAACATTTTTCTTGGTCCTTCAGAATTACCTTTGATCATTGTACTGATCAGAGTAGCTAAGTCTTTCACAGCTGATCATCATTACAATATTGCCATTACTGGGTATTCTTTTCATTTGACTTTGTATCAGTTCATATAAGTCATGCTACATTTTTCTGAAACCAAACTCTCTCATTTCTTATGATGTAGTAGTATTCAGTCACATACCACGACTTGTTTAGCTGTAGTTCTTTGCCATCATAAAAAGATAATGCTATAAATACTTTTGTATGTAAAGGTCCTTTTCTTTATTCTTTGATCTCTTTAGGATACCGATCTAGTGGTGTTATTGCTGGGTCAGAGGGTATGCACAGTTTTATAGCTGTTTGGGCATAGTTCCAAATTGTTTTCCAGTATGATTGGACTAGTTCATAACTCCACCTGCAGTGCATTAGTGTCCCTGTTTTTTCACATTACCCCCAGCATTTGTCCCTTGTCTTTTGTCGTGTTAGCCTGAGGTGGTACCTCAGAGCTTTTAAAATTTGCATTTCTCTTAATTATTAGTGATTTAGAATGGTTTTCATATGAATATTGATAGTTTTTATTTTTTTCTTCTGAAAAATGCCTGTGCATATCCTTTGACCATTTATCAATTGGGAAGTGGCTCTTATTTTTACAAATTTGACTTCGTTTCCTAAATATTTGAGAAATGAGGTCTTTATCAGAGAAAACTGCTTCTTTCACTTTTTATACATTGAAACACAAGTAGACAGCTTACCAGCAATTCTATAGCAGGATGAATTCTCCAGCAGATGATCAGATAGTTGAAGTGTTCTCTATCTCTGTTTTTAATCACATTTCTATTCCAGCTTTATGGTTTGTTTCCCAAATAAATTTTGTATTTCCTTCTTCTTGCCTAGTAATCTGTAGAATATTCCTACCCCACTATTATTTCTGTTTCTCTTTCTAGTACTCTTCACTCAGGTACTTAACACCAGGCTTCTCTCTCCATCCAGTTTATGTGTGTGCGCATGCACTCACTACCTCTTTTATCTGTTATTTTTGAAATAAGTCATACCCTTCCAAGCCTATTTCCTTTCATGAGTCATGTCCTTCCAACTCTCAGCGATGTGTATGCAATTAAATTTATATTAAGATCACCTCGGGAATCTTGGATGAAAGGAAGTTTGTTAATAAAATGGGCTTTTCACAGGATATAGTTGAAAGGATAGGCAGGCAATTTCTTGCATTATAGCTCTCTATATTCTTAGTACCTACTCAGCTGATCAAACAGAAATATCCTTATATTTGTGGGGAATTTTTATCTTCTCTTTATGGTTTTGAAAATTATGACCAGACTGTTTAGTGTCCAGGTGTTGGGGTTTTTTTGAGGGGTGGGGGGAGCATAGCAGCTTATAATAATCTGATAGAATATGGGATGGCTGCAATCTACAGCAGTAAAAGGAATACTTAAATTAATGAACCCTCAGATCCTTCAAGTATTGGAATAAGTTTGTGATTATAGATGTAGACTTTTGTAATGGCAAGCAAAGTGGGACTTTTCACTGTTTTTTTTCTTTGGGAGTGCTTTTCAGCACTAAGGCAATCAAGTGCCTTTGAGTGAGCCTTGCCTTTTATTGAATCAAGAGTCTTTTATGAGCTGCTTAAGTCCTGAGAAAGCCTAAGTCACATGAGTTTGAGTCACATGGTTGTGACACTCTCTGACTGTGGAGAAGTGTATATATGCTCTAAGGTATTTTGCTTGGGGGGCTCACTCGTTGGAAGAGTGTTCATATGATTTAGCCAGACAAGACTCTGGGTAGCCACTAAAGAGCCCCCAGCTTTGAAAACCCAGATGTTGGTGCCCCCCCCTTTCTCTTTCTCTCTCTCTCTCTGTATGTATGTATGTATGTATGTATTGCTATGGACAGATGGAAGCCCTGTCAGCTATTTTGTGTTATTTGCTACATTTATGTGATTTCTGCTTGTAATTTCTGTTTGTGTTCTCTCTGAAGTTCAGGGTGCTGACTTTTCCCCCTGAACTAAGTGAATGATATATGTATATTTAAAGTGAGATTGTAAACCCCTTTAAGCTGCTTTCCTTAGGAAAGCAGATGAGAGAACTGGTGCTAGCAGCCCTCCTGTGCACTGGTGTTATTGGTGTTACACCCCCATAGCAGCTACTAGTAGCATTGCTATTACAACTTTTTATGTCATTTTTTGTAAGTTTGACACTTAAATATATTCTAATTCACTTAGCTGTGAATCAGTCTGAATCATATGAAATGTGTTTTGTATTTTCACTTCCGATTTGTGCTGATTGTATAATCTCTGAAGGTTTACCAGGACATCGAGAAGTTGAAGTTAAATATGTTGACTTTGGTAATGCTGCAACGGTAACACTTAAGGAGATGCGTAAAGTAAAGGATGAGTTTTTGAATCCCCCAGAAAAGGTATACTAGACTTAATTAACATAAATTTTGTGGCTAAAGTTACTAGTATAAATTTAGTAAGCATTTTTGTATTCTCCATATACATTTAGTCACTCGTATCTTCATTTCTAAATAAGTTTTGCTCTTTCACTGGAGGTGAATATTGCTTCAGATACTAAGTACTTTGAGAAATTGTTTCTACTTTAGTAAATGGTCTTCAAATTTCTTGGACTTCTCATAGGTCTTGAGTATAAAGGTATATATTTCTCACATAAGCTCCTCGAAGAGTAGGAATTGTTTGTTTTTGTATTTGAATCCTTATTGCCTAATAAATGGTGCTTAAATGGAATATAATTAATGGTTTGTCAGTTTTAAAATAGAAATTCTTAGCCAAATTTTGTTTGTTTTACCAAATGGTACAGATTTTTCACTGTAATCCTAACATGTTGCTGGAAATGAATAAAAAATATTCTGTTTTAATAATGGAAATTTTATTTAACACAGGCAATTAAATGCAAATTGGCACATATTGAACCTCCAAAGAAAAACAAGCAGTGGTCTAAAGAAGCAAATGAAAAGTTTGAAGAAATGACTCATGATAAATTTATGACATGTTCAGTCATCAGTAAGCTATCTTTATGTGTGTGCGTGTGGGATTCACTAGAAATAATACAAGCATTTCTTTGTAATTAGAGTACTTTGTATGCTAAAATATTGCAATTAGGTTTTAAAATACAAAAAAGACAAGGATTCTCTCTGTATATTAGAAGATTTTAACCCTGAATGAAAAAAACTACAAAATTAGATGAACAAGTTTGATCATTATCATTCCAAAGTTCGATTGATCTTCATCAAAACTCTTCTATTGGACTACAACAGAATTGTGTATTTCATCTTTGTATAGATCCCATGATACTAGCTAGCCGTCATTCTTACTATTTGGCCTTGACACACCTCTCAGAGGCAATAAATTGAGCTTCTTGCTCCTTAAGGGCCACCACCAGGGAGCTAGGTAGTGGTTTGGGGCAGAGTTGATAAATATAAACTTTAATGCAAGCCAAATTGTAAAGGAGAAATTTGGGGGCAGGAGGTTGGAGGCACATGGATTAAAACAGAAGTTTCAAACGTGTAGCCCCCATGACTCCCAAATGCCAGTCAAACCAGTTTGAAATGTAATTGGGGAATATGTAACAAAGTAAATAAAAATACAATAAAACATAGATAATATCATATTTTAAAATTAAGTGAATTAGTGGAACAGAAGGAAATAAAAACAAATAATAGAAGAAGAGAGAATTGTGTATAGATGATTGTTAGAAGAAATGATTTCTTTTTAAGCAGATCAGTGTAGTACTGTTACTATGAACCACTACAAGGATGCTTGGAAGTAACTTGGTTGTTCAAAATGCTTTGCAGTATTGTGCAATGGATTTTACCAGATTTGCAAGTGAAAATATAGTATTATCTCCAGAAGAAATTAAACTAGATATGTATCATAGTAACGCTTTTATAAATTGTAATACTTGAGTTGTGAATGTTTTGGTTAGTTTTGTTTACTTTTTAAAAAAAAAAACTTTATTTCGGCCTTTATTGACTTATCTTTCTGAAATGTTAAGGCAAGACAGATCCTAATACAATGATGGCAATAGTGGCTCTTATAGTTATTGAACATAAACTTTGATCAGGATAGCACAGTGCCCAATAAGTCATCATTATCATTCAAAATAGGTATGAAAGGCATAGGAGATTGGAATAAATAATAAACTCTAGGATATTTGGAACTTTTGTCGTCTGTTGTTGTACTTGAAAGAAAAGCCTTTGTAATTTCTCTCTTATAAAAGGTCATTATGGAATAGGGAAGAAATCCAGGAAATTACAGCTTCTAATTAATTGAGGGCTTTGTATTTTGGACTTTCTGATGTGTAATGTGCTGATACAAGTTATGAAATATACAAATATAAAACAGATTTAAGAATTAGTTTTCCTGAATTTGTAATTTGTCTTTCTGAAAAACTGAATTAAAATCTGATCTTTAAATTGTCAACCCTAAATGTCCATTTTTCTTACAGTTTTTAATTTTTAAAAAGTCCCCTAGCAATTAGAGGAAAAGAATGCAGAATTGTCTATGGAATAAAGAGTACAAAATACCTGTTTCTATGATTGCTATTGAAACGTTTGTAAAACTTCTCTCCCTAGCAATATCCACTTTAATAGCTTTATGAAGATCAAGTTTTTACTCAGAAGTGTTTATAAATCTATAAGGTTCTTCAAAATATACATAGTACATGAAATTAAATAACTACATAGTTTATTCAAATAAAAAATATTTCTCCAAATTACGTTCTTGGTTTTACAGAAATTTTGGAAAACAATGTGCTCTCTGTCGAGCTATTTGATTCTATCAGTGCTCCTGGAATGATACCAAACAGTGTTAATAGCCAGCTAGTTAAAGAAGGTTTAGCATCCTATGAGTTAGGGTAAGTATATTTTTAACATTAATAGCTAATAAGCATATACTATCTTTTCTGGGATTTTTTTTTGGTCCAGATCTATGACTTCATCTATCTGTAGGAAGCTCCCTGAAAAGAAAACGTAAGTACCTTGCTTAGATTACTTAACCCGGACTTGACCTCCCATCCTGATCCCAGGGTTAGCTTTCAATCCATTAGACCATACTGCTCTTAATTGTGAATATTTGATTTTGATCCTTCTGTCACTTTTTAAAAAATTTCCAACCATCTTTCAAATATTTGTTAGGGTTGGTATACCTTAAACCTCAAGGCAGTGTCTGTATTCAAATCCATCAACATTTTGGATGAAAATGAGCAGTGAGGTTTAATCTGCTATTAAGTCAGGCTATTGAATCTAGCAACAGCGTGGTTTTGATAATAGGAAAAAATAAGATAACTGAAATATTATTTGAACCATTATTCACCTTTAGAAAAACATCATACAGTTTTTTTCACTTAACCCTGTTTGCCTCAGTTCATCTGTAAAAAATGAGTTAGAGAAGGAAATTGTAAACCACTCCAGTAATTTTGCCAAGAAAGCCCCGAATGGGATCACAAAGAGTCAGATGCTACTGAGTAACGACAAATTGTATGGTTAAAATTGTTTCTTAAAAAATCCTTCTAGTACTCCAGATGTATTTGAGTTTCTCAGTTTCCTTCCTTAAATGTGATGTCATAGAATAAACATAGTGATCTAGGTGGGATCTGATCGTGGGACTACTCCCATCACTTTTCTGTTGGCTGCTGTGTCGTACAGCTGACTCACACTGAATTTATAGTCTATGATTACTATCTAGCTAAGTAGTCCAGGAAGAAGGATGGGAATATGTAAACTCAAAGAAACATACTATCTGATCTTTTTTAAAATGTTCTATTGGTACCTTTTTTATTTCATACTGTACTCATTCCTCAGATACCTTCCCCTCACATAGAGCTCATCTTTATAAAAAAGAACAGGGAAGCAGAGCCAACTGAAACAGCAAGTATAGCTAACAGAAGATAAAACACTTCACGCCAATACCCATAGTTGGCCATCTCTAGGATCACAGAGCTAGAGTTGGCAGGGATCTTAGAGGTTCTCTAATGTACCCTACTTCCAATGAATAGATCAGGACTTCTTAAACTTTTTCCACTCACCACCCCTTCAGCACTTCTTAAACTGTGGGTTGCATCCCTGTATGGGGTCCACAGTTTAAGAATTGCTAGAAAACTGAGGCCTAGCATTTCAACCTAGGTACTTTGACTCTATAAACTATTTCCACCAAAAGGAAGGATATATGTTTCATCATTGTTAATGTCATTAACATTAAATATTTTTTCCATTTAGATTACATATATTATCATTTACATTAATTGTATTTTATTATGTCTTTAAAATTACATTTCATCTGATTTCTAATGTCTTAATGTTTTATTTACATTATTGTAGTAATTAGTTTATAGTGTTATCCTAATTTAACTTCCCTTCGTTTTATTTCATTTAATACAAATTTTATCATTTTTTATGAATTCCTCATGTTCATTTTTTAATTACTATACCTATAATATTCTGCCATATTTATATATCACATTTTATCTGCCCATTCAGTGAACACTCTCATTTTTCTGTTGGTCTTTTTGCTACTACAAAAAAATGCTTCTATGAATATTTTACATACCACTTAAGTTTGAAGGATGTGTAGGAAGAAAACTAGTCTTTCAAATGGTTTGTGTTCACAAAGATGATGTTAAATTGACCTCATCAGAACATGAATGACCTTACCAATCACTTGAGTTGATGACAGTAGAACTGTTGTATCCCATGATTTCTATACTTCTATTAATTGAACTTAAGATTGTGTCTGCTTTTTTGTGGGGGCGACCCACATTGCATCTTTGGTGCATATAAAGTTGGGGATGAATAATATTTGAGTCTTAAATATGAACAATTGTCAAGAAAGTTTTCGTAAGGCTATACCTTTAACCTAAATTCAAGGCTTAACATTTATTTATTCTTGTTAATTTCCATATTGTTGGTTTCAACCCAGCTCCGCAACTTGTTGAAAAAACCTTCATCTCAGTTTTATCATCTATAGTATTAGCTCCTCCTCCTGGCTTTGGGGCATGGAAGAAATTTGTTTGAGAAAGTTCCTCACTACAAAGGAATAAAGATAAAAATGTAAAAATTCTATCTGTCTCTACTATGCTTTAATTTGTTATAAGAATATTAACCCAAGCATCCTGCAGGATTGGATTTGAAGGCAGAGGACAGAGGCAACTCCTTTTTGTGACAGTGGTAATAATTTTAGAGGATTATATATTTAGAACTGGAAGGGATCTTGAGGGCATCTGGTTCAAAGTCCTCATTTTACAGCTCAGGAAATTGAGAAGTTAAGTGACTTGCCCAGGGTCCCATTGATTACGGAGTGATTGCCACCACTGTTAGCCTAGAAAAAACGTATGATTTATGTTGTTGTGTTTTACCAAGCAAAGTAAACTGCTCAGTTACTCCCCTAATCTTGTTTTTGGGAAGAGAGGAAAATTTATGAATAGATATTTAGTAACTTCCCTATGCAATTCTTGAAATAAAACGTGTGGTTTTCAGTTTGTTTGGATTTAAAAGTTTATTTACTGTGGTGTAAGGTGTGGCTATTTTGGAAAGGAAGATCAGTTAACTCAGAAAACTAAATTACGATTTGATGTATTGTAAAATTACTTTTTTATAGTTAAAGCATGTTCATCTTTTGATTTGATTATTTTAGTCTACAATTAGAGAAATGCAAGTGTGTCATACACATTTTTATTAACATGTATTATTTTCTAGATATGCCATAAAAAGTAATTGTAAAAAGTATGATGAAGTATGGGATCCTTCTCCCGAAGAAATAATTTCAGCTGAAACAAATACCTTGAATCCTTTGGTTACAAAATTTCTGGAGGATCAGGATTTACGGTTACTTTATAACAAGGAAATTCCTGTGCAGATATCTAATGTGGTGTCTCCTGAGAAAATTTATGTGCAGCAGCTGTCAGCAGAGGCCTTACTTAATAGGTACAATAATGTAGTTAAAATTTAGAATCAACTTATAGGATAAAGAAATAATTCGTATTTTCCATACTTTAATTGTAAAAAACTATATGAAGTAATGAACCAGATCTAAGTAGCAAAGGAATTTTCTGCTAGCATCTGTTACTAAAAAAAGGAGTTCCAGGGCTAATATGTCAACCTTGCATATAGTTTACAGGAAAAGATGGCAACAGCTTATGAGAACTCAGAATGTGAAACAATTACATGGGAAATTAATATGTATTGTGCTGTTAAGATGGCTGAGCTAAAACAGTGGCGAAGAGGCCAGATTATCAAGATAGTTTCCGCAACATTGGTAGAGGTAAATGTTTCATTAGTGGGTCACAATCTCTTCTACAAATGTATTTTTCTAGTGAGTGATTTAAATTTCCTATGGTACTGCATATTTCCTTAATTTCTTTGTTTCTTTATATATATCAACCAAATTTTACAAAACTTTTACAAAAAGCTTTTGCCTTTTAACATCAAGTGTATTCTTTTTTTCTATAGGTCATGCTTTATGACTTCGGTATTAAAGTAACAGTAAATGTTGACTGTCTAAGAAAACTTGAAGAAAATCTGAAGACAAGAAGATTAGCTTTGGAATGTTCTCTTGTTGATATAAGGTATCCTGTTTCTAAAAGATTACTCTTAAAATTAATTTACCTTTTTAAATAGTCTGAACTTGATTTTTCCTGTTTTGGCATATCATAGAATCATAGATTTATAGTTGGAAGGAACCTTTGAGCTCATGTAGTCTGTCTGACCCTCTCATTTTAATAGACTAATGAACTGGGGGGGGGGGGGTGGGGAGCAGAGCCAAGATGGCGTCTAGAAAGCAGGGACTTGCATGAGCTCCCCCCCAGGTCCCTCCAAAAACCTATAAAAAATGGCTTTGAACAAATTCTAGAGCTGCAGAACCCACAGAATAGCAGAGGACAGCAGGTCTCTGGCCCAGGACAGCCTGGATGGTCGCTGGGTAAGGTCTAGCACACAGAGCAGAGCCCAGCATGGGCCACACCTGGACCAACCAGACCAGGAGCCAGGCGGAACAGTCCCTAGCACCCTGAATCAGTAAGCTGTGGCAGTTATCAGACTTCTCAACCCATAAACACCAAAGACAACAGAGAAGGTTAGGGGGAAAAGCTGCGGGGACAGAGTTAAAGGAGTTTGCAGTTCAGCCACTGCCCCAGGGCAGTGGAGGTGGTGCAGCTCTGAGGATAGAACTGCAGCTGCAGTTGCTTCTGGCCCCAGGCCCACTTGGTGGAAGGAATTAAGTGGCAGATGCAAGAGGGAGTGCAGACCCTGATTAAGATCTGAGTCCAGTCTGGGTTGGTGGTTCTTGAGGGAGGTGGAGCGCTCGTGTGGCAGAGCTTGCTGTGTAGAAATAGCTCTGGAAACAACAGTGAAAACCCCTCAAGCTTGGGACAAAGTACTGTCTACTGTACAAGCAGTCATACCCTAACGAAAAACTCAAGGGTCAAGTAGTTAGTTGGGAGCATGGCCAGGTAGCGAAAATGGATTCAGACTGGAATCTTTCTTTGGTGACAAAGAAGACCAAAACATACAGCCAGAAGAAGTCAACAAAGTCAAGGAACCTACTTCAAAAGCCTCCAAGAAAAACATGAACTGGTCTCAGGCCATGGAAGAGCTCAAAAGGGATTTGGAAAAGCAAGTTAGAGAAGTAGGGGAAAAATTGGGAAGAGAAATGAAAGTGATGCAAGAAAACCATGAAAAACAAGTCAAACACTTGCTAAGTGAGACCCCCCCAAAAAAATACTGAAGAAAATAACACCTTAAAAATAGACTAACTTAAATGGCAAAAGAGCTCCAAAAAGCCGATGAGGAGAAGAATGCTTTGAAAGGCAGAATTAGACAAATGGGAAAGGAGGTCCAAAAGACCACTGAAGAAAATACTACCTTAAAAATTAGACTGGAGCAAGTGGAAGCTAGTGACTTTATGTGAAACCAAGCTATTATGAAACAGAACCAAAGGAATGAAAAAGTGGAAGACAGTGTGAACTATCTCATTGGAAAAACCACTGACCTGCGAAATAGACCCAGGAGAGATAATTTAAAAATTATTGGACTATCTGAAAGCCAAAAAAAAGAGCCTAGATATCATCTTTCAAGAAATTATCAAGGAGAACTGCCCTGATATTCTAGAACCAGAGGGTAAAATAGAAATTGAAAGAATCCACCAATCGCCTCCTGAAAAAGATCCCAAAAAGAAAACTCCTAGGAATATTGTCACCGAATTCCAGAGCTCCCAGATCAAGGAGAAAAGACTGCAAGCAGCCAGAAGGAAACAATTTGAGTATTGTGGAAACACAATCAGGATAATAAAAGATATAGCAGCTTCTACATTAAGGGATTGAAGGGCTTGGAATACAATATTCCAGAGGTCAAAGGAGCTAGGATTAAAACCAAGAATCACCTACCCAGCAAAACTTGAGTATCATACTCCAAGGCAAAATATGGATTTTCAATAAAATAGAGGACTTTCAAGCTTTCTCAATGAAAAGACCAGAGCTGAATAGAAAATTTGACTTTCAAACACAAGAATCAAAAGAAGCATGAAAAGGTAATCAAGAAAGAGAAATCATAAGGGCCTTACTAAAGTTGAACTGTTTTATTTACATTCCTACATGGAAAGATGATGTGTATAATTCACGAGACCTCAGTATTACGGTAGCTGAAGGGAATGTGTGTGTGTGTGTGTATGTACATAGAGGGCACAGGGTGAGTTGAATATGAAGTGATATCTAAAATATCGAGAGAGGGAGAAAGGGAGAGATAGAATGGGGTAAATTATCTGGCGTAAAAGTGGCAAGAAAAAAAGCATTCCTTGGAAGGGAAGAGGGGGCAGGTGAGGGGGACTTGAGTGAATCTTGCTCTCACTGGATTTGACCTGAGGAGGGAATAACATAGACAATTAGGTATCTTACCCCGCAGGAAAGAAGGAGGAAGGAGATAAAAAAGGGGGGACAGTAGAAGGGAGGGCAGATAGGGGAGGAGGTAATCAAAAGCAAAAACTTTCGAAAAGGGACAGGGTCAGGGGAGAAAATTGAGTAAAGGGGGGATAGGAAGGAGCAAAATATAGTTAGTCTTTCACAACATGAGTATTGTGGTAGGGTTTTGCATAATGATATACATGTAACCTATGTTGAATTGCTTTCCTTTTTAGGGAGGGTGGGTGGGGAGGGAAGAGGGGAGAGAATTTGGAACTCAAAGTTTTAAAAGCAGATGTTCAAAAAAAAAAAGTTTTTCCATGGAACTAGGAAATAAGATATACAGGCAATGGGGCATAAAAATCTATCTTGCCCTACAAGAAAGTAAGGGAAGAGGGGATGGGGGGGAGTGGGGTGACAGAAGGGAGGGTTGACTGGGGAACAGGGCAGTCAGAATATATGCCATCTCAGAGTGGGGGGGGAGTAGAAATGGGGAGAAAATTTGTAATTCAAACTCTTGTGAAAATCAGTGCTGAAAACTAAAAATGTTAAATAAGTAATGATTTAAAAAAGAAAACATTAAAAAAAAAAAAAAGCACTGTAGGTATTGCCATCCCATTTTTCAGATCAGGAAATTAAGCCTCAAAAAGGTGAATGCCACAGGTAGCAAAAAAAAAAAAATAGATGAATGAACTGAGGTTCAGAGAGTTTATAACTTGCCCAAGATAATTGTCAGCATTCTTATTTTGTCAATATTAAATCATTGTAAATTAAAACAATTCAAATTTTTAAAGAAACCTTAAGAACAAATTTAGAAGATGAAGAAAGAAAAATAGTTTTAAAATCAATCATTCAATATTTATTAAGCATCTCCTATATGCCAAGCACTGTTCTAAGTGCAGATGATACAAAAAGACAGTCCTGCCCTCAAGGAGCTTACACTCTAACGAGGGAAACAGCGTGCAAATAAATATGTAAGCAAGATATGTACGGGATGGATAGGAAATAATTAACAGAGGGAAGGTATTGGAATTAAGAGAGATTGGGAAAGGCTTCCTCTGGAAAATAGGGTTTTGTTGGGACTTGAAGCAAAGTTGGGGGATGGAGGAGGGATAGTAGGCAGAGTTGAGAAGGGGAGGGTGTCTCAGGCATGTGAGAGAGCCAGAGAAAATGCCAAGAAATAGTTTTATTATTGGAATAGCTAGGAGGCCAGTGTCACTGGATCAGAGTACATGTTGGGGAGTAAGGTGTAAAGAAGACTGGAACAGTAGGAGGGGAGTAAATTGTGAATGCCAAATAGAGCATTTTGTATTTACTTTTAGAGGCAATAGGGAGTTTGAGTTGGGGGTTGGAGAGGTTGATGTGAATCTGCCTTGCACTTTAGTGGTCTCTTTTTCATTCAATTATGTAGTCCTCATTAGAATGTGTAAGCTCCTTGAGGACAGGAACTGTTTCTTTTATGTTATAGTTGTTCTATATCTAGTACCTAATGCAGTGCAATTAATGAGTATTCTTTGAATTGAATTATGCTACTCAACTAATGTCAGCACAAGTGTATTAACTAAAGGGTAAAAGAAAGTGCCTCTTCATTTTAAACTTAGTTCTGTCCTTCGGAACAACAGCAAAGGTCTATTCCTCCAGCAGTCAATTCTGCACATTAATAAGCATCTACTTTTTAGGTGCTTTTGATAAATTTTAGGTTTCGGTTATGTGTCAGATAATTAGCTTTAGAAACATCCAGCCAATTCAGTGTGAAAGTTAAATCATTTGTGTCCAAATGGACTTTTTTTGGTTAGTATTAAAAGTGGATGCAATAGCTCTATAAGTAAGGAGAACCAGAAGAGCCTATTTATTAAATTCCTTTGATTATCTTTGATAAATTTTTGTTACTTGAGGATGAATTTTCTTTTTAGAAATTGCTATAATTTACAGGCAAGTCTGGAAAAGATATATAATGAAACTGCAACAATTCAACAAAAAAATTTAGCTCAACAAAAATTAAACTATGAGTTGCAAAGTACTGTACCCTAGGCCCTGGAATACAGTCACAACACCAAAACACTTTGCTTTCAGTGGGCTTATATTCTACTAATACATTTTGAGGAGAAAATGTCTCATTCAAATAATGAGATTGTTTGTCTTCGTTGGCTTTTAAACTGACTGTGAAAACAATTCTTAAAGCAGAAAAACTGTATTGGACAGCAACAGTACATAAATTTCTAGGTGATAAGTGTTGAAGGATAATTCTCAGGTGTATATGTGTAAGCTCAGGAATACTTGATTAAAATGCAATATTGTTACTTGAAGGTGTCATATTTCTCATATTCTTTTCTTTTTCTTCTAGACCAACTGGTGGAAGTGACAAATGGACAGCAACAGCTTGTGACTGTCTTTCGTTTTACCTCACTGGAGCTGTAGCATCTATAATCATACAGGTCTATAGTAATTGAAAGAAATATGAACGTTATTTGTATATATTTTGGTCAGAAAGTATTTAAAATTTAACATTGTAGATAAGGAAATGGAACTTAGTTATGCGTATATCTTTTACCTTTTTATATTTTCAAAAAGCATTAAAAAAATTGTGAAATGCAGTATTCTTAGGTTAGCAGCTTAAAAGACAAATGTAGGATAGGTGATATTTGGGATTACTTTGCCTAAGTCTCCTACAAATCTGATCTACCAAGTCAGGCTTTATTTCTAACAAAAGAATATTATCCAGCACATTATACAGTTACCATGAAATATTCAGATAAAATATATATATAGTAATGTGTTTATCTTGGCACAAGGTACAAGAACTTTCTGAACATTTAGAAAAATTGTGCCTTTTTGAATTCTTCCTAATACCAGTGAACTTTATTTTTAAAAATTTTAAAACAATACCATCTGTTAAGTTAATAGTGTTAGGATTCTTTTAATAGTTCTTAGTCTCCTGTTCTTTGGAGAACAATTTACCTCTTTTGAACTTATATCACTTCTGAGACTTCCAACATACCAGGAAGAAGATAGACAGGTGTGTGTATTTAAATGTAGTTCTTGGCCTTTTTGAAGAAAAATTGGCATACTAGAGGTTTAATTTTTCTTTTTCATCCAGACCTGTATTTCATTAGTGTGGCAAGCTCCTGATAAAGAAACACTGTTAATAACAAATTGACAAATAGAGAATTGTCTGGGGCACTGAGAGGTTAAGTAATTTGCCCCATGATCACACAGCTTATTAATGTCAGACATTGGACTTGAACTCAGGTCTTCCTGACTGTAAGCCTAGCCTTTATCTACTATATAGGCTGTCTGTCAGGAGTTTAAATAGCTTGAGGAAATTTTAATTTGTAGCCTGCAGACTGTAGTAAACATAGGATAGAGAAACTTAACAGCTAGTGTGTTTTGTTCTTGGAATCTTTCTCTTAGAGTTTTGTTTTGGGTTGGCTTTTAGGTTTTTAATTTCTGGGTAGTAAACTTATATTCTTGTAGGTTTTACTTTTGTTTTGACTCTTTTAATCTGTTTTTAAGAGACTCTATACCAGTGCTTTTTCTATAAACTTTATCTAATCTGGGATATGTAAAACAGATACTGACAACTTTACGATGGCACCAAAAATATCTCTTGTTTGGAAAAATGTTCCTTCTTTGCATCCTTGTCATATAAAGCTTTGCTTGCCATCTTGTGGCTTTTTGAGTAGTCCTTTCTGGTGTGTTAAGTTATGAAGATGAATGATAAAGGGGACAAAAAAGTCATTGCATAAGAAAGCTTCAGCTCCATGATTTCTCTGATCTTCTGTTGTTCTAGGAAAACCACACAACGTGGCCACTGCCTGTGAAAATTTTATGCAGAGATGAAAAAGGACAATGTATTGATATTTCTGATTATCTGATTAAAAAGGGTTTGGCTTTGAGGGAAAGAAGGTATGGAAAGTTTGGGGGTTTTAATGTTATGATGGAGACATTTTCTTATCCCTTTCTTATCCCTTAATTTCTTATGTATGCTTGTATGTGGAGTATTTTATATGTGTGTTACATATGTTACATAAAAATGATTTTGCATATGCCTCATATTTTAGAAGAAAACATTTGTAGATAGCTTATGAACCAAATCTTTAGCCATGAAGAGACTCTGTTCTGAATTGATTCTTTTTCTTTGATTCAAAACTTCCTCAATTATTTCAGCTTATCGCAGGGTAGAGACCCAGTAGACACTTGTCATTTTCATGGTGAGTTGAAATGAATCATTTCCATTACCACATTTATTCACATAACATCCTTTCTTTTCCCTACTATTTTCATTCTAAAACATGGAGAGAGAGAGGAATGAGAAGTGTCTCTCTGCTAAAATAGAAGAATGCTTTAAATGAAGGATTACAATGGATACTCAGTATGTTAAGGAGGGCTAGGGATAGGGTAGAGGTGCAAAGTGATGTTTGCTTTCCTGATTTCCTTTTCAAGTGTCATGTTTAGGTTTTAAGTACCTTTCTTGGAAACGAAAAGAGGCAATTAAGTGCTGTAGCCTTAGCTTTTGGCTCTTCTTTCTTTCTATAGGGGTAAAGGTACACTAGAACCTCAAACAAGTATTTGAAAGATCCATCATTCAATCATATACTCCAGCCAAGTCTGTCCACTGGTTCCTCATAATTCATTTGCTGCTACAGTGGCCCTCCGTCCCTGACAAGATGGGAGGGAATCAGAAAAGAAAAAAGGGAGAGGCATCTACATAGAGAAGTAGAAGAATAAGCATTAAATTTTTCTTCATTCCAGCTGAAGGGTCATTGCCCCTCTTCTGACTTGAACCAAGGTCATTCAATTTGATGCAAAAAAAAAAAAAGTCTTAGAAAAACTGAATCAAAGGGGGAAAAATCAGAAGTAACTGTTCAAATCTATCAGACTTCAGTGGAGAAAAAAGTCAAGGAGGGAAGTATGTGGGAATTTTTTTAATGTTTTTTTAATCTTCGGTTAGGGGAGTTATTTTAGGCAGGAAGTACAAAAGTGAATGCATTCAGTTTTGTTATTTCATGTATTCTGTTTATCTCTCCAAGTAGAACACAAACTCCCTGAAATCAGAGATGAGCGTGTTCATTTTTGTACCTCATTATAGCTGTATCTTTATCTACACACAATAGATTACATAATCCTTGCTTACTAATTCATTGGTTTATGTAGTCTTCAAAAGTGGCCATGCAGGGGCACCTAGTGGATAGAGCACTGGCCCTGAGGAGGACCTCGTTGAAATCCAACCTCAGACACTTGACACTTACAGCTGTGTGACCCTGGGCAAGTTACTTAACCCCAATTGCCTCACAAAACACACAAAACAAAAAAATGACCATGCAAAAATCATTTTTCAGGGCCAAAACTTTAAAATTGGGAAAACTTTTTACTTCACATAATTTATGTGGGGATTAACAGTTTAAGTTTAAAAGGTATTTGAGATCTCTCTTAGAAAATGTCATATGGCAAAAATAATAGAGCACAGTAGAATAAGCAAAATTGTGCTTGCAGTTGAATCAATATTACATTAATGATTTAAATAGTTTTATTATGACTGGATTAGTAACTATGCCAGTTACTGTTCATTTGGCACATTATCACATAAAAAAATCACTTGGAAAATTTTTAATCTGTAGAGACCTGTGTATATGCTCTGTATGCTGTTTTATATTTATGTTGTTTTGCTCATAGTTCAATCAGCTATTTTTTTGGATCCTACAGAGTTGACAAAATTAGTATATCTGATTCAGCCTCTGAGAAGAGTCTTGACATCCCTATGGAACAAGAGAGTCCAGGAGTGGCTAAGTATACCACATCTCATCTTGAACCCAGCGAAGTTAACAGTATTGTCAGTGAACCTAAGGTGTCTGACATAAAGAAGACAGTGCTTGACCCAGGAATTGGAGGCTGTTACAAACCACCAGTTATTCCTAACATGAAAGTGTTTGAAGCAGTAGTAAGCTGCATTGGTGATGATGGAACTATATATGTGGTACCAAAATCGTCAGGTAAGGCAAGCAGAACACTAAGCTGTCAGTTTAAAGGTCATAGATTATGGTTATATCACCTTGGTTTTATTGTTTTTAACCAGTTTATATATATAGTTTGCACTTGGGTCTAAAAAGATATTAAAATGTCCATTTCAAATACAAACTGTTGGAAATGTGTTATTTATTTATCTGTCATTTCACTACTCACATAGTCCTTTCTTGCCATATAGTATTATCTTTTACTTCTATTAGTTGCCTTAATTATCTGCCACATTGACTAGAGTCTGAATACTTTTTAAAAACTTTAAACTTTTTTTTAAAGGAATAATCTCTAATAGCATATTTTTTCTTGTTTTATGAAAATGGATATAATTAGCAAGTTAATTGTATATCTGGTTGTCTCAGTTATTTTGAAATATCTTTAATGAGGAACTTAAAATTAAAATCATTAACTTGCTTTTGTTAGATATAATTTCATTTATTTATCGATATGTGTTTACATACACACACACACATATGTTTAAAAAATGTGGAAATATAACATTTAAAATTAATTTTAGCTAAGCTGTTCCCCAAAAAGTGTGAAACATCATGATACTATGAAATTTCACCTTTTTCCCCCCCACTGTCCTTTATATCAAAGCTTTTCTTCAACTCTTTTCTCTCACTGTTGGTTCTTGCTAATTTTTGAGGAAATACTGCTCATAATTTTCTACCATTCTTCTACATAAGATTTTATTTGTGAGTTTGTTCTAAACCACTGTTGCCAGAGGCGACCTTATTTCTTCACTTGGCAAGTGAGTCAAATGCTTGCTCACTAAGGCACATTTAAGATTCTTTTGGCCTCATTGTTATGGTAATTGATCAGCAGTGGTTAAATGTGTATATAAACTGTCCATAATTGGTGTTGATTTCCTCAATTTCATCTGTTTTTCATTTTTAGCAGTAGTTGAAATAGGTTCAATTTAAATTAAAATTTTTTTCATTGTATGCCTTATCTTCCATGTTTATTCTTGTAGTTTTCATTAATTTTTATCTTAACTCTAACAGATTTTATAGTCTGGCTACACTGTTGAAACAGGAATGACTTCCCCATCACTTACAAGTCATTTAGTGTCTATTAAAATGTAATCATTTTCATTTGCTGTTTTCTCAAAAAAAAAAGCTATTAATGTTGTGCAATTGTATAGCTTAGGTAAAGTCTACAAGTATTTGGTTTCTTTTATTTATTATTTGCTTTCCTTAACCATATTTGCCAACTTTTTACAAGATTGTCAGCTGTGTCCACCTTTTGCATTGAAGTCAAGTATCAAAGTATAAATTGATTTAATTTAGGGGATCTTAATAAGTTCTTGGGGCAGCTAGGTGGCACAGTGGATAGTGGGCTGGGCCTGGAGCCCAGAGGACTTCTCTTTGTGAGTTCAAATGTGGCCTCAGACACTAGCTGTGTGACCCTGGGCAAGTCACTTAACTCTGTCTCAGTTTCTTCATCTGTAAAATGAGCAAGAAAAGTAAACGGCAAACCCCTCCAATATCTTTGCCAAGAAAATCCCAAAGGGGGTCACAAAGAGTTGGACATGACTGAAAATGATTGGACAAGAACAAAAGAAGTTATTGGAGGAACCTCTTCATCCTTTAACAAATATTGGCACAGAATCTGCAGTTCTTAAGGTAGCCTTTTTGCAAATGCTAGTCATGAACACTACAATACAAAAGACCAGATATACCAAGAAATTATTTCTCATTATCTGTAGATGCACAATAAAAACTACTCTACCAACTCCTTCGTTTGCCCCTTCAAAGAGAAGGTGGGAAGATGGCAGCTGGAAAACAGGGACTCACTTAAGCCCTCTCTCAAATCATTCCCTGTAAAAAATTACTCTAAACAAATTCTAGAGCTACAGAACCCACTAAATTACAGAGGGAAACAAGTCTTCAGCCCAAGATGACCTGGATGGTCACTAGGAAGGGTCTATTGCACCGTGCTGGGAGTGGAGTGCAGGCCAGGAGTAGATGAGGCAGAGCAGGCCTCAGGGCCCTGAATCACAGAGCTGTGGCAGTTACCAGACTTATCAACCCACAAACACCGAAGACAATGGAGCAGGTCAGTGGGATAATTGCTGGATCTGGGTGAGAAATGTGCATGGTCTGGCTCCAGCCCCCGGGGGGTGGTGGAGGTAGCGCAGCGGCTGCTTCCAGAGCTCCAGCATCCACTACCTCTGAAGTCCCTGGCCCAGAACGTGGGAGGAATGAAGCGGTAGATCACAGTGGGAGTGCAGGGAGTACTTTGCTGACATAGAGGCAGGGTTCCCTTGCTTTGCCCTCCTTGGATCTGGGTCACAGTCCTGGTTGGCGGTTCTTGATGGGGAGGAGTAGCACTAGTGTGGCAGAGCTTGTGGTGGAAGTAGCTTTGAAAACTGTACAATACCCTTGAAGCTTGGGACAAAGAACTCTTCACTCTGAAAGCAGTAATACCCTGACAGCTCAAAAATCAAGTAATTGGCTGGGAAGATGAGCAAGCAGCATGAAAGGACTCAGACTATAGAATCTTTTTTGGTGACAAAGAAGATCAAAACACACAGCCAGAAGACGTCAACAAAGTCAAAGAATCTATGTCAAAAGCTTCGAAGAAAAAAAATGAATTGGTCTCAGGCTATGGAAGAGCTCAGAAAGGATTTGGAAAATCAAGTAAGAGAAGTAGAGGAAAAAATGGGAAGAGAAATGAGTGATGCAAGAAAATCATGAAAAGTGAGTCAACAGCTTACTAAAGGAGACCCAAAATGCTGAAAAAAATAACACCTTAAAAATAGACTAACCCAACACTTATTAGCTGTGTGACCTTGGGCAAGTCACTTAACTACAATTGCCCTGCATTCCCCCCTCTAAAAACCAAAAAAAAAATCGACTAACCCAGATGTCAAAAGAGCTCCAAAAAGCCAGTGAGGAGAAGAATGACTCAAAAGGCAGAACTAGCCAAATGGAAGAGGAGGTCCAAAAGACCACTGAAAAAGAAATACTGCCTTAAAAATTAGACTGGAGCAAGTGGAAGCTAGTGACTTTATGAGAAAACAAGATATTATAAAGCAGAACCAAAGGAATGAAAAAATGGAAGACAATGTGAAATATCTCATTGGAAAAACCACTGACCTGGAAAATACATCCAGGAGAGATAATTTAAAAATTATTGGACTACCTGAAAGCCATGATCAAAAAAAGAACCTAGATATCATCTTTCAAGAAATTATCAAGGAGAACTGCCCTGATATTCTAGAGCCAGAGGGTAAAATAGAAATTGAAAGAATCCACCAATTGCTTCCTCAAAAAGATCCCTAAAAGAAAACTCCTAGGAATATCGTCACCCAATTCCAGAGCTCCTTTGATCAAGGAGAAAATACTGCAAGCAGCCAGAAAGAAACAATTTGAGTATTGTGGCAACATAATCAGGGTAATACAAGATCTAGCAGCTTCTACATTAAGGGATTTGAGGGGCTTGGAATACAATATTCCGGAGGTCAATGGAGCTAGGATTAAAACCCAGAATCACCTACCCAGCAAAACTGAGTATCATACTCCAATGCAAAATACGGATTTTGAATAAAATAGAGGACTTTCAAGCCTTATCAATGAAAAGACCAGAGCTGAATAGAAAATTTGACTTTAAAATACAAGGACTGAGAGAAGCATAAAAAGGTAAACAGGAAAGAGAAATCATAAGGGCCTTACTAAAGTTGAACTGCTTTGTTTACATTCCTATATGGAAAGATGATGTGTGTAATTTATGGGACCCTTCTCAGTATTAGGGTAGTTGAAGGGAATACACACACACACACACACACACACACACACACGCGCGTGTATATGTATACATGCATATACCTATATATGTATAGACAGAGGGCATATGTATATATAGGGGGGGGCACAGGGTGAGTTGAATATGAAGAAATGATATCTAAAAAAAATTAAGGGGTAAGAGAGGAATATGTTGGGATAAGGAGAAAGGGAGAGATAGAATGGGATAAATTATCTCACGTAAAAGTGGCAAGAAAAAGCAGTTCTGTTGGAAGGGAAGAGGGGACAGGTGAAAGAGAATGAATGAATCTTGCTTTAGTTGGATTTGACTTAAGGAGGGAATAACATACACAATTAAGTGAGTACATTAGCCTATGGGAAAGTAGATGGGAAGAGGATGGTGAGGATAATAGAAGAGAGGGGAGATTGGGGATGAGAAAAGGTAATCAAAAGCAAACACTTTTGAAAAGGGACAGGGTCAAGGGAGAAAATTAAATATCGTATTCCAAGCCCTTCGATCTCTTAATGTAGAAGCTGCTAGATCTTGTGTTGTTCTGATTGTGTTTCCACAATACTCAAATTGTTTCTTTCTGGCTGCTTGCAGTATTTGCTCCTTGATCTGGGAGCCCTGGAATTTGGCAACAATATTCCTAGGAGTTTTCTTTTTGGGATCTATTTGAGGAAGCAATTGGTGGATTCTTTCAATTTCTATTTTACCCTCTGGCTCTAGAATATCTTTTTTAAATTAAATGTTGACAGCCTGGTTGATGGAAAAGGAACTCCTATTTACCAGTACCAATAGCTAAGTTAATGCTTACAGATTTATTTTTAAATTGTCTAATTTTTGGCACCCTGCCACCATCACCACAGAACTGGAGGCAGACCAGCAGCACCAGGTTCTTCCAAGTTGCACAGTTCCTAATAAGTGCAGGACATCTGTTCTCAGTTGGAAACTGATTCCCCCATTCATCCTTATTTCTGCTGGACCTAACCCTTGAACCAGCCTATCCTCTTGGTGGGGAACATTTGTCATGCCAGTATTCCCCAAAGTCCATGGAGTCCTGTCCTAAGGATGACTTAGTGTTTCCATCTACCATGAGCTGAATGTCATCATGAACCTTCTTTAACATGTTTAGGATGTTATCTCCCTTAGGATGTGAGCTCCCTGAGAATAGCCATTATCTTAATCTGTTTGTTTCACAAAGTACTCACACATAGTAAGCATTAAAATGCTTTTCCATTCCCTCCAATACTTTTTTTTTCCGAAACAATACTGCTTGTCATCTTCTGTAGATGAGTTTGTATTCCAAATAAGTACATCCTTAGCTTAGAGCTTAAATGTTTGCTTCACTAAGGCAATTCCTGAGATCCTCATCATAGCAGATTTTTTTTATCAGTTTGATTTTTCTAAAAAGTTAACAATCTGTATAAATCTTTCCATTTATATCCGTTTTCCAGAGTCACCAGTTTATTTAAATAGGTCTAGTTGGAGCTAATTGAATATTGTGTCTTTTATGTTCTAATTCATGTGGATTATAGCCTTAGCTTTAGTTAATGGTCTGATGACTCCTCCTTTTGGTAGGCATTTGTTAAAGTAAATTTTTTTTTCTTTCTGTTTGGTCTACATAGTGTCTAACATGTCTTGAAAAAAAATTCCTGTTTTACAAGCACATCTCTGGTCCTTTTTTATTTCTTTATCCCAAACTGTATTTTACAGTATTTCTTTTGGCATGCTCTCCTGTGATTATCTTGCTTTGAAATTGCCAAGAATTGGAGGATCTTTTCAAACTCCTCATGTAACTCATTTGCTTCTTCCTCCTTTGTAAAATAAAAAACATTGGCCTATGGGCTTCAGATGTCTTCTTGGTATTCTTTTTCACTTGTACTTATGAGCACTGCCAGGCAATATGACTGAGAGTCATATGAAACACCTCCTTTCACCTTTGGGCACTAGCTGAAACTAATTCCACTGATTCTTTTATTCAATCTTCCTGAAAGATCATTTTGTTAGTATTTAACTGTAGGTATTTCTGTTTCTTTTTTGTCATTTGTAACAAGAATGTCAGCATTGATGTAGTTCAGTTCCTCCAGTATTACATGTGGTCCTTGGTCGTTGGACAAAGATCTTATAGTTTAGAGTACTAGCAGTTAACAGGTTTCTGTTCTATCTAAAAATTATTTTATTCGTAGCATGTTCCCATGTCTAATATTCTGCCAAAATCACTAAGAATCAGAAACAGGCCACAGAAGTCTAGAGGTCATTATGTATTTCCGTTTTTGATGTTTATTGTGGCCAAATAACTTCTTATCTAATGGCCAACTTGCTAGTGATGAATATCTCTGTACTTGCTTACAGTTGTTCTCTCAGGTTAGGCCCTGGTCATCACTGGATCATTACTCAAAAGGTTTCCATTTTGGTACTACTTGCCTGAGTTTGTACTCTACAGACATACCTGAGAATGTAAGATCGCAGTCATGCCACAGTGAGACATCAGAGTAGGATTTCTGTGGGGGACAAATTATAATAGTGTATATACGTTAGTTTTTGGTCCCAACTGATAATTTCATCCTAATTCCAAAGCAAAACCATCTGTCAACTACACCATGCTTCATACTACTACATTATTATTCCTGTATATTCTTAATGAAAAAACTATTTGGGATAATTAGTGACTAACAGATTGAGTCTAATAAGTTTTTGTTACGTGTCTGTGTCCCCAAGATGGTGCTGCATTTCAGCATTATATAAAATAGAGCATATATTATATTTTACTCAGCTAGTCTTGATCCATCATGCCTAAATTGAGCTAATCTAGTATTCATTTGCATTCATTAGTTCTTAACTTGATAATATAAGATTCCTAACTAATATATATACACCCCACACACACACACACACACACACACACATACATATATATATATACAGATAATGAAGGCTACTGTTTAAAGTACTTAAAGGTTGACTGAACAAGTTGAGTGAAATTCTAAAGGTATAGGAACTGACTTTTTAAAGTCTAGGTACTGTTTCATGGCATTTTAATATAATTGCAGTATAGTACAATATACATAATGTATTGTACAGTAATGATTCCATTTACATTAAGAATGAAATAATTTTCCTAAGGTTTGTGTATTATGCATTTCCTCAGAACTTGAGCTCAGAAAATTGATGGATGAAATTCAAACTAACTTGAAGTGTCTTGGTCTTTTGGAGTCATATTGCTGGAAAAAAGGAGAGGCTTGTGCAGTAAGGGGATCGGATACTGTATGGTATCGAGGTAAAGTTATGGAAGTTGTTGGTGGAACTATCAGGGTAAGTCTGATTATTCTTTGGTGACAGAGTTAGAGTTAAATTCCATTCTAAAGCATGAATTAATTTTTGATTGTAAACATTTAAATTGCCTTATGAGAACATTTTTCTTAACTAGTTAACTAGATAATTTGCTGAGGACATAAACCAAGGGAAAGGCAATCTGAGTTGTATATTTACATTCAAGTCCCTTCATATTTAAGGACTTCTTATTTTCACTATTTTAACCTCTCGTTAGTCCTAGAGCCATTCAGACAAACCTGTATGTCAAAATTTAGAGCAAAGTTCTGTCTATAGTATAAATTTGAAGTTATTTATATTGTTTGAAGATACTAGATAGGAAATTTCTTAGGAGAGTTTAAGCTTTGGATGGGTTAAAATGAAAAAAGCATTGAAACTAATTCCTTCTTGGGACAGTAGTTTATCTCAAGTCCAAGCCAGTAAGTCTAATGTTTTTAACTGACTCATAAGTGATTTTCTTAATTTTGTCAGGGCTTTACAGAAAAATATACAAATCTTCAAGTAGAATAATTTTCACGCACATTATTTCTATGTTTAAAGATCTTTAGAGATAGTGCAAAGTTAAAATTCTACTTGGATAAAATCTTTATTAAATTACTATGCATTTCATATTCATGATAGAGATGGGGACTAGGCCCATGATTCTCTTGGTAAAAGCAACTCCCAAATGATTCCTTCTAGCATTGGAGACTGGCATCTTTTCTACAAGTGAAAGGGGGAAGAGTCAGGAACTATCATTTATTACATACCCACTATATACTAGGCACTGTGCTAAGCACTTCAAAATTATTATCTCATGCAATCCTCGCAACAACTGTGGGAGGTAGGTGCTGTTATCCCCATGTTACAAATGGGGAAACTGAGACAAACAGAAGGCAAGTGACTTGCTCAGGGTCACACAGCTACTAAGTGTTTGAGGCTTCATTTGAACTCAGGGTTTCCTGACTCCAGATTAAGCGCTCTATCCACTGAACTACCTCTCTATCTTAGAGAATTGCCTAGAACACTGAGAGTTAAGGGACATGGTCAAGGACATACAGCCTGTATATTCACAGGCTAGACTTGAACCCTGATCTTCCTGACCAATCCAGCTCTCTCTACTGTGCCATTCTGCCTCTCAAATTTTATATTAGTTAAGACCAAATTAATTAGGGTCAAACTGCTTTGTTTTCCTCACTTAAATGTTAAAGTTCAGTTTAATTTATTAAAAATAACCGATAGTCTTTAAGCAGCCAAATATGCTGTCTTTTTCCCCCTCCCCACTTGAGATTTATTGATGGTTTTTGTTTTTATTTTTTGCTTTTGCTGCTCTTTTTTTTGTTTTGTTTTTTGGCAGGGCAATTGGGGCTAAGTGACTTGCCCAAGGTCACACAGCTAGTACATGTGTCAAGTGTCTGAGGCCAGATTTGAACTCAGGTCCTCCTGACTCCAGGGCTGGTGCTCTACTCACTGTGCCACCTAGCTGCCCCTTTTTGCTGCTCTTTGGATGGAGCTTATAATGTGTAATGAGCTTTTGTTAATTTTGAGTAGATCAAGAGATAGAAATTACACCTCAAAGTATTGGGATCCTTTATTTTTCAAACATTAATATTTAAAATCAAAATTTTGAATTAGAAGGAACCTAAAAATGAATACTGTCTAAATCTCTCATTTTACAGGTGAGAAAGTAAAGGGAGGTTGTAACATGATGACATGGACAGCAAGTCAGTGTCAGATATGAAACTGGGAACTGAGACTCCTGACTTTAGTGTTGATTAAACTATGCATATCACTCTCACTTTAACTAAAGCATTCACAAATGTGCTTTCAGTAGCCATTCTATTGTCCATAGAGTGCCTAGTCTAGCACTTTGTGGCGATATACACTACAGAGAAGCCATGGTCCCCACTCCTAAGAAATTTAAAGTAAGAAGCCAAACAGCAATCAATATGCAGTTATATACATGGATTTTATAGAAGTTTTATGACAGTGAGGAAGTTTGGCTGTTTTTTCAAGTCGTAGTAACTTCATCTTTTAGGGATGACTGATTGCTATAGTTCTTATTGAACACTGAGATATATAAAATCACTTTACCAATAATTCTGTAATGCAATTCATTTTTTTTATGCAGGTGCAATATTTAGACCATGGATATACTGAGAAGATTCCACAGTGTCATCTTTACCCAATCGTATTATATGCCAATAGACCCCAGTTTTGTATTCCGTGTCAGCTGTATAATACTGTACCCGTATGTAAAATAACTTGTTGCACTGTCAATGTAATCTAGATATTCTTTCTGTCACGATTGATCAAATGTTCAGTGTGTAAGATGCAGTGTTATCCACGATTTATTT
This sequence comes from Trichosurus vulpecula, assembly GCF_011100635.1. Taxonomy (NCBI): domain Eukaryota; kingdom Metazoa; phylum Chordata; class Mammalia; order Diprotodontia; family Phalangeridae; genus Trichosurus; species Trichosurus vulpecula. Next base: position 178,359,989 of record NC_050574.1, read on the forward strand.
CCCTAAGGAGCTCTTATTATGTTCAGTATTACAAAGAAGCATACAAACGTATAATGACATAGAAACAACCTTAGAAGTCGTGTTTATATTTTCGTTTGCTTTGCGTTTAGTATTCTGTGTTTTTATGCCTGGAAGATTTAAAGTATATACTACTGGGGAGAGCAGTTAGATTAAAGAAAAGCTAAGATCCTTATAATATATCCCTCCTGATAGTGTTAGATATAGACTTTGATTATCCATGGGAAAAGTATTTCCTTGATTTTAAGAGATGACTCAAGAGCCAGCCAATGTGTTTTTTTCCTTTTTGTGTTTTAGCATAATAGAATTATATTTGCTTGAACATGTTACTTATTTCTGTTACACAATTTACCAACTGAATTTTGGAGGGTTGATTTCATAGAGCTTAGGTTGGATCTAGTCAAATCACATTACATTACTTCAGACAGAAGAGTTTTGCAACATGAGTATAGAAGAGAGGCATCATATTTTATTGGATAAAATACTGGAGAAACTGGGAATCAGGAAAACCTAGGTTTAAATCCCACTTCTGTCCATGCTAGCAGTGTGACCCTGGACAACTCTCTAAAACCATAAATTGTGGACAAATTGCTGAATTCATTACACCAGTGAAATCACAGGCATAAATCAAAATGCAGTAATATTTGCCCTTGTAAGGTCTTTGGAGCATTATTTGAAAGCAATTTCATTATAATTCTCTGGCTTTTGTACATCAGGTTTCTTGCTCTGCATCTTGTTTTTTGTTCATGGAAAATAATATTTATCTCAATTAGGTTGGAAATTCCTGGCAGCCAGATGCAGTAGAACTCCTTCAAGAACTGCTACCAAAGAGAGAGGTGGAAATTCATAACATGGTAATTTGTATTAATGTTTAAGCAGTAATTTATGTTGACATGTCATAACTCCTTAAAAGAGTTAATTTGAGGGAATAACTAATATCTAAACCTAGATCTTTAAAGTGATAAACATTCTTGTGTGTGTGTGTGTATGTGTATGTATACACGACTGCATAATTGATACTCATATGAAAGAAGAGAAATTTGAATCTAAACTTTTAAATAAGCTTAATTTTAAGATATGTAAAGTTTTTTTAAAGGGCACACAGGGTATTTATAAGCTTAAGTTTTCTATTCCTAAATACTTCATTTTAATTTATGGTATGCTGCAATATTAGGCCCTGTCAGAGGACGCTATTGGTGTAGCAGAAATAACACTGGATTTGGATTTAAAGAACTTGGGTTGGAAATCCACCAAGCCGTTTACCATTGTGATCTTGGGCAAACTTCTGAGCTTTAATATTCTCCTCTTTAAAATAAGAGGTTTGTACTAACTGATTTCCAAGGTGCTTTCCAGCTCTAAAAGTCTGATCGTGATCCTGTGCTTCTAAGAAACGTGTTCAAATACAAAAAGAACATTCATGTAAAAGGGAGGGTGTTGCTGTCTGTGGGGCAACCTGCAACATTTTAAAAAGAGGATCTTCCCTCCAAATAGATATCCTTATACATACAAAGCAAATAACACTCTAGGGTAGCACATGAATGTGCTGAATGAGTGGTACAAGACTTCAGAGGAGGAAACTTGGAGTTTTGGGCATCAGAAAAAATGTCAAGGAAAAGGTAGAGAAGTTTAGCTGACTTTGAGACAAGAATAAGATTTACACTGAAGCTTGTTCTGGAAATGGTACTATAATTTGGCCAAAATGGAATATTAGTATAGAGGGAATAATGAAAGGGATTTGGGGTGGGGGAAAAAAATTGTGAAGAATTTGAATGCCAGACTACGGATTTTAGTCTTATAGACCTTGGGGAACCACTGAATCATTTTTGAATAGGGAAATGACATTCAAAGTGCAGTGCATTAGAAAATTAACTTAGCAGCTCTATAAGAAGAATTGATTGGGGTCGGGGGAAGACTTATTGTGGTGCCCCAGATTTGAGGTGATAGCAGAATAGAGACAGCCACAACATGAGGTCTAATGCATCTTAGTTGTTTTTTTAACAAATGTGTGCAAATAGTTTTTATTTTTCTTAGTTTATTATTTATTTTAGCATTCTTTTCTTTTTAAATTTTGAGTTCCAGATTCAAGCATATAGTTTTTAGAAATTGATGTGTGATGTAGCAGTGGAACTGAATGAGGAAATTTCACTTTGACATTTAATAGTAGCACGTCATTTCTCTATGCTTCATTTTCATCTTTGAAAGGGGATAATATTGCCTCACCACCTGTTTCATGGCATTACTGTGAAGAAAGCATTTTGTTTACTTTAAATTATTATATGAATGATAGTTGTCATGATTATATAGGCCAACACATTATGATTATCATCATCCATATTTTGCCTCCTAAACGGAAAGTAAAGAAAAAGTACTTTTGAAAAATGTGCAATTTAGTGTTTTGAATTACATAGCTATACTATTTTGCAGAGAGCATAATTGTAGCTTTGTGGAATGAACATAAATGTACTTTTGAAAAAGTACTTTTGAAAAATGTGCGATTTAGTGTTTTGAATTACATAGCTATACTATTTTGCAGAGAGCATAATTGTAGTTTTGTGGAATGAACATAAATGTTCAGCTTTCAAGTTAAATTAATATTGTGCTTTGAAACTTAACTATACTCCTTAATTTTACATTATAGGAATTACCCAAAAGTCCATGGGGAAAATTATCTGTTCATCTCTATTTTGATGGAATGTCGCTTTCTTATTTTATGGCACACCATAAACATTGTACATTTGAAGGTTCTGAGGAAATACTGAAAGAGGTAAGCAAACTACTTTTCTTTTAGCTAGAGTTAGAAATTCCAAACTTAATCAGAATTATAAATATTAATTAAAATAAGTGGACTATGTGTCACAAAATTTCATAGTGGGAAGGGATCTCTGAAGTAATGGCCAGTTCATACCTGTAACTCATACTTAGAAAAGACTCCCATCTATAACATAGACCTAACAAGTGGCTGTGCACCCTTTGATCAGATACTTCTAGTGGAGGGAAACCTACTTAGTTCTGTGACAGTCCATTCCACTTTAAAATAGCTTGAATTTTTCGTAAATTTTTCCTTATATCAAACCTAAATTTCCCTCTTTGCAACTTCCACCATTGTTCCTACTTTCTTTCACCTAGGGACAAGCTGAACATATTTACCTTCCACATGATAGCCTTTTGATGTCCTCCTTGACTCTCCATGTATCCAATATGTTCTCCACATATAGTCAATCAAATCTGGCATTTCTACCTCTGCAAAATCTCCTATATATGTTCCCTTCTTGTTAATCATGCAGCAACCACCCTAGTTCAGGCCCTTATTATTTTGATACTTGACTGTTGTCTCCTAATTGGCCTCCCCTGCCTCTAGTTTCTTTCCATCCCCATTGATCCTTCACACTGCTGCCAAGGTGATATTTGTAAACCATATGTTTGATTTTATCATTCCTCTACCCAGAAAACTTCCATGGATCTCTGTTACCACTGGCACTATATAAAAACTCTTCTCGCCTCTTCAAAGTCCCTCCCAACCTGTTCCTCAACCTACTTTTCTATCAGCTTGCTTTACTTCTTTTCCCAAAGTTGCAAACCTGAATGATAAAGAGGGTGGTGGTACTATTGACAGAAATGGGGAAGTTTAGAAGTGTTAGGTTTGGAGAGGATACTGAATTGTGTTTTGGATATTTGAATTTTGTATGGAACAGCAGTTTCATAATATTCAGCAGCCAGTTGGTGATGAGGCACTGCATATTACGAGAGAGACAGAAATATTATCATGAAGCCCGTGGGACCTGATGAGGTTAAGTGATTATATAGGGAAATTAGAAGAAAGCCCAGGATGAAGTCTTGGCATACATCCGTTTAGGAGGCAAAATATGGATGATGATCCAACAAAGGAGTTTTATTTAAAAATAAAAAACTATTAGGTGGATAAAAAAACCAAAAGAGAATAATATCATAGAAACCTAGACATGAGGGTATAGCCATAGAAGAGTAGTCAGCAGAGTCAAGTGCTACAAATAGGTTAAGAAGAATGAGGATTGAGAAAAGACCATCATTATATTTGGTAATAAAGAGATCACTAGTAATTTTAGAGATAACAATTTCAGTCAGGTGAAAATATCAGATGCCAGATTGCAAAGGGTTAAGAAGGGAGGAAAAGTAGAAGCGAGGAAGGTCAACAGCATTTGGCTATTAAAGGAAGCACAGATATAGAACAGTTGTCTAAGAGAGGTGGTAGGGTCTTATGGGCATTTTTTAAAGATAGAGGAAACTTCAGAATGTTTGTAGGCTACCAATAGAGAATGAAGACTGATTGTTGGAACAGTCTGCTAGAGGCAATAAGAGTGGATAGGATTTAGGCTACCTGTAAAGGATTTGACCTTGGGAGAAAAGGGCTGCCTTTTCATCTGAGACTTGAGCAAAAGGGGGACAAAGAAGAAGAATCTCACAGGGTTTTGAGTTAATAGAGTTTCTGCTCTATAAAAATCATAGTAAATGGCCTTTGTTTTTTTCAGTGAAGTATGAGACAAGGTCCTTAACTGAGCATGTGGTGGGGGAGGGTTACCGTGGGAGGTCTCTTTAGAGAGTAGGAAAGAGAATTTAGAGGAAGTAAAGACTCCACTGGGATTAGGTAACAGTAGTAGACCCAGTCAGCAAAGTTGTGTGACTTCCTTCAGCATCCTGTGAATAGGAGCCAAGAAGAAAGACGATGAGATTCATCTAGAGTTAGGATTCAGCAAGAGAAGCATTAGAATGTGGGAGCAATATTGTAGAGTTGCACCTGTCCTTTAACTGGTCAAGATTAGGAAGGGGATGGGGTGTAGTCTTAGAGCAGTGGCAAAATACTGAGGGCTAGAGGAATTCAAGGCCGTGAAAAGAACAAATATAAGTTGGGGTAGGGTAGAGGTCTAGGAAGATATAAAAAGTTAGATCATAATTGAATAAAAGAATGAGTTCTTTTTTCCTTATTAATTAATTTTTAGTTTTCAACATTGACTTCCAATAGATTTTGAGTTCCAAATTTTCTCCCCATTTCTCCCTTCCTCCCACCCCAAGACAGCATGCATTCTGATTTCTGCTTCCCCCAATCTGCCCTCCTTTCTGTCACCACCCCCCCCATCATCTTCCCTCTTTTCCATTAGGGCAAGATAGATTTCTGTACCCCATTGCTTGTATATCTTATTTCCCAGTTGCATGTAAAAAAAATTTTTAATGTTTTTAAAACTTTGATTTCCACATTCTCTCCTTTTCTACCTCCCTACCTATCCTCGTTGAGAAGGCAAGCGATTCGATTTGGGTTATACATGTGTAGTCTTGCAAAACACTTCAATAATAGTTATGTTGTGAAAGACTAACTATATTTCCCCCTATCCTATCCCACCCTTCATTTATTCTCTTATCTCCTTTGACTCCCTTCTCAAAAGTATTTATTTCTGATTACTCCCTCTTCCCATTTGGCCTTCGTTCTATCATTCCCTCTCTCTTAGCCCTTTCCCCACCTACTTTCCTGCAAGGTAAGATATATTTTCCTTCCTAATTGAGTGCGTATGTTATTCCCTCAAGCCAAATTTGATGAGAGTAAGGTTTACTCATTCCCTCTCACCTCTACCTTCTTCCCCTCCATTGTAAAAGCTTTATGTTTTTTCTTTTATGTGACATAATTTACCCCATTCTACCTCTCTCTTTCTCCCAGTATATTTACCTCTCACCCCTTAATTTTATCTTTTGGATAACATCCCTTCATATTCAACACACCCTGTGCCGCCTCACCCTCTTTCCCCCTCTCTTTTCAGTCAGGTGAAAATATCAGATGCCAGATTGCGCAAAGGATTAAGAAGGGAGGAAAAGTAGAAGTGAGGAAGGTCAACAGCATTTGGCTATTAAAGGAAGCACAGATTTAGAACATTTGTCTAAGAGTGGTGGTAGGGTCTTTGTGTGTGTGTGATATATATACTCCAGCTACCTCCATCCAACTACCCTAATGCTGAAAAAGGTCTCATGAGTTACAAATATCATCTTTCCATGTAGGAATGTAAACAGTGCAACTTTAGTAAGTCCCTCATTATTTCTCTTTCCTGTTTACTTCTTCATGCTTCTCTTGATTCTTATATTTGAAAGTCAGATTTTCTGTTCAGCTCTAGTCTTTTCATCAAGAGTGCTTGAAAACCCCGTATTTCGTTGAAAGTCCGTTTTTCCCCCTAAAGGATTATACTCAGTTTTGTTGGTAGGTGATTCTTGGTTTTAATCCTAGCTCTTTTGACCTCCACAATCTCATATCCCAAGCCCTCTGCTCCTTTAATGTAGAAGCTGCATACTCGAATTATTTCTTTCTGCTGCTTGCAATATTTTCTCCTTGACCTGGGAACTCTGGAATTTGGTTACAATGTTCCTAGGAGTGTTCCTTTTGGGATCTCTTTCAGGAGGTGATGGGTAGATTATTTCAATTACTATTTTCCCCTCTGATTCTAGAATATCAGGGCAGCTTTCCTTGATAATTTCTTGAAAGATGATGTCTAGGTTCTTTTTTTAACATGGCTTTCAGATAGTCCAATAATAAGAATTTGAGTTCTTGATCATGAAAGTGGAATACTTGTGGGTGATGGCAAAATAGAGGGTGCGATATGAAATAATATGCAATTGGAGATTCAGTTTCGCTGAGATTGAGAAGGTAGAGTGAGAATTTGCTGGCCATAGGGATGAATTTAGACAGAGTAGCAGTAGATGGGAGAGGCAGCACTAGTGATGATGGATGAGTCAAGTGAAGTCTATATCACTGCTTCCTGGCTTCTACACCAGGCTTTCTGATCTGTTTCCTAAATTCATCTCTTTCCTCTTTCTGATCAGATAGCCTATGATATAATCCAGGGACAATATCGCCTGTGTTTCTGCCTCCATCAGTCTTTTAGTTGCTGTTCAACTGTTCAGTCATGTCCAACTCTGTATGACCCTTGGACTATAACATTCCAGCATCTTCTATTTTTCACTATCTCTGCAGGTCTGTCAAAGTTCATGAAGTTCATTGTTTCCATGATACTGTCTATCCATCTTATCCTGGGTCCTCCTCTTTTATCTTTCGGGTCTTTTCCACTGAGTTCTGTCTTTTTATTATGTGGCCAAAGTAGTTAAATTTCAGCTTCAGTATTTGACTTTGCAGTGAATAGCCTGAATTAATTTTTTTAAGTATTGACTGATTTGACCTCCTTGCAGTCAAAGGGGCTCTCAAAAGTTTTCTCCAGCACCACAATTCAAAAGTGTTGATTCCACAGCTCTCAGCTTTCCTTATAGTCCAACTCTCTCTCACAGCCGTATGTTGATACTGGAAAAACCATAGGTTTGACTGTATGGACCTTTGTCAGCAAGGTGACATCTCTGCTTTTTAGTATGCTTTGCACATTTGCCATGACCTTCCTTGGAAGGAGCAACATCTTTTAATATTGTGGTTGTAGTTGCCATCTACAGTGATCTTTGAGCCAAAGGATATATAAAATCTGGCACTGCTTCCATTTCTTCTCTGCCTGTCTGCCAAGAAGTGATGGGAGCAGTTGCCCAGACCTTAGTTTTTTGGATGTTAAGCCTCAAGCCAGCTTTTACACTCTCCTCTTTCACCCTCATCAGGAGGTTTCTTAATTCTTCATTTTCTGTCATCAGAGTGGTACGATCTGCATGTCTGACATTGTTGCTATTATCCCCAGCAACCTTATTTCCAGCTTTCAATTCATCCAGCCTGGCATTTCACATGATGTACTCTGCATTGAAGTTACATGAATGAGGTGACAATAAACAGCTTTGTCATACTCTTTTTCCAAACTTACACCAATCATTTCTTCCACGTTGGGTTCTAACTGTTGCTTCTTGGCCTGCTTGTTCAGGAGACGAGATGATGTGGTACTCCCATCTCTTTGAGAACTTGCCGCACTTTGTTGTCATCCACAGTTAAAGGCTTCAGCGTAGGCAGTGAAGCAGAAGCAGATGTTTTTCTGGAACTCCCTTGCTTTCTCCACAGTGCCATGAATGTTGGCAATTTGTTCTCTAGTTCCTCTGCCTCTTTGAAAACCAGCCTGCTCTTGTGGTAGTTCTTGGTTCATATTTTGCTATAGCCTACATTGCAGAATCTTAAGCATATCCTTGCTGGACTCTGTTCAGTAATTTGAACGTTCCTTGACGTTGCTCTTCTTTAGGATTGAGGTGTAAACTGATCTTTTCCAATCCAGTGGCCACTGTTGCGTTTTCCAAATTTGTAGGCATACTGGGTACAGCGTTCTAACAGCATCATCTTTTAGGGTTTACAAGAGCTCAGCTGGAATTTCGTCATCTCCATTAGCCTCATTGTTAGCAGCGCTTCCTGAGGCCCACTTGGCTTCGTTGTCCAGGAAGTCTGACTCTAGATCAGCAAGCACACCATCCTGGTTATTGGTGATGTTAAGATCTTTCTTATGTAATTCTTTTGTGTATTCTTGCCATTTCTTCTTAATCTCTTCTGCTTCTGTTAAACCCCTGACATTTTTGTCTTGTACCATGCCCATTTTTGCCTGAAACTTTCCCTTGACATCCCTCACTTTCTCTTGAAGAGATCTCGTGTCTTTTCCATTCTGTTGTTTTCTTCTGTTTCTTTGAATTGCTCATTTAAGAAGACTTTCTTATCTCTCCTGGCTATTCTCTGGAATTCTGCATTCACTTGGGTATATCTTTCTCTTTCACCTTTTGCTTTCTGTATTCCCTCAGCCATTTGGAAAGCCTCATCAGAGAGCCATTTTGCTTTCTTGCTCTTTTTTTCTTTGGAATGTTTTTTTGTTGTTTGTTCTGAACAAAAAATTGGAAGCTCTGTTCATAGTTCTTCAAGTACTCTATCTCCCAGATCTCAACCCTTAAATCTATTCATCACTTCCACTTCATATTCATAAGGGATGTTATTTAGGTCATAGTTTTATGATATGATGATTTTCCCTACTTTCTTCAATTTAAGTCTGAATTTTGCAATAAGAAGCTCTGGATCTAATCCAGTCTGCTCCAGGTCTTATTTTAACTGACCGTATAGAACTTCTCCACCTTTGGCTGCAAAGCATATAATTAATCCAATTTCTGTATTAACTGTCTAGTGATGTCCACCTTTGGGGAGGTTGAAAAAGAGTGTTTGTCGTAACCTATGAGTTATCTTGACACACTTCCATTACTCTCTGCCTTGCTTTATTTTGTACTCAAAGACCAAACTTGCCTGTTGTTCCAATTGTCTTCTGATTTTCCTACCTTAGCATTCCAATCCCCTACGGTGAATGGGACATCTTTTTTTTTTTGATGTTATCACTAGATGATGTTGGTCTTCATAGAAGTGATCAACTTTGGCCTCTGGGATCAGCGTTTGGAGCATAGCCTTGTATTACTCTGATATTGAATGGTTTGCCTTGGATTTAAACAGATATCATTGTCTTTTTTGAGCTTATGCCCCAGTACTGTTTTTCTCACCCTTTTATTGTAACTATGAGGGCTCCTCTATTTCTTCTAAGGGGATTCTTAGAAAGACCAATTTTAAAAAGACCAAGGTCTCCCACTGCATCCTGGTCTGTCTCCAGTTGTCCTGATCTGTATCTGGCCATTGGACTTAGATGGCTCCGGAGAAGAAAGTGAGGCTGGTGACTTTGCACACCCCTCACTCAGTCAAATCCACTTCAACTGCAAGTCATGGCGTCATCTTCCTGATGTCATGGTCCTCTTCGAGAACAAAGTACAAATAGTATTAGTATTTGTAGTAATCATCTGAATTTAACTCACTCATCCCAATCCATTTAAGTTCACTGAACACCAATATATCAATATTTAATCTTTTCATCTCCTGTTTGACCACATCCAGCTTACCTTGGTTCATGGATCTTACATTCCAGGTTCCTGTGTAATATTGATCTTCATAGCATCAGACTTTTCTTTTATCCCTAAATGCATCCACAGCTGAGCTTTCTTTTGGCTTTGGCCCAGCCACTTCATTAGTACTGGAGCTACTTTTAGTTATCCTCTCTGCCATTCCTCAGTACCGTATTAGACATCTTCCAACCTGAGGGGCTCATCTTCTGATGTCATCTTATATCATTTTAGTACTGTCCATGGGGTTTTCTCGATAGACAGTGGTGTGGTTTGCCATTTCCTCCTCCAGTGGATCACTTTTTGTCAGAATTCTGCATCATGACCTGTCTATCTGGGTAACTCTGTACAACATAGCTTATGGTTTCATCGAGCTATGCAAGCTCCTGCACCATGATAAGGCAGCAGTCCATCAGTCTTTATCCAGATGCATTCCAGCCTTCCCACTCTCACCTCTGATTTCTTCACATGTGTTTCTTCTTAATATTATGCTACTGCCCTCCTTTTATTACATTTGCAAGACCTTGGACAAATGTACTTTACAAGCATTGTTCTGTACATCACATCTATGGCCAAGAGCACATAATTCTTGTTATTTTAAGCCATTACCCAGGAACCCAAAACCTATTCTCAGGTCCCATCTTAACTAACTGTTTTCATACCCAGAATGGTTTTTTTCTCCTGAAACCCTTGACTTTGATGGGCATCAGTGGTAAAGGTACCACCTGTACTCTTGAGGTCTTCGGTTTCTTCTCCAAGATTTCATAATCCTTATAAATGCTTTCTGTATTCCTTCTGGCAACATCGTTTTTCCTCCAGTGTATTACCAGAAGTTAAGTTTTACAAATTACAAAGCATCTCTCACATTTGAGATATATCATATCATGGGAAGCTAGTACAATTCTCAGTTGTTAGGTCAAAAAATAGGGCCCTCTGTTCTCAGCAGGGAGTTAACTGCTCCCTTGTTAATCTCTCTGACCCTCATGCTTTCCCACCTGACCTTACCTGTGAAAGGTATCATGCTGTAGAGAACCAGCAGCTGCTCCTCAGAAGGAAATTCTTCATATCTTTATTTCACTCCTAGTGTTCAGTGGTCTTTTTCTTCTATAAAATTCTTCCACCCTCTAACCTATCATGGGACAGGTTCCTCTCTGCCTCTTCAGATCCTTGTCCTTTGTTTCACATCTAACACTTTAATGTTACATTTGTGGGGGAGGAGAGGAAGGCCTGTGATTTCATTGGCATTTGAAATTCCCAATGATGAAACTCTTAGCAATGCAGATCTGTACTTGCTCTGTGTTGCTGTATTACCTGTTCTGTACCTAATCTATATTGAATATTATCAAAAGGAATGAAAATGCCAGATTACCCATCTACTTTTTCCAGATGAAATAAAACCCACTATCTCGTAAGAATTTGGAGTCACCATTAAAATGGATTTAACGTTATAATGTTAAAGATTTCTTGTGGGTTAAATACACAGAGCACTATTTAGAATCTCTTTGGGAATCTGTGTCTTTGCTATATGCCCTGAAATAACTAAACGGAAGATAACTAAAATATGTATAGTATTAAGGTAAAAGCCATTTCAGATAAAAAGATGTAGAAATATTATTACTGTATTGATATTTCAGAAGCCAAAGGATCACAGTGAAAAGTATGAAGAAGAAAATTGGGAAATAAACTTTAAGGTAAATGTCAATCCAAATCTTGTTTTACAGTTAAATCATTTCCATTTCTTACTAAGTGCCTGACATATTACTTTCTATAAGTGGATATTTATTAAATAAATGTTCTTTATTTGGTAATCATGAAAATTCAACAATAGGCAATTTTTCTTTATTTCTCAGATCACATATTTTCTGTGCTGCCAATATAATCCCACTATCAGGACCTCCTCTAGTAGGAAGTGTTATAGTCACTTTGGCAGATATTTCTGTTTTGGTGCTCAGAATATCAACCCTGGGAAATTATCCCCCTGTTATCAGAACCCACTGTGGTAGGAAGAGTTATAGTCAGAATATCAATCCTGGGAAAATATCCCTACTGGATAGTCTTATTCTAGCCTTGCCTATATACTGGCTACATTGTGTTAGGAAAAGTTAATTATAAACATAGGAAAGAGCACAAAAAAAGCCTACAAATAACTTAAAGTGTCAATAACAAAAATAATAGTAGCTATCATTTAAAGTTTTCAAAGTTTTTGTTACTTTAAAGTTTCAAAATGACTTTATAAATATCTTATTTCCTCATATTATCTCCTATTCTACATGTATTATCTCTTATTTTTCCATATTTGCACTCAAGCACAAAAATCAGATTTGCTCTACCTGGCTGAATTTATAGTCTATTCTTGTTGTTCAGTTGTTTTTCAGTAGTGTCTTGACTCTTCATGACACATTTGGGGTTTTCTTGGCAAAGCTCCTGAAGTGGTTTACCATTTCCTTTTCCAGCTCATTTGACAGATGAGGAAACTGAGGCAAACACGGTTAAGTGACTTGCTCAGGGTCAAACATCTAGTAAATGTTTGAGGCTGGATTTGAACTCAGGAAGATGAACTTTCCTGACTCTGGGCCCAGCTCTCTGTCCACTGTGCCACTTAGCTGCCCTGATTTGCTGTCTTGATGAAAGTAAATTGGGGGGAGGTTCAACCCATATCCTGAAAATAATCAGAAATTTGGCTCTGTGACAGTTACCAAATTCCAGAAAGATTTTTGCTAATTTGGATTCATATCATAGTGAGTAATTTTTCCTTGAACTTTGGAATGATGATCATAATAAAACTTGAATTTATTTTATATTCTAGGAATTGCTTCAGTCTGATACAGAGATTCCTGTTTTACCACCATATTTATCACCATCCCTTCCTCCTCCAGGAGAACTTTATCCTGTCCAAGTGAAGCATGTTGTTTCACCTAATGAGGTATACAATTTAAATGTATAATGGGAAAATGAAAATTTTAATCAGTATAGTAGTATTATGGTAACCAAGAGTATCACCAGTTTAGAATATAAATTTATTTGCACAGTCTTAGGAAGGATAGTGAAAGATTATCACCTCATGAGACAAAAAGAAGCAATGGAGCAAAAAACAAAAACCAGTTTAAAGATAGCTAGAGGGACCCCAAGTTTAGCAAATAATCCCAAAGGTATCAAAGGAGAACAAAAATAGATGAAAGATCTTCAAATATTTTATAACATACTTTTTCACCATTAAGGACAGTGCGTGGAGCCACCATATTTGGTGGCTCTATGTCACAGTCCCCCATTTGCTTATAGGGAAGGCAAAAATGGCACTAAAGAGAACAAAGATGGAAAAGCAGATGAGCTAGAGCAAATGTCTATGACAAAATTTTGAGACCTTTAAGGAATTCTCATGTGACCTAAGGGAAGCATCAAAGTAATGGGGGGAAAAAACTTCACAAGATGTTTTTACTGAAAAAAGAGACTGATAAAGTGTCAATAATTACTGACCTATATGTCTGAATTATTACCTGTAGAAAAAATTTTTTTGCAAGTAATCTGTACATATGGGGCAGATAGGTGGAGCAGTGGGTAGAGCACAGGACCTGAAGTCAGAAAGACCCATCTTTCTGAGTTCAAATCCATCCTTAGATATTTAACTAGCTTTATGATCCTAGGCAAGTCATTTAATCCTGTTTGCCCTAGTTTCCTTATCTATAAAATGGGCTGAAGAAGGAAATGGCAAAACACTCCATTATCTTTGCCAAGAAAACCCCAAATGGGGTCATGAAGAGTCAGATGCAACTGAACAGCAATCTTCACGTACCTTATGGTCATTCCAGATAAAGTTATTGAAAAGAAATATTCAAGCTTTCATAGGTAGTATTTCATAGTAGATTGAATCCCTATTAGCATAGTGCTCAAAGATCAAGAAAATCCAAAATTCCAAGGTGCTAATTTTTTTTTAACTAAAAAAAATTTAATTGAGGTAGAATAAAACATCTCTCTAAAAGCTTCCTCCAACAAGGTGTCTCTCTCAAGGTATCTTTTTTTTTATTTTTAGTAATTTTTCCAATTACATGTAAAAACAATTTAAACAGATTTTTTTAAAAATCTGAGTTCCAAATTCTCCCCTTTCCTCCCCACTCCTCTCATTGAGAAGATAAGCAATTTGATGGAGATTATGCATGATCAGTCATGCAAAACATGTTTCCATATTAGTCATGTGAAAGAAAACACAGATTTCTCCCCCCCCCCCCAAAAAAAAGAAGAAGTTTAGAAAAGTATGCTCCTGTCTGCATTCAGATTCCATCAGTTCTTTCTCTGGAGGTGGATAGCATTTTTCATCATGAGTCCTTTGGAACCATCTTGGATTGTATTTGCTGAGAATAGCTGAGTCATTCACAGTTCATCGTCATACAGTGTTGCCATTACTGTGTACAATGTTCGCCTGGTTCTGCTCATTTCATTTTAGTTCATGTGAGTCTTTCCAGGTTTTTCTGAAAGCATCCTGCTAGTCATTTCTTATTGCACAATAGTATTTCATCACAATCATATGCCACAGCTTGTTCAACCGTTCCCCAGTTGATGGGCATCCCCTCAATTTCCAATTCTTTGCCACCACAAAAGAGGTACCATAAATATTTTTGTACATATAGGTCCTTTTTCCTTTTTTAAAAAATCTTTTTTGGGATACAGACCTAATAGTGGTATTACTGGGTCAGGGTTTTATAGCACTTTGGGCATAGTTCCAAACTGCTCTCCAAAATGGTTGGATCAGTTTACAACTCCACCTCATTATATATGTATTAGTGTCCCAATTTTCCCACATCTGCCTCAACATTTGTCATTTTCTTTGTCATATTAGCCCATCTGATAGGTGTGAGGTGGTACCTTAGAGTTGTCTTAATTTCTCATGCTTATGTTAAAATTTTCTGAACAATGTAGCAAAAGAAAAGAAGCTAGTTGCACAACTTTAGGATCATTAGGCTTAGCGAGGTGATAGAGTTAATCTGAACTTGTGATATGAGGGTCTGAATTCAAATCCTGCCTCCAGCCCTAACCACCATATCATGAGACAGCTAAGCTCCCTCTCCACTATCAGGCCCTTGCCCAGTCTGCTCTTAACTCATAGCTGCCTCCCTATGAGAGCAGATACACTCTTGTTTTTTGTTAAAGCCAGCACTAAGCACCAGGACTGGCAGAGTGTGTGCTCCATAAATGCTCTTTCTTGGGTACACACTTTGTGCACCTGGGCAAGTCATATAATCTCTCTGGACTTCAGTTTCCTCACCTGTGAAATAAATAGGAGTTTGGATGTGATGACCCCCTACCACCACCAAGGTCCTATCAGGCTCTGAAATAAATGATCCGTTAGTTAATATCACACAAGGCCTAACACAGAGATATTTTTTCCAAAGTGGTTTACCACTGTCGTGAAGCAGATCCCAGCACAGTCCCAATGTAGGATAGTTTCCTTATAGGTGGTGAAGCTTCTGATGGTCCTATTTACAGATGACATTATACCGATTGCATCAAGCCCTAGAACACTGCAGAAATCCACAACCACTCCGAAGAGTTTCACCAAATCATCGTCTTAGAAAAACCCAGTGGTTGAAGAACTCGTTATCCCAATTATAACAGTGATATGATTGAAGGAATTTTCAACCATATATAGGTCTTGGACAGACACCATAAATAGACAGTGAGTTCATCCCTGAATTCGAGGAGAAAAGTAGGAATTATTGTTTTTGGAACTCCTCTCTCTGTTCTGTGGAGCTACATCAAAACCTATTCTTTTCCCTACTTCTTTTTTCTTTTTGGACAGTTGCTCGATGGTTAATTCATAAGGAACATTTGACAGTCTCCATGATCTTGTCCAGGCTGTTCTTAGGGGACAGTAAGCCAGAAAATAAATTATTCGGATTCAGAACTGGTTGACTGTCCAAAGAGTAGTAAGTAATTATTCAGTGTCCTTCAACTCGGAAGGAACTCTCTAGTGAACTATTTGAAGAATCTGCACATGACTTGTTTAAGATTTTTATCAATGATTTGGAGAAAAACATATGTAGACTGTCAAATGGAAGAATTAGGCTTGTTCTGGCTGGCCCCAAAGAGCAGAATGAGAAACAATCTTTGAACATTGTAGAGAGACAAATTTAGGCTTGATAATAAGTAAACTTTTGCTAGCAGTTAAAACTATCCCAGTGAAGGTTTCCCTCCTCTTCACTGATGATTTTCAAGCAAAGGTTGAAAAATTATGTTGTGGATAAGCTTCTGGTTTCAGATATTGATTAAACTAGATAGCCCCTGAGACCTAAGGTTCTTTAAGAGCTTGCCAAGGAAGAATATGGCCAAAAAAGAAAAGAAGATGACTCCTGAGGAACACCTACATTAAGGAGCCAGTAAGTGGATAAGGTATCAGAGCAGAAGTACCAAGGAGTATCCTAGTCATAACTGTGATTGATTCTTATGTATTCTTTTGCCAGTTATGTAAGAAATATTGCAAAAATAACAAAAAAAGATATTGCCCTTTTATTCTTTTGGCCTAGGTATATATCTGTCTAGATCTAATAGAAAACTACGACCATCAAAATGACACAATTGATAATGGAGTCACCTGGGAATCTGAACTAAAGAGCCTAGATGAAGTACTACAAAGTTGTAATCAGAATGTGGATTGTCTTCCTTCATTGACAGATTTTAAATCAGGTTTTTTTTGTCATTCTTTCAATTACAGAGAAATGTCAATTATATTTTTATTCTTAATGAAACTTTGACATCCTATTTTTTTAAATATTTGTGGGGGCTTTAATTTAATGTTTGTTTTGAAAAGGTAGAAAAAATAATTTCTTTATATCAAGTTTTATAACACTTTTTTTGAATATCAACTGTTTTCCTTAAGTAGAAGAAATATTGTGTATTCTCACCTTCATTGAAGATGCCATATTGTTATTGATATCTTTTGTTTTTTATATCATGGTTATTTCCTGATGTGTACCCCATTCTTGTAGAACACTCCCTTTTAAAAAAGAAAATTAAGACTAATTAATACACAGTATTCTGTATCTACTGTCCCCCAGCTCTCTTACAGGGAGAAGGGAAGTATATTTTATTATCTCTAGGAATTCTGTTGGTCATTGCATTTAATCTTGAGTTTAGCTGTGTTTTCATTTGCATTTGTATAGTTTTATATATTTATATGTCCATATATATATATGTGTGTGTGTGTGTGTGTACATATATATATATAAAGCTAGCATTGATATAGCATTTAAAGTTTTGCAAAGCACTTTTACATATGTGAACTCATTTTGGGGGTGGAAGGGTATTATGGTTCTCTTTTGAGTTTACTTTTTGCTACTGTGGAGAATTACAAGTGGTAAATGAAAGTGGTGTATCTACCATTTCTCATATAAATTATCAGAAAACACTTTTAAGAGGGGGAAGGTACATCCCGGTTTAAAGTTGGTCATAACTAGCTTTGATCTAACTTTATTTCATTATTTCAACTTGTTTAATTTGTGTTTATCACTAAGGCCCTGGAACATGGGAACAAAAAATTAAATCTGTCAGTGGATTGGTATGTGAAATGATGGGCTAATTAAATGGAATCATTAATAATTCAGTGCTTCAGAAATCTGTAATTTCTTTGATAAGGATATTTCCTTCACAAATTCTTTATTGCAACCTCCCTACAATTTATTAGTCTTTGAAGAACTATTTTAGCAATCTCTCCCCCACCAAAAAAAAAAATCATCCTGAGATCAACTTAGTAATGAGTTTCTAAACTTCACTAAGCTAATCCTCAGTAATCAGACATATACAGGCCATTACTGAGCTCCTACAATAAAATACTTCTCTGATGCCTTACTATAAGATGGTGGCAATCCTGGACCTCTGAAAACTTTGCTAGTGGGGCATAACTTTACTAGGCTCTATCAAATTGGAAATTCTTCAAGTATGACCTGATGGTGATAAGAAGGCATAAGTGAATAATTCTAGAATTCTTAAGTATAATAAGTCTATACTACTCTAAGCAGGACTAAAGTGAAACTAATTCTGAAATACCTCTTTTAAATATAATGTTCACTAAGTAAAGTCTACAGTCTCTCTTAGCAACCCATTTCTACAATATGATCAATTGCATTTCATAGCAGCATGTGATACTATAAGGGTGGTTGAAGGAAAAAGGTAACTCTGTGTTTAACAAATGTATAGACTTGAGAAGGAAAATTGCTGAGTGATGATAAAGTTCACTCTCTTCTGTCCAGATCCTTGAAGTCATCATCTGTGGAACTCGCCCAGATGTTTAGTACCTACCTTAGTCTTCTCCACCCCAACTTCTCTTCCCTTCAAATACTAATTTTCTAGTTCCTAATATCCTCAACTCACTTCCTCAACCACACGTAGGAGGTGGTCTTACTTTAGACACCACAGTGGCCCTATCCATACACCAAACCAAGTAAATTTTTGCCCCATGTGCAGAAAGCACATTATGTACATCATCTTATTTAAACCTTAAAACAATACTGTGAAGTAGGTACTCCAGTAGATCTGTGATGTCATTGATTCGAAAGTTCCCTCCAGTACTAGAGGTCCCAGACCTGCATACCAACCCTATTTGCCTTTTTTCCCTGTCCTCTCTTAAGTTCTTCACGGAGAATCCAGCCAGTGTGAAGGTGTTCCATCTCCCATAACTACTAAAGAAGTCCTGCTGGTCCTCTCATCTTCATCTAGGGAAAAATAAATGGGGTTCAGAGAGAAGTGACCTCTGTGGTTGTGAAACCATACTCGGGGGGGTTTTGAATCCAAGTCTTTCTACCCTCAGGTCCAGTACTCTAGCCACACACAGCATGTTAATAAAGAGGTAATACTTATGTAAAGAAGCTATATTTTTAGTTTGAGAATAGGTGGAGGCCAGATTCTTGCTCAGTGAATGACATATAGAGTAAGATTTGGCATATGATTTTTCCCAACAGTTTTATTCAGTGAATGAAATACTTATTTTGACATTAAATTTGTGACATTGGGAAAAGCTTTGACAGATACTTGAGAAATTAAATTTTATGACTGTAATGAAATAATCACTTGGAAGTGTAGATCTAGTAAACATTGAACTGTTAAATATTGATGAGAAAGATCTTAAGTATTTCAAGGATCTGTGATTGAATCAGTATGAATGCTCCTTCCCCTGATACAGATCACAGCCTTTGAGAGAGTATCTGCGCCCCCAAATTAATCAATTTGCAGCCAGCCTGGAAATTACTGTCTCTGAATATAGTTAGTGTTCTTAGACTGGCCCTCAGATAAAATGACATGTGGTTTAGTCTTGTCCTATTCTCACAATCTTTCTAGTTTGGAAGAACTCAGTAGAGCTTATGTTCTGCTTTAAGAACCCAGTATCACACCATGGCATCACAGTCGTGTTTTGATGGAAGAGAAAGTATAATATATTTGGCTTATAAAGCTTCCAGGAGAGTAAAACCCACATGCAGCCAGCCCTTAGTGCTCTATTCTCCTCCAGAGAAACTGGACAGAGGATGGAGCTAGGTGGAGATAGATGTCTGTCCTGTATATGGGGAAAGCAAAGGACTGCTGCTTTCTGTGGCATTTGAGAAACACAGAAAGTAGAATGCATGGGAATAAGTAAGCTATGCTCACATAGTGCCAGCCTGCCTTAGAATGAGTACTGTGTAAATAAATGTTAGCTGCTGCCATCATTAGTATTATCATTTCCATAGTTTTTATCTGGGCCTACACGTTCACTGTTCAGACTTGAAAAGGGGATTGGGAAAGTGGCAGTTTATTTCTGGAAATAACAGAAATCAGGACTAATACAAAGAAATATATGGGTCTTTCATATTTGTTAGGTAGTGGAGATAGTAGGTTTATATTATTTCCCTTTTATTCTCTCTTCAGAAATGCCTTGTCTTGCAGAATATAATGATGGTTTATGGTATCGAGCAAAGATTCTTTCCATCAAAGAATTTGATCCCCTCGCTATCTTGGTACAATTTGTTGACTATGGATCAACTGAAAAATTGCCAACAAGCAGGTGAAGTCAACATAATTATGTTTAGCGATAATCTGTTAAGGGCATCATCTTCCTTCCTTTCTCCAGAATATCTTTGAGTTCATAATTCTTCTCAGTTTTTTTTAAAATATTAAGTCATGGGGCAGCTAGGTGGTGCAGTGAGTAGAGCACCAGCCCTGGAGTCAGGAGGACCTGAGTTCAAATCTAACCTCAGACACTTGACACTTACTAATTGTGTAACCTTGGGCAAGTCACTTAACCCCAATTGCCCTGCCTTCCCCCATACAAAGTACTAAGTCATTACATGCTACATGTTTTAACAATCTGTTTCAGACTGCGTCAAATTCCTCTCCACCTTATGAAATATCCTGCTCGGGCTGTAAAAGTTCTTTTGGCTGGATTTAAACCTCCATTAAAAGATTCAGAAAAGACAAGAATTCCATATTGCCCCAAGTGGAGCATGGAAGCCATGTGGGCTATGATAGACTGTCTTCAAGGAAAACAGCTTTATGCTTCCTCGTTGGTAAATTTTTATTCTAATTAGCATTCTAATTAATTATTCTAATTAAGAGTTAAGAATTTTTCATAGTAATTTGGTATCATTGAATAATCTTATCTTAGGTGTCTTTTTCATAATTACATAGTACAGAGGTGTCAAACTCCTATGGCTGGAACCAGATTTAAATGTAATTGGGAAATGTTTTATAACAATATAGTACTACATAGATAATGTTAATTTGTGGTTTTCTGAGTCAGTATATAGAGCACAGGGATCCCTTACTATTTGAATTTGACATCACTGATACAGCACATAAAAGTATATTGATCTAGAGGTTTAATTTTAAGATATATTAGAAGTTATGTGACAGTCCTGTTTTAGTTACCCAAACTTGAAATTCATTTTTAAGTATTATGATCTGAATTTTGAATTCTTAAGAGCAGAAACAGTATCAGAAATCCCAAATAAGAAAAATCTCTGATTGCTTTTGTTAAGGTAAATGCCCATAGTTCCTTTGAAGCATAAAGCTTAGGAGATGTGGTAGGGGAAATAGGTTTATTTTAAACCTAATGTTTTTATATTCATGAAGTGTTTTCACTATATATGTGAAAGTTACGACATTCTTTGGAGTACATATAGGCCTGTTAAGGACAGAGCTTCTCAAAGATAATTTAAATCAAGTATCTGGATATAAATGTTTTTGAATACATTTATACATGTATATAGATACTATCCATCTATGTGTATATATGTGCACATATATATATGTGCACATATATATATATGCATATACACACTCAGAGAGATTATCACATAAGGCATTACTTACAGTAACATACATATAGAATGTTGGCATCAGTGTTGATGCCCAAGAAGGCTTTATGAGTGAAGCAGGATTTAGGTTCAGCATTTAAAGAATGGAAATTGGTAGAATAGGTTAACAGGGCTGTTGTACACAGAGTAAATAGCTTAGGATAGAATAAAGAGGAAGGGACGAAGTTGAAGAACTTGCTTGACAAACTCTACTTTTGTTTTAGACTCAGTCACCAGATTATATAGTGACCTTATATGAAGATGAACAATATCCAGTTCACATGTCATTAATAGAAATGGGACTTGCAGATTTAGATGAATGATGTAAGTATATATTATGCTTTCTGGCCTTTTTAACTAGCATAACTTACGATTAGTAACAGACATCAGTACCATGTATCATATCATTTTCCCTTGTTTCCTCAGAGAAATGGCAAGTGAGCTTGGTGGGAAATTCCCATCTCCTTTTGGATGCCTTTCCTGTGAAAGATAGCAGCACCAGTACTAAAGAGTGCCCACATCTCTAGATACCTTTTCTTGGAACATGTACAGCCATTACAGAACCAGGAGAAGCATGTGCCAGTAACTTTCAGCAGCTAGTTAGGCTAGTTCTGCACCTACACAAGGACTTACTAGAACCAGACTAGTACTCATATTTAGGGAAAAATTTCAGTTGACTGGACTAGATTATATATGTATATGTGCATATGTACATGTGAAAATACATTTTGTAATGTAGGTAATTGACTTGTCCAGCTGCACCTGTTTGCGTGTGAACTTAGAATATTAGAACAGGAATGAATATTAGTGGTCATCAATTGGGAAACAGGCCCAAAGAGGTTAAAAGACTTTTCCAAAGGTCACATTAAGGTAGTTTCAGAGACAGGATTTGAAACTAGGGTCTCATCCTCATCAAGAGTTTTTTTCCATGTTGCAAGCAATTGGACAAGCCTAAGCATCTGAGAAAATCCAAAGTTGTATGTACACACACAACAACATTTTATTTTTTAAACTCTAGGTGGATTGGATGTTTGCAACAATTCAGAAATGTTAACAAGAATAATGTTCAGCCATTAAAAGAAAAAGCTAATTTTAGTCAGGCTAATCCACAAAGCTTCATTACAGTACTTAATCTTATGGGGTTTTTTTTTGGAATTAGTCATATAAATGTTTAGGTCAAGAAACATTCACAAATGTAGGCTTTAAAATGTAGATGCACAATTATACCAGAGCTTTTGTTTTTCAGGTATATTCTATATCATGCTGAGCACATGTGGCAGCCCAGAAGAAACATTTTAGTTCAGGCTTTTTTTTGTTTAGTTTTTCAACATAATTTTCATATATTGTCCTCTGCGTTGGATTGTTAGGAATTCTTTTTAAAATTACTAAAGAATATACTTAATAAATGTTCTGAGTCTTTGTTCAGAAGCTTTCTTGGTTTATTATCAGTTTTTATTTCAGCATGTATATTGACATAAAATCTTATCAGAAAAATTTCCTTCCTTGTATTATGGTAGGCTCTCAACTGTGTAAATAAATGTAATGGTAATTGTCAATTTTCAGAAACTATTTGAAATCGACATAGTTTATGTAACTTAAGTCATAAATAATATTTGTCAGCTAGATGCTAGCCATATGTTGGTTAGGAAACTAAAAAAGTGCAAGTTTTTGTTCATGCTTTCCTAAATCAGTCAAAACGCAAGCAGCTAAGTGAGATAGCTTTTCTTTAATTTTAGTAATTATTGAAATAACATCTCATTTATTCACCATAGTTATAGGAATATCTTAAGTAATGAAATATTAATTATCTCCTGGGGTAGGCTAGTCTGTTTAGGATTGCACTCAATACTCTGATGTTTTTCCCTATTTTGAACTAACATCTATCCATTTGTCCTGTTTCTATTCTTCCTGCCCACCTCTCCCCACCCCTGCAAACAGCCATCAACCCTATCCTTAAAAAAAGGTCTTCAAACTTTTACCTAATTATTTTCATCCTAGTCGGACATGGTTTGGGGTCCCATCGCCAAAATATTGTCCTCTTTCGGAAATACTCCAGCTTGTCATTGTCTTTTCTAAGATTGTACTTGTGCTATCATTCAAGGTATTAATAAAACAGGATAAAGAACAAGACCCTTGGATACTCTGGTAGATGCAAGTTCAAGTTCCTATAACATAAGAGTGGCTTTGACACATAACCTGTCAGTTCTCTTGGGAGCATTGTTCCTAAGGTTGTAGTTTGTAGACAAAGTGACAACCTGCCTGGACTAGAAGGGAGTGTCTTCACCTGGGAGTTTCCTATCCCTAACCCTTCAGCATTTAATTTTTGAGTAGCCCTTCTCAGGCTTGATATTTAGATTCTTGAGCCTTGACTTACCCTTTCTGTGATATCTTGGAAAGTGATACCCTGTGTAAGGTGATGTAGTAGAGATCTAGTCAAATAAGCATTTAAGTGTCTACTACCTGCTGGACACTGCAGTGGGCCTCTAAGGATAAAGATGAAAGAGCCCCAGCTATCAAGGAGCTTCAAAGGAAGTGAAGGATTCCAAGAGCCCAGAGTACAGATTTCTATTTAAAAATTACATAACCATGGGCAACTTAATTATGCTTTCAAACCTAGGTTCCTTATCAGTAAAATCATTATGACGGAAGTTGTACTACCTCTTTCACACATGTATTATGAGGAAAGCCCTTTGTAACGTTTGAAGCAATGTAAAAAGAGTAGTTATCTCAGGACACATAAGAGTATCCCCATGTTTGGCTCCTTATTGCAGACTTAAAAGGTACAAGGCAGACTGGGACTCACCATTTTTTTAAAACCTCCTATTTATTTGACTGCAGTCTTCAGCCTGTGAGAACACAGGTAGTCAAGTTAATCCCTTATAAATCCCTTACAGTTAGCCTAATTTTTAGCTCTTGATCATTTTTACTGTTCTGTGCTTTTAAAAATAAAAATTTGCTAGCCTCAGCCCTATTCCACATGCTTGCATTTACAAAGAAATTGACTTCCACTTCATCACATATACTGTTGCCATTGTTTTAAGTCAATGTATTGCCAATACTTACTTCAATTTAAAGTCTAGCCCTAGAATTTTCATCTAGAAAAAAAGTCAATTATATAAATTTTATCTTCTGCTAGATGGTTTAATTTTCATAATTGTATTTTTTTGTCTTCCTTTCACCATTATCATTTTGTATAAAAATATCAACGCACAGGTAGGACAAGCTATAAAATTTAAACTTTATTTTAGATATCTGCAAACATCAAAACTTCTCATTTTATACACTATGTACAGATTGACAAGCTGCTATAGAATTTACAGAAATATACATTTTTAAAAGAAAGGAAATTGGTTGTCAAAGCACCACATACCACTTCATGATTAAGAAACAGTTTGCTACAACTTGGTGTCCATCAGAACATTACCATCTTTATCTTTAATTCTTACTCGACCAGACATGTACTTTGTTTCCTGGTGACCATTGGAATACACAGTCTTAACGGTGCCATCTGGATATTCCCGTCTCTTGAACTGGGGAGTGTGAAGTTCTCTTTGGCCATTGTTAAATTCTATTATTTTGTTGCCATCTCTGTTTTTAAAAAAACATCAATTTAGTAAAACTTCTCTTCCCTTTATGTGCAGAAGCTGCCACTACTTCAAACTAATAATTATATTAGCTCCCATTTTTTTTCTCTGTCTTTATCTTCTGTGGATGATTCCTCTTAGTCCTGCTCTCCTCCCCCCACAGCCAGTCAAGATTCGGTCCTCTCCTCTCTCTAAAAACTTTGCATGCATCTGTTTTCACTGTTTCAATCACCAGCCATGAACAATTTTCTATTTAGCTCTAGGCCTAATGTTACAGCTCCTTTTGCCTCTGTGCTTGATGCCCCACTGAAGTTCAACTAAGTTTATTTACTACATCTGCTTCACCACAAGCTCCCAGGATCTACTAGGCTCAAACAAAACAGCTCTGTGCTTATATCTCCTGTTCCTACTTAATAAATTCTGTTTTTTAAAAGACTATAGAAAGAATTGACACTTCCTTTCAGTTCTGATTATCACTGTCCAGACTTTTCTTTTAATGTCACACTTTGATTACCACATGCACCTACTGTGATCATCATGACATTTCTGCATCTATCTAGTCCACACCTACTACAAAACTTTATAATAGTGCCTATAATTTATCACATCAAATTCTAATCATGCCAGCTGTTAGGCCATCCTGTCACTACACACAAAAGTTTCTTTCCTAGGCTGACTTACTAGTACCTACTTCTAAGCCTCCCTGCTAAGCCATGTTCACTCTTACCTAATACCCAACTAAAATAAATATACTGTCAGGAAGCATTTGCTGACTGGAGTTTATCATTACTTTCTACAGTCATATATGCTCATACATTGTTTATATAGAATATTTATTTGAATACTGGGGTATGACATATCAACTAATCTCAAAATATATCTTAACTAATGACAACACATGACACTCGGAATACAGATTTGCAAATTTTTTTAGATGGAATGGGAATGAAGTTGTATAGTAAGAAAAGCCAAAGTGTAATTTCTAAACTACTAGTGGATTTAAGCAAGTCTTACTGTTGTACTCGAACAATGGTACCATCTGGGAAAATGCTCTCTTCTCTCCCATCTTCAAATAAATTTTTAATGGACTGGTCAGGAAATGTAATTTCTTTTCTTCCATCTGGAAAATGCTTTTCTAGTTTAAAAATATAGAGACAGACTATGAGTGTGTAACATCAACCTGCACTCTCATTTTGAATTACTTTGGGGAGCAGAAGTTAGAGAAGAAATTGAAGAAAAATCACAATTTTCACCTATTTGTCCACTTGCGAAATGTAAAACTTCCAGTCCCTCTGGATAAGTGGTGTGAGTGGTCTCAGTAGCTGCATAGTAGTAAATCTATAAAGGGGAAAAAACCAATATGATTTGCTCATACTGTATAAGTCTGTACATAATATACATGCATATAGGTCTATACAAATACATATAGATCTGTGTTTGTGTGTGTGTATATTAAACATAAAGGGGTAGAAAATATATCTTTGGAAACATACCACTCTTTCATCTGGCATGACTTTTTTCACATCCCCATTGAAAAAAGTAATAGTGATAGTTTTTCCATCTGAACTCACTTCTTTCCGAGTGCCATTTGGAAACAAGATAACATGGCAACCACTTTTTAAAACCTTTTCAACCTAAAAAAAAAAGGATAAAGGTGATTTTATTCCATCTAGTTCAGATAATCATGGCAGTATCCTAATTTTGAAATTATAAAATCAAAACAGTTTCTGTTCTGAAATTCTCATCATTCTACAATCATGAGACCTAGAACTGGAAAGGACCTCAGAGATATCATCCAGTCTCTTATTTTACAAAAGCAACTTGGCTATGAGCACACAGGAAGTAAATGAGAAAACTTCTATAAACTGATCTAATATATATGATCATTTGTTCTGTCTTTCCCAATTACATGTGGTAGTACAAAAATTCTTTAAGTTATCCATCCACCTGCTTGTGGATATGTGCATGTATAAATAGGTAATCTCAAAAGGAAAGTTTTAACAGGAAAGGCCCTGTGCAGAAGGAGGACTTGAGCTGTCTTCAATGAGCTCTGAGATCATTTTCATGCCTTCAGAATCATCATCTTAGATGTAGCTTGTGAATCAATCCCAATTTGACATCTCTTATATGTATGTTAGCTCTAATCCAGCTGTTTTTCTTGTCTTTTTTTCCCTCCTCAGTGGTATTTCTACATCTGTAAGCACATCTAGGATTTGATTATATTGTCCAAGTATGGTGACTTTGCCATTCTTGATGAAAAAAGCTTGTTATAAAAATCTTTGCAGCTCTTTTTTTTTAGCCTTTCAACTGCTCTAGTTTCTTCCTTTAATGACCTTGCTTAGTAGAGTCTCTTGCCCTCTTTAACTGACTCCACTCTGCTGCTTTCTGCTTTATCTGGGATAGTGCTCAATCTTCCACCATCCTTCTTAAGATAAATAATAATAATAAATAAGATAATATTCCCCTCAGTCTGGAAAGTCAGGTGTTTTCTGATCATAGCATTTGTGGCTCATCTGGTGTCTTTATATCTACAGCAGTAAAACATCTGTGTACAACTATTAAAGTTTTGTCCTTCTATTATCAATTTTCATTATCATTGTCTTGGTCAATATAGTTATTTCAATTGCATGAGTTTTTTCCCGTTTCTGTTATTCTAGAGTTAACATAAATTTTAGTCAGTGGTCTGTATACAGCAAAATCAGCAAGGAAAAAAAATCATTTCCTGTCTGTTAAAATGAAATCAGTTTTATTTTTTATGATATTTGGTGATTGTGTTCATCACCAAGCAGTTCTTCTCTTGAAGAAAATGTTCATGAAATATCAGCACAGGACTTTACTCTGTGTAAGACTTTGATCAAAACATACAAAAAAACAGAGGGATTTTCTTAAAGCTACATTACTTTTCTCTTTCTGTCTATTTCTCATCCTTCTCACCTACTCCCCATCTTTACATTGAAATCACAAAATATACTGATTAAATCTGGAGGCTCTTTTTGAGTTTTTGTAGAATTTCTCTGTCATTTCAATATGCAATAGACATTGGTAAATACATCCCAATTTCTGGATGGCAGTCTCTCTCTGATACTAGTAATGAGCACTGCCATACAAGATGATAAAATATTTGAAGAAATTATGTTCCTTGTTATTTGGGTGCACGATAAAAACCAACTGTGCCATTGCTGTAAGAAAAATTCATAAGCCAGTCTTCCATTTCCCTGCAACTTCCTTTTTTCTGTTTTCGAGTGAGAGCGTTAAGGTTGATATAATTTAGTTCCTCCATTAGTTATGCTTGGTTGTTGGTCAGAGAAAAGGATTTCACATTGAAGAGTACCAACTTCTAAGATCCTATAGGATAGGAGCCGTTAATTTTTCTTTGAATTCCCAGAGCCTAGCATAGTGTCTGGCATAAATAAATGCTTGCACCCTTAGTTCCCTGTTTCTGCACCATCAATGCAGAAGCAGAAGGGGGTTACACAGGACTGAAGGCCATTTTGTACTTATACTGAGGAAGGCTAGGGCCAAAAAATATATAACCAACAGGCCAAATGCCTAGTGCTGCACTACTACATACTTAGCTAGGTAAGTCTTCAAAAAGTAGATTGTCTTGCGAAGACCATGGATTCAAAGAAAGTTTTTTCAATGTGGCAGAACCTACCATACTATGTATTCAGATAGTATACCTCAAAGTCATACTCTGGTCCTCACCCTGGGTTTATACATCACTTAAAATGTTTTAAGTGTTGTCATTACAAAAGGTGAGGGGAAAATAGACTTATCCTATGTAGACAGCTCCAGTAGACAGAATTCAAACAAATGCATAAAAATTAAAGGAGAAGGAGCTCTGAAACACAGCTGGGGCAGAGGAAACCTTATTAGGTGGTAAACTCCCTATCTTGGAGGTTAAGAAGAAGGCTATATGATTACTTGTTAGAGATATTATAGATGGATCAAGTCTTCCATCCAAAGCAGGAATAATATCTATCTCTAAGATTCCTTCTAACTTTGAGATTATTTGACAAACTGCCCCTCTTAAATTGCAATCATATTGTTGTACCATTATCAAGACTCATGTTTCAGTTTTCATTAAGAAGGGTTGAAGAGTTGTGCATAGCACTTAATAATTCTCAGAGATATCTCTACTCATGCTTTCCCCAAATATTTAAACAAGCTACTGCTGACAATTATAGCAGCCTATAAGGGAGAGATGATAGAAATAAATATAGTAATTTTCTCTCATATTTCTTCAGCAGATAGGGATTCAAACTTTCAAGAAAATTGTAATTTTTTACCTTTCCATCAGGATGATTGATTTCTCCATGAATTTCTTCTTCTTGTACTTTAGAATCAGGAATAGGGCATATAAGAGGTTCAGATATTTCATTGGGTATGAGCTAAAAAATATAAGATCTGATCAGTAATCTAAAGAATATATAAAGTATCACATAGGAAGGGAATAAGCATACACACACACACACCCTGCACCTACTGTGTGCCAGGCACTCTGCACAGTACTTTACACATATCCCATTTGATCTTCTCTGGGATATAAGTACTGACATCTTCATTTTGCAGTTGAGGAAACTGAGACAAATTAAGCGACTTGCCCCGGTTCACACAGCTACAAAGTGTCTCTGAGGCTAGATTTGAACTTAGGTCTTACAATACCACATCTAGTGTGCTCTCATTCACTGTACCACCTAGCTGCGAAATTACATGAAATTATTGTATATTATGCTAAGCCCCACCCCCCCAACTGAGGTAGTTTACAGATTAAATTTACCTATGTTTACCATAAAATGACACATACTAGGTTCTAAACACCAGATGTTTTTAACCAGTTAACAAAGGCAGGTGTTCTTAACTTCTGTGTGTCATGGATTTCCTCTGGCCGTCTGATGAAGACTGTGGACTCCTCAGAATGATGGTTTTAGATGTATAAAGTAAAATACATAGGATTACAAAGAAAACCAAGTATAGTGATGTACAATCATCAAGATATTTTAACAAAAAATTTTTAAAAGTCTAAGACCTCCTAAGGGAAAGATGTAATATTGCAGGCACCATGACCCATCTGTCTTTACAAGGAACTAAACCTCATGATCAATGGAACCTTCTAACCACCTCCACCTCAAAATCCAGTTTAACTCTTGAACTAGATCCTTTGGAAATAAAGCTGTGATATGGGCCAAAGCTGGTGGAATACTGAGACTAGAACCAAGGGACACTTCATCAAGAGGCGAAGATGTCAACCACATAAGACCTACACTGACCTGCTACGTCCTGCAGTTGTCGGCTGGGCAATCAGTGAATAGAGAACTAAGCCTGGGTTCAGATCTGGCCTCAGACACTTACCAGCTGTGTGACCCTGGGCAAGTCCCTTAACCACATCTTAAAATGAAGACGATAACAGTACCTTCCTCCCAGAGCTATTAAGATCCAATGAGGTAATAATTTTAAAGTGCTTAGCACTGTGCTTGGCACATAGCAGTCACTATATAAATGCTTAATCTTTTCCCCAGCCCTGCAGAAATCCCCAGGTTTGCTTAACACAACAGTTGCAGAAGTTCCAAGTTTGCTCAGAATAGAACTAACTATAGTGCAGAGAAATGTACTAGCAAGTTCAGCCCTGGTATTCACTGTTTGAAATTTCAGGAAGCTCTCAGTATCCTAGGAAAAGAAAATGTAACTAAAGGGTCCAAGAAGCACATGTTGGAAACCAACTAGTTTTACCTTGATAATATGACTTCATGGCAAAGATTATATTACATTAGATTTACTAAAACAAAAGCCAAGGGTAATCCTGCAAAGGAGCGCACAGCATGTCCCTGGTATCGATGGAATCATGTTAAAAGTAAGCCCAAAACAAGTACTGTAAAGGCAAAATTCCATGCCAAAGCTTTCCAGTTTCCAGAAGGACTCAGATCAACTTCAGCTCCAGCCCCTCCACCTCACACCAGCAACTTTTGACCAAGCTCCCTAAAGCCACCTATCGCTTCTTCAAAGGCCTCCCAGGACAACTCTGAAACACCTATGCCTCTCTCAAGGGACTTTCCCCCTCCACTGATACTCAACTTGGACTTCTTTCTCAAGGATTAGCATACTTCGAACCCCTTTTACTCTCCCTGTCCTCCATGATACCGGCCTTCCAGTTGCTGAACAAAACCATTTCCCCATCCCAACTTTCTTTCTCTTATTCCCATCTACCCAAAACCTGTTCCTTTTACATCCCACTCTAGATCTGCCCAACCCTTCCACTGTGCCCCCTGGAATACCTGTTCCATAATTTAACTTCCTTTAACTTTTTCTTTCTCCTCCCATCTTTTGAAATTCACTGAGACCCTGTTGCCTCCCTGGCCACCCTTTACGACACTAGCTATGCTTTTTCTTACACTCAACTGGCATCCTCTCTTCCTCTGTGATTTACATTATCCACCTCCAGATCAAATATAAAATCTTTTTTGGTGTTCAAAGTCCTTTATAACCTAGCCCCTCTTCCAGTCTTCTCACACTTTTTTACACTTAAACCGTCTCATCCCACCCCCATGTACTCTATGATCTAGTGACCCTGGCTGCCTTGCAGTTCTACCCTTCCAATTCTCTACGTTATCACCAACTGTCCCTCATGCATAGAATGCTCCCTCCTCATGTCTACCTTCTGGCTTCCTTCAAACCCAGCTAAATTCTGACCTTCATCAGAATGCCCTTCCCATTCCCCCTTAATTCTATTGCCTTCTCTCTGTTGATTATCTCTAATTTCTCCTGTAAATGGCAAGTTGGTACCTAGTTGTTTGGGTGCTGTCTCTGCAATTAAACTATGAAATTCTTGAAAGCAGGGCATTTCTTTTGCCTTTTTTGTACTGCACACATTAGCATAATAGCAGCACAGAGTAGGCACTAAATATCTATTGACTATCCAAATTTATCACCCAGTCCACATCCTGGTGGCCAATATCTACTGACCCCCAAGTCATCCTTTCTTCTTTCTCACTGAGTTCAGTGCCTGGCACACTGTCTTCCTATCCATCCCCACTTCACTATATCTACTGATGGTCCCTTAAATACTCTAACTTCCTAGTTCCTCAGTATGCTCATTTCCCTTGACTGATTTCTCTACTCCATCCTGGCTGCATAAAGAGAGGGCCACATGGAAGGGCGGAGCCAAGATGGCAGCTGGAAAGCAGGGACTTGGGTGAGTTCCTCCCCACGTCCCTCCAAAACCTATAAAAAATGGCTCTGAACAAATTCTAGAGCTACAGAACACACAGAATAGCAGAGGGAAGCAGGGCACCAGCCCAGGACAGCCTGGATGGTGGCTGGGTAAGGTCTATCCTGCAAGGAGCTGGGAGCAGAAAGGAGCAGGGCCCAGCATGGGCTGCACCCAGACCAACCAGAACAGGCCCTAGCACCCTGAATCAGTGAGCTGTGGCAGTTACCAGACTTCTCAACCCATAAATACCAAAGAGAACAGAGAAGGTTAGTGGGAAAAGCTGCAGGGACAGAGTGAAGGAGTTCACAGTTCGGTCACCACCCCGGGGGGAGCGGGGGAGGTGCAGCTACAGAACTACAGCTGCAGTTGCTTCTGGCCCCAGGCCCACCTGGTGGGAGGAATTAAGTGGCTGATCAGAGCAGGAGTGCAGAGCCTGCTTAAGATCTGAATCCACTCCGGGTTGGTGGTTCTTGGGGGAGCAGGAGTGCTGGTGTGGCAGAACTGGCTGTATAGAAATAACTGAAAACAACAGCACATCCCCTCAAGCTTGGAACAAAGTACTCACTACTCTACAAGCAGCCATACCCCGATGAAAAATTTAAGGGTCTAGTAGTTGGCTGGGAACATGGCCAGGCAGCGAAAACGGACTCTGATTCAGACCCAGACTTTGGAATCTTTGGTGACAGAGAAGATCAAAACATACAGCCAGAAGTTGTTGTCAAAGTCAAAGAGCCTACATCAAAAGACTCCAAGAAAAATATGAATCAGTCTCAGGCCATAGAAGAGCTCAAAAAGGATTTGGAAAAGCAAGTAAGAGAAGTAAAGGAAAAATTGGGAAGAGAAATGAAAGTGATGTGAGAAAATCATGAAAAACAAGTCAATGACTTGCTAAAGGAGACCCAAAGAAATACTGAAGAAAATAACACCTTAAAAAATAGACTCACTCAAATGGCAAAAAAGCTCCAAAAAGCTAATGAGGAGAAGAATGCCTTAAAAGGCAGAATTAGCCAAATGGGAAAGGAGGTCCAAAAGACCACTGAAGAAAATACCACCTTAAAAATTAGATTGGAGCAAGTGGACGCTAGTGACTTTATGAGAAATCAAGATGTTATAAAACAGAACCAAAGGAATGAAAAAATGGAAGACAATGTGAAATATCTCATTGGAAAAACCACTGACCTGGAAAATACATCCAGGAGAGATAATTTAAAAATTATTGGACTACCTGAAAGCCATGATCAAAAAAAGAGTCTAGACATCATCTTTCAAGAAATTATCAAGGAGAACTGCCCTGATATCCTAGAGCCATAGGGCAAAATAGAAATTGAAAGAATCCACCAATCGCCTCCTCAAAAAGATCCCAGAAAGAAAACTCCTAGGAATATTGTCACCAAATTCCAGAGCTCCCTGATCAAGGAGAAAATACTGCAAGCAGCCAGAAAGAAACAATTTGAGTATTGTGGAAACACAATCCGGACAATACAAGATCTAGCAGCTTATACATTAAGGGATCAAAGGGCTTGGAATATGATATTCTGGAGGTCAAAGGAGTTAGGATTAAAACCAGTAATCACCTTCCCAGCAAAATTGAGTATCATGCTCCAAGACAAAATATGGACTTTCAATAAAATACAGGACTTTCAACCTTTCTCAAGGAAAAGACCAGAGCTGATTTGACTTTCAAACACAAGAATCAAGAGAAACATGTAAAGGTAAACAAGAAAGAGAAATCATAAGGGACTTACTAAAGTTAAACTGTTTTGTTTACATTCCTACATGGAAGGATGGTGTGTGTAATTCATGAGACCTTTCTCAGTATTAGGGTAGTTGAAGGGAACATACATAGATATAGATATATACACACATATATATAGACAGAGAGCACAGGCTGAGTTGAATATGAAGGGATGATATCTAAAAAAATAAAATTAAGGGGTGAGAGAGGAATATATTGAGAGAGGGAGAAAAGGAGGGACAGAATGGGATAAATTATCTCACATAAAAGTTGCAAGAAAAAGCAGTTTGTTGGAAGGAAAGAAGGCGCAGGTAAAAGAGAATGAGTAAATCTTGCTCTCGCTGGATTTGACTTGAGGGAATAACATACTCAATTGGGTATCTTACCCCACATGAAAGTAGGGGGAAGGGGACAATAGAAGGGATGGCAGATAGAGGGAAGAAGTAATTAAAAGCAAACAGTTTTGAAAAGGTACAGGGTCAAGGGAGAAAACTGAATAAAGGAGGACAGGATAGGAGAGAGGGAAATAGTCTTTCACAATATGACTATTTATGGGAGTGTTTTGCATAATGATTCATGTGTGGCCTATGTTGAATTGCTTGCCTTCTTAGCGATAGTGGAGGGGGGGGGTGAGGGAAGAGGGGAGAGAATTTGGAACTCCAAGTTTTAAAAGCAGATGCTCAAAAAAAAGTTGTTTTTGCATGCAATTGGGAAATAAGATATACAGGCAATGGGGCATAGAAATCTATCTTGCCCTACAAGAAAGTAAGGGGGATAGGGATAGGGGGAGGGGGAGGGGGTTGACATAAGGGAGGGCAATGAGAATATAAGCCATCTTATTGTGGAGGGAGGGTAGAAATGGGGAGAAAGTTTGTAACTCAAAATCTTGGACAATATTGAAAACTAAAAAATATTAAATACTAAAGTATAGAATTCAAATAAAAAATAAAGAATTTTCTTTAAAGAAAAAAAAAAGAATCCTGATTATAGCAGTGTCAAATAGCAGCTCATGTTCATCTAACCCTTTTGAGGTTTGTCTCTATGCTGTATCACTTAGTGGCTTCATTGCTTCCAATGCATTTAGTTATGCAAAGGATTCCCAGATATGCAGATATGTATATACAGCTCTAGTCTTTGACCTCCAAACTGGATATCTCAAATTCCCCATGCCCAGAGCAAAACTCATCTTTTTTCCCCCAAACTCTCTCCCTTCTAAACTTAGCTATTACTATTGAAAGTGTCACTGTTCTCCTGGTTTCCCAGGTTCACAGCCACTACATCCTCCTCACTCTTACTGATCTCCACCCCTCCCCCCCAATATGCAGTGGGTTCACAAATCTTGTCATTTCTACCATCATGTAACTACATCTCTCATATACATTCCTTTCCCTCCACTCACAGAGCCACCAAGTTAGTTCAAGTACTCATCATCTCTCACTTGGATAATAGCAACAGTCTTCTAATTGGTCTCCCTGCCTCAATTTTCTTCCCCATTTCAATCCATAGTCAGCTGCCTACAGCATAGGTCTATGTCCCTGGAGCTCAGTAAACTTCAGCGACTCTCTATTATCTCCAAAATTAAAGTCCTCTTCTTGCATTAAGGTTCTTCCATAACCTGACCCCTTTCTCCCTTTCCAGTGTTCTCACACTTGACTTTCCTCACTCCCACCCCCATACTCAATAGTATAGCAATATTGGCTTGATGTTCCTCCAATATGGTGCTCTATCTCCCATCTTTTGTATCCTTTGTGTTTGGGATGCTCTCCTTCCTCATCTTTACTTCTTGACATCCCTGAGCCTCTCTCAAGACTCAGCTCAAAGGCCAGCTCTTCGAGGAGGCCTTCTCAGTCACCCCAGTCACCAAAGCCTTCCTCTCTAAGATTACTAAGATTCCTTCTGCTCTATATTTATTGTGTGCAGGAATTTAAATTTCCAAGGTGGCTTCCACATTCGGATGTGAGCTCCTTAAAGGTAGGGACCATTTTTGTATTTTTTTCCTTTCTTTGCCCCCCAGTGCTTAATACAATACTTGGAACATAGAACTGCAAAAAAAAAAAAATGCTAGATTAATTAAAGCTAAATTTTTAAAAAGCCTCAGCAGAACCCTTTATTAACTTACCCACTTAATCACTTATCTCTTTAGCCACTAACTTTTTTTACTCTTTCAAGGCAGGTAGGTAAGGAGGTTAATTCCAACACCAATCCATTCATATCTATATACATTAAGATATTAAGCCACTACAAAATTCACCTGTTTTTTATCTGAATTACTTAGATCATGAACCCGGTGCTGACTTGGTCTCCGAGGCAGATTTCCTGTTTTTACCAGAAAAAAAAGTTACATTAAAAATAAAGTTGGTAACATAAAAAAGTCTCCTTTCAATTAAAACAGGCTCATATTAAATACATGCACTTATTTTTTAAACAAGTCTTTTCTGTCTTAAAAGTGCAGCATAAAAAAAATAGTGTGGCATACTTGCTTAAGCATCTTTAAAACTTTGGCATCTGACATAGAATCATTGATTTAGAACTGAAATGGACCTCAGAGATCACAACATTTAAGACCCTCATTTTAAGCTGAAGGAACTGAGGCCCAGAGAGGTGGCCAACAATAAACTTATCTATATAGTACAAGTGCATGATGATGATGCAGTTGTCAGAACATCAATTTATATCAAATTTAGAAGACTGGCAAAAATCCCTTCTTTAAAAATTGCCTTTATGTAGCATAGAAGAAAAGTTGTTGGGCTGATAGCTTAAATAAAAATCAAACATCACACAGCACATATCACTGAAGACAATAAAACTTATTGGGAAACAGAGGGACCACAAATACTTGTTTACACTGCAATAGAGAACCTTGCTTAAATAGCAACCTTTGGTAGAGGGATAGAGTTAGCTACCATGTAGCTTCACACAGTATCTAAGCCAGGTCTTCTAAGTCCAGATTTTATCAAAAAAGACTAGTGCTTTTTGGTACCCCACATGATACCTCTCTCTATGGCTGTTTTGTTTTTTTTTTTTCTGTCATGAGCTTCCACATGAATTAACCAATTTCATTTTCAAAAAGTACTAGTTTATGAATTCCATCTAGTTATGATGTAACCAGATCCAAACTGCAGCAAATAAGACCAGGAAATTTATTTAAAGAATAACTAAGGATCTTTCCAAATGCATTTAAGCAACAGATCTTCTTTTACAACTTAGTTGTGGACACCATTCTCCCTGTCTCTCCTGCAATGTTATAGGAAATCACACATGCTTTAAAAGAGGGAATATTCCAGGCTTAAAAATAGAGTATGAGAAAAATTTGATTTGGGGACTTTCCATCATAAAAAATGTTAAGTTTTTTATATACTTTGCTAGAGTCGAGGTCATAGAATTTTAGTGCTGCAAGGGACTTTGGTGATCTTTTAGTTCAAACCCCATCATTTTAGAGATAGGAAACCGAAGCCTAAAGTGGTGAGAGCCTTGCCTAACGTCCCAGATATGGTATCAGATTCAAGATTCAAACCCTTGTCATCTTACTCTAAATCAAGTTCCCCTACACCCAACACCCTCCTGTATTTGTTTCTCTTCTTCCCTATTTGACTATAAGCTGCATAAGGGCAGAGACTGTCCTTATCCCCTATATTCACCATACCAGCTAGCCTAGTGCATTGCACACAGCACGTTCTGAATAAATGTCTGTCCAGTAAATGTTGCTACACTTAATCAAAGGTCCTTTTCAAGTCTTGAAGTGGAACATGAACTATAATTGTCAATCCATACACAGAGAACAAAGACAAGAAGCAACTCTCCTGATTCCTAGACTGAGTCTACTTTGCAAGACTATTTCACCTTTAATGA
Organism: Trichosurus vulpecula; assembly: GCF_011100635.1. Lineage (NCBI taxonomy): Eukaryota > Metazoa > Chordata > Mammalia > Diprotodontia > Phalangeridae > Trichosurus > Trichosurus vulpecula. Next base: position 178,397,534 of record NC_050574.1, read on the forward strand.
ATAATCTAATTTGATTTATTTTCCACTTAGAAACTAGTAAATGTAAGAAATGTCTGCAAAAAACTAAAATACATGCAAAGTTGTTCACCTTTCAGACTTTCCAGTTATAAAATCTGTCTAAGGTTCTCTCCTAGTCTAAATCCTTAGGGGGAAAGGGGAGAGAGCTAAACTTGTTTAATTCTGTTTTTTCTCATGTACACACAGAACACTTAAGTTTACAAATTACTCAAAACATAAAATTATCAAGTTTCTTATAGCTTAAATGAGTAATTTTAGCAAAAAGGGGTTTTTATCAGCTGTCCATTAGCAATACTCCTTTAAGAATCTTGATTATGGGCAGCTAGGTGGCGCAGTGAGTAGAGCACGGCCCTGGAGTCAGGAGTACCTGAGTTCAAATCCAGCCTCAGACACTTGACACATTTACTAGCTGTGTGACCTTGGGCAAGTCACTTAACTCCAATTGCCCTGCCTTCCCCACTGCAAAAAAAAAAAAAAAATCTTGATTATAGCAATGCCAAATAACAGCTCACATTTATATAACCCTTTAGAGGTTTACAAAGCCCTTTAGACACCCACTGTCCAATCTGAGTCTCATAAACCCTGTGAGGTAAGTGCTCTTGTTATCCTCTGCTTTACAAACAAGGAAACTAAGAAGCTGAATCACTTGCCAAGAGAGACATGGCTAGTGTATGTCTGAGGCGAGATTTGAAGCCAGGACTTGCTGACTTCAGCACTGATGCCTTCTGCCGCACTGGCTCTCTAGATGAAGCAGATACATCCACTCGTTTCTTACAGAATCTCAGCATTAGAAGGGCTTTTGGTGGCCATGTAGTCCAAACCATCTATATCTGAAAATGGTCATATGTATCTGACAAGTGGTCATATAGCCTTTGTTGAAAGCCTCCAGTGAGGGAGAAACCATTTTCTCCCGATGGAGTCCATTCCACTTTTGAATAGCTCTGATTGTTATAAAGTTTTTCCTTACATGGAGTCTCTATTTGCCTCTTTGTTGGTCTGGCCCCTAGGGGGCAAGCAGAACAAATTTAATCTTTTTTCCAATGACAGACCTTCAAATATATGAAGGCAGTTTACCTCTCTTCTTAAGTCTTCTCTTCAGACAAAAATCTACAATTATTTAAAATAATCTTCATATAGCCCTTTGCCATCCTAGTTACTGATCTCTCATTTGATCCTCATAACAACTCTTGAGAGGTAGGTGCTATTATTATCCCCATTTTACAGATAAGGAAACTGAGGCAGTCAAGTTAAGTGACTTGCCCAGGGTCACACAGCGAAAAAAAAGTGTCAGAAAGGGCAGATTTAAACTCAGGTCTTGACTTCAGGCCCTCCACTACACCACCGAACTGCCTCCATTCTTCTTTAAGAGATTTCAAAACTATAAGCAATGAAATCTATCAGTCACTATTAGAGTACAGGTCTGCTGATCAGGGCCAGAAAGATACATTTTACTAGACTTATTCCATCTATTAAAAGTCCTAGAGGCATGCTTAGCTTGTCTCATTGGCCATTTAGCTATTCCCTCCTTGACCCAATCAAAGTTCACACCTTGTTAAGAAATTACTAGATACAAAACCATCTTGTTACACATTTTAAATTTCATCAAGTCAGGCAACTAACTAATTCAACTGAGGTGCTTGAGCCTCCTTGTGATTTCATGGATTGCTTCTTAACAGGACAAAAATTAAGATTTATGTCAAAGATTAGCATTTCTTAAACTATATTCTGTGGAGCTCACAGTCAATCTTTTTGCTGTTCTGTCTTTGTAGTTCATACACAGTTTCTCCATCTAAAAAATTCAGAGAACTATCACATTATTAAAAAGTTGTCTTCTTAAAGATCTGACTCAAATCAGGCATCATGACTGTGTGTACTTAGTTGATTATACTGGCATAATGAAAAATGTTTATATTCTCAGTCAAGTTGAGGGGAAGAGGGGATATTTGTTTTATTAACTGTAAATACTTTTTTTGTACTTATGTCTCCTGTGGAAAATTAGCTAAAATCAAGAAGATTCAAGAAACAATAAGGAAAAGTATTAAAAATACACCTCGTTCAAGCACCAAATCCCAAAGAAGTAAAACAAGACTATATGGGTGATTTCCCTGCATGGTGTTGTTATCAAATGGCTAAAAACAACTGCATGCTTCCAGCAAAATTACAAAGCTATTTACCAACAGAATATGACAAAATTTAAAATGACATTCTCAAATTCTCTGACCAAAAAAACTTTGAAGTAAAAAGTAATAGTTTTTCAAGATAGTAGCTTATGTAAAGTGGGTGATGAAAATAATAACAAAATTTTAAAAAACTGTTAAATTAGTCTTGTGGTATACTTACAATAAGCAATTAGAAACCATTTCAGAAGATTTTAATAAAAGGGAGCTGATGACACTTTGTTAAAGAAAACAGGTCCAGAAAAATAGTTTTAAAGAAATGAAAAAAGAGCTGGCAACAGTAACAGAAGAACTCACAAACATTTGCAAATGTGGATTTAAGCATTATCAATTTACACTGCATATTATCTTGTCTATACATAGTTATTTGTACAATGTATTCCTCCATTATGATGTGAATTCCTTGAGGGCAGGGATATAATTTTACTTTTATTCATATCCCTGGGGCTTAGCACAATGCCTAAGCACTTAATAAATGCTTGATGGCTGAGAGGTTTTATTGTTATTAAAAAAATCCGAACTCAAACTCAGACAAGGAGAAGAGTTTCAATGCTACAAAAAATTTGAAACCTTAATTCATAAAATAGATCATTAATAGGTGAATACCTAACAGATCATGATAAGTTTCTGCTAAGTTTTTTTATAATACACATATATGCTTATGGCCTACCCATAAACCATTTCATACCTTGTCCTGGTGAATGATTTTTCTTGTATTTTTCCATCTGACTTGAAGATAAGTTCTGACTCTTCTGAAAGCCTAACAATGGATTCTGTAATCATATTACATATACATGCATATGTATTACATAAAAAAGAAGAATGCTTATTTTTTTAATGGTGAACAATCTGTGACAAAAATTTTAGAAATCATTTTGTTCATTTTATTTTCAGATCTATTACAGTCAGATAAGTAGTTTGATTTTCTTTTTCCCTACACAATACTCTAAAAAGGAGATTATTCACTCAATTAACAAATCCCTCAATTTTGACCTCAATTTTAAGATTTAAATGTCAATTAATTGATTTTTAAAATCTTATATCAGGCTCAACAGAAAAAACATACCTTCATTTTAACTACAGATCATAATTAGCAATGTTGGAATCCAAAGTTTGTAACAATTATAAAAACCTGTTTTTAAAAACTTTTCATTGTATTGGGATTAAATTCTGAATAATATATGTGATCAGTAAAAATTAAGTATAAACTCACTGTAGACTCTTCTTTTTTCACAGAAATCAGGGGATGTTCATTCTTTAAGTTGTATTCAATAGCTTCTGCTTTTTTCCAGGCTTCAAGTCGAAACCGTTCCATTATTCTTATCTCTTCCCGAAGGTCAGTGTTCTCTTTAGCTAATGTTTCTATCTGGCTTTTAAGGCGACCATGTGTATTTGACCACTTTATCTCTTTTCGCTTCAACTCTTCCTGTAAATCTGCTATTTGTTGTTTTAAAGCCTTCAAAAGAGAAGCAAGCATTCAGAAGTGCTCAATAAACTCAAAACGACATTTTTTGTTAACAAGCTGCTATAGTATAAATAGATCCTAAGTGACAAAGACATGCATGTAAACAGATTGAGCATTTATCCAAGGAATTGTTAGGTATTATGGGTATACATGAAAAGGTTTAGGACAAATGGTATCTGCCAACCACATTGTTTGTAAACTAGGCAGGGAGAGAAGAAACATACAAAAATAACTAGTACAAAAAGTCCTGTATATATTAAATATCAAATAGCAGTGATACAGGAATTCAGAAAAAAACAAGAACACTTTTAGCTGGGGAAATTATGAAAGATAAACTAAAACCAATCTAAGTTGGCCCTGAAAGACTTTGATCAGCAGATCGATAAGAGATTTCAGGTAAGGGAAACAGTTTGAGCAAAGGCCCAAGAAGGCAAAGCACAATATTCAAGGGCATAAAGAGTAATATATCAGCTTTGCTAGAGAAGCAGGATCCTGTAGAAACATTATACAACATAAACTAGAGAAGGTAAGCTGAAGCTAAGGCTTTGAATTCCAGGATAAAGGGTTTGGACTTTAGCTGGTTGGCAGTTAGGTTCTGAGTGGAGCAGTTTTAAAACAAGGAAATTTTAGAAAGAAAAATCTGGCAGCAGGACAGAGTTAGGAGACAGTGACAGGGAAAGGACCAGACATATAGAGCAGTTATAAGATTATTGCAATAGTCAAGTTATGAACTGTGGATGGTGACAGTGGAAAAGAAAAGGACAGAGATATATGGAAGACAAAGAAGACTCGACTTGATTACTAATTAAATATAGAGGGTTGAGAGAATGGGAAAAGTTGGAAAAATCAGTCAGCAAGCATTTAAGTACCACTGTGTGCCAGACACTAGGTGCTGAAAAGACAGACAAAAATGAAGCAGTCCCCTACTCCCATAAAGAAGCTTATGTTCTAATGGGGAAGATATCAGGTACATAAATCTGTAGGTTAAAATTTTGGTGGGAAGGGCACTGGTGGGATAATCATGGCTTCATTAAAGAAGGTAGCACGTGAGAAGTGAGAAGAGTTTTGAAAGGAACCAGGAGGTACAAGAAGTGGACAGCATTTCCTGGTATGGGATACAGCCAGTAAAAGGAACAGAAATGGGAGCTGGAGGACCATATGAAAACAGCCAGGAGGCCAATGTGGCAGGACAGCAGAGTGCAAGAAATAGAACAATGTATTCTAAAGCTGGAAATATAGGCAAGAGCTAGGTTGTAAGGAGTTTTAAAAGCTCAACAGAGGGGTTTATATTTGATCCCAGAGGCAACAGGAAGCTAATGAGTAAGCAAATAACATAATCAGAATTGCACATAAGGAAAAAAAAGTCACTTGACCACAGTGTGGAGGAGGGCACCTGAGGCAAGGAGACCAATTAGGAAGATACTACATTAGTTTAGGCAAAAGGTAATGAGGGCCTAAACTAAGGCTGTGTGAACAAAGAGAAGAAGATAGATGCAAGAGATATTGTAGAGGTAGAAACAACAAGATTTGGCAACTAACTGGAATGACAAAGAACAAAGAATCAAGGATGACACTAAGGTTGTAAATCTGTGTGCCTGAAAGAGGGTAGTACAATCAACAAAAATAAGTAAGTTTAAAAGGGTAAGATTTGGGAAAAAGAAAAATTCCATTTAAGACACTGAATTTGAGAGGCCTAAGGAAGATCCGCTTTGAAATATCCAACAGGTAATTGCAGATGTGCCACTGGACCTCAGGAGAAAATGATCTACATAGTGTGTGATCTACATAGTGAGTGATCTACATAGAGACAATAATTAAATCTGAGAACCAAGTGAGATCATGTACAAAAGAATTAGTGAGAACTCAGGGCAGGGCCTTTGTGGTATATCCACATGAATGATAAACCAGAAAAGGAGACTTAAGAGAAAAACAATTACCATTAATCAAAATAAAGAAGTCATAGTATTCTCAATGTAGAGCTGAAAGAGATTTCATAGGATCATCTATTCCAGCCTTTTCATTTTACAGATGAAGAAACTGAGGCCGAGGGAAGTGAAGTGACCTGTGTCAGTGAAGTGGCAGAGGTCAGAACCGAATCCAGTCCTCTAACTTCAGAGCCATTATTCTCTTTTTCTATATACCATACTGACTTAGGAAGAAGAGATTCAAGTTTTAGCCAGAATTTGAGCTGATGATACAAAATCTACATAAGAATGTCCAATGGACAGTTGAATGTGGAACTGGAGCTTGAGAATCAAGTCAAGATTGAAGGGCAGAGGAAAAAAAAAAAGTTCCCAAATCTAATCTATTTCAACTTAGTAGATAAATTAGTTTTTCTTAATCTAATTAATAACAAACTATAGTCAGTGAAAAACTATTACTATCTTCTACTATAAAAAATCATTATCTTTAAATCATATTTTTAAAAAGCCAAGACATAAGTATTATATGCAATTAAAGCTCTGCTTTGTAATAATCTCCTTCTAGAAACACTGATACTTTAAAAAAAAATCCATTATTTCAATTAGCATGTATATTCCATCCACTGATTCACAACCTCTTTACACCTCAATAGACTATCATCTGGGCTGCCACAGCCAAAAAAAGTTTATAACCTGATATCTAGCATTTTGGTGATGAGATTACTCAACACCTGGCTAGACTGGTCATCAGAAGACAGACACACAGACACACATCATTTGGCACATGCCCGAAGGCTTTCCAACCTATAGGACATTTCAAAGTTTACACTTCACTGGCATATCTAAAAGAATCAATGGTCAACCCCATGCACAGAAACAGAACTTTGATGGAAAATGTTTTGTCGGGTTTTTTTGGCAGGGCAGTTGGGGTTAAGTGACTTGCCCAAGGTCACACAGCTAGTACATGTGTCAAGTGTCTGAGGCCAGATTTGAACTCAGGTCTCCTGATTCCAGGGCTGGTGCTCTACTCACTGTACCACCTAGCTGCCCCCGAAAATGTTCCTAATAAAAGTAAAAATAATACCAAAGCCTGGGTTAAATATCTTATACTAAATAACTGAGCTATAGCTTGATAACTGTTGCACAATGAGAATCAAATGAACCAATTCATATTTCAGTGTGCATGCTGTCTAATCTGAAGTTATGACATCTTCCTGGTTTTTATATAGTAGAATATCATTTATCTAGTTAGTGCTACAGATAACTATTAATTCTTTTATAAAAAGTGCTGTATTGCATTAAGTATGTTTAGTTAGAATTTCAACATCCTTATAAAACACTTGAAATTATTGAGATTAGCAAATGAATACTATGTTGTAGATCCATAACGAAAATTCTCTGACAATATATTAACTGGCATTTTCTGATTACTGGTCTATCAATACAACTTCTAGCACTTTGCACAGCAAGAGCTCTCATACCTGAATTTCTTCACGTTCCTTTCTATCTGGAATTGCTCTTGCAGTTGTAGTATATTTTTCAAAAACTCTGCGTTCTTTTTGTAGCTTTCGCATCTCCTCCTTTTTAAACTCTTCAATTCGAGCCAATTCTTTTGCTTTCTGCTGTTCAAAGTCTGCAATCTCTTTTCTAAATTGATTAAATACAAATACATCTTATCACCTAGAATAAATATCCAATAGAGTAATCCAAATGTCAAATCAATAAGGAATTTTAAGTGACAACCTGCAACATCAAAATCAAAGAACTAGCATGAGACAAACATTACCTAAATATGGCAATATTCTCAGTTATGTCAGATATCATTAAGAGACCAGAATTAGGATATTAAGTAGCTGAGCTACAGCTAATGGTAACAGTTACCACACAAAGAAGACATGCATTCCCTCCCAATAGTCTCTGAACTTCTAATTCATGGCTATGAACTCTACAACATAACCAAGGAATAAGGCAATGCAACATCTAATTTTTGCTTGCCCATGTAAAAGTATATCAGGCCAGGAGTCAGCCTACCTGACTGTTTGTGTGACTTGGGAGAAGTCATTTATTCTCATTTAGCCTCGGTTTCTTCAACTGCAAATGAGCTATAAGGATCCTTCCAGCTCTAAAACTGTGTGTATACATATATACATATACAAACATATGTGTGTATGTGTGTGTATATATATGTATATACATATATAAAATTTTATATCTCTATAATGTCTCCTACTCAAGACAAAAGTTAAGAATGGAGCTAGAAATAGTCATTCTTTGAGATGGAGTCATAACATGATAACCTTTAGTTTGATAGCCAATCAAACGTATGATTTTATTCATAAATGAAAAATGTAGCAAAGATGCCTTTTTAGAATAGTAATTTCCCAGATTATAAGATTTAATGGTATTTTGGGGCTTGATCTGCCTCTAGCTTGTCCACTGTTGCTAGAATCTAGCATCTGTCCACAACGTGGATCTAAGAAAGCAAGTTTATACAGGCTTATTTTATACACCTACAATCCCCTGTCCAATACTGAATCAGCCGTTCCAAAGTGAGCCACCCCACTATATGGGGAAGCAAGAACACAAGAAGCTGGCCCTACTAGTTTACCCAGTTTCCTGCCCTTTAAGTCCTAATGTTTCTCCTACTGTACTATCTCAAAGCTTGTCCCCTCTCTCCAATCCAAATAACCACACTCCTACCTTAAGCTCTCATTACTTCTCACCTAGCTCATTGCAATAACTTAAAAAGTAATACGTGGGATTCTGTCTATCCTACACATTGCTACCACATTAATCTTTCTAAAGATGTCACCTACCTTCAGTGACTCCCCACTACTTAATGAATCCAAATTCAAAGCCCTCCATGATTCCATCCATATATTCTTTTATAAGGCAACAAGATGGCACAATAGAGCATCAAAACTGGAGTTTGGAAAACATGAGTTCAAATCCAGCCTTAGACATCTATCTGTGTGTCTTACACAAGTCAGTTAACATCTGTCTACTTCAGTTCCTCATCTGTTAAATGGGAAGATATGTGTGTATATAATATACAAAATAAATATAGATATATACACATATATGTGGGTATGTGAGTACATATTTTTTAAAACACGTTTGTTTGTGTGTCTATATCTCTAGCTCTAGTCTCTCAAAGTACAGTCCTGTATCACCAAAAGACTTCTGGACATCTGACCTGGTTTATCATTCTTCCTAACTGTGGGTATCTCTTAAGATTCTTCCCTGGATTCTCTTCTCTACTTAGTGATCTCATCACCTCCCATGGGGTTATCATCTCTATGCAGAGGATTGCCAAATCTATATATCCAATCATGGTCTCTCTTCTCAGCTCCAAACCCACATCTTCATCTGCTTATTAGACATTTCATTCTGGATGTCTCAGTGGCATCTGAAATTCACATATTCAAAATCCATCCATTTTCTCAACTTCCCTCTCACTCACTCCACTTACACAATCCACCAAATCTTATCGTTTCCACCTTAGCAACATCTGTGTAAATCCCCTTCTCTCCACTCACAATACAGCAAAGCACCCTAGTACAGGCCCTCATCACCTGTCTCACTTGGAATGTTAAAATAAGTCTTTTGACTAGTCACCTTACCTAGTCTGCTCCCCTTTCCAATCTATCCTCCACTGCCAAAGGGGTCCTCAAATCGGGATCAGGAAGAAATCCAGAGCCAAAAATATTCTGACTCCTCTAGGATTAGTAACTCAATAAGCATTTACTAAGTATCTAATATATTGGAGGCATTGTGCCAAGTGTAAGGTAACAAAGAAAGGTAAAAGTTCCCCTACCCTCAAGGAGCTCATAATCTAACGAGGAATAGAACAGGCAAACAACCATATCCAAACAATGTATAAACAAGATAAACTGAAAATATCCAACCCAGGGAAGGCACTAGAAAATTGAGAGAGGATCAGAAAAAGCTTGCTTTAGAAGGAGGGATTTTAGCTGGGACTTAAAAAAAAGTTAGGAGGTGGAGATAAGGAAGGAGAAGCTTCCAGATATGTGGTACAGCCAGTGAAAATGGGAGGAGTCAGGAGGTGGGGTGTTTTGTTTAAGGAATACAAGGCCAGTGTTACTGGTTTGCAAAGTATATGGGAAAGGAAAAGGAGGAGAAAAGGATATGACTAGAAAGAGTGTTTGAGGGAGAGTCAATATGTATGTTTAAGTCCCCTAGTATGTATGAGGCAGGAGTCGAGGAAGGTGAGAAAGATTGAGCCAAGCACTGAACTCATTGGAAAAAAGAAGAGGACTGTCCCTCAAGTCGGTAGAAAAGAGCTACCAAAATTTTGAGAGATACAGATGGAGTGAATTTCTAAGGAGGAAAAGCTTCCAAAATTTTGAGAGATACAGATGGAGTGAATTTCTAAGGAGGAAAAGTTACTGAATGATCGGGTCAGTCAACAAACACCTATTAATTGCCTACCAACTTCTGGGGGCAGAGCCAAGATGGCAGAGTAGAGAAAGCACTTTGCTGAGCTCTCCCAACATTCCCCTCCAACTTTAAAATAACACCACAAATCAAATTCTTAAGTGGCAGAGCCAAAGTGGGACATTCTGCAAGGCCAAGACAAGACAGGTCAGAAATAGAGATCTGTGACACCTGTGAGAAGGCTGTCCTGAAGCCCAGGTGGATGAAACCAGTGTGGGATTAGGTGGTGGTGACAGAAACAACAGCAGTTTTGAGAGCTCTCAAGCCAAAGACAGTAAGGGAACCTGACACCTGGTCAGAAAGTGTAGATTACAGAGTACCCCTGTGCAAACACTGGACAAAGGTACAGATACTGTTTGGCAATTCCATTGTCTATACCAACTTCTTGGTCATAGTTTGATGGAGAAGAGGTGTACTTTTGGTCAAGAGGAAGTGGAAGCCCTCAGGGGTTCGAAAAGGGAAAATACATATACATATTCAATTGGTAACAGAAATCTATCTTATTCTATGGTTCCCTGCTGTAGGAGGGGAAAGAGATGAGGAAAAAGGGAGGGAGGGTGATAAAAGGGAAAGTAAATAAAAGAAGAAATAAAACAGACTTTAGAAGAGGGGCAGTACTAAAAGAGAGAAGGATAAACGAATAGGATGAGGGCAATGTACGATTAGTAATCATAACTGTGAATGAGATGAACTCACCCATAAACCAGAAGTGGATAGCAGAAAAAACCAGAAACTAGAATTCCAAAACAAGAAAACACACTTGAAACAGACACACTGAATTAAATTAAGGGGTTAAATCTATTCTACTTCAGCTGAAGTGAAGAAAGCAGGGGTAGCAATCATGAGCTCAGATAAAGCAAAAGCAAAAATAGAACTAATGAAAAAGGATAGGCAGAGAAACTAAATCTTCCTAAAAGGAACCATAGACAACGAAATAATATCAAAACTAAACATATATGCAACAAATGTCATCCATAGCATCCAGATTCTTAAGGAAAAGTTAAATGAATTACAGGAGGAAATAGTAAAACTATACTAACGGGAGACCTCAACTTTCCCCTCTCAAAACTAGATAAATCTAACCATAAAATAAATAAAAAAGAAGTCAAGAAGACAAATAAAATTTAGAAAAGTTAGATATAACAGACCACTGGAGAAAACTGAACAGGAATAGAAAGGAGTATGTATTTTTTCTCAGCTATATGTAGCACCTTCACGAAAAGTGACCATGTATCAGACCTTAAAAACCTCAAAACCAAATGCAGAAACAGAAATACTAAGTGCACCCTTTTCAGACCATAATGCAATAAAAATTACATTTAGTAAAGACACATGGAAACACAAATAAAAATTAGGAACTAAATAATCAAATCCTAAAGAATAAAGGTTCAAAGAACAAAACATAGAAACAAAAATTTCATTAAAGACAATGACAACAATGAAATAACCTTCCAACATTTGTGGGATGCAGCCAAAGTAGTACTTAGGGGAAAATTTTCTATCTAAATGCATACATAATAAAAGAAAGAGCAGATCACTGAATTAGTCATGCAACTAAAAAAAACTAGAAAAAGAACAAATTAAAAATCTTTAAATATCAAAATGGAAATCCTGAAAATCAAAGGAGAGATTATTAAAATTGGAAATTTTTTAAAAATTGAATTAATAAATAAAACTAGGACCTGGTTTTATGAGGAAAAAACACAAACAGACAAGCCATTTCAATTTTATTTTAAAAAAGAAGAAAACCAAATTACCAATATCAGAAATGAAAAGGGTAAATGTACCACCAATGAAGTAATAAAGCAATTATTAGGAGTTATTTTGCCCAATTATCATATGCCAGTAAAACAATCTTAAGTAAAATGGATGAATATTTACAAAAATATAAACTGCCCAGATTAATAAAAGAGGAAATAGAATATTTAAATAACCCCATCTTACAAAAAGAAATTGAACAAGCCATCAATGAACTCCCTAAGAAAATCTCCCCAGGACCAAACGGATTCACAAGTGAATTCTACTAAACATTTAATGAACAATTGATCCCAATACTGTGTAAACTATTTGAAAAATAGGTAGAGGAGGAGTCCTATCAAATTCCTTTTATGACACAAGTATGATTTGATACCCAAAACAGGAAGAGCAAAAACAGAGAAGGAAAACTATAGACCAATTTCCTTAATGAATATCAATGCAAAAATTTAAGGAGATTAAAATAATATATGACAAGGTGGAATTTACACCAGGAATGCAGGGCTGTTCAATATTAGGAAAACTATTAGCATAATTGACCACATCAATAACAACAAAAATTATACAGTTATATCAACAGATGTAGAAAATGCCTTTGACAAAATGCAATACCCATTCCTATTAAAAATACTAGAAAGCATAGGAATCAATGGAGTCTTTCTTAAAATATAAGTAATGAACAAACATTATTTGCAATTGGGAAAAACTTGATGCCTTCCCATTAAGGTCAGGAGTGAAGAAAGGATGTCCATCATCACCACTATTATTCAATATTCTATTAGAAATGCTAGCTATAGCAATAAGACAAGAAAAAGAAACTGAAAAAATAAAAATAGGCAATGAGGAAACAAAACTATCACTCTTTGTAGATGACATGATGGTAAAAGAAATGATTATTTTTCTATTATATTTATCATCAATTATTTAATTAGGACTAAGGTTTTCCCTTTCTGTTTCCTCATTCAGTTACAAAACACTTTTCACAACCATAAAGACAGATCTAAGCAACTGGAGAAATATTAAATTCTCATGGGTAGGCCAAGCCAATATAATAAAAATGACAATTCTACCTAAGTTCATTTATTTATTCGGTACCATACCAATCAACCTACCAAAGAATTATTTTATAGAGCTAGAAAAAATAGTAACAAAATTATTTGGAAGAACAAAAGGTAAAGGATATCAAAGGCATCAATGAAAAAAACTGTTAAGGAATGTGGCCTATATCACAAAGCAGTAATCATCAAAACCATCTGGTAAAAAAAAAAATCAGTCTTGGTACTGGCTAAGAAACTGAATGGTGAATCAGTGGAATAAATTAGGTACACAATATACAACAATAAGTGACCATAGTAATCTGGTATTTGATAAACCAAAGATCTAAACTTTTGGAGTAAGAACTCAGTATCTGACAAAAATTTCTGGGAAAACTAGAAAGCAGTTTAGGGGAAACTAGGCACAGACCAAAATAAGGTCAAAATGGATAAATGACTTAGACATAAAGAGTGATATCACAATTAGGGGAGCAGGGAAAAATGGACCTATCAGATCTATGGAAAAAGGAAGAGCTTATGAGCAAACAAGAGACAGAGGGGATTATAGAAAGTCAAAGAGAAACTTTTGATCACATGAAATTAAAAAGCTTTCCCTAAAAACAAAACTAAGGCAGCCAAAATTAGAAGGAAAACAGAAAACTGGGGAAAATTTTTTGCAGCAAGTTTCTCTGTAAAGCCATCATTTCTCAAATATGTAGGGAACTGAGACAAATTTATTTAAAAAAATAAAGAGTGCCATTCCCCAGTTGATCAATGGCCAAAGGACATGAACAGTTTTCAGAAGAAAAAAATCAAAGCTATTAACAGTCATACGAAAAAATTTTCTAATTCACTACTGATTAGAGAGATGCAAATTTAAACAACCATGAGATACCACCTCACACCTATCAGATTTGCTAAGATGACAGAAAAAGGAAATGACAAATACTGGTAGGGACATGGAAAAATTGGGACAACAATGCACTCTTGGAAGAATTGTGAACTAGTCCAAACACTCTGGAGAACAATTTGGAGCTATACCCAAAATACTATAAAACTGTGCATACCCTCTGACTCAGCAATACCACTACTAGGTCTGCATCCCAAAGAGATCAAAGAAAATGGAAAAGGACCTATTTGTACAAAAATATTTGTAGCAACTTTTCTGGGATGGTAAAAGAATTAGAAATCAAGGGATGCCCATCAATTGGTGAATGGCTGAACAAGTTATGTTACATGATGGTGATGGAATACGATTCTGCTATAAGAAATAATGAGCAGGATGGTTTCAGAAAAACCTAGAAAGATAAATCACCTCATGCAAAATGAAGGGAGTAGAACCAGGAGAACATTTCACACAGTAACAGGAATATTAAAAGGATGATCAACTGTGAAAGACTGAACTACTCTCGTCAAGACAATAATCCAAGAGAATTGATGAACTCTGCAGACTGAATCATACTTTTTTATACTTCCTTTATTTTTATTATTTTGTGTTTTTCAATATTGATAATATGGAAATATGTTCTGCATGACTTCACTTGTATAATCAAAATCAAACTGTCCTCTCTAGGAGGGGTGAGGGAAGACAGCAAGATGTTTTCAGAAAAGCCTGGAAAGACTTACATAAACTGATGCAAAATGAGCAAAATCAGAACACTGTATACAGTAATACTGTACGATGATCAACTATGAATAATTTAACTATTTTCAGCAATACAGCGAGGTAAGACAATTCAGAAAAACTTAAATGAAAAATGCAAAACACCTGCAGAGAAAGAACTGATAGTGTCTGAATGCAGACTGAAGTATACTTTGTTTACTTTATTATTGTTGTTTTGTTTGGTCTGCATTTTCTTTTATTGTTTTTTTTTTGGAGGGGGGAAGGCAGGGCAATTGGGGTTAAGTGACTTGCCCAAGGTCACACAGCTGGTAAATGTGTCGAGTGTCTGAGGTCACATTTGAACTCAGGTTCTCCTGACTCCAGGGCCAGAGCTCTACTCACTGCGCCACCTCGCTGCCCCCTGCGTTTTCTTTTGCAACATGACTAATGTGGAAAAGTATCACATGACTGCTTATGTATAATCTATATCAAATTGCTCGCCTTTTCAAGGATGGAGGAGGGGAAGGAGTGAGAGAGAGAATCTGGATCTCAAAATTTTAAAAAAACAAGTTAAAAATTTTTGTTTACATGTAATTGAGAAAAATGAAATAAAAATTAAATGTAAAAAAAAAGACATTCATAATTTTCACTCTAATAACACAAAAAGCTTGCCAACAACCTAAATTTTTTATGATTAGGAAATCACTGAACAGACTATAGCACATTAATATCTGTCCCTAGTATAAGTTCCCCGAGAGATGGGGATCGTTGTGTTATCCAGTGTACAGTGCTAGCTGTAAAGATGAATACTATACATATTGACATAAAGAATGCTGAATATGATGAAGAATATGCAGAAATATGGCTATGCCTATAACATAATGCCCAATAAAAAAGCAGCATTGGAATGAATGTATAGGCAGAATATAACTATACAAAAATAATCTGTTACTGTAAAATCAGAAAATCTAAAGGAATTAAGAATGGGTTAAGTTGCCACTGAAAACTATATATTTACTTTGTCTGTAAAGCTGATTAAACATCTAAGTAGAGCACTGGACAGAGCTGAATTTCAGACACTGCAGCAGGCATTCATTAGATATGTCAGGGCTGTCCAAAACACGGGCCATGCACCCCCATGCAGCCCGCCTGTGTCCACCACAAGCACAGAAATCAACACAAATGCTTTAGTTAAAGCATTTGTGTCAATTTCCACAACCATAGTAAACACAGGTGGGCTGCATTAAAATCACACTGCAGGCTGCATGCAGCCTGTGGGCCGCACTTTGGACAACCCTGAGCTATGTGATCCTGAGCAAGTCACTTAACCTCTGTCTCAGTTTCCTCATCTGTAAAATGGAGATAATAATAGCACCAACCTTCCAGGGTCATTGTGAGGATCAGGCGCTTAGTCCAGTGCCTGGCACACAGTAAGCATCATTGTAAATGTTAGCTGTTAAGGGGTAGGTACTTTTCAATCTTAATGCTCTAAGTTAAACAATGAAACATAGCAGGCCAGTACACCGATTTCAGGCATTATGAGAGCTGCTTAAACTATTTTGACCCTTACCTTTCATAAGAAAGGCAGATTAAATATTAAGAATCCTCAACAAGTACTGAATTCAGATAGCCATTGCCCTACGTGAAAAACTGGATTATCACTAGATCCTCATGGAGAAATCTTGGCGTTTTTCTTGGCCATCAAACATTTAATAGCATTCCAAGATTTAATTGCTTTTAAGTGTATTCCTAGTGAAAATAACATGCACTATCCTTAGTCATTGCATCATATTCTGATCACACTCTAGAGATCCACAAACTTACCTGAGATTTTCTAAGGCACTTTCTCTTTCATTGCGGAGTTTAGCTAATGATGCATTTTCAGCTTTAAATCTTTCAATTTCTGTTTCCAACTCAACAACTTTCTCTCTTAAAATCTGGGAGCGAACACCATCACCTACAACATATTAAATAATATGAATGCTGAGTTGTGATTAGAAAGCCTATAGTAAATCTTGCCATTATTAAATGATAACAATATGTAAGTGCTTTAGAGTTAAAATGACTTACAAGTTCTGCTCCAGTTTATGAAAATAATAAAAATTGGCTTAATTTCCCTAAAGAAAGAACCTAAGGCCTAAATATAAAAAGAAACATACTACTCCACCTTGGAATGTGAAAAATGTTATCATAAATTACCCACACTGTTCTAGGTACTAAAGTTATATACAAAGTCTAATGATGAGTTGGACAATGCCAATTTAATGTTGTAGACAAGTGGGTCCCTCCTATCTCATACACACATTGTCATCTCTCAAATTTGCTATAAAAAGGCAGAAATCTTTAGAGATAAATTAGAAGTTTGCTGGAATCCATATTCCTCCAGGGTGAGAATGCTGATGAAATATAATTACATATGCAAGGATTCCTTCAGACTTTCCCTTTGTGGCAAAAATTGGAAGTTGAAAAGTATATTATTGGGTTGCATATGAATGAATATTGACACATGGAATTAGAAAAGTAAAACACTACGTCTTTCCACTCTTTATTTTCTTTTACTAGACTATCTCAATGTTTAGATCATGTCTACTAAATAAACTTCCTTCCACTATGCTCCTCAAGCACTTTCTTGATACCTTACTACATCTGACATTGTACTAGAGTGATCTGTACATATGTATGCCTCCTCCTGGACAATAAGCTCCACAGGGGCCCAGATTATAACTTGTACATCTTTGGTGAGGTGCTACCTCAAAAGTACCTTACAATCAAAAAAATGTTTTTCAAATTGATACATCAGTGAAAGGAAAGCTCAGGATTTCAAATATTTGATCTTACTAAGTAGAAATCACAGAATAAATTTAGGCTTCATAGGATTTTGATAAATCTTCAGTTTCTTATAATATTAGACTTACCAAGTGGTTGTTCTTGGCTTTTATTTAATTCGGATTCAGATGCTAAGTGTGAGTCTGACTTAGGTTTAGGCTTCAGGGAAGGAAAGAGTTTCATCATCAGATCAGAAGTAGGAGGAGGACTTAAACTCTTATTAGATTTACAGAAATCATCTCCTTTCTTTATGGGTGCAACCTTCCTTTTTACTGCTTTGTCCAAATTAGCTATTTCAGTTTTACTACAATAATCCATCAGTGGAAGCTCATTAACATCTTCATTCCCAAATATGTCAGGCTTACTTTCATTTTCTTCAAGGTCAGTCCATGTTCTCTCATCATCAAAGTCAATTTTATTAATATTTGTACATGATGGCCTTCTTGAAGCCTCAGGAACTTTATCATTCATGCTTTCTACCATGATGGATTCATCACTAGCGTCATCTTTATCTGACAAATCCAGATCAATATCCCTGCTTTTACCCTCCTTCCTAATGTCTCTGAAAGGTCCTTTACCATTACCCTTCTCTGGATTATCTTCTCTGCTGCTATTGAAAAACTTTTTCATATCTTCATTTGTTGCTTTTATGGTGCAATCCAGCTGCTCTTCAAAGTCACTGCTGATAGCACTGTTCCCATCATCTTCATCCTCACTTAGATGCCATTTAATCTGATTCTCAGTAGTAGTAGTTTGAAATGCTTTTTTGCTCAGTTTGCTGGTCTCTTCCTTCAAACTAAGAGGTGATGCTTTCAATTCAAGATGTTTTGTTATTTCACACATATTCTTATCATCTTGTTTAATATAGTTCAATTTTTTATTTTGGTTGTGTGGAGTAACAATATCTGTTACATTTGTTTTCACTTGCTGCACTGATTTGACAGGGGTAGAAGACATTCTGTGACCTTTGCTAGTTTGCTGGTCTCTTTCTAAGATTTTTAATACAAATGAGGAGTTACTAGAGAATGATATTTCATCAGCAGCTTGTTCTAAGAACAAAAATTCATCTAACTCCAAGTTTTCCTTTTCTTTTTCCTTTTCCCAATTGTCCAATTTCTTCTGAAATGAAATTTCAAAAGATAATTCTGGATCTTTTACAATATGACTCATAGAGCTTTCAGAAACAGAGGTGGGGTGGGTCAGCTCTGTAGAAATAAGAGGTTTTTCCATGCATTGTGGCTTATTTCTGACTTTGCAACCAATTTCAAAGGGTTTTGTACACTCTGGTATATTTTCCTTATTAGGTTCTAACTTCCTGGTTTTTTCTAATTTTATCTGATCTCTAAACTGCCCATCAACTTTCTTTCCAATTTGTATTTTCATTTTTGATGGAGAAACAATTTTTCCATTATTACTCCTAAGTACTTTTGACTTCTGAGAAACTGCAGCAGAGCTGGTCTTGGTTCTGACTTGATTACTCTTTTTCATCTCTGTAACTAATTCCTTATTTACAAAGGCAGTTTTCCGCTGCATTTGTTGTCTGTCTGCTTTAAATACAGATTGTTCTTCTGGCATGCTTTGATGAATTATTAATTTACTCTCTTTTGGTTTCCAAAATTTAGATTTAGCATTAGTAAACCTAGCTAGGCCTTCTCCTCGTTTTAAGAATGGCCGTTTTGGTTTTGCTTTAGTTAGCAATGATATTTCTGCTTCCTAAAAAATAAAAAATATTTTAATTAGTTTTTATATTACCAAACAATAGTCAAGGTACTTTTAAAGTAAGTTATATAATAATGATGAATTTTTAAAGGTTTGGGATATTTTATTCAAAACATCTGAAATGCTAACCTGTAGCTGCCTTTGTTTCAGTTCCTGTTCTTCTAACTGAATCTGTTCCTCTAAGAATTCTTCATATGTCTGTTTCCTTTCTCTAATAGCAGCTTTAATTGGCCTAATAATGAAAATAAAATTATGAAGCAAGTAAGTCCTGATGATGAAACATTTAACATTAAGTGCTATATTGAAATTTCTGAGAACCATAAGTTTTAAACTCTAAAAGATTAGTTACTATTTAATAAACTATTTTGAGAAACAAAATCTAAGCATATAAATCTGATACATTAATACTCTAACACAATAGGTCACAATGAGTACATATAATACATTATACCCTTAGAAATATAAAAAGATATCACTTCAAGGTAAGCATTTTAACAGTGTGGTAACAATTGTTTAATTATCCATCCTGTTAGGATTTATAACTAGTCAATTCAAATTGGAAAATGTTACCAAATATGTGGATTTTTGTATTTTTGCTTTTACTTTTCCAAAGAAGGATTTTGTCTAAGATTTATGAGAGAAACTGTATACCTAAGATTATTTAATCTGGGCACTCTTCTCAAGTAAAAAATGACTATAATGTTACTTGCACAACGATGACAAAATTACTAAATTTGCCATCTCCTTCACAAGCTAATCAAGCATCATTTCATACTCAATCTTATGCCAAAAAGCAAAATCAAGTAAAAGGAAATAGCATCATTTGATGCCCTTGCTGCAATATTTAACAAGACTGGCTGCCTCTCTCTAAAGGGCTCCAATGACATTGCTGTCACCTGGTTCTCCTCCCACCTATCTGAATGCTTCTTCTTGTTCTTCTTCATAAGTTCATCATTTTTTCCTACATGTCCTGTCTGGTGCCTTCTTCTCTTTTTCTATTCCCTCTCCCTTGATAAGTATCACTTGTTTCTAAGTGTTCAGTTATCACCTCTATACATGGTGAAATCAATATAGCTAGTGCTAATCTGTCCCTTCAGCACAGTCCCACAGCTCTAACTGTCTGCTGGACTTCTCTGGATATTCCACCAGCACTTCAAACTCACGCTTGTTTAACATTGAATGAACTTCTCACGTGCTGTGACTCCCTCCCAAGTTCCCTATTTCTGCCGACGGCACCACGAACCTCTCAAGTTTCCCAGAATTTTTTGTTGTGGTTGTCATCCATTTATTCTGTTTTGGCTGAGTTAATCTCAAGGTACTCTAAAGACTCTGGAACCGAGGTTAACCAGGATTCATGGGAACAAAATTATGTCTTTATTTTCTCCAGCCTCTAACTGAAATTCAGTATTTCCCACAATTACGAGTTTAAAAAAAAAAACATCCTGGGAAGGGGAAGATAGACTTAATAGATTGCCAATGGCATCTGTGACACAAAAAAGGTTAAGAACCCCTCCTTTAGAAAATGATAATAGTAACAATAACAATAACCATCGCCAAAAATAACAACCCCCACCATTTGTAGAGCACTACGAAGTCTGCCAAGTTTTGGGAACACATGTTCTCATTTTTACCTCCCAACAACCCTGTAGGACAGGAGGGATTCCTCTCATTTCAGAAACATTTTATTGTCAATGATGCCTAATTACAGACTCTTCAGCACCGGGGAAGCCAGGGGAACTATAACTCCTACTAAAATTCCTGATAAAGAACTTTTCTTTCATAGTTAAGCAGACAAAATGACAAAGAAAATATTACGTTGACAGATCAGACCTTGAAAAAGGGCTAAACATTCATTTTTATAGTTGTTATCCAGGAATCTGAATGTACTAGGCAGAGTGGTAAAAGAAAGAGAACTGTGCTTAAAGTCAAAAGATTGGACTCAAAGGCTGTCTCTGAGGCTTACTAGCTATTCAACTCTGGGCCAGTCTTTTAGTGTCAGTTTTCCCATGAGTGTAATAGAGAGAATCAAAACTGTACTATTTATCTCATAGAGAGGAAAGACAGTATCTCAGATTAGCCACTTACTACCTGTGTGATCTTGGTCAAGTCCCTCCCCTGTAAGGATCAGTTTCTCCATCTATATGGAAAGCCAGTCATCCAGACCTGAAACCTCAGTCATCTTCCCTCTCCCTCAGTTACCGTATCTTCTCATTTCTACATGACAACATCTAACGATCCCCCTAATCAATAAGCATTTATTGAGTGACTACTTAATACTAGGCACTATACAAAAGCCTGAGGATACAAACACACAAGGAATTAAAAAATCCTAATCTCAAAGAGCTTCCAAGGAAGACAACCTGTACCCATCTAAGTAGAGACAGGATAACTAGAAAGCAGTTAAATACAAGGTAACAAGGGAGAGAGGACACTAGCAGCTGGGGAGGATCAGGAAAAGTTTCATGTGGAAGGGGGTGCTTGAGCTGTATCTTAAAGGAAGAGAGAGATTCTGGGAATAGAGACAAGAAGAGAGGACAGCCATTACAAAGGTCAGTTTGGCTTGATCACCGAGTGCTGGAGAATGTAAAATGTCCAATAGGCACTGGAAGGGACCATAGATTGGGACTATATTGTGAAGTGTTTTAAAAGCTAAATAGTAGAGTTTATTTATCATCCTAGAGCACCACTGCAGTTGAATGAATAAGGGAGGGACATAGCTGGATCTACACTTAGGGAAAAACACTTTAGCAGCAGAGTGGAAAATAGCCTGGAGGCAAGGAAAGCAGTAAGAAGGCCTTTGCAATAAAATCTAGGCAAGAGATGATGAGGTACTGAACCATGGTGGTGTCCCTGTGAGTGGAAAGAAGCTGTGGAAGGAGAAATGGCAAGATCTGGCAACTGGGTGAATAGGTGAGAGAGAGGGAGGAGTTGAATTTCCTGACAAGATTACAATGCCGGATGATTGGCAGAACAGTGGCACCTTCAAGAGGGAGGGGGAGGTCACAAGGAGTTCTGTTTTGGTCAGGTTGTTTGAGATGCCTCTGGAGCATGCAGTCTGAAATGTCCAACAAACAAGCAATGATGCAAGACTGAAGCTAATGAGAGTAACAGGGGGACGAAGATAGATCTAGGAGTCCTCAATCTAGAGATGACAATTAAATCTATGGGAACTAATGAGGTTACCAAGTCAGAGAGAATAGGGAGAAAAAAAGGGCCCAGGACACATTCACAATTAAAGGTTGTAATATGGATGCTAAGCCAGCAAAAGAGACTGTGAAAGAACAATCACACAGGGAAGCGAACCAGGAGGGAACGGTATCACAGACACCCAGAGAGGAGACAGTAGCCAAGAGGAGAGGGAATTCAACAGCGTCAACTATAGCAGAGCTCAATTAAGCTGAGAAAATACTATCAGAAGATAACTGGTAAAAGATCACTGGTAACACTAGAGAGTAGTTTCAGTTTAGTTATAAGGTGAAAATCTAGATTGCAAATAACTGAGGAGACAGTGAGATGGGGATAGAGGTAATAAGTGCAGACATCTATCTCTACTCTCTACTCTAGCCTCCCAACTGGTTTCCCTACCTCCAGTCTTTTTCCTCTCCAAGTCATCTTTCAGACCATCTTCATTACTCCGCTCAAAAGCCTTCAGTGGTTCTTGTGGCCTAGGGAAGTGGTCACCAAAGTGAGGGCTATGTAATGGCCCCAAGGGGTGGGTGATCAACAAAAGGGTGAGAACATGGGGTGCATTCCCACCCTCCCCTGCCATAGCCAATAATGGATTTGTGTCTTACACAATACCATGTCTCTCTTCAATACTCCTTCCCACAGCTATGGCTTCAGGGTCTGGACTCCTCAGGGTAGACAAGATATAACTTAATTCAGCCTAAGCAACTGAAAAAGCTGCACAGGATAATTTCTAACACCACTGTCTCTAGTATCCCCACATCCAGTTCCCCCGGATCACCACAGCATCAGGCTTCATGCTCTAGAGTAGGGAACAGTAAGCCCCTTCAACTCGATCCCCACACTTTTCATTTTTCCTTGGAAAAAAGTAAGCCAGGATATTTAAATATGGCTGGACTGGAATTGTATTATCTTTTCCCCAGATGCCATCACTCATCTGAACTTCTCTATTTCTGAGGGGGAGAGGAGGGAAATACCATAATCTATCTTTCCAAGTACTCTCCCAGGATCTCAACCCTCTTGTCCTTCACTCCCCACCCAAATGAATGTTCTCTCTTCAAAGTTAGCCATGTTCTCTTGATTGTCACATCTAATGTCCTTTTCTTAATTCTCATCCTTTTAACAATGCCTGTCTGCTGTGTTTGGACACAACTGACCGCCCTCTCCTCCATATGCTGCTGTGACACTGCTTTCGCCCTTTCTTCTGTCAGCTGTCTGACCATTCCTTTGTGTAATCACATTCCCTAACCTGGTCTCTCACCTGGTACAATCTCTCATTTGATAACTTCATCAACTCCTGTGGGTTTTCTCATCATCACTATGTAGATCTATGTAGCCAGCCTGAATCTCTCTCCTGAACTCTAGCCCCATATTACAAACTGCCTGTTTGACATTTTGACCTGGATACACCAAAGGCATATTCAACTCAACATATCTACAGTAGAACTCATTAGTCTTCTCCCAAAACTCAATTCTCTTCCAAACTTCCATATTTCTACAGAGCATACCAACAACCTTAGAATTCTCCCTGACAGCTAGCCCTCTCTCATCTCACATATCTAGTCAGTTGACAAACATCTCTACAACATCTCCCACATCCCCATCTCTCTACTTTTACAGTGTTGTGACCTTATCACTTCCAACCTGGACTATTTCAATAACCTCTTTCTTGATTTCTCTGCCTCAAATTTCTCCCCTCTCCAATTCATTTTCCACACAGCTGTCAAAACGTGTTTGTTTGCTTTTTTTTTTTAAGTACAGGTCTGACCATGTTACTTCACTATTCAGTAAGACTACAGTGGCTCCCTAGTTACTCCAGGATAAAATGTCATCGCATCCATTTTTTTATAAAGTTTTATAAGATGCATAATTATTAATATGTTAGTACATGTAAATAATATGTAAATACAAAATTGGGGTACTTGCACAAACTTTTTTTTTGCTAATGAAGCGCATGATCAAAAAAGTTCTAGCCCAGAGGATAAGTTCTTCCACAATTAGACCCTACCATTCTGTCTTATTTTCACACTACTTGCCTTTACAGTTTATGTACAACCAAACTGCACTATCAACTGTTCCCAGAACTTTAATTGCCATCTGTCTTGGGTCACACGTTTACACAGGCAGTCCTGTCCCACCACCCCCATACCTAGAATATACTCCCCTCCATATGTCTACCTTTTAGAATCTTTCTCTTCCTTCAAGATGCAACTTAGTTACAACTTCTTCTTGAGAGCCCGTTCCTAATAGCCCAGGTTAAAGCATTATCTCTCAAGCCCTTATGACACCCTAACTGCCATTATATTTCGTCTGTGGATTTTATTCCTCCAATAGAATAAGTATTACTTGTTAATCTTTGCATACCCAGCATAATCCTTTGTACAAAGCAGGTACATACTAAATGCTTTTTAACTGAATATATTTTTCATGATTTAAGAAAAAGGATTCCCCACCACTTAACAAATAACTCATATTCAACTGTAGTACCTTGATACAAATAAAAACACATATGATATCTTGTGTTAATCAACATAGATACCTTTCTTCAATACTAGACACTGCTAACAATTTCCTTCCATTGTTAATATCAGAGGAATCACCAGGTTTTTTTGAGTCTGTAACCTCTTTCCCTTCTGGTAACTGTTCTGTCGTTTTCTCCCAACATGGTAGTATACTTTCCCCTATGATATGAATTAGGAAATATTTAGTTGGAGATAAAGATACTTTAACAAACTTTCAAGTTCAAATAAAACCAAAAAAGATTTTTTAAAACTCTAGAACTGTACAGAATATTCAGGTATAGCAGAACAGTATGTTGGAAGCATGCTAGGCCCAAAAGCAGAAGATCAATGGATTCAGGCCACAAGTCAAAGGAAAAGAGAAGTCACATAACGCCAGTACCAAAGAAACAAGAATTCTCAAGGTTTTAGTAATAGCATGTTAGTTTACAAAATGATTTCACATACATCATCTCATGTGATCATAACAAGTCAAATTAGAGATAATGCAAGCTATGACAAAACCAAAGTTCAGAGACTTTAATAGATTCTTTGAGGAGCAGAGCTAGGCCTAGAATTACATCCTTTCAGCACCTTCTCTAATACTCTTTCCACTCTACCACACTATCCTATTCTTATGTGAAGAGGGAAAAAAAATTACATACATTCAAGCTGTGTCTACCCTCTCAAGTGAGCTTAGAAACTTTTGTCCCACTTGGAAAAGCCTGGATTACACAGAGCATTTAAAATCATTGTCAGTGTTACAAACGCCAATAGGAGTCACAAAACCTGTGACCAGCTCTGTGACCAGCCCAAATTCAGTGACTCTACAGGATACTGGGCCTTACTACTATAATCAAATCTACTGTGAATATATGAGAGAGAGAGAGAGAGAGAGAGAGAGAGAGAGAGTGTGTGTACGCACGCATGTGCATACACACGCATGAGAGTAGAGTAGGTACAGGAAGGGGAAAGACAGGCAGACAGACAAGGAGAGGCAGCAGTTGGCAAAAGTATTAGAAAAGAATTCTACCATGGAGTAGCCCAGTGGCATTTCTACAGGTAAATATACAAAGAGATTCAGAATACCATTTAGATAAAAGGCACTAATTTCAAAAGACAGCTTACCTGTAACATTTTTATTTTCTTCTTTCAAATCATTCTGTGTTTTTACACACGCTTCTAGACATTGTGCCTCATGAAAAAAGTCTGGAGAAGTACTACCGCCTTTGGAAGATAAGAGACATTCCTTACTCATAGTTCTGCATGGATTCATTTCTCTTTCTTGAACATAACCACAAGATAAAATTTCAGGACCATGAGTGTTTTCTCTGGTTTGATTCTGGTACATATGTGACAAGAAAGGCACAGTTTTGTGTACAGTAGCAGAACTAATGGAAGTTCCATATTTGGGGCTCTGATCTTCAGACAGTAAAGTCAAGCCTTATGAAGAAAACACAAGCAAAATTAATATTTTATGAAAAATATTCTCATTTTACTAATCTATTCCTATTATCCTGTCCCTTCCATCTATAGACCTCCCTAGAAATGAAATAACAAATAAAGTGATATTTTAATAGCAATAATGCTGGTATTTTGAACTCAAAGTTCTACATGATTTTTAATTAGGGACATATTTGCTAGCTCTCACATTCAGGAAAAATAAGCATTATTCAATAATGTGGCACATTTTTTTCCAGCAGCACATCCTTGAAAATGCATTTAGTTCTGTATACACTTAGTCATTCTCCAGTGCAGCAAAGAATGCTCCATTTAAGTATACCCTGAAAATTCCTAATTCAATGCTTTTGAGGATCCAAAAGATATATGGCTTACTAAAGATTCCTACAAGGGCCATGTTAGTAACTCAGGCACATTTCAAATCAGTATCAGGCAAACCTTATCACAACCACTTCCTGTGTTCCTGGGATCCCTATTATTCTCCCAACTTACCCTACATGAATCTGGAAGTCAGAGTGGGAGGTACTCTAAACCTGAAGGTCATACCACCAATCACAAACATGCTCTACCCACTCTACGATCTGTGCTGTTTATAAAATCTCAAAGTTGGGACTTTTAAAGGTCAAATAGCCCAACCTCACTGCTAATGCAGCAATTTCTGACAGTCCCTTCTTGAATAATTCAAGTGGCAAAGAGTTTATACAATTGTGAGACAGCTCTATTCGTTAGGAAGTTCTTCCTTACTATAAGCAAGAATCTGTTTTCTTATAATTTTTACCCATTAATTTAATTGCCCTCAAGAAAAACCTAAGTTTAAGCTCTCTTGATATCCCTCCATATAGCCGAGCCATTATTATATCTCACCTGAGTCTTCTCCAAACTAAACATTCCCATTTTACCTAACTGTCCTAAACACAGATTGGTTTCCAGACGTCTTTCCTGGTTACCTTATGCTAGACACTATACAACATACTACAGTGAAGCTATTTACATTCTTTATTGCAGATTCTCTATGTCTATCATTTGTTATAACTTACAACATCATAACTGTCAGAACACAATTCTAGTACCCTTCTGCAGCTGAATAAAGAGAACTCAGATTCTAGTTCATATCCATCCCACTATGACCGCCCCCACCCCGCCCAAATCTATTATTTTTATTGCTAGGGTACCCATCTGTATCTATGAAAAAGGGATGCTGACAACTTTTTATCAAAATATCATAATGGAAAGAAAATCAGTGAACACAGAGCATATTTGTAATTGAGTCACACATATGACTAAGTGTTACCTGACGGTGTCTGCTGCCCAGACACCATAGTCAGTAGTTTCTCTTGCTCTTCCAGGAGCCTCTGGATCTGTTCTAGCTGCTGCCTCTTCAGTTCTTCCTGCTTCTTCTGTTGGACTTCTTTGAGCTTTTCAAATACATTTTTTGGTTCAATTAACCTGATGTTTCTTCACAGAGCCCTGTTGACTCTTCTTCTGTCCTCTTCTATTCCTCCCCAAACCTCCCCATTCTCAGGAAAAAGACTTTAAAATGGGGTTCATCAAGTGTGTTTCAGTGTACCTCTATCATGTTAGAAACAAAGCAACAACATGACAACGTAACTACATCAATTCTAGTCTCGACCTTAGAGACCAAAATCTACTACTCCCTTATTGCTACAATGGTCTATGTATAGGCCACCTATCTTTTAATTCTTTTCCATGTCATAATACAGTTTTGTCAACTTTTCCTTAGTTATTTCATCTGTCTTAAATTTTTGTCTTATGAATTATAATTTTTAAAATTTTATAGACTCATAGTGGTCATCAGAGCTAAACAGAGTATCGGCGATAACTGAATTCATTCCTTTCATTTTGTAGATTAGGAAACCGAGGACCAGAGAGATGAAGCAATTTGTATATAAGTACTATAGGTTTGTACTGAACCTGTACTATACCCTTTGGAACCAAAAACACATATCTTTGGGAAAGTCCATGGCAACATGGCTTTCCTTTGAATAAATCAATCTGGACCATACAGGTAGGAAGCTTATGACCTCATCCTGAGCAGCATCATGTTGTAATCATTTGAGCTACCGGCCTAAAACTAATAAGTCAAGGTAGTTAGGAAAGATATAATATCTCTTGGTACAATGACTCTCTCTAATAGTTGAGTGTTTATTCCTAGCATAAAGAGAGAAAAACAAAATAACTGATATATTACAAATAACTAATTTTTGGTAACAGTTATTTATGTGTGTTCTGAAAGGGGATAAGGATTTTCTGTTAATGTGACCCTGACTCATGATAAAACTTGCTATCCACCTCCAGATATAGAAATGATGGACTCAGAGCAAATTGAAGCATTTTTTTTAAGACACAAGAAATAAAGGAATTTATTTTGCTTGATACATATTTGTAACCGGTTTTGTTTTTCTTTCTTTCTCAATGGGGAAGGGAGGGAAAAGGGAGAGAATTCAGAACTGAAAATGAAACAAAACCAAAAAGAAAAAGAAGTAAACAGTGACCCCATAAGTTTAATACTCTTTGTAGTTTTTAAAAAAGGACACAAATTGGCGGGGAGGGAAATTGCACTTAAAAACTATGTACACAAAACCTACAATAATCCATACATCTGGCCAAATATTTTGTTTACCTGCTCAAGTTTCTTGAAAAGTGGATCTCTATAAGCTGCTTCTTTGGCATCACCCACATCAGGTTCAACATCGATTTTGGTATTTTCCCAGTGGCCCAGAGCATCTTTGCATGTCAATAATTGTTGTGTCTTTTTAGTGTAAGGAAAGACTGCATGTGTTTCATTTGTATCTGACTGCACTCTATAAGGGCTTTTAGAATCCAGTATCTGTTCTTCATGAAGTGAGTCATCACTCAGAAAACTGCAGCTGTCTGAAAAATCTGTGCTTTTAACAATAAAACTGGAGGAAGTATTTGCCTTTGATTGATTCTCTCTCTCTGTTTCCAAACTAGGAAATCCACGATTCAGTATCACACCAGCACGGGAAGGATTAGACATCCACTGAACTAAAAAATTTTGCCCACTACTTAATTCTGAAGAAGTGGGCATGAGGAAAATTGTAATCTGAAGCACCAATAAATTAAAATAGTGCCAAAGTTCTCGTAGCACACAGCTGTTATATCTGTTGATATTCAATACCTGCAGAGAGAAAAACCATCAATTAAAGCTGTTATAATAGAAAGCATCCAGCCCCATCATATGCTTGTTGAAATTCTTCTCCTCAAAATAGGGTTTTGATGCCACCTCCTTCATGAAGCCTTTCTCCAAACTGCCAGCTAAAAGAACTACTTCTGAAATAGCTTATCATTTTTGTTTGACCACTCCTACAAATACTTCACATTCCTATTTGTATAATAAGTTACCTGGGTAAAAGTTATTTTTTTCCCCCTTCCAATACTAAACTATGATTTCCTTGAGCTGGGGACAGTTTTTCCATCTTTCTACCTCCTGCACTTCTTACAATACCTTGTACATAATATTCACTTAATAATATTTGCATAACTGAATCTATCAGATGCTCCAACAAATTAAGCAGAATATTCTCCTGGAACTGAAATCCACTATGAAAAACAATACTATAAGACAATAGTATGTATGCATATGCATATATACATATCTATATCTGTATGCATGTCTACATATACTGAGTATGTACACACGCGCACACACACACATCAAGTATTCCCCTGGAACTGCAACCCATCATGAAAGACAACACTATAAAAAAATAGTATGTATGTATGCATATACATATATTACATATTATTATATATTATATATAGAGATTACTATATATAGTATATATATAGATTATATGTTATACAGATATGATTTGGATACAGTATATAGATATATGGCATAAATGTGTGTATATAATATAGTATATACAGACATACAGATGAAGATATGTATGTATGTATACATACACACGCGCACACACACACACACACCTCTAAAAAGTCCTATTCTGAAGCTTCATTATAACATGAAGAAAATCCGGCTTTAAGCAGAGTGCAAACTCTGCAGGTTCTACTGTGATGGAAAGGCTTCAAGCATGATTCTAGCAATGTCTGTTTTCTGAGGTCCAATCTGGCTAAGTATGAAGAGACTTATTACCCATGGTGAACAATTCTTTGTCCATGACAGTTCATAAAATAAACAAAAATACAAAATGACCCTCAGTTCCGTATAGCTCTGTTCTGATTTTTCAGTGTCTACAGAAGACTACTGAAAACGGGAGCATCTGATGCTACAAAAATCAAACAATGCTTAGCCCATTTGTGAAAATTAACTTAGCTGTTAGTATTCGAAATACGAGATCTAGTCATCCTTTTCTGAAGACCAAAGATTGGACATTCTACTACAGGAACTGATTTGTATCAATATTGACGTTCTCTCTGTAAATGAAACCAGAAGACAAAATTTGCAGCTAACAGGATGGTAGAGAAACAAAGCAGTTCGCAGGGTTGGTCATAGGATATTAGGTCATTTCATTTCAAAAAGCCAACCATAAAAATATCTAGCTTATATACCAATTCCTACTATAGAGAATGAAGAGCAAGAGACATTTGATGAAGAATTCACTCAGAACTTACAAGTTAATTCAACATATTCTTTGATCCTGGGTAACTGATGCAAAGGTGAGCACAGGAGAAAACAGCAAAAAAAAAAAAAAAAGTTGAAAAATACAATTCGGGAGTAAGAAATAGGTCAAAGACTTGTAGACTACAATCCTTATACCTACCCGTTATCAATGCTTTGAGAAAAGAATTAGAAACTCTGGACGTGTTGAGCACTGAAAAAAACAATGCTTAAATGCTTAAATCAAAAATACAGCTGATGTTTTAAAGACAAATCTAAAACAACTTTTTACTGAAGTAAGAATCATTCCCAAACAAGCAATGTACAGTCAGGGGCCAATTGATATTAAGGTTAGTTTAAAGAAAGAGAAGCATACATTTGGTACCAAGAATAATAATATCATTTATGTCTAACATTCCTTGAGAGATGCCCCGGTTAAGGTAAACTTTAAAATACGTACATGTCACAAATACATCATGACATTTAAAGCAAATAGAACTGCTTCAAAAACACATATGGAAGTATTGTACTTCTATGTACCAACAATATTCAGTATGTTAAAACCGGCATCCTTTTAGCATCTCTCTCTCTCTCTCTCTCTCTCTCACACACACACACACACACACACACACACACACACACGTCTTTAATATGTAATTAAAAGTATCCAGCCAGATCAATGATAATGATTGTTCATAAAAATAAACCTTAAAATGGCGTTGAAATGGCCACATGAAAACAAGTTTTAAAAGCAAAAAGTCAGGATGAGAAACGGCTTACTAAATTATTTTGTGACATTCAAAAGCAGAACTCCTTACTAGATTGACACAAGTTCCAGAGGGCGAAGCTATTTCCACCTCTGCTACCTCTTCCTTAAAGAAGCCTTTCCAGATCCTTCCTTATTACTCCCCCAGGGAAAATTACCGTACAAAATTTAAGCTCTTTAAGGGCAGGGACTTTTATTTATGTCTCTGTACTTCCAGCGCCTAGCACACAGAAGATGATTAATAAATGTTGCTAGATTTGATCTTCCCATTGTTTTGTTCTAGAAATGTACTTCCAGTTCATCGTTTCAGGACTTCAACCCTAAAAAGTTAATTACTTCATGCAATTATGTTGAAGTAACTTGTTTCACCTGTATAGGTTATTTGCTGGGGGTGGGGGAGGATGGAACAGTTATCTATTTTACCGGGAGAAATGGCCAGTTAGGAATTGTGATGATTCAGGATGTATCATACTGAAATTAAAAGGAACTGGAAACTAATCTAAAGAAGACAAAGGAGCACTACCACTACCACCACCACCACCCCCAAAAAAAGGGTGCCATCAGGACCCCAGAGCATCTGGGGAAAAGAACTTTAAAAAAAAATTAGCCATAGTCATTTTGGTGTCATCTCACCAATCTCACAAACTGCTGCCAACATCACAACATCTTCAAAGTCTACAGAAAAATTGGGTTGCTGGTTTGAAAAAAAAAAATCTTTTTCTTTTCTTTCCTAAGCCAAGGATTCAAAAGCCTTGAAACCGATCACAACGATTCCACGACCACCCGCATCAAAGCACAGAAAGTGACCGAGACTTTAAGGGGGGGGGGGCTCCCTGAAGGGGACTTAAAGCAGAAACTCTTTAAAGACCCCCAGAAGCCTGACCCTCATCTCACTACAGCAAAAAAGCATCCGGAGCAGCTGCAACAAGTCGGGGGCTCAGTGGGGAGGACTCTCCCGACCACCCCAAGCCCCGAACTATACAACCACAGAGCAGCCTCACCCCCACCCCCAGCCCTCCGGCAGAGCTGGGGACTCCGGAGCGGCCTCAGGGCACCAAAATGCCACTGGGCTCAGGCCTCTGAAGACAGAGCTGTTTTTCCTCCAGCCTCAAGCATCCGGAAGCCGATCCGGATCCCCACCCGCGGTCCCAAGTTACCGCTCTCAGTACTCTCGCCCCTTAGTCCATCTTCCAACCCGCGCCACAGCCGCCGCCGCCGCCACCTCCAGCGCCTCCCTCTCCATTTACAAATGAGCCGCCGCCTCCGCTGGAGCCCCGCCTCCAACCCCGCCACGGCCCCACCCGCCGGGGCCCCGAGGCATCTGGGAAATGTAGTCCAACTGTGCCTCCCGTATCCTGGACGCAGGGCGCCACGGCAGTATTAGGAACTACAATCCCCAGGAGACACCCCTGGGACGGACGTTACTTGTCCTTGATGGGGTCGCGGAGCTTCTTCCGCTGGTGCTGGAAAGGGAGGCGGCAGTGGAGGCGGGGTTGGAGGGGTGAGTGGAGGTTGGCCTCGGGGACTGCGTTCCCTTCACATTGTCTGAGAACCGTTTCCAGAAACAAACTTTCGTAGTTGAAATCTGCTTTTAGCAGCCGCCTGTTCTAAACACCCAAACACGGTCCAGAGAACTAGGAAGCAACCGACACTGAAGCTCTGGGGCCGAATGTGTTACCTTATGAAGGCAGGAACTGAAGCTGTCAAGCAGGGCCAGCCCCTCCCCTAGACCTGACGATCTGTGTTAGGATAACAGACGTTTCTATGGTGCTTTAAAGTGTCCGAAGCACCGTCCGCCTATGTTATTTCATTAGAGTCCGGTAACGAGACTGTGAGGTGAGCACCCCATTTTAGAGATCAGGAAACTGAGGCCCAGAGAGTTACGAAAAGAACTGTCCATGGTAAATGTCCTCGGAGGGGTTTTAACCTAGATCTTCCTGACTTTGCCCTTTAGGCTCTTCTTCCCCTTCTGAAAGCAACAGTCAACAAGGATTTATTAAGTGCTGTTACTGTGCCAGGGACTGTGCTAGGCTCAGGGGAAGACAGATAGAAGCAAAAAGATAGTCCTTACCCTCAAGGTGCTTACACTCTGGGAAGGAGCAAAACTCAAGGATTTTGTTGTTTTAATTGGTGGTTTTTCTTAAGGTCTATTTTGGTAATGTCTGCAGGTTTGGGCGGGGCTTTTCGTTGTAGTTGATTTGTTTTGGGAAGGAGGGCCCCTTTTTGTTCGGTTGAAGACTGGGCTTTGTTTGGTAAGGACGGAGGAGCCCTCTAAGATTTTCCAAGGGGTAGGTAGATATCTAAAAATTCATTCCAAAAAATAGTCATTTCCCAATTATCTGTCTGACAAGTAGGTAAAGTTAGCCCTGGCCACCCAGTTCTGAGGTTATCAGCTCACATGATTTCAGCTATCGTCACCACACGGATGATTCTCAGTTTTGTCCAGCCCTAACCTCTCTCCTGACCTCCACCCTCACATTTCTAACTGCCCACTGGACATTTTGAACTAGATGTCCTGTAGACATCATAAACTCAACGCATCCAAAACTGAACTCATTATCTTTCCCCTTAAACATCCCCTTTTCTTAATTTCCCTATTACTGGGGAGGGTACCTCTCTCCTAACTTCTCTATATCACCATCCAGTCACCCAGTCTCATAACCTAGGTGTCATCTTCAACTCCTCACTTTCATATCCAATCAATTGCCAAGTCCTGTGTTTTTATGTTCACAACATCTCTAATAGATGCTCTCTTCTTTCCTCTGACACTCACACTCTTGTACAGGCCTTCATCATCTAACACCTGGACGATTGCAATAGTCTGCTGGTTGGCATCGCTACTTCAAGTTTCTCCCCACGTGAGTCTGTCCTCCATTCAGCTGCCACAGTGATCTTCCTAAATCACAAGTCTGACTGTGTCAACATCT
Source organism: Trichosurus vulpecula (assembly GCF_011100635.1). Classification (NCBI taxonomy): domain Eukaryota; kingdom Metazoa; phylum Chordata; class Mammalia; order Diprotodontia; family Phalangeridae; genus Trichosurus; species Trichosurus vulpecula. The sequence continues at coordinate 178,431,952 of NC_050574.1, forward strand.
TATTTGATTAACTCCAGGTGAAAGTCTGGGAGCAGCAGTCACATCTAACTCAGAACTTTCAAAGCCTGACCAGCAACCTCAATCTCCCCCAAAATGGCAAGCACTGTCAAGGATCAGCTGATTGTGAATATCCTAAAGGAAGACCAGGTTCCCCATAACAAAATCACCGTTGTTGGGGTTGGTGCAATTGGCATGGCATGTGCCATCAGTATCTTAACAAAGGTTTTGGCTGATGAACTTGTCCTAGTTGATTATAGTAATAAGGTAAAATTCATGACCTCAGAGAGGACCATGGGCATGCCAGAATGGTTCGGAATTGAGAAGTACAAGGAATTTTCTAGGTAGAAGGCAGAGGATGTATAACATTTATTTAGACTCCAGAGGATCAGATTCAAGGACCAACGTCACCAATTTGATATTGTGGCAATAATATTCCAAAACTGATAAGCCCACCTCACTGTAGTAACAAGGAAATTATAACAAAATATTATAGCAAGGAACCAAGCCATACTGTAGCTTCCCCTGCTAGGGCCTTCCCATAAAAGATCACTCATGAATCCTAACTCTCTGAGCTCAGCACTCTCTCTCTCTCTCTCTCTCTCTCTCTCTCTCTCTCTCTCTCTCTCTCTCTCTCTCGCAGCTCTGCTGACTCCTGAGTTCATTGATCTCAGCAACTCTCTCTTGTTCGGCACTCTCTGCTTCTGAATCCTGCTGCTCTTTGCTCCCAGTCCTGGGTTCTCTTTTTATACAGTCCTAGCCATCATCTGATTGACTAGAAGTCAGCTCACATACCATTGGCTCTGGTCTTAGCAACTCCCCTTAGGGCCCCTGAGGGCTTCAAGCCCACATTGGCTTAGCATCTAGTAATTAGGGGTTTTAGTACTACTGAACAAAGATGTAATCAGGCTTTCCCACCTAGGCCCACCTGAGCCCTATTGAATGGGTGGGGAAGATCTTTACTCAGATTAATACTACATTTATGTGATAGAAGACAAACTAAAGGGAGAAATGAGGGATCTCCAATATGGCAGCCTTTCCTCAAAATACCAAAGATTGTTTCTGGCAAAGATTACAGTGTGACTGCAAACTCAAAGCTGGTTGTTGTTGTGGCTGGGGCACATCAAAAGGAGGAATAAAGTCGTCTTAATTTGGTCCAGCATAATGTGAATATCTTCAAATTCATCATTCCCAATATTGTTAAATACAGCCCTAATTGCAAGCTGCTTGTTGTTTCTAGTCTAGTGGATATTTTGACATATGTGGCCTGGAAGCTAAGTAACCTTCCTAAAAACTGTATTATTAGAAGTGGTTGCAATCTGGATTCTGACCATTTCCATTATGGGAGAGACAGTTGGTTCATTCTTCAAGTTATCATGGATAGGTACTTAGGGAACATGAAGACGCCAATGTTCCTGTGTGGAGTGGTGTGAATGTTGCCAATGTGTCTCTGAAGAATCTTTATCCTGCTTTGGGAACTGATGCTGATTCAGAGAATGGGAAAGATGTTCAACAGGTGGTTGAAAGTGCTTATAAGGTGATCAAGCTGAAGGGCTACACATTCTGTAGCACATTCTGTGTGGCTGTGGCAGATCTGGCAGAAAGCATTGTGACAAATCTTAGGAGAGTCCATCCAATTTCCAGCATGATTAAGGGCCTATATGGCATTAATGAGGATGTGTTCCTTAGTGTCCCATGGGTCTTGGGGCAGAATGGCATTTCAGATATGGTAAAGGTAAACTTGAATCCGGAGGAGGGCTGTTTAAAGAAGAGCGCAGATACTCTCTGAGGAATCCAGAAGGAGCTGTAATTTTAAACCTTTTTAATGTGCTGCCATCTTACTGTCAAGAGAACATGACAGTGGTTAAGGGGTTATGTATGATGCACTTTTCAAATAGGTCAAATCCTTACTCTGATTAGCAATAGAACACCAGAAATGTAAAACCTGTGAACACACTCTAGTTTCTTCCTAAAGTTAAAAATGGGGAATAGTACAGTGTGACCACTATTTGTTAAACCCTGTTGTTGTTTGCACATGATGCTAGATATGACTTGTACAGTCTCAGTAGTTGGTGTCAAGCAGGAACCCACAGGTATATACTTGCCTTGTATGTAGTTGCTGCAGGTTCCCGTAGGTCCAGAAACAACATTCCTAGATACAAAATACCATACAGTAGTTAATAGTTTATTGATGCATTGATCACCTTTGTACTCCCCTCCATTAGGGCTAGCATGGCCCCATGTATCATGTTTCCAGAGGACCTGATTATTTTCAAATTTCAAAATAATCCTCAGCCCCAGCAAAGGAAGACATTTGTCAGAAGAATTAAAACTCTTGGGTGTTTGTTTTTCATCTTCGATCAGGAGGATCTCTGTTGCCCCACCTCTGCCATGCCTTCTCAGCAGATTAGCGGGGTTGGGGGGGTGGAGCCTGCTTCCACACCCCCGCCCCTTTCCGTTCTCTAGCATGGGCCAGCTGACCGGAGTTTTCTGGGAAGGGAAAGGAAGTGTTCCTGAGCCTCTGGGCGTTTTCTTTCGGTTTTGAGGTGGTTTTTTTCTTGTTCTGTAGAACAGTGAAAAGTCCCCGATTTAGAGGCATAATTCCCTCCGCCAGGTATGTATGAGCCCATTTCTCAGCTCCGTTTGACCTCTCCTTTCCCTGCGTTAAACATCCAGCCTTGCCTTGCCCCTTCCTGCCACTGTTCGGCTCCCCTTTCCCAGGGTGCTTTTGCTTTTACTTATGCTCTATGACAGCTGGCTTTAAACTACCACCTCTGCCCCTAATTGATTGTGCTTTAAGTTCAGATGGTAGGCTATCATTATCTTTTAAATGTGCCATATGTTTGAGGTCATTTGGTTTTTAAATAGCTTCTCTTTAAGAAGATCTCTTAAGTTTCATAACCCTCTAAGTGGTATAAATGTTTATTTTATTTTCCAGTGGTGAGGTAGGATTTTGAGGAAGAAGGAAAGGAAAAGTTTGGAGTTGATGTTGTGATATGAAAATAATCAGACTGCTCTTATCACCTGCCATTTTGTTGTTCTTTAAAACATTTCAGTTTCAAAGTTTGAGGAGACCTGAAGAGAAGTGGGATATTTAATTTTAGTGTTTGTTATCATTGTTGGGAATATAATGTAGACTGCCTGTCCACTATAATCTTATATGTGTGTGTATACATATACATACATGTATGCACGTGGGTATACATGCATGTATACACATATATCCTTCTACAGAAATCTATATATACATATACAGATAGGGGAGTGGTTGAATTAGATACAGAGGTGGGGAACTTGTGGCCCTTTAAATCCAGACTTCACAGAACAAATCTAGAGGTTCCCCACCCATTAGAAGGTTCCCTTCAGCTCTAAAGTACTATGGTGGGGTTTTTTTTCCCCATTATTAGTTGCCTCTTTTAGAGGTGGTTCTGAAACTAAAATGTGGGTAGAGATATCCTAGTTCCATAATTCCTCTGACTGTTAGATATCAAGGAAAGTTTTAATTGTGGGATGGTAATCAAGGGAGTGTCTTGATGAATAAGAGGTAAGAAATGAAATTTGACCTCATCTTGATGACTAATGGGAGAGTGTGAATCTTTTTACTCCTGACTTCCGTCTCCAGTATTATTCCTCCCTTTAACACTCTCTCCATAGTGTACTCATTTCCCTGTTGAGTTTGAGGTATTTCTACATTAAATTGTGTGTGTGTGTGTGTGTTAAACCCTCCTTTGCCCACTTTCAGATCAGAGTGAGGTTCACTGGATGGCCACATCCCTTACTCTTTTCTCTAAACTGATTTTTTACAAACCCCAGTGATGAGAAAATAGCACCTTCTACCCCCTTCTCCTCCTTTTTACACTACTATATTTATTCCTTTTGCCATCCCTGCCTTTCCCTTCCTCAAATACTCACAACTAATCTACCTCCACTTGGAACATATTAGATTTAACATGTCTACAGAATGTCCAGTGAAAGATATGAGGGAATTGAGAGGATTGGAACAGAAAGTGGTGGTAGGAATTGGGTAAACCACACTGAACCACAAGTCTACCTTGTGATTCAGTTTTGGAGCTAGCTCAGTTATGGGTCTAATCCAATTTCTGTCCTGTGAGAGAACTTCATTCAGTTGTAGGAACTGAAAGAAAACCTTATTGCATTGTTTGAACCTACCCCGGTGTGGCTAAGAAGCTGAACTACCTCTACCTATTGCTTAGAGACCTAGATTATGCTCACTAGAAATCTGGTCAAATCTAAAGATTGATGCAAGAAGTTTTCTCACATCTCAAGCAACCCATTAATCTTATCTAAAAACTAGCCCCATACTGATCAATCTGTTATTGTTTCCATGTTCCTTTGATTGTTCACAGACACTTGGGGGGAGTGGGACACCTCTTTTCTAATTTTAAGGAACTGTGACTGTTTACTCTCCTTCTTCCAACTTGGAAAGTCCCTAGTCTTTCCTCCAATTAGAAATCGGATTACCTAATGTTGTATCCTTATTAGTTGTTTCCTTTTAATTAATTGGCCTTATTTGATTGTTTTTAATATTTAAAAATCTCCACCTGTTTTGGGGTTCAGTCCTGAGGAAGGGGCCTGGTCACAATTTATTAAGCAATTGACATGCATTGTTTAATAAATCAAAATGCTGAGAACCTCCAACCTTTGTTTCCTTAGTCATTTTATCTTTCACCTGCCACAATGTTAAATTTAATATGTCTACAGGATGTCCAGTGTGAGATGTCCAATAGGTAGGTGATGTGAGACTAGAGGTCAACAGAGAGGTTAAAGCAGGGTAAGTAAATTTGAGAGTTATCAGTATAGAGATAATTGATGAATCCATGAAAGTTGGTGAGATCACCAAGTGAAATAGTGTAGAGAAAAGAGGAACCAGAACAGAACCCTGAGGGACACCTATAGTTAACCGACATGACCCATATGAAGAACCAGAAAAGATATTTGAAATGCCTCTTTCTGGATTCTTACAGTACTTTTTCCTTGTGGGAATTCTGGATTTTGTCTATGACATTCCTAGGATTTTTCCTTTTGGGGTTCCTTTCAGAGATGGTAATGGATTCTTTCTATCTTTACACTGCCATCTGGTTCTAATAGGTCACTTTTCCTTAATGATTTTTTAAAAAAATATAATGGTCATGGTTGTCAGGAAGTCCAGTTATCTTCAAATTTTCTCTTCTTGACCTTTTCCAAGTCAGTTGTTTTTAATATCAGATATTTTTATTTTATTTTTTCAGTTTTAAAAATTTTGTTTTAATATTTTTGTTGACTCATGGAATCATTAATTTCTCTTTGTTCTATACAAGTTTTCAGGAGATCTATTTCCTGCCTAAGGTTTACCACTTTCTCTTTTGAGGTACTTATTCTTCTTCCAGTTCTTTTGTCCAGAACTTTTATTTCTTTTTTTTTGCCTCTTACTTCATTTCTTCTAGATAGGTATTCTAGATAGGTGAAAATCCATTTTTTCCCTTTAAGTCCCTGATTGTAGTTATTACAGAATCAGTGCGTCCTGGTTAGGGATCTATAAATTCACAATAATTCTTGCTACTTGTCAATGTATCCTTTGATTTCTTCATCTCTCCAGCTTTTAGTTCTTGAATTAGGCCTTCTTGCCAAGGTCAGTTTCCTCTTCTATATTCTTTTGAGTGAGATTGTCAGCCCTGTGTAGTCTCACTCTAAGTCCCCTGGCTTCTTATATTGACTTCCACCTCTCAAAGTTATGCCTCCCTGGAGCTTTGAGGTTGAGGGTGCTGGATCTTCAAGTCTCTTTCAAATCTGTCTTAGGCATTAGGTGCCTCTTAGGCTCTGGGCCTAGACTGTCCTGATTTGGGTGCTGCAACGTCATGCTGGTCATTGGTAGCTACCCACTACAGTTACTCAAGACTTTAAGACCCCTACTCAGAGTCTTACTGACCATTCATGGCCTTTCTTAGGGGAGCCTTCAGCTCTTGCTGCCTCAAGTTCCATCTCTTACATCTTTGGTCAGTCACCCTAGGAGGCACCACTTCACTAACACTAGCTTTGTTGGAGGAATTTTTTTCCTCTTGCTCTTAGGCTTCTGCCTGACTTTTTTTTCCCAGTTCTGGGTGGAAGAAATCATTTATTATAGTTTATCATAGATTTCTTTTTAAAAATATTAATTTATTTATTTTTAGTTTTCAACATTCACTTCCATAAGATTTTTCATTCCAAATTTTCTCCTCCTTCCTTTCCTCCCCCACCCCAAGACAGTGTGCAATCTGATATAGGCTCTACATATACATTCATAATAAATATATTTTCACATTCGTCATGTTGTAAAGAAGAATTAGAACCAATGGGAGGAACCATGAGAAAGAAGGAACACAAAAAAAAAGAAATCAAATAGTCTGCTTCAATCTGCATTCAGACTCCATAGTTCTTTTTCTGGATGTGGATAACATTTTCCATCATGAGTCTTTTAGAGTTGTCTGAGAAGAGGTAAGTGTGTTAAAATTAGTCATCGCACAAAGTTGCTGTTACTGTGTACAGTGTTCTCCTGGTTCTGCTCACTTCACTCAGCATCAGTTCATGTAAGTTTTCCCAGGTTTTTCTGAAATCTACCTACTCATCATTTCTTATGGATGAATAGCATTCCATTACATTCATATACCACAACTTGTTCAGTCATTCCCCAGTTGATGGGCATCCTCTCAATTTCCAATTCTTGGACACCACAAAAAGAGCTACTATAAATATTTTTGTATACGTGGGTCCTTTTCCCATTTTATGGTTTCTTTGGGATACAGACCTAGAAGTGATATTCTCATAGATTTCTTGATTATTAAGTATTGGTGAACTTCAATGTTTTGTTGGAATGGATTTATAGGAAATAGTACACCTGCCTCCCATTCAGGCAGCCCTCTTAGCAGGGAGTATCATGACTTCTTAGATTTTCCCTAACCATATCTTTAATAATTCATTCTAGAATTCACCAGAAATCAAAGTTAAGGAATATACAAATTAATCTAGTTCTTCCATGACAACCCACAACCACCACCACAAATTCTAAAGATAGGTAATTAAGCCTTATCCTGATGCCATGGATAATCCCATCCCAAAGGTAGACTATATTAGAAATTGATTAATAAGGCTTGGTTTAGTTACAGTTTTATTAATGAATGGATTAGATTAGACCTAGAGGGTTTATTAGAGTACCAAACATAGCTAAATTGCCAATTTTAAAAAATGCTTTAAAATCCCTCACTTGATTGTACTATTCTTACAAATTAGCATTCTATAACCTTCTTGGCAAAACTCCTTGAAAAATCTATATACACTAGATGCCTCTACTTCCTCTCTTCTCATTCTTCTAAACACTCTGCTATCTGGCATTTGAACTTACCATTCAACTGAAACTGCCCTTTCCAAAGTTATCAATGATCATATTTTTAAATCCATTGTCCTTTTTTCAGTCTTCATTCTTTTTAACTTCATCTTTTTCTCGTAGATACTCTTTATTCTCTAGATTATTTTGACTCAGCTCTCTCCTGGTCTGACCACTCTTTCTCCAGACTTTATTTCTCAGTCTATTTCAAACCATCTGACTATGGGTATTTTCCCCCTCACTCCTCCCCCAGAATATTTAGTAGGCTTTCTTCTTTTTTTCCCTCCTTGTTGTCTCTCTTGGTGATTTAATCAGCTTTCCTAGGTTAAATTATTATCTCTATGCAGATGATTCTTGGATCTGCCCCTACTCACTCTTCTGACCAATGCATTACTTTGCCTTTTGGACTTCTTAAACTGGATGTCTCAGAATCATCTTAAATCAATATGTCCAAAGTAGAACTCATTATTTTTTCCCCCAAACTCTCTGCTCTTCTAAATTTCAACTTTCCTGTTATTGTTGAGGATACTGCCATTCTCTCATTTACCCACACTCACAACCTTAGTGTGATTTTTGATTTCTTACTGTCACTCACCCTACATACCCAATCTGTTGCCAAATCTTGTTACCTTTATGAAATTTTTTAGATACACCCCCTTTTCTCCACATACCTACCACCCTAGTTTATGCCCTTATCAATTCTTGCCTGGACTGTTGCAATAGCATTTTTTTAGAAATTTATTATTTATTTTTCACATTCATTTTTCAAAAATTTTGAGTTCTGAATTATCTCCCTCTCTCCAGCCCCTCCCCCACTAATTGAGATGGCTAGCAATGTGATATAAATTATACATGTGAAATCATGCAAAACATATTTCCATATTAGCCATTTTGAAAAAAAAAAACAAGAAAAATAAAGTGAAAAAATTATACTCTAATCTGCACTCAAAGTTCATCAATTCTCTCCTCAGAGGTGGATAGCATTTTTCGTCATGAGTCATTCAGAATTGTCTTGGATCATTTTATTGATCAAAGTTGCTAAGTCACAGTTTCACAGTTCATTGCTGCAATATCGCTGTTACTGTGTACAATGTTCTTCTGGTTCTGCTCACTTTACTTTGCATCAATTTATATAAATCTCCCCAGGTTTTTCTGAAACTATCCTGCTCATCATTTTGTATATCCCATCACAATTATATACCACAATTTGTTTAGCCATTCTCCAATTGATGTATATTCCCTAAATTTCAAGTTCTTTGCCACCACAAAAAGAGCTGCTATGAATGTTTTTGTACAACTAGGTCCTTTTTCTTTTTCTTTGATCTCTTTGGAATACAGACCTAGTATCCTGACTCAGTTTTATAGCCCTTTGGGCATAGATCTAAACTGTTCTCCAGAATGCTTATATCAGTTCACAACTCACTAAGAGGGCCTTAGTATCACTCTATGAGCCAGCTGCTTTTGCCTACTCAGTCCTCAGTCATGCTCACACAATAAACTCCATGTCTTAGTGTGCTTTCAGTGACTGTCCCCCGTGCTTATATTGCTCTATTTCTCCTCAACTTCTCCTCTTAGTTTCCAGCAAATGCTTGGTAAATGCTTTTAGATTGATTGAAAATTTTAAAAAACTATCATTTTACAAATGAAAATAGTCCTATGGACATAAGACTAGAATGCCAAGAACTAAGTATGGGTGCCAATATTTATTGCCTATATAACTTCACCCTGATATTCTTTAATTCTAATCATAAATATATTTTATAGCATCTTCCATCCAATATTTAAGCTACATGTAAATAAAAAAGAGTAATTAGTAATGCTATAGGGTTATAAGACAGTTGAGATCAACCATCCATACTAAGTGATCTTTGACTAACCAAATTATAATTATAACAGGAAGGAGATAATATAAGCCAACAGTTCTCAAATTTTTGGCCTCAAAGAATGTAAGGACTCCTTTACACTCTTAAAAATTAATAAGAACCTAAATAACTCTTTCTTATGAAGGTCATTGTATTGACATTTATCATTTAGATATTTAAAAGATCTTAGCATTATTTTGATTTTTTGGCGCACACCTGGAAAACTGATAAAGTAAGCCACTAACTGGGAAGGATTTAAACTTGAATTAGATCAGTACCTTCTGATTTATTGTTAAAACATATGTGTTTTTAATTGTCATTAAAATTATTTAATTTGCTAAGAAACAACTCATATGTAAAGGCTCTGTGATGCATTAAAGTAAGTTTAAATTTTCACAAGCATCTTGATCATTTCTCATCAAATAACTCCTTTAATATTTGAATTTTAATGACTCATTCAGCCACTAAAAATATCTCTCTAAAATCACTTTTAAAGTTCCTCTTAACTAAAAGGAGATAAAAGACTATCTGAATTTATAGGGCATAATGGCAAGACCCAGATTCCTTCCATGTAAAACCCTTACATTTCTACATAATTTTGATTTTTTTATTGATTAAAAATAAAAAATATATAAACAATTGTAAATCATGTCACTGACCTTCAGCTGAAATTTGTTACGTACCCTCATTATGATCTTATTAGAGACTCATGTATTATTTTGGATTCAATAGTATATTCGACCCAGATCTCAAAGGTAGCCAGGAGATGTAGTGGGATGGGTAGACCCTGTGGAGTCCAAGGACCTGGGGGCAGATCCCAGCCCCCTGCCAGAATTTGGGACAGATCCTTTCCCCTCTCTGAGCTTTGGCTTTCTCACCTATGAAATGAGCAAGTTGGACTGAATGACTGAACTTTATTGTCCCATCATACCACAACCAATGCATTTTAGCTTATAATTGTAAAGTAACTATTTTGTGGTGATAAAATGGATGTGAGACTCAGTGTGGATATGTTTTGCACATACACCTCCACTTAAATTTAGTAATAATTAGGTCCATCCAAAGCAGAATAATTTAACAAAGTAAATTTATAGAGGTTATCTCTTAACAAACTCATTTTCAGTTCCTAAAACAAAGCATTGTTCACTTTACAAAAACATTCTTAAATGTTGAGTTAGACTAGCACTTGCCAGTTTTTTAAAATTAAAATGAAATAATTATGCATATTAGTGTATAAAATACATCTGCATTGTTTTTATTCATTTATTGATCTATTTTAAATGTTCAGTTTTAAAATTTTGAAGTCCAGGTTCTCTCCTTCCTGCCAGCCCTTCCCCTACTCATTGAGAAGGCAAGCAATAAGATACCCATTATACATGTGAAGTCATGCAAAACATTTCTATACCAGCCACCTTGTAAAACATATAAATAAGCAAATAAATAGATGAAAGAAAGTATGCTTTAGTCCACACTCAGAATTCATCTCTCTCTGGAGATGGACAGCATTTTTCATCATGGGTTCTTTGAAATTGTCTTGGATCATTGAATTGATCAGAATAGGTAAGTCTTTCACAGCTGATCATTGTTACAATATTGCTGTTATGGTGTACAGTGTTCTTCCAGTTCCGTTCACTTCACTTGTCTGCATTTTTTTTAACAGGATAACCATGGGAATATTTACAAATTACAGATTCTATTTGAAGGACGACAGTTTACAGTACATGCAGAAGAAACTCCTAAGAGCTAATATTAAGAAAAACAATGGAAATATTTCCTCTGTACTAACTCGTAAGGTATTAATTAAGCTTTAGATAATCTTAAGATCTTTAAACCTTGAGAAGCCACCACAAGGAATTAAGAAATCATATCATTTGGTTAGGGAGATGAACTAAAAAATTCAATTCTATTCTGGAGAGGAAGAACACTAAGTTAGGGAATAAAGAAGAAAGCTGGAATAATCTAGGAAAAAAAGATATCTAGGGCCTCTAACACTTAATAAACATTTATTAAACACTTACTATGTGCCAGGCACTATGCTAAGCACTGGAAATACAAAACAGACAGATAATCCCTAGCCCCGCAGTGAGTTTTCAGTCTAACAACAAAGGATAGCACAAAAATGGGAACTAAATAGAGGAAGTGGGGATGAGGAAAGAGGTGAGATCAGGAGATCAGGAGTAGAGCCAAGTTAGAGCGTGGCTGGCCTAGGCACTTCCTCAGATGGAAGTTTTGGGTGAGAACTCATTAATCATATGAGGGAGCCATGAAAATAATAATTTGTACATATGGAGCTTTAAGGTTTGCAAAGCATTTTATATACATTACCTCATTAGGTCATTTGACCAGGACCTAGGCAAAAGCCATGGCAATAGGGGGTAGAAGAAAAAGTTTCATTTTGAATATATAGAAAACTGTAGCATGATTCATCAAGAGACTGAATATACAGAATAAGGGGCAAACATAAATTCTGGAGCTTCCTCTCTTGATTTATCAGGTAAACTTTGGTATTTCTCTGTAGTAAAGTCAGGAAAAGAAGGCTTTGGAGTCATCTTCACAATGTTCAATCAGAGCTCACAACAGATCATTCTGTTGAGATGTCTTGTGGGCCAAATGTCTTAGAGATTAACCTCCCCCAGAGCAAATGTTTTTGTTTCTTCAAAGATAACTCGCAGATTTTTAAATGCAGCCCTAATGTCTTTCCTGATGTCTAGTCCTACGTCACTAATTGTCTCGTGGATCTTTTCACCTAGATGCACCAAACTTATTGTGTCCAAGACACAACAATCTTTCCCTCTAACTCTTCTCTTCCTCCAAAATTCCCTATTTTTGTTGAGGGCACTAACATCTTTCTAGTCACCCAGGTTCAAAACCTCAAAGTTATCTTTGACTCTTCCTTTTACTATGATTTCCCATATTCAAATATTTGCCAAGTCTAACGTCCCTCATAAATGACTATTCAGTTGGGACTTTAATAGAAGTTCGACAGCCATTCTATGCAACTGGTGATAGTTATAGACTTTTTTAAAATGCATTTTTAAAGTCTCTACTAAGTGCCAGGCACTTAGGACTAAGGACTTAACAAATATGATCTTAACTGATATCAAATGAGACTTAAATATACTTTGTTTTACTTGTGTCTTTGGAAATAGACAAAACATGGGTAGCATATAGGGTGATTCAATTAAGTGAAATGTTCAATTCAACCTATTCAACATTGCCATTTGGAAAACTAAGAAATGAGGCAAGATGGTATAGAAAGTAAGTTTTTTTTTTAGATGTGGATTCAAGAAGCACTAGGTTCAAATCCACCTCTGATATTTATTACCTGTGTGACCTTGGGCATGGAAGTTGCTTAATACCTCTGAACCTTACTGAGTTTCTTATCTGTGATTTCTGTAGTATCTACCTTATCTGGCTCTTGTGAAATTTAAATGAGATTATGGATGTAAAATGCTTTGCAAACCTTAAAGTACTATATAAATGCCAGCTACTATTATTAGTGTTATTCTCTCTCTCTCTCCCTCCCTCCATCCCTCCCTCTCTCTCTCTTCCTCTTCCCCTTCCCCACCCCCCCACCTCTTTTTTAAAAGTAGTTCAGATGAAAACAGTCCTGGGACAAGTTACTATCCTGCTTTTATTCTTTTATAATCTATTGCAAAACAGACAAGATTACTACTTTTTGTAATTGAATGGAAAATTATAATTCAATAAAAGTGTTGAAATGTAAGCACCTCAAGAGCAGACAAGATTATGGGGATGATATCCTATTCCCATATGGTTGTGATTTTTTTCACATTAGGTCTTTATGTTTTGAAAGCATTTAATATAGCTTTAATTTTAAAAGTATTCGATATGAAAAGCAATGTTAATTTTCTAATCAGTGGAATGCTTTCTGGATGATTAACAGTTGGTCTGTGATCATTGTCCTGTTTCAGAAGCTTGTTTGCCAAATTCTCAAAGATATTTTGAGGTCTGTATTGTAATATTATGGATTTCTCATTTGTTGGGTTGTGAAGGATAATGAACTTCTGATGTATAATTCTAACCATCAGGTCATGTCTTACTAGGTATTTGGTAGTTGTAAAATTTTTTCAGCTTTCAGTGTTGTGTTTCATTATTTGTTTCTTTGCATAATCTTTATTGATCATTAAATATAAGTTCTTTAAAAGATAAACTTTATGTAATTTCTGTTGCCAAATTTTTTTTCTTGAGGGAAGGGCTATTCTTCTATATATTGAACACAGTAAAGAAGTATTAGCCAAAAAGAAATGTGACTATCCAGGTGCTTAAAGACCTGTAGTGATAAGGAAATAATAAGGAACTCACTATTTTCCAAGCCAGACAGTTCTACTTTTGGACAGCTCTAGTTAGGAGACTCTTCTTTATATTGAAATGAAATCGTCATCCTGTTCCCGTGTCATCTTTTATTATATATACAATTTGGTATATATAAATGAAATGTTAGTATATTAAATATATTAAACATTAATATAAATACCATAATATTTATACTTAATAATAATTATTCTCATCTTTTCCTCAAAAATCTTTCCCTCCTCCAAACTTCCCAGTTTTTGCTGTGGGTACAGCTATCAAAGGATAGTCTGAATGCGCTTATTCCTCATCTCTCCTTATTAGACTACCTAGCTTCCTTCAAGCTTCAGTTTGGGTTTCATCTCTTATGCAGAGCCTTTCTGGATCTCACTGTAGAGGTGATGAGGGCCTAAGCTAGAGTGGAGTCTTTGTGAATGAAGAGAAAAGAAGGGATGCAAGAGTTTGGGGAGGTGAAGTGTGAGGGGATAGAAACAGTCAAGAATTACTTCAAGGTTAGGAATCTTGAGAACAAGGAAGAACTTGTCATCTCAACAAAATTGAAGAATTTTGTAGGAGAATGAGGCTTGAGAGAAATATTTCATGTAACATTAAAATTTCTTTTTATAGATTAAGATGAATATTATTATAATCAGAAATGATATTATTACAGGGTGGCAAGTTTCAGTTCAACATAAGGAGAAACTACTTGGCAATCAGAGCTGTCCAAAAATGGAATTGGATGCCTCAAGAAATAGTTCCTCATTACCAGTGGTGTTTTAAGAGGATAACTACTCCCAGGCAGCTAGATGGTGTAGTAGATAAGAGTACTTGGACTAGGGTCAGGAAGATCTAAGTTCAAACGTGATCTCATTAACTAGCTGTGTGACCCTGGGCAAGTCAGTTAACTTCTGCTTGCCTCAGTTATTCATCTGTAAAATGAGGATAATAATAGCACCTACCTTCCAGGGTTGTTGTGAGATCAAAATACGAAAATTCCAAAACGTGTAGCATAATGCCTGGCACATAGAAAGGAAAGAACTACATAAATGTTATCTGTTATTATTACTACTACTACTACTATTACTCTGTGTCCTTTTCTGGCTAGCTTATTGTCCACATCATTCTCCCTAATTGTGGGGTGTCCCCCAAAGTTCTATTGTAGACCCTTTTTTCTCTCCATATACTCTCAGTAACCTCATCAGCTCCCACAGATTTAACTATAATCACCAGGCAAGTGACTCACAGGTCTGTATATCCAGTCCCACTACCTCCCCTAAGTTTCAGTCCCAAATTATAAATTGCTTAATTAGATATTTCACGTTGGATATTCTAGAGACATCTTCAACATGTCCAAAACTGAACTCACTTTATTTTCCCCAAATACTTCCCTCTTTCAAATTTTGCTGTTTTTGACAAAGGCAACACTATCCTCCCCATGGCCCAGGTCTGCTTATTCTCACCTCCTGGCTTTCCCACAATCTACTCAGCACATCTTGTCTGACCATAACATCTCTAGCATTAGACCCTTCTCTCAACTCAGAATTCACACCTTAGGTTAGTTGAAGCCCTCATCACCTCCTAACTGGTCTCCCCACTTGCCTCAAGTTTCTCCCCACTCCAACCTATCCTAACTCCTACTACCAATGTAATTTTACTTAGGTGAAAGTTTGACCGCACCATTCCTATTGTCTCTAGTATCCTCTGTTTAGCTTTCAAGCCTTTCACAAACTAGGCCTAACAACCTATCCACTTTTGTTGGCCATTACTTTCCTTTACTCTGTGATGTTACCAAACTGGCCTTTTCTCTTTTTCACACGCTTAACAGTCCATCTCTTGCCTCATTGCCTCTGTACTGGTTCCCTTTACTTCCCTACCCACAATGCACTCCCACTCACAATGCACTACCATCTTGCCTTCACCTCTGAGTTCCTTTCTTCCTTCAAAATGTAACTTAAACATCATCTTCTAAATGAAACCCTTCCTGATGCCCTATAATTGCTGGTGCCTTCCCTTCCAAACTACTTTGTATTTATTTATGTTTATTCTGTATATACTTATTTATGTATTTTTATCTTCCCCTTTACAATTAAGTGCCTTAAAACAGGGATCCTTCATCATTTATATTTTCCCCCATGCCCAGCATAGCACCTAGAATGTAGTAGGTGCTTAATAAATGTTCAAGTAGCTTCTTTACCTTTTGGATCAGATGACATCTAAAATTCTTTTTGACACTAAAGCCCTACAAAACATAATATTCTGATTTACCTACATCTGAGACAGAACTGTGAGCCCTTCCCTCACTACCACCCTACTCACCTACTTTCTAGAGCTAAGAAGTTAATTCATTTAGTCAGACTCAGTTTACCTTGTGAGCTGAGATTTCCAATAGTGGTGGAATCACTAAGTGTTATGATAGTATTTTTTTAGGCAACTTTTGTGTACCCTGAAATTATTTTATTTTCTGAGAGCTGCTTTTTGAATCTGAGAAATTGACTGCAAAGTAATTAAAGGGGGAAATTGTTAAAAAATACTGGTCAGGTTTTAGTGAATGCCTAATAAATTGTTTCTCCTCTACTTTTTTCCAGTGCACACATGTCATCTTAGATAATGATGCTATTCTCACCTCTGGTGAGCTGAGTACTATCCAGGAGTATCATATCTCCATTGCAAACATAGATTTTATATGGGACTGCTTCAAACAAGGAGAGCTCTTAAGTGTTGAGAATTACAAATGCAATGAATCATCAGGAATCACTCCACCACCTTTTGAAAAATCAAGCAGTTCCAGTAAGTGTTGTTATGAATATTCATTTTCATAGAAATCACTAAGTGTGTTTCAGGTGCTGCAGAGAAAATTTAGGTACATTTATGCCTAAATCCAGTGATAAGATACATTCTAATAGGCCTTCTAGCATGGGACCATGTGTCTTGATGCTCCAAATTTTATGGGCCCTTATTTATTTTTCTATAGATATCTTATCAAGCTACTTACAATTGAGTTATATTTAATAGAAAATACATATCTTCTATTCTAGGAGTGGACAAGGATGACTTACCTAGTACCACAGAGAAGAATGAAGAGATTGTGGAGCACAATAAGTAAACTCATTTCTTCTGTGTATACTCTTGTGTACTGAACCATACATTCATCCAGTAGTAGAATACTTGCACCCTTAGAGGCTATAACAGAGGTTTGGCACATGTCCAAGCTACCTAAAATGAAGGTCCAATCCAAATCTCAAGTCACCTCCTAGGTTGTTTCTAAGACACTGGCTTCTCAGGGCTTCCCTACTGGACCTGGAATCCAAGGTCCCCATGGCTTGACCTTCAGAGTTGAAGACTCCACTTCCTGTACTTAGAACTGAAAAGGACGAATAAAGCCAAAAGGGCTCTGCCTGTTGGGCCACAGGTTTTAAAGTGAGAGGAAGGTGTCCCTCAGATCTTTCTTTCCTCAGCTTGCTTCATGGTGACCCTGCTCTGAGTGAATGAATCCTTTACCCCTGGGCACCATTGAAAAGAGAGACTCTCAGTCAGGGAGTGTTAAAAGCAACCAGGTCTGGCTACCAGCCAATGCAAAGAGACTGCTCCCAAACGTGTGGTAGGCTGGTGCAGAATGTCCATGTGTGAGCCAGGTATCCTGTCTCACAGAAACAAATCCCTGGCATCTCCCAGGCAAGTGCCTCCTTTTTAGGTGGTTTGGGCCTGTGCCAAACCATGTTACCAGTTTTTTTTAAGAGATTTTGCTCTGCATACAAATGTTCATCTAGTCCTCTGTTTTAATTTAATGTGTTTTACTTGAAGCATTAAAGACTTATTTTATTTCCCAGTATTACATGAGGTAGGTAGAAAGAGTGCTAAAATCACCATTAATAGATCTGGATTCTGATCCTAGCTTTACCACTGTCTTTGCCACCACTGAATTACCTCAATCAAGGCATTTGTTTATTCTCTCTCTACATTAGATTCCACCGAAGTAAATACTGGCATCCTCCTGCCAAAGGATTTTGTGAGGATTAATGTGAAGTATGTTTGCTCAAAGTACACTTTAAATCTTTTGCATAAATTGTATATCAAAATTACTTATTTTAGCAGTAGTAGAAGGAGGAGGAAGAAGTGGAGTATAATGAAGTAATAGAGACAAGACCTGTGATTTGGGGACAGGAACTTCCCGGAGTGAGGAAGCTCCTTCTATGAAAGCAGGGCAGCCTCTTCTCTATAACTTAAAGTCTTAGAGTTGCCTAGACCAGTGAGAAGTTGGACAAGTGACTTGTCCAAGGTCACAAAACCAGTGGTGTCAAAGAGGGGATTTTATATAAGCCAGGTTTTCTCACTTAGAGGCCAGCTCTGTCCATTATGCCATGCTACCTCTCAGTATAAAGAAGAAAGGATAGAATCTGGAATAAGGGCTACAAACTAGACTTTGCCTCACTGAGACCAATTTCTCAGGCTCATTCTACAAATTCTTGTTCTACTTTACATTGTATGACATTTTATCATATAAACTTCTCTCAGGAAAAACTCATCTCTGCTTTTACTTCAGTCTAATACAGATATTCATGATGCTTCAGTATATATCAGGCAGGAATATGGATAATTAGGCAGTCTCAACCATTGTAATAATGCATAAATGTGCAATAAGCAGAATCATGATGTCACTTATAAAAGATGGGAGTTGGTGTGGATAACTTCTAAAGCTTCTTTCCACTTAAATGGGACATGGGTCAATGTATTTATAAACTAGTGAATCTACCAGAAAAGGACCCTAACATAAAATCTTTATGGCAATATAAAATTCTGCTAAAAAACACTTTAATGTTTAAGAAATCATTATTTAAATTTCAGATTTTGTGCGGAAGATGACAGTATCCCTCATGTTCCTCAAGATTTTGAAGTTGCAAAGTATAGCATCCTGGAAAAAGTAAGAATTTAATTACAGTATGTAAAATTAAAAGTTTTAAAATATTTTTTTAATAATTTTTCTTACTCATTTTGAAAGCTTCAGTATCCTTAGCTTAAAAGATAGACTACATAAAGCCATATTAAATTTTGGCTGCAGTTGGATTTAGAAAAACAGTTTTGTTTTTCAAAATCAGGATCCTCTGATGAAGACAGACATCAGAAAACTGCTTCAGAACCTCTTCATGGTTTTTTTTTTAAACTGGAATTGTGATTTCATCAATGTAGGGAGCTCCCAAGTAGGAGCTTCCACCATCCATGCCTGTTGGCACTTTCTCTGTAGCTCTAGTCTGGGAGAGTTGTCTAAGATACTGAAAGGTTCAATGACTTCCCCCAAGTAAAGTCAAAGAATAGGTGGGGCTGACTGCAGGCCAGCACCACCACTCACTCCTTGGAGCTGCTACATCTCCCCTCCTCTATTTCCTCTTATCTGCATCTGAAAACTATTTCCCAAGTTCCAGGAGTGCAAAATCCCTACATAGAAATCTACAGTGGAGCCAAACCCAGAATTCTGCATCAAATAACATTCTTTAAAAAACTGAGCCCCAAACACCTGTAAAAAATGACTGAACAAATTCTAGAGCAGCAGAACCCCCAAAATGACAGAGTGAAACAAATTTCCAGCCCAAGACAACCTGAAAGGTGGGCAGGAAAGGTCTGTTGCACCAGTCTGAGAGAAGAGTGCTGTCCAGCATGGGCTGCCCCAGCATAGACCAAGCCCTAGCAAAACTGGAGTAGGCCTCAGGGGACTGAATCACTGACAGCTGTGATGGTTTCCAGACTTATCAACCCACAAATGCCAAAGACAACTTAGAAGGTCAGTAGGAAAGGTTTGTCAGACCTGGGTGAGAAAGGAGCACAGTGCAGCCCCAGCCCCAGGGAATATACATATACATAGACAGAGGGCACAGGGTAAGTTGAATATGAAGGGATGATAGTTAAAGGGAGAGAGAGGAATGTACTGGGAGAAGGAGAAAGGGGAGGTAGAATGGGGTAAATTATCTCATAAAAAAGGCAAGAAAAAGCTTTTACAGTGGAGAGGAAGAGGAGGGAAGTGAGAAGGAATGAGTGAACCTTACTCTGATCAGAACTGACTCAAAGAGGGAATAACATACACATGCAATTGGGTATGGAAATCTATCTTACACTGCAGGAAAGTAGAGGGGAAGGGGATAAGAAGTGGGGGATGATAGAAGGGAGGGCAGATTGAAAGAGGGGGTAGTCAGAAGCAAACACTTGAGGAGGGACAGGGTCAAAGGAGAGAATAGAATAAATATGGGTCGAGATAGGATGAAGGAGAAATATAATTAGTCTTTTACAACATGACTACTATGGAAATGTTTTGCATGATTACACCTGTATAACCTATCTCAAATTGCCTGCCTTCTCAGTGAGGGTGGGTGAGGAGGGAGGAGGGGAGAGAATTTGGAACTCAGAGTTTTAAAAATCAATGTTAAAAATTGTTTTCACATGCAACTGGGAAATAAGATATGTAGGTAATGGGGTATAGAAACCTATCTTGCCCTATGGGAAAATAGAAAGGGAAGGAGATGAGAGAAGGGGGAAGTGATAGAAGGGAGGGAAAATTGGGGGAAGGGGTAATCAGAATGCATGCCATCTTGGAGTGGGGGAAAGGGAGAGATGAGAAGAAAATTTGGAACTCAAAATCTTGTGGAAGTGAATGTTGAAAACTAAAAAAAAATTAATTAAAAAATCCCCCCTCAATTAATAAAAATTTGGATGCTATTTTAAAAAATGAAAGTAAACCTCCTCTTTCATGTATATATGTGTGTGTGTGTATAATATATAATATATATATATATATACATACATAAGCATAAAAAGTGACATAATTTAGAATATCATACTGTGCCTTTTCCAGATTAAGTCAGAGGGAGAGAAAGAAGTTGTGGTGGTGGAACTGCAGTGCTTCCAGGAACATCCTGACTTTTCTTTCCTTATAGCTGCGAATTTCCTGCTGCCAGGAGGAGTTAAGGTATTTGTATTGCTTTGCATGTGCTCATCAGCTGTTAAGAGTTCAGTCAACAAAACACCCTGTCAGCTTCTTAGGACTTTACTGATTAGCAGTTTGATACAAAGGGATTGTATCACTAATAATATAATTATTATGAAATTCAAATGCTTTATTTCTATTAGAATTTACCATAAATTCAATAATTGTGCTGGAACTTCCTGTCTCTGTCTCTACTCATTTCATATACAGTAGTGCAGTCTTTGACAGCCCCTGAACAATTAGGAAAGATAGCACAAGGTTATCATCGATGATAACCACATCTCATTAGTACATGGGAGAATTGGGTCAAATGGACAGAGTAGAAAATTGCTTGGAGAAGACTGCAGTATCTTTAATATTCTAGATTATTTACAGGCATGTTTGTAATGGTTAGGGTTAGGGATGGGCCTGTGATTTCATCCATAGAGAGAACTCTCTCTGCCAGTGTAGGTCTGCACCTTCTCTGCAACTTTGAGTCTTAGAGAAATACCCAAAGCACCGAGAGGTTCCATGACTTTCCTGGGGTCACACAGCCAGCAGGTGTCAGAGGCAAGATTTGAACCTAGGTCTTCCAGAGGTCAGCTCTCTAACCACTATGTAATGTTGCCTATAATAACTGTCATAAAGTGGTTGCTCATTTTCATGCTACTTAGGGCCCTTCAAAAGTTTCATTCAGTTATGTGGTTGGAAAAATCTTATTATCCTGTCTCAATTCCACAGTCCTTCAATATATTTTCTTTATTTAGAAATGGTAGCAGTTGTTCAGTCATTTCGGTTGTGTCTGACTCTTCATGACCCCATTTGTAGTTTTCTTAGCAGAGATATTGAAGCAATTTGCCATTTCCTTCTCCAGCTCATTTTACAGATGAGGAAACTGAGGCAAACAGTTAAGTGATTTGCCCAAGATCACACAACTAGTAAGTGTCTGAGGCCAGATTTGAACTCAGGAAGATGAGTCCTCTGGGCTGGCATTCTATCCACTGTGTCCCCCAATAATAGAGTTATACTATAAAACAAGGTTGAAATAACTTGGGCCCTTGTCTTGTTTTCATTTGGTCTTTGGGGACAGTTCTGCTTTAGTCATCATCTTGCAGCCCAGAGAACAGTTGCCCTGATGAGCTACTTTCCCTGTTCCACTCAGAGCAAAGCTTCAGAAGGCTTGAATACAAAGAGCAACTGAAAAAGCTTTGAACAGTGTCTGACAATTAGGTTACTGAAGGACTCGGGCAGCTAGGTGACACAGTAGATAAAGCTCAAGGCCTGGAGTCAGGAAGACCTGAGCTCAGATTTGGCCTCAGACACTTAACTAGCTGTGTGACCCTGGGCAAGTCACTTAACCATGTTTGCCTCAGTTTCCTCATCTGTAAAATGAGCTGGAGAAGGAAATGGCAAAACCACTTGGGGTCTTTGCCAAGAAAACCCTAAATGGGGTTACAAAAAATCGGAAGTGACTGAAAAATGACTAAACAACAATATTAAAGATGGTCTGATGTTCACAGCCCAAAACAATACTTGAAAGCCATCAGGGGAGGTCCCCACCATTATCATATCCTGCTGGAACCTCTGTCTTAGAGCCCTTTGTCTACACAGCTTTCTCTCTTTATTTTTTGTCTCTTTCTAAGAACCCTTATTTTTGTCTGTCACAGGCAGTTCAGTGTTGGTAAGGTGTTGCCTTTATGTTGTATTTTCCCACTACCCTTTGGGTAATAATTTTGCAATGACTAAAAGGCAAACACACTTATAAAGAATAATTTATCTATACTTTAGTATTTCATATAATGTCTAGTTAAGGGGAAATAAAGGGAAAAAGAGAATGAAAGAAAATGGTACCTTGATATGTGCATTTTGGGTATTATTTAATAACACCTAAAAAAAGCGTAGTATAGCAGCTCTTTTTGTGGTGGCAAAGAATTGAAAATCAAGGGGATGCCCATCAATTGGGGAATGACTAAACAAATTGTGCTTTATGAATATAATGGAATACTATTGTGCTATAAGAAATGAGGAGCAGACAGACTTCATTATAACCTGGAAAGACTTATATGAACTGATGCTGAGTGAGGGGAGCAGAACCAGGAGAACATTATACATGACTACAGACACATAGTATCTGTAAGGACTAACTTTAATAGGCTTGGCTCTTCTCATCAATGCAAGGGTCAAAGACAGCTCCAAAAGACTCAAGATGGAAAAAAGCTATGCACATCCAGAGAAAGAATTATGGAGTCTGAATGCAAATTGAGGCAAACTATTTGCTCTCTCTCTTTTTTTTCCTTCTTTTTTGGTTTTGTTTCTTCTTTCTCATGATTCATTTCATTGGTTATAGTTCTTCTTTATAACTTGACTATTATGTAAACAAGTTTAATGTGAAGATATATGTAGAACCTATATCCGATTACATGCCGTCTTGGGTGGTAGGGGGGAAAGAGAGGGAGGGAGAGAAAATTTGAAACTCAAAAACTTGTGGAACTGAGGGTTGTAAACTAAAAATAAAAAATAAATTAAAAAAAACATAGAGCACAATTCCAATTTTAGAATCTCAGAAACTTCTGGAACTTATTTGATTAGGGCATATATCACTTCATTTCTTGCCTCAATGGTGTACCAACCTTAGCAAGAATAATTTCAAAAGGATTTGGGTAAATTTCCCCCAGGAAACATTGTGATTTATTTAAATGAGCAGAACAAATAGAATACATGACTAGCCCAGTAGGTCTGTGGTCTCACCATCATGGGTATCCACGCATTCCCTTCATGTACAGTTTCTTGTCCGTGTCCTCCTGTAAATGCTCCCTGGAGCCTACCCAACAGGCCACAGCCGCCTTCGGGGTTTCTTGATATTATGTGGATGCCAGTACTTGGGTGTCCTCTTTTGGAACGTGACCAGGTTACCGCCTTTCCCGGCTAGACATCTCATTTTTTATATTTTTGGTATTCCTTTTGACCTGCACTTCGTTAGAAATAAATTACAGCCTTTTGATGCCCACCTGCATCTCTCCATTGCCTTTTGGGTGACCATAATTTTGATTCTTCAGAGATTGTAGTAGTCCGTAACTTAGAGCCATAAAATATCACTGGAAGAATACTTACATGAAAATAGTGCTTTTTGTTTGTTTTGGGGAGAAGCCTTGGTGTGTTGAAAGTGCTACACAGTTTCTCAAATGCAACTTCCTTTTCACCCCTTGGTGGACACTCATTCTTTATCCATCACAGTGCCTATCTGAGATATATGTACTGACAGACCAGCTCTAACTGCTGGACATGCCACTTTATATTACAATCTAAACAATAAGCATCCTTCATCCACTACATTTTTCTGTTCTAGATAATTAGACTTAACTCTTTTGAATGTTTATTGATCTCATTTAAGAGATCCTGCAGTGCTCTGGGGAATATTACATTTGTCATAGAAGCGACTGAGGAACCTCCTGAGGTTACCTCCTAAGGAGCCGGGCATGAGCTGTGGTCTCTTTCCGTGGGACATGTGCTCTGACCCCTTGTTGAAGGACATGTACCTCACTGAGATGATACAGTAGCTCTTTATTACTCACCAGTGACATGAGATGTATTGAAGATGATTTGCTGCACAGTCAAGAGGTGCCACCCACTCAGCTAAAAATGTTGGGGAGACCCAACCTCATTTCTTTCTTTTTTTTTTTTCGGATTTTTTATTTTTATTTTTATTTTTATTTTTAGTTTACCACGCACGGTTCTACATAGTTTTGAGTTCCAGTTTTTCTCCCCTCCCTCCCCACTCCCTCCCCAAGACGGCATGAAGTCTCATATAACTGTCATGTATAACTTCGCATTGAATTAATTTATGCACTAGTCAAGTCGTGGAGAAGAATTTTGACCAATGGAATGAATCATGAGAAAGAAGAAACAGAACCAAAAAAAAAAAAACCCAAAAACAAAAACAAAAGAGAAGCAGAAAAGGCAAGCATGTAGTGTGCCTCAGTCTGTATTCAAACTTTGCAGTTCTTTGTCTCGATGAAGATAGCATTCTCCATCGTGAGTCCCCTGGAGTTGTCCTTGCCCCTTAGGTTGCTGAGAAAAGCACAGTTTGTCAGGGTTGGTCCTCACGGAATCCATATATCTGTGGCTGTGCACAACGTTCTCCTGGCTCTGCTGCGCTCACTCAGCATTATGTCGTGTAGGTTTTTCCAGGTTGTTATGAAGTCTGCATCATCCCCATTTCTTATGGCACAATAGTATTCCATTACCTTCATGTACCACAGTTTGTTCAGCCATTCCCCAGTTGATGGGCATCCCTTTGATTTCCAGTTCTTGGCTACCACAAAGAGAGCTGCTATAAATATTCTTGTACATATGGGTCCTTTTCCCGCTTGCGTGATTTCTTTGGGATACAACCCTAGAAGTGGAATTGCTGGGTCAAAGGGTATGAACATTTCTATAGCCCTTTGGGCGTAGTTCCAAACCGCCCTCCAAAATGGCTGGATCAGCTCACAACTCCACCAGCAATGCAACAATGTTCCAATTTCCCCACATCCTTTCCAGCATTTATCATTCTCCTGATTTGTTATTTTAGCCAATCTGACAGGAGAGATGTGGTATCTAAGAGTTGTTTTGATTTGCATTTCTCTAATCAGCAGCGATCCAGAGCATTTTTCCATATGCCTGTAGATAGCTTTAATTTCTTCCTCTGAAAACTGCCTGTTCATATCCTTTGACCATTTCTCAATTGGGGAATGGCTTGTATTCCTATATATTTGGCTCAGCTCCCTGTATATTTTAGAGATGAGGCCTTTATCAGAGATACTAGTTGCAAAGATTTTCTCCCAATTTTCTGCTTCCCTCCTAATTCTTGTTGCATTGGCTTTTTTTGTACAAAAACATTTCAATTTGACATAATCAAAATTATCCATTTTGCATTTTGTAATGCTCTCTATCTCTTGTTGGGTCATGAATTCTTTACTTTTCCACAAATCTGATAAGTAAACTATTCCTTGCTTTCCCAAATTACTTAGAGTATCAACTTTTACTCCTAAATCATGAACCCATTTTGACTTTATTTTGGTATATGGTGTAAGATATTGGTCTATGCCCAGTTTTTGCCCTACCATTTTCCAATTTTCCCAACAGTTTTTGTGAAATAGTGAATTATTAGCCCAGAAACTGGCCTCTTTGGGTTTATCAAAGAGTAGATTGCTAAACTTGTTGATTTCACCTATTTGTGTACCTATCCTATTCCACTGATCCACACCCCTGTTTCTTAACCAGTACCAGGCAGTTTTGATGACTGCTGCTGTGTAGTACAGTTTAATATCTGGTGTGGCTAAGCCACCATCTCTAGCATGTCTTTTCATTGATATCCTAGATACTCTAGACCTCTTGTTTTTCCAAATGAATTTTGTTATTATTTTGTCCAGCTCAGTAAAAAAATTTTTTGGTAGTTCGATTGGTATGGCACTGAATAGATAGATTAATTTAGGTAGAATTGTCATTTTTATTATATTAGCTCGGCCTAACCATGAGCAACTGATATTTCTCCATTTATTTAGATCTGATTTTATTCACGTGAAAAGTGTTTCATAGTTATGTTCATATAGGCCCTGGGTTTGTCTTGGCAAATAGACTCCCAAATATTTTATAGTGCCTTCAGTAACTTTGAATGGAATTTCTCTTTCTATCTCTTGCTGTTGGGCTTTGTCAGTAATGTATAGGAATGCTGAGGATTTATGTGGGTTTATTTTATATCCTGCAACTTTGCTAAAGTTGTTTATTATTTCAAGTAGTTTTTTACTTGATTCTCTAGGATTCTCTAGATAAATCATCATATCATCTGCAAAAAGTGATAATTTAGTTTCTTCTTTTCCTATTCTAATTCCTTCAATTTCTTTTTCTTCTCTTATTGCTACAGCTAATGCTTCCAGTACCAAATTGAATAATAGGGGTGATAATGGACATCCTTGTTTCACCCCTGATCTTATTGGGAATGCATCTAGTTTATCCCCATTACAAATAATGCTTGTTGATGGTTTTAGGTAGATGCTATTTATAATTTTGAGGAAGGTTCCACTTATTCCTATGCTTTCTAGTGTTTTTAATAGGAATGGGTGTTGTACTTTGTCAAAGGCTTTTTCTGCGTCTATTGAGATGATCATATGATTTCTGCTAGTTTTGTTGTTGATATGGTCAATTATGCTAATAGTTTTCCTAATATTGAACCATCCTTGCATTCCTGGAATAAATCCTACCTGGTCGTAGTGTATTATTCTCGTAATGAGTTGCTGCAATCTTTTTGCTAATATTTTATTTAAAATTTTTGCATCAATATTCATTAGAGAAATTGGTCTATAATTTTCTTTCTCTGTTTTAACTCTACCTGGTTTGGGTATTAGTACCATATTTGTGTCATAAAAAGAATTTGGTAGGACTCCTTCTTCACCTATTTTCCCAAATAGTCTACAAAGTATTGGAATTAGTTGTTCTTTAAATGTTTGATAGAATTCACATGTAAAACCATCTGGCCCTGGAGATTTTTTCCTAGGGAGTTCATTTCTTTCTTTTACAACTGTTTCAGTACTTCCTCTCAGTTGAACTTCTAGTAAAGGGGGAAGGAGATTTCTCTACTATCCCCTATCTCTGGAGCAATGATGGCTAGAATTTTATGGCAGCAAGAACATGTGATGGCCAAGATGAGCCCAGGGACTTGGCCACCATCTTCTGCTCTTTGTTTGCTTTTCAATTGGTTTACTTCACCTCTCTCAATCTACAACTGCATACTTGTAGGCGTGGAGTAGAATCATTGTAAATGCCCACTTACTTTAGTAGCAGTTTCAAATAGTATAAAATCACAGATGATAGTTAAAAGTAACAATTGTAAGCTGAAATGGCTGAAGCAAGGGAGCTGCAGTCTTTCATCCCTTTCTGCTTCTTTTTCTTCCTCCCCACTATTAGAAGGAAGAAACAATAAGAAATATGGTAAGACCAGTAAAAGGAATCCCAGTCAATACCCATCTCACTTGCATCTGGTTACTATCTAGGTCTCAGGTGCTTAGTTGATCACCTCTGTTGCTCTCTGCACATAGATAAGCTCCAGGTGAATAACAGCTACCAGCCTAAATTACTCTGCTCCCTATACATGTGTCCTAGACAGCATGGAATCAGCCCATATGGAATTCCAGAACCATGTTTCTTCCTCTTTCTCCATATTATATAGCCTCATGGCTTTTCCCTAGAAGGAAGTTACTTAACTCTCCAAAGTGAAAGGCCCTAGAGACTGGATGGAAATTAGGCTCTCCTATATGCCTGTATATATCATACCCTGTGGTCCTCTAACATATCAGTAAAAGTGTCTCTGGGGGTTACACTTAATAATGTCATCTACAAAGAGGAGGATCTTGAGGGTCCCTCCATCTAAAGGGAATACTACTTCTATTTGGATTCTATAGTAGATGTTTTCCATGACAGAGGCAAATGCCTAATATCAGAGAGCATATATCTCTCAATTTTGTGCAGAGGAGATCGAACAGTTATTTTTGTTCTTATGGTAGCCAAGGTATCTTTTATGATTTTGTAGGGCTTTTCCTATATATATATGTTGGAGGAGATACTCTAAGCAATTTTCCCTGATAAATAAAAAATTTTTAACAGTTAAAAAATAAGCACAATTGGATTTTAATTCTTTGAGCACTTCAGTCAATTTTGTGACAATAAAGATATGGCCTATTTAATTGGCATTATTACAGAACTCTACTTAAGTGAATTTTTTAGCTATCTGAAACTTGCCCCTTTAAGTGTCAAAATTTTTAAATTTTGGATATTTAATGGATTTCCTTATGAAATACAAAATATAATTTAACATTTTCTCAAGATCATGATTATGAATATCAACTAATAATCTGTGTTATGATATAGTGATAGCCTTGGAACTTTTGAAATATATGAAGCTGTTTGCCCCTACAAAATCCTAGACTGCACTAAACTACTCTGTTTTATGAATTCCAGTCTGCTTTTTATAGTTTTTCTACCTTTTAACTTGCTGTCAACTGTTATTTCTTGCTCCTTATTCATATTACTGTGTCGAGGAATAGTCTTTTTTTCCTTCCTTCTCCTCTTGCAATTGTTTTTAATTTGCCCTGAACTGGGAAACCAGATAACTAAATTTGTTAGCACTGCATGTAAAATAAAAGTAAGCAAGAATAAGCTCTAATACATAGATTTTGAAATCTTTTTTTGTTGCTCAAAGAGCATTTTTGTTTACCTCAAAACTTTTGGTTGTGTTCTAGATAGTTGAGATTCCTGGATAAGTGACTACTGGATAAATAAAGTGCTCTTATTCTAACCCTTTATATGTACTATAATTCACAGACTAGAAGACATTTATCTAGAAAGAATACATCTGAAGATGCAAGTGAATACTATGAGAATTATATTGAAGAACTGAAGAAACAAGGATTTCTGCCATCAGAAAGTCTTCCACCTGAAGCAAACCCACTACTAGCATCTAAGAAGTTACAAGCAGTTAGATTTATTTATTTATTTGTCTTTGTTCTGGCCACAAATTATTTAAGTAACTTATTTTAATATTCTGAAAAGATATTTGTTGAATTGCCAAATAAGAGAAAAAACCTTATAGAAATAAGAGGTTATTCATCTTAGTCAGAGACAGAAAAAAGGTCATAATAGCCAAATGGGAAAATCTGCAACATCCATAACTGATTGGTAATGTATGTAAATGGCAAACCCTACTTAGTTTCACATAATTTAGTTATCTTCTATAAGATTTATCAGGATGTGCCTTTTTAGCCCAAGTACCATTAATATGACTCAGAAATGCCCACAAGTTTTAATGGGAGGACCTAAAGCCAACAAACCTAAGGAAAAGAAAAAGGAGAAAGAAGTGGAAGAGAGAACTACAGAAAGCATCAGGAAAGAAGTAAAGAGTGAGAAAATAAACAGACACCACGATGAGGAATTGTAGAATGCCAAGAATGTCCATGTTACTCCTGCCGACTCTAGGCCATAATTATGATTCTCTTCATTATCCTCTCATTGTTAGGTTGGTTTTAAACATTTCCACTTTTGTAAGTTGAGTGTTTTTTTTCCAGTTGCTATTGGAAGAGGTATTAATTGGAGATACTATAAGTGAAGAAGTGAGTACCTTAATGGAGTTGATTTGGGTGGAAGCTCTTGGCCACCTGGAAAACACCCTTCTCAAGCCAGCAAATAACATCA
Source organism: Trichosurus vulpecula (assembly GCF_011100635.1). Lineage (NCBI taxonomy): Eukaryota > Metazoa > Chordata > Mammalia > Diprotodontia > Phalangeridae > Trichosurus > Trichosurus vulpecula. Next base: position 178,461,653 of record NC_050574.1, read on the forward strand.
GCCTAAATGATGTAAGTCAATGATTTTGGGAAAATGTGATCTATTTTTAAAATGTTTTTTTGGGGGGGCGGAGCCAAGATGGCAGCAGGAAAGCAGGGACTTGCTTAAGCTCCCCGCCAGATCCCTCCAAACACCTGTAAAAAATGGCTCTGAACAAATTCTAGAGCTGCAGAACCCACGAAATAGCAGAGGGAAACAGATCTCCAGCCCAGGAGAGCCTGGATGGTTGCCGGGAAGGTTCTCTCACACAGTGCCAAGAGCGAAGGGCAGCCCAGCATGGGCCATGCTGGGACAGACCAGACCCAGAGTCAGCCAGCCAGAACAGGCCTTGGGGCCTTGAAATAGTGAGCTGTGGCAGTTACTAGACTTCTCAACCCACAAACACCAAAGAGCAGGTTAGGGGAAACCTCCGGGATTGAGTTCAGAGCAGTCCGGCCACCAGCTCTGGGGGTGGAGGAGGTGGTGCAGCCTAGAGCCTAGACATCATCTTTCAAGAAATTATCAAAGAAAACTGCCCTGGTATTCTAGAACCAGAGGGTAAAATAGAAATTAAAAGAATCCACCGATCACCTCTTGAAAAAGATCCCAAATAGAAAACTCCTACGAATATTGTCACCAAATACCAGAATTCCCAGGTCAAGGAGAAAATATTGCAAGCAGCCAGAAGGAAAAAATTTGAGTAATGTGGAAACACAGTAAAGATAATACAAGATCTAGCAGCTTCTACATTAAGGGATCAAAGGGCTTAGAACATGATATTCCGGAGGTCTATGGAGCTAGGATTAAAACCAAAAACCACCTACCCAGCAACACTGAGTGTCATGCTCCAAGGCAAAATATTGACTTTCAATAAAATAGAGGACTTTCAAGCTTTCTTAGTGAAAAGACCAGAGCTGAATAGAAAATTTGACTTTCAGACACAAGAATCAAAAGAAGCATGAAATGGTAAACAAGAAAGAGATATCATAAGGGACTTACTAAAGTTGAACTGTTTTGATTACATTCCTACATGGCAAGATGATGTGTAGAATTCATGAGACCTCAGTATTAGGGTAGCTGAAGGGAATATATATATATATATATATATATATATATATATATATATATATATATGTATGTATGTATGTATGTATATATACTTACAGACAGAGGGCACAGGGTGAGTTGAATATGAAGTGATGATATCTAAAATATTGAGAGAGGGAGAAAGGGAGAGATAGAATGGGGTAAATTATCTGGCATAAAAGTGGCAAGAAAAAGCAGTTCATTGGAAGGGAAGAGGGGGCAGGTGAGGGGGAATGAGTGAATCTTGCTCTCATTGGATTTGTCCTGAGAAGGGAATAACATACACACTCAATTGGGTATCTTACCCCACAGGAAAGAAGGAGGAAGGAGATAAAAAAGGGGGAACAATAGAAGGGAGGGCAGATAGAGGGAGGAGGTAATCAAAAGCAAACACTTTTGAAAAGGGACAGGGTCAAGGGAGAAAACTGAATAAAGGGGGATAGGATAGGAAGGAGAAAAATATAGTTACTCTTTCACAACATGAGTATTGTGGAAGGGTTTTGCATAATGATACACATGTGGCCTATGTTGAATTGCTTGCCTTCTTAGGCAGGGTGGGTGGGGAGGGAAGAGGGGAGAGAATTTGGAACTCAAAGTGTTAAAAGCAGATGTTCAAAAACAAAGTTTTTGCATGCAACTAGGAAATAAGATATGCCAGGCAATGGGGCATAGAAATCTATCTTGCCCTACAAGAAAGTAAGGGAAAAGCAGATGGGGGGAATGGGGTGACAGAAGGGAGGGCTGACTGGGAAACAGGGCAATCAGAATATATGCCATCTTGGAGTGGGGGGGAGGGTAGAAATGGGGAGAAATTTTGTAATTCAAACTCTTGTGAAAAATCAATGCTGAAAACTAAAAATATTAAAGAAAGAAAGAAAGAAATTATCAAGGAATACTGCCCTGATATTCTAGAACCAGAGGGTAAAATAGAAATTGAAAGAATCCACCGATCGCCTCTTGAAAAAGATCCCAAAAAGAAAACTCCTAGGAATATTGTCACCAAATTCCAGAGTTTCCAGGTCAAGGAGAAAATACTGCAAGCAGCCAGAAAGAAACAATTTGAATATTGTGGAAACATAATCAGAATAACACAAGATCTAGCAGCTTCTACATTAAGGGATCAGAGGGCTTGGAATATGATATTCTAGAGGTCAAAGGAGCTAGGATTAAAACCAAGAATCACCTACCCAGCAAAACTGAGTATAATGCTCCAAGGCAAAATATGGATTTTCAATAAAACAGAGGACTTTCAAGCTTTCTCAATGAAAAGACCAGAGCTGAATAGAAAATTCGACTTTCAAATACAAGAATCAAGAGAAGCATGAAAAGGTAAACAAGAAAGAGAATTCATACAGGACTTAATAAGTTGAACTGTTCTGTTTACATTCCTACATGGAAAGACGATATGTGTAGTTCAGGAGACCTTTCTCAGTATTAGGGGAGTTGAAGGGAATATAGACAGAGGGCACAGGATGAGTTGAATATGAAGGGGTGATATCTAAAAAAAATGAAATAAACAACGGGTGAGAGAGGAATATATTGAGAGAGGGAGAAAGGGAGAGATAGAATGGGGTAAATTATCTCACATAAAAGTGGCAAGAAAAAGCAGTTCTGTTGCAAGTGAAGAGGGGCAGGTGAGGGGGAATGAGTGAATCTTACTCTCATTGGATTCAACTTGAAGAGAGAATAATATACACGCTCAATTGGGTATCTTACTCCACAGGAAAGTAAGAGGAAGGGTATAAAAAGGGAGGGATGATAGAAGGGAGGGCAGATGGGGGAAGAGGTAATCAAAAGCAAACACATTTGAAAAGGGAAAGGGTCAAAGGAGAAAATTGAATAAAGGGGGACAGGATAGAATGGAAGGAAATATAGTTAGCCTTTTACAACATGGCATTGTGAAAGTATTTTGCGTAATGATACATGTGTGATCTATGTTGAATTGCTTGCCTTCCTAGGGAGGGTGGGTGGGAAGGGAAGATGGAAGAGAATTTGGATCTTAAAGTTTTAAAAGCAGATGCTTAAAAAATTTAAAAAAAGAAATTTTTGCATGCAGCTGGGAAACAAGATATATAGGGAACGGAGCATAGAAATCTGTCCTATCCTACAAGAAAGTAACGTGAAGGGGATCAGAGGGCAATGGGGTAAAAGAGGGGAGGGCTGACTGGGGAATGAGGCAATCAGAATATATGCTATCTTGGAATGGGAGGAGGGTAGAAATGGGGAGAATATTTGTAACTCAAAATCTTGTGGAAATCAATGTTGAAAACTAAAATATTTAATAAAATATATACAGAAAAAAATGTTTCATTTTCAGAATATCAACTTAAGACATAATAATTGGATCCATTTGTAGTATGTACCGACTGAAGTCAGAATCTTCCTGTATTACAGAAAAGCAAGTTGAGTTAAGTCAAAATCAGGGTGAGAGTTCGGTAGTTGAACTATTTTGAGAGGCAGACACAGTATTTTTAACATTATATTTAACAAACTGGAAACATTGATATGAACATTAATAGCACAGTATCACATATTGCCAAGAACCATTTGCCATGTGAAAGAAAAGAAAAAAATTTCTGAGTAATTCTGTGACTTAATTTAACAGATATAAAATTTCATTGGCCAGTTTATTGAGTGAGAACGAGATGTTAGAGAAACTGGCTTGTTCTTCCTAGACTCACAAGAGGCTAATTTGTACCAGAAAGCTAATTTAGTAATTTCTTACTCTTACCAGTAGAAAAACCTTGGTGATAATTATTTTATCTTAAGCTTTTTGAAAATAAGTTTGATGTAAGGGGATCATCCTGAGTTTTTAAAGGCCATGACAGCAGAACATAAGTGCTGAGGTCCCACTAAGGTGGGAAATGGATTTCCAAGGATCAACCTAGCTAAAACCAAAACTGGCCTCCAGGAGATGATTTTATTTTGGCTACATAAATAAAACTATCTAAGAAAAGAGTTCTTAATGTGGGGTCCATGAACTTTTTTTAAAAAAGTTTTGGTAATTGTATTTCAATATAATTGGTTTCCCTTGTAATCCTTATGTGTTTTATTTTATTCATTTAAAAGCATTTTTTTTTGAGAAGGGCTTCATAAGCTTCACCAATGTGCCAAAGAGGTCTGGAACATAAAAAAGTTAAGAACTCTAAGACTAAGGTATAGATCCCAACCCCTCATCTGATGAATCACAGATACTTGATGTATTGAAATCATTTTTGGACTTGTGATTGTGCAAAATAACATTATGTACCAGGTATCTAATAGGATCCTTCGTATACTACTTCATAGTAGTTTTATCGTTGTTCTTTATCATTTGATTCTGATATCTTTCTGGATTTATTTGAAAACCAAGTCTCCAAAAGGTACAGTAATACTCATTAAAAATTGGTGTCGTACTTCCTTTCTTTAAGCTGAGTCCAATTTTTTGATGCTATGTTTTTTGAAGAATCCTGTTGCTTTCATCTTTAGAATTAGTAGTTACAATATGGCTACCAAAGATTTGGTTATTTTTTGCTCTATCAAGATTTCATTTTAATAATATTTTATATTAAAGGTGAGCAAAGCTGAAGGTATTCTACTTCAAGTTAAGGCAGCATTAAACAAGGGAGAAACAACAGAAGAGTTGAGAAAGATGATGTCAGAATTCTACCGACTTATACCTCACAGAAGTATAGAAGATGAAGTTAACCAAAGACTGTTATCTAAGAAAGAAGATCTCTGCCAGGTATTACTTTGAAATTTATAGCTGAATTGAGATATTAAAAAGGATTTCTATGAAGGCTTTTAAAAAACTTTGGTGAATGAATGCTTAAGTTCTTTAAGTCAGGTTTTTAAAGTCTCTTCATAAACATGTTGATATACTAGCTCAAATTCAGAAATATGTTTGTAAAGGCTCTATGTTAAAAAGAATAGAGAGGCAGTGTGGTATAATAGAGAGAGAGTTGGTCTTGCAATCAGGAAGATCTGAGTTGTAGTCTTGCCTCTGATATGTACTGACTGCCTGACTTAACCTCTCCAAGCTCTAGGCAAGTCTTTGAGATTAGAGGGTGCCAACCTGCATTGCTAGAAGGAGTTTCCTCACATGAGACTGCCCTTACCAATGAACTCACAGGTCCGGGCTCTACCATTACTCTCTCTTGAAATAATTTCCTATGTAATGGGTTGCTAATTACACGATCTTTGTCAAGTTCAGCTTCCTCATTGCCAAACAAAGAATTAGACTATATAACTGCTGATCTCCAGACATAAAATTTTGTGATTCAATGAATAACATCACAGAAATAGAAACTTCTCCACACAGCCTATCATTGTGTCTGAGACCAATCCTAAAGATTTTGAGCGGGGAATGCAGGACAATTGGGGTTAAGTAACTTGCCCAAGGTCACACAGCTAGTAAGTGTGTCAGGTGTCTGAAGCTGGACTTGAACTCAGGTCCTCCTGACTCCAGGGCCAGTGCTGTACTTACTGTACCACCTAGCTGCCCCCAATCCTAAAGATTTTAAAGTCATTGATTATCCATAGTGTTACTAAGAATGGCAATTATCTAATGGGAGTGGCTACCTGTTGCCTTGAGCCTTCATATCTACAGAACATTCAACTCAGGAAACTCAAATGTTTCCCTTCATCCTCATTTTATTCTCAAATATTCACTCAATCAATTCAACAAATGTTGTGGAAATCACAGTGCTTTGTGCATAGTAAGCAAGGTGCTTTAGGAGATAAAAAAGATGAATAAGATGTGGGCTCTGCCTTCTAAAGCTTGCAGTCTTACAGACTAGATAATTAATGTCAGGATGTAAAAGGGCAGAAGGGGCAGAGAGCCCTGAGCATGGAATAAGAAAACTCATCTTGCTGACTTCAAACCCAACCTTAGACACTTGTGACCCTGGGCAAGTCACTTAACCCTGTTTGCCTCAGTTTCCTCATCTGCAAAATGAGCCGGAGAAGGAAAAGGCAAACCACTCCAGTATCTTTACTAAGAAAATCCCAAAATGGGATCATAAAGAGTCAGACATGACTGAACAACAGCAAAAAAGGTCAATAAGAATACAGTAGGAATTCAGAGGAGGAAAAAATTATTTTCCACTGGAACAAGAGACGGCAGCATTCGACGTGGACCTGTTCAATGTGACCAGCGCTGTTGAATGCTAATATCTGCCCCTTTGTGATTCACTACTTACCACCCTGAAGACCTTCTTCCCTTTGACCTACAATTGCCAGTCTCAAATGTGAATGATGCCTGCCATCCAGTTTCTCCACTTGTTGGGAGTTTGAATGTGCAGGAAAGTTTGCTCACAAAATAACAGCAGTTCCCCAGGGCACATTAAAAGGGTCTAACAAAGATATTGAATAGCCTGTTCAAGGTTAGGGCTAAGCTAAACATGTTAGAATTGTAGGAAATAAAATCCTCTTGTTACTTAGGAAAAACAGAGATCAAAGAGGCAGAAGAGTAAGAGACAAGTCTGAGAGATACACCAGCACTAGGTATGTATGACAGGCAGGGCAGGGCTGAGTAAGCCAGGTTTTCTTATTGAAAAATCTTGTCCTACAAATTTCCACCAAATTCCATTTGAAATGTTGATGAATTTGTATGCCCTACTATAACTTCATATGTTAGCCCTGAGTAACTAATAGTGGCAACCTCTGATGGGCTGTGGGGGGTGGTGGGGAGTGGGAGGTGGGGAGGTTAGTGAACCAAATCCCTACAACAGAATGGTTTAGGTGCTGGACCTCTGTTTTCTCAGTAAAATAGCAGCAGCAGACTTTGTTAATAGTATACAAGCTGAATATGTTAAATTCAGCAAGTCCATTAAAAAAGCATAATTCAGATACCTAACTGACTGCATACTATACTGTACAGGCCAGTGTAATGATATGGAAAGCAATGTAGCATAGTTTAAAGCACAATGGTTTCAAAAAGCATTTGTTACGCATTTACTATATTCCAGGCACTGTTAAGTGCTGGGACTACAAATAAGCAGAAAGAAAGACAGTCCTAGCCCTCAGAGAGCTTATATTCTGGTAGGGAAGAAAGCAAATAAAAGGGTAGGAGGGAGATGAAGGTCACAGCAGTTTGGTAGAGAAGGTGTCGTAGACCTGTGGCTAGTCAGGTATAGCCTGGAGAGTAATGAAGCCCTAGCTGGCCTTTGAAAGTGGAGATCCTGGAAGAAATGTGTTGAGGGGGAAGGTACTCCCAATGGGAGAAATAGTCACGGGCTGGAGAGGTTTCTATGCCACCACAGAGAAAGTCTTACAGAAATGTATGACTTCAGGGCAAGTCACTTATCCTCCGTGGTTTTCAGTTTCCTCATCTATAAAATGAGGGAGTTGGAATAAATGTTCTCTGAGGTCTCTTCCCCCTCTAAGTCAATGATTCTAGGGTCCTGTGTGAGTAAGCCTTAATATGCCAACAGCAAGAAAGACTGATATTTATCAAGCAAAGTTTTTCTGTTAAAAAGTTGCATGTTTTTTCATCCTAATGAGAAAACTGTAAGTGCATATACATATTGACACATATAACACGTATATATTTATTATAGTGACCCTTGATGTGTGATAATTTTAGTGTTTTTGTACTATTTCTTTCTACAGCTCATAAGAGATGTGGTTAATGTCAGTGAAGCAAATCTCTCAAGACCTAACCCACCTTCTCTTGCCAAATACCGAGCTCTGAGATGCAAAATTGAGCATGTTGATGAGAACGCTAGAGAGTTTTCCAAGGTTAAAGAAGTATTGCAAAAGAATTGTGGGTGAGTAAAAGTTAGTTTTTTGCATTGTATAATTACATAATAGTATATCAGATATATGTGAAGAGTACCATTCTACTAGAACTGGTAACAAGTAACTTCAATAAAATCCTGACTCTTACCCTGCTATTGCTATTCGATTTCTTTCTTTTCTGACATTAGCAGGTCCTTTGATCTTCTGTGTTTGATTTCCTGCTTCATTATTACACCTCATGTTTTCTTTTTTGCCATAATTACATTTCTTTGAGAATTTTAAAAATCAGAGCATTTGAACCTTGTGTGTTACAGCTCATTAATCTTTTTGTTATTACACAGGGAAGTCCCTTAAAAAATCAAGATTAAAAACAGAGGAAAAAATATGGGGCTGCAGTTTGGATTTGAATTTTGTTTTTCTTTTTAATGTGGCATGAAAAAACTAGAATTGTAAATTTGCCAAAAACACACCTGGAAAAATCCTGACCCTCTGTGCTTTGTCTTTGTATTGTGCTTTGTGTCCTGTCATTCTCTAGTTTTATGATGCATTGTGGTGCAGTGGAAAGAGGTCTGGATTTTGGAGTCAGAGGAGTTTGGTTCCTATGTTGACTCTGCTACTTACTACTTACATGACCTTGGGGAAAGTCTTTAAAGTCCATCTTATGATCCTCTTTACAATTATCTTTGCAATGAACTTTTGATTGCTTTAGTGAGGCTACCATGTAGATTTTGGAAAAGTATTGACCTTTTTTGCTGCATATATTCTACCTAACGATGAGCAGAGGATATACTTCTGTTTATTAGTTTATTAGTTCCTCAATTCAAGCCTCCTAAATTCCATAATAAATTAATGCCCAGACATTTGATATAACATTACAGTAAATGATATTTCTTTCTATCACTTTTCCTTGGTTCTTCAGGGTAGTCTTTAGGAATACAGATGATTTTTTGCCTAAACAGAGTCGATGCGCAGTTAATCTTCATTTTGTCATTTACTCTCTACTTAAGTCCCTCACCAGAGCCTCCACAAGGTTAATAGAGGGTTGCCACAGCTATAGTGTAGGCCTTTGAAATTCCTACAAGGCTTCAAGGATAACAGTTGACCTTCCTTCAGGGAACACAATCATAAGTCTGAACTTCACCCCAAGAAAACTAGGATGGGTAGGCAATAATGGAAAAATAGGAGATGGCTGGCAGTCATCATTAGTAATCAATACAAAATTTATTTTAGAATTATGAATAATGTGAATTGACTGAGTTTTCTGGATTGTGTAGTACATGGAACAAAAATTATCACATGTTAATTCAATATTAGTTTATGGTGCTAATGGCCATCAGAAGGCAAGAATTTACGTAATATCTAGTTTTACGTGATTTGAAGAGAGCTAATCAGTTTTCTTAGGGAAGAGTCTTGGAAGGTTTTCCCATAGGTCCAAAATATTCATCAGATGCTAGGATCTTAACAAGATACAGCACATTCTAACAAGATATGGCCTACTTTCAACAAACAGGTCTGTCCTCACATCAGTATGGCTATAACCACTGTAATCAAAGGATGAACATTTAGAGAATAAAAACAAACACAGCCTGTAGAGCTTCATAGGAAGTCACTCGCCCAACTTTATTTTGTTTTGTATAACCCCTGTTGTATAACCCTTTTTATTTTGTGTAACTTTTGGCGTAGAGTCGACCCTTAAGTCTTTTTTTGACTCTTTTTTTGTGACTTAATAATATAATCTGAAGGTTCACAATTTTTGCAGGAAGAATCCAGTGGACATCTTAAATGTATATCGAATTGGCAGAGTTAATGAAACTGTGGAATTTCAGAGCAAGCTTGGCAATGTTCAGTCCTTATTACATGGAACACCTGGGAGAAATGTTGTTGGAATTCTTTCCCGGTAATAATATTCTATCTTTATTTTACCCAAACTTTTCAAGTTATTTTAAAGTTTTTTTTATACTTAAACAAGAATTCTCTTTATTCCTAAAAATTATTTTCATCTTAGTTCTGTAATGACTTTATTATTATACATATAGAAAATCTGATGGGAAAACAAATCTTTCCTTTAAAACCTTTCAGCCAAGGAGAAATACAATGCCTTTGTTACTCAAATAGATTTTTTTTAAAAAATAAGTTTTAAAATAGAGGAAGATATGAATTCTTACATATGCCACTGATACATCAATGTGTTGATATATATGAATATGTGTGTGTATATATTATAAATACATATGATTAAGATGAGCATTTGATTTTTGAGATCATTTAAATTAGTCACTCTATTCCCATTTATTTTAAACCATAAGAATTTTATTAGAGAATGGAAATGGCTCTATTTTTCAACCAGTTTAGCAATTTGGAATTCTTGTCTTTTTTGCCGTATGGACTTATATATAACCTTCTCATTTGTGTCATAAACAGTTTGAAGGAATTTAGAAGCTATGAATGATGATAGGTTTTCTCTGAGCCACACGGAAAGGTCATAATAAAAGAAAAATAATTTAAAAAAAAAAAACTGAAGAAAATTACCATGAAAGGTATGGGAAATGAAATAGAGAGAGCCTGGGGCAGGGAGAATAGTTAGGAGACCATTTCTATAGTCCAAACATAGAATGGTTATATTGATTCTATTGTGATGAGCAACTAGGGTATGATTTTTTAATTTAAGTAGTACCCTGGGGGGGCGGAGCCAAGATGGCAGCTGGTAAACAGGGACTAGAGTGAGCTCCCTACCCGAGTCCCTCCAAAAACCTATAAAAAATGGCTCTGAACCAATTCTAGAACGGCAGAACCCACAGAACAGCAGAGGGAAGCAGGGCTCCAGCCCAGGACAGCCTGGATGGTCTCTGGGTGAGGTCTATACCACACGAAGCTCGGAGCTGGGAGCTGGGAGCTGGGAACGGAGTGGAGCAGAGCCCAGCCTGAGCGGCGTGGACCATCCAGACCAGAAGCTGGGCGGAGGGAGCCCTAGCGCCCTGAATATGTGAGCTGCAGCAGTTACGAGACTTCTCAACCCACAAACACCAAAGACTGTGGAGAAGGTTAGTGGGAAAAGCTGCTGGAGTGGAAGGAGTTTGCGGTTCGGCTTCCAGCCCCGGGGGCAGCGGAGGTGGGGAAGCTACAGCTGTTGTTACTTCCGGCTCCAGGCCCACCTGGTGGGAGGAATTAAGTGGCGGATCACAGCAGGGGTGCACAGCCTGCCGAAGATCTAAGCCCAGTTCGGGTTGGGGGTCCTTGGGGAAGGAGCAGTGCGGGTCTGACAGAGCTGGCACCTCCCCCCCAAACGTGGAACATAGAACTCGCTAGTCTACAAGCAGTCATACCCCACTGAAAAACTCAAGGGTCAAGTTAGTGGGTTGGGAATATGGCCAGGCAGCGAAAATGCGCCCAGATTCAGTCTCAGACTTTGGATTCTTTCTTTGGTGACAAAGAAGACCAAAACATACAGCCTAAAGAAGACAACAAAGTCATAGAGCCTACAACAAAAGCCTCCAAGAAAAACATGAACTGGCCCCAGGCCATAGAAGAACTCAAAAAGGATTTGGAAAAGCAAGTTAGAGAAGTAGAGGAAAAATTGGGAAGAGAAATGAGAAGGATGCGAGAAAACCGTGAAAAACAAGTCAATGACTTGCTAAAGGAGACTCAAAAAAATACTGAAAAATACACTGAAGAAAACAACATCTTAAAAAACAGACTAACTCAAATGGCAAAAGAGCTCCAAAAAGCCAATGAGGAGAAGAATGCCTTGAAAGGCAGAATTAGCCAAATGGAAAAGGAGGTCCAAAAGACCTCTGAAGAAAATACTACTTTAAAAATTAGATTGGAGCAAGTGGAAGCTAGTGACTTTATGAGAAATCAGGATATTATAAAACAGAACCAAAGGAATGAAAAAATGGAAGACAATGTGAAATATCTCCTTGGAAAAACCACTGACCTGGGAAATAGATCCAGGAGAGATAATTTAAAAATTATTGGACTACCTGAAAGCCATGATCAAAAAAAGAGCTTAGATACCATCTTTCAAGAAATTATCAAGGAGAACTGCCCTGATATTCTAGAGCTACAGAGCAAAATAGAAATTGAAAGAATCCATCGATTGCCTCCTCAAATAGATCCCAAAAAGAAATCTCCTAGGAATATTGTCGCCAAATTCGAGAGCTCCCAGATCAAGGAGTAGTACCCTGACCTCTTTTCCCACCTTGATTAACTTGAAATGCATCTTAAGATTTGTTTGGTTTGTGTTTTTAAAAACTGTGTGTATGTGAACTACAAGTCTGAGTCTGAAATTAAACATATTTTCTCCCCATATGACTATGACATTCTTTTTATAGGGGATTGCTATTACCCAAAAAATTGGTTGAAGATCATGGAATAGAAAGAACAGATTTTGGAAATCTTGGTAGTGGAATATACTTCAGTGATTCTCTCAGGTCAGTAAAGTATTCCCAGCTATGCTTCTCCCTCCCTCTCCTTGTCAGTGAATAATTGAATACCCTAGATACTTTACTTTTTTCTGTGTTGTTTGTGAAATTTCCCTCCCAAGTAATAAATGTACTGAATGCAACTGATTTTTTTTTAGCTTAGTATATATAGTTAAGTCTTTTGGTTTTTGTTGGGTGCGTGTGTGTGTGTGTGTGTGTGTGTGTGTGTGTGTGTGTATGTGTTGGTTGGGGGGAATGCTAGGTCTCCCTATCTTCGGATGGAAGAACCTGGACTCCCACAGTCTTGACTCTACCACAGATCAACACAGAATATTTTACCTGCTCTTTTTTTCCCAACCTGGGCTAGTTTGCTCCTCCTTAGGCAGACTGGTGGCCCCTGCACCATCCTGGTGTTGACCTTAGTACATAAAATCTTCAGCTTGAGCCCACTGCAGTTCACAACTATTCAACTCAATCCACCAGCCTCACCCTCCACAGCAGCAAAGACTATGAGGCTTTGCTTATGTCTTTTGTTGTCACAGATTTAAGGGAACTGGCCTTTCAATAATATTGATTTACTATGGGGTTATTCATCATTATATATGGATTGTATACACAATCAGGCTATAAGGAAAAGCTCTTTCTTCCTTTGTACTCCTACTTAGATTTACCTTTATACAAACCAATTGGTTGTCAATTGGGGTGAGAAGGAATGTTGTCCTATTTAGTCAGCTCCGCAAAAATCAATTTTTCTCACAATGATAATTAAACCAGTTTTCTATAGGTAAACTACCAATGAGTTTGTAACCTTTTTGACTTGTTCTAAGAAAAACTAGCAAAGTGGGGAATTGTAATTAATTAGCTATAATTAACTAAATTTAAATAATTGTATAAATCTTCACCAAGAAAAGAATCTAATCTCTAGTGAACTTTCTCTGCCTTCTTTCTTCTGTTTCTTTTTTGAGCTATATTTATTGATTATTGTCGTCTCAAAGTGAACATTGGTTGTGAAATATGAATATATTAGGTTCAATTATAGCAAAGACCTCTATTGTTTCATTTATGTCATTTAAAAAGGCCATGTAATCTGGTGCTTCTGGATTTTTTTCTACCAACGTAGCTTCTTGAAAAGTTCTGTATGCTTTGAGTTCAAACCCCACCCCTTAGTTTTGCTACATAAAGTAAATATACCTCCAAAAAAGAAAACACTTTGCTTGGATTTCATAAATTCTTAATAAATATTTTTTACCGATATAACTAAGTCCATTGATAAGATGTATACATTTTTATATTGTCCTCAAAAATAAAAGCATACAAATGCAGTATAATGGCATATGTTCTTTCACATATAGTACAGGCATTAAGTACTCCCAACCAAGTAAAACGAATGGCACTAGATTCCTGGTTGTTTGTGATGTCGCCCTTGGATCCTGTATGAATTTGCACAAGAAAGATTTCTCATTAACTGAGTCACCACCAGGTTATGACAGTGTGCATGGAATTCGGAGAACAGAACATATCATCTCAGACTTTGAGGTATTTATATATTGATGTAATCAGGTGATCTAGTGAATATTAAAAGAAGGGTCTTTAGTCATTCTAGCCCCTTGAATCAAATATGTTGATATTTAAGTGAATACAACAAACATATATTAAATGATCATGATAAAAGAACACCATGCTAGGCCTGGGGCCAGATGAAAAATTTAGATCAGACATGGTCTCAGCCCTCAAGGAACTAGTAGAACTAGTAGAAAATGGATTTAGAATTATAAGGCATCTCAGAAGTTATATAGTTCAATAGTCCCCTCACCCCTATTTTCTAATTGAGGAAACTAAGTCCTAGAAAAGGTAAGTGATTTGCTCAGTGACCCTACAAGTATGTGGTAGAATGGGGATTTGAACCTGGACTCTTCACTACAAATCCAGAGCTTTCTCCATTGCACTATGATGCCTTCTAGGTCAATGAGACATGATTACACATAGCTACAATATATGCTATTTTATAGCAAGTGCATAAAAGGCACACAAAAGTGTGCTATGTAAGACCTGAGGGGGAAGGGCGTTATTGATTGAGGGATCAGAGAAGACTTCTTTAAGGAGTTGGGCTTTAAAGGATAGGTAGGAATTCAACAGGTGAAAGGTGAAAGAAGGCTTCCAGGAAAAAGGAATTCTGCAAGCAAAGCCATGGAGACATGAGAGTACATTGTGTATTTAGGGGGCAAGAAGTAATTATTTGGCTGAAATACAAAATAAAAGGTAGTGAGATGATGGTAGGTACTGGACCTATGATTCAATTTGTATGTAACATTCCCAGGTGAGGAAACTCCCTCTTCCAATATAGGTCAACACTTTCCAACTTCTTTTTTAAAAATAACTTTTTATTGATGCATTTTATCATAATTTCCCCCAGTATCCCTTTCTCTCCCCTTCCCAAAGAGCCATCCTATGTAATCAATAGTATTTTTGAAAGAAAAAATATTTAAAAAGTAAAAGAGGGAAAAAATCAGTGTAACTTCAATTTGTATTCTAGAGAATTGTCTAGGGGCTTCCAGGATGCATGTCAGAGGCAGGATTGGGTCCCCGCTCTTCCTGACTTCAAGATCCACTCTCTGTCTACTACTCCACACCACCTGCAAGGGAGTGTAATACAAGATCAGAAAGAAAGAGTTTCATAAAAGGCCTTTGTCATGTTACTTTACCTCTCTGTCTCCTCATATTATTTCTATCAATTACACAGTCATAAAATCCACATGATCATAGATTGGCTGTATTGACATCAATCAGCTTGTAAATATATATTTTTATGGAAACATCTGCTACTGTAATTTTTTTCCACTAGTTTCTTAAGGATTTCATTTTACTTGTCCTAGGATGATGAATTTGTTGTATACAAAACCAGTCAGGTTAAAATGAAATACCTTGTTAACTTTTGCATGCCTGGAGACCGAGTAAAGGACTTTTGTCCTTGTGCTAATACTGAGTGGGAGGAATATAGACCTGAGCTTTTAAATGATCATTCACAACTTAAAGGTAAGAGTCCCTAATTTAACTAATTCATTCTTTTTTAATGCATTTACCAAATGCCTATGTTTGATAATATTTATAAAACAAAATCTTACTCCAAAGTTTCCTCATTGAGTGAAAGTAACCCAGAGTCTCAAGAGGTAGGGCAATGAAGTGCAAGTTCTGGCTATTCTACCATGCTATAAAGACTTTGAGTATATATAGTCTTAGTGAAAGACTGTGCCTGCTTTAGGCCCAGCCTAGCTACATATGGAGATGTTGAACATTAGTTGGTTGGCCACTTAGTGATGAATTTCTTGGGCAATGGCAACTAGTAAAACAAAGAAAAATATAAAATGGCCCTCACCTTCATGTGACCTCTTTCCCCTTCTACAGAGAGAGTGGCAGAGTGTTGGAAAATGGGAAAGAAGGATGTTAAGAATCATAGTTTTTTATATTGTTTGTGAACTTTAAATATTGGTACCCTAGAAGTGACATCTTTGTCCAAAGACCAAAAAGTAAGTTCTGCTGGAGGAACTGAGTCATACCAATCTTGAGACTCTTACTATAAACAAAACCAGAATATAGAAGAAAAGTGTAGCTACATGAAAGAATGAAGATAATATCTTCTGTCTCCTAGGGGAGGCAAATAAAGGGATTGACATAGGCGGCTTTATTATGTGTCCCAAAGAAACAAGATACATCATTTCATAAACTATTTGATCATCATATATCACAGTACTGATAACTATTTGCAAAAAGGCTACCATGAAAATAATTTCAGTATATACACCAATACCTGAAACATGTGTTACAAAGAATGAAGAGGTAGAGAAATTCTGTGAAGATCTTCCAAAGACTCTCCAAGTTAAAGCAAAATATATATGCATGTATATATATATGCATATATAGATATTTCAATACTAAGGCAACAGTTGGGAGGAATGTTTAAAAATGTGAAAAATATGGTCCACAAATAAGGAATGAAACAGTCCAAAGATTTATAAACTGTACAGAAACTTTAGACTTATGCATCATAAATGTCTTCTTCAAGAAAAGAATCAGAAGGCACTAGACATCACAAGCCCTAAATGAAATAACAAAAATTAAAATTGATTATATCTTAGTATTCAGGGAAATGATTCATTGTGGAAGTGAGAATCATTCTAAATTAACTGTATATAGTCACACTACCTCCTTGTTAGATTAAAGATCAAAATAAGTGCAAAACTAGAGGAAGGAGTGGAAAATGAGGAAAAGGTACAGCATGCAATTATAAAAACTTCAACATGACCAATTTAAATAAGTTAGTAATGGCAAAAACGGTGAATGGATGGAGAAAAGGCTAGTGACAAATAACAACAACGAAAACTATAGTGCTTTATATAGTGCTTTAAGGTTTCCAAGTTGCTATGTGTGTGTGTGTGTGTGTGTGTGTGTATATATATATATTCTCCCTTGAGCCTCACAATAACTCCGTAAGGTAGATGCTATTATTACTTCCATTTTCCAGATGAAGAAACTGAGTTAGAAAGAGATTAAGTGATTTGCCCAAGGTCATACAGCTGTGAAGGATCTGAAGTAGAATTGGAACCCAACTCTTCATAATTCCAAATCTAATTCTCTGTCTACCAGGCAACCCAGCTGCATAGGTCCCCAATCTTCATGTAGAAGTTTAAATGGTATAAACCAATTTCCATCACAAGGAGATCAAACAAGGATTAAAAAGTGCCTTAGTTAGCGAATATGTGATTTACTGAAGTATGGGGAGAGATGGCATCCAGGTCACCACAGGTTTAGAATATAAACTTGTTTGTAAAATTTTATGAAGTTTGGTGGAAATTTTTGAACAGTATCATCTCATAAAATATCAGGAGAGGGAAAATTCAGTATAAAGGCTTGGCAAGAGACTCACCTAAATAAGACATTTAAAGAGACAATTAAAGGGGCAACAAACAAAAGATGGGAAAGTATTGAAAATAATTTTGTAACTCTTTTCACCATAAAAGACAACATAACCACCACACTTGGTGTCCAACATTACAGTTCTAAATGCAGTTATAGAGAAGATAGAAAAAGCACTGAACCAAAAAGAGAACAAAAGTGGAAAAAGCAAGAGAACTAGACCAACTATATATAGAGGACGTCTCTGTTAGAGGGGGCACAATGGTAAGGTTATTGAGGGATTTATTTTCAAGAAATCTGAAGGAAAGGAAGAGATCAAAGGTGTGGGAAGCATTTCAGGTCTGATTGCCAAGAAGGGCAACCAAAAGAACATCCATAACTACTAACCCACATGTTTGCAGTTTTTATGAGAATAATATACACATCACTGGGGAAATTCTTGAGGGCATTAGAAGAGAATAGTCAGGGCTTTGCAAATGATATTCCAAAGCTTGACATAGTCAACTGAAAAACGTAGAGAATATAGGATCCCAATATACTCATTTTTCAACTATTAAAAAGCATTTGATTCAGTAGAGCAGCATACTATCTTAAAGACTCTTCTCTGACAAGGTACATTCCATGGATGTGTCAAAATTATGCACAATTCCTTAAATATGTAACAGAAATGGTATTGTTGCTGATACTTTAATCATTAATAGTAGTCAAGGTTGTTGCTGCTGTCATGGAAAGAGATCCAATACCAACTCCAAGTTGAAAAGGAATTTCTTAGAGATGCTGAGTTCCTCTATATAATCCTCTTTACAGATGACATTGGGCTGATTGTGTCAAGCCTCATGGCTGAGATTCATAATTAGAAATTTAACTTAACTACCCACCTAGGAAAAGCAGGTGGATGAAGAATGTCTATTATACAGTATAAAGTTATCAGTGAATGGACAACTTGTAGAGTTCTTCCACCAGTATGTTGAATTGGGCTCAGTTGAAAAAAGGAGGAAAATAGATTGAATTACCTTTGGATAATCAGAAAGTTATTTTAAGGACTACAAACTTCTACTTGAAACTTTTCCAGACACCAGTGCTCTTCTGGTGGTGATATATAACTCCAGGTCACTTTCCAAAGATTTTAAATTGTTACCCCAAAGCCCATGGAGAACCGCATGGTGGACATGAACAAGCTGCAAGACATAAACACATAAGGAACTACAAAGAAGAAACTATACATAGGATGTTATTAAAGAGATTAGTTAGCTAAAAAGGTGAGCTAGTCAAGTAGTAAGATCAAGGCAAAGCCCCAACATGATGGGCAAACCACTCATGCTGAAATTATAAGGAAAGTCAGACATGAATCACACAGAATAAGCTGGTGTATCTGGATTGTGATGTATATTATTTGAGAAAGTATCCTCATTGATGAGATTGCATATTTTTTTGAAGACCTCTTCTGATCTCTCGTTAAGGCATAGAAATAACCAATCAGTGGAATGCAAGCTCACACAGTTTTTACTAAACAGAAGGCTTTATGTACCACATGGATAACAGATCATGTATTTGTGTTAGACAAGTTGGGAAAAGTTCATCACCAAGTTGGCCACCACATGAGAAGTAGAAGGGCTGTAATCTGTATTAGTGGAAGGAGTATTAAATCATGGCATTCCAAGTATTGAAATGTGATTTCCTTTATATTTGCAAAGAACTTTCCCCTCCTACTTAATAATTATGCCTAAAACCCTAGGAACAAGCATTTCATTCCTTTTCTCATGTTGTATGAATTAGGTTACAGAATTTGGCATTAGATGATTCTGAATTTCCTGTCTGGAAAAAACTATGGGCTATTTAAAAATAAACCAAACATTTCTTAAGTATCTTCTTTGTGCCAGGCACTATGTAGAGCAATGAAGACACAGAGATAAAAATGAAACATTCCCCACCCTCAAGGGGTTTACATACTATGGGGAGGGGAAGATTGCCCAACATATACATACGTGTGTATATACAGAATAAATGCAGGGTAGTTAAGGGGAGGAAGTCAGGAAGGTGAGCTTGAAGGTGGTGCTTGAGGGAGAGGTGAAGAGGTGGACAGCCCACTATGGGAGAGGGAAGCATGTTGATGCACCTGGTTAGGTAAGTTGGGGCCAGGTGGGAAAGTGCAATAAAAACAAAATAGAATTTTGTATCCTAGAGACAAGAAGGAGCTACTGGAGTTATTGAGTGACATAGTCAGATTTATGCTTAATGAAGATCATTTTGGCAGCTGTGCAAGATAGGTTGGAACAGGGAGAGACTTGAGGCAGGGAGACCAATTAGGAAGTAGTTTTAATAGTTCAGGTAAATAGATGATGAGGGTCAAAGACCGTTTTGTCAAGCTCAGAGAGAAACAGATCCCTCCTGTCTTCATTTTGACTTAGAAAACCACAAATTAACTTTATATTGTACTGTATTTTTATTTACTTTAAACATTTTCCAATTGCATTTTAATCTAATTTGTTTCCCTCTGGAGGCTTGTGGCCTCAAGACTGACACCTGTGAGAAGGAGACAGATGTGAAAGATGTGGTGGAGAGCAAGGGACGGCAAGATTTGGCAACTGATTATATGTGTAGGGTGAGGA
The DNA here is from genome assembly GCF_011100635.1 of Trichosurus vulpecula. Classification (NCBI taxonomy): domain Eukaryota; kingdom Metazoa; phylum Chordata; class Mammalia; order Diprotodontia; family Phalangeridae; genus Trichosurus; species Trichosurus vulpecula. The sequence continues at coordinate 178,481,379 of NC_050574.1, forward strand.
AAAAAATAAGAGGTCAAGTATGTCAAAGAGGATGCAAAACAGGGAGATCAAAGAACTAGTAGGTGCCATCAACAGAAAAAAGGAAGTTCTGAAGAGTGAATTTGAAGGGAACAATAATGAGTTCTTCTATTTAGGGAATGTGGTTTTTGAGATGTCTATGGAAACATACAATTTGAAATGTCCAATAAGCAGTTGATGTTGCAGGACCAAACCTTAGGAGGGAGACTGGAGCTAAATATATAGATCTTGGAGTCATCAGCAGAGAGGTGGTGATTAAACCCATGAGAGATGGTGAGATCGACAAATGAGAATGTGTAGAGAGAGAAGAAATATGGACCCCAGGATCAAAAAAAAAAAAACCCAAACCATAGATAGATAGATAGATAGATATAGCTAGTTCTGATGAAAATAAGGTTCACTCCCTCCTCCTCGTCTCCCTCATGTTTCCCTCCAGTGTAAAAGCTTTTTCTTGCCTCTTTTGTGTGAGATAGTTTACCCCATTCTACCTCTCCCTTTCCCTTTCCCCCAGTGCATTCTTCTCTCTCTCCTTAATTTTATTTCTTTAGATCCCTTCACATTCAACACACATCTGTGCCCTCTGTCTTTATATATTCCTAACTGCCCTTATAGTGAGAATATTCTTATGAGTTACAAGTATCATCTTTCCATGTAGGAGTGTAAACAGTTCAGCTTTAATAAGACCTTTTATGATTTCATTTTCCTGTTTACCTTTTTATGCTCTCGAGTCTTGTTTTTAAAAGTTGAATTTTCTCTTCCGCTCTGGTCTTTTCACCAAGAATGCTTGAAAGCCCTCTGTTTCATTGAATATTTATTCTTCCTCTTAAAGGATTACACTCAGTTTACTGGGTAGGTGATTCTTGGTTATAATCCTTGCTTTTTTTGCCTTTCAGAATGTTATATTCCAAGCCCATGATCCTTTAATTCAGAAGCTGCTAAATCTTGTGTTATCCTGACTGTGACTCCATGATATTTGAATTGATACTTTCTGGCTGCTTGCAATATTTTCTCCTTGACCTGGGAGCTCTGGAATTTGACTATGGTATTCCTGGGAATTTTCATTTTGGAATCTCAGGAGGTGATTGGTGGATTCTTTCCATTTCTTTTTTACCCTCTGGTAGAATATCAGAGCAGTTTTCCTTGTTAATTTCTTGAAAGATGATGTCTAGGTTTTTTATCATGGTTTTCAAGTAGTCTAATATTTTTAAATTATCTCTCTTGGATCTATTTTCCAGGTCATTTGTTTTTCCAGAGAGATATTTCACATTGTCTGCTATTTTTTTCATTCTTTTGGTTTTGTTTTATTGTTTCTTGATTTCTTATGAAGTCATTAGCTTCCATTTGCTCAGTTCTAATTTTTAAGAAATTATCTTCTTCAGTGAGCTTTTGTGCCTCTTTTCCATTTGGCCAATTCTACTTTTTAAGGAGTTTTTTTCTTCAGTGAATTTTTGTGCCTCTTTTTCCATTTGGCCAATTCTGCTTTTCAAGGCATTTTTCTCCTCATTGGGTTTTTGTACCTCTTTTACCATTTGGCCTTGCCTGTTTTTTAAGGTGTTATTTTCTTCAGTAATTTTTTTTTGTGTCTTCTTTACCAAGCTGTTGACTCATTTTTCATTTGCTTGCACCACTCTTTATTTCTCTTCTCAGGTTTCCTTCTACTTCTCTTACTTGATTTTCAAAATTCTTTTTGACCCCTTCTGTGGTCTGAGACTAATTCATATTTTTCTTGGACACCTGGATACAGGAGCTTTGATTTTGTTATCTTCTTGTGAGTGTCTTTTAATCTTCCTTGTCACCATAGCAGGTTTCTATGGTCAGAATTTTTTCTGTTGCTTTCTCACTTTCCCAGCCTATTTCTTGACTTTTAACTCTTTATTAAAGTAAACCTCTGGGAGTGCATTATCCCAAGCTTTATGGGTTTTTATGCAGCTGTTTTCAGAGATAATTCTATGGACCTGTAAGTTTTCAGTCCTTCCAAGGTAGTAGGCTCTAAAGAGAGCTGTTTACTACTCTCCTGCCCTGTGCTGTGTTCTATGAGTGACCACAAGCTCTCTTGGAACTTTGATGAGAGTCCCCACTCTACTGTGGCCACTGGGGTGTGCTAGTGCACTTCCTCACCCTGGGACTGCCATCTAGGACTACGACCAAGATCTGAGTATGGACAAAGCACAGTCCTGCCTCAATACCTTCTAATCAGTTGTTTGATCCCCTTACCATGTGTGGCCTGAGAGCTCTGGAAACAGCTGCTGCCACTGCAGATTCAGTGGCTCCAAAGGCCTATTCCTGCTTTGCTGGGGCTGGGTCTGTGCTGGCACAGCCTGCACTGAACTGTGCTCCTCTCTTACCCAGGTGTGACAGACCTTTCCTCCTGACCTTCTAAGTTGTCTGTGGCTGGAAAATTATTTCACCCTGCCCTTTTGTGGGTTCTGCTACCCTAGGAATTTTTTTATGGTATTATTTAAATGTTTTCAGAAGGGTTTTGGAGTGAGTTCAGGCAAGTCGCTGCTTTTTCTCTGCTACCTCCCCCTGAAAATGTTCTTACCACAAGTTTCTCTGATAAAAGCCTCATTTCTCAAATACGTACTGAGTATAGAATTGAGTCAAGTATATAAAAATAAAAGCCATTCCCCAATTGATAAATGGTAGAAGGATATAAACAGGCAGCTTTCAGAAGAAGAAATCAAAGCTATCTACACTTATATTTTAAAATTCACTATTGGTTAGAGAAAGGCATATTAAAACAACTCTGAGGTATTACCTCACACCTACCAGAATTGACACATGCTGGAGGGGATGAGGGAAAAATAGGTGCACTAATGAACTGTTGGTGGAGTAGTGAGGTGGTCCAGCCATTCTGGAGAACAACTTGGAATTAGGCCCAAAAGGCTATAAAACTGTGCACATCCTTTGACCCACCAATACCACTACTAGATCTCTACCTCAGAGAGATCAAGGAAAAAGGAAAAGGATTTAGATACACAAAGATATTTATATAAGCTCTTTTTGTTGTGGCAAAGAACTGGAAATCAGGGGGATGCTCATCAACTGGGAAATGGCAGAACAAGTTGTAGCGTATAATTGTGATGGAATACCATTACCGTTGTGCTCTGGGAGATGCCAAAGGAGGGGGGTGGTTTCAGAAAAATATGGCAAGACCTGTATGAACGGATACAAAGTAAAGTCAGGAGAATCAAGAGATCATTGTGCACAGTAACAACAATGTTGTAATGATGATTGACTGTGAAAGACTTAGCAACTCCAATCAATACAGTGATCCAAAACAATTCCAAAAGCTTCATGAAGAAAAAATGCCATACACCTCCAGAGAGAGATAACTGATAGACTCTGAGTGCAAATTGAAGTATAATTTTCTGTCTTTATTTTTCTTGCTTGTCCTTTTAAAATGTGGCTAATATGAAAATGTTTTGCATGATTTCACATACATAACTGATATCATTTTACTTTCTTCCTCAGTGGGCAGAGGAAGATGTGGGAAGGAAGGAAAGAATTTGGAACTCAAAATTTAAAAAGAGTACCAAAAATAAATAGATAATAAAATTTTAAATATCTTCAAAAAGAAAAAGTCAAATATTTATATCATAGAAGTCATATGATAGCTTATGAGTGATCAGATATGTAAGCAACCAAAGAGTGTTCTTGAATTTAATGTGAGTGTTACAAATCCTATTGGCATACTAAAGGATAAATTTAACTATTCAAGAAATATACTTGGATTCCAATTATAAATTAAAAAAGAAAATGTTGAAATGTTTTGTTATTCAGAATATTGAGAGGAGAACAAGATTCTTAAAATTTTAAAGAAAAAATCATTTTTTGCAAATGCTGCCAACTCTTTGCTATCTGAAAATTGTATTTACTTACACTGCATCCTCTGCTATTTGAAATAAATTGCTGTTTTTACATTTGCCATAAAGTATAAGTGTATTAGGTTAAGGAAAAGTAGCAATAGACAAAATAACTAAAAATTATACTAAACAAAGACACATTAAAAAAATCTAACAATTAAATTGTTACTATTTAGATTATGCATTACCAGATGCTGACCCTTTCACCAACATAAAAGCTGGCCTTCAGGATCTCTCTGGGATTCAAATCCCTCTTGAAGAGATTCATATCAAGGGAAGAATAATGGACTTCATAGCCCAGGTATGGTTTATACTGTTGTACTGTAATAAAGAACTGTATTCAGATCTAGCAATAGGATTCTAGATTCTCTGAATTTTGTTGCATTTTTGTGATCTTTTTGAAATACATACTTTTCTAAAATTTAATTAGTCTTTCTATAGTTATATACATCATTGGATCCTGACACTAATTACCTGATTTCATTATAATTTTAAAAATTCCAAATGAAAATAAGAGACTTATGATCATATAATCAGAGTCACAGAGTCTCAGAGTTAGAAGGGACCTCAGATGCAATCTACTCTAATCTATGCCTGACCCTGAAACCCCGCTATTCCATCAATGACAAGTAATTATCCAGCTTTTACTTGAAGACCTCCATTAAGAGGAAATCTATTACTTCCCAAGGCAGCCCATTTCACTATTAGGCAGCTCTAATCTTAGGAAATTTTTTCTTAAATCAAGCCTAAATCTGTCTCTCTGAAACTTCCATCCATCACCTCTGGTTTGGTCCACTGGAGCCAAGCAGAACAAGTTTAAATGTCTTCTACTTGAAAGCCCTTCAGAGACCTGAAGACAATTATCATTATTTTTATTATTAACCCCTAAGTCTCTTTTCCAGGCTAAACTTCCACATTTACTTCAACAAGTTCTTTTATGATGTGATCTTTCCAATCCTATCACAACCTTGTTTGCCCTCTGCTAGACATAGTCCAGTTTTTCTACAGGCTTCTAAAATTTGGTGTCTGTAACTGAACACAGTGTTCCAGATGGGGTCTGATCAGGGCAGAAGTACAGTAAGATTATTGCCTAGTCCTACATACTCTGCCTCTCTTAAAATAACCTAAAATCACATTAACTTTTTTTCTGCAGTATTAACCATTTGAATCATAGCAAATTTATAGTTTGTTTAAATTCCCTAATCCTTTTCATGGACAGTTAGGTAGTGCCGTGGATAAAGTTCCAGAGCTGGAGTCAGGAAGACTAATCTTCCTGAGTTCAAATCTGGCCTTAGGCATTTACTAGCTGTGTGATTGTGGGCAAGTCACTTAACCCTGTTTACCTCAGTTTCCTCATCTTTAAAATGAGCTGGAGAAGGAAATGGCAAACCTTTCTACTATCTTTGGCAAGAAAACCACGCAAGGGGTCACAAAGAATCTGACACAACTGAAATAATTGAACAACAAATCCTTTTCATAAGAATGTTATCTAGTCCCACCTACACAGTTCTGTGATTGTGAAGATCATTCTTTTGAATAAAGATGTAGTTTGGGGTAGAGACAAGATGGCAGACTAAAGGCAGGGACCCACCTTAGCTCTTGCAAATTACCCTCCAAATAACATTAAAATAATGCCTCAAAATGAATTCTGAAGTGGTAGAACCAACAAAAGGACAAGGTGAAACAATTTTCCAGCCCAAGATGACTTAGACATTTGGCAGGAAAGGTCTGTCTCATCAAAGTGAGAATGGAACAAAATTCAAAACAGACCATGCCCGTGCAGGCTACTCCCCAATAAGCCAGCAGCAGGCCTTGGAGGCAACTGAATCAATTGTTCTCAGCTCACAGAAGTTAAGGGGGATGGACAACTGGTCAGAAGGAGATTACTGGAGACTCTTTTCTGGCACTTAGGGTAGGACTCTGTTGCATTGCCCATACAGAGTTCTAGGTCTCAGTGCCAGGGCAAGGAGGGGTAGGAAACAGGACACAGTTCCAGGGCAGAGAAGAGCACTTGTGGTCACTCACACACCAGAGCATAGACCAGGAGAGCAGTGACTACATGTCTCCTTAGATCATACCACCTGGGAAGAACTGAAAACTTATAGACCCTCCAGAACTAGATCTGAAAACAGCAGCACATAAAATCTGAAGGTTGTAACATTGTTCCCTCCTCCCTGAGATAAGATCTCAACTTGAACATAAAGTTAAAAGTCAAGAAATAGGCTGGAAAAGTGAGCAAACAAAAATGAACCTGACCCTAGAAAGTTACTATGGTAACAGGGAAAATCAAAACAAACTCAGAAGGCCAGCAATGTCAAAACAGCTACATGCAAAGCTTCCCCCAAAAAAAGTTAATTGCTCTCAGGCCCAAAAAGAATCCCTGGAAGAGATCAAGAAGGATTTTAAAAATCAAATAAAAGAGATAGAGGAAAAATTGGGAAAAGAAATAAGAATGACGTAAGTAAATCATGGAAAAAGAGTCAATAGCTTGTTAAAGGAGGAACAAAAAAATGCTGAAAAAATAACACCTTAAAAAAACAGAATAGGCCAAATGGGAAAAAATGTACAAAAGTTCACTAAAGAGAAGAACTACTTTAAAGTAGGATTGACCAAATGGAAAAGGAGATCCAAAAGCTCACAGAAGAAAATAAGCCTTTCAAAATTAGAATTGGGCAAGTGGAAACTAATGCCTCTATGAGACATTAACAAACAATAAAACAAAATCAAAAGAATGAAAAAATAGAAGAAAATGTAAGATATCTCATTGGAAAAAACAAATTACTTAGAAAAAAGATCAAGGAGAGATAATTTAATAATTATTGGACCATAACAAAAAGAGCTCAAAAAAAGAGCCTAGATATAATCTTTCAAGATATTATCAAGGAAAACTGCCCTTATATTCTAGAACCAGAAGGTAAAATAGAAATTGAAAGGATCAACCTATCACCTCCTGAAAGAGATCCCAAAGTGAAAACTCTAAGGAATGCTATAGCCAAATTCCAGAGCTCCCAGGTCAAGGAGAAAATATTTCAGGCAGCCAGAAAGAAACAATTCAAATATCATGGAGCTGCAGTCAGGATAGGTCAAGATTTAGCAGCTTCTATATTAATGGAGCAAAGCACTTGGAAGATGATATCCCAGAGGACAAAGAAGCTAGGATTATAACCAAGAATCACCCACCCAGCAAAACTGAGTAGAAGCTTTCGGGGGGGAATGAATATTTAATGAAATAGAGGACTTTAAAGCAATCCTTATGAAAAGATCAGAGCTGAATAGAAACTTTGACTTTCAAATATAAGATTCGAGAAAAACATAAAAAAGTAAACATGAAAGAAGAATCATAAGGGATTCAATAAGGTTAAACTATTTACATCGCTACATATTAAGATGATACTTATAACTTCTAAGAATTTTACCATTATTAGGGCAGTTAAAGGAACACATATATATATAATATATAAATGTATATATACACAGATGGCATGAGTATGAGTTGAATATGATAGGATAATATCTCAAAAAATAAAATTAAGGGGTGAGAAAGAGGTATGCACTAGGAGAAAGGGGAAGGGAGAGGTCACATAAAAGAGGTATGAAAGGTGTGTGTGTGTGTGTGTGTGTGCATGCGCCCGCATGTGTGTGTGTGTGTTTAAATCTGTGATTTCAGGCCAAGATGGTGGCTGGTAAGCACGGACTAGAGTGAGCTCCGTACCCGAGTCCCTCCAAAAACCTATAAAAATGGCTCTGAACCAATTCTAGAACAGCAGAACCCACAGAACAGCAGAGGGAAGCAGGGCTCCAGCCCAGGACAGCCTGGATGGTCTCTGGGTGAGGTCTATTCCACACGAAGCTCGGAGCTGGGAGCTGGGAGCTGGGAACGGAGTGGAGCAGAGCCCAGCCTGAGCGGCGTGGACGATCCAGACCAGAAGCCGGGCGGAGGGGGCCCTAGCGCCCTAAATATGTGAGCTGCGGCAGTTACCAGACCCCTCGACCCACAAACACCAAAGACTGCGGAGAAGGTTAGTGGGAAAAGCTGCGGGAGTGGAAGGAGTTCCCGGTTCGGCTTCCAGCCCCTGGGGCAGCGGAGGTGGGGAAGCTACAGCTGTTGTTACTTCCGGCTCCAGGCCCACCTGGTGGGAGGAATTAAGTGGCGGATCACAGCAGGGGTGCACAGCCTGCCGAAGATCTGAGCCCGGTTCGGGTTGGGGGTTGGGGAAGGAGCAGTGCTGGTGTGGCAGAGCTGGCACCTCCCCCCCAAACGTGGAACATAGAACTCTGTAGTCTACAAGCAGTCATACCCCACTGAAAAACTCAAAGGTCAAGTTAGTTGGCTGGGATTATGGCCAGGCAGCGAAAATGCGCCCAGATTCAGTCTCAGACTTTGGATTCTTTCTTTGGTGACAAAGAAGACCAAAACATACAGCCTAAAGAAGACAACAAAGTCATAGAGCCTACAACAAAAGCCTCCAAGAAAAACATGAACTGGCCCCAGGCCATAGAAGAACTCAAAAAGGATTTGGAAAAGCAAGTTAGAGAAGTAGAGGAAAAATTGGGAAGAGAAATGAGAAGGATGCGAGAAAACCATGAAAAACAAGTCAATGACTTGCTAAAGGAGACCCAAAAAAATACTGAAAAATACACTGAAGAAAACAACACCTTAAAAAACAGACTAACTCAAATGGCAAAAGAGCTCCAAAAAGCCAATGAGGAGAAGAATGCCTTGAAAGGCAGAATTAGCCAAATGGAAAAGGAGGTCCAAAAGACCGCTGAAGAAAATACTACTTTAAAAATTAGATTGGAGCAAGTGGAAGCTAGTGACTTTATGAGAAATCAGGATATTATAAAACAGAACCAAAGGAATGAAAAAATGGAAGACAATGTGAAATATCTCCTTGGAAAAACCACTGACCTGGGAAATAGATCCAGGAGAGATAATTTAAAAATTATTGGACTACCTGAAAGCCATGATCAAAAAAAGAGCCTAGATACCATCTTTCAGGAAATTATCAAGGAGAACTGCCCTGATATTCTAGAGCCACAGGGCAAAATAGAAATTGAAAGAATCCATCGATCGCCTCCTCAAATAGATCCCAAAAAGAAATCTCCTAGGAATATTGTTGCCAAATTCCAGAGCTCCCAGATCAAGGAGAAAATACTGCAAGCAGCCAGAAAGAAACAATTTGAGTATTGTGGAAACCCAATCAGAATAACCCAAGATCTGGCAGCTTCTACATTAAGAGATCGAAGTTCTTGGAATGCGATATTCCGGAGGTCAATGGAGCTAGGATTAAAACCTAGAATCACCTACCCAGCAAAACTGAGTATCATGTTCCAAGGCAAAAGATGGAGTTTCAATAAAATAGAGGACTTTCAAGCTTTCTCAGTGAAAAGACCAGAACTGAATAGAAAATTTGACTTTCAAACACAAGAATCAAGAGAAGCATGAAAAGGTAATCAAGAAACGGAAATTGCAAGGGACTTACTAAAGTTGAACTGTTTTGTTTACATTCCTACATGGAAAGATGATGAGTATGATTCATGAGACCTCAGTATTAGGGTAGTTGAAGGGAATATGCATATATATATATATGTGTGTGTATATATATATATATATGTTTATGTATATATATATATAAGTGAATGTGTATGTATATATATCTATGTGTATATGTATGTATGTGTATATATATGTGTTTATGTGTGTATATATATATATATATGTAAAAGAGAGAGAGCAGACACAGGGTGAGTTGAAGATGAAGGGAAGATATCTAAAAGAAATAAAATGAAATTAAGGGATGAGAGAGTAACATACTGATAGAGGGAGATAGGGAGAGATAGAATGTGGTGGATTATCTCGCATAAAAGTGGCAAGAGGAAGCAGTTCTATGGGAGGAGGGGAGAGGGCAGGTGTGGGGGGAATGAGTGAACCTTGCTGTCATCAGATTTGGCCTGAGGGGGAATACTATACATACTGAGTTGGGTATCTTACCCCACAGGAAAGAAGAGGGAGGAAGATAAAAAAAAAAAAAAGGCGGGGGGGGGGGGGGATGATGGAGGGGAGGGCAGATGGGGGTGGAGGTAATCAAAACAAACACTTTGGAAAGGGGACAGGGTCAAGGGAGAAAATTCAATAAAGCGGGATGGGTTGGGAAGGAGCAAAATGTAGTTAGCCTTTCACAACATGAGTATTGTGGAAGGGTTATACATAATAATACATGTGTGGCCTAGGTTGAATTGCTCAACTTCTTAGGGAGGGTGGGTGGGAAGGGAAGAGGAAAGAGAATTTGGAACTCAAAGTTTTAAAATCAGATGTTCAAAAACAAAAAAAGTTTTTATATGCAACTAAAAAATAAGATACACAGGCAATGGGGTGTAGAAATTTATCTTGCCCTACAAGAAAGGAAGGGAAAAGGGGATGAGAGGGGAGGGGGGTGATAGAGGGGAGGGCTGACTGGGGAACAGGGCAACCAGAATATAAGCAATCTTGGGGTGGGGGGGGAGGGTAGAAATGGGGAGAAAATTTGTAATTCAAAATGTTGTGAAAATCAATGCTGAAAACCAAATATGTTAAATAAATAAATTGCATTTAAAAAAAAAAGAGGTATGAAAGAGCTTTTACAGTGGCAGGGAAGATGGGAGTAGGTGGGTGATGCTTGAACCTGAGTCTCATTGGAATTGGCTCAAAGAGGAAATAACATACATATTAATTTGGATTTAGAAATCTATCTTACCTTACAGGGATATAGCAGGTAAGGGACTGATAGAAGGGAGGGCAGACTGGGGGAGGCAATGGTCAGAAGCAAAACATTTTTTAGATAATTAATTTATTTTTTAGTTTTCAACATTCACTTTTGAGTTATAAATTTTCTCCTCTTCCCTCTCCTCCCCCCTCCCTAAGATGGCATGCAATCTGATATAGGCTCTACTTATACATCCATATTAATCGTATTTTCCCATTAGTCATGATGTAAAGAAGAATTAGAACTAATGGGAAGAACCATGAGAAAGAAGAAACAAAACAAAACAACAAAAGAAAAGGAGAACAAATAGTATGCTTCCATCTTCATTCAGATTTCACAGTTCTTTCTCTAGATGTGGATAGCATTTTCCATCATGAGTCTTTTGTAGTTGTCTTAGACCCTTGCATTTCTGAGAAGAGCTAAGTCTCACAATATGGTTGTAACTGTGTACAATGTTCTCCTGGTTCTGCTCATTTCACTCAGCATCAGTTCATATAAGTCTCACAATATGGTTGTTACTGTGTACAATGTTCTCCTGGTTCTGCTCATTTCACTCAGCATCAGTTCATATAAGTCTTTCCAGGTTTTTCTGAAGTCCTTCTGCTCATCATTTCTTGTAGCACAATACATTCATATACCACAACTTGTTCAGCCATTCCCCAATTGATGGATATCCCCTCAATTTCTAATTCTTTGCAGAGCTACTATAAATATTTTTGTACGTTTGTAACCTTTTCCTGTTTTTATGATCTCTGTGGGATACAGACGTAGGAGTGGTATTGCTAGGTCAAAGGGTATGCACATTTGTATAGCCCTTTGGGCATAGTTTCAGATTGTTCTCCAGAATGGTTGAATCAGTTCACAAGTCCACCAACAATGCATCCATGTTCTAATTTTTCCACATCTTCTCCAACATTTATCATTTTCCTATTTTGTCATGTTAGCTACTCTGATAGGTGTGATGTGGTACCTCAGAATCATTTTGATTTGCATCAGAAGCAAAAACATTTTTGAGGATGGACAGGGTGAAAGGAAAAAGAGAGAAGGATAAACAGGGTGGGAGGAGTAGGATAAAGGGAAATACACAGCAATCATAACTGTGAATGTGAATGGGATGAACTTACCCATAAAGTGGAAGTGGATAGTACAGTGGATTATATGATTTAGATATAAAGCATGATATAATAAGCAAATTAGAGAAGTATGGAATAGTTTACCTGTCAGATCTATGGACAATCTGTGACCAAATAAGAGATACAGAGCATTACAAGATGTAAAATGAATAATTTTGATTGCATTAAATTAAAAAGGTTTTACACAAACAAAACCAATGCAGCCAACATTAGAAGAAAGCAGAAACATGGGAGAAAAAATTTTATAGCAAGTTTCTCTGATAAAGGCCTCAATTCTTAAACCTATATAGATAACTGAGTCAAATTTATAAAAATAAGAGCCATTTCCCAATTGATATATATGGTCAAAGGGTATGAATAGGCAGTTTTCAGATAAAGAAATCAAAACTCTCTATAGTCATGAAAAGTTATCTTAGTCATTATTTATTAGAGAAATGGAAGTTAAAACAACCCTGAGGTACTACCTCATACCTATCAGATTGGCTAATATGACAGAAAAGGAAAATGACAAATATTGGAGGAATATGGGAAAATTGGGACACTAATGCACTTTTGGTGAAGTTGTGAACTGATCCAAACATTCTGGAGAGCAATTTGGAACTATGCCCACAGGGCAATCAAAATTTATATACCCTTTGACCCAGCAATACCAGTAATAGGTCTGTATCCCAAAGAGATTTTTACAAAGGAAAAGGAAAAGGACCTGTATGTACAAACATATTTTAGTAGCTCTTTTTGTGGTGGCTAAGAATTGAAAATCAAAAGGATGCCCATCAATTGGGGAATGGCTAAACAAGCTACGATAAATGATTTTAATGGAATATTATTATGCTATAAGAAATGACAAACAAGATGATTCCACAAAAACCTGGGAAGACTTACATGAACTGATGCAAAGTGAAGTGAGCAGAACCAGGAGAGGATTGTGCACAATAACAGCAGTCTTGTACGATGATCAACTGTGAATGACTTAGCTATTCTCAGCAGTACAATGATATAAGACAGTTCCGAAGGACTTATGATGAAGAATGCTATCCACCTCCAGAGAAAGAACTGATGAAATCTGAATGCAGATTGAAGCATACTTTTTTAAACGTTATTATTCTTGGATTTTGTTTTGTTTTGGTCTGTGTTTTCTTTCACAATGTAACTAATATGGAAATATGTTTTTGATGCTGCACCTATATAACCTATGAATAGGTTGTTGCTTGCCTTCTCAATGAGGAGTGGGGAGAGGAAAGAGGGAAAGAGAGAATTTGAAACTCAAAGTTTAAAAAAAATACAAAAATTGTTTTTATATATAATTAAAAATTTTTTTAAAAAAATAAAGATGTAGTTCTTCACATTTATGCCTACTAAATTTTGTTTGTTTTGGCCTGTCATTCCAGCCTCTATATGGAAGTTTTTCAATTTTGTCATCCACCATGTTAGCTATCCCTACTAGCTTTGCAATACCTACAAATATGACATATATGTCTTCTATTGCTTCATCCAAGTCATTGGCAGAAATAATTGAGCTTCACAGGGTCATGCATATCCTAGAGACCTCCCTCCAGGTTGACATCAATCCATTAATGACTAGGCTTTTAGTTCAATTACTGAGCCCTTTCTGCATCTAACAGTACCATCATCCAGCCCTCATTTTTCCATATGATCCATAAGGGTGGTGTGAGATACTTTTTGAGTGCTTTTCCAAAACTTAAGTATATTCTGTCTACTTAAACTGTTACATTCTAACACATGTTCAAAGTATGTGGAGGGAGGGTGGGGAGGGGGGACTGTTTTGTGTAGTCAAGAAGCAACAAACTAACAGGTCATGACATTCACACCATTTAACATTATCTGGTTGATGACCAGTCATCATGAGAGATGTAATTACTTACATTTCATATTATCTTGTAATCTGATGAGACTTCTGCTATGGGGAAATTTGCCCCTAAATCATTCAATTTCAATATTTCAGGTGACTGTGTTTTTGTTTTTTGTTTTTTGGGTTTTTTTATTGTAGTATTTTCTTTTTTTTTTCCTTGTTTATTTGTTTTTATTTTTTTATTTATCATTGATTTATTTTGCAGTTTTTTTAAAATTTATTTAATATATTTAGTTTTCAGCATTGATTTTCACAGAAGTTTGAATTACAAATTTTTTCCCCATTTCTACCCTCCCCCCACTGCAAGATGGCGTATATTCTGGTTGCCCCATTCCCCAGCCAGCCCTCCCATCTGTCACCCCACTCCCCTCCCATCCCCCTTTCCCTTCTTCTCTTGTAGGGCAAGATAAATTTCTGTGCCCTATTGCCTGTGTATCTTATTTCCTAGTTGCATGAAAAAGCTTTTTTGTTGTTGTTGTTGTTTTTAAACGTCTGTTTTTAAAACTTTGAGTTCCAAATTTTCTCCCCTCTTCCCTCCCCACCCACCCTCCCTAAGAAGGCAAGCAATTCAACATAGGCCACATGCGTATCATTCTGTAAAATCCTTCCACAATATTCATGTTGTGAAAGATTAACTATATTTTGCTCCTTCCTAACCTATCCCCCTTTATTGAATTTTCTCCCTTGACCCTGTCCCTTTTCGAAAATGTTTATTTTTTATTACCTCCTCCCCCTGTCTGCCCTCCCTTCTATCGTCCCCTCTTTTTTATCTTCTTCCTCCTTCTTTCCTGTGGGGTAAGATACCCAATTGAGTATGTATGGTATTCCCTCCTCAGGTCATATCCGATGAGAGCAAGATTTATTCATTCCCCCTCACCTGCCCCCTCTTCCCTTCCTATAGAACCACTTTTTCTTGCCACTTTTATGCCAGATAATTTACCCCATTCTATCTCTCCCTTTCTCCCTTTCTCAATATATTCCTCTCCTATCTCTTAAATTGATTTTATTTTTTTAGATATCATCCCTTCATATTCAACTCACCCTATGCCCTTTGTGTGTGTGTGTATATATATATACATATATATGTATATATACCTACATAGATACACACATATGTATATATATGTTTACACACACACACACACACATATATATATACATATATATATGCATATTCCTTTCAGCTACTATGATATTGAGGTCTCATGAATCATACACATCATCTTTCTATGTAGGAATGTAAACAAAACAGTTCAACTTTAGTAAGTCCCTTATGATTTCTCTTTCTTGTTTACCTTTTCATGCTTCTCTTGATTGTTGTGTTTGAAAGTCAAATTTTCTATTCAGCTCTGGTCTTTTCACTGAGAAAGCTTGAAAGTCCTCTATTTTATTGAAAATCCATATTTTGCCTTGGAGCATGATACTCAGTTTTGCTGGGTAGGTGATTCTTGGCTTTAATCCTAGCTCCATTGACCTCCGGAATATCATATTCCAAGCCCTTCGGTCCCTTAATGTGGAAGCTGCCAGATCCTGTGTTATCCTGATTGTTTTTCCGCAGTATTCAAATTGTTTCTTTCTGGCTGCTTGCAGCATTTTCTCCTTGACCTGGGAGCTCTGGAATTAGGCAACAATGTTCCTAGGAGTTTTCTTTTTGGGATCTATTTGAGGAGGCGATCTATAGATTCTTTCAATTTCTATTTACCCTCTAGCTCTAGAATATCAGGGCAGTTCTCCTTGATAATTTCTTGAAAGATGATATCTAGGCTCTTTTTTTGATCATGGCTTTCAGGTAGTCCAATAATTTTAAAATTATCTCTCCTGGATCTATTCTCCATGTCAGTGGTTTTTCCAATGAGATATTTCACACTGTCTTCCACTTTCTCATTCCCTTGGTTCTGTTTTATAATATCTTGGTTTCTCATAAAGTCACTAGCTTCTACTTGCTCCAATCTCATTTTTAAGGTAGTATTTTCTTCAGTGGTCTTTTGGACCTCCTTTTCCATTTGGCTGATTCTGCCTTTCAAGGCATTCTTCTCCTCATTGGCTTTTTGGAGCTGTTTTGCCATTTGAGTTAATCTATTTTTTAAAGTGTTGTTTTCTTCAATTTTTTTTCAGTATTTTTTGGGTCTCCTTTAGCAAGTCATTGACTTGTTTTTCATGGTTTTCTTGCATCATTCTCATTTCTCATCCCAATTTTTCCTCTACCTCCCTAACTTGCTTTTCCAACTCCTTTTTGAGCTCTTCCATGGCCTGAGACCAGTTCATGTTTTTCTTGGAGGCTTTTGTCGTAGGCTCTTGCACTTTGTTGACTTCTTTTGGCTGTATGTTTTGGTCTTCTTTTTCACCAAAGAAGGATTCCAAAGTCTTTGACTGAATCTGGGTGTGTTTTCGCTGCCTGGCCATGTTCCCAGCCAACTTACTTGACCCTTGAGTTTTTCGTTGGGGTATGACTGCTTGTAGAGCAAAGAGTACTTTGTACCAAGCTTGAGGGGATGCGCCATTGATTTCAGAGCTATTTCTATACAGCCAGCTCTGCCACCCCAGCACTCCTCCTTCCTCAAGAACCACCAACCCGGACCTGACGAAAATCTTCAGCAGGCTCTGCACTCCTGCTCTGATCTGCCACTTAATTCCTCCCACCACGTGGGCCTGGGGCCGGAAGTAACTGCAGCTGTAGTTCTGTAGCTGCACCTCCCCCGCTGCCTCTGGGGCAGTGGCCGAACAGCGAACTCTGTCCCCCGCAGCTTTTTCCACTAACCTTCTCTGTTGTCTTTGGTGTTTGTGGGTTGAGAGGTCTGGTAACTGCCACAACTCACTGATTCAGGGTGCTAGGGCCTGTCCTGCCCGGCTCCTGGTCTGGTTGGTCCTGCTGCCTCCCACGATGAGCTCTGCTCCCCTCCGCTCCAGGTGTGATAGACCTCATCCATCAACTATCCAGGCTGTCCTGGGCTGGATCCCTGCTTCCCTCTGCTATTTTGTGGGTTCTGCCAACTGTGTTTTTGTTATAGGTACTCCCACTATTGATACAGATTACAGCCCCTCTATAAGCAAATAGGTGATCTTTTGAGAGTTGCCATGCTGAAAAATTCATCACCCGGTGACCAACCTCGTAATGTGTCTTTCTAAACTTACGTAGACTTGACCTCAGATGTCAAACATCTACCATTGCTAGACTCAAAGTTTTTCCAGCATGGAAGGACCTGCCAGTATTTATGCTCTGCTCTTATTGCCTACAAAAGCCCAGGGTCACCTCCATGTCATAATGAGGTATTGGAAAAGGGACTTCAGTAGAGAAAATTGCTCATGCTTTAAAACAAAACAAAAAACCTTTTAGTTGAATTTATGGCTGGGCTTCCAGCCCATAGACTGCCCTTGACCTACAAACAGAAGCTCTACAGTAATGTGACTTGTGCTTTCCCTGTGCATTTTTACTCTGAGCTAGAGATATTTCTTCTTGGAATGAGATCAGTATTTGTGTCTTGTTAATTTCATGGCTTCTGCCAAGGTTGTAAGTCTTTTTCTGAAATGAAAAGAACTGAGATGCCAAACTCCTTTTCAAGTAGCCATTGGTTGTTGACACAATTTCTGTCCTAGCAAAAGTATGTTTTTCTACCATTATAAAAAAGAAACACCTAGTGGGAAATTAAGAGGACCACACAGCTTTAGCTCCTGACCTTTTGAGCTTACAATCAAGGATACAGTAGCCTGAATACACATGAATAAGAAATATACAAAGTAGGAAAATTGCATTAAACCCAGTAGTTAGCGGTTGGTTGGCAAAACAGATCCATCAAGTACAGGTCAAGGGTAAGTACTTTTTGTGTCAGTGCGGTAAATATCAGGAAAAACAACCATGAGTGCTCCAGAAGTAGACTTACTGAAAGTAGGGCTAACTGTGGCTATTCTCAGTAGGGCTAACTATGAACTAGATAGTGAAACAGTTTGTCATTGTTTGGAGCCCTCCAGATGCTTTATCTTTTTGAAAATCAAGGTCGTGTTTTCCTATCTCTAGAGAGTCCTGTGATGCCTTTCCTCATAAGTTATAGCTGAAATGTGTTTTTTTCCTATTTCTCCATGAGTCTTCCTTTTCTTAAAAAAGGCTTTTACCCTGATTGCCTCAAAAAAAAAAAACCCTTTTGTTAATGTCCCTTTCTTTTTTTTTCTGGCTATCCCTGTCATGCCCCAATGACTCCTTCATTTGCTAAATAAACCCTTCCTTGTAACAGATAAGTGTGGCCAAGCAAAACAAATCAACATATTGGCCAAGTCTTGAAATGTGTATCTCCTTTCCAGACCTATAGTTGATCACTTCCCTGCCAAAAGGTAGAAGATGTATTTTACAGTCAGTCCTCTGGAGTACTGAAAGGTCACTGCAGTGATCAAAGCCCTGAAGTCTTCAATATTGTTTTACTCAACCTAATTGTGGTCATTGGGTAAATTGTTCTTCTAGCTCTGGTTTTACTTCACTTTGTATCAATTCATACAAGTATTCCCAAGTTTCTCTAAATTGTTAATAGTTGTTGTCATAGTGTATAGCACAATTATATTCTATTACATTCATATGCCACAATTTGTTCTTCAGTTTCCAAATCAATGGGCATATACTTCCAGTCAGTCAGTCAATAAATATTATTAAGCACCTACTATATGCCAGACACTGTGCTAAGTGCTAGAGATACAGAGAAAGGCAAAAGACAGTCCTTGCTTTCCTTCCATTTCTTTGCTACTACAGAAAATTCTTCTATAAATATTTTTATGCCTGTGGCTCTTTCACCCCATATTTAATTTCTTTGTTTTACATATGCGTATTAGTGGCATCAGGACAACTAGGTGGCATAGTGGATAGAACGCTAGACCAGGAATCTGGAAGACCTGAGTTCAAATCTGGCCTCAGACACTTACTAGTTATGTCACCCTGGGCAAGTCACTTAACACTGTTTGCCTCAGTTTGATCTGTAAAATGAGCTAGAGAAGAAATGGGCAAAACACTTCAGTATCTTTGCCAAGAAAAATCCAAAAGGGGCCATGAAGAGTCAGATGTGGCTAAAAACAACTACACAACAACAATTAGCATCACTGAGTCAGAGGACATATAGTTTAGTGACATTTTTTAAAAATAAAATTCCAAGTGCTTTTCCAGAATGCTTGGACAGATTCCTCCTGCAGTGCATTAGCATGGCTGTCTTCCCCCAGCTTCTCCAGTATTTGCCATTCTTGTTTCTTGTTGCCTTTGCCCATCAGATGGCTATTAAGTAGAGAACTTTCGGAGTTGTTTTAATGTGCAGTTTTCCTGTTGTTAGAGATTTGGAGCATGCTTTAATATGGTTGTTGATAGTTTATATTTCTTCTTTTTAAGACTTCCTTTTCTCAAAGAATATGAACAGGCAGTTTTCAGATGAAAAAATCAAAGTTATAGTCATATGAAAAATTCTCTAAATCACTATCGATTAGAGAAATGTAAATTAAAACAACTCTGAGGTACCACCTCACACATATCAGATTGGCTATATGACAGAAAAAGAAAATGATAAATGTTGGAGGGGATATGGGAAAATTGGGACAGTAATGCGCTGTTGGTGGAGTTGTAAGCTGATCCAATCATTCCAGAGAGTAATTTGCAATTATGCCCAAAGGTCAATCAAACTGTACATACCCCTTGATCCAGCAATACCACTACTAGATATGTATCCCCAAAGAGATTTTTAAAAAGAGAGAAATGGATCCATTTTTAAGAAAAATATTTATAGCAGCTCTTTTTGTGATGGCAAAGAATTAGAAATTGAGGAGATGCCCATCAACAGGGGAATGGCTGAACAAGTTGTAGTACATGAATGTAATGGAATACTATTGTGCTATAAAAAATATCTAACAGGATATTTCAGAAAAACCTGGAAAGACTTACATGAACTGATGCAAAGTGAAGTGAGCGCCACCAGGAGGGCATTGTAACAGCAACATTGTACAATGATCAACTATGAATGACTTAACTATTCCCAGCAATACAGTGATCTAAAACAATTCCAAAGGTCTCATGAAAAAAATTGCTATTCACATCCAGAGAAAGAACTGGTGGAGTCTGAATGCAGATCATAACATACTGTTTTCACTTTCTTTATTTTTTGTGGGTTTTTTCTTTTTGGTCTGTTTTTTCTTTCATCACATGACTAATATGGAAATATATTTTACATGATTGCATATATATACATATATATGTATATAACATATCAAATTGCTTACCATCTTAGGGAGAGAGAAAGTGAGAGAGGAAGGGAGAAAATTTGGAATTCAAAAATTTTAGATGAATGTTAAAATTGCCTTTACATGTAATTAGAAAAAATAAAATACTATTAAAAAAGACGAAAGGGAGGGGGAAAAATTCCTTTTCATATTCTTTGACCCTCATAAGTTTTCAAGGATCAAGGATGGGGAGCTCAGCCATGATATCCCCCTGTTCTTTCAGTACTCTTAATGCAGTTTATTCAGACCTGATAACTTGAACCCATTAATGCTAGCTAGATATGCTCATATCATCTCCTGATGGATCTTGGTCCTTGATGCTTTAGGCCAGAGTTTGTCAAACTATGTTCTGAGGAACCTTATAATTCTACCTTGTAAAGTTCAATGAGGGCATTTTACTATACTACATGATAGAGTATTCAGGTATTTTTATGAAATTGCTGATTTTCTAAAAAATCAAGTTAGTATTATGATTTGTATTTGATAGTGTTATTATTTGTTTTGGGGGGTCCCCAAGTGAAATCACAGATCCAGTAAAAGTTGTTCTACAGTTTAATCGGGGCTATTTTACTATACTGCACAATAGAGCTAGGCTTCAGGTATTTTTATAAAATTACTGATTTTTAAGAAATTTCAAGTTAGTATTATTATTTGTTTTTGGAGTGGCCCCAGTGAAATCACAGATCCAGTAAAAAAAAAAAATATATATATATATATATGTGTGTGTGTGTGTGTGTGTGTGTGTATACACATACATATGTGTATATAGTTTATTTCTACAGTAACTAGTATGAGCAATATTAATAAGAAATATGAATTTTATTATAATTCCTCTCTTGTTATAAAAGCTCACTTCTGTTATCCTTTTTTGTTATGACTAATAATTATATTTTAATGCTTTACCTCCCCTTAACAGAGATAGTTTACTGCACAACAGTATAAAACTTTCCTCCTTATGATTTGTCATATATTCAATGCATGTACACAATATATGGACACTTAGGTAATTACAATTTTAATGCTTGGAGTTGCCTTGCTTTTAAAAGTATATATATTTCTATGACTTAAAGCTTAAAACCTGCCTTAAGAAATAGGTAGCAATTATAGGTTCATTAGTAGTAGGTAGGTCCTTCAAATTTTGATGAAAATATATGTAGGATTTAGGATATAGATATGATATATAAAGTATAAAATGTATATAAAGTATGTATAGGATGATAGGATTTCAAGCTAGATGGATCCTTAAAGCTCATTTAGACTAACCCTATTTTTTTTTTAATTGATAAGGAAACTGATCCTCAGATATGTTAATTGACTTGACCAGTTCAAGCAAGTGGCGGAGCTGGGCCTAGAATCCTGGCTTTCCTTTACAATCCTTTTTCTTTTAAAAAAAAATTGTTAATGTCTTTAGTCTTCACTGTCATTTCTAACCCCCCCCCCACCCTCCTCTATATATAATTCCACCTTGTGACAAAGACAATCAATTAAACTGAACATGGTGGCACACACCTATATACCTGCTACTGGGGATCCTGAGGCCAGTGAATCCCTTGAGTTCAGGAGTTCTTAGCTGCAATAGAGTTAAAGTCAGTCATATTCTGTACAAAGTCCAACACCAATATGGGGGTGATAGGGAGAGCACCAACCTGCCATAACAGGGTAGAACTGATTCAAGTCAGAAGGAGAACAGGGTGAAGCTTTGCTGTTGATCAGCAGTGGGGTCAGGCTGATGAGAGGCCACTGCACTTGCAACCTGGGCAAGACATAGGGACCCAGACTCAAAAATGAAACAAAACATTAAGCAGACACATTTGATTCAGTAACTATATTTGACAATGCAAACAATATTCTGTCCTAGTTTTAAGTCTGCCACTTCTCTGTCATGTTTTCTAGATCTTTGTTGGTTTTACATTTACTCATAGTTCAACTCATTTTAAGGATCTTCTTGTTTATATATAATACTTTTCCCCATTGTCGTGCATTTTAAAAAATAAATTGTAAACTTCTTATCAAAATTGCTATTATCATTGTATTAGCTTTATGGGGATACTCTGTCAGGTAAGCACCAACTGCTTAAAGTTAAAGCAGACTGCATTTTTATGTGTGATTCAGGCTCTGTGTTACAGCTGTCTCAGCCCTCAGTCTGTAGGGCCTATGAGAAAACTAAGGCACATATCAGAACTAACACCTGTACAGTTTAAACTCAAAGTTGTACAATTTGTGTTGACCACTTTTTGCAAAAATATTACTTGAAAGCATTTCATTAACAAAGTGGATCTTGTTCTATTTCCAGATCATTGTTTTTCAAACATATACCAATAAGAGTCATCTGCCTATTGAAACAAAATATGTCTTTCCTTTGGATGACAAAGCAGCTGTGTGTGGATTTGAAGCTTTTATCAATGGCAAACATATAATAGGAGAGGTAAAGAATAGTGAATTATACTCTCACTTGTTCTGCTTTCTCTACAGATTCACCTTTTTTATTTATCTGGTGTAATGGGTTTCTGTGATTTTACACATATTAGCTACTTTTCAAGTTTATATTCATTTCAGATTTTTTCACTTCTGAAATGAACATGTCTAGGATTTGGGTTTGAATAATTAGCTGTACTGCATGAAATAATGAAGTCACCATATATGTCATAACATTTCAAAATACTCTTTTCCAGGTCAAGGAAAAGGAAGAAGCTCATCAGAAGTACAGGAAGGCCATCAGTCAAGGCCATGGAGCTTACTTAATGGATCAGGATAGCCCTGTATGGCATACTATTAATTTGTTTGTTTTCCATGTTAATCAGAAACAGAAAAAATTTAAATCCTTTCAAATATATAACACCTATAAAGTAAAAATTAAAAATATTTCGAACAAAAAATTCTTTTCTATTATCAGAGAGAAACTTTGCCTAAGAATTCAGCATGTCCTGTGTCTTTCAGCATGTCACCTGCAGCTCTGCTAGTTGCAATATGTAGTCTCTGAAAACAGTGAATTCCTTCCTATGTTATGTGATTTAATATTATTTTGGATATAATCCCATCAAACTTTCACAAAGATGTGATCAGAATTATAAGGTGGTATCAAATTGGTATTGAAAAGCTAAACTATGAAATAAGAGAAATATATTTTTGTTATATAGACCATGTAACTTAATGACTAAGGTTCTAATGTTGATTGAAATCAGAGTGATTACTACACCACCCTTATGTCTACTGATGTTACTTTGTAGTAAGATGGATAGATGAGAGGAAGCAATTTTCTAATAGTCAAGTTTCTGAAAGATGGTGAATAGGGGAAAGGGGTCTGGCCTTGTAGTCAAGAGACCTGGGTTCAGGGGCTGTTTCTGACACAGACTACCTCCATATGCCCATGGAAAAGGGAATTCACCTCTCAGTGCCCTCAGGTGAGCCATGAAGACAATAGTTGACAGATGAGGTTCCTATTCACATATATTAAGGGAGTTTGCCCACTATGGAATTCTCGCAATTGTCCATGAAGTCATTGGTCTGGACCAAAAGTCTCTAGTAAATGGATAATGATAAAGCCAGACAAGATTGTTAGATCAGAATCTTTAAATTTGTTTTCCCAAACTGCCCCATTCTTGGGTGTTTAATCATTCTGAGATGTGATCAAAACACTTGCAGAGTTAAAATATGCAAACCCACTTTCCCTTTGGAAATTGAGATTATGTGAATCAACTAATATTGACAGTATGTAATGGACCTACCTCAACAGGCAACAAGTCCATTTCTTTGTAGGGGGTGAAATTTCTGGGTGAAATTTCATCCATACTTTTTAAAGAAGAGGACTCAAAGGACAAGGTAACTGGAAGCACAAAATAATTATAGTCTATGGCTATGAAGAATAAAACTCAATGAATTTTGACTTGAGGAGCAGCATCTTCAACTGCAATATGATTTGGGGGAGGTAAATTTTGCCCAAAGAGACAGGAAGATTAGTGTTACTGGGTAGCAGGAATACGTTTACATCAGGCTTCACAGATAGAACAAGATTGTCCAGTTGGTTGATTGGAAACTTCAGGTGTAAAGAATATTAGGCAAGATTCTCTGTAGCAGAGAATCATTATTAAGACCTAGGCCCTAATGGTGAATGTTATTTTGATATATCTGAAGACTACCCAAAAGAACTGCTGTTTGTCCTTAGGACAGAGTACTTTGAATTGATTGAAGACAGTACAATTTTCCCCTCTTTGTGTTGGGCTTGTCATATGTCACTGGAATTACAATGAGTCTTTATTATGACTGTAAATTTGTAACTTTGGCCATTAGAGAGTGGGCTAACTCAGCAGAGATATGGTGGCTTCCATCCTGAAGACCTTGTTGAGAATGATCCTGATACCAGCTGACTTTTTTGCTGCCTTGATAAAGAAAGGGAATTGTGGAGTACTAAGGAATATGAGAGTGATTTTAAATAAATTCCTTCATAAGAGATCAAATTGTTCAGAGACCTACCAGTGTAAAATGTATTATGGTAACAAGTAATTAATTTTATTTCATTGTTCCTCATCCTGAATAGCCTTAAAGAAAATAAAAGAATCTCAAGAATTAGAAACAATCTCTGACACCATTTAGTCCAACTCAAATACAAATAGGAGTTTCCTCACCGTGAAGTAGTCAATAAACCTTGCTTCAGAGATTCAGGACTCTTAAAAATGAATAAATAGGTAAATAAAATTAGATTCGTGGAGGGATTGTTTTCAAACCCTTCTCTAAGTATGATATTCTAATTGTAAAGTTCAAAGGAAGCTTTGAGATCATGTTGTCTAACCCCATCATTTTTTGGTCTTTTGAATTGAGCTAATTAGATGAGGGACAAGTGATATCAAAAGATCTTTAACTTTCAAATGCCTTAACATAAGGAAAAAATAATTTTATATATGAGGAAGCAGCACTATTTTAATAGCCTTCTTGAGATATCTTTGGTACTAGACTTATTATTCTGTGGTGTTAAATTTTAACCTGAAAGCCTGGGGAAATATATTTTTAAATGTGAGATTGTCAGTCTCTCCCAGAAGGCAGTCCTTTGAGTCAAGAAGTAGGGTGTAGCAGTAGGTCTGTCATCTATTTGAAGTTTGTATGGGACCTCTGAAGAATTAACAGGTATGGGGGAAGGAGGAAGACATTTCTCAGATGTTGACCAAGCTGTCCTATTTGGATTAATATTTCCTTTTCTCCGTTAAAAAAAAAGATGCAGTAAGTGGGTTTACCAAGAGTCAAAGCAAGGTCTTGATCTACTTTAAAAAAACCATAAGGATTAATACAGACATTTGGTAGACTAGAAATTTTGTCAAGTCCTACCAAGATGGAAAGACTTCATGTAGGGAACTAGGGATGGATAATCTGTATGTTATCTACGAACTAGCCTATGTAAATCCATAAAGGCTTAATACTCCATTGGCAGGTGATTAATTTTTTTTGGCTACAAGAATTTATCTACTAAGACATAGAAAGGGCAAAGTCTGAATTGGTGGAAGGAGTGCCAACCTTAGCAAAATTATGAATCTTCAAAATAAGCTTAAACATTATCCCCATTTTCCTGGGAAAAGTTTTCTAGAAGCTAGGTATATTGTCTGTATTTAAATTGGTTATTAATGTAGAACATTAAATGGTGAACTTGGACTAGATAGGTCTTATGCTTGTAAAGTGAATAATGTTTTCATTTCAGGATGTCTTTACTGTAAGCATTGGAAACTTACCACCACAGGCCAAAGTTCTAATCAAAATTACCTATATCACTGAGCTCAGTTTTCATCATGGGTGTGCCAACTTCTTCATGCCTGCTGCTGTAGCACCATGGCAACAGGACAAAGCTTTAAATGAAAATCTGCAGGTTTGTGTTATTTAACATTACATTTTAAGTGATATTTTCTTTGGAGTTATAGTTTTTAAATTAATTATCAAAAGGAATCTAATGCCATTGGTATAATGCCATTTCGTTTCCCAAAAATAACAGAATTTAGTATACATATCAATAAGAAAAATGAAAAAAAAGTATTTTCAGTTACCCTCTTTTGAATAGCAATAGCAATCAGAAGCAGCTCCAATGGCACAGCAGAAAGAGCATCAGCCTGGAGTCAGGGAGATCTGAGTTCAAATTCCCCCTAAGACACTTAGTAGCTGTGCGACCCTGGGCAGGTCATTTTACCTGTTCACCTCAGTTTCTTCATCTATAAAATGGGGATAATAATAGCACCTACCTCCCAGAGTTGTCCTGAGGATCAAAGGAGATCATTGTTAAGTGCTTAGCACATAGTAAGCACTCCATAAATGTTAGCGTTAGATGTTATTTCATTAACTTTTCTGAATATATTACTCAATAATTAGTTGCATTCACACTGACTCTTATTACACAAGGGAAAATGCATGTCATTTGCAAACCATGGAAATGTTTGCAGATGTGCAAAGTTGCAAACTAGCAGCATTATTTATGTTGCCAGCAGTTTACTTGATGTGAGTATATTCAGTGACCTAGAATTTTCTTTATATCCCAGCTGAAACTTCATGAATCCATGATAATATTTTTTATTTTTGACAGGATACGGTGGAGAAAGTTCGTATTAAGGAAGTAGGAATCCAGCAACAGTAAGTACCTAAAATATAAAGCCTTAATATTTCAGTGGCTGAATTTAGAGGACATTAGTTTCATATTTTTAAGTTTCATTTGAACTGCAATGTATACACATAAGTATTTAATACAAGGCAGAGTATGATAGGAGCAAAGAAGAGCTCCAAAGTGTTCTAGCAAAATTTCAAGGGAGAGAGAATGCTTTCAGATGGAGATAATCAGATAATATCCTGCAATGGAGGTGGCAATTTAGTTGATAAGGCTTCTGAGGGAGTAATGAAAAGGGTATGTAAACTGAGGTTGGGAGATAGCCTGTGCAAATTCATAGGGGGTATGATCAGTCCACAAGCATTTATTAAACACCTATTAGGTGCTAAGCACTGTGCCTTTAGGTGATACAAAATAAAACTGAAACAGTCCCTTCCTTAAGGAGCTTACATTCCATAAAGGAGACAACTGCACATGTAAGTATATTCAAAATAAATACAAGGTAATTTGAGGAGCACTAGTAGCTAGCATATAAAATCTGAGGAATCTCTTGTAGGTTATTTTGATTAAAATATAGCATATGCGAAGGAAAGTAATGTCTCTCTGTATATTAAATTGCAATCTTTTTTTCTTCATATTTGATAGATTCTCTTTAAATATATCAATTGAGATGCCACATATAATTGAGTTAATTACAAGTGATACACATAAACTCAAAGTAAAGGTATGTAAGTCTTTTTAAAATGTTATTATTTATATTTAAAAATCATTCCATATTTGTAAAAATGTCTGTTATCAGTGTTGCCATCAGTGAGGCTCATTTCTAAGTTTTTTTAAATTGTAAGATTTATAAGAGTTTTAAAAATGTGACTATCAAGTATATTTTGAACCAGATTAGATAATTCAAGGAAAGGCATAGTAGAGGATAGTCTACTTACCTAATGACTTAAATAGAAGTGTTATTTTCTACTTTCATTTAGTTTTGTAGTTAGATACAAATTTTGAATTTCATAATATACCTGAATGTAGCTGAAATGAAAGTCTTGTCCTAAGAACTCACATCTTTCAAGTGATCAGAAGCCCTTAACTTTAGAATTTATTTTTTTAGCACTCCTTTGAACCCTGCTTTGAAAATGATGTTGTGCTATAATGACTGGCAAAAAATGGACAATATTCGATTAAATCAATTTTTTTCCTTTTGTTGTATAGAAAACAGACTGCAAAGCCGTAATCAGCACTTTGGATAACAGTTCCTTAGACAGCAAAGGCTTCTCTCTGCAGATCCATATAGGAGAGGCTTACCTCCCAAGAATGTGGGTTGAAAAGCACCCAAACAAGGAAAGTGAGGTAAATTCCTTTTTATTTGGAAAAAAAAAAACGATTAACCAATGCAACTGTTTAAAAAATGTTTTGGAAGAAAAAAATGACTAAATTTATTCCAATTTCATATGAATCTATTGTCACTTGGCACTATTACAGATCCATCAAATACAAATCTTCCCAGTTTTTCTCTGAATTCTTCTTCATCATTTCTTGCAGTACAGTAATATTCCATTATATTCATCGATCCATCTACATCAACATCAATCCATCGATGCTCTCAATTATTTTTTCTTTGTTTTTAATTGGAGTTTTTTTGGCTTAAAAATCTATTTTCTTCTTCTCGCCTCTCCTACACTAGGGGGAAACCCCACCAAATATACATAGTTAAGGAAAACAAATTCCCAAATTGGTCATATCCAGAAATTGTATGTGTTTTTCTGTACCTTAAGTTCATTGCCTCCATTTCAGAAGGAAGGTGCCATGCTTCATCAGGACTCCGGAACCATTGTTGGTTATTGCATTACTCAGAACTCTTAATTTTCTCAAGTTCTTTTTTCTTTACAGTGTTGTTGTAATGATTAAAAAGTTCTGAGAGACCAAGTTTCTGGGTAAATTAAAATCAGTTTTATTGACTACATCTAGAAAGCAGTCAACAGAACCAGGTTCGTTGTTCCCTTGGTAGCCAAAAGAGACCGAACCTCTTGAACATTTGATATTTATAAAGTCGTTTGAAAGAGGGATGCACCTCCAGGTGAAAAATCAACTCTGATAGGTCAACAAGAAAATGAATATTATAATGAAAGGTGGGCTATATTAAAATGAGTGTTTGGGGCATGTGACCTGTGTCACCCAAATCTTGACATCAGTTTCCTTATTCAAAGGGAGTATCCACATTTTCCCAGACTTGTCTGAGCGAACAGAATGAGCAGGAGTACACCCATTAGCTCAAACTTAGAAGTTCTTTACTGTCTTTTTAGATCTTGGCCTGGGTAAATCTTTAAGATTTCCCAAACTGGTTGGTTTCTGGATAAGGAAGTAGAAAAGGGAGAAAAACTTTTGTCCTGATTCAATAATTAGTTATTAAATATGAGAAATAATCAATTTCTCATGCTGTTATTGAATAAATTGTTCTCCTGGTTTTGGTCGCTCCGCTCTGCTATTTTATTGTGTAATTCTGTTCCTTTTTACGCTGCTCAGCTTAATTTTGCCTTCTTCATTTTGGAATTTAAAATTAGAGTTGTCAGTCCTTTAAAATTAAATTTTATGGACTCAATACCTCAAGTAGCAAAGTAAAAATTATTTTCATTTTTAAATGGAAGACCAAATGAAAGTCATAATTTTAATGAATGAAAACCCAGGAGACAGAATTTCTGGATAATTAATAATTTATTAATTAGGCTAGCTGTCAGTGATGATCTAGGCAAACCCATGAAGACACTAAATACCTTAAATACCTTTGTAAAAGGGAATGCTCCTGACAAGTGAAAATCAGCAGGCTAGGAGTCTTCAGCTCCTCCTGCTGAGAACAATCTGGACAGAGGGAATCCATCTCCATCCAGACCACTCTAGTTGATTTTCTCCTTCATGAGCTAAGTCCCCCTAAACTCTAATGAAGGGATACAAGAACAGAACCTCATTTCCCCCAGGTTAAGAACTCTCCCTGAGTGGATTCTGTTTACACGCTAAACAGAAGTTAGGTCTCCTAGTTGGGTGAGGTTCTGCCCAAGATTGAAGAGCATGTTGCTTGAGGGCTAGGGCAATGTCATCCATCAGTCAGGTCCTTCAGAGAATGACTTTACAGGAGCTGTGCCTTAAATGAGAAAATAAAGGAGAAAAGCCTGGATACCAATTTAATAATTGGTTATTAGTATAACAGTAAAATAATTTCTCTCCTGACAAAGCCTTTTTCATTTCCAGTTGAAGTTGTAAGATGTATTTGCTACATTTCAGCCATTGTCTCCCTCCTCCTTCTAGGCCTGCATGCTTGTGTTCCATCCAGATTTCAGTACAGCACTACCTGAAAAGGCCCAGACCAGTGAAGTTATTATTTGTCTGGATTGTTCCAATTCTATGGAGGGTTCGGAGTTACTGCAAGCAAAGCAGATCGCCTTACACGCTCTTTCTCTCGTTCATGAGAGCCAAAAAGTAAACATTATCAAGTTTGGCACAAGTAAGTTTTCTGTTATGTTAGGCTTTGACAGTATGATTTTCTAAAATTAAACTGAAAAGGTAAAAGAGTAAAAAGAAAGGATGTGCATCATCTTGACAAGAAAATCACAAGGGGAAATTGCCCAAGTATTAGAGTCATCAGAAAGTGTGCTACCTCAAGAGGCAGTTATGGGCTCCTTGTTATCAGAGATCTGAACTAGAAGCAGGGTAACCATATGTGGAGGATGTTATAGAGGAAACTCCTTTCCAGGTACAGAATGAACTAGATAACCACTGTGATCTCTTCCAACTCTGGCATTCTCTGAGTCTGCCACAGGGATTTTTAACCTGGGGTTCATGGACAAATTTGAGGGTCTGTGAACTTAGACAGGAAAAAGAAAAATCATATTTTTATTTTCACTAACCTCTAACTTAAATTTAGTGTTTCCTTCCATTATTTAAAAACATTGTTCAAAGAAGGACTCTACAGTTCTCTCCAGACTGCCAGAAAGGTGCATGACATAAAAAAAGTTAAGAACCTCTGGACACTGTGAGGTTGTAGTTCTGTTTGAGGAACATATGCTATTACAAAATATGTAATCAGATCTTCTTCACCAGGTAGGGACAGTGAAATAGTCATAAGAGAAAGAGGATCAGGCACTGATTCTAAAGAGGAGGCAAGACACACAGAATAGGACAGAGTGGAACTCTGTGCTCCATCAATCCATGTGCCCATGCCATTCTGAAAAAGGCAGAGTCCTTATAGTTTCTCCTATGCCTTAGTGTTGGCCAAGTAATATGAACACTGGGGAGGACCAGAGGGGGAAGCATAGTCCTACAACTTTTATAGAAACATAAAGGGCTATTTGAGATATAGACACACCTTCTTTTACATAATAATTGAGTTCTTAATTAGTGGTTTTCTGGTGAAAATGTGTTGGCAAAATTGTTTATTGAAAGGATTCCTAGGGTGAATCCTTTTGCCACCCCCTAATTTATCTTTATTTTTTTTAATGCTTGTCAATTCTCACTTGCCTGACTTACACTGGTGCTTGCAGGTTGGAACTTCATGGGGTTGGATGCTAGTACTTTAGGATAGTAGAAGGAACCCTGTGGGCAGATAGCTTCCTAACACTGCCTCATAAGTGCCTCCACTGGTGGGATCGCCCTTAACAATCAGCCGGCAAACTCAGTTCTTTAGTCAAATGATATGAGGACAGTAATTTCAAAGCATTTCCCCTAACACCAGGGGCACATTCTCCCACGAATATATCCAGAGTCTGGGGAGAAGGGGAAAAGAGTGTGCATGAATCTAAAACACAATCACAGTGAGGCACACATCTAGGGAATATACATGGCCAAGGTAACTCACAAGGATGAAGCTTCAGAGCCTCTGGATCCTTTCTTTTTTTCTGAAGGGTGCTCTCAGCATTTGTGGTGAGGAAGGCACAGTACTGGTGATATCTCAAAAAGTCCTGTACCAATGGATAGAAAATATAAACAGGAAGTAGCCCCATCCCAAATACAGACTTACTTTAAAGGCTTTACACTCCCCAGCTAGCCTGGTAAGAGGAGGGGGAAAAAGCACACCCCCCACCAGTGGCTCTCCAGACATCAGAGACCTCCTTATGTCTCAAGGCCACCAGTGGGAAGGAAAAATTATTTTTTTGTGTTAGGGCCTTTTGTATGAACTCTCAGTTCCCGCTCAGCCCCAAATCAAAAGGTTCTTCATCACTATGCAGTAAGTGGGCAGGAAACAATCACAGTGCTTAGTGAAGAGCTACACACCTTTGTTCTACATCATCATGAACTTCTAGAAATGGGTTCATCAAACATCCATTAGTCCCCAGTGCATGCACCTAGGGGCCCCTCATAGGTCAGCCCCCATCGCAATTACAAATTAAGATTTTTATGTAAACAATTTCCTTAAAGTGAGGCCCAACTAAATAAATGTATATAAACAAATATGTAAGACATTTTTAAATGACAGAAATAGAACCATAATGGTACTGTGCTAGAAGTTACTGGAATAAATATTTAACAGAAGTTTCAAACAAATATCATTATACAGGTTATACTGAATTATTTTCATATCCTAAGTACTCCACAAGCAATCCTAAACTGACAGAGTTCATTATGGTGAGTAAAACACTCTTTCTTAATCTCCTGAGTCTTTGCAATGACATTCCTAGGATTTAGCACTTTCTGCCTCTGAGGCCCTGGGTATACATCATTGTTTTTGTTATATTGCCTGCTACTATCCCATTTACTTATGTAGCTTTTGTACTTTTGATGCTGATTTTCCCAATCTGGAAAAAGCATTGCAACCAGTATGCAACAGTGACCATCATATAAAAAGGTAGGAAGGAGGAAAAGGTGATAGAGTCACAGATAGGTAAGCAGGAAGGCTGACTTTGGTAATCTTTGGTAGAGAGGCAACTTAAGGCAAGAGATAATTTTTACAGAGAGCCAGTCACAGATGGGGAGGTAAACCAATTAAACAAGGGGCCTGAACAATTCGTTGGTAAAGAGTCTTATGTATATTGTGCAATTTGAGACCAGCAGCCACAAAGAGCTCTTGTTACTTTTATTCAGGAGAAATTTCTTTTTTCCTATTTTCTCACTCTAAAATAAGATTGCAGCCACTAATTAAGAGCAACCATAATGCAAGTAAAAATAGTATTTGATAGAAGTTCTTTCATTTTGTCTTTAAAAAGTACTATCTGTAGAGGGTATTGATGGGACAATTTATAAGTTGGGGGGAAAGGTAAATTTACATTGGTATATTTTATTAAAAAGTTGAATTAGTGGCAAATATAAGTTTAATTGGCTTTGTGGACATTCAAAGTTAAGTGTATAATGACCTATTAAAAACGAGCAGCAACAAAAGGATATATTCTCACTTAATTTAGGCACTTAAACAGAATGCTTGTATTTTCTAGTTATCTAAAAGGAAATGTGAGAATTCTCTTTTTTATAAGTTCACAGTGCAGAAGTGAAAATGTTAGTCTACTATTCTTCCCAGGCGTAGTAGCAAATATGTAATTTTTTAAAAGTATGTATTGAAAAAATAAGAGGGCCCCTCTCTGAAGAAGCAAGTATCCTCAAAAGAATACATAATAGCAAGCTTACAACGTGTGAATAAAACCTGCTCTCTTTTTATTTTTTTTCCAGTCTGCTACACCTACCATGGGAAATACTGACTTCTGGAAAACCCTGCGCTTTTTAAACTTACTTTACCCTTCTCAAGGGATGCGAAACATACTTCTTCTATCTGACGGGCACATCCAGAATGAGAGCCTGACATTGCAGATTGTGAGAAGAAATGTCAGACATACCCGCTTATTTACATGTGGCATTGGGTAAGTGCGAGAAAAATCATTACATAAATGGGAAATCCAGGGGTGGGTGGTGAAAAGGCAGTTGGCAACACAGGAATGGAATTTAGGGAATTAGAACAGAATAGATGGATTACAAAGGTGACTTCCTCAAGGTAAAGGAACAAGTGAGAGCTGAGGAAATACCCAAAGGAACAACTATAGAAAGAAGAGGATCAAAGACAGTTCTTTGATTAGGAGGCATAGAATGGATGGCAGATCAGCCAAAAAGACCAGGAAGGAGTCAGACAGGCTGAAGAAGAACTGGGAGAGAGAAGAGTTACAGAAGCTGAGAGAAGGAGAATGTGTGTTTTTCCTGGTATTTGGGTTAGGCACAGGCATTATTTGGGAGTAGGTAACTATCATTTCATTCCCCATCCCTACTTCTGGTTGAAAAGAAACTAGTCCCTATTTAGAAATAAGTATGATCTGAAAGGCCATCTGTTATGACCACTTTTCAATTGTTTTGTTGAGAAAGATCAGCCCAAATCCATTAGTCTGAGGAATTTGCATATGTTCTCCCTAATATGGTTTATTTCCTTTGAATTACAAAATCCCAAAACCACCCAAGGGGGCATGGCACCATCTGTTGATGCCATGTGCTTTCTTTTGTTGATATTTTGAGCTTTGACACACCTCATTGTAAAGATTCTTAAAATTATTTTCATAAATCTTTAAAATTAAACCTTTAAAATTTGACCAGGTCCACAGCAAATCGTCATATCCTGAGGGCTTTGTCCCAGTATGGTGCTGGAGCATTTGAATACTTTAACACAAAATCTAAATATAATTGGAAAAGACAGGTAAGTTTCTTAACCTTTTCATTCTTTTTTCAGGGGTGCCTATGAGAACATGAAATATCATAAACACTGATTATGTGTGTTTCTAAATCTTACACAGCAGTGAGTGAAATGGATCTCTGAGTTCTAATATCTATACAATCATAGTAAATTACTTAATTTTAATCCTTGAATAAATATAAAATGCTCACAAATGTCATTCATGTAAAGTCTGTCACTTTTAACTTTGTTTTCTGACATTATTCTAAAGGTTCCATTCAATTCCATAAACATATATTAACTATTCTATATAACTTTATTTATACTGTTCTAAGACCTGGAGAAGATATAAAGTTTAGATAAGCCCTGGTCCCTGGCCTCATGGATCCTATTGTGTAGTAAAGAGAAAGGAGTTATAATTTCAGTCCTTTATAGATCCCTGACTTCTTTGGTGTAAGAATTCTCTCCACTGACACAGATCACAATCTCTCACCTCTTTGGTAGGTAGTCATCCTGAATTACCACAAAAAAATTACCAAAAAAATTATCAGTTGTTGACTAACCTTCTATTGATGAGCCCCTCTATACTTGATTACATTGGTCCTTATTCAATAAACATCCAATGCTGGCTGGACTTCTCAAACTTCATTCATTCTCTACACCCACCCCTCCTCCTAATTTCCCTGTCTCTGTCAAAGACACCAGGATTCTTCTAATTATCCAGGTTTACAACCTGAAAGTCACCCTTTATGCCTCACTCTTAATTGTTTCCCATATCCAATCCCACCTCCTCAATATCTCTCACGACTCTCGTTCATTGGGAAATAATGAGGCCCTGAATGAGAGTAGCTATGAAATGAATAGAGAGAGGGGAACAGAGACTATGACACATAAAAAAGTAACTGTAAGATCAAATAATCTCTAAATCAGTGAGAGGTACAAAGTGCTATGCAGGTGTGAAGAAGGGGCAGGGTAGCTAGTTACTAACTTAGGGAATCAGGGAAGGCTTCCTGGAGAAAGTGGCATGTGAATTGATCTGTAAAGAATAGGTAGAAATTCCCAGTCTTCTTGGTGGTAGGGCAACCTAGGCATAGGGAACAATGTGAGCCATGGCACAGAGTAGAGAAATGGGCAAGTATGGGGTATGTATGAAGGTCAGCAAGTAGTCTAGTATGGCTGGGACACAGAGTATATGAGAAAGTTGTATTATATAAGGCTGAAAGGGTAAGATAGGGCCACATGTAGAGATTCTGAATCACAGGCAGAGGAGTTTAGCTACTTAGTAGGCATGGAGTAAAATCAAGACCTAATCTACTTTTTTTTCTTTGTAAATAGATTGAAGACCAGATGACAAGAATATTTTCTCCAGGATGCAGCTCTGTGTCTGTTAAATGGCAACAATTAAATCTAAATTCACCAGAGCCCATGCAGGCTCCCATACAAATCCAGGCCTTATTCAACAATGATAGACTTCTTGTGTATGGATTCATTCCTCATTGTACACAGGTAAGGAATGGTCCAAAGAAGCATAGGTTGGATGTTTGAATATTTAGCCAACTAATCCATGGCTTGTTCTGAAACTCTCCTCTTTGATGGATACATTTTCCAAATAAGGGAAAGTGCTTTTTGCTTCTATCTTCACTTGGGGGATTCTTAATTGTTAATCATTGGGATAATCACTGCTAAAGGTTTCAGTGGCTAAGAGGTTGGGAATGTGATATCTCTTTTTTTAATGTCCTTCAGGCCATCCTAAATGCTTTAATTCAAGAGAGAGAATTTCACACAATGGTATCAACTACTGAACTACAGAAAACAACTGGAACTGTAAGATTCAAGACTTTATATATGTACCTGTGACAGTAATCAATTTTCATAATTTTATATTTTAATAAACATATGCTTAGTCATTTTATATATACTATGCACTTCATATTTTTATTTCAGTTTTATATTTAAAATCTATGTATCTCACTCAGGGAAGCAATTGTCTGGACATATGAGCTCACTTTTCTACACCTGTAAACATTTAGTTGAACAGTAGTATATTGAGTAACCCACATATTTTATTTACCTATTTAGGTAAAATTAATGCCCATTTTGTCTCTACTATTAATTTATAAGCTTTCTGAATTAATCAAAATTAAATTTTATTCAGTAGAGTATAAGAAAGATTCACGTTTATGTTGTGCTTCAAGATTTATAAAGTGCTTTGCTCACAAAAACCTTCTAAAGTGTAAGTAATGTTATCATTATCTAACTGAAGTGCAGAGAGATTAGATTACTTGCCTAATATAAAACCTACTTGATCATGATAAATAATTTTCTTAATATATTGCTGTATTATACTAATATTTTATTGAGAATTTTTGTATATTCATTGGAGAAATTGATCTTTATTTTCTTTTTTAGTGTTATTTTTACCTAGTTTTAAAATTAACACTATATTTGCCTCATAAAAGGTATTAGACAACCTTCTCTGCATTTATGAATAATCTATGTAATATAGGAATTATTTTTTTTGTAAGTAAAAACCTCATTTGTACAACTATGCTTTTTTTTAACTGCCATGGTATTAAGAGGGAGTAAGAGTTGAAACTTTATTGAAAACAGATTCTGGAGGAGGTAGAATATCAGGAAGCAGTACAGCTGAACTTCCCCTACCCCCAAACCCATACAACATCTCAAAACAAATCTAGGAAATGCACCAGACTGAGTTCTGACCAGAAAATTTTTAAAAAAATGATAGTCATTTTTTCTCAGCCTAGGTCAGGATAGGGGGATAGACAAAGAGATCTGCAGACACTAGTGATGGGGTCTAGCCAGGAATGGCCACACAGATTATTCCAACACAGAGAAGCTATGCCCCAGGGAAATAAGAGGTTCCAAATCCAGCAAAGAGAGGGCCAACCTTGTGAAGGGATATGAAGGGAAGAGATGATAACTGACAACTTTGTTGCTCACTATCTAGTTCTGAGTCATAGATCCAGGACTAACTGAGAAAGAAACCTATGCCTAAGGATGACATTCCTGGATAAGAAGAGGTTATATGTCCTGTGCTATGTACCAAACCAGGAGCAAAGTTCAGAAGCAAGCTGCAGCTGTGTGGTTTTGACCCCAGCAAGAGAAGAGAATAGGGTCTCAGTTTTACCTTCCAGTCCAGACTTAAGCTTGCAACTGAATAACCCAAGCAAGAATCCAAGACCTAAGAAAAGCATTCACTTCTTTCACTATGAACCAGCAGAGTTTTCAGCTGGTCAATAGTGGCAGAATCTGACAGTAGTCTACTGGAACTTCAGTTGGGGTAAAACCACAGTTGTGTTTGCTCAGACCAAAACCCAAGTCAGGACTCTGCAGAGCTCAGACCAGAAGGGCAGAAAATATACTTTGCCTTGGATCAGACTGCTCCAGGAGCATTGAAAGCTTGCAGTCCCCCAGCATGAGCCGTCCCTAGAATAACTCAGTATCTCAAGAAAACAGCAACCAGACCAGCCCAGACATTCTCTCTCAAAGGGCACAGAACACGACCTAACATAAAGTCCACAGTCAGGAAGTAGAATGGAAAGACTGAACAAACAAAAAAATCCCATCAGAAAAACCTATTAATTATAGTGATAGTGATGCTCAATATGCAAACTCAGAAGAAGAGAATGCCTCTAAAATGTTTACAAGCAAAGCCTCAAAGAAAAATTTGGCATAGGGGAAATTCAACTAGAATTCCTACAAGAGATGAAGCAAGAGGTTTTTAATAGTTTAAATTTTTCTTATAAGTTAAATAAGAGCACTAGAGAGAAACTGGAAAAGAAATGAGAGTTATCAAGAAAGAATTGAAAAGGGAATTGATGTCTTGACAAGAAATATATAACTTTGCTGAAGCAACAAACTCTCTGAAAATTATAATGAATCAATGAAGCAATAAGAAATACTAAAACAGTCAAAAGAGCGAAAATAGAAGAAAATATAAGATATGTATCTCAGCAACTCACTTGGAAAGCAGATTGAGGAGAGGTCATTTAAGAATCATCAGACTACCTGAAAGCCAGGAACAAAAAAGTAGCCTAGACATCATATTTCAAGCAATCATAAAAGAAAACTTGTCCAGATGTCTTAGAACCAAAGGGCAAAGTAGAAGTAGAAAGAATGTACAGGTCACATTCTGGAGGGAAAAAAACACCCAAAATGAAAACTCCCAGAAACATCGTAGCCAAAATCCAGAGCTTCCTGGTCAAAGAAAAAATACTGCAAGCATAAAAAAGAAATCACATGCCTTGGAGCCACAGTCAGAAATCACACACATTAGCAGCTATCACTATAAAGGAACAGAGAGCTTAGAATACAATATTACACAAGACAAAGAATATAGTCTTACAATCAAGAATAATCTATCCAGCAAACCTGAGTATAATTCTACAGAAGAAAAAAATTGAATTTTAATGAAATAAAGGACTTCCAAGCATTACTGATGAAGAGACTAGAGCTCTATAGAGAATCTGAAGTACAGACACAGGAGTTAAGAGAGAGACAAAAAGGCAAACATGAGTGAGAAATAATAAGGGACTAAAAAGGATCAGCTGTTTGTATTGTATTAATACAGGGAGATGATATACATATTCCCTAAGACTGCTATCATCATTAAAGGTCATTTTGTTCTTGTTCAGTTGTTTCAGTCCAGGCTCTTCGTGACCCCTTTCGGGGTTTTCTTGGCAAAGATACTGGAGTTTTCCATTTGCCAAATGGTTTGCCATTTCCTTCTCCAGCTCATTTTGCAGACGAGGAAACTGAGGCAAACAGGGCTTAATAACTTGTCCCGTGTCACATAACTAGTAAGTGTGTGAGCCTGGCTTTGAATTCAGGTCTTCCTGACTACATGCCTGGTGTTTTATCCACTGTGCCACCTAATTGCTTATCAAAGGTTATAGAAGGAGTCTAATTAGACAGAGCCCCTGGGGATGGTTCTGTTGTATTTTGGCAATCTTAACAGAAAAATGAAAAATGCAATGAAGAGGAATATACAGGCAGGAGGAAGAGAGGGGAAGAATGGGGGAAATTATCTCAAATAATCAGGATACAAACAATGAGGAAGGGATGGGGAGAGTGATTAATACTTGAACTTCATTCTCATCTGAACAGATCAAAAGAAGGTAAAATACACACACACACACGCACGCACATGCAGACGCACACGCACACAGAGTTATGTATTCATTCAACAGGGAAACAGGAGGGAAAAGGGAGGCAACTAGGAGGGGAATGGGGGAAGACTGTAAATTAAGGGAGGGAGTAATCCAAAACAAAACAAACTCTAAAGATGTACAAAAATATTTATAGGAACTCTTTTACTGGTGGTAAAGAACTGGAAAATGAAGGTGTGCTCACCAGTTTGGAATGGTGAGGATGTTATGGTTTATAATGATGATGGAATATTTTGTGCTGTAAGAAATGTTGAAGGGGATGCTTTCAGAGAAACCTAGGAAGGTTTATATGAACCAATCCAGATGAGCAGAACCAAGAGAATGTTTTTCACAATGATGACACTATTGACAAAACAAACAATTTTGAAAGACTTAGGAACTCTGTTCAGTGCAATAAAGAATCATGATTCCAGAAGATCTGTGATAAAATGTTACCTCCCTTCTGATAGAGAGATGATGGACTCAGAGTATAGACATTTTTTTACTTGACCAGTACAGGAATTTGTTTTGTTTGGCTATTCATGTTTATAACTGGGGATTTGTTTTTCTTTCTTTCTCAGTTTGGAGTGGTATAGGTGAGAGGAGATAAGGCAGATGACTAAAAATGAATTTTAATTTAAAAAATAAAAATTAACAGTAAAAGTGGAGTATTAGTTTGAAAACAACAAAAACAGATATTAAAGGTCATTTAAATAATTTCCTGAGGTCAATTCTTTTTATGAGAGAAGAGAAAAATCTTTAGATTACAATATTTTTTCTTTCCTCAGAAAATATTTGTGCAGACATCCTCCTAGCATTAGGTGGGAGTTACAGGGACAAATCTGCTACCTATTTATAAAAAAAGATAATTACATTAAGGAACTAAGGAAATTAATTAATGACTTTTAAAAGATGAGAAGGTGAAATGGTAATCAAAGAAAAGTTACAGTTTTTTTCTTTTGCCCCTAAAATGTAGATGCTTCACAAGCTAACAGCTAGAGCTATCATCAGAGATTATGAAGACGGAATACTCCATGAGGATGAAACAAAACATGAGGTTTGCTCTTTCTATGGAAAATATGCTTTGATATTTAGAAAATCTCCCTTAAACTGATTCAGTCAACAACATGTGAAGTTACATAATCTGAATAAAGAAATAAATGTATTTTTTAGGGTGGAAAGAATTTGTCTTATAGAGGATTATAGAATCATAACATTTAGAGCTGGAAGGAACTTTAGAGATAATCTCATCCCAGAAGGGAAGCAACAACATGATGAATAGTCTTCATCTCTTTTTATTTCTTTTAGAAAGTCCCATTTTATTTTTTTCTATTAAATTTTCATTTAAAAGGAAAACCAAAGGAGATTTCTAGTCCTGTAAAAAAAAGGGGTAACGGCAAGAGCAAATGTAGTATTAGGCTCCAGTGGAAAGAGAGTTGAACTTGGAGGAGCTCTTAACTGAGGGTCTTAGAACCTAATTTCAAAT
The DNA here is from genome assembly GCF_011100635.1 of Trichosurus vulpecula. Taxonomy (NCBI): domain Eukaryota; kingdom Metazoa; phylum Chordata; class Mammalia; order Diprotodontia; family Phalangeridae; genus Trichosurus; species Trichosurus vulpecula. The sequence goes on from NC_050574.1 coordinate 178,522,098, forward strand.
CCTATTCCTCATGTGATCTTGGACAAGGTATCTAAGCTCTCTGAGTTTCATTTTCCTCATCTGTAGGATGAGAATGTTGGACGAGCTCACCTTTAAAGTCCTTTCAAGCTCTGGGTCTATGATCCTATGAAATATCTGACAAAAGATTTTTATTATTTTAAAGAGATTTCCCTCTTGAATTCACGAAGCTACAGATCTAGAACTGTGCTTTCCAAAGCGGTGTTGGCATAGACATGCTGTCTAAAGCCCTGTACTACGGGTAGGCAAAAATGGCTTTTAAGGAGGGTGATCCTAAATTAGCCTAACACCAAATTATCAGACTTTTGGATCGATGAGCTGAAAAATTATTTCAAAGATCTTCTAGTATTATTTTTGAGTACGCAGCTTTCCTTGTTTGGTTTTTATCAAAGTTTGCTATTCCTTTGAATATGATGTATCAGATCAGTTAATGGTCTCTTAGATGGGTGACATGGAGTCACCTACCTTATAAAAGTGGAAAATGTAGAAAAAAATTTTTGCATGGATGTTTTGTTTGGAATATTGATCATAAAAATATGTTCATTGATAACAATAATAAAATCTTACATTTGAGGAGCACTTACAGTTTAGAAAAGATTTTCACATACATTTTTATTTAATTCTCACAGCAACTCTGTGAAGTAGATAAAAAGCCAGTAGCATTGTACACATTTTATAGATAAAGAAACTGAAGCTAAGAGAAATTAAGTGACCTATTGAAGAACGTGGAAAAGCCAAAGTTTGAATCTGCATTGTCTGATTCCAAGTTCAGTGTTCTTTCTTAACATAGGATCACACTTCTTATCTAAAGGGAAAAGAGAGTTTTCTAGAATTCTGTTTAAGGTGTGATAAAAACCAGAACTGAAAAGGAACATAGTGTATGTCTATATGAATTAAGTATCTATACACCTTGAATACAAAGTACATCTGTTTGGTATAATATTGCTGTCCATTTAAAATGTTCCAACCTAGATGAAGAAGCAAATTTTGAAGTCTCTGATTATTAAACTCAGCAAGGAGAACTCTATTATAACACAGTTTACAAGTTTTGTGGCAGTTGAAAAAAGGGTAAGTATTTTTGGCAATAGATAACTAAATTATTTTAATTGTCTTAAATAAGAAAATAAGCAAAACTTAGATCTATTAAACCATAGTTATTAAATTTATCATGAACTTTAATTATGTGGTAAAGTGAAAAAATTAAGTGACATTTTGCTAGAAAGCAGATATCTTCTAGGATATTACAAAGCATAGATTTATTATTAATAATCATATAACTATTATTTTATTAATAGTAAATTACAGTATCTCACACTCCCATAGTGTTTTCCAGCTTCCAAAGTACTTGCTTTAACACAATCTTTTGAGACAGGTAATGAAATATTTTTCTTCCCTGTTGAGGAAATTAATGGACTTGAGGACTGAGACTGATCTCTTGAACATTGCAGAACTGGTGGTCTCCAGTGGTCAGTGATAGCTGCCCATCAACAGGGCCTTGTGAAATATGCCAGCACATTCCTATAATGGTGGGCAATTATAAAGACCACCTGGGGGTCTCATCTATTGTTAATTATTGTCTTTGCATGTCTGGCTGCCTCAGCTTTGTGAGGTTGTCTAGAGAACTGTCTTTGAGCCTATATCATACTTAGAATATGATGGTCTGATGGGATAATAGTCAGTATCTGAAGAATACTACCTTGACAGCAGTATTAATATTACCTGTGGGGTAAAGGTATTGATTCTTGAAGGATGGGAATTTTGTGGTAGCTGAACCAATGAACCTGTACTGTTCCTTGACTCTTTTACTTTCCCATAAAAATAGGTTACTTTGATTAGAATTCAACAAATATTTATTAAGTTCCTACTAGTTGCAAAACATTGTTAGGTTCTGCTGAATTTACTGTAGAGATATTTTTGTCTGAAGAATTAATATGGGTAGTCCAAAATAAGATAATCCCCTTTCCTAGATCGTTCAGTTGCTTTTCAGTCTTGTGAGACTCTTCGTGACCCTATTTGGGGTTTTCTTGGCACAGATACTGGAGTGATTTGCAATTTTCTTCTCCATCTTTCCTAGATAAACAATGACAAATCTACCTTTCCTAGGTAAACAATGACAAATTCTTACTCTTTGGCTCTACTTTTTCTAGATTCCACGGAGGCCATCAACTTGCATAATAACATTTCTTGCACGTTATAACACAATCAAATAGATTTTAGTTTTCTTTATAAACAGTCGAATATAAACATCTTGCGAGCAGGGAAAGTTTAATTTATCCTCTATTTTAAATCTTTGCATTCCTAGCAGCTATAGCACCTGGGGGGCACTCATTAAATCACACAGTAGATCCCCCAGACAAGAGTACCCCAAATTAACTCACTCAAGACCATAGCTCACAAGCCCCCATTTGATATGTTTACATTTACTAGTTAACCAAAGGATACAATTAATTCAAAGCAAAAGCGTTTAATGAAATACGATAGTAAGAAAATAGCATCAACCACAGCAATAATGATGATAATAATAAAAATCACAGCTGATATTTATGTTAGCTCACTACTTGTAGGCACTGTACCAAACACTCCACAGTTATCTCATTCGATCCTCACAGTAGCCCTAGGAGGCAGGTGGTGTTATTCTCCCCATTTTATAAATGAGGAATATGAGGTAGAGAGCAGTTAAGTGACTTGCCGAGGGTCACACAGGTAATAAGTGTATGAGGCTGAATTTGAATTCAATCTTCCCAACTCCAGGCCCCTTGGTGCTTTATCTACTATGTCACCTAGCTGTCCTCTAATAAAACAGTTCCTCCATAAAACAAGGGCACATTTCCCCTCAAATTCCAACACTAGTGGGAAATGTGAAACCTATATGGCCAGCACATACATGGAGAAGATGTGTGGTCATAGTCCAAATGTGGAGACAACTCATACCTCTGGAGCTGTAAGGCTATCAATGTGTTCTTTTTGCTAGTTCAGCCCTACATAGGAAGTATGTAACCCCTGCTGGGGCAGCTCTCTGTTAGTCTCACAAAGCCACTGCATGACAGTAGCCTGCTGATCTCACATCAGGCACAGCTTCACTGGTCCTGAAGCTGTGGAGTTCCTCTTTGCTTCTAGCTTCTGACTTGAACTGCAATCTCCACTGAGGTGCTCCCTCTTCTTCACAATAAGCATGGTGGTTTCTTTGATCATCCTCTTCCCCTTAACACTCATGGTTCACCTGGTACTTGTCTGACCATTCCTTCTTAGTCTCCTTTGCTGGATCTTTCAAGTCTTGCCCATTAATCATGAATATCTGGTAGGGCTCTGGCCTGGGCACTTTTCTCTTCTCCCTCTACTTTTTCAATTTTTTATCTCATCAGTTCCTTTGGCTTCAACAATCATTTCTATGCAGATGAGTCTCCAATTTATATGTCTGCCCTAACCTCTTTCCTGACCTCCAGTCCCACATCTCCAATTGCCTATTAGAAATTTCAAACTGGATGTCACATAGACATCTTAAACTTAACATGTCCAAAACTGAACTCATTATCTTCCCCCTTCAACCCTCCCCTCTTACTAACTTCTATATTACTATGGAGGGTACTACCATCCTCACAGCCTAGGAGTCAACCTTAACTCCTCACTCTCTTATGTCCCTTATCCAATTAGTTGACAAATCCTGTTGTTTCTATCTTTATAACATCTCTGAATTACATCCACTTCCCTTCTCTGACATTGCCACCACCCTGGGGGCACTCTCATCACCTCATGCCAGGACTATTGCAGTGGTCCCCTGGTTGGTCTCCCTGCCTCAAGTTTCTCTCTGCTCCAGTCCATTCTCTACTCAGCTGTCAAATTGATCTTCTTAAATCTCAGGTGTAACCATGTCCAACTTCCGTGTCTCCCTATTGTTTCTAGGATCAAATATAAAATTCTCTGTTTGTCTTTTAAAGCCCTCCATAACCTGCCTGCTTCCTACCTTTCCAGTTTTCTTACTTTTTACATCCCCACCTCCCACATACATCTGTGATCCAGTGACACTGGCCCACTTGCTGTTCCTTGAACAAAACGCTATATGTTCCAACTCTGGGCATTTTCACTGGCTGCCTTGTATACCTGGAACTTTACCCTTTCTCATTTCTGTCTCCAAGCTTCCTTGGCTTTCCTCAAGTCTCAGATAAAATACTAGTCCCTAAAAGAAATCTATCCCAATCCTCCTTAATGCTAGTGCCTTCCCTCTGTTTATTATCTCCAGTTTCTCCTGTACACAATTATTTGCATGTTCTCTCCCAAGTTGGACTGAGGGCTCCTTGAGAGTAGGGACTGTCTTACACTTTTTCTTTGGGTACCCAGCACTTAGCACAGTGTCTGGCACATAGTAGGAGATTAATAAGCACTTATAGACTGACTGCCACTGTACTTTTAACTTAAATTCCAGAAGCTGTTCTGCTACAGCTTTTTTTTTTTTTAAAGCAGAAGCTTCAACAGAGCCATTCATTGATTTAGAGAAAATCTCTCAATGGGTGTCACATTGAGCCTCGACAGAAATGGGTATTTCTTCTCCACAAGGAAATTCTTTGCCCCAGGTGCCAAGCTCTTTGAATCACAAAGCCAGAAGTGTTACCCTACCTTACTAATGCCTGCAGGCTTAAGTCTTATTTTTTGAACTGTATTTCCTGGTTACCAAGGGCAGTTTTTCTGCAAGAACCTTCATTCTGACTTAGAGTAAGAAAGTTCATCTTACTCCATATTTAATTGCCAAATGCTAAACTGCTTCTAGTCAGTTTACCTTTAGATGCTACCCATGTAGCAAATTTCCAGGGACTCTCTGGGTTTGTAATGATGACCACCCCCACCCCCCAGTTCCTTAACTCTAAAACAGTTTTGCTCTTTCTTAAAAATGAGTGTTAGAAGGAAAGACCACAGGGCAAGGTCTTCCCCTTGCCTGGCCAAATTCCTGGCTTTTAATATGTATATGTGGCCAGCAAAAACTTATGTTGAATTGGATTGACTACAGCAAGTTACATTTTGGTTATTTTCTTGATTTTTTTTAAAGCTACTTAGTCATGTAAATATTTAGCTCATCCACTTTTGCAGCTGATTGATCTCACAGATTTATTTTGATTAGTTTCAGTTTTAGAAGGTGACATTTTCTAATTCTAGGAGTGTTCCCAATTTGGGACTTACTGTCTTCTGTGCTCTGACTATGAAATCATGAAAGCTTTATTATAAAAGTCAGTTCTAAATTCACTTGTTTTTACTCAGGATGGCAATAAATCACTGGATTCCCATACTCCAAATATTTTGGAACTTATCGCCACAGAAGACATAGACTTTCTGCCATACATGGATTGGGAGGTAGAAGAGCCAGAGTATGCAGTGGAGGGGGTAAGTCTTAATGTGAAGTTTATGATACAGACTTTATTTATATTAAATAATTATTTTTCAAAATGGACTTTCTTGAGCCAATTTTGTTAGTGGCCACATACACAGACTCTCTCTCTCTCTCAATCTCTCTCTCTCTCTCTCTCTCTCTCTCTCTCTCTCTCTCTCTCTCTCCACAGCTTGACTTTTTTAAAATTTCAGTTTTATTTTATTTTGAGCTTCAAATTTTCTCCCTCCAACCTTCCTCTCTCCTAACCACTGAAAAAGCAAAAACAGAACCCAATACAAACATGTATAGTCAAACAAAACAAATTCCTGCATTAAACATACCCCCCCCCCCCCCCCCACCCCCACCCCCACCACCCCCCCACCACCCCCCCACCCCCACCCCCACCCCCCCCCACACCCCCCCCACCCCCCACCCCCCCCTCCTGCAAAATGCTTCAATCTGCACTCTAAATCCATCCTCTCTCTATCTGGAAATAGGTAGTACTTCATGAGGCCTCTGGAACTGAGGCTGGTTCCATTGTATTGATAAGAGTTCCTAAATCTTTGAAAGTTGTTTGTCTTTACAATGCTATTGTTATTGTATAAATTATTCTCCTGGTTTTGCTTACTTTGCATCAGTTCATAAAAAGTCTTCTCAGGTTTTTCTGAAACCATCCCTTCATCATTTCTTATAGCACAATAGCATTCCATCACAAACATAAACCACAACTTTGTTCAGCCATTTCCCAATTAATAGGCTCCCCTTTCAGTTTCTAATTCTTTGCCACAGTGAAAATAGCACAGCTTTGCTTTTGCATCTACCATATCCTCCATTCAATTCAATAACTATCTACTGAGCATCTCCTATATATATTGAACTATGGAAGGCACTTTAAATGATGAAAAAATGAGAAATTGTCCCTGCTGACAAAGAACTTATATGGTATGCATATCCAAAAGGGGAAATTTTATATATATATGTGTGTGTTTGTATGTGTGTATATACATAACATGTTTATATAGGTACACACATATATACACGCATATACACACATTTTATGCATATGTACATATGTTTTACATGTATATGTGTGTGTGTATGTGTGAACCATTTAAATAACAGTATAAAAGTGTTATGATTAATTCCTGGTATAGGTAATAGACAATAAATGCAATGGAATCTCAGCCTTTGGAGTTAAGACAAGTGATGAAATAAGGCCTCCCCTTTGACCATCTAACCAAGTGCATTCCATTTCATGTTGTGCTTGTCTCCTGCCTTAATCTTTAGCCTCCTCTGTAAAGAAGAGTGTTGCCTTCCACTCAGTAATGAACATTCTCTCATCTGGTTAGACCTACATATACCAATGATTCTGCATTTTCCCATCACCCTCAACCCTGCTACCCCAAAATCCTAACCAAGCACCACCCACCCCTTCCACTGCCCTCTGGAATGCCTGTTCCATAGGCAACAAACTTCCTTCATCCTAATATTTTTCCTCTCCCATGACTTTCAACAACTAGTAATCACTGAAACATGGCTCCCTCCTGATGACAAAGCCTCCCTGGCCACCTTTCCAGTACTGGTTGAACCTTTGTTTATTCTCCTCAGTTCATTAGTCAAGGTGGGGGAGTTGGAATATCCCTTGCTCCCCATTGCCACTTTCAGGTTTTCCTATCTCTATCATTCAGTAATCTCTCCTCCTTTAAGGTCCATGTTAGTTGTATCTACCACTTTATCAAATCCAGGTAGAAATTGTCTACAGATGTCCAGGTCACTGTCCTTCCTCCCTAAAAGAGTTTGGTAACTGGCCATCAGTTTTTCTCTCCTCATTAGCTCCTGCTCTCCTACTAGGGGACTTCAACATCTGTATTGATTCTCCTTCAAACACCCTGATCAACTCAGTTCTGTAGTCAGCTTCCCATGATGCTCCTCCACCTCACCTCAGCTGCACACAGATGATCTTACTCTTCATCTTGCCATCACCCACAAATGCACCACCTTCAATATCTCCTCAACTGATAATAATCGGATGGCTTTCTGCCTCTCCATCTGCCTTCCCTCCAATCCGTCAACCCCTCAGTTCTTTCCCAGGTCATCTCCTCCACACTCCCACTCTCTCCTTTTATCCACATCTTGATCCCTTGGTGAATCAGCTCAACTCTACACTTTTCTTCTCTTGAGTCCTTGGCTCCCTTATCATATCAACAATTGTACCCTACCAAGCAAGCCTCAGCTTTGGATGACTCCCACCATTGTCTTCCTTAATTCTGACACTAGTGCTGCTGAATGATGGTAGAGACAACCTCAACAGGGCCCCCAGTGCCCAATTTGGCATTGGCATTTGGCAAAAGACAGTCTTTTTGTACCTCTCTGATCAACTCACTGTCTCACTCCCCATAGCAGCTCTTCCAAATCTTTGTATCCCTCCTCAAACTTCTCAGGGTTCCCCCTTCCCCCACCCACTCACCTAAGAACCTTGCCTCATATTTTCCAAAAAAATTGAGGCTATTTGCAGTGAACTTCCTTATACCCTCTTCATCTCATGTCACTCAGATGCCTTCTGCTACTGTTTCTTCCTTCACCCCGTCTCACACGATGAGTTAGCCTTGCTCCTTATCAAAGCCCACTCTTCCACAAATTATCTCATTCTGTCCCATAGACTCCAACAGACAGCCCCCTCTGTCAACCTTACTCTCTCACTTATCTTTAATGCCTCTCTGTCTACTGGCTCCTTCCCCTCTACCTAGAAACATGTCTTTGTTTCCTTCTTCTCTAAAATTCTTTCACTTGATCCTTCCATCCCCACTATCATTCTGTATCTCTTCTACCCTTTGTGGCCAAACTCCTTGAAAAGGCCCTCTATGATAGGTGCTTCCACTCTCTCTCCTCTTGCTCACTTCTTAACACTTTACAATTGAGCTTCTGATCTCATCATCCCACTAAAATACCTCTCTCCAAAGTTACTAAGGATCTCTTAGTTGCCAAATCCAATGGCCTTTTCTTGATCCTCATTCTCCTTGACTTCTCTGTAGCCTTTCACACTATTGATCACCATCTGCTCTCTAGGTTTTCAGGACACCACTCTCTCCTGGTTTTCCTCCTAACCTTCTGACCTATCTTCTTTGCTGGATCCTTCTCCAGATCATGCCCTCCAATTGTAGGTGTCCCTCAAGGTTCAGCCTTCTTCTCTTCTCCCTCTGTCACACTTCACTTGGTGATCTCATCAGCTTCCATAGATTTAATTACCATTTCTATGTTGATGATTTTCAAATCTACCTTTCCTGCTCTAACTTCTCTACTGACCTACAATTTCTTATTTCTAACTTCCTTTCAGACATCTTGAACTATATGTTCAATAGATATTTTAAATGCAACATGTCTAAAACAGAGCTCATTATCTTTCCCCCTAAACCTTCTCTACCTCTTACCTTCCCTGTTATTGTAGAGAGCAACACCATCATCCCTGTGCCTCAGGCTCATAACCTGGGAGTTATCCTGGCTTCCTTACTATCTCTAACCACTTATATCCAAGCTATTGCCAAAGCCTGTTCATTTCACTTTTTCAGCCTATCTCGAATACCCCTCCTTCTCTCCTCTGACACTGCCACCAGGTCCTTATCACCTCACACCTTAATTCCTGCAACATCCTACTGGTGGGTCTGCCTGCCTCAAGTCTCTCCCCGCTTCATTCCATCTTCCCTTCAGCTGCCAGAGTGATTTTCCTAAAGCACAGGTCCAACCATGTCACTCTGCCCCTTCCCCATTCAATAAACTCCAATGGCTCCTTATCACCTCCAGGATCTAATACAAAATCTGTTTGTTGTTCAAAGCTCTTCATATTCTAACCCCTTCCACATGCCCCCACCATTTTCCCAGCCTTTTTACAGCTTATTCTGCACCATGTGCTCTTAGATCCAGTGATACTGGCCTCCTTGCTGTTCCTCAAATAAGACATTCCATCTCTTGGTGGCAGGCATTTTCTCTATCTGTCCTGAGTGCCTGGAATTCTCTCTTTCCTCATCTCTGGGAAGCCTCCTGGCTTCCCTAGCTTCCTTCAAGTTCCAATTAAAACCCTATCCTCTATAGAAAGCATTTCCCAACCCCTCTTAATTCCATTGTCTTCCCTCTTTTAATAATTTCTTATTTTGGGGGCAGCTAGGTGGTGCAATGAGTAGAGCACCAGCCTTGGAGTCAGGAGGACCTGAGTTCAATTTCTTATTTTTCATATATATATGTATATCTATATCTATATATATCTCTATATATATACACACATGTCTTTTGCCTCTTTTTGTATCCCTAGCACTTAGCATAGTTCTTCACACAAAGTAGACATTTCATAAATGTTTATTGGCTGATTGACATTTCAGAGGAGAAGATATGAATATGTCATTTAGACTGATATTAAAAAGAGAGAAGGCTGATAAGTTTTCTTTGTACTACACCCCAGTTCTACTAGCAGTAAGCAAGAGATGGAAAGTATAGATCCAGGACTTTTATTTTGTTGCTCCATTTCCAGAGCACCATAACTGCATTGCAAATGCTTTTTAAAATGTGTTTACTTTTCTAAATAGAGAGGCAGAATGGCATGGGGAATAGAAAGCTGGCCTCAGAGTCAGGAAAACCCAAGTTCAAGTCCTGCCTCTGACACATACTAGCTGTGTGACTCCGGGCAAGTCACTTAATATCAGAGCTCAGGGCTGAAGTCTGTTAAGTTACAGAGAAGTAATGACCTGCAATAGTAGTGAGAAATTCCTCATCTGAGAATTTTATGTAACCTCACAGGTCCAGTTCTTATACCTATCTCTATCAAAATAGTTATAGTAAAAAGTGTCATTAATTAACATAATCTCATTGTCAGTGCCCCAACTCGGCATATGCTACTGCTCCTCCTTTTTTCATAGTGAAAACAAATGCAAAATCTGTTTTATCCTAAAAGTGGAATTTGGTAACTACATTCTCCTCTAGTTTTCTAGCTTGTGTATAATGTGTAGGTGATCTAAGGAGAAGGTAAAGTGCTGTCACCTCCTTCTACAGTCTTGATAGATGACAAGTGTGTATGTTATTAATCAATGGAGGTCATTAGCAGCAAACTAATGTAAATTCTCCTACTTTTGTATGGAATAGGAATAAGAATGTGCATAACAATCTACTCTCATTCCCTTATTCTTTTTTTAAATAGGTTTTTATTGGTCTTCTTTTCCTTATGTCATCACAGTCATTCCCCAGTATCCTTCTTCTTCCACCTCTCTGAGAGCCATATCATATAACAAAGAATACTTTTTAGAGAGGAAAAGAAATCAGCACAACTGGTTGATAAATTGAAAAAGTCTGAAAACATGTACAATATATAACCCCTGTGGACCTCCCACCTTCATGAAGGGGTAGTTTGGGAGTATCCTTTCATTTTTCTCTGTTTGAGTTATGTTTAATCTTTATAATTTTGTGATATTCACTTAATGGTATATGCTGGTTCTTCAATTTATATGGTTGTAGTTAATTGTGAACATTGTTTTCTTGAGTCTGCTTACTTTATCACATTGCATTAGACCATATTGTTCTTTCCAAGCTTCTCTGTATTCATCAGATACATAATTTCTTATAGCCCAGTAATATTCCATTACATTTATATACCATGATTTGATTAACCATTTCCCAATTGATGGGTATATCCTTTGTTTCCAATCCTTTTCTATCACAAAAAGGGCTGTTATAAACATTTTGGTATATGTGGGGACTTTTTTCTAGTTGATGGCTTCCTTGAGTTATAAGTCCAGTAATGGAGTCCCTGGTTATGGATATAATATGGATATTATCCCTGGGTATGGATACTTTAGTCACTTTATTTGCATAATTCCAAATTGTTTTCCAAGATGGCTCTCATTTCACAGCTTCACAGGCATTAATGTGCCTATCATTTTACAACCCCTCTAACATTGATATTTTTCATCATGTTTGCCTATTTTTAGGGTGTGAGGTAAAACCTTAGAGTTTTTTTTATTTTTATTTTAAGGGAGACACTGATCAGAAGCCAAACAGCCTTTTGAGAAGGGCACAGGGTTTAAAAATAAAAAGAAGTAGAAGGTAATGGGATAGAGGGAAATGCACTTAACAACCATAGCTGTGAACAGAGGCAGATAGCAGAAAGGATTCGTTGTCGTTTAGTCATTTCAGTTGTGTCCAATTCTTCCTGACCCCATTTAGGGTTTTCTAGGCAAAGATACTATAGTGGTTTGCTATTTCCTTTTCCAGCTCATTTTACAGATAAGGAGACTAAGGTAAATAGGATTAACTGAGTTGCCCACGGTCTCACAGCCAGTAAGTGTCTGAGGCCAGATTTGAACTCAGGAAGATTAGTCTTCTCAACTCAAGGCTCTATCCACTGTACCATCTAGCTACTCAGCAGATTAGGTTAGAAACCAGAATCCAACAATATGTTGTTTACAAGAGACACACTCGAAACATAAAGACACCCAGAATTAAAGTAAGGGGCTGAAGCATAAGAATCTATTCTGCTTCAGCTGAAGTTAAAAAGGCAGGAATAACAATTATTATTTTAGACAAAGCAAAGGCAAAAATAGACCTAATTAAATGAAGCAATCAGAGTAACTACATTCTGCTAAAAAGTACCATAGACCATGAATTAATATTAATACTCATATGCACCAAATTGCATAGCATCCAAATTCCTGAAGGAAAAGTTAAATTAGTTACAAGAGAAAATAGACAGCAAAACCATATCATTGGGGGACCTCAATTTATAGTAAAATGATACAATTAAGGGACCTCAGTTCTTAGACATAGATAAATCTACCCATAAAATAAATAAAAAAGAAGATAAAGAGATAAATAGAATTTTAGAAAAGTTAGATATAATAGATTTTTGGCAAATACTGAATGGGAATAGAAAGGAACATACCTTTTCTCAAGTGTATATAGTGTCTTCAGAGAAATCAAATATAAATTGTATTATGGCATTAAAACCTCAAAAATGCAGAAAATCATAAATATTAAATGCAACCTTTTCAGATCATAATGCAATAAAAATTACATTCAATAAGGGGCCTTTGAAATATAGGTCAAAAATTATTTGGGAACTAAATATTCTAATCCTAAAGATGAGTGGGTCAAAGAACAATTGATAGAAACAATCAATAATTTTATTAAAGAAAATGACAGCAATAAGACAACATACCAAAATTTGTGAGATGTAGCCAAAGCAGAACTTAAGGGAAATTTTTATATATCTCAATGCGTATGTCAGTAAAAGAGAGAAAGAGCAAATCAATGAATTGGACATGCAACTAAAGAAAACTAGAAAAAGAACAAATTAAAAATCTTCAATTAAGTACCAAAATAGAAATCCTACAAATCAAAGGAGAGATTAATAAAATAGAAAGTAAAAACAATTGCATTAACAAATAAAAGTAGGAGTTAAGTTTTATGAAAAAATGAAATAGATAAACCACTATTTAAGTTGATTTTTTGGTAGTTTATTTTTTTTTTACTTTTAGTTTTCAACATTCACTTTTATAAGATTTTGATTTACAGATTTTCCCCCTCCCTCCTCTCCAAGATGGTATGTAGTCTGATATAAGTTATGCTTGTACAATCATATTAAACATATTTCCACATTAGTCATATCAAGAAAGAAGAGACAGAACCAAAGGGAAAAGCCATGAGAGAGAGAAAAAAAAGAGAGAGAAAATAGTATGCTTCAATCTGCATTCAGACTCTAGTTCTTTCTCTGAATGTGGATAGTATTTTCCATCATGAGTTTCTTGGAATTGTCTTAGATCATTATATTGCTGAGAAGAGCTAATTCTATCAGAGTTCATCCTCACACAATGTTGCTCTTACTGTGGACAGTGTTCTCCTGGTTCTGGTCACTTCACTCAGCATCAGTTCATGTGAGTTTTTCCAGGTTTTTCTGAAATCTGCCTGCTCATCATTCATTATAGAAAAATAGTATCCCATTACATTCATATACCACAATTTGTTCAGCCACTCCTCAATTGATGGGCATCTCCTCAATTTCCAATTCTTTGCCACCACAAAAAGAGCTGCTATAAATATCTTTATGATCCCTTTGGGATACAGACTTAGTAGTGCTATTGCTGGATCAAAGGGTATGCATAGTTATTTATTTGATTTTTAAAAAGAAAGAAGAAAACCAAATTACTTGTATCAAAAATAAAAAAGATGAAGATACTACCAATGATGAAATTAAGAGAAATTATAAGGAACCATTTTTGCTAATTACATGCCAATAAAACTGATAATCTAGATTAAATGGGTAAATATTTACAAATATATATATATACATATATATATATGTGCATGTATGTGTAGCTCAGATTAACAGAAGAAGAAATAGAATACTTAAAATAACTCCATCTTAGAAAAATAAATTGAACAAGCCATAAATGAGCTTCCTAAGAAATAGTTCCCAGGACCAGCTAGGTTTATAAGTAAATTCTACCAAATGTTTATTGAGAAATTAGTTCCAATACTATATAAACTATTCTGGAAAATGAGTAAAGGAGTCCTACCAAATTCCTTCTATGACACAAATGTGATTTTGATACCTAATCCAGGGAAAGAAAAAATAAAGAAAGAAAACTTTAGATGAGGGTAGAGAACCTGTGGCCTCAAGGCCACCCCTAATGAATATTGACACAAAAATTTTAAAAGAAATACTAGGAAGAAGACTACAGTAATATATCACGAAGATCATACACTGTCACTAGCTTGGATTTACACCAAGAATACAAGGCTGGTTCAGTATTAGGAAAACTATAATATAATATCAATAACAAAAGCAAAAAAATTGTTTCTGTCCTTAGATGTTGAAAAAGTTTTTGACAAAATATAACACCCATTCCTATTAAAAACACTAAAAAGCATAGAAATAAATGGCTTTTCTCAAAATGATAAATAGTATTATCTAAAATGAAGAGCAAGCATTATCTGTAATGAGGATTAACTAGAAGTCTTTTCAGTAAGATCAGGGATGAAGCAAGGATGTCCATTATCACCATTATTATTCAAAGTTGCATTAGACATACTAGCTATAGCAATAAGGCAAGAAAAAAGAAATTGAAGGAATAAGAATAGGCAATGAGGAAACAAAACTATCACTCTTGGAGAAGATATGATGGTCTACTTAGAGAACCCTAGACAATCAACTAAAAAACTAGTTGAAACAATTAACAACTTTAACAAAGTTTCAAGATATAAAATAAACTCATACAAATCATCAGCATCTCTATATATTACCTGCAAAACCCAGCAGGAGGTGATAAGAAGAAAAATTCCACTTAAAATAATTGCAGGCAGCATGAAATATTTGGGAGTCTACTTGCCAAGACATCATAGGAACTATATGAACACAGTTATAAAACTCTATGAGTACAATTACAGAACACTTCATACAAATAAAGACAGATCTAAATAACTAGAGAAATATTAATTGTTCATGGGTAGACTGAGCCAATATAATAAAAATGACAGTAGTCCCTAAATTTACTTTTTCAATGCCATACCAATAGAATGTCAAACTACCAAAGATTTATTTTATAGAGCTAGAAAAAAAGAATAACTTAATTCAGCTGGAAGAACATAAGTTCAAGAATATCAAAAGAATTGATGTAAAAAAAAAGTAAGAAGGCTGCCTAGCACTACCAGATCTCAAACTATACTACAAAGCAGTAATCATCAAAACAGTCTGGTACTAGGTAAGAGATAGAGTGTTGATCAGTAGAATAGATTGCGTATACAATATACAGAAATATGACCACAGTAACCTAGTGTTTGATAAACCCAAAGCTCTAAGCTATTGGAGCATGAACTCACTATTCAACAAAAACTGCTGGAAAAATTGGAAAACAGTCTGGCAGAAACTAAGCATAGACCATCATCTCTCACCATATACCAAGATAAGCTCAAAATGGGTACATGATTCCAACATAAAGAGTGATATAAATAAATTAGGAGAGTATGGAAAAAATTACCTATCAGATCTATAGGTAAGAGACCAAACAAAAGATAGAGAGAATAATAGGAGATAAAATAGACAATTTTGATTACATGAAGTTAAAAAGGGTTTGCACAAACAAAACCAATGCAGCCAAAATTAGAAGGAAAAGAAGGAAACTGGGAAAAAAAAATCCAAAGAGTAACTGGAGTATAACAATAACAGTTTAAAAATCTTTAGGAAACCCTTAATGTCTTAATCATGTAGTTATATTCCCATTGTCATAATTTAGGTTACTTTGGAAATCACCTCTCTCAAATGTTCTTTCCTTGGTAGGCGACATAGTCATTCAACTTCTTGAAAGACTGAAATTCTGTATTTTGTTCTGTTTTTCCCTTTCCTTCATGAACTATCACAGGCTCTGCGAAAACGTGCTGGAAGAAGGAAGAAAATTTTAAAAGCTTCTAATGAAGGTCCAAATGTTTTTAAGTTAAGTTCAGGGAATGCTGCTTTTTCAAACATTGCTTCCCCTGTGAGGAACTATTCAGCACCACATCATTTCCATGGCTGGCCAGAAGAAGAGACTGAACTATTCTCGTGCATAGCTGAGGACTTAGCATTGGATTCACCTATGGAGGGAATCTGTTATGCTCCATCTCATTTCTTAGAGTTTTCCCATGATGCATTACCAGAAATATCAGCAGAAAAGTCCCTCCCTGCTTCTGACCAGTATGACCATGCCAAGGCATTAGATCTAACTAAGAAAGATTCAGACATGACATTTGTATTTAAGAAACATAAAAAACTGGGTTGGAAGGGTGCAAACACCCTCCAAACAAAGAGTGATTTTTGCTCTTCAAGTCCTCCCCGGATCCTTCCCCCTCCCCCTCCCCCTCTCCCTCTCCCTGCCACTGGCCTTATCCCTCCCCCTCCTCCTTCTCCTGGCCTTGGCTGTCCCCCTCCCCCTCCCCTTCCCCCTCTCCCTGCCCCTATCCATCTCCCTCCCCCTGTCCTTGGCCTTCCCCCTCCCCCTCTCCCTGCCGCTGGCCTTATCCCTCCCCCTCCCCCTCTCCCTGCCGCTGGCCTTATCCCTCCCCCTCCCCCTGCCCCTATCCATCTCCCTCCCCCTCCCCCTCTCCTTATCCCCCTCCCTCCCCCTCCCTCTCCTCTTCCAGCAGGTTCTTCATTTTCCAATTCCTTCTTTTCCCGTAATTCTTCAGGCTTTGGCTTATCTTGTGGTAACCCCCCTACTCCTACTCCTAGTTTTCTTTCTGCAAACTCTCCTTTCTCTTCTCCTTCAGGCCAACGTTCAGGTAACACTTTCTCCTCTTCTCTTCATTTTGATATTCCTCCTCCTTTTCCTTCTGGTGCTGCCGCATGTCCTCCTAAATTTCAGTGTGCCTCACTTACGATTCCAAAACCTAGGAGAATGAGTGAATCATTTTTAAAAGTTCAGCAAAAGCCTGCCTCTCCTCCAGATGTTGATCATGGAAGCTTATCATTATTTGGGGGAGAAATGCGAAAGGTTGCATCGAGTCATGGACGTATTTTTAGAAGGAAAAATAATGAAGAACTGCCACGGCCGCGTCAGCCTCCATCTTCTCCATCCAAGGATTCCAGGTCAGACATAGTGACTTCAGCTTTTTTATTTCCAGTGAAGAGTTCTGTAGTACAGGATGTTACTTCATCAATTACTAAGGTAAGGCAACGTGTTTTGGTAACATAAATAAACTTGGATAAGATCTGTATAACCATTAACATGAAAGAATTCTTTTACTGACTTTATCTTTGCTTTTCAGACACAAAAACACCAGACTGATATGACCCACAGAGAAAGTTGGTTGAGTGGTATTAAAGAGAATTTGGTGTTTTGGACTCAGGTTTTTGGGCTTCAGAGTGAGGTATCTGTCTTCCCTTTGCATCTTTTGAAGTTCTAGGCTGTTTCTAAATAAGTTAACAGGGGCGAAAACTTTAAATGTCTATGTTTTTGAATTTATATATGGTTTTCAGGGTTTTTTTTTTTCAGTTTTCAGCATGAGCCATAGCCTTTGTTATGAGTGTAATCTTAAATATATGATATACACATAAAACTATATGTGGTATATATATACATGTGCATGTATGTATATAATATATATATTTTTCTATGCATCATCTGTTCAGACTGTAGATATGTTTCCAAATGTAACAACAGTCACAAACTCCTCCACACATCCTATAATAGACTATGCAGATAAACATTCTATACATTGAACTCCTGTACTGGTAATAAGACCTAACTCATTTGCTATAATCGTTAATTTTATTGGAAATACTGGTGATAAGTGATTGACCACACCTATTACATTCTAAAGATCAGGCCTGCATAAATATCTGCCCTTTAACCTGTGCCTCTGCCTGTATTAGTACCATTTTTGATACTCTGAAGCACTAAGAATCCCTCTCTTCAGATAGAGATCAGGATGCCCAGAGTTACATATGGGCCATGTAGAGTCTTCCAATAATTTACATAACATGGATACTTAGACATTAAACTTGAAAGTGTTGGTGTACCTAAGAACATTTATAGTCCAGATTCATTTTTTAAAAAAATCAACTTTACTGCTGATCTACCTTCTTATTTATAAATGCTATCAGGAGTTTAACTTTTGTAGTATTCAAAAAATTACGATGTGGTATTATATTTTCGGTAGTAAGATTTATTGGCCTCTATTATGCATTTTAACACTATAGGAATACAAATTTTTAAAAATCTTGATTGAATTAAAATAGAAAATGAATGAATTAAAATATATAAAATTCATCACTTTTTTAAATTATGAGATGAAATTCTAATTGTCATTCTTTATTTTTCCCCTTAATTTTACAGGAGGGCTTTTGGAAACTTAACCTTGAGCTTGGGCTTATTTTAAACCTGAATGTGAATAATTTAAACATCTTTCTTATGCAAAAAGGCATTCAATCCCTAGGTAAACTCAATTCCTTTCTAGTACTCATCAAATAGAATGATTATATTTATATTAACTATAAAGGAATTTTTTGCTGTTCTGCATTCAGAATAAATGTATTTGTGTGCTTACCTTTAAAACCTTTAAGTGGTTATATACTTTGAGATTAGTCAAAGGATTAACATTGTTAACACCCTGATTGTATTGCTAGGTGGAAGATATCGATACAGCTTCAAAATTTTATCTCTTGAACCTGAAGCCCTCAGCTGGGGAGAGGAAATGTGGCACAATGGAAAAAGGGCTGAATTTCCAGTTAAGAGGATCTGGGTTTAATTTCTTCTCTGTTGCTACTGCGTGGGTGACCTGGAGCAATCCTTTCATCTCTCTAGGCTTCAGTTCTCTTAATTGTAAAATGAAGCCGTAGAACTAGATGATCTCTGATGTCCTTTCCAATTCCAAATTTATGGTCCTGTGATCAAAAGAATGCTAATAAAGGCAGATTGGCAAACCTCTGGTCTCCAGGCTAAACATAGACTTTGGCTTAATTTCACCACTTCGTAGGGAGAAATGCTGAGAAGTAATAGCCCAAAGTGATATCTGAATTTATGCCTCTATATGTGATTGGTCAATAAGTGTCTATTAAGCTTTTGTGTGCAAAGCAAGCTGTCAAGTGATGGCAATACAAAAATGAAACAATCCCTGTCCTCGAGTCTGTTGGCGTTGGGATACAGCATGGACCCAGAGATCACTTGAGAGGAGAAAGCATTAACATTTGTGGGAACGATAATGTCAGGAAAGGCTTCATTTAAAACATGACCCTTGAGCTGAACCTTGAAAAGAAGATAGCATCTTAAGAGGCAAAGGTGCAAAGGGAGGCAGTATTCTAGGCAGGGAGGCAGCCTGTGGTACAGAAATGAGAGCCAGAATGTTAAGTCCGAAGTGAAGCTAGTGGTCCAGTTTGAATGGAATATAGAGTGAGTGAAGGGGACTAAACTTGTAAAGAAAGGCTGGAGCCAGACTGTGAAAGTGCTTTAAATGTCAGATTGATGATGTGTTGTGGGTTTGTTTTCCTTCACTCTAAGTTCTAACAAGAACTCAGAGAAGGTTCTTTTGGAGTAGGAGTGGAGAGATAATGAGAAATAAAAGGCATCAGTAAAACATTGGCAAAGAAAGAAAATGTCAGCCTGAGGCCATTGTATGTTATCCTAAGAATAGAAATCTGCTGAAGTTTTTGAGCAGGAATATGACACTGTGTAACCTGCTGTTCCAGTAATATTAATTTGGCAGACATATTGAGCATGAATTAGAGAGGGAAGTTGCAGGATGCAGGAAGAGCAGTTAGGAGACTATTACAATAATCTATGCTACACTTTATTGGGACTGATCATGTGAGAACATGGCAAGCGATAGTCCTATTATACATTAAGATGGTGAGACCATATATGAAGTACTGTTTTCAGTTCTCGGTGCCGCAGTTTAGTGAAGATATTAACAAGCTCAAGCATGTTTTGCAGAGGGCAGCTGGAATGATTTAGAGACTGGAGACCATGCCACTATTATCAGTTAATGGAACTAAGGATATTTACCCTGGCAAAGAGAACATTTAGGAGGAATGTGATAACTGTCTTGAAGTGTCAGTTGTTGTTGAGTCATTTTCAGTCGTGTTCGATGTTTCGTGACCCCATCTGGGGTTTTCTAGGCAAAGATATTGGACTGGTTTGCCATTTCCTTCTCCATCTCACTTGACAGATGAGGAAACTGAAGCAAAGAGAGTTGAGTGACTTGCCCAGGGTCACACAGCTAGCAAGTACCTGAGGCCAAATTGGAACTCAGGAAAATGAGTCTTTCTAACTCAAGGCCCAGTGCTGTATACACTCCACCACCTAGCTGCCCTTCAAGTATTAGAAAGGACATCAATTTGAAGGTGGATTAAGCCTGTTCTACTTGGTATCAGAAGGCAGGACAAGGAGTGGTAGGTGGAAATTGCAATTAGATTTAGACTTGATATTGATGAAAGTTTTCCTAACAATCAAGGCTTTCCCAAACTGAAATGGATTGCCTTTGAAAGGAAGTGAGTTTCCCATCACTGAAGGTGTTCAAAGGGAGGTTTAATGACTGCTCTAGGCTATTATAGAAGATATACCTGGTCAGGTATGTGTTAGACCAGTTGAACCTCAAGATCCTTTCAACACTGAGATTCTGGGACTATACAAATCCCAGACCTCCACAACTAAGTTAATGAAAGTTTCTTTGAGTTTTACCTGTTACCAACTTTTTCATCTCTTATATTCTATACTGAAAGTTGCAAAAAAGTTAGGCCAGTCTAGCCATGGTGCATTATGACTGAAGGTAGTGCAAAACTGACTTAATGTCCCTTGAATCTCAGAGGCTCATCTCCAGTAAATAACCTTGAGCTCAACTCAGCCCTTTACTTGTTGCTAACATCCTCATGTTCATTAAAGTGCCTAGACCCACCTAAATTTTTCTGTCCCATGATGGATAGAAGGCTGGACATGAAGTCAGGAACTCTTGAGTTCAAATCTTTCCTCAGCCACTTACTATATAGCTGCGTTGACCATGGGCAAATTATTTAACCTCTTTCAATCTCAGTTTTCTCATCTGTAAAATGGGGATAATAATAGCACCTATATCACAAGGTGGTTGTGAAGATCAAGTGAAATAATGTATATAAAGTGCTCTGCAAACCTTAAAATTGTGTATAAACACTATTATTATTAGCTATTATTTCCAATGTTTAGTAATAAAACCAGGCTATCAGTAGGAGAACAAGGAGCTGTGTCTCTTGTGCTGGACTTTCTATTTTGGCCCCAAACTTTCACTAATGTAACCCAGAACTAACTGTAAAAATAAGGGTCAGAGAAGCTAGCACTGCCATCTCCCTTTATCCTTAGCTAACTGTAGCCTCATTTTTTTAATTCCAGTCCTTCCAGGAAATGCACTACTCTACCCCAATCCGAACCCACAAAAAAAAAAAAGTTAAGCAAAACCCAGCACAGCATCTGACCTTGTGTGAAATATTCCATACTGGTTTTCTTCCATCCTTTCCAATCCACTTTTCCAAAACTGGTCAACATAATTACTGTGTCCACTTTCATTCAGCGTTCCTTTTGTTTACATTATCGTATAGTCAAAAATGGACAGATACTATGAAAATGTAGATCCTGTTGGGAAGAGCTCCTCCTTTTCGTCTGTTGCCCCTGCTAGGTCCCTTTTACTAGCTGTGCCCTTAGCTACTTTCCAAAGTCCCATCGCCATTCCCCAAGATCCACATTTTTGCCTTTTTCTTCATCCTCCAACTTTCTCTCTTTACAAATTCCATATCTACTGTTGCTTATCAGCCTCTCCCTATTAGTTGTCTCTTGAGTTTGGTGACTATCCCTCCTGAATTTTCTGGAACTATCCCAATTTCAGATTTTTTGTCCTATTCACAAATGAGAAAAAAGATCCTTTGTCAAACCAGTTGGACCAACTTGAGTTTCAGAAAATATAGTTACTGTAGTTTGGTCCTCCTTACCTGGTTTGGGAAAGGAAACAACCAAATAACAATAACATATACTTATTAACTACTGTGTGATAGGCTCTGTGCTAGGCACCGAGGATACAAGGGCAATAAATGAAGCAATCCATACTCTCAAGGAGCATATAGTCTAATGGAATAGGTGACAGGTTCATGTGCAAGCATATGCAGAATACAAATCAATATAAAATGGCTTGGGAGTGATTGCTCTAACAGTTGGGGGAATCAAGGAGAAGGCTTCATGTAGGAGGTACTGCTTGAGCTGCACTGTGCTAGGTGCTGGAGATACAAAGGGGGAATAGTCCATCTCTTCATGGAGTTCACATTTCAGTGGAGGAGACAACATATGCACATGTTATTATATGAAATATAAGGTAGTTTGGAGTGGGAAGCAATAGCAACCAGGGGGAGGAATAAGGAAAGGCGGGAGCTTTGAAAGAAACTAGAAATTCTACTACGTGGCAGCAAGGAGAGACTGCATATTTTGGCACGAGGGACAGGCTGGGCAGAAGCAGAGATAGAAGATAGTATGTTGTGTGTGTGGGACTAGAGGAAGGCCATTTGACTGCACTTTAGAAGGAACAGATTTTAGACTCTCATAGTCTCTCTCTCTGAAGTGGACAATAGAGGAAAAAGAATTGATCTCTCTCTCCATTTCCATACTGAGTGACCACATTTAACTATGAACCTTCATCCTTCCTTCTCACTGGTCCCATGGAAGAATCTGGTTAAGGAAGAAAAAACTATCATTATTAGAAGAGCCTTTTCCATTTCTACACAATAAGATTGCAATTTGAAGGGAGGGTTTGGCAGAAATGAAAAAAACCTTTATTACTTTTAGAATTCTTTTTCATAATCAGGTCAAAGCAGCTCTCATATTCAGTAGTTTGCTTTTTTAAAAAAAGATACCAATCATTCTTTTGGGGACCGCTTTGGAGAAGTAGGTTTCTTATTTTATTCCTAAATTATTATTATCATTGTAGTTATTTAAAATTTTCATTATTCTTCTTTTTAAAAATATTTTATTTATTTTTAACATTCATTTTTTTAAAAAAATTTTGAGCTCTGAATTCTCTCCCTCCCAGTTCTTCTCCTCTCCCCATTGAGAAGGCAAGCAATATATCAATTACACATGTGAAATCATGCATAACATATTTCTGTATTAAACATATTCTGTATTGCAAAAAAGCAAGAAAAATAAAATGAAAAACTTGTTAAGAAGTAGGCATTTGAGAAAATAATTTTTAGAGATTCTACTACAAGAGTTCCACCAAAGTTTTATTTTGATTTACAGTGAAGACTTCTTTACTTTAAACTACAAAAAATTCAACATTTAAACATGTAATCTTGGACTCTAACCTAGGTGTTTGAATAAGACTTTCTTCATTAAGAGAAAGAATGATTACTCAGAGCTCTGCTCCTTCATTGTATATACATGATCTCAAGTATTTCTACAGTTTACTCCTAATGATCTGTGATTTAATCAGTATGGGAACTTCTTGTACAAAAGCAGATTAAAACCATTCCTCCTTAATACTCAGTTTTGTGAGTTCCTATGGCCAAAAAAAAGCATCATCACCCAGTGGCCACCTTTTGGGTGATGAGGCTCTCTGAACTTAACTAGCCTGGCTGTCTACAACCAACAAAAAACCCATTACCAGGCCTGTAATCAAAGTCTTTCAAGTTTGGCAGAACCAACCCGAGCTTAGCTGCCTTTGTGGTGATGTAGCATAGTGAGTGTCAATTTTGTATATTACTCTTATTTAATATTAAGAACATTAAATTAAATGTGCTCTGCAGAATACTGTTTCTTCAGGGTGTTGTTCTGTATATTGTTTCATGATCCACTATTATGTCTTCATATTTTTAGTGGTATTACTATTCTCAACTGGAAATGACTGTTAGGACTTTTCTTTTAGGTTCCAAAGGAAAAGAAGATGTCTTACAGCTGGTTGCCACATTTCTGGTGCTGCAGCTCATTCGAACTAAGCTGGAGCTAGAAGGGATAGCCGTCAAGTCATTGATGAAGTTAGATGACTCAGCTGCTTACAGGTATGCCTTAGAGTCAGTATTGAGCAATCAGTTGACCAATAGGCACTTACTAAGTGAGCCAGGAACCCTGCTAGCTGCTAGAAATACAAATATAAAGAATGAAACAATCCCTACTCTCAAGAAGCAACTCAATTTTATGTTTAAACATTGATTAAATTAAGCTTTAATAAACCTTCCTATAATCTTAAGCATATAAAGGTCTCTGGTAGAGAGAGATTTCTCATCTTGCCCCTGGAAGTTATGTATTGTGACCATTAGTCACCAAACTGATGGTTGGGAGAGGTAATACATTGCTGGTCAAGGTACAGTTATCCCCATCCTTTCCTTCTTCTGACACTTCTGGACTGATGATCTCTAATGGACTTTCCAGATCTAAATCCATGATATTACAGTTCTTCCACTAGAGAGGCTTTTCAACGAATGACTGTCTCCATCCCTCTCCTTCTAGCCCCTCCATCCTTATTATTTTCCCAACTTCTAATCATAAGACAATATTAAAATAAGACCAACAAGCTGCTTCTGTCTGGCTCATAGAACAGAGCACAGTGCTAATCATAGTCTTAAAAAAAACTTGTACCCTGAGTACCCATCCTCCTTTCTCCCTCTCCCTGCTGTCACTGTAATGCTTCTTGAGTTGCCTCCATTTGATATGTCTGCTTCCTTACCTCCTATTCATTCCTCAACCCCCTTATAATCTGGCTTCTGTTATCACCACTCTACAGAAACTGCTTTGTCAAAAGGTCCTGTTGACTTCCTAATTGCCAAATCCGGTAATCCTTTTTTTTAATTCACATTTTTTTTGGCCTCTCTGGATGCTGAATAAAATACAAAATCAAGGGGAACTTTTAAAGAGTGTTGTTAGAGTTTTTAAGCACTGTTTGTAGGAAAAATTTTTTTCTACTTTTCAAATCATCAATTTTAATTAACAAGTACTGAGTAGTGTCTAATATGTGCCTAGCTATCAAAAATACATAGTCTGAACTATGTAATATTTTAGAATAATCAGGTATATTGCTTTCAAGGACATGTAGCAGATGTAATAAGAATGATTAGGTCAGTAAACATTGGCAAGTGGAGATCTTTTGGAAATGTGTTTCAATAAATGATTGGGAATTGGCACATCCTATTTCTGTATTACATGTACTATGTAAATGAGTACTTGTACAGTCCTTGGAATCGGTTTTTTTTCTTAAGTAGGTGAAACATTTTTCTTATAGTCTTATGACTTTGCAAGCAGCATGGTGTAGTTTAAAGAGGACTTGAGGTAAGAAGGGATCCCTGTTAAAATCCTGTCTCTGACACTCACTATGCTTTAGGACCATGAGCAAGTCATGTAACCCTTTACAGGGTTATGATGAGAGTCAAATGTGATGGTGTCTGTAAAACACTTTGCAAAAGCAATATTAAAGCAATATAGAAATATTAGCTATTCTTCTAATATTATATAGAGGTACATTCCTATGTCCAGAATATTGTAAAACATAAATCATTATTTAGGGCTGTGTCCTTTTCAGATTTCAGCAAAATTTGAAGTCCTAAATGGCAAAAACAGATGGTGAAATGGATGATTGAGGCCCTTCCTCAAGCGCAAATAAAACATTTTACAACTTTTGGGGAACCAGAGGTGATCAATTGCATGTGAAAAGTCTAGAACCAAAAAAGCCTAGGGAACAATTCCCTGCCATTTATTTGCATAGATCCAGGAATTTGGGATATGCACACACAGGTTATCTTTAGGTAGGGCAAAGTCCTTCACCAAAGTAACTGAGCTCTGAAATAGGAAGATTTGCCAAACAGGAGAAGCTGCCCTTGTCCTTCCTCCCTGGTGGGAGATGAGAGAAAACTGAAGAGCTGAGGCCCTGCCCTGAAGGAGCAGAACCAGAAAGGCTTTAGCCAGTCCTCTGCTAAGGATATCCCCAAAGACAGCACTCTAGCTACAGAGCATAGTGGCACCAGGCAAGCCTGAGACTGGGGGCGGTAGAAATGAGAGCTGCCTATCGGAAAGTTCAACAGGGGGTTTAGCACATTGACTCATCCAGTGGAGATGCAGTATCCTAGAGAAGCAAGCCCCCCTTGAGATCACTATCTAGCTGAAGTTCTGTACCCTGAGCGGAGCCCAGCCACCCTCCTCCGTCACCCATACCATACCCTCAGTGATTTTCAGGAGGCCTGGGGAGAGAAGGAGCATTAGGCCCTGCACTTCCTGAGTTCTGAATTGTCTTGATCACATGTGCCTTAATATTATTGTACTTTAAGTCCATGTCCACTCTCTCCACATCTGGACTCTGTGTTTATTTGTGGGAGAGGATGATTTGGGTTGGAGCAGCTAAGTGCCTCAGTGGATAGAGTCCCAAGCCTGGAGTCAGGAAGACTCAAGCTCCTGAGTTCAAATCTAGCCTCAGACACTTCCTAGCTGTGTGACCCTGGGCAAATCACTTAACCCTGTCTGCCTCAGTTCCTCATCTGTAAAATGAGCTGGAGAAAGAAATGGCAAACCACTCCAGTATCTTTGCCAAGAAAACCTCAAACAGGGTCATGAGGAGTTGGTCACAACTGAACAACAAACAACAATGATCCCAGTTTGGGGGCGGGGGACGAAATTCTCTGTAATTATCATTCCTGCGTCTAGCCGTGCCTTCTCCATTTTATATTTGTGGAGTTGATTTTTTATTCCCGAGAGCAAGGCTTTACGTTGATCCCTGTTGAATTTCATCGTCAGATAGATCCAGCACCAATATTCTAGTCTAGCCCATCAAGGTCCTTTTAGATCCTGATGATGTCATCCACTGTTAGCTATTCTTTCCAGCTTTGTGTCATCGACAAATTTGATGAGCGCACCATCTCTGCCTTTATCTATGCCAACCCATTTATGGAACTGTTAAACAGCACAGGTCAAATGCAGCAGGGTACTCCACTGTAAACCACTAACGACTACTCTGTGAGTCAGGCCGTGGGAGCAGTTCTTAATCTGGTTGCAGTGTTGTCTAGTCCTACCTTCTCCACAAAAGTAGTATGAGAGACTTTTTTATCAAAAGTGGTGCTAAAATCTAGTAAACTATATGCATTGCATCTCCCTGGTCTACTACTGGAAATGATGTCAGTCTGGTGTGACTGTGGTCTGTAAGTCCCCTTCTAAACTTGTTCACCAACAGTTTCTTCAAACACCCATTCTAGAATTTTCCCAGGAGTAGATGTCAAAGTTACTGGCCTAGACTTTGTAGACTCTGTTGGCTTCCCTTTTTTGAAAATCAGGATATTTGCCCTTTTCTAATCTTGTGGTTATTAATCTCTTGATTTCTGTGTTCTTTCCAATATTCCAGCAGTGGCTCAGGAATCACATGTGCCAGTTCTTTTAGAACCCAAGTTAGAGTTCCTCTGAGCCGGGTGACTTGAATTCATCAAAGGCAGCTAGATGCTCTCTTATTATCTCCTTATTTATCAGGCTATCAATTCTCTGTTGTAACATGAATCTTGGAAGGAATACTTTATCAATGAAATCCCAGATCAATTAGTTTTGAAATATTCCTATTTTATGGATTGCCAAAGAATGTGGTCACTGTGTGGCCATCCTACAGGAGATGGTAAGCCTCTGCATACTTAGCTAGTTCAGTCCTCAGAGCAGACAGTTTCTTCTTAGACCAATCATCAAACCTTTCCAGCATAATAAAACCAGCTTTGCTCTGCTGGCATAAATTTTAAGAACTTTGGGCTCAACTCCATACCACAGCGAGACACTGAGTGGGACTTTGTGAAGATTGAAAAGTTTAGCACTACAAAAAAAAATAGTAAAATGTGTGTTATATATACATATATATATGTGTGTGTGTGTGTGTGTGTGTGTGTATGTTTATACACGTATATGTGTATGTGTTTAGAGTATAAAACTTTGACATCCTCAAATTACTCATGACCCCTAAACCTTGCCCAAAGCAAAGCAGAACTTTCAATGCGATTTTATTTCAAGACCTACTCTTGAAGACTCCTTGGCATTCTTTACAGATCTCTTCTTAACATAATGATATTCGAAATCCCATTCATTATATTAAGAAGGCAGTAAAGTAAAACATAAATGACCTTTTCTTATTGTTTCAAGCGACCAAAATCAAGGTGAACTTTTAAAGAGTGTTGTTAGAGTTTTTAAGCACTGTTTGTAGGAAAAATTTTTTCTACTTTTCAAATCATCAATCTTAATTAACAAGTACTGAGTAGTGTCTAATATGTGCCTAGCTATCAAAAATACATAAAGCAGTATAAGCTATGCCATACCCACTTGCCCTTAGTAATAATAGCTAGCATTTTTACAGGGTTTTAAGGTCTGTAAAGTGCTTTATAAAAATTATGTCATTTTATCCTCATAACAATCCTGGGAAGTAGGTGCTATTATAATCCTTATTTTACAGATGAGGGAACTGAGGCAGGCAGAGATGAAGTGACTTACCCAGGGTCTCACAGCTAATAAGTGTCTGAGGCAGGATTTGAACTCAGGTCCCCCTGACTCCAGACTCAGTGCTTTATCTACTACAAAACCAAGCTGGCTCTATTCATTTGCAGGTAAATTGGGAGGCAGAACTAACATAGTTGAAATGGTTAATAATGATAATATATTGATAATAATGATAACAAAGTTTGTAAAGCATTTGGCATACACTTCTCACAACAACCCTATGAGGTAGGTGTTACAGATGTCTTATACTCAGAAAGATTAAATGTTTGCCTATAGTCACAAGGCTAATAATTCTGAGGCTGGATTTGAATCCAGTTCTTCCCGACTCCAGATGTAGCACTTTACCAATAGCCATATTTCCTCTCTAATAAACCATCTTTAATTAAGTGCTAGCTTGTTATAGTGGTTACAAATGCAATATGAATTCAAGTAAAAGAGGAGGTCAATATGGGCTGGAACAGTCTGGGAAGGATTAACAGAGAAAGTGTTACTTAAGTTTGGCCTTGAAAAAGGGTAGGATGTGGGGAAGTGGAAAGGCCTTGGAAGGATGTTCTGGGCAGTAGTACAGATGTGGCTACACATCTCTGCTAGGGACAAGGACTAAATGTGCAAGTGTCATTGTTATCATGAAGGGATATGGACAGGCCAAAGAATTTGGTTGCCTCAATTAGTTGTTTTTATTAAATGTAATGGTAGTATTCCTAATGTTTTCATTTATGATAAAATTTCTTCTAATATAAAATGCTAGGCCACAGGCCTGGTTTCTTCTATAGCCATATTTTGAAGTTTAATAGTCCCATTTATTCTTAGATCCTGTGCCAGGTTCTGGAGTTTTGATTCAGTAAAGAAAGCAGTGGAATGGGCAAGAAGAACAGAAGCACAATATCCATCTCTTTGCCGTCGGCTTGAGTTGGGTAAAGACTGGGACTCTGCCACTAAGCAGCTGTTGGGAATTTAACCAATAAGCACCAGATCTGCTCTTCACAAAGTACTTAATTACAGTCTAGGCTAAAGTTTGTCAAACTGTATTTGAAGCTCTTTCGTGTTTGGGTATATAAAGTACTTTACTTTGAATAGAAGGTTACTAAAATGTAATTTAAATTATGATTATATTCAATTTATAAGGCAGGCATTTGAAAATCAAACAAGCTACATCATAATAAACAAATGTTATCTGTTGGCAATAAAAAAGGAATAATTATGATATAAAAAATTTACTGTTTAACCTACTTTGATATTTTGATATGACTAATTCTTTGAGTACTTAAATGTTAAATGTTAAATCTTAACACATAAACATTCATGTTGTCACTAAGTTTGTGTAAAGGAAATCATTGTTTTCTGAGTTAGAAAAGGAATGCTGAATATGTCATATTTAGGACTAAGAACCAGAAAATAAAAAATGTTCACTCTATGTGCACAAATTCAATGAGTATAATAAACTTGACATTTGAAATAATCTAAGCCTTCAGGATTCTTCAGTACTTTCATATGATTTAATCTGTCTCTTGGTTACAGTGAGTTACTGAGTTATAATAAGTACAAGTACTATCACTCCCATCTTACAGAGAAGAAAGCTGAGGCTCAGAAGGTGAATGACTTGTCCTAGCAAGTGGTAGAATTAGGAGTTCAACCCTGTTCTTCTATAGACAATGCCTTATGTTCAAAAATTTAGAAAAAAATCCACAACTGTCGATAAAATGAATAATCAAATAAACATACACATGAAGAAAGTAAAATTAATGTTCTCATAAACCTTTGGCATTTAACAGGGTGGAACTCAATAAACAAAGAAAAAAAATTAATATGCTTTTTTTACAATTTATTTTTAGTTTTCAACATTCACTTCTATAAGATTTTGAGTTTTAAATTTTCTCCCCCTCCCTCTCCTTCCTCTTCCCTAATATGGCATGCAATCTGATATAGGCTCTACTTATACCTTCATATTAAACATATTTTCACATTAGTCATGATGTAAAGAAGAATTAGAACTAGTGGGAGGAACTATGAGAAAGAAGAAACAAAACAACAAAAGAAAAGGAGAGTAAATAGTATGCTTCCATCTGCATTCAGACTCCGAAGTTCTTTCCCTGGATGTGGACAGCAGTTGTCTTAGATCTTTGCATCCCTGAGAAGAGCGAAGTCTATCAAAGTCAGCCATCTCACAATATGGCTGTTACAATGTACAGTGTTCTCCTGGTTCTGCTCATTTCACTCAGTATCAGTTCATATAAATCTTTACAGGTTTTTCTGAAGTCCTCCTGCTTATCATTTCTTATAGCACAATAGTATTCCATTATATTCACATACCACAACTTGTTCAGCCATTCCCCAATTGATGGACATCCCTTCAATTTCCAATTCTTTGCCATCACAAAAAGAGCTGCTATAAATACTTTTGTACATGTGGGTCCTTTTCCCATTTTTAATGATCGCTTTGGGATACAAGCCTAGAAGCGGTATTGCTAGGTCAAAGGGTATGGACAGTTTTATAGCTCTTTGGGCATAGTTTCAAATTGCTCTCCAGAATGGTTGGATCAGTTTGCAACTCCACCAATAATGCATTTTCCAATATCTTACAGTTCCAATTTTCCCATATCTTCTCCAACATTTATCATTTTCTTGTTTTGTCATGTTAGCCAAACTGACATATGTGATATGGTACCTCAGAGTGGTTTTGATTGGCATTTCTCTAATCAATAGTGATTTAGAGCATTGTTTCACATGACTATAGGTAGCTTTAATTTCTTCCTTTGAAAACTGCCTGTTAACATCCTTTGACCATTGATCAATTGGGAAATGACTCATATTCTTACAAATTCGACTCAGTTCTCTATATATTTTAGAAACGAGGCTTTTATCAGAAACACTGGCTGTAAAAATTGTTTCCCAGCTTTCTGCTTCCCTTACTAATCTTGTTTGCATTGGCTTTGTTTGTGCAAAAATGTTTCAATTTAGTATAATCAAAATCATCCATTTTGCATTTCACAATGTTCTCTCTCTCTTCTTTGGTCATAAATTCTTCCTTTCTCCATAGATCTGACAAGTGAACTATTCCTTGTTCTCTTAGTTTGCTTATAGTATCAGTCTTCATATCTAAACCACATACCCATTTAGACTTATCTTGGTAAAGGGTGTAAGATGATAGTCTATGCCTATTTTCTGTCATACTGTTTTCTAGTTCTCCCAGCAATTTTTGTTAGTGAGTTCTTATTTAATATGCTTTTTTTGTGTGTCCACTAATAGGTCTACGTGAAGTTCCACTGCCTTTGGCCTTGTTTTCTTCTTTCATATCATTGTAGTTATTATGTATGCAGTTTGATTTTCCTGATCTGGCTTTGGCGTAATGGATAGAGAGCCATCTCAGAGTCAGGAAGACCTGAGTTTGAGTCCTGCCTCTGACACATCTTGGATGTGTGACCTTAGGCAAGTTGCTTAACTTCTCAATGTTGGCTCCCTCTGGGACTGTCATTTGTGGAACAAGTGCTAATAGGCTGGCAGAGGGAGCTTCCTTCCCGGGTTTTCCCCATACCAATGAAATCACATTTACAACTCACAGTCAGCAGCTTGTCTAAAAACTATATGAGAGTTGTGTGTACTACAAAATCAGTGAATGAGTTACCAGTGTAATTAGCAGCCAAGAAAGCCAGTGTGATCTTGGGCTACATTAGAGAGGCCTATCTAACAAGAAAGACTGTGGCTGGGCCCAAGGGCCTGTAGCACTGAACTCTCTCTCTCTCTTTCAAGGGGTCCCTTTCAGCTATAAACTCATACATTCCTACCTGATTCAGTCTTGGGGAGCTTGACCTCTAAAGACAGGAGACTAGACTCCCTTTTCTCACATTTTTCAACTCCCTAATGTCCTCCATGATGCCCTGGGCAAAAATTACTTAAGAGTTTAGTTCCTGGTCTCCCCAAAAAGCAGGGAGCAGAACAGGACTCAATGTAAAATATGAATCAGTATATCCTACACAAAAAAAGAAATCCTAAAAGACACAAAAAACCCACAGCTCCCATTGAGTGCAATCCTTAAAAAGGGATTCAGTAAATTATATGCATAATTATGTGCCCCTGGAAAGCTGATACTTAAACCTCACAAGAACATAAAGCAACTAATATTTCACCTTGGCCCTGCACAGTTTCCCTCAATGTCTTCTGGCAAACCAGCCAGGAGTTGGGCCCTGTAGCAACAATTTGGCTAGCAGCTACTGTGGCTGTGTAAGACCAACAACAACCAGCACACAGAAGGCCCCTAACACAGGTTCTTTGATATGCTTTACTAAGGAAAGTAACTTTAAGGGGTTAACACTCTCACTTTAATCCAACATACAAATATCATTCACCTAGTTCAGGAGGAAAAACCAGCACCCTAAAACTTCAGAGCAAATACAAACGAATTACAAACATACATTATAAACAGACCAAATACAAACCAACATCTGGGTTAGCAAAGCTGGAGGGCAGTTACAATGTCACACGCCACTCTTCCAGTGATTGGGAGCCCCCAAATAAAACATCTGGGTTTCTTCAAAGCCCAAGGGCTCTTAACAATGGCTGCCCAGAGTTTCCACATCAGCACTCCTCCAGTGAGTAAGAGCCCTCGATAAAATGCTAACCTTTGAGTTTTTATACCCTGTTCAGGGCCCGAAGAATGCATACCTAATCAGTAGCACCTAATAAGACTTAATCAAAGGCACTTGATTACTTTAGAATTCTAAAAGAGAAAACAGTAAAAAAAAAAAAGTCCCACCTTAATTACCAATACAGGGCCATCTTCTTGTTGGTGGCTGTCTTTCATCTTTTTAATTTTTAAAATTCTGCACTTAAATACCAAAACACTTTAAAAAAAAAAAGCATTTCCACGTATGCAGGAGAAAATAAAAATGAGTCTACATGAAACCATGAATCTTCATTTCATGCTACTTGCTTAAAAAATCTATAATAAATTCTATATTTTGTTTTCAAAAGTATAACTGCATATCTGTGCTTCCTTCGGAACTTTTTTCTGTGTAGTTTAACAATTGTTTCAGGGGATCTCTCCCTCTCCCTCTCCCCCCACCTCCTCCCTTTACCCAAGGAAAGGTGAATGACTTTTGGTGACTTCTCTCCTCTCCAATCCCTCCACCTCGATTTAAAAATCAAAAGAAAAAAAAGTAACAAAGAAGCAACCAGTAATAATGGTGCACAGCTGTAATCCTAGCTCCTTGGTAGGCTGAAGCTGGTAGATCTTGAGCTTTGGAGTTTTAAGCTAAAATTGGCTATGCTGATTGGCTGTCTGCATTAAGTTCATCATGAATATGGTGAGCCTCCTGGAAGCCTGACCACCAGGTTGCCTAAGGAAGGACAAATTAGCCCAACTCTGAAATGAAGTAGGTCAAAGTTCCTGCATCTGTCAGTGTGGGACTAGCCCATGAGTAGCCCCTTCAACTCCAGCCTGGGAGAGCCAGTCTTTAAAATAAATAAAAATTTAGTGCTGAGAACTAACTCTAGAAGATATTTGTTGATGGGGATTTAAAGACTTTTAACATCAAAAGCTACTGCTTTTAAATAAATTCATTCTAGGTTAAAAATCATTTGGAAATTAAAAAAAAGAAACCTGATTTCCAGCCTGGGCAAGATAGGGAGGTCTTACTTTAAAAGAAGAAAATTTTAAAATAAAGTAAAAACATAGTCAAGCACAATGAATGTATACCATCCCCATGCCCATGCTAAAATGTACATTCTTTCTGTGAAATTGTTGGTAAGATGCTTCACCATAAGCTGTCTGGACACTGTTGCTCATTATGTTGATCAGAGCTATTAAGTATGAGGATCATTTTATACCATTTTATATCATTTTTGTAATCTCAATAAGACCCAGAGCCTGAACTAATCAAACAGAGGAAGTCTGGACCTAACAGCTTCTTTGTTCTCTGAGTGACTCAGAAAATGCCTCTTCTTATGTCAACAAGCCCAGATGGAGCATTCCTTCCTCTGTCCATGGCCATTAAGGGTGAGAACCTTGACCCCAGATACTATCTTGAATTATGTGACTTTTTCTTATCTTAATATTTTATGGACATATACTATGTTATGGAATGTTAATGGCAAATTAAACACAGAGATCCTGAGTTGTAATTGCAATTGACACTTTGTCAACTATCCTGACTTATTGTATTTACAACCTATTCCATTAAGGAAAATCCTTGTCTTGTATCATAGTTAAACATACATGGGGATCATAAAAGTAAAGTAATACAGACATGCTGAGTCTGTTAAAAAAAATGTATATAAGCTTTCTCATCTCTTTGTTCAGCAGTCAGACTTTTGTCTGACTCCATGCTCATGTCTGTCCGCTATGTTAAGTGAATAAATGAATAAGTAATATAAATTTTTATATCACTTAGCTCTGTTTGCCTCCTTTAATCAAACTCTCAGGTCAACAAGTCTTTTAAAGTTATTTTTCTTTGCAATGTCCTTGTAATATTTCTTGCCATTTCATGGAGTCATTAATTTCTGTTTAGTCTATCTTAGTTTTCATGAAGTCCACTACTTGTTTACCACTTTCTCTTCTAAGATATTTATTCTCTTTCCAATTCTTTCCTCAAGTGCTTATAATTGTTTTTAATCTTTTGCTTCATTTCTCCCAGGTATTCATGTAGTCCTTGTGAATAGTTCCTTTCTTTCTTTTGAGCCTCTGGTTGCAGGTCCTTCTTTTGAGGAATCTACAATTGCAATACTTTTTTATACTAGCTGATCTTTTCTTTGATTTACTCACCTTTCTAGCTTTAATTCCTGAATTGTGGCTTTATGCCAGGGCCAGGCTTGTCCACCTGCTGTGTGGTGGGGTTGTTGGTCCTGTTTGATCTTACCCTTGGTTTCTCAATTTCCTGAACTGATCTCTACCTCTTAGGCTTTGGACCTCTTTCATCTTTAAGGTTCAGAGTGCTGGGTCTTCAGCACTCTGTTTGACATCTCTGGACAGAATGTTAGGGACATTAGAACCATAGACTGTCTTGGTTGGAGCTTTGATTGCACTGGTCACTGCAGCACTTCCAAGATCTCCATTCTGGGGCTGTCTGAGTGTTAGGGGGCTTTCTGAAGGGTGCACCTTATTCTTGCTGCTCTGGACCTAGATGATATACATGTGTTTGTTCACTGTCACCTGGGAGACTATAGGCTTCTTTGTCTTCTCTTGCTCTGGTTTTGCTGGGTACCATAGTTTAATAAGAACATTGATAAGCTGGAGATTGTCTAAAGGGAGGCAATCAAAGTGGTGACTAAATTCATGCTAAATGTGGATCAGTTGAAGGAACTGTGGATTAATTTAGCCTGGAGATAGCTGGGCCTAGAGTCAAGAAGATCTGAGTTCAATTCAGCCTCAGCTACTTATTAGTTGTGTGACTCTGTGCAAGTCATTTAACTCATCTGCTTCACTTTCCTCAACTATAGGATGGGGATACTAACAGTATCTCCCTCCCATTGTTGTTGTGAGGATTAAATAAAATGAGATTTATAAAGTGCTTAGCAGAGTCTCTGGCAATATATGTGTATGTGAGTGTGTATACACACACACACACATATATATATATATATATATTTATACACATATACGTACATACATACACACACATATATACATACATACACATATATAATTATTATTATAATTGTCTCAAAATATCTAAAGATCTGTCATGTGGAAGAAAAATTACATCTCTTCTGCTTGATCCCAGGATTCAGAATCAGAAGTAATGGGGTTGAAGTTTCAAACAGGACAAATTTAAGCTTTATATTAGACGGAGAAAAAAGGAAAACCTTCTACCAAAACCATCCAAAAGTGGAATGGGCTGCCTTGGGAAATCAGGGTTTCTTCTCTCTTGAGAACTCTGAGCAAATGTTGGATGACCACTTACTTGTCAAATATACTGCAGAGTTTTTTGTTTGTTCTTGTTTTTTAGGTAGAAGTTGAACTAGATAGCCCCTGAGAAACCTCCCTGAAGTTCTGTAATATTATGAAATAATTCTGATTTTCATTAAAGTAACTGCTGTGTTTATATTTTTATGAACATTTCCAACTGTTGAATCTCATTAACAGCTCAACCTGAGATTTCTTAGGTATGCTCAGTTCCTTCTTAATTTCATGTCATGATTATCTTGGCTAATTTAATTTCCTCCTTGAATTCCTTCAACGTGCCCATGAATTAGTTCTCTTTTTCTGTTTATAGGATTTTCAAAATAAAGTGAGTTGGTCATATTCTCCTATCCATTTTAATTCCTACTTTTGGTGATAGCTCTCTGAAAGAGTAATTCTTTGGCAAATTAGTTTCAATGCTAGGGAAGAAAGAGGAGAGACCACATAAACAAAATTTATGCATTCAAACAGCATCATAGAGGATATTCTTCACAGCTGACCTTGAGGGATAAAGCAAGGGACACCTTAAATCTCCAAGTCTGCACCCAACACAATATGGGGGAATAAGATAGTACCTCATAAAGAGGTACTCAGCTTTCCCTTTTTGTATAGGAAAAGTCTCCTCACTTGAATTTCTATAGTCAATCTCCCTCACTTTCTGGCACTCTAAAGCAGTAACTGGTGGGGAAGCAAGGCACTCTCTGCTGTCTCTACTCCCAAATCTGATTTAACTCTTAATTCTACTGAGACAGTTTCTTGACTAAGATATGAGGTAGATGCAGTGAACTATTTAATTAATATTAAGTTAATATTTTCTCAATGAATTTTCTTCAGTATTTCTATGTTTGGGTGTCTTGAATCTCTGAGATGGCAAATAGAGAAGTGGCCAGAGCTACAATAACCCTTAATGTAGTCCATTACCCATTTTATTGTGTCTTAAGGTCTAGCTTCATTTCTGCTTACTGCTGTGTATATTTTTGCTTTGCCTTAACTACCTTCCCCCCTTCTCTTAATTAACAATATTTCCTTCATTGCATTGGACCTCTTTTATTTATTTCTTTGAACACTTTCTCCTAAAAACTTTTTAAAGAGTTTCTGATAATTTTATTGCTTTTTGGAATGTGTTGCTGTCTTTAAGGATATCAAGAAACTAATATATTAAATGAGGTAACTTGTAAAATGCTTTGCAAACCTTAAAGCACTTTATACATGCTATTATTATCTTCCTGGAAGTTCTTTTCATATAACTAACGTGTGGCACAGATTTAAGAATTAAAGAATTAAAGCAGAGGCATCTCAAGGTGAAAGTAGAAAGGAAATTTTATTATGATCCCGCGGGAAAGGGCAACTCAGGCACCAAGGGCACCAGGGGTCCTCTCAGTGTCAGAGCGCACTGGACACAGAAAATTTGGGTGTTTCTATAGGCCCCTAACTGCAATTCCCTCTCCCAGCCTCCTTCCTCTCAGCTTGAAGACACAAGCTTTGAGGGTACAATCTGGATGCGATAAATCTACCCAGTGACAATGGCAAAGAACAAATGGTATGGTTATTTTTGACAAGCAGGTGATGCACCATTCTTATATCTTAAGTGATAAATCTACCTCAGTGACAATGACAATGAACAAATGGTTTGGTTATCTGTGACAAGCAGAAGCCAGTTGTTGGTTATCTCATCTTCACATCTGTGGCAAACTAGCCTTTCCCAACACCCTTGCTTCTGTAATGGATGCCTTCCATCACCCTTATATCTGTGACAGATATCCACCAGCATCCTTACTTTTGTCTCCCATCATTCGTATACCTAACTGGTCTTTCCGACCAGGTGTCACATGGCTACATTGCACTTGGCTTTCCGGCTTTTCATCCATTCTTCTTCTGAGCCGGGGGTCCCTTATCCTGGGGTCAATACACAGGAGGTGAGCATCCTGTGTCCTATTCTTATTCTCAGAGGATTTTATAGTTGCTGACTTATTCACCTCTACCCTTCTTTCTTACAGGCCTCTCGCCCTTAGGTAAATACATACCATATGAACATCCTGTGTCCTATTTTTATTCTTGGGGTATCCTACAGTTACTAACTTGTCTTCCCACAGTCACTAACTTGTCTTACAGAAAAATTTAAGTAGAAAGCTGAAGTTTAGATTTCGCGAGAGGCCTTACTATCTTACTTATTCCAATTTATTCAATTTGTCCTTTTTATGAGAGGTCTTCACTCGTTCCACTCACTAAGGATGATATTCATGCATTTATTCTGTACTACTTCTCTTAAGGTCCTGCTCCAGGGTCTCAGAGGACATGGAGTTCTTAAAGGCTATGCTGGTAGTGACTAGGTCTGGCAGGTCCTAGTGAACTGGAAACGACTCTGTCCTAAGACTCTCTGTGCTTTGTACATTTATTCTATTTTGTAGGGAGGTGGTGTGTGTTTCCCATGTAGGTTTTGTGTATCCACATGGGTCTGTCTAGATACAGTTCACAGGGAGGCATGAACAGATTATCTCTAGAGTCTCCTCCACCTATTCTCTTCAGGGAGATATTTTGATTCTTGCCAAGAGTGGAAGCAGGGGCTGTCCATTCTGCTCTCCTCAGAGAAAGGGTACTA
Source organism: Trichosurus vulpecula (assembly GCF_011100635.1). NCBI lineage: Eukaryota > Metazoa > Chordata > Mammalia > Diprotodontia > Phalangeridae > Trichosurus > Trichosurus vulpecula. The sequence continues at coordinate 178,560,923 of NC_050574.1, forward strand.
GGTTAGAATTATATCTGTCCCTCTAAACAAGTGTAGAGCAATTAATTTTTAGGTTCAGTCTGAGCTCCTGATCCCTATGGAGAAGGAGTGCCCCAAGCTATAGTTCCAAAGCTTGGTACCCTTCCCCAGAATTCCAGTTTTCCAAAGAATATACATAGGCAATGGCAAATCAACCTATTTAACCGAACCAATATCAAGCAGAAACCAGAGAAGTTATACAGTTGAAAACACACTAGAGAATACACAGAATAAAATTCTTTTACTGGAAGCAAGATATTTCAGCTCAATCAAGAGAGTCCCAGATCTTATTTAAGGAAATTCTCTTAAGTATCTACTGTAGCAAGATGGGTATGGGGATGTGATTGAGGTGCTGGTTTTCTACATGTCAGCGTTTTCCCAGAGTCTTAACATTCTTTTAGGGACTTGAAGAGAATCTGGAGCCATGTGTCTTCTTTCAGGAAACTAGAATCCACAAGTTCAAGATACCTTGTCTCTCTCAGGCCCTTGTCACCTCCACCTCTCCCTCCCTCAGGCCTGGAGCTTTGAGTAATTAAATTATACCAATGAGGAGCATCTTATGCACAAAGCTTTTGGCTTGTGGATTACTTTCCCTCCTAGATTTCAGAACTAGTATGCTAGTTCTGGAGTCAGACGTCAGTGATCCCCCTGTACCTTGTCTAACCCTTGGTTCAAATGGTCAATTGTATCAACTCTCCCCTCACTTAAAGGAGACTAATTACTCAATGCCCTGTACTGTATCAGCAGCAGGCAGAGTTGTTTAAAGGTAGAGGGAAGAGAGATTTGGGCTTTTCTGGCTTCCAGCTTCAACAGAGAAGAAATGCCATTTCAATCTTTCTCCAAGTCCATAAGGGAAAGACTCTCGGAAGAAGCTGACATGTAGAACTAGAGACATCAAGGAATTTCTTCTTGGGTAAGATCTGGGACTCTCTTTTGGTTGAGGTGAGTATAAATAAAGTGAATTTTAGTGTAAGTAAGGTAGATTTTAGTGTGTATGAAGTGGATTTTTGTTATTGTTTCTTAGAGTTCAGTTTCCCAGGATCTATGGCCATAACAACCTCAGTTTCCCAGGATCTGTGACCATAACAATCTCTGTTTCCCAGGTACTAGATATGAGTTTCCAGGCCCGTGGTTCAAAACATCTCCACCACTCTTGTGCAGTATTATATAAGGATAAATAATATAAACGTGTGCTGAAACTGTAAACATCCACTGCGACTTCATAGTGAGATATAGGGATGAGGTGATGTAAACTTGTGAGGCTACTGCTGGCAATATGCCTTCTTTGTCTGATAACCTATAAAACTGGTGGTCAGTGGTCAGTGAGTTGGGGAACCTTTATGGTTGAATGCACAAGCTGGGATGCTGTGTGCCTTGATCAGCCCACATCAAGGATCAGGAGGGGGGAATCTGTGTTTGCCTCAACCAGCCCCCATTGAGGTTTGAGGAGATTTACAGGGAGCCCTTTAGGGTTGAATGCACAAGTTGTGCCTGTCTCAGTTGTCCCCATCGAGACGTAGGGTTAGTTGTCCCACCCTTTTCGCCGTCCCCTGTGAGAAGGATGATTAGGGAATACTGTAGGAGTTTGTAGTGCTTCCCTTATCAGCAATACTGTTAGAGAAAACTAGACTAGAATAAAGCTTATTATTAACCCCTTTGAAGCTGTCTTTCCTGTCTGACCAAATCAAAAGCAAACTTGTTAGAGACTGGAGTCAAAACCTCCAGTGCCTCCTGTGTGTTATCTAACAGTGAGTTATCTCGATCCCAAAGGGAGACTTTATTCTTTGAATTGTCTGGTATATATTCTCCTATGTATACTTTCTCTGAATTCTGTTTTGCTATTGACTTGGATAAATGGGTTGACTTCCTATTTGCTATGTGTGTTCATTCATTGTGGAAGTGGCATTTCATAGGAAGGAAATGAAACTCTGGATGTGTACCTTGGATGCCCTCCTTTTCTGCTGAAGAATAACAATTAGAAGCTTAGTTTGAATCTAAATTCCCTAGATTAGTAATCGACTTACATTATGGACCTACTATGTGCTAGGCACTGTGCCTTTAACTGCTAGGGGTATAAAAAGAGGCAAATATATTTACAAACAAATATATACAAAGCAAGCTACTACAGGATAAATAGAAAATTAACAGAGTTAAGTCACTAGAATTAAGAGGGATTGGGGAAGGCTTTCTGCAGAAGGTGGAATTTTAGTTGGAACTTAAAATAAACCAGGGAGGTCAGTAGGCAGAGTGGAGAATGTTCTGGGTTAGGGGACAGGCAGAGAAAATGTCCAGAGTCAAGAGGTGGAATATCTTGTTTATGAAGCAGCAAGGAGAGCAGTGTCACTAGATCAAAGAGAAAATGGCAGGGAATAAATTGTAAGAAGACTAGAAAGGTAGAAGGAGTACAGATTGTGAAGGGTTTTGAATGCCAAATAGAGCATTTTGTATTTGATCTTGGAGACAATAGGGAGCCACTGGAGCTTATTGACTGGGAGGAAGGGGAAGCCCAGGTGATACGATCAGACCTGTGTTTTAGGAAAATCACTTTGGTGGCTGAATGGAGGATGGATTGGAGTGGGGAGACTTGTAGCAGGCAGACCTACCAGCAGACTATAGTGATCCAGGCCTGAGGTGATGAGAGCCTGCCCCAGAAAGGTATTATCGTCAGAAGACAGAAGGGGGCATATTTAAGAGATGTTGCAAAGGTGAAATTGATAGGCCTGAGTGCGACATGACTGAACAACAGCAACAACAAGGAGTTGGGAAGGGTTTAGGAGAAAAGACAATGAGTTGTATTTTGGGTATATTGAGTTTAAGATGTTCGAAAGGCAGTTGGACCTGCCGGCAGAGTTTGGGGCAGGGTAGGTAGATCGGAGAGTCATCAGCATAGAGATGGTAATTAAATCCATGGGAGCTAATGAGATCACAATAGGGAAGCTGATACATATAATTCTAGCTCAGTACCCCCTCTCTCTCTCTGAGGAGAGGAGAGTGACCAACTTCTGGTCCCAGCCTACTGCTTTCCCTTCTTAGCAGGAATCAAGGTCTTCCTTGCAGAAGGGTAGGGAGAGGAGATGCTAGAGATGTCTATTCTTGCCTCCCTTCCAGCCATTTGCAGAGATCTTAGATCCCCCAAACCACTTTAAGATGCCAGAGAACCCTGTGTTAGGGGTGAGATATAACATATCTTGTCTTTCAGGCAGTGGGGCCAGGATGGTTAGTCGGTGTTAGACTTGTAAGAATCCCTTAACTCTCTTCATCTGTTTCCCCATCTTGCCAATGAGGAGGTTGGAACAGATGACTTCTGAGGTACTTCCAGCTCTAAATCTAATGTTCTGTTATTTAAGCATTGGAACCATGCTTCATCTGCCTTGCATCCTCCTCAGTGATCTAGCACCCAATATTTCTTCACTTCAACTTCAGAAGATCAGTAGTTTCATTTTTTTGCCTATATTTGTATTTCCAGAACTTAGCACAGTGTCTACCACTTAGTGAGGGCTTAGTGCTTTATCTAAAGCCTTTCTTAATTGTTTCCCTCTATTACTCTATATCTTGTTTGTATATACTTGTTTTCATGTCATCTCCCCCATTATTAGACTGTGAGGTCCTTGTAGGTAAGGACTCATGCTTTCTTTGTATTCCCAGAGCTTAGTCCATAGTAACTGGCACTTAGCAGGCACTTAATAAAATGCTTATTGACTGACTGAACTTAGTTATCTGGACTGGTTCAGTGAGGGCAAAACACACCACCCATACTTCCTAGGCACGCAATAGATATTTGTTGAATCTAACCTCCTAGCTTCTATCACTCTGCCAATTCTCAATTAAGATATTACTACTATTTTTAAAAAGGTTTAACCAAGTGAAGGTCATAAGGGGGAAAAAAAAAAACCTCTTTCCAACCACCCCTCCCTCACTATTGATGACCACCGGACAATATCACCATTTTAATGATTTATCTTAATAATTATTTACACTTGTGGGAAGCCAATATAAACTGCAATGATTTACCCAAAGCTACTTCTACTCTTGTTCCCAGGCTCTGTTTTTGCCCCTGGTTATGTTCTCGGCAGTAGGCAAGGGGGTCATACTTCTTGGGTCACCTTGCTGCTTTAAGAATTTAGGGGAGAGGTGGGGGGCTGAGCCAAGATGTCAGAGTAAAAGCAGGGACTTGCTTGAGCTCTCCCCCAAACCCCTCCAGATACCTATAAAAATGACTAAACAAATTCTGGAGCTGCAGAACCCACAAAAAGACAGCAAAACAAATATCCAGCCCAAGGCAACCTGGAAGATTGACAGGAAAGGTCTGGGGAGCTGGGAAAGGAGCCTTCACAGACAGCATAGGAGCAGGCCTCAGGGGACTGAATCACTGGCAGCTGTGGCAGTTTCCAGACTTCTCAATCCACAAGCACCAAAAACAACACAGAAGGTCAGTGGGAAAGGTCTGTGGGATATGGATGAGAGAAGTGCAGGGTTGGCCCCAGCTCCAGGGTGGCAGAGGGGGCTGCAGCAGCAGTGGCTGCTTCCGGAGCTCCCAACCCACAGAGCAGCCATTCCAAGGGGGATTGCAGGGATCTCTTTGCTGGCACTGAGGCAGGATTCTCTTGCTTTGCTCTGCTTGGATCTGGGTTGCAGTCCTGGGTGGCGGTCCTGAGGTGAGGAGCGCTGGTGTGGCAGAGCTTGGGGCTGCAGTGAAGAGGGAATCCACCTCATAGTTCCAAGGCAGAAAAGAGTGCTTGTGGTCACTCACAGTTCAGAGCATAGGTCAGGAAAGGAGTGAACACCTACCTCTCCTTTGATCATACCTCCTTGGGAGAACTGAAAATTTACAGGCCTCTAGAAGTATCTCTGAAAAGAGCTGCACAAAACCCCTGAAGTTTGGGACAGGACACCCTACACACTGGAAGCAGAGTCCTACCTTAGCAAAGAGTTAGAAAGTCAAGTATTTGGCTTGGAAAATGAGCAAACATCATAAAAAAAAAACTCAGAAAAACCACTGACCTGGAAAATATATCCAGGAGAGACAATTTAAAAATTATTGGACTACCTGAAAGCCATGATAAAAAAAAAAAAGAGCCTAGACATCATCTTTCAAGCAATTATCAAGGAAAACTGCCCTTATATTCTAGAACCAGAGGGTAAAATAGAAATTTAAAGAATCCACCCATCTCCTCCCCAAAGAGATCCCAAAAAGAAAACTCCTAGGAATATTGTAGCCAAATTCCCGAGTTCCTAGGTCAAGGAGAAAATATTGCAAATGTTGTGTAGAAAATAACAGCAAGATGAGACCTGGGTTCAAGGTAAATTTTAAGTGTGGGTTTATTGATCAAGCACTCGACTACCTGGAGTATGCAATCAAATCAGGCAGTCCCAAACCGAGGGACTACAAGGTTTATAAAGGCAAAAACCACAATTACACAATTAGGGAGGGTGGCTAGCAGAAGCAATGACGTACAGAAGCAAAGATCAGCCATTGGTTAGATCCATGGTTCTGGGCTAATTTGGGAATATGGTGCAAGGGTACAGGGGCGCAACCTTCCTGTGACTAAGGGGTCCTTCCCAGGGTCATCAGCTTCCTAGAACAGGGTGGGGGCACAGGGTGGAGGGACATGAGGCAAAGGGGCAGTGGAATTCCCCAGAACAGGCCGGGTCATGTTCTGGGTGAAGGGTGGGGGACCTCTGTACCCTCTGCTTGATCAGCTATGTTCTGGGTGGAGGGACCTAGCTTGGTCAGCAGAACAGTTGCACCATAACCCAGGGTGTGGAGACCCTATTTGGTAACAGGGTGGTCTCTCCTTAAAATGAACTTGTACCCTTACCCTGGAATCTCCTTAAGATGAACTTGTACATAAGGCTGAAGTAAAGGAGAATACAGAATGCTGATTCAGGAGAAGGGGGGAGGTGTCAGGGAACTAGCCTTGGGCAATCTACCCAGAACTATGCCTTAAGCTGTTTCAAGCCATTACAGAGTGTAGGACAAAGGCAAAGACAGGAATATACAGGGGATTAATGGTGGGCTCAAAGGGGATTAATGGTGGGCTTCAATTTGGGTGTAACACAAGCAGCCAGAAAGAAACAATTCAAGTATTGTGGAAACACAATTAGGACAAGATCTAGCAGCTTCTACATTAAGGGATCAGAGGGCTTGGAATATGATATTCCAGAGGTCAAAGGAGCTAGGATTAAAACCAAGAATCACCTACCCAGCAAAAAGTATAATCCTTCAGGGGAAAAAAATTTACATTCAAGCATTGAATTGACTTTTAAGCAAAAATTGACTTTCAAGCATTCTTGATGAAAAGACCAGAGCTGAATAGAAAACTTGACTTTCACATACAAGAATCAAGAGAAGCATGGAGAGGTAAACAGGAAAGAGAAATTATATGAGACTTATTAAAGTTGAACTGTTTACATTCCTACACGGAAAGATGATATTTGTAACTCATGAGACTTTTCTCAGTATTAGGGTGGTTGGAGAGAATATCTATTTATCTATCTGTCTATAGACAGAGGGTGAGTTGCATATGAAGGGATGATATCTAAAAAATTAAGAGGTGCGAGAGGAATATATTGGGAGGAGAAAGGGAGAGATAGAATGGGGTAAATTATCTTGCATAAAAGTGGCAAGAAAAAGCTTTTACAATGGAGGAGAAGAGGAGGGAGGTGAAAAGGAATGAGTGAACCTTGCTCTTATTGGATTTGGCTTAAGGAGGGAATAACATACTCAGTCAATTGGATACCTTACCCTATAGGAAAGTAGGAGGGAAGAGGGGAAGGAGGGAGGGATGATAGATGGGAGAGCAGATTGGGGGAGGGTGTAGTCAGAAGCAAACACTTTTGAAAAGGACAAGGTCAAAGGAGAGAATAGAATAAACGGGGGTTGGGATAGGAGGGAAGGAAATATAGTCAGTCTTTCACAACATGACTTATGGAAATGTTTTGCATAATTACACATGTATAACCTATATTGAATTGCTCGCCTTCTCAATGAGGGTGGGTAGGGAGAGGAGGAAGGGAGAGAATTTGGAACTCAAAGTTCTAAAAACAAATGTTAAAAAAATTGTTTTTACATGCAACTGAGAAATAAGATATACAGGCAATGGGATATAGAAATCAATCTGGCCCTACAAGAAGGTAGGAGGGAAGAGGGTTGGGGTGGGGTTGGGGTCATAGAAGGGGGGAAGGGGTAATCAGAATGTATGTCATGTTGGGGAGGAGGGAGGGAAGAGATGGGGAGAAAATGTGGAACTCAAAATCTTGTGGAGATGAATGTTGAAAACTAAAAATTAATTTTTTAAAAAAGAAATTAACCAGCATTATCTGGGACCTTTTAAAAGTATGCCTGAGTCCCTGATTTCAGAGTCAGTCACTTCAAGTATTTTCAGCATCTTCCATTGCTCTTTAAAAGAATATTTTGCCTCTAGAGCGAAATGGAGCCCATCTGCATGGTGCCAGCTGTGAAGGCTTTTAGAGATTTGGAAATTTATCGTGGGTCATTATGGTAATTGCCAGGTATTTGAAACAATAGCCTCACGCGCCGCATTGATTTATATTTCTCTCGCCCTCATTTTCCCTCCCTTCCCCATGAACTCTTTTGTGAATGTAAAGACTTTGTTCCAGCTCTAACGTTATTGCTAGTGAGCCATTAAAATGATTTGTCGCTGGCAAAAAACCGAGAAATAAAAAAAAAAAAGAATTTGGGGGAGAGTGTAGGGATCAAGGCACTGAAGCAGTTCGAAGCGAGCAAGCCGTTTACAGCGTCTGAGAAGGATGATCTTGGAATTGGAAAGAATGACGAGATATTTTAAGTGTCCCGGGTATGATCCACATTGCAGAGCTAACATAGGTAGAGGAGCGTGGGGGTGGGGAGGAACGGGCCACACACAAGGCAGGCCGGGAAGTGGGGCACTGGTTGTCTGTGACCCTGGCTAGCGGAGGCCACATCCCTCCATCCTAACGGCCTTCCGAAGACTGGCGAAGTTAGCCCCGCCCCATAACCCTGAACAAGAGCCCTCCTAATTGTGACAACGGCGCACCAGGCCCGCCCCTCCAGTCAGCCCCGCCTCCTCTGGCTCCCCGGGGTCCCAGGGCCCACTCAAACTTCGCGGCACACTCGAGTACACACTCAGCCCAGCTTCTTTCCCCGTAAAAACGACCCAACCTCGGCCCAGCCGCTTTCATCGAAAGGCTCCCACTGGAGACCCCAGTCTCCTCTTCCTCCTCCTTCTTCCTCTCTCTCCACCCCTCCCCTTAAAAGAGCTCCAGGCTCGGCTTCGTCCCTCCAGCTGATTAGTCCCACTCCCCTCCTCCTCCCCCTCCGCCCAGTCGGTCATCAACCCCTCCCGCTTTCCCCACGTGGTCTTTGTGACTCCGCCTTCCTTTCCATCAGCGTGCAAGATGACTGGCTCCGGCGAGACACCCCCTCCTGGGCGGTAGAGTCGCTCCCATTGGCGCCCGGTGGCTATGGCGTGGCTCTGCCGTCAAAGCCAATTGGTGACGGCCGCTGCCCCGCGAGATACCCCGGAGAGGCGTGTGTCGCAGCCACTTTTGCTCTGTGGGTTTGAAACTCCTGCATCATGGCGGCGGCCGCAGCGACTGGCGCGGGCGGGGGTGCTGTCAGTGCCGCTGCCGGGGCTTCGGGCTCGGATAGCTGTAGCGAGGACGCGTCGGGCGGAGTAGGGGAAGAAGCGGGAGGCCTGGAGAAGGACGACGTCACGCGGGCGGCCGAGGTCGTGGGGGAGAGCGAGGAAGACGAGGAGGATGTGTTCGAGGTGGAGAAGATCCTGGACGTGAAGACCGAGGCGGTGAGTGAGGGCGGGAGGGAGACCCTGGAGTCTGCGGAACCCTCCCCAGAGGCTGCGGACCGGTCGGGCCCAGCTCCCTCCCTTTGAAGGTGCCGAGGAAGGAGCTGATCCTAGCCTCCGAACCCCTTGGGTTCCGCTGGGGGTGGGGGAAGGTGGGCGGGGGCGGGAATGGCAGCGACTGGGCCTCGACCCCCAGCTGGCGCCCAGACTCCCTGGGGTGGGGGCGGCGCTACCCCGGGCTCAGGCTTGGGAAGGTCCAGTCAGCCCGGCCTCCTTTCACCCGCCGCCTCCGTCGGGAGCTTCCCGCTCCCAGAGCTCTCCCCCGAACTGTCGACGCCCATCCCTGTCTACCCTCTCAGCCCAGGAAGCTCACTTTGCAGGGGCTGACGTTGGCACAGCCCTGTCAAGGCTTTGGGGGCGTGAGAGCGGAGAGATTGATAGAGGGGCCGGAGCTGGGATAGCGCCGATGGGCCTCCTGTGTATGGGCAGTGTCCCGCTGAGGTCATTTCTGGCATGGGGCATTCGAGTCTGAGCTCCTTGAGAGCTGGGACTATTCCCTTTGGGGGGGGGTGTCTAAGCCCTTAGCACAGTGTTGGGCGCATAGTAGGCACTTAATAAAATGCTAGTTGACTGTGGAGGGTTCGTGTGAGCCAGTGAAATGGGAATGTGGTTCACAGTGGAGAGATAACCCTGTAGGGGTGCATTGGTACGTGGTGGAGCAGTCAGAAATTTATAAAGAGGCAGTGAGAAACCACTAGAGCTTTGGCAGGTTGGATGGGAGAGTGATATTTTAATAAGGCTCGAAGACCTTGCCGAATGTAATTGATCGGAAATAGGAATACAAATAATGGTCTCCCAGTGGTGTTAGTGGGTTCAGGGGTTAGTAAAGTGAAGACGGGAAATATTTAAGGTCTGGATGAGGATTTTGTCTTAATGTTAAGAATGCCTCTGAGTATAGGAAGATTTAATTATTTTAAAAATAGTATATGATGAGAGAGGAGTGGAAGACGATGACAGTAGTGCTTGCCTATAGGATGGAATAGATTGAGGCCTTGGTAAACATTTTAAGGAAGTCACAGAGGGTTGAAGGTAAGGTGTAAAGCAAAAGTCTGACTGAATGAATTATTATTAAAGGGGAAGAACAGAATCTTAATCTTTAGTTATAAATGATTGACTAACCCCAGCCAACAAATGGTCATCTCTTCCCTCCCACTCCCTCCAATTCTTAGAGGATTTTTCTAAACACTCATTTAATTCTATTATTTGTTGCCTTTTGTGGCTCTCTTCCTTGATTGCTTTGGTTCCAATTAACAGTTTTAAACCTCTTCATATTCTCTGTGTGTGTATGCCTAAAGCCTTGGGAAGATTAGCAAAACAGAATAGGGTGAAAATCCTAATTCTGGCCGAATCTGTCTCACCATAACCTAATGAGGTTGGTTATTGTTATCACCCCCCCATTTTATAGATGTGAAAACAGGCTCATAAAGGCTGCAGCATGCCTGTGGTAACATAGTTAATACATATCAGAGGGAAGACTTGAATCTAGAGCTTTATAATTCTCAACCTCATCACTACAGCACATAACCTGATCGGTCAGCCCTGTATTTGTTGTAGTAATAATAGTAGGCCATATTTATATACTGCTTTAAAAGGCTTAAAGAAGTATACAAGGCCCTCTCCAAGAACAGAACTTACTTAACAAACCATTTAATAAGAGACTTATTACTAAATAAATTCATGGTTTCCGTTTTAATATAATTTCTTCTTATAACCATCAACCATATATTGAACATATACCATGTACTGTGATGTGCCTTTTGGGGAAACTGAGATGTATGCTAACAAAAGATGCATGCTTCAAAAGAGTTGTCCTCTGGAGTTGGTACTGCTCACCTTTTACAGGGCAGCAAGGAGATGTTAAAATGGTACAAACAGTAACTACTATGAATTTATGGAAAGGAAGGATCCTTGTGGGAATTTAGCTGGGCTAGAAAAACACAACCAGTAGTCGTATTGTAAAGGGAGAGATTAGAGTGAGCAGAGTCAGAGGCAAGACAAACAGGTGCTTAATAAAAGTTTGTTGTAAGATGAGGATCAAGGAAAGATTCATGGAAGAAGTGTCACTCTTAGCTTCAAGAAGTTAACTCTTGAAGTAAGGGAAATGTTTGAGCAGGCAGAGATGTGGGAGAGCATTCCAGGATACAGGGGGGTAGCATGGGCAAAGGAGATGGGAAAGCATCAGGAAATGGTAATGATTCTCACCAAATTATCTACCTAGCCTGCCCCATTCTCTCTGATGAACTCCAGTGTCACCTGCCTTTCAGACTCTAGAACTGGATGTCCAATAGACATTTTAAGATCAACATGTTCAAAGCAAAAATCATCATCTGTCCCACTAAGCCCTCCCTGCTTATAAATTTTCCTTTTGTTATAGAGGGTACAACCATCCTCCTAGTGCTCCAAGCTTGCTACCTAGGTGTTCTTGACTCCTCACTTTTTCTTACTTCCTGTATCCAGTCTGTTGATAAGGCCTGTTGATTTCACCTTTGCAACCTCTAGCCCTCTTCTCTCCTCTTGATACTGCAACTACACTGGTGCAGGCCCTCATCACTTCACTATTGCAATAGCCTGCTTGGTGGGTCTGCCTTCTTCAAGTCTCTTCCCACTCTACTTCATCCTCCATTCAGCCAACAAAGTGATTTTCCTAAAGCACAGGGATGACCATGTCACCCACATACACCCTTTCCTCACTGGCCCCCCCTCAGTGAACTCCAGTGGCTTTCCATCCCCTCCAGGAGCAAATACAAAATGCTGTTTGGCATTCAAAGCCCTTAATAACCTAGGTCCCTCCTACCTTTCTGGTCTTCTTATGCCTTATTCCCTGTCACTTTGCCTTTGATCTAGGGAACTAGCCTCCTTGCTGCCTCATGAACAAGATATTCCATCTCTCATCTCTAGGTATTTTTTCTGTCTGTCCCCTGTGCCTGGAACACTTTTCCCCCCTAATCTCCTCTTCCTGGCTTCTTTTAAATCCCAACTAAACTCCTACCTTCTACAGGAAGCCTTCCCCAGCCACTCTTATTTCTAGTATCTTGCCTCAATTAATTATTTCCCATTTATTCTGTATGTAGCTTTTCTGTACATATTTGTGTGTTATCTCTCCCGTTAGATTGTGAATGTCTTGAGGACGGGCTTGTCATTTGCCTCTTTTTGTGTCCCCAGTGCTTAGCACAGGGCTGGCACAGAATGAAAAATGCTTATTGACTGACTAACTGAAGCACTCTGGTCTGACTGGAAGACTGGCAAGGAGTTTGGGAATCAGATTGTGGAGGGCCTTAAATGCCAGACAGGAGTTTGTTGTGTCTTTGGTAAGCAGGGAGTGTTACCACAGGAGGCTTTTGAACAGGGGAGTACCTTTCTGAGATCCTTGTGTTACGATTATTACTCAGGAAACTTTCAGAAAGATAAGTTGGAAAGGGTAGAGAGACTAGGGCCTTGAAGACCAACTAGGAGACTATTACAGGAAGGAATTCAGACAAGAACAAAGTTAGGGCAGGAGGATAAAAAGGAAAGGCAGATGCTAGATAGATTGGGGAGATAAGATCCACACAACTTTTCATTGGTGAGGGGGAGAGAGAAATTTAGAAAGGTGATGTTGATCTGAGGGGCCTGGGACCAAGAGAGGGTTGATGTCATTGACAGAAGTTTGGAAGGTAGAACCATATGGTGTTTTTAAAATCCTCATATCTAGACATTTCATTCGAAAAACTATATGGATCTAAAGTATCACACACACACAAATTTTAGTAACAAAATGTTCATTGCACAGAGTTCTGAGTCTCTTCAAAGTAACTTCGTGCACGTTTGACTGCACGTCACATTTCATTCCTGAATAAGTGAACTCTCTGGCAAACAGCAAGTTTACAGACTAATTATATTCTATCAGACTCACTGTAGAATTTGTTTTAATGTTTTAGGGGTACATGATTTAAACTATAGCATATTAGAATCTGAAGTTTTAATGAGAGTTTATCAAATTACTTTTGGGGCAGTTAAAGCATAGTGGCAAGAACATCATTCCTTGGATTTGCAGATGGAAGACCGAAGTTTAAATTCCATCTCTTCAACTTATATGACACTTATACTCTCTAAACCTCAGGTTACTCATCTTTAAATTAGGGACAACATTGCTAGAATCAATGTATGTGCGATACTTTGTGAAGTATAAAGTGCTGTATTATTTAAATGTCAATTTATTATACTACTGCGTTTAAAGTAGGTGTGTTTACTTGATAAAATAGTGTAATTTTCCTCATTTGATTATTGGAATTTGGTTTAAAAGCATATTGAAAGTTGCATGTAATAAATCTAAGAAAGGTATTTAGCATATAACATAAGTTGATCTTGGTCTGAAGTGTTTGACTAGTGTCTTTTGATGTATTAGGGAATATATGCAATTCTGTATGCAAGAGTATAGACTTGTTTTTAACTTACCTGATTGATAAGTATAAAATAAAATTTTTTGAAGATCTTTGACAATAACTGTTGGACTTGCTTCCATATATTATTGAACATTGCTCCACTTAACTGTTATTTTAAACCTACAAAGCAGCTGCCAACACAGAGCCAGCCTTGGCTTTAGTAATACGAAACATAGACATGAGAAAGTAACTTGAGTACAATTTATATGTGGGAGTTGAGTTGCTAGCTGTTTAGTACTCCTAATGTAGCTGTCATGTGTTTTAGGGTGTTTTTTTTTTTAGTTATCCCTTTGTCTATAAACCCTGTATCACCCAAATGAATTGCTTCCCCCTCCCCACTGTTATAGAGTTCTAAATAAGACAAGAAGAATAAATAAAAAAAGAAACACTGACAAAGTGGAAACAAAATTATCCTTTTTTGAGAGTGATATGATGGTTTACTTAGAAAACCCCAGAGAATCCATCAAAATTAATTGAGAGGAGCTACAGTAGAATTGCAGGATACAAAATCATAAAAATCATTAGCATTCCGATACAGTACTAACAAATACCAAGTTAATAGGCTTATATATTTTTGCATTTATTAGTTAAATGTATTTAGAAGGTATTTATGATTTTGTGCTTTTTTGTCTAGATTTGAGTGCCTATGCAGCTGTTGTTGATCACAGTGTTTTAGAAAATCCCAAATTAGTAGAATCACAAACTTTATTATAATACAATACAGTACTATGACATTGTAGTGTCAGTAAAGCACTAGATGCAGTGTGGTTAGTGGATAGTGTTGAGCTTGAAGTCGGGGAGACCTGTGTTCAGATTCTGCCTCTGGCGTTTAATAACTTCACCACCCCAAGTTAGTCACTGAACACCTATCTCTGTTCCCCAAATAATTCTCTAGGACTTAGTTTTTACTTTTTTTAGTCCATTTTCTGCTTCTGGTAGAAGGAATTCCCAGGTTGCAATCTTTCTCAGATGCTTCTTGGAGCATTCCTTTAAAGCATCAGTATAATAAAAATGATCATTGAGGGTTATATATCACTTTAAAGTTTACTAAGCATTTTATGTATGTTATCTCATTAAAGACTCAACAACCCTGTGATGATCATATGATGTCCCATTTTATAAATGAGGAAACTGAGGCTGAGGGAGGTTAAGGATTTGACCATGGCCATGCAGATGTTTAGAATGAAAGCTCAGCAGATGGTTGAGGGGAGAAGACGGAAAGAGAGTTAACTGAAATGATGCCCAAAAGCTTAGTTGGTTTGCCAAGTACAGAATATTTTAGGGGACAGGGAAGAAGGTAGAAGAAGGGATACCTGAGGGAGGGAGAAGGAAGGAAATGAGACAAGATAATTGATTAGTAAAGGGGATACAGCAAGATTTATATTTATAACTAGATAACAAGCCTCAAGTCAAACAACATCTCAGTCTGCCTAGTTATGGAATTTAGGGTCTTTGATTCCAAGTCATTATTCCTATATTAATTCATCAAGTAGTTGGTTTGTTTATGCCCATAAAATATTAACTTTATTTTGCTAATTTGAAGAAGCAAGTTTTTTTTTTAAAGGGGGAGAACTTCATAGAAGTTAAGAATATGCAATTCAAGAAAAGGATTTGTTATATTCTTTGTACTTAAGCCATTAGTTTCAAGATATGAACAAGATTTGTACCCTTGTTTCAGAAGTTAATTTGGGCCAGCAATGTTTTGGAACTTAAACTCTATTAGCCTTCATGATGCCATAACTATGACCTACCTAAACTTTTTATCTATCCCCGGTGGCCTAGGACACTGATTTGCACATGGTGGGGGGGGGGGGTGCTTGATAAATGTTTGTTGATTAGAAATAATGAATATATTAGTGCTAATTAGTGCTATTAGTATTAAAGTCATAAATGCAATAGAAGGAAGACAGTAAAGAAGGGGTCACACAGGAATGACAAGGTGTATTTTGATGGAGGAGATAGAAAAACTAGGAGTGTAATAGGAATTGGTAGGGAGAGAGAATGGTAGAGGTTACCACTCTGTGCGAATGGTTAGCCACTAGTTGGTTGGAAGGTAGGGCGAGGTTATTGCAAAGAGAAGGGCTTAACATGTTCAAATAGAGAGACCTTGTTCTGGCCATAGTGCCAGAGTGGGGTGTGATCCCTAGTTTGGTTCATACATCACTCCATTCTCTCTTGAGAGAAACGAAACTCATGAGCTACGTAGTAATTATGATTGTGATAGGAGTTAAGGGTGTCCAAACACTTCAGACTAAGATCAACTTATGTGTGGAATTAGAAACTTCCATTTAGAAACAGAATTCTAGTTTAACTTTGTCATAGACTGAGCAATTACAACTTAGTTTGTGATTTTACTAAGGAATAATGAGCAGATAACCTTGGTTTGGCATTTTTTTATACAATTTTTTTTTATTTCTCATTGCAGGGTAAAATTCTTTACAAAGTTCGATGGAAAGGATATACTTCCGATGATGATACTTGGGAGCCAGAAGTTCATCTTGAGGACTGCAAAGAAGTTCTTCTTGAATTTAGGAAAAAAATTTTTGATAACAAAACTAAACCTGTTAAGAAGGATATACAGGTATTATATTTTCTTTCTTGTGCTTGTCTGTATTCTCTGTGCTTTTCTTTACATCTATTATTTCTAAGTAATAGCTACTTAACAAAAAACTCTACAAGGAAACTCTTTTGTCATAATTATAAATATATATTATATAGCCATTTAAAAATTGTCCAGAGAGTGATTTGTCCTAGATGGCACTTTTTCTTCTAACTCTTCCTTAACTTTTTGGCCATTTCATTGCTTTTCAGCATCATGAAATGAAGGGAAAATTCAAATGAATCTTCACTGTTAACAGATTTAGGAAAAGAAAGTAATCTTGAAACTGATGTCCAAGGTTCAGTCCTTTGAATTTGTTATTCTTGTAATCGCTGTTGCTATGAAATTAAGCTGTCTTTTTGATTCATGTGAGAAAGTACTTATTCATAATCATTGTTCATTGTGAATATTTTAGCTTTTGTTTACAACTTTAAACATAACTTCTTGTAAAAAAAATAAGTTCACTTTTTTTGCCTTTTGAGCTAGAGAGAGGGACCTTTTAATTGTTTCAATATAGTATTTTCGATCTTTTTCTTTCAGTCTTTTGATTTGTTGTAATTTTTTTTTGTCTCAAAGAGTCATTGATTTCTCTCTTTTTTTTTCTAGTTTTCAGGGAGTCCATTGCTTGAGCAATATTTGCTACTTTCTCTTTTAAGCGATTTATTTCAATCATATCATCAAGATCTTTTATTTTATTTTTTTTATAGCCCTCCCTTCGTTATGTAGTCCTGGTAGAAAGTCCCATTTTTTTCCCTTGATTCTCTGTTCTCATAGTTATGTAGTTACTCCTTTGAGGGGAGATATGTAGATTTGCATAATTTTTGATACATCATGGTTTTTCTTTGATTTTCTCACCTATCTATCTGTAGTTGCTGAATTGTGGCTTTGTTCCAAGACCTGGCTTGACCTTCTGTTACATTTTTTCTTGAGGGGGTAGTCTTTCCTGTTTGCTCTCAACTTGAGTTTCTGTACTAATTTCTATCTCCTGCAGTTCAAACTCTGCCTTGAGCTTTGAGGTTGAGAATGCTGGATCTTCAGGGACTTCTGGCGTCTTAGGACAGAGGATTGGGGATCTCAGAGCCTTTAGGCCTGCTGTTTCATGATCTTAGTTTTGCTGCTCTGTGCCAGTTAGTGCCCCCTGCTGCTCCCTAGAACTTTAAAGGTCCCCACTCCATGGCTTTCTCCTGGCTGCCATTTGCGCTTACTGCCTTTGGACACAAAGCCTTGTTGGCTACACATATCTCTGGCTGTTTTCTGGTCACGTTGCGAGGCTATTCTTAGCTGACATTGGTTTTGATGGAAATCCCATTTTCTTTTGCCTGTCGACTTCTGACCGACCTCTTGTGCTTTTCTGGGGCTAAAGAAATCACTTACTATAGTTTCTCATTCTTGATCATTATTCATTCTGGTATAGATTGTAGGGTTTTGCTGGAATAGTTGTGAGGGAGTTGGGCAGTCTGCCTCCCATGCATGCTATCATTTTGATCAGAAGTCTTGATTTTACAGTTCTTGCAGGACTTCCAGGAGGATCTGGCAATGAGGTAGGGATCTAGAATTGGAGGTATTGATTTAAGAGACATTTATGTCGGTTGCAGTATACCTATTCAGTTTTTGCTAGTTTGTTGCTTTTCCAGTTTTATCCTTAAGATGTTGTTCATTGATTTTATTTGAGTCTCTTGCCAAGCCTTCGGCAAATTTGTTTTTTCCTCTACTGTTCTTGTTGAATTATGAGGTTATATTGCTCATTCTCTTCTACTCTCATTTTCCTTAAGACCATAAAAAACATTTATGCTCTAAACCATTCTCAAGCTGTTCCTCTAATATGTCTACTTGGCAGTAAGAAGGTCAAGTGTTTGCTGGCTGAGTCAGTTTGTAGGGTCTTTTGATCTCATTGAAGTAATTGATTTAGCAGTTCTACTTCTTAAGAAAGTGTTAATAGTCTTTGTCATTATCTGTCCTTTTGTACTTTTCCTATTTTTTCCAACTTAAATCATAGTTGCCTCAACTGCTTGTTTTATATGTTCTTGGTTGGTACTGGTTTTGATCTTTGTTTTAACAAATAATTAGTCTTTATAGAAATAGCTTATTTGGAAATGCCCCCACAAAAAAAAATCCTGTCTGTTAAAATATAATTAGTTTTATTTTATGATGTTATTTGTATTGAACTATTAGAAGTCCCAAAAAGAGTGTATAACCTCATATGTAACCTTGTCCCACCAAATATATCCCTCTAGAGATAAGTATCATCAAGGCACAAAAAATAAAAGCTTCTGTTCCAAGGCTCTAAAGGCCTAATCACTGCTAATTATCTCACAAAAGTAAGCCCTTGGATATTGGGAAATACAGATTGAAAGAATGTGGATAACTCAGGATGTACCCATTACCATCATTTGAAAAGCAATTTTGAGTTTGTGTTCTGCTTATACAAGGTCAGTAGCATCACCGTTGCATGTGAAGAACAGTATGTTATGGCAGCATTGAGTTGGTATTACAGAATGTACCTATTGAATTTATGCTTGACTTAACGAGAGGGTTGAAAGACTGAGAATTTGATCAGAAGATTAGCTAGGGACTGCTGTAATCTAGACATTAACATTCTAAGAATTATACATCATTATTGGAGATTTTGATACTTGGTTTTGATAATTAAGTAACATAGTTTCCTTTGTTAACAGTATTTGTACTACAATTTACAATCCAAAGATAAAATTCCCCTTGGCAGAGAATAAAAGTAGTTTTACTTTTTCTTTGTTTCCTGTAATCATCATCCTATTCTTCCCAAGTAGATATCCCGGTACTTCTTTGAACTTCCACTTTACCCCAGTATAACAATAACAATGAAAAACCCAAACCCAACCCTTTTTGTTCATTTTTTACTAACCTCCATATATTTTATGCTTTTGTACAAGTCACACTATTCTTTTTCAAAAATACACCAGAATGAAAAATACAGATCTTTTTTACTTCACCAAAATTTCTCTGCTTATCTTTCTCCCCTCTCTGAGAGCCATCCCATATAACAGTGTTATTTAAAGAAAAAAGAAAAGAGAAAAAAATGAGCAAGATTGATTGATACTTTGAAAAAGTCTGAAGATATGTATAATGTACTATGCCAAAGGACCTCTTACCCCTGCAGAGAAGTAGAGAGGAGGTTTCCTCTTCTATCTTTTCCTTGGAGCTATGCTTGCTTTTGTGGTTTTGTAACATTCATATTTGTTTGCTTCTTGGTTGTTCTTTTCATTTACATTGTTGTTGTTTATACTTTTTTTTTTGAATTTGCTTATTTCACTGCATAAGAGCATGCGAATCTTTCCATGATTCTTATATTCAACATATACATTGTTTCTTACAGCACAATAATATTCCAGTACGTTCATGTACCACAATTAGTTTAGCTGTTCCCCAAATTAATAATGACATTATCCTTACCAGACCTTGCCATGTATATCTTTTAAAATTAAATCTAAATTAATTGGCGACTTCTCTGTGCATTGACTGCTCATTTGGTATAGTGCCTCCTTTTTCTGTCTCTTCCTGTCTCCCACTTCCAATCCAGAAATGCACTTCCTCCTCAGATCTGCCCCTTTAAATCTGTTGTTTTCTTCAGAACTAAGCCGCATTCTATGTGAAGCCTTTCCTAATTCCCTACCTGCTAGTTTTCCACCCCATGTTATATGATATTTTATTTATACTTAGGTATATATGTTTTGCCTCTGCCAATAGAATATAAACCTCTTAAGGGCAAGGATTATTTCACTTTCATCTTCATACCCCCAGTTTCTAGCACAGTGCCTGGTACATGATAGGTGCTTTAAAAATGCTTGTTTTATTATCTTCGGTTGCCTGTTCTTTAGAACTTCATGTCTCTCTTGTACTGACTTCACAGAATTTCAGATGATTTGAATCCTACCTGTTCTTTCCATGTACTCTTTGAATTTTTCTCTACCAAAATCTAAGGTATATTATTTTCCTGTTTTCTCTCATACATACTAAGATGGAGAAATCTCTTTTCCTTAAGGTTACTATCATTTCCACCCCAGCAAAGAGTGACTCCTTGTTAGTGAAAATCAGATCCAGAATGGCAGTTCCCTTTGTTGAATCTTTGGTTTTTGGAAAGATGAAATTAATGATCATTAGGACAAGATAAGAAATTATTAGCTGCTTTGCTTTTTAAAAATTAAGTAGATTTTTATTACTATCTTTTGTTTTTACATCATGTAAATATCCTTCTATATTGTTCGCCTTCTCCCTCTTGGAGCCATCCCTTATAACAGAGACTTTTTTTTTAAAAAAGGAAAACAAAAAAGTTAGCAAAGCCAGTCAGTAGATTGAAAAAAATTTATTATGTATAATGTTCCACATCCATCCCCCCAGTCCCTCTACCACACATACAACAAAGAAGTGAAGGAAATTGTCCTCTCGTATTCTTTTTTCAGGGCCAAGCTTATTGTTGTTGTTGTTTTTTTTTTAGTTTTTAAATTTATTTTAAACTTAAATACAAAATAAGAAATGGAAAAAAATGTCCATTTACACAGAAGAACATAAGATTCAATATAAAACAATAAATTTCCAATTTAAGAAAACCTATATAACATATACTATTCATTGATTTCAAAGCTTTTCTTTGCTTCCTTGCATGTTTTCTTTTGTTCTCTGCTGTGCGCTTTTTACTTTATTTTTCCCCTACCCCCCAAAGAAGGCTACAACTGAGTGTGGAGATAGATGTCTATAGATACACATACACATATACATACACACACAGTTATCTATATATAAACACATACATACTCATTCACATATATGTGGGACCATATGGTGCTCATTTCCAATTGTCATCTGTTTCTCTGAAGGTGAATAGCATCTTCCTCCATAAGTCCAAGTCTTTCTGTGTTTATCTAAATCAACCAGGTGATCATTTCCTACACCACAGCAATATTCCAACCCAATCACATTCTGTCTGAGAGATTTTCTGTGAAAGTTTTTCCCCAATTTAGTGCATTCCTTCTGTTCTTGGCTGCATAGGTTTATTACAAGAAAATTTTACCAAGCTTATTGTTTTTAATTTTGCAACATTCTTTTTTTTTCTTTCTGCTTATGTTTTTGTAATTGTTGGGCATATTGGTTTTTTTGGCTCCGCTTACTTCACTTTGTATCACTTCTTGTAAGTCTTCCCATGCTTCTCTGCATTCCTTATTTCTCGCAGAGTTCTATTCTGTTACATTCATTGCTTTACATGCTGTTTGGCCAGTTCCTGATCTGTGGACATGTAGTTTGTTTATGGTTCTTTACTACCACAAAAAGTGCTATTGTAAACAATTTGGTGAATATGAAACTTTTTTGTCAAAGATCTTCTTAGAGTATATGCCAAGAAGAGGAATCTTGGGGTCAAAGTATATGAACATTTTAGATATTTTATTTGCATGATTCAAAATTATTTTCAAGCATGAGTCTACTAATTCATAGTTGCACTGGCAGTGTATTAATGTGCTTGTAGCTGTCGTGTTTTTAGCTGAAAGAGGTTATGTTGCAGATGTCAAATTGCCTACCACTATGATATCATGCCTTACGCCAGGCTTGTGATCTGCTTTCTGTACTAGTCATCTGTTTTTCTCTGCCCAGTTTAAGTGATCTGTTTTGTATTCCTGTAACAATGTCACATCTGTTTCTTCCTCTTGACCTTCACCCCAATGTTCTCTACCTTACTTACCATCATGGTTTCCAGTTTTCAGTGCTACTCTGTAGCCAGCTTGGCTACAGAGGGATGGGAGCACCCCTCCTTCACCCTATCCTTTTCCTTTTTGAATAAGTAGTGTAGGTTCAGAGCCACATTCTAGGCATGAGTCCTATGCTACCAAATCTCAACGTTATCTACGAGGTCAAATTTTTGCTCTTGCCTTAGTATCTTTAGTTCACCTTTCTTGTTAGCTTTGATTTTGGTTACATAATCTTAGGGATAGATTTGTCACCTTAAACATGTTTTTAAGTGAGAAATTTGTTTTAGTATAGCATGTTTTCAGTCAGATGCCTCATATTGTAGGGTACATGCATCTTAAAGATTGCTTTTACACTATTCATTTAATATTATTATTATTTAATATTATGATGTACCAAAATCTTAAGTCATTGTAGGAAAATGTAATGAATATTTGACAAGTTGATCATGTAAGATTAAAATTCAGTTAAGTTCAGCAGACATTAAGTGCACGCCATGGGGTTGTATCTTGCCAGCATGTTAGGTTTTGAAGTCAGCAGGATGAAAATCCCATACTTAAAATTATCCTTGAAAGTCCAAGCAGCTCATAAAATGCCACCCTGCATCTTTAAAAAGTTGAAGCTGCAAAGGGGCTGTGCTCTTTTTTTTTTTAACTTTAAATATTATTTATTTGGCTGAAAAATCACTAACTTGTTGGGTTAATGGGCTCTCTGGCTGTGGGTGTCCAGTGACCTTCAATACTGGCAGAATTAGCTTGGGGGGGCAAGGAGGTGTGATGACACACCCTTTCCTTCCCATTCTACCCAGTCCTTGGAAGATTCAAGGGGTAAGGGACAAGTGGAAAACAAGGAGCAGATTGTGGGAAATGCCCTATTTTTAAATGCTGGCTCAGGTTTGGGGTAGGTCAGGATTCCTTAGCTCCCCCTCAGTGCCCTATTAGGGCTGAGAAGAATTTTGAGGTAGCCAGAAAGCTAAGGATCGTATCTGGTCCTCATCCATGTCCCCAACAACCTTTGAGTAGAGAGAGACTCAGAGCTAGCTATTGAGAAGGGGAACAGCTGCTCCCTTGTCATCACCACAGTCTCCTCAAACCTGCACCTGCTTCAGTGATAGCCCAACTCTGAATGGTTGTAGGCTGCCCTTGGAAAAAAAAATGAAATCCTGGACTGTAGCTCATCCAGTCTTCAGGGGCCCCTCAAGGGCCAGCGGCTCAAAGGTCCACCTCAAAGGGTGGCTGATCAAATGCTCTGGTCATTCAAGTCTGCTACAAGGCCCCTAGGACCAATGGCTCAAAGCTCTATCTGGATGTTCAGTAAACTGAGGCCCCACCTTGTGTTTCTACCAAGTTGTAGAAGGGGGCTGCTGATGCATGGGACCCTCAGCCCTGACAGACTACATCTGCCTTTTGTTCTCTGTGTGATAATGTGGGCTGTGTTCTCTCCCAGGGCAGGGAACTCATATTTCTTGCCCTGGCTCTCTCCAGAGCCCCTGAGTGAGCACTGAGCACGCTCCAAGATTTGGCTGTGTGGAGAGGCACCTCTAGCTTAGGTCCAGGCCTTCTCCAGATCAGATAAGTGACCCTGAGGAAGCCTGTGAACCTAGGAGAAGCAGGAGAGAAAGGGTTCAATAGGCTCCATAGGACTGCTGGCATCTGATGAGGGCACAGGGGGTTCTACTTGGCAGGAGCCATCATGTCCATTTTCTCTGCTCCCCATAGATGAGATCAGTCATGCCTGAGGACAGGTTTGCTTCCAAAACCAGACATTTTCTGTGCTGGGTGTCACAGTGGCTTCTGCTCTGATCCCTTTAAAAGAAGGCAGTCTGAATCAGAGTAGATAGATTTGAAATGGTTGCTATGGAAACAACCAAATGTAAATTTTCTTTTCCACTATTCTTCTGTTCTGCTTTCCTTTTCCATCTAAGTATTGCTCTGAACTAAGCTATTGATAAACAGGATCTAGAGGATTTCTGCTCAAATACAAGGAAATGAAAAATAGGTAAAGTTTTAGCTAGCAGGAAATTGTATGATTAGGGGAAAGGTCTTTAAAAGGTCTTTTTAAAAGTTTTTTTTTTAATTAAAATGAAGCCTATGAATAGTTAAATCTGGTTAAGTTTGAAAGCTACTATACAATGTATGCATTGCTCAGTTTCTAGGGATACAAAGATTTAAAAAATAACATAAGTCCATGAAGTCAGGCAGCTTATACTGTATTAGAAGAGATCTTGTAGATCAAGTCAAAATTTCCCTCTCAAAATTGAGAGCAAACACCTTAATTTGAAAGGGGTAAAAAAGATAGGTAAAAAGAGGAAATAGCCCAGAAACATATTTTATATGGTTTTGTGGTTTAATATATCTACAGCTAAGTGGGACCAAAATAACCACTTGACAATTTCATCTACCAAGTGCTTCTGTCCATAGTTGCAGTAGACATATACCCTAGTCTAGCATATAGTATGATTACATACCTACCTATAGCTTTATATAGTTAATTAAAGCTACCCATGCTGTCTGGATAAACATTTTTTACATATAGATCTATGTCTCGTATGGAAAGTCAGTATGTGAAATTTTATTTTTGAAGTCATAAATAAAGGGACGTAATCAAGATGTTTGCATGTTAAATTTATATTTACAGAATTTGGAAGCAAAAGTTGACTAATCCTTCCCCTGTTACTTGGGCAGGCTTCCAAATTTTCTCTCTCTCTCTCTCTGTCTCTCTCTCTCTCTTTCTGACACACACACACACACACACACACACACACACACACCCCTGTTCTAT
The DNA here is from genome assembly GCF_011100635.1 of Trichosurus vulpecula. Taxonomy (NCBI): domain Eukaryota; kingdom Metazoa; phylum Chordata; class Mammalia; order Diprotodontia; family Phalangeridae; genus Trichosurus; species Trichosurus vulpecula. The sequence goes on from NC_050574.1 coordinate 178,585,318, forward strand.
ATGTATGCATAACTGTGTGTATATGATACACACACACATAAGGTGGCAGTATAAGTACAGAAAAGAGGTGAGATGAAAGAGGTAGAAACATTGTAGAAGTAGATTGGCTATGTGGAGTGAGGATGACAAGTTTAGAATAATGTCAAAGTTATAAACCTAGGAGACTAGAAAAACAATAGTCCTTTGCAGAAATAGTGAAGTTTATTTTTTAAATCTTATTTTTTCTCAATTACATGTGAAGACAATTTTTAACATTCATTTGTTTAAATTTTGAGTTCCAAATTCTCTTCCTTCTTCCCTCCTGACAGTAAGAAATTTGATAATAGGTTATACATGGGTAATTATGTAAAACATATGTCCATATTTGCCATGTTGTGAAAGAAGACATAGACCAAAAAAAAAAACCAAGAAAAAAGTAAAGTGAAAAATAGTATGCTTTGATCAGCATCTCCATCAGTTCTTTCTCTGGATGTGGATAGCATTTTTCGTCATGAATCTTTTGGAATTTTCTTGGGTCATTGTATTGCCGAGAATAGTTTAGTCATTCACTGTTGATCATGGTACAATATTGCTGCTACTGTATACTATGTTCTCCTGGTTCTATTTCACTTTTCATCAGTTCATGTAAGTCTTTCCAAGTTTTTCTCAAATAATCTTGCTTGTCAGTTCTTGTAGGACAATAGTATTCCATTACCATCATATACCATATCTTGTTCAGCCATTTCCCAATCGATGGGTATCCCTTCAATTTCCAATTCTTTGCCACCACTAAAAGAGCTTCTATAAATGTTTTTGTACAAACAGGTCCTTTTCCCTTTCTTCATAGTCTTCTTAATTTTCAGTCTTAATTATATAAGTGTTCTATGACATTGATATACCACAGTTTATTTACATATTTCCCTATTGTTGGTTATTTAATTTACTTCTAGGTTTTTGCAGATTATATATAAAGCTATCTATGACAACTTTAGAACACATAACAAACTTTTTGTTTATGAGAACACTTTTAGATTATATTCTTAAAAGTAGCATTATTCAAAGGGTATGAACATCATTTTTATAACTTTTACTTTTGTCCTGTACTGTTAAGTCTAATTTCATTATGTCTTAGCTTATTTTTTACCATGAGAAAATATTTCTGATTATATAATGAAAGTTAAAAGGTAAATAAGATTTGTTCTTGCTCTTTATATATATATACACACACACACACATTTTTTTTTGGAGCGGGGGAGGCAGGGCAATTGGGGTTAAGTGACTTGCCAAAGGTCACACAGCTAGTAAGTGCGTCAAGTGTCTGAGGCTGGTTTTGAACTCAGGTCCTCTTGACTTGAGGGCCAGTGCTGTACTTACTGTGCCACCTAGCTGCCCCTTGCTCTTTATATATTTTTCAGAAACATACTAGAAGTTGTTTGTATAGTGTTTTATTATACACAGTTGACAGATTTTGTAGATTTTTATGTGAGGTGCTGTTCGCCATATTAAAAAGGGCAATACTTTTGATCATTTAACAAATTTTAAATTATATTTCACTGCATATACGATTGTTACTGTTTTTCCTTCAAAGCTGAATTTTTAAAATTCTGTCCTATGGCAACAAATTTCAGAGGCTTTTCTGAGAACCAAAAAAAATTTTATTGTATGATTTAGATAGAATGTTTTTCCCAGAGGCTAGTGTCCACATGTTAGTAACCAAGAAAACTGGGCACAAAGTTAATTTATATGGTATGTCACCTTGTAAAGTTTTTCAAAAAAATCTGTGATAAAATATTAATAGAATATGTAATATAAGTGACATTAAGTTTTTTTACTCTTCTACTGATTATATAACAGGGACTTTTCCTAGTTTTTTTTTTGTTTTGTTTTGTTTTTTTTTTTTGCTGACTAATTCAACAGAGACATCATTTTTCTTTTCTCTCTCTCTTTTTTTTTTATTTTGGGCAAGTCAATTGGGGTCAACTGACTTGCCCAGGGTCACACAGCTAATAAATGTCAAGTGTCTGAGGTCACATTTGAACTTGGGTCCTCCTGACTCCAAGGCCAGTGCTTTATCCACTTGCACCACCTAGCTGTTGATAGATTGTTTTTCTATCCCTCTTTACCAGTGTTTATCCTTAATTGACTGATTTTTTTTCTTTTGCTTGACAGAATATCAAATTTAAAAATGATAATAATACCATAGAATTTAATTTCAGAGACTGCCTTAAAAATTTTTTTTTCTTGTGTTCATGTAAACCTTTTTTTTTTTTTAACTTTCTGATTCTTTTGGAAGTTTTTTATGCTGGAAGTCGGTAGAAGAAATGTTAGAAGGCAAAGTAGGATTTAAATATTTTTTAACCTTTTTTATCTTTATTTTATAGAGACTAGTTTTGAATGATGATGACATATTTGAGGCAGAATCTGACAGCGATTGGCAAAGTGAAACAAAAGACGACTATTCTCCCAAGAAAAAGAAGAAAAAGTCAAGACACAGAGAAGACAAAAGCCCTGATGATTTGAAAAAGAGAAAATGGAAATCTGGTAAACTAAAAGATAAGTCTAAAACACAACTGGAAAATTCCTCAGAAAGTTTGGTCTTTGATTCAAAGTCCAAGAAAAGGATTTTGGAATCCAAAGAAGATTCAAAGGAGTACAAAAAGACCAAAAAAGATGATTTAAAAGAAACAAAGAAAGTAAAAAGGGGTGAAATTAAAGACTCAAAGGGGAAAGTAAGAGACGATTTTAAAGAAAGCAAAAAAAAGAGAGAGAAATTTAGTGAATCTCTGTTAGAATCTGAATCCAGTACATTTGATGATTCGCTTTCTCAGTTGGCTGATGATGACAGTGAAGATTTACCTTCTGATAACAAAGGAGAGAAACAAAAATTTAAAAGTGGAAAAGATAAGTTAGAACATGACATAATTCAAGATGTGATTTCTGATAAACAACCAGATGATACAGCAAGTGCTGAAGAAGATGTTGATGTCAGAACAAAAAGGAAAAAAAAGAAATTAAAGAAAGTTGAGGAATATAAAGAAGAAATTAGAAAAGTAGAAAATAGGGACCCATATTCAGAGAAGAAAAACTTATACAAAAAGCAGAAGAATCAAGAAAAAGTCAAAGGTTCCGTAGAGGTAGATAAATTAATACCTACAGCTGCTCAAATTCAGAAGAGCACAAAACTGGGTAGTGAAGAACGAGGTCAAAGGTCTACTGATTCAGTTGGGGAGGTAAGTCACTCAGTGCTAGAAGAGGAAAGTTTAAAAGGATGTTGCTTGAATCAACTATATAGGGAAAGTAATTTGGGAAAATATTTTTTGTGCATACCATAGAAAAAACAGTGAAATAGAAGAAAGAAACCACATAAAGGCAGTGTTTCTTGCGTGTGGTTATCAAGGAATTCTGTTATGAGTTGGCTTGCTTCTCCTCAGCTCTTTCCTGCTCCTAATCTTATAAAATTCATTTCTATGGCAAATAAAAAGGGAGCTGTAGTCTTACTGCTTGCCTGTTTTCAAATTTGCTAGAGGAATGGTTTTAGAAAATAATTGAACAAATAATATTCTTAAATATTACCTGAATGGCAGGGTCTCTTCAAATAAATGAGTGGTAAATTGGTGTACAGCAAAACTAAGCTTCATAGAGCTATCACATAGCTATTCTTTTAGCTTTTTATTGAATAGATTATGTTATTCTTGTAAATACTAAGATTCAGTTTTACTTCTTCTTGCCTTCTATTTTTGGTCTTTCAACATGACACCTCTTTTAGATTATTCTAAAGGAAAGAGTTAATGTAATTATATGTTTGGTTTTTTGTTGTTTTTTTTTTTGTCCATTTTAAAATTGTGACTGGCATTTCTTAGGTGAAGCACATTAAGATAGTAATGTGTCTATTCAACCAAGTAATGGGTAACATTTATATAAAGCTATACACATATCATCTCGTATGGAAAGGGAATTGACACAGGCTGGTTATTTTTTTTAATCTCATTGAATAATCTATGCATTTAAATCAAATGAGATAATATATGTAAAATGCTTTGCAAACTCTAAAGCACTACGTAGATTTTAGCTATTGTTGTTATTTTCTGAACGGAAAAGTCCTGTGCCACCAACTTCTTTAGGTCTTCTAACTTTTATAACTCATAAATCTTCCAGAGATGACAGAGACAGGAAGTAAACACAAATATATGTTTTGATCATCATTTCCTTATTAAGCTTTCCTATAGGCTCAATGAAGGAGAATGACATCCAGCATCTCCAACAAGACCATGTGATTCACCCTCCTTAACCTCTTAAAGGATAGAGATGTGAATCTGCATGTGATGTAAAGAAACTTCCCCAACCCCTGCTGTGTCAGATTGGATTTCATTCAAGTGTGCCTTAGGATAGTGTAGTGGAAGGTGCTGGACTTGAACTCAGAGGACCTCGCTTCAAATCCTGCCAAGCTCTGTAACTTTGGGCTTAAGATGTCAGAGCTTCAGTTTGCTCATCGATAAAATGGAGATGATAACACATGTTTTTATATGTATATAAAACACACACACACACATGTTTCACAAAAATGTTATAAGGAAAGTGCTTTGCTAACTTTAAAACTTTGTAAGCATGTGAGCTCTTATAATGATGTTGATGATGATACCTGGGGAAATGTTGGCCCTCTGAAATTATACTCTCTTATTTATTTCTTTTCTGCTTTTTATCCCTCTCCTATGCTATGCCCGCTGCAGAAATTCTAGAAAATTTTGTAAGCAGCATGGTATTGATCATTAGATAGTTTGTTCATTATTTACCTCCCTACTTTTCTGTATAAGTTGAGTTAAAATCTATCTAGCAGTTAGTATAAAATGGACATTGTATGTGCATCTCTGACAAGGATGTGGGGGCATTCATGAGCAGGGTGGGGTCTCAGTAACTACAGCTATCTATCAGAAGGATACATAGGTTCCCCTGCCTTCCTGTGGCAATCACAGATTCTCTCAGCAGCTTATACCTGTTGCTTCTGTTTCTACCTTCTAATGGTAAACAGAACATGACTTCTCACTCTTCCCCTTGATGCCCTCCAAATATTTGAAGATGAGTAATGTGTCTTGACTTATTCTCTGAGTCTTCTCTTATCTAGACCCAATTCTTTATCTGTTCTTCACTTAACATAATCTTGACAACCTTCCCCATCCTGGTTGTCCTCTTCTGTATGTTTTCCAGATTTTCAATGTTCTACCTGAACCATTGTCCCCAGAACTGAGACTCCACATGTGGTATAATGAAGGAAAAAAACAAAGGACCATCACCTCCCTTGTCCCAGATGCCATGCCTTTCTTAATTAGTAAACATTTATTAAGTACCTACTCTATACTGGGCACTCTGCTAAGTGCTGGGGATACTAAACCAGGCAAATGTCTGTCCCTGCCCGGAGGGGATTTATAATCTACTGGAGGAACTCAATATCACATTAGCCTTTTTAGCTGTTTTATCATACTGTTGACTCAAAATGAGTTTGAAATCCATTAAAACCTCCATATCTTTTTCACACATATAATACTTTTAAGTAATTGCTGAACATTCATTTTATCTTGCCTAGTCTCAAGCAAGCCACCACTTTCTAGAAATATTTACCTTCCCACCCCTTTTTCTAATTCCAGCTCTAGAACAATAACCAAATGAATACTACTGTTCCTGGAAAGGACCGCCAGTCATTTGCCCTGTTACTCCATTCAGCATTCCCTCTGACTTCCTTATCTAAAACACTCTTCCCTGGCTACTAGTCTTCCATATGTGTTGTCTGCTCCTGTTAGACTGTAATATTAGAAGATAACCAAGATAGCAGAGGAGCAAGAAATACAGCTGAGCACTCCTCTGTTACTACTCCACAAAGCTCTGGAACATGTGCCAGACTCAATCCTGACTGGGAAATCCAAGAGAACAATCACAGTGAGTCATTTTTCTACCACAGGTCAGCAAAGGGTAGGCAGGTCTATAGACACTGAGGATAGGGGCTTAACCAGGACTGTGGTGCATGTTATTTTCCATCATGGCTGTGCAACAGGACAAGAAGGGGTCCCAGACCCTTAGAGGGGCTTGACCTTGTACAGGGATTAGGAATAAGTGCCAGCTGGTAGCTCTATCACTTACTACCTAGTGCTGTGTCACATCCACTGAGGAACTGAGCACTGGCCTTTTGCTGATACCTGAAGTAACACAGTAATGGATACCCTGAGAAAGCAACAGCAGGTTTCAAGAGGACACAAGCACAGCGCAAACATTCCCTACAAAAGTACACTGAGCCTGGTTAGAATTCATAAAGTAGGCAGGAAGAATGAGCAAACAAAAAAAAATCCTATCATAAAAAGCTATTACGGTGACAGGAACACTCATTACATAAATCTAGAAGAAGAGAGTGACTTCAACATATCTACAAGCAAGCCTCAAAGAAAAAACAGTTTGGGCACAAATTCAACTAGAATTCTTGGAAGAGATGAAGCTAGAGTTTTTTTAAAAGTTTAAAATTATTTTGTAAATGAGAGTACTAGAGGAAATAATTAGAAAAGAAATGGGAGCTATAAAAGAAAGAATTGGAAAGGGGATTAACAGCTTGGCCAGGAGGTACAAAACCTTACCCAAGCAACAGACTACTTGAAAATTACAATGGCTTCTCAAAAAAAGTTAATGATTTCATGAAACAAAAAAAGAAAACACTGAAAAATCTATAAGAAAAATGTAAGTTATCTGTTTCGTATCAAAGATGACTGACCTGGAAAACAGATTGAGGAGATACCATTTAAGAATCATGGACTGCCTGAAAGCCATGACCAAAAGAACTTAAGCTTGTTTTAAGAAATCATAAAAGAAAACTGCTCAGGTCTCTAAAACCAGAGGGCAAAGAATAGAAAGACTCTACTGGTAGGTCATCTCCAGAAAGAAACCCTAAAATGAAAACTCCCAGTAACAACATAGCCAAAATCCAGAATTTCTAGTTCAAAGAAAAAATACAAGCTGCCATAATGTAATTGTCTAAAGGGCAGGAACTGTCTTGCTTGCTTGTATTTGTATCCTTAGTGCTTAGCATGCTACCTGCTATATAGTAAGCTCTTAATAAATGCTTTTTCCTTTATTCATGTCAAACTTAGGAAGTCAATTTTAACTCAAAGATAAGTCTTTACATCTGTTGCAGTTGAATTTCATCTTACTAAATTCATCCCAATGCTCTAGCGTTATCAAGATCTTTTTAGGTCCTGATGCTGTCATCCACCCTGATAGCTAGCTGTCCCAGCTTTGTGTCATATGCAAAGTTAATGACTATGTCATCTTCATCTCTATCTGAATCTTGGATAAAAATGTTAAATGGAACAAAGCCCAACACTGATCCTTTGATGATGACTCCACTGGAGACATCCTGCTACAATTTATTTTGAACCATTAATAACTACTTTGAATCTATTTAGGAATTTTGGTCTCAGATAAGGAGCAGTCATCATGGGCCCTTAGTTGTGTACTGAGCAAGGCGCAAGCACAGAAGCAAGTAGCAGCTGTGCGGGCCTGACCCTGGGAAGCCAAGCAGGATCTTGGTTCCAGCCACTTGCAGCTGAATAACCAAGACAAGAATCCCAGGGGAGCCTTCAATTCTGTCATTCTGAATGGGCAGAGCTTTTCAGCTGACTGAAAATGACTGGATTCATCACTAGTCTACTGGAACGCCAAGCAGGGGCAGACCAAAATCCCAGGTCAGGAACTCAGAGCTGGTAGGGGAGTTGCTCATACCTTACTCCTGATCACAGTGCTTTGAGAACACTAAAAGTTGGCAGCTCTCCAGCCTGGGCTGTTGCTGATACCTGAAATAATACAGTGCTCAATATATTCCCCAGTATATTTTCCCTGGACTACTAACTGGAGACTGAATTAGTGCTTGTTCTCTGAGTTCATAGGATTTTTCCCTTTGAATTAAAAGGAGTATTTATCAATTTTTCCTGCCCGTCTTAATTTCTGCATTTTGAAGCGCCAAATGAGTTGTTTTTTCTCCCTTTAGTAAGTAATCCATTCTATTAAAGGGAAAAGAAAAGAGCCTATATGTAAAAGAGTATTATCTACAACTGAGACTTCAGGAGACTCTGATAGAGGATGCTGGAAATCTCCCAAGTGTCTCTTAGATCAAAAGGTGGGGGAGGGGAAAGGGGGGCCAGCAGTGATAAGTCTGTGGAAGAAGTTGGAGGTGGGGGAGGAGGTATAGGTAGTCCAAAGAAATGAATAGCTCCGAAGATGGTTTCCTTGCTTTCCTCTTTTGTGCAGAAAATACCCCATATTTTATGTCTTAGTTTTCTTTGCTTCCCAAGGGTTCTAAGGTTACAGTTAATGGGGAAGCAAGATATTAAATGTTGTCTGTGCTCTCAGAGCTATCCTTTAAGATGAGGAGCAAAAGGGCAGATTCATTCTATGACTAACTTTGGGCATGTTCTGATGGACTTAGGGGGCCCAGTCTTTTCCAGACTCTGAGAAACTTTTCAAGATCCCAAGAATTTATCCCTTGCACATTAGCCATTATATTACAAAAGGCCTCAAGGCAAAACAAAGGGCAAAAGTGCCATAGTTTATTTGTGGCCTGAATTTGTTTATATGACACTCAACCCTCCTGAACTAGTCATCAAAGGCTAAAACTTGCTTTAAAATGCAATAAACATGATAACATTCAATTAACTTTTCTTTTCAGGACTTTTTTTGTTCTTTGCATTTATATTATTACATACATTTTGCGTATCCTAGTTCTGTTTACTTAACTGTATCAGCGCATGTAATTTCATACTTACGTAAATTCTCCATATTTTCATTTCTTATGGAACAGTGATTGATGTGCCATTACATTACTATAGCACAATTTATTTAACCATTCCTTAGTTCCTCAGCAACTACTTTATTTCCAAATCTTTGCCACCCCCACCCTGCAAATGCTTATATGTATATTTGAATGCAAATGGATCTTGTCTTTGACTTTCTTGGGAGTATATGTCTAGAAGGTAGGATCTTGAGGCCAAAGGGCACAGACATTTATTTGTCTTTTTTTAGCATAGTTCCAAATTGTTTTCCAGAATTGTTGGATCAGTTCCCAGCTCTATGTGCAGTAGATGAATTTACTTATCTGTCTTCCCATAAACCCTCCATCATTGACTGTTTCTGTTTTCTGTCATCTTTCCCATTTATACTGGGAGTGAGGTGAAATCTCAGAATATTTGTGATAGGTATTTTTCTTCTTAGTGATTATTTGGACTGATCTTTCAGTTTGTAGTTCTTTTATTTAGAATTATTTGTTCATAGCCTTTTTTTTAAAGTCAATTTTACCACTTATCATGCGGAGAATGACTGATGGACTTACATATTTGTGTTAATTCTCTGTATATCTTTGATATCAAACTTTTATCAGAGATATTTGATGCAAATTATTTTTCTTAAGTGTTCTTTTTTCTAGCTTTATTGATTTTCATAGATCTTTAAAAAGTTTACTTGATAAATTTTGTTTTAACAAGTTAGATACTTCTCAGATGCTTTTTTACAAGAACCAGGTGGTGCAGTGGATACAGTGCTGGCCTTGGAGTCAGGAGGATCTCAGTTCAAATCTGGTCTCAGACGCTTATTAGCTTTATGACCCTGGGCAAATCACTGAACCGCTGTTTTCCTCAGTTTCCTCATCTGTAAAATGGGGCTAATAATTGTGAGGATCAAATGAAGAAATAGTTGTAAAGCATTTGGCAAACTTTAAAGTGATCTATAAATGCTATTATTATTATTAACAAACATCCAAATCCAATCTGCAAAATTCATTTACTGAAAGCAGTTACTTTATTGATTAACAGAGAGAAAAGGGATATGGCCTTCAACTTTGATATTAAGATATTCACACATTTTTCTGGCTTCTTCATGTTTGTAACTTACAATGTGGTGATATTCTCATACATTTATATATATCATGATTTCACTTGTCTTTTCTCCAGTTTGGGCATATCATTTCTTTCCAACTTTTTTCTTTTTTTCATATTTATTATTTAATATTTTTAGTTTTCAACAGTGATTTTCACAAGATTTTGAGTTACAAATTTTCTCCCCATTTCTGCCCTCCCCCCACTCCAAGATGGCATACATTCACCCTGTTCCCCAGTCAGCCCACCCTTCTGTCACTCCACTCCAACTTTTTTTCTTATCACAAGTAATTCTGCCATGAATATTTTTCTACATATGTATCTTTTCCTATTGTCTATGAGTATCTTCAGGGTATTGAGCCACAGTAGTGAAATATCGACATATGAGTTAAATTATAACTTCAGTAATTCCAAATTGTTTTTCAGAGTAGCTGGGCCAGTTCACTCTAACAGCAGGAAATTAGCATGCTTGTATTTTTTAAAAATAGTTCATTTTTGTTTTTCTGAACTTAACAAACACTGACAGACATTAACATTTTCATACACAAAGAGCAGAAAAAGTAGATTGATTATGAAACCAAACTGCTATTAGAACATTCCTGTCTTGCTGCAATCCCTGTAATGTTTTCCCATCTTTGTAACCTGATGGGTGTGTGTTGAAACATTGTTATTCAATCTTATAAGCATATCATTTTTATGTTACCAAATAGCAGAAGGGTAGTCCAGAGTTGTAGGAAGAAACATAAGGAGAAAAATTTTAAGATTTGTTAATTTTGTCATAGGAAAATAGTCCATGGCCTTGATGTCATGTTTTTCACTGTTTAAAGGACCGTGTACATATAGTCACTTTTCCAATTCTGTTTGTATGTTACTTTCATTATCAGGAGAAAGACACGCGGAAAACTGAAGTAAAAGAAAAGTATCAGAAAAAGTGTGATTCTGACAAGGAAGAAAGGGGGAAAAAAGAGCAAAAGGGCATAAAGAGTAAGTATAAATAATTGAATTTTATGTTATTTTTAACATATATAGTTTATTTTTTTAAATGTTTATTATAAACAAATCTTTTTAAGACAAGTTGACTCCTTACAGTGCTAAAAATAGAACTAGATATCTGTACTTTCTAAGAAATTATGGAGAATTCACATTCATTTTTTTGCTTCTGTATTTGTTCTTGGGCTCCTTTGAGGCCTTAGCATCCTATGCATTTTCTCTGGGGTAAAATGAAGTCTATCCTACACCCAAATAATCATATTGTGTTATTAGGTAAATGCCTGTGTGGGATCTGAGAATACTGCTACCCAGATTTGGTGCACCCTAGACATAAGCTGTGGGCAGGTTTTATTTTGGAAGTTTGTCTGAACTAGTCCAGGTGGAGGCAGTGAACCAAAAAAAGAGAGCTATTTACCCTTTGAGGTCAAGCTCCTAGGATGAGACCTAGTTCAGGTAAGCCCAGAGTACTTCGAGGATTGAGAAGGTCATGGAAGGGAGAGGAGCAGGGCCAGTCACTGTCATGAGCTTTATTGGATATTGGACAACCAATAAAAATGACACACTGAAACTATTTGGTGATTCTGGTAATGAATTTGAGTGGACCCCTTTATCCACAGCCAGTCATATTAGCAAGTAGAAGCAACAGTTTTTCTTAAAGCATCTGTAAGACAGGATTTTATTTTTGTTTTGCAACAAAAATTTGTGATTGCAATGTTTATCATAAAACTCTTTATTATGTACTAGCATTTAAAGAAATGCGGAATGCGTTTGATTTATTTACATTAACACCAGAAGAAAAAAATGACTATTCAGAGAATAATCGGAAAAGAGAAGAAACATTTACTGAAGACTACAGAACTAAGGAAAATAAGCAATTATACAAGGAGAGAAGAAGTACGAGGGATGAGACTGATACGTGGGCTTATATAGCTGCAGAAGGTGACCAAGAAGTACTAGACAGTGTGTGTCAAATGGATGAAAATCCTGGTGAGTATGATGAAAAATTAGTCACTAATTATGAGTCAACCAAAACTAACCAAGTTATTCTTATTTTTTACAAATTGCATCATTCGTGTAGGATACGTGAAAAACATAAGAAAAAAGCTTTTTGCTTTTTGATTTTTTCCCACATTTTCTAGTTTCCTCTTTGACTTTAGCTTCCGTCTGAAGTTTAGAAAGCAGGATAGAATAAGACCTATCTGAAAATATGAACCAATAATTTATGTTGCTTCTGAAGGGAAGACATCCTGAGCTCTCTAAATTAATGGACAAGTGTTAAATAAGCACATATAATGTTCATTATGTTTAAAAACTAACAGAAGAAACAATTTTGGGAGGATGAAGGCAGCAATAAAAGTTTGACTACACAGAATACTATTATATACAAATATGTTCATAACTAATCACGGCTATAGGTCTGTAAGGAGTTTGCCAGAATGGATTAAAACCTGGTGGGGTTAATCTGGAAAAAGTACATGGAAGATATGAAATTGTATATTTTAAAGAAGAAGGAGAGAAAGGGCTTGGTGCACAGTTGATGTCAGGACATTCTAGGTGGTGAGAAAGGCAGAAGCAGAGAAGACTTAGGCAGGTAATTAAACCATATGCAGAGGTTATCAAGCCAGCTTACTCAGCTATTCAGAAAAAAATCTGAACTAGGGTGTAGTTAAAGGGAAGGATGGTTAATAATAGAGACTTCTCATTAACAGAAAACCTTAAGGTTAATTCACGAGTTTTCATTGATTAGAAGGTTCATTAGGAGAAGTTCCTTTATTGTCTTAAGTGCACATTTCTACAAACCTTAAAATTTTGTGGTGAGAAAAAACTACTGAACAGTTATGTCCTGTTGTTGTTATTGGAGGGCAAGTCAGCTTATTAAGTCTTTTTTTTGGGGGGGAGGAGTGAGGCAGTTGGGGTAAAGTGAGTTGCCCAGGGTCTCAGAACTAGTAAGTGTCAAGTGTCTGAGGCCAGATTTGGACTCAGGTCCTCCTGACTCCAGGGCCAGTGCTCTATCCTCTGCACCGTTGCTCTGCTTATTAAGGCTTATGGTATCAATAATTGCCATTTTCACATTTTAATAAATAGAGGAAACAATTTTAAAATGCACCATCACTAGTTACGGAATTGTTTGAGGCCACCCTAGAGTTTGTTCCTTTTCCCAACCTAGTCAGGTGTCCAGGCTGCTAACAGTTTCCTGGAACTGTTAAATCTAAATATTTATGGGGTTGTACAACGATTTAAAGCTAAAAAGGGACCTTAGTCTCCTCTTTTTCAGATGAGAAAGTTGAGGCCCACATATATTAAGTGACTCCCCCAAGGTCATGCAAGTAGTAAGTGGCAGAGCTGGGATTCAAATATCCTGTCCAAAGGAAAACTCACGTTTTGATTTTTAAGTAAAGAAATCAATGCATAACAGAAAGAGAAGAATGTGTGTATATGATAGGATCTGTGTAGATACAGATTTTCATTTTTTGACTTAGTTCTTAGTTTCCACACAAGACACAGGAAGATGGAAAAATAGCAACATTTGTGATATGATCATCTTTAAAAAGGTAATTTAAGTCATCTGCATATCTAACAGACAGGCAGCAAGTTTTGAGTTTGGGAATGGATTTGCAATTGGAATGGATGAAATTAGAAGATTTTCAAAAGCATCTTAATGGAGAAGATGAGAATTTTACAACAGCAGATGCTATACCAAGTAGTAAGTACTTTTGAAATTGCTTGATAGCATTTGAGAAATCTAATTGGTTTTTTTTTTAAAAAAAATCCAGAAATCAGAATTAGTATAAAATTGATTTTTTTTCTTCTTTAGACTCACTGAGGGATGCAGTGAAAAATGGAGATTATGTTACAGTGAAAATTGCACTTAACTCAAATGAGGACTACAACTTGGACCAAGAGGTAATAGTGTAATATTCCTATGGAAATTTTATTGAAATGTAGCTCCTGTAGTAATGTAAGCAAGTTAATATGTGACATCAGAAACATTTACTAGTATCCTTAAAAATGTTGCTTCTCTCATGGTCTTTCTAAAATCTTTTCTTTCTTCTTCATTACAAATCCCAATACTTGGGCTGCATTATTTCTACCTAATGCACCCTTTTCACTGAACTTTCTCCTACTTGTCAGAACTTTGACCTTTTTTTTTTTGTTTTAGGTTTAGTTAGTTTTATTTCCCTTTTTTGTACCTATCAGAACACTACAATTAGATTTTCTCATTTTTTGACCTGCATTATAGATACTTTAAACAAAACGTTTTCCCCCAAATTAAGAAATTAGTTCTATCTAGAATGCAGCAATTACACACATGACAAAATAATTCACCAAGTAAAATTTACTAGAACATAACATAAAAATTTAGGATAGCCAGTCAGAAGCAAAGGTCACCAATTCAGCAGTCAGTTATTTACATTTTCAAAACATGCTTCTTTTTATCTAAATTCCCAAGTCAAAGGTACAGCCTGGATGGTAGAGTAGTAGGAAAAAAGTAAAGCAGACTTTTCCCCAAACTCCTCTAAACATATCTAAAAAACACACTGGGCCAAATCCTGATGAGAAAAGCTAACAAAAAGTCACAATGAGTCATTTTTCCAGTGCATGTCTGCACAAAAGAGACTGTGGAGACTGGAGAAGGGGTCTGGCCAGGGGCAGGCCTGTGGAAAATTCCATTGCAAAGGAAAAGTTGTATAACAGGATAAGGAGAGGTTCCAGATCCACAGTGGAGCTCCATGATGGGAACAGGTTGGCCAACTGGCAGCTTTGTTGCCAACTACCCATTTTCAGGTCCCGGAGACTGAGGAGGGGACCTGTGTATAAGGGATGTTCCAGGGTAAAGAGCAGTTGCCCACCATATGTAGTAAACTGAAAGAGGAAGCAGTGGTAGCATGAGTCATGTTTTAGAAGCAGACCAAGGTCTCAGTTCCAGCTTCTGGACTAGTCTGAAGCCTGCAGAAGAATAACCAGGGCAGGAATCCCAGACCAAAGGGGATCCTACAATTCTGTCACTCTGAACCAGTAAACCTTCCCAGCTTGCTGATACGAAGCAGATACCAGCAGCAGTCTAGTTTTGTGCAGATCCAAGCTGAGGTCAGGAATTTGCAGAACTCAGACCAGAGGGGAGCAATCAGTACTGAAAGCTTGCAAGTCCCTACCCTGTTCCTGAGATCCTAGAATTGATGTAACACCAAGTACCTCAAGAATGCAGCTACAGGACCAGCCCAGATCCATCCTCCAAAAGTGCCAGAGGGCTCAGGTGACAAAAAGTGGGAATCTGAGGGGCTGCCCGTGAATTGGGAAATGGCTGGACGGGTTATAGCATATGAACGTGATGGAATTGTGGTTTAAGAAATGGTGGAGGATGGTTTTAGAGAAACTTGGAAAGACATAGGAGCAGAGTGAAGTGAACAGATTCAGGAGAACAATTTATATAATGACAATAGTATTGTAAAGACAGCTTTGAAAGACTAATGCAATGACCTACCATGATTTCAGAGAATTAGTGATAAAACACATATTAAGTGACTCCCCCAAGGTCACCCAAGTAGTAAGTGGCAGAGCTGGGATTCAAATACCCATCTCCTGATAGAGAGGAAAATGGAAATATGTGTTTGTTTATAAAACATTATCTATCTATAATGTTTATATACTAATTTTTAAAAGAAAAAAATAGGAAAGGGTACTGTTAAGGAATGTTAAGGGATCCCCTGAGCTTGTCTTTTTGATTTGCCATATTATCCAGAAACACTGGACGCAGAGTTTGCAGGAGGCCTTGAATGTATCAAGGATAAAGGTGCTTCTCCCCCACTTCCCCGCTCCAGCTGACATAATAGATTGTTTGCATCCCAAGCTGAACTCCTTTGTGTCCTTGGGAGTCAAGACAGGTGCCAATCAATCTACACTGGGCTGAGAAACTGCTTGTGCAGCTAGGACCCTGTGTAGATAAGCAGACCATTCTCTCTTCATAGACTAGCAGTTCCCAAGGTAAAAGCATCCCACTTTTGCCATTGCCTTGCTCTTCCCCTTCAGGAGGGGTTTTGTTCTTTCCCCACCTTTACTGCACCTTTCCCCTTTCCATGCCATGCCCTTTAGGTGGAGATTTTTGTTTTCTCCTCCTTCCTTTGTTGTGTACACACAAAACACACACATACACACTCACATTCATTCTTCAGTGCGGATTGTGAACTCTTTGTTCACATGCATTTTCATTTCTCTTGTAATAAACGTAGTTTTCATGTAAGTTCCATGAAGCTATGATTGCTTATTGACAGTACTACCAAATTTTAAAAATATACTCCCATGTCAGAAACTTGGAAGTTTTTTTCAATGGAGGAAAAACAGGAAATTTTGATTCACACTTAGGCAGCATTGATTGTACTTGATTTCAGAACTCCTGTGCAGTTTTTCAGCCTACCTTAGAACAATGAACATCCCAATTTCATCTTGTCAAAATTTGAAATGTCAAACTTGTGCCCTTTTGTGCCTAGAAAGGCTAACGTATTCATTAATTTATAATAAAAATGTCGTCAGTAAAATACCAGACTTCTCTACTGGATAATCCCTCTCAGCAGCTCTTATTTGTCTATATCCTATATTTCACAATAATTGGCAACATATTGGAAGAAACTGCTGTATATCTACTGCAAAAATAAAGATCCTTTATTTGAGGCTTTTGTGCCTAATTTAAAATACAAGATTTTTTAAAAAATTATGTTAAAGTTCTCACATTCTTAAGATAAAAATCGATTGCTTACTCATAATTTGTCAAGAAGTAGCTATAAAGAGGTCAATTTTGTATTTAAAAAAAAAACAGCTGAGAGTAATTTCTTTTCTCTTCCCCAATTTGGTCTAATCTACATTGCAAAAGGTATTCTAACTAGCCAGTAAAATTTTGTGAATCCTCCAGACTTAATCTTACTCATCTTACTCTTTATATTCACATTTCAAATTTGTATTAGCAGTTCCTGTACTTCAGGAGTCAACTGCTTTGTGGCCTTTGTTGCTTCTGTGATAGCCTTCTCATATAAGCCCTTTCTTTTCTTATTAAAGCATCACTAAAGAAATTTTTAAAGGGAATATGGTTTCAGTATTACAAGATAAAATGTTTGAGATCCAAACTATGAAAAACAGTTTGAGAATTTAGACTGACCACCATAGTAAACCGTAATTCCTGCCCCAAACCATGTCCCATATACATAGGGGCCTGCCATCTAGTGTGAAATACTTAGAGATGTTTTGGAAGAGTTTTTTATTTTCAAGGGATTACGGAGCTTTACTTTCACTGAAATTACTCTTCATTTTGAAGAAAATAAAGTGGAGGAGGTGAATACTGTATTCATTCTATCTGGAGGAAAATCAGAGCCTTAAAAGTAGAACCAACATTTTAGGGTTGGAAGATTTTAAATCATCTGGGCTTTCACTACCACACATTGGTTCCCTGTAATAATCAGATTTTCTTTGATTTAGTGTCATGTAAGTATTTATACTTTTGCTGCTTTTCCGGCTCAGTGCCTGCTATTCATCATGCTCATTAAGAACAGTTCTTTACTTATGTCCTGAACCTCACTAGTGGCCTCTTCTGGACTTTTTGAGAGAATCTACTTTTCCAGAGGGCCCTCACTTGCTGAGAGGGTAGAGAAGCAGCAAAGCTGTGGTTTGGCTGCTGTCTTCATTTTCTCAACTTCTTCCTTCAAAGAAGTCAGTTTCTTCATTACTATACCTTTTTGGCTTTAAATGCAACCAGGATGGAAGGAAATATGAGCTGGTGTTCTGACATTGACATGTAAAGTAGACTTTTGAATGTGCATTTTTGGACGTTGAAGTCCCTTTCTGTTTATTTTGGACCTATGCAGTTTTTCTTCTTTGTATATCCAGGACTCTAGGTGGCTCAGTAGGTAGAGCCCTGGGCCTGGAGTCAAGAAGTCTCATCTTCCTGAGTTCAAATCTAATTTCAGACATTAACTAGCTGTGTGACCCTGAGCAAGTCACTTAACCCTGTTTGCCTCAGTTTCCTCATCTGTAAAAATGAGCTGGAGAAGGAAATGGCAAGCTACTCCAGTTATCTTTGCCAAGAAAACCCTAAATGGGGTCACAAAGAGTCAGACATGACTGAAAAATGACTAAACAACAAAATATCCAGGGCTCATCCACTTGACTCTATACACAGTAGGTACTTAAAAAAATGGTCATTGAAGTGTCTTGTGTTAAGTTGAATTTACAACTCATCTCTAAAGGCTTTGTTCTAAAGGAGTTTCTTATTAAAACTTAATTTTTGTTCCCCTTTAAAAATAAAGGACTCTAGCGGAATGACGCTGGTGATGCTTGCAGCAGCAGGAGGACAAGATGACCTACTCAGGCTCCTTATCAAGAAAGGAGCTAAAGTTAATGGTAGACAAAAAAATGGAACTACTGCTCTCATTCACGCAGCTGAGAAGGTTAGTTACTTTTCAATGTGGTACATTGAATTTAGTAATCTTTGTGTGAGGACTGATTGCCATTGGATCCAGGAAGCCATTACTTTTATGAGACTACCCACAAAATGTCAGAGAGTCACATGTATCTTTCTGTTGTATATTAAAATGACAACTGCTTAGTCTGCTAATAGTGGCCTTCTTTATATTTGTGAACCTTACAAACCAAGGACTTTATGTGTAGTAGTTAATGAAATACTCAAAATAATAACCCTCAAAAGAACCTATGGTATCAGATAGTATTACTTAAAATAAATATCTTCATTAGAAACTACCATGTTTTACAAATGAAAATAAAATCATAAATGAAGCTCTTATGTATAATGGACAATTGGTTGGAACTGATTTTGGTTTATATTCCTTATTGCCAGATTATTAACAAAATTGTAAATTTCTTGTCCATTAATTACAAAAATAGTGTATTTGTGATTTCAGTTCGACTGTTTCTCTTTTTTTCAAAGAACTTCCTAACTACGGTGGCTATTCTTTTGGAAGCTGGAGCTTTTGTGAATGTTCAGCAGAGTAATGGAGAAACTGCTTTAATGAAGGTAATATTTTTTTTCACATAGTCAGCAGAACATATAATACTATAAATTAGATGTTAGTATGGAAAGAGAGCAAGTAAAAAGACAAGAAAGACCTACTCTTTAAGACAGAAAGATCAGATGTAAAAGCAATATAAAAATTAACATCAACTATAATACTTAAAATACCAGCACTGAATACTTGTCGAAGTATTTAGAATTTTTGGAGGCAGATAGAATTAATCTAGGAATATATTATACAGAAGATTTTATTAATAACTTTTTTTTTAATCATATCCTTTTCCCCTTCCCTACCCAGCAAGTCATCATTCCCCCTTCCCTACCCAGCAAGTCATCATTTATAACCAAGAATAAAAAATTCAGGATGAGAAGAAAGCAGTTTCAGCAATATATCATAGTATCTGCCAGGTCTGACAGCGTTCCATTCCCATAGTCCCTCACCTCTGGAAAGAAGGGAAGATACATTTTTCTTTTATCTCTTCATTCAAGTGGAACTTAGTCACTAATTTAAATGGTGCTATTTTCAGTGTTTTTTTCCCTTTCCTTTTACATTGTGGCAGTTATTTATTATTTTCCTGGTTTTGCATCAATTTGTATGTCTTCCCAGGCTTCTCTGAATTTGGAATATTCACTGTTTCTTGTAAAGCAGTAATTAATACTCCATTGCATCCATATACCACAGTTTGTTTAGCAGATCCACATTTTTTGGACATCTTCTTGGATTCCAATTCTTTATTATCACCAGAAAGACTGCTATAACTTTTTTTCCCATTTTTTTTAGCTTTCGTTTAATTTAATAGTTTTAGTTTTCAACATTGATTTCCACAAGATTTTGAGTTACAAATTTTCTCCCCATTTCTGCCCTCCCCCCCAAGATGGCATAAATTCTGATTGCCTCTTTCCCCAGTCTGCCTTCCCTTCTAATTTTTTTCCCATTCTTAACAAACACCACATCAGACAGGCAATTCCATATGCAGAGTAGAACAGAAAAAGAAACTGATTCCTTCTGTTTTGTGTAAAATGCACATCCAGCATGTGAATGCTTTCAGATCTGCTTTCCTGTATTTCCTCCTCTGTGCATGTGAAAAAAATGCTTTAACTAGTTTTATTTTTTGGCAACCCTATTACTATGCCACTGTTCTCCCCATTTTCTCCTAATTTGGGAAAAGAAAAAGAAAAAACACTTAATAAAAATGAAGTCGCTATAATTTTGGTATGTTTTCTTTTTGTCTTCACATGCTCTGAAAATAGACCTTGTAGTGGCATCTTATAGAGGTGATTATTAAGCATTTTTTAATTTTTCATGGTTGCCTCCATTATATTTTTAAAAGTAAATTTATTTGTTTTAATCGTTTTAACATTTTTTAAAAAAATTTTGAGTTTCAGTTTCTTTCCTTCCCTTCCCCTCCCATTGAGAAAGTTAAGAAATGTGATATTAATTATACATGTGAAATTATGCGTGTCAAAGTATCTTCCCATGTTAGTATAAAAACTTTTAGTCTGTTCCTTATATTTATCACTGAGAATCACCTGTCTTAAGCATTGGTATGATCCAGTGTGGTAGAGTGAAAACAGTAACTGGATTTGGAGTCAGTCGTTTTACATAAGGCGTTTTGTGATCCCAGAGTTGCCAGTGCACTTTCTTCCAAAGCTGCTTTCTCTTCTGTTATTTACATATGCTATATATCCATACATTCACATTGTCTCCCCCATAAAACTGTTAATTCCTTGAGGGCATGGACTGTTTTAATTTTGTTTTTTTATCCCTAGATCTTAGCACAGTATTTGGTACACATTAGGAGCTTAATAAAACCTTGATCACTGACTGATTTGGTATAACAGAGGGTTATACCAAATGGTATCCAAGGTTCTTTCCTGCTCTAAATCTGTGATACTATAATTCTGTCACTTTTGTTCTCAGAAACCAACATTGGTTCCCAACAGCTATTCAAATCAAATTTGTAATCATGGGTTGCATGTCTTGACAATTATTCCAAAATTTAACTGCCCTCCTTTACTGGTAAAACCTATCTTATCATTTCAGCCAAAAAAACTTAAAGCTTAGGCATAAGATGATCTGTTATCAGCTTGCAATTGTCCTTCATGTTATTTCTCCTACTTACATTGCCTTCCCAAAGCCTCTCCAACTGTGTGAATATATTATAAACTTTTATAGCAGCTAGGTGGCCCAATGGATAGAATGCCAGATTTGATATTAGGGAGACCTGAGTCTCACATGTGGTAGCTATGTTACCTTGGCTCTGTTTAACTGAGGTTCCTCAACTGTAAAATGGACTTAATAACATCACCTAGGGTTGTCATGAAGACCAAATGAGACAATACTTGTAAAGTGCTTAGCACAGTATCTGGCGAGTAGTAGCTATATAAATGCTAGCTATTATCATTGTTATTGTTATTAATATTTTAATGTTCTTGCCAGTTTTTTGTTTGAGTATAACCAAAGAGAGTGACATGATAAAAAGTTGCTGGGTTTTTCAAGCACTCTTCTGAGACCTGCCAGATCTAGGGGCTGCTGTGTTTAGGCTCACAAAATAGCAAAGAGTTTTATTACAGCCTGAGACCTGGAAATTGCAGTTACATTTACCTATACCTTAAGATATTACTGTAGAGCCCTTTTGAGTTTTCTTCCCAAGGGAGAAATTGGAAGCTCAGACTATCTGCTCTTACTATTTTGTTTCCTTTTACTTTTGATGGACTACTTTAACATCACTTTCAGAACCAAAATTTTATTTCTATATTGATTTGGTTCATATTCCTCATTTGTATTATTAGGCTGTTACTTTCTAATTTTCTCTTCCTATCTCAATATAGTTTTTCATTAGAACACACACACACACACACACACACACACACACACACACACACACACATCTTTTCTAAGCTTTTTGTCTTAACAGTTTTTATATCAGCACAGTGCTAATGCTATGTGAGAAAAACAAAAAAATATATATATGGTGCATTTTCTCATTATAGTTTATCTTCCATGTGGCCAAATGAAACTTTCACAGCTAAGACTTCTAGAGAGTAAGACCAGATGTATTATGTGAGGCCAGCACCTTTAATCTACATGATAAATGCTAAGGGAACAAGGGGAAAGATAAGTGTAGGTAAAGATTCAAAAAGTGGTTGGGACTTGAGATAAATCCTGAAGTTTAAGAAGAATTGGAGAAAAGATGGATTCTAGGTTGGGGGAGCAACAAAGTTCTCAGCACATAGTATTAAATACTTCTCCAAAGTTAAGTAGGCTGGTCCTCAGACAACAGACATATATTTTATCACCAGACTCCATACCTGAAGCTTTTCCAGCTTGGTAGAACCTGCCAAGAAATACAAGGTTGGTGGTGGAAGGAGCAGTGAGACAAAAATATTGTAGTTTAGTAGTTAAGGATAAGAAGGCCTGAGGTCTACCCTCAGCTTTGTTGCTTACCTGCTCTGACCTTGGGCTAGTGACTTAACAGTGAGAAAACATCTTTAGCAGTTAAGTGGAGATAAAAAGATACCTATCCTGAGTATCTCACAAGGTCATTGTGGAGGTGAAATGAAATGACATTTGGAAAAGCATTTCATGTTTATATTTGTTCAACAAATGTAAATTGTTAAATTGTGGGATCATTGTGAAGGACTTGAAAAAGAGAAGACATTGCAGAGATATAGTAGGTTATCTTGAAATTTATAAGAGGCTATTTGTAATAAAAGGATTAAGCTTTTTCTGCTTGATAAGAACAGATGGAAGTAAGTTTCAAAAGAGGTAAATTTAGGATTGAGGTCAAGAAAAACTTAACAATTGGAATCATTCAAAGGTGGAATGGGTTGTCGTGAGCAGCAGCGGGATCCCCCTTATTGAAGAGCTTCAAGCTAACAGGTGTGTAGAACCATCAGTCAGGTATGTTGTAAGTGGATTCTTGCACAGGTTAGACTCAGACTTGGAAGTTTCTTCCAACTGAGATTCTGAATCAGTATTGAGCTTTGTATTTTTCAAATAACCATTATTATACTCTAAAGCAGATGACGTAAATATTCAGGATCTATAAACATGCAGATTATAACAAACTGTTAGCAAGAGCAAAACCTATGAATGAAGAATACTTCTGTTACATCAATAAATGCTTCTTAAAAGTAACACCATATTAGTCTCAACAATTACAATTCATCTCTTACTAATTTATTTCATTATAAGACCATAGGCTTTAGAGCCTATGTAACAGACCTACAAAAGTCGTGTGGTCCAATCCCTTCAATTTATAGCTGAATAAACTGAGACTTAGAGAGGTGATTTATTAATGATTTACCCCAAATCACCAAAAGAGTAAGTAGCAGACCTGAAATTCTGGCACTGGTTTTCTGACTCCAAATCCAGAGTTCTTTTGATTTTGCTGTAATGCTTCAAATGTTATTAAATAGTTATTATAAGTTAAATAGAATGTGTGTGTGTATGTGTGTGTGTGTAAATGAAGATTGATATAGATAGATATATGTGTATTACTGTGGGCAGATGTACAGAAGGTCATGTAAATATGAACCGTATCTATTACGAGCCATCTTAATCCAAATGGATTTTCTTTTTAAAATTGCTTTGTATACTCTTGTTAGTTCTTTGTTGTTATTCTGTGGTACTATAGAAATACTGTAATTAGCGGACTTCAGAAAAACCTGGAAAGACTTACACAAACTGATGCTGAGTGAAGTTAGCAGAATCAGGAGAACATTGTACGTAGTAACAGCAACATTGTACCATGACTAACTTTGATAGACTTACCTCTTCTTAGCAATGCAAGGATCTAAGACAACTCCAAAAGACTCGTGACTGAAACTACATCCAGAGAAAGAACTATGGCATTTGAATGCAGATGGAAGCATACTATTTGCTCTTTTTGTTGTTTTGTTTCTTCTTTCTCATGGTTCCTCCCATTGATTCTAATTCTTCTTTACAACATGACTAATGTGGAAATATGTTGTTTTTTTTTTTTTAAAAGAAGTACTATAATTTGTTTCCAGATAGGAGAAAAGCAACAGATTAGCTGTTAGGTTAGACACCATAAAAGCCATGACCATGTGCCTACTTAGGGAAAGGAAAACCTAGAAGTAGTGTTTTTAATAGGTAGGTAGACTTTTTTTGTGTTGTCATCTTCAGGGAGTGCTTTATTATCAATTTTTAATTTCAAACAATTCCCTCACCTCTTGTTCTCATTTTTTCTCATTAATTACTTCTTTTTTATGATATATATATATGTATACACACACACACACACACACACATGTCTACACACACACACACACACACACACACCTACATACATACATACAAAAACAGGAGGTCCATATGAAAGGTAAGTATAGGTTGCCATAAATACAGGTAAGGTTTTAAAATCAGTACCCTAAATTAGTAAAATTTTTATTTTCATCTAAAACAAATTATTTTCTTCTGTTAGGTGCCTAGTTCAATGAAGATCAATATTTCATTTACTTCCAAAGTTTGATTAGGTTATTCATATAATTTTTGAACTGGAAATATACTAGAAAGCAGATGATGTATTGTCCACTGTCTTATTTTCCAAATGAGGAAGCCAAGGGCCAGAAAAGTTTTTATTTTAGCTAAGTATATACAGTACAGCAAAGCCAGGAGTAGACCCAGGTCTTCTCACCAAGTAAAATATTTTATTCAGTTGTGCAAATATTCTGTATGATAGGAAAAAACGTCCCTCCAAAAGTAAACTGGAAAAGGATGAGTAAGACAAATAAAATGGACAAAGACATAGTCATAGCCTGAAATTCATTCACAAGAAAGAAAATCACCCTACATGTTATTTTGCACCCTGCTCTAGCTGCAAGGAAACTGTCTTGACCCAATTTATCCATCTTGTACAGTGCTGCCTGAGGTTTGCTATATTCAGGTCAGTGCACAGCAGAGTCTCTTTTTAAATTACTGCTGTGATGAATATGAAATTATTTTCTGATTCCACGTAGTATAGACAAAGAATCACAGTGAAAACTAGTCTAGCAAAAATGCTTTTGTCAAGGATTGGCTTTTTTGGCAGCCACAAGGGTGATATTAAAAATCAGTGGCGTGTAGTAGATTGAAAATCTTTTGAGTACTTTCTAAGAAGATCTCGCACATGGTAGCTTTGTAGCACAGTAGATCTTGAGTCAAATCCAGCCTCAGATACTTAGTAGATACTTAGTGATAATGGCTCAAATCATTTAAACTTTGTCTGACTTAGTTTCCTTATTGGTAAGATGGAGATAATAATAGCACCTGCTTCAAGAGTTGTTAAGCCAAGGACAAAATGAGATAATATTTGTAAGGCATTACAGACCTTCAAGTGCTGTAGATGCTAGCTATTATTATTATTATCATTGACAAAAATATCTTTCGAAGGCCTCCTGTTTTGAAAAGTCTTTCAGTTAAATATAAGCTGAGCAATGCAAACAAATCATTGTATTTGACATTGTATCCTAATGTAGAATACCACCCTATCCTTGCCCTGAAGAAATTCTTTTTATATTTAAATGTTTTCCGAAAGTCTCTATTTAGGAAAAAAAATTGCAGATTTTATGCACATGTACACACACACACACATATACATATACTCCTTAGACTTTACTTTTATATAATTACTTGCCTTAATGTTTTTCCTGTTACAGGCTTGTAAAAGAGGAAACTCGGATATTGTAAGGCTTGTGATTGAATGTGGAGCAGATTGTAATATTTTGTCAAAACATCAGAATAGTGCTTTGCATTTTGCTAAGCAGTGTAATAATGTATTGGTATATGACCTGCTGAAGAGTCACTTAGAAACGTAAGTATGAAATAAAGATGTTTAAAGCTATGCTTACTTAGGGATTGTAGGATAGTTATTTTAGTTGCAAAATGTTTTTTAGAAATATAATTTCAGAGGCAGAGCCAAAGATGGCAGAATAGAGAAGCGCTCAGCTGAGCTCTCCCAAATTCCCATCCAACTTTAAAATAGCACCTCAAATTGAATTCTGGAGCAGTAGAATGAACAAAAATCGACCGAAACAATTTTCCAATCCAAAGCAATTTAGGAGGTTGACAGGAAAGGTCTGTCTCACCTTGGGTGGAGGTAGGTTGGTCAGGAGTACAAGGCCATTCCACAGGCCTAGCAGTGGGCCTTGGAGACAGCTTCTTTGTCAGCAGTCACAGCTTCAGGAACTCCCAGCCCACAGAGTTGGGGTCAGACAACTGGTTAGAAGGGGATTGCACAGGAACCTTTGCTGGTACTGGCTTCAGGGCCCTTTTGCATTACCCATATATAGTTCTGGGTCACAGTCCCAGGGCCAGAAAGAGCTATAATGTTTGTGGCTGCAGTGGAGCAGGGGCCTAGTCATGGTTCCGGGGTAGAGAGGAGTTCTTGTGGAGGGAGTAGAGACCCTTATCTCAATTCAAAGACAGAGGGAAGCACTGTCAATTATGGCTACAGGAGAGCAGAGCACCAAGTCATGGTCCCAGGGCCAGGAGGAGTGCTAGAGCTGATGACTACAGGGAAACAAGGTCCCTTCCTAGGTAAAGTCCAGAGCACAGGCCAAGAGAACAATGACCAAACTCTCCTTAGATCATACAGGCTTGGAAACATGGAAAACCTACAGGTGCCCAGAGATAGCTCAGAAAACAACAGCAAGAAAGAAATAAAGCTTCAGACAGTGGCCCCTCCAACCAGGGAACAGAGCATAACTTTAATATCATATTAAAAGTCATAAAATAGGCTGAAAAAAATGAACAAAGAAAGAACCTGACCATAGAAAATTACTATGCTAACAGGGAAGGTCAAAATGCAAACTCAGAAGAAAAAAATTTAAAACAGCGTACATGCAAAGCATCAAAGAAATATGTGAATTGGTCAGATGTTTAAAAAAAAGAATTTCTGGAAGAGCTTAAAAAAAAGGATTTTAAAAATCACATAAGAGATAGAGGGAACATTGGGATGAGAGTGATGCAAGAAAATCATGAAAAAAGAGTCAACAGTTTGGTAGAGGAGACACAAAAATATAGCAAAGAAAATAACACCTATTGGTATAGTAATTCCAATACTGTATAAACTATTTGGAAAATAAACAAAAGGAGTCCTACCAAATTTCTTTTATGACACAAATATGTTGCTGATCCCTAAATTATGAAGAGCAAGAGCAGAAAAACTAAATCAATTTCCCTAATGAATATTAATGCAAAACTTTTAAATAAAAAAGTGACAAGGAGATTACAAAAATCATACGCTATAACCAGGTGGAATTTATACCAGGAATGCAAAGATGGTTCAATATTAGGAAAACTATCAGCTTAATTGACCATATCAAAACCAACAAAAATCACATGATTATTTCAATAGATGTAGAAAAAGCTTTTGACAAAATACAACACTCATTCCTATTAACAATCTTGAAAAGCATAGGAATAAATGGAATTTTTCTTAAGATGACAAGTAGTACATATCTAAAACCATCAGGAAGCAACATCTATAACAGGGATGAGTTACAAAACTTTCCACTATGATAAGGGGTGAATCAAGGATACCCATCATCACCACTATTATTCAGTATTGTTCTAGAAGTGCTAGTTATACTATAAGACAAGAAAAAGAAGTTGAAGGAATTAGAATAGGTGATGAAGAAACAAAACTATCACTCTTTGCAGATAATATGATGTTATACTTACAGAATCTTAGAGAATCAACTAAAAAGCTAGTTGAAATAATTAACAGCTTCAGCAGAGTTGTAGGATATAAAATAAACCCCCATAAATCATGAGTGTTTCTATATAGTTCCACAAGAAGAGTGTGTAATATAAATTAAGGTGGGACTTTCTAACTGCTTTAAAAGGATTAAGTTGGGTGTCTTTGATTGAGTCTTACTAGGTGCTAAACCCAAGGCCCAAACCCCTATCTACTAAGTGCTAAGCCTATATGGGCGTGAAGTCCTCAGGGTCCTAAAGGGAGTTGATAAGACCAGAGCCAATAGTAGGCATCTAAGTTATGTTCGCTCAGATGACATTTGATGATGTCTGAAAACTGTATAAAAAGGGAGAACAGTTATTGCTTAGGGCTCTCACTCTTGAAGGTATGTTGATGTGGAGACACTGGGCAACTGTAATTAAGAGCCCTCCAGCTTGTAAACCCGGATGTTCGGACTTTGTTAAACTCTTGTTAAACTCTGGTAACTATGAATTGAGATTTGAATCAGACGAGATCTGTCTGTTGGTGTTTGTAATTTGTTTGTGTTTGCTCTGAAGTTCAGGGTGCTGGCTTTTTCCCCTGAACTAAGTGAATCATATTTGTATGCTGGATTAAAGTAAGATTGTTAACCCCTTAACATTGCTTTCCTTAGTAAAGCAGATCAAAAGAACCTGTGTTGGCAGCTTCCTGTGTGCTGGTTGTTGGTGGGTCTTACACCCTTTCAGCAGCCGCTAGCAACAGAGTGCAGCAGCAAGAGATAGAGAAATTCCATTTAAAATACCTGCAGACAATATAAAATACATGGGAGTCTACCTGCCAAGGTAAACCTAGGACCTAGATGAAGACAGTTACAAAACATGTTTCACACAAATAAACTCATATCTAAACAATTGGAGGAAATATTAATTGCTCATGGGTAGGCTGAGCCAATATAATAAAAATGGTAATTGTACCAGAATTAATTTACTTATTCAGTGACAATAGAATTATCAAAAAAAAATTTTGTAGAGCTAGAAGACATAAAATTCAGCTGGAAGAACAAAAGGTCAAAAATATCAAGGGACATTTGTCAAAAAATGTGAAGTAAGGTGGTTCTTCAGTAGCAGATTTCATACTGTATTACAAAGTCGTAGTTATCAAAACAATCTGGTAGTGGCCAAGAAATAGAGTAGTGAATCAGTGGAATAGGTTAATTTTGTAATAGACAGCAAATGACCATAATAATCCAGTGTTTGACAAACCCAAAGATGTAAGATTTTGGAAAAGAATGCCCTATTTGACAAAAATTAGTGGGAAAACTGGAAAGCAGTTTGGTGTTGACTAGGTATAGACAAGCAACTCACACCTTATACCAAGGTAAGGTCAAGATGGCTACATGATTTAGACATAAAGGGTGATGTCATAAGCAAACTTGAGGAAGCATGGAATTTTTTAGCTTTCACATATCTGGATAAGGGAAGAATTTATGGCCAAACAAGAAACAGAGAGCATTAAGGGATGTAAAATGGATAATTTTTATTACATCAAATTAAAAAGGTTTTGTACAAACAAAAGCAATGCAGCCAAGATTAGGAGGAAAGCAGAAAATTGGGGGGAGGAATTTTATAGCAAGTTTTTCTGATAAAGGCCTCATTTCTCAAACATAGAAAACTGAGTCAAATTTATAAAAATACAAGTCATTCCCCAGTTGATAAATGACTAGAGGATGTGAATAGGCAGTTTTCAGAAGAAGAAATCAAATCTATTTATAGTCATATAAAAAAATGCTCTAAATCACTATTGATTAGAGAAACGTAAACTCTGAGGTATCATCTCACCTATCATATTGGCTGATTTTACAGAAAAGGAGAATGACAAATGTTAAAGAGGATATGGAAAAATTGGGGCACTAATGCACTCTTGGTGAGTTGTGAACTGATCCAAACATTTCTGGAGAACGATTTGGATCTATGCCCCAAAATCTATAAAACTATATACCCTTTGATCCAGCAATACCACTACTAGCTCTGTACCCCAAAGAGATCAAAGCAAAGGAACATATATGTACAAAAATATTTATAGCAACCCTTTTTGTGGTGACAAAAATTCAAAATTGAGGTGATGCCTATTAATTGGAGAATGGCTGAACAAGTGGTATATGACTGTGATGGAATACTATTGTGCTATAAGAAATGATGAGCAGGATGCTTTTAGAAAATCTTAGGAAGACTTACATGAACTGATGATGAGTAAAGTGAACAGAACCAGGAGAACATTGTACACAGTAACAACATTGTACCATAACTTACTTATTCTCAGCAATACAATGATCAGCAATAATATGATGAAAAATGCTGTCTACCTCCCCAGAAAATACTGATAGTCTGAATGCAGACTAAAACACACTCTTAACCTTTTTTTAATCATTGCGGAGACAGGTCCTGTGTTTTATTTTGCAATATGGCTAATATGGAAATGTTTTGCATTATTGCAGATGAAGAATTTATTTCAAATTGCTTACCTTATCAAGGACACGGGTGGTGAGGGAGGGAGAGAATATGGAACTCTATATTAAAAATATTTATATAGGTGTGATTGAGAAAAAAATAAAAACTAAGTTAAATAAAATTTCATTACTTTCAAGTACATACAATAATTTCTTAGAGGAGAATTTCAAAAAGGTCTGCTATAGTAATTAGACTCTATGATTCATTTGTAAAGGGCAGGAGTTAACATTTCTATATGCTTATATACTTGGCTATTTGCCGAAGCCCTTAAAAATGTTAAAAGGCCCTAAAAAGTTTCCTCTAAACTTTAAATATTCCTTTATAATTTTGTTGAGTCTATTTATTAGCAAACCCTTTTGCAATACATTTTAATGCAATGTAAATTGCATTACAATAACTTTTGCAAAAGTACATAAATTTAACTTCTGAATAGCTTTGTTCAAATTTAGATTGATTTTAATGTTCCTACCTAAGTATTTAGAACCTCTGGGTCATTTCTCCCTCAAAATCTGAATTATTACTTTGATTAATAACACCAGGTGAAGCCTACTAAGGTGGTAACGTAATGAAAATGTGAAGATCTTCCCATTAAGAGTTTGTTTGACTAATAAGTAATATTTGACTACTCTATATGAGATTTGGAAAATCAATCTGCTTTTAAGTATCCTATTTTGATCATCAATTGCTTTTTTAAAATCTAAACTTTTCATAGATTCTAATGGAGAAAAACTTGTCCAGATTACCATTGCTGACTATGTCTTCTCTTTCTCTCCATTCAGGCTGTCAAGAGTGGCAGAAGAAACCATAAGGGACTACTTTGAAGCCCGGCTCGCCCTCCTAGAACCTGTGTTTCCAATAGCATGTCACCGCCTTTGTGAGGGTCCAGACTTTTCAACTGATTTCAATTACAAACCACCACAGAACATACCAGAAGGTGCCCCTTTATGGTTTTCATTTGTATGAATTGTAGATTGCAGTAAAAATATTATCTGAATGGAATCTTTCTAAATGATTCTGTTATTTAATATTAGAGTTCAATCTCAGAGGTATTTCTAGAAGTATA
Source organism: Trichosurus vulpecula (assembly GCF_011100635.1). NCBI lineage: Eukaryota > Metazoa > Chordata > Mammalia > Diprotodontia > Phalangeridae > Trichosurus > Trichosurus vulpecula. The sequence goes on from NC_050574.1 coordinate 178,616,454, forward strand.
TACTTCATGAGAAATGGAAGAAAACAGATTAGTAATGCAGTTGACTAGACCAAGTATAATCATGCTGGAGGTGGATGGAATAATTTTGAGGGCATTGAGAGTTTGATTCTGAAGTTATCTAAAAGGGGAAAATAATAAAAGGCATGGAAAAAAAATCTGAGACCTTCCTACCCAAAAAAAAGGCAACTGAGATGACATTAATATCTATTAACCCATATGCTACATTCCCTATAAAATTGTCATGACAATAAATTTTACATGTATTGAGGACATTCTTGAAAAAGGTAAGATGTGGAAACAGGCAAACTTCTGTAAAGGATACAGTGACCATGTTTTTACAGTCATACCATTGACTGAAATGTCTAAAGAATACAAGATTTCATTGCACTTGTTTTTGCCTATAGAAAGCATTTGATTTTGTGTGGCAGAATACCACTCTGCTCCAACAGGTGCCTCCCTTTATCATACAAAGTTCCTTGAAAGATACAAGAACAGAAATTACTGTTTGACATAAGGCTTAAAATGAAAAGGTGTATGCTTACCATAGATGTGTGCCACCACTGTGGAGAATGTCCATTATAGAGTCCAAACTAAAGAGCTAATCCACAGAGATGATGTATCTGGTCTTCTAGATAGTTCTTTTTGTAGATGCCATTATTTTGATATCTTTAACCCCTGGAGCATTTCAAAGTCTCTTAAATGAGAGCCATAATTACTCTTAAAGTGTTTTCCCATTTAGGAATAACTAAGTACTTAAAGAGTACTTCATTAGACTGTAATTTGCAGTTGGTTGAGTAATTCATGGAGCTCATCTGTTGGTACATACGTTTGGTACAGACACTATAGGCAGTTGATGAGGTCTAGAGTTGTACAAGAGGAGAGTGAATTGGATTGCCTTTGGGACATTGCATATTTCTTTGACTGATCCTAGAAATGGAGGGGCCTCTTTTTTTTTTTTTTAAACATTGTTAATCTTCTGGTGGTGTGTGTCTGTGAGTCATGGAACACTATAGTCTATGAAGAGTTGAAGTTGAGGAGCATCCAAAGGGCAATGGAGAGTATGGTGCATGGTGAATGTGAGGATTCTACAACACATTGCAAATCCAACTATGCAGTAGAAATTGTGTAAAAAATGTCAGAGAAATGTATGGCCAGAAAAAGAAAAGGTAGGCTATATTCATAGTAAGAGTGAGAGATAATTGATAGCTATCACTTAGTGCATGCTTTTGATTTCAGTGCTGTCCAGAGAATCTAAAGAAGGCCCCTAGCACATTGGTTGAACAGACCAACAGATTTATTGGAAGTCAGAGATGAGAATTGTATAGTATGGTCAAGCACAAATGGGTTGGGATTTACTTCATTGAAAGCAGTACCTATGGTGATAATAGCACAGCTTTATTAGAGAATTTCTCCTATATGTCCTTTGAGACCAAGTTAATACATAATTGAAGCTAGGTAGTTCAGTGGGTAGAGTATTGGACCTGGAGTCAGAAAGACCTGAGTTCCAATTCAGCCTCGGATCTTTACTAACTATCTAACCCTGAGCAAGTCACTTAACCTTATCTATAAAATGGGGATATAATAATAGCGCCTACCTTGTAGGGCTGTTGTGAGGGTTAAATGATATAATATTTATAAAGTACTTTGCAAATGTTAGCATATAAATAAGTGCTAGATATTATTTCTAATTGGATATTTAAATGACTAAAATTTTTCAGTCTGTAGCTCAGAGGAGTAAAAATTAATTGGATATAAACATGGAAGATTTGAATAATCACAGTATTTATTTAAACATTTAATTATTATTAGTTTTTCTTCACATTTGTTTGTTTATTTGACTTTGTGGAGACGTAAGGTGTCATTTGAGATAAGGAATGATGAAAACAATGCCAACCATCGTGTTGGTGCCCAGGAAGAGTTGTTTAAAGAAGAATACAAAGTGAAAATTATTGACAAATGACTATAAAAGAGGCCTGGTGATGAATTTTCCTGAAACCTCACTGGCCTTTCATTGAAGGAACTGGAAAAATAATCAAGAAAGGGAAAAAAAACAGAGTTGAGTAATTGACCTACCTTTGATGATATATCCAGCCTCCCTTTAATAATTGTTTTATGTGTAATCATGAACTCACCCACTCCCCCCCAAAAAGTTTGTGTCCTGGTAGCCAGTCCTATGGCGATAAACCTCTCTCTACTTAGTAGCTGTGTAGGCTTCAGGAAGTAGATATGGTCTTTTACCAAGACTGTACAGCAGACTGGATTGTCTTGCAAAAATTACACAGTCCCTTTAATAACCCAAAACTTCTCCCTGAAATATGAAGGCCAATATTTTTAACACTACTATTTTTTTGAAGATGTCATATGACCGTTATATATGCCAGGGTCTCTGAAGAATTGAAGTTAAGAATTACCCAAAAGGCAATAGAGGGTGACATGGTAGATGTGAGTAGGCTATAATCTGTTAGAAATGAAAAATTATACAGATAAAGCTTGTGAAAGGTATTATAAGAGAAATGTATGACAGAAAACAAGATGGCTGGTTAAATAGGGAGACTAAGGAATAACTATGGTCTCCAATTCCAGCTTTGTAGCGCTTGTCACTGGCTGTGCTCCCTTGGCGTAGCTTTTAAGAACCCAAGGTTAAAAAGCCTAACCCTTTGTCTCAGTGATCCCGCTGTTAGAAGTAAACCCCAAGGACACCAAAGGACAAAGAAAGGTCCAATATACCACGGAATATTCATAGCAGCTTTTTTTAAAGGACTGGAAACAAAGTAGTTGATTAACAATGTCTAAACAAATTGTGGGACATGAATATAGTGGAGTATTACTAAAGTGTAAAAGGTGATGAATATGAAGAATTCAAAAAAAGCACAGGAAGATTTAGATGAACTGAGTGAAGTAAGCAGAACCAAGATAATATTAATGGTTTTAAGCTGCTAAAGCTTAAAACTATAGTAGGATTTTTGGGATGCCCTGTATAGGATGACTACAATGTAAATGGAAAGAACAAAAAACTGAACTGAATTGTATACTTCATAATACATCAGTTTGTGTTGTCTCCCCATTAGGACGTGAGCTTTTTGGGAACTGTATTATTTGTATCCTCGACAATTAGCATACTATTTCCCACATAAATTCATCCATATATAATTTTAATGATAAAGTTATCCTTAAAGAAGAGATGATAAAATGTGCCATCTTCTTCGCAGATGTAGAACAGTGTATACATACATTTATATGTATGTGTGTATATGTGTGTGCATATGAATACACATACAGATATATACACACACATACAGAGAGAGCGAGTCAGATTTGGTTGAAGTGTTGGTGAGGTTTGCTGAACTGTTTTATTTTCTTCCCTTTTATTCATTACATAGGATAGGTGGACTTCTAGACATGGAGGGGAGGGGGCCAAAAGACACTTTGGAAATGGAGGTGAAATATATATAAACAAATGATATAACAAGGAAAATAAAGGGAAAAATAGTATTACCTCCACACTACAATGCTTAGGTATAGCTTCTTATTAATTAATAGTAAAATGTTGGGTTTAATTTCCAGAATAGAAATTGCAATTTAAATCCATTTCATTAATTCAATGAACCTATTAATTCAACAGGTTTTTAAAATTGTGTACTTTTTTGTTGTTTATTCTTAAATCAGCATTTTCAACTTTTTAAAAATAAATTATATTCATTATTCTTTTAAAGCTCAGAATCACTTTTCTTTTTTCTACATTTGCCCAGTTGACAGTTTCTACTTAAACACTTTAAAGACAAGTTAGAGAGAATCCTTTAGGCATAGAAGTTCTAGTTTCTCCTACTGACTAGGTTTATGACTGGTAAATCATCTCCTTTCTCTTGGTCTGTTGAAACCTTGCCTATCTAAAGTCATGAACATAATGAGATGGAGAATGGCTGGAGGATCCCTCACCAGTGCTTGGGGCTGTGATTCTGTGACTTAGATTTATAAGCATTCTTGGGGTTGCAGATGGATGAGTAAAGGTTAATTAATGTCAGTGATAGTAGTTTTCAAATACTATCAGGTTTGTTGTACAGAATAATTAGTGCAAAAATGCTGTTGCCCAGTGTGACAAAATAGCTTTGAAATGAAAGCACATCTTTTTGGGAGGCCCCTGATGCTGTACACACAGGCTAAAAGAAAATGTTCTTTTCAAGTAAAGGATAAAATTGGTACCCAGTACCAATCTACCAAATTTGTTAAGTCCCTATTAAAGTCATTTTTAGGCAGTACACAGTAGCCTGGCATTGGTTAGTTAAGTTTTTCAGACTTCACATTGGGTGGACAATGCAGCAATGTTTCCAGGTTGGCCCTGCCATGAAGGAAGAAGTGGGATGTATGGTGAGGTCTGTGAAGGGATAGGGATGTGGCATGTATGGCCCGTTCTGATTGGCATTTCTTTTGTCCTCCTCAAGTGTTGTAAATTTCACTGCAAAAAAGTTACTGGCTGAAAACTTCATTAGATTTTTGAGGACTGTTGTGCTCTTTTCAGCATTAGTTTCAGGGCAGAGAACTTTATTTAGTAGACTGTGAGCCAGGGAGAGGATTAGAGTGAATGGTTTATAATAGTATTTTATGGTAGCTTAGATTTAAAGCATTTAAACTTTTGATGCCACTACTATTTGCTCATGATTTTGCCTATTCTAAATTATTGTATTCCTAAGGATTTCCTTTCTCATTCCAAATAGCAGCTGTTTAAAATCATTTACTTTCTCCTTAAGCCACTAACTGCCTCCCTGCTTACAGCAAATAGTCTCTAGCTTCACTGAGCTTGAGGCTATCTAATGGGAGTTTGCCCAGTTCCCCTCCTCCATTCCTCAAAATTTGTGAGCATTGTTACCCATTTTTTCCTACTGTCTCAGGAAAAGGCATCTCAAATCCAGCTACTGTGTATCCTTTTCTGGGACCTTATTCCAGCGATCATTTCTCCTTCCCATGTATCTTAAATTTTCTTTCTTTTGAAAAAAAAAATTATTTTGTTTTAATCAGCCAAGATCCACATTCCCATTCTTCCCCTAACACTCCCACGCCTCACCCCACATCCCTCATCCCCTGCCCCACACCTAATTGGAGTTCCAGAAAAAGACAGGACTGGATATGTAGATTTGGTAGAAATATGCATTAGAGATAACTGAACGCTTGGGAGCAGATTAGCTTTGCTGAGAGCCTAGAGACAGCTCCAAGGTATACCTGTGCTTGGTGGTAGAACATAGAATGAGAAGAAGCAGTAAGATAGGGCAGAGAGGTGGTGAGTAGTGTTAAAAGAGGAAGAAAAGTCAAGAAGGGTGAGGGCTTTTTTTATTAGAAAAGGTTATTGGTCATCTTGGAGTAAACAGTTTCAGATGTGTTTGTGTCCAGTTTCTAGACTTGAAAGCCAGATTGCAGGAGGTTGGAAAATGAGTCGGAGGTAAAGAAGCAAAGGCAACAAATGTAACTTTTTTTTTTTTTAGGAATTTGACTGTGAAAGGGGATATGATAGTGCAATAGCTTCAAGTGTGCTGGGGGTGAGAGTGAAGGGTTCTTAAAGCTGCACTTATAAGGAATAGGGAAGAAGCCAGTGAATAAGACGAGAGTGAAGGTGAAAGAGATGAGGGGATTGACAGGGCAAGGTCGTGGAGGAGTTGGTGTTGACAAAGAAAAGGGCCCACACAGAGATTGGAATGAAGGAGAAAGTGGACTTGATTTGGAGGTTTTTAAAATGGTGGAGAGGGAACTCAGAGTGGATGAGCTTGTTTTCTCAGTATAGTAGAAGGTGAGGTCCTCTTCTGGGAGACTTTTAGAATGCTTCCAAACGTCATTCCATTTTGATATGACCTTCCTGTGTGTATTCTCCATTGAGATGAATTGACTGGCGGCCTATTCTAAAACACTCAATATTCCATATTTCCTTTGTGTCTCCCTTCTCATACTCCAGCTCTTGACATCATCTCTAGCGTTCTTCAAGAATCAACTCACATGCCCCCTCCCACACGAGGCTTTTGCTGAACACTTTAAAGCTTACAAAAAATTGTCCTGTGAAATTGGTTGTATACGTACTGTTATTCCTTAAAGAAGCTAAATAACTTACCGATGGTCACGGCACTGGGAACTGTGAGATTTGAAAGCGCACAATCTGATTTCAATAACCTGCTTGGCTGTCTTTACCCTGCTTTATTTGCTATCCAGACTCTGCAAAGACATGTGCAATGAATGTCTCCCAACTAGGAGTACTAACACTGCTGTCATTCTTAAATATTTTCTCCTTGTTTTATTTTCGACTCTTCCTTTTTCCTCACCATTCATTTCTAGCCAATCAGTTCCCAAGTTCTGTGGATTCTGCTTTCATAACACCTGATATCTACTCCCTTTCATTTCCCATTATCACCACTCTTAACAAAAGTCCTCCTTACCATGTTCCAGAACTGTTACAGTTTAATTTCTTTCATTCTACTTCCAGCTGTCCATGGGGGAAAAATAGAACGCCCTTGTAACAAGTATTTATGGTCCAGCAAAGTAAACTCTCACATTAGCCATATCCACAAATGTATATTTGCCTCAAGTCTGTGAGGAGGTCCTCTGCATCTGTGTTTGTCTTTTTATTGATCAGAGTTCTTTATTCTTCTGAAGTTTGTCTTCACAGTTAATTGTATAAATTAGTTTCCTGATTCTGCTCACTTTATTCTGCATCAGTCCTTACAAATCTTCCCAGGTTTTTCTAAAACCATCTCTTTTGTCATCCCTTGTCTTGTAGCCCAGTAGAATTGTTACATAATGCATTTATCTATTCTCCAATGGGCACTGCTTTTCAGTTCACTACAAAAGGAGTTTCTATAAATATTTGAGCGTCTGTATATGTGTCCTTTTCCTCTTTTTAAAATCTCTTTAGGGCATCATCTAAACTCTATTTCTTCCAGATTGTTTCCCAGCAGTTTTTGCTGGATAGTGAGATCTTACACCCAGTAGCTGGGGTCTTTGGGTTTATCGAACACTAGATTTTACTAGATTTGTTTTCTTTTATAAATTGTGTACTTAACGTGTTCAATGATTGATGGCTCTAGTTTAAACTAGTACCAAATTATTTTGATGATTATGCTTTGTTGTATAGTTTGCAATTTGGTATTACTTAAAGGCCCACTTCCTTTTCACTTTTTTTCAGTTGTTTTCCTTTAGATTCTTGACCTTTGTTTTTCCTAATGAATTTAAACTATAATTTCTAAGAAAATTATGGTGCTTTAGGAGAATTGGCTAATTATTTCATTTTGCGAGTTCGTGTATGAAAATATTTCATTGTTCTGTTTGTTTTTATTTAGGCTCTGGAATTCTCCTGTTTATATTCCATGCAAACTTTTTTGGTAAGGAAGTCATTGCTCGACTTTGTGGACCGTGTAGTGTACAAGCTGTAGTTCTGAATGACAAGTTTCAACTTCCTGTATTTCTGGTAAGATCTGTGCGTATGTAACTGAATTAAATTGCATTTTTTGGTCTTTCTAATATCATTTTGTAGGAGTTATAGGCATCATGATATTGTTTAATACTGAAGGACACATTTTTTCCATTTTACAATGTCAATCAGATTCCTTAATTAACAGAAATATGTATAGTAAACCCTTGGTTAAGTATTATTCAAGGGATGAGTAATCATCATTAAATCAGAAAAATTGAATTAAATACAAAATCCTGATCGTTTTAGCTTTATTAAAAACACTTCTTTTAATATGTTAGTCCAAAGTTCAACCTTAGCAAATAGTGTGATGAAAATAATTGGTAATTCTTTAATAACCATTTAGTACTACAGGGTAATCATGGTAGAGATGTAGATGGCCTAGAAAACTGACTAAATCTATGCTAAACCCAAAACATTTCTTCCCCTTTGCCCCTCTTCTCAGTAAATCTCTGATAAGAAGTTGCTTTCTAATCATTTGGTTATTCTCATAAATACCTGGGAGCCAAAACTCCCAAATGACATTTATTTTATGGTTCTGGTAATGTGAAGTTTTGCCAGTCTTGAAATATTTTGGCAAAGGACTTCAGTTATGACTATCACCATGAAAATATGGTGCATGTGCATTGCTCATAACTTCAAATAAAGCTCCAAGATAGTTCTGCTTCATGACTTTTCTGAAGTATCTTCAGTGTGATAAACTTGAATGTTTCTCTTTGATCTAACCCCTGGGTTTCAATCATAATGGAATCGTGCTCTCCTCTGAGTCATTAAAAGCTACATTAATAGATTTTTATTGATTTGTTTTATAGTCCTGGCATACATGAGGTTGTTTTCATATATGTTCTGATATTCTTTGGTTGCCTTCTAGGATAGCCATTTTGTTTATTCCTTCAGTCCTGTTGCAGGCCTCAATAAACTTTTTATACGCTTGACAGAAGCACCATCTGCCAAGGTAAAAGATCTTCTTCTAGCCAAATCAGAATCTCTTTTTCAATGTTTAAGCATGATTTTCAACCTATTTTGAAATTGTCAGTTTCACTTTCCATTTCCACATCTATCCCTGTTACCAAAAGGGCTAACAAGATAAGTTTGCCAAGTTAGTGAAATTGCTTGTTTGTATAATGAGATATTGAAAACCTAGTAGTAGAGGCATTCCAGGTATACCAGCCATAATCAATTTCTGGAAAATTAACATTAAATGAAACACTTTTGGGATAGATGCAGTGTTATGGTTTTTTGCTCAAAGGATTATTGAATTATATTACAAGCAGAGTTTTGTAACATGATACTGTTGATTTATACTTGCTGAATGATGTAGTTACGTACAGTGTGCCTGTTTATTTTTCTCCATGATGTGTTTTTCTCTTTGAGAGAGAGCAAATAGTTATTTATATTAAACAATGACAATTTTATCTTTCTTTTCATAGGTAAAATTGCTTATAGGTGCATACAGAGTACAATTGCAGTGACCAAAAAAAGGCAATTATAAGGATTGCAATGAAGTTGTTTTTGAACCTGATACTGGTTACTTCAGTCTGATAAAGCAGTTTGGAATACTTACTTCTGGCACATCAACACTTTCAAAACATTATTATGCTACCTTTCTTTTAAAAGTTTTTTTCTGCAACAGCTTGCTGATTATTACCTGTCATTTGGTATGTTTACTGCGGGGGGTGAGGTGGGGTGGGGAATGATGACACAGGGTTATCTGATATTTTGTACATTATAGGTGTAAGTATTTGTGCCATTACCTTAAATATCAACTTCCTTTATTATATCCAGACTGCATATTTTAGCTTTTCCACAATGTGGAATGGTGCATATAATAATTATTTAAGAAAATTAGATGAAAGATTTTTTTTAATCCTGAAATTTTCTACTAGTCTTAATGTTTCTATGTTTAAAAATGAAGTGTAAACCTGTCACATGCATAGACCTAGGGAAGTATGTTACACTTGAAAGTTGCTGCTTCACTTTTGATGGCTAGACTCTGAGTCACTAAAGATCTAAATAAAAATTAGACCTGTTATCTTAGGTGTTTCTCTAGGCAGAGTGGTAGGCATGTTTAAAAACAGGTCATATTCTAAATTTATATAGAAAGCATGGAAAAAATTAACTGGGCTTAGCTGGTTCAGGTTACTCTGTTATAACAGATCACAAGCATAAAGGTTATAGTGAAGATTAATTCCATAAACTTAAAGTTATGCTTTATTCATGTATAGTAATGTATTGAAAGATATTTAGATGATAAATTGGGATGCTTATAGACAAACCAAGAATAGTATTGACCAGATTTGGGGTATTATGAACCTTTTAAAGGGATATAATTTAACTCTGTGTTTCAAACATACTTAGGTAACTTTTGTTACCTTTATTTGAGATATTATCTTTGTTCAGTTACTTTAATCAGAAAAATTTTTTAATTCAATTGGAAACATTTTAAAATCTCAACTGTGCCTTGCTGTTCTGGTTGCTCCATGGAATTTAGATACCACAATGTGCCTCTATGCTTAAATACTGCTTAATGCTCACTGTTAAAATGGTGTGATTATATTATAAAATACTCCTTTAAGAACTGATGTTTTACAACCACTAATGAATCTATTTCATTTTAAGTTGTGGGAAAACAAATGAAAGATTTGTCCTTTTTTTTTTCCTTAGCTCTAGACTAGTTTCTGCAGTAGCAAACTACTATAGTTTTAATGAAATGTATTTCAATTTTTTGGAATGTCACATTATGCTAAATAAAATGAGAAGAACAACTTACTTTTATCCATTGTTACTTTTCATCCAACTATTGCCTTTCTATCCCATATTTTGTTTTTACCAGAATATGTGCTGATAATTCTTTGCAGTTTCAACAAAAATATTTATTACTATTCATATATCTTAGGACAACAGCAAATAATGATGGATGGTGATGGTGCCCTAGCCCCATTATCTCCTGACCTATAGGAGAATGCTAGACTTCAAATCTTATTTTTGTTACTTAGTAGTTGTATAGGTAAATCACTTAATCCCAGTAAGTCAGGGGTTTCTTAACCTTGAATGTTGAGGACTCCTTTGGCAGTCTGGTAAAGACCGTGCACCCCTCAGAATAGTTTTTGAATTTGTAAAATAAAATAGGATTATCAAGGAAGCTGATTGTACTGAATTAGAGACCTCAGATTAAGAGGTTCTAAGTTCTAAGCCTGTTTATCTGTAAAATGGGGATAATAACACTTTAGGAGGTGAGTGTACTCAGTGAGATAAAGTGCTTTTTACCAACCTTAAGATACTCTATAGATGTCACTTTTCTTGGAGGGGGCACAGTAAGGAAGGGGCATCTCCCCTAAGCCTCGGTGACCTACTGAAGGTTTAGGCTCCTTAAGTATGAGAATCAGAATCAGCTCCTGCCCCTCCCAGAACAGACCTGAGGAGTCAGTCTACTCAGCAAGTATTTATCAAGCACTTATTACTGTAGCGTAGTGCCACACATGGTGATAAACACTTGGGAAATGAAGAAGAGCAAAAACTCTCCCTCCCCCTTGAGGAATTCACCTTCTAAGGTGTACATTTATAGTGTCCATGTATATGTATATCTTGCATGTACATATCCATCTCTCCCATTTCAAGGATGTCAAAGATCCTTGATACTTGACAGAGAAGAGGTAGAGAGAAGGTATTCTCAGTGTCAAGTTTTAGCAAGTAGAGAAGACTGAAAGGGCCTCCTATGGAAGGTGAATTTTGGGTTGAGTCTTGAAGGAAGTCAGTGAAAATAAGAGGATGAGATGAGGCAGAGCATTGTAGGCATGGGGACAACATTGTAGGCCAGTGTGGTAGAATCATGGACTGTATGAAGGGAAATAGAGTGTAATGGGCTAGGTTATGAAGGACTTTCCCTTCCAAACAGTAGTTTTATATTTGATCGTGGAGGTAACAGGGAGCCTGGAGTTCATGTAGCTCAGTGCACACATCTTTGCTTTAGAGATGTATTGGAGTGGGGAGAGGCATAAGGCAGAGAGAACCATCAGAAAAGTAGAATAGTCCAGGTAAGAAGTAATGAGGGTCTGTGCTAGAGTAGAGAGAACAAAGTGCATACGAGATATATTGTGAAGTTAGAAACAAGATTTGACAGCAGATTGGATATGAAAGTTAGGGTTCATGGGGAATTCAAGAATGACACTTAACATGGTGAACCTGGGCGAGTGGGAGGAGAGTGGTGCCCTTCGCAGTAACAGGGACATTGTGAAGAGAGGAGGGGAAGAGGTAATTTGTTATGTTTTTGTACTTGTTAAATTTGACGTGCTTTCAGGTTATCCAGATTGAGATGTCCAAGAGGCAGTTGCTAATGAGGTGCCGCAATTCATGAGAGAGACCAGAGATACACATATCTGGGAATCATCTGCATAGAGACGATAAAGCCATGGTGCATCACTGAGGAGGAGGTTACCAAGTGAGAATAGTATACGAGAAAAAAAGGCACACTACTGAGCCTTAGGAAATAGTCTATGACTAGGAGAAATGATGTGGATGCAGTTTCTCAACAAACATTTTAAAAAAATATTTCATTGATGCTTCTTCAACAGACAATAAGTACTTACGTGTACAAAGTCAAAAATGGAACATTCCTTGACCTCAGAGAACTTACATTCTAATGACACGTGTACCCCAAAACAAAGAACAATAAAGATCCAAGAAGTAGAAATGGGAAAAGAAGGCATGGGGAAAACATTAATGCACATGTCCCCCAAAGTATTGAATTAGTCCAACCTACTTTGAAAATTGAGTTTATGAAGGAGAATAGTATGAAATAAGACAGAAAGTTAACTGTGAGTCAGAGTCAGTAAGCATTTTTTCAGCCCCTACTATGTGCCAGAACCTTTGCTAAGCCATGGGGATACAAAGAAAGGCATAAATCAGTGCCTGCCCTCAAGGAGCTGACTTTCTAATGGGGAAGACAATATATAGAAACATGAAAAGCTGGGGGGAGAAGGAGGAGATATGTGAAGGGAGGAGTGACTGAGGTAAGAGGGAGGTTACCTACTCCAGGAGGCATGATGAAGTCATTCAGCCTGGTGGGGAATGAGAATTCCCTGAGTGACCTCCTTAAAAGGTGGAGAATCAAGGAGGAGCAAACTAGGGAGTGGGAGGGGGACCAAGGGGCAGGGACTATTTAGGAAGTGTGAGTTTGCAAGTTGATTCCATCTTCCAGAATGATGATTTTCTGGGATTATGTGAAGTCCAAGAAAGCAGCTGATTGGGAAATGAACCCTCATTATGGAACCACCTCTTAAGTTGACATGGCGAGCCTACTCTTCAATGAAATTGACAAAAGGTGATGGGGGGCAAAAGATTACCTTAAATTTCAAATAAGTATTTTTGGGAATGCACACTTTAATGATGGCATTATTCTAAGTAAGATTTTCCTCTTTAGATCTTTACCTGTTACAAAAACACTTTTCATTGAATGTTATCAAAAATTTGCTTTTGTCTACATCACTGGGTTTGCAGTACTTGCATTCTAACATTCTTCTCTCCTTCCTACTTATGTTGCCAAACAGGGATGTAATGTGTGTGTGCTGCAGAGGCAGCAGGACAAGGTAGATAGAGTTCAAGCCCTAGCTCCAACATACTGGCTATATAGTGCTGGGAAAACATCTTCATCTTTCAGTGCCCCAGGTGATATGGACTGCCCTAGACAGAATATCTGCAGATCTACAGTGGGAGTCTTCATGTTGGAAGTGCCCTATGTCAGAGGAATCACAAGTCTGATCCCCAAAAAGGAAAGGTCTATACTAGGGGGAATCAACCCGCAAATATTTATTAAACTACACTATACCAGCTGCTGGAAATATGGAGACAGAAACCAAACAGGCCTCTGGGCATATACATTTTTTTCTAGTGAAATCACATCTAAACTTGAGAGTACATACAAAATATAAACAAGGGATTGGACCTCCATTTTGCTTCTGATTTAGCCTAGGATCAGAAAATTTATTAACATTTTAATAAGCTCTTCAGATAAAACCTTTAAAAAAAAAAGACTGAATACATGAAGAAGTCCACCGAGCTGCAGGCAATATTTAAATAGGCCAGAATTGACCTCCCCCCCCCCCCTGCCCTGCCCCACCCCATGCTTTGTGATAAGATTAACTCATTGACATAAGGAAAGAGCCTTATTTACTGTTTCCAGTTGCTTTTGCAAAAATAAATCATTAGGAGAAAAAGCTGAGAAATGACAGAAAAATGCAGGGTGGAGAATAAAATACAAATGGAGATAAATGTAACAAAAGTAGAAAGCACAGACTAGTGAATGACATTAGAAATAAAGACTTGAAGGGCCTAGTGACCACTAGTTTTCTTGGCTGTTCAGAACTCCAGGAGACAAAGGGAGGGGCTGTGGGGAAGGAGACAAGGTGGAACATGCCTTTGATCTTATAGGGGCCTTTCCAAGTCTTGATTCCTCAAGCTACAGGATAATTTTATGGCTTTTCCAGAAAATTTTCCCTATAGTATATCCAAATTTTATAGTCCTAATGATTTTGTTGAATCCAAAAGGTATGGTTGGTTTTCTAACTCTTACATTTCCAGATTGTTCTCTAGAAAAATTATGTGCATGTATAGATTCACTCAGTCTTAAGAGTAGCAGTTTCTCCATACCCTGCCAACATTGAACTGTCATTTCAATTGAACAAGTGTAAAACAATCATCATAAATAGGTGGTGTGAAGGGCTCAGAAACCACCTCAGCTAACAATTTCTTTTCGAATTAAGATGGCAAAGGGCAGTACTAGATTATAAGTATGAACTGAACTTGCGTAGAAGTTCTATTTCACTACCTCTCAAAACAGAGAAAAGTAACCAAAACATAGCAGAAGCATTTGTAGGTGAAACTAGAAGAACCGCTAGATAGACTTGAATTGGGACAGACCTTGTAAATGTCATTCATGATGGGGCAAACACCATATGTGTTTGCCATATCACAATCTCCATATATTTATATAGCTAATACTTACAAAGTGCTTTATGAACATTCTTTGTTTTGATTATAACTATGATTTAGGTATTACAAGTATTATTTCCGTCTTAATAAATGTAGGAATTGAGGCTCGAGGGCAAATTTATTTTCTATACACTTAAGTGGAGAGGTAGACTATGTGATGATGTCATGAAATTAATATCAGGAAAGGGATTGAACTTGATTTGATATAAACAGTATAAAGCCCTGCTGAAAGAATAAACTTTTAAAAAGACTTAGTAATCTATTTTTTAAAATAGAAATGGAAAGCAGCTACTAACAGACTAATTTATTTTCTCATTCTCTATGATATCTTTATGAGAATGGTGTAAACACAAACATTGGGTGTCCTTACAAACAAAAGGACGGGCAGGTAGACTTTTAAAAGTTTTGGGGGGATGGGTGGGGCAAAACATCTTTAAGGTCAAACAGTGGACTATTGATTTTTTTAAAAGCATGTGACAGAAAAATTTACAAGACCAAAGATCCCCCATCCAACAAGGTATTTCCCTCTTCTCAAATTATACAAGTTTCCTCTGAAATAGGACCATGGAAATAATTTTGTTCAACTGTTTATTGACTGCTAATATCAATTGAGACATGAAATAGGGAGACATGATAACCAAAAGGTGTTTTTTATTATAGATTATCTATGGATGGATGGTAACTTTTACAAATACAAATACTGGCAGGTTGACATTTTAATAATTTGTTTCCAAGGCCTCAAATCTATAGACATCAGGTAAAACACACACATTGGAAAAACAGATATTATTCAGATCAGGACATTCAGTTATAAAGGTAGCATATGTATTAGCAAATAGAATGTTGGGTTCTATGTATTAATATAATGAAGTGAAGCCAAAATTATTGCAGCTACTAGCTGATGTTGGGAAACCCATCATATGTGGGCTTCATTTTCCTTCTCTATAAAATGAGGGGGCATGGATTATATGATTTTTAAGGTCACTTCTAATTCTAAATCTGATCCAGTGAATTGGATAACAATCTTCTCATGGTCGTAAGCTGCTTGCTGCCAACAAAAGCCCAACCTTTCAACAGTTATTCTGGTGATGCTATAAACCTGGAAATCATGACAGACCACAATCTTAGAAAAATTGCCGGTAACCTAAAGGAAATGGTGGGTCCACCTATAGTAAGTTAGCAGCAATGTTTTCTGTGCTAAAAGGGATAACAGGTGGCCAGTTTGAACAGTGTATTGGAACCATGGAATATTAAACCATAGGAAGGCTTGCAGTCTGTTGGGTGGTTACTCTGGAGGATTTACCAAAAGATGTGGAAAAGAATCACAAGATAAGGCATGGACACCTTGTGACTTACAACCGAGACTAATGAACACTCAGATCTACTTAAAGTCACCCACATTTTCCATTAAAACTGAGATATATCACAAAGATCATTTACACAAATGGAAATTTTTTCAGCAAATGATGTGAGATAAGTTATTCATTATACAAATATCTAAACACATGGTTAATTCTTCTTGAAAGATTCCTTCCTCCTATATTCTGTAATCTTGGAATTATTTTTTTTAAAAACTATCTTCAATACACTTGGATCTTCTATGCATTGTGGTTCTATTTTCATTACCAGCAGTGGTTTTGCCTCCCAATATCATACTGACTTAACATGTCTATAGGAATTTCTTGCTCCTAAGTTGGAAAAAAATTCACTAGTAAATCTGTCTGACCATTTGCCTTTTACAAGATGTTCTGCTAATAAGATCTCCATTGACTTTTTTAAAACATTTTTATTTAAAGTTTTGAGTTCCAATTTCCATCCCTTTCCCTCCTTCTCTCCCCCCTCCCCAAGATGGTAAGCAATCAGATATATGTTAGACGTGTGCAGTTATGTAAGATGTTTCCATATTAGTCAATTTGCATAAGACTCAAATAAAAGGAAAAAAGTGAAAAATAGCATCCTTCAGTCTGTATTCAAACAATATCAGTTCTTTCTCTGCAGGCAGATAGTATGTTTCAGAATTAGTTCTTTGGGATTGTCTTAGATCATCTATTACATTGCTTGGAATAGCCAAGTCATTCGTAGTTCTTCATTAAACAATATTGCTTTTGATGTATTCAATGTTCTCCTGGTTCTGTTCACTTCACTATGCATCAGTTCATGCAAGTCTTTCCAGGTTTTTCTGAAAGCATCCTACTTGTCATTTCTTACAGCACAATAATATTCCATTATAATCATATACCACAGCTTATTTAGGCACTCCCCAATTAACAGAATTCTAATTCTTAGCCACCACAAAAATAGCTGCTATAAATATTTTTGTTAAATAGGTCCATTTCTCTATTTAAATCTCTTTGGGATAACAGGTCTAGTAGTGGTATTGCTAGGTCAAAGGGCGTGCACAGTTTGATTGCACTTTAGAGTTCCAATTTGCTCTCCAGAATGTTTGAATCAGTTCACAACTCTAACAACAATGCATTAGGTTTCCACTTTTCTCACATCCCCTCCACCATCCAACATTTTCCTTTTTTGTCATATTAGCCAATCTGATAAGTGGGAAGTGGTCCCTCAGAATTGTTTTAATTTGCATTTCTCTGATCAATAGTGATTGACATTATTTTTTTCATATGACTGGAGATAAGCTTTGATTTCTTTGTTTGAAAACTGCCTGTTCACATCCTTTGACCATTTATCAGTTCAAGAATGGCTTGTATTTTTATAAATTTGACTTAGTTCTCTATATATTTGAGAAAAATGGCCTTTTTCAGAGATACTTGTTCCAAAAAAATTTCCTGAGTTTCCTGCTTTCCTTTGGTTGCATTGGTTTTGTTTGTGCAACAACTTTAATTTTATATAATCAAAATTATCTATTTTGCATTTGTAATGCTCTCTGTTACCTTCTTTGTACCTAAATTCTCCCCTTAACCATAAATGTGACACATAAACTATTCCATGTTCTCTTAATTTGCTTATGGTGTCAACCCATATGTCATCTACCCATTTTGACTTTATCTTGGGGATGTTGGTCTATACTTAGTTTCTGCTACAGTTTTCCAGCTTTGCCAGCAGATTTTGTTAAATAATGAGTTTCTGTTCCAAAAGCTTGGCTCTTTGGCTTTATCGTATGCTAGATTATTATGGTCATTTACTATAATGTAATTTGTACCTGCTCTAGTCCACTGATCCACCACTTTTTCTTAGCCAGTACCAGATTGTTTTGATAATCCCACTTTATAATATACAGTTTGAGATCTGGTACCACCTTCTTTCGTATTTATTTTATTGATTCCTTTTATATCCTTCCAGATGAATTTTGTTATTATCTTGTAACTATATGATAATTTTTGATTGATATGACACTGAATAAATTTAGGTGGAATTGTCATTTTTATATTGGCTTGGCCTACCCATGAGCAATTAATATTGTTCCAGTTGTTTAGATCTATTTTATTTATGTGAAGTGTTCTGTAGTTATGTTCATATAGTTCCTGGGTTTGTCTTGGCAGGTAGACTCCCAAGTATTTTACATTGTCTACAGTAATTTTAAATGGAATTTCTTTCTGTCTCTAACTGCCGGGCTTTGTTGGTAATATATAGAAATGTTAATGATTTATGTGGGTTTATTTTGTATTCTGCAACTTTGCTGAAGAAGTTTTATTTGTTGTTGATTCTCTAGGATTTTCTAAATATAACATCTGCAGTGATAGTTGTTTCCTCATTGCCAATTCTAATTCCTTTCATTTCTTTATCTTCTCTTTTTGCTATACCCAACATTGCTAGTACAATATTAAATAATAGACGTGCTTCCTTGCTTCACCCCTTTACAGATAATGCATGCTGATGGTTTTAGATAAATATTATTTAAAGGTAAGCTCCATTTATTCCTATACTCTCCAGTGTCTTTAATAGGAATGGTTGCTGTATTTTGTCAAAGGCTCTTTCTGCATTTATTGAGATAGTTATGCTGAAAGTTTTCCTAATATTGAACCAGCCCTGAATTCCTGGTATAAATCCCACCTGGTCATATATGTATGATTCTTGAGACATATTACTGCTTTCTGTGATATATTATTGTTTTCTGCATCAATAATTATTTAATTGGTCTATAATTTTCTTTGTTTTGGCTCTTCCTGGTTTGGGTATCAGCTCCATATTTGTGTCATAAAAGGAATTTGTAGTACTCCTTTGATTATTTTTTCAAATAATTTATAAAATATTGGGATTGTTCTTTAAATGTTTGGCATAATTCTCTTGTGAATCCATATGGTCCTGGGGATTTTTTCTCACATTGCTGGCTTGTTCAATTTCTTTTTCTAATACTGGGTTATTTAAATGTTTTATTTCTTTTAATCTGGGTAATTTATATTTTTGTAGATATTCATCCATTTCATTTGGATTGTCAAATTTATATAATTGGGTAAAATAGCTCCTAACAATTTTCTTAAATTTTCTCATTAGTGGTACCCTTTTCATTTTTTATTACTAGTAATTTGGTTTTCATTTTTTAAGTCAGATTAACCAATGGTTTATTTTTTTTTCATAAAATCAGCTTCTAGTTTTATTAGTTGGATGGCGTTACTTTCAGTTTTATTCATCTCTCCTTTGGTTTTCAGGATTTCCAATTTGGTGTTTAATTGGGGATTTTTGTTCTCTTCTAGTTTTTTTTTTTTTTTCAGTTACATGCCTAATTCATTCACCTGCTTTTTCTCTATTTTATTGATGTAAGCAATTAAATATAAATTCTCCCATACATACTGCTTTGGATGAATCCCATAAATTTTGGTATGTCTCGTTGTTGTCATTTTCCTTAATGAAATTATCAATTGTTTCTATGATTTGTTCTTTGATCCACTTGTTTTTTAGGACTAGATTATTTAATTTCAAATTAAATTTTAATCTCCGTAAAAAAAAATAAACCAAAAGGACCTCGTGTACAAGAGTATTTGTAGTGGCTCTTTTCTGGGGGCAGATTTAAAAAATGAGAGGATGCTCATCAGTTGGGGAATGGCTGAACAGGTTGTGTGTGGTGTATAATTATGGGGGGAATACTATTGCACTCTAAGAAATGATGAACAAGATGTTTCAGAAAAACCTGGAAAGACTTGCTTGGGCTGATGCAAAGTGAAATGTACTGCGTTCAAAGTAACAGCAACATTGTAATATGATCAGCTGTGAATGACTTAGCTAATCTTAGTAATTACAGTGATCCAAGACAACTCTGAAGGACCTATGATGAAAAACCTATCCATCCCCAGAAAAAGAACTGATGGTTTCTGAATACAGATTGAAGCATCCTTTATTTTTTGGGGGGTGGGGGTGGGTGTCTATGTTTTCTTTCACAACATGACTGTTATGGATGTTTTAATGCAAAACCATTGACTACACATGTATAACCTATATTGAATTGTTTGCCTTCTCAATGGGGGGTGGGGGAGAATTTGAAATTCAAAAGTTTTAAAAAAACATGTTAAAAGCTGTTTTTACACGTAACTGGGGGAAAATAAATGACTAAATAAAAAATAAATTTTAATCTCTTTTTGCAGTATGACCTGAAAAGGGAGGCTTTACTATATCTGCTTTTCTACATTTGACTTTGAGGTTTTTGTCTTAATCATTGATCATTTTTTGTGTAGGCACCATGTACTACTGAGAAAAAGGTATATTCCTTTATTTATGGGAAAACCATTTGGTTTTCTCCAGAGATCTATCATATCTAATTTTTCTAGAATTTTATTCACCTCCTTGTCTATTTTTTTGGTTTCGGGAGGGGAAAGTTGAGGTCCCCCACTAATACAGTTTTAGTGTATTTCCTCCTATAACTCATTCAACTTCTTCAGAAATTTAGATGCTATACCATTTGGTGAATATATGTTTAGTATTGATACGACTTCATTGTCTATGGTACCTTTCAGCAAGAGTTTACTTCATCTCTTTTAATTAGATCTCGTTTTCACTTTTGCTTTGTCCGAGATCATGATTGCTACCCCTGCTTCCTTTGCTTCAGTTGAAGCATAATAGATTCTGCTCCAGCCCCTTACCTTTACCCCATATCTCTGCTTCAAATGTGTTTCTTGTAAACAGCATATCATAGGCATCTAGCTTCTAATCCTTTTAATCCATTCTACCGTCTACTTCTCTTATGGTTGAGTCCATTCCATTCACATTTATAGTTACAACTGTGTATTTCCTTCCATGCTGTTTTTTATTTTATTCTGCCCCTTAACCCCTTTTCACTTCTCACAAGTTTTACTTCTAATCACCATCTTCCCCCATATACCTTCCCTTTTGTCAGTCCCCCCTCCCATTTCTATAATCCTTGTCCTTTTTACTCTCGAATAAGCCAAGATAGATTTCTACATCCAATTGAGTGTGTTTGTTATCCCCCTTTTGAGCCAGTTTTGATGAGAATAAAGTTTGAGCTTTACCCAGCACCACCACCACTGTCCATCAATATTCTCCATTATAATAGCTTCTTCATGCCTCTTTTATCTGGGTTATCTTAAGGGCTGACAGTACAAAAAGAGCTAAAAACAAGGTTCCTGCCCAAAAGTTCATATTAGAATAGGGGAGACAACATACACACAAAAAGAATATGTAGTATAAATGGAAGGTAAATCAGAGAGAAGGGCAGCTAGAAGGCGCAGTGGTAGACTTCTGGGCCTGAAGTCTGGAAGGAAGTCAACCTCTCTGGGCTTTGTTTTCCTGTAAACTGAAGGGGTTGGACTAGCTGCCCTCTATAATCAATCTCTCTGTAAATCTATGGTGGCAGGTGAAGATGATAAGGCAGATGTCAAATCAATTGACAAAAATCATCTTGATTTCAAATGTGGCCTCAGACCTGCTAGCTGTGTAACCCTGGGCTACAGAAGGAAGTGGCAAACCATTCCAGGATCCTTGCCAAGAAAACCCCAAATGGAGTCATGAAGATTTAGACATGACTGAAATGAGTGAACAAAAATTTCAGAGGGATGGCTCTAACTGGGCATGGGGTAGTCCTCACAAGGCAAGCTTCATAGCCTTGCTTTATGTACTTGACATACCCTCTTTCTAATCTTAGTACTTTGAGATTTGAAAATTTGCTGTTTGGTTATCATTGTTAATGATCTTTTTCATTAAAACTGATTTATAGTTTCATTTTTCATTGTTCCAATGTCAATTTTATTCTCTAGCTCTAATAAACTCCCTTTGGATTTCCTTAGCACATTATTTTGTTCCTTTTAAAGTTTCTTTAAGGCTGACTGAACTTGTTTCTCTTTTTCAGCATAACTAAAAGTACCTCTAGGAATTGCTTTGGTTGCCTCTCGTACACTGTGACATTTATTTCTGGTTTGGTCACTACCTTTGAAGTTATTTTATAGAAGACATGAGTTTAGTCATAAATATATTTTCAATCTTGTCCTAATGTTCAAGTTAAAATAATGAATTTTGTATGCCTCCAAGTGCCATGTTTCCCTTGGCTCTGTTCTCAAAATGTCTGGGCCTGGAAATCAGCATAAACCTTGCTCCCAGTTGCTACTTCCAGAGTTTTCATAACTTACAATCTCTCATATCCTTCATCTGTATGCAAACTTTACCAAACATTATCAGGACTCAATGGGCACTCTTGTGGATTTGTTATCTGCCTTACAATCTTTTCCATCCTTTCACCTGCCACTATAGATTTACAGAAATTGACTGTAGAGGGCAAGTAGTCCAGTCTCTTCAAAGGAAACTCAAGCCCGGAGAGGTTGACCTTAAGACATAATTTTTGTGACTTGATTCCAAATCTAGTACTATTTTCAACCACATCAAGATCCACTGCTAAAATTACAACATTCGTCTCAAATGACCAGTCTCATGTCCATTACCTTCATCTTCATTTCATGGCTTAACATAATTTGTGGGTGAAAATTTCTTTAAAAAGATAATTGAGTTCATTTTTGACCTGGATGTCATTATCTCCAAAATTTTATATTCCTGAGAGTTCACAGCTACTCTAAAACTTACTTCCTCAGTACTTGGCCCCTTCATTTCCTACATCTGGAGAGGTGGACATTGGAGAGCTCCTCTCAGATCTATTTCATGAGAGGGCCCAGGGCAGGCAGATAACCTCCTATTTCACACCTGGCTGCAATATTTTGTGTCCTGGCTCAAGATATTCTTCATGAGGTATGGTATCTTCAAGTTAAGAGACTGACTTTTGCCTTGCTTTGTAACCCCAGCAATTAGCAGTGCCTGGAAAATAGTACTAAGCACTTAATGTTAATTGACTGACTGACCCTATCATCTTATAAATAAAATTTAGACCCCAAAGTGAATGGGTCCTTAACATGATGGTTTAAAAAAAAAAAGCAGACTCCAAATATGATCCTTTTTACACTCACTCCTACTTAAAGCTCACTCCCCCTACCAAGTTCATTGCCCTTCAACAAGCATTGATAAAATGTCTCATAAGTGCTAGGTGTGGGAGATACCAGATACTATGAAAACTAGGTTGGTTATATCTTAACCGTCTCCATCAGAATGAAGTCCTTTGGTCCCTCCCCTTCTAGTCAGTCCATCACCCAAATGCTGGTCTTCCCAGACATTTGAATCCTATGATGGCCACCACACCATAATGTCCCCTGTCCACCACCAACTTGAGATAAGCCATCGAAAAGAATTCTTTCAACTTTCTTTACTGTTCTAAAAATGTCTTCTTAATCCCTTCACCCCATAAACACTTCTAGTCCTGGGTTTTTGATCCCATCCCCTTAGTCAAAACTCTGTTCCATTTAACAATCCATTCTCCTCTTCGACCTCTCTTTTCTTGGCTCTCATAAAACACTATCACCTTGATTTAAATCAAAATTTCTCTTATTTGTGCTTATTTATTTGAAGCAAGTTCTGTCTTTCACTGGAAAATTCAATACCTTACTCTGGCTGCTTCCAATTTCTCTTCCTCCCCTTGGCCTTACAGAAATTGCTCTCTCCAAGCATTAGATAAAAAAGCCTCCCCCCCACCCCTGCCCCATGTTTTTAATCACACACCTTCCAAAATGCAGCACTACTTCTCTAATCCTCCTCCCAACACTCAAACATAAGCATACCACAGTTCTAACTTCACCCCACAGTACTTCCTATCACCTTGCCCATATTCTGCCTTTATTCTACTTCAACAATGCAATGTTTGTTATAGACAAGAGTACAAAGACAAAAGCAAAAGTCCCATGTCCCCAAGGAGGGAGAGGACCTCAATCTGTGATTTCACTGATAACAAGAAGCATTACTGCAGTTTGGTTACTTTTCTGCAAAGTGTAGACCTAGAGTAAGGTGAGGTTAAATGATTTCTCTGGTTCACATAACATAATGTATGTTATTAATGTCCCTCTCAAGAGAACATTTTAATTCTTGGCTGTTTTTGTAATATATGGTGGAAACATACTGACTATGTGACTCATAAAGTAACAAAGTTACTAAAGTTGTTTTCTCATCTGTAAAGTGAAGTTAAATAAAAACATTATTTCATAACTGCTCCCTTGAAATTTTTTGTTGTACTTTATTTTTTAAAAATCCATAAAGTTGAAAAAACTGGTTTCTCCCTGTGAATTATGTGAATCATTGTACGATGTGAAGCTGGACAATGCATCATAGGAAATTTATCACAATTTGCAGTATTAGCCTATGCTGGGAAACACTGGAAAAGATGATTTTTAAGTTCCTTTCCAGGTCCGAAGTTCCACAGTTGTCAGCTGACAGCAGAAAAAGGGGACAGAACAAAAGTGGGTAATCATTTCAGTTTTTAATAACTTTCAGATTACAATAGGCATCAAAAGGTAAAGTTGTAGGAAAACCATTTAAATAATAACTTTGGCATGAACAATTTAGGTAATTCTAAACATAACATCACATTTGTTTGTTGTAGACTCCCACCCTAGGAAATTGACAAGGGATTTTGAACTTTCCCACAACCATTTATGAGTAGCCCAAGTAAAATCGGATCTTTGCCTCCAATCATAAAGACACAAACAAGGACTACAACCAAAAGGTCAATTTTAATCTGGGGCCCATGATAGGAATGAGGGATAAAAAAGGTTCTTATATAGGCTCAGGAGATGTTTGTTTGCAAAGTTTACATAAAAACCATAATGAAGCAAGAAATTGTGATTTGGTATAGCCTTGATTCATACAAAAAAACTGAAGAGGTGCCTCTTCCTATATTTATCATAATACCATAAGTATTCTCTAGAAATCAGGTTCTTCAAATGTGGTTCATGAGGGGTCCAAAAATCAAGGGCAAACAAGAGATACTGGTGGTTTCCATCCAGAACAGAGAAGACTGGAGGAGTAGGAATGAGGGAATGGGTACTTACTCTGAATGACTGTCTTTCAGGAAGCTCATCCATGTCTGGAGACAAATGGGCAATTTCTGTGCTGCAAATCTGAATACAAGGCCAGACACTGTCTTTTGGACCTATAAGGAAAAAGTGAGGCCACTCAAAGAAAATGGGGAGAACTTCACCAAAAGAGGGTTCTGATGACAGAAGCAAAAGACAGATTTTTATTCGAAGTAATCTGAGCAAAAAAATCTAACTTTGTGCTGTGAGGGTCAGTTTTAATATTTCACCGTAAAAGCCTGCAATGCATTTTAATAAATAAAACATTTAATATTTTGGCTTATTATTAATAATTTAACATAAATGAGATTTACATTCAAGATCACTTTATCCAAAGTAACCATAAAAGAGTTAACACAGAAGAATGTGGCCCTGAGTCTATTTCCAACCTGAAAAAGAAAAAAAAAAACCTGATTAATACAGATGCACATACATACATACATATATATCTATATATATCTATCTATATATATCTATATCTATATATAGATATAGATATAGATATAGTTAAATAAAGGGATAAATTTCCTTTTAAATAGCCAGATAAGAATTTTTGTATGGAGGGGAAGATGGGGGTGTGCCAGGGGAGGGAAATAAAAAAGCTCTTTTCTACTTCAGACCTTCCCTAATTGCAAATGGAAGTGCCTTAAAACAAATGATAGACTATTTCTAAGTTCACTTTTGTCTTGTATCCCCAATACCTGGCACAGACACTTAGATAGTTAATGATTAATTGATATAAGCAATTTTCACTTTTTTTATATATATAAGCAATTTTCTAATTCAGTAAATTTACTTGTTATACAACCTGAATTTCACCATTTACCTTTTCTTGTCACCAAAAAGCTAGACTACTGTGGAATGAATGGGTGATCTCAGGTTTACTGATCAGTATATTATAAAATTCAACATTACATTTTATCTCATTGTAATGTAAAAATTCTTTCTACACAAGAATTTCAGGACTTAACTACCAGTATTTTAATTCTTAACAGAACTTTCCAGAAATAGGCATGGAGAAGGAGCACCATGTAACAGACCCACATTACAAGTAAGGAAGAAAAAAAAGTTTTACTCTTATTCCTGGAGGCAATTTTACATAATGGCTACACAGCTAGCCAAAGCTAGAAATGCCCAGGTTCAAGCCCTTCCTCTGCAGAGGGTGTATCACCCAAAGAATATCATGATAACTGTCAATGAATTTCTCAGATTTGGGGGGGGGGGGGAGGAGGGGCAGGGCAGGACAGGGAGCCATTCCAAAGCTAAACCAGATTAAATGGTAACTTTGGAAATGTTTTAACAAAATGCATTTAAAAACATCGATGACATTAATTTGTAGTTTTCTGAATGAATAAGCTGTGCCTAAGTTTCAATTTGGAATTTGACACAACTGCTCTGCAAGCTCTTCTGTTCTTCCTGCTCTAAGACTACAAAGCACCAATGAAACAACTTATGTTGTCTTTTTCCAATTTTTAAGAAAATGAATGAGTAGATACATCTTTTAAATATGTGAGTTATGATTTTGTTCCATGGTATCTATTGATGACCTACATATGATGACGACCTACTTAAATCTTAACAGGAAGCAGAAATCCTATCATTTCTTTGTAGCCTGCTCAGGACAGAGCTTTGGAAATAGTACAGGTACTTAGATGTTTAGCTAATTTGAATTGCTAATGCTCCATTCGGTCAGAGATCCTAGTCAATGGTTCATGGGGTAAGTGGTTAAAGTTACTATAAATTCATATAAATATTCATGAGAATGACCTGACATTTAATTGTTAACAAGGTAATTTCTTCCATTAAAATTTAGTTTGTCACAAGTAAATCTGATTAGCAAATAGACAATATTTACTATAACCATTTCCTTCTAAATTTATTTTGTTCAGCTGATGCCTTTTGTTTTATATCAATCATTTCTGGATATACCTTCATATACCCCCAAAACATTGTAACATTGACTTTCAAAGGAAAACAAATATTTAAATATAATTTACCTGCCTGCTGATGAAAACAAAATGTTCTCTCTTGCCTTCCTCTACTAACAAGGATATGAGGATAGGACTTCTAAAAGCACATGTCAGAAGCTAGTATTGATGATGGAAAAGCAGTAGATGCAGCTGAAGGAACATTGCATTAGAAAGCAGAAATGTGGGTTCCATCCCATCCTGACCCATTTCCACATTCCCTTCTCCCTACACCCCTTACAAAGGTGCAACACTGGGCAAGCCACCATGTTATCTTCAGCTATCAAGTGCGGAACGTGATACAGCTCTGCCCAAAAGTTGGACCAGATGATCTTTAAGTCCTTAAAAGTGGCAGAAAACTCTCAAATCTCAAATCAAAGGCTATGGCAGGAGACTATTTCCAACAAGTACTACCCAAGCTAGACAGTTAATAAGCACAGGTCCAAAAAAAAAACTGTCAGAAGACCATCTTCTAAAACCCAGAAAGGCTCATCACCAAAAGTCTGGTCACCAGATGATGAATTCTCTGACCAGGAGGAACTCATGAAAGAAAGGAAATATTGAGGGCACGAAAGAGAGTCAATCTGCATATAGAGGGAATTACCAAATGGCTGAAATCACAGATCTTTAGAAATTTTGAAGATGCATTCCAGTAACAGCATCCATCCATCTCACCATGTGTGCCACAAGAAGTGCTGAGCCTTCTGCCAATGATCATTGGAATTTTATCACTGGTCCAGCTACAAAATTCAATATATCAGACTTGAAATATTTTTAAAATTTTTATTGATATATTTTTATTTTTACATCACTTTTATTTTCAAACATGTCCCTCCCTTCCCAAGCAAGCAAGCCATACCCAGTAACAGATTAAAATGAAAGGAAGAAGCGGTTCAGCAAAGCAAACTGATGCATTAACTGATTCCGATAGTTCATGTAATGTTCCATTCCTAGTGTCCCCACCTCAGCAGAGACAGGAGGGAGGTACATTTTCACTCATCTTTCCCTTGGGGCAAAGTTCATCTTAGAGTAACACAATATGTATTTTTAAGTTTTTTCCTTTCAGTTGTTATTAGTGTTACTAGATATACTTTTTTCCTGGTTTTACTTACTTCACTCTGCATCAGTTCATAATTTCTCACAGCTATATCCAGCAATTTGTTTGACCATTCCCCAACTGATGATTATTTATAATTTGCTTGTACTTCTTGGCTACAAAAAAATAGTTGCCATGTATCTTTTTTTTTTTCGTTTTGGTTACTGGGCCTTTTTTTTGGTCTTTAAATTCAGTGGTATATAGCAGTAGGGTGCATGGGTTAAACTTCTTAAAGTTTTTTTTTTTTGGTGTGTGTGTGTGTGTATATATATATGTATATATTATATATGTGTGTATATATGTATATATATTATATATATACTATATATATAACACATACACATGTATACACGTATATAAGATATAATATCTATAAAATATAAAAGTTATATGTACTTTTTAAAAGCATAATTCCAAATTTCAGTGGATCAAACCATAGATCTACAACTGTGTAGTGTGCCTCGTTAGACAGTCCCATTGATAGACTATTTTGATTTGTTGATATTTGTGTGTGGATTTAAGGTGAAACCTCAGAGTTGTTAGAATCTTTTTAAGGATAATTTCAAAGCTTCTAGAAATGTACCTTCTCTACTATTTCAATAGAAATGCCTCTGCTTTCACATTTCCACCCAATTTCCGAGCCTCCATTTTCATATTTTCAGTTTCAAAGAGCTGATCTTTACTTAGGGTTTAAAAAACCCTATTTTTAAAGCATCCACTAAGTGCCTCAAATAAAAGTATCCTTTCAAAAAAATCTCATTTGAAAATTCAATCTTATTGGCATGAACTAGGAAACAGGATAATGAAAAACCAATGCTCACGCTGATCTGACTTTATGTTCACAAATGAATTATGATAAAGTAGAAAGAGTGCAGAACTTTGAATCAAAGGACAACCAGGATTCAAGTCCCCAAGTCTGCTAATAATGGTTTAAGTGGTCTTACAAGTCACTTCATTTCTCTAGGACTTAATTCCTTATCTAAAAACTGAGAAGGTTGGACAAAACAGCTTCCTGAAGTCCCCTGCAGTGTTAAAACTACTATCATGTGATCATAGACACCATAAGGGCATTGGATGAGATGACCTCTAAGACTCCATTCAGCTCTAAATTCAAAGAATATTCATAAACTCTTCAAGAACACAAGAATGCAATTTCGTACTGAAGGATCAGAGGCCCACAATCAGTGACAAAGTCTGGTATCTTACAAATAAAAACAATTCAGTTGCCTTATTGGTCTATCAGTTACCTTGCAAATAAAAAATGGCTGGGTATCCATTATGAATGGCTCCCTCACCAAAAAAAAAAAAAAAAAAAAAAAAAAAAAGGTCCTGTGGAAACATACCTTTAACTTAACTTAAATCTCTCCCACTGGTTTAGACACTTCCTGTATTGGTATATGCCATAACCCTCCATATATTTGTAATAAACTGAGATGCAGATAGTTAATTTAAAACGAAGGTCAATCGTATTTTTCTCTTATTCACTCAAACTAAATATTCTTCTATTTCTTTCTTCCATTAGTAATTATAGCTTTAATATTTTATTTTTTCCTTCTTTCTTGCTTTTCCTCCTTCCTTCTTACTATGCAATAGTGAGCACCATAGGCAACGAAAAATTCTGAATAAAAATACGGGAGTTTAATTTATTCAATGGTATTATATTAAGAAAATGAGTGGGGGTGGGGGAGGATCATTACATCAAATATCTCAGATACCTAAGATATACAGAAAACCAGAAGAAATATATAAGCCTGAGAGCCATAACCCAATAGGTAGTCAAAAGTAAGTTTTCAAATGAATTTGTAAATTATCAACAAAACACAGGAAAGACTGCTTCAAATCACTAGTAAGAGAAATGAAAATTAAAATGATTCTGGTGTTCCACCTTATACCCATCAAACTGGAATAGCTAAAAGAAACAGTTGATGTTGATGGAACAATGGAAAATCTGTACACTAATATACTATTAGCTGTGATGTGTTTATAATCATTTGGGGACACAATTTGAAATTATGCAAGAAAATCCACTGAAGTAAGGATTTAACAACCTAGAGTCTGTGATTTTTTAAAAACTTATTTTGATAGCTATTTCAATATAATTGGTTTCCTTTTGTATTTTTATTTTATGAATTTCAAAACATTAAAAACATAAGTTTCACCAGACTGCCAAATGGGTCCAAAATGCAAAAAAAGGTTTAAGAACCCCTTTGTAAAACTGTTCATATTCTTTCACCCAATCATTACTCACATATCCGTATGAAACAAAGGAGTCATAAACAAAAGACCTCGTATATGCCAAAATTTCCCAAAAAACAGCAAAACCCTGTAAATTATAGAGGGTACATATCATTTGGAGAATGGCTGAACAAAATGTAGCATACTAATAAAACTATTATAAAATGTTACAATGAAGAACACAAATAATGGGAAGACTTAGATAAACTGACGTAAAGCAAAATAAGCAGAAACACAAGAATATCATACAAAATGAGCACAATAAAAACCATAAAGAGTAAATGAACCCAAGCTATGAGTAATTATAATTATTAAAATGCCCGCCTTCAACCATTTTAATCAAAGTGTTGTTGTTCAGCTGTGTTCAGTCATGTCCAACTCTCTGTGACCCCTTTGGGGTTTTCTTGGCAGAGATATACACTAGAGTGGCTTGCCATTTTTTTCTCTAGCTCTTTTTGCAGATGAGGAAAACAGAGTAAACAGGGTTAAGTAACCTGTCCACAGTTGCACCGTAAGCATCTGAGGTCAGATTCCAACTGGGAAAGATGAGTTTCCCTGACTCCAGACCTGGCACTCTATCCACTGTACCAGCTAGCTGCCCCAGGCATGGGATAATAGATTTGGCCAAGCAAACATAATGAAAACATTTTATGGGTGAGGAAACAGAGGCAAACAGGATTAAGTGACTTGCCAAGGGTCACAGAGCTAGATAGTAAGTATCTGAGCTTGGATTTGAACTTAGGAAGATGGGTCTTCCTGACTCCAATACTGCTAAAATATTCACTGTGTCACCTAGCTGCCCACTGTCAAAAAATATGGCATTGCTAATTTGGAATGCTGCATATGTTATAAGATGTAGTCACTGGCAGTTGGCTTGGCTTAATGAACCATTTTGTTTTCTTAGAAGGGAAGATCCAATGTGATGTAAAAATAAAAAACATCAAATAAAACTTAATTTTTAATAAGTACCCTAGTGATCCAAAATTCATTCCAAAGTTGGTTCCCCAAACCTTTTATAAAACCTAGTGCAGCCCAGATTGTTTCAACATAGTAACTTTATTTTTATCATTGAAATTTCTAATTTTTAAGGATGAAGACCTAATCCTAACCCAAACCCTAATGCGCTCACTGCTGTAGCAGGAAGTGAAAAATATAGCTTGGGTTCTGGTTTGTAAAGAGGCTAAAATTGAAAGTTTCCAACTCTAGAACTCTTAGTTTAGTATTTACTTAGAATATGAAGAAAGAATACATAACTTCGGTCCAATCAAAATTTAATAATAAGATTCAAAATCTCAGCAAACTGGATGACAAAAAAAATATCACTACTGAAAATATTCTCCTTTAAAGAGCCTAAGAAAATCTCTTTACCAGTCTGACCAGAGGTCATTCTCAAATAAAAGCTATACACATAAAATGAATTTTCTGAAAGGTATAAAATAGGAGCATATATTAAGAAATAATTACAAAAAATTACCATACTAAAACTATTTACTGACTTTTATTAACTTTTTTTTTAGTTCAACTGACATTTTTATTGATTGTGATCAGTATCAATTCACTTTTTCTGTCATTCTCTTGATTATAAATTTTATTCAGATGGGGAGAATCAATAATGGGACCCAAATAGTATTACCTCAATCTTCAATCATACCCTGATGGGACAGAAGTAGAGGAAAAAAAGAAACTTTCATTAAATAACAGGTCAGCAGATATTAAATAAAACCAAACAAAGTTACATACCAGAAAAGGTATCTTGAATTCAGCATTCCTATTCTGATCACATCTTTTCTCCTGAATTACAAATGGAACAAATTTTAGGAAACTTCATCCATATTTTCTTATTTTACCATCATCTTAGGAAGAGAATAGAACCACATTAGGCCATTAAAAATTCCTAGCTTATAGAAAAAATGTAAAATGAAGACGTACATGGCATTATAATGGAATTCAGGAATCACAAGTATAATAATCACCTTTTAGTCTACATTAACCTGAGATATAAATCTGACACATGTCTAAGTAAACACAGTTCTGCTTCTGTCCAATTTTCCCCACATTTAGTAAAATGTCCAAAACTAAAAAAACCCAAGCACTCTGACTGTGGGATAACAAACAACTTCACATAAGCTAAAATTAATTTTTCTAAACAGGCAATCTACAAATATTATTGTAAAATGTTAATATAACCCCAAAAATCTTTTAATATTTCAGAAATGTAGCTGTATTGGCTTCAGCCAAATCCTGTGCCCAGAATTTCTGGGTAATTTTTCCAGTGTTTTTCTACTTTTATAATCTCAAAAAAATATGAATTGATTTTTATACGTAAGTTTACATTTCCTGTATAACTATATTACAGAGAAAACACTAAAAAGGTAAATGATGAATGCAACAACAATCCATGACTGGTAATATCAAGGGTAGTAGTGTTTTTTTTTTTTCCGGTGAAGTACATTTGCTTAATTTATGAGTATGACTGTAATATTTGTTACTTTAAAAAATGTTAAAAAAAAAACCCACCTTACTTAGATTAAAATGGTTAACTACAAGTTAATTGAGCCTTTTCCCTCAATGGTTATGCTTGAAGTAGTTATAAAGAAAACACATATGGCTCCTTACGCCCAAAAAGGTACAATTCTAATCACCTAAAAACATCACCTAAACACTTTAAAAAACAAAAAAATTAGAAGGTCAGGCACCAGAAATAGTGGTTTATAATATTGCCTTTAAAAAAAAGGTTTTAAAAAAGTACCTAATGAATCAAAAGAAAATCAGAAAAAGCCTGGAATATCAAGTGTCCAAAACCTCCCATCAAGGTAAACCTGTTAAATAATATGGAAGGTTAAACCAATAGTAACAAATGCATAAATTACATACACTAAGTATTAAGGGGGAAAAAAATCATTGACTGTGATCTTTAGTCTGACTATGGAACAGTTTGACTATGGGCAAGTATTTCAAGAAGACTAAACAAATTACACTTTTAAAAAAATAAAAAATTATACATATTTTTAACTTCCCATCCTAAACCAAAGTTCCTAAAGGAAGCTTTCTTCTACCTTACCTCATATTCTTAGGCCCCAAAAATAAATTATTCTCAAATAGAATTTTTAACAATGAACACCTCCAATGTATTTCTGTGGCCTTTTAAAAGGTGAAAAAGAAATTTACTGGTGCACATATTTAGAGGTATTTAAAACTAAAGGAAAGGATGTGATATGGAAGACATAAAGATGAATATATTCTTCCTCCTCCTTCCACAAGACTGTGGACATCAAGCCCATATGAGGTTCTACCCAATGCATTCTCACAACTGCATCGGAATCAGACTCCATATTTTCTTTAAAAAAACAAGGTCATATTTTAAAAACATTGACAATCCAGTGAGAAAAGGGAGTTTGACGGAATAGACTGATCATATATACTACATTTAAAGTTAATATAAGTTTTAGGAGGGCTACCATATGAAAACAATACTTAAAAGAATAAAACTTTCCTGACATATGAATTCTAAAAACCTCATAAAACAAATAAATTTACTATGCATTTGTACATAATAATTTACAAAAAAAAAAATTTTTTTTACCTAAAGACAGTGAATTCCACTGAAGCAAAACTCTTCTGGCTTTCAGTCAGAAGGAAATACATTTTGATCATGCCAATTATCATCATACAGAAAGAAGAGCTTCAGTTCTGAGATGCACTCAATCCAAAACGTACTGGGAAATGGTGGGGAAGGGGGGAAAGGGGAGAGTCTCTCCATGCTATCAAATAGTGCTTCAAGATGAATGGCCAGCAACAATGTTCATATTTGCATTTACTCCTTTGCCTTCATGGCTAAGATGACAGACAACACCATTGGTAGCTAAAGAGGGGAAGAGAAAAAGAAAGTCATTGGTAGGGAATTCATGTAACAACCAAAATATTTTCCAAACTTTTCTCTAGACTCAATTTTATTTTTGTGTTAGAATGACTTACTAATTCGAGATTAAAAAATAGTACATACATGAAATACAAATCCATCTGAATGTTGCTAAGTAATGACTGTATTGAAAAAATATATTATCGACTAAAGAACCGGCACTATCCAAAATAAGGGAAGGTAGTGCACAATCACAAGATTTTGTACATATACTTCAAAATACTGGAGCTCAAAGTACATTTTTAAGGCAATAAAACAGAAATAAATTTCATGTTACCAAAACTTTGAATATTAATAAGTATATTTTCATTAATAACTACAGTAGCATTTTAGAAATACTTGTCATGCAATCTGAAATTATGTAACGAGTCAAACCAATTCACATCTCCACCAAAAATTCACTATTATACACTTCATTGTACAATCTTTCCAATACTGATGACTCTTTAACTTTTGCCATTTGTGACAAACTGCTGAACACTGAGGAGAAACCTTATGGTTTTGATTAGTATTTTTCTTATTAGTGATTGGGAGCATTTGTTCATATGGTACTTACTTAGCAAATCTTTTTTGGCTAGTTTGTTCCTTTTGACTGCTAATTAATAGGGAATGGCTTTTGTTTCGTTATATCTTTTAAATATTTATTAGTTGCTTACATGTTTAGAATATTAGTCCCCTATCAAAGACATCCCTATCTATAGCCATAAACCCAGAAATTCCATTACTAGACATATTCCTAAGGAGGTCAATGAGAAAAAGAAAGGCTTTATATACAGTAAAATATTTTTAGCGTTGTTTTTGGTTCCACCAAAGAACTAAAAACATGGAGAGGGCCTAACAAATTGTAGTATATAAACATAACGGAATATTAATGTGACATAAGAAATTATGAGGCGAATGGAGAAGCATGACCCAACAAACTGACTCAAATTAAAGGGGGAAAACCAAGTAAACAATATAAAGTGACAGCAACAATATATACAGGAAAGAACAAAAAATAAAATATTCAAATAAAATGTTACCAAAATAATGACCAAGCTTGTCCCCAGAGGAGAAATAAGAAACCCTTAACCTCTTCCCACCTTTTTTGCTGAGAATGGGGACCAAGTGTGTAGAAGACTGTATATACAGGGTCAAACCTTACTGATAGGCTGGTTAGTTTTATGGATCTGTTTTCTTTATTAAAAAGGATTTTTCTTCAAGAGAGAGGAGGGTGAGAGAGATATATGTCAAATAAAGGTAAGATAATAACCAAAGGTACTAATAAATATTAACTAGGGAAGCAGCTATGACAAATTGTTTCAATTCATTACATTTCACATTTTTCTTTAAAATTCATGAATTTAGTTTTTGTGTCTAAAATGTTATTTGTGAATAAAATATGTAAAGATTTAGTCAAATAAGGGGAAGTCAAATTTGGTGAGGAAGACTGAAACCAAAAAATAGTTATTAATGATCTGTTCAGATTGTTTCATTCTTTTATTTTTACCGACAGCACTTAATCAAAGTGCTGACACACAGAGATGACTTAATTCATGCTTGATCTTTTAAGTGATTGGTCTCTTAAGAGCAGAATTCACGGATGTGTTGACAGGTCCCATCCTGTGGAATGTTTATCCCTGACTAGGTTATGTTGAAGAAAAATGTGGCATACTCTACACTATGCAAAGCTGGGGATGCTAACAAAGTGCACGTCCGGATTCAAAAAGATTTCAAAAGGCTAAAACAATAAAATTCTGCTAGATCAAGTAAAATGAAAGTGAGAAAGTATGGAAACAAAGTCTTATTATACATAGCTTTAAAAAAAACTCATCTTTAGAAGTACAAAATGGGATGGACATTGGTAGGTAACAGTCGTTAGAAAAAGAACTAGGTGTTCTTTGAGTAAACTGAAAAGCTCATTGTCAATAGTGAGACACTGAAGCAAAGAAAACCAATGCAAACTTAGGCACAATTTTAAAAAGTATGGGGTCCACGTCTAGATAGTTGCACTATGCTACTATAAGACCACCTCTAGAACATCATGTTCAAATCTGGAAACCACACTTTGGGAGGAAACTAATAAACTGGAGACAGAAAAAAGCAACTAGAATGGGAAAGTGCTTGAGAATCGTATTATAAGAACTCAGCGATGGAACAGGATTTTTTTTTTAACCTGGAATGAGAATGCTTGAGGAAGAAAACCAAAAATAACAGGTGTATCCAAGTACAGGAAGGTCTGTCATGGCAAAGACTAAAACAATGTTTGACATTAGGAAAAATCTTCTGTGAATAGGAAATGTGGCATGTGCTGAGTAGCAAAAGAAGCACATTTAGACTTAAAGTACAAAAACTTAACTCAAAATTATCCAAAAGTGCAATGGGATAATCAACAGAAGTCCTGATGATCTAGGTCAGATACACACATCACTAGGTCATAGCTAATCTGCTAACAAGTCTTATCAATTCTACTTCACATCTCCCACTCACTTCGCTCCTCTGATAATGGCACCTCTGGTGAAGTACCTCATCACCTCAGGCCTGAATTACTGCAATAGCCTGCTGGTGAATAATGTCTGCCACATATCTCTCCACAAAAAAATCCATCCTCTGTTCAGCACTGAAAGATCTTCCTAAAACACATGGCCAGCTTCAAATGGCTCCCCAAAACCTCCAGGATCAAATATAAAATTCTCTCTGTAGTGTTCAAAGCCCATGGAAACCTCAACCCTACTAATTGTTAGTCTTACTGCAGCTCTCCCTTATACTTGGTCCCTCTATAATTTACAGTACAGCAACAATGGAATCTTTGCTGATCCTCAAAAAAAAAACTCTGTAAGAAATGATAAGGAGTATGGTTTCAAGAAAATCTGTGAAGACCAATGTGAATTGATGCAAAGTGAAGAGAGCAGAACTAAGAAAACAATCTACAAAGTAAGAGCAATATCATAAGGAAAATCCACCATGAAAGTCTTAGCAAATCAATACAATGACCTACAATTCCAAAGGACTCATGATCTAAAATGTTACCCACCTCCACGTAGAAAATTGATGAATTCAGCATAGATTTAAGCATTTAAAAAACAATTCCACCCTCCACCCCGCAAACATGGCTAATAGGGAAATGTTTGGTTTTTTTTTGTAAGAAATCAATGTTTATTTTCCATCAGCATTTTTCCAACACTTAGAGCATCTGGGGCAAAACTTAAGACCACTCTGTGGTAGTTCCTACCCATTCAGTGGCCTGAGCAGTAGGAGCCGCAGACCAGTCCTCAGTAGCCGGCTGAGCACTCCAATCTTCGGTGGGGAACTGCTGAATGGACACAGATGGCACCTGTACTCCCTCAGACCAATCCGCCACCTTCGGCTGAGTAGCAGTGAATTCTGGGGCAGGTGCGATCCATTCACCCTGAAACTCTTCCTTTGTCACTGCCTTCTCAGCTGCGGCCTGCTCTTCCTTTTCAATCTCCTCTGGATCCCTGTAGAAGTAAAGATCAGGCATAACCTCCCACGGGTGTTCACGAGAGATGGTACCACGCATACGCAGGACTTCACGGGCCAGCATCCACCACATCAGACCCACTGAGTGAGCCCCCTTGTTGTTACATGGAATGGCAATATCCACATAGCGAAGTGGAGTCTGTGTTGCACAGTGCAATGGTTGGGAGGTTAACATACGATGCTTCAGTCAGAGGCTGGTGATCTGCCCGAGGATCAGTGACCACCAAGAGGCAAGGCTCCCTGAAAGCTGCCTGAATCTGGTTAGTGAAGGTGCCCGGTGTGAAACATCCAGCAATAGGTGTGGCGCCAGTGGCAGCAGCAAATTTCAGAACAGCTCGCTGGCCAGTGTTCCTGGATGAGATGACACTAACATCGGCTGGGTTTTCAATGGCGACAATAGCACGAGCTGCCAGCAAAAGCTTTTCCCAAGTTCTCTTCAAGTTAATGATGTAGATACTGTCACTCTTTCTTTTGTAGATATACTGTTCCATCTGGAAGTCCAAATTGGTGCCACCCAAATGGGTTCCGGCAGCAAGAAATTTGAGGACATCCTCCTCCTTCATCTGCAAGACATCCAGGGCTCCGGACATTGTGAAAGTTTCCCTTTAAAGTTACGACGGAAACCGAGAACAACGCCGTATGGAACCCTCTTCGGGGCAGCGCGGAAAAAAAGAATAGGGAAATGTTTTATATGGCACATATGTATAATAAATATTGTATCTCTTGCCTTTTCAATAGGTAGGGAAGGGGATGGAGAGGAAAAGAATGTGAAATGGAAAATAAAAACCAAAATTGAAAGTAAAAAAAAAAAAAAGCCATCCCTTAACTGAGGGTATTTTCACTGGCCAATGCCCAGGTCATGTATGAAATTCTCTCCCTCCTCATCTCCTCCTCTTGGCTTCCTTGATTTGTAGTCTGAGGAAAAATATCGCACTTCTAGAATAAGCCTTTGCCTTAATGTTAGCACATTCCCTCTATTCATGATGTCCCAATTTATCCTATATATATCTTATTTATATATAGTTTTTTATACATTCTTTCTCATTAGACTGTGAGACCTCTGAGACTGTCTCTTACATTGGTTTCTATCCCCATCACTTAGGACACTGCCTGGCATATAATAAGCACTTAGTAAATGTTAACTAACGTTGAGGGCTTTACTGAGATTTGGGGGTTTCTTAGCTTTCAAGACATTACAGGAGCAAGTCTACAAATATTGCAACACCTAAAGCAAGAATTAAACATCAGTAACCCAAAAAACAGAAAAATGATTTCAGCTGATATTAAAATTTCTACATTCCCTTACCTTGAGATAGCATAACTACAGCACAAATATCCAAATAACTGATGTACAAGTAGTACATGGCATTAGAGAAGACTATTTTAGAAAACAGTCTGTAATACATTAAATTCAAAATTAATAAGCATCTATATAATAAAAATGATTTTTCAAAGTGTGCACATCAACATATTCTAACACTTCTAAAATCTTATTGTTTAAAAAGCAGCAAAAAAAAAATTTAACTTACAAAATAGGTAGATTAGAAGTGATCATTCATGGGTAAACATTCATGCCTTAATAACTCTTTCCTTTATGA
Organism: Trichosurus vulpecula; assembly: GCF_011100635.1. Taxonomy (NCBI): domain Eukaryota; kingdom Metazoa; phylum Chordata; class Mammalia; order Diprotodontia; family Phalangeridae; genus Trichosurus; species Trichosurus vulpecula. The sequence goes on from NC_050574.1 coordinate 178,655,532, forward strand.
ATGGTAAATCTAGTTATCTAGTGTCAGATAACTTGGATTTGAATCTTGGCTCTGAGAATTAAAAAGCTCTATGACCATGAGCGAGGTACTTCCTGACTCTAAGAGTTTCCTAACTTCTTATATGAAGGGAAGTGTTTAGTCAGGAAGTTATTCCTTTAAATATATGAAATTATTTCCTTTACTTTCACCTTACCAGAAAGTTAAGAACTTCAGCTAGATGACTCCTTTGTGTAAATTCCAGGCTCAGACATTTGCTAAGGTGTGACTAAACTCAAGCCATTGAACTAAACTCAGTGTGCATCTGTAAAAGGGAAATACTACTTGAACTTCCTCACAGGATGAGAAAAAAGGATATGTAAAGAATCACAGAAATGTATAGAAAATATTTTAATTAACACTGTAAATTATATCGTAAGCAAACTGAGGGCAACATATATATATCTGTCATTTATACTTCCTGGAAACCTAGCATAGAATTTGGAACACAGCAGGTACTTAATAAATAATTATTTTTGTTGTGTAATTTAAAGGAGAGCACATCTATATATATATATATATATATATATATATATATATATATATATATATATATGTATATATATACACACACACAAAATTTTCTAGTCAATCATATTGATTAAAATTAATAAAGGAGATCAAAAAATTGTTCAACTTAAATGTTGGGCAAAATGCTCTACACACTTTATTATTAATAGTCTATCTGTGACATATAAAATCCGAGTGGAATCGGCTGAATCAGTCTCTTCATACTAATGATACCCCATCACAGAGCAATCTACTCGTTGGAAAAGGTCTCTTTTGGAACTGAAATTGGTCAGCTGTAATTTAGATTCACTTGGATAATAATTCAGTTAATAAGTATTTTCCCAGGTATAACATTTTACAGCTAAAGGAACTAAAGCCCATGAAGGTTATATAACCTCCCTCCCAGAGTCATGCAGGTCATAAGTATCAGGAACTGGATTAAATCAGCAGTTTTGCACTGGACATGTAATGGAATGTTAGGCAGTTTAATACATTTATCTGGGAAAAAGGGGTTAAAATTTGGGACTAAAGGGATTCACAAAGGTCTTAGATGTCAGAAATTCTGCCAGAAGGGACTGGAAAAGGAAAAAAAAAAGGGGTCACCAACCTACAACCTCCCAGCAAGCAGTAAATTCATGTTATTAAGTATTATTACTTGGACATGAAATCCAGGATAGCCATATTAAAATATACTGGAAAGTAACATGCAGATTGTAAAAGCACTATCACCACCAGAAGGCCTGATTAACTAAATTAGCTAGTCTGAATAAGTTTAATAAATTTTTGTTTTTTTTTTTTGAGGTGGGAAGGCAGGGCAATTGGGATTAAGTGACTTGCCCAAGGTCACACAGCTAGTACACGTGTCAAGTGTCTGAGGCCCGATTTGAACTCAGGTCCTCCTGACTCCAGGGCCAGTGCTCTACTCATTGAGCCACCTAGCTGCACCCAGTTTAATAAATTTAACTGAAAATAACTCATTTTCATTCAACAAACCCAAATACTGAAAAGGATCTAAAATAGTATGGATTTGGTACTTTCCCCCCAAAATGCAGACTGCAACCACTCATGCTTGCCTGCTATTTGCAATCCTGCCATTTCTCCTACATAAGTTCACCATAATAGAATCACTGAATGTGCTTAAAAAAAAAATTCCTCCTTTTCTGGTCTCCATGTACAAAAATATTGACAGCAGCTTGTTCTGTGATAACAAAGAATTGGAAATTGAAAGGGTGCCCATCAATGGAGGAGTGGCTGAACAAGTTGTAACATGATTGTGATGGAATATTATTGTGCTTTAAGAAAAAACTGTAAAGGCTTACATGAATTGATGCAGAATGAACAGAACCAGGAGAGCATCGTACACAGTAATAGCAATATTGGATAATGATCAACTGTGAATGACATAGCTATTCTCAGCAATAAAATGATCCAAGACAATTCCACAGGACTTATGATGAAAAATGCTATTTATGTCTAGAGCAAAAACTGGTAAGATTCCAAATGAAGAGGGAAACACTTTAAAAAAACTTCATTGTTATGTTTCGTTGACTTCTGTAATATAGATAATATGGAAGTGTTTTGTCTGATAACATGTGTATACTTTGTATCATTGCCTGCCTTCTCTAGAAGTGGGAGAGGAAAGAATTTGGAAGTTAAAAATTTTACAAATCAGTGTTAAAATTCTTGTTTACATGTAACTGAAAAAAAAATTCCTTTTCTTCCAATATTCAATCATTTGTCTATCCACCCCTCTTCCCTTACCCTTCCCAATGTTGCCAGCACATTTTCTGTCATGATTCTCTGACATCCTTGACTTTTGCTCTTCACACTTCCTCAGCTAAATATATATCGTGTGTGTGTGTGTGTGTGTGTGTGTGTGTGTGTGTGTGTGTGTGTATCTACAGCTAGAAAGTTGGTTAAGTACATTATTTCATTTGATCCTCATTAAGGCAGTCTTATAGTATTATAAATTAGATGCATTTTAAATGACATTTAAAAATCTGTATTTGTTGCCTCATCTATCTTTGAAAATCTATACACAGGGAGGACAACACAGAGTGAAGCTCCAAAGTGATAGTAGGGTATTAATTAATCAAAATGCACAGTTTGGGGCAGCTAGGTGGCTCAATAAAGTTTCAGGTTTGGAGTCAGGAAGACCCAAGTTAAAATTGGCCTGAGACACCTAACAAGTTGTATGACCTTGGGCAAATCATTCAACCTTGTTTGCCTCAGTTTCCTCATCTGTAAAATAAACTGGAGAAGAAAATGGCAAACCACTCCAGCATCTTTGCCAAGAAAACCTCAAAAGGGGCCAGGCCTGAAAAAAATGCTCCAGAAAAAGTCATACAAATATCAAAATGAAACTATATGGCTCTAAAAAAACCAGAATTTTTCTAAGAGAAGTAGCAAAGAGAACATGTAGCATATATAAGCATATATAGACTACATATAAAGTTAAGTTTAAGGTAATTCAGTGATTACAGGGATCACAATTAAGTGGAGAGGAGGGGAATATAAAGATTCATGTAGAAAGTAGTTCCTGATGTAAGAACTGAAGAAAACAAGGCATTCTGGGATACGGAAATGAGGAGGGAACACATTTTAATTAAGAATGACATCCATGACAAGGGCATAGGAATGGAAAAGTATCTTGTATGAGGAAGTGAAAAATCAGTTTGGCTGGACTACACAGCGTAAAAAAAAAAAAAAATCCATCAATAAGCATTTGAGTACCTACTAGATGCCAAGAACTGAGCTATGAAGACTACTATCCCTTGGAGGATAGAAAAATTAAAGGAAGAATTAGGTAGAGGCCCCAAGAGAAACTCTTCCAGTGTGTTATCATTTTAAAGAGAAGAAAATTGAGACATGCAGACAGTGGCTTCCTCAAGGTCATCAGAATTTGACCTCAAATCAGTGCTCTGTACACTGTGCCACACAACTGCTTCCCATTTATTAAACACATACTATGTGTATACCTGTCACTGTGTGGAGTGCTGGGAATATACAGAGGCAGAAAGCCACTGCCTACCTTCACGGTGCATTTTACAGTCTAATGTGTGAGACAAAAGGCAAATGTGTACAAAAGAAGACATATGCAAGATAATTCAGAAATAATCTCAAACGGGGAATGGAAAAGGCTTCTTGCAGAACGTAAGATTTTAGCTGAGAGGTAAAGAAGCCAAGTAGGCCACAAAGCAGAAATGAAGAGGAAGAGTTCCAGGCTAAGGGTCAGCCATTGAAAATCCTATGAATCTCAAGTGTTTTGCATGAGGAACAGCAAGGAGGATAATGTCGTCACTGTATAGCAGAGTATAAGAAGGTAAATGTAGACTAGAAATGTAGGATATTTTTAAAGGGTTTATATTCATACTTTTATCTATGGTACAAGAAATAATTACTAAAATATGGTGTTGATCAAGAAACAGAGAGATCAATCAGTGGAACATATTAGGTATACAATGGAAAGAAGAGAAACCCCAGGTGACCCAAGGCAAGAACAAAAAGCTAATCACTCTACCCCCGTGAAAATTCACAAAAACCCCCCAATTTAGCAACTAAGTCTAGAGAGATGAGCAAACTGAAGAAAACTCTAATTATTAGTTGGTAGATCCAGAAGAAAAACAACTTTTAACGTTCAAGAATTATGATTCCAGAATACATATTTTATTCAGTAAATGAAAATTCCAGCTACTAAATTAAGCACTCACTATTTGACAAAAAACTACTGGAAAAATTGAGGTAATTGGCAGAAATTGTGTAAGAAATTAAATTCAAACCTAAGATGTCATACCTTATAAAAATATAAGCTGCAAAGAGGAAGATCACATCATAAAAAATGAGAGAAATATGGAAAAATTACCTATGAAATCTATAGATACGAGAAAAGTTTACAAAAAAGAAATGTAAAATAGAAGAGAAAATGACTAATATTTAATTGTATAAAATTAAATGATTTTTTACAAATCTAATACAGCTATAAAATCAAAAGGGAAAATATTAAGTGGGAAAAACTTATCTTTACACCCAGGTTTCTCTCATTTTTGAGACATAAGGACCCAGCATTTTTTTTTAAAAGATCCACCCAAACTGATAGTCTAAGGATATCAACAAATAGTTCTCAAGGCAAGAAATTCAGTTTACAGCCATATTATAAAGTGCTCCAAATAATGAGAGAAATGCAAATTAAAGTAATTCTAAGATTCCACTGCATATTCATAATAATAAAAATGAGGGAAAAAAGAATATCACATATGTTGGAGGAGCAGTGGAAAAGCAAGTCACATTGTTGCAATGTTGTTGGACTTGTAAATGTGTATAACCATTTTGGAAAGCAGTGTGAAATTACTCTTAAAGCCCAAAAATAATCAAAGAGTGAAAATTAGTTTATGTACAAAAGTATAGGTAGGTGGCAAAAGAAAAAAATAAGAAAAGAAAACAACTGGAAACTAGACTACAGGCAAACATCCACGTCATCTAGGCCCATGCAAAACCCCAAGTGACCGAAGGCAAGAACAGAGCACTTACCACTCTACCACAGGGAACATTCACACAAACCCCGCCCAACCTAGGAACAAAGTCTGGAGATGTGTGAGTAAACTCTAGAAAATTCTAAATCCTGATTTTCAAAGTTAAAATCACATCCATTTTAAATCATCTTTGTACAGAAGCTGAAAGTATATTACATATTTTCTTTGGGAGAAAGTACTAAATAAAACAGTCTTGGGTGTGTGTGCATGTGCGCACGCTTTACCAACAACTCCTAGCCAAGGATTTCACATCTTCTTAGGAAGTACCACAAGAGATATATTCAAGAAGTAATCTAAAGTTGTAAGGAACTCTACAAAGAAAGAACTCCTGATTTTTAAAAAAGGTATAATGGCATGGTATTTACAAACATGCTCTTATTCATAATTTTTGCCTAAAGGGGTGCAAGTCAACCTGTGAAATCGCTTTGCAGAGAGATTATCACAAACCTAGACATGGAAATGGCCTCAGAGGCTATAGAGATCAATCACCTAATCTTCACATGTGAGGACACTGAGGTCCAGGAGATGAAGATACTTGGCCAATATAGAAATGGTCTAAGCATTCAGGTCAGATTCTTATAATCCGGAAGTCCTAGCAATGAGTAACAAGATTATATGTGCTACTAGCTATTATCATCAGATTCTTTAACAAGTGGCACTGACAGATCACAAACTTGCTATCAAAATAGGCCAGCTTGTTCTGTTTAAATTAAGAGTCAAACAAGGTTAGAAGATCCCAGCATAGTCTTAGAAGGGCACAGGGCCAAATAAATCTTTGGATTAACATATTCTATGCAAGAACAGAACTTGTCTTGTAGATTCTAGCATTAAAGAAAAAGAACCAGAGAGGTCAGCTATTCTAGCCCCTTCATTTTCATAACAGGAAACTGCGAATTTGGTCTAAATAAAGCAATTTATAAAAAAGTCAAAGAAGTATTAAAGTAGCAGAGCTGTAGTTCAAATCCAGGCATTCTGATTTCAAATCCACACCTGTTTTCTATTGCATGACAATAAAGATGTTCCAGTGAATGTTCCATTTTTGTCCTTATATCCCCAGTGGCACCACAGGGCCTGATAGAATAGACACTTAGTAGTACTGCCTAACATATCCTAAGGTTCTACTAAAAGAAATGAGTGTGAGATGTCATCAGGATGTGTAAAAACCATTTCCATCAGAACTCCTGCCCATCATTTGCTCTATAATGCTCTTATCTATAAAATGAACTTAGCAGGTGCTCAATTTTCAAGGCTACTTCAGCTTCCTTGGAGGAATGTAAACTCTTAGAGGAAAAGGGCTATTTGTATTTATTTTTATTACCAGTACCTGACATATATTAAACACTTAATAAAAATGCTTGTTGACTTAACTCACATTAAAGTCCACAAATGGTACCTGGTTTCCATGCCACCACCTGGATGAAAGTTGGCAAAGAGCACAAATTCTTTATCTGTTATGGATTGATCAAAAATGGAAATGGTACTAAGCAACCTTGATTGTATCTCAATGTTACATGTGGAAAAATTCCAAAATAATTTTTAAGCTTTATGATAAATCTAGTTATCCTACTTTAAAAACACTTCAGATAATGCACAATTTTTCCTTAAGTAACCACGTTCCTCTTTGGCTTTGGGCTTAAATTGGTCATAATATGCTGAAAGGGTCAAATGAGTGAAAGGAATATAATAAACATTTCCAAGATTATACCTAAACTGATACCTTACTTTGTACTTTTATTCGTCTAGATTTTTGTATACATCCTATAATCTGAAGATTTCAGTGATTATTTATATATTTCTGTAAAACCTATCTTACTTTTTGCCTTCTACACTAGATGCTCTAAATATTACTGAAACAAAAAAATAAAAAAAAAAAAAAAACAAAAAAAACAAAAAAAAAAAACAAAAAAAATAAAAAAATAAAAAAAAAAATATTACTGAAACACTTAAATTATTCAAGTATTTTTCATCCTCCTCTCAAGATGTGACTCTCCAAATTATCATTCTGTCCACGGTCTGTTAAGTAATGTTTCATATACTTCCCAGTCTAAGACTACTAATAGCCATTCTGGTCCCAGTTCTATGGTTAAAATGTCATTTTACTTTTTTAAAATGTTCATTTTGATGCTTTTAAATGAAGATTCAAAATTGGCATGCTGAATAGATACTTTTTAAAGTACGGGGAAGAAAGGATATAACTTGGATTTTGGATTACCTCAGTCACCTGGAAGAGCCTTAAAGAGAAAAGCCCTGATGAAGTACAGAAATAAACAGAATCTTGAAAAAAAGTATCTCTTAAAATACATCAATCCATTAATAACCACTAGGTACAATTCATTCCATGAAAGGGAATATACTTTTAGTTGCTTAAAAGAACTATAAAATCAGTGCAAAGTAGGGAAAGGCTAAACAAGTTTTAGTCTGTGAACATAATGGATCATTATTTATTGCAACCTAATACACTGAGAAATGAGAAAGGACAAATTCAGAGAAACCTGGAAAGAATTGGATGAACTAAGTGAAATGTGCAGAACCTGAACTCACATGGGTACTAGATTAATTTAAAGTACAACAACTTTAAAATACTATAAAACATTAATCAATGCAATGACCAATCAGAACTCAAGAAAATCAAAGTTGAATCATACCATCCCTAGTCTTGGCAGAGTTGATGGGCTAAAGGTAGAGAATGAGAGGATCACTTTCAGACACAGACAATACGTTTATTTGTTTTGGTTTATTATATATTTACTGTTACAAGAGGTGGGGCATGGAGACCTAAATAATTTATGACAGTTATGCAAAAGGGGGACAGAGGGGTAATTGAGAAAGCAAAAAAATAAAAACACATGAAATAAAAGTGCAAAAACGACAAATTGGCAACACTTATTATCAGGTAAAATTTAATATACTTTAAAAACTACATAACAAAATTTCATGTTTACAAATAAAATCTATCTTGTGCATAACAAACATGTTTTAAAGAAAACAGAAGCAAACTAGGACTCATGAGGCCACATTTTATGGACCATCTTATCACTGGGTGGCTATAAATTTGACAATCAAGAAATTATTCTCTCTAGGCCTCACTTCACATATATAAAAAAAAGCACTGGATATCATCTGTGAAGTCTTTCTCCAACCATAGCAACTAAAGCATATTTTCTGAACTTACTTCAAACACAATCAATCCCAGATGTAGATAGAAAGAAATGAATCACTTAGCCTAAACCTTACCTGAAGTTTGAATTCACTCTTCATGTCTCAATGACTTGTTGAATGGCTTCATCATGTATACCTCAAATAGGAATTTTGAAGCTTCACAAAGTAGGCCTTTTAAATTTTCGATGAAAAACTTTCCTTATACTGAATTTGAATGAAATTTGCACCTTTAACATCTGAGCCCCAGAATTAAAGTAAATGTAATATCCATTTCACATTATTAGAGGCATCCTGGTATAGTGGATAAAGCACTGGATTTGGGGTAAGAAAGCACTGGGTTCAAACTCTACATTATTTCCTTACTTGTGTGATCATGGCAAAGTCTCTTCATCTGGTGCTTTTTTCATTTATAAAAGCAGGGCTAAGATATCTCTAATACTTGCCATACAAGATATTGTTCAAATAGAGTATCAGATATTATGACAGGTTTTTAAGCATACCCCCATTACAAATCATATATTCAATTTCTCTAATAGTTCACATTGCCTCACCAGTGAACAAACACTTACTATATACCTAACATTGTTAGGTGCTCGAGATAAACTGCCCTTCCCATCTTGCTCCACTGCCCCCACTTTCATTCCTCTAAATCCTTTGTAATTTAGCTTCTGATCAGTCTCAGATTTCCTAAACTGTCAAATCTAATGGCTAATTCTTAATTCTCATTATTCTTGACCTCTGCCTAGCATTTCCCACTGTTAACCACAGTCCCCTCCTCAATTTCCTTTCTTCCATCTTCATCCATAGCATAGCATTTGTGCCCACTAATTATGGATATTACCCAAGGCCCTGTCCTGGGATCTTTTTAGTGTCTACACTCTTAACTGGAAGTCTCACTAGCTCTCATTATTCAACCCTATGCAAAGTCCCCCCCAGACCTGCTTAGCAAGTACTATTCTTTCTTCTGAGATTCTCTCTGAAAATCACCAACTATTTCCAACTGAACATCCCAATGTCATTTCAAATGAAGTACACAAAACAGGACTCATGACCTTTCTTCTCAAACTCACCCTTTTTCTAAACTTTATACCCTTCACTCTCACTCACCTTAAATATGCAATCATTTCTACCTCCACAATCCCTTTTCCAAGCATTCCTTTCTCTCCACTCAGACATCACCTCTAGGTTATACAACAGTTCTTCCTTCCTAAAAAAACATCTCCATTCTAAATAAATCGCATTTCAATAAACTTACTAAAGTAATTTTCCAAAGAGTTAAGATAACTATCATATGGTTACTTAAAACTGCAGCAGGGCTTTCTATTACTTGGATTAACAAATAAAAAATATTGCTGGGCATTTTAAGATCTCCATTGTGTAACCTACTCCATCATCCACTCTCCAAATCACCACACTGGTTTACTCAATCTTCACATACAAATCCCCAATTTAAGCGAAAATACTAGTTATTCCCTATACCTAGAACACTCTCCTTTTTGAATTCAATGTCTTAGAATCCTTAGCTTCCTTTGAGACTCGGTAAAGTGTCATCCGCAGGCCTTTCTGGTCCCTCCAGTTGTCACTGCCTTCCCCTCTAGGAAAACATTTAGTTTTCTATCTCACATACACTTGCTTTATATATTTGCATGTATTTTAACATCTCACATTAGAAAGGCATTCTTTTTTCCTTTTCAATCCCTAGTACTTAGAGCAGTGCCTAGCACACAGAAAGTACTTAATGTTTGTTGAATGACTGGCTCATTCATAAGAAAAATATCTAAAAAAAATTACAACTATATAATTAGGGGTTTGGGGAAAGGAAATGAGTAATGGGAGCAACGTGTTATGAATCTGAAAAGATAGGATGAAGTTCTTAATTTTTATTCTACAGTAGGGGTACCTAAGCAGATGATCTATAAACTTGGAGGGAGAGGGGAATGGCATCTTTATCTCCGCTAAACTCTTAACTAAAATTTAGCATTTCGTTCAATTAGATTGTAAAAAATTACTAAGAAACTGTCTATATGTTTCAGACTGCCAAATGGGTCTATGAACCCTGTCCTAGACCACTAAAAGCACAATGTAGGTTCTGTACTTGTCTTTGGATTGGGAACATTAAGTTTAGTGGCAGTGTGGAAACTTAACAACATATCCAACTAAGGAGCTAATGCTATTGCTTAAATCTAGGAGGGATTGTGCGATGATTATGTGAAAACCGAAAAAGGGCAGATGAGAGAGGTGGAGGATCATGAAGAGCTAAACACTGTTGTGAGGGAAAGGGAAGAATCAACAATGACTCCTAGATTTTGAACCTAGGTACCTAGAAAACTACAGATTTTCAATGTTCCTTTTAAAATGTATGTCCCACTGGGGCAGCTAAGTGGCGCAGCGAGTAGAGCACTGACCCTGGAGTCAAGAGGCCATGAATTCAAATCTGGTCTCAGACACTTGACACACTAGCTGTGTAACCTTGGGCAAGTCACTTAACCCCAATTGCCCTGCCTTCCCCCGCTTCGAAAAAGGAAAAAAATGTAGCCCCTACTGAAGATAAACAAAAGGACAAAATACTTTTTAGCAGATGGCTGCGAAATAGCTCTGAAATTTGGAGCCAACTAGCTCTAGTTTTTTTCTTTCAAAGTTTGCTTTGTGACTTTTAATTTTTCCCATCTCTTACAAAAAAGCACCCTTTTCTTTAAGGTTTCAGAATTCATTTCCCAAAATTTCAAGCAAAAGAAAATTCTGTATATCTACTTGAAATAGATAAACATGTCAAAATTTATTCTTCACAAGATAGCTACAATGCCTACGAATACTCTTACCAATAAGTCTTTATTTATTTATTTGCTTATTTCTTTAATTGTAAGCAAAAGGAATATGCCTTACAAAATCTAACTCTGCTGTTAATGTTATATTTCCTGTTAAATTTAAATACATTCCTGATGGATCTTTTAATGCTCACTTGAAAAGTACTGACACAATACTTATGTGCACCATGCATGAGTTTTACTTTAATAAGTTAATAAATAATTAAAATTGTACCCTTTCAATGTGTTAACCCCTTCATTATAGGGATTTTATTATAAGCCCAGTGTATAACTGAAAAGAGAAATCTGATAAGAGAAGCAGATATATTAAGGTGGAAAAAAACATTAGATTTTTAAGTCAGGAAACCTGAGTTTAAATTCCAGCTCAGGCCCTTGATAGCTATGGTTTTACCATGTAAAAAAAATTTATGCCTTAAGTGTGTCATGTAATAGGGGGGCAAAGTAGAACCTATACTGCCTACTAAACCCGTGAGATCAACTCAAATCCTTTTGAGTCAACAAAGTTCCCTTCTACATAAAGTTTACCAATAGGAATTCTCATTAAATGCTTGCACATTGTTTTTAAATGACTACCATTTTGCAACATTCTTAGTACAAAATTATCTTCATTTTCAAGAATGACCTTTTCTAGGGGCAGCTAGAAAGTGCACTGGATAGAGCACTGGCCCTGGAGTACTGAGGATCCGAAATCTAATATGGCCTCACATGCTTGCTGTGTGACAATGGGCACATCACTTAACCCTGATTGCCCAAAAAGAGAATGAACTTTTCAGCTAACAGCATGGCCTTGTTCTGTCCAATCCTATGCCTCAGGTATAATTTTCCCTCTCCTCTCCTGCTTAACTATAAGGTTCAGAGAAAGACTCTTAAGTTCTTTAAGAATCTCTTAATAGTGCCAGTTCATTTTCTCAGAAATTCTACACTGGTGTTTTTTGGTTATGACTGTATTTCCAATGAGGACAAACTCAAAAGGAAAATGCTAGATGAACATTTAACATGTAAGCATTAGAACACTGTTTTAATCTGTTAATTAAAGAATGAAGATAAGAACTTATTCTTTAAGTTAATAGCCTTGCTCTGAAGCCGAAAAAGGACAAAAATCTCCAAAAGTTACAAAGTTTCAAAATTCATCTATTCTACACAACCTTCAGAAATGCATGGAGAAATCTGAACAATTAAGATTCAAAAGTAATTCAAAACTTGTAAAATAATTTTATTTTCAAATTTGATGAAAACTGAATCCTTGTAATGAATCCCATTTAATGTGAAAACTCCCTAGAACCTCTGTACCTGCCCCACCCCAGTATTTAACCCTTACTTTCCTCTTAGCCCATTAATAGCTAAATAATATAAGTGAATATTTTTTACTGTATAACTACGAAATTATTTCACTGAAAATAAGAATGATGAAACATAACAAATGGTGTCAATGCTAAGCTTGTTTAAAATAATAGAATTGTCTCTCAGAGGGAGAAAAAAAGGAAAATCATGTTTGATTATATGGTCCAGAATCACTGCACAGAAAAGATCCTTAAACGGTATTACTGAGACATATGGAAGCAGAAAAGCAAATAGCTGGAAGGGTATTGATCTGAAAAAATGTTGTAGAACCTCAGTTAGAAAGGATCTTAAGAAGCCATCTACACTACTCCACACCTATATAAAATTCCAATCCACAACTTAACAAAAAGACATCCAGCCTTTCTTAAAACTATTGAGGGAGAACTCAATATTACTATTCCATTATAACTACGTGGAGTAACTGCATGATATCAGTGGTTTTAGTTATTGCCCATAAATTACTTTCATTAATGGAAGTGGGGAATCCTGTCCCAATTCTGACTTTTATAGAACTATAAATACATCCCTGAATAAGTCAGTTAATGTAAATGTATCTCAGAAATCCCCCCAGGAATGAATTTCAATAGGGCCTGTAATTTTAATGTTTTGTGGTGTTCTAAGAGGTAACTGTAATCATCAGGAGACCGCTTCATAAATGAACTTCCAAGACCTTAAGGCTCTAAACTATCAAGCAGGTAGTGGCTTAACATAAAACACTACAACTGATGCTGTATCCAGTATTTTTTGCTATTTGTGTGCAGTTAGGGATTTGGAATGATACTGCTTCTCAAGCAGTTTAGAACCTAACAGGAAATATGAAACAGATATTTTCAAGTGGCAAAAGTACACATGAAATCTTTGTAACTCAACTGAGCAATGTGTTAAGTATTTCAAAATGTTTTGAGACACTCAGCGATTATTAAAGGGATTGAAATAACTAAAGAGAGATTTTAAATTTTAGAAAGCTTTGTGGAGGGCATCCCCAAAGGAAATGAACATATTTCAGAGTGCAATATGTGGATGGATGCCCAGATCAAGTCACCATCAGGAGACTGTGATAAAGACTATAGCAAAATATCTTTAAAGAATTCCATTAATTTCTGACATCTATATGGTACCTTATTTTTTAAGTTTGATATTTTTATCCTCACAACAACCCTGTGAGGTAGGTTCTCCAAATGTTATCCATATTTTAGAGAAAAACGAAGCTAACATTATGGTCAGGAATTGTCAGAGGCAGGAATCAAAGTCTGACATTTCTCAATTCCAAAAGCAATGCTCTTTTGCACTACAACATGCTAAAGACACAATAATTTTTGCACTGCCTAAATTTTGGGGATAGATATTATGAGCAATTACCTATGCACAGGTAATGTAAAAGACAGGAAATGCAGGAGAGAAAAACAGTAAGCTGCTACCACAGCAAAGTGACAAGTAACAGATGGATGTCAAAGCATTGACTGGAGAGACTGAAAGGAATAAAGGGCCAGCTTTAAGGCAGGGGTGCCAAACTCAGAGGCCAATAAAGGCCACATAAGGTTATACTACACAACTTAGAAAAACCACAAATTAGCATCATCTATGTTTTTTAGCATTTTGATGTTTTTAAATGTTTCTCAATCATACTTTAATATGGTTCAAAGGACCCACAAGAGCATTGTGGGCTGTGTGTTGGACACTTCTGTTCTAGTGCATTGGGGAAATCCTGCATACTTATGTTAGGACATGAACAGGAACTAGAAAGAGTCAAAAAGCATTAAGATTTTGCACTGTTATTAAGTACTCACATTGATGAGATTGTGGATCCAATGTAGTAGCAATCTTGAATATTCTTCTAGATTTTTAGTCACATTGCATTTCCCCTTCTTAAAATTCCCATACATTCCTGCCTTTCTCAAGAGTCTGATCATAAATAATGCCTAGCTCATGGCAGCCATTTAATAGACTATTTCTTAACGTTTTACAGCCTGAAAGCTTCCTGCTGTAAATGCAATGGTCTTTTCTCAATCCATTAAATCTGTCATATTTGACACAGTGGACTGTGCTTACTGAAAACCCTATTTTTAGTTTTCATTACATGAGTCTTCTTTTCTATCCTCTATGCCTAAAAACTTGTTATTCTTTGAAGCCTGGTTTAGATATCCTAATTTTCAAGCTGGGCTTAATTTCTTTTAGTGAAAGTCTCATTTCCTTCCAGATCCAACCTCCTTATGCTCTTAATTGCCTACTGAGAATATGACAACCCCCTCAAAGCTGCTCACAATATAGCCCTCAAACCAGCACAGGACTCCCCAACATCACAACTGTTTTGACAAGTGGTTCAACCTTTTATTTAATCATCTCCATAAATGTTTATCACCCATCAAAACTAAAAGATGGCACATTTAATGCTTTAAGGTTTACAAAGTGCTTATATCTCATAGATCTTCAATATTAATGCTTGATGAATTGGTGTTATACTACAGCATTTTCATTTTTTATTCATACTGCTGCCTTTGCTCCATCTCCCCTCATCTACTTTGACTTCTACCTGTACAAATCCTATATAAGTGTAGGGAATATCTATAACTCCTCCACAAGGCAATTTTACACTGCTATACTTCATCTAAGTAGCAGACTGCATGCATGCATGCATGTATGTGTGTGTGTGTGTATAGATGTATATAAAGACTATGTATTAAGTGGATAATACCAAATTAGGTGATAGATATTTTGACATCTCTCACTTAATTTTACATTTATCTACTCATTGATTAATCATGTTTCCATTGTATCTAACTAGGAAAAATTATTTTCTGATACACATCAAAACCTGATACTGGTGGTTAACCTAGATATATCCAAGCAGACGGATACAAAGTAGAATCCCAAGTTACATACAGGGTAGCATTCTTATACCAAAGATGACCTTGGATTAGAGATCAAGATTTCAATCCAGTTCTTCAACTCCAATTAATTTGTCCTGAAAAAAGTGCAGGTCTTTCTTGGTGAATGCCTCTCTTCAATTTGGTTCCAAGTTTTCTCTTGTGATTTCTTATTTCTATCATTGGGGCTTATGGCTTTTTTTCCTTACCTGTGAAATAATCTTCTATATACAGTGAATTCCTCAAAACTTAAGTCAAAGACCTTTCATTCAAACTGATGTTGAAAGAATTATTTCTTGAATACCTTTTAAATTACTGTATTTTCCTGTAACTGAAAACTTGTTTCTGAAAGTTAAATGAACTCAAAAAAGCATAGATTCTGTATTCCAGAATAATACTTCTTATACTGATGACCATATGAAAATTTCTTTGTGTATTTCACTGAAGTGCATAAGACAGGAACAGTATAATATGTAGTATATGAGGGCTGACATGAAAAAATACAGTAAGGGTCAAATTGTAGCAATACTTTAGTTGTCATGAATAAATTATGTCAGTAATTGGCTACCACAGATGACAAATTTGGTTCCATGAGGAAAAATAGCTTTAAAAATATTTCCTACAAAATTTTATTCATCTAACACAAATGTATTAATACTCATCATTTTAAATAAAAAAAAAACTTCTTTAAAAAAGGCAGGGAAAAAAATTGTTTAGCATTTTAAAATTTTATGGTGAGCAAAACCTGGGTACCAAATACCACCTCTGACACAAATTAGTGATGTGACCAAGAGTAAATAAATTGTATAAGAATTGCCAATTTGTAATGGTAAAGGGGAGTTTCTCACCAGGAGTACCCTTACAATTTTGAAACTACCACCCCCCAAAGGTGAGCTTATTATGAAATATGAGAATAGGTAATACCACTGTTTTTAAAAAGTCTAAAAATTGATATTCAAATGTACAAGACCCTAACGTTCTAAATTGAGATTCTCTGATAAACATAAAATATAACATTTCCCAAAGATAAGAAATTACGACTGAGATTCAGAAAGCCACTAAAACTAAACAATTTGGAAAAGTATGGAAATGTTTTAAATGAGATATAGTAATGCAAATTACAAGTATGCAAATTACAAATAGTACCTCTGAAAGAGAATAACCAAACTTCAAGTATTATAAATTTGTAATTGTAACCAACTGAAAGAATTACCATTCTAAAACTATGCTATTTAATTAAAAGTAAATCTAAATGCCCTAAAAAAAAAGTATTCCACTGTATCTTATTTTCGTTGTCAAATGAGAATAGCTGTCACAAAAAAATGGCAGTTTTTGCTACCAGAAAGTCCAAATTTAAAGGATTATTTTTGTTAATACTTTGAAAAAAATTGAACAGAATGTTCCCTTCTGCTCTTTTTTTTTTTACTAAGCAACTCAGACACAGAGGGAAGAAACCTGTACCTGTGTCAGTATAGGCTATATAACTCATTACTAATGAGATCATAGTTTCTTAAAGATCAAAGTTTTTTTTTTAAAGGAATTCACAAATCTGCAAGTCATCAGATAACTTGAACTTCTATCTAAATGGCATTTCTGTATTTCTGTATTATTTTTCACAACATGTCCCAACAATCTTACATTATAAATGAAAGAGGGTTTTAAAGAGTATTACAATTCTGAAATAGCAAAGTTTATATGAGCCAGGTTAGAATGTACAAATTACAATTCAGCTTTGAGTAAAAAGGTTCCGTGGACAGTTGTCCATGACTTTAGAGTATCAGATCATACTAGAGGATCCTACTGGCCCATACACCAAAATATTGTAGTAAGTAAGGGAATGGGTACGGTCTAGTTTGAGTAAGATTTGATTTGCTAGACTAAAAAGGTAAATTTTTATTCAATTAGATACTGTTAAAAATATTAGCATTTCTTCAGTTAAATGCCTCAGACTACCAACTGTTAAAAGCATATTCTATGACCATAAAGAATATTAAAGTGAAAGCTACCTATCAACTCAAACCCACAGCTAAGCAATAATGGCCCAAAGTTTTATTATTCTTATCTGACAGTAGGAAAATTCTGACAAGTTGAAATGTTTCTTTACCCACTCCCCAGAAACATATTACAATTTTATTTAGGTATGTGGACAATTTACTATGCATACTGAAAAAAACTTCAGAAACACATGAATTTTTCTCTGTTGTTTTACATATTTTAACAGTAATCACAAAGTCAGCGGGAGGATGAAGTTATTTTTATTTGAGTTGTAACTCACGATTTCACCAGTAATGGAAAAAATCTTTAAGAAATCCAGTCAACCAATAGAGACTGGCAACAACTCTAAAACTTGAGTCAAATCTTTCCAAGGACCCTTTAAGAGGATGATTTGCCTAGAGTCACACAGCCAGTATCTATCAAGTGACAGGACTTGAATCCAGGCCTTCCAGATTCTAAAGCCTGCTTATCTACTTAACCAAGGAGCCTCAAAGGAAATAAAAACTATAACATGAGCTGCTTCTTTATTCCCATCGTTGCAATAAGCATGTGGAAAGACCGAATACTTTTTTGATAGGCAAACTTACCTATTTAAAAAATTTTGCACTGTACCAATCCTAAATTGTTCTAGTACAAAAGTCATTAAGCAAAATTAGCTGCCTGTTATGATGACTGTCTAATGTCAATGGACCTCAACATATCCAACATATCCAACTTCAATATTTGATTGTGGCATAGAGGTGAACTAAAACAAGAAGTGTTTCTAGTCAAAAGTTTTGAGTATGGTTAATATAGATAACCTTATGTACAGTTTCTCCTCTAAATGAAGAGTTAATTAGTGACCAGGGAATTTATGGCAACAGTGTAAGATTAACCCATCAACGAAGGAATGGGATTAACTCACCCAGTAAAGAATGCAAGAACAAGCATGCATATTCCCCATGTTTTAGCACAGTTCCCAAATTATTAATTCATGTTTTATACAAATCTATATGTATAACTCTCCCAACAGAAACTCTTTTAAGGTGGCAGGGATTATTTTATTTTTGTATCCCACTCACCTAGTCAAAAGCCTGACTAAATATAGTACACGCTAAATAAATCATGGATGTTAAAAATAAATCACTGGCAGAAAATATGTGGTCAATTTGAGTATTCTTACCTCTCAAGGTCTATTTCCCGACTTCTAAAATGGGAAGCATTAGATGGTGATGTACACTATTATGTCTGATATGATTCCTTCCAAATCTAAATTCTGTGATTCGTATAATTATTGCAATCTACCATGGAAGTGGATAAAGGATATACTATCTCTTAAGGGAACATGAAAGCAAAACTTCAAATTTGCCTCACATACAAAAGTTCCTTATAGAAGAGATTTTAAAAGCAGTATTTGTGACTTTTAATATGTTAGCACTAAAAAGCTACCTCAAATATCACTTTGTTAAGATAGCTAGATAAGGAAATGGATAACCAATCCATTATTTCTGCCAAGAAAACCCCAAATGGGGTCACTAAGAGTTGGACGTGACTGAAGCAACACAACACCACCAAAAAAAGGTACGTAGGGAAGATGTTAAGGAAGGGTGCTTGGGGCAGAGTAACAATGAATTTTAAGCAAAATGACTAAAGTATTCTAAATAGAGGGGACCAATGGAAATGTAGAAAGGAATAAAAGCTCTAGCCCAGAGATTACTGCAAAGCTGGTTTTTATTAAATGTTTAAAAAATTCTAGATTCATCTTTTTAAAAATTATCTGAAATAACATTATTATTGATTACTTTTGCATATAACTGAAACTTACCTCATTTAGGTGCCAAAGTGCCTTTCAAATTATTTAAAAAATGTCTATCTTGACTCAAACTACTTGACAATACTAATACAAAGATATTTCCAGGGTCTCTTATACTGAGGTTGTATAGGTCTTAATAGGCATTGTTTTTCTAGTTTTGGCATACTGCCTTTATACTCACTCAGGATTGACTCCTCTACCCATGACCCTCAAAACCTCCACTGTTTCTAAGCTGCTAAGCAACGTAACTTAAGATATAATTAAAAGTTACCAGAATAAAAAACATAATCAAGTAAATTAAAATCATTAAACCTAATTTTACGCATTAATTTAAGGATAATGAACTATGGATTATTTTCAATTTATCTCCCAAGCTAAAAAGAGAACAAGAGCATTTAAAGCTTATTTAGGACTTTAATTTTATTTGACAGTTGTCGAGTATAAAGGACATCTAATCACTAGAGTCTGTTACTGTGTTTCACAAAAGTAATGCTCTATGCTATTTTAGCAAATCTATTTAAAAATGAAAAATATAAATTTCTTGTTATTTGGTCCATCTGGTTAATAAACCCACATTATTATAACAGTTAAACAATTAAATGTGTCTAACTCTAAAACTTTTTAAAAGACTGTGACTAACATAAATGCATTTATTTATGCTTTTAAGTCAGAACATCTAATTCCCACTACTATTTGTACAATGTTTAAAAAACCACAAAACTTAAACAGATGAAATTGAAAGACTAACATGTATATCAGTTGAACTAATTTAACTAAAATAACAAAGTAATTTATCCTCAGGAATTAAAATGACTGCATACTTTAAAGTCTTTCATACATTCAAAATAGCATTCATATCAAACAAGTTGTCATGGTCAGTATAAAATTAGAAATTTTTTGAGGAAAAATAAGGTAAATATTTCAAAAGAGCATAATTCTTATTGACACAAATAAAAATTTTTATTAGGAACATTTTCTATAAATTACAGAATATATGGAAAAGCTGTTACTACTAAAGTCTAGTAACATTAGTTTATGAAGAAAGATTACTGCAAATTGCCATCTAATAGTCAAATGCCTAAATTTCAAATAGAACACTCAAAGCAATAGATGAAATTCTTTCAGGTTATTTTAAGGGAAAAAATAAGATTTAAATGATTAATTCCTACTTTCTAAAATATCAAGTTATGTTAAAAAATATGCATATAATGAAGCCTCTAAAGCAGGAGTTTTTAAACGTTTTTGATGCCATTGATGCTTTGATAGTTGGATCAAGTCTATGAATACAGTTTCAAAATGTTTATTAAATGAGCAAAATATTATAGCATTAATGTATTGACATGTGGTTATGAAAAGGTATTTAATCCCACTTTAAGAACCAACTAAAGAAAAGCATATGCAATTCTGCAATTGATACAATCTATAAATATTTAACAACTTGAAAAGATTCCCACAAACTGTAATGAAAATAAACCTTCATTACTGGTGTTTGATATCTTTAGCCCATCTTACCTCTAACCCTTGAAGCACACACAACAGGATGAAGATGGATCTTACCAATCCAAAAAAAAAAAAAAAAAAAAAAAGATAGTCATTGTTTTACAAAACATCTAAAAAAAATACTTTGGTGTTATTTTCACCCACTTCATATGCCTCCAAATTTGGAAACTAACTTCTGGACCTTTGTGAACTACAACAAAAATAAAGTATTTCTTTAAGAAAAAAATTTTCAAATTAAAAACTACAAAATGGCATAATGGAGTAGGATTAGTACTTTTAATTTTTTGTCTTGGTTATCATGTAAGGGTAATTTTATCATCTCGGAGAACTTATTTTTAAAAATATTAATTTTCATTAAAGTTCTTAAGAAAATGGTAATATTTTTAATAATAATAAAATTAAGTTCATTCATACCAATATTATTTTGAAGAATTTTGAGAATCTTCAAGGTTCAACTTCTTAAAGGATTAAAACTATATAACTATATAGTAATCATTTTAAAAAATCATGTTTCTCCACTAAATATGATAGCAATCCATTTTTTTAAAAAGTCAAAAAAGTATGGAGAGAAAAGGTAATCATATTTTACAATATATCTTCTTAGTTTCTAATTGCCTAAACTGTATTTTGATAGTGATACCTTTGGATCCAAAATATATTAAAGTTATCCTGATTGAAGGAGAGTAAGGAAAATAAGCAGATATAATATCTACTATATGCTGGCGGGGTACTGTGCTTTGAGCTTTCAGAAACATTACAGGTATTATCTCATCTGCTACCAAAAAAAAAAGTTAAGACGCTTTAATGCTCTTAACATTATGTGCACAAAGGCTGAATACATAATAGTTAGCCTATAGGAACTTAGGAGTTTACTTCTGGAGCTGTTTTTCCCATTGAGGCTTAATTTTAAGAATGTATCTTAAGGTTCCTACAGATTCCTTCCAAGAAATGATCAATGATTGCTCCTGTACACTACAATAAATATAAGTTAAGCTCTTAACAAAACTATTTTTCTTATTAGAAAAACCTATCCTCAACAAAGAGTCAATAAATTTAATTATGGAGTACCTACACTGGTACTGACACTCTTATCTACCAGAAAACTGCCTCAATACTATTATGTATTGAGCTCTCATAATTTCATTACAAAGAAATAACTACAAATATTTGCAAAAGATCAATACTTATTTGTTAAAACAATCACACTGTATTTTATACATATTCAAGTTCCAAATATTTTGGTAGAAAATTGTGATGTCTCAAATACTACCAGTGTCATTACATTGTTGCTGTTTTTTCATTTGATAATTCCTCTTAGTTGAAATCACATCATATAACGATTCTTATCCAAGACTCATGTGACTCAAACCCATGCCTACACATAAAGGTCATACCTAAATGAGTGCTCACTTTATAAAGGGTAGGTTAAAAGAAAATTTATAGCCTAATACCAGGGAAGTTAAAAATCAAATAATGATTCAGAAATCAGGAAATTCCCTGTGGATTGCATGAAAGGCAGTATTTTAGTGCATCACTAAGAAGCTGAGAATACTCCTACTAGGGTAGAATGGGCAATTTGACTCACCTTCAAAGAAAAACTGGAAAACATAGACAATAACAACATAATCATATTTACCTAGCAATGACAAAAACCATTTCCTTGATAATTATAATTTAGAATTCTGTCTAAATAAAATTTTAAGAGAGAGAACATGAATATGGGGAAGATGAAAATATTTTCTGATTTCTTTCTCACTTAAAAAGATAGATGTCAATAAAGAATCCAGATTCAAAATACAAGTGGAAATACTTAGGATATCTTCAGTTAGTATTTACTGATTTTAATCTAATGGGAGGCACTGAGATATTTTAAGTTTACCTAGTCATTTAAATCAAATCCCCCAAATTCCATTTTTAATACTGAAATTGTTAATTCTACCTCAATTTAACAGATACATGTAGAAGTCCAACTTGGTAAACGGATTTCATTCACTCAAAATTATCAAGTTGTCAAAAATTCTTGTCATATTAATGCCTAAGGAAGTCACTGCCTCAAAAAAAAAAAAAAAAAAAAAAAAAAAACATAAAACAAAACCCCTGAGGGGTAAAATGGGGGTGGGAAAGGGTGGGAGGGGGAAGAAACAAGACAATGGGGCTTGACATGGGGAAAAGTATGAAGGTTCATATAAAATATTACAAATATTAAAATCCATTTACCTTTTTTAATCAGCTGAATAGTTTTCCTATTTAAAAAAAAAACCCTAAAAATGTATCTCAAAATTTGAGGTGAATCATTTTATTATCTAATTATCAGTTTAAAATTATACAAATTGTCTATTGTTAATTCCCTAAGATAAATTTTAAGAAAATTTTTAGTGCCCTCCTGAACAATTTGTAATAAAATAGCTTGTCTGGGGATACAGTATGTGATATTCTTCCAAGTATATGATTTTTAATCAAATAATGTAAATCAGTCATTAGAACATGAGTCCAGACAGAAGTGAGCCTACATGATATGCTAAAATGTAATCACTGTATTTCAATGCAATAGTTTTTATTTCAAATTAAAATAGTTTTAGTGGATATTATCTCATTTGGATTCAAGGCATTTCTTGATATAGCAGACAGGTATGTCTATTTTGTTATGTAGTAAACTAAAGCTAATAAATCAATTATTCTGATAACCTATGCTACTTCTGAGCTGGCCAATAAACTGTTCTTCTGATGCCAATAGCTGTAAATGAGATTGTGTTCTCCAAAGGAATGCCAACAAAAAGAGAGCTCAAGGACGTGCTAACAAGTAGAAGGGTATGACCCCTACAACAAAATCAATTATTTTACAAATAAGTCAGCCCAAAGTGGAAGAGACTCCTCACTGTAAGAGTGGACTTTAAAATGATGGATTTGGCTACAAAAAGTATGAAAGAGCCTTGAAAATCTGTCAGCAGAAACAGTATTAGACACTGGTAATTTCGTGACTAATCATGAGCAAAAAAGTGCCATATTGGTGTTTTTTTCTCCTCACCATCCCAGAAAAATGAAAAAAAAAATTTTTTTTTTTACTATGAGTTTCAGTTGTTTTAAAGAAACTAATACTTTGGGAAATGTAATAAACAATTGTAAATAACTTTAAATCCATGCCACATTTTACCTCTTAAAAGAAAAACTACCTTTTTGGGGAAAATTACATCAAAAAAGTATTATTCCCTTATGTGACCCTCAGAAAAGACACCTAACTCCTCTGGCTGTTTGCTCATCTACATCTCATCTACTGATAATATTCTTTACTTTTGTATTATAAGACTATTGCAAAATACCTACATGGCTCCATAAACCTGAAAATACAATATAACCATCTGTTATCACCACATACAAAAGTGGCTAAGCAAATAAAATCACCCAAGTTTAGGTGAGAGCATAGTTTAATCACAGAGAAAAAGATGAAGTAAGTAACTGAGGTGTGTGTATTTCGTGACTTGTCCAACGATATATATAACCAGTTAGTAGCAGAGTTTAGACAGTAAGCTGAATATAGAATCTTAATACAAACTCCTTAAGTTCATACTTATTTTGAGAATACTGAAAAAAACTAAAAGCCAAAATAACTAAAATATTATATGAAATAAAATGTGTATTTTTATATTATTCAAGACAACCAAAAAACAAGAGATCTTGACATATAACAGAATGTTTAAATTTAAACCTAAAAATTACCTTGATGAATTAACAATGATATGTATCAGTTATAAAATGAAATCAAAATCAATCTTGCAGTAGTATTTAAACACTTCATCATATCTTATGCAGGGATGAAAAAATACACCATAATATGCAGATGTTATTTTAAACAGATGTCTTGAAATAAATTAATATAAATCAAAAATCACTGTTTTAACATTAGGACCTATAAATCTAGAATAGGGGCTTTTTGAAAGTGAATGCCACCCTACTTTATCTTTAATGTAAATCTATACTGTTATATCCTATGCTACTCTATAAACATTTTATGAAGATAACGAATTTTACCATTTTTGGCTATTTCAAGCATCAATGTTTACATTTCAGAAAATTTCAAGACAGCCGTAGACATATACATTACAACCACCCCATGGCTCTCCTAACTGCTACCCTTAAAAACTACTTGTATTTTGTCTATTTGACCACTCAATTTCAGGCATTTTTTCATTTCCACTCGAACATCTGCAGCACTCTCACTCATCAACTACATTCTTTTTAATCTACATGTCCCTTAGTCACACTGGACTAGACGCAAGGTCAACCCAGACCTTCCTGGTTCAATTGGCTACTGTTGATCACAGTAATAATTAAGTAAATTTCAGGCTCTTCATATAGATAAATATAATAGCTAAAATATAAACTTTATACCTTCATTACAGATATGATCTTGAACTAAATGTCAAAGGAAACTTTAAAGGACAACTTAAGAGGAAATACACCATACAAACAGCAGAGCCCTTATTAAAGTAGCCACTGATATTAATTACTATTTCTGGGGAACTCATCTAAGAAAGTCCTACTTATGAAAAATTTAGTAAAATTTTGATGCTGTAGGCAAGCAGTTAATGTGAACTGAATCTGCAAAGTTTTTGTTCCCAGTATCGACACGCTCACTTTTTTCTGATTTCCAGGAAATTAAATTATTAAAAGGCCAAAAAATTGGTGACCCTTCACGCAAAAAAAAAAAAAAATTGCATTTACACACACAAAAATGATTTTAATGTCAAAAGTAACAAACAACACAGGAAACATTTTTTCCACCTAAAATAAAATAGTGAGAAGAATGGATGTATGTTTATTTTGACCATGTTAATTATTACAAAATGTAAAAAAAGCTGTATATTTCAAACTTTAGAACACAACTACTACAAAGTACACAAAGAAAAGAACTGCCACACTATGCCAAAATTTGATTTATCTCCTTTAGTAAGTAGGAAGGAATGTTGGCAGCAGATAACAAATTCAAGTGACACTTTAAGTTAACATTGCTAAATTTTCTATTTCTATACTATCACTTCTTACAACTAAAAGACAAAGGCAAACAAAATAAGTCCTTAATTCCACACATTTTACTAATTCAGGAAGAAGATAAAAATTTAACAATAAAGTTATTCAATTATACAAGGAGGTGGGTAACGATCCTAAAAATGCATAAACTAAAAGTTCATGGGTGCTCCACTGGACTGGCACTCAGACGCAGACTGTCCCCAGGATAAACTTGGTAAGTACTGAAGAAGGACTTTCTCCGTGAAGGGCCACAGGCTGTGAAGAACTCTACTCCGGAAGCCATACTTGAGCCCAGACATTATGATGTTCAGGAGATGTAACACCCACTTTTTGCATTGGCTTTCAAATGTTCTTGATCAAATCATACAGAATCTCAAAGAATGGCACCCAGGCTGACCTGGTACTTAACAGCCAGGAACAGAATTTCACCCCACCCTTAATAAAATAAGACACTCACAAAATCACCTGGTATATAACAAACGCATGCAAACAATAAGGTATGTTTAAATGCAAGAGTATTATAATTAAGACAAAGCTTTAAGGAAAAAAACTTCTAAAGTAAACAATTGCCCTTTCTTCATACCTAGAGAAAATAACCCAAGTGGTAAATATGTTTGGCTAGTATCACTTATATTTCTTATCCATCAATGTGTTCAAATAATTGTCTAAGACAAAGTGTTTGCAGACAATCCTAGTGCACACTTACAAAAAAATGTTTCAACTATTCAACAGGGCCTGAATATTAAAATTAAGAAAAAGAACATGACATTTTTAATTGCCAAGAAAAGTTTAAAGCACAAGAGCAATGGATCTCAAATGTATCTTTTTTTACTAACTACATTTAAAAAGTTGATAGACCTCTTCCGAAAAGTCAGCTTAAAGTTTAAATCATATAAAGAATCAAATGGAAAAAATCATTCCATTTCTAAAACTGCTATAGAGGGTGGCTCAAAAGGCTTAAGTTTTGATAGATTAAAATTACATTAAGAATTTTGGGCCACCCTATACAATGATATGATACTGCAAATACCATGAAATAAAAGCCAGTAGGTTAAGGGATTAGAATTTTTTGGTATATGATTTGTTATTCCCAAAACTCAACTTTTTTTCAAAAGCAAGAAAAAAAATCATTCTGAAACACATTAAAAAGTTGTTTTACAAGCACCTATTTAAGCAGTTGTAAACCTACCATTTTAAGCAAATATTTAAATTTAAAATGAAAGCAATATTTTGTAGTAGGATAGGCTCTTGTAAATTTGATTACAAAATTGAAAATGATCTAAATGGCAAGATGACATAAGAGCTGACCATTTCCCAGGTATGGTTGAAGGCATTCGTAGACACTAAGATCATTTATCACAACAGTACATTATTAAAGTACTGGACACCATTATTTAAGACCCTGCCAGTCTTAAAAACAAAATGCTCAAAATCAAATGCTTTCAGTACCCAATAGTATAAATAGACTTGATATAAATCCAATTATGATCTATCAAGAAAGTTTGTTCTAATCAAAGATCTAATTGAAATTTTTCATAGCAAACCCTGAAACTACCTCCCATCTTAACCTCTCCTCAATCCTTGACAAAGCCAAACCTTTTTTCTTTTTTTTGGGTGTTGGTGGTGGTGAAATTGCTGCATTTGCTATGTACACAATTTGTTTTTAACAAATGCTGAAGTGTTGACATTGACATAAAGTTAATTATTACAGGACCAAATATATTTTCTAGATTAAAACTAAATTTATCTATATAAGCAAAGGAGATTGGCCTTCAAGCAGCTTTAGCCAAGAATCAAAATATTTATTTGGAAAATTGAACACAGGACAAAGATTTTCTTGATATTTCTAGTCTAGTCTAACTTTTAAACCACAGACAGCATAACCTTGATTTTACAGAACACATTAATGGTTTATACAAATGTATACTTCTTCAGTTGTTGCACTATCCATCTTTCAACCCCTTTAATGTTCAACCCCTTAATACATCAGGTATTAACCACATATCTTGCAAAGTTCAGTACTACTTGCTAGTTTACAACTAAAAAGCATGAAATCTTCTTGCTTTTTGAATAGATGGCATTATTAAGTTAAAGCAAACAAAAAGTTATTAGTACAGCAAAGTTTGATAATACTTTAAAGGAGTATACTACTAATAATATTTCAAATTATTCAAAGTGATTTCTTTATTGAGATCAAGTTATCTGCACAAGTTTTACAGTACGATCGCATGTTTATATTTAGCTAAAGTCACAAACACATTTGACTTTCACAATGATGAGCATCATCATTTCCACTAGACTACAGAGCTTATGTAAGACTAAAGAAAAAAAAATACAAAAACTTCAGGTTTTACAAAAGAAACTTTGAAAAGACTACATTAACAATAAAACCATTTCTTTCAGAAAACAGGTAAAATTATAAAGGCATACCACTAAATTTTCTTCTCTCTAAATTGCAAGGACTGAAAGATTCTTTAGTATCTGCGACGTTTGTTAGGTCCTTCAAAGTTTCCCCCTTGGCTTCCTCTACCAAAGCCACCAGGACCACCACTCACAGGACCTACACCACTCATTGGGGTCTGAGGGGTTTCAGTACCTGTTCTACTTCCCATAGGTGAACCCATCTGAGAGGGTGGTCCTTGGGAAAATCTATCATTATGCTATTGCACCACATAATAAACATCAAGTCCATTTAGAATACAATAAATATTAAGGTATGAGAAAATTATCATAATCCCAAGTGGTGGTGTCATGAAGTTCAGCAGAAAGTCCAGCAGAATCAGGATCACACATAGAAGGAAGAAAGGAGCATTTTAATTAGTCACTATGCAAAAGGCAGCTGAAGAATTACACATTGCTAATTCTTTGCCCCAATTTCATTAAACAGAAGAAAATGAATTTTTACGATGCATGGAATACTAACTTCATACTTAAAATTATTTCCTTCAAAATAGGCTTACAAGACATCTCTTAATGTAAGAGAAATCTGTATTTCTGAGAGTCAACAGAGCAAAAAGTAAAAAAGTATTTTGTAAATAAATGATCAAAAATACTTCATTATATATTCTATTTAAGTAAAAATCACTTCAACCCCCCCTATGTATCATAATAAATAGTAAAGCCTAAAGCATATGGCATTTCTCAAAAACTACTGAAAAATTAATTGACAAAAATACCTAGTAGTTAGTAATTTCTACACTAAAATCTGTATCACATGCTGTCACATTTCTATGTTAAAATAAAACAAAACAAAAAACAACAACAACAAAAAACACCCCAGCATACAAACACATTTTAAACACTAATGCTGGAAAGTATAGTCTTGAATACTACCTTGGCCTGGATAGAAAAAAAAGATTTAAGACGACCAAGGCAATGTAACACTTAGGATTAGAAGCTGTCCAACTAAAGGCAAAAAAAGAAAACAAAACAAAAAAAAAAAAAACCAAACCCACAAACCTAAAAATGGCTCTTATGCTACTGAATACAACACTTAGTTCCTATAGTTCCAGGCATATTAAAAGTTCACTCAACACATCAATTATGTTTCATTATACAGAGGCATCATAGTATAATGCAAAGACTAGACTAGGAGCCAGAAACAATTGGGTTCAAACCCTGCCTCAGAGACTTAAAAATTATCTGAGGCAAGTGGGTGATGCAATGGATGGAGTGCTAGATCTAGAAATCAGAAAGACCTAAGTTCAAATTCAGCCAGAGACACTTACTAGCTATGTGACCCTGGGCAAATACTTAACCTTTATTTACCTCAGTTTCTTCAACTATAAAATGTGACAGTATCTACCTCACAGAGTTGTTGTGACAATGGAATGAGAAAATATCCGTAAAGTGCTTTAGCAAAGTGCTTAGCACTTGTATGTGCTTAAAAAAAAATTATGTGACCACAGGTAAGTCACACCCTCTCTCAGTCTCTGTTTCTTTAACTATAAAATAGGAGTAAAAAGAGCAACTCTACCTCAAACAAGATACCTGCAATGTGCTTTGTAAACTTTAAAGCACCATAAAAATACTAGCTATTATTACAGTAATGCAGCACAACTTAAATGCATAAATTACAAAAAAAAAAATTAAGTATTATAATATGCACTGTGCCTGCATAAGGATATACGGAGCACTGTTAATACTACAAAAATGATGCTTTTGACTGGTTGCAATTTTGGCACAGAATAACCTTTATTTTGTGTTGATAAGAACTATACCATTTCAGAAAAGTCTATCAGCATACCCTAACCAATCCTGTTAATGCAAATTTCCCTTATCAAATACATGTTTTATACCTATACTGATCTAGAATAAACTAAAACCATCAAATTAATTCTCTCAAAAATAAGTTTTAAAATAAAGTATGTATATTCTGGTTACTATTGTGAACATGTAATAAAAATGGCAACAAATGAAATTAAAATTTTAAGCCCACCCAAAGATATCTTCACACTCTAATGCTTGAAAACATTAAAATCATATTCTTTAAAATTTACTCAAATATAATTAAGAGTAAGAAATGCAACAATAGTAACATACAATCTACATGTCCAAGTAAAAAAAAAAACAACAGTTAATTCATATTCTAATATGAATATCAAAAATAGTTTCAAGTTATTCTAAATATACTCTTTTGGTCCCGCAACAAAAGTAAAGGCTATTTGTTGACAGATTAATAAAAATATGGTCAAGTAAAACTCTTAAAATACTTGTCCATTATTTTTTGATATAATGGAAATGTTTTAAATGAGAGTAACAGGCCCCATTATATTTACAGTAAAATGTATATGTAACAAGGTAATTCTAGTCTTCTTCATTGCTACACAGGACTTCTGATATGCACATGCAAGATACTATAGCACAATAGTCAATCTCATTTAAAGAGCACCTATTAGAACTGCTACTTTCTTAACAGTATTGGAATAATTAACATTCTAAAATTATTTTGCCAAATTTGCCTGTCCAAAAAAAAAAATTAAAAAAAAAAGATGCCAAATTATGTTAAGTGTGAAGTTATCTTTGGTGCAGAAGTGTATCATGATATAGCTGAATAGTTAAAATAATTTTTATGATACATTACCACTGCTCCATTATCTGGCATCATTGGAGTTCCCATATTTGCAGCTCCTTCTGGTCCCAAGGCAGGACCAGGACCCAGAGGTGGGCCAGGTATAGTTCCTCTGTTGTTCATATTCATACCCATCATTGGAGGAGGACCTTGGTTACCAGCAGGTGCTGGGCTAAACGCATCTATGCAAAACAATCTATACTTAGAGCTGTCCTATCTTAGATTTTACATGCATTTAAAATAAAGAGATCTACAAATTGAAATTTTTTTATCGATCAAAACCATTTTTCTTCAGAGGTTTGAAGTTTAGCTCAATTATTTGCTCTGAAATGGATTTTTTCCCCTCAATTATTGCCTCCAATGTAAAGAAAGCTAATCAAGCATCAAATTTATTGAAAACTAAAATGCAGTGCAGCAGCAAGAAACTCCCTTATTTAAAAGACAGCATATAACATTATGTGAGTTTCCCCATTTTAGTAAATTTCCTACAAGTAGCACCAACACAATTTTCTAACAGTAGTTAAGGTACATTAAAGTAATAGCAAAATAATATCAAGTATCCACTTCATACATCTTACATACTATGTGGGAAATATGTTTTAGAGGCATAACAATGGAGGCAAATTACTGGGAAAAAATTACCATGACCTAAGATATCTAACAGGCAAAACAAATTTCTGACTAGAAAGTATCAAAAATAATGCTATTTTTATGGTAATTGCATAATATTATTAGAAAACAATCTAAGTACAGCCACACTGGAGTTCAAAAGTAACAAGTGATTTTTGTGAATGATATGGGAAAAAAATACTATATCCTACATAAAGCTTAAAAAAAATCTGACAGAATTTCAGGCGAGTTTCTAAGTTTATTTAAATAAGCTATAGACAAATACAAATGAAATATTAATGTAACCAACTCATCAAAAGGCCCATAGTTGCAAACTCTTTTCTTCTCATGGAATCCAAGATAGCACATATTACTAGAAATGTGTTAAAATCTGGGGCTTGTAATTTTTATGTTACATAGTTATTGCCATAATAGATTGCCATAGAATTTAAGCTATAAGTGAGGTATAATAACTATACCCCAGAACTGTAAATACAAGGACTACATACAGATATAATATTCTGTTTGTTATCCTTTCCTTTTGTAAAACGTATAAAGAGACTTCTATTAAATACTGACAATATAGGCAGTTCCCAACTTACAGGTAAAGGTCTATTAGTCAATCAAATGATACTGACATGATTTTCCTTTATAAACAGCAGTAAAGAGGTTTTCAGGATAGCTCTCCAAAATAACCTATTTCAGACCCCATGTATAACTGCTATAAATTAGAATATTAATATTAATTGTGGGTACTACTTTTAGTGTGAACTCCTCTCATTCCTAGACCTATTAAAACAATCCTTGTCCCACTCTTCCCCAGAGAGCTATTGTAATAGCAATTTGAACTAATTTACAAATTTATGATCTGAAAGACTACAGCCACTGTCCTATTATCTAAACTAGAAGTATTTTCATTTTAAAAACATAATCGTTAACCTAGTGAAGCAATAGGGATATTTCAGGCTGTAAAGCAAGTGAAAAAATAAAAACAGAAAACATGATTTAAACCTGGCACAGGATCAGATCAACTCCACCTAAATTATTGCTGCTTTCCTCAACTTTTTCACTCAACTCCACTTGGGAGCACAAAGATTCTTTAAAACATCCAATTATTTTCATTAAAGGTCAAATGGCACTGCAAGTAAGGTTTCCTGAAGCATAAGGAAGGACGAAGTTATACATTCTGGATAGGTTATTCTTTCTAACTTACAAGTAAATTAGGGACTGCCTATATTTTAATTTTAAAGAAAATACTGCTGAAAAATTTAAGAAATCAGATTCTCCTTCCTGACAACAAAGATCAGTGACCTATGTGGCATTTAAGAAATGGAAGAACTGATAAAGAATCTTATCTCTGTATTATTTTACCCTGTGGAGCTAAAAACAAGAGATTTTTATGGAAAAAAAGAAGCTCTTCTATAAAATTGAGCCCAATATTTTATATCACCTAGTCAATGAATCAAATGCAATTTGATACAAAGTTCCATTTGAAGTAATAGAATGTTACTATACTGAAGATGAAAGATTGCTTAAAAAATAGTCAGGAGTCACATCTCTACCAGACACAACCAGTCAGTAAAAAAGGCTCCCTAACAAAGAACTGCTATGAAACATAACTAGCAATTCATATTGTCTAAACTGACCAACTAAACTGAATTCTACAAACTACTATGTCAAATTTACTAGATATTTTCCTACTCTCCTGCCGTTAATCCTGTCAACCTAGTCAATGCTAATGGGCTATAATATATGAACACTTCAAGAGGAATTCTGACAGACTGTACTAGGTTTAAAAAAAAACAAAGAACTAGAAGTGCTTACAAAAGTATTTACTTACAAAAATAGAAAATCTAAATTTTAATATCCAAGAAATAGATTATAATAGAATATAATATAATAGAATATGATAGAATAGAATAGAATAGAAAAAGATCTTAGATTTTTTGTATTTTTGTGTATTTATTTTATATATTGTGCTATTCATCCCACCTATTAAAAACAATTTCAAAGAAACAAAATCTTCACTATTTCAGGGGCCTCTGCATTTTCCAAGGTTATCTAATATTAACAACTTGAATTTATAATGCAGTCTCATCTTAAGGTCCATAATGATCTGTCCCTCAACAAATTCTGAAATCAGCCTCCATTTCAAAATTAATCTTACTGTATTATGTAACTGTAAAACACAATTTTTTTGTTATTTTATATTCTTCTTTTTCTCAAGCTCTAACAGGAAAATAAAGTTCCCCAAGGAAAGGGTCCAATAAATAGGTTTTCAATTGACTCTGGATGACAGGTTTTTAATAAGCAATAGCAATAGTGTTATGATACAAAGCTACTTAAGAGTCAAAAAGAAGTAACAAGACAATTCTCGACTATGAACTTAATTCAATTTGAAATTGATGAATTTACAGGTTCTCAGAAGGATCGCAGTAGGACTTGCTCGTCCCAACAGAAAAGATCAAAAAAGGGAGGCTGAATGTAAAGACTATCTGAACTCCATCCCATAAACCCTGGAAGACTTAACTAATGTTACCAGAAAATATTTATGTAGATTTGTCATTTATAATTTATTTTTTAGAAAAGTTATATAGTCAACTTAATTGCTTTCAGAAGGTTAGAGGAACTAAACTGTATGAAAATGAAAGCTTGTAAGAACTACTGAAGCCCACCACCTCCCCCCCCCAAAAACTGATTCATTGCTTTTCAATTTAAACAAAATGCATTGTTTTCTTCTGGGTATATTACCTTAAAACATTTAATTGCAATTGATTGTTTAGGAAATACACCTGATTTCACTCTCAACACAAGAGTACTAATTTCATGAACTTATTAAATAGTCTGTCATTAAAAAGTAAACACCATAAATAACAAATACAGTCCCAAAGAATTTTAAGTAAGTTACAGAAGCCTTTTGCTTCAAATCCCTACCTCCCATGTTTATTGCTCCACGGGGACCCAAATCACCCATTCTCATTTCCTGTTCTCTCTGTAAGTAAACATAGTTGTCACAGTCAACCTATCGTTCTTATGATTTTATATTTCCCATCTAAAATAAAACAAAAGATTAAATTGGGACAGCATTTTCCATTAACAAAAGTACAAAAAATATTTGCAGTCAATTACTATTAGAATCACTAATTAAACCTAAAAAAAAAATTCTAAGATTTTAATACACATTATTGCAAATGCCAATATATTGTTCACACTACAAGAATAATTCCATGAAAATGTCAACATCCTCTCAATTAGTTTTCCTACTGCTACAATGCTCACTTTTTCTAATCACTCCAAAACTTATTTCCTTCCTTCTCATGCAATGCAAAACCAACTATTGTTTAGTAGTAGGAACTTCCATTACAAGTCACGGAAGTAAAATTGGAAATCCCTGATTCCATGCTTAAATTTAAAAAATTGACATACAACAAAAATATTCTCTAAGCACTAACTTGAAAACAAAATCCCTTAAAATTTTAAAAGAAATAGAATTTATCCCTTAGCTTTACTTCAACTATCTTTTTCAGCTAAGGAGAATGATCATGATTCTTCCCTCTTGTAAAAAGTTAAATGAATAATACTTTAAAGATAGATTTTCAAGATTTTGTTCCCTTCGATATGCTGAGATTTATTTGCACCACTAAAATATAGTGTAGCCAACCACAATAACACGGGAATCTGTGGGTGCTCAGCTATTGCAGAGCAAGTCATAGAAACATGTGATTAATTTTGAAAGGTGCAAGTACCAGACAGAAAACCCTTCAAAAGGAACACTAGATCAAAGGAAGGAAGCAGCCAGCACAATTCCTTGCTGTGCTTCAGCTTTGCTGGTTAAGTCTAGACATATGACAGGAATAAATCTTCCAGACCAACTTTTCCTTTCAAAATATGCAGGAAACTATCTAACAACACCATTTGTGTACTGGACTCCAGTGATACTAAATTTGTGTCATTTATCTAGTTACAGAATAACTATCTACAAAGCCCTTTCATATTAGGCCATAAGACAGACATCATTTTTTGTACCGTAGCTACACGGGGCCAAAATACTTGAAAACCAGCCTCCATAAAGCAATCCCCTCCAAAATTCCATTTCATATGAAAAATGGCTTAAAACAGCAGTCATGCATAGATGTTTATACATTTCCAGTGATGTACTAAAGGAGCTACTGCATTTAAAATGCTCTAATTTCTAGAAATTTTCTTCCCATAAAATACACAGGTAATATGTATCAAATACTCAATAGAGCCTAGCAGGGACTCCAACCAAGGTCATAGTCTATTGGTAGAAGAGCATGGTTAATACATCATTTATTTAGCATCATAGAGGAACAATGTATTTAGATAGCCATCATTTTTCAAGAGTGCATAATAAAGTAATGAGCCTTTTAAGAAATATTTTTAGTAACTTTCTTGAAGTGTTTCCTAATTACTTCTGTGGGTACACTGAACAAAATTTAACATTTATATAAAGACACAGTCATCAGTTGTTAAATATTACATGGTACAATGTGTGACTAAAAATAAGACTTTTAGTGTTTTGATTTAAAATTGAAAAGATTAAAAAAAATTTTTACTGCCTATATCAGCTACCCCTGTCACCCAGAAGAGAAATAAACTAGAGAATAAAGGAATCAACTCCTTTGCACTCCAGAAAATATAAAATGTATGGGACTTATAAAAAGGAATTTCTTAAGAATCAAAAGCTTTTTCACGTACAGTTTTGCAACAGTAAAAAGTTTGACAGGGGTAGAAGTGTATTTTTCATTAATTCATTTATTATTGCTCTATTTTTCAACTTTATTAATTTTTTAGGAAAAAAAATTTTGTATTTATTTCCTAGGACCTAGTATTTTCTTTGATCAATTCTTAAACCTATTATCAATAAGGACTCTTAATGACAGAAAGTATTGAATTTTGTGAAAAATCTCGTTACCTTTACACGTATGCTTGACATCTTAAAAAACTCTTTTCCTTAGACTTTTTAAACTTAGATATTACCATATTTAGTTTTTAACTATATAGAAAAGATATAGAAATATGAAGTTTTACAGATAATACATTTTTCTTATGACAAAGGAACCAGGACTGACTGCAATAATTTCAATGTAGATTCGTCATGCAGGTCTTTAAACTGGTTTGTTTACAACAGTATTCCCTTATGAAATTCAATATTTTGTTTTGAATGCAGATATAAATAACTAACTTGAATCGTTACGTCCCATTATATCTAAGGATGTCCAAAACTAAGTCTTCAAAGTAAATAAGCCTAATTTCTGGCAAAAATTTACTGAGAAGAAAAAGTTTAGATGATAGCTATTTTACAGAGAATCACCCTAAGCAAAATCAATAGTATATAATAACTATAATTCTAAATCATTTTATACTTGTTTAATATCCACAAAACCAAGAAAAAGCCAATCCTCCTTCTGCTAATATCATTTAATTAGTCCTCTTCAAGGCTAATGGCCACTTCTCTAAGTGGATTGCTGCAGGATACTTTTTGGTAACCTGGAAAGGGGACAGAGTACAAGTATTGAGTTCAAGTGCTTTTCATCTGGGATAAACACCTATCTAGCTATAAAATAGGAAATTTCATCAAGCAGGAGTTGAAAGTGTTTTTCATTACATGTAGGAATTTAAGTCAAAGCTATTCCTAATGTGCATTATACAAAAGCTAAGAAACAATTCTATTTTTAGTAGTGGACCTGCATGACATACACCCAATACTTAAATTCTCAGAGGCCTTTATCATCATTTTTTTTCCTTTAGTACTTACGCTTTTCAAAGTTTGTTAAATTAAGATGTAATCTGCAACACTTTTTTTTTTTACAATGAACAACTGAATGACAAACTATTAAATGTTTTCATCATCTTTCCAATTCTCAACAGTGAGAATCAGACCAAAAAGACTGCCCTTTTACAAGTAAGAAAGCTGTAATTAAAAGAAAAATACTTCCAGGGGGCACACAAATTCCATGCTGAAATAGCAAGCTGAGAAGAAAATTCAAGATGACAGGTTATTTGTCAGACAACACAATAGCTGAAAATAATGGGGGAAGGAGGGGAAAAGCCTCAAAAATTATTTTAAAGGTCAGTTAACATTGCTACATTGTTAAATTTATAATCAAGGGGCTGCAAATGGTATGAATGTACCAGAAAGATTCAGAATCACTAAAATCTTTTTACACCTTAATTCAAATTACTGAATACAGAAAGCACCCCCATAAGGCTACTTGACCATCATTTTTATAGCAATTTTAACATCACATTTTGAATAACAAAAAGCCTCATGTCAAGCAACTGAAAACAACAAAAAAACCCCCAAAACTTTTCAAATGTAATACAGATTTTCAAAACAAAATATCACAAGCAAACCAGAAATACTACATTGGGTAGTTATTAAAGATTTTGCTCATCTTCAAGCTTTTGTTATTAACAGAACTCTCAATACTACTTATTATAAGACTCTGAACAATATTAGCTTCTTATTTACTTTATAGGAAGCCTGTCTATATTATTATTCTGACAAGGCTTAGGGAGCTTCAGAACGGTTGCTATACACTCATGGTAACAAATCAAGACTGCTCTCGACTGTCAGTGGCAAAAAAGTCAAAACACCTACGAAATGATGGGCAAGTTGTATGAATTCCATATGTAACAAGAGACATTTAGTTACTGAAAAAAAAAAATCAGAGCTTGATTCCAACTCAAACTACTCAATTTTTATGCTAGTGACTTCAAAAAAAACCTTTATTAATAAATGTATCAATATCTCAGAAGTAATACATGTGCCCGCAATTACTACAATCTTCACTTACGTAGACTACGTGGTAAGTTTAGGGTACTTAATCTACTTGTCTTTTCTTCTTTAAGGAATTAAAATTTAAGAGGAAGAAAACACGATCAGGACTATTATAGGAATTTGAGGTCAAAGAACAGAAATGAAAAATCTTTAATACTAAACAAGATCCTGCAGACCTATAAAGAATGCTCTCCCCCATCCACTTAAAAAAGCAATAAAAGGGGGCAGCTAGGTGGCGCAGTCAGTAGAGCACCGGCCCTGGAGTCAGGAGGACCTGAGTTCAAATCCGGCCTCAGACACTTGACACATGTACTAGCTGTGTGACCTTGGGCAAGTCACTTAACCCCAACTGCCCTGCCAAAAAGCAAAAAAAAAAAAAAAAAAAAAAAAAAAAAAAAGCAATAAAAATTTTCATCAGAAAAGAGCAAAAGTACTACTCTATAATATACTCTATATCAATGTGAAGAAAAACTATTATTCTGTGTTAAAACAGGTGGATCATCAATACAACTCAACTCACCTTTCTCATGAGAAGTTATCAAAGGATAAAAAACTGAGAAATAATGAATAGTAAACTGGGGGCAATGTTTTATAAGCTAAAAATACCTAAGTAAAATCATTGTATGGGCACAAGTCAAATAACATGCCTATTGCTAGCCAAACCAAACTTGTACATAGAAAATTCTTTACTTATCAAAATATTATAAAGCAAACTTTCTGAAAAACAAAACACTCTACCAACTTTGGCATTACATCTCACCCCATTCAAAAAAAAATTAAAGAGACGACAAGTTAATGTCTTATTTCCATATTCATACTAGGAATTCTATCTAACAGGATAAAGAACCACTGGAAAATAACCCCATACAATATGCGTAAACCCCACGATTTGATTTGAAAATAATCATATTTAAAGTAGGGTTTAAAGTCCATACCTGTCAAAATGGAAGAGTAGAGATGGACAATTCTGTCAAGCAGAACTGCATCTTGCCCCACCCCCTACAAAAATAATTACTTACCCATCTACAATTTTTGCCACTTGCTTCCTTGTTACACCATGAAGGAGAAATAGAGCCACCCAATAGAAAAGAAATTGGAGAGGACTAAGGAGCGCAAAGTCAGCTATTCTGCTTGACTTATAACATAAGAATCTAGTACATGAATAAATAGGGAAAGGAAGATTTTCACACTCAGTGGTAAACCAGAAAGAGAAGGCTAAGCACATTAAGTATGTTACACAAAAAAGTTGTAGGCATAATTAGAAATATCACGCTTGTATGTTACTTGGACTGAAAAAACACATTTTCTTTCAGGAAAAAAACCCTTACATATTTTTAGTTTTGATAGTTAAATTTTTTCATTAATTGGTTTATTAAAATAATTACACAAAAATATTAGAAATCCGTAGGCATTTCTACAGACAAAACTAAGCCTATCTTATGGTGGTTTTTCTTCCAACTTTTTGATTATGTCAACTGAGTTTAGTAAATAAAATCACCCACTTCCTGACACAGCTAAATTAATACTACTATCAAAAAAATTATTCTTTAAAACAGATAGCATTTATCTTCTAAATATGAAAATTATGTTATCAATCTGCATTCTGAAGGCAATGCTTGGTACCAAGTCACGAAAATAAGCTTAGAGTAGGGAAAAAAAATTGTTTTAGTAAAATTATGACTTAGAATCAACCCTAATATAAACAATTTATTTTATATCATGAAGGAAAATAAGCACTTAAGGCAAAACAATTTCAAAAACAAATTCTTGATTTTTGAAGTAATTCTAATGAATAATATTAATGGCTTCTCTCAAAGACCAGTATGTATCCTTATACCACTGATGCAGAAGTAGTGACTGTTTGCATTTTATGATATTCAGTTACTTTTTTTAAATTTCGTTGAATTACTAGATGTCTCACAAGGATTAAGTTTCAAGGCTACAGTAATGTAAATGAATAAAATTATTCTGCTCTAGTTAATGAAGATGCAGGTCTCTAAATAGAAGGCATGATGGTAAGCTTATTCTGGACCACTTTCAAAGGAAATCAGAGTAATGCTACTATAAGAAATATACAATTCACTGCACCTGGAATTGAATGATAAATGTTTACTTTAGTTACTTTAATAAGTAACAGTATGAAATTTGTTCTTAGCACTTATTTCTAAGTATTAATAGAAACAGGAAAAGTACATACCATAAAGCAAATAAATGGTGATTTTTAGCAAAATTACAATTCCATTAGTTTAAAAGACTTTAAAAAAAAGTAAAGTTTTTTAAAAAAAAAATCTTATGAAATAAAATCTACACCCAAATTATAAAATGTGACAAAAAAGTATTATCTCACAAAGAGATTTTCCATACAAGTATGCTAATAATAGGGAAGGAGGGAAAAAGAACAGACACAAATTTTTTTTATGAATCTTGTCCACACACCTTAGGAAATAAGAAAACGTATAAGTGGATACAAAAACATTCTTACCCACTTTTATTTTAAAATAACACCTATTCATTTAACTATTCCTATAAATATTGGCTCATTGTTAACCCTCTCCAAATTGTTACCCTCCCCAAATTTACTAGCCATCTTCCCACTTAATATTATTAGACTATTCTCTACTCTCTTCATTTCTTACCTACAAAGTCAGGTAGTAGCCAGAAAGCTTTCAAGTTACCTTTGCTTGTGTAAGAAATGACACTTGACAGAACAACTCAATTTCCAATTTAGTTTATAAAGTTAGGAAAACTTTTCATCTACATAAATTGGGTTTTATAGACACACACATATATATAAAAATATATATTTATACATATACATACACATATATATTGTGTATGTATATATATATAGATATTTGTGGGGGACAGGGGTGCACCTAGTTCTGAGGTTTCATTGGCATAGGGAAACTCCTTGTGCCAAAGCAGACTGTCACTACTCTTAAACAATAATTTTAAAGAGCAATTTGGAGTATCTGAAGGTTAAATGACTTGCCCAGGCTCACACAGCCAGTATGAGTCAAAAGGCAAAACTTGAACCAAAGTATTCTTCATTCCCAAACTGGCTCAATTTGCAATACTGCCTCTCAACTTAATAAACTACAGTGCCCCTCAAAAGGATAAAAATATAAAATATAAACTAGCCAAAGTATATTAATAATATTACTGCTGCAATAAAGGTGTTTTTCCCCTAAAAAATGAATTAGAATATGTAAATTTATAAACTAAATTAAACTTTAATTACCAAATACATATGTTTTACAAGCACAGGAGCACTACAAAAAAACATCAGCTAACTATCTGGCTGTAGTGAAATGCTTAAACAAGAATTTGCAATACTGATGAATACTTATTCATAATCATGTGAC
Source organism: Trichosurus vulpecula (assembly GCF_011100635.1). Taxonomy (NCBI): domain Eukaryota; kingdom Metazoa; phylum Chordata; class Mammalia; order Diprotodontia; family Phalangeridae; genus Trichosurus; species Trichosurus vulpecula. The sequence continues at coordinate 178,696,958 of NC_050574.1, forward strand.
ATTTATGAAGTCAATAGCTCTTAAGTACAATTAAAAAGCCAACTCCTATTCCCCCCACCTAAGATTTGACATTATTCACAATTTACAACATGATAATACTATACCATCAATAAGGGATATCCACTATCTACAATCATCCAACATAGCTTCTTATTCCTCTTAAATCTCATTATTGACACATTAGGAGTGACACTATAGTGTCATCTTCAAGTTGTAAATGCTGTGGATGATGTTGAAAATGGAAGAAAAGATGTTATGTTTGAAACAGCCTTAGAGGGAAAAAAATGTATTTTGAATTATTAATCAACATTTCCACAAAAGGCTAAGCAACTTCAAATCATAAGACAACATTTACCATAAATCAAGTTAAGTGAAATATTAAAGAAATGAAACCCTACTATACTGTATTCACATTTAAGTATCTACATTTTACAAAAGTGACCAAGTAATTTTTGAATTTTCTTTAAAAAGCCTAATTTCAAAAAGGAGTTAGCAGGTGTTCCCTTCAACTGTATCATTTTCAGAGTTATTATTTAAACACTAAAAATATCCTTCCAACTCTTTGAAATAAGCTGAGTCTACACAATGTTCTCTGAGCTGTCTTCAGTGGTGGTAAGCAAATCACCCAAAAGTAGGAGAAAATTTTGTCAACAGCCAAAATCCTTTCAGAAGCAAACATTCTTAAGTAAGTGTTAAATATAAATCATGATATTATTTAAAAAAAATTAAAAATTAAAGTAATAACTGGTTTTCTTTTATAGACTGTACAGGGGCTCTGAAGACAATTTGAATGAGCAATTACCAAACTGTTTTGAGCAACAACTCTCTGTTGAAACAGAAGAAAACATTATTTCACATAAATGTGAATTGTTAGTTCTCTTCTGTTTCTTCATCCATGTCATGTCCATTAATCTTGGGTTTCCCCAAATTTCTGGACCCCCTTCTTTTGTGACTATTTTGTCTAACCATGCAGATGTTTCACAGGTAAGATAGACATCCAGCCCTAGACCCTCTCCTGAGTTATAGTCATGCATCACCAACTTCTTTTTCAACATTTTGACCTGACTGTCCTGTAATTGCCCCTTTCAAAATAGACTTCATTACCTTTCCCCAAAACATTATCCTTTCTGCAAAGATTCCTTATTTTTGTCAAGGATACCCACCACCTTTCCTCCAAGTCATCAAGGTATGCAAACTTTTGTGTCATCATCACACAGCTACTTTTAAAGTCCAGGTTCTTACCACCCCCTCACCTCAATTACAAATGATGTCTATAAGTGACCTCCCTAACCAGTCTCTCCCTACCAAATCCATCTTTCATTGGGTTGCCAATGAGATTTCCCGTAAGTGAAGATCTCACAGACTGATGTTTTTTTAACAAGGTAAAAGAGGCCATTTTTGGCCTCATTTCTTACCTAGCCTTAACCAATGATTGGGCATTGCTTCAGTCAAATTGAGACCTGTTAAAGACCTCAGCTTAAAAAGGCCATCTCCAGTCATCCTGATCTATATCCCACCATCAGACCCAGATGGCTCCAGAGGAGAAAGTGAGGCTGGTGACTCTGCACAGCCCTCCTCCATTTGAAGTCACAGCATTACCTCCCTAATGTCATGGTCCTCTTCGGGAACAAAACACTGCCCACTGGGGAACAAACTTCCTATTGGGCAGCACGGCTTCTCTTTCTTTCTTTATTCTCCATAGGTGTTCTGCCCAAATTTTGCTTTTTTTCTGAAAAACCAGCCTTAACCCTAAATCACTCTGGCTCTCCTTGATTGGCCAACAGTAAGTCCCAGGCCAAGGCCTATATGGTCATTAATGGTATAGGCCCTGACTGACTCAGAATGAATATAAACAATAATTGTTTCTATTTTGGACAGAAACCCTGGGAATCTCCCCCTCATTTCTTATTAAGCCTTAACCACTGAATGAGTGCTGCCTAAGTCAAACTGAGACTTGTTAAAGACCTTAGCTTAAAAAGGTCTCCCACTTCATCCAAGGCCATCTCCAGTGGTCCTGATCTATATCTGGCCACTGTGCCCAGTTGAGAGGATAAAGTGAGGCTGGTTACTTTGAACAGCCCTCCCTCATTTAAATCCAATTTACTTCCATGTCATGGCATTACCTCGCTGATGTCATGGTCTTCTTCAAGAACGAAGGAAAAACAGAAGCAGCAGACCTCACTAAGCTCAATAAGATACAATGTAACCCTATGACCTCTAGGATCAAATATCAATTCCCCTTCATTTGAGAGTTTTCTAATCTACCCCCATCACCACCTTTTTCAGTCTCTTATACCGTACTCTCTTCCACACACTCTACAATCCAACTATCCTGGCGGACTTGCTTTTTTCTCCTCACTTTCTTCAAAACCCAATTCAGATCTCACCTTCTGTAGGAAGCCTATCCTAGTCTCTCAAGTTGCTACAACTTTCCTGAGAGCTCCTTCCATCTTTTTTATATGTATCTTATTTACATATTGCCTACCCTCCATCCACCCAATTTGAATGTGAGTTCCTTAAGAATTTGAATTGTTTTTGCTTTTTTTTTTTTTTTTGCATTCCCAGTGTTTACAACAGTGCCTAGCACTACACTAAACGCTTGTTTACTAACTAGGAAATGAAATGTTTAAGTAGCTTACCTACAGAACTTCATCCAAACTATGGCAAAAGCTGAAAGTCCAGTATTAAACATTGATGATCATCAGAAACTAAACTGTATATTATCAAAAGGGGGGTGGAGGGACTCCTTGGGGCAGCTAGGTGGCAGAGTAGAACATGAGCCCTGGAATCAGGAGGACCTGAGTTCAAATCAGGACTCAGACACTTGACACACTAGCTGTATGACCTTGGGCAAGTCACATAACCCCAACTGCTCTGCCTTCCCCCCTCCAAAAAAAACACCAACCAAAAAAACCCATATTTTTATGCATACCCATAATGGCCCTTATTAACATATATTTTGATTGATTTCAAGTTCCAAGGTATTCACACATTCAAGTGTCACAAGTGTTTATTATTCATTAAAATGTAATAATGTTAGTATACCAAAATGGGGTTTGCAGGAAATATTTATTATAGTGTTGATTTCCCAGAAAAAGTCAATAGTCATTTTTAGTGATAAAAGTAATTAAACACAAGTTTTGTGAGCATTTGTTTTTCTTCAATTTCAGGACATTAATCTGAAGTTGAGAGTCATTTAAATTGAAAAAAACAAACTATATGAAGGAACACAAGACACTATAAAAAGTTTGACTGTTTTGACTTTTGTTTTAAGAGATAGGTAACATAAGCCTTACCTTAAAACAGCGAACTCACACAAAACAGAAAGACTCAATAAACGTAGGGACCAAGAATATTTAGTCTAGAAAACAAGTAAAGATAAAAGCTGCACCATTCATATTTGCAATAAGAGCTTTCACTTGAGATATTTAAAAAATGAATTATAAAATCAAAAAAACATGCAAAACTTTCTTTGAAAATTTACTATCTGGGGAAAAACTGCAATACAGAGCCAAAATTATTACCAGATTATCTTTCTGCAACAATATACATATATCACTTAACTCAGCTACATCTATCCTAGCTATTACTGAAGAAAGTTCGCAAGTTCTAAATCAAATTCTTTCTTTTAAAGTTCTAAATCTTTCCTGGCTATATTACTGATACACTAAACTCTCAGATAAATTAGTACTATAAACGATTAAGTCTCTTTCAAGACAATGATATTTAACATCTTCCTTATAAACATATTCATATATCACAGAAACTTTAGGATCATTTAACAGCTATAATCAGGATTTGAAGTAGGGCAAAAAAAAAAAAACTGAAATGTGCAAAAACTTTTTCTCACTTAAGTCTTAACCAAGTTCTTGTGAGTCAGTTTAAAATCAGGAGAAAAAGTGAAAGGGAGAACACTGGAGAAGAAAGTAAGAGAACTAAAAATGAACCAGAATCTCACAAAATTCCCATTTTTTCCTAGTTCTAAAATCCTATTAAGAGTCTGTACAGGAAACTTAGGTTCACAGAATTCAATTACGTTAGCCAACCAATGAAACACCCAGGTAGGAGTAGAGCCAAAGTTCTCTTAAGACTCTTAGAACACTACTTAACTAAAATTATCATTTACCTACCCCACAAGCGGATATAAATAAGTCAGGTTTAGAGGGCCTAACACTAAAATACAAATGAATTTCCACATTAACTGATAAAGTGTAGACTGTGATAATAGTCCTGGCAGCCTCCTCTTATACTGTATGGTTAAACTCTTCACTGTAAAAAAAAAAACCAAAAAACAACAAAACTGCATCAAGTCCAAATTCCTGTCTACATTTCAAATCCCTCAGTAAGTCATGCCCCTACAAAATAGCTATTTGTACTACTTTACAAGACAAAATGTGTATTCCAATAAAGCTAGACTCCTCAGTTTCTTAAAACTATAGTATTTATTTATTTCTTCCCTCTGCACCATTGCAAAAACCACTACTCTACTATCCTCCTTCTCACTGGGCTTCTATAAAATATTCTTCATTCAATATCTAAGTTATTACCTTCTTCATGAGACTTCTCCAAGTACTCTAGCTCCCACCAATTTCTTTCTACTTTTTCAGTATTTTAATTAGTACCTCAATTTAACAAATTAGTAATTGTACATTAGTAATTGTATTTCATCACGCTCCCCACTTAAGAGTTTTAAAATTCTAGACACCTTTTATTATAGCAGGCATTTTAACTAATTTCTGGCACATTTAAATGGATAACAGGGGTCTTCTAAGTTACTTTACTTTATTACAAAGTAAAAGTCTAATACACTAATATAATCACATCATTTTCAATTTAACAAAAAATTTACTATTTATGCTCCAGTCCTATAGTCAAATGAAATTGTAAATCAGATACTTTTTATGCAAGCCTTGTTTTCAAATAAAATGTCATAAATTTATTATCCATCCTTTAGTGCTGTTGGTGGTGCCTTAAATATAGCTCCAACTAGTCTTGGATCCATTCTGTCATTCAGAATTGTCATTAAAAGCTCCAGAAATATCATATTCACAGATTTTTAGTTATATATGACTTCAAGGTTTCCAAGGAGTTTTACATACTTTCTCAAGCTCTATGAGAATAGGGATTATTTCACTCTTTGTAAATGCATACCAAATACCTAACAGTACCTGGCACATAGAAAATGTTTAGCTTATTGAAAGATCTATTCTAAGAACCAACCTGTGAGCTAGGTACTTGGCTGGTATTATAATCTCATTTTACAGATGACACAACTGAGGAACAAAAAGTTAATGTAATTATTTGATTTGTCCACGGTCACAAAGAAATTAAGTATCAGGAGACACAAATCTCCCCTGCCTGAATCCAAATACAGCACTCTTTGCATTGTATCATGCTGCCTTTCTGATGCTTTATAAAATCTGTAAGAGGTCATCTTCAATATAGATCAGAAAAAAAAAATTAAGCCCCAACTGTAAAGATGTGATATATTTCACTGAATCTGCCAAGGGAATAGCCATTAGAATGATTATGTGCTATGAATATAGGGAAGTAGAGGAACAGGACAGAAGTCTGACTAAATACGGTATAAGGTTAGAAGAGAATGAGAAAGATAGAAAAAGTGTAATAATTATTCCTGAGTTTATCTTCCTGGGATTATAAATTTTTTTAACAGTACAGAAGATAATATGATCGTATCTTTTAAGGTCAAGTAATCAAACCTTAAAGACTTTTACCACAGATAATTACCACTGGATAATTAAAAAATAGTATAAAAATAATCTTTTTTTTCCTTGGGAAAATATTTATGCTGAATTTGACTTTTTACAACTACGTTTCCCCATCTCATCCAAGATATAGGGGAAATCTAATGGACAGCCAAGTCACAAAGATTCACCATAATGATGCTGAACTTAGTTCAGCCACACAATGAGCACAGCCCACTGAATCTCGAGAGATCTTTTAGCCTGAGTCTCCTAGATAGCTGGGATTACAAGCCACACAACTAAGTTTGAAAATTGCCTAAGCTTCTCATTTTATCTCTTTCAGTATCCTCGCTAGGCCCTTACAAGTTAGAGAACAGAACAAGGTCCAATCAAATGTATTTTAAAGACTGTCATAATTCTCATCACATAAAGCATCTACCCTGGAATTTAGAAAACTAGAAGGAACACATTTAAATAAACAAGTTGCACATGACAATTATTTTTCATTCTTCTTCATTCACCTACTTCAAGGTGTTCCTGTGGCATTCTGTCCCTTATGCCCTACATGTACCTACATGTTATACCTATGGGAAGTACACCCCTTTAATTCTCTTGTCAAGGTGAGATTCGGTGCTGTCCACTATTTAATAGCATCAGAAAATTGAGAGCTGAAATGCAACCAGAAATGAAATGGAATTTACAAAATGGTGAAAAGAAAAAGAGGAGACTTTAAATCACTAGCTCGAGTCAAATAATTAAGTAGAAAGTCAGAAGTCCAGGACTTCTAACCACAGTTTTTTCTACTGTAGTATATATAAAGGATGAGGATTTTCTGCTATGCACATCCAGAAAAAGAACTAAGGAATCAGAATGCAGATCGAGGCATACATACTATTTGCTTTCTTTTTAGTTTCTCCTTTCTCGTGAGTTCCTTCCTTCCATTGGTTCTAATCCTTTACAACATGGTTAATGTGCAAATATGTTCAATATGAACATATATGTAGAGCCTGTATCAGATTGCACATAATCTTAGGGAGGGAGGAGAGAAAATTTAGAACTCAAAATCTTATGGAAGGAAATGCAGAAAACCAAAAATTATTAAGTTGCTTTTTTTTAAAAAAAAAAAGGATGAGCATTTTTCATTGTTGCTATTTGATTTCTTTCCCCAAGTGTTCCCAAATTCATCAAGTATTGAATCAAACTAAAGTCTCCTATTCTTCAACACATATCCTCTTAACAAATTTGTTATAATTAACATTGCCAAAATTTAAATATTCCTAATTCACAATCTCCAGAAACCATTAATTTGTCTTCCTAAATCCCTAATATGTAGAATTTACTATTAAGTTAGGACTAGTTGAATAAGTTATCAGAAGAACCAGAGGTAGGGAAAAAGACATTTTTGGTGTTCTGAAATTACACACCACAAGCAAATGAAGTCACAAATGTAAAGGTCTATGAATCCTTCAGCCATGTTGCCCAACCCAAACTAAAAGTGGTTAGGATCACTGTTGACCATAGGAACAAAGTACAGCTCTCTCACAAATTTGATGATTCATCTCTTGCCTGAAAGGAGGTAATTATTGTGTCAAAGAAGTCCTTTTCTCACAGCTCCTGTTAAGACTAAATAAAAATCTTGTTTATGTTAAAGTATATAATTAGACAGATAACATCATTAAAAATTTCAAAAATTAGCCAACAGATATCCTACTAGTAAAAAAACTTGGGAATAAAAAGAAAAGATACATTTGGACTCTATTATTTTGGATTTAAATAAACTGCTCTTTTTCTAAATCAATATTAACATGTGAAAGGCATTTCATGAGATCAAACTGTACTATATGAACTCTATATATACACACACACACAACATATACATACATATACACATGTATATGTATGTGTATGTATTTAAAACTACAGCAAAAACAAAAACACTTTTTAGAAGGTAGAGGGATCATAGGACCAAAACTGAGCAAGGCAACAATTCTACTTTGTATTGTCAACATCGTTATTTTTCCACTCACCCACCCCAAAATTCGACTTTTACAAATACCACTTGACTAGAGTCTTAGGATCTCAATGACTACTGAGACAGGAATATTGATACTAATTACAGTAACATTAAGGCTCAGTGCTCAGCTTCTCATTTCCAAGAGCTAGTTTCAAATTTTACACATCCAACTAAAGTTTATTTATCACAAATTACAAATTAAAGTTAGAAACCTACGATGAACTATTCTATTAGTTAAGAACCTCTAAAAAGTTTGACACACCTCTAAAAGACTGCTTTATGCTTTACCATTTGTCCTCAATTTAATGTTTCAAATTGTATAGAAAATAAAAGGTGAAGATATTCTCAAAGACAATTTTTGGCAAGTTACGTTTGAAGTCAATTGCTATTTGTGTCTCAACAACAATCCCTTCAAAAATGTTTCCTGCTCAAAAATTCAAAGGAAAAATATTTTAAGTATATGAATGCCAGAAACAATAAACAATGAAAATGATAAAATGTTAAGCTTCAGTCATGTTTTATATAAGTAAACCATTAAAAAAGTACTTACCCTTAACTATACTTTTATAGCAGGAGATATGCACATTAAAATATTACTCAGCTCTCTCAGAGTTTCTGGGAAAATGCATCTAAATAAGTTGTAGAGCATATCTAGCATAGCTTTACTTTAATTCTATTCCAATGACTAACTTACTATGACAGAGACTGAGCTCTCAAAGCCCATGTAAAGGGCCTACGTTATGACAACATGAACCTTAGAAAAATACAGGTCCTGAGATGGATTTCATTCTCTGTTGTTCCATGACCAGCATCATTTGAGAGTTTCCACTAATCCATAAAAATTAACTACAAAGCGATAGATTTTTGGAGGGGATGAGTGGTAGGGGAACAATGAAATTTCTAAAGATGGGGTTGATGGGAAATTGTGCCAGAATCAATGAAATTAGATTGTTGAATTAATATCTAAAATATAATAGTTGTCTGACAAACAACAATGCAGAAGAAAAAGGTCCAACTGGTCCTCATTCTTGTATATAGTTAAGTAATTCTTGACAACCTTCTATGACATAATAGAACATAAAAGATTATTCTGTCAGAAGGTTTTTTCAAATTTTCCCCAAAGAGGACAACTGCTATAGCTTCCAAGATCTATAAAAATAGCTATCAACTTAAACTGTGACCTGTCCACATAAATGTGGTGATTTCTTCAAAATAATATATAATTTCAGACGAAGCAATGTATAGCCACTAATAAAAGGATTAAATCTCTTACCAACAAATAGGGCTAGAAACTCAAAAGAGAAATGTATTTGACTTATAAAACACACACTTGTAAACTGGAAGATGAGCTAATATTCTCCTCACTGCTGAAAAAAACCAAATGATAGGGAGTATCTCCATCATAAGCTTTTATCATGTCAAAAATAAACTATCCTTACTCCCTCTACAGCTTTTTAATGGAGCACGAGAGCTCCATCCATATAATTCTGGCATTTCATGTGAAAATGCTAATTTACAAGTATATTATCTTTATTGTTAATGTAGTTTTTGCTAACACTACTTTTGCCAATTAAAAAGGCACTACAAGAATGCTCATTTCCCAGGATCAAAATGCCCTTTCTTCCCTTTCCCTTATAATATCCTCCCATAATTCCCCACCACAAAGCCCTCAGTTTCCAAATAGGTTCAATGCTTCAAACACACTGGGTATAAACAAGCATGTTATAGGTTTAATACATACACCACAAGATTAATGTTGCAGGAAACCATTCTTTAAGAGACCTTACACTTACAGAATACCTGTATTTTTGCAAAATCATATGAAACTAGTAAAATTTAATTAGAAATCTGATTCAAATCACTCATCACTGTGGGAAAAGTTGTCAGAGAACAGGAAATAAGGAAAAAATTCTCATCACTGAGCCAACACCATGAAACCTAGAATTATGCTTTTTTTGTCCAAGAGAAATTGAGATGTTTTACATATAATTCCTAAAAAGTTGCTTACACTCAAGAGATAAAACCTTGGACATTTCCCTGGGTTATAAAAAATTTAAAATATGACATAACTTAGGAATAGGACAAAGCTTTTACTTATCTTTGAGACCTCATTCAAATCTTCAAAATATCTGTGACAACCTTTCAAAATACAGTCACTGAAAAACATGAAACCGCGGCTTGAAAAGACCAACAGTGCAGGCCATCAAAAAAAAATTGGGGGCGAGGGGAAGTAATTTGTGAGGATTTTTACTGTCCCTCACTACCTCAAAAGGAAAAATACAAGTTAGAGAGACAGATGGTACCTGTAAGAAATTAGGTTTCAGTTACTTATATTGTGAAAGTTTAATACCACAATTAAGACAATCTATAGACATTTCTGCACCACAAAGTACAATTCAAAGTACTACTTTACAAGAGGAATAAGTTATACATTTTTAAAAAGGGAAAGAGGCTTATTATATAAAACAAAAACAAAGCCTATTTGGAGGTTTTAACTCAATCTGAGAACTTACCATTTGGTTCCTCTCCTTTTAAAACTGAACAATGAAGAAATAAGATAGCACATGAGGGCCTATTTTCAAAGTTTTAAAAAATAAAAGCATTCAAAACACTTACCAATTCTTTTCAAATACAATTTTTCCATAACGAGCCAACAGTAGATATAAAAACTGTACACATCTTTTTCTTGGTGAGAAACTTAGAAGATCTTGTAATTATTGTTAGCTACAGAAAATACTCTCCATTCAAAAGATAACGGTACCAGGGCAGAGAAAAAAAATGACCCAAATGATACACATGAAGTTAAATATTCACTTTTAATAATACAGAAAAAACTAAGACCAGAATTCCCTATTTAATTCTAATGTCATAACACAGCATTAAAATTAAATCATAATTATATACTACGGAAAATACTGTTTAGTCAGAAAATTTTTATGGGAATGTATTTCAAACATTTCAATGACTAAATATGCATGATTGTATATTTATACATACTCACAAATGAGGCTATTTTAGTCAAGAAAATGAATGAGGCTAAAGAAGTGAATATGGTTCTAAAAGTGTTTTTATGAATGTATATGCTATACAAAGGCACATACACTAATGCAAAATTATGCTCATATGCAAAACAGTAATTGAATGATCTCTAAGAGAATCACTATTTAAATGTCTGTATAGAGAAATTTCCTTTTTTTTAAATAGAAATGATAGCTAATGCCATGTGTTCGATATTAAAATGTTTAAATTATTATGCTTTCACACTTCAAATAAGTATAATTTCTGTTTTTTTCAATCTTAATACAATTGAAAAAAATGTACAACTATATCCTCATTTAACTATATTGTTTTAGCAAAACATCAAAATGATAACCCCCTCGAAATAATATATTATTTGTAAACTGTCCTTAGCCACAAATTTTAAGTATGCAAATTTTTTTAAAATTCTAGATTTTATTAGTTTAAGGTCATAATACATTGAGCCAGCTTAAAGCTGAATAAATTAACATTAGTTTAAAGCCCATCAGATGTTAGTACTATTTATACCATTGCGTTCTATTTTTAGACAATATTCAAATACTGCTTCGATATCTTTTCCAAATGCTAAATAACATCCTCACAACTATCACTTATTGTCAACAATGACAAACTTAATTGATGTTACCACTTCTGAAACGCCTTAAGATAGGATTCAAGAAAATCAAATAAAAAGATAAAACTATACATATCAAGTATCAATCACATTTTAAGTGGTTTATGGCTGATTATTTTAGGTTTTGACTAAAAAGACAGCATTTACTTTTCCAAAATGTAATTTTAAAAAATTAACAAAAAAGTACTGCCTTCCTTGCTTGTATATTACCATCTTTACTTTGATTTAAAATTATTAAAAAGTAACCACTTACATGTTTTTCTCCTCACATCAAAAAGAAAAATTTGAAAAACCTAATAAATTATCTATGATAATATATCTAAGCTTCCTTTCTACAGATGCTGTATATTTTTTAAAAACACAATAAAAAGACCTGTAAAAGTATTAAAATGTTACCTCAGTTGAATAATATGGACTTGATAAAAAAACTACACTGGTAAGACATTAACTATGTATTTAGCTACAAAGAGCCCCCAAGCAGCCTCTAAATTTACAGTCCATTAGCAAAAGTCTTCAAAGTCATGATATAGCCAATATTTTATTAAATTAAAATTTATTTCTATGAAATTAGCAACATATGGAGTAATTTCACTTTTAAAACACAAATAGTTTGAAGGAGTCAAAATATAAAACAATGTGTTTAGTGGTTTTTAATTCATATTAAATTCTGTCAAAGAAAAGCCTATAGAATTGTTGAGTGGAACAGCCAAAAACGGACTTTTAATCGATGTTATGTCTGGTAAGTAATAAACAAAGCAAGTAGAAAAGAGTACCTCTGCACAACTACATAAAAAGTAATACTAGTTTATAGTGGAAATCAGTAAAATGCTGTAAATTCAACTTGTAATAAGTCATGTAAAGAGATGCATAATAAAGAAAATAGCACACCACCCTTGTAAAAGTATTTTCATTGAAACACTGGGAAAAAAATTTACTTCTAGCTATAAATAAATACCTATTCATGGAATAAACCAGGTATTATACAGCATGATCAAGTGTATCCTCCAGTCAGATGAAGATTACCATTTTAATTAACTAGTATTCTACTTACATTTTCCAAGTAGTTTGGTTTAAATCCTTCTTGCTGTCTTCGAAGTTCCTCTTGTTCTCTATGACGTATCATTTCTTCTTCACGGCGGCGATGTTCTTCTTCGTGTCTAAAGGAATTCACATATTTATCTCTTAATACTGTGAATTCTATCTCATGATTTAACATTTCATCTGAACATTACATCTTGTAGCAATGCAATTCTATCACTTGGTATGTATTCCTTTACTCTGGTGACTCAAAGGAACTATAGCACTCATTAAGCACAGAACTATTGAATAAACAGCCTCTCTACTTATAAGGAAAAATTACATGCCCACAATTGAAGGTGGAAAACACACACACTTATTCTCCTCATTCTCAATTCCTCAAAACTCTCTATTTTGTTACTACCATCATTTCCCAATATTCACATCGAATTTAACATTATCTTTAACTCTTCCCCCTCCCCCTCGTAACTAAAATACAATCAGCGTCTAAGATTTATGCTACATTTCTACATCTTTGCAATCATTCCTCTCTTCCTCATTATTCAACTAGCTGGGAATTCTAGTTCTACGGGAAATAAAATCTTACATGTACAAAATACTATTAGCTCCTGGTCTTAAAATAGTTGATTTTGATGATTTCAAATAGGTCCTTTTCCAGGTCTTTGCTTTTGAGATTTTTAACAAAAATGTATGTTTTCTTTTGTCATGGCACCTCTTGATACTATGTTGTGATTTTTAAAAAATTACTGATATGCCTATTTATGCTAGTTGACTCCCTAATGTTCAGTCATCACTATAAATGCCAAACTGCACCATTTAAAAAGAATGTAGAAAGGCATCAGACCAGGGTTACTACTGTGAATACTAAGGACTAGTCATATCAGGCAAAGAAAATCAACCATATGTTAATTCATGGAGAATATTCCTTTGGACTAGATGAATACAACACCACTTCAATCACACAGAGGAATAAAGCATGTTTTCTTCCATCATGATAGCAATCAAGTAAAAATTTCCCTCTACGTATTTGGTTAAACTTGTTCTCCACCGAGTGTGTAGAAAGTTGAATTTTATATGTAAGAACTATATTACGGAAGCATTCAACCAGTTGTTAGAATAATGTTCTTTCCAGTATTTCACAATACATGACATGAATGAAGGAAAGATGGGAAAAGACTGAAGGGTCGTAGAGGATAAAGAGAAAGAACTACCAACACAGTGACCTAAAGGAAACGTAGCAAGCAAATGTAGCTTAAGATTAACTATAGACTTATCACCCATCATGACACTTATAAGAACTTCACACTTGCCAAAATGAAGTAAATGGGAGCTGTACTTTTCCATACCTCCATGCCTTTGCTTAAGTATTTCTCTTCTTCCGCCCTTACCTAGTTGTCCTTTCAAGTTCCTGCACAAATAAATCCTTCTTCCCACCTTCCCCTAAGCCTGTAATAATCTTTCCCTTACCTCTCTAAACATTTTTTGCCTGACCAATGGTACTTAATATATTTAATCTTACATTATAACTGAACATGTAAACTTCCAAGATACTACTATGACATCAGGGAACATTTATTATTTATTTCTGTCATCACTGAAAACAAATGGGTATTAAATACAACGAAATGCAGCCTTTGCCAATTTCCTCAAAAAGCCAAAGTACTCAAAAAGATATCAAAATTCCCTTAAATCTTTCAAATAAATAACTTGATGATACAATAGCCAATGTTCCTATGGTATTTTAAAGTCTTAGTAATTTAACACGCAATTCATATACATCATTTGTCATAGCAAAAAGAAAAAATATTTTAAACCTTTAATTCAAAAATCTGAGAAATTAATTTATAAACATGAACCGATGTCAAGAATCTCATCCTTATCACTTATTTTTCATTTCTTTCAAGCCAGAAAATGAATCAAGGGCAGACTTCACTACTATCTACACAATTCCTTTATCCCTTAAAGCATTACTTTACCCAAATTTTGCAAGCAGATTTTACATAGTATTTTTACTTTCTAAAAATATTCAAGCATATTTTAAAGTTCAAATATTATGTTGAAGTAGGAATTCATTGGTTTAAAAAAAAAAATCACCATTTACCTCAACTGTATCTGCTTGCGTTTCTGAAGCTCTTGATTTCGAAGTTCTTCCAAGCGTCTCAGTTCTTCCTGGCGCCTCATAAGATCTATAAAATATTCATTTTAAAATTATCTATTATGTACAGTCAAGAAGTGATTGTAAATTCAATAAAATTTAATTGTATAAAATCAGTTTTATCATTCAAAAGCACTAGAATAAGCAACTAGAATTTTTAAAAAATTATGATACAACCTTCACACTTGTTCCATTTTTCTCAGCACAATGCTCTGCACAAAGCAAAAACTCAGTAAAAGCTTAGTTCTTAGTAAAATTTTTGTCTCCAATAGCTTAACGTGAATTACATCAATTCTAACCAGCTTGAAGATTCAATCATATTCACCTCACATAAAATTGTTTTTTGTCAAATCATAAGGATAACAGATAGGACTAGATGACTTTCTAAAGTTCTTTCAAGTCCATTTTCTTTAATTTATTTTATGTTTTTATTTAAGTGTGCCCAGAAACATTACTTTCAAATTAATTTCAAATTTAATATTAGAGTGATTAATTTTGATAATTCCTTTCTATGAGCTACTCATTAACTGAGTAACCCAGCCAAAGATAGCAAGTTAGGAGAATAAGAAAAAAATCTACTACCCATGAACGCAATGAAGGCGAAACTTTAGAGCTGACCTCCAATATAACGAGAAACCAAGAAAAATGACAACTATTAATTCCAAAATTATTTTAGTAAAATTTATCTATGCTTTCTACAAAACATAACAATAAGAATCTTTTCATTAATTGACAATCTGTTTTCTTTGTAAAATTCCTTTACAGATTCCTAAGATTAGAAATGGTGCTAAACATATGGGCCTCAGCAGGTATAGAGGAGACATCAGCGTTCATAACTTCCAGAAAAGATAATATACTATTGAACCAAATTGACCTTGTCACTGAAAACTACCCTACCATGAATGAAAAAGAAAATAGCTTTTAAACATCTGTATTTCTGACTGGATTCCTTAAACTTACCTTGCCAGCTTATACTTTACATTTTTGTATTCTTGCCATTTAAAGCCCTATTTTACAAGTCAACTAAAAAAAATCTTTTTAATCAACAAGCACCTCTGATACGGGCTTGATATCCAAGATTTATAGACAATAGACATATATCCAAAAGCCATTTTCCAATAATGAAATGGTCAAAAATAAACACTTTTCAACAGGAGAAGTGCAAGCTGCGTAACAACCATATAAAAAAATGCTCTGAATCACCAATAAGGTAATGCAAAGCAAAATAATTCTAAGGTTTCACCTCACATTTGGCTAACTGGCAAAGATGACAAAAGATAAAATAGTTAATGTTTGAAGAATTGCGAAAAGACAGGTATACCAATGTATTCTTGATGGAGTTGTGGATTAACAGAACCATTATGGAAAACAATTTTTGGAATTAGGTAAATAAAGTGAGTAAAATGTTCATACCCCTTGATCCTGAGTCCAATGTTATGAACACCCCCCTCTCCCCCCAGTCATTGACAAAAAGGTTCCATATACACCAAAATATTTATAGCAGCATTTTTTGTGGTAGCAACGAAGTGGAAACATAAATACCCATCAAGGTAAAGCAAAATAAACTATGGGTATACAAACTTAACAGAAAAACTTTAAATGGAAAGAATATCCACCATAAAACAACTGAACATGAAAGCTGTGAAATTATAAATTATAAATAAGTTCGGCCCTGAAGAGATGAATTATGGTTTCCTCTCTCCTCCATCTTCATCACAAGAATGCTGGCCTACTTGCATTCCCTCAAACATTATGCCCCATTTCTAGTTTTCATGCCTTGGTACTCACTGTCCCTCATTCTAGGAATGCTTTTCCTTCTCACTTCTTGACTCTAAAATTTCTCTTACTTCCTTCAAGGATCAGCTAAAATCCCACCTATTTCAGGAGGTCTTTCCCATCACCTCAGCCACTAATGCTTTTTCTTCTCTATCCATTCCCCCTACACCAATCCATCTATATACTGTATGTATCATTTTCTATGTAATTCCTAGTTCCTCCTTCCTGTCCCACCTGATGCTAATGCCTTGCTGAGGAGGGGGGGAATGTGTGTGTAACTAGTTGTTTACATATTGTCTCCAACATTGGAATGTAAGCTCCATGAGGGCAAGGAATCCTGTTTTACTTTTCTACTTCTAGTGCTTGGCATACATTTAATAAACACCTGTTCACTGAAATTTGAGAAGAAATCTCCTCTTATCCCCGAACTTTTGCAAAGGTAGGGATTAAAAAAAACATACAATATTATATAAAAGTCAGATTTTTTTTGATGAGTCAACTGGTTTCAATAAATTTTCTCTCAAAAGAAAATTTATTATAAGCAATGACTACCTAGAAGAGGAGAAAAGGGATGCAAGGTGAAATACAAGAGATATAAAAACAAAAACTATAAAAAAAAATTTTTAATTCTTCTGACATATAAAATAACATCATACAGAAGGATAATTTTCTGTTCCTTTTCACATTTAATCAAGACTTTTCTTTAATAGTGGAAACAAAAAGTTACCCCAAAATAATCATTTCATGATTGGATGATGCAATAATAGGAAAGATTTGGCACAAACAAACCTGATGCAAGACAAACTCATTTAACGTTGACATTCACTCATAACTAAACTAGTATAGTTTCAATTAATAATACAAACTATCCATATAAATTCAAAATTTACTTAAATAGTACCTTGTTTTTCAATTCTATTTTGAGAGTTTACTAAGTATACCTACATAAGACAGTTAATTATAAAGCTCTTAAAAAAAATCTAAGTAAGTTTCAAATGCTCTAACAATGGTTTGAAAAGGACAAGTTTGATTTATTCATAATGCTTAAAAGGTATTATTAGCTCATGAAAACAAAATTAACTTTTCCTCAAAATGGGAAAATTCCAAACATTCACAACAATGAGGAACTTAATAGAACTGGTAATTTTACTGGGATAACACTAAGGATTTTTCTCTTCAATGATGACTAAAAACAGTATTTACACAAAGTAACCTCTAATGTATCCACTCATATTTGTCATCTGTTGTTGTTGAGTCATTTCAGCTGTGATCAACTTTTGTTGATCCCATTTGGGGTCTTCTTGGCAAAGATACTGGAGTGGTATGCCATTTCTTTCTCAACTTGATTTTACAGATGAGGAAACTAAGGCAAACAGGGTTAAATGACTTGCTCAGGTTCATACAGGTAGTAGTGTCTGATGCTGGATCTGAACTCGGGTTTTCCTGACTCTTATTCACTAAGCTACCTAGCTGCCTCACTTTACATAAATCAAATTCTAAATGTTGTAGATTCAAAGTCAAAGTCTCTCTCATTACTTATTTCCAATCACACAATTACTAGGTTGTTTCAAGGCCCTCATCACCTGAGGGCTGGTGAGTCAACATGGACTACTACAACAGTACCCCACTCAGTTTCTCAACTTGGAGTCTCTCCCCTGTACAATCCGTCTTCCACATTGGTGTCAAGGTAATTTTCCTAAAACACAGGTCTGATCATGTCACAGCATTCCATTACTCAAACCGTTCTGAAGTCCTTTCCGTAGCTGAACTGCTAAGCATTCAAGCCCTACTGCAGAGAGCACAACTCGAATGGGCTGGCCTCACTGTTCAAATGACAAATATTAAGTTTTCCTAAAAGACCATTTTACTGAGAAATCACACAAGGCAGGCACTCACATGATGGTCAGAAGGAGCAACACAAGATCTCTCTGAAGAACTTTGGTATTAATTGTGAGACATGGGAAATACTGGTAGATAATCATCCAGCATGGCGTGCCCACATCCAAGGTGCTATGCTCTACGAGCAAAGCGGAAGTGCAGTAGCTCAAAAGAAATGAGAGATGCACAAATTTAGAGACATCTCTCCTACAAAAGGTCATATAGACTATTTGTACCAGACTTGCAGTAAAGCTTTTCAAACTCAGATTGGTATGACCATCCACAGCTGGACACGCTATAAACTGACTCTGACGTCGTCCTATCATTTTGGTCCTCTTCAGTACAAAGGACAAACGACAACAACCACCTTGGATTGCATTCCCTACCAATCAACGCCTCTTAGAATTCCTACTTTCTTTTAGAGCTCTACTCAAGATCGGGCCTTCTACTGAAAGTCTTTCCTGGTTCCCCCAGCTATTGTTCCTTCTCTCAAGAATTGTTCTCTGACAGGTTTGTTCTCTGATTGTATTCACAAGCACCTTGTAAGCAATGATTGTTTCATTTTTGTATCTTCAGCATTGAGAACAGTCCCTGGCTCATGGTACGTGATTAATACTTGCTGAATGTTTACTAACAACAGCTATCATTCTTATTGAACTTGAAGTGTTTTACAAACACCTCACTTAAAAAGCAAGAAGTGCAAAATATTAGCATCTTTGAATCAGTCATACTGCTTAGTTCATTTTATGCTTCTATATAATGTGACCACAAAACTACTATAAAACAACAAATATTTTAATGATACATATTAAATAAAACTATAATATAAAAGTATAAAAAATAAGATAAGCAAGTATTTAAGCAAATCAACTAGAGAGGAATAATTAAGAAAAACAGGCAACAACTATAATAGCACTAGAAGGTATGGAAATAATTTTCCTCAAAAATACTCTGTAAACAAGGCAATGAAAGTATTAACCCCATTTTGAAGACAAATTCAGGATGTGATCTGTTCAAGAGCATCCAACTATATAGCAGCAAGAGAATTCAAACCTCTATTTCATGACTCCAAATCCAGTTCTCTTGGTAAAATATGAAGAGAACTGTAGAACTGAAGCATCTCTGCCAGTGACCAACAGAGAACTGCGTGCAGGAGCGCCTCAGCTCCAAAGTGATCATCATTCTGAATAATGTTCTATGTACATGGATAAAAATGAGGAAAATACCTATGGTAACAAGACCAGTTCTCTGGATTCACTGTGCTAAGTTTAGTATTTCTTGATCCATACTTATGGACCACCAAAGGGCAACTAAGAACAAACTAGAATAGCATGGAATCTGGAGACTCAAGAAGAGCTTTGACAGTAAATGAAAATTAAAACAACTCTAATATTTTCCCTGCATATTCATTAGGTGGACAAAGAAGACAAAAGGTAAAAATGGTAAATGGTGGAAGGGATATGAAATAGCCACTGATAAAAAACACAAGTTCAAGCTAAGGTAGCACAACCAAAAGGAAAAAAGAAAGCCTAGATATCACATTTCAAGAAATCATAAATGAAAAATTCCCAAACCTAATAAAACCAGAGGGCAAAGTAAAAACAGACTCTACCAGTCTCCTCCTTAAACCACAAAATGCAAATTCCAAGAATGTCATAGCCAAAATCTAGAGCTCCAGGTGAACACTGCATACAACCACAAAGGAAGAGCTCATGCACCAAGAAGTCAGGATTATGCAAGAACTGGCAGCTAATCCTCCAAAAGGAAAGGAGACCTTGAGATGCAATATTCCAAAAGATAAAAGTTTAAAACCAAAATTATCTTACCCCACACAAAACTACATAATCCTACAAGGGGAAAACCAAAAAACTACACCTCCCCCCACCCCCAGCCTACATTTTTAATAGAACTTTCAGGCATTCTTTGAAGCATCAGTGTATATATAGCATGAGACTTAGCTTTAAGGAAGACCTGAGCTTGAAACCAGCTTTGGACACCTAACTTTGTGACCTTGAGTCACTTAACTTCTTTCAAGCTAGGTTGATTCACCTGCAAAACGAGGGTAATAACAGGATCTAGCTCACAAGGTTTTAGTGATAATCAAGTAAGATAAATTATGCAAAGAGCGTTAGGGTGGACCTTTATAAAGCTTATCTATAATTCCTGCTAGAAAAGAGCAAAGTTAAGTTTAAATCTGAAATGAAAACTAGAAAGATATATACATTTGAGCATTCAAAGGGACTATATATACACTGATGACATGTTTACATTCTAATACAAGAAGAAGAAATGAATGAACCTTTAGAACCCTGACTTCATCAAGGATCAAAGAGGAGAGTTAAATAAGATTGGAGGATTGGGGAGTGGACAGGTAGAGGTGTGATGATAATTGCTTTTGGAAGTATTGAAAATAAAAGGAAGGAAAAAGAAATATACTAGGGAACAAATGAAAAGGAAGGGGAAGGTATTCATTATCTCACAAAACGGAGTACCTAAGTTTAAAAAATATGCAAATATGGAGAAAAGAATGAATCTCACTTTTTTTTTTGGAGGGGGAAGGCAGGGCAATTGTGGTTAAGTGACTTGCCCAAGGTCACACAGCTAGTAATTGTGTCAAGTTTCTGAGGCCAGATTTGAACTCAGGTCCTCCTGACTCCAGGACTGGTGCTTTACTCACTGAGCCACCTAGCCGCCCCATGAATCTCACTTTCATCTGAACTAAAATAGAGTTGAACACACTCATATATTAAGAGTTTGGTGTAGAAATACATTAAACTCAACAGAAAAATAGGAGTAGACAGACAAGAGAGGGAGAAAGAAGGGTTAGATTAGTTTTAAGTAAAACTACAAACTACAAAGTTGGAGGCATGAAGGGATGATCAAACTTTTTTAAAACTGAAAGAGTAGAGGCACAGAAACACATGGCTTCAAATATTGCTCACACCATCCTCCTTTGTAAAGAAGAAGAAGCAGAGGAAAAGGAAAAAGTACAAGACTGAGAGACACATAATTACAATCATTATCATGATATGGGATGGCTCTCTGGGAGGGAAAAGGATAAGGAAAAACTTTAAGTCATGTAAAAACAAAAGCTATTAATAAAAAAGGTTATTACTTTGAAGGTGAATGGGTTAAACTTAAACCTCTGTAGATGAAATAGAAGGCAGACTCCCATTAGAATGTTAACTCCTTCTTATGATTCACGTAAATTTACCTTTCTAGAGTTCTTTTGAATATTGTTTGTATTTCAAAGATTCTACTCAGCTCTAGCCTTTTCCTCAGAAATCCTTGAAAAGTCATCTAGTCCATTAAAAGTTTTCTTCCCTGTAGAATTATATTCCACTTTGCAGAGTAAATTATTCTTGGTTGTAAGCCCACCTCTTTTGCCTTATGGAATGTTATATAATATTCTATAAGAAATGATGAGCAGGTAGATTTCAGAAAAACCTGCAAAGACTTACTTGAATTAATGCTGAGCGAAGTGCACAGTAACAGCAACACTGGATGATGATCAACTCTCTCAGCAATACAATGATCCAAGACAACTCCAAAAGACTCATGATGGAAAATGCTATCCACATCCAGAGAAAGAACTATGGAGTCTGAATGCAGATCAGTTAAAGCAAACTATTTTCACTTTTTTTTGTTTTTTCTTCCTTGTGGTTATTCCCTTTTGTTCTGATTCTTCTTTTATAACATGACTAATGGTGCAATATATTTAACATGATTGTACATGTATAACCTATATCAGATTACCTGCTGTCTTGGGGAGAAGGAAAGAGAAAAACTTGGAATTCAGAATTTTACAAAAATGAATATTGAAAATTATATATGTAATAGGAAAAAAAGATAAAAGACTATTAAGCGTAAAAAAAAATAAAAAGAAATAGAAGAAAAAAAGAATATTGTATTCCAAGAATTTATAGTGGTAACTACCAAAAAAAAAATAATCGTAACTACCAGACTATGATCTTTACTTGACAAAAGACTTGAACTATTTCTTCTTTCTAGGATGCTTGCAGTATTTCTTTGACATAGGAGCTCTGGTTTTGAGAAGTCACCAATGGATTCTGTGTTCACTTCATCCTCTGGTTCTAATAGATCCGGGCAAGTTTCATTTGTTACGTCATAAAATAGTGTTTGTCAGCCTTTTTGTGGTCATAATTTACAGGGGTCTAAAGGTGGTGTCCAATTAGCTCAAACTCTTTTTTCTCCTTTACAGGTCGGTCATTCTTGATAGCAGGTATCTTACGTTTTCACCTAATTTTTTTAATCTTATGATTTTGTTCTCTCTCTACCCTAGGCATTGATTTGTTTGATCTATTCTAGTATTCCAGAAATCTCTTACTTGGATAAGGTTTGCCACACTTTTTCCAATTTTTCCTCCACTGCTTTCATCTCGTTTTTTTAATCTCTTGCTTCATGCTTCTCAGTGGTCATGTAGTCCATACTGAAAATCTATTTTCACCTTTGAGTAGCTTGTAATCATTATAGATTTACTCTTATTGGGGAAATCTCTAGATTTACAATAATTTTTATGCTGCTTGTTGTTTTCTTTGACTTACTCATCTCTCCAGCTTTAGTTTCTGAACTGGGTCTTTGTGACAAAGCCAAGTCCTCCTCCCTGCAGGGCTTTTGGGTTGGAGGGGTTGGCCCTGAAGTTCACCTGTGTAACCTGAGTTTCTGCAATGATAACCACTTACTTGGATTATGTTCCCCTGTATTTTTGAAGTTCACATCCCTGGATTTTTAGGGTCCTGTATGTCATTTCAATACAGAGAACTACAGTCTTTGGAGCCTGGGCTGTCCCAATCTAAGCACCACTGCAGCTGTTGCTGCTCTTTACTCCATAGGGCTTCCAAGATCCCCATTTTGGTGCTTTCTGTCTTCCTTGATTTTTTTTTGGGGCAATCTCTGCTTTTGCTACCTCCAAACACAGGATGCGCCTTGAAGATTATAGCTATCTGTGGAGTATCACTGGTCAGGCTGGGAAGGTGAATGCTTATAAGTTTTAATCCCCACAGCCAAGAAAAATGGGGCATCACATGAAAAGAAACCAATCAATACAATCTCCTTTCCCTGCTGGCAGTTACCTAACTAGCTGGATTAAAATGGAATTCCTTCGATTCAGTGGCAGTCTCCAGAATCTAAGTCATTAACAACTGCTTGTATCAAACAAAGTCCCCTTTAAACAGCAGAGTAAAAAATGGGTCATCTGTCAATACAGATAAAGGATTAGCTAGCCAGTAGCCATGTCCTTTCTGATATGAGCCACCCCTAAGAATGTTATTATTGAGTTCATTAAACACATTCATGATTCAAGTCCACATGGAAAGGAATCATTACTGCTGCTACATCATGTGCTAATGGTGATGGCAGATCTAAAACAGAGTTTAGCTTCTAACATGCTGAAGATTTTTCAATGGATGGCAATATTAAAGTATATATTCCGTATCAAATCAGGACAAAATGAAAACTACTAAACAAAGTTAAAGGCTACCCTCATATAACTTAAACTCTCCCTATAATGGTGACATCAAAATTTCATGGCCACCGTAGGTAATTCTAAATCAACCTACAGAAACTATTTTTATCCCTGTGATTTATAAAAATACCCTGAAAAATATGCTTTTTAAAGCTGCTTTGTATCTATAACTCTTGATGCTTTACAGAAATACTAAAATGCTGAAATGCAAAGATGGATGTGATATACATTTTTAAAGGCAATAAAATATTCTGAGCTTTTATGAACAGAAAAATCAATCACATAAAAAATATATCAGAGACTAAACTAGATAGCACTGTTCTGTACAATTAGTGATTTACAGTTGGGAAGAGCAGAATATCAAAATGGACTTCTAGGTAAAGAGTTACATTCCCAAAGTAGCTATGCCTTACATGACTGAAGAAAGAAAATGATTCAGGCTATCAAAAATGAGGCAAAAATAACTATGGCAAACCATAGAATATGCTTTTAGGGATATTTTTGCAAAATGGGAATAACCATTTTGAGGGTATTTTCGGACATATGTTCTGTAAATAAAAAAAAAAAGCTCAACAATTTAAAGTAAAAGACACACAAGTAGAACCACTCCAAGATAAAGAAGCAGATGTTTCCCACAGTACCCATTCTGTAAGTGCCCTTACAAGGAAAGCCAAATAGGAAAACTGAATTCCTTCTATGCCACAAGGGCTCCAAAGATGAAGAATATAATAGTATTGTCCCCTTAGGTAAATCAAAGCACATTAACCCTCCCAGATTGCAAGTTTTGGGATTGCCTGCATTACAGAAGGCTACCTCTGCTTGAATACAGCCCATTTCTCTCTCTCTCTCTCTCTCTCTCTCTCTCTCTCACACACACACACACACACACACAAACCAGTAACATCACAGCAATCTTCTAGAAAACAAAACGCACCTTAGATATGCTAGCAACTGAGAGATTTCATGGAAAAAGTACTTATAAAAGCAGTTTCTACACTCAAGCACATAGTCAAAGCGTCAAACATATAAGGTCATCACAATTTAATACCTATGTGGGGAACAATAATGATTTAGTTTAACTATCTTCCCTCTACATATTTTTCTTTTTCCAGAATACCTATTTTACCACTGTGACACAGGCATAAGACTAAGAAAACCTATCATCACCTAGAAGAGTCTGTAAAGCAGCAAAAAGATGTTAGTTCTTGTCAAGTAGAAGTAGCCCTAGCTAAAAGGCAAAAGAAAATTGTCCCAAACTGCTTTATATCCTACAATGACCAAAGAATAGATTTTATCCAGAAGCAGGTACAAATCACTATTAGTTGTGCATTAGTCATTTCAAATGTCATCGATAAAAGCATATACTCCCTGGGAGTTCGCTGATGCAGTAAACTTGCCCTCAGAATTTTTTTGTTCTACTGAAGGTCATGCTCAAAGATTTAAAAAGCAAGCTAACTGGGGGGGAGGCGCCGCAGGAATTTTGGTTCTTACAGGTGACGTCACTGGTGTAAGGAACTCACCAGGAGAAAACACCGCTATCAATGACTGAGAACAGCTACTCAGCCGCTTAAGGAGAGACTCAATTACTAGACCACTAGACCCACAGTCATGTGTGTCAGGCAGAAAGGGGAACTTCACACATTCTCTGACTCTGGGCTGGCCCTCTATCCACTCAATCACAATGTTGCAGAGCAAATATAAAATGTTTAAATGAAAATTATTTTCAACATAAAATTTAGTAAGTTAACTAAGAATATACTTATTCCATAGCAATTAAGGGGGATTAGGCAATAGATGTGGAAAAAAAGCAAAAGCAGAGAAGAGTATAGGTAAAGGAGAAGGAAAGAGTGAGAAAGAGAAATGGAAGGAGAAATAAAATGAGAAAAGTAATTTCTGAAGTGAGTATATACTCTTCTTGTTCATGTGTCAACTAGCTAAAAATAGATAGATATTCTTAGATAGATAGGCTTCTCCGTTTTTCTTGTTATTTGTTTTAACATCAAATTCATTTGCAAATATTCATTTCCCTCCCCACAGAGCAATTCATTTTATGCAAATGGCTTCTCTCCCAATGAAACATACAGTCATATTAAAGAAACAACACCACAAAAACCATGTATGAAGGCAAGAATCACATCCAGCCTCCAGACTGAGAATTCCCACTTCATCAAATCAATCTCTATTTATTTATATATGTACTAATAGGCAAGAGATTTAGAATACTATAAGGCAGAAGTAAAATAGATTTAATACTGCATGACACCCCAAAATGAAAAGGAAACTTAAATCAACTTCAATCCAGCCTTGCAGACTATAATTGTGCCATACGCCATGGACTCAAAGAAAGGAGTGCTTTAATCCTGAGTTCAAAAGGCAAAATATTTCAAAAGTTCACTTTCTAATATGACAATCTTTAAATAGAAAGATGTACTACTCTTTCAGATGCCATAAAAAATCTTATCTTCCACAAATTAAAATGTTCCTATCAATCCATTATCTGTATAACAACAGTTTTTCCAAATGGGAAGCAAAGATTTTGCATCGATTCATTAAAACATTCTCGTCCATAAACATTTTCTTGTCAGACCATGAGAATACAAGACTAGCTGTAGTTAGGGATATGGTTTATGCTTATACAATACAGTGGTTTAAACAGGGACTAAAAACCTATAACCTATAGCCCCACACTCTTTAGCATTTGTACAATTAGGTGCAGCTTTTTGTTTGCCAGATAATACCCCAAGTCTGAACTTCCGTAAACAAAGCTAGTTACACTGAAACTAGGAAAAAACTATTACCTTGCCTCATCAACATTAACTGATGTTCATGTCTAGCGGCTTCCATTTCTGCCTCTAGTTTCTCTTTGGCTTCTCTGATGTTTCTGTCAACCTGCTCCCGCTGCTGTTTTTCCATTTCATCCAGTGCCTTCCATCGTGATGCATACTCAAATTCAAAGGTCCCAGGTTGAGCAAACCGGGGAGGCTGTTCTCTCTCCCTAAAATAAAATTACATTTAAAAACACACAAACATAGGCTTAAATAAAAGGTTGCACTATCAAAATGCTTTCCTCAAAAATGCTTCTGATTTTAATTCAAATCCATTTATATCCAGGTAGCTCCCAAATTCTGAATTGATTTTGGCTTTCTACAAATTAAATTTTTGAACTTGGAAAAGATTTTCTATAGAAACTAAGTCACAAATGGTAATTAAGATTTTAAGCTAGCTGACACATACCTAATTAATCATACCTGAAGCATAATACCTATTTTTTAACTAGTACTAACAGTTATGACCTATTTCTATATTAAGATCTACTTCCTGTCTCAACCAAGTATGGCAGGAAGCCACTTCCCACCTCGCTTAGCTTCCACCTCCACTCCTCCCATCAACCACCCTAACAGCAGAATGAGGGACTCAATCGGTTTATATATTTCTTCAGCTCACTAAGACCTAAGTTAAACTAGAGCTTCTATTCATTAGATATGCATTATCCATTTAAGTGACTAAACAGGAACACAAGAGTAATAAAAGTAAAATACTGATTCATTTGGCATTCTGGAAGCTAGAAATTCTTATTAACTAGCACATCTGCACATGAATACACAAAATGATAACCATAACGACCAAAGCATTCTATTATCCTGAAGTGACTATGAATCAAATAAAAATTTAATGTCTTCAATATAGTTTGTTTAAATGTGCTTAGTCCTACTCTAATTTTCTGAAAATCTGGCAGCCCAATGGGATGTGTAAATAACTCTGTATTAACCAAATTATCTTATTAACCAACTATGCATTACACAAAGAGTGTAATAAAAACATCATTAGTTGCTTTTTTCAAGTAGCTTACTTATGATATTGTTGTGTCTTTTGCATTAGTTTCTCTGGTAGTCCATCTTCATCATCAAATTGTTCCATGGGTTCCACAATGACTGGCCGAGGTGTTCTGGGGGGTAGAAAACATTTTTTAAAATGTAACTGAAGGTACCTAAAATGAGCTTTCTCTGAAAATTTACTTTGTTTCATGGAAATTTTCTTATCAACACATTTACTTCTAGTATCTCAGAAGAAACCATGTTAAAAAAAAAAGAAAAAGATTTATTCAGATTTATATGGGCACTTAATTATTCAAGGTGGATTAGAAACATATTTTATAATAACTGTAACAAGCTTTTTAAAATTAGCATTAGATATTTGTTTTTACAATAAGGATACATATAGTCTCTTCTCGTGACTTTCCTAACCCACTACCAAAGCATATTTCATCATTTCACAGCTCACTGGTGAAATTCGGAATGAGTGGCTAAAAATAATTCTTTTTTCTATTTCTGGTCAGCTAATATTACTGTGCATAATTATTCGCAACATTAATAGTAATAACAAATTTCCCTTATACGTAATGCAAAAAAATTTGGGGAAATTGACATTAAGCAGATCACCAGAAAGCTAAATTTATTTTATACTCTTCCATATTCCTAAATTAACTCCCCATCCCTAAACCAGACTCAAATATACATTTAATAATAGTTGTTTGAGTAATACCTCCACATTCTTCCTAGCCTAAAATCTATACATCTCTGTTCAAAGACCAAACCTGTAGAACAAAAATCAGGGAATCTCCAACACAAACCAACTAACCTTGCATATGGCAGGAAAGCAATAAATAAATATTTGAATGATTGGTAATAATTCTCTGAACACAAAATCTTCATTGTTTCAGATCCAAACTCATGACACATATTTAGCATGAGGCCCTATACTATCATTTGATTTCTATCTTAACCCCGCAACAGGATAACAAAGTCTTTTCCTCCTTCCTCATAAAAACCACTTATTCCCAAGGTCCAGAACTCAAGCTATAACTATTAGCTAACTCAAACATACTGAGCATTAAAAATGGCTTTTGTGAGCTAATCCTGGGAGCCCTAAGTACCACGTGTAACAATAGTCACTAAGCATTTATTAAGCACCTACTATATGCAAAGCACTGTGTTGAGCACATTTAAGTTGGAAAAAGAACTCATTTCCAAACAACTAAATTTTAAGTTGCTTTCTTCAAAAAGAATTCCAGCTTTCCACAACAGCATATCCCAGATATTTGTCAAATGCTTTTCCAAAACCCAGACCAACTATATTGACAGCATTACACCTTACCTACCAATGAGGTTAACACTTCTTGAAACCTTACTCAACAAACCTACAAATCTAAAATCTCTTGTGAAATCCTCTAATATTTATTTATAGCATTCATTTATTAATTTGCACAATTACTTTGCATCATTATTTATTTTGAGTAATATATCCTATTTGTACTGTTATTTATTTCTTGAGTAATATGTTCCGAAGATGGTAAGGACTGGCAGCTAGCTGACATACTGATAGTGTTGGACTTGGGAATCAATCCCACTTATCAGCTGTGTGACTCAGGGAGTCATTTAAAATTGAAAAGCCCCATTTCTTCACCTGTAAAAATGAGAGAAATAACAGCAACTATTTGAGAGGATGGTTGTGAAGGTGAGCTTCATAAATATATTATTATGATTATTAGGAAATATTTATGATCAAGAAAATAATATAGTGACTTTGAGCAAACAATTACAACATTTGCGCTCAGGTACAAGAGTTAGAAAAATAAGATGGCAAAATATCACAGAAGTTAAAATTGGCCTAAGTAGATAAAATGAACAAAGATATCCTACTAGGAAAGCCAGCTGACAAAACATAAGAGGCAAAGAAGTTTAAGAGACCTGATAAATCTTTAAACATAGAGAAAGGGGAAAAAAGGATGACAATTTGGTTAGATCAAGAACTGTTCAAAATTCTCAAAAACTAAGTACTAATGAAGAATACAAATAAATATTGAGGAAATTCCAACCTCAACAAGTCCACAGGACAGTTAATTTACTTTTACTGTAGTGCAATTTTATTATGCAGGGGCAGCTAGATGGCACAATGAATAGAGTGCTAGACCTGGAGTCAGGAAGACCAAGTTCAAATCTGGCCTCAGATACTAGCTGTGTGGCCCCGGGCAATTCCCTTATCCCTGATTGTCTCAGTTTTCTCATCTGTAAAATGAAATGGAGAAGGAAATGGTAAACCACTCCAGTATCTTTGTCAAGAAAACTCCAAAAGGAATCAAAAAGAGTTGGACACCACCGAAAACACTAAACAAAAACCAGCCATTTTATTAAGCAGGCTGCCACATCATAATCACATTGTTTTGTTGTATTAAAGTATTGTCAAAGTTCAACACTAAAAATCTAAGCTCCAGTCAGCAAGAGTTATAAATGCCAACAACTGACATCCAGTCTTTCCACTGCAAATTTTGAAGTAAAAAAATTATACTGCAGACCCAGAAGGTCAAAGTAAGGATTTCAATGTGCATCTCTTCACTCTGCTTGTTTTGCAGTACCTACTAGGGACATTAAGTTCTTTCAGAAGAGCTAAGTTCCAAATAACCAATTTACATTTTTTTAAACTGATATTTTCAGAAAGGATTTCAACTTTGATCACCTTTTCAAGGTGTCAAAATAATACAAGCACAGCACGGCATCTTTGAGATCAAAAAAACAAATGCAGTACAGGAAAATAAAAACAAGGCTCTGATCTAAATACAAAGAAAGAGAGCAGATCATGACAGTACATTAAGGAACACTACTAAACCCAACTGAATAATGGTTTTCCAAAATAATTTGCTCAGAACACTTTAAATTTTAAATACCGAGAGAACATGTATATGTTGGTCTTGGGTATATGGAATACATTCGGAATAATGGGGGTGCATATAATGTGGGAAAAAAATATGTAGCAGATACAGTGTACAAGAGGAATATGCAAGAAATCTGTATAAAAGGAATCCACAGTATAACAAGAAATTAAGAAAAATGATGAAGAGTGAATATGTGAACACAGGGTATCAAGATGAGAAGAAATGTTAATAAAAGGTAAAGAGGAATGCAAAGGGGAAAGAGAAAGAATAAGACATCTTAAGAGGAGCACAATAACCATTTGGTGGAAGTGAGAGAATAGGGCTTAAGTAGTTCGAAATGGATAAAACATTAGAATGTTAGGGGAACAGGTCAGGGTGTAGAATCCAGAGGGCACAGAGAATATTCTACATATCCCTTTCCCAATAAAGAGTAGTTACCTACATGAAAGGTTTGAGTTCCTAAGTATCCTTCCCCTACCTCATTCATCCTTTTCTATCAGAAGACAGAAAGGATCAAATCAAAGAAAAAAAAATGAAAATAGGTGATAAAACATTACCAAAGTAAGGTTGAAATGGGATAAAGGTTGTTTAACCTAAAAAGAAAAGGGAACCCAAAGGATCAATGATGAATTCAAGATGCAAAAGGAAACATATTTCTGGGTATGACCAATGTGAGAACTTGGTTTTACCTAACTACAAATAACTGTTAGAACAGTTTTGCTATTTTTATTTTTTCCCAATTGGGAAGGGAAAGTGGAGAAGGATTAATTATAAAAATAAATTAATTTTTAAAAACAGGCAAAACAAAGAACAATACCTACCTGATATTAAAAAAAAAATGTAAGATGAATTGTGCTTAAACCAAAGCAACAGTATAGTTAGACTGAAAGAATGAACTTCCAAACCACAATCAATTTGTAACTCCTGAGAGCACAATTTTCTTCCCTGGAGGTCAGAATTATAAAATTGAAAGACACAGACAGAAGAGCTAGAAGAGATCTCAGAGGACATCTACTACAACCCTCTCATTTTCCAAAGGAGGAGACTAAGCCTAGGAAGATCAGATTACTTGCTCAAGGTCACCAAAGTATTAACTGTCAAGAAGTAGATTTGAATGCAGGACAGCACTCTTTCTATTGTACCTTACTGATTTTTCCATTAGCAGAGAGCTAATGCAGGATTACCTCTTGACTTATCTTCTAGTTCTAGAATTCCTAAGCTTTAGAAAAAAAGGAAAATCTTTTACCTACCTATAATCTCACCATTGTCCAGTCATTTGGTTATTCTAAAGGCTACAGAAAATAGCTTGCCATTCATTAGTTCTAGGCTGAAAGGAATTCTGCACAATGAAAAATAAAGCAATTTCTCCATAGAATGCAGTTTTACTATTAAAATAGTACCAGTTAAAACCTCTCATACAAGTTGTTTGAAAAGATGTGTATATTCTTACACATTTATGTAAATTCTCAGTGTATTTTGGATATAAGATTGTGGACATTTAGTGATGCTTTCTGTACTGATTTTTCATTTTTTAAATAAATTTAAACTAGCATGAGCATTTCCATGTATAAAACAGAAAGAGGATTGTGTATGAAAGTTAATTTCTACTCTCTGCAGCCTGTTTTGAAGTTCACACAATAGTATCCACACTGCCCTGCTTGTCCATGTTCCCTTCTGAACTCCTTACTTTGTTTTTGCAGCCCATATTACTACTATCTACCCTACCCCAACATTACAGAAGTTGATAATTTTTATTTACTCAACTGAAAAATTTATTGATCAACTAGCTATGGGTTTGGTTGTTTTTTTTTTAATTAATAATTTTGCTTCCTCTCCAACAAGAGGCATCAAACTTGTGGCCTGAGGGTTCAGGCCCACAAAACTCCCCTAACTAAATTAAAATGTAACTGGTAAATATTTAACAAAATAACTATACAATGTAACCTAAGTAATGTTAATTTGTGGCACTCTAAGTCAATAGGCAGCTGGTGGGGATCCCCTTCTACTTGAGTTTGACTCTACACCAATGTTTATACTCTAGTTCCTGTTTCTATCATTGCTATAGCTAGGATTTCTAATGTCAAGTAATAATGGTAACAGAAGGCCTTTTTGCTTTACTCTTAATATTACACACAGGGCAAATTAGTGTTTCTCCATCAGATATAATATTAGGTGCTGGTTATCGAGAAATACTTTTGTTAAAGTCTTATTAAGGGTTAAATCTTTTAATTACCCAAGGTTTCTCCCAGAAACTAAAAATCATCTTTTAATACCAGCATTTTTCTGGTGATTATTTTTATGTCTAAGTTATGGAACACTAACCTTAAGAGCAATGAAAAGGCACATGATGGACCTGAGCTGGCAGCTACATATTACAAAAAAAGTAAAATTACACAGAAAAGATACAAAGGATACAAAAGTAATGTTTGTACAAAAAAAGATGTGGCAGTCAAATCGCAAGAGTATGGGAAAAATCATAGCAGACAGATCCACTGTAAGTAAAAATGCTATCCTTGGTAGGTGGAAACTTATATGACTTTCTTACCAGTCACATTCAACTCAACCCTTTGAAATCTGGTTTCTCCACCGTGGGTATCACAAAGGAATTCTATTGACAGATTCAATGGCTTTCCTTCAATTCCAATCTTTCTTGATCTCACTTCAGCATTTGATGCTGTTGTTCTCATACTACCTCCATGCCCACTGCTCAAGCCATTCCCTATACTAGGAATGCTATCCTCTTTTCTTTATCTTTCAAATCCTAAGCCAAATGCCATTTCTTTCAGGGAAGTGAGTGCACTTTAATAATCTGCTATTTCTGTTGATCATATTCTACTACTAAGCTATCAAATTCACAAAAGGGCCTAAGCTTTCTATCTTTCCCCCAACTTAACACTAAGTACTAAATGTTTGCTGCAAGACTCTTTCACCTTTTAAAGCCGCCAGAAACTTGGTCCCAAACTATCTTACCAATCTCATTATACATTATTCCCCCCCCATTCCTTTACTCTTCCACCCAGCTATAAACGACCCTTCCCAGTTCCTCAAGGACACTGACTATCCCTCATGTCTAGAGTATACTTCCTTTCTCACCTCATGGAATTCCTCTCATCAAATCAATCATGCACCACACAAAGCCTTTCTTGATACCCAAAATGTTAATGCTCTCCCTCCCAAATAACCTATCACACACACACTTTCTCTCACAAACACACACACACACACAGCACCCCCACCCCCCATAAAATACAAACTTCTTGAGTTATGCCCAGCACCTGGTGAGAATGGCTCATTGACTGGATGCCCCTCTCACTGTATGGTTCCTAATCATTCCCCTGGCCCTTAAACGTGGTTTTCCAAGGCTATCATGAGATCTCGTTTTTTTTTAACTAATCCACTTCTGTAGCTTCTATAATCACCAAAATACTGCTAATGACCACGTTTTTATCTTCATAATCTACCTCTCTCCAAAGCTCCAGCAGTTAAGACATTATGTTTTATAATCAAGGAAACAACTCACATATATGGGTTATGTCATACCCACCATGGGGGTGGGGGGGTGGGGGCGAAGAAGGAATGGAGAACATTTTGTTAACATTTTGAGTCAACTCTCCACAGGAAGCCAATAAGTGTGCAAGTGGTAGAGTAAAACTCCCAGTTTTGGGAATGCTATTTTATTTTTGTCCTAACTATGCCTTTCCAGTAAATATGCCTTTATAAAAGCTTAAAAAAAAAAAGCTACTTGAACTCTCTTCTCATGCCCTGTATCCAATCAGTGATTAAATCTTTTCAATTCTGTCTCTAAAATCTCTTTCCAATCTGTGGCCTCTACGTATAATCTGTGGGACTCCAACTGCATGCCACCCTAGTTCAGGCCTCTAACGCCTCTTCCCTGCCAAATTAACCTTGGAGGGTGGGGGGGCCCAGAAAGTATCTGTGTGTGATTCTGATCCTATCACTTGACCCAAAATGCCAAGCTGCCGATAATCTGGTTCTGACCTACCCTTCTGACCTTTCCACTATTTGAACTAAATTGGATTCTATTCCTCAATCTCAACCACCCCACTTACATTTAACAAGCTTTTGCTTTCATATACTATTAGCCATGCCTGGACTGGAACCCCACTCCCAAAATCTCAAACTCCCTTCCCTATTCCCTTTCCTTTAAGGAGTAACTCTGGGGCCACCTTAAAGACTACAATCCTCCAAGCTCATGGACACCTTTGGACAGGCTGGTAAAGACTCCTCAAGATACTGTTTTCAAATGCACAAATAAAGAGGATCACAAATGAAACCAATTATATTGAAAAAATTAAAGTATTTTTAAAAACAATTTATTCATTTATTATTCATTTATCAATAATTATATGTAAATAATAAATAAAGAATCCTTACCCTAGCTGAAAATATTACAGAATCTCAGAACTGTAAGGGCACTCAGAAGTCATTTAGTCCACTCCGTTTGTGCTGTTAAGAGTACTTTGTCTGAACCTCTTTTCTGTACTCAACAAAATCGACTTTAAATCATAGATTTGTGTGTGTGTGTGTGTGTGTGTGTGTGTGTGTATCCTTTCCTCAATTTGATAAGCTTGAGGACACAGACTGTTTTTATATCCCTAGAGCAGTATCTTGCAAATAACACTTAAAATAATTGTATGTTGAATTCAGTAGTGCAACTTATCCAGATCCACCATTTTCTGAAAATTGAAGAAAAGGTTGTTTGTTTTTTTTTTCCGGCATCAAAAATTAGCTAATTCTATTCGATAGTAGTCCAGAAGGATGAATGAGAATTTGAGGATCGTGGTGATATACCAAATGATTACAAAGATCAAGATTTTAATAATGAACAAAGGAAGAAGAGAATCCACGGGTTCAAGGGGAATGGCTGGGCAACTGCTCTGGATTACTAGATGAAATGTTTGGTTATTCAAGTGACAAACCTTGCATCATCATAAAACTCAACTGAGTTCTAGACTTCAAATGTAAGCTTCCAAAAAAAACCAATTTCCTGGACAAGGATCTGATGATACAATATAATCCAAAAGTCTTTCATGTTCATTGTGCTGACAAGAGAGAGGAAGATAAGCATAAAGTTGGAACCACAGAATGCTTGGATGGTTATTCTGCTGTTGTAGTGGTTTTCCACTGCAATATTACCCAATATTAGGACTTCCTTGTTTGCAACACAGAACTATAATATTTCAATAATCTGGTGTGTATTCAATTATTTTGTGAGCTGTTAGATGTAATCAAAATTTCGCCTTTGAATATTTGTATTTATTCACTCACAAGAAAAATGTATTCAGTATCCATCGTTTGGTAGGGACAAGGACATGATACAAAGATATAGAACTGTCTACACGGAATTTCAGTGATCTAAGATCACACTGTCTTTATTTGAAAGTAGATTCATTAATAGAAAGGATAACATTAACTTACGTGGTTAGCAAGAATGCTCCATCACCACATCTTTCCAGGGCCTTTCTTGCTGGTGGTTTTGCAGCAAATTCTACAAAACCTTTTCCCGTTGCTCGTCCACGATCATCCACTACTACAACAGCTTTCTCCACAGGACCAAATTGAGAAAATGCTTGCTCTAGAAGCTCATTAGAAACCACAGGGGAAAGGTTCTTGACAGTTAAGGCAGCTCCATGAGTAGCAAATCGAATTCGGAGTGGTCTGCTTTTCAAAATAGTGCCATCCAGCTCTGCTTTTGCAATTTCAGCCAGAGTTCTAGACTCCTTTTGGGGGGGAAAAAAGAGTTTACAAATGATCGTACACATTTTTAAATCCACTGTCATGCTGAAAAGGCATTGTTTAAAAAATTGTTTTGCACACACACACACCCAATTCAACATTTGTTTGCTTAATACAAAGGACAGTTTTATGAAAAGTAGCTAATTGACATCCCTCTCTAGTCATCATTTCTATTTTTCTAATGTTTTTATAGCCTTTAGCCTAGCCTATAAAATGCATGGGGGGGGCCCCCCCTGCGGGAAGTGTGTCTGAAGTAGAATCTACCTATCTTATGATAAACAGATGAACCTAAGCCATTTAAGGCCTCTTCAAAATCATCAGAACAAAGTCTGTAAATGTACTAGACTTCAGAATCAAAAAAATCTTAAAATCCTATTCCCATGTTTTGCCAGTTGTATGATCTTATTATGGCTGAGATGCAAATTGGCTGAACCTTAATCAATCCATTTATAAAATCAGAACAGATCTTTCAGAGCTTGAAACTAGAATTTTTTAAGTATCTGCAATTATTATGGAGTTCGCATTGTTTTGCTTTTTCTACTTAGTCTAAGTCAAAAATAAATAGGCATTTTTGAAGTGTTTA
The DNA here is from genome assembly GCF_011100635.1 of Trichosurus vulpecula. Classification (NCBI taxonomy): domain Eukaryota; kingdom Metazoa; phylum Chordata; class Mammalia; order Diprotodontia; family Phalangeridae; genus Trichosurus; species Trichosurus vulpecula. Next base: position 178,733,710 of record NC_050574.1, read on the forward strand.
GTTCTAAATCTTTGGTTTTAAATAGCCCTAATGATCATCCAGAACAATTACCTTAGTTTAAGGATTCTGAAGGGCAGAAGTTAAAAAGATCACAGAATCCAAGCACTTGAAAGAATCCCTCAATAACATGGAACCCATTTCATCAAAAGTAATCTATTCCATTTTTGCAACATCAATTTTAATAAGTTTTCTAATGAAACAATATTTGACTAAATTCTACACACTAGTCAAAGACCCATCTTCTGGATCCAAGGAATATAAGACTCTTTTCTCTTCCATAAAAAAATGGCAAATTTTTCCTGTTTCACTTAGTTTTCTCTTATCCAGGCTAACTGCTTTTCTCAACTGTACTTCTTATGGCCTGATACCCTCCTGTTATTAACCAAAGCCACAAAGCCCTGGGGCTCCAACTTACATTTCTTATTTCCCAATGCAAAGCTTTCTAGTACACCTCATTCCCAGACTTCTACTATTTTATATTATTTGTTTAAATATCCCTATAGACTGAACAAAAATAAATTAATTGCTTTGACAAATGTATAGTAAAACGAAGGCAAAAACTGGCTTATTGCCAACAAAAAAGTTTGGGTCAAATTAAAAGAACCTGAATGAACTCTGCTTGCCACTGACTGGGTAAACTGATCTGGCCAAAACTAGTTTTTGAACTAGTCAAGAGACATATTAATTATCGGATTCTTTCCTAGTTTTGGCTTTGCATGTTTTGGTGAATTTTTTTCAAAATCTCTGAATATCCCCTCAAAAACAGGCCAAATATGTGGAATTTTTCTTTTAAATGATTCCATTCCCAAAGAAGAAATACAGCTACGAAAATCACTTCAATTCCTTTCCCAATTAACATAAACATCAACCCACCAAAAACTACTTCACATAAGTGTACAATTCAGACCTGAAAGGGAACCTAAGAGATAATCTAGTCTAGCATTCCCATTTTACTTCCATTATTAACATTTTCCAAGATAAGGCATAGAGAACAAAAATCATACTTTATAATTGGATCATCCCATCATGATTTAAGAGCTAGAAAGAACCTTAAGGGCTATCAAGTTCAATCCTTTCATTTTACAGATGAGGAACTGAAGCCAAGAAAAGTTAAATGACTTGCCTAGTCACAGAAGTAGTGACTAAGGTCTGTTCTGAACCCAAGGCTTCCTGATTCCAAATCCAGAACACTATTCCACTACACCATGCTACTATTTATCATCAAACATAAGAATTTTATCTTCATTTGTAACATCAGTGGTATTTTTTTTCCATAGTGTATTGCTGAAATGTAGCTGGACACAATCTACCACACAAAAAAGCAAGATTTTTCTTAGTACATTAACAAAATACAAGATAGCTAATTGTCTGCTAACTCATACAAGCATTTTTCAATTATAAAGGCAAATGAATTTCTAAACAAACTCATACAAGCATTTTTCAATTATAAAAGTAAACGCATTTCTAAGCAAACAAACTTTCTTAATGGCTTTCATTATGAAAATGGGGAAATTTCCAGAAGGAAAAAAAAATTTGCTAAAATAACATCTACCTCCCCCAAAATTAACTACACCAGCTGCTTCCCTCAACCATCGACAACTACCAGCAGAACCATGGAGAACTGTTCAACTCTAGACACGCTATATCTGGATCTACTTACTTTTAAGACAGTATTTGGCGGACAGACCCTTTTTAACCTATGAGCCTATTAAATAAATAACATGCCTTGGCCATTCCAATACCAGTTCTGATGGTCACATAGAAAGGTGTTTTAAAATTAGCTTTAAGAAATAGATTTTTGAAGTATAAAAAACAGAGAAAGTTAAAACAGTGTGACAAAAAGCTATGCTAAATCTATGACTGCCATAGTTGCTCTTTTATTTGCCTTCTCCCAATAATCAGAGGAAATGAAAGAATTAGTAGTTATCAATGAGTCTGATTCACTGTAGCTGGAGAACAGACAACAATGGCAGGGTGTGGAAGTGAGAAAAAGCAGAAGTCTATCTCCATTCATCTAAGCAAAATTTATTTTTAAAGAAAAAAAGGTGATTTCTATAGCAGAGTGGGAAATACCACCAGTTCCACTTTTTCAAAAAAAACTGCAACCTCAGAGTGATCAGAGGAAGCATAAGGACAAAGGGAACATGAAATTTTTGCCGTCTTATCTTCAGATAGCTCCTGTGCCCAATTATGCTCACTGTACAACATAAGGGGCTAAGGAAAAGTTTTAATTTTTTAATTCTACAAATATATACTGTTTTCCCAAAATTCTAACATCAGTATTATAAACTGACATGGTTTGATTTGTTTGCATTCTGTAAAAGCAAGCTAATACATTGCTTGATGCTAAACTTAGTTTTTAAACTACTTCTAACAAAACTCCAAATTTACAACAAATAATAAACTCATTTTTAAAATTTCACTAACACAACTAGTTCATTTAATAGCTGACTCCTATTTTGACAGACAGTTGTTAAATTTAAATATACTCAGGGCATGCATGTTTCATCATATATTCACTATACATCATGAATTTTCCATTTATTGCATGCCACTGCTTTTAGCAGCTATTAGAATTGCCTAATATCACAAGTTGGAGTAATGAAACTCACTTTTCTGACAATGAAAGCTTATTTGAAGACCAGTCTATGAAAAAATTGGGAAAAGACAATATAGTACTTCAAAATGTTATTCGCTAAGAAAACCACCATGTTGTAGAAAATAGATCATGTTCAACAAACTTTTAAATTATAAAACCATATGCTACAGACCTAACATTGATAAAGTCACCAAGCTTAAAAACAGAAGGCCCACCTCAAACCAACTGAGAAATTTTCTATCTTTAAAAAATGCACAAAAAATTAAGATTTACAAATGCTATTAATACAGTGACTCCAGATGCTAATTAATACAGTGACTCCAGAAGCCTTAAGATGAAACACACCTTTCACTGTTCTGAGTAGTGACCCCTAAGTGTGGAAGAAGACATCCCTAACCATACCTGGATAACGTGTAAATGTATTTAACTGTACTTTGTGACAGTGTCTTCAAGGTGGAAGTGCGGGGTGGGGAAAGATGAGAGTGAAAATGATAACCATATAAAAAGAAAAGCATTAATAAAGCTTTTTTTAAAATGGTAAACCCTATCAAGTTTTTTCCTCCCCAACTCTTCATAACACTACGTCATTCCTCCAGGCTACACTGTACTACACGGTAACATCACAGCTTAAAGCTTTAGAAATTTAAGTCTTTATTTGTACCAGAGAAAAGTTAAAACTATTGAAGATTTCGGTGAATAGTTCTGTTCTTTAAAATAGCATCCACCTCCCCCAAAATTAACTACACCGGTCAGTCACTTCCCTCAACCACTGGCAGCTACCAGCGGAACCATGGACAGCTAGCTGTTCAACACTAGATAGGCTGTATCTGGACTGACTTACTTTTAAAACAAAATATTTCTAAGACAGACCCTTTTTAAACCTCTGAGCCTATTAAATAACGTGCCTTGGGCATTCCAATAGCAGTTCTGATGGTCACATAGGTGTTTTAAGTGGAAACATGAAAGAAATCGTCCTTTTCTCGTTAAGAAATTTCCTGGTAAAGACTGGATCTTTTAGTGAACCTTACTCTTCCCCAGCCCCTCACCCCTCTCCACGCGGCTTCATCAATGATTTATTTCTGTGTCAACCATCCGAAAGAGACCCCTTCTTCTCCCACTACAAAGAAAGCCCGGCCTGAGGCGCCTCCTACTGGACAACGAGGGCAAAGGCGCTCCCTTGGGGACCGGGTGAAAAAGTGAAATCTAGAACAGACCGAAAACGGGATCTTAAACCGCGACAAGGATGGCTGCAGGGAGCCGTCGGGACTCGAGCCCGAGGTAACTGCCCAGCACGGAGTGGACGGTCATGGGGAAGGCCGGGGGCACCCGGCAGGGCCGGAAGAGGCCCGACGCACCGCGGAGCAGCACGCGGCTGCTAACGTAGGGGCGGCCATGGCGCCGGCCCCTGGGGACCCTCGGGGAGCTGGGGGAGGGGAGGGGTGCGCGCGTGTGACTGGGGAGGGCGCCGAGGCCCCGGATCTGTCCCTCTGTCTCACCAGACGTATGAAGCCAAAGCCACGGTCCCGGTTAATGAAGACCTCGCTGGGCTCCCCGTAGCGCTCGAAGAGCCGCTTGAAGTCCTCCTCCGTGATATCCGTGGGTAGGTTCCCCACAAAGAGGCGGCAGCGCTGCGTGTAGGTTTTCTCTCCGGGCTTCAGGAAGCTCTTGATGTCGATGGTGAAGCCCATCTCTTCCTCCTGGTGGTCCTCCTGGGGAGCCGAGGGGGGCGGCGCCTGCTCCCCGGCCAGAGCGAGCGCCATGGCAGCCGCAGCCGCCGTCTCGCTCTCCCCCGCCGCCGACTCCAAGGCCCGCAGGCGGGCTGGGTTTTTCTCGATCCGCACTTGCTTCAGATTTCCCCTCAACATGATCGCTCCCCCAAATTCGCTGTAAGTCTGGGAAAAAAAGATGTCCGCAGAATGGAAATGAAGGCCGGGAAAGCCGCAAGACCGACCCAGGCGTTCAGCAAATACTCCACACGCCCGATCCGCGGCAACAGCGCTTTCAAAATGGCGCTGCCAGAAGCTGCAGCTAGTTGTAACGTTGCCGAGCCCAAGGCCCGCCCCCGCCGTGTGCTGCGGCGCCGCGCCCTCCGCGCCTGCGCAGTTCAATCCCTGGCTCGAACTTTTCGAGAATGTCTCGTTTTGAGCGATACTAAGAATTAGCCTCTTCTTGCACATGCGCGGACGGCTGCGCTCGGACTGCCTTAATCTCTGTGATTATCTGTGAGAATCTGGTTGTGCAGGCCACGCGAACCTTTGTGGTGCATTTGCGAGAAAAGTTAACTTTTGCCTTTGCTAGCAGTGTGAGAAAACACATAGATGGGGGATGAGCTTTATTGTTTGGTCAACCAGGATCTTAGTCAAAATGAAGAATTTAAAATTTACACTTATAATGTGAGATTTGCTTATAATGGCCATGGATAGCTATAATACAGTTAGTATTAATGATTCATGTTTATATAGCACTCTAAGGCCCAGATAGTACAGATGAGGAAACTGAGGCCCATCATTTGTCAGCTAGTAATTATGCATCGATGTAAAGTTTGCAAAGTATGAAATCTCTGCTTCTCACCTCAGCGCTATTATCATCCTCATTTTACACATGAGAAAACCAAGGCAGGGGTTAATTGAGGTTAATTGCCCAGGGTCACACAGCTAGTAAGTACCTGAGATTGGGTGTTCACTCAGGTCTTCCTGACTCCAGGCCCACTTCAACACCTACAAATGAAAAAACCTCCCATCTCTTCCAGCTAATGTGTAATAGAGGCTGGAAAGGGAGGAGCAGGCTAGGTTTTGAACACTAAGCAAAAGATTTCATATTTGATCCTGGCAGTGATAGGGAGCCACTGGAGTTTATTGATTAGGGAGTGATGAAATCAGACCTGTGCTTTAGTAAAATCACTTGGGCGGCTGAATGGAGGGTGGATTGAAGTGGGGAGAGTTTGGAGGCAAGGAGGCCCACCAGCTGCTACTGCAGTAGTCCCAGTATGAGGTGATGCACCAGAGTGATAGCACAGGCAGAAAAAGGGGGAGATATTGCAAAAGTAACATCAATAGGCTTTGGCAATAAAATGATGGGAGTAAGGGACAGTGAGGAGTCAAGGATGATTCCCATAGAGGATGAGAGGTAATAAGGAGTCCAAAATGACTCCTGGTTTAGGAGCCTGAGGGCTTGAGAGGATGTTGCTGCCTGCTACTGTAAGGGGGCGAAGGGGGGGAGGCAGGAGACCAGGTTAGGAGGAAAAATGATGAGTTCCATTTTGGACTTGTTAACTTTGGACAAAATAGTGAAATATATATTTTATATATTATACATATATATATTTATACTTTTATACATTTGTCTCTCTGGAGCTACTCACCTAACCTATACCCCTTCATGCTGGCAGGCTGGAAACCCAGAGCTCCTGGAGTATGTCTCCTAGGGTTCTAGGAGAAGCCCTGAGGGTTGGGAGGTATCTTTCCAGTTTTCTAAGCTCACAAGCCTCCTAGCATGATTACAGGCTGATTATGATATTAGGCAACCAGGCTTAATTAGTTTTTTCTTAGAAAGGGACAATTAATTAAGGTGGTTTGGTTGGTATAGGCATACCTAGGAGATATCGTGGGTACAGTTCCAGACCACCAAAATAAAGCAAGTATCACAATAAAATGAGTCACATGATTTTTTTTTTAGTTTCCCAGATATAGTAGGAAGTTATGTTTATACTCTACTGTAGCCTATTAAATGTGCGATAGTATTATGTCATGAGAAAACCAATGTATATACCTTAATTAAAAAATACTTTATTGCTAAAAAATGCTAACTGTCATCTGAGCCTTCAGTGAGTCTCAATCTTTTTGCTGGTGGCCTAGAAAAAAAATAAGCTGATAGAAGACGTGGGGGACAAACACAGCTTCTGGAAACTGTTTTGTTAAAATCTTCAAGCTGTTCCCCATAGGTATGAAGTAACTTTTCTGTGGGGCTCTTGTTAGAGCCTTGAATCTCAGTCACAGGCTACTGTTTAGCTCATCAAGTGAAGCTCTAGGATGTGTGGGAGGGAGGGGAAGGAGAGGAGGAGTAATCTGAAACCAAAGCCCAGAGCTCTCCTCCTCCCACCCCCTCCTCCAGGGTTTAGTTGGAGCAATCTTTCCTTTCTGCTTCCTTTAATCTTTAGGCCTGAACTGGTTTGATATTTTATAAAGGACCCACAGAGCATGACTAAAATTCATCAGTCAATCCATTCTTGTCACTGTCCCTCTAGTTCCCATCCAAGGACAGTCTCAAGTCTTTGACTGATTAATTGCTTAAATGCTGGTCTGTAAACTTTGTTCACATCTCTGATTTGAATCTATCCAGGTGTATAAATGAAAAAGGGCTAAATGGAGTGGGGTGATATCAACTGCCTCCTAACATAAAGGTAAAGTAGATTGAGCCCAGAGCTTGGAGTCAGGAAGATCTGAGTTCAAATGCAGCCTCAGCCACTAGCTGTGTGACCCTGGGCAAGTCAGTTAACCTCTGTGTGGGATGGATTTTACGAATCCAAAAATTAACAACAGAGGCGTCTCAAGGTGAAAGTAGAAAGGAAAATTTATTACGATCCTGCAGGAAAGGGCAACCCGGACATCGAAAGGACTGGGGGTCCTCTCAGTGTCAGAGCGCGCTGGACACAGAAAATTGGGGTGTTTATATAGGTCCCTAACCGCAATTCCCACTCCCAACCTCTTTCCTCTCAGCTTGCAGACGTAAGCTTTGAGGGTACAATCTGGACGCGATAAATCTACCCAGGGACAATGGCAAGGAACAAACAGTATGGTTATTTTTGACAAGCAGGTGACGGACATGAACTTCCCACCATTCTTATCCCATTCTCCAATCAATCTGAAGTGATAAATCTATCTTAATGACAATAACAATGAACAAATAGTTTGGTTATCTGTGACAGGCAGAAGCCAGTTGTTGGTTACCTCATCTTCACATCTGTGGCAAACTAGCCTTTCCCATCACCCATACATCTGTGACGGATATCCCCAGCACCCTTACACCTTGTCTCCCATCATTCATACCTGACTGGTCTTGCACGTCTACATTGCACCTGGCTTTCCGGCTTTTCATTCATTTTTCTGCTGAGCTGAGGGTCCCTTATCCTGGGGTCAGTACACAGGGGGTGAGCATCCTGTGTCCTATCCTTGCTTTCAGAGGATTTTATGGTTGCTGACTTATTCACCTCAACCCTTCTTTCTTTCAGGCCTCTCGCCATTAGGTAAATACACAGGATGCGAGCATCCTGTGTCCTGTTCTTAACCTCGGGGGCCTTACGGTCACTAGCTAAGCTTGTGGAGGGGAAAACATCTAAGTAGAGAAATGGCTTTACAGAAAAGAAAATATCTAAGCAGAGAAATGGGACTCACTATCCTACTTATTTCTATTTATCTAATTTGTTCCCTTTTATGAGAGGTCTTCACTCGTCCCACACACCTCTGTCTGCCTGTTTCCTCAACTATAAAATGGGCATAATAACAGCACCTGCTTCCAGGGTTATTGTAAGGATCAAATAAGATTATGTTTCTAAAGCACTTAGCATAGTGCTTGGCATACAGTAGGCACTATATAAATGCTAATCCCTACTCCCCCATAGAAAAACCCATCAGTCAGTCAACGAATGTATAGTGAGCATTTTCTATGTGCTGGGCACTGAACCAAAATATTTTTCACAGCATTCCTTTAAACATTTTTCCTAATGCCTTTGAAATACAAGTTGATTTATAGCAATTAGATTTAATTCAGTTCAGTTTAGCAAGCATTTATTCAGTGCCTACTATATGTATTAGTACTATGCGAATCCAAAGGAATACTAAAAACTCACAGTTACATAGCTCTTTAAGATTTACACATCACTTTCCTCACAATAATCCTATAAAGGAGGGAGTTTATGTATTATTCCCATTTTACAAATAAGGCTGAGGCAGTCAGAAGCTAGTTGACCATTTAACAGGTGTGTTGTAGAGCAAATTCTTGTTTGGGTATAACCTGGACTAAAATGCCTCTCAAATCCTTTCCAGTTATGAATTCTATAATTATATGAAGTGACTTGCCCATAATTGTATAGCTAGCAAATATCAGAACTAGCATTTGAACTCAGGTCTTCTGACTCCAAGTACAGAATAATCTCTACTATACCGTGGATCTGAACAAAACAATACCTGCCCTCAAGGAAGCAGCAAATTACTATTGAATTTTGCATTTAACCTATCTCTCTTTCTCTCACAATCCCATCTATTTGAGTTCATTCAAACCTGGATTGACCTAGAAGACACCGTGGCCCTGGTTCCCTCTCAAGTACTGAATGTCCTCTCTCTCAGCCTGCCCCCATTCATCACTCCTTGGCCAGAGGCACACAAGCTCTGAACACTGGCATGTTCCTTATTACCTCAGTGCTACTTCCCAGACTTTTCTTCTAATGATATATGACCTTTCCTCCTTTCAGGTTCATTCTACCCATCTATAGTTCTCTATCCAGTACATTGTTTCTATTAAATACTAATTGCCAGGTCATTCTCTCTATCTCCAGGAATTCAACACTTAGCTTATAGTCTTACTTTCTTAGTTATTTACTTATACCATAAACCCATGCCTCAGACTTAAATCTTACATAGATTGATATCCCCTCAAAAGTCCTGTACTTCCAATACATCATCCTCTTGAATTCCTATGATCTTCCTCATTACTCCACCTCAGTTATGTGGACCATCCTTTCTTCATTCCTACTTCCATTCTGCTGAATAGCCCAAGAGAAAATCTCATAATCATGTTGATCAGGTCCACTTAAAATTTATGGAGAATGGCTCACCAGGTGAAATTGAATAGACAAAATGGGAAGTTCTGCCCAGATTTCAAAAATTTCCCAAGTATAGTGAGGCAAGTTTGCATTTAAAAAAAAAAAGATGTTAGGATTTTAGTGTTCTAAAAGTTATAAATGAATTAATGGTATGCCATGGCAGGAAAAAAAATAAGCTGATACCATCTCTAACCAGTAAGGAATAGTGTCAGAACCAAAGAGGTGGTAATCTTGCTATATCTACTTGATGAAACCATATCTAAAAAAAATTTGAAAGAAATTTTTATTGAAATATTTTGTTTTTACATCATTACATTTCTTAATGTATCCTTTCTTTCTCACCCACTCCCATCCCAGAGTAACAAAGCATTAAAACAAAGAGAAAAAAGAATTCACCAAAACTAAAAAATGTCTCAAAAAAATCTGATTCAGTGTTCCATATCTATAGTCCTCCACCTCTGCAAAGAAGGAGAGGGTGCCTTTTCATGGGTTTTCTTTGGGACCAAGCTTGGTCATTATAATTTTGCAGCTTTCAGTTTTAAATGATTTTGTTGTTGACATTAATGATGCCTAACATCTAAAAACTAAGTTTTGAGTTCCATTCAGACTTTTAAATTCTGATGAACTAAACATGATTTAGAAGAAAAATTAGCATAGGCATACCCTGTATAGTGTTTCAAGATGCTAGAAGACACCCTGTTTGCCAGAGCTGAGGCCCAGCAAACAAGCTGTTCCCTGAGCTTGGCATAACAACAATCCTTTGCACTCACCTTCTGTCCCTGAGCTCTGGCAAGCACCAGCAGGCCCAGATGTGAAGCCCTGCTGTGAATGGACTTTTTATCACTAGACAACCTTGCCTCACTGTTGCTGTTATACCTCACCATGCTTGATACACTACACTGTTTGACTCTTTGTCTAGCCACAAACATATATATCAAGGTTCAGCCACACTAAACTGGGTCCCCCTATCAGGGGTGGGGCCCTGGTACATGTGTCTAATCTGCCTCCTTGCTTGCAAGCTATTTCCCTCACTTTGAAATTAAACTTCTATTTGATTCCTGACTCTCCTGTCTCTAGCCTACTCTGTGCCACTCTGGCCATCTACAGGGTTAGAGGCCTGTTAAGTCTGGTTGACAAGTGCTACTCCAGTAGGGGGTTTTTAATTAAATTTTTACTTTTTTCAATCAATAAAAATCCTCCTTCTTTCTTCTTCGTCATTCCCCCTCCTCCAGAAAGAAAGAAAAATAAAACCCCTGTTACAAATATATATGGTTAAGCAAAACAAATATCCCCTTTGGCCACCTACTTCCCAATAGCACCAACCTCTCAGGGTTGTTATGAAAATCAAATGAGGTAATATTTGTAAAAGCACTTATCATGGCATCTGGCATATAGTAGGTGCTTAATAAATATTTATACTATTATTCCACATAACCCTAACCCTAATCCTAACACTCAAAAAATGTGGCTTAATTTGCATTCTGAATTCATCACCTCTCTATCAGAAATTGAGTAGCATGTTTCCTCATAAAGTGTCTGGAATTATGATTGGTCTTTTTGTTGATCAGAGTTTCCAGGTCTTTCAAAGTTGTTTGTCTTTATAATACTGTTGGTGCTATATAAATTGTTCTCCTAGTTCTGTTTCCTTTACTCTATATCAGTTCCTACAAGTCTTCCCAGGCCTCTCTGATACCATGCGCCTCATTGTTTCTTACAGCTCCATAGTAAGTAGAAAGTAATTTCAGGTAGGAGGGGAAATGGGAACTTTTTTCTTTTTTTTCCCCATCTTCATTAATACCCAATAATCCTTCCTTTCCTATCCCTGACCCACCAAGAATAATACTATTTTATGATAAATATGGAAACTCAAGAAACCAATTCAATACATTGCCCAAGAATGTACTGCATGTCTAGTGCTTCACAAAGGGGCCGCTAGATGGCTCAGTGGATAGAATGCCGGGCGTGGAGTCAGAAAGACCTGAATTTAAATTCGGCCTTAGACGCTTAGTAGCTATGTGACCTTGGGGAAGTTACTTAACCTGTTTGCCTTAATTCATTGGAGATGGAAATGGCAAACCGCTCTAGTATCTTTGCCAAGAAAACCCCATGGACAGTATGGTCTTATGCCTGAGAATGTCCTTATTAAAAAAAAAAAGGCGGAAGAGGTATAGCTAGGTGGCACAGTGAATACAGTATCAGGTATGAAGCAGAAAGACTCATCTTCCTGAGTTCAAATCCGTCTCAGACACTAGCTGTGTGACCCTGGGCAATTCATTTATCCCTGATTGCCTCAGTTTCCTTCTCTGTAAAAGGAGCTGGAGAAGGAAATGGCAAACCGCTCCAGTATATCTGCCAAGAAAACCCTAAATGGGGTCACAAACAGTCAGACACAACTATAACAAGTGAACAACAACTACTTCTTGCCAATATGTCTGGGTGAAAGGAGGCAGCCAACACCATCCCTCAAACACAATTCAAACAAAACCTAAAAAATCCCAATACATTGAATAAATATCAAGCAATCTAATAAGAAATTATAATAAATGACTGTTTCCACTTAAAACTACACAAAAATTCAGCCAAAATTATGTGAGCTATTGGAAAAGGGGCCTGCCAACAAAACCAATGCCAGGGCAAGCAAACTCACTAATAGTCTCCGAACACAACCAGAAGCTGACCAGAGTTGTCATAGCCCATGGAAGTCTGTATCCAGCAGTATCCAGAATGGAAGGGTCCCAAGAGAAAGCCCCAATGTAGTCAGAAACCCACAGTAGGAATCTTGGAAGCCACCCAAAGTAGCAGAGGTCAGTATGGTAAGCCTGCATTCGTAGGAGGGCTCATACTAGGACATCTAAGCCCCAGCAGCTCTGAACATTAGATGCCCTGTAGATTCAGTGCGCTAAAGAGGTCTGATCATAAAAGTTGAAGATCAGCAGAAAAACATGAGGTCCCAGAGCAAGATCAAGCAGGACAGACCCCTTCCACCCAAAGCACAGAAGGAGTAAGAGTCTGGCCCTGGAATAAGCCCAAATTCAGAGACAAAGGCTAGATAAACAAGTAAACTAAGAAGATATCACTACTATAAAGAATTATGACAGGTTCAAAGATATAAAAAAATTTAAACTAGAAGGAAAGGATAACTCCCTAACAATTCAAACAGAGACTTAAAGGAAAAAAAATGGACTGTCCGTATTGATAACCATAAATACCTAGAAGCAAAGAAGCAAGAGATTAAAAAAAAAAAACACTAAGGGTTTTGGAAGAAAGAACTGAAAGGAGAATGAATAACCTAGTAGAAAAAGTAGTAAACCCTACCAAGTGACAGACTACTTGAGAATTTGAATAGACCAAACGGAAATTAACAATTCCATGAGGCAGCAAGAAATCAAAAGATTGAAAATATAGGGGGAAAAAAAGGTAAGGTACCTGCTATTAAAAAAATTAACTGATGGGGGGGTGGAGCCAAGATGGCGGCTCGAAAGCAGGGACTTGCGTGAGCTCCCCACCAGATCCTTCCAAAAACCTATAAAAAATGGCTCTGAACAAATTCTAGAACTGCAGAACCCACAAAATAGCAGAGGGAAGCAGGGATCCAGCCCAGGATAGTCTGGATAGTCGCTGGGTGAGGTCTATCGTGCACAGAGCTGGGAGCGGAGGGGATGGGAGCCCAGCATGGGCGGCAGCAGAACCAACCAGACCAGGAGCCGGGTAGAACAGGCCCTAGTGCCCTGAATCAGTGAGCTGTGGTAGTCACCACACTTCTCAACCCACAAACACCAAAGACAACAGAGAAGGTTAGTGGGAAAAGCTGCGGGTGACGGAGTGAAAAGAGGCCACCGCCCCAGGGGAAGCAGAGGTGGTGCACCTACAGAACTACAGCTGCAGTTACTTCCAGCCCCAGGCCCACGTGGTGGGAGGAATTAAGTAGCGGATCAGAGCAGGAGTGCAGAGCCAGCTTAAGATCTGAGTCAGGTCCGGGTTGGTGGTTCTTGGGGAAGGAGGCTAGTGTGGCAGAGCTGGCTGTATAGAAATAGCTCTGAAAACAACAGCGCATCCCCTCAAGCTTGGAACAAAGTACTCTTTACTGTACAAGCAGTCATACCCCACGAAAAACTCAAGGGTCAAGTAAGTTGGCTGGGAACACGGCCAGGCAGCAAAAACAGACAAAGATTCAATCTCAGACTTTGAAATCTTTCTTCGGAGACAAAGAAGACCAAAACATACAGCCAGAAGAAGTCAACAAAGTCAAAGAGCCTACATCAAAAGCCTCCAAGAAAAACATGAAGTGGTCCCAGGCCATGGAAGAGCTCAAAAAGGATTTGGAAAAGCAAGTTAGAGAAGTAGAGGAAAAATTGGGAAGAGAAATGAGAATGATGCGAGAAAACCATGAAAAACAAGTCAATGACTTGCTAACCGAGACCCAAAAAAATATGGAAAAAAATAGTGAGGAAAACAACACCTTAAAAAATAGACTAACTCAAATGGCAAAAGAGCTCTAAAAAGCCAATGAGGAGAAGAATGCCTTGAAAGGCAGAATTACCCATATGGAAAAGAAGGTCCAAAAGACCACTGAAGAAAATACTACCTTAAAAATTAGATTGGAGCAAGTGGAAGCTAGTGAACTTTATGAGAAACCAAGATATTATAAAACAGAACCAAAGGAATGAAAAAGTGGAAGACAATGCCAAGTATCTCATTGGAAAAACCACTGACCTGGAAAATAGATCCAGGAGAGATAATTTAAAAATTATTGGACTACCTGAAAGCCATGATCAAAAAAAAAGCCTAGGTATCATCTTTCAAGAAATTATCAAGGAGAACTGCCCTGATATTCTAGAGCCAGAGGGCAAAATAGAAATTGAAAGAATCCAACCATCGCCTCCTGAAAAAGATCCCAAAAAGAAAACTCCTAGGAATATTGTCGCCAAATTCCAGAGCTCCCAGATCAGGGAGAATATACTGCAAGCAGCCAGAAAGAAACAATTTGAGTATTGTGGAAAAACAATCAGGATAACACAAGATCCAGCAGCTTCTACATTAAGGGATCTAAGGGCTCGGAATACGATATTCTGGAGGTCAATGGCTAGGATTAAAACCAAGAATCACCTACCCAGCAAAACTGAGTATCATGCTCCAAGGCAAAATATGAATTTTCAATAAAATAGAGGACTTTCAAGCTTTCTCAATGAAAAGACCAGAGCTGAATAGAAAATTTGACTTTCAAACACAAGAATCAAGAGAAGCACCAAAAGGTAAACAAGAAAGAGAAATCATAAGGGACTTACTAAAGTTGAACTGTTTTGTTTACATTCCTACATGGAAAGATGATGTGTATGATTCATGAGACATCAGTATTAGAGTAGTTGAAAGGAATATGCATATATATGTATGTATATATATTTGTAGGTGTATATATATATATATACACACCTAGGGCACAGGGTGAGTTGAATATGAAGGCACGATATCTAAAAAAAAATCAAATTAAGGGATGAGAGAGGAATATACTGAGAGAGGGAGAAAGGGAGAGATAGAATGGGGTAAATTGTCTCACATAAAAGTGGCAAGAAAAAGCAGTTCTGTTGAAAGGGAAGAGGGGGCAGGTGAGGGGGAATGAGTGAATCTTGCTCTCATCGGATTTGACCTGAGGAGGGAATACCATACACACTCAACTGGGTATCTTACCCCGCAGGAAAGAAGGAGGAAGAAGATAAAAAAGGGGGGGCGATAGAAGGGAGGGTAGATGGGGGAGAAGGTAATCAAAAACAAACACTTTCAAAAAGGAACAGGGTCAAGGGAGAAATAAGGGGGATAGGTTAGGAAGGAGCAAAATATAGTTAGTCTTTCACAACATGAGTATTGTGGAAGGGTTTTACATAATGATACACATGTGCCCTATGTTGAATTGCTCGCCTTCTTAGGGAGGGTGGCGGTGGGGGGGAGGTGTGGCGTGGAGGGAAGAGGGGAGAGAATTTGTAATTCAAAGTTTTAAAAACAGACGTTCAAAAACAAAAAAAAAAGTTTTTGCATGCAACTAGGAAATAAGATACATAGGCAATGGGGCGTAGAAATTTATCTTGCCCTACAAGAGAAGAAGGGAAAAGGGATGGGAGGGGAGCGGGGTGACAGAAGGGAGGGCTGACTGGGGAACAGGGCAACCAGAATATATGCCATCTTGGAGTGGGTGGGAGGGTAGAAATGGGGAGAAAATTTGTAATTCAAACTCTTGTGAAAATCAATGATGAAAACTAAATACATTAAATAAATTAACTAAAATTAAAAAAAAATCAACTGACCTGGAAAACAAGTCAAGGAGAAATAATTTAAGAATCATCAAATTCCTTGAAAACTATGATTTAAAAAAACCTATCTTTCAAGAAATTATAAATGAAAATTGACCAGATCTATTAGATCAAGAGGGCAAAGTAAATATATAATTAATCTACTGATCACCTCTTAAAAGAAAATCCAAAAGGAAAAGTTCCAAGAATGCCATAATCCAAACCCAGAGCTTCCACATTAAGGAAAAATACTGTAAGCAGTCTGAAAGAAAAAGTTCAGATACAAAAGAACCATAGTCATGATTGTGCAGGGTCTGATAGTTTCACCTACAAATAAGTGGAGATTTTGGGATGTTGTATTCCAAAAGGCACAAAATAAGAGAGTTACTACCAGAATAAGTTACTCTGCAAAGTTGAATATAATCCTACGAAGAAAAAATGGATCTTTAATGGAATAGAAGACTTTCAAACATTCCTGATGAAAAAATCAGAGCTGAGTAAGAACTTTGAAGTATAAACAACAAAGTCCAAAGAAGCCAAAAATAATAAATTTAGTTGAGCAATTATTAAGGGCTGAATAATGAAGGGAAAATATCCTTATAAAAAGAGAAGTGTCCCATTTAGACTTAGCCACGATTTTTAGCTCCCTTCTCCTATTGGTGACTTTCTCCCAGAACCTCCTTCATGAGCAAGCATCCAGACCAGCCATCATTCATTCTTCAGACATTTTCACTATGCCCACTCCCAGTACTCTTCCCCTTTCCCTTTTCCGGTTCCCTCTCTTTTTTTTTTTTTAAAGTAAGTTTTATAGATGCTTTCTGCTTTTAACATCACATCCCATGTATTGAAGAAATTCATAGATTAATAAGGCTCTATTAGTAGTTATCATTTATTGATAGATAATTTAAAATACTTATATATCTTTATAGGAATAAAGTAAACACAGGATTAAGTTAGATATTATAGGATTCTTTACTAAAGGTTAAGCTGACAGCTAGAGGGTTGGGTTTGACTTCTAGCTTATGCACTATAACTTCCTCTTTTAGTCTTGGTGGTTAAATTCCTCTTTTCATGAACTCCCTGAAATAAGGTCCCCTTTTTAGTGGCTGAAAAATTATATTGGTCAATCTATAGGTTCCTTAAAAAGTACCATTTTTATTTTCAAAATGCTACAGCTGCAGGGCAAAGATTTCTAAACACAGGCCCTGATCTAACAGAATATCAGATTTAATAGATGTCCCACCCTAGAAAGTCCCAGTTATGTCCCTGACATGTCCACACTCCAAATGTCACCAACAGTAAGAATTTGGTTTAGGAAAGTCTGAGAGAAGTGGACCAGTCAGATGACCTGCCTTGTCTGCTTGAATTATGTTCAAAACAAGTTTTCTAAGATTGCTATAATTTTTAATTCCTTTTTTTCTGTTACAAAAATAAATTCTGTAAATCACTCCTTTGTCTCTGAGGAGTCAAATGACCTGATTTGACTGACAATAGTATACCTTTGTTAATTAAATCATTATACTAGGAAGTTTCGTGCCTCAGACTTTTTCCCTTTTTAGATTTAAAATCAATAGTACCGTCCCCTCTCACTGCTCAAGAGCATATGACAAATAGTATTTTTTAAGAGAAGAACAAAACAAATAGTCAACGCAACTGATTGATATGTTGATAAAGTCTGAAAACATATGCAATGCATAACACTTGTAGACCTTCCCATCTCCACAAAAGGGTGGGTTGGAGGTGTCTTCTCATATCTCTTCATTTGTGTTCCGCTCAATCTTTATAATTTTGTTACATTTACTTTTGATTTTTTCGTGGTTTGTTCTTTCCGTTTCCATTGTTTTAGTTAGTATGTATATTGTAGTTATTATGTATATTGTTTCTTTTGTTCTGCTTACTTCACTCTGCATCAGTTCATTTAGGTCTTTCCATGCTTTCCATTTATCACACACATCATTGCTTATAGTACAGTAGTATTCCATTATACTCATATACCACAATTTGTTTAGACATTCTCCAAATGTCTACTCTGTTTCTAATTCTCAGCTATCACAAAAAGTGCTGCTGTAAATAGTTTGAAGTATATGGGAACTTTCTAAATCACTGATGACTCCCTTAGTATATAAGCCCAGTAATGGAGTCTCTGGTTCAAAGGGTAAGGATATTTTAGTCACTTTATTTGCATAATTCCAAATTGCTTTCTGAAATGATTGTACCATTTCATAACTCCAACGATATATTAGTGTGTCTATCTTCTCACGCTCCCTCCAAAGATTGTTGCTATTTTCTGTGATTTTTGCCAGTTTTCTGGGTGTGAAGTGAAACCTCAGAGTTCTTTTGATTTGCCTTTGTCTTATTAATGATTTGGAGCATTTTTCAATGCAGTTGTGATCAATTTCCCTTTTATATTTAGTGGCTAGGGTTTTCTTCTTCAATTAGAAAGTAAACTTCTTCAAGGCATGGACCATCTTTTTGTTGTATTTGTATCCCCAGTTTAGCAGTGCTTGGCACATAATAAGGGCTTACTTACTAAATGCTTGTTGGTTGTTTGCTTTGAAGGATATTTATGGAGTTAATTAAGGAAAACAGAGAACTTGGGGTGGATAGATTCTTTTTTGAAAGTGTTGTATGTGTCTTTTTAAACAATTTCACACTTTTTAAAATTAGTCTTTTTAAAAAATTAACTAAATCTATCCCCAACCTCACTGGACCAAAAAAAAAAAAGGAAGAAAACAAAATTCTTACAACAAATATACATAGTTAAGGAAAATAAATTCCCTCCTTGGCCATGTACAAAAAACCATGTCTCTTTACATTTTTTGAGACTATCACTTCTCTGTCAGGAGATAGCATGCTTCATCATCCATCATCTGAATCTTGGATGATCACTGCGTTCTCAAGCTTTTCAAAATGTTCATTTTTGTAATTTTGGTGTTATAGTATAAATTATTCTTTTGGTTCTGCTCACCACTCTGCATAAATTCATGTAAGTCTTTCCCCATCTCTTTGAAATAATATTATTTCTTACAGCACAATAATATTCTATTAAGTTCATACACCAAAATTTGTTTTGTCATTCCCTAATTGATAGGTATCTAAGTTGCCAGTTTTTTGTCACCATAAAAAATGACTGCTAAAAATATTTTTGTATATATAGGTCCTTTTTTCTCTTTCTTTGATCTCTTTGGAGTATAAGCCTAGTAACAAGCCCAGCTGGGTGAAAGTGAATGCTCTGTTTAGTAACTACTTGTGTATAATTCTAAATTGCTTTTCAAAATGGTAGAACCCATTCACAGCTCCACCATCAGTGTATCAATGTCCCAGTTTTCCCACAGCCCCTCCAACATTTGCCATTTTCTTTTGTGCCATCTTTGCCAATCTGGTGAGTGTAAGGTGGAATCTCAGAATTGCATTTATTTTCATTTCTCTAATTAGTGATTTGAAGCATATTTTCATATGGCTTTGGATATGGCTTTCGATGCATTTTTTCATATGGCTTTCAGGACATTTTTTTAATATAGGCTCGGTTTCTTCCTTTGAGAACTGACTATTCATATCCTTAGCCCATTTATCAAATGGGGAATGTCTCTAATCCTTAACACTTTGAATCAAATTCTTATATATTTTGGAAATGAGACTTTGTTAGAGAAACTTGCCTCAAAGATTTTTTCCAATTAATCACTTCCCTTTTAATCTTAGCTTTATCAAACTTGCTTGTACAAAAACTGAAATTTAGTATAATCAAATTTATCCATTTTATCTTCTGCTATCCTCTCTATCTCTTGGTCAGTCATGAATTTTTCTTCTATCCATAGATCTCAAGAAATTTTATACTTGTTTAATTTGTTTGTCATATGATCTTTTATACCTATTTGGAGCTTATTTTTATACAAGATATGGGGTATTGATCTAAATCTAATTTCTTCCATGCTTCTGTTTAATTATCCCAATAGTTTTTATCAAATAGCAAGTTCTTACCCTAGCAGCTAGGGTTTTTATATACTGTGTAATTAACCTACTCCACTGATAAACCTGTTTCTCAACCAATACCAAATTGTTTTAATGATTACTGCTTTGAAGTCTAATTTGAAATCTGGCCCCCTTCTTTCTCACTTTTTTTCTTTATTTCCTTGAGATTCTTGACCTTTTGTTCCTCCAGATGGATTTTATTATTTTTTCTAGTTTTATAAAATAATTCTTTGGCAGTTTAATTAGTATGGAATTGAATAAATAAATTAACTTAATATTGTCATTTTTATCATATTGACTGACTCATATCCCCCATGAACAATGAATAGTTTTCCAATTATTTAGGTCTAGATTTCTATAAAAAATGCTTTGTATTTATATAGTTCTTGGTTATGTATTGGTATGTAGACTCTGAAGTATTTTATATATTCTATAGTTATTTTAAATGGAATGTCTCTTGCTGTCTTTTCCTGCTGGGTTTTACTAATATTTTTTAGAAATGAAGATGATTTCTTTGTATTTATTTTATATCCTGCAACTTAGCTGAAGTTATTGTTTCAGTTAATTTTATTTGATTCTCTTTGGTTCTTTAAATAAAACATCCTATCATCTGCAAAAGGTGATAATTTTGTTTTTTCTCTACCTATACTTATTCCCTCCATTTCTTGTTCTTGTCTTAGTAGCAATAGTAAGCATTTCTAATACTTGGTCAAATAGATGTAGGGACAAAGGATATCTTTGTTTCAACCCTAGTCTTATTGAACTGAATTCTAGTTATCCCCATTACATATAGTGCTGGCTCTTGATTTTAGATAAACAGTATTTATCATGGTAAAGAAAGGTCTACTTATTCCTATGTTTTTGAATGTTCTTAACAGAAATGAATGTCACATTTTGTCAAAAGCTTTTTTAGGGCATCTATTAATATAATCAAATGATTTTTTTGTTTATTAATATAGGTAAGTTTCTTGTTTTCCTAATATTAAACCAATCACATTCCTGGCATAAATCCAACCTAGTCATACTATATAAATCTTTGCAATACGTTGTTATATCCTCTTTGGTAATAATTTATTAAAATTTTTGTATCAATATTCATTAGAGATGTTAGTCTATAATTTTGTTTTGTTTTGATTCTCCCTGGTTTAGGTATTAAGATCCTATTTCTATCATAAGAGGAATTTGGTAGGATCTCAATTTTATTTTTGTGGACAACATTAATGTGAGAACTAATTGTTCTTTGAATGTTTAAGAGAATTTAAATATGTATGAATCCACCTGGTCCTCGGATTTTTTTCTCTTGGAAGTTCATTTGTGTCTTGTTAAATTTCTTTTTCTGAGATTGAGGTGTTTAAATTCTCTATCTCTTGTTCTGGTAATCTGTGTACTTTTTTTGTTTTTGTAACTATTTTGTTTAAAGCATTAGTTCTGTTGGCATATCATTATATTTCTTCTTCCTTTATTGTGAATTCTCCATTTTAATTTTTTATACTGGTAGTTTGGCTTTTCCTTTCCTTCTTTTTAATCAAATTAGCTAAAGGTTTACCTATTATATTGTTTGTTTTCAAAAAACAATTCCTAGTTTCATTAATTTTTTTGTTTTAAACTTTGCTAATCTCTTATTTGATTTTTCAGCATTTATATTTTGGTGTTTAATTGGGGCTGGGAGTGCTAAATTGTTGGTTTTGTATTTTTTTTAGTCACATGCCCAATTTGTTGATCTGTCCTTTCCCTTTTTTTAAATGAAAGTATTTAAAGATATAAATTTTCCCTGAAGAACTGTTTTGGTTACATCTCAAAAATTTTGTCATCTCATTGTTGTAATTACATTTAATGAAATCCATTGTTTCCTGACCATCTAATTTTTTAGGATTAAGTTATTTAGTTTCCAGCTTATTTTTAATATTTTTAGCAGTCCTTTATTTAATATAATTTTATTGTATCCTGATCAGTAAAAGATATGTTGACTATTTCTGTTTTTCTATGTTTTTTTGTGACTGTAATTCATGATCAGTTTTTGTAAAGGTGCCATGCACAGCTGTAAAATACGTACACTCCTTTCCCATTCAATAATCATGAGAGGTCTATTATATCTAACTTTTCTAGATTTCTGTTAGCTTTTTTTGTTTCTTTTTTGATTAGATGTTTATTAGGGATGAAAAGGGCTCCTTGAGGTCCTTTGAAACTTAAAGTCTGACAGAGTTAATATAAAGGGTTAGAATAAAATCTATTATGCCTCAGCTAAACATAAAAAAGCAGAGGTATCAATTATGATTTTAGACATGGAAGAGGATTGAATTTTGCTTTCTAATGCATTCTACTGTCCTCCTCTATTGTATAAGGTGAATCAGGTTATCCCATTTATATTCAAAGTTGACTGGGGAGGAGTAGAGAAGGAAACAAGTATTTATTAAGCACCTACTATGTGCCAGACCCACTGCTAAGTGCTTAGAAATACTGTCTAATTTGTTAGTTAATTATACATTTTCCTCCATCCTATTCACTTATGCTTTTTCTTCTCTTTTCTCCTACCCCTTTTTATCACAGGCTCTTATCCTTTCTTTATTTCCTTTTAAATCCCTCTTTACAATTCATTCAGTAAACTTATGTAGTTCTTTGTTTATGATAATCCCTCCCTGAATCTACCCTCCCTCTTATATTCCCTTTTACTCATATTCCTTTTCCTTTGTGTATTCCTTTTGAGATAAATATATTTCCCTGTAGGACTATACTTTGTCAGTTTTTTCTGGTTAAGTTATTTTTGTCTGTAGACATATCTTTTGCCTTTTGGAATATCACATTTCATATTCCATGTTCTTCACTCCTTCACAATGCTAAATCTCATGTTATCCTAACTATGATTCCTTGGTATTTGAATTCTTTCCTTCTGCCTCCAAAACTATATAGACTTGGATATATAGATGTCTAGATATATCTATAGCTATATGCACACATGTCTCTTGAAAAGTCCAAAGATATTTGTGCCTATCTTTTAAATTTTTTCCCTCTGTTTAGGCCCTTTCAGTCTAAACTCTTGACTTAGGGGGAGAAAACCATCTTCTAATTCTTTCCACTTCCATGATGCCAGTCATGGCTCCATGTAGTGCCCAGATGGAAAAGGCCAAAAGGGTCTGGAGACTCTTGCACTTGCTATAGGAGCTATTATAAAAAGCAACATGACATGTAAAAATGAAAAAAATAGTATTTCCATAGTACATTGGTGGGACACTTTTTAGTTTGTGATGTCTAGTTATATTCTCCATGATTTATTTTATTTGCTTGTTGATGTGAAAACTTGGAAGTCATTTTAGAATTGATGATAAATAAAGAAGGTATTATGGTGCAGAGTATAATATGCCCCAGTCTTTCATAGGGTGCATTTCAGGGAGTTCAGAGATAGAAAAGGAAGGAACCCATACCTATAGTTCCAATCAAGGAAGTCATATCAAAGGGAAGGGAAGCTTTCAAAAATGAACTTCTAAAGACGGAAGTGCTAATGACTCGTATGAAAGAAAAGTGGGAACAATCTTCTTAGACTAATTTACAGAGACCAACTCAAATTTAAAAGAGACTTAGAATCTCACTCTTATCTGAACCAGATAGGGCTGTAGTAGGACTGAATGTATACACAGGGAGAAATAGATAAAATTCAACAAATGGGGAAACAATTGTGCACAGGGGTATTAAAATGGAGAATAATACCAAGGGAAAAATGACTGCAAGCAAAATAATCTTCCTAATTCTGTAAGGGTCATTGAAAGGGAAAAAAACAAAGCAAACAACTGGGATCCAAGGGAGTGTCCATCGATTAGGAAATGGCATGACAAATTGTTGCATATGAATATATGGTTGAAAATATATATGAATATAATGGCATATTTTTGTGCTGTAAGAAACGATGAAAAAGAAAATTTTAGAAAATCCTAGATAGAGTAAACTGTTGAGGAAAAAAGTAAGAAGAACTAGGAGAACAATTTATATAAGAACAACATAGTAAAGAAAAATGGCTTTAAAAGACTTAACTCAGATCAATGAAATGACCAACCAACATTCCAGAGAACCAGTGATGAAGCATGCTGCCCACTTCACAAAGAGGTAATGGATTCAAGGTACAGAAAGAGATAACAGTTTTGGATTGTGAATGGATTTGTTTTGCTTGACTATATGTGATTTGTTATAATGACTTTTTTCCCATGGTTTTTGATTGGAGGTAGGATTGAGGACAGAGAGGGACTTAGCAATAGTGAACCTCCCAGAAAAGGAGGTAGGTGAAACATTGAAAGAAATCCACATAAGAGAACAGAGGGAAGTTCAGAAGGAAGCACAGGCCCCCAGAATAATTTTGAAATTGTGTGAAATTTATTTTATATTTAAAAACACACAAGTGGCATGAAATGGAGGTTCACAGTTTCATATATAATCCTCTTTTGTACTCTGTGATCTCTTTTCTGGTATTTAAGTTCAGAATTTTAAAAGAAATTTTAAAGGTGGAAGAAAGAGTAAGTTATTAAAAATGAATATGTAATCACTAGGTGTCACTGTGGTGTGAGATACCTGTGTTCACCTTATTCCCTCCCAACCAGAAGAGGGTAGAGTTGAGAGTTCTCCAGTTTTGCCTATTGGGGCTGGGTGAGATAAGGGCTTTTCTTCCGTCTCCCTTACCTCCTTCTCCATGATTGAGGAAGCAGATTATGGTTCTTTGACCTCCACCCTTGGTTACCTCGATAATGGGGGTTAGATCCTTTAGTCATAGGGGAAGTTAATGGCCCCAGATTCATGTGAAACTCCTTATGCTCTTGGAAAGTTAATAGAATTGTAAAATTAATATGGAATAAATGGCTCTCAAAGTATTCCTAGGTGGTCATTTTCTAACCAAGTCAGAATGGAAGGGTTTATCTTATATGGACTGTGAAATGTAACATCTTGGAACTTACCCCATCCTCAGCAGTTAAAGACATACCCAGAGACAATGGGAACAAACTCATTTATATAAACAAATCATCCTTACAAAATACCATAGGAAGTGGGAGAGAAGTGAGAAGAGACAGTAGCTTAATAAGAAACTTAAGAAATATTGGGTTGGAAGTTCCCATTCCAGATCCTCTAGAGAGGATCACAAACCCTGCCAGCCTGAATTTTGCTTCTGGGGAGATTTCATCCATGTTTGGGGCTTAGCTCCTGGTCTTGTCCCTGTGACTGCCACCTGGGGAATGAACGGATGAAGATTTGGGCTAGAGTGAATGTTTGATCACATCACTCTATTTGTCTGTTGTAGGTCCTTCTCAGCCCCTCCGTCTCTCCTGCTACAGTTGCCACTGCCATCAGGAAGAGAGTGAAGGCCTATCCTCACCCTCTCTCTTTCCTAGTTCCAAATTTTCATGGGCTTCTGCAAATCCCACTGCAATCTCCAACTTGGTGATATTTCTTCCATCTTCTCCCAGGATAAACAGATGCTTTGCTATCTTCACAATCTTTGCCTGGTGAAATTTGAGCGTAGACCTAGCCAGCAGGGTATTGTGAAAAGAAGAAAGAATCGTCCTCTAAAAATAATGTCACGAAGCCTAAAGTCCAGAAGGACCTGAGACATATGTAATATATTAAACCAATAAAAGGTTCATTTTTTTTTCTTTTTTAGTTATGTTGAGAGCACAGAGGTGGGGGAACCATGGTGGGGTAACATAATGCTGCATGTAATGACAGATTATTTTTGATATGTTGGTTAGTTTTGCTTCTCTCCTTTTTTTATTTTTTGTATGGTGATTGTGTTGATCAAGCCCTCCACCCCCTCTTAGCTCTGATTCAATCTATTGATTGAATTCACCCACCAGATATGTGAATTAGATGTAAACAAGATCTGGATATCTCCCCTTGAATCAAAGACATTTCAATTAGGTGCAACATGAAGCCTGTTCTAGATTGATTGATGCTGGAAGGGGCTAGTATAAAAACAGAGGTCTAATTTGAAATTGGAGCTTTGAGTCCCTGGCAGATTAGTGGTGGAAGCCTCCAATTATGTCCCTGAAAAGGAATTGGCAGGTGGTAAGGAGAGCACATTGGCCTCCTCCTCCCACCTCCTTGGCTGGAAGAAATCTTTGTGACCAGAGGATTTTAGACTTCTACCAACATCCTCATCTTGGCAGCATCTGTGTCTACACTAGAAGCCTGGGACAAAATAGACACACTGAATAAAGGCAGCTTATAGACTGCAAGGAGCTCAACAAAGAAGCTCTACCAGGCCTAAGGGGAACTTCTAGAGTACCCAATGAGGAGAGGAGGACTTTCCAGCAACCAAGAGGTGTGTTACAGCTTTGCCACATACATGATCTAACCTTGAGCCTATATTCCTTTGGATTCTGTATATGCTGGTTTGTCCCAAATTTTCAGGAGAATGTTTTGAATCAGCTTTTCTTACTATACCATCTTAGTGAATACCTCTTTCTAAAAAGCTAATAAAATCTTGCTGACTAATTGATATCATCTGATCATCTTGGTAAGGGGGAGGTCATCTGTGGGGACTCAGGAGGCATAGCAATAGAAAAGACACTCTTCCAGTCCCTCAAAGCTACCTCTAAACCCTGATGTGAGATGTAGTTGGTTCTCTCTTCTAGCCTCTCAGCCTGCCTTTGTGAGTGGGGGTTGGAAGAGTGGCTCCAGGTCCTGTATTATGTTTTGTTGTAAGGAATAGATAGCTCTCTAGGTTGGGGAAAAGGAGGGATATATTGGGAAATGCGGATGATATGAAAACAAAAGATATCAAATGAAATTTATTTTTAAAAGTTGTGGACTTATCAACATTTCGTGTAGATCTTCATTCATCTGTCATCTCTTATTCTCCTTACATGACCAGCACACCTCCTTTGCTGACCATACCTTCCCCTCTTTATCCTTTACAGAATTTCTTATATACAAGTCATTATTACTAAAATTCTCCAGGCTCTCGCAATTTCCATACACATTTCCATTGCTCTTTGGGTCAATTGCAATTTTGATTCTTCTGAGACTATAGCATTTTATTAACTGCAGCCACATAACACAACTGGATAAGTACTGGTGTTAAAACAATAGTTTTTGCTTGTTTCAGTGAGCAGGTTGGAATTATTGGAAGTACTGTAAAATTTCCCAGCTTGCTTTTTTCCTGTGGAAATCAAAAAGGGACCCATAGGACCAAAAGCCATTTAAAAAATTATTTTTAATTCTAAATTCTCTTCTTTCCTCCAGTTCCTCCCCCACCAATTGAGAAGTAAAGAAATACAATACCCATTTATATATATGAAGTTATGCAAAACATTTCCATATTAGCCAAGTTGGGGGCGGGGAAGGGAGGAGCAAGAAAAATAAAGAGAAAAAAATCTGCATTCAGTGTTCATCAGTTGTCTCTCTAAGGTGGATAGCATTTTACCTTACAAGTCTTTTAAAATTATAGTGGTTTAAAATTGTCATGGATCATTGTATTGATCAGAATTGCTACATCTTTCATAGTCGATCACTGTCAATATTGCTATTACTGTGTACCTTGTTCTCCTGGTTCTTCTCACTTCGCTTCACAGGTAATATAAATCTTCTTAGGTTTTTCTGAAACCATCCCCTTCATTATTTTTTACAAGACAATGGTATTCTATCACAATAATATACCAGAACTTTTGATCAGCCATTCCCCAATTGATAGGCATCTCCTCAGTTTCCAATTCTTTGCTACCAGAAAAAGAGCTTTTACTAATATTTTATAAATATAAATACATATTGGTCCTTTTCCTTTTTCTTTGATCTCTTTGGTACATAGACCTAGTAGCAATATTGCTGGGTCAAAAGTTATAGTCCTAACCCTGACAGACTTTGCTCTTCTCAGCAACACAAGGTGCAAAGACAACTCCAAAGGACTCATGATGGAGAATGCTATCTACATCCAGAGAATGAACTATGAAATATGAATGCAGATTGAGACACACTTCATGATCACCTGTTTCTTCTATCTCATGATTCATTCCTTTGGTCATAATTCTTCTCCACAACTTGACTAGTGTGTAAATTAATTCAATGCGAAGTTATACATGGAAGTTATATTGGATTCCATGCTGTCTTGGGGAGGGAGAGGGAGAGGGGGGAGAGAAAATCTGGAACTCAAAATTGTGTAAAACCGAGTGTTGTAAACTAAAAATTAAAAAAAATTAAAAAATAAAGAAAAACAAACAAAAAAAAGTTATAGTCCTTTGGGTACAGTTCCAAAATGGTCTCTCCAGAATAGTTGGATTACTTCACAGCTTCACCAACAATGTATTAGTGTATTTATTTTCCCACATTTCCTCCAGCATTTGTCCATTTTCTTTTCTGTGGTGTTAGCCAATCTAATGAATGTGAGGTAGTGCCTCAGAGTTGTTTCAATTTGCATTACTTCTAACTATTAGTGATTTAGAGCATTTTTCATATGTCTATTGATAACTTTGATTTCTTCTTCTGAAAACTGCCTGTTGACCAATTGGGGAATGGCTAAGAGCCATTTTTAAAAACTACTCTTTGTTTCACGAGTTGTTGTGTCCAAATAATGCATTACTTAGTGGCCAGTCTTTTGGAAATTAGTCTACAAGTACTTAGTTCTGATGATCCTTGGATAAAATAGGTACAGTCAGTCACCAGGGACATAATTGAATATTTTTTCCAAATTGTTATTTAATTCAGAGAAAAGCAGCAATTTCAAGTGCCTACTATATACAAGGCACTGAATTAGGTGCTAAGGATACAGAGACAAAAATTAAATAGTCTCAGATCTCAAGGAGTTTACATTCTACTGTAGGTAGAATCTGCAAGAGTTTAGGCTCCATTACAGAGCTTCAAGAATCTAGGGCCACCTGCAAACAACAAGGTATCTAAGTGGGACTTATGTAAACATCCATAGAAATATAAATTTAAATGATCCAAACAATTTAGTAAAATCAATAGTGAAACTGAGAGGAGGTTGGACTTAGAAGAAGACTATTTTACTTCTTAAATATATATAATATGAGTTAGTATAATTATTATTGTTAATTATCTTCAATGGCAAAATAAGATGTTCTATATAAGTGAACTTTTCAGGTCACCGAAGTTTATTTCCTAAGTCCCCAAATCTTTTCACATTTCCCTCCCTGCTTAAAGAACATATTGGAGAGGATTTGACTTTTTCTGGTTGACTCAGAGCCACTTAACAACAAATATAGTATTTTTTGTTGTCCTAGGCAACTAATTGCTTCCCACAAGTCCGAGTGGTGTCATGCCACCAATGGTCACTAGAGGGTAGCTCAGAGTCAGGGAGAAGCAGAGACCCCTAGTTAAGTCACATGGTGATCTGAGTTCAGAAAAGGGGTCAGGCAAGGGAAGATTAACAAAAAGGTAAAAGGAGTATTTTGTCCGTAGCCATTGGGGAATGGCTGATCAAAAATAGTCCCCAGGTTTCGGAAGTCCCAAAATATTGCTTTCTGTCTTTACATGGCACTGCTTTCTCAGTTCTCCTACCTATCTGGCCATGTCCCAGTGTACTTTGTTGCTTCATTATCCCCCTAAATGTGGTAGTTTCCCAAGGCTATACTCTCTTTTCTTTTCTCTCTGAACGATCTTATCAACTCCCATGAGATCAATTATCATTTCTATGTAGGTGATATCCAGATCTATATATCCTGCGCTAGCCTGTCTCCTGAGGAACCTGAATATTAACATCTTAAACCCAACATATCCCAAACAGGGCTCATTATCTCTCCCCATCTTCTTAACTTCCCTTGTGAACCATCCTTCCAGTTACCCAACTTCAAAGTCTTGAGGTCATCCTGGACTCTTCCCTCGCTTCCCAGATCCAGACACGTGCTAGGTTGTCAATTCTACCTTGGCAACATCTAGCTTCCTTCTCCTCTCTGCTCACACAAGCCCCTGCCTACTTCAGTCCCTCATTGCCTCTTAGCTAGACTGTTGCAATAGTCCCCATAATTGGTCCCTCTGCTGCAAGTGTCTCTCCTATCTAATCCATCTTCTATACAGCTGCTAAAGTGATATTCTCAAGTTACAGTTCTGAATATGTCCTATCTCTACCTCTCAGACATTTAAACCTTTGTACATTTTGGCTCCAATCTGTATTTATAGGTTCATTACACAGTCCTGTCAGTCAATAAGCTGGAATTTATTAAGAGCCTACTATGTGCTGAACATGTTCCAGGTATTTCATGTACCGTATGCTTTCTTTGTTCCAGCTAAACTGGTTTATTTGCTGTTTCTCTGTACATGAAAATGCAGTGGTGCCTTTATGCTGGCTATGCCCCATGCCTCGAATGTGCTCCCTCTAACTCTTAGAATCCCAGCTTCCTTTGAAGCTCATTTAAAGTCCTGCCTCCTATACGAAGCCTGGTTCCCCCAAATTTCTCATGCTTCCTGCCACTCGAACTACCTTGTTTTTATTTTGTATCTGCTATTGCTTAGGATTCCCCATCCCTGCCCCATAAAACTCTTGGACAACTGGCCCAATCAGTTTCTTTCTTTGGGAATAAAGCTTAGAGTAGTGTGTGTGTGTGTGTGTGTGTGTGTGTGTGTGTGTGTAAGTATATATATTTATATGTGTGTACATATGTGTATATGTGGGGGGGTAGGTGTGCATATGCACATATGTGCATATGCACATATATACAAATATATGAATGTGAATATGTGTGTGCTGCACTGGGTCAGAGAATAGTTGATGAACTAACACAGGAGTGTCCTCAGAGGCAATTTCCTCCTCACCTGCTCCAAGTCTTTGAAGGAAGAGACTCGCATTAATTGAGCTACCCCACTTCAAGTTTTTGACTTATCATTCTTCCCATGAGGCAAAAAGAGTCTAACGCCACAGAAATGCCAGTTTCTGAGGCAGACAGCAATGCCAAACCCTGGCTGCTTTATATCCAGCAAAATGTAACCTTTCCTCTGTTCTTTCCTCGCTGTTATTTATTCCCCTTTATATAAAGAAAATCTCTTATTCCTGGTTATGTGATTATTACAGGTACCAGATAGAGAAACAGTAGACAACTTGAATCTCTGTAGAAGCTGAGAAACGTGTCCTGGTTTAGTATGAGTTTGGGAGAGGACAGTGGGGTTTGTGGTATTGAACCCCATCCAGGGGATCAAAAATACTTTGGAGAAAATTTGCAATAGTTCTTACCAAGCCAGTTTAAGTTGCTAAGCAAGAGGGATTCTAAAGGAGGAAAGATTAATAACCTAAAGTGGTTCAACATCCACTAGATATAAGAGACAGAATGGGATTATGCCTATGAGTCACTTTCACCTGAGCCAATGTCTTAATGTGGGTAAGGATTTATACAAGGAGGCACTCGTTTGGGTTCCTTTGACCTGAGAGAACACTTTACTCAGGCCTCAGCCCCAGTGGACTTAACTGGTCTCTCAACTTTTCAAAGCAAGCTTCCACTGATTCTGCATTGCTTCCTTGTTATGTAAGGAGAAAGCTACATACGTACATACAGACAGACAGACAGACAGACACACACACACACACTACTCCACAAATCTTAGTGCAGTTTTAAACTATTAAAGTATATATTTACACAAGGCAACTGAGAGAGGAGTTATTGAATAATAGCTTAAGCTATTAAATAATAAATATATACTTAAATAAATTATATAAACATAATTATACAGATGTGAAGCATGTAGATATATAAATACATGAAATCAAAATGTTTAAATGAGCTATTAAATAAACTATTAAAACATATAGATACCCATATAAAGTATATATTTACACAAGGTAACTGAGGGAGGAAGAGGCAGCTAGGTGGCTCGGTGGATAGAGTGCTGGGCCTAGAATCAGGAAGACCTGAGTTTAAATCTAACCTCACTTACTTACTAGCTGTGTGACCCTAGGCGAGTCACTTAACCTCTGTTTGCCTTAATCCACCAGAAAAGAAAATGGCAAACCACTCCAGTGTCTTTGCCAAGAAAACCCCATGAACAGTATGGTCCTCTGGGCCATGAAGAGTGAGAGACTGCTGAACAGCCGAGAGACGGAGAGCACTAGTAGCTGAGGGGAATCAGGAAAGATCTGATTTGGGAAGCCATACTTAAACTGAACTTCGAAGGAAGTTAGGGCTTGTATAAAGGCCTGGAGGGGAGGAGAGTCCAGACATGAGGGACAGACAGATGGCAGATGGATTTCATGTAGAAGGACAGACAGCCTGTAGGAAATGTCGGTTTACTAGAAAGATTTATATGAGTTGCTGCCAGATGAAATGAACTGGGTACAAAGTAACAGCAATATCATAAGATGATCAGCTGTGAATGACTTAGCTATTCTCAGCAATACAACGATGCATGACAATTCTGAAGGACTTCGAATGACAAATGCTATCCGTTCCTAGAGAGAGAACTGATAGTGTCTGAATACAGATTGAAGCAACTTTTTTTCACTTTATTTTTCTTGAGTTTTTAAATCTATGTTTTCTTTCACAACATGACTATTATGGATATGTTTTACCTGACTACATATATATAACCTATATGGAATTGCTTGCCTTCTCAATGGGGTTGGAGGTGGGCATGGAAGAAGAGAGAGAATTTGGAACTCAAAGTTTTAAAAACAAATGTTAAAAATTGTTTTTACATGTGACTGGGGAAAAATTAAACAATTCTAATAAACAAATAAATTATTAAATAAATAATTTAAAATTATTATTTAATTATTAAATAAATAATTGTTTTTTAATTTAATTATTAAATAAATAATTGGAAAGAGTAGGAAATGTTGGAACATAGAGCATGTGCTGGTGAATCAAAGTAATGTTTAGTAAGCTCACAAAGGTAGGCTAGAGTCAGATTTTGAAGAGTTTTATAGCAAGTATTTTATCCTAGAAGCAAGAGGGGACCACTGGAGTTTCATGAGCAGGGGAATAACTATCAGACCTATTGTTTAAAGTGGGGAAACCCAGTGGATCTGATGAAGCCAAATAAACCTACCTCCCTCCTACAAAGTCTCTAATAACACCTGCCTGGGACAATTGTGAGCAAAGAAGTTGTAGAGCAGAGTTGGGTCAATGTGAGTTAACTTTGCCCCTCAGTGGTTTATCTTGGACCCAGATGTGGGCCTTTTGCTCAAGGAGGATATAAAGTCAGCTCTAAAACTCTGGCCTTGAATTCTGGAGGACTTCATTGCTCATCGTTTTTTTCACTTTCTTGCCAAAGGCTTTTTTCCCTCTTCTGGTGAACTACTTTTACCTAGGGATATTTGACAGTATTTTTTGTTTTGCCCTGATTTTTTAAACATTCATTTTTCAAAATTTTGAGTTCCGAATTCTCCTCCTCCTTCTAAGCCCTCCTCCCACCCATTGAGAAGGCAAGCAAAATACCCATTATATACATGAAGTCATACAAAACATTTCTATATTAGCCATATTGTAAAAAAAGGGCAACAAAAATAAAGAAAGTAAAAAAACCAATATGCTTGAATCCACACTCAGCATTCATCAGTTCTCTTTCTGGAAGTTAATAGCATTTTCCATTGTGAGCCCTTTGAAATTGTCTTGGATCATTTTAACGGTGTTTTTAATAACGGAATTGATCACTTGAATCCTTGGGCACCTAGTGATCCAATACAACAAAAGCTTAACCACTACTGCAACACAAAGAAATATCATTTTAGCTGTTGTGTGGAGGATATATTAGGGAGGGGAGAGATCAGAGGCAAGAGATCAACTAGGATACTGTTGCAATAGCCCAGTTGAGAGACAATGAAGTCCTGACTGGGTGAGTAGAGAAAGGACAAGAGGACTTATGCAAGATATACTGTGGAAGTATATCTAGTGACTTGGCACTGATTGGATCTGTATTAGACCTGGAGTCATGGACTTAATTTGAATCCTTCCATAGCCATGTAACTAGTTGTATGATACTGGGCAAGTCATTTAACCTCTTTTTGCCTCAGTTTC
This sequence comes from Trichosurus vulpecula, assembly GCF_011100635.1. Classification (NCBI taxonomy): domain Eukaryota; kingdom Metazoa; phylum Chordata; class Mammalia; order Diprotodontia; family Phalangeridae; genus Trichosurus; species Trichosurus vulpecula. The sequence goes on from NC_050574.1 coordinate 178,767,304, forward strand.
CGCATTTTAAAAATGGGAATAATAATAGCCCCTATATCACATGGTTATAGTGAGGATCAATTGATATGAGTCAGTCACTCAGCATGCATTTATTAAGAGCCTACCATATGCCAATCACTGTGCTAAGTGCAGGGCACTGTGCTAAAAGAACATATATAAAGTGCCTTGTAAACCTTGAAGTCTTATATAAATGCTAAGTGTTATTATTTGGGTCAAAGATAACTTTAAATTTTTAAATCTGGGCTCCTAAAAGAATGGTGAAGCCCTCAATATAGTAAGCACTAAATAAATGCTTGTTGATTAATTTACCCCTGGTTATCCAGCCTCAGCAGCATCTCCAGTAGAAGGAAACCCTCTACTTCCCAGAGAGAAGGAGGAAGGAAGGAAAGGGACATCTCATTTCCTGTCCAACTGCACTAATTTTGGATTTCTTTGACTTCTCCATGCCTACACAGGAACTGTCTTTTTTTTTTGTATTTGTAACCCCAGCTGTTGGCCCAGTGGCTGGCCCATGGTAGGCACTTGATTACCCAGATCTGGTCTCTCTCTTGCCTTTTTAATTTTTTTTGTATTTTTTTAAAATTCATTTTTAGTTTTCAACATTCACTTTCATAAGCTTTTGAGTTACAAAATTTTCCCCCTCCCCTTCTCCCTTCCCAAGACAGCATGCAATCTGATATAGGCTATACATGTATAATCGTATTAAACATATTTCCACATTAGTCATGTTGTGAAAGAAGAATCAAAACAAAAAGGAAAAACCATGAGAAAGAAAAAAAGAGAGAGAGAGAGAGAATAGTATTCTTTGATCTGCATTCAGACTCCATAGTTCTTTCTCTGGCTGTGGATAGCATTTTCCATCATGAGACATTTGGAATTGTCTTAAGTGATTGTATTGCTAAGTCTATCAAAGTTGGTCATCACACAATATTGCCGTTACTGTGTACAATATTCTCCTGGTTCTGCTTACTTCACTCAGCATCAGTTCATGTAAGTCTTTCCAGGCTTTTCTGAAATCTGTCTACTCATCGTTTCTTATAGAACAATAGTATTCCATTATATACCACAACTTATTTAGCCATTCCCCAATTTATGGTCATCCCCTCAATTTCTAATTCTTTGCCACTACAAAAAGATCTGCTATAAATTCAAGGGTAGAGTTGAGGAAGAAGACCCTGATAAATGGATATATGTGAGGAGAGGACAGGCTCCTTGTACGAGAAGAACTGGGGAAGATGAGGCATTTTTCTGTTGCAGGGTGCCTTACATACATTATCTCATTAAATCCTATCAGCAATTTTGTGAAGTAGATGCTATTATTATCCCCATTTTACTGAGAAGTTAAGACTTACAAAGCAAGCATCCAAAATGCTATTTGAACCTAGGTCACTGCAACTCTCAAATCCAGCACTCTGTCCACTGCTCCAGAAGCCTGTCTACAGCAGAAATACTTCAGGTTATCCCATTTGACCAGTACATAATGAGAAATATAAATACCATGTGGATTCCTTTCCCATTTCAATAGACATTTGAGAGTATAATGGGGGAAGTACAGAGTTAATCAGAACACCCCTGATTAATTTATTTTGCCCCAGGCCAGTTTATGAAATCATAAAGAATAAGGGGCACGTGGAGTACAAATAGGACAGCTTTGAAATCATATGATGAATTTATTATATGTTTTAAAAGAGGCAAGCTGTTCATAGTAGAAATTTCTGGTTTCATATGCAATACCCTTTTTCTGTTCTTTGTGTAAGGAAAAGGTTTTGACATCCGCACCTCAATAAAACAGTCAACAGACATGATAAAGTTTGAAAAAAGTATAAATTCTGTGACCCTTATCAGATGGTAAGTCCTCTTTAACTGGGTCAAGAAAGAACATCATGATTGCCTGACTAAACAAGCCAAGATGTCCCTAGCAGCTTGAGATAGGGAGAGAAATTTCACCAGCTATTCAAGCAAGGGTGGACAAGTCCATCAGCTTACTCCAACTTCAGGCCAATGAGAGGGGATCACACTTAAAGGGGGAAAATAGAATTTCTCTCCCTCTTTCCTTCTACCCCTACTTCACTGACCATGTCTTCGGAAAGAAGAGAGCAATAGGAGATAAGGCATCCGACTAAGAGTCAGACCGGGGTAAACGCTGTTGTTGTTCATCCTTTGTTTTCAAAGAGGAACAATGACATAATAAAGTGATATCTTGACTTGTGCATGAATTGAATTTAAGTGAGGCAGAGTTATACAAAGTCATCAGCCTCACTGTCTCTTCCTGAGTCATCAAAGTCCAATGGCAAGACAAGAGTCAAGATGACTGGTGATGGCCTTCTCTGAAGGTGATGTTGTAGGTGACCTTGGCATCTTTGATGTCTAAACAAACTCTAAGCACTCCACAGCACCTACTTCAGTCACTTTCATGGATGTTGGAACAAATTGTTCTAAGGGAAGTCTTCATATGATTGGGGTAGACATTCCCTTAATTCACTGATGGTTTTGAGGCCTGTTGGTTACCCAAGAAAGGAGAAACTACATCTGGCCACAGACAGAAACACACTGAAGACAAACACATACAAACATAGACATAAACAGATATAGAAAGATAGCCATCTGTGGGAAGAAGCAGTTTCCAGGAATATGACTGCAGGAGAGAATGCCAGCTATGGACTCGAAAAAGGGTTTCCAGTAACCAAAGGTTGCTTTAACCCCTTGGCCACATGCGTTCTACTTATTTTTGTCTCACTGTCATCATACTCTGAATTTAAGTCCACTATTCCCTTTGATTCTGTATGTCTTTGTGGAAGAGTGTGTTAAGTTTAGCTGACTTATGTTAATTTGAAGCATATTGGTGGGGACTCATGAGAGATGGTGTTAGAAACCTAGCCTCGCAGGAGTATTTCTAGAATCTTAAGAGTAAGTAGTAGCAACTGGAGGAGGAGCCAAGATGGCAGATTCAAGGCAGCCACCCAGTCAAACTCTCCCAACATTCCCTTCCAAGCAGCTTTAAAATAACATTTCAAATCAAATTTTGGAGAGGCAGAGCCAACAAAAAGTCAGAGTGAGATATTTTTGCAGTCTAAGAAAACTTAAGAGAAAGGCAGAAGTCTGTAACATCAGAGTTAAGGTCTGTCCAGAGCCGACATATAGCAGTCATAGAAGGAAAGGTAGTTTGGAGAGCTCTCAGTCCAGAGACTGCAAGGAGGTCAGATGACTGGTCAAAAAAACATTAAGGTGGGGCAGCTAGGTGGCACAGTGAGTAGAGCACTGGCCCTGGAGTCAGGAGGACCTGAGTTCAAATTTGGCTTCAGACACTTGACACACTTTACTAGCTGTGTGACCCTGGGCAAGTCACTTAACCCTAACTGCCCTGCCTTCCCCCCTCAAAAAAAGATATTACAGGGGACCCTTTGCTGCCACTAGGTACAGTTGAGATGTAGCTGCAAGGGACCAGAGCCTTCCTTGGTAAAGACCAGAATTGCAAAGCAGGAGAATAATGACAGGATTTCACGACCTTGAAAGCACCAAAAACTTGCAGATCCTGCAGAACTAGCTCTGAAAATAGAACCTGCTATTTGGGCAGTGCCTCCCCATTCCCAGATGAGCAGAGCATAATTTTAATATCAAGTTCAAAGTTAAGAAACAGGCTGGGAAAATTAGTACAACAACAACAACAACAAAGAATTCAACCATAAAAAGCTATTACAGTGGTGGGAAAGACCAAGACATAAATTCAGAAGAAGATAACAATGTGAAAACATCTACAAACAAACCTCAAAGAAAAAGTGCTAATTGGACCCAAGGCCAGCAAGAGTTCCTAGAACAGTAAAAGAAAGAGTTAAGAAAGATAGAAGAAGAATTGGGAAAAGAAATGACTGTGATGCAAGAAAATTATGAAAAGAAAATTAACAGCTTGGTAAAAGAGGCACCCAAAATACCGAAGAATTAATACCTTAAAAAATAGAATTGGGCTAATGGTAAAAAAAAAGGCACAAAAAATTCACTGAAGAAAAGAACTCCTTAAAAAAGAGAATTGGCCAAATGGAAAAGGAGGTATAAAATTTCACTGAAGAAAATAATTCCTTGAAAATTAGAATTAGAATTGGACAAGTGGAAGTTAATAACTCTATGTGACTTCAAGAAACAATAAAACAAAATCAAAAGAATGAACAAATAGAAGAAAATGTGAAACATTTCATTGGAAAAACAACTGATCCAGAATATAGACTGAGGAGAGATAATTTAAAAATTATTGGACTATCTGAAAGCCATGATCAAAGAAAGAGCCTAGACACCATCTTTCAAGAAATTATCAAGGAAAACTGCTCTTATATTCTAGAGTCAGAGGGTAAAATAGAAATTGAAAGAATCCACTAACCACCTCCTGAAAGAGATCCCCAAAGGAAAACTCCCAGCCAAATTCCAGAGCTCCCAGGTCAAGGAGAAAATATAGCAAGCAGCCAGAAAGAAACAATTCAAGTATCATGGAGCCACAGTCAGGATAGTAAAAGATTTAACAGCTTCTACATTAAAGCATCAGAGGGCTTAGAATATGATATCCCAGAGGACAAAAAAAAGCTAGGCTTACAACCAAAAATCACCTGCCCAGCAAAATTGAGTATAAGCCTTTAGGGGAAAAAATAGATATTTAATGAAATAGAGGACTTTCAAGCATTCCTGATGACAAGACTAGAGCTGAATAGAAAATTTGACTTTCAAATACATGACTGGAGAGAAGCATAAAAAGGTAAACAGGAAAGAGAAGTCATAAGGGTTCAATACATGGGAAGATGACACTTGTAAATCCTAAGAACTTTATCATTATTAGGGCAGTTAGCAGGAGTATACATGGATAGAGGGCATGGGTGTGAGTTGAAGGGATGTTATCTAAAAAAATAAAATTAAGGGGTGAGAAAGAGGATGCATTGGAAGAAAGGGGAAGGGAGAGATAGAATGGGATAAATTATCTCACATAAAAGAAGCATGAAAGAGCCTGGGCTAGGATCAGACTATACGCCTGGTGGTTCTTTAACCATCAAGAGAGACTCTCTGAGGAGGCAGATGAGGCGGGAGACAGCTCTGAGGAGTGTGATCTCTGGCAGCAGAGAGACTGCTGCAGAAGAATTCAACTTTTGAGAGCAAATTGTTCCTAGATTCTCAGTGATCAAGGAACCTAGATGAGCCACCTGCCCAGAAGAGATGCAATGCCCAGGGAAAGCATCACAAGGATACTTAGAAGAAGGGTAGGGGTGACCTGCCATGTCAGAGGTTTGAGTTGTCTTCGCCATGTTTGTGCCCTAAGTGTATAATCCTCCTCTACTACTAGTGGTCTAAGTGTGCAACTAACTCTTTTCCCAGATGCTATATGTAGTTATGTGAGAGAGCACCCCAGATTGGGGAGGAGGGAGAGAAAGAAGAGGCCAGCATTGATGATCAAAAAGACAGAAACTCCAGTCTGACTGTGGCAAGATGTGGTCTCTGTGCCTGAGCCTCTGATTATGAGGGAATACTGATAGAAGAGACGCGACTGAACTATTTCTCTGAGAAGCTGAGGAAGTTCTAAAAGTTTGCACCATTCAGTAAACTCCAGTGGTTCCCTTTACTTCACAGATCAGATATAAGATCCTGTGTTTGGCTTTTACAGCCTTTTATCACCTGGCCCCTTCCCACCCTTCCAGTCCTCTGCATTACCAGTAATTCTGTCTTGACCTTTTTACACTGATCCTTGCCTCTGGATCTTACTCTAGCTTTCCAGACTCCAGTTATCAGTCTCTGTCCTTGAATTTGGTCTTGTGTTTCTGGACCTAATCAATAGTGAATTGTTCCAAGAGCTATCCCCCTTTACTGTTTTCAAATGTTGAATTTTGCTTCATCTGGATTTAGAGCAACTTAATTGAAAATAACAGGTGTTCATTTAGGGTTCTATATAGTGCCTGTTCCCAAGGAATTTAGAATTTGCACTGTCCTTTAGTTTCCAGGAACTGAATCCTGATCTGAACTCCTTCCTTGGCCCTAGTGAGTTATCCTGGCAACTGGTTCTACTTTCTCCCCCAATCAGCTGCTTTGCACCTGTCCCTGTCTGTCAAGCTATCTTTGTGTAGACCTTTTGTGTACTGGAAGCAGTTGTCCAGAACCAACATATACGTTCTAAATTCTTCTATCTGCTCTTCCTAATGTTTCTGTTTCATTCCTTTTTCTTAGGCTCTCAGCCATTCCTGGGAATGAAAGAAGCATAGCTCATCAGAACTATAGGGGACTGTGAGCTGCTACTGTTGTGTACATCTGCCTCCATGCAACTCTCCCTTTTGCTTCCCTTTTTATATGAGACTGTTAAAATAGTGCCTAAACCAAAAGATTCCATGACTATTAAAATTCAATTTTACAGATATTTATGAATCTCCTACTATTTTACAATGCACTAACAATGCTGATTCAAAGCCAAAAAATGGGCTAGTTGCTGCTCTAAAGAATTTATAATATACTGGGTTAGGATGTCTATTGTTTCTATTCCTATTAAGTGATATTTTCTCTTTCAGATTCTTAGCTTCTGAGGTCACCACATAGTAACGTTTGCTAAGTGAACAAGTAACCTCCAAATAAGAAGTTTTTGATGCTTTAGTGGGTTTATGACTTTGTAAGTACAGTTACTTCCTCAACTGATACAAATTTAAGCCCCTCCATGTCTCCTCAATCCTGTATTATTTTTGTTCATGTTTTCCCAAAAGCTTTTATGAAAGATAAAAGGCTAAAGCCAAAAGGCTAATGGGCTTTTCTCTTGTTCCCTTAGTCTCTTGGGGCTAGTAATGTTCATGTATGTGAACATTAAATGACTTTCTTGTCTTTCATTCCTACTTCTTGACTAGTCTACCTCCTTTTCTGACCGTATGTCTTCCGTGTCACTTTTCACTGGTAACATACTACAGTTTGCTTTTATCCATCATGTGTTTTACCATTGTCTTTTGTCATTTTAATGTTTTGAAAATTGTAGTGTTCTATAACTTTCAATCACATAGTAGAATATTTGTGTTAAATAGGTTCTCATAAAATGAGGATAATACCTATACCACCTAACAGTCAGTCAATAAACTTTTGTTAAGCACCTACTATGTGCAAGACTGCAGTGCTAAGTGCTTGGAATACAGATAAAAACAAAGACAATCCCTGCCTTCAAGGAGCTTACAATCTAATGGGGGAAGAAAATACACAAAAGGAAGCTGCAGAGCAGTGAAGGGATGGGGCCGTGATGAAGAAGTCCAAGAGCAGCATAGCAGCATAGGTAAATGCGGAGAAGACTACACTGAATCCCTTCCTTAAATAAAAGCCCTAGAGCCCATGGTTCTGCCCTCCAGTCAAAAGATCCAATCAGAGGGGCAGAAGGTACTGAGGAGATGAAAGTACAAAGCAAATTCAATCTCATAGGATAATGAGAGTTGCCTGAGGAAGGAAGGCATGATGGAGAGAATCAAAGAAGTCCAGAAACAGTAGCTGGTGATAAATAGGGAGAAGGTTGGGCCACCACTCAGATGCCAAAGTGAATTTTCTAAGTGTAGGTCTAACCATGTCACCCCCCTGCTAATTATGCTCCAGTGGCTCACCATGATCTCCTGGATCAAATACAAAGTTCTTTGTTTGGCATTTAAAGCTCATGCTTTCCTTCTTTTCCAGACTTCTTCATTTTAATCCGCTCCACATTCTCTAAGATCTAGCTACACTAGCATACTATGCAGTTTCTGGAGCACAGCAGGGCACTTCCCTCCTCCACATCTTTGCACCGGTTATCTCCCTTACCTTGAATGTTCTGTCCTCAAACCTCCACCTCTTGCTGTTCCTGGCTTCCTTCAGTACTCAGCTCAATTCTTTCTTCTTGCAAAAAGCCTCTTCTGATCCTTCCAACTGCTGGTCCCTTCTCTGAGATTACCCTCCAACTCCTTTGCGTACGTTGTGTATATACTTAGTTATTTACATGTTGTCTCCTCCATTAGAATGTACAGTCCTTAGACAAGTGACCACTTTTGCCCTTCTTTGTGTCTTTAGTGCCTGGCACATAGTGAGGACCTAATAAACAATTGTGGACTGATTGACCAGTTTAACGGTCTGCCCATCCATTTCTACAGGGATGACAGAGTGGTACGAAAGGGGGCAGAAAATATTAAGAATCTTGAAGTTCTTAAACCATCTACATATGAGATATAATTCTAGTTCATTTTAATCACCACCAATATGTAGAAAGAGTGATTGTGATTCCCTTTTGGTACTTACTCACTGGAAGAAAAACTTTCAGTTGAAACAGTCACTGTTCTTAAGAATTGTTCCAAGAAAGGTTCTAGTTGTATAGGGCTGAAAGAAGTAACATGCAAAAGTAAGTTGTTAAAATTTCAACGTAACATTTAAGACCTTGGAAATCTGTAAATCAGAGCTTCATGTATTGTTTTGCTGATCATCTAGATGTAAGTTAAGAAGAAATATTAATACAGATTAAATTTTAAAATGTCTTCTGTGTACATCCCCCCCCCCACTACCCAAAGAACCAATTATTAAACATTTGCCAGCATACCTCTGGCCGGAAATCATTAAAATGAAGAGTTACTAGGTAATTTTAGTCAATATAGCATTCATAACTTTTCTTGATTTATTTTTAGAATTATATAACCATAGCAATATCCCTGAGGCAAGGTATACCATATTATTTTTTTATTTCTTTGGAGGCGGGAAGGCAAGGCAATTGGGGTTAAGTGACTTGCCCAATGTCGCATAGCTAGTAAGTGTCAAGTGTTTGAGGCTGGATTTGAACTCAGGTCCTCCTGACTCCAGGGCCAGTACTCTATTCACTGTGCCACCTAGCTGCCCCTATACCATATATTTTTAAAGGAAGTTTTTATTGATTGATATCTTTTATTTTTTTATCACTTATGGCTCCAGACATATCCTTCCTCTTCCCAGAGAGTGTTGTCTTATAACAAAGTTTTAAAAAAGGAGAAAAAAAGATCATCAAAATTAACCCCAAGAGTCGGACATCATCTTTAGTGTCTAAACACACTAATCGTCAGCCATAGTCCTCTACCTCTGGAAAAAAGTGAAAGGATCATTTGTGTGTTTTTTTAAAAGCTGCTTCTAACATAGTATCTCTTATGCTTTTTCTTAATTCTTTAAAAAATCATTCAGAATCATTCTTAATATTAAAATTCTTCATTAGTTAAAGGTAGGTATACTATAGTATAGTAATGTCATGTTGTTACATTGCCATCTAGTGTTCAAAAATGAAATAACTGAACTCTAGAATCTTGTGATACGTATGACTGTGTGTGTGTGCAGCCAGATCTCCTGGTTAAGTAAAAGCCAGAAGAAAAAATAAAAACAAAAACAATGCACCTAATTTTTAGCAGGTCCAATCTGAATCTCTTGAAACTAGCTGCTGATCCTGAAAGATGGTAAAGACAAAAGTAATGACATTAATACTATCTCTATTTCTTAGAAAAATTTAATGAATGCAAATTAGTTGTCACATTGAGGAGACTGAAAAAAACCAGAAATTGACTCTGCTGCCAAACACTGGATTTTTGCCAACTGTAGAGATTTGGTAGCCATGGGCAACAGAAGTTTAAAAAAAACCTCATTTGTAAAACATTATGGACATGGTTCGTGTTACCTCATAAAACAGGAGGAAGAAGCCTTTAGAGAATTTAGGGCAGGTTACAATCCAGCCAGATTATCTTGAGAACATTTGTAAATGAAATAGAGAGGATAACAAATAAATGTTAAATGACACAGAACTGCCAATGTAATCTATTATCATGAACCAGAATCATCTCATCTAGACTAGTACATCATGCAGAATCTAAGTGAGAGAGTTCAGAGATAGAACAGAAGGCCCAGTATAGAGCCCTGGTTAAGCAAAGGTCAAAGGCAGAAGGAAAAAAAATAGTTAAAAACAATGTATAGCAGCTCCAATTTGAATCTCTTAAAACAAGCTGCTGATCCTGAAAGATGAGAAAGACAAAAGTAGTACCAGCTATGCCACAGGAGAAAATGACACTGGCATTTAAGAGAACCAGTTAGGAATTTACTTGAAACTGCCCATACATAAGAAAATAAATCTATGCTATATGTAATATATTTTTATTTTTCCTCATCTTTCAATAGATTTTTATTCATTTTGTTAAATATTTCACAATTACATGTAAAATATTTAATATTCAGGTAGCATAATTTTAAGGGCACTCTTGGAATGGTTTTTACAATAAAGAGAGTAGATTTTCAATAGACTAGAAAATATCAAAACTCCTTTGTCAAAAAAAGGTAAAAAAGAAAATGTCAGCAACTACTGACTCATGTGACTACTTTGAAAAAGATTTTATGAATTTTAATTTATTAAATTATGTACTTTTAAACAACAAAATCAAATGACAACTATTTACATATAAAGATGAATGTCTATGTATATGTTCATAAAAGTTTTATAATCACTACCTTTCTATTCCTTTCTATCCATTTTCCAGTATTCCTGTGTAATTTTTCATTTTTAAACTCAATTTATTACATTTTTCTTATGATTCTGCTTCTTTTGTTTCATATTAGTTCATTTGATTTCCCCAATTTCTTTCAATTCAAACACCTACTATATTCTGGGCACTGCGTTGTTGAGGATAAAATGGAAAAAGAAAATAATTCCTGCTTTAAATGAGCTTGAGTTCGATCAGAGGAGACTGCGTGCCCATATATAAGTATATACAGGATGAAGATAAGCAGAATAAATAGAAAAAAAAGTACAAGTATAGAAAGAAGTTAGGGAGGGAGGGCACTAGCAGTTTTGAGGATTAGGAAAGGTACTGGGTAGAGGGTGGTGACTGAGTTACCTCTTGAAGGAAGTTAAGGATTCTATAAGGCGAAGATTAGGAGTGAGTACATTCCAGCTATGGAAGAAAGCCAATGCAAAGACACAGATAAACCGAATAATGTTGTATGTGAGGAACATAGAGAAGCCTAGTTTGGCTAGACTGTACAATAAGGGAATGGGAGTGATATATAATGAGGCTAGAATAAAAGGTTGAGGCCATGTTGTGATGGGCTTTAAAAGTCAGAGATGTTCATATTTTATCCTGAAGGTAATAGGGAAACACTAGGGTTTACGGAGTAGGAAAGTGACATGATTAGACCTGCTTTTTAGGAAAACCATTTTAGCAACTATTTGGAGGATGGATTGAAGAGGGCAGAGATTTGAGTCAAGGAGTCAATTATGAGGTCATTACAATAATCCAGGTAAGAACTGATAAGGGTCTGAAGTATGGTAGTGGCTATGTGAGTTGAGATAAAGTATTGTATGCAAGAGATGTTGTACTGGGAGAGATGGTAAGATTTGGCAACTGATTGGATACGTAGGGTGAAGGAGAACGAGGAGTTCGGGATAATGCTCAGGTTACAAATCTGATTGAATAGAAGTGTCTGAGAGAAAAAGAGATGTTTGGGATGAAAAGCAAATGAGTTCTGTTTTGCATGTATTGAGTTTGACATGTCTTTAAAACTTCTATTTTGAAATGTCCAACAGACAGTTTGACATGCAGTTTTGCTATCAGTGACATAGAGACAGATGATATTTAAACTAATGGGATGTGGTCATTAAGTGAGAGAGTTCAGAAAGAGAGAGAAGAAAAGAGGGCCCAATATAGAGCCTGCTTAAGCAACGGTCAAAGCCAAAATAAAAAAGAAAGATAAAAAACAATGTATTTTTTTTCCTTTTTTCTTTTTTTTTTAAATTTATTTTACCAGAACGCAAATATAGAATGGAGGAAAGAAATAAAAACATATCATAAACATAAATATTGAAACTTAAATATAAAGTAAGAAAGAAATAAAAGCATGTCATGTGCATAGCAGAACATAAGAGAGGATTCAAAATATGTAACAATAAATTTGCATTTCAAGAAAGCCTATATGATAATAAATAATATACCTTGTGTTGAGAATTGTCTGTCTACTCTTTGCTTCCTTCTGTTTTCTTTTGTTCTCTGCTATGCACTTTTTAACTGTTCTGTTTTTCCTCTCCCCACACCCCTAGAAGGCTACAATATAGTTTAGATGTTTCTCAATATATACATACACATACAGATATATAAATATACTTATCCATATATACATATGTATATAGACATATACTTTTCCCAAACACACTCTACTCCTGATCTTTGTTTTTACGTTTGTACACATCTCTTGTTTCCTGTCCCTCCTGCCTCCTCCAACTTCTACCTGCTGCCTTGCCTTCCTATTGCTTGCCTTCCCCCCTCCAAGGATCTCTCCCCTATCCTCCCATTCCCATTAATCTAAACACCCTTCCATACCCCTCTTTTACCTATTCCCTCATTCTCCCCTCTAAAGATCCCTCCCTTGTCCTCTCCCTCCTCTCTATGCCCCTACTATTTTATTTCTTCTAAATTTAGAAGACTTTTATACTCTTCTAAATATATATGTATTGTTCCCTCTTAAACCCATTCCCCATGAAAGTAGGTTACCAGAAATACCAACCCTCCTCCCCCATCTAATGCCTCTGTATCCTTTCTTCCTCTTGCACCTCATTTGTATAAAATAGTTACTCTTTTTAGCTGTTCCTAAATGGTTTTACTTTTTAAAATCCATATCATAATCAGGCTTACCCCAATCTTTCTTATGAGCCCTCCAGTTATTAATAAGAGTCTTAGAAATACATTTTACATTATATAGAAGGTAAACAGGCTGACCTCATGAATCTGTTATAATCAGTCTTTGGTATATACGTTATGTTTCTCTTGGTTCTTGTATGTCGAACCTTCTACTAAGTTGAGGATTTTTTTACAAAGTCTTCAAAATAATACTTAGCTCTTCAGGGTATGATATTTTCGGTCGGAGCCCCAGGTCTTTTGCTCTTCAATATATTGTGTTCCAAGACCTGCGGTCCTCTAATGTCTCTGCTGTAATTCTGATTATGGCACCCTCATATTTAAATTGTTTCAATCTTGATGTTTTTAATATTTTATCCTTGAGCTGGGGGTTTTGGAATTTGACTGTGATATTCCTATGAGTTTTCCTCATAGGATCTCTTTCAGATGATGATCAGTGGATTTTTTTGATTTCTACTTTACTTTCTTGTTCTAATGCTTCAGGACAATTTTCTTTAATTGTTTCTTTATTATTGTATCAAGATTTTTTTTGATCATAACTTTCAGTTACTCTAATTATTTTTATATTTTTTCTTCCTGATCTATTCTCCAAATCTGTTGTTTTTCTTATAAGATGTTTCACTCTCTCTTCTATTTTTTCATTATTCATGTTTTGTTTAATTACTTCTTGATCTCTTATAATTTCGATGGCTTCACTTTGCCCAGTTCTAATTTTCAAGGTGTCATTTTCCTCCTTGAGATTCTGTATCTCCTTTTCTAATTGGTTAACTTTCCTTTCATAACCTTCTTGTTTTTCTTGGATTATTCTTGTTTATTTATTTTTTTTTAGTTTTTCCTCCATCTCTGTCATTTGATTTTTAAAGTCTTTTTAAAGATCTTCTATAAATTCTTCTTGGACAGGTGACCATTTGACATTACTCTTTGGGAGTTTCTTTACTTCCATATCCTCCTCTGAAGATGAACCCGGTCGTCTGTTTTCCCATAGTAGGCTTCTGTGTTTGGATTCTTTCTCCTTTGCCTGTGCATTTTTGTGGTAATAGCTTGATTTTTGTAATCACCTCTAGCCCTGGTGCCTCTTACCCCAGATCTTCAGTTCTCCCCTCTACCCGGGAACCAAAGCCAAGCCTCCTGCAGGTGCCCCCAGCCAAGGGCTTTCTGCCCCACCGCTTCTGCACTCACCAGGCCTGTGGTGGCTCCTTCTCGCCCCCACTACTCTTCACAGCACAGCTGGGTCTGGCGTTCCTCATCAGCAGAGGTTCCCTCAATCTTCCTGGGCTCAAATGCCCAACTCCCCTCACTATCTCTGGGTAAAAATTTCCTGTGGCTGGGGCTGAGGCAGCCTCTCAAACCAACTAGCCCCAGGACTTGCTGCTTGTTGTTTAAGGGGCTTGCCGTTTGTTGTTAAAATGGAACCTTGCCTGGAGGTGTTTACTCTTGGGGGGGGGGGAACAAACCTCATCCTGGGATTTTTCTTCAGATCTTCTCAAATTGTCCCAGGAAGATCCTGTTTGTACCCCTATTCTTCTTTGTCTCCATCCATACTTTGTTCTCCCTAAGGTCCTATTTTAACTCTTTTGTGGGGGAAAATCTTGGAATTTTCTGACCTATACTTCCATCTTCCCAGAATCCTCTCCCAATGTATTTAATTATAGCAGCTCCAATTTGAATGTCTTGAAATAAACTGAAAGATGGGAAAGACAAAATTATTGACATTGACACTATCATGATTTCTTAGAGAAATTTAACTAACTCAGAGTTAGGATGTATATGGATATAGTTAGGATACCGATGATGATCCAGCAAAGGAGATGAAGGACTGTTCAAACAGGAGGAAAATGAAGAGAGAACAGTCATGAAAACCCAGAAGTGAGAGTGTATCTAAAATAAAGAGAAGGTGGTTAATTGTGGCAAATGCAGAAGAAAGTTCAAGAAGATTAAAGATTTTTTAAAAATTGACAAATACGTGACCTTTAGTAATTTTGGAGAGAGTAATTTTGGTTGAATTAAGAGATTAGAAGCTACATTACAGAAGATTAAGGAATGATTGAGAAGTGAAGTAGAGACATCAAATATAGACAGACTTTTCCAGGAAAACAGTTATCTTTATTGAAGAGAAAATCAGCAAGTTTCCTTTTTGTTTTTTAAGTTCTCTTCTCCCCTCTCCACCACCCCAGAAAGAAACTTTTAGGAAATAAAAGTTCTATTTTTGCCTAATATATTTATAGAAAAATTTTTATTACCATTTCACTTCACCATCAGAGAGGCAATCTAGTACAGTGGAAGAAGCATTAGATTGACCTGAGTTCTATTCCTAATTCAACCATTAATTCCTAGGAAAGTAGCTTTTATATTTCTAAGTTTTAGATTGCATGAACTGGAATGCTTTCACAGATGATTTTCTACTACAAATCATTCCTTTGCAGTCATAAACTGAGCTATTGTAGAGCATGTGAGAACCCACTGTGCCTATTATTTATTACATTTTAAGAAAAAGAAGGACTAGTCCAGGAATGAGAGGCCATAAATGGCCAGCCTTAGTAGTGCACAGTTATCCTATGACAGTAAAAAGAACCATAGCATATTCTCCAGTGTATTTGGTGGATCCTCTCTGGAAGATTTCCTGAAAGACAATGATATAAATTACATAAGATTGAGGAGGAATGAAATCAATCAATCAGCAAACATTTATTAAGAACTTATTATGTGATAATCCTCTTTCTGTTTTATTTTGCGTATGAAATTTTTAAATAAAAAGATGTTTAAGTAGTTGCAAAAGAACGTACTATATGCTAGAGCTAGACATTGAGGATACAGACAAAAATGAAGTAGTGCTAGAGACCTTTCCGATAAGATCAGGGTTAAAGCAGAGCTATCCCTGACCACCATTGCTATTTGTATTACCATTACTATAGTACTAGAAATGCTAGCTATAGTAATGGGACAAATAAAAGAAACTGAGGAGCTAAGCATAAGCAAAGAAGATAAAATTAGCATTTTTTGCAGATTACATGATGGTTTACTTAAAGGGCTAAGATTCAGCTAAAATTAACCCTCACTTTTTCCCCCAGAGCCCTCTAGGTCGAGTGGCCTCATATTCACCAGGATGACTGGAGATGGCCCAGTATGTATTGGGAGACCCTGGCCCTTTTAGGCTAAGGTCTTTTCAGGTGCTCACTGTGAGTGAGGTAATGCCCATTCAGTGAATAAGCCTCTTTAAGAAGTTAATCAAGGGATAGCCCCTTTAATAAAAAACTCAGGGTTCCTGACCAAAAGAGAAACAATTACATTTAATATTTATATTCACTCTGTGCTAGGGGGTCAGGGACCTATAGTTCAATCTATGAGCTCCAGAGTGAGGTGGGTTTAAGTTTTTGAGAAAGAAATCTAGCCAGTAAACCCAAAAGGAGGCAGAATTCAGCCATCAAAATGTGCTAGCAGACAGGAGAGGAGGGAAGAGAAGGAGAGAGATAGGGAAGAGAAAAGACCAGAGGAGATGAGAGGCTTCTCTCAGGTTGTGTTTGTCCTTCATTCCTGAAGAGGACCTTGACATCAGGGAAATGATGCCAAGGGGGAATTTTGTCTTGCTTGACTAAGTATATTTGTTACAAGGATTTTATCTTTCCTTTTTCAGAATGGTGGTTGTGGATGGGGGGATATGGGAAGGAAAGAAGATGGATTTTTGTTAACTGAAAACAAATTTTTTCTTTAAAAAAAAGAAGCTCAAATTTTACTGGGAAGAGGGCAGTGTAGGAATTAGGCTGGGCCTATGATTTCATCAGTATAGAAAACTTAGAAGGAAATGCTAATAATTTAAAGGAGCACCTGCTTTGTAACTTACAGTCTTGCAGAATCACCTGGGAACACCAAGAGCTTAAGGAGCTGGCCCAAAGCCACATAGTATATATCAGAGCACAGACATGAACCAAGGGTCTTCCTAACTCCAAACCTGGCTTTCTCTCCATATATATGAAATAAATATATAAATGTAGAGGTCTACCCCACCCTAATTAATCATAGAAGACTCAGATAGCTAGACTGGAGCAATTATTCAAACAATCAAAGTTATAAACTAGGTGTAGACAAGCCCTTAAACAAATTGAGGGGAATAAAGTGCTTTGAACATTGGCTAAATGCAGATGAAGCTACATAGGAAATATCTTATGATTGACCAAAAGAATCAGACACGTGTCTAGGTCTAATTATAACATAGCAAGGCAGTTAGGAATGGCTCATTCCAGTAACTAGTCAGCCAAGTGTCTTTGAATCTGGGGATGAACGATTTCTGAAAGGAAATTGCCCTGGTGTGACAATTGAATCTCTTTCCTCTCTGTCACCCAGTTGCCCAAATGACAATCTTGTGGAGGTCAAAAAATCTGGAGTTCCCACTGGTGTTTATAGCAATATTCCAGGAGCAGTAGTAGGGGCCCCAAAGTAGCAGAGGGTAATGGTAAAATTGATACCTGGAGCTCAGAGACACACAACAACCCACATACACCAAAGGAAGACAGGTTCAGTACTCCACAAAGTCATTGACCTTCAGAGTGCTGAAAAGTTACCCCTAGGGGGAACCTCATAAGGACCTCTTGAAGGAAAATAAAAAGATACCCAATAACCAGAAGCTGTGAGCTTAAGCTTTGGCGAGATGTTCTCTGTAAGTTTGATCCCACTCTTCCCAGGGACTTAACATGTGCAAGGAGAGAGTATGTCTCTGATTTGAGAGCGTGCTGCTGTGCTAGTTGTCCTTGCTGTACCTCCTCAGTAAATACCCTTTCTTAAGGGGTAATTAAATCTGACTGAAAATCAACAAAGAGCATACAGGTGTGGGCTCATAAGTGACAGGACTAGCAATTCTAGCTCTTTAAAGTAGTAATAACACTCACTCTCTGGGGATCCCAAACTAGTTCTGATGGGGTGCTTGGGTGCCTCTGCTTGGACCCCAATTCAAGATCACATTTCTCCCTAGCCTCAAAAGACTATCCCTAGCAGTTTCTCCCCAACCCAGACACAATGCCTAACAATCACTCACGAGTGTGCCCCAGCAAAACACTTACCTCTCTCCCCGGTATAGTAACAAACTGCACCTGCAGGAATTATTGGTTTGAACTGGTTTTACACTGGCTCATAAAGATATTCAGTACCCACTGGCCTATCTATACCAACTCCCTACCTCATTATATCAATCCTGGATTCCTCATTATATGTTTCCTAGACTTTAGACATATGTGTATTCCCTACATCTATCTTGTCAAACAAGACATTGATAGGTGGCAGACTGGGCAATCCTCAGCTGGCCCTGACTACTAGTTAACTTAGTGATGTAGCAGGCCTAAAACCACACCTCTCCATAGCCCCCTTTGGGCTTTTCCTGGTAAAATCTGGGTAGAATGCCTGTATGGTAGATATAAAAAGTATATGTTTCTTTAAGAACTGACCACTCCTTAACTCCCTAATCTTTCTCTGAATTACCTAGTTAGCATATTTGGCACATGTTTTACTATAGTTTACCCTATATAAACTTTAACTGTACCCACTAATGTGGCAGGTTCTTTAGGAGCTCTTGGCTGCTGAATAGTGTAACAATAAACTTTTGCCAATTTGACTTTAAAGATTGCTTGAGTCTGTAAATTCATCCCAGACAACCCTGTCCTGTACTCCATCCTTGAGGGGTCCCTGAACCTCTCAAACCGCATCAGTTCCTTCCCTGCTACCTGCAAACATGCCTAATTCTCCCTCATCCTTTAAAAAAAGCCCTTCACTAGACTCCACCATCCCCCTGAGATAACAAAATGAGATGATACATGTAAAGTCCTTTGCAAACTAAAATTTGCAAGTGGTATATAAATGTTAGCTATTTGTGTGTGTGTGTGTGTGTGTGTGTGTGTGTGTGTGTGTGTGTGTGTTTGCATATTGCCTGGTAGTACTTGAATACATATATACTTGTTTGGACTTATGATTTTGTAAGGATTGAAATAGATGACCCTGAAGGTCCCTTCCAGCTCTAAACCTATGTCCTATGATATATTTGGATCAGTTCTGCATCCTGAGTCTATTGACTCCAAGTTTGATGTTTGTTCCACTACATTAGGAAAGCTCCCCTCCAAAAGCAAGGAAGAGATCCTGACTACAATAAAATTCCATTTGGAATGTTGCAATTAAGCTTCATCTGACTTTGAGCATGTTTGTTTCTTCCTACCCATCACCCTCGACAGCAACCTCCTCTCATTTCAACTTCCTTTGGTAATAAATTTCTGCCTTTCCAGTGCTTCCTTTCTTCTGTCATTAATATGTACCTCCACCGTGTTTCTCACCCTATTGAATTCATCTTCACTATTACTTATAGACTCATGGTCAAAGGATTTTAGAGTTATAAAGAATCTTTAGAGATCAACATCCAACATTTATATCGACAATAGTATTAATTACACACTTATATAATACTGTCCCTTACAGGATGATTACCCAATTATTATTAATCCCCTACAAAAGACAAGAAAATAGGCTCATTGGAGTTCTATGACATTACATAGCCAGTAAATTCTTGAACTCAAGTTTTCTAATTCAAGTATTGTGTACTTTCCAATATTCCACAAACCCAGATTGCAGCTCAGTATTAAAACACACAGACACACACACATACACACACAGAGACACACACACACACACACACACACACACACACACACACACACACACACACCAAAAAGCCAACAGCTTCCCAACAATTAGCATCATCCAAAAGTTGAAATAGGTCACCACACCAGTTAATGGGTTTTCCCTCCTAGGAGTCTGTAAGCAGATAGAGATGACCACTTGTTGACGATGTTATAGACCTTTTTATTTCATAGCCACCATTTTGGTTCAAACCTTTTCTACATGAGACCCAGTTCAAATTTATCTCCTTCATCGACAATACCTGACTTGAGAGCTTGCCTAAAATGATCTCTTCTTCTTCTGTGCTGTCAGTCAGGTACTACCCACATAGTAGGATTAATTTGACAAGTCATTGCTTTCATTTTTCTTTTGAACTATTGTTTGGAAATGAAAGTGATATAAAAACAAAAGTTGTCAAAAATTTTAAATGAAAATCAATTTTACATATATTAAGTGTCTAGGTATAGAGGATCCAAAGGAAAAATGGAAAACAATTCCTGACCTCAGGGTGTTTTCATTCTACTGGAAAATAATTACCATTACATAAGAACTGAAAAAGAATTCACATTATGTGGACTTGGCCTTCTGGTAATTTTGAGGTTTGTAGTATGTAGTTATCTCCAAATGGTCATTTTGTCTTCGGTGATACTCATTTGAATAGTTACTGGCAAAAAAACTTCCTTTATCCAAACCCAGAGCTGCTTGAATGGGAGGCTGCTTTTTTTGTTACATTATCATCTAGAGTCAGCAATTTCTGTAAAATCATTAGATTCCACAGTTATTTACAACTGTTACTAAATTGCTAGCTTTTCCAGAGCAGGGCTTAGTATCTTTGTATCTCCCACCATTCTTAGCATAGTACTTTATCAATAGTAAGGGCCTACTAAATATATGTTAAAATGTTGAAAATTCTCCCTCTGGTGGAAAAACTGAACTAATAGAATAACTATGGCTTCTTTAGAGATCAGATAAATATATTTGTGACATTTATAAACTTTTATTAACCTGACCTACAATCTTGTTTTTCAATTCAATTCTAAATTCAGGTATTAAATACCTACTACATTCAAAGCCCTGGAGAGACAAAATAAGAGAAAGCAATAGTTGTGGTTCTCAGGGGAACAAAGAAGGTGTTTAATAATCAACTGTTGAATTCAATGAGTATATACTTATATGTGGGAATGAAGGAAATGAATTTTATTTATTATAAACCACATAGTTGCACATCTTTTCTCCAGAAGGTTTCCCACTTTTTTTTCTCTATAGCCATGCATGTTTTTTTTTTATCCAGTTTTATAGCTCATTACACTTTTGGCAGACATTTAAGTCAACTCAATTTTACCATGTATTTTTAAAAATTATTTTGGCTTAAGAAATAACCTTCTTATGAATGTTGACAGATTTTTCTCCCATTCCAGATACAAAATGTACCCCAAATTCTCTCCCTCCCTCCCACCCCCTACCTTACTTTCCTAGAAGGCAAGCAATATGTCAATTATAACATATGAAATCATATAGAATAAATTTCCATATTAACCATATTTAAAAAAAAACAAGAAAAATAAAGAAAGTGAGACAAGTATATTTCAATTTGCACTCAGATTTCATCAGTTCTTTCTCTGGAGGGAGACATTCTGAAAGCTGCTAAATCTTGTGTGATCCTGACTGTGGCTCCATGATATTTGAATTATTTTTTCCTGACTACTTGAAGTATTTTCTCTTTGGCCTGGGAGCTCTGGAATTTGGCTATAATATTCATTTGAGTTTTCCTTTGGGGATCTCTTTCAGGAGGTGATCAGTGGATTCCTTACATTTCTATTTTATCCTCTGGATTTAAGACATCAGGGCAGATTTCCTTGATAATTTCTTGAAAGATCAGGTCTAGGCACTTTGTTTGATCATGGGTTTCAGGTAGTCCAATGATTCTTAAATTAACTCTCTTTGATCTATTTTCCAGGTCAGTTATTTTTCTGATGAGATATTTAAATTTTTCTTATTTTGACTTTGTTTTATTGTTTGTTGATGTCTTATGGAGCCATTAGCTTCTACTTGTCCAATTCTAATTTTTAAGGCATTATTTTCTCCAGTGAACTTTTGTATTTCTTTTTCCATTTGTGTAATTCTCCTTTTTAGGGAGTTCTTTTCCTTAATGAATTTTTGTGCCTCTTTTTACCAATGGACCAATTCTGTTTTTTAAGGTGTTATTTTCCTCAATATTTTTGAGTGCCTCTTTTACCTAGCTGTTAAGTCTTTTTTCATAATTTTCTTGCATCACTGTCATTTCTTTTCCTAATTCGTCTTCTACCTTTTTAAAAATGTCTTTCTTTAACTGTTCCAGGAATTCTTGCTTGTCTTGGGTCCAATTAGCATTTTTTTTTGAGGTTTGTTTGTAGCTGTTTTCACACTGTCATCTTCTTCTGAATTTATGTTTTGGTCTTCCTTGCCACTGTAGTAGCTTTTTATGGCCAAATTCTTTTTTTTTGTTTGTTCATTTTCCCAGCATATTTTTTGACCTTGAACTTTATGTTAAAAGTGAGCTCTGCTCACTTAGGTGTGGGGAGACACTGTCCCAAGCTTTAGGCTTTTTTGTGCTGCTATTTTCAGAGCTAGTTCTAGGGAGGTTTGCAAGTTTTTGGTGCTATCCAAGAAAAATGGATATTTAGTGAAATAGAGGACTTTTAAGCATTCCTGATGAAAAAAACCAGAGCTAAATAGAAATAGATCCTGGGAGAGGTATTGTCACTGCTCTTCCAGTCTGCACTCTGGTTTTTACCCAGGAAGAGCCCTTGGTCCCCTGCAGCCATAAATGCTAGTGCTTGCTTTGCATTGGAACTGTGACCAACTAGTTCCCCTGCTCCTTTGTGACACACCTCTAGTGTTCCTCTCTGCCTGGAACTGCAACCCAGAACTGTGTATGGGCAGCAGAGTTATAATCAGTGCCAGCTGTACCCAGTACCAGCAAAGGGTCCCCTATAAACTCTTTCTGAGCACTTGTCTGATCCCTTTACTGTTTCTGGGTTGAGAGCTCCTAAGATGCTATTACCGTTACTATGGCTCTTGTTGCTGCTGCTGCTGTGGGCTCTGGACAGGCTTCTATGCAGTGCCATAAACATCTTCTGCCGACATCCTAAGTTTTCTTAATTTAGAAAAATCTCACCTTTTTTTGGTTCTAATGCTCCAAATTTGATTTGAGGCATTATTTTAAAGTTGTTTGGAGGGGAATGTTGAGAGTCCAGCTGGGTTGCCTCTAATTCACCATCCTGGCTCTGTACCTTCCAGGAAGATTGTTTTAGTTGGCAAATAATTGTATTAGTATTATTATGAAAATAGTCCTGACCTCAAGGACCCCCCTGAAACGGTCTTAGTGATCCCTAAAAGTTTTCTCAGACCATACTTTGAGAAGCACTCAGTATTGCCTGTGTTGTAGAAGGGCTACTGATTTGGTTCCCTTCCAGATATGAGAGGCTGTGGTATGCAAATAGGTGTCAGGGCTGGCTAAAGAGCACGAAGGATGTAACCACACCTTGGTTAGATTGGTCAGGATTTGACTCTGAGAATTCAGAGCCAAGGATAGGGCAAGTTGGGGTAAGGTGAACCATAGCAGGAATGTAGTTAGTAATGAAGTCTGAGTTTCTTATTCAGAGCAAGCAAGTTGGGCAGGTTAGTATGGGAATGCAGATAGGCTGGATAATGGAATGCAAAGAACATATGCTAGGCTCAGGTTTGGAAAAGCAGAAAATCTGGGCAGAGATAATAACTAAGAGTACCATTGAAAGGTCAAATTGAATCAATGGGCACTTTTTGATAAATGCTACTACCTCTTAATATTTTAGCTCATGTTCTTCTTGGCAGTTCCACTTTAGGGAGGTCTGCCCTGTTTTAAAAAGGTCACTTCATTACAGTGAATTGGTTCTCCTTGGTCAGTCATTTCACTTTCTTTGGACTAGAAACACTCTGATTCTGCTTTGGGAAACAGTGCTGTCTAGGATAGATGTGAGGTTCCAGGTAGATCTGGATGAGTACAGAATCTACTCAGGATCATTCCTATCTGATTTATTATCAGATTTGGGATCAGGGAGAGGATTCCTGTAACAGGATATTTGCCTAAGGTTCTTACATGAGGAATATTTGAAATAACTCCATATTTGAAATCATCCCTTGGGATGTCATTCCCCACCTTGCTTTCCTCCCTCACCACCTTCCCTGGCCCTAGGCTATTCCAGATCCCATCTTGTCTTTTTGATTATTCATCTGCATTGGATGAGACAAGTCACCACCTCAATTTCTTCTAATTAGAGGGAAGACCACTAGGCCTTACCATCTGCCCTATTGGTGCCTCTTAAATTCCTCCAGACCTTGCTATATGCTTTACCTCTATAATCTGCAGAACCCTAGCACTGTTATCTGACCAACTGATGTTCCTAAAAGACCCCTGAGCCTTTCCGTCCACCTGACTTCTAAACTCTTGGGACTTCTTGGCTTTTTCTTCTGACTTATATCTGAACTTTCCTTTCTGTGTTGTCTTCCTCATTTAGAGTATATGCTCTTTGACACAAGGGACTATCTCATTTTTTTCCATTTGTATTCCCAGGGCTGGGCACATAGCAAACATTTATTTATTCGTGAAAAGGGAAGACTCAGAAGGGATGTGAGGAGCAAAAAAGTTTGTTAAGAATCAATAGATGGAGAAAATAGCGATTGTGTGTGTGTGTGTGTGTGTGTGTGTGTGTGTGTGTGTGTGTGTAGACAACAGACCACTTGAACAGGAGAAATTAAATGAGGAGTTTGGTACACAGAACAGAAACCTCGCAGAGAAGCATAAATAATCAGTAAACTTGAGTGGCTCCTTATAAACAAATATGAATTCCTTTGTATGGTGTTTAAAACTCTTTTCAACCTGGCCTAACCTACCTTTTCAGTCTCACTACATGTTACTCCCTCTTACATACTCTACAATCCAGCTAAATGTGCCTTTTTGCTGTCCCTCCGCTCCATCTCTTGACTTTTGCCTTTGTCCTAACTGTCCTTCACGGCTCCTTCCTGGTGTGGACTCCCTCCGTGTTGGAATCCTTGGTTTCTTTCAAGCCTCATCTCAAGCTCCACTTTCAGCATAAGGCTTTTTCTGATTCCCTCAATAGCTAATGCCTACTCCACAAGATTACCATGTATTATTAAGGAAAAGGACTCTCTGTACCTGCCCTCAAGGAGCTTCCATTCTCTGGAGAACCTACTTGGGTAAGGACAGTAAATACAAAACATGAATCCTGAATTGTGACATGGCAGTGAAAAAATTCCGTACCTGATACAATGAAGAGGCCAGGTATCCAGAATCATGGAGGCAATAGTCCTAGTTCTCTACACTGGACAGCCCACATCTGAAGTATTACATACAGTTCTATGTACCACATTTTAAGGAAAGATATAGTTAAATGGGAGTAGGTCCATAAGAGAGGTAAAATAGTGAGAGGGCTGGTGAACCCATTATATGAGGGTGGTTATTATATGGAGGGGAAGGGAGATTTATCCTGGAGAAGACTTAGGTATTTATACATTTTAGGTGGTGGCATTATTAGATAAATATCAGATACATATTACTAACCAAAGGGTTTGTGGAAGGCTTTCCATAGGCGTTGCTACATAAGATGAAGGAAAGGAATCCACAAGGTAGGGAAAGGAGAGGGTGGGTGGATAAATTATTCTGAGACAAAGGAAATTTCGAAGAAGCTGGGGGAGTGAATGCCCAATTTGGAGGGACAGCAAGTAGGCTAGTTTGGCTGAAATGTAGGGAATGAAGAATGCTTATGTGCAATAAGCCCAGAACGGTAGGATGGAGCTAGATAGTGAAAGGAGAGGGCTTTCAATGTGAATCTGAGGCATTTACCCCAAGGGCTTCCTCTTAATTTCTTTTGTCAAGTTGCAGCCCATCTGCTTTTCTTTGGCAGATCTTTTAAAGATTAGTTTGAATTTCGGATACACAGACTCCTCAGTCATTAAAGAAGAATTAATTTTCACTCCCTAGAATAGCCTCTACTCTGTTTCCCAGCTTTCCTAGCGCTTTTCAGTTTCCTCCATCAACTACAAAGTCTGGACAACCCTATCCCTGCTACCCAAAGACAGTCCCAAACTTGGTTATGGTGCAGCCGCGCTGCATCATGGGAAACGGAAGGCCGTAGACAAGGCGGAGTGAAGTAAATCCCTCCTACCCTGTGCACAGATGGGCGGGGTTTCCTGTTACGCATGCTCAGTAGTCCGAGCCCTTCCAGAGTGAAATACGTGACTCCCAAGTGAGAAACCCAGGTAAGATAAGAAGCCGCCACGTGGATCTGCCGATCCCGCCTTGTGCCCTCTTCGATCTCTAGTTGCCATTTCTGGAGCCTCGTGGTTTCCTGGAGGATTACGCCGGACAGAACTGTGAGTACAACTCCATGTTGTTTCCTAACCATCTTTGTGGCTTTGGGTCGTAAAAAGGAGGTGTTGATTAGGGGGTGAGGAAGAGACAATGAGACGTTGACTGGGTGACAGATTCCCGTGGAGGTGGGGTTAATCCATGGATAGGCTTGACGAGGTGAGATCATTGACTTGCCCAAAGAGAGCTCACCAATAAGAGAGCAGACTTCATTTTATCCTGAGGATCGATGCTCCCCTGGGCATACACCTCCTTGCAGTTGTAACTTAATCCATCCCCTGGTGCAGGGGCTGCAAAACTACAAACTGCACCAGCCCTCAAGGAGCTTCCATTCTCTGGAGAACGAACTTGGGTAAGGACGGTAAATACAAAATGTGCCTTAATTTGGCTTTTTCTTTCATCCGGCTCATCCATCATCTTTGTCTTTTCAGCAAAATGTAAGATCTGTATTTAAAGGATAGGTAGCAGTAGATAGAGACCTGGGCCAGGAATCAAGGAGCTGCTGTCCAGTTGCTTTCATGACCCCATTTGGGGTTTTCTTGACAGAGATACTGGAGTGGTTTTGCCGTTTCCTTCTCCAGCTCACTTCGCAGATGAGGAAATTGAGGCAAACAGGGTTAAGTGACTCACCCAGGGTCACACAGCTACTAAGTGTCTGAGGCCAGATTTGAACTCGGGAAGATGAATCTTTCTGAGTCCAAGGCCAGTCCTTTATCCACTGTGCCACCTAGCAGCTGGAATCAGGGAGACCAGAGTTCAAATTCAGCCTCAGACACTTCCTAGAAGCAGCTGTGTGGTTGTGGGCAAGTCATTTAACCACTGTTTCCTTAGTTTCCTCTACTGTAAAATGGGGATAATGATAACACCTGTCTTCCAAGGATCAAATCTGAGGATCAGATGAGATAATGTTTGTAAAGGACTTAGCATAGTGCCTCAAATATAGTAGGTGCTTAATTAATACTTATTGTTGTGAGGATGAAATAATATGTTTGTAAAGGGCTTAGCACCTACATATAGTAGGTGATTAATTATATTTATTTGTGTTATTGGGGAGGTATATCCGGGACTATTGTGACATATACCCACAAATCTGGACACAATTAGAATTCCTGTTTTTAAGAACATACTCAAACAGTATTTTTACCATATTATCAAAGTTAATCGATAGGTTGATTTGCATACCAGATGCTTCATGCAGGTTTTCTTTTAAAAGTGTTTGGAAATTGGGTGGAGAATTTAAACAATACATATTTTTCTCACCACTTGTTATTTTAGCTGTGTAGAAAATTCTGGAAATGAAGTTTGGTTTCTCCTTCTTTTTGTTAATTGCTTTGGGTATATTTTGTAAAATGGAGGTAGTGATAGCATGTACCTACCAGGGTTGTTGTGAGGCTCAAATGAGATAGTAATTGTAAAGCCGTACTCAGGACAATGCCTGGCACATAGTAAACACTCTATAAATGTTAGCCATTGTTATTAGTTACAACACAAATTACTGTGTACAAACAAAACATATACATTATGAATTGGAGATAATCAACAGAGGGAAGGCATTAAGATTAAGGAGAGCTGTAAAAGGCTTCACACAGAACATGGGATTTTAGCTGAGACTTGAAGGTAGCCAGGGAAGCCAGGAAGTAGAGGTGAGAAGTGAAAGCATCCCAGACATGGGTAGTCTGGAGATAGAGTGCTGTTTTGGTGGAACATCTGGGAAGTCCGTGTCAGTGATTGCAGAGTATGTGGAGGTAATTAAGGTAAGAAGAAACTGGAGAAGTAGGAAGTGGCCAGGTTATGAAGGGTTTTAAAAGCAAAATATATTTGATTCTGGATGTGATAGGGGAGACACTGGACTTTATTGAATGGGGACATGTTATGGTCGGATCTTAGCTTTAAGATCATTCCACAGCTGAGTGGAGGGTGGACCAGAATGGGGAGAGCTAGGAGACAAAGACAACCAGCAGGCTATTTGTAATGGTCCAGGTTTGAGCTATGGCTATTATTCTTTGAAAAAAATGTCAGATAATTGGATGATTTTTAATTTCTTTCTCCTAATACCGACTGCTAGTTCAATCATTTTGGTTCAAAATGTTTTCAAGCTTTTTTTCCAGTTGAGTTGTTTTTTGGTTTTGTTAGGCTACATTTTCTGCCTCTTCTGCAAGTTGGTTTTCCAGCCTGAGAATTTCATTTTTGATTGATTCCATTTCTTTATTCAAATGTTCTGCCGTTTTCTCCAGGTTGTTGGTATTTGCTATCCATTTGTCTTATTCCACTTTTATTGCGTATGCAGCTTTTGTTATAGAAGACACAGTTTTCTGTACTGATTCTGCATCTTCCTTCATTGGTTTCAAATGGCTTTATTGAGTCCACTTATTGGCTCCATTTATTATTTCTTTCTTTTTGGCCACTTCTCTTAAGGATCTTTATTATCTGTATTATTTAATGTTGGAAGATTTTTTTTTTTGTTGTTGCTTGATCCCCTTTCTTGTTCTTGCTGCAGGGAAGCTATTCTCCTTTGAGACTGTTTGGTTTCTACCTCTTTCTCTTTTTATTTGTAGCCTTTTTATCTATTCATGTGAGAAATGGGGGAGATCATTGCAACTCCTCTGAGTGCAATCTTTGAGACTCTTCACCTGGCCGTACTAGGATCATTGATGCGGGGTTGGAGGAACCAAAAAGGTCACCTACTCCAATTCCCTCTTTTTCAGATTAGATGACTGAGTCCCAGAGAGATTAAATGATTTGTCCAAGGTTTCATAGACTACGAGTAGCAGAGCCAGGATTTGGCCGACTTCTGAATGAGTTCTCCTGTCCTTCAGGAAATCAGTTACATAGTTTTGTATTTTGAGATGCATGTCAAAAGATATAATTTTTCTTTCTTTGTTCTACTCTTAGTTAAGTAGAATGGCTTGCATTAAATCCTAAAATACCTTATCCCTGGACTTATTTAAAGAAAGGCTGAATGACCACTTTTTTAGATTGCTGGGAGGTAGACTTAGGTCTGAAAGGGCTCTTACTGGGCTTTGTAGAGAGCATTCTAGCTCTGGAGTCTGTATGAGGTGCCCTTTTTCTGAAACTATTCTGCTCATTTCTTATAGCACAATAATATTCCATCACATTCATGCACCACAACTTGTTCAGCCGTTCCCCAATTGATGGGCATCTCCTTGATTTTTCAATTCATTGCTACCACAAAAAGAGCTACTGTAAGTATATCTGTGCAATTAGGGCCTTTCAACACTTTTTTTTTGATCTCTTTCAGATTCAGACCATTGGTATTGCTAGGTCAGAGGGTATGTACAGTTTATATAAAGTATGGTTAGAATAGTTCACAATGCTATCAGCAGTACATTAGTGTACCAATTTTTTTACATATCTTTCAGCATTTGTCATTTTCCTTTTCTGTCATGTTAGCCAATCTGATAGGTGTGAGGTGGTATCTCAGAATTGTTTCATTTCTTTAGTCAGTAGTGATTTAGGGTAGTTTTTCATGTAGCTATTGATAGCTTTGATTTCTTCTTCTGAAACTGCCTGTTAATATGTTTTGACTTTTTATCAACTGGGGAATGGCTCTTATTTTTTATAAATTTGGCTCAGTTCCCTATATATTTGAGAAATGAGACCTTTATCAGAGACCCTTGCTGTTCATTTCCCCCCCTTTTTAGTTTTCCTTCTAATTTTGGCTGTATTAGTTTTGTTTGTGCAAAAGCTTTTTAATTTCATGTAATCAAACTCATCTCTTTACTTCCCATAATCCTCTCTACCTCATGTTTGGTCATAAACTCTTCCCTTATCCTTAGATCTGACAGGTACATTTTTCCATGCTCCCCAATTTACTTATGATATTACCCTATATGTCTAAATCATTTATCCACATTGACCTTATCTTGGCAGACAGTGTGAGACGTTGGTCTATACCCAGTTTCTGCCAAACTGCTTTCCGGTCTTCCTAGAAATTTTTGTCAGATAGTAAGTTTTTGTCCCCAAAGTTTAGATCTTTGGGTTTATCAAATACTAGATTACTGTGGTTATTTACTATTGTGTATTATGTACCTAATCTATTCCATTGATTCATCACTCCATTTCTTAGGCAGTACGAGATTGTTTTGATGATTACTACTTTGTAATATAGTTTGAAATCTGGAACTGATACTGCTTAACTTAATTAAAATATAATTGGGAAATATTTAATAAAGTAAATAATAATACTATAGAATATAGTTAATGTTAGTATGTGGTTTTCCAAGTCAATACGCAGACTGCAGGGATCTTTGTGTATTTAGTAGCCACCATTTCTCTTTGAGTTTGACTGCACTGGTGTAGAGGTAAGAGAAGCAGTTCATTTGGGACTTAGGAGGACTGGATTCTAGTAGAGCCTTTTCTGCCATTATTTTGCTGTGTGTCTCTGGGCCTTTGTATCCTTACTTATAAATGAAAGGTTTGACAAGATGACCAACTCTTAAGAATTTGAGCTGCATGGGCTCTTGGGTTATAATGAGTT
This sequence comes from Trichosurus vulpecula, assembly GCF_011100635.1. Classification (NCBI taxonomy): domain Eukaryota; kingdom Metazoa; phylum Chordata; class Mammalia; order Diprotodontia; family Phalangeridae; genus Trichosurus; species Trichosurus vulpecula. The sequence continues at coordinate 178,797,497 of NC_050574.1, forward strand.
AACACATCTTCTGTTAGAAGTCCAGGACAGGCTCTTCTCCCTTTTCAGTTTATAGTATCATGCTGGCATATTAGTGGGCAGTGCTGAGTTGGTGAATTTGGCCTTGGCCTGATCAGGTTAGGCACTATTAGGTAAAAGCAGACAGAGGGTCAGGACCGAGTAGGCAAGGTGGGATGGGATACTGCTTGAAGTTACAGGGTAAAGAGAATCAGGCTTCTTACATATAGTTCAAACCCTAAAATCTCCAGCTCGAAGGAAAGACATTCTCCAGCAAGTAAGCCATTTTAAAGCAGAGGATAGATAATGAGATAAAGCATTCATTAAATGCTTATTATATACCAGGAATTATTCTAAGTCCTAGGGATACAGATACAGATGAAGGTGACCAACATAGCTCTTAACCCTCAAATAGTGTGCATTCTAATTGAGGAAGACAACGCATGGTGAGGAGCTGTGAGGTGGGGTATTATTTAGAAATAGTATGGAGATGGAGAGAGTGGTGTGGAGGACTAGTTCTAGGTAAGATAAGATGGACACTTACGGTCCTGTCCAAAGCTGGAGGGAGGAGGTAATGTAGCGATAGGAATGATGGCTTGACATAGTATGGAGATGGCTAGGACTCAGTGGTCTATGGAAAGGTGAAAATAAGGTCACTGTTAGAGAGTCTTCTAGTCTAATCCAAGGACTGCGGTAGATAAGCTGATGCTCCGTGAACCAAGATCCCTGGCTTCAGCTGTCACAACCCTTGACACTCAGTCTAGGGACCGAGAGGTGAAGAACTACCTTCTCCTCTTTTCCAGCCCATTTCTAACTAGTTAGAAAAACATGATTTCTTTAGGCTGGAATTAAAACTAAGTACCACTGTGAGGACAGGGTTGGTACCTTTAGGTGGAAGGGTGATAAACAAGGGAGGTTTCTCCTCTCTCCAGGAAATATCTCTTGCAAATCAGCATTAGATTAGAGCGTGATAAATTTTGTGGTAATACATTCTTCTTTTAAAAATATAAATACATCTGGTAAATATTAAAAATTATGCTATATCGTCAGTTATTTACACTTTAGTATGAATTATTATGATCAGTTTGCCTTTTGCCTAAAGTGAGACTAGTTGCTACTACAGGAATTGGAGAGATGATGGGATGAAAGAAAGATAGAGTCATTAATCTTGGAGCATGGGCCATTGAAGGCTTTGGTGGGGAACTCCAGACATCAAGAATAAATTACTCAGTGTGGAGTTTTAGCTTGGTCTATCCCTCCTGTCAGTCATTTAGTCAACAAACATTTATTAGGTACTTATTATCTATGTATCAGGTACTATGTTAAGTGCTTGGGAAATAAAGAAGGGCAAAGATTGTCCTTAGATTCTAAAGGGGAGATTGAATTGGGGTATCTAGTAAATAACTAGATAATACACGGCTTATATAGAGTAGATGAAAGGTAATCTCAGGGGAGAAGGCTAACAAACTTGAGGAAATAGCTAAGAATATTGAATTGTCATGTGTTAGCAGTCAAAAAATACTTCAGAAAAAAATGAACCATCGCACCAGCCTTGGAGGAGGCCTAAGTAGTGTCACATTGAGCACAATTTCGATGTCATGGAAGAGGAGGAGATATTTGGGGGCTGGAGCTTTTCTTCTCAAAGTATTATATTTCAGATTACAATTTCCTAACTTCCATATCCCTGTCAAGGGTACTACCATACTCCCAGTCACCTAAGTTCCAAATCCAAGTGTTATCCTTGAATCTCTCACCATTCACTTCCAGTCTATTGCCAAGGCCTATCAATTTTGCCTTCCAGACATGTCATATATGACCCTTTCTCTTCTCTGACACTGCCCCACCCTGGTGCAGGCCCTCATCTCCTCATCCTTGGTCTGTTGCAACACAATGCTGGTTGGTCTCCCTGCTACATATCTTTCCCCATTCAGGGTCATTCTTTGCTCAGCTGCCAAAGTAATCTTCCTAAAGTGCAAGTCCGACCATGTCACATTCCTATTCAGTAAACTCCAATGGCTTTCTGTTATCTCCAGGATCAAATATGAAATCCTCTGTAACCTGGTTTTCCCCTAACTTTCCATGGCTTCTTGGACACCCCCATGTACTCTATGATACAGTGAGTTGGCCTCTTTTCCTTGAATAAGACACCCCATGTCCTGACAGGACATTTTCACTGGCTGTCCAATGAATGTTCTTCCTTCTCATCTCTGTCTCCTGGCTCCTCTGGTTTCCTTCAAGTCCCAGCTAAAATCCTACCTTCTATGGAAAACAGTTTATTCTCTCTCTTGCTCTCTCTCTCTTGCACATGCTCTACCTTGCTCTCTCTCGCTCTCTCGCTCTCACCCTCCCTCTCCCTGCCCCGTTTTATACACATAGCTTGTTTGTACATAGTGGTTTGCTTGTTGTCTCCCCATTAGATTATGAGCTTCTTGAGAGCAGGGACTGTCTTTTACATTTCTTTTTATCTACAGTACCTTTAACATAGTGCCTGGCACATAATAGATACTTAATAAATGTTTATTGACTGACTGATTAATTAATGTTTATTGATTGACTGACTGAATTATATTACATATATGGTCATCTGCCTTTTGAGGCAGCTAGTTGGTGTAGTGGATGGAGTGCTGGGCCTGGAGTTCAAATATGGCCTCAGACACTTACTAGCTGTGTGACTCCGGGCAAGTCAGTTGACCCTGTTTGCCTCAGTTTCCTCATCTGTAAAATGAGCTGGAGAAGGAAAATGGCAAACTGCTCCAGTATCTTTGCCAAGAAAACCTCAAATGGGGTAATGAAGAGTGAAACATGACTGAAATGACTGAAGAACAATCTGTCTGTTGAACAGTTAAGACTGACCTTGTAGGAATAGCAGTACAGTCTGTTAGTCTTAATTTCCATGTTGATATCTTAGAATTCAGTGGAACTAGGTGAGGCAGGGGCTTTCTTGAACCTTGTGAACCCCAAATTGATATATTTAATACTATTGTACTGATAGACACCATCCTAGTTATTACTACTTAAGTAGAATATTTTCTTTGTGGCCAGGGACTATATATATTCCATCTTCTCAATAACTATCTTTTTGCCAAAGTTAATGTTAACTTATTAAATTGATAATATAGCATAGATATAGAATATATAAATTTGGAATGGTATAGATGATATTGAAGTGACATTAATTGGCACTAGTATTGCAACTGATATTAGGGAAAAAATACCAGAATGGGTTGAGCCAATGAAATTAGAGAAAATTGCATTAGGATTACTTCTGGAGCCCTGAGGGAGGATGGAGCCAGCTACCCTCTAGGATCTGATTTGTTAGTGTGAAAGGGAGTTGGGATAATATGGGCTACCATTTGTAAATTAGATACACGTCTACTATACTAATAATTATGTATAATGTAAAAAGGAAAATAAAATAGGGAAATAAAAACAGGATGAAATGAAGGTGATATAACATTTGTGCTAGAATGAATTGGGGGGAGGGGAAGGGCATAACATGCAGGAAAGTTATTTTGGCAACTGTTAAGATTATAGATTGGGGAGAGCAATTCATAGGCTGCTGCAGTAGTTCAGGGAAGAAGTGATAAGGGTGTGAATTAAGGTGGTAGCATGTGAATAGAGACAAGAAGACAGATATGAGAGGTGTGGTGCTAAAAAGGACAAAATTTATCAACTGATAAGATCTGAGGGGTAAGTAAGGAAATTGAAAAAAATGCTGAAGTTGTGGACCTCGGTGACTAGTAGGACAATAGTAGGTGTTTAATAAATGCTAGTTGGTTGACTGATTGACTGGTGGTGGTATCTTGGACAGTAATTTGGAAGAGGGATGCACTCTGGAGTAGGGTAAGGAAATGAGTATAATGACATTTGTGCTGAAGATCATAAACTATCCATAACTGCTCATCCTGTGCAGCTTATTCTGTCCTACCTGGGTGGGGGTGATAATGATATGGGCTGTACCTGTCTCATAGGTTTATTGTGAGCATCACATAAACTGGTAGATCCAAAGTGGTATGCAAATGTTAGATGTTAACTTGTCTTTCATTTTCGAAGAGGACCAGTGACATCATGGGTGATGACTTGTACGTAAATTGGATTTAAGTGAGGCAGAGTTGCACAGAGTTGTTAGCCTCACTCTTTTTTCCTGAATAGTTGAAATCCAATGACAGAACAAAAGTCAGAATGACTGGCAATGGCCTGGTGGATGACCTAGATGTCTTTGATGTCTGACCAAGCTCTAAGTGCTTCACATTGCCTACTTCAGCCACCTTCCTAGCAGTTGGAATGAATTGTTCTCATCTGCCCATTCCACTGGGGCAAGTCTTTTCGTGCTTGGGGTAGACATCCGCTTAACTCATTGATGGGTTTGAGGCTTCAACCTGATTTAACCCATCTGCCTAGATGGTTTTACCAGGGTGTGACTGCTACATGTGCTGTAGCTTCTTGGAACCACAGGTGAAAGTTGGGTGACAAAAGATCATGACTTGGCAAACTCTCACATCAGAGGTGCTAGTCCTCCCTGAACACCCCATACACTCAGTATTTTCAGTAAATGTTAGCTAGTGGTATAAGAAAAGCACTTAAAAGGGAAAAGGGGATGGGGGAGAGTGGGGTGATAGAAGGGAAGGCAGACTAGGGAAGGGGTCAATCAGAATTTATGCCATCTTACGGTGGGAGGGAAGGTAGAAATGGGGAGAAAATTTGTAACTCAATATCTTGTGGAAATCAATGTTAAAAACTAAAAATATTAAAAAACAACAACAACGGGGGCAGCTAGGTGGCGCAGTCAGTAGAGCACCGGCCCTGGAGTCAGGAGGACCTGAGTTCAACCGGCCTCAGATACCTGACACATGTACTAGCTGTGTGACCTTGGGCAAGTCACTTAACCCCAACTGCCCTGCCAAAAAGCAAAAAAAAAAAAAAAAAAAAAAAAAACACAACAAAAAGAAAAGCACTTAAAAGTAAAGACTGAGCAGAGATTTTTATTAATCAGAATCGATGTACAGCAGGGGCTATTAGCCTAGGGCTTGTAGACTCTGAAGGGGGCTATGGATAGATTTCAAAGGGTTCATGAACTTAAATGGGAAAAAAATGGAATTTTAATTTTTGCTCATCTCTAGTTGAAAGTTAGTATTTCTTTTAATTATGAAATATAAAGAAATCATCCTAAAAAGATATCTATAAGCTTCACTAGACAGCTTAAAGGGTCCTGTTACACAAAAAAGGTTAATAACTTCTGACAGAAACAAAAATAGCTCAGTAGAGAAAGCTATGGACAGAATAATAAATGTGTAATTTAAATAATATTTCTTAAAGAAGGAAACAAGCATTTATTAAGTGCCAAGTATGTGTCAGGCACTCTGCTAAGTGCTTTACAGATACCTCATTTGATCTTCACTACAACCGTGGGAGGTAGGTGCTGTTATCCTTATTTTACATTTGAATAAATTGAAATAGACTGCAGTGAAGTGATTTGCACGGGGTCACATAGCTGGTAAATATCTGGGGCTGCATTAGAGCTCAGGACTTCTTGACTCCAGGCCCAGTTTTCCATCTATGGGGGCACCTCAGTCTGCCTTGAGATTGTGGGTACCTGAAGATTTTTTTTTCTTTTGGTTGCTAAAAAGTGACATCAGTCACTTTGAGTTCATACTTACCACTAACTAGGAACAAACATTGATATCTTTAAACTTGTACGGTCTTAGGACTTTAATTTTTTTGTGGATTACCAGTTAATTGTCCTATCAGTGGATCAAAGGGTATGGACTTTTGAGTGACTTATGGATCTGTGATAAGGAAGCTTTTGCACTATCTTGTTGGAGCACAGACTTCTGTGCCACTTGCTGACCTGTCTTTGGGCCATTGCCTCACCCAGCCCTGACTTGTGTACCGTACCTCACCCTACCTGTTTTCCACCACCTCTAGAAATCTGTTGTCTTCTCCGCTAGAATGTAAGATCCTTGAGAGTAGGAACTATGTTGCTTGTATTTGTATCCCCAGCACTTTAGCATAGACTACTGGTATGCTTTTTCTATCCTACACACTGCCCCTCCTGTCCCCTTGGTCTGTCTGTCTGTCTGTTTGTCTTTCTGTCTTTCTCTATATCTCTCTCTCTTGATAATAAGTACTTCTACACTTTATTTTTCAAAGTAGAACAGAAAAAGTGGTTGTTCCTAAAATGTTCAGTAGAATTCATTTGTCATACCTTCTGGATCTGGGCTTTTTTTTTTCTTTACATGTTCATTTATGGCTTGTTCAATTTCTTTTTTCTGATGTTGGATTTAAATAATCTTGTTCTTCTAATTTGAGTGTTTTATATTTTTCTAAGTATTCATACATTTCATCTAAGTCATTAGTTTTGTTGGCATATAATTGGGCACAATAGTTTTGATATTTGTCCTTGCTTAATCTTCAATTGTCATGAATTCTTTTTTTATAGTGTGGTTTTCTTTTCTTTAAATCAAATTAGTTTGTATTTTATTAGTTTTTCTAAAAAAGTCAACTCTTATAAATAAAAGTTTAAAAAATTTTAATTACTCTCCTTAATGAATAGTTATTCATTTTAATATTATTAGTAATTGTCTTAATGAATAATAATAAATTTAATTAATTTCTTCTTGGATTTTCAGAATTATTAATTTCTTAGAGATTTTTGATTTGTTAACTTTTCTAGTTTTTTTTAAGCTTTATGCCTAATTCATTAATCTCTTTTTTCTATCTTTTGTTGAAGTGTTGACAAATAAATTTGTAATGATATCTTTTGTTTTTTTATCATTTACATTTACCATATTACTCCTTCTTCCCCTTCCAGAAAGCTGTTACTTTTAATAACAAATTTTTTAAAAAGGAAAAGGGGGGAAAAAGTTACACAAAACAAACAAACTTAAAAAAAATAGATTGTAATACTGTTCCGCATCCATGATTCCTCATTTCTGCAAAAAAGCAGGGGGAGCTATCTCCTTATGTTTCTTCTGTGGAGTCAGGTTTGGTCAATATTATTTCATCAGTTCAGTTTTGATCATGTTGTTCTGTGCATTTACGTTGTTGTAGTCATTGTGTATGTTCTTTTCTGCTTCCGTTTACTTCACTTTTCATCAGTTGTTATGCGTCTTTCCATGCTTCTCTCTATTCCTTCCTATTAATTATTTCTTGCAGTGTAGTAATGTTCTTTTACATTTATGTGTCACGGATTGTTATCCATTTCTGAACTGAGGTGCATCTACTTCATTTGCAGTTCTCTTATACCACAGAAATGCTGCTGTAAATATTTTGGTTTATATGAGACTTTTCTTTTTGTCATTTATATGTCTAGCTGTATAGTTTTTGGGTCAAAGAATATCAACATTTTACTCACTTTCTTCACATCATTTAAAATTGCTTTCTAGAATGTTTAGACCAATTCCACCAATAATGCATCAGTCTGCCTGATTTTCCATAATCCCACCAGCATTAACTTTTCCTGTCTTTTTTCATCTTTGCCAGTTTAGTGAGTATAAGATGAATCCTCAGTGTTGTTTTAGTTTTAATTTTTCTTATTCTTAATGACTTAGAGCAGTCTTTCATATGGTTGTTAATAGTTTGAAATTGAGAGAAATGATTATTAAATAACCAGATATTGAGGAGATCCAGGATTTTTTCCCTTCCTTATTTGGAGATTAGGTCAAAGCTTAGTTCTCTGAAGGGGAGGGCAGATGATGAGATGAACTCTTAGAACTGTTGCTAGAGAACCTTACAAAGACTTTAATTGAAGGTAAATTCTTGCCCATTGTGTTCCACTCACCCAGGTCTAAACAGAAGTGGACCCCCTTTTCTCTAGATTACCCTAGGTGGGGGTTGTCTGGACAAGAGATAAGTCCCTTTGTCTAAGACTGAGTGCTCAGTCACGTCCCCCAGCCTCTCATTAGAATAAGCCCCTCCTCATTATAATATTCATTTTCTTATTAATTGGTAACCAATTGTTAACCAGAGTGGATTGCTACCCATAGGAACACCCACTCTTCCAGGGGCATATAAATGTTGAGTGTTGAGGATTTATGCCTTTGTCAGAAATATTAGATATGTTTTTTTCTAGTTAACAGCTTACCTTCTTTTCATAATTACATTAGTTTTGTTCATGTAAAAGCTTTTCAGTTTCATTTATCACAATTATCTTTTTAAATAATGTTTTGTGATTACTTCTACTTGTTGTTATCTAAGAATCCCCACCCCCAAAGCCATACCTATAAAGCTACATGACCGCTTCACTTGTAATTTTTTTAATGCTATGATCATTTATATATGGGTCACATATCTATTTTTAGTATCTTGTGGTAGATGGTGTAAATTTTGGTTTAAACCTAATTTCTGTTGTACTTCTTTGTAATTTTCCTAACAATTCTGGTCAAATAGAAATTTCGTTCCTAGCAAATAGATGTTTTCAGGTTTGGGTTGTTTAGTTAAATTATTCTTTAGTCTTCCTTCTTGAGTCTTTTTCATTGATCTACTTATCTGTTATTTTTTTAACAACTAAATGGTTTTGATTATTATACTCACCGTTTATAGTGTCAGAAAACACCACTGTAATCAATCACTAAATTCAAGAGTAAAAAGTAGATATATTCCTTTTCCTCATAAGTCAAGAGAAAGAAATTAAAGGTATAATGAAAGGAACGTATAAGACAAAGGCATCCCTATTTGTTATTATTATACCTTATTTGTTTAAAGTAATATTCTATTTTTTCCCCAGTTACACATAAAGACAATTTTTAACATTCACTTAAAAATTTTTTTGAGTTCTAAATTTTCTCTCCCCCTCTTTCCTGAGACAGAAAGCAATTTGATATAACACATACATGTTCGGGGGCGGAAGCAAGATGGCTGCTGGAAAGCAGGGACTTGCTTTAGCTCTCCCCCAGGTCTTCCAAATGCCTATAAAAAATGGCTCTGAAAAAAATTCTAGAGCTGCAGAACCCATGAAATAGCAGAGGGAAGCAGGGCTCTGTCCCAGGACAGCCTGGATGGTGGCTGGGAAGGGTCTATCGCACAGAGCAGGGAGCAGAGTGGAGCAGAGCCCAGCGTGGGCTGCACCACGACCAACCAGACTGGGAGCTGGGTGGAACAGGCCCTAGTGCCCTGAATCAGTGAGCTGTGGCAGTTACCAGACTTCTTAACCCACAAACACCAAAGACAACAGAGTGGATTAGTGGGAAAAGCTGCTGGGACAGAGTGAAAGGAGTTCACAGTTCGACTACGGGGGGGGGGGGCGGTAGCGGAGGTGGTGCAGTTCTGAGGCTGCTTCCAGAGCTATAGCTGCAGTTGCTTCAGGCCCCAGGCCAACCTGGTGGGAGGAATTAAGCAGCAGATTACAGCGGAAGTACAAAGCCTGCTTGGCCCTGCCTGGATCTGGGCCACAATCCTGGTTGGCCGTTCTTGGGGGAGAAGGAGTGCTGGTGTGGCAGAGCTTGCTGTGTAGAAGTAGCTCTGAAAACAGCAGCATAGCCCCTTAAGCTGGGGACAAAGTACTCTCTACTGTACAAGCATTCATACCCCGACAAAAAGCTCAAGGGTCAAGTTGTTGGCTGGGAACATGGCCAGGCAGAGAAAACAAGCTCAGACTCAGACTTTGGAATCTTTTTTGGGGGACAAAGAAGACCAAAAAATACAGCCAGAAGAAGTCAACAAAGTCAAAGAGCCTACATCAAAAGTCTCCCAGGAAAATATGAATTGGTCTCAGGCCACGGAAGAGCTCAAAAAGGATTTGGAAAAGCAAGTAAGAGAAGTAGAGGAAAAATTGGGAAGAGAAATGAGAGTGATATAAGAAAACCATGAAAAACAAGTCAATGACTTGCTAAAGGAGACCCAAAAAAATACTGAAGAAAATAACACCTTAAAAAATAGACTAACTCAAATGGCAAAGAGCTCCAAAAAGCCAGTTAGGAGAAGAATGCCTTGAAAGGCAGAATTAGCCAAATGGAAAAGGAGGTCCAAAAGACCACTGAAGAAAATACTACCTTAAAAATTAGAATGGAACAAGTGAAAGCTAGTTCACTTTGTGAGAAGTCAAGATACTATAAAACAGAATCAAAGGAATGAAAAAATGGAAGCCAATGTGAACTATCTTATTGGAAACACCACTGACATGGAGAATAGATCCAGGAGAGATAATTTAAAAATTATTGGACCACCTGAAAGCCATGATCAAAAAAAGAGCCTAGATATCATCTTTCAAGAAATTACCAAGGAAAACTGCCCTGATATTCTAGAATCAGAGGGCTAAATAAAAATTGAAAGACTCCACCAATTGCCTCCTGAAAAAGATCCCAAAAAGAAAACTCCTGGAAATTTGTCTCCAAATTCCAGAGTTCCCAGGTCAAGGAGAAAATATTATAAGCAGCCAGAAAGAAAGAATTTGAGTATTGTGGAAACATAATCAGGATAATACAAGATCTAGCAGCTTCTACATTAAGGGACCAAAGTGCTTGGAATATGATATTCCAGAGGTCAGTGGAGCTAGGATTAAAACCAAGAATCACCTACCCAGCAAAGCTGAGTATCATGCTCCAAGGCAAAATATGAATTTTCAGTAAAATAGAGGACTTTCAAGCTTTCTCAATGAAAAGACAAGAGCTGAATAGAAAATTTGACTTTCAAACACAAGAATCAAGAGAAGCATGAAAAGGTAAACGAGAAAGAGAAATCATAACGGACTTACTAAAGTTGAACTGTTTTGTTTACATTCCTACGTGGAAAGATGATGTGTGTAGTTCATGAGACCTCAGTATTAGGGTAGCTGAAGGGAATATACATACATACATACATACATAAATACATACATACATATATATATATAAAAAAAAATATATATATATATATATATATGAACAGGGCACAGGGTGAGTTAAATATAAATGGATGCTATCTAAAAAAATAAAATAAAATTAAGGGATGAGATGAGAGAGGAATATATTGAGACAGGGAGAAAGGGAGAGATAGAATGGGGTAAATTATCTCACATAAAAATGGCAAGAAAAAGCAGTTCTGTTGGAAGGGAAGAGGGGTAAGGTGAGGGAGAATGAGTAAATCTTGCTCTCATTGGATTTCAATTGGCTATCTTACCCCACAGGAAAGGAGGAAGGGGATAAAAAAGGGGGGACGATAGAAGGGAGGGCAGATGGGGGAGGAGGTAATCAAAAGCAAACACTTTTGAAAAGGGACAGGGTCAAGGGAGAAAATTGAATAAAGGGGGATAGGATAGGAGGTAGCAAAATATAGTTAGTCTTTCACAACATGAGTATTGTGGAAGAGTTTTGCATAATGATACACATGTGGCCTATGTTGAATTGCTTTCCTTCTTAGGGAGGGTGGGTGGGGAGGGAAGAGGCGAGAGAATTTGGAACTCAAAGTTTTAAAAGCAGATGTTCAAAAAAAAATTGTTTTTGCATGCAACTGGGAAATAAGATATACAGGCAATGGGGCATAGAAATCTGTCTTGCCCTACAAGAAAGTAAGGGAAAAGGGGGTGGGGGGGAGTTGGGTGACGGAAGGGAGGGCTAACTGGGAAACGTGGCAATCAGGATATACGCCATCTTGGAGTTGGGGGGAGAATAGAAATAGGGAGAAAATTTGTAATTCAAAATCTTGTGGAAATTAGTGCTGAAAACTAAAAATATTAAATAAATAATAAAATATAAATTAAAAAAGACATACATGTTCAATAATGCAAAACGTATTTTCATATTAGTCTTATTGTGAAAAAAGAAACAGAATGAAAGGGAAAAAACTATGAATAAAATTTAGGAAGTGAAAAATAGTATGCTTCAATCTGTATTCAGACTCTATAATTCTTTTTCTGGTAGGGGATGGCATTTTTCATTGCAAGTCCTTTGGAATTGTCTTAGATTGTTGAGAATAGTTCACAGTTGATCCTCATACAATATTGCTGATTCTGTGTACAGTGTTCTCCTGGTTCTGCTCATTTCACTTTGCATCAGCTCATACAAGTTTTTACAGGTTTTTCTGAAATTAGCCTGCTCACGTATTCTTTTAGCATAGTAATATTACATTACGATCATATACGACAGCTTGTTCAGCCATTCCCCAGTTGATGGGCATACTCTCAGTTTCCAATTCTTTGCCACTACAAAAAGAGCTGCCATAAATATTTTTGTACAAATAGTTTTTCTTCTTTCTTTATTTAAAAATCTCTTTGAGATAAAGAACTAGTAGTTTTAGTGCTTGATCAAAGGGTATGCATATTTTTTATAGCCTTTTGGGCATAGTTCCAAATTGCTCTCCAGAATGGTTGGATCAGTTGACATCTCCACCAGCAGTGATTTTCTGATATCCCCTCCAACATTGGCTAATATGACAGAAAAGATAGATTTGAGGTGGTACCTCAGAGTTGTTTTAATTTACATTTCTCTAATCAATAGTGATTTAGAGCCTTTTTTCGTATGACAGTAGATTGGTTTGATTTCTTCATTTGAAAACTGCCTGTTCATATCCTTTGACCATTTATCAATTGGAGAATGACTTATATTCTTATTTATTTGAATCTGTTCTCTGTGTATTTGAGAAATGAGGCCTTTATTAGGAATACTTGCTATAAAAATTGTTTCCTGGCTTTCTGCTTTCCTTCTAATCTTGGTTGCATGAGTTTTGTTTTGTAGATCCTTTTTAATTTAATATAATAAAAATTGGCCATTTTACTTCTAGTAATGCTCTTTTTCTCTTGCTTGTTCTATTATAGTTTATTTTTTAAATCCTAGGGAATTAGTGAAGCACATACTTTATAGCTTTAGGAAAGTTGAAGGCCACAAAATAAACCCAGAAAAATTAACCATATTTCTATATAGTAATAACAAAATCCAAGAAACAATAATAGAAATGAAATCCCATTCAAAATAACTATAAAATGAATAAAATATCTGGAAATCCATCTTCTAAAATGTACTCAATTGCACTTACAACATGCTTCTTGTAGAAATAAAGAACATCATATAACTGGAGGAATCATCAATTCTCCTGGTTGTGCTGTGCTCCTATAATAAAAATGAAAATACTACCAAAGTTAATTTGCAGATATAGTACAATATGAATTAGATTACCAAAGGGATACTTTATAGAGACACACAATAATAAAATTCATTTGGAGAAACAAAAGATCTAGAATTTGAGGGAAATTATGGAAAAATATTAGAATGAAGGAGGAACAGTACAACCAGACCTCAAGTTATTATCAAGCATCAGTTATGAAAACCATTTGGTTGGTACCAATTAAAAAATTAGTCACTTTTTTTTAGCATTGTCTCAGGAATGATTGAAACAATTCATATCTTTACTCAAAGTGTATCACTGTTGTCTGATAATTTGTGAAGTTAAAAACAAAATTCTTGCAGAGTTCTCTCTTGTGAATTCAGCTTTAGTTACTTCATCTCTGAGATATAATTCTCTCCAACCTTCTACCCCACTTTTAGTTTTTTTATTTTTGAGAAGATTGTAGAAATCAGCTATTAAATTGTCTTGACCCTCTTATCAGCACTTTCATTGAGTCTGTCATGCATATGATGTGACCATATGTAACAATAATGCTGCTTGCCACTACTGTGTCTGTGTAAGGCCAATAACACCAGCATACAAAAGGGCTGCTAGCACACGTTCTTTGATCTGCTTTTCTAAAGAAAGCAACTTTAAGGGGTTTACAATCTCACTTCAATTAAACATACATATATCATTCACTTAGTTCAGGGGAAAAAGTCAGCACCCTGAATTTCAGAGCAGACACAAACAAAAATTATGAAACAGAATAAATATAAATAGATCAACAGACAGGCTTTTGTCTGACCATAGCAACACATGTAGTTAACAGAGAGAGAAGCATCAACATCTAGGTTTTCAAAGCCAGGGGGCTCCTTGAATGCTACCCAGAGTCTTCACACCACCACTTTTCCAATGAGTGTGCCCCCAAAAGCAAAACACTAACCTCCGAGTATATAAACACTTCTTCAGGGTCAGAGGGTATCACAACCATGTGATTCAAACCCATGTGACCTAGGCCTTCCTGTGACTTGAGCAGGTCATCAAAGACTCCTGATTCAATCAAAGACTCTTGATTGAAACAAAGGCAAGACTCAATCAAAGGCATTGATCTCCTTAGTGCTGAGAAGCACTCAAACAAAAAACAACAAAAAGTCCCACTTTGCTTTCCATTACATTTGAAAGGCAAGACTCATCAAAGGCACTTGACTGCCTTAGTGCTGAGAAGCACTGTCAAACAAAAAAAAGGCAAAAAGTCCCACCCTGCTTGCCATCACACCATAGCATCTGTGTTTTAGGAGTAGAAATACTGTCGCCAATCACTGATACTAATAGACAAGTTTAGGAACTTTTGGAAAAGAGACCTTGGATTTCAGTGTCAGTGCTTGATAATCATTACACTGAAAAGGAAAGACCACTACAGAAGAAAGCATAAGCAGTAAATTTCCTTTGGTGCTGTGTTTCATCAGGGTGTTAACTTAGGTTTTTGGGTTTGTTTGTTTTCAACTAAAATGCACATGTAGCAAAGAACATTTCTCAATACTACCAAAAAATACATAGAAGAGCAACGCTGTATTGACTAAAATGATCATTTTGATTCCATAGAGGAAAGCTTTACTGTAACTTTATTTTTTAAAACTTTCTTTTTTATTATGAATATAAGAATCAACAGCAAACACATTTTGATATACAATGAACAAAGAGAGATTTACATCCAAACCTATGAACTTTTGCTGTATACTGCTTTTTAAAAGTGTATATTACTTTTAATGAGGCAGCAATAAAATTACCCCGTTTGGTTCTGTATCTAAATTTTTTTGTTTTCTTCATTGTCTTTTTAATGTCCTGTTGATGTTTTTTTCTTTCATTTTATTCAATGCCTTATGATTACCCGCTAATTTTGTTCCCCCACCCAGTTGTAACAAGTTAATAATAGTGTAGGTGTCATCATCAGTGTTCTAGGGTCATGATTGGTTGCTTTATTTGTCAGAGTTTTGAAGTCTTTCAAAGGTGTTTTACTTTATTTTATTGTAGTTACTGCTTTATCATTAGTTTATATCCAACCTGTGTCCAAATCTAGCTTCCATAGTGTATTAGTTTTCAAAGATAATTGCGTAATGATAACAAAGACCATGTTCTCAAAATTAATCTTTATAAGATACACATGCTCACATGTTGTATCTAAATGTGGGTTTTCTGCTTCTGGGAGCTAAGATGGCAGCATAAGAAGTAAGTTGCTCTCACTCTTTCCTACTGACCTCCTGATAGCACAGAAAATATTGCCACAGGAAAAACCCTGAAACAGCTGAGCCAGCAGAAAGCTGGGGTACAGCAGTCTTGTAGCCCAGGATGGAGGGGGAGCAGCACAGGATGGGAGGCATCTCAGTTAGCCAGTGGCAAGCTCCACCTCAGCAAACCAGGGGGTGATCCTGAGCCCCAGGGTGGTGGAGCAGGCAAGTGCCAATACCAGGACCCCTCCATGTGCCTCCGCATAGGCAGGGAAACCAGTAGATACCAGCTCAGAAAATCACCATGTGTGCTGGCCTTCTCCAGCAGCCAAATCTCCTGGTGCTTCAGCCCAACTCCAGGAAGCACAACTCTAGGAGGCACAGCTCCAGGCGGCAGGCAGACATCCTTCAGCAGTCAAACATTTGAGTGCAAAGTCCAGGTGAACAGGAGCCAGTGCAAGAATCAGGTGAGCAGGCATTTCCCAGGGGCCAGACTCCCCTCACTCCACCCCAAGAGCTCCAATGTTGCTGACGCTAGCTCAGCATCAGGTATGCTGCCAGACCCCTGCAGCCTCCAGCTGCCAGCACCTAAGGCCCTAGCACACAAAGCCAGTGACCATCATGTCCTGGGCACCCAGCACAAGAAGCTTGGATCAATTCCTCCTGTTCCCCAGCAAGAGAGCTCATCTCTAAAAGCCAGTAATTAGGCAAACACCATGAGCAAAAAGCAGAAATGGAAAGTGACCATAGATTCTTATTTTGGGGACAGGGAAGGTCAAGGCACAAATTCAGAAGAGGACAGCATTGTCAGTATACCCACATCAAAACCTCAAAGGGGAATATGAACTGGTCCCAAGCCCAAAAAGCCTTGTTGGGATAGCTCAAGAAGGATTATAAAAGTAAAATAAGAGAAGTAGAAGAAAAATTGGGAAAAGAAGTGAGAGATATACAAAAGACAGTCAATAGCTTGGAAAAGGAAGGACAAAAATTGACTGTAGAAAACAAGTCCTTAAAAAGTAGAATTGGCCAAATGGAAAAGCAGGCATAAAAATTCACTGAAGAGAAGAGCTCCTTAAAAAGTAAAATAGACCAATGAAAAGGGAGATACAAAATCTAATAGAAGAAAAAAATTCCTTAAAAATTACAATTGGGCAAGTGGAAGCCAATGACTCTATGAGATATCAAGAATCGGTCAAAGAGAAACAAAAGAATGAAAAAATAGAAGAAAACTTAAAATACCACATTGGTAAAACAGATGATCCGGAAAATAGATACAGGAGAGACAATTAAAAAAATTATTAGTCTGCCTGAAAACTATGATGAAAAAAAAAAAAAAAGAGCCTGGACAGCGTCTTTCAGGAAATCATCAAAGAAAATTGCCTTGAGGTCCTAGAACCAGAAAGTAAAATAGTCATTGAAAGAATACACTGATCACCTCCTGAAAGAGATCCCAAATTGACGACGCCAAGGAACATCATAGCCAAATTCCAAAATTACTAGGTCAAAGAGAAAATACTGCAAGCACCCAAAAAGAACAATTTTAATATCATGGAACCACAGTCAGAATTATGCAGGACCTTGCAGATTCTACATTAAAAGATTGGAGGGTGTGGAATACTATATTTCATAAGGTAAAAGAGTTTGGATTACAACCAAAGATCAACTACCCAGCGAAACTGAGCATAATCTTTCAGGGGAGGAGATGGATATTCAGCATAATGCAGGACTTCCAAACCTTTGTGATAAAAAGACCAAAGCTCAACAGAAAATTTGATCTTCAAATATAAGACTCCAAGAGAGGCATAAAAAGGTAAACAGGAAAGAAAAAAATAAAAACACGTTGTTAATAAAGGCAAACTGTTTATGTCCCTACAAAGAAAGATGACGCTTGTAACTCTTGAGAACTGTATTGTTATTATGCCACTTAAAAGGGGTATACATAGATAGAGGGCGTGGATACAAGTTGACTTTGATGTGTTGATAAAAAAATCTAAGTGGTGAAAAAGGATTGTACTGGGAGAAGAGGAAAGGAGAAGGCAGACAAGGGTAAATTACATCACATGAAAAGGCACAAAAACCTATTACAGTAGAGAGAAAGAAGGGAGGGATATGAACATTGTTTGAACTTTACTCAACAGATTTGACTTAAAGAGGGAATAACATAATTAGTATAGAAATCTAACTTACCTTATAGCAAGTAAGAGAGGAAAGGGGAAAGAAAAGGGAAGGTGTGGATAGAGGGGAGGGAAGAAATAGTAAGGGTAAAGGGGGAGATAAGGGAGGGGGCTAATAGAAGGGAGGGCAGACTGAAGAAGGCAGTGGAAAAGCAAAACTAGTGAGGTGGGAAAGGGAGAAAGGAGAGAGAAAAGTGTAACAGGAAAAAATAGGATGGAGAGAAAGACACAGATAGTAATCATAACTATGACTGTGAATGGGATGAATTCTCCCATAAAAAGGAAGCAGATAGCAGAGTGGATTAAGAACCATAATCCTACAATATTTTGTTTACAAGAAACCCATTTGAAGCAGGGGGATACACACAGAATAAAGGTAAAGGGCTGAAGTAGAATATATTATGCTTCAAGTGAAGTAAAAAAAGCAGGGTTAGCAATCCTGATCTCGGGCAAAGCAAAAGTAAAAATAGATCTAATTAAAAGAGATAAAAAGGAAACTACATCCTGCTAAAAGGTACCATAGACAATGAAGTAATATCAATACTAAACATATGCACCAAGTGCTATAGCATCCACATTCTTAGAGGAGAAGTTAAGGGAGTTGCAGGAAGAAATAGAAAACAAAACTGTACTAGTGGGGGACCTCAATCTCCCCTTCTCAGAACTAGATAAATCTAAACACAAAATACAACAGAAGGAAGTTAAGGAGGAGAATAGAATTTTAGAAAAGTTAGATATGGTTGACTTCTGGAGAAAATTTAATGGGGATAGAAAGGAATATGCTTTTTTCTCAGCAGTACACAAAATTGGCCATGTATTAGGGTGTAAAAACCTTACAATACAATGCAGAAAGGCAGAAATATTAAATGCACCCTTTTCAGATCATAATGCAATAAAAATTACGTGTAATAAAGGGTCACGGAAAGATGAGACTAAAAATTAATTGGAAACTGAATGATCTAATCCTGAAGAATGAATGGGTCAAACAACAAATCATAGAAACAGTAACTTCATCCAAGAGAATGACAATAATGAGAGAACATACCAAAACTTATGGGATGCAGTGAAAACAGTTCTTAGGGGAAGTTTTATATCTCTAAACGCTTACATGAATAAAATAGAGAAAGATGAGATCAGTGAATTGGGCGTGCAACTAAAAAAGCTAGAAAAAGAACAAATTAAAAACCCCCAACTAAATATTAAATTAGAAATTCTGAAAACGAAAGGAAAGATTAATAAAATTGAAATTAAGAGGTGGTTTTGTGCAAAAACCAATAAAATAGATAAACCTTTGGTTAATTTGATTAGAAAAAGAAAGAAAACCAAATTACAGCATCAAAAATGAAAAAGGTGAATTCACCACCAATGAGGAGGAAATTGAAACAATGATTGGGAGCTATTTCGCACAACTGTCTGCCAATAAATATGACAATCTTAGGGAAATGGATGAATATTTACAAAAGTATAAATTGCCCAGATTAGTAGATGAGGAAATACAACATGTAAATAACCCCATTTTAAGAAAAGAAGTTGAACAAGCCATCAACGAAATCCCTAAGAAAAAATCGCCAGGGCCAGATGGATTTGCAAGTGAATTCTGTCAAACGTTTAAAGAACAACTTACTGGAGCACTGTATAAATTATTAGGGAAAATAGGTGGAAAAGGAGTCCTACCAAATTCTTTCTATGATACAAATATGATGCTGATACCTTAACTAGGAAGAGCCAAAACAGATTAAGAAAATTATAGACCAATTTCCCTAATGAATATAGATGCAAAAAGTTTAAATAAAATATTAGCAAAGAGATTACAGCAACTTATCTCAAAGATAATACACTATGAGTAGATAGGACTCATACCAGGAATGCCAGGAATTAGGAAAACTACCAGCATAATTGACCATATCAACAATAAAACTAGCAGAAATCATATGATTATCTCAATAGATGGAGAAAAAGCATTTGACAAAATATAACATCTATTCCTACTAAAAACAATAGAAAGCATAGGAATAAATGGAGTCTTCCTTAAAATGGTAGGAGGCATCTATCTAAAACCATCAGCAAGCATTATATGCAATGGGGATAAGCTAGAAGCATTTCCAATAACATCGGGGTGAAACAAGCATGTCCATTATCACTACCGTTATTCAGTATTGTAGTAGATATGTTAGCTTTAGCAATAAGAGAAGAAAAAGAAATTGGAAGAATTAGAATAGGCAAAGAAGAAACAAAGCCATCACTCTTTGCAGGTGATATGAAGGTATATTTAGAGAATCAAGTAAAAAGTTACTTGAAATAATAAACAAATTTAGCAAAGTTGCAGGATATAAATACACCCACATAAATCATTGGCATTTCTATATATAACTAACAAAGCCCAATAGCTAGAGATAGAATGAGAAATTCCATTTAAAGTTACTATAGATATAATTATTTGGGAATCTGCCTGCTAAAACAAACCTGGGAATTATATGAACACAATTACAAAATACTTTGTACACAAATAAAAAATATCAGTTGCTCATGGGTAGACCCAGTTAATATAATAAACATGACAATTCTACCTAAATTAAATTACTCAGTGCCATACCAATCAAACTACCAAAAAATATTTTACAGAGCTAGAAAAAATAAAAAAATTCATCTGGAAGAACAAAAGATCCAGAATATCAAGAGATTTAATGAAAAGAAAAACAAGGGAAGGTGGCCTAGCTTTACCAGATCTTAAATTGTTTTATAAAGCAGCAATCATCAAAACTACTTGATACTGGCTAAGAAGTAGAGTGGTGTTTCAGTGGAATAGCTTAGGTATGCAAGACACAATAGTCAATGCGTATAGCAATCTACTATTTGATATACCCAAAGACTCCAGCTTCTGGTATAAGAACTCACTATTTAACAAAAACTGCTGGGAGAAGTGGAAAAGAGTATGACAAACTAGGCATACACCAACATTTTACACCCTATACCAAGATAAAGTCAAAATGGGTACGTGATTTAGATATAAGCAGGCTAGGAGAGCAGGGAATAGTGTACTTGTCAGATCTATGGAGAAGGGAAGAATTTATGACCGAACAACAGATAGAGAACATTATGAAATGCAAAATGGATGATTTTGATTACATTAAATTGAAAAGTTTTTGCACAAACAAAAGCCACTGCAATGAAGATTAGAAGGAAAGCAGAAAGCCAGGAAACAGTCTTTATGGCCAGTGTCTCTGATAAAGGCCTCATTTCTAAAATATACAGAGAACTGAGTTGAATTTATAAGAATACAAGTCATTCTTAAATTGATAAATGGTCAAAGGATATGAACAAGCAATGTTCAGACAAAGAAATTAAAGCTTTCTATAGTCGTATGAAGAAAGGCTCTAAATCACTATTGGTTAGGGAGATGCAAATCAAAATGACTCTGAGATACCGCATCACACCTATCAGATTAGCTAACATGACAAAACTGAAAAATGATAAATCTTGGAGAAGATGGGGGAAAACTGGAACACTAATGCATTGTGAGTGGAGTTGTGAATTAATCCAACCCTTCTGGATAGCAATTTGGACCTGTGCCCAAAGAGTTACAAAATTGTGCATACCCTTTGACCTAGCAATACCACTTCTGGGTCTCTATTCCAAAGAGATCATAAAAACAGGATTGTTTTCTTTGTCCTTATATCCCCAGTACGTCATATAGTAGAGACACTTAATAAATGCTTATCATATTGAATTGAAAATAAGATGAGAATCACGTGAAACATTTTTGCGTTTAAAGAAAAGATATGATTATAATAATAGAGTTATAATTAATCTCTCAAGATGTATAAACTTTGTTAAGAGATTGGCAATAATAAGAATTAAAAATCCTCCCTGGAGAATTCCTCCTTCAGAATACTGTCTCATGTATTGGAAATGTAAGCAGGTTGTTCCAGGTGGGGCTTAGGTAGTCAGTAATGAAGAAATTTTCAAGGATTAATTGCTGACCCAAATGGACAGTTAGTAATCTACCTTTCATAGCAGATTTAGTGAAGAAAATACTTTCTAGTCTTTGGTCTTTTGGGCAGCGATTGCTAGAGCTTGACTGTAGCAGGAACTCTGAACTGGACCTTGCTTGTAGGAACAAAAAGAAATTATTTGGAATTATTTTGCCTTTGACTGGCTGACTTGCTCCAGGCCCTACTTCTTAAAACAAGAGCAGAAAAATAAAACAAAATACTTTAGTACTCTATTAATATAAGGCTGGAGTTACCATGGGCAGGTCATATTACCTATTTAGGTCTCTCAATTTCCCCATTTTTGAATTTAGAATATTAGACTAATATTGGACTTATAAGGCTCCTTCTAAACATTTTACATGTTATCTTTCTTAAAATAATCCTTCCAGAATTTATAGCCAAACAAGACATAGAGAACATTATGAAATGCAAAATGGCTAATTTTTAGTTTTTGCACAAATAAAACCAATGTAACCAAGGTTAGAAAGAAAGCAGAAAGCTGGGAAACAATTTTTACAGCCAGCGTCCCAGATAAAGGCCTTATTTCTCAAACATACAGAGAACTGAATCAAATTTATAAGAATACAAGTCATTCCCCAGTTGATAAATGGTCAAAGGATATGAATAGGCATTTTTCAGAGGAAAAAGTTAAAGCTATCTATAGTCATATGAAAGAATGCTTTAAATCACTATTGATTAGAGAAATGCAAGTCAAAACGACTCTGAGATACCTCCTCACACCTATCAGATTGGCTAATATGACAAAACAGGAAAATGATAAATGTTGGAGAAGATGAGGGAAAATTGGAACACTAATGCATTGTTGGTGGAGTTGTGAACTGATCCAACCATTCTGGAGCGCAATTTGGAACTATATTCAAAGGACAGTCAAACTGTGTAAACCCTTTGATCCAACAATACCACTACTTGGTCTGTATCCCAAAGAGATCGTAAAAAAGGAAAAGGACTCACATGTACAAGAATATTTATAGCAGCTCTTTTTGTGGTGGCAAGGAATTGGGAAATTGAGGGGATGCCCATCAATTGGGGAGTTGCTGAACAAGCTGTGGTATGTGAATGTAATGGAATACTACTGTTCTGTAAGAAGTAATGAGCAGGAGGATTTCAGGAAAACCTGGAAAGACTTACATGAAAGGATGCTGAGTGAAAGGAGCAGAACCAGGAGAGCATTGTACATAGTAACAGCCACATTGTGTGATGACTAACTTTGATACTTAGCTCTTCTCACAATCCAATCCAAGACAATTCCAAAAAACCCATGATGCTATCCTCTTCCAGAGAAAGAACTATGGAGTCTGAATATATATCAAAGCATACTATTTTCACCTTTTTTTTTGTTTTTATTTTTTCTTTCTCGTGGTTTTCCCCTTTTGTTATGATTCTTCTTTTGCAACATGACTCATGTGGAAATACGTTTAACATGATTGTACATGTATAACCTATATCAGATTGCACACTGTGTTGGGGCGGGAGGAGAGAAGGGAAGGAGGGAGAAAAATTTGGAATCCAAAATCTTACAAAATGAATGTAGAAATCTATCTTTATATCTAACTGGAAAAATGAAATACTATTAAGAGAAAAAATTTAAAAAAAGAAATAATAATCCTTCCAGTATTTAAAGACTTTGCACATTTTTTAAAGGTTATACATCCCAATTCCTTTTGCATAGCTTCTGTTTTCTAATACTTTTAGTATCTTCATATCACTTACTTGGACACTTTCCAAATTCTCCATACCCTTGGGATTTGGGGAGAACAAGACTCAACAACAGCTATTCTAGAAGATATTTATCATAAAACCATTGCTAGTTGAACCAGCTTGTTGCTTGTTGTGATTTCCATTATATTATTCAAGTAAACAAAGATGAACTAGAAAATTATCTCAAGAATCTTTTCATGGATTATTAATTTTGCCAACATGGCAGTCTCCCTTCTAAGTGATTCCACTTTAAAATAAAGCAAAATTAACATTGCACATTCTGTAAGTCCATTTGAGACCCAACCATGTCATAAACATATGACAATGACTCCTTTACCATTCACTTGAGAGATTTCCTTTTTTGTTTATGACAGAATGTGGTCCTAGAAACACCTCAAATGGAGGTGTCCCTAGATGATTTGTTACTGTTAGGGGAATTTTCCTTTGCTTTTGCCTATAGGGTTTAAGGATTCTTTTCCTCTAAAGATTAGAGGGATCCAGGGTCTTTCCACTTCCCTCTCATGTATTAATTACCCTACTCTGTCTTACCTTTTCTAGCATAACACTTTCTATCAGCTGTTTAAAGTTCACAAACTTATTTCATTGTGGAAGAATCTGAAAGCATAAAGCATAGTAGGTAGGTTGAAAAAAGGGGGTTGATCAAGATACTCCTGACCAGTTTACCACTTAGCCCAATTGATGTAATAACAAAAAGAGCCAGGTAAAAATAGCTTTGGGGGCTGCTAGTCATGGGCTCCAAAGGATTGGCCCTAGTGATTCTTTAAAAATATTGAGATACGTTATCTAACAGTCCGCAGCTTTGAGTAGTGTGATCTTTGTGAATCTAGCAGACTCAACCACCCATGGAGGAAGAACATAGCTCTTGGGAAGGGTTTACTTTTTGCTTCTCCCCTTGGATCTTTACAGAAGCTAGGAAAGGATATTTTTTTTCCTTTCCTTCTTGACCTCCTTTCAACCATGACACTTTGCATTAGAACTGATCACCTGTTAGGAGACATACACAGGAGAGAAATGAGGCAGGAGATAGTCTTGTAGACTGCAGTAAAGAAGGGAGACAGCTATGGAGAAAATTAGCCCTGGCATTTGGGGCTCAAACTGAAGAGAGAAGCAGGCCAAGGGAACCCAACACAAATGCTATACCCAGCCAGGCTAGAGCAGTGTGAAGATCCCCGGAAAAGAGAAATAAAAAGACATTGGAGCCCTGCCTTGGATACATGTTCCCTACATGTGTACCAGTGTTCTCTCTCTTTCTCTGTCTCTGTATATATGTGTATATATACACACACACACACATGCATGCACTCACGGACAATGTATTCATTCTTCCTACTGACCCTGGGTGTAGTTATGCCCCAGGTTAATGGGAGAATGTTTTTGCTACTATTGTTATTATGATGCTATCTCTCATTAAGTGCCTTTGTTTTGGCTAAACTGTTTGTACTGGCTAACTTTCAGAAGCAAGTGCATCGATAAGAGGCTTGTGAACTACTGTTTTTAGGAATGTAAATCCACAAAGTATCTCAAATCCAAAATAGTAGACCCCTTCGGGACCCAATTTTGGAGTATAAGGTGGAAGGTATCCAGGAGATATTGTTATATAAGTAATATTCATTTGATAAGTTACAGGTTTATAGATCCATGTTGTTTAATTCTTAGTAGCATAGGTTTATATAGATAGCCCAAACCTTGTTCACCATAGGCTTCGACCTATGCTTTTTCTCAGTTTACTTTTACTCTTTGGTGAAGGAGGGATTTGCTATAGTATTGAAGGCTTTAAATAATTTTTCTGATTGAGTTGAATCATTGAATTTTAGAGTTGGAAGGGACTTTAAGTCAGCACCTTAATTTTAGTCATGAGGAAATGTAGGCCTAGCTAGGATAAAAAAACTTGTCCAGTGTCTCTTAATGAGTAACTTAATAAGTAGAACTGGAATTAGAACCCTGAAATCAGGAAGACCTGAATTAAAATAGAACCTCAGCACTTGGTCGCTGTGTGACTAAGGCAAATCACCTAACCTCTGTCTGCTTGAGTTTCCTCCATTGTAAAATGGGGATCATAATATCATTTAACCTCCCAGGGTTGTTGGGACAATCAAATGAGTCGGTATCTGTAAGGCTCTTAGCGCAGAGCCTAGCACTCAGGTGCTTAGTGCTGGTTTCTGTCTTTCCAGTCCAGGGTGTGTTCCTCTATACCTTGCTTCCTCCCTATTGGTCATATTGGTCAGGAATTAGACCTGAGTCAAATGCTTAGAAGCCATAAGCATAGATCATAGGATCATAAATTTAGAGCTGGAAGGATCTTATACTTCATCCAGTTCAGTTGTCTAAATTTACAGAAGAAGAAACTGAGGCCCAGATTGGTTAGGGGACTTTCCCAGGGTTATACATATAGTAGTAAATGACAGAGAAGGAATTCAGACCCTGTTCATCTGATTCTACTTTCCAGAATACCATGATGGTGTCCCAGATTATGGCCAGGAGTAGATATAGGGTAAGGGGAGAAGGAGGAAAAATTTGTCTTTGATGCATAAATTAGAGGGTAATTTAAATGAAACAGGAACATGTAAGGGCTAGTTTCTCTCCTGAGACTTCCTACTCTGCCTGAACTCTTTTATTACTGCATCATTCAGTGGTCTCTAGAGGATAGTCTTCTCTTTTAAGGTTATGTCACTGAGAACACAGAGCCTCTCCTCTTTCCTCTACCCCTTCTTCCCCATCAGTCCAAGGTGTTCAGCCTATTGCAGTTAGTTAGTTTCACAGTTAAATTATAGTATATTATTGAGGAGTTTCAGATATAAGAATTCAGAAATTATTTAACACCGAGTCAATTCCTCTTTTTTGAATTTTCAAATACCATTAAAGATACATGATGTCTCATTATAATACAACGTAGTTTGATAATGTTCTGAAGTTCAAGGGAGAAGGACAAGGGTGGTACCGTGTGGAGTGATAAAAAAATATTTCTTTTGGGATCTAGGTTTTGAGCTAGACCCTAAAGGATAGGTAGCATCCTTTAATAAAGAAGAGAATAAAAGACATTCTAAATAGCAGAGTAGAATATACAATTCTTTGTCTTTTGGGAGTTATCTGAGAAACTTTTTATGGGCAGGTAGGTAGCGCAGTGAATAGAGAGCCACACCTGGAGTCAGGAAAACCTGAGTTCAAATCTAGCCTCAGATACTCACTAGCTGTGTGACCCTGGGCAAGTGACTTAGTCCTGTTTGCCTCAGTTTCCTCATCTGTAAAATGAGCTGGAGAAGGAAATGGCATACCACTCCAGTATCTTTACCAAGAAAACTCCAAATGAAGTCCTGAAGAGTCAGACACCACTGAGCAACAACAAAGAGTAACTTTTATGGGGCTATCTCCATCCACTCTTGTTTCCTGGAGCCATTGTGCTTTAAGTCCAACATTTTAGAGAAGCAGCATAACATGGTAGAAAGAACTTTCAGATTTGGAGTTAGGGAAGATGTGGGTTTCCTACCTCCAGGGATGCCTAGCTTTATGACTGTGGACAAGTTCCAAGCTCTGACAGACCCTCTATTTATTACCTCAATTCTAAAATAGAGATAAAAACATAGTACCTCCCTTAGAGGATTATTGAGAGAATCCAATGGGATAATATATTTAAAGTTCCTCATAAGCTTTTTCAAGCCTATTTAAGTGTCTACTATTATTATTCTCGTTTGCTGGGCCTGCTGCCTTCTGCCCCTGAGGTTTCACCTCCTTCTTGGAGGACCATTCTGCTCCCTGGAGCTTTCTTTGCCCCACCTTTGTTTCTCTTTCAATTGTCATTGTCCTCTGGAGGCTCATCAGCCACATCTGGGCCCTTAGAGAAACATACTTTTTCTCCCACCATGCAGTTTTTCAGGTCTCAGGTGCAAGTCATCTTCACCCTTTGTTGCCCATTAGCTTCTGCAGCTTGCAGGCAATTCTTGTTCTACTTAGAACTACAGAATCATAGAATCTTAGAGCTTGCAACCTCTATTAGAAGCAAGAATTCCTGCTGATACAACCCAAACAAACGGTTATCCAGTTGTAGCTTAAAGACTTCCAGTGATAGATGTGTCTTCCCATTATGTTTTGGGGCAATTCTAATTATGAAGTTCTTTCCTTTATTGAGCCTAAGTCTATCTCATTGTAACTTCCATTCATTGGTCTTAGATTTCCCATATGTGGACTGTATTCTATCCTGTGCCCTCTAGCCCTGTCTGGGGCTGTTGAGATGTGGAGAAACTAGGAATCTTGCAAAATATTGGTGGAGAGCTCTTGGGGTTATGTTATGTTGTAATGCATAGGAGAACTACTTGAAAGTAAGGGGACTTGTCACGTCAGCAATATTGAACTTCTGGAGATGTTTGGCATGGAGAAGAAAAGATTTGGAGACGACATAATTGTTAAATACTTGAAGAATTGCCTGTTTCCTGTAGGGACACTGCTTCCTGGTTTCTTCTAAGGATGCATGACCTGGCCCCAGATGAAGAAAAGTGACATTTATTTGATGCCATCTTAGTTTGCTTAAACAAATTTTTTTTGCAAGAAATATATTTTATTTTTCCTTTGAATATTTTTAGGTTTTTTTAAAATTCCAAACTTAAAACACCAAGTGAGATGACCATTGCCATAAACGAAGTAGAATAGAAGAAAGATTGTACACAATGCTGCAAATCCATGTTCTAGACAGTTCACCTTTTAAAAGTATATAATAAATTCAACATATTATTCTTCCAAAGTCTTCCTGAATGTTGGTTTGCTTATGGGACTGGTGGTTTTTTTTTGCCTTTGAATCCCTAGAAGTGTCTTGCTTACAGTAGGCCCTTAATAAATGCTTGTTGAATGGAATGTGTAAGAATCCTTATTCAGTCCTCATAACCCAGAAAACCCTCTTATGTAAGAGAGCTTTGAATGAGAGAAGAGAGGTGAATCAGTTCATAAGAGTGAGAGGTAGAAGATGCACACACATGCATCTAGCATGAAAAGATGTAGGAAAATTGTTTCACTGAATGAGAGGGGGAAAAGAGGATGAGTAGCTGATCAGGCTAAATACAGTGGGCTGGAACACCCATTGCTCATATTCTAGTGCTATATCAAAATTCACTAATATCATGAATTTAAAGTTGCCTTTGATCCCAAAGGGGATTTTTTTACTGATAGTCCTTGGTGTAGAGATGAGCCAGCCTCAGAGCCAGAAAGACCTGGATTCAAGTCCTGTCTCTGACACATACAGACTGTGAGACTACGGGAAAATCAATTTACCTCTTAGTGTTGTAGTCTACTTTTTAAGGCTCTAAGTTTCAGAAAAGCTGCCAACCAGCACTGGTAGAGAAAGTTCCCTACTGGTCCCTTCCTTCCCCAGTGAAGTCACCGATGATCACCCTTCTTCCTATGTCTTTGTAGAAATGAGAACTGACAATCTGTGTTTTGAGTTTTGACATAGCAGTGAAGGGACCTCCTTCTTAATGAAAGCAAAGATTATAAATGGAAGGAATTGTGAATTCCTTAAAGATTTTATTCATGAGGCAAGGTAAGGCAATATAATAGGCGTTTATTAGAAAACGTAGACACACAAGGAAAATGAAAGACAGACTCTGCCCTTAAGGAGCTGACAATCTATTGGGAGAAGAAAACACACAAAAGCAAAGGATGGAGGTAAAGGAGAGGGAGTGGGAAGGTTCTTCGTGTAGGGGCATGTTGTTGAAGTCCAGAAAGTCAGAAGGTTGACCAGCCTGGGTCTTTTCACAAAATGGAGGCCACAGGAGGAAGCTACCAGTTGGAGAATGGAACCAGTATAGCAGAAGAATGTTCCAGGGTGACCAGATTCCTGGTAACAGGGGCTTATGGATTTTCCAAGGTACAGGAATTATTATAAAAGTACCATAAAAATGCTAAGAAGTTGAACTTAAGTATAGAGGCAGTGTGATGTACTACATAGCTCATATAAGCTCTGAGAATCCTTATCTCCATTTGTACCCCGAAAGACAAATCTCTCCTTCAAGATTCTAGAGATACCCTAAAAAGTTGGGGGGAGTGGTTCTCTAATGCCATTGACTCTACTGGTGTGCTTTACCCCAAGATTAACATTTGAGAATCAATTTTGTCAGGCAGCTTTAAGTTGCTTTGAGAAAGGAGTCGTAGTAAGAACAGTAGATATAAAACCTAGCCCTAAAATTCTGTGTTACACTTTCTCACGAGCACTTATAGAGTCCAAGGGAAGGTGGTGCTCGAGCTAAGGGAGCTCATATGGCAAAGGGGTAACTCACACCTCCTAGTTGCTGGAATTTGTTTTCTGCCATTTGTGGGCTGCTCAAGTTCCCCTTTAAGCACAATGAATCTGTATCCAGTTTGTCCTTGGTTCCTAATATAGACACTGCCATCACTTGATCCAGGGATACTGCTGAGATGCTCATGGGAGGATGGGAAGTTCAGTATCCTCCAGACCCTTTGAAATGTGTTAATTTTTCCTCAGTCCAAAATCAGCAAGAGATCTGTCCAAGGTTGAAGGTGAGAAGGTGAGAAGTCTCTTCCCTACCACTCCCTCTCCTCCTTTCCCCAATGGCTCTTCCTCAGGGCTCTGCTAGAAAGCAACACTTATTTGTTTTTAAAGTGATTCCCATCTCAGTTCACTTGATAATTTGTTGATAATCCCAAGGGAATTTTATAGATAACACCAAGGCGGTTTCCTTGACCAGTTGAAACTGACTTCATAAATGGTTTCATTTTTCTTCATCAAATGGCTTTCAAAGACTGCCCATTTGGTCTAAAGCCTGTGATTGATTAAGATGTGTTTTCATGTAGTTAAAGTATAAAGACTAGAAAGCGAACTGGACAAAGTCAGAAGGCCTGGTTTCCATCCCAATCTCTGATACTTAATGGCTGTGTGACCATGGTCAAGTTATATGACCTCTCTGAACCTCTGTTTCTTCATTTGTAAAGTATGCTATTGTTTCCTTTACTTCTGCACCTCAAGAATCATCAGATCTTTCCATATGACTTGCAGCTTAAACCTTCATGTGTTGTATGGCTTTAGAATGCGAGCTCCTTGAGAACTTTTTTTTTTTTTTGCATCCCCAGTACTTTGTAGTAAAAACAAACTTGTTTCCTTCCTTTGTCCCTTCCTTCCTTTCCTTCCTACCACCTACCTTATATGGTTATGGGAGGAAAATACTTTATAAGCTCTAAGTTACTATAGAACTGTGAGTTGTTTTGTGGAGAATGAAACTACAAAATGTCGTGCTGTATAAGGTAAAATATGATAAGATTTTTTGATAAGCCTCCCAAGAAATCAATCATAATGGTACATTTTGTTTCAGAAAAATACTTTAATGCAGAGAAGTTCATCACTTAAAAATCATTTCTTTCTAGGATAGACAGAATTGTCTTTTATTTTAAGATAAATTATCATTATCTTTTAATTGTATTAGCCTCAATATGAGCCAGTGTTATTAATACATTAAGTCTGGCTGATTATTTGAAACAAATTAGAGAACAGTTATGTTTTCCTGATGTTTCAGATGCCCCTACTGAGTATGGGATTTGGAGACACCGAATCTGTGTTGAGATCTTAATTCTGCTTCTTGATAGCAGTGTGACCATGGGCAGCTCTATGAACTGTTTGTTCATCTAGTAAGTGAGTGTAGAAACCATGGGATCTCACTCCTAAAATTTTTTCAAGGATCAAATGAGATGATAAAATGTGTAAAATGCTCTCCAAACATTAAAGTGCTTTAAAGGATAAATGTCATTATATTGTATATTAAAACAGTAAAGTATAAATGTCAGTTACTATTGTTGTCACTGTACCTTTCTAGATCTCAGTTTTCTCATATGCATAATGAGGGGGTTGGCCTAGATCAGGGGTTATTAAATTTTTTTGTGTGTGTGTGTCATGGACCATTTTAGTAGTACGGCAAAGCCTATAGACCCCTTTTCAGAATCAGATTTTTAAATGGTAAATTCTTAAAAGATAGAATATATCAGATTACAAAGGAAACCAATTATATTGAATACAGTAATCAAAATATATAAAAATATACAGTATATAAAAACATATAAAAAAGTTTATAGACCCTAGGTAAAGAAACCCTGGTCTCGATGATCTCTCAATCCCTTGCAGTTTTAAGTACTATGATTCTGTTTCCAGAACTACCATAGCTACAGATATGTAGTGTGTTCTGATTATGAAAAAGTGTAACAGTATGACTATCTCAAAGCAAAAAACTTGCCATAAGTGTGGTAATCACATCTTAAATAAAGAGGATGCACAGCAGGAATTCTATCCTGAGGACAGACTTGCTTGGAAAGAGAGACTCAATATTTGTTAATTAATTAATTGCAATAATCTAGGGAGGTGGTTGGGCAGCTAGCTCACTTAGTGGATAGAGTGCTGGAGTCAGGAAGACTTATCTTCCTGAGTTCAAATGTGACCTCAGACACTTGTTAGCTCTGTGACCCTGGGCAACTCTCTTAACCCCGTTTGCCTCAGTTCTTCATCTATAAAATGAGATGGAGAAGGAGATGGCAGACCACTCTAGTATCTTTGCCAAAAAAAAAGAACCCACTGAACAACAACAGTAAGGTGGTAGAAAAGATTAATATATTTAGTTGGGGAGGAAGAAAAGTCACATACCAGCTAACGAACCTCTGAGAATTTGGAAGATTTATCTCAGAGATCTATGAAGACTTACTTAGTTTATTGACACTCAATTTTTTAAGCTTAAGTAAGGATTGTAATTTCTTTACTCAAGGCTGTATTCCAAATGCTTGATTTCACTGTGTAATTGGGAAATTATACTCATACAGAAATAGCATTTTAGGATGTAAGTGGAAGATTTAAGAGCAGATGATCTATATTTTGATCAATGTCAAGGCCTCTTCTTCTCTTAGGAATTAAGTACCTAACTGATCAAAAAAAATCAACTTAATAGTTTTGAGTAACAGTTTTCTAAACAAGGTTGTGTTTAATGTTTTTTATTGACATTTTTAGAGTCAAGGAGGCAAGATATAAGCAACTTCTGATTATGCATAGGCAGATTATGCATATGCATTCTGAGCCATGCCCTGGTACTAAGCTACCTGGTTATCAGCCTGATCAGATTTTTGGCATCTTTGCCCAGTTTTGACTCGTCTAGGTAGAAGGTATCTCTGCCATGATGCCTCTTCTCTGTAGTTGGGGTTTTTACTGTCTTGGCCCCAGTTTAGTTTGCTTGAACGGCAGCAGTATCAGGGCAGTGGCTTAGCTCTCTGCAGCAAATTGATGGGTATAGGGAATGGGGGTCAATGAAGAATTCAGCTCTATGTCATAGGATTTGCTTTTGAACCTCTGGCCCAGAAAAAATCTCTGGGATTACATTGAGAAGGCTCTTTTGGGGTGGTTTCTTGTAAGTCATTTGTTGTCTTGTAGGGAAAGAAAAAATTGTCAAAGTTCCCAAAATCCTCCAGTCAAAAATGTGTATGTACATACAGAGACTGCTTGCTACAAGGGTAAATCTGAGGACTCTCATTCCCCGCCCCTACTCTGATCTCCTTCACAGGGTTTCCTCTGGGTATATCATAGTATATCTTGTGTCTTGGTCTATGGAAGATGTTGGCAAAAGGGCCTTCATCTTTCATGCGAGCACCCAGACTGACATAATATCAATACAGGACAGGCTTTATTTCACCCAACAGAAAACACAGCCTGTAAAATACCTGTATCCAAGCTCATGCACACATGGAACCCCTTTGTGTTGGACTTCCATCTTACCCCCAGGGGACTTTAAAATCCTCCAGACTTCTAGTAGTTTGGTAGTAGTCCTAATTTTGTTGGTGTTCCTTCGAAAGGGAAAAAAACAGATGCAGTCTGCCTAGGTCACAGCCCTAGGGGCAGGGTCTGGGTTTGCTTTTCCTTATCATAGCTCTGCCTCTTGTAGTTCCTCACCTGCATCTCCTGCTTGGTCCAGGTATTGTGCAGGAACATCTATAAGGGAGGCTCGGTCCCCAAATTCCCCCATTTGTCCAGGAGCTCCCCTGTTGCTCATTGTTGCCAAATGTTTGGCCTTCTGGTTTCTGTTCTCCTAGGATCTGGGGGAACTGAAGTAACTACACAGGCTGTGCCTTCTAGGATTACATCCCTGTAGCCCTTTTTCTCTCTACTTCTCTTGGTTTTGTGTATATTTTCCCTTTTTCAAGGCCAGACGCTCGTGCTCAGGTGTATGACTAACTACAACTCACCAAGTCATCCTCAAATACAGTATTAGTAGTGATATTTAGTGCACGCATGCAGGGGTGTGTGTGTGTGTGTGTGTGTGTGTATTTATGAGGAGTAAGGGAGAACAGAGACTATCTCTGATCAAATTAAGGAGTTTTCTTGGAACTCAGTAACAAACTGAAATTCTTCCATCAATTGAAGTATAAAGCTCTGACTGGCTCAGGATTAGTCATGTTTCTGGTGGCCTTCAAAAGGCAGCTGCACTAAGAAGTCAGGCAAGAAAAGAGTTAGCAATGGAGGAAGAGTCCCTCTTTTGAGGACCTGATTTTCTCTCTTGGATAGTGCAGCAAGTACAGAGTGGATTTCTCTTGTCTTTACTTTTCCTTCTCCTCCTCACTCTCCCCAGTAATGAATCTTGATGCAGAAGCATAGGGAAGTGTGTAGTGGAGTATTGTTCAGCTACATAAAGGCAGCCTAGTGTTTGGGGCCAAGATCCTCTCCTTGGAAGATAGGAGGCTGCCTCACTGACACTCCAAGGGAGCAGAACAAGGGAGGCTTCTGCTGATTTCCTGGGAAAGGGTTCTAGAAGCTCCTTCTAGAAAAAATCATCCCAAAACTCTAGGTCAGGATTTCAGCAGAGTTAGAAGCTGGAGGCAGTAATGACTATCAGTTAAACAGACCATTTATTAAGTGCCAGCTGTATGCTAGGCACTGGGGATAGGATTACAAAAAAATGGAACAGTCCCTACTCACAATGAGGTTATATTCCAATTGTGGAAACAACAGGCACACGTATAAGATTGTATAAAGAGGATAAATACAAATAAGTGCAAGATAATTGGGGAAGGAGAGTAATTGCATTTGGAGGGATCAAGAAAGACTTCATGTAGAGGATGGTGCTTAGCTGAACCTTGGAGGAAGAGAGGTTTCTGTTAGGTGGAGGTAAGGAAGGACTGCCCTGTAGCATGGTAGATGGCCAATGTAAAGGTCATAAATGGACTTAGGAGATGGAGTGTCATGTGTAGAGAACAAAGAAAATACCAGTTTGTCTGAATCACGGAGCATGGAAGGTGGAGGCAGTGTTCAGTAATACTGGGGAAATAGGTTGGGGGCAGGTTATAATGGACTTTAAAAATCAAACAGACTTTCTATTTGATCCTTCAGGCCACCAGAGTTATTGGCTAGAGTGACATGGTTAGATCTGTGCTTATGGAAAATCACTTTGGCAGTAGTTTAGAGATTGGATTAGGGGAGCAGGATACCAATTATGAGATCAATGCAGTAATCTAGTCTAAAGATGATGAGAGGCTGAATAAAAGCGGGGACTTTGTAAGTAGAGAGAAGGGGTCAGATATAAGACTGTGGCAGTAAAAATGGAAAATTTGGCAACTGATCGTCTATGTGCAATTGAGGATAACATTGAGGATATAACCTGGGAGACTAGAATTTGGAAGAGAGATGGAATTGGGGAGAACGCTAATGAGTTCTGTCTTGAGTATGAGATGTCTCTGGGATATCCAGTTTGAAATGTCCACTAGGTAATTGGTGAATTGTTACTGAAGCTGGGATTGAGACTGTAGCTATAGATCCATGAGATGTCTGCAGAAAGATGACAAACCCCTGGAAAATGATGAGGTCATTAAGTGAGAGTGTGTAGAGAAGTGAAGAGGACCCAAGACAGAACCTTAGGGAACATCTATAGTAGGGGACGTGATATTGATGAAGAGTCAGGAAAAGAGATAGAGAAACAGCAGGGAGATAGGGAGGAGGAGAACTGGGAAAGAATTGTGTCATGAAACCCCAGGGAAGAGAAAGCAATTGGCCTTCAATTGTGTCAACTGCAGTATATGAAAGAGGATGAAAACTGAGAAAAGACCATCAGATAAGGCTGTTAAGAAATTTTGAAAGAGCCATTTCAGTTGAGTGATGAATTTGGAGGCCAGATTGCAAAGGATTGAATAGAGAGTGAGAGGAGAAGACATTTTTTCTAGGAGCTGCGGTAAGAAGAGGAAGAGATATATAGAATGGTAGCTTGAGGGCATTGCAGGGTTTAGTGAAGGTGTTTTAAGGATGGGAGAAATTTGGGTATGTTTGAATGAAGTAGGGAAGGATCCAGTCCATACAGTAGGGTTGAAGTTTTGAAAGGAGGGGGCGATTGAAGATGTGACCTGCTGGAAAAGAGGGGAGGGGAGTGATAGACTCTCTTCGTCAGAGATTAGAGGAAAGGCAGAGAGGAGCTGATTTCAAGGAGTTTTAAGGTGAAAAGAATGGCACAAGAAGGATCTCACATCAAATGGCCTCAATTTTCTCAGTAAAGTAAGAGGTAAAGGCCTTAACTGAGAGATCAGACAGAAAGGTGTAGGAGGATTACGGAAAGAAGAAAAGGTTTGGAATAGCTTTTGTGGGGGTGAGTTAGGGAATCAATTAGGAAGAAGTAAAAGGATTGCCTTGCTACAATGAGGGCCCAAATGAGGTTGCATAGCATGAATTTATACTGTATGTAGTTGGCTTGGTTATGTAACTTCCTCCCAGCTCTGCCAAGCAGAACGTGAGTAGGAGTGGAGGAGGTAGATGGTGGGAATAATTCAGGGCTGAGATTTAGCAAGAGATGAGTGGTGATAGAACAAGGGGGTGAGGGATTTGGGAGCAGTCTATGTGCCACTGGATTGGCCACATGCAAACAGTGAATCAGCATCTAGTGGAAACTGAGCAGAAGCAGTGTCAAGACATCAAGCCATCCGGTAGCATCAGAAACAGCTGTGAGTTGCCTTGGACACATGGCTTCCTTCCTTGTATGCCTCTCTACCTGTGAAGCAAATGGGTTCTCTCTCTTCCTCCTTACATGGTATATATTTGTGGGAGCGTGTACTGTAGGTTTATGGAGATTTTCTTTTTTATTTTACTGTTTTTAGTATTCTGTTTTTTAAGCAAATTATCTAATGAGCTAATTGTGTTATCTACCTGACTAAAGATAAGACAAAACACACCAGTGGGGACTCATGAGTTATAGTTTTAGAAGCGGAGACTCAAAGGAAAGCTTTAACCTGTGAGAGTCTTCCCCAGGAGGCGCTATTATAAATTTTGGGGGCAGTCTGAGAGTGCTGCATATACTTAAATACATGATGTCCTGAAAGTCTGAAGATTTTTGGGATACCCCTCTGTGCTCTTTTCATTTACGCTTTTTTTTTTGGAGGGGGGAAGGCAGGGCAATTGGGGTTAAGTGACTTGCCCAAGGTCGCACAACTAGTGTGTCAAGTGTCTGAGGCCAGATTTGAACACAGGTACTCCTGAATCCAGGGCTGGTGCTCTACTCACTGTGCCACCTAGCTGCTCCTTATTTAAGTTTTAATAGCTTAAAATTGCACTCCCGTTTTGGGGCATCCTCTACGTAGAGAGACATCATATCTGTGAATCCATACCAGAATGAGATCCTCGTCAGTAGGTAGCTGTTAGCAGTAACCAGGCGCCGGGATAATTCTTGCTTGGCTGCCTCCAGCAGCTGAAGAGAATCTACTTGCCAGGCCAGCTCCTCTTCTTAAAAGAAGTCTAGGGTCTAGCCCATGTGTTTTACCATTCAATGTTTTCTGCAACTTTAATGACCATTAATTCTCCAGCTTAAGTCACATTGATTCTTGACTTTCTATTGTCCCTGGAGTTTAGATATCCCCAATATATCTATGCCTTTAATTACCTACCACTCTTTTCTGCTTTCATGGCTAGACTTTTGGTCTGGCTTCCACTGTCACTTCCCTTCTCCCCACCCCAATTATACCAGGTGACAAGAGTATTTTGCAGGGTTTTTTTGGAAAGGAAAATGTTCATATTTAGAAATAAATGTACCTGGACAAGGTAAATATAATTACAGATAGAAGAAAACTACTCAGTTCTAGCTTGGTGGCAAGAAAGGTTCCTAACAAATCCTTAAAGTTCTCTAGGTTTAGCTTGGCCTTTGATGAAAGTCTTACCTGTCTTCATCGGGTTCCCTCCCAGCTCTAGGAGAGAACCACCTTCCTTAGAATGATCTTCAAGAACATTATTGGCCTATTCTTTAAAGGTCATCCTTCCCTTTTATAATTTTAGGCTGATTCTCAGCCACTGGGGCTATAGAGGGATGTGTGCTACAAACGATTATGCTCCTTCCATATTCCTCTTGTTATCTAAACTAACTCTGACCCTTCCACATTCCCCAAAGGAGGGGGCACAGCTCTGTAATTCAGCCAAACTCATGACATCCCCTGTCCTTAGAGGGTCAAAGCTCCTATCCTTGGTAGATAGATGTTAATGATATAACCCAGTGCTTTCTTTCCTGGGTATGCGTGATTAAAAAATATTAGCTAACGTTTGTATAAGACTTTCAGATCTGCAAAGCACATACGTTATTGCATTTGATCCTCTCAACAATCCCTTGAGATAGGTGCTAATTGTAATTATCTTCATTTTGCAGATGAGGAAACTTGGGGTCACAGAGTCATTAAGTGATTCACTCAGGATCACACAGCTAAGTGTCTGAGGCAGGATTTGAATTCAGATCTTCCTAATTTCAAGGCCAGCTCTCCATCCATTGCACCATCTCGCTGACTCTAGAGGCCACTAAGAGACTGAAGATGCTGAAACTAATAGCTCTATGACCCCAAATTTGCTTAACCTCACCATGCCCTTTTCATTTTAAGTAATAGGAAAAAAAAAGATTATGAAGGTTTCAGTAATTTCTTTGAAATTTTAAGCATTGCTTGAACTTGTTAGCTGCTAAGGAGAAATATCTAGTTCTTTGGGACCCTATTTGGAGTTTTCTTGTCAGTAACACTGGAGTGGTTTGCCATTTCCTCCTCCTGTTCATTTTAGAGATGAGGAAACTGAGGCAGACAGGGTAAAGTGACTTGCCCAGGTTCACACAGCTCTAGTAAGTGTCTGAGGTCACATTTGAACGCAGGAAGAGGAGTCTTCTGACTCCAGGCCCAGCACTCTCTGCACTGCATTGCCCAGCTGCCCTTAATACATAACATAACAGATACTGGACTTTAATTATTATGCTGTTCTTTTGAATGGAATTCAGTACGCTCAGGGTCTCTCTCAGTCTACATGCAAAAGAAAGGACCCTATATTAAGATAATTTTTACCTTCAGGATGGTTTCATGGCAGGATTCCCCAGGATAGCACGATATGAAAGATCCTAAGTTTTTGATATTCATTTTGCCATGGGATTTACAGTCTTTGAAAATTTTTATAAACTTTAATTTTTGTAGTGGTGAGATTTCCTTTCTAATAAAATAGATACTGCTTAGCCTTTCAGAAGGAAGAGAAAAACATGGAAAAAGAGGCAGGAAGAAAAGATATTTTCCTTCAGGTCTTTTTCTAATCCCCAATAATTCTTAGCATTTTTGTTAGTTTTCTAAAACATTTTCCTTCTATTACTAAGTCTCAAAGCTTTTCTCTTAGCTGGTAAGTGAAGATCCTAGATTTTATCTTTTGGAGAATAATGGGTAATAGAGTTGTTGACTTAGAATTTGACCTTCACCCAGAGGCTAATATGAAAAATGCTTATTGTTCACATTGTTTGATGGTTATGGTTATTTAACTGAATTCATTTTCATCTCAGCCTGTAAATATAATTTAGTACATGCCTGTAAATTTAATTTAGTATATGTTTTAAAAGAGTGTATAGTCTGATTCATAACATAAATTATTTTCAGAAATTTCAATGTCTTAGAAAATTGATTAATTCATAGAACTGAATTCAGTATGTACTCCATTTTTAAAAACAAATTTTATTTTCATGTCTGAATTTTCTTCCCTCCCTTCATTCCCTCTCCCACCCAGTTAGAAGGCAAGGAAGACTAGTTATACATGTGAAGTCATGCAAAACGTATGTCCACATTAGCTGTGTTGCAAAAGGAAAAAAAAAGGAAGAAAAATAAACTGAATGAAAATATGCTTCAATCTGCGTCCAGAATTCATCACTTCTTTTTTCTGTATATATTTTATTTAATATTTCAGTTTTCAACATTGATTTCCACAAGATTTTGAGTTACAAATTTTCTCCCCATTTCTACCCTCGCCCCCATTCCAAGATGGCATATATTCTGATTTCCTTGTTCCCCTGTCAGCCTTCCCCTCTTTCACCCCATTCCCCCTCCCCCCCATCCACTGTCCCCTTACTTTCTTGTGGAGCAGGATAGATTTCTATGCCCCATTCCTTATATACCTTGTTTCCCAGCTGCATGCAAAAAATTTTTAAAAATTTTTTTTAAGCATCTGCTTTTAAAACTTTGAGTTCCAAATTCTCTCCCCTCTTCCCTTCCCACCCACCCTTCCTAAGAAGGCAAGCAATTCAACATAGATCACACATGAATCATTGTGCAAAACACTTCCACAATGTTCCTGTTATGAAAGGCTAACTATATTTCCTTCCATCCTATCCTGTCCCCCGTTATTCAGTTTTCTCCCTTGACCCTTTCCTTTTTTAGATGTGTTTGTTTTTTATTACCTCCTCCCCCATCTTCCCTCCCTTCTATCATCCACCCTTTTTTATCCCCTTCCCCTTACTTTCCTGTGGAGTAAGATACCCAATTGAGTGTGTATGTT
Source organism: Trichosurus vulpecula (assembly GCF_011100635.1). Classification (NCBI taxonomy): domain Eukaryota; kingdom Metazoa; phylum Chordata; class Mammalia; order Diprotodontia; family Phalangeridae; genus Trichosurus; species Trichosurus vulpecula. Next base: position 178,837,410 of record NC_050574.1, read on the forward strand.
ATTCCCTCCTCAAGTTGAATCTGATGAGAGTAAGATTTGCTCATTCCCCCTCACCTGCCCCCTCTTCCCTTCCTACGGAACTGCTTTTTCTTGCCACTTTTATGTGAGATAATTTACCCCATTGTATCTCTCCCTTTCTCCCTCTATCAATATATTCCTCTCTCACCCCTTAAATTTATTTCATTTTTTAGATATCATCCCTTCATGTTCAACTCATCCTGTGCCCTCTGTCTATATTCCCTTCAACTCCCCTAATACTGAGAAAGGTCTCCTGATTTACACACTTCATCTTTCCATGTAGGAATGTAAACATAACAGTTCAACTTTACTAAGTCCTGTATGAATTCTCTTTCTTGTTTACCTTTCATGCTTCTCTTTATTCTTCTATTTGAAAGTCAGATTTGCTATTCAGCTCTGGTTTTTCATTGAGAAACTTGAAGGTCCTCTTTTTTATTGAAAATCCATATTTTGCCTTGAAGCATTATACTCAGTTTTGCTGGGTAGGTGATTCTTGGTTTTAATCCTAGCTCCTTTGACCTCTGGAATATCATATTCCAAGCCTTCCAATCCCTTAATGTAGAAGCTGCTAGATCTTGTGTTATTCTGATTGTGTTTCCACAATATTCAAATTGTTTCTTTCTGGCAGCTTGCAGTATGTTTTCCTTGATCTGGAAACTCTGGAATTTGGTGACAATATTCCTAGGAGTTTTCTTTTTGGGATCTTTTTTAAGAGGTGATCAGTGGATTCTTTCAATTTTTATTTTACCCTCTGGTTCTAGAATATCAGGGCAGTTTTCCTTGATAATTTCTTGAAAGATGATATCTAGGCTCTTTTTTGATCATGGCTTTCAGGTAGTCCAGTAATTTTAAAATTATCTCTCCTGGATCTATTCTCCATGTCAGTGGTTTTTCCAGTGAGATATTTCACATTGTCTTCCACTTTTTCATTCCTTTGGTTCTGTTTTATAATATCTTGATTTCTCATAAAGTCACTAACTTCCACTTGCTCCAATCTACTTTTTAAGGTAGTATTTTCTTCAGTGGTCTTTTGGACCTCCTTTTTCATTTGGCTCATTCTGCCTTTCAAGGCATTCTTCTCCTCATTGGCTTTTTGGAGCTCTTTTGCCGTTTGGGTTAATCTATTCTTTAAAGTGTTATTTTCTTCAGTATTTTTGGGGGTCTCCTTTAGCAAGTCATTGACTTGTTTTTCATGGTTTTCTTGCATCACTCTCATTTCTCTTCCCAATTTTTCCTCTACTTCTCTTACTTGCTTTTCCATATGCTTTTTAGCTCTTCCATGGCATGAGCCTAATTCATATCTTTTTTGGAGGCTTTTGATGTAAGCTCTTTGACTTTGTTGACTTCTTCTGGCTGTATGTTTTGGTCTTCTTTGTCACCAAAAAAGGAATCTAGAGTTTGGGTTTAAGTCTGCATGTGAGTCTGAGTTTGTTTTGACTGCCCGTTCATGCTCCCAGCCAACTACTTGACCCTTGAGCTTTTTGTCAGGATGTGAGTGCTTGTAGAGTACAGAGTACTTTGTCCCAAGCTTTAGGGTCCAAGCACTGCTGTTTTCAGAGCTACTTCTACTCCACCGTCACCCCAGGCTCTGTCACAGCAGCATTCCTTCTTCCCCAAGAGCTGCCAACCAGGAACACAATTCAGATCCAAGCAGAGCACAGCAAGAGAATCTGTCTTTGTGTCTACAAAGCATTCCTTGCATTCCCGCTCTGATCTGTTGCTAGATTCCTCCCACCTTGTTAGCCAGGGACTCAGGAAGCCGCTGATGTTGGCTCTCTGGAGGCAGCCTCAGGAGCTTCCTGCTACCTCCAACGCTGCATGATCTCCTCCACCCCCAGAGACTGCTCTGAACTCGATCCCGCAGTTTCCCCCTAACCTGCTCTTTGGCGTTTGTGGGTTGAGAAGTCTGGTAACTGCTACACCTCACTAATTCAGGGCACTACAGCCTGTTCTGCCTGGCTCCTAGTCTGGTTGGTCCGGGCGCGGCCCACGCTTGGCTCTGCTCCTCTCCACTCCCAGCATGGTGCAATAGACCTTACCTGGTGACCATCCAGGCTGTCCTGGGCTGGCGCACTGCTTCCCTTTGCTATTTCTTGGGTTCTGCCGTTCTAGAATTTGTTCAGAGCCATTTTTATAATTGTTTGGAGGGAGCTTTAGGCAAGTCTCTGCTTTCCTGCTGCCATCTTGGCTCCACCCCTCCCCCTGCCTTTTTAAAAAGAAATCTTTCTGTGATACAGACTTAGTAGTGGTAGTATTGGATCAAAGGGGATGCATAGTTTTCTAGCCTTTTGGGTGTAGTTCCAAATTATTCTCCAGAATTGTTGAATCCATTGACAACTCCAACAACAGTGCCCTAGTGTTTCCCACATCTCCTCCAACATTTATTGTTTTCCTTTTCTGTCATATTAGCCAATCTCATAGGTGTGAAGTGGTACCTTAGATTGTTTTAATTTGCATTTCTGTATTAGTGATTTAGAGATAGGTTTGATTTCTCTTGAAAACTGTTCATATCTTTTGACCATTTATCAATTGTGGAATTGTATTCTTATAAATTTGACTCAGCTCTCTATATATTTGAGAAAAGCTGTAAACCGCACCCCCCAGCTTTCTGCTTTCTTTCTAATCTTGTTTGCATTGGTTTTGTTTGTGCAAACCCTTTTAAATTTATTATAAAAAAATTATCCTGATTTTTTTCATCTTGTAATGCTTTCTACCCTTTTTTGGTCATAAATTCTTCCCTTCTCCATTGATCTGATAGGTAAATTATTCCTCGCTCTTCCAATTTATTTCTGGTGTCACCCTTTATTTTTAAATCATGTAGCCATATGCTTTTCATTTCTTACAGCAGAATAATATTCCATCATAATCATACCATAATCATTCCATCATAATCATACCCCAACTGATGGTTATCCCCTCAGTTTCCAATTCTTTTCCACTACAAAGAGAGTTGCCAAAATATTTTTGTACATATTGTTTCTTTTCCTTTTTCTTTGATCTTTTTGGTGGTATGGACTTAGTCTTGGTATTGCTGGGTCAGTTTTATAGCCTTTTGGGTGTAATTCCAAATTGTTCTCCGGAATGCCTGGACCAGTTTACAGTTCTACCACCAGTACTCTAGTAACCCAATTTTCCTACAACCCTTCTAACATTTGTCATTTTCCTTTTCTGTCTTGTTAGCCAATCTGATGGGTATGAGGTGGTACTTCAAAACTGTTTTAATTCGCATTTCTCTAATAAGTAGAGAGTTAGCATTTTTTTCATATGCCTATAGATGGCTTTAATTTTTTTCTTGAAAAATGCCTGTTCATGTCCTTTGACCAATTTATCAATTGGCAAATGGCTCTCATAGTATTTATATGTGTGTGTCTGTGTGCGTGTGTCATGCACTTATGCATGAATGTATAATAAAAAATCTCAGAGAAAGATAATGAGAGCTAGCATCTATTGGCATGATCTAGGTTTTATTCTTACCACTTGTATGTGAATTTGAGTAAGCCACTCAGCTTCTCTGTGATTCTGGTGCCTTATTTTTAATATGGAAATATAAGACAACAAATGGAGTAAAGTATGCAAAATGTTCTGTGATTATAAACTTTTATACTTGCCTTGATCCCTGATGTCACATACGTGGGCACACCCACCATCCTTACATATTATGCCTCCTCAGGGTCAGATGGCTAGGATGTGTCAGAGGTGGGGCTTGAACAACCAGGTCTTCCTGATTCTGAATGCCAGCTCTGCAAGTTTTGGTTGGTCAGGTGCTTTGCTCCCAGTATATATGTTTCCATTGTCAACTGGTGAGAAAATTCTGGAAGATGGGATTATTATCAGCTGTGGGGAACAGGATGATTTCATGGAGGAGGCAGGATCTGAGCTGGGCCTTAAAGGAAAAGAAGGAGAAGGGAGTACATTCTGGCCATGCAGCCTGTGTGAATTCCCAGGGGATACACTGGAGGCAGGGAGACTAGTTATGATGCTTTCCCAATGGTCCAGATGAGAGGTGGCAATGAGAGGATGGATATGAGAGATATTGTCAAGAAAAAATCAACAGAACTTGGCCACTGATTTAATGTGGGTGATGAGTGAGAGAGTAAACACAAATGATGTTTTGAGCCTGAGTGACTGGGAGAAAGAGTGGTACTATCAACAGAAATAGGGAACCCTGGGGATAAGGCGGTGAAGTGAACTCATTTTTGGAATTGCTGAGTGTGAGCTATTAGAGGAATCCTACCAGAGGAAGATTTTTCATCTTTGTAGGGGCCAAGATGAAATTAAAGAAGGGATAGCACCTCCTCTTCTTCTCCCTCCAACAGCAGATAAGAATGATAAGAATGGATAATACATATTACAAAGTCAGAACTTTACAACTCTTTCTTTACTTGTCTGTATGTTTTTTCTATAAAGGAGAATGATCCTCAGCCTGAGAAAGAGAACAAAAATAGGTAATGGTTAGCTAAAACCTAAGACGACTGAGGTAAGAGAGCATCCTGCCTCTTCAATCAGTTCAACTCATCAAAGCCAGATTAATTTCCATTTAAAGTACCGAGAATACTAGTAAATGTAATTGCTCAGCTTCTTTGTGACTTGGGAAAGTCATAGAGAACATAAAAGAAAGATGGTGTTGGAAAAAGGCAACTATCCTAGTGTATCAGTAAGGCAATAAACACAACATCAACAATAATCATGAATACGCCTATGTATTTCTGTATCACAAAGTGTGAGAGACTCTACCTAAAGAAGGTACAAGAAGTATAACATTTATTCAGACACCAGATAAGCATATCCCATAACCAAATGTTCAGCACCAACAACCAGTTAGCTCACTGCATCATAACAGCAAGGAACCTAAAACACAGTATCACATCCTGGAGCCTTGCTTTCCCAAAACCTTTCAGACCTCCTGCTGGGGTCTTCCCAAAAACAAACTCACAGATAGCCACTAGCTATTACAGGTTCACTTTCTTTCCCTCAGCTCTAACTATCACTATGACCATTAACAGCCATAACTGCTTTCTCTGCATTTCCTGTGGCACATTTTCCTTTCCCTCTCAGCAAGGTCCTCCCACCACATGTGACTTAGGCTTCTTGTGATGTAAGCAAGTCACATGGCCTATTAAAGGGTGGGAAAGATCTTCAAATCTAAATTGCTATTACACCTAGTTAAAGAAAGAAAAAGAAATGCCATCTTCAGACTTTGTAGGTCAATGAGCTTGATTTGATTTCTGGCAATTTAAAGAACACATTTTTAAAGGGAAAGCTTGTGAACGTTAGAAAGGGAAATAGTAATCACTCAGCATGTACATGATTTTAATGAAGAATGATGCCAGACTAAAACTTTTTTCCTTTTTTTTTTTAAATAAGGTTTTTAGATTGGTAGAGCAGGGAAATCCTGTAGATTTTAGGGGTTCAGAGAATCATTTGATGAGATCTGTTATTTTCTCCTTAGGAACAAGATACAGAAATTCAGGTTAGATGATGAGTTGGATTTGGAACTGGTTAAATGTCTCAATCTAAAGAGTAGTTATTATTGATGTCAACTTGGTAAAGGTCTCCAGTACAGTGTCCCAGGGAACTGTGCTTGACATTTGTATCAGTGATTTGGATGAAGGCACAGGTGGTGCATCTATCCAATGTGTCAGTGATATGAAGTTCAGAGAGTTAGCTGATATATTGAAATGACAGAGTGAGGATCCACAAAGCTTGCAACATTAAAGTTATGTTAAATTCCATTCTATTATATCATTAGTCTTCCCTCTGATAAGTGAGTGGATGGATGTAGTTTATTCTTTCTAGAATTTGAATAGTGAAGAGAAAATAGACATAGGATAATATTAGCTATGTGACCTTATTAGCTATGTCACCCTGGGCAAGTCACTTAACCTCGTTTGCCTCAGTTTCCATATCTGTAAAATGAGCTGGAGAAGGAAAGGGCAAACCTCTCCAGTATCTTTGCCAAGAAAATACCAAAAATAGGGTCATGAAGAGTCAGACAAGACTGAAATGACAAATGACAAATAATTGATGAAATAAACCCTGAATATAGAGAAAAGTATACTCTAGCTCAGTGTCTCTGAGCAAGGCCCAGTATATCTACTCTTCAGGCAAAAGGATATTTATTTCAAATATGTAGCAAGAACCAAGTATAAACATTTTTCACAATACCTGGCCACTTACTCTCTCCTACACTACTTTGGTTTCTGGAAAAAACAGGCTCAGCCTAGCTCATTTCCTATATAGAGTGGTCTCAACAAATTCCTATCCAGAGGCAGCCTCCCTGCTCGATGAGTCCTTGCTTTGGGCTAGGGTTTTCAGGCTGTTGATGCAAGGCTACCTGCAGCCCTGTATTTGAGAAGGCCAGGAAGCTGAGGGAGGCTGCACTCCCTTTATGTCTTGGGAGTATTGATCATGTCTGCAGACCTGGAGCAGAATGCTGTGATGCTGAGGGGCCCTCCAGATCTTTTGAACTCATGGGTTCATAGGGTCAGCTCCCTTCACTGGTTACTGTGAGCTGTCCCAAGAACATTGAGGCAAAGAACAAATGGCCTAAGCTGAGGCCAGTAGGCTATTTTGAATGCTTCCATAGTCAGAGAGCCTCATCTTCGCCTAATAGTCAGCCAAGCAGAACAAGTAACAGAATGTCTATGTCTGCTCCACTCTCTCTCCAAGGTACTTCCATTCCATCTCATCCTGATTTTCCCAGAAGCCAAATCTCTAGCTTCCTCCATAGTGAAAGACACTATCTGAGGCTTTCTGCTAATATGCTGAATCCTCGTTATAGCATAAATGCAGTAGTCAACCTTGGCAAATCGTCTTCTGAGCCTGGAGCAAAGGACTTGAGAAAAGGCTTTTAGGAGTGGAGGAAGGAACTCTTGATTTATGGTCCTAATCTGAGCAATGTCATGATATAGTAGAAAGATTACTGGCTCTGGAGTCAAGAGGACCTTGGTTCAAATCCTGCTGTTTGATGTTGGGCATCGCTTAACCTCTCAGGACCTTCATTTATAAAATGGGGGACTGGACTAGATGACCTTTGAGGTGTCTTCTAGCTTTGTCTATGACCCTTCTGATTCTTGAAGTTATCTATTATGTATCTTCTTTTTTCCATGCTAAACTTCCCTAGTTACTGTGATCTTCTGACACGATTTCAAATCTTGGATCTGCCATTTATTATTGCTAATTAGTGTGACCTTGGGCAAGTCTTCTCATCTTCCTGTGCCGTAGTAACCTCAACTGTAAAATTAGGGTGTCTAGAATCAAGGGTCTTGAAGGTCCTTCTCATTTTTGAATCTGTTATTTTAGGATTATCAGCAAAATAGGAGTCATTTACTGAGGATTGTGAGTGATTGTTGGGTAGCTGGAGACGTGAACAGAAAGAAGGTTCGGAACAGCCATTTGGGGAGTCTATCAGAGATAATTGTACTTTTTCTAGAGCTACTCTCCCAACTCCCACTCACACTGTTGATATAAGTCAGGTCCCCAGAGCAAGGCTGGCTTTTGTGTTTCCTTTTATGGTTGGAGGGGTAACCCTAAGAGGTTGGGGGTGGTGTATTTTGTAGTACACACAGCTCCTGAATCTCCACTGGTGTGCTTCCTGCCGTAATTCTAGGTTCAGTATCAGTTAACCAGACCTAATTACCTTTTTTTCTAATTACCTTTTAGAAAGGCATATTTTACTATGGCAGTATATTTGGTACAATACATCCCCCCAAAAGTCTGTGATACAGTGTCACATCAGTACATGCTAGAGCCCTGGGGAAAGTGGGCTTAAGCATAGTTAGCACAGGTGGCAAAAGATAACTCATAGCTCCTAGAAATCCTTTTGCTAGAGTCTTCCTTTTAGATATGGGGTCACCTCTCTCAGAGAAGCTCTTGGTGGAACTTTGAATCTGCATCCAATCTGTTCTTGTTTCTTAATTCAAACATTGCTGGAAATTGATCCAGGGACACAGCTAGAAGATGGGAAATCCTTAGGACTGTGAAGTTCACGAGGAGGGGGTTGGATAATGAGCCAGAAGCCTAAGGCTGTCCTGCCCTCCCCCCACATTCTTTCTCTGGAGTTTAGCCGGAATGTTCCCCTCAGTTTATTGTAATTTCTCCTGGGTTCTGAACTAGCTCCTGATTTTATTCAGGCCCCATATGGAGTTATTGAGTTTGCTCATCAATTAAAAATATTTTGTACCTAGTCTAGAACTGATAATTGATTTTCTCTTGGTAAAGGTATGAAGGCACAGATTTTATTACATCCTTTAGATGTGCTGGGAGTAATTTGAATGCTTTATTTAATTGACCCCTAGTCCTATATTAAGATTTGGAAGGCACCTCAAACCTGCCTAGTCCCCTCTTGGCTCTTCTTCTGACTTTTTGGGCTTGTCTGTTGTGCCTCAGAAACTGTCTCACCCTGAAATATCCCTTAGTCAAGCAGGCCCCCTTTCTCCCACTGGGGAATTTCTCCTCAGGGCTCAGTTTGAGGGAGTGGAAGCCAGACAACCTCAGTTCTCCTCCTGGCTTTGCTTCTGATTTTCTAGAGCTTCAATACTGTGCCTCCCTGGCAGGTTTATGCCCTTTCCCCTTTCTCCCCTCCACTTCTGTTCCCTTTTGTGTACTGCCTTCCCCCATTAGGATGTAAGCTCTTTGAGGGAGACTGCCTTTTTACTTGTATTCGTATCCCCGACTTAGCTCTTGGCTCTGTGCTTGGTATATAGTAAGCCCTTAGTAAATGCTTTCAACTCATACCCGACCAGCAATTCCATATACAGTGTTGCTGACTAGGAGCCATTCATTATCTACTTTCAGATATCCTGTAAGGAGAACCTACTACCCCTAGAGCAGGAATTCTCAACTTGTGATCTACAGGTCTCCAACAAGTTCATGGAGAGATTTCAGAGAAGTCTGTGAACTTGGGTGGGGAAAATTTTTATATCTTTATTTTCATTGTTAACTGGAATTTAGCGTTTCTTTCAATAATTTAATAATATGATTCTGAGAATGGGTTCATAGATTTCACCAGACTGCCGAAGGGGTAGATGACACAAAAGATGTTAAACCTCTGCTCTCTAGAGAATAGCTTTTGTATAGCTATATTAGGAAGTTTTTCCTCACCTCACACCAAAACTATCCCTTTGCAACTTCTACTCACTGCTTTTAGTCATTCTGTCTTGGGTCAAAGGGAACATTTGTCTTTCACATGATGGCCCTTCACATACTCAAAGGCCGCTGTTAATGTGCCTTCTGGACCTTTCTGTACCTATAGTCCTCTTCTCCATATTAAATCTCCCTCCCATGTTCTTTCTACTAATCCTCATATGCGGATGTTTTTTAGTCTTATCTTCATTATATTTCCTGTCTTCCTGTTATTTTCTTGTCTATTTTCTTCTTGAAACAGAGTGCCCAGAACCCAACACAGTATTTCAGATGTAGTCTGACAGTTTCTCAGCCCAGTGTCTTCCCTCCTGTTCAGTTAGGGGCCCATGATAAAATACCCTGGTTTTCCTTCTGTTCTGTCCGTCCAAGATGCTACTGTTTAGTGGATCATTGGACAGTGTTTTCTTCATTGTATCATCTGCTATAAGAATTTTTCTAACTTTAATGTATGGAATGTATGGAAGACATATTAAGAAAAACCTCTAAGGTTGCAGTTTATTCTGCTGAGTCAGTTAAAAAAATTAGCAAACAAGCACAGTTGGATCTTGTATAAGGTCTGTCAAAAGTTTTAGTGTTGGTTTAAGCTGTTAACACTTGAGCACTGCATAGTCTGTCTGAAGATATCTGTCTGTATCTGTCTGTGAAGAAGTGGTCTGTAGAAAATTGCCTACAAAAGCCTTCTTGCTTAATACTTTTGATATATCTATAGACCTTCTCATAAAGTCTTTACTAAGATGAGAAAGAAGGTAAATAGGTTGGTAGACTTCTGCTGTATTGTTTTCCACATATGAACACCAACTATAATTTGCACAGAACTGGAAGAGATCTTAACTTAGTTTTTATCCCATTTGTGTCTGTATATCTGTATAGGTATTCCATAGACACATATATCTTGGGCTTTTTGTTTTTCTACAGTAATAGTGGATAGGGAGAGGGCAGGCTCAACTGCAGAAGTCCTGGGGTTCAGGTCCCTGTGGATACATACTGGTTGTGTCTCCCTGGGCAAATCACTAGTGCTCTCAATTCTGTAAGTTTCATAGTTGATGATGATCTGCATTTTTAGATGGAGTTTGAATGAGTTTTTCAAACTGAGTATACTTTTTGATTACTATTAGTTTCTAGTGTTGTCACTGTAGATTCATTCAATTTTCTTCTCCTGATTCAGACCTTTAATTCCTTATTTAGTCCCTCCAAAATAAACTGTTTTGTGAAAGCCAGGTTCTAGGACAACATAGTGAAGAAGAGAAGGAAGAAATTTGTGGTTTCTCCCATAGAACTCTCCTTTTAATTAATAAGTGTAATTTAGCAAAACAAATCCACACATTGTCTATACATGAAACTGAGTACCTCATTCTGTCTGTCTAGTTCACTACATCTCTGAGAGGTAGGTAGTGATGCTTCATCATCACTTTTTTGAAGTTATTATTGATTAGATTTCTCAAGTCTTTAAAAAACTTATGTTGTTTCATTTCAGTTAAGTATTTTTCTCCCAACTTTGTGGCCTCTCCTTCCCTTCCCCCTTCCCCAAGTGTTTTGATATTGTTTTCCTTTACATTGTCATGGTCATTATGTAAATTGTTTTCTTGGTTTTATGTATTTCACTCTTAATTGGGTCATACTACTTCTCAAGTTATCTCTGAATTGTTCATATTTGTCATTTTCTTACTGTATAATACTATTCTTTTTTTTTGTTTGTTTTTTGGCAGGGCAATTGGGGTTAAGTGACTTGCCCAAGGTCACACAGCTAGTGTGTGAAGTGTCTGAGGCCCAATTTGAACTCAGGTCCTCCTGACTCCAGGGCCGGTGCTCTACTCACTGTGCCACCTATCTGCCCCATGTGCAATACTATTCTGATAAATTCATATGCAACAATTTATGCATCAATTTCCCATATTGGTGGGCACTTGCTTTATTTCTAGCTATTTGTTACTACATACATGCTGCTATTAATATTTCTACGTCTATACTTCCTTGGGTACGTACATGCCTTGTAGTTCTGTCTCTGGGTCAAGGGCTACGTACAGTTTTGTGATAACTTTTTGGTATAATTCCAAATGATTTTCTGGAATAGGCCAGTTTACAGCTCACGCAACAGAATGTTAATGTGCCTTTCTTTTGACAGCTTTTTCAACATTTACTATTTTTGCCTTTTGTCATCATTACCTATCTAAAGAGTATAAAGTCAAACTTCAGATTTGTTTTATTTTGCATTTTTCATATTAGTGACTTGGAACATTCTTTCATATATTTGATATCTTGTTCATAATACAAAAATTTTAAAAATGAATGTTAAATGCGAAAGAGACGCACATGTACAAAAATATTCATAGCAGCTCTTTTTGTGGTGGCAAAGAACTGGAAATTGAGGGAACCCCATCAATTGTGGAATGGCTGAACAAGCAGTGGTGTATGGATGCAATGGAATACTATTGTCTTATAAGAAATGATGAGTAAACTTCAGAAAAACCTAGAAAGACATATATGAACTGATGCTGAGTGAGCGAAGCAGAACCAGAACATTATACACAGTTATAGCCACATTGTATGAATGTGAAAATATTTTTAATGTAAAGGTATATGTAGAGCCTATATTGGATTGCATGTGGTCTTGGGGAGGGGGGCAGCGAAGGGAGGGGGAGAAAATTTGTAACTCAAAATTTTGTGGAACTGAATGTTGTAAACTAAAAATAAATAAATTTTAAAAAATGAATGTTAAATTTTTTTTACATGTAATTGGGAAATATTTAACAAAATAAACAGATATTTATTAAGAACAAAAGAAAACTGTTCAAATCCTTTGGCCCCTTATCTGTTGAAAATGACTCTTGGTCTTACATTTTTGTGTCAATTCCCCACGTGTCTTAGATGTTGGACCTTTATCAAATATATATGTTATGAAGTGTTTTTCCCTCAGTTAATTGCTTCTCTTCTAATTTTACCTTTTCAATTTCATGTAATCAGTATTGCTCATTTTGATTTCTGTGATCACTTCTTTCCATTTCGTTAATAACTCTCCCCATAGCCATAGCGGAACCAAACTACTTCCATTTTTCTCTAATTTTTATAATGCAACTTTTCTTACTTAGATCATCTATTCCTTTAGAGCTTATCTTGGACCGTGGATTAAGATGCTGATATAAACCTAATTTCTGCCAGCAGTTTTTGAGAATGTATGTTTAGAAGGAAAACTGTGTTAGAGAAATAGTTCAGATTCCCTACCCATTTTGTGGTGTTTGTGTCTTTTTTTTTAATCAGATGTATAGAAATATGCCTCCAGACTCTATTCCCCTTTAATTGATCTTTCTTCTGACAGGTATTCCTTACGTATGGATCTAATCATGTTTGGGAGGGAATAAGGATACATTGGAGGGCTTTTAGCAACCAAAGGTCAGACTGGACTGCACAATCTGGCATCCAGTGACCTTTCTCATCTTACTTCATACTGTTTCACAGCCCTCGCTTTTCTAGTCCTTTACTCTCCTGTTTTTGTGCCTTTTTTTAATCTTTTGTCTGTTTTAGCCCCATCTTTAACTCTGGTGCCACGTCTTCTACAAGGCTTAATGACTGCCTATCACCCACCGAGGTAGAGGGAAGTGCTATGTTTTTCCTTAAATCCTTCCTAGCAGTTTGCTTGGACCTCCCATTTATACTTACCATATTGTTCCTTACATAATCTGTGGCCTAGCTCCTCCCATTCTAAACTTATGTGGACTGAATTCAATCTCTGGGGCTGCCTATATAGATCTTTGGCTTTTGCTCTCACGCAGTGTCTCCCCTGGCAACCTCAGAATTTGGTTCATTTTATTTCCACTGAGTGTCTCCCTAGGGAACAGCAGATACAGCTCTGTAAGGTGCTCCGTATGAGTCTGTCTAGATACGGCTTGCAAGGAGGCCTGAATAGCTATCTTCAGGGTCTCCTCTGCCTGTTTTTCTTCAAGGAGGACTTTGTTTCCTGCCAGGCTTGGAGCAAGAGATTGAGAACTCGAGGCTGGCCACTTTGAAGTAGCATCATAGAATTATATCTCTTTGCCCCTATAAATATAATTAGTTTAGGGAAATAATGTACAGCTTCAGCCACTCTCCTGATTCGCTCTCTCTGCCCCGTACTAAATCTAAAGGCTTGACTCCCTTCCTGCCAAATACCAGATACACAAAGACTATCACACATAATGAATAGAGAATAAACACAGTTATTCAAGCTGATAGCAAATAGAAATCAGAGAAGCTATACACAGATATACCAGATAATACACACAGCGGAGGAGCTTTCCCGCTGGGAGCAAGACATGTCAACCAAAATAGACTTCCAAATTTCGCTCATGGGGAAATTCCCCCAAATCTCTAGCGTGGCAAAATGTGTCTTCTACGTGACAGCTTCTTCCTTGAGTCTCTTTATCTGTCTAGGGACCTCTCAGTCAATTAACGTTTATTAAGTGCCTATTATTTACCAGCCACTGGGCAGGTAGGTGGCACAGTGGATAGAGGGCCTGGAGTCAGGAAGACTCAGCTTCCTGGGTTCAAGTGTGACCTCAGACACATATGAGCTGTGTGACCCTGGGCAAGTCACTTAACCCTGTCTACCCAAGTTTCCTCATCTATAAAATTAACTGGAAAAGGAAATGGCAAATCACTCCAGTATGTTTTCCATGAAGACCCCGAGTGGGGTCACGAAGAGTTGGACACAACTGAAAAATAATACCCTCAAGGAGTTTACAATCTGATAGATTCTGTCCTGGAACTTTGTGTGTTCTCTTTCAAAGTTGAAAGCCTGAAGCCCAAAGATCTCTCCCCTCACCAACTTTACCCCTCAGGAAAATGAGGAGTGATAAATAAATATTCTTTACCAATGAGCTACAAATAGGTCACAGTTTACATCCAGGTCTCTACAGGAATAAAAAGGGCCTTTATCTACCATGCAAGGACTTGGCTAACAATACACCATTTGATATAGGACAACATTGATTTTACCTCATAGAAAGAATGTAGAATTAAGGACCCACAGTAGCCCATTAGTATTTGAGGCACCTCTCATTCCCTCTTTGGTTTGTCCTACCTTTCCCACAGGAACCACCTATATATAGTGCAGTAATCCAGACTCTTATTACCGTGTTGTGATTGAGACTCAGAATGGAAATGATCTCTCTCCGTGCTATGAACCCATACTTCCTTAGAGAGTCATAGAATTCTCTAGATTGACTGCTTCCTGAAGGTTTTCACAACTGTTGTTTTTCACCCCAAGAAGTTTTACTTTTGGTGTTGCTAGTATCAACTCTTATTTCTCCTGTACCTGTAGAGTCTGCATAGTTCCTGACCCTGAGTACAGGGCATAATTCATGTACCTAGTAGGCATTTAAAAAATGCGTGTTAATTGATTCTTTCACTTAATGTTTGGGGCCCTTGGTGCTCTCTTGAGCTGTGTTCTTGTCTGTCTTCTCTTTTAGGTACTTGGAACTTTTATATTGTTGGGGAAATCCCCCCTCTCCTCTTTCTGACTGGCTGGTCCAGCAACTGTCACCACCCCATTGCTGCTCTGGACTGTTTCTGTCTCTTAGGCCTCGTAAATCCAGGAGCTCCTTGACCATTTTCCCACTGTTCTTCATGACCACCATCTTTGGAGCTGGGGGATTCCCTGGAAGCAGAGCACACAGTGTACACTCGTATACTTCTGTTTGCTTCCCCATTCTTTGCTTCTCTGGGAGACTTGTCGACTTCCCTTTATAGACCCAAGTCCAAGGGTTCCCCTCACATCTTCAGTGTCTGAAATTCAATTATGTGTCATAATTCAGTCAATACCAGAGGAAATCAGGAGGTTTCTTCAAAGGCAGAAGAACAAAGGCACCACCTTTCAACTTTGTCAAATGGACCAAATTCATTCATCAGGATGTCCTCAGTCACATTGCCTATCTATACCTTGTATGTGAGGTGTCTTAGGGCTATCCCTGGTCATGCCACATGTATGTGTGTATGTGTGTGTGTATACATATACACACACACATATATATACACACATTTATCTGTGTTCATATACGTATATGTAGATACACACATATACACATGAGTATGTACATACATGCATCATGATCAGGCATACATACATGCATGCATACATACACACATGCATACATGTTATTGGTGTATATATTCCTCTCATATTAGATTGCGCGTTCTTTCACAGTGGAGTGTTCATTAGTCAGTCAGTATTTATTAAATACTTACTATGTACCAGCTAATGTGACAGTACAAAGAGTGAAACATTCTTACTTAGAGCTAGCTAGAGTCAGCTAGGTGATGCAGTGGCTAGAGTGAGGGACCTGGAGTCAGGAAGATCTGATTTCAAATTGTGCTTTAGATGGTAGCTTTGTGAATATGATCAGGTTAGCCTCTGTCTAACTCAGTTTCCCCATCTCTAAATTGGGGATAATAACAGGGTTGTTGTGGGGACAAAATGAGATAATATTTGTAAAGTGCTTTGCAAGCCTTAACATGCTATTAGCTATTACTTTAATGAACTTACATTCTAATTGAGATGAGTACATATAAATATATATGTATAGCACAGCTAAAGTTAATAAGTACACATACATACACAAAGTAGTTAAATACAAGGTATAGTGGGAGGAAGGGCACTAGTATTTGGGGTGATTAGGAAAGGCTTCAGGCAGAAAATGGTACCTGAATTGCAAATTAAAAGAAAAGAGGGACTCTGAGGGGGAAGTAAGAAGGGAGTGTATTCTAGCTATGGAGGGCAACCAGTGCAGAGAGAGGGAGAGACAGGGGGCTAGGTGTTGTGATTGAGGAACAGAGGGAAAAAGCTAATTTTACTAGATTTTAGAGTGTAGGAAGGGGAAACAAGTCTTCACTGAGGTTAGAAAGATATGTTAGGGTAAGGTTTTGTAGGATGTTAAATGCTGAACATACGTATATGTGTATATGTTTCTACAATCCGGCTAGCAACTGTTGTAGGGGTGTAAGACCAACCCAAGCCCAACAAGAAGAACGCTACCAGCATGCTGCAAAAGCACAGGTTCTTTTGATCTGCTTAACTAAGGAAAGCTACGTGAAGGGGTTGACAAGCTTACTTTAATTCAGCGTACAAATATCATTCACTTAGTTCAGGGGAAAAAGCCAGCATCCTGAACTTCAGAATAAATACAAACAAATTACAAACATCAACAGACAGACCTTGTCTGATTCAAATCCCAATACATAGTTACCAGAGTTTAACAAAGTCTCAGCATCCAGGTTACAAGCTGGAGGGCCCTTAGCTACAGCTGCCCAGAGTCTCTGCATCAACACCATCTCAAGTGAGAGCCCTGCACAAAGGGCTCTGTCTTCTCTTCTTATAGGATTTCAGATGTCATCAAACATCATCTGAATGACCAGAACTTAGGCTCCTATGATTGGCTCTTGAGTTAGCCCCTCCCCTTAGGACCCTGGGACATTCACATCCACATAGGTTAGGTTAACACCTAATAGGGGTTTGGGCCTGGGGCTTAGCCCTTAGTAAGACTCAATGAAATACACTGAATTATTCAAAGGAAACAAAAGCCAAACTCTTCAAGGGCACTTGTTGAACTAAGTGCTAAGAGCCCATTTTGCTTACCAACACATATACTTGATCCTAGAGGAATATGAAGCCATTGGAGTTGGTTGAGGAGTATATGGTCAGATCTGGGTTTAAGGAAAATTACTTTTCATATCTATTTTTGCATCCCTATTCCATAGCCCAGTGCCTTGCATGTGCTAAATGCTTGTTTGTTGGCCGAACATGATTAATTTTAATGGTTGAATAATTTTGTGGGGTTTTCTCCTTTTATCCTAGATTGGGCGAATTTTCTAGTCTCTTCTTTATTGGGTCCAGATCTGTGTATTGGTTTCCTAGTGATGCATTCTTAGAGAATTAGGTGAAATATTATTCTCACTTGCAAATCCCTGTATGCTCACTTATGAATTACAAGTATGTATGCTGCTGCAGAGTCTACTTATTTCTGCCTTTTCAATTTTAATTTTGACTTTTTGGAAGTTAAATATGGTTTAGGTTCTATCTGTAATATTTTAGTTTTTTTCGAACACCATCAAAGCAATTAGGAAAAGCAAGTGAGCTCTTGGTTTCCAAAAGATTAAGCTTTTGAATATTATTAGTATAGTTGGAAGACAGTTACTTTAGTCACATGTTTTAAGTATATATACCTTTGGTGCATGCTATAAAATTTCCTTGTGGTATTGAGCATTTCATTTTCCTTTTTGTAAAATGTAAGTAGTATTTTATTTTTTTCCAATTACATGTAAAGATAATTTTCAGCATTCATTTTTTTATAAGATTTTAAATTCCAAATTTTTCTCTCCCTCCCTATCCTTCCCCCTCTCCAAGACAGCAAGCAGTCTGATATAGGTTATACATATGCAGTCATGCTAAATACCCACATCAGTCATGTTGTAAAAGAAGAAAAAATGAAAGGAAAAAGAAAATGAAAAAAACCTCAAAGAAAGTGAAAATACTATGCTTCTATCTGCATTCAGATTCCATTTCTTTCTTTGGGTGTGTATAGCATTTTCCATCATGAGTGTTTTGGGATTGTCTTAGATCATTGTATTGCTGAGAAGTCTGTCATAGTTGATCTTTGCATAATGTTGCTGTTACTGTGTACAGTGTTCACCTGGTTCTGCTCACTTTACTCAGCATCAGTGCATATAAGTCTTTGCAGTATTTTCTGAAATCTGCCCAGCATTTCATTTTCAAATTATACACACACACACACACACACAAATATATACACACACATATATACATATAGATGTCGGTGTGTATCTATGGATATATGTAGTAGGTATTTGCAGGTTTACTTTACTTTTAATGGGAAAATATGGAATAAAGATTTTGAAAAAGCATAATGAGCATTCCTAAGATCAAGTTTCTATGATTTTTCTGTATCATAGGTATACCACTTGGTATGCTCTTGTAATGGGCTTCATATAAAATTCAGTGATGGGCTCATATAAAATTTAAAGTAACTAAATTTGATATTGAACATCATATGAAAATATTCCTTTTTTTTTTCTGGTGCGTTTTTCCTAGGCTTCCTGATGACATGTCTGCTTTCAGGATTATAATAAAAGGTATTCATGGGCAAATAGAACTGGACCTTATTTCCTTTATCCTTTTCAAGTTAAATAGTATATTATTTCCTTTTACTATTCCAGTCTTTGACTGTGGTAAGGAAGCCTGAGAGTGAGAGAAGTAGAAGAGAGCTTTAAATTACATGCTTAAAACCCAGTAGCATATGGTAGCTGACTCTAAGGTACCTATTCAGATCTTTGAGAAATTCAATTCCAAATGTTTTCTTATCAGACCCTCTCGCTCTAAATTCAGTGGATTGCTGGCTATTACCAACTAAGGGTGGTGTCGTTTTCTACACTCCTTATAATCTCGGTTCAACTTTGGCTTAATTTATTTATTCACTTCAAGTAATGAGGTTGGGGTGCTTTAGGGAACTTTAATGGTGACTGGTGACATTAGGTTTATCAGAACAGAAGTGTAGCAAGTATATCAGTTTCAATAACATGGTATGGAAAGAATTTTAGGCTTGAATGCAACTATGGAATAAAATCATCTTTAAAAAGAATCCTATTGAGAATATTGCAGTGAATTATTAGTAAAAGTTTATTTTGATAATTCAATTAAATTCAGTAAACATTTATTAAGCAAATACTATGTACTAGGCACAGTGCTAAGTGTTTGGGATGAAAAAAACAAACCAGTTCTTTGAGGAGCTCACAATCTCATGGTGAATGGTGGTAGAACACGCAAACAAATGTATATATCAAGCACGGACAAATAGAAAATAATTAAACAGAAGACACAGAATTAAAAGGGGTTGGGGAAGGCTTTCCTAGGAAGTGACATTTTAATTGGGACTTCAAGGAAGCTATAAGGTCAGTAGAGCAGAGGAGGGAAAGCATTCCTGGCACCGGGGGTAGCCAGGGATGATACTCATAGCCAAGAGATGGAGAGTCTTGTTGGTGAATCAGCCAGGAGGCCAGTGTCCCTGGATTGAAGAGTATACCTTAGGGAAGTAAGGTCTAAGAAGAGTGGAAAGGTGGGGCTAGGTTATGAAAGGCTCTGATAACAGCTAATAATAGTATTAGCCAACAGTTATATAGCTTTAGGGTTTGCAAAGTTCTTTTACAAAATGTTAGCTCACTTGATCCCTGTAAAGTGAGTGCAATTATTATGCCCCTTTTAGAGGTGAAGAAATGAAAGTTGAGAGAAGTGACTTGCCCAGGGTCACACAAGTGGTGCTTGTTTTATTTAAAAAAAAGGAACGGGGGGGGGGGCGGCGTTGTTCACACTCAGGACCTTAAATCCCAGGTAGAAGGACTTGTTCAGTTTTTTCCCCAGTATGACTAACCAGCCTAGCATAATTTGATTCAAGAAATCTTCAATTTCTACCAAATTGCTCTCTCTAAATTGAATATATTAGGAAAGCTTGTGCATCAGTCTTGCAGCGCCCTTCACGGATGATTAACTTCATTAAAAACTTCGTGCTCTCGCGGCTTCGAGTCGGGGCGTTCAGTCGCCGGGGCGCTCCAGCACCCGCGATTAGACAAGACAATGCTAAGCTTGCAGGCGGGCGAGCGGCCTCCTCGGCCTCTCCTCGCCTGCCCAGCCTTCATTTCCAGCCCCCGTGCTCCTGCTCGGGCCGGGCTGCGGCGCCCTCGCGGGCGCTTCTCCCGCAGGGCACGCTGGAGCTTCGGAAATGGTGCGCCACCATTCCGGCGGCATCAGACGGATACAGGGAGAGGAATTCTTGGGGCCTCAGGCAGCCCGAGGCCCGGGGGCGGGCAGAGAGGGCTCCTGGGTACGCGTCGTGCCCAGGGGGCCTGGTGGCCGCCCCGCCCCCCGGCTGTGGAGGACTCTAGAGGCTGGAGCTCTAGCCAACCTTGGACGACCAGAAAGGGTGGAAGGCTGTTGAGACGGCCGCCTGAGGATGGGGGAGGAGGAGGAGGCGAGGAGGCTGCAGGAGCGGAGGGAGGGGCACCGTCTTGTGACAAACCGAGGGGAAAGCTCCAACCCCTCCAACAAGCGGGAGTCCAGGCTCCAGGGGAGTCCGCAGCTTCCTCCATTTTGGTTGATGGAGGCGGGGAGGAGCGCCTTGATCTCTCACCTCCCTCTCCAACCCCTTTTGCTTCCTCTATCCCCTCATCAACATATGCTGGAGGCAGGGGATGCCCCCACGGTCAAACGACCGGTCCAGGCTGGGGCTTAGCAGGGGGAAGTGGCTTTAGCCCCACTGGGTTTGGTTTTGAATTGGTCCCAAGTTCCCACAGCAGCTTCCGACAAAATGGAGGACGGCGTCTCCTCCTCCTGCAGCCATGACAAGGGGGGGAAGGGAAGGGGGGGGTATTCCCCATGGGGGGGGAGAAGAGGGTTAGAAAGAGTGAGGCTCCCCTTCCCTCAAGAGGCTTTAAGAGTTTTACCCTATCCCTGCCCTTTAGCCTGGCACCCCAATGTCAGCTCCTGTCCACTTCTTGCCCCTTCTCCAGGGGCGTGAGGGATACTAGAGTCGGGGTGGGGAAGAGGGTTTGGGGGCATCTGGGCTGTTGGTGTCTTTCCCCAGTTATTCCTGTAGGGAGAGTTCTTTAGCTGCTGCAGTTGCTGCATAAGATTGAGTGCCCAGGCCTGGGTGAAGAGAGAATGGCCCTTTAGTCCCATTCCCATCTGCCATAGTTTCTACTTTTACCCGCCTGTGCCCCTAGGTAGCAACCACTGGCTGGTGGTAGTGGGCAACCAAATTCACATTTGCCATAACCAGAAAGATCCAGCGGGGGGTTGGGGTGGGGAGGGAAAGAGGATGGGGGAGGGGGTTTGGGGGAAAGGGGGAGGAGTGCAAGGGGGGGACGGTGGGTGTGGCCAAAGTTTGACGGACAACCCTTCAGACCACCCTGCGAAGGCGGGACGGTGAAAGATAATCCTGCTGGCCAATCGACACGTTCTAAACACCCCCGCCCGTGCCTCCCGGCAGCCAGTCCGCGTCTGGGTAGGCGGAGCCTCGTGGGGCTCGGTTGTGCCGCCTCCTCCTCCTCCTCGCCAGCGCTTAGCCCGGGACTGGACCGAGTGGAGTTGTGCGTGTTACCGAAGGGGGGGGTGGGGCGGGGGAGGGGAGGTTCGTTCCGTGGAGCCGCAGCCAGAACCGGGTGAGGATTATCCCCCACTCTTTCCCCAGCTCGGTCCGCTGATGGTGGGGGTGGCTGGGGGCAGCACTGCCTCCGGAGGAGGCGACTGGGGAGGCGGAGACGGGTGAGCCACCGAAGGAGCCTCCCACCTCCTCGGGCTTCTTACCCCGTAGTGCGGCGCAGCAGCCGTGCAGGGCCTCGGGGGCAGCCCCGGGCTCCCTCCCTCCCCTCGGGTCCGAGGCCCTTTTCGGCGCAGCTCAGCCCGGCCCGCTGGGCCGTGAGGCGGAGCGAGGGGGCAGGGCCGGGGCGCCGGTGGGGAGACGAGGCCGCGGAGGGGGCAGCCCCGCGGGCTTGGCAGTCGGGGCGTTCGGAGGCCGGGGTATTTTTCCTTTCCGTCTCGGTTTCTGAGGGGGGAGGCGCCGCTGAGGGAGCTGGAGGGAGGCGGCGGCGGTGAGGACCGGAATGCCCCCCCCCGCCTCGGGCGGGCTATCGCCGCCGCTTGTTTTCCCCGAGTTATTGGGGGGTTGCCCCCTTTCCCCCCGGAGAGCCCGGTCGTCGGCCCCCCGCCGTCCCAGGCGCTGCCCTGCGACGCTTCTGCGTCTCCCGTATTGTTTGCTTGGGTCTCTAATGGCGGACGGGGAGGTAGCGCTGCCGGCCGCCGACTGCAGGGGGGGCCAACCCCGGGCCCGGGGCAACTGCTGGGGGCAGATGGGGAGATCGGGGGCTGGCGGTGACGTGATCTGTTCGGGAGTGCGGTGCGAACGTCTGGATTCGTGGAAGGGGAGGCCGGCAGGGTCCGCTTCGGAAGGAACATCCTCTCCCTCCTGGCGTCGAGGCTCTCGCTTCCCCCTCCCTGAGGAGAGGGCGCGGATGCGTGCTGGCCGATGTCGCCTCTCTAAACCTGGTCCGGGTGCAGGGGCGGGGTGGGGGCGGCCCCTCGGGGCTCTGAGGGGAGGAAATGAGGCCAGACCTCCACCACCCCCTCCCCCGGGGTGGGGGGACGCGGGGTTGGGACGCGGCCTGATTGGGGCCACTTGATTGTCGTTCAAATCTCTTCTCTTTTTCCTAGGACCAAGAATCCTTTCCAGCCCCATCTGGTGCAGCTTTGGCCGAAACTACGGAGGAGAATCCCCCATTGTGAGTCCTTTTCTCGTTATTTGTCTCCTTTAGCGGGCCTAGCCCCGGGGTGGGGGGGGGATGTTAAACCTCTGGGATTCGCCGCCGGCCTCTGTTGTCTTGAGGAGGAGGAGCCTTTGCTCGGGTGGCAGCTGCCCCCGGGGCCAAGACCCAGGACTGGCTGGGAAGGCGGCAGGGGTGGGCGCTGTGTCGCGGCCGCCACAAACGCGTCTCCTGCGGCCGCGAAAGCCGCCCGAGCTCCCCGACGACGGGCTGCAGCTGCTCACGTTACCGGGGGAGGCGGCACCGGGAGGGCACTTTGCTGGTGCCCCCTAGAGTCTGCGGGTGGGAACCCGAGCAGACCCGAGAGGCGATGCGGAGATGTCTTCGGCATCTCTCCCACCCGAGAGGTGGGGAAAATGAAAACCAATCTGTTATTTGGTGTCCGGTTTGTTTAAAAGGTGGATGTCTTAATCGTCGAATGCGTGATGAGATGCTTCTCAAAGCTTCGAGTTTGGGTACCAAGGGCTTCGGTTGTTTCAGTCCGAGTGTTTAAATGCTGAACAGGCTGATGCCCCTTTTTTGCCTTGGTTTCCTAAGTCTCGGGATTTAATGTTAGATGTATTTTTCTCTATTGATTATTAAATGAGAATTAGAATTTAATGGTTGTAATTTGTTGTTGTATATGAAACTTTACTTTTTTCCCCCCTGTTCTTCAAAACTAAGATGATAAAGTAGTTTAGTGACAAAAGTTAATACTGTGCCTCACGATAATGTATTTTGGGAACCCGTGGAATTTTGTTTAATCGGGATTTATAGGACTCTCGCTAGGGGCGCTGCATCAGTTTTTCAGGTTTTTGCATAAATACGCAGTAAACACCAAATGCTCAAGAAAAGTTAATCACATCCGATCCAAATCCACTGAGTTTGGTATGTTAAAGAGTAGTATTTCTGAGAATGGGAGAATGTATAATTGCATTTAAAAGTGGAAAAAAATTACTTGTGTGAAATATAGCTTCCAAACTAATCTAGCAGTTTTTAAAGAAGGTAGTGATCTGATTTTCTTGTCCTTTCTTTGAAATTAAAAGGAATATAAATACTTTATAAAATATTAGATTTAATAATAAATTCTTCTCAATAGGTGAACCTGTTAATATAAAAATTATAGATACAGAACTAAGCTTCCCACCTTGTTCCTTTTCATCACCTTTTTTTGATGTGACATTGGATCATAACTACTTAAAGGTGGTTAGTGTTCAGATATTTTTCCCATGTGTTTCCCATCTTATAGTTACTTGAAAATGGGAAGGGAAGGACAGATGGACATTATTTAATTGTGATACTGAACAAAAATGAAGAGCTATTTTAATAGATCTTTGAAAGAGGAATGAAAATTTATTTTTTGTGCCTTTGCCATGATGAGTTTTATCTTAATGGGGGTGGTGGCATAAATATAGACAAACATTATAGTAACTAACATTTAAGGTTTACCTAGTGCTTTATATAGGATGTCTCATTTGATCTTACAAGAACTCTGTGAGATAGATGCTGTTTTGATATTCCTGTTTTACAGATGAAGAAACTGAGTTTCAGAGGTTCAGTGAGTTTCCCAGGGACAAACAGCTCTTTTCTGAATTGAGATTTATAGTCAGGTCTTCCTCACTCCCAAGTCTGTCTGTCTTCCATCATACTTTATAGCTAAGAGGTTCCCCAACTTATTAGGCCTACTGGCCCCTTTTCAAAAAAAAAATAATTCTCAGCACCCCTGGAAATCTCCTTTCTTTAACCTTTTGAACAGTTTTTTTTTAAAATTTGTGTCATTTAAAAAATACAATTTAAAAAAATATGCATCTTAATTTTGATAGTTTATTGTAAATTTATGAGTTTTTTCCTGCATTGAAATTTTGATGATGCAAGAGTACCATAAACGTCATTACCTGCGCATATTCCTACTGATATATGCTGGACTTCCCAGCAATGCCCCTCAGGCTGACCTGCCAGCACTTGTTTGTTAAGACCTGTGGGCCGACTTGACCACTGATTGGTTACAGCTTGCATTTTTTATGTTTGTTTGGAAAATAGCTGATGAAAACATATGAATGGTTTTTCAAAAATTTTCTTCTTTTAACTCATGCTTCCACTGCCCCTTTATTTTTATTCAATGCCGCCCCCCCCCCCCCCCCCCCCCCCGTGGTCCCCTTTGATTCTTCCAGTGGGGCCCCCCCAACAGATGGTATCACCCACTTTGGGAACCTCTGAATCTAACTGTTTATTTGGAATGAATGATTTTTTTTGTAGTAGATTTGCCTTTAAGATTTTACTTAAGCTAATGTGAAATTTTTCTTTTTTCAACCATTTAAAAATTTTAGGTTAATTGCCTTGAATAATCAACAAAGTAACTAATTGACTTTATTAAGAAATTGGAATAACTTCTAATAAATGGTTTCCCTTTTTTGTATTCTTTAGAGAGGGGTGGGTATACCCATAAATGATATGAAGTTAGTTTGAGTACAGGAAGCAAGCAGCAAATGATGTAACTTGGACTTATGGGTACTTCTAGTCTAGCTTTCTTTCCCTTGGATTGTCCTGCCTCCCCATCTTTAAAGGAATTTTCCTTGATGGGCCTACCTGGAAGTTATTTCTATTTCATTTGATCCTCTAGCTTTTTGTACTTTTCATTAGGTACTTTAAAACATTCAAATTTGGTTTTGGTGTGTATTTTTATTAAAACTCCTACTAGTCAGTGCCTTCAGGGCAGAGATTCAGTGTTTTGTAGTTACCTCAAGTCATAATGAGACATTGCACTACTAGTCACTTAGTAAATGTTGAATGATACCAGAAAGCCGAGTAATTTAAACTAATGTTCTAATGTAAAAGCATTTCAGTTTAGACCAGAATTACTTTCTATATAATTATTGTCTTTAACTTTTACATTCTTTTATTCAGGTTGATGTGTTTTCTTATAGTTCTATGTGGGCATGGAATCCTAGGAGTTTAGCGCTTCAAGAGACATTTGAGACTTAGGGTAATTCCCTCTGTTTGCAGAGAAGGAAACAGGCTCAGGTCAGTGAAATAGTACTCATGGACATTTAGCGGCAGAGTTAAGGCTAACATAGATATCCTGATGGTCAGTCTACCACCTGTTCTATTATGCTAGGCTGTCTCCTATAACGTAAATGTCTTAATTTAAAAAAAACAAAATGGAACCTCTAGTTGTCCCCATGAAATGACCATTTACTGAAAATTGAAAGTAAAGCTTACAAAGAACATAGAGATTTGAATTTAAATTTCAATTAATGAAAGGTACAGAAAGAATCTTTGTCCTGGAATAGAATGTAGTAAGAAGCAAATTCTTAAGACGTGTGAATGGTTTGATTTTTCCAAGACTGGGTTCATTATTAATGATAGTGGAAGGTTGAGATTGTTGCATATTTCTTTTTGTGGACTGGGTTAAATTTCCGTATGTGAGTGTTTGTGTTAAAATATTTCTGAGAGTAATTTTAAATTATTTAAGCTGTTGGGATGATCTGGTACATGTCAACATACCGCCTTATTTATATCATTACTGAGGTTTTTTCCCCCCGGAGATCTGTGAAGGTTTGCCAAAATGTAAAAGAATTTAGTTCATTCCATTTGGAATGACTTTCTTTAGAGCAAAGGTCTTAACCATTTTTGTGTCATTGACTTTTTTGGCAGACTAGTGAAGTCTATAGATTCCTCATAATAATGTTTTAAATGCAAAAAATAAAATGCATAGGGCTGCAGAGGAAAGTATATTGAAATGTAGTTAAAATACGTTTTAAAAAGTTAATGGCCCACAGATTAAGAACCCATTTTTAGGTCTACATTTTGTCTTTGTTTTCTTAATTGGCTCCAGGTATAAGTTTGCCTAAAAATTTTTGTACTTGAAGTATTTTGTGTTGCATGAAAATATGAAATTGTAAAATGAATATTTCAAGCAAGTTCTACAATAGTGTTCTAATGTAAATGAGTGCTAATAGTATAATCTTACTGGATAGGGTAGGTTGAGTTAATTTGACTTTTTTCTTTTTAGCAGGTGGAAGAGAGATTAGCATATCCACTTGTCCCAGTGGCTTTTTTTAAGTATTCTCTAATCATATTTGCATTGGTTAGGAAAAATATTTTAAGTATCTGGGTCAGGTACCAGGTATCTTGATTAAAAATCATGGAGCTACTGATCTAAAACAGATTTTTTTTCTTTTGTGTGGGCCAATTAACTTAGAAGAGAAAAGTTTGAGGAACTACAAAATGAGACTAATTTATATGTAAGGCTGAGGAAATTCTTACTATTTTATATCCTCATATTGACTATAGCCTGCCAGGGCCTTTCTGTCTTGGTCCACTAGCTTACCTTCTTTTAAATGTATTCTATAAGGTATAGATTCTCTGTTGTATTTCTCTCCTTTGACCAATAACAAAATGTATGCATTTGTGAGATGCCGGGGCACAGTGATGTAGTAGAACAGTTTTCTTTTCTTAAAAGTAAATCAGATTCTCAAGATGGAAGAAGCAGTTAATCTAGTCTGACCACACATTAGCTAATGTATGAATCCCCTTCAGTATCCACAAGTTGATTTGTTTCTAGCTCGAACATATTTAGTACTAAAGGTTACCTATAATGTTTTCAGATATCTCTCTATCTGTTAGGAGGGTCTGAAATTGAGCCTGGATCTGCTGGTCACTTCTTAGGCTCTAATAATAGAAGTAAAAGGAAATAATCAGTTTGTATTCTTTGTCAGACTATGTCAGCAATATTGTGCTCAATTTGGGAACTAACCTAGGAGATACTAACCTAGAGCACCTCCAGAGGAGGGTAGAAAATAGGCAAGAAGTTAACAAAATTGGACTTCATAGTGTGGTATTAGTTGGAGGTGTTGAAGCAAAGGCTGTGTACCTAAACCACTTGGTGGGTATAAAGGAAGGAATATGCGTTTTAGATTGGGCCAGATGGCCTGCAAGGTCATTTTAACTCTGGGAGTTTGACCTTTGTGAGGGCCGATCAGTTTTTAACTATTCTGCTGAACTTAATCACGAATACATTACTTTCCTCTCATTTAAGGATTGGGCAAGTGTCTATGGCTTAGTTTGTTTAGTCACTATTATATAAAACAACTCAATGTATTTTTGGTTTTAATGTCATCTGCCCCAGAATAGCACTTGTATATTGACCTAATCTCTAGTTCTCTAATGTTTATTATCCTTTAGCATTTCTAATAAACATTTCAACTCATTGGTACAGGGATAGGATGTAAATTTTAAAAATCAAGATTTCTTTAAAAACAAAATTTTATTTGTATCTTTTTTACATTGTCAAAATTTCTCCCAGTATCTCTTCCTTCTCTCTCTCAGAGCCTACATCCCATATAATAAATATTTTTCTTAAAAGAAGCAAGAGAAATAGATCAGCAAACCTTACCTATTTATTGAAAAAAAATCTGAAAACATATGATACCGTATGAAAACATAATACACCATAGCTATGGGCCTTTCACCTCTTCATAGGAATAAGATGTAGTTATTCTCTCATTTCTATTTTGGGGCCATACTTTGTAATTTTGAAACATTCCTCACTTTAAAAAATTTTTATCATTTTTTAACAATTGAGTTTGGAATTCCTTGCCACCTCCAATCTTTCCCCTATCCATTGTGAAGACAAGAAATGTGTTATCAGTTAAACACACAATATTCATTTTTGATTTGTGGTAGTTCTTGTTTTCTTTGATGTAGTATATTACATTGACGTTGTGTACATTGCTTTCTTGGCTCTGCTTTTTTCAGTCTGCATCAGTTCTTTCTATGCTCTTCTGTATTCTTCATATTCCTCATTGCATATCTAGCAGTAATCATTATATTTACATACTATAAATTATTTAGATATTCCCTAATCAGTATCTGCTTTGCTTTCAATTCTTTGGTACCACAAAAAAGTGCTGCTTTTAAATATTTTGTTGGGGATGATGACTTTGTTCCCAATGACCTCCTTGGTGTTTAAGCTTAATAGTGAAATCTTAGTCTGTTGTGAAGCATTTATTACACTCCTACTGTGTCCTAGGTATTGTGCTAATTTCTGGGTACCTAAAGAAAGGCAAAAGACCTTGTTATCAGGAAGCTCACACAATTGCGGGGGAGGGGGACAACAAGAATACAGATACTTTAAAACAACCTATCTATAGGATAAATAGGAAGTTATCAGCAGAGTGGAGATACTAGAATTAAGAGGGATTAGAAAAAGTTTCCTACAGAAATTTTTTTTCAGTTGGATCAAAGAGTATAGGCACTTAAGTAACTTTTTGCTTAATTCCAAATTAATATCCAAAAGCTGATTCTCAATTCTATCAACAATGCACTAGTGTGCTGTATTCCTGTAATACCACCAACAGTGATTATTCCAATATTTTGTCATCTTGGCCCGTATGCTGGGTATGAGATAAAACCTCAGCATTATTTTGATTTGCATATTTCTATTGATGGACTTGGTAGCCTTGTTAATCATTTGAAATTTCTTTTGAAAACTTCATATTCTTGGGCCATTTATCTACTGGGTAATGGTTTTTGCTATTAGATTTACATTGTTTATAATAGTGTGTCCCAAACTTTATTTAAAACTTTTTTTAAGGTTTATTTGCTTAAAACCTGCACTAAGACTCTTGAGACACGTATCTTAAGTTACCAAAATTGCCTGAGAAATTTGATAAAAAGAATTTTTTCATATTCTGCCTACAAAATTAATATTTTGCTACATGTTCTAAAGAATAATTTTAATTATGTTTAGGTGGGGAGGAGGTTAGTTGAAGGTAATGGCTAAAATGAAGATTTAATTTAAAATTCTGATTCTGGATACCTATCAATAACTGAGAGTTGGGTATATTAATATTTTGTGTTTTTATTTTCAAGTAGAAAGTGTGTCATCTCTTACTATATTAAGTTATTTCAGACCAGACCTACCTATAACTTAGTTTTTGCCACCTTATCATCTTGCTGGAAGAGATTTAGGGCATCTGATATGAGTTCTTTCATCTCTGAAACTTTTAAAAATACTCACCAATCTTCTCCTGTCCTCAGGTTTAAAAATGAAATGATATTTATGCCCCTTTGGGGACCTAATTCCATTACTCATCTCTACTCTTACATTCATTTTTGCACCTCATTTTCCCCACCTCCTTGTAAACTTGTACATGTCTACCTTATTTAAAAAAAAGACCCAAATGTTTTCTTTTGACACTGTTATTCTTTACAGCTATCATCTCATATCCCCTCTTCCTTTTAGTGATAAACTAATAGAGTAATCTACAGTTGGTTTCTTCCTAATTATCAAATTCTCAACTCCATGCATTTTGGCACTTTTCTTTTAGAATGTGCTTTTGCTAAGTCACTAGTAACCTAACAACCAAATCCTATATTTTATCCTCATCCTTAATCTTTTGCTGCATTTGACAGTACCACTTTGAAATCCTTACCTTCCTTAGCTTTTGGAGCATGACTACCTCTCCTGAGTTTCCTTACCTTTGTGACTGTTCCTTTTTAGTTTCTTGGAGAATGTGCCCTGCTTTTGTCACTTTATCTTTTCTCCATAGGTGATATTATCCAATTTTATCATTTATCATCATTTATCCTTTAGCCTCGTTTATCATGTATGCAAATGACTTCTAAAGTAATTGTCTTTATCTCCAACTTTGCCTTCTGGATAGTTGTACTGAGTGTCCTTGATTTAGGAGACTCCCCAGCTTCACATCTGTGCTTTACCCCACTGTCTTTTTGACTTTGGGCAATTCTTTTAATGAACTCTTTAAGCCTCAATTTCCTTTTTTCTAAAATGAGAAGGTTTGGCATCGAATATCCTTTAAATTCCCTTCTAGCTCTAAATCTATGCTCCTGTACTCTATGAATATGAAATAACTCGAACCTACATCTGACATTATTCCTAAAACTTAGCTAGTGGCAGCTAGGTGGTGCCTTAGATGGAGTGCTGTGCCTGAAGTGTGGAAGACGTTAATTCAAATCCAGCCTCAGATACTTAGTAGTTCTATGACCCTGGGAAGGTCACTTATCCTGTGTTTGCTTTAATTTCCTCACCTGCGAAATGGGGATAATTACCTCTGGTACCTCACTTGCTGATTGTAAGATTAGCATATTACCTGGCATATAGTAGATGCATAAAAATGCTTATTTCCTTTCTTATTTTTTCAGTGCCCTAGGCTTAACTTTCTAGAGTTGTCTTTGATTCTTCCTTCTTTCTTCTCCCTTTAATCATTCATACAATCCTATTGGTCAATTCCTCAAACATTAAACACTAAATTCTTTGCACTCTATTGTGCTAAGGGAGAAAAATTTAGATTGCCCAAGAGGCAGAACTAGGAGCAGTGAATGGTTGGAAGTTGCAAAGAAGTAACATTTAATTTAAGTAACATTTAATTGATTTAATTTAAGGAATAATGTTCTACAAGCTAAAGCGATCAAAAAGGCGAAGGGGCTGTTTGGTAAGGTGGTCGATTTCTCTCACTCTCTCACTGAAGATCTTAAAGCAAATTTGGGATGGATCTTGTGTGGGGAACTTTGTGTGGTGGATCTTATTTTTCAGAGGATCTCAGATTTATGGTCCTATAGGCAGCTAGGTGGCTTCCTTTGCTGCACCTGGAGTCAGGAAGATCTGAGTTCAAATGTGGCCTCAGTCACTGTGTTGACTGCAGACCAATCACTTGAACATCTCTCTTAGTTTCCTTTTGTATAAAATAGAGTAATGATAGCACTACTACTCAAGATTGTTGTGAGATCAACTGACATTTGTAAACTGCTTTGAAAATCTTATAAATACTATATAAATGTTAGCTGTTAAAATTATTTTTATTATTTAGATAGGGGATTGCATTGGGAAATTGAAGATTAGAGAAGTAAAGTGACTTGTTCAGAGCAAAATAGCGCCTTACCATATTTCGTGTCTTATAATAATTTTGAGGTTAAAGACATCAGAAGTAAGGACATAAATGTTGCCAGGATGGGGTGGAGAAAACAACGTCAAGGGATATACTATAGTTATTGGTGGTAGATGGTGATGATAAGACAAGAACATACTTTTAACAACATTTTTTTTGTTTCCTTGGAACTGATGTTATGCTAGATTATTGCTGTTACTGATTTGTGTGTGTGATTTGGAGCAGCTGTAGTGGAAGCCTGAAAGATGTTGCTCTAATATAAAATTGAGGCTTGCAGAAGTGTGATGAAATGAGAGTTAAATCAAGGGAAGATCGTAAACCAAACTGTTGGTTAGATGGTACAAAATTGTTTTGGTGATAATTTCTACCTAAAGGTAATACCTTATTTAGCCTTAATAAAGACATTTAAAAATTATGTAGTTAAATGCTATTTACTAGTGTATTTAAACTGATTGTGTATTTGAACTGGTTACTAAAGTTGGTACTTTGTATAGTAGAGGTTTTCTTGATAAGTTTGTGAAAATGGAATTTTCATAAATCTTATGTATAAACAAAAAGATTTCATAGCAGTTGCTTTGCAAACAATCTCTTAGTTTAACAGTTTTAAATGATTTTGGATTTTCATTTCCATTTAAGCTTTTTAGGGACAAAAAGACAACTACTTTCTATTACTCAGCATACATGTTAAATCTTCCAAGTCAGTATAATTTACCTTTTTAATTCTGCGTGGTTCTTTAAGTGGTTAAAGTTTGTGATCAATACTAATCCAAATATTTATGAAACTGAGCTTATATAGTTTATTATTTTATATTGAATTACACATTTTAGAAACAAAATTGCCCTGCTTTTCTGTATCAACTCATGAATTTTATCTGTAAATATTGCATATATTTTAAAATATTTTATTGACAACAACTTCATCCTTCCCAAAAAGAAGTCCTCCTTTATACAAACAAGTATAGTTAAGCAAAATAATTAATACTTTGGATGTGCCTGAAAATGTCTTGTCCATCATCCCTTTACCAATAGGTGGGAAGTATGCCTCATCATTAGTCTTTTAAAGTCATCATTGGTAGTTACTTTGATAAGTTCTTATGTCTTACACAGTTGCATTTCTTTTTTCTTTTTTTAATTTTTTAATCCAAAGTAATTTAATTGTTTTGCAAAAACAACTTTTTTTTTTGAGCATGTGCTTTTAGAACTTTTGATCCAAATTCTCCCCCCTCTTCCCTCCCCACCCACCCTCCCTAAGAAAGCAAGCATTTCAACATAGGCGACACATGTATCAATATGCAAAAAACTTCCACAATAATCATGTTGTGAAAGACTTAACTATATTTCCCTCCATCCTATCCTGTTTCCCTTTGTTCAATTTCCTCCCTTGACCCTGTCCCTTTTCAGAAGTATTGCTTTTGATTACCTCCTCCCCTATCTGCCTTCCCTTCTGTCATCTCCCCTTTCTTATCCCCTTCCCCCTACTTTCCTATGGGGCAAGATTCCCAATTGAGTGTGTATGTTATTCCCTCTTCAAGTCAAATCTGATGAGAGCAAGATTCACTCATTCCCCCTTACCTGCCTCCTCTTTCTTTCCAACGGAACTGCTGTTCCTGCCACTATTATGTGAGATGATTTACTCCATTCTATCTCTCCCTTTCTCACTCTTTCAATATGTTCCTCTTTTACTCTTTAATTTTATTTTTTAGACATCATCCCTTCATATTCAACTCACCCTGTGCACTCTGTCTATATATATGTATATTCCCTTCAACTACCCTAATACTGAGAGAAGTCTCATGAATTACAAAAATCATCTTGCTTTGTAGGAATGTAAACAAAACAGTGCAACTTTAGTAAGTCCCTTATGATTTCTCTTTCTTGTTTACTTTTCATGCTTCTCTTGATTCTTGTAAGTGAAAATGAAACTGTCTGTTCAGCTCTGGTCTTTTCATTGAGAAAGCTTGAAAGTCCTCTGTTTTATTGAAAATCAGTATTTTGCCTTGGAGCATGATACTCAGTTTTGCTGGGTAGGTGATTCTTGGTTTTAATCCTAGCTCCTTTGACCTCTGGAATATCATATTCCAAGCCCTCTGATCCCTTAATGTGGAAGCTGCTAGATCTTGTGTTATTCTGATTGTGTCTCCACAATATTCAAATTCTTTCTTTCTGGCTGCTTGCAGTATTTTCTCCTTGACCTGGGAACTCTGGAATTTGGCAACAGTATTTCTAGGAGTTTTCTTTTTGGGATCTTTTTCAGGAGGTAATCAGCAGATTCTTTCAATTTCTATTTTACCCTCTGGTTCTGGAATATCAGGGCAGTTTTCCTTGATAATTTCTTGAAAGATGATATCTAGGCTCTTTTTTTTTGATCATGGCTTTCAGGTAGTCCAGTAATTTTAAAATTATCTCTCCTGGATCTATTCTCCATGTCAGTGGTTTTTCCAATGAGATATTTCACCCTGTCTTCCATTTTTTCATTCCTTTGGTTCTGTTTTATGGTATCTTGATTCCTCATAAAGTCACTAGCCTCCACTTGCTCCAATCTAATTTTTAAGGTAGTATTTTCTTCAGTGGTCTTTTGGACCTCCTTTTCCATTTGGGTAATTCTGCCTTTCAAGGCATTCTTCTCCTCATTGGCTTTTTGGAGCTCTTTTGCCATTTGGGTTAACCTATTCTTTAAGGTGTTATTTTCTTCAGTATTTTTTTGGGTCTCCTTTAGCAAGTCATTGACTTGTTTTCATGATTTTCTCATATCACTCTCATTTCTCTTCCCAGTTTTTCCTCTACTTCTCTTACTTGCTTTTCCAAATCCTCTTTGAGCTCTTCCATGGCCTGAGACCAATTCATATTTTTCTTGGAGGCTTTTGATGTAGGCTCTGTGACTTTGTTGCCTTCTTCTGGCTGTATGTTTTGATCTTCCTTGTCACCAAAAAAAGATTCTGTAGTCTGAATCTGAGTTCGTTTTGGCTGCTTCTTCATGTTCCCAGCCAACTACTTGACCCTTAAGCTTTTTGTCAGGGTATCAGTGCTTGTAGAGTAGAGAGTACTTTGTCCCAAGGGGCTACACTGCTATTTTCAGAGCTACTTCTACTCCACACTCACCACTAGCTCTGCCACAGCAGCATTCCTCCTCCCCTAAGAACTGTCAACCAGGACCAAAACCCAGGTCCAAGCAGGGCAAAGCAAGAGAACCCTGCCTCTGTTCCAGCAAAGCACTCCCTGCGCTCCTGCTCCAATCCGCCACTTGCTTCCTCCCACCGTGTGAGCCAGGGATTTGGGAAGCAGCTGGAACTCTGGAAGCAGCCTCAGGAGCTTCCTGCTGCTGCCACTGTCACCACCTGGCCACCTTCACTGCCCCCAGGACTGGGGCCAGACTGCTCTCACCCCGATCCAGCAGTTTTCCCACCAACCTGTTACGTGGTCTTTGGCGTTTGTAGCTTAAGAAGTTTGGTAACTGCTCCAGCTTAGTGATTCATGGCTCTAAGGTCTACTCCAGTCGACTCCTGGTCTGGTCTGTCCTGGCACTTGGCATGGCCCATACTGGACTGTGCTCTGCTCCCAGCACCATGCGGTACACCTTTCCCAGTGACCATCTAGGCTGTTCTGGGCTGAAGACCTGCTTCCCTCTGCTATTTCGTGGGTTCGCAGCTCTAGAATTTGTTCAGAGACATTTTTACAGGTGTTTGGAGGGATTTGGGGGAGAGCTCAAGCAAGTCCCTGCTTTTCAGCTGCCATCCTGTCTCCGCCCCCATCCAGAGTTACGTTTCTTTACCTCATTGTGGTCATATATTCTTCTGTATCTGAATATTTATCTCTGTGTCAGGTATATAAATCTTTCAAATTACCCCAAGTCATATTTAGCATTTCCTAATTGATGGCAAGCCTTTTAGTTCTCAGTTTTTTTGTTAAAACCAAAAGTAGTACTGTCATCATCCTTGTGAAACTTTAGAGTTGCTATAATTTGAAATTCTATTATTTCTAGTGATTGGATCATTTTTTCCATATAGGTGTTAATAGCTTGGTTCTTCTGATTCTTTGTTCATTTATCTCTTTAAGAATGGCTCCTTCTTAAATTTGTGTCAATTTAAAATACATTTAGATACCATATTTTTATAAGAGAAATGTGTTGCAAATGTTTTTTCCCCTGAGTTCAAATTGTTTGCTTTTTAAATCTCACTTCGTTGATTTTGTTTACGCAAAAGATTCTCAGTTTAATCAGAATTGCTTACATTGTCTCCAGTGATCATCTTTATCTCTGGTTTAGTCAGGAAGTGGCCCCCATCATAATTAAGAAAGTTCTCCTTTCCCTGCTCTTTTAATGTTTAGATAGTATATCCATTTGA
This sequence comes from Trichosurus vulpecula, assembly GCF_011100635.1. Taxonomy (NCBI): domain Eukaryota; kingdom Metazoa; phylum Chordata; class Mammalia; order Diprotodontia; family Phalangeridae; genus Trichosurus; species Trichosurus vulpecula. Next base: position 178,873,153 of record NC_050574.1, read on the forward strand.
AGTTTATTGTGGCATAGAATATGTGATTTTGGTCTAAACCTATTTTCTTTAAGACTGGATGCCAATTTTCACAGTATATTTTGTCAAATAATGAGTTATACAACTAATAGGTGTGTTCTTAGGTTTGTTGAGTGCTACTTTACTACATTTGACTTCTAGGTCTTGTGTATCTAATCTTGTATTGATTCACTCTTCTATTTTTTAATCAGTTCTGAACAGTTTTGATGATGATACTGGCTTTTGTAGTATAGTATGAGATCCTGGCACCCTTCCTTTTCTTTTTGTTTTCAACATGTCCCTTGAGATTTTTGACCTTTACTTGAAATGAATTTTATTATTTTGTCTATAAAATAGTTGGTATGGCATTAATGTGTAAATTAATTTAGCTAGTATAGTAATTTTTATTATGTTGGCATGGTCAACCATGAGCAATTAACATTTCTTCAATTAAAGACATTTGTTCCTTCTCTATCTTATTGGTAATGTTCTGATTTTTGTGAGCTTATTTTAGACTTTTTTACTTTGCTGAATTTATTAATAGTTAATTTTTAAATTTACTCTAAATTTCTGTAAGCCAGTATGTCATCTATCAGTCTTGAAAATTTTGCTTCTTTGTATATTCTATCAATTATTTTATTTTTTGCTATTACAGTAGTTAGCATTTGTAGAACTGTATCAAATAATAGCAGTGAAAAATAAGTTTTCCTTAAGTGTAGATCTGATCATATGACTCTATTCCTCAACCAACATCAGGGGCTTCCTAATTTCTCTAGAATAAAACATAAACTCTCCTTAGCTTCCCAACTTACCTTTTCAAGGTCATTGCTTCCCTTCCTGAACTCTTGAATCTGTACCAGTTGGCTTACTACCTGCCCAGCATTCCTGGAATGAACTTCAACTCATATTCTCTTCCTTTCAGATGTGACTCAGCTACCATCTTCGTTATGAATACTTTACCCATCCTGCTGCCTGTTAGTATTAGTTCCCTTCTAGACTACCCAGTGTTTAATTTTTGTGCATGTGCATGTGTGAACTTACTGTTTATGATGTGTATATTTTTATATGTACTTGAACACGGGCCTATTTTAAGTACTCTTTTCTGCTTTTATCATTATGGTCTAGTCCTGTGCCTGAAAAAGAGTAGGAGCTTTTAAGTACTTGTTGATTGTTTGAAAATGGAACATTCTTGCTTTATTCTTTAAAAAAAAAGATACCTTTTGTTTTTATGTAAGTTATTTTTGGAAATACTCTCTTTGTCATGTAGTAAAGTTAGAGATTGTGGTGACTGACTTAAGACAGACAATAAGAAAAATGTCATTGACAATGTATGTGAAAGCTTTTGGAAGTCTATTACACATATTCCAAACTATTAAAAAAATGTTTTTAAATTGTGAATCAAAACACCAAAAGGGAGCATTTGTATATAGCTGAACATGAAAAGAAGATTCCCTATGAAACTAAATCTCCCATTTTAAATTATATGATAAATTCTACATGTTACTCTTAAAACTGTCCTGCTTGTTTCTTCTATCTTCTGAATTTGCTGTGGTTCTCTTCTGTGCATTTTTAAGTGTAAAAATGACCCTTTTTCCCATTAAACATTATTTTTGCTAAGCCCTTGATAACTCTCTCACACCATCCCTCTTCTCCCCATTAACTAAGAGAAACAGATGAAAAAAACCTCCATATAATAAATAAGCTTAGTCAAGCAGAATTAATTCATGTAGTGGCCATTTCCAAAAATGTATGTCTGCATCTTGTGCTGGTCACCTGTTGGAAGATGGGTAACATCCTTCATCATAGGTCCTCCAGACAATAAATGATTGGTCCTTGTCTTGATCAGAGTTCTTAGTCCTTTCTTTTGTTTTTCTTTAAAGTGTTCTTTGTATACATTTTCTCCTGGTCCTGTTCACTTCACTTTGCATTGCTGCATATTACCTGGGATTCTTTTGTCATAATATTACCTTACCTATACCTATACCCTGTGTTCCCTAATTGACTAAACCACAATCTAAGGCACTTCTTTATATTCTGTGGAGATATTTGCTTTTTTCCTCTTTTATCCCTTTTTTTTTTGGACTTGCCATCAGAAGCAAGAGAACTGTCTTGCTTGTGACTACTACCTCCCTACCTCTCCTTCTTAACACCTCCCCCTAGTCTCTCTCTTGGGTTGTTGTTTCTCTTTTGAATTGAATTTCTGCACCAAACTTTGTGTATGTGTGTATTTATTCCTCTTTTTCCATTTTGGGTTCATCTGATGTCTATTTACCACCCCCCCCATCTCCATGTTTGTATATTATCATGCACCCCAGTTGTGGAAAAAACAGCATATTCCATCCCCTTTTCTCCACTAGTATATTTTTGATTTTTATTCTTCCTTCTCCACACTTAAAATAGAACCAGTTCTCACCCTAAGATTTGTTTTTTCAAGAAATCACCTACTGAGTTTCTTGGTGGATTTCTTGATCAGTTTGTTTCCGTAAGAACTTAACGGTTTTACCTTGACCCAAGGTATGTGGAGAATGTGTGGCTTGACTTTCCTGAGAGATTAAGTCACCATCTTGCCCAAACTATAACAGCATTCTTTGTAGTATTAAAACACTGGAAAAAATGTGGGTGCCCATTTAACGGGAAAAAGTTGAACAAATTATGGTATATTAATGAAGTGGAGTATTGTGCTGTAAGGCAAAATAAATGTGAAACATGAAAAAATAGAAATAAATGCAGAATGAAGTAAGCAAAACATAATCAGTAGGCATTTATTTAAAATACCCATGTGCCAGGCACCGTGTTGGTCACTGAGAATATAAAGATAAAGAATGAAAGAAGCTCTTCTTTCAGAAAACTTACGTTCAAGCAGAGGATTGTGTATGTTCTATACTTAGGTGCTTTGGGGCACACACCTACAATAATTTAAATGAAAAATAAAAAAAAAAACTTGGAAGGGAAGTGAAATGCTGAATGATGATGACCCAATTGACCTGGAGATAAATGCAACTTTCGTCTTTGATGTAGAAAAATGTAAAGGAGGGCTAAAGGTGCACAATATTGCATCAAATATGGTCAGATTTTGTTGTGTCAATTAATTTTGCAGGGAGTTAGCACAATAAAGTAGAAAGAATATTTGACTATTCTAACTATTTCTGGTATTACTTTCAGTGTTTCAGCAATACTTTTTAATGATGATCTTTTTGCCGTTATTTTTAATACTTTAATTTTTTCTGAGTGGTAATTCTTGTGTTGATCAAGTTTGCTTTTTTTGGAATGTAAGGGTAAGGTCTTGCATTTTACACATTGTAAGTGATCAGTTAACAATGAATGAATACATTTATAGATGTTAACTCTTTATATTGGGGGAAATACACAGTTGTCTTAGATGCTTCTTATATTTAGATAATGGAACGTGTCTTGCACAGGATTACTTGAACCATCAAAGGCATTAAATAATAGATTTGTCCAAGTAAGCTGTTGCCAAGTACTTCATAGTTATGTAATTCTTTATCCAATTTAAAGTTTTAAGCTAAGGGAAACACTATTCTGTACCTTTGATACTTTATGATCTCTAAACATTTGAGTTGATTCAAGTTGTTTTGTATTCATTCTCCTTAAAGTTGATTCACATTTTTGTATGTATGAAATTAGATGTTTAGTATTTTGCTTCCATTCAAGAAATGCTTATGATGTACCAGTATGAACTATAGAGAATTTAATTTGGGGAAGTGAACTACAGTATTTGATTAGAATAAACAAACTCCTTACTTCCAGATACTATTTGATAATTAAAACTTTCTCCTTCTAAATGTTATGTTTCCTGCTTGAATTTTCTTTTACAGAAATGATAGCTTATACAAGTTTTAGCCAGTTTACACATCTGACAAGTAAAGAAACTAAGACACTGATTTTGCCTTAGAATACTCAGATGATGCTAAATAAGATACGTAGTTTTCCTTGCTTTGGGATTCCAGTGGAGATCAGAACTCAACATCTTGCATATATTTTATTTATAATTAAAATTTTGGGGGGGAGTATTAGTTGTATGGAGGAGGGAGAAAGATATAATTGAGGTGAATGAGTAGTAGGTTGTCGGAATTTTAAGACCTAATTAATAATTCCTCTAGTTTGGCTTTGGGCTATGTAAAGTTATGATTCTTTAAACATGATGGTGTTAGGTGATTTGGTGATTTAAAGACCTTTACTGATAGAATGTTTTTTAAGGTGAGTTTTTGTAGCTGAGCAGAATTGACATATTTGAAAGCCCTGTGTATTTCCCAAAATGTGAAGGGGCCTAACCATTGTCTTTAGTTTTTACCCTAGCCTATCCTCCTGTGATGACTATCCAAGATGATGTGAGACAATATGCAAAGTGCTTTGCAAATCTTAAAGTGTTAAATAAGTGCTTGCTGTTATTGTTAAAATGACCAGCAGGAAAATGCAGTCCTTGCAGTGAGCTTTTCATCAATGTTTTTCTCAACTTTGGATGGTTAGAATAGTGTCAGAATTTCTAATAAACTGCATTTAATTGAGGCTTTTTATTGTTCGTGACTTGATACAATTAGTATCATATGTAAACAGGGACATTTGAAGAATCTTTGTATCCCTGTGGAATCTTGTGTTTTAAACTCTTAGCGTCTAAATTGTCTTAGCATGTGTGGGAGACACTTAGTGGTGAATCTTGAAGGCCACATAAAACAAAAGTCACTGGAGCATAACCAGATCTTTTTTTTTATTTTAATTTTGGATAATAATATAATTATGAAAGATGTGAATCATGGTAGAAGATTGCAAAAACTGTTTTCTTTCTCTTATTTCCTCATGTGTGTATAGATAACTTTTAACAATTTTTTTAGTGATGAAAAAGATGTAATTTCTAAGGTTTTTTTTTTTTAAATCTAATTTTGATCCTTTTCGTTCTTTTGGAACCGTGGCTTCTTTGTCCTCAGCATAGATTCCATATGAATATATGTACTCGGGTCTACCTGTTCTTACGGGTCATACTATGACTGTTTCTTAGAAGAATATGTCTCTATAGAAATGGAGGTGTGCTGTTTCATATTTGCTTGTTCTTCCCAGTTTCACTTGCTTTTGCTTCCATCTGACTCAGACCAATCTACCTGCAGGCATATTTTCCCTTTCTCCTTTCCCCCTCCTGTTTAGACATGGCATTTGTTTTAAATCTTCTGCTATCCTTTCATGATGAAAAAAAGATGAGACTTGTATTGGAGATAGGCATTACCCCGGCTGCTTTCTGAGGTATGTTTTTTTTTTTTTGCATTGTTTAAACTTCTCTCAGAAATAGTGATATTTTGGAGCAAATAACTTGTTTACTCCAATTAGAGCACTTGTAAAATTTATATCTTTTCCTTAGACTTCTGATACTAATTTTGACCTTTACTCTTAACTAGTTGATTTTGAGTATACTGAGGCAGCGGATTCTGAAGTGACTGCTGTCTTAGTAATCAGTTTTCTGTTGTTATTCAGTCTTTGCCATTTTCCATGGGTTTTGAGGCTCTTAAGACATGCTGAAGCTTTTGAGGAGACTTAAGGTTTTGGTCTCTTTCATTTCTTGATCATAAACCAATTTCTCCATGTAATTGTTCATTGTGAACATTGATTCCAAGGTGAGATAACCAAGTATTTAATGATATAATATTATTAGTTGTCTTTGTATGATAAAACCGACTCTGTGATCTCCACTATTCATCCTTTTTAAGGGTAAACTATGAACTGTTATTGCTTCTAATTCCACTTGTTATCAACTTGAAGGTTAGACAAAGATTGTACGTTTTGTTTTCCAATGGTAAAGTTTGTTCATTTTAAATAAAAGTATTATTCTTTTTTCTGTTACTGTAAGGAAGCTGAAAGGGGACAGTTTAATGAATTCATATGACCAAAAAATTTCACTTAATGGCCAACCTTTTTTTGGTGAATCTGACTATATGTTTAGATAAGGTGATCTTACCTTTTCAAACAGTCTGTCAGGTTGTCTTGAAGATTTTCATGCTTGGTAGATAACTTGAAATATCTATTGCTCTGCTTATATAGCCTTTGAACACCCAGGGTCACTTACGTGCCATGAAGAGACATTGGAGCAGCATTTTTGTGAAGGATTGCTATAACAAAAATCAGCTTTATTATTGTTGATATATATGCAGCAGTTAAATCAGCAAACTGTTAGGTTAGTACCTGTGTGTCAGCAGATGTATTTAAGCCTTTTGATAGACTTTGCAGCATGGTACACTGGAAAGAGCATCTGGACTCAGATTCAGAAAATATTTAGTTGAGTCCTGGCTCTAATACCTGATAGCCTGGTGATCTTAGAAATCTCACTTACAGTTCTCTGAGACTCATTTCTCTTAATTATTCCTGACATGGGAATTATTAAACTTGTCTTGTTTACTTCACATAAAGAGTTATGTAAGTTTTATTATGCAAGAATGTACGAAACTGGTGGCAAATTTTAAAAATCAGTGTAGTATAACTGATGAATCAGTGGGTGGCAAACTTGCTTTCTTAATATTATCTGGGCAAATGATAGTGGGGAACTAAAATAATTGGTGAAAACCTAAATTAATTTGCAAGGCAGTAATACCTTTTTCTTTATGAATGAATTAATAATTGTCTTGCTCTGTCATTTTCATCTATTGAACAGTTTGCATCAGTGCCATCAAATAAACTGGAACTAATATCAAATGATCGCATTTTATTTCCAGTAGTGAAGCCTGTGAGTATAGTAATTGATTCCCAGTGGGTTGATCATGGCTTTTAAAGTAATTGTTGTAGTTGTGCAGAACCAATGAGGAAAAATTCAGGGTTTTTATACAGTTGCAAAACACCCAATGTGATCAGATGAAGCATTTCAGTTCTGTAAAGGAGGAGTTTCTGCTTTTATGAAACTTAGAGTATAGTTGATTTCTTAGCTCTTTTGCAAAAAAGTAGTTCAAGTACCGAATATGAAATCAAATCTAAAACTATACAACATTTTTATTATATAAATTATTTTTTATTCTGAACTTGAACACTAAATAGAATGGGCATTTGTATTATATAGTAGAATAGAAATTGAGAATTACACATGAAACTTAAGATCTCTATTCTGTACCTAGTTTTTCTTTTAGATATAAAAGATCCACCAATTGTTTTCGAAGCTGTTGTGTTTGGCATTCCTCCTGTTCTTTAAACTCGATTAACAAAAATCTTGGCATCCCTCTTTGTCTTCCCTCATCCACCCTCCCTTTCCTTTTCCTGTCCTGTCCTTCTTTTCTTCTGTATTCTCCTTCCTTCCTGCCCTCTTCCCCTTCCCCTGGAAAAAAAGAAAAAGCCCTTGTAACAAATAAAAATAATTAAGCAAAATAATAGAATTAATAGAACATTAGAGTTACAAGCAGGAACTTGGATGATCAATACATAGAAAACAGATCATTAGCAGTAAAGTGGCAAATGATGTCTTATGGCAAATACTGCCAAAGTTTTTACCACTCTTCAATTTTTAATATCGTATCATATCTGTTATTTGAAATAAGCATTAATATCTTCAAGTACATGAACATTACTTTTGGAATGCTATTTTTGTTTCATCTTAATTTTTTATCCGTGACCTGTTGTCTTTTAAACGTTGGGTCAGTGTTGAAAAACATGATTTTATATCACGTTGGCTCTGCGTAGTTAAAAAGGTGTCATTAAAAGTAACATGAATGCCACCAAACACTTTCTAAACCTGTGGAGAATTGTGAAGTCAAACATGATGATATGGTATTGTGGCTCCAGGAAGTTTAAAAATCATGGTCTTATATCAATACTAGTAATAGTTATAATGTGTGCAAATAAAATATTTCTAAAATTAGAAAATTGTATCTAAGGAATAGTGGGATGAAGTGGTACTTGATCTTCTTTGCTTTTGTATATGATATCTAAATTAGAACTTTGGATATCAGGAGACTTAATACTTTCTAGTGAATGTTAACTAGGGAAAGAAGGGAAGACTCAGAATGATAGCATATTCGATGTGGATAGGTTAACTTCATAGTGAAAATCACAGTTCATTTACTCTTCATCCAGAAGGATCTTGCCTATGTCCTTTCATAAATCAAACACCCTGTATTGTACATCAGCATTTAAAAAATATGCTTGCTGAATGTGAATCCTCCACACAGGGGAATCCACTTAGCATGTTGAGAACCTTTCACATCTGTTGGCATAGAAATGGCCTACTCACACCCACATGTGCATTTATTTTCATTGTCTTTTGGGTTTTCTACAACTTTAATTCTTTGAAAACTGTGGTATTCCAAGGTATACAGCTGTGCTGAATCACTGGAAGATGAGCCTTTGCTTTGGGGAGGATCTTGGTGCAATGCCTTTTCCCTAAATGAAAATCTAGTCCTCCCTCCTAGTCAATTTTGGTCCCATTTAATTGTGCAGTTGAAGTGTCTCTCTAGGTTTTATGTGAACTGATGGGCCAGCTCTATGGCCTGTAATCTTTTAGTCCGAACAGCAAGACTGTCATCCACCTAATCTTTCTTGTATGGTTAGGGCACAGTATTATATGTGGTTCTGTGTGTTTGATGCATTCAGCATAGTATCATCTACAATCAGCAACATCTGGAAGACTTCAGTATTTATGGGGAATACTTGTCTGGTAGGGCCTCTGTACTGAATAGTCTAAATGATAGTGGCAAACATCTTTGGCAAGGATATGGCTCTTTCTATTATAACTAGCTTGTGATACAAATAATCAGAATATTATTGAATCTTTGGTGGAATCTTGTTGTAAGGTTTTTGCCATATGTGATTACTTTGTTGGTGAGGAACCTTTAAAAGGTGGCATTTTGCTTTACTCCCAGAATGAAATGCTTTTTTATGGTTGATAGTTAAACAGTGCTATCTTACATTCCCCATTATAAGATGTTTGCTAAAGCTGTTAGCTTGCCTGTCTATCATTCTCATGCTTTCATCAACAGTGTCCTTAAAATATGTGTAGAATATTCTCAAAGGGATTTTGTAGACACAGGAAAGTCTGACTTGCATTTTTTTTGAGGGTCAGTAATTAAGGCCAATGGTTTTTTCCAAATAATTTAGCAATTTATTATCTTCAGGTAGCTTAAAAATTGTTATCAGAATTATCACTTTTATATAGACTTAATTTTCTGCAGTTGATCTTCCTGTCTTCCTTTTTAACACATGGGGGATTGGGCAGTGATGACTACCATGTCCAGCTACAGTGGCTTAGCTATCATTGATGATGAAATAAGTTTGTTACAGAAATGTTGATAGCTTTCCCTCTTTGCCCTTGTTTTCCTCCTTAGAATTATATATTTTTCAATGTGCTTGGAATCCTCTCTCTTACTTGGTCCTTTTACCAAGCTCTTACTCTTTTTGCTGTTTTATGAGATAGTGCTATTTAAAATCTTTATCCCTCTAATCTTTAAGATTTCCTTCCTTCCTTCCTTCCTTAAGATGTCAAGTGTTTATTGGCTAACTTTTTTAGTCATCGCAGTGATTGATTCTAAGCTTAGTTTTTTGTGTTCTATTTCCCACGTTTCTACGTCAGTAGTTATTTAAATAGGTTGGGTTCCAGCTCTTTTAATTGTATGCCATAGTTACTTATTTAAAATTTTGTATTGCTATGTTTGTTTTTTATCATCTTTATTTCCTACTATATCTCTTCTCCATGCCCACACGTGCCTAACAACAAAGAATATAAAGGGGAAAAATATTTTCAGTAAAATTAAACATGTCAATATCCATAGTGATCTCATATGTATTTTGCAAAGAAGAGAAGGAGACACCATCTCATTTTTTCTTGGGGAGAAGGGGTTGTTTGGACATGTTAATTTTTGGCAGCATTCAGTTTTGATCATTTTGTCCATTTACATTGTTGTCTTGTATTCACAATGATTTTTCCTTAACTTTGCATTAATTCCTGCAAGTCTTTCTGTGCTTCTCTGTGTTAATGATATTCAGTATAGTAATTCCCTTACCTTTGTTACGTTAATTTTGTTTTTGCAAAAGCTTTTCAATTTCATGTAATTGAAATGATCTTATTGTTAAAAATTAACACCAATCCTCTGTTTCCATCCTCCAATCCCCCCCCGCCCCAAGCTGTGAAAGACATACGTATACTTTTTTTTACCCTCTTAAAAGAGATAAAGAAAATAAAAACTCGAAGAGGATATTCAGTGCCTCATGGCTGGGCGATGCCAAAATAATGAAAATGACAATACTATGAAATTAATTTCTATATTTTCATGCTTTACAAACCAAGGTACCAGAACAATTCTTTATATAGCTAGACAAAATTTTAACACTTTGGAGAAACAAAAAGTCTAGAACAGGAGCTAAGAACATTAACACGTGGGGGAGTTCAGTGGTGATGACTACAGTGGTACTTGGATAACCTGTGGCCTTGAGGTCACATGTGGCCCTCTAGGTCCTCAAGTGCAGCCCTTTCACTGAATCCAAACTTCATAGAACAAATCACAGGTTCCCCATTCCTGGTCTAGAACATCAGGGGAATTAATGAAAATATTTGAGAAGATCACTCTAGACCCTAGTAATCATCAAAACTATTTGGTAATTTAACTATTTAGGAAAAAAAGTAGATCAATTGGACAGACTAGACAAAGAAGAATTAGGGATAATTTAACCCAATCCAATGTTAAATACATGAGAAAATCTAAAGTAGGAAAAAAGTGTTTGATAAGAATTATTAAGAAAAACTGTTAAGCAGTCTGGCAGACTGACCAATGTCTTCTTATACTATGTAGTACAATTAGTATGCATTTACTGAAGTAGTTTTGAAAATTAAAAAGTGAAATTCATTGACTTTTAGTGATCTGACAGAATGAAGTCTATTTAGTCCTATTAGGGGGCTTTGTTGTTGTTAGTCATTTCTATCACATCCGACTTTTTGTGGCCCTATTTGGGGTTTTCTTTGCAAAGATACTGGCGTGGCCTTCTCCAGCTCATTTTACAGATGAGGAAACTGAGGCAAAGAGGGTTAAGTGAATTGCCTGGGGTCAAAGAGCTAGTAGGTACGTGTCTGAGGCCAGATTTGAACTCAGGAAGATGAGTCATCCTGACTCCAGGACCAGCACTAGATCCACTGTGCCACCCAGCTGCCTCTAGACTTCGCTAATAGGAAATATTTGTTTGAAGAAAGTGGTATTTTTAAAAGCAGGAAATATATTCATTTTCTTTTTTAAAAACTAATTTTTTTCTGAACTTGAAAATTTACATTTCCATAAAATGTAGAGAAGTAAAAGAGGTTTGAATCTAAAACTGTGAATCTCCCGTGACGTGCTTTTCTTTAAAAATACAGGATAAATTCAATGTATAACTTAGAACTGCCCTGCTTATCTGTGATCCTCTGGGTTTCTGTTCTTTTCTTTGCATTTTTGAAACATGATTCATTGTCTTTTCTTTTACTTTATTTTTGGCTACACAATTGTGAAGGTTAAAACAATGAATGTATAAGTATATGTATGTGCCTGTCCATATAAGGCTGCATGCCTATGTGTATACACATATCTGATGAGATCTGATGAGTTTGCTAAGAGAAAATATAGGAGAAGAGAAGGGGGCAGAACTTTGTACACCCGACATGTACCTGTACATATAGGGCAGTACATAATGTGAATGTCAAGAAAGCAAAGGAGATTGAGAAGGATTAATTTGATAGAACTAGGACAGCATTTTGTCAGAAAAGAACCCAGAGAAGAGAGAGAATATCCAGGAAAAGAAGGTAATCTGCAGTGTCAAAGTGCAGTAGACAAGTTGAGAAAGGGTTAGGACTGAGAAAAGATCATTAGATTTGGTAATTAAGAGATTGTTCATAACTTTGTAGAGGTAGTTTCTGTTGATTGATGAGGTAGAAAGCCAGATTGAAAAGGGTTGTGATAGTGAGAGGAGAGCAAGTGGAGGCAGCAAGTGTAGAGTCTTTCCAAGGAGTCTTGACTAGGAATGGAGAAGAGAGAGAAGAAGCTAACTTGAGGGAATGGTAGGGTCTTTTGTGAAGTTTTCATTTTTTTTTTTTTTTTAAGGATGGAGGAGATGAGCATATTTGAAAGAAACAGGGAAAGGTTGAAGATTTGAGAAGGAAGAGGATTGAAGATCCAATCTGCTTAGGAAAGATGAGAGGGGATTGGATCAAGTGCACATATTTTTCAAATTGATCATAGTACACAGAATGGGGTTACCTGTCAGAGACTAAGGGAAAAGAATAGTGTGTGGGAGATGATTTCAAGGGGTTTTGAGATAAAAAGAGAATGAGTTCACTGACTTGATGTTTCATTGATTAGTTGTATCCAACTCTTTGTTGACCCCATTTTGGATTTTTTTTGGCAGAGATACTGGAATGGTTTGCCATTTTCTTCTCCAGTTCATTTTACAAATGAAGAAACAGAGGTAAACAGGATTAAGTGACTTGCTCAGGGTAACACAGCTACTAAGTGTCTGAGGGCACATTTGAACTCGGGTCTTCCTGATTCCAGACTTGGCACTCTATGCACTTTGCCACCTGGCTGCTTGAGCTCTTGGACATTGAATGGCCAAACCATATATAACAATGTAGAAGACAAAGGTCCTCAGCTGGGGCAGGGGGGAGTTGTAAGGGGATTGAGAAGGGAAGAGGAGGTTTTAGAATAGATTTTTGTGGAGAGTGAGGTATGGAATCAATTACAGAGGAGTAAAAGGATTGCCTTACTGTAGTGAGGGCCCAATTGAAGTTTGGTTACATGATTTGTAGTGAACCCACTCAGCACAGTTATAGGAAATAGGAGGAGTCACAGCTGAGGTTTGGTAAGAGAGGAGTAGAAATAAAATAAGGGGGTAAGAGATTCAAGAGCAGGGGACAATGTAGAATTGAAATGGTTAACTATTGGGAGATTGGAGACATAAGAAAGTGAAGTCAGATCAGGATCAGTGGCCTGAGAAAATACTGAGCGGTAGATTGGATATATATTTCTATGAGGTAGAAGGATAGGTGTAGGAGGGAGATGTGGAACACTAACAACAGTGTGGCTAGCAGCTGCTGTAGGGGTGTAAGACCCAACAAGACCAACAACAAGAGCTGCCAGCACAGGTTCTTTGGTCAGGTTTTCTAAGGAAAGCAACTTTAAGGGGTTAACAGTCTCACTTTAATCCAACATATACATATATATGTGTATGTATATGTATGTGTATGTGTATGTATGTATATATATATATATATATATATATATACACACACATACACACACACACACACACACACACACACACACACATATCATTCACTTATTTCAGGGGAAAAAGCCAGCACCCTGAACTCCAGAGGAAATACAAATAAATAGAAATTACAGACAGAAAATATCAACAGATCAAATAACACAGTTCAACAGACAGGCTTTGTCTAATTAAGATATCACATACGTAGTTACGAAAAAGAGAAGCACCAACATCTGGGATGGGGGGTGGGAGTTCCGTGGCTACCCAGAATCTCCACACCAGCATTCTTCCAGTGAGTGAGAGCCCCTGTTCAGGCCCAAAGGCTTCATACCTAATCAGCAAAAGGGTGTGAGTCTGAGGCTTAGTACCTAGTTAGCAAAAGGATGTGGGCCTGGGGCTTAGCACCTAGCAAGACTTAATCAAAGGCACTTGATTACTTTAGCATTCTAAAAGAGAAAACAGTAAAAAAAAAAAAAAAAAAAAAAGGTCCCACCTTAATTACCTATACAAACACAGAGATCAGTGGAATGATACAAAGTTATGTTTAGATAGAAGAATATCAAGTAGTTAGGGAATTGCTACACTTGTGAATAATGACCAGGGTGCAATGAGGTAGAGTGAAAGAATAGGCCATGGAACTTAAAAGAGGTTAAAGAAATAGGAAAATAGAGAATTTAATGGAGCATCTACATGGATGTTAAAGTCTCTCAGTTGTAAGGGCACAAGTTGGGGAGCAGAGGATGATGGTGAACCTGATGCTGAGCTTGGGAAAAGAGAAGATGAACTGAGGATCTCAGTATACTCTCAACTACCAAAATCTTAATTGGGCGGAAAATGTTAAAGAGATGGACTTCAAAGGAGGAAAGGTTACAGAGTGAATAAGGTAAAGGGAGAGTCTGGAAGTGATGGTGAGGAGCAAGGAATATTCTGGGGATTGAGATACTAACTTCCTGATAGCTTATATAGATTTTAATATACCTCTCCCTTTCCCGAAATAAATACAGAAAGGAAGCAGAAACCCAACCCTGACTGTTGATGACTCTCCATTATTGGCAGAATAATGGCCAAGCCTCTTAGATTGGCGTTTGATGTCCTTTATAGCCTGCTTCCAAACCTAACTTTTCAGTTTGACTGCCCTGTTTTCCTTTATATAAGAACCGTATCCTCAAGTTGAGCCAGACTACTTCCTGAAGAGGGCCTAGTGTTCCCCTTCCTCTGTGCCTGGAAAGCCTTCACCTGTAGCACTTGGTTTGAAACACCTATCCAGTCTTCACGGCCCAGCTCTCTCAGTGAATCCACAAAGCATAATCTAAATCTCTACTGTATACCAGGTAATGTGCTCAGTGTTGACAATATAAAGACAGAAAATGACAGAGACAGCCTAAATAAGCATACTCGAATAAAATATAATCTCTCATAGACCTTTCTATTTCTAACTTTTCCATCTCCTTAATATTTTTGTCCTCTGAATTTTCATAGCTTGTTGGGTCAAAATCTCAACTCCTTTACTACTTTGTAAACTCCTTGTAAATTATTCCTACTTCAGCTGCTCCTTTGAATGATGAAAAGTGAAAGTTAGGAAAAAAAACAATTTTAGCTTCTAACCCTTACCAACATCTGCTCTAAAAACACTGCTTCTTAAAAATAGATTTTTTTTAATTGAGGTTTTTTGGTTTTTCTTTGGCTTAGATTTCCTTCTATACCCCTATCCTTCCTACCTCATTCCTCCCAGGGAACCACCCCTTAGGGTGTTGTTTTTAGAACTTTTTAGAAATTTTTAGAAGAAGAGAATAAAGAGAAAAAAATTCATCAAATTCATTTGTATGTGGAAAAAAATCTGACATTACATTCTTTGTTCTAAACCCACCTCCACAGATGAGTTAGGCAGGGGAGGAGGGTATGTTTGTGGCTTCTTATATCTTTTCTTTGTCATTCAAGCTTAATTATTATAATTTCAAAATATTAATATCCTTTTTAAAAAAACATTTTGTTTGATACCTTTCGTTATTACGTTAAGGAGCAAAATGCATAAATGTCAGGTCTGTAACCCTTTTCCCAAAGTGATTGGGCAACTTGATAACAGATGAAGAAGGTCATTTAGCATCAGAAAACCAGATCATTCTCAGCCATCTTGTCAGATACTCTGACACTGTCTTTCTCCCCACCCTTGCTCCCCACCTAGAAGCTGTGCTCTTCTCAACATGTCCTGTGAGCTGATTGACCATTATTGATCATAGGACATCCTCTTATCAGCTAAGATACACTTTTCCTAAATTAATTTCAGCTAAAACTTTTGCATGCATGGAATTGAAGAATGATTATCGTGATTTAGTAAGTTTAGTTATCTATATATTTTTTCTGTTTGGATTTATGTAACTTTGTGAAATAATCTTACTTGACACTGCCAACCATTAACACCCAGCATTGAGTTTTTGTTTAAAAAATTTTCCCAATGGGGTATATGATCAAAAAAATTTGGAGACTATTTATATATAGCAATGGTTCTCACTGAGTGGTTTGTGAATCCCTTGGAGGTTCTTGAAGATGATCCAAATATATTATTAAATATATTAATGGCACCATAAGGAATTAATAATTGTCCAGTCATGTTTCAGATGTTTTTCCTCTGTGATAAAAGGTGTGCATGTTTGAAGCATTATTGAAGTAAATTTTAATTTGGACCTTTTCCGGGCAAAAGTTATCATTGTAGGTATTGTAAATATGTAATAAATATAAAAGACTGTTAGGAGTAGCATATTAAATTAGGGTTGGGGGCGGAGTTTCATAACACATGTTATTGTTGATGTTCAAAGTAGTTTGTGGAACAAAAAATGTTGTGATCCTCCGTAATAGAGGAGAGAGGGAGCTAGCTCTCCTCAAAGACCTTGGCTTATGTCCTGTTCTGCAGTGTCTGTGGAACCCTGGGGAAGTTGTACTCTCTTGAGTCCCAAGCTATTTCCTAAGGTTCCAGAACGGTTGCTTATTTGCATTCATTTTAAAAATTTTTTTTAAATTTTGCTTATTTGCATTCATAAATTACCCACTTTCTTTCTACCAGTGAAATTGCAGGCCTAGGTTTTTCACTGTTACAGGAAGCTTAATATTTGATACAGTGAATACCTCTTAATCATGTTTATGTTGAATGCTATAAGTCACATACTTTATGTGCATTCTTCTTTTTTCTTTTTGGAGGGGGGAAGGCAGGGCAATTGGGGTTAAGTGACTTGCCCAAGGTCACGTAGCTAGTAAGTGTGTCAAGTGTCTGAGGCCAAATTTGAACTCAGGTCTTCCAGACTCCAGGGTTGGTGCTCTACTCACTGCGCCACCTAGCTAAATTGGGCCACCTAGCCCAATTTATGTGCATTCTTGGAAAAAAAACCAAGGATTTAATTTTGTTAAGTGCAGTCTTGATTTTTTTTTTTTTTACACAAATGCAATATGTTGTTAGACCGGGTTAATAGAAAAATTCATTTAAAAAAATTACCGACTTTTTGTTGCTTATGACTTACGACTTTGTAAAATGAATTTGTCTTGATAGATTTTTGCTAAATCTTTTATTGTAGAAAGTTATATAAAATTACATGAATAGTGAATTGGTTGACTTAATAGTTTAGTCTGTTTATGTCTTTTGTAATCATTGGTTTTTAAGAACACAGACACTATTTTAATTGTTTATTTAGTGTACAAATGAATGTTTAGAATTTGAAGATGGGAGATACAAATTCAGATGGCCAGAAATTGATATTCAGGGTAAGGAGAAGCATATTGGGGGAAGCAGAAAAATATAGTTGAAAAGTGTTTGCAGTACCACAAAAGTTGGGAGTGAGTGTCATATGTACAGGTCATCTCATCTTCCTGACTACATTAAATAAAAGTAATTGGACCTCTTGATTCTGGATGCTTTATCTTCTAAGATTATTTTTTAAATTAAAAATAAAATAATTTTAAAAAATCAAATTTGACCTCACATTTTTACTAGCTGTGTGACCCTGAGCACAGGATCTCAGTTTGCCTCAGTTTCTCTAAATGTGAAATAGGGATAATCATAGCACTTACCTCACAGGGTTAGTACTCATTCCTTTTCCTTAGTAAGTAGTGGCTTATCTGAGCCTTTAGAAGTTAGGATTTATTTTTTTTTTAATTTTTTAAAATTTATTTATTTATTTGATGTATTTAGTTTTCAGCATTGATTTTCAGAAGTTTGAATTATGAAATTTCTCCCCATTTCTACCCTCCCGCCCACTCCAAGATGGCATATATTCTAGTTACCCTGTTCCCCAGTCTGCCTTCCCTTCTGTCACCCCACTCCCCTCCCATCCCCTTTTCCCTTAATTTCTTGTAGGGCAAGATAGATTTCTATGCCCCATTGCCTGTGTATCTTATTTCCTAGTTGCATGCAAAAATTTTTTTTTTTTTGGAACATCTGTTTTTAAAACTTTGAGTTCCAAATTCTCTCCCCTCTTCCCTCCCCACCCACGCTCCCTAAGAATGCAAGCAATTCAACATAGGCCACATATGTATCATTGTGTAAAAACTTTCCACCAATACTGAAGTTGTGAAAGACTAACTATATTTTGCTCCTTCCTAACCTATCCTCCTTTATCGAATTTTTTCCCTTGACTCTGTCCCTTTTTGAAAGTGTTTGTTTTTGATTACCTCCTCCCCCTATCTGCCCTCCCTTCTATCATTTCCCCCTTTTTTGTCTTCTTCCTCCTTCTATCCTGTGCGGTAAGATACCCAACTATACACGTGCGCGCACACACACACACACACACACACACACACACGCACACGCACACACATATACATATATGTATATTCCCTTCAGCTACTCTAATACTGAGGTCTCATGAATTATGCACATCATCTTTCCATGTAGGAATGTAAACAAAACAGTTCAACTTTAGTAAGTCCCTTGTGATTTCTCTTTCTTGTTTACCTTTTCATGCTTCTCTTGATTCTTGTGTTTGAAAGTCAAATTTTCTATTCAGCTCTTGTCTTTTCATTGAGAAAGCTTGAAAGTCCTCTGTTTTACTGAAAGTTCTTATTTTGCCTTGGAGCATGATACTCAGTTTTGTTGGGTAGGTGATTCTTGGTTTTAATCCTAGCTCCATTGACCTGGAATATCATATTAATGTAAAAGCTGCTACATCTTGTGTTATCCTGATTGTGTTTCCACAATACTCAAATTGTTTCTTTCTGGCTCCTTGCAGTATTTTCTCCTTGATCTGGAAGCTCTGGCATTTGGCTGCAATATTCCTAGGAATTTTCTTTTTGGTATCTTTTTCAAGAGGCTATCGGTGGATTCTTTCAATTTCTATTTTACCCTCTGGTTCTAGAATATCAGGGCAGTTTTCCTTGATAATTTCTTGAAAGATGATATCTAGGCTCTTTTTGATCATGGCTTTCAGGTAGTCCAATAATTCTCTCCTGGATCTATTTTCCAGGTCAGTGGTTTTTCCAATGAGATATTTCACGTTGTCTTCCACTTTTTCACTCCTTTGGTTCTATTTTATAATATCTTGATTTCTCATAAAGTCAGTAGCCTCCACTTGCTCCAATCTAATTTTTAAGGTGGTATTTTCTTCAGTGTTCTTTTGGACCTCCTTTTCCATTTGGGTAATTCTGCCTTTCAAGGAATTCTTCTCCTCATTGGCTTTTTGGAGCTCTTTTGCTATTTGAGTTAGTCTATTTGTTAAGGTGTTGTTTTCTTCAGTATTTTTTTGTATCTCCTTTAGCAAGTCATTGACTTGTTTTTCATGATTTTCTCACATCACTCTCATTTCTCTTCCCAATTTTTCCTCTGCTTCTCTAACTTGCTTTTCCAAATCCTTTTTGAGCTCTTCCATGGCCTGAGACCAGTTCATGTTTTTCTTGAAGGCTTTTGATGTAGGCTCTTTGACTTTGTTGCCTTCTTCTGGCTGTATGTTTTGGTCTTCTTTGTCACCAAAGAAAGATTCCAAAGTCTGAGACTGAATCTGAGTGCATTTTCTTTGCCTGGCCATGGTCCCAGCCAACTACTTGACCCTTGATTTGGGGTATGACTGCTTGTAGAGTAGAGAGTACTTTGTTCCAAGCTTGAGGGGATGCACTGTTGTTTTCAGAGCTATTTCTATACAGCCAGCTCTGCTACACCAGCACTCCTCCCCCAAGAACCACCAGCTCAGACAGGACTCAGATCTTAAGCAGGCTCTGCACTCCTGCTCTGATCTGCCACTTAATTCCTCCCACCAGGTGGGCCTGGTGCTGGAAGCAACTGCAGCTGTAGTTTTGTAGCCCCCCCTCCCCCAAACCATGAACTCATTTCACTCTGTCCCCCACAGCTTTTCCCACTAACCTTCTATGTTGTCTTTGGTGTTTGTGGGTTGAGAAGTCTGGTAACTGCCACAGCTTGCTGATTCAGGGTGCTAGGGCTTGTTCTGCCTGGCTCCTGGTCGGTCCTGCCGCCACCCAAGCTGGGCTCTGCTGCACTCCCAGCTCTGTGCACATTAGACCTTACCCAGTGACCGTCTGGGCTGTCCTGGGCTGGAGCCTTTCTTCCCTCTGCTATTTTGTGGGTTCTGCAGTTCTTTTCTGTTGTCTTTAGTGTTTGTGGCTTGAGAGGTCTGGTAACTGCCACAGCTCACTGATTCAGGATCCTAGGGCCTGTTCTGCCAGGCTTCCAGTCTGGTTGGTCCAGGCGCATCTTACGCTGGCCTCTGCTCCACTCTGCTCCCAGTTCTGTGTGATAGACCTTACCCAGTGACCATCCAGGCTGTCCTGGGCCGGAGTGCTGCTTCCCTCTGGTATTTTTTGGGTTCTGCAGTTCTAGAATTTGTTCAGAGCCATTTTTTTATAGGTTTTTGGAGGGACCTGGAGGGGAGCTCACCCAAGTCCCTGCTTTCCCGCCGCCATCTTGGCTCCGTGGCGTCGCGCCCGCCCCCCCCCCATTATTTCTTACCTAATATCCGTTTTTAAGATTTAAAAAAGAAAAAAGCCTCCAAACCCCTGTTTTCCTTTTATTTCCATTATCTGGCAAATGTTCCGTCTTATGTTTCCACAAATGTATTTCGTTCTCTTGTTTTTTAGTATAGTCAGCCACGATTATATTTCAAGCTAATGGGTACATGGATATTATTACTCGGTTTGTATCATCGGGAAGGGAACAGGTCAATTTTATGTAGAAGAGTCCAAGATAGTAATGTAGGGAATTTGTGTGGAATATTGGACTGTAACTTCTACTTTGGATCAACCAAATTTAAGAAAAAACTCAGTTTAATTCTCAGTGTTTGTTACTGTTGTTTAAAAAAAAATTGTGGTATTTTACTGAATTATGCTATCTTTTCTCCTTCCTTACTCTTCCCAACAGGTCATCTGGAATGGACACAAGTTCAGTGGGAGGATTAGAATTGACGGAACAGACTCCTGTTTTATTAGGGACTACAGCCATGGCAACTAGTCTCACAAATGTAGGAAATTCATTTGGAGGTCCAGCTAATTCTTTAGTTTCTAGATCTAACAAGTTTCAGAACACATCAGTAGAAGATGATGATGATGTTGTTTTTATTGAACCTGTACAACCCCCACCAACTGCTGCCCCAGTGGTATCTGATCAAAGAAACATTACATTTCCATCATCAAAAAATGAAGAGCAACAAGGAAATGATTCTAAACTTTCCTCCTCAAAAGATTTGACTTCTCAAAAGGGAAGTATAAGTGAGACAATTATCATTGATGATGAAGAGGACATTGAAACAAATCAAGGGCAAGAGAAAAATGCTTCCAGTTTTATTGAACGGAGACTTCCTGAGACTAAAAACAGAACCAATGATTTGGATTTCTCAGCTTCCAGTTTTTCAAGAAGTAAGGTAAATGCAGGAATGGGTAATAGTGGTATCACCACAGAACCAGACTCTGAAATTCAGATTGCTAATGTTACTACATTAGAAACAGGTGTAAGCTCAGTGAATGATGGCCAATTAGAAAATACTGATGGGCGTGATATGAACTTAATGATTACACATGTAACATCACTGCAGAATACCAACTTGGGAGATGTCTCTAACGGACTGCAGTCAAGTAATTTTGGTGTTAATATACAAACATACACCCCATCTTTAACTTCACAGACCAAGACTGGAGTAGGACCTTTTAATCCTGGTAGAATGAATGTGGCAGGGGACGTTTTTCAGAATGGAGAATCTGCAACCCATCATAATCCTGGTAAGCGTTAATGGCATGCATTTGTAGTTTCTTATCTATAGTTAGGTTATCTGGCTTTCTTCTCTCTTAGTTTTATAGGTTGTTAACTTTTAGATTAATAACGTTTTTGCATTTACCAAAATTTGTGCTTTTTCTTTCCTTTTAGAGTATGAAACAGATTTGACCTTTTCAGTGACTTATTCTTAAAATTCAGTTTTAGTCAACAAGAATAAATACAATCCTAGTTATTCTTCAAAAGTTTTATCAACTGTGTATGTCAAAAAAACATGTCTAAAGTTTCACTTTAGGGATCGTAGATTTGACTCAGAATAATAGTTTGTCAATATTTTTGTTTTCATGTCCAAATAAAACAATGTTGGATTAGAAATCTTCAAGGAAAAAGTACTCATTTTTGGCTTTTGTATTTATGTTTGGCTTCTTATTTTTACTAGTAGACCGAAAATTTATTTTCTCCTTAATGTTTTATTATTGTTGCTTTTTGAAAGAAAGAAAATAATTTTTTTCAAAGTTTGCTTCCAAATCAAACAGCTCCAAGTTTGTATTGGAGGAAAATACGAGAAGGAAACTAATGATCGCGTTTTTTAGATTGTAGGAGTAAGAGAAGAAAGAATGAACTAAGTCAGGGTTGATACTTTTTAAGTATCTTTGGTGGTTTTTTTATGAATGAATATAATGAGGATTATTAGCATGGATAACAATCTTGTATTTAAGATGGTTGATTAGAATTTTGCTAATTTTTTGTCTTCCTTTGTTTGATCTTTAATCTTTAATCCAGTTATTTCTACTAAGGAAGAATTTAAAGAAAGTGCTTAGATTGGAACTTTGTGTTAGCTAATATAAATAAGATAAATAAAATGGAAGTGAAATAAGAGAAATTAAACAAGTTGAGATGTGAAGTCTCAGTCAATCAGAATAATTCCCACATCTTTATGAATTCTTAAACTATTGGACATGTTCTTGTTAACATTATGATTAAAATTTTCCTTATATTAAATATAAGTCACGTATCTTATGTCCCTTCATTAATAGGGATAATTGAGGGGAAAAAAGTGGTATTTTTATAAAAATTATTTTGTTTCATGTGAGTCTTGTTATGGGAGGGTGATTTCATGTTTGACATTTCATTAACCAAATTCAGGTATTTTAAAGTTGTTATTTCTATTGTAAAAAAGGAAACAAGTTAAGAAAATATTCTTTATTAAACAGGAGAAGAAATTTTTACTGACAGCTCAATTGTATTTATGAATTGTGCCTTTTTTCAGGTGTGGGGGTTTCAATTGCTTTATAGTCAAGCCCAGTAATTATTGTTATGCACAAAACAATTTTTTCCCCATTTAGTCACTTGATCACATATGATAACAACCAACTTAACTTAGCTCTGCTTTCTGATGAAATAGAAAGGAAAGTTGACTTAATAATTTTTTCTCTTTTTATGTTGCCTACATTTCTCTGCCTTTCCCCCTTCCAGAGGCTCTGACTTATATTGGAGAATAAAAAAGAAGGAAAAAAGTTCCTTAAAAATGACTAAATCATTAGCCAAATCTGATAGGTGTTATATTCCTTTCTATACTTCCCCTTCAAGGAATAGAGGGAGATAGATTCTGATGTTTCTTTTCTAAGCCACACTGAATCATTATGATTTCACAGTATTCGGTTTTGACTCACTTGTTCTTTCCATTTATGTTATGTTTTCTTGGTTCTGTTAACTTTTGCATCATTTCATAAAATAAATGACTGTTGAATAAAGCATGAAAATACTTTTTTTGAAAAATGGCTTATAAAAATGATATTCTGTTAATGATAGAATTGTAGGAAAGTCTTACCCAATTTTCAAGTAAAGAAAAATTTTCCAATAAAGTAAAGGAGGTAATATGAAGCTGGATTTATTTATTTTTCATCATGAAGGAAGACAAAACTTCAAGCAGTTCCTCTGTCACAAATTTGATGTGTGATGCTGGATTTCCAGGACTCTAAGTAACCCTTTAAGAACAGATATTGCAGAGAGGTGCTAATCTGTGTGTAGAGGGGTTTTCTTATTTGAAAATTTAATATCTTGATGAAACCACAGGGCAGGCAGCTATCATAAAAAAATGCTTAAAAGAAGCATATTCTTTTTTAGTTTAAAGAGTAGCAAAATCTGTATGTTTTAAGATTTAACCAAAAAATTAAGTTTTGGTTTTATGAGTTGTTAGTATAAATAAGATAATATTGTTGGTACCTTCAGGTAATCACTTCTGTAGTGATTGCATGATATTTGCCATGAACCTTTTTTGGGTGTTATAATGCAAAGGTTATCTTAGATATTACTGGTGAAGAAAGTTTTAAGAAGTTTATTTCAGATGTCAAGGCGCGTTAACGTAGGCAGCGCTCAAGTAATATATTGAAGCTGTTCTAAGAAGGAACACACTATGTCTTTCTTATTCAGTTATGCACCGAAGGTAGTTTATGGAATCCCAGATTTTAGGACAAGACCTTGAATTAACTTTCCCTTGCTATACGGTACTCAGTCTCTCATTGCTACTCCTTTCTCCAGAAAGTATAGCTAAAGAGAACCATCTTTAGAAAGCCATTGCATGTATAAGATTCTGATTTTCTGAGTCAGTAACATTGCTGCATGGCAGAATGAATAACTGGACTCATCCAGGAGACCTGAGTGTAATCTTATTTCTAATACTTTATAAAATATTTACGTGATATTTGGCATATAATTTAGATTTCTGGCTCAGTTTCCTCAAGTGTAGGTGTTACCCTTAATGATATTCAAGGCCTCTTTTAGCTCTAATCTGGAATCTGTAAATTTAGATGTTTATTTAATCACTTAGCTTTTTTAGAGTATAAAATTTTCTTTTGGTCAGGCAAATTCTGAACTCAATTAGTTAAAATAGGACATGTCCAGAAAATGGGCTGCTGAATTTAGTTGAAAACAATTAATACTTTTGTTCCGTGTCTGGTATTGTAATTATTTCTGTGAATTACTATAAATACACTTTATAAGAAAAGCAAATTCCTTAGGGCTTTTAAATTTTTGTAGCATATTAAATTAATTACAAATTTTTCTAAAAGACTCATCCACTCCTCTTCCCCATAAAACTATGATAGCACTTTTTTTTAGCTTTTTGTTATTATTATGTAAAAAGTTGTTTTGGTGACATGGGAAGAATTTAATTTTAATTCTAGATTACCTTACAGATAGTAAAAATTTGTCAGTTGTTGATGAGGCAACTTTCTACGTCCTTGGACCTCCAGAATGTCCTAGGACTCAGAAGTTACCTGCCTTTTCTTTTCCCGTCCTACTTAGAATCTTCCCTTCCTCCCCTATCCCTCAACTTGGTGTGTGATATGTGCATACATGCATGTGTGTGTGTAAAATAAGAAGCAACTTTTGAGCACCCATCAATGATACAACTAAGAAGATGAGAAGGCTGCATCTAAGAAGCTGTGATTAGTCAGTTTGCCTGCTAGAAAGGAGTCTTCTTGTTGGCTGGTGGTAACTGTAAAAAGACATCTCTTTTAAAAAAAAATACCCCCAAACCCCAAACTTAGATGTACTGGAGAAGCTATTGGCGAGAAAAGTGTTAACACCAAGTATGAAGAAGAAAAGGGGGTAGTAGTAGTAGTAGTATACTACAGTAGTAGACGACAGAAGCATTGACTGGCAGATAGGTCATTGATGTATTGGCAGTGATAGTAGTCATGGACCTTAAATATAAAGAGGGATGGAGGGAGTAAGCCACTAGAAAGTCTTAACATTGCTGAGAGCTAATGAGTGACACAAAAGATAGAACAATTGTACACTTTAGGGGGAACCAGGACAGGGAGGACACCCACTGATAATGCAGTACTATAGTCATAGTGTTCCATGTTAAAGGCACTCTATATTACAGTTAAAATAATTCTGGTTTGAACAGTAGGGGGAGCATTTATTGACACTAGTATGGTCACAAACTAAGTCATTTAATACCATGTTTCATGTTAAATACTTTGGTGATAGCATAGAATAACTTTAGAAGTCAGGAAAGTGTATTTTCTAAAGATTTTCATGGGGAAAACCCCCACAAGATCCCTCTACTCCCTCATTTCCTAAATTGTAACATGAGGGGTTTGGATTAGATGATTCCTGGGATTCCTTTCAGTTCTAATTTTTATGATTATCTGGTTGTAGTGTGAATCCTGAGTTAAATATGTAAATCTTAATTATTCACAGAAAGCATGCTTGAGGATTGCAGATAATATTTTTACTAACATGCATATTCCCAGTTTAAACCATTCAGAAAAGAGTAATTTTGTGAAGAAGAATTTTCTTCCTCCCCTAAATCTTGCAATTTGGAGAGAGCTAACAAAATATTTTTATGGTATTGAAAATTATTTTAGTTTTTGTTCTTTGTGTATTATGTCTTTAAGATTCCTGGATCTCCCAGTCAGCTTCATTTCCCCGAAATCAGAAGCAACCTGGGGTGGATTCTTTGTCACCAGTGGCCTCACTTCCTAAGCAGATTTTCCAGCCTCCTTCACAACAACCACCTACCAAACCAGTTAAAGTTACTTGTGCAAACTGCAAAAAACCTTTGCAGAAGGGACAAACTGCCTATCAACGAAAAGGATCTGCCCACCTCTTTTGTTCTACTTCTTGTCTTTCCTCATTCTCACACAAGCCTGCTCCAAAGAAACTCTGCGTCATGTGCAAAAAGTAAGGGATATCTTTGAGTTTTTTTTTTTTGAGTGAACACACAGGTGAATATGACACAGGTTTTTTGGGGGCGGGGGGCAGAAATATACTATATTAGAGAAATGAAATGCACTATTGTCTATACGTGTCTATTGCTGGCCAAATTCTGCCTCCTCAAGTCTTTTTAAAAAATGGTTTTTTTTGTTACATTTTAAGTTCCAAACTGTCTTCCTTATTCTTGCGTTACCCCACACTGGAGAAGACTGTCATTTGACACAGATAAATAGGGAGAGAAACTATGCATACCTCTGTTTATCAGTTCTTTCTCTGGAGGTGGATAGCATTTTTCTTTCTAGGTCTTTTGTAGTTAATTTGACTATAATACTCAAAATAGCCTAGTTCAGTTATTTTTGAACAGTATTACTGTTAACTGTATCCAATGTTCTTTTGGTTCTGTTCATGTCACTCTTATTTCATGCAATTCTATACATGTTTTTCTAAAGTCAGTCTGCTCATCATTTCTTACACAACAGTAGCCATCCATCACAGTCTTATACCATAACTTGTTTATCCATTCCCCAATTGATGGACATTCCCATAGTTTCCAATTTTTTGCTCCCACGAAAAGAGCTGCCATAAATATTTTAGAACGTAGAGGTTATTTTTCTTTTTTCCGATCACTTTGGGAAACAGACCTAATAGTGATACTGCTGGGTAAATAGGTATACCCAGTTTATAACTCTTTGGGAATAATTCTAGATTGCTCTCCAGAATTGTTGCATCATGATGTTCACAGTTCCATCAACAGTATAATAGTGTACAAATTTTTCCACATCCCCTCCAACATTTGTCATTTTCCCCTTCCATTACTTTAGCTACTGTTTCAACAATCCTGCTAGCAGCTTCTGTGGGGGTGTAAGATCCACCCACAGCCAGCACCCAGAAAGCTGCCAACAGCACAGGTTCTTTTGATCTGCTTAACTAAGGAAAGCAAGGTGAAGGGGTTGACAAGTTTACTTTAATCCAACATACAGACAACATTCACTTAGTTCAGGGGAAAAAAGCCAGCACCCTGAACTTCAGAATAAAATACAAAGTACAGAATCAACAGACAGACCCAATACAGATTCATAGTTACCAACATCTAGGTTCAGCCCGGGAGCTCGGAACAAGGGCTGGCCAAGAGTCACACGCCACCACTGCTGCAAGGAGGAGCTCCCAAGAACAGACAGCCAGCCCTATTAGGGGTTTGGGCCTGGGGCTTAGTGCCTAGTAAGGCTCAATGAATTACTCAAAAGGGAACAAAAGCCAGACTATTCAAGGGCACTTGTTGAACTAAGTGCTAAGGAGCCCATTTTGCTTATCAACACAGCTACCCTGAGTGATACATGTGAGATGATATCTCAAAGGTGCTTTAATTTGCATTTCTCTGATCAATAATGATTGAGAGCATTTTTTCGAGATACATATAGTTTTGATTTCTTCATTGAAAAACTGTTCATATGCTTTGACCATTTATCAGTTGGAGAATGAGTCATTCTTATAAATTTGACAAAGGTCTCTATATATTTGAGTTATAAGATCTTTATTTGAGAAACTATCTGTAAAAAATTTTCCCTAATTTTCCACTTTCCTTCTATTCTTGGTTACATTAGTTTTATTTTTACAAGACCTTTTTTATTTAATGTATTCAAAATTATCCATTTTATCTCTCACAATGCTCTCTTATCTCATTTATTATTTCTTAAAGTCTTGTACAGGGTGATATTTGGAAAGTTACAGTCAGAAGGGCTTCTGGGCAGTTTGGTGATATTAAGCAGCTTTAGAGAGGTCTTTGACATTTGGTTGGATCATGGTATAGGTAGTGCTTTTATGACAATTGGAGGTTTCTCTGTTTTTAGTTGAGTGGATTCTTAATGGCAAATGAAATTTTAGCTTTTTAGGGTATGCATTTTTATAAACTTGACAAGATTTTGGTCTTGTTATGTCTTAAAAACAAAATTAGAGGATGCACTTGGATTTTATTTATTTTAAAACATTGAATAAGCCATAATAAATACAGTGTAGTTTTATCTTGAGAATCATTTGCCTTAAATGATCACTTTTTATTCCTATAAGTTTTCTTCTGCATCAGGATCTATCTTGCCCTGTCATTTTAACTCAACTCAGAAGTTAAAGGTAACTTAGATAGAAGAGAGTAGATAATAACTAGTCAGATCAGGGTGGGATCTTCTTGTCCATTTCTAGGTGAGTAGAGTTATTTTTAGCCCTGCATAATTTAGAAGACCTTTATTTGCTGATTTCTGTAAGAACGTATTGATTAATAAATAAAGGGGATGTGAAAGAACATGGAATCTATTGTTGGAAAATTTGGTTACAAAATCTGCTGGTTACTATCTTTGTGACCTTAGTCAAACCACCTAACCTGGAGGTTCCATTTCGTCAGCTGTAAAATGAGGGAGATTGGACTCAAAAGTTCCCTTCTGGCTATAAATCTTATAAGTTACGGCAGCTTTTGATTTCATCACAGTATGAGGCAGCTAGCTGGTGCAGTAGATAGAGTGCCAGGCTTGGAGTCAGGAAGATCTGAGTTCAAATTTGATTTCTAACACTTAATATCTGTATGCCCCTTGGTAAGTTACTTAATATCTGTTTCCCTCAACTTCCTCACCTGTAAAATGAGATAATAATAGCACTTAACTTCCCAAAGTTATTGTGAAGGTCAAATGGGATAATAATTGTAAAGTATTTAGCATAGTACCTGGCACATAGTAAGCTTTATATAAATGTTTGCTATTATTATTTCCAACTTGAATATTATAATTTTGTATTATTTTGCACCTACAATTGAGGTCAAACTTTAAAATGAATTTTTTTTTGTATATATTCCTATATAATTTTCTGATTTTAGCTAGAAGTGCATTAATTTATATTTGGTTTCTGGAATTTTTACAGACTTGACCATATTGGCTGTAATTCATTGTACTCTTTCTCATCTTGAATCATATTCTTTCAGGCCCAGATATGTTATCTACTAATAGACATTGTGTTCACATATGTTTGCAGATGACCTAATCTCTTTTCTTAGTACCGTAAACATCTTAAAATTGCCTTTTGACTTTATCCTTCCACATGGTCTCCTATTGGGACTCCCATCTGGTAGAGTTTGGTTGATTTTTTTGTATGAATATACAAAGGATTTTATAATTTTAAAAAATAGTGTTCTCATTAAAATATGTTGCACACTTTTTCTTTTTAGAGATATAACAACAATGAAAGGTACCATTGTTGCCCAAGTGGATTCAAGTGAATCTTTTCAGGAATTCTGTAGTACTTCATGCTTATCACTCTATGAAGACAAACAGAATCCTTCAAAAGGACTGTTAAATAAATCAAGATGCACAATCTGTGGCAAACTAACAGAGGTTTGTATTCAGTATGTTTAAAATAGTTTTCATGATAAAATTTTTTCTAAGCTTTATTTTTTACAGCATTATAATATGTACATTTTAAAAATTTGGCTAGCAAGGTACTCTGCAGTAGAGTCTGATGGAAGAGTTGGAGATGGATTTGATTGGTACTGTATAATTATCCACTTGCCTGAAATGGGTAGTACTTTTTTCTGTTTAAATATATGAATTTTACATTTTTTTTTTATTTGGGTAACTTCTGAGTCAGGGTGAACTCATTAATATCTGTAGTCTTCCTCATGTCTTCACATGCCTCTTCCCCCCCCCCCCCTTCCCATATGTAAGGGTAAATTGAGAAGAGTGGGGTTAGAGGGAGATTAAGTAATTATCTTGCTCAGATTTCAGGTAGAAGGGCATTATCAAGCATTTAAATAAAGATGTTTTCATTTCTTTTTTTTATTTATTTTTAGTTTTTAACATTGACTTCCATAAGCTTTAAATTTTCTCCTCCTCCCTCCCCAAGACAGTGTGTAATCTGAATATGGGCTCCACACATATATTCCTGTTAAATACATTTTCATATTAGTCATGTTGCATAGAAGAATTAGAACGAATGAGAGAAACAATGAGAAGGGAACAAGAGAAAATAGTCTGCTTTGCTCTGCATTCCGACTCCATAGTTCTTTCTCTGGATGTGGATGGCATTTTCCATCATGAGTCCTTTGGAAAAGTTTTAGGTCCTTGCATTGCTGAGAAGTACTTAGTCTATCAAAATCCATCTTCACACACTGTGAATGTTTTCATTTCTTAAAAATGTACATGTCAGTCCACCCTGTTTCTAGTTGAGTGTTTTTTAAAAAATATCTTTAAAATATTTATTTTTAAGAATTCTTGGTCCATTTGTCCTACTAGGCAGGACCATGAAAGCTAGTTGGTTGTCTGTTTGTGAAAGTGGAGGTCAACTAGTTGTGTGATTATAGGCATGTTAACTTTATTTGGGAGGGGTTAGGGGACTCGATTCCCTTATTTCTGAAATGGGCAGGTTTAAGTAAATTCAAAAATTCCTTTCTAGGTCTAATCTACTTCTCTAACCATGTGTTCTGCAGAGGAGTCACAGATCTTTTGTTCTTACATAATGATAACTAGTTTTCTTCTTTAAGTGTCACCTTAATGCTGTGTTGCATTTTTCTTATAGATTCGCCATGAAGTAAGCTTTAAAAACATGACTCATAAGCTCTGTAGTGATCACTGCTTTAATAGATACAGAATGGCAAATGGCTTAATAATGAATTGCTGTGAACAGTGTGGAGAGTACTTGCCTAGCAAAGGTGCTGGAAACAATGTCCTTATTATCGATGGCCAGCAGAAAAGATTTTGCTGCCAAAGCTGTGTCAGCGAATACAAACAGGTAATTATTCTAATAAAAATAATTTGAATTTTAAAAATGTGTATGAGATGAAGTGGCATATCTTTTATCTCTGTTCATCAGGCTTATCTTGGAAACACTGTTTGAGACCCTGTTTTAAATTTAGTGTTATTTTCATTATGCTATCTAGTACAGATATTATGTGACTATCCAAAGTTAGTCCTTAACATTTGGGTTTTTAAAGAAATCTTCCTATGAAAAAAAAGTTAGACTTAAAAGATGTATATATAGCGATCACAAATGTCAGTGTTAGGAGGACTCTCAGCGGCTGTTCCTGAGCAAGAATTGTCTCCATAATACACTCAAGTAGATGTCTAGCCTTTGCTTAAAGACCTCCATTGACCTTGGAAGAAGAATAGCCCTTGCCTCCGAGTTCTGGGTGAAGACAAAGACCACATACTAGGTTTTGAAAAGTAGAAAAACCTGACTTCAGCTTGGTATTTTAACTGCAATTGTTTTAGGCAGACATCCATGGAAGAAGACATTCTCTGTTATTTTCATGTTTTTTATTTGGTTGGAAGTCTCTTAGTTCATGAAGGATTGCTTTTTAGGAATAGCCTTAAACACCCTTATAGCCTAATAAAGAGAAATTAAAGAACAATTTAATTGGGAATAGTAGGGGAAATGGCTACAAAGAGTTCTTCTAGGCTATTTCAGAGAAGAATCTTTAAGGGTAATATTTGAGCTGTGTTACTGAGATGGTTTTTATTGAAGAAAAAACAGTTACAATTCCTTATTAAATTAACTTTAGGTAAAGAAAGGCTCATCTTTAAATTGATATCCTTTCCCTTTCGCTGTTGATAATTGAGACAAGTATAACACAGTTGTAATAAATAAGAGATTTAAAACTAAGCCTTTTACCTTTCTGACCTAAATGTAGAGGTTTTCTTGTTTTTAGTAGTATGAAATGACATAGCATACATATAAGACATCTTAGAAATGTCCTTTTCTTCTTATATGTATACATTTTTTATTTCTGTCATGGGTACTACATACATCCTTATACTTACCTAGGTTAGCTTTCCCTTTGTCTCCCATCCTACCAGTTGCTAATGGATTCTACCTGCACAAATGGTATATATGGGGACCTTTCTTTTTGTCACTGACTTCTTCAACATATATTCCTAGGAGTGGAATCTCTGGGCCAAACATGAGCATATTCATATTATTCCAAATTTTTTTTCCAATGGTTGGGGCAATTCGTAGCTCCTCCCACAACACGTTAGTGTTCCTGTCTTTTCTTGACTATTCCCATCTTTCACCTTTGTCAATTTGCTGAATGTGAGAGAACGCTCAAAAACCTCATGTCATACTCAACATTTACAAACAGTTCTGTCCTTCCACACTTTCCAACCAATTCATCCCTTTTTTGTAACTTCTTATTTCTGTTGAGGGTACTACGCGGATCAGTTTCCTCAGAATCATCTTCAGCTTTTCCCTCTGTCACCCCCTCATGTCCTACCAATTGCTAACTCTTGTGGATTCTACTTCCTTGATTCTATTCCATCTCTTCTCTATTCTCTAATTAGCCATCACCCTTGTTCAGTCCTCTTGTGTGTACTATTCTATTGGCTTCCTTTTGGGCCTACTTGATTCATTTCTTTTCCTCTTTCATTTCATCCTCCACAGTTGCCAGTGGGACATTCCAAACTAACATTCTTCCCTTGCTCAGTAAGCTCCAGTGTCTCCTTTGCCTCGAAGACAAAATAAAACTCTTTCATGTGGCATTTATAGCTCTTAATGATTTGGGTCCAATTTTTCATTCCTACATTATATATATTGCTTCCATTCATGTACTCTGAAGTCCACCCCAAAATGCCTTTTTCCGCCTTCATTTCCTTCCAGCCCTTCTTCCTACCTTCCCTCCCTCGCCCACCCTTGTGCCTTAGCACAAGTTACTTAGAATGTACTTAGTCGTATTCTATCTCTTCAAATTCTATTTTTCTTCAAACACAGCTCAAGTACTACCTACACAAGCAAGACCAGTCATGATCACCACAGCTATTTCCTTTTCCTGAAATTACCTTGTCTGTACTTGCATTTTCCCCATTATGAGCTAAAATCTTTGAGGGTAGTGTCAGGACATTTCATTTTGTCTTTTTGTGCACAGAATTTCGTACCTAGTAGGTGCTTAATAAATATAAGACTATCCTGTCTTATGTAACAGATTGTATCTGTAGACCTGGGATTCAAACCTTACTCTGTGATTCTAAGTCACATCTTAGCTACTGCTCTACCTACCTCTTTATTATGTATTAAACTTAGGATGCTTTGATCAATCCTCCAGAATTCTGGTTAGTCACTGCATTTCTTAAGTATTTCAATGTTCTTTGTTTTTATATTGTTGTTACTGTATTAATTGTCCTTTTGTTTATATTTAATTGATATGAATTTAAATTCCAGTTTTGTGATGCCTAGATTTATAACCAGTTATCTGAGGGAATAATTGAAACTTTTTATTAATTCTAGTTTCTTTTAAAAATATAAACAAAATATTGTTATTTAACCATTTCTTTTTGTTAAGCTGAAACAA
The DNA here is from genome assembly GCF_011100635.1 of Trichosurus vulpecula. Taxonomy (NCBI): domain Eukaryota; kingdom Metazoa; phylum Chordata; class Mammalia; order Diprotodontia; family Phalangeridae; genus Trichosurus; species Trichosurus vulpecula. The sequence continues at coordinate 178,906,593 of NC_050574.1, forward strand.
GGTCCAGTAGGCAGTCATCTGAGGTAGATAGGTGGTTTAGTGTATATAGCACTGGGCCTGGAGGAAGGAAGACTTGAGTTCAAATATGGCTTCTGACAGCTAGCTTTGTGAAGTCACTTTTGCCTCAGTTTCTTCAGTTGTAAAATGACAATAATAATAGCACCTACCTTGCAGTGTTGTTGTGGGGATCAAATGATAAATATTTGTAATGTGCTTAGTATAGTTTTTGACACATTGTTACCATATAAATGTTTATTCTCTTCCCTTTGATGTATACTGTTGCAAGACATTTAGTTTAGGAGTCATAATGGGAAGGAATTCTGAGGGTATCAGTGACTCTAGGTTTTAGAAACCATGTTTTAAATTGGTAATTTTAGCTAAAATGATGGGACTAGTTTGCTTCACCTCCACCATATTTTTTCTTGAATGAATGAATAAAACCCGTATTAAACACAAAGTATGTGCAAAACTCTGGGCATACAAATACTAAAAAAAAAGGTTCTTGCTTTCAAGATCCTCACATTTCTAATGGAAGAGAATACCTCTGGAATGTTTCAGCTACAAGTCAAAAAGTTCCATGATCCTTATGATGTAGTAAAAAGTAGATTACCATATCTAATTAATTATTTCTACTGATAAAATTTTATCAGTTTCTGACGTTGAACAAACCTAAGGACTTTGGAGCAAGAACTTCTTAAAGTGATTGTTACTATGGATTATGTAAGCAGGTAAATTACTTTATTTAAAAATGCTAAAAGAAATTTAATGTTCTTCTTTATAACCATAGTGTTAACTGTTTATAATGCTAAAAGTCCAGTATTAATATGCAGCTTCTGAAAGGGGTGTGTACGTGTGTGTGTGTTTACACGTATGCGTGTATATATATGTATGTGTGTGTTCACATGCACACTTTTATCTTGACTGAAGAAAATGATTTAGATAGATTGTTAATTAGAATTAAAATGCAAAATTTTGTTTTTAAATAATATCTTAGTTTAGTTTTCCTTTTGATCATTACCATAATATGACTTGGCCATGCAAAATGTCATTTTCATAATCTAGGCTTGGAAGGTATTCTAATGGCAAATTCCAAAGTGTCAGTAAATAGTCCAGGTCACACTTTGCTGCAGCTTAAAACAATTTCTGGTTAGATAGTTGAATGAAGTAAAATTGTTAGCCCAACATCTTTTGTAGCCTCAGAAAACAATTGTTTATTGTTTTTCCCTTGGTAAGTAGTTTTCTGTGCTTAGGGATGTCATTTAGGGATATTCTCTGTGCCATGTCTGGAATATTATGGCTTTTGAACTCTGTATTTCAAGTCTGCTATTAGTGATTTTTGATGTAAAGCTGATCAGAGAAACCTAAAGCTCTTGAAAAGCTGGATATTGGTGATGTTAAGATACGAGAGTGAATATATCACAAGGCCGTCATTAGATTTTGACTTAGAAAACTGGATTCAGACCCCACCACAAAGTGAGATGTTATTTGCTCAAAGTGGTGATTATTGATAAAATTGGGAATAGATACTGGCCTTGACTCAAAAGCCTGTATTGATTTAATTTGTCTATGCTGTTAACTTATATTTTGCTTTAGGATAATACTTAATACTTCTCTGAATATGAAAACATCTTGTATTTTCTCCCTTCTGCCCTTTGTCCCTGTACCTCTTATCCTGCCCCACCCTGAATTGGCAGTTGATCTGTACAAGTTGCCCTCTTCTTGTCTCTTCTTTGATTTTTTGCATTATTCCAATATAATTAATTACTGATTCATTTGTCACAAATTAAAGCTGGTATCAGAAATGTCTTGTGCCAAATCCTTCTATGTTTTCCCCTTTTAGTGTAGCAATATGAGCTCTTAACCTTACATTGCAGTAATTCTTTGTTTTCCATGCTAGCAAGGTGAAGCAATGTTCTAGATCATGTAATTAACCCAAAAATAACTTCTTTGATTTTACAGACCTCTTGTGATTTCTTTGGGGAGCTAGGTGGTGCAGTGGTTAGAGTTCCAGTCCTGAAGGAGTCAGGAATACTCTTCCTGAGTTCATACGTGGCCTCAGACACTAGCTGTGTGACCCTGGGCAAAGCACTTAACCCTGTTTGCCTCAGTTTCCTCATCTATAAAATGATCTGGAGAAGGAAGTGGCAAACCATTTCAGTACCTTTCCAAAAAACCCCCACAAAACCCAAACTGGGTCACAGAGAGTTGGACATGACTGAAAATGATTCAACAACAACGTGATTTCTTTAGGAAAAAATGATAGGATCAGAGTTAGAAGAGACCTTGGATGAAATTACTCAATTACAGTCTGTTTACTTGAAATATTCACAACTATTTAATGGCAGAACTGGACATAGAACCCAATTCTTCTGATTTGTCCTCCGTTTTTATTTTAATACTCTGTGGTGTTGATGACCATTGTTGTAATTACATTTTCTTTAAGCTAATAATTAAAGTTGGGATTTTTCAAATATGAGCTGAGTTTGTCTGAAAGTGAGACATGTTAAGGGAAATTCACAAAGTATAAAATTGAGATTTACCTGTGTTTTACCTGCTCTATTTCCTTCCCACTTTATTTCTTTTGTTCCAGCTTTATTTCTTCATTAGGTAGGAAATAATTACCTAAATTTGAATGGTCCAAAATTAAAATTTTGGCCAAATCTAATTTCTTAATCTTTTTCCAGGTAGGTAGCCATCCCAGCTTCCTGAAGGAGGTTAGAGATCACATGCAGGACTCCTTCCTGATGCAGTCAGAGGTAAAGTCTGCCACTACTTTTTCTGTGTGATGTTGTTAGAACTCTTGAAGTTTTAGATGTTTTTAATTTTATCTTTATTATTACTTCTTGGTTTTATATCATTTGTTTTTGGTTAATTTCTTTCTCCAGTAAGCCATCCATTTGTAAAAAAGGTCTTAAAAGGGTGAAAAAGACAGCTTAACAAAAATAACTAATACATCAACCTTGTCTTGTAGTATTTGCTGTGTCCCACCTTTGTTATGCCTCAAAGGGGGAAGTGCGTACAGTTTGTCAACTCTTCTTTAACTTCAAACTTAATCATTATACAGTCTTCAGTTTTTCAGTTGAAATTCCTTCATATTCCATATTAACTAAACATAAACTAAGTATTTGCTCTGTACAGAACATTGTTTCAGACCTAAGGGGCAGATACAAAATTTAAATAGTTCTGCTTTCTTGGTGCTTACACATATATGTTAAATGAGAAGTTGTAACACAAGATTATTGGAAAAGGTGCACAGAAGAAGCTGTATTTATATTATTCAGGAATTTAGCTGGGAAGGGAGTAGAAAAGAGTACATTTTAAGGCTTCCCGATACTAGATGGTTTATAGAAAATTCTGTAGACTGCTTACCTTGGAAATAGAGTGGGCAAATGACCACTAGGTTTTAGAAGGGCTTTGACTAAAAAGTAAAAGCATTTCAATGGGTATGCCTTATGGAGTCAGTGAAGATACCTTAGCAGAGTGGTGTGATCTTTATGTAAAAATAGTGTTTTGTTATAAAGCATGGGTAGAGAGTAGACCATGTTAGACTATTTGTTAAGTTATGACTGGTTTGAATAATGAAGGCCGGTATCTGAGTGGTGGCATTTTGACGATAGCAGAGGGAGTTGGATTTTAGAACTATTTCATAGGTAGACTTTGTAAGTGGAATAAGAAAAGAGAAAAGATAGCTACAGGCTTACCTTTGTTGGGGGCAGCTAGGTGGTGCAGTGGGTAGAGTTCTGGACCTGGAATCAGGATGACTCATTTTCCTGAGTTCAAATCTGGCCTCAGACACCTACTAGCTGTGTTACCCTGGGCAAGTCATTTGACACTGTTTGCCTCAGTTTCCTCATCTTTTAAATGAATTGGACAAAAAAAAATGGCAAGCCATTCCAGTATCTTTGCCAAGAAAAACCGAAATGGGGTAATGAAGTCAGACATGACTGAACAACACCAAAATACTATCATGGGAGATATATTGAGAGATCATGTCAGAGTGAGCCTAGCTTGGGAGAAAAAATACCAAGCTCCATTTTAGCATGTTGAGATGATGATACATGATTAGGTGGAGAAAGTTATTAAGTGGCTGGCAGTGCCAGTCTGATGCTCAAGAGTAAGATTAGCCTTAAAAATGAGACTGGGGTAAAGATCTGCAAATTGTTAGAAGTTATACTTGAAGAGGTAGGAATTAGAATGCCCGTTTTAGAACAGAGGATGGGGTAGGGGAGGGAGATAAAATCAGACACCTTGAGAGCATCTACAATAGGTGTTTGTTTGCCGAGGATGAGAACTGAAATAAGGGAAAGTTAGAAATTTGGAGAACCAGGAGTGTATGATCTATTTGAAGTTAAAGGAGCAAGGACCTTTCTTTGGGAGGGCGTATTCAGTAGTGTCAAATTCAGAGGAGTCCATATAAGGACTAAAAGCCCATTGGATTTGGTGATAGAAAGTCTTTCAGTGATCTTAGAGCACTTTTAATAGAATGCTAAAGGCAAGCTTGATAGAATGGCAGTAAGGAAGTGCAGCCAGTTGATAGTAGTCTATAAACTACTTTCTCAAGTTCAGCAGAGTTCAAAAATAGCTAGAAGTGTAACCGATTTTTCATATCTAGGATTATATAAGTGAATCTTTTATTCCCAGAATGAAATTCCTTGTCCAAATAGATGACTGAATGGAGAGTGCCTCACTCATTACCCTTCACATACTGTAGGCTCCATTTGATATTTTTGTTTGTTGATTGAATGGTCCTTTTCTCTAGGAGCCTAAGATCTGGCTCCTGCCTTCCTAGTTTCATGCTGGAGGTGGTAGGGTGAGTTGCTGGATTAATTATTAGTTTTTCTCCATTTCAGTGTAAGCTCATTGTGGGTAGGGATTGTTTCGTTTTCCTATCACAGTGTCTTACAAAGTAAGCTATTAATATTTATTCATTGTTGGAAAGGTTTGCTAAGGAAATTACTAGTGAAATTGAGATTTCGCTGGGAGTATTTTATGTATTTAGTAGTTTTTAAAGGCTTCTTAATGAACAGTGCTAATTATAAGTCAGTCTTATCTTTAATCTTACCTAAAGATCCTTTCCTAAGGATTGTCAACATTTAGCCTATTGTAATAATTGTTAAATTTGCTTTTCATAAGTTGACTCAATTTCTTGAAAAATAATCCCTAATTCATTAGTTTTCTGTGTTGTGTATTCACATTTTTCCTTTACGATGTAACATGAAATTATTTGCCAAAATTATTGCCAGTGACCTGGGTATTATGACTGATCTAAGGTGTAGTTATTCTAATTTAGTTGTTGTTTTACCCATTATCCATTTTAATAATCAAAGCTGCAAAATGTATCCATTAATTTTTTCCAATATAAGCTTAGTAATAATAGCTTTACATCCTTCACTCTGTTTTCCTTTAGCAAAAAACTTGTTGAATGAATTAAATTTACTAAACTTAAACTTTTGAGTTTTAGCATTTCTGAGGTTTAGGAAATGCAGAAGTTAACCTAGTTATTGCTGTTACAATTAAGTTCCAGGGAAATATGATGTACATATCATATTAATTTTTGAGTTAACATCTCCATTTCTTCTCAAATGATGCAGTTAGTTTTTAATAGTTTTCTTATATGAGACTAGAAAAGCCTAATTTTAGGGGTAGGGAAATTATAAGACATAAGTATATAACCCCACAGTATAGTATATTCTCTAGATTATAAATTCCTTTGAGATAAGGAACCTGTTGCTTTTAAATTTTTGTCTTACAGAGAATCTTAACAGTGTAATTTAATAGAGATTGAAGATATATTTTTGTTGCATGAAAGTGTTTTCTACCATATTTCAGTTATTTCCACATTCTCCAAAGTTTGGATACTTGTTTGTTGTTACATTTCATTGAATTCTGTTATAATGGAGCTATAATATTCTCACCATTTCACCTCCTTGGGCTTCAGTTTTTTTCATTTATAAAATGAGAGGTAGACCTGAAAGCCTCTCAAGTTCCTTTACTTCTAAATCTATGATCCTATGACATGACATTGTTTGTAAAATGAGTTTTTATTTTGCTTATTCAATGCCCTGACAAAATCTTTCCATATTTAATACTCACTTTTCAAGGCAAGTTCCCAAATTGGTAAGTGCATTTTTAAACAAGGTGAATGAGTCAGTTATTCTCTAAACATTTATTAAGCATCTACTTTTGTGCCATGATGGGCTAGTCATAAATATGAGAAAGAAAGATATTCTTGCCCTCCAAATGTGTACAGTGTAATGGAGAAAGACCTTAGGTGAGCTCTTAATCAATAGTAATGACTTGTTACTTGTAATTACAAATGTATCTCTCCCGCTCCCCCCCTTAGTTACTAACTATATGTTAAAAATTAGTTTTTTTGGTAGATGTCCTGATGATTCCTTCTGGGATTTACTTTTCAATTACCAAAGTATTACAAAGGGCTTTTCCTTTCTGTATTTTACGTGCATTCTATTTTTAACAGTATTCTCCTATATTGTCATAGTTTTTGATTTCTTACCATGGAATTTTAACCTTCACATAGTTTACTGCACATGATTTATCTGGAGTATAGGAAATCCTTTCAACTCAGGTTGCCAATATCAGTGTTGTCTAGTTAAAATATTGCAATCACATCATTCCATTTTGGTTTTCATATAGAAGATTCTTACTACATATGCAGGGGGAAGGAAGCTAGAGTAAATAATAATTATTTTTTTAAACACAATGCCATGGAAATCTGACACCCTACTTGATTCCTGTTGTTTTGTTAATGACCACACATTTGTTTTGCTGTACGCAACCTCCTCAATATTGAACATTATAAAATGTATTTACTGTAATAATTAAAAAGATTAGAGGGAATTAGTGTTGTTTGTGTATATGTGTGTGTTTTTGTTTAACTAAAGGTTTGTAATGACTGTAAAGGTGATCTTTCTAATTTGGTAACATCTTTCCGACTTTTCATTTTAATAAGCTTGACAAAATTTGATTTTTTTAATAGAATAAATAAATTCTGAACAGTCGCTTATTCAAAATTCTTTAAAATGGCTTTTTTACGTGGTGTCTGTGGACTTCAATATAATTGCTTTACTTTGTAATCCTGTGTACTTTATATATATTTTTTATTTTAAATGAAAAGTTTTTTCTTCATTAAATTATAAAAATTTTTACATGTTTGTGGTGAACAGTTCATTTAAATTTCATATGTTTGCTTTTTAATTAACTTTTTTTCAATCAGTGAAAATTGACCTTCCCTGGTCAACATATTACCTTCTCCCCTGCCCTTGAGAAAGAAACAAATATAGTGTACCAAAACAAATTCCCACATTGACTGTCTTCCCCCAGAATATGTCTTAAGCTACACTCTTGTGTCCATTACCTCTTGCCTGGAGTTGGGTAGCATGCTTCATCATGAGTCCTCTGGGAATCATAGTTGTTCATTGAATTGATCGGAATTCCTACGTTTTTCAAAGTTGTTTGTCCTTAGAATACTATTGTTATTGTATAATTTGTTCTCCTGATGTTGCTTATTCATTCACATTTTCCTAGTTTCCTCTGAAATTGTCCCCTTAACATGATTTCTTGCAACACAGTTGCGTCATATAATATATTATTATTTCGTATTCATTAAAGATGGCTAAGTGGCAACTATAGGCCTGAGATCAGGAAGACTTGATTTCAGATCTGTCCTCAGACACTGTTACCTTTGGCAAGTCACATAATCACTGTGTTCCTCGATGTCATCAATGGCAAAATGGGGATAATAGTAGGGTCTAATTCCTAGGATTGTTTTGAGTGGCAAATAAAATAATATTTGTAAAGCACTTAGTATATTGCTTGGCACCTAGTAGGTACTATATAAATGCTTATTCTCTTATTCCTTTCATATACCATAACTTATTTAGCCATTCTCCACAATTCATTAGCATTTCTGTAAATTCCTGTCAAAATGTAATAGGAAGGCGTAGAAAAAGGAATTTCATTTTAAATCACTATAGGAAGCACAAAATATTTGGGAGTCAACTTGCCAAATCCCACATATAAACTGTGTATGTGGATACAGCCACAAAAAGTATTTTTTACACAAATACAGATCTAAATAATCTGGAGAAATATTAATTCCTCATGTATTGGGATGAGTCAATATAAAAATAATGACCATACTACCTAATTTGACTTATTCAGTGCCATGCCAATTTAATTACCAAAGCATTACTTTAAACAGCTAGAAGAAATAATTACAAAATTCGCCTGCAAGAACATAAGGTCTAGCATTTCAAGGGAAGTAGGAAAAAAGTGAAGGAAAGGGGCCTACCATTAACCAATTTTCAAATTATGTCAAAAAGCAGTAATCCTCAAGACAATTCAGTACTGATTAAGAAATAGAGAGGTCAATCTGTGGAACAGATTAGGCATCCAATGGAGACAAGCAAATGAATACCATAGGGCTAGTGTTTGGTATACCCAAAGATCTCACCAATTTTTGTTAAGAATTTACCATTAGACGAAATTATTGGGAGCCAGTCTGGTAGAGACTTAGCCTTGTGTCTTGTAGCATATGAGAACATAAACTCCAAATAGGTACGTGTATGTTAGATTTAAAGGGTGTCATCACAAACAAAATGGAAGAACAAAGAAGAAATTACCTTTCAGTTTGATGGTTGGGGAGACAAGTTCATTATCAAATATGGGATAGGACATTTCACAGATGAAATGGACAGTTCCTTATCTATTAGGAAGATATTGTAGAAATAGTTAATAGCAGTCAGCTTAGCAGAAGGATGTACCTGGGTTTTAAATCGGCATGTTTATTTCATAGGGTTATATTTATTGTGAGGATCAAATGAGATAAAGGGTATAAAGGAAATTACTGACTATAAAGTGCTGTATATAAATGTCAGTTAATCAATGATCCTGATCTACACTTAACACCTTCTTATGGTATTTGTTTGTTTGGCTGTTTTTTGTCTTGGGAATGGAAAGGAGGGGTAGGTAAGTGGATTTTACACACACACACACACACACACACACACACACACTAAAACTTAAGTCAGTTCTGAGTTTTCATTTTACTTGGTAAATCACTTAGAAACATACAGTAGGCTTTTGTTAGGTTATGTACAGATGAGTTGTATATAGTAACACATGTACAAAGGAGTGATCCTAAGGATAGGATATCTTTTGCCCAAAGATGGGAGGTGGCACTTGGATTTAAGCCCCAGTCAAACCAACAGAGATGGATTCTACCTTCTGTCTGCTTTATTATTCCCTAATAGAAGTTCAATTAATTCATCCTAGATAATGTAGCAGAATAACATTGATGTCAAGTGGAAGAGACTCCTTAATTACACAATCCACTTAGCCAATCTGGTTTCTTTTCTTCAAACACATTGGATGGATGGTTGCTGGTATAAAAGATAAAAAACTTTATCACATCTAAAATGTTGTCTTAATTTATCAGTTGTTGGTAGATTTCCCTGTCTAGTAAAGTGGCCATATTGTCCTTTCTTTTGCCAAACTTTGTCTTTAAAGAAACTGTGCATTCTCTACTATCTATTGTATATTGAACTACTTTAATCTTTCATGTTTTCTTTCCATGTCTAAGCAAATTGAGAGTAAAGGAGACAGATCCTTTTTTTGTTTGTTTGTTTTCTCTGTCACTAAGGTGTCTAGAATCATAATCTTTCTTTGATATATTGTACAAGTACAATGGGTGGCTATACTTAATAATGTGCTATTTTTCACTTTCTCTTTACCTGTGTTTTATTTCATCCTTCTTAACCCACTCTGCTGGGCTCTATACAGCCCCAAAAGGGTCTCCTACTTTAAAAAAAACCCAATTATTTAATGCAGTCACGCAGGATTTTAACTTTCTTTTATAGTTTAGTACTTATCTTTATATGAATCTTTATGTTTCCCCAATACCTCCATACTGGACTTCCGTATTTGTAGAAGTACTCCTTATAGTATTAAAGTATATATTGTTTTGAGAGAAGAAATACTGCAGGCAACGAGACCAGTAAAAGGCCACCTCAGCAAGCCGGTAGGAGAGTTAGTTGGTTAGGCCAGAATGAATGAAAAGAAGAGGAAAAATGTGGGAGAGATGTGGATGTAGATTCAACAGGAATTGGCCTCTGTTTGAGTGTGGGTAGCAAGATAGTCCGAAGAGTGAAAAGATTATTTATAGTTTCAAAGTTTAGGGAACTGGTAATATTGTATTACTCTCAGTACAAATAGGGAAATTTGGAGAAAAGGAATGTATTTTGGAGGCAGATATGATGGGAGTTATTTTTGATATATTTAGTTTTTTGTTTTGGCAGGACATGTAGTTGGAAATGTCTAGTAAGTAGAGGTAGGGGTTGCAAATTAGGATGGGTATGATAGAGATGAGAATTGAACTTGGGCGGGAGCGCAAATAGGATGTTCTTGTGTTGGGAGAGGGGTGGCAACTGACCTGTTTGTCCTTCATTCTCAAAGAGGACCATGACATCAGGGAGGTGATGCAAGTGAATTGGATTTAAATGAAGGAGGGCTATGCAGAGTCACCAGCCTCATTTTCTCTTCTGGAGCCATCTACATCCAGTGGTGAGATACAGATCAGGACGGCTGGAGATGGCCTTGGATATAGTGGGAGACCTTGGCCTTTTTAAGCCAACGTCTTTTCCAGGTCTCAGTTTGACTGAGGCAACACCCATTCACTGATTTAGGCTAGGTAAGAAATGAGGCAGAGAATAGCTTTTTTTACCTAGTCCAAAAAAATAAAAATCAGTCTGGTTGGGGAAGGCCCTCAGGGTTTTTGGCCAAAACAGAAACAATTACTATTTACATTCATTCTGAGCCAGTCTAGGCTTAAACAGTGACCAAGTGGGATTTGACCTAGGGCCTATTGTTGGCCAATCGTTGAGAGTCAGTAATCTAGTGATGTAGCTGTGAAGGTGATATTTTGGTCTGAGAACTGCAAGAGATTGATTAGTAAGAAATTAGAGAAGGTAGACAACAGGGGATTTAGGAAGTGAGAGTGTTTTTCCACTTGAGTTTCATTTGTAATGGTGGAGTGTGGAGGCAGTGAAGAAATGATGGCATGGATTATTATACAGTATATAAACCTTCTAGGAATTTATCAGTGAAGGGGCTATTTAACATAGGACAATAGTTTGGGAGAAGTTATTGGTTTTGTTTTCATACACTAGGGGAGTTTATATCTTTAGGCATTGGGAAAAGGAACGATTCACTAAGGAAAGATGAAAGTGAGTGTGATCATGAGTATTCTAGTTTTAGATTCTTGGATCTAGATTACATATCATACTGTATTAAACTTTTTTCTGATATGAACTTTAAGACAATGTGATCACTTCCTTTCTCTTCATTTTACCCTAGCAACCAATTAGTTTGGTTCTGCCCAGAAAGCAGCTCCATTTGTCCCTGTTTTTACCAATGGAACAATCAATCAGTCAATAAGTAATTAAGTGCTTAGTATGGGCTAGACTCCGGGGATACAAATACAAAGACTGACACTCCCTTTTCACAGATACTTCACATTATTATTGAGGGAGACAACAAGTAACTATAAATACATGTAGCATAAATATGAAATGAATAAGCAACTAAGTAGTTTTGAATACAAGGTATTTTTGGAGGGCAGGTGGAGAAATCTGGGAATGTTTCATGCTCAAGATGGTGTTTGAACTGTACCATCTCAGCTGTCTAAGCTGAGTGAGATTTTGAGGGCTGGGGGGTGGTTGTGGTGGAGGGGGATGGAATGTATTCTAGAATGGTAAGTCAAAAAGGCATGGAGAGAGGGTATAGAATTTTGTATCTCATGAATTCAGGAAAGGTGGGTTTGACTGGATCACCATACATAAGGTGTGGGAGAGCTGGTGATGCCCAGTGAGACCAAAAAGATACACTGAGGCCGTGATGTATAAGAGGGTGTGCATTATAGATATGGGAAATAGTTAAAATAGAGAAAGAAAGGAGGCCAGTTTGATTGAATTTCACAGTTCGGAAGGGGGAGTAATGTCTACTGATGCTGAAAATGAAGGTTGAGGCTAGATTGTATAGGGATTTTAAAACTAAATAGCGAAATTTATGTTTTACTCTAGAGACAATAGGAAGGCACTAGATTTTCACATTCACCTTTATTACTCTCTTCTTCTTCTCCTCTCTCTCTCTCTATCTCTCTCTCTCTCTCTCTTCCCCCCCCCCCCCCCCAATCCGCCTTCCCTTTTCTTATTCTCTTCCCCTCCTACCTCCCTTGTAATGTGAGATAGATTTCTATGCCCAACTGAATGCATATGTTATTTCCTCTCTGAATCAATTCAATGAGAGTAGGGTTCAGGCATTGTCTGCCACCTCCCTCTTTATGTCAAAAGTCTTTTATTTAAATACCTCTTTTATGTGAAATAATTTACCCCATTCTTTCTGTCCCTTCCCCCTTCTCCCAAAGCATCCTTTTTAGATATTCCATAATATCCTATAAAATTAACTCATATCCATGTCCTCTGTCTATGTATGCTCTTTCAAATTGCCCTAATGATAAAGTTCTTAGGAGTTACAAGTATCTTTTTCCTATATAGGAATGTAAACAGTTTAACTTATTGAATTCCTTCTGATTTCTCTTTCCTGTTTAACTTTTTATGCTTCTCTTGAGTCTTGTCTTTGAAAGTCAGGTTTTCTATTTAGCTCTGCTCTTTTCATCAGGTATGCTTGAAAGTCCTCAATTTCATTAAATGTGTGTTTTTCCCCTGAAGGATTATACTTAGTTTTTCTAGGTAGGTGATTCTTGGCTGTAATTCTAGCTCCTTTACCCTCATATTCTATGCCCTCTGATTCTTTAATGTAGAAGCTACTAAATCTTGTGCCATCCTGACTGTGGCTTCATGATATTTGAATTGTTTCTTTCTGGCTGCTTGCAATCTTTTCTCCTTCTCCTGAGGGCTCTGGAATTTGGATGTAATATTCCTGCAAGTTTTCATTTTGAGATCTCTTTCAGACCTGAGTTCAAATATAGCCTCAAACACTTACTAGCTGTGTGACCCTGGAGAAGTCACTTCACCCTGTTTGCCTCAGTTTCTTCATCTGTATAATAAACTGGAGAAGTAAATGGCAAACCAGTCTAGTATCTTTGCCAAGAGAATCCCAAATGGGATCACAAAGAGTTGGTCACGACTGGAAAATGACTGAACAGCTGCATAAAAGAAAAAAACTATGGTTGTAATGGGATAGTTTTTGTTATCATAATGGTCTAGGTAAAATCTGCATCAGTTGATGCTAGTCTGTCCTTGTTTCTCTGAAATGTCCCTTTTATTTTTTCCTATAGTGCAGTAATATTCCGTTACATTCATGTAGCATTTGTTCAACCATTTCCCAATTAATGGTCATTTCCTTAGTTTCTAGTTCTTTGACATTACCAAAAAAAAATGCTATAATATTTATGTACATGTGGTTTCTTTTCCTCTTACTGAATTTGGGATCTCATTGTAATGTTGACTGAGTGATGGAGTCAAAAGATGTGCATAGTTTAGTGAGTTGTGGAGGCATAGTTACAAGTAAGTTGCTTTCTGGAATGGCTGGAATAAATCACAGCTCCATCAATAGTTGGATTCTTTAAGATTATCTCCAGTCTCGTAATCTATTATTCTTTGTTCAGCATTTTTATAGAGTTTACTATGTGCTAAGCACTACTTTTACAATTAATTTATTTTTCCTCACAATAACCCTGGAAGGTAGTTGCAATTATTCCCATTTTACAGATGAGAAAACTGAGTCAGAGAGGTTAACCGATTCTTCAGGTTACACAGCTAATAAGTATGTGAGGCCTAGGTGAACTCATGTCTTCTTGATTCTAGGTCCAGTGTGCTCTGTCCCTTGTGCTGCATAACTGCCTCTAACTTCTACCTAGCTACCACTTTATAATGAAAAGTGCATTGTATAATAGCTCCTGGTTTTGATCTTAATTTCATTAATGTGCCTATTTCCCCACAGTACACCCCTATCTGAAGGGTGTGAGAGAGAACCTTAGAGAACCTTAGAGTTGCTTTAATTTGCATTTTTATTACTAATTTTCAGCATTTTTTCACAACACATTATTGATTAATTGGATTTCTTACATTGAAAACCACCTTTTAATATCCTTTGAACATATATTAGTTTGAATGGCTTTTATTCCTATTAATTTGAATTAACTCCTTCTACATCTTGGAATCATTGTAGCTCTTACATTGCTTTAGTCTTCACAGGTTGTATCGCAATCTTTTGAACATTCCTGAAAGTAACAAATACTCCTTCAAAAGTTATTGGGAGTTTAGTCTAGGGATTGATTTATTAACTTGCATTTGTTTTCTAGCAGTTGACCTTGATTGCAATTATATGTTGTATGGTTTGTATGTTGAATTCAAACACCCTACAAACTTGTTCTACTGATTTGTACTTTCAATTCCTTATTTTTATAAGCCGCAGTTAATTTCTCTGTCAGTTATGTAGAAATGTGTGCTACCCCCTTTTCCCTAAATAAGCACAAAGTTGAGTGCTTTGAATTCTTGTCTTAGTCATTTATCTGTAATCCAAGATTGCATGTGACGTGAATTTTGGTAGAGAAGAAAACTATATTTTTAAAGAGGCTTAGGTAATTTTTCTTTAAGTTAGTATCTTTGTTTAAAATAACTGTCAACAGTTGAAGTTTCAGTAATCGGCGATCATAGTTTTGAAGAAATTCTCTAAAAAAAAAAAGTTCATGGCCAAATGTCTACATAATTATGGACTGGTAATTTTTTATTTTTTGTGTTTTTTGGTGAACTGAATTCCTCACTGTGGTTGCTTTTGTTTTGGATATATTGTATTTAAGTTTTTATTAAAAATAAAAGCTAGTCAAAAAAATAAACTAGATTGTTTTGATTGAATTTATTAGTATTTTGTTAATAAGTTTATTGATTCATCAATCTAAATATCTAAGCATCTTTGCTTACCTTTATAAAAGTTTCTAATCATCATATCATAATACATAGATTTAATTTTTTAAAAATAATTTTTAGTTGAATTGATTTTTAACATCTTAAGTAATAGACTGTTTTCTATTTTATGTTTTAGAAATATGGCAAATTGACAGCTTGTACTGGTTGTAGAACTCAGTGCCGGTTTTTTGATATGACTCAGTGCATAGGTCCTAATGGGTATATGGAGCCATACTGTTCAACTGCTTGCATGAACACACACAAGACAAAATATGCAAAATCACCAAGTAAGTTTAAAGTTTTAAAAAAAAATTATCATCCCCTTAGAGTGTGTGTGTGTGTGTGTGTGTGTGTGTGTGTATAAGTGACATTTTCTCCTCCCTTGGACATCTTTTCTTTAGTTTTTGTTATTTTTTTAAACTAGTTACATTACTAATTTAGTAAGAAAATACTAATTCCATGCCCCACTAAAAAGATTCATATCTTTAAATGTTCTTGTTGAGGTCTTCTTGGACAGGAAGGTCAATATTCAAAGCTTAACAGCTCCAGTAGAACCCACCAGTGCTTTCACTCTTGGTCTAGTCTTTGAGGTTTCAGATTATTATAATAGATATGCTCCTTCACCATGTTTAGCCATATAAAATGAGCAACTTGGAATAGGTGGATTCCATTAAGGATTCCTCTATTTCTGTAGTCCATTATCCTGTGATCCTATAAAAAATATGCCATATAACAGTTACTGTTTTCTTTTTATTATTGAATAATTTCCTGACTGGATAGCCTCTAAAATTGTTAAGGTGCTTTAGATTTTACTTTTTGAACATCAGTGTGGCATTATAGATAGGGAAGAGTGGAATCATGAGACCTGGGTTCAAATTCCCACCCCCAGAAACTTGATAGCTATGAGTTCCTTAACTGGTTTGAGTTTTAGTTTCTTCATTTTTAAAATGAGACTAACAATGCTTGTTGTACTACTTACTGCGTAGTGTTGTATTGAGGAATGCACTTTGGAAACCTTAAAGCACTAAATAGACAAGTTGTTTTTTAGTCATAAAAACCAATTACTTTATCACTTTAGTTTGCAAGGAAATCATATGTGGACCTTTTCTCCCTCAGGTGTGGGAATCATTTGTCACTTTTGTAAACGAAATTCTTTACCTCAGTACCAAGCCACAATGCCTGATGGAAAACTGTACAACTTTTGCAATTCCAGTTGTGTGGCTAAATTTCAGGTTTGACAGTTGTTTTATGTAATCTTTATCCATATACATACGTGTTACAGGTTACTTTTGCATGTGCCGTCAACTCTTAGACTCTCTAATTCAGCTTTCCTACCTATTCTGATAGGGAAATAATATGAAAACTGCAAATTGTGTTTTACACTTCTTTACTACTGGGCCTCAGAACACTTAAATTGAAAATTCAATTAAAACTGTGTCCAGTTTTGTAGTAGACGTATGTGCCAGACTGTTGTATAGAAATTACTTTTGGATTATCCTTTGTTTTATACTTTTTAACCTTTAATTAGCCTACTGCATAATCAGAATTTTACTTTTTGTGCACCAGTTTTATTGATGGTAACACAGAAAGATTTACTGTAGTACATAAAATCTGAGCCAGAGAATGCAGAATACATTTGTATTATTTTTTCAGACCTCTGACATTCAAGAGATGAAATATAACAAAAACTTGCATTCAAATTATGTATAAATGAACTTGATAAAATATATTCTATCAAAAAGAATTAATTTCATTTGGCCATGTCCGTCATATTTTAGTTAATTATAGGGTTCTGAAGTTGCTGTGCCATGATTTACCCTAAATCTTTGGCTTTACTGTAGATAGCATTTGACTCCCCAACTTGATTGACATCCCAGACACAGTTATATCCTGGGACTGGCATTTATTTCCCTTAATTTCTTAATATATAGTTAAAACCAAAGTTTATAGCTTGGTAAGCTCATGGTTGAGGTGTCACAGACTTGTTTGGTACGTTAGGCTCAGACTGCATGCTGGCCTTGTGCTATGGTTTAGGTTCTGATCTTCACATTTTTATTTTGGAGACAAGAATAATTAATCATAAAAGAAATTCTTTGCATTTGACTCATTCATTTAGAACTTTTCAAATTAAAAAGGCCTTCTTTAAGAAGCATTTCCTGATTGGAAGGGAGGTAAATGGATTTATCGGTGTAACAAAAAGAATCTAGTGTTCAGTTCTAGTTCTACTTCTGCTGCTCCTGAAGGAGATAATTCAGGAAAATTATATAGCTGTTCTGTATTTTAGTTTTTGAATACCTATCATGAGGGAATTGTAGAAGTGTCTTCTTAAGCTATCTTTAGCTATGAATTTACTAAGGTTTCTGAATTTAAATACGCAAAAACTTTTCTTTCATCTTTTCCAGTGTATCAGTGGTTTTTAAAAATAAATTTCAAGTTCATATTTTTATGATGTATAAATTTCCCATAATTTCAATAATCATTAAGTTAATTAAAATATAAATTATTTTTATTACATTTGTGTTTCAGGCTCTTAGTATGCAGTCATCCCCAAACGGTCAGTTTGCAGCACCAAGTGATATTCAGTTGAAATGCAGTTACTGCAAAAATTCCTTTTGTTCCAAGCCTGAAATACTGGAATGGGAGGTAAGTTGTTGTTGTTATTATTTTAAAGTTAGCCTTATCATTTAGAATGAGTAATTTTGCGGTATATGGAATTATTTTTCTTTGTCAAAATTACTTGAATGTTTGACTCAATTATTAATTAAATATAGGTGTATTAACTGTCTTCTATTTAGTTTTATCAGGTCTTAGTACAATACTTTAAACATAGTAATGATAGTGAATAGCCAACATTTATATAGTGCTTCCAGTGCAATAATATAGCACATAGTAAGTGCTTAATAATAATTTGTTGAAATGTTGAATTTTTTCTCTATTGTAGAACAAGTCAGTCAATGGAGTAAATGTGACCTCTCGAAAGAAAGTACACATTTCACAGTTAACATTGGTTTGGTTAGGTTTATTTTTTTACATTGAATACTTCTTTGTGGGAAAGAAGTAGTTTTACTTCTGTAAGAACATTTTTCCCCCAGAAATGTGTGCATTTTTTTCCTTCCTCACTGTTATAAGTAATTATTTTTATTTGTAACATCTGCTAACTTGTCATTCTAGGTTTTTTTTAAAATTGTATTTAAGAGATTAAGTATCTAATTTGTTAGATGTTTCTTTTAATCCTGTAGCCCCTGTTTCTTTAGCCTTCTCTTTTCCATTTTCCCTTTTCCTTTTCTCTGATCTCCCATTTATGATTGTGTTTGTGTTTATATACATATATATGTATATATTAATTTAGGGAAATTTTTTTCCAGTTATGATTGCCTTTTAAGGCGCATTTTGTACCCAGATGTGTTATCTTTCATTCTTTCAAATAATTAAGCTTGTCTTTCAGGCATATGTTTAACTTGCAGTGTAGAATCTAGCTTTTAAGTTAGAACTGATTAATATTGGCCAATCGCTTCTCTGGATCTTTACTGTTTCCTCAGCCATATTATCAGTATGTTGGCCTAGATGATCTTTCTAAGGCCCTTTTTAATACAAAAAATTTAATTGTATTTTTGATTTTTAACCTTTAGGAAATCATGAAAGCCCTTATTTAAGCCCATGCTTGATGCTAGAGTTCTCCAAGATAAATTTATTGGCTCTGTAGTAAGGATACCAGGTTGATTGTGAAAACACTTGTTTGATATTTTTGAAGCAAGAAACAGTGAAAATTTGGGAAGGGAGAGAGAAATAAACATTTATATAGTGCTAACAACTATATGTCAATCACTGTGCTAGGCAGTTTTTATACAAATATGTCACTTGCTCTTTACAACAACCTTGGGAGGTAGGCACTATTATTCCCATTTTATAGTTGAGGAAACTGAAGCAGACAGGTTCAGTGACCTGACAAGATTCATGCAGCTCATAATAAGTGTCACAAGCTGTATTTATATTCAGGTCTTCCTGAATCTAGCCCTGGAGCTCTATCCACTGTGCCACCCAGTTGCTTCTCAATCATAGCTAGCTTTTTAATGACATTTTAAAGTTTTCAAAGCGTTTTACGTATGTTTCTCATTCGGTCCTGAAAGGAGCTCTGAGTAGAAGTTGTTGTTATCCTCATTGTACAGACTGAGACACATAGAAGTGAAATGATTTGCCTGTGGTCATACAGTTTGTAAATATCTAAGGTGGAATTTGAACTTGGTCTTCCTGATTCCAAATCTCTCTTCATTGTTTCACCTTAATTGCTCCTAATTTGAGGCAGAGATAGTACGGGGAAAAAAAAATCAAGGCTTTTGTTAGATGGGTGTTTTAATGTTCTACATTGGGGACTCAGAATCTGGTCTAGTAGAAGATTCAGTATTACTTTAGTGCGAGGCATAGTTTAGTCATGGTGTCCCATTTGTCAGCAGTGGGATGGGAAATGTGAATTTCTGAAGGGAGTTAAGTGGTTGAAATAGCTTAGGTGCTTTTTTACAGCCATGAAGTCTCAACACATTTAAAATTGTATCAGATTGAATTCTCAGATTGTCAGGGTATACTAGGACTCTTGGTATGCTTTCGCAATCTACGTTTGGGTATGTTTGCATGTAGCTCATTCCAATTTGTGGCAGTCTGTCTACTCATCCAATACCCCCTTAATTGTCAAGTTCAAATACTATTTCTTTTTTTTAGGCTCTTTTGTTCCCATTAAAGGGAGTATAATTTTTTCCCTCCAAGTTTCCACTCTCACAGAGCTGTTAGGCTGCATATTATGTTGGTTATTAACATTTTGGGAAAGGAGTACTAGTCATTGCCCAGTCTTGCAGGACTAATTCACCATACCCTTTTGTCTTAGTATAGTTGTTCAGCCATTTCCATTGTTAGAGTTTCAGTGCTAGAAGCCCTGTTGCCATTGATTGGCCTTAATTTTGGTTTGGAAGGGGTATGATTGTCTTTAGTTTGATTTAATATCTACTCATTGGGAACCTGAGAGAAGATGAGCATTCTGGGTCAATCTGGTCAGAAAGGCAAGAGTTATCTTCTGTTATGTTCTGGCTTTAAAGACATAGACCAGTTTCTTAACCTTTCAGTGCCCTGGGCAACTGTACATCGGATGAAATTCTGATATGTATCAGTAGAACTGCTTGACACACTGGGAGTTCCTCACACTGATGCAATTAATAATGTGGACTCCTGAAATTCCACAAGGCCTGTTTTGTGAATGCAAAAAATGAAAAATTCATGATTTACGCTCTCAAGTAACTTAGGTTTCACTGGGGTGGAAAGTATATAACATGTAGGAAGATAACTAAACTACAGAGTGATTTAAGGTGGGTGTGTTGACAGGGGGTCAAGGGTGGGTTTTCATAAGGCAGTTGGTGCCTGGAATGATAGCTCACAAGTGAAAAATGGATATATGCCTTTTTGGAAATTCTCGTCTTGACAGAGAAGAAATCAGGTAGATGGGAGAAATGAGGGACACTGGAATTACATCTCTGTTTCAATCCTACTTCCAACACTTAACTAGCTGTGTGATATTTGAACTAGTCTTGAATCCATTTTGACGCTTCAAGTGTTGATTAGAATTCTTGCATTATCTACCTCTCAGGATTGTGCCTATTCATAAATCTTACAGTATTTCATAATTATGAATTTTTGTTTCTACTTCATACTGTTATTAGCAAAGCCAGATTTCTAGCTTCTTTGTTTCTACTTTTTAATTCAAAGGTGTCAGGAGTGAGCATTTTGGAGGACAATATCTGATTTACCAGGGAAGAGAGGTAAATTAGGTGCCTAGAATTTTGGTCCATGTATATATGCCTGTGTTGAGTCAGGATTTTTTTTAAGGGTTCTGGACCGCAGCTTTTAGCAAAATTAACTGCTGTTGTTGCTGTAATGTTTGTTTGGCATTTAAGTTTGTTCTTGCTTTCTTGTGTTTAGAACAAAGTATATCAGTTCTGCAGCAAAACATGTTCAGATGACTATAAAAAGTTGCATTGCATTGTTACATATTGTGAATATTGCCAAGAGGAGAAGACCCTACATGAAACAGTAAATTTCTCTGGAGTTAAGAGGCCATTCTGTAGTGAAGGTAGGTGCTTTTATAAACTTTCATAATTGTTTGGGTAATTTTTATGCGAAACATTTTTTAAGCAGACCAATTGAAAAAATAATTTTTGTCTTTTGCACTGATTGTTTAGTTAGATGGCTTAATAGATTTGGATCAGAGGTTTCTTGTCTGTAAAATGGGAATAGTTGTTTGGCCTATCTTTTTCAGGGAAACTATAAAATTAAAGTCAATTATAAATGCTGGGAAAGTCCTTTGGAATGATAAATGCAGTTTGATTATTGATTTTTGACTTGGGAAGAAAGAATTGAAATGTAATCTTTCAGATTACAATAAAAATTGATCAAGTAGCATAGTCCCTTTGGGCAAAAAAATAGTCGATTCTGATTTCTTTAATATTTACATCTGTGATAAAATAATTTTTTTGTCTACTATTGTACAAGGCACTGTGGATGATATAATTCATTATCTTTGCCCTAAACTAGCGCTTAGAATATTGTTGTTTAAAAACATACTAACAAAGTTAAATAAGAAAAATATTTATGCCAGCAGAAGAAATTGGTAAGTAAAAGAAAAAAATTTCCTATTGCAGTGATTCTTAACCTTTTTTTAGATCCTTTTGGCAATCTGCTGACACCCATGAACCCTTTCTCAGGATAATATTTTTAAATGCCTACAATGTAATACATAGGATTACAAAGGCAACCAATTACTGTGTAAAACTATTATTGAAAAATTTAAAAAACAAGTTCATGGACCCTGGGTTAGGAGCATGCATTATTTTGCTATGTTAGGAAGGCGAGAGATATTTCACATTGCTGTGATAACATAGGTTTTTTGGTGAAATGGTCCAAACAAAGTCTCAGAGTTAGGAAATGGAAAGGCTTCTTTCGAAGTTTTCTTGTAGTACATCATTCATCAGATAATAGAATAGGGAAAGATAAAATTGTAAAGGGCAGCCAAATATGATTTTGTACTACCTTAAAGTCTTGTTTGACTCAACTTAATTATGTATTACTTCCAGTTTAATAATTTTATGGTGTCTTAATGGTGTACCTTTGATTTTTCCATCTTATTGTCACGTTACATTGCAAATTTCTTAAATTTAGCGGTTTACACATTATTTGAATCCAGTTGTATACCTAGTATATTGTCATGTGTGTTGGGGGATACTGTAGATGACTCATCTCCTTTTTTTCTCTCTTTTGAAGAAAATGACCCATAATGATTATTTCAGTAGTAAATATTGGTATTTCTTTCAGGCTGCAAGCTGCTTTATAAACAAGATTTTGCAAGACGTTTAGGATTGAGATGTGTTACTTGCAACTATTGTTCCCAGCTTTGTAAAAAGGGAGCAACTAAAGAACTTGATGGTGTGGTGAGAGATTTCTGCAGTGAAGAATGCTGTAAAAAATTTCAAGATTGGTACTATAAGGCAAGTAACTCAGAATTTTAGATGGCTTCTACAGTACTGTAACTGGTCACTAACAAAGAACTGCATTTGAGTACCTCATTAAAATGTTACAATTCATAGCTCTTTAAAATGTCCACTGAATGAGTTTAGAATAGTTTCTGCCATGCAGTCAGTAAAAATACAGTTTTTGTCATTTCAGTTGATGTTTGTAACTTGAAGTAGCATTTTTTTCTGTGAAGTACTTACTGTATAGTCTTAAATAATACAATAGTTATTTGTTCACCAATTTAGTTTTATAAATCAGGTTATTTTTATAATGTTTGTTTTAATTAATAAAAACTATTTTTGATGGCCATTTACAAATATTCAAAAATATTAGCAGGCAATTACTGCTTTGAACAGTTGAGAGATGTATTTTAGATGTGTTCTTTTTTTTTGTCACCTCAGCCTACTCCTAAATTTAATTGTGAATTTTGGAGACTTTGTTTTTTTTCAGTGTTTTGGAGGTGAAAGGACTCTCAATGGAAAAAAACAAGAGACCAAAGGCATTTCTTTTGAAGCTTTAATCCAGTTATTTTACTTTTTAATACTCAGGAAAGTTTAATAATTTCAGTCCATTTTGCACAGCATTGGTTATCTTGTAGGTGGGAGAGAGTGTAAAATTGAACTGAGGTAGTCAAATATTACCTTGGAGAAAGTATTTACTAGTTCCTGTGCCTGCAACATGGAAAACCATCTCAATAACTAAAGCTACATTATGGATACAATTCTAAAGCGTAAGAAGACAGAATTCGTCACCACCTTTACAAAATTGTGAGCTACCTCTGAGGAAATAAACAATAAGAGTTTCAAATGTTGGCGAATATTATGCATTTCATTTATGAAATTGGCCATTGAAATGGAACTAACTGTTGACGACTTGAAGGATATCTTGGAATGACTCCAGAAGATCTGCAGTTAAATATACAGTTACTTATTAATTTTTCTAGTTGAAAAGCAGCGATTAAAATTTTTTTAATATATGCCATTCTAGAGCATTAAGCAAGATATAATTGCTGAATTGTCAGGTGTGCAAAATTGAGGTTAAAGGTTTTATTTTGTTTAAAAGTCATTTTAAAAATTAGTGCTTTTTTTTTGTTGATATTGATCTAAACCTTTGAAATTAAGGTCTAAATTGAAAAGCCAGGCAGGGGAGAAATAAAATACATCCTCTAATATACAGGTTGATGCATGCCTTATATAATATACCAATGGTTTGGATTTTTGTTTTTGTTTTTGTTTTTTTTGATCTGTTCCTTGTATTCAATTTTTGAGCTTTTGTTCCATTTGAAGGTTTGTTTTTATTGGCTTCAGGTAACCACTGAAATAATTTAGTGCCTGATTTAAAATTTTTAAAAATTATTTTTGCATTCAAGATTTTTTTTTGTTGGGGGGGGCAAATTAACATTGGCTCACCTTAGTACTGGAAAAATTATAACTAAGAAACTTGATCCTACCACTAATTTAATTTTTATCTTAATACTTTCATACTAGAGACAGAAATTGTTACTTTGTGATGATTTATAGCTATTGTGCAATTTGGTGCTTTCCTGGCATGTTGTGAACCCAAGCCTTCTATGTTTTTAGATGGTAAAGATTATCTTGCAGATTTCTGTAATGTGTTCACAACTTTATGAATGTGCCTGTCTCTAGTTTATTGCTTTTTTTGAGGGTCTTACCTTGTGTTTATTTTCATACCATAGCCTAAATATAGAAATCTGTTAATTTTTTTCTTGAGAAGTAAATATAAATAATCTGTCGTTAAATATGCAGACTAATTCCACAAGTTGTAATTTGTTCATTTTACCACTTGTTTAAAGGGTAATTGTATTTAATGTTCTCTTTCATGCAATGTCCAATGTTGGAAATTCAATAAAATAATTTATTTCAAAATACTAAAAAACTAGTGAAATAGCCAGTTAATTATCTAGTTATGTTTAATGCCAGTATTCTATCCATTAAACACATTTTTATTATGTATCCTTTGTCTTATTTTGAACCTAGAATATTTTTGTGTATTTGAAAGTATTTTTCCTCCAAGACAGTAAATTTCTCATTTCAGGGAAAAGCATTAGTATTTATTGATCTGAGGTATAAGAGTAAAGTAGCAAGTCACCTGACAAGGACCAGCAGAGTAAACCAAAATATTGGTATCTTAACACAGTCAGCTATGTGCTGGCTGATCTAAAGGAGCTAAATATGATTTATCTTGGGCAACCCAGGTGATGTTGCCAACAGGCAGAGTAGAAAGAAGGTTTTTGCTTGCTGAGCTGTTATTTTTGAGTGAAACAGTACATTTATTTCAATCTCCTTTATTCAGCTTTTGTCAGGGATCTTTTTTTTTAAATTGGCAAAATATATTATTATTTTACTCAGCTTCGTTAAGGTTTCCACGAACATTTCTTACTGAACTCTTTTTAACCATATCCATTCTTTTATCTTCATTCAGTTTGGGAGTTTGGCCGTAATTAATTAATCCAGGCTACATCAACCATAAACAAAACTAGTATAGCTTTAATCTTATACTTGTAATGTTTGACACAAATGACAGTTATTGGGTACTCTTTTGAAATTTTTACATTTATGGTCTCTTAAGCTCCTGATTTTACTGTACTTTTAAATGATCAAGTTTCATAGTATATGCCCCCATTTTGTTACAATATGGGAGTTAAAATTGAGGTGACTTATCTTGTGAAAAGTACATTGCGAGTGGAATCAAATGTATTGGCATTTAGTCAGCCAGAAATATTAGAAACAGATTTAATGACCTTTCCCTCACATACATTCCTGGAAAGGCAGTATCCTCCACCTCTTTCCCAAAATAAATATTTCTTAGTGTCTTGGTGCATATTTAATTGTGGGTGGTCCTTTTGTCTTTATCTAGAATTTTTTTCCATTTACTATCTCCTATCATCCCTTTTCTTCCCCTATACCTCCTTCTCTATACCTAGTAGTTGAAACAGTTAGCATAGACTGGTATAAAAGTCTCCATTCTGAAAAAGACCTACTGTTTCTGCAAGATGGCCTCTACTCTTTCTTGTTTGGGCTGTTTGAAAAGTTTTTATAAAAATCTGACATTTTTCTCCCTTGCCACTGGAGCTTTATCATGGTTTTTAAAAGCATAATATGACCACATTTGACCACATTATTTAATGCAAATCCCTTTAAAAATGTTTAAGCTGCTTTTCTAGAACATCTGAAATGGCATCTATTTGATCATCATCTCCAGAACTTGTCATGTGTGTGATTTTATCTATGCTTTCTTTTTGAAAGCCATTTTACAAATACACAGTTACTCAGTCACAAATATTCCATTGTATTATTGGTACTTAGAAGAGAGAAAAGTTATCCACTTGTCTGGTAGCCTCATTTTGGCTACCAAGTATGCTTTTCTAGTCAAAAGAATAATTAGAAAATAATAAAAGGTTCCTAACAAACTATTTGTAAAAATCTTTTTACATCTTTTAAATTTTAACACCTCTCCACCCCATCCCCCGGGATAATTTTAAATTGGGATTTGATTTGTGCTACAAAATTCAGAAGTAGAACTAGATTAGACCTCAGTATCCTGATCTAAGGAAGAAGTTGATATGAATTTAGTTAATATTGTCCAACTCTGGAAGAGACTACCTCTTGGAGGGGGTATTTCCAGTCACTGGACATGTTCAAGCAGAGGCTGGATCAACAGCAATTCAGAGATGTACCCAAAAGAATTCCGGCAGTGGATGGAAATGGTCTTTAGAAGTTCCTTTTAAAATTATTTTCTTTTCTATTCTGTCCATGCCTCATCACTAGGGTGGCAAGGTTTACCCAGTAACTGAGTACAGGTCACATTTCTTTACTATAGAAAATAACATTCTCATTCTGCTAGAATGGTGAAAGTCATCAAAATTGTGGGAATGGGGTTGGGAATTGGGAGTGAACAGGACAAGTAGTCAACCTTTTTAAGTAACAGTATTGCCCAGTAGATCGTTCAGTTATGTTTTGGTTGGATTTAAAGTCTAGTGTAGTGATTTTCAGACTCTTCCATGGAATGCCAGGGATCCCTAAGCCCTAAGTACCTTGAAAAATGGAAGTGTATAGTGGGTAATAAGTGTTTAACTCATGAAACGCAATTTTGTAAACAAAGGTTTTGGGGTAATGGGACACACTAAAAATTTTTAAAAAGTATCCCCTACTTTAGAAAACACTTGTCTCTGGAGTACAAGTGAACTTGAACTAAGCTCTGAGTTTTGGCTATGTATTGCATACATTCAAAGCTGAGTAAATCAATACTCTTTTAAAAAAATATCCATCTATTAAGTGTTTGTGGGGGGAGAAGTTTTTGGAAAGAAGGGATTACAATGGTAATTGCTCTTTGGAGTGCTCTGAAAATGTATGTCTGCTATTGCTTGTTATTTGGGGGAGTTTATATTGTTGATTATGCCAAATTCTCAGTGTAAATTATGGAAATCAGTAATTATAAAATGAAGGATTATGGTTTTCTCAGTGTTCACATCATATAATTAGAACTAGACTTCATTTTTTTATACCTCTGGCCTTTAGATTGCTAATTTAAACAAGTATATATATATACTCAGAGCTAGAGAGTGATATGTAATGGTACTAGTAGGTCTGCATTGTATTGAATGAGTAAAGTTTACAGTGAATAAAACAGGTTTTAATCATGGAAATAATCAGATCATTAATAATAATGCAGACAAGAATTTTCTACAACTTTTATTATGTTCTGGCCCCTTGCAGATTAGATGGAAGTTGCCATTTTTCTGTATTTAGTTATTTGTTGAGTATATTATAGGGCCATTGAAAGCAGCCTTTTGCCAGTTTAATTTCTAGTTAGATCATATTTGGAAAGTATTATTTGTGGTTAGTATTAAAATATTACCTGTGTTAATATTATGTCTAACTAAATGTTATTCTTTGGCTTGTAAGTATGGATAATGACTCTTAGGTAGAATTATAATTCTGGTCTCAGAAATTTGCTGATGAGAAGTGACATTGCCATCACTGGTATTCATAATTGATACTGAGAATCATTTATTCAACCTTTATTTAGCAGGGGAAAAACCTGTCCCGGAGAAAAAAAAGATCCTGTGTTCTAATCTTTGGGTATGTGTGTTACGTAAGACTTTAAGAACATAGCAGTCAACATTCTTGAAAAGGAATTTTGAAGTTAGAGCTTTTCTAAGATTTCTCTAGCCAAAAATTAAATTATTAAGTAAATAGAAACCATATACCAGTTCTTGGATTATTTGGGGTCCACAGGGAAAATCATGGCTAGGATTACCTTAAGGTACAGAAAAATCTTTAAAGTATATGGGCACAGATGTCTTGCAGCTATTCAACCATACCTGCACTTAGGTGGATGAGTTTTTAAAATGGCATAGCCCTTTTTTTGTATTTGCAAGAAATTACTTTAGAAACATTTGACAGAACTGAATTTGAAAGTCAACCTTTATCTCTCCCGTGCCTGCCCTCTTCATAGAGATGTTAGGGGTTAGTAAAAACGGACAAAGGGTAGAGAAAACAGGCCCGGGATAGGCTGCAGACTAAATACACACACACACACACACACACACACACACACACACACACACACACTGCAGACTAAATACACACACCCACACACACCCACACCCACACCCCAGATACATATCTATATATATCCCTGAATATTTTCACATTAATGAACTACTGTTGGTATATGTATATTTTTAATAGTATGATAATTTTCTTGTTCTCATCATGAATTGCCATTTTTTCTGTCTGGAAATGTTTTAGAACAGGTCCTAGCCACATCTTGACTGGGATATAGTTTGACCTTCCTAAAAAAAAATTGCTGTTTAAAAAATTTTAACCTCAAAGCATTAATTGATGCTATTCTCGTTTATACAAATAGTTGGTTTAGTGTTGCTTGTAATGTTGTATTTCAGGTCAAAAGCCTTTTGCAGTGATATCTTAAGGATTGTTAAAATCCTTATATATACACTCTCCATTTACTCAATATCTGTTGAGGCTTGGAAAGGCAATCTTTTATTATACAATTTTATTATATAGTTTTATTGCTAGATTTTTTTTCATGGTTTTTGACTGGTGTATTTACATGTGACTTCGCAATTTGCATTAACCTGCAACTTAAGGTGGGCCTAAAACTATACCTCCATAAAACTTGATATGGACATTAATTTCGGTTAATAAAACACATTTAAGTTGGTCTTTCTGACCCTTGGTAAGTAATAAGAGACTATTGAAAATTTGGTGAACCAGTCATTTTTTGCTAAGGAAGAAAAATTTTTTAGACTATTAATAAAACTGCATGTGTACACAACATAATTTGGGGCATAAATTTTTTTCATCAGATTTATTTGTAAAATTTCATTTGGATTTGAATTTCAAAATTGATGAGAAAAGTTAGTTTAAGAATTTTAATTTGTGTATGTGTACAATTGGATTTTTCTTCGAAAGACCTCTTATTTAAAATATCTGAAACTTTTCCTTTTATATTAAGGCTGCAAGGTGTGACTGTTGTAAATCTCAAGGAACTCTTAAAGAACGCGTGCAGTGGCGTGGAGAAATGAAGCATTTCTGTGATCAGCACTGCTTACTGCGTTTTTACTGCCAGCAAAATGAACCTAACATGGCAACCCAAAAAGGACCTGAAAACTTACATTATGGTATGTAATGCTTCAGGTAGTAACTTGGAAAATTTCTGTAAAGTTTTCAGTTTCTCTGTTTTGATACCAAACAGTGTCCCATTTCTTGGAGATTTTGAGGACAGAATTAAATACAGCTTAGAATCAAAGAGTCTTGGATTGGAAGGATCTGTTTTTATCTGCAGTCTATTTCCTTTTCTACTTGGCATGGACTTTGAGGCAAGGTTCAAGATTCTTGACATTCTAAAAAGCTTTGTTACCTGAAATCAGGTATCCTTGTATGGTACTTCATGAAAATAGTGCAAAATATGTTAATACTTACACGTATTTCCATATGTTATTGACTATATTTTTATCTACAGCTTTTAATGAAAGTGCTGTTTTGCTGAACTTTTTAATAGTAGATATTTCTGAATTTGTGTGTGGTTAAGTTATACCTAAGTTGGTAGGTTCCAAAGAATTAAATACTATTAAGAAAACATGACAGATCTGCAAAGCCATATTAGTAGCCATTCTTATAAATGTTAGTATTAATTTAAATTATTTGCCAATAATAAAATGACTAGCATTTATGTAGTGGCTTTAGCTTTATACACAGCATTTTACCAATATCTCATCTGATCTTTACAGTTCTGGGAATTAGGTGAACTTAACCCCATTTTACAGTTGAGGAAACTGAGGCAAATGCCTCAAGTGACTTGCCCAGGGTCACATCTAATAAATGTCTGTGACTGAATTTGAACTCAGATTTTCCTGACTGCAGAGCTAGAAAACAAACCACTTTACCAGTTGCTTCATTATCTTTTATCATCCCATGTTTTAAAATTTTAGGGCATTTGAAATTAGGGAATTACTACCTAAGAAAGAATCTGAGATAAAACTGTTTTTGAAATCTCTAAAATATTACTGAAAAGAATTTTTAAAAATAGGGTTTCTTTTTGTATTTATGATGTTTTTGTGTTTTAAAATACATCTAGAAGCACCTGGCATTGTGTCTTATGTATGGAAGACTCATAATTGTGTAAAGGAAAATCCATTTTTGCTGAGACAAGCTGATTTTTCCTTTTATAATTCGTTGAACAAACCTTTTTTATTGCCTGTTTGCAGAAATATTATGCCAAAGTAGCCCTAGAATATTTTTATTGTAAAACTTTGGCTAATTGATAATAATTTCCACTTCCAAGTGTGCCAGAATTATGGAACTTGATCTTCAAATGACTATTTTAAAATCCACTGAAATTTAGGAGAAAGCAATAATAATTTAGAGGGACATTGTGCCAATAGTGTATTGGATTTGGGAGTAAGAAAGATCTGAATTCAGATGCCCCTTCTGACATTTAATATTTTGTGTAAGAATGTAAGCTTATTTGAGCATAGTGATTGTTATATTTTATGCTTACCTTCTCAGTACTGAGCTCGGTGCCTTGTATTAACAGTTCCTTAATAAATCTTTGTTGATTGATAAATAGTGCCATGAAGGTAATCGCTTTACTTCTCTGATTGTCAGGCAACTTTGGATCCTATAAATTTCAGAAGGGTTGAGATGAACATTCTGGGGGGCAATTTTCATGCCAACAACATCATAGGTCTTATTGCTGTAATGTTTATTTAAAGGATTTATGGAATGAAATGAAGTTGTCTTATTTTCATTCTGTTATAGACCAAGGTTGCCAGACTCCTCGGACAAAAGTGACGGTAAGTCTGTTAAATTTGATACTTTTTTTTAACTTCACTTTAATTTTTCTTCTTGTTCTGAACATAATACGCCAAATAGAATGGGAGATCGCACATACAAGGAATAGAAAAAGAGGATTATGCATGAAACTTCAGGTCTGTTCTGTATGGATTATTCTTGTTGAGAGTCTGTGACAGTCAACCTGTCATTTTCAAATTCATCCTATTTGGCTTTTTTTCCTTCCTTTTTCTTTTAAATGATTCCTCAGCCCCCTTCTTACCTCACCTCACCCCCCCCCCCCCCCCCTTTTCTCTTTTGCTATCATCATCTTCTTTCTTCCTTGCCTCTCTCTCCCTGCATTGGTAACTAAGGTGGGACTTTTTTTACTGTTTTAGAATCCTAAATTAATTCAGTGTCTCTCATTGAGCCTTACTAGGTGCAGAGCCCCAGGCACAAACCCCTATCTACTAGGTGCTAAGCCAATATGGGTGTGAAGCCCTTGGGGCCCTAAAGGGAGTTGCCAAGACCAGAGCCAATAGTATGCCCCTAAGTTCTGGTTGCTCAGATGACATTTGATGACATCCATGACTGTATAAAAAGAGAGAACAGAGCTATTTGCTTGGGGGCTCTCACTCTTGGAGGAGTGTAGATATGGACACTCTGGGCAGCTGTAGTTTAGAGTCCTCTAGCTTGTGAACCCAGTAGTTTAGAGTCCTCTAGCTTGTGAACCCAGATGTTCATGCCTTCTTGGTAACTATGAATTGTGTTTGGTCTGTTTATAATATGTCTTTGTAATTTGTTTGTATTTGCTCTGAAGTTCAGGGTGCTGGCTCTTTCCCCTGAACTAAGTGAATGATATTTGTATGTTGGATTAAAGTAAGATTGTTGCTAACCCCTTAATGTTACTTTCCTTAGTAAAGCAGATCAGAATAATCTGCTGGCAGTGTTCATATTGTTGGGCTTGTGTTGGTCCTTCACTCCCACAGCAGCTGCTAGCCTAATTGTTGCAACACTCCCTTGGGCAAAAAAGTAGAGACAAAGCCCTTGCAACAAACATGCATATTTGAACATAAATTGCCAAATTATCTTTCCACGTGGGATATTAATGAGTATTAAGATCATGTTTTACTTGGCTAAAAGACTGTGAATGCTGTAAAATGAACACGTTTGCCTATAGTAAAATTACTTCCTGGTTGTTTGGTCCTTGCTAGTTTATTTTAAGAAAGAGTTTAATGAAAAGACCATATTATTTCTATTAAGTTCTTTGAATTTCATGTACTTTGAGACAGAGGGAACAATCCTTCAGCTCCATTGCATTTCTTTGTATCAGAGATTTATCATAAGTGCTTCAAGGGAATTTAGAACCATTGCTTTATGAGAGACAGGCAAGAGAGAAGGTAGTTTTGTAAGAGGCAATGGGTCTTTCAAACCTATTTTTGTTATGCTGTCAGTTGTGAAATGTTTCTAGTCTTTTAGCTTCCCCTATCCATTACAGTGTGCCTTGATCCCACTGATCACAGCTTCCTTTACCCTGCTTGTAACTATACTCATAACATCAAAGTGTAGTCTAATATGAAATAAAGGTATTTCGCTTTCCTTAATTAAAATTTCTTACCTTTGTAAATATTTTGCAGTTATCCAGTCTAGGGATTTAGAATGTCATATTTACACTTTATCTGTTCAGGAAGAAGAATTTTTCTTCTAACAGTAATTTTCGAATTCAGAGATTTTTGTTCTATAAGATACAAACTTTTTTGGAAGCCTGATATTGTACTATTTATTAAAAATCAGTATTTGGTCTTCATGTATGTTTTGACAAAATAATCTTTTATTTCAAAGATGCTGCACATGACCTATGATTCTAGAGCACATAGTTTTAATTGTTTTTTTTTTAATGTACAGATGGATTTCCAATAGAGCTGGTTTTCGTACATAGTATTTAATTTCCATTACTTTGTTGTAAGATTTGATTGAATTTGTTACATGCTAGGCAAAGCCAACATGTTGATATCTATAGAACCATAACATAATTTCAGAATATAAGCTAACTGCTGACTTTTGGATATACCAAGTGGGTAGCTAAGAAATCAACTCTTGTGTGTTTCTCAGAGTTCAGCACCACCTCCTTCCCCAACGCCTAACAAAGAGATGAAGAACAAAGCAGTTCTTTGTAAACCTTTGACAATGACAAAGGCCACATATTGTAAACCTCACATGCAAACAAAATCTTGTCAGACAGGTAAGTTTTTTGACAATGTGACTGACTGTACATTTCACTACTGATTTACTTCACTAAGTGGAACAGATCCATTTCAGTTTCAGAAAAACTGCTAGTTGAATATGTGTTGTCAGTTCTTCGTGAAATACTATTGTGCTTCAGTATATAACAAACATTTTAAATAATGGAAATGAAAAATTAGAATTTTCTGAGAAAATCTACTTAGTCATATGATGAACTATAGAAATTGAAAGAATATTGGTAACTGATTTTTGTGTTAGAAATATACAAGTAATGGTTTCCATTCATTATTTTTAAAATAAAACTTATGTGATTGTAGACAAATCATTTTATTTTTTAGTTCTTTGGGAGGGGGGGCAGGGCAATTGGGGTTAAGCGACTTGCCCAGGGTCACACAGCTAGTAAATGTGTCAGATGTCTGAGGCTGAATTTGAACTCAGTTTCTTCCTGAATCCAGGGTTGGTGCTCTACTTATTGTGCCACCTAGCTGCCCCAATCATTTATTTCAGTTTTCCCATTCCTTAAAATAAAATCAGTAAATGCAGGGAAATTTTATCTCTTAAACTGTAGTATTGCAAGCCATTATTCTTTATAAAAACCTTAGGCTCATTTGTTTTTAACCTATTGACCAATGGACTGTTTTATTCATTCAACCATACGTTTTGTTTAGGACTTTTAATAACTTTAAAAAGTTCCTGTCTGTGTCCATTTGTTTGGGGGAGTGGAGTGTTGTAAATGCCTAAATTCCATTTTTGCATGTCTCAGGAGAAGTATAACTTCTTCTACATCAAGAACATCAGAGCTTCAAGAGGATCCAATCCTTAATTATTTTTGTAAGCCTTCTTTTTCACATGGTAGAGTTTCTAATTGGTATTTACTCATTTATTTGAATCTTACCATTTTCTGAATTTATTTGACTCTTACCAGTTAACATAAGTACTATTTAATGTCATTGTCTAAACCTTTTTATCTTGGCTTTTTAGAAGACAATTGGAAGACTGAATATGTTCCGGTTCCTATACCTGTACCTGTGTATATCCCAGTGCCCATGCATATGTACAGTCAGAACATTCCTGTTCCTACAGCTGTTCCTGTTCCAGTAAGTTAAATCTTTGAGATCCATCAGGCTTTTGTAAATAAGATACTGATTTGATTGAGCACAGTGAAACTGCTGAAATAGAAGGACGTTCCATTTAAAAAAATTTTTAAATAAGTTCCTTTTGTCATTCTCATGACTTCATTCCTAATTTGAATGATACTGATAATTTCTCTTCCTTTTAGAATGTTTCATACTGTCTTGTGACCGCTTAAGTATTAGAGAAATGGGTCTTAATTGTACAAATCATAAATATTAGTTCTCTGATTTTGTTTCTTGGAAGACTTAGGGCAGAATTTTTTTCTCAGATTGAGCTTCACTTTTTAAAAAATTCATTACTTTGAGGTATATAAGACGTCTATTTTGACATTTTTTTATTGCAACCTTTTATCCTCTGCCCTGGTCGATGCCACCTCCTAGAGAGCCATCTTTTATAATGAAGGGAAAAAAAAAGAGGGAAAACATTCATCAAGAATAACAAGGTATTAAAAAAAAATCTAGCTATACGGTGTTTGATCTGCACAGAAGGTGTGGTGCCACCTCACATCTTTCGTACTCTTTTTTCATTATGAATTTGCAGCAGTTTTTTTAATTGGTTTTGTATAAGTTTATTATTATTGTGTATATTAGTCATTTGATTCTACCTACTTCACTTTGTAATCAGTTCAAAGAAGTTAACATAGATGATTCTTTATCGATTGGGTGCTTATCTAAAGGCTATACAAATTTTGATACCTGAATGACTGTATCGTAGAATGTAAACTACCCTGAAGTTTTACTTGATGCTTGCAAATGGTTAAAGGTGACAAAAGATGGAGGAGATTTCATTATTAGAGGGGTTGTGGGCAGAGAAGTACCCTGATGTATTGCTGGTGTAGCTGTGAATCAATATAGCAGTTTTGGAAGGCAATTTGGGAAATATATGTCGCTAAACTGTCTGTACCGCCTTCACCTAGAGTTGACTACTAGGCTTATACTCAAGGAGGATATAGGCTTATACCCAAGGAAGATACTGATAAGTATTTTTAGCGGTACTTTTTGTGGTAGAAAAGGATTGGAAACAAAGTAGTTGTTGATTGGAAAGTGACTAAAGAAATTATAGTACATGAATGCAATGGAGTATTTTGTGCTGAAGGACATTACAAATGTTATGAATACAGAGAATTTCCCATGGAGTGATCTCCATGAACTAATGTAGATTGAAGTAAACAGAGCCAGGAAAATAACCTATCTAATGACTACAACAATGCAAATGGAAAGACCAACTATAAAAACAATAAAAATGAATGTTGCAAAATTACAAATGACTTTAGAGAAGAGATGTCTTCACCTCTTTGCAGAGGTGGGAGATCCATAAGAATGTGCATTGTACATATTTTCAGAGTTTTTCAATGTTTTGGTAAGTGTTGATAATTCTTTAAAACCTTTATTTTTGTCTGTTTTAAAAAATACTTTTTATTATATGGGAAGGCTTTTGGGGAGGGGAGAAGGCTACTGGGGGAAATATTGATAAGTTAAAAAAGGGAACACCAGGAAAAAAAAATTTTAAAACCAATATAATGAATACAGAAGAACATGGGAAAACTCTTGGTATTTTTAGATCCTTTTGTTTTCTTCTTGATGATGCTGTTCATTGAATAAATCATCTCCATAATTTCGAACCACAAATACCATTTTTCCAAATATTTTAGTGATATGTTTTAATATTTATTTTTATGTTTGGAATTTATTCTGTTTGTGTTATGAGGTATGGATCTAAAGTCAGTGTGCTTTATAACTCTTCTTTTCCATATTGTTATCTAGTTTCCCCAGTAGCTTCTAAATTTAATTCACTTCCCCAATGTTTTGTTGTTTAGGATTTATCAAATGCTGAGACATTACCTGCCTTTGGTTTTAATTCTGGACTTTAAACTTCTTTATTTCTTTCTAAATCAGTTTTATCTCCTGTTCATTACATTGTTGACTGCTGGTATCTGTCACTGGCTATCTGAATAATTCAGCTTCAAAAAACTCTTTTTTTTCTAATTTTCTCTAGATGCTTGAAAAACATTTATGTATTTACCTGGAAAATACTAGCAATTAAAAAAAACAGATGTTCTTTTTAAAGTTGCACACATTGTAGCACAATAAAAGTAAATCAGGTATCAAAATCATTTTCACTGTAAAAGATATCTACTAACAGTATTTAGTTATAATAACAATGGATACTTTGGTTTATTAGGTGCCAGTACCTATATTTTTGCCTGCTCCATCAGAGAGTAATGAAAAAATTCCTGTAGTACCTGAAGAATTAAAGAATAAAGTGTGTTCAGATCCCCTTGGTGGTGAGCTGCTTACAATGACAGCAGATGTAATATCTGAGGAAGAAGAAAAAACAGAAGCTACTGACATTAACAGTGAGTACAATAGTAAGAAGTGTGTGTGTGTGTCATATAAGCCAATTTACTCAAACTTGTTGCTTTTTAGTTGTGTTTGGCTCTTTGTAACCCCATTTGGGGTTTTCTTGGCAAAGACACTAGAGACACTAGATTTTCTATTTACTTCCTTAGCCCTTTTTACAGATGTGAGGCAAACAGGGTTAAGTGAATCGTACAGGGTCACACAGCTAGTTAAGTGTCTGAGGTTAGATGAGTCTTCCTAACTTCAGGCCTGTCACTCAGTCGATTGCTTCACATAGCTACCCTTACTCAAACATAGATACTCCAAACCATCCTCATAATTTAAATCCTGTTACTCTCTATCCCCTATCCTTCCTCCCTCCTCCAGTTTTCTTTATCACAAATTTTTGTTTATCACATATTTACCAATGTTCCCTGTTTTTGGTATTGATTTACCTCTTCGAAACAATGTTCGTGGTAACAAAATTACAATATTTAGCATTTTTATTTTTATAGAATTTGTTCTGTAGAGGGGTACATCTGCATAATTATATTTTAAGTTAATAGTAAAGGTAGCACAAATAATTTGGCATTTCCCTTCTTAGATCCTTAGTTCCTCAAAATAGTTTCTTGAAAGCTTATTACTTTCTAAGTGGAGTGCCAGCTTAGCCTTTGTTGTCTTAAATTACATTCTAGCTAAATTAGGAGATGCTCATCATCATAGAATAGGCCACCAGGTGCTAATTTTCTTATGCCAACAAGGTAGTATGATGATGGCCACAGCAATAGAATGTTTTTTAGACTTATCACTGCATGGACATGAATTTTGTAGATGAAGCATTCATTCCACTATATCATACTGCTTCTTAATCATAACTCATCAAGACTTAAAGTCCTAATTAAAACTGTGAGCCTTCAGATTTTTGTGTTGGTTTTGCAATTAATACTTTTGGTGACATAATTCAGGGAGAATGTGTAAAGAGTATATGTAGTTCAGAAGTATGCGTGAATTTGTAGATTTCCTAAAGGTATAAGTGAAAAGAGATTTTTTGAATGCATTTATGTTAAAGATAATTATAAATATAGAGTGTGCTGACTTCATGAAGAGTATAAATAGCAGATACCAACTGAAGCCAAACTGTTATTAGAAGTGTGCTGAATCATTATCCACAAAGAACATTGAATCTTCTCCAATCTGCTTGATTCATAGCTACATTAGAGATTTTTTTCTGTTATTTTGAATATTAAAACAGCATTCTGTTTGTCGTCGAACACCTCATGCATTTTCTTTTTGTATTATTTGTGTCTTGTACACAGCTGCTTTTCAAGGGCCGTTGGCCTGATAGCTGGGTATAGATATCCAGGTGGATAAGAAATAAATTTAGGTAACATTGAAGACACTACATACATAGATGATGAGGAGTTCTTAAGAGTAGTGGAACATATATATTCCATGGTCATCATATACATCTGAATGAACTGGATGAAGAGTGGACCCGAGGGTCAAAAATGTTCATTGTTATGATGGTTTACAGAGAGATTATGGTTGACAAGTTTACCTCAAATAGTATTATTACCCATAGTTCTTCATACATTAGCATGTCAGTTCAGAATAAAATATTGACTAGAAGCTTGAAGTCTTTGAGTTTGCATAGAAAAAAATGATGCTAAACTCTTGTTCCATGTGAAAATGAAGGACCTGTAAGAAAGGAAGTGTGAAAGCTGTATTGGAAGTGGTCTAGTCCATTGGGCAGGTTATATGCCAATGGTGAAAGACAAAGAGGTGGGCCATAAACGATTGATTAGGAGCCTCTTGGATTCAATGATTTAGTTTGGTTGTTTAGATAAAAAATTTTAATGAGTGTAGAATAATTGATACTGTTGTTCAGTGAGGGTATTTGTGCTTCCATTGGAACATGAAATAGCACATTTTAATCTAAAATATTTTTAGTATTACTAATCGGAACATTTCCAGAATACTCCGCATATTAAGGCTATCTTAACTTGATTGAAGTTAAAACTCTTCAGATTTAACTGTTGGTGTCATTATTACTCATGAAAATGTAAATTTTGTATGTTTAGACAACTTTTTTACTCTTTCTGGAATTTTCTGAGAATTTGGCTGATTTGTTCTTTTTCCTTTGATGTTGAGTGCCATCCCTTGATTTTGTTTTCTAAAATTGAATGGAGATGGGTTTCATAATTTTGAGCGTGTTATGTGTTTTGTGTCAGTATTTTTTCCACGTATAATATTTTTAAACTTATTTCAGGTGTAATTATTGAAACAGATGTAATAGTAGATACAGATGCCATGAAGAATTCTGACACAGAAACACAAGCAAATATGCCTGATGTTCCCTATGAACCAGACCTCGACATTGAAATTGATTTTCCTAGAGGTATTGAAATATCATTATAAATGTTCATTATATTTTTGTTTTGTTTTTATAATTTTTCATTCACTTAAAACTGTAGCATTACTGCCTTTGTTGCCTGGTTCCCTTACTCATTATCTGGGCTGGCTTAGAAATCACAAAAAGGCCTTATAGAAGATTCATTTGGTACCAGTAACAAATGGTTAAGCTGAATGAGCATGACTTAAGAAACACAGTTTTAGGTTGTCACTAGGATAAAGGAGAGTGGTTGTAAAGTAGTGGAGATTGAATAGGTTGTGTCTTGGAAAATCAAGACACTATATTTATACTAAGGAAGAAAAGATGATTAGTTTTTATGTATCCACCTAAGAAGTCCTACCATGTTGCAGAATTAGCTAATTCGTAGGTATTATCTAATTAAAATAAAAAATGAAATGACCAGAATATTCATATCAGTGTGAATTCTTTGTCAGAAATTACTTTTGACTGTAAGGCATGTATGAAGTTTTAAAATTTAGATCAATAATTCTATTCTGAGTCCAGTTGTAAGCATCTTGTCTTGCAGAGCTCATGACATTTTTCTTAACCTTATTCATTTTAAATACTTTTCTATGGACTTCATGCTGGAATTGTCTCTAATTATAGTTTTCATTTGGTTATAAAAGAGCAGATCATGCTGCTTTTTTTGGAGAAGGATTGGCCTCTCTCTTGGGCAGTGCAGAATGAAAATGCATCCTTACCCACTGCCCAGCCAGGGCTCATTTGATTTGCAGTCCATCTTAGTCCCATTCTTCTTGTAGTTCTGGAACTTAAGACA
Source organism: Trichosurus vulpecula (assembly GCF_011100635.1). NCBI lineage: Eukaryota > Metazoa > Chordata > Mammalia > Diprotodontia > Phalangeridae > Trichosurus > Trichosurus vulpecula. The sequence goes on from NC_050574.1 coordinate 178,946,312, forward strand.
CCTTATGTTTATATATGAAAATAACTTAATCTACTTTTTAGCTGCTGAGGAGCTTGACATGGAAAATGAATTTCTATTGCCGCCTGTCTTTGGAGAAGAATATGAGGAGCAGCCACGACCTCGGTCTAAAAAGAAGGTATAAAATTACAGCTATCTGCTTTATTGTCGTCTTTGGCTGTTGAGAAGAGCACTTACATGTGGTCTTATTATACCCTTCAGATAAGGAGAAAGCAATCTTTTAAATTTTTTCCTCTTAAATTTAAAAAAAATCTTCCAAGAGGTGTCATACATAGGTTATTTTAAAATTACAAGGATGTTTTCAATCTGGTTCATCTGTGATTTTTAAAAAATTAAGTTATTTTTCACTTAACATTTTATTTATTCTCATAACATACTGAAATTAAACAGTTGCTCAAAAAAATAAAATCGGTTCTTTGTACAAGGTGGTTTATAATATAAATGGCTATTAGAATTAGGTCTACAGAAATTAACTTAATCAGTTTGACCAATAATTTTCCCACCAGGAGTTGTGGGTAGGCAGACTTAAGTTAGCCAATCCAGTAGTATCATTAAATATTTTATCTCCAGATTTCTAGATTTAGATTTTTCAAGGTACGGGTCATTGAAACAATAACTTTGTGATAAGCTCAAAAGTAATAATTGTTTGGAGGGAGCCCGATTACACACACCTATTGTCTCAACAGTAGCTTTTTGAATTTCGTTTCTTTTTTTGGTGTACAATTATTTTTTAGGTTATGGGTTCATTTAAGGATGCTTGCTAAAAAATAATTCCTATCTTACATTAACTTCCCATCGGAAGGCATATTATATTTTCTCAAAAATGAAGTAATTTTAGAAATGTGGTATTCCTGAGGTGACATGTTGGTGAAACTTGATCTTGCAAAAGTTTTAACTTCAGAAATGTTTTTTAATTCAAAGTATGCAACTTGTTGTAATATATATCTTATTGTTTTATTTTTATTTCATCTACATTTCTCAGTGTGTGTATCCTCCCCCATCAGGAGACAATCCCATATTAGAAGGAAAGGGAAACCAGTTTCCAAAGCTAACAAAAATATTGAGTCTTTATAGCATTCCATAATCACCCACTTTTGTGGGTGGGTAGGGAGCATGTCTTCTTATATTTCTTCTTTGGGGCCAAACAGTCATAATTTTACTTTATTCAGCAAAACGTGCAACTGTTTCAAGCTTTACTTAACAATTTGAAAATTGTTTTTAAGTGCTACTTGTTACATTCAAAAGAATTTAGGTTTAAAATTAAAAAAAATTACAGTGATGTTTCATTAATAGGGAGCAAAGAGAAAAGCTGTATCAGAATACCAGTCCCATGATGATAGTTCTGATAATTCGGAATGCAGCTTTCCTTTCAAATATACTTATGGTGTGAATGCATGGAAACACTGGGTCAAAACTAGGCAACTTGATGAAGACCTGCTGGTATCAGATGAGCTAAAATCCAGTGAGTATTTTAATTTTGATTGTTTCCTTAGAATTTTGTCTTTTGAGCTAGGCTTTTGATAGCTATTTTCATATGGAGGGGTGGAAGGGTGGGAGAAGAAACCCAACCAAAAAGAAATCTATATGAATTAAATTGTATCTTAATGTATTTGATTGTGGCCTGAAACAGTCTTAAATAATACTCATAAATGAATTATAACCACTTTGCTATATTATTTTTTTCTAGCTAAGTCAGTAAAGTTAAAAGAGGATATACTGTCTCACACTACAGCTGAACTTAATTATGGGTTGGCCCATTTTGTCAATGAAATCCGAAGGCCAAATGGAGAGAACTATGCACCTGACAGCATCTATTATCTTTGCCTTGGCATCCAAGAGGTTAGTAATTTTGTGGTAGCCCTAGAATATGAAGGTAGAGTACTGAAAGCTAGCTTTGATGTTGAGCTTTATGAATGTTATTGGTGTAATTTTGTGAGCTGAGTTAAGAAAGCATTTTTTTAGTTATAGCAGTAGTGAAGAGGTGGGGCGAGTAGTATAATTTGGACTTAAAGCTCATTTCCAAGTGATATTCTAGTCCATAACTCATTTAGTTCTATGCATTATTCAAATGAGGTAACTGACAAGAAAACAATTGGTCTAGGCTCATGAGATGGACTTTTCATAGCTTTTACTCAATACAACCTTCACTCTTAGAAATTACTCTGTCTTAGTGAAACTTAGTTTCTCAACAAAATGCAAACTTTTATGCCTCTAAGATGTGAAGTGTATGTTTTGAGTTAGGTGAGAACAGAGAGGTCTGTAGATAAGTTAACAGGACCATTATCATCCTGTATGTTTTTCACACCTTACTTTTTCTGACTCATTTCTAATAATCTGTAAAATTTAAAACTGGTATCTGGCTAATAGGAACATTATTTTGCAGTCCTCAGTGATTGTTTTAACTTTTAAAAATAGTGCTTCAGTGATAATTCATGATTGATTTAGAGTCATTAAGTACTGGTCATTTCCTGCCAAAATTACTCAAACCCAATGATTTTCTTTTTCACATGGGGTGGGGGAAGAGTGGGGGAACAAGTATTTGTTAAATACCTACTATATTCCAGGTTCTGTGTTAAGGGCATCACCAATATCTTGTTTGCTTTATATGTTACTTCTCTTACTCAGTTTTTCAGTTAGGTAGTGAATAAAATGATTTTTTTTGCTAAGTTTGTTATTGAAGTAAAGCTCTGATAATAATTTCTTGATGTTCCTAACTAGCTATTTTTATTCCACTATAATTAATTTTTTTTCTTATTTCTTTAAAATTTGTAGTACTTGTGTGGTAGTAATCGAAAAGACAACATATTTATTGATCCAGGTTACCAGACATTTGAACAAGAATTAAGTAAAATCCTTAGAAGTTGGCAACCAAGTATACTTCCAGATGGTAATATACTTTTTGCTATGAATATTTTTCCTAATATTTTGTGTACTTATTTGAAATAAATAAGTATAAGATATTAAATTGTATGTAGCTTAAGGATAGAATAAAGAAATAAAGAAATGTTAGATAAAGGTGTTGATAACTTTTCTACTCGGAGAAAATCCATTAATTATAATCATACAGCAGAAATTTTTTTTTTATTTTAAAATTATTTGTTTTGCTTATTCTTTCCTAAATCATATATGAATATCTTTATGGCTCAAGGAATGGAGCCATATTTTGATTTTCCTTTCTTCTTAATAAAAAAATTTGATGTTTTTTTTAAAAAATGATGCTATCATTTCCCCATAACTCTCTCTTTATAAACAGTAAGATTAGACAAACTAGCACATTGACCAAGGCTGTTACTATGTGTCTTATTCTTCACCTGTACTACTAGGTCTCTGCTGAGAGAAGGGAGTTATTTCATATCAGTCCTCAGGAGATGAGATTGAGATTGTTCATTGCTTTCTGATGTCTTTTCTCTTATTTCTGCTTTTCTCTGCATCTATTTTTGCACTTCTTTCTCGGTATCTTTCAGTCCATATTCATCATTTTGATGTCTAGTAGTACCTTATTATATTAATATACACCATAATTTATTCATCCATTTTCCAATTCATGGAAAATGTTTCCATTTTTTTGCTTTCATTCTATTTTAATGAAATCAAGGGGAGGAGTAGACTCGGGTGATGGTCAGCATAAAAGCAGGCCATCTTTTGTCTATTTGTGCCTTTTTAAATTAACCTGAAATTTTAGATAGGAATTCTTTTTGGTCAGTTTGACAAAAATCCCTGGAATCTCTTGGTATTTTCTTCATGATTGATACATCCTACTTAGAGGTGTGATATGGGCTTGGGGGAGGGGGATAGAATGTTGATTAATATTTCTTAAGGTCATACCTCTGTATCATTTCTATATAGTTTCTACCTCTATTGTCTTTAATACTTATTCTTTTTTAAGGGTCAATTTTTTCTCGTGTTGAAGAAGATTATCTCTGGAGGATTAAACAGCTAGGATCACACTCTCCAGTAGCTCTTCTGAACACACTGTTCTACTTTAACACTAAATATTTTGGCCTGAAAACAGTGGAGCAACATTTAAGGCTTTCCTTTGGCACCGTATTTAGGCAGTGGAAAAAAAATTCTGTAACAATGGAAAACAAAGCATGTCTTCGATACCAAGTGTCTTCCTTGTGTGGAGCTGATAGTGAAGGTAGAGTAGCCAATTTTCATTTGGGGACTATTCATGGCAGGGTTGTCCCTACTTGGTCTGCCTGAGGGACGCCACTGATATGCCAGGCATCCAAGGGTTATACTTAATAAAACTTAAGCAATTCATAGCCCCACTTGTCATCAAAAATAATGTTTGTAGCATGGTGACTATCAATTTCACCTACATAAAGATTCTTGTTTTTAAAACCCATGAGTTTCCATAGATTATAAATTGTCTTTGTGGCTGTTTTTGTTGTAGTTTAGAGTGACAAAATAGTTATTGCTCTATGTTAATGAGCTTAGGAAGTTTTTTTTTTCTTATTGTTGTTTTTCAAAGATAAAATTGCTACTGGAAAAAGAAAACATGAAGATGATGAGCCAGTATTTGAACAAATTGAAAACACAGCCAATCCTTCTAGATGTCCTGTGAAAATGTTTGAATGCTACCTATCGAAAAGGTAAATAGTAGTGCATAATAATATATATTAGTGTCTATGAAGTCAACTGACCGTGTCTTGAAGAGTGGGATTTGGATTTTAAACTCCAGGAGCTGCTATATTTTTTCATTCATATTTTTCTAGATCACAATCAAGTGAGAATTTTGGAATCTTAGTAAAACTTTAAGAGGTCTCTTCAAATTATTAGAGTGCTCATTAATACCTGTTACCCTTTTTGCCCTTGAACTTCTGTGATATTAATCTTTGCAAAGCTATTTTAAAAAGACAGAAGTGGGAATCAAGCAATTTTAAGCAGTAGCACTTGGAAAAAGGAGTAATGAATGTAGCAGCTAGTTATATCTATTTTTTTTTAAATCACCAGGATTTTTTCCAGTATCAGTCCAGAGAAATATGTCTTTTATTCCCTGTTACTTTTCCTTTTTAGTTTAGAGCCCTTAGGATGTTTCCCATCTTTTTCTAATGTGGGCAATCCCTATTTTACAAACAGATTCTATTCTAGAAGTTCACTTTATAGTTTATATTTTTATAGGAATGATATTACAGATGGTGATTAGGTAACTAGGCCAACTCCTAAATGTATGATTGAACAATGCAGTCAAACCATATTAATAATTAATTTTGTGATGAGTATAGTGGCAAGAGAGGCCCTGGCAACCAGTGTAGTAAGAGTAGTTGTCTTCCATTAGCTGTTGTATGTATGGGACTTTCATTTTAAAATATTTTTATTATTTCATGATTTTAATGTTGTAACTATGTGCTTATCTCATGTGCTTTGTAAAATAGTGTTAGAGCAATAAGTGCAACATTCTGAGATTAATGGCTCTTGGTTGAGTTTTCTAATGGGAAAAGAGAATATTGTAGGGAAGTAAATATATGTTTATTACATGAAAATAATCTCTCTTTCTCTGTCTCTGTCTCTCTCTCTCTCTCTCTGTCTGTCTCATAGTCCACAGAATCTTAATCAAAGAACGGATATTTTTTATTTGCAACCAGAGTGTTCAAGTTCAACAGATAGTCCTGTCTGGTATACTTCTACTTCACTGGACCGCAACACATTGGAAAATATGCTTGTACGGGTTCTTTTAGTAAAAGATATTTATGATAAAGACAATTATGAACTGGATGAAGACACGGATTAAAATAAACTTTTCTGAAGCAGTTGGGATAAAACAGCATTAGATAGTCATGCTGCTAGATCTTTATTATGGAAAACATTTCAAGTTTACTCCTTCTGTTTTGAGTTTTGTAGCAGTGTACCCACACTGGGTATTACCATGTAAATAATCTGTGAGTGAAAGTTGCCATTATTCTATGTAGTGGTTTTAGGATACTTAACAAACACATTCAAATTCATTTTTTTATTATTTATTTGATTAGGTATGTTTGTAACTTTTTACATTACAAAATATGAATGAGAATGTGCCATGTGTAATTTCTTTTCTTGTAGTAAGAAACATCCATATTGCACAACTCCACTGTCGCCAAGCTTCCTCGGAAGGGGGCTCTTTTACTGGGTTCTTAACCGAATGGCTGTGTATGGGTTAGCACTACTAAAGTTTAGAACTTGCAGTGTCTTTCAGAATTTTTAAATAAACTGTAAACTAATAGTTTTTTTTTTTTACTTTTTAGTTTCTGAAGCCTTACAAGGTTATGTAGAGAGGATTCCATCTTATGTACCAAAAATAGACAAAAGAATGCTGTCAATATTGGTGTACTGTAATGTGAATCTATACTGGTGAAAACAACTCTTTTGTTCCCCTCATTAAAACCTTAGTGTCCTTTCCTCATTTGTGACTTTCTGCATTGCCCCAATAAATAAAATAAATATAAAGAATGACTATAAGTTTAAAGCACATACTCATCAAGACATTTACTTTGGAAAAATGTCTGATGAAATTGCTGTAACTGTCTTCTGTTTTCACTAGCCAACCATAAGTACCCGAATATCCTTAGCATTCTGTTGTAGAGGGGGTTTTTTTTGCCCATAGTAAATGGACCACAGTGCAGTATTAGCTGAAATAATCTGAAACTTTACCAATTTATCTTTTGAGTTCATTTACATGCAGCCCAAAATAACTGATGAGATATTATATTGGATAGATTTGTTTTAAGCAACACAATCCCAGAAGCAGTAATTAATGGAAGTTGAGCTCATGTAAATAAGATGGTCTCACATTTTTACTATAAAAATTTCCAGTGTGGTAATTCTGATACTTTGGATATTTGTTAGTACAACTCATTAATGTCTAGAGTCCAAATAAATAATAAAGAGCAAGGAAAGAAAGGATTAAGGTGTATCTCAGTGGGACTCATATCTGCTGTTAGATTGTCTTTTTAAATTCAGATTACTTCTTATAGAAGATTGCATTAAAAGGCTTTGTGCTTCTGCGTAGCAATTCATACTTTAAGACCCTTTCTTTGAAAAGAAAGAAGTTTGTTTAAAATTGCATTTTCCAAGATACTGAGAAAAATGCTAGTTGCAGATGATCAGTAAGAACATATGGCTAACTTTGTAGCATGTGTGTAGTACTCTTTTCTTTATAATTAGTGAAACATCAATGATAACTAATGTAGATTATTGTGATTGCTGGGAAAATCAAGCTTATTCTCCACAGTGCCCAAGAAATTGCTACATATTCCTAGGATATTCTGCCCTATTTTGTCAGAAAAATATTTAGTATATCTTACAAGAATATTCATCATTTAGACAAAGTTCACAGGTACAGTGATAATATACTCAGGCAATGATTATTTGAATTGTTTTGGGCCTATGAAACTTAACTTTATAATGCTCCATGTTCTTGAGATTTTTAATAAGTCTCAATAACTTTTCTATTCCTTAATGTGTTTATATTTATTGATAAAAAAATCAGGTTGCCAGTAGCAACTCTTGATACCGCTTATCTAAAATAGATTGCTACTTTTCTATTTAGCTGAGTAAGCAGTTCCCAATTTATAATGCAAAAAATGAGTGTCTCAATCTTTTCCCATTTTTCAGAACGATAATCATAATCAGGATCTTTCAAATACTTATTCTTTAGCTACATACTGATGACATTAGAAAGTGGTTGATACAAATACTCTTATTCCACATAATATGGTGCTAATAATCTGTCAAGGGCAATAATGTTTTTTTCCAAATGTCATCGAACATGTAGTTAGTTACCCAAATGTAAATAATTGGCATATCAGTGAGCAAAAAAAGCTCTGCCTTACTGTTATTTACATTAGCCTTTTTTGTTTCAAAATTTTAATAATGATTCAAAATATCTATTTTCTGAAAGGAATTGGCAGTATAATTCTGACCTTAACACAATTCAGGATTTAAATTCTAAACTTTATTTTAGCCCAGCAATTGTTCTGTTAATTTTCCAAAATTAATTAATTATAATATGAAAGTTTTACTAATCTGAGGTTCTTCCCAACCACATTTCTATTCATTCCTGGATTGTTGTTTGTGTAGTTATAGATGCCATTGAGGACAAGGAAGTTCTCTGTTGTTCCTTGGTGATTTCTGAATGTAGCATCTGGTAAACGTGACTGCATTGTCTTAAATATGCTGGGCTGTGAAGAGCTGTTGGTTTTTCTTTGGGATGGGGTGGGATGGGATGGGGAGCTTGTTCACAGAGTATATTTTGCCATCATTGAGTACAAGTTACCATCTCCACATTAAGTAAAATGGTTTCCTTAGATAATTGAGTCTCCATAACTCATTCCTTTAAGTTGGTTTTTTTTTTTTTTTTTGGTAGAAGGCAGGTGAAAGATACTAAAGGGGTTTGGTTAGGTAAGAAGTTTATTATCTTTATAATTATAATAATACTCAGTTTTTAAATAGTTTCTTTTATCTGTAAGTTGCAGAACTGGTTCATGGTTTTCTTTTTATTAAAAAATTGTTGCTAATTTACATGGTGTTACATGGTGAAATTCTGGAATGGGAAGAAGGTGCATATTGTACTATATATTTGGATGTTTTCAGTACTTTCCTGGCAGTTACTGGGATTTGAATTTTTTTTAAGTTTATTTATAATACTTAAAAAATAAATAGAAGAGCTATCCCCAAATTGAGAAATTTTAGGTTTTTTCATTCACCAGTGCCTGGGGCCTAATTCGTTCAAGATTTTTTTTATTTTCTAAAACTATAAGCATTTATTAAGGCAAAATTTAATTTTTCTATTGTTACAAATATGTCAGTTATTCATGGTTTCCAGTAAGTCAGCATCGCCCATAAGGCATTCCCAGTCATCCTTCAGTACATACAAACGTTTTGAAAACTTAAATTTTTTTCCTTAGTATTTAAGAATTAATTTCCCTCCCTCAATTACAATTTTATTCCTGGACTTTTCCCTTAATAAGCTGCTCTTCTATTTCCTAGATTGCTCTTTATATTTTCCCTCTTCCCTTGCTTTCAATGAAAGCTTATGTATAGAAGGGATGAGAGGTGAAATTTTACTAGTACTGAAATTTCTCATTTTTCTCCTTTAACTCCTAGTAATGAGCCTGCTTTTTCCTTAAACTCAGGATCTGCTTGTTCTTCCCACACCTATACACAACCAGTACACATAGAGGAAGTGGAGTCTTTACCAGCTTTTCTCAGCTTGTTAACTAATATATGCCCCTTCATATACCTAAATATTCAAATGTTGGCCACAGCCTAAATATTAAAATCTACCTCTCAAAGTCAGAACCAGACTTTTTATTGGCTAGTTGCAATATTTTAAAGTTGGAGGTGTAGATGTAGTAAAGGAAAAGAAGACTCCTCCCTTGTGTTTTCTTTACTTGAACAACTGAGCAGCCCAACTCCTACTCCTTAAATTTAGTTGGCAGTCATAAAGGTCCAAGAAGTAACTGTTCTGGCTACATAAAGTGTGTCCTAAAGATCTCAGTATAAGGTCATTAGTAAACTTACATGCTAAAGTGATTCATGAAGTCAGGGCAAACTGAGTGAAGAGAATGTTTAACACGCAGATGATAAGATAATAATGATATAGGTCCAAGGAGAGCATCAGTAAAATAATATTTAACAGATTTTTGTCCTGAGGAAATAGACCTGGATTTATATTCAGACAAAGTTTAGTTTCTGCTCATTGTAGATAATGGAAAGCAGTGTTACATCTTAGACATAGAAGTGATTGACTTTTCTGGTTGGGTTAAATCAAATTGATTCAGGAGGTTTTTTTTTTTGTTTGTTTTTTTATGGTCGCTGCTAGGTACTTCCACTGGAAGGCATCAGATATGTGACTTAATGCTTCTGATGTGATTTGTGAATCTGTACTTACAATTTTGTTACTGCGAAAAAAAACCAAACAACCTGTAATCCTTAAGGTTTCTACATACATCTAGTAGTCTTAGGGACTTAGAAATATGTTTCCTGAAATAGCACAAACATTTTCATTCTCTCAAATAAATAAACAAATACATAAATGTATGTATGTATAGGACCAAATTTTGAAGGATCTATACAGGTATCTTTAAATACAAATAAATTCAATACATGAAAACTCACCAGCAGTTATTTCAAAAAGCATTTATTAAACAGATTACTAGTGTATGGTGTAATTATAAAAAGCAAAAGATGTAGCTCTTGGGTGTTATTACATATGTTAGCCTGTATGGTTCAAAGAAGAGTGCCATAGAGAGGTGAACTATTGTGGAGTGGAGCTAAGGAAAGACGAAACCTGGGAAGCAGTAGATCTTTTTCTGATATGAGAACTACATTGCATACTAGAAATGAGCACAGGCTTCTCAAACCACCCCCACCCCTCCAGCTGATTAAAAAAAAGGCCATTATGCTCTTAATTTCGACCTCACAAAAAAACAGTCTGGCTCTAATAGTGGTGCTAACGGGCCTTGATCTAGTAGGAATAGTTTAAAAAGACATGGAAGGGGGACCCCCCCACCCCTCCAGCTGATTAAAAAAAAGGCCATTATGCTCTTAATTTCGACCTCACAAAAAAACAGTCTGGCTCTAATAGTGGTGCTAACGGGCCTTGATCTAGTAGGAATAGTTTAAAAAGACATGGAAGGGGGACCCAAAAGAGTTCTGACCCAGAGGTCAGACCAAAAGTGTGTGACTCAAAGAGGTGCTTTTCCAGGTCATAGGGATGATGTTTTAAGTATGTCAGAATGAATATGGTAGAGCAATTTCTTGCCCATCTTGAGTTGCTAAAGCCCAGCCTGGGTTACAATACATACCTTTCTTAAATACTGTAAGCCCCCCCCCCCCCCCCCCCCCCCCCGGCCACACACACTTTTTACATGGCCCAAAACAGTTGAACTATTGGAAATTTTTTTCTTCAGTATGCAAATGGAAAATCGGGGGTGGGACGTCAGTGCAAAAGCCTTGGACAACTCTTCAGGGACACTTTGTAAATAAAGGAATAGCTGTTAACTTTGAGCATGAGTGTTCAGTTCTCATCAGTGGATTGTACCTATAAGTTTGTAGTTCTATATGGAAGCCTGCAGATGGCAGCAGAGACCTACATGATAACATTCTAAAATTATGTGAAAACTGGATCATGTTTGGAAGGACTTCAGAGGCCATGTAGTTCAACACCATCCTTTTACAGAAATTGAGCCTAGAGAGTTTGATTTGCTTAAGGCCACACAGATATGAAGAGGCAGAATTTGGGCCTAGCTTCCCTGGATCCAGTGCTCTATCACATACTCCCTCAGTGCTTTCATTTCTGTTGTCATACCATTGTGATAAGGTTGACAAATACTTGCCTTCCTTTCTGTGTACTGGCATTAGGAATTGCGAATATTGGCAATGCCAATGTTTACCTTCTAAATAAAACTTGTAAGAGTTTTGTTTACGATTTTAGTATTAAGAAGTGTTAGTTTTTGGAGGATCGTGAATGACACACATGCTAGCAAGGCTGCAATGGCTAATTAGATAATTGTAATGGAAAAGAATGCTTCTCCTTTGGTAGGGGCAATAGTTGTAGATGGGTAACCTGGCTTTGGAGACCTTGGTAACCTAAATCATTAATTGATACTTTATTACATCGCCCGTGCCTTGTCCCTATTCGTCAGAAAGGAGTCTGTCAGCTGGAAATTACTACAAGTAGAAAATGATTAATGAAAGTTTGGGGCATTATTTCAGTGGTACCTCTAAACATAGAAAAAGCCACTTAGAGAATTTGAAGTCCAAAAGAAACAATTTGCAAGTCATGACCAGGTGTCATTTTCCTGCTTCATTGATGCTTGGATATCTTAAGGCCTTTTCTGGGCATATGAAGAAATGTTTGCCATTTTCCATCTGGAAGGACAGGACAAATATGTTGCATTTTCCTGCCACTGCTGTTGAGCGTTTCTCTCTTCCAGTCTTCTCTTTGTTAAGTCTTGGAAGGTTATGGACAAAAGATTCAGTGCTTGTGGAATTAGTAATTCACAGGTGCAGGGGTATATTCTGTAGGTACTCTGCCAGCGTATAACAGAACAACATGTTCATCTGGCATAGATTTGTTTGCGTGCATCCACTTGTGAAGTTTTTGTTTTTTTTAAATATGCTACATGTTAATGTTAGAGATGGAGAACAATTCTGAGTGGCACAGCTTCCACTAATCTCCCTCCTCGTATCTTTCAATTCTATCTGCACTAAGGCGGAGGAGGGGAGGAGAGATTCTTGTTAACTTTGTTACCTGAACTTAGAGCTGGTCAGCCATCCTGTTTTGATGATGTAATTTCATCCTTCTATACTTCTAACTCTATGTGGCCATTCAAACACCTTGAGCAAAGTTACCTGAATGCTAGAGCCTATATTCTGATACAGATTTTGGGTTACAGTGGTTGGGAAAATGAGGTAGGTATGGCAGCTATCTTTTGGTTTTTGTATGTGATTCATTCCTAGGTGACAGTTTCACATAATGGAGGAAAACTTAGTAAAGTACTTAAATTTTAATTGATACTTTCCTGGGAAAACAAACCTTTTATAAAGGTTCCAGAATAATGTTAAAATAGTTAGCATTTGTTTTAATGAAGCACTTAACATCACAGTCTTTACTGCATAAAATTTTGAAAATATGAAAAATGACTGGAAGAGGTTAAATAAATTTTGAAAGTAAGGTTAGCCAGAGCCCATAAGTAATTAAAGGTAGTATTTTAAATCTCTGCCAGGAACTTGCCTAGTTGACTGGTGATTGTTAGCCTATTTGTTTAAATAATGGTCTTTTTGAATAAGAGGCTGAAAATTAATTATTATGACTGAAGATCTCTGACCTTGCTCTGGTCATTAAATAGCTACCACTTTGTTCCAGTGAGAGTAACCCATCTAACTCGAAGCCAATTATTTTCTCACATTACGTAGTATGTGTAGTGTAGTCCACTGTTTCTATGGGAAAAAGATTAGAAACCCAACCAAACTACAGCATCTGTACATGCTAATACATATTTGTATATGATCTTGTATATTTGTGATTTTCAGTTGTAGTCCATTCAAAACTGAATGTGCCTACAACCAAACCAACCCCTACCCCCAGCCATCTATATTCACATTTTTCATCAACTTGTCTAGCCAGTGGTACCCTTTTCCAATAAAGTAGGTTTGAAACCTTAAAGACAGAGCAGACACTAATACGGAAGTATTTTGCGAGCAAAATAGCATACAAGACCTGAATGGCAAAGGGAAGGATGATGTAAAGGTCAGGAAAGGCTTGGGGTAATGAGTGCTTGTATTGGGGTTCTTAAGAACCAAGTAGCCAAGAATTCACCTGACAGTGCAGCAAAGGTATTTGTGGCACAGAGAGCAGGGTGAACAAAGATACGGAGGGTAATTTGGCCTAAGCATAAAGTAAGATTGCAAGGCTGATGATGACTAGAGCTGCCACCTCTCAGATTCCAGACTCCAGGGCTGTTACCCAAACCATTGCCAAATTAAATTTCCATAAACATTGATTTCAACAAATTAGCCTTCTCCAAAACCTTCCACAGCTCCTTAATGACTGGCTTTAAATCTAAACTGTCCCTGGTTTTGAAGTTCTCACCCTATCTGTCCAATGTTACTTCGCACTACTCATGCACGCATCCTATATTTTAGTCAAGACAGTCTCCTTAGGTTCTCAAATTTAGAATCCATTCTTAGAAGAGGCATTTTAAAACAAGGGTTGGCAAACTGGCCTACTGCCTGTGAGCTAAGAATAGCTTTCACATTTTAAAGTTTATTGTATTTAAAAGTATATGTGTGTGTGTGTGTGTGTGTGTGTGTGTGTGTGTAGACACATCTGAACTTACGTCCTGGCTGACTAGATTCCCTAGAGCCATAGTTTGCTAGCCCGTTTTAGAACATCTAGACTACATACTTATAGATGATTCTAAGGCTTCATGTTTCACAACTGCCATATTCCTGACTCATCAGTTTTGCCTTTAATTACCACCCTGGTTTCTCTCTGCATGTTGAAATCCACATTTTTTGTGGCCCAGCAAATGTCCTGCCTTTGCTTCACCTAATTGTAAATAAATCCATTCAGAACACCTACAGTATTAGTAACATACTATGCAACTTTACACAATTATTTTTTATGATTGGTTTCATTTGTTTTAGGTTTTGTATTTTAAGACTTGCCTCCTGGGGCCGGGCATATGACTGTTGGTGCTTCTCTATGCCTCGTGGTATCTAGGATGGGTTCTGAGTAGTTATGCTATGCTAACAGTCTTATCTGGGCTAATCTGTAAAGCTCCTCAAAGACAGAAGCTAGATCTATTCATGATTACCAAGTATGTGACATACCAAATAGTGCTACGTAGCCTGTGCCGCTTCACCAACGTTGGATGTTTGAATTAAACTAAGTTTGATGTCATGATATAACCAGCTCAAGAGCAACAGCACAAAGCTATTGGTCTGTTAGTGAGATAGATAATAATGTGATGGAAAACCCTAGACAGGAGACATCGATTCTAGTCCCAGTTCAGTCACTGATTTAGTGTAACCTGTAGCCTGAAGGCACCACCTCAGTGGGCCTCAGACCCCTTATCTGTGAAATGAGGGTTTGAACCAGATCAAGGCTTTACTTTTGTATGTGTTACGGAACCCTTGGCAATCTGGAGAAGCCAATGAATGACTCAGAATGTTTCCAACATTCCTAATTGCAGAAAATCCTAAATTTTTGTTTTAGTAAAGAAAACGTAATTTTTTTTTCCCCCATCAAAGTTCCTGGATCTTCCAGGTTAACCCTTGAACTAGATTCTGGTCTAATGTTGCTTCCAGCTCTATGAACCTATCTCACTAAGTGGTTTTTTAAAAGGTTTTATTGATGTTATTTTGTCTTTATCTTGCAAATATTTTCAGATTAATTCCACTGTGGAGTCTTTTAGAGCAAAGTTAAAAAAAAAACCTAATAATATAGAAAGCTCATCTGAAAATACAAGCAACATTGTTCACGTGTTTAGTACCCCTACATCTCTAAAAAGACTGCTTTTTCCCCTATCCTTTTACCTGACTGAAAAAA
Source organism: Trichosurus vulpecula (assembly GCF_011100635.1). Lineage (NCBI taxonomy): Eukaryota > Metazoa > Chordata > Mammalia > Diprotodontia > Phalangeridae > Trichosurus > Trichosurus vulpecula. The sequence goes on from NC_050574.1 coordinate 178,961,367, forward strand.
AGGTACATTTCTTGTAATAAATATGCGTAATTAAGTAAACATTCTCTTAATGGCTTTATACAAGTTATACACACACACATATATGCATGCACATACTTTTATGGTATAAATTATTCTGGTTCTTTTAAATCGGTTCATCTAAGTCTTTCCATGTCTTTATTTCTTATAGCACAATTGTACTCCATCCATCACATTCATATACCAAAAGCTATTCAGCTATTTCCCAATTGATGGGCATCCCCATAGTTTCCATGATTACTAAGGTTTCAATTTAGAAAACCATTTAGGAAGTATTTTACTCTGAAAGACTAACATGTATGAGGGGCCATAGGGAAGGCATGCACACACTATATGTACATTATATATCTGTATACATACATATATATATATATATATATACATTCATATATATGCCTTTCAGAAACTTAAAAGCTGAGTTAATAGTCTCTTCTGGAACTCAAATTACCTTTAAAAAAGGTATTAACAATGTTATTAAGTGTCAAATTATGTGGTACAAATTAACCTGGGAGAAGTCAGAAAAGAGACTGGGCCCCATTGTGGTAGAGAGACTTGAGCTACACATAAAATAGTAAGACTTTTATTTGAGGAGTGCTAGGAAATTAGAGTAATGAAATTCCTTAGTTGGAAAATAGCAAATTTGATGATCATTGATATTAAAGGGTTAGAACCTGTATCTTACAGAGAAAAAGCCACCCAAGAGGCAAAGGGAATCTTTTCCCTTTGTGTTTTCTGGAGTTTGGCTGCCATATGCTTCAGCTTAGGGAAAGTCTGCTTATTCCTTTAGATAAGAAAACAAAGCCTATTTCAGCTTTAAGAACACTAGTAATTCAAGTTCATATAACATTTTATACTTTATATACATTTGTTATGCATCATATCCATTTTTCCCTGTGTGTGAAGATGAGGATTTGTTTGAAAGTCGGGAATTATGAAATGACCCTCATCTTTGTGTTATTTTCAACTTGCTGAAAACAAGAAAAATTTCTGTTCTAATGCCTTTGCACTGGCTGTTTGAGATGCACCCTGCTCAGTTATGCCTGTTAGAATCTCTAGCTCTGACATCACAGAAGGCTTTTCCTGGATCCCTTCTGCTGCTACGCTCCCTGCTTTCCCACCAAAACTCTTATTTATGTATTTTAAATATCCATATTTATGATCATGTCTCTCACAATAGCAAGCTTCTCCACTATAGGGATGATTTTTTTTTATCATATTCTCAGGGTTTAGCACATAGGTAAGAAATGCTTGCTGATTTGATTACAGCTGGGATTCAGGAGACCTGGGTTATGTTCTAGTCTAGGCTCTGACTAATAAATTCACTGTATGAATTTCAGAAGGCCATCTCACCTTTGTGGTCTTGAATTTCTTCACCTGTCCAATACATTAGGAGTGGGTAACCTTGAAGGTAACTTCCAGCTTCAAATCTTGTGGTTCAACTTCAGAAAGGTTTAGATTTATCTTAGAGGAGGAATCAGCTCCATTGTGACTTTTCTACATAGTAAAGGATACTTGAAGTAATGGGGATGTTATTTTTTTTTTCAGTTAAACAGTGAAGGGTTTTCTGTAAAAGAGGAGTCTTACAATGAGAGGTAATTGTATGCAACCTTCATTTCTCCCTTTCCCTCTCCCTCCCCAAATCTGGTGATGCTGACAAGAAGGCTGTTTATCCTATTGTAGCAAGTGTTTGAGACAATCATATGACCTAGCTTCCAGTCAATACACCACAAAGACCCTGTAACCACAGAGTGGGCACAACATACAATGAAATGTTGATGTAACCACTTTTTTGTTAACAGTGAAAAATCAGCAACATCATACAAAACAAGTTTGAAAGAATTTCATATTGGAGAAAGTAAAATGTGATTGATTATATCAGAGCAAATACTTGCTTTTTGTAAAATTCATCCATTTCATTTGTAATGCAGTTAGAATTTTTAAATCCTACATTTTTTTTTTGTAATGTACAATGTACATTAACGTACCATCTCCAAACTAAAAAAAAAATTAAATTGGCAACGACATTTGTGTCCTAAGATCATTGGAGAACAGATTGTTCCCTATTGCTTTCATGAAGCTTTGGTGCATGTTTTGAATAGAGTTCTGAATAGATAGTCAAATCATTGATTTAGAGCTGGAAAGGACCTTATAAGTTATCTAATCCAACTCCTTAATTTTACAGAAAAGAAAGCTGAGTATAGAAGGTAAGTCATTTGCCCAAGTGGCTCCCTATTGCCCTCCAAGAGTTAGCTAGATATAGTGTGTGTATGTATGTATTCACTTGTGGCCAACTCGTTGTGAACCCATACGGGATTTTCTTGCCAAAGATACTGGGAGTGCCACTTCCATTTCCTTCTCCAGCTCATTTTACAGATGAGGAAACTGAGACAAACAGGGTTAAGCGACTTGCCCAGGGTCACACAAGCTAGTAAGTGTCTAAGGCTGGATTTGAACTCAGGTCTTTCTGCTTCTAGGCCTAGCACTTTATCCACAGAGCCACCTAGCTACCTCCATTTGTATACACACATACAAATATACACAGATACCTATAATGTGTTTCATGAAGGCAGAGACAATTTTTTTTGTCTCAATGTTTATTGACTGGCACCATACTGCCTGGTATTGTAGCCATGGTTTGCCTTACCTCACATAGCTAGTTGGTAGAGCTCCTGTCTGACTCCCAAAGCCAGGCTTCTTTCTACTAGACTCCTTTTTGGGGGGGGCATGTGGTTTGAAATTAATAAGAGCTAAAGCAGGGATTCTTAACCTTTGGCCTGTGAACTTTCTTATGTGGGTTTATTTTCTATCCTGCAACTTTGCTGAAGCTGTTAGTTATTCAACTAGTTTTTTAGTTTATTCTCTAAGCATACCATCATATCAGTTTTGTTTCCTCATTGCCTATTCTAATACCTTCAATTTATTTTTCTTCTCTTATTTGCTGTAACTAACATTTCTAGTACAATATTGTATAATAGTGGGCATCCTTACTTCACACCTGATGTTGGAACTTCTAGCTTATCTCTGTTACAGAAACTGTATGCTGATGATTTCAGATAGATACTCATTATATTAAGGAAAGCTCCATTCCTATGCTTTCTAGAGTTTTTAATGGGAATGAGTGTTGTATTTTTTTCAAAAGCCTTTTCAGCATCTATTGAGATAATTATTTTTGTTGGTTTTGTTATTGAGATAGTCAGTTATGCTAATAGTTTTCCTAATATTGAACCTGCATTCCTGGTATAAAATCCCACTGGGTCATAGTGTATGATTTTTGTGATACATTGCTGAAATCTCCTTACTAGTATTTTATTTAAAATTTTTGCATCAATATTCATCAGGGAAATTGGTCTACAGTTTTCTCTCTCTGTTTTTGCTCTTTCTGGTTTAGGTATCAGTACCATATTTTTGTCATAGAATGAATTTGGTAGGACTCCTTTGCCTATTTTTCCAAATAGTTTATATCTGTGAGCTTTTTAAAAAGTATTTTACTAACCTTATTTTAATATAATGCATTTAATTTGTAATCCTATTTATTTTATTTTATTTACTTAAATCTGAGAAGGGGTCTATTGTTTTGACTAGACTGTCAGAGGGATCCATAACAAATAAAGTTGACTCTTGAAGTAGAAGTTTGTCCAGTAAGAGAAAGGAGCAAATGAACCTAGAGACCATGAATTTTAGTGAGCTGTGGACCTAATTAGATGGTTGGATATCTTTAAGCTAGGTAGCAATGTGGTAACTGCCCATTAAAGGTACTTTAGGAGACTAAAATTTCAAGGACTGATACCTTTCATTCCACTGGTCACCAAGCCTGGTAATCAGGTAGTTTGCATTCGTAGTTAGCCACAAAGGTTAGCCCAGAATGCTACTAAATAGCAAACAAAAGACTGAGGTTCTTCCTCCAAACAAGGAATTTTGCTGTAATCCTCAGGGATTGGTAATATTTAACTTTCTACTGGCACTGAGAAACCCCTTTGTTATGCAAAGTCTTCCTATGGAAGAAAAGGAAAATTTAGGCTGAAGGAATACATCCCTACTCTCCAGGTAATCAGAGAGAATGAAGTATTTTCTGATAAAATGGGTTGGGAAGGTGGAGCTTAAGGACAAAAATGAAGGAAAGAAGGAAGTGAAGAAGCAGAGGGAATCAACCAATGCCATTAATTTGCAGAGTGGGGTGGTAGACTATGACATGGAAGAAGGGGAAGAAGAGCTAAGTAATATCTATTTATCTATCTTTCTCTCATATCTTTCTATTCTATCTTAGAAGAAAGAAGATCTTTGTACTCCAAGGAATGATGATATGGGCCCCAGCTGCCACTGAGTGAATGAATTTCCATTTTTGAGCAAAAGATGAGACCAAGCAAATGATTCCTTCTTTAGGGGTGTAAGGTAGCTGTTTGTCTACTTGATAAACAATAGGTCTAAAGTCTTCCCATTGTGAAATCCAAGGGTATGCAGAGCCAGCTCATACTACGCATGGCATGTACATGAGAAGATGTACATTAATGTATGTATAATAAACATTACATTGTAATGTACAGTACAGTACAAATGTACATGTACATTACTGACATGCAGGTAATCCGTCCTTCATATAGCTCATGATAGCTAAGGAAAAGAAATATAGTGTCTGTAGTATACCCTAGATTCTGGGATAAACATTTCAAAAGGGTTCAGAGACAGGATACATAAGATGCCATTTGAAACAAAGATATGTTAAATCTGACGACCACTTGTAGTGATTCATATGGAGACAGATTATAGTTCCAGAAAAGACCTAGAAAATATTGCTAAGGATGATCAAGCCCTGGGTGAAAATCTGAAATCTGTAAATGTATGAGTGGTGTTTTCATTACTCTTCTCTGATGAAGACAGAGGATTCAGAAGAGATAAGTATGTTTAGAAAGCGAAGAATTATTGATAAGCTAGTGTTTGAGAGCAGAATTTGGATATCTGAGCCAAGGCTTAAAAAAATAGGAATGCTGAACCCTTGACCAGGGGGGAATATGCCAAAAGAAGGGCCAATAAAAGTATATTTGCCTGTAGTCTTGCAAATCTGATCAAGAGAACCTGAAATTGAAAAAAAGGGGAAAATAGAAAATTGCTTGCTTATGTCTATCAAGCCTGTTACCATAGAGCTATTTTTCCAAACTTTTCATTATACTTCCTTATCAGACAATTACCAAGCATTAAACATTTATTATGTGCTTCAGCCACTGGGGATAAGAGAAAAAGTAAAAAAAAAAAAGTCTATTCCCTCAAGAAGCTTACATTTAAATGGGAGAAGCAATGTGTATAAATCAGAACATATGGTATAATATCAAATAGATGTAAAGTAATTTTGAAAGGACGAGACTTTAGTAAAGAAATTTTTGAGCACGTGTCCCTAATATATGTATATTTATTTGCTTAGTTAGAAATTATACCTGTAAAACTCTACTAATAACTATCATAAAACACAAAATGGACATTTAGAAAGGATGAAGTAAGATTTCATTCCAGTCAATAGGGAAGCCTTGGAATAGTACAAGGGGTTACATAATCAGACCTGTGCTTTGTGCAAATCACTTGCAGCAGTGTAGAGAATAGAATAGAGAGGGTAGAGATTTGAGGAGATCAATTAGGAGGATATTGAAACAATTAGGTGATGATAAGGGCCCATTGGAGTGAGTTGTGTTAGTAGAAAGAAAGGAATGGATCAACGAGATGATATGGAAGTTACAATGATAAGATTTGGTAACTGACAGTATATGTGGGGTAAAGGCAAGTAAGAAGTCAAAGAAAAACCTGAATATCTGTAAAGATGGTGATGTTTTTGAAGAAACAGGGAAATTTAGAAAAAAGGGTGGGTTTGGGGGCAAAGCATTATTCTATTTTGGACATGTTAAGTTTGAGTTGCCTATAAGACATAGGAATCTCTATGGCCAACTGGTGGCGTGGGAATTAAGTTCAAGAGACAGACCAGGGGTAGATATACAGTTATCTTTTCTATATTGCAGGATTTAGGGGTATGGCACCCCCAGGATCTGGAAAACTCCTGTAAATTTTTTTTGTACCAGAGAAGAAATCTGAGTTACTATAGTATTAAAAGATAAAATATGTTGATGTTATATGATATCATACATATATTTTACGCATTTCTGAGTTTCTAAAGTTTTTTTTGTGTGTCATCTGCTGGCCTTTGCATGTCATCTGCAGCTTCCACTAAACTCCCCCCAAATTCCCATTTAATTATCTTTTTAAAGAAATTTTAATTGTTTTATTATTTAATAGTTTTTAGTTTTCAACATTGATTTCCACAAGATTTTGAATTACAAATTTTCTTCCCATTTCTACCCTCCCCCACCCCAAAATGGCATATATTCTGATTGCCCCTTTCCCCAGTCTGCCCTCCCTTCTGTCACCCACTCTGCCCCCCCCCATCCCCTTTCCCCTTACTTCCTTGTAGGACAAGATAGATTTCTATACCCCATTGCCTGTATATCTTATTTCCCAGTTGCATGTAAAAACAACTTTTTTATTGAGCATTTGTTTTTAGTTTCAAATTGTTTGAGTTTCAAATTCTCTCCCTTCTTCCCTCCTCACCCACTCTCCTTGATAAGGGAAGCAATTCAACATATGCAAAACAGTCATGTTTTTAAAGACTAACTATATTTCCCTCCAACCTATACTGTCCACCTTTATTCAGTTTTCTCCCTTGACCCTGTCCATTTTCAAAAGTGTTTGCTTTTGATTACCTCCTCCTATCATCTTCCCTTTTTTATCCCCTCCCCCCCCACTTTCCTGTAGGGTAAGATACCCAATTGAGTGTGTATGTTATTCCCTCCTTAAGTCAAGTCTGCTGAGAGAACAAGATTCCCTCATTCCCTTTCACCTGCCCCCTCTTCCCTTCCAACAGAACTGCTTTTTCTTGCCACTTTTATGTGAGATAATTTACCCCATTCTATCTCTCCCTTTCTCCTTCTCCCAATATATTCCTCTCTCACCCCTTAATTGTATTTATTTATTTATTTTTAGATATCATCCCTTCATATTCAACTCACCCTGTGCCCTTTGTCTACATATATGTATATTCCCTTCAACTACCCTAACACTTAGAAAGGTTTCCTGAGTTACAAATATCCTCTTTCCATGTAGGAATGTAAACAAAATGGTTCAACTTCGGTAAGTCCCTTATTTCTCTTTCCTGTTTACCTTTTCATGCTTCTCTTGATTCTTGTATTTGAAAGCTAAATTTTCTATTCAGCTCTGGTCTTTTCATCAAGAAAGCTTGAAAGTCCTCTATTTTATTGAAAATCCATATTTTGCCTTGGAGTATTATCATACTCCATACTCAGTTTTGCTGGGTAGGTGATTCTTAATCCTGGCTCCTTTGACCTCCAGAATATCATATTCCAATCCCTCTGATCCCTTAATGTAGAAGCTGCCAGATCTTGTGTTATCCTGATTGTGTTTCCACAATACTTGAATTGTTTCTTCTGGCTGCTTGCAATATTTTCTCCTTGACCTGGGAACTCTTGAATTTGGTTACAATATTCCTAGGAGTTTTCTTTTGGGGATCTTTTTCAAGAGGCAGTTGGTGGATTCTTTCAATTTCTATTTTACCCTCTGGTTCTAGAATATCAGGGGAGTTTTCCTTGATAAATTTCTTGAAAGATGATGTCTAGGCTCTTTTTTTGATCATGGCTTTCAGGTAGTCCACTAATTTTTAAAATTATCTCTCTGGATCTATTCTCTAGGTCAGTGGTTTTTCCAATGGGATATTTCACATTGTCTTCTATTTTTTCATTCTTTTATAATTTCTTGATTTCTCATAAAGTCACCAGCTTCCACTTGCTCCATTTTAATTTTTAAGGTAGTATTTTCTTCAGTGGTCTTTTGGACCTCCTTTTCCATTTGGCTAATTCTGCCTTTTAAGGCGTTCTTTTCCTCATTGGCTTTTTGGAGCTCTTTTGACATTTGGGTTAGTCTGTTTTTTAAGGTGTTATTTTCTTCAGTATTTTTTTGTATCTCCTTTAGCAAGTCATTGACTTGTTTTTCATGATTTTCTTGTATCACTCTCATTTCTCTTCCCAATTTTTCCTCTACTTCTCTTACTTGCTTTTCCAAATCCTTTTTGAGCTCTTCTGTGGCCTGAAACCAATTCACATTTTTCTTGGAGGCTGTTGATGTGGGTTCTTTGGCTTTGTTGACTTCTTCTGACTGTATGTTTTGATCTTCTTTGTCACCAAAAAAAGATTCTATAGTCTGAGTACTTTTGCGCTGGTTGTTCATGTTCCCAGCCAACTACTTAACCTTTGAGCTTTTTGTCAGGGTATGATTGCCTTCAGAGTGGTGAGTGCTTTGTCCCAAGCTTCAGGGGTCTTGCACTGCTGTTGTTAGAGCTACTTCTACACAGCAAGCTCGGCCACACCAACGCTCCTCCTCCCCCAAGAACTGCCAACCAGGACTGCGACCCAGGTCCAAGCAGGGCAAAGCAAGGGAACCATACCCCTGTGCCAGCAAAGTGATCCCTGCACTCCTGCTCTGATCTGCTGCTTGATTCCTCCCACTGGGTGGGCCTGGGGCTCAAAGCAGCCACAGCTGAAACTCTGGAAGCAGCCACAGGAGTTTCCTGCTGCTGCCACCACACTACCTCTGCTGCCCTAGGGCTGGGACTGAACCACACACTTCTCTCACCCTGATCCAGCCGTTTTCCCACTGACCTGCTAAGTTGTCTTTGGTGTTTGTGGGTTGAGAAGTCTGGTAACTGCTACAGTTCAGTGATTCATGGCCCTAGGCCTTGCTCTGCCTGATCTATTCCCAGCCTTGTTGTTCCTGGTGCAGTCCATGCTAGGCTGCACTCCACTCCCAGTACAGTACATAGACCCTTCCCAGCAACCATCCAGGCAGTCCTGGGCTAGAGACCTGCTTCCTTCTGTCATTCCGTGGATTCTGTAGCTCTAGAATTTGTTCAGAGCCATTTTTTACAGGTGTTTGGAGGGATTTGGGGGAGAGCTTGAGTGAATCCCTGTTTTCTAGACACCATCTTGGCTCTGCCCCCCAAAAATTCCTTCCCATTTAATTTCTTATTCTGTTCCATGACATAGCAAAACTGCAACGGAGAAAGTCAGATGTGGATGAGTTAACTATAGATTTTTGAGTCGCTTACACTGAGATGATAATTAAATCCTTGGAAGCTTATGAGGTAAGTGACTATAGGAAGAAGAGAAGAGGGCCTAGGACAGAACATTGGGATATACCTACAGTTAGGGGTTATCATACATGGATGATGATTCAGCAAAGGAGAAAGAGGGGTAGCCAGATAGGTGGGTGGATACCCTAAAGAAAAGATAGGAAGTCCCTAGGAATAGAGGACTGTCAAACGCTTCAAAAACTACAGAGAGTTCAAAAAGAATGAAGATAGAACAAAGGCCATTGTTGTTCAGTCATGGCTGACTCTTTGTGATCCCTTATGTGATTTTCTTGGCAAAGATACTAGAGTGGTTTGCCATTTCCTTCTCCAGCTCATTTTACAGATCCAGAAACTGAGGCAAACAGGGTTATGTGACTTGCCCAGGGTCACAGTGTCTGAGGTCACATTTGAACTCAGGTCTTCCTGACTCCAAGCCTGGAACTCCATCCACTGCGCCAAAGACCATTAGATTTGTTGATTAAGGGATCACTGATAACTTTAAAGAGAGAAATTTCAGTTGAATGAGGGGTCAAAGATAACAAGGAAGACCATAACCTGGGAGACTGAAAGGATAGTAATCACAGAAATAGTGAAGTTTGGAAGAGAGGTGGGTTTTTTGGGCAAAATGTAATGAGATGCACAATGTAGGTTGTAACCTATCCATATCAGCCTATCCTATGCTACTCACTTTTCCCCACTGAAAAAATGAAAAGTTTGTGTCAGGCAAAGGGAGGAAAAAGTCTTATTGGCCATTGCTTTGGAGTGCAGAATTGCCCATAGAGGGTGCTTGTGGCAGCCACAGACTGGAGAGGGGTAGGGCGTGGTAACCTGGGGTAGGGGGAGGTTGATGAATTTTGCTGGGCAACTCCTATGGGTCCATGAGTCTGAGTAAAATTGTAACCACCACCCCAAGGGGTGAAAGCATGGCACAGGGGAAGCTGGCATTGGGAGGGTGTAGAGTGGGGCAGAGTTGAGCCACGAGAGTGAAGGGGTGTTTATGGTCATTTTTGGAGACAAATCCATGATTGTCTATTTCAGCCAAAGTGTGACATCCAGGAGCATGCAGAAGCTAGCCCATATTACCTGACTATTAAATTTTCAGTGTTTTGCTGATTTCTGAGGTACAGATGCTCACGTTGAAAAGTAAAAATACGTAGTATATACAATTCACTTCCACCCTCACCCCACCAAGACCTGGTTTTTAAATATTTACCAGCATACTCCTAGATACATCCAATCTTCCCGCTTTCCATGTGGTTGATTACATTCACTTGTGGTTTGCCTTTCACTGTCTTAGGATCTGGAGCCCTTACTTCAGAGAATACTGTCATAGAGAGTAATAGTAGATAGAGCCGATAATTCATAAGAGATGATTTCTAAGGAAAAACCAGCCAAAAAAGCCCATTGTTTTGAATGCCTACATACAAATGCAAAAAGCACGTGTAATAAACAAACAAACAAAAAAACCTAGAGACAAATGCAGGCACATAAATTTGGTCTCATAGGTATCTATATAACAGGATGGGATGGACCTACCATAATATTACTCTAGAAAGGTAAATTTATTCAAAAAGAACAGAATAGATAAAGGGTTGTGGATTGAATGGATGCAATATTAAGAAGATATATTCATGTGATAGAATCCAGGAATATGAAGAGGCAAACATGACAGAGAACCTGTGAGTAAAGATCAATAGGAGAAACAAAAAGTATATTGTTGGGGGAGTATACTGTAGACTATCTGACCAGAAGGGAAAAAAATGAGAGTGAGTTCAGGAAAGAAATTACATTGCTGGTATGGAGGTATGATGTGGTAGTGATAGGAGTCTTCAATTGTCTAGATACAATGTGGGGTTTCTTTTTCTGAAAAAAAAAATGGCAAAGCTGATACATTTTTTGTCTTACCTTAATGATAATTTCATACTTTGTAAGGTGAAAGAAGCAACAAAAAGAATTGTCAAGGATGTTGGTAAACTGGAATCATTGATTTGAACTTCACATTTTTTTCTCATTGGTCTCTACTCAAGTTGCCACCCTAGTTTACCTATCACCACTTATTCAGACTATTCAAATAATCTCTTGATTGGTCTCCCTGCCTCCAATATCTCACTTTTCTGATCCATCTTTCATTTTTTTTTCTTTTTTGTCCTTCCTAGACAAGGAAGAAGTAGAAATGATGGGAACAAGTAACCATTCCATCACAGAGCTCATGACATAGATGGGGAGGAAATTGGGGTATAGCAATCTGTTTTTTGGGAGAAGAAACTTCAAAGGTTCAAAAAGGGCTAAAAAATTCAAAGGGATATAAAATACTACAGTCTAAAATTCTATAGGGAAAGTCTGCTCAATAGGGATGGAAAGATTTGAAGGACAAAAATCCTAAAAACAGAGGCTAGAATGATTCTAATGAGGAAAAAGAGGGAAGACTGCCTAAAGAGAGCCATGTTAGTTGTACAAGGAACTCATTAACTGCCTTAGATTTTAAAGGACACAGCATGAAAGCAAAAACAGATAATAGAGGACAAATAATAAAGAGTTGCATGGTCCTATTAAGAATAGTGTTAGGAAGAGTAAAGTGTAGAATGAGCCGATACAGGTGATTAATTCTAAGGGTAGTTTAGAAAAAGAAAGAAAGAAAGTTTGGAGTGGTTATTATTCTTTTAGATTTTATTTTAATTATTTTTCTAATTAAAATCTTTTTTTTCAGTTCCAAATTCTATCTTTTCTCCTCCCCTTGCTCCACCCATTGAAAAGGCAAAAGCAAACGTCTTCATTAGTCATGTTCTGAGGGGGAAAAGCAAAAAATAAAAGAAATCTGCTTCAATCTGTACTCTGAGACCATTTTTATTTCTAGAAGTTGGTAGTGTGTTTCGTCATAAATCCTTTAGAATTGTGGATGGTCATTGTATTGATCAGAATTGCTAAGTCTTTCAGAATTGATCAGTTAGAATATTGCTATAGCTGTATAAATTGTTCTCTTGGTTCTACTCACTTTACTACTTGTTCGGCCATTCCCTAATTGATGGGCACCCCCTCAGTTTCTTATTCTTTGTTACCACAACAAAAGCTTCTTGTAAATATTTTTGTACATATGGATCCTTTCTTCTTTCTTTGATCTCTTCAGAGTATAGATCTAGAAGCAATATACCTGAATCAAAGGGTATGTACAGCTTAATAGCTTTTTGAGCACAGTTACAAATTGCTTTCCAGAATGGTTGGGCTAGTTCACAGCTTCACCAAAGTTGGTTTAATTTGCATTTCTTTAATTATTAATACTTTAGAGAATTTTAAAATATGGTTATTTCTGGCTTTGACTTCCTCTAAAAACTGCCTATTTATATTCTTTGGCTATGAGTTGGGGAATGGCTCTTATTCTTATAAATTTGACTCAGTTCTCTACATAATGAGTTTTTATTGATATTTTCTGTTTCTTAAGTCATGATTTATCCCAGATATCCTGTCCTGCCCCTCCCAGAGAGCCATCCCATATGACAAATACTATTTTTTAGAGAGGAAAAAAAATCAGCACAATTGATTGATACGTTGAAAAAGTTCAAAACCATGTGCAATGGGTAATACTTATGACCTCCCACCTCCATGAAGGGGTGGTTTGAGGATATCATCTCTTGTCTCTTCGTTCAAGTCCTTCTTGATCTTTATAATTTTGTTACATTTACTTTTGATTTTTTAAAGTGTCATCTTTTCCATTTACATTGCTATATTTTACCATATATATTGTTTTCTTGGTTCTGCTTACTTCCCTTTGCATCAGTTTGTATAGATCTTTCCATCTTGTCTATATTCATCACACGTGTGTGTCATCTCTTACAACACAGTAATACAGTATTCCTTTACATTCATGTACCACAGTTTGTTTAGCTATTTCTCAGTTGATATGCATCTACCTTGTTTCCAGTCCTTAGCCATCACAATGAGTGCTACTATAAATGTTTTAGACTATATGGCAATTTGCTTCTTATCTATGGCTTCTTTGATATATAAGCCCAGTAATATAGTTCCGGGCCTTCAAAGGATATGGTCATTTTAATAACATTTTCCCACACACAATTCCAAATTGCTTTTCAAAATGGTCATATCATTTTATACCTTCATCGACAGTGTATTAAAGTGCCTATCCATCTACAACACCTCCAACATTGACTGTTGCCATTTTTTGTCATTTTTGCCAGTTTGTGGGATGTGAAGTGAAATCTTGGATTAATTTTAATTTATATTTCTCTTATTATTAATAACTTGGAGCATTCTTCCTTCCTTCTTTCCTTCCTTCCTTCCTTCCTTCCAGCAATTGGGGTTAAATGATTTGCCTAGGGTCACCCAGCTAGTAAGTTTCTGAGGCTGGATTTGAACTCAGGTCCTCCTGACTCCAGTGCCAGGGCTCTACCCACTGCACCACCTAACTGCTTCTAGGTTGTTGTTTGTTTTTCTACAACCCTTTTTCATGTGGTGGTGAATACTTTGCGATTCTTCTTTTGAAAACCATTTATTCGTATCTTTTGACCATTTGTCTATTGGAACATTACTATTAGTCTTATAGATATTTATTGTTTATATATCTTGGATATCAAACCCTTATCAGAGCAATTTGATACAGAGGTTTTTCTGATTCAAACACTTTCCTTCTTATTCTAGATACCTGTATGTGCAGAAGCTCTTCAGTTTCAAATAATCAGTTATCTATTTTATCTTTTACAATTTCCACTATCTCTTGTTGAAGAATCTATCTCCTATCCATAGTTGTAAGAGGTATATGATCTTTCTCAAATTATTTATTATATGATCTGTAATATTAAGGTTACATGTACATTTAGTATAAATTGTGGAATATAGTGCAAAGTGTTGCTCTAAGCCTAATCTCTGCCAGACTGCTTTCCAGTTTTCCCAGCAGTTTTTAAAAATCAAATATGGATTTTTCTCCTATGCAATTCATATTTTTCACTCTAGCAAACACTGGATTATTGAGTTCTATTATTTTTGAATTTCTCTTGTTTAGTATATCCCATTGATATATCTCTTGATTCTTTAGTCAACACCAGATGGTTTTGATGACTACTGCTTTATAATATAGTTTGAGATCTGGAAATGCTATTCTCCCTTTGTCCCTACTTCTTTTCATCATTTCCCTTGATATTCTAGATATTTTGTTTTCCTAAGTAATTTTTTGGTTATTTTATCAAGTTCTATAAAATATCCTGATCATTTGATTTGTATAACATTAAAAGAATAAATTAATTTTGGTAGTATAGGTTTTTTTGGGTTTTTTCCAAATTTTATTTTTTAATTTTAGACTCAAAGGCTAGAACACAAATATAGAATAGACAAAAGAAACAAAAACATATCATAAACTTAAATATTGGAACTTAAATACAAAGTAAGAAAGAAAAAAAGCATGTCATGCATAGCAGAACATAAGAGAGAATTCAAAACATGTAACAATAAATTTAAATTTCAAGAAAGCCCGTATGATAAATAATACATGTTGTGTTGAGAACTAAACATCTTTTCTTGCTTCTTTGTAAGTTTTCTTTTGTTCTCTGCTGTGAACTTTTTTACTTTGTTCTTTTTTTCCCTCCCCCCTGCCCCGACTACAATTAAGTTTGGCTATGTTTCTCTATAGCTATCTATCTACCTATCCAACTATCTATCTACACATACATACATATACATATATACATACACACATACATACATATACATATACATATATATGTATATGGAGAGAGAGAGAGAGAGAGGGAGAGAGAGAGAGAGAGAGAGAGAGAGACATATACTTTCCCAAACAAATTCTACTCCTGTTTTCAAGCAGCCATCTTGGCTCCACCCCACTAAATTCTACTCCTGATCTTTGTTTTTATGTTTGCGCATATCCCTCCTGCCTCCTCTACTTTACTTCTATCTGCTACTTTGCCTTCCTATTACTTGCCTCCAAGAATCCCTCCCCAGTAGTATTGTTATTTTTATAATTTTGACTTGGAATACCCATGTGCCATTAATATTTCTCCAGTTATCTAGACTGTCTATAATTGTGTGAAAAGTATTTTGTAATTATGCTCATATGGTTCCTGTGTGTATCTTGACAGGTAAACTCCCAAGTATTTTATACAGTCTGTATTTACTTTAAATGGGCTGTCTCTTTTTATCTCTTCCTTCTGTGTTTTGATTCTAACATACAGAAATGTTGATGATTTCTGCAGCTTTATTTTGTAGTCTACAACTCTGCTGAAGTTATTAATTATTTTGATTAGTTTTTTAGGGGGCTCTCTAGGGTTCTCTAAATAAACTATCATATCATCTGCAAAGAGTGATAGTTTTATTTCCTTGTTGCCTGTGATTTTTCCTTAATATCTTTATCTTGTCTTATTGCTATAGCTAGAGTATCTAGTACAATATTGAATAATAATGCTGGTAATAGATATCATTGCTTCACCCCTGATCTTATTGGAAAGGCTTTTAGCTTATCCAAATTACATGTAATGCTGGCTCTTGGTTTAAGACATATGCTACTTGTCACTCTAAGGAAAGTTCCATTTATTTCTGTGCTTTCTAGTGTTTTTCTTTGTTTTTAACAAGAATGGGTATTATATTTTGTCAAATGTCTTTTCTGCATCTATTGAAGTAATTATATGACTTTTGTGGTTTTTATTGTTAACATGGTCTGTTATACTTGTAGTTTTCCCATTGTTGAACTGGACCTGCATTTCTGGTATAAATCAAGCCTGGTCATAATAGTGTTAATATCTTTATGATATATTGCTGTAATCTCCTTGTTAATATTTTATTTTTTCATTAATATTCATTAGGGAAATTGGTACACAGTCTTCTTTTTCTGAGGATATTATACACAATTTTGTTGGGCAGATTATTCTTGGATCCTAGATGTTTTGTCTTCTAGAATGTCACAGTCCAAACCCTCTGCTGCTTTAGTGTAGTGGTTGCTAAATCTTGTGTGATCCTGACTGTGGCTCCATGGTTCTTGAATTCTTTCTTTTAGGCTGCTTGATCTGGGAGTTCTGGATTTTGGCTATAATATTCTTGAGAGTTTTCATTTTGGGTTTTTTTCTATTTCAACTTTGCCCTTTGGTTCTAAGATATCTGGCAATTTCCCTTTATAATTTTTTTTTTGGAATATCGTGTCTAGGCTTCTTTTGTTTGTTTGTTTGTTTATGGATTATAGGTAGATAATGATTCTTAAATTATCTCTCCTTGATTTATTTTCTAGGTTAGTTGTTTTTACTGTCAGATATTTCATATTTTCTTCTATTTGTTCAGTCCTTTGATTTTATTTTATTATTCCTTGCTCATGGAATCATTAGCTTCCATTTGGCTAATTCTAATTTTTAAGGAATTAATTTTTTTCAGAAATATTATTGTACTTTTATCAAGCTGTTAATTCTCTTTTCATAACTTTCTTGGTTAGCTCTCATTTCTTTTTTCACTTCCTCAATTTTTCTTCTACCACTCTTACTTGGTTTTTAAAATCTTTTTTGGGCCTTTTTTATCTCTTTCTTTAGCTCTTCTAGGAATAATTGTTTGGTTTGTGTCCAATCTACATTTTTCTTTGGGGGTGGGGGTGGGGGCTTTGCCTGTAGATGCTTTCAAGTCATTGTCTTTTTCTGTGTTTGTGTCTTCAGTTTCCCTTTCACCAACCAACAAGTTGAAATCCCCTAATTAAAATCAGGTTTTTTTCAAACTTTCAATTTTGTTAATCTCTCCTTTAATTTTCAGAATTTCTACTTTGGCTCGGGAGCCAGGATTGCAGGTAGGGTGTTGTAGCCAGACAGAGAACACTGAAGGGAAGCCCTGAGAAGTCAGAATACCTGGGACTTGAGCCTAAGGGGAGGTATTTACTTGGAACTAGGACTATGGTGTATACCATATAGGAACTGAATTGAGCGAAGAATTCAATCTCCTTCCCCTCTTTAGAGACTGAGATCGTATTGGGGGGAGAGTAGGGATTATGCCTCCTACATGTTGGGGGAGTAAGTTTGTATATTTGTGATTTATACCTTTTTTTTGCAGGGGGGAGGGCAGGGCAATTGGGGTTAAGTGACTTGCCCAAGGTTACACAGCTAGTAAGTGTGTCAAGTGTCTGAGGCTGGATTTGAACTGAGGTCCTCCTGACTCCAGGGCCTGTGTTCTACTCACTGTACCACCTAGCTGCCCCCAATTTAAACCTTTTGAAGTAAATATTCCTTTGTAAAAGATAATCCAACAATTAGTGCTCAAATGGAACTGAGGTATAGAGGAGACTACTTACACTTGAGGGAAAACCATTGGTGGGAGATGCAGCCATTTATAGATAGTCTAGATACCCCAAACCCTTTTAAAGGTACTGGAGAGCCTGGGGGGGACAGTGAAATGTAACAAACATGGCCTTACGGCAGTGGGGCCAAGGTAATCAGTATTATATAACTAAACTGGACTTCTAAGCTATTACCCAAATTTGACATATCATCTCCTGCTTACATGCATTTGTACAAGCTATTCTCAATGCCTTGAATGCATTCACTCCTCATCTCCAAGTTCTAGATTTCTTCTCTTCCTTCATGGTGTGGCTCAGGTGTGATGATGAAGCTAGCCCT
Organism: Trichosurus vulpecula; assembly: GCF_011100635.1. Classification (NCBI taxonomy): domain Eukaryota; kingdom Metazoa; phylum Chordata; class Mammalia; order Diprotodontia; family Phalangeridae; genus Trichosurus; species Trichosurus vulpecula. Next base: position 178,979,160 of record NC_050574.1, read on the forward strand.
GATTCTTTCCCACTCTGAATGATTTCCCTTTTCATATGTTCTTTGGGCATTTTGATCTCCCTTTTATTCCCTTCACTCCTTTTCTTGCATTTTATCTATTTATTTATGTGCCTAATTTCTCTTAGACAATATAAATTCCTTGAAGCCAGAAATCATTTTGGTTTTGTATTTCCCAACATTTGGCACAGGGCCTTGTACCTACTGAGTGCTTAATAAATATTTGTTGAATAAATGACATAAGCATCTTTAAGCATGAAAGAGGGATTAGATTTGTTCTTCTTGGCCCCAGTGGACAGACATAGAAGCAATGATTGAAAGTTTCAAAGGAACAAATCTAGGTTTGGTATAAGGAAAACTTCCTAACCAGTAGAGATGTTCAAAAGAGGAAGAGGTTCACACTCGCTGGAGGTTTTCAAGAAAAGGCTGAGTGAATGAAGACACAGATCTGGAGCCCAGAAATATTTAAAGGAGACCCTTGTGTTCAAGGATCAGTTGGAAAAGATGACCTCCAAGATCCCTTCCAACTCTGTAGTCCTCTGACTCTGCAATCCTCTGTATCTCTTTCCCCACAACAATTGTTCTAAAGTTTTCCTCTTTCCTCCTTCCCTACCTTCTGTAATAAAAACATATTTTACTGAGAAGATGTAAGGTCTTCTGCCTCCAGCGGCCAAAACTTAGCAGTGGCACCTGCTTTCCTTTCTTTTCCTCATATTACAGAGGAGGAAGTATGTAGGATCTTATTCCTTCAATCCTTCCTTCTTTCTCATGGATTTTTAATCCCTCTCTTTCCACTGACTTCTTCAAATCTACCCACAAGCATGGTCAGGTCTCTCAATGTTTAAAAAAGCCCTCCTTTACCCTTCTACCTCATCTAGCTACCATCCATTTCTTAAGAGCTTAACTTCTACATCTGACAACTAACTCTCTCTCTCTCTCTCTCTCTCTCTGTCTCTCTCTCTGTCTCTCTCTCTGTCTCTCTCTCTCTCTCTCTCTCTCATCTGTCTCTCTGTCTCTCCCTCCCTACCCCCCCATCCTTTGAAAAATCTAGCTTCTATCACAATCGCTCTACTGAAGCTTTTCTCTGGGGTGCTGCCGATGGCCCACTAATCATCAAATCCAATGGTCTTGTTTTCAGTCTTTGTCTTTCTTTACCTCTTTACAGTATTGGACATTTCTGACACTCTCCTCCTCCTCCTCTTCCTTCTTTTTCTTACCACTTCTCTGTTTCATTCAATGACTCCTCATTCTCTTCTTGGCCTCTTACTTCAGGTATTCCCCAAGGGCCTGTACTTGGCTATCTACTCTTTTCCTTGGGAAAATAAAAATTCTAAATCGACATCTCTAATCATGACCTCTTTTCTAAGCTCCAGACCTGTGTCTTCAGTACATCTCTACCTGAGGGTTCCATGGGCACATGAAATTTAAAATGCCTGAAATCAAGTTCATTACCTTTCTTCCTACCTCTACCCTTTCTGACCACTGTCTTCACTAATGGTGCCACCATTCACCCGTCCTCCTATGTTCAAAACCATACCTTGAAGATATTGTCGACTGTTTCTTTTCACTTTCATATCCAAAGCATTATCACTTCCAGTCCATTCTAATGCTACAATACACAGACATCACCTCCTCTCTATTCCTACTGTCCCCCACTCAAGGACACATTCTTATTTACTTTACCACCCCTCTGGACCACTACCTCCAACTGGCCTCTCTACTTCCACTCTTTCTCCAATTCATTCTTCATATCACTGATAGATTAATCTTTATGCACAGTTTTGGCCATATTTTCTGCTAATTAAAAAATTCATTATAAACTAGGCAGAAAGTAACGTATGCAAACCTTTAAGTGCACAAACAAAAGCAAAAAACATAGCATAAGAATCATAAACTTACATCAATTACAATTCACCAAGGTAATTTCAAACTCTTCTGATTTGTCTCTTTCTCCTCATTTTCTACATATTTTATTGATTTTATTATGGTCATTATTGCTTACATAGTTGTAATCAGTCATAGTTTTCTTTTGCTTTGGCTTTCTGAAACCATCTTTTTCAGCATTTCTTACAGCATCCTGTCTGTTCTTACAGTATTCTATCACCTTCTATCACCTTCTATCTTGTTCAGCTATTCCCCAATTGATGGGTATCCCCTCAGTCTCCAATTCTTTGCTACCACAAAATGAGTTGCTGTAAATAATTGTACACTTTGCTCTTCCTTTAATCTCCTTGGAATATAGACTTAGCAGCAGTATCACTGGGTCAATGGATATGCACAATGTAATAGTTTTGGGGCATAGTACCAAATTACTTTCAGAATGATTGGACCAGTTCATAGTTCCACCAAAAGCCCATTAAAGTAGCTATTTTAGTATTGTAAAGATAATCAACTTTGAAAGACTTAGGATTTCTGATCAATACAATGACCAACCACAGTTCCAAAGGATTCATGATGAAACACGCCCTTCATTTACAGATAGAAAACCAATAGCGTATAGATTGAAACATACTCCTTTCTTCCTTCCTTCCTTCCTTCCTTCTTTTTTTCTTCCTTTCTTTCATTAATATGTGGTTTTCTAAGTCAACATGTGATCTGCAGCGATCCTTCTATACAATTTAGTGGTCCCTGTTTCTATTTGAGCTTGACACCACTGCTCTAGGGCTTGATGCAGTCAGCAGAATGTCATCCACAAACATTATTTGGGGGACCATACTGTAAGGAATTCTGCGTCAACTTGAACTCTGAAGTGGACATCTTCCATGATGATGGCAAGCATGTTTCCCTGTTTTATGTCTGGCTTTATGTTAATGGTCACAAGGTTATTAAACAAGATTACTTCTTATAGATGCAATTTTAAGAAATCTTATTTAATTTTAACATACGTATGAGAGGAACCTCATTACTGGAGGGAGGGTTAGCCTGTAAGGTGAGATTCTTCTCTATCGATTCCAACTCCTTTGGTCTTACACCTTCCTTCAGACACCTTGAAAATTAATCACTTAACCCTTTCATAGTTGTGTACACTCAGTTTAGTCCCACTGCTTTTCCCATCTTTGTCCTCTTTGACATCATTTCCACCTCCTCTATAAGCACATCTGAGACTGTGATATTAGAATCCCAGAAGTGATAGTTCCACTGCCCTTGATGGTGAACAGAATTTGTTACGAACAACTGTATTAGCAAGGCAATAATCACAATATAGACATTAACTGTTAATTCTGCCTATGTGGTTCTGTATTGCAAAATAAAAGACTCTCCACATAGAAGGTAGAAGTAAACCATTTATTCAGACACCAGAGAACCAGGTCCCAAAACCAACAAGCCCAATCCATCATAGCAGCAAAGAATTCAATACACAATATCACAGTAGAGAACCACTCCATCTCAAAGCCATCCACCTCCCTGCTGGGGCCTTGCCACCAACACGTTCACAGCACAGCACGTCTGTTCTTTCCCTCAGCTCTAACTGCTCTCCCTGCATTTCCTGTGACACATTTTCCTTTTCCTCTCAGCAAGCTTCTACCACATGTGACTTAGGCTTCCTGTGACATAAGCAGGTCACATGGCCTATTAATGGGTGGGAAAGTTCTTCAAATCTAAAAAGAAAGGAAGGAAGGAAGGAAGGAAGGAAGGAAGGAAGGAAGGAAGGAAAGAAGAAAGAAAGAAAGAAAAAAGAAAAGAAAGAAAGAAAGAGAGAAAGAAAGAAAGAAAAAGAAAGGAGTGTGTTTCAATCTATACTCCATTGGTTTTCTATCTGGAAATGAAGGGCATGTTTCATCATGAATCCTTTGGAACTGTGGTTGGTCATCGTATTGATCAGAATTCCTAAGTCTTTCAAAGTTCATTATTATTTTTTTTTACAGTATTAAAATAGCTACTTTAACGGGCTTTTGGTAGAACTATGAACTGGTCCGATCGTTCTGAAAAGTAATTTGGAACTATGCCCCAAAACTATTAAATTACATCTCCATAACCTTCCTCCAACTCTCTCATTTGTTTGTTGTCTCCCTTGCAGTTTTCTTCTTAAATGCGCTCAGGATGATTCTGCTTAGTTGAGTCTCTTGTCAAACTTTCCTTAAACCAGTTTTTCTCTCATTGCTTCTCACTGTGTTATGAGATGTTACTGCTCATAATCTTTTCTGTGAGGTTTTACAAATGACTTGATATTCTAAACTGATGTTTAGATGGCTTCCAAAGTCTCTTCATTTGGCAAGTGTTTGCTAAATTAGGCAGTTTTTCACTTCTCCTGGTAATGGCAATTCATTTACATCATACAAATTCTGTCTGGAAATTATAGTAGTGTCAACATTCTATTCTCATCCAGTTTTCTCAGCAATTTTTATTAAATAATAAATCCCTTCCCCATTATTTTGTATTCTAAAATTTATGAAACACCAGTCTTTTGCACCCTTTTGGCCCTAGTTCTGCATTATCTTATGGGGGTCGTTGATCCATTTTAAAATCCAATTCCAGATAATTTCAATAATTACTGCTTTATAGTACAATTTAAGATCTCAGGTTGTCTTTCATCTTCCTTTTCCTTTTTTCATAAATTTTATTGATACTTGTGATTGTTTTTTTCCAGATAAATTTTGTTATTTTATCTAATTCTGTGACATATCTCATTAGTTTTCTTGGTTGCTATTACATGAATAAGTTAATTTAGGACATGAGGTCAGAGACTGTCTTTTGTCTCTTTTTGTATCCTTAGGACTTAGCATAGTAGGAGTTTAATAAATATTTATTGACTGACTGACTATTTAGCTGATCTAGCCATAAATATTGACCACTTCCAATTATGGGATTTTTAAGCATAAATTTTAAATTTTTATTTTTAAAAGTCTGAACTTTAAACATCAAAAAAGAATATTTCCACACATTTCAGAAAACAAGAGTATTCTTTATGAAGCTGAATTTCCATATGGTATCATCTGCTATTTTAATGCATATAAATTCTACACATTACTTTCAAAACTGTCCTGCTTGTCTGTGCTTGCTTTTGAATCACATTCCATTCTCTTTTGTGCATTTAAAAAAAGTTTCAAAAGGCTTATTTTTTTTTGTTTTTTTTTCAAAAGGCTTATTTTTGATATCACTTTTTCTAACTTGATGACAACACTCTCCATTAATCTCACCCCTCACCCCTCCATTAATCAAGAGAAAGAAAGACAAAAACAAATTCATATCATGGCCAGGTCCAAAAACATTTTTCCCTTTTTTTACTTTGTGTTCATCTCCTCTCTGTCAGGAGGTGGGTAATATGCTTCCTTGTTGGTACCTGGGACACATGGTTGGTCATTGCTTTCATCGGAGTTCCAAGTTATTTTTCTTTGTAATGATGCTATCTGTTTATCCTTCTCTTTATTTCCCCTCTTAAAACTCTCAGAATAGTCAATCCATTCCTAGGTCCTCTATTTTTCCCCTATAACTTCTCAACACTCTTTGAAGATATTAAAACTTTAAAAGGACACTTACTTCTCCCCTATTTGAATGTTTGCACTATATCATTATATAGCTCATTCCAATTACTCAAATACATTCACCTTTCTAGATTTCTCTGTTCTCTTATTTTGTAGTTCCTATTTAACTCTGGTCTTCTGACTCTTCCATACTTAGAATGTTCTTCCTTCTCACCTCTGCCTACTGGCTTCCTTGTCTTCCTTCAGGACTAAATCCTACCTTTTGTAGAAAGCCTTTATTTATTTTACTTACTAGTCTCTCCTTTACACTACCCCACCACTGCCAGTGCCTATCCTTTGAGATTACTTTTGTCTGTTCTGTATGTATCTTGTATGAACATGATTGTTTGCGTGTCATCTCTCCCATTACAAGGTGTTCCTAAAGTCTGGACGCATAGGCAATTGATGGCAATGTGGAGTTATTGCATCGAGTTCACGTGAATCTTACAAAGCGCATCAACCTTTGCATCACAAATGTTGGAAATCACATTGAAAATGTTATTTGTTAATATTCCAATTAAATAAAACATTGAAAATTTCATTCATTTCTTGAAAATATGCATTTTTGCCTGTGTGTCCAGACTTTAGGAACACCCTGTAGAATACGATCTCCTTGAGGGCAGAGACTGATTTTACATATTTGTATTCCTAGCACAGTGCCTAGCACATAGTTAACACTTAATAAATGCTTGTTTTAAATTAATTCTTTTTAATTTATGGAATAAAACAAGCATTTCCTTAATATAGTACAATAAAAAGATTATTGCACATGAAACCACAAATTTCCTAAGTACGATGACTGACTGAGTATCATTCACAAGCCCCTCCTTGATGTATTCCTCAATGTTGGTCAAGCAGTTGACATCAATTAGCTCTTGCAATAGATTATATAATGGGAAGATATAGCAAGAATACTATTTACAAAATGATCTTTCCAAACTGGGGTGGGGGAGGGCACACTCTCCCCTTACACACTCACACACACTTAAATTTAAAGTATAAAGCTAATCAGCAAACATAGAGAAACACTCAGGGTAACTGGGTATCTTGTGGCTCCTGGCCTTGCAGGCTTTTTCCCTTTCAGATGTCCCCACCAAATTTGTTTTTACAGTGTTTCATCTGTGACGTATGAGTTGTTCCTTTACTCAGACGGGCTGGCTCTTTGCTGGGCATGCTATCTCTGCTGACAGGTAAGTTCACTGTGGGGCTGGGTCAAGCAGGCTGTCCAGATGCTCTGCCAGGTCTTCACTGGACCCAGTTGGTGCTATCAGCTCCAATTGTTGGTGGGACTTCGTTGATGGATCTTCTTATCTGACTATGATCTTGGGCACTCGTTTCTCAGAATACTCCTTCACCAAGATCAGGAAAGAATAAACGCAAGAAAAACAGAGGCACCAATGCAGCAGTGGACATGTGGCAGAGACAGGGCAGCTGATGCCCCTTCCCCATATGGAAGCTCACAGTAATTCTTGGCTAACTCACTGCCAGGAAGTGGGGGTTTATACTCAATTTTTTTTTAATTGAGAGAAGTAAGCAATCAAAAATATTTGGGACCACTGGTATAGACAATAGGTATTCTATACCTACTTGTCTTTTCTTGCATGGAAAATCAGGTCAAACAATTCTGAGGAATTACAGGTCTCATTTAATAGGCTCTGCAACGTTCTAGGGCTTGTTGCAGTCTACATACTGTATCAGCTGAAGGGCATTATCATCAGTAGGGAAATCCCTCTTCATCTTGGTCTCTGCATTGAACATCCTCCATGATGGTAGCCAATGGTCTTGGTTTTCCTATCCCTGTTTCCAGCGTCTGTGTTTCCCTGTTTTATGCGTCTTTTGCTGTTAACCTGAGTTCAAAATTGGCCTCAGACACTTACTAGCTGTGTGACTCTGGGCAAGTCACTTAACTACTATCTGCCTCAGTTTCCTCAGTTGTAAAAAATAATAATAGCACCTACCTCAAAAGGTTGGTTTTGAGGATCAAATCAGATAACATTTGTAAAAAGCACTTAGCATAGTGCTTAACACATAGTAGGCACTATATCAATGCTCATCACCTTCCCTCTTCCTCCCCCTTAATGACCAAAGGGTCATCAAACAAATTTATCTCTGTCGTATATTTCAAGAAATCTTGCATAACTTCATTAAATTTCTTGTATGAATTGGATATATGCAAGGGAGACATCTTGTGGGAAGAGTGCTGTTAAGGTGGCATTCAACATCCAGCCCCAAAGTAGCTGAAATAATGCCTTATCTAGCAGCGATACCACCTTTGGATGTGAACTTGACGGGATAATGCTATATAGAAACTCTGTAAAGTCTGAGCCCATTTTCCCCAGAGAGGGTGTTAGGAAAAAAATGTGTTTTCCTGTTCTTGCTATATCTTCAAAGTAAATATCTTTCATAAAAGCTAATTTATATTAATTGGTTAAATGGAACTTGGGTACTAATCACTGAGACTTTAACTGTAGGGGGAAGAAACTAGAAGTGGGGTCTCAATCTATCGGCATTAAAAGAGAGATGCCCCAATCCTCCTGGGGTACCCCTAGAGCCCTGAGTTGGTAACAGAGATACTCTGGGAGAGTGAGGCCAGAGAGTACTTGTTATAGATCTCTCGGCCAATTAATTCTTCTTGTCAATTTCACTTCATATTTCCCCTCCAGAAGAACCCACTGACAACTGACCTTGAGCCATGCATATGCCTAGCTGACTCATCATTATGGTGAGCCTGATTTACACCTCATTTCTCTCTTTCTGCAATGTCTAGTCACATGCCTCTCCTCAAAATGAACTAACTCTCTTTTTGTGGTGGCTTTATTTTCAGCCTGTCCCTGGGTACTTTGCAGCCTGCATTTAAGGCTGAACCATAAAGACTGAGGCAGCTAGAAGGCACAGTGCCTAGGGTACTGGACTTGGAGTGAGAAAGACCTGAGTTCAAATCCTGCCTCAGAGATGGAGACTAGCTGTGTAATCTTAGGCAAGTCGGTTAACTTCTCTGGGTCTCAGTTTCCTTTTCTATAATATGAGAGGGTTGGACTCGATAACCTCTAAAGTCTCTTCCAGCTCTAGATCTGTGATCCATTGATAATAATTCATTTTCTATTCTATCCCGAGAAAATCGAGGTTAGAACTACTGAAATTTCTGTTAACTGAAGCTGATGGAAGCTAGTATGGCATGTTTATTCCATGAACAACACCCATAGTTAGTTTCTGCAACAAGTCATCTGGCTTGAAAGACACTGAAATGTCAATGTTGTTAGTGTAATTCTCCCTCCCTCTACTGTCATACTGTTGTCTCTGCCAATTCCACATGCTACTGCCATTATTAGGACGGGAGCCTCTTAAGGGCAGGGGTCATGTTTTTGCCATTCTTTGTGTCCCCAGCACTTAGCACAGGACCTGGAACGTGGTAAATGCTTAAAAATGCTTATTGACTCACCGACATGGTTCAAACCCAGATTTCACAAAATAAACCAACATTGGCTAAGAAGTAAGGCTAGGACAAGTTCTCATGGCATAATATTCAAGATATTTCTTCCCCAACAGGCTACCTTTGTTGTGGCGCCATTCTGAAAAGACAGGCTTTTCTCTCTCAACTTGGACATGCAGGGAAGGGGGTAGGGAGGGATTTCAAAAACAACAGGACTTCTTTTGGAAGGCGGAGCTTTCCATCTGATGACTTTGGCCACCCTCCAAATGATCTCTATTCATTGAGAGTTAAAGCTGGACTGAACAGAGAGTGTGAAAGCAATTCTCAGCCCAGTCTATTTGTTTGGGCTCAATCCCTTGTCATTTTAAAAAACACAATAAAAGTGCTATGGTAAGCAGGGTCAAGTAGCATAGCCCAACGAGAAATGTAAAAATGGGATTGTAAGCTGTGATTAGGGGCTCTAATGGGTGGTGAATCCTTTTGGGTCACATGATATAAACTAATGTCATCATTTATTATAAAACAAAGTGCCCAGCTCTTGGAGTAATAGAATTGATGACCACGGAGTTTTTAAATGTTTTGTTTGACCCGATGAAGCACAATCATTGCAGAAAGAAAAAAAAGAAGAAAGAAAATGTTTTAAATAAATTGCAAGTATTTTCATCCTAGCCCCAGTGTTTCTGAAGCACCTAGTCACTCAGCAAAGTGAATATATGTTTTTTAAAATCAATTTACATGCATTCTGAAAGGTTTTTTGGTGGGTGGGGTAGGGATTGATCCTAGGATCAGAGATTTATAGTTGGAAGGGACTTCATAGCCTACCTTGAAAACTTCCTTATTTTTTTGATATCTGACATTTGCTATAACATTTTACATGGATATCTCATTTTATCCTTACAACAATCCTGTGAGTTAAGTGCTACAAGTATCCTTATCTCCATTTTTACTGGTAAGGAAACTGAGACTCAGATAAATATCTTGCCCATGGTAACACAGAAGTGTCAGAGATGGGATTCAACACTGGCCTTTCTGCTCTGAGTCCAATGCAGTTTACTTAGTACCACTTTATCATCTCATAGAGTGGTGACTAAAGTGATGGACAGACTTGCAATCAGGCAGACTTGAGGTCAAATCCTGCCCCTTTCACCATAACAAAGTTATTTAACTTTCTGAGTCTCAGTTTCCTTACCTGTAAGATGGGAATGATATCTGTAGTACCTACCTCTCTATGCTGTTGGGTGGCTCAGATGAGATGATCTATGTCATTTGCTTAGAAAACCTTAAAGTATTAAATAAATGTGAGTAGATTTATACATGCCTAAATATATTATACACATGTGTATAAATGAAATATATGAATTCAGGAAGGATTTGTGATTTCCTTAAGACAGTATGAAAACTCGCTCCGTCAACACAAATAAAAACTTATCTATGACTTAGGAAGGGAATAAGCATTTATATATTACCTACTAAATGCCAGGCATCTTACAAATATTATCTCATTTAATTCTCACAAAAACTCTGTCAGGCAGAGTTCTGTTATTATGAGCATTTAACAGCTGAAGAAATTAAGGCAGACAGAGGTTAAGTGACTTGCCCAGGGTCACACAGCTAGTAAGTTTCTGATTTGAACTCCTCTCCCTGACTCCAGGACCAGAGTTCTATCCACTCTGCCACCAGCTGCCTCTAACAGTACAGTTGTACTTAGTAGTATGTTAAGTCCTAGAGACTTACCTTTTAAGGCACACACACACACACACACACACACATATACACACACAAACACGCACACATACACACATATATGTATATATATATAAGAGATGTGCCCAGAGCTACATAGCTAGTAAATGTCAGAGCACCATTTGAACCCAGGTCTTCTTGACTACCAGCCAAACACTCTATCCCCAACATCAAGTTAATGCTACCTTTATCATAAATGAAAATTATAGTAGATTTGGGAAGTAAGCCCATTAAATTACTTATAATTTATCAGAAAAGTAGGGATAAGATTTTATTCTTCTCAGGTGAAGCATTTGAAAGAGTTTGATCTTACTATGTAGGGTAGTTTTGTTTTGTTTTTGGTAGTTCTGAATAATTATAAGCCACAGGGCCATAAAGAATCTCTGTGCATTTCTTGAACTCCCTCCTAATACTCTCAATTATAATACTAAGGCATCAGTACCGGAATGCAATCAAGGGTATTTCATAATACCAGCTGAATCAAACATCGTGGAGAGCAAAGTAAGTGGAAAAGAAACCAGCATCTCATTTTGGACCTCCTGTACTTTCTTCTGTGAATTAAAATGCACCTTTAATAAAGACCTCCTTCTTTTTTTTAGAGGGATAAAGGAAGGGAACAAGAATTTATCTAGTATCTACTAAGTGCCAGGCTCTGCATTAGGAATTTTTACAAATATTTCATTTGATCCTCACAAACAACCCTCTGAGGTAGTTGAGGATAATTATTATTATCCATATTTTAAAGTTGGGGAAACTCAGGCAAACAGAAGGTGAGACTTGCCCAAGGTCACACAGCTAGTTAAGTATATAAGGCTAAATTTGAACTCAGGTCTTCCTGACTCGATCCCAGAATTCTATCCACTACACCACGTTCTGCCTCTTTTTAGTACTACTGACCTGTCTTCCCCTTCTGTGAAGGCTTTCAAGGCCCTGAAACAGTTGCAATAAACTGATACAATGTTGCATATCCTCATTAAAATGTAAACTCCTGGAGGGCAGGAACTATTTGCCTCTACATCTACAGTATCTATCATAGCATCTTTCTACATGGTAGGTAGTTAATAAATAAACGTTTAATGAGTTGATATCAATAATTCACTTAGTGATCTCATTAGCTCATATGGTTTCAATAATTATCTCTATGTAGATGACTCTCAGATCTCCTTTTCTAGCCCTAACCTCTCTCCTGACCTCCAACTGTCCATTAGATATTTTTGAACTGAATGTTCCACAGCCATCTTAAACTCAACACGTGTAAAATCAGGCTCATTATCTTCACCCCCAAACTCTCTCCCCTCTTCCCAACTTACCTATTAATATGTAACATTATACCACATACCGTATTTATATATCCTGTTAATACATACTCGCAGTCAGCCAGACTCACAGCCTGGTTGTCAGCTGTTGATCGCTGTCTCTCACATCTCACATTCAATCTGTTGCAAGGTCCTGATATTTCCACCTTCATGACATCTCTTGAATATGATCCCTTCTCTTCTCTGACACTTCAAACACCCTCGAGCAGGTTCTGATCACTTCACTCCTGGACTATTGAAATAGCCTGTTGGTTGATCCCCCTGCCTCCAGTCTCTCCCACTGAAGTTCAACCACTCAGCTGCCAAAGTGGCCTTCCTAAAGTGCAGATCTGACTCTGTCATTCCCCTCCCCTCCTTCAGTAAACTCCAGTAGCTCCTGGTTACCTCCCAGATCAAATATTAAATTCCATGTTTGGTTCTTAAAGCCCTTCTTCACAACTTAGTCCCTTCCTACCTTTCCAGCCTTTTTATACTTCTTTTATTCCTCTTCAGGTACTCTGTGATCCAGTAACACTGATCTTGGTGGTCCTCCAACTCAGCACTCCATCTCCTCATCCCTAGCATTTTCACTGCCTATTCCCCTTGCCTGGAAAGTTCTGACTCCTCGTCTCTGTCCCCTAGCTTCCTGTCCTACCTTCTGTAAGAAGCCTTTCCCAGTCCGCTTAGAGTCTCTCTTTTGAGACGACCCCCAATTTATCCATTATATATCTTATTTACATATAGTTGTTTTCATATTGTCTCCCCTTAGTATGTCATCTCTTTGAGAGCTGTTTTTTGCCTCTCTTTGTATCCCCAGTGCTTGCTTAGCAGAGTGCAGTGGTGTTGACAGTGGGGTAGTGGATAGAGTGATGGGTCTGAAGTCAGGAAGATGAACTCCAATCTGGCCTCAAATATTTACTGGCTGTGTGACTCTGGGCAAGTACCTTAATCTCTGTCTCAGTTTCCTCAACTGTAAAATGGGGATAATAATAGCACCTACCTCACAGGGTTGTTGTGAGGATCAAATAGATAATATTTGTAAAGGGCTTAGCATAGTGCCTGGCACATAGTAGGCAATTAATAAATGCTTATTCTTTCCCTCATCGATCATATAGAGAGAGTCCCTAACTCTACTCCTGAGGAGCACCTCAGTTACATGGACCTCAAATTCTGTTTGGGAGAAATGACTCCAAGAAGATCTATTTTCCTCAGCTTCTTAGACCAGCTAGGGGTCTGCCATTTCTGTGGATGTGTGTGTGCGTGTGTGTGGTAAGGGGTATATATACTATATGACTACAGCAGTGATGTCAGACTTACATAGAGATGAGGGCCCACCAAGTCATACATAAGGCTCCCTATGGATCCTTATATGTTGACTTAGAAAACCATATATTAATATTATCTGTTTCATTTTTTATATATTTTGTTAAATATTTCCCAATTACATTTTAATTTAGTTTGGGCTGTACTCAGTAGTAGGGGAGTGGTGTCGGCTGCATGTTTCATACTTCTAGCTTAGACAACTCCTAGCATCCCTTCTGGCTCTAAGGTTCTGCCTGATCTTATGTATAAAAATGCAGAGCCAGCATTCATACTCAGGTCTCCTGATTTCCTTAAACAGAAGAGAACCCTGTCTTTACCAAGAAGTACTATGGGAGTGGCTAGTCCCCTGGATTCAGGGATGACTCTCACTGACATGTGCTTTGAGTGATTTTTCCATAGTATGGATGAATCTGGACAATGGATGGAGCAGTGGATAGCGCACCAGGCCTGGAGAAGGAAATGGCAAACCACTCCAGTATCTTTGCCAAGAAAACCCCAAAAGCAACATACCTCATGAAGTGTCAGACATGACTGAAAATGAAACAACAATTATCATTATCATGACTGCACTCAGGACACGTGGACTATCTTATTAGGATTAAAAATGTTAAATTCCTACCCTCAGATAAGACAGATGAAAACGAGCAATTTGAATACAACAAAAGCTATCATTGCATCCTAAGAAAGTAAGCAGGAGGAGATTGCCTTTTGGAGAAGACTTAGTTGTTGCTCTCTTTTGCCTTTGCCAAAATCCCACATCCTCCCATCTTCTTTCTTTCAATTAATTTACCATTTGTCCCCCAGTTCTGTCTCTTGTTCTCTTGTTGCATGGTGCCAGGTTAAACCCCTTAACTCTCAACAACAGCAGGTGTCATGCAAATGTGAATCATGGTTCACAAGGGGAATTCCACATAATAATCTGGATAGATCGGTGTAAATTCATCAGCTGTTGTTCGGTTGTGTCCAACTCCTTGTGACCCCATTTGGGGTTTTCCTACTGAGTGGTTTGCCATTTCCTTCTCCAGCTCATTATACAAATAAGGAACTGAGGCAGACAGGGGAAGTGACTTGCCTAGGGTCATAGAGCTAACAAGTGTCTGAGGCTAGATTTGAACTCAGGTCTTCCTGATTTCAGGCCTGACATTCTATGCACTGTACCACCTAGCCACCCCAATAGCAATAGCCAACATTTTATGGTGCTTTAAGGTTTGCAAAGAACTTTGCATATATTATTTCTTTTGATTGTCATAAAAACCCTGGATCCCAACTAGTTTACCCAAAACTTGAGTGATACCCTTTGAATGCAATGTCTCTCTGTGCTTTCATTTATTTATCCATTCGTTTACTTGGTGTGTAGCAGTGAGACAACATATGGGAATGAGAAATGCAATGGTTTTGGGGATTTGAATCCTGGCTTCACGACTTCTTAGCTGTGTGGAATGCTGATCTCTTAACTTCCTCAAGTGTCTGTTTCCTCATTTGCAAAACCGGGAAAATAATATTTTCATTGGAGTTGTGAGGATTGAATGAACTAACCCAAGTGGAGCCCTTTGCCAGCTCTAAAGCACTAGATAAACATAAATTAAGATAAGGTTGGGAGATTAGACAAATATTTGTTGAATTGAATTATTCTGGGAAGTCTAGTCAAAAATTCTTCATTCTAGTTGCTAAGTTTGAAGTCTCAGTGAAAACTCCAACTTCGGGTATGTAGACAGGACAACCAGGAGGGATCCTGTGCTCTGCCTTGGGGCTCACGGAGGGAACACTCATGTTCTATAGGCCTGGACCTACACGTTTGGCACAACTGTTGAGTAATAGGGAGTGGATGGAAAACGTTTCCTCCATTCTTTCTTTTAACTTTTAGGAGGAGCAGGGTGCCTCCCCCTCTCATTTATCACTCAACCCTTAAGCACCTGAAAAAGTAAGCCAGGTGTGCATGCTGGGCTCCATGATCCCATGGGGCAGCCACGTCCTCAGCTGTTGGTTAACCAAAGTTTTACTTTTTTCTACATTTAATGAAAATCTCATAAAAATGCCACCCCACTTCTGCCTCCCCTTCCCCACCTCCCACCCCTTCCACTTGCCAGTATGGGGACATGTTAGATAGAGCACGAGACTTGGATTCAGGAAAACCTGAGTTCAAATTTGGACTCAGACAATTACTAGCTTCGTGACCCTGGGCAAGTCACTTAACCTTTGTTTGCCTCAGTTTCCTTATTTGTAAAATGGGGATAACAATAGCACCAACCTCCCAGGTTGTTGTGAGGTTTAAATGAGATAATATGGAGAGAATATGATATAATATGAAATAACACTTAACACAGTGCCTGGCACATAGTAGGTGCCATCCAAAAAATGTTAGCTAATGTTGGCTATTATGATTTCATTTGAGTTTTACAATAACCCTATAAGGTTGATGATAGAGGAATTTTTCATTTCCCCAGGATACAAAAAAAGGCGGAAGATGATTGTTGTCCTCAAGGCTTTCACAGTCTGACTACTGTCGTACCACCAATAAATATTCAAAGTGGGATTTAGACCATTGTCTTCCTGTCTTCAAACTCGATGCTCTAACCACTGCCACTGTGCCTCACTGTGTTGTTGAAAAGAGTGAAGCATTTTCCAGATTTTGAAATCAATAACAAAATGGAAAAGAGACCATGTTATTACAGAAACTAAATCACACCTTTCAAAGCGCAGAACTGGTGTGCTTCTAAGTGTATGCAAGGGAAACAGTAAGATTCAGAGCCTGATAGGAGCAAACTGGTCATAAGACAGAAGAAATCCTAGATGGGTATATTGTCTCGGGAGCATAAACATGTTAGGAATTGAAGGTTGGGGAGAATTTTGCTCCAGATAATCTGTGATAGATATTAATAGTGGAAAGAACGGTGGCTCTGGAGTCAGAGAACCTAGTTCTAATCCTGCCTCTCATATTTATTATTTGCGTGACATCAGGCAAGTTATTCAACTTTGCTGGGCCTCTGTTTCCTCATAGTAAATACACTTTTATTATTACTGCGTCTCTTTTTTCTAGGTATCACCTCCTGTACCTAGCACTGCACATGCAACAAGAACCAGTGTATCTTTTTTAAAAATTGTATTTTTATGTGCTGTTTTTACATCACCTACGTTTCCTATTATATCCTTTTCCTTCTAACCTCAGAAATCTCTCTCTTATGACAATGTAGAAGAAAAAGGTCAACAAAAGTAATCAGTATACGAAAAAGTCTGATATTCTGTAAGTTTTTCACACTCATGATCTCCACCTCTGCAAAGAAGAGGAGAGAGGCGGCTTCTAATATCTCTTCTTTACCAAACTGGGTCATTGTCATTTCATAGCATTCAATTTTAAATATTTTATTCTTATTTTCATCCACATTGTTATAGTAGATGTATATACTATTTTCTTAGTTCTGTTTACTTCACTTTGCATCATTTCATATAATTCTTTTCATGTATCTCTGTGTTCTTCACATTCATTATTTTTTTTTACAACATAGCAGTGTTCTGTTACATTTCAGATACCACAAATCACTTAGTTATTTCCCAATCAATGAATATCTACTCTGTTTTTTAGCTTTTTGCTACCACAAAAAGTGGCACAAGTATTTTGGTGCATATGGAGCCTTTGTTTTTGTTATGTACCTCTTTGGTGTATATAATGGAATCTCTAGGTCATTTAGTCACAATCTTTGCATAATTCCAAATTGCCAAATTGTTTTCCAGATTGTAGGACCAATTCACAGCTCCATCAACAACAAATTAGTTTGCCCGTCTTTCCACAACCCCTCCAACAATGACTACTTCCATCTTTTGTCACCTTGGACAATTTACTGGGTATCAGCTGTGACCCTCACCTTGTTTTCCTTTCGCTCATTCTTGGTGATTTTGTACATTCTTTCATCTGGTTGTTAGTAGTTTGCAGTCCTTCTTTGGAGAACTGTTTGGAGAGCAAGTCCTCATTAAATGCTGGGCACAATCTCCAAATATCAGCTCACGCTATAGTACTGCATGTATTATCTGCTCCAGTGTGCCGCAAGGATTCACACACATTTGCTCGCCTCCCTTAGACCTTTTCTTTTTCCCTAGAGGTGATGAAAAGAAGTGATAGAAATGAGACCTCTGTGATCCACAGATTAAAAATATGTTCACCCATCTCTATTGGAACTGGAGGAAGATTAAAGTCAGCTGGGAAGCATAGCAATGCTACCTGGAAACACTCCCAAACCAGGAAAGAGGCCATCTCTTGGAGATATTCTTATTTCCGGTCCCATGGGGGCTCTTCCTTTCGTTCAAACTCTCATGGGCCTGTACCCCAACACTGTTGAGGTAGCAGCTCCTCCTATTAATTTAGCATTGCTAACAGCATTTCCAGGCAGCTGTAATCTCATCACTTATAAAGAAATGATCCCTGGTAGGTAGGGCAGCAGCTTTTTTGTAGCTGTATCCTCTCAAGTTTAGTCTTCTGTGCTAAAATAATATCAAATAAGCTACTAACATGGTAGCATGCCACCTAAGGATTAAAACTTTTTTTCACTTACTTCAGTTTTTCAATTTGCTCTCCCACTCACTCACCACAACAATTCCAGACCTTTTCTTCTCTCTTCAAGCATGACATTCCCTTCTCCTGCTGTCTCAACTGAAAACCTCACTTCATAATTCACCATCCAAAACTGAGGCCATTGACTAAGAGCTCCCACTTCTCCCCTTCCTCCTTACCTCAATACTCAGACATCTCCTCTAGACACCACCAAATGCAATAGTTAAGAGGAGGAAGAGAAAAAGGTCCAAGAGGGAGCCTTGGGGAGATACCCACTATTCATAGACATGACTTGGATGAAGATCCAACAAATGAGATTTTAAAAGAGTAGTGACACAGACAGGAGGAGATCCCAGAGAAAGCAGTGTCACAAAAACCTAGAGAGGTGAGAGTATGTATTCAGGAGGAGTGACTGACAGTGTCAAAGGTTGCAGAGAGGTCAAGAAGGGCGAGGATTGAGAGATGCTATTTGTGTTGGCAAGGAAGAGATCATTGGTAATTCTGGAGGGTGAGTTTGATGAGGTGAGAAGCCAGACTGCTGAGGCTTTAGAAGTGAGAGAAGAAGAGGCAGTAGCACTGAGTGTAGATGGCTTTCTCAAGGAGTTCAGATAGTTGTAAGATGGGAGCTAGCATAGATAGTTAGATCAATGAGGGTTTCTTATGGAAGGGAGGAAGCCCATAGATAGGAAGAGACTGTGAGTTTGAGAGGGAGTAGGATGATAGAGGGAGGGTGAGCAATCTGCTGGAAAAGACAACATGAAGGGTACATGTGTTGTTTGCGTTGACAAGGGACAAGCTGCCTCTTTGGGTGAGGCAGGGGCTGAGGGGATAGAGCTGTTCCTTATACCCAACATTCCTAATTTCATGCCTTTCTACTGACCCCCATTTCCCTTGGCCTCCTTAAAGACTGGGCTCAAATCCCACTTTCTTGTTGGGGCCCTAGGTTTACTCTTGTACTTGTCTTCGATTTCAGACAAAACTGTTGACTCCTCAGTCACCTCCCTCATAAACTTGTCAATATTTCTTGGGCTCTGCTCCCTAAAATTTTTACATGCTTTTTCTCTCCTTCCCCAGCATTTTATCTTAGGCCCTGATCTAAGACTGGTCTCTCCACCCTCTCTGTTCTGCCTCAATGACTCCTGTTTTTCCTATGTCCTGTTCTTTAGTAACTTTTATCTACTGATACATATAGTCAACATATGATTCAACAGTAGATTCCCCAAGCTGTCTCCTCAGCTCTAACCCCACACTTTCTCTTTGTTCTGGATGTCTCCAAAGCTAATCCAAAGTGTCATGCTGGCACTTCAAACTCAATGTGTCCAAAATTAAGCTCATAATCCTTCTCTCTTAAAACAACTCTTTTTCCAAACTTCCCAAGTTCTGTCAATGGCATAAAGCATTATCTTAGCCATCTGGAGCTCAAGTTTTAATTTCTTCTTCTTTAACCCCTCTGTCCAATCAATCAGCGTCATCTCACTTAACCCTCGTAATAATAATGATAACTAACATCTATGTGGTGTTTACTATGTGCCAGGCACTCTGCCAAGTGCATTATAATTACTCTCATTTAATTCTCACAACAACTCTGGGAGGTAGGTGCTATTATTATCCTCATTTTACAGCTGAAGAAACAGAGTGACTTGCCTGGGACCACCGAGCTAGCAAATGTTTGAGCCATATTTGAACTCAGATCTTCCCGACTTCAGGCCCGGTGCTCTGTCAACTGTGCCACCTAGCCACCTGAGGACTACAATTTGTGACATGATTAGATGAAGCAGTTGAGTCCCATCCTTTGGACTAGGCTCTCTGAATGCTGCTATCTCTAGTAAGTGATCAGCGGAAGGTATCAAAACTGTCAAATCTTCTGAGAGCTGTCCACAGTTTACAATTAGGAGTAAAATGATCACAAAAGGAAATCGGTAATAAGCTTGACAGTTTCTCCCATTTCCATTCACGGTGTTATATTCTAAAGGGCAGGTCAGTGGCATTGTAGATAGAGTACTAAAGTGTAAAGTGCACATAATAGGTGCTTAATAAATGCTTATTCTCTTCCTTTCCTCTTCTCTTTCTTATACCAATCAAAAAAATAGGTCAAGGCTCCATTCTGCCATGAAATATTTTTTTCATCTATCTCTTTCCCTTCATTCCCACTGTTACCACCCCTAGTTCAGGACCTTATTACTTTTCACCCAGATCATTATCCTATCACTTCCTTCCAGACTCTCCCCTCACCCAAAAGAGGACCTAGCTTTGTATCCTAATTCTGACGCTTAGTAATTGTGTGGCTTAGGGGAAGTCATATATCCTCTTTGGGACTCAGTTTCCTCTTCTGTAAAATGAAGAAGTTAGACTAGATGACCTTTAAGGTCCTTTCCAGATCTGAATCCTATTAAGTATCCTTTGCATTGCTGTCAGAATAATTTTCCTAATAGCCATCTCTCTAATCCCATCATTCCCATGCTCAAAAACTTTCAGTGTCTCCCCATTCTTTCCTGAATAAAATATATTTTATCCTGGAACCTACTGAAGCCTTTCTACAACTTGGTTCATCTAATTTTTCCAGAATTATCATGTTCCCTTCCCATATGCTACAGTCCAGCCAAACCGGACTTACAGAATTCTTCAAACATATTTCATCATTTCCCAACTCCAAGTATTCATTCAAATGGTACCCTGCCTAGAATGGCTCTTTCTCTTGTTCTACCTCCCTGATTACCACCCATCTTTTAAGACTCAGCCCAAATGCCATTTTCTCCATGAAACTTTTCTTGTTCCCATCAGTCAGAAACAACTGCTGCCTTCCCCTAATTAGAATAGTCCATCTTATTGCATTTTTATATTCGGTATCATATTATGACCATTTATATCAAGTCAAACTGAGCCAAGTCAACAAGCATTTATGAAGCAGCTACTATGTGCCATACATTGTGCTGGGGATACAAAGAAAGGCAAAAGACAGTCCTTGACCTCAAGAAGCTTACAGTTTAATGGGGAAGAAAACATGCAAATGGCTATGTATAAAGAGTATCTGTACAAGATAAATTGGAGATAATCAATAGGCAGGAAGGCACTAGCATTAATGGAGATCAGGATTGGCTTCTTGTGGAAGGTATAGTTTTAGTTGGGATTTGAAGGATGATGGGGAAACCAGGAAGGAGAGATAAAGAAGGAGAGCATTCCACATTCTGTATATGTTTTACCTCTTCTACTAGGATGTACGCTCCATGAAACAAGATGCATGTTTAATTCTTTGTATTTGTCATAGCCTGAGCACAGTATTTGGTAGAGAATAGGTACTCAAGAATTAATTGTTGATTATTCAAATAATAATTATCTAGCAACACTAATTGTTAACAATCACCATTAATTCATTCTGGTGAGTTCCCTATATACCCATAGTGAATTCAACTCAATAAGTATTGATCAAATGTTAGCTGCATGAAAAGCATTGGGCTGGGGAAGAAGGAGTGGGAAGAGACACACAGGTTTGATAAATCATGGTCCCTGCCTTGATGGGTATTATGGTCTAGTAGGAGGACAATATCCATGGCAGATCACCATCATCAGATCAATTAAAAGGCTATTGTAATAGTCTAGTCTGGAGTTGATGAGGGTCTAGGGTAGTGGCTGTGTGTGAAGAGATTTGCTCAGGGTCTTTCTGACTGGCACCTGTCCACTATGACATACTGGTATATATCCACTTTTATAATGTGATTCCTCTGTAAGGTGATATATTCATATGAGGAAATTCAGGAAGGAGAGTATTTGGGTGAAATTCAGCGGAAGGAGAAAAAGCATGGTATTACAATACAATATCCCCATACAATTCTCACTACAGTGGAAATACAGTATAGGTCCCATGTAATAGTATGAACAAATACACACGGGATGCAGGACACAGAATGAAAACCTGGCATGGAGGATAGTATATAATATGTACTCAATACAGAATTAAACACATAGTATTCATACTGAATATAGTATATGTTATATTCAGAATGAAAGCAGAACAAAAACCTGCCATGGAGGTTAATACATGGCATATAGCAGTACTGGAAGTCTTCAGTTACATCTACAGGAGCTCTTTCTCTACTACAAACAGAGGAGCTAAAGAGTTCTTGACTTATCATAATGGTAATTCCATTCAAAAGGTAGAGGAAGCCATAGAAAAATGCTATTCTGGAGTTGGTTATAAGCAGCAAGGAGACACTGGTTGAAACATTGGGATGAAGGAACCACTGCTTCTTAGAATTCACATTAGAAAAGGAGAGTCAGGTACAGTCTGACTTCTACCTTAGATTTCAGGAGATCATAATCCATTTCAGACATTTTGGGAAAAGAGGTTTGAAAAAAGTATTAGGCAAGTAAATGTTTAAGGCAAAGATTCTTCACTGGGATCCATAGGCTTCCGTGGGGATCATGGACACATTTTAGAGGGTTCATGAGCTTGGATGGGGAACAAAATTAAATTTTTATTTTCACCAACTGAAATTTAGTTATTTTCTTCAAATATGAATGTAGACAACAAATATTACTCTGAGAGGGGGTCCATAACCTTCACAGGGAGAACGGCATGGTACAAAAAAGGTTAAGAGCTCCTAGATTAAAGCCCTAAGTCTTTTATTTCTCTAATTTTTCCCATTATTAAGCTTTTATTTTCTCTCTTTCCTAACTCTTCTTCCACCGAAAAAAGTAATAAATTTCTTCTAACAAATATGAATAGTCAAATGAACAAATTCCTACCTTAGGCCTTTTATTTCAGCATATTTTAACTTAATCACACAAAGCAAAGCTTAAGGAAACTTCTGGAGGAGAAGGGAAGGGGCAGGGCAACAAGGAAGGATGAAAACAGGACAGCAGGAGACATTTCCACATCAGAATAGCATCTGAGCCCTCCACATCAAGGGATACAAATAGAGTGGCTTGATGACACAAGGGAGGACCATGGGTTTTATAGGGAGGAAATGGGTCCTTGCTCAGGCATGTCTGATTGGTTTTCCATCTTTGATGTCACAGGCAGGGAAATATCAGGGGGTTGGCCAGTAACATCTTGGGTATAGAGATTGGGGTCTAGAAGTTTCTGAAAATTTCCAGAAAAAAAAAGCACAAGGAGGATATATGTCTAGAGCCGAGGCTGCAAGAAGTCTAGGTGCCAAGATCAAAGCAATTTTCTTTCACCAACTGTGCTGTGAAAGCTCTCAAAAATGTGGTTCTGGAGATGCAAACAGAAACAACTTGAGTGAAGACAAAAAGGAGGAGGTGTCTAAAAATACTGATGCTCATGAACATGGAATTTATTGCTCTGTTTAGACTTTAAAAGTCTTTGTTAGAAATGGAAGCAGAAACAGGCAATAGAGAATGCCCACAAAAACCTGAAACAGTTTTGTGAGAACAGTGTTAGGAACGCTAATGCTCCAAATGATCTGTGGCTGATAAAGAGAGCTGAGGCCCCCGAACCAGGCTAGTAAAGCTGTGTTAGAGGAAAGAAGAAGAAAGTAAAGAGAGGGGAGCAGCTGGGGTAATGATAACAGAGGAGAGGGAGAAATAAGAGCTGCGTAACTAGCATTTTGTTCTGTTTTCTCTGCAAAGGAGCTTGATATTTCATCTAGGAAGGGCAGAACCAACAGAAATGAAAAAAGTATAAGTGGAATTGAAATCCAAGATAAGAGAGGCAGTGTTAAAAGAACCTTTGATGAGTTCAAGTTATCAGGTCCAGATAAAAGAGTCCTGAAAGAACTAACTGGTGGTTGTGGGTGTGATTGCTACTATCTCCATGACTTTGGAAAGATCATGGAGAAGGGGAAAGATACTGCCAAACTGGAGAAAGGTAAATGCTCCATTCCCTGCCACATCCCGCCCCCCAAAGCAAACACTAATGAACCTGACTTGGATTCCTAACAAAATTGTAGAGCTCATGGACCAGATGGTTTGTCAACATCTAGAAAAGGATGTGTTGATAGCTAAGACCCACTATGACTTCATCAAGAACAAGTCATGCCAGACTAATATTTCCTTAAACAACAATGACATGGTGTTACTGATTCCTTAGCCTTCAGCAAAAGCATTGGACACAATCTTTGGGCAGAAGATGGAGAGATGTCGGATAGAGGACAGTACTGTTGGGTGTATGCAGAATTGGTTGAATTGGCAGATTCAAAGAGTAGTTATTAATGAGTTAATGCCCACTTGAAGGGAAGCCTCTATAGTAGTGCCCCAAATATCTGTGCTTGGTTTTATGTTCTTTAATATTTTAATCAACGGCTTGAATAAAGGCATAGAACACATGCTTGCAAAATATTTAGTTTGCCCTTTGGATGATAAAGACAAAATTCAAAAAGATCTTGAAAAGAAAATTTAAAAATTGAAATGAAAAAAGATATAAAAATTTAGCCAAATGAAATTTAGTAAAGATAAATACAAAGTTTTGTACTTGAGTTACAAAAAAATCAGCTTTACATGTATAAGATTGGGGAAGCATGACTAGATTGTTCGTTGGAAAAAAGATCTGAGTGTTTTAGTGATCTGTAAGACCAACATGAACCAATAGTATGACACAGAAACTGAAAAACCTAATGCATTCTTGGGCTTCGATACAGGAGGCAATGTACATAGATCCGTGGAAGCCAATGGTCCTCTTGACCTTTGCGGTCTTCAGATCACTTTTGGATTCTGGGTGCAACATTTTGGAAGGATAATCACAAGCTGTCAGGGACAACCATGCCACACAACTATCAGTTGAAATAATGTTAACCTAGAGAAAAGATAAAAACTAGTTGGGGACATTCTAGTGGCAGATAGGTGGTGCAGTAAGTGCTGAGATTGGAGTCAGGAAGACCCGAGTTCAAATCTGTGTTTAGTTACTAGCTGTGTGACCCTGGGTGTGTCACTTAACTTCTGTCTGACTCAGTTTCCTCATCTGTGAAATGGAGATGATAATAATAACACCTATATCTCAGTGCTATTGTAAGGATATGATGAAATGGTATTTGTAAAGTGCTTTGTAAACCTTGAAGCACCATGTAAATGCTAGCTCTTTTATTTGAGCTATTATTTATTATTATTATTCGAAGGGCTTTCATGGAGATTTCACTGATTCTTCTTGGCCCCAAAGGGCAGAGCTAGGAGCGGTGAGGTGAAATTGTAGAGAGATATATTTAGCTTCAAAGTAAAGAAAAACTGCCTCATGATTAGAACTGTCCGAAAGTGGAATGACCTATGTCAAGAAATAGGCATAAAAAAATTGAAGCTTCTCAAGAAGATACTGAATGACTATTTGTCGGTAATGTGGTAGAGGGGATGCTTTGTTAGGTATGGCTCAGAGGAGACGGCCGCTAAAGTTGCAATCAATTCTGAAATGACTATACTGATCTCAGAAAATAGCTATTAATTAGAATGCATCACAAGGAAGGAATAGCAATTAAAATAGCATCAACCTAGCAACAAAAGCACCTTTAATGAGCTATCCAACTTGCTGGGGTCTTGTTCCAAGTAAAGAAATGCAGGCCTATGAGGTAGGCATTATTATCATTCCCTTCTTACAGGTGAAGAAACTGAGGCAGACAGAGGTGAAAAGACTTTTGCAGCGTCACACGGCTATTTAGTGTCTGAAGTGGAATTTGAACTTAGGACTTCTTCACACGAGGCCCAGCACTCTGTCCGCTGAACTACCTGGCTGCCCCTAGTGTTGCTTTGTAGTCTCTTCCTCTTAAAATTACTCTGTATCTCTGTATCTCCACACATGTTGTATCCTCCCTAGAGACTGTAAGCTCCTTGGGGGAAGGTCTGTTTTGTTTCTTGTCTTTTTATCCCTGCGTGCCTGGCACAATGCCCTATTTGTGGAAGGGGCTTAAAAAAGTTCATGGAATTAAATCAGATTGTTGAAAAGCTATTACTGGGGCAGCTAGGTGGCGCAGTGAGTAGAGCACCGGCCCTGGAGTCGGGAGGACCTGAGTTCAAATTTGACCTCAGACCCTTGACACACTTACTAGCTGTGTGACTTTGGGCAAGTCACTTAACCCCAAACTGCCCTGCCAAAAAAAAAAAAAACAAAAAATGAAAAGCTATGACTGACCTGCTCACTAAAGAAGGTCTCCTGAGCCAGAATTTTTAAAAGACTTTAAAAAGAAAATAACTTCAATTTCATAAAGCCTTCATGGCAACTGAATAAGAAAGAATTATTTTCATTCATTTCTAGTTTGGCCAAATGGATAATTTCCAAAATCCTTCTACTCTTAATTGCTAACTGGTGTCCTACCAAAACCATCTGATTCTCTCCTCGTGGAAGAGGTAATATAAGACACAGTCTTGTTAACGGCGCTTTGAGAGAGAGAGAGATCTTACATCTGGGCAAAGTAAAAGAATTCAATCTAATCTGTGATTAGACTCAAGTAATTATTACACAAGGCAGGCCTGTGATAAGATAGCTATTGAGGAAGCTAGTTGGTCCAAATCAGGACAAAGCCCTAATTTCAAATCCAGCCCCAGACACTTATGTGTATAACCCGAGGAAAGTCATTTAACCTCTCTGTGCCTCAGTTTCCTCATTTGTAAAATGAAGATAACAGGGATTCACAGGTTCATCTGAAGATTAAATGTGATAATATTTGTAAAGCACTTTGCAAACCTTAAGGTGTTTGTGCTAGCTATTATTATTATTAAGTACTGTGAGAAAATGATAAGCAAAGGCAGGGGGTTCAGAGGAAAGTCATTGACTCTGGGCAAACAGTCAGAGAAGGCTCTATGGAGGACGTGCCGTTTGAGCTGGGTCTCTAAGGCACTGTTTAGGACTTCACAGGCGTTGGTTTCAGGTTTGATAAGTCAGAGGTAACTCTGTTTTTGTGACTCATAGTTCCTCCCTCACAGGGAAAGCAATCTCCTCAAACCTTTGTTTTGAATATTGCTTAGAAGGAAAAAAGAGACAGCCATGAAATGGTGGATATGGAGCTGGTCTTGGAACTAGGAGGAGCGGGGTTCAAATTCAGCCCTGGGCAAGTCACTTCAGTATTCTCAACTACTCTCTAAGACTTGCACTGGAAGAAGGGATTTCCCCATCTGGGAATTCCCTATATCAATTTAATCATAAGAACAGTTCTCATCCTTATCTCTGTTCCCATCCCTAGTCCTATCGTGGAAGGACAAGGAGTGGAAGGGTTGTTAGTCAGCAAAGGGAGTACCCAAGAGATGAAGTCCCTGATAATAACCTATCACTAGAGTACTTGAAAGTTCACAAAGCACTTTCCTCACAACAAACTCTTGTGAGGTAGGTAGTCTAAGTGTTATTAGCTCCCTTTTATAGATCAGTAAACTGGAACTTAATGAGGTGAATGGTCACACATGGTCACACAGCTAGTAGGAGTCAGAGCTAAGATTTCAACCTAGCTTTTCTGATTCACTGTCCAGAACTTTTATCACTGCAACTCGTATTCCAAAATATTAAAATTACTATTGTTTGCGACACAAGTGGTATTTTTTGTACTCTCATAACATGGATGCCATCTCCAAACCCATTTACCTTTTTGTTTGAAAGTCTATTGTAGAAATGACTTAACGTCTAGTCTGATGATATTTTTTTGAACTATAAACCTGAATTTTTTGGTAGTAAAGAACTGGGAAGAAAGTAGTATGTGTCCCTCTATTGGGGAACCACTAAACAAATTATGGCGCATGAATATAATGGAATGTTACTGCTCCACCAAACATGACAAATACAAAAAATTCAGAGAAGCATGAGAAGATTTATATGACCCGATGCAGAGTGAAGTAAGTAGAACCGGGAATACAATTTCCACAATGGACTATAACAATGTAAAAGAAAAGAAACAAAACAAAAGCAAACACGAACTCTGAGTAATTATAATGACCAAACCCCAGAGATGAGTTGTGAAAGTGTGTCTCTCTTTCCCTTCACTGCAGAGGTGGAGGACTATGGCTGTGGAATATTGCATATAGTATACTATCAGAAATAGCTGATGTGTCAGTTGATTTTGCTGAATTTTTTTTTCCTTTTCCTCTTTTATTCTTTGTCATAAGGAATGGCTTCCTATGTTGGGGAGGTGAATCACTGGATATAAATGTGATATTAAATAATACCTAAAGAGCTGTATTTTCATTTTCCTCATTTCAGTTTTTTTTAATGGATGCAATATATAAAGCAAACAAGAATTGTGGAAGTTAAAACTATTGGGGCAAAGCAAACTCTGCAATCCTAAAGACCACTATCAATGGAACAAAAAGTACAGGATGGTGGTGGAAATGAGTACCTCCATAAGTAAAGGAGCTGGTGAAAAGGACAAAAAGGAGAGGAAAAGGAAGGAAACAAGTTAAGAAAAGGAGTAGGGCAGTTGGATAGAGTGCCAGGCCAGGAGTCAGGAATATTTAACTTCCTGAGTTCAAATCTGGCCTCAGACACTCAGTAGCTGTGTGACCCTGGACAAGTCACTTAACCCTGTTTGCTTCAGTTTCCCCATACGTAAAATGAGCTGGAGAAGAAATGGCAAACCACTGCAAGAAAATCCCAAATGGGGTCATGGAGTTAGACACTACTGAAATGACTAAACAAAAGGGGAGTAGAAAGAGGTAGGTTAGAAGGAGTCAAGAAAAGATTGAAATGTCATCAGTAACTATCAATCCTTAGTCCATACAAAATCTCAAGGGAGATGCAGTTCAACCATTGCCTTAATAAGAATCCCATTTACAATATATAGAATAAGTAATCATGGGGGGGGGAAGACCCAGTATCCTCAGACCCCCCATTTCACTTTTGAATGGTTCTGATAGTTTTTTTCTCTTACATTAAGCCAAAATCTGCCTCTCTGTACTGTCAATTATTGCTCCCAGTTTTTCCTCTTGGTGCTGGCTTCATTACACGGTTTTTTGTTTTTTAAAAAATTTAATTGCTTTATTTTGTTTTTGCATCACCACCATGTCTGAATATGTTCCTTCCCTTTCTCCTTTTCAGCAAGCTATCTCTATTAACAAAGAATAAAAAAGGAAAGAAAAAAGAAAGTCCTTCAGCAAAACTGACATATCAGTCACTTCTGGTAGTATATGCAATATTTCACACAGAACCCTCCCCCTCCAAAGAAGAGAGAGAGGTGAGTTTTCTCAACTCCTCTCCAGGGCCAACCTTTTTGGTCACTATAGTTGCACAATGTTCAGTTTTGGTTTTTTTGTTCATTCTGTTTCCATTGTTATAGTCACTGTACATATAATTTCCCTGGTTTTCCTTATTTTACTATGTTTGATTTTTATGTCTTCCCATGCTTTTCTGAATTCTTCATACTCATCATTTTATACCACACAGTAATGTTTCATTATGTTCATGTACCATGATTTGTTTGGTCATTCTCCAATCCATGGGCATCTACTTTATTTTGGGGTGTCCGGGGAGGACTCACACCTCTGATGTGAAGGCTTGCTGAACTCTTTTCAAGGCTGCTGATTCACCTTTGGTGTCACCTGTCACTCAACTCTTACCTGTGACTCAAGAAGCTATAGCAGCCACACCCTGGCAAAACTATCTTGACAGACATGCTAAACTAGGTTGAGGGTAACTTACAAGCCTGAAACCTGTCAGAGAGTTAGAGGGATGTCTACCCCAAGCCTGAGAATACTTTCCCTGATAGAATGGGCAGATGAGAACAATTTGCTCCAATGTCCATGAAAGTGGCTGAATCAGGTGCTACGGAGTGCTTAGAGATTGGTCAGACATTGAAGACGCCAAGGTCATTCACTGCATCCCAGGCCATTGCCAGTCATCTTGACTTTTGTCTTGCCACTGGAATTCGATGACTCTGGAAGAGAGAGGCTGATGACTTTGTGCCACTCTGCCTCACTTAAAGCCAATTCACAAGTGAGTCAAGACATCACCCTCTGATGTCAATGCTCTTCTTCTAAAACGAAGGATGAACAACAGTTTTTTGCTGCCACAAACAGTGCTGCTGTACCTGGTGTCTCTCTGGTCTCATTATCCCAAAGAAACCCAGCTACATCTACTCCTCAGGGTTCTAGCGGAGTATCCCTAAGGGGCCATGGATGTCTTTTTTTAATGCTACTGGCTCAAGCCCCCATTCTAGCAGGCTTCCCTCCCGTTGTGAGGTGCCAGTGACTAGTACCCCATTTCCATTTAACCACTTATTTCTTACAAAAGGATATTTACTTTCAAGAAATAGTAAGAACAAAAATAGAGATATCTTTCTCCCTCTAACTCCCCTCCCCAATACCTCAGTGGCACACTGTCTCCCCTATACCACTTTGGTCTCTGAGGAGAATAGGCCCAGACCAAGCATGGTTTCTACCCTGCATTGGTCCTACCAAATTCAAGTCCAAATGTGACATTGCTTCCAGGTAAGTACTTTTTTCAGTTATTATTGGGTCAGAGCCTGAAGGTCACTCCTGAAGGGCTTGTTCATTGAGGCGTTGTTCCTCAGTTTTTTGGTGAGTGGGGGGGTGGGTTTGGGTTGCTACTAGAGTGAGATAAGCCCATAGCAGCAACAAGCATACAGTTTGACATTAAGGGAAGAGACAAAATCATAAAAATCATGCATGACTTTAAAAACATTGTAGGTCAGGTAATTCTATACTTGGCAATATTTTTGTTATTTTTAAATCAAAACAACAAGAAAGATATCTTTAATTTTCTAATTTTATTTTTCCTTTCTCCTTTTGAAATTCTAAAAATATATCTAACCTCTCCCACATTTTGTGCCAGCCCCTATGTGCCTGGTTTACTCATTGTTTTTTTCCTGGCTAGGCCATTCAAACAATTTGTTGGCAGGTCTTTCCTTGTTCCTCTGGCCTGTAGTAGTACTACCTTATTGTTCTAAGCACAGAACTGGGAGTTAGATTCTGCATTCCAATTCTGGCTCTGCCACTGATGTATTGAGTGCTTTTGGCAAGTGTTTTTGCCTCTCCGCTTTCACATGTGTTTGTTATCTACAAAAGTACTATGCTACTAACATCTCAGGAAGATGCTAGGTGCTTTAATGAAGAAGCAGCTAAGGCCTATACCCTTAAACTCCAACTCTCTTCTGTTTATAAGTAATTCCTTAGCTAGTAATCTGGTGTGTAGGTGAGGAAGACCAATGCATTCTTTCAGCCACTGGATTCACATTTGGAGCCAGATGATTTCACTTGATTCCTTTTTACTACAGTATAGTCCCTGGAACATAGTAGGCACTTAATAAATATTTATTGACTAACCACTTAGTACAATGCTTTACAACCCATTTGAGGGTAAGAGTCCCCTTTTAACATTTAAAAAAATTATTAACATTATTAGTATCCATTGATCAAGAAAATACATGTCGCCAAAAAGCTAGTATGAATTCACCGAATATTTCTTAAATCTTTTTTTAAAATTTATTTATTTAACATATTTAGTTTTCAGCATTGGTTTTCACAAGAGTTTGAATTACAAATTCTCTCCCCATTTCTACCCTCCCCCCCACTCCAAGATGGCGTATATTCTGGTTGCCCTGTTCCCCAGTCAGCCCTCCCTTCTGTCACCCCATTCCCCTCCCATCCCCTTTTCCTTTCCTCTCTTGTAGGGCAAGCTAAATTTCGACTCCCCATTGCCTATGTATCTTATTTTCTAGTTGCATGCAAGAAACATTTTTTTTGTTTTTGAACGTCTGTTTTTAAAAACTTTGAGTTCCAAATTCTCCTCCCTCCTCCCTTCCCACCCACCCTCCCCAAGAAGTCAAGCAATTCAACATAGGCCACATGTGTATCATTATGTATAACCCTTCCACAATACTCATGTTGTGAAAGACTAACTATATTTTGCTCCTTCCCAACCCATCCCCCTTTATTGAATTTTCTCCCTTGACCCTGTCCCCTTTTGAAAGTGTTTGTTTTTGATTACCTCCACCCCCATCTGCCCTCCCCTCCATCATCCCCACCTTTTTTATCTTCTTCCCTCTTCTTTCCTGTGGGGTAAGATACCCAATTGGGTATGTATGGTATTCTCTCCTCAGACCCAATCTGAAGAGAGCAAGATTCACTCATTCCCCCCTCTCCTGCCCTCTCCCCTTCTCCCACAGAACTGCTTCCTCTTGCCACCTTTATGTGAAATAATCCACCCCATTCTATCTCTCCCTATCTCCCTCTCTCAATATGTTCCTCTCTCATCCCTTAATTTGATTTTATTTCTTTTAGATATCTTCCCTTCATCTTCAACTCACCCTGTGTCTGCTCTCTCTCTCTCTCTATATATATATATACCTATATATATATATCTATATATATATATATATACACATAGATACATACATACATACATACACATTCACATTCATATATATATACACATACATACATCCCTAATACTGAGGTCTCATGAATCATACACATCATCTTTCCATGTAGGAATGTAAACAAAACAGTTCAACTTTAGTAAGTCCTTGAGAGAGGAGGAATTTCTATATTGGAGAGAATACTGCTGACAAAGGCAAGTAGCTCAACTCTGACCAGGTATACCAGAAGACAGAGACCTGGAGGGAGTTGTGTAGACAGTGCAGAACCTAGGTGAAATCTAAAAATGCCTACTCATCAGTGTCACAAAATTGCTTTATATTTTGGTGTTCTACCCACTTGGGTGAGTATAATAGTAGGTATAAGTTACTATATCCTTTGTTAAGTCTATCAATATGCACTTGTTGGTTTTATGCACTTTTTTGTCTAGAAATAACTAGCTGTCCTATACGTATACTAAGTCATATTGTACACTAAGTACCTTTCAAGTCTCCCCTTTGGAGAGACCCTGCACTGAGCTAAACTTAGGCTTTAAGTGATTTTCCCACAGGTCCCTGAGGGACCATTAGTCCAAACTTCCTCATTCACAGAAAAGTAAACTTGGGCCCAGAAACATGAAGTGACTTGCCCAATTTTAGAGTATCTAGCTAGTGGCAAAGCCAGGAGTAAAACAATATTTTTCCCCCTAAAATCTTTCAAATTATTCTTAAATGCTTTAGTCCTTGGGCTTTTCTTGCTTAGCAGAGGAAAACAGTCAATAATTGACTATACAGTTAAATCTCTCACAAATTCACTAATGTGTGGATTCAGATTATAAAACAAAGATTGTTCAGAATAGATTACTTAGCCCAAACTATCTGCCTTTGAAAGGCAAGCTTTTTATTAAGGAACTCGACATAAAGGTAGGTAGTTGGCACAGATAAGCAGCTAGGCAGCTAGCGGATACAGTAGATAGACCACTGGGATTGGAGTCAGGAAGATTTGAGTTGAAATCCTATCTCAGTTATTTACTGTGATCCCAGGCAAGTCACTTAACCTCAGTTTCTTCATGTGTATGATGAAGGGGTTGGATGGGGTTGTTATGGTCCCTTTCATTTCTATATCTATTGTCCTATGAATTAGAGTTTAACCTCCTCAAACTTCCTTCTATGAATTATAAACTACTAAGTAAAGTCATTAACTCAATCTTTTTTTTTTCAAATTTAGTCTGCTGATCCTTTGGGTAAGTTTAGGCCATGGTTCATCGAAACAGAGCCTGAAGCTTTAACCGGAAATTCAGGAATAAAAATTATCACTGAATTTTGCTTTTAGGCACAATGTCCAATGATACATTGATCAAGACAGAAGATGAGAAACAAATCAATTCAACTGACATTTATTTTAATTTAATTTATTTTATTATTATAAATCATTAATTTATATAATTATAATATATTATGTATAATATATTACAATTATAATATATCATATATTATAATATATCATATATAATTATAAATTATTAAATTTATTTATTTATTTAAATTTAAATGACTACTGTGTGCAAGGCACATAGAAGTAGTATTGTATAATGGATAGAGAGTCAACCTTGGAGTCAAAAAGACCTAAATCCATTTCCTGCCTCTTACTATGGGCAATCTGTGTAACCTCAGACACAGGTAAATCTCTATGCCTATAAATCGCATTGGTGGAGGCGTTTCCATGCTGGGAGTTCCCTACATTGAAGAAATTACAGGACTAAATCCTCCCCACAAAATGAAAGGCAATGGAGACAGGACAATGAAAATGGATGCAGTCCTTGCCCTCCAGAAGCTTACATTCAACTGTGGGAAAATGCGCCCATTGTTAAATATGGTAAGGGCAGCTATGTGGTGCAGCAGAGAGAGCACTGGGCCTGGACTCAGGAAGAACTGAGTTTAAATCTGGCCTCAGATACTTATTAGCTTTGTGACTCTGAACAAGTCACTTAACCCCTGTTTCAGTTTCTTCTTCTGTAAAATGGGGATAATAATAGCCCCTACTTCCTAGGGTCGTTGTGAGGATTAAATGAGATAATAATTGTAAAGCTCTGAGCACAGTGCCTGGTACATAGTAAACATTATATAAATGTAAGCTATTATTATTATAGTCATTATTGTTACAATAATGGGGCAAAAGAGTGGTTCCATTTAATTGAAACATACTAGCAAAATAAATAAGTAGAAAAATATCATGGGGTCTTCCTTAGTTTCCCTAAATAAATGAAAACAATTTCCCACAGACTCACACTCTCCACTGGGAAAGCCATGTACCAAGGTGAGAGAAGCCAACTAGAACACCTTTCCAGGCAGTTCATCCATTTGTTCATTCATTCATTCCTTCCTTCTTTCTTTTTGCCCTCCTTCCGTCCTTCGCTGGCACTTGCTCAAGCTCTTTCCCTAAGACTGTTACTGAAACTCTGCCTCTACCATCACTTACATCTAAATCAACTTCTCCAATGCTGCCATCTCAGGCTTATCAGCTGCTGTCCCCGGAAGCCTGCCCTCCTTTTATTGTGACTGTGTTAGGGTTATCACTCTCTTAGCATTAGATCACCCAGGCTGAAGGCTTCAAGGAAGACCGATTACACCTTTCTTAGAGCTCTCTTTAAATCTGCCTTTTCCCTCTATTTAGGGGGTACTCAAAAGGGTTTCTGTTACCTATGTGACCTTGGGTAAGTCACATAAGCTTTCTTCATTTGTAAAATGAAAGCCTTGGTTTTCCAGAACTAAATCCCATAATTAACTTTATTCATGGACTTCACAAATTGATGGAAACCAGGTTTGATTTTGTGGGGAGTCTCATGTGAGCCGGAAAGATTACAACAGTAAGGAATCAAGTACACTGGTAATTATTTCTCTAAATGTGAAGAAGTCCTAATTACTGATAGGTATCTGAAAAAACAGAGAAAAGATGAATGTTCTCAGTAACATCCAGGATCTAAAGAGTGGCCAAACTCCAAATTGCCACCATTCAAAGCATATCCTTACCCTGAAGACCAAACTGGAAAGACAGGATGTGCACAATTATTAATGCTAGCATCAAAGAAGAAAAATTAAAGGGAAGATGTAGTTATAGTATTAACTTGTGTTTCAAGAATGCTATATTCTCCTTGGGTGTGACTCTTATTTCTAGTGTGGGATCAAGATCAATGTCACTGGGGGATGGAGTTCAAGTTATAGTAAACATGGAATCCAGGCACCCGCTTTGAGAAGCTTTGAGATTAAAGAGAACCACATCAAATATAACCAGCTTTTCCAATTCTCCATTTGAATCCTAGCGCTGGATATGACTAGTCTAGTGCATAATCTTCTGGCTTAACAAGTTAGATAGAATCTTTATTAAGGGTAACATACTTAGTTCTTTACCTTCTGTTGGTTAATATCTTGAGGCTCCCAAGCACAAATTACTGAAAGCATCCCCTCAGCCTTGATTAAGATCTTTATTGGAAGATAAACATCTTTATTGGAAAGGGCCACTTTTCTTGCAGAGGCTACTTTGACACCTTTGCTCTAGATTACTGGGGTTCTCAACCTATGGGTCATGGATCCTTGAGGGACCAAAGAGATTTTCAAAATGTCCCACAAATCCACGTGCGAATCCATAAACAAGAATTTGCCTTACATGGGCAGCTAGGTGGTGCAGTGGATAGAGAGATGGAACAAGAGTCAAGAAGTTCAAATAGCCCAAGACACTTACTAGCTGTGTAACCTTGGACAAGTCATTTAACCTCTGTATGTCTCAGTTTCTTCAACTGTAAAATGGATAGCACCTACCTCCCAGTATTATTGTGAGGATAAAATGAGATTATACATGCAAGGTATTTTGCAAAACTTGAAGTGCTATATGAATGCTAACTGTTATTATTATGAAGACCAAACAAATAATGTATTATACATTTCTATTTTTTAAATACAGGTAGATGTTACTGTGATGAACAAAATACAGATTCATTTAAAAATGTCCCGAATTCTTAGTGTGTTTTGTCATTATGTGTTTTCTAATCAACAGGCATTAAGAGTACAACTTTTATCATGAGTGCTTGACAACATTTTTTGACATTAAAAAGAGTGCCCCATAACTGGAAAAGGTTGGGAACTACTTCTCTAGATCCCAAGCCTGTCGTGTTATTATTTTCTTTGGTCCTGCCACCTGGTCCCCTCAGTTCCTGCTTTCGCCCAGGCTAAAGTTTAACCCAAGGCAGAAAGATATTCTTTGCACTGGTATGTGATATATCATTGCCTCATTATTGACTGGGCAAGCCTTATGGAGCACTCTTCCCAAATCAAGTTTCTTTGCCCAGTGTGGAACTGAGTGTTTGAGATATATCTATATCTATATCTATATCTATATCTATATCTATATCTATATCTATATCTATATCTATATCTATATCTATATCTATACCTATACCTATACCTATATCTATATCTATATCCATATCCATATCTATATCTATATCTAATATCTATAGCTATAGCTGTATCTACATCTATGTATATGTCTACGTCTATGTCTATGTCTTGGGAAGCTGGGTGACACAGTGGATAGAGTGCCAGGCCTGGATTAAGGAAGACTCATCTTCCTCAGTTCAAATCTGGGCTCAGACACTTACTATCCGAGTGACCCTTGGCAAGTCACTTAACCCTATTTGCCTCAGTTTCCTCACCTGCAAAATGAACTGGAGAAGGAAATGGAAAACCATCCCAGTATCTTTGTCAAGAAAACCCAAAATGAGGTCACAGAGAGTCTGACATGACTAAAACAAATGAGCAACAACAAATATGTGTGTCCATATCTATATGTAATTGGGCTTGTCCTGGGCACACCCAC
Organism: Trichosurus vulpecula; assembly: GCF_011100635.1. NCBI lineage: Eukaryota > Metazoa > Chordata > Mammalia > Diprotodontia > Phalangeridae > Trichosurus > Trichosurus vulpecula. The sequence continues at coordinate 179,016,057 of NC_050574.1, forward strand.
ATCACTTAATATAGAGGTATTCTGTGTCCCCTATCATGTGAGTGAGTGTAGCCTCCTTTGATTGGCTGAGCAGCTGCAATAGTCCAGAAAAGGCTGACTCTTAAATAGGCAAGACTGAAATACTCACTCTCTTTTTCCTGCTCTCTCCTTCCTGCTGTGTCCAGAGGGTGAAAATCACAATTCAAACCTAGCATGGGTGCCATGAACTGAACTGGTGAGAGAGGAAGTAGCTTTCTCTGCTCCCTCTTTCATCCCAGTTACAAGACATAGGTCAGGATGTTTGTATTGTTCTGAGTTGTTTCTCTTCCTCAGTTTCAGGTGCCAGCAAGAAAAGTCATGTGAAATGTTCACCACTGGCTCTATACAGTCATTTTCTTACAGAGTAATGCTTTAAGGATAGTGAAGAGTCATCCTGCTGTCAACTGATTTTGAGCAGAGGTCTGTGAATAGATTTCAAGGAGTGGGTGAACTTGGTTGGGAAAAAATAGCATTTTTATCTCATCATAATTGGTTTCTTTTGTAATCTTGTGTTTTATGCATTTAAAAATATTATTTTTAGAAAGGGCTCATGGGTTTCATCAGACTGACAAAGGCGTATATGACACAAAAATGTTAAAAACCCCAGATTTTGAGAAAGTTGGAAGGCATCGCTGACCTCCTATGACTGTGCATAAAAATGCCACATAGAAACTGAGGGTTGAGCCATGACCTGCCATCTTCTGGACCTGAAAACTTCTCTGATACCTGGGAAAGCCTTGTGATTCGAGGAGACTACACTCACTTCCATGATAGGGGACAGAGAGAGCCTCTATATTAAGTGACGTGGGTGTGTCCAGGACAAGCCCAATTACATATAAATATGGACACACACATTTGTTGTTGCTCATTTGTTTTAGTCATGTCGGACTCTCTGTGACCTCATTTTGGGTTTTCTTGACAAAGATACCGGGATGGTTTTCCATTTCCTTCTCCAGCTCATTTTGCAGATGAGGAAACTGAGGCAAATAGGGTTAAGTGACTTGCCAAGGGTCACTCAGATAGTTAAGTGTCTGAGCCCAGATTTGAGGGTCAAAGGTAGATGTTGGTACTAGGACGAGAGTCTAATTGCAAGTGAAGATGCTGATGGGTTTGAATTATATGCAGACTTCACACAATTTGTACTATTCAATTCCTCTATGCCTTCATGAGGGAAAATGTTGCTGTGAGGGTTTTGGAGAAGAGAAATTTTGCTGCTTTGAGAGAGGATATGTGGGAGGGACACTTGAGGAGAGAGAACAGACTTTGGAAAGTGGATATGTAGGGGAAAGCTGGCTTCTCAAAGTGGTTTTGATTTTTCACTTGCCTCCCTAGAGACTTTGGGAAATTCTCCATGGGTAAGATAGAAGCCTCTCTCTCTTGGTTGAGCAGAAATGTCTTACTCCCAGTTATTATTCAATCATTTCAGTCATGTCCTACTCTCTGTGACCCCATTTCAGGGCTTTCTTGGCAAAGATATTGGAGTGGTTTGCCATTTCCTTCTCCTTTCTTCCAGTAGGAGACCTTATTCACTCTGTATATTGTCTGTTATATCCTAATCAGTATAATTTTCTGATTTCTGCTTGCCATATGTTTGGAAATGTAGGTTTACTTGTTATTCACTATTTGTGTAACTTTGGTGGGAAAGAATCAAGCCTTCATAAAAAATCTTTGGGTATTCTTCCCTCACCCCTTTTAAAGAAATAGTAACCAGGAAAGCATTTGAATCTAAAAAAATCATTTATATTCTTGAGTCTTAACCAGCAATATTTAGTGGGATATGTGTGTATTTTTTAAAACAAAATTTTATACATACACATTTATATGTGTGTGTATTTGTTTATTTATTTTCTTCCTGGAGAGGAGCAATAGCTGTAAGATTGTCTATTTCACCCCCTTCAGAGAGGGAGTACTGGACTAGAATTAAATATGTACTCCCTCACTGGAGACAGGTTAACAAGATTCTTGAGCTGCAATTAGACAGACCCACATGGACATACATAACCTATATGGGCAATACATACATGATTAGTGGAAAAAAATACAAACAGCTATATCTGACATTTTAAAGTATTATCTGTGGGTCCAATTGAAAGAAGATACTGTTCAATAACATACAGAAAATAAATCTAAAGATTGTGAACCTCCCTTTGTAAGGACAAATCATACTCCTACTCTTCTGTCAGTGTTATTTTTGGGGAAAATAATTAAAAAACTGGCTCCCTCTGGGACATTGTTTATGCAACAGAAAAATAACACAAGAGAATTAAAATGGGAAGAGGAAATGGGCCTAGAGAGTCTCCTACAGGAATAGACTTAATTCCTAAGAGCATGCCTTGGCCAACTCTAGGGCTAGATTCTTCATAACTTTTTGTTTGAATAGATGCTTCCCACACAAGGGTCTCAAAACACTTTACAGATATGAAAATGTGTGCTTTCCCATAATACCTCTAGGACTCAGCAAACTTCTGGTGGGGAAATGAAAGCATGTTGCTTTAATAGATACATTCAAGTTAGAGAAGTAACTTGGGAGCCAGGAACAAATTCCATCAAGGGTTCTATTAACGTATCAAATAAGACAGTGTATGTGAAAATACTTAGTAACTATGAAATGTGATGTAAATGTATTCCTATTATTATCTGTAGACTTTCAATGACCATTTTCACAAACTCTCTGAGCTTCATTTTTTCATTGATAAAATGGTATTTTCGCTACCTACTTCGTAAGGGTATTGGAAGGAAATTCTGTAAATCCCTAACTCGGTGATGCTGTTCCTCAAACAAGACATTCCAATAAACCAACTCTGGGCATCTTCCCTGGTCTTCCCTACCTGGAATTCTCTTCCTCCTCTTTTTACCTCCAGGCTTCCTTCAAGTCCTAGTAAAATCTCATTTTCTAAAAGAAACCTTTCCTGTCCTGCTTAATGCTGGTGTCTTCCCTTCGTTGATTATCTCTAATTTGTCCTGCATGTATCTTGTTTGTTTTCATGTTGTCTCTCATGGGATTGTGAGCTTCTCAAGGGCAGGTACTTTTTTGCTTTTCTTTGTATATCCCGATCTTAGCACAGTGTCTGGCATATAATAGGTGCTTAATAAATGCTTGACTTGAAGTGCTAGATAAATGACAGTCATTTTAGTATCACTTATTAATGGTGATGATAAGGTTTCAATTTTTTCTTGACCTGCATTTGGACAAACCCACATGGACATACCTATAACCTATATGGGCAACACATACATGATTAGTGGAAAAAATACAAATAGGGCCAAATATTTACTTATTTGCTATAATGGGAAAACTCAATAAAACAGTGCTATTATGCCACAGTCCTTTAAATTTTTAATTGTATTATTCTTAAGTGAAAAATCAGTCCCAACTGTTTCTCTTGCACTTGATTTCCATACTACAGATGATGATTCATAAATATTTTAAATGAAATTTTGTTTCAGTTATCATCTTGTGTGGTATTAAGCTATCATTGATACCAAAAGATATAAGTTGTCAAACAATGTTGCTATAGTCAGGCAGGGATCATCAGTTGCAGAACATGTGACCTGGTTAATCATAGACTCTAAAATTTTTATTTAGTTTCCTAATATCATAAAATTACCCAAGATATTATATGATATTTATTATGCTTCATAGAATAGTAAAATAGGATATTATGCCTTATAGATTTAAAGCTAGAAGGGACCTTAGAGACCATAGAATCCAACAACCTCATGCTACAGATGAGGAGGGCGTACCTAGGGTAACACAGCCTGCAAGTATCTGAGGTGGGATTTGAAACTGGTTCTTCTAGGCTTTAAGTCCAGTATTCTAACCACTAACTTGCTATGAGCTTTTCCATTACCCTTTAGGTGATCTTCAATTTCATTTCTTTAGAGGCTGTAAAGTTCTATTATTTAAAGCCACATATAACTGGGAGAATATTGGTGTTAAAAGAATGGGTCTTTTTCCATTACCCTTTAGGTGATCTTCAACTTCATTTCTTCAGAGGCTGTAAAGTTCTATTATTTAAAGCCACATATAACTGGGAGAATATTGGTGTTAAAAGAATGGGTCTTTGTTTCAATGAGAATCTTGGAGTCATCAAAAGCACTGAATAAGTTCCTAAAGGGAATACAACCCCCTGTTCTATTCACCTCTGGGCCCAGTTCATTGTCCGTTGCAGTTCTGTTCCAGATATATGTAGTGATGAGTCAATTCTTTAGATCATACATCATCTGGACCACAGATTTTCTTCATCCACTTGGTTCTTCCTGTGTGGATAGTGGTATTCTTAACAAGGGGAGATAAATAAATTTGGGGACAGTGTTCAGTTTTTAGATTCATTAGTATAAGTAAGTTACAAGTAAGTTGATTTATTATACGCTGATCACTTTAGTCATTATGTTTGACTACAATGGAATCACATCATATGTGCACTATGTGCATTAATTCAATGATACTTGCACACCCACAAAGAGATGGGAATAAAAACAAATTGAATAGCGTGGGTATTTCTGCCAGCCATTACACTGAAGGAGCACATGCTCTGGAGTGTGAGATGGGAGGCATCTCGTCATGCTAAACCATGAACAACTTTTCATTTTGCCTGTTTCTAGTTGAATATGTGTGACTTTGGGGGGGGCTTACTCCTGGAAAGATATAACTAAGAGAAGGGGGAAAAGGAATAAGCATTTATATAGTGCCTACTATGTCCCAGGCACTGCACTAAGTGGTTTTTTACATATATTATCTCATTTGATCCTCACAATAACCCTAGATGAAAGTGCTATTACTATTCACATTTTAGAGTTGGGGAAGCCAAGGCAAACAGGTTAACCAATTTGCCCAAGATCACATGGCTAGTAAGTATCTGAGGCTGGATTTGAATTTAGGTCTTCCTGACTCCAGGCCCAGCACTCTATCCGTTGCACCACTAGCTGCCTCGGTGGCTTGCAATGAGGAAATGAAGAGTCCCTCATTTCGCTGCTCAGTCAGAAGAGCTGATGAATAAAAAATTAGATATACAAAAGGAGGTGTTGATCTCTGCTCCTCTCTCTTCTTTCCATCAATAAAGTAGAAAGGCTGTTTCCAGTTATGTCCCAAGAGTCAAATATATGTCAGGGAATCAGGAAGATTAGGCTATCTCCCAGTCAGCCTTCATATGGTGATAAACACATGGTTGCCTCTTTCACTCAAGTTTATTCTTTCCCAATCCTAGGCAAATAAATATCCCATGGTAGATGTGTTTAGAACTGGTAGTAGTAACCTTGTACATTCTGAACAGTCCGCAGTTAGGCCTGTGAGCGTGGCAGCTACAATGGCTGACGGGAAGGGAAACCTCTAAATTAAAGAAGATAAGATGGCTACTGATAAGAGAGTTGCATTACTAGCAGACATGTGCTGGGCCTGGTTGGACAGTGTAGAGCTGAGGTGAAATGTAAAAAGTCTGGTTAGCAGTTCTATAAAAGCACATTATGTTCTCATAGATAACTGTTACACTTAAATTACTGAATCCTGTTAATTCTGTTAATATGAGCTACGATTCTTCTATGTTTATTATTTTTTTCTCTGTAGGAATAAGTTTCATACTTGATTCCTGTTTCCACACTAAGTACCTTTTTTACCCTCTCCCTTTGACACCTAGACTTGAGTTATAACATAAACCATAAGCAATTTTCCTGAGGGTGACAGGGTAGAGATTTGTTAACAAGCCAAGTATGGGAACAGGGAGTCTAATTCCATTAATTAGAGGTCATGCTTTCTGAGGACTGTATCCAGCCCATGAACTTCAGTGTCTGGGTATAAGACAGGGAGGGGCAAATGTTCCTGCCCCTATTACTAGGCTGAGCAGTCACTTGGTGTCTCAATATATTATGTGGAGACCTTGACTGTTTTGTGAAGAACTTATTCCAATCACCTTTCTCTTTGAACTAATGTTGCTTGTCTTATTATTAGGAAGTCTTTTAGGATTGTCTTATGCGTTGGTAGGGACACACTGGGAAATTTTTAGGTACTCCATAATGCAGGGACAAATTTTATCTGAACCTCTAGTAGAGTATGCCTATGTGTGAAAGATTCTAGAGAAATATTGGTATATGTAGCATGAAAGGACACCTGGAAATGTTTGTCTAGATGTCCAGTGGGATCATCCTATATGCTAAAGGAATCATGGAATCATTTTCATCTAGGGCAGTTTGATTTCTTACCCTCTCAGGACAAAGCCTGGTATACGTGCGAACATCTACAGCAGAGCACCCAAAATGAGTGACGGAGAAGGCAAACCTTTATCCCCAAGTCACATATACTAGAAAAGTCAGATCTTAAATTCTCTCCTGGTTGAACTGAACCATACTCTGTACAATCCCTGTTAAACCTGATTTTTATTTCCTTCTTTTTGTGAAACCATCCTGGTATCTCCTCTGTCTCCTAGTCAGTAGTGTAGTTGGGTATTATGAAAAATAAAATGTTTTACTTCATATGCTGACTTTAACCCCTATATAAGAAGCAACTCCACTGGATGGTGAGAAGATTGCTACAAGTTCTTTACTTTGTCCTTGCTTGTAATAATAATAATATTGGTAGCTATTTTTTGAGTAGAGCCTACCGTGTGCCAGGCTCTGGGCTAAGCACTCTACAATTATTATCTCCTTGATCCTCACAACACCTCTGGAAGGTAGGTGCTATTATGGTCTCCATTCTACTGTTGAGGAAACAGAGGCAAACAGCATTAAGTGACTACATAGCCAGAGTGTGTCTGAGACCAAATTTCAAACTCGGTCTTCTTGACTCCAGGTCCAGTGCCCTATCCACTGTGCCACCAGCTGCCCCTTTTTACTTGCTCATAAAATTTCCATATCCTTGCTTCCTTCTTAAAAGCATGCGACTTGGTTCTGATTAGTGTGAATAATAAATCCTGCAAAGTGGTCACATGTATTTGAATTCACGCTATTTGAAGTTATAATTATGTTAAATATCATAATTAGTTCTTTGTTGTTCAGTTGTTTTCAGCTGGGTCCAACTCTTTGTGACCTCATTTGGGGTTTTCTTGGCAAAGATACTGGAGTGGTTCGCCATTTCCTTCTCTAGCTCATTTGACCGATGAGGAAACTGAGGCAAACAGGGTTAAGTGACTTGTTAACAGGTTAAAGTGACTTTAAGGGTCACACAGCTAATGTCTAAGGTTGGATATGAACTCAAATCTTCCTGTCTCCACGTCTGGCACTCTATCCACTGTGCTACCTAGCTGCTGTAAAAATTGGTTCTAATCCAGTGCAAATATACAGTACAAATTTGAACAATGTAGCCACTTCATGGGATCCATTGTAATAACTGAGATCTAGGGATACTTCATAATCATATGAAATAGAAGGAAACTTGTCTACCACCTTCCTGTCCCCTATTTTACAGATACGGAAACTGAAGACCCCAAATATGAAGTGACTTGTTCAAGGTCATATATCTAGAAAACGGCAAAGTGGGGACTTGAATACAGGTCTTTTAAGTCCAGAGCACTTTCTATCACACATATTATCAACAAAACACCAATAAATAAGCAAAACCTATCTCATAGCAATATTTTTCAGACAAGAAAGCAGATTATTTTTTCTTCTTGTAATTTGAAATGGGTACCTTTATTAGTCTTGTTTTAGGAAATGAAATCCCTTCTCCAACATTTCATGATGAAATTGTATGTTATCTCAAGAAGAACAAGCCATGTCAAACTAACTTCATTTCCTTTTTAGATAAGATTGCTAGGATGTTGAAATAGAAACCGTCTTATGATTTCAACCAAACATGTGATGATTTATCTCTGGATATCTGTGGATAAAAATAGTGAAATATAGGATGGATGATAGTATTGTCATGAGGAAGAATACTGGGGCAGGGCATGATAATTTCTTTCAAATACTTGAGTATTTTAAGAGTTGTTCCTTGAAAAAAAAGATTAAATTTGTTCTGCTTTGTACCAGGAAACACAACTAGGAGCAATGAGTAGAAGCTGCAAAGAGGTGGATTTTGGTTTGATCAAACTTCTTAACAATTACAGCTATTTAACTGCCTTGGCAGAGATGTTGTAGAGGGGGTTTCTGTCAGGTTGGAATAGATGGCCTCTGAGGTTCTTCCTAGCTCCGAGACCCTATCATTATGTGATTGTCCAATATTTTTACCCATGATTTGGATGGAGACATAGAAGATAAGGTTTAAAACCTGTTCTCCCATAAAGCTGGGAGAGATAGCATAGTTAATACAGCAGATTCAAAATGAACTAGATTAGCATGTAGGGCTGAAACCCTCAAGACAAATTTAAGAAAAGAAGTTGTACTTCGGTTTAAAAAAATCACAAATGAAGGATTAGCCAGATTAAGTTGGACGATGGTGAGGAAACGGAATGTAACCTAATTTAGGAGCAGTTCACATGAGAAAGATCTTGGAGGTTTTAGTAGACCACAAACTAAAAACCAACAGTTTTTAACAGTTCCTGTTAAACAAGCATAATCTTATATCACACTAATAGAAGGGCAGGATTAAAATTATAAGTACTCCACACTAGTCAGACCTTATCTGGAGTCCAGGTTCAAATCTGCATGCCACAATTTAGGAGGGGATGGGCTCTATAAAATCCCAAGGTTCTAAATTAGTCTAGCCACCAGCTGGAGGTGATAACAAGGTAGACTGGGAATCTCACTGAACTCAGATGGCTCTGGAGGAGAAAGCAAGGCTGGTGACCTTGCACAGCCCTCCCTCACTCAAATCAAAGTCAACTGCAAGTCACGTCGTCATTTTCCTGATGCCATGGTCCTCTTTGAAAGCAAAGGACAAACAACAACTCGGGAATCTTGAGAGACCAGACTTTACAAGTCCCAGGAACTGTCTTCCAACCTTCCTTCGCGTGGGAGTTGTTCTCCTAGCAATTCACTTCCTTTCAAACTCTGAATGCTCCTCCCCAGGGAAGGGAAATAGCTGCCACTTCAGCTAGATTGCTTATGAGGCTATATTGGTTTACATTTTTTACTAGTTGTACTAGTCAATCAATAAGCATTTATTAAGCACCTACTACGTGCCAGGCATTGTGCCTAAGTGCTGGGGATACAACAAAGGGCAAAAAGACAATTCTTGCCCTCAAGAAGCTCACATTCTAAGAGGGAGATAACATGTAAACAACTATGTACAAACAAGCTATATCCAGGATAAATAGGGAATAATCACCAGAGGGAAGGCACAAGAAATAAGAGTGAATAAGAAAGGCTTCCTGTAGAAGGTGGGATTTTAGATTTGAAGGAAGCCAGGGAAGCCAGGAGACAAATATGAAGAGGGAGATCATTCTAGGCATTGAATGCCAGAGAAAAAGCCTGGCATTGGGAGATGAAGTTTTTTTTTTTTTATTTTTATTTATTTTTTTTTTTGCTAGAGGAATGGCAAGGAGGCCAGTGTCATTGGATCAAAGAGCACGTTGGAGGCTGTAAGGTGTAAGAACACTGGAGGTGTGTGTGTGTGTAGCCACTGGAGTTTATTAAGGGGCAGAGGGAATTATGCCATGGTCAGACCTGTGTTTTCAGATAATCATTTTGGTGGCTTAATAAATGGATTGGAGAGATCTAAAGCCGGCAGACCTACCTGCAGTCTATTGCAGTAGTCCAGGCCTGAGGTGATGAGGGTCTGCACCATATTGTTCACAGTGTCAGAGGAGAGGAGGAGGTGTGTGTATTAAAGAGATGCTGCAAAGGTGAAATCAACAGGTGTTAGCAACAGATTGGATGTGCGGAGTGAGAGATAGTAAGGAGTGGAGGATGACATCTAGGTTATGAGCCTAGCAGGATAATGGTGCCCTCCACGCTAATATTGTTTGTCTTGGAGTATTTGTCAGGCATGCAGAGCAAAACTCAGTTCTCTGCCTTTTGTTTTAATGACTCAGCCCCTAGTTTACCTCCCACTGAACTACCAGTCTCTCTCCAAACAGAGAATCCAACCCTTTTTCTCTAAAGCTCCAAGCCTAAAAGGAATCTATTACATCTCTCATCTAATCTAAGTAAAATGCAAAAACAGCTTGGGTTTTACTGTCCAAGATTGTTATCATCTGTTAAAAGCTTATCAATGAGAGGGAATATTTAAAGAAAAGGGACAATGTTAGCAATCCCCAGGTGCCTTGTTCAAATAGCTGGAGACCAGCAATAGGAATGGGAAGTTAAAGTGACTAAATAATCCTATAGGGACATTCAACTTTGGCCGGAGAGGGAAGAAGAGCAGTGCAGATTTTGTCCAAGTCATAATCAATGCTAAAATCATCCTTACTGCCCACCTCAGGAAGAATTATAGCTGAATAGAATTCTCAGCTATCTGCTTTTCGTGGTTCTGCACTGGCATCTTTTTCTTGAGATTGGCTTCTCAAGCCCTACTCCTTGTTCCCGCCAAGCCCTCTGACTTCAGGGTCAGCAGCAGGGGTGGACCCCAGAATATGGGACTTTGGACAATCCTACTTTGTCCAGCAGAGTAGGTACCTGAGTCCCTCAGGGCTTCTGAATCTTGGCCTCCTGTTGGTAACAGGGCACAAATAGAAAAATTTGGGTTAATGGCTATTTTCCCACCCTAATCTGAGACAAATGGCTATTCTCCCTTCTTTTTTCATGGTAGGCTCATTACTCATCTTAAAGATACTATGAAATAGTTAATGCTGGTAGCTAAGATATAAAAGCCCAGAGAAATATAAATAATGTGGTTTGAAAATTTCAGTATCACAACAATGATATGGCTTCCCCCCTCTTAAGTGTCTTATTCACAGAAGATGTTTCCTCTTCACAAATCATTATTTCTGTCAGCCTCCACAGAAATATGGGAACAAATCTGTCAAACAATTGCTTGTGGCAGGAGTCAGTATTTTTCCAATGTTTATGGCATAAATATATCAAGTCCCCCCTATACTGTGCCTTTTTAAAAATAATATTTTATTTTTCCCACTTACATGTAAAAACAATTTTAAACATTTTTTTAAAAAATTTTTGAGTTCCAAATTCTCTCTCCCTCCTTTCCTTCCCCCTTTCCTGAGACAGCGAGGAATTTGATATAGGTTATATATATGCAAGCATACAAAACATATTTCCATATTAGTCATGTTGTAAAAGAAGACAGACCAAAAAAAAAACAACCCACAAAAATTAAAGTGAAAATAGTATGCTTTGATTTGCATTCAGACGCTATCATTTCTTTCTCTGGGTGTGTATAGCATTTCTCATGAGTCTTTTGAAATCGTCTTGGATCATTATATTGCTAAGAATAGATAAGTCATTCTCAGTTGATCATCTCACAATGTTGCCGTTACTGTGTACAATGTTCTCCTGGTTCTGCTCACTTCACTTTGCATCAGTTTGTGTAAGTCTTTCCAGGATTTTTTGAAATCATGCTACTGGAAAAAAATAGAAGAAAGATATCCCAACAGCACAGGGCATTCCTTTTTCCATCGGATAAGTTATAGATATTTTATATGAATATAATATTAAATATTTTTCGTTTAATTTCTTTTTCTGTCACAAGGGAAGATTCAGCCTAGATAAGCTATGTGACATAAAGACAACAGTGTATTTCCCTTATCAATCAACTAAAATAAGAAGGAAAAGCAGTATAGGTTACTGGATGGAGAGCCTGTCTATAAATCAGGGAGACATGAATTCAAGTCCTTCCTCTGATAAATATTAACTATGTGACCCCGGGCAAGTCACTTACCTCTTGGTGCCCTAGTCAAGTGTCTAAGACTAGCAGATCAGCATTAATAGATGTTTGCTTTATCATTGAAAACATAGGTCCAGACCAATAGATATAAGAACCTCCTCTTTCTAGCTGTGGGGGTTAATTCTAGGTGAGATTATCAAACCTAGAGTGACTAAAGGCACAGAGAAAGAAAGAGGAAGAAGAGCAAGTTGCTTTGGTTATGGTCCCTTCACCTCTGTGGTACTGTACAACCCCTCCCCTGTTCCCATTGCTCCATTTGTAATTCCACAGGTAATTATGACGTGAAAACTTCATGTGTTCATATCACCATATTTCTATATGTGAATGCATGAACAGACATGGTCATCATTACTTTCATGTGTCAAGGTTAGTTTATCAGTACCTTTTGTTAGGTCCAAGGGCAGCTAGATGGTGCAATGGATAGAGCATTGGGCTTGGAATCAGGAAGACTCATCTTCATGGGTTCAAATCTGACCTCAGACACTTACTAGCTGTGTGATCCTGGGCAAGTCACTTAACCCTGTTTGCCTCAGTTTCCTCAGCTGTAAAAGGAGCTGGAGAAGGAAATGGCAAACCAGTCCAGTATCTCTGCCAAGAAAACTGCCAGTGGGGTCACAAAAAGTCTTACACAACTGAAACAACCCAACAAAAACAACAACTTATCAGATTTTCTACTATCAAGGTGCAAAAAGTCCTTTTCATTTGGTATGATCAAATTCATCTGGTCCTTAAGCAACTAAATGGGCTTGTCTAGGATCCTGATCTTGCATTCTACTCCAAGGATCAAGACTAGTTCTACAAACAACACATGAACACACGAGACATAAAAATCAGTCTCATATAGTAAATAGCATCATAGAAGAGTTCCAGTGTAATAAGACACTAAGCACCCAGCTCATTGATGAATTATGTTTTTATCACTTTTGATGATATTTTAGATACTAAACGAGGAGACCTGCTTTAGCGAGATCAAATCTTGATTCATATAGCAGTGGCTATGCAGTAAGCTGTAGCCATGACAGTGAGAGGTAACAGCAACAATAAGACAAGTTTGGTTCATAGCAGGGCTTTGTGACTGGAATACAGTTGTTGTAGGTGTTTGTCTAAGCTCAGGGACTACCTGGGGCTGATGCAAAACAGTTCTGGGATTTTGCTGTGGCAGAGTCCATTTAAAGGGTAAGTGCAAAGGATTGTTACGTCAAGCTCAGGGTATAGCTTGCTTGCTGGACCTTACCTCTGGAAAACAGGTGTCTCTTAATAGTAAAATGGGAGGAGTAGTCTTGGAACGGGGACCCTGACACCTATTAGAATAAAACACCATCAAGGGCAGGGGTCTATTTGTGTTCCCAGTGCCTTGCATGTAGTAAGTTCTTGATAAATGCTTGTTGACTTGACTTTTCTCCTGGGGGAGAGCACAAGACTGGTGGTGGAGAGATGTTGAGAGGTAAGTGTTTAGTTCAGAGATTGCCATACCTAGAGACAAAAATTAGAGAAATAGATTCTAGGATTCAGGTACCTACAGCTTTGCCAAATGAATCCATTGGTTAGGATCTGACGTTTAATGAACATCTAGCCCAGCAGAGCTACCAGAGAGTGAGGATGAGATCTAGAAAGAAGTGGTCAGTTAGACCAAAGGGAAAAACTAAGGAGGAGGCCTAGTATCCTGTAAATATGTAAATATGCAAAGCAAGACTGATTAAAAAGACCATTATAAGTTTTGTGATTTCCACCCCACCCCTCCCTTTTTATCATTTTTATAATTGCTTCTCTCTGGCTTTCCTGAAGTTTCCTTCTTCCTTCCTTCCTTTCTTCTTTCCTTCCTTCCTTCCTTCCTTCCTTCCTTCCTTCCTTCCTTCCTTCCTTTTTTGTTTCAGATCTGTCATTTCCTTGGAATAGGAAACTCCCTCTCCTGATATGGTTGTGTGATCCTTCTGCAATTTGCTATATTAGGACATTTCACTGGGGTATTAAGAAATTAAGAGTTTGTCCAGGGTTACACAACCAGTATGTGGCAGAGGCAGGACTTGAACACAGGTTCCTGACGGAGGCTAGCTACTATTTACTATACCACGGTGTTTCTTTTCTCCTATTATACTAGCTGTCAAGCACCTAATAGTAAGATTCTATGCTGTTTTCAGGGAATAGGGGAAGGAAAAAGCTTGAGTTCTCTTTTGTAGGTCCAGTCAGATATTGGGTCACGTCATCTAGAGAGCAGAGGCTATTGCGGCTAGAAATCAGTGGGAGCTATTGACGAGCTGAACCTCTGATTCTCATTGTCTCCTTGTATTTCCGTGACATGGTTCCATTAATCATACTTTTTTCCCTCATGCATCCTCAATCTCTCCTTTCAACTCCTTTCCTTCATCTAAAAATATATATTCAGATTTTCCCTTAAACTTACCTCGCTCCCAACAAATCCATTTCTTTTGACTCTGCTGTACCTTCAAAATAGTGTTTAGTTCTCTTCTCCCTTTTTTAATTGAACTTTTAGAAAGAGTACACTTACCACCCCCACTTCCTTATTACCCATTTCCTACTCAACCTTTGCAGTCTTAATTTCTCCCCTGACTATGCTATTGAAGCAATCCTTTTTGAGCATACTAATAACCTCTTTATAGATAAATCCAATGGTTTTTTTTTATTGGAGCCCATTCTCCTTGACCCTTTCTGTGGCATTTGGTACTCTTGACCAGCCTCTCCTTCTTTAGGCCCTCTTATTTCTTGGTTCTTAAGACCCTGCCCTCTCATTAGTCTCTTTCTATCTAACTACTACTCTGTCTCCTCATCCTCCTTCCAGCCTTTAAACATGGATATCCCTCCAACATTCTGTTCTTGGTTCTCTTTTCCTCTCTATTTACACTCCCTTAGATATGGCATCCACTCTCATGTCTTCAGTTATCACCTCTTTGCAAATGACTCCTAAATCTTCATCTCTATCCAAACCTCACTCCAGAGTTCTAGTTTTCTTTTTCCAAATGCCTACTGACTATCCATCTCCATCTAAATATATCACCAGCACCTCAAATCTAACATGTCCAAATCTGAATTCCTCATCATGTCCCCTACAACTTGCCCCTCCTCCTTTTTCTGCTGATGGTACAACAATCTTCCTTGTCACCCAGGCATGTCATATTTGACTCTTCCTTATTTTGCACATTTCAGAGCCAATCAATTGCAAAGTCCTGTCAATTCTACCTTGGCAAAATCTCCTACAGTCATCCCTTCATTTTTATTTTCACTGAAAACATTCTTTGTCAATCTCAACTGATGACTTTAATGCCTTCTAACAGATCTCTGTGTTTCTAGTCTAACCCCTCTCCAATCATTCTTTATATCACTACATGGCACATCTTCCTATTGGTGTAGTGGGAAAAAAACAAAGGAATTGGAGTAAGCAAGGATCTGGGTTCAGATTTCTTGAGCAACACTTACTAGTTCTGTGTCTAATTCATTGTCTCTCAAAGTCTGTTTCCTCATTATAATAATGCTTATACTACTTCACAGGGTTGTGAGGATCAAATAGGTATAAATAAAATACTACAAAAGCCTTAAAGTGATAATTAAGGGTCAGTTAACATTGTTATTATTAACAGCACACCAATAAGAACACTCCTCTAAAAACCTTCAGTAGCTCTCTACTGCCTACAGAAAAGCTATTTTGTTCGGTGACTTATCTGAAATATACCATATCAAATATCAGTTGTACAAATACCTTAAAATACTTTTTCATCCATAATATTTATACTGGACTTGAAATGATGACAGTGCAAATAGTGCACATGGAGTTTTTATTATGACCAATGTCAGAAAAACCATTCACATGAGTATGTGAGCAATGGCTAAATGAAATCTGGGCAAATCATGCATCCAAGAGTGAGGTTTAAAGACATTTAATAAGTTGAATCTCCTTTGATTTACATTTTTGGTGTTTTCATGCAAAATATCAGTAAATAAACACTTGTCAAAAATTGATTCTGATAACACATGACTGGAGAGACCTCTGAGTCTGGTGAATGCCTGAAAGTAGTAAGGGATGCAAATGACTTAACTCTGGTCCACATCATTAGAGAAAGCCTAGATCCACTGACTTCAGTCTCACTGTTCCAGGTATGCAGTATGAAAATCTCAAGGGAAATTAGCCTTTTTTCTAAGAAATTAATATAGTATGTGACTATAAAGTAATGTGAGTATTTAAAACACAATAAATAGCTACAATAAATATACCAGAATTTATAGGGCCAAACTGAGTGCTGTTCTCTTCAAAGCAGTCCCCTTAGAACACCTATCTACTTAATTCAATGATGCTACTATTTCACAAAATGTTATTGGAGTTCCTTTTTTAGAATTTTCTTTCGAACCTGGGGCATTACCTTTTGAATGACTCAGGGGTCAAAGATAAACATTTGCTTTTTAAAGGGTGATCCTGAATTTTGAAAACAGCCAAAAGTTAGTAAAAGTCAGGTCTAGTGAAAAAGATCAAGCCGAGGTCTAAAAAGAGGTGTTATTATGAAGTGGCAGTCCTCAAAGTGTGGTTTTATACCACTATATTTTGGCCTCTTGGAGTCCCCAAAAGGGTCCCAAGGGACCTGTCAGGTTTTTCCCTTTTAGGGGCTCCAAGTGGTTAAAACTATTTTTATAATACTACTAAGACCTTATTTACCTATTAAAATACTCCTCACTTTTCCAATTGCTCATCTTTGAAAGGCTGGATTTTCTTCATATACTTGGACCAAAACAACATATTGCCAACAGATTAAAGTCAGAAGCAGATATGAGAATCCAGTTGTCTTCTACCAAGTCAGACATTAGAGAGATTTATAAAAATATATACTACTACTCTTCTCACAACTTTTTTGGTTTAGAAGTTATTTTTCAAAAAAATTTACTTACATTAATGCATAATGGGTTTATTATTGTTATTCTTAGATGAATTAATCAGTAATATTCCATTATATTTATATCACAACCAATTGATGGGCATCAACTTTGCTTCCAGTTCTTTGCTACCACAAAAAAGTACTGCTATAAATATTTTTGATGTCTATGTAGTCTCTCTTTTTGTCATTGGTTTCCTTGAGGTACATGCCAACCAATGGAGGTGGTTTTGTCCCTGCAACCATAGCATCTAGCACAGTGCCTAGCATATATTATGCATGCTATAAATGCTTATTAAGTTGAATTGATGTACTAAAATTGCAGATGGAGCCAAAGAAGATTGAGAAGATAGGTGAAATTTTGAGAAACCCATAGATTAAGAAGCAAAATGGTACCCTGGAGAGGACGCTAGCCTTAGATTTAAAGGTCTTGGGTTCAAATCTCACTTCTAATACATACTACCTGTGTAGCTTTGGACAACTTAATCTTTCCAGATTCTGGGCAATAATGTAAAATCAGAGGGAGGAGGGTAGACTAGATGGTCTTTGATGTTCTTCCCAGCTTTAGATCTTTATGAACTCTTTGGGCCCTCCCAATGTCCTCATCTGAAAAATGAGAGAGTTAAACCAGATGATCTTTCAGGTTCCTTCCAGCTCTAAATCCTATGATTATATTATATGGACAGAACCATTCTTCAAGGTCCAGTTCAAATTCCCTCTGCTGTATTAAGCTTTTAATCCCTAGGATAATTCTTCCCTCCTTTGAGCTCCTTTTTATCTGTGCTACTTATTGGATACTTATCATAGATGGCCTTGCAGATGTTAGTTAAAATCTCCCTTTCCGTAATGGAATTTCACAGACTGCTTCTGAAAATCACAAATGAGAAACTCTCCGACACTCATCACTCTCACTTGGGTCACTGCCTTAGTCCCTAATTTCCAGAGTCTATTTAATTGAGCGTTAGTGAAATCTCTCTTTTCCATTGGTCGGTGATGGGGTTCTACTTGGTGGGTGTCCATCACACATTCCATTCTGAGTGTGTGCTGAGTTCCCAGCAGAGGCAGTGGAATGGAATGTGAAGCCAACAGCACAGCTCGCCCTGAAACTCCACAAGTCATCTGGCCTCTGCCCATTTGTCTATTTTTGATCATTCTGTTCTCCTCTGCCTGGATGGACATATGCTCTCCCCAACCAGTTTCACTTTGACTCTTCCTTCAAGGCTCAACTCAAGTCCCACACCTTCTCTGTGAGGTTTTCTTGGGTCATCATTATTTTTCCTTCTTTGAATTTTTCTAGCACTTTTCAGCTGCATCATTAAGTTAATTTAATACTTATCATATAACATACTTCTTTCTCTTGTTAACTATCTTGCCATATGTATCCAATCCAATCCAATCCAATCAGCATTTATTCAATGCTTGCTATGTGCAAGAGAATGATGGAGTCAGGAAGACCTTGGTTCAAATTCTTCCATAGACACTTAATAGCAAGCTATGTGACACTGCGCAAGTCACAACCTGAATCTCAGTTTCTTCCTAAGTAGAAGGGGAATAATAATAGCACCTAAACTATACAGTTGTTGTGAAGATCAAATAAAATACTATAAATATTAAGCACTTTGCAAACATTAAAGAGCTATATAAATATTAGCTAATATTATTCCAAAGACAACAATTACGACAATGGCAACATCGACAATGATGAAATGACGACAAGGACAAACCAGTCCCCAACCCCAAGGATCTTCCATCCCACTGGAGGGATACAGATCTCTCTCCAACTAGATTGTCAGCTCCTTGAGGTAGCCTTGCACAGAACAGATACTAAATAAATGTATGTTAAGGCAGTCAGGCAACTTAGAGAACAGATTACTGGATTTGTAGTCAGAAAGATCTGAATTCAAATCCTGCTTCAGACACTAGCAGTGTGATCCTGGGCAAGTCACTTGACTTCCTAGGCTTCAATTTCCTCATCTGTAAAAGGGGAATAAAAATGGTGCTTACCTCATAGAGTTGTTGGTACGATCCAACAAGATAATATTTGTAAAGTGCTTTGTAAACATTAAAATGCTATATAAATGTGAGCTATTATTATTGAGAATAATTTTTTAACTCCAACCTCCTCTCAGGTCAGAGCCTAGATGCAAGACAGAATTTTCATCTTCCACCAACATACGCCAGCACACATACTACTTTTACAAAACAATCCATTTCTAAGTTGAGACTGCCTGCACTCTTAATGACTGTTTTGTCCTAGATTCCTACTGCAAGGAAAGGAAGGATTTATGTCTTTACTTAGGACGCTGAACATTATAATTTTAAAAGCTTGGACCCAGGGTTTCTCTTAGTGGAAACATATTAGATTAGTACCAAGTAACTATATAAAAACAGAGTGGCTTAAATTTAAAATCATATACAAATGAAAGGTAATACATTATTTGTGATCTTACTTATGGTCACCAACAAAACACCTTTTTGGGGACAGTCCAAACAACATAAAACTCACTTTTGCATGGTAACTGGGTTAGTTTTTTACTTTTTGATTATCTTTTTTTTTTTTTTAGGAAATTCAGGCTAGATGTCAGTCACATTTACGATGAAAACACAATCTAGAAGAGACAACATCATGGTACAAAAAGTTTATTTAGTAACAGTTTTGTAAACATTTGAGGTAAATGAACATTGACATCAACTGATTCCTACAGAATTGTATACATGAGGCAAGTCCTTCAAAGGCAGCCCTTTTAGCGATTTACTGCTTGTAAATCCCTCACTGCCCAGAAATCTCTTTGTCATGAGGATCAGTCATGTAGAAGACAAACATCCTTTGGGCCACAAGAAACCTCTGAGTAAGCCAGCACAACCTTTGTAGTGTGGGAGAGACTGTGTAATGAACAGAAATGCTTCTCCTGAGCTTTAAATAATTGTTTATACTTTGTAGTTACATCTTTTTTTCACTCATTTAGATCTTGAGAAAAAAAATCTGTATTGTGTTTTACAAAAATATTTTAGTGCAGTATTCTTCATGAGTATTGGCGGGGGGGGGCAGTTTGGGGAAGAATCTGTGAACTACACTATATGGTAACTGAGCTCTTACTAGACTTGACCCTACTACCACTCATATCCAAACAAATGCAAAAGAACGGAACAAAGGCAAATTTTGATCACTATATTTGGAGAATAGCTTAACATTTTCAAAGATAGGTTGCTTGGCTGCAAATTCGCCCCTGCACATGTCTTAAGCATGTGAAAAAATAACAAAAAGATAAAATTTATGTGAAATTAGCTTTCTTTAGATGGCACTCAGCATACTGGAAGACTTCCTATGTTAAGACGTTCCTTTCTGGGGCATAAATATCTTGTTGGAGTCCTTTAACATTTAGATAAACTAAAATAAGGGTCAGGTATCATGTAGTTCATCTTAATGTGCAATTAGAAAATTCAAAAAACGAATGCAAAAGTTGGAAAACTAAAGTTATAAATACAGCATGTTTCTCATGAAAAATCAGGGTGGGAAATGGGAAAAAGAAGAATATTTTCTATATTCAGTTGTGTTAAGGGATTTGTTAATTAATTTGAAAAATAGTTTTTTCAAATGGATTGTTGGAATTATTTAATTGGCTCTACTCTCAGGTTATGACACAACAAATTATGGGGAAACAGCATAATATCAGCACATTTAATAAGTGACAAATCAGTATTGATTCTCTGATTCTATGTCAAAAAAGTACTTTCCTTTTTCAACACTTTACATAATTTTCAGGATTCAATGCTATAAGAGTTCAAAAACTTATTTTAGCCATTAAGCATGGAAAAAATGATGAATTACACTTAAAAAGTTAAATAATACACAAATCCCAAAGGAACAAGAAAGAAGTGAATGTAAGATTTTGCAAGAAATCCTGCAAAATCAAAATGGAAAGAGAACTTTTGCATTTTGGATCTTTCAAAGGTTGAAAAACTCATATAGCCCTTAAGTAGTTTGCCAGTACAAATTACAGGAGTGGGTTTCT
Organism: Trichosurus vulpecula; assembly: GCF_011100635.1. NCBI lineage: Eukaryota > Metazoa > Chordata > Mammalia > Diprotodontia > Phalangeridae > Trichosurus > Trichosurus vulpecula. The sequence continues at coordinate 179,036,672 of NC_050574.1, forward strand.
GATCCACTGAGAAAAGAGAATATAAATATTTCATACTTCTGATTAAAAGTACAAAGTACATTTGATAAATCATTTTTATAGTTTTTGGACAACTTTAGTGAAATGGGAAAAACCACACCCCAAATCTCCCAATTAAATAATAAATTGTATTGATAAATATCAGTACACTATTTAAATGAGTGTGAAAAATATAGGATGAAATGTGTCTTGTCCATAATGTGTAACTGTCTAATTTTTCATTGCACATTTTAATACTTAAAATAATTTATTAAAAGAGAGCAACCTTCCACACCACTCATCTACCCCCAGGGGGCAGAGAAGCCTGACCTTTTGGTTTCAAAAACACTAATACCTCAAACAGCAGTATAACTCAAGTAAGAAATGTCATTTTTCACTTTTAAAAAGAACTGTGACCAGTAAATTCACCTGTAAACTAACAAGTATCTCCTTCCACAGATGCTGTTCTACCTCACAAAATTTCATTACTTCTTGGTTCCTTAATTGTTTCTAATACTACTGAAGGAAGCAAATTTAATCCAATTTACATTTAAAACAGGTATTTCACACAAATCCCTTCAAACAAACTAAATCTCTGCCCATGTAATAGGGAGAAGAGGCTCAAGCTATTCTAAATGCAATTGTATCATAAAGGGATAACCATACACGTTATCCATTATGCATAAAGTTAAATTTTCAAAAATTTAAAAATTAAAACTATAATCAATCCTCCCCCTCCCTCAACTCAAAATCAAATGGTGGGAAACCAAGAAGTTTAAAATTTGTTAGAGGTGTGGTCACGGTAGAAGTTCCTGAGGCATGTGTTCAAACACAGCCTTGTGAGTTGTAGCTTTGATTTTGGCATACGGACTACAACCTTTTCTAAAATTAGATGCTTTTAAAATGGAGATGGTCCAAGGGCATACATCTACACTGAGAAGTTGGTCTCTTTTTCTAAGATTAGATGATCCATAATGGAATAAATCTTCTACTATCCTACTGGAACTCCCCATAAGACTGAGGGTACCATTTAAGTTAGGAGTGGGGAAAGGCCTTTTCAGTAGTTTACAAAGTCATAACTACTTTTGCTCATTATCAGATTTTAAAATATATTAGAAAGGTGCTTTGGGAAGCATGGCCTCAAATAAATCAAATCAATATAAGTTAATTTCCTGAATTTAAAAAGCAATGAATTCCATAAGCGGTCAGACAGACAATATAGTTAAGGCAGGGTATGTGGTGGTGATGATATGAAAGCTGAAAAAAAGTCAGTCCTAATCCATGGAAACTAGAAGTGGAAAATTTGATAGGATCAGGCCTAATGTCGTTACTTTTCATCAGTTAATTCATTGGCTCATAGAGGACTGTACCACTCTACAGCTTGAAAGTTTATTATACCAATGGCTTTGCTTAATTCATGAAAAAAACAATGAATTAAAAGTTATTTTTAGTAAAGAGTTATGTGGAATGAAAAATTGGGCCAATTTTCATCCACAAATAATATCCCGGTCAGTAGAGATTCCTTTGATGTATAAGAAAATAAAACTGTTATGTTTATACTTATACTCAAGTTAGGAAGTTGAATGTGTTGTATTTTTATTTTTACTTTAAGAAGCAATAAAAGCTAAGAATCTCATGGGTGTTTTGTTCTGTACTTTTAAAAATTGTAGGTCATTAATTCATCTGAACTAGTCTGGCGACTATGGTTAAGTTTCAATTTTCTATTCAAAATTTTTAACAAGTTCAAAAGTTTGAAATGCTTAACTGTTTTTTTTTCATCTTCCCTAATAACAGTCAGTAGACTGATGAAGTTGCAGACTTCCTTTAAAAAGAAAAGGCCAAATCTTTAACTACATGTAACAGGGCCAGTTTAATACTAGCTGGATTATCATAATTTCTAATACTACTAAGTTTCTTTTTTTTCAAAAAGATTGAAAGTTGAACAATTAATGTCACACTTGTCCTTTAAGATTCAAGTCTAAAATGGGTCATTGAAAAAGGGAAATTCTTGCATTCCAGCCACACTTTTACTTCAGTTTTCCCATTGTGTAAAAGCACCTGATCTGTAGCACACACCTGGAATTATGACTCTTACCCCTGGAGAATCAATATACTTTGCATTATATTATAACACAAGTTGTGAGAGTTTCCTGTGCCTCACTGTGCAGGTTCAGAAGTGCAAATGCCTCTGGTTGTTTCTAAAAAAACCAAAAAAAAAAAAGAAACCTATTTGTATGCCACTTAAATATTTTTTAGACCAGGTCAGATATAGTCACTCAAAAGCAAATGCACTCATAGGTTAAGAGCAAGGATGGAGTTGAATATGTCCACTGACTCACTACACTAACCAGAGAGTTTTTGTCCAGTTTAGGAATACATGGCCATTTGGGTGGGATCTCAGCTAGATGATAGTGTACTGGGTCTGGAGTCAGGAAGACCTGATTTCAAAAGTGATCTCAGACACTTCCTAGCTGTGTGACGCTGGGCAAGTCACTTAACCTGTTTGCCTCAAAGTTTCTTCAACTGTAAAATGAGGACAGTAGCACCTACCTCTCAGAGTTATTGTGAGGATCAAATGAGATAACATTTGCCCAACACTTAGCACAGTGGCTGGCACAGAGTAGGCACTATATAAATGCTTAGAAATAAGAGGGATCTGTAGGCAGTGCACAAAATAATTTGTAAATTCTGCTCAGGTTGCAAGGCCAGTGCCTGCTGGGATTGGACACCTTTGCGACTAACAATCAGATCTCATTTTGATTACTTTCATTCTATCAGAAAATGTTGCCTTTATGTCCACTACAACTCACAGTGTGTTAAGAACAGCAGGTATTAACATAAGGAAACCTAGTCTCCTCTTCTTGATCTTACTCCTCCTCCTCCTCATAGGACCTGTCTTTCTTCTGGTTCTTGCTGATTCAACTGTGTATTTTATTTTTTTAAAAAATTTTTTTTCTAGAAGAAAGGTTACTTTAAAACTCTCTTCAGAGATGAGTGTGGAGAGAGAGACTATGTTAGACGGCTAAGTCATCCGATCGGGCTCTCCCGCTGCTGGACTTACTAGCCTTGCTTAACCGTCTCGTATCAATGAGAAGCAGTGGGGGTGCATGCATCTCAACTGTGGTGGTACCTGGCTGTTTCTCCCCATCAGAGTTTACCTCTGATTTAGCAGCCCCCAAGCTGCTGTTACTCCCATTAATCAACAGCAGGGGCATTTTACTTCCTCCCCCACTGTCTGCTCGTTCTTGGAGCAGTTGCCGAACACTGCTTGGAGTGGTGGGAGTGCCAGGGGTGGTGTCGGGTGGGGATGACTTCTTTTCAAAAGTCTGTTGCTCTGCCTCCTGGTTGGCCCAGTTCTGCTCAGTCATTAAGATGTGGTGGTGGTTGCCACCGTAATACTTGGCCGGGGCTGCCTTTCTGTGCTCCTCGGGAAGGGTTACCATTCTGAATTCTGTGGGTTGTGGAGGAGCCCCAGGATAACCTGGAGTGGTTGCCTGTCCTAGGGAAGAGGCAGACTGAGTATAGTAAGGTGGGAATCCAACAGTAGGTGGGGCAGAATGGGAGGAAAGCAGAAGTGGGCCAATGCTGCTACATTTTGAGGGAAGAACTTTGGCTTCGGGAGAATCTGGGCTATAATGGTTGGTCATACCCTGTTTAAGCTTTTTCCAGCCCAGGTGATAGATTTCCAGCATGTTGAGCAAGAGAGACACACAAGCCACCACTAACATGAAAATAATGAATATGGTCTTTTCTGTGGGCCTGGAGATAAAGCAGTCCACAGTGTTGGGGCAGGGCCATCTGTCACAACGGTACAGTGGCTTCAACTCAAAACCATACAGGAAATACTGCCCCACAATGAAGCCCACTTCAAACAAAGTCTTGAAGATAATGTTAAAGACATAGGTGCGTAGTAGGGCACCAGCTATCCGGACTTTGCCTCGATCATCTCGTATTGGAGGCTTCTCTTTCTTTTCCATCCTGGTACCCTCCTTTCTGGTAAGGGGTTCTCTATGGTTGCTGGGACCACTGAGTTCCCCTACTCCCTGGTGGAGGTTGTCTTTCTTAAGCTGTTCTCCCTCTTTTTCCTTCTTTTTTTCCTCCATGCGTACGATGTGCAGCACATGGCCCAGATAAATGAGGGTGGGTGTAGAGACGAATATGATCTGCAAGACCCAGAAGCGAATATGAGAAATGGGAAAGGCCTTGTCATAGCAGACATTTTCACAACCTGGCTGTTGAGTGTTACATGTAAAGTCTGACTGTTCATCTCCCCAGACTTCTTCTGCAGCTGCACCCAGCACCAGGATTCTGAAGATGAACAGAACTGTCAGCCAAACTTTGCCAATTACGGTAGAGTGTTCTTGCGCGTTCTCTAATAGTCTCCCCAGAAAGCTCCAGTCACCCATTGCTTCAGATTCCTAACCTATAATGGGAACATCAACATTGTTGTTAATAAATAAATTCTCATTAAATGAATTATACATGTCGCATAGCAAAATACATATGTAAAGTACCTATTGAGTCACTGACTGGAACCACGGGTGAGGCTTCTGTGCGTTTTGTTTTAGAGATATGTGATTCCAAATTTCTAAACCCTGTACATTAAGTGCTATAGTAGCTTCTACATGACTGCACTCATTCATTGTCTTATACTACACTATGCAAGACTGAACTAAAAAAACAGATGTAAAGGTCAATGCAAACTTTAAAATTGTTATGTAAATGTAAGTTGCTACCACATGTAAAGAGATTCTAAGTTAAGTGAAAATGTTCCATGGGGGAAGTTACAGCATAGCTCATAGAATCTAAGTGCTGGAAAAGACACTGAACATGATATAGCACAATGGAATAGACATTTCTGTTCTATTATGGGCAGGGCTGGGCTTCATTTTTTGTTTTCAGACCCCCAGCACCTAGCACAGTGCTTAGTATATAGCAGAGGAGATGCTTAACAACTGCCTGATGAATTGAACTGATGCATAAAAAAAGGCCCAAGAGAACTGTGACCTAATTCAGCTCATGTGACTAATCCAGTCATCCTGACCTGGAGGTAAAACTCTTCTCTTTCACATTGCTTCCAGTTGTGTGAGAATATTTTAAATCATTTCTCACTTTTACCAGAACAAAAACCATCAGTTTCAGGTCCCCTGGTAAACCTGAAGACAATTTTGATTGCTTTTTTTTTTTTGGCAATCATAGTTGCATATTTTAATAAAATGAATGAGAAATATTTTAACACTTATTGGCTTAGCAATTTCTTACAATAAAAAGCACCTATTTCTTTCCCTTGGGGAGAAAAAAGCTGCTAAATTTCTAATTTTTTGCATTGATAACATTTTTAATACCCATTCAACTAAATAAAATTTATTAATCATCTAGTTTATGCAGGGCACAAAATTCCTCAAAAAACAAGCTCTGGTATTTTCTACCATATAAGAGAACTTTAAGTACAGTTTTAGCCACAGACAATTTCTGTCATTCAAGAAGGACCAACCTCGTTAGGTATGGAGATGTTCATTACTAGTTGGCCAGTGACATCTTCACAAAACAAAGAAAAATTTAAATTTAAATTAAATTTTAAATGATCCTCAGTCCTCTGTTGTACCTTCTGCTTTTGCGGTGACAATGTCAGACTATTGGGAAAATGGCAAAAAGTGTTAAGGAATGCTTGTTTATACACATAAATATATGTTATATATATATACATATATACATATATTTATATATATGCTTACATACATTCTGTATATATGTGTATATATATAAGTATGTGTATATATGTATACACACATACATACACTTGTTTATATATCCAAACCCTTATCAGAGGAATTTGATACAAAGATTTTTAATAGTAAATTACAAAGTATCTATCTGTTTATCTATCTATCCTTGTATATGCATACCCCAATAGATAAATATAGGATATGAACAAACAGTTCTCCAAAGGGGAATTGAAAACTGTTAACAACCACATCAAAGAATGCTCCAAATCACTAAAAACAAGGAAACTGCAAAACAAAACCCCGAGATTTTGCCTCACGCTTGCAAACTGGCAAAGATGCCAAAAGATGTGAATAGTCATTGTTGGAGAGAGGTTGTGGGAAGATAGGCACACTAATGCATTATTAATGGAGATGGGAATTGTATGGTCATTTTGGAAAGCAATTTGGAATCATGCAAATAATGGAAAAATGTCTATACTTTTTGACCCAGAGTTTCCACTACTAGGCATATACCTCAAGGAGGCCACTGAAGAGAAGAAAGTCTCCCTATACACCAAAATATTTATAGCAACACATTTTGTGAAGTAGAGAACTAGAAACAAAGTAGATGCCGATTGATTGAGTAGTGGCTAAACAAATCGTGTCACATGAATGTAATGAAATATTACTGGGCTGTAAGAAATGACGAATATGATGAATACAGAGAAGCATGCATAGATCCACATGAACTGATGTAGCATAAAGTAAGTAGAGCAATATATATATATACATGTATGTATATATACACACACATATACACAATAACTAAATGTAAAAGAAAAGAACTACACACACACACACACACACACACACAAATCAAAAGTGAATGCTACAAAATTATAAAGAACAAGTATGGCTGGCTAAAAGAATTGCCATTAGATTAGACTACTAGAGGATGCTCCCAGCCCACCACTTAGCAGAGGTAGGAGGTCCACAAGTGTTGCACATTGTACATATTTTTAGACTTTTTTGATACATTCATCAGTTATGTTGATTCTTTCCTCTTTTTAATTTTTTTTCACTTAAAAATACTTTTTGTTATATTGGGTAGCTCTCTGGAACGGGGTGGAGAGGAGGGATACTAGAGGAAATCATGGTGACATAAAAAAGCTTTAAAAATCAATAAAAAACTCATTTTAAAATAATAAGTGAAACCAGGAGACTAAAGGAAATGGAAAGATGTTTCTTAGATTCTCCTTGGAAAGTCAAAGAAAGATGGTTGGAAGAGTTGGTTTCATGATGCATCAAAAGACAACAACAACATGTTGTCATAGGATACTTTGCTAGCTTGCATTTTAATACTTAGGATGAGCTTAGGGATAGGGCCTGGGAGGCAGCGTTGTAAAATGAATAGAGTGCTTATCTAAAAACTCAGAAGACCTGGTTCATCTCTCACTTCAGACACATCCTGGCTGTGTGACCCTGGACAAGTCATTTAACCTCTCACTGCTCTAGGTAACTATCTCAAATTATATCATGTGGAGAAGGTGCCAACTTGCATTATTTTTAATACTATTTTATTCCCCCCCCATTACATGTTAAAATAATTTTTTTTAACATTTTAAAAAAAGTTCTGAGTTTCAAATTCTAACCCTCTCTCTCCCTTCCCTGAAACGGTAAGCAATCCAAAACAGTTTATACATGGTCAATTATGTAAAACATTTCCATATTAGTAATTTTGTACAAGAAGACTCAAATTTAAAAAAAAGAAAGAAAGTGAAAAATAGCATGCTTCAGTCTGTATAAAAACAGTACCAGTTCTTTCTCTGGAGGTGGTCAGCATGCTTCACCATGAGTCCTTTGGAATTGTCTTAGGTTGTATTGCTGAGAACAGCGAAGTCATTCACAGATGATCATTGTTACGATATTGTTATTACTGTCTACAACATTCTCCTGGTTCTGTTCACTTCACTTGGCATCAGTTCATGTAAGTCTTTCCAGGTTTTTCTGAAGTCATCCTGATGTGCATTGTTTTTTTTTTAAATTAATTAATGTTTAAGTTTTTTTAAACTTTTATAAGATTTTTGAGTTCAAAAATTTCCCCTTCTCCTCCACCTTCCTCAAGACAGCATGCAATTTGATATAGTCTATACATGTATGATCATATTTCCACATTAGTCACGTTGTGAAAGAAGAATCAAAACAAAAGAGAAAAACCACGAGAAAGAAAAAAACAAAAATAGTATGTTTCGATCTGTATTCTGACTCCATAGTTCTTTCTCTGGATATGGATAGCATTTTCCATCATGAGTCTAGAAAGTAACTCACAGGTCACCTAGATCAATCACCTCATTTTACACCTGAAGAAATTGAGGCCCAGGGAAGTTAAGTTACTTGCCTGAGGTAACACAGGTAATAAACATCAGAGGCCAGATATGAACTCAGGTCCCCTGACTCCAGAGCCAGTGTATTTAACCAATGAAGATGTCAAACTCAATTAGAAATAAGGGCCCCTAATTCATACATAATGATCCCTAAGGCTGCATGTTGACTTAGTTTTAAGATAAAATATTATCTGTGTTTTATCGTATATATTTTATTCAGTATTTCCCAATTACATTTTAATCTGGTTCAGGCAAGGCATTTCTACTATTAAGACTATATCATTACCATCACATAATTTACTAGGAGGTGTAGAGAATACACAATGATTCCTCTGTACTTGTTACTTATTGACTCTTTTAAAAAGCTTTTGATTTGGTAATAGCCAGAGCAAAATACTCCTTAAAAGTTCTCTACCAACAATTGGTCTCCCATGCATAAAATCCTGCAAGGATCTTGCCTGTGTAGATAGTTGCTGCACTAATAGAGATTGCAGACTCTCTTGGGTCAGTTTTTGGGGCAAAATCTGACAAAAATTACTGGGAAAACTAGAAAGCAGTTTGGCAGAAACTAGGCAGAGATCAACATCTCACATTGTATTCCAATTTGAAGTCAAAATGGGTACATTATTTAGATGCAAAGAGTGATATCATAAGTCAGTTAAGGGAGCATGGAAAATGTACCTCTCAAATCTATGCGTAAGGGAAGAATTTATGACCACACAAGAGACAGAAAGGATCACAGAAAGTGAAATGGATAATTTTGAATGCTGTTGTTATTTTTTGTCTTTCGTTCCTAAAAGGACTAATGACATCACGAAGGTGATGTCTTGACTTGCCCATGAATTGGATTTAAGTAAGGCAGAGCTGTGCAAAGTCGTTAACCTCACTTTCTCTTCCAGGGTTACCAGAGTCCGGTGGCAAGATAAAAGTCAAGACAACTGGTGATGGATAAGGATGCAGTGAGTGACCTTGACCTTTCTAAATTAGGGCCCTTTCCAGGTCTCAGTTTGTCTGAGGCAATGCCCATTCAACGACTAAGGACTAGGTAAGAACTGAGACAAAAGATGGCCTAGTTTGCCATCATAAAGGTATCAATCTATAAAGGGAAGACTCTCAGATTTTCTGACTAGAACAGAAAACAATTGCTATTTACACCCATTCTAGGCCATTAAAACCTAAACAATGAGCCGCTGAGGCTTGGGCTGGGGACTATTGCTGACCATTTAATAAAAGCCAGAGTGATTTACGTTTGAAGGCATAGTTTTCATTATGATGTACCCAACAAGGCATCATCTAACCTTTAAAGGTTTGAAATCTCCTAGTGGAAAAACCTACTACCCCAGGAGGCAGTTCATTCTACTTCAGCACATATTCAATTATTAGGAAAGTTTTCCCTAATGTCAAGCCTATACCTGCTTCTCTGTAACATATCTATTGTTCCTGGCTCTGCCCTATGGGGACAAACAGAAAAAGTCAAATTCCTCTTCCATATAAGATGTATTTATATATTTGAAGGCATGTCTTATGTTCTCCCTGACCCCCGCCCCAAGCCAGGTCTTCTCTTCTCTAGGTGAAACACTCCCAGTTTCTTTAATTGATTCTCATTTGGCATAAGCTTGAGGACCATCACCATCCTGGATGCTCTCTTCCGAATGTTCTTCAATTTATCAATTTCTTTCCTCAAATTTGATGCTCAGAACTGAACACATTACTCCAGATATGATCTAATCAATATAGAATACAGTAGGACTATAAGATTCGTAGTTCTTGAAACACAGGGGTGGAGCCAAGATGGTGGCTGGAAAGCAGGGACTAGTGTGAGCTCCCTGCTGAGTCCCTCCAAAAACCTATAAAAAATGACTCTGAACCAATTCTGGAACTGCAGAACCCACAAAACAGCAGAGGGAAGCAGGGCTCCAGCCCAAGACAGCCTGGATGGTCTCTGGGGGAGGTCTACCACACATGGAGCTGGAAGCAGAGCGGAGCAGAGCCCAGCATGAGCGGTGCAGGCCAACCAGACCAGGAGCCGTGCGGAGTGTGCCCTAGCACCCTGAATCAGTGAGCTGCATCAGTTACCAGACTTCTCAACCCACAAACACCAAAGACAACAGAGAAGGTTAGTGGGAAAAGCTGTGGGAGTGGAAGGAGTTCCTGGTTCGGCCACCGCCCCCGGGGCAGCGGAGGTGGGGCAGCTACAGCTGCAGTTGCTTCCGGCCCCAGGCCCACCTGGTGGGAGGAATTAAGTGGCCAATCAGAGCAGGAGTGCACAGCCTGCTGAAGATCTAAGTCCAGTCCGGGTTGGGGGTTCTTGGGGAAGGAGGAATGCTGGTGTGACAGAGCTGGCGCATCCCCCCAGGTGTGGAACATAGTTCTCTAAACTCTACAAGTAGTCATACCCCACTGAAAAACTCAAGGGTCAAGTTAGTTGGCTGGGAATATGGCCAGGCAGCAAAAATGCACCCAGATTCAGTCTCAGGCTTTGGATTCTTTCTTTGGTGACAAAGAAGACCAAAACATACAGACAGAAGAAGTTAACAAAGTCAAAGAGCCTACAACAAAGGCCTCCAAGAAAAACATGAACTGGTCCCAGGCCATGGAAGAGCTCAAAAAGGATTTGGGAAAGTAATTTAGAGAAGTAGAGGAAAAATTGGGAAGAGAAATGAGAAGCATGCGAGAAAACCATGAAAAACAAGTCAATGACTTGCTAAAGGAGACCCAAAAAAATACTGAAAAATATACTGAAGAAAACAACACCTTAACAAATAGACTACCTCAAATGGCAAAAGAGCTCCAAAAAGCCAATGAGGAGAAGAATGCCTTGAAAGGCAGAATTAGCCAAATGGAAAAGGAGGTCCAAAAGACCACTGAAGAAAATACTACCTTAAAAGTTAGATTGGAGCAAGTGGAAGCTAGTGAATTTATGAGAAATCAAGATATTATAAAACAGAACCAAAGGAATGAAAAAATGGAAGACAATGTGAAATATCTCCTTGGAAAAACCACTGACCTGGAGAATAGATCCAGGAGAGATAATTTAAAAATTATTGGACTACCTGAAAGCCATGATCAAAAAAAGAGCCTAGATATCATCTTTCAAGAAATTACCAAGGAGAACTGCCCTGATATTCTAGAGCCAGAGGGCAAAATAGAAATTGAAAGAATCCATTGATCGCCCCCTCAAATAGATCCCAAAAAGAAATCTCCTAGGAATATTGTCGCCAAATTCCAGAGCTCCCAGATCAAGGAGAAAATACTGCAAGCAGCCAGAAATAAACAATTTGAGTATTGTGGAAACATAATTAGAATAACTCATGATCTGGCAGCTTCTACATTAAGAGATCAAAGGGCTTGGAATATGATATTCCAGAGGTCAATGGAGCTAGGATTAAAACCAAGAATCACCTACCCAGCAAAACTGAGTATCATGCTCCAAGGCAAAATATGGATTTTCAATAAAATAGAGGACTTTCAAGCTTTCTCAATGAAAAGACCAGAGCTGAATACAAAATTTGACTTTCAAACACAAGAATCAAGAGAAGCATGAAAAGGTAGTCAAGAAAAAGAACAAGAAAAAGAAATTGCAAGGGACTTACTAAAGTTGAACTGTTTTGTTTACATTCCTACATGGAAAGATGACGTGTATGATTCATAAGACCTCAGTATTAGGGTAGCTGAAGGGAATATGCATATATATATATGTTTATGTATATATAAATATATATAAGTGAATGTGTATGTATGTACATACGTATGTGTGTGTATATATATATATATAGGGACAGAGAGAGAGAGAGCGGGCACAGGGTAAGCTGAAGATGAGGGGAAGATATCTAAAAGAAATAAAATCAAATTAAGGGACGAGAGAGGAATATATTGAGAGAGGGAGATAGGGAGAGATAGAATGGGGTGGATTATCTCGCATAAAAGTGACAAGAGGAAGCAGTTCTGTGGGAGGAGGGGATAAGGCAGGTGAGGGGGGAATGAGTGAATCTTGCTCTCATCAGATTTGGCCTGAGGAGGGATTACCATACATACTCAATTGAGTATCTTACCCCACAGGAAAGAAGAGGGAAGAAGATATAAAAAAGGGGGGGGATGATGGAGGGGAGGGCAGATGGGGGTGGAGGTAATCAAAAACAAACACTTTCAAAAGGGGACAGGGTCAAGGGAGAAAATTCAATAAAGGGGGATGGGTTGGGAAGGAGGAAAATATAGTTAGTCTTTCACAACATGAGTACTGTGGAAGGGTTATACATAATGATACACATGTGGCCTATGTTGAATTGCTTAACTTCTTAGGGAGGGTGGGTGGGAAGGGAAGAGGGGAGAGAATTTGGAACTCAAAGTTTTAAAAACAGATGTTCAAAAACAACAACAAAAAAGGTTTTTGCATGCAACTAGAAAATAAGATACACAGGCAATGGGGTGTAGAAATTTATCTTGCCCTACAAGAAACGAAGGGAAAAAGGGGATGGGAGGGGAGTGGGGTGACAGAAGGGAAGGCTGACGGGAACAGGGTAACCAGAATATACGCCATCTTGGAGTGGGGGGAGGGTAGAAATGGGGAGAAAATTTGTAATTCAAACTCTTGTGAAAATCAATGCTGAAAACTAAATATATTAAATAAATAAATTTAAAAAAAGATTCGTAGTTCTTGACAGTATACATTCACTGAATCTTAAGCTTGCATTAGGTCACTGCCAAATAATCCTCTTGATTCATACTGAGCTAACAGTTCATTAAAATTCTATGATGTTTTTAGATGAACTCTTATCCAGCCCTGCCTTATGCTTGTTAATTTGACTTTTCTGAACCCATTGTAAGACTTTAAGTTTATTCCTATTACATTTCATCATATTAGATTTAGTCCAGCATTCTAGTCCAGTGAATTCTTGTTGGATCCTGTCAATTAATGACAGCTATCCTCTCTGCAAATATGATGAGCATGCCATCATTTACACTGCTTCTCCTACACAATTCTGCATTAGTAAAGTTTCAGTTTAGTCACCCTCGTGATGTACCTTCTCAATGTCCTTTGAGTAACCTGCAAATTACATTCTTCAGAGACTGTGATATTTCATGACACAGTCACATAGTTTTATAGGAAGAATGTTGTTAAAAAGATGGACTTCCATTTCAGGAAAATTTTGGGATACTGGGAACACTGCAAAAATTGGCAATGCAGCCTATCACCTCCTATTCAATTCTAGATTTAGTTCACTGTCCTTTGATGATGTCTGTTCAAGATATATGTACTAATGGAGCAACTCTATAACTGTATATATCATAGTTTGCATGACAGATATCCTTTCTCCTTTTAGTTTTCCCATGTGGGTGGTTAGGTTGAACTCTTTTGAGTGGCTCTTATTTAGGACACTCTGCAATATTACAAGGCTTGATGCAATTATGAACAATATCATCTACAAACAGGAACTCCTGACCTCATGACATATAGGGAATCTCTCCTCCATTTGGGTTATATACCAGACATCCTCTATGATAGAGGCAAACACCTTGAGTGAATTTTCTTCTTTCTCTTTTACACTTTATTGTATTAATAACCAGAAGGTCAAACAAAATTCTCTCTGTTGTTATATACCTGTTGTTTCAAAAGTCCACTAAGCTATTAAAGTTAGAAATTACACTTAAGAGTTTTGGGTCACTCTGTATATTTCAATGAATCTGATATGATTTTGAAAAAGGCATGGCCAACCCCTTGTTGGAGGACAGCCTTCAAAGTAGAATTTTGTTCTATCAAAGAACAAACTTTTTTTAATCAACAAAAACTTGTGTACTTTTTAGTCAATTTTTTGACTATAAAGAAATGCTCTTTAGTAGAATATCTTTGTGAAAGGCTGCTCATTTCCATATCATATCTTCACTATGAATGGCCTTGATGCAGATACTGATTATTCTCATAAACATTTTGTAGAAATGGGAAAATAAGTATAAGGATGGGTAGTTATTGACATTTTCTTGGTTACTTTCTTCCCTTCTCCCCTCTAAACTTTTGGTATCTTTCTCTCTTTCAGGTATCTTAAGGAGTAATTCCTCAAAGTCTTCAACATGGTATCACCTCCAACACAGATCTTTTGTATTCTTGGTCTAATCCAGTTGCTCTTTCCATCTTTTCTTCCCATATTTTCTTTAGTCATTTCTAATTCTAACATGGTAATCTAGAACTGTGATGTTAGAGTTATGCATGGTGGCTCTACTATCATTGATGAATAAAACAGTTTGCTATAAAAATCTTTACAGATCTTTTCTATTTTTCATCTTTTTTTGTTCTCCTTACAGTTTCCTCCTTAAATGTTCTTGATATGATCTACTTTAGATCTCTAAAAATTTTGTAAATTTGATTTTCCCTCTGCTTCTCATTGTTTTATGAGGTGATATTCTTTATAATCTTCCGAAATCCTTTTCTGTAAGATTTTACAAATGAATTTATATTTTAAACTGGTGTTTGTCTTGGCTATCAGTACCTCTACTTGGCAAGCAGGTAAAGTGTTTTCTGGCTAAGATGATTTCTACACTTTTGAGGTCTCATTGTGATTAGTAATCTGCATGGGTTAAACTTTCTTAAGAAATGGTGACAGTCAATGTCTATGTCTGTTCTTTTATCAAAGAGCTTAGTTAAATGGGTCAATATATTTTGGTATTTTTATTCTTTAATTCATCATTAATTTTAATATTTGTTCTAAAAAGCTGGTGATAAGTACACAAAGATTCAGAAATGACTCCCACATTGGCAATAGTTCCTGTCTGTTAAAATATATTCAATTTCATTTTTGTGATGTTATTTGGTATTTGCTATATCCAGTAGCTTCTGATTTACTTCTTGAAGGAAGTATTCATGATTGTATGAAGCTTCAGAGTGGTCTACAAGCCTTGGACCTCCCTCTCTCCCTCTCTCTCTCTCTCTTTTTCTCTCCTCCTGAATCATGATTTCCAACATAAATTTTGCTGTGTTCTCCACACTTATCTTTGCAATGAAATCACCACTTATTAAAGGGTGTGCTCATTTACTTTGGAGTATCTTAAAGTTTTTTGTAGAACTTCCCTG
This sequence comes from Trichosurus vulpecula, assembly GCF_011100635.1. NCBI lineage: Eukaryota > Metazoa > Chordata > Mammalia > Diprotodontia > Phalangeridae > Trichosurus > Trichosurus vulpecula. The sequence goes on from NC_050574.1 coordinate 179,051,821, forward strand.
CAACAGATGTTGACACATAAGCTGCAAAGCTGCAAGTATCCTGCTGATTTTTTTTTGGCAAAAGTTTTATTATGAGTACTGCAACATGAAATGAATAAATAGTCCATCATTTGATATTTCTTCTTGCCTTTTCATGCACAATAATTTCTGTTCATTTATTTTGCCTGTCCAAAGAGAACCTACGAACCTCCTTTCTACATAGCTGCAACTTTTTTTTTTGTAATTTCGTTTGGTATATACAGAAATTGTCAAGATTAGTATGATTTAGTTCCTGTAGTATATGTCCAATCACTAGTCACTGGATATATGTCCAATCACTAGTCACTGGATAAGGCTCTCTCATATCTAAAATATTATAAACTAAATTTAATAATTACAGCTTAAAAACTATGTAATTTTTAGCACCCTTTACTCCACTTTCCAGCACTCTAGTTCTTTGTCAAAGCAAAAGCGGTTAGTCAAGAATGACTTGTATTGATGGACCCACCCTGTCCCACTGTGATCACCACCTTTTCTCAATGTGCACTAACCATCATTTTAATAAAATATTGTAGCATTTCACCAAGATTTGAAATAATTTTCACTGACCTATGGTTTACACACCCTACTCTCTTCCCTTTTTTTGAAAGTTGAGACAAATATGCTCTTCTCAAATCCTGCGGCACCACTTCCACTCTACAGGATCTTTCAGAGATCTCTGACAGTGGCTCAACATTCAACCTTTACTTTTTTAGTACATTGGGATGGTTAGTCTGAGTCTCATGACTTAGTTTCATCAAGGACAGCAAGATATTCTCTCGTTATCTCCCTTATCTGGAGTTATAATTTCGTGTTATGCATTTTTTATCAGTTCTATTCAGTTTCAAAAATCATTCCTCTTGGCAAAGAAAAGAGAGCATAGTAAGGGATGAGCATCTTCACCTTCTTTACATTAGCCATTATCAGTAACTGTTCAGTCCATTGCACATGGCAGTCCTTTATCCTTTTTGGTCATCTTCTTTCACCTGATATTGTTAACAAATGAATTTGTTGTTGTTGTTGTTAGCGTTCATTGCCAGCTCAAATGGAACAGGGACTCTTTATTGACTCTAAGCCTCCTTATATGCTCCTATTTATGGATAATATTGGGACACCTGCATCAAGTCCTGGAAAACTGTAGAGCCCTCTAAAGGAGATCGACAAAAACTCATAAGAATTCTGCCTAACAATCCACAAAGGAAAAACTAAGTGGATGAATAATGCATATTGTCCAGACTATGATATTCATTGGAACTGTCAGACTATGGAGCTGGTCCAACAGCTATCTTGGACAGACACTTAACATGGACAATGAGTTGATTCCACAATTAGATAGAAGGAAGAAAGTATTATTGACTACATAAAAGAAATTGTACAACGTTTTAAATTACAGTTTCTCCCTGAAACAAAATATTTCAAGCCTCTTCAAGGTTCTGCTCTGCCTACTCTCTCAGCTAAAAACTGTCTCATATTAAGAGAGAGAGAGAGAAAGAAGGGGTGGGGGGAGGGGGGAGACAGAGAGAGAGAGAGAGAGACAGAGAGAGACAGAGACAGAGACAGAGAGATAGATAGAGAGAGACTTTATACCAAGAGCTCCTTCTTTTCCCTTTCTCCTCATCTTATGTTCCTCTGACATCATCTCCCATTATCTCCTCTATTAACTCCTCCTTCATTACAGCCAGTTAGGAAACGGTCCTTCTTGTCTAGGACAAACTCCCTATATCCATACTTGATCCCATCTCCTCCAGTCTTATCTAATAGACTTCCATCTTTCCTTCCCCCACCTTCTTTTCCCCCTAAACTGCATCAACCATGCTCTTTTAATCTTAAATCTTTCCTTATCTACTGGCTCCTTCCCTGCAACATACAGCCATGTCTTTGAGGATATCTTTCATATTCTCAAAAAACCCTTATTTGATCCTATCATTTCTGCTACTTATAATTCTATACTTATTCTTCCTTTCTCTGCTAAACTCCTTGAAAAAGTCATCTATGCTCAATGCCTTTCCTTCCTCTCTTCTCACTCTTTTAAACCCATTATAATCTGATTTCTGATCTCATCATTCAACTGAAACTGCCCTTTCCAAAATTACCAATGATCTCTTAATTGTCAAATCTGATGACCTTTTTCTCAGTTCTCTTCCTTCTTTTTATCTTTGTCAAAATTTGTTATTGTTGATCAATTTCCCCTAATGGATATTCTCTATCCCTATGGTTTTTGTGACATTGCTTTCCCCCTGTGTCTGAATGCTCTTTCTCTGTTTCCTTTGTTGAATCTTTATCCTTGTCATGCCTCCTAAAGTTGTGTTTGTCAAGGCTCTATCGTGGGCTCCTTTCTCTTTTTTCTCTCTACTACCTTCTCCACTGGTGATCTCATCCACTCCCATGGACTGACTTAGCTCTATGAGAGTGACTCCCACATCTACATATCCATTCCTAGTCTCTCTTCTGAGTTCTTATCCCATATTTCCAACTGCCTATTATACTTTTCAAACTGGATTATTATAAAGGTATATCAAACTCAACATGTTCCAAACGGAATCCATTATCTCTCCCCATCGACTCACCCTTCCTTCTTCCAAATTTCCCTATCACTGTTGAGGATACCATTGTCTTCTCAGTCTTCTAGGTTTGTAACCTCAGCATTCTCCTTGACTTTTCATGCTCATTCACTCCACATATCCAGTCAGTTGCTAAATCTTGCCATATATATTTGTTCATATAGCCATTACCCTAGTTCAAGCCTTCATCACCTTTTGTCAGGATTATTACAATCACCTTCTAATTATTCTTCCTAATTCAAATCTGTCCTTACCTCTAGTCCATCCTCCACATAGCTGGCTAAATAATTTTCTTAATGTGCAGGTTTACCCATGTCACTTCTTTATTTAATTAAACTCCAGTGGCTCTCTATTATCTCTAAAATCAAATAGAACATCCTTTCTTTGGCATTTAAAACTCTTTGTAATCTGGCCCCTTCCTATCCTTCCAGTCTTTTTATACTTTTGTTGTTGTTCAGTAGTTTCAATCATGCCTGACTCTTTGTGACCCTATTTGGGGTTTTCTTGTAAAGATACCATAATGGTTTATCATTTTCTTCTCTAGCTCATTTTACAGATGAGGAAACTGAGGCAAACAGGGTTAAATGATTTGCCCAGGGTCTCACAGCCAGTAAGTGTCTGAAGCCAGATTTGAACTCAGGCCCTCCAGACTCCAGGACTGGCACTCTATCCACTGTGCCACTTAGCTGCCCCTTTTACGCTTTACTCCACTCCATTTATTCTACTGTGACACTGACCTACGTGCTGTTCCTCACACACAACACTTCATCTTCCTGTTCTGTGCTTTATACTTGCTGTCCTCTATGCCTAGAATGCTCTTCCTCCTCACCTCTGCCTCTTGACATCCCTGTTTTCTTTTAAGACTCAGCTCAAATGCTACTTTCTGCAGGAAGCCTTCCAGGTCCCCCACCATTTCAGCCTTTCCCTCTAAGGTTACCTTCCATCTCCTCTGTATGTATGCTGTATGTACCTACTTATTTACATATTACCTCCCCGGTGGGCATTTGATCTACTTGAGAGCATGGGCTGTTTTTCTCTATCTTTGCATCGTTAGCACTCAGCACAGGGCCTAGGATATTAATAAATGCTTGTTGATTGATTCATTTCACATTTCATTCAGAGTAAGAGTATAAATCATATAAATCTTGAAAGAATTAAAATTTCAGGTTGTCCAAAGAGCAATGGGGTGATGCATGATGGATGGATTTTACAGCATATTACCAAAGACGAACTGCATGCAAGATGTATAATTAAAGATAAAATCAATGACATGTAAGATGAGAAAAGGTCAAAGACTATTTATGTTGTAAGAGTGAGGACAACAGGCGGACAGCCCACATACTGCCCTGGTACATGTTAAGAGACCTAGAAAAGGTCCCCCTCTCCTAAGTTATGAAGAGACTCCAAATGGAGAAATTTTATGGAGGAAATAGTCTTAGTCCTCAGGGTCAGCTGTATAGGCATTAATAATTTCAAAGTTTCTCCAGAATGAATACACAAAGACTAAATATGGTTAGTGATCTAATGAGATAACATTTATAAAGCACTTAGCACAGGGCCTAACATAGAATAGGATATTGATAAATGCTTATTTCTTTCTCCACTTCCCTAGTGGGATACATTTATTATAAGGATGCACAGGATAATTCAGGTATTCATTAAATCCCTCAGAAATGCTGGAAGAGGCCCAGGTCATCTGTCTTTTAACAGTCACTCATGAGTTTGGCTTCCTACCCTCATATCCTCAGGGGGCATATAGGGCATTGAAGGGCCAGGACGAAGAGAAAATCACTAGGACATAGCTCTTGCACTCTGAATGACCCATACTTCTTTGGTGCTGAGGGATTTAATACTCTCTGGGAGGCCTGGATGGAAAAATACCAGCAGTGTCCTCGTGACCTGACAAGGGTTTATCTTATTGCCTGGGGTAGCATCGTGTAAGGCTGGGAGAAACTCAAGACACAAAATTTTATCCATGAAAGCTGTGGTAGTATGAAGAAATAAATGGTTCATACCTGCCACACTGGTGTTTATGTACTAACTGTTGTTCTCCATAGTCATGAACAACAGTCACAAAGGATGAAAAAGTGGTGTGGATTTTAATTTAGACCACTAACTGTAGCAAGAATCCACTGATTCGTTGAAGTGTGTGTAAGGTGCTTAAGTTAGCTCGCTGGGGATTCAAAGCCAAAAAAAGTCCTTGTCCTCAAGGAGTTTACATTCTATTCTACTGAGGGGATATAGCAAGTGTACTAATAAGTAAATACAAGGATTTGGGGAAGGAGAGGACTCTAACCAATAAGTGAGGATGAAGGGAGATCAGAAAAGGCTTCATGGAGGAGGTGGCACCTGAGCTGAGCTTGGACGGAGGATGAGGATTCTGAGAAGCAAAGGTGAGGATGGAGAACATGGGGAAAGACTAAATGAACATGGGGAAGTGGGAGATAGAACATTAAATTCAGTAGTCCATCTTAAGTGGAAGTTAGAACTACTATGGAGAGGAATGTCAAACTAGGATAGAAATGTAGGTTGAAGTCAGATTGAAGAGGGACTTAAATGCCAGGATAAGGATACTTAGGATAAAATAGAGATCCACTGGAGATTTTTGAGAATGAAATCAACTTGGTCAAATCTGTACTTTACAAAGATTGCATTGACTTCTAGATGAAGGATGGGGTTGAAGAAGATGGGGTTGGAGTCGTGGATTGAGGACGAGCTGGCAAATAAGTTACTTTCATCTGACACTTTTTTCAAACCTAGTATTAGCAAACCAAAATGGAAAGAATATTTGCCAAAGCAACTGCTCTCAAATGCTTAAAAAATTCTATCCAGAATCCTTCTTGATCAACCACTATATAACCTGTCAAATGCATTCTCTCTAAAATGAAATGAATTTTTTAGATTGTTACATACCACAACATATAGAAGAGAAGTCCAGAGATAATGGGACAAAATACCATAATGTATTTGTCAAGAAGAGGCATCATGGCATAATAGATGAAGATCTGACCTTGGAGCCTCTGGTACATACTGACTGTGTGACCCTCTCAATGCTTTAGCAAAGAAAACTCTCACTTGTGGAGAAGGTGCCAACAGACATTTGAAGGAGTTTCCTCATCCTAAGGTTCCATATATCAATGAAATTACAGTCTAGTCCATGTCCCAATCTGTATCCCAGTCCCAAACTTACAGAAATACTTGACCAGTATATAAGAAGCTACTAAGAGAATATGGCTGCCTTGAGAAAATCATTAAGATGAGATAATGGTACACCTTGGTTGGTCTCACTTGATGGGCTACTGTATGACCTACTCTTTATCACTAATGGAAAGGATGAGTATCACAGAATAGGTTCAGTCTTATTCAACCTACCTTGCACAGCCATGTTTGAAAATGTAGCATGGGATTATCAGAAAATGCTTCCATTCTGTGTCAAACTCTTCCAAATCAATAGGCTAGGATTATTTTATAAAGCCTTTGCAAATACTGCTCCATCAAAACCTCCCATGGCAATAATCCCAGGGCATTAAGTCAAGGAAATACAGAAACAGGGGCAGCTGAGTGGTACAGTGGATAGAGCACTGGTCTTTGAGTCAAGAGGAACTGAGTTCAAATCTAGCCTTAGACACTTACTAACTGTGCGACTCTGGGCAAGTCACTTAACTCTGACTGCCTCAAAAAAAAAAAAAAAAGAAAATACAGAAACAATTCTGGACTTTGCTTTGCAGGGGAAGAATACTAGTATACCCTGAGATTTCTCAGGCCATGTGTCAAACTATACCTGCACAACCACACACCTTGCCAATGACAAGTGGTGATTCTAATTTGAAATCTGTCAATTTTTCTACATCAAGGAAGAATTTTTTGAAGAAGGAATAAATTTAATAAAAAATGTGAGACTATTCTTTGGGAAGGCAGCAAAAAGTATGGAACTAACAAAGAATCAAAATTTAGACTAAAATTAAGATATGTAAAGGGGTACTGTTATCTATATTCCTGTTGTTTTTGTTTGTTATTCAGTCATTTCAGTCTTGTCTGACTCTTCATGACTCCATTTGGGGTTTTCTTGGCAAAGGACTGGGGAGGTTTGCCATTGCCTTCTCTATCTTATTTTACAGATGAGGAAACTGAAGCAAACAGGGTTAAGTGACTTGCCCAAGGTCAAACTTCTAGTGAGTGCCTGAAGCCAGACTTGAACTCAAGAAGATGAGTCTTCTTGACTCCAGGCGTGGCACTCCGTCCACTGTACCACCCAGCTGCCCAATTAGTTAAAAATCTGGCATAAAATAATCACTAAGGATACTTAGGGTAAAACAGGTAACCACTGGAGATTTTTGAGAATGGAATTGACTTGGTCAAATCTGTACCTTACAAAGATTGTACTGACTTCTAGATGAAGGATGGGGTTGAAGAAGCAAGAGATTATAGCCAGAATGGAACTCAGAGGCTACTGAGGGCAATCAGTAGAGTGGATAGAGTGCTGGACCTGGACTCGGGAAGATATCTAAGTTCATATCCAGACTCAAACACCAGCTGTGTGACCCTGGGCAAGTCACTTAACCTCTGTCTCAGTATCCACAACGGTAAAACAATAGCACCTATCTCACGGGGATTTTTGTGAATATCAAATGCAGTAATATTTGTAAAAAAAAGTATTTAGCACACTGCCTGGCACCTATAGACACTATATGAACTTCTTTTCTCACTGAGTCCAACCCTTTCATTTTATAGCTGAGGACACCGAAGCACACAGAGCTTAGATAACTTTGCCAGGGTCACACAGTTAGTGTCTAAGGCGAAAATTGAACTCTGGTCTCCCTGACTCCAAGTCCAGTGCCCTATTGTCTAAATACTTACTGACTTGTTGACTGTCCTTGGAACGAAGGATGCAAAAATAAAATCACAGTTTTTGCCTGTGACCTATTTATAATTCACTGGAAAGGACATGATGTAAAGAAAAATAAAAATGATATAAAGTATAGATCAAGAAAAAAATGGTGTAGAAAAATTTGAAGAGAGATGATTTTCTACTGAGGAGAGGAGAGAAGAATTGATGTGGTAAAACCTAAATGGGGAAACCTGCAGCACTTTAACTAGCAGTCTTGGCCATGGTACAAGCAGCACAAATTGGCCCTTCAAATCTGCTTTGTAATTCACGATATGTAAAGAGAATCAGAATAAAATTAAGACAAATTCAGAGGAAGTTACTAAAGAGTCTCACAGATCAGCATGATTAATAGTACTCCATTAGTGTCCAATTTTAATAAATTATTCTAATTGTGGTACATTCTTTGGGCCTCTAAATTTCAGCGCCCTGGGGAAAAGCTTAAGTTGTCTTGCCCTGGTTGTAGCTTCAACAGTGTATACAACTACACAAAGGTAGAAGAGAATTCAGGACAAAATCAGAGAAATTTTTAGTATGGAAGTAATATCAACTCCACGAACATGTACTAAGTGCCTACTATTAAATATCAGGAGCTAAGGATACAAAGATGCACATGGATCTGTTTCTACAGCTCTTCTTATAGACTTTGTGGGGGAGGGACGGCAGTTCTCTCTAAAAAAGTCCATTTTCCTAATTTTTCTTCACAAAACATCTTTGATGCATCCCCTCAGTTACCGGAGACCAATCAGTGGTTGCTATGTTATCCCAGCAAGGAACATTCCCCTCAACACAGAATCAGAATGCATTTCTGTCTCCATAGGAGGTGCTCCATTCTGTCAAATCAGGAGTTCCCCTGATCTCCTGCACTATCCTAGTCAAATATTTGCTGTCCCAGCAAATCCAAGTGGAGTGCTATTGGCACGTTTGCCCATATCCCCAATTCTGGACAGTTCTCTCAAGGCCTGGGGAGGAGACTCAAACATTCCTTTCGAGTACTTCCCCTAGTGCCTTTCATTTAAAAAGAAAATGTCCACACAGCATAGTTCTTAATGGCCTCCTGAGTGCCATACAAAGGGTCACAACAAAATCCATTCAGTATAGTTCTCATATTCTTACTCCCCAGATTAACAGGCTTTTTTTGTGAGAACTCATATTTACCATAGCTAGAACTTACCCAAATACAAAATAATAAAGATTCAAACCAAGTTCTCATAGGTTACCACCATTTGCCTTAAAGTTTATGAGGGCTTCTCCTAATCCAAAATAATTAGGAAAGAGTAAAATGAAAATAACACAAAGAATTAACAATAGCAAAAGGAAATTAAGAATAGTTTTCTGCCCCAACCCCCAGCCAAATTTTCATACTTGGGGAAAAAGTCTCAATCCAGATAAGCTCCCAAAGCATGTGGGGTAACCTAGGTTTGACTGGAAAGAAACCTTTTGCCCTCAGGTGTAAACCAATCTGTCCTGCATGAAGATTTTTATTATGGGTCCTTTCAGCATACAAGGGAATGTATTTTCCCAGTGGATCTCTGTCAATACATAGCACAATCCAAATGGAGGTCCAGATGAAAACTTTTTCAGTGGATCCTTGAAAATGCATAGGGACCCCAAATGTCCGGTAGATCAATGTAAGACATTGGGCATTAAAATGGAGGTAAAGATCACTCCACATTAGGACAAATTTGCTAGCTCAAAAAGAATTAACCTAACTTGAGAGTCCCCAGGATGTGTGAAGCTCCCTAAAAAGAATCTAAATTCTCTGGGTCAACTAAAAATCAACTCAACATTCTGGCAGAGTCCCCATGATATGTACTGTGACCCAGGGGGCAGGAAAGAATTCCACAATTCTTATTGACTATTTAAAGGGTGAGGTTCATTCACAAAGTCCACCCTCCCTGATTCTGAGTCTTTCTAATTATCAATTACCTTTAAAGGAAGTCCTCAGTCACAGGGGATCAATCAGGAGTTACTTCATCTCAGTAAAGCACATGTCCCTCAGTAAGAAGCAAGAGTGCCTCTGATCATCTTTTCTACAGCAAAAATGAGCCAGTCCTTGTCTTTGAGCAGCTTGAATTCTATTTAAACAACATGTATAAATACAAGAAAATACAAAATGTATGCGAAGTATACACAACGTAATTTTTGTGGGGGAGGGGAGGAGAAAACAGCAGCTGGAAAGGAGATCCCTGTAAAAGGAACTACTTGTCTGGAACCTTGAAAGAAGCTAGGGATTTTAAGAAGTGGAGGTGAGAATTATAGGCACAAGGGATACTGTGCAAAGTCACAGAGATGGAATGTCTCCTATGAGGAACAGCAAGGAAGCCAGTTTGGTTGGATCAGAAAGTATGGAAAAGAGGGGCAAAGTGTAAGTCTGTTAGGTGTGACCTGGATGGGTCTATGATTTAAGAATATCAATTTGGCAACTCTGTAGAAGATGGATTAGAAAGAAAAAGTACTGAAGGCAATTAGGGAACTAACACTATAGTTCAGGAGGGAGGCTATGAGGGCCTGAATTAGGTTAGAAGGTGAGATAAAAAAAAAAAAAAGATCCTTAACCAGTCTGGAAGATCAGACTGAAGACCAGGAGACTTCATTTACAAGATAATAAAGAAGTGGATTATCAGGGAGGGGACATTTTGGGGAGTTGCAGTAAATTAGGGATGTGGTAAGAACAAAAAAAAAAGATTTCAAGATCCAAGTAAAGGATTTTGGATCTACGTTAGTGCCTTGCACATTGTAGGCATTCAATGAATAATTTTTATTTGACAAATAAAATTTTTGTTGATCAGTCATTTCAGTTGTCTGACTCTTCATGACTCCATTTGGGGTTTTCTTGGCAAAGACATTGAAGTGGTTTGCCATTTCCTTCTCCAGCTCATTTTATAGATGAGGAACTGAGGCAAACAAGGTTAAGTGACTTGCCCAGGGTCACACAGCTAGTAAGGGTCTGAGGCTGGATTTGAACTCAAGAAATGAGTCTTTCTGACTTCAGGCCTGTCCTTTTATCCACCACAATACCTAGTTGCCCTTGAAATAAGATTTAATGCTTCATAAATGTTTTTAAAATTAAATGACCAAATAGTTAGAAATTGAGTCCTTCACTGCTCTTTCCTTCTTTAAGGGTATGGGTTAGGGATGTGCTTGGGTACTTGAGAAACAGGGATGATTATGGCGCAAAAGAATGGAGAAAATAAGGAATCAAGATCAGGTATAATTTGTATTCAACCTACCCCCAGATATTATACCTGCATCTAATCAGGAATCCATTAAAAGCAAAATTATTTTTGAGCATATTCAAACAACATCCTGTCTCCTTGGCTAGATCATTTGAACCTCTGAAGGTCACGAGCCATAACCCTCAACACACCTGAATTTTTGGGAGGGCCCCTTATCTACCATATCTACCTTATCTACCTTATCTACTGGTTAGCCTATATTGTATTTAATTAAGCCATTACTGCCTCCAATTGGCTGGCTCCACATATGTCTTGTTCCCCCTTCTTCCTTTCTAGAAGAGCCTACTTCCAGTTCTATCTTGAGCTTTTTAAAAATTTTGAACTTAATCAGTTTTCTAATCATATTAGGTGCTGGGAGCTTTTTGTTTATGTGGTCTTCTTGAATCATATATTGGTCATTTTAGGGCTTTACCAAGGGTATACTGGAGCCAGCTCCTACCAGCTTGAAAGAGCCCAATGTTAAATTTTCAGTGTGAGCATTTACCCTCAGAAATCATCAAACTGATACAAGTCAAGGCTTGGTTTATTTTATGTTGATTATCTAGACTTAAGAAAGTGATGAAGAAAATATTAATAATGCAGATTATACTTAAAAGTATGTCTTGCATACATTTTTTGGGGGGGAGGCCAGACACTTGTTAAACATTTATTCACCAGCACAACACTGGCTTCAACACATCTTTCCCATTACCTAACACTCACTTACAGTGACTTGAATATATCTACAAATCCATGGAGAGATGCACAAATTACCTTGAGGTAAAAAGGCTAGGATCAGTCATGACTACAACATCCTTCTTTCCTTTGCTAAATTTTTTTCTTTGGTGTTTTTTTTTTTAACCATTTATTAGAAAACTCTTTGGTGGGGAACATGTCTTACCAGTGGAGTTGTATTCTTTTCCTCTTTCCTCTGTGCTCTTTGTTTTTTTTAAATTGTCATTTATTTATTTAATTTTTAATTTATGGAATAAGACAAATATTTCGATAACACAGCATAATGAAAAAGATGACCACACATGAAACTGCAAATCTAATATGTACAACTTGCTACTCCTTTTAAGTATATAATAAAGTTATCATGTAAATTTCTTTTTTTCCCTTCCCTCCTCCAGAGAGGGCTACCATTAGATACAAATATGTATATGTATGTATATATATATATATATATATATATATGTGTGTGTGTGTGCGTGTGTGTCTGTATTATGTACGTGCACATGTAAAATCATTCTATACATACTTCCATTTATCAGTTCATTCTCTCGATGCGGATAGCATCTTCCTTCATATGTCTTTTGTAATTAATTGGGGTATTTATAATAGTCAAAATGACTTATTTGCTCAAAGTCATTCTTAAAACAATATTGTTGTTACTGTATACAAATGTTCTCTTGGTTCTGCTCATTTCACTCTTCATTATTTCATGCAAGTCTATCCATGTTTTTCTAAGATCACCAAGCTTGCTCATTGTAAAAGAGATGTAGCCTAGCACTTGCTCTTCTAGTCTAGATTGTCTTTAATTTTTGCAGCTTTCTTCAAAATGGGGAAGAGCTCACATTTAATAATTTGTCAAAATGGAAGATTAAAATGGAAATTTCCCTATACTGCTATTTGCTTCTACTGGTCCTACTTCCCTATACTACTACCGCTTGTAAAAACAGTGGAATGCAAGTCTTTCTTAGACACATTTCAAGGGAATTTAGTAACTCAAGTACCAAAGAATCTTATTATAAAGCAACCCCAGGGAATGGACCTGAATTAGAGTTAGCATATATTGAACCTTATTGTTGACATACAAAAACTTCCAACATGAAAGGTGCCTTTCCCTGCTTGTTATACCACCTTCACAAATATTTAAATCAATTTTCCTTTTCTCCTTTCTGAATCAGATCCTATAGTGAAATATTTACTGAACCATGAAGCAAAAGTAGTTTGAGGTTAGTTTCTTATTCAGCCAAGACGTCTAGATTTTGGAGAATACAAATACTGCGTCTAACTAGTAAGCAAACATTTTCATGAAGCCAATGAAAAAAAAACCTTAAATACTCATTTATTTCTTTGAAGAAAACACAAAATTCAACAGAATGGAATAGTCTGAATCTTTCAGACATGCAAGAGATTAACTATGTTAAAATGTATTTTTCTACATACCACTCAAATACTAAAAATGAATTTAAGTAAAAATGGAATATAGTTGCTAAATGCTTATTTAAATAAATCCTACTGCAATTTCTTGTATTTTCTTGGTAATTTCCTTAGTTTTGTCATCTCTCAAATGAGGATGATAAACACTCTGGTGGCAAGGATTAAAATAAAAAAAAAAGAGTAGTTAGCAGGAACGGTATGTATAGTAAAACTGTCAATTAACCAAAATTTCAACTCACAAATGGCTGAATTTTTTGTTTTTGTTTTTCCAGTTTTCTACTTCTATGAAAAAGAGACCAATTGCAAAAAAAGCAAGCTGATAGCAAGTTCTGTTTTAATAAGATAATTTCTATGAAAACTAAACTGCATATTCAGTATAATCCAATGACATTTAAGTCTACATCCATAATACTGAAAATCGAAGTTGATTTTCTAAGTGATAACCCTGAGACCCAGAAAAATTCTGACTCATGGAAAAAGTGTGTGTGTGTGTGTGTGTGTGTGTGTGTGTGTGTAACTCAGGCAGGAAAATGTACCTATACATTCCAGGAATATTTCTAATACAAAAAGATTTTGTGTTTTGTAATATTTCTTTCTATGCATTAATGGATCTGTGTTCACATCAATATGGGTTAATTAACTAACTTTTAGCTAACACTTATACAGCTCTTGCTGTGTGCCTGGCACTGTGCTAAGAGCTGTACAATTGTTATTTCATTTGCTCCTCATAACAACTCTGGGATGAAGGTGCTATAATTAAACCTCATTTTTACAGATAAGGAAACTAAGGTTTAATTACTTGCCCGTGGTCATACAAGTAGTAAGTGTCCGAGGCCAGATTTGAAATCCAGACTTCCAGGTCTAGGTCCAGCACTCTAACCACTGTCCCAACAGTGCTTTCTCTTCCTGTGAGACCCTTGATTCATGTTCTCCCATCAGCCTTCCATAGGGGATGCACCCAACAATCCAGAGACCTTCCTCTAGATTTCTTCATATTCCACATTTGCCACAGGAGCACATGACTCTCCATCCCTCACTGTCTAGCCTTCTCTCTTCCTACAAGATTCCTTTCCCCTCTCTTTTTTCCTACTACACACCTCTCTGATGATATTCTTGGGAAAACCTCATCCCCCATTCCCTTTAATTAAAGTTTTAGCAAATGCTTTACAAATGCTAATATTCATAGCAAATTATTATATCCATAACTTTCCAGGATAAGTTCTCAAAGAAAAATGTTAACGAGAAACAAAACTCACTTATTGCTATGACATTATCACTTTTCTCAGGGTTCTAAAAAAGATTAAAATGCTTTCCACTCCAGTTTGTATAAGAAAAAAATCAACTTATCTATGAATCTCAGAAATATCCTAGGGAACATCATGTGGAAGTTAATAAGGAGATAATTAAGCAGCTAGGTGGCACAGTGGATAGAGTGCCAGGCTTGGCGTCAGGAAGACCCGAGTTCAAATCTAGCCTCAAACATTTACTAGTTGCATGACCCTGGGCAAGTCATTTAACCCTGTTTGCCTCAGTTTCCTCATCTGTAAAATGAGCTGGAGAAGGAAATGGCAAACCAGTCCAGTATCTCTGCCAAGAAAACCTCCACTGATGTCATGAAGAGTTGGACATGACTGAGGTGACTGAACATCAAGCTTATGCCATGCCTGGGTTTCATTTTCTGTAGTCCTCCCAGTAGGCATGTACACAATTGGACATCCTCTCTGAGAAAGAGCAGGTCCTAGGTTATTTGAAATGCTAGGCCCCATGGTGGAGTTCAAAGCAGTACTGGACATAGAAAAGCCCTACTTTAATGCCTGCAATGCAAGTGAGACTCAAAGAAAATATTTCAACTGTAATGAAAAGCAAACTAGTTGGCAGTTCTTCCCGGGAATAAAAGATCACAGAATCATTAATTTTAAAGCTATAAGGGACCTTAGCTGTCAACTAATCCAATCCTCTCATCTTACAGATAAGGAAATCAAGGTTTGGGGAAGTTAAGTGACTTGCCCAAGGTCATTCAGGTATTAAGTGAGAACAGGGATTCAAATTCAGGTCCACTGATTAGAGCTCCTGTGTTCTTTCCAATGTATTATACTATTTCCCACTGACAGACGGCAGTAGGTGTTAGAGACAGATGCTTCATCATCTCTTTTTATTCCTAAAATGGTCCTCATGCCCCGTTTGTTCCTTTCCTATTTCTTCTGGCTTTCATTCACTCCTTCCTGTCCCCTCAAGTCTCCATCCTAATTACCTTTTTTACATTCCCTTCTATTCCTATTACCTCCTCCTTCCTCTTCTGTGATTCATCCCTTTGCTTTTATAGCATGTGTTTTAATCCTTCCTTTCCTACTCACAGCAAACTTTTTGCAATGAACCCTCTCTTTTGCTTTCTGGAAAGCCTTTACCATCTTAGAGAGGAGTCAATCTTCCTCATGTAGGCTCCCAAACACTATAGGTCCTAGTTGGATGGTAGTTAAACCTTCCTGCCTCCACAAAAAGATGAAGAATAAATCCTTAGAATACTAGGTCATTAGATTTCACTTTCTGGGTCTAGGATGAAGAAAGACTCCTCCTTCCCTGGTCCTATCATTATTATGGTTTAGCATTCCCTGGCCTCCTGCTGGCCAATGAGGTAAGAATCTATGCAAACCACAGTGCTTTGTGCCTTATAAGATCAGAGCTGCTCTATTACCTTCAGGTCTGGCCAGCTTGTTCTAACTCTTATGTTTTATAGTCTCACAATGACTTAATTTGGAGCTTCAGGCAATGTTGAAAGAAAGCTGAGGAAGCAAGATAATTGCTATGTCACTGAGGTTAAATAATAAAAAGTAGGATGGTTATCAACAGGCCTAGTTTTTTTAGCCTTAAAGATGGTGGGTGAGCTTCTGGTCTGTCTGAAAAGAAATAGGTTGGCATTCTACTTGTGAGATAGATCAGCAGATTTACATCATTCTAAATTGGATGAGTCTTGCCTGCCCCAATACAAGCTTTAGTCTCACTGTGAATGTTAACCATAGGGAGCCAATTCTTTCTTCCACAGCTTACAAGAAGGAAAGAATAAATGATCTGTCCTAAAGGTACTCTGTGCTCTGGTTATACGAAGCAGAGGAAGGTCACCTTCTCTGATGTCATGTCACGTATGCAGAAGAGGAACTAGTGTAGAGACAGAGGTAGTTGGAAAGCCCACCTTCAGAAGGTTCACTCAGGTCCCTCAGTACAATTTTGGCCATGTACCTTCTTCTGGCCTTGCGCTCCTGGGGTTATGCAGAGGAACAGAAAAATGAGGAAGAATCTTATTCCATTTACTGGATACGCAAGAGGGAATCGGCTGGTTTTGTAGCATAACTTGGCTAACTACAGCTTCTTTTCTAAAATACTGTCATTAAAAATTAGTGCCTCCATGGATCACTGTTTTCTGGCCAGTAATAACTTTAACACAAGCTGGTTAATAGATACTTTCTTGTACTAATTAAAATGTTTGCAGGTAGGAGATCTTCCTATCATTATGGCACTATGGTTGAGAGTGGAGAAGGAGGGAGTGAACAAGCATTTATTAAGTACCTACTATGTGCCAGGCAGTGTGCTAAATACCTTACAAATATTATCTTATTTGATACAACCACTCCAGGAAGTGGCACTATTATTATCTCCATTTTTAGAGTTTCAGAAACTGAGGCAAAGATTAAGTGACTCATCCATGGTCACAAAATGATTAAGTGTCTGAGACCACATTGGAGAAAAAAATGTGTTTTGTATCATTCACTGGCTCTGCCTACTCAGGAGAAGAAGAAGATTTGGTAAATTCAAGTCTGGAGTAGGACTCAAAAATTTTAGTCCTTATTTGCTTTTATTTCCCTTATATGGAAATATCTTGGGAAGATCAGTTGCTTGTCTATTTCAGTTCTTCATATATAAACTGGAGAAGGTGTATCAAGAGGATTTCTAAATGGACACAAGTCTTACAGAACAATGAGGAGTGGACAGAGTATTGGACTTGGGCCTAGGTTCAGATCTTAACTCACACATTCACTAGTTGTGTGTTCTTGGGGAAGTCAATTAGCTTTTCTGGGACTCAGTTTCCTTATTTATAAAATGAGGTGATTGGACTAAATGACCTCTAAGGTCCCTTCCAAGCTCTAAATTTATGTTCCTATGTACTTGGAATAGGATATCAATGAAAAAAAAGCAATGCTGCATTCAAGTATCCTCAATATTAGGGTAAAGCAATATTCCTTTGCCCCCCCCCACCCTTTGTCTGCCTGCTCATAGTCACCACTTAAATATAAGGGGGACAGGTACCTATGGTGGTAGAAACGCTGGGCAGAGGTCAGTAGTGCCCTCCTTCCAGGTCTTTTTTGCTGGGAAACATGGTGGGAAATAAAAGGACAAAGAGAAAGGGATACAACTGTTTATTTCTAGCCTTAGAGAGAGACTCAGCTTTTTTTTTTTGAGGGGAGAGGCAGGGCAATTGGGGTTAAGTGACTTGCCCCAAAGTCATACAGCTAGTAAGTTTGTCAAGTGACTGAGGCTGGATTTGAACTCAGGTCTTCCTGACTCCAGGGTTGGTGCTCTACTCACTGCTCCACCTAGCTGCCCCTAGACTCAGCTTTTGATCATGTATATTTGGGGGGATAGGGAGCGAAGGGGAAGTTAATGCTGCCCACCCTGGAATCAGCCTCATAGACTGAAAAGTAAGATGAAAGACAGGCTTTAAATACTCGTCTAAGATCATTTATGAGTCAAGGTTATACAGTAGAAATGGAAAAAAACTTAAATCCCAAAGAACAACGTGGAAGTGAAAATGTGCCTTTGACCTTTGCGATGATTTAGTGTCTTCTACCACTTACTTTCTGTCCTTTGAGGATAGAATATATAATTTACTAGATGTTACCTACTTATCTGGCCATACTGACAAAGAGGACATATAACAATTCAATTTAATTCAATGAACATGTTAGGCATCCCAATTTCCAGGGAGAGAGAATTGATTTAAAGGATACTATACTAGGCACTGAGGGAGATATTCAGATATTAAATCCAACTTCTTTCACATTTGGAAATTAAATGCAGTCTAGATTAGGTAGCAAAACCATTACCTCACTCTTACAAGAGACTCAGGGGAAGGAGGAGAAGGAGAAGGAATACAGCTCCACTGGCAAAGTATGTTCCTCACCAGAGATTTGTCTCATAAATGGTAAAAATCCAAAATGTATGTGAAAAATATTCCACTAGGTACCAATGGATACACAAAGATACTAATATAGTCTAATAAGAGATATATGTCAAATCCACCTAAATACTATACAAAGTAGAATACGATTAAGTTAAATCTATTTATTAGGTGTCTGCTATATACAAGGTATTGTGTTAGATGCTAGAGATGCAAAGATAAAAATCCCTGACCAGGAAAGGATTTGCTTAGGAAATGGCACCTGAGTTGAGCCTTGACAGACAGCTTTCAGGAGTCTAAGAGGTGGGGGTGAAGGGAGAGTACATTCCAGTCATGGGGGCAGCCTATGCAAAAGTACAGTGATGGGAGATGAGCTGCCAAAATTACAAGCATATATACAGGCTGAGAGTTATGGCCTCCTGGGACTTGTTGAATCCAGGCTGGAGAAAACTCTCTGGAGGATAAGCATACTTAGACCAAGGTAACCTCTAACCAAGCTCCCCTCACATGAGATTTTTGGTGTTAAATTCTCATTTAAGTGACAACCCCTTGCCCCAAAAGGGATGGAGTTCTTTTTCTCTAATATCAGTTCAGACCTGTGTGGAGCAAACTCCTAGGCACTGGACTGGTAGATGCCCTGGAGCCAAGGGAACCATTCCAAGCAGCTGAAACAGCTTATGGCCATCTTGAGACAGCTCATCCCTCTCCATCCTCATATATCACGAGGCATACTCCTCTGGATGTCTTCCTTAAGCCCCAGAAAACTCTTTATCCTAGAAGATCACTCCAGCACCATCTCATCAGTACCCTCTGCCCCTGAGGTGGCCTCTCCCTCTAATTGGAGGAAGGAACTTCCCAGGCCAGCCATCTCTTCATTTCCCACTTAATTGCACTCCCATGGACTTCTCCATCATTCCTTTGCTCTATGTAACCCCTCTTTCAACTCCCCCTTCAACTTCCTCTATGGATTGTCTTCCCCACTAGAGTGTAAGTTCCTTGAGGGCAAAGACTTTCTTTTTTGCTTGTATTTATATTCCTAAGTGTCTGGCACAGACTTAAGTACTTAGTAAATGTTTGTTAACCGACTGACTTACTATTTCTGTGCATATTTTCATAAAGCCTATGCAAGCAAACCAACCTTGAGTATACTTCATTTGTCAGTCCTTGAGAATCTTGAAGCCAGCAGTTCCTATCAAAATGGCCAAGTTGAGTGTACAGCAATCAGAGTGGTTAAGCTGGAACAGAAAATGCAAGAAGGGGAAGAAATAAGTGTGGAAAATTAGGCTGGAACCAGACTCGGGGAGGCGGGGGGGTAAGGGGAGGTTTAAATGCTAAAATGAGGAATTTATACTTTATCCAAGAGGCAACAACAGAGAGCCACAGAAGATTTATGAATGGGGCAGTGTCATGGTCAGACCTGTGCCTTGGAAACATTATTTTGACAGTTGTGAGGAGGATGGGTCGGAAAGAAGAAAGGCAGAGGCAGGGAGATCAATTATAAGAGATTTCAATAGTCCAGCATAAGAGCTGATGAAGATGTGAATCAGGGTTGTAGACAGTGAATAGAGAGAAGAGGATGTAAATAAGAAGGATGTTGTAGAAGCAGAATCGTTGAGACTTTGCAACTGATTGGATAGGAGGGATAAGGGAAAAGAGAGCCATGTACCACTCTGAGGCTGCTAACCTAGGTCACTGAAAGTATAGTGGTGGCCTCATAAGAAATAGCGAGGTTTGGAGGAAGATAATCTTGGGGGAGGGTGTGCATGGAAAATGAGATCCATTTTTGACCTGTTGCATTTGAGATGGTAAAAGGGCAAGCATTTGGAAATATCCAGAAGTTGGCTGACGATGTGGGGCTGGAGTTCATTATAGAGATTAGAGAGGTAGGCTTAGGAGTCACTTACAAAGAAATGGTAGTTGAACACACGAGAGCAGATGAGATCACCAAGAGAGCAACTTTAGAGAGAGAGAAGATGCCTCTGGACAGTTTTAGGGACCGCCCATACTTAGAAGGCTGGAGATAGATGATAATCCAGTAAAGAAGACTGAGAAGGAGCAGTGAGACAGGTGGCTGGAACAGTGGGACACAGCAGTGTCACATACGCCAAGGGCAGAGAGAGTATCCAGAAGGAGAGGGTGGTTAACAGTGTCAAAAGTTGTCAAGAGGTCAAGGATGGTAAGAACTGACAAAATGCTACCGGATTTAGCAGTTAAGAGATGGCTTGTAACTTTGGACAAAGCAGTTCCATTTGAGCTGTGAAGTGGAAAGTCAAATTGCAAAGGCCATCAGGAAGGGCAAGTAAGTGGGAGGCACTGAATCTAGGTGACTTTTTTTAATGTGAAAAAGAGAAGTAATATAGGAAATACTATTAACTATTAATAAATACTGACATTTTAGGATAATAATGAAATCTATGTAGTGCTTTAAAAATTACAAAATGCTTTGTATACATTTTTATTTATGCCTCCCAACAATCCTCTAAGGTAGACAGTACAACTATTACCAACCCTGTTTCACAGACCAGTAAACTGAGACTTGGAGAATTTATGTAACTTTTTCATGGTCACAGAGCTACAAAGTGTCAGGGGTGGGGTTTGAATGTAGGTCTTCTTAACTTGTACCAGTCCCTTTCAGGATGATAGCTCAGGGGATGGTAGAATCAAGAGAAGAGAGTTTCCTTAAAGGATGGGGGTAGGCTTGTTTATAGACAGCACAGAGCAAGTAAGTAAGTAATGGAAAACTGAAGATGAAAGATAAAGGAGATTATTAGAGGCACAAAATAACAGAAAAGATGGCAAGGGATAAGATAAAGTAATGGGGCTGGTC
Source organism: Trichosurus vulpecula (assembly GCF_011100635.1). Classification (NCBI taxonomy): domain Eukaryota; kingdom Metazoa; phylum Chordata; class Mammalia; order Diprotodontia; family Phalangeridae; genus Trichosurus; species Trichosurus vulpecula. The sequence goes on from NC_050574.1 coordinate 179,072,666, forward strand.
TTGGCAGGGGAAGGACCACTTTGTTCTCAGAAACTGTAACAAGGAGAAGAGAACAGGGGATGATGTAGAAGGATTTTTGGCATGGAGGAAAAAGGGAAAAAAAGACAAAGAAAAAAAGACAAAAGTCGAGAATACTGTCAGCTGAAAGAGATTAGGGGAGGCTTCACGGAGGAGGTGGCAACTTACAACGGCTCTGGGAGGAAGGGTAGTAAGCAATGAAGCACAATCAGTTTTAGATATGCTTGGGAACCAAGTGGAACTTTATGATGAAGGTGTTTTCTCGTATCGTAGCCGTTTGTGCCTCATCCAATAATATTATGCTTAACTTCAATTATTATTGTGTTTTTAAAAAACTCCCTGGGATTGTTTAAAATAATGTAGGTTTTCTAACATACTACTACAACTATTTTAAGAAACAAACACAAACTGCGAAATAGGTTATCTTCTTGCCCAGTGCACAATTATCTCAAAAAGCATATTTTCAGTGCTTTCCTGATGCTCGTTTTAAATGACTAAAACTTCAGGTCTGTACCACTTCCTTTGGGAGATGATTCAGTAAGCTAATGTTGTAGCAAGGAGGCACAGCATACTTGCCTTATTTTCTCTCTCAGACCTCATACATTTAATAGAATTGTAAATGTATTTCTTTCTCTTTTTCACCCTTTAATTATCCTTTATTAATGGATGTCAAGATTTGCTAAGGTCTCTGCCAGGAAAAAAAAATCCTTGAAAAACTTTTCCTTTAGAAAAAATATATCCCATTGCTTCTATAACTTCTAGTTTACACCCTAAGTAATTCCTTTCCCACTTTGGCGATTTGACCTTTCAGATATTTATAGATGGTTAGCATATCCCCTATGTCTTCATTTGGCCAAGCTAAATATATTTAAGACTTTTTATCTTGTTAGTTAAAAAAATACTGATTCCTAGTATTCCAATTAGATGTAACCATCATTTTCACATTTTGTTGAAATTTGAATTCTTAATTACAGTAATTACATTTTGTCAAGCAAAATAAATCAATGTTATATTAGTTTATAAATAATAGCTTTTAAGAGTGGCACTTGAGGCTGTGACAAGAGAAGTAAGATGAAGAACCAAATCTGGTCAATGTGTTTCTAGGGATATTTTTCTTCAATGTCAGAACTTTGCACTACTCACATCACCCCTTAAAAGTGCTACTACAGATTATGAATTTCCCTCCAAAACTAGCATTAAATCATATCTATAATTTGAATATTAAAGTTAAATTAAAAAATTAATAGATGTTCTAATTTGCATTCAGTTGACAAGAAAGTAATCTTGATAGGAATTAGAAACATTGTTAGAGTCATAGATCTAGAAGTGGAAGATACCTCCACGTCCATCTTGCTCAGTTCCCCCATCTTACAAATGAGAAAACTGACCTCAAAGAACTAGCCTCAAATCACCCGTTTAGGTGAAATTTGAATCCACATCCACATCCTCTGATTCAAAAGCACAGGCTCCTTTCTCTGGCTTCACTGATTTAACCTTATTCCAAAAGTTCCCTCTACCAGGAACATAAAGTATTAACACCCTAATCAGTGAAATAATTCTTCCTAGCAGTTCAGCAAATTATTACCTAAAGGTAAAACTTTCTAGAGAACTATAGTTAGTGGGACTATATTAAAAGCTCTAAGTGGGTCGTTAGAAGTTTTGTTTATCTAAATACTTCCTTTTAGATATTAAAAAATATACTATATTCCCCTTGATTGGTTTCAAAACAAATGTTCAAATTTTTGATAACCAAACAGAAGATAGTTTTATTATTGACCTTAACTTAACATAGAGCCTGCTGTTGAGTTGTTTCAGTTGTGTCTGACTCTTTGTGACCCCATTTGGGGTTTTCTTGGCAGAGATACTGGAGTGGTTTGACATTTCCTTTTCTAGCTCATTTTATAGATGAGGAAATTGGGGCAAACAGGGTTAAGTGACTTGCCCAGGGTCACACAGCTAAGTAAGTATCCGAGGCTGAATTTGATCTCATGAAGATGAGTCTGATTCCAAGCCCAGTGCTCAATCCACTGCACCACCTAGCTGCCTCCAAAAATAGAGCCTAGCAGGGCTTTATTTTGTGAAGGGATGAAACAATGATGAATGAATTAGAGAACTATAAAAATGCCACCCAGCAGATAATAAACTAAGTAGACTTCCATAAAAGCTGAAGCAGAAATGAGATTTATTCCCTGAATAGACAGGGAGCAAATCATATGGTCTGAAAATGTGATTGAAACATCCTTCTTGTAAAATGTCCTGGCCAAATAAAAGGCACACTTGCCTTTTAATTCAGAAGCTACATTAAATGTTTTCAAGGAATTTCATTCAATGTACACTAGGGAAAAAAAAGATGTGATGTGGATTAGTGGGAAAGCTGCAGTTGAGGTACATTATTCAGGCTATGGCAATTTGAGAAAGTGAAGATTGTCGCCTTGTGTAGGAAATATTTTCAATGTTAGAAGAAACACAGAGGTTTATACTAACCTCTTTAGAGGCTTAGATACAGAATATTTTAGGTACAAATTTTGTTAATTGTTGCTTCAGATCAGTATGTGCCAAGAGAGAAAACATTAAGCTTCAGTAAATGGTCAGCACTGGTATGCCTGAGAAGAAAATTCTGATTTGTACATAATATAAATTATATACAAAGACTTCCTTTGGAAGATTCCTAGGTTCAGATTTTTGCTCTTTAGATCATGATAGCAATCTCTCTCTCTCTCTCTCTCTCTCTCTCTCTCTCTCTCTCACACACACACACACACACAAAATCTCTGAAACTTTTACAACCCAAATATTACCAAAAAAAGTGTCAACCAAAAAAATAATATTTCTCTCATAATAGCCCAAAACAGTGGTTCTTGACATGTGTGGGGGATGGAAGTGGGGTGATGGGCCCCTTTGGCAGTCTGATGATACCTATAGATCCTTTCTCAGAATAATATTTTTAAATGTATGAAATAGGTGCATAATGGAGACAGAAGACCTAAATTCAAATCTGGCTTCACTTTCTAGCTGGGTGACTCTAAGCAAGTCACTTAATAATCTCAGCCTTAGTTTCCTCATCTGATGGAGAGAATAATCTTACCTCACAGGGTTGTGAAGATCAAATGAGATATTTGTAAAGTGCTTTGTAAGCTTTAATGTGCAATGTAAATGTTAGCTATTATTATTAAAATACATAGGATTAAAAGGGAACCAATTATATTGAAATAAAGACATAGTATTTTTCTCTTCCAAGTTTAGAGACCTCCTGAAATCTACCCTCGATCTAAAATCTATGTAATCTTCCGCAGCATAAATAGAATGAAGCACTTTAGTTATTTGGAACTTCATAAACAGACAAAAAAGATGTAGGTAATCAGAATCAGGATGTTTAGCAACATTTGAAGTGTGGTGATTTTCTCCATTTCTTTGGATTATGATTAAGAAAATGGTAGGTGCAAAATTATAGAAATTGTTGCCATTTCCTCTCGTATGCTTTTGAAGATGCAGAAAAAGTGATATATACGTAGGTCCTCAACTAGGATGAATAAGGAATCTCCTGAAGTGGTTGCATGTATTCGAATTCACATTATTTGAAGTTATAATTATATAAAATATAATAACTGGCTCAAGCCCAATGGAAATAGGCAGTGTGAATTCAAATAATGCGACCATTTCAGAAGGATTCATCATCTACCCTAATGGGGACCTAACTGTAGTACTAGGTATTGAAGATTTTTTTTTTCACAACTTCAAGAATAAGTCCAAAACTTCATCTTCATAATGTGTCCTTTTCCCATCTAAACACACATAGAGTACTAAAGTGATAAAAAATGCCAAAATCATAAAACTACACACACTCTCTGTTTATTCTACTGATTTACATTCAGAAAAGATGGCAGTTTTAAAGCAAGCTGAATTCTGCTCCATGTCTTTAACATCCTGGGAGACATAGAAGTTTCCACAAAATTTTGTACCTCTGCTTTGTTTGAATCCATGAGCCCATTCTAGGAACTTTAGGAGATTGTGTAACAGGTAACTGGTTATGATGCTTATGCCTATTGGTGGAGGACACTATGAAAAACATTTACAGACAGTATTTAAGTATTATATTTGTCCTTTGAGTTCAAGCAATGGGCATATCTAAGAAATATAATATGGTTTAAATTTTCAACATGCACACAGCTATGAAGCTACATATGTGTGTATTATACATTCAATTTGATTCATTATTACAATTCAATTCAAACAAACCTTTATGGAACACCTGTTACAGGCAAGATGCTGTACAAACTGTTATAGGAATTAGTTATTTAAGAAAATGAACAGGTACTACTATTCAACATAAAATTAATTTCCCACAGTGATAAAATGGTTTTGTCAGTCACTCTACATTCCAAGATCATGTACCCTTCCTAGATACTTATCTCAATAAGAACCAAACTGCTGGACTGAGGAAAAAGTGACAAATTGGCTGATGTTTACTCAAAAGACACTGACAATACAACTAAATCTCCCTTTCTTTCTTTTATACTGTTCAGGAATCTATGTTTGTTTTGCAAATACCTTTCCTAGTATGACTGATATATTGCCACTATACTAAATCCATATGCTAGAAGGGAATTTCAATTCCAGCGTTAAAAGCTCATGTCAGCTGTTTTTGTATATATGTCAAAAAATCACAGACTGCCTACTTTGGCTATGAGTGATAAAGTCAAAACTTCACCTGTCTTTATAAAATCGTGCTCAAGAGCAAAAAAGTGGTGGAGTAGATAAGAGCATTGACCTGCAATTCAGGAAGACCTCAGTTCAAATAGGGCCTCGGACATTTTCTAGCCACGTGACCTCTGGAAAGTCACTTAACTTTTGTCTGCCTCAGTTTCTTCCTCTGTAAGATGGGGTTAATAATACCTCCCAGGATTGTTGTGAGGATGAAATAATATTTGTAAGGCACATTGCAAACCTTAAAGTTCTTTACAAATATTACCTATTACAAATGCTCACAAGCTTAGTCATGGCATTTGAGGGTTGTTAGGCCCACTAGAGTACAAAGGAATAGGAAAGCAAAACTGTATTTACAGCATTTTCATGCCCAAATGCTCTCTAAAATGAAAAAGATTTCTCTGGAATATTAATATATTAAAAGTACCGCTTTTTTTTGGATAAGCTACAGGCATCTAAACATCATAAAAACTAATAGCTCTTTAGCCATGCCATTTCTAACTAAAACTATAGCTTATGTTTTCCTTCCTTCCTTCCTTCCTTCCTTCCTTCCTTCCTTCCTTCCTTCCTTCCTTCCTTCCTTCCTTCCTTCCTTCCTTCCTTCCTTCCCTCTTTCACCCCCCACCCCCACCCCCTTACCCGGCATAATTTCTGAATAGCCCTAGTACAATCTGTCACTGAGCAATGCAAACCTAGCTACCTGCAGAGTTGAACTCTTATCACTTGTTGCTGGAAGAAAACTGCTTTTCATGAAAATATTTAAATAATCCTTGGGATCCTATTTAATTTCTGGTGCTCACTTAAAAAAAAAAAAACAACCCAACACCTTAAAGCATATCTTTCAGTCCAACTGTTCTGTAAAACAATTATTCAGTTGGGAAGAAAATTCTATGCTCAGGATTCCAAACCAGTCCCCAGAAAGTTCCTCAAGAACCCAAATCTTCCCAAAGATTTCTCCAAGGCAGTAGGAGGCCCAGGAACTAAACTGCAAACATCTTACGAGTCTCAGTTATCCCCAAGGGTCTTTATCCCAGCCAGCTGGAGCCTGTTTAGGTTGTGGAGCGGAAGCGCTTGGCATATCAAAGCGTACCTTTTGCCCGAGAGGCCCATAGCACTCTCCTCTAGATACAGTCGGCGAGCCAGACTTTCCCCCCATACAGTGGCCTCAGAGAGGGCCGAGGTCGGCCCTGCCCCTCCTGAGCTGCTCCCCCACCTCAAACCCCCAGTTCAACCCAGCCCAGCCCAGTCCGGCCCCCCTCCACTCTGCCTGCGCTTACCCAACAGCTCGGACCGCGGCAGGCCAACCTGAAGCACGCTGCCCCCTCTCCTCAGCCCAGGGGGGCTAAGGCCGCTCGGACAAGAAGCCAGGCTAAGGCGAGGCTGGAATGTTTGTTAGTTTTTTTCCTTTTAATATTTCTTTTTTTTTTCTTTAAGGAGTGTAATGCAAACTTAGCGTTCGAGCCTCAAGCCAGGAGAAGCTGGCTTCTCCTCCTCCTCGGCCATCTCTGCTATCCTAATGCGTGACCGGGCATGGCTGCCCCCACCAAGCGAGTAGCCCCGGCCGGCCAATGCCACGCCCCTGCCACTTCCAAAACTCATCACTTTGGTGGAGGCGGCCCGGGTGGGGGGAGGTCAGAGGGGCGCACGGCCTGTTTCGCTTCTTTGTGCGTTCTGCGCCTCAGCAGGGACACCTCTCTCCCTACCCTTTGGCCAATGGAGCTTTTTCTGGAAAAGCGGGGGGCTGTTCCCTACCCCCAGCCCAGGAACCGACCCCGCAGTGCCCACAGTTGGTGCGGGACCATGGGCAAACTTCTTTCTCGCAGCTCAGCTTCTCTAGAGTGTGTCCCACCAGGGGCAGAGGTGAGTGTGTGAGTGGAACACTAGCTATAGCCTCGTAATACACCCACACTTAGCCCCGGCTGGCGCCTGGCTTCCACCGTGCATTCTTGCCAGAGCCTCATCCCCCTGGCCGCCGCCCCCGCCCTAGCCCTCTCCATATCCATGTGTCCCCACATGTATTTATAACTGCACTCGGCGTCCATTTCCCTTGTGGGGTCTCTTTCGGCCCCTTTCACACGTGCGCACAGGGCTCGGTGCCCGGCTCAGCTGCCCTAGTGTGGCCGTTGGGCGCCGGGCGAGAACTCCGCATTATCCCTCCGTTTGCTTAATCTCCCTTTCTTTTTCTTCTATCTGGTCAGCACAAAACCAAGCTTCCTTGGTCACCTGTCCCGAGAACAGATCCCGGGGGCTGCTTGAGGGGGCAGAGCCCCTGCGCTCATAAGTAGCTCTCTTCAAACTTTTGGAGAGCGAGAGAAAGACATCCCCAGCGGGAAAAGCGCACGGGAACAGGGAGGAGGGGGTGGTCTGCCGCGAGGGCAGTAAAGTATCTGCCCCACCCTCATCAAGTAACCTAGGGACGCGCTCACATCCCCTGAAGGCCAAAGGTGTTGGTCCAGAAGATGTCGAAGTAGTCAGGTCCCCATTTAACCTCGCCAAACCAATCCATAAAAGCATAGTTGGCCACCGACTCTGGTTGAAGAGTTGCGCCACCCGGTGAATGCCAAGCGGAAACGCTCCCCTATAAGCCTGACCCTCGCTCGAGTTTGCTGTCCCAGGGGAAAGAGACTGTAAAGAAGCTATAAATAGCGACAGCCATGCCTGGTTCCCATCAAACACACTTAATTTAGCCGGATAGGCATATGAATTTTTTTAAACCTGTTTATTTGCATGCAAGATACATGAGAAAATGGAACACGGGGTTTGAGGTGATGTAAAATTTCTCACATGTAGATAACTAATTTCAGGTTGATCCAGGTTAGGGGAAAAAATCAGGATCAAATAAACATCAAGGGAAGTCTTGAAGGAAAAAAGAAACCTCAGAAAGCAACATGGATTTCATGTATTTGAAAGGGCAGGTGGCATTTGGGGAGGAGAGCAGTTCCAAGGTTTAATTTGGTGTGGGGGGCTAGTTAAGAGTATGAATCCAGTGGGGTTTCTCCCCTGTTTTTGTTTTTCTTTCTCCCAGCTACCCACTTTTTCTCTCCTGAAGGGAGGGAACATCCTAAAGGGTGCTCCGAACTATTTCAAAGTAGACTTTGATCACTCTTCAGGGCCAGGTTATTAAACATCCATTTCAGAATACACTTGGCATTCCCTTGTTTTTCACCGTCTCCTTTAACTAGACTTTATTCTTTTCTAATTCACCGGTATCCTGAACTCTGAAGAAGCCCCCAAAGGGTCTACTCTAAGCCCAGGCTGGTTCTTGTTCTCAGTGTTTCTTGTACACAGGTTGGTTTGAGACCTGCCTCCAGAGCTTGTAATTTTGTTTGATGATTTAATACCTACCTTTTCTTGAACAGGTCTGTCCTAGATCATAAAAATAACAATAACTGATGTGTTTATAAAATGCTTTAAGCTCTACAAAACTCTTCATATACATTATCTTGATCGATCACAATCTTTTTACAATCACAAGAAACTTTAAGAGATTATTTTACTTGTTCCAAACCACCCAACTAATTAGTGGCAGAGCTGTGATTAGAACCCAGGCCTCCTGACTCTCTGTGCTCCTGTCTACTCTCCTTCTCTCATACTATACTCTAACCTTTTCCCATGGTGTCTGGGCTGGGGTTATCAAGTGTCACCTGTCTTGCCTGAGATAATCCAGGTAAGGTTAATGTAATAGCACAGATGAGATTTGGATACTGGTCCAACTCCAAATCAATGTTCTTTCTAGTCCACCTACATCTTCAATAATACCTCAAAGAAACAATTTGGGTAAATAGTTTAAAATTAAAAAAAAATAAGTAAAAAAGAAAGATCATGTGGGCAAGAATTATTTTGTATTTTGGCATGATTGAAATACAGAAACTCTGTGATGATCCTGACAGTTCTGATGTATGAGACTTAGACAATGCAGCCAGAAGGTTCACTGCTCCCAACTGATTCTTCATATGGCTCGCCATTTTTGATAGTAATGATATTCAGAGTAGAAAGGGAAGCAGCCTGGTCAAAGGGAAAGAGTACTGAACCGTCATTAAGAAGAACTCTACTCTCTAGTCTTAACACTCCATTGACTAGCTGAATGACAAGCAGAATGAAAGCTCTTTGAGGTCATGGGCTGTAGAAAAAAATCCGAGAAAAATTTTCCATCTTGTCTTCCTTTTGGAACTTCTGCTCTTTGGGTTCTTTGCTGAAAGTTGGCCTTCTGGTGAGCAGAGCCATAATCAGGGTAGAGCAAGTGGACTTTGCCCCAGAGTAGGGACATTTAGTTTAACATATGGTCTTTTTAATTAAATATTTTATTAACACCCTTAAAAATTACAATCACTTCCCCAATAACTCCCACAGAACCTGCTCTTACAAAGTTTTTTTTAATCCCAATAAGTGATTAATAACTCTCAATGGAGAAGACAGTGTAACATAAGTACTCTTTCACTCTTTCAGCAGGTAGGAACAACCGAGACCATTACCTGATTACCAAGAATGATTAAACTAAGAAGCTACCAGATGGCTCATTGCTGACAAGGACCTTCTTGGCTAGTGACTAACTTCCCTTCCTACTTAACTTGTTTGTTTTTATCAAAAAAAACCCTCACAATTTATAAAAACAAAAAAGTGAATTTTGTGTTTTAAAGTAAATAATCTTTTGTGTTTTATGTGTGTGAGAGCTGTAGAAAAATTTTAGTTATGACATGACTGGAGAAGCCCAAAAGAAAGACATAGAATTGCTGAAGAAAAATGTCAAACCAGCACCAAAAATATGAACAGCTGGCTAATATTGAGCTGAAAATTTCACAACTGGATCATCTCAAAAGTTTTTCAACCATAGATGAAAACTTAGAACAATCTTTAGGTTTCAGCAAAACTGGTATTATGACTGAGATCAAATTATGAAATGTAAAATTCAGTACTACTCAACTCAAATTACAAAATCCTACCAGAAAGCAAGTAAAAGAAAAGGAAGTAAATCAAATTTTTAGATTATCAATATCAATCTGATATGTATCAATCACGGAAATAATTATCTTAAAATCAAAGATGACTAGGTAAGCACAAGTACGATTTCAATTTTTGTTAATTATAATAGTCCTCCCCCAAGGCCTAAAGTTGCAAACAAAGTAAGAATTTTATTGGTCACACAGGGACATGAATAAGGTAAAAATGCCAACTTCAGGGAATTCACAAAGCAAGTTGTCATACATTTTCTGCTTCTTTGTTTTTGAAAAAACTTTCTAACAATGAAATTGTTGATCATAATTGGTTCACCAACTAGATTACTGCTCTGTTTCTGTAGCATTCCCTCTGGGTGTACTTGAATCCTTAGGAAGTCTTTTCTCCCACAACTCAGGTTGAGTTGGGTCCTCATGGGTTGGCTACTCCTAGGTTTAAGGTATTCTGTGGATCTGTACTATAACTATAGGCAAGCCCCCACCTGTGTGCTTACCTTTAATAGTCAACCAGTAGACACAATTGAATAAAGCAAAGGTATTAAGATGACATTATAAGAAATGTAGTTTAAAAAATTTCCCCATAAACCTAGAGTACACTCTCCTACATTTATACAAAGAGTCCATGGGAAGAATAGACTTTAGAGTACATTAGTAGATAGAAAACTTAAGGAACCCATGTGGTCAAGGAGATACACTTCTGGCACTGCAGGGTCCTGATGTCCTTTGTAGTGTATTGTAGTGTCCTCATGCTACCTTTGAGTGTAACATCTCTGCTGGTCAGGACCCTTAGCTAAGGTTCTTCAACTCCTAATGACCAGAAAGAATTCTCTTTTCAACTCGTAGAGGCCACACTGCTGGGTAGAGCTTTTCACATCGATGGGGTATCTACATCCCTTAGTTGTGAATGTCTCTGCTTCATGATACCTGGCAAAAGGAGGTGAGGAAGAGGGCGGGAGAAAAGAGAAATCTCTTTCTTCTCCCAAAGGTATGAAGAATGATTCTTTCTTCAAGGCTGTATTCTTCTCTCATAGTCAGCTTTTTTCTTTGCTTTCAGAGGCCACATTTGTCGAAGCTGTCTTCTGTCTTGATGGAGTCCTTGGAGACTCACTTTTTGAAGGAACCCTGAGGTATGGTTGATCTTTGGTCAGCCAGTAGATAGCTAGCTGCTCTCTAATTACATGGTTTTTATTCATAGAACTTTACACCTTAAAAAGAGGCAACAAAGTAAAGAATAAAGTTATTTATATACTTCATTTAAGTCCCTCCTTTCTCTGTTCAATTGTGTCTGAGTTTGTGATCCCATTTGGGGTTTTCTTGGCAAAGATATTGAAGTGATTTGCTATTTTATACTCCAGCTCATTTTACAGATGAGGCAACTGAGGCAAACAGCATTAAGGAACTTGCCCAAGATTATACAGCTAGTAGGTGTCTGAGGCTGAATTTGAACTCAGGTCTTCGTGACTCCAGGCCCCAATCTATTCACTGTGCCATCGGTGCCTTTCTCTTTTACCCTGCCTTTTATTTTTGCTATAATTTCATTAATTGGGTTACAGAAAAATCAATTGATCAGGGATGTCATACTCAACTCTCTCCCTCTCACTTACATATTACTTTCAAAAAAAATGCTCTGGTATTATGTCCAACTCTGTGTAATAAAGAGTTTCATTAGTAACAATGAACCAACCAGTTGATCATGAAAATACAGCAGATCATTTGAGATAAATTTCTGACATGGAAAAAGTTTAGCAGATAAAATTTTAAAAAGGACATTAATGAATGATTATGCTATATTGAACATGCATTTCTGACTGAGAAATGGAAATAGTGACTTATTTGAAAGTTAATTTAGATGGACCAAAGAAACCACTGATATTCCTAGAGCTGGAAGTTTTCTAAATTTGCTTGAATAAAAAGCCATGAATAGGCATGTGAAAAATCAAAAAACAAATCCAACATTCATGTGCTGAACCATGAAAATGGAACTCTAAAATTCTTGTCACCCAAAATAAAAAGTGAATTTTTCCATTTATTGGGGAATAATGTTTGCAGTAAGATTATTTGTAAAATTAAGAATGCCAAGAATTTTTTTCTTTTTGCTTGATTTTACTTCAGATATTTTATGCTATGAGTAAATAAGTCAAATTAGGAGATACATCCATATTGATATTGCAGACATTTCAATTGATGACAATTGTATTGACTTCAGTGAAACAAATCAGAAAATGGGCACAGATATAGAAAATGAAATAATGTGATTAAACTAAATCCCCCGTAGTATTGGTATTTTGAAAAAGTGTCTCAAGTCAGGGCTATGAATTCAACAACTATTTGGCATTTGTGGTGGTGTTCTGGAAGTTACACTGAAAGAAAATAAATGAGCCAAATTTGTCCACTGTTCCATACACAATATGAACTTAGTGTATATTCATTTTAGTTTCTCTGAAAAAAAAGCTAACATTTATTTAGTGCTTTAAGGTTTGCAAAGGGCTTTACAAATGGTATATCATTTTAACGTCACAACTACCCTGGCAAGTAGGTGCTATTATCATCCCAATTTTATAGATAAGAAACTGAGGCAGATGGGTTAAGTGATTTGCTTCAAGTCACACAGCTAGTGTCTGAACATGGATTTGAACTCAGGTCTTTCTGGCTCCAGGATAAGGACTCTATATTTTGTCACCTAGCTGCCTCTGTTCAGAACATCCACAATTTTTAAAAAAAATCTTTTTTTTTTCCTGCCCTGACTAGTAAGTGGATTGTATTGTCTTAAAAACAATCTTGAAAGGGTGTAATGGTTCAGATTGGTCTCATTGGTTTCCAAAGTGGGCCATACTGCACTGGGGGGCACTGGAATGAGGGCAGTAGTAGCCTTCGGTGCAATTGGGGGGTATTGAATAAAAATAAGGGGGCGGTTGAAGCATAAGGAAAGAAGAGAAGATAAGAAAATTTTGAAAAAGCGTTTGTACATGTTTCATCTGTTGTGTAACAGATAAAAGTTATAGTGATTGCATTATTTTCCAAATAAACACACAAAATGCAAGTTATAACCAATCCATGGTCAAGCCTGCCAACAGGTCTTAATAAGCAAATGTTGGCCGGCCATCCTATTGGGCACTGTCAAGAAGTCCAGCATGCATTGGCAGGAATATGTGTGTATAATGACCTTTTTTACAATATGATACTATATGATTATATGATATAATATTGCATCATCAATAAATTATCAAATTATATAAAAATTTTAAATTATCATATCATATATCGTATATTATATTAATATTTAAATTATTAAATTTTATAAATTATTAAGATGCATCATTAAAAATGTTATATATTTTTGAAATGATACAAATTTTTAAAAATGTTAAAGAAAGTAGATTTCCAGGGGGGTGCTTAGTAATTTTTTTTTTGAAAAGGGAGTGATAGGCCAAATAAGTTTGGGAACCTCTGGTCTAAATTAATTTAATGGCTTACAAGATAAATTAAGAAAGTCTATGGAATCATAAATAATATAGCATCAAATGCCTCAATATAGAACCCAGAAACCATAGCTACTGTTACATGTTATTACATAAATTAACCATACTTTTAATGTATATTTTATATAAATTGAATGGCTTTCTTAGTCATGTTGAAAAAAAAAAAGACCGAAACTTTGTTAAGATAAAAACTTTTATGTGTTCAAGGTAATAGAAAAATGTTGTTGTTGTTGTGTCATTTGAAGTTTTCTTGGCAAAGATACTGGAGTGCTTTGCCATTTCTTTCTCTAGCCCATTGTATAGGGTTAAGTGACTTGTCCAGGGTCACACAGTTAGTAAATGTTTGAGGACAGATTTGAACTCATGAAGTTGAGTCTCCCTGACTCCAGGACCAGTACTCTATCCACTTTGTTTACTAGCTGCCCTAATAGAAAAATACATGGACTAAAAATGCTTCACAAACTATATGAGAAAATGTTAGAATTGTATGTAAAAAAAATGCTAAGGTAATTCCTGGAAGTATGAAGTTGGAGTTAGGGCTCCTTAAAAATTGTAAACAGAAAGTCAAGTGACTACAGTTCTTTGAGTCCTAAGATAAAAAATGTATCCTTTCTGTTTAACAGTAGGTGTTCATTGACTTTTATTTGATTGTTTATTAAGCACACAGCAGGTGCTTAATGAAGGCTTGTTGATTTGAGTGAAATCATCTCAATTTTGTGATTTTTTTTCTGCCATCTCTACTCAGCAGCTTGAGAAGAGCAGAGAAATGATATGGTTAAGATTACCAAGTGATGAGGAATTATTTGCAAGTCAGGAACATCAAAGATGGGGGCTGGGAGGATGGGAAGACAGTAGGAAGCAAAACATTAAATTAGTACTAATTTATATGCTCAAAGCTCCATGAGAAGTCAAGTGACACTAGAGTAGGGTCCATGGATTAGGAGGACAAACAACTTTTCCCAAAAATTTAACATTGAAAAATAGGGAATTGTAGATAGACTATAAAGGAAAATGGAAGCCCTTTTATAGTAGTGGGCAGGCCAGAGCATGTTTGCAGGTAAATGGGGTTGAGAAGGGGAGATTGAAGATAAGTGGGAGAGAGGGCTAGAGCTGAGCCCTAGAGGAAGTGAAAGCAAATAGAATTATGGGGGCAGTTAGATTAATTAACTTTAAGAGAAAGTAGGAATGTTTCATCTTTTGTGATAGAAAGGCAGAAGGAGAGTTTGTGGGGAATGAAAAGAGGCTGAGGAAGTTCCCATCTTTGCGCCTGACACCTGTGGTCAGGCAACATCACACTGTCCCCCATGGACAGAATGTACTCCTTCCAGACCTGTGCCTTATTCCTGACCTATGCCTTATACTGTCCCAACTTTCCTTCAAAGTATAGCTCTAATGTCCCCTCCTACAGGATACTTTTCCTGATCTTAGTTATTAGTGCTCCCTTCTTCTTATAATTACTTTGGATTATTGTATATGTTTGTGTTGATCTGCGAATCTAACTGTATCCTTATAATACGAGGTAAGCTCCTTGAGGGCAAGCCTTTATTCCTGAGTATGTAGCCAGGTGCTTACATGTCATAATCACTCCTCTCTACCACTTATATGTTATTTTCAAAAAATGATCTGGTATCATGTCCAAACCCATGTAATAGATAAAAGAGGTTTGGTTAGAAACATCTGTGCCAACCAGTTGACCATGAAATACAGCAGAGCATAGAGGTAAATTTCTGAGATGGAAAAGTTTAGTGAGCTAAATGTTCGTTGAATTTGATTGAATTGAGATTGCTTCTTAACAGCACCAGAATAGTTACTGAGCCCCAAGAAATTGACTCAACACTGACAGGACCAGAGAAAGATGTGGGAGTATGGTGGAGGTCAAGGGTTAGATTAGGGAGTAGAAGCAATTATACCACGGATGTTTTGGGGAAGGGGGTGGGCATAGTTCAGGACTGGTGGAAGTCTGAGAAGCACATGAGGAGTACAGGCAGGGAGAAGTCTGTCCCCCATCGATGTCACGCATCCTTGGTTAAAGCCTTAGTGACCCTGCTTTAGGGTGTATGAGGGGTTCAGGGGGGACTAACACCTCTGGTGTGAGAACTTGCCAAGTTCTTTCCAGGGCTGCTCATTCGTCTTTGGTGTTTACCTTTGCATCCAACTCTCACCTGTGGCTCCAAGAAGCAGCAGCCACACTCCAGTAAAAACAGGCGGGCTAAGCCAGGACAAGGGTAAGCGACAGGCCTCAAACCTGTAGGTGAATTAGGGGGTTGTCTACTCCAAGCATGCAAAGACTTCCCCTGGCATAACGGGCAGATGAGAACAAGTTGCTCCAGCCACCACTTTTGTCTTGCCATTGGATTTCGATGACTTTGGAAGAGATAGTGAGAATGATGACTTTGTGCAACTCTGCCTCACTTAAATCTGATTCACATGAAAGTCCAAAACACCATCTGTGATGTCATAGGTCCTTTTTAAAGGCCTGCTGGTTACCCTCCACCTGGTTTAGCCTGTTTGCCAAGGTAGTTTTACTGGAGTGTGGCTGCTTTGAATGCTGTGCTTTTTGGAGCCACAGGTGAGAGAGCTGGGTGAAAAGGTGGACACCAAAAGTGATTTTAGTGGTAACAAAGAACTGGAAACAAAGCAAATGGCTATCGATTATGGAGTGACTAAATACATTGTAGTGCATGAACGTGTAATAGGGGTTGGGTTCACGTGCACACCCCATCAACTTGCTAATAGATGCTAGGGAGCCACTTTTGGTAGAATTGTGATAACTGGGGCATGTATAGAAATTCTGTAACTGGTTCTGGTCAGCCTGGGGCCTGTTGCTGGGAAGAGCTGTTTTCCATTCGATGTGTATCAGAACTATCAGAGTCTTCTAAAAGGACCTAAGTCAGCTCTCACCAGCTCTTTGCTGAATTGACTGCTGGGGAGAACAAGGTAACTCCTTAACTCACAGCATTCAGTGAAGGCCTTTCACCCTGAAGCCACAATCTTGCCCCAACCCCCATTCGTCCCCCCACCCCCACTTCTTCTGCATAGGGGTCTTTCTACTTGTCCTTTTCCTTTCTAGGAGCTGGGGGATGAATTTCTGGACCTTGGACTTCAAGAACCTGGAGAATCTTGGAGTCTCCAGAATCTGGGAGTTAAAATTTAGGTTGGGTTTGTAGTCAGGGCAGCAGTGATATCCTGAGGAGCCAGGAAAAAGAAACAAGACATCACATCTTTTCATTGTATTGATCGGTTTTACCGATTTTTTTTTCTCTTCCTCTTTTTTCTTTCTTTTTAAAATTCAAATTTGTTATTATAAAAGATGACCCTTTGGAGAGTAGAAGGGGAGACCTACAGTAGGAGGAAATGTAGGCAATGTTAAAAACAAAAGATATCAATGATCTTTTTTTTTAAGTAGCAGACCGAGGGTCAAGGTTGATAACAGAAGCAAACAAAGCTAGATTACAGGAAGTGGATGGGGTCACAAATCCGATAAAATAAAAAGAGCAAAGAATAGGTTTAATGTAAATTAAAAAGTAGGAGTATCGAAGGATAGGTTGTTGGAGGGGTAATACAGATAGTTAGATAATTGGCATGATTTTTGAGGTATCCAAGGATGATAGAAAGGGATGGATGTCAAGAATAGAAAGAATTCTCAGTAACTAAGTTGGGAGAGTGATCTGTAGTCGGTATTTGACAATGATAGGGTCTGGAAGTAAGGATCAAGCACCAGCGCTCTGTTAGGTCAGGCTTAATTTTGGGATGAAATTACATTCTTTAAGTCACTGAACAGTTAACAAAAGGACATTTACTCTGCCCTAACACAGAAAGGATATGCAACAAGGATGTGGTAGTACTTAATTTCTATAGGTGGAACTCCCCCATCATCTCTATCTAGAAATAAGTGTGGTCAGCAGAACAGGGCATTATGACTTGTGTCACCTTTAGGCCCCTACCAAGTCAGAGGGGTCCCAACACTATGTGAGTGGGTGGGACTTTTTATGACCTTTAGCATCCATGAAACTTTTTTTTAAGGGAGGTAGAGGCCAATCAAGGTCCAAGGGACAGTGTTGTTACCTTTTACAGAAAATTAATCCCTATTTCAGGGAAAGGGGGTAGGGAGATGTAGGAGGGCAGGAACTTTGGTTCTTCCACAAAGGAGTATGCCTGCCCCAATTCCTGACTCTGAATTTGGGGGATTGGGAAGGGAATGGCCTGCAATGAAGAGATTTGCAAAAGGTATGATGATGAAAACCAGATCAACGAGTCAACTAGAATTTATGAAGGCCCTATGTGCCAGACACTGTGTTAAGCAATGGGGACAAAAAAGGGGGAAAACCCAAAACAAAACAGCCCCTGCTCTTAAGGAATTCGCAGTTTAACATAGGAGACAACATGAGGAGGCAGAAGAAATGCTAGTTCAAAAGTTCAATGATAGGAGAGTGTGTTAACTATAGAATGGGAGTTCCAAAGGGCTATCTTTCCCTCCTTATTTTCCTCAAGGCCTTTTTCCTAGTTTCTTCTTTGCTTCTTCATCTTCTTGCTCAGTTGTTTCAGTCATGTCCAGTTTTTTGTGACCCCATTTGGAGGTTTCTTGGAAAAGATATTGGACTAGTTTACCATTTCCTTCTCCAGCCTATTTGGCAGATGAGGAAACTAGGCAGACAGGGTTAAGTGACTTGCTCAAGGTCACACAACTTGTCAGTGTTTGATGCTGAATTTGAACTCAGATCTTCCTGATTCCAGGCCCAGTAATCTATCCACTGTACCATCTAGCTACCCTTTCTTTGTTTCAGTAACACTTTATTTTGTTCTATACTTGTCAGTGTACATGTTTAGAATGGATGCTTCTTGAGGGCAGGAACTGGGTGCCATTCTAAATGAGAATGAAAATGGCATTAAGGTCAGCTACTGCACTAACATTAAACTATTTAACTTGAAAAGGCTACACTCCCAGGACTAAAGGAGAATCAGTGCATGACTTTTTGTTCACAATTGACTGTGCACTCAACACAGCTTCTGAGGCTGAGATGAAACAAAATATGGATCAATTCTTTGCCTCTTGTGCTAATATTGGCCTGACAATTAACATTGTGAAAACAGAGATTCTCTACCAGCCAGCACCACATCATCCATATGTGGAACTATTGGTTCCACAATGAGAAAATGTTGGAGAAAGTTTTGAATGGAGAAATTTTGAATACTCTGGATAAGTTCAGTTACCTTGACAGTATACTTTCCAGGGATGTACACATAGATGATGAGATTGACACATGCATTGCCAGAGCTACCTCAGTGTTTGGGAGACTCCAAAGGAAAATGTGGGAGAGAAGAGATATTAGGCTACCTACCAGACAGTAAGTCTACACAGATGTACTGACCTCGTTGTTGTATGCCTGTGAATCCTGGACAGACTACCAGTGCCATGCCAGGAAATGGAATTGTTTCCATTTGAATTGTCTTAGGAAGATTTTAAAGATCACCTGTCAAGATAAGGTACTGGACGCTGAGGTCCTTTCTTGAGCTGAACTGCCAAGCATTCAAATTCCACTGCAGAGAGTGCAACTCTGATGTGCTGGCTACGTTGGTCAAATGACAAACACACATGTGCCTAAAAGACTATTTTACAGAGGCAAGCACTCACATGGAAGGCAGAAGAAGTGATACAAGGACACTCTCCAGGTGTCTCTGAACTTTGGAATTGATTGTGGGATGTGGGAGACACTGGCACAAGACTGCTCATGGGGTGCCCACATCAAAGATGGTGCTGTGCTGCATGAGCAAAGCAGAATTGCAGTAGCTCAAAAGAAACATGAGGTGTACACATCTAGAGACATCTCCATCCCAAATGTTCAAAACTGTGGCAGAGCATTCTGAGCTTGTATTGTTCTGATCAGCCACGTTGAACACATTGTACCTTGACTCCAACATTGAGATGTCATTTAGTTCCTTTCAAGTGCAAAGAAGGAACAACCACATACCATCTCAGTATTTATACCTTTGGGAAAAATTACTTCTAAACTATAAGCAGGAGTGGTTGCTTTCCCGTAAGGTTATCTTCACTTCTCCTGCTTCTCCTGTATCTTTATTTCTCCTTTTTGGTCAGAATCAGGACCAGAATACCAGTAACCCTTGTTGCTTCCTCTGTTTCCCAAAAAATAAAATTATCATTAAGGCAAGCTTAAGTGAAGTGACTTACCTAATATCTGCTTCTAGATGAGAGAAGGTAGGGTGAGGGGAGAGAACAAGTTCTTGAAGATGTTCAGTTAATTAAAGTCCCCTATCACTGCTATGTATTGCCTCCATGTTAGGGTTTTGATCTTTCCCACCAGCCCTTCATCTAGTTCCTGCTATTCAGGTGTTCCATAGTTTACTCCTATTCTAAATTGACTCCATTTTTTCCTCTTTTGACCTTACACGAATGTTCTCCATTTTAGTTCCTTGATTTCCTCACATAAATATATCTTCTTACTATCCAGTGCTATTCCACCTGTCATGTATTCTGTTTCTTTGGAATAAGGCGAATCCTTCCACAGATGTATTCCAATCATGAATTGCTTTCTGTTAAGTCTTAATTATATCTAAGAGGGATAAATTCGTTTCTTTGAGTTACCATCTTTCCAGGGAAAAAACCTTCCCCCTCCCATTTCTCTCTGAACTCTCTATATTTAGGTTGGCAATACCCCTGCCTAATCTTTATCTTACTTTGTCCTCCCCTTTACAAAGTTTTCTACAACCACTGGCTTTTCTGTTGTTACCATACTCTTTGACTTTGTAGTTGACCAGTTCAGCTTTATGGTTCTCTACCTTGAAGCTTGCCCCATTCACACCCCGCTGATTATCAGCCCTAGACTATCCCACCATCTGTTTTCTCTACTTCTACTACCATGTATTGAATACTACTTGAGCAAGTTATACAATCCTACAAACAACTTCACTCTCATTGCAGCAGGGACTTCATCTTTTTCAAAATGTTATAAAATACTTTTATGTAATTATAATAAAGTTCCATCACAAATATAATCAATCACACAGCAGGAGGTACCTTCAGATGTCATCTGATCCATTCTTCTGTAGGCAGGGTTATAAATATTCCATATTGTGTTCTATCCTTTTCAGTAAAATCACCAAACTTGGTTACTAGTATGGACATAAAATCCTTTCTGATCACATATAAAACAAAGGTCTCGTCTCTTCCACTTGGAAATATTCCAATGACTGAGTCATCTCAGTATATTAAATTCAATTACTGTTAATTGAGAAAGCCAACTTAGTGTACAACTTGCTTTACTGGACAGAATTAGTTGGTCATGAAGACGCCTTGTTCTTGGATGCCACAGGAAATGGTCAGCGGTCAATGGTCAATTCCTATACTTCAGCTAGACAAGCAATTTTCTGTGTTCTAACCTGCACACCTCTAACCCTAATTCTGAGCTCTTTCATATTCCTTGAATGCTCTCTTTCCCTCTCTTTATTTTTTGGGCTCCTACTTATCTAATACTTAAAGCCCAACTCAAATATGAACTTGTCCATTCTGTAACCACTCTGTCAGCAACAGTCTTTCTCCCAAGTCACATAATAGTTTCCAATCCCTTTATTCCTCCCTAATTGACTTCTTATTATGTTCCCTGTAGCAGCTGTTCCAAATGTTTCTTAAGCCCATATATAAAACAGAGAGAGAGAGAGAGAGAGAGAGAGAGAGAGAGAGAGAGAGAGATGGAGAGGGAGGAGGGAGAAGAGAGAAGAGACAGAGAGAGAGAGAGAGAGAGAGAGAGAGAGAGAGAGATGGGGCTCTAGAGCCTCTCTAGAGGATTTGCCCTTGACTTTGATGAGAAAACTGAGGCCGTCTGTTGTGACTTCTACTACACACCTCAAAAT
Organism: Trichosurus vulpecula; assembly: GCF_011100635.1. NCBI lineage: Eukaryota > Metazoa > Chordata > Mammalia > Diprotodontia > Phalangeridae > Trichosurus > Trichosurus vulpecula. The sequence continues at coordinate 179,093,685 of NC_050574.1, forward strand.
CCCTCTACATCTTCAGTCAATCAGCAAGCATTTGCTAATTGCTTACTCTGTGCTAGAAACTGTGCTAAGTTTTTGAAATACAAAAACAAAAATGAAACCAATCCCCGGTATCTCTGTTTGCTTAACCCCTGTCATCACAGGGAGAGATCTCCACGATGTTTTAAGTTGTTACATGGTATCAACCTAAATCTGGCACAAACTGGTAGTGTTGTTTGGAGCAAAGCCTTGAATCAAAACCCTTTTCCCCTTTTTGTCTGGGAGCCAAAGGGCACCAAATTTTTGGGCTTTTGCGCTTGTTGTCAACTGAAGGCTAGAAGCAGACCTAGAAGCATCATGATCTGGGAAAATGCATTCTGGACATATCACTATTAATTGGCTTTATTTTATTTTGATCATTCTAATCAAAACCTTTATACAATATGTCCAATAAGTAATTTTAAATGAAATTAAAAAAGGGATGGGAATCTGAATGAGTGTGTGGATAAATCAGCTGTGAGATTTGTTTGGAAGATGTAGACAAGCCTCCTAAACTGATTCTGGAATCCAACCCCCATCCCCCACTCCCACAGAAGGAGTAGAGCCACAGAGCAATGGAACAACAGCCAGTTCTGGGAGTCAGAGGAAAGCTCAGGGAACTTTGTGCATACCCCAGAGCACCCTCTGGTGTTGAATCTTGCATGAAACATGTATAATGCTTTTGTCCTTTCCAAGATTCTCTCCCTAAAACAAAAGCTCATTTTTTTAACATCAACATTCTTCTAATGATGATATATGGTTGGTAGTCATGGAACTTCACAGTCTCTGAAGAATGAAAGTTGTGGATCATCTAAAAGGCAATAGAGAGGTGTGTGTGTAACATATAAATAATTGGATGGGAGAAGTGGTATAAAGGATTTATCAAAGAGATGTATAGCTTGAAAAAGTGGATTGGTCATGTAATGAGGATGAGAAATAATGGATAGACAGCCCATATTTAATTGGGCTGTATTTGTAGCTCCACTGACAGTGCTGTTTTCCTCCAATATTTGCCATTTTTCTTTATTGCCAACTTTGCCTGTCTGATGAGTGTGAACTGGAGCCTTGGAGTTGTTTTACTATGCTTTTCTCCAATTATTACTGATTGAAGCATTTTTTCCTATGGCTATTAATGGTGTGGATTTTTGTCAGAAAATTTCCTGTTAATATCCTTTATTTATCAGTTGGGGAATAGGTCTTATTTTTATAAATTTGAACCAGTTATTTATGTATCTTTGAAATTAATTCCTGTCACAGAAACTTGCTACAAGTATTTTCTGAGTTACCTATTTCCCTTCTGATTTTAGGTCCATTGGTTTTATTTGTACAAAACCTTTTTGATTTTGTGTGATCAAAGTTGTCCATTTTACCTTCTGTAATCCTCTCTATTCCTTGTTTGGAACTCATGAACTCTTCTGCTGTCTATAGATCTGAAAGGTTAACTTCTTCCTTGTTACTCTAATTCATTTATGATGATGTCACCCTTAATGTGTAAGTCATGTATCCATTTAGAGCTTATCTTGGCTTTCAGTGTGAGACATTGTTCTATACTTTTCTGCCAGACTGCTTTCAATTTTTTCCAGCAGTTTTTGTTGACTTGTGAGTTCTTACCCTAGTGCTTTCATGTGTTTTGAGAGAAGGGAAAAAGTCTGAGGTCAGAGTTTAGAAAGAAAAGGTAGTGGCAACTGGAGACCAGAAGAGGTGGATTATTAACCAAGTCTGGGAGCTTCATAGTTAAAGAAAAGGGAGGGGTGAGTACTGATTTTGGCAAGTTAAGAAAGCCTGTGATGCCTTAAAAGGTCTAGCTGGAAATGCCTTTTAATGCAGTTCTTTTAGTAATTTAGTAACCAAACCTCCTCAGTTCAATGTCTAAAATTAACCAACCTTATTTTGAATTCTACTTTATCATGAGTACTATCATAGCAAGTTTCCAGGGTAATTCCTAATATTTTTAGAGTATATGTGATTTCACCGACTCTTTCCATCAATGCAGATTGTAATCTATATTCACATTTTAAGACAATCTTTGTGAAGTTTTGTGGCCCAAAACTTCATTATTGGCTTGTTGATCTTCAGGTGAACTGTTTCTTGGATTTCCTTAGGCTGATCCTTGAATGACAGATATACATACATACAGTCCATTACTGGGCTCAAAGCCTTTCATTTTTGGTAGGATCTGGCAGAGCCTGATGGAAACTTCAAGATCCCAAGACTATCTCCACCTTATGAGTCATGAAGAATCATTATTGCAGGACTTGTGGGGAGGGGTAGTTATATATATTATGATAACACTATTTTAACTCTAATTCATAAGACAAAAATGTTTATGCATTTAACTTCATTAAAGTAATTGTTGGTATGTTTCAGTTGGAATTCAGAAAAATATTGCATTCTAGAAATATTTCATCTCCAGAACTTTTATTAGATGAAACAATTCCATTTTAAAAAATGCATATTATTTTGAAGATTCCCCAAGGATAGAACAATATATTTTTACAACTTCTGACTCTGACATCACCTCTGTACTACTACTCTCTTGTCTTTTATCCCTTATGACTCCTTAGGGAACCATTCTAACTCTACACTGTCATCTCTTGAGTCCCCAGCTGCCTCATCATATTGCCAATCTTACCCTGCCAAGATTCAGACTTGGATCATTCCCACCATATGCTGCCTTCACTCATGATGCTGAATGAAGGTGGAGAAAAATCAGAAAACATTGTCGAGTGAGTTCACTACAAATTGCTTAACCTCACTGCTGCCAGGCAGTTTTTTCACCTCCCAAATTAATTCACTGTTCTACTCACTATAGCAGCTCTTTCAAACCTTTTCATCCCTCTATAGACCTCTCATGGCTTCTGCTCCCTCTACCCTCTCAGCTGAGAACCTGGACTCAATTTTTTCTGAAAACTTGAAGCCACTTGCTGAGAGCTTCCTATTCTTTCCCCCTCATCTTACGTCACTCACATGCTTTCTGCCACTATCTCTTCCTTCACTCCTGTCTCACATGATGAAGAGTCCCTTCTTACAAAGGGAAACTACTCTACCTACACAAGCAATCTCCTTCCATCCCCTCTTCTCTAGCAGATCATCCCCTCTATCATCACTTATCTTCAATCTCTCCCTGTCTATTGTCTGCTTTGCTACGGATTACAAATGTGTCCATGTCTTCCCCATACTCAATAACTCTTCACTTGATTCATCCATTCCTGCTATTATCCCATATTTCTCTTGCCTTTTTGGATAAATTCCTTGAGAAGATCATCTATGATAGATGCTTCCACTTCCACTTCTCTCACTCTCTTCTTAACTCTCTACAGTCTGGCTTCTGACCTCATCATTTAACTGAAATTACTCTCTCCAGTGATCTCTTCGTTCCCAAATCCAATGCCCTTTTCTTAGTTCTCATCTTTCTTGACTTCTCAGCAGCCTTTGACATCGCCAGTCATCTTCTTCTCTTTCATATTCTCTCATCCTAGGTTTTTGGGATATTGATCCCTCCTGGATCTCTTCGTATCTATCTGACTTCTCCTTCTCAATCTCCTTTGCTGAATCATTCTTCTTATCCACTGTAATACCTAGTTTCCACTATGGAAATCATGGAGGGACCATGAGAGGGCAGACACATTAATACATTGTTAGTGGAGCTATGAATTGGGCCAACCAGTCTGGGAAGAAATTTGGAACCATACTGACTGTACCCGTTGACCCCGTGATACCTGATACCACTACGAGTCATGTTATCCAAAGAGATCAAAGAGAGAGAAAGGATCCATATGTACAAAAATAAGTCTAACAGCACTTTTTGTTGTAGCAAAAAATTAGAAACAAAGTATTTGGCCATTGATTGGAGAATGGCTGAACAAATTATGATACATGAATATAATGGAATATTATTTCACCATAAGAAATTAAAAAAGGGACAGACTGAAAGAAACCTGAGAAAATTGTATGAGCTGATAAAAACGAAGTGAATAGAACTAGGAGAACAGTAGATACAATGGTTACAATACTGTAAAGGAAAACAGTTTGAAAGATTTGAGAATTGATCAATAACCAGTTATAACTCCAGGAGACTAATGGTGGGGCAGCATTGAGAGGTGCTAGCCATAGAATGAAACATTAATTTTCAGATAAGGCCAATGCATGGATTTGCTTTGCTTGACTGTACCTATTTGTTACAGAGGAGGGCTTTAATTGAAGAGAATGAAGTAAAGGGGACTGGGTAGTTACTGATGGTGATATTAAAAAAAAAAAGAGAGAAGCCAAGGACTTCAATGAAATATTTTTAAAGGTACACAAAACATCACAGAACAAAATTCATAAGGGGCCATGGACAAACAGGCAGTTATATTAAATATAACATATGCTTGAAAAACTATGTATTAGAAGTTTTTCATTTTCATATACAATTTTCTTTTACTGTTCTTTGTGTAGTAAAATATTCGTGTTTGTAGATGTTTGTTAAATTCACAATTTTAAAACAGGAAAATAAAACCTTCAGTGCTTCCCTACTTTATCCCTATCAATTTCTACGTTTGGTTTTTAAAGCCCTTTATGGATGATTCAGCGTACCTTGCTAGGCTTTTCCATTGTTTTTGTTGTTGTTGTTGTTCAGCTCTTTGTCATGACCTCATGGATGTGGGTTGTCTTGGCAAAGATACTAGAGTGGTTTGCCATTTCCTTCTCTGGTGTGTCCCCATTTTTACAGGTGAGGTATTGAAGCAAATTGGTGTTAATTGACTTGCCCAGGATTATGCAGCTAGTACTGTCAGAGTCTGGGTTTGAACTCAGAACTTCCCAATTCTTATCCGCTGTGCCACCTAGCTGTCAATCACCACCACCACCACCACTACCACCACCACCACCACCAGTATACCTTGACAAGCTTTCCCAGCACATGATAAGTGCTTGTTCTATTCTGTGAGCATCTTGAGAACAGGAACTGTCATTTCCCTTTATGTGTATCCCTATTTCTTAGCACAGTGCCTGGCACATAGTAAGTACATAAAAACTGCTTGTTGACTTGCTAATTGATTGATTTCTTTGGCACATTATTCTCACATGTTCTGCATTACAGTTTAACTGGTCTACTTGCCTTTTAATGCCCTACACAATCCTGGCTCCTGTTTGACTACACATTCATTGTTGTTCAGTCGTGTCTGGTTCCTCATGACCCCATTTGGGGTTTTCTTGGCAAAGATACTGGAATGATTTGCCATTTCCTTTTTCAGCTCATTGTACAGATGGGAAACTGAGGCAAACAGGCTTAAGTGACTTGCCCAGGGTCACACAGCTAGTAAGTGTCTGAGGCCAGATTTGAACTCTGGGAGATGTATCTTCCTGACCTCAGGCCTGACACTCTATCCATTGAGCCACCTAGCTGCCCCAAAGCGCACTCATTACTCCTCATCACTTCACACTCCTGCCCAACTAGCCCGTTTGATGCTCCTCATACAAGACAGTCCATCTCTTGTCTCCATCCATGCTTTTCCACAGGCTGCCTACCCTCCCCCCTGTCTGGAATGCATCCCTTCCTTACCTCTGCCTCATAGAATCCCAAGGATCAACTCAAATGCTACACAAGTCTAGCCTGATATACCCCAGGGGATCTCGGTTACTAGTGTCTTCTATGCTCTGCTCCCCTTTCCCCTTTATTTTGTTATTTTCTCCTGTTGTTTTCCCCCCAAAGGAAGCAAGCTTCTCAAAGTCAGTGACTAATTCCTTTTTATCTCCCAAGAACCTAACACAATGCCTAGCATATATGAGTCACCTAATGGATGGTTGTTGAATGTGAAATGCTCTTGCTCGTTGGACCGATGAGGACTCTGAAGTTCGCTTCACACAGCAGCTGAGTCAGAATTAGAACCAAGGTCCTCCAACTCCAAATCCAACACTTTTCCCACTGCACCAAATAACCTAAAAAGTCTGATGTCCCTTCATTAGCTAAAGATGACAAATACATCTCCTATACAGGCAGGATATCAATGAAGAGATGTTTACTTTCTGATCTGATCCTATCAGAAATGAATGTGCAGATAATGAGTTGGAGCCATGAAGAGTCTGGATTACCTTCTTAACAGCTCTATTCAAGATAAAAATAACTCTAAGAAGATGAAGAAGAAGAGGGGGACGTGAATTTGGTTTAACAGAAATATGCATTTTGTTATGAATTTTTTCATTCTTTGCTGACACAAGAATGGGACAGTAGGAACTGAACACAGGTGTTTGGATGTTGTCTGGCCTGTTCTGGGCACAATGTAACTATTAAATTCCTTTATCTGTCTGAGGAACTCGCTAATTATATAAAATCCTTTCATCACTGAGTGGTGACTATTACAAACAGGAAGAAAAATAAGGTATAAATTTATTTTGACATCCAGCTATTGGATTGTGACAGACAGCTGAACATAGCTGATTCATTAGATATTTCTGCTTTCCTTTGGAGAAGGCCCTTATTAAACAAGCAAAGAAAAAATTAACTTCCTATAAAATAAAAAGGAACAAACTTTTACTTTAGTGGATAAAGGGTTGGACTTAGAGTCAAGAAAATGTGAATTCAAATCTTACTTCAGATACTGTGTTACCCAGGGCAAACCATTTAACCTCTCTCAGCCTCAGTCTCCTCATCTACAAAATGGGAATATTAATATACTTCTTGTGAGGATCAGATGAGATAACATAGGTAAAGCAATGCAAAAATACTGAAGTATTATGTTAATACTTGCTTTTATTGTTGTTATTATAATTATCATTATTATTGTGGCTTTCATCTTTGTGATGAATTCCTGCAGTCAGGAGACTAGAAAGCTCTGAAACATTTCTTTCTTTTAGATGTCAGAAATGTACTGTTCAGTTTAGGCTTTTATATGACTGTGAGTCATGGAATACCACAATCTATGATGAATGAAAGCGGTGGGTCACTCAAAGGGCACATGGTGAGCACGAGAAGATTAAGAAGTGGTGGAAAGGCAATGACCATAATAATGTAAAGGAAAACAATTCTAAAACCATCAGAACTTGGATCAATTTAATGAACAATCATGATTCCAGAGGTCTGATGATGAAATATGCTGCTTTCCCCTTTGTAAAGAGGTGGTGGACTAAGGTGCAGAATAAGACATATGCTGGCACATAGACAATGTATCGGTTTATTTGCTTAGCAGTACTTTTGCTACAGTGGTGGGTTCTACTGAGAATGTGGTATTGGCAAATGGCAGTAATATTTTTTAAAGTATCAATAAAACATTTTAAATTAAAAAAGAAGTGATGTAAAGGGTATCATCATGGAGATGTATGCCTAAAAAAGGAGGTGAATTGGTCAAGTCATGAAAGTGAGGGAGGACTGTTTAATGGCTTGTATGCTCCAGTGGTATTGAAGCAATCTCAAGACATCAACCAATCAATAAACATTTATTAAGTATCTTCTATGTGCTGAGAACTGTGCTAAGTGCTGGGGGTACCAAAAAGGCAAAAGACAGCCCCTGCCTTCAAGGAGCTTATAATCTAATGGAAGATTTAGAGGAAAGTCCCCAGGATATTGGTTGAATCCTCTGTGGAAACACATGGAGTGAGAAAACAGGGGTGGCTTGTAATCTCTACGTACAACAAGGAGAACACAGATCCATCAAAGTATCAGAAGCATTATACTTGATAATTAATCTTTTTCGGACTGTGATACGAACAACTTCCAGAGTGAAAACTCTCCCTACTGATACGAATTGGCAACTTGCTTATAACTTATAGCTTATAAAATTTCTCATGTCTGACGTTTTCATTCTACTCACATAGGTACCATCTTAATTCAGACTCTTATCCCATCTTGTCAAGATTATTGCAACATCCTCCTAATTGGTCTCCCCTACCTCAAGTCTTTCACTACTTTGGTCCCTCCTAATCACTGCTCCTGAAATAACTTCCCTTAAGAGCAGATCTAACAATGTGACTCCTATACAATGACTCCCCAATTCCAATGGCTTTCTAGTGTTTCTAGAATCAAATATAAACTCTTTTGCTTAACTTTTAAAGCCCTATGCAACTTGTCTCCAAATTACCTTTCCAGCTTCATTTAACATTATTCTCCCTCTTGCATTCTTTGATCCAGCCAAATTGGTGTCCTCTCTGTCCCCTCACACAGAATTCTTTACCTCCTGTATCTGAGTCTTCACAATGATGTTGTCCCATGCCTGGAATGCATTCCCTCCTTACCTTTACTTCAGAATCTCTCTCTTCCTTTAATGTACAGCTTAAGCACTATCTTCTGCAGCAAATATTTTTTCTATTCCTTGCAACTGTTAGTTTCTTCCCTCCAAACCATTGTGTGTGAGTATATTCACATATACATGTATGTATATATATATGTAAATGCGCATATATATACGTACATGTATAGAAACACACTACATATTCATTGTGTATATTTGTATTTATTAACTATATTTATGCCATATATATTTTTATATGCACTTATCTCTTTCCCACTTAGGATGTAAACCCATAGCAAGTAAGTATTGTTTAATTCTTTTTACTTGTATCCCCACTGCTTAGTACAGTTCCTAGCTCCTAGAAAGCACTCATTAAATACCCAAATCATTGATAGAGAGTTGCCTGGGTGCATAGAGAGGTCAAGTGACTTTTCTCTGGTCACATAGTTAGTATATACCCAAAGTAGGACTTGAGCCTGTGTTTCCTGACTTCAAAACCAGCCCTCTGTCTACTCTTCTAAGCTGCCTATCCTATATTTGTTGCAAATTTAACATATTTTGTTAATATTTGCTGTTAATAATAGCCTCATCCTTCTGTAAAATCCATAAGAAGAGGAAGTATAGTTTGCCATCAGATACTCTAAGTAAATTTGTGTTGACTCACAGGGAACAACAATTTCCATAAAATAGATCTTAAAAATTTTAAGGACAATTATTTTGTTATCCTTAAGTCTTCACTTCCCCTGACTACATGTCCCCAGTTATTTTCAATTTTCCTCATATAGCACAATTTATAGAGTTTTTGCCATCCAAGACTCCCTTTTACAGTGGACACATTTAAATTGTATATGTCTATCTTAAAATGTTACCCTTATTAGAACCATAATATTGCAGATGTGGTCTGACCAATGCATAGTACACTGGGGTTACTAACTCCTTCGATTTATAGATCATATTTCATTTAATACAGCTTAAAGTTACATTAGCTTTTTTAGTAGTTAAATTTCACTATTATCTCATATTAAATTTAGTTATAAAGTCAACTAAAATTTCTGTTTTTTCCCACATGAGCTGCTATTAAGCCAAGTAGGTCTCTTCTACCTAATACTTGTGCAATTGATTTTTTCATGCCTAAATAAAGTTATGGGGTGCCTGTGCTTGGACCCTAATTCTAACATCACATTTCCCCTTAGCCTCTGCCTGGGTGCCTGTGCCTGAACTCCAGTTCTAAAATCACATCTCTCCCTAGCTTCAAAGCATTGGCCCTAGCAGTCTCTCTCTCTAGCTAAAGGGCAGCATGCCCCAACTAGCTTATCTCTGCTTCTTCCTCAGTAAGCATCTATGCCCAATTATAGATTGATTCAGGATGCTGATAACTGACTATACACTGAGTCTAACATATGTCCTAGACATAGTCAAACGTATACTCCCTTACATTAGTCTTGTTTAACAAGACATGTGATGGAATCCACTTGGATATTCCCAGTCAGCTGTGAACTTTTGATGACTTAGTGACGTTTCACAGTCAAAACCACACCTCCTAGCTACCCCTGGGCTATTTCCCAGTGAACTCTGGATAAGATACCTGTGCAGTAGATAGAAAAAGTGCATGTTCCTTTAATAACTGACCACTCTTTGACCACTCTTTAGGCACTCCCTAATCCCACCCCAAAACACCCAATTGGCAGGTTTCACCCCTAAATACTGTACTTAAACTTTCCCTGTAGCCCTGTATATTTGCAGGTTCCCTAAGAACTCTTGCCTGCTGAAAAGCGTTAATAAATCTTTGCTTCCTTGACTTAAGCAATGCTTGGGTCCGCAAATTCATTCCAGGTAACCTGGGAACTTTGGTTTGGGATTCCTACATCCCTGGGGTTCATTTCTCCCTCAACAAAAGGACTTTATGTTTATCCTTTATCATCTTATTGGTTCAACAGTATTGTTCAAGCCTGTTAACATATTTCTGGAATTTTGGAAATGGGATTTTTTTCTTGTAGTGTATTAGCAAAATTTTCCATCTCCCACCCCACTCCCAACTTCAAATCTGTGTAATAAAAATATTTTAATAAGGATGTCTTCATCTTAAAAATTTTATGAATAACTTGAAAAAACAGGATAGGGTATCAAATATGGAATGCTCTGGCAACTATAAGATACTTCCGTCCAATTTGACACCCACTGATTAATTATTTTTGAAGAGTGTTTAACCACTATAAATTCACCCAACTATTCTGTCATCTAGACTACATTGATTCTTCTTGTCCACAAGAATATTATGAAAGACCGTCAAAGCACCTTGTTGAAATCAATATGTATTTGTTGCATCAATCAGTCTTAGAAACTCTAGAAAAAGAAGAAATGTGGTTAGCCTGTAATGGCAAGTTCTTGGGAAACTTATATTGACTCCTAGTGAACATCATTTTGCTTCTGAGGATCTAGATCAGATCAGAATATGACACGATTAAAAGGATGAAAATCAAATCAACCAATTTTGTGATCCACTTAGTAGCAACTATTTTATGGGTTTTTATTATCTATGGATTTTCTTTTTTCATGTTACCTTTTGTTATGAATATTAAAAAACTGATTTTTTTATCATCCAATTCAACAATGATGAAGTGGTCCAGTCTGGACATTAGTAGTATACAAATTGCAGTAGTGTAAAATAAGACTGGGAAGGTAAGTTGGATTGTAGAAAGTCTTGAATGCCAAATTAAGAAGTTTATAATTATTTAATAGATAATGAGGAGTCACTGAAGACTTTTGAACTGGGGAGTCATGTGAATGGCCAAGTTTGTAGTATAGTCTGGTGTACAAGACTTTCCCAAGGATACATATGATACAGGGGAACACAAACATGGACACATAGAGAAAGCCATCCAAGAACAACAGACATTCAGAGTCATACTGTTCTGCTCCATGAGGGTCTTATCTTGTTCCATATCTATCCAATACAATCTGCTTTAGAACTGAAGCAAGATGGGCTAGCCTATAAAAAACATCAACCCAACACTTCTAGTATTCCCTGCTTTTATCTCATGATTGCAGACAGCCTTAGAGTGAGAGAGAGGTTGATGCAGTTTTCAGTTATTGTCCACAGTTGCTGCTCTGGGTCGGTATGGCTCCATAGGGTAATTAGGAGAGCGGGTTTTGCAAGAGAAAGGATGAATTTTGATTTGGACATGTTTTAGAGATGTTGACACTATTGTAGATCTATAATCATATTTAGAAGGATAATCAGAAGAGAGCAATAGGATGCAGGAAAGCCCAGAAAAGAGAAGATTATTTAAAAAGATGCCTAACATTGATGTCTAGCATTGTGCCTTATACAAAAATATTTGTTGAATTAAATGGAATAGATTACAGATGTGGTGGTTTTACTATCACAGATCATTATCATGGATCAACATGGAAGCACTGGCAAATCTATGCTAGTTAATATCTATTGAGGTCTACTTTCCAATTTCATGTATGTTTTGGGGATATTTTGACTTAGGTGGATTTCACACAAAGGTTTCTACAGATTAAATTTCTTCACTATCCGTAGTATTTTTGTGTGTGTGGTGATGTTACTTATAATTTTATACTCCCCTCCCCTATAAAATTATACAAAAGAGCTTATATTCTAAACTGATACTTCCCTAATCTGCTATGTCTATTTTCTTGGCAAGAAAATCCAACGTTTGCTGGCTAATATGATTTGAGGGCTCTTCTCAATGTGATGACTACTTTGCATCCATTAAAGTTCTCTACTAAGAAACAGCGAAAAAAATGAAGAGGAGATGGCCAACTGTGTCAGATGTTACAAAGATGTCAAGGAAGATGAGAACTGAGAAAAGGCAATTAATTTTTGGTATTTAGTTGACCACTAGTTACTTTGAAAGCAGCTTCAAAGAGTGATGGGAATAGGAATTATAGACAATCAATATAGATTACCCTTTTTCGAAGTTTGGCAATGAACAGAAGCATAGTATGATAGTTGGAAGGGGTAGCAGAGTCAAGGGGGAGTTTTTTTTAGTGTAGAAGAGGCATAAGTATACTTGTAGTCAGAGGAGAAAGAGCCTTTAAACAGGGAAAGAGTGAAGATGAGTGGTAGGGATGATCAAATGAGTAAAGTCCCAGAGAAGCCCCGATTTTATCACAGCCCAAACACTGAACAATTTGTATCTGCCAACCCGGAATTTTATGATGTCTGGCATTCTGTTAACAGGTAATAAAGCCTTTCCTTCCAAAATAAGACATCAGGGTCCAAAGTGAAAATACCCCTGGGAAAAATAGCACATTGACTTTGGTTCACATTAAGGTGTGGCTGACGTTTTTTCCCCCCGAGATCAGCTTTTAATGGGAGGAGGTGAGAGTGCATGAAGATATAGTATGCCTGAAGAAGTGAAAAGGATATTCCATGGAGGAAGAGAAAGAGAACAAAAGGGGCAGACTGACACAACATTTCTCTGCTTTTGTTTTGTCTAGAGCCACCTCTTGTGATAATATCACACTTTAACAAGAACTACTTTACTAATGTCTGTTTGAGCTTGATCAAGGCACCAAGCAATTTTTTTTCATGAAGCCACAAAGTACCATATATATGCTTATAATACGTAAACGAGGCTGCTCTCAGAGTCAGGAAGACCAGGTTCAAGTTTTATACCAGCCACATACAATCTCTCTGTGCTTTAGGCAATGTTTAAAGACTGCAAGTGGTAGGGAAGGTGTCAGTATTCACTGGTAGAATGTATCCCTACCGTGTATCTTCACTGAGTGTATATATGGTGTATCTACACGGAGTGATTCCCATCACTACAATGAGTGCTGGGTTACAAAGAAAGGCACAGTCCCTAACCACATTTCAATGGGGAAGACAATATAAAATATACAAACGTAGACTATATGAACAACTATATACATACAAGATATATACAGGGTAAATTGGAAGTAATCTCAGAGGGAAGACAATAGTATAGGATGGGGATTGGGGGAGAACCCTTTGAGCTGAGTCTTGAAAGAAATCAGGAGGAAGAGACAAGGAAGGAGAGCAGTCAAGGAATGGGGAACAGCTCACGAAAATGCATTGAGCCAGGAGATGGAGTTTTGTGTGCAAGAAACACCAAGTCAATGGGTTTTCTACTAGAAAGGTGAAAGGGCTCAGATTGTGAAGAGGTTTAAAAGCCAACAGAGGGTTTTATATTTAATGCTACAGGTGATAGGGAGCCACTGGAATTTATTGAGTATGGAAGCGACATGGTCAGACCTGTACTTTAGGAAGATCGCTTTAACAGCTGAGAGGAGGATGGAATGGAGCTGGAAGATTCCTGAAGCAGGGTTATCAACCAGAAGGGTATTGAAATAGTCCAGGTGTAAAATGATGAAAGGCTGAATCATGGTGGTAGTAGCTGTGTTGGAAGAGAGGAGATATATATGAGATATATTGTAAAGGTAAAATCAACAGGACTTGGCCAATGATTGGATATGTGGGCTGAGTGAGAGTGACAAGTTGAGGGTAACACCTAGGTTGTGACCTGAATGACTGGAAGGATGTCAATGCCCTCCATAATAACAGGGAAATTAGGAAGAGGAGATGGCTGGGGGAAAAGATAGTGTGTTTGGTTTGGGATGTGCTGTGTTTGAGATGTTTGTGGGATATCCAGTTTGAAATGTCCAGTAAGCAATTGGAGATAGGAGTCTAGAGGTCAGCAGAGAGGTGAGAGTTGGACAAATAGGCCTGAGAATCATCTTCATGGGGATGCTAATTGAATTCATGAGAGTCAATGAGGTCACCTTGTGAAATAGTATAGAGGGAAAAGAGATCACCATGTGAAGTAGTATACAGGGAGAAAGACCAGGAAGAAACCCATGGTTAGAAAGTGTGAACTGGATGAAGGTCCCGCAAAGAGGATTGAGGAGAGGTCAGGTAAGTAAGAAGAGAGTATTTTCATGGAAACCTGGAGAAAAAAGCATATTAAGGAGAAGAGGTTGATTAATAGTGTCAAAGGTTGCAGAGAGCTCAAGAAAAGTGAGGATTGAGAAAAGGCCATTAGATTTGACAATTAAGAGATCCTTAGTAACATTGTAAATATTTTCATTTGAATGATGAAGTAAGAAGGCAGACTCAGAAAGTTTAAAAGAGAATGAAAGTAAAAGAAATGGAGGCACCAATTGTAGGCAGCCTTCTTAAGGAGTCTGGCCACAAAAGGAAGAGGAGACATAGGATGAAAGCTAGTAGGGATGGTCAGATTAAAACGTTCTCTGTATAAGTGAAATCACAGGTCTGATTTCTTCTTCTTTTTCTTCTTCTTCTTCTCCTCCTCCTCCTCCTTCTTCTTCTCCTCCTCCTCCTCCTTCTCCTTCTCCTCCTCCTCCTCCTTCTCCTTCTCCTCCTCCTTCTTCTCCTCCTCCTCCTCCTCCTTCTTCTTCTCCTCCTCCTCCTCCTTCTCCTCTCTCTCTCTCTCTCTCTCTCTCTCTCACACACACACACACACACACACAAAATTATCATCTTCCAACTATTTTGAGGAGGCAGAAGGGGCTTGATCAGGGGGTGAGGGGGATGGGGAGTGGGGACATTAGCAGGGTAAGTAGCATTGGCATTACAGAATTTCAGAGTTGGAAGAACCTTCAGAACTCCTCTAATTCAGCCAGTAAGCATGACCATCATCATTTTCATTAGCATGGTATTCACTTTGACACATGTCATTATGACTGTGAATAAAACTTCCAGGAGGCCCTAGAATCAGTATGGTACCTAGGAACCAACATAGTTCCCTGGGGGCATCAAGCAGGAGTATTTGGATACTTGGTCTGCCCCGATTGTCTATAGTCTAAGCAATGTGCAATGCCATTGGGCCCTTAGATTGCCATCTACTCCCCTGCAGCCCATTTTTATGTCCAGTTAAATGTACCCAAACCATGCCATTTTCATGAATGTACATCCTAATATACATACATTAAGCAGTTAGGAGACACAGTAGATAGAATGTTGGAGCTCAAGTCAGGAAGACCTGAGTTCAAATGTGGCTTTGAACACTAATTAGCCATGTGACCCTGGGCAGGTCACTTAACCTCAGTTATGCCTCAGTTTCTTTGATTATAAAACAAAGATAATAGTGGTATCTACCTCCCAGGTTGTTGTGAGGAAAAAAAATGGAATAATATTTGTGAAGTGCTTTACAAAAATTAGAGCTATATAAATTCTAGCTATTATTATTATTATTATTATATCCCATCTTTAAGAGATGCTTTGCTACCAAGTGTCTTGTGTTGAGGGAGAAACTTTTTTTAATTGCCTAATCTTGGCTGGCATTGATTAGTTATGATTTTGACTTGGGACTGACTCAGAGAAAAATTAAAAAGCCCAGGCTGAGTCACTAACACTTCCTATAACACCCTCATATTTCCCTGATGGCCTGCCTTCCAGGTACTGACTCACTTTAGCTAAAGAATGGGGATGAGGATTCATATTAGGGTGGCAGACTAGATATGAGAAGGCAGGCTTGTTTCTCTTCTTTCACAGAGTTCCAGGATGCAGCAACCTCCCTATATTTCCCTGTCTTCTGTCAGTGTGGCATGTTCTAGTAGAGAGGAAGTTAAGCCCATTTGGATTGGCATAAACTTGTTTTTCTTCTATTTGTCTTGGCAAGAGTACTTAAAAATCCATGTACTCATACTATTCAACCTGCAGCAACAGGTTCTTTTGATTTTACCTAAGTCTGATTGCTATGATCCCTCTCAGATGAGCTTCAGTTAAAATGACTATTTCTAACAAAACACAGAATAGATGCATGTTGGGTCTCAAAGACAGATGGATCGTAGGTTTGCTATTGAATCCAGGAAATACTTCCAAGGTTGTTTAAATGCTTTTGAAGCTTGTGACAAATATACGGAAATATCTCTGGTCATATATTCAAAATAGATTGTAATCTTTAAACTACCACAGAAATCTAAAGTTGTTGTTGTTTTGACCAACAAAATGATTCCTCTAAAATAAGGGAGGCTAATTAAAAAGAGGCATCTTGAAACTATCCTTGAACACTGTTGGTGGAGCCATGAATTAGTCTAGTCATTTTGGAAAGCAATTTAGTACTATGCTCCCAAAGTTACTAGACTGTGCATATCCTTTGACCCAGTGACACTATTACTAGTACTATGAAAATACAAAAATCCTTGTAACAGATATACCTAGTCAAGCAAAACAAATTTCCGTATTGGCTATGTCTAATTCTTCATCTTGAATCAGTCTCCTCTCCTTCAGGAGATGGGCAGCACATTTCATCAACGGTCATCTGGAATTGTGGTTGGTCATTGCATTAATCAGAGTTCTTCAGTCTTTCAAAGTTGTTTTTCTTTACAATGTTGCTGTTATTGTACAAATTATCCATATGCCATAATTTGGCCATTCCCCAATTAAAATTACCCTCTTAGTTTCCAGTTCTTTGCTATTACAAAAAAGCTTCTATGAATATTTTTGTATATATGGGTCCTTTTTCATTTCTGGACTTTTTGGAGTATAGATTGGCCAGCCTTTTCGAAACTTTCTCCTTCTGTAGTAACTTCTCTGGCAGTCTGACATTTTGGTTCTCCTCATACTTTTCGAATCACTCCTTTCTTTGTCTGTGACAAAGATTTTCCTCCTCCCATTCCTGAAATGTAGGCATTGTAAAAGGTTCTGTTCTCAGTCTTTTTTTGTACCCTCTCCTACCTTTCCCTCACTCCGTTCCTCTTTTCTTCCCTTTCCTTCTCTTTTCTTCTTTCCCTTCCTCTCCCCTTTCTTTCCTCTCTGAACTTTTCTCATTCTACTCACATGCCACAGATCACATAATGCCTTGTATTTTAATTCATATATGTCATCTCCCTTTTTTATGTTGTAAACTTCTTGGGAGCAGGGACAGTGTCTTTTGTATGTCTTACAATATCTACTACTGTGCCCTGAACAAAGTAGGTGCTCATTAAACATTTGTCTTATGTATGACCGAATAAATGAATGAGATGACAGAATCAATCAATCAGTGATCAATTATTAAGAACCTAATATTGCCAGGAACTGTGCTAAGTGCTGGGGATACAAAGAAAGATGGAAAATGGCCGCCACCCTCAAGGAGCTTGCATTCTAATGGGAGAGCCAATATATACATAAATAGTTGGATATTTAGTGGGTACATAGAGAGTAGTTACAATGTAACGTGAATGAACTAGTAGCTGGAGGGCAAGAAATAGCTATATCTTGGGATGATGTTGACAATTTTCCCCAGGACTTTGTTAGAAGAATTTAGTAAATTATTCTATTTGATTCCAGGTTACTTTCTCAAAAAGACTTTTCCTATAATATTAATAATACTAAAGCAATAGCCAAAAGTGTTTTCTTATAATATTTCCTAGACTGATATCCATATTTTTTTCTTGAAAAGTTCTGAGTATATCAATGTTCCAGATAGCCTACTCATAGAATCCTAGCCCTAGAATGAACTTTGAGTGGTTTTCTAGTCAGTTCTACTCAGTCTTCTTCCCTTTAAACTTGATCAGATATTAATCTTCCTAGATGGATGAGATCTTTTTTTTTAGAATTACTTTTCCATTCATGTAAAAGAAAACTGAGGCAGGAAGGAATAATTTACTTTAACTTAAAGCTATAGTTTGCAAATGTTTTCCATAAAGATTTTTTAAAAATTACCTACCGCATTTGAATGCTTTCTTCTAAGTCTAAATGTTGCAGAGTCTTTAAAGAGGAGACCCTTGTAAATCAATCTCTTTTCTAGCTTGAAAAATTTGCAATTATTTATATAACTGAAAAGGTTCCCTTGCCATTAGAGACTAGGGATGAATCCTTCTAATCCTCTGATTATTTCTGGCTTCCCCTAAGATGGTATTGTAGCCAAAAAATAGTCATATAGAATAAAATGTAAAATCCTTAGACCAGATTATGATAATGAGTTCTAATGGATACTTTCCTTTGGAATCAAGTTACTGCAGGAACTTCAGCTAATCTATAAAAACAACAACTGTAGGACAATGTGATCTTTTAGAAAAAAATGCTCTAAATGTGCTGTACTCTGGATTCCAATTTGACTTTCTTGTGTTTTCCAGATTGTGATCTTTATTCATAAAATTTTACCAGATGTGGATTGCATAGACTGCCCTATACCATGAGTCGTTACTGACATCATTAAAGATTACCCTAGTGCTCTTGCCTAAAAGCACCAGAGTTTGAATTGGGGAGAGAATTCTTAAGAATTTCCTGGAATTTACTTCCTCAAGTGGCCCAACAACGCAAGAACCTATGTCTTTTCATGGGGGTCAACTGACTAACTTGTTTGTTCAAAGTTGTACTATTATTTCTGTTTTTGAATGG
The DNA here is from genome assembly GCF_011100635.1 of Trichosurus vulpecula. Lineage (NCBI taxonomy): Eukaryota > Metazoa > Chordata > Mammalia > Diprotodontia > Phalangeridae > Trichosurus > Trichosurus vulpecula. The sequence continues at coordinate 179,112,243 of NC_050574.1, forward strand.
TCAATGTATATAGGCACAACTTGATTTTAATGCATGCATCATGGGGATAAAATAATAAGACAGATGTCAACAATGTTTGATAAGTCTTTGGATGCCCACAACAAATTACACCATTATTTATTAATGGGTTATATTTTCTATAGTCAACTACCTTCTGAAGGAGCACAGTTTGGGGGTCTATACTTTGTATAATGACTCTTCCCAGTCTGGAGTAGGAATGGGATGTTGGGTAAATAAGCAAAATGTGGTTCTTTGAGGTATTTGTGTTCATGACTGTAAAAATCTACAACATAGGCTCTGAAGGGAGAAGTAGCCATTAGTGAAGAACTTTGATATATGTGGTTATTACTGGATTGAGGTGCCTTTTCTCAGAATCTTGTAGATGGGCATACTCAGAACTGCTCTGACTGTCTCCAGATGACCGCATATGCTAGCTCAGAGTGTGGGTGCTTTGGGAATTATGAAGTTGCTGGTTGCTTCTGGTTAGCTGTCTGTGACTCAGTCCTGAAGGACTTGGGTGCTTTGGGGAGGCTCAAACAACCTGCTTTGCCACTGAACAAAAAGAGCCAGTGACTCAACAAACCTTTAAAAAGGAACTGGCTCTGCCCCTCTCCTTCTTCTTCCACCGACCCTCTAAGTGGCAAAAAGTGATCCTGTGAAGGCTGAGAGGAGGAGTTAGAATATCTTTCCCCCCCATATTGACCACCTGACAACTGCTTCTAGATGGCAGCTAAAGCAAATGACCTACCTGGATGAGTTAAGCCTGGGCTTTGGGGCTCTTGGTTGCCCTTTCCAATTTCTATTTCTGAATACAGATGACAGAATAGTGATCCCAAGATGGATGTGTCCAGTCTTGGAGGCAATCTTATGATATTGAGAGGTTTGGGGATCTTGGGTCTTGGGTCCTCAGCTGCAATAGACTGGTAGAAAAGGGGAGTTTCTATATTGGACCTTCCTTGGCTTGCCAGAAGTCATGGAACTGGAAGGAGTTATCTGTACAGTACAGAGCCAAGATGAAATAGGACAATCACTATTTAGCAGTCCCCCAAACTGCTTCATGTTCTGAAATTAGTTCTCAATCTCCTAGTATGATAGCAGTTATTATTTGAGGCTTTTAAAAGTTTCCATCAGTTCAAGTTTGTGAGAGCCTTTTGTATTTAACATTTCTTTTGTGTGGATTAAATAAATACCTTTTCCAAACCTGATTTATTTTGTATGTTGAGCACTTTGCCCTTTGGAGAGACTTTAAACATAAACCAAACCTAAGCTTTAAGTAATTTTCCCCCAAGGCAACCAGGGTGGAGTATAATAAGCCAAAGAGTTTGAGAAAAGGAATCAGCCTCATTTCAGGTAATCAGGTTCCCCCAAGACTACACCTTGTCTAGACTGAGTTTGTGGGTTCAGATCAGAGGGTCCCCTTAGTGGGAAAGTACCCTTAGCTTCCCCTCCCCAGCATAGCAATGGTTCTAATTGTTAGAATGTAAAGAGAAGTATTAAGTTCACAATAAACTGCCATATTGACATAACGTGACAATTTGAAAATTTAATAAGGAATTGCTTTTTTACCTTCCACTTTGTTGTAGCTATGTTTGGTACAAATACAGTGTGTTTTGTGTCTCTTCATTAAATTTAGTAGAGGGGGAGAAGGGATTAGACATTTATTAAATGCCTATCATGTTCCAGGCACTGTGCTAAGTGCTTTGCAAATGTTATCTGATTTAATCCTCCCAACAATCCTGGGATGTAGGTGCTGTTACTATTCCCTTTTTACAGTTAAGGAAACTGAAGCAGACAGGTTACGTGATCTGCCCAGGTCCACACTGGTAGTACGTGTCTGAGGCCATATTTAAATTCAGATAATCCTAAATACAGACCCAGCTCTCTCTCTAATGAACCACCCAGCAATTTAGTCATTCCAAGCTGAGATTTCAAAACTAAGTCCAGTACAACAATAGAAGCTTCAATATTGGATTATAAACTTGTCTACAGTTACAGTTTATTTTATTTGGGACAGAGAAGCTGGTATTATTTATTTTATTTCCTTGAATGTGCTGGAGGTAAAAAAGAGAGGTTTTGGTGGGATCATACATTTTTATTTCTTAGCTGAATGAAAATATTACAATAGGGGTGGGGAGGAAGGAAGAAAAAAAGAAATATGCATGATAATTTTGTTGTATAGTTGAAAGTAATAGCAAGTTGTGCATAGTAGATTTCCAGTTTCATGTGCAATCATCTTTTTATTGTACTGTTGTGGAAATGCTTGTTTTATTCCATGAATTAAAGATAAAGTATTACAATGATGAGAAATCTTTTTTCTAAAAATAAATTCATAAAAACTTGGGAGCCTGTGTGTCAGAAAAGCCATTTTTCATGTGTATAGTTCATGACCTTATTTTGGTGGCAAATATGGTAACTGTCCAGGACAAACATGTTCCCACGAATTTTCTTGCTAATACAAATTATGAACAGACTAGAATTATGGCACCTTGTAGTTCTCCTCCATGGACAGTAGATGGCAGGGGTGCAGAGGCTTTGCTCTTTCTCTCCAGGAAAAGGAACCAGGATTTGTGTCATAGGATCATCATGTAAGAAGAGACCCTCATAAGTCATTTAATTCTTTAACCGGTGCTTCTTGAAGAACTCAAGAAAGCCAAACTAATACCTTTCCCCTCATGTTTGCCTATGGAAACCCTTCCCATACTCCAAGGGCTATCTTACATGCCTGGCAATGAAGTTCTTTATTCATACATGTTACACTTACCCTAATAGATTGCTGGAGTTCACGAGGGCACAGACTATTTTATTCATCTTTGTTTTGCTTATGTTGCCATACAATTTATTGTGCATAATATGCATTTGTTAAATGAATGAAAATGAATTTTAGATCAGGAAAATGCATTGGCAGAGTAGTTTGACTTAAGAAGGCGGTTTGATTGTTTGAATGATTGATTTATGACAGTACATTCAGGTGGATGTGTATGTCACTTTGAAGGGACAAGGCAATGGAACACCACAGGACTCTGGATTTGGACCTGACCTGTTCAGCACTTTTATCCATGATTTGGATGAAGACATGGAAAGCATGTTTATCTAATATGCAGATGAAATAAATCAGGGAGTGATTTAGGTTGATAGAATTAAAATCAAATAGACCTATTTTCTACTACATGTGCACCTAGTCATTCTTTTACTGTTGATGTTTTCCTGATTCTTTTATTGAAATTAATTTGGTTCTTTTTTTCTTGTTTGTATCATCAACTTATCAAACTTCATTTGAATTTGGGCCCTGTCTTTAAGGTGCTGGGCATCAATCATCTCCCTAGTTTAGTGTTAAATGCCAAATAAAAAATTTGCTTTCCACTTCATCATTACATTAATTGAAGACAATTTAGAAGAACACCAGGCTGAGAACTCACTAACTAAGAAGTATCACATATATCCTCCCAGGTTGACAAATGGCCCATTGATAACCACTCTGGCTGTCTTTAGGCAGTTAGTTGTATACCCATCCAATGTGGTTGGGGATATATTTGTCCTGTTTACTGATGAACATTTCATGGGTTGCATTGCATGAATATTATGGAAGCAGAATCAGAAAGAAGGCTCACTAAAATCAAGATAAACTAAGCGTACTAGTTCCATGGAATTGTATAAATCTTCTGGCTCAGCTTCTCATACAGTTCATGAATTCCTTCTACATCTTCCCTGAAAAGTGCTTTCATCTCAACCCTTCCATCTAACTATACCAGGCCTGATAGAGATCACTCTGTGAAAATTTCCCTTTCTGTAATTACCTAGGTGGCACAGTGCAAAGAGTGCTAGATTTGGAGTCAAAAAGAACTGAGTTAAAATCTTGCCTAAGACGTGTTTAGCTGTGTGACCCTGGGCAAGTCACTTAACCTTCCTCATCCTCAGTGTTCTCATCTGTAAAATGGGGATAATAATAGCATCTACCTCATAGGATCAAATAATATAATCTTTGTAAAACACTTTGTAGACCTTAAAAGTGCTATAAAAATGCTATCTATAATTTTCCCTCATGCATAGAATTTAATTATAAGACTTTTCATAGAATTATAGCTTTATAACTGAAAGGGAACTTAGCCATCATCCAGTCCAACCATTGCATTTTATAGAGAAATAAACTAAGAGTAGTTAAATGACTTACTTCAAGGTCTCACAGGTAATATGTAACAGAACCTGGACTTAGATTTAGGCCCTGTGATTCCATGGTCAGGACTCTTTCCACTGTACCATATGATATGAGTACATGCCTACATGGACAGGGACACACACAAGTGCAGGCACGTTCGCGTGTGCGCGCGCGCGCATGCACACACACACACACAAAATTTGCTACACTGGCTTTCTTCTAATTTTCAGACAACTCCCAGATATTTAAAAGTTCTCAAAAACCAGATACCAGTTCTGTAATTAATTTAGACAAGGCATTATTAATTCCCTGAGAGTACCAATATTTCAGGCTTATAGGCTTGAATATATATTTTTCTTTTACTAAACCTTTAATTTCATTCATGTGAGGAACTCCCTGTGAGAAGATTAGCATCTACTCCCTACTTTATAGTCTTAGATTTGCTTGGGGCACGAGAGGTTAAGTGATATGTCAGATGTCACAGGGCCAGGACTTAAACACTGATCTTTCTGACTCAGGGGTCAGCTCTCTATCCAATATTCCACACTGTATCTCACTAAATAGATATTATTTGTTTCAATAGATCTTTCACTTCTGAGTGTGGTGGTGCAAATCTGTAATCCTTACTCCTAAGGAGACTGAGGCTGGTGGTCCTCTTGAGGTTAGGAGTGCTGAGCTGCAATAGGGCTAAATATAATGGAGCATCTTCATTGTGTGGCATCCAAGTGATGCGCCCCTGGGAGGTGGAAGGGTAGGAACCCACCCAAGTCAGAAACAGAGAGGGTCAGAACTTTCATACCTATTGGTAGCAGAGTCTGACCAGAAGTGGCCACTGGGCTTCCAGCCTGAAACAGATGGGTCTCATCTCAAAAAAAAAAATAAATAGTCTTTCATCAAACCTTCCTCTACTCTTGCTTCTTTTCCAGCCATCTCAGTTAATACTTCAAGTCCCTGTTTCCAGTTCAGGGTTAACTTTAAAAAAGAGAGACTAAAAGCCTTTTTGTACATATGTATGTCACCTACTATTAGTTTATTCCCTAATGAAAGGATGGCATATTCCTTTCTTCAGGTCCATTTAAAGAGATTTTTTTTTCTATTTCCTTCTATGTTGGTTAAGAACTTGAATCTCATTTCCTGCTTTTGCTTCTCTGACTTTAACTCGTGAGCTTTTGCTGCCTTTTTCTTGTTCAGTTGATTTGTATAAGAATGGAATCATCCATTCACTTGTCCAAGAGAAATATCAAGATTTTCTTTAAGGGTTTAACTAAACTAGATATTTGGGCAAAGCTGGTTGGCAGTGAGATATGTGTAAGATCTATCTTGAGCAGAATGTGAGTGGCAAGGTTGTGAACAGTTACTATAAATTGTTATTATCATTTGGGGAGGGAGCTAATAATGATAATAATAACAAACAGCATTTATATATCCCTTTAAGATTTGGAAAGGACTTTGAATGTTGTCTTATTTGATCCTAATAGCACCTACCTCCCAGGGTTATTGTAAGGATCAAATGAGATAATAGTTCTAAAGCACTAAGCACAGTGTATGGCGCACAGTGTGTGGCACACAGTAGGTGCTTAATAAATGTTTATTTCCTTCCATTTTACGGTTGAAGAAACTGAGGCAGAGAGAGATTAAGTGACTTGCCCAGGATGATGTCGCTAGTAAGTATCTGCAGCCTAATTTGAACTCAGGTATTCCTGACCCTGGGTCTAGCATTCTGTCCTGTGTGCCACAGAGCTGCTTCTGTATGTGAATGCCAGAAGTTTGTTAATAATAGTAATGATAATGGAAACTTTGGTCACTAGTTTAGACCTGTATCTTTAGTGGCAGATTTAAAATTGGTCTGATTTTGTAATAATGGTGCTCTTGGAAATATAGTTAGGAATTGCAGCTCCCAGGATCTTGACAAGGTCTGATAACAGAATTACAGCTGATATTGACATAGCACGTTTTCAAGCTTTGCGGAGTGCTTTATATATATATTGTCTCATTTGATCCTGACTACAACCTTGTAGCTAGGCAGCTAGGTGCTGCCTTGAATAGAGCATCCGGCTTAAAGTCAGCAAGAGTCATCTTCGCGAGATCAAATCCGACCTCAGACACTTCCTAGCTGGGTGACCCCGGGCAAGTCATATAACCCTGTTTGTCTCAGTTTCCTCATCTGTAAAATGAGCTGGAGAAGGAAATGGCAAAGCACTCCAGCATCTCTGCCACGAAAACCCCCAATGGGGTCATGAATAGTTGGACATGACTGATGAATGAATAACAACAGCAACAACTTCGTAAGGCAGATCCAATAAGTGTTATCTCCATTTCATATAAAAGAAAACCGAGGCTAGAGAGACAAAAGTGACTCATCCATAGTCACGTGAAGGAATGAATGCATGAAAAGCATTTATGAAGTGCTTATTATGTGTGCCAACTGATAGGGATACAAATACACATGCAGACAGTCCCTGGGGAATGGCGGCCAGGGAAGGGTATTTTGGTTTGGAAAGTTACTGGATAGTGAGGGGGACTACGAGCAAGACTGTGGAGGTGACCTCTCAACCAAGTCCTGTACTCTTGCTACTACATAATTCTGCCTCCTCAGCTTTCTTCTTCTTCTTCTTCTTCTTCTTCTTCTTCTTCTTCTCCTCCTCCTCCTCCTCCTCCTCTTCTTCTTCTCTTTGTCTCGCTGTCTTTCTCTTTGTCTCTCTCTCTGCCTCTCTCTCTGTATCTTTTTCTATCTCTCTGTCTCTGTCTGTCTCTATCTCTCTCTGTCTCTGTTTCTCTGTCTCTCTCTGTATCTCTCCCTATCTCTGTATCTCTTTTTCTCTCACTGTATTTCTCTCTTTCTTTCTCTCTGTATCTCTCTCTCTCCCCCTCCAATTTCTAACTTTTTAACTATTCAAACTGTTAAATTTAAATTTAAAACTGATTCTTTAACCAGTTAATCAAGTCCCTGTCCTTCCTATGTCATTGAATGGCTTCAGCCAACCCCCTGAGAAGGGACTATGGAATAGGTAGTAATTGTATAAAACATTTTTAAGGAAAAATGGTTAATGTTCTGACTCTTTGGAAGATTGGGGGAAAAGACCATCCAAGAGAACTAGTAAAATGTGTATGTTTTATTGCAGGAGCTAAAAGTGTTTCTTCCTCCCCCCTCCCACTTGTTTCAGGCACAGGAATTGTTCAGTTTGCTAAGGCAGAGATGGAACAGTGGAAGCAGCACTCACTGTTCTGGAGTCAAAGGACCTGGGTTCAAGTACTACCCGTGCTGATTGCTACTGGTGTGACCTTGGGTAAGTGACTCTCTGGGGACTCAGTTTTTTCACTTTTTCATTTCCGAACAGCTCTCAACAAATTGAGATGTATTCCACTATGCATCCAGGAAACCTCATTATTGGGAAGCTCATCATCCTGTGAGCTTTGGTACTCACACCTCATCAACATTCTCTGTCCCTCTGATTGGAAGACTGGGGGTTGAAGCAAGGAAACCCTTTGGATCTCTCAGGCCAGCCATCTCTTTGTTTTCCACAAGCTTGTACTTATTTGGACCCGACTCCATCATGCGCTCCTGGGCACCTTCTTCCTGCCACTCCCATCTCCTTCCTTTTCTTCCTCTCTTTATTTTTTGCCTATTTGTATCTCCACTGCTTGGCATAGTGCCTGACACATGGTATGTACTTAAAAATGTTTGTTGACTGACTGATTTGTAAAATGGGAGAATTGGACTAGGCAACATTTGTGGCCCCTTCCAGTTCTAGATGAGGTGAATTAGTGATAATACATTCACAAAGTGCTTACTCTGTCCAAGGCACCAGGCTAGGCCTTGTCTAACTATTCTGTAGTAGGAAGTGTCACCTGAATTACATCATGTTCCCCAAATTCAGCACACATAATTGACTTAGCATAACTCAAACAAGTTGTGTCAATGAACAAATATTTATTGAATATCTACTATGTACAAGGCACTGCTGAGCATTGTGGGAGATACAAGATCATAAAACAGATTTTTATCCACATCTTTTGTTTTTATTTTCTTGTCTAAAACTAGTTCATAAATTCTTAGCATTATAATTTTTCCTCTTGCATCTTCCCCCATAAATGATGCTAGTAATTTTCTGTGTGTAAATTGCATAAATTGCTTTGAAGTTCTGGGATCTAAGGCCCTTCATTCTGAAAGGGCAAGGTTAGCATAATAAATCACCACCATCATCATCTTTATTATTATTGCCTTTGAGAAGAGGACATATAACTAAGAGTAATCTGAATTTTGGTAGCATCTATAACAGGTCAGGCAAGCTGGCAGGATTTCGTGAATATAGTACAGCCTCACACACAGATACAAAAGTCTGGTCCATCTGGTTTATTTCCCATGGAAATGTACACCAAAGAACAAAAAGTAATTTTATAAAACCAGCTTTGGTTACAAATAAATACAGAAAGAAAATGCCACAGAAAGCACACTGTATATTCTTTTTATTCTGCTCTGGTCAGTTTTCCCCTTTTTAATTTCTTGATTACCATGATTCAGCTAGTAGCCAAATGGATAATTTAAAACCTAATTCAATGGACTTTAAGCTATATTTGCCAGAGACAGTTATGACCCAGAAATCCTAAACCTTTATGATCAATATCCACCTCTCCTGTCAAGAGGTCCCCATTTCTCACTGAGCAAAAATGAATGGGTATATGAAAAACCCTTGCATAGGGGATTTAACTCCCCTTTTTTCCAGGCTTCCTTGTGTTTTGATTTTTATGTAGCTGGAACAGAAGAGTGTTGGCATGGTGTAGATATGCTATAATATTATCCGTTTTTAAAACTTTTGGCATGAAATGTAAAATAGAAATGTAATCATATACAAAATAGACTACAGGTAAAATTGAGTTGCTGTTTTATTAAAAATTTAATCTATTGAAAATAACTATCTGCATGACTCTATTGTGCCTTGTAATACTTTAAGTAAAATTTTAGATATTACATAATTATTTTAGTTATGAACTTACAAGTAAAAAAAAATCACTATTACAAAAGGTTTCCCAGTGCTAGGACAGGAAACTATCTTCCCTTACAATGAATCAGGTACCTCTGTTTGAGAACCATATCAATCGATAAAGTGAAATTAGGATTTAACTTATCCTAATGGAACTGCTAACCATATTTTACACCCCGGAGTATTTATCTAATTCTTAGTTTCGTCTTTTGTTCATCACACTTTTAACGCTCCTGCTTTAATGTTCTTCTGTTTCCTATGAACTCTTAAAGGAAACAAACTGCTGAAAATAACTAAACTTCATATGTTTAACAATCAAGATTGGTCTGAGCCCCAACTCAGATATTCACTAAGTACCCACTATATTCAAGACACTGGGGACACAGATGAAAAATGACAACAGTCTTTGTCGTCAAGGAGCTTACAGTATTTGGAACATATTATGACAAAATAATTACCATTTTAATGCCATCATTATAATGAAGACAAATGTCATTGGGGAATATAGGATGTGCTATGAGAAAATACAACTGATTACCATCTGATGCCGGATGTGCACCGACACTCAAAGTTTAAAACCAATCTCTTCTTTGTTTACGGACTATCACATTCCTGTTTTGGGTATGGAGAAACCCACTACCATGAATCAAGAGTAAGCACTTCTCTGTGGATATTTCTGACAAGATAAATCCTTGAGAGGTGCTGACATGCTGCTACTACCTACATCACCAATATTTTGGAGGTCCTCTCTGTTTCACCGCAAATTATCCATGACCAAAAGTCCATATTTTAAATAAAGACAATTAAAAGATAGTAGCTAAATACATGTCATTTACATTTCACAAAGCTGAGGATTTGAAATAGGAGGAACAGCAACAGTACAGAGTAATCAGGGCATTTTGTCAATCAGAGGTAAAAAGGATATGTCTTGTTTTAACGTTAAAAAAACAAAACAAAACAAAACCAAAAACTCAGAAAATGAAAGTTGTAGCATAAAGCAACCATATAGCCTTAGAAATGAACTCTTTCCAATGACGTGGTTACATTTTACAAAGTCTTCAATTCCTATGTGTACAGCTTTAATTTGTGAAGTTACCACCATGAGAAACAGACAGATCAAGCTCACCCATAGCCCTTCCAGACTCTAGTGTTCCCTCCGCTCCCACAATTGCAGTCAGAGAAACAAAAGTACATTTCCACTTTATAAAAAGAAAAGCACCTTGGAATGAATGCTCCCACTAAAGGGTGTCACTGCAACTAACTTTTGTTTTAAAGAACAAAAAGCTAAAAATGAGTAGAATTGGACCATTCTATGAGGCCTTAAGAGTAAATCTCCAGCTGGAGATTACTGGCACAGTTATCAAGAGTATCATGTGAGGACTACAGGGGTTTCAATTAATGACATTTTAAAAAAAAAGGTTTGTATTCTTTATTTTGGGAAATATTGGTGATTGGGTCCTGATGGCTAGCAGAAGTTGCCACAATCCATTTTGTCTCATCTACCTTTTATCTGGCGGTTGGGCAGTTATTTAAACTGGCTTCTTGGACTTCCCAGAACAATATCTTATCAGCAGATAACACAATTCAATGACATTTAGCAGTATGCAAATTCCAGACACCGAAATCATGAAAACAGTGAAGACTGTCTTTTCAGTGGGTCGAGAAACAAAGCAGTCCACAGTATTGGGACAGGGCCAAGCATTACATTTCACCATTCGAGTCATGGAGAATCCATTGTACATAAAATAGAACACATACATGAAGACTGCTTCAAAGATGACTCTGAAGAATATGCTGCTTGTGTAGGTCCACCACAGGGCTCCTTCAATGCGAACCTTTTGTTTTTTGATTTCTTCTATGTCTTTGTATTCAGACTTTATCTCTCCCTTGATGAACTTTCTCTTTTTCTCATGCCTTCGGTAAGCAATGTGCATGGCCACCAAGAGGGCTGGGGTTGACACAAAGATCAGCTGCAGAGCCCAAAGTCGGATGTGAGAGATGGGGAAAAAGTGGTCATAACACACATTTTTACATCCTGGCTGGAGAGTGTTGCAGACAAAATCAGCCTGTTCATCTCCCCATACTTCCTTAGCAGCCACGACCAGGATCATAATGCGGAAAATGAACAGGACAGTGAGCCAGATTTTGCCAATGCTGGTGGAGTGTTTATTGACACCCCCCAAAATAGTCTGTAGCGTGCTCCAGTCCATCTTCTCTTCTTCAGGCTTTTCCCTAAAAGACAAAGAGGAATATAATTAAGCCCGGAAGAGTAGAGACAGAGGAAAATAGGACCAAAGGCTTAATGTTGACTGATGAGAGCTCTGAAACTCAGCTGAGCAAACTATCTTAAATCTTTCCCCCCCAAGCAAGTACCAACACTTAAGCAATCTCAGCAGTAATAACAAAAAGTGGTAGAAGCAAAATCAGCAATTTTGTTTGTCATAAGGATTAAGTATATAGTACCGACGCTAGGTTGGACAAGTTTTAATGTGTTCTCTAAAGGATGGGCTAATTATGAGTAGTTAGCTCATCTGAAGAATTCACTCTTTGGCAACTTAATAATAAGATGACTTGAGAGTGAAACACCTTAAAACTTCAGTTTCAGCACACCTATGAGTTCAGAAATTACAGAATCATCTAAGGCAGTGGTTCCCAAACTTTTCTGCATGGTAGAACCCTTCAGTTTAAACAATACATTAGATGAGCCCTATTAGTGAAATCCTCTAAAATAATTATATTTAATGCTTACTAACAAAATTCACTTAAAAACATGGGGTGTTTCAGAGTTTCTTGCAGCACCGTTTGAGAAGCATTTCCCTAAGGGAAAATATAGGGAATATTTTCAAACATTTCATAGCCTGTATAGCTGAACTCAGCCATCTCTGTCCATTTTATCAACCACAAAAAGCAAAGAGTTCAGGTTTGTTTTGCACCATTGACATACATTCCATCCTGGGCCAAGTTTGTCTTAAAGGCAGAGAGGCTGGAGAAAGCTGAGTCATAGGGTCAAGAAACAACTTGAATGAGGCCATCTGACTGACAGTGAGTCAAATCTCCCTGATGGACACATCATCTAAAAAACAATTCTGTTATTATTTCAGAATTTGACATATAACAGTAGTTGGTAGCAATGGTATATGTTTATATATAAGGTCCTCTGGGCAAAATTTCACAAAAGGGAACTCCTTCCCCTTACTAAATGCAAAATAAACAGGTCCACAGTTCTCTTATACCCAATAGTCAGTCACTCAGTAAGTAAATTGGTGAGTGCCACTACAATTTAGGACCCATTTTCTAGGGGGAATATTTGTTTTCAAGTCCTAGAAAGTATTCTTATAAGCTAGGTAATTTGGGCTCTGGCTTTATATATTTCACAAGGTGATAAATTATAAAAAAACAGCAGAGAATATGACCTAATGATCACTTATAATTCTGACCTAACACTATTATCTTGGCTCATTAATAACCACAGCTTAATTTGGTTCTAGACTAATCTATAAAAACTGAAGAGGAAAGATGGGGAAATTCACAGTTGGGCAGTACCAATAACCATTGGTTCATCTCTCGAATTCCCTTGTCACAGGATATGAACGGTCTTCATTTACATATAGTTGCATACCTTCTGTCATAATCAGCCCCCTTTTTAAAAAAAGGATCGCCTACCATATTACCCTGATGAGTAATCTATTTTCCACCCATTATAATGAATCTGACATCCTTCTCTTACTCAAAAGTTTATGCTCTCCTGATTTTGAGCAAGTTTTATCCTGCTTTATCACCTAAAGCAAGCGCTCAACCAAATCTCTTTTCATTACAGAGGTACAGTTGCAGGCAATCAGACACCTATTGAATGATATCCAGTGTCTCAGTTGATAACATCCTGGTGGACATCAAATACTCTGTTGGTCGCTAAACCAGAAGAGATCTGGAGAAGGTCATCAATATGGCAAAAACTATAGAGTGTAAACTTGAGTACTGAAACATCTAGCACAATATAGCTTGGAAATGGGAAACTAGAAGAAAGTAGAGGATTACTTAAGTATAGACAACTATATAAGGTGACTTTCCTGGAAGTCATGAATGAACTAGGTGTCTTTGTTGAGTTTCTATTCTTATTTCCATTCTTATTATGTTATTGGGGATGTATAAGTAGGTAAACTTGAAGCAAAGAACAGTAGAAATGGATTAACAATAAAGAATCAGATTACGAAACCAAAATTTTCTAGTGTCTTCTATGGCCAAAGTATCTGGTTCCCATTTTTAAAAAAGGACATAAATTCTATTTTCAAGAAAGAAATTCCTGACAGGATATATGATAGAGTTTAAGCTTTTGACCATCTTCCCTAGCAAAGAACTGGGATAGAATGGCAGAGTAGGAAGTAAGCTAGATCAAAATGAGATAACATATAAAGTACTTTGCAAACAGTAAAGTGCTTGTAAATGCTGGCTATTACTAGATTGGAGTGAGAGGACCTGGGTTCTAATCCTAGTCCTGTCACTTACTATCTGCTAGTCACTTTGACAGTCTTGGGGCCTTGGTTCCCCCATTATAGGCAGCTGGTGGCACAGTGACTAGAACAGTGAGGCTGGAATCAAGAAGACCTGAGTTTAAAGCTGGTCTCAGAAACTTAGTAGCTTTATGATCCTGGGCAAGTCATTTAACTTCTAATTGCCTCAGTTTCCTCAAATGTAAAATGGGGATAAACAATAGCACCTTTCTCCAAGGGCCACTTAGCACAGTGCCTAGTACATAGTAGATATTATATACTTTTCCATTTCCATTTATAAATCAAGGGCGGGCAGTTGGATTAAGACCTTTCCGGCTCAAAGTCTGTGAATGCTCTTCCCATTCTAGGACCTAGAGATCAGTTGGTTGTGATTTGAGGAACAAATTATCCTTTAAAAATTTTTTTTTTTTACAAATCATCCTTTTATTAATTTTAACAATAAAATAATTCCCATACCAAAATAGCGAACTGAAAGACCGATCTCCAAAATTCCAATAGTGTAAGAGGTTAAGATGATTTGAGATAAGCACTATTACAACTGTTTCTCAAAATTCTTATCAAAACTGGAGACACCCTCACGATCGGGATAGTGGAATCCACACACTATAGTCTCACCCTCAACCACCCTGCAATTATGTAGTACTACTGCCAGAGGGCGAGTTGAGGCATCCTGGCGACCTGAGGTGGCATTGGGTGAATCAAAGGAAGATTATTCAGTACCAGAAAAGGGAAGGTTGAATTCTGCGCCCCTCCTCTTTCTGCCAGTAATCCAAGAAGAAGCAGGGGCCAACCCAGGGTCAGCATCTGACACCCACATTGAGCTTTTAGCCCTGGGTCTGCTTCAACTCCCTCAACTCGTCTCGCCACCCCCCAATCCACCAGCCTGTAATTTTGAAGCTAAGAAGCACATAGGACTGATTTAGGGATAGGGATAGTGCCAGATTTCAAAGACCCGATACACCAGCGAGGCTCAGAAGATATGAAACAATTTGTATGTCCATTTCTCAGGAAGTCTGACTATTCAGTGTCTAGTTATCTCCCCCCTTCTCAATTAAGGTGCATTACTGAATGAGGCAACTGTTCTAAAGAAAACATTTTCTCATCACGGTGCAAACTGCCTCCAAGTCTGTTCTGTAAATAATATTCGCAACACCTTCCGGCTAGAGAACACCAAGGGTGAACGAACCCTATATTTGTTTGTTAAGTTGTCTTTTTTTTTTTTTTTTTCCGGCGGAGGTGGGGAGGCTGTTGTTTTTAAAGTAGCCTTTGGCCTTTAGCGAGAGCCATGTGTGGAGCAGATTCTGTCCTTTAATTCTGACCTTTCTCCACCACGGTCTTGCAGAAAACTACTGCCACTTTACGAAGACGGCTGTGGAGAATAAACAGCGAAGGTGTTCTCTTGTGTGGGCATTGCCATCTTACTTTATTTTTTAAAAAAGCCATTTTTCGTCCCCAGCCTGACGCTGGTCGGGTAAACCAAATAATTAAATGACCCTAATGGGAAGCCACTGTCCAATCCGCACGTTTTCTATTGTACATGACCCTGAGCGTTCAGTGTCCCTCCTCCTCCCGTGTGTCCCCTCAATTTACGGTTCCCCTCCCCCACTCGGGTGTCCCCATTCAACTTTCCTAGTCCTGTGACTTGTGAGGGCTCCGGATTGAGCCTGGAAACCCACAGTGGAGCACTCGGAGGAAAAGACACACTTCGGAACTAGGTCGAAGAAACTTGGCTGACACTCAAGATCTGGCCCCCCTAGAGGCTATTCAGATCCCTCCTCTGGCAGTCTAGGCCCTGACCCCAAGATCCCTCAAGTGCAATCTGAGGTCTAACTCCCACCACAGTCCGTCTCTTTCCTCTACCTCCTCTTCCAGACCCTTAGAGCCCCTCGTGGCAAGCCGGATTCCTCTGAGAATTGATCGCCGGGTCACCCACCGCCCCTCCGGGCAATCCGGTGCTACCGGTTCTTCCTAAGCGCACGAGAGAGAGGAGCGAGCCTTACCTGTGTCAGCAGCACCTGGCAGCGGGCAATCGAAAGGCAGTTCGGAGTATGGCCGGGAAGGACAAGGCTGAGCTGGGGGGCCAGCGGCGGGCTCAGCCCCCAACTCTGCTGGTCAGGTGTTGGTGGCTCGGGAAGACACCGGCCACTGCCACCTCCTTGCGCGGACTCGTTCTCTCGCTCCTCCGGCGGTGTGGCGAGTGTGCCTCTCTCTGACTCACCGACTTGAGAAGTGGAGAGGCGCCTCTGAGCTTTTTAAGTTTTAGACACCTGTTTCCAGACTTTTAACCGCACCTCCCACCCCGCCTCTTCCCTGAAGCTATTTAGAAAGTTAAGGAGGGGGAGAGGGTGCAGAGGCGGCTCCAACGCCTACCCAAGAGAACAGGTTAGGGGTGCAGGGCTAGACTGGCAATGGGATGAGGGTGAGGGGGCTGTGCGGCTGCGGCTGGCCCTTGGCGAGTGCACTTGACCCTGCGAAACGCAAAGCCCAGTTCTCCAAGCCCCGCAGTCCCCCACCCCGAGCCCCTACCCTACACACCGAGTGGAGTCCTGTGACTGGAACTTCTAGGCTCTTAGGTAGGGCGGAGAAGAAAAAATACAGTGGGAAGGGGCGGGAAGGGGAGGGTTTGTATATTTAATGCTCTCACTGCTTCCCCCAAACGATTCTACTCTGTGAAAACTCCAGAAAAGTGTGAGAAGTGTTTGAAAATCTCGGTGGAAGGACAAAATAAAAATTTTTTAAAAGGTTGCAAGCAAAAATGTCTGAAACCTCCCACTATATATATCCACATAGATACACACATATGTACATGTATATGTACATACATAATATATGCATATGTTCTCTTTGTGGTTGGCTCTTTTGTTATGGAGGTTATCATTAGCTGATTACTATTATTACTACCATTACTACTGAAATGATCAATGGAGGAAGAGGATCTTTCTTATCTATTTTCTTGTTTTTAGATCTGAAGATGCTTCTCAATACTATGAAGCAAGTTTGCCACTTCCCTAGTTAAACCCACCACCCAGCTGGAGATTTCAGCTACAGGGCTGTAGATACAGCAATACAAATTTCCCTTTTCTGCTGCATTTGTAGGTGGAGGAAAAGCAAGGGGATCTTGGGGAAAAAAGGGTAGGGGGAGAAGAACTGAGTGGTGGTTGTTGATTTCTTCATTTAAACAAAAGCACACACAACTTCCTTTTTGGATTTTATTTCTTTCATTGTTATAAGATTTTTGGGAAAGTGGGTGACCCGGGGATCAATTATAGGCATTAGGGGAGAGAAGAAAAGGAAGGTAATGCAAAAGACAATGTTCTGAAATCTGTTTAACAGAGCTCTGCATATGCTGAATTAGAAGAACAAGTCCTATATGGTAAGAGCTTTTAATAACCCCACCCAGCTCTGTCAGGTCTGTTTTTCTCATGCAATGAGGAATTAGGCTCCTCCTCTCTTTCCCAAAAAAGGCATGTAAAGTCAAAAGGAGATGCCTAAGATGGCTATCTCCCAATTCATCTATTTCTTAAAAACAGATAGGGAGTGGCAAGATAGGAGTTAAGTCCATAAGCCTTGTCACCCTGGGCAGGTCACTTAACATTGGTCTGCCTCAGTTTCCTCATCTGTAAAATAGGGATAATAAAAGCAATTACCTCCCAGGGTTGTTGTGAGGAGAAAGTGGAATAATATTTGTAAGGAACTTTGCAAACCTTAAAGCACTATACATATGCTAGCTGCTATTTTAATTTTCCCAAGGAAGAAGGTCCACTGGTTTGGTGCCATACTTTGGCAAAAAAGTTTTTTTTTTTTTTAAAACATTTGTTCAGAAATGTTTCCTTTTCATTCTGTTTCTCTATCTAAAACTGGTATTCAGATGGCTTGAGTTTTCCTTCCAAGGAAGCTAGGTGGTACAGTGGATAGAGTGCTGGGCCTAGAGTCAAGAGGATCTGAGTTCAGATTTGACCTCAGACATTTACTTAGCTGTGTGATGCAGGGCAAGTGATCTAACTTCTGTTTGCCTCAGTTTCTTCAACTGCGAAATGGAGATCATAACAGCATCCACCTCACAGGGTTGTTGTGAGGATCAAATAAGGCAATATTTATGAAAGTGCTTAGCACAGTGCCTGGCCCATATAAATAAGTGCTATATGTTATATAAATGCTTATTCCCTCCCTCTACCACCCTTTTCTCGACAAAGCCTTAGTTTTGTCCCTGAACTAATTTCTTGATCTCTCGATTGAGTCTTGGTCTGAGAGAAAAGGAGGAGAATGATCGTGTCCATGGAAGACTGAGCCATGACAATTTCTGTTAGAAAAGATGGTAAATAACCCGTTGGTGGGATCAGCTGATGGAGCTTATCAAAAAACAGCTGAGACAAAATTGTACCTTTTGCTTGCAGCTGGTACTGATCCAGGAGGAGAATGTAATTTTTGTTGTTGTGGTTCAGTCGTTTCAGTGGTGTCCAACTCTGTGACCCCATTTGGGGTTTTCTTGGTAAAGATACTGGAGTAGTTTGCCATTTCATACTCTAGCTCGTTTTACAGATGAAGAAACTGAAACTAACAGGGTTAAATGACTTGCCCACGGTCACACACAACTAGTAAGTATCTGAGGTCAAATTTGAACTCAGGTCCTCCTGGTCCAGTGCTCTATCCACTGCATCACCTAACTGTCCCTGAATGTAACTTAATCAGCTGGAAAAATAAAATTGGCAATGTGGCTAGTTGACTAGTGGTCACCTTTCAGATGGGATTGGTTTAGGGGGATCATCTTGGTCATTAGATCATCTTCCTTAGTCATAATGGCACATAGTAGAGATAGTGATAGGGACTGGTCCTGTAGTTTCATTGGTATAGGGAACTCCCGAGTAAGAAAAACATGTACCAATGTAGGCCAGCACCTTTTCTGCAATTTATAGTCTCAAAGAGTTTCCTAGAGCACTGAGAAGTTAAGTGTTTGCCTGGGATCACACAAGCAGCATGTGTCAGACAGAGGCTGGTCTTCTTGGATTTGAGTCTGGGCTAGGAATCATTCAGGAGGCCCTGCACTGCTATTTAGAATAGCTTTCGGAATTCAGGGATAGGAAGGGAAGGAAAATTCAAAATGGATCTCAGGCAATGGGGTTAAGTTGGGTGGTCAATTTATTTTCATTTTGTAGCACAGTTGATAACATGCTGGCATCAGGAATACCTTGGTTCAAGTCCCATCTCTGAAATCTACCAGCTCTGTGACCATAGGCAAGTTATTTAAAATAGAGTAAAATATATTTTAAAGTGGATACAACCGTATTGTTAAAGTAGCATCAAGGTTCCTTAATGCAGTACCTGGAATTAGGAAAACTTGATTTCAGAACCTGTCACGGACATTTACTAACTGTATGACTCTGGGCAAATTACTTAATTTCTCAGCTTCAGTTTCCTCATTATATTATCTCATTTTGTTTATTCATTCATTTACTTATTTATATCTCATTTTATTCTTACAACATCCCTATGAGGTAGGTACTGTTATTATCCCCATTTTGAGGTCAAAGAAACCGATAGAGACAGAGGTTAAGTGACTTGCCCAAGGTCACACAGCTAATAAGTATCTGAGGCTGGATTTGAGCTCAGGTCTTCCTGATTCCTCGTCCAATGTTATATCTATCAAGCCACCTAGCTGCTCCTGTGGAGGGAGTCCCCAATATTGAAGAAATCATGGCTTCCAACACAATTCACATTTATATCACTTTAATGCCTACAAAGAGATCTCACCATTCTATGAGGTAGGGAGTGAAAGTAGTCTCATCTTCATTTACAGAGACTCTGAGAACTTAAAAGATTTGCATGATCCTACAGTTTCCAAGTGTGAAAGTTGGATTTGAACCCTAGCCTCATGACTCCAAGTTCGTTATCCTGTGCCGGCCTTCAGCCGCCTTTCAATTTATAGTGAGAACAAGGTGTGGGAAACATAGGAAGCCAAATCCATGGTACACAATTTCACATTTGTTATTCTCACTACTTTACATGGGTCATCTCATCCATTTTGGTCAATCGTAAGGTCCTTGAGGTCAGGCTCTGCCTCTTTCATTGCACCATTCCCACAGGGCACCTGTTACAGATCTACAAATCAGTACTTAGTAAATACTTGGGGATTGATTGATCCCTTGATAGATAGACTATTTTCATCTTAAGCTGTGTCAGGGAGCCAAGGTTTAGAGTGGTTTTCTGACTCTGTTTTTATAGATGTTTTTCTTACCTCCTCAGCAGGTCTTGAATGAAATTCAGAGTAGTGCTCAGCTCAGTCTACATACTTACTGGGCATCCAGCAAATATTTTCTGATGATATTAACTGATACTTTCAATGGTGACACTTAAAGGCTCCAGAACACTTAATTTTCACAAACATGACTTTTCTAGAAGGCAAGTACCATCTCAAAAGCTGTTGGATAGAGAGCTACCCTTGAAATCAGAAAGATTTGGTTTCAAGTTCTGATTCTGTAGCATACTGATTGTGTCAATAGACAAGTAGCTTATTAAATAATGGGGCACTGGGCTTGGAGTCAGGAGGACCTTAGTGTAAATCTGGCCTCAGATACTTACTAGCTGCTTGTGACCTTAATCCTGTTTGCCTTAGTTTTCTCATTTGTAAAATGAGCTGAAGGAAATGACGAACCATTCCAGTAAATTCCTGCCCCTCCCCCCCCCTCCCACCAAATGAGGTCATGAAGAGTCGGACACAACTGAAACTTGAACAACAAGCCAAGTTATTTAACCAGGAATCTCTCTAAGATTCTTGCCTAGACTCTCTTAGACTAGTCTTAGAGAGTTGCCTGATTGACTAACTTTTCTATCTATGAGTTGCAAAACAGATGCTGATTTGCATTAGTAGGAACTGTTTCCTCTCTGGGATTTCCCAGTATCAATAAAGTCATGGGACCAAACCAATCCTCCTTCCAACAACCATGACACTGAGGATGATGACAAACTGAGGTGATTGTATTTGAAGTAAATCATTTTATCTAAAATGATTAACAATACCTTCATAAAAGCAGCAGTTATTTAACGTATCTTATTTAATGTAATCATTTAATGATTTGTACCACAAATACGAAGTACTATTATCCCCATTTTACAGCTGAGGAAACTGAGGCACAGAGAGGCTAAGTGGCTTTCCCACAGTCACACAGCTAGTAAGTATCTGAAGGGAGATTCAAATTCAGATCTTCCTGACTACAAACTCCTCTTCTCATAAAAATTGTGAGATAGCTAATGAATTAATTACCTTCTTCATTTTATAGATGTGGAAAGAGAGGCTTCTAGAAACTAAATGACTAAAATGATAAAGTTGCAACAAATATGATGGTCTTTCCTTTGCACCTCTTGGCCTCGCAGAACCCACAGATGACCAAGTGAGAGACCATTAGTGTTTATAGTTACTCTGTATACTACATCTGACTGATTTGGTTTTTAAATGAACTGAAGTGTGAGTAGCTCCACTTCTGTAGGAAAATGGTTGAAATATATCCCTTTTCTGAAATGTTCCAAATTAATGATCCCTGGCCAGGTGCCTAATGGGACAGACAGCACCTTGTACTTCCCACATGTGAAGGATGCTCTATAACATACATTAAAATTCTCTCCCTTAAATTGCTGACTCATAAATTATGGGTATGTGGTGGCAGCAATGTTGAAAGACCAGCTATTATGTGGCAGTAGAGGGCAATTCTGCCCATTGAATAAAGCTCTTTGAGGGGCATTGGCTACCATGATTATTCCTGCATCCTCTTTCTTGATTTCCTTCTTGACGTAGAAGACTATTAAATAACAGATAATTCAATCAACCCTCCTTAAAATGGCACCTGAAAAACTAAGATGTAGTGTGTCATCTAGAGAACCAGATTATCAATAAAGTGATGATAATACTTTGTTAATTCTATGTATACATGATGCAGTCAGTGTGGCTATGC
This sequence comes from Trichosurus vulpecula, assembly GCF_011100635.1. Taxonomy (NCBI): domain Eukaryota; kingdom Metazoa; phylum Chordata; class Mammalia; order Diprotodontia; family Phalangeridae; genus Trichosurus; species Trichosurus vulpecula. The sequence goes on from NC_050574.1 coordinate 179,133,829, forward strand.
CACACTAGTCAGGACTACAACCCATCTGTTTGTTCTCATCTTATGTGATTTTTGCCCATATCCTTTACAAAGCCTCCACAGAGGAGGTCTCTAGTGCACTAGAGGCCTTCCTCTCATTCTCCAAATATTTCATGGATACCAATGGAGCACTCCAGATGTTCCCCAGTTATCCCTTATTCTTATTATGTTAGTTGCCTGGTTTCTCTTCTGACCACGCATATTTTCAGTGGTGTCTTTTATAACTCTCTTCACTTGCAAGTCACTCTTTGTGGTCTACGATAGCCTACTTATACAAGCCATAATGAAAATAATAATATGAAACGTGAGTGGCCATTTGACACGGTTTAACACTTGGGAAGGATTTCCCCAGGTGGACTCTGTGTCACTACCGTTACAACTCACTGCACTTTTGATCTGAGATTTTCTCTTCTTTTTACTTAAAATAGTTAAATCATTTGAAATAAAATACTGAGTTTTAATATTCAAACAGCAATTAAAAAATAGAATGAACTGTTTTCAGTCTTTGTAAACTAAATTTTTTTCTATGTATTACTTTCAAATTGGAACTATTTTTAGCAAAATTCTAACTCTAAAATTCAGAGGATCCATGCAGATATTATAAGCACCCCCCCAGGTTGTCTTATTTTACTCTTATTTTCCCAAAGAATATCAATAAAACTGAGAGGGGGGGCAAATGATTATTTAAACCAAGGACACGTATATCCAGACCAAGAGTCAATGACAGGGCTTACACTCAGTATAGTGGAGAAAATGCTGTCTTTGCAGTCAGACGATCTAAGTTCAAATCTTACATCTGACTTACTACTTGGGCAAATACCTTAACTTCCCTTGGCTTAAGTTTCTTCATCTGAAAAATAAAGATATTGCCTATATGGTCTCTGAAGCCTCTCTCAGCTCTAGATCTGGGCCTTGGACTGTTTTTCAGGATAAACATTTACTTATTCTTTTAAGGACATTGAAGTGTCCTTTTTTTCTGCACCTAAGCAAAATTAGAGTTAAAATTTAATTCCAACTCTAAATCTAACCCTCTGACTTTGACTCTAAAAAGTTTACGTCAAGCCTGTGTGCTTCTCAGAACCCAATTAACAGCCATGATTTTGGGGTGGAAAGTGATAAAAACAATGTACTACCATCATTCAATTCAATAAGCATTTATTAATAAAAATAGAGTATGAAAAATGACTCAATCCCTTCTATCTAATCTAGTAGGGGGATGAGACATGTTTACAAATAATTATGGAAAATGACAAATGTACAGGAGAAGCCAGTGACCTGAGAGATTAAAGGAGGTTCAGATGATTTCTTATTGAGGAAACCAGGAAGGATTCGTGGAGGGCATGACACTTGAACCAGATTTAGAAGGAAAAGGATTTCAATGGACAGAGATGGGGGTGAGGGGAAAGGGGGGAGTCATTTGACTTGGGGATGGACTTGAGCAAATACATTGATGCAGGAGAGAGTAGGATTATATAGGACAACAGCTAGTAGTTCATTTTGGTGAGAGCATGGATAGAATGTGGAAAGAAGAATATAGTAAAATTAGAATGTAACTATAGGTGTGAGAAAGATACATCTATATAGATATTTATAGCTAGATCTGTCTGTGTCTGTCACACACACACACACACACACACACACACACACAATGGAAGACCTTGAATAATAGGCTAAGGAATTTAAAGAGCTTTTTTTTTTTTTCTCAAGTAATCATTAGGGGGCCAGTGAAGACTTTTAATTCCAACTCTGAGCAGAGGAGGATATGACTAGACCTACACATCAATCAGGAAGATTGCAAATTCCTCACTATTAAAAACCAAATTTTAAATCCAGAATTTTTTTTGTGGAAAATAAAGTAATTCCTGCATCATTCACAGAGTGATGCAGACACCATGCAGAGAATGTTCATTTATCTGACAGCAATATTCATGTCCCAGTGAAGAAACAACAGCCAGGGCAGATTAGCAAGGTCATGTTGTAGCTGTTTGTTGTCTGGTTTTTATTTTTCTAGTTAGAAGTGCGGATGAGTCTTTTTGGACACCCTTGCTATCTTGTCTTTTTCTCCAGCTGTCATGAGTGGACTCCACTTATTTCTTAAACACTTTTCTTATTTCACCAGTTATCATGGAGCCACTCTCTTTAAACTATTTTCTTTTATGTTTCTTTGTCCCCTCTGGCACTCGCTGGTCTTTCAATGACAATCTCATGGTAGGAGCTAGCAGAGGAATTTATGTTTGCATCAGATCCAGTATCTTTTTGTTTCCTTGATTTGGGTTTTTGTTATTCCCCTATTTGATGGAAATAGAAAGAAGGGGCAGGGGATTCCCTTAACTGAGTGGAAAAAAGAAATGCACAGTAGTAACTTGAAAAAAGAGACCTAGTCCTGAACAAGTATAGTTTTAAGGCATAAATTTAGTCCAAGAAGTCTGATTGCTTATGAAAGAAGGTTGAAGGGCAAGTGAGAAAGTGGGTAAAAAGAGGAAGGTCCTTCCAAAGAGTTGCTAATTTTGGAGGTCTTGGGGGTCTTGTTGCCCAGAGTCTTAACTTATGCCACTGCCTGAAAAATACAGATTAAAGATGTTTTAAATCCTAGGGTCCCAATAAAGTCCATGTTTAGAACTGGGAAACTGTTTCCCTGGACTTATTGCTTTCTTTGGGGACAGGATGGGAAATCTTTGATCCTGGAGTTAAAACCTCTGCCTTTTTGTTAGTTATGCAATCTAAAATTCTCTTTAAGATATTTCAAAGCCATTTTCAATTTTTTCCCTCTTTAATTAGGAAGTGGACCCCTCTAATGAGGCAGTGGTAATTTTTTCGGTTGCCAGCAAGTCCTCTGTCACTTCTTTCACCTCTGTAAGGTGCAGAAAATGGACTTGTGGTACACAAAGGGCCCAGTAGATGGCAGTAGGAAGACTTGACAGGAGGTTTTCCAGCTAGAGACTGTGCAAAAGACCCAAAGTTAAATAGAAATAGGATTGTCTTCTCTTCAGTCATATTTTCAGATGGAAAGAAAGTCATTTTTATGGAAGGCAAGAATTATAGGTCCTTAATAGTGAACAGGACTTAGAGTTAGGATCAAATCCTGCTTCAGACACTTACACTTTTTGCGTGATCCTGGGCAAGTCTCACTCTGTTGGCTTCGACTTCTTTAGTCTCTAAAATGAAAAGGTTGGGCACAATAGTCTATACAGCCTTATCCAACTCTAGATTTAAGACTCTAGGATTCTATACTGGTGTTTTATCCTTGACTTCAGTGGATTTGCCTTATATTCAAAACTTGTTAACTAAAGCGATATGCATTATCAGACCCTGTGCCTGCCAGACAGACAAGTGAGCAGAAGAAACTTTGTTGACAGTTCTCCATGGCTGCCAGCCCCCAAGCCTTACTTCTGATTGAAAAATGAAGCTATACATGAATCTATAATGAAGCTCTTTCTAGATCGGTCTACACTTGGCTGGGCTCTTCTCCACCCATCTGTTCATAGGAGTGGGTGAAGGAGTTCAGTGCTTTGATGTGATAACGTGAATGTGGGTACTCCTTCCACTGAGTCATTTAGAAACCACTAAAGGAGGTATTTCACAAGTTTGTGAAAAAGAAACCTGTGTATTTTCTTACTCTGTTGGTGGTGCTATGAACTTGTCCGACCACTCTGGAAAACAAATTAGAACTATACCCCTAAAGATATTGGACTGTGCATACCCTTTGACACAATCATAACTATATTAGGTCTATAGCCCATAAAGATCAAGAAAGGACCCATATGCATAAACTCTAGCTAGCTCTTTTTGTGGTAGCAAAGAATTGGAAATAGAGGGGGTGCCCATCAGTTGGGGAATGACCGAATGTATGGATATGCATATGAATGTAATGGAACAATACTTTACTGGAAGAAATAAAGGGATGGTTTCATAATACCTGGAAAGACTTCTATGAACTGATGCAAAATGAAGTGAGCAGAAATAGGAGAAAATTTGTGTAATGAAAACAATATTTTAAAGACAAACAATTTTGAAAGACTTAGGAATTCTGATAAACACAATGACCCACCACAATTCCAGGGGACTGGTGATGAAACATGTTTTCCACCTCATGCTAGAGAGATAATAGTCTCAGAGTACAGACTGAAATATATTTATCTATTTATTTACTTTTGGACATGGCCACTGCAGGAATTTGTTTTGCTTGACTGTACATGTTTATAACAGAGGTTTTGTTATTCTCACTTTCTCTATGTTTGAAGTGCTGGAAGGGAAGGTGAGAGGGAAAAAATATAGACCTGAAAATTAAAAAAACCCCAACTAAAATAAAATAATATAAATAAATAAAGATAAAAAATAAAATAAAAATATAAATAAATAAAATAAGAAAAAATCTATGTACTATACTTAAATAAAAATTCAAATAATATTGCACTGTCCAGAGTGATCAAAGAGCTTGCTTGGGTTGTGAAAATCTCTTAAGGAGAAGGAAGATGGACAGGCCTAGAGCTAACAAGGAGAGAATCAGTAGAAGCATCAAACGTAGGAATCATGCTAGGACATCACTTCTTGACTTTAGCTCCTGTAATGTTTCAGCTCTTCTCTAGGAAAACCTTTCTGATTAATGTAGAGTCACATCCATCCCATGGAACTCAATTGTTTCATCTTTGAAGACCCCTGCTCACGTGCAGCATGATGCAGTTTGCATCATGTAAGCAATACCCTCGAGTACAGTACTCTAATCCGTATAGGCAGAGTAGTGTTGTAGAAAGAATACTGGATCTGAAGTCAGAGAAGCTGAGTTCAAATCCTAGCTTTGGTCTTCTCTGAAACTAGGTCTCCTCAGCTGTTAAGTGAGGAGTTGGATGAAGAGCCCTTCCATATCTAACACTCTTTCTTGTTGTTGGACAGTCATTTTAGTTGTGCCTGACTCTGTGACCCCATTTGAGGTTTTCTTGCCAGAGATACCAGAGGGGTTTGCCATTTCCTTCATTTTACAGATGAGGAAACTGAGGCAAACAGGATTAAGTGACTTGCCCAGGGTCACACGGCTAGTAAGTGTCTTTGGCTGGATTTGAACTCAGGTTGACTCCCAGACCTTGTGCTCCATCCATATCTAGCTGCCCATATCTAACATTCTATGAACCTGTAATTCGTTTACATCACACCTGCATTTGTGCTCTTCATTTTGAGATTATTAGATTCTTAAAGAGAGCGACCCCTATCTAAGCAAAACTAGTTAACCGTAATAGCACCTGTGTTACTACAATTAGACAGGCAGGGTAGCTGATCTCTGGTGCAACAAGGCACAATTATTGCCCTTAGCCTTAACGAGGACACCAGCCTCTGATCTACTCTGAGCATATATTAAAAAAACAACCCCTCCCCTGTGTAAAAACACCCCTCACCACCATACTACTACTGCCACTGCTTCTGCTACTCCCACTACCACAATTAGCACAGGAGGTCCTATGCCTCTGCACTAGTGTTTAGGCTTGCCTCTCGTACTGCAGGGGTGAAATAAATAGTGTATGCTGGAAGGTAGGAAAGCAAAAGAACCAGGCAGAGGTCCTCTTTGTGAGATAGAAACTGTAGATAGATGTTTGCCTCAGTTCCTCATCTGTAAAATGAGCTGAAATGACTGAACAACAGCAACAACACTGTGTCTTCTGAGGTTTGTTTTTCCAGTGTGTCTGCTTATGACCTTAAGAAAAATTCAGTAAGGCTTTGCTGCAAACAGTGGGAGGTTTTTGGCACAAAGAACACAAAAGGACAGAATGATGTTGGTTTTGTATTACAACGCCAGTGACGGCTGACATCCCTGATAACAGTGTTTTAGCATTTCTCCTATTCTCTCTGATTTACCTGAATGAGAGGGCACAGGACTCTCACAAACTAACACACAAACCACGTGACCTATGAGTTAGGTTGACTGGTACCTTTTACTTCATCCCTGCCCCTCTGTCTATAGGCATTCTTCTTCAGAAATGGAAACCATGAGCAAGCTCAGCTGATATTCCTACCATCAGAGATTCCCACATTTCCCCCATACTTAATTTCTTTATCTTTATACGAAAATGACAAAGATTTAAAACCAACGTCTGATTGGTTCAGATTCCAAGGACAGGGGTATGTTCTCATCTTCTTGCCATACTACAGTTATCTCTTCCACATTTGGACTTTCCCCATTGTGGTTTTGATATATCGCAGGTCAGAGTAAGAAATTAAATGGGAATTTTGGGGGAGTTTTGTGGAAGCCGCAGATGACACACAAAGGTCAGCAGACCACACAGAAAAAGTTTAGAAATTCAGAAATGTAAAAATATATGCATAATATTGTATAATATCAACATATTTTATGTTTTAATACCATAATAATTCAGACTTCTTCTCTGGTACGAAGGGAAGGTCAAAAAATTGTACGTGGATTTTCCAGATCTTGGGGGTTCTGTGTCCTTAACACCCACCAAATGGAAAGGATATCCATAGTTACTATTTATTTAAATTAACTCATGGGCCATGACCCCATTATCCCCAGCTCCCTAAGATTCTGGGTTCACATCAACCAGTTTAGATTCTAGGCAATGAGCCAAGAGGATCAGTTTCTCTTTTTTGACTCATTATACTCATCTGGAATTGCTCCAGGATAATCTCCTAGTGTCTATTCATACAATAGCTTGTGTCATATAACAACTTGTGTCTAAGTTTTCCATTAATGTGGATAACAGAGTCCCCAGCTCCTGGACAATCACTCAAGGTACCAAATGCATATTGGATATAGGGTACTTTTTTTTTCATTCCAGAGAGAATGCATAAGACATAAAGGATTCATAGGGGCACATATATAGACATAGAAATACATAAAGCAGGGGGCAGCTAGGTGGTGCAGTGAGTAGAGCACCAGCCCTGGAGTCAGGAGGACCTGAGTTTAAATCCGGCCTCAGACACTTGACACACTTACTAGCTGTGTGACCTTGGGCAAGTCTCTTAACCCCAATTATCCTGCCCTCCCCCTGCAAAAAAAATACATAAAGCTGTTGCCAGAGTGGAACTCTGAAGGTAACCTTTCGACATTCTGGTCAACAAGCATTTTTTAAGCACTTATTGTGCACTGGGTGCTGCGCTAGGCAATTGGCATACAAAGAAAGGCCAAACTCTGTCCCCATACCCTGCCCCCCCACCCCCATAGTCCTTGCTCTCAAGGAACTCTCAGTCTAATGAGGAAAATAACATGCAAACAACTGTGAACAAATAAGATATATACCGAATAAGTTGAAGATTGTCTAAGAAAGTAAGCACTAAGGCCAAGGAGGATTTCTGGTGAGCCTCTCTTTTAGAGTCCAGTGAAGTTCCCTCTCTCTCTTGTGACACATGGTATCAGCCAGTTTTAGTAGGGTAGTTTAGTTAGTGTAGTTTATCACTATTACTTATTCAAATACCACAAAACAACTGTATGGCATATAATAAAACCAGAATGGTTCATCTCAGCATTCTCAGGAGATGAAAATTTGGGCTAGTCCTTTTCCAGGTTTTGAAACTTTTGTTTTTTGGACTTAATGATTTCATTAGCATGAGGAGTTTCAGATGAAAAACTTCCTTTGCCAATTCAGGGTCAGCACCTTTTCTGCTACTTGTTAGTTTTAAATACCATAAGGGCAATGGGTGAAGAGGCTAAGTGGCTTGCCTAGGATCACAGAGTCAATAAATATCAGAGAAGGGACTTGAACCCAGGGCTTTTTGACTCCAAGCTGAATTATCTACTACTGGATCATATCCACTATCTGCCTCCTCTACTCCTACAAATAAGCTGAAGAATAAACACAGCTAGAGGAAGTCTCATAACTGTTCTAATTGGGTACATTTTTAATTCATCTTATTCAACCTCAACTTGACTCTCACTAAAACAAGGCAGTCCTTTTATTCCTCCCTAATTGATTCTCTAGCTTACTCCCACAGAAGTTATTTCAAATTGTCTCTTCCTCCCTTGAGTTTCCCATACCTCCACTGTTCCCTGTTGCTCAACTGGAGAACTTGCCTCTTTTCTGAGGAAACTGAGACCATTTGACATGAGCTAGCTCTTTTTCCATTCTCCCTTGCAAAACCCTTTGATATCATTTCCCACTTTCTCCTCCTTTCCCCCATCTCTGACAAAGAGGTGGCCCTTCTCCTTGCCAAGGCCAGTCCTTCTACATATGCACTTGATCCTATCTCCTATTGTCTTCTCTAGCAGATTGAGGTCTCAATCATCTCTTTCCCCCACCCCCATCAAATCTTCAGTCTCTTTCTATCTACAGGTTCCTTCCCTATCATTATCTCCACATTTTCTCCTCTTACTCCTCAGACCTTTGCAATTTGGCTTCCAAACTCATCACTCAATTACAACTAAAGCTCCAAAGTTACTAATGATCTCATAATTGTTAGATCTAACGTTCTTTTCTCAGTCCTCATCCTTCTTGACCTTTCTCATGCATTTGATACTGTTGATTACATTCTCTTCTTGGATACTCCTTCCTCTTTGGGTTTTTGTAACACCATTCTCTCCTGGTCCTCCTCCTACCTCTGTCTGACTGCTCCTTCTCAGTCTCTTTGCTGGCTTATCATTCATATCATACCCCCTAACTGTGGGTGTCCTCTAAGGGTCTGGCCTGGGCTGTCTTCTCCTCCCTCTATATTCTCTTTCTTTGTAACCTCAGCAGCTTACGTGGACTTCACTATCAACTGTATGCAGATGATTCACATAGATTGATGTGCTCATATGCCAACGAATGCATATAATATGTACACACACACACACACACACACACACATATATATATATATATATATATATATATATATATATATATATATATATATATATACACAAAGATAGATATGTGTATACACACATATGTAGTCTCTTCCCTGAGGTTCAGTCCCACATCATCAATTGCTATTGGACACTTCAAACTGGACATCCTGGAGATATCTCAAATTTAAATCAAATTTATTATCTTTTCTCCCAAACCCTTCCATCTGGTCAACAAGTATCTTTTAAGTGCATACTATTCAACTGTTCCTGTTTATATCAAAGGCATCACCATCCATCCTTTCAGTCTCTCAGGTTCAAACCTCAGCACTCTGCTTGGCTCTTCACTCTCCCTCACCCTCTATGTCCAGTCAGTTGCCAAATCATACAATCCATAGCAATCCTTACATCTGACCTCTTTTCTCCACTAACAGTTACCACCACACTTCAGGCCCTCTTCACCTCTCTAGGTCTCAGTGGTCCCTGAATGTTCCTTATAACCTCTCTCAATCATCATCATCGTCATCATCAGCAGCAGCAGCAGCGCCACGACCACCACCACCACCACCACCACCACCAGCACACCCTTGCTCTGTCCTTGGTAAACTTGCCTTAGTTTTGTGCTACAGGAAACAGAGGACTGAGGCTATATCTATCTGATGCTCATAAAGCATTATGTTTTGTTTTGTTTTGTTTTTTAAACAACTTTTTGCCTAGCAGAGCGCCTGGTAAATGCTTGTTGACTTGATTTAATTTTAGAGATTGTAGCAATTATGCCATTCTAGCTAACCATAAGAAAGAAGTGTTGGGGGAGTGGAAACAGAAGCCTCAATTTCGGACTTGAGTCTTTTTTTCTCCCACTTCCCCTTGTCCCCTCTTTAGCTGGAGGAGGATTTTGTGAAATTTGAAGGGTCTGGAATGAATTTTCCATGTTTCCGTCAATGTCCTAGTCACTGGACCTGGATCATTGGGAGCCAAGGGCAGACTGGACATAAAGAAACTGTATACCACCTATAGGGAAACTTCCTGAGCACCCCACAAATTGGGGAAAAAAGACTTCTAGTAATGAGGAGTTATTGTTTTGCCACGTGTGCATTCTAGACTCGAGTCTACTTCCCCATGGATTCTATATATGGGGAAGTGTGCCACAAACTTGTGTGGAAATTTCTTTGTACCAAGTGACTTTATGGTACTTCCTTAGTAAATGACTCTTTCTAAAAACTACTTAATGCTGGGCTAAGTTGATTTTTAATTATGAGCTTAGGGGAAAATATACTCATGAAGATTCAAGTTTTTGGTGTTAAAGAATCATCCACGACTCTTTGGGGGTATCCCTAGAATCCTGAAGGATAGATATAGCTTCTTACCAAGACTTGAGACATCTGTAAGGGTGGGAGTTGGAATAAGGATCCTAAAAGTTCAAATGGGCTACATACGTATATATGTGCACACATACACAGAATAAATATAAAATACATAACATATAGTTTAGGAAAAGAGAGCACTCGCATAGTGAGGAATCAAGAAAGGCTTCATGTTTGAGCTGAGTATTGTAATAAATTCGTAATTCAGTGGGATCTAGGTGATGAGGGCGAGCCTTCTAGGCTTGGAGGATGGCCAGAGCAAAGGTGTAAAGATGGAAGATGGAGGGAGTGTGTGAGAAAGAGAGAGTCCAGTTTGACTAGACCATAGAGCTTGGGAAGGCAGAGGCCACTAGGTGGTACAGACATTAGAGTGCTGGATCTGGAGGCAGGAAGATCTGAATTCAAATCTGTACTCAGACACACTTAGTAGTTATATGACCCTGACCAATCATTTAACCTCTTTTTGTCTCAGCTTCCTCCACTGTAAAATGAAGATCTAATAGCACCTCCCTCCCTCCAAGAGTGGTCCTGAGGATCAAATGAAAAATTTATAAAGCACTTGACTCTGTGTTTGACCCAAAGTAGATGCTTAGTAAATGCTTGTGTTCTTCTTTGGGAAGGGGAATAATATATAACGAGTTTGGAAAGATAGGGGTCTGGTTATGTAATTCTTTTTTAGTTTTCAACATTCACTTTTATAAGATTTTGAGTTATACATTTTCCCCCTCTTTCCCTTCCCTCTCCCCAAGACAGCACGCAATCTGTTATAGGCTATACATGTACACTCAAACATATTTCCTGGTGTAATTCTTTAAGAACCAAATAAAGGACTATTAAGGTGATGCTGTGGGATTAGAGCTCCACTTGTTTAGCTAGTCCTTCCTTTTACTTCCCTGGAAATTGACTTTCCATTATATCTTGTCTTCTTAGCAAATGAATGTTCTCATTGTCTCTTCCTCTGTCTCTGTCTCTCTGTCTCTGTCTCTGTCTCTCTCACCATATAGGTCCTATTTCTCAGCAACTTTGCTGTGATGTGTTCATTGTGACCTGAGGCCAGTCAGGAAATTCCCATACTTTCCCTATGTCTCCTTGGACATGGGACCATTTACTATTTACTACCCTGTGAGCAACTGTTGTCAGCTTAGGTTACCTGCCAGCTGATACTCACAGCTTTATGAAATCTCATTCGTTATATGTGGGTTTGTATTTCTGTCACCCATGAAATCTTAGGATCAATTAGGGTATACTTACTGGAAAAGTCCCTTTTAGCGAGGGTTTTTTTTTTTTTATTAAATCCTTTCCCACTGAGGTTCCTCTGACTCACATGCACCATCCATATCCAACATCACTCTTTCATTCCCATCAGACATACACCATTGGTCAACCCAGTCCAGCCTTTCCCTCATCTCCACAAGTTTCTGACACCATCTGTTAACACAGTACTACTGTAGATAGGAAGGTTGCGGGGTTGGGGTTTGGGGTTTCTTTGGAGAGAGGGGTCTTTAGTGATGGTCAGGGCTGGCTTTAGGCAAAACTGCTGAATGTCTTCAACGCCTTTCCATCTCCCTCTATTCTGTCAGTTTCCCTTTAAATCTCTCCCTGTGCTTCTGTCTTTTTCCACCCCCTCCCATTCCACAGTGTTCTCATACTCTTCTTGGTACCCTAATCTCAGTGATTTTATAGACATAGCAGCTTAATGAATTATTCTTCCTGTGGAGAGAGGGATATTTACATTTGAAAAATAAAGTTTGTACAGAAAATGTCTTAAATACAAAGGAAGAAATTTCTTTTTTTTCTCTTTTTCTTTTTCTTTTGAAGGGGAGAAGGCAGGGCAATTGGGGTTAAGTGACTTGCCCAAGGTCACACAGCTAGAAAGTGTGTCAAGTGTCTGAGGCTGAATTTGAACTCAGGTCCTCCTGACCCCAGGGCTGGTGCTCTACTCCCTGCACTACCTAGCTGCCCTGGAAGAAATTTCTAATGGTCAAATGTCAGATAGTATGTTGTGTCCAACCTGGGGACAATGGGACCTTTTGGTTCCCCTCAAGTAATACCAGTAGTAAATAGTTTCCTGTTCTAACTGCATAAAATCAGTCCAATGGGACAGCACTTGAAGGGAGGGAATGAGGAATTTTACTCAGGAAGTATGGTTAATTGGCCCTTAGTGGTGGAGACTATTAAGCTAAAGGTGGCAAGGAATCAAATGTAGACCTTTCTTTAGCAGCATCAAAAAAAAAGTCCTGAACTGAGAATTGACTAGAGTATGGGATTTAGGTTTTACTGACATTGTGACCTTGGGGCAAGTGACCTCCTTTCTAGTCCTCAGGTTCAATATCTTTAAAATGAGAGAGTTAGCCTAAAAATGACCTTTAGGCTCCTTTATAGCTCTAGATTTTATGAAGGGAGTCCAATTTTTTCAGGTTTATAGGTGCCAGGGGCACAATTTTGTGAACCCTGAAAAATTTAGAGACCTGTTAGTGAATCAGAAACATGACCCTGCAATCAGGATCAGCAATATCTCCCAATGAGCCTCCCATCCTCCCATGTGCAGAGCCCTAGATTAGGTACTCTGTACTCTACGTACCAGTTGTGCTCATTCATATATGCTCAGGGGTCCCCTTCTGGGAGTTTGCTTTTAGAAAAGGGTTCTTAACTGTTTTTCTGTTATGGACTGCTTTGGCAGCTTGGTGAAGCCTATGGATCCCTTCTTAGAATAATGGTATTTCTTTGTCGTTGTTCTTACTGTAGCTTCTCACTGGATTTCTTTGTCATTATTTGATCTGGTACAAATTTCAGGTTCTACCTGGAATAGACATGTGGGAGCTAGGCTGGTAAATGTTTAATAACCACCATCGACCATGAAAACTCCCAACTCAGCATTACCTCCCCCCCCCCCCCCGGGAACTTTCCCTCCCTCTGGTAGCACAGTGCCTATTACATAGTAGGTACGTTTCACTAAGTAGTTGAAGGGAATGCTGCAGTTAGAGATTACTGAAAACAAAGATGATATTTTTTCCCCTGCCTTTACACTGACAGACTTTCTGAAATCTATCTACATATCTCTTAAAGGCCTGTGAACCCCAGGTGAAGAAACTATTTAAAAAGAACAAGAAAGAGGATGCATCCACAACCATAAAGCTTCCTTTGAGAAGAAGTTCATTTGGAGATAAACGCATTCTTACTTAATTTTTGTCTTTCTCTTTCCAAATACTGAAAAGTCCCAAAAGATGCCCATGATTTGTGAGGCCCACAATACCTCCCAGAAGATTGCCTCCAGGTTCCCTAACGGTAATTTATAATTACATCTCAGGCAGCTTTACCACATTTGATTAGGAAAATAAACTCCTGTTAATAAGGATGACAGTGTATGCCAAGAAATCATTACTTAATCGTATCAGAGTGCGGGATCTTGGAGGTGGAACAGTTTCCAGTAGCTGGGAAAGTATAGTGGATTTGGAATGCAAGAAACCTGGTGGTTTCAAATACTAGCTCTGCAATCTACCACCTGTTTGACTATGGGCAAATCACTTAATCTCTCCAAGCCTTAGTCTCATCTATGACATGAAGGTGGAGGATTAGATGATCCCTAAAATGCCTTCTAGCACTGAATTTTAGGCATGAATAGAAATTAAGCTTGCTAGCTATGTGGCTATGATTTCCTCGTCTGTAAAATGGGGATAATATCTACCTCATAAGGATGTTGTGGAGAAACTGTTTTAAGAACCTTAAAAGTGCTATAAATGTGAATTATTTTTGTTATTATTGTAGCAGGAGCCAAGATATCAACTATTAGTCAATAGGTGTTAGGTGACACAGGGGGTAGAGCGCTGGGCCTTGAATAAGGTTCAAATCTAGCTCCAGATACTTACTGTGTGGCCCTGGGAAAGTCACTTAACCTGTCTATCTCAATTTCTTCAACTGTAAAATAGGGATAATAGCACCTATGTCTCAGGGCTGTTGTCAAGATAAAATGAGATAATATTTGTAAAATATTTAGCACAGTGATTGGCACATAGTAGGTGTTTAATAAATGCTTGTTTTCCCCCCTTCCTTTAGTCTACAAGATCCCAGAAATTTTAACACCGAGGATAGCATTAGAAGGCACTGCATAGCTATAGTGGTCTATGAGAAATGGTTCTAGAGTGAGATCGCTAGACTCGGAGTCCATGAACTTGGTTTTTAAAAAATAATTCTGCAAATTGTATTTTATTTTTTCCTTTGTCCTCCTGTGCATTTTATTCTATGCATTTAAAAACATTATTCTGGGGAGACCATAGGTTTCACCAGACTGCCCAAAGGGTCCGTGACGCACACAAAGATTCAGAACCTCATCTGCTCTAGAGGGGGAAGGTTGAGTGTCTGAAGACCAGAGGGTTAGAAAGGGCCGGTCACTAATTTGTAAGACTGAATCTTTCATCAAAGCACTTTGTCCGCCAGGAATGGAATGGGCAATTCAAAGCGATCATTCTACATCACTCTACCTGGTCAGTCTTGTGTTTTTTAAGCAAGGCTTCATGCCTATTGTTCCTGAACCTCATACATATGTTCCCATGACTGAAGGAGGGTACTGCTGCCCTGAAGGAAGATCTATCAAACCTTGGTACTTCATGCCACAAGGAAACATGTGAATACAAGCCCTATGCTTCTTTGCCTTCTCAAAACTGTGAATCAGCAGTTGAATGAGACGGCTCACCTGAGGAAGTGGATTTTCTGAGGCAGGATTTTCTGCAGGGTAGCCTGCCCGTCTCTCCATCCACCAGAAATTATAACTTGACCACAGGGCTGTCTGGGCCCCATTGAGAGGCAACTTTGTTGAGGCATTGCACTATGAACAATAATACTCTATTTACAACTTGGAGGCTAGTTATTTTTTAGATTTTGATTTATGCCCTTTAAAAAATTAGTCATTTCCTGATCAACTCCAGTGAGGGAAAAAATGTGGCAAGAAAAAAAGCGGTTAAAATTAACTGACAAAATGACTGCCTTTGAGAGGGAATGCTGCATTCATTCAGAGTTTCTCCTCTCTCTACCAAGTGGGAGGAAATGCGTTTCATTATTTGTTCTCTAGGACCAAAACTGATCACTGCAATTGATTGTTGCGATCCTTGAATTTGTCTGCCTTTGTTTAGCTTTTAAAGCCTACACAACCTAGATCCAATCTCTTTCCATACTCAATGAGTGTTATACTCCCTTTCTCTCTGCAGTCTGAACAAACAGGTCTTCTATTTCCTCCTTACGCACAAAACACTTCATCTCCTTTATCTATGCTTATGCACTTACCTTTGCCTCAAAGAGTTCTTCCTTTGCTGTTCTCTGTTTTGAAGAGGACTAATGGCTTGCAAGTGAATTGGCTTTAAGTGAGGCAAAGCAGCAGAAAGCCATCAGCTGCACTCTCTTCTTGAGTTATCAAGGTCCAGTGGCAAGACAAAAGTCAGCACAACTGGCTATGGCCCAGGATGCAGTGGATGACCTTGGTGTCTTCCGTGTCTGACCAAGCTCTAAGCACTCCACAATGCTTGCTTCAGCCACCTTCATGATCATTGGAGCAAACTCTTCTTGTCTGCTCAATCATCTCCCTAACTCCCTAACTCTGCCTATCAGTTACCCTCAACCTGGTGTGTGTAGCCCATCTACTGAGAAGGTTTTACTGCAATGTGGCTGCTGCATATGCTATAGTTTCTTGGAGCCACAGATGAGAGTTGGGTGAAGATGGGCACCAGAGATTGAGAAGCCCTGAAAAGGGCTTGACAGCCCTCACCCCAGAGGTGCCCGTCTTCCCTGAACAACCCATGCAACTCAAGCATCATCTTCTACCTAAAGCATTTCCTGATTCCCATCCCCTGCTAGTACCTACCTTTCCAAACTACTTCATGTATAGTTACATTTATTAACTTTACTTATGTGTGTATTTATCAATTTTGTATTTATGCTACACTTATTTTTGTATGTACTTATCTCCCTCATTAGAATGTAAACTTCTTTTGAGTAGGGATTGTTTTGTTCTTTGTACTTTTATCCCCAGTCTCTAGCACAATGTCTGGCACATAGTAGGAGCTTAATAAATACTTCTTGGTTGATTGATTGATTTTGGTGTTATTTTAATTTACATTATTTTAATCATTGTATATTTTGTTCTTTTGGCTCTGCTTACTTTGCTCTGCATGAGGCCATGTAAGTATTACAGTGCTTCTCTGAATTTCTTATATTTATTGTATCTTACAATGAAATAGTGTTCCATTACATTCATATACCATAATTAATTCAACCGTTCCTTAATAGATGGGATGCCATTCCCCCCTTGCCCTGTCCCAAGTTTTTTGCTACTACAAAAAATTACTCACATGAATATATATGTATACATATATGTACACATATATGGTATCACATGTATATATAAATTGCTGACATGAATATGTGTATATACACACACATATATATGGCATCGCACACACATATATATGTACACACACACGGTATCTTTTTTTCTGTCGACCTCATTGATATTATTTGCTTTGCATAATTTGTAGTGGGATCATTAGATCAAAGCACATGAACAATTTAATGTCTTTTTCACGTGATTCCAAATAATTTTAAGGAAAAGTAAAATCAATTCATAGTTCCACCAACTATGTGTATTTTCTTCCAACAACTCTCAGTGTGCCTGTCTTCCCATAGCCCTCCAACACTGACTCTTTCAATCTTTTATTATCTTTGACTTTTAATGAGTGTGAACTAAAAATCTCAGAATTGTTTGAATTTGCATTGCTCTTTTTTTAGTGATTCGGTGCATTTTTATTATAGTAGTTGTTCATTTGTATTTCTTCTTTTGAAAATTATTTGCATACTTGGGCCACTTATGTATTGGGAAATGGGTCTTGCTCTTATAAATTTGAGTCAATCCTCTCTATATCTTTGATGTTAGAATTTATTAGAGATCCAATGCAATGTCCACCACCTTTATATTTATATTCTTGATTTGGCTACATTGATTTTGTTTACACAAAAGCTCTAATTCTGTGAAATCAACATGTTCTTTTTTATCCTTTATGATAACAGCTATCTATCCCTTGTTTGGCTAAGAATTCTCCCCCAGCTCCAGTCATTGTTGGACAGAGTAGCTACTCCCATTCTCTCCTAATTTGGGCATGTATCCATGTGCATCTTCCTGGGATATATAGTGTAAATTTATTTCAGGTTCTCCACAAAGACTCTAGGAGAAACCTGTATCAGATCTAAGACCGACATCTTGCGAACTCCAGCAAATTCCATAAGCACTTCCAGAAGCTGAGAGTTATTCTTTTTGGCCACATCGTGTGCTTAGAAGTTTGAGTTCATTCCCACCTGGATTTTGTATGTATTTGTGGGAGAGTATGCCACAGATTTTTGTGAGGAAGTTTGTACCAACTGTCCTTATCATATGCCATCTTAGTACATACCCCTTTCTAAAAGCTGATTAAGTCTGCCTGACTAATTTATACCAACTGATAATCAATGAGAGTGAGCACACTAATGAGGTTTTACGAACAGTTTATGGATTTTGTTTGGATAACTTGTAGATCCATGGTTTTTCCATTTTTATCTTGCCAATAAAAGTATACAACTAAGATCAGGATTGCTATAGATGTTCATTTTTTAAAAATGTATTCTTCCCATCAAGCTTTGACTTCAGGATGCCAATCAGTCTTTCCCCATATATAGCCTCAGCTTTTTCCTTGATATCTTCATGTATAATCTGCCTTGTTTGGAGAAGACCAAGGTAAATACTACTTTTATTCACTGGTTCAATTTGACCTTTGGATTCAATCTCCAAGCCTTCCAGAACCATTCTTCCTCAGTACACATTAAGAATTTTGCATTTATTGAATCTAAATGACATTTTACTATCACTGGAGACAGATTCTATAAAATGAAATTACTATTTAATGCACTTTTCAGGAGTCATATAACATTGTCAACCATGTACATTAAGCAATTAATATGATATTTTGTTAGAATTTCCTTTTTTACTTGAAAGCCACACTCATCTCTTTGAAGGGGAGGGGTAATCATGGGTTTAAAGTTAGGCAGAAACATAATCTGTCTTTCTGGAAGCTGTAACATTTTATCTCAATTGTTCTTGACATTATTCCATTGTTTGCATAATATAGAGAATAGTTTTCCATGTAGACATCATCTACTCTATTATTCTTACTCTGCTTGGATCTACTTTATTTACAATACATAATTGAGCCATGAATGCAGAACTTAATGGCGTGTGATTATTAGTAAAAACCTTGTAAATACTGTCTTATTCAGTAATTATAAAAATGATGATGAATTGCTTTTTATACCCCCGGGATGTTTTGACACATTTTTTTCTCTTCAGCCAAAATATTGTTTTCTTATGAGTATTTAAAGATTTTTGGAAACTGGATGGTATATAAATATCTAATTTGCCTATTTTTGGAGAGGTCATTGGCACTTTGGTAATAAATATCTGATGCTTTCTGTTAAGAAAGATGAGATCAGAGTTGTATCAGAAAGGAAACTAGTATTGTATGTTGCTGGTAATTCATACACAATTGTGAAATACCTGAATCAATAATTATAACTTATCTGACTCAGTAATTATGGCTTATCTAGCCTTGCCACTTTTAAATTTTGCAGAGATGATTGAGTTTTAGTTTCTTCCCCTGACATAACCATTCTGTCATTCATTATGTGATAACAATAGATAATAATAATAATAATAATAATAGCTAATACTTATATAGTACTTACTATGTGTCAGACACTGTTAAGTACTTCATTATTATTTCATTTGATTCTCATCATAACACTTTGAGATTGATACAATTATCGTCTTTCTACAGGTGAAAGAACTGAAGGAAACAGAGGGCCCAGGATTACGCAGCTCTTGTCAGAAGCCAGATTTGAATTCTGATCTTCTCTATTCTAAGCCCAGCACTCTATTCACTGTGCCACCTATTACTCTTATTATGTTTTTCTTTAAATCCAAGCTGGACTTTTGTTGTGTTAGAATTCTTTTGACCACACAGATGACCAGAAATTATCAGCATCCTCCTTCTTGAGAGGTTCTCTCTCTGCTCTAATTTGATTGCTTCACAAGGTTCTCTAACAGGGATTCTGAATTTGGGATCAGTGAACTTTAAAAAAATACATTTTTTCATTACTGTTTCAATTTAACTGGTTTCCTTTCTAATCTTATGAATTTTATTTTATGCAATTGAAACATTGCAAGAAGGGGTCCATAGGCTTCACCAGACATGGTCCATGCCAAAGGGACCAATGGTATAAAGAAGGTTAAGAACTCCCACTCTGTAGTATTATTATTGATTGATATTCAATTGTTTATATCAAATATTTGGGAGAATGTATTCTTTCATGATGGTGGTGGCAGATAGCATCTCCTTTGAATTATTCTATTTTGGTATAGTTAATCCATTGTTTGGATTTGTGCTTCAAACTCAAAAAGGGCTAAAATTCTCTTCTAATTATGCTCATCTCCTTTTCAAAGCCATTTTGAGTCAGTAAACATTTATCAAGGTCCTACTATGTGCCACTCACTGTGCTAAGCACTGGAAATATAAATACAGTGCATGATAAGTCCAAAGGAGTGCAGCTGGGTGGGAAATGAAGAGATATAGATGCCTTTTTTGCCATCTCTTTCATTATTAGGTATAACTGAGAATTTCACAGGAGATTTTCAATATCTTCAAATTTTCATTTCTTGGAGAAAATTCTCAATTCTGGGTGTGGTGGGACCTTGGGCAGTCTCTCAGGGTTTTTTTGCCACCCAGCTCCCGGTTTCAGCTTTACCTAGTGCTTGGCAAACTTGCTGGTTTAAATCATAAAACGAATTATAAAAATTGTAAAAGGCCTTGTGACTCGGAAGGGAGTCAGAAATATTTTCCTGAGCTGGAACTGACTGCAGGGTGCTTCCTTCAGTTCTTGACTGTGGAACGGGTGTTATGATTATGTTTTATATCCTTTTTATTCGTGTGTTGTATGCTTTAAACTTTAATTATTAAAGTAGTTTTAATTGAATTTTATGGCACCTATTGCATTTTATATAACCAAAAAACCCTCCAAAACCCAGCCTACCAACCCTAAAAACTGCTAGACTAAACCGAATTTAGGCTTAGACCACAATAGTGGGTATAGAAATGAAGATAATTCTTATGATTGCCCATCATTGGCAATCCATTGTTGTGTAAGTTGGAGTTAAAGATATCATTGACAAGGAGTATGAAGTACTTGCCTAGATCTGTTTCCAATTTTGTTGTTATATATTGCAGAATAGAAGCATTCCTATCCTTAATCCATTTCATGACTACCAGTGGCTCACCCACTTTAGGGGTTAAGATCATCTGTATGGAAGTATCTAAAGCATTTCTGATTTGTCTTGTCACTCTGTCCCCTGGGTAAAGTTAGTCATCATTATAGGACTGAATAGACCCAATCTCCAACCCAATGCCGCGCTATTTCTTAGACTCATAGGAGTTACAGTGCATTAGCCAGGGTGCCAACTCAACAAGCAGTTGGTGTTCCAGGCCTTCCCAGCTACCAGAGTGATCTCAGGTAAGAGTCATCGCTATATATCACCCCAGCTAGTATTCCTTTTTTTCTGCTGCATCTAAATTGCAACATGGGTGATGGGTTGGACTTTGAGGAGGTGATTGTTATTGCGTTTCTTAACATGCTGATAATATGCCATTTGGAATTTGTTTGATTATATATTTCTAGAGCTATATGGCTGGGAAAACTGGACTAATCATGTATCAAAAGGGACAGTAGGTGGGCAATAGACTCAAAAAAGATTTGGAGGTTTCAATTCTGAGTTACAAACTGGTGGTGCCATCAACAGAAATAGGGAATTGGGAGGCGGGACAGGTTTTGAGGGGAAGTTGATGGAAATAATTTGGGGCATATTGTACTGAAAAATGCTAATGTATTGATACAATACAATAAATATTTATTATGGACCTACTATGTGCCAGGCTATGCTAAGTACTGAGCCCTATTTAAATAAAAGCTTGGGAGGATTTTTTCTTTTTGCTCCATTAGCCTTCCAAGCCGAGGCAACTGAGGGTACTACTGAGGTGGGAATACCAAAACTGAGGCCATCTCTATGATGATGAGTTTCCAGGTGATGAGCTTTTACTGGGCGGTGTAGAGGCAGGGCATGATGTCCCATGGCAAATCTAAGGGTATGGCTCACAAAAAATGAAGGCATCAGTGAGTGTCAGAGAGATGTATATACCTTTGGAGATGTCTAACTGGACTAGACTAGAGCTCTAGGCATTGGTACTAGAGATAAAACTAGATGACAGTGGGTAGAGGAAGACCTGGCTTTGAATGCTGCAGCAACACTTACTGGCTGTATGATGCTGGGGAGCACACCAAATCTCTGCTTCAGTTTCCTTAACTGTAAAATGGGGCAGTAATAATACCTACCTTATAGGGTTGTTGTGCAGGTCAAATGAGATAACATATGTAAAGTGCTTTGTAAACCTTAGAACTCAGTGGGAATGCTAATCTTGCAGCATCTACATAGAGATGATAATCATAGCTACAGGAGGTTTAAAGAGTAGAAGGAGAAGAGAGAGAGCCAAGGAAATAACCTCGTAAGAGGGAAAGAGGAAGAATGAGAAATATCAGGGATCTAGGAAGATCATTTTGGAGACAGTTGAATTAGAAAGGAATGTCATGTAAGACAAAAGATGATGGAATATCAAGAAGGAAGAGTGGTTAATGCCGAAGATGTCAAATGCTCTAGAAAGGTCAAGGAGATTGAGGACTAAGAAAAGATCATTGAGGTTGGCAATTAGGAAGAGAGATGTATCAATATTGTGGTGGGGATAGAAGCTAAATTTTTGGGAGTTGAGTAATGAAGTAGAGGCATAACATATACACCATTCTTTCCAGAATTTCAACAATGAAGGATAGTTGAGAGATAAAATGTTCATATAAGAAGATAGCAGCTCAGGGAAAGTTTTTTACTTTTGTTTTTTAGGATGAGGATGTTAGGTATATATATAGGTCTAAGACCAACTTTTACAACAATATTCTCCACTCTATTCCTCCATTTCTATTATCTCCTCCTTCTCCTTACCTATTTCCCTAACCCTTATAATCTTTCTTATACTTCCACCATTCTCCAGGAACTGCTATCTCAAACGTTATCAATGACCACCTGCTCAAACTATCCAATTATTTTTTTCCTAGTCCTTATCTTACTAGAAGTCATCCTAATGCTTCATCTTTGACTACCCATTGCTTTTCTTTAAAACTCTTTTCTCATGGCTTCTATGACACCCCAGCATTTTGGCTTTCTTCCTGTCCCTCTGACAGCTCCTTCTCTTCTCCCTTGCTGCCTTTTCATGCTTCTTTTGCATGTTTCTTTTGTTCTCTAAGGTTTTTTCATCGGGTTTTCTTAACATTTTCTGCCTGCAGCAGGGTTTGAACTCAGGTCTTCCTGACTCTGTACCACCTAGTTTTGTCTCTAGCACCAATATCTCGACTGAGTTCTAGTCTAGTCTATTCCAGCTAGACATCTCCATTGGGATAGTGCTAATGGATTCAACTTTCACATTTTAATCAATGACACCCAAGTTTATGTCTTCAGACGTGACTTCTGTCCTCAACTCCATTTGTCCATTTCCAATTGCTCACAGGACAGGTCTACTTTGAATACCTCATCTGACCCTCAAGGTCAATATGTCTACAAATGAATTCATCATATTAAAACCAGCTCGTCATCCTGGTTTCCTTAATTCTGTTACTGGCACCATCACTTTCCCAGTTACTCAGACTCAAGACCTAAATGTCATTTTTACTACCTTCTACATACAATTACATGCCAGCATCCATTTGCCTAACTGATAAAAAGGGTTTTCCAATATGGGGCCAATGCCATTGGCAATATTCTGTAGGCCATACCATCTATCTATACATCATAGAATTATAGATTAAGAGATGGAAGGTGTATTAAAAGTAATCTAATCCAACTTCACCCTCTTGATTTTACAGTTGAGGAAACAGGTCTAGAGAGGTAAAGTGACTTGCCTGTGATATGAAATGGTAGAGCCTAGATCTCAATGTGGAGCCTTTGTCTCCAAATCTAGCCTTCCTTTCATCTGTAACATACTGTCTGCCTGGGAAGATTGGATATGAGGACAGGAGGAACATGAGATCCATTGTTCTAATCTACCATGATAATGAGCCTTCAGGGAAAGAGCTGATCTAAGAGCTGATGAAACTCACCATCAGTGCAGAACAATCCCAGAGGGGCCTTAGGCTCCTCATCTGTAAAACAAGGACTTTGGACAATATGGTCTCTAAGTTCTTTTGGAGAGTTCTGTCTCATGATCCCAAGCTATTAAACTAAAGGCCAGTTGTGTATTTTTCTAGGACTGAAAAGCTAAAAGAACAGCTGTCTTAACCTCCTCTTCTGACATCAAATGGGGTAGCAATAACCTCCAAAAGTCTCTTTGGAAGTTCCACCCATAGTAACTTGACAGGTTTCCTGGGCAGAATTATTTGTGCATGCTGTTAATATTCATAGTAGTGGGGCTCCTAGTATTCAGATAACAGACCCCATAGAGAGCCACAGTGTTTTAAGCAATTGAGTTTTTCTTTTATTCAGGCAATCACATTCACATTTCAACTCTTCATACAGGCTGAAATCCAGTTTCCAAGCTAGTTTAAAAAAAAAGGCACCCAGGTTCATACAGTCCTGCATACCTTCTGAAAGGTACATCTTGGCAGTGAAAACACATTGTACAATAAGCAAAGCATTTCAAATGTGTTGAACAGCACACACAATAGCCAGAACATTTCCACCCCCACTTCGATAGTATCACTATTGGTCATATGGTTGTCAATGAGCTGTGTAACATATTGCATTTACAAAACAGATCTATAATTTGAAAGTTTAGATAACTGCAGTGTCATTATTAAAACTCATGTGTCTTACTTCCCCCATCCCCCATAAGAATACTGCAGCCATTTTCATGACTTAATTGTATACTACATCAAACTTAAGCAACATGGAACACCTGGCAATATAAAAATACTTTTTATATGAATAGGTGTTCAGAACTAAAACAAGTAATAATATAAAAAAACCTTTGTAATAATAATAGTATCAGTCTCTAGACAAAACATTTTCTCCCTCTTAGCAGCTGAATATTTAATAACTTTTTAGGAAACACACCCTCTGAGAGGGGGAGACAGACTAGAATGTCTATTCAAGGTAGGCTTAAAGATATTTTAGTACACACCATCAATCTAGTCTTTCCATTCTTATAGAATTGTTCACTACATTTCTGATAATGTAGATGATTAATTCTCCTAAAAGATTTCATTTAAGTCTCTATTTGTTATGAATTTCATTGGTACCCATAAAAAATCAGCCTAGGGAATAAATGTTTGGTATCGGTATCCAACTGCCAGGTGAAGGCTACAGGTTTGTCATTAACAGTTCTATTTTAATTTAAAATCTTTTAACTAGGAAAACCTGTGATTGCATTTTGTCCACTGTCTGAAATCAACTCATTCATTTCGTTCTGTTTGCTTTCTTTTATGGTATGATTGGGGTGATTTCTTTGAACCTGTGTTCTTCTGGATCTTCTGAAACACAGTTTCATCAGCAAGTAACATAATTCAGCCACATTTAACAGCATGCAAACCACAGATGCCGCAATCATGAAAATGGTAAAAACAGACTTTTCGGTGGGTCTTGAAATAAAGCAATCCACAATATTGGGACAAGGATCAATACTGCATTTCACCACCCAGGGCAGGTTATAGCCATTGTAGAGAAAGTAAAACACATACATAAAGGAAGCTTCAAAGATAATCCTAAAGAAAATACTGCTAGTGTAAGTCCACCACAAAGACCCCTCTATTCGAACCTTCTGTTTTTTAATTTCTTCTAAGTCTTTGTATTCAAGCCCTTTCTCTCCTTTCCTAAACTGTCTTTCCTTCTCATGTCTATTGTAGGTAACATGCATGGCTACCAGAAGTGCTGGAGTGGAGACAAAAATCAGCTGCAGGGCCCAAAGTCGGATATGAGAAATAGGGAAGAAGTGGTCGTAGCACACATTTTTGCATCCTGGCTGCAGTGTGTTACAGACGAAATCTTCTTGCTCATCTCCCCACACTTCTGTAGCAGCTACGACAAGGATCATGACTCGAAAAATGAAGAGGACAGTGATCCAGACCTTCCCTATGCTGGTGGAGTGTTTGTTTACACCTCCAAGGAAGGTATGCAGCGTACCCCAATCCATCTCGTCGGCGACTTATTCCTAATGAGAAAAAGAGGCAAATGTTACTCAGATTTTGCGCAGGTATTTTTGGAGAAGTGTTGACAGAGGAAGGAATGATCTAAAGGGAAACATCAAATGAGAGAGGCCAGGAATTAAAGACTTTGGCAACTTTATTTTTGCCTCAAGCACACTGCAGCTGCCCATCAAGGGGCACAGTGGTTAAAGTGCTGGGCCTGGAATCAAGAAGACCTGAGTTCAAATCTAGCATCAGACACTTACTAGCAAGTTATTTAACCTCCGCCTCAGTTTCCTCAACTGTAAAATGGGGATAATTAATAGCACCTACCTTGCAGTGTTGTTGTGACGATCAAATGAGAGATTGGTTAAAAAAAAAGCACTTAGCATATTGCTTGGTACATAGTACATGCTATAGAAATACTTACTCCCTCCCCCCTTCCCAGTAGCTCTTAATTACAGGAGGTTCACAGAATGTCCTGTGGGAAATTAATTATCCAGTAACAAAACTAGTAGCAACTATTTCTGTTCAGCCATCTTCATCCAAGTAAAAGTAAAAGACTATGCATTTGAGTGGCTTCTTGGCATTAATCCGGAAACATAAGTAAACAAATTAATTCCCATCACTTTTTTATTCATTGTGTAAATATGCATTATGTAGTCAGTTTGGTTTTTCCAAAAGGATTAAAATATAATGATTTTTAAAAAGTCATTAAAATAGTTTACAAAAAGTCTTTCTTCAGAGTTGTTACATATAACCTTTCTGTTCAATAGATTGGAAGAATAAAATAGAAATAAAATGCCTGTGATTATACATCATGTATGCCATTTATGTTTGCCAAAAGCTTGTGGCCAATCTTCTACTTCAAATATTTGCTGCAGTATTTAGAAGCCCAGTTTTGAAGGCTACTAAAAGTGCCTTTGGAAAGAAGGACTATATGCTTTTATAAAAAAATTATTTTTAAATTTGTTTTAACTTAAAATGTTCTTCTGGACAGTTTCTTTTCATGCGGCTACTCCTGATATATGCAAGGTGAGTGACACCAGGAACTGAAGAAGAGGGAGCTAGTTTAAAGTTTGTGTTGCCATTTTATTAACCTTCTAAAGATGTCCTTCCTTATGCCAAGAAACCTGCAGCACTATAAGCAAATTCCTTTTTGTTCTCCATCACCACAGAAGCCCTCTAGACTGTTATTTTCTCTTTTAAAAAAATTTTATTTGTGTATTTTGGTTTTACATTATAAACATCTACAGATCATCCCCACTCCATCAAGGCTCTTGTAACAAAGCAAAAAAGTAAAACTTATAGCATAGTAGCCTCATCTGAAAGTGCATGATACATTCCATGTCTGAAGCATCCCTTCCTCTATTTCAAAAAATTAATAAAAATCTATTTTATGACTTTCGAAAGTTTCTTTACAACAACGCTTCTTGTACGTGGATGCAATAATTATTGCACCTTTTGGCCTCTTTTGAATGAATGAAAGCCATTTATTAAGCTCTTACTATGTGTCAAGCATTATATTCACGTCTAGAGATACAAACATAAAGAGAGAGAAAAGCAGAAAAACCACATGTGCTCTTTTAATGCAGAACATAAAATGCATAGCAATATAAAGGAAACCAACTGTATTGAAATATCGCTATCAAAATATTTTTTTAAATATATGAGAGTAGTGACAAAGGAAAAGAGTTGTGGTCTAGGAAGTCATAGTGAGTGACAGGGAGCTGATGATGCATATGATTTTCTCCTTCCACATCTAATGTTACATGATTTGATAACTGGTTTTACTATTCACATATTTAGTCATTTAATTACTTGGGTGCCTTTCTTGGACTCTCAGGAACATAAATTGTTCTCTTGGACAGTCTCTTTCCAGTGATGGCATCTTTATTATTATCTCTTTGAACATTTTTAGTTCCCTTGCCACCATCCACCACCTAACCTCTGAGAGTCACTTGGGTGCTAAAGGTGTACATACATCTCGATCCACAGCCCTGAGATGTTACTCGACTTTTTTTGTCAAACAATGCTGGCTGCTATTTCAGTTGTTTTTCTTGGGCACTCCTCCCTTCTGTTTTTGCAAAAGATCATGCTCATAAGTGCTGGGAGTTTGGGGACAGGTACTAGAGACACACTCTTCCCTCACAGGACTCAAGTCTATTTATTTATAATTCTCATGCATTTAAACCAGGGCATGGGGATGTTGGAATGCATACTCCACTGGGAGAAGGCTTGCAAAATTATAATTAGGAATTTCTATGCCACACATTCCAAGATCTCCTCCACCATTCTCTCCCATCTCCAACCTTGCCCTTTACCAAAATGCACAGAAGCAATTACGGGAAAACGCTCCCCTCCACTGTGTTTACTGTACTGAAATGGTCTTCTAGCTACTCTGAAGGACACAAAAGAAATAGGGTCAGAGGATTTTAGAGCTGGAAAGACCTTAGAAATCATCTAGTCAAAGAGTTCTTTTCTGGGAGTCTATGAACTTATTTTGTGCTTTTTTCCTTATAATATATTGATAATTATATTTCAATATAATTAATATTCTTTGTAGTCCTATGTATTTTATTTTGCACATTTAAAAACATTATTCTGAGAAGGGATTCATGCCAAAGGTTTACATGACTCAAGGGTTAAGAACTTCTTAGTCCAGTCACTTCATTTTAGGTACATGGTAACTGAGGGAGGTTAAATGCTTTGTCCAAGGTCATAGACATAATAACAAGCAGCAGAGTCAGGATTCAAATCCAAGCCCTCTGTGTACAATCCAAGGCTTGTTCTACTATACTACATGAATCGCAAGTGAAGCTGATCAAGAAAGTATATAAGGAAACCAACATGGCAACCAATGAACCAATCAACAAATATTATTAAGTCCCTACCATATGCCAGATACTATTCTAAGTGCCCAGGGTACAAAAAGATCCTGCCCTCAAGGGGTTTACCATCTAATGGCAGCCCGAGCCCATAATCTCAGAGGACACAAAAGATAGAGGCAGATGCCCACAAACAAGCCATTATTAATATCAACCAAGACATTAAATGGAAAAGAGGGTCTTTACCAAAGGTTAATAAAAACAGAGTAGCCTAGAACTTTAAGAAGTGTCATAGAAGCTAAAGCCCAAGAATGAGCTGAGGCTTGTGGAATAGGCTAAGGACAACAAACAGCTTTTTAGAATTATGCTTGGAGCAAGATGCAGAATAAATAAGGTAAAGGTTCACGATTTAGGGTAAGTGGGATTATGTCACATAAAAGAAAAAAAACTATTCAATTTCGATTTTGCATTTGTATTCTTCATCAAAGCAAATCATCGTCAAATTATAAGGGGTAAAAGGAAAATGGGAATTCAAGTCCAAGGAAAGAGTAAGAGATCCCCTAAATTCCATTGAATGAGGTCAAATTACTAAGTCTAGATAAATAATACCACAGGGTATGGAAGAAAAAAACAACTTGCAGCTTGGATTGATAAATTGTGAAAAAAAATGGCTCAGAAGACTAGAGACAGACAAAAGTTGTTTCAATTTTCTGAAAGGAGGGGAAAAGATTATAGAAATTCCAAAAGGGTAAATTTAAAGATGATCCTTAGAAAAATCCGCATCTTATGGAGCAAACTTTGCAAGATGTGCTGATCATTGTCAGTCTGGAGAGTGTCTATGATAACCTTGGATTGTAGAGTTCTTGTGGCTCTGTCTTGTTTAGTATATTTTAGCCTTGGTTTCAGCCAAGCCATAAAAGGTATGTTCTAAGTCCTTATCCATATTTTCCTACTCAATATAAGCTCCTCAAGGACAGAGACTGTTTTCATTTTTATGTATCTTTGTACTGTGGAGATAGAGATCTTTATGGTATGGAGCAAGCAGTAGGCATTTAATAACTACTTGTTCAATTTACCCACCCAGAAAGGTTCCTGATGTTTGTAACATGAAGGCTTATTTTCTAATTAAATCGAAAAAAAAAGTTGGCTTAATGCATTTAAACCAATGTAAGCACCCTTTTTAGAGTACTGATGTGTGCCATTTCAGAGTCTCTATAATGTTTCAGGGACTGATGTAAGCAGAAAAATGTCACCTCTAAACAGGAAAATCTGGAGAACATCTTCCAGTTGGACATTATGCTGGAAATCATCCATGATGGTGGCAAACATTTTTGGCAAAAATACATTTCCTTGTTTTAAGCCTTGCTTGACACTAACCAAAGAGTTGAACAAAGGTCTCTCTGTTGTCACATCTTTAAGGAATCCTGTATAATTTGGGAATATTCATGGAAGATAGCATGTTGGAGGAAAACCCTTAAGGCAGCATTTTGCTTTACTGAATCAAAATTTTTAAAAAATAGTCAACAAACAATAAACACAAAGGCGATCTTATATTCTTTGTACTTTTGTACAAGTACAATTGTGTACTTGTAAAGTGATGGTCTTCTGTAGAAAATAATTCAGGAATGTCTTCTGTTCCCTTCTCATACCTTTATCACTCCAAAAGATTTGGACATAATTATCCACATTAAAAAAGGTAGATAAAAAATACCTGCTATTCAAATTATGACATGCAGTTGGATGGACAACACATAGAGCTTGTCCATTAGGATATATCTTAGGCAGACACTGCATGGACAACAAGCCGAGCCCAGAGTTGAATAGAAGAACAGTAGGATTGCCCTTGGGAAAATGTGCAACACTTTTAATAACTCTGAATTCCTACCTGAACCAAGCCCCATGTGAATGATATTCTTCTGGTGATGCTGTATGAATTTAAAATTTTCTCTACATGTCATTTCATTACACTGCATATTCATCAAGGGGCACTGTGGCCCTAGCAAATAGAGGGCTGACTTTGGATACAAGTAAATTTGGCTTCAAGTGCTTCTGTTTGACACATTGACTGTATGACCCTGGGAAAGTCACTTGACATTACATTGCTCTAGGCAACTCTCAAAGACTCAAGCTACAGGGAAGGTACCAGTCTGTACTGGTGCATAGACTTTCCTCATTTGGGAGTGCTTGGTACCAGTGACACCACAGTGAGGATGATACCTATCCCTACTACATATACTCACCAAAAACGCCAAATATTTGATGCTTTAAAGAGACTAGCAAATTATGGTGTCATCTTGAAACCATGAAACTCACACATTGGCTTGAATGAATTTTGAGGTGTGGGAGACACCTCAAAGGAAAAATTGAAGGTAAATATGATAGCATCTGGAGAGGGTGGGGAAATATCTTTCCCCAGCCCAAGCTCAGATCAGCTTCTTTTGGGCCATATACCCACCTAAAAAGAAATGAGGGTGCTAAAGGGAAACCCTGGCAGGAGTAAGGCTCCATTTTCCTTTCTAGACTTTTTCTGGGCCCCCAGAACATGGGATTTGGAGAGAAAGAGAAAAGAAAAACAAGAAAGGGAGAAGGAAGTGGGAAAAACAGAAGGAAAATCTGAGCTGTCCAAGAGTAGAAGGTTCTCCTTTCTCTGGAGGTCTTCTCAGACAAGATGGATGCCATCTTGTCGGGGATGATTTGGAGGAATCCACTTCAAGTAGAAATTGAAATAGCCTCTGAGGTTTTTTTTTTATGGCCAGGAAGCAAAGGAGAAGGGAACACTAGCTAAATAAGAAAGCTCTAGCTGATATAAATGTCTTACTGCAGTTTGAAAGTGGCATTATAAATAGTGCATTTCTTTAGGAAAAGGGACAAAACTACAACGTGGTGAGCTCTTCCAGGTAAGCATCACATCTTACATGTCTTTGTATCTCTCTCAGAGCCTGGCACGTTACTTTGCATAAACTTAATTTAATACTTTAAGAACCTGTGATTTTTTTTCATAGAGCGGATACTTCTTCCCCTTAGGAGGCTGTTTCATGATTTGCTGAGGCCAAAAGGCCTTCATTAATCACCTAGCAGCAAAATGAACTACTGGTTTTTGAAGGATAAGTAAATGATAGTTACCAGGGCTTTCTTAAGTACTTTTCAGCTTGGTAAGACCAAGGAATTTGCGCTCAGTTTGTGAGAAGCCTGTAGGAGCCTAGACTCCATTCTTTGGTATAATGAGTCATAGGAATATGGCCTTAATAGAAAGCTTTGTACACAGAAGTCACTTAATGTGTATACATTACATCTTTAAGGAATTTCACATAATTTAGACATATGTATGGGAGGCAGGAATGTCATTGTTATGAATTGTCAATTTTAAAACTAAATACAGTTACATTTGGTATGCTGTAGTCACTTGGGATGTCTAATCCAGCTAACAAATAATCTGATCTAAATATCTACTTATAATGAGAGGTACAACTTGATAAAGAAAAAAACCTAGCGAGATTCTGGTCTCAACATACAGCACCAAATACCGAACAAAAGATGTTCAATAAATCTGCATTGATTTTGTAGAATAGTGAATGTTTTTTATTTTTAAGTCATGTATTGTCTTCTATCTAATTACTATCATTACTAGGTAACTTGACAATTTATATAAATGACTTTTGTGTGCCAGTCAACAAGCACTTCCTAGCTAGTCTTTGTAATCATTATCATCATCCTTTCTAGGGGAGCTAGGTGGTGTAGTGGATAGAGCTTCCTGAAGTCAGAAAGACTGGAGTTCAAATGTGGCTTCAGACACTTACTATCTATGTAACCCTGAGCAAGTCACTTAACCCTGTTTGCCTCAGTTTTCTCAACTGTAAAATAAGCTGGAGAAGGAAATGCAAACCACTCTAGCATCTTTGCCAAGAAAACCCCAAATGGGGTCATGAAGAATTGGACATAACTGAACAATAAATATAGTGCCTTCTATGTGCCAGGCACTGTATGACTATTTCATTTGACCTTCACAATAACCCTGTGAAGTAGTTGCGACTATTATCCCCATTTTATAATAGAAGAAACTGAGATAAATAGAGGTTAAGTGACTTGCCCAGGGTCACACAGCTGATAAGTGTCTGAGGCCATATTTGATCACAGATCTTTCTGACCACAAGCCCAGTGCTCTATCCATTGCACCACCAGCTACCTCAATGATCTGTCATTCTCCGTGGTCTAGTAAGAGAACAGCTATCCCAGAAACATAATAGATAAACTACTTCAAATGAAGAGAAAGAGAATATATAATTTGTTATACTTTCACTAGAAACTAGAATCTTACAAAGTCCTATACATATTCATAGGGATTTGGCAGATTACTGCTCTAACTCCTTTATTTTATGCATCAGGAAACCAAGGCCCAAGCACTGGCTGACCCCTGAATTCTTCTTGCCATAAGTAATGGAGAAGTATGCAATGAGAACTAATAATAATGTTAAGTTTTAATAATAAGAGCCTGAAAGATCTTTGGTGGGCTTTTCTCATGAAGAGGTTAGAGGCAGGGGTGGGGAACCTTTGGCCTTGAGGCCACATGTAGCTCGCTAGGCCCTCAAGTGCAGCCTTTGACTGAATCTAAAAGTCACTGTTTGTGAAGTTTGTGAAGTTTGGATTCAGTCAAAAGGCCATACTTGAGGGCCTAGCGGGCCACATGTGGCCTCAAGGCTGAAGGTTCCCCACCCCTGGGTTAAAATATGACCTTTAAGGTTGCTTAGAATAGAAAGATAAATAAAGGGTTTAAGTCCTGCCTCTGATATGTATTAGCTGTAAGCAAGTCCCTGAACCTTTTGGTGGCCTGGGCAACTCTTTAAACCTAAATTAGAGGTGAATCATGAAAGTATGTCTGTGGAGCGAGTTCCCTATACTGAAGATGTCAAACACTGTGCATTGTGGTCCAGCAACACTCCTAGGTGCAAGCAGAACCCTATGGAAATATAAACTAGCAAATAGTTAACAAAAAAATAATACAGTAGAACATATACAATGTTAATATGTGGTTTTCTAAGTCAATATGTAGCCTTCAGGGCTACATATCTTATACCAGTCATTTCCGTTTGAGTTTGACACCACTGATCTATACTAGCAAAATCTCTAGCCTGGGTGGGAAGAAAACAAATGAAATTATATTTCCAGGTAAATCTAAGTGATGTGTGTGTGTGTGTGTATGTATGTATATATGTATGTTTTTCCCTCAAATAAGTATGCAATGGTTCCCAATGATGGTCCTGGAATACTCTAGTGTGTTTCCAGATAGGGATATCTGTGAAATTCTCAAATTTGTGGTTGATTTCAAAATAAATTTCAATTCACTTTAATTGCATTAATGTACTGTTACTCTAAAATGTTTGGAAGTCATTGTGACATTCCAGTAACTTGTAATCAAACTGTAAATCATAAGGGGTAAAAGCTAGATGAAATAAGTTCCAAATCTATGCTTACTCTATTTTTTCTCTCTCAAATAAAGATGATACATTTAGGATGATTCTTTACAAATATTACAGTTACAGAATATTTAGAATATAGAAGGTAAAACATGCTTTATGGATTTGCCTATGCTTTTTAAAAAATAAATTTCCAAATGTAAATTTTACTTTTCTAAATACTTTCCAATTTCAACAAACTAAATATCTCTTTCCTTTTCTGCTTCAAGAAAGCTATGGGCCTTGTGAGAGGAACTATTGCAATAAAAAGTAAAATATTAACATTGTCTATTTAAACAAAACTTCATTTTAACTGAAGACTTTTTGGTTACCTCTTTTAGGGAAAAGAGTATACTGCTTAGTGCCAGCATAATTCAACTTAAGAACATACAGTGGCATTTGAATTTGTAAGAGATTGGTAGAATTTTTTTCAAAATGTGAAATGCATAATTAACTTGAGTAATTCAGCATCACAACCATATTACAAAAGCCACAATCATAGTGCTAAACACTTAACTAAAAAAGAAAATCTGTGACTCCAGTGGTGATGTCAAAGTTTAGGCATCTTTGTGAATAAGAAGATAGTTCTTGTCTTTCCCTACTCCAAAGTAACTTGCTTCGAAGTACCTGGACGTATCATAATTCTATCCCAAAATAGTATAATTTTTAAATGGATATATTTATTCACAAATAACTGGTATTAAGTGTCTACTATGTGCCAAGCACTGTGTTAGGTATTAATAGAGATCTTAATTCCAATTCTTCTTTTTTCTACAATAATATAATAGCAACTTGTAGATTCAATAATAGTTTAGCTTCATAGTGAAAGGCACCAAAAAAAAACAACTCTGCAAGCTATCTCAAAATATTTCATTGATTCTCAGCAGAACCTTCTGAGTTAGATAGTATCTTTATTGTTCTGGTTAATATTACTCCCCTTTAAAAATAGATAAACTGAGTTAAAGACTTGAAGTGATCTCCTTAACGTCACTTAGTGAATAATTAATAGACTTGAGACTAGATCACAGGCCTCTTAATTCCCAGTTTGTTTAAAGCTGGGTGCCTGTATTGGTAAAAGGAAGAAAAACAAAATAACTCCCCTTACCCCAACCTTTTTTGCTCTAAGCTTTACTTCAAGGAACTCACAGTGATTTTGGTGAAGAGAAGATAATTAGATCAAGGTCTCTGTCCTTAAGAAGTGAGGGCCTTAATCTTCTACAGCAGTGGATTGCCCAGAAGTCCCAAGCTGTATCATAATGCAATTCTTTACTCTGTTTTCAGATTTCAGAGTTATTGCCACCTGTTAAAAAAAAACTCATTGTTTTTAAATTGCCCTCAGATTTTAAAATGAATTTCTATTCTATTTTTGGGACCAACCCTTTTTTTACTTACAGAGGTTTAGATAAAGGTAAGGTTAGTAGGATACTTAAAAAAAAATCAGAACCTCTCCCAAGTTAGTGAGTTTTGGGGAGCTGAAACTAGTATTAATCAAAAACAAAGATTCTCCAAACAAAATTTAAAAATCAAAATTTCTCCTTTTTCAGATTACCTTTACTAGAAATTTAGAAAAACCTCTGCCCTTTTCTTAGTCTCCTAAGAAATTGATCTTTATGAATTTTGGTTTACAAAGACCCTTTAAAATAGAACTTCAGCATGTCCCTATTTATTGTAACTAATATTGATCATGCATGTCAATAGATTTTTATGTTCTCTGTTTACTAAAATTTAGAATTCCCATGGAGATGTGTAGAAAACTAGCTGACATTTGAGACGTGCATTAGTATCTAAGCTCTTTATGCTATTTAATAATCTAAATAGATGAAATTTTATTATCTTCTAATTTCTTCCTGTTGACTTACATAAAGTTAAGTCTTGACTCTTAGGCTTGTTAGCAAAGTCTCGGTTCATTCAGGCAAATCTGCTTCCTTTCCAATTATTTTAGTATAATCAGGTTGAAATGACCCTGGGAATAAAGAATAAGAAGTCTTTCTAATTCTGGCCTCCAAAGGAGGTAATGGGAGTCATTTAAAAGACTCAGAGCTCATGAACTAGAAAAGCTGACTAAAAACTTATTTCCTGACCCAATTCTAGTATTTTTTATTACTAATTAGAAGAATCAGTATGAACTAATGAAATATGCAGATTCAACCAATGTAGGTGAAAAACTTAATGATGCTTCACAAATTTTAATTTAGCTAAGAATTTTGCACAACAATTCACAATGGTCTACGTGTAAAAATGAGAGTAGACATATGGAGATTTTTTTCCCCTCTAAATTAATTCAATTCGGCAAGCATTTATTAAATACTTACTATGTGCCAGCAACTGGGCTAGGCCCTGGGGTTATTAACAAAAATAAAGCAGTAGCTATTCTCTCTGAGCTTATTGGGAATGGGGGGGGGGAGGGGAACAGAACAAGCATTTATTAAATGCCTACTATGTACCAGACACAGTACTAAGCATTTTACAAATATCCCATTGGATCCAGAAAATGTTTAGTCAGACTCCAAGTGTCATTTTCTTGACACTCTCCACCCCCAAATTTGGCCTTAAGTGGAAAAGACGTTCAAAACAAACAGAAAGAACTTGTCTTCATATATAGCCCCAGAAGCTGCTAAAAATTATCAATGTAGTTTAGTTTATTGAAGCAATCCAGTTGTTTGAAAAAAAAAACAACACAACACTTTTCAACTGTAATCTGGGAAGGGAGGAAGTGATTTTAGATCTTGCCAAGGTAAATCGGAGTCTAGAAGTGCTGAAATTGCCAATTAATATATGGAGTTGGCTAACCCTTTCCCTCCAGCTCTCAATGCCTCCTTGGTCTTTCTCTTCTTGGCAGAATCGAAACAACTCCCAAAGACTGTGTTTGATCCAAACAACAGACAAAGGTCTGCACAAGAACAGTTTTGAGCTGCATCCCAAAGACCAGAAATTCTAAGGGAAGTGCAATTGGGGGCAGAACATTTTCTTCTAGGACATAGACTATATTTGATGAAAACTGGGGCAATGAAAGGTACTTTATACTAGAAAACAAATTCAACTAAGGGAAATAAAGCAGTGATCCTGGATTCCACAATCAAATCAATTGTGTCATAAGTCGACAACTGGATTCTATCTACCAACAGGCGCAAGGCGGGGACAATGGCATTTTTGGAGCCCAAGCTTCACTGGCTCTGTGGGGCTGGATGGCTCTTCTGGCTCAGGCTGGGCCTGCGAATGTGAGATCTTGTCAAGCATGCACTCACCTTAACTCCATCCATGTTCTTCCAGGAAGGGAGGTTAGATGACACATTGTGATACTTTGGGATGGGTCTCCTTTGCTGGACTGGGAAGTGACCTTCCTCAGTTTCCTCCTTTATAATCAGGTGTGTCACTAATTACTCTTAATTATTGTTGTCCTCACTCTAGGCATTAGGGTTTGACAAGTCTCAGAAGCCACATGCCATGAAGGCAAGGTGGTTAGAAGTACCTGGGAGTTACTACTGGTTGAAATGTCTTCTAAAGATTTCTTACCTTTTCCCCACGAATATCAAGATCATACAAATACAAGAGAAGGACAATTAGGATGAACAAGATGGGGTTGGGGGTGAGGAAAGGCCAGACACTATACCCTTGCCTGCTTATACACAATTAGTTTATAAAACCTGTCGTGCAAGTCAATTAAGAAGCAGCCTGGGTTAATAGTCAAACCAGGCATGTTCCCTCGACTAAGCATTGGGGGTCACTTCAGTAAGAAAACACCCTGGGTTCTTCTCCCCAGTCCTACTGGCACAGCCGCTGACTCAGATGTACCTGATGGAGGATACAGATGACAAGGCAGATACCAGAGCCCCGACCCAAGGCTCATCTTTATCTATGTACTTAGCAAACCCTATTTCCTTCTTTCCTGGTAACCCCCACGCGCACGCCCCACATGACTGCCAAGTTTCCAAGAGTTCAAGGAGTCTCTCCTCCTCCTCTTTCAGCAGCCGCTAATGGATTCTCCACCAACCTATAACTTCCCAGGGAGGAATCGATCACTGCAATTCTGGGGTCTTCTCATTTTAGGGTAGCGATGGGGAGGGAGGACCGGAAGGAAAGAGATGGACCACCCTACGAATACCAAGCTTCCTTAAGGGGTGTGGATACGGGCTGGGCGGGCAGCTTCCCAGGTCCTGACACAACCCCGACCCGGGACCCCAGTCCCCAAACCCCTCTCCTTACAGCCAGCGCTGGCAGAGGAAGGTGGCGCAGGGCTTACCTGTGTTAGTGGCGTGTGGCAGGCGTGTGGGCGATCCGTGAGTGATGGAGGGGGCGGACGGGGAGGGAATGTTGAGGGAAGGGGAGCGAGGGGAGGAGGGTCAGTTGGGCAGCATGTGAAGGGGCGAGGTGCGCGCGCCCTCCAGTGCTGGGCTTGTTCCCGGGGTCGGACTCCCCTATCGATGCCTCAGCCCAGGGAGGCGGCCACTTGACACCTCCCTCTGTAACGGCTGCGTTCCCGGCTCCAGCCCAGGCTCTTGCCTGGGTGCAGGAAGTTCAGGGGTTTCCTGCGGAGTTTAGGTTAAGGCACTCGCTTTCCACCTGCAGCTGCTTTTAACCGCACCCCCCACCCCGCCTCTTCCCTGACGCGACTCGGGCGGACTCCAGTCCCGTTGCCCTCCAGCTCGGTGGAGCGCAGCGGGCGCGACGGCGGCGGAGCAGAGAGTGGAGGGCAGTGCCCCGAGCGCCCGGGCGCCCACCGCGCGGGAAGGGCGGCACCCAGCATACTCCATCCACGCCTCCGCCTGCCGGGGTCAGATGCCCCGGGGCCAGTACAGCGGGCCGAGTAGGACACCGCTTGCTGTATTTTGCGTCCCCTTCTCTCCTCTCCTTTGTTTCTCCTTAGGCGAGGGGTCCGCGCAGATCTTTAGGCAGGGACCTGCCATTGGCCACCCGAGCAAAATACGCTTTTCAATCAAGAGCTTTTTACACAGTCCACTTACGTTTTTAAAAAAATTTTAAAAAATTTATTTTGTTTTTTCTATTTGTGAGGTTCATAAGGAAGGACCCCTCTGACTGCCTTTCGGCCAAGACCTCTCTTCGCCTCATTTTTCATATTCCTTCCTGACGTAATAACTACAACAATAACAACAAAAGTTAGCATGTATATAACGCTTTACAATTTGCAAAGCACTTGACAAGGTATCTCATTTGAGCTTCTCAACAACTCTTTGAGGTTGCTAGCTTTACACCCACTTTGCTGATGAGGAAACTGAGACCACGAGAAGTTAATCAATTTTCTAGTAAGTATCTGAATGAGAATTCAAACTGACATCTTCCTAACTCCAAATCCAGCACCCCATCTACTAGGCCATCCCGTTGACCTTGTTCAAGACCTGGTACAATTCACTCTCCCATCTTCCTAGAAAGCTGCCTATGGACACAAAGATCATTGTTGTTGTTACTATTTATTAATGATACCTTATGCTACATATATATATATATTTACATTTGTTTAACGATTATTTAAATTAGATACCTCCATACTTGTCTAGCTCCTTCTAGGAGAAACAGTTGGCTTGTAGATTGTGATACTCCCTTTTACAGAGACCAGCCAACCATTGGTTAACAATAGAGGGGTGATGTACGCATGTTAGGGAGGCAGTTAGCCTAGGGAACTACTGAAGGCCCTTTAGGGACATGGTCCTACAGGTTCTAATCTGATCTAATTCAGACAACAGAATGTGACTTACTTATTTAAAAAACAACAATGGCATTTAAGTGACCCACCAAGCATTGCCCTGATGTTGAATTATATTCTCTGATGAAGTCAAGTCTGGTGGCAAGTTTTTAGACATCTCTTCGAAGTTACAGAAGTTCAAGTAGGGTTGTAAAATTTGTCCTGAAATATTCTATTGAGAACAAGAGCTATAATGACCTCTTCTCTCCCTTCCATCTGTCTAAATCCATCCTTCAAGGCCCCAGTACAGTCTCATCACCATGAAGTTTTCTCTGATTATTCCAGCAAAGTGATCTCTTATTCCTTCAAATAAGACCTATTCTTTGTATATAACAATCATGTATTGCCTTTTTAAATTTTATCTGCTTCTCTGTGTAAGTCACTTCTTCTCCTTAATGTCTCATTGCTCTAGACAATCCTCTAAGATTAAAGGTTGAAGAGAAATTGGTATAGTTTCTTCACTCAAGAGTATATCAATG
This sequence comes from Trichosurus vulpecula, assembly GCF_011100635.1. Taxonomy (NCBI): domain Eukaryota; kingdom Metazoa; phylum Chordata; class Mammalia; order Diprotodontia; family Phalangeridae; genus Trichosurus; species Trichosurus vulpecula. The sequence goes on from NC_050574.1 coordinate 179,173,715, forward strand.
ACATCCTGAGTCCCTATCCCTATTGCTATTAAGTTAACCTAGTCAACAAAAATTAAATGTAACCCAAAGGAGAGTGGAAAGATTCATGACCAGATAGTAGTGAGCCGGAGTATGTTACCAGTGATGACCTGCATCATGAGCAGACATCATTAAGGACAACGTATAACTGGAAAAGGGGTGGTCTGGTCATGTTGAGAATGAGATTCAACAGATGTACAGACGCACTGGTAATATGGCAACCCAGGGATAAAACAAAAGAATGAAGAGGCCTTCAATACCTTGGTAGACTTCTGGGAAAAAAATATAGGGTTACACAGCCTAAGAAGGCATGGAAGGCCTGCAAGCTGGCTGTCCCACATGCCTGGAATACTCTCTTGGTTTCACTGGCTTCTTTTAAGTCCCAACTAAAATCCTATCTTCCCAACCACTCTTAATTTTAGTACCTTCCCTTTTAAAATTATTTCCTATTTATCCTGTTTATAGCTTGTTTGTACATATTTGTTTGCTTGTTGTCTTCCCCATTGAAATGTAAGCTCCTTGAGGGAACAGACTGTCTTTTGCTTCTTTTTGTATCTTCAGTGTTTAGAGCACATGGTAGGTGCTTAATAAATGTTTGTTGACTGACTTACATTAGGAGTAACCAGACTCATAAAAATCACAGTCCTTTCACAATACTTATTTAGTTAACTAGTCAATCAATCAACTAACATTTATTAAGTTCTCCTTATGTGCCAGAAATGTTGTCTACATAATAGTGATACAAGGGCTAGCAGGTGGCATAGTGGATATAATGCTGGGTCTGGAGTCAGGAAGACTCATCTTCCTGAGTTCAAACCCAGCCTCAGATACTTACTAATTGTGTGACCCTGGGCAATTCATTTAACCCTGTTTGTCTCAATTTCCTCCTCTGAAAAATGAGCTGGAGAAGGAAATGGCACTCCAAGAAAACCCCAAATGGAGTTACAAAGAGTCAGACACCACTGAACAATAACTAGGGATACAAAGTCAAACCTACAATCTTTTTTTTTTTCTGGAGGGGTGGAAGGAAGAACAATATAAACCCATATAGGGATTTACAAAGTATATGTAAATACAAAGTTATTTGGGGGTGGGGGATGGGGAGGCAATAGCTTTTGGATCCAGAAAGGCCTCTTGTGGAAGGTAGTACATGAGCTGAGCTTGGAAGAAAGCTAGAGATTCTAATGTACGGACATGAGGAGGGAGTGCATTCTAGTCATGGAAGACAGCTCATGGAAGGGGATGGAGACAGGAAATGAATTGTCATTTGTGAGTAAGATCAAGAAAGCCAGTCTGGTTTGACCACGGATTGCATGAAGTGAAGTAATGTATAGTAAACCTGGAATGGCTGGCTGTAGCCAGATTGTAAAGGGCTCAGTGAATGCTTACTGAATAAATGATATCATGAATAGTAGAGAAGTAGCAGAGAAATTCCTGTATTTCAATGAAAGAAGAATTGAGTGCAAAGCTACTAGGTGTTTAGTACTATGGAGGTAAAGAACAACTGCAAACTCTTACTAAGCACCTACTGAGTGTTGAGCACAATGCTAAGGGATTGGTGGGGGGGGTCATGGATTTTTACAAAATTTTGCCATCATTGATATTACAGTCTAACAGTAGGATAAGACACCAATATAGACAGCTATAATACAAATTGTTACATAGTGAGTGCTTTAGAAACATATAAAATAACTTGCTATGTGAGGACAGAGAATAAAGGTCATTTTCAACTGGAGGGAATCAGGAAAGCCTTCCTGGAGGAGATGGTGTTTGAAATGGGTTTTAAAGAATGGAGTCATCCTTTAAAATTCAACGGGTGAAGACAAGGAAGCATACAGGGATAGCAAAGGCACAAATAAAAAACTATATTTGGAAGCAGAAATAATATTTATAAAGCACCTAGCACATAGAGGGAACTATACAAATGACAGCTGTTATTGTTCTTCTTGGGGGCATGGTGGAGGTAGAGGAATTTTGAACTTTATTTGACTGGAAATAGGGAGCCATTGAAGATTTTTGAGCAGAAAAGTGGGATGATCAGATCTATTATCAAATGAAATGATGTGCCTTGCAGATCATAAAACAATTTATAAATATGATGATTATTATCATCATCAGCAGTGGCTGAATCTATATATAAGAAAGGTTATTTTAGCAACAGTAAGTTGAATGGATCCCGGAGGAGAGAATATAGAGAAGAAGATCTCTAAGGAAGCAAATACAAATGGACACGGTGAGTGATGATAAATACCTTTACAAGGATGGTGGTGATCTAAATTCAAGAAAGGTAGAATCAGTAGGATCTGGAATCTGATTGAATATCCAAGATGGGAGAGGTGGAAGGGCCAATGATAACCCCCAAATTTCGAGTGTGGGTAGACAGAAATAATGAATTCAGTTGGAGGAGGAGCAGGTCTATGGGGAAAGACAGAGACCTAGTTCTGGACTTGCTTTTGAGATGCCACAGAGATATCTAGAGGTAGATATTCTATGAGCACCTGGAGGTAGGAAGAAAGGTCAGGACCAAGAGATGTAGATTTGTTAGATCTCAGCATAGTAGTTGAAGCCATAAGGATGAATGTGGGGAGAAAGGAGAGAGAGAGAGAGAGAGAGAGAGAGAGAGACAGAGAGAGAGAGAGACAGAGAGAGAGAGAGAGAGACAGAGAGAGAGAGAGAGAGACAGAGAGAGACAGAGAGAGACAGAGAGAGACAGAGACAGAGAGAGAGAGAGAGATGGGAGGGAGGAAAGGGCCTAGAGTAGATATCCCTGGGGAGCACTCACATTCAGGGATTTAGAGGATGAGCAGCTAGCAAACAAGAGCAGAGAAAAAGCAGTTAGAGAGCTAGGAGAATGAGGAGAGTTTGATGGATAGAAGTGAAGAGTGACAAATCTCTTTTTTACTGTTTCAGCAAGGCATAATTATTTCAGTCTCATTTAACTGCAATAGAGTCATTTTAAGTATTACTATATTATTTTTATATTAGAGACAAATATTGACCATGTATGTATATAAATTTTAAATTTATGTTATCTATCATGTATTATCACCATTATCTATTTATTCAGAAGGATATTTCTGACTGAAACCATGGTGATGCTATAATGATTGTGTATCTGCTTTTTCTTTTCTTTTTGTTTTTTTTTCTTTAATAGCATTTTATTTTTTCCCTCAATCATATGTCAAGACAATTTTTAGCATTCATTTTTACAAGATTTTGAGTTTCAAGTTTTTCTCCCTTCTTCCATCCTCTCCCCTCTTCCTGAAATGGTAGGCAATTTGATACAGGTTATAATGTGCCATCATGTAGAACATATTTCCACATAAGTCATAGTTGTAAAAGAAGAAACAGATCAAAAGGAAAAAAAAGCTACAAAAAAGAATAAAGTAAGTGAAAAAAGTATGCTTTGATTTGCATTCAGATCCATCAGTTCTTTACCTGGATGTGGATAGCATTTTCTTTCATGAGTCCTTTGTACTTGTCTTGGATCATTGTATTGCTGAGAAGAGGTGAGTCATTCATAATTGAGCATCATACAATGTTGCTGATACTGTGTACAATGTTTTCCTGGCAATGCTCATTTCACTTTGTATCAGTTCATACAAGTTTTTCTGAAATCTGCCTGTTCATCATTTCTTATTGCACAATAGTATTCCATTACATTCATATACCACAGCTTATTCGGCCATTCTCCAATTGATAAGCATCCCCTTAATTTCCAATATTTTGCCACCACAAAAGGGCTGCTATAAATATTTTTGCACATGTATATCCTTTTCCTTTTTTTATGATTTCTTTGGGATACAGACCTTGTAGTGGTATTGCTGGATCAAAGGGTATGCACAGCTTGGTTGCCCTTTGGGTATAGTTCCAAATTGCTCTCCACAATGGTTGGATCAGTTTACAATTCTACCAACAGTTTATTAGTGTCTCAATTTTCCCACATCTTCTCCAACATTTATCATACCCCCCATTTTTAAAAACCATATTAGCCATTCTGATAAGGTGTGAGGTGGTACCTCAGAGTTGTTTTAATTTACATTTCTCTAATCAAAAGTGATTTAGAACACTTCTTAATATGCCTATAGATAGCTTTGATTTCTTCATCTGAAAACTGCCTGTTCATAACCTTTGACTATTTATCAATTGGGGAATGACTTGTATTCTTATAAATTCAGTGTTCCATATATTTGAGAAATGAGGCCTTTATTAGAGACATTTGCTGTAAAGATTATTTCCCAGCTTTCCGCTTTTCTTCTAATCTTGGTTGCATTGGTTTTGTTTGTGCAAATGCTTTTTAATGTAATATAGTCAAATGATCTATTTTACATTTCATAATGCTCTTCGTCTCTTGTTTGATCATTAACCTGTAATTCACTTAACTTCTCCTTTATGAATTTGGGTGCTTGGTGCATTTATGTTTAGTATTGATATTACTTCATTGTCTATGGTGCCTTTTAGCAAGACGTAGTTTCTTTCCTTATCACTTTTAATTAGGTCTATTTTTGCTTTTACTTAGTCTGAGATTAGGATTTCTACCCTTGTTTTTTTTTACTTGAGCTGAAGCATGATAAATTCTGCTCCAGCCCCTTACCTTTCCTCTGTGGGTGTCTCTCTGTTTCAAGTGTGTTTCTCATAAACAACATATTGTAGGATTCTGGTTTTTGATTCACTCTGCTATCTGCTTCTGTTTTATGGGAGAGTTCATCCCATTCGTATTCACAGTTATGATTATTAACTGTGTATATCCTTCCAATCTATTTTATCTCTTGTTTGTCCTCTCTGTCCTTTTACCCTTTCCCTCCTCACCAGTGTTTTCCTTCTTTCTACCACCTCTCCTGGTCTGCCCTACCTTCTGTCAGTCCTCTCCCCACCCTTTACTTAATCTTCTCCCCTACCACTTCCCTACTGGGTAAGATAGATTTCTATATTCAACTGATTGTATATATTATTCCCTCTTTGAGCAAATACTGATGAGAGTAAGGTTCAAGTGATGCCCATTGCCCACCCTCTCATCTTCCCCTCTACTGTAATAGGCTTTTCACATCTCTTCATGTGAAATAATTTACCCCATTGTACCTCTCCCTTCCTTTTGTACCCAATGTATTCCTCTTTCTCATCCCTTAGTTATATTTTTAATGTCATTCCCTCAAATTCAGTTTCTACCTGTACCTTCTGTCTATATATATTCCTTCTAGTTGTACTATTAGTGGTACAATTTTAAAGAATTACAAGTATCATTTTCCCATGTAGGGACATAAACAGTTCAGCTTTGTTGAATCTCTTGAGTTTTCCTTTCCCTTTTTAGGCTTCTCTTGGATCTTGATATTGGAGATGATATGTAATCCTGATTGTGGCTCCCCAATATTTGAATTGTTTCCTTCTGGCCACTTGCAGTATTTTTTCCTTGTCTTGGTAGTTCTCTAATTTGCTTATAATATTCCTTGGAGTTTTTATTTTGGGATCTCGTTCCTGAGGTGATCCTGGATTCTTTCAATGCCTATTTTGTCCTCTGGTTTCAGGACATCAGGGCAGTTTTCCTTGTTAATTTCTTGAAAGATGCTGTCCAGGTCCTCCTTTTGATTATGGCTTTCAGGTAGTCCAATGATTCTGACATTGTCTCTCCTGGACCTGTTTTCCAAGTCAGTTGTTTTTCCCATGAGGTATTTTACATTTTCTATTTTTTCATCCTTTTGAATTTGTTTGATTCTTGATGTCTCGTGAGTGATAAGCTCCCATTTGCGCGATTCCAACTTTTAAGGAGTTGTTTTCCTCAGTTAGCTTTTGTACTTCCTTTTCCACTTGGCCAGTAGTACTTTTTAAAGAGTTGTTTTCTTCAGTGGATTTTTGTATCTCCTTTTCTATTTGGCCAATTCTACTTTTTAAGCAGTTGTTTTCTTTTTCCAAGCTGTTGACTCTTTTTAAATAATTCTCTTGCATCACTCTCATATTTTTCCCATTTTTTTCTACCTTTCTTATATGATTTTAAGCTCCTTTTTGAGCCCTTCCATGAGCTCTTTCTGGGCTTGCCACCACTTTCTGTTTTTCTTTGGGGCTTTGCCCATAGGTGTTTTGATGCTGCCATCCTCTTCTGAGTTTGTGTCTTGATCTTCACTGTTACCATAATAACTTTCTATGATCAGATTCTTTTTCTGTTGTTTTTTGCTCATCTTTTTTGCCCTTTTACCTTTCCTTTAAATTTGCACTCTGGTCCCAGAGTGGAAAGGGCACTGGCTTGGGCTTCTTGTGTCAGGGTCTGCAGGTGCTGGCTGTTTACCTTGTGCTGCATTGATGGTCCCTGAGGTTCATGGTGCCCTGAGGTTCATGGTGCCCTGAGGTTCATGGGGCACCCTCATATCTGGTGCTGTACTGAGGGAATGGTGTGGGGTATGGCTGGTGCTGCTAGAGGCCACAGGGGCCTGGAAGCTTACCTGGTACTGAATCAGGGTCCTAGTATTGATGTCTGGTGTGTACTGATGCTGGCAGGGTGTTTCTTCATTTCCCCAGGGCTGTATTGACGCATAGGCTGTCTGGCTGCTGGAGGTTACCTGTTTGCCCAGGGCTACGCTGAAGTACATGGGGTGTCCTGGTGTTGGGGTTTGCCTGCTTTACTGCACTGGGGTTCAGGATCTCTTAATGGTTTTCTGAGGTGGGACTTGCTGCTGGCTTCCTGGGACACTTCCCATCCAGAACTATATTTCCCTTTTGCTCAAGTGAGACCTTTTTTGGAGATCCTCTAAGTTTCTTGGGCTAAAAGATTGTTTTACATAGTCTTTTTGCTGGTTCTGCTATTCCAGGATTTGTTTTGGGGCACTATTTTGTGGTTGTTTGGAAGTGATTGTGGGAGAATCATGCCGATTTGCTGCTTACTCTGCCATCTTGGCTTCCAGAAATGTATCCGTTTTTCCTTAAGACATTAATTGAATAAACTAAAATATCTTTGAAGGTGGGAGAGGCAAGACAATATCTTGGAATAGGGAAAGGTCAACTGTATAAAAAGCTGCAGCAAAGATAGAAAATAAAGGTCATTGCATTTGGTGATTAGGTGTGTAAGACATGGCTTCTGCTTTCTGGGAGCTTGTAATTGAGATAAGAGAGCTGGAAGGCAGTTATTGCATAATATAAGGTAGGACATAATTATATGCTAAATGGTGGAGTGTAGTGGATGAGTGTGATGAGATTTCAGAGAAGGGGGAGATTAGTGAGAGGGTAGCTAGGAAAAATGTCAAGGAGCTGGACCTTGAAAATGGGGAATATTTGTTTAGTTAGAAGCAAAGGGTGATAAATTCCAGGTCAATACCTCAAGCACGTGTGATTTTATCTAAATGCAGATTACAATCCTTGATAATTTCGGAGCTAAATCCAGGAGTTGCTGGAGGATCAAAGACATTTAAAAACTGGTCCAAGGTCTATAGCTGAGGAGATAAGCATTCAAGAATTGCCTGAGGCTCAGAGAGGTTAATGAAATACTGCTAGCCAGTGAGGGAAAGAGCTCTAGCTCTGGAGTCAGTCAGAGGACTTGGGTTCACATCCCACCCCTAATGCTTACTACTAGAAAGAACTTGGGCAAGTAACTTTAACCTTCTTGAGACTCAGTCATTTACAGCTTTCTAACTAGTCTATATTTTTAAGAGTCAAGGGTGGTGTTTAAATCCAGGTCTTCCTGATTTCAGATTTCAGATGCCTGATTTCAGATCAAGTCAAGTCTATCAACCAAAAAAACATTTATTAAGTACCTACTATTTGCCAGGCACTGTGCTAAGCACTGGGGATACAAAAAGAGGCAAAATTCAGTCCCATCCCTAAAGGAGCTCATAATTGAATGGGTGAGAATCTAAAAGCATCTATTAAGCACATACTGTGTGCCAGGCACTGTGCTAAGTTGGTGCTACAAAGCCCTCAAGGAGTTCATGATCTACTAGGGGACAACATGCAAACAAGCATGTACAAACAAACTATATACAGGATAAATAGAAAAGTAATCTTAGAAGGAAGGCATTAGCATTGAAGGGGATCAGGAAAGGCCTCTTACAGAATGTAAGATTTTAGCTGAAACACATTGATGCTTCATATATTGTTAAGGAAGTGGATTAAAATGGTTCACGAAATAGCATGAGAATGAATGATATATTTGGTTCAATTTAAACATTTATTTAGAACCTATTATGTACAAGGCAAGGTGCCTAGGAAATTGGTCTAGCTAGGATGGACCATGTATGTTATAAAATCATAGAAAATAAAGTAGAATGGGTAGATGGGAACGAGATTATAAAGTAATTTCAAAACAAAGCAGAGGAATTTAAATATGGCCTTTTGGGAAACAGGAAGTCACTAAAGGTTTTTTGGCTTAGGAATGATAAGGATGATTAGTCCACAACAACGTAAATGGAAATAAAATTGCAACTGTCCCTGAATAATTGTAATGTCTGCACTTGGACCTAAAAAGGAGTTGGAATAATACAGTTCCCTTCTTTGATGGAGAGAGGAGGGACTTCGGGTATAGACTGTTGCCTATGCTATGTGAGGACTGAGACCATCTTGGTCTCTCTAGACCAAGATCTTGGTCTATCTAGCTGAGTGATATTTTTTTCTCTTTTATTCTTTGTTACAAGGGATGACTTGTTAGATGGGAAAGAGGGGAGGGATACATTTAGATATGAAGATCATCTAAAAATAAAGGATCAATAATTTTAAAAGGAAAACTATCTTGGTACTGAACGAAGGACTAGAGACTGTCCAGGTGTGAACTGTCTGGAAATGAGGCTAGCTTGCTTATAGTGATGGGAGATAAAGGTAGGGATATGAGAGGCATTTCAAGGAGGAATCACAGGATGTGTTTGATGCATTGGATATAGGAGTTGGAGAGGGATGAATCAACTCTTTGCCCCCTTTGGCCCCTTACCCTTTGCCCCCAGGGCCTCTTCCTCCTTTTGCTTGGAGAAGGTGAAGCTTGGTTGTTGGAGAGCTCCTCCCAGATCCTCTGCTATTTAAAGGGGGTACCCAGGACATTCACCAGGATAGTCCTCACTTAGCACCTGGACATTCTGCTGGACTTCGTGGTCTTCAGAAACTCATCGTCCTATAAGATGACATCAACTCTGAAACTCACAGCTCTTCAGTCCTCTGGCGCCTGGGGCCCTCCCCCTCTCTGATTGAAGAGTTCGAAGTGTGGACATTGGAGAGCTTCATTCAGATCCTTCCTACTCCAGCTGCAGGACTTCATCACGTCCCCATGCTGAATCCCACACCCATCCCCCAGCTTCTTCTTATGTGATTCTCTCCCCTCCCCCCATTTGACTGTGAGCTTCTTGAGGGCAGGGATTGTATTTCTTATGCCTTTCTTTGTATCTCCAGCACTTAGCACAGTGGCTGGCACACAGTAGATGTTTAATAAATGCTTATTGATTGATTCTGTTCATGAAAGAAAAATTATTTGAAAATTTAGAACTCAAAGTGACTGGGAGAATGATGATGCTATTAATTTCTGTTAATGTTTGAAGATCTCCAGTCCCACAGCTCCAATTACCAGCCCAGTACCTTCACCTGCATGGACTACCTACCTGCACCTCAAATTTAATACATTTTAAGTTATCTAATCATATTACCTCTCCTTCTAAACATTTCTCTGTCCCTAATTTATGTTTTGTTTTTGTTTATTTGGTGGCTTCATGACCCTCCAGTCATTCAGGCTGAAAACATTGGAGTCATTGCCACATGTGGTCCATTCTACCTCTGAAATATCTCTTGCATCCATTGGAGCATACGGGGAGTTCAATGAGGAGTAGCATCTCTGGTGTGAGGGCTTACTGACCCCTTTTCAGGGCTGCTCTTCCACCTTTGGTGTCCAACCAGTCACCCAACTCTCACCTGTGGCTCCAGGAAGCTGTAGCATGACCACACCCTGGTAAAACCATCTCAGCAGTCAGGGTTAAACCAGGTTGAAGGTAACTGACAGGCCTCAAACCCATCAGTGAATTTGGGGGGTGTCTACCCTAAGCATGTAAAGACTTTCCTGGGGGAATGGGCAGATGAAAATAATTTATTCCAACGGGCCATTAAGGTGGTTGAAGCAGGGGCTGTAGTGAGCTTAGAGCTTGGTCAGACTTAGAAGACACCAAGGTCACCCACTGTATTCTGGGCTATTGACAGTCATCCTGGCTTATCTTGCTACTGGATTTCAATGACTCAGGATGAGAGAGTGAGGCTGACAACTTTTTTTTTCAATCTACCTCCCTTACTTTACTGATTGGGAAACTGAGGCATGGCAGTTTAACTTTGGCCCCTTCCCTGCTCCTTTTCTCCTTTTGCTAACAGCTCTCTTTGGAAGCTAGTTTTCATTGTCAAGCAGATCCATTATTTGTTGTTACAGTTCAGCCAATCAGATTTTTTCTTCAATCAAATACTCTTCCATCAGCGTCCCCCATCCTGGGTGGGAGAGAAGCAGGAAGACCTTCCACCATTGTGAGGGTCTCCTTTAAATCTAATTCACTTTCAACTTGGTCTCCTTTAAATCTAATTCACCCACAAGTCAAGACATCACTGTGATGTCATTGGTCCTTTTCAAAAAGAAGGACAAAACAACAACCATGGCATCTCTTGCCCCTCTTCTCCCCCCATCGTCATCACTTTCATGCCCTTAACCCTTTTTGCCTCATGCTATGGTAGTGGCTTCCCCACTGAACTTTCTGACTCCAATCTCTGCCCTCTCCGATCCATTTTTCACAAAGCTGCCAAAGTAATGTTGCTAACGCCCCTGTCTGATAACTTCACCCCTCCCTGTACTAAAAAATTTTGATATGAAGCTTCTTTATTACCTACCAAGTAAAGTTCATTTATAGGGCCTTTTTGACATGACCTCGCCCTACACCCCTTCTAACACCATACATCAGAATTGCGAAACATGTGACTGGTGGTGCTGCTTTCAACACGTCTGAGTTAGGCCCAAACCAGATTAAAATGTAATAGAGAAATATTTAGCAAAATAAATAAAAATACAAGGGAACACAGATAATGTTAATTTGTGGTTTTCCAACTCAATGTATAACCCCCTAGGGATTCTTGTATTTATTTGTATTTGACACCACTACTGTACCTTTCAGTGAGACTGAACTATACGTTGGCCCCTGTTCCCACCCTCTTGTGTTACCATATCTTTGCTCAAGTCATCATTCTTGCCTAGAATAGGCTCCTCTTCCTCATCAAATCTCCATCTGTTAAAACACACGTCCTTCTTTTAAGGCCCAACTCAAGGTACTGTTATTTCCTGAGGCTTTCCTTGTTTCTCCCCTCCACCTCTCCACGCACATACAGACAGTTGAATGTGAGCTTGCCCCCTCCAATTGTCTTCTAGAATCCTGTCTAGATATCTCCCTTACATTCATCACCTCCTGATGTTTATTTATTTTTGTTTATATCTTCCCCTAGTTCCCAACAGATTAGCCCTTGAGGAAAGGGATTAGATCTAAATCATCCTGGTCTCCCCAGTGTCTGGCTCAGTGACTTGTACATAGTACACACTTAAAAAATGATTGTTGAATTTAACTAGTTTGGGCCTGGGGGAAGAGAGGTGGTGGGTTCAATTAGGGACACGCTGAGTTTGAGGTTAAAGTGTGGCACCTGAGCGGAAGTATCTTGTAGCCAGTTGGAGATGTCAACCTGGAGAGAAAGAAAGAAAGAAGGAAAGAAAGAAAGAAAGGAAGAAGGAAGGAAGGAAGGAACAAAGGAAAGAAGGAAGGAGGGAAAGAAAGAAGGAAAGAAAGAAAGAAAGAAAAAGAAAGAAAGAAGGAAGGGAGGAAAGAAAGAAAGAAAGAAAAGAAGGAAGGAAGGAAGAAGGAAGGAAAGAAGGAAGAGAAAGAAAGAAAAAGAAAGAAAGAAAGGGAAGGAAGGAAAGAAAGAAAAGGAAAGGAAAGAAGAAGGAAGGAAGGAAAGAAAGAGAAAGAAAGAAGAAAGAAGGAAATATAATTTCATAATTTTAGCCTTTATAGGAATTTCGGTTTTGGAGATGGGAGAACTGAGGCAAAGAAAAGTTAAGTGGCTTGCCCAAGGTCATAACGTTAGTGAGTAGAAAAGGTACAATTTGAACTCAGATCTTCTGACTCAGAATTCAGGAGTATTTCTGTAATATATGACACATTGCCTCTGAATTGAATCATGCTGCATTCATTAACTATTGATGAATTATCATGAATTAAGATCCCTGTTGGCTGTCCTCCATAGCTGGAATGCTCTCCACCTCAGACTTCCCTGGCTTCTTTCAAGTTCCAGTTAAAATCTCATCTTCTATGAGAAATCTTTCCTAATCCTCCTTAATATTAGTGCCTTCCCTCTATTTATGATCTATTTATCCTGTATGGGCATCTAGGCGGTACAGTGAATATAATGCTGGGCCTGGAGTCAGGAAGACTCATCTTCCTGAGGTCAAATCCAGCCTCAGACACTTACTAGCTGTCACTTAACCCTGTTTGCCTTAGTTTCCTCATCTGTCAAATGAGCTGGAGAAAGAACTGGCAAACCACTTCAGTGTCTTTGCCAAAAAAAAAAAAACCCCAATGGGATTAAGAAGAATTGTATACAACTGGAACAACTGAACAACGTTTACCCCGTTTAGATTTTGTTTGTCCATAATTATTAGCATGTTGTCTCATCTGTTAGACACTCCTTGAGTGTGGGGACTGTCTTTTCCCTTTCTTTGCATCCCTGGTGCTTAGCAAAGTGCCCCGCATATAGTAGGTGCTTAATAAATACTTATCGACCCACTGAGAGTCAGAAGAAAGTCAGAGCAATAGTTAATGAGAACTTGTTGACAAAATATCCTATAGCCCAAGATGATGGACTTCAGAGCAAGGCCAGATACTTGCAACTGATAGAGCAGATTTAAGGCCAAACACTGAGCTTTGAAGAAAGTCCATGATTAACTAATGAGAGGAGGAAGAACAATGTGTAGGGGAATGAGGGCAGAGGCCAATTCATTTTTGCCTTTATATCTTAGCAGTGTCTTGCACACGGTAGGCACTTCATAAATGTTCGAGTTGAATTTGAGAGTACACGTTTTCTATACCCTATCTTTAAGTATAGTGGAAAACCTAGATAAATTCATCTTCTCATTACCACTGTGATCCAGGGGGAGTTAAATTGGAAATGCATAGAATAGTTACTTTGAAAAGACCAGATTGCTCAACCCGTTTCTTATTGCCACTTTCTTAAAGTAACTCCCTCATTTTGGAGACATTGTTTTATTTGTTTACTTTTTCTTTAGTCATTCCACAAAATGCCTAAGTTTTGATTGGATAGTCTTGCCATGCAATTATTATTATCATTATTTTTTAACAAAATAAGCCTTCTAACAGTTGAATTCAAATCTACAGTCTTTGAGATCACACCTAGGATGAACAGGCCTACTTCCCATTTGCCTGATGGGTGATAAGGAGATAGAGATAAAGGCATTGAGCAAAGGCCACTGGAACACACCAAGAATCAGAGGAGGTCAGCAGTAGCACTAAAAATAGAATAAAGATCGCTTTATATGTCTTCTCAGGTCAGGCCTCTCTCCACTGGCTTCCATGTGAACTTTGCAAACATCTGCCTATTCTTTCTAAAATATAGGTCATTTTGAGGGATCCTTTTTTATCTTAAAAAAGTTTTTTTTTTAAATTCTCATGACTTTTCCTGCTTTTATCTTGATATTGGGATACGAGAGAGAAAAGATGTTATTTTTATTCATTGTCTTTTTGATTATTTCTTGTACACCCAAAGTGCTTGAAGATTGTTCTTTGGAAATTAGAATTTATTTTAGCAAATCGGGACCCTGGTGGCAGGTGACAGGTCATAAAAAATTAGGAGGCAGGGTAGTATAGCTGGTTATGTAGGTGGCAAAGTGGATGGAATGCTGGGCCTGGAGTCAGTAAGGCTCTTCTTCCTGAGTTCAAATCAACACTTACTATTGCTGTGACCGTGGGCAAGTCACTTAACCCTATTTGCCTTAGTTTTCTCATCTGTCAAATGAGTTGGAGAAGGAAATGGCAAACCTCTCCAGTATCTTTGCCAAGAAACCCCAAATGGGGTCACCAAGAGTCAGACAGGACTGAAATTGAAACGAAGGGTGGTATAGTGGAATTAACTGGCTCTGGGATTCAGAGGTCCTGAAGAGCAATCCATAACCTCCCTGGACCTCAGTTTCCCAGTCTGTAAAATGAAGAGGTTGGGCGAGATGGCCTCTGATGTCCCTTCCAGCTCCAGATCTATGAATCCTAAGATTTTAGAGCTGGAAGGGAATTTGGAGATCATCTAGTTCAACTTCCTTATCTTACAGATAAAGAAAACAGACCTAGAGAGATAAAGTGGTCTTTATACAATTTCACAGGATGTAACAGAGCTGAGATTTGAATCTAGGCCTTCTGAGCTTTCTCAGCCACTTTGAGGCAGCTCTCTCCGAAGTTACCAATGATCTCTTAACTGTCAAGTCTAATGCCTTTTTTCAATTCTCCTCCTTCTTCACTCTGTACTCTTTGACACTCTTAATTTACTTTCTTCTTTCTCTAAACTCTCTAGATTTTTGGGACACTATTCTTTCCTGGTTCTTCTCCTACCTTGACCACTCTTCAGTTTTCTTTCACCAAGTCACAACCATTAACCCTAGGTGTCCCACAGATGCTCTGTCCTAGGCTCTCTTCTCCTCTCCCTCTGTACGCTTTCACTTGGTGATCTCATAAGCTCCCGTGGATTCAATGATCATTTCAATGCTCAAATATACTTATCCAGTCCTAACCTTGCTGACCTCCAGTCTCACATCTCCAAACTGCCTATTATATATCTTGCACCTACAACTATTTTCTAGACATCTTGAATTAGATGTCTTGTAGACATCTCAAACTCAGTATGCCTAAACTGAGCTCACTATTTTTCCCCTCCAAACCCTACCCCATTTTAAACTCCCCTATTAATGTAGGGGGCACCAATATCTCCCCAATCCCCCAGGATCACAACCCAGGGGTCATCCTCAATTCACTATCTCTCACCCTCCATATTTCAATGCCTTGCCAAGGCCTGTCAATTTCACCTTTGTAACATCATTTATGTCTATAGATATATGTATGTATATATCCATATGTGTATATATATGTGTGTATATACATACACATGCACACATACATATGCATATAGACATATAGATCTTGAGTGGCCTTTCCCCCTGAGGTTCTGATTAGCCCCAGTCCAGCAAATCGTCCCTCCCGTTAGTGGGAATCAGATCCGGAATAGAATGTCCTCATCTTTTGAAAGATGAAGTTCTTATTAAGGCAGGTCAGGAATATACATAAGTGTACATATAGATGCATACATGCATGCATACATACACATTACATATACATACACACATACGTACAGAGAAATAGAGAGTGTTAGAGAGAGTATGTGTGTATGTATGTGTATGTGTGGACACTCCACTCCCTTTTCTCTTCTAATACTGCCACTATACTGGTGCAGGTGCTTATCTCCTCATGTCTGGATTATCACAATAACCCACTGGCTGGTCTGTCTGCTATACTGGTTCCTTTCTTGAGCTTGTATGTACCAGCCCTGGGATCTGAGATCTTAGATACCAGCTTGTACCTGTTCAGATAAGACCTCTCCCCTGAGGCAGATTGTGCTTAATGTAATATCTACCACATTACCCCTCTACTCAATAAACTCAAATGGTTCCCTAGCATCTCTAATATCAAATATTAAATCTTCTCTTTGGCATTCGAGGGCCTTTATAATCTACCCTCCCCCACCCCCACCTTTCCAATCGTCCTACATCTTACCAATCCATGTACTCTTCAATCCAGTGACCTCTTTGATGTTCCTTGATGCTCTTTCTGTCTCCAGTGCTTAGCACATTTCCGGACCCATAGTAGGGAAGGGAATAACCATTCATATAGTGCTTGTTATGTGCCAGACAGTGTGCTAGGTAAGCACTTTTCACAATTATTATTTCTTTTGATCCTTACAACAACCCAGGGAAGCAGGTGCTATTAACTAATTCAGTCAGAAGTTAAGTGACCTGCCCAGGGTCAAACAGCTAATAAATGTTTGAGGTCAAATCCAAACTCAGGTCTTCCTGATTCCAGGCCCAGTGCTCTATCCACTGGGCCATCAGCTATTCATTGTCTAGATGACCACTGATTTCTAAGTACTTCCGCAGAAACAGGACTCATACTCTTAGCAATGACTAGAGAAGACTGAGGGAATACTGTTGATACTTAAGTAGAACTCCAGCTAGGCAGGTAGGTGATTCAGTGGATAGAGTGCTGGGCCTGCAGTCAGGAAGACCTGAATTCAAATCCAACATCAGCCACTTACTAGCTGTGTGACCCAGGGCAAGTCACTTAATCCTGTTTGCCTTCCTTTCCTCATCTGTCAAATGATCTGGAAAAGGAAATGGCAAACCACTTCAATATCTCTGCCAAGAAAACCCCAAGTGGAGTCACGAAGAGTGGGACACAAATGAGCAACAGCAACCACAAGAAAGGCCTCCAAGAAAAGTTTCGAAGTATAACTATTCCGGGGATCTTTAAAGTGACAGCTTTTTTCCTGCTTCCTCTTTCTCAGGTGCCAGCCTCCATCCCTGACACTTTTTCTCCTGTTTCCTTAAATTCTCATTCACCTGCTCTGCCTCCACCTAGAATATCTTCCCTTTTCTCTTATTCCTATCGAAGTCCTCTCATATTAGGAGCCTCTGTATTTTCTGAAGGAAACAACACCCTTCAGTTCTCTGCATTTCCATATATTTTTTTTTTAAAGAAAAGATTGTCAGGTAAAATTAAATGATAGAACTAGAAGATCCCTTAGATGTCATAAAAGACAACCTGTTCATTTCCAGTATATACTATAATCCCAGAAATTTGACTGGAACAATTTAACTGTTTTTCCCCCCTTCCTCTCAAATTTGATTTTATTATTTTAAGAAAGACTATTGTCTCCCCCCTCCACCCCCCACTCCTGCCAAAAAAAACCCCTTGTACTGTATTGTATGCATAACACTGTTCAAATGGCTGTGTTTGGGTGGTAAAGCATTTCGGAGTAAAATTTGTGATCAAGATATTTTGGTTTTGGGGTGGACTTAATCAGGTTTCTTCCAGCATTAGGAATTTGTTGAATTGGGCCAACAGAAACAAAAATCCTCCAGTATGTAATCTCTTTAATCACCTTTCCCCCCTCCTCCACCCAATCTAAGAATAAGAGTGAGCAGGAGGTCTGATAGGCTCTACTTGAGGATGGGAAAGAATGCAGAGGACCTTAATTTCAAATCTGCCACTTTGGGTTGGTGTGACCTTGGGCATTTAACATCTCTGAGCCTTCAACCTCGAAATCTACAACCCCATAAATTGTCCCTGTGCAGCATTCTTTGAACAATGTCTCTGTTTTCACGATGCAGCATGTCTCCACTCAATGCACAAGTGGCCACCTGCCTGGCCACTTCCTGGAATTGGTTCCTTTCTTGAGCTTGTACATACCAGCTCAGGGATCTGAGATCCCAGATACCAGCTTGTACCTGTTCCAGATAAGACCTCTCCCCCAAGGCAGATTGCACCTAATGTAATATCTACCCTGCCTCGACTGTGATTCTGTAACCTGGTGGAATCTCTGGGAGAAGGAGGGGGGCAGAGGAATATGCATGACACACTTTGAGTTAAATCTTCATTATTTACATTTTCCTCCATCATTTTTATGAAGTCTAGACAGTCAATGAAATGATGAATCAAGCCCTGATTTGTAGTACATGCTGATTTCTGAGGTTTAAATGCTCACACTGAAAATTTAGGAAACAGCCTGTGCAAATTTATTTTGTTACACACTTGTATGTGACACTGCAAGAGTTTAGGGGCATTTGAGAGCCCCGTTAGAGAATTCTACAGTGCTTTCCTGTGATTAGAATGCCCTGCATTGCTTTGCTTTTTTCTGTAATGGTAAAGATTGATTGGTTCAGGATTATAATTTTTCCTGACCTATGATACCAAGAACTGTACAAAAACCCACACTGACTCCACTACTCAATGAATTCCTGTGTCTACCTGTGTCCTCTTGGGTCAAATACAAACCTCTCTCTTCACGACCTAATTTCCCAACCTTATCTATATTACTTCTCTTCATTCTCTCTACAACACAGCCAAACTGACCTTACTGTGATTCCTTACTCCATCTCCAATCTCTCTGCTTTTGTACAGTTAGTCAGAGTCAGTAAATAACCATAAGTGTCTACTATGTGCCAGACACTGCACTGGGAATATACAGAAAAGCAAAAGACATTTCTTACTCTCAAAGAGCTCACAAATCTAATGGGGGAAGATAACATTTAAAAAGAATCTGTAAGTGGGGTGGGGAGGGTTCCGTAATGAGGGGTAGGGGAGGATCTTGAAGTCCTGCAGCTGGGATGGAAAATAACCACAGCTATCACCTCTGCCTTTTCAAATCCCCTGTTAACTACAAAGCTGATCTCCAATGCTATCTTCTACTTATTGCCTTTTCTGATCCCCTGTTAGTGACTTCCCCCCAATTACTTTGTATTTACTTATTTTGAATGTACTTATATATTATATGCTATCTCCCTTGAAGGAATGTAAGTTCACTGATGACAAGGACCTTTTCTTTTGTCTTTGTATCTCTGGTGCCTGGCATGGTGTTTGGCTTACAGTAGGCGCTAAAGAAGTTTCTATTAATTGATTGAAGGATGGATGAACTCAGCCCATGCTCTAGTTACTTTGGATAACAGGTTCCCAAGATAGGTGAAGGCCAAAGAAGAATCCTCTATGGTGGCAGAATACAGATTGAACTGAGACACTGGATGCTGAATCTATCTACCATCCAACTGAGTACTTTGACACTTCATGGAAGACCATTATTCCCTTGCAGAAGTAGATGCTGTCCTGTGATGTACCCCAGAATGTTTGTGGATCTGGGAGCCAGAGATGACCATGGGTAAAAGTGCACATCTTCTTGTAGTCTCCTTGCTAACAAAGATCCTTAACCAAGTCTTCGGTGGCTCAAACCTTAGCCTCGAGTAAAAGCCCTACAAGACTGACATGTGACATGATTACCCCTGACTTTGTTCAGTCAGACTAGAGTGTCACCGTTTAAAGGACTTACTTGATCTAGTCTTCAAATTCATGCTTCACATTCTCCCTTTTCCTTTTTTCCATTTCAATTAGTCACCACCATGAACTTTGACACAGAATTGTTTCTTACATGTTGATTTTATCTCCTCAATCTATTCTAAGATCTTTGGGGTTTATGTTTCATTGTATCTGTTGTTTGTAGCACAGTCCTGTTCTGGGATCCTTAACTAGGAGACATTTGCTAAGTAACCATTGTTTGGGTTAATGATTTTTTTTAAAGTTTTTTCATCTCTAAATGGATGGACTGTTTTCCCAGAAGACCTTCCTCCCACTTCAATTCTTTATCGATTGTCCAGGTAAATTTTGCCTCATCCTTCCCCCTTTCTGGCCTTCACAGGATGTCCTTGATGGTGCTTCCACAATGCCTAGTTTTTTGGGCTCTGGTGGCACAGTTTCTAATCTAAACTCAGATGCTTTTGTTGTTGTTGTTGGGGTTTTTTTTAGATACATCAGTCTCTTTGTTTCTTGCTTTTTGCCTACGTCAATCACCCTTTTGGTATTTTGAAGCTGGCTGGCTGTACTATTTACTTTGGCCTTATGGTATCAGATACTTCTAGGTTGTCTGTCTCAGCCTGTAGACATTCCAGGGAGACTTTTTTTTTTTAAAGTCCTGTGGTTCATTTAAGTGGTTCAGCCCAGGAGGGGCTGAATTGGGTGTGTGGGGGGAAAGGGTTTTGGGAACACCCTGTGTTCCTGGGTCTTGTGGCTCAAAAAAGCCTAGTAGGTTTCTTTTCCTTTTTGTCCTTTACTTATTTTGTACATTCTTCAGAGAACATTTCTTTTCTTATTTGTCCTTTTGATTGAGGCTGGCTTGAAATTGTAAATCTACCTACTTGAAATTTTAAATTGCTTGATTTTTTTTTTCTGAAAGCCTCTCCTATGCCATTAAATCCTGCCTGACAGTCATAGTTCAAATACCAGATACTTCCTGTGATAAAACTCATTTACCTGGAGTTGCAAACTTTAAGAGGACTTGAGTGGAGTTGAATTGGAGACAAGATGGAAAGTTAGGCAATTTTCTAGTCCCTTGTTGAGGTGCCTTCCTAGTGTGAATTCCTTATTTGGTTTGAGGTATTGAGAGCATCTAACACTCATTTTCTAGCAATGTAGTTCAGTTTTGAGATGATAAAATACGGCTGATAAGTTGCTGGATTTGGGGTCAGGAAGACTTGCATTTCAGTCTCATCTCAGACAGTTACTAGATGGGCAAGTCACTAAATGTTTTTGACTCTCAGTTTCCTCCTTTGCAAAATGAGGATAATGATAGCCCTTATCTCACAGTTGTTATGAAAATGAAATGATATTTTATGTATGTGTATGCATATGTGTATTATACATATATCTATATCTATATCTATATCTATATATCTATATCTATATATATATATATATATATGCATTTTGGGGGGCACCTAGATGGCCAAGTGGGTAGAGTGCTGGGTCTGGAGTCAGGAAGACTCCTCTTCCTAAGTTCAAATCTGGCCTCAGATACTTTTTAGTTGTGTGACCCTGGGCAAGTCACTTAAACCCTGTTTGCCTCAGTTTCCTGATCTGCAAAATGGGATGGAGAAGGAAATGGCAAACCACTCCAGTATCTTTGCCAAGAAAACCCCAGAAGAAGAGTCAGACACAACTGAAAAATGACTCAACAACAACAATGTATATTGTTGTATATATGAATACACACACACACACACACACACACACACACACACACACACACATATATATATATATATATATATATATATATATATATATATATATAATGTGTGCATGTATATACCCCTTTGCATTGGAGATATTGAAGGATGTTACAATTAGTTATTGGTACTTTACAAATTTTAATATATTCTACGTAACAGTTATTGTTATTAAAAAGGCAACAATTTGCTTTGATTGGGAATATCACCAAAGTTAGTAAAGACTGAATTCTAGAGAATTTAAAATAATTTTAGCCTTATTACTTTTGAGGATAGATAATCACTAGAACTAGGCTAAAATGGACTGCCTAATAGAGCTTCTTAGAAGACTTATTTTAATAAATTTTTGATAATGACTACTTAGAATTCTTGCACTTTTAAAAGAATATAAGTGAGTATTTCTTATAGGTCTTAGCAAAACTTATCTTTGGTAGTTTAATATCCTCCTAATCTTTTTGATAGTATTAATTTGTTATGTACTTAAAAATAAATAATGCAAAGAGTAAATTTCATTCCATTTCTATTTTTATCATAATCATTCATTAATTGAATCAGAATTGTATTGCTGTCATTCCAAATTCTATATACTTTTGGCTTTGATTTGTATCATGTGCATCTTTTCCTTACCTCTCAGTACAAATGTTTGATATATGATAATATTCTTACTGGGTCAAATATGAGTAGGAATCTTTGAAGTATTTAACCTTTATTTACTCTACAGGGCTAGTTGTCCTGTATATGCAATACCTTCCTGCCTCTGTGCCATGGCTAACACTATTCTTTAATTATGGAGTGTCCTGCCTTCCCCCACCCCATATCTGCTTATTTTAATTCTGCTCATTTTTGAAGGCCCACCTCAGATGCCATCTTTTCCAAGAAGCTTTCTTTAATTTCCCTAAAAGGAAGTGATCTTTCCCTTTTCTGAACTCTCAAATCACTTATTTCGTATCTCTTCAATAGAATAGTCACATCCTACTCTGTGTTATGGCTGGGTATGTATGTGTGTTATTTTCCATACAAGATTGTGAGCTTCTTGAAGGTGGAGATGATGACTTATTTATATTTCTGTACTCCACAGTGTCTTCTGCTGGTGGATACTCAACTAATATTTGCATGGGAAGGGCTCCAATTCTCCCCTGCCCCTCCCCTAAGGAAAGCTGTGGCCTTTTCAAAGAACAAAGACTAACATTGAAGATTCTTTGTTCTTTGAGTTTTTCCCTAATCTTCCTGCTGTAAAATGAAACTACTAGAGGAGAAAATACTGCCAATTATCTAAATTACTTGATGTTAAAATTCTACAAATATGCATGGTCTAGACTCATTATCCCTTCCTTTCATTCTTTTCCCTTTGAGGTATAAAGCAAGTTTGGGTAGTTTGAGATTATTGAGTCTATCTAGATCAGGGGTGGGGAACCTGTGACCTCAAGGCCACATGTGCCCCTCTACATCCTCAAGCAGTGCCCTTTGACTGAATCCAAACTTCAGAGAACAAATCCCCTTAATAAAAGGATTTGTTCTGTAAAACTTGGACTCAGTCAAAAGGCCGCACCCAAAGACCTAGAAGGCCACGTGTGGCACAGGTTCCTCACCCTTGATCTAAATGAACCTATACAAATGTTTCTGGGTGGTAACTAGCCTTCCACAAACCGTGAAGTTGGCACTGTTTCATAGCATGTTTGACCACTGTAAGTAATATTTTTAAATTTCCCAATTTATCCCTCACCTTTCTTTCTCTCTAAGAACCATACATTACAACAAAGGATTAAAAAAAGAGATCCAAGTCAATTACAGGATTTTTTTTTACTCATAAAATAAAATCTCTTTTTCCCCCCTACCCTTCAAATCACAGTACAATTGACCTCCTGTTTTGATTGTGCCTAAGGTAAGCCTTGTGGGTAGAGACCAAAATATCTTTCCTATGAGCCTTATAGCACAAATCCATGATATTCTTCTTCTTTCTTTTCAGACAGCTAGAGGACTGGATTTCTTTTTCTTCAGTATTTTTTGGGTCTCCTTTAGCAAGTCATTGACTTGTTTTTCATGGTTTTCTTGCATCTCTCTCATTTCTTGTCCCAATTTTTCCTCTGCTTCTCTTACTTGCTTTTCCAAATCTTTTTTTGAGCTTTTCCATGGCTTGAGACCAATTCATATTTTTCTTGAAGGCTTTTGATGTAGGCTCTTTGACTTTGTTGACTTCTTCTGGCTGTATGTTTTGATCTTCTTTGTCACCAAAAAAAGATTCTAGAGTCTGAGTCTGAATCTGCATCCTTTTTTGCTGCTTGGCCATGTTCCCAGCCAAGTACTTGACCTTTGAGCTTTTTGTCTGGGTATGACTACTTGTAAAGAGTGCCTTGTCCCAAGCTTTAGGAGCTGTGCTGCTTTTTTCAGAGCTACTTCTACTCCACTGTCACCGCAAGCTCTGCTACAGCAGTGCTCCTCCTCCCCCAAGAACCACCAACCAGGATTTAGATCCAGATCCAAGCAGGGCAAAGCAAGCCCTGTACTCCTGCTCTGATCTGCCACTTGATTCCTCCCACTGTGTGAGTGAGGGACTCTGGAAGCAGCTGACGCTGGAGCTCTGGAAACAGCCACAGGAGCTTCCTGCTGCTGCTGTCACCACCACGCACCACCTCTGCCAACCCCAGGGCTGGTGCCGGACCAGTCTTTAACCTGATTTAGCAGTTTTCCCACTAACCTGCTCTGTGGTCTTTGGCGTTTGTGGGTTGAGAAGTCTGGTAACTGCCACAGCTCACTGATTAATGGCCCTTAGGCCTGCTCAGGTAGACTCCCAGTCTGGTCTGTCCTGGTGCGGCCCATGCTGGCCTACAGTCTACTCCCAGCACCGTGCTATACATCTTTCCCAGTGACCATCCAGGTCATCCTGGGCTGGAGACCTGCTTCCCTCTGCTATTTTGTGGGTTCCGCAGCTCTAGAATTTGTTCAGAGCCATTTTTTAGAGGTGTTTGGAGGGATTTGGGGGAGAGCTTAAGCAAGTCCCTGCTTTCTAGTCTCCATCTTGGCTCTGCCCCCCGAGGACTGGACTTCTTAAAGTAATGTTACAAAGAGAGAAAGTTGGATTCAAACACAACTGTTCAACTATTATTCATTATTAAACATTGAGAAAATGCTTAAAGACCATTAGCAGTATATGGCATCTCATCAGCTTTTGATTCAATATAAGGAGACTGTATATGGGCCAAAATGTATGACTTTGAAGGATTACAGACTTAGGACATTCTGAATGGACCTAAAGAATGTTGATTAATGAGTTGGTGACAAGATGAAGGAGAAATTTCAGGGGGAATTGGGGGGAGTTGGAGAAGGTTTGGCAAAGGTTTTGTCAATACTTTTATCAATGACTTAGATAAACACAGAAGATATGCTTATCAAATTTGCATGTGACACAAAGCTTAGTGGTGTAAATAATAATCAGAGGCTCACTGAACAAAGTTATCCCTGTGGCTGCACTTATGAAGAAATCTTTTATGATCTCAACTTATCCAAGAAACTTTCCTTGTTGGAGGAGATCTGCTGAGGCTGTTTTGCTCCACTGAGACAAATCTTTTTTGAAATAATCAATAGACACTGAGGGAATTTATATTTTCTGCAAACTTCAGTCTCTTGTAAGACTACAAAGATGTGATCAGCTATAGAAAGCCATTGCCTTTTCTTATTTTTATCAAAGATAGCTTTGATACACATGTGGATAATTCTCAGAAAGACTTTATAAAGATGAGAAAGTAGGTATATGGGTTGGTAGCTACCACTATGCTCTCCGTCACCTTTTGGGGTAATAATATAGTCTGTCATTTCCCCCTATTTTTTGGGTCTCATCCTTTCTCTGAGACTTGTGGTTGTTGTTGTTTGCCCTTTGTTCTCGAAGAGGACCATGACATCAGAAAGATGATTCCATGACTTGCAAGTGAATTGGTTTTAAGTGAGAGAGGGCTGTGCAAGGTCAGCAGTCTTACTTTCTCCTCCAGAGCCATCTGGGTCCAATGGCAAGATATAGATCAGGACGACTGGAGATGGCCCCTGAGACATATTGTAAAATAACCCTCAATGCTTTAAAGGTTGTGCTGAAATCTTACTAATGTATTCCTTATAGAAAACATGTTTAATTCAAAAAGATATAGCTAGATTAAAATTAAGAGATTGATCTAAACTATATCAGGCAATAGTAAATTCACAAAAAATCAAGGGGAGCAGTAATCTGATAAAGTAGAATTCAAATTAGGAAAAATTTGAAAGAGGTAAACAAGGATATTATATAAAAGGGAAAGGAAAATAAATAAGCAATATGTAACAATTCTCAATTTACATGTGACAGTTTGAAAGAGAAGTTAATAAAAGATTATTAGTATTGCAAGAAGAAATAGAAAAAAATAGTAATAGTGGAAGACCTCAATGCTCTATTGTCAGAAAGAGCTCAATCAAATAAACATATTAACAATAAAGAAATCACAGATTTGAAATTGCTGCATTGAATAAATATTTGGAAATAATTAAAGGGGAGAAACATGAAATATGCATTCTCTCCTTACACACAGCTTGCAAAAAGTGATCACCTATTAGTTTATGAAAACTCTATTTAAATTAAAAAAATTTAAAGTCATGCACACTGTATTTTCAGATCATAGTGCGATACAGCTAGAATTAAATAAAAACATTACCAAAAGTTCTAAAATTCTGGGTTGTGCAAGGGATAAAGCACTGGGCCTGGAATCAGGAAGATCTATATTCAAATCTGTGTGACCCTGGGCAAGTCACTTAACCTCTGTCCACTTCAATTTTATTAAGTGCAAAATGGGGGTAACAATAGTGCCTACCTTCTTGTTGAGAGGACCAGATGAGATAGTATTTGTAAAGTGCTTAGCACAGTACCTGGCACACAGTAGGTCCTTAATAAATGCTTTTTTCCTCCCGCCTCCCCATTTTGGAAAATGAAGAACAATCTATTAAATAATGATTAAAGATGAAAACAGAAAAATGACCATATAATATTTAAAAACAATGATGACAACAACACACATCAAAACCTATAGGCTACAGCCAGAGCTATTAGGGACAACTTTATATCATTTAGCATTTATGTAAATAAGAGAGAAAAGAATAAAATAAATTAAATTTGTATTGTGAGATGTTAGAAAAGGAACAAAGAAATAGTTGAAAGGAGAGTAAAAGTGGAAACAGAGTAGAAAATGAAAAGCAATTGAATTTATAAAATTTATAAGTAAAATCTGAAATTGTTTTTGAGAAAGACCAGTACAATCAACAATTAGTAAGTTTAATTTTTTTTAAAGAAAGGGATAGCAAATACAAATTAGCAAGACTGTAAATGGAAAAGGATAATAAGATGGCAGATTTGGAGCTGGAAGGGACCTTAGAAATCTGATCCCACCCATGTCATTTAACAGTTAAGGAAACTGAGACCAAGAAGATGTCATAAAAAATACAAAAGAAATAAAGAATATTATAGAGGAATACTATGAATAGATATAGTCTATAGTGAGTCAGTCAATAAACATTTATTAAATGCCTACTGTGTGCTAGGCACTGTGCTAGGGATACAGAGAAAGGCAAAGGACAGCTCCCTATGTACAAATAAGGTGATATATATGTATATATATATATATAAAATACAGATATGTGTGTGTGTGTGTGTGTGTGTGTGTGATAAATTGGAGATAATCAGCAGAAGCAAGGCCCTAGCATTGAGGAAAATGGGAAAGGTTTCTTGTAGGAGGTGGGATTTTAGTTGGGACCTAAAGGAAGCTAAGGGTGGCAGTGGGAGGAGCTGAAGAGGTAAAGTGGGGAAAGCCAGAGAAAATATCTGGAGCTGAGAGATGGAGTGTCTTGTTGGTAGAATAGCCAGAAGGCCAGTGTGACTGTATCAAAGAATATGTATTGGGGAGTGAAGTGTAAGAAGACTGAAAGGTAGGAGGGGGCTTTGAATGCCAAACAGAGCATTTTGTATTAGCTTCTGGAGGCAATAGGGAGCCACGGGAGTTTATACAATAGGGAGGTGACGTGGTTGGACCCCCTCCATCCATAACTTTGTTTTCCTTTCAAGGAGAATCTCTGTGCTATCCTTACATTTACAAGCAATTTCCTTTTGTCTTTTGGTTTTATTTATTTTGAGGAGTACTGAGAAGCAGCTGATTGGATAGAGTGGATAGAGCTGTGGATAGAGTGCCTTGCCTGGAGTCAGGAAGACCTGAGTTCAAATCTGATCTCAGACATCTACTGATTGTGTGATCTTGGGCAGATCACTTAACCTCTGCCTGTCTCAGTTTCCTCATCTATAAAATGGGGATAATAACAGCACTTACCTTGCAAGGTTGTTGTGAGGATCAAATAAAATGGCATATATAAAATGTTTGACACGGTGCCTAACACCTAGTAGAAACTTAATAAATGCTTCCTTCCCTCTAGGTCAGGCACTGTTCAAAGTGCTGGAGACACAAAGAAAGACCAAAAAACAGTCTCTGTTCTCAAGAAACTCACAGTCTAATGGATTACAAAGGAAACCTACCATACTGAAATAAAAATCTTTAATTTAATTTAAAAGATAACTAAACATTTTTCCCATCCAAGTTCACAGATCCCCTTAAATTTATCTATAGATTCCTTAGGTGTCTATGGACCTCAGGTTACAAAAACCCTGATTTGGATCAGTGAATGAAAGTAATAGGAAGGTAGACTTTTTCCTCAATAGAATGAAAAACTTCTTGATTATTAGGGCTGTTCTAAGAATAGAACTGGTTGATTCCGGAAGAGATGCGATCTTCCATACTGGAAGTCTTCAAACAGAGATTGGATGGTCACTTTCCGGGGCAGAGTAGAGGGGATTTATGCTATTGGTTAGGAACCAGACATCCTGAATCAGCCCAGCCCTTTCTCTATATACCACACCACTTTAGCTATGCGTGCTTCTCTGAAGCCTGTACCAAAACGCCACCACTGAAATCCTAATTAGATGATGCAATTCTCACTTTAAAAATAAATTATGTCACACAGGGTTGTGTCCCTATTATCCCTCCTTTTTAATCTTTATTTAAACAACTTTTGTGCAATTATTAAAATAATTGGATGTTTGTCCTCCTGCTCTATTGAATAGGACAAGTATCCTTTATGATGCTGACACAGTTTAGGGGTTTTTGAACAGGAGTGGTCTCAAAAAGTAGCTGGATTTGTGGGTTAGCTACAGCAAGAAAGAGAAACTTATTATTAATTACTCCAAAACTAACCTCCTCCTATTTGTTGGTGTTCGCCACTCACCAAGATTTAAGAGGACAATATTAAATAACCCTATATGACAGGTCATTACCAGCTTTGTAAGCAATCATTTGCCTTTTTGCCCAGGGCAAGTAAAAATTTATGATGCAAATAAACAATATTTATTTTTCTTTTGTTCTATATTTCACTGGGGCAGGGGAAAGGGGAACTAAAGGGTAAGAGTGAATTGGTAAAAAAATTGAGAGCTAGTAAAGTTTTGTTTTTCTTTGCAAGGCTAACTATATTAAACCATGCTGAGAAGAAGGATAAATAGAAGAGAGTGAATGCAAGAAAAATGGAAGTGATTAAGATGCTCTCTAAGAATACTTGGTATTAGAGAATCATAGATCTACAGCTGGAAGGGACCTATGAGTCTGCCTGACTTAACTCTCTCGTTTTACAGACGAGGAAGATGAGACCCAGGGAGATTAAATTATTTGCCCAAGGTCACTCAGGTGACCTTAGAGGGGGAATTTGAACCTAGGTCCTGTGTCTCTGAGGCCAGTTTATAACTGTTGGCCTTGAATAAACTTAGTCTGTTTAACAATCGTAGGCTTTCTTTCCAAGCACCTGCTGACCCCAAATTTGAGGAAGCTTTTTCTTTTTAGTAGGCATCCTGCTGAATAATTGTGACTTGATAATATGTGGAAGAGTGACAGGTCTGCAAGTGTTTTACATGTAATTAAAAATTGTCCTCCCTTTACTATAATCACAAGCCTAGGACCAACCATGAAATTAATTCGTGAAGCAATGTCTAAGTGCTCTGAGTGATGAGATGAGTGAGCAGAGTTGGAAATGGAATCGGTTTCTCCATTGCCTGTGTAATTGGGGAGGTGGAGTCTTAAAGCAAATTCCTACAAGAATAATGTACTTACTCTGTTTCTTCCACAGGCAATAGCAGTATCAAGGCAAGGATTTCACTTTTTCTGATGCTACAACTTAAATTGCATTTATGATGGCTGCTTTAAAAGATGGTTGGATGGAATTACTTAGGTTTATATGCTTCTAGAATTGCGATTGACCTTAGAGGTCAACTAGTCATCAATCCCTTCCATTTTATAGATGGGGGGAAACTGAGGTGCAGTAAAGTTTATGTGACTTACCCAAGGTTACAGAAGTGATAAGTGATTTAGATGAGATGTGAACTTTGATTTCTCGACTCCAATTTGGGCATTTTTTCCTATATCCCTTGGAAGGTAGAATGGTAGAAAGAAGAGACTGGTGGAAATGAAGTTAGTGGAGATGTAGGTTCAAATCCCACCCCTGACAGTTACTACCTATATGGCCAGGAGCAAATCCCTTAATCTATCTAGTTCTTTGTTTCGTCATCTGTAAAATGGAGATAATAATACCCATAATTCCTACTTCACAGGGCTGTTGTGAGAATCATGTGAGATAATGTATGTAAAATACTGTACATCCTTAAAAAAGCTCTGTATAAATATCAAGTGAGTTCTGTATGGGATGTTCTCTCCAAATGTATATGTCCCTCATTCTTCCAAGAAGAGGAGAGATAGTTGAATGTACTGGAAAGAAATCTTTGATGGAAATTAAAAATTGGGAAGATATGAAGATAAAGGCTGGTGGGTGATTCTTAGAAATATTAGAATGATTATTAGAGGAGATGTTTGTGAACACTTAGGAAGGGAAGCAGTCAAGAAAGAGTCAAAATAGATTCATTAAAAACAAGTCTGGCCAGACTAACCTCATCTTTCTTTTTTTTTGACAGGATTAGTAGACTGGTAGATCTAGGGAGTGCCACAGACAGAGTGTGCCTGGCTTTTAGCACAGTATTGCAAAACGTCTCTCACAATAGTCTTGCAGAAAAGATGGAGAGATATGGACTATGGAATAGTACAGTTTAGTGGGTTCAAAACTGGTTAACTAACTAGAACCAAATAATATCAATGAATGAATCAGTATCAACTTAAAAAATATTTTCATTACAGTATCCTAGGACTCTGTTCTTGACTCTTATTTTGTTCAATATTTTAAATAATGACTTATTTGGATGAAGAAATTGATGATGTTTTTATCAAATTGGCAAAATGATGTAAAGCTAGGAAGGATAGCTAATGCCTTGGATAGCTCATACTTTGGAATCAATATCCCCAAAGACTCAACCTTGGACAAGTTACTTAGCCTCTCTGGCCCTTGGTTTCTTCATCTATAAAATCAAATGATTTGGACTAGATGTCCCTTCAGGTTTCTTCCAGCTCCGTGTCTGTTGTTTGTCCTTCATTTTTGAAAGGGACCGATGACATCACGAGTGATGTCTTGACTTGTGAGTGAATTGGATTTAAGTGAAGCAGAGTTGCACAGAGTTGTCAGCTTCACTCTCTTTTCCTGAGTCATTGAGGTCCAGTGGCAGGCAAAAGACAAGAAGACTGGTGATGGTCCAGGATGCAGGGGATGACCTTGGTGTCTTTGATGTGTGACCAAGCTCTGAGCTCTCCGCAGCTTCTGTTTCAGCTACCTTCATAGTTGTTGGAAGAAATTTGCACCTGCCTTTTCCACCCGGAAAAGTCTTCACATGCTTGGGGTAGATATTCCTCCAAATCGCTGACAGATCTAAGGCCTGTTGGTTACCCTCAATCTGGTTTAGCCCATCTGTGGAGATGGTTTAATGAGGCATGGTTGCTGCACATGCTATGGTTTCTTGGAGCCACAGGTGAGAGTTGGGTGAAGGTGGACACAAAAGGTGGGGGAGCAGCCCAGAAAATGGCTTGGCAATCCTCACACCAGAGGTGCTAATCCTCCATGAACACCCCATACATGTTAGCTCTATATTTTTTTAAATTTATTTAACATATTTAGTTTTCAGCATTGGTTTTCACAAGAGTTTGAATTACAAATTTTCTCCCCATTTCTCCCCTCCCCCCCCACTCCAAGATGGCGTATATTCTGGTTGCCCTGTTCCCTAGTCGGCCCTCCCTTCTGTCACCCCACTCCCCTCCCATCCCCTTTTCCCTTCCTTTCTTGTAGGGCAAGATAAATTTCTACACCCCATTGCCTGTGTATCTTATTTTCTAGTTGCATGCAAAAACTTTTTTTTTGTTTTTGAACATCTGTTTTTAAAACTTTGAGTTCCAAATTCTCCTCCCTCCTCCCTTCCCACCCACCCTCCCTAAGAAGTCAAGCAATTCAACACAGGCCACATGTGTATCATTATGTATAACCCTTCCACAATACTCATGTTGTGAAAGACTCACTATATTTTGCTCCTTCCCAACCCATCCCCCTTTATTGAATTTTCTCCCTTGACCCTGTCCCCTTTCAAAAGTGTTTGTTTTTGATTACCTCCACCCCCATCTGCCCTCCCCTCCATCATCCCCCCCTTTTTTTATATCTTCTTCCCTCTTCTTTCCTGTGGGGTAAGATACCCAATTGGGTATGTATGGTATTCCCTCCTCAGGCCAAATCTGATGAGAGCAAGATTCACTCATTCCCCCCTCACCTGCCCTCTCCCTTCCTCTCCCAGAACTGCTTCCTCTTGCCACCTTTATGCAAGATAATCCACCCCATTCTATCTCTCCCTGTCTCCCTCTCTCAATATGTTCCTCTCTCATCCCTTAATTTGATTTTATTTCTTTTAGGTATCTTCCCTTCATCTTCAACTCACCCTGTGTCTGCTCTCTCTCTCTCTCTCTCCACATATATATATATATACACATACATATATACATACATACACATTCACTTACATATATATATATATATGTATATCCATATTCCCTTCAGCTACCCTAATACTGAGGTCTCATGAATCAGACATGTCACCTTTCCATGTAGGAATGTAAACAAAACAGTTCAACTTTAGTAAGTCCCTTGCAATTTCTTTTTCTTGATTACCTTTTCATGCTTCTCTTGATTCTTGTGTTTGAAAGTCAAATTTTCTATTCAGCTCTGGTCTTTTCACTGAGAAAGCTTGAAAGTCCTCTATTTTATTGACAATCCATATTTTACTTTGGAGCATGATACTCAGTTTTGCTGGGTAGGTGATTCTAGGTTTTAATCCTAGCTCCACTGACCTCCGGAATATCGTATTCCAAGCCCTTCGATCTCTTAATGTAGAAGCTGCCAGATCTTGGGTTATTCTGATTGTGTTTCCACAATACTCAAATTGTTTCTTTATGGCTGCTTGCAGTATTTTCCCCTTGATCTGGGAGCTCTGGAATTTGGCGACAATGTTTCTAGGAGATTTCTTTTTCAGATCTATTTGAAGAGATGATCAATGAATTCTTTCAATTTCTATTTTGCTCTGTGGCTCTAGAATATCAGGGCAGTTCTCCTTGATAATTTCTTGCAAGATGATATCTAGGCTCTTTTTTTGATCATGGCTTTCAGGTAGTCCAATAATTTTTAAATTATCTCTCCTGGATCTATTTTCCAGGTCAGTGGTTTTTCCAATGAGATATTTCACATTGTCTTCCATTTTTTCATTCTTTTGGTTCTGTTTTATATCTTGATTTCTCATAAAGTCACTAGCTTCCACTTGCTCCAATCTAATTTTTAAGGTAGTATTTTCTTCAGTGGTCCGTTGGACCTCCTTTTCCATTTGGCTAATTCTGCCTTTCAAGGCATTCTTCTCCTTATTGGCTTTTTGGAGCTCTTTTGCCATTTGAGTTAGTCTATTTTTCAAGGTGTTGTTTTCTTCAGTGTATTTTTCAGTATTTTTTTTGGGTCTCTTTTAGCAAGTCGTTGACTTGTTTTTCATGGTTTTCTCGCATCATTCTCATTTCTCTTCCCAATTTTTCCCCTACTTCTCCAACTTGCTTTTCCAAATCCTTTTTGAGCTCTTCCATGGCCTGGGACCAGTGCATGTTTTTCTTGGAGGCTTTTGTTGTAGGCTCTTTGACTTTGTTAACTTCTTCGTCTGTATGTTTTGGTCTTCTTTGTCACCAAAGAAAGAATCCAAAGTCTGAGACTGAATCTGGGTGCGTTTTCGCTGCCTGACCATATTCCCAACCAACTAACTTGACCCTTGAGTTTTTCAGCGGGGTATGACTACTTGTAGACTAGAGAGTTCTATGTTCCACGTTTGGGGGGGGGGATGTGCCAGCTCTGCCACACCAGCACTACTCCTTCCCCAAGAACCCCCAACCCGGACTGGGCTTAAATCTTCAGCAGGCTGTGCACTCCTGCTCTGATCCACCACTTAATTCCTCCCACCAGGTGGGCCTGGGGCTGGAAGCAACTGCAGCTGTAGCTGCCCCACCTCCGATGCCCCTGGGGCTGGTAGCCAAACTGGGAACTCCTTCCACTCCTGCAGCTTTTCCCACTAACCTTCTCTGTTGTCTTTGGTGTTTGTGGGTTGAGAAGTCTGGTAATTGCTGTAGCTCACTGATTCAGAGTGCTAGGGCCCGCTCTGCCCGGCTCCTGGTCTGGTTGGTCCGTGCTGCTCACGCTGGGCTCTGCTCTGCTCCCCTCCCAGCTCCCAGCTCCTAGCTCTGTGTGGGATAGACCTCACCCAGAGACCATCCAAGCTGTCCTGGGCTGGAGGCCTGCTTCCCTCTGCTGTTTTGTGGGTTCTGCAGTTCTAGAATTGGTTCAGAGCCATTTTTATAGGTTTTTGGAGAGACTCGGCGGGGGGGCTCACACTAGTCCCTACTTTCCTGCAGCCATCTTGGCTCCGCCCCCAGAAGTCCCAGCTCTATATTTTTAAAGAGGTTTGAGTAATGCGCTAAATCTAATAACATAAAACTTCATAGGGATGCATATAACATCTTGTACTTGGGTTAAAAAAATCACCCACATAATTATAAGTTGAGGAAAACATAATAATAGTAGAAATAATGATAGTTGACATTGATAAAGTTTTTTCAGAGTGTTTTGCAGACATACAACACATTATAAGGATAATTTGATCCTTACAACTCTGAGAAAGAGTTACTACAGGCGTTATCATCCCCATGTTGCAGATAAAGAAACAGGCTCACAGTGGTTGAGTGACTTGCCCATGGTCATACAGGTAGCAAGGATCAAAAGGAGGATTTGAATCCAGGTCTTGCTGATTCCAGGTATAGTACTCCATCTAATAGCAGGTTGTGTAAAAAAATACCTGGGGATTCTTGGTAAATTGCAAACCAAATGTGAATTGACAGTGTGAGATGGCAATGAGAAAACTCAAACCTAAAAATCTCTAACACTAAGAAGATCTTTGGTTATAGGAATAGAAATATGGCAATCAGAATGTGGGAATTGGCGCTATACCACTCGGTCCTGGTCCGATCACATATAGGAGTACAGTGTTTAGTTTCTGGCATCCTGTTTTCAGAAGGATATTGACAAATTGTGTCAGATCTACCAGGATATACATGGGACATGAAAATGTAGCATAAAAAATAGGTTGAAAGGCCTGAGGGTATTTAGCCTGGAGAAGATTTGGGTGGGTGGAAAAGGTCTCTGGTTTCAGATATCTGAAGGATTCTCATGGGCAAGAAGGACTAACCTAGCCCTGCCTGGTCCTAGAGAACAGAACTAGAATAAATGGGTGTAAATTACAGGAGGAGTAAATATAAGCAAGAATGTCTTAACAATAGGGACTGTTAAAAAATGGAATGGACCACACTGGGCCTAGATAGTATAAACCCTGCTACTAGAGAGCTTCAAGAAGAGGCCAAATACTTCACTTTGGTGCAGTGTGTAGAGTCCTCAATCTGGAGTCAAGAAGATCTGAATTGAAATTCAGTCTCAGACTTACTGTGTGACCTTCAGCAAGTCACAGCTACTTTGAGGTCACTAATTCTCCCCTAAATGGGAGCTCCCCATCTGTGGCATCTGTTTGAGCTACTTCTAAAAGCCAATCCCTGTGGGCATGGCTTTGAAATCACGTCTTTCTTTTGCCCTAAATGCAGGAAGATCAGAAACTTCTCTGCAATCTATGTGTGCCTTGAAAAGCTGGCTGACATTGGCTAGCAGCTCAGATGCCACTCTTGGCAGAGTCCTGAAGGACAGAGCTAATATCTCATTCATCGGAAGGCCCTCAGATTTTTCTGTGAGAAGGGCCAGATTGCACTCTGTGTGGCCTGATCCCAAGTCCAGGTGCACCTGGCTCACACAATCTCTCCCATAGAATGAGTTGCCCAGAATAATACCGTTTACCTTGGGAGAAGATGAAGATCGCCAACTGAGTGAAGATGGAGGGAGTCAATGACCACAAGTCTCCAACACTGCAACCTGAAGGGGTTGACTTAACCCTCTCCTAAGTGGATACCATGTATTTTCACAATGGATCAAACTGGATTCAGTAATTTAAAAAACAAAACAAAACTTGGGGCTACTGCCAAGGCAATCTTCCTTCCATTCAGGTAAGTTCCTCTTTTCCACAGAGTCCTACACAGTTTCCCCAAGACTAGTAGTTTATGCTATCCCTAAAAGGTAAACATACTTAGGGCTTTATGGATAAGCAGACATTCTTAATGGGTCCACATTGTCCAAGTAACTCATTGACTTTGCTCTTAAAGTAGAAGGCTATACAAGAACCACATAGACTATCTTTTCTTTCTCCAAGAGGCAAGATGCATCAGGAAATTTTATCTCTCTAGAAGATCCAGTGCCCAAACAAACTCCTGAACTCAAGTACACTTAAATATGAAGTTATTCACAAGGTAATTTTCTAAAATAATGTTGTCTGGGAAATTTCTTCCCCGCTAGAGGGCTAGATTTTGAGATTTAAGGAATTTTAAGCATAAGAGATTAGGGATTAGGATTAGGAACAGGTTCAGAGATTAGGAACAGGGTTTTTGGACTTCTCTCTCAGGTTGTGTGTCTTCCACTGCCATATGCTTCTACTCTAAGTTGCCATTGCTGTGGTGGTGGTGGGTAAGAGGAAAGAGAAATGACATCCTAAGAAGTCACAAGAAAAAAGGGGAACATCAAATCCTCGAGAAAGCTGAGAGTCTCGAGAGCTGGATCGATTTTCTTTTATAGACCCTAAGGAAGAGTGATTGATTCTTCAGTGAACAAATCACTGTGTCTCATCACACTGATGAGTATTTACAATATTGATTATGTAGCTAAACTTCTGGGTGACTCAAATTTCCTACCATGAAAATGTGATTGGTAAATGTCTACCCTCTACTTAGGACATGAAAATATAGTAAAATTAGATGAGATATCATAGACTTTAGAGCTGAACCTTAAAGTTCAGCTAGGTCAACCCCCTCATCTTAGAGAGGAACAAATTGAAGCCCAGGAAGCTTGAATGTTCTACTTGAGTTCACACTGGCATGGTTATTGTCCTTTGTTCTTGAAGAGGACCAAAATGACATCACTATGTAAGAGTCAAGTTACAGTGTATCTGACTGTGGCTGATTAAACCAATATGAGCTTGGAACGCTCTACCACAGATCAGGCACAAATAGTCCATGTGAATATTTGGGGTGGATTCTCTAAATTTGCGCATCTTGAGTTTCTTTTGAGCTACTTCAATTCTGCTTTGCTCATAGAGCACAGCGTCTTCTTTGATAAGGGCACACCATGCTGGGTGGTCCTGTGCCAGTGTCTCCCATGTCGCTCAATCAATTCACATTGGTAGTAAAGAACAGAGCCAATATTCAAATACTTTTATCGATAAAAAGAGAGAAAGAAGGCAGGAAGGAGAACCCAATGGAAGAGTTCTGGGAATGACAGGATTAAGTTTGGGGGGCTTATTTTCTTTGT
Source organism: Trichosurus vulpecula (assembly GCF_011100635.1). Lineage (NCBI taxonomy): Eukaryota > Metazoa > Chordata > Mammalia > Diprotodontia > Phalangeridae > Trichosurus > Trichosurus vulpecula. The sequence goes on from NC_050574.1 coordinate 179,210,529, forward strand.
GGCTGCTTGTAGGAAGATGGCTGGGGAGTGAAGTACATGAAAATTGATGCTGATTTTAAGCACATGGTAACTCATGAGATCACCAAATGAGAAAAAAGAAAAGGGCAGAACCTTGTGAGACACACAGAAACAGTGGGCATGATGTGGATGAAAATCTAGCAAAAGATACTGAGGAGTGGTCAGATAGGTAAAAGGACCAAGAAAGTGAGGTCACACAAACCCAGAGACGAGAGAATGTCCAGGAGGGGAAGGTGGTCGTCCATAGAGTTAAATACTGCAGTCAGATCAAGAAGGAAGAGGAAAAGGCCATTTGGTTGGGCAATTAAGAGAGCATTAGTAACTTTGGAGAGAGTAGTTTCAGATGAATGCTGAAGTGTGAAGCCACACTGCAGATGGTTGAGAAGAAAGGAAGAGGAAGCAGGGCCATCAAATGCAGACAGCTTTTTCAAAGAGTTTAGCTGAGAATGGGAAGGGTGATATAGGATATCTGTCGGACATAGTAGGATTCTGTGTGGGTTCTGTAAGGCTGAAGATTGACTCTGGACATTCCCTTTTCCTGAAAGAGAATTACATGAGAATCTTCCTAGATGTGAATGTGGTCTATTCTGTGGTTCATGTTAACATAGTATTTCTTTTGACTACAGTGTTTGTAATTATCCCACTTCAACTCAACTGGTGTTATTGTCTAGCCACCCTGTTGTCATGAATACAGTCAATTTAGGGAAGCTGGGTTGAGAATAACAAATTGCTTGATGATCTTATTATGAAACAACTGGGCTTGCTATTTAATGTTCAATATGTTGCAGAAATCAATTGTGACATGCATAGGACAGGTAGGTTTTGCTCTTAGCTCCAAGCAATCCCAATTTTTAGAGGCATCTTAGAAGACATCTTAGAGTAGATTGCCCTAGGGTGAAATCCTGACTGCTTATTTTCTCCCTTTGCTTGGACACTTGTGGAAATTGTCAAGCAAGTGAGAAAAGGTGAGAAGAAGCCATGTGCAGGTATTTATTAGGTAGAAGCAATTGTTGCATTGCAGAAAGAATGCTGAATTTAGAATCAAATAATTTGTGTTTGAGTCTTACCTTCTGCTGTGATCTGTGTGACCCTAGACAAGTAGTTTAACCTCTTAGTCTTTGTTTCCTCATCTGTGAAATGATAAGGTTGGATTAGATGACTATAAAGGTTCCTTCCAGCTCTAAATCCTATGTTCCTAATGCATGATTTGATTCAAGGAAAATTTTTCAAACAAATAGAAATGTCCAAATTGGAATACGTGGCTTTCACAAGTAGTCTTTCTTCATTATTGGAAATCTTCAAGTAGAAGCCAAAGGCCCACTTGTCAGGGCTGTTGTAGAAGGGATTACTGTTCTGGTAACAGGTTAGGCTAAGGAGTCTTTCCAATCTGAGATTCAGTGAGCCCTAATTATGTCATTCCTTTGATCAAAGACCTTCAGTAACTTCCGATTGCCTGCAGAACAAAGGCAAATTCCTTAGGCCAACATTTAAGGCCTCCCCATAATCTGGCCCTTTCCTCCTACTATTTTCTTTCATTCACTCTGTACCCCAGCCAAACTGGACTGCTCACTAGTCATGCACTTTCTTTCCCCCATACTTTTAGTCACCAAGTTAATAAGGCTGTTCCCTCTGTTGGAATGTTGTCTACTGTTACTTGTTCATCCATCGAGGGATTAGGTGTGTCCAGTGCTGCTTGAAAGAGTGGATCAGCCAGTGAGGAGCTGAATGAAGGCTGAAGAATTCAGCAAGTTCTTCCTTTTGCTTCTGCTCTGGACATCCACCTATCGGTAACTGCACCTAGATCCAGATTCAATTAAAGCTCTTTTTCAATGTAATTGTCTTAGAAATGGATGTTCTGTTGGCGAAATGGGCAAACCTCTTTGATTCCAAAAGACATTGGTTGATCTCTAGCAGTTTCAACCTATAGTCTGTATTCAGATAAAAAAACCCAAACCGAACCTCATTTATTAAGTGCCTATTATGTGCAACGGGCTGGAGATGACATAAACTATAGAAAATTCAGTTTTATTCAACATTTACATTTTTGTCATCAGTAAAGCTAAAAAAAAAGCAGTGTAACAGAGGTCAGAGAGCTGGTCTCAGAGTGAGAAATATCTGGGTTCAAATGCTACCTCTGACATATACTGGCTGTGTGACCCTTAATGCCCTAGAAAATTTTCTAAGACAAAGCAGGTACAGATTGTCCAACTATCAGTGAAATCACAGGTTTGATCCAAAACAAAAATAGCTAAAAGATATGGTTCCTGCCTTCATTCAGCTTACTGTCTAGTAAATTAAGACACAAATTTAGATAACCATGATATACAACAAGTAAAACAAAGAGGTTAAAAGACCTCTGATTGGTCTAAGAGGCAAGATCATTACAGATACTGGGAAGGGACAGGGAATGCTTCATGTGGGAGGTGGCATTTGAACTTGACTTTAATGATTTGGATAGGAATTCAACAAATGACCAAGGAGAGGAAGAACATTCTAGGCACAGGGACAACGTAAGCCAAGTCACAAAGACAAGAAATCATATAGATCGATGTCTAGTTTGGAGGCAGCTGGTAGAAGAGTGGATGGAGCACTGGGTCTGAATCAGGAAGACTTGAGTTCAAATCCAGCCTCAGACACTCACTAGCTGTGTGACCCTGGGCAAATCACTTAACATCTGTTTGCCTCAGTTTCCACAAATGTAAAATGGAGATAATGATAGCACCTAACTTCCAGGGTTGTTTTGAGGATCAAATGGGATAATAAATGTAAAGCAGCACCTAACATATAGTAGCACATATTTGTAAAAAACTTGGCATGTGAAAGGCTCTATAGAAATGATTATTCTCTTCCTTTTTCCTTCCCTGGGTTGGCTAAAACATGGCAGATATTGTGGCAAGTTATATGAGAAAATCTTGGAAAGGTAGAGTGGTACCAGATTGTGGAGGGCTTTGAATGCCTGACAATGGAATTGGAAACTTTCTCACTAAACTTTTGAGCAGAGGAGTGACATGATGAGGTCTGTGCCTAAGGAAGATTAGTGTGACATGGGTATGAAGGGGTACTGGAGCAGGGAGAGGATGAAGGCAGGAAAGCTTGTTAGACTAGTACGTGGGTGGCAATAAGAGCTTATGCCTTAGTTGCAGCAGGAGTAGGTAGGTAAGGATGAATTTGAAAGAAGGATTTGGTAACTAGTGAGAAATGATAGAGGAAATTCAAAGAGGCTTCAAACGCAGTAGATTCATGGTCCCACAGATACAATGCGAAGTCAGAAGAAAGAACAGAAAACATAAAAAATCCAGTTTAGGACAGATTTTTCAGTTTGAGGCGATGGTGAGACACCTACTTGGAGAATCACAGAATTTAAGAGGTAGATGGGTGTCCAGCTGTCATTTAGTCCAATCCATGCATGACTGTACTGTATCTGACAAATGGTTAGCTAGCTTCTGTTGAAGACCTCCAATGATGGGAATCCAACCAAATATTGAGGTCCAATCCAGTTTTTGGACAGCTCTAATTGTTAGGAATTTTTTCTTGACATTGAGCCCAAATTGACCTTTTTGCAACTTCTATCTATTATGTCTGCTTTCTGCTGCCTAACAGAAAAAGTTTAATCCCTCCAAATGACAGCCCTTCCAATACCTGAAGACAGCTATCAGGCTTGAGTCTTCTCTTCTCCAGTTCCTTCAGTTGCTTCTCATATAACATGGAGTTAAAGCCCTTCATTAGCCTGGCTGGCATCCTCTAGACTAGACACACTCCAGATTATCAATCATCGATCATCAACCATCAATCAATAAGCATTTATTAAGTACCTAATGTGTGCCTGCATTATGTTAAGCTTCTTAAACTATGGCCCTCAGAACTAAACACATTATCTCCAGATGAGATGTGACAAAGGGACTTTTCAGTCTTTTTTTCAGTCATGTCCAATTCTTTATGTCCCCATTTGGAGTTTTCTTGGAAAGATACTGGAGTAGTTTGCCATTTTCTTCTCCAGCTCAGTTTACAGATGAGGAAACAGAGGCAAACAAGGTTAAGTGACTTGCCCAGGGTCACATAGCTAATAAGTGTCTGAGGCCAGATTTGAACTCAGGAAGATGAGTCTTTCTGACTCCAGGCCTGACACTCTATCAACTTTGCCACCTAGCTACCCAACAGTGGGACTATCATCTCCCTATTCCTGAAAATTATGCCTCCAATGCAGTCCAAGATTACATTTACCTTTTTGACTGCCACATAACACTATGGACTCATTGAGTTTTCAGTTCATGAAAATCCTTGGATCTTTTGGAAATAACTTTGCTCTATTTATGCCTCCCCCATCTTGTACTCATCAGTGTGATTTTTCCTACTTGAGTGTAAGGCTTTACATTTATCCAAATTGAATTTCATCTTATTGGATTCTGTTCAGTGAATGTGTCAGGAGGAAAGATTAGGTGATGATTCAGAAAAGTTTTGGGGAATGAAAGAGAGTTGTTGTTGAGAGATGACCACAACTGAAGTCATTTCCTTAGGGACTTGGGAAGAAAAGAAAAGGTTTGGAATAGTGACTATGGGGAATGAGGTAAGGAATTAGTAAGAGTGGAGGAGAAGAATTGTCAAGCACATTCAAGGGTCCAGTGGAGGTTATAGACCAACCCCGGACAGGTCTTGATCCTCCACTCCATTGGAACTATTAGCAAACTCATCTCATTATACACACTCTCAGCCTTCCCTAAGGCAATCTGTCTCTGCCATGAGGTCAAGTAGACAGGATTTTAGTGCTTCACTCTCCCTTGCAACTGTACCAGTGACTGTCAGAACTATGGACCCAGAACAAAACAGCCAACTTGGACATCATGAAGAATGTTCTTCTCTTCATCCTCCACTTAGGTGTCAAAGTGATCTTCCTAAAGCACAGGTCTGCCCATATCATGTTGTTGTTCAGTCATTTTTCAGTTGTGTATGACTCTTCGTGACCCTGTTTGGGGTTTTCTTGGAAAAGATATTGGAGTGATTTGCCACCTTCTCCAGCTCATTTGACAGATGAGGAAACCAAGGCAAACAAGGTTGAATGACTTGCCCAGGGTCACACAACTAGTATCTGAGGTCAGATCTGAACTCAGGAAGATGAGTTTTCCTGACTCTAGGCTGGGCACTCCATACACTGTGCCACCTAGCTACCCATGTCCCACCGTACTTAATAAACTCCAGTGGCTCCCTATCATCTCCAGAATCAAATATGAAATCCTCTTTTTGGTGTTCAAAGCCCTTTATAACCTCCTCTAGCCCTGACCTTTTAAGTCTTCTTATACTTTCTACTCCTCCTCCTCCTTCTCGCGTACTCTGCAACCTAGTGACACTGTTCTCCTCGCTGTTCCATAAAAATACACTTCATCCCCTGACTCTGGGCATTTCTGCTGACTATCCCCCCTGCCTGGAATGTTCTCCCTCCTCATCCCTACCTGTTGGCTTCCCTGTCTTCCTTCAGGTCCCAGCTAAAATCTCATTTTCTACATGAAGCCTTTCCCAATCCCTTTTAGTTCTAGTGCCTTCTCCTTCTCTTGATTCTTTTCAGTTTATTCTGTAATATATTTGTTTGTACATAGCTGTTCGCATGTGTCTCCCCCCACTTCCATTAACCTGTAAGCAGGGACTATTTTTTCCCTTTTACTGTATCGCCAGCACCTAGCACAATGCCTGACACATAGTAAGTACTTAATAAATATTTATCGACTGACAGAGTAGACCTTCCGAAAAGAAATTATTAGCCCTGGAAATATGTATTATCTGCAGTAGGGAAATGACTCTCCTCAAATGCACATTGACAGCAGCAATAGGATGGTACCCAGAAAATTCATTGATTGGACAGCTTCTTAGACAAACTAAAATTTTTCCTGGGAGCCAATGCACAGGAATCCCAGGCTACCTTTGTGCAGGTAGCATAACTATGGTCTTGTAACAGGTGGGATTGGTTGTCTGCTAGGGGTTACTCTGTATCACAATGAGGGGGGTGGGAGGGGTGGGAAGGGGTATTACTCTGTATCACAATGCGGGAGTGGGGAGGTTTACCCTACATCACAATTCAGGTTGATACTGGGCCTGAACAAAGTATGAATTCTTGCAAAGAGGAGTTGCTGATGATTATGCAGATTGTATTTGAGCTTAGGACAAATCACACACAAAAGGTCCACCTCTCCAGAGTAGTGGGTACCAAACTGGAGTACCCCCTATAGCCAAGAAATTAAGATAGATCTGTTGTGGGATCTTCATCAGCTAGTTTGACTTTTCCCTAGTTTATGTCCCAAAACCCACCATGGATTAAAAAAAATGCACATATTTTTTTAAAAAGCTATAATTCAGGATGGTTTCCCGGTGAAAAAAAGTTTTATTTATGGGAAAGTAAGGATAATGTGAAGGAAGCCTCACTAATATATGGCTAATATCTAATAATTAATAATATAGCTAATATTCATCTTATAAACTGCTTATCTTATTTGACTCCCACGGCAACACAGTGAGGTAGGTGCCATTATTCCCATTTTGTAGATTAGCAAACTAAGTCTCCAAGAAGCTAAATAATTTATTTTCCCATAGTCAAAGAGCTAGTCACTATCATAGGCAAGATGTGGACTAGTCTCCTGTGGCTTCAGGTCCAGTTGTCTTGCCACTATGCAACACTATTCCTCTGTCTCGTCTAAACATTTAGGGCCTCGATCCAGATTCATTCATGGTGAATAACCATGATCCAGGAATTATACTAGGTGCTGTGGACACAAAGACAAAAATGGGACCATCCCTGACATTCAACACCTGATATTCTACTGAAGAGAAATAACATGTACACACACTTTGTTGTTGTCTAGTTGTTTCTCTGTGACCCCACTTGGGGTTTTCTTGCAAAGATACTGGAGTGGTTTGCCATTTCCTTCTCCAGCTTATTTTACAGATGAGTCAATACAAAATATATGAAAAGTAAATATTGAATAATTTTGAAGGGAGAAGACCCTAACAAGAGTGGTGGGGGTCAGAATCACAAAATTTGAGAATTGGAAGGGACTTCAGTGACCATCTAGTCTAGCATATGTGCGGTCCCACTATAGCAAACTGAACAAGTCATTATCCAGTCTCTGCTTAAAGACCTCTAAGCAGAGGAAATCACCACCCCTCAAGGCAAGCAAATAATATATATACAGAACTTTCCACTTTTGGACAGCTCTGATCCTTAGGAAGGTTTTCCTGAAATCAAACTTCTGTTTGCTTCTTTTCAACTTTCGATCATTGTTCCTGGTTCTGCTCTCTGGGGTAGGAGAAGGAGGGGCCAGTCAGGAAAAGTCTAATCCCTCCTTCACAAGGCAGCCTTCTAATACTTGAAGCCTCTATCCTGCCTTCCCTTGAGTTTTCTCTTCTCTTGGTTAGACATGCTCAGTTCCTTCAATTGATGTTCGTGTGTCATGACCTCAGGATCCTCCACCATCCTGGTTGTCCTCCAGGAAAGGCTTCATGTAAAGGTAGCATTTAGCTGAACCCTAAAAGAAGTCTGAGATTTCAAAATCCCAGGTGTAAGTTAGGAGGGAGTGCATTCCAGGCTTGGAAGATGACCTGTACTAGAGGTGGAGTTGAGGTATCAAATAGGCCAGTTTGGTTGGAAAATAAAGTATATGGGGAAGAGTAATGTGAGATTGTTCTGGAAAGACAGGTAGGAACCAAACTATGAAAAGTTTTAAATGCTCAACAGAGGAGCTTGTATTTTATCCTAGCAGCTATGTGGAATCACTGAAGGCTCTTGAGTAGGGTAGTAGCATGATTGGACTTGTACTTAGGAATATCATTTTGATAGTTATGTGGAAGATGAATTGGAGAGATGAAAGACTGGATCCAGGGACATCGATTAAGAGACCAGCACAATAGTCCAGGTGAGGTAAAGAGAGCCTGATCTCTTTATCTCAATCTATCTGTGTGAACTAGGGTGGTAGCTGTGTGAGGAACAAGAAGGGGATGGATGGAAGGCATGTTGTGGAGGCAGAATTGACAAGACTTGGCAACTGATTGGAAACGGGGAATGAAGGATGGTGAAGGATGATTCCCAAGTTATGAACCCGTGTGACTGGAAAGATGGTGGTATCCTCAACAGAAATAGGGAAGTTAAGAAAAAGGATGGGTTTGGGGAGAGGCAATTATGAATTCTGTTTTAGATATGTTGAGTTTAAGATGTTAATAGGACATCCGGTTGGAGAATGGTAGTTGGAGATGCAGCGATGAAGTTTGGGAGAAGATTAGGGATGGAGAAATAGATCTGGAAATCATCTGCAGAGTCAATTGATCAATCAGCAAACATGTATTAAGTATATACTATGTGCCAGGCACTGTGCTAAGTACTGGGGATATAAAAAAAAGAGGCAAAAGACAGTCTCTGATCTCAAGGAACTCACAATCTAATAATGAAAGAGATAATACACAAATATATACCAACAAACAATATTCAGGGCAAATAGGAAATAATTAACAGAGGGAAGATGCTAGAATTAAGGATTGGGAAAGGCTTCCTGTACAAGGGAGCTGAGACTTGAGGGAAGCTGGGGGCAGAGATGAGGAGGGAGAGCATTCAGGGAGTGAGAGATAGAGACAGGGGTAATTGAACTCTTGGGAACTGATGAGATCACCAAGAAAGTATGTAGACAGAGGAAAGAAGATAGTCCAATAAGGGAGCCTTAAAGGACATCTGTAGTTAGGGGGCAGGACATGGATGATGATCCAGCAAAGGAGACTGAGAAAGGTCAGCTAGACAGGTAGGAAAAGAACGAGGATTAGAGGAAAACCCAGGGGATAGAGAATATCCCAGAATGATCAACCTTGTTACATGCTTCAGAGAGGTCAAGAAGGATGAGATCCAAGAAAAGGCCATTGACTTAGAAATTACGAGACCAACAAGGAAGATAGAGTACTATGACTGGTAAGAATATGAACAACTTCTTAGGTGCTTCTCTCTAGGTCCCATCACAGAAACTCCTATAATTTGCTCTAGGTCTGTGAACTTGGCCCCTGAGCTTCTGTTGTTGCAAGAAGATTAAAATAATTTTTGTTGGACTAGCCCTCACTGATGATTCTGATTTGTTACACCTACACAGCTGAGACACACCTGAATCGACTGAAAGAGCCACCCACTCATTTGTCATGTTGACCCAGCAATCAGGCTGAGGCAGTATGACAAGACTGGTGCGTGGTTCTCCAAGAACTTCTCATTTGGCCATAGGATTGATTTGTGTGCAGACTTGTGATGACTTTTTGGCAACAGTGATCGGGATTATTCACTGGAGGATGGTCTGTCCGCTCACCCATAGCAGCAACTAAGTTCATTTCCTTAGCTCTTGCTGCCAGATTTTGTTGCAGTCAGTTGGATCCCAACATATTAGTCTAATAAGTCATAAGGCTTTGCTTTTGTTCAGGAATGGCATAACATTATTGATTCCTGGCATATACCTTAGGGAACTAGAGTCTCCCCCTCTGCCACTCCTTGTGTTTCCCTAAAACTTTCTTTTAATCAGGTTCCATTCCTACTATGATATTGTTGTTCAGTTGTTAAAGTCATGTCCAACTCTTTGTGACCCCCTTTGGGTTTTTCTTGGCAAATATATAGGAGTGGTTTGCCATTTCCTTTCTCCAGATCATTTTTTTTACAGATGAGGGAACTGAGGCAAACAGGGGTAAGTGACTTGTCCAGGGTCACACAGCTAGTAAGCATTTGAGGCCAGATTAGACCTCATGAAGAACTCTTTCTAACTTCAGCTCTGGCACTCTACCTCTGCGCCACCTAGCTGCGATGCTTACCTAACATGTGACTTATCTGATTGTGGTCCCCCTGCCTCTTCCCAACTCCTCCATCTATCTGTGCCATAATGGATGCCTATGCACTGATGATGGCAGGATAATGTTGGAGATCCAGGGTCATAATAATTAGATGACTATCCCCTTTGGAAGGCTTTGAAGCGATAATCCCTTTAATTGAAAAGGCAACACCTGATTGGTGCAATTCTTAAATTAGATGACTCACCAAAATAAAAGAGGCCATCTCTTACCTCACTCAGTCTCTGCCTTGGCCTTCATCAGCAATCCTGTTTTCCCCTATTGAATAAATTATCTCATGTTGCTCATATGTAACTAGCATCATAAACCTTTAAGCTCGATTTAAATGTTAGTTATTATTGTTATGACTACTGTTGTTATAGTCATCTTGCTTCTGTCTGATGAAGTCCGAGCTGTTGCCCGTACTCCTGACATTCCGTAACACATTTTTTATATTCTTCGAATTTTGGCTACAGTACCATGTAAGTCTACATTAAGAATCTGATGACTTGAGATTTGCTTGAAGAGGTGGTGTGGGTGGCCCACTGTGGAGAAAGGAAGTGCATTAAGTGCGAAAGAAAGTTTGGGAGGATCTAAAAGAGAAACAATAGCATAATCAAAGAGTTTAACATTTGTAACTAGATTGTAATTCCTGGTGTAGCGACTGTCTCACATCACAACATTTGACAATTATTAAGCACCTACTGTGTATGCAGTAGTCTGCTAGATTCTGGAGGAGATACAAAGTTCAGATAAAACATGCCTTTACTCTCATGGAGCTTATGCTTTAAAGCACAATTGCTTTAGAAGTTTATTAGAGAGGTGAAAAATAAAACGTTGCGTAAGATATGAAGGGTATTGTCAACCAGAAGTATCAAGAATGTCTTCTTGGAGGAGGTGGCATTTGAGTCGAACTGAAAAGGCTGGATAGAAATTTGTCAGGTAAAGGAGAGGTAAGACATCTCACACATAGCAAAGGCCGGGAGATGGGAAAGCAAAGAGTATACTCATGGGGTAGAGAATAGGGGAAGGGCAGTTAGGTGACACAGTGGTTAGAGTGCTGAGCCTGAAGTCAAGAAGACCCAAGTTCAGATCTGGACTCAGACATTTATTAGCTATGTGACCCTGGGCAAATCACATAACCTTTTTTGCCTCAGTTTCCTCAAATATAAAATTAGCTAGAGAACGAAATGGCAAACCACTTCAGTATCTTTGCCAAGAAAACCCCAAATGGAGTCACAAAGAGTTGAACAAAACTGAAAAATGACCAAACAACAACAGTGCCAATATAGAGAATATTAGAAGTATGTGGAAAATGTTAACCAGAGATGAGCTGGAGATACTGACGGATAGTAGGGGATATTGAAATTGGAGAGAGGCTAAATACTAGAATAAATTACTGGTAGAGTTTGAAGAATGTCTTTCCCACAAACTCCCTCAGCGACAATATATTAAAATGAAAATACAGAGGTTTAGATGTTTTCATTCAAGAATTACATACAAATTTGTGAAATAGTCCACACTTTTTGCCAAGATATACACCACACCACACACGTATATTTACATCTTTCTTTCTCTGTGTGTATACATATATATATATATATACATACATATATATATATATACACACATATATATGTATATATATACACACACACACTCATCAGGAGAAGAGCTACCTGGGTCAAGTGCACTAAACCAGATGGAATGTCAGCTCCTTGAAGGTAGAGAATGAATTTATTTTTGTCTTTCTATCTCCAGAGTTTAGCACAGCTCTGGGTCCATAGTGGTTGTTATTTGTTATTCAGTCATTTTCAGTCATGTCTGATCCTTCATGACCCCATTTAGAATTTTCTTGCCAAAAATACTGGAGTGGTTTGCCATTTCCTTCTCTAGCTCATTTTACGGATGAGGAAACTGAGGCAAAGAGAACTCAATGACTTTCTTAGTTTTCACACAGTAAGAGTATGAGGCTAATTTGAACTTGGAAAGATAAATCTTCCTGACTCCAGGCCTACCACTCCTTCCATTATACCACCTATCTCCCTATGCAGGTATACCTTGGACATATTGTGGGTTCGGTTCCAGACCGCTGCAATTAAGTGAATATTGCAATAAAGTGAGTCACAAGAATTTCTGGTTTCCCAGTGCATATAAAAATTATGTTTACACTATACTGTAGTCTGTTAAGTCTGCAATAGCATTATGTCCAAAAAAGTACTCTAATGCTAAAAAATACTAACCACCATTTGAGCATTCAGTGAGTTGTAATCTTTCTGTTGATGAAAGGTCTTGCCTCAGTGTTGATGGCTGCTGACTGATCAGGGTGGTGGTTGCTGAAGGTTTGGGCGGGTGTGGCAATTTCTTAAAATAAGACAACTATGAAGTTAGGTGTATGGATTGACTCTTCCTTCCATGAAAGATTTCTCTGTAGCAAATGATGCTATTTAATAGCATTTTTATCCACAGTAAAACTTTTTTTCAAAATTGGAGTCAATCCTCTCAAACCCTGCTGCTACTTTACCAACTAAGTTTATATAATATTCTTCAATATTGTTTTATCTCAGGGAATAGGGAGGCCAGAGGAAGACAGGAGAGCTGGTGGATGGAGTAGTCAGAACACATAATATCTATCGATCAAGTTTGCCTTCTTATATGGGTATAATTTATGGTGCCCAAAATTATAATAGTAACATCAAAGATCAATGGTCACAGATCAGCATTACATATATAATAATAATGAAAAAGCTTGAAGTATTGGAAGAATTACTAAAATGTGACAGAGACACAATGTGAGCACATGCTTTTGGAAAAATGGCTCTGATAGACTTGCTCAGTGCAGGGTTGCCACAAACCTTCAACTTGTAAAAAACAAAACAAAACAAGATCTCACCCCACAAAAGACCCTTCAATATCTGTGAAGGGAAATAAAGTGAAGCACAATAAAATGAGGTATGCCTGTACAGGAGTGGAGTTCTCCAACCCACAGGCAAATGCTCTGGCCTAGCAGCCCAGAGGAGGCCTGGGGTTCCCAGGGCATGCTGCACGGTCAAAGATCTAGAGTTGGAGGCCTGTATTGGGGATCAGGATGGGCTCTTAGCACTTGTTCAGCCAAGTGCCCTTGAAGAGTTTGGCCTTTGTTTCCTTTGATTAATTCAGTGTCTTTGATTGAGTCTCACTAGGTGCTAAGCCCCAGGCCCAAACCTCTATCTATTAGGTACTAAGCCTATGTGGGTGTGAATTGGTAACTAAGGTGGGGCTCCAGGTGGGGCCAATGAAGGGAGGTGCTAACACCAGAGCCAATCATAGGAGCCTAAGTTCTGGTCGCTCAGATGATTCAATGATGTCTGAAACTGTATAAAATGGGAGAACAGAGCTATTTGCTTAAGGCTCTCACTCCCGGAGGCACTGGACTCTGGGCAGCCGCTGTAAGGGCCTTCTGGCTGAACCCAGATGTTGATGGTTTTCTTGGTAACTATGAATTGTATTTGGTCTGTTGATGTTTGTAATTTGTTTGTATTTTGCTCTGAAGTTCAGGGTGCTGACTTTTTCCCCTGAACTAAGTGAGTGATATTTGTATGCTGGATTAAATTGAGATGGTTAACCCCTTAACATTGCTTTCCTTAGTAAAGCAGATCAAAAGAACCTGGGCTTGCAGCATTCTGTGAGCTGGTTGTTGTTGGCTTTATACCCCCCACAGCAGCTGCTAGCCAAATTGTTAAAACAAGGCCACGAACTCCAACCCTCCTCATTTTACCAATAAAAAAACAGGCACATGGAGCTGAAGCAACTTACCAAAGTCATACAGACAATACCTGTCAGAGGTGGGATTCACTTACCCTGACCCTAAAGCTAGGGCTCTTTCCATCGTACCATATTGGCTCCCATTGTAGATATATACTAGCTATATAATTGTGGCTAAGTGGTGCATTGGATAGAGTGCCAAGCCTGGAGTTAGAAAGACTCATCTTCCTGAGTTTGAATCCAGCCTCAGAAGCTTACTAGCTGTATGACCCTGGGTGAGGCACTTAACCCTTTTTGCCTCAATTTCCTCATCTGATCTAGAGAAGGAAATGGCAAACCACTCCAGTATCTTTGCCAAGAAAACCCCGAATGGGGTTATAAAGAATTGGATATGACTGAAATGGCTAAACAAAAGCTATATAATTGTTGGCAAGTCATTTAATTTCAGACCTTCAGCATCCTCATTTGCCAGATGGAGGCAATAGTCAATTAGCAAACACCTATTAAATTGCCTCCTACCTGACAGTCACTGTAGTAAGACCTGAGATTACCGAGACAATAACAATATTTTCCCTTTCAGAAGTTACATTTTCAAAAGAACTCAGAATTCAAAGACAGTGCCTTAACCCAGAGGAATGAATCTCTAACAGTGGAGGTTCACTTATTGTGTAAATTGCTAAAGGAGATTTTTTTGGGGGGATAGAGGGCTTTCTTGTTATTCCTCAAGTATTGGTATTCCTTTGGATACATACTCTACCTACAGTTAAGGCCAGCCCTATTCTGAGTGATGGCATATGATCATTTGCTTTCAGAAATATGCTTTGTTCTACCAAGAGCTTAAAAAGGTTCCAAATAGCTAAATCCCTATTACATTCCCCCTTTTCTCAGTAAGTTAAGGAGAGGTGAAGTTAAAAGACTTTCAAAAGAATTTCCTATAGCACAATTCTCCCATTTCTCCATTACTAAAAAAGAAAACAAAATCTTTGTAAAATGTGTGCATAGTCAAGCAACAAAAAAGCTACAAATTTTGTGTCCAGAAATGTGTCTCTTTCTGCTCCCTGAAACCATTATTTCTCTTTTAGTAGGTGGGTACCATGCTCTGTGTTCAGGCCTCTAGCACTGTGACTGGTCATTATCTTAGAGTTCTTAAGTCTTTCAAAGACTTTTTTTACAATCTTGTTGTTTATATAAAAATAGTTATCCTGCTTCTGCTCATTTTACTCTGTATCAGTTCATGCAAGTCTTCCCAGGTTTCTCAGAAACCATGCTTTTCATCATTTCTTACAGCACAATAATAATATTCCATTACCTTCATATACTACAACTTTGTTCAGTTGTTCCTCAATTGATTGCCATTCCCTTGGCTTTCCAGTTTTTTGCTATAGCAAAGAGAGCTGCTATAAATAGTTTTGTGCACATGAGTCCTTTTCTTCTTTCTTTTATCTCTTTGAGACATAGGCCTTGCAATGTTATCACTGAGTCAAAAGATATGCAGTTTGGGGACTTTTGGGGCATAGTTCCAAATTTTCAGAAAAGCTGGACAAATTCACAGCTCTATCAAGTACATCAATGTGCCTGTTTTCTCCACAGCCTCTCTAATAATTATTTTCCTTTTTTGTCATTTTTCCTATCTAAAGAATTTGAGAACCTCAGAATTTTTTGTATTTCCCTTAGTGATTTGGAGCATTTTTTCATATGGTTGTTGATAGCTTGGATTTCTTCTTTGGAAAACTGCCTGATCATAACCTTTGACCATTTATCTATAGGTGAATGACAAAGTCTTTGTCTTATAAATTTGAATCAATTCTTTATGTACCCAAAATCTTAGTTTTAAATTTAAGCTTTATCTTGGAAATCTTTATTGGAGAAACTTTCTACAAATATTCTCCCCATATACCAGCTTCTCTTCTTTTTTAAACTCAATTTCATACATACAAAAACTTTTAAATTTTATATAATTGTAATTCTTCATTTTAATTTCTATGATCTTCTTTATTCCATACTTGATAATGAATTCTTTCCTTATCCATACCTGTTCTTTCTTGCTCCTGTAATTTGCTCATGTTATATCTCAGTCATATATTCATTTGGAACTTACCTTGGTATATGGTGTGAAATGTTGGTCTATACCTAACTCCTTTCAGAAAGCTTTACATTTTTTCCCAACAGTTTTTGTCAAATAGTAAATTCACCAAACAGCTTTGCCTTTAATCTGGAATTCTCTTTAGTCTGCATCTTAGGATATCTAAAGCAAAACTTTTATTCTTTGAGGAGGGATTTTAATTTTTGGAAATAACAAAACCTAATGACAACATTTTTAGTCAAGATAAGAAGAATTCGCTGTTAGGAAACAACTGATTTTGTGTGTTTATTTGTGCATGTGTGTGAATGCATACATGTGTGTGTATGTGTGTGTGTTTGTGTGTTTTAGGGGAAGGGGCTTATAAACAGAATCAGAAGACTATTTCCAAAGAGGAATTCTAAAAATATTTTGACCCATAACATCATTTAGAATATGTATATAGCCTTTCACAGCGACTACTTTGAAAGGCAACATTCTTTTAGATGTATAAGTTCTAATATATTGGTTTTAAAAGTAGTCTGGTTCCTTTATAGTCATGCTTCATATTCATAATATAATAATTTTTCATCTTTCAAAGCATTTTTGCTGGCCTTATTCTTGTTTGGTTCCCATAATAATGTTACGAGATAGATAGTGCAGGCACCATCCCTATTTTACAGAAGAAACAGGGTAAGTGACTTGTTTGAGTCGCTTGTCAGTAGGTGGTGGGATGGGACTAAAACCTGAATCTTTAACCTGTCAAATATCCTTAACTATAGCTCTTGAAAAAAAGATGTGTAGTTTAGTGTGGAGGTGGGAAAGGGATCAGACAACTTCTGAAGGCATTTCTAAATGACCCTGGGCACACATTTGGTTGTCACTGGATTGATTTGCATCCTCTTTGGGTTCTCTCCAATCCCTATCTCAGGGAAATGCTGGGAAAGCAACAAAGCCTTTGAAATGAAAACGTTTAATCTTTTCATTTTTCTCCTCTAAAGTCTCTCCAGATTCAGTTCTCCCCCCTGCAGTGTGGAGCCTAGCACACCTACACTGTCATTTGCTATCTCTTTCAGGGAGCCAAATTGTCCCTCTTAGACGTGATACTCTTATGAATGTCTTCCATTTCCCTTTCTTCCAACAATGAAGCAATGTTTTTTTTTTATCCTTCAGTATATTCAATTTCTTCCTCTTTCACTTCAGCACAGATATTTTTCTCTTTTATTGTTTGTTCCCACGATTATATTTTTAAAATTTGACTTATTGCCTAATGTGTTCTTTCAAATATCATCATATTTCATTTTTGAGACCCCCCCAAATATGCTAGATGACTATATATAGCCTAAAGTGGACTTGTTGCCAATCATTGCTAAGTTAGTCATTTTGTAAGCAGCTGAGGTCATGGGCAACTATACCTGTGTCATCCATTAGTGGCTCCTGTTCATCCAGCCTTTACTCTGGAAACGGAGGAGGGTACTATTTTCATGAACTTTATTTTTATGATACTGATGAAGGGATCTGAGTCACACCAAAAGTTTGCTGACTTGTCCTAATTCACATTTTTTTGACAGCAAGTGTAGTAAGTAGACCAGGCCTGACTCAGGCTAGTCCAGTATCTCAGATTCAAGATTGGAACAAAACACTCATACAACATCTGACAGATTTACTCAACCGTGATAGCAGAAGGATATTCAGAAAAGACCCACAATGATTTAGCTGAGCACAACTGCTGGTGCTGGTCATGCTGGTCAGCAGGTCAGAAGCCTGAGAGAGGAGAAAGACAACTACCTTGGACCTAGCTTTCATTTTTATGGTTTTGGGCAGTTGTTCAGTAATGTCTGACTCAAAGTGACCCCATGGACTTTGTTCATGAGCTTTTCCTGACAAAGATACTGGAATAGTTTGCCATTTCCTTCTCTAGTATGTCCCCATTTTACAGATGAGGAACTAAGGCAAATAGGTGTTAAGTGACTTTTCCATGGTCATAAAACTAGTAAGTGTCTGAGGCTGGATCTGAACTCAGATCTTCCTGACTCCAGGCCTGGTACCCTATCCACTGCACCACCTAGTTGAATTAAAGGTAGCAGGACGCTAAGTAACCAGCCAAGCCTTTAGTCCTCTAAGCCAACTAATCCTCAAGGATGGTTTCAATACCTTTTAAGGAAAAACTAGCCTAACTTTTGGGGCAGTAAGGTGGCACAGTGGGTAGAGTGCTGGGCCAGGAATGAGAAAAGACTCCCCTTCCTGAGTTCAAATCCAGCCTCAGACACTTGCTAGCTGTGTGATCCTGGGCAAGTCACTTAACCCTGTTTGCCTCAGTTCTTCATCTGTAAAATCAGCTGGAGAAGGAAATAGCAAACCACTCCAGTATCTTTGCCAAGAAAAGCTCAAAAGGGGGTCATGAGGAGTCGGGCACAACTGAAAAATGATTAAACAGCAACAACAAAAGCAGGGTCTTGAAATATTCCCCTCACTACAGCAAATAAAAGGAAAGATGGAGCTATTACTCCGTGGATTTGACAGTGTATAGAACCAGTCTATGTACTTCAGCCCCGATAATCTTTCTCCCTCACTCAATAACAAGGTTGCTTTGGCTCATCTGCTTTCCCTAGTTGTTCAAATGATTGCCTCATTGTAGACAGCATTAGTGACTTGGGACAGTCCTTAAAGACTGTATATTTTGAGCTCGTTGTTGTCACTGAACTGGACAGTTTCTCCTATCACCAAAAGATAAAAAACACATGGCAAAGGTACAGTACTTATATCCCTAACCTGGACTATCCATTTTGTAAATTTGCTTTCGATTCTAAAAATCTGCCCATTTGTCTATCTTTGTCTATACATCTATTTAATTCTAAATTGGTAATAGACATTCATTAAATATTGAAATGAATGAAAACAAAGTATGACCTTCAGTTGTGTTTACATGATGCTAAAACTATTGGTTAATTCAGTTTTAAAGCACCAGCCAATTCCTTATAAAAAGAGGCAAGCTGATTTAACTCATGTTGATAAAAAATCATTCATCTATATGTTTTTCTTTTTTAGTAGATATGTTAATGCTGTGTTGACTTGGCCTTAAACAGTATACTAATGTCAATTTTTTAAGGTAATGGTATTTTTCCTTTTGTTATAGTTTGTTCTAAGAAGAGAGGAATATAATGGAAAAATTTTTAAACTAAAATTGGTAACTGATTGTGAAGTCTTGGGCAACATAGAAATGTTCTTTTAAAAGAGAAATCACCATGCTTCAAAATTCTAGTGATAGCCTGACCATAATCCACTGTCCTTTCTTGCCAACTCTAGGGTTTTCTTGGATCTTATCATTGCAAATGTTTGAACAATACCCACTTCTGTTTTTATTTTTTAACCTGAATTACAAATCACCAGTAACTAGAATCAGGTCACTCAAAGGATCTTGCTATCACTTCTAAGCTTTTGAAAAATGCTAAGGCATTTTGGGTGATGTTTTCTACGAGGGTATAAGTGCATTTATGTAAGTGTGTTTTTTTTTCTTCCATTATCCAAATGGAAGCTTCATCGGTCTTTGGGGACTTGGTGGGGATTATTTTAGATTTTTACGGATGTATTATATCAAATGATAAGCATTTTAAAATATAATTTAATATTTTAAAAAACATATCAAGTGTTTCTGTGATTGCACTTGAGAAGTAAGGGTTTTTTTTTGGTGGGGTAGGGGAGGAGCGTGGGTTATCACTAAATTCTATTCACACCTTTTCTAAGTATAGCAGCATATTTTGTAGTAAATGAAAATCCATCAAGGAAATATGGTATTTATCATATTTTTTTCTTGTTTTCTTTTTATCTCAAAATAAGGTTTTGGATTAAATTCTCTGCTTCCTCATTTATCTTAATATGATCCAAATTCATTCCTAATTCCTAATAGCTTTGTAGCAGTGTGTTAGACTATCTGCTTTCTACAATTAAAGTTCAGGAACTCATTAGCAACTTTGGACAAGTCGGTGATGAAAGAACTGTGTCCAGGTGGACACATCCCCCTGTGACTATGCAACTACTACCATTACCTTTTATGGTTAGGGATGTCCTTTGAGTTAAACAAAAAGTCCATCCTTTTGAGGACATAGAACTCAGGCTCTCTGACTCCCAGATTCAGAACTGTCTACATTCAACCTCCCTTGGGGATGTAGTGAGAGAGCCTTTGGAATGAATGGGAACTATCAGAAAATTTCTGAGCTTTTTCAGAGATATTTCCTGAGGAATCAGCTGTATCTCCTTTGTCTTTTTAGATATCATGAAGGTGATGTCCATTTATTCCTGTGGCCCAGGACATGGAGAGGGGCAGAAACTTCCTGCTCTTCTAGGAAGTCACCTGTGGAGATTTTGGACAATCTTGTCTTCTCTTTAGTGATGGAGAAAATAAAAACTCTCCAAACAGGGAAAGGACCTGGTAGTTGTGTCCATCACATCCAGATCTGTGCCACTCATAAGGTCAAAGACATCTTCTAGCCTCTATCCAATGGACAGAGCTCTGCACCTATCTGACCCTGGGTAAGTCACAACTTCTATCTGCCTCAGCTTCCTCATCTGTCAAATGGGGGTAATAATAGCAACTACCTCCTAGGGTTGTTTTGAGGATAAATAAGATATTAGTTGTAAAGGGCTTTGGGAAACTTAAAGAGTTTTATTACTGTTATCATTTTTATTGTTATTATCACTCCCACTCCTAGACAGAATCCTCACCATCCTAAGTGGCCTGCAGTGATTCCTATCATAGTTCGCCAACCATGGTTCAAGGGAAACTGGACAATAAATGACTGCACAGGGGAATCGTGAGTACTATCTCATCTCTATTCATGGCAAAACCAGTTTGGGATGGGGGGGAGGGAAGCCAAGCTGAGAGGCTACAAAATATGTTTGTTTCATGTTGTCAAAATGTGGTCAACAGTTCCCTCCTCCTCCTTCTTCTATATCCGCAGGCCAAAGAAGAATTTAAAGGAACTGTTATTAAAAAAAATTCAATTCAATGTTTACTATTGTACACTGAATAAGTTAGTTGGACCTAGGGTCAGGAAGAGTGTAGGAAAACAGAGGAAGCAAGCTCATGGGATTCACTCGTGAAAAGTTTTGTAAGAATCTTTTGAAAAGAGTTTTATCTAGTAAGCAAAAAAAATGAAACCTTTCAAACATCTCTTATGTAAGGTTTAGTAGGTTCAGTGTTTTGTATCAAAGTTCAGAGTTGAATAGAGTTTTATTTAAAATTATTTCATTTGTATAATTCAGGAAAGATGGAGAGGGAGAATTACATTTTTTGCTCTATGATATTTGTTTTTAGTATAAGAATTTTAATGTAAAATATTTACTCACATACCTTTGGCTCCTATATTTCTCCCAATATATGTGCATGTCAACTTGGCCAACAAAGCATCCCTTCAAATATAAACTTATCACATGGTGGGATGTCTTTTGACATTGCAAAAGACAGAGGAGGCAAAAGCATATTCATTGAAAATATGGGGAATTAGTATTAGGTAGGTAACATTTCAGTTTTTGGTTTTATCTTGAAAACATATAATGGTCACTAAACATTGACTTTGGTTCTTGGAGGAATTCTAGAATGTATTATTAAAGGGAAAGGCAGGGTGGCATAGTGAATAGAGAGCTGACTTCAGTCAGAAAGACCTAGTTTTAAGTTTATTCTTTGCTGCATGTTGGGTGCAAATCACGTAACCTATTGGTGTCCTCAGATAACACTTTTTTGACAACGAGTTGTGCAGAACAGATGCCAATCTGTACTGGTAGAGTTTTCTTGGTGGCTATTCCCTACCCTGATGAAATAAATCACAGGCCCAGAGGGGAAAAAATTATGAAAGGGATGCTTTGTGAGCATTTAGAAAAGGCAGTGGTGATCACAGAGCAGAATGGTTCATCAAGGACAGGTCATGCTAGAATAATTTCATTTCCTTTTTTTTATGGTTGTTGCAGGGATTTGCAAACTATGGCCTCTGAAGTTGCCAGTGGCAGATAAGAATGGTTTTTTACATTTTAAAATTAAGTTTTAGGGGGCGGAGCCAAGATGGTGGCTGGAAAGCAGGGACCAGCCTGAGCTCCCTGCCGAGCCCCTCCAAAAACCTATAAAAAATGGCTCTGAACCAATTCTAGAACGGCAGAACCCACAGAACAGCAGAGGGAAGCAGGGCTCCAGCCCAGGACAGCCTGGATGGTCTCTGGGTGAGGTCTATCCCGCGCGGAGCTGGGAGCTGGGAACGGAGTGGAGCAGAGCCCAGCCTGAGCGACTTGGACCATCCAGACCAGAAGCCGGGCAGACGGGGCCCTAGCGCCCTGATTCAGTGAGCTGCGGCAGTTACGAGACTTCTCAACCCACAAACACCAAAGACTGCTGAGAAGGTTAGTGGGAAAAGCTGCGGGAGTGGAAGGAGTTCGTGGTTCGGCTTCCAGCCCCGGGGGCAGCGGAGGTGGGGCAGCTAGGCTGCTGCTGCTTCCGGCTCCAGGCCCACCTGGTGGGAGGAATTAAGTGGCGGATCAGAGCAGGGGTGCAACAGCCTGCTGAAGATCTGAGCCCAGTTCGGGTTGGGGGTCCTTGGTGAAGGAGCAGTGCTGGTGCGGCAGAGCTGGCACCTCCCCCCCAAACGTGGAACATAGAACTCTGTAGTCTACAAGCAGTCATACCCCACTGAAAAACTCAAAGGTCAAGTTAGTTGGCTGGGATTATGGCCAGGCAGCGAAAACGCACCGAGATTCAGTCTCAGACTCTGCATTCTTTCTTTGCTGACAAAGAAGACCAAAACATACAGACAGAAGAAATTAATAAAGTCAAAGAGCCTACAACAGAAACCTCCAAGAAAAACATGAACTGGTCCCAGGCCATAGAAGAGCTCAAAAAGGATTTGGAAAAGCAAGTTAGAGAAGTAGAGGAAAAATTGGGAAGAGAAATGAGAAGGATGCGAGAAAACCATGAAAAACAAGTCAATGACTTGCTAAAGGAGACCCAAAAAAATACTGAAAAATACACTGAAGAAAACAACACCTTAAAAAACAGATTAACTCAAATGGCAAAAGAGCTCCAAAAAGTCAATGAGGAGAAGAATGCCTTGAAAGGCAGAATTAGCCAAATGGAAAAGGAGGTCCAAAAGACCACTGAAGAAAATACTACTTTAAAAATTAGATTGGAGCAAGTGGAAGCTAGTGACTTTATGAGAAACCAGGATATTATAAAACAGAACCAAAGGAATGAAAAAATGGAAGACAATGTGAAATATCTCCTTGGAAAAACCACTGACCTGGAAAATAGATCCAGGAGAGATAATTTAAAAATAATTGGACTACCTGAAAGCCATGATCAAAAAAAGAGCCTAGATATCATCTTTCAAGAAATTATGAAGGAGAACTGCCCTGATATTCTAGACCCACGGGGCAAAATAGAAATTGAAAGAATCCATCGATCGCCTCCTCAAATAGATCCCAAAAAGAAATCTCCTAGGAATATTGTTGCCAAATTCCAGAGCTCCCAGATCAAGGAGAAAATACTGCAAGCAGCCAGAAAGAAACAATTTGAGTAATGTGGAAACCCAATCAGAATAACCCAAGATCTGGCAGCTTCTACATTAAGAGATCGAAGGGCTTGGAATGCGATATTCTGGAGGTCAATGGAGCTAGGATTAAAACCTCGAATCACCTACCCAGCAAAACTGAGTATCATGCTCCAAGGCAAAATATGGATTTTCAATAAAATAGAGGACTTTCAAGCCTTCTCAGTGAAAAGACCAGAACTGAATAGAAAATTTGACTTTCAAACATAAGAATCAAGAGAAGCATGAAAAGGTAATCAAGAAACAGAAATTGCAAGGGACTTACTAAAGTTGAACTGTTTTGTTTACATTCCTACATGGAAAGAGGACATGGATGATTCACGAGACCTCAGTATTAGGGTAGCTGAAGGGAATATGCATATGTATATATATATATATATATATATATATATATATGTTTATGTATATATATATAAGTGAATGTGTATGTATGTATATATCTATGTGTATATATATGTGTGTGACACAGGGTGAGTTGAAGATGAAGGGAAGATATCTAAAAGAAATAAAATGAAATTAAGGGATGAGAGAGCATCATACTGAGAGAGGGAGATAGGGAGAGATAGAATGGGGTGGATTATCTCACATAAAGGTGGCAAGAGGAAGCAGTTCTGTGGGAGGAGGGGAGAGGGCAGGTGAGGGGGGAATGAGTGAACCTTGCGCTCATCAGATTTGGCCTGAGGAG
Source organism: Trichosurus vulpecula (assembly GCF_011100635.1). Lineage (NCBI taxonomy): Eukaryota > Metazoa > Chordata > Mammalia > Diprotodontia > Phalangeridae > Trichosurus > Trichosurus vulpecula. The sequence goes on from NC_050574.1 coordinate 179,234,446, forward strand.
GGAATACCATACATACTCAGTTGTGTATCTTACCCCACAGGAAAGAAGAGGGAGGAAGAAAAAAAAATAAAAGGGGGGGATGATGGAGGGGAGGGCAGATGGGGGTGAAGGTAATCAAAAACAAACACTTTGGAAAGGGGACAGGGTCAAGGGAGAAAATTCAATAAAGGGGGATGGGTTGGGAAGGAGCAAAATGTAGTTAGTCTTTCACAACATGAGTATTATGGAAGGGTTATACATAATGATACACATGTGGCCTAGGTTGAATTGCTCAACTTCTTAGGGAGGGTGGGTGGGAAGGGAAGAGGGGAGAGATTTTGGAACTCAAAGTTTTAAAATCAGATGTTCAAAAACAAACAAAAAAAAGTTTTTGCATGCAATTAAAAAATAAGATACACAGGCAATGGGGCGTAGAAATTTATCTTGCCCTACAAGAAAGGAAGGGAAAAGGAGATGAGAGGGGAGGGGGGTGATAGAGGGGAGGGTTGACTGGGGAACAGGGCAACCAGAATATACGCCATCTTGGAGTGGGGGGGGAGGGTAGAAATGGGGAGAAAATTTGTAATTCAAACTATTGTGAAAATCAATGCTGAAAACTAAATATGTCAAATAAATAAATTTAAATTAAAAGGAGAAAGAGCTTCCCAGGTCTGAGGGGCATGGAGAACCAATAATTAGCAATGGTCCCATCCTTCTCCCACTCTCATGGGACATAGATGACTATTTTCTGAATATGGCTTTTTGTCTCACTAGTCTGGTAATTCTTAAACTGTGAACTTTTTAAAAAATGGATATTTAATAATTACATTTCAATATAATTGAAAAAAAATAAAATTAAGTTTTATTGTATTCTTAGCTCATAGGCCATGCAAAAACAGGAGGACTGCCATATTGGGCCAGATTTGAACCTCTGATGTATATTGCTGACTCCTGGGCCAGATAAAAGCCATAGACCCAGTACACCTATACTTCAAAAAGGTACTTTCCAAACTGTCTTGTGATAGCTCTGTGGGCAACATGTGGGCAAATATGTTAATACAGCTAGATGGATTAGTGGTTAAATGACTGGACCCACAGAGTGAGTAATCGTTAATGAATAGATGTCAACCTAGAGGGATACTTCTAATGAAGTTCCTCAGGAATTTATATGACCTTGACCCTGTGCTATTCAGGAGTTTTTGAAAAGACTTAGTTGACAGGCATAGATAGCATGTTCACCAAATGTGCTAATGACACAATGCTGGAAGGTATATCTAAGACAGTGGATGATGGTCAGGATCTAAAAGGATCTTGAAAGAGTAGACAATTAGGGAGAAATGTAAAGTGCCACACTTGGGTCCCATAGGGGGACTTGTAGTCAGTCAAACAGTTCATATGAAAAATATTGTGGGTTTTAGTGGACTGGAAACTCAACAAGTTAACAATGTAATTTGGTATCCAAAAAAGCTTGCACAATCTTAGTCTGTATTAATAGAAATAGGGTCCAGAATGAGGGGAGTGATGACCTCATTGTATTCTCACTTGGTCAGATGCCACTGTGTTAAATTCTGGGTGCCATATTTTAGGATGGATATTGGGAAACTAGAGTATATGATGCGCTGAATAGAAAGAGAACTGGAAGCTACGACTTAAGAGGATTATTTAAAGAAACTAGGGAAGAGAAGCCTGGAGAAAAATGACTAAGTGGGGATATGTAGCTAATTACAAGTATCTTGAGGACTCCCCTTGTGGAAAGAATTAGATTTGTTCTGTTTGGCCTCAGGGAAATAGGAGCTATGGGCAGAAGTTGCGGTGAGGCAGATTTAGGACAAACTTTCCCATAATTAGGGCTATTCAAAAGTGAAATGGCTTGCCCCAGGAGGTAGATTAGAGATCCATAAGAAGAAAGTGTGTGAACACTTGGAAGGGAAATTGTAGCATGGATTTCAGTGCAGACATGGGCTTGAGATAATCACCTATCAAACCACTTCCAATGTGAATATCTTTGAATCTGTTATACTTTAGCCAGGTAGAATAACTAAGTTTTGAGACAAATCCCCAAAGTCTTTGACATTTAAAAGTTAATGTTTTTATCCATTAAGCTGTTCATTGAGCTCTATAAATCTTTCCTTTAATCAGTCAATCGATTAATAACTTTTTTAAAGTGCCTATTATGTTCTGTGCTAAGTGCTGGGCGTGCAAAAAAGAGGCAAAAGACCTGCCCTCAAGGAGCTGACAATCTAATAGGAGAGACAAGAAACAAATACATAGAAACAAGCTATATACAAGATGAACAGGATATAATTAATAGAGGAAAGGCACTAGAATTAAGAGGGATTGGGAAAGACTTTTTGTAGAAGATGTGAAATGCTCTATGTCTGCAAGAGTCTGCAAGGTAGAGTAAACAGGTTGTTGGACTTTGAGCCAGGAAGAAATGAATTTGAATCCTGCTTCAGCCGCCTACTAGTTGTATGACCACCGGCAAATCCCTTTACCTTTCTAAGCCTCAGTTACCTCATCTATAAAATAGAGATACTACTTATGAGGCTCAAGAGAGAAAGCACTTTGAAAACTTTAAACTATTATATAAATATCAAATTTTTAAGAAAATTTGTGTTGAAGATTGGGCCACCTGTTAAATAAGAGGAAGCTGTTTCAACAGCTCACCCTCATGAAGTACAGTTATCCCTTCCACATTGCCAGGGTTAGGGGCCCAGCAGACCCTTGATCTGGAAAATTTTTGACTCTCCCTTTGTACCGGAGAAGAAGTCTGATTTTTTCTGAGTTTTTTTTTTATGGGGTGTTTACAGTACTATACACATATTTTATGCATTTCTTAGTTTCTAAACTTCTTCTGCGTTGTCTGCTGGACTCTGTGTGTCATCTGAGGCTTCCTCAAAACTCCCCCAAAATTCCCCCCAAATTCCCATGTAATTTCTTATGCCGACCTGCAATACGTCAAAACTGTGATGGGGAAAGTCACGATGTGGAAGGGATAACTGTACATCAACTTTTATAAAACACTTCCCTCACCATAACCCTATGAGGTAGCTAGGGTGAGTGGTTGGTTTTTTTTTTTGGAAGGGGCAAGGCAAGGCAATTGGGGTTAATGACTTGCCCAAGGTCACACAGCTAGTAAGTGTGTCAGGTGTCCGAGGCTGCATTTGAACTCAGGTCTTCCTGACTCCAGGGCCAGTGCTCTACTCACTGCACCACCTAGCTGCCCCAAGGGTGAATACTGTTATCTTCATTTTATGGATGAAAAATTCAAGGTTCTGAAAGTTGAAGTGATTTTTCTCCGGTCACAAAGCAAGTTTCAGAGATGGGATTCAAACTGAACTCCGACTCCAAAACTTTTAACCTGCATCATACTACCTTTGGCATGGAACAGGGAACAAGCAAAGTATAATTTCTGTTTTTGTTTTTAGGGACAAAATTGGTTGAATGATATCTCTCATGGACAAATGGCCACTTTTCACTGTCACTAAATGTTTACCTGAGAATATTGGCATATGGTTAATGCATAAGAAACACTTAGAAAATTTCATTTTGTTATGATAAAATTCTACTTTATGGAATAAAATAACTTTAATGTATCTTATTAATTTGTTTCTCTATAACGTATACATATATTTCATATACGTATACATATATACATATGTTTCATATATGTATACATATATACATATATTTCATATATGTATACACATATACATATATTTCATATGTGTATGCATATATACATATATTTCATATATGTATACATATATACACATACATTATATATTTGCATGTATCACATTAAGCTGGCAAAATGTTTTATTTACAATTTGGTGAAATTCTATAATGTGTCTCACCCTTGTGTGTATGTGGGGAATCTAATGTTCTTTAAGTGAAGATTTTCTGAATTTTGATGATTATTTAATCTATGACAAATACAGCTTGTTACAATGCTCATCCTGGATTTTTTCTATATGATTACCCCAACTTTCTGGAAGGTCATTTCATGTGTAATCATTTGGATCAGTGATATTTTCACTGTGTCTAATGAGGAGATCTACCATTAAGGTAGAAACCAGGCACAGTGAGTTTTTATGCACAGCCTTTCCTCAAGCCTGGTAACTGATGGTGATCTGAGTTGATACCTTGTTAGCAAATGAGAAAAGACCCTTTTTAAGCTTTTATAGGAAATGCTCATATACTTCTATACCTCAGTAAAGATTCTTTTTTTTTCCTTTCTAAAGTTAGAGACAATAGCAAAAATGATCAAGTTTCTGACAGCGTATATTTGTGTATGCATGGGCGCTGGAGGGCAGGTTGTTATTATTTCCAAAGGTGGAGATGACAGTGGGAAATTAGAAGCTGCCAGAGGATTTTCCCAGCAGACATATCTTTCATTCAGGTTATTAGGTCATTGTGGGCTAGACTGCCCGAGCTTTCCCACCAAACAAATGATGCTACGGTAACCAGGGATGAACCACACCCCCCTCCTGCCCCAGCCAATCCTATTTTCATTCGTTAGCAAAGATAAACAACATTTAACTTATTACCTAATTCTAGGCTCTGCATGACAGAGGGCAAGAAGGAGCTAACTCTACTTGGCTTTTTTGCCAGCCTGTCTCAAGCATTCAGCTTGGGTGAGGTATTGCAACATTTTAGGAAGGTCTGGGTGGTCCAAATTTAGTCATGTGTTTCACTTAGCTGTGTGGCTGGACATTGCCAAGAAAGTTATTGAAATTAAATAGTTCCAATTTCTTATGAAAATTAAAATGAGTCTTTATTTGAAACCTTGTGTCCAGTTTAGATTTGATGATAGATACTCTTCCATCATCATCATTATTATATAATTATATATGTATATATGGGCAGCTAGGTGGCATGGTTGATAGAGTGCTGGGCCTAAAGTCAAGAAGAATTGAGATCAAATCTGTCTTCAGATACCTTAGCTGTGTGACCTCAGGGAAGCCACTTAACCCTGTTTGCCTCAGTTTCCTCATCTCCTCAAATGAGCAGGAGGAGAAAAAGGTAAACCACTCTAATATCTCTGCAAAAAAACCAGCCAAACAAACAAACCCAAATGGGGTCACAAAGAGTCAGACATGGCTGGAATGTTTGAATAACAACAAAAATATGTATATGTATAAGTAATTCCTATTCTTCTTGTATTTGTTCAGAAATTGCAATTTGTTTTAATTATTTTGCTGAGATTCACATAGTGACTACAGATTGTGTTCTGTGGGTTTTTTTTTTAAAGAATGATAGGTAAGAACTTGCATGGAAAATGGGAGATTACAAATTACTATGAATACTTCATAAATACACACAATATAGACCCATAATGATATGATTTGCCAATCCAAATGCAATAGCCACCAAGGAATCTTAAGTACTTAAGTACCATCATGTCCTCCTTGTCTAGCTTTACATGGCTTGGAGTTGAGTCCCTTTACCAAACTGGTTACTCTACTTCAGTCACTCTGTAGTTTATCAATATCCTTTCTAAAACGTATTGCCCAGAACCAAACACATATTCTAGATGTGGCCTTATCAGGGGTTCAACACTTTGCTCTAATTCCTCTACAATGTTGGCTATCAGTTGAGAGTTTGCATTTACAAAGTCAACATTGAGATGATTGATATTTTTTTTTAATGCATAACACAGCTGGTAAGAAAAGCTAAGGTTTCTGGGATTCAGAAAGTGTGTCACATCCATTTACCTTCTTAAAAGTGGCAGCATGATGTGTTAGAGTGCTGGGCCTGAAATTAGGAAGACCTAGGTGCGAGTCTAGCCTCCAACATTTTACAAGTGTTGAACGCCAGGTAAAGGGAATTTAAATGGCTTGCTCAAGGTTTCATAGCTTGTAAGTCCTGGGGGCAGGATGCCAACCCAGAGCTCTCCTGGCATGAGGTGCCACTCTCTTCCCCAAGCACCACACTGCTGCTACTAGGAATACTAAGAAAGTAAAGCATTTGACCCTTAATATAATGGGGGTGGGGATGGAGGTGGGGGCTGGCTAAAGAGAGCACAGTCTTCTGGAGCATGTGCTGTGTTCTGTGCCATCAATATAGACACGTGGAGGTCTGGTAAATCTATTTCCTGGCTTATATAGGGGAGGAATTAACTTTTCATTTCAGAGCAATTGCAAATATCTCTCTGATGATTCTCTGTCTCTGTCTCTGTCTCTGTCTCTGTTTCTGTTTCTCTGTCTGTCTCTTCCTCTTTCCTCTTTTTCTCTCTCTCTTCTCTCTTTCTCTCTTCCTCCCACTCTCTCTCCTTCTCTTTCTCCTCTCCTCCTCTTTCTCCTCCCCTCCCCTTCCTTCTCCTCTCTCTCCCTCCCTCTCCCTCTCCTTCCCCCTCTCCCTGTCCCTCCTTCCCTCCCTACTTCCCCCCCACCCTCTCTCTCTGTCTCTCCTCCCCTCCCCTCCCTCTCTCCCTGGTAGTTTTCTGGCAACTGAGGAAGAAATGCTGTAGGCCCCTAGGTAGGAAGAGAAGTAGAAGGATCTGTGTTGCCCAATGCCTTATTTTCACCTCTAATCCCATGTATGGCCACCATGTGGCTCTGAATGCATTGTGCTGGTGTTTCTTCTTCCCTGTTGTGTATATTAATTCTTAATTTGGGGTGAATAAAAGTTTGAGACAGTGAAGAACAGGTGAGCTTTTAAAGATCAGAAGACATGTTGACAAAGTTATATCAATTCTTCCTTACTCAAAAGCCACCAGGAAGACAAGCAATTTTGTCTGAGTCTTTTGTATATACATTTAGTTCTGACATATTAGCCAGTTAAAAGACTTCATTATCACTCAGCGAGACATCAAGAAAGTAACAGGACATCTACCCATGCTCTGAATCTGGGGCAAAGCCCTTTTACTATTGTAACCATGGATTACCAGAAGATTCACCCAACCTACACATGGGCAATACCAGGGAAAGCATAGCTCAAATGCTCCGAAGACTTGGTACTTATTGCCCAGTTATCCTTTTGCACTAAGTAATTGAATCATGGTGATGGAAAGTAACTTCAGTCTAGTTTATTCCTTACCTTTCATGAATTTGGTTCCCAAATCATCCCAGATATCTCAAAAAAGAATCTAATTTTCAGGAGTGCTCAGAATTTAGGGGAAAAGTGGAGAAATTTTAAGGACCAGAAGCTGAAAGCCAATGAAATTCTTATTATAGTCCATGAAATTGCTTTATTGTGTGAAATTGCATTTGATTCTACCCTTTAAGAATCATTGTGGTGACATCATCTTTAATTGCATTCATCCTGGGCTTGAACTTCCCTTTGCATTTCTTCCCATTGATTTAGACATAAATGTGACTTCAATGGGAGCGCAGAGCACAGAGGAGCAGAAATAGAGCAGGAGAATCCAGCCCATTGTATGGTACGTATAATATGAATGATGGAACAGGAACGGCTAAACAATGGGGTATTCACAAGGGAGGCACAGAGCCCTTATTATAGTCCTCTGGTCCTATCCCAGGATCTTGTGAGATCCATAGTTAAGTATTAGCCCCTAGTCTGACACCCAGGAAGGTAAAGTTCCCTAAAGTTAGGGAATTATAGATACTATTTATCCAGGATAATTACAAATAAGATGCCTTATGACAATAACAGAAATATTCTGCATCAGAAGGGTCATGCCTGAATTTGGGGCTAATTAATGTTTTATAAAGCAGATTTCCTTTGAAAAGCCCTTGATAGTTTTTTTTAAAGATTAATTAGTTTACTTATTTTTAGTTTTCAACATTCACTTTTATGAGATTTTGAGTTCAAAATTTCCCCCTTCCCCTCCCCCCTCCCCAAGACAGCATGCAATCTGATATGTTATTCATGTGTAGTCATATTAAGCATATTTCCACATTAGTTGTGTTGTGAAAGAAGAATCAGAATGAAAGGGAAAAACTGCAAGAAAGAAAAAACAAACAAAAAAAGAGAAAACAGTAGGTTTCAATCTACATTCTACATTCTAAGTTCTTTCTCTGGATGTGGATAGCATTTTCCATCATGAGTCTTTTGGAATTGTCTCAGATCATTGAATTGCTGAAAAGAGCTAGGTCTATCAAAGTTGGTCATCATACGATGTTGCTGCTACTATGTATAATGTTCTCCTGGTTCTGCTTACTTCACTCAGCATCAGATCGTGTCTTTCCAGGTTTTTCTGAAATCTACCTGTTCATCATTTCTTATAGAACAATAGTATTCCATTACATTCATATACCACAACTTGTTCAGCCATTCCCCAATTGATGGGCATTCCCTCAATTTCCAATTCCCTCCAATTCCCTCAATTTCCAATCCATCACAAAAAGAGCTGCTGTAAATATTTTTGTTCACGTGAGTCCTTTTCTCTTTTTTATGATCTCTCTGGTATACAGACTTAGAAGTGGTATTATAGGGTCAAAGGGTAAAGTTTTATAGCCCTTTGAGCCCCTGATACTTTTTAAAGCATAAATTATTTAATTCCTTAAGAAGTAAATTTGTCCCCCCCACCACCTGTGTTTTCATCAGTATAGGGAATTCCTGGCAAGGAAACTATCTCTACTGAGGAAGATTTACAACACATAAGATTTTAGGATCCTGGATCTAGAGCTGGAAAGGAATTTGGAGGTCATTTAGTTCAACTCCCTCATTTTACAGATGAGGAAACTGAGAACTAGAGAAGTTAAGTCACTCGCCCTAGGTCACACAAGTAACAGAGAACAGAGCTAGAATCTGAACTCAGGTTCCAAGTACAATTCTCTTTTCAATGCACCATGCTTCTTCCCGTCTGTAATTTATATTCTTATTGAGAAGTATATATTTGATGCAGACATTTAAAAACATATAATAACTTCTATCCAAATTTGGGGTAGTTTTGCAGAGGGACAGCCCTGTACAATAGGCTGCAACAGAAAAATGTGATTGAGCCTGATTGGCTGAGAGAATGATGAATGTGATGTTATATACCTGCATAAGGTACGTACTTTGTTGGGTTTGAGACATTCTTCAGGAAGATTCATGTGTACAGAGGAATTACTGGAAGTAAATGAGAAAGAATCTGCAGAAAATGAAGAGAGGAAAATTTCAGCTCCCTGTAAGGGAAAACTTCCTATCAATTAGAGTAGTTCAAAAACAGACTAGCTTGCCTCAAGGTGGAGCCAAGATGGTGGAGTAAAGATGGCAGAGTAAAGGCAAGGACTTGCCTGAGCTGTCCCCTAAACCTCTCCAAAACCTTTAAAAAATGACTCCAAATAAATTCTAGAGCAGCGGAACTCACAAAAAGACAGAGTGAAACAAGTTTCCAGCCCAAGACAACTTGGAAGGTTGGCAGGAAAGGTCTGTTGCATCAGGGTGAGAGAGGAGCACAGTCTTGCACAGGCCATGCCAGCCCAGACCCCATTACAGCAAACCCTGAGAAGGCCTCAGGGTAACTGAATCTCTGGCAGTAGTGGTGGTTTCCAAACCTCTCAAAGTTGTCCAAAGACAACTTGGAAGTTCAGCAGGAAAGGTCTGTTACACCTGGGTGAAAGTGGAGTGCAGTCCAGCACGGCCCCAGCCCCAGCAAACCAAGAGCAAGTCTGGGGAGTGACTGAATTAGCAGCAGCAGAAGTGGCTGCTTCCAGAGCTCTCAGCCCTCAGATGGTAAGGAGGTCAAACAACTGGTCAGAAGATTATGGAGGCATTTTTGCTAGCACTGAGGCAGACTCTGTTGCTTTGCCCATACTCAGATCCAGGTCGAAGTCCTGGCTAATGTCTCAGGGCTAGGAGGAGCACTAGTACAGCAGAGCTTGTGGCCACAGTGGAGGGGAGACCCTCTTCATGGTTCCAGGGCATAGAAGAGTGCTTATGGTCACTCACAGACCAGAGCACAGGCTAGGAGAACAATAAACACCTCTCCTTAAATCATACCACCCTGGAAGCAGAGCCCTACTTTAACAAAGAGTTAAAGGTCAAGTAGTAGGCTGGGAAAATGAGCAAGCAACAGAAAAAAAAATTGACTGTAGGAAGTTACTATGGTGAAAAGGAAGATTAAAAAACACACTCAGAAGAAATCCAAAGCCTCTAAGAAAAATACGAATTGCTTTCAGGCCATGGAAGAGCTCAAAAAGGATTTGGAAAATCAAGTAGGAGAAGTAGAGGAAAATTTTGGGAAGAGAAATGAGTGATACAAGAAAATCATGACAAACGAGTCAACAGCTTGGTAAAGAAGACACACAAAAAATACTGAAGAAAACAACACCTTAAAGAACAGACTAGACCAAATGGTAAAAGAACTCCAAAAAGCCAATGAGGAGAAAAACGCCTTAAAAAGCCAAATTGGCCAAATGTTAAAGAAGTCCAAAAGATCACTGAAGAAAATAATTCCTTAAAAATTAGAATGAAACAAATGGAAGCTAATGACTTTATGAAAAATCAAGAAATAGTAAAACAAAACCAAAAGAATGAAAAAAATAGAAGGCAATGTGAAATATCTCATTGGAAAAACAACTGACCTGGAAAAGAGATCCAGGAAAGAAAATGTAAAAATTATTGGACTATCTGAAAGTCATGATCAAAAAAAGGGCCTAGACATCGTCTTTCAGAAATTATCAAGGAAAACTGCCCTGATATTCTAGAACCAGAGGGTAAAATAGACATTGAAAGAATCCCCTCATCACCTACTGAAAGAGATCCCAAAGTGAAAACTCCCAGGAATATTACAGCCAAATTCCAGAATTCCCAGGCCAAGGAGAAAATGTTGGAAGCAGCCAGAAAGAAACAATTCATGTATTGTGGAGCCACAGTCAGGATAACACAAGATTTAGCAGCTTCTACTTTAAAGGATCAGAGCACTTGGAATATGATATTACAGAGTGCAAAGGAGCTAAGATTACAACCAAGAATCACCTACCCAGCAAAACTGAGAATAATCCTTCAGGGCAAAAAATAGACATTCAATGAGATAGAGGACTTTCAAACATTTTTGATGAAAAGACCAGAACTTAATAGAAAGTTTTTCTGTCAAATACAAGACTCAAGAGAAGCATAACTATGTCAACAGGTAAGGGAAATCATAAGGGACTTAATAAGGTTAAAATGTTTACATTCTTGCATAGGAAGATGATATTTGTAATTCATAAGACCTTTCTCATTTTTAGGGTAATTAGAAGGAGTATATATAAACAGAGGGCACAGGTGTGTTTAATATTAAGGGATGTTATCTAAAAAATAAAATTAAAGGGTGAGAGAGGAATGTTTTAGGAGAAACAGAAAAGGAGAGGTAGAATGGGATAAATTATCTCACATAAAAGAGGCAAGAAAAAGCTTTTACAGTGGAGAGGAAGAGGGGGGAGGTGAGTGAACCTTACTCATGAGAATTGGCTCAAAGAGGGAATAATATACACACTAAATTGAGTATAGAAATCTATCTTACCATACAGAAAAGTAGGAGGGGAAGGGCTAAGGGGGGGCATAATAGAAGGGAGGGCATATTGGGGGAGGGGGTAATCAGAAGCAAAATACTTTTGAGGAGGGACAGGGTGAAAGGAGAGAGAGACTAGAATAAAAGAAGGAGAGGGGAAATAGAATGGAGGGAAATGCAGTTAGCAACAGTAACTGGGGAAAAACTTTTGAAGCAAATTTCTCTGATGAAGGCCTCATTTCTCAAACATATAGAGAACTAAGTCAGATTTATAAAAATAAGAGCCATTCTCCAAACGATAAATGATCAAAAGATATGATGAGTTTTCAGATGAAGTAATCAAAGCTATCTACAGCTATATGAAAAAATACTCTAATTCACTACTGATTAGAGAAATGAAAATTAAAAGATTCTGAGGTTCTACCTCACACCTATTAGATTGACTAATAGGACAGAAAAGGTAAGTGGCAAATGTTGGAGGGAATGTGGGAAAAATAAGACATCAATGCACTGTTGGTGGAGTTGTGAACTGATTCAACCATTCTGTAGAGCAATCTGGAATAATATCCAAACCCATGTATACCCTTTGACCTAACAATATCACTACTAGGTTTGTATCCCAAAAGACATAAGAAACAAAAAGGAAAAGGATCTATGTGGGCAAAAATATTTATAGTAGCTCTTTTCTGGGGGCAAAGAATTAGAAATTGAGGGGATGCCTGTCATTTGGGGAATGGCTGAATAAGTTGTGGTATGTGATTATGATGGAATACTATAGTGTTATAAGGAATGACGAGTTAGATGCTCTCAGAAAAACCTGGAAAGACTTGCATGGGATGATGCAAAGCGAAATGTACTGTGTTCAAAGTAATAGTAATATTGTAAGATGACCAGCTGTGAATGCCTTAGCTATTCTCAGCGATACAATGATCCAAAACAACCCTAAAGGACTTATGAAAAATGCTATCCATCTCCAGAGAAAGAACTCATGAATACAGACTGAAGCATACCTTTTTTTAAACTTTATTTTTCTTGAGGTTTTTTTGGTCTATATTTTCTTTCACAATATGACTATTATGGATATATTTTGTGTGACTGCACATGAATAACCTATATAGAATTACCTGCCTTCTCAATGGGGGTGGGGTGGGGAGAGTGGAAGGGAGAGAATTTGGAACTCAAAGTTTTGAAAACAAATGTTAAACATTGTTTTTACATGTAAGTAGGGGAAATAAAAATAATAAAAAAGAAAAAAACACTATGACTTTTGAAACACTATACTGGGGGAAGGAGGATGATTACAAAAGGCATAAAATCACTGTATTTGTATCTCAGCACTTAACGTAATGCCTGGCACATGGTGAGGTCTTAATAAATGCTTTTTGCTTGCCTTCCTGCTTAGGGTAGATAGGGATAAAAATAGATGACGAAGAAAATATAGAACTAAAGGATAGAACAAAAATAGAATACCAGACTCCTCCCAATTTCTTCCTTTATAGAGGGCAGAAACTGTCTTTTAGACTCACTCCATTTTGTATCTGCTGTCCTGCCTGTTTTTTTCAAATCCATAGAACAAGATGCTCCTATGCCAGGTACCTCTTGGTCCTCTCTCACCCCCCTCTACCTTTCTTCCTCCTTTTTGTAAGTTGTCTCTCTCCATTAGATTGTAAGCTACTTGAGGGCAGGGACTATCTTTTTATTAATTGGATCCCCGGGGCTTAGCATGGTGCTTGGCACATAGTAGGTGCTTAATAAATGTTTATTAGATTGGAAACTCAAGATAAATAGTTAGTAAGTGAGTATTTAGTTTCTCCCAGAGAGTCTCTAGGTCTGGACTGCCTTTCAGGGTCCTTAAAGAAATGGCAGATGTGATTGTTAAGCCACTGTATGTGATCTTTGAAAGATCTAGAAAATAAGAGAGATGCTGCAGGACTGAGAACACTGGATGCTGAGGATGCTGAGAAGAGCAAATGTTCTGATTTTTGTTGTTGTGGTTGTGGTTTTTTAACATTTATTTTTATTTTGAATTCCAAATTCTCTCCTTCCCTCTACCTCTCCCCCATCCATTAAGAAGGCAAGCAATATGATACCCATTATACACATGAAATCATGCAAAATATATTTCCATGTTAGTCATGTTGCAGAAAAACTCCCCAAATCAGGAAAAATAAGGTGAAAAAATATGTTTCAGTCTGCACTCAGAGGTCGTTAATTCTTTTTCTGGAGGTATATAGAATTTTTCATCATGAGCCCTTCAGAATTATCATGGGTCATTGTATCTATCAGAATAGCTAAGTCTTTCACAGCTTATCATCACACAGTATTGCTGTTACTGTGTACAATGTTCTCCTGGTTCTGCTCACTTTACTTTGCAACAGTTAATATGTCTTCCCAAGTTTCCTTAGTCATTTCTTACAGCACAATAGTATTCCACTATAATCATATAACACAATTTGTTCAGCCACTCCTTAATTGATAAATGTCCTGATTTTCAAAAAAGGGAAGAGAGTAGAGTATGTAAGCTCTATAAACTGATGAGCTTGACTATGATTCCTGGCAACATTCTGGAACATCATATTAAAGGAATGGCAAGTGAACAAAAGTAGTGATCACAAAGAGCCAGCATGGCTTTATCAAGAATAGGTCTTACTAGATCAACCTCATTCCTTTGTTGACAGGGTGACTAGACTGGTAGAACAAGAGAATGTTTTAGAGATATAGTTTGCCTAGATTCCAACAAAATCTCTCATGCTATCTTTGTGGACAAGATATAGAAACATGGACTTGATGATTATACAGTGAGGTGGACTCAGAATTGTATGAATGGCTAAGATCCAAGAGTAGTTATTAATCTATTTAATGTCAACATAGAGGAAATTCACTAATGGAGATTTCCAGGTATCTGATATATCCTTGGCTCTGTGGTGTTTAACATTTTTATCAGTGACTCCAAGGAAGGAACTTCTCATGTTTTCAGTTGATATAAGCCTGGGGTGGAGCCATAATACATTGGAAGGATACAAAAATATCTCAAAAGGCTAGAATGATGGATAGAATCTAATAAGATTTAGCTTAGTAGGGACAAATGTAGAGTCTTATACTTAGGTTTAAAAAATCAAATAGATGATGGGGAAGCTTTGGCTAGGTAGAGAAAAATATCTTAGTGGAAGAAGAGTTCTTTAAAATCTATAGTTGGGGGGCAGCTACATGGCCCAGTGGATAGAGTACCAGCCCTGGGGTCAGGAGAACTTGAGTATGACTCAGCCTCAGACACTTACTAGCTGTGTGATCCCAGGCAAGTCCCTTAACCTCCATTGCCTCCCAAGATAAAGCAAAATGAAATCTATAGTTGGGGTAGAATTCATAATCAAACAAAGAAAATAGGAGATCATTAAAAATAGACAATTTTGATTCTATAAAATTACAAAAGTTCTTGTATGAACAAAATCAATTCAGGTAGAATAAGATGAGGAACTCTTAGGCAGTAAAAAATGTGGCAAGCATCTCTCATCAATGTCTGATATCCAAGATATATAGAAAATTGATGTTAATATGTATGGCTAAGTGCTATTCCCCGAAAGAGCAACAAAGGATATGAAGAAAGGAGTCAAATTATCAATAACCAAATGAAAAAATGCTTCAAATCTGAGTGATACCACAAGCAAACTAGGGGAGCATCTGTGAATCTGTGGATAAAGGAAGAACTTATGACCAAACAAGAGATAGAGAGCATTATGGTATATAAAATGAGTAATTTTGATTACAAACAACAAAACTCAATACAGCTAATATTAGAAGGAAAGCAGAAAATAGGGGGAAAAATCTTACAGTTTCTCTGATAAATGCCTCATTTCTCAAATGTATGGAGAATGGAGTCAAATTTATGAAGTCCTTTCCCAATGGATAAATGGACAAATGATATGAACAGGCAATTTTCAGATGAAGAAATCAAAGCTATCTATAGTCATATGAAAAAATGCTCTAAATCACTAATGCACATTAAAACAACATTGAAGTACCATCTCACACCCATAAGATTGGCTAATATGACAGAAAAGGAAAATGCAAATGTTGGAGGGATGTGGGAAAACTGGGACATTAATGCATTGTTGTTGGAGTTGCGAACTGATCTGACCATTCAGCAGAGCAATTTGGAACTATGCCCAAAAGACTATAAAACTGTGCGTACTCTTTGACCCAGCAATAGCACTACTACTACTAATGACATTTAAGAAAAAAGGAAAAGGATCTATACGTACAAAAGTATTTATAGCTGATCTTTTTGTGGTGACAAAGATTGGAAATTGAGGAGATGCTCATCAATTAGGGAATGGTTGAATAAGTTATGGTGTATGATTGTGATGGAATACTATTGTGCTATAAGAAATGACAAGCGGGATGCTTTCAGAAAAATTAGGAAAGGCTTATATGAAATGATGCAAAGTGAAGTGGGTAGAACCAGGAGGACATTGTACATGGTAATAGCAATATTGCATGACAATCACCTGTGAATGACTTAGCTATTCTCAGCAATACACCGATTCAAGACAATTATGAAGGACTAATGATGAAAAATGCTGTCCACCTCCAGAGAAAGAACTGATGGAGTCTGAATGCAGATCAAAGCATACTTATTTTAACTTTCTTTCTCCCTCCCTCCCTTCCTCCTTCCTTCTTCCTTCCTTCCTTCCTTCCTTTCTTTCTTTCTTTCTTTCTTTCTTTCTTTCTTTCTTTCTTTCTTTCTTTCTGTCTGTCTTTCTTTCTTTCTTTCTTTCTTTCTTCCTTCCTTCCTTCTTTCTCTCTCTCTCTTTCTTTCTCTCTTCTCTTTCTTTCTCTCTTCCTTCCTTCCTTTCCTTCTTTCTCTCTCTCTTTCTTTCTCTCTCTCCCTCCCTCCCTTCCTTCCTTCCTTCCTTCCTTCCTTCCTTCCTTCCTTCCTTCCTTCCTTTCTTTTTCTGTCTTTCTTTCTTTCTCTCTCTCTCTCTTTCTTTCTCTTCCTTTCTTTCTCTCTCTCTCTTTCTTTCTTTCTTTCTTTCTTTCTTTCTTTCTTTCTTTCTTTCTTTCTCTCTCTCTCTCTCCCTTCCTTCCTTCCTTCCTTCCTTCCTTCCTTCCTTCCTTCCTTTCTTTCTTTCTTTCTTTCTTTCTTTCTCTCTCTCTCTTTCTTTCTTTCTTTCTCTCTCTTTCTTCCTTCCTTCCTTTCTTCCTCAACATGACTAATATGGAAATATGTTTTGCATGACTGCACATGTATAACTTATGCCAAATTGCTTTCCTTTTCAATGAGGGGGGAGGGGAGCGAGGGAGAGAATTTGCAACTCAAAATGAAAGTTCAAAATTTTTATGTGTAATTGGAAAAAAATAAAATATTTAAGAGTCCAAAATGCTTCAAATTACAAATAAATACATCATGTAATACTTACACTTATTATAAATTATAGAAAAATTCAAATGAAAACAAATCAGAGGTTTCATCTCACATTCATGTAATTGACAGAGATGATAAAAGAATGAAATAATTAATATTGGGAGACTGTGGGAAGATTTTGTCATTGTTCAGTTATTCAGTTGTCTACAACTTTATGTGATGGCATAGACTTTTGTCCATGGAGTTTTCTTGGAAAAGACACTGGTTTCCCATTTCCTTCTCTAGTATGTCCTCATTTTACAGACGAGGAACTAAGGCAAACAGGGGTCAAGTGACTTGCCCAGGGTGGCATAGCTAGTGAGTATCTAAGGCCAAATTTGAACTCAGATCTTCCTGACTCCAAGCCCATGTCTCTGTCCACTGTACTACCTAATTGCCCTGTGGGAAGAAAGTTCACCTCAATTAGGCCAACCATTCTGGAAATCAATTTGGAATTATGGGAGAAAGTACATTAAATTCTTTATACCCTTTGACCTACTTAGTAATCCCACAACTGTGTGCTTACCCCAAGAAGCCAAAGACAAAAAGAAGGATCTCACATATGCCAGAATACAAGAAACAGTACTTTCTCGTGGCAGCAAAAATATGGAAACAAAATGAATGCCTACTGATTGGGGAGTGGTTAAACAAATTGTGGTATATTAGTGTTATGGAATATTAATAATTTATGAGGACTCCAGGGAAAAAGAGAAAGACCTGTTTTAACTAATGTGATGTTCTCACCCTGGAAGATCCCTTATTCCCCTTTGGCATTCTCTTCCCATTGGTGAGTTCCTTTCGGAACTTCCATTTTGAGGAAGTATCCAGGCCAACCTGTGTTGGTAAACAAAACGGGCTCTTAGCACTCAGTTCAACCAAGTGCCCTTGAAGAGTCTGGCGTTTGTTTCCTTGATTAGATTTGGGAGTCCTTGATGATCTCCTTGCCTCAGGCGAGGGCCTAGTTTACACATGAGTTTGAATGACATGTTTGGGACATCAGAGTATTTTAGACCACGTGGGTTTAAGTTGCCTCTTTGTGCCAATTCTAGGTCATGTGGGTGAGTCACATGTGTGACTCACCCTTGACCCTGAAAAAGATATAAAACCAGGGGTTGGCTTTCTCTTTTTTGGAGCTCATACCCATAGCCATGGTGGCGTGTGTGACTCTGGGCCAGCCCTTGTTATGAGCTCTCGGGCCTAGATGTTGGTAACTATGAATTGTATTGGGTCTGTCTGTCGATGTTTGTAATTTGTTTGTATTTTCTCTGAAGTTCAGGGTGCTGGCTTTTCTCCCTGACCTAAGTGAATAGTATTTGTATGCTGAATTAAAGTAAATTTGTCAACCCTTGAGTGTTGCTTTCCTTAGTAAAGCAGATCAAAAGAACCTGGGCTTTGGCAGCACACTTGTTGTTGGGCTTGTGTTGGTCTTTCACCCCCACAACAGCTGCTACCCAGATTGTTAAAACACAGCCTTGTACACTTCTTCCCTCTTCCCCCAGCTTTGCTCCTGACTCTCCTTACTTCTCTACCATATTTCTAAACAGGTTTTCTCCTTCTCCTCTACCTCCCTTCCCCCCTTTGCCTGCTTTTTCAGTTCCCTGTTATGTGTTATCTTCCCCCAATAGAATGTAATAACTTTGAGGGCAAAAATTGTTTTTCCTTTTCCTCACATTTGTATTCCCAGTTTTTAGCACGAGACCTAGAACATAATAAGTACTTAATGAATGCCTTTTCACTTGAACTAACTGATGTGGAACAAAAAAGTTGAGCTAGAACAATATGAATATTAACTATGTAATGAAAATGAATATAATACTAGTAAGCAGCTGAACTCAGATCAAATGGATTAATTAATCTTGGTCCCAGAGAATAGATATTATCAGATCCCTTCCCCTCAGTAGAGAGGTAGAGGATGACAATGTGGAATGCTGTATATGGTCAACATGGAATGCTGTATAATACCATTTTGGGCTTAGTTCCAAATTATTTTCTGGAATTGGACTAGTTCACAGCTTTACCAACAGTGCATTAGTCTGTCTATTTTCCCACATATCCTTAGTCATTTTTCTTTTCTGTTGTCTTAGTCAATCTGATGGGTGTGAAGTGGTACTTGAGGGTTGTTTTACTTTGCATTTTTCTAATTATTAGTGATTTAGAGCATTTTTTCATATGACTCTTGATAGTTTTTATTTCTTCATCTGAAAATTGCCTATTCATTTCCCTTGGCCATTTATCATTCAAGGAATGGCTCTTATTCTAATAAATTTGGCTCAGTTCTGTATATATTTGAGAAATAAGATCTTTTTCAAAGAAACTTTCTGCAAAGATTCCCCCTGGCCCAGTTTCCTGCTTTTCTTCTCATTTTAGTTGCATTGGTTTTGTTTGCACAAAATCTTTTTTATTTTACATAATCAAAATTCTCCACTTTACCTCCTGTGAACCTCTCTGTCTCTCTTATTTGATCAGGAACTCTTTCCTTATCCATAGATTACAGATAATCTCCAATAATTTGCTTATGAAATGATTCTTTATGTCTGAATCATGTACTCATCTTGAACTTATCTTGTTATATGATGTGAAATATTGATCTATTCTCAGTTTTTGCCAGAACACATTCCAGTTTTCTGATCAGTTTTTATCAAAATAGTGAGTTCTTGTTCAGTGAGCTGGGATCTTTGGGTTTATCAAATATTAGGTAACTATGTTCATTTCCTTCTGTAGATTGTGTACCTAATCTGTTTCATTGGTCCACCACTTTATTTCTTAGTAGTACCAAACTGTTTCGATAATTACTGTCTTGTAATATAGTTTGAGATCTGGTATTACTAGGTCCTCTTCTTTCCTATTTTCTTTTCATTGATTCCCTTGATATTCTTGACCTTTTGTTCCTTCAAACGAATTTTGTTATTTTTTTCTAGCTCTAAAAAGTAATTGTTCAGTAGTTTTACTGGTATGTCATTGAATAAGCAGATTAATTTAGGTAGTTTTGTCATTTTTAGTATATTGACTGCCTACCCATGAGCAATCAATATTTTTCCAATTACTTTGATCTATATTTATGTGAAGAATATTTTCTAATTGTGTTCATATAGTTCCTGTGCTTAACTTGGCAGATAGATTCCCAAGTATTAACATTGTCTGCAGTTGCTTTAAATGGAATTTCTCTATCTCTTCCTGCTGAGTTTTGTTAGTAACATATAGACATGCTGATGATGTGTATTTTATTTTATATCCTGCAACTCTGCTGAAGTTGTTAATTGTTTCAACTAGTTTTTTAGTTGACTTTCTAGGGTTCTGTAAGTAAACCATCATATCATCTACAAAAAATGATAATTTTTTTCCTCATTGCCTATCCTTATTCTTTTGATTTCTTTTTCTAAAATTTTTTTTAAAAGAATAATATCTGAAGGGATTCTAGTGGATGGCAAACTTTATCTGACTCAATCCTGTTATATTATTCACAAAAGTTAATGAGATCCTAGAATGAATTAAGACAAGCCTAGTGTCCAGACAAAATTTGAGAACTGGAAAGGACCTCAGAGATGATCTACTTCAATCCATACAATGATGGGACCTTCATGTTCTCACCTATTCACACTATCTGGAATACTGTGTTTAGTTCTTGGAGCCACATTTTAGGGAACAGAAATAGGAAAGCATCCAAAAGAGGGCAACCAGATAGGTGAAGGATTTTGGAAGTGTGCAATACAAGGTTTGATTCAATGCACTAGGAATGTTTAGCCTCAAGAAGACGAGATTGAGTGGGGACATGATAACTGTCTTCAAGTATTTGCAAGGCTATCCTGTAGAATAAGAATTAAAGTTGTTGTGGAACAATGGATAGAGATTGCAGGAGCCACATCTCTCCAAGTTATATGAGTGTCTGGCGCTCTTTCCAAGGTCGGACACTGAGTTCAGTATTTCTTTGTGTATAAGCAGTTGCTGTAGAGATTTTTTGGTTCTAACGTTAAAGTTTTTGGGGTGATTTTGTAAAATGGGTGATAAAAAGAATCAGAAGATTGAATCAGAACACAGAGTGTTTAATCTGGAGTGGACAAATAGATACTTGTTTACTTACATGAGAGACAAAATATTGTGCCCTGTTTGTCGAGAAGTAATAGCCATTCAGAAGGAATACAATCTTTGTCACAATTTCAAATCAAAATATCTTGACTTAAGGAAATTGGATACCAATTTAAAACAAATTAAAGCATGGAAATTGTTGAAAAATCTCAGTGGGTAGCAATGGTTTTTCAAGAAAGTAAACTCAGAAAATGAGGTGGCTACTAATGTTAGTTTTCAGATTTCTAAAGAAATCGATTTAAAACATGATTCCAGAGTATGATAAACTGATTGCTGACAAGAAATGTAATTATGTTCCATTAACTAAATCTAAACAGTGAGAAAATATGAAAAATTTATTAAAACTTGTACCACTTAGCAAAACAATTCTTTGTAACATTAATGTGATTTCATGATAAATAAAATTCTTAAGTAATAAGTGTAATTAATTGATACTAATTAAAATTTGCTTTTAAAAATATGGTTTATTTGCAAAATAGTTTAATCATTAATTATACCTTTACTTGGAAAGTGAGCTGCTAAAAACCTGTCTGCAGCCCAAAGAAGTTTATCCTATTTTAATTTTGGCCCCTACTTTGGCCAAGTTGTTTAGGTCTGTCTTAGATCATTGTCTTCTTGATCACAATAGTTAAGTCTTTCAGGATCGTTTTTACAATATTGCTGTTATTGTGTATAATGTTCTCCTGGTTTTGTTCACTTTACTTTGTGTAATTTCATATGATTTCCCAGGTTTTTCTGAAACCATTCTGCTCATCATTTCTTATTGCACAATAGATTCCATCACAATCATATGCCATAACTTGTTCATCCATTCCCCAATGATGGGCATCCCCTCAATTTCTAATTCTTTGCCATCACAAAAAAAGCTGCTATAAATATTTTTTGTGCAAATAGATCTTTTCCCCTTTTCTTTGATCTCTTTAGGATACAGACCTACTGGTGGTATTGCAGGGTGAAAGGATATGCACAGTTCTATAGCCCTTTGGGCATAGTTCCAAATTGCTTTCCAGAATGCCTAGACTAATTCACAACTCTACCAACAATTCATCAGTTTTTTTTCATATCTCCTCCAGCATTCATCCTTTTTTCTTTTTTTGTCATGTTAGCAAATCTAATAGGTGTGAGGTAGTACCTCAGAGTTGTTTTAATTTGAGTTTCTCTAAACAGTAGTGATTTAGAGCATTTTTTCCCCTGTGGTTATTGATAGCTTTGATTTCTTCTGAAAACTGCCTGTTCATATCCTTTGACTATTTACCATCTGGGGAATGGCTCTTATTTTTATAAGTTTGGCTCAGTTCCCTGTATATTTGGGAAGCCTTTATTGGGGACACTTGCTATAAAAATTATTTCAGAGTCTTCTGTTTTCTTTCTAATTCTGGCTTTATTAGTTTTGTTTTGCAACAGCTTTTTAACTTCATGTAATTGAAATTATTTATTTTACTTTCTGTGATCCTTTCTATCTCTTGTTTGGTCATAAACTCTTTTTTCCCATGCTCTCCTAATTTACTTGTGATATCACCTTTTACGTCTAAATCATGTACACATTTTGACCTTATCTTGGTATACAGTGTGAGATGTTGGTTTATACCTAGTTTCTGCCAAACTCCTTTCTGGTTTTCCTAGCAATTTTTGTCAAATAGTGAATTCTTGTTCCAAAAGCTTGGGTTTATCAAACAGTAGAGTACATTTATTACTGTACATTGTGTACCTAATATATTCCCACTTATCACCACTGTATTTTTTAGCCAGTACAAGATTGTTTTAATGACTGCAGTTTTGTAATCTAGTTTGTAATTGGGTACTGCTAGAATGCCTTCCTTCACTTTTTTTTCACTGATTCCCTTGATATTAGTGACCTTTTTGTTCTTCCAGATGAATTTTTGTTATTATTTTTTTCTAGTCCTATAAAATAATTCTTTGGTAGTTTGATTGGTATGGCACTAAATAAGTAAACTAACTTAGGTAGAATTGACATTTTTATTATATTGGCTTGATTCACCCATGAGCAATTAATATTTCTCCAATTATTTAGATCTGTCTTTATTTATGTGAAAAGTTTTATCATCATGTTTGTGTAATCCCTGGGTTTGTCATGGCAGGTAGACTTCCAATTATTTTATATTGTCTGCAGTTATTTTAAATTGAATTTCTCTTTCTCTTTTGCTGCTGGGTTTTTTGGTAGTATGTAGAAATGCTGATGATTTATTAGGTTTATTTTATATCCTGCAGATATATGCTTTACTTATAAAGAATGACAATTTTGTTTCCTCATTGCATATTTTTATTCCCTCAATTTCTTTTTCTTCTCTTATTGCTATAGCTAGCATTTCTAATGGACATTCCTGCTTCACCCCGATTTTACTGGGAAGGTTTCTAGTTTATCCTTATTATAGATAATGCTTGCTGATAGTTTTAGATAAATATTACTTATCATTTTAAGAAAGGCTTGATTTATTACTATGCTTTCTAGTGTTTTTAATAGGAATGGGGGTTGTATTTATCAAAGGCTTTTTCTGCATCTGTTGATATGATCTTGATTTTTAATGTTTTTGTTATTGATGTGATCCATAGTTTTCTCAATATTGAACTAGCCCTACATTCCTGGTATAAATCATATCTGGTCATAGTGCATAATCTTTGTGACGTATTACTGTAATATCCTTGACAGTATTTTATTAAAGATTTTTGCATCAATATTCATTAAGGAAATTGGTTTATAGTTTTCATTCTCTGTTTTTGCTCCCCGTGGTTTATATATCAAAACTATATTTGTGTCACAAAAGGAATTCAGTAAGACTTCTTTACCTATTTTTTCAAATAGTTTATATAGTATTGAGATTAATTGCTCTTTAAGTGTTTGGTAGCATTCACTTGTAATTCTACTTGGTCCTGGGGATTTTGTCCCAGGGAGTTCATTGATGGTTTGTTCAATGTTTTTTTTTTCTATGAAAGAATTATTTAAATATTATATTTCCTCTCCTGTCAATCTGGGCAGTTCATATTTTTGTAAATATTCATCCATTTCACTTAAATTGTCAGTTTTACTGTCATATAATTGGGCAAAATAACTCCTAATGATTACTTTAATTTAATCTTTATTGTTTGTGCATTCACCCTTTTAATTTTTGATGCTAACTCGGTTTTCTTTCCTTTTAAAAATCAAATTAACTAATAGTTTATTTTATTGTTTTTTCTCATAAAATCAGTTCCTAGTATTATTTATTTAAAACCAGCTCCTGTTCCTTTGGGACTAGAAAAGATTTTGTTCCTCAGGGTCCCTGAGCCCTTGTGACCAAAAGCAATATTGTTCCTCAGGGCTCCCACTCTCTCTTAACTGAAAGTACTACTCTTTGCCCTTGAACTATGAACCAGAATAGGGTTTTGGCAATGGAGTTGCCAAACAGTGTTTGATATTGTGTCTAGTGTTAGTATAGTGGCCCTTGTAATCTCTTTCTGACCAGTTGCCAGATCCCCTTTGCCCTCTCTGGTTTGAGAGCCCCCACTTAAAACTGTTGCTGCATCTGTTGTCACCACCTATTTGCCCCACTGGTGTTTCATCCATGTGGGTTCTGGGCTAGCCTCCACTCCCAAGTCACAGATCTCTTTTTCCAGTCTCCTAAATTGTCTTGGGCTTGAAGAATGTCTCATCCTGAACTTTTGTCGGCTCTGCCACTCTGGAATTCATTTTGAGACATCATTTTAAAGTTGTTTGGAGGGGAATATTGGGAGAGGTTGGCTGAGTGCTTCCTCTACGTCACCATCTTGGATCTGCCTCTGGAAGCAGGAAAACATTTAATTATCAAGTACAGTTAGCTTTTGAACATTTGACAAAGAGTCAAATAGTAAAATGATATTAATTGCTCAAACAGTAAAAATAATATTAACTTTCTCTATAGTGACCAGTGATCTTTTAATTGCCTGATCAAATGGCCCTTTCTTTTTCTTCATCCTTCTTGACCTCTCTATAGCACTTGATAATGTCTGCCTTCTACACAACTCTTTTAATGTCAAGGGTCAAATGCTTCAGAGGGGTCAAAAAAGATAATAACTTGAAGAAGTCCATTATGTTGGCTAATCACATAATGATTAGTAACTTTGGAATGCACATTTTATTTTTATATTCATTATTTAGCTGATATAGGATAAGAGACACATAGTCTGACCTAGATCAGTATTAAAGACCTTCCTGTTTGGCATGACCTGCCACATCTTGTTCCATTGGCAGAACCTTTGAGAACTCAGGGTCACCTGAAGCATTTCATTTAATTTAAAGCTGACCACCTCATTGTTTCCTGACCAAAACCTATCTTCCCGTTCATCCTGTTGAGAACTTGCTTTGTTTTTCTGTTGTTTTTGTTATAGGGGTGGTGGTGGGGACAGTTTTTGGTGACAAAATGGACTGGGTAAGATAATGGATCTATAGTCTCTTGTCTACTAAAATTATCCTTTGGGTGAGGGGGTCTTGATTTGTTATTGCTTTGCTTTTGGAAGCTCCCAGATGAGGTAACTCCTTTAACCAATATGAGCCAGGACTTGCTATGTAACTAAGACTGGAGTTGCTTGAGATACTTTTTAAATGATACACTCAGGGTCATGTAGCCAATATATGTCAAAGAGTCTACTTGAACCTAGGCCATCATCCTTCCTTAGAGACCATCTTACTCTATCCATTATTCCAACTTGCCTCTCAAAATGGTACATAAGCCTGAAAAATTTGATTTCATGGTCTTGAAAGAGCATCTCTGGGTTTATTTTATTCTTCCTTTCTCCCAGGGTAAGGATGGTACTGCCTGGTGATCACTTTGAGATCTGAACCTTTCATGAGTGAAGCAATACCTCCCTCTCATTTATCTGATATACTTCATAGTTGCTGGATAATCTTAAGGTTGACTCACTAACTTTCTGCTTCAAACACAGCCCTGACAGGAAACCGATAACACCATTTCAGGTATTGCCAAATACCTTCGTTGTTGCTCCAACATGTCAGTTAGTCATTCAGTCAACAAGCATTTATTAAATGGCTATTATGTTCCAGGCACTGTGCTGGGGATTCAAAGAAAGGTAAAGGCAGTGTCCACTCTCAAGAGGCTCACAGTCTAATGGGGGAGTCAACATGTAAAAATCTACGTACAAACTAGATATGTAGAGGAGAAATTAGACATGATCAACAGAGGGAAGACAAAGGAATTAAGGAGAAAGAAGAGCTCTTGACTCTGAGAAATGAGAAGTGATTATAAAAGGACTAGACTGTCTACAATGACCAGTTTGGTAGCTGAGTAAGAGAAAAGTATTGTGATAAAAGTTAGTGATTTGATTTATTTTGGACATCGGTGTCTTTTCTTTCTCTTTTTTAGGCTATAGTGGGAAAGGAAATGGTTTATTTTTTATGATAAAGTATGAAAAATTGTGGGTGGCAAAAGAATATGATTAAAAATTGCAGAGAAGATTTTCTGAGCTGCTGGGGGTGAGCTAGAATCATCTAAAAGGGAAATTTTAAAAAGTACTTTGATTTGTAATATATTTCTCTTTACAAGTCCATTTCAGTAGAGCCAGAACTAGGTGAAGACAATTGGGACTTTGCTCCAGGGTGGCAAATTTCAAGGGTACTCACAGCACTTAGAGTCCTTCAACAATACAAAAACAATAGACTTGGCACCTAGTTGGCAAATATAATGAGCTAAAATAGGAAACCATCAGATGTCAAACTGAAGTGAGTTTGTCTAGTGCCCTGCTTCCTCCTACCTTTCATAGCAGGCTCTCCAATAGCATCCTCAGGCTACTATTCTAGGGTCTCTCATTCCAGAAGCCATGTCCTTAAATTATGTGCCTCAAGCAAAATTTGTGATCTTGCCCTTGGGATGGAAATTTCTATTCTAGTTTTACATTTCAAACCATGATTTAAGTCTCATTGATCTCCTCCTCTCTGTCCTGGCCCTCCTGGCCCCATATCCACTACACCCTCAATCCCAGCCAAGCTGGTGGGAACATTATCCCTTCAAGGTTGCCAATATATTTTCAGAATAGATAAACAAAGCCACTATGAACCACAGCCTAAGCCCCACTTATACTGCTTGTGTAAAGATCTCATTACACATGCAAATTCTAGATAATCAATCACAAATTATATCAAAATTCAATTAAATGGTAATATTTGAGATCTTGCTAGTTCATCAGTATACTAAAAACATAAAGAAAGAGTGGTGTATTCTCTACTTCCAAGGAAGCATTACCATTTAGACATTGTGGTATGGCTCTGCCTATCCTTGCACAGTTGATAAAAAATAATTTCTTTCATAAAATGGATATGGTTGGATTAAAGTAAGCTCTTTGACAGTCTAACTTCTTATCATTTTTAAGCTCCTTAAATCTTCAGAAAAAAATTTTCATTCCCAAACTCATTTTTTTAAAAGCAGCTTATGGTTTTTACTTTAAACAATCAGACCAGAGTTGGTGACTTTCCGTATATTGTGCATTATGATTTCCAAGAGGTGGTGAGGATTCAAAGGTTCATAGGAGGCCTTAGAGGCCTTGGAGCCGGAGCAGGGCTGTTTTGCTGCTGTGGTCTGGTAGTGGACAGGTGGGTCAGGTGTAGGAGGAGGAAGCTGGGATGGCAGAGGCCCAACATGCTGCTGTCACCATATATATATATATATCAGCCTGATACTAAGAATGTTGATGCATCAGGAAGTAATGTCAAAAATGACAAACTGAATGCAAACATGGCATAGAATACCTTAAACCTCCGAGCCAATATAATGTTGGACACAGTGAGCTAATCAGAGAAGTGGAAGTTGACACGAACAAGTCTACAAAAACTGAAGTCAAGATTCAGAAGAACCAGACAATGGAAATGTTAAGAGAAATCAGGTGAAGTTAGAGACTTCCCAACAGTATATGCTTCTACTCAGCCCTCTTTTAACACACTTTCAATGTATTTTTTTAAAATCATTTCTAGAGCCCTTTAGAGTCTGCAGAGCATGTTACAGTCATTTCATTTGAATGTCACAACAAGTCTGGATGGTAAGTGCAACAGGCATTCTTATCCCAGTTTTACAGATAAAGAAACTGAGACAGCAGCCACATGGGCAAGTCACTCACCCCTCTATGCCTCCAGTTCTCTGCCCAATAAAGTCGGAGTTGCCAATTATACAGCATTTTCAGTAGTTCAGCAGAAGGAAAGTCCCTGGGGTTTAGTCTGGCAGGAGAAATGAGGGAGGGGCAGATTGGGGCAGGGCTGCTCAGATTGTCACTGGCCTTCCTAATCTAGGAGTCAGGGAAATCACCTAGCTCCCCTCAGCTCTTTGGGCACACAGGAGTTCCCAGCTCTTACCTGGTTTGGCTTCTCTTCTCTGGGGGCTTTTTTCAATCTGTCAATAAATATTTATTAAGCACCTACTATATGCCAGGCACTATGCTAAGTGCTGGGTTTAAGAGAAGCCATTCAGATTTCTAAAATAGTCACCTGTACAGGAGTTAGGTACCCTCAGTGTGCTAAGTTCTTATGTAGTCAGGATGTGCGTACAGGGAGTAACAATTTTCCTTAAGGAACAGGAGAGAATATATTGGTATTATGACAAGGACAACTGGCCAGGGAAGGGTCAAAAGCCAACAAGGTATGAGGCAGCGCTGCTTGAGCCTATTGCTAAAGGTCTAGTCAGAGTGACTTAGGAAAATACTTCCTAATAAAAGGTTTCTCTTTCGAAATCCCAGAACTACTGGTACAGAGTATTCCTTAAGCCCTATAGATGACAGTTTAATTGTCAGTTAACACTTTAATGGGGATTAGGATTATAGGATCATAGATCCTGGACTGGCTGGCATCTCAGAGGCCATTCTCATCATAAAATGATAGATTTAGATAGATTTAGAGGTGGCTTGCCCAGGGCCACACAGTTATTTAGGGACTGAGACAGGATTCGAACCCAGCTCTTCCTTACTCCAAAGCCAACATTCCATCCCCATGGTGTTAACCTGCTTCTCAACCCCTTCATTTTGCAGATAGGGAAACTGAGGCCCAGCCAGTTTAAGTGATTTGCCCAAGGTCCCACAGGTACTTAGCACCAGAGGTGAGATTTTAACCCAGAGCCCTTTCCCTTCTTCTACACTACCTCCTAATGAGGGCCTGAACCAGGCAGAACATGGGCACCAGAGGGCAGGGCTCTGATGAAGGAGGTAGAAAAACCCCAAAGACAAACTTCATGGTTTTTGTTAATGTCCACACTTGGAAGGCAACTTGTCATCTCACTTTTAGCACACAGAGCAATAGGCTAAATCATCTAAAGGGAAGGTCTAGGGGCAGTCACTCTCTTGTTCTGAGGCATACAGCAAATTTCAGGATGTACTGCTTGTCAGCAGCAATACTGAAATGGTCATTAAAGTAGCATAGGAAGTCCAGGCTACTACCTGAGAATCATGGTCTGAGAACGTACAGCCCCTAGACAAATGTTCTCCAGGAAAAAGTATTTCCTTCCAAGTTACCCTTTAGCCTGCACTGCTCATGACCAAGATACACAAAGTGGAGAAGGGTGTTTCTTTCCTGTCTTCCTGTCTCGTCTTTTCTCAGTGATTCATCATGAACCTGACAAATAAAATAGAAGTTAATATATTCCCTCCGAAGAAGGACAATATTGTTAATCAAGGGGCACACATGCTAGAGAAAACAAAGGTAAATGGTAGAAGTTTTAAAGTAAATGTTGATGCCCAACCTTGATATAAATAGAAGACATTTCCGCAAAGTATTGACAATGGATGCAGGAAGAACTAATAGTCAAGTTCCCAAATATGATATCATGGAAAGACCACTCAGTTTTGGAGTCAGAGGGCCTGGGGTCAGATCCCAACTCTTCTGCTTACTACCTGTGTCAGTAGGTCCCTTCACTTCACTGGACTTTGGTTGCCTCATCTGCAAGATGGGCCAGAAAAACTCCTAGGTCCCTTTTAGCTCTATATCTACGAGTCTGTAAGTTGGAAAGGGGAAATGCTTCTATTTTCCTCTGGGGATCCAGGTAAACTCCCTGGAGGGAGATGGAGCAATACCATTGGGTTGGGGACACTTGTACTATGATGGTTACTATCCTTCTCCAAACATTGTTTCTTGGGAGAAGAATCATAGAGTCACAGAATTTCAGAGTTGGGAGGGACCTTGCGTATGTCCAGCCCATACAAAAAAGGAATCCCCACCATAACACAATGGACACAAGGCTCTGAGAAAACCTCCAAGGGACGGGGCAGCGTTACCTCTTGAGGATGTCTGTTTTAGACAATTCTTTTCTTTTTTTAAAACTGGAGGCAATTTAAAATTGGAGGCAATTGGGGTCAAGTGACCTGCCCAGGGTCACAGAGGCTAGATTTGAACTCAGGTTTCCCTGCCCCCAGGGCCAGTGCTCTATCCACTGAGCCACCTAGCTGATCCCTTTTTGTTAGGACAAGTCTAATTGTTAGGAAGTTAACAGGCTACATAGAACAGCAATCCTAAATTTTCTGTGAAAAATCCACTCATTGCTCCTGGTTCTGCCCTCTGATGTCAAACAGAACAAATCCAATCCTCCATATTACAGTCCTTCCAATACTTGACAAGCTATGTTTCCCTTGAGTCTTCTCCAGACTAAAATTTCCTAGTTCCTTTTATCATTTCTAATATGACATGGATTGAAGGCACTTCACCACTCTGGCTGACTTTCTCTGAACACTTTCTAGTTTATCAATATCCTTCTTAAACTGTGGTGCTCAGGCCTAACACAATACTCCAGATGAGGTCGGAAAATAGTGGGACTACGACCTCCTTATTCCTGAAACAATGCTTCTTTTAACGAACCTGAGATAGATCAGCTATTTTTGGTTGCTACTTCACACTGTTGGCAGCTAGGTGGAACAGTGGATAGAGCACTGGGCCTGGAGTCAGGAAGACCTGAGTTCAAATCTGGCCTCAGATACTGGCTGTGTGACCCTAGGCAAGTCACTTAATCCTGTTTGCCTCAGTTTCCTCATCTGTCAAATGAGCTGGAGGAAAAAATGGCAAACCAATCCAATATCTTTGCCAAGAAAACCATAACCAAGGTCATGAAGAGTCAGACACAACTGAGTTCAGAAGTTCTGAAGAGTTCAGAAACAACTGAACAGCAACATCACACTATTGACTCACATCGAGCTTGCAGTCAGCCCAAACCCAAAGAAGTTTTTTGAAACAACAGATGTCTAACCGTGTCTTCCCCATTGTGTACTTGTGAAGGTTATCATCAGTCTTAGATTTGAAGACTATGCCAGCTAAGTCTTTATTGTA
This sequence comes from Trichosurus vulpecula, assembly GCF_011100635.1. Lineage (NCBI taxonomy): Eukaryota > Metazoa > Chordata > Mammalia > Diprotodontia > Phalangeridae > Trichosurus > Trichosurus vulpecula. Next base: position 179,265,571 of record NC_050574.1, read on the forward strand.
GTGTGAAAAAATGAATTGTAAATGTAAACAAGTATATGTTCAACTTAAACACCACAGAGCCAAAGATCCCAACAGTATTCCACTGGAGACCTCATGCCATGATGACATCGAAGTGTACTTTGGGTCTAGCCATTCACCCAGTTCTGAATGAATGTAATCATATTTTCAGCAAATCCACAATTCTCCCTCTTCTCCACAAGTAGGAGATACTTTATCTAAAAGTTATACAAAATCTAGATTAAACTACATCCACAACATTCCACTAATATACTATTTTAGTAATCCTGTCAAAAAAAATAAATGAAGCTCTACTGGTATGCCATGTTCTTGATGACTCACTGTAATCATTGCTGTTCTTTCTAGATCACCCTTTAAAGGTTGCATTCTAGAATTTTTTTCAATAATCAAAGTCAAATGATTTAGATATAAGGGATGATACCATAAGCAAATTAGGAGAGCAAGGAATAGTTTACCTGTCAGATCTATGGAAAAGAGAAGAATTTATGACCAACCATAAATATAGAGAACTTATGAAATGAAAAATGGATCATTTTGACTACTTTAAATTAAAAAGGTTTTACACAAACAAAACCAGTGCAACCAAGATTAGAAGGCAAGCAGAAAGCTGGGAAACAATTTTACAGCCAGTATTTCTGATAAAGCCTTCTTTTTTAAAATACATAGAAAACTGAGTCAAATTTGTAAGAATACAAGACATTCCGTAATTGATAAATGGTCAAAGGATATGAACAGGCAGTTTTCAGAGAAAGAAATTAAAGCTATCTATAATAAAATGAAAAAATGCTCTAAATAACTGTTTATTAGAGAAATAAAAATAAAACAACCTTGTAGTACTACCCTCACAGCTATCAAATTGGCTAACAGGACAAAAAAGGAAAATGATAAATGTTGGAGAAGATGTGAGGAAACTAATGCATTGTTGGTGGAGTCGTAAACTCATTCAACCCGTTCTGGAGAGCAATTTGGGACTATGCCCAAAAGGCAATTGAACTGTGCATACCCTTTGATCCAGCAATAGCCCTGCTAGGTCTGTATCCCAAAAGAGATCATAAAAAAGGGGAAAGGGCCTTTCCCCCAAGATGACCCCGAAGGTGAAGAAGGAAGCCATTGTCCCCCCCAAGACAGAGGCTAAGTCCAAGGCCTTGAAGGTCAAGAAGGCGGTGTTGAAGGGTGTCCACAGCCACAAAAAGAAGAAGATCCGAACATCCCCCACCTTTCGGCGACCCAAGACACTAAGACTTTGAAGGCAGCCCAAATACCCTCAGAAAAGTGCCCCTCGGAGAAACAAGCTGGATCAGTATGCCATCATTAAGTTCCCCTTGACCACTGAGTCTGCCATGAAGAAGATTGAGGACAACAACACCCCAGTCTTCATTGTGGACATCAAAGCCAACAAGCATCAGATAAAGCAGGCGGTAAAGAAGCTGTATGACATCAATGTGGCCAAGGTCAACACACTGATCCGGCCTGATGGAGAGAAGAAGGCCTATGTCCGACTTGCTCCAGACTACGATGCTTTATATGTTGCCAACAGAATTGGAATCATCTAAACTGTGTCCAGCTATCCCACTCCACCTACAATAAAAAGTTTTCCAGTATGAAAAAAAAGGGGAAAGGGCCCACATGTACAAAAATATTAATAGAAGCTCTTTTTGTGGTGGCAAAGAACTGGAAATGGAGGGGATGCCCATCAATTGGGAAATGCTGAACAAATTGTGGTATATGAACGTAATAGAATACTGTTGCACTATAAGAAATGATGAGCAGGTAGATTTCAGAAAAACTTGGAGTGATGTACACAAACTGATACTTAGTGAAGTGAGCAGAACCAGGAGAACATTGTATACAGCAACAGCAACATTGTGCAATGATTAACTATGATAGCCTTAGCTCTTCTCAGCAATACAATGACCCAAAACAATTCCAAAAGATTTGTGATGGAAAATACTATCCACATCCAGAGAAAGAACTATGGAGTCCACGTGCAAATTGAAGCATATATTTTCACTTTTTTTGTTGTTTTTTTCTTTTTCATGATTTTTCCCTTTTCTTCCAATTCTTCTTTCACAACATGACTAATGTGGAAATGTGTTTAACCTGATTGTACATGTATAACCTATATCGGGTTGCTTGCTGCCTTGGGGAGAGAGGACAGAAGACAGTGAAAGAGAAATATTTGGAATTCAAAATTTTACACATATGAATGTTGAAAACTATATTTACATGTAATTGGAAAAAAAGGATCAAAGTCAAGCTCTCTGAACTATAGATGGAAAATTCTGTTTTCTTTCATTTTTAGAAAATTGGACCAACCTTTGCTTTTCTCTAATCTTGTAGTTCCTCTCCTGTTTTGCATGTTCTTTTTGATATTACTGACAGTGGCTCAGCAGTCTCACCTGTACCTGAGGATGCAGTTCATCTGTTGGTGAATTTATCATATCTTCTTACTTACCTTTGGTATTAGAGTTGGGAAGGGAATATGCATTTTTACATAGCACGTACCATGTGATAGATGCTGTGCTGAAGATTTTTTACATATATTATTTCATTTGATTCTCACAACAATGCTGTGAGGGAGGAACTATTATTATTCCCACTTTACAGTTGAGGCAACTGAGGCAAATAGAGATGAATTAAAGGTCTTGTCTGGGGTCACACAGCTAGGAAGTGTCTGAGATTAGATTCAAACTCAGGACTTTCCTGACTCCAGGCCTGGAGCTCCTATCCACTGCACCACCTAACTGCTTCAGTTTCCCTATGAGTCATTTTTGTTCTGTCATTTCCAATGCAAGAATCCTTCTCCTTGTCAGAGAAAATAGAAGCAAAGTAAAAATTTAGCAGCTCTTTTTTCTCTGTTGGTAGTTATCATCATGCCTTCTACCCCAAAGAAAGGCTTTAATCCTATGATCCTTATTTTTTTTTCCTCTTAGTGTAGTTTAAAAATCCTTTTCTTTTTTAGCTTTTGCTCCTCTTGGCAACATGTCAAAACAGATACAGAGCTGGCCTTGAAGCCAAGAACACCTGGGTTTAAGTCCCCCCCACTGACACATACAGGCTCTTTGACCCTGGGTAGGTCACTTAACTTCTCAGTACTCTAGACCAGCAATTGTCCAAATATGATTTGAATACCCGAGGGGTCCCTGAGGCATTTGGGGGCAGTGGTCTATAAGGTCAAACTATCTTCATAATAACAACAAACATCATTTGCCTATTAAAATACACCCTCCCTCTCCTCTTCTAGTCACATATCTGCATGAGGTCAGATTTTCTATGTCTACTTCAACCAAAATAGCATACTGCAGCAGACTAAAGGCAGAAGCAAATAAGAGAATACACATGTCTCTTCTTAAGCCAGACATCATAGACATTTACAAAAATATACAAAATAAATGCCATTCTTCTTAGTAAATCTGTTTTAATTTTGGAAAATATAGTTTTTTAATAAAAATATGTCCCTTAGGTTCACATTTTAAAAGTTTTTTATTGTTATTTTAAAATTAATTTATAATTTTGTTTAAAAATTACCAGTTTTAATTTCTAATATGGTAATATCAATAGATATAACCAGAAGTATGCTGGCAAATGTTTAACAACCAGCTTTCCAGAAAAAAGGATGCATGACACACATATATGTTTAATCTGCTTTATTAACATTTTCTCCATCACTTTCTTAAGTTTATACAATCAACAAAACAAGGAATTAAGTCTTGATTTGTAGCATTTGCCAATTTTTGAGCTGTAAATACACTGAAAAATTTAAGTCTCTTGAGAACTGGCTCTAGCATACTCCTGGATGTAATACACACAAACAAAAGCTCTTTGAGGTCCTCAATATTAAGAATGTAAAGGGATCCTGAAGCTAGAGAGTTTGAGAATTACTGCTCTGGGCAATTATCTAATACAATATATTCAAGCAAAAATGCCAATCTGCATTTAGAGGAGGGGGTTTTTCTCGGCTGAAAGTTCCTTACACTAATGAAATCACAAGTTCAGTCCCTATTCCTCCTAGCTTCCTTTCCCAGTCTCAGCTTATCCTGAGCTTCAGCACTTCTGACATCCTATTTCTCACCCCCTATATCCAATCTGTTGCCCAGGTCTGTCAATTTCACCTTTGCAACATGTCTCCAATATGCCTCCCTCTATCCTCTGACACTGCCATCACCATGATGAAGGTCCTTATTACCTCATATACTGATTACTGCAACAGCATGCTGGTGGGTCTCTCCCCACTCCAATCCATCCTCCATTCAGCCTCTAAAGTGATTTTCCCAAAGCCAAGTCTGACCACGTCATCCTCCACCACATTCAGTAAATTCCAGTGGCTCTCTATCACTTCCAGGATAAATACAAATCCTGTGCTTGTCATTGAAAGCCCCTTCCTACCTTTTCAGTCTTCTTATACCTTTCTCCCCATTTCAATCCAGTGACACTGACCTCTTTGCTGTTCCACAAACAAGACACTCTATCTCTTGGCTCTGGCCATTTTCTCTGGCTATCCTGCATATCAGTAAGGCAAGATTCATGACCTTGACGATGACCATGAATATGCCCATATAGTTTGGAATTGCAAAATATAAAAGATTCTCTTGGTAGAAGGCAGAGGAAGTATAAAATTTATTTAGACACCAGAGCATTAAGCCCCAAAACCAATAATTCCAACCTGACATAGCAACAGTTGTATTTCAAAGCCAGTAAGTCCACCTCAATGTAACAGCAAGGAAATTATAACACAGTATTATAGCAAAGAGCCAAGTCATCCTGTAACCTTCCCCACAACTGGAGCTTTCCTGTAAACATTCACTAATCCTAACTGTCTGCTTGCCTGCATCCTCTGTCCTCTCCCCTCTCAGTTTTCTGGTCTCCAAAGCTCTCTAGTCTCTACTCTCCACTCTGTACTCTCTCTGTCTTCAGCTCTCTGAGTTCTGTAACTCTCTAATCTCTGAGCTCTCTGCAGATTCTGAGTTCTATGGCTACCTTCTGGGTATATATACTCTCCTTAGGGCTCGAGGGCTTCGCACCCAGTCAGCAAAAGGGTGTAGGCCTGGGGCTTAGCACTTAGTAAGTTGTATCAATAAGGCAATAAACACTACATCAATGATAATTGTGAATATGCCTATGTAGTTCTGTATCACAAAGTATGAGAGACTCTCCACAAAGAAGGTAGAAGTATAACATTTGTTCAGACACCATAACCAAATGTTCAGCTCCCACAGCCAGTTAGCCCACTTTATCATAACAGCAAGGAACTTAAAACGCGATATTACAACATGGAGCTTTGCCATCCCAAAACTTCTCTGACCCCCTGCTGGGGTCTTCCCAAAGACAAACTCACAGTACAGCTAAGTCAGCCTGTTCAGCTCTAACTATCATGATGGTGGCCATTAGCAGCCATAACTGCTTTCTCTCTCTCTCTCTCTCTCTCTCTCTCTCTCTCCATTTCCTGTGACATAACTTCCTTTTCCTGTCAGGAAAATCTAAATTGCTATTACATAAGTAAAGGGTATAGCCCTGCCTACAAACAAACCTCTAATCAAGCTTCCCTTAACTGGCCCCACCTGAGGCCTATTGAATGGGGTGGGGGGAGATCTTTAATCACTGATTGGCATCACACCCCCATTCATGGAATACTCTCCCTCCTCATCTCTACTGGCTTCCCTGGCTTCCTTTAAGTACCAGGGAGCCTTTCCTAATCTTTCTTAATTCTAGTGTCTTCCCTCCTCTAATCATTTCCTATTTATTCTGTTTATAGCTTGTTTGTACATATTTGTTCGCTTATCATTTCCCTCATTAGACTGTGAGCTCCTTGAAAGCAGAGACCATCTTTTGCCTCTCTTTGTATCCCCAGAGATTAGCACAGTGCCTGGCACATAGCAGGTGTTTAATAGCCATATTGACTGATTTGTTGGCTATTTTTACAGGACAAAGCTATGCTCTTATGTTCATCCTATTATTTTGCCTTGCTTCTATCTTCTGGATATTTCTTTTCTAAAATCTTAGTTGTGTAATGAATTCCCTGTGTATCCACATTAGTCTATTGAAATAAGTCTCATTTTTCCTCCTTTTTGGAATCGTTTCTCTTTGTGACTTCAGAATTTCATTCTTGAGCATTTCCCATCCCTCTTGTATTCACTTTCTCAGCAAAGTTTTATTCTATAGGATTTTACATGTCTTTCTCTGAACCCTCTGAAATCTGTTTTTAAAAAGTCTAGGGTATATTCCATAAGATGCCAAATTTCCTCTCTTCTATCACAAACTTTAGGAAGAAGTTGGCATTTCCCTCCGGGTTGCCATCATTTCCATCTCTGCAACAATTACTGAGAATTCCAATTAATGAGAATCAGATTCAGAATAGAATTTTCCTTTTTTGGTTCTTTCATTTCTTAAAGAAATTGTCACTTGTATAAGTCAAAGAAATTATTAGCTTTCTTATTTTGGAGGGAGGGGGAGAGAGAGAGAGAGAGAGAGAGAGAGAGAGAGAGAGAGAGAAAGCATCATAAGTTATCTGGATAATTGAAGTCCTTCATTAGTTCTATATCATGCCTCTGTGTCAAGCTTGTTGTCTGGTTCCCAAAGTCCTTATCTATTTTCAGATAGTCTATAGTATATTCTTTTAAAAAAAATGTAACAGGACTTCGTTTCTATAGTCAAATGTAATTAACTGCCACAATAAATGAAAGCAAGTGGAAAACTTCCAGGTAGCTCAAGGTGTACCCTGCACAACCCGCTGTCCACACAGATAGCCAACAGGTGAATGAATGGTTAATTGAATAGTACCCCACTCTTTATCAGTTAAAGGTGGGAGTTGAATGAGAAGACCTCTTGGGCTCTTTTCTGCTCCAAATACATGATCTGATTCAATGATCTAGACTTTCCTAAAGAAACTAGGTTAGAAGTTGGTGACTGATTCAGAGCAGGTATGGGAGGAGCCATTCCTCCTTGAGTTGGCTCCAGGCCTTCCTGGGTATAAAGGAGTCTACTCTTTCTTAGTGGCAGTCTTAGGGACCAAAATATCACTGTTTTCTTACAAATTTTTACCTTCAAATTGCTTATCAGGAGAATGAGAACACCATCTCCTTAAAACCCTCATTTACACTATGCAAAGCACATCTTTCCCAAATTTGCAATGCTTAATGACCCAAAGTTAACAGAAGACAATATTAGGTTTTTTGAAGTTCTCTTTATTTTCTTATGTCTCTATGAAACATTTCCTCTTTTGCAGACCAGAGTACTTTCCTCATCTATTCATTTGCATTCTCTTTCCCATCGCTGTTTGTAGAAAACTTTCAATCTGTTAGCAGTCACCAAGTATCTCAACCCCAGATCCATGATGTCACCAATGTCACTCACACTAGTCACTCACACCACTTGAACATGATTGTCTCAGTCATTTGGGTGGGTTGCACAATTCCATGTCTTCATTCTTTCAATGCTCACTCACAATGTTGGGTTATTCAAGCCATCCACTCACAAATGACAGATGCCTCCAGGCATAATGTTTCTTGAAATGAGCTCCTCCTGTTTAATGGATCAAATTGCTAGTTGGTGTAAATAAATTGGAATAAAACAACAAGTATGTAGTTGTATGCATCACCAAATGGCAAATTCATTCCCACACAAGACATCTACACTAACCATATCCTTGCCTTGTTTGCTGGAAGCCATTCCCCGAAATATATATAAATGACTTAACACACTTGAAGGTAAGAACATGGGTAACTTTTACATAGAAGGAAATTTCAGTACTTTTTACTGAAAGAAAATTATAGAGACAAGCACAACTGAAAATAAATATGCAATTAAATTCTAAAATTCTACATGTAAAAGAAATTTAGGTAAAAGCATTGGAGATTATGACAGTAGAAGATAAATTAGGAATAAAATAAACTACTAGGTAAGCAGAAAATAGTTGCCCAAATGGCAGTAAACAAATTCTCCAATATAGGTTTTCTTTAGCCAATCCAATAGTGTTCATGTCTCATTTTCCAATTGCTTTTCAAACTAGGGTGCTTCCAAAGAAAGGTGTAACTAGTGAGTACAACCTAGCAAGTCATAATTTAACTCCTGATAGACTGGGCTGAACTCTCTACTTTAGTCTTAACAGTGTCCAACATAGAGTTTTCATGGAACATTCTAGATTCACTTAAACTGTGATGGTGCTGATGAAAGCTTAAAAGAAAAAAAAACAAATATTAAGGAACACAATCATTAAACTATGTGTAGATGCACACTAAGGTAAACTACTTCACTGTAAACAAACATTTATCTCCAGATCTTGAAGTGCTTTGGCTCAAATCCCCTTGGACGGCACTTTAACACACTGTGTGGCCTCCACAAGTAAGCCTGAAACATGGCTGAGGAGTATAATTTGGACACATAGGACCAAAGTGCGAAGATTAGAGACAGAACATCGGATTCAAGTATAAAGATGACTGTTAAAACTTATCTAGGGGGTGGAGCCAAGATGGTGGCAGGAAAGCAGGGACTTGCTTAAGCTCCCCTCCAAATCCCTTCAAACACCTGTAAAAAATGGCTCTGAACAAATTCTAGAGCTGAAGAACTCATGAAATAGCAGAGGGAAACAGATCTCCAGCCCAGAGAGCCTGGATGGTTGCCGGGAAGGGTCTATCACACAGTGCTGGGAGCGGAGCACAGCCCAGCATGGGCCATGCCAGGACAGACCAGACCCTCAGTCATCCAGCCATAACAGGCCTTTCGGCCATGGAATAGTGAGCTATGGCAGTTACCAGACTTCTCAACCCACAAACACCAAAGAGCAGGTTGGGGGAAACTTCAGGATCGAGTTCAGAGTGGTCCTGCTGCTAGCTCTGGGGGTGGAGGAGGTCTCGAAGCATTGTCAGTAGCAGCAGCAGGAAGATCCTGAGTCTGCCTCTAGAGTGCCAGCATCAGCGGCTTCCCAAATCTCTGGCTCACATGGTGGGAGGAATCTAGCAGCAGGTCAGAGTGGAAATGCAAGGAGCACTTTGTGGGCACAAAGGCAGATTTCTTGCTGTGCCCTGCTTGGATCTGAATTGTGGTCCTGGTTGGCAGACCTTGGGGGAGGAGGAGTGCTGCTGTGACAGAGCCTGGGGTGACGGTGGAGTAGAAGTAGCTCTGAAAACAGCAGTGCTTGGACCCTAAAGCTTGGAACAAAGTACTCTCTACTCTACAAGCAGTCATATCCTGACTGGGAACATGGCCAGGCAGTGCAAACGCACTCAACACTCAAACTCAAACTCTCGATTCCTTTTTTGGTGACAAAGAAGATCAAATCATACAGCCAGAAGAAGTCAACAAAGTCAAAGAGCCTATATGAAAAGCCTCCAAGAAAGATATGAATTGGGCTCAGGCCATGGAAGAGCTCAAAAAAGATTTGGAAAAGCAAGTAAGAGAAGTAGAGGAAAAATTGGGAAGAGAAATGAGAGTGATGCAAGAAAACCATGAAAAACAAGTCAATGACTTGCTAAAGGAGACCCAAAAAAATACTGAAGAAAATAACACCTTAAAAAACAGACTAACTCAAATAGCAAAAGAGTTCCAAAAAGCCAATGTGGAGAAGCATACCTTGAAAGGTAGAATTAGCCAAATGGAAAAGGAGGTCCAAAAGACCATTGAAGAAAATACTACCTTAAAAATTATATTGGAGCAAGTGGAAGCTAGTGACTCTATGAGAAACCAAGATATTATAAATCAGAACCAAAGGAATGACAAAATGGAAGACAATGTGAAATATCTTATTGGAAAAACCCCTGACCTGTAGAATAGATCCAGGAGAGATAATTTAAAAATTATTGGACTACCTGAAAGCTGTGATCGAAAAAGAACCTAGACATCATCTTTCAAGAAATTATCAAGGAAAACTGCCCTGATATTCTAGAACCAGAGACATAGAATTTGAGAGAGAATAGAAAATAGAAATTGAAAGAATCCAGTGATCGCCTCTTGAAAAAGATCCCAAAAAGAAAACTTCTAGGAATATTGTCACCAAATTCCAGAGTTTCCAGGTCAAGGAGAAAATACTACAAGCAGCCAGAAAGTAACAATTTGAATATTGTGGAAACATAATCAGAATAATACAAGATCTAGCAGCTTCTACATTAAGGGATTGAAAGGCTTGGAATATGATATTCTGGAGGTCAAAGGAGCTAGGCTTAAAACCAAGAATCACCTACCCAGAAAAACTGAGTATAATGCTCCAAGGCAAAATATGGATTTTCAATAAAATAGAAGACTTTCAAGCTTTCTCAATGAAAAGACCAGAGCTGAATAGAAAATTTGACTTTCAAACACAAGAATCAAGAGAAGCATGAAAAGGTAAACAAGAAAGAGAATTCATATGGGACTTACTAAAGTTGAACTGTTATGTTTACACTCCTACATGGAAAGATGACATGTGTAATTCAGGAGACCTTTCCCAGTATTAGGGGAGTTGAAGGGAACATAGACAGAGGGCACAGGATGAGTTGAATATGAAGGGATGATATCTAAAAAATGAAATAAATTTAAGTGGTGAGAGAGGAATATATTGAGAGACGGAGAAAGGGAGAGATAGAATGGGGTAAATTATCTCACATAAAAGTGGCAAAAAAAAGCAGTTCTGTTGGAAGGGAAGAGGTGGGGCAGGTGAGGGGGAATGAGCGAATCTTACTCTCATGAGATTCAACTTGAGGAGAGAATAACATACACATTCAATTGTGTATCTTACTCCACAGAAAAGTAAGGAGAAGGGGATAAAAAAGGGGGGATGATAGAAGGGAGGGCAGATAGGGGGAGGAGGTAATCAAAAGCAAACACCTTTGAAAAGGGACAGGGTCAAGGGAGAAAACTGAATAAAGGGGGACAGGATAGGATGGAAGGAAATATAGTTAGCCTTTCACAACATGAGCATTGTGGAAGTGTTTTGCATAATGATACATGTGTGATCTACGTTGAATTGCTTGCCTTCCTAGGGAGGGTGTGTGAGAAGGGAAGAGGGGAGAGAATTTGGAACTCACAGTTTTAAAAGCAGATGCTTAAAAAAATTAAAAAAAATTTTTTGCATGCAGCTGGGAAACAAGCTATATAGGGAATGGGGCAGAGAAATCTATCCTGCCCTACAAGAAAGTAAAGGGAAAGGGGATGGGGTGGGGGAATGGGGTGAAAGAGGGGAATGAGGCAATCAGAACATATGCCATCTTGGAAAGGAGGGAGGGTAGAAATGGGGAGAAAATTTGTAACTCAAAATCTTGAGGAAATCAATGTTGAGAACTAAAATATTAAATAAAAAATATATTCAGAAAAAAATACTTAGAAAAAATGCAATTGGGAAATATTTAGTAAAATAAATAAAAATACAAAAAACTTATCCAGATTATCATCTCCTTGGATAACATCTACATAATTTACCGAGTTTGATTGTTTTCATGAACTGAATTTAGTAAAAACAGTGAATGTTAAAAGTCATTCATTCTTGTGAGACAAAAGTACAACGAATAGACTATACGATGTGTAAAACTAGTATATCACTAAGAAGAAAATCATTCCCTGGCTGCAAGTATAGAAGAAAAAATGGAAAGAAAAATGATACAAATCTTCAATCTATCTATAAGGCCTCGAATTTATCTCGTATTCTGTATGAACAAATCTTCTGAAAGCAAGTGTTTATACCCATTTCATGCGTCAGGCTCATCTGGAGTCAAAAAGCAACTCTCAAAATGGTTGTTTTTCCAATGTCTTTAAAAAGCAATGGTAGTGTTACTGTGATTTAAGCCAGCCTTACAGATTTTTTAATAGGAGTAAAGAATTCTATATCTCTCTTGGTTGCTGCAGCTAATTCTTAAAGAACAACTATAAAGTTATTCATCACACATATCACACTTCTTAATAAGAAACTCATCCAACATGACTTTCTAAGCAAACAGCTAAAAAATGTATCTTTAGGCACTACAAGGTATACTTTACTCCAGAGACCGTGGAACATGGGTTTAAATGTTGATTTGTCTACCCTTTTAATTTTTGTGGTAAGTGGCAGACAATTAATAAAAGAATGGATTTTCCTTACCTTCTGGCAACAAGAAGGGCCTTTACTTAAATGCTACTGAGACTCTTTTTCTAAATGAAAAAAGTCTTAATTTCCCTTATGGACTGAAATAGTTGAAAGCTAGGAACCTCAATGAAATTTAGGGCATCAGAAAACATGTCCTCTTGTAAGGCATCAATGATTAAATGAACATATTGTATATCAAAAAAAGGAAAGTTAGGTCTCAGAGATTATCACATAAAGTTTACTTTTTAACATCTCCAATTCCTATTTTACCAGCTTAAATGAACAAAATATGCCTGTTAGCCTAAATAAAATACAATTTTTAAAAACTAAGAGACAGCCAAAAACTTAGGCACATCAGAGGTAGAGTTTGTAGAGTTTACAGCTCTCTTAAGGGCCATGAATCCCCTGGAACATTATCAGATGGATGGGATGGTAAAGATTAAATATAATTTTCACATTTTTAACTGAACCGAAAGACCTACAGTAAATATTGAAACACACTATACCTTCAGTTACTGCTGAATGAGTGTAACATTTCACCAGTTAAAAATCTGGAATTAAAATTTGGTGAACCTTCACAAACTGTGATAGTCTTGGCATCTTCTCTTTTCAGAGGAAAGTGAGTCATCAGTACTTCCAACACAACACTTGAGAAGAGAAACACCCCAAAGAGGTGGCTTTGTGGTAGTCCCCATGCTGGCAGTTCAAAGCCACTGGCATCATGGTGCTGTGGAGAGCAAAAGTCAACTTCTCTGTCTTGCCTGCTCTCTCTCACTTATCTTTCTTTTTTCCTGTTAAGGGCACTTTGTCTACAATAGCGGACCTGACAGCTATGACACCACCAGCCACAGAAGACACCCCTCCTTTGACCAGCCCTATGCCCATGGAAGGCACTGTGGTAACAGCTGTTTTGGTCACCTCCAGACTCTTCCCTCCAATCCAAGCCATACCACCAATGGTGATGCCAACTGCTCCTTTTGTCACATTGAATATGCCACCAGTTACACAGGACAACATGCCAGGCTGCTGTTGTGGATGGTCTTTCATTGAAGCTTTTGGTGGTTCATCAATAAGGTATGAAGGAACTTCTTGTTGGTTTTTGTCTGTCTGATTCATTGTCTTCAGTGACCCAGTGGCCCTGGCCCGTTGGCTCCTGACACTCACTAGTTGGCCAGGGGGGCAGGGATATAGTATATTCTGATGGCAAAACCATTTGTTTCTCCCTTCATTGTCCTTCAGCCAAATATTCTCTATTAAGCTTTTTTCCTTCCCTGAACTTTGCTTCCATGAGTATGTCTTCTTTATAATGCTCTCCTACTATACTCCATTATTAGCTATGCTGTTTCTTTAGAATAAGGCATAGCCATCAGCATGGTATGACAGATAATGCTGGACCTGGAGTCAGGAAGACCTAGGTTTGAATACCTGCTTCAGGCACCCACTAGCTGTGTGACCCCGGGCAAATTACTTGGCTTCTCTTGACCTCAATTCCTTATCTGTAAACTGGGATTGTTGTTCAGTTGTTTTTCAGTTATGTTTGACTTTTATTGACCCCATTTGGGGCTTTCTTGGCAAAGATACTGGATTAGTTTGCCATTTCCTCCTCCAGCTCATTTTACAGATGAGCAAACTGAAGCAAACAGGGTGAAGTGACTTGCCCAGGGTCACACAGCTAGGAATTGTCACTTTATCTACTGCACCATCTAGTTGCCCTAAGGTTGGGTTAAATGGTCTCTAATATGCCTTCTAGTTCTAAATATATGGTCCTATGATTTTATGGATGATTTTGAGTCACATGTAGTCTAGTTGTAGATTTTATCCCACCAAGACTCAGTGATACTTATGAGATCAAATTTGCCTCCTGGAATCAGGACCTTTAGTTTCTCTTCTTTGTTGCCGGAACTTTGGGCATTTTGTACATCAACATTTTAGGCCATGTTTTTTTCTATTGGCTCTTTTCTTGGATTTTGTGTTCTGGGATATTCTGGGCATCTTGACTACTACCCTTCTTCCTTCATTGCACTTATTTTTTGTGGGGGTATACATGGGCTGGCCTGTCTTTATTTCTTCCATCTTTTTTAGTTCGAAGCCTTTTTGATTAGATTTGTAAAACACTCAGCAAATACCAGCCGTTGTTAAATAAACTTTGTTTCTGGCCTGGAATTTGTCATATGTATACATAGTACAAGGTCCTGAATTCTATTGTCAGACACCACTTTCTTAGCTAGCTCTTCACTTCCCAAATTAATTATCTTCTATATTTATTGCTATTAATTGGCAAAGGAGAGGAAATTTCAACCTGCCTTCAATTTCTTGTCAACTAAATTCAACCAGCGTTTGTTAAGGACCTACTAACTGCCAGGCACTGTGCTAAGTGCTGGGGATACAAAGAAAGGCAGAAGACAAATGGTCTTGAGGAACTCACAGCTCTAATGGAAGAGACAACATATCAACAAGCAAGTTATTTACAGGATAAATTGAGAGTAGTCCCAGAAAGAAGGCAAGATGTTATAACTGTTGGTCATACTTTTTGAGTTTCCTTCTGGTAGTTTGAAAGGTGTTCATGTGAATCATCAGAAGTGAGTAATTGACATGATTTGGATAAGTCTGGCAAAGTTCTTTGTTTTCTTGGATAAATTCCTTGGGAATACTACAGGCCTCTCTGTTGTTTATCAGGTAGACAAATAGCAGCCTCCATGGTCCCAAGCAGGGAAATCACTAACCACTACAATGCTCCCAGCATTATTCTGACCTTTACTGTATGGTCTCTCAGCAGATACCTTCTGTGGTTCTACTCAGTCAGTCCTTGGAAGACAGGCAGTTTCTTCCTCCTTGGAATATGTAGTTTCCTTCACTTCAGGAAGAATCTCAAATCCAGTTTTTGTTTCTAACTATCCAGCTTTTCTTTTCCCTCCTTTCCGCCTTTGTGTAATGGTCTTCCACTGATGAGAGTGGTCTCCCTTCTTCCACCTCATAGTCCTTTATTCCTTTTTCAGCCTAGCTTTCATTTCCCTCTGTAATTATTCCTTTCCCCTTATAACCTGGAATGTAGAGACATGTTCTTTGAGTCCTTTGCCTTCCCCTTCAGTGGGGGAGGGAGATCAGCCTATACTTGAAATACAGATAATAGCCATTCAATACAAGTCACTGTATATTTTCCCCTTATTTTCATAACTATTGAGGTTTTCGGCCTTGGTTTTTGTTTTTTTAAGTTCTTGTGGGGGTTTACTTCTCAACCTAGTATAAAATGTTAGTAGCCCATTATCACCTCTTAATATCTTGGCACCCTTATTTAACTTCCTTTCAACTCCCCAATTACACTCCATTTCCCTTGCGGTCTTGCTCCAACCTCCCGTTTTCCAATTTACCCTACCTATTAATTCACACCATTAGCTTGTCTTACCCTCTAATTATTCCACTTACTTTTTTCTTATCTGGCCTTGTCTTTCCAACTTTCTTTTCCTTCCTAATTCTTCCTCAGCAGGTTCTACTCCATTGTCTTTCTTTATTCTCCTGATTCTTTTATATCCTCTTTAATTGCCCTTAATCCTGCTCCTCTTTTACTTAGGAGTTGATGGATTGGTTGTTGTTGTTTTTCCTTCATTTTCTGTAGACTTGCTCATGAATTGGTTTAAGTGAGGCAGAATTGCACAAAGTGATCAGCCTCACTCTCTCTTCTCGAGTCATTGAAGCCTAGTGTCAAGGCAAAAGTCAGGATGACAGGCAATGGCCCAACATACACTCGAAGACCTTGGCATTTGAGGGTAAATTGAGGGGATATTCCAGAGCAGTGCTTCATGAAGCTATATAGCTGTAGAGCTTCTAATTGCATACATTGCTTAACTCAAGCTTAAAAGTTGCCTATTAAGATTCCTTGTGGAATCTACTGCAATGAAGGGATGAAGCCTCTTCCTAGTTGGACCTTCATGGCAAATTAGATGATCCACAAACCAGTGGAAACCTGCCTTATCTGATCTACCCGAATATCTAAGGCTGTATGCCAATACATTGGTTGATGGAGAATTAGAGAATTCTGCCCTTTAGAAAAGGCAGCACTGAGCTGCTTGCATCCAAGCTGCATTGCATTGGCACATTGGGTGTGTAGAAGGCTATATAGAATGATGAATTTGATGAGGAAAGGCAGTCCACTCTATTGGGAGTTACAGTGGCTGCTGATGCTGCGGGGTCTTTCTGTGGTTTTCAGTTACCTACAATAGGTAGCTAAGACCCTTCAGGATCCCTGGAGGATATAGATTTATTGTGTGAATGGCTGGGGCACTTCTCTGCCAAGGGTGTTTCATGGTATGACTCTCCTATGTTACATGCATGCTCAGTAAAGTAACCAGAAGAAACACATGTATTTGTATTTCCTCTTCCCCTAGGCACCTTACCTTGTTGATGGATCAATATCAAATCCTAGAGACTGTTCTTTAAATTTTTCTTAGTTTTTACCAAATTCCTCTTCCCCATGTTCAACCTCTGACCTAATTCACTAGTCCGAATGACTTTAAATCACACATAATTTCCTATACCCTTTTCAGTTCTGTTTTCTATCCTCCTCTTCCTCTGACCTTCTACCATAGAAGCCAGGAGTAGGAAAAAATAGAAAAAAAGAAAAAAAGTATGTTTTTAAAAACATATCTTACCATCTTGAAAACAACCTATTGCCCAAAAGAAAGGGCAAGTCAAAAGGATTGTTGATTTCATTTCACTTTTGGGTTGTCTTGAAACTGGGTCATCTCCACTCAGTTCATCATCCTTACCTCCTTCCCACCTGAAACTTGGAATCCACCCCCAATGGAATCACTTTGGGTTCTGATAGGTCAGCTTTCCCCTTATCTTGTATAGTCCAGGTCTTCACTTTACTTCCCAGCAATCTCTAAACCGTGTGGTGAGTGTGTGCCCCTGTCCTGTTTATGCACTGTGTCCACCCATTAGAATGTCAGCAACTTGAGGAAAGGGACTTGCTAATGTTTATATCCCTCACATAGCGGAGGTCCTGGCACATGATAAGTGTTTGATAATCGCATGTTCTGTCTGTGTCTCTATCTCTGTCTCACTTACACTAATTTACTTAGACTAATTCTGGGGAGAAGGAGGAGAATGAACAAGTTGGGTAAAGAAATGGATGTTTCTAAAGCATTTAAAAGTCTTTCAGATGTACTTCTAAGCCTGGCTATAGAATAATAGATGGGATGTCCTTGGAGTCCAGGTGACAAAAATAAGAATACTTTTGCTATTTCAGTATCTAAATTATCTTGAATGGGGTCCAAAATAAGACCTCCTTATAGCAAATTCCTCTCTAGAGCAAGTTATGGAATTATAGTAAGGTCCAGCATATAGTAAAGTCTCAAAGATAAGTCTCAAATACTATTTAAGCCACAGTAATCCAGTTTGAGCTGCCAAATTTTTATCAGCCCTGCCCACATTTATAAATGTCATGCCTCTCTCATTGTTCTTATAACAATGGACCAAAACTAACATAAGTATCTGCATACTTACCCACCCCACTTAGTGTTTCCACAAAATGCAAAGAAAGGAGGTAAGGAATAGGACCTTCTTTGGTTTTTAAAAGTGTTTAATTGATTCCTTTTGCCTTGTATACATGAACATGACCACCAGCCAGCATGTAACCCTCCCTTGTAACAAAGAAAAACAATTCAGCAAAGCCGACTGATAGAGAGGCCAATGTCCAACAATGTAAGGAACACTATGCACCCATACTCTTCTACCTGTCTGAGGAGAGGAGAGTTATAGCATCTGGCATTGTTGAATACCCTTCTCCTGAATACTCTCTCCTCCCTCAGTTTTTACAACACTGATCCTCTCCTGATTCTCCTCTCTGTCCGATCCCTTTATTCCTTTTCAGTCTCCATTACTGGATCATCATTCATGTTCCAGACCCTGTGTGTACGTGGTCCAGGGCTGTGGCCTAGCCCTAGGGCGTCTCCTCTTTTCTCTCTATATTTACTCTTAAAGATCTTATCAGCTCCCATCAGCTACTATAACCTCCACATAGATGACTCCTAGACCTACATATCCCAACCTAGTTTCTCTCCTGAGCTCTAGTCCCACATCCTAAACTGTCTACTGGACATCCCCAACCTCTCTCTCTGCCTAGAGATCTGAAATTCAGCATGTGCAGAGTATAACTCACTATCTTTCTTGCTTACTAAGCCTACTGTTTCTCATAATTTTCTTATTTTTGTTGAGGGTACCATAATTCTTTGAGACATGCAAGGTCACAATCTTGGAGTTAGGCTCAATTCTTCACTCCTACAGTGCCTTCCCCCACATCTAATTTGTGTCCAAGTTTTATTGTTTGCTTCCAAAACATCTCTTCCATCTTTTCCCTTTTATTTAAGACATTTTCTGACATTGTAGTTCACATTCAGGGTGTATGGGGTGTTCAGAGAGGACTAGCACCTCTGGTGTGATGGTTTGCCAAGCCCTGTCAGGACTGCTCATCCATTTTTGGTGTCTACCTGGTGCTTAGCTCTCACCTATGGCTCCAAGAAGCTATAGCATATGAAGTGGCCACACCTCAATAAACTGTCTTGGCAGATGGGCTAAACCAGGTTGAAGGTAACCACTGGATCTCAAATCTCTCAGTGAGTTAAGGGGATGTCTACTCCAAACATATGAAGACTTTCCCCAATGGAATGAACAGATGAGAACAGTTTGTTCCAATGACTGTGAAGGTCGCTGAAGCAGGGGCTGTGGAGTGCTTAGAGCTTGGTCAGGCATATAAGATGTAAAGGTCATCCATCTTGACTTTTGTCCTGGCACTGGACTTCAATAACTCAGGAAGAGTGAGGCTGATGACTCTGAGCAGCTCTGCCTCACTTAAATCCAATTCACCTGCAAGTCAAGAAATCACTCCTGATGTCATTGGTCCTCTTAAAAAACAAAGGAAAAACAATAGTGCAGTAATGTAGAACAATAGTGGAACGTGCTCAGTGCAGTAGCATCTCCTCAATTTCCAATATTTTGCCACTACAAAAAAGGCTACTATAAATATCTTTGCACTTGTAGTTCCTTTCCTCTTTTTGATGATCTTTTTGGGATATAGACCTAGTAGTGGTATTGCCGGATCAAAGGATAGGGAGAAAAATTTGGAACTCAGAACCTTACAAAGATGAATACTGTAAACTATCTTTACATGTAATTAGAAAAAAATAAAGAAAAAAAGAATTTGGATGCTATACCACCTCATGCATATATGTTTAGTATTGATATTACTTCATTGTCTATGGTACCTTTTAGCAAGAGATAGTTTCCTTCCATATCTCTTTTAATTAAGTCTATTTTTGCTTTTGCTTTGTCTGAGATCAGGATTGCTATCCCTGCTTTTTATTTTTACTTCAGCTGAAGTATAGCAGATTCTGCTGTAGTCCCTTACCTTAACTCTGTGTGAGGCGCTTCAAGGGTGTTTCTTGTAAACAACATATTGTAAGATTCTGGTTTTTGATCCACTCTGCTATCCACTTCTGTTTTATAAGAGAATTCATTCCATTCACATTCACAGTTATGATTACTAACTAGGCATTTCCCTCCTATTTTTTCCTTCTGTTTGTCCTCTTTCTCCTTTCACCCTTTCCCTCCTCACCAGTGTTTTATTTCTGTCTACCACCTCCCCTGATCTGCCCTCCCTTCTGTCAGTTCCCCGCCCCGCCCCACCCCCCGCTCTTTACATAATCCCCTCCCCTCTTACTTTCCTGTAGGGTAAGATAGATTTCTACATTCAACTAGTTGCATATGGTATTCCCTCTTTGAGCTAATACTGATGAGAGTAAGATTCAAGCACTGACCCTCACCCACCCTCCAACCTCCACTGTAATAGGTTTTTCATACCTCTTCATGTAAAATAATTTACCCTCATTCTACCACTCCCTTCCTTCTGCACCCAGTGTACTCTTCTTTCCCATCCCTTAATTATTTTTATGTCATTCCCTCAAATTCTCCTTATACTCATACCCTCTGTCTATGTATATTCCTTCTAGCTGTATTATTAGTGGTACAATTTTTGAAAATTATAAGTGTTATCTTCCCATGTAGGGATATAAACAGTTCAGCTCCATTGAATCTCTTATGTTTTCTTTTGCCTTTTCCCCTTTTTAGGCTTCTCTTGGGTCTTGATACTGGAGGTCAAATTTTTTGTTCAATACTGGTCTCCTTATGAAAGCTTGAAATCCTTTTTTCCCTTGAAGTATTACACTTAATTTCACCAGGTAGGTGATTCTTGGTTGTAGTAATAGCTCTTTTGCCTTCTGGAATATCATGTTCCATGACCTCTGATCCTTTAATGTTGCAGATACTAAGTCCTGTGTAATTCTGATTGTGGCTCCCCAATGTTTGAATCCTTTCTGGCCACTTGCAGTATTTTTCCTTGACCTGGAACTCATAATATAATATATAATATTCCTTGGAGTTTTGGGGCTCTCTTTCCTGAGGTGATTAGTGGATTCTTTCATTACCTATTTTACCCTCTGGTTCCAGGGCATCAAGGCAGTTTTGCTTGATAATGTCTTAAAAGATGCTATCTAGGTCCTCCTTTTGATTATGGCTTTGAGATAGTCCAGTGATTCTGATATTGTCTCTCCTTGATCTATTTTCCAGGTCAGTTGTTTTTCCAATGAGATATTTTACAAGTTCTTCTATTTTTCATTCTTCTGAATTTGGTTGATTGATTTTTCATGTCTCATAGAGTCATTAGCTTCCACTTGTCCAATTCTAACTTTTAAGGAATTGTTTTCCTCAGTTAGCTTTTGTACTTCCTTTTGTACTTTTTAAGGAGTTGTTTTCTTCAGTGGATTTTTGTATCTACCTTTCCATTTCACCAATTCTACTTTTTAAGCAGTTGTTTTCTTTTTTCCAAGCTTTTGACTCTTTTTTCATAATTCTCTTCCATCACTCTCATTTCTTTTCTCAATTTTTCTTCTACCTCTCTCATATGACTTTTAAGCTCATTTTTGAGCTCTTCCTTGAGTTCTTTCTGGGCTTGAGACCACTGCCTGTTTTTCTTTGGGACTTTGCCCATAGATGTTTCAACATTGTTCTCCTCTTTTGAGTTTGTGTCTTGTTCTGCCCTGTCACCATAAGAACTTTCAATGGCCAGATTCTTTTTCTGTTGTTGTTCTTGTTTTTCTCATTTGGGGCCTTCCTTCCTTTTAAATTTGAGCTCTGCTCCTGGTGTGGAAGGGGCACTCTTTCAGGCTTCTTGTGCCAGGGGTTGCAGGCCCTGACTGTTTACCTGGTGCTGAATTGATGTTGCCCTGAGGCCCACAGAGTTTGGTGCTGTGCTAAGGGGGTGGAGTGAGAAAGTTTTTTAGTTCTCTCTAAGCCTGTCATTCTTTCTACCTACTAAGTTTCAAAACTCACTAACAAATGCAATATTTTAAGCTTCTGACACTTTTTTCTTTATATATGCAATCTCTTCCTTATGTAGCCTTCTCCACCTAATTTTGTTCAGACCTTGGATTTCCTTGATACAGGGAACTTTTTGTGAGGAAACTCACATGGCCAATGAGGATGTATAGCTGCTTAGTAATTCATGTCTTAAAGAATGGTCTGGGGTTCTAGGAGTTTGGAGGTGTGTTTAGAGTCACTGGACCCAATCCAGTATTTGTGAGAGGCAGGATTTGAAGCCAGTTCTTACTCAGAAGCCTGGCTTTCTATTTATTATCTGCCTCTATCCAGTCTGCCCTTTACATGGACTCTTTACTGTAAGCTCTTGGAAAATTTCCCTTTTCACTTAGCCCTGAGTGGATGTGTGTTTAAGATAAGTATACTAACAGCAGAATATACAAGAATCCTTTCTCATTTTTTCTCCCTTTCCCCCTTCACCCACTGCCCCTCAGCCTTCCCCCTAAGCTGAATTTCTTTAACTCAGTCTGAAAGATCCTTTATTCAGGGAAGGATCAGGGGAGAGTATTCCTAGCTCAAAAAAAAAACTTTTCAAGGAGTACTTTGTGACTCAATCAATACTTAGTCAATTGTCTTTTTCGTGGTGGGATTAGGAGTTGAAGATCCCCCTTCAATGCCAGCATGGGTTCCATGAAGTTAAACTGGAAGAGGGAAGGGGTGGGATATCTCTCTTTGATGCCCTTTCTCCTTTTAGCCCATTCCCCTACCATTGGTTTGTCTTGGGGTGTTGTGTTGTGTGTTTTGTTCTATTTCCCTTCGTCCTCAGTTTCAGGTGCCAGTGGCCATCCTCACCTTACCTCAGGTTGGAGCCTTGGGGACCTTAGAGTCAGGATTGCAGGCAGGATGTTGCAGTCAGCCAGGCTGGTAGAGGAAGCCCTGAGAAACCAGAATACTCTGGGGCTTGAGACATGAGCATGTTTTGAACTTGGAACTGGAACTAATGTTCCACTTGATGTAAGGAGAAACCTTGAAAGCCCAAATTCTTAAAAGTTTGTTAGGTGTTTTGCAAAGCTCTTGAGAAGGTTTCTATAAAAATTAAATATGAAACCAACTCTTTATCTCTTTTCTACACTTCTGACTTCCCTCTCAAGCTGCTGACCTATACCTGTCAACCTTAGTGGATCCACTTTTACTAGGGCTCTGGAACTTGGAATAAGAAACAAGCTAAGCTGTTTATCTATTTTATACCTTGGAAGTCAAGGTCTCTTTGTAAAAGTGAATCCCACTCTAAGTTGTTAAATACATCTGGGGTCCTGGGGAGCCCTCCCCCTCTTCTTGAGGGGATAATACCATGAGTCAGTTGCATTGGTGGAAATTTGCAAATTTGTCATTTAATGGATTGTTTGACTGTTTGAAGACTGACAGTATTTGCAATATTCAGTTCTCTATAGAAGCATTTCTACAACTGATGGGGTCTGTATTACTGAGTCAATTACTGCACATATTTACTGGAGACCACAACTTTGAAACAGGTGTTAAGCATGTAATGCAGCCTTTGGAGCTTGTACATTCAGGTGGTCCAATATGGAAGTATCCTTCTTCCCGGAGTCCCGTATCATGTGCATTTACTCAGGTGGCTGAGCTGGATGTTGTGCCATGATGACTTTGGAGACAGAATTTTATGCCAAATGTTTGAGCCAGGTAGCCTGGCAAGGAAACCCTGAGATGTTCCCGGGACTGAAATTGGAGGCAGGGAGTATTTTGGACTTGGATGTGCTCTATAGGAAGGAACCAAGCTAAATTGTTTGTGTATTTGTTTTAAACCTTTTTTTTTTACTATACAAGCCCTATTTGTGTAATTCTGCAAATTTGATCAGTTGATGTGTTATTGAATTTTGTACTGAAGGGTTGATATATACTGGTAATGTTCTATATTATTGAGCGCTGTGTGACTACTGATAGAACTTCTAATGTGAGAAATCTGGTATCACTAGATTGCTACTGTTTATAAGAAATGTTCATATTGTTCTTTGGCACTCAAACCGACCTTCACTGCTTGCCTATAGAAACTGGGCTAAGCTGTTTAGATGTTTGCTTTATACTTTTTGAGTAACTATTTCTTTTGTAAAAGAAGATCAACGATCAATGAGTTTCTGTTAAGTATCTAATATTTACCTAGAACTGTGCTAGAGATCATGGGGGCATACTATAAATCATAGTCATGTGTTTTAGGTCACCCTGTTCTTCCATTCTACACCTAGGCACTCTCTTCCCAAAACAAACTGGGAGGAGCTCAGAAAGCTTTCCAATTAATTTTAGCTGTATGAGGCAATATCTGAGGTTCAGGTTCTCACCATTGCTCTCTCCATGATGGTATATACATTGGATAGTGAAAATGCTAGGACTCCAGGTCACTTTACTTCTAAGCAAAGGCTAGGGCAATGCAAGGTTGGCAGCTCCCATGTAAGCATTCTTCTCAATATATAGTCATGGAAGCCTCTCGCTCCAAATCCATTCTTTTCAAGCTGCCATGATGACACAGCTCCCCTCACTCCATCTCTCAGACCAAATCCTCTCTTTTCCCAGATGCTAATCCATGCTAGTTTCCTCATTTCCATGACCAAAATCTAATTTCTTGAGAGGTTTCTCTTTACACCAAGCTTAAGGTTGCCTCTTTGCCCATCCCACATGTTACTCCTAGTATTTCCTTCAGGTGTCCAACAGGACAAGTCTAATCACATTTCCACATGACGGTCTTTCCAGTAATTGAAGCTATCATGCCATCATTTACCACTTGGACTCTCTTTTCCAAATTAAGCATCCTCAAGTCTTCAGTCAGTCCTATATATAATTGAGCCCTTCCCCATTCTGATTGTGCTCCTCTGAACTCTCTTCAACTTACCAATTTTTGGGGGGGTGGTGGTAAAATATGGTACCCAGAGCTGAACATGTGATCTAACCAGGTCATAGTGCTGTTGGACTATTATCTCTCATTACTAGAGTTTATACCTTTATTAATATGGCCCAAGATTCATTCTTTAGATTTTGCAGTCTACCAAAACATCCCGATCTCTTAGCAGACAAACTACTGTGTAACCCTGTCTTTCCCATCTAATACTTGTGAAGGCGAATTATCGAACCCAAAAGCTAAATTTGAATTCTACCTCTGACACTAGTTGTGTGACCTTGGGTAAATTGTTTAATTTGACTAAGCCTCAGTTTCCTCATCTGTAGAAAGGGAAATACCTGTGTTATTTACCTCATGCATGGGGTAATTGTGAGGATCAAATGAAATGTAAAGGGTTTTGCAATGTCAGCTATTGTTACTATTATTGCAAATATTATTGAGTGCCAACTAGAGAAATCATAAAATCTTAGGATTTTAAATGATAGAGCATGTAATAATAATAAATAACAATAGCTAGCATCTATGTAATGTTTTAGAGTTTGCAAAGCACTTAACAAACTTTTGACTCATTTTATCCTGTAGCCAAGGATGTTTTTGCTATTACTATCCCCTTTTTTAACATATGAGGTAACTCAGACAGAGAGAGGTTCAATGACTTGCCCAGGGTCCCACAGCTAGTAACACCCTGATGTCTTCCCAACTCCAGGTCCTGTGTTCTATTCCCCACAGCTCCTACCTGCCTGGTTCAACCTCTTTTTTTACCGAGGGGGAAACTGAGGACCAGGAGGGTGAGGTGATTTGCCCAAGGTCACATAGCTAGTTAATGGCAGAGATGAGACTTGACTTATTCCTCCTGACTCCTAGTCCAGTGTCTTTTCCGTTACAGTTGATCCCTTGTAGGCTCATATGCAAGCTCCCTTTCAAAGAAGTTATCTGGCAGAAATCATGGATTCTTGAAGAAAAGTCTGGCAACAAAACAGGATAGTTCAGAAGAGAGAGAATGGAATCAGAGGTTCAAGTAGGAGGCTATTTTAGTAATCTGCTCATGAAGTAATTAGCACCTGGTTTCAGTAACTAATGGAATGGAAAAGATGAATCCAGGAGAAATTTCCCAAGAGGATCAGTCAAAAATGATTCCAAGGTCTCCATCCTATGTGGATAAGAAAATGTTAGGACCGTTGCCAGAGAGGGTAGTTGAGAGGGGTAGCTTGTTTAGAGGGGGAAATATGGTTTTCAATATATTGAATTTTAGGTGATGGCAGAATATGTAAGTGGAAAAATTTAGTCAGCAATAGGAAATATAGGATTGGATATTGGGTGATAGGAGAAAATTAGATTTTTGAATCACCAGCATAGAAGTATATAATAAATTAAAACCAGGGGAAAGGATACATTCCTCCTGTGTAGAGAGTACAAAGAGAAAAGAATGGAGAATAAGACCTCCTTGAAATGAGATTTCCATAAAAATTAAATATGAAACCAACTCTTCATCTCTTCTCAACACTTCTGACTTTCCTTTCAAGCTGCTGGCCTGTACTTATCAACTTTATTGGACTAATTCTTACTAGTGCCATGGAAGAAGCAAAGTCAAATAGCTCCTGCCTTCTGATCAGTACTCATAAACCCGTTGTGCTGCTTTGGTGGACTAGCCCATTTGTGATGTTACCCTGGGGCACATAGTCTCCAAGTATGAAATTTGCTTCCTACCTGCTCCCCCCTCTGCCTTGGTGTAATGATGGTAAGTGTCTTCCTTCCAATCTGTCCCATCTCTGTTTGCTAAACCTGACTTCTAGGCCTGGTTTCTCTTAGCCTCTAAGTTCTGTGCCTAAGATCCAGTGCTGACAGTAACTCTGTGGGTTGAAATTTTCTGATCACATTATTACTAGTTGTTAAGACCTAGAGCAGGATCAGGCTGGAGAAACACAGGTGATACTGGAAGTTTATTTGTGACTCAGAACATGCCTGGGAAATTGACAAACTCCTTCTTGGTCTGATTCCATGTGCTGACTTTTCATCATGCACGTAGAGCTGTGATTGCAAATCTATTCCTGGCTTTGACCAGAGAGAATGTTGAATTCAGTGATGTATTCTGTGAAATAGGTAACATTTACCTAATACATGGTCAGTTTTTGTGAGGGTGCCACATACAGTTGAGAAAAAGGTATGCTCCTTTCTATTCCCATTCAGTTTTCTCCAGAAGTCTATCATATCTATTCTATTCATCTCCTTAACTTCTTCCTTATTTATTTTATGGTTAGATTTATCTAGCTCTGAGAGTGGAAAATTGAGGTACCCCACTAGGATTGTTTACTGTCTATTTTCCCCTGTAACTAATTTAATTTTCTTTTTGAGAATTTAAATGCTATGTCATTGGTACATATATGTTTTGTATTGATATTAATTCATTGTTTATGCTTTAGCAAAATGTAGTTTCCTTGCTTATCTCTTTTAATTAGGTTATTTTGGCTTTTGTTTTGTCTGAGATTTGCTTGTCACTCATTGTTTCATATTGGACTAATCAGACTACTATTAGAGTCATTTGTGGCCATAATATTTATGAATTTATGAAGGGGCATAATAGGAATAACCAGCTTTACAAAATGTTTTATGGTTTGCAGAACACTATCTGTCTAAAAAATGGTGTGATATAGGTGCTTCAGGGTTTCATGTCCTCATTTTACAGATGAGAAAAGTGAAGTTCATTGAGATTAAGTGATATCACAAAACCAGTAAATGTCAAAAATGAGATTACAACCCAGGTTTCTATTGCAATCTGTATTTGGAGCTATGGAAATTTTCTAAGTAGGAAAAAGACTGGGTTCTTATCTTCAAGGTGCTTGTTTGTGATAACAGAATTATCATAGAATGTCAGAGGTAGAAGGGAACCTAGAAATCATCTAGTCTAGCCCTCTTATTTTACAGATGGAGAAACTGAGATGTTAAGTGACTTGCTCAAGATCACACAGGTGGTAAACAGCAGAGCTAAGGTTGAACCAAGGTCTCCAGATCCAAAGGTCTCCAAGGCTTTCTCCATTGGACCACTGTGACTATCCAATGAAGCATCAGTTGCTGGTCAGATGAGACACATAGACTGAGTTGAGATGATTCTTGTGTCTGAGCCATGTTCTGTTATAGGAAGACTTCAAGGAAGAAGTCATCTTTGAGTTACGTTGTAAAGAATGGGTTTGGCAAAAGAAAACAAGGAACTAATCTTGCTGTGTGGGAGGACCTGTTATAAAATTCAGTGGAAAGACAAAAAGAGGCATAACCTTAGGGCTAGTAAGAGGAGTTAGCTGGCTGGGCTAGTGTATGTAACATATAAGTCTAGTGCCTCTTATTATGTCCTTAGTTGATAATGCTAGTCATCTTTTTCTGTATGAGGCCTATTTATGACACCATTGAAGAACATTATTAAATTTCTCTTAGAGTTATCTCCTCCAAACTGAATAATCTCAAT
Source organism: Trichosurus vulpecula (assembly GCF_011100635.1). NCBI lineage: Eukaryota > Metazoa > Chordata > Mammalia > Diprotodontia > Phalangeridae > Trichosurus > Trichosurus vulpecula. The sequence continues at coordinate 179,293,345 of NC_050574.1, forward strand.
GAGAATCATATAATTTCGATTTGGAAGAGAACTTAGATGTGATTGAGTCCAAGCTCCCATCCACTGAGAGAATTCTTTTTACAATATACCTATTACAGGACCAGCCAACCAGCCTTTGCCTGTATAGCTCCAGTGATAGGGACCTCATGACCTGTCTGCCTCACAAGATAGACCATTACATTGCTCACAAGCTGCAATTAAATGAAAGCTTCCTTGTTTTAGCTGAAGTCAGTTTCATTAATCCTAGCTTTGTCTTATGGAATGACATGGAACAAGTCATGTTTCTTCTTTTACATGTTGTTGCTGCAAGTATGGGCAGCTAAGTGGCAAGTAGATTAGAGAACCAGGCCTAGAGTCAGGAAGACTCTTCTTCCTGAGTTCAAATATGGCAGTGACTAGCAGCGTGACCCTAGGCAAGTCGCTTAACCTTATTTATCTCAGTTTCCTCATCAAATGAGCTGGAGGAGGAAATGGCAAACCACTCCATTATCTTTGCCAAGAATACTCCAAAAGGGGTTATGAAAAGTCAGACATAAGTGAAAAACAAAACAACAACAAAAAGCCTCAAGTATAAGTTAAGTTCCTGGAGGAATATATACATATACATATAGATATATATATGTATATATATATATATATATATATATGTGTGTGTGTGTGTGTGTGTGTGTGCGTGCATATATATGTGTGTGTGTGTATATATATGTATGTATGTATATATATAAATAAATGTTCCTGTGCACATATATACATTAATAGGTATGTGCATGTACACATATACACATAAACATATGTAGATATGTATGTGCCTATATTTGTACATACAAATATGTTACTGTGTGTATACATGCATATATACATCCATGTTGTATATATTGTTGTTGTTCAGTAGTTTTGGTCATACCTGATTCTTTGTGACCCCATTTGGGGCTTTCCTGGCAAAGATACTGGAGTAGTTTACCATTTCCTTCTCCAGCTCATTTGACAGATGAGGAAACTGAGGCAAAAAGGGTTGAGTGACTTGCCCAGGGTCACACAGCTAATAAATGTCTGAGGCCATATTTGAACTCAGAAAGATGAATCTTTCTTACTCCAGGATTAGCACTCTATTCACTGCACCACATATGTAAAAATGTATACATAAACACATGCATAGACATATCCTCCCCTCATCAGAAAACCATCTCATAAAAAAGAATAGAAAAAGAAAGGAAGCAAAAAACAGTTGAGAAAAACTAACATATCAGCATATCCTTAAAAGGTATTGTAACCATCCTAAAGACTTAAAAAGCTCAGGGAACTAAGAGCTCATGCTCTTGATGTTGCTTTCTGTTTTTGTTGTTCAGTTACTTAGTTGTGTCCAACTCTTCATGACTCCGTGGACTATAGAACAACAGGCCCTTCTATCCTCCACTGTCTTTTGAAGTCTCTCAGTTCATGTTCATTGTTTCTATGACACTATCTATTCATCTTATCCTCTGCTGTTCCCTTTTCCTTTTATGTTCAATCTTTCCCAACATCAGGGTCTTTTCCAGTGATTCCCATCTTTTTATTATGTGGCCAAAGTATTTAAGTTTCAGCTTCAGTATTTGGCCTTCCAGTGAATAGCCTGAATGAATTTCTTTAAGTATTGACTGATTTGACCTTCTTGCAGTCCCAGGGACTCTCAAAGTCTTCTCCAATTTGAAGGTGTTGATTCTGCAATATTCAGCTTTCTGTATAGTCCAACTCTCACAGCCATATATTGCTACTAGCAAAATCATAGCTTTGACTCTATGGACCTTTGTCAGCAGGGTGATGTCTGCTTTTTAGTATGCTATCCAGACCTACCATAACTTTCCTTCCAAAAAGCAAGCATCTTTTAATTTCATGGTTGTTATTACCATCTGCAATGATCTTTGAGCCCAAGAATACAAAATCTGAAAGTGCTTCTATCTGTTCTCCCTGTATTTGTCAGGAAGTGATGGGATCACTTGACAATATCTTAGGTTTTTTTTAATGTTAAGCTTCAGGCCAGCTTTTATACTCTGCTCTTTCACTTTCAAGAGGCTTCTTAATTCCTCTTAACTTTCTGCCATCAGAGTGGTATCATCTGCATATCTGAGATTGCTGATATTTCTCCCAGCAACCCCAATTCCAGCTTTTGATTCAGCCTGGCATTTTGCATGATGTACTCTGCATATAAGTTAAATAAATAAGGTGACAACATACAGCCTTGTTTTACTACTTTTCCAAACATACAGCCCTGTCATACTCCTTTTCCAATTGTAAACCAATCAGTTGTTCCATGTGCCGTTCTAACCGTTGTTTCTTGGCCCATATTCAAGTTTCTCAAAAGACAAGTGAGATGATCTGGTACTCCCATCTCTTTGAGGACTTGCCACATTTTGTTGTGCTCTATACAGTCAAAGACTTTAGCATAGTCAATGAAGCAGAAGCAGATGTTTTTCTGGAACTCCTTTGCTTTCTCCATAGTGCAGCGAATGTTGGCAATTTGGTCTCTAGTTCCTCTGCCTCTTTGAAAACCAGCCTGCTCTTCTGGTTTCTTGGTTCACATATTGCTGAAGCCTAACTTGCAGAATCTTAAGAGGAAGAACTGACACAGAGAAATTAGATGGAGGAGGAGAGCTGGTAGTTTTCATTGGCAATGGGTTTAAGAGGGAATGATACATATATATCTAGGGCATAAAAGTCTTATAAATTCAGAAATAAGTAAAAGACTAAGGGAATAGGGAGGGGGAGAGGATAAGGGAGGGATTTCAGGGTGAAGGGAGAGGATAAGGGAGGGATCTTTGGTAGGGGAGTAGGCTAAGTAATATGAGGGCAAAGTAGTGGGTAGAAGTAAAGTAGAAGAGTCAGGAGGGATAGGAAATAGGAGATACACAAAAACATAAAGATCAGGAGTAGAATTTGTTAGGGAAAAAAGCAGGGCTAGTAATTACAAACTCAGACAAAGTTAAAGCTAAAATAGATTTAATCAAAAGAGAAAAAAGGGAAACTACACCATATGCCATATTAATCAATATTGTTTTAGACTATTTAAAATAACCAGACACTATAAGGTTGGAATATTGCTGTGGTATAGGAAATGATGAGTTGGTGGACTTGGGAAAATATGGAAAGACTTGGACCTATGAAGGGAGACATTATCTACCCTCAGAGAAACAGAGGACAAATAAGTATAGCATAGTCTTACATAGATGCATATGAATATATGCCTATATATAAGTATGATCATAGATATCTAAGTATGTGTATATAATTGTATGTATGTGTATATGTAAATATCATATGTATTTCTATGCATATGTGTATGCACGTATGTATGTGTGTATATATATGTGTGTGCATATCCATGCTTAATTGTAGCCTCATTGGGAGAGGGAAGAGGAAGGGAGAAAAAAAGAACAAAATAAAAAGTATGCAGCAGAGAACAAAAGAAAACTTATAAGGAAGCAAATAAAAGATGAACAGCTCAGAAAACAATGTGTAGTGTATAGGCTTTCTTGAAGTGGAAATTTATTGCTGTGTATTTTTAATCCTTTTTTATGTTCTGCTGTGCACATGACAATGCTTTTTTTCTTTTGTACTTAAGTTTTAGTATTCAAGTTTGTAATTTATTTCTTTTTCTTTTTGTATTGTGTATTTAAGTTTTAGTATTTAGGTTTAAAATAAAGAAATTATTTAAAAATAAATCAAAACAGGAAAAAAGATGCTAAAAAGCCTGAAAAAATGTCTATTGAAATATCTAAATATTTGGACTCACTAAAGACCTTATAAGAGTTGGAGAGTAGAGATCTTGTGCTCAGTACACAAGATTTCGCACTTTGATATCTCACTTCCTTCCCTCTCCACCCCACCCCACCCCAACTTCAAGGACAGTCTCAAAGTGGGGTGAAACCAACAAAATCAGAGCCTGAAGAAAGTAGGTGGGAGAGGAAAAGTAGGCACAGTCATCCTCCTTTTTCTTTGTCACAGGAGAGTACTTTTATGGTAAAATTTTGTGGGTATTGATCAGTATCAAAGCTTTTTTGTGCCATTTGGAAGAACCACATCCTTCTGAATCAAACCTCAGCTATATGGGACCTCGCAACAGAAACCATGGGAGCAGTGGGATAAAGGTTTCAAGAAGTGAAGTATTAGTATTAATTAAACAGTGTTGAATAAGAGGAATTAAATGGGGGAATTAGAGGGAGGGATGCTTTTAATGTCTTCTTAAGGTCTAGAGTTGCCTCATAAAATCTTATTTGTGGAATCATCTTCATACCATCTTTGTGAGGCAGACTGCATTAAAGCAACAATAATCTACTCATCAGTTGCCACCCACTTGTTTCTGCCCCCCATCTCATCCTAGCCTTGATTGTTCAATTTAGGATGATGTCAATTTTGATTTTAGCCAAGATAGAAGTATCCTGTTTTCGTCTGTCTGGAAGAATGTTTGTCTAGTTACTTTATAAGTGGGAAGCATAGCACAATTCTAGTAAATCAGTCTAGAGTCCTGTGTTTCTTACATAACTGTTCCAGGTGGTTGTAGGACCTAGCCTAAGACAAATTAATGGCTTTGTGTTTTAGTTTCCCCAGTTATAATATGAGAGGATACTTGCTACCTACCAACCTTGCAGCAATTTTTGGAGAATTCACAAGAGCATTGGAGATCATCTTCCAATCCAATCCCAACCAACAGGTACCTATTAAGTACTTCAGTGTGCAAGATGATCCTATAATGGACAAAGGAAGACCTGGGTTCAAATACTCTCTGCCATATAATGGTTGTATGAGCTCAGGTAAATCACTTAACCTCTCAGTGCCCTTAAGCAACTCTCTAAGATGATAAGTTGTTAAGTAGGTACCAATCTGCATTGGATGGAGGGAGTTTCCTCACCTGCAAGCTCCCTCACACTGGTGAAATCATAGGTCCAGTGCCCCCTACCATTAGATTGCAATAGTATCTCCAAGTTGGAAGTTAGAAGAACCCAAAGCTACTCAGACTTGAAGAGAACTTGAAAAAGACTGAAGAGACTGAAGCTCTCTTCAGTTTTTTTTTCCCTCTGCCTTACCCCTGGACTGGGGCATTGATCTTCACCAATAAGAAGAGAGTCCCATACAAATGGGCTTTTGGGACTGGGATTATATTAAATATAGTAATGTAATATAATATACATAATGTACATATTATGCAGTACAAAGAATTTACATAACATATTTGAACCTGTTGCAACACCACCATTTGAGCACAGATCCATTGGACATGAGAATCAATGAATTCACTAGCATTAGTCAGATTCAGAATATTAATGAGCAGACACAGCTTAAGTTGTTTTCACCACCATGTTGCCAATTTTATTCTTGTTCAAAGAGTTAGCCTATTAACTCATCTTATTCTCTACCCCAATTAAAGTGACAAGTTTTATTTAATAACATTTCCTCCTAAGCAAGATTGGCAAGAAAAAATTATTTTACCATGCATTAGAATTAAAATTCTAGAATCAGAATTAAATTTATACAGATACTATATGACAAAGAACCTACATCTTTCCTCCAGTTGGAACATATATTACATAAAATAAATGTAATTTATTTGAAGGGTTTAGAGACCTTTACACTAGAAACCAACTCTGCCCCCCCCCCAAAAAAGGTCCACAGTTTACCTGGGAAATATTGTCTACCATAACTGTTGTATTTTCAGAAGCTCTTAAGTATTCAATATGAGTCTTTGAAAAAGTTTTACCATTTTAAGAAAGTCATCACAATGAAACTGAGTGCTATACATAGAGGAAGCTGGAATCATTGGCAAAGAAATCCACCTATTTGGTTGTGTTAGATTATAGTTGGTCTCTCAAATCACTGTAGCCTTTGGGGTCATACTTTAGTCCCTGCCAGTGGTGCTCCCAAAAGAAAGCCTAGGATAGGCTTGAACAGCAAGGAAGAGAGAAATAATTTTCCCCCAATCATCCATGGGATTCATGAGTAATCCATTTATGTCATGGATACTTAAACTTTCTTTTTCATTGACCCTTTTGTGAGAATGACAAAACCTATAGATTCTTTTCAGAATACTGTTTTTAAATTTATAAAAGAAAACATAGCAGATTATGAAATAAATCAATCATATGGAAATATGATTGGTATCAAAATATTTTTTAAAAAAATTAACAGGGAGGGGTGGAGCCAAGATGGCAGAATAAAGGCAGGGACTCAGCTGAGCTCTCCCCAAAACCCCTCCAAATAACCTTTAAAAATGACTCTAAATGAATTCCAGAGAAGCAGAACTCACAAAAAGATGGAGTGAAACAAATTTCCAGCCCAAGACAACTTGAAAGGTTGGCAGAAAAGGTCTGTTGCATCAGGGTGAGAGAGGAGCGCAGTCCAGTGTAGGCCATTTCAACACAGACTGGGTCCCAGCAAACCATAAGCAGGCCATGGGGCAACTGAATCACTGGCAGCAGTGGCAGCTTCCAGACCTCTCAGCCCACAGATGACAAAGACAGTTTAGAAGGTCAGCAGGAAAGGTCAGTCACACCTGGGTGAGAGTGGAGCACAGTCTGGCACATGCTGCACAGCCCTGGCCCCAGCAAACCATCAGCAGGCCTTGGGAGTAACTGAATCAGCAGCAGCAGTGGCTGCTTCCAGAGCTCTCAGCCCACAAATGGTCAAACAACTGGTCAGAAGGAGATTACAGAGGTGTTTTGCTGGCACTGAGGCAGGGTTCTATTGCTTTGTCCATACTCATATCCAGGTCGCAGTCCTAGGTGGCAGTCCCAGGGCAAGGAGGACCACTAGCATAATAGAGTGTGTGGCCACAGTGGAGTAGGGGGATACTCATCATAGTTCCAGGGCAGAAAAGAGTGCTTATGGTCACTCACAGACCAGAACACAGGCCAGGAGAGTAGTAACCTCCTTAGATCATACCACCTTGGAAGAACTAAAAACTTATGGATCCCTAGAAGTATCTCTGAAAACAGCTGCACAAAACCTCGGAAGCTTTGGATAGTTCACCCTCCACCCTGGAAGCAGAGTCCTATCTTAACAAAAAAGTTAAAAAGTCAAGTAATAGGCTGGGAAAAGAAGCAAACGACAGAAGAAAATCTGACTACAGAAAGTTATTATGGTGACAAAGAAGATTAAAACACATGTTCAGAAGAAAACAAAGTCAAAGCTCCAACATCCAAAGCCTCCAAGAAAAATATGAATTGGTCTCAGGCCACGGAAGAGCTCGAAAAGGATTTTGAAAATCAAGTCACAGAAGTAGAGGAAAAATTGGGAAGAGAAATGAAAGTGATGCGAGAAAATAATGAAAAACAAGTCAATACCTTGATAAAGAAGACACAAAAAAATACTGAAGAAAAATAGAGTAGGCTAAATTGTAAAAGAGGTCCAAAAAGCCAATGAAGAGAAGAATGCCTTAAAAAGCAGAATTGGCCAAATGGAAAAGGAGGTCCAAAAGCTCACTGAAGAAAATAATTCCTTAAAAATTAGAAAGGAACAAATGGAAGCTAACAACTTTATGAGAAATCAAGAAACAGTAAAACAAAACCAAGAGAAGGAAAAAATTGGAAAAACAACTGTCCTGGAAAAACAGGAGAGATAATTTAAAAATTATTGGATTACCTGAAAATCATGATTAAAAAAAGAACCCAGACAGGAAAATTGCCATGATATTTTAGAACCAGAAGGTAAAATAGAAATTTAAAGAATCTACCACTTATCCCCTAAAAGAGATCCCAAAATGAAAACTGCTAGGAACATTATAGCCAAATTCTAGAGTTCCCAGGCCAAAGAGAAAATATTGTAAGTGACCAAAAAGAAACAATTCAAGTATCATGGAGCCACAAGTAAGGTAACATGAGATGTATCAACTTCTTCATTAAAATATTAGAGGGCTTGGAATATGATATTCCAGTGGACAAAGGAGCTAGGATTTCAACCAAGAATCACCTACCCAGCAAAACTGAATATGAGGGGGGAAAAATGAACATTCAATGAGATAGAGGAATTTCAAGCATTCTTGAGAAAAGGCCAGAGCTGAATAGAAAATTTTTCTTTTAAATACAAGTCTCAAAAGAAGCATAAAAAGGTAAACAGGAAAGAGAAATCATAAGGGGCTTATTAAAGTTGAACTGTTTATGTTCCTACACAGGAAGATAATATTTGTAACTCATAAGACCTTTCTCATTATTAGGGTAGTTAGAAGGCACAGGTGTGAGTTGAATACGAAGGGGTGATATCTAAAAAACAAAATTAAGGGGTGAGAGAGGAATGTACTGGGAGAAAGAGAAGGAGAGAGGTAGAAAGAAGTAAATTATTAAATATAAAAGAGTCAAGAAAAAGGGGAAGAGGGGGGAGATGAGGGGGAGTGAGTGAACTCTCATCAAAATTGGCTCAAAAAGAGAATAATATACACAACTCAATTGGGCATAGACATCTATCTTACCCTACAAGAAAGTAGGAGGGGAAGGGGATTGGGGGGGGGGGGAGGTGATAGAAGGAAGGACAGATTGGGGGAGGAGGTAGTCAGAAGCAAAACACTTTTGAGAAGGGACACCATGAAAGGAGAGGGAGAATACAATAAATGGGGGGACAATAAGATGGAGGGAAATATAGTTAGCAATAGTAACTGTGAAAAGAATTTCAAGGCAGGTTTCTCTGATAAAGGCCTCATTTCTCAAACATAGAGAACTGAGTCAAATTTATAAAAATGAGAACCATTCCCCAATTGATAGATGATCAAAAGATGTGATCATTTTTCAGATGAAGTAATCAAAGCTATCTATAGCCATATAGAAAAATACTCTAACTCACTAATTGATTAGAGAGATTCAGATTAAAACAATTCTGAGTTACTCCCTCATACCTATTAGATTGGCTAATAGGACAGCAAAGGTAAATGGCAAATGTTGGAGGGGATATGGGAAAGATGAGACATTAATGCACTGTTGGCGGAGTTGAGAACTGATTCAACCAATCTGTGGAGCAATTTGAAATTATACTCAAAGGGCTATAAAACCATGCATACCCTTCTAACTAATTAATACAACTACTAGGTCTGTATCCCAAAAGAGATAAAAAACAAAAAAGGAAAAGGACCTATATGTATAAAAATATTTATAGCAGATCTTTTATGGAGTCAAAGGATTGGAAATTGAGGGGATATCCATCAGTTGGGGGTGGGGGGGTGGCTGAACAAATTGTGTCATGTGATTATGATGGAATACTATTGTACTATGAGAAATGATGAACAAGATGCCCACAGAGAAACCTGGAAAGACCTGCATGGGCTGATGCAAAGTGAAATGTACTGTGTACAAAGTAACAGCAATATTGTAAGATGATCAGCCGTGAATGACTCAGTTGTCAGAGATACAATGATCCAAGACAACTCTGAAGGACTTATGATGAAAAATGCTATCCATCTCAAGAGAAAGAACTGATGGTATCTGAATGTAGATTGAAGTATGCTTTTTTTAACTTTATTTTTCTTGAGGTTTTTTTTGTCTATTTTCTTTCACAGTACTATACTAGAAGTGTTTTGCATGACTACACATGTATAACCTATATTGAATTGCTTGCCTTCTTAATGGGGTGGGGGAGGAGGAAGGAAGAGAATTTGGAACTCAAAGTTTTAAAAATGAATGTTAAAAATTGTTTATACATGTAGCTAGGGGAAAATAAAATACTAAATAGGTTATAATAAATTATAATAAATAATTTATAATAAATTATAAATAAATTATAATAAATTAAAAAACAATAAGTTCACAGATTACAGTTTAAAAACTCCTAGCTATGAGCATGTCTCACCTAACATCCTAATTGATTCCACAAAAACATAGAATTCCGGGAAGCAGTGGCATAGGAGGGGGAAGTTGGTGTTATAGGCCCAATCCTAGATTATTACTTGATTGGGAGGATGGGGAATGGACACAGGGGACTTCACTAGAAGAGCACTGGATGGCCAAAGGCCCTGGAAATGAGCAGAAGAAGGTTAAAACTGCTACAATGCTTACTTAGCAGAGTGGCGAGGACAGGGAGTACTGGGTGGAGCTAAGCTGGTCTTGGCTAATTGAGTCAAGGATGAATGCAGCTAGGTCAGGGTCTTGTGGCATTTAGATGAGGTTTGGCAACACTGTGTTAATGAAGTTATTGTGAAACAATATGAGTTGGGACAAGGTCTTGTGGGCCACGTCTTTATTGTCAGTCATTCTTGCTCCATGAAAGCCATTACGTGTGGTCAATAAAAAATGATATTACTAAATTAGTCTGCTAATGAGAATGTGATTAGGGTTTTTCCCTGCATGACTGACTTAACTGATGGGGTCTTTGAGCTAGGTCTTATTGCTATTTCAGTGGTGGTAGTAACCTAAAAATGATTTCTAATAAGTAGTTTAATCCTGCTAAGAAACATTTTTTAAAAGCAGTAACACTACTTTTAAATTTAGTGGTTATTTAAGTGGAAAAAACAAAAGAAAACATGAAATAGGGAAATATTGTAGGAAATGTGCTGGAAAAGGCAAAGGCAAGACAAAGAAGAAGATGGGGGATGATGGGGAAAGAAAGGAAGGTAACAATTCCAAGAGAAAGGTCGGATTGGAGAAAAGCATTACAAATCTTGATGAAACTTTATCTCTCTTCTTCATTAACTATGGTTTCTGCATAAATCTCTCTTATGTGTCCCGTAAAGTGCAGGGTAAAAGAAAACTGAGACAAAAGGGTGATGTGCTGGAGCTGGAATGTCATGATCAAAGCAATCTTTTGGTTTGTCCTTTGGGCACTGATGTTTTCATAGATGTAGCAACTAAAAAGAAATTCAAATTCTTGTGTGTAGGGATGGTAGAGAGGTGTGTGTGTGTGTGTGTGTGTGTGTGTGTGTGTGTGTGTATGTGTGTGTGTGTGTGTGTGTGTGCTAGTGTGCCTTTATTTTCTTCCTCTTCATCAGAATAAACGGTATTCCTTGACGGAATGCATGACAGAGGACAGAGATTACAGACATCTACAATGACTTGAATAATCCCACCCTGTTGTGTAATAGAGATTTCTTATTACTAAAAAGAGATAATTAGGAAGTGACTTCTTGCCTCTGGAACAAGTGAGGAGAGTTCCCTTGGGTATTGGACACTCCTCCAAGGTATTAGAATAATCATAAAATCACATTTAGAGCCAGAACAGACCACAGAGTCTATCTAGTCCAACTTAACTGAGGCTTAGAGAAATGAACTGACATATCCAAGGGCACACACAGGTGACAGGTATATTTATCCAAAGTATACCCAGGTCCTTTGTGCAATTAAATTTCCATTCATTTGTCATTTTGAATAGTCAGGGCCCTCTCCTTCTGTAGTTTGTGGCTCTTCCTGGCAGATACTGCTCTACTTTGCTCTCCAATGAAACTTTTGAATTTCCTCATTGTCCCCAGGTGAGGTCAGACACTGAACTTGAAACTGGTGGCAAAGACCATCTTAAAGTTGGAGAACAACAGAACAACTCCATGGGAAAGTTGAGGGTGAGTCTCCTAGTTTAGCCCTGCCTTACTCAACTTTGCTAAAGTTATAACAGAAGGAAAATTCTGTCTTCTACCACACTGGCTTCTTCACTTGCTTGGCTCATACACCCCTTCCAAGAAACCTAGGAAAATATAAACAGTATGGGATAGTGGATAGAGTGCTGGATATAGAGCCAGGAAGCCATGGATTTGAATCTTCTTTTAGACACTTACTAGATATGTGACTCTAGGGAAGCTGCTTATCTTTGAAGATCATTTTTTTAAAATTTTGAAATTGTTGGTCTTGACCTGTAAGGTCCCTTCCAGCTCTAGATCAATGAGTCTATGATCCTGTGAAGCATGGCATGCCTCCCCCCATCACTGATTCTCCCCCTTGCAAGTATATAGATCATAATAATAAAAAAGAAGGAAAGTTTTATGGACACTCAATTGAATTTAAAGACTAAAGGAAACAAAACAAACCCAAAATAGAACTCTTAGAAAATAAACAGAAATCTTCCAATGAGTAAACATTTCTTCAAGATTTATGTATATTTCTAGCTCCTTTCAATCTTTTGTTGTCAGGTTCTCCTCCCATCATAGTTCCCTGCTGCTCCCAGTAGGTATTGGCAGGCTTTCTCCTCCAGGCTGGCACCTGCTCCTCCTGCACTCCCTTAGTGTTTCTGGAATGTGAACCCAAACATTGCTTTCTTGTTCTCTCTGTCTCTGTCTCTGTGTCTCTTCCTCTGTCTCTGTCTCTCTCCCCTCACCTCCTTTCCCTCTCTCTTACATTCTACTGGGGGTGTTAAATGACAAAAATAGATAATAAAACTCAAAATAATTTCCAAGGGAGAGAGCAATGACTTACAACTGAGAGGATCAGGAAAGGCTCCATCTAGGAATATTCACCTGATTCAAGCCTTGAAGAAAGAAAGTGATCATAAGGTAGAGGTGAAGAGGTAGGGCCTTCCAGATCTCGTCATACTCTAATCTCACTTTCCTAACCCATATATTACATAGATAGATAGACAGACAGACAGACAGACAGATAGATAGATAGAGGGACCATGAAATATAAAATGGCTGGCTCAAGTATAATATTAATAGTGATCTGATCTGGGATCTGGTAAACTCCATTCTAGATCTCCAAAGAGAGATTTCAATTTTCACCTTTGTGGAAAGTAGAAGGAGAGCCTTGGTTATACCACTAGAAGCCTAGTAGCGGAGGGACAAGAAGAATAGTTATTACTCCTTTGATCTTCTATTTCTAAAAAGGATTTTGGAGCAAAATTATATCTATCTACCACACTTCAAATATTGCTAGTCTAGGTTTTGGTTCTTGGTGGGGGGGGGGGGGAAGAAGGGGGAGTCAAGATAAAAAAACCATTTTCATTCCCAAAGAACAGGAGAAGTAGCAACCTCTTTGGCTGCTACCAAATTCTTTGTGCAAAAGCAACCTCAGTCTCAGATAGCAAGTAAACCCATTCATCTAGGCAAACAATAAACAGAAACTGAGGAGGTTATACAGATCAGAATAGGAAAAAGAATATATAAGAGCAGATGAGCTCTTCAACTGGAAGATAAAGTCACAGCTTAAACAAGGAGACAATAATCTCACCAAGAAAAGCTACCTTAAGTCAGTCAGCTATTTATTAAGTACATACTATGTGCTAAGTACTGGGGATACACAGAAAGGCAAGAAACTGGTTTCTGATCTCAAGGAACTCATAGTCTAATGGAGGAGACAACATGCAAACAATTATGTTCAGATAAGACATAAAGAGGATAAATCAACAAACTCTAGAGTTGCAGGTTGGAGAAGGAAATGGAAATGGCAAGCCACTCAAGTATCTTTGCCAAGAAAACCCCATCTGGGGTCATGAAGAGTCAGACACAATTGAGTGACTGAACAACAACAACAAACAACAACAACAACAACAACAGAGTTGTAGGCTCTGGAAATCAAGGGACATGTTGGAGCTGGCTCCCTTGTATGTATGCATTATGCATATGTATGTATTCATATATGTATATATACACATATACAATCTTATACACAAATACTTATGTGTATGTGTGTTTCTGCTTCTCTTTCCTCCAGTACTTTATCCCTCAGGGTCTCCATACATATGCATAGTTGGAGCTCAGTCTCTCAGTCAATCAAGAGTCATATCTAGGGGCAGTTAGGTGGCACAGTGGATAGAGAACTGGCCCTGGAGTCAGGAGGATCCATGTTCAAATATGGCTTCAGACACTTGACACTTATTAGCTGTGTGACCCTGGGCAAGTCACTTAACCCTGATTAACACACACACACACACACGCACACACACACACACACACGTCATATTTCCTCTGTAAATGTGGCACTCAGTGTTGCAGAGCTGTCCTTCAGGAAACTGTCTTAGGACTGGGAGAATGGGTGTTTACCATGAGGGAACAGTCTGTACAGAGGTAAAGAGGTAGAAGATGGAATATCAATTACTGAGTTCAGGGTATAGCTATTAAGCTAATTTGGTTGGAACATACAGTACATGAATGGAAGCAATGTTAATTATAGATGGCAAGGTAGGTGAGAACCAGATTGTGAAAGGCTTTAAATGAAAAATTGAGGATTTTGCATATTATTCTAGAGATGATAAACAGTTATTGAGGATTTTTTATTATGGGCCTGACATGGTCACACCTACGCTTGGGGAAATTAATCTTGAAACCATGTGTAGAATGGATCAGAGAGGTGAGAAACTAGAAGTAGAGAGACCAATTGGAAAGCTATTACAATATTCTAACTATTTAGAGAAGGTGATTTGAATTAGGAATGTGATTTGTGTGAATGGAGAGAAGTGGACTTGATAGATGTTTTGGGGGGGCAGCATAAGTAACAATACTTGGTAATTAATTGTATATTAGGTGTTAGGGAAAGGGCAACATCAAGGATGATGCTAAGGTTGTAAGCCTGGGGCGACTGGAAGATTGGCATTGCCTTTAGCAGAAAGAGGAAAGTTTGAAGAAGGGATAACTTGGAGAGAAATATAGTTCCATTTTAAACATGTTGAGTTTGAGATACTGATGGAATATCCAGGTGGAAATGCTATCAGATATTTGGTGAAGTGGAAGATTAAAAGCAATATAAGAACTGGGTATATAATTTGGGATTGATCTACAAAGAGAGGATGATCAAACCTAAGGAGTGAAAAGATTGCCAAGGGAGAAAGTATAGGGAAAGAAGAAAAAAGGGTCCAGGACAGAGTTTTGATTAATAACCACGCTTACTTGGCAGAAGATGGAGCAAAGGAGACTGAGAAGAAGTGGGCAGATAAATGGGAAGATATGAGAACAGGAGAGAGCAGTGTCACAAAAGCCAAGGACAGATCAGAGAGTACCTAAGAGAAGAAAGTAGTGAATATGTCAAAATCTCCAGAAAGATCAAGATGAGGCTTAAGAAAAGAAACACTGGATTTACTATGATAGTTTAAGGATCATTGGTATTCGTGTCGACTCCTGGCATTTGAAGCCAGATTGTACAGTGAAAGGAATATAAGGAAATGGAGTCAGGGAGTGTGAATGGTTCTTTCTAAGAGTTTGTCTATGAAAGGATCAAGTGACATAGGATGACAGACTGAGGGGAAGGCAAAGTTAGATGAAGTTTATCTTTTTAAAATGTTTTTTATTTTTTTTTACATCATCATAGTTTTCCCCAGTATCCCTCCCCATCTCACTCCTGGAAAGCCATATAACAAATAGTATTTTTTAAGACAAAGAAAAATTATCAAAAGTAATCAATACATTGAAAAAGTCTGAAAACATATGTCATGTGCAATACCTATGGACTTTCCACCTCCACAAAAGGGTGAGTTGGATGTATCTTTGCATTATTTATTCATTTGAATCACACTTGATTTTTATGATTTTGCTACATTTACTTCTCAGTGTGTGTGTGTGTGTGTGTGTGTGTGTGTGTGTGTGTGTGTGGTTGTTCTTTACATTCACATCACTGTAGCCATTGTGCATATTGTTTTCTTGGCTCTGCTTACTTCATTCTGCATCTTCATGTAGATCTTCTCTTGCTTCTTTGTATTCCTCACATTCTTCACTTCTTATAGCACAATAATATTCTATTACATTCATGTACCAAAACTTATTTAGCTATTCCCTAATCTATGAGTAGCTACTTTGTTGCCAATTCTTTGCTATCTCGAAAAGTTCTGCTATAAATACTTTGGTGTATATGGAGGCTTTCTTCTTAACAATGACTTCCTTGAGGTATAAGCCCAGTAATGGAACAGGAGAATTTTTTTAAGAATTAGGGAGACTATTTCTGGCAGGGAAGGAGCCAGTGGGTAAGGAGAAATTGAAAATGAGAGAAAGAGAATGTTAAACTTTCAGGCTAAGGGCATTTTATTTTGAGAGTAAGGCTCTAAGGGATGCATTTTAATTTGCTAAGGCTTGACTAAAATTTGACTCATCGTACTTAATTCTATCTTTTAAGCATACTACATATGGAAACCTCCCCCCTTCACCCTCCCTACTTCAGCAGTTAAGTGGAGATAGCAGGTTGTTATTATTAAATCACTGAGTCAAAAGATCTCACAATAGTTTTGCCCTGGCTCCAGTGTTTGGCGTTTTCCAGCTATGTGACTTGTGCAAGACCTTTGACTTCACTTCAGTTTCCTCATCTATAAAATGATGGATTCTCCATTTCTTACTAAATGAGGATTACTGAACTACTTCATGAATTTGGTTTTTTTAAAAACTTTTTGATAACTGTTTTTCAATATAATCGGTTTCCTTTAGATCCTCTGTATTTTATTTTTTATGAATTTAAAAACATTATTCTGAAAAGGGTTGTCCATAAGTTTCACTGGACTGTGAAAGGGATTCATAAGATAAAAAAAGGTTAAGAACACATGTTGTAGATACAGGTTTAGTTGGAGTAGAAAGTAGAAAACTAAAAAAGAAAGGTCCTATATTGTAGATCTAGCCAATCTTTGGCCCCTCCCACAGGGTGCAGTGACTCGAGATTTGGGACTTAGTTGTGATCTGCTGGCCCCCATGGTTTTTTAACCTAGTACTCCCTATATCCCTTAGGCTTGATCTTAGCTTGAAGAGGCTTATAGGAAGGAGAAAGCCATTGGAGGGAGAAAAACACGCCTAGAGTTGCTAAAGATTGTGCCAGTATGATCGGTGAGGATTTCTGAGCTGGGACAGTGAGGATGATCATAAGATCATAGATTTAGAAGGCAAATCAGATGCTCTAAGTGAAAATTGAGAATTGGACAAAAACAAGTTAATGATAAAACTGGGCTGGGAAGAGAGATGGTGACATGATTCCGTTTCCCCTGCCTCTGCCTAATTAGGAAGAGGAGGGAGGAACAAGCATTTATTAATCACTTACTATGTACCAAGCACTGTGCTAAGCATTTTACAAATATTCTGTCATTTGGAGAACAGAATGTATTGTGCGTTATCTACTTGTAGGATGTCCTTGGGGATGAATGATGGAAGGATCTTTCTTGTTGGCCATGAGGACTCATTTAATTGGCTACTGAGCCAGAGCTACATGGATATACTAAAAGGGCAATCCCTACTCCTCAGGCTCTCCTTCCTGTTGGCCTCAAGGTTTGAGGATGACTCTGAGCTCTGATGGGCAGGTAGTAGGGAGAGGCAATGGATTTCACCATTCTGGGCCAACCCATGAGTGCCTGACCTCCTAGTCAAGCCTATGTCTAGAATGGCTCTGCTCCAGTTTGGGTTTTCTTTTTTCTATACAGGTCCTTTAGAGATCTCAAAAGGTACCTATCACCTTCTTCCTTCCTGGTCACCCAAATTTGGGAGTATAGTTACCAAAGCAGTCTCGGTGAAAATACTATGTAGGAATTGCAGTAGAAATGGACTTCCCTAAAGGGAAAGGGTTAACCATAGAGAGTTTTATCACATTTTTGACAGTTTTTTTATCATATTTAATAACTTAGAAGTGAAAGTGAACATTGAGGAAAAAGACTTAAGTTCCCTTAGCCCCAAAGAGATGCAAAGTTTAAAGTAAGCACTGAGTCCAGTAGTTAGTCAGGCATGACCAGGCTGAGGCTACCAGAGCTGATAGCCTTCACAAATACCTGTTTAGAAAAGAAAAAAGGTCTTGGCAACAATCAATGTACTCAGTGGAGGTGACACGTAAAACAATGAGTAGCCCTGTTACAAAGGTCCCAAAGAGACTTGACTATTGGCCTCCCAACTGATAGCAATTATTCTATGATTATTGCTCAGCAATTCCCTTTGTGTGGGATTAAAACTGCCAGTTTCATACCTGATTCATGTTTATACTCTGAGTACATTTTGAATTCCCTCCCCTTGCTGAACCCCTGAAACTAGAACCAAAAATAGAATTGTATCTTAGGAATCTGAGAAGTGGATAAAATTGAAGCATTGGGAAAGTAGGTCCTTCACTGAGGATCTAGACAAGGTCAGAATAATGAACCCAGAGCAAACTGCTAGGGCACATAAAGAACAGGGATTGGTGAAGGTCACCAGCTCTAGTAGCCTCAGCCTAGTCATGTCTGATTAACTGTTGGACTCAATACTGAAAACTCTCTGCTTCTCTCTGGGGCTGAGGGAGCTTAAGTCTTTTCCTTCAATGCCCACTTTCACTTCTAAGTCATTAAATGTGATAAAAACTGTCAACCAATAACATGCCCCACCCCTCCTCAAAGTCTGTTGCATTTCACTATGGATAAGGTCTATTGTGCGTGAGGAAAGTGTTTTTGAAATAGTCACATTCTATGTAAATGTAAGTTATTACTATTACAAACCTGTTTTGTAAGGCCATATTCCTTATTCATAGAAATTTATTCTGTGTTCAAAGAATAACATGAGCTTAAAAGTTTGAAAACAGAGATGCTATCTTTTAGCTGTTGCACTTTCCCATTGATATTCAGAGGACTTCATATAGTGAAGGAATCCTTCTGCTCCCAACTCCTTCTACAACTTTTAAGTTTCAAGTGAGTTCTGGGAGAAAAGATAAGAGGGGGGCAAAGAATGACATGATAGAAGAGATGTAAGCAGATAAACTGGATAGTGGCAGTGGGGGGTTCTTAAACATAGTGTCTGTAAGTATGTGGGTTACTGAAACAGAAAAAAATACTGAACTTGGAGTCAGATAATCTGGGTTCAAACGTGTTGACCTACACAAGTGCATTAACCTGTATGAGCGTCAGTTTCCTCATCTGTAAAATAGAGGTGATATTGTCCATAGTAGCTATGTTACTCAGTTGTTACAAGCACCAAATGAGTTATAAGACAGGTCTGAATAAATGTGGAGCTTCCTTAGTGGTATTCTCCTTAGTGACTGTCATTCCTGGTATAAACTTCAGTGTCAATATGACCTAGATTGCAAACATTTAAGCATAAAATAAATTATGCAAGAAGGCTTTCCCACTCCTCCTTAATCTAAGTGCCTTCCTTCTGAGATTATTCAATTTGTCCTGTATATATCTTGTTTGCACATAGTTGCGACATGTTGTCTTCCTCACTGGACTGTGAGCTCCTTGAGGGCAGGGACTGTTTTTGCCTTTCTTTATAACTCTGGTGCTTATCACAGTGCCTGGTACATAGTAGGTAATTAATAAGTACCTCTTGACTTGTTATTGGTAATATAAATGTTAGTCATCATCATCATTATTATCACCATTTTGTTCTTCTTATCTGTTTGATGGATGTTAGATAGCAACAGTTCTGGGATGTAACAATGTTGCTGTAATTCTTTTGCATTTAATATTCTGTGAGCTAGCATGCAGATGAATAAAATAATTGGCTTTTGTATGAGAATGAAAGTATTAGGATGCAGGGTCATGTTCTGTAGATTTGATTGAAAGCATCTTCAGAAACACTCTCACTGTAGATTGGATGATGGAGACGATAAGTACTTGCTGCTGTCCCTACACGATTCTGATTTCTTCTTCTAGGTTCTCTATGTTTTGAGATCTTTTCATTACACATAGTTTGGAACTTGTGAGTGTTTGGTATGACAACATTTATTAAAAACATTGTCTTCAAGATTTTGTTAGTCAGTGTTGCATCTAAGTGATTTCGGGTGATAGGCTGATCTATGATGATGATAATTATTATAGCTAACATTTACATAGCACTACATGCCAGGCACTGTGCTTTACAATTATTATACCATTTGATCCTCACGAAAACCCTGGGAAGTAGGTGCTATTATAATGCCCCTTTTTGCAGGTGAGGAAACAGAGGCAAAGAAAGGTTAAGTGACTTGCCAGGGTCACATAGCCAGTAAGTATCTGATATGTATTTGAACTCCAATCTTTCTGACTCCATCTACTGTACTACCTACTCTGCTTCCAATTCAGTTTTTTTAATTCTCAAGGATATTTTGAAGTTTTTATGTGTAGTACAGGGATTTCTTGTCTCTTAGTTTATAAAGACTTATTACTTCTCATAGAAGCTGAACATACACTTTGACTGTAACATGTACTTTGGCCCCTTGGGGAGTGCTCCAATGAACCCCCTGCTAACATTATGGTTATGATTATTAAACACCCTCAGATTTCACACAAACAAGATTTGAGGGAAAGATATAGCCTATATTTGAACCAATATGATAGGCTTGTTCTCCTACCCTAGTATCAGGATTGCATTTACACATAAGACTAACAGAATGAATGATATGAAACAGATTGAGGCCTTTACTGAACTGTTAAACCATGTCCTATTTTTAAAAAGGAGGGCTGTGTTTGTGGTTTGAACTCTTGACAAATTATAGATTTACCTGAAAAGTCCAGTGACATCACTGGACACTTGGAGTGAGTATTAATCTATTTACCTTTGCACGATACTGCTGAGTTAGCAGAGTTTTCTTCATATGCTTGTATTTTTCTTGAGATCCACTTTACTGCAAAAATGAACACTCAAGACAAAGAAAATAAAAAGGTCACATTACTATTCTACATTTCACTTCCAAAACAAAAGATGAGTTTCTAAAAGGAATGCTAGCCTGGTATTACTGGCTTTTTCCATAAAAGTATTTTCCATAGGGCCGAGCAGAAAAGAAGTGTTCTCCAAGGGTGAGAGACTTTTAAATTTTATAATAGTTATGAGACACTTACAAAGAAAGAAATGAATCCTTAATGATTTCTTCAGGGTCTCAGCCTGGCATTGATCTTTAAACATTTTAAAGCTTCTAGTTGTTTACATATAGGCTTGTTTGTGTGTATTTCTCTCACATATGTTCTTTCATCATCCACTCCCCACCAACATACTATTATCACTACCATCACAACCCTACTGCCATCATACAGAAATTTCTCCTCTGTTGGGGTTCGCTTCATCCTCCATGTCACCTTATCCAAATCCTTATTGCGGTCAGCTACTGTCCCCCAAGTCATTATCCTTTTCTCAAGGAATTCAGTCATCCTCTTCACCACGACTTCAGTTTATGTGTGTAAAGGTAGGGGATGGGAGGGTTGGCCAATGAGGACCCAGGTCTTAGAGTCTCCACAGAGATCTCTACCTATTGCCCTCCCATGAGGGATTCTTGGAAAACCTGCTTCCAGAAATCCATGATGACATGTAAGTGCAGAAGCCCCACTTTCTACTTTAGAGCATGTGAAGATATTACTCAGTGGTAAAGAAAGTCTTTTGATTGGCTCCTGAACTCAAACTGACCAGGTGGTGTCCAGACCCCTTGTATATGTCTTTGTGTCCCTTCAACCTTATTTCCCACTTCATCAATGTCTTCAACTCCTATGATATGAAACTTTGCTTCCCTGGCCCAAATACAAAAGGATACACCTGCCCCTGAGTTCATCATCACCCCTAAGAATTGCACCACCACAATCCATAATGCTGAAATTTATCTGACCAGGCAAAGAGAAGGACAAGGTCAAAGGCAGCAAAATATCAGGTAGATTGGAAAGGGACAGAAAGGTACATCTGTCTGTTGATTTCATTTGGTTCTACTTTGTCAAAGGTTTTGTGAAATACTGTTTTGATCATGTTGCATTTTAAAATTGTCTTGGTTGATGGTTGTTGAGTTTATAATAACAATTTTTAAACAATTAAAAAGCCTAATTTGCAGAGTCAAAGTGTGGTGGCAACAACTCTCTGTGCCTTAGTAACTTTCTACCCATTAAAACGCACTTTAAGCAGGCGTTTTCATTTAGCATTGTTTGCTGTTTAGACATGTGGAGGTAGAACCTCATTTCATTGAATATTATGATAATATCCTATTTGATTAATATGATTAGACTATTTTCATGTTCCCTGAGGCAAAGCAGATGCCCAGCCATGATAAGTAAACTAAAATGTCTTAAAGATATTTGTTGTTACTCTGAAAACTATCACATCAGTAACTTAGTTTGGACATGATGATTCACATGGCAATACACTACATTTCCCAGCTTGTCCAATGCTACATACAGATCATTTTTAGAATCTGCCTCATAAAATTCTTGGTATTGGAGCCAACTGGTCTACAAATCATGGCTTGTTTACCAATGTCTAAGCAGTATTCTTTATGAAAAATCCCATTTGATAAGACCTGACACTTTGAAAAATGTCTCCTTTCTTTAACAGGAAAAATGTCTCCTTTTCCTTCCTTTAGGTGATTCTCCTACTAGAACTTGCTCAGTAGTACACAGCCTAAATGTATGCTATACATTATCAATGTATACAGCCCAAGGTCTAGCTCAAGCCTATTGACCTGGCAGAAACAGGGCAATGGCCGTTTTATGCATTATCTTTTCTTTTAATTGGAAAATGATTTTGATCTCAACCTTTTCCATAAAAGCAAGATTTTGCCACCATTTATATCCTCAGTGTGTCTCCTGTCCCCTGCTTCTTGTGTTCTCTTCACCAACCCCCACTTAGTCATTCATTTAACAAACATTAGGTACCCACTGTATGCAGAGCAATATGTAAGACAGTGGAGGACAATATTCACCATATGTTGTGCATATACACATATGAGCTGATATATTTTAAAATACTTATTAATTCACTTAAAATAATAATAATAAATCCATTCTATGTTAGCATAACTAACACATTTTATGAAAATGACTATTTTCCAAAAGAAAAAAAAGTTAGTGAAAACAGTGGCATCGTTCTTCCTATTTTTGCAAATCTCTTTACTGTTTGGTCTAATAGAGGACAGCTGGATGTTCATATCTGCTTCTGCATCCAATCTGTTGCGATATGTTGTTTTGGTTGAAGTATTTGCAGAAAATCCAGCCTCACACAGATATGGAGTTGGAAAAAGAAGACTTTATGTATTATTATGAAAATAGTTTTGACTTCGTGCACCGCCAGCCCCAAAGGTCTTGGGGATCTCTCTCACATTTTGAGAGTCACTGGTTCAGATAATATCCCTTCCCTGCTCTCATAGAATTTATAGTTGAGAGATATTACACATGCACAAATAACTATAATATATAGCATTATGTAATAAGTATATTAGATGGGTACCTTTGTGAGGTGCTGGGGGAAGGGCATTATCAATGCAGGAATTCAGAAAATGCTTCATGAGGGAAAGTGGCAGTTGGGCTGGATTTTAAAAGATGGATAAGAATTCAACAGGCAAAGAATGAGAGGGAAATCATTTTAGGCACCAGGAGCATATGGGCAAAGGAAATTAGACAGCATATTTACAGACTAGGGACAGAAAATTGTCAAGTTTGATTGGAGCATGAACACATGGAGAGAAGTAATAGGGGATGAAACTGGAGAAATATGTTAGCACTAGGTTGTAGGGGACCTTGAATTCCAGAAAAAGGAATTGGAATTTAATTGAGGAGGCAATAAAGAAACATGAAAAAGTGTAGACTTTAGAAGGGACTACATACAAGAATTTTAATTAAAATGAGGAAGGAATTTCATATAATTGTAACTACTTTAATTAACGCAGAACAATGCTGTTTGTGAAAACAACACTAGGTCAATAGTAGGATATCCCAGGTTCCTCCAGTGACCTTGGGTAAGATGTTTAGTTTATTGGTTCCTTAGCTTTACCCATCTATAAAATAGCTCTAGAAATAGTTATTTGGTTGTTGCTGTCAACTATTTGTGACCCTGTGGACCAAGATGAGCCAATATTGTTCGTGGGATTTTCTTGGCAGAGATACTGGAGTGGTTTGCCATTTCCCTCTCCCGCTCATTTTACAGATGAGGAAACCGAGGCAAACAGAGTTAAGTGACTTGCCCAGGGTCACACAGCGAGTAAGTAAGTGTCTGACCCCAGATTTGAACTCAAGTTTTCCTGACTCCAGGCCCCACACCCTATTGGCTACACCACCTAGCTGCCAGAAATAGTTGCTACCTCCCTCTAAATGAAATTATGCATATGATCAGTTCCTGTGCTTTTTGGAGGTATTAGTGACCCGTCAGCCTTTTTTAAAAAATAAATTTTCTTTTTCTGTTGTGAAACTGACAAATAGCAACAAGCATGAACATTTCCATATAAAAAGAACAGATAAAAGAAAGTTCAGGAAACTAGTAGCTTTTTAAAATTTACGTAGTCAGCAGTTCCCTGTCTGTCTGGGTCCCATTCTGGACTTCTTTCTTCTCCCTTCTGGGCATTTTTTCGACGTTCTGTAATAATAAAAGCTAGCTTTTCTATAGTGTTTTAAGGCTTACAAAACACTTTACAGATATTGTCTCACTTGATCCTCACAACAAACTTGGGGGGAGGAGGAGGTGCTATTATTATTTCCATTTCATAGATGAGGAACAGAGGCACAGAGAAGTTAAGTGCCTTGCCCTGGATCACATAGTTAAAAAATGTTAGAGGCTGGATTTGAACTCAGGTCTTTCTGTCTCTGAATCTAGTGCTCTATCTAATGCTTCACATAGCTACCTCTAGCAGTTTCATTGGTATACTTTCTTTCTTTCTTCCTTCCTTCCTTCCTTTCTTTTTTTTTTGGTGTCACTATCACTACTCCCCTGTCCCACTCAAAATAAAAACCCTCCCCTGGAACAAATAAGTATGGTGCAAGAAGTTCACATGTTGATGTGTATTAAAATGTATGCGTCCTTCTGCACCGCTAGTCCCCTTGACCTCTCTTCCAAGAGCTGGGAAGCATGCTTCCTCATCAGTCTTCTGGAGTCATAACTGGTCATTGCATTAATCAGAATTCATAAATCTTTCAAAGTTGCTTTCTTTTAAATCATCGTAGTCATTTTATAAATTGTTCTCCTGGTTCTGCTCACTTCTCTCTGCATTAGGTCACATGATTCTTATAAAATTTCTTTGAAGCTCTCCCTTTCTTCATGCCATACTTTGTTCAGCCGTTCTCCAATTGATGGGCACCCACTTTATTTTCAATTTTTTATTACAAAAACCCCTAATGCAGTATTTTTTTACTTATCTTTTATTTCCTTCCCTCTTTGATCCTTTGGGGATATGTCCCTAATAGCTGTATCCTTGGGTCTAAGGGTATATACAGTTTAGGGGTCTTTTGAGTACAATTCCAAATTGCTTCCCAGAATGGTTATCCTATTACAACCCCTCTAATAACTGTCATTTTTTTGTTATCTAATGAAGTGAAACTTTGGCATTCCTTTAATTACCATTCCTACTATTATTAGTGATTTGTAGCATATCTTCTTTTGAGAACTGCTTATTCCTATTCTATGTTGATTTTATCTGTGCAAAAGCTTTTCAATGTTATATGATCGAAACTGCCCATTTCATCTGTTCATCTCTTTTCTATGTTTAGTCAAATACTTTTCTCCAAACCAGAGTTGTAAAAAGTATCTCTTTCCCCTTTCTTCTAATTTGTTTAGGATATAAACTTTTATAAC
Organism: Trichosurus vulpecula; assembly: GCF_011100635.1. Taxonomy (NCBI): domain Eukaryota; kingdom Metazoa; phylum Chordata; class Mammalia; order Diprotodontia; family Phalangeridae; genus Trichosurus; species Trichosurus vulpecula. The sequence goes on from NC_050574.1 coordinate 179,318,636, forward strand.
CAGGTTATCCGTGTGGGGTATCTCTTGGTATATTGTGTGAGATATCGATCTAAACCTAATTTCTCTTATTTTCCGATTTTTCTAGCAGTTTTTATCTAATAGAGAGCTTTTACTCTAGTAGTTGGTATCTTTTGGTTTATCAACATCTTTACTACTATATATGATTATTTTGGGTCTTGTGTACTGTTATGTTTCATTGCTGCTGGATGAGTGAAGTGTATTAAAGGTTCCCTCCCCCCCACCATGTGCACATTATTTTGGAAGGAAGCAGTGAGTATACCCTATATAACCTATTACTATAAAAGACACATAACTGAAAGCTTATAGAGCTCAAATTCTTTGGACACCACCATACTAATGCTGATACCTTTGCCTTTGAGATCTAAACCACACAAAATTTAAAAATGAAACTCCAGAGCACTGATCTGGTGATGCTGACCTCCCATGGAGCAATCTAAAAACATTCTATTGAGCAATGGGTCTTTGATCATTCTCAGCACTCCCCCCGGCCTTTTGTACTTTGGAATGTAAAGGCTGATTGAGAACAGGCATCCTACTGCTCAGTGATGTCATTAGTTGACTCTGGTCATCATTCTCTTTTTCAGCATTTCCTTTGGGCTCTCTAAAGGATTGCAGTTATTACATTCAGACAATTAAATTTAAAGATGAGGAGGAATAGTAAAGCAAGCCTTACTAAGCTCCTGTTTTTATGTAAATGCCCACAGAAGAAGGAAATAGTAAAAATATTGGATTTATATAGAAAGTAACACCTTTTGGAGAAAAAAGAAAACCCAGTTATTATATGAATTTAGTGATGCTTCATGTTAATTTATGTCCTCTCAAACAAATTCATACAGTAAAGATGTTATAACACAGCTAGTAAAGTAGATGTGACACCCATCCCACATGAACATTATAAAGGAATTTCATTATAAACTATCTTTAATGTTTAAATAAATGCAAAAAAACCCTCCTTAAAATCTAATACTTGGAAATGAAATGAATAACAATCAGAGTCCTTTTCAAATAGTACTTTCTGTTTTGAAAAGAAACTGGACCTATGATTTTATTGGCTTAGAGAAGTCCCAAATTAAGCAAGCCTCTTTACCAATTCAGGTTGGCACCTTCTCTGCAACTAATAGTCTTAGAAATCTTTCTAGAACATTGGGAGGTTAATTTGTTTCCCAGAGTCACAAAGACAAGGTGAGGTAACACTCTCTGACGGTAAGTCTCTACCCCAAGTACCCCCTGTTCTGTATAGCTGCTAAAATTACAGCTAGGTTTCTATTACCAAAAATAATGAATCCCTCAAAATGGTCACATATTCAAATTCACATTATTTGAAGTTATAATTATGTACAACTAGCATCTCTGACAAAGGCTCGTATCTAAAATATACAGGGAACTGAGTCAAATTTATAGGAATACACGTCATTACCCAATTGAGAAATGGTCAAAGGATATGAACAGGCAGCTTTCAGAGGAAGAAATTAAAGATATCTATACTCATATGAAAAAAATGCTCGAAGTCACTATTGATTAGAGAAATGCAAATCAAAACAACTCTTAGGTACTACATCTCTCCTGTCAGATTAGCTAACATGACAAAACAGGAAAATCATAAATACTGGAGAGGATGTGGGAAAATTGGAATGTTGATACATTGTTGGTAGAGTAGTGAGCTGATCCAGCCATTCTGGAGAGCACTTGGAACTATGCCCAAAGGGCTATAAGAATGTGCATACCCCTTGACCCAGAAATACCACTTCTAGGGCTGTATCCCAAAGAGATCATACAAGTGGGAAATGGACCCATATGTACAAAAATATTTATAGCAGCTCTCTTTGAGGTGGCAAAGAATTGGAAATCAAAGGGATGCCCATCAATTGGGGAATGGCTAAACAAATTGTGGTATATGAATGTAATGGAAAACTATTGTGCTATAAGAAAAGAGGAAGATACAGACTTCATAATAACGTGGAAAGACCTACATGACCTGATGCTGAGTGAGGGGAGCAGAACCAGGAGAATATTATACACAATTATAGACACATGGTATCTGTAAGGATTAACTTTGATAGACTTGGCTCTTCTCATCAATGCAAGGTTCAAAGACAGCTCCCAATACTCATGATGGAAAAATCTATGCACATCCAGAGAGAGAATTATGGAGTCTGAATGCAGATTGAGGAAAACTATTTGCTCTGTTTTTTCCCTTCTTTTTCATTTCTTCTTTCTCATGGTTCATTCCATTGGTTATGATTCTTCTGTACAACTTGACTATTATGTAAATAAGTTTAATGTGAAGGTATATGTAGAACCTATGTCAGATTACATGCCATCTTGGGGGGGAAGGGAGGAGGAGAGGGAGGGAGAGAAAATTTGGAACTAAAACCTTGTGAACTGAGTGTTGTAAACTAAAAATAAATTTTAAAAAGTTATAATTATGTAAGCTATGGCCATTGTGCAGTACAAATCCAAATAATGAGATCACATCAGAGAATTAATAATTCCGCTAATTAAGATCTAGCTGTAGACCTCTGGGGTATTTGTGTATCAATCTAATGGACATGATCCCCTGGAGCAGCACCAGTTTAGAATGTAAGCTCATTTACAAACTATTAGGAGGATAGTGGGTGGTCCAATTAGCACCTATTGAAACAATGAAGAGAAGTGGAGAGGAAATCAAATGTTCAGAAAGTTTGATAGAAGGCAAAGTTAAATCTATGAAGACTGTTTGTAGATGAAACTGGAAGGACAGTAAATAGAACAGATACGACCGTTTGTTCAAAGTTAACCTATTTTCATCATTGATAACAGTGGAACCACCATAGTATGCCTTGGTCCCTAATGTGCAATGGGATTTTAGACCTGGATCTGGAAGAGACCTTGGAGATCATCTAGTCTGACCACCTCATTTTACAGATGAAGAAACTGAGACCCAGAGAAATGAATTTATTTGCCTTAAGTCACTCAGCTAATAAGTGACAGAGCTGGACTTTTTAAACTCAGGACTCCAAAGTCAGTGCTCTTTCCTTTGTAAGATTAAACCTCTTAGAAGGAATGTGCATGGCGTTTAAGATTCGCGACTGGACTGAACTAAATATTCACTAAAGAAATCTGTGCTACAGATCACCTAATTTTGAAAGTGATGAGGGTGGTGGGGATCAATTTTCAAGATAGGTGAAAGAAGAGGAAATGGCAAATGACTAGGAAAAAATCATGGGCGAGATTATTACCAAAATAGGCAATCAAGTAACTACCTAGCAATAGGCCTATTTTCTCACCTCTTATAAAATATTTATGAAAATGATCTGCATACCTGCTAATATTTTATTTCCTAAAAACCTGGAAAGACTTACGTGAACTGATGTTGAGTAAAGTGAGCAGAACCAAGAGAACATTGTACACAGTAATAGCAACATTGTGCAATGATCAGTTATGATAGACTTAATTCTTCTCAACAATACAATGATTTAAGACAGTTCTTAAAAACTCATGATGGAAAATGTGATATACACCCAGAAAAAGAAATGATGGAGTCTGAATGCAGATAGAAGCATACTATTTTCACTTTTGTTTTTTTTTATTCTTGTGGTTTTTCCTTTATTCTGATTCTACTTTCACAACATGACTAATGTGCAAGTATGTTTGCCATGATTGCTCATGTATAACCTATATCAGATTGCTTGCTGTCTTGGGGAGGGGGGAGGGAAAGGAAGGAGGGAGAAAAATTTAGAACTCAAAATCTTACAAAAATGAATGTTGAAAACTATCTTTACATGTAATTGGAAAAAAATACTATTAAGTGTGAAAATTTTTATTTTCTATTTATTTTCTCATTTTATCTGATTGGTCTTTTTTTTAGTTTATACGGCTATTGAATTTCTAATTAATCTTCCTTTACTCCCTCAAACTGATATTTCTTCTGTATGTGTGTGCTTTTGTATATTTCCTTTCTTCATATGTGTTCATGATATCTTTCTCTTCTTGCTTTCTCTCAAGGTTATTTATAGTTGATTACACAAGAGGGGAATAGTTTGGTCAGAGGATCATAATATCATAGATTTAGAACTGGAAGGGACTTTGAAGTTGTCTAGTCTGACTCACCAAAATTTACAAATAAGAGGACTAGACCCAGGCGGAACATGACTCACCCAAGGTCACTTAGATGGCAAGTAGCAGAATCAGCATTTGAACCCTGGTTCTCTGACTCCAAAGCTAATGTTTTTTTTTGCACTGTAGTATCCTGCTAGAGTTCAAGGATTTTAAAAACAAATAATAGCTAGTATTTAGATAGCACTTTTTTGAGGCAATGGGGGTTAAGTGACTTCCTTAGGGTCACACAGCTAGTAGGTATCTGAGTTCAAATTTGAATTCAGGTCCTTCTGACTTTAGGACCAGGACTCCATCCACTGTGGCACCTAGCTGCCTCTTGTATGGGACTTTAAGGTGTACAAAATGCTAGGTGTCGCAGTGGAACTTTGGGAAGGAGGTGCTATTATTGAGTCCATTTTACAGATGAGAAAACTGAGGCAGACAGAGGTTAAGTGACTTGCCCAGGGAAACACAGCTGCTAAGTGTCTGAGGTTAGACAGGTCTTCCTGACTCCAGGTCTGACATTCTACCTAATGCACCACATAGTGCCATAAAAGTTAGTTGAGGACATGTTCTCTGAGTGTGAATTCAGTTTAGGGAGTCATGAGTAATCTTTTTAACTCTGCCTCTGACTCATAGATGAAATCATTGGCTCAAAATTACTCACTGAGCACTTGGGTTTCCATATTTGTATTGTGGAAAGTATGGATGTGGTTCGCAATGTACTTTGAGATCATGATTTGAATGATGTAAAGTATAATGCTGCTCATAAAATAGTGAAACCTATCATTTCTTCAGTCATTGGAAATCAGTGTGGGTGATCATTGGGTAAGAGTTCAGCCTCTCTGGACAAAGCTAGGCAATCTTCTAAGAGCAGCATGTCAAAGTGGTGACCCTTCTCCTGACATGTTGGTGATGACAGTGTCTTGACTCTTATAAGTCAGTATGATGTGGGAATGGCATGTGATGAGGAAGCAGATGGGACCACTTGCAGATTCCTGGAGCAAAGGAGAAGCATGATGATAGTTACATCCCACGCTGAAAATGAGCCTGTGCCTACCTTGGACAAGCACACCATAAGCTGTCAACCCCTGCTTTCTGCACAGGAGGAAAGAATGGACCACTCACTGACATGATTTGTATTTTCTGTTTCTCATTATGATATTTCTCTGGGAACTCTGCCACAAGAGCTCATTTATGGAGTGTTGCATATGTAACTTGGGAAAAGTAATTTTAAGAGACCGTTTATTATTCTAGGGATTTCTGTAAGTAGGTGGTAACATCCCAGTGAAGCTCATTGTGGATTTATAATTAAGTGTCTCATCAGGATGGTGTTTTTCAGAGTTGTACTTTTAAAATACAGGAAATGATAAGGATACAAACATAGAAATAGTCACAATAACCAAGTGACATTTGGCAGAAAAGTATAGGCTGGTCAGAAGAGATACCTTCCTTTTGGAGCACACTAGAAAAGCCTCTAAAAGAAAATATCCTGTTCTCATTTCCCCACCTAGGAAAATTGCCAACACCCAGAGATGTTTTCCAGTCTCTAGGGAGTTGCCTAGGTGTCCAGCGACATTGTCAGTGAGCTGTATTTGGTACTGCCTCACAATTTGCTTGATACTTTATGGCTATAAAATGTTGCCACCTACATTATTTCATTTGATCTCACAACCACAACCCTGAGCGTAAGGCAGATCTGGGGGTATTACATGAAGAGATTGATTAAATGAAACCAAGAGAGGTTCAGTGCCTTGTTCAAAGTCACACAGATACAAGAGGGGTAGATAGTCCTAGAACCCAGATCTGGCCACTGGTGATTACTTAGTCTAGGGATTGTTACCCTTTACCACAGAGCCAAGGTAAATGGCATCATTTCTTTATCTCTAGTATGGGAGTGTGAGTATTAAGGGAAAGGATGATTGAATCAGATTTTTATCTTTATTGACATGGTCTATGACTCAAATGGAAGGACTTAGTGTGTCCTTACTATAATTTCACCATCAGATAATTCAATAGAGCTTTTTTTTTCTTTTTAAAAACAAAATATTTTCTTTTGCCTTTTTTTTACATCCCTAATATTTCTCTAAGTATCCTTTCCTTTCTTTCCTCCCACAGAGCCATCATATACACTAATATTTTTAAAGAAGAAAAAGGAAGAGGAAAAAACCAGCAGCGCTGATCAATACATCAAAAAGTTTTGAAAATATGTATAATGAATGGGCAGCTAGGTGGCACAGTGGATAGATCTTCCTGATCTTCCTGAGTTAAATCTGGCTTCAGACACTTACTAGCTGTGTGACCCTGAGCAAGTCACTTAACCATGTTTGCTTCAGTTTTGTCATCTGTAAAATGAACTGGAGAAGGAAATGGCAAATCGGTCCAGTATCTTTGCCAAGAAAGCCCCAATGGGGTCACAAAGAGTCAGACATGACTGAAAAGCGACTGAACAACCAACCATAGTTGGGGATGTCCCACCTCTACAAGGGAGGGAGTGGGGATGTTTTCTCACATACTTTCTTTGGAGCCATGTTTGTTAGTTGTAATTTTGCAACATTCATTTAAAAAAATTGTTTTATACTTCTTTTCACTTACTCTATTATAGTCATTGTGTATGTTGCTTTCTTGACTCTTGCTTATTTCACTCTATATCAGGTCATGTGGATCTTTCCAAGCTGCTCCATATTCATTACATTTGTCATATTTTATAGAGCAATAATCTTCCGTTACATTCATGTACTACAGTTTGTCTAGCCATACCTCAATTGGTGGGCATCTACTTTGTTTCCAATTACTTGCTATTACAAAGAGAGCTGCTAAAAAAAGACAGAAGAAAGTGCTGCTTTAAATATTTTGGTGTACATGAGAATTTTCTTCTTATGGGTGACTGCCTTGGTGTACTAGTCTTATAGTGGAATCTCTGGGTCAAAGACCAGTGATATTTTAGTCATTTTATTTTCATAATTCTAAATTGCCTTCCCAAATGCTTGTGCTGTACTGATTCACAGCTTTACCAACTACTGTGCCTATTTTCCTACAACCTACCCAACTCAGACTATTCCCATCTCTTATCATCTTTGTCAGTTTTCAGGGTGTTTGGTGAAACTTCAGGGTTGTTTTGATATCTCTTACTATTAGAGATTTAGATCTTTCTTTTATGTGGTTGTGAATAGTTTGTGTTTCTTCTTTTGAGAAATGTTTGTTCTTATCCTTTGACCACTTATGTATTTGGGGAATGGCTTTTGGTCTTATTTATTTGCTGTCTGTTAACTGAGAAATTTGTCACTGGTGAACTGATTTTGTTTGTGCAGAAGAAAGCGTAGTTATTAATGAGAATATATTAATTAATGAGAATGTATTTGTACTTTGCTTTTTGAAATGTTGACTCTAAGACTATTATTTATGCTTATTTATTAATCCAATTCAATTTGTTTATTATTTATGACATAGGCTCAAAGTACTGCTCTAAGTCCTGGGGATACAAAAATGGATTTGACACAGGCCATACTTTGAAGGAACTTATATTGAGTTCCCCGGATCAATTATGATTCTTTAACTTAATAAGGGAAAGAACAAGTAGAGAAATAACTATGATACAAAGGAAAGTGAGATAAGATAGAGGCTTAGACATAATGCTATGAGGAATATTAGTCAATCATTATAATTGATTTCAGTTTATATTAAGTGTCTACGGTGTGCCAGACACTGGGGATACCAAGAAAAAGAGCCTCTGCCTTCAAGGAGCTTACATTCTACTGGAGGAAATGACATGTAGAAATAAATGTGTATCCTTTGATTTGGGAGGCTCAAATTCCCAACACACAAGGCCCCCAGGTTTCCCCTCAAAATTCCAGTTCTGTGTATGCTGGGAATCTGAGTCTGCCAAGCATAACTAAATGCAAAATATATACAAATATAATTGAGGGGGGCATTAATAGCTGAAGAGGAATAACGTAGGCAATAGAAGGTAGCGCTTGAGCTAAATTTTGAAAGAAGTGGCCAGTGTGAGAATATGTTTTGCTTGACTGTAATTATGTAATATAGGGCTTCTTTCTTTCTGTCTCGAAAGCTCCAAACATTTCTAAGATACAATCTAGTCTACTCTCTACCTCCTGCTGAATTCAGCACTCAGCTCAATATTTCCCTGTAGTGTCTATCCAAGATATTTCTGGTATCACCATGAAGTAAAATAGGCTAATTAATTAGCACAGTATTATTCCCCCCTCCCCCACCTCATTTTATATAGCAAAGATCTGAGTAATGGGAAGATAGAGTTGCCTGCAAAAGGTCACTTAAAGACCTGGGAATAGAATTCAGGTCACAATTTGTAAATTGTCAGTATATAGGCATGAGAACTAGAGTTGGATTTATTTAATTTCTCCATGCCTTAGTTTCTTCATTTGAAAAACGTGGGTAATAAGACGTGACTCATTTGCCTTAAAGGGGCTGTTATTTAGGCTGAAGTGAGATTGATGGTGACTATGAAAACTCTAACGCATTCTAAATACATAGAGAATGATAATTCAAAGTGATCAGGTTATGGCTCATTTCAGGCCCTTTCCCAACTGACATTTCGCCAATTTGATTTCTCATTTTTCTTCAATATGATCTCTCTGCTCAGGACAAATTAATCTCCTTGCTTTCCTCTACAAATGTTTTACTGATTTCTGCCTCTGTGCTGTTGCACTTTCCTGAAGTACAACATTTTCTTGAAAGGGCTTCCTTAGTTCACAGCCCTTACCTATTACAAATGTATCCACTCACCTGTTTTATCTGCCTTCATTCCAAATTTTCCTTTATTTTTTATTCCCATAGCATGTATGCTACCTCAAGACATAATTGATGAGTTTCCAAAGGTTGTTTAAAAATCAGTCTGTCTATATTAAATCTTATTTCTCCATTACATAATTTTATTCATAACATTTTCATTGCAAAATTGGTGCTGATTACTTCTGGAAGTTGTTTTTTTTTGTCATATGATATGATAAAACCTTGTACAACAATGCAGTAAACATTTTAAAATTTAAATAACAAAGAATAATCTATTGACAATAATTGACAATAATCTATTGACTCATGAACTATAGCCTACAGAGAGAACCTGATCCCAGTCCCTCAATGAACTAGATGAGAGATGAAAAAGGGAAGAAGTCAAAGAGGAAATCCTGTCTTAAAGTGGCAGAAACATAAATCAACATAATAACAATAAAGTAAATAATTTTAATAGGTGAGGCACTAGAAATTAACATAAACATCTCAGTGTAAAATGGAAAGTGTTGGAGCAAAATGTGAAAACTATGAAAGGGCAAATTAATGTTGTAGCCAAAAATCAGTAGAAGGGAGAGAACCATACGGTTTCCATGGCCATTGAGACCCAGAAGTAAAAGAGGAAAGTTTTGAAGAAGCAAATTGCCTTAGGAGTCAGGAACTAGGACGTGTATATGCTAACATGAGAGAGAATGAGGATGGCTTATCAGGTGCTAACAAATTGTGGATGGACACATAGTCATTTGGTGTACATACCATAAGTCTGCATTATAGCTGTAAATGTGCCTCAAAGATGGTTGATATTGCAAGAGTCCAGCATTCCTCAACTTGCCCAGGGGTCAGATTCATGGTGGGATTAGCCAGGAGCTCCTCTGGACACCTAATTTGTCTCTGCTCATATTTCCTGCAGGTCTAGCCTGGCTTGGATAATCACAGGGATAGGGTGGGGAGGGCAGTAGCTCCTTACAGCTCCCCTCAGTTTGTAGAGTATATCCTCGCCATAAAGAGAGACACCATATTACACTGTAAAAGATAAAACAATTGAGATTTCAATAGGACCAAAGGCAGTTTTTAAGAAATTGCTGTCTATGACAGATGAGACTAGCTGTAAGACAAACAGGTCATGGAGGGAGACCTAGATTTTTTCTAATTTTACAGTCTCAGTTAATAGGTTACAAATTTATTTCCCCTTACAAACTGTTACAATGGAATTTCACATATTAGATATACTATAGCAATATTTCTTAAAACATTAGGACCAAAGTCCTATTTACATTTCTTGTCATAGTATGGAGATGACTGGATTCTCAAAGATTATATTCCAGGAATGTATACTCAGGCAGGTTCTATCAAGATGGAAAGGCTTGACATTGGACTATAACACTATGATGTAGAGGAAAGAACATTTTATTTGGAGCCTAGGTTCAAAATTTACCCCTGCCACCACTACCTATATGACTTTGGACAAATTACTTTCTTTCTGTAACCCTGCTTCCTCTCTGTAAAATAAGGAGCTTGGATTAAGTGATCTCAAAGTCTCTGGTAGTGTTCCACACTTTGTTCATTATATCCACACTTTGTTCATTATATAATACATTTTTATTAACTAACTTACCTTTAGTTTAGAGACAAGGTTTTAAATCTACTACAGTGCTTTGTACTTAGTGGATACTCAATAAATGTTGATGGCATGAGAGGGAGGGAAAAAAAAACAATTACTTCTGCACTTCAACTGATGCATGATGTCATTAGTATGAGCATCCTCTTCTTTTAAAGGATGTAAGTTTACTGTTCTTGTACTATGCAGTTCTTGACCTCATCTTTCTTTTTTTTATTTAAATTTAATTTTCATTTTAGCTTCCACATTCTCTTTCTTATTAACCCCTACCCATTGAGAAAGCAAGAAATATGATACCCATCATACATATACAGTCATACAACACATATTTCCACATTAGCCATATTCTGAAGAAAAAAGAAAAATAATAAAAAATGAAAGCAAAAATATTCTTTAATCTTCACTCCGAGTCCATCAATTCTCATTCTGGAGATGGACAGTATTTTATGACATGAGTCCTTTGGAATTGTGGTGAGTCATCAGTTACTAAGTCTTTCACAGTTGATTTTAGGAAAAAGGAAATAGGTTGTCTTGTGACATCACAAGGGGCTCTTCTTCTTAGTTATTGTCAGCAAGATTCAGAGTCCTCCTTAATAGGCTGATCCTTCATTTGGAAGATAATCATCTACTTGAGAGCAAGTGTGGCTTCAGAAAAGAGTGAGGAATAGTCAATAAGGTGTTTGCTGCCCAAAAACCCCAGGGAAAATGCCAGGAGCAGAACCGAGGTCTGTGTACAATGTTCAACAATATGACAAAGTCCTTTGATACTGTCAATCATTACGGCTTGTGGAAGATCATAGTAAAATTTGGTTGCCCAGAGAAGTCCATCAGTATTGTACACGAGTTCCATGATGGCATACTCTCATGCTTTCCCAGTCACCAATGTAGTGAAGCAAGGCTGTGTGCTTGCTCCCATGCTTTTTACTATAATGTTTTCAGTAATGTTAGATACTCTGAACAAGAATAAACATGGCATCAAGGTCAGCTACTGCACTGATGCTAAATTACTTAACTTGAAAAAGGCTATAAGCCAAGACTAAAGTGGAGGGAGAGTTGGTGCACAACTTTTTGTTCACAGATGATTGTGTACTCAATGCAGCCTCTGAGACTGAGATGCAACAAAATATGTATCAATTCTCTGTTGTCTGTGCTAATTTTGGCCTACCAATTAACACCAAGAAAACACAGGTTCTCCATCAGTCAGCACCACACATCCATACATGGAATCATCAGTTACAGAAAATGAGAAATTTTAAATGCTGTGGATAAATTCACTTACCTTGGCAGTGTACTTTCCAGGGAGGTACACAACATTGCCAGAGCTAATTCTTCTTAGAGAGGCTCCATAGACAAGTTATCAGACTATACCAAACTGAAGTTCTACAGAGCTGTTGCTCTGACTTCACTGTTGTATGTCTATGAAACCTGAACAGTCTACCAGTGCCATGCCAGAAAATTGAAGTGCTTCCATTTGAATTGTCTTGGGAAGATTCTGAAGATCACCTGGCAAGATAAATTACCAGATACTGAGCTCTTTTCTTGCGCTGAACTGCCTAGAACTGCAGAGAGCCCAACTCTGATGGGCTGGTCACATTGTTTGAATGCCAAATGTACATTTACCTAAAAGACTATTATACAGAGAACTCACATAAGAATTCACAAGGAGGTCAGAGGTGATACAAGGACACTCTCTTTTTTCCTACAATATTTTATTTAAAAAATAAAATATTTATTTTAACAATTTTTAACTTTTTTATAGTTTTGTGTTTCAAGTTCTATCCCTCCCTCCCTCCTTTCCCTTCTCACTCCCTGAGATGGTAAGCAATCTGATATAACTTATACATGTGAAATCACATAATACATTTGATACAAGGACACTCGCAAAGTCTCTCTGAAGAACTTTGGAATCAACTGTGAGACATAGAAGACACTGGCACAGGACTGCCCAGCATAGGATACCTGCATCAAAGAAGTCACTGTGCTCTATGGGCAAAGCAGAATTGTAGTAACTCAAAAGAAACATGAGATGAACAGATTTAGAGACATCTCCACTCCAAACATTCGTATGGATTATTTGTGCCTGACCTGTAGTAGAGCCTTCCAGGTCTGATACTGGTCTAATTAGCCATAGTCAGATACTCTGTACCTTGATCCCAACGTAGTGATGTCATTTTTGTCCTCTTCAATTATGAAGGATAACTATTCCTTACAACATTACTGTTAGTGTGTACATTGTTCTCCTGGGAGAATAATGGTGCTTTTTAAAAAAAAATCAACTTTTTCAGTGGGAGTAATTTTAAATCACTGAAAGTGCTATATGATTTTCTAAATGAGTTTTATCCTGATCTCTTATTGATCTTTAAGCTATTCATCATTGTTTATCTGCAGTATTTGTTTGAGATAAATGCACCTATAAACTAATTCACTGGGCTATCCAGCCAACTGCATGTCATAATCTGGGCAATATGCATTCTTCATCTGCTTGGTTTTTCCATTGTGGATGCCAAGGCCAAATATTTTTGAGTTATTGTGACTCTCATTGAAGAATCATTGCAGTATTTCAGAGCTAATGAAAATAGCACAATGTTATCTGAAAACAAGAGCATCTATAGAATCCACTGAAAGAATATTGAGATCAAAGAGACGGAATTTTGTAGGAGCTCAAGGTCATTTTTCTGATAGGTGATGAAAATTTGACTCGTATCTAGTCCTCACTTTAGTTAAGGTATGACACAGATAGAAAGATAAATCAATTGCAACTGAACATTTGGTTTCTATCATAATTATTCTTTGAGAGTTCTACACAAGTTAGGAGACCAAATGAATCTCATTTTTCTTTGAATGACAAGTTGTATCAGATGCTTCCTCTTCCTAGTCATACTTGTAAATGAGTATAGAAGCTAATAAGTGTTGAAAATATGTAAGAAGCACACATGTATAATTTCCATAATGCAGATGATTACATAATTTTTTCTTTAGTGATGAAGCTCCATAAACACATTATCAGTGTTTGATTGCTCAGTAACTATGGCTTTAGAAATAATTGCTTAATAATTCCATAACTCCATGTATTGCATTGTGGGGCTGGGTTGGTGAAGATACATTGCCCCTCCCTCCCATTTTCCATATCTGGTCCCACCAAAATGTAAATTTAACATTAAAATTAAGTATCAAAACCTGCAAAATTCATAAAATGGGAATGTTTAATACTTTAATTATTATTCAAATAAAACTGCAAAAATAGAAAAGGGTAAAATTGTGAGGGATTTTAAAAGCCAAACAGAGAACGTATGTTTGATCCTGAAGGTAATAGTGAGCCATTGGAGTTAGTTGGGAGGAGGGGTAAACTGGTTGGACTTGTACTTAAGGAAAATCACTTTTGCTGATTAGTATAGCATAGGCTAGAGTGAGGAGAGTGGAGTTAGAAAGACTAACCAGAAAACTATGATAATAGTCTAGCTATGAGGTAATGAACCAAGGTGGCTGCTGTGTGAATGTAGAGAGATTTTTACAAAAGGTATATGCCATTGTGAAGGTAGAAATGACAAAACTTGGTAACTGATTGGCTGTCAAGGGTGAATGCAAGTCCAGGATGACATAGGAGTTGAAAGTGTGGGATGACTAGGAGAGTAATATTACCTTAGACAGCAATAGAGAAGTTGGGAAGAAGGGAGGGTTTGCGAGGAAAGATAATGTGCTCCTGATACATAGTAAGTGCTTAATAAATGCTGGTTGACTGACTGTGTTGGACATATCAAGTTCAGATGTCTATAAAACATCTATTTTGAGATGTCCAGCAGGTAGGTGATGATTGGACACTGGAGGTCAGGCCAAAGATTAGAATAGAATAAATAAATGTGAAAATAATTTGTATAGCCATTGGACCCTTGGGAGCTGATGAGATCATCAAGTGAGATAGTATAAGGGGAGAAGAGAAGAGGATCAAGGACCTATCCTTGAGGGACAATCATGCTTAGTGGATGTGACATGGAGAAAGATCCAGCAAAGGAGATATAAGGAAGGGTCAAATAGAGGATGATCAACCGTGTTAGATGTTGTAGAGAAGTCAAGAAGGATGAGGATTGGAAAAAGACAATTTGTTTCATCAATTAAAAGATCTTCTGGTAACTTTGGAGAAAGTGATTTCATTTGAATGATGAGATTAGAAGCCAGGCTGCAAAAAGTTTAGAAGAGAGTGAGGAGAGAAAAGGGGATGTATAGATTATATTTAATGGTTAGATTTATCTAGGTCTGAAATGGGTAAATTAAGGCTCCCCCATAGGAAGCCCATCTTCTATTAGCTCCTTCCCCTCCTACTTCTCTGTTGGGTGAGATGAATAGATGAATTTCTATATCCAGCTCTGTGTGTGTGTGTGTGTATATATGTATGTATGTATGTATTTATACACACACACACACGCACGCACGCACACACACACATGCACGCACACACACACGTATATATTCATTCCTCTTTGATCCAGCTTAGATGAGAGAGAGGTTCAAGCATTGCCTGCTAACACCTTACCCATTTTCCTTCCATTGTAAAAACTTTCTTCCTTGAGTGCCTCTTTTAAATGAGTTAATTTTCTCCATTCTTCGTCTCCCTTCCCTTTTCTCCCAGTGCATCCCTCTTTCTTAACCCTGGACAAGTCACTTAACATCAATTTACCTTAGTTTCCTCATCTGTAAAACAGGAATAATAATAGTCCCTATATCCCAGGGTTATTGTGAGGATCAAATGAGATAATAAT
The DNA here is from genome assembly GCF_011100635.1 of Trichosurus vulpecula. NCBI lineage: Eukaryota > Metazoa > Chordata > Mammalia > Diprotodontia > Phalangeridae > Trichosurus > Trichosurus vulpecula. Next base: position 179,333,873 of record NC_050574.1, read on the forward strand.
CGTAAAGCACTTAGCACAGTGCCTGGCACATATCAAGTGTTAGTTATGTGGTAGCCATTATTAGTATAGTTTTACTATTTCTTCCTGTAATTCGTTTAACTTTTCCTTCAGTGATTTGAATGCTAGGCCATTTGGTACATATATGTTCAATATTGATACTAATTCATTGTCTATGGTACCTTTTAGCAAAATTAGCAATTCTAGTTAGTTTCCCTGATTATCTCTTTTAATTAAGTCTACTTTTGTTTTTGCTTTGTCTGAGATCATGACTGCTACTACTGCCTTTTTTTTAAACTTCAGCTAAAACTTAATAGACTCTGCTTCAGTCCCTTATTTTAACTCTGTGTGTGTCTTTCTGTTTTAAGTGTATCTCTTGTAAACAACAAATTGCTGTATTCTGGTTTCTAAACCATTCTCCTATTCTCTTCCATTTTATGGGTGAGTTCTTCCCCATTAACATTCACAGTTATGATAGCAAACTGTGTATTTTCTTCCATCTCATGTTCTTCTATTTGTCCTTCTCTCTTTTTACTCTGCCCCCTTCTTGAAAGTCTGTTTTGCTTCTGACCACTGCCTCTCTTAATGAATCTTCTCTCTTATCACCCTCTATCTTCTATTAGTTCCTTCCCTTCCTATTTCCCTATTGATTAAGATGAATTTCTATACCCAACTCTGTGTGTGCGTGTGCATGTGTATTCATCTTTGCCCTGGAACTAAAAACTGGAACAGGGTGATGGATGGCAGAAATGCCAAATAACACCTGATTCTGCACCTAGTACTAGTACAAGAGTCCCCTGGGATCTCTTTCTGACCAGATGTTCAGTTTCCTTATGTATTAGGAGGGCAGAGTTTATAATCTCAAAGAGGATCATAAACATGTCTGAAAGGTTCGGAACCGCCGGATATAAGAAACTCTCAAAGTAGAAGGCAGAAGAATCAAAACATTTATTTAGGCTCCACAGTAACCAACCCATGAACCAGCAACCCCATTTTGATATATTGATCAAAAGCTTCCAGGCCCAATAAGTACGCCTTGAAAGAGTAACCAGGAGGCTACAGAGAAGCATGATTGCGTAAAGCAAAATCATGTTTCCCCCTCTATGGTAATAAGATTACCCACTGGACTGAAGTCTTTGTTCAGCTTCCTCCCGTAGGTCAGCTCTGCTACTGGCAGCTCCTGCTTCAGCTGTGTCTGTGGCTGTGGCTGTAACTGACGTAACTGTCGTAACTGCCTCTGTAACTGCCTCTGGCTCCAACTGTAGCTGTAACTGTCGCTGTAACTGTCGCTGTAACTGTCGCTGGCTCCAACCGGAAAAGGAAAAGAGGATCTTCAAGCTGTCCTCTCCCCTCTTATAGAGTTTTTGACATCATCAAGCACCGCCTGAACAACCAGGGCCGATTGGTTCTTGACTTGGCCCCTCCCCCTAGCATAGCCGTTAACACCTCCCCTCAGCCAGCCCCATGACTCATCAAACAGGAAGTTGTCTACTTCCCTGGAATGCTCCTTGGGCCTCCTGCCCCGGAAGAGCAAGCCACAGTGTCCAGAGGCTCAATGAGGTAAGCTGAGTCATTCAAAGAAAACAAAGGCCATTCTGGCTACACTCCACCCCTTGTTATAGGATACATAATCTAATCAGCCATGTATCCTAGAACATACATTGTGATCCAATTACAAAGGAAACTAAAACATATCATTCATTATAAAGCAAAACATATCATTTGGTGACATTCCTAAATATTGGTTTACAATTCAAATGTGATCCACCCCTAGGTCCCAGCAAGATAATCTCTTCAATCAATCATCCCCAAAATAATTATTAATAATTCAAATGTCCACCCCTAAATCCTTGTATCCATTACATAGGATCAATAATATCATAACAATAAAACAACACAGCAAGGATAACACAAAATAAGTAAACAGAACACTATCATCATTTCCACCCCCCCCCTTGAACGATTGGGGCTCAAAATCTTGGGGTGAGGGGTGAAGGTCTCATTTTCCATAGCTTCTTCATGCTGAAATTGGATGTAGAGATGGCCCTGCCCCCAAAAAGTCCCATTCCAGAGGTCATTTCTTTAACAAGCTGGCAGGAATTCCAGGAATGCTACATGCTTAGGCAGTCACCGGAAAGTGCAGGGTGCTTAAGCCTGAAGGAAACAAAACTAGCAACAAGGTTAGCCAAAACAAAGGACAAAAAGAATAGTCTGTGAATCTATTATTATAACCTATTCACGGTAAAATATATGGTTCAGGGGTACGATTTGGTAATTATTTTCCCCTGAATAGACAACTGTTACAGTGTTGTCCTTCCCATGGGCTATAACTTCTGCAGCCTTTGGAATATCATCTGGCTTCCGTTTTACCCATACCTTAGCTCCTGACTTTATTCTATCAATGGAGCAAGACCCTTTTGCCCCTCTAGTAGTTATTTTGGGAGGAGGGTCAGTTTTCACAAAGGGTATTTTTTCACAGGGGATAATAATGACTTGAACCATCCTATCATTTCTACAAAATTGTACAGGTTTTTTACCCATATTCTGGAGTGTCACAACAATTTCTTTTTGATAATTAGAATCTATCACTCCAGCCAATACATGTATTCCTTGAGCCGCTAATCCTGGTTTAGGTAATATCCATCCAAGATGATTCTTGGGGATTCTCATACATACTCCAGTAGGGGTTTTTCTTATCTCTTTCCTATTTAACCTAAAATTCTCTATACAATGTAAATCATATCCTGCTGAACCAGGTGTTCCTGGACTTGGTAGTGGGACATCTTCCCTCACAGTCCAAAATTCAATGTTTTGGATCTCACATGTTTGCTGTTCTCTGATCTGCAGATTTGGGGTCATCATTCTGGCTAGAGGTGTACTTCCCCCTAAGGGCCTATTATTCAAATTACGTAAGGCAATAGACAAATTATCCTTCCAATGTCGATATGAATTATTTGAGCTTAATTTTCTCAGCTGTTCTTTCAACAATCCATTCATTCTTTCAATTAGCCCAGATGCTTGTGGGTAATATGGAATATGATATATCCATTCTATATTATTCAACACACAATATCTTTTCACTTCTTTGCCCTTGAAATGTGACCCATTGTCACTTTGAATCTGCATTGGGGTTCCATAATATAAACTTACAATATCTAGAGTTTTACAGGTGTTTTTCTGAGTTGCGTCTTTATAAGGACAAGCCACTAGTACACCTGAATAGGTGTCAACACACGTACATACATATTTACATCCTTTATCCTGGGGTAGTGGGCCAATATAATCTATCTGCCAAATTTGGGCTGGAACTTTTCCCCTTGCTATTTCTCCAGTAACTATCCTAGGAAGAGTTCGTTCTTTTTCTAATTGGCATATACAACACTCCTCTGTTATTTGTTTTAACAACGCATGAGAAATACTGATACCTCGATCCTGTGCCCATCGATGGGTGGCCTGGACCCCTAAATGGCCAGCAGTCTGGTGGACCCATCTTGCTAAGGCTGGGTCATCAGTTGGAGTCGGAGTAGGGACAATACATTCAATAGCAATCTTTGCTAGTCGATCCGCATGTGCATTGTACTCACGTTCTGGTGTGGTCAGGGTTGCATGAGCATCAACATGAAAAACTGACAGATCTGTAACCAAAGACATGTCCCATATATTTTCCCATAACTCTTTACCCCAAACTTGTTTGCCATGAATCTCCCAATTCTGATTCCTCCATATAGGCATCCACGTAGCTAATTGTGGATTACATACATACAATTAATTTGCACGCGTGGGTTCGAATCCCATCCTCGTCGCCAAATGTATTAGGAGGGCAGAGTTTATAATCTCAAAGAGGATCATAAACATGTCTGAAAGGTTCGGAACCGCCAGATATAAGAAACTCTCAAAGTAGAAGGCAGAAGAATCAAAACATTTATTTAGGCTCCACAGTAACCAACCCATGAACCAGCAACCCCATTTTGATATATTGATCAAAAGCTTCCAGGCCCAATAAGTACGCCTTGAAAGAGTAACCAGGAGGCTACAGAGAAGCATGATTGCGTAAAGCAAAATCATGTTTCCCCCTCTATGGTAATAAGATTACCCACTGGACTGAAGTCTTTGTTCAGCTTCCTCCCGTAGGTCAGCTCTGCTACTGGCAGCTCCTGCTTCAGCTGTGTCTGTGGCTGTGGCTGTAACTGACATAACTGTCGTAACTGCCTCTGTAACTGCCTCTGGCTCCAACTGTAGCTGTAACTGTCGCTGTAACTGTCGCTGGCTCCAACCGGAAAAGGAAAAGAGGATCTTCAAGCTGTCCTCTCCCCTCTTATAGAGTTTTTGACATCATCAAGCACCGCCTGAACGACCAGGGCCGATTGGTTCTTGACTTGGCCCCTCCCCCTAGCATAGCCGTTAACACCTCCCCTCAGCCAGCCCCATGACTCATCAAACAGGAAGTTGTCTACTTCCCTGGAATGCTCCTTGGGCCTCCTGCCCCGGAAGAGCAAGCCACAGTGTCCAGAGGCTCAATGAGGTAAGCTGAGTCATTCAAAGAAAACAAAGGCCATTCTGGCTACACCTTACCATCCCTGGATACTGTTCCCCACTTCTGCTACTGCTGCTATAGCAGCACTACTTCCATTGTCCTATTCTCTCAGCCAGCTCCTACCCTCTTTAGAGTTTCTACAGAGACCTCTCTGCTTTCCTAGAATACTTAGGGCTAGAAAAAAATAACTCACTATAGCTTTTTGTTTGTTTTCTCACTCAAAATTTAGTTTGATGTACTTTTTAAAGATGGTGTAGAGGAGTATGTTGGGAAGAGCTCAGCAAAAGTGTTAACTTTACTCTGCCATCTTGGCTCCATGGCCTACCCCCACCTGAGATAGATTATAGAGAGATTTTCAAGGAGTTTAACCACAAATGAGAGGAGAGATATAACATGATAGCAGGCCTGGATGGTTGAATCAAAGAAGGTCGTATTTTTTTTTTTAGGATAAGTGAGGCATGGGCATGTTGGTGGGCATCAAGGAAGGACTAAGGAGATAGGGAAAACTGGATTAGTGAGAAAGTAAGGCTGCTACAGGAAAAGCAATCTGCTGGAAAAGACAGGATAGAATAGGATCAAGGATTGATAATAGAACATCAGGCTCCTAAAGGCAAAGTCTGTTTTTTTTCTTTTTCTTGTATCCCTAACACCCAGCACAGTGCCTAGAACACAGCAGGCACTTAATAAATATTTATTGATCCGTTGTAAATTGTATTGTAAATTAAGGGAGTTGGAATATATTTTCTCCAAGACATATAAATTGTAATAACAATACCTAAACTTTATATATTACAGTGAATTGTAAGGATCTAATGAAGCAATGCCTATAAATCACCTTGGAAATTATAAAGTGCTATAGAAAAATCAAGCATCATAATAGTTTTTGGTCTTTTCTCAGTCATGTCCAACTCTTTGTTACCCCATTCGGAGTTTTCTTGGCAGATACTGGAGTGGTTTGCCATTTCCTTATCCAGATAAGGAAACTGAGGCAAACAGGGATGCATGTCTTAGGCCAGATTTAAACTCAGGAAGATGAGTCTTCCTGACTCCGAGCCTGGCACTTTATCCATTATGCCACCTAGCTGCCCCATCATAATAGTAGCTAGAATTTATATAGCACGGTAAGGAGCTTATATAAAAACACTTTCCGTATGTTATCTCTTTTAATCCTCACAGCAACACTATGAAGTAAATGTTATTATTATGCCCATTTTACAAAGGAGGAAAATGAAGCAAATGCAGGTTAAATAACTCACCCAAGGTCACAAAACTAGTAAGTGTCTGAGGACAGATTTGAATTTAGGTATTTCCAACTCCAGGTCCAGCAATCCAGTGTACCACCTCACTGCTATCAGATGATATTATGAGTTTAAGATCTTATTTTTTCCCCTTTAAAAACCACACCTATTGGTTTATTAACTAAAGTGAAGCTGTAAAACATAGTTTCCTTATGTATGGTCATTATCAAATGGTGTGGTAGAAAGAGCTTTGGATTTGGAGTCAAAGGACCCTGCATTCAATTTCTACCCATACAACCTACTACTGCACGACATTGGGCATGCTAACTCACCTCTTTGGACCTCAGTTTCCTCATTTGCTAAATGAGGGAGCAGGGACTAGATGGTCCTTAGGGTCCTTTCCAACGCTATGTCTATGATTTTATTTTATTTTTCCCTTACGGGTCTTTAAATGACAAAAAAGGGGGGGGGTCCACAACCTCAGGACAAGGATTAACCTCCCTTCATGGAGAAATTCAGGTCTCAGATCTTTGATACTTGAACAAATCCTGGGTACATGACAGTCTTTCAAGACTTACTTGTCAGTATGCCAAGAAAATCCTGCTGATTAAATCAACAGACAGATAGAAGGAAAGATGGCCAGAAGGCATGATTTCTTCCTTGATACTTTCCCTTTGATGCCCTAATTAGTGTATCAGGCTCCATGTCAGTTTGCTGCAGAATACATAGATCAGAGGGCTCCCTGAAGAAGTTTCAAATTATTTCTGATCTTAATTATGATCGCTAAACTCATATAAGGAATTCATAGAAAATTGCCAATATGATTTTCCTAAAGCCTAGGTCTGGCCAGATCCTTCTTTCCTCTCCTCTGTCCCCTTAATAAACTCCAGTTGTTCCCTATTATCTGAAGGATCAAACAAAAAAATCCTCTGCTTGTCAGTTAAAGTCCCTACTTTTTAGTCTTCTTACACTTGACATCTCTTTATGATCCAGCAATATCTGCCTTCTTCCTGTCCCTCACACACAACAGTCCATCATTCCATGCCTTCTCAGTGGCTGTCCCCTGTGCCTTAAGGTCTTTGCCTAAAAGGGCCAGGGTCTCCCATTGCATTCTGGGTCATCTCCAGTCATCTTGATGAATATCTGGTCACTGGATCCAGATGGTTCTGGAGGAGAAAGTGAGGCTGGTGGCCTTGCACAGCCCTCTCTCACTCAAATCAAAGTCAACTGCAAGTCATGTCATCATTTCCCTGATGTCATGATCCTCTTTGAAAATGAAGGACAAACACAACAACCCATGCCTGAAATGCTTCCTCTTCATACCCCTACTTCCTGGTTCGCCTGGCTTCTTTCTAGATTCAGCTTGAATCTCATCTTCTTCAGTCATTTCCCAGTCTTTCCCTCTGAGATTGCCTTCCATCTACTCTCTCCATATCTTCTATGTAAATAACTGTGCAGTGTCTCCCTCATTAAAATGTACATTCCTTGAGGACAGGGACCATGGTGTTTTACCTTTCTTTGTGTCACTGGCACTTAGCACAGTGCCTCCTACACAGTAAGCTTAATAAATACTGGTTGACTACTGGATTTGAGCCATGTCCCCAATTCCAAATCGAGCCAATCCCCACTACATCACACTGATTTAGGTAAGATAGGAATCATTATTGCTGTTTACTGATGAGGAAACTGAGGCCCAGAGAGATTTTGTGGCCTACCTTAGGCCATACTGTTCATTAGTGGCAGAAATGAGGTCAGAACTCCAACTTACCACCCAATCTAATAGCTTTTTGATGCTCAAATGTTGGGAGTGAGGAGAGACCTATGTTATATTGTATTTTTATTTATTTTGTTAAACATTTCCCAATTACATTTTAATCTGGTTCTGGCCATACTCAATTCTGATACTTCTGAGCTATGGCACATTTCCACCCACCACATGGCTCTCAACAGCCCTTCGGGTCACCTATAGTTTTGATTCTTTCAAAATTCAAGATTCAAGATTCCATGATTCATAATCCTATAGCAATGTCACAAAAGTTGACTGTGAAGTGTATCCAAGAAGAGCTGTGGTGACATAAAGAAAAATCAGGATTAAGAAACTATCTTTCTTTGTTAATGATCCTACCATGAACCTAGTTATCTAATTACCTAGTTGGGTCAAAGTCTCAGTTAAGCTCATTATTTCCTCCCTCACCCAATCAGTCCTCTTATCCTATCAATTTTATCTCCCCATGTGTCTTGCATACACTAGTCCCCTACTCTCACTGTCACCACCCTAGCCCCAGCTTCATTGTTTCTCATCAGAACTGTTGCAATAGCCCCCTAATAGTCTCCCTGACTCCAAGTCTCCACACCCCAGAATCAACCCAACCTACTGTTGCCAAGGTAATATTCAAGCAAAGCCATTCTGATGGTTTCACCTTCTGTGGAAAATCTTTCAACGGCTCTTCATTACTACAGAATGAAGTCAAAATTTCTTTTTATGACATTCGAGGTCCTCTCTTATTTTGCTTTTTTTTCCTTTAGCAAAGAGAATAATCTTCAGATTGAGGAGAACAAAGCAAAATGGATTAAGAGGGAATTCATAAGGTTATAAATTTAGAACTGAAAGGGACCTTAGAAGTCATTGAATCTAATCTATTCATTTTAGAGGAGAGAAAAATGAAATTTAAAGAAGTTAAGGGACTTACCCAGGATCAAACAACTATGAGGCACCCAAGGAAGAATTCTAACCCAGGTCTTCCTGAGTCCTAGTCCAGCACAGTAAGGACATCCTAAGAGAGCACCTAACAGGCCTTTATGAGTTGAAATCATCAGGACTCTATATTCTACAATTCTGAAAGAACTGGAAGAAGTTACTATCGAGCTTTTGTTGAAAATTTTGGAAAGTTCATGGAGAATGGGAAGAGGTACTCCAGGATTACAGATGAACAAATTATCTTGATTTTCCAAAGTAAGGAGAAGAGCAAAGTCCAAAAATAATAGATAGGTAAACTTGATCTTGGTTCCTGGGAAAATTCTACAATACATTTTGGAGGTCACGATTTGTGAATATTTTGAAAGAAAAATGGTGGTCAAAAATAGATCATGTCAGACTAACCTCATGTCTTTTTCTGACAGGGTAAAAGTGACTAGAATGGTAAATCAAATAAATGCTCTAGCTATCATATACCTAGACTTAAGTTGAACATTTGATAACTTGTCTTGTTCTAGATTGGTGAACAAGATGGAGAGATATGGATTGGGCAATCATACAATTTGTTGTAGTCAGAACTGATTGAATGACAAGATCCAATGAGTAGCTACTAATGGATTGATATCAACTTGGAGGATTTCTAATGGAATGTTCCCTTGAATCTGTCTTTGGTATGGTGCACTTAAATTTTTCATCAATGACTTGAATGAATTCAGAGATAGCACGTTTATCAAATTTGCAGAGGTCACAAAGTGGAGACATACTCGATGACAGAGTAAACTTGGAACAAAGTGACATTGTGACTTTTTTAAGGATAGGTCATGTCAACTAACCTTCCTTTTTTGGTACTATAGTTAGTAGATCAGAAGGATGCTCTGATTTACCTAGGTTTTAGCAAAAGCGTTTGATAGTCTCTAGTGGTCTTTACATGGAAACGTTGGAGAAGTGTAGGTTTGTTTGATGATGATGCAAGTAGAATTGGCTGAATTGCTGGACTAAAAGAGCAATCCTTAATGACTTGGAGTCAGTTGGGAAGGGAGTCTCCAGTAGAGTGCCTCAGGGATCTCTTCTTGGCCCTTTGATGATTAACATTTTAATTGATGACTTTGATAAAAATATAGATGGCACACTTACCAGATTTGCAAGTGGCACAAATCAAGAGGGGTTAGTTAGCACCTAAATGACAGATTCAGGGTCCAAAACAAAGAGAAGCTTCAATATTAGATCAAATTGAATATAATGAAATTTAATAGGGGTAAAGGTAAAGCTATCCTTGTGTTCAAAAAATCGGTTTCCTGAGTACAAGATGTGGTAGAGGTGGACAAATGGTGAGATACTGATGGTCTGAAAAAGACCTGGGAGTTTTACTGAACTGCAAGCTTACTATGAATCAACAGTATAGGTGCTTTTATTATCCTCATTTTACAGATGAGGAAACTGAAGCAGACAGAGGTCAATAGGCTTGTCCAGGCTCACACATTAAGCAAATGTCTAAGGCTGGATTTGAGCTCAGGTCTTGCTGACTCCATGCCCATTACTCTGATATGAGACAACAATGTGATATGGCATCTAGAAAAGTGAATGTGTTTTAGGCTGCTTTAAGACAGTCACAGTGTCCAAAACAAGGGAGGTAATAGCATTGCTGTACTCTAGTCAAACAATATCTAGAGAAATGGTTTCCAAAGTGGGCACCACAGGCTCCTGAGGGGCTATGGCCTGATCCCAAGGGATGTGGGATTAACCAATTAGAAAGTGAGGAGTCATGTCCCATCCTCCCCAAGATAGTTCATCATACACTTGTCCCTAACATAATCCTGACGGGGTGCTTGTGCTTGGACCCTAATTCTAACATCACATTTCTCCTTAACCTCTGCTTGGATGCCTGTGCCTTTACCCCAATTCCAAAATCACATCCAGTTCTAAAATCACATCTCTCCCTAGCTTCAAAGCATTGACTCTAGCAGTTTCTTTCCAGTTCAAGGGCAGCATGCCTTAGCAAAACACTTATCTCTCCTCCTGATACTGAGGCCAGCTGCACCTATAGAATTTATTGGTCTGACTCCCTGTGTATGTGCTAATTGGCTATGCACTGGGACATAACAATATTTACTACTTACTGACCTTCCTGATATGTATCCTAGACATAGTCAAATGTATTACTTTCATCTTATCTAACAAGACATTTGATGGAAGTCACCTGGATATTTTCAGTCAGCCCTGACTGATAGGTGACTTAGTGACATTTCACAGTCAAAACCACACCTCCAGGTAGTCCCCACCTTGGGCTATTTCCCAGTGAACAGGTAAGACACCTGTGCAGTAGATACAAGAAGTGCATGTTCCTTTAAGAACTGACCACCCCTTAATTACGCCCTAATCACACCCCAAAACACCTAATTGACATGTTTCACCCCTAAATCTCATATTTAAACTTTCCCTGCATCCCTGTAAAGTTGCAGGTTCCCTAAGAACTCTTGCCTGCTGTAAAGCATAATAAATCTTTGCCACCTTGACTTAAAGAATGTTTGAGATCATGAATTCATTCCAGATGGCCCTGACCCTCTCCAGTATTCAGGTCTTTGAGGGGCACTACCTCTCAACAACCCTGTCTGGGAACTCTAGTCTTGGGGTTCCTGGACCTCATCTCCCTCAACCCTCAACAATCCCATCTCCATTATAGTTCAATGCTTTCCCGCTCTTACCTTCTCCTCCCAGATCCTCCATTTAACAGGGCACTCAGAGAAGCCTTTTCATCATTTCCCATCTGGATGAACTCTTCTGGACTCTCATCATAGTCTCTGGAATCTCCTCATCCTGAAAGATGATATCAACTTTGAAGCTCACAACTCCTCAATGCCCTCTGCCCTTGGGGTCCCTCCTCCCCTTCCCTCCCTCCCTCTATTTGGAGAGTGTGGAAAATGGATAATGGAGAGCTCCTCCAAGATCCTCTATTTAAGGGGTGGGGGGCACTACTCAGGACAGCCATCTCATCATTTCCCACCTGGTTGTACTCCTCCGGACTTCATCCTCCCCAACCCATAAACTTTTCAATTCCTTCTATGTGTTGTTTTCCTCCTGTTAGATTGTGAGCTCTCTGAGGACAGAGACTGTCTTTTTGACTTTTTTTTCATATCCACAGCACTTAACATAATGCTTGGCACATAGTAGGTGCTTAATAAATGTTTATTGATTGAGTGACTGAGTCTAATGTGTACATAGCTGCTCAGGATTATGATAAACTAACTTCTAACCAAGGCTTCCACAGCAGTTGTACAAGCAAAATTTCCCACTCCTATCCCTTCAGCATCCCAACACCCTTCTGCTAGACCATTTCCTGTCTGCCATGATTGTCCTCTTCACCAGTGGAGTCTCTGCTCTGGACTGGTGGTCTATAAGACCCCCTACTTTATCTTTTTCCAGTGAGAAAAAGTAAGTAGCCCAGGATGAACAGACATGGTTTTGGATATGAATCACAGACCCCCTTTTTTTTTCTTTCCACGAAATCTATCCTTCATCTAAATTTCTATTTCCATGAAGGGCAGCACCTGGGTCCTTCTTAGTCTTCCAGGTTCTCCATCTTCCCATTATCCTTGACTCTTCACTGTTCTCTTCAAAATCACCAAAGCTCTCTTGATTAGCAAAGCTGATGACTTTTTCTCATTCCTCACACTTCCCACCTCCTCTGCAGCCTTTGACACTTTTGACCATTTTCTCCTCCTGAATACATACTCTCTCCTTTCTGGGTTGTAAAAACTCTCATATGCCTTAAAACTTGGGAATGGAATTTTCCAAAGATTTTAAAAATCTTCCAAATGATGAATGATCTGTGAGTTGCTCTCTCTCTCTCTCTTTTCATGCTGTTCATTATGCCTGAAATTTACTTTCCCAATCCTCTGGAAGGAGAGGCATTGCAAATTCATGGGGAGAGATCTGGCTTCGGAGCTAGGAAATCTGGGTTCAAGTCACACTTTTAACATATCCAGACTAGGTGATCCTTGACAAGTGATGACCTCTCAGTGTTCTAAGAAAGTAAGACTATAAATTACAGAAAAGGTGGAGAGGATTCTGGGAAGATGGCAGAGTAGGTCAGAAAATTCCAAGCTCTCAAGATTTTCCCCCACAAAAGAGTTAAAATAGCACCTTAGGGCAAACAAAGCATGGGTGGAGACAAAGAAGAATAGGGGCAAAACTGGGTCTTCCTGGGACAATTTGAGAAGATCTGAAGAAAAATCCCAGGACAAGATTTGGTCCGTGAAGAGTATACACCTCCAAGCTAGGTTCCGTTTTAACCACAAGTGGCAAACCCTTAAATGACAAGTGGCAAGTCCCAGGGTTAGTTGGTTTGAGAGGCTGCCTCAGCCCCAACGAAAGGAACTTTTCACTCCAGGATAGTGAGGGGAGTTGGGCATTTGGGCCCAGGAAGACTGAAAGAACCTCTGCTGATGAGGAATGTCAGACCCAGCTGGGTCTTCTAAATTTAGAAGAGATAAAATGATAGGGTCATAGAGATGAGGGAGAGGACAAGGGAGGGATATTTAGAAGGGAGAATGAGGGAATAGGTAAAAGGGGGATATGGAAGTGTATTTAGATTAATGGGAATGGGAGGATAGGGGAGGGATCCTTGGAGGGGGGAAGGCAAGTAATAGGAGGGCAAGGTAGTGGGTAAAAAAGTAAAGTAGAGGAGGCAGGAGGGATAGGAAATAGGAGATATGTACAGACATAAAAACAAATATCAGGAATAGAGTATGTTTGGGAAAGTATATGTCTATATACGCATGTATATGTGTATAGGGGTATGTATATATCTGTATGTGTACGTATATATTGAGAAATATCTAAACTATATTGTACCCTTCTGGGGGTGGGGGAAGGGAAAAAAGAACAAAGTTAAAAAGTGCATAGCAGAGAACAAAAGAAAACAGAAGGAAGCAAAGAAAAGATGGATAATTCTCAACACAAGGTTTATTATTCATCATATAGGCTTTCTTGAAACGAAAATTTATGGTTATATTTTGAATCCTCTCTTTTGTTCTGTTATACACATGACATGCTTTTTTCTTTCTTACTTTGTATTTAAGTATCAATATTTAAGTTTATGATACGTTTTTGTTTCTTTTCTCTAATTCTGTATTTGTGTTCTGGTAAAATAAATTAAAAAAAGAAAATTAAATAAAAAGAAAAGGTGCTGACTTGCATTTATGGAGGGAGTTTCCTCCTCTAGGAGTTCCCTATATCAATGAAATCACAAGTACCCATCCCTAACCTCAAGCCTTATTCCCACCTGTCCACCCATCATTAAAGACACAGCTTAAATGTTGCAACTTCATGAAGTCATCTCTCCCTGAACCTCCCAAATAGAAATAAACTCTCCCTCCTCTGGGTTCTCCTGACATTTTGTATTCTCTCCAATATCACAAATACCAGTAATGACTCATTTACAAAGTACTTCAAAGTTAACAAAATGTTCTCATATTCTACCATGTACCATAATTGTCTCATCCCCCTACATTATTGCAAACTGACAGAAAATTTCCTATGCTGTGAGAAAGATGATTCTGTCGTGAGACAATTCTAATTGTCTTTAGATTTCATTATATTGAGCTGAAATCTGCCTCCCTGTATCTTCTTTCCATAGTTAAAAATTCTATTCCACTTTCCCCACACTTTCCCTTTGTGAATTACCCTCTTCTCTTCCTTTTAGCCTCGACCTTTCTAGTTAGTTCCTCCAAGCATCTTTAATAAAAACTTGACTTCCAGGTTGCTCACCATTCCAGTTGCCTTCCTCTAGAGGGACTCAGGTTTACTAAGACTTCAACGTATTTGTGGAGGAAAAGAGATTTGAGCTGGATGTTGAAAAATGAGTAGGATTTTGATAGTGGAGAGAATAGGATTCATTCCAGGTGAGGAAATCAGAAAAAATCATTAATGTAAGGGTGAGCATTGAAAGGAAGGTGAGATTGGTAGAACAGGGTTAAGTCATGGAGCATCTCAAAAGTCTCAGTTTCTTCATGCCCCCAAGCAGAGAAGAATCAGTTTCAAACTCTATAAACTCTGAGTTCCCCTAAAACACTAGAAATTTTCAGAAAAGTCCCTATTAGTTCTTTCTTTAAAGTTCTTTCCTCTATAACCTTTCTGGTATAACCACTATCTTCTCCCCAGGGGTGTCATGCTCTCTTTCCACCAGCATCAGATTCCAATCTTGTCTTTATCTGGTCAAAGTTTTAGGTCTTGGACCCTGTAATGTTCCCCCTTTTTATGAGATGAATAGCAGCAAATCCAGGGGTGTGATGGTAAACGTTTAACCACCAGATCTTTGGAGAAAAAAAATGTATGTAGGACACACTTAAATTTAAGCTGAATTAATAGCATTTTCTCCATCATTTTCTTAAGTCTAAACAATCAACAAAACAATAAATCAAGCTCTGATTTCTAACATTTTCTGATTCCCAAAGTATAAATAAAATAAAAAAGCTCACACTGAAAATTGAACAAATGGTTCCTTTTAACTATGCTAACTCCAATACATCCTGGCAACTAGCCCACATTGCAAGTAGAGGAAGGGAATCTGGTCTTGTAGAACCCAGTTTGTACATACAACAGGGAGGACTGAAGGAAGAAGGGGGCAGAAAGGTTTCATTTTCTTCCTCTGTTTTCTCCACTGGTGAAAATTATCTTATTTCCAGGAATCTAAAGCTACTTTGCCATTATTTGCCCTTATGGTAATTTGTAGCAGAATTAAAAAGTTATGAAATGGGATATGGAATATGATATAGGATAGGGGATGGAGAAGTTAGAAAGATGTGGGTTCAAATCGTGCCTCTGACAAATACCAATGTGTAATCATGGGCAGGTTATTCGTATTCAGGTACCCCTAAGCTTTGACATTATGAGTTACAAATGGATTACCTGCACTGAAGGGAATTTCCAATCATAATCGTTTCCTACCTTGATGAAGGGCAGCTAGGTGGCACAGTTGATAGAGCACTGGCTTTGCAAGACTGAGCTTCCTGAATTCAAGTCTGGCTTCAGATACTTCTTAGATGTGTGGCCATGGGCAAGTCACTTAACCTTGTTTGCCTAACTTCCTCATTTGTAAAATGACTTGGAGAAGAAAATGGCAAAGCATTCCAATACCTTTGCCAAGAAAACCTTTGTCAAAATGGGGTCACAGAGAGTTGGACATGACTGAACAACAAACAACAACCTTGATGAAATCACAGACCCAGGTTTTTTTAATAGTATAAATGAAGGGAGAAATTATGCATTAAGACTAGGGACTTAGATGAGGATATATGGAGGGTCTCAGGGGCATATACATTAGTAAGCACAAAAATCCCTGACACTCCATCTTCTGCTGTCAGTGTCAGAACTACTCCCACTACAAAAATTTATTTAAAACAAAAAACTAAAAAGATCATTTATCCCTAACTCCAGCACACACTGAGCTAAATACTCCTCTCCACAGTTTCACAGCAAGGGCCCATTGTCTCCGATAGGAGTGGCAAAGGTTTCAGTGGGAAGACAATCCCTAAAACATACATCATGGTCCCATCCAAATATTAACTATGGAAGCTTTCCTACTTTCAAAATATTACATTGCTCTACTCGAGGAGTAATTTCCCTCTAGAGAACACAATCACTTTTGTTTTTCTTTCTCCAGTGAACTGAAAGCCTGATATTAGCAATAACCCTTACTTTACATCATAACTTATAACTAGGAATCCTGGAATTAGGTGCAAATTCAGTTGGTGAGGGGGGCGGAAAGTTGGGTGTGATCACCCTGAGCAATCCCAGGGAAGAAGTAGAATTGGAGAAAAATGGGTGGAAAAAGAGAGCAGATGGTGAGACTGGCAGAAGAGGATGAGACATTGAGAGAGGAATTACCAGGAGAAAGCTGGTACCCCTTGTGCCACCATAGGACATAGGGCCAAAGGTAGCCTGAAGGATTGACCATCAAGTGTGGCCCCTTTACTGGCACCCACCCTGACACAAAATCCCAGTTGCTTCATGCTAGTTATGGTTCTGTTTTACATTATTCAAGGTTTCAGAAACTCAGTGCTGCACAGTTCTGGGCTGTGTGATCGTGGGCTCAGAAAATTTCTAGAGAAGAAATAAAATCAGTTTAGCCCCCACTGGATGTCTTGACGTCCAGTATTCCACAAGCCCGGGGAAGAGCAGGGGCTCTTGAGGACGGGTGACTTTACTGCTCACCTCATGATGGATGGGGAATGTGCTGAGTCCCAATTTTATCACCCCAGCTTTATTTGGCCCTCAAAGGATTTCCACAGTGACTGTATAATTTGGAACCAGAATGTCACCATTCTGATTACTTAACAAAGGGCAATTTATCTAAAAGGGAAAAAGTTTCACAACTGGGCAAAGTTGAGGGTCCAGAAAATAAAAAGACAAAAAGCAGAATCTGCTGGAGGCTGGGGCTGGGGTTTATTCAGTCTGATTATCATTTTCTGCTTGGATTTTATTATGCCAGGTTGAAAAACATTTCAAAGAAGGACAAGCACTGACCTCAATGTTTAACGTCATAGCTGCTAAGTAAGGAGCAAGTATGGTAGGTTCGTGCTGTCATTAGCCATGCCCTTCAGAGGTTTTGTAGGTCCAACACCCCTCTTCATATCAGAGTGGTAAAGCCAGGGAACAATATGGTGATGAAATAGGCCTCTGTGGAGCTAGCTAGCTTCTTGCAGATGTGGAGGCACCCTTACAAGCGGCTCCTTTGGCATAATGTGGTATGAAATGAGATTGCTTTAAAGAGAAGATCCTGAGATAGACAGCTGTCAATGGTTGGGCAGCTAGGGGGTGCCATAGTGCACAGAATGGCAGGCCTGAAGTCAGGAAGACTCATCTTCCTGAGTTCAAATCCAGCCTCAGACACTTACCAGCTCTGTGACCCTGGGCAAGTCACTTAACCCTGTTGGCCTCAGTTTCCTCATCTGTAAAATGAGCTAGAGAAGGAAATGGCAAACCACTCCAGTATCTTTGCCAAGAAAACCCCAAATAAGATCACGAATACTTAGACGCAATTGAAATGACTGAGTGACAACAACACACTGTTGATGGAGCTGTGAATAGGTTTAACCACTCTGGAAAGCAATTTGGAATTATGCTAATAAAGTGATTCAATGTCCATAGCCTTTGATCCAGAGATAACACTGCTAGACATTTACTCCAAGGAGGTCCATGATGATGATGATGATGCTTTAAGGTTTACAAAACTTTTCATTTCTTTTGATCCTCACAATAACCCTGTGAATAACTGTTATTACTATCTCCACTTTACAGAAGAGAGAGTTGAAACTGAGGGATGTTAAGTGACTTGCCTAGAGTCACACAGCCAGTGTTTGAGGTAAGATTCAAGTTCAAGTTATATAAATAGAAAAAAAGGCTCCATTTTCATAGCAGCAGGTTTTTTTATTGTATCAAAGAATTAGAGATAAAATAGATGCTTATCAATTGGGGAGTTGCTGAACAAATCGTGGTTCATGAAGGTAATAAAATACTGCTAAGCCATAAGGGATGATGACTATGAAGAATACAGAGAAGTATGGGAAAGCTTATATAAATGAATATGAAATAAAGAAGAACCAGGAAAATAATATACACAATGACTACAGTGATGTCAATGTAAAGAATAA
Source organism: Trichosurus vulpecula (assembly GCF_011100635.1). Taxonomy (NCBI): domain Eukaryota; kingdom Metazoa; phylum Chordata; class Mammalia; order Diprotodontia; family Phalangeridae; genus Trichosurus; species Trichosurus vulpecula. Next base: position 179,351,987 of record NC_050574.1, read on the forward strand.
CAACAAAAAATAAACAATATTGTGGAATTATAATGACCAAGCTTAACTCTGAAGGACAGATGAAAAAATGTACCTTCCTCCTTTCTTTGCAGAGGTGGGGGACTATTGGTGTGGAACATTGCATATAATATCATATTTGGTAGATATATTGGTTAATTTTAATAAATTGCTTTTTAAATCTTTTATACTTTATTATAAGGGATAACTTTCTCAGTAGGCAAGGTGGGAAGGATATTTTTAGAAATTATGGTAACATGGAAACAAAGGATAAATAAATTTAAAAAATTTTTGAAAGTAAAAAAACTTTGAAGATTTTTGAAAACTTTTTGCCTGCTTGTGGAACTAGGGATGAGGCAGATAGGGAATGATCGTACACTAGTTTCTCTGACTTACCCATTTGGCCATAAGGAAAGGTATCTGGCAGAACAGTACAGTAAAAACAAAAGATACAAATAAAATTGCTTTTTTTCCTAACTTGAGAAGAAGTGTCCTGAATCATGGTGTGTAATCAAGTTTTGTTATTTTACTGCCCATGTGATCTGCGGTAAATCACTTCCATTCTCTAGGCCTAATGAGAAGTGATCTTACCCATTTGTGGTACTTAATCTTTGGAAGTATCCTTCTCAGCATAATGTTTTTGAGTGCATCAAGAAAAAATACACAGGATTTTAAACTAATTATATTGAAATAAAATTGTCATTTTCCCCCACCCAAATTCTTAGATGTGCCCCCCCACACACCTGAAATAGTCCTTGAAGGTTCTTAGACTCCAGGTTAAGAACTCTTGGATGAGGTGTCTTCCAGCTCTAAATCCTATGATTCTATGATCTATCCCTTCTTTACCTCAGAGTCTCAAAAGTAGAAAGAGTCTGTGCGTGTGGGTGCAGGAAAATTCTGGTGGCATATACACTGGGTACGTAAATACAGCTATCTCTTTGCATTCAGACATACTGCATCTTTGCCTTTCCCCACAGGGAGCATTAGAGGTCAATGGATGTGCCAAATTGATTTGGCAGGCATGCCATTCTGGAGTATATCAGGCTATCTACTACCGCCACACAAAAGAAAATATTGGCAGAGCCTGAACACATGAAATATTTCTCTAACAATTGTTACATCCAGTGAAAGTGGCTGTGAATGAAAATTAAAGCTACTCAATGCAAATTTCTGAGGACAACCTACACTCTTGAAAGGGATTATAAATTGTGGGCTGTGGTATCGTTCCTTGGTATCAGTTTTTCTTTAGATTCTTTTCTATCAGATATCATTTTAGCTCCTATTGTGAAAATTCATAGGCATAGATTGACCTTACTAGCATTGTCTAAAAATGTCTAAAAAAAGTCACATAACAACACTAGGAGGTCTAAACTGGTCTGGAGTCAGGAACTCCTAGGTTTAGATCCTGTCCAGACACTTACTAGCTGTGTGACTCAAGGCAAGTCACTCTCTGAACCTCACTTTCTTTCATTTGTAAAAAGGGGGAAAATAATAGTACCTACCTCCTTGGGATGTTGAGAAAATGAACAAAATGGTGTATGCTAAGTACTTTGCAAACTTTAAAGCATTCTATCCATGTGTGCCATTTGCAATCTGGACTCTTGTAGGTCAGCACAACATTGCAGGTTACGTCTGGATATCTCACTTCTGAGACATATTTTGTGGTCTCAAGCAGTATAGATTTCTAGAGGACTGTTGGAAAGTAGGGTTGGCTCCAGTCATTCCCCCTTCAATACTCCTTCACTGGAATTATTCTTCTGAATGTATTTAGGCAAAAGTAAAGTTTCCAGACCATTTTATCATCTTTAGGAACATCAAAATAGTACATATTATGTTTATAATTTAAGTGCTTACTGAAAATATAGCAGCCTTTTTTGGTTTATATGAAATCATTTACCACCCGACCACTTGTAATAGTCTCTGTAGCCTAGGGATCTTTACTCCTCTGTATCTCAGTTTCCTCATCTGTAACTCGGGGATAATTCTATTCCAATCAATGAAAAATAATCAGGTACTATTTGTGGGTCATACTAGAAATAGGAAGGAATCTCTACTATAACTACATCCTGATTGCATTGACTTTACATGTGCTATAGTTCAGATCAAGGCCCTTCAAACATAATTACTAACCATAGAAACAACCAGGTACAAGAGAGTTCAGCCCTAAGATGAATGTTAGTTCTGTCTACACAGCACCAGTCCTGCACGAAGGTTCTAATGCTTATTGTTAATAGTTTCAAAGAAAGTCCATCTTAAGTGGAATTTTGTGGTTTTTAATAACCATCTTCCAAGAAAAAGCATGGTACAATGGCTGGAAAGCCAGTCACAGAGTCAGAAAGAACTGGGTTCTATATACTGGGATATGTACTAGCTGCATGACCTTATGTGACCTTGAGAAAATCCCTTAGAACTCTCAGTGTCCCAGGCAATCCTCTAAGGTTATTTGTGCAAAACACTGGTCCCTCTTTTCTTCTCCCTCTATACTATTTTGCTTGATGATCTCATCAGCTCCCATGGATTCAATTATCATCTCTATGAAAATGATTCTCAGATGTATTTGTCCAGCCCTAACCTCTCTCCAAACTTTCAATCTCGAATCTCCAACTGTCTGTTGGACATCTCAAACTGGATGTCCTGAATACATAGTAAATTCAACATGTCTAAAACTGAACTCATTATCTTTCCTTCCAAAACCTCCCCTCTTCCAGATGTTCCTATTACAGTCAAGGGTATTACCATTCACTCTCTCACCCAGGTTGTCATCCTTGACTCCTCATTCTTATGCCCCGTATACAATCAAGTCACACACACACACACACACACACACACACACACACACACACACTGATCTCTTTATGGACACTCTCCAATGTCACCATGAGTGGAGGTGATTATGGATTCTCAAAGCCTCTGCCAGGAAATGACAAATGTTGGCAGGTCCCCTCAAGCTGGAAAGGCTCCAAAAATGATCCCAGTTATAGATTATATATCATTATCTTAGCTAAGTTAAAAAGGATTCAACACCAGGTTCGCCATAGCAACTCAGGAGGACCATATTTTGAGTCCTAAAGGGGATGCCGTCCACGTCAACAGAGGGGTACCCGCATTGACAAAATTATAGTTCCTTGACTTCTCGATGTAAGGCTTGCCCTTATAAAAATGACTGCTAACCTCAACAGTCATTCTTTTATTTGAACAGATCTAAGTCTTTAAGTTTTAATTTGGAATTTAGGGTCTGGACTTTATAGGTGTAACAACAATGATGCTTGCAGCTGCTGTGGAGGTATAAGGCCAATAACACCAGCACACAGGAGGACTGCTAGCACAGGTTCTTTCATCTGTTTTTCTAAGGAAAGGAACTTTAAGGGGTTTACATTCCTACTTTAATTAAAATACCTATATCATTCACTTAGTTCAGGGGAAAAAGCCAGAATCCTGAACTTCAGAGAAAACACAAATAGAAACTATAAGCAGAAATTATATAAACAGAACAAAATAACACAAATCAGCAGACAGGGCTTCTGTCTGTCCATAGCAATACATACATAGTTACCAGAGAGAGAAGTACTAACATCTGGATTTTCAAAGCCAGGGGGCTCCTTAATGGCTACCCAGAGCCTCATCTGGCCAAATCACACAAACACTCTTCCAATGAGTGAGCCTCAGAGTAGATATACATTTTTTCAGGGTCATCCCACAGAGGGCGTCACAACCCTGTGACTCAAACTCATGTGACTTAGGCTTTCTTGTGACTTAAGCAGGTCATCAAAGACTCTTGATTCAATCAAAGACTCAATCAAAGGCGCTTGATTGCCTTAGTGCTGAGAAGCACTCCAAAAGAAAAAACAGCAAAAAGTCCCACTTTGCTTGCCATTACAGTAAGTTACCCCTGCTGAGTCCCTCTCTTCACCTGTGGGGGGAAAAAGCACAGCGATAGCTCATTTCATTCATTGTCTAGTCTTTTAACAGACTATGTTGTGTAATTAATTGGGCCCTCAAATATACTCCCTTTGAAGCAAATAAAGCACTCATATAAATCACAATTCAGTTTTAAAACTGGATGTATGTACCTGCATGTGTACAGATATATGTAGATAGAATATAGGGATAGAAATAGGGACTAAACCTGTGATTTCATTGGTTTCAGCTGAGGTAAACATCCCTCTACCAAAATATATGAAGTGAATAACACACGGCAATTTTTGAGGTGGGAAAGGTACCAGCAACTGCAGAAAAGAGGAAAGGCCTCATGTACTTAAAGTTTGGAAGGAAATCAGAGGTTAGAAGAGAATGCATTGAAGGCATAGCAAACAGCTTGGGCAAAGGCATGGAGGTGGGAGATGGGCAGCAAGAATAACCAATAGTTCAGTACAACTGCATTTTGGAAAGTGTGAAGAGAAACAACATGTCATATATCTGGAAAAGCAGGCTGGAATCGCTCATTGCTAACTACAGGTTGGAAAGGGGAGGAATGAACATAAAGTTTCCATCCATAGAGAAAGTTTGAGATAATTTCTTTTTGGTTGTTGCTTGTAGTTAATTTGACAGAATCAGTAATTATGAAGAAAAGACTTTTACAAAAAGGATGCTTTTCTTTCTTCAAAACAAAACAAGCAAAGACAGTAACAACAACTGTGAGGCCTAGTGCCATTGTCTAGTCCTATATCCAGTCTCTTTCTATAGACTAAATATTTTCTCCCTGGGTTTACAAGAGACAAGTCGTTTTTTACCCCTTGCCCATGTGCCAGGGAAGGGCTCTACCACCAAGACTCAACATGATCCCACACTGTATAAAGTGCCGCCACCTAATAGCCTGAGCATTGCTAGCTTTCATAATGAGGCTGGACTCTTTGGAGAGAGGCCAGAATCCAGTTTGGGGTTATGTTCTCAGGGCCCAGTTCCAAGAACCCACACCTGGTATGCCCAGAGAGCACACAACAGGATTTGTACCTCGCTGGACCAACTTCAAGAGTCTGGCGGCCATTTCCCAAACACAATGTCATGCCCAATAGCTCCTTCTCCAAAGTTCAGCAACTCAGACAGGGACTCTCACTTCTCCAAGGATGGGGGCCCCTGAAGGAAAGAATGCTGATCTCTCTGGAGGATAAAGTGTGCATGAAAAAACATGCAGCACAGGCTCCTAAGCTGTAAGATGGCCAACAAGCAGCTGTTTGTGTGTGGTTTTACACAATCCTCTGGGCCAAGAATCCAGGACTCATATTCACATAGTCCTGATCCATCATTATCTTTGAGGGGCATTTTGTCACATTGTCACTAGTAAGAGTCAAATGGGTAACTGCCAACTCTCACAGGGGTAAGAAAAAGAACAGTGGGCTGGTCTCTCATGCCATCTAGCTGGTATTCATAAAGAAGACCATGAAAAAGTCACTTAACTTTTGTGGGCCTCAGTTTCCTCATCTGTAAAATGAGGGGATTTAGACTAGATGGTCTTTAAAGTTCTTTCTAGCTTGGGATCTATGCCTATAATTGTCTACCCAAGTAGCAAAGATCACTGAGAACACATCAGTCCAGATCTGTGCTTGGTCATATCAATTACCTTGACTTCCATTGAAGACTTTCACCCTCTCCTTGAAGCCTTGGAATGATCTGGGGCCTTCCTAATTCATGCCTACCCTCGTTGACTACAACTCTCTTTTCATTCAGCACTCATAGCTTCTGTCTGCTTAGCTTACAGAAACCAACAAAGATCTTACATCATCTGACTTTTCTCCATTCCCTCTTAGCCGTAGTAGAGAGAACACAGGTGTTAGAACCACATTTGGTCTGGGTTTGAGTTCTGTCTCTGACACTATTGTGTGACAAATCATTGACCTCTCTGGACCTTGGTTTCCTCCTCTAAAAAGAAGGGAGTTGGACTTTATATTCAGTCCTACCTTTTCCAGATTATCTTTCTAGACTTATTGCATATCACTTCTCTTCATGCACCCTATGATCTGGCACAAGTGTAATATTTGCTGTTGCCTACAGACTATATTCTGTCTCCTGACCTTGCACAGGCTGTCTCCAGCTCCTGGAATGTGTTCCTTCCTCACCTGCATCTCTTTAAAAGTTCCTTCCAGCTCCATGAGTCAATGAGCCCCACCTCAGTCATGGTCATATATGAGAGGCATTTCTGACATGAAGGGCTGGGTTACTTTTTCTTTTTACAGTTAAATGTTTTATTAGACATTTAATATTAACTATCCATACATATATTCATATTTATTTACATTTACATTAATTGTCATTGAATGTATAAAACTAGATGATCCCTGTGCCCGGAGTGTTCTCTTTCCACACTTCCCCGTCTTAATTTCTCTGGCTTCCTTTAAGGTTCAACTCAAATCTCACTCCCAGCTCCCTCACCTACTAATTTCTTCCCCCACTAAAAGTAACTACCACCTGTCCTTTACATATCTTATATGCACCTAGGCTGTTTGTCCCCTTATTGAGAGTGTGAGCCCCTTGAGAGTAGGGACTGTTTTATCCTTTCTTTGTATCCTCAGCATTTGGTACAGTGCCCGGCATATAGTAAGTATTAAATGCTTATTGATTTACTAACAGTTGCTTCCCCTAAATCGTCTTCTTAGGGTCCTCTTCTTACAACTTATTCCCCTTCAAGTATTCTACAATGCAGTGGCATCGACCTCCTTGCTGATCTTCACACATGGCATTCTATCTCTTTTTTTTTTTCCACTGGATGGGCCCCCAAGCCTAGAAATCTGGCCTCTCAGCTCCACTGCCTGGCTCCCCTGGCTTCTTTTATGTCTCAGCTAAAATCCCATCTTCTGCAAGACATTTTTCTCAAACCCCCTTAATACTAGTGCTTTTCCTATGAGATTATCTTCAAATTATCCTGTATGTATCTCGTTTGTACTTAGGTTTTTGCATTTTGTCCCCCATTAGACTGTGAGCTTTGGAGAGTAGGGACTATTTTTGCCTTTCTTTGTATCCCCAGTGCTTAGCACAGTGCCTGGCAGAGAGAAGGTACCCAATAAATGCTTATCAACTTGCTTTGTTGATTATTCCATTCTTTTCTCTCTTCTTTTCCACTTTCATGAAGGTCTTCTGCAGATTTCTGTGTGCTCTTCATACTTGCTCATCTTAATTGCTTTAAACTATTATATTGCATTAATGTACCACCATTGACTTAACATTCCCATTTGCATTGCGTCCAGTTTTTTTGCGATCACATATAATGCTGCTAAGAAAATTTTTAATCAAACAGCTCTAACACTGTCAGGGCATATCTCCAATAAAATATTATTGGGTCAAAGTATGTGATTGCTTTTTATTTTAAAAATATTTTTAATTTTATTTTAGACGCAAGGGCCAGAACACAAATACAGAATAGAGAAAAGAAACAAAACATGTCATAAACTTAAATACAAAGTAAGAAAGAAAAAAGGCATATTGTGTGCATAGCAGAATGTAAGAGAGGATTCAAAATATATAACAATAAACTTTCATTTCAAGAAAGCTTGTGTGATAAATAATACACCTCACATTGAGAATTGTCCATCTTTTCTTTGCTTCCTTGTGAGTTTTCTTTTGTTCTCTGCTGTGCACTTTTTTACTTTATTCTTTTTTGACTTCCCTCCACCACCCCCCCAGAAGGCTACAATAAAGTTTAGATATATTTCTCTATAGCTATAGATATAAACATACCCACATATTTACATATACATACCTATATAGACATATACTTTGCCAAACATACTCTACTCCTGATCTTTGTTTTTATGTTTGTGCATATCTCTTGTAACCTATCCCTCCTGACTCCTCTACTTTACTTCTACCCACTACCTTGCCCTCCCATTAGTTGCCTACCCCACTCCAAGGATCCTTCCCCTATCCTCCCATTCCCATAAATATAAACACTCTTCTATACCCCTGTTTTACCTATTCATTCCCTCATTCTCCCCTCTAAAAAAAATCCCTCCCTTGTCCTCTCCCCCCTCTCTATGACCCTATCATTTTATCTCTTCTAAATTTAGAAGACTTTTATACTCTTCTAAATATATATGTATTGTTCCCTTACACCCATTCCTTATGAAAGTAGGTTACCAGAACTACCAGCCTTCTTCCCCGATATAATTCCTCTGTATCCATTCTGCATCTTGCACCTCTTTGTATAAAATAATTACTCTTTTTGGCTGTTCCTAAATGGTTTTACTTTTAAAATTCATATCATAGTCAGGTTTACCCCAATCTTTCTTATGAGCCTGCCAGTTATTAATAAGAATCTTAGACATACATTTTACATGTATAAAAGGTAAACAGTCTATCCTCATGAATCCCTTATAATCAATCTTTGGCATGTACCTTATATTTCTCCTGGTTCTTGTAAGTCAACTCTTCTATTAAGTTCAGGATTTTTTTTAACAAAGTCTTGAATGTCTGAGAGTTTGTCAAATGTCCATTTTTTTCAATCAAGGTAATACTTAACTTTGTAGGGTATGATATTTTCGGCCGGAGCCCAAGTTCTTTTGCTCTTCGGTATGTTGTGTTCCAAGACCTGCAGTCCTTTAATGTCTCTGCTGCTAGGTCTTGTCTAATTCTAATTATGGCATCATCGTATTTAAATTGTTTTCATCTTGATGCTTTTAATATTTTATCCTTCAGCTGGGGCTTTGGAATTTGACTATGATGTTCCTATGGATTTTTTCTATTTCTACTTCCCTGCCTTGTTCTAATGCTTCAGGACAATTTTTACAAATTATTTCTTGTATTATTGTATTAAGATTCTTTTTTTGATCGTAACTTTCGGTTAGTCCAATTATTTTTATATTTCCTCTTCTTGATCTATTTTCCAAATCTGTTGTTTTCCTTATAAGATGTTTCACTTTCTCATCTATTTTTTTCATATTTTGTTTAATTACTTCTTGATCTCTTATAATTTCATTGGCTTCACTTTGCCCAATTCTAATTTTCAAGGTGTCATTTTTCCCTCCAAAACTCTGGATCTCCTTTTCTAATTGGTTGACCTTCCTTTCGTGACCTTCTTGTTTTTCTTGGATTGCTCTTTTTTTTAGTTTTTCCTCTATCTCTGTCATTTGCTTTTTAAAATCTTTTTTAAGATCTTCTATAAAATCTTTTTGGGCAGGTGACCATTTGATGTTACTCTTTGGGGGTTTCTTTACTTCAATATCCTCCTCTGAAGATGAACCCCAGTCATCTCTATTCCCATAATAGCTTTCTATGGTAGGTTTCTTTCTCTTTTGCCTGTGCATTTTTTTGTGGTAATCGCTTGATTTTTGTAATCTCCTCTAGCCCTGGAGTATGGGAAATGGTGTCTCTTGCCTCAGATCTTCAGTTCTCCCCTCTAGCCTGGAACCAAAGCCAAACCTCCAACCTCCTGTAAGTGCCCAAGCTAGGGGCTTTCTGCCCCACGGCTTCTGCACTCACTGGGCCCCTGCTGGTTCCCTCTCCTCCCCACTGCTCTTCAAAGCACAGTTGGGTCTGGTGCTCCTCATCAGCAGAGGTTCTCTCAATCTTCCTGGACTCAAGAGCTCAATTCCTCTCGCTATCCTGCAGTGAAAATTTCCTGTGGCTGAGGCTGAGGCTGAGGCAGCCTCTCAAACCAACTAACCCCAGGACTTGCCACCTGTTGTTTAAGCGGCTTGCCACTTGTTGTTAAAATGGAACCTAGCCTGGAGGTGTTTACTCCTCAAAGGTACCAAACCTCATCCTGGAATTTTTCTTTGGATCTTCTCAAATTGTCTTAGGAAGACCCCAGTTGTGCCCCTATTCTTCTTTGTCTCCACCCACACTTTGTTCTCCCTAAGGTGCCATTTTAACTCTTTTGTGGGGGAAAATCTTGAGAGTTTAGAATTTTCTAACCTACTCTGCCATCTTCCCAGAATCCTCTCCCCAATTTTTAATTTTTTTTAAATTAAAATTTATTTTTCAATGAATAAACATTTATATTTCCTTTTCCTCTCCTCCCCACTGGAAAAAAAGTAAAAACCAAACCTTTTGTAACACATATAAATAATCAAATAAAACAAATTCTCATGTTGGTCATATCCAGAAAAGTATATATCATTCTCCACTCTTAAGTCCACCAACCTCCCATTCAGGAAATGGGTAGCATGTTCCACCACTGGTTCTATGAAATCAGGGTTGGTCATTTCATTCATCAGAGTTGTTAGATCTTTCAAAGTTGCTTGTTTTTACAAAATTGTTGTTATTGTATAAATTGCTCTCTTGGTTCTGCTCATTTCATTCTACATCAGTTCATATATATGTCTTTCCATGTTTCTCTGAAACTTTCCCTCGCATTATTTTTGTAACCTTTAAGCTTACAGGTTACTTTTCAGAAGTGATACATTTCATTAACACTACTCCTACTTGCATTGCCAGAAAAAGCATCAAGAGGAGCTACTCTGCTTCACTGCTCTGATTGGAAAGGCTTGTTCCATGTGGTCTGTGATGAATCCCATTGCCCTTTTGTTGAGGAAGGTACTTAAATATTGCCTGCTTGCTATGTCTTATAATTGCTCTCCTATAAGAGGCAGTGTGGTATAGAATTAAGAATACTTGGTGTTTTAACAACCCAGCTAGCAGCTTCGGTGGGGGCGTAAGATCCTCCCCACAGCCAGCACCCAAGAGGCTGCTGGGACACCGGGAAAGCACAGGTTCTCTTTATCTGCTTAAACAAGGAAAGCACGGTGAAGGGGTTGACCAGCTTACTTTAATCCAGCATTCAGTTTGCATACAGACAACATTCATTTAGTTCAGAGGAAAAACGCCAGCATCCAGTTAGCATTCAGTTAGTTCAGGGGAGCATACACACAAACATCAAGTGACATACTTCAGGGGAAAAAACCAGCACCCTGAGGTTCAGAACATTCATTTAGTTAGGGGGGAAAAGAACCAGCACCACGAACCTCAAAACCAAAATACAAACAAATTACAAATATCAACAGACAGACCCAATACAATTCATAGTTACCAACATCTGGGCTCGGCCCAAGAGCAAGGGCTGGCCCAGAGTCACGCTCCCCACCACTGCTGTGCCAACCGGAAAAGGAAAGAGAGATCTTCAAGCTATCCTCTCCCCTCTTATAGAGTTCTTGACATCATCAGGCACCACCTGAATGACCAGGGCCGATTGGTTCTTGAGTTGGCCCCTTCCCCTAGTGTAGACTAGGTTAACACCCAATAGGGCATGGCTCTGGAGTCAACACCTCCCCTCAGCCAGCCCCATGACTCATCACACAAGAAGTTCTCTGCTTCCAGGCATGGGTTTCTGGGCTTCCTGCCCCAGAAGAGGTCACACAGGAAGTTCTCTGCTCCCAGGCATGGCCCAGCAATGCTCAATGAGGTAAACTGAGCCACCCAAAGAAAACAAAGGCCATTCTGGTTACACTTGGGTTCCAGTTTTATCTCTGACACATATTCCCTATATGACCATGGACAAGTCACTTAACCTATTATTCCTCCCAGGCAACCCTCTTAACATTTTAAACTACACAAGAGTTATTGATCTGCATGTGAATTTCCGCACTGGGAATTCCCTATTTTGTAGGTTGATTCATCGTGGGTGAATCTGTCTCTATCCTTTTCTGGAACCTCTTCAAATCCAGTCAATGTCTTTATTAAAGAGTAGGGTAAAATTTCCAGGGTGAAGAGGTTTCTATGGCATTGCACAGAAAGTCAGGAGAGTCAGGAGTGCAGTCTGGAGAAGAATGAAAGTATAGCTGACTTGGGCGTCTTTCTTAAAATGAGGTTTGGAGAGGAACCAGCCAATCAGAGGGAGAGAGCACAGGGCCAGAGGGTACTTCTAATGTGAGAAGTCCAAGAGTAAAGTGAGCTTTTAAGGGGAAGAGATTTCTGCAGCATAGTAAAGAAGATCTAGAGAATCAGGGGTGCAGCCTGGAAAGAAAAGTAATTCAAATGTCTGTAGAGTTCTCAAGCATGTGGAGAACTAGGGAAAGGTAGGGCACAAACATTTATTAAGCGCCTACTAGGTGCCAGTACTATGTTAAGTGCTTTACAAATACCTTCTCATTTAATCCTTAAAATCAACCTGGGAGGTAGGCACTATTATTAGCCATATTTTACAGTTGAGGAAGTTGAGGGAGCAGAGATTAAGCAACTTGCACAGGATCATACAGCTAGTAAGTGTCTGAGGACAAATTTAGTTTTTCACGTGCCATCTTCAACAGGCAGCAATCCCATCCTCCATACTTCTCTTCTCTAAACAAAATTGATTCTCAGTGTAGAGTTGCAATGTGGACTTTTGGAGTGGTTTCAAGTTCATCTCAACCCTGATTGACCTCTGCTGAATGTAGTCCAGCTTATCGATGCCTCTTCCAAAATGTGGTTCCAAGAATGAAACCACTGCTCCAGAAGTGGTTTCACCAGAGTAGAATCCAGTGACTATCACCTCTCTTGGCCTAGACACTATATGAGCAAATAATATCAACCAGTTTTTAAAAATTAGACTTTCTATTCTTGTTTTTCTGTGTTTTCAGACAGAGAAATACATCTCTATCCTTTGGATGTCTGCCCAGTGTCCTGAGTTGCAGTAGGAGATCATAATTAGTTATGGTGACCTATATTCCACCCCAGCTCTTCCCTAAATGGCTACACCTTAGGTACGCTGTAACACAAGGACATCTAAAATGTTTCTCAGGTTTCTTTTCCTATGAAGCAATGGGAACATTATGCCAATTAAGCCTGAATGAGAGCAAAACAAAAAACCCACAGGTGACAAGAGGATAGCAGTACTTTTCCCATGTAAATACACAGCTTGACCCCAACTCTTCCAGGACAAGAGCCTTAGAATACCACAAGAATGGGTGATTCTTCCTCTACTCTAAAGGGCAGTGGGGGAAGGATAGGGACTGGACCTGTGATTTCAGTGGTATAGGGAATTCCCAGGTGAGGAAATTTCCTCTACCAGTGCAGGTTGGCTGTCCTCCCTGCTGTTTGTAGCCCTAGAGAGTTGTCTAGAACAACGAGAGTTAAGTGACTTGCCCAGGATCACATAGCCAGTATGTGTCAGGGGTGGAAATTGAACCCAGGTCTCCTAGACTAGCTCTCTAATCACTAGGCAACTCTTCCCTTACTTTAAAAGACTCTATTTTCAAAATTGGGAGAAAGTCAATAAACATTTATTGAAAGCCCTTCTAGTACTATATTCATCTCATGTTACACTCTACTTCGGATTTAAGATTTTAAGCAATATTTACTAAGGAAGTAGAAGAAATTCTATAAGCGGCTTATTTCAGAATGAAAGTACATCTTTGCCAAAGACGTCAGAGGTCGTTTTATCTAATCTGTAACTTTTGGTCAAGTTCCTTCAGCTATTTTCTCCCAGTTTTACCCTATTCTCTGTTGGACCAAATTCCATATCAGTAATTTCCTATTCTTTTGAATACTAGAACCCATTTTAACATAAAAATGTTCTTATGTCCCCATAAGATAATAGTTATACTATCATCTGTAGATGCATTACATGAATAAACCAGTGAGAAGATTCTATTCATCTGAACCTGGCCCTTAATTATTACTTGTGGATTGATTTCATCAGCCTAGGGAATTAACTACCTGTGTGGGAATTTCCTCCACCAAGAGAGACTATACTCTGTTTATGACATATTAGGTAAGTCCTAGGTAGTTCCTTGGGATACAAAGAGATACACTGACTTGCTCAGGATCAAACAGCCAGTAAATACTGAGGTGAGATTAAACCCAGGTTTTCCTGACTTTAGGCTAAGTACACTGTCTCCACACTAGTATACATAAATTGGGGGAAAACTACTATGAATTCATTATTCACTATATTATATTATTTGCAATAGAGTCTATGTATATTTGAAAAATAATAGCTGACGTTTACTTTAAAGTTTGCAAAGCACTTTCTGTGTTATCTCGTTTGATCCTCACAGTGACCCTGTGAAGTAGGTGCTATTTTTATTATTACCAAAGGTCATATTTCCTTGTATTCCCCTATTGACGTTTGGAGTATCCACCCCAAATGTCCACACGAACTACTTGTGCCTGACCTGTGGTAGAACATTCCGAGCTCATGTTGGCCTGATCAGTCACAGTCAGACACATTGAATCCTGACTCAAGCATAGTGATGTCATTTTGGTCCTCTTTGAGAACAAAGGACAACAACCAACCAATGAACACAGTGTTAGGCACAGAGTTGGCACTCAGTTCTTATGGGGTCAAAGTTGAGGCATCCCTAGATCACACAGCAAACAAATGTTAAAACCCAGGAAACCAAACCCTAGGTCTATGGGCTATAGGTTTACTCTTCCTCATGGGAAAACGACTAGGTTGTTTGTCTGGGACAAAGCAGCCAAGACGAGACATGTAACACAAATAAAGATGGAAGAGGAAACACGTAACATGTGGTTTGGGCTTTACTGTAAGCATGAATTATGCTTGGCATAAATGCGTACTCCTTGTTTTCACCATTCTCCAAAACAAATAAGAGTTATGCTATCCTTTGCATCCTTCAGTCCAAGATCTCCATTGTCTGCTTTTTCTTTTCGGGGGATCCTGTTATCTATAAATACTATAGGTCTTGGCCAAAAAGGTCTTGATTTCTTTCAAAAACAAAAGGAATCTGATGTAGATGTAGCCTGGTCATGAAGGAAATTTGGCTAAATGCTAAGAGGCTAAGGAGGGGTCTGTGAGGGGAAGGAAAGATAAATAGATTGGAAGGTATTCTCTCATGGTCATTCTCTACACACCTCCACAAAAATGAATGTGAAATCATTGTCAGCACCTGGATTTATATAAAACCCTTCAGTTTCACTGGAAATCTGTACTAATAAAGGTTTCTCCCTGAAATTCCAAGGCATGAATGTACTGTTATAGGTAACTACAATTCTTAATGAAGGGCCAGATTCTTTGAGAGATTTTGCAATGAAACCATCCAAACTGGGACAATTTGACACCTTAGTCTGGATTCATGTAGCAAGGTTCTACAACAGAGATCTATCCTTGGCCCTCTGCTGTCTAACATTTTTATCAATTATTTGGGAAAAGGCCTAAGTGCTTGTCCATTTTGCAGATTAGGTAAAGCTGGATGACAGATTCATGATTCAAAAACATCTCTCTGAAACATAGAACAATGGACCAACTCAAATGAAATAGAACCTATTGTGGATAAATATAAAGTACTTGTTTGGGGTTCAAAAAATCAACTGCATAAATACAAATGCTTGGAGAGATCTGGCTCAAGGACAGTTCAAATGAAAAGGTCCTGGAGTTTTAGTGAAATACAAGCTTGATATAAGTCAATGGTGTGACACAGCATCCTACAATACTTGTGCCCTTAAACTACATTGATAGAAGCATGATTTCCAGTAGTCACACCACATATGGAATACTGTATTCACTACATTTTAGTAAGGACTTTAATGAACTAGGATGTGTCCAGAGAAGGATGACCCAGGATGGTGAGGGGACTCAAAAACATGCTATATCAGTAGTGGTTGAAGGAACTGTCAATATTTAGCTTGGAGAAGAAATGCCTTAGGAAGGAATATGAGAGTTATCATCAGCTATTTAAAGGGATAGCATGTGCAAAAGAGATTCAACTAGTTTTATGTAAGTCAAGGACTGTCAAACAAACAACCAAGAGGCTCAATATAGACCACCAACCATTTTTGTACAGCCCATGAGTTGTAAAATATTTTTAGATTTTAAAAAATTTATTCTAAAAATTGGAACAAAAATGAGGCATTTATCATTCAACAGCTAACAAAAGGAGGTTTACTTAGCCATAGCAGGAAGATGTTCAATGAGGATATACATAGAGAACATCTGACTGAGCCAAGCTTTCCAGTTTTAGTTGCCCATTGTGTTCTGCCAACCAATAGAAATTAAAATGTCTTATTATTGTTAGTATTATTATGAAAATAATTTCAGGTCAAAGGATATGAACAGGCAGTTTTCAGATGAAGAAATCAAACCTATCCATAAGCCTATGAAGAAGTGCTTTAAATCACTTTTGATTAGAGAAATGCAAATTAAAACAACTCTGTAGTACCACCTCACACCTATCAGATTGACTAATATGACAGAAAGGGAAAATGATAAATATTAGAGAAGATGTGGGAAAATTGGGACACTAATACATCGTTGGTGGAGTTGTGAATTGATCCAACCATTCTGGAGAGCAATTTGGAGATGTGCCCAAAGGAAAACCAAACTGCACAATAGTTTGATCCAGCAATGCCACTATTAGATCTGTATCCCAAAGAGATCATAAAAAAGGGAAAAGGACCTACATGTGCAAAATATTTATAGCAGCCCTTTTTGTGGTGACAAAATATTGGAAATTGAAGGGATACCCATCAATTGGGGAATGGCTGAACAGCTACGGTATATGAATGTAAGGGAATACTATTGTTCCATAAGAAATGATGAACAGGCAGATTTCAGAAAAACCTGGAAAGAACTAATACAACGTAAAATGAGCAGAACCAGGAAAACATTGTACACCCATCAACAATATTGTGTGACGATTTACTATGAATAATTCTGCTCTTCTCAGCAACACAATAATCCAGGACAAGTACAAAGGACTCACAAAGACAGATGCTATCCATATCCAGATAAAGAACTGATGGACTCTGAATGCAGATCGAAGCATATCTTTTTCACTTAACTTATTCTTTCTTGTGGTTTTTTTTTCTTTTAGGTCTGTTTCTTCTTCCACAATTGTGACTAATATGGAAATATTAGTATTAACTATGTCAAACTGCCTACCATTTTCAGAATAGGGGAGGGGTAGGAGGGAGGAAGAGAGAAAAATTTGGAACTCAAAGTCTTATAAAAATGAATGCTAAAGATTTTCTTGACATGTAACTGGGGGAAAATAAAATACTATTTTTAAAAAAGAAAAGAGGGGAAAAAGTAAATGAATTATTTTGACCTCATGATCCCCAAAGGTCTACACACCACACTTTGAGCGCAGCCAGTATGTGGCCTTCCTGTTCCACTACAGAGTTTGATAAGGCAACCCCTAAGATCCCTTCCAACTCTGTGATTCTTTTATTCTATGATTAATTTCAATCCCCATAATCTTTTTTTAGAAAGATATATTTTTATTTGTGTCTTTTGTTTTTTACGTCATCATAGTTTTCTTCACTTCTCCCCTTTCCTCTCCCAGAAAGCCATCCCATATACTCCACAGCCTTTTAAACCAATCTTACATTCTAAAACTGACAAATTGCAAAAGTGAGTGAAGTGAAATCACTATTTTATACTTGCTAGAGATAAATAAATTGCAATTCACTATGATATTATAAGAATCAATATGATATAGATGCGGACTCATGCCCTGATTCTACTATTAATAAAGATGTGACCTTGAACAAGTCACTTCTCTATACCTCGTTTCCTTCACCTGCAAAACCTGCTTTAAACTAGCTGATTTCTAAGTTTCCTCACGGTTCCATGATTCTGCAATTTTAAGCTTGTAACTGGTAGCCTCATCCCAATTTTTTTTCACATCAATTGGTATTACTTGCTCATTTCTACCTTTTCCACTCTAATTCTCATTCTTGGCAAATAATGTTCCTCTTTCCCATAGCCCATCCTAGACCAAAGAGCAGTGAGCTTGGTGATAATGAAAGGTCCAGAAAACAGAATCTCGGGATCAGAAGGGACCTCAAGAGCCATCCAGGCCAATCCACACATGAAAAAGAATCGTTTCTATATCATACCCAGTAAGAGATCACTAATCCTTGCTTGAAGACATCCAGTCAAGGGGGAGACCCACCACCTCTTGAACAGCCAATTCTCCTTTTGGATGACTTTAATTGTTAAGAAGTTTGGGTTTTTTTTAAATTATATTATGCCAAAATTTGCATCTTTGAATTTATTCATTTCTCCTGGCTCTGCTTTCTGGGGCCAAGTGGAACAAGTGTAATCTATCTTCCAGGTGACAGATTTTCAAATACCTAAAGTCAGCTATCATGCTTCCCCTAAATCTCTTCTCTGTGTTAAATACCTTCAATTCCTTAGATCAAGACACTTCACCATCCTAGATGCCCTCCTCTGTATACTCTCCAGCTTAGGACCATAGGATCACAGATCTAGAACTGAAAATCACCTTAGGGATTATGGTTGTTATAGGAATTTTAAAATTTCTTTTTATTAATTCTTATTCTGTGGAGCTCAGGGCCATTCCTCTTGCAGCTTCTGGTAAACCAAAAGCCTGTCTTCTCTTAATATTAACCTCACCTGACCAAAACTTGATTCCTGGAATAATAATGTCAAGGGAAGACTGACATTCCTTTGATGAGAGCCAAGGAGGAGTTTGAGATGCCCAAAGTCATTTAACTATTTATTAGCTCCCCTAGCTAACTGTAAAAAATGGATTTCCCTGATGACAATATTCTTGGTTTTCTTGGTGAAGTATAAATCTTCCCCCTCAATCAATCTATTCATGAACACTAAATGTAGTTTAATCCATAACCTGACTTAGTTTACCTATAGAGTCTGTTTTAATTAGATTTATTTCCTTAGGGGAGGTAGGAAGTTATGACTTTGCATAACTAAATTTGTTCAACTTTTATGACATTGAAGGAAGCATAGAATTATGAATCTGTCTTTTCTTTAACTTTTATGGCTTAAGAGGAACGTACAAAATTGCAACATATAAAAATTTTTTTCTGTCACTTTGATAGAATTTTGTCTGCAAGAGGCCTTAGAATCCTAATCTTTGTTTAGGTTTATTTTTTTGTCTGAGACCTGAATCTATACTTAAACACAATAATAAAACCTAGGTTTTTACCTCTATAATTTTGGCATTGTGGTAGATATTTTGATAGCAATTACCTACCACACAAACTCAGAAAGGGGATAGTTCTCCCTTAACATGGTTGGGGCATTATTCTAGCTCCTGATACCTACTTCCATGCAAGATAGGCTAGTTTTCCTTAGAAAAAAATATTGAAACCATCCTTAATGCTTGATTGATTGACTTAGGGTAGTTAATATCACTTCCTGGTCTGTTGAATACAAAACAGCCACAAGGAGCTGCAGATACAGTCTGGTGACTAGCTGGCCAACCACAATGGGCACCTCAGGGGTAGGGACCCTCGTCTCAGTCAGATGTCCTCAGTGTATCCTTATTGAATATCCTCTTGCAGTGGCTAAGTAAACCTCTTTTTGTTAACTGTTGAACGACCGATGAGAGTCTCATTTTGTTCCAATTTCAAAAATAAACTACCAGGAAACTTGCCTCAGTCAAGCACCATGCTAAGTGTTAGAAATACAAATACAAATACTCCCTTCCATCAAGGAACTTACATACTAATGGATAGGAAGGGGACAACGTATAGCGGAGTAGTGTCTCTGGAAGGTGTTTTAATCTGAGAAGTTGATCACAATGTGAGTGGAGTCATGTAGCAGTCAACTGACATGTCCCTTCCAGAAGCAAGGATAGTAATAATTTGATTACAATCCTGGAGCAAGGGGAGGAAGGTACTGAGAAGGATGGTGGGTACATAGGTTTATAGGTTCTAAGAGGCAAGAAGATGCCAGGATGGATGGCTGAATGGGATGTGAAGCAGAGTCTAGTATGGAGTTGGCTAGATAGTGAGCTGTGATATAGGAAAAAATGACCCTTAAAGCTACGCATGGCCAGACTGGTGAGGAAGGCTTCCTAAGCAGGTCTTGAACATTGTCCCTGGGGGTGCTGTTGGAACTTGGGTTAAATGCAATCAATGCTAGACACAGGAGAAAGGATAAAAAATACTTGTGATCCTCTTCAACCTGCCACAACTCTTAAACTCTTGTTTAACCTAGTTATTAAGCTGCTACAAGTAGAGATATAAAGAAATAAAACTAGAAATAAAGGCTTGTGTTACATGTTACATAAGCCTAACTCCAGGATCCCAGCATGAATCACATGCGACTGCTTCAAACTTCTCCACCTGACACTGTGCTTGTTCATTCAGTGGCCTTTGGGCACCAGTGAGCTGTTCTCTAGCCAGCATAGATATATAGGAAAAAGTACAATTCATCAGAGGTATCAGTTTTGCCTTCTGACCTTCCACTTAAAGAGGATTTTCATTTGTCATATGGTGGTATTCAGTACCTAGCAGTGTTTTATATATAGCATATAGCATATAGAGAGGTCTTTCTTTAATAAATGTTTATTGAACTGAATTAAATTCAACTCAACCACCCCGTCTGCAACAAGTATAGCCACAAATCTCATTATATAAGTGATCTCACAATGTATCTATGAATAAATGAATGAACAAATGCAGGAAGGAAAGAAGGAAGGAAAGAGGGAAAGAAGGAAGGGAGGGAGGAAGGAAGGAAGGAAGGAAAGAAGGGAGGGAGAGATGAAGGAAGGAAGGAAGGAAAGAATTTATCAAGTTCTTACTCTGTGCCAAGCATCATGCTAAGTGCTGGGGACATAAATAGAAAACCAAGACAGTCTCTACTCTCAAGGAGCTCACAATCTAATTGGAGGAGAAACTATATATAATATACCCTAGCAGATCATATAGCATTACATAGGATTCTAAAGGGCACAGTGGAAGGGCTGATAGTAGGGCCCAGGTTCCTCTATCTTACCAGAAGATTATAGCTAGTGACTTCCTATTCAACCAAGTGGAGTGAGAGGTCATGTTACAGGTATTACTATCCCCACTTTAGGGCAGCTAGGTGGTACAGTAGATATAGAGCTGAGTCTGAAGTCAGGAAGACTCATCTTCTTGAGATCAAATCTGGCCTTGGACACTTAACAGTTGTGTTATGCTGGGCAAGTCATTTAACGCTGATTGCCTCAGTTTCTTCATGCGTAAAATAAGCTGAAGAAGGAGGTGGCAAACCACTCCAGTATCTATGCCAAGAAAACCCCAATGGGGCTGAAAACAACTGAACAACAACATCTCTGTTTTGCCAATGTAGAAACTGAGGTTCAGAGCAGAACAGCTACTTGCCCAAGATCACACACATTTTCCAGCTTTTATTTCTCTTTCCACTGCAGCATGCTTCCGCTCAAAGCAGCCAATTCATTTTTGCCATCATCAGAGCTATTGTATTGCAAAGTGGGCCTCCATCCAAGCCACAGACAAGAAATAAGTCTTGAAACAAAGGGTTGCTACAAACTAATTCAGCCACTTTAAGCAAAGAATCCAAGGTACAAAGGGAACTGTTCCCGTGCCATGCCTGAAGTGATACAGATACCCATAGCTAATCGCATAAGGGGGCCAAACATCTAGTTTGTGAATAAAATGAGAGACTAAACTGAAAAGACCAAGTGTTTTATAATTGGAATCATGATTCAGACAGAAAGAAGCAGAAAGGTTACAATGATCAATAAATGTGAAAATAAGAAATTAAATACCTAGGGTAGTAATGAGAAAGCCAACCCTCACTGAAAACTAGTCATCTGTAAATGCCCTGATTCTGTGAAGTTGTCAGGTTTTCATGCGGGCACAGTGAATCTAGTCCTGGGATTGGCCATAAAACTTCTGATTTGTACTCAATGTGTTTATTCTAGAAAGTAAAGCAGTTAGGTTTGATCCTTTAGTGGACTTTAAACTTCTTAATCTTCCAAAGTGCTTCAGAAGGTGACATTTAAATCTCTTTTTAGAGTTACTTGTTTCAAGTTACTTGCTTAAAATGACCTGCTTTTAAATAAGCCTTGGCTAAAAGTGCTGGTTTGCTATCACTGTACCTCTGAACAAGGAAACCATAAATTCATTATGGTTGAAAAGAATATGACAATGCAATCTAGAAACAGCAAGCATGGTATAGTGGGAAGCTCCCTGGATCTAAAATCCAAGGGCCTCGGTTTGAATCTCAGCTTTGTTACTAACTACCTTACATCGAGCATGGCATAGTGAGAGACAGTACAATATGGCAACTAGAGGGATAGTCCGAGTGAGGAGGTGCAAGATTTAAATTTCACCTCCAACACTTACTAGCTTGTATTCTTCCTTCTCCAATCTATCCTCCACACGGCCATCAAAGTGATTTTCCTAAAGCGAAGGTCTAATAGAGTCATGCTCCTACTCATTAATTTCCATTATTTGACATTTAAAACTCTTAAATCCATCCACAATGTCCATATCTCAGAGACTTTGCCGTGGCTGTCCTCCTTGCCTAGACGGCATTCCCTCATCACCTATGTGTCTTAGAATCTCTGGTTTCCTACAAGACTCAGCTGGAATATTACCTGCTGCATCAGGTCTTTCCCAGTCCTCCCAGTGCAGAGTCCCTTCCCTCCAGGGTAGGAGGTCACTGGAGACAATGTCCATAGGCAGATAGAAAATCTCCAGCGCCTCTGTCTATAAGATGGTAGTCAGAGAAATATGTTGGTGTGCATGGTTAAA
The DNA here is from genome assembly GCF_011100635.1 of Trichosurus vulpecula. Taxonomy (NCBI): domain Eukaryota; kingdom Metazoa; phylum Chordata; class Mammalia; order Diprotodontia; family Phalangeridae; genus Trichosurus; species Trichosurus vulpecula. The sequence goes on from NC_050574.1 coordinate 179,374,322, forward strand.
AAGAGTTTCTTCTTACATCCAAAAAAGGGGGGGAGATGATTGAAATCTTGCAAGAGTTGAGAGAGTTGAGTGATGAACTCAAGCTATGAAAGGACTTCCAAGAAACTTCCCAGAAGTGGTGTGACAAAAAGAGAGATAGATAGACAGACATAGAGACAGAAATAGAGACAGAGACAGGAAGAGACAGTGAGAAACAGAGACAGACAGAAGGAGAGACCGAAAAACAGAGACAGAGAGAGACATGAAGAGATACATTGAAAGAGAATGAGAATCTGACATTTGTTCAGACAGAGACAGAGAGGAGAGAGAAGAAACTGAGAGACAGAGAACAGAGAAAGGTGAGACAGACAGAAATAGAAACAGAGACAGAGATAGGAAGAGACAGAGAGAAACAGAGACACAGAGACAGAAAGAGATAGAGACAGAGAGACATGGAGATACATAGAGAATGAGAAACTGACAGATGTTCAGACAGACAGAGACAGAGAGGAGAGAGAAGAGATTGAGAGACAGAGAAAGGTGAGACAGACAGAGACAGAAACAGAGACAGAGAGAACTATCCATTTCATAGCATTAGGGCCACTACTGCTGGTGCAGCTGCTGTTATTATCATGATCTTGTCGGAGATAATGTTGAGAGCAAGAAGGAGGAGTCTGTAACTATACCCTGTCTGCTTGAAACACATGGTGATGGTTAAAGTAAATTGTGAACCTTATAGTACTTTGTAAATATTGACTAATAGAATTACCTCTCATGGTTCATATTTGAAACTAGGTCCCTGTTTTGGATCTGGACTGTGAAGGGCTTTATATACCAAATAAAGGAGTTTGTAATTTATCCAAGATGCAATTACTGAATAGAGTGACATGGTATGGGAGGCCAGATGCACCATAGAAAGAGCCCTAGCTCAGGAGTAAGAAGAGCTGGGTTCAAATCCCACCTTTGACAAACCTTTGTGTTTGCCATCAGCTTTGGACAAATCACTTAGTCTCTGTTGGACTCAATATCGTCAATTGCAAAATTGCCCATTGTGGTCGGCCAGCTAGTCACCAGACTGTATCTGCAGCTCCTTGTGGCTGTTTTGTATTCAACAGACCAGGAAGTGATATTAACTACCCTAAGTCAATCAATCAAGCATTAAGGATGGTTTCAATATTTTGTTCTAAGGAAAACTAGCCTATCTTGCATGGAAGCAGGTATCAGGAGCTAGAATAATGCCCCTACCAAGTTAAGGGAGAAATATCCCCTTTCTGAGTTTGTACGGTAGGTACTTGCTGTCAAAATATCTACCTGTCCTTCCCAGCTCTGTCTCTAGGATCTAGAGTCCTTCTCAAACCTGCACTTAGGAATGTCAATCTGATAGCTACGGAAAATGGAATGAAGAGCGGACAGATTGGCAGACTGACTTGAAGGCCATGGCAATAGACCAGGCCATTGGTTCTCAGAGGGTGGTTAGGGACCCATAGGGGACCCCAAGACCCTTTCAGGGAGTCAACGATTTTCATAATAACACTAGGACATTTTAATTTTTAATACAGTAAAATATCAATATGACAAACATAGATAATATATCTTTGGGGTCCTCGGTAATTTTTAAGAGTGTAAAGAGGTCCTAAACCAAAAAGTTTGAGAACCACTGCCCTAGACAAAAGGTGATGAGGACTCAAATCAGGGTGGGGACCATATGGATGGAGAGGAAGAGATGTGGAGGCAGAATTGATAAGACTTGGCAAAGGATTGGCTTTGGGGGGGAGGGGTGTGAAAGAGGTGAAGTAAGAGCAAAGAGATGAGGACGACTGAGGTTTGTGAACCTGGGTGATTTGAAGAGTGGTGGCACCTTCGAAAGAAACAGAGAGGTTAGGAGAATTTGAATGGCCAAGTTCAAAGAGAAGTCATTAGTAGTTATTAAGAAGTCATTAAACAGTCTCTAGTGGAGTATCCCAGGGACCTCTGCTTGGCCCTATGCTGTTTTATATTTTTAAATTTTAAAAACAAAATTAAATAATTGAATGAAATTAAGATATTTAATTAAAAATTTAAAAATAAAAAAAAACCTTAGATAAAGGCTCAGATGGTATGCTTATCAAATCTGCAAATGAAACAACACTGGATAACAGTCAGGATCCAAAAAAGGATAATACATTTTGCACCTACATAACAGGGTGGTTGTGAGGAACAAACAAGACAACGTATGTAAATTGCTTTGCAAATCTTAAAGCTCTCTCTAAGTTTCAAGTACTCCTACTATTATTATCACAGATGAGCAAATGTCCTGGTTTTCAGAAAAGGGAAGAGGGTAGAATGCAAAATAAAGGTCTATGAGTTTGACTTTAAATCCTAACAGAATTGTAGGATATATTATTAAAAAATGATTTGTGGACATTTATAGAATCCCAGAAATGTAAGGACTCTCAGAGGCCATAATATAAACCAAATTCAGCCATAAATTTAAAAAGATATTCTTTACAATATGACCTTTTTGACAGCCTCCAATGACAGGGAATTTACCACTCCCAGAGGTTATAGAATTACTGATTTAGAGCTGAAGGAGACTTTCGAAGACATCTTGTCCAACACCTTGATTTTGCAGATGAAGACAATGAGGCCCACAGAGGCCAGGTCACTTCTTCAGGGATACACTAGGAGCAAGTGATCAAGGCAGAATTTGAATTCAAGTCCTCTAACTCCAGAGCCAATGCTCGTTCCACCACACCATTCTGCCTCCAAATGTGATATTCCATTCCACATTCTGAAAACGGTTAGGATACTTTTCCCTCATATCCATCCTTGATTTTACCTCTTTGCAATTTTCATCCACCAAGAAATAGCACTTGAGAGTCAATACTGACTTCTCTAGAATGAGTCACACCAGAAAACTTCATGTCCTTTTGTGACAGTGTCACTTGACTGGCATATTGTCAAAATGCTATAAGACCTGTATAAGCAATGGGTTCATTGGGAACCTTAGGTAGTTTCCAACAGAGACTTCCAGAACCAAGACCCTTCTGGTGTCCAATACCTAGGCACCGCATTCTTACCTCAGTGCCATAACGATTTGGGTTAGTTGGCCGCTGGAAGCACATTGTGAGGGAATTTTGAGAGGGGAGGCAGAAAATGACTGCTGTGAGGTTTCTCTTCTAGATCTCTGCTTTTTGAGAGGATGAGAGATAATAGGGAAGTCCCCTGGAGCAGCCAGCCAAGCATCACAGACATGAGCAAACTGAGTCATAGCAGCACGTGGGACCTCTCCAGTCAGTGTGAAATTCCGAAGCTGCCAGCCCACTGCAGAGCTTCAGGTCTAGCACTCAGTGTCAAGATGACACCTATGACCAGTTTAGGGGAAGGGAATTAAGCATCTACTGTATACCAGACACTATACTAAGCATTTTGCAGGTATAATATTATTTGATCCTCAGAACAACCCTGGGGAGGTAGGTGTTATAATGAACCCCTTTTTACAATTGAGGTAGCTGAGATAGATGTTAAATGACTTGCCCAGAGTCACACAATCAGTAAGTGTCTGAGGTCAGATTTGAACCCAGGTCTTTCTGACTGAGCCCAGCCCTACATCTGACTCCTTCCACAGCACCCCTTAGCTGCCTAGTTTGAGGGAAAGTTTTACATTTCTTCTGCTCTATTCCTAACTCTGAGGTAGAGACACAGAAGAGCTCCCTGGGACTATAATGGCGGGGGGGGGGGGGGAATGGTTTCTGCTAGGTGGTAGTTTATTGGATTGCTATGAAATAAAGAAAGGCAAAAGGATCCCAGCCTATAAGGAATGTCTGCTTTGGGAGGGGCTGGATCTAGGGACTGAAATGGGATGTTGCAGTTTTTTATTTGTGATTAATGCTTCTGCTATTACTATACATTTAACGACATAATTAAATTCTGTGTTTGAAGTATGACGTTAAGTAAAGGCGAATGAGTATAGCAACACGTTAGGAAGGAAAGAAAGGGGTGGGGTCGTGTAGGTAGGGGCTGAGCCATAGATTGATTGCACCTAAGATACAGCAGCAATGCAGAATCTTGAGAAATTTATAAGCTAGGTCTCCAGGATGCAGATTGCTATACTTTTTACAAAGAGTATAGGTGGATTTCAGAAAGTGTTTTGACAAATTCTTTCACTCTCTTGGATCTATGACCACACAAGGGACAAAGAAAAGCACAGAAGACAAAATAGACAACTTTGATTACATAAAATTCAAAAGCTTGTGCACAAATCAGACCATGCAGCTAATATTTTAAGGAAAAGAATTAATTGGAGGGGGAAAAAACTTTATCACAAGTTTTTTCTGATAAAGATCTCATTTCCAAGACATAAAAGGAAAACAGTCAAATTTGTAAGAATAAGTGCCATATTCCAGTTGACAAAAGGTCTGGGAAAGTCTGTTCAGACAATTTCTACTTATCTCTTCACATTCTGAGTAGGCCTCATAAACTATGGGATCCTAGCTAAGCTGTACTAATAGAGCGAAGGAAAGAGGAGGTTTCCTTTCCCTACATCAAGGCATATAAAAGTGCTATGACTGAGATTGGACTAGGAAATAATTTTATTTCCTTTTTTAAAAAAATTAGAACTGTGATTCAATCAATATGGGTTGCTCCCCTTAAGGTACTTCCTTCAGCAATGGAAATAAATACCTTCTCTGAAACTCAGAGCCTTAGAGAGTTTCCTACAATGCTGAGAGGCTAAGTAATTGGACCAGGGCAGCCTGACAGAGACAGAGTTTGAATGCAGGGCTTCCCATCTTTAAGGCCAGCTCTATGTCTACCCAGTTCTCCCTGCTGCCTCTACTAGGCTTTGTATTCACTTATCTGTGTACATGTTGTTTTCCCCTAGTATAATGTAAACTTCTAGGGCATAGAGGAGTTTCCAGTTTTTGTTTTTGTACCTCCTGTGCCTAGCACAGCACCTGCAACACAGTAGGCACTAAAGAAATACCTGTTGGATAAAATTGAATTGGATTGAATTGAACTGAAGTGAAGTGAGAGAAGAGAAGGTAAAATCCAAAGCATAGCTTTCCAAGGTCAACTCTGACCTTCTTTCCAGGTCCAGAAATGGGCATCCTCTAGAACACAGAGGATAATGAAATTCATTATATCATTCCATTATATATTATTTTCTTTATTTAAATGTCTTTATTTAAAGATCAAAAAGTCGTAGAGCATATAAAAACCATATACAAGTTTTTATACTTAATAGTATTATTTTTTCCAGTTACATGTAAAAGATAGTTTTCAACATTTATTTTTCTAAGATTTCAGTTCCAAATTTTTCTCCCTCCCTCCTTTCCCTCCCCAAGACAGCAAGCAATCTGATATAGGTTATACATGTGCAATCATGTTAAACATATTTCCACATTAGATATTTTGTGAAAGAAGAATCAGAACAAAAGGGAAAAACCTCAAGAAAGAAAAAGAAGTGAAAATGGTATGCTTTGATCTGCATTCAGACTCCATAGTTCTTTCTCTGGATGTGGATAGCATTTTCCATCATGAGTCTTTTGGAATTGTCTCAGATCATTGCATATACAACTTGTTATCCAAATCCGGGTTACTCCACTAGGATAGGATGCTCTGCCATAGGCCACCAGCATGGCAGAGTTTTATTTCCTCCTCACAGTGACTGCAGTGCCAAGGGCCCACCTTTCCCATTCAATCCCCAAGAAAGTGAAGGCCAAGAATCTTCAAGGAAGGGATACTCGCTCCTGTCATACTCATTCTTCACACTAACAGTAGGATTATCAATAAGCATGTTCTAAGAGTTCATCTGCTATCCCATTTTTTAAAATAAAAAAGCATTTTGGTACTAAATTACTCATTTTTATATTCTATATTACACAAGGATGTGATAAATTTCTTTAATGCCTAGAAGATCTCAACACCAATGGCAACTTCACAGCCACCACCTTTCCAGACTTGGTCCTACTTGTTGAATTCTGTTCAAAGAATCACAGAACCTTATAAATAACTTGTAAATACACGGGAAACACTTTGGCTACTTTGAAAAGCAGTCACTTTGAAAACACTTTGAAAAGTCTTAGAGCAAAAGTTCTTTGTTTTAAATATTTTGAGAACTGTATTTCAATATAATTTGGTTTCCTTTATAATCCTACGTAATTTTTTTTCTAATTTAAAATATTATTCTGAGAAGAGGGCCCATAGGCTTCCCCTGATTGCCAAAAGGATCCATGACACAAAAAAAGTTAAGAATCCTAAGAATACTCATATTATAGACATATAGGCACTTAACCTGGTTAAGCAAAAGTGTTTTTATAAGCTCTGTCTCATCTTCCTCTAAAATATCAAAGGTTATACTCATCTTTGGCAATGGTACACTGGTAAATGTTTAACAACCAGATCACAGTGGGGTGGGGGGCGGGTAGAGGAGGGTAGAATGGAAACAGGGTACACTTTTAAATTTAATCTGCATTACTGACATTTTCTCTATCCCTTTCTTAAATGTAGACAATCAGAAAACATTTGTAGCATTTGCTGATTTTCTAAGTGAACTCAATTGCAAAGTTAACAGTTGGGATTCAGAATCCTGTTTGAACTGGCTCCAGCATATCCCTCATACTGGAGCACAATAAATATGAAGCCCGAGGGCAGAGTCAAGATGGTGGCTGGAAAGCAGGGACTTGCCTAAAGCTCTCCCCCGGGACACTCCAAACACCTATAAAAATGGCTCTGAACAAATTCTAGAACTGCAGAATCCACAAAATAGCAGAGGGAAGCAGGGATCCAGCCCAGGACAGCCTGGATGGTCACTGAGTAAGGTCTATTGTGTACAGAGCTGGGAGTGGAGAGGAGCAGAGCCCTGCATGGGCCCTGCCCAGACCAACCAGACCAGGAGATGGGCAGAACAGGCCCTAGCACCCTGAATCAGTGAGCTGTGGCAGTTAACAGACTTTTCAACCCACAAAAACCAAAGACAACAGAGAAGGTTAGCAGGAAAAGCTGCTGGGACAGAGTGAAAGGAGCTCCCGGTTCAGCCACCACCCCAGGGGTGGTGGAGGTGGTGCAGCTACAGAACTACAGCTGCAGTTGCTTCCAGCCCCAGGCCCAGCTGGTGGGAGGAATTAAGTGGCGGATCCAAGCAGGAGTGCAGAGCCTGCTCAGATCTGAGTCATGGTCTTGGTTGGCAGTTCTTGGGGGAGGAGGAGCGCTGGTGTGGCAGAGCTTGTTGTGTAGAAATAGCTTTGAAAACAACAGTGCAGCCCCTCAATCATGGGACAAAGTACTCTATACTCTACAAGCAGTCATACCTCAACAAAACCTCAAGGGTCAAGTAGTTGGCTGGGAATATGGCCAGGCAGCAAAAATGGACTCAGATTCAGACTCAGACTTTAGAATCTTTCTTTGGTGACAAAGAAGACCAAAACATAGCCAGAAGAAGTCAACAACATCAAAGAGCCTACATCAAAAGCCTCCAAGAAGAATATGAATTGGTCTCAGGCCATGGAAGAGCTCAAATTTGGAAAAGCAAGTTAGAGAAGTAGAGGAAAAATTGGTTTTACTGTGCATATCTGGAGTTTATTTCCATCTTACAGACCTAGGTTTACAAAGTCTGCTATTAGGAGAAGCCAGCTAGACTCCAACATAACAGCTCCTTAGTCCCATTAATGGGGACCAAGACATTAGCTGGCTTCTCCTCGTTTAGCACATAGTTTCTGAATGTGCCCTTAATTAATTTAGGAGGCAATTTTTGCAGTGGCTTCTATGTTCCCCTTTACACTCTTAATTCCTATTTATTGTTATCATCACAGGCTACTTACTTATTTATTACACTAACTAGTGTGGGGCAAGAGGAAGAAACCATAACAAGATAAAGTTTCAACACATCTTTCCATAAATCCTCCACAGAGGATCCACCCAACATACTGAAGGCCTTCTTGTTCTTTTAGTATTTTGAAGGAATCAATGTACCCAGGCTGTCAATTGTGTATTCTCATTTTCACTATAGGACCAACCCACTTCATTGTCAGGTTATACATGTCCCTGATACTGTTCAAATGCTATGAATCATTTCTGGTAACATGCTGTAGCCTGCACCATTTATCTTTCCAGTGCCCTCTAGGTTATTTGAAATTTTAATCTTTCTAAGATCACAGAGTTCTATCATTCATAGCCATATAGCATAACCAGGTTGATGTTTTTGTTTGGTTGGTTGGTTTTGGAGTTTGGTCAGATGACTTCGGCAGCTGAGTGGAGGTTGGATTGCAGTGGGGAGAGATGTGAGGCAGGAAGACCAACCACCAGGCTACTGCAATAGTCCAGGCATGAGGTAATGGGGACCTGCAATGGATGGGAGCAGTTTCAGAAGAGAGAATATGTACAGGAAATGTTGTAAAGGAAGAAACTACAAGACTTAGCAACAAAATGGACGTTGTGGGACAGTGCAGGTGAGAAGTTGAGGATGAAACCTCAGTTGTTATCCTGGGTGACTGTTAGGATGGTGGTACCTTAGACAGTAATAGGGAAGTTAGGAAGAAAGGAAGGTTTTGAGAGAAAGACAATGAGTTTTGTTTTGGACATGTCGAGTATAAGACATGCATCAGCTACCCAGTTGAAAATGTCTAATAGGGAGTTGGTAATGTGAAACTAGAGGTCAAGACAGAGGCTAGGGCTATATAAATCGATCTGAGAATCATCTGCAAGAGATGATAATTGCAACCATGTGACCTGATGTCATCATCAAGGTAGATCATATGGGGGGCCGGTATGGGAAAGAGGGTCAAAGACAGACTCTTGGGAGATACCTACAGTCAGTGAGCATAAAGATCCAGTAACAGAGACTAAGGAGATAAAATCAGACAGCTAGAAAGAGATAAAGAGAGAACAGTGTCACAAAATCTATAGAGGAGAAAGTTTCCAGAAACGAAGAGAGTGATTGATAGTGTCAGATGCTGCAGGGAAGTCAAGAAGGATAAAGATTAAGAAAAAGCCAGCAGATTTAGCAATTAAGTGATCATTGGTAACTGGAGGGTGATTTAGTTAAATGTTCAGGTTGGAAGCAAGACTGCAGAGTTAAGAAGAGAGTGAGAGGAGAAGTGAAGGTACCAATCATAGACAACATTTTGAAGGAATTTACCATGAAAGGGAGGAGAGATTATAGGATGATAGCTAATGGGGATGGAAAGATCAAGTGAGAGTTTTTTAAAAGGCTGGCAGAGGCATGAGCACATTTGAAGGCAAAATAGAAGCAGCTAGTAGACAGGAAGAGATCAAAAATTTAGGAGAGTGGGAATTATAGAGCGGGCAATCTGCCAAAAAAAAGATGGATGCCCCTGGCAAAGAGAAGGGCCACCTCTTTGAGTGAGACAAGGATGAAGGAAAATGGTGGGAGAATACATACGAATGATGTGAGATGAGGAATGGAGGAAAAGGGGGAACTTTCAGTGAATGGGGGGGGGAACGTATGAGAAGCAAGATCCTCAGCTAAGAGGGTAGGGAGGAAGGAGAGCCACGGGGAGTGGTTTACAGAAGGATGAAAAGGTTTGGAAGAGCAGCTGTCGTGATAGTAAATGATTGCTTTGAGGCAGTGAGAGGCCAATTGAGATTACATAACAAATTTGTAGTGGACCTAGTCAACAGGTTCTTCTGATTTTCTTTAGCTCTGTTCAGTAGCATATGAGTAGTGGAAAAGGCAGTGGATGGTGGGAGAAATCCAAGGTTGGGGCATGACAAAGTGTGATCAGTGATAGGACAAGGGGGCAAAGGATTCAAATGTTGAGTTGAACTTGAGATAGGAGGCTGAGATAGGAGGCTGAGATAGGAGGAGGACAGTGTAGTTAGTGCAGTGGTCATGGACTTGTAAAGAACTGAGGGGTGGAGGAACTGAAAAGAAGAGGGCTATGGATTAAAAGCCAGAGAGAAAGATAAAATGACAAAATGTAGTGTATCAGATAAAGGAATTTTGGAGTTCATGAATATGCAAGTGGAACAACTGTGGGTGATAGCAAGGTCAAGGGTGTAACTATCACTGGGTGTAGCTGAGGTAAAGTGAGCAAGTAGTTCATAGGAATTGAAGGGACTGAGGAACTGGGAAGTGAGGGTGTTTGAGAGAGCATCAGTATCTATGCTGAAGTCCCCTAGTTTGAGGGCAAGTTTTGGGCGAAAAGAAAGACTCTGACCAAGGCACTGAACTCATCGAGAAGGCACTTAGCACAGTGCCTGGCATACAAGAAGTGTCTATTCAGTGCTTGTGGACTGAACAATTGTTGATAAATACAGCTGATACTGATAAACATGCCACAAGTTTCACACATGCTATTATGTTAAGCTTTAGACTGCAAAGTAATATGAGGAAAGTAGGAGTTTCTGTTAAGACAACCTATTTTTCGCTGCTTTGACTTTGTTATAAAATTTCTCTCTCATTCCATTCTCCACCACTAAGATACAATAATTAGCAAGAAGAAACAATAATTATTAAGTTCAAATGCAGTAATGTAATTTATTATGGAGAGTATAACATTTAATTTAGTTTTGTCTTGCCCAAACTATAATAAACCAATAGGAAAATATTGCATTTTTCTCCTCTTCAGTTCCTAAGTTAATTTAAAATAGATTATTTCAAAATTTCTACCAGGGGTAGGGTGGTTTTATTATTTTTTTAGAATACAAATAATATCTTTTTAGATGGAAGATGGCCTGGATTTTTAATTTATGTTTAAAAATTATTTAAAACAGCCATTCCCTCTGAGCAGGTAATAAATTGGTAATTAGTAGTGGTTTTATTTATTTTGTTCCCACGGAGGCTGGTGAAGAGATAGTGTGTTAGCTTAAAAAAACAAAATTGATGATATGTATGCAATATAATAATTTGTAATCATATGTAAGGCCATATTAAATAATACTCTGACAGCCTGAGAAAGAGTTAATGGGCCCTGCACATAACCAAATATTAGTTTACTCAGCTGTAGAAGAACATGGGAACTGAATGAATAATAATTCCTGAAAGATTGTTATTGTTATGCTAATGATAACAACTAGATGTTTTTCCTATCTAGAAGCAGCTCTTTGGGGGGCAGGCATGCATTAGACCTGGACTCAAGAGAAACTTGGGTTAAAATACGGATTATGACACTTGTTACTTGACTGTCTCTTGGGGAGGTCACATCAGGCCTCAGTGTCTTCAACTATATGGTGGAAAAGACGGTAATAATGCTTGTGCTGCCTACCTCACGGGGCTGCTGTGACAGATATACGTCGTAAAACCTTAAAGTTGCATGTATTTGCTGATATTTTCATCGTTGTATAAAAGACCTACTTTTAAGGAAATTTAAAATAGTTAACATTTATATTGTGGTTGTTGAGTTGTTTCAGTTGTGTCCAACTCTTCGTGACCCCATTTGGGGTTTTCTTGGCAAAGATACTGAAGTGCTCTGCCATTTCCTTCTCCAGCTCATTTTACAGATGAGGAAACTGAGGCAAATAGGGTTAAGTGACTCGCCCGATGTTACACAGCTAGTAAGTGTCTAAGACCAGATTTGAGTACAGATTTTCTTGACTCAAAGCCCAGCGCTCTATCCACTGCACCATCTAGCTGGCCACAACGTTCATATAGCACTTCCTATGTGCCGGGCACTGGGCTGAGTAGTTTACAATCGTTATCTCATTTGATCCTCACAACAGCCCTGGTAGTTAGGTGCTATTATTATCCCCATTTTATAGATGAGGAAACCGAGGCCAACAGAAGTTAAATGACTTGCCCAAGGTCACACAGTTACTCAGTATCTGAAGCCACATTTGAACTCAGATCTTCCCGATTCTGGGCCCAACACTCAATCCACTGCACTATTTAGCAAATCAAGACTCTGTCATCAATTCTAATGGCCCTAATGAAAACAAGGTCACATATTGGCTGGCCCAATGTACAATGGCTGAGAAGAGTTCTTTTGCATGACTTAAATCAGCGATGATTTTCAAGGGTGAATAAGTTCTTGGCTGTCACAGTTGAACTTTTGAACAGTCCATCTTTTTGCTGACTCATCTTCACTAGCTGCTGTCTCCTACACGGGTAATGAAGTCCTTTTGTACTATTTTCATCTAGTACTATTGTCTTCAGAAGAGTCCTCCAAATCACTGTAATTAACAACATCTGAGTCAGACCCAGCTCAAGGAGTCTTTCCTGGCCAGCTTAATGTTGAGTTCGTGACTAAGAGTCCCTTTGGCCATGACCCCCGGCAGATGGGTCAGCTCCCAAGCAGGATGGAGAAAATTCAGTGAAGAGATGCTGTGGGAAGAGCAGTTACCTGCCCCTGGCCCCCTCCTGTCTTTCCAGCCTTACTCTCCACAACATAGGGCACTAGTCTCCTTGCTCTTCCTCCAGTAAGATGCTCCATCTCTTGGGCATTTTTGCTGGCTGTCCCCCATGCCTGAAATGCCCTCTCTCCTCATCACCACTTCCCAAGTTCCCCATTTTTCTTTCAAGTCCCAGCTCAAATCCCACCTTCTACAAGATGTTTTTTCCTGATGCCCCATAATAATAGTGCCTTCCCTCTGTGGTTATCTGCTACTTATCCTACACATGCACACATGCACACACATACACACACGCACGTATCCAGGTACACCTGACATGTTGTTCAGACATAGTTGTTTGCATATTATCTTCCCCATTAGATTGTGAGATCCTTGAGAACAAAGAGTGGTCTGTCTGGGTTTGTTTTTTTTTTGCCTTTCTTTACATCCCCAGTGCTTAGCATAGTGCCTGGCACACAGTAGACACTTAAAAAATGCTTCTTGACCTGACCTGACTTGACTTTGAAGCAATAACAAAGAGTGGCACCATGAGCAAACTTTATCTGCTCCACAGGTAAGCAACAGTCTCCTTAGTAAATTCAAAGAAAAACTAATAGGCATCTCCTTGGTGTCTCTGAAGTGGTGGTTTCACCAAAGCTCATTTACATCTTTATACTCTGCTTTTGTTTTTTAATGTTTTTTTAATTTATGGAATAAAAAGAAATTTCTATAACATTGTATAATAAACAGATGATTGTACATGAAACTGCAAATCTATTATGTACAACTTGCTATTCCTTCTAAATATGTAATCAAGTTATCATGTAAATTTCTTTTTTCCCCTTAAATGTTTATGCTCTCTTTGTGGTGGCAAAGAACTGGAAATTGCAGGGATGCCCATCAATTGGGGAATGGCTGAACAAGTTGTGGTACATGATTGTGATGGAATACTAATGTGCTGTAAGAAATGATGAGCTCGATGATCTTAGAAAAACATGGAAAGGCTTGCACAAAATTATGAAGAGCAAAATGAGCAGAACCAAGAGAACATTGTCTATTGTAACAGCAATATTGTTTCCTCTCTGCTTTTCACAGATTAAATCATCGCTGATTTAAGTCATGCAAAAGAACAGTAGAAGTAGTAAGCTGTTCACTTCGCAAAGTAAATTGCTGGAAGAATAGGGGCAGGCAAATTTCAGAAGAATTTTTCATTGGACTGAGGGGTTAAAGAAATGGTTCAAGACTATGCTTTGGGCAACTACTTCCCCTGTATACACTCCAGCCTTAACCCAAATATTCAAACAGAATTTCCTTGGCAACATATTGGGAGCATTCCAGCAATGTTAACAATGACATAGCCATAGGATGCATCATTTAGAACTGTAACTCTGGTGTGGTAACTGGAGCTTTGTTCCAAGATGCTGAAATGTAGAGGGGGCTGACAGAACTTGTACTCCTTCATTAGATAGAAATAACTGAACTTAGCATGTAGGTAGCAAGAATAATTCATTAAAATAGGAAGCTACCTAATGGTATGCCCTCCCCCATGGGGACCTTCCTAGCAGGCTCTTTGTGGTGTCTTGTGCTCCCTATCTCCCACCACAGGGTGGTATAACAGGTTCTCCAGCCCCTCCTATCTTGAACTGAGGCTTTGTTTTTCCAAGCTCTGAGGTCTCTCCTCAAGGTTTCTACTCCTATTTCCTCCTTCAAAATGGAAATGTTTACTGAAGGTGCCTCTTTCCCTGCTTTACCTAGGTTCTACAATCTAACAGTTTTGGAATTATGGTTAGAGACTGGAACTGGAACTATTGGTTTAGTGAACTCCCAGGATAATGAAACATCCTCTACCAAAGCAGACTGGCACCTCCTCTGCAACCCAGGGCACTGAGAGGTTAAATAACTTTCCCAGGGTCACACAGACAGTGTGCGTCAGAGATAGGACCTGAACTCAGATTTATCTGGCTCAGAAGCCAGCTGTGCTGCTGCTTCCCAGCATTAGTGTTACAAAAGATACTTTCTTATTTGATCCTCACAACAACCCTGAGAGGCTGGTAATATAACTCTTATTCCCTCTATTTTATGAGTGAAAAAATAGGCTAGATGGGGTAGAGTCACTTGTCCAAGGTTACAGCAACTAAGTGATTTCAGTCACTAAAGTGATTTTCCTAAAATGCAGGTCTGACCCTACCACCTCACTCTACTAATAAACTCCAATGGCTCCCTATTGCCCCCATGTTCAAATACAAAATTCTCTATTTGGCATTCAAAGCTCTTCATAACCTATTCCCCACAAATATACCTTTCCAGTCTTTGTACATCTTGCTCCCTGACATGTTCTCTTCAATCCAGCGATACTGGCCTCCTGGCTATTCCATGAACAAGGCACCTTATCTCTTTGCTCTTGGCATTTTCTTTGGATATCTCTCAAGCCTGGAACACTCTCTCTTCTTATCTCCATCGATAGATCTCTCTGACTTTGTTGTTGTTTGTTGTTGTTCAATCATTTCAGTCGTGTCTGATTCTTCATGAACCCCTTTGAGGTTTTCTTGGCCAAGATACTGGAGTAGTTTGCCATTTCCTTCTCCAACTAATTTTGCAAGTAAGGAAACTGAGGCAAACAGAGTTAAGTGTCCAGGGTCACATAGCTAGTATGTGACTAGACTTGAACTCAGGAAGAGTTCTTTTAAGTTCCAGCTAGAATCCCACTTTCTATGGGAAACCTTTCCCAATTCTTAGTTCTGATGCTGTCCCTCTCTTAATTATTTCCTAGTTATACTGTGTATACCTCATTTGTACATATTTCTTTGCTTGTCTCCTGCATTAAATTTTAGCTCCTTGTCTTTTTCCTCTTTTTGTATCCCCAGTGCTTAGCACAGTGCCTGACACATAGTAGGCATTAAATAAGAGTTGATTGATCAAAGTGTCATGACCATAACTCAAACCTGGGCCTCCTAACTCCACATCCAATTGTACTTCACTGTCTCTTGGAATAAAAGGAAGCTCAGCACACTGGAAAAAACTACTAGAATAATTCCAATATTTCTGAGCCGTGTTATCTTGGGTAAGTCACTTCAATTCTCCAGGTCTGTTTCCTCCACTGTAAAACAGCGATAGCAGGTCTATCTCACAATGTTGTTGAGAGGACCGTGTTTTATAAACCTTAAAACACTATCTAAGTGTGAATTATCACTATTATAATAACGAATCATAATTATAATGTCTCTCAGAGGTAGCATGGTTGAGTACAATGGTTGCCCTTTATTAATCCTTGAAACACTTGGGGATTCAAGATCGTAGGCCCAGGGATTCACACTAAAATTCTTTAATGGTGCCTCAGGTTGTGCAGTGGCTAGAGTGCCAGGCCTGAAGTCAGGAATAATCATCATTCAAATCTGTCTTCAGACACTTACCAGCTGTGTGACTCTGGGCAAGTCACTTAACTGCCTCAGTTTCCTCATCTGTAAAATGAACTGGAGAAGGAAATAGCAAACCACTTCAGCATCTTTGTCAAGAAAACCCCAAATGGGGTCACAAAGAGTCAGACATGACTAAAACAACTGAACAAGGTCAAGAAACAGTAAATAATTACAGAATATTATAACTAGTATATTGTTACCCTGAAAGTTTACAACAGATTTGTTGTTGTTCCTGTTGAAAGGTGTTCACATAACAAAAAAAAAAAAAACATTGGGAACTATTGGCCTAGTGAACAGAGCTGAATTCAGAACCAGGAAGGCCTAGGTTCTAGTCCCACTTTTGATATATATATATCAGTTGCATAACCCTGGGCAGATCCCTTAAACTCTCAGTTTAGCAAGTCACTCTCTAGAATTTACAGAGCAGAAGTACATCTGCATTGGTGGTAAAGTGAGCTTCTTCTGGGAATTCTTCTATACCATCAAAATCACTGATGTAAACTCCACCAAAACACCCTGCCCCAGTAACAATAAACATGCTGCACTGGCAGCTCACTCCTCTTGATGCACTAAGAAACTACTTCAATATCGCGAGCTCCATGATTTTATCAATATTTGGATGTTCTCTGTTCCAGGAGTTCTTACTTGGGATCCATGGATTTGTTTTAAAAAAAAAAATTGATATCCACATTTCAATACAATCGGCTTCCCTTGTAATCCTGTCTACTTTATTTTAGGCATTTAAAAAGTTATTCTGAGAAAGGGTCCATAGGTTTCACTAGTTTCCCCAAGGGTTCCATGACACAAAAATGGTTAAGAATCTCTAACCTATACCGATGTAGATTGCCACTCCCCTCTCCAGTTGAGCACCTTTGTGAACTACTATGGCCACAAAACCCTATCATCTGCTGTCAGCATTCTAGTGATAAGCTTGCCCAAATGTAGCTGGGTTTCTCTTCTGATGATAGATACACACTCCTCTACCAGGCCCATACAGGAAGCCTTTCTAGCTTGGTAAAACCTGCCAGCATTTGCATTCCATTGCTTTGGCCTCTGGAGACTCAGAGTCACCTTCAGGTCACAATGAGGTATCTGAATGAGACTTTTGTGGAGGTGAGCATTAAATAAAGAGCTAAAATATAGATGTTTCTATTTAGGAGTACTGGTAACAAGCCACTACCCCTTGGTGAAATGGGAAGGGGGTGGGGGTAGGTAGAGAATAAGGAGAAGGAACTGGGGGTAAAGGATTATCTCCATTTTGATGTCTCCTAGGGTTTCCTTGAGCATTCTCTGGAGTTCCTAATTGAGGTCTTATTAATTGGCCAGGAAGAACTTTTGTGGGGAGGAGGAGAAAGAATTGTAGCAGAAGAGGCAGATTCCAAAGAGGGCAGGGGATGAGCCCTGAACCAAAAACTCTGGGGACCTACTGAGATCTAAAATGCAGCAACACAAAAAGGAAAGAGGCAGAACCCTTGCCTCAGCGGAATATAAATGACCCAAGCCTCAGGGTGCTAACCCTTTTGCCAAAGAAGAAAACAAAAGGTCAGCACAGTGAACTTAAAGAGAGATGCTTTGGGAACTACCAGCTGAGCCCCCTGCCATCACCCGGGATGTTTGGCCAGTGCAGCTAAATATTTTGAAGGGAAGGAGGAGCTTTCCAAAGTCAGTGCCAGGGACCCCTGGGAAATCTGGGCGTCATGCTTGCCCAAGCCTTAGCCTAAGCGGGATCGTGCAGAGCAAAGCAGAAGACTCGGGTCTTGCTGAAGCAAATGACTCACTTGGCATAGAGCTTCTCCAGAACCTTGATTTGTTAACTGACTTATGGACAATTTGGTTCAGCCAAGACCCACTGGCCCAAGCATATTTAATTTACAACAAACCACTAAACTGTGACCCATCACTCTGGTCTTGGAATTTAAGCTCCTCTCTGCTTAGTATACTTCCTTTAATTAACAACTTTTGTTTTCTCATTGCCCCCATATCCCCCTGTAACTTTTTCCCCTCTTCCCTCCTCCCAGAGAGCCATCCATTATAACAAAGAATTTTTGAAAGAAAAAAAAAGACAAGAATAATTTAGCAAAATCAGTCACAGTACATTTTTAATGCCTTGATGTTATATTCAATGTTCTGAAACCATTAACCACTCTCTCCCCACCCCAGCTCTGCAAAGAAGTAGGGTAAAGTGCCTTTTCATATCTCCTGTTGCAACAATAAATTTTATTGACATCTTTTTGTTTTTATATTGCTTAAATTTTCTCTCCTGTATCCCTCTCCTCCTCCTCAGAGAAGCATTCCATATAACAAAGAATTTTTTTAGAGAAAGATGAAGGAAAAATTCAAAACTGATCAATAGAGTGAAAAAAATATGACAATCTATACACCATGCTTAACACCCATGATTCTCCTACCTTTGCAAAGTAATGACGGGAGGTGTTTTCTCAAGTCTCTTCTTTGGGACAAAGCTTATTCTTTGTAACTTTGCAACACTAACTTTCAGTTATTCTGCAGTGGTTGTTCTTTCCATGTACGTTGTTGTAGCTATTGTATACACTGTTTTCCTGGCTCTCCTTACTTTGCTTTGCATCAGCTTATATAAATTTTCCCATGCTTCTCTGAACTCACCATATTCATTATTTCTTACAACACTGTAATATTCCATTACAGTCCTAACCTGCCATTTGTTTTTTTAGTCACTAGCCAGTCCACAGGTATCTACTTTGTTTCTAGTTCTTTGTTAATACACTCATGTTAATATACATATGCAAGTATATATATATTGCTGCTATAAATATTTTGATGTATATGGAGCCTTTCTTTTTGTCACCAACCCCCTAGGGGTATATGCCTAGCAAGAGAATCTCTGAGTTGATACATCATTGACTTTTAGAGGTCGAAGGGATCTTAGAGGTCATTTAGTCCTTGGACAAGTCACTTGTCTTCTCTGGGCCTCAGTTTACTTATCAGTAAAATGACATGAGTAGACTAGATGATGTCTATGGTCCCTCCCAGTCATAAATCCTATTATAACCCTTTCTTTACCCATGATATTATATGTAATATTATATATTATATTCCTACCGGATGTAGTACAAAAATCCATTTAGTCAATAAGCATTTATTAAGCATTTACTGTGTTCCAGGCACCATGTTAAGTACTAGGGATATAAAGAAAAGTAAAAACATTGTTTCTGACCTCAAGGAGCTCACATTCTATTTGGGGAGAAAAGCATGTAAAAAAAACTCAGTACAAACAATTTTTGTTGTTCAGTCATTTTTCTGCTATGACTCTTCATGACCCCATTTGGGTTTTCTTAGCAAAGATACCAGAGTGATTTGCCATTTTCTTCTCCAACTCATTTTATAGATGAGAAAACTAAGGTAAACAGAGTTAAACGAGTCACACAGCTAGTAAGCGTCTAAGACCAGATTTGAACTCAGGAAAATGAGTCTTACTGATTCCAGGCCTGGTTTTCTGTCTACTGTGCCTCCTAGATGTTCAAGAGCTTTGTGACTGGGGTCAAGAAAGACTTAGTTTAAAATCTGATTCTGACATTTATCAGCTGTGTGACCTTAGGTAAGTCACTTTACTTTCCTGAGGCAAAGTTTCCTCACCTGTGGAATGGAAATAGGACCCAAAGGCCTGTCTCACAATATTGTTGAGAGGATTAAATGAAATCAGATGAGGACGTATATGCAGAGAACTTTATTTTTTTCTTATTTTTATTTATTTAATATTTTTTGTACTCAGCATTGATTTCCACAAGATTTTTAATTACAAATTTTCTCCCCATTTCTACCCTCCCCCCCACTCCAAGATGGCATATATTCTGATTGTCCCATTCCCCAGTCAGCCCTCCCTTCTGTCATCCCACTCTCCCTCATACCCTTTTCCCTTACTTTCTTGTAGGGCAAGATAGATTTCTGTGCCCCATTGCCTATAAATCTTATTTCCCAGTTGAACGCAAAAACAAGGTGTTTTTTGAACACCTGCTTTTAAAACTTTGAGTTCCAAATGCTCCCTCCCCACCCACCCTCCCTAAGAAGGCAAGCAATTCAGCAAAGGCCACACATGTATCATTATGTAAAACCCTTCCACAATACTCATGTTGTGAAAAACTAACTACATTTTGCTCCCTCCTATCCTGTCCCTCTTTATTCAATTTTCTCCCTTGACCCTGTTCCTTTTCAAAAGTACAACTTGCTATTCCTTTTAAATATGTAAATTAAATATGCTTGTATATATGTATATATATATATATATATATATACATATATATATATATATGTATATGTATATTCCCTTCAGCTACCCTAATACTAAGGTCTCATGAATTACACACATCATCTTTCCATGTAGGAATGTAAATAAAACAGTTCAACTTTAGTAAATCCCTTATGATTTCTCTTTCTTGTTTACCTTTTCATTCTTCTCTTGATTCTTGTGTTTGAAAGTCAGATTTTCTATTCAGTTCTGGTCTTTTCATTGAGAAAGCTTGAAAGTCCTCTATTTTATTGAAAATGCACATTTTGCCCTGGAGCATGATACTCAGTTTTGCTGGGTAGATGATTCTAGGTTTTAATCCTAGCTCCATTGACCTCCAGAATATCATATCCCGAGCCCTTCAGTCCCTTAATGTAGAAGCTGCTAGATCTTGTGTTATCCTGATTGTGTTTACACAATACTCAAATTGTTTCTTTCTGGCTGCTTGCAGTATTTTCTCCTTGATCTGGGAGCTCTGGAATTTGGTGACAATATTCTTAGGAGTTTTCTTTTTGGGATCTTTGTCAGGAGGCGATTGGTGGATTCTTTCAATTTCTATTTTGCCCTGTGGTTCTAGAATATCAGGGCAGCTTTCCTTGATAATTTCTTGAAAGATGATATCTAGGCTCTTTTTTTGATCATGGCTTTCAGGTAGTCCAATAATTTTTAAATTATCTCTCCTGGATCTATTCTCCAGGTCAGTGGTTTTTCCAATGAGATATTTGATATTGTCTTCCATTTTTTTCATTCCCTTGGCTCTGTTTTATAATATCTTGATTTCTCATAAAGTCAGCTTCCACTTGCTCCAGTCTAATTTTTAAGGTAGTATATTCTCAAGTGGTCTTTTGGACCTTGTTTTCCATTTGGCTAATTCTGCCTTTCAAGGCATTCTTCTCCTCATTGGCTTTTTGGAGCTCTTTTGCCATTTGAGTTAGTCTATTTTTAAGGTGTTATTTTCTTCAGTATTTTTTGTGTCTCCTTTAGCAAGTCATTGATTTGTTTTTCATGATTTTTTTGCATCACTCTCATTTCTCTTCCCAATTTTTCCTCTACTTCTCTTATTTGCTTTTCCAAATCCTTTTTGAGCTCTTCCGTGGCCTGAGACCAATTCATATTTTTCTTGGAGGCTTTTGATGTAGGCTCTTTGATATTGTTGACTTCTTCTGGCTGTGTTTTGGTCTTCTTTATCACCGAAGAAAGATTCTAAAATCTGAGTCTGAATCTGGGTGCGTTATCGCTGCCTGGCCATGT
Organism: Trichosurus vulpecula; assembly: GCF_011100635.1. NCBI lineage: Eukaryota > Metazoa > Chordata > Mammalia > Diprotodontia > Phalangeridae > Trichosurus > Trichosurus vulpecula. The sequence goes on from NC_050574.1 coordinate 179,395,496, forward strand.
TCCCAGCCAACTACTTGACCCTTGAGTTTTTTGTCGGGATAAGACTACTTGTAGAGTATAGAGTACTTTGTCCCAAGCTCGAGGGGCTGTGCTGCTATTTTCAGAGCTACTTCTACACAGCAAGCTCTGCCACACCAGGGCTCCTTCCCCCCCAAGAACCGCCAACCAGGATTGCAGGCCAGATCCAGTCAGGTTAAAGCAGGCTTTACACTCCTGCTCTAATCCACTGCTTAATTCCTCCCACCAGGTGGCCCTGGGGCCAGAGGCAACTGCAGCAGTAGCTCTGGAAGCAGCCTCAGAGCTGCACCACCTTCCCCGCCTCCAGGGTGGTGGCCAACCACGAACTCCTTTCACTCTGTCCCAGCAGCTTTTCCCACTAACCTTCTCTGTTGTCTTTGGCATTTGTGGGTCGAGAAGTCTAGTAACTGCCACAGCTCACTGATTCAGGGCTCTACACCTGTTCTGCCTGGCTCCCAGTCTGGTTGCTCCTGGTGCGGCCCATGCTGGGCTCTGTTCCACTCTGCTCCCAGCTCCATGCAATTGACCCTTCCCAATGACCATCCAAGCTGTCCTGGGCTGAAGCCCTGCTTCCCTTTGCTACTTTGTGGGTTCTGCAGCTCTAGAATTTGTTCAGAGCCATTTTTTGTAGGTGTTTGGATGGACCTGGGGCGGGGAGTTTAAACAAGTCCCTGCTTTCCAGCTACCATCTTGGTTCTGCCCCCCTGTAGAGTACTTCATAAACCTCCTTAAAATTCTATATAAATGCTATCTCTTATTATTATTATCATTGTAGCCCTTTGCAAGTCTTAATGTGCTGTATAAATTTTGGCTATTATTATTGTTCATCCAAGTCATTGATAAAAATGTTCAAAAGGTAAGGGGCCTAGGACAAAGCCCTGCATGTGCCAGTAATTGCTAACTGAATAATGACCACCAAATTGATCATCAGGGTGTCACTGATAAGTGATGGAACAGCTAAGGAAAATGTTGGCACCTAAAAATTTAGGGCTTTTTGGTAAGGCTGGTTGACTTAGAGTAGTCAACGGCTGCTGCCTTTGGGGTCAGTGGTGAATAGTAATACCTCTTGTATATACCTACTTCTCTCCTCTGACATTGCCACCATCTTGGTTCAGGCCTTCATCACCTCTTACCTGGACTATTGCCATAGTCTTCGGGTTAGTCTCCCTGCCTCCAGTCTCTCCTCACCAGTCTATCCTCCATTCAACTGTCAAATTAATTTTCCTACAGCACAGATCTGACCATCCCCAGCCTCTCCCCATTCGGTAAACTCCAGTAGCTCCCTATTGTTGTTTGTCCTTCATTTTTGAAGAGGTCCAATGACATCACAAGGCAACGTCACACTTAAGTGAGGCAGGGTTGCACGAAGTTGTCAGCTTCCCTCTCTCTTCTAGAGTTATCAAAGTACAGGGACAAGACGAAAGTCAGGCAACTGGCAATGACCTAGAATACTGTGGGTGATCTTGGTGTTTTTCATGTCTGATCAAGCTCTAAGGACTCAGTAGTGTCTGCTTCAGCCACCTTCACAGCCACTGGAACACATTGTTCTCATCTGCCCGTTTCACCAGAGAAAATCTTCACCTGCTTGGGGTAGACACCCTGCTAACCTACCAGTGGGTTCAAGGCCTGTTGGCTACCTTCAACCTGGTTTAGCCCAACTGCCAAGACAGTTTTACTGGTGTGTGGCTATTGTGCATGCTACAGCTTCTTGGTTTCCCTATTACTTCCAAGACAAACTATAAAATCCTTTGTTTGACATTCAAAGCCCTTCACAACCTGGATCACTCCTACCTTTCCAGTTTTCTTATACTTTATCCTTCCCAATGTACTCTGTGATCTAGTGATGCTGGCTTCTTTGCTGGTCCTCAAGCGACACTCCATCTCAATTCAGTGCATTTTCACTGTCTGGCCCCCAATGCCTGGAATGCTCTCCCTACTCAATACTGCCTTCTGCTTCCCTAACTTCTTTCAGCTCTAACCTTTTACAAGAAGCATTTCTTGGTCCCTTTTAATGCTGGTTGCTTTCCTCTGTTATTCATCTCCAATTTGTCCTGTATACATCTTTTTTCATAGTTGGTTGCATGTTGTCTCCTTCTGTGGACAGGGCCTGTCTTTTGCCTTTTTCAGTAGGGGCTTTGTATTCTTCGTATGAAACAGCTAGGTGGTGCAGTGGATAAAATGCTGGGCCTCTGAGTCAGGAAGACCCTGAGTTCAAATCCTACCTCTGACACTTAGTAGCATGTGACCTGGAACAAGTCACTTAGGTTAAATTTCCTTAGCTCTAAAGGAAGAGATTGGACTAACTGACCCCTAAGGTCCTTCTTTCTCTAAATCTATTATTTATGACCCTAACTATGCCACTTGTCATCTGACTTCTGGCACTTAACCTCCTTCACATGTATTTTCTCTTCCTCTAAAATTCAGACAACACTACCAGTCAGTCTCTGTGACTCACAAAGTATTATGAGTGAGAATCTGGATTGTAGGCACAATTAACTTCCCACTGTATTTTGCCCTCACTTTTCCAGTTTTTTTACACCCACTGCAGCATTATTGATTCCCTGAGATGGCACAAATTACATCACTATAGGGATCTCTGGGCCTCTGCCATGTATAAACCTGGCACTCAGAGTATGTTAAGAATTCAGGCTTTTTCTGCCCATCAGTTGGGGAAGGCTGAACAAGTTGTGGTATGTTATTATAATGGAATATTACCGTGCTATAAGAAATGATGAACAGACTAATTTCAGAAAAACCTGGGAAGACTTATATAAACTGATGCAAAGTGGAGTGAGTAGAACATTGTACATAGTAACAGCAATACTGTGTGATAATCAACTGTGGACAATTCCAAAGGACTCATGATGAAAAATGCTATCTACTGCCAAAGAAAGATCTGGTGGAGTCTGAATGCGGATTTAAGCATACTATTTTTCACTTTCTGTATTGTGTGTGTGTTTGTGTGTGTGCGTGCATGTATGTGTGTGTGTGCGTGTGTTTCCTTTGGGACTGCATCTTCTTTCATAACATGACTAATATGGTAATATGTTTTGCATGGCTGAACATGTATAACCTATAGTAAATTGCTTACCATCTCAGGGAGAGGGAGGTGAGGGAGGAAGAGAGAAAATTTGGAGCTCAAAAAATTTTTAAATGAATGTTAGAATTGTCTTTACATGTAACTGGGGGAAATAAAATACTATTTTTTTAACAAAGAATTCCAGCCTTTCATATCAATGTCTAATTCTATAGTCCAGACTGAACCAGAGCTCTCTCTCTTCCTCCAGCTCATCTGATCACTGGGGAGCTAAAGTTCTTTCTATCAATGATCCAGATCTTGAGTCAAGAATTATTCTCAGTGAAGCTATCCAGACCCCAGCTCAGTGGTTTGCTTAGATTGTACACACTGACTTCTCTTGCATTATTAACCTGCTTCTTTCTGGGCAGAGCCCCTAGACTTAATTCTCCTCATCCATTCCAGTTCTTTTAAAGCTTTTTCAGCTTCCTGCTCTACACAGCTACCAACCCTAAATCCATTGGACCCCTCTTACTTTATACTTTCCATACCCACGGATATTCTAAAATCCCCAAATGTCTTCACAAGTTTGCTCTTCTCCACTTATATCCCAGGTTCCTAACTTACAAGATGGCCAGTTCCATAAGGGAAGGGACCATATCTTAACTCAACTGTGTTTCTCCCCCAAAGCCGAGCAAAAGGCTCTTTGCAGAGTAGCTGCTTAATGAATGGGGGTTTGAAGTAAAGTTTGTTGAATTATGCTGGATCTCCATATTACCCCCTAGAGTCACTTCTATCAAATACATATCTCTTGGTCTATGGTCTCAGTACCAACATTGACATAAACAATGTTTTGTTCAGAATTGTGATTTAATCAGTCTAGAAAACTTCTGCTATGGAAACGTCTTCACCAATGAAGATTGGTAGCTGTATTTGAGAGGGTGGGTAACTTGCCCATGGGCACATAGCTAGTATGTGCCAGATGCAGGCATTCAACTCAGTTGTCATGCATGTTAAATCTGGTGCAATGGATCTCTCAGAGTCAGTCAATCAATTGGCATTTATGAAGTGCCTACCACATGCCAGACACTTAGAGTCAAAGTGTTTAAACAAACAGTACTTTTACTAAAATCATGTTTTGATACTCTTAAGGTTTCTCAAGGTGGTCCAAAAGACAAAAACCAAACAAAAGTTGGCAGTCAGAAGGTTAAAAAGCAGTCAGCAATGAGGTTCCCTGGGGTCTTAGGAATGAAGCCTTCTGTTGCCCAAAGGGCCACAACTGGGTCCCAGATTAATCCACCAGAGGGCAAAATTAAATCCAGCTGCTCCAGGTCTGTCCCATAACCTCCTTACTTGCCACAATCTCAGTTCATGCTGTGGGAGCATAGGGGCTTAACTCATAACTCTCCAGTTCCTGGACTACTTGGAAGCCATGAGCTCTTCTTGATTTCAAGCCTGATATACTAAACCAGCCATGCTGACTCAGCAAAGGCTATCTTTGAAATCAAATTGTTCTTTATTTGTCCAGTCCTACCAATCCTGGCTCACTCTCAATCTACCAATCAATTTGGGGAAAGAGTTTTGCTAAAACCTACATTAAAGGAAGTCATCTAATAGTTAATGTGGAAAAGTTGTTTTGCTTGACTACACATATTTTAAAATTTTATTTTTGTTTCAATTTATGTGACAATACAAGCATTTCCATGATATAGTATAATAAAAATACATTTATGTACAGATTAAACATATTTATAATGGTTTTGTTTTCCTTTCCTACCTTCTCAATGAATGTGGGGGTGGGGCGGGGATTGAAGAAGGATGGGAAGGAAAGAAAATTTGGGAACCAAAACAAAATAAAATTGAATTTTTAAAAAATAGAGAAATCATCTGGTACACATGGATCCACTCACATAGACTTGAGACAAGAACAGTGATTAATTAGAAAACCATCTAATGTTGATGTTGGAGCTGCTGTGTTTTAGAGTAATGTTACAATGCTTCCCACACCAGGGCTGGCACTTAGAATGGGGCTCTTGAGGTGAGCTTGTTTGGTCCTTATCCTCAATTCGGAGTTCACCCAGTATGTCATGAGGTGCCCTTTCAACCCCATTGTGCAGATCTGTAGGCTGAGGCAGCTCAAACGAAGGTTGCATGACATGCCTAGGCAGAGTATGACAAACCCACAAGCATTCCCCACCCACAGCCAGATGCACAGCACCGTCTCAGTGTGTGAGTCTAAATTCTTAGCTTAGAGACTTCCTCACAGCACCACCCTTGCTAGGAGGGGGAACATGAATCGAGAACAGTTTAAACCTGTATGACTATGACTGGTTCCCTGACCCAAGAGACTCAGGGTGCCAAAGAGTGTACCATAACCAGGATGACGATGAAGTACCAGATTTTCTAAACAGCTTCTGAAACAAGGCCTTGGGATCATAGGATCTAGAACTGGAAGGAACCTTGAAGATCATCTACTCTAAATCCTTTCTTTTATGGATGGTGGAACAGGCTCAGAGAGACAGACTAGTCTGGGTTCACACAGTTAGGAAGTGTCTAATTTGAACTCAAGCTCTCCCTACTCTAGGTCTGGCTCTTTTTCCTGTATAACAAAAATCATCCGTTATAGATTTTGATATTTATCTCTCCGTCTTGAACATGATCATGTCTCAGAGACCCTCATTAGAATAAGCCCACCTCTCATTATACTACTCATTCTCTCATTACTTGTTTACCCATCAGAGCTGACTGCCACCCTCAGGAACACCCACTCTTTCAAGGGCATATAAGCATTGAATGGGTTCTGTGAGGTATCTTTGGCATTCAAGAGTACCATTGACCCTTTTTATTCATTTTTGCTAACATGACCAATAAAATGATTAAATATCTAGAAACCATGTTGTATCACTGAGAGGGTAAGGAACTTGTCCAGGATTAGGCAGTCAGTATATTTCAGAGGCAGGATTTAAAATCACATCTTCCTGACTCCAAGGACAACTCTCTGCCCAATATGCCCCAGTAAATGTGATTACTAAAGACACCTGTGATCTTATCTATGAAGGTATACATACCTTCCTCCCAGTAGTGCAGATTACAACTCCTATATGCCTACACATCCTGTGAGACTCTTATATGTATAGATACATATACATACACATATACATATACATACATATACACATACACATATACAAATACAAATACATATACATATACGCATACATATACACATGCAGTGTTCTGGCTCTTTCCTCACTTTCTCTCAATAACACAAGGAAACAACTGGAGCACGTGAATCTATTGAGCCATAGTAGATCACAGAGAAGTTGAGGGATTTGCCCAGGGTTGGGCAGTTAGTATATATGTTCAAGACTGATCTCAGTAGTTATTCCTCATTCTTCCCATTTGACTTGTTGATCTTTTTCACTCTTATAGTCATTTCTTTGATGATCTTTTTTATTGTAATCCTACTTTGTAATTCCTTGTTAGTAATGTGTTGAAGCTTACTGGTACCCATTGTGTGGCTCTCCCTTGTCCTGAATATAGATCTTTAGTTTTGGGGAGAGAGGTGGAGAGGCAACCAGGGTTAAGTGACTTGACCAGGGTCACACAGCTAGTAAGTGTCTGAGCCTGAATTTGAGCTCAGGTCCTCTTAACTCCAGGATCGAAGCTCTATCCACTTTGCCAGCTAGCTGCCCCCTGAATATATATTTAAAAAAAACTAGAAAGCCAACAAACAAATCTAGTAAGCATAATAGAGAAGATACTAATGAGTAGAGGGGAAATAGATAAATTTGGAACTAAAAACGATAGAAATGATAAATAAAATAAAAAATGCGGTTATTAGAAAAGATTAATAAAATTGACAAACCATTGGCTAATCTGATGAAAAGGAAGAAAGCAGAAAATCAATTTTAAAAAGCAGATGAAAAAGGAGAAATCACAAAAAAAAAACAGAAGAAATGAAAAGAATAATCAGAACATGTTAGGTACAACTATATGCTAATAAACTGGGCAGCTAGGTGGTGCAGTGGATAGAGTACAGAGCTTGTAGTCAAGAAAACTCATCTTCCTGAGTTCAAATCTGGCCTCAGAGGCTTGCTAGCTGTGAGACCCTGGCCACTTAACCCTATTTGCCTCAGTTTCCTCATCAGCAAAATGGGGATACAAATGGGGATACAATGGAGAAGGAAGTGACAAAGCACTCCAATATCTTTTCAAGAAAACCCTAAATGAGGTCACAACATGACTGAAAAACAACTGAACAAAAATGCTAATAAACCTGAGAATACACAAAAAAGGAATACCTTCAAAAATATAGACTACACAGACTAGCAGAAGACCAGGTAGTTTAAATAACTCAATCTCAGAAAAGAACTATCAAAAGAAACTTTTGTTTCTTTTTTTGTTTGAAACTTGTCTGTTTCTTTGTAAAAAAATTACCAAAGGGGAGGGAGGGGCTTCCTGCTCCTGATAAGTTCACAGGAGAATTCTACCAAATTTTTAAAGAAAAATTAGCATCCATACTTCACAAATTATTCTCAAAAAACTGAGAAAGAAAGCACCCTACCAGAATCCCTTTAGAGATAAACTTAGTCCTGATACCTTAACCAGGGAAAGATATAACACAGAAAGAAAATTATAGGCCAATATCGTTAATAACTTTTAAACGAAATTCTGTCAAACAGACTATAGTGATTTATCCAAGAAATCATTCAATATGACCAAGTGGAATTTATATGATAGGCACAAGGATGGTTCTTTGTATTGGGAAAACAATCAACGTAATTAACCACATTTAAAAAAGAAAACATCAAGGGGGCGGAGCCAAGATGGCAGCTGGAAAGCAAGGACTTGCTTAAGCTCTCCCCAAATCCTTTGAAACACGTGTAAAAAATGTCTCTGAACAAATTCTAGAGCTGCGGAACCCACAAAATACCAAGGGAAACAGGTCTCCAGCCCAGGAGAGCCTGGATGGTCTCCAGGAAGGGTCTATCGCATTGTGCTGAGAGCAGAGCACAGGCCAGCATGGGCCATGCCAGGACAGACCATACACTGAGTCGGCCATCCAGAACTGGCCTTAAGGCCATGAATCATTGAGCTGTGGCAGTTACCAGACTTCTCAACCCACAAACACCAAAGAGCAGGTTAGTGGAATACTGCGGGATCAAGTTCAGAGCAGTCAGACCACCAGCCCTGGGGGTGGCAGAGGTGGTGCAGTGGTGGCGGTGGTGGCAGCAGCAGGAAGCTGCTGAGGCTGCTTTCAGAGCTCCAACAGCAGCTGCTTCCTGAGTCCCTGGCTCACATGGTGGGAGGAATCTAGCAGTGGATCAGAGAGGGAGTGCAAGGAGCACTTTCTGGCACAAAGGCAGGTTCCCTTACTGTGCCCTGCTTGGATCTGAATTACGGTCCTGGTTGGCAGTTCTTGGGGGAGGAGGAGTGCTGCTGTGACAGAGCCTGGGGTGACAGTGGAGTAGAAGTAGCCCTGAAAACAGCAGTGCTTGGACTCTAAAGCTTGGGACAAAGTACTCTCTACTCTACAAGTAGTCATATCCTGGCAAAAAGCTCAAGGGTCAAGTAGTTAGCAGTGAAAACAGTCTCAGATTCAGTCTCAGACTCAAATTCAAACTCTCGATTCCTTTTTTGGTGACAAAGAAGATCAAATCATACAGCCAGAAGTCAACAAAGTCAAAGAGCCTACATCAAAAGCCTCCAAGAAAAATGTGAATTGGTATCAGGCCACGGAAGAGCTCAAAAAGGATTTGGAAAAGCAAGTAAGAGAAGTAGAGGAAAAATTGGGAAGAGAAATGAGAGTGATGAAAGAAAACCTTTAAAAACAAGTCAATGACTGGCTAAAGGAGACCCAAAAAAAAATACTGAAGAAAATAACACCTTAAAAAACAGACTAACCCAAATGGCAAAAAGAGCTCCAAAAAGCCAATGAGGAGAAGAATGCCTTGAAAGGCAGAATTAGCCAAATGGAAAACAAGGTCCAAAAGACCACTGAAGAAAATGCTACCTTAAAAATTAGATTGGAGCAACTGGAAGCTAGTGACTTTATGATAAATCAAGATATTATAAAACAGAACCAAAGGAATGAAAACATGGAAGACAATGTGAAATATTGCATTGGAAAAACCACTAACCTGGAGAATAGATCCAGGAGAGAGAATTTAAAAATTATTGGACTACCTGAAAGCCATAATCAAAAAAAGAGCCTAGACATCATCTTTCAAGAAATTATCAAGGAAAGCTGCCCTGATATTCTAGAACCACAGAGCAAAATAGAAATTGAAATAATCCATCTATCACCTCCTGAAAAAGATCCCAAAAAGAAAACTCCTGGGAATATTGTCACCAAATTCCAGAGCTCCCAGATCAAGAAGAAAATACTGCAAGCAGCCAGAAAGAAACAATTTGAGTATTGTGTAAACACAATCAGGATAACACAAGATCTAGCAGCTTCTACACTAAGGGATCAAAGGGCTTGGAATATGATATTCCGGAGGTCAAAGGACCTAGGATTAAAACCAAGAATCACCTACCCAGCAAAACTGAATATAATGCTCCAAGGCAAAATATGGATTTTCAATAAAATAGAGAACTTTCAAGCTTTTCAATGAAAAGAGCAGAGCTGAATAGAAAATTTGACTTTCAAAGACAAGAATCAAGAGAAGCATGAAAAGGTAAACAAGAAAGAATTCATAAGGGATTTACTGAAGTTGAACTGGCTTTTTTACATTCTTACATGGAAAGATGATGTGTGTAATTCAGGAGACCTTTCTCAATATTAGGAGAGTTGAAGGGAATAAACATATATATAGACAGAGGGCACAGGGTGAGTTGAATATGAAGGAATGATATCTAAAAAAATGAAATAAATTTAAGGGGTGAGAGAGGAATATATTGAGAGAGGGAGAAAGGGAGAAATAGAATGGGGCAAACTATCTCACAAAAAGGGGCAAGAAAAAGCAGTTCTGTTGGAAGGGAAGAGGGGCAGGTGAGGGAGAATGAGTGAATCTTACTCTCATTGGATTCAACTTGAGGAGGGAATGACATACACACTCAATTGGGTATCTTACTCCACAGGAAAGTGAGGGGAAGGGGATAAAAAAGGGGAGATGATAGAAGGGAGGGCAGATGGGGGAGGAGGTAATCAAAAGCAAACACTTGTGAAAAGGGACAGGGTCAAAGGAGAAAATTGAATAAAGGGGGACAGGACAGGATGAAGAGAAATACAGTTGGCCTTTCACAACATGAGCATTGTGGAAGTGCTTTACATAATGATACATGTGTGATCTATGTTGAATTGCTTGCTTTCCTAGGGAGGGTGGGTGGGAAGGGAAGAGGGGAGGGAATTTGGAACTCAAAGTTTTAAGAGCAGATGCTCAAAAAAAAGTTGTTTTTTGCATGCAGCTGGGAAACAAGATATATAGGGAATGGGGCATAGAAAACTATCCTGCCCTACAAGAAAGTATAGGGAAAAGGGAAGGAGTTGGGGAGTGGGGTGACAGAAGGGAGGACTGACTGGGGAATGAGGCAATTAGAATATATGCCATCTTGGAATGGGGGGAGGGTAGAAATGGGGAAAAAATTTGTAACTCAAAATCTTGTGGAAATCAATGTTGAAAACTAAAATATTAAATAAAAATTATATATAAATTTTCAAAAATATTGAAAACATTCTAAAACCACACAATCATCTCAATAGATGTAGAAGAAGCCTTTGACAAAGTACGACACTCTTTTGCTAAAATCCTTATACATTATAGGCATAGAGGAACTTTTTTAATAATATAAATATCATCTAAAACCAAAAGTAAGCATCATATGCAACGAGGATTCCGATAAATATGGGAGTGAAGCAAGGGTATCTACTTTTACTTGATATAGTTCTAGAAATGCTAACAAAAAGACAAGAGATGGGAATTAAGGGAATAATGCTTGGCAAAGAGTAGGTAAAATTATCCCTGTTTGCTGATGGTATGATGGTTTACTTGGAAAAGTCTAGGGAATCAGCCAAGGTACAAATTAAGACAAACAACAGCTTCAGCAAAGTTGTTGACTACAAAATAAATCCTCAAAAATCAATAGCATTTCTATATAATGATTTAAAAAACACTAGAAGCAATAATAGAAAAGGAAATCCCATTCCAAATAACTATAAAATGCATAAAAATATCCATGGATCAACCTCCCAAAGTATATAAAAGTCTTGACAAATTCCATTGCAAAGTGTTCCTTAAAGAAATAGAGAGCAACTTAAATAGCTGGAGGAATATTTGATGTTCATGGTTAGGTTGTACCAGTGTAATAAAAATAACAATACTACCAAAATGAATTTATACTTTTAATGCTATACCATCAAATTACCAAAGGAATGCTTTATGAAACTTGATAAAATAATAACAAAATTCATTTGGAAAAATAAAAGATCTAGAATATCAAGGGAAATAATGAAAAGAAATATTGACAAAAGGGAAATAGCACTCCCATACCTCAAATTATATTGTAAAGCATCAGTCATCAAAACTACCTGATACTGGTTTAGAAAAAGTAGATCAGTGGAACAAACTACAAAAGGAAGAATTAGAAAAAATAGAACTTAACAATTTAGTGCTTGGTGGATTAAAACACATAATTTACTTGGGAAAAACTCCCTGTTTGATGAAAAAAAAACTTCTGAGAAAACTAGGAAGCAATCTCACAGAAATGAGGCTCAGACCAACACCTTATGCCATATTCTACAATATATTCTAAGTGGATACTTGATCTTAATATTAAAAATCATACTATCTAAAAATGTCAGAAGAAAAACAGATCATATACTTCTCACAGCTATAGTTAGGAGACATATTCTTAACCAAACAAGAGACAGAGGCAATTTAAAAAAATACAACAGATAATTTAGATTATATGAAGCTGAAAAGTTTGCACAGACAAAATTATCCCATGTAGCATAAGAAGGGAAGTATTTGCATAGGAAAAAAATTTTTGTATCAAATTTCTCTGATAAGGCTTAGTATTCAAAATATATAAACAATTAATAAATATAAATAATACTAACAGACATTTCCCAATAGATAATTGGTCAAAAGATATGAAGATGTATTTCTCAAAAGAAGAATTATGGAGTATTCACAGCCACATGGAAAAAATTGTCCAAATCACTAATAATAAGAGAAGCGCAAATCAAAACTATCTCACACCCTGCAAAATTGTGAAAATGATAAAAATGTCAATAGTCAATGTTGTAGGCAGTATGGAATGATAGGCACACAAATGTATCATTGGTGGAGTTGTCAAATAGTACAATGATTTAGGAAAGCAATATGGAATTATGCAAATAACTATTACTCAAATGTCCATAACATTTGAACCAGAGATTCCATTATTGGGTTTATACCCTGAGGAAACCATCAGTACACCCAAGTTCCCAAATACACCAAAAATATTTATAGCAGCATTTCTTGTGATAGCTAAGATTTGGAAACAGAGTAGATCAATTGGAGAATAGTTAAACAAATTGGTGTACATTAATATAATGGAATATTTATATTTATATACACACATAACATATATGTATATGTATATGTCATATACATATTTAACCAAAGTTAAATCAGCACTTTTAGTGAGAGCAAAAACTGGAAACAAAGTGAGTGTGTACTTCTTTGGGAAAAATTGAAGAAATTGTTACATATGAATATGATAGAATATTATTATGTCATTACAAATATAAGTAATTCAAAGAAACCTGAGAAGACATGTATTAATTGATACAAAGTAAACAGAGCTGAGAGAATAATATTCAAATGATGACAATAATTCAAAGGACAGCAATATTAAAAGATATCAGAGGTTTTTGTTGTTGTTGTTGTTATCAGACATCAGTTATTGCATCAGATCAATGCAATATCTAATCTTGACTCCAGAGGACTAAAGAGGGAGGTGGTGGTTTATGGGTATGGAATGAGGTACACAATGTCAGACATGATCGATGTCTCTGTTTGTTTTGCTTATAAGCATTTGTTATGCCAGAATTCTAGGGTTTATTGGGATATGACAATAATTTGAAAGCAAAGCATCAATAAAAATTTTAAAAGGTAAAGAAATAAATAAATTGAGTAATCAGAAAAAGGGAGGGGGAAGGCTCTACACTTGGAATTAGGAGACCTGATTTGTGTCCTGGTTTTCCTCCTTAGCACTTTTTTATATCTTAGACAAGTTACCTAGGCTTTCACTTCCTCAGTTTCCTCATCTATGAAATGAGGTGACTAGATTAAATGATCTGTAGAGTCCTGGCACATAGTAGGCACTTAATAAATGTTTATTGGTTGTTTAATTGATTCCAGTGTTAACATCCTGTGATCCAGTGTAAATTTTGGATGATATCAAGTGGGGCTCACCTCTGAAACTGATTTCCTATCTGTCCTTTCTCATCCTTGGACCTAAGAGGCCTTGTGACCCTGGCAGGGAACTAAACCAATTCCAGATGCTACATCAGAATTACAAGTTGTTTTCATTTTGTATTTTGGCCATTAGAAGAATCAATCAACAAGCATTTATTAAGCACCAAATAGGTGCCAGACACTGTGATAAATGCTAGGAATACAAGGACAAAAATGAATTAATCCCCATCCTCAAAGAGCTTACATATTATCAAGGGAAATAACATGGAGGTGTATATATACATATATATATATATACATGCATATATGTATATATGTAGATGTAAATATACACATATATACATATGAAACAAAAGCATAATAATTTCAGGGCAGGGGGAGGCACTAGCATCTGTAGGGAGATCAGAAAAGGCCCCAGGTAGAAGGTGGTATTTGAAATCAGCTTGGAAGGAGGACAGATATTCTAAGGGGAGAAGAACATTCTAGGCTTGGGGGACAACCAGTGCAAAGGCACAAGAAGGAGATGTAATTTCATGTGTGTAGGTCCATTTGGTTGGACTAGAGAGTACCTGAAGGGACATGTGGAAAGGTAGGCTGGCACTAGATTTTGAAGGGTTTTAAATGCCAAACAGAGAAGCATGTATTTGATCCTAGAGTGAGTGGCAATTGAAAGGTGCCGGAACCTTCTGAGCAGGGGATTGACATGGTCAGATCTATTCTTTAGGAATATCACTTTGGCAGTTGAATGGAGATGCATTAGAGACAGGGAGGTACCGGAGGCAAAGAGACCATTTAACAGGCTATTGCAATACTAAGATAAAAGTGATGACAGTCTGAACAATGGGGGATTTGTGTGAGTATGGAGAAGGGTGGAAACGTGAGACATGTTGTGGGTTTATAAGCAACAAGACTTGCCAACTGATTGGAAGTGGGAGAGCAAGGAAGCAAGGATGACACTGAGGTTATAAACCTGGGTGACTGTAAGGACAATGACGCTCCTGACAGAAACGGGAGTTTGGAGGAGGAGTGGGTTTGGGGGGAAAATAATGAGTTCCACTTGGAACACGATGACTTTGAGGTGCCTATCCATTTGGAAGAAACTCAAGAGAGGGAGAACAGGCAGTTTATAGTACCTTGTAGACAGTTGATTGGCTTAGCCATACTTAAGGACCTTTATGGAAATCATACTAATTATCAGAAGGCAGAGATGAAAAGAAATTAACACAAAACATAGGCATGAAAGTTAGTGGCTTACACAGTAATTCTGCCTATAGCATACCTATCTATGTAGATAGATATAATTTTTTAAAATGGTGTATTTAAATACTTCTGTTGCCCCCAGGCCTCTGGCCATAGTCACTGAATAATATTTCATATTTTAAGTATAGACATTAAATAAAATTATATAGTAGCTTGACTCACCATAAAAGAGAACCAACCGTCTGCCATCTCTCCATCTGTTAGCAAATACCAAACTGAAAAGCAGTTGAGGCATCCAAAAATATGTACTTTTTCTAACTGCTTTTTATGCTGAGGATTGCATTTTCAAATTTTATAACTTGTATTTAAAGACCTTTATGTCTCAAGTTGTTCGGAAAATTGGGTTTGACCTGTACCTACATGTACCCCACTTCCCTTCCTCCAGAAGCTTGTTTGATCTATTTCTTGTGGCAGGTAACTCCTGGGCTCTGGAGCATGACTCAGCAGTACCTGGCCTCCTGGTTCAAAGGGGGTCCCCAAAAGGCATGTTCAGAGAGTCCCTGGGTTGTTTTTTCTTCACTTTGAAGACCAGAACCCAAAGGTTATCTTTGTGGTCTTGTCCAACTATTCCTTCACTGCCTCTGCAGTTCTGATACAGAGAAAAGCCCTTCTCCAAGACTTTTATGATTGCATAATTTTCGACATTTATGTTGGAACATGCTGGTATCCACACATGCTCGCACAAATGCTCTAAACCACTATGGGATACTAGCACTTCCCTGCTTTTCTGTGTCACCATCTGGTCTTCCTTCGGCTCGCTCCCAAGGATGTTTGAAATGGTTCATTGATGCTTTTTTCCGTTTCTTCTTTTGATTTGGCATTGTATCATTTTCCTTCCACTCCTCCCCCATAAATCTCTCTTCCCCAAAATAAAAGACCATCTTGCTAACAAACTAAAGTCAGGTAAAACAGATATAAACATATTGGTGATGTGAGTAAATGTATGTCTCATTCTCTACCTTTCTGCCAAGAGGTGGGAAGCATGCTTCCTTGGCTAGCCCCTGGGGTCATGACTGTTCGTTGCATTGACCAGAGTTCTTGTTAAGCTGTTTTCCAAATATTCTCTCAGTACAGAGTTCCTGTTCAGGATTGAGACCAATTTAGCAAAGTAGGTCTCCCTCTCCTCACCTCAAATCACACATCTGAGTTGCTTAGCCTTTATCTGAACATCTATTTATTTCTGTGACTGACTGCTTTGCCAGATCACTTTTGAAATTAAAGGATAATTTTTTGTTTTCAGCTGTGTTCCCCAAATGCAGTTCACAGTAACATGAGAGCTCTTTCCTATTCCTACTGGGTTCCTGAGGTGCCCAAGGAATCTGAACCTTCTTTTGAGAAGCAGTACACAAGGTGGCTCAGTGAATAGAGTGCTGGGCCTGGAGTCAGGAAGACCTGAGTTCAAATGTGGTCTCAGACACTTACCAGCTATGTGACCCTGGGCAAGTCACTTACTCTGTTTGCCACAATCCACTGGAGAAGAAAATGGCAAACCACTCCAGTAGCTTTGCCAAGTAAACCCTATGAATAGTAGTGATGTGTTATGGTCCACAGGGTCATGAAGAGTCAGACACAACTGAACAACAACAAGGTGGACATGAGAAGCAAAAGCTAGAAGGGATATATGGCAGACAAAGCTATATGGAGCTAAAAGCTAGAGTGGGTAGGTTGTGGTACTTTAACTGAGCCCTGAACGGGAGCAAGGGTTCACAGAGACAGAGGTAGGGAAGGAGAACACTCCAGGCATAGAAGAAAGCTTGTGCAAAGTCATGGAGACAGAAGATGCCCATCCGGCAGGTTTGGCTGGAATCAGGACGTCATGATGGCAGTAATGGGTCATCAGCCTGGAGACACAGGTTGGAGCCACTTTGTTAAAGGCTTTAAAGCCCAGAAGCATTTTCATTTTATCTTTGAGGCAATAAGGAGACACTGATACTTCCGGAGGTGGAGAATGGCACATGTAGTTTACGAATGTTAATTTTGCAACTACATGGAAGGACTGAAGAAGGAATAGGCAAGATGAAGAGAGACCAGTCAGGAAGCTAACTTAGGAGAAAGGTGATGTGTGAGTAAAAAGAAAGGGATGGATGCAAAAAAAAAACAAGTTTCATTGTAGAATTGGCCACCAAGAATGAAGAATACAAACTTCTTTGAGCCTCAGTTTCATTACCTACAAGTTTACTTTAGTTCAGAGGTGTCACTTGGCCTCTTAAAGCCCACAACACTCCTGAGGCCTCTGATGGCCTCTTGAGGCCCACAACACTCCTGAGTGCACCAGAACCAGATTAAAATGTGATTGGGAAATATTTAACAAAATAAATAAAAATACATATAGAAAATGAATATAAATACAATACAATAGAACATAGGTAACATTATATTTTAAAATAAGTCAATATGCAGTTCATAAAGGTCATTATATATGGTTTAATGGTCTCTGGTTCTATTTGAGTTTGGCACCACAGCTTTGGGGAATATGTGACTCCACTCAGTGTGGATGTTCCTTCTACAACTTCTTATCATGTTCAGTTCTTGTCCATGTGTTGTTGTAAATCATCCAAACACACTGAAGGGTACCAGCGTACCAAATGGACCATCCATCTGTTGTCTTCCATTCTCTATATGTGATCGCTTTGCTGTACACACAGGTGTTGCCATAATAACTAAAGACTTAGTTATTTTTCTGGTTAGGCAGACTTTCAGAATCTGTTGGCTCTAGAGACCTTCACATTCAACTTCAGCTTTGCATATTTGTTTGGTCCTGATCCTAGTCCTGGACAGAGATCCTCCCTATCCTTTTTTTCTAGTCTGACATGGCCTTTTCCTACATCCCAGAAGGCCCGTCAAGCTCATAGCTACCTGGACACTCTAGGCAGTATGTCCCAGGCCAAGTCTGAAATCTCTAAGACCTGGGGAATTCTGGAAAGTCTGCCTGACTAGTCAGAAGTAACTTCCTAAGTCTTGAATTTTAGTGGCAGTACGTATGGCAAAGCAAGCTACATGCATAATTGGCCCACTTTCTTCTCTGATAATACATATGCATAATAATGCCATTTAAACCAGCACTACTTAAACCGGGGGTCTCAACCTTATATGGGGTCACCAAAAAATTGGCAATAGTAAAAGGTTTCTGAACACACGATGACCAAAAATTAATTAAAAATCAAACATGTAATGAATCCAAGGCATTGCAGCCTTGGTTCTGAACACAAAGCACGCACACTTTGCACTATGCATGCTCTCAGGCCACGCAACACCGACAAATGCTGCAGAAACCCAAAAAGGGGTCCTGAGTGGAAAAAGTTCAAGAAGCCCTGATTTAGACAACTTCTTGCAAACAAATTATTATTGGTAACATGCTGCAGCCTGCTTATACATATCTTGTTTCCATTTCCCTTTGGGCTATTTCCAATTTAAATTCTTCTGAGATGGCAAAATCTCATGGTTTGAAGCCATATAGCATTACCTGGAGAATATTGGCATTAAAATGAAAGGTGGTAGGGAGGAGTTAGACACATTCTGCTCACCCCCAGAGGGAAGAGGTAGGGAGCAGTGGATTAAAGTTGCAAAGAGGTGGATTTACATTTGATGCAAGAAAAAATGTCCTAAAAATCAGAGCCATTCCATATATATGAAATAAGCTGCCTGAGAGGGTAATGTATGTTTCCCTTTGCTGAAAACCTTCAAATAAAGGTTGGGTGACCATTCCTGTCCAGTTAGGGGCCAGACTGGAGGGCTTCTGAGGTTCCAGTCAATTCCAGGATTCTAAGATTCTAAAAGCACTTCGCAATTTCCCATATGTGATTTGGCCTGACCTCCTTTTACTCTTCTGGGCCCAATTCAGCAACACTTTCCCAAAATAAACTTACTTCTTCAACACTTCAATGGATCAATCAGTGGACTCCCTGAGGTAGGAGGCATTCCTTCCATTGATGCAGACTGCAACCCATCCATACCTTCTCGTCCTGTGCTACTCCTATCCATTCCTCCCTCCACCCCCCCCATAAATGTTTCCCTAGTGTGCTAGACTCAGTCAACAATCAACAAGGATTTATTAAGCATCTACTATGTTGTAGGCATTGTGCTAAGTGCTGGAGTTACAAAGAAAGGCAAAAGACAGTCCTTGCCCTGAAGGAACTCACATTCTATGAGGGAAGCAATGGGCAATTTGCTACATATAAACAAGATACACACAGGATAAAATGGAAAATAATCTACCCAGGGAAGGTAGTGGTAATAAGGGAACTCAGCAAAGACTTCTAGCTGGGACATGGAGAAGAGTCCCTCCTCTAGGAGGTTTGACATTGTGTGAGCAGAATACACAGGCTATCAATTATTCTTCACTTTCACTTACTTCTGTTTCAGTCATACACCTTTCAAATGGCACCCTCAAGACACAGTATGGTATAACAGATGAGTGTATTTTTGAAATTCAGAAGATGAGTTTGAATCCTGTCCCTATTTTTTTAAACATGTTTATACCAATTTTTTTGTTTTGTTTTTTCATTGTCAGGTTTTTGTTTCTCCTTCCTCTCCCAGAGAGCTGTCCATATAATAGTATTTTTTAAAGATGGAAAAAAGAAAAACAAATCAACAAAACTGATCAATACATTGAAAAGTCTGAGAATATGTACAATATGCAACACTTGTGGACCTCCTAATGATGGGGATGGGATCTGAACCCCCAAAATGAAAAGACCATGTCTTTGGGATCTGGACCCCAAAAAAGAAAAGCCCCTGGACTTTTGCATGCGGCCCAGGTCCCTGGCATTCACCAGGGCAAATGGGCCCTTCTCAGTTAATTAACTGCCCTTTCATTGTCTGCACCCGACCCCACCCTGGATCCCTACTCTCTTAATTCCATCTAGACCCTTTCTCTGTTCCCACAGTCTTTTTGTATATAAGATCCATCGTGCCCCCATTAAGGGGCTCAGATTCAATCTGGCTTCTTGTCAACACAAGCATCACAAATGCTCAGATTTCTTAAGAGTCTGGCCAGTATGGTGGATTTTTAGAATCATGACCATCGTGAATGGTGTTCTAATAAACCTTGTCTTTGACTGAAAGGCTTGGGTTGAATTCATTCAGGCAGGACCTGCATCTTGCTATTTTGGAGTCCTAGCACCCCTAAACCTCAACACCACCTCTGCAAAAGGGTGGGGTGGGAGTATCTTCTCATCTTTTTTCAAGTCCTGTTCGTTTTTTATAACTTTGCTTTGTTCCCTGTTGATTTTTTGGGGAGATGGGGGGGACAGTTTTTCTTTGCATTTGCTTTGTTGCAGTCATTGTATGTATTGTTTTCTTGGTTCTGCTCACTTCCCTTTACATTAATTCATGAACTTTCTATACTTCTCTATATTCATTATAATTGTCATTTCTTATAGCTCAGTAATATTGCTTTATATTCATGTACAATTTATTTAGCCACTCCCCAAGAAATGAATAATTTTTTTTCAATTCTTTGCTAACAGAAAAAGTGCTACTGAAAATATCTGGTATGTATGAGGACTTTCTTCTCAGTGGCTTCCTTGGGTGTAAAGCTCCAAGGCCAATGGACTGTCTGGGCCAAAAGGCTGGACATTTTAATCAATTTATTTCCTGCCCAGTATTTACTGTGTGATCCTTTAGGCAAGTCATTTAACTTTTCTTTATTTCAGTTTCCTATTCTGTAAAATGGGGATAACAATAACAGTATTTCTTGTCTCATGGGGGTCATGGTGAGATTCAAGTGACAGAAAATCTTTATTTAAAATATCTTTATTGATTTATATCTTTACTTAAAACTGAAAACTTTAAGGTACTATATAAATATTAGCTGGTCTTATTTATTAGTTTTATTCTTATTGCAATTAAGGCAGCTAGGTGGCACAGTGGATAGAGTGCTGGGTCTGGGGTCAGGAAGACTCATCTTCTGAGATCAAATTTGGCCTCAGACACTCACTAGCTGTGTGACCCTGGGCAAGTGATTTAATCCTGTCTGCATCATCTGTAAAATGAGCTGGAGAAGAAAATGGCAAATCACTCCCATACGTTTGCCAAGAAAATCCCGAAAAGCTGGACTTGACTGAACAGCAAGGTAGTCTACTCGCACCTCCCGTGAGCTGCCCATTGGATGACCCATAACTTTAATTTTTTGGAGGTTTTGGTATTTCATGACTGGCTGCCATCCATTATACAGAAAGAATGTGGATATTTAAAAGTTGAACTTTTGTTTCAGCATTAAGTTTATGGTTGTTAAAGCCAATCCAACTCATCCTCCTCTTCACCTCTGGTACCTACTTATTGCTTTTTGCACTGTCTGTCCAAGAAATGTGTACTGATAAACCACCTTTATCTTCAACCCATTAAGATATACGTAGCTATGGACTAATTAGACTGGCTTCCTGTCTAGCTGCAAGACAGGGCAATAGACTTTTTTTTTAAACATATATTTATTTTCCAGTTATGTATCAGCCTCTTTCTCATTGCTATGAATTTCACTAATGAGGATTTATAGTGTAGATCAATGGAGATACTAACATGTACTAACACTACCAACACCTCACCTGAAATCTCCTTATCAGGGGACAGAAAATTTTCTCATTTATAATCCATATGAAGATGACAGCCAAATGGACTTTTTTAGAGAAAGAAAAACAAAGCATTTCAGCAGGGAGCTTCTGTTTTCAGATCTCAAAACAAACAAACACCAACACAGACAAAAAACAAAACCCCGAGTTATATGGGAATGTTCCCACAAGTACAAGCCAAGCTGAGAGGTCCAAGAACGTAAACAAAAAGCCCAGAACAGAGGTTTTTAACCTTTTTTGTGCCATGGACTTCTTTAACAGGCTGGTGAAACACCTGGTCCCCATCTCAGAATCAGGTGTTTTAAGTGCATAAAATTAAACACATCAAATTACAAATGGGACAAATCACAATGAAATACAGTAATCAAAAAATATTTTTTAAACAAAAAAACAAGTACATGGTCCCCAGATTAAGAGGCCTTGGATAAGTGCCCCATTTGGGTTTAGCCTTAGAACAAAAGTATCCTGATAACATCTCTTAGGAATATCTGGAACCTCCCCACCTCCAAGTCAGAGATGTCAAACAGGCATGGTATTGTGGCCTTCAACATCCTGAGTGTGAATTAGATCAAAATGTAATTGAAATATACTTTAAAAAATAAGTAAGAATACAATGGAACATAGATAATGTTAACATGGTTTTCTAAGTTAATATGCAGATCCCAGGGATCCCTCTGTAGGGTTTATTGGCCCCTGTTTCCCTTCTCTACTGCTTGTTATGGTAATTAAGGTGGGACTTTTTCTTTTGTCTTCTCTTTTGGAATGCTAAGGCCATCAAGTGCCTTTAATGAGTCTTGCTTTTGTTTGAATGGGGCAGGTAAAATGGGATCCTTTTGTCTTGGATTGCTTCTCAGCACTGAGGTAATCAAGAACCTCTGAGTCTTGCCTTTCAAATGTAATGGCAAGCAAAGTGAGACGCTTTTTGTTGTCTTTGTTTTGGAGTGTTTCTCAGCACTCACCCAAGGCAATAGGGAGTCATTGATTGGAAACAACTTATATGACAGTAATGCTAGTGATTGAAGAGGTTTCCCACACCCTAAATGCTAAGTAGGCCCTGAGCAGAGTGTATGTGCTGGAAGGTTAGCATTTCACCTTTGGGGGCACACTCACTGAATGAGTGTTGGTGACAAGACTCTGGGTAGCCAACCCCGGCTTTGAAAACCCAGATGGTGGTGTTTTTCTCTCTGGTAACTATGCATGTATTGCTGTGATGGGACAAAAGCCTGTTTGTTGATCTGTTTTATTTTCTGTTTGTAATTTTTGTTATATTTGCTCTGACGTTCAGGGTGCTGACTTTTCCCCCTGAACTAAGTAAATGACATATGTATGTCTAATTAAAGTGAGAGTTGCTTTCCTTAGAAAAGCAGATCAAAGGACCTGTGCTCCAGCCCTTCTGTGTGCTTGTTTTTGGCCTTTCACCCCCACAACAGCCACTAGCAACATTGTTGTTACGGTACTTAAGGGAAGAGTGAACAGTGGCGGCATTTAGGGGACATTCCCCATATCATCAGGGAGTTAGTGATAGAGCAAAAATGGATTTCACCGTTGGAGGTGGCATGGTACAGCGGAAAGTGTGGTGGATTTGGAATTGGTGGACCTGGATTCAGATCCCGGCTCTGCCATTTTACTACCTGGTGTGACCTTGGGCAAATTTCTAGCCTTCAGTTTCTTCACCTATAAAATGGGAAGATGGACTTTAATGACACTTCTGGCTCTAAGTCTTATGATCCTATGGGATAAAGTATGAGAGTTGGAGTTGCAAGACCTGAGTTCAAACTCTGCCCTGATATTAGTTGTAAAAGGAACAGCTTAATGCAATTTCGGTTCCTTCATTTGTAAAAGGGTCATAACGATCACCACAGTACCACTTCACAAGGTAGTTGCAAAGCTCAAGCAAGACAACATATATAAAGCATTTTACAAATTTTCATGTGCCATATAGATGCAAGTTATTGCTACTATTATTTCTAGTTCACACTGTTTCTCTGACCCAGGATACAGGCAGAGTTGGGGAAGAGAAGGGAATAAGCATTTAAGCACCTACTATGCGCCAGGCAATATCCTAAGCACTTTACAAATATTATTTCATTTGATACTCACAACAACCCTGGGAGGTAGGTGCTGTTATTATCCCCATTTTATAGTTGAGGAAACTAAGGTAGACAGAGGTTAGGTGACTTGCCCAGGG
The DNA here is from genome assembly GCF_011100635.1 of Trichosurus vulpecula. NCBI lineage: Eukaryota > Metazoa > Chordata > Mammalia > Diprotodontia > Phalangeridae > Trichosurus > Trichosurus vulpecula. The sequence continues at coordinate 179,418,953 of NC_050574.1, forward strand.
TCACACAATTAGAAAATGTCTGAGGCTGTATTTGAACTCAGGTCTTCTGGACTTTAGACCTAGTCCACTGTACCACCAGCTGCCTCAAGAGTTGCTCTCTTGATTCCACGCACTGTACTATTTCTCATAAGAGGCAACAATAACTGATAAATTAGCCCCCACCTCCCCATCTTTTTTTGGTATGAACCTTTAATTTCATTACTGTAGGGAATTCCTATTGAGGAAACTACCTCTTCTTATAGAGATTGGCAACCATTGTGCAATTCAAAGCCTTAGAGACTTGTCCACAGTCATGCAGACAATATACTTCAGAGACACGACTTGAATCCACTTCTTCCTGACTCTGCAGCTGGTTCTTGCTTGCCCTCTCCAGATAAAGGCATTTCTATTAAAATATCTCTAACTAGCATAGGTGATCATCTGATGACTTCATGCTGAGTATAGGCTTCCATTACCCATGAACAGAGAACCAGAACTATGCATTGTCATTGGCTGAAAGATTATTGAGAAGATGAATCACTTTATGGAAATCAGAAACTTTATTAAGAATAACTCTTACAAAGTAAATGCATATATAGTCACACGCAGTGCTTAGAAATGATTTTATGGCATATTTAAGAAGAGATGATTTGACATGAAAACTTTTCAATATAAATCAAAGCCTCATGAAGCTAGACGGAATCATGTGTAGTGCTACTATCCATAATGACAATAAAAACAAGAGGATTATGGATCTCATCAATGATTGTTTTTGTTTTAGGCAGTCACAGGTGATTGCCTCATCAGACTCCTTGTTGTCTCTAGTGCCAGGACAAACAGCCTCAGGGTACCTTGGATTGTTCAGTGCTCCTGGAAACATATACCTGTCCTGATCTATGTCTCTGACAGCACCAAATGTGCTTTCTCTGCTAGCCCCACTCGGTGTTGGCCAAAGTTCATCAAATCAAGGAGTGAGTTCTGGTGCTAAATGGGGAGGAGTCTTCTCTGGTGCTAAAGGAGACTGAGGGTTTTCATTGGTTTAAAGCAATCGGATTAGACATTTCTATGATTACATCCCAGAAAGTGCTTGCCACATGAGGCATGACAACAGTGTTATTATGAGAAGCTTCACTCAGCCTGTGTTTGGCTTTTCAACTTGGCAAGCTTCATGAGGCATTCATCCCGCCATTGCCTCCTGGCACCCAGGTGCGCTGGATCAGCAGGAATGCGGGCACTCATAGCCTGTGATAAAGGAAAAAGGAGATGTGGTGAAGCAGCCCTCAGAGGGAGATGCTGGCTCTACTCTCTTTTCTCACTTTCACATCAGCCACGATTTTCTCATTTTCCAGGCAGCACAAGAGATGGGAGTGTTAATCTTAGCATGGAGCTTCCCAGTTACTGAGAGGAAGCTACCTCAACAAGTTCATCCTGAGACCAGTCAATCGTGAATTTCCAAATGAAATGGGTGTTCATTGCTGATGCTGCTTTTGAGCTCCTGAATGATCTCTCATGGGCACTGGTGCCTCTGATAAGGTGTGTGTGCTCATTATCCCTGAAAAAGCCTGATCAGGAGCCATAGGGGCCTTCTAGGGCCAGTGAGGAAGGCAAAGATTACACCAGAATCCCATATAAAGCTGGTATGGGAGAAGGAAAGCAGGAGGATAAGATGTGAATGTGCTTCAAATGTCTAAAGCTCTAAGTTGCAGATGAGGGGCTGATCTGAATTGGTGGAGGGAATTTCCACACCAGAATACGTACCTGATGAACCTTCTCTAAAGTTGCTCCAGAAAAATCTGGAATTGGCCCAAAAGTTTTTAGGACACGCTTCATGCCTTCGCTATATCGTTCACAATAGTTCACCATGCCTGAAATGATGAGACAGGGTTCAGTATATCAGTAATATAAATATCCCTTAAGAGTGAAGGTGCCCAATCATGAAAACTTTTTTTTTTAATTAATGGGCTTGACTTTGAAGCCTCTCTTCATCAAGCTCAGCACAGGCTGGGCTAGAATGAGTTAGATTACCAAGTGAAGCTCTTTTTTTCCTTTTCTTTTATGAATTCAACTCATGAAAAGGAGGGGGTGGAACATGGGGAACTATGCGACTCTTCAAGTTCAACATCTTATCATGACCGGTAATGAACTCATGAAGAAAGCTACCAGCCACAGAAATCCTAAAGTAGATCATGGGGCTGCCTCCTTAAACAATGTAAGGTGTAAGGAAGGTAAAAGAAAGGTGAGATTACATTGAATAGGTTTTCTAAAAGCTTTATTAGTGCAAGTTCAATCAAGGAAAGAAATAACCCCAGGCAAGAAGACAGGACACTCTTTCACTGGAACCCTCTACCACTTTTTAAAGTCTTCTTTCTCCTCTAAGAAGATGTTTTGGCAGGGTAACCATTGTGTCTTCACTGGCCCTGGTCCCTGCCAAGTCTCCCAGGTATACAGACAACTCTCACTTTCCTTGTCAAAATTCTTTTCCCCCTAAATCCAACTGGATAGCCAATGTGGTAGTGTTGAAAAAGAAAATAACTCTAGTAGGGAATGAAGAAAGAAGGGAATATAAAGCAACTGGTACAAAAGCTTCTGATAGTCAAGTTCACAATTGTTAAGAAATGTTATTCTATGTAACCCTCTCTGACCCAGGAAGAGGATGGGAAAATTCAGAGATGGAGATTCCCCAGTAAAGATTTTTGAATTACAGAAGATATTTCTACGATGAGAAGCAACACACCATAGTGGACATAGTGGCCTTGGGACCATGAAGACCTGGGTTTAAGTCTTGCCTTTAACACATACAGGCTGTGAGCCTGGGCATATTTCTGTGTCCAGGCAACCCTCTAAGGCTAAGTTGCAGACAGGGAGTTTTCACACTAGAAATTCCTCACACTGATGAAATCACAGATCTGGACTGCCCCACCCCCAATATTCCATTTAAGCAGGGGACTCAGAACAGATCTTCATTTTCCACCTGATTGCACTGCTTTGCACTACTATGACTTCTTTACCAACCTCTGGGAAGCCTCGCCATCCTGCAAGATCTAATTCACTTTGGTGCTCACACTTCATCACCTTCCCCATCTCCTTGGTCTTCCTTTTATGTGTTGTCTTCCCCCATTAGATTGGAAGCTCCTTGAGGGCAGGGATTGCACTTCTTTCTTTTTTCTTTTTGTATTTGTGTATATGAATTATAGGACAACAATCACAGACATTAGAGCTGGCTTTTTCTAGTCCATTTGCCTCATTTCATACTGTGTTTTTAACCAAGCTCATTCAGTAACACATCCAAACCTATGCCCCTCCCAAATGGCATTCTAAATCCATCATTCTTTCTACTCTACCAATTTGTGTGTGTCATCAAAGCTAAGATCATCACTCAGAATCCTGACATGCCATAAAAGTCATTTTACTTCCCCGTTGTGAGGACAACATTATTGCCCTGACACGCTCTGTCTGTCCTCATGAGTTCCTCCCTCACATTCCACTGCCCATTCCTCCCTGGGAAGCAGCTACAAATGTTATTCTACTCACTTTCTAGGAGGAAGGAGGAAGGTGAAGTTGAGCCAGGTGAGAGTTTGCTTGGAAACCCAACCCAGTCAGCGGTAGATCCTGGCTTTCATTTTTTTTTTTCTTTAAAGAAAGAAACTGAAGTCCCTAATTCCTGACACAACATTCTGTGCATGGAGTTATTCTTGCTCCTCTTCCTCTTGCTGCTGCTACTCCACCTTTGGCCCATTTCCAATGTGTCTAAAGCCACAAAAACTCAGCACTGTGTGTTTTTAACTCATCAGTCAATGAGGAGGCCACAGAGGAGGAAAAGCGAAGACTGGGATACCAGAACACCTCATTCCAGTGATCACCCGCCCATCAAAAATACTAGAATAAGTCATTTACAATTAAACTGAATTACTCCTTGGGCTCTGAAGCTCAACTTTTTTTCCTTAAAGAAAACAGAAACCCGGAAGGGAAGAGGGGGCAGGTGAAGGGAATGAGTGAATCTTGCTCTCATTGGATTTGACTTGAGGAGAGAATAACATACACACTCAATTGGGTATCTTACCTCACAGGAAAGTAGGGGGAAGGGGATAAAAAAGAGGGGATAATAGAAGGGAGGGCAGATAGGGGGAGAAGGTAATCAAAAGCAAACACTTTTGAAAAGGGACAGGGTCAAGGGAGAAAACTGAATAAAGGGGGACAGGATAGGATGGAGGGAAACATAGTTGGTCTTTCACAACATGACTATTATGGAAGTGTTTTGCATAATGATACACGTGTGGCCTATGCTGAATTTCTTACCTTCTTAGGAAGGATGGGTGGGAAGGGAAGAGAGGAGAGAATTTGGAACTCAAAGTTTTAAAAGCAGATGCTCAAAAAAAGTTGTTTTTTGCATGCAACTGGGAAATAAGATATATAGGGAATGGGGCATAGAAATCTATCTTGCCCTACAAGAAGGTAAGGGGAAAGGGGATTGGCGGGGGGGAGAGGGGTGACAGAAGGGAGGGCTAACTGGGGAATGGGGCAATCAGAATATATGCCATCTTGGAGTGGGGGGAAGGTAGAAATGGAGAGAAAATTTGTAACTCAAAATCTTGTGGAAATCAATATTGAAAACTAAAATATTAAATAATAAAATATGAAAAAAAGGAAAAAAAAGAAAATAGAAACCAAAACCATTTTCTTCAACACTCAGTTCATACTTGTTCCATATCACAGGACTTGATCCTAAACTCACTGTTTCATTGCACTTTGTCTCCAGTACCTTTTTCTTATATTCCCTCATGATAAAACATTATCCATTTCCCCATTTAGAAAATATTGTTTTAATGGGAAAGCCAAATATAATAGAACTATAGGATTTGGAACTGGAAGGGTTCTTAGTACAATTTTACTCCTCATTATTTTACAGATAAGGAAACTGAGACTCAGATTAAGTGAACTGCTTAAGATTCTACAAGGAGTGAATAGCAGAACCTGGATTTAAACCCAGAGACCTTGATTCCAACTTCTTCAAGTTCTTCCCAAGTTCTTCTAGTGGTTAAATGTCCTGATACTTTTTTTCCCATTCTGTTTATCTTTACAAGTGACCTCAACAGTAGTGGAACTTGGAAACTTTTTTTCTTCCTTTTGTTGTTCAGCTGTTTTTCAGTCGTGTCCTACTCTTTGTTACCCCCTTTGGAGTTTTCTTAGCAAAGATACTGGAGTGGTTCACCATTTCCTTTTCCAGCTCGCTTTACAGATGAGGAAACTGAGGGAAACAGAGTTAAGTGACTTCCCCTATGTCATACATTTAGTAAGTGTCTGAGGCCAGATTTGAATTCCTGCTTTATGCCCCAGGATATATGCTGAATAGCTCTCTTTAAACTTGCTGAATGATGTTACCTATGGGTTTTAGTTTATTCCAGAAAAAGAAGCCTTCCTTGTTTAATGATTTTTTTAAAGAGTAAAAGGTAAGGGGATAGCATTTGCCAAATAAGCACTTGTACAGGAAATCCAAGCTGGTTATGGTTGATTCCTGTAACTTTAACAAAAATAAAAGAACCAGGAAGTGTCAAAAGACATTAATTGTGAAGAGAGGCACAGGCTCACTGGAGCTAGCTTACATGGTCACACAATTAGAAGGCAAACACATACTAAGCTGAGCCAGCATCCAGAAGAGATAATGCAGAAGAGCTTCTCCTTCCTCAGGGAGAGGTTATCATTCTGCTAGAGCCTATTCCTGTACCCCCTTCTCACCTGCCCCAAATCAATGCTCCATCACAAGCACTGGATCTGGGGTCACCTGAGACCTGGTTTCAAACCTCGCTCTGCTATTAGTGACCTAAAGTAAGTCATGTCCCTTTCTCCAAATGAACCTCAGTTTGCTTATCTTATTAAAAAGAGGTTATTGTTGTTGTTGTTTGTCCTTCATTCTCAAAGAGGACTATGACATCAGGGAGATGATGACATGACTTGCAGTTGACTTTGATTTGAGTGAGGGAGGGCTGTGCAAAGTCACCAGCCTCACTTTCTCCTCCAGAGCCATCTGGGTCCAGTGGCCTGACATTATTCATCAGGACGACTGGAGATGGCCCAGGATGCAATGGGAGACCCTGGCCATTTTAAGCTAAGATCTTTTCAGGTTCTCACTTAGAGTGAAGTAGGAATGGCCCCTTTAATAAAAAAAAAATCAAACTGAGTCCTTCTAGTTCTACTATTAAACATGATGATGTCCTTTGGGGAAAGGGCATAGGGATGGCACATCTAAATTCCCCAGAGGTTTGTATTAACAAATATTTTGAATGGGATAAAAATGGGACAATTAATTTGAAGTGCTTTTTAATTTTTTTTTAAAACTCATTTCTTCAAGTAGAACTAAAAACAGTGAAACCTTTTACTTATTGTACACCATAACTTGTATGTTCCTTCAATTTCTATCTTTCTCCACTATGTGAACAATTCCCACAATGTGGGTTCAAGAAATCCTTGGCATATAACTTTGTCTTTTGTGAAATGAGCAGTTTGACACTGCTTTTTGATAAGTTACTAAAAAGCCCATCTACTTTCTTTAGTGACATATCACTCTTCTCTGTAGCCTCCATAAATGTTAATAAGTGTTTAGCATCTTTGGGGATTCCCCTAGAATAGACTGGGCGTGAAATCAGTGAGGCTCATCTTTATGGGTTCAAATCTGGTCTCAGATACTTACTAGCTGTATGATCCTGGGCAAGTCACTTAACCCTGTCTGCCTCAGTTTCCTTATCTATAAAATGAGCTGCAGAAGGAAATGTCAAACCACTCCAATATCTTTGCCAAGAAAACCCCAAATGGGGTCATGAAGAGTCAGACATGACCAAACAACAACAGGTGCTGATAATTAAGCTAATACTGAGGGAGGAATTATAACAAACTGCACCTTCAAAAGATTTTCTTGGTTGTCTGGAATGAAGAAAGTGCAACGTATTATTGGATCAAGGAACTGGACATGGAAAGGTCCTTATTTAGTCCAACCCTCTTCATTTTTACAGGCAAAGAAACTATGATGAGGAGTCACTTGCTCAAAGTCACCTAGGTGTTTAATGGCAAATTTAGGATTCTAACCCAGGACCTTTCTGGTTCTTTACATACTGCCTCTACCAAAGTCTGTTCCATGTTTATGATTTATTATTACCATTTATATTAAAGTACAACAAATAATATTTTATTACTATCACTTTAAATTTAAAATTCACTAAAATTAATATAATAGTTCAGTTTTGTGTACAATCCTCTTTTCATATTCTTCTCTGCATACCTAAATGTTCACATTTGTTGATCTTTGTTGAGTTTATAATAAAAGAAATGTAATTTAAAAAAATTTTTAAAAGATAGATTCAATAGACATGAAGATTCTCCTCTGATCTCTATCATTCTGGACCAATCACAATATCTCCAAATCCATCAGGGTAAGAAGTGAAAAGATAGTTGCCAGGCCTATTCATTCAAGACTCTAAACCTTTCCCTGAATTGCTAATTTTTGTTCTAATGAGTATTAATACCTTTTGTTTTCATTTCACCTTCATTCCCAGCTATCTCCCTTCCTGCTCCCTTACCCAGTGATCAGTCCCTTGAACAAAGAAAGGAAAAGAAAGGGGAAAAGTTCAGAGAAACCAACAAATATATCAGCTAAATCTGACAATATACAATGTTTCAAAACCCTACTCCCTACTCTTTGCAGAAAGGAGGAAGATGGATTTTCTCTTCTCTTTAGGGCCAAGTTTCCAGAGTACAGTTCCATTTTGTTGTTGTTCTTTCTATTTATATTATTGAACTTCTTGTGTCTAATGTTCTCCAGGGTCTGCTCGCTTTACTCTTCATTAATTCACCTAAGTCTTTCCATGCTTCTCTGAATTCTCTATAGACAAAGTGAAATGTTCATTTTTCTTGATGCTTATCAGGTTGATAATAATAAAGAAAATGTATATGCGTGTGGACATATATGTATACATATATACACATATATACATAGACATATGAGTTGTAAGCTAAACCTTCTTCACCATGACCAAGAAAGGCAATGAGCTCTCAAATCACAATAAAAGATTCAGAGTCCAGGGCATGGGAGATAATAATGGTCTTCCTGTATTCTGTCTGGATCAGACCACATTTGAAATGCTGCAGTCAGTTCAACTGCCTCTTTTTAAGAAGGAAATTGACAAATAATAGAGCTAGCTAGAGGGCAATGAGGAAGGTGAGGAGCCTCCATCCCAAGCAATGGAGGATCAGTTAAAGGAAGTGTGAGTGTTTAGCCTAAGGAGGTGAAGACTCAGAACGTGGCATAGTGGCTGGTACATAGTAGGTGCTTAATACTTGTTGACTGATTGACCAACATGATAGCTGTCAGCTGCCTTGAAGAATCTAAAGGGCTTTCATGTGAAAGAGGGATTTGATTTGCTCTGATTGGTGTCAGCAGGATGAACAGTGGGTAGAAGATGCAGTGGGGTGCAGTTAGGTAGATTTCGGCTAAATATAAAAATATTCTAACAATTACAACTGTCCTAAAGCAGAATGGGCTGCCTTGGGAAGTAAGGGGTTCCTTCTCACTAGGGGTCTTCAAGTGAAGGTTCAGTAACTACTTATGAGGGATGTTGTAAAGGGAATGCTTATTTAAAGAGGAGTTGGATTAAATGTTCTCTGAGGTTCCTTTTGAACAACTAGGGGGCACAGTGGATAGAGTGTCAAGGGCGGAGTTAGGAAGACTCATCATCCTGAGTTCAAATCTAGCCTCAGACATTTACTAGCTGTGACCCTGGGCAAGTCACTTAACCCTGTTTGCATCAGATTCCTCATCTGAAAAATGAGCTGGAGAAGGAAATGCTAACCACTCCAGGATCTTTGACAAGAAAATCCCAAATGGGGTCACAAAGAGTTGTATATGACTGAAAACAACCGGTCAACAAGATCCCTTTCAAATTTGATATTCTGTGTTAAAATAATAACAACAGCCAATAGTTATACAAACATTATACTTTACAATATATTTAAAAATATTTTACAAAGTGTTTTCTTTTGTACCTCCCTAGAAGGCAGATAATAAAACATAGCTAGTAAGTGTTAAGTATGGGTTGTTGTTACTAAGTAATTTCAGCTCATTTACAGATTAGGAAACTGAGGCAAATACAGTTAAATGACAGGTCCAAAGAAAAATCACGTAGATTGCAAATAAGGATTTACTGAAAAATCCCAGGAGAACCTGGGCTTCCATGGCATTTGTAGGTGCATGGTGTGAAGGCTCTGGACAGGAATAGTTGTATTGCCATGCTAAATTAAGGACTTGATATTCCAAACCAACATGGATTTCCCAAGGCTGATGCTCACCAACTTGAAGGAACCTTTCTGGTTTTAAGAGACAAGTTTTCACGAAGTTTGCTGATGAAATTCAAAAGCAAAGGGCTCCAGAGTTCAGTTCTCCAAGTGACAAGATCTAATTCTTTTTGAGAGTCAATTGTCTAGCAGAAGGGGTCAATTGTCTGGGGGTGAATGAGTCAACAACAAAGCCAAAAAATGAACTAAGACTACCTAATTTAGGCAAGGCCAAGGCTCAATCAACTGGCTTCTTTATCTAAAATCAATGATACTTTCGAGTAAATAAATCAAAGCCATCCATTGGGTAATTCTTAATTATAACCATTAAATCTATGTGCGAGAAAGGAAATTTCCCAGTAAAGTATAAGGAATAAGCAGATAAGTCTTATTACTTATATGGTGATTTCCAACTACTGCTAAATTTGAGGACCAAATAAACAGAAAAAAAATAATAAATTACAGAAACCTGGCTACCAATCTGATTTCTTTTAAGAAGACTGCACTTTCCCTGACTCCAAAGCTAATGCTGCTTTCTTTGTTTGTCTTTGGAACAAAAAATTCAAAAAAGAGGAGAAACCAAACAGATATAAGTTCTAGATATTGCACAATGGCACCTAGCTCTAGTTAGTCTCAGAGTAAGATTTCACCCAGAGCAGAACAGTATTCTGACCCATACATTCATTTGATATTTTCCCCAAAAAATGTTTTTATGATTTAAAAAAGAAAATGAAATGCAACAAATCAAGTGGTCTCAGCTATACAGAGATAAGAAATTATAATAAATTAAGTCAAATTTATAAGAGGCATTCCTCAATTGATAAATAACTGAAGAATATGAACAGGCTGCCCTCAAAGGAAGAAACCAAAACTATTTAGTCACATGAAAGGAATGCTCAAAATCATCAATTAATCAGAGTAAAGGAAATTAAAACAACCCTAGGGTTCTCCCTTAAATCCATCAAAGTTGCAAAGTAGACAAAAAGACAAGTGTTGCCAGGGATGTGGGCAAACAGGCACATTAATGCACTGTTGGTATAGTTGTAATGGTCCAGCCATTCTGAAAAGCAAATTATTAAACTGTGCATGTCTTTTGACCCAGTAATAACACTATTTTATTTCTATCCCAGAGATCAGTGAAAGAAGAAAGGGCCCTCTTTTTTGCGGTGGCAAAGAACTAGAAACTAAAAGGGTCCTCATCAAACGGTTGAACAAATTATGACATGAGTGTTAACATTAGATCTGATGACAAAAAGGTCTGTGCTGAGATAACTCCACTTAATATGTGATGTTCCTATGAAGACCCTGGCTGTTTGGCCTTGGGATCTGAACCTTCATTTCCTTCTCTGCCTGGGGTGTATCAGTCACTAATACAGCCAGAAAATGAACTAAAACCTCCTAATTCAGGAAAGTCCAAGGCTCAATCAACTGGCATCTTTATGTAAAATGAATGATACTTTCATATAAATGAACCAAATCTATCCATTGGGTAGTTCTTAATGATAAAAATCAAATCTTGGTGTAAGGAGGGAAATTTCTCTGTAAAATGAATCATATTTGCACTACTCATTTCACAGGACTGTTGTGAGAAAAATTCTGTTCAGGCTTTAAAGTACTGTAAGTCTGTTTGAGGAATTAGGGTTAGGGGAATGGTGCCCTGAAGTGTCATTTGCAAAAACAATAACTTTTGATATTTTTACATGTCTCCATACCATGAATAAATAGAAATTAACAATGAATGGAGCTAATATAACCATTTAGAGGTATAAGTAGAAATCCTGTGGCCTCACTGTACAAAAAGAAACACATACATGCTGGGGGGTTATATTTCCATTGAATTTGGGTGGGGAGGCAGGAAGAAAATCTCAACCAAGTAATTTTATTAGGTCTGGATAAACATTTTCCCACATTGCCTTTACGAAAATAACATCACCAAATGCAACAACAAATAGAGAAAACTACTCTAACCTCCAGTCTTGATGGATCCTGATTTCTGTGTGAAGGACAACTAGGCCTTCATGTCTAACCCTGGCCTTTTGGAATGCACTGAGGTTGAAATCCATATCACTATGATATGCAGCCAACTAGATAGTCTTATCAGATGTCTCGTTTAAAAAAAATTATTATGGGCCTCCATCCTGTCTGTTGCATACTACTGACTTCTCAAGTTTCTGGTTTCACTGGCCTCTGTGACTATTTGTTTGAAAGGTGAAGCCATCCTTGATGCCCTCTTCCCTGCTGATTTCTGTGGGTACCTGGGATATCTTTGATTGTTTTCAGTATCTAGCACAAGGCCTTACACACAACTGGTGTTCAGTGGATTTGGGAGGGAGGGAACAAAGGAAAGTACAGTGAGGCCACAGCATTTCTACTTATACCTCTAAATAATTAAGTGAAGTTCACTAGTTGCTAGTATCTATGTGTATATGGTATATAAACAAGTGAAAGTACCCAAAATTATCATTTAAGCAAATGACATTTCAGGACACTATTCCCCTAACCCTGATTCCCCAGATTGTTATGATGCTATTAGTAGCTCAATTTGTTTATGTAGTGGTTTAAAGCTTACACAAAACTTTCCTCACCACAACCCTGTGAAATGGGTAGTACAAATATGATTATCCTCATTTTACAGAGGTAGAAACTCAGTCTCAGAACCCAAGGTTGAACAGCCAGGATCTTCATGAGAACATCTCATACTCAAAAGAGTAACCTCAACACTAACCTTTCTATCATTAGACCTAATATGTCAGCAGTCCTGAGAAAGAATAAGCCTTTAACTTTATCTGTTAAGAGCAAGTGTCTAACTTTAGAATACTATTATATTTCCTCTATACAAAAATAAACCTGATTTCTATTGTCTCAGTTACTCAGCTTCTAAACCATGAATGGTTGATCCAACCATCTCTTGTCTGGGGATGACAACCTCGGACTTGAGGCTTTGAGTTAAAATGAAGTGGTTTCTGCTGATCCTAAGCTAAGGGTCAATGCCCTACCTGACAGCTATCTAGCAAAGAGCAAGACCAGGGCATCGGGTTCATTGACCCATCCAGCAGAGATGCTATGCTGAGAACAGCCCCGTGGCGGAACAACCCACCTATCTAATCTAGCAGCTATGTTACCCAGCCTAGCGAGGAGCCCATACAACTTCCAGGTGACCTGCTTGACCCAGCTGAGCAGCAGATTGCCTACCCAGCAAAAGGAGCAAATCCCAGCTGAGCCACACGTCCAGCAGAGAGATATGAGTAGAAGAGTGACCTCGTCCATCATGACACAGCAAACATCATAAGGGTCCTCTGGAGACATCAGGGACATGGAAGCCCTGAATTCCCAGAGTTGTGAGTTGTTCTTGACCACTTGTGCACCCCACAAATGTGCTTCATTTTAGGATTGTGCCCCCTTTTCTACTCTAGAACTTTGAAGCGTACTTTTGGGAGAGTGTACTCTTGGTGTTCAGGGAACTGCTTTGGAACTACAACTCTTGCTATGCCATTGCAAACGCCTATGTTAAAGAAGTGAGTTTACTGGCTCGTTGTTAAGAAGCAAATCAGTAGGGGCTCATGCACTGGGCAAAACAGTCATTCATAAGGTTGCTCTTTGAATCCTGAAAGTAATAGAAGCCGCTGGTCTTGCGACTCAACCTGCTGGTGCCAGTAAGAGCTGGGTGAGGGAGCCCCGAGGAGGGTGTCACACCAAGAATGATAAGGTTTCAAAGAATGTTTACTTATTTCTCCCATGATCATCGCACTTTTTTTTAAAAGCTGGAGACAATAAAACAATTTAGCTATTCAAAAGAACTAAAAGATTAGTTAACAAAATGTCAACTATTTTGTGGGTTGGGTTTTTTTTTTTTTTGCTGATGTTATTTTCATAAAGTCAGACCTAGTAAAATTACTTGGTTGAGATTTTTTTTTTGCCCAACAAAAATTCAACTGAAATATAAAAATTTCATATAGCAAGAAATTCTCAGTTTGGTCCTAGTTCAAATCAAACAGTACCTTCTGCATTGAGATGCATTGTTTCCAACGGTCCAATAAAGGCATATCGCATTCCGAGACCATCTGACATCACAATATCAAGATCAGTGGGAGATACTAGTCCTTCCTAAATGGAGAAAATGGTGGAATATCAGTCAGTACTCTGAACAGCAGAGCAATTTGGTTATCAATATCACTGTGATTAAGATGTCTTAAGGAGCAGAATGTCAAGAAATAACCCTCCAATTCAGCCAATCTATATTAAGCTTCTACTATATTTGTTCTGATCAGTGGGATATACAGATTTCACAACAGAAAATGGAATAAAGATACATGAAGCAGTTGGGGGAATTACGCCTGGACAGATATTTCAGAAATCATGTATAGACTTGGAATAGATTCCTTGTGAGACTTGTTCAACTCCGAACATGGCTTTGCAGCCAGTATGACCATGGGCAAAGCACTTCTAATTTCTGGGGCTTGGTTTCCTCATCTAGAAAATGAAGGGCTTGGACTAAATGATCTCTTAGATTCCTTCAAGCTCTAAATCCCAGAATCTACCAGCTGGAGCTTTTACGAAGGGGGAAGAAGGGGATGGAGCCAAAATGGTGGCTGGAAAGCAGGGACTTGAGTGAGCTCCCACCCAGGTCCCTCCAAACACCTATAAAAAATGGCTCTGAACAAATTCTAGAACTGCAGAACCCACAAAATAGCAGAGGGAAGCAGGGCTCCAGCCCAGGAGAGCCTGGATGGTCTCTGGGTAAGGTCTATTGCACGGAACTGGGAGAGGAACAGAGCAGAGTCCAGCATGGGCCGTGTGGACCAACCAGAGTGAGAGCTGGGCGGAACAGGCCCCAGCGCCCTGAGTCAGTGAGCTGTGGCAGTTACCAGACTTCTCAAGCCACAAACACCAAAGACAACAGAGAATGTTAGTGGGAAAAGCTACTGGGACAGAGTGAAAGGAGTTCGCGGTTTCGCCACCACCCCCGGGGGGGAGAGGGCAGTGGAGGTGGTGCACCTACAGAACTACAGCTGCAGTTGCTTCTGGCCCCAGGCCCACCTAGTGAGAGGAATTAAGTGGCGGATTCAAGCAGGAGTGCAGAGCCAGCTTAGATCTGAGTCTTGTCTGGGTTGGCGGTTCTTGGGGGAGGAGGAGTGCTGGTGTGGCAGAGCTTGCTGTGTAGCTCTGAAAACAATGGCATAGCCCCTCAAGCTTGGGACAAAGTACTCTATACTCTACAAGCAGTCATACCCCGACAGAAAACTCAAGAGTCAAGTAAGTTGACTGGGAACATGGCCAGGCAGCGAAAACAGACTCAGATTCAGACTCAAGACTTTGAAATCTTTCTTTGGTGACAAAGAAGAGCAAAACATATAGCCAGAAGAGTCAACAAAGTCAAAGAGCCTACATCAAAAGCCTCCAAGAAAAACATGAACTGGTCTCAGGCCATGGAAGAGCTCAAAAAGGATTTGGAAAAGCAAGTTAGAGGAGTAGAGGAAAAATTGGGAAAAGAAATGAGAGTGATGTGACGAAACCATGACAAACAAGTCAATGACTGGCTAAATGAGACCCAAAGACATACTGAAGAAAATAACACCTTAAAAAATAGACTAACTCAAATGGCAAAAGAACTCCAAAAAGCCAATGAGGAGAAGAATGCCTTGAAAGGCAGAATTAGCAAAATGGAAAAGGAGGTCCAAAAGACCACTGAAGAAAATACTACCTTAAAAATTAGATTGGAGCAAGTGGAAGCTAGTGACTTTATGAGAAATCAAGATATTATCAAACAGAACCAAAGGAATGAAAAAATGGAAGACAATGTGAAATATCTCATTGGAAAAACCACTGACCTGGAAAACAGATCCAGGAGAAATAACTTAAAAATTATTGGACTACCTGAAAGCCATAATCAAAAAAAGAACCTAGACATCATCTTTCAAGAAATTATCAAGGAAAACTTCCCTGATATTCTAGAACCAGAGGGTAAAATAGAAATTGAAAGAACCCACAGATTGCTTCCTGAAAAAGATCCCAAAAAGAAAACTCCTAGGAATATTGTAGCCAAATTCCAGAGTTCCCAGGTCAAGGAGAAAATATTGCAAGCAGTCAAAAAGAAACAAATTGAGTATTGTGGAAACACAATCAGGATAACACAAGATCTAGCAGCTTCTACATTAAGGGATCGAAGGGCTTGGAACATGATATTTTGAGGTCAATGGAACTAGGATTAAAACCAAGAATCACCTACCCAGAAAAACTGAGTGTCATGCTCCAAGGCAAAATTTATACTTTCAATAAAATAGAGGACTTTCAAGCTTTCTCAGTGAAAAGACCAGAGCTGAATAGAAAATTTGACTTTCAAACACAAAAATCAAGAGAAGCATGAAAAGGTAAACAAGAAAGAGAAATCATAAGGGACTTACTAAAGTTGAACTGTTTTGTTTACATTCCTACATGAAAAGATGATGTTTGTAATTCATGAGAATTAAGGGATGAGAGAGGAATATATTGAGAGAGAAAGAGAGAGATAGAATGGGGTAAATTATCTGACATAAAAGTGGCAAGAAAAAGCAGTTCTGTAGGAAGGGAAGAGGGGGCAGGTGAGGGGGAATGAGTGAATTTTGGTCTCATCGGATTTGGCCTGAGGAGGGAATAACATACACACTCAATTGGGTATCTTACCCCATAGGAAAGAAAGAGGAAGGAGATAAAAAAAGGGGGACAATAGAAGGGAGGGCAGATAGGGGGAGGAGGTAATCAAAAGCAAACACTTTCGAAAAGGGACAGGGTCAAGGGAGAAAATTGAATAAAAGGGGACAGGACGGGAAGAAGCAAAATATAGTTAGTCTTTCACAACATGAGTATTGTGGAAGGGTTTTACATAATGATAGGCATGTGGCCTATGTGGAATTGCTTGCCTTCCAAGGGAGGGTGGGTGGGGAGGGAAGAGGGGAGAGAATTTGTAACTCAAAGTTTTAAAAGCAGATGTTCAAAAAAAAAGTTTTTGCAACTAGGAAATAAGATATACAGGCAATGGGGCATAGAAATCTATCTTGCCCTACAAGAAAGTACAGGAAAAGAGGATGGGGGGGGAAGTGGGATGACAGAAGGGAGAGCTGACTGGGGAACGGGGCAATCAGAATATATGCCATCTTGGAGTGGGAGGGAGGGTAGAAATGGGGAGAAAATTTGTAATTCAAACTCTTGTGAAAATCAATGCTGAAAACTAAAAATATTAAATAAATAATCAGAAAAAAAGAAGGGGGAAGAGGGAAGGAAAAAGAGGGATATGAGAAGGGGAAAGTTGGATGGGAAGTTGAAAGGGGTTCTCCTTGCATTCTCCATTCTCTCAGGAGTGGGGATGGGATTAAATTGAAGCCACCAAGACAAATACACATGGATGTCATTTCAAGCTCTCCCTGGTTCAACTTTTAATGGAAGCGAACATTTGATAAAGCACTGCTTAGGATCCTTTCCCAGTCTTCACTTGTGAAGGTGGGACTGCAATATTTTGCAAAGAGGATATAAATTGTTACTACTGGAGAACACAATCAACGTGGGTATTTAAATTATTCTGGGCTACAAAAGCCTTCATGGTTCAAGAAGTATTTATTAAGCACCTGCTGTGTGCCAGGGGCTATGCTATGTGTATGGGATACAAAGACAAGACAAAATTGTCCTTGCCCTCAAGGAGCTTACATGCCAGTAGGAGAAAACAACATAGATTTATTTAGTAATTAAAACCAAAATACAGAGTAAACACAGTCATTCCCAAGGGAGAGAGCCCTAATGACTGGGAAGATCAGGAGAAGTCTCGTGTAAGACAGTTGTCTCCAAATGTTTTTGATCCTATATCCCTACAGAAAAACTTTCTGAGTATGTACCCCTAATGCAGATATATTTACTTCTTTAGGAATTCTACATATGTACTGCTCTACTAATAATTATGTTACATTATAATTATATGTATACTATACACACATACTATGTATTTACATATAATTATATATTATAAAACATACGCAAAAACAGAAATTAAGAGATAAAGATGAAATATTTAAAGCATTTTTATTTTATTGAACAATTTGCTTTCCTAAGATAGTACCAGTAATAATTTTTAGTGAGAACAATGTTATTGTATAGGCGCTATTATTTTGGGGAATTAATTATTATTAATATTATTTTGAGAATTTAGTTTAACACTTTATGATATAACAATACATCTTGATGATGGTTGTCCTTAGTTCTCGAAGAGGACCAAAATAACAACACTATGTTAGAGTCAAGTGACAGTGTGTCAGACTATGGCTGATCACACCAACATGAGCTTGGAATGCTCTACCATAGGTTGGGCACAAATAGTCCAAATTTTGGGGTGGAACATTTGGGGTGGATTCCCTAAATTTATGCATCTCGAGTTTCTTTTATGCATCTCAAAGAGGACAGCATCTTCTGTGATGAGGGCATGCCCTGCTGGGTGGTCCTGTGCCAGTTGATAATAGGAAAGCAAAAGAACAAATGATAGTACCACTCTCAACCTCTCTGCATCACAGAATTACTGCCCTTTCCTTAGGATACTTCACACATCCCATGTGACGACGTTATTGTCTGACATATGGAACAAGTCAGAATATTGGTGTCAATCCATACGTTAAATATTAGTAAAACTTAATTTCTCTTATTTAAAAACATCTTTATCAGCATTTATAACAGATTTTACAAATGTATAGAGGAATACCAACAATACCTTACTCTTTTCACAGCCTGTTAATCAGCAGCACCAGATCTGCTGCTGTAAGGAAACACAAGAAGCTAGATAGGCCCTGAATCTTACCATTGGCAAGTGGGGGGCAGGGTGGCACAGGGTGGGGACAGCAACCTTCCACCTGCTTAAGAAAGTGGGGCTATTACAACTGGAGGCTAGAACTTATCTGAAATATAGCAGATGTGCATTAGTTCACTATGCTGATACACTGATTTGGGATGTGCTTATAAATAGCTCTTCCTGGGGGATTACACCTTGTTCTGCAACTCTCCCTTTAAACTCATCCATACCTATAAGTAACAAAGAAACTAGATTTCTTCAAGCTCTTTTTTCTTTAGGAAATCATGCTGTCCAGCCAGGCATCAAAAATCCTCTTATATTTTTGGACATACTTAGTGGTTTCTCAGATTCCAAACTTCTTTCTTTAGTAACATAGCTTTGCAGGAACATTTTTCTTGTGGCCGCCTTCCTGTCTTTCTTGGATTTGGGGTCCTGAAATGTCTGAGCTGTTAGAGGGATATTTTCCTCTTTCATGAGAGCACTTATATATAGTAGTAGAGCCAAGTCTTTATGCAAACAGTCCACAGCTGGTTGTAATGGCAGCATCAGAAATCACAAATTCCCAGCTCCTGGGAATGTTCCATTTTCTTTGTATTCAAATATGGGACCTCTAGAGAGGCTACAGGCTGAAGTAATTCAGTAATCATATTTAGCTAGAGCATTGTCAGAACACTTTTTTTACCTAATCTACATAATTCCTTTATTAGGACTGTTGATCAAAATTTCTAAACAGCTATTCATGATCAAAATTCTCTGGTTGATGAAACCAATTTAAATAAGGTAGTTATGGTACATGTTAAAAAAAGAAATCTTATCATGAAGGACATCTCCTTTTTATAATAAATAAGGCAGCAGCCAACTATTACTCACTGTAGCCTTTTTAAGGTATGCAATCAAGTCTGCCCTTTCTGCCTTCTTTTATTTAATAGATATATATGTCTATATGTATATCTATCTTTCTATTTCTTTATTTGATATTATTTAGTTTTCAACATTGATTTCCAGAATATTGAGTTACAAATTTTCTCCCCATTTCTACGCTCCCCCCACCTCAAGATGACATATATTCTGATTGCCCTTTTCCCCAGTCTTCCCTCCCTTCTGTCATCCCACTCCCCGCCCCTTATCCCCTTCCCCCTTACTTTCTTGAAGGGCAAGATAGATTTCTATGCCCCATTGCCGGTATATCTTATTTCCCAGTTGCATGTAAAAAAACAACTTTTTTGAGCATTTGTTTTTAGAACTTTGAGTTCCAAATTTTCTCCCTTCTTCCATCCCCACCCACCCTCCTTGAGAAGGCAAGCAATTCAGCATAGGCCACACATGCATCATTATGCAAAACACTTCCATAATAGTCATGTTGTGAAAGACTAACTATATTTCCCTCCATCCTATCCTGTCCCCCTTTATTCAATTTTCTCCCTTGACCCTGTCCCTTTTTAAAAGTGTTTGCTTTAGATTACCTCCTCCCCCAATCTGTCCTACCTTCTATCATCCCCTCTCCCTTATCCCCTTCCCCCCTACTTTCCTATGGGGTAAGATACCCAATTGAGTGTGGTGTATGTTATTCCCTCCTTAAGTCAAGTCTGATGAGAGCAAGATTCATTCATTCCCTTTCACCTGCCCCCTCTTCCCTTCCAATAGAACTGCTTTTTCTTGTCACTTTTATGTGAGATAATTTATCCCATTCTATCTCTCCCTTTCTCCTTCTCCCAATATATTTCTCTCTCACCCCTTAATTGTATTTATTTATTTTTAGATATCATCCCTTTGTATTTAACTCACCCTGTGTCCTTTGTCTACATATATATATATATATGTATATGTATATATATACACATATATATATATATATAAAATGTGTGTGTGTGTGTAAATTTACATGTATATGTATATGTATGTGTATATTCCCTTCAACTACCCTTATACTTAGAAAGGTTTCATGAGTTACAAATCCATGCAGGAATGTAAACAAAACAGTTCAACTTTAGTAAGTCTCTTATGGTTTCTCTTTCCTGTTTGCCTTTTCATGCTTCTCTTGATTCTTGTATTTAAAAGTCAAATTTTCTATTCAGCTCTGGTCTTTTCTTTTTCAAGAATGTAAGTCCTCTATTTTATTGAAAATCCATATTTTGCCTTGGAGCATGACACTCAGTTTTGCTGGGTAGGTGATTCTTGGTCTTAATCCTAGCTCCCAAGATGGCCTGGATGGTCACTGGGAAGGGTTACTCGCACCGTGCTGGGAGCAGAGTGCTGAGGAGAGAGTGTGGAATTTCATATTCCAAGCCCTTCGATCCCTTAATGTAGAAGCTGCTAGATCTTGTGTTATCCTAATTGTGTTTCCACAATACTCAATTTGTTTCTTTTTGACTGCTTGCAATATTTTCTCCTTGACCTGGGAACTCTGGAATTTGGCTACAATATTCCTAGGAGTTTTCTTTTTGGGATCTTTTTCAGGAAGCAGTCTGTGGGTTCTTTCAATTTCTATTTTACCCTCTGGTTCTAGAATATCAGGGAAGTTTTCCTTGATAATTTCTTGAAAGATGATGTCTAGGTTCTTTTTTTGATTATGGCTTTCAGGTAGTCCAATAATTTTTAAGTTATTTCTCCTGGATCTATTTTCCAGGTCAGTGGTTTTTCCAATGAGATATTTCACATTGTCTTCCATTTTTTCATTCCTTTGGTTCTGTTTGATAATATCTTGATTTCTCATAAAGTCACTAGCTTCCACTTGCTCCAATTTAATTTTTAAGGTAGTATTTTCTTCAGTGGTCTTTTGGACCTCCTTTTCCATTTGGCTAATTCTGCCTTTCA
The DNA here is from genome assembly GCF_011100635.1 of Trichosurus vulpecula. NCBI lineage: Eukaryota > Metazoa > Chordata > Mammalia > Diprotodontia > Phalangeridae > Trichosurus > Trichosurus vulpecula. The sequence goes on from NC_050574.1 coordinate 179,439,867, forward strand.
AGGCATTCTTCTCCTCATTGGCTTTTTGGAGCTCTTTTGACATCTGGGCTTAGTCTATTCTGTAAGGTGTTATTTTCTTCAGTATGTTTTTGTGTCTCCTTTAGCAAGTTATTGACTTGTTTTTCATGGTTTTCTCACATCACTCTCATTTCTCTTCCCAATTTTTCTTCTACTTCTCTTACTTGCCTTTCCAAATCCTATTTGAGTTCTTCCATGGCCTGAGACCAATTCATATTTTTTTGGAGGCTTTTGATGTGGGCTCTTTGACTCTGTCGACTTCTTCTGGCTGTATGTTTTGCTCTTCTTTGTCACCAAAGAAAGATTCAATAGTCTGAGTCTTTCACTCCCTGGCCATGTTCTCAGCCAACTACTTGACCCTTGAGGTTTTTGTCAGGGTATGACTGGCTTCAGAATGGCGAGTGCTTTGTCCCAATCTTCAATGCATTGCTGCTTTCAGAGCTACTTCTGCATGGCAAGCTCTGCCACACCAGCGCTCCTCCTCCCCCAAGAACTGCCATTCAGGACCACGACCCAGATCCAAGCAGTGCAAAGCAAGAGAAAGCTGCCTCTGTGCCAGCAAAGTGTTCCCTGCACTCCCGCTCTGATCTGCTGTTTGATTCCTCCCACCTGGCCCTGGGGCCAGAAGCAACTGCAGCTGGAGCTCTGGAAGCAGCCACAGGAGCTTCCTGCTGCTGCAGCCGCTGCCGCTGCCGCTGCCGCTCCTGCTCCTGCTCCTGCTCCTGCTCCTGCTCCTGCTCCCGCTCCCGCTCCCCCTCCCCCCTCAGGGCTAGGGCCAAGTGAGCACTTCTCTCCCCTGTTCCAGAAGTTTTCCCACTGACCTGCTAAGTTGTCTTTGGCGTTTGTGGGTTGAGAAGTCTGGTAACTGCTTAATGATTCAGGGCCCTCTTCCACACTCTCTCCTCAGCACTCTGCTCCCAGCACTGTGTGAGTAACCCTTCCCAGTGACCATCCAGGCCGTCTTGGGCTGAAGACCTGTTATTTCATGAGTTCTGTAGCTCTAGAATTTGTTCAGAGCCAATTTTTACAGGTATTTGGAGGGATTTGGGGGAGAGCCTAAGAGAGTCCCTGTTTTCCTGCTGACATCTTGGCTCTGCCCCCCCCCCCACTTCTTAATGCCTGCAAAGATCATTTTTGTTCCAGGGATATACTTCTTAAGTTCTCCAAGTATTCCATCCATGTATTCTCTCCCCAGGTGATGCTTTTGTTTTCGTTGGCATCTGTGTAAAAGAACCTTGGAGACTGACCAGTCTTTCAGGCCAAAGGGTCCATTCAGATTAGGTCCAGTCTTGTACTTGCCTCCCTTTTCAACTGTGTGGCACTGTGCATGCTTCTAAACAAAAATCTTGCCCTTCTCAACATCACCAATTGGGAATTTGGCTCAGCCCACACACACTCCCTTGCTCACTCCCCAATGCTGGTCCAACTAGCACTTTCTCTCCCAATTGCATTTCCTGAAGGGCCCAAGCCAGTGACTCACAGTTCATGTGAAGGTCTAAGGTCCATCTGGAATATGAAACTTCAGCATCCCACTCTTTTCCATCAGAAAATGAAACTGTTTTGCTGAAGGCACCTGCATACCTTAGCAAGACAATGACATCTGCTCCCCTCCATGTTTTTCCACCTTCATTTTTTGCCTCTTTCTCAATATGTTGACATCAACCCTAGTTAGAGATACTCTTTTGGAATAATATCCCCTATCTCTTCTTCAAAGGTTTCTCCAAAGTTGTCTTATGTTAGACATTTAAAACAGCCTTAAAACTCCTCTTCACATATACTCTTTGGTACAGCAAAAGTGACCTTCTTACCACCCCTCATACATGGCAGTCCACCTCTAATCTCTAATTTTCACTGACTGTCCCCAATTCCTGGAACATACTTTCTTCTCATTCTTAGAATCCATAGTTTCTTCTAAGATCTAGCTTTCTTCATAAAGCTTTAAGTGAATCCCTCCTCCCCCAGTACTAGTCTTTCCCTCAAAATTACCTTATATTCATTTTGTCTCTATTTGTATGTACCTATACGTACATGTTGTCTCCTTCAAGAGAATGTAAGCTTCTTGTAGGCAGAGACTGCTTCAATTTTATCTTTGTATCCCTAGTGCCTGGCACATAGAAGGTGATTATTAACTAAATGCTTGCTGATTGATTGTCACCTTCCACCAATCCACTGGACCAGGTGCCCTGACCTGACCACTCCTAGTAGTAGCCCCATGTACTCCATGTTAGCCTCCATGGCTTCCCCAACCCCAGACTCCTCAGCCCCGCTGCCCCTACCCAGTCTCAAGACAGGCTTTTGTTGGTCTTGGTCCTGATCCCAGTCTGGTGCTGCCACCCCCCAGTGTCCTACTGGCATAGGTGCCTGTTGCTTCTTCCCCTAACCTTTAGAGGGAGGTGTAGGAAGGGGATAGGAACCAGTAGGCCCTTTGGTTGCCACTGCTTCCTATAAAGTAGCCTCTTCAAGAAATTGGCAGTGCTCAGAGTTAGGAAGCCCAAGGCCTTATTTTCTTTGTAGACCTTGACTGATCATCCTATGTACCCCTTGGTATATACAGGCCCCCACTCTGGATATCATTGATGTAGGGTATGGACTTGAGCTAAACCCTGGATGCAACTCAGGATGCAAAGAAGCAATGGTAAAGAGGAAAAGTATTTGGGGGTGGGAAGGGAGAGGAGACAGTCTGCAAATTCATGAAGATAGGAGATAGGATGTCACGTAAATTTTGTCTATAGGGAAATAGCAAGTAGGCTATTTTGGCTGGAATGTAGAGTGCCTAAAGGACAGCACAAAAAGGTAGGCCAAAGCCAGACTCTGTAGGGGAGTTGCTTATCTCCTCCCCACCTCTACCCCCCATCATTATTTACAAGGGATAAAAGGGACTATGTAAGAAGTTTGCACTTCACCTCTGGTTCTTATCTTCTAAACTAGTGCCTCCTTTCACCAATGGAGCATTGTGTGAGGAAGGAAAGACCTGCCCAGGAACCAGCTGAAACAGGTCACCTACAACAATGCCCACTGCACCCTCAGCTATGGGCCACCATCCTCTGCAGCTTTCTGCAGCGCCAGCCTGGGGCTGGTGTGCCCCATCGGCACCCACCTCCACTGGCAAATGACTGAGACAAGCAGATGAACAGCTCTTCTGTTGAAAGCTCAGCTCTGCAGTTACACTTACAGGGCACATTTACAAACAGTGCCACACACACCTCTGTGTAACGACAGGCTCAGACAGGCAGAGGATCATTTGTTTTACTACAATTTACCAGGCAAATTCTTGAGGCTTTCCTTGAAAGGGCTGCCTATTGTATCCTAAGAGGGTACCACCTTTCAGCCAGGGTGTGTGTGTGTGTGTGTATGTGTGTGGAAGCATCACCAATCTTACTTAAGGCTGCTTGAGCCCTTCCCTTCAAACCCCAGCCCACTTTGATTGAGTCCTCTGTGCCATTTCCCAAGATCTCAAGCGGGTGGAGAAGCTCCTCCCTGCCTGGCCCATGTTGGGCCTATCTCCCATCTCCTCTCACTGTGCTCACAGAAATGGAGGCTGGAGCTCCCTCTACTGTTTCTCCTCTTCCTCCCCATCTCTCCAAAATTTTGGGGGAAACTCAATTGACTATTCCATGTACTGTCTTTTCATGAATAACAAGGGTAAAAAGCCCTAACCAGCTGGTAACTGGAAGGCTGCTGCCCCTTTCACCCACTTGGCTATCAAGTAAGAAAATTTTCTCCAAAAGTTCTGATAAATTCGGGATCCTTCCAAACAGAGTAAACACTCAGGAGCACTGGATAAAATATTTAGACATGGAAGAAATCTAGTTCAATCTTCTCATTTTAATTCCAGAAAAGCTAAGTAACTTGCCCAAAGCTAGTTAGCAATAGAGAGAATTCAAACCCAGGTCCTTTGGCTCCAAATCCAGTAGTACTCTCTCCCATTTTGTTATGCATTAAAATAAACAATAAAAAAGCAAAAATGGACAAATTAAACCAGATTATTTAATTCCAACATCAGTTCTTCCCATCAAATTGTTCATTTGAGCAGCTGACAAACAAAATTGTCAGACTGCCAGAAGTTTTTTGCCTCATTTTCCCTTCCTTAAAACTGCATGGAGATGGCCTAACAGAGGCCTGCCCAAGCAAAGGGGTCCAGAGAGGTGAAGAAAAGTGGCCCCATTTGACTGTAAGCTCCTTGAGGGCAAGAGATGTCTTTATTTATATTTTATCCACTTAGCACAGTACCTGACACATAATAGGTGCTTAAAAAATATTTATTGACTGGCTGAGATGATCTAGAGACTGGAAATTAGCCTGGATAATCCAGAGATTAGTTTTTAGCCTAGATAATAAGGAATTTACTATTCTGAAAATAGTCAGGAAAGTGTTAATCAGCATACATTTTCCCCTCCTTCCTCTCAAAATGCTGATGTATGTATGTGTGTGCGTGTGTGTGTTGGAGGTGGGTATTCCTAGCCCTCTTACCACTCTACTTATGGTACCTGTTTTGACATTCCAGAAGCCCATGTACACTGTGATGTGTAACCAAGCTGGGCAAAGGGAAACTTGTAATCAGTTTTTAAGCTAACATTTCAGACAGCTGTAAAGTTTTAATTTTTACATTTCAGATCATGAAAGAATGTAAAAATAGAGGCTATGCCAATGCAATTCCTCTACATAACTGTCTTCATGTATATTTTCTGACTTTAAAGGATGCTGGAATATTCCACATACACAGTGAAGACATGACAAGTTTACTTTTATAGGCATAATCAAGGCTATCAATGATAAGGCCTTAAACAAGGCCAGAAAGGCCATTACCCAGCTGATTATGAGCAAAGAAATTCTTTGATTCATTGCCACATTTCCTTCATCTTTTTCTACTTCAGTTGTAAAATGAATTATTCAGTCTTAGAATGGTAGAGGATACCAGTCAGTCCTATGCTATAAAATCATAGCTTCAGATCCAGGAATAACCTTAGAGATCATCTGCCTTGCCTAGGCTCATATGTTTAGGTAGCAGCAAAGCTGGAACTCCAACTCACATTTTCTACAGATTTTGAACTGAAAGGGACCTGGGAGATCACATGATCCAAGCCCCTCATTTTACAGATAAAAAACTGAAGTCCTAGTGACTGGATCAACATCACACAGCAACAGGTCCTAGATTCCTTAATTATTAACTAATTAGTATTAATTTATCAACATTATTTAATAGAGAGGTTGTAATCTCGAGTTCCAGGGATAAAATTCAGGCCCTCTTCTCAAGGATCCCTTGGTGAGTGAAATATATACCATTTTGCTGATGAGTTCAATTCCAACCAAACAAGTACATGACATAGCTGGCCTCGAGAATACCAAGAATTGGATAAGGAACTGAGGATGTCACTTGTTTCAGCTCAAAAGATTAAACTGGCTAAAGAATCCTAGGAGAATCATTGGTGAGTACTTTGCAGACTTTCTGGCTTTTCCAAACTCTCTGGTGTGTTACTGTGGTCTGGTTAATTGACTGTTATTGTTATTATTAATAACAACAATAATAAAAACATTGCTATTACTGTTACCTCAATTTTTTACATTGCATTCTTGGAATAAAATAATGTCAGGGTATAAGTAGAAAGAAACCCCAACTAAGTTATGCAATTTTTAACATACAGAAAACACAACAATAAAAATACTGTATTAAGGCTTAAGACTACATGTCTTGCACCATGCCCTGAAAGTTGGTGGAGCGGGGCTGTGCCAAAGCAAAGTAGATAAAGAATCTACTGAAGAAGTACCTTTAAACACAATTCCCTGCTTCCACTTCCTTGTGGATGGAATTTGAGAACCTTCAGAAGGAACACCTGGAGCATGATCAATCTATTAGTCAGCAGCTTTCTGCCCCGGCTCCAGTAAAACCCTCCTCAGATGCCTCAGGGTGGTAGGGCAGTGACTCGGGCTTCTTAAAGGCTATGCCAGTCCAGGCAGGTTCTCCCACACCACAGAGGTTTTGAGGATGGGCTCAGCAAAGGACTGTACAGGGTGTCCTAAAAGTCTTAGGGAACTTTCAAGCTTATTAAAGCTTTTAACACAGCCTGTATATATGTTTTCTAAGGGTAGTCTCACAAGTTTGGGGGAGAATCATCACCGTATGGCCACAATTTGATAATTTTCTGGCCACAGCAACCATCAAATATTCCTTAATTATTAACTAATATTAATTTATTAATATTCTTTAATAGAGAGGTTGTAATCTCTATCAGTGCAGAAGTACCCACACCAGTGAAATCACAGATCCTTGAAGTACTGAACTTACACTGTCTATCTGGGTCCTCAAAGGTGATGACGTCTGGCCTTTGGGGAGCTTGCAATCTAATGTTTGTTTGTTGATTGATATGTTTTGTCTTGACATAACACTTCCCAACAAACACCCAATAAAACCCTTAACACACAAGGTACATTCCTCAAAGATATTTAAGACAGGGGTTCTTAATATTTTTTGTGTCATGTATCCCTTTGGCATTCAGGTGAAGCTTATGGACAGAACCCTTCTCAGAATAATATTTTTGAATGGACAAAATGAAATACATAGAATTATAAAGGAAAGCAATTATATTAAAATACATTGATCAAAATATTAAATAAACAAGTTCATGGATGCTCAGGTTAAGAACGCCTGATTTAAGCAAAACCTTCTAACAGTGCTTGTGAGTGAGAATATAGTGATCCTTTCCACATTATGACTTTCCCCATCATGGTTTTGATATACCGCAGCTCTACACAAGAAATTAAATGAGAATTTTTTGGAAATTTTGTGGAAGTTACAGATGACATTCGAAGGCCAAAAGATACAGAAATGGTTTAGAAATTCAGAAATGCGTAAAATATATGTATAGTATTATATAACATCAACATATTTTATCTTTTAATGCCATAATAATTCAAACTTCTCTGGTACAAAGGGAGGGCCAAAAAATTTTACAGGATCTTTCAGATCATAAGGGCACTGCACCCCTAACCCCCGTGATGTGGAAGGGATAACTGCATACTTAAAATGTAGCTGGAAAATCAACACACATGAAAATGATTAGTGATAAATGAAGGTTTCCATGGATAAAATAGGCAAGGGGAGAAAAGGGGAAATACATTCAGTCTAGAGATGAAGCAGTTACATAATGGGAAAAGTATGCTCTAAGGCAATTATAATCCTAATTACTTAAAATTTTTCACCTACATTTTCTCCTGCCTCCTCTCTCCTACCTATTTATAAATAAATTCATTCTCTTAGGATACCCACCTTTCCATCATCTCCTTCTGTACTCTCAATCATTCATCAGCTTATATACACTCTAAATAAGGTTTTTTGGTTTACAAAAGGACTTCATCCTCACATATTTTACTGTGCTGTTAATATTTTTTTAAGTTTTATTGGTACCATTTGTTTTTAGACCACAATCATTTCCCCACCCCCACCCCCGCTTAAACATCCTCCCTATCAAATCTTCCCTTGGAAAAAAAGGGGAAGGAAAGAAAACCAGCTAAGCAAAACCAATCAATACAACCACCTTAGTGGATGGTATATACTATGCTGCCCATCTGTAGTCCCCCTCGACTTTTCTGATGGGAGGGAAGTTCTCTGGAGCCAAAAGTTAGTCATTAAAGTTAATCGGTTCACCTTTTACCATAAGAATTTCATCACAACATCTTCCCCACCACCTCATCTATCTACCTATCTCAACTTTCAACTTATTCATCCTCCCCATAGTCTTTTTCTTCTATTCTCTCTCACTCTTCTCATTAGGCTGTCGTCGTTGTTGAATTTTTCAGTCATGTCCAACTCTTTGTGACCCTGTTTAGGGTTTTCTTGGCAAAGACACTGTAGCGGTTTGCCATTTCTTGCTCCAGCTCATTTTACAGATGAGGTACCTTTGGGAAACAGGGGTGACTTGTCCAGGGTCACACAGCTAGGTCACATTTGAACTCGGGAAAAGGAGTCTTCCTGACTCCAGTTCTGGCACTCCATCCACTGCGCCACCTAGCTGCCCTTCTCATTAGATTATAGCATTTTAAAGCTGGGAGCAACCTTAGATATCATATTTTGGTAGAGTAGAAAGAGCCCTGAATTGGGAATCAAAGACCCTGTGTTCAAGTCCTGACCCTAAAATTGAGTCATCGCCTCCATTTCAGTAAATCAGTCCATCTCTTTGGGTCTGTTTTATCACCTCTTAAATGAAGGGGTTGGACTAAATGGTTTATGAGGCTCCTTTCATCTCTAAATCTTATTATCTACTCCAACCTGCATATTTTATGGATTAGGACATTGAGGCCCATTGAGGTTAAATTTGCTAGAAGTTACATCCATCTGAAAGGTTGCAGAGTCAAGATTAGAACCCAAATCTCCTGACTCTCAGTTTAATACTCTTTTTGCTATATCATCTTTTTTTCATTTTTCTTTCATGTTTCATTCAGTATTTTTTCCTAATTTCTCTCTCCCATCCCTTTTCTGGCTAATTCCTGGCTTTAAAAAAATGCTTTCCTTTTTTAGTTTAGCATACATTATTCTATTTTTAAATCACAATTTTTCCAGGATTTTATGTGTGTTTTGCTGGGGCAAATGCACCTTCCATGTGGATTCTCTGCCTCTCTTAAACTATAATCCATGAAGAAGCCTCACCTAATAAGAAGCTGAGGACTCCCAACCAGTCTCCAATTACACACCAAGAAGGAAGTATGTTCAAGAGGGCCCATACGTAGAAAATTCGTCCAGGATTTATCTGATGCCTTCCATGCACGAGGGTGCTGGGAAGTATGAAGTTAAAATTGAAACTCTCTGCCCCCAAGAAGCTTATATTCTACTCAGGAAAAATCACACTTAGAAGCTGATGAAATAATTAACAAAGAAGTAGAATGGGCATCTCATAATCACAGAGACACATTCTGGGTGCCTGAATTGGAACATCTGACTGGCGAGACATCATTGCAAAGAGGATGGCATAGGTGCAGAATTCAAAGCACCTACGGTGAAAGCCAGGCATCAGGCAAATATGGCCTTTCCCATGGGAAACTTTAAGTAGGTCCTGGATATACTTCCTTCCTTTACAATATGTTCACTTAACCTGCATCTTTCATACTCAGCAATATGAAGCTGGCCCTAGAGCAAAACCTTCATCAACTCTATCCCACCCACCACTGCCTTCCAGGTACAAGGTGAGGCAGACAACTTTGGTTAAAAAAAAAAAGAAAAAAAAAGAAAATACAAAAGGCTGCTGTGCACTGTCATATTATTACTCAGGCACTTGTGGTTAGACCCATTTGACTACTCTGTCTGCTGCTAATGCCTACAAGCCTTTGTAGGGAGGAACACAAATATTCATACAGAGCAGCACAGAAGCATTTTGTTAACAAGAGAGTTGATTTGTATACCATGTCTTAACTAATGCAACAGGATAAGGAATGGCTCTCAAAACAACTACTCTGGGAAAGCATTCCAAGAACACTTTGAGGGATGACAGCAAAGGAGAGTGACTATGACCTGAAGGGACATGAAAACTGAGGGACAGTAGAGCCCAAGGCCATTGGGTGACAAGTGTGGTGCTAATGTGGTAAGCCCTCTCTGGTAACCAGACTGCCAAAGGAGGGGCAAACCAGCCCAGGTTTCAAACAGAGTGGGTCAAAGCCTCTGAGATGATAAAAGAAGGGGAGAACAGGAAGGGGAAGAATTCTGAACAGATGATGTTTATTAAATTAGGCTGCCTGGTAATGTCCCAGAAGCAACCTCATGGGACAACATGATGGGGCTTTTCTCTCCAATAAATCATACATGCACTAACGTTCTCCTCTGCTGCATCATCACAGGGTGGAGATGACCTCAAGTTAGCAAAGGCTTTGGGAGCAGAGAGCAAGTTGTGGCCGGTCTCACACAAAGCAGGAAAGGCTTTGAGCATAAGCCCAGCCACAGATTGCACGTCTGCTGTCTGGGGACAAGCCTAGCTAAGTTTGGAGAGGTTCATTCATCCTCCAGCTTGGCTAAAGAGTGATGATGCAATTCACAGTAAGAGGCAGCACAGAGCAGAGGATGGTGGGCCAGCTCTGGAGTCAGGAAGTCCTGGGGTCAGGAAAGCCCAACTGACTCGGACGTTGGATGTGTTACCTCAGCACCTCAAACTACTCTCTAAGACTGCAAGTTACAGAGGAGTTGCCAGATCTTCACTGAGAGGAGTTTTCATGACTAGAGGGGCCACACCAATGAAATCACATATCCACTCACACTCCTGGCTAAGAATTATCAAATGGTAGGAAAAAATCATAGACCTTAGAGGTGGCAAGGATCTTAGTGATCATCTAGTTCTAGTCCCTCTCCAAACAAACAAACCCAACCACAATAATAAGGCCTAGAAGATCTAAGATCTTTGTCGTGTTGTTGTTGTTGTTGTTGTGTTTGTCCTTTGTTCTCAAAGAGGACCATGACATCAGGGAAATGATGACATGACTTGCAGTTGACTTTGATCTGAGTGAGGTAGGGCTGTTCAAGGTCACCAGCCTCACTTTCTTTGTAAGTACAAGAAGTCCTCACACTCAGGGAGTCCCAGAGCTCTGAAGTCCTGGAATATAGAAGTTAAGTCTTTTACACTAAAATCCAGTGACTTCAGAATTTCTCTCATCAGATGTTTTAGTACCATAAATACAAAAACTTTAAAAGATAATGAAAAAAAGTAAATGTCTATTTTTTTCCTTTTTTTCTTTCTTTTTTTTGAGATTGAGTCTCCTTCTCTAGCCTGGGCTGCAACCTCACTACTTGTAGACACGGAAGCTTTGATTGCCCCTCCTTCGGAGCCACCGCACACCCAGAGAGAGGAAGGGGAAAGGTGGTGAGGTGGGGAGGTGGTTCAACATACTGGCGTTAGACTTACTGTGAAGACCCAAATGGCAATAGCCTATTGCATCTCAAGACTCCTGAGCTCAAGTAATCCACCAGTCTCAGCGTCCCAGCAGCAGGGGATTACAGACATATACTATGACCACTCTGATTTTTTAAATGTATATCTTTATGTGAAGGAATGTATAATTCTCTGCCCCGCAGTAACAGTATAATTGTACTTCAATTAATGAATTTTTTAAGGAAAAATACTTCACAAACCATACCTGTACACTGCTAAGACTACATACATGCCGGTTCTGACAAAAATCCCCCTGGGCACAGTTACCCTGAGTTGCACCCAAGTTGCTTGTAAATAGGACCAATCCTATGCCACGTTTTTCTGCTTATTCCTCAGCCTTCCCTTTTTATGCCCCTTCCCTACCTCAGACACCCCATACTTATTGCTCTCTTCACTAATATTCCCTTCGAAAACAGGAAAGAGGCTGATGTCATTGTTTACATTTATGACTGACATATTACTAGACTTCAGTAGGAGTAAGGTTCAATGCATTAACTCAGTGAGTATTTGTTCTTTCAGCCATGCATCTAACTGCGGAATATCTGTAATGGGAATCATTCATGTAAACATATGGCAAGATCTTTCAGGGCATTTCAGGCTTGAAAATTGCAGAGGGTCCTTACTCATCTGTGGAAAAAGAACTAGAGTTTGGTCTAGCCACTGTTTTTCTGACTAGAGTAGAGGAGCCAGTGTCCCCTGCCCTTTCAGGGCCCCACCTCCACTCGCCCCATCCTTCCAGATCAAAGCTGGTAGTCAGGAGACCCAAGTTTTAGTCTTAATAAAGCACTGTGACCTCAGGCAAATCACTTAAATTCTATGCTCTTCAGTTTTCATAGCAGTAATGGAAATAACAGTACTCAAGACCATTTATCACCGAGTTGCTTTAAAGAAGAACTTTGTAAATTTTAATAGTCTCCTTTCCTCCCCTCACACAAAAAGGTAAATAAAGATGATCAGTCAATCCCAAGCATACACTCAGCACTGAGGATACATGTACAAAGAATGAAACAAAATCTACCCCAAAGAACAAGATCAAGGTCATGACTTTCCTTGATCCTAAGAACTACATATAAAACTATACAGAGCACAAGTATAAAGCTAATAAAAACAAATATATACTGAGTAGTTTAAAATATAAGGTAGTTTTGGAGGGAGGGCTCAAGCAGTTAGGGAATGTGAAAGATAGTGCTTGAGCTGAGTCTTAAAGAAGGAGAGGAATTCTACGAGAGAGTGCTTTCCAGTCATGGAGGACAGCCAATGTGAAGACACAGAGATGGAAGGATGGTTGTGTAGGAACAGGAAGAAGACCAGTTTGGCTGGATTGCACACTGCAATGTTTAATAATGTTTAACAAGGCTAGAAAGCTAGGTTGGGGCCAGCTTGTGTATGGCTTTAAAAGCTACACAGAGAAGTTTATATTTGACCCTAGAGGCAACAGGAAGCAACTAGAGTTGATTGAATTGGGGAGTCATGTGGTCAGATAGCTGCTTGATAAAAACTACTTTGGCAGCGGTGTGTGGGATGGATTGGAGGTGGGGAGACACTTCAAAGACTTGAGGAAAGGAGACCAATTAGGAGGCTGTTGAAATAATTTAGTCAAGAGGTGATCAGGACCTGAACTAAGGTGTTAGCTATGTGAGTGCAGAGAGGAGTTAGATGTGAGAGATGCTGGGAAGATTGGACAACTGACTGGATGTGCGGGGTGAGGAGAATAAAGAGGCGAGGAGAATACAGAGGTTATGAACCTGGGAGACTTGAAGGATAGCAGTGCTTTCTACCAAAATAGGAAAGTGTGAAAAAGAAGAGGGTTTGGGGAAATAATAATGAATTCATTTTGATGGCTATTAGGAACACGGGCATTTACTTTGCTTCAAGTTCTGTGCCAATATAAAAAGGCTGCTATATATATTTAAGTGAACATGGAGCCTTTCTTTTTGTCACTGACCTCTTTGGGGTGTAAGCCTAGTAGTGGAATCATTGGGTCAAAGAGTATAGTCTATATTTTTTTAAAAGTAGTCTAAGCATTCATATGTTAGATTCTTGATGCTACCCTACAAATAAAAGTTACTTCAACTATGCTGAGAACAGTTTATTGTGTACTCAGTGACCAGGATTGAATCACACATTATTCTGATAGATCCAGCCCTTCTATAAGCTTTGGACCTTCGAAATATGTAGTTATTACACAGAATGAGGCTCAATAATCACTGGTAACAGTGACTAAATTCTTACTAAAATAATTCTTGTGCTAGACACTCTGACTTCTGACACAGTGGGCCAGGTTCATTCTTGGTCACCTTTCTCTAATATCAGTATTAATGGTTCATGACCCCAAGCAGTGTCTGGGAACATAAGAATCTGGCTCTTTTTCAAGGCCCTCAGCAATAGTGAAATACTTAGACTAACATAAAATGGATTTATTTAAACACAATAGTGAACACAAATAGAACATGTAACATAGTTCTTAGTTTTGCCCTTAGCAAAACTCCTAGAGAGCTCTATTTCTTTATCCAGGAGTGCAGTCAAGTCCCTACAAATTCATGGCACTACACCTACATGGCACTACACTTCTCAGCGAAGTCCTAGCCACAAAAGTATAATCGCAGTCCCTTTCACTGCTTTACAAGTACATGTTCAAGCTTATCTGATGCAAATATTGGTACAGCATCTCCACTCACCCTCTGGCAGAGCTGTACGGCTCAGCTCTCTGAGTCTCTCTGTCACTCCTGTACTCTGTGAGCACAGCACTCACAGGCTGCGCCAGGTTACTATTCCTCTCCCTCATGACACCACCCCACCAGCTTCTAAACCTGCTCTCTGAGTTAGGCAATACAAGTATTCTTATCCTTATTTATAGGTGAGGAAACTGAGAAAGAGAAAAGTTAAGTAATTTGTTCAAGGTCAAACTATAAGTATTGCTGGGATTCAAACCCTGGTCTTCCCAATTCCAAACCCAGCACTCTGTCGGCCCCAAACTCTCACATCTTCAATTGCCTTTCAGACATTTTTTCATCTTAAACCCTCACCTCCCTGACCTTCTCTATTACTGCAGAGGGAGTGTATGGGATGTTCAAGAAGGACTGTGATATGAGAGCTTGCTGAGCCCTTATGAGGGCTCCTTATCTACCTTTGGTGTCCCCCTGATTCCTCCGACTCTCACCTATGGCTCCAAGAAGCTGCAGCATGGGCAGCAGCCACACTGCGGTGAACTGTCTCAGCGAACAGGCTAAACCAGGGTTGAGAGTAACCAACATGCCTCAATCCCTTGGTGAGTTACGGGGACGCCTACTCCAAGCACATGAAGACTTCCCCTGGCAGAATGGGAAGATGAGAACCATTTGTTCCAACGGCCACAAACACGGCCAAAGAAAGCACTACGGAGCACTTGGAGCTTGGTCAGACATTGAAGACGAGGTCATCCACTGCATCCCAGACCATCACCAGCAGTCTTGACTTTCACCCAGCCACTGGACTTTAATGACTCAGAAAAAGAGAGTGAGACCGATGAATAAAACAACAGCAGTAGCAGCAGCAGCAGCAGCTGCCGTAAAGGGTATGAACACCATTTTCCCAGTCCCTCAGGCTCACAGCTTAAGAGTCATTCTAGATTCCCCACTCTCTCTCACCCACCCTTATCCAACCTATGGCACCTTTGCAACATCTCTCACATATGCCCCCTTCTCTCCTCTGACACTGCTATCACTCTAGTGCAGGCCTTCATCACCTCATATCTAAATTATTACAATGGTCTACTGGTAGGCTGGCCTGCCTCAAGCTTCTCTCTACTACAATCCATTCTCCATTCAACTACTAAAGTGATTTTCCAGAAGCACAGGTGCCATATTTGACCTTCCTACTCAATAAATTCTAGTGGCTTCCTATTGCCTTCAGGATCAAATACAAAATGCTCTATTTGGCATAAAGAACCCTTTACAACCTAGCCCCCTCCTACTTTTCTAGTCTTCTTACACATTACTTCCCAATGTATATTTTTTGATACAGTGACACTGGCCTCCTGGCTGTTCCATGAGCAAGATACTTCCTTCTCAGCTCTGGGCATTTTCTCTTGCTGTCCCCCATCCCTGGAACACTCTCTCTCCTCTGCTTTGATTAATGACCTCCTTGGCTTCCTTTAGTCCCAATTAAAATCTCATCTTTCACTGGAAGCCTTCCCTAACCCCTCTTAATTCCAGTGCCTTCCTCCCATTAATTATTTCCTATTTATTCTGTCTGTAGGTGGCTTTGTATGTGTTTGTTTTCATGCTGTCTCCCTCATTCAATTGTAAGCTCATTAAGGGCAGGGACTGTCTTTTGCCTCTTTTTGTATCCCTAGAACTTAGCATAGTGCCTGGCACATTATTGTTGTTCAGTTGTATCTGACTCTGTGACCCTGTGGACTTGTCCATGGGGTTTTCTTGGCAAAGATACTGGAGTGATTTGCCATTTCCTTCTCTGGTGTATCCTCATTTTATAGATGAGGAACTGAGGCAAATAGTGATTAAGTAACTTGCCCAGCTAGTAAGTATCTGAGGCTGTATTTGAACTCAGATCTTCCTGACTCCAGGTCATCCACGGCACCACACACCTGCCCCATGTCCTTAAGCCTGTCACATAGTATGCACTTAATGTTTATTGATTGATTAATGTTACCTTTAAAGTATATCATTAGAAAAATGCATGACTGGAAAAGTTGGTGGGCCAGTCATGCAGTGAGAGAAGAATATCTGACAAACACTCCATGTGCTCCTCTGGTATTCACAATGTCATGAAGTCTAGGACACTGAATGGATTGCATGCGGGGGATAAGAGTTACATATGACTAAGAAGGCATCAAACAGACTGCATTATGCATTGCATTACTGAAGGGAATAATCACTTTGATAAGATCATTATCTATCAACATATCCATTGAAGTATTGAAGAAACGTGTATATCTTAAGACAAATGCTAGAGACACACACTGAACTGGCCCCAGAATGAGAAGAAGAGGCCAGGCTGAATCACATATAGGCAATAATTGTACAGCACTTATGCTAAACGAGAAACACAGAATCTTAGAGTTAAAAGGAACTTCTAATAAAGAGCCCTCTAATCTGACCCATGACCTAACAAGAATCCCTTCTGCAACATAGCCAAAAAGGGGTCACCTGGCATTTTCCTGAAAACCTCCAGTGAAAAGGAACCCACAATTTCCCAACATAGTACATTTTATGTTTGGACAGCTCTAATTGCTGGAAGTTTTTCCCTGACAATAAGCCTAAATTGGTTTCTTTGTGATTTCTATACACTGTTCCACATCTAGAATAACCAAGAAACTAAAAAGGTAAACAGAGAAATAGAGGGAAATCACACCACAGTACAATATGCTATGAGAAAAGTCCTTTTAAAATTTAAAAATGCACATTTTTATATTCAACATATATGGACAAGGAGATTATACATGAAGCTATGATTTTCTTTAACATACCACATGCTTTTAAAATATACATACATACATGGGTGTATATATATGTACATTTATATAAGAAAATCAACATATTATTTTCAAAACTGTCATGCATTTCTGTGCTTCTTTCTGTTTTCCTCTGTACTTTTTGTGTCATCATTATTACCCTCCCTATTCTTTCTCAATAATTAAAAAAAATCCCAAACCTTGTAAAAGATAAATATAGTCAAGCAAAAAAAATCCACATCATAGCAATGACCAAAAAAAGTATGTTTCTCTTCACATAAGTTTTCTTCAAGAAGTAGATAACATGTCCCGGCCTAAGTCCTCTGGAGGCATTGCTGGTAATTGCTTTGAACAGAGTTCTTGAGCTTTTCGAAGTTGTTTTTGTTAACAACATAATAGTCAACAAATAAACTTTCTCCTGATTTTGTTCACTTTACTCTGCATCAGTTCATACTTTCCAGGATTCTCTAAAATTGTCTCTCATTATTTCTTATATTTATTATATTTATATACCACAATTTGTTCAGCCATTCCCCACAAATTGAAGGACAGTGCCATAGTTTCCAATTTTTTTCTTTTAATCTCTCGTTTAGGATCAGGAAGTTTGTTTTGCTTGTGGTTGTTCTACATCCTGGGCCATCTCAGGTTGTCCTAATCTATATCTGGCCACTGGACCCAGATGGCTCTGGAGAAGAAAGTGAGACTGGTGACTTTGCTCAGCCCTCTCTCACTTAAATCCAATTCAATTGCAAGTCATGTCATCATCTTCCTGATGTCATGGTCTTCTTTGAGAACATAATACAAATCACACAAAACAACCCCCTGGTGTTATCCTTCCAGTAAACTCTTTTCCCCTCATCATCCACATTCCTGTCCATTTTCCTTTCAATTTGGTATGTTTTTATACTAAACTCTGTGTATGTGTATAATCTATATATGTTTAACCCTCTTTTGTATATTTCAGTTGAGAATGAGGCCCACCTGATGTCTGCTCCCCCAACCTTTTCCTTCATGTTTGAATACTCTTCTTCTCAAGCACCCAAATTGAGAAAAATAAATTCCATCTCCTTCTTCTTCCTTTGTATATTGTTATAGGCATTTCATCCTTACTTTTCTTTCTTCTCTTAAAAACCTTAGAACTGAAACAATCCCCCCCCACAAGTTTTTCTTGTTTTTATTTAACTTATTCAGTACCCTTTGAAGACATTAATATATACATTTCTTCAATACTTCAATGGATATGTTGATAGATAATGATCTTATCAAAGTGGTTATTCCCTTCAGTAATGCAATGCATAATATTTATTAAAACCTATTCCAATTATTCAAACAAATTTACATTTCTAAGTTTTCTTGACTCTTTTGTCTGTATTTCAAAGTCCCAAGTCGGCCCTGGTCTTTTCATAAGGAACTTCCCATATATATGCCACTTTTCTATCTATATGAGATTCGCCTATACACAAATTAAGGGCATCTTTCATGACATGGAAAGAAGCAAATGAGGTTCAGTAATGGACAACATCTTTATCTTTTCAGAATTAACTGAAAATTGTAGGGAATATAAGATTCCCATTGTGCTCATTGCCTAAAGAAAGTAATTTTTTCTACTAAAGGCTAGGTTTCATCTCCTGTAGGATTACATTCAGCTTTGAGAGGTAAATTATTCTTCGTTGTAATCTTATATCTTTTAACTTTGAGATACTGTATTCCAAGATCTTCTTTCATCTATAGTAAAGGCTGCAGTTTTTGTGTGATACTAATTATAGTTCCTTGATACCTGAACTGCTCCTTTCTGGCTGGTTGCAATATTTTTCCTTTGACGTGAAAGCTCTGGATTTTGGTTACAGTAGTCATGAGACTTTTCCTGATGGGTTTCTTTCAGGAGGTGACTGATGGAGTCTTCATTCTTTGGTTCTAGTAGATCTAGGATATTTTCATTTATGATGTCTTGAAATACAGTGCTCAGGCTTTTTATTTTTAATTATGGTTTTTGGGAAGTCTTGTGGTTTCTTATTTCTCCTGGACCTTTTTTCACGATTAGTTGTTTTGTTACCTTTACATTTTATTTTTTTTTCAATCTTTTGATTTTCTTCTAATATTTCTTGATATCTCATGGAGTCATTGATTTCTGTTTGGTCTACTCTAATTTTCAGGGAGTCTGTCACTTGGGAAAGATTTATCATTTTCTGTTCTAAGCTATTTATTCTCCTTCAAATTCTTTCCTCAAGAGTTTTAGTTTCGTTTATTATCTATTGCTTCACTTCTTCTATGTATATGTAGTTCTTTGGAAAATCAATTTTTCCCCTTTTAGTCTCTGCTTACAGTTGTTAGGGTGTTACTCCCCACTTCTATGTTAGATTTGGGGGAATCTTTGTATCTATTATAATTCCTTAGAATGGTCTGTGTCTTCTTTGGTTTGCTCATTTCTTTAGCGTTAGTTCCTGTGCTGGGACTTTGTTCCAGGACTAGTCTTTATCCTTTTTGTTTTTTTTGGCTTTTGGGATAGGATGATTTGGCTTTGCTTGGTCTCTAGCCACAACACATGGATTCTCCTACTTACCACTCCACTTGCCAAGCTCCCCTTAAAATTCTGAAGTTCAGAGAACTAGAGAAATACATCTTCAGGGGTCTCTATGGTATCTCAGGATAAAGTACTAAAAACCTCAGAGTCTAGGTGTGTGCTCTCCTACTTCAATGAAATCCACACTGTGCGTTGGGTTTCTCAGGAGAAACCTCCACTTATGTTGCCTTACAATATAAAGCCTTGCAGGCTACCCATACCCATGGCTCTGGCTAATCTCTTGTGCCATGGGAGACTACCATCTTGTGTGCCTGAATGAGGCCCGTTTTCCTATTACTTGTGGGCTTTCAAGTTTTTGCACAGTTTTGGGGTAGAAGTTGTCAATAAAGTTTCTTGAACGTTATTCACTCTGGTGCTATTTTTAAGGGTTAGTTTTGTGGGGTGGGGTGGGGTGTGAGAAAGGGACTATCTCCATTCAGATATACATCTTGGCTAGAAGAGGAGGCACTTCCCACTAGAGGACCAAGAATATGTGGCCAGGAATTGCCTATGTCTCTTCTGCTATAATGAATCCTGGGGACTGGCAGAAAAGACTCAACAAAACACAAATGGCAATATTCCCAGAGAAGAAATGAGGCACAGGGTAGGTTTGAGAAGGAATACACAAAACCAACCCATGATTACTATGAGTCTTGGTCATAGGTTTTTTAAGGCTTTTACATTCATACTTTTCAAGAAAAATTAACTAATCTACATCTATACTTGTCTGGGGGGGGATTAAGGATTGTGTTTGTTTCTTTAATATAATTTTTAAGCAGGTCTTCTTAACCTGGAGATCTATGAACTTGCTTTTTAAATATTTTGATAACTATACTTCAATATGAATGGTTTCGTTCATAATCCTACATATTTTATTTTAAAATATTCTGAGAAGATATCCATAGGCTTCACCAGACTGCCCAAGGGGTCCCTGACACAAACAAAAAAATGAAGAACCTTTGCTTTAACAGCCTGCATGACTCTTCCTGTCATGTGACTGGATACTGGCAATGCTCTCATTGTCTCTCTTCTTCTGCTTTAGCATTTTCCTGTTGGATGCATTCCAGGTGAGTTACAGCCTGAGGTGGGGTCCAAGTTATTTCAAACATTTACCTACTGACAGAAAACCTCTGAGATAACTTCACCTTCCTACTACCTGTAAAAGACTGCCCTGGACATGCTTTCTCATGCCTTATCTCTTCCAGCTTTAAATGCCTCAAGCTACAAAGTCACTACAGAGTCACCTGCATAAAGTTATTCCCCTAATTTGCTTTGCATGACTTAAACAAATGTTCTCTCTTCCCCCTTATTCCTAAAGCTTCATTTTGGTCCTATGTTTCTTCTTGATAATAGATTTCTAAACCATTGGCAGGTAATATGCTTATTTTGTCATTGAGAAGCTAATAAATGTCTGGGTTTACATACTGATAGAAAGACAGGTCAAGGTACTAAGCACTTTGACATGCACATAGTTTATTATTTAAAAACAGAAGAAAGAAGCATCCTCTTTTGCCACAAGTAAAAATTAACCAAAATGTTACACAGAATGGAAAAGCTGATCTGAAAATTCCTACCAAAACATCTGGTACTGAGTCTCAACTGGATACTTTGTATAGTAGACAGAAGCACTGTGGAGCTCAATAAAAGAAGCAAGAGTTACCATCAGTGACCTACAAATGAGGAAATCGTGGGAGGGAGGGGGGAGAAAGAATAAATGAGGTGGGAGGAAAGTGAGTTGAGTGACTAATAGTAGCAACTCACACTTGTATAGAGTCTTCATTTTGAGGAACTTCCCAGGCCAGCCCCATGATCACTCCTTCACTCTTTTCTCCTCCTAACTCTCTGGTCTTCTCCATTCCTCAACAGCCATCTTAGCCTGCGAGATGCCTCCATCCCTGCAGTCTTTTCACCTTGGAAGATCCCTCCACCCTTGCAGCCTAGCTGTCTGATTTTTAGAGGAAGTGCCAGGCCAGATCCATGCTCACTCCTACACTCCCCTCCCTGCCCTACTCTTCACCCTCCCAACTTCTCCATCCCTCCACATGGGTACCTTCCCCATCCCACTGACCAGGTTTTCAGCCCCCAATTATGTTTTGCATTCCCCAACTAGAATGTAAGTTCCTTGAGGTTAGGGATCATTTCTTTTTGCTTATATTTGTATTCCCAATGTTGAGCACACTCTAAACTCTTAATAAATACTTGTGTACTCATTGACTTAGGAGTAACCTAAATTGAGGGTGTGATTTCAAAATATTTGCATTTCAGTCTAGTCTTTAGTCCAGGTGCAGCTTTGGTAGTACATCCAGACTTCCCATCTCCCTTTTCCTTGATCCAATCTTATCTAATATTTGAATTCTAGCATTTTATATCAACCTCTTTTGACATGATTTCTATCCAACTACCTCTGATTAATAATATTTGATTCTCCCTAAGCTATATTAATATGGTTAACATTAGAATGTGAGATATGGAATTCGAAAGAAAGGAAGCATCAGATATCATGGGCTTAGTCCATTTCAAAAATTGCTATTAATTGATCCTATGTGTGCTACCCAGTTATCTATTCTTCCATAACAAATTCTGGATAGCTGGACTCTGAGAAAACATCTTTTTTCTTAAAGCATGTTGTCAGCATCAAGGAGCTTGGCCTTTCCCTAAGTGTTGATAAGTAAATATTTTCTGACAGCAGAGAGAAGAAAAATTTCTCTATATTTCTTAGGACTCCAGCTCAATCTAGTCTTTAGCCTAGGCAACTGTTTCCATATATGGTAGTCCACTTAGGCTGCCAGGTATGACACTTTGCAATGAATCATAAAAAGCATATAGAGAAAGATATCATAGGAGACACTGTGACGGGGCCATAAACACTTGTGTGCTGTGCATAGTAGGTAGGAGAGAGTTTCATGACTGAAGATTCAGTTTTATACCATTTCTTAACCCACCAGCATCTCTTTGTAACACCTCTCCAACCTAAGAAAGATTGGCTACCTCCAACTTTAGCTATAACCTAAGTAACTTAGCATTGTACTGGTAGCTTTTATATAAGTAACAGAAAGTGACTCACACCTCTCTCTCTCTCTCTCTCTCTCTCTCTCTCTCTCTCGTGCTTACACATGTGCGCACGTGCGCGCATGCACACACACACACACACAAACACAAACACACTCTTTTTTCCATTAAAATATAACTGACATATAAGGAAGCTTATTTTCTACTGCAGACAACCATGGTTTATCTTTAAAGATCAGTCTTTGTTCATACATGCCCAATGACTAAGAGGAAAATCTGCCCATCTGCATTCTTTCTTAGGAAATCTAGTGGTTAGACAATGATATATAATGTTATTATATAGAATGATTAGTCTAATGGAGGGGGGAGACATCATCTGAAGGTGGAGCTTTCTACTTAGAAGCGTGATTCCCAAATCTTCATGGTGTTGTAGCACCCTATTATTACAAATTCTACTCCTGCCTTGCCAGCAACCCCATATAACATCATATAACATTTTTAAAATGAAAATGAATTTAAATTATTTAATTTCTGGTCAATTTTAACAAAACTTTTGGATACCTTATATATTGTCTCCTCAATGCCTTCACAATTCTATCCCCTCCAGCACAGATCTCCTTTATACACACAAGTTCAATCCATCTTTTGTTTTCATTTTTGTTTTCTTTAGTGTTATTTCAACCTCTGTTATAGAAAGTGTATAACACTTATTGATTGAAGTACATCAGGCTCCAAGTATAGTGGTTCTACTGTCCTTGACAGAAAAAGTAGTTTAGTAAAATGATTTTGATAAATCTTTTCCATTTTTCTTCTGTTTGTAGTCAGTTCTTCCATTTTCATCCTTGGATTAATTTAGAATGATTTTGCTTAATTGAACATCTTGCCAGCCTTTCTTTTACACTGGTTCTACCCTCCCCTGCTTCTCTTTGTTTTATGAGACAATATTTTTATTAGTGTCTGTCATCTTTCTTCCTAAGATTTTATAAATATATATTTTTACCCAGTGTTGCTTTTGGCTGCCATCTCTCTCCATTTCACAATGAAATCCAACATTTGCTGACCAAGACATTCTCTTGGGCTACTTTGGTGTCCTTATTGTAGCAGTTAATTTTTATTGGTTAAACTTCTGGAAACAATATAGTTGGGGTCAACTGCATTTGGTTATCCATTTCCCATTTTTTATTTTCAATTACTTCTTTAAATAATTCAGGGTTGTTCCAATTACTGTATGCACCACACTTTTAAAAAACTAATTCTGACTTTAGCTCTAACAAGTCAATAATCTGACAGGTACAACTCTTCCATCAATAAGAAGTCTTTTCCTATCTGGAAAATACAATCTATTTCATTCTTTACGGTATAATTTGGTACTCATCAAGTCTAGAGCCTATTAGTTCTTTTTTCCAACAAAGTGTCTGTGATTAAGAGGCATTAAGTTCCTGTGCATTTTACAAATCTTTGGCCTCTCTCTCTTCCCATCTTTTGGAACCTATACCCTCTCAATTTAACTTTTCTTATCTTTATATTCAAGTCACTAAATATCAGAGTACATATTGATTTGATTTGAAGGTCTTATTGAGTTCTTTGTAGACTTCTTCTAATACTTTATGTCCTTATGTCTTGCTTGGGGAAAGATATCAAGGAGGTGGAAAAAGTCTTGGCCTTTATCAATAACTTCCAATATATATGCCAACTCTTCTATCTATACAAAACCTTTATGAGATTCACCTATACAGAAATTCCATGATATGGAAAGAAGCAAGTGAGGTTCCGCAATGGACAACATCTTTATCTTTTCAGAATTAACTGAAAATTGTAGGGAATATAAGATTCCCACTGTGCTCATTGCCTAATGATTCCCAAAAAAGCATATGATCTTGTAGAACAAAATACTGCCCTATAGAAATTTTTATAACAAGCTGTCTCCCAGGAAGACATCAAAATTTAATGACAGAAATAACCCAGTCCAACAACCTTTTGATAATAAACATCAGGTGATGTATAAAACTGGGAGCTGCACCCTGGTCAAAGGCATTTGCCATTATGATGAAACAGATCAAGCCCATAGTCCAGGATGAAGAGGGACCTTCTGTGGATTAAGTGATTTTCCATATGCTTCTGTTTTCAGGATGGCTTAGTGATGAGTGCATCAGCACCAGAACATTGCTGTGCCTCCTGAGAAATCTACAGTCACTCTAAGGAATTTGGTTATTCAGTCATACAGGAAAGACCAAATATATGAAGACTTTCTACTGCCCAGGTTTTCACATGCACTTGCATGGACACTCTTTAGAGCTTCTCAAATAGTATGTCCCACTGGGATAGACAATACAGATGGACAAGTTGGGCTTTGAGTGGGACAAGAGAAGGAGAGTGGGCTGTATTGCTTTTGGGAAACTGCAAAGCTAAGCTAATTACTAAAGCAAAACTAATTACTAAGCCCAAAGTTCCCATGAAACCATAGTCCCATCTTTTAAATACTAATAATGCCACCAGTGTTGCTAAATGGTACCAAAATATGCAATACAACTGCCTCTGAAAAACTAAAAATGAGTGTCACATAGAGAACAATAGAAAGATGCAAAATGAGTATGAACAGGTATAACCAAGGAGAAACTTCAAAGAAGAACAGAAATAAATGATGTCATCAAGAAATTCTATGAGATGGGCTGGTCACATGGCAAGAATAAGGAATGACAAATGAACAGCCAGTGCTTTGTCTATACCCTGGCAACATCAGGAGAAAATCAGGAAGGCCTCTAGCAAATTGGATTGGCATTGCCCCCTCACCCTCAAATTATTGGGAGGATATGAATTAGAGTGGGCAGGTAGGGAAAAGTTGTAAACTGAAACACTGGGAGGAAATCATAAATTAATGAAATCACAGATCCATTTGAGTATTTAATGAAAACAGGATTGGGAAACTGATTTATATTTGTTACATGTGATAATACTTTCCCTCAAAGCAAACTATATGGCCTATAGAGACATGCAGACACAGAGAAAGGTAGACATAATATAGAGACACAGAGGTAGGCAAGAATATATACACAGATATAAGGTATTAGATTAAATTACCTCTAAGTTCCCTTCTTATTCTGAATCTGTGAACAAGACATGGAAAAGAAACATGTAGGGGGAATTTGAACCTTAACAAGACCACCTCATCTTACCAGATGGTCATATAGGCATTTTAGCTCGTCTCAAGTTTCTACTGACTGAGCTAAACCCTCAATTGCCTGTGGATGGCAAAATGTTCAATTCACGCACCATTATTTCCACACATTTTTCTTCTCATTTGATAAAGATCTATGAATGAGCTCACTATCAAAGTCTTCTATCTGTTCTATTTTGCTCTTTTGTTTTGTTTGTGATGACTAACAGGGTATGCATTTTGAGAAAGGGGAACAGTTTTATCTATGCAAAAGATGAACCTTATTCCCAACACAGAGATGACGTCTAATATTCAAGAATCTGAGTCAAATGGGTCATAGTCTTCCCAAATCAAGGGATCAAGAATTTTTTGGTTTCTGAAGTTAAAGGGCCAAAGACTTATTATGGGCTTCAGTTTTGACATCACCTCATTTCACAAAGACTGGAAACATTGGAGGAAAGCAATGTCTCTCAATTTCTCCATCACTGACGCATAGAGATGGGTAGAAAATGTGTTGACAACTTTAATTTGCTTTCTTATGATTCATTTAAACTATCACCACCTACTTACTATAACTCCACTGTCAGAGAATTCTCCTACAAATACAAACCCAATTTTTTTTAATGGTAAATGACTTGTCATCATACTATTTCCTTTGATGTGCTAATGCCTTAAGAATCTCTGCTCCGAATTTCTTGGCATAAGGCCCCAGTAGGCAGGACTATCTTACCCAGCAATCGAGCCCAGCTTGGGAAAATGGATGTCCAGTTAAAGGAGTAAGTAACACTAGTTACCCACAGAATTCCTGGTCTTGTTGGCATGTGGCATGGCTAAAATATCATAGAAATGATAAACACCTGTATTCTGAACCCAATCTAGAATCAGAGAAAATGGTTTGGCTCTTTGGAGAAACATGACAGTATGAATGAATATTCATGATCTCATACCTAGTACCTTTTCACTTTCCTGGCCTAAAAATGATCAAATCTGAACTCTCTACTCCCCTTTGCATCTGAGAGAGCATAAGTTACATGTCCAGGGAGCAGAAAATTCATTTCTTCCCAGAATTTCTCCTTTGTGCCTAGCACCAAGTAGAAAATTGATGCCCAGTTGTGGCAGTCACTAAGGGCTTGTATCTTTGGCAATTTCATAAAACAACGTAAAAAAGCTGTGTGAAAGTTATACTTTTGCTGACCCTACCTGAGTCAGAGTATGTAAAAACATAAATTTATTTTGTAAATTATCTTTAATGCTGCAAGTGAGGAATCACTTTTCACTTTGTAAATGAAATTTGCAAAACCCCTGATTCATACCAGCAGATCTTTAATTAAACAGGGGTAGTCTGAAGGAAATGTTATCCATATACTTTCCACAGATTTTACAGAAAACCATCGACATGTTACACTTAAAAGATTCATTTGAGATAAAGAGCATTGAACACCCTCAAGCACCAATAAATGTGAGTGGTTCTGTCTGAAATTATTTTAACTGAGGGACCAAAGACCTGCAATGGTCACTCTTGAGAAGATCTCACTTTCAAATGTTGTAAAACACCAAAGAAAAAGTGCTTAGCCTAGCAACCAGCATTCTCAGTGCTAATCACCTCTACGGAACATAGAATTGTAAATAATCTCAAATGATGAGCTGGAAATTTGTCATCCACCCAGCCCTATTATGGACTGTGGTGCCTAAGCACGTACTTGGGGTTTCCTCACAGAGAACTTCAGAGTTTTTCAAGTGGCCATCTGATAACCACAGTGATGTATTCTGTTAAACCATGTTGTTAACAACAATTTGAAATGGATAAGGACCACAAATAGGCAAACAATATGCATTTCGCTTCAAAAGATTCATACAGAATACCCACTTTTCTCAAACCAACTCCTCTGGTACTACTTCCTACATGAGACCTACCTTGATGCCCTCAGTTACTAATGCAGGGGTTCTCAACCTGGGATGCAAAGATTCCCAGAGAGTCTGTGAGTAGTTTTCAGGGGGTCCATGACCTTGGAGGGGAAAAAATTACATCTTTATTTTCATGAACCTCTAACCTAAATCCAGTATTTCCTTTCATTACAAATGGAGGCAACAAACCACAGTAGCATTAGCAATACCTGTGACTTTGTCACCAATAGAAATAACAGATATTTTCAGAGAACAGTATGACTGTTGCAAATGTCTTGAACTATCACGCTTATCATTACTTTGAAATGACTATATTTATGAGACCACCTATAGACTGCACATACTCATAGTCTGTCTACAGACTATATATTTTTTAAATAGTTTCCTTTACAATCTTATGCATTTTATTTTATGCATTTAAAGACATTATTCTGAGAAGAGGAATATAGGCTTCAGGCTACGAAAGGGGTTTGTGGCACACAAAAAAGTTAAGAACCCCTGTAATAGTACCACACCCCTCTATGACTTTGCATATATTTTGAATTTGCCTACCTACATATAAATTGTTTTTCTGACCAAACAGAAGATTCTTGAAGGCAAGGCCTTTTTTGTCCCTGTAATAGCAGCATCTAGCACAATGTTTGGCATATAGTAGACACTTACTAATTGCCCAAGAGCTGAGTCTTAAAGGGTTCATGGGGTTCTAAGAGGCCAAGGAGAGAAGGAAGAATCTTCTATGTATAGGGGACAACCTGTGCAAAGGCAAAGATGAAACATCATGTTCAATGAACAGGCCATTGTCCAGTTATTATCTACTCTTTGCTTTCTGTGACATCAACAATGGGAGAAAGGAATCAAATCCCTCCTCCCTTATTTTCCCCCCTAGCTAAACATTTGCTGTCCCTAGCTAATCAACCAGGGTGCTTTTTGGCAAAGTCCACATGGTACAAAAAGTTCACATTTTTCCACAAGGTCTCACTTCCCTAAGACTCACTTTCCTTATTTGCAATATCAGGGGCAGCTGGACTAGCTGAGTTTGGTTGGAATGAAGAGGAAGAATGTGTAACCAGCCTGATAAGATAAGGTGGAGACAGCCTGCAAAGGTCTTTAATGACAGAAGCGTTTGGGTTTTATTTTAAAGGCAATTGGAAAGCACTAAAATTTCTTGAGAGGGGTAGTGACATAGTCAGATCTATACTGGAATAATTCCTTCCTCATTTCTGCCTATTAAAATATTTCTCTGCAGAGATCAGGTGTTGTTTCCTCTATGAAGCATTTTCAGATGCTCCCAAGTAAAAGTGCTCTCCACCCTCAATTCTTCCTAGAACATACTGGTGAGACCTTCCCCCACCCCCTACCCAATGCCTTTGCTTGTATCATAGCCTACTTTGTATCATACTTATTTGTATATATGTCGAATCCCTCAATTATACTGTAACCTCCCTGTGGTTTGTATCCCCTAGAACAGTGCACCTTCCACATAGTGGATACTTAATAAACATTTGTTGAATTGTCTTGAACCTGTGAAACATGACTCACCAAACAAAGGTGAGCAAGGTGAGCCAACTACAAAAGCACCTCCAAGGCAGAGGCAGACCTACCAATTATATGTTATCACTGCTACAACCACTCCTGTCTTATTCCCGACCAGGCCTTCACACTGAAATGTCAGAAAAAAAAGAACCAATGGTCCAGTCTGGCTTGAAACATCCAAAAAGAAACAAGGGTTATACCACAGTGTCAAAGAAGAAATGTAAAAGGATTACCTATCAGATCATGTACCTTTCCCAAGGCAATCTGGTATCTTTTACTTCTGTACACATAAGAATGCATGCATGCGTTCAAAAAAAATTGCAGAATGTCTTTATATTCAAGAAACTGTGTTTAGTGCTTTAGGAGTTATAAAGAATTTTATTACATGGTTCCTGCCCTGCTGGAGCTTACAGTCTAGTAAGAGAGATAAGATGTATAAACTAAAACACAAGCTGAAATGTGAATATGTAGTAAGAGCTATAAAGAGCTACAAGGGTTCAGACAAAAACGAGATCATTTCCACCTGGGTAGATGAGAAGGACACGTGGGTTATAAGTATAGGAAGGAAATGAATTAAAGGAATTAAAGCACAGTGAGGAATTGAATGAGAGAAGATTGGGATGGAAGAGTATTCCAAGCAGCAGAAAAGGCACGAGGGAAGTCTACTTAGTAAAGCCTTCAGATTCAACATATCCAAAAGGAAATTCCTCAGTTTCCCCTTAAAACATGCTTTTCCTCTAACTTACTTGCTTCTGTTTGATGGCACCAACATCATGAGGTTAGTGATGTCATCAACAACCTCACAGTTAACCAGACTTGAGTCATCTTTATCTTTTCTCTTTGCTTCATCCTACACATCCTATCAGCTCAGTTCAATTCAATAAATCAGTTACTATGTGTTAGGCACTGCGCCAAGTGTTATCAGTTGTCAGCTCCCTTAAACTCTACCTTGGCAAAATCTGGGCAGGCTGACGCAGAAAGAGGCAGTCAGGAGAAAAGCGGATGAAGGGACCTGTAGAGGTGGTTGCCCTTTGACAGAAAATCCCAGAGCCTGGACCAGTCCATCCTACAAGTCCCTAAAAGCTAATATAATCTAAAGAAGGGATCACTTAGTCCATCCACTCCCTTTACTACATGGATAAGGACAATGAAGCTCAGATACACGAGATGACTTGTGAAGCTCACGCCCAAAGCCAATAAGGACTTAACCTGCAAAGGGCAACAGTAAGAGATCAAGCTGGCAAAGTGGGCCAGAGCCAAGTTGCAGAGAGTTTTAAATGTCAGGTTAAGGAATCTGGATGTTATTTTTTAGGAAATTATTGATATGATCAGAGTTATGCTTCAAGAAAACCAATATAGCATTCACTTCTAGGACAAAACATTTGTAGGCCCTAGAGAAAGTTGGAAAATTACACCACTATGTGTCTATAACCAATGGAGAACCAGAGCCTTGACTGTCATATTGTAGTGTGGGAGAAAGTGTTAGATCTACACAGTGCCTGGAACATTGTAGGCAATAAATGTATTTTGAACTGAATAAAATACAGAGTCAGCACATCTGGGATCAAAACTTGGCTTTATTCCTTACTCCTTACTCCTCTTGAGTAACTTTTGGGAAAGTGCCTGGGTCTTAGTTTCCTCATCTGTAAAATGGACTATATGATATGCATCTAGGTTCCCTCCCAGCTCTGAATATAAGCTTGTTCATGAAACAGAGAAAACATATTAAAAACAAATACCTGCTTGCCAAGGAGAGCGGGATTTTCTGGCATTAAAATTATATGTAAGATTAAAAAAGTGATATACTGCAATTTCTATCTCACATCATAGGGGGATGGCTACTTTGCATCCTTTAAATGCAGCTTTATCAATAACATACAAACTCCCCTATTTGGCCTTCAAAGTCTTTCATGATCTGTCTCCAATCTACCTTTTCTGATTGATTTGCACATTACTCTTCCTTACACACTCTACATCCCATCCAAACTGTCCTACTCACTGTTCCTCATATATAATATTATCTATCTCTCACCTTCACAGCTCTGCACAGTCTCTCCCTCAGGCCTAGAAAGCTCCCTTTCCTCATTTCTACCTTTCAGATCTCCAGCTTCCTTTAAGGTCCAGCTCAACACCCTTATGAGGTTTCCTGATTCTCTCAGCTTGTTACTGCCTTCTTTGAACACAATTCCTTGTCTTTAGTTTGCATATATTTTTACTGACTTGTCTGTGTACATGTTATTTCCCCCAGTCTAAAGCAAGCTCCCTGAGGGCATACGTGGCTTCATTTTTCTCTTTATAGCCCCAATACCTTACACAGTGCTTAGTACAAAGTAAGCACTTAGTAAATGCTTGCTGTAGGAATAAGTAGTAGAAATATGAAGGACAGATTAGAATGGAGGGCAACTAGAAGTAAAAAGATAAATTAATCAATTTATCTATCAACAAACATTGAGGAATCTATTGAAATAGACTAGGCAAAAGGGAATGAGGGCCTACCTAGCTACCTACCATTAGGGTAATGCCGTGGAGAATGCTAAGAGCACAAACTCAAGGGGTATAATGTAAGATCATGCAATCACAGATCTAAAGACAAAAGGAACTTCAGAGGACATCTAATCCAACCCCTTCATTTTACAGATGAAGAAACTGAGGCCCAGGAAAATTGGATCTTAGAGAGTGACTGGATACAAGTGGGAAGATGCAGGGAGAAATAAGAGACATCTCCCAAGGTGTTGTGGTTAGGAGGATGGTGTCATTGACAGAGATAAGGAAATGAGGAGGAGGAAGAAGAGGAAAGAGTTGCTGGGAAGGAAATGATGAGTTTCACTGGGGATACACTAGATTTGAGGTGTTAACAGGACATCCAGGAAACTGAAATGTTGATCTGGAACTCAAGAGGGAGAATGAGGTTCAAAATAAAGATCTGAGTCATCTTCACAGGGAAGGGGAAGGGAAGAGAAGAAAGGGGAGGGAACATGCATTTATTAAGTGACTATTATGTGAACAGCACTAAGCATTTTAGAAATTATTGAAGCCTTGGGCATAGGGAAGAAGGAAGTATAGAATGAGACAATGAGAGGAGGTTGAGAATAGTATCCTACAACAATAAGGGAATAGGAGGAGGAAGAAAAGGCAGAAAAGGAAACAGAAAAGTAGTGATCAGAAGAGTGAAATATGATACTTTCCTTTTTACTTTGAATGTTGAGAGGAAAGAAAATAACACAGTGTGTTCTGTTGCTGCACATATTAACCTTCTCCAAAAAAGGGAGGTTGATTTTCTTAGTTATTTAAGCCACAATAATGCCATAATTTTTTTGTATGCTGTAACTTTATTTTGTTAATTAAATTATTTAATTCTAGATGAGGAATAAAGTTAATTAAATTATTTAATTCTAGATGAGGATAAACATTCTAAATATCTGTGGGGTTTTTTTCTCAGTGAGAACTTTTTGGTTTTGGTTTTGAATGCTCCAGAGAACACTGACATAGGATAGTGAACTATGGTTTGGTAGTGTCAGAAACAACCAGAATGCCTAAAAGTGGACTACTGGCCCAGAAAAGGAAAGCCCAGAATTCTAGATAGTCATTGCTTTACTCTATATGACACAGTTACCAGATTGAAATGGTGTTGACAAAGGGTAGGGACAAGTAACTGGAGGATCTTCATGGTAAGCAATTAGCTGACTTGTAAAAATAATAATAATAATAATAATAATAACTTAACCCCCCAGAAACAAGAATTAGAACATCACATACATTCTTTGTCTACATCTACTTCTACTCACTGGCTCCTGGCTCAAATATGGAATAAAGAGCTCAGAAACAAAGCAACACACTGTTGTTGAACCCTAAGATAATCTAAGTTTATGAGACAGTTGACAATGCTAGTACAACAGCAATTCTCCCAAATAATATGATATATTATGTTCCTATATGTTATCCCAGTTTGCCATGTTCCTAGGGCTCTAGATTAATAGATTGTCATTGTCTTACTTTATACAGGGGGGTAGCTGAATCAGGATAGCATGGTGAGTCTGCAATATTACCTAAAAAGAACTCATCTCCACATACCCTCGGTTCAGGAATTTTTCCACAAGGCTAACAGGAGCTGTCTTTAAAATTAGCTACTTTGCTCATGTTTAAGTAAGTCCACCATATTATGTCCCAAGTGGGATACACACACACACACATATGGGAAGAGAGGAAGAGGAGGGAGAGAGGGAAGGAAAGAGGGGAAGGGAAAGGGAGAAGGAGAAGAGGAAGCCTGTGGGTTTGCTTATTCTTCTAAGCTCAAGTATGACAGCCATACTATGGCAGAGTTACTATAGTTGTGACCCAGGGCACTGAAATTTAGAAGGGTTCTAACAGAACTTTCAGTCCTTCAAAAGCATAAGACCAACTGTAATTAAAACAACTTAGTAAGGTTTTTTTTTGTTCCAGACCTGTGATTTCACCAATACAGGAAGCTCTCTAGTGAGGAAACTCTGTTAATACAGATCCACATTGGCTCTGAAACTTACAGTCTTAAGTTGATTTATCCAGGATCATACAGATAGTTTGTGTTAATAGCCCTCATCTTCCTGACTCTAAGGCTGGTTTTATATACACTATGCACAATGCCTCTCTAACAATCAGTTTAAACAGGAAGCTCCCAGATGCCAACTTCCTCCTCCTATAGTAGCAACAGAAGTGGGTGCCTCCCCAGCATCCCACCCCCTGTTAGTGCCAGCCATGTGTGGCCTCAAGATGTTGCAGGGTCTTTGATAACCTCTCCAAAAGAACAGAGAGTGTGTTTATATAGTTTGGATCAGTTTCGAAAGCTGCTAGTTACAGCTCTGTCAGGAATGACTTGTTATCATGGCCAAGTTCATGTTTCTTTGATATTCATAACGGAAAAATATTAAAAACAATCTGAGAAGAATGTTCACTAACATGGGAGGTAAACACAGCATATATTAACAACTTTAAGATGCCAAATCTTCATTCAGCTTTTTTTTCTGAAGGACTAAAAATAAATGAGTTTCTTTTTCAGGAAATGAGTTAGTTCCAGATGCAATATAAGTTATCTATATCTCCTGAAAGGTTACAATGCTCTGCGGCCAGGACTTTTGCGGTGGGAAAATCTAGTGTCACAAACAGATAATTACAAGAGAGTGGTATGAAAGAGTAAGAGTAAAAACCTGTCATTATACCCTAATATCAAATAACAACTTACTTTGGAGAGAAATTCCTGAAACATAAGTAGCTTTCTATCTTCAATTTTATTTTCATTACCTTTTGACTGAACCCAAGAAAAAAGATAGCTGACAGCCTTGTGAAAGAAGCTGGAAATGATAGTGAGCTTGACAAATAATAGGTCTATTTCTGACTTTCCAATCATCCAAATTTTCTCCCCTTAGCTCCAAGCAAGTGCATTATATGGACACAACTGCTCTCAGTGCTCAAATATTTCCTGTTCTTGATTTTTCTGGTCACTGTTTCAAGCTTATAATTTCCCACGTCATGGTATCGCCTCATGACCATCCCCAGCCCATTGCTTGTTATCTGGCAAACTAGGTAGATGTGTGACATTTTCACAGAAAGCCACCTATTTCTGTTATATTTGGTCAAACCCTTTAAAAAGTTTAGGAAAAGCAGACATACATCAACAAGCCTCCAGGCTTCACTGATGATGGCATACTGGAGTCGGTTGAGAATAAACCCGTCAATCTCCTTCTTTATTTTGACAGGTGATTGCCCAATCTTCTTCATTAGAGCATATGTTCTCTCCATTGTTGAAGCATCTGTCTCTGGATGTGGCACCAGTTCAACCAATGGGACGTAATATGGTGGATTCACCTTGACATAACGAAAAAAAAGAAACAGGAAGAGTCAGAAAAAGTGCTATGGAAACAGAATACAGCTTTCTTGCTATTGTTTTTAAAGCACAAAAAGAAAAATTCTGTAATCCTCAATAACAACATGAATTCAATAACAGCAGGAATTCCTCCTACTCAGAAAGTAATGGCTTCTTTAGTATTAGCAGCCAATGGCAAACTATCTAAGAAACAAATTAATTAATAAAGAATGAAATGTCTTTAGAAGTTACAATATCCCAAGGACAGAATTTAATGCCTTGACAACTAACCTAATAGTTTTCATTTTTATAAAACTCAAGTTACAAAGTACTTTCGTGTTATCTTTTAGGAGTCTGGTAAGTAATGCCATGAAGTACATAGTCCAGATGTTATTAGCCTCGTTTAAAAGATAAGGAAACTGAGGCTTGGAGGATTCATTTTAACTAGACCCAAAATCATTCTACTGATAAGTGGAAGAACCAGAGCTTCTGATTACAAATCCATTGACCACAAATTCCACTAGACCATGCCATGGTGGAGATAACATGGGCTTCTGAATATGAATTTAGGAGGAACAATCTAATTCTATGGGCAGTTTTTTGATTCTAGAGTTGTGCTTCCCCAATTCCTTTCACTGGTGGGCCCTTTTGATATCTTGGCCAAACTTAGTAGGTTTGCTTCTGATTTTTAGTGTATGTTTCCTTCCATTCCCACTTCTTTTGTTTCATAATAATTCCAGATTCCTGCTATTCTGGTCTTTCTCCTCCCACTAAAAACTTACCAATAAATATCTTCTGCTTATATTACTACTATACCTTAGCGCTATCTCATTTTAATTTCTCTACCTAATCCCTCTACCTTCATTTTCTTACCCTTTAACATCATGTTCTACCCCTAAATATTTGCACACAAACTACAAGTGAACTCCACTTATGTCATAAAAGGGGGTGGGGGAGAGAAGAGAATAAACATTTACATAGCATATATCATGTGCCAGACATTGTGCTATGTGCTTTACAAATATTATCTCATTTAATCCTCACAACAACCCTGGGAGATAGGCACTATTACTATCACCCCCATTTTACTGATGAAGCAACTGAAGCAAACAGAGGCTAAGTGACTTGCCCAGGATCATACAGCTAGTAAATGTCCGAGGCTACGTTTGAATTCAGGTCTTCTTGACTCCAAGGCCAACTCTCTAAGTACTGTAAGACCTTGCTGCCCCACAAAAGAGACCCATTAGAGACCTCTCTATCCTAGAGCTTTGACCAAGAAGAAAATACTACTCAGTAGTCATGTGGCCTCTGAAATACAGAGAAGGCCCAAAATGGAAAGGGGGCTTTGTGGTAGAAAACACTCACAATTTTTCTCCCTCTCTCTCTTCTTTCCTTATTTCTGTCACCTCTTCCCCACATCTCTTCCAGAATTTTTCTGTGATAGCTCTTCAGAACTTAAGATTTTGAGGTTCTACTTAGAAAAACTGCTCTAAATAATCCTCACAGAATTATGCAGCTTCAAAATGAAATTTTTTCATAGAACTGGACCTAAACATTGTGATAGTAGGAAGTTAATAATAATTCATATTTTTTAATGCTTTCCAGTTTATAAAATATTCTCCTCACAACCACCCTGTGAGGTAGGCACAACAGGTATTAATTGTCTCCATTTTCCCATGAGGAACCTGAAGCTCAGAGGGGCTTATCCAAGGCCACATAGTCATAGCCAAGACTTGAGAGGATCACAGCAGCTATAGCTGGAACAGACCTTAGAGTTTATGGTCTGGCCCCTTCATTTTATGGATAAGGAAACTGAGGATCAACAAGGCCGGATGTTCTACTCAATATCACAAAAGCTACTAAATAGCTGATCTGGCCTTTGTAGGTAGATCCCCTGATTTCAAATCTAGTGTTCTTCTGACTTTCATACCAGTACTCTTTCCACAAAACTGTAAATTTATCACTTTTTTAATATCATCTCATTCCCAAATACATCCTCCCTCCCTCACTCTGAACACCCCCATCCCCAAACAAGCTATCATTTTTAGCAAAGAATAAAAAATAAAGAGAAAAAATGTGGTTTGGCGAAAATTAACCACCATATAATCAGAGTCTAACAGTACATGTGATGTTTCACATTCACTGTCCCCTACCCTACAAATAAATGGAGTGAGGTACATTTCCTTACATCTTCTCCTGAGTCAAGCTTGGTTACTATGATCCTTTTCTTTTCTTTTTTTCCCCATTATATCCAGCTTTTTAATGAAAAACTCTAAAGAGGGAGAAGTAAGAGGCAGTAAAAGCCAACAAGGCCACTTTCCAGAAAAGTCGCTTCTCATATGCATGGAGTCCATGGACCACCTTCCACCTGTGCAGACGATGTCCTCTTCTCAAATTTCAGCTCCTCTGACTCACAGCTCTGACTTAAGTTACCAATGGCACCAATATCTTGGCAGTAGTGCTGGATGGCAGCAATGAAGTAGGGAACAAATCTGTGGAGAGTCCTCTGTCCTGCATGGCCCCAGACACCACGTGAGTCATTTGATTTTGTCTGCTTCACTGAAACAGGAGTTCTGGCTGCCAAAGTTCTTATCCATTGCATCAAGGGAGCCCATTTTCTGGTATTTCTTTAGTGAGATCCCAGCAGAGAAGTATTAGCCTGGGGCTTCTGTGATAGCCTCCAACAGAAAGTTCATCATCACTATGCAAGCTCCAAGGGTAAAGGCTTTGGCTATGTGACCCACATTTTGGAAGCCACCATCAGCAATGATGGGAACACTGGAGCACTGTACATATTCTGAGACCTTGCATACAGCTGTTGCCTGGGGTCACCCACATGCCAGTGCTTCCTGCGTAATGAAGATGGACCTGCTGCCCATACTAACCTGCAGGGCTTTCACACTAGCATCAATGAGGTTTTTTGCCTGTACAGCTGTCACCACATTGTCATAGACAATGTGGAGATTGTTGTATTTCTCTTTGATGTAACTGATCATGCTAATCTGGAAAGTGGAGTTTCTTTGGGAATAGTCCAGTATGACCACATCAACACCAACCTGGGTCACCAAGTCAAGCTGATATTTGTCATCCTCATGGGTGTCATTCTCATAAAAGCAGCTTCTTGGTGTCCTTGGTTGCCAGGGGCAGTCCTGATTCTTCTTCAGGTTCGTGTGAGCAATGACGGCTACTAGCCAGTCATCCTCATTCATAACAGGTAGCTTCCCTCTCTTGCTCTGCTGCAGGACTTCACTGGCTTCGTTTAGTGTGACTCTTGAAGGAACTACCACTAGATCTTCCTACCTGGTCATGATCTTGCCCAGGAAATGGTCATATTCCTCTTGCTTGAGAAAATCAATGTCTTGGGAGAAGAAGATGCCCATTAGATGACTGCCTATCTTGCTACTGTCTGTGATTAGGATTCCATAGAAGCCATGCCTTGCCTTGGCCTCAAATATATCTCTGACTCGATCTTTGGAGCTCAGGACCACAGGTCAGTGATGAAGCCCTACTGATATTTCTTCACTTTGCACACTTCATTGATCTAGAATTCTGAACTGCAATTGTGACAGATAAAGCCAATACCTCCTGCGAGCACCATGGCAATGGTCATCCCAGCCTCAGTGACTAAGTCTACTGGGGAGGAAGTAAGTGGGGTCTTCAGGGTTATCTTTTTTGGTTAAGTGCTGAAGTTAGATCTACTTGATCTGATGTGAAGTCTATGTAGCCCAGGAGGAGGAGGAAGTCACTGGACATGAACCTGTCCCTAAAGCTGAAGAGTCGCTCTGCCATGAGCCCATCCTCTGGAATGTAACAAGTGCTGCCATGGATGAGATAATCTGCCATGGTGGGGACAGGGCAGAGAGGAAGGGAGAGGAGGTAGGCTGGGCTGGTGGGACAGCCAGGTAGAGCCATGGAATTTCCATTAATCGTCTAATAAGAAACACCCAATTTAAAAATGTTTGCAAAAAATGGCTCACCTCCTAGAGCTTTTATAATGCATTTAGTCCTCCTTCTAGTTCAAGCTATTTACCAAAAAAAGTGAAATTCCATTCTATATTTTTTTTAAAAATACACAAACTGAGTAATCTTTAATGTCTAGCACAATGACTGACACAGAAGATGTGGGGGAGGGGTGGACCTGTGACTTCATTGGGACATAGTAGGGTCTTAACAAACGCTTCATTGATTAACTGGTAGATCAATGAGCAAGAAATCAATCACTTAGTTAATCAACAAACATTTGTTAAGTGCCTATTATATGCCAGGCATTGCGCTAAGTGCTGAGGATACAAAAAAAGGCAAAAGATAGCCCATGCTCTCAAGGAGCTTATGGTCTAATGGGGAGACAACGGACAAACAAACATGTGCAGACAAGCTATATAGGGGGCAAATAGGAAATAATTAAGAAAGGGAAGGCACTAGACTTAAGAGGTTGGAAAAGGTTTCCTGTTGAAGACAGGATTTTAATCGGTACTTAAAGAATGCCAGTAGGCACACATGAGGAAGGAAAGTATTTCAGGCAAGGGGAAAAGCAAGAGGAAACACCTGGAGCTTAGAAATAGTGTTTTGTTCCTAAAATAGGAAGGAGGCCAGTGTCACTGGATCAAAGAGTATGTGGTATAGAGTAAGGTAAAGAAGACTGGAAAGGTAGGAAAGTACCCATGATCACAAATCTACTAACAAAAGCAAGATTTGAATGTGCAATGGATAGAGCACACACTGAGAGTCAGGAAGACTCATCTTCCTGAGTTCACATTTGGCCTCAGACACTTACTAGCAGCTGTGTGACCCTGGGCAAGTCACTTAAGCCTGTTTGCCTCAGTTTCCTCAACTGTAAAATGAGCCGGAGAAGGAAATGCCAAGAAAACTCTAAAAGGAGCCATAAAGAGTTGGACACAACTGAACAATGATTGCACAACAACAATTTCTGTAATGCTTTCACATCTAGGGCCATACTACCTCTCTGACATGTCTATCGTGTTTATAGTAGGAGTTAGTATACAGTGAAAACGCTCCAAAATGATGAACCTAGGCTTCTGTCTTATAACTGGGAATCCCTGGGAAGACAAAAATCTAGAGACTATCCAATTAGAGAACAAAGAAGGAGTGCAAACTTAAAGGGCTCTTTCCTCAAAGTCTGAAATCAGTTGTATGGAACTTGGAATATTTTCAGAAACAATATTATGAATGGTGGTTAGCTCCTCCAGGTAGCCCCTCATAGTCAACTTAATTTATTATGTATGGTCCATAGTAAACAGTAGTATCAAACCTGATCACCATAAATTGGGGGGGGGTGGTCTTGGATGGGGCAATAGACCCATTTCTTCCTCTTTACCTCCTTGCTCCTTTCACCCTGGCTACCTTCAGTCCTGTCATTACAAAGTCAGTCCTGGACTAGCACTGTGAGAAGTGGGGACCTGAGGTATCTGAATGTATGTTTGAGGGGATAAAGGTGGCATGGGAAGTTAGTCCAAAGTAAGGGCAGAGCTGATAGCTACAAAGTGAAAGGGAAAACAGAAAGGAAAAAAAAATTCTAAGCAAGTAGCACTGGGAAGGAAGAGAAATTTCTAGGTTCATCGGACCAAGGCAGCTGTCCCTAAGAGATCGTTCTCCTGTAAAGGACTTTTGGTAAATAAGGGAAATGGCAAGAATTGCTTGTGTATGATTATCCTAAAAAAATCTCCAAAGATCTACTTTGAGAAATATTGACTTAAAAGTAGAGGATTACAGAGACGAGTTTAAAACTCAAGTTCAGAAACAGAACACTATAAAACAGCCACTATCAGAGAAGCTTGAAAGTTATTCAGTCAAGTGATCATTTATAAAGCACCAGGCACTGTGCTAAGCACTAAGGATATAAAAAAGGCAAAAGACAGTTCCTACCTTCAAGGAGGTCACAGTCTAATAGGGAAAAGAGCATGCAAACCACTATATACAAGCAAGATTGAGGGTAGTCTCAGAAGGAATGCCTTAAAATTAAGGAGGATCAGGAAAGGCTTCATGCAGAAAGTGGGACTTTATCTGATATTCTAAGGAAGCCACTGAAGCCAGGAGGTGGAGCTGAGGAAAGAGAGAATTCCAGACATGGGAGACAACCAGTGAAAATGCTTAGGATCCAGAGTAATGAAGGCTGACTCAGAAGAGATGGTAAGACAATGTCACACTGAAGAGATAAAAATAGACAACAAATACTATATAACATATGCAAAAGTTACCACAAGTATTCAATGTGCTGTTCAAAATGTTATAAACTTTACAGTGGTGCTTATGAAGTAATTTCCTAGGTTATAAACCTAAAGTATCTAGAATATAAACTGGAAGCGGCAAAATTATTGAATACCTTGACAAAATTTTAGAACCTATTATTAGGCAGATGGTTTCTGAGTACTCAGATGGTTCACGTAGAAAGGCCACACACACAAAAAAATTAGTGGACTGAAAGCTTAGTGTGAGTCAAGAATATGATGCCATGATGGCCATAATAGATGATGAGATTGTAAGCCATTCACAAATAGAAACATGGTAACCAGAATAAAGGAAAGCCACACTATACTCTGCTCTGGTCAGAGTACTTGCAGGTGAAAAAGTGATCTAATTTTCAACCACAAGGAGCCATAGCCAAATGAAACCCTGACAAAATCACCAACAAATTATCTTCTACATTTACAAGTTGTACAGGATGATGACCCACAAGGTGAGAGGACTGAAGAACATTCATATGAGGATTAGTTGAAGGTGGTTAGCTTACAGGGAAGATGACTCGGGTATACATGAAACTGTCTTTATGTATCTGAAAGTCTATCAAGTAGAACAGAGGTTTAGATTTCCTTGATTTGGTTCCAAAAAGCAAAATTAGGAGTAATGAATTAAAATTATTAAAAAGTCAGATTAAGTCTGGATGGATGGGGAAAAGTTCCTAACAATTACACCTGTCTAAAAGGGGAATGGGCTACCTTGGGAAATCAGTCAGTGCGGACAAGCATTTTTGAATTTATTTTTTATTTTGGGTTTTTTTTTTGGCAAGGCAGTTGGGGTTAAGCGACTTGCCCAAGGTCACACAGCTAGTACATGTGTCAAGTGTGAGGCTGGTTTTGAACTCAGGTCCTCCTGACTCCAGGGCCTGGGCTCTACTCACTGCGCCACCTAGCTGCCCCTATTTTTTATTTAACAAGCATTTTTTTCCTCACCCCCACTGAATAAGAAAAAAGAAAAAGAAAAGCAAACTCCTTGTTAGAAATATGCAAGACAATCAAAACAAATTTCCCCACTGGCTGGGTCTGCACCTTGAGTCCATCACCTCTCTACAAAGAGGAGGATAGTGCACTTCAGCACTGTGGTTAGTCATTGTATTAATCAGAGTTCTTAAGTCATTTCAAACTTGTTTATTTTCACACGGTCAACAAAAATTTCTTTAGTACTTAATACGTGCCAGTCGTTGAATCATTTCAATTGTGTCCAATTCTCCATGCAAACCCCTGGTTTGCCATTTCCTTCTCCAGCTCATTTTACAGATGAGGAACTGAGGCAAAGAGGGTTAAGTGACTTGCCCAGGGTCACATGGCTAGTAAATGTCTGAGGCCACATCTGAACTCAGGTCCTCCTGACTCCAGGCCTAGTGCTCTATCCACTGTGCCATCCAGCGGCCTCATACCACATTCCAGACACCTTGCTAATTGCTGGGGATATAAAGAAAGTCAAAAACATTGTCCCTGCTCTAAAGGAACTTATATGCTAATGAGGGAGAAAACATACAAATAATTAAGTAGATACAAGGTATCTACAGAATAGATAGAGGATTAATTTGAGAGTAGAAGGAACTAGGAGCTGAGGGAACACAGAAAGGACACCTTTCTGGAGAGATAAGTGCTTCAAGTTGACTCTTGAAGGAAGCCAGGGAAACTAAAAAATAAGGTGAAGGGGCAGAGCACTCCATGCATGGAGGGTCAATCACCAGTACAAAAGGCACAAGGATGGTAGGGAGAGTGTCCAGTTTGATGTATCTATAGCATAGAATGAATGGAGGGAAGTAAGATGTAAGGAGACTAAAAGGTTGGGAGGGGCTAGGTTATAAGGAGCTGTAAATGCCAGAGATATTTAAATTTGACCTTTATAGTAATAGGGCCACTGGAGCACACTGGGCAGGAGGAAGTGGGAGTGACATGGTCGGATGGAAACTTGAGAAAATTCCTCTTAGCAGCTGAGTCGAGGATGGATCAGAGCACACAGAGCTGAGCCAGGGAAATTGCCTAGAAGGTTACTGTAATAATCCAGTTGGGAGGATGTAATGAGTTTCCTGTAACTGAAAGTGTTTGAGCCAGCCTGGATAACAAACTGTCAGGTTTGATGTAGACAGTCTTCCTTCTTAGGCATGGGCTGGATTAAATGAGCTCTGAGGTTCCTGCCAGTCCTTTATTATGATTCTCTATATAAAGTTACATAGTCGCCATACATGAAAGATTCTTCGATGATAAGCAATATTTAAAAATTAGGCTGAGTAACAGAATTACTGAAGAACTTGGAATTCTATTTGCTTATAGACACTAAGAGATTCCCCCCCACCCAAACCATGATGAAATAACCATCAAGAAACAAAACCCTAGGGAGGCTATTTTAATAACAATTTAGTATTTCCTAATTTGTGTAGGAGTGTGGATTACAATACTTAGCTACAAGAATATTAGCTGCCACCTTAGTCTAAGATGCAAATATTGTGATGTGGCTCAGTGATTTTGTCACCTCAGTGGAGTTAATCCCAAGCTAAATATTGTTTTAAAGAATTAAATTAGTTCAATATACATTCTTTTACAATTTCTACATCACTGAATGGTTATCCTTTTCTCCAAGTATATAAGCTACTCTATAAATTGATTCAGTGGCATTATTCCTGGGTCTTATTCCTGCTTGAAAAAACTGTCTTTGTTTTTGCTTTTCATCTTTTAATTTCTGCAATACAACCTTTTGTGCCTCTCCCTCTAATTTAAAATATTTGTGGTCCTTATAAGTGTTATAATGCTGATGAGCATTTAATTTCTTTAATGTTGATACCGCAGCATCACAAAACAAGCAAATCATCTTATCTTTAGCAGAAACAAAATAATATTGCAATTTCCAATTCTCATTTTTTTTTCAAAAAAAAAATGAATTAGATTAGCTTCTGAGGGGTTAACAAAACTGGGAAGAGAGAGTACAGAGAAAATGAGATGCTCAAAGTGGGCACCAGAACAACCAAAAACCACAGCTATCTACAGAGGAAAAAATAATAGCACTTTACAATTCATAAAGCACTTTCCTCACAATCTGTGAGATAAGGAATTCAAGTAACTGGAGCTGCATTTATCTTGTTACAAAATAAATTACATATGTTTGGTCCCAAAGAAGAGATAGAAGAAGACACTTTCTTCTAGAGTTTTTGGCCAGGATGAGGGACTGTTGTTGTTCAGTTGTGTCCAGCTCTTTGTGACTCTA
This sequence comes from Trichosurus vulpecula, assembly GCF_011100635.1. NCBI lineage: Eukaryota > Metazoa > Chordata > Mammalia > Diprotodontia > Phalangeridae > Trichosurus > Trichosurus vulpecula. The sequence continues at coordinate 179,483,703 of NC_050574.1, forward strand.
TTTGAGGTTTTCTTGGCAAAGATACTGGAGTGGTTTGCCATTTTCTTCTCCAGCTTATTTAAGAGATAAAGAAACTGAGGCAAACAAGGTTAAGTGACTTGCCCAGGGAATAAGGAAGATGAGTCTTCCTGACTTCAGGCCTGGTACTCTATCCACTATTCCACCCAGCTACCCACATCATAAATTAAAGTTAAATAAAAACAAAAGATATCATTAACATTTTTAAAACTGTATATTGAACAGAAGGTTACTTCAGAGCCCTGTACACTCAAAGGCTCAGACTCAGAAGTGCTATTCCATGGAAGGCTTGCCCCCTTGGAACCTCTGACCAGAAGACTTGCAGATTTGTCCAAGTCTGCTCCAGGTAGTTATGCTCACCCTACAATACAACAGGCACACACTAAACTCTTTGTAGGGTCACTGTAAGCCTTGTGCTTTTCTGTGATTGGTGTTCCCTCAAGCTACGAGAGATTCACACCCTGAAAAAATGCTGAAAACAAATCTTAGAGTTGTTGTCCCTAGTGTTAATGAAACACCATCTTCCCATAGTACCTGGGTGCCTAGACGAGAATGCCACTCCCTGTGCTGATCCAGAGTGAGACCTGTTTTGCTCTGAGAGTATATACCTTCAACTTAACTTGGTGCACAAGAGTAGAAGAAGAGTTAACAGTAGGAGACGGTAAGGAAGGAAAGGAGATGATTAAAACACGTGAGCTCACAAGAAAGTAAAAGAATGGATGCAATTTCTGAAACATGGCATTATTTAACTCAGCAGGCTGAAGAAGTTACATGCTTTAACTCAGAAGTGACAAAGAACCATGGTCCTTTACTGTTAGATGCTATTAGAGAGTCCTGGGAAATCTGTTTCCAACCTATACTCAAGAATTTTTTTTTAAATAAATAAGGAAAGTAAGTAGTACAGATAAAGATCAAACAAGATGGTCTCTGGACTCCTGTCCTGAAAGGAGTATGTGTGCTGCAGTTGGGCACTAGATGCACAAGAGACAAATTGTAGCGTCTATGGAGCTCTTTGAGGTCTCAGGTTGAACGAGGCTATACAAATGCAATGTTCTTTCATTCATCTCTATGAAAAGTTTCTGGGCAGGAGCTGAAAGGGAGCCTAGGGATCATGTGACCACCTCCATCGTGCTGGGCACTAAATACACAGGGTTCATTTATTTTCTCCCCGCTGAGATTCAATAAAGCAAAACTAGTGAGGAAAGGCAGACTGCTCCTTTTCCCAGAAGACAGCTTCAACAATTTACAATTCATTCACACGTAAATATCCACCCAAAAGGGGGTGGAAATGCCTAAAGAAGTTGGGACTATGTTGTTGTTTTGTTGGTATTTTTTTAAAAGCCTGTTTCCTGGGGAAGAAACAGACTTAAGCATAGGATTGATAGCTGGAAGGGACCTCAGAAATGAAGACACCAGAGAGCGGACTTGACTTGCCCAAGGTCATAAAAGTCCTAAGTAGGAGAGCTAGAATTTAAATTGTGGCAAAATGAGGAAAAGTCCTGGATTTAGAGTCAGAAGACCTCATTCAGATGGTGGATCTGGCATTTACTACTTGCATAACCTTGATCAAGCTACTTTGGTCACCACCCCTGGGCCTCAGTTTCTCCATCTGCAAAAATGAAGGGATTAGATAGTCTCAAGGTCCCTTCTGACTCAAGAATCTTATAAATCCAGTACTTAGTGCAGATCCAGGATTACTCTCATTACATAACACTGCCTCACTTAAAATGTACACACAATTCAAAACAAAAAAAATCTGTATATGAATGGATGACTTTAATATCTTTTTGGCAATTTATTAATAATCTAACATTAAATAACATTTATTAGGCATTGATGTGCACATGGTACTTAGCTAGACAAGTAGAGAGCAAGATTTCTTTTTTAAAACATTCCTGAACAATTTACAATCTTCGACAGACAATGAGAATGAAGCTATCCAAAAGAATATGCAGAGACACACAGACAACTCTATATACATCAAGTGTATAAGCTAAGCACTGATATTACCCGAAAACACTGGCACAAGTGATTTCAGTGTCATAGTCATGGTGATGGAACTGTGAGTCACAAAAGTAGCAAGTTCAGGCATGATGATGTTGGTGGGAATAACTCTGGGTACCTTTTCATTAAAAAAAAAAAAGGTCCATTCACAGTGACTGTAGATTTTAAGTGGTTTAATCAGTAAGATAAGTTACTGTCCTTCAATTTAGAAAATTTACCACTGGAGATGTCACTTCCTACATGCTACACCTGTGATCTTCACCTCACAAAATTATTTTTTGAGATTCCATCTATAAGAAGAAGAGACAGTTTGGCCCAGTGGATAGAGAATAGGATTTGAAGTCAGGATACCTGTAGTCAGATGCCACCTCAGACATTTACTTGTTAGTGTATGATCCTGGGCAAGTTATTTAACCTCTCCGAGCCTCAGTACCTTCCTGTAAAATGGGGATAATGATGGCAACCAAGTTTCAGGTTGCTGGGAGTCAAGTAAAGTCAACAAGCATTTATTAAGCACTTACTATGTACCATGCACTGTGCTCATAACTGGGGATATGAAGAAAGCTAAAAATACACCCTGCCCTCAAAAAGTTTACAGTCTAATGGGGGAGACAACATGCAAAGAACTATGCATAAACAAGATATATACTGAATAAACTGGAGATGAATTCAGAGGAAAGGCACTAGTTTTAAGGGGATTCAGGAGAAGCTTCTTGCTAAAGGCAGAATTTTAGCTGAGAACTAAGGAGAGCCAGGAGGAAGAGGTGAAGAGGGAGGGAATTCCAGGTATAGGGGACATCCTGTGAAAATGTGCAGTCAAGAAATGGGGGTCCCTTGCACAAAATCAAAGAAATAACATGAATACTTTACAATACTTAAAACCCTACACAAATATGAGATGATCCCCTCAGCTACTCTAAGGTTACCTTCTAAGCACTCTGCATTTATCTTGTTTGTTCTTATAAAATAAATATATTCTGATAAATATATTCATATATATTCTGATAAATAATTGCTATCTTCCCCATCAGAATATAAGTTCTTTGAGAGAAGAGAGTGTTTTTGCCTTCCTTTGTATTTCCAGCGCTTGGTAAATGTTTGTGGATTCATAAAATAAGAGTGTTAGATTGGGAGATCTTTGTCTGATCTAATATAGTGATAAAATAAGCTAAAATGAAAAAAGGAAATCAGGGATGATGGGGATAGTTTGGAAAATTGCTGAGAATGAGTAAGCAAAATTCTGTTGACCACTCTGTGGTTAACAGCTATCACCAGTGTTTATAGTTCCTGTCATTTTCCTGAGTTTTTGGATCAAATGTGTTTTGATGCTCCAACTATGTCAGTTCATTTTTTAGATTCTGAATCTCTATGCAACTTGATTTATTTCAGTCATTCTTAGAAAATGATGTGGTGGGAATAAAGACATAGGACCTTTTAGGAAAAAGGTGCCCAATAATTAAGATTCATGTTGAGATCTTTGGCTCAGTTGTGGGGTGGGGGCGGGGGGAGGCAGGGAAGCGGGGGTGGTGGTGGTGGTGGTAGGTTTTAGAAAAACGATCAGTCCCTATCTTCTTAACAAACTAGAAGTACTTCCCTGTCTTATGTGCTAAACATTCATTTCTGTTAAGACCTTTTAATGGCTTAGAATATCTCTTTTCACTTTAAAATTTTTTTAACATTTTTAGAGTTTTGAGTTCCAAATCATATCCATCCCTCTCTTACCCCCTCCCTTAGACAGTAAGCAATCAGATGTAAAACATTTCCTTATTAGTTATTTTGTACAAGAATATGCAATTGTGTAAAACATTTCCTTATTAGTTATTTTGTACAAGAATATGCAAATAAAAGGAAAAAATGAAAGAAAGTGAAAAATAGGATGCTTCAGTCTATATTCAGTCAATATCAGTTCTTTCTCGGGAGATGGATAGTATGCTTCATCATTAGTCCTTTGGGATTGTCTTAGATCACTGTATTGCTGAGAATAGTTAAGTCATTCACAGTTCTTCATCAAACAACATTGCTATTACTGTATACAATATTCTTTAGGCATCAGTTCGTGTTAGTCTTTCCAGGTTTTTCCAAAATCATCCTGCTTGTCATTTCTTATAGCACAATAATACATATAATAATACAATAATACAAAATACCATTACAATCATATATCACAGCTTGTTTAGCCATTTCCCAATTGATGGGCATCTTTTTTATTTTCAATTCTTAGCCACCACAAAAAGAGCTGCTATAAATATTTTTATATAAATAGGTCCTTTTGCCTATTTTTGGGTATCTTTGGAATACAGACCTAGTAGTGGTATTGCTAGATCAAAGGATATGCACAGTTATATAGCACTTTGGGTATCATTTCAAATTGCTCTTCAGAATGGTTAGATCAGTTCACAACTCCACCAACAGCGCATTAGTGTCCCAAGTTTTCCCACATTCCCTCCAACATCCAACATTTTGCTTTTTTGTGATATTAGCCACTCTGATAGGTGTGAGATGACACCTCAGAGTTGTTTTAATTTACATTTCTCTATCGATGGTGATTTGGAACATTTTTTTCATATAACTATAAATAACTTTGATTTCTTTGTATGAAAACTGCTTGTTCATATCCTTTGACCATTTATCAATTGAGAAATGACTTTTATTTTTTATAAATTTGACTCATCTCTCTATATATTTGAGAAATAAGGCCTTTGTCAGAGAGACATGTGGCAAAAAAAAAAATTTCCCATTGTTGCACTGGCTTTGTTTGTGTAAAAACTTTTTAATTTTATATAATCAAAATTATCTATTTTATATTTTGTAATGCTCTCCAGATCTTCTTTGGTCTTAAATTCTTCCTTTATCCATATACCTGACAGGCAAACTATTCCATGCTCTCTTAATTTGCTTATGGTATCACCCTTTAGATATAAATCATGTACCCATTTTGACCTTATCTTGGTATACAGAATGAGATGTTGGTCTATAGCTACTTTCTACCATACTGTTTTCCAGTTTTCCCAGCAGTTTTTACCAAATAATGAGTTTTTCTTCCAAAAGCTTGGATCTTTGGGTTTATCATATACTAGATTACTATGGTTACTCACTACAATGTAATTTGTACCTAATCTTTTCCTCTGATCCACCACTCTATTTCTCAGCCAGTACCAGATGGAGACTCCCAAGTATTTTACATTGTCTACAATTATTTTATGTGGAATTTCTCTTTCTATCTCTTGCCAGTAGGCCTTTGCTGGTAATATATAGAAATGGTGATGATTTATGTGGGTTTATTTTACATCCTGCAACTTTGCTAAAGTTGTTAATAATTTCAAGTAGCTTTTTAGCTCATTCTCTAAGATTTTCTAATTATAACATATCATCTGCAAAAAATGATAGTTTTGTTTCCTCACCGACTATTCTAAGTCCTTTAATTTCTTTTTCTTCTCTTATTGCTATAGCTAACATTTCTAGTACAATATTACATAATAGAGGTGATAATGGGCATCCTAGGTTCATCCCAATCGTATTGGTTTAGGATAAATATTACTTATCGTTTTAGGGTAAGCTCCATTTATTCCTATTCTAATGTTTTTAACAGGAATGGATCCTGTATTTTGTCAAAGGCTTTTTCTGCATCTATTGAGATAATCATATGATTTCCATTGGTTTTGTTATTGATATGGTCAATTATACCGACAGTTTTCCTAATATTGAACCAGCCCTGCATTCCTGGTATAAATCTCACCTCATCATAGTGTACTGTCTTCAGATAAGTTACTATAATCTCTTTACTAGTATTTTATTTAAAATTTTTGCATCAACATTTATTAGGGAAATTGGTCTATAATTTTCTTTCTCTGTTTTGGCTCTTCCTGGTTTGGGTATCACACCATATTTGTGTCATAAGAGGAATTTGGTAGGACTCTGCCTATTTTTCCAAACAATTTACATAGTATTGGGACTAACTGTTCTTTAAATGTTTGGTGGAATTCCCTTGTGAATCCACCTGGTCCTGGACTTGTTCAATTTCTTTTTTCTAATATTGGGTTATTTAAGTATTTTGTTTCTTCTTCTATTAATCTGGGTAACATATTTTTGTAGATATTCACCAATTTCATTTAGATTGGCAAATTTATTGGCATATAATTGGGCAAAATAGCACCTGACAATTGTCTTAACTTCCTCTTCATTTGTGGTGAATTCACCCCCTTTCATTTTTGAAACTAGTAATTTGGTTTTCTTTCCTTTTTTTAAACAAATTAACCAATGGTTTATTTATTGTATTTTTTTTCATAAAGTCAGCTTCTAGTTTTATTTGTTAGTTCAATGGTCTTCTTACTTTCAATTTTATTAAATTCTCCTTTGATTTTCAGGATTTCCAATTTGGTTTTTAATTTGGGATTTTTAATTTGTTCTTTTTCTAGTTTTTTTAATTACATGCCCAATTCATTGTTCTGCTTTTTCTCTATTTTACTGATGTAAGTAATTAGAGACATAAAATTTCCCCTAAGTACTGCTTTGACTCCATGCCATAAATTTTGGTATGTGGTCTCACTGCTGTCATTTTCTTTAATGAAACTATCAATTGTTTCTATGATTTGTTCTTTGAACCACTTGTTTTTTAGGATTAGATTATTTAATTTCCAATTAATTTTTAATCTCTCTTTCCATTGTCCATTACTGAATGTAAGTTTTTTTGTGTTATGATCTGAAAAGGATGCGTTTAGTATTTCTGCTTTTCTGCATTTGGTTGTGAGGTTTTTCTTTTCACTTAAATCTATTTCCTTGTCTCTGTATAAAATCATAGATGATTAAAGTCTGGCACAAGGAATAGCTGATTTGCCTGAGCTTTACCATCTGGGTCTAAAACGAACAGGCACAAATTACTGTACTTCCTCAAAAAGAGTATAATAATCTTGATTATTCAGGGCCAGCTTGTTCAGTTTAGGTTGGATTACCTAGGCTTTTCCTTCTCTACCTATTTGAGATTTGCCTTTTAGTCATTTCCCTGACCATGGAGCAGCTCTACCAGAGACATGGAAAAAGGAAGAGAAGAAATCTATTCATTCATTCACACATATTCAGTGCCTTCTATGTGTGGTTGAACTAGGTTAGTTGTTAGAGTGCTTGTCTTATTACAAAGATAAATAAGACAGTCATTGTTTTCAAGGGATTTATAATCTAATAGTGGTGTAGCTAGGTGATGTAGTGGATAGAGTACAGGACCTAGAGTCAGAAAGACTCATCTGACCTTAGACACTTACTAGTTGTGTGACCATGGGCAAATCACTTAACCCTGTTTGCCCCGGTTTCCTCATCTGTAAAATGAGCTGGAGAAGGAAATGGTAAACCACTCCCAATATTTCTGCCAAGAAAACCACAAATGGGGTCACAAAGAGCAAGACATAACTGAAAACAAAAACAGCAATGAAATTAATGGAAAAGGTCGTATTTAAGCTGGGTCTTCAAAGGCAGGCAGGGTATCAACATCTAGAGATGGAAAGGGGAGAAGACTACAAAGGGGAATCCAGGTAGGAAAAAAAATAGAATGAAGGGATCTAAGTATGGGAGAAATGTAAACAATACTGAATTTGGTTGGATTACATGAGCCTGTAAATTACTTGAGGACAAGATCTATGAAGACCTATAGGAAAAGGAGGTTGGAGTCATTTTTGTTAGTTGATAACCGTGATTTTTAAAAAAATTAGGATCCAAAGTTAAGATATGAAAAAGCACTTCTGCTCAGTTTTTTGTAGAGGTGGGAGACTATAAGAGTAGAATATTGTATATGTCAGACTTTTTTCAATATGTTGGTTAGTTTTGCCAAAGTATTTTTTTCTCCTTTTTTTATTCTTTGTTTTAAGGGATAGTTTTCTGGGAGGCAGATAAGAAAGAATACAATGGGAAATATAGATGATATAAAAACAAAAATATATTGATAAAAATTCTTTTTTAAAAAAAATTTGGGAAAGAGATTGAAATTGTTAAAGTGAGATCCTGAATTAACCATGGATTCAGTTGATGCTTTTGGCTATCCCTCTACCATTAATACACATCGCTGAAATTTAGCTTCATTTCAATGGGAGAAGGAAGGAAGAAGGTAAAAGAGAAAACATGATAAAGTAGAAGGCTTACAAACTAACCTGTCTGAGAAATGTCTAACACTTCTAATTAATCATGTGACCTCACACAAATTTGAAAACAAGCTGACAGAATTTTTGGAACTGGAAGTTTTCAGATGTGAGGTCATCAATTTACATCAGGCATGGAAGCACAGTGAATGATAACAATCTAATTGCTGGATGGGTGGTTCCAGATGTCTTTGGATACTAACAATTTTGGCCACCTTCCAAGAGCACTGAATTCCAATGGAAAGATGTGTTCCTGAGACATTCTTTCAGGATATCCTTGGAAGAACAGTTAGAATGCTCCTGGGAAGTTATCACACTAAAAGATGGAACTATGGGTTGATGCTATCCTTGTGTGGACAAAATCAATCTCTCTGCTTTATAGTCACATCTCAAACATTTGAGAAAGCCACCAAATTATAAACAATAGATTTCACTTTGGAATATTGGTACTAATTAAGGCATAGGCACAAAATGTTTTATTTGAGAATGCAGACACTAGGTTCATTGGCACATTTACGCGTGTAGAAAAAGACTAAATAGAATTGTTTCCTTTTCCAAATCAAACTCAAAGAAAGCCAGAGTTAACCCTCACATACTTCCTTCAACACTTCCATGGATCTGTCACCAAAATTTCCATGGATCAATGACAAGATTCCCTCAGACAGAACAAATCACAATTCATCCATTTCTTTTCATCCTATGCAACTCTCATCCATAGCCGCTCATAAATCCTCTCCAGTAGGGCCACCCAATCACTTTGGGCCTTACTCTGGATCTCTTAACATTGTGTGGAAACAAGGAAGTTCACAGAAGTTGTGTCCATTGTTCATTCTTGCTTTGGTCAGTCTACTTCCTTTTCCAGGAAATCATCTTTCTAATGATATCCTTTTCACCATTTCTCCTGTACAATTCTTGGTTGATATACTGCAGCCCACTCATACCCACCCTATATGCCTCCTCAGTACCCTTTGGATGGCCTGCAATTTCAATTCCTCAAAACTGTGGCATTCCATTTTATAGTCATACAGCATCACCAGAATAAAACTGGTGTTAAAAAGATGGATCTTAACAAAATATTCATAGTAGTATTTGGGGGGCAGGGGTAGCAAAAACCTGGAAACAAAATAAATGCCAATTGATTGGAGAAAGGCTAAACAAATTTTGGTATGGGAATATAATGTAATGTTCCTGCACTATAAGAAATGATGAATAGGAAGAATTCAAAGAAGTCTGGTAAGATTTATATGAATTGATGCAAAAAAACACTGAACACCAGATAATCATAATGATCAAGCATGGCCCTGAAGTAGAGACAAAAAAAATCACTTTCCCCCATTCTTTCCTGAGCTAGAGGAGTATGGATATGAAGCACTACACAGACTTAGCTGATTAAGTGGTTAGTTTTGCTAAACTTTCTGGTTTTTAGTCTTTGTTATGAGGGATGGTTTGCTGGGTATGACAGGTAGATATATTCAGGAGTAAAGATTATGTAAAAACAAAAGCTATCAATAAAAATATAAAATAAAATAAAAATATAGGTTTTTGTTTCAGGAAAGAGCTTGGGATTATCTAAAACAATGCACAATTTCCCAAATCTAGCTTATTCCTCTCCTGTTCAACTTTAGATATAATTCATTGCCCATCTGCAGCATCTGTGTACTGACTGATGAAGCATCCTATTTTGAATCTGCATATTATAATCTAAATAATAGCCATTCTGCATCCCCTTAGTTTTCCTATAGTTAAGCTAACCTTTTTTGACCTATGTTCCAGGGATTAATGAAATCAGAATAATGTCATTTGGAAGCATTTGGAGGGACCCACCATCTATAGAAAGAGTTCTTCATTTGAAGTCCACAAATTTGTTTTATTAATATTTTGATAAATGCATTTCAACATAATTGCAATCCTTTTGTAATTCTATGCATTTTATTTTATGCATTTAAAAACATTATTCTGAGAAGAGATCAATAGCCTTCAACAAACTGTTAATGGGGTCTGTAACACACAAAATGTTAAGAACCTCTTATCTATAGGGAATCCTTCTTTCATTTGAATTCTGCAATGAACATCCTCAAGGACCATGGCAAACACATTTGGCAAATACACATAGGTTTTATCCCTTGCTTGATATTAATAATCAGAGGACTGCTAAATAAAGTGGGAGATATCTTGTTGGAGAAAAGCCTTAAAGGCAATATTTTCCTCTAATGCTTTTTTTGTATAGTCAACAAACAATAAACACAGCAGAGCCTAAACATTCTTTGTAACTTTCATTCAGTTATGATAGCAAAGATGTGGTTTGCTGTAAAATATTTTACAAAAGCCTATTTGTTCCCTCTCAAAGATGTTTCAAAAATGTTAATATGTGCATGAAAATTATTTTCATAAAGATTTTGTAGAGGTAAGAAAATAGGTATATAGATCATGGATTACTACTATTTTTCAGTTGCTTTGTGTGTGGGGGGTGCGTTTTAGAAGCTTTTTTCAAAGTATCTGGTGTTTTCCTTCAGCCATCCTGACAATCAATCTCTCAGGACCCTCAAAACTGTATCATCGTCAGCACTGACCTCCTCTGTGTTTACTTGGTGTGAACTTGATGCTTTCCTCATCTTTGTTTTCTTTAATGACATTTCTTCTTTCTTGTGCAACATGTTAAGGATTGTAATATCAGTGTCCAAATATAGTAGACAAGTTGTCATTGACAGAAAAAAATGAGTTTGTTATAGAAGTCTTGGAAAGTCTTTTCCATTTTTTTTATCTTTCTGCTGTCCTCTTTTCAGTGACATCCCTAAGTACATTTGGGCTAACCTGGCTTAGTTGGGTCTCTCATCTCGCTTCTTGTAAACTTACTTTTCCCCAACTTTTCTTAATGTTTTTATGAGTCGGTACTGATCATAACCTTCTATCACCTTCTTCTGTAAAACTTCAGAAATGAGTTTATATAATAAACCAATGTTGTATTTAATTGCCATATTGTTCTGCTTGAAAGAGAGATCAAGGGTTCATTTGCTAAAGCAGTTTTCAAAGCTCTCTTATCTCTTCATTGTGGTAACTGATTATATTGGTTAAAGTTCCTTAGGAAATGATGATGACCAGTTTCAAAGTCTGTTTTTTATTCATTCTTCTTTCTTTCAGAATTCACAGCTGTTTAAATAGATCCTATTGCATGTTATACCTTTCCACGTTTATTCGTATTTCTACTTTGGCACTCATTCTTATCTTTAACAAGTTGATGGTTTGACTGTATATAGACTGATGATTCAGAAACGGCTCTATTAGTAACTAGGATTTTTTTCCTTAGAAAATAATCAGTTTCAATTTTTTGTGTGATTTTACTTGTTGTTTACCATTTCCAGCACCTCTCAACTCTCTTCTTGAAGAAAGCATTCACAATACATAGGCTTGAGCTTTCTATGTAGTCAACAAGCCTTTGACATTTCACCTAAATCATGTTTTCCAACAATTTTCATTGTCTTCCCCTATGCCCACCTTTGCAGAGAAGTCACAAAGTATTAAAGTATATATTGATTTAATTTGAAGACTATTATTGAGTTATTCATGGAATTTCTCTACTTCTTAAACAGATGTTGACACATAGGTTACAAACAATTTCATGGTGGTCTTTTTTTTTTCAAATGCTTATCCTGAGCACATCAAATATCATAATTCTTTTTGTCTTTGTATGCACAGTAAAATTCTGCCAACTCCTTCATTTATTTCTCCCTGAAGAAACTATGACCCATCCTGCCATTTAGCCACAACTTTCTTTTGTCTTTTTGTTTAACTTGTGGTGAGAATGCTTAAGCTGATTATGATGCTGTTAATTCAATGGCAGGCTTACTTGTTGGTCACTGGTCTTTGGATAAAGGTCTCAGATTTAAAGTACTGACAGTTAATGTTTATAGATGGTCTAAAAACTGTGATTTTTCACATTTTTCCACCACTCTGCCTCCATCTCTCTAGAAGTAGAAGGAAATAGTACACAACTGGTGGTCAACTTGCAGTTTTGTTGGTTTGTTATAGCTAAACAATTTATCACTACTGATTACTACTGATTATGAGTCTTGACCTATTTGGTTAGACTGACCTTCAAAAAGCACAAAGAGCCTGTAGCCATCATACCCTGAACCTCTTCAACATGGTAGAACCAACATGAGTTTCTTTTTTTTTCTACCATATGAATGTCAGCTTTTCATTATTGTTGTTATTATTGAAATGTAGTGCACACAGACTTAAAGAGGACTTGTGCAGTGGTGGCTAGAGAGTTAGGCTTGGAGTCAGGAAGATCTGGGTTCAGGTCTCTCCTCTGGTGCAGCCCGGCAAGGTGGTGCTGAGCAGGTTGTGACCTCTTTTTTTTTTAATTAGATTTTTAATTTTTAGTTTACAATACTTAGTTCTACATGTTCTTGAGTTTCAAATTTTCTTCCCTTCCCTCTCCACCCCCTCCCCGCCAAAACGGCATGCAGTCAGATATAGATTCTACATAAACCTTCTCATTAAACTTATTTACACAATAGTCAAGTTGCAAAGAAGAATTATGACCAATGGAATGAATCATGAGAGAGAAGAAACAAAATCAAAAAAGGAGAGAAAAAAAAGAGAGCAAATAGTCTGCCTCAATCTGTATTCAGACTCTGTAATTCTTTCTCTGGATGTAGTCAGCTTTTTTCATCATGAGTCCTTTGGAGCTGTCTTTGAGCCTCGTATTGCTGAGGAGAGCCAAGCCTATCAAAATTAGTCATCACAGAATCAATATGTCTGTGGTTGTATACAATGTTCTCCTGGTTCTGTTCCTCTCACTCAGCATCATATCATGTAGGTCTTTCTAGGTTATTATGAAGTCCGTATCTTCCCCATTTCTTATAGCGCAATAGTATTCCATTACATTCATGTACCACAACTTGTTCAGCCATTCCCCAAGTTGATGGGCATCCCCTTGATTTCCAATTCTTTGCTACCACAAAAAGAGCTGCTGTTGTACATACTGTTGTACAGCTGCTTGTACATATAGGCCCCTTTCCCACTTGTGTGATCTCTTTGGGATATAGCCCTAGAAGTGGTATTGCTGGGTCAAAGGGTGTGTACATTTTTATAGCCCTTTGGGCATAGGTCCAAATTGCTCACCAAAAATGGCAGGATCTGTTTACAACTCCACCAACAATGTATTAATGTTCCAATTTTCCCACATCCTCTCCAGCATTTATCATTTTCCTGTTTGGTCAGGTTAGCCAATCTGACAGGAAAGATGTGGTACCTAAGAGTTGTTTTGATTTGCATTTCTCTAACCAGTAGTGATTATCTTTAATTTCTTCCTCTGAAAACTGCCTGTTCATATTCTTTGACCATTTCTCAATTGAGGAATGGCTTTTATTCCTATAAATTTGGCTCAGTTCCCTGAATATTTTAGAGATGAGGTCTTTATCAGAGACACTGGTTGTAAAGACTTTCTCCTAATTTTCTGCTTCCCTCCTAATCTTTGTTGCATTGGCTTTGTTTATACAAAAACTTTTCAATTTAACATAATCAAAATTATCCATTTTGCATTTTGTAATGCTCTCTATCTCTTGTTGTGTCATGAATTCTTCCCTTTTCCCATAAATCTGATAGGTAAACTATTCCCTGCTCTCCCAAATTGCTTATAGTATCAGTCTTTATTCCTAAATCATGAACCCATTTTGACTTTATTTTGGTATACAGTGTAAGATATTGGTCTATGTCCATTTTCTGCCATACCATTTTCCAATTTTCATGGAATAGTGAATTTTTAGCCCAGAAGATGGATTCTTTGGGTTCATCAAAGAGTAGATTGCTATATCATTGACTTCTGCATCTTGTCTACCTAACCTATTCCACTGATCTACTACTCTGCTTCTTAGCCAGTACCAGGTAGTTTTGAGGACTGCAGCTTTACAGAACAGCTTGATATCTGGTATGGCTAAGCCACCTTCCCTAGCATTTCTTTTCATTAATTCCTTTGATATTCTGGACTTTTTTGTTCTTCCAGATGAATTCTGTTACTATTTTATCCAGCTCTGTAAAATAATTTTTTGATAGTTTGATTGGCATGGCACTGAATAAGTAAATTAATTTAGGTAAAATTGTCATTTTTATTATATTAGCTCAGCCTAACCATGAACAACTGATATTTTTCCATTTATTTAGATCTGACTTAATTTGTGTGAGAAGTGTTTCATAACTCCCAAATATTTTATAGTGTCTACGGTAACTTTAAATGGAATTTCTCTTTCTATCTCTTGCTGTTGGGCTTTGTTAGTAATATACAGGAATATATTATGTGGGTTTATTTTATATCTGCAACTTTGCTAAAGTTGTTTATTATTTCAAGTAGTTTTTTATTGAATCTCTAGAATTCTCTAAGTAAATCATCATATCATTGGCAAAAAGTGATAATTTAGTTTCTTCTTTGCCTATTCTAATTCCTTCAATTTCTTCCTCTTCTCTTAATGCTACAGCTAACATTCCTAGTACTAAATTGAATAACAGGGGTGATAATGGACATCCTTGTTTCACCCCGGATCTTATTGGGAATGCATCTAGCTTATCCCCATTACATATAAAGCTTGCTGATGGTTTTAGGTAGATAATATTTATAATTTTAAGGAAGACTCCATTTATTCCTGTGCTTTCTAGTGTTTTTAATACAGCATGAGTTTCTAACAACTCTTCCTTAGAGATCTTTCTAAAATTTACCCCTTCCTCTCATTCCATTATCCAGATACTTATCACTTTACACCCAGATAGCTTCACTTAACTGGTTTCTCTGCTACAAGTCTCCTTATCCAGCCTGTATACCACTTTCTAGGCTCATCTTCCTAAAATACTGCTTTTATAATATCTTAAGAGCTTTCAGCAAGCCCCAAATGCCTAGTGTATCACACCCAAACTCCTCTCTCTGACATTAAAAACTGCCATGATCTCACCTAAACCTAATTACCCAACCTTAATTCCCACTACTCAACAGTATGTAATAAAAGGAGCATTGGATTCAGAGTCTGAAGAGCTACTAACTACATACATATTTGTGTGATTTGGAGCAAATCAACACATCTCTCTGGGTGGGTCTTAGCTTCTTCCTCTTTAAAATGAGAGAGTTAAATTATATGATCTCTAAGCTCCCTTTCAATTCTAAACCCTATGATCCTACCATCATCCACTCTGTACCTTCTACTCTATTGAACGATTGGTCTCTTCACTATCCTACCTATATACATTTGTTTCTACTACTTTGTTCTTGCTTCCAACTATTTCCTGAGCTAAACACCTTATCCATTCTCCAAGGCCCATTTTATTTCCAACTGTGATTTCTTGTCCAATCTGCCTAGCTAAATGTATTTTCCCTCCTTGAAATTTCCTACAGAACAATATCTAGATCTTTTCTCTGTCCTCTCTATATTATTTGTTTACCTGTGCACATTTCATATCCCATCCTCTGATAGGATGCAAACTAATTGAGAGAAAAGACTGTCATTTTTTCATCTTAATATCCCCAGCACCAAACAGAGTCTTTTACTACATTTAGTCATTTTCAGTTGTGTCTGACTCTTCATGACCCTTTTTTAGGAGTTTTCTTGGCAAAGATACTGAAGTGTCCTGCCATGTCCTTCTCTAGCTCGTCTTACAGATGAGGAATTGGAGAAAACAGGGTTAAGCGACTTGCCCAGGGTCACACAACTAGTAAGTATGTGATGAGTCTTCCTGATTCTAAGCCCAGTGCTCTATCCTCTGCACCACCTAGCTGCCCCTTTTGCTACCTAGGCGTAATATTTCTTTGTGGAATTTAATAAAAAGAAAAGAAAAATTGGGAATAACGATTCCTGCAGATGCATTATTATTACATTAACTTGAAAACAGTTTTGGAATGATCTGAATAATTATTTAGGCCTAGGAAATAGGCAAATTTACAGCACTTACATATCAGTCCCATTAAAATATAAACATTGTACTCTCACCTATTTAATATGATAGGATATAAAAGTGGTTCTTGGAAAAATCTTAGCAGATTGGTAAGGAAGTTCACAGAAGAAATAATGAAAAAAAAATAAAAACATATGTTCAGGTACTCACAGGATGAGCCACAATGCATTGTTTTACATGCTTCAAACCCATAAACATCTTTGAAGGCAAAAGGCAGGAGCTGGAGCTGCTTAAGATAACTTTATCATCAACAATAAGATCTAATTGAGAAAAAACCTTCTTCTTCAATTCAAGATTTTCTGGAGTGCATTCCTGAAAACAAGAGGAAACAGAATTGTAATTACTACTAATGATGAGTACTTGAGCAAATTCACAGGATCATTTCATGGTTGGATTTGTTCCAAAAAGGAAATAATACAAAACCCACAAAAGGTACCAGCACCTTCCACCAGAAGACTGCCAAGCCAGTTGGAAGGTGTGATGTGTAGACAGGCTACACACCTCAGGCAGGCAGATTGCTGCAAACATACAGAGTGTTCTTATGCATTTACTTCTTTTTGTTTAAGGCAGTCTGCTGGCCTTAACAAGCTAAAGAGCTGATTTTCCCAGGGAAATAGTAAGTGTAGAATTAGAATGCATTTTACATCACTTAGTTTCCAGAGAATTTACTCTATATGCTTCTCTAAATGGTACATGACAAATATATAGCTTAAAAAATAAAGATACAAACACAAAAGTGAAATAGCCCCTATCCTGGAGGACCTTAAATTTTATTAGTATTAGGTGACATGTACATATTCACCTATAGGTATTTATCCAATAGACAAAACATAACTGGTAGGGAAGCAGAAAAAGCCAGGGCAGGGGGGTGCGGGGGGGGGTGGAGGGTGTGAATCAGAAAAGGCCTCATGTAGAAGGTGTTTGAGCCGAGTATTAACAGAAATCTGGCATTCTCAGATTCTCGGAGGCAGAGGTGAAGAGAGAGCATTTCAGGCATGAAAGATAGTTAGTACAAACACTGGAGATGGATGGTGTACATTAACAAAGCCCACTGGCTGGACCATCTAGTGACAGAAGGGAGGCAAGACTGTATAATAAGACTGAAAAGCTAAGTTGGGAAAAACTTTAAGAGAAAAATATAGAAGTTCGTATTTCTACCTAGAGGTACTAAGAACAGTGACATGGACAGATCCGGACATTAGGAAAAAAAATTTTGGCACTCGTGTTGAGGCTGGATTAGAGTGGGGAGAGATAGGAACAAGGGAGACCAATTAGGAAGTATCAGTCACTCTAAGTGAGAGGTGATGAGGATTTGAATGAGGACAATGCCCATGTGAGTGAGAGAAGGGGACAGAGTCAAGAGATGATATGAAGAAATAAAAAAGATTTGGTACCTTGGAAACAAGCGGGGTGACAGAAAGTGAGGAATAGAGGTTACCAAGGTAATAAAGCTGGGAAACTGGGAGGATAGTAGTGTTCCGGAAAGTAACAGGGAAGTTCATTAAAAAGGGATAGATTTCAGGGGTGGGAGGAGGGACATAATGAGTTCTGTTTTAGATTTGTTGAGTTTGAGATGTCTACAGGATATCCAGTTTGCAATGTTCAACAGACAGGGTAATGCATTCCTGGAGCTCAGGAGAAAGGCAAGATATATAGATCTGAGTGCCATGTGTATAAAGGTGAGAATTAAATCTTTGGGAGCTGATAAAGTCACCTAAGGCAGACAGGGAAGAGAAGAAGGTACAGGGTAGAGCCTTGGAGAACACCAATATGTAGGTAATATAATATCAATGATGATCCAGAGGTCAGGAACACAGAAGGAGGGAACAGTACCATGTCAACCCAGTGAAGAGAGAGTATCCAGGAGGAGAAGGTAGTTAACAGTGGCAAAGGCTGCAGAGAGTTCAGGAGGCATGAGGATTGGAAAAAGGGCAGTAGATTTGTCAACTAAGGGAGCCATAGTAGTTATGAAGAAAGCAGTGTCAGTTAAGTGATTAGTTCTGAAACCAGACTGCAAAGGGTTGAAAAGTCAATCAGTGAGAAGAGACATATAGGCTATGATTCCAGACAGTTTTTTCTAGGAGTTTTACTGAGAAAGAAGAGACATGGGATATTGAATCTTACAGAGTTTTAAGGATGGAGAAGACATGGATGTTTTTGTAGGCAATATGGAAGGAACCAGTAGATGCGAAGAGACTGAGGAGGCAGAGATGATTGTAGGGACAATCTAAACTACAGTTCCAAATATTTTTGAGTACTCTTTTCCAACAACAAAAAATCTTGATGACCTTGATGTGATGGTAAATATACTTATTGGTATCCACTGACTTAGAAAATGAATGAGAAAAAAAACTACCACGCATGTAAGAATGCTATTAAATAAATTTATATTTCCTTAATCATGAAGACCCAGGTTCAAATATTACCTCATACACCTTTTAAATTGTGTGATGTCTCAGCCTCATCTGAAAATTGTGATAATAATAGCACAGGTTAGTAATGAGGATCAAATGAGATAATAGGTATAAAGTGCTTTACAAAGTTTAAGATGCTATATAAATGCTTTGTTCAGTTGTTTCAGTCATGTCTGACTCTTTGTGACCCCATTTGGTGTTTTCTTGGCAAAGAAAAGTGGTTTGCCATTTCTTTCTCCAGCTCATTTTACAGATGAGGAACTTAGGCAGAGTGAAGTGACTTGTCCAGGGTCACACAACTAGAAAGTGTCTGAGGTCAGATTTGAACTCAGGCAGATGAGTCTTCCTGACTCCAGCTCTGGCACTCTATCCACTGTGCCACCTAGCTGCCCCATATAAATGCTAGCTACCACTATTACTATTATTATTATTAATAAATTCAACAAAACTATACACATATTTAAAAACACCAACATATCAATCTTCAGATGTTTATTTATTATACAAAGTAATTTAATGAGAAATATCTCTTGAAGTAAGGCCATTGCCTCCTCCACAAGGTGTCTACAACTCAAAAGATGGGAACTATCACTCTAAGATACAGAAACAAGCCCAGAGCCTCCTGGATTTGATATTCAGAATTTTGTATCAGAAGGTTCTGCTGACTAGGCAGTTGAGTCACCAAAAGCCACATGGGAACTCAATCTAGTTCATGGATGGGGGGATGGAGAAGGTAGAGGCACATAGTAATCACTTCTTTGTATCTATCTCCTGCCCACCCAATGATTCTCACCCATACATTGATTCTCAGACTTTTCCTGACTAATTCACTGAAATCTTAGGTAAACTTTTTCATTAGATGAGCAGAACTCATAAAATAGCACTGGAAAATTAGGTATCAACCGTCTTATTCATTCAATCAGCAATACCACCCAAAAGAAGGTTTCTATTTAGATTTAATATTGTCCAGAGGCTCTGCTGTGCACTTAAATCAGCTGTGTAAATATCCATCAGGAGGTATAAATTCCACTTCCACTTGAACTACGGGAGTTACAACTTTTACTCCACAGGGTGGGGAGTTGATATTGTGTTTGTGTATACTTTTTAAAAATATCACAAAACTATGCGGGAATTTTACTAAGAACAAAAGGTCAGAAAAGCAGCACGTTGCAAAGATAGAAAAAAAGTGGAGTCATTTAAGAACTGTAAAGCCCATTGTATTAAACCTCCTTATCAAAAAAAGCTACAGTAGTTGTATTGAGTAATTCCTGGATCAGTTAAGTTTGTGAGTTGGGTTGAGTTTAAATAGATTCTTTTAGCAAAGCCAGAGCCTAGGAGTGATGCAGACACTACAGGAGCTAATAAAAGAGGAGCCATGAATGAACAGCCTTATTGTCGTACGCCCTGCAGATTCTCCCCCTGAAATTGAATGCCTTTCTTCAGATCCTATGATAATCAAAGAGGTAAGAAAGCTTGAAAGTAGGAAACCCAAACCTGCTATGATTATGTAAGGTTTTTAAATGGCACATTTGCTTGAAGTTTCTTTTATAGTGGCCCAATTGTATTCGAGTTGTTGGACCAGGCCAATAATGCCTCTGTCCATGTCAAGTTTGGAGTCACTTTCTCAGACAAGGGATACTGACTCCCTAAAGAACAGAAACGGGGAAAGCAAGACTGAAATACTAAGAATCAGGAACTTCATCACTTGCTGCTGATTACAGAACAGAGAATTCTGCAGCTATGGTCTGCCCTGAGAAAAAAGAACATCAAACAATGAGGGGCCAAAACAGCCCCAAATCTGTGCAACGGCCGTGCTCTCTTTTAAAAAGAGCACTGTAGCCAGGTAAGAATCCACCCTGGGCATTTGAAAATCTCGCTGCCATATTCCTGTGAAAAGCCATGACCACAATAAGCAAGGTCCTGTCCAAGATTCCAGCATCTGCAGGAAGTATCGAGCTTGACTTTCAATTTAATCCAACCTCAAGAGCATCTAACTGGAAGAGTCAGTTACGTGCCAATTTGTCAGCTTTCCAGAATAACCCCTTGGAGAAGGGGAGCCAGGGAAGCATTTTCTTCTAAAACTTCTCCTTGATAAATTCAACTACTTCATTTACATTTTCCAAAGCAAATAAATTCTACATTGTGAATATTATGAGTGCACCTGCAGTTTTTAAACAGTTGTGATATTTTATCAATTCAGGTTCTTTTTTTTAAAAAAAAGCAAACTTTTTCCTCAATAAAATAGAATCATAGGAACTTGCAACATCCAGCACCATTCAGATGAGAAATGTCATCAACGTACTCAGAAGGTACTTTATATTTAAAGTTAAGACTTCTAAAGAAACTCCCTATCTGACAAATTTGGAGGGAGAAAGCAATGAAGAAGAGAAAAGGGTTGAATTCACTGGTGTCATCACAAAGGAGCTTTCTTCCTTTTTAACTTGAAAATGGAAATAATCTACCCTTTTAAAAGCTGTTCCAATATCAGTTGGTACATTTTCAACTTCAAACCTGTGGTCAATGGTAAGACTTGATTAACTAATCATAGATAATAAGAATAGCTAGCATTGATAGAGCACTTAAAGGCTTTCCTTTATATATGTTTTCTCATTGGATCCTCAAAAGAACCAGGGCAATAGTTGCTATTATCACCATCCCCATTTTACAGATGAGAAGACTGATGCAGACAGAAGTGGAGTGACTTGGCCAGGGTCACACAGCTAGTACGTTTCTGAGGCAGGATTCAAACTCAGGTCTTCCTAACTCCAAGTCCAGCACTCTAGGTAAAGACATTTTTTTTCAAGTTCAAACATCCACCCAATTTAGTTTCTACTTCCTCTCTGCACACAGCCAACAGCCCCATAACCTCTTCAAAGAAGGTACTAACTTCTACCAAGAAACAAATGTTTTGCTCTGGAAAACACTTGAATGGATTAAAAGGGGGCAGGAGGGCTACAATCAAAAAGAAACCATAAATCTATTTTGTCAAGGAAATAAAGAACAAATTACTTCATACCCAAGGACTCATCTTCCTTTCCAAAACCTCTGAAGAGTTGATACGTAAAGTATATGTAGTCACTGTGCCTAATCTAGAAAACTGTCACTCAAAGAGTAATTGGCATATGGGTATTATGTATTGAAAATCATGTCATTTTCAGAAGATAATGTGCAAAGATTATAGGGATTATTCTTGTTTGCTCTTGCAGTATGAATAGAAAGAACACCAGATCTGGACTCAGAAAAGCCAAGTTCAAATCTTAGCTATGCTGCTTCCTGCCCATGTGATGTGAGGCTCACTTCTGAGGGGCTCAGTTTTCTCCTCTCTAAAATAAAGAGATTGGACAAGATCGAAGGCATCAAATATGTGCCTTCCAGTCCAAGCACCTGGACCAGGTTCAAATATAATTGGGAAACATTTAACAAAATAAATAAAAATGCAATAAAACAGATAATATTACATTTTTAAGCTAAGTCAATATGTGACCCACAGGGATCCTTTTGTACAGATTAGTGGTCCCCATTTCTCTTTAGTTTTATTGTTGCACTTGTAGGTAATATGATGTGAAGGGAAGAAATTAAACAGAAAAACCATTTAGAAAACCAGTGTACTAAGAAACCAATGTACCAAGAAACCAACGTACCAAGTATAAATTTAATGATAAGTTATTTGAAGATAAGATGAAAAGTTACGGAAAAGTGGCAGCAGAGAATCTACAGAAATCAGCAACTTGCACAACTGTGTAAAGACAGAGTGTGAGTGTGTGTGTGTGTGTGTGTGTGTTGTAACCAAATTCCGTCACTTTACAGGTAAGAAAATGTTCAGAGAGAGAAGGGATTTGTCCAAGGTCTCATGGCTAATTGGGCAAGGACTGGAACCTCGGTCTTCTTACTCCCAAGTAAGTGCCCTCCCCTCTGAACCATCCTGCATCCCAGATACAAATTACAAAACTTGGAAACAATCTATCTTCACATGGAAATTTGGAAATTATAGTAACCAACTGTCTTTCTTCCAGTCTATTCCTATAAACTACAGACATAAAATGTGAGTGTGAACTTACCAAAGACCCCCATTCTCCCTAATGTACATCTCTTACTCATTTCAAATGGTTCCAGTTCAAAGAAAAGAACCCACAGAGAACTCACAAAGAAAGAGCAGTAAAGGAAAGAAACCAGATACTACTATGGGCAATGGTTACAAATCCAAACTCTGGACTAAACTGCCGATCCTAAATAGCTCCAATGCTCTCAAATTGTTTCTAAGTCAAGCCATTAAACCAGCATAGAGTCATGAGAGCTAGTGGGCTGTTAGTCCTGCCTACAATTATCCCCCTCTCCTGGATATTTAATCATCATCAGCAGGTGACTCCACACTGGTGGTATATATTTTCCCACAGCTAGATACTTACATCCTTTCACTAACAATTCCTATGGTAATGCCAGGAGGTGCACAAGCTGTTCATAGGAATGGGAAGAGGAGAAAAGAAAAGAGTCAGAGGAGGGTCGGCATCCACATAAAAGCAATACAACCACAATGGCAGCAAGCAGAAGTAGAACCACCTCTCAGATACCAACGCTGCCCTATATCTCCATTTGGCCATTGCTACCATCCTGCCTTCATTTGAGAGGTCACCAGAACTGACCTGGATCAATAATTCACTTTAAAAATTTTTTTTTAATTTTAATTGTTAATTTATGGAACAAAACAAGCATTTCCATAACACAGCATAATTTAACAAAAGGTGATTGCACATGAAACTTTAAATCCACTATACACAACTTGCTATTCCTTTCAAACATACAACAAAATTATCATGTAAACTTTTTTTCTTTTTTTTCTTCCCTCTCCCCTACCCCTACCCCACCCTAGGGATGGTTGCCATTAGACACAAATAGGTATACATATATATATATATATATATATATATATATATATATACACACACACACACACACACATATATATATATGCACACACACACATATATATATAATATATATACATATAGATAGCTAGATAGATATAGATATAGATATGTAAAATTATTCTATATATACTTCTATTTATCAGTTCTTTCTCTGGATGCAGATAGTGTCTTTTCTCATATATCCTTTATAATTAATTTGGGTATTTATAATAGTCAAAACAACTTATTTACTCAAAATCATTTTTAAAACAATATTGCTGTTACTGTATACAGTGTCTCTTGGTTCTGACCATTTCACTCTTCGTTATTTTGTGCAAGTCTTTCCATGTTTTTCTAAGATCATTGAGCTCCTCATTTCTTATAGCAGAGTAGTGTTCCATCACAATCACATACCACAACTTGTTCAGCCATTCTCCATTTGATGGGCATCCCCACAATATCCAATTCTTTGCCACCACAAAGAGAGCTGCCATAAACATTTTAGAACATATAGGTTCTTTTTCTTTTTGCCTAATTCACTTTTTAGAATTCCCTGTTGGCCTCAGATACTCATTATTTACCCAAACCAAAGCTCCAGAGCTGTGCACAGTTGACAAGCATGGACTCTGAGTCCACCCAAAGCCCAGCTAAGCCCAAGGGGAGACCAAAAGGTTTCAAGCAGAAATCAGATGACCATTATTGGGGGACTCTACAGAGGGAAATCCCATTGAGTTACAGATTGGACTAAGCGACCTCTAAGACATCTTCTAGCTTTAAGATTCAGTTGATTCTATAATGCCAGCTGCTCCACCCCCAGAAGAGTCCCCTCCCAGTTGTGACTCTGACTCTCTCCAGACTTTACCACCATGATTCATCAATTTCTCTCAGAGCCTGGGGGTCTTCTCAACCTGAAACATTCTTATGCCATGCCAGAATCTCCCACTGGTAAGTTTCCTCTGAAGCCTCCATTTGGGGGATGAGCCTGGCCAGCCCTGCTTCATTTCCTTCTCATTGTGCTTCTGACTGTCTGGACTTTGACATCATCCCCCCTTCTCCAACCTCCCATGTACCTTCTCTCTATCTCCTTCCATCCTTCCCCCATGCCCAGCTTTTCAGCTCCCTTTTAAGATTTGTATTCCCCCATTAGAATATAAGAAACTTGTATTTGTATCCCTAGACCTTAATAAATGCTGTTGCCTGCCTACCTGTCATCAGGAGATTGTAACAAGAACATCCCAGAACACTAAAGCTCCCATTGGGATCCCTCCATCACAATGTTCTTTGAAACGAAGGGGCTCAGTGATCTCTTGGTAATGGTGTCCTAATTTGATAGCAGTACTGATGATTTATATCAAGTACAAGAAGGGCAATACCTGAGTTGGGATAAAGTGATAAAAAAAAACAAAAACATCCTTAGGCTTCAAAGAATCCTTGGAGGAAATAAAATAAGTGGTGTCTTTTTGCATAAACATTTTTACCTTCTTTCAACACTCCCCAAGATAGAAAAGAAAATGGAATAAAATCAGGTAATCTGGTTTAAACATAATCTCTGTAAATTTTAGAGAAAACACACTTGACCTGACAAATGTGTGCCTTCTAAGAGAGTCCGTCCCTTGGGGTTTTCATTTGATTAACTGATTGGTCTTGCTGATGGTACTGCCTTTGGAAGAGATATTTGCCAATGTGTAGTCCGTAGCATTATGAAGTGTTTCAACTGCTGGCCAAGGTAAAAACACTATAAATTTTAGAGTTTGATTATACTTTGGAAGTTTCAGCTTACTGAACGTCATGAGAGAGTTTATGACAGAGACAATATTTATGAAGATGGCACACAAATACCAAAGACAAGCAATTCTGATGCCCAGCGCAAGCTTCATGAACATGCCTTCATATCAACTTTTGAGGATAAACTAGTAGTGGGGTGAGGGAAAGATACCCTGAGGCACAAGGCCCCCATAAGAAGGGAGACAGATGCCAGCACAACTTAGAAGAATTAAAGCAGGATTACAGGGAAAGAGGGAGGCAGCAGGCTAGACCAGAGACGTAGCTGCTCCTGGGGTTGAGCCACTCAGGGAAAGAAGCTTCCTGTATTTGCCAATTTATTCTCCCTAACTAGGTTATAAGCTCACTTATTTCTGGTTGCTGGAAGAATATGAGCACTGTAAGCATATGCAAACTTCTGGTACCCCAAGGGAAGCTTTGGTAAAATTTTTTTCAACCTCTGGCTTCCATGGAAAAAGGCTGTGGAAGAAGTGGAAGAGAAAAAAGAAGTTTAAAAAGAAAGAGAATGAAAACCTGTAAATGATATGAAGAGTTTTGAACTAGTGAAGAAGCTAGAGGTTCAATTTGGGGAGTCATTTAGTGGAAATTAAGGAAAAGTTAGAATAATCTTCAACTCTAGATACTGGTTTCAAGTTGAAAGAAGTTCAAAATCAAGAAAAATCCAGCTTCAAAAAGATCAAGGAGAATTAAGTAGAGAGTAGAACCTGAAAAAGAAGACTCAAGAAGGAAAAGTAGAAGGCTGTTGGTAAGACAAGACAAGTTTAGTAAGAAAAGGAAAATGTAACAATTAGCATACAAAGCAAAATGAAAGAGCAAAGAAGGGGTGATGGATGTGCATGCAGAGTTGTTAAGACTAAGGAAAGGAAATTGGGCGAGGTTGTCACATTATTAAGAAGTGATGATTGCCTGTAAAAAATTTAGTTAGAGTTTAGAGTTTAATGTGTAAACACTCAAGTAGTTTAAAAAGGCTGGAAAATATCAACTAGTATAAAAAATAGGGTCAACCTGAAACCAATATCTAGCCCTGGAGATTATTCTCCTTTAACTTTTCCTTAATTTTCACCAAATTTGTCCCCAAAGAATATATCTCCCTCTACACTCTGAGATGTTGCAGACAATGAAGTTCCTAAAGGAAACCAAAAAGAGGCTACAATGGGGGTGGAAAAAGAACCTGAGCTGGGAGAGGGGAATCTTGACCCTTATCAGATATTGGAGAATAAGAATGTTACAAAGAGAATAAAGAAGGGGGAAAATATTTGTGTACTGCCTACTCTGTGCCAAGCGAAGTGCTAAGCACTTGACAAATACTATCTCATCTGATCTTCAAAACAAGCCTAGGAAGTAGGTGTTATTATTAGCCTCATTTTGCAGTTGAAGAAACTGAAACAGTCAGGTTAAGTGACTCATCCAAGATCCTCTGCTAGCAAGTGTCTAAAGCCATTCAGGTCTTCTTTACTCCAGTCTCGGTGCTCTACCCAAATGCTCCATCTAACTTCCTCTGGCATGGGAGAGGACTACTGCATGATTAAAGTTGAAAAACAGAATTAAGATTCTTCTTGAATAGGAGGTATCTGCACGTTTTGAAGAGGAAGAAGCCGCTTTTCCTTCCCCCCAAAAAATTACATAGTAGAACTACAGAAGTTAATAAGTGAGAGATTGTCTAGTAAGGTCAGGAGAATCAAAGTTATGATTCCTTGCTCAGGATCACTAAGGCAGTTATTTACTGACTTGATAGCAACAGTAGAGAGACCTGTTTTCTTCCTAGAGCATGCACTGAAGATATAAAAGAGAATTTCTTAATATTTAGTAAAAAAGGTGATAATTATTCTCTGTTGGTGATTTGCATGAGCACAAATGATAGTGCCAAAAAGAACTTTAAAAATATTGCCAATAATTGTTATCACCACAAGGGTAATAGGTTGAGTTTTCCTTGCTGTGAAGAAGACAGATGCAGGAGAGAAAAATTAATCTGGGAATTGAACAGCTAGCTTAAGAAGGTGGTGTTTAAGAACGAGATTTGGACTCATGAAGCCCAACTTAACATATAGGGATGATGGAATCCTTGCCAGAAATGGAGTACACCTAAGAAATGTTGGTAGGAATGTATTTGCCAGGTCTCCTCATAACAAGATTAGAAAGGTTGGGGGAAAAATGAGTACCAATTGTATTTTCCCCAAGCCAGGTACCATAGGTAGTAGTAGCTACTGATAAGGAGTTGAGAATAGCAGTTAAGAAACTGAGAGATTCACAGGAGACAAAATCCAAGAAAAGAAGCAAAGTAACAAAACTAAGTAAGAGGAATTAGATGTTCTAATGAAAAGTGGAAAACATAACCTTAGAGATACTACAGAGAGTTGGTGTGATAAAACTGATGACTTGACCGTGGCACTAGATGGGTATATTTTATCCAAAAGATACAGGATAGGTAAAAGAGGGTTCAGGGTGGTGTAGCATAGTATATTAAGAAAGTATACTCATGTGAGAAAATAATCTAGGAGATGGGGGAAGCATGAAGTATTTGGGTAAAGGCCAATAGAGGGAGAAACATAAGAGATTTTTCATTGCTATATACTACAGACCACTTGGACAGAAAAAAATTAATAAACCAGAAATTTAAGAAAGGTCACAAGCATAGAGGGATGATACTGGGGTGTTGGGGTGCTTAGATTATCCAGATATTTTCTAAAGTTCTCTCTGCCAAAAGCAAAGCAGATAATAACTTCCTGATTTGCCTTGGTGATAAATTTCATCTTCAAAAGGTGGAAGAACTAACCAAGGGAAATTACATTTTTGATCTAAATCTCACTAATTATAAGGAACAGGTTGCTGGGGTGGAAATAATGGGAACCCTAGGGGGAAGTGACCACTTTCTTCTGGAGTTTGTGATGAAGATGAAAAAGAAAATCACAGCACAGTATGATATGCATGCTACATTTTGGAAAAGCATACTTCCAAGGGTTCAGAGGAATGTTGGGTATTGATTAATTGAAGTATGCAAGAGAAGTCCGTTCAAGAGAGTTGGAAGATTTTCAGGAATGAAATTCTGAAGACACATAACGGGAAATAATTCCAATGAAGAGGAAAAACTGTAAGAGACCAATGTGGATAAATAGGGAACTTGCCAATTAACTAAGATTTCGAAAGGAAAGATACAGGGCAGGGGTGGGGAACCTGCAGCCTCGAGATCCCTGATATAGAGGATGGAAGCAAGATCAGGTAATAGTGGATAAATATAAGGGCATGGCATGGTCCTATAAAAAACATCAAGCATTAATATTGTTAGAGCTGTAAATTACCCTAGGAATTGTAGAAAGCAATTTGGAACAAAAAAAAAGTTACTGAACTATGCATAGTCTTTGACCAAGTGATTAACACTACCAGACCTATACCCCAAAGGAATTGAAGGAAGAAGAAAATCACCCGCATATACAAAAATGCTTATATCAGCTGTTTTTATGGTGGCAAAGAACTGGAAACTAAGGGGGTACCTATCAATTGAAGAATGACTAAAGAAATAATAGGTTATAAATTAATAGAATACTATTGTGCCATAAAAAAACCCCAAAACGACAAAAAAGTACAGTTCCAGAGAAACCTGAAAAGACATGTGTAAAGTGAGCAGAACCAGGAGAACAATTTACACAAAAACAACATTGTGAAGATAAATCACTTTTTAAAATTTTTTTTCTTACATTTTAAGTTCTGAACTGTCTCCCTCCCTTCTTCCTTACCCTGCTCCAGAGAAGGTCATTCATATATATATGTATATGTATGTATGTGTGTGTGCATGTGTGTATACACAAGCACATACATATACATATATAAATATATACACCCTGCTCTAGAGAAAGTCACCATTTGACACAAATATATAGATTGGATCACAATAGGTCCTTGCCCAAAGTCCACTTAATGGAGGTATTTTGGGCTCTCCTGGCTTAGAGTGAATGTCAATGGTAACTGTTTCTTTTTGGAACAACAACCCTGAGGGTCTTCACCTCCCAGCTTGATTTTTTTTCTTCTACTCAATTAGAGGGGCCTTCCCTTGATTCACATCTTAAAGAGGCCTATTCACTGAATGGGCATTACCTCACTCTGAGTGAGTACCTGAAAAGACCTTAGCCTAAAAAGGCCAGAGTCTCCCATTGTATCCTGGGCCATCTCCAGTCATCCTGATGAATATCTAGTCACTGGATCCAGATGGTTCTGGAGGAGAAAGTGAGGCTGGTGACCTTGCACAGCCCTCCCTCACTCAAATCGAAGTCAAAAACGAAGGACAAACACAATATGTGTGTGCGATTTATGCATGTGTATGTATATACACACACATACATACATACTATGTATACTTCTGTTTATCAGTTCTTTCTCTGGAGGTGGATGGCATCTTCCTTCATACATCTTTTGTAGTTGATCTGAGTATTTATAATAGGCATTCACAGTTATTCTTCAAACAATATTGCTGTCACTGCACCCAATGTTCTCTTGGTTCTGCTCATTTCATTCTTCATTATTTCATGCAAGTCTTTCCATGTTTTTCTAAAATCAGCCAGCTCATCATTTCTTACAGTGCAGTAATATTCCTTCACAATCATACACCACAACTTGTTCAGCCACTACCCAATTAATAAGCATCCCCTCAATTTCCAGTTCTTTGCCTCCACAAAGAGAGCTGTTATAAATATTTTAGAAGATAGCAGGGTTTTTTTTTTCCCTTTTAGCCTGATCAGCCTGGGAAACAGACCTAATAGTGATTGCTGGGTCAAAGGGTATACAGAGTTTTATAACTCTTTTTGTATAATTCCAGATTGCTCTCTAAAATGATTCATAGTTTCACCAACAATGTATTTGTGTCCCAATTTTTCCACATCCCCTCCAACATTTGTCATTTTCCCCTTCTATCATTTTAACCAGTTTGATAGGTGTGAGATAACATCTCAAAGTTGTTTTAATTTGCATTTCTCTAATCAATAATAATTTAGAGCATTTTTTCATATGACTGAAGAGAGAAAATTCATCTTCAGGAATTCAAATCCAGCCTCAAACACTTACTTGCTGTATGACCCTGGGCAAGTCACTTAACCCTGTTGGCCTCAGTTCCTCATCTATAAAATGAGCTAGAGGAGGAAATGGCAAACTACTCCAGTATCTTTGACAAGAAAACCCCAAATGGGGTCACAAAGATTCAGATACAACTGAAAAGTGACTAAAGAACAATATAGAGCTTTTTTATCCAAAAACTAATGTTCATATCCTTTGACCATTTATCAACTGAGAAATAATTCATACTCATAAACTTGACAAAGTTCTGTACATATTTGAAATATGAGACCTTTATCCAAGAAATTGTCTACAAAATTTTCCCCAAAGTTTCTTCTTTCCTTCTAATCTTGGCTACATTAGTTTTATTTGTATGAAAGCATTTTAACGTAATCATAATTATCCACTTTACATCTCACAATGCTCTTTACCTCTTGTTTATTCATAAATTCTTCTCTTGTCCATAAGTCTGATAGGTAATATGTTACATATTCTATTTTTTTATGATATCTCCCTTTATATATAGTTCATGTATCCATTTTGACTTTATTTTGGTATACGGCATAAGATATTGGTCTAAATTCAATTTCTACCAGACTGCTTCCCAGTTTTCCCAAAAATTTTAACAAATAGTGAGTTCTTATTCCCAAAGCTCAAACAAGGTTACTATAATCCTTTACTACTGTGTATTATATGTCTACTCTTTTCCATTGATGCACCTTTCTATTTCTTAGCCAGTACCAGATAGTTTTGACAATTACTGCCTTATAATATAGTTTAAGTTTTGGTACTGCTAAATCTCCTTCCTTTACATTTTTTCATTAATTCACTGGATATTCTTGACCTTTTGCTCTTCCAAATGAATTTTGTTATTATTTTTCTAGTTCAATGAAATTTTTTTGGTAATTATAATTGGGATGGCATTGAATAAATAGACCATTTTAGGTAGAATTATCATTTTTATTATGTTGCCTCTGCCCGCCCATGAACAGTTAATATTTCTTCAATTATTTAAATCTGACTAGTTTTGATAAAAAGTGTTTTATAATTATGTTGACGTAGCTCCTGGGTTTTTCTTGGCAGGTATATCCTTAGTATTTTATGCTATCTACATTAGATAAATCACTTTGAAACACAACTCTGATCAATGCAATAATGAACCATGATTCCAGAGGATCTGTTAATGAAGTATACTACCCACCTCCTGACAGAGAGATGATGGACTCAGGGTGCAGAATGAGACTGTTTTTTTAACATGGTCAATGTGGAAATTTGTTTTGCTTGACTATGCATATTTGCTACAAGGGTTGTTTGTTTCCTAATAATGGAAGAGGGAAGTGGCAGGGAGAGAAAATGAGAGTTTTATTTATTGAAAATAATTAAATAAAAAATAAATATAGTGTCAGGAATCTTAAACCTCAGAATGAGCTGGGGCTGGAGAAAACAACTAAAAAATGATAAAGAAGAAATTTTTTTAAAGATACTGAAGGAAAAAATAAGATTAAACAAAGGATTGGAGCTTTACTTGCAAAAGATGGGATTATAGTAAATGACAATAGAGAAACATGCTCAATTCTTTTTTTTGCTTGTTTTTTTTTCTACCAAGGAGAATAAAATTTCTACACTAACAAGACTAAGAAAGAGCAGATACAGAAGATAAATGGGGACATAATTAAAAAGCACTTAGTTTGGTCAGTCAATAAACATTTATTAGTACCTAATATATACCAGAAACTGTGCTAATTGCCCCTTGATGAATTCAAGTCAGCTGAGTCACATAAGCTATATCCTTTGGTAATAAAAGAATGGGTCAATGTGATTGCTGAGCCATGATCAGTAATACTTGAAAGAATATGGACTGGCACAATATGGACTAGCCATGAGTGAGACACAAGAAGATTAGAGAAATGATTAAAAATAAAAGGGGAAAGAACAGTTTGTAAACAACAGAGTTTAACTTTAGTTCCTAGAAAAATTCTAGAACACATCCTTAAAGACACAATTGGTGGGGCACCTAGGTGGCGCAATGGTTAGAGCACTGACCCTGGAATCAAAAGGACCTGAGTTCAAATCCAGCCTCAGACATTTGACACTAGGTGTGTGGCTGTGGGCAAGTCACTTTACCACACCCTCCCCCCATTGCCTCACCCCTCCACAAAAAAAAAGAAGACACAATTGGTGAGCATCTACTAAGGAAAGCAGTGATAATAAAAAGTGATCATGGCCTCAGCAAGTACAAGTTGTGCAAGACTAATTTTATTTCCTTTTTTCACAGAATTATTAACTCAATATTTAAGGAAATACTGTTGAAAGTTTGCCTAGATTTTAACAAAGTTTTTAATTTTAGCAAAACTTTTAATAAAGTATCCTGTTTAATTATAAGCTCTTCGAGGGCAGGGACTATATTTTGCCTATTTTTGTATCCCTAGATCTTAGCACAGTGCCTAGCTCAAAGAAAATGGTTAATAAGTCTATTGATGGATTATTTTATATTATTCTTATGGAGAAGATGAAGAGATGCAAATTAAACAATAATAAATTATATGGATTCAGAAGTAGCCGGTAGGCCAGCAAGACAGTAAGAGTAGTTGTTAATGGTTCAACATCAGTGTGGCAGGATGTTTCTACTGAAGTACCCCAGGGATCTGTGCTTGGGCTCTGTGCTTTTCATTATTGTTAAACAATAACTTTGATAAAGAAATAGAGAGCATTGGTCATGAACTATGCAGATGACACAAAGCTGGGAGGTGTGGCTAACACATCAAATGACAGAATAAGGATTCAAAAAGATCTTTACAGTCTATAGTAGTAAGCTGAATCTAATATAATGAAATTCAATGTGTGGGAGAGGTGGGGGTGATGGGAACAAGCACCCACAATGTGCCTGGCACAGTGCTAAGTACTTTACAAATATCTCCTCTGATTCTCACACCAACCCTGAGAGGAAGGTGCTATTATTAGCCTCATTTTATAGCTGAGGAAACTGAGGCAAACAGTGGCTCAGTGATCTGCTCAGGGTCACATGGCTAGGAAGTACTTGAAACCAGATTTGAACTCTCATCTTCCTGACATCAAGACCCATGTTCTCTCCATTGTGCCACCAGTTGTAAGGATAATTATAATGACTTACACTTAGGTAGGAACAATTAAGTTCACAAGAACAAGATGTAGGCAGTACAGTTAGATAACGGTTGTTCTGAAAAAGATATGGGGTTTTTAGTGGATTGCAGGCTCAATATGGAGGTCAGTATCGGTGTAGCAACCAAAAAAGTTAATATGATTTAGGCTACATTATGAAGAGCGGAATTTCCAGAGGATAATAGTTCCACTATATTCTACTCTCATCAGATCAGAAGTGATGGACACGGAGGTATTAGCAGCCTCACTGCCTCCCTTCAAACTGGGTCACCCAAGTACTTGTTATGTTGAGAAGACAGCGTAGCCCCTTGACCTATTTCTCTCAGCCTAACCACCCCAGATGATTCTTACTTCCCTAGAGGCTTTGAAGAGGTTTTCAAGGATTATCACTCTAAATTAAAGGCTTTTTTCTCTACCAGGAGACTTGTCTTAAAGAATAAGCTAATGCCAGCAACAAAGCACACACCCTACCAAAACTAAATCATATATTTCATCAGTGTTCAGATTACCAAAATTGCAATACCATGCTTGATGCAAGTCCACAGAAGCCATGAGTCATGAAGGAGCTTCCAAGAAAGAAACACACTCATATTTCTGTCAGGGCTAAGAATCATTTCTAAATCAAAATCTAAAGGACCTAAAGGTTCATCTAAACAACATATGAGAAGTAATATGATATAATGAACAGAATGCTGGGCCTGAAGTCATAATGACTCATATTCAAATCCTGCCTCAGATGCTTATTAACTGTATGACCCTAGGCAAGTCACCCAACTTCTCTGGGTCTCAGTTTCCTCATCTGTAAAATGAAGAGGTTGGATTCAATGATGTCTAAAGTGCCTTCCAGCTCTAAAACTCTAACCCATGACCATTTCATCATATCCTTGACAGTAGGTCATCCAGACTCTACTATAAGATTTCTGGTAATGAAAAATCCATGACTTCCCAAAGCAGTTATTTTACTTTTGGACAGCTCTGATCATTAGGACATTTTTCTTTACATTGACCTTAAATCTACTTCTACCTACTGCATCTAGTCCTTCCCCCCACCTCCCCGCTCTAGGGATAAACAGAACAAATCTAAACTCTTTTCCTATGATAGCCCTTCAAATACTTGCAGATGAGGATAATGTCCTTCCTCCACCCTCCCTCTCCCAATCTTCTCTTCTTCAGGATCTATATACCTAGTCCATTCAACTGAGCCTCACATAGCACAGTCTCCAGGCTCCCAAATCCTGGTGGCATTCTTCTGGCCATGTTCCAGTCTGTCTATGCCTTTCCTAAAAGAGGTGCTCAGAAGTGATTATGAGTCAAGATCCATATTTAAGACAATCTGGTTGTAATACCTGTTGTACTACTGTTCTCCAGGACTTATTTCTGCTCTTTAGTCCAGTTAATTAGATGGCCCCTCAACACTCCATGGGTGCCCCCATTCTGCATCTGTGCATTCAATGAAAGAGGTGAAGGATTATTAACTGTTAGGGTACAAAACAAAGCCAATGCAACCAAGATTAGAAGGGAAGCAGAAAGCTGGGAAACAATTTTTACAGCCAGTGTCTCTGATAAAGGCCTCATTCCTACAATATATAAAGAACTAAACCAAATTTACAAGAGTACAAGTCATTCCTCAATTGATAAATGGTCAAAAGATATGAACAGGCAGTTTTCAGCTGAATAAATTAAAGCTATCTATAGCCATATGAAAAAATGCTCTAAATCGCTATTGATTAGAGAAATACAAATCAAAACAACTCTGAGGTACCACATCACACCTATCAGATTGGATAACATGACGAAACAGAAAAATGATAAATGTTGGAGAAGATGTGGGAAAATTGGAAAGCAAATACATTGTTGGTGGAGTTGTGAACTGATCCAACCATTCTGGAGAACAATTTGGAACTATGCCCAAAGGGCTATAAAACTGTGCATACCCTTTGATCCAGCAATACCACTTCTGGGGCTATATCCCAAAGAGATCATCAAAACATGTACAAAAATATTTATAGGGGCTCTTTCTGTGGTGGCCAAGAACTGGAAATTGAGGGGATGCCCATCAACTAGGAAATGGCTAAACGAGTTGTAGTATATGAATGTAATGGAATACTATTGTTCCATAAAAAATGATGAACAGGCAGATTTCAGAAGAACCTGGGAAGACTTATGTGAACTCATGCAAAGTGAAGTGAGCAGAACCAGGAGAACATTGTACACAGTAACAGCAACATCACGTGATGACCAACTTTGACAGACTTAGCTCTTCTCAGTAATGCAAGGGTCTAAGACAATTCCAAAAGACTCATGATGGAAAATGCTATCCATATCCAGAGAAAGAATTATGGAGTCTCTGAATGCAGATAGAAACATACTATTCTCTCTTTTTTTGTTTCTTCTTTCTTGTGGTTTTCCCCTTCGGTTCTAACTCTTCTTTACAACATGACTAATGTGGAAATATATTTAATATGATTGTACACATATAGCCCATATCAGATTGCATGCCGTCTTGGGGAGTGGGGAGCAGGGAGATGAAGAGAAAATTTAGAACTCAAAATCTTATAGAAATGAATGTTGAAAATTAAAAACAAATAAAGAAATTAAAGACAATTAGGGTACATTCTTTAACTTCAGTCCTTCTATACCAATATCACACCATAAGTGGTCTTTAAATTGAGATTGACTTTGTCATGGTTATTGTATATCATTCTTTTGACTACTTCCTTTACCCTGCATCACTTCCTGTTTCTCTGAACTTTTCATATTCACAGTAACATTCTGTTACAATCCTGTGTCACCAGGTATTCACCCTTGCACTCATCAAGGTTAACCATTCCTGATAGAGGAGTACTGTTTTCAAATCAAGCAAGTCAAAATCCCAAGCAAGAGAGTGATTGCCTTTAACCAGAGGGTAATAGAATAATAGACAAAGCTAGAAGTCACCAAGTCCTCCCTTTCAGGGACATCACCTACCTCCCATTTTACAGAAGAGGGATTGAGGCCCAAAAACGTTAAGTGGCTTGCTCATAGTACCACAAGTTAAGTGGCAGGGCCAAGTTTGATCCAAGCTTCTCTGACTGCTAATCCAATTCTCTTTTCATTAAATCAGACTGCCTTCCCAACTCTTTCATGTTAAAACCCATCTAACAAAGACCTTAAAAAAAGCACATCGCAAAAGGGGTTCCCAATAACTACAACAGGGATAAAACCAGCAACTGATGTTCTACTATTGAAAATGGCCTAGAATTGTAAAATAACATCCCATAGAACTCTTTGTTACCACTAACATAAGGAGGCATCTATTTACATTTACAAATGTAAAGCAAGCTAAGATCCCAGCTCTCTAAGAACTTGGGTCAGAGACTGGCTACATTACCTCTGCACAAACAAAGGCGCAAAGATACCTACAGAACTGCAAAAGTAAACTGCATATAAATCAAAACCTCACTTGAAGAAGGTGTACCTTGTTTATGCAAAAGAGGTATTCTTGAAAAACCATATACAAATGACATTTTTAAAAGTATACTCATGTGTTAAGTGTCATAGAGGAGGCGGCTAACTAGAAGAATTCCATGGTGAACTCTGAAAATATTGATTTTCATGTAAAGTTCTCAATACAAGAATTACAGTAGTAAAGACAGTATGGTAAAAGAAAACTTCTGGGATCTGGAATCTAGTTAAGTCAGGAGAGAAAGGAGAAGAATACACTGATGAAGAAATCATAGTAAAAACCCATTCTGGAAAACAACTTGTACTTACACAAAAAAAGTTACCAAATTGTTCATACCCTTTAATTCCAAGATCCCACAAATGGGTTTATACGTCCAAGAAATAGAAAACATATATGTGTGCATGCACACACATACACACACGTGTGCATGCATACACACACACATTCACAGCAGCTTTATTTGTAATATCAAGAAAAAAAGCAAAATACCTGTCCAATAACTGGAGACTAATTGAATATCCTGTAAATGTTACTATACTCCAAGGAATGATGAATATGAACAGTTCAGAAAAACATGGGGAAAAAGTGACGCAGAGTAAAGGAAGCAGTCAAAAGGATGATACACACAATAACCATGACGATGTCAGTCTTAGTTCAAAGACTACAGACAACATCGGTACTACAGGATTAAAGCTAAAAAAATAACATACCCTAATTGTTAACAATCCATAAATTATAAAAGCAGAAGGTAACGCATATCAATCAGTCACAACTGCTCTAGCACACAATTAGGCTTCCCAGTTTAGAAGGGAATAATCTTGGTGAAAGATTTGTTTGAATAGTTGTTGGCTAATGTTCATTGTCTAAAAAAAAAGGATCAATAATTTGTTTTAAGTAGTGTTTAAAAAAAAAGAGTAGGGAAAACTACTCCAGTTGCTAGTACTTCTTCCTCCTCTCACTCAGCAAGGGGTAATCATTTCTAGTAGCTTCTCCATTTTGGAGGAGACAAATGGTCTGACAGATATCTCCACTTCAAGTACTGGCAAGTACAGGATGGGGAAACAGAACAGAGATTTCTTGCTAATATGGAATGCTTTCAACCAGCCTGCAAATTAGTAGGCCCACAGCACAAAAGAAAGCAGGTTGGTGGAACCATCCTCCCCACCCCCAAAAAATAAGTTTGGAAGGAAAAAAGAAATCAGGCCCAGTGTCTCTTTATCAACTTGGCTCCCGTGTTCATTGGAGACTATGTATCTGGGAACTGAAACAAAGCTGTTAATGCTAGTTATGGAAAAGACTGTATCCTACTTGTTTCTAGACAATGTTGTCTAATGCTTCCTTTAGCAGCCTGAGGCCAGCACTTTCACCATTTGTGCTAGGAGGTCATTCTAGAGCACAGCTAACTTTGTGGTTGAATCTTCCCGTTTTGTCCACTGCTTTGTCCAAGGGCAGTGTTAAGAACTTTCTCTGATCATCTAGTGTGATAAGACATTTTAACAGGATCTGTCATATACTAATTTTAAAAAAACAGTCATTTGTTTTCAAGCACTGTGGCAAAATTAGCTTATATTCAAGCTTTAGCTAAAAAACAAAAACAAAACCCCACTCTATGAAACAATGAAGTTTTTTTTAATCCATATGTTTACATACTCATCTGAGCCAGGAATATTTAGCAACAAGGTGAAATTTCATTGTTGCAAGTTGTGACAGCTTCTAGTGCTGGAATCATTCACACAAAATTACTCCTGGAGCAAGTAAAGTTATGACAAAGGAAGTATAGTACTCCTTTCCGCAACTCAGGCAAGATATGTCTTCTAATCCACTTACCATTCTCAGCAGCAAAAGGGTTTTAGTTTTGCCAGCTCATTTTTTTAACTGACTTAAAAGCTGCTACATACTCAAAACTGTAAGAGATAAAGATACCAAGATAATACAAGAAATAGCATGAATAAACTCCTAGAGAAGCTTACCTCCTCGATGGCATGAGGTCATAGCAAAAAGGAAATATACACCTTCTAGTAACTTACTATTTTTCTTCATTAATCTCATTAACTAAGAGCTAAGTTCAATTGTTTCTATACTGAAGAAAGGCAATCAAGTGCTGTCAGAGTCCTCTAAATTTCAGAACCCTGAGAAAAAGTTCTAGTCGCCCTGTCAAAGTTATGGTTCTAGATACATTAGCAAAAAAAGGTAACATAAGTGCTTTATGACAGCAAACGTAAGTGCCATGCTTTTAAATAATTTAGAAAATATTAGACCTAATTCTTGAATATTTCTATTAACCAGATATAAGAATAGCATACCTAAAGTCCATACGTAACACAAAAAATCAAATTATTTCAAATTTGCATCCTTTTTCTTGATTTATATGGAGGCAACTCAAATTTCTATATCACTTTAAGGTTTATAAAGTGTTTATTAATCTTATAACATAGGCAAGACGGCATAAGCATTATTTGTATTTGGGCCACTAGATGG
This sequence comes from Trichosurus vulpecula, assembly GCF_011100635.1. Taxonomy (NCBI): domain Eukaryota; kingdom Metazoa; phylum Chordata; class Mammalia; order Diprotodontia; family Phalangeridae; genus Trichosurus; species Trichosurus vulpecula. The sequence goes on from NC_050574.1 coordinate 179,522,986, forward strand.
CTGGACCAGGAGCCAGGAAGACCTGAATTCAAATCCAGCCCCAGACACTTACTAGCTGTGTGGCCTTGGGCAAGTCAAACCTCAATTCGCTTCAGTTTCCTCAATTGTAAAATGTAATAACTCACCTACCTTGCAGAGCTGTTGTGAGGATCAAAGGAGATAATATCTGTAAAACACTTAGCACAGTGCCTGACACATAGCAAGTGATATAAAATGCTAGCTATCGTCATCATCATCATTATTACAATTCTTTTAAAGATGAAGAAATAGAGATTCAAAGAGAGTTGAAGTGATTTGCCAGAAGTCATAACTAGAAAATAATAGCACCAGGTCTCAAATCCGTTCATCAAGCTCTAAGCCTAGCTCGCACAAAACTAATAACAGGTAACTACATTAATTAGTACAAACCAGCTCCCTTTATTTTCCCTGCCCACACTCTGAGGAAGGTACACTGATCACAAGGAAAGGAAACTAGAGGAATAAACAGCAGAAACTTCAACAAAATACGTATGAAGAGGCCACTTTGGGTGGAGGACTTTAGGAGGGGGAAATGAAAAAGCATCCACAGATTGCATAATGAAGCCCATAGTCAGTGAAAAATGCATTCCTAAATGAACTCTTTTACTTCCATAGTAGATTTTTATGTTGTCTAGGATACCCTCAAAACATCTTGATAATAAGACAGAAATTCTCATTTAACTAAGGAATAAAATAAGGCATTAAAAACAAAACGGTTTGTCCTGATATATGTAACTACTGTAGGGTCTAGACTATGACCTAGGTTCTTCTCATTCCAGGTTCAACAGGATGCTTACTTCTGTCTGGTGTTAAAATCTCAATGTCAGAGGTCAACTAGGTGACTCAGTAGATAGAGTGCTGGACTTGGAGTCAGGAAGACTAGAGTTCAAATCCTGCCTCAGAAACTTATTAGCTGTGTGACCCCAGGATAAGTCACTTAATCTTTCAGCCTCAGTTTCCCCTCTATAAAATGGGAATAATAATAACTACTTCACAGAGTTGTTGTGAGGCTCAAACAATAACATGTAAAGCACTTTGCAAGCCGTGATGCTCATTACTATAATTATCATGATTATCATTATCATTATCTAATGGAATCTAAATTTAAACTAGAATTAGACATCTAGCTTTGACTTGAGAACCAGCAGTAAGACAGAAATTGGAGGCAGCCCATTCAATTTTTGGAGAACTATAATTTTTGGAACATCTTTCCTTATAATGAATCTAATCTACCCTCTTTGCAACTTCCACCTAGTACTTCTAATTCTGTCTTCCAGGACCAAGATTAATAAGTCTACACCTTCTTCCACACAATAGTCTTTGAAATACTTAAAGATGGCCAGATAAGTACTCCTAGAGAAACTGAATGACAGCTTAAGAAGATGACCAGGTCAACAGAAGGCATTTTAGAATAAAGGATGCATGGGCATTTTTGCAGGCTGTGGAGAGGAAGGGACTGACGATAAAAAGGGGATCATTTATGGAGTCCAGTCCTAGATGAGATGGGAGGGAAGGACATCCAAGGGCCCAGGTAGAAGGATGAGCCCTGGTAAACAGGAGGGTCATTTCATACTCTGAGACTGAAGAAAAAGGGGAAGACTGGCTAAAAATGGTTTCTGTGGAGTTGAGAAAATTCACTTTTGATGACCTTAATCTTTTCATGAAGTAGGAGGCAAGTTTAGTTGAGTGAATGAGTGAGTGAATAAATGACTATGGAAACACTGCAGTCGAGGCTGGGCACACCCAGGCGGAGTTCAGAAATGGGCCAGTCTAACCTGACTCAGGAGGGACTTGGAGGCATTGAGCAAGAAGGAACAAGGAAAAAGAAAAGGAAGAGAAAAGGGAATAGAGGGGAAGATAGATATCTAGATATTCTGATTTCAAATGATTAATATGTAAATTTATATTAAAATATTCAAATTAATTAGCTATTTGCTTCTAATGGATAGCTTATGTATTTTTAATAAAATTCTTCTACTATTCCACGAAAGAATGGGACTTTTTTCTCCTTAATCCTGGTGGATGAGGTCAAAGCCACCTCTAATGGGCGATAAGGTGTTTAAAAGGGATACAAATACTCATAATTCTCAATGACAAAATGGTCAAGCACTCTAAAAAGGCCTGATATTTTCCAATGTTCCAGACTATATTAATACTCACACATGAAATTTTAATTTCCAAAAGTATTCCATCAATTATAGGGGGCAAGGAATTTCCAGTGATCTTTAGAGTGTTATCATGTTCATGTTTCTGCCAATACCATATAATGAGGTCATAATCTCCTGTCCTTCTATCTTTCCCTGAGCCTCGCTCCTAAATATTTTCTTCTTAATCACTGCCATTTCCATTCTCTTCATCCTAATTCCCTCAGTTTATCACCCCTTGCTCTGCTCTGTACCTCTGCTCACTTTTTTACTTTAACAATGCTTCTCCCTTAGAGGAAAGCAATTCGACTATACATTGTCATACATCTTTGACTTCCTTTTCCCCTTTTCCTACCACTATTTTGCCCTGCCGATGGCTCAGCCCAATAGTATAATCACCATCCCCTTTCTCCACATGTATTTCCATGCTACTGAATGCCCCTGGAGTAAGTCATACCACAACACTGACTATATTCCATGCGATTCCATATTATCTCATCTTAACTGGGCCCTCATTACTCAAGAGCAAAACATATTACCTGACTGATTCTATCCCACTACCCATTATGGGTGTTCCAAACCTTTTTTTCTCAAGATCCTAATACCTCCTCCTACTATCTCTTTCTTAGTAGATTTCTCACTTTTATATTACTGAAAAAGTTAAGGCCATCCATCATGAGTACCCTCATTTCCCCTACTCCACACCTCAAAACCCCTCTCCATTCTTATCCATCCTCTCATCCTTTCCTCATCTCTCTAAGGAAGGGGCACTCCTTCTCCTCACAAAGCCATTACCCTTGGACTCAATTCTATTCGCAATTCTAAAGGAAGGAATAAATAAGGTTAAAAGGAAGTAAAACCCAAGATACATGAAGAAATTATAAGACTGAATTCTTAAGACAAATTATGGTGATCTAGCATGAACAGCCACATGGATATAACTTCTTGATGCTTGTAAAAAAAAATTGGCAAACCAAAGTTTTAAGATGACAAGTCTGAGCTTTATCAAAATCTCAAGAAAAGTATAACTTTTCTAAGCATATGTGTGAAGTGCCCAGATTCATATTAGTTTGTTGTGAGAGGGGTTGTTTGGGGTTTTTTTAAAGTCTTTAATTCTACAGTTAGCAATAATATTTTAGCAGGTATTTTCAACTAGTAATCGATACATAAATAAGAATGAAAAATTATGTACAAAACAGATTTTGAATTGCTGAATGTAAAAATTTATTTCAAATCATAGTAAGTTTGGTAATCATTCGTATATTAGTTTAGATCCCAACACTGTATGTGTTGCACATCTCTTGATTTGATCAAAATAAGTTAAACTAGAGGTAGGGGGGAAAAACAATCCTAGTTTAACTATATCCTAGGACAGAGAAAGAACTGATAGAAATAACTGCTGGACTGCTGTTAGGGATCTCCAAAAAAACTACAGAGAATAGAAGAGGTGTCACATAACAAGAAAGGCAAAAGGAGGAAGGCTACTTCCAAAAGGAGGAAAGCCATTTTTCCATCCATAAGCCAATGAGTATCATTTTGATCCCTAACGAAATTATATAACATACAAAGGGAATGGATTGTGACCATGTAGGAGACGAAAAGGTGATCACTAAGAACCACACTGACTTCATCAAAAACAAGTCATTACTGGTTAATTTCATTTCCTTTACAGAAAGGATTAGTGGACTGTCAGATCAGGAAAATGTTACATCTAGATTTCAACAAGCCAAATGACAAAGTCTCTCAACCTGGCACTATACTATATTTCAGTCTTAGCCCATATTATTCCCCTCCAAACCCTCTACACTCCAACCAAATTGAACAATTCCACTCCTGGAATAAGCACTATGATCTTATTGCTGTCTCTTACGACTGAAATTCTCTCTTTGTGTGCCTACTGAATCATATCCATCTCTCAAAGCCCAATTCAAATGTTCTCTCTTTCAGAAAATCTTCCCTGATCCTCAGAGTTGTTAAGAACCTTCTGTCTCAGATCTTACATAGTGTTTGAAAAATCAAAACAAAAACAAAAACTCCAATGCATTTATCTAATATTATATTTATAGCTATCGATGTTAGTATCTTACTCACTCCTTACAGTTTTCTACATAGAACATCATATTATTTGCAAAAAGCAATCATTTTGTTTCTTATCTGACTAGGTTTATTACCTCAGTTTCTTTTTCTTGTCTTACTGCTATAGCTAGCATTTGAAGTACTATAGTAAATAATAGTAGTGATAAAAGGCATCTTTGTATTAGCCTTCCATCCTTTCTCCATTACATATGTTTGGTCTTGGTTTCAAATAAAGACTAATTACCATGTTAAGGAAAAGTCAATATATTACTGTACTTTCTAATGTTTCTAACAGAAATAGGTTTTGGATTTTGATAAAAATCTTTTTCAGCATCTATTGATTTGGTTGTGGCTTTTATTTGTTATTTTTCTTTACATTGAACCAACTCTGCTTTCCTGGTATAAATCTAACATGATTGTAATATTTTAATATGCTATTATAGCATGTTTGTCAATATTTAATTCAATATTTTTGCATCAATGATCATTAGGGACACTGGTTTACCATTCTGTCTCTGATTTGTCTCTCGCATGTTTGAGTATTAATATCATATTGGTACTATAGAAAGAATTTCTTTAGAGGGGTCTTTTCCTGTCTTTGCAAACTATTTATATAATACAGGAATTAATTACTCTTTGATAGAATTAATTTGTAAATCCATCTGCTCCTATGCGGATTTTTTGTCCCCTTTGGGAGTTCATTTATGGCTGGTCAATTTTTTCTTCTGATATTGGGTTACTTAAATAGTTCGTTTTTCCTTTGTTAATCTGGGTATTTTATATTTTTGTAAGTATTTATGTCATCTAAGTTATCGATTTTGTTGGCACACAACTGGGCAAAATAATTTCTGATAGTTTCCCTTATTTCTTCATTTGTTGTAACTACTCCTTTTTACATTTTGGATATGAATAATTTCATGTTTCACAATTTCATTCTTTCTTTTTTAAAACCAGACTAGCTAACTATCACCTTTTCTTAATCTGGTTCCACTTTTATTTCTCAATTGAATGGAATTTTTTGCTTTCAATTTTGTTCATCTCTTTGTTTGTTGAGAATTTCTATTTTGGTGGTATTAGGAGTTTTGCTTTGTTGCTTTTTTAGTTGTTTTAGGTGCGTGCTCAATTCATTAATTTATTCTTTCTTTTATTGATGAAAGCCTTATTAGTATCTTATGCTTTTATTAGAACATAAGATCTTTGACCACAAGAACTGTCACATCTGAACTTTGTATTAGTGAATATCTAAAATGGTGCTTGCTCTGCACAATGTAAATCCTTAATAAATGCATATTGTGTCTGTATGATACCCTTGCAGGTACAACAGAAAGATATGGGCCCAATTATATAGTAAAGTTATGCAGATTCAGAACAGACTGAATGATTAGATGCAAAAAGTATGAAAAGAATGACTGTCAGCTATATCAAAAAGACAAAAAAAAAAAAGAAGTAAAAATAGGCAATGAAAAAACTAAAACTACCACTCTTTGCAGATGATATGACCGTATACACAGAGAACTAAAAAACTAGTTGAAACAATTAACCAAGTTAGCAAAGTAACAGAATATAAAATAAACCCACACATATCATCAGCACCTCTGATACTACCAACAATACCCAGCAGGGAAGAGATAGAAAGAGAAATTTTATCTAAAATAACTGCAGACAAATGAAATAGTTAGCTGTCTACCTGTCACGACAAACCCATGTGAACACAAGTACAAAACACTTTTCATACAAATCAAGTCAGATCTGAACAACTGGAGAAATGTTAATTGCTCATGGGTAGGTTGAGCCAATATAATAAAAATAACAACTCTACCTCAGTTTAATTAATTTATTCAATGCCATACCAATTAACCTACCAAAGAATTATTTTATAGAGCTAGAAAAAATAATAACACATTGCATCTGGAAAAAAAAGATCGAGAATATCAAGGGAATCAATGAAAAAAGGAAAGGAAAGCAGTCTAGCAGTACCAGATTTCAAACTATATTACAAAGCGGCAATCATGCAAACAATATGTTATTGGCTAAGAAATACAGTGATTGATCAGTGGAATATATTTTGGTACACAATACACAGTAATAAATGACCATGGTAATCTAGTGTTTGATAAACCCAAAGATCCAAGCTTTGGGGACAAGAATTCACCACGTGACATAAATTGCTAGGAAAACTAGAAAACAGTTTGACAGAAACTAGGCATAGACCAACATTTCACACTGTATACTAAGATAAGGTCAAAATGGATAAATGATTTAGACATAAAGGGTGATAACATAAGTAAATTCGGGGAATATGAGGAAATGTACTTGTCAGATCTCTGGGTAAGAGAAGAATTTATGACCAAACAAAAGATAGGATCATGGGAAGTAAAATGGATAATTTGATTACACGAAATTAAAAAGGTTTTACACAAACAAAACCAATGCAGCAACAATTAAAAGGAAAGCAGGAAGCAGAAGAAAAAATTTTACAAGTGTCTGTGATAAAGGCCTCATTTATCAAATACATAGGAATTGAGCCAAATTTATAAAAATATCTGCCATTCTCCAATTGATCAATGCTCAGAGGACATGAACAGGCAACTTTCAGAAGAAATCAAAGTTATCAGTCACATGAAAATTTGTTCTAAATCACTGATCAGAGAAATGCAAATTAAAAGAACTATGGGGTACCACCTCACACTTTTCATATTGGCTAACATGACAGAAAAGGAAGACAAATGCTGCAGAGAATGGGGAAAAAAGAAGGACAGGGTTGGGAACTGATCCAACTATTCTGGAGAACAATTCGGAACTATGCTCAAAGGGCTATAAAATCATGCATATCCTTTGATCCAGTACTACCACTACTAGGTCTGCATCCCAAAGAGATCAATGAAAAGGGAAAAGGACCTATATGGGCAAAAATATTTATAGCAGTTCTTCTTGTGATGGCAAAGAATCAGAAATTAAAGGGATGCTCATCAACTAGGGAATGGCTGAACAAGTTGTGTTATATGATTGTGATGGAATACTATTGTGCTATAAGAAATGATGAGCAGAATGGTTTTCAAAAAAACCTGGGGAGACTTACATGAACTGATGCAAAGTGAAGTAAGCAGAACCAGGAGAACATCATACACAATAATATCAATATTGTAAAGATGATCATCTGTGAAAGATTTAGCTACTCTGATCAATACAATGATCCAAGATAATTCTGAAGGACTTGCAATGAAAAAAATGCTCTTCCACCTTCAGAGACACAATTGGTAAATTCTGAATGTAGATTGAAGCATACCTTTTAAACTTTCTTTTTCTTATTTGTATGTGTGTGTGTTTTCTTTTGCAACACATTTTGCAAGACTTCTCACTATAATCAATAACATGTTTTGCAAGACCTCACTATAATCAATAACATATTGCTTCATTCTCAAGGGGTAAGGAAGGCACAGAGGGCAGGGAAAGAATTCAAAACTCAAAATTTTGAAAAATGAATGTTAAAAAATTTGTATATGTAATTGGGAAATATTTAATGAAATAAAAATACTTTTTTTAAAAAAACTAATATCAAGTTAGCCAAGTGTCCCAGTAATCTGTTCTTAACTCTTAGCTATTCACTGTTTAATTTGGGCAAAGTAAGTATGCTTACCAAATCTACTGATTAAATTAAGGAAAAATAGCAAATACATAAGATGAATAGAATCAGGATCCAAAAGATTTTTGACAAGCTAAGACAGTGACTAAATCTATTCAATTAAATAAGATTTGGAATATTCAGTATATGGAAGCAAAGGCTTATTGGGAATATGTTAGCTGTTTGAAGAACTATTGTGAAGAACAGGAATTAAACTTGTTTTAAGAGACAAAAACTAGGAAAAACAGATGAAGTCACAAAGAGATAGGTTTTGGGTGAATATAAGGGAAAACCGCCTAACCATTAGAGCCACGCCAAAGTAGAATGGGCAGCCTTGAGATGCTATGAGTTAACTGTGACTTTAAGAGGAGGCTAGACAACCACTTGCCAAGGATACCATGGAAAGAACTGTTGTTTGGGTACAGACTGGCCTAGATAACCTATCAAGTCCCCTCCCACTACGAGGTTCTGTGATTCTCTGACAATGAAATCTTAGTTCTTGAATCTAGATAACTGAACAAGATCCACCTCCAGGGGCAACTGTAAAAGAGTCCCTTTTCCCTCAGCTAAAAGTGAATTCTTCATTCAATTTTGCCATCATACTTTCTTTGTTTCCATCTTTCTCCTTTTCACTTTTGATCTCATGTGATACTTATTTGTGTACTTGTTACATGCCTCTTTTTATACAAGAAGCTCCTTGGAGGCGGGGGCCTGTCCTTCATCTTCATGTCCCCAGAACCATGCGCAGTGCTTCTACTAAGTGCTTCCTAATTGTTCAACGAATGGAATTAACAAGTCTGTGGGTTCAGATTAAAAAAATTTATTTTAAAAACTCAAAAAGAAACATGAATTTGTAAGACATGCTATCTGGCTTACTGTTTACAAACATGTTAACATCTAAGTAAAGAAATTCAATTGACAAGTCACTACAGTACTCTTTACTTATACTGCTGGACTTTAAAAACTGTCAGACATACTATAATTACAATAGAAAATCCTCAAACAGTACATATTGAAAGAGCACTTACTAGACCTAGAGTTCAGGAAGACCTGGGTTCAAATCCTGATTCTGCTACCTTTGTGACCATGGGCAATTCACTTAACTTTTCTGGGCCTCAATTTCTTCATCTGTCGAATGAGGGAATTAGATCACAGAGATGATCCCTCCCAATTCAAAACTTTATGTGCTTCCTATGAAGAAGCCTTCCTGTTATATCTTCCAGGCACATGCCTTTATCTGGTAAAAATGTAGAGAATAAGAATGCTCTGGGATAAGTTACAAAAAGTTTATGGAAATAAATTTTATCACCATAAAAAAGATGAATCAGCAAGGGGGAAAAAATTCAAATGATGTCATTTCAGGAGATATAATTGCATAAATTCAATGCCACCTAAGCTTGTCACTCTAATGGTTAGGGTATATGAAATAAAGGAAGAGACTCCCCGGAGGGCTAATAACAGGGTGTCTCAAGGATGGAGCCAGGGTGTAGGAATAAGTGGGTGTTTTGACAAAAGAAATTAAAGGACAGTGTAGAAGGGTAGGGCAGGAGGCACAAGACAGCATGCCCTCTGAAGAGTCAAGCCATACGCTATATGGAATCTGCAGGTTCTGACTGAACTCAAGGAAATGCCTTTGTAACCTATGGAAAGTTACCAAGAGACTGAGGTTAAATGGAGGTTAGGGAAATTTATTCAGGAGCTGCCCCAGACGATCCCAGGGACCTTGAGCTCAGACTGGAAAGAAGAGTCAAATAGATGGAAGGAGGAGGAAGAGGTTCAGAAAAGCCTTTTGTCCTTTGCTGGAAAGGGTATAATGGGAACTGGCCGACACAGATCTATGTCAATGTGGTGAATGCCAGTGTTCCTCCAGGCGCCAGGCAGCACCCACCAACTGCCAAAAAGCAGCACATTGACACCAGCCAATCCACAATGATAACGCAGAGAGTGGTCCAGATGTGCTCTAAGGTGAGCTAAGTACAGACAGGGACATCAGTTAGATTAAGGACAGAGAACAAAAGCAAAAGCCAATGGTTTTTTAGTTTGAAAATGTTTTCGTGTGCTTATCTCTGACGGGAGAAGCACGGATTCTTTTTGCAGGAGTTTTTGGGGTTTTTGGCTTTAAAAATTATTTTTATTATAAATTCAATAATTACCAACATAAATATTTCAACATAAAAAGAGGAATACATGAGAAACTATAAATTTGTTACATATTAGGCTATCAAACGGGGATTTTTAAATGTTAAAAAGTAGTTAACAAATTTTGCCCTGTTTGTGTCTCTTTCTGAACTTGTTTTTGGTTGTTCAGTTACATCTGACTCTTCATGATCCCATGGACTATACCGTCTGTGGAGGTCTCTTGGCAGATAGACACTGGAGTGGTTTGCCATTTCCTCTTCCAGTGGATTAAGGCAAAGAGAGGTTGAGTGATTTGCCCAGGATCACACAGGTAGTAAGTGTCTGAGGCCTAATTTGAATTCAGATTTTCCTGATTCCAGGCCCAACATTCTATCCACTGAACCACATAGCTTCCTTCTAGACAAACAGAGATTCAATGGCTTGTCCAGGGTCATACAGCTAGTAACTATCTGAGACCTATTTTGAACTCAGGTCTTCCTGACTCCAGGCCCAGCATTTATCCACTGAACCATGTAGCTGCCCTGAATTTGTTTCTATTTTTATTTTCACATCTATCACTACCCATGAATTCACCTTCTTCCAACCCATAGAAGCTCATATTTTAAACAAATAAATAGTCAGGCAAAAAAAAAATCAACACAGTATGTCTAAAAATAGATATCTCTTTCTGCAACTTTAGTCCATTACCTTTCTTGCCAAAAAATATAAGACATGCTTTTATCATCAGCTTTCTGAAATCATGCTTGGCAACTGTGTGGATCAGGGTTCTAAAATCTTTCAAAGTTGTTTTCTTTTCCTCTATTGTGGCCATCCTGTAAATTGTTCTTCTGGTTTCGGAGCTGGGATTCTTAATGCTTTTTTTAAGATCACCAGAGTGCTCAGTAACTCCACAAAAGTGCAAATGCGCCATGAGTCAAGATGTGAGCTGAAGGATATGAGTGTGACGAAGTGAGAGAAGAAAACAATTAGAAAAGGACAATTAAATAAAAAGGGCTAACCTCTGAGACAGAGAAACCTTGTCAAATGCATAATCAAAAGCAGGGTTATCAGCAAGATGTGCTGGCCTCATTCCTGTCAGCATCAAGGAGAGAAAGAGGAAACGTCAGGCTTGGTAGTATGTGTGTCCTGAGTGGCTGGCCTTTGAAGAACTGATGTTGTGTGATAGGAAAAAGGGGTTTTGTACTCATATTCACTATGGGAAAAGTTTGAGGAAAGCAGGAGTGGTTAATAGAGGCTTCCATGGAGAAGTAATAGAAATTTCTTTAGATCTGGAGCTGTTTTAATGGGAACTGTTCTGGCCTAACAGATAATGAAATTAAAAGGAGGAAGGAAAAAGGGAGACAATGGTGTAAAAAGAACAATCACAAAATAAATAAATTAAAAAACACAAACCCACAAAATAGTTATAGAAACCATTTCCTCCTGATTTCCAAAAACTTTCCCATAGTGAATACTATAGGGATCTCTACAAACTAAAGCCAATTGTCAATGATTCAAAGGCAGATAATCTACTTTGTGGATTATTCAGACCACAAGTACTTCTCTTCCTGCCCCTTGCTCTTTCTCAGGAAAAGTAAAGGTTCAGATGGGGGAGGGGGAAAGAAACCACACAGTCCACCCCTGACTACTTCCTTTAACCTATCTGCTGGCTCCAGAGAAAGGTAAGAGATGAAAGCTGGGTAGGGATAAAAGAGAAGACAGTCAAAGAGAATATGAGAAGAGTGCTCTGGACTAGTTTCTGCCCACTCAGAAGAGAAAGTATAGAACTGAGACCATCAGAAAAAGGACAGACCTGCCTTCCCCTCAATCCTTCTACCTCAAGGCCTAGAATGAAGTCTCAGCAGTCTAGTCTGTTGCCTCTGATCGATTCTCTATCCAGAGGGCCAAAACCACTACTATAAGCAACCAGCCTGATGTCACTGTTCCTAATGTACTCCCTTTATTAGCCAGGTTACTTTCAGAAGTATCCCACAAGCCCCATTTCTCCTCCATGATCAGAATCACAGATTCTCATTATCAGCAGGGACTTCAGAGGTCATCTAGCCCAAATGAACAGGCATCGACTCTATGACACTGACAAAGGCTCCCCCAAACTCTGCTCCAAGACTTCCACTAATAGGAAACTCACTGCACCCCACAGTAGTCCATTCCACTTTCAGCTGTGCTTTGGAAAAGGTTGTCCCTCAAGCCTGGAATGCACTCCCACCTCATCTCTACCTCTCAGAATACTTAGCCTCCTTCAAAGTTCAGCTCAAATAACACCTCCTATATCGTGCCTTTCCTGATTTCCACCTTCCCCAAGTAGTGGAAGCCTCCCCAGTAAAAAAAAAATTACCTCGTATTTATTTTGTATATATTTATATGTGTACATGTCTGGTTAGACTAGGCTCTTTCCCCCTAATTGAGGGAGAACAGAAACACTTAGATGCATCCATTAGTGTGACCAATTAGCAGCAAAAGAATTCCACCAACTCCTTTGTGCACCCTTATCTAGATTTTTAGTGGAATCAATATATTCAAAAGTGCCTGAGGTCCCCTTACCCAAGAATGATGCATTTGCATTGTAAAAAAAAATTCTCCTGAATATCAAGCATTCATAAACCATCAGTTCATTCTGTAATCCTGGAATAATTGACCAGCTCCTAGAAGGGCCTCCAAAGGCCTGCCTTGGATCCCAATGAAAGGAACATAAGCAACTATATCCACAGACCAACACACATCCTCACTATATCCTTTACTTAAAGATGAATAAATTACATATAGGCAAGTTCCCTTGGAATAGGTACTGTCTCTCTGGCTTAGATTGAAATGGACCATTACAGAAGCCATGTTTTATACCATAGCACTCAGCACAGTACAATTATCCACTGTACTTCCACATTGTGGGGGTTAGGGACAAGGTACCCCCTCAATCTGGAAAATCTGCATAAAATATTTTGGCCCTCTCTTCATATTAGAGAAGAATTTAAATTTTTTTTTTCTACAGTACCTTATTGTAAAATTTGGGTTAAGTATTTGGTCATAGACTCTGTGTCATCTGCTGGCCTTCATGTATCATCTGTGCCTTCCTCAAAACTCCCAAAAAATTCTCATTTAATTTCTTATTCCAACCCACAATACATTGAAACTACAATAGGGAAAGTTGGGATGTGGAAGGGATAATCATATTGAGTTTACAGTAGGAGCTCAATAAAAACTTGTCTATTTACTGAGAGTCAAGAGGACAAGATTTATGGAAGTACTAACTACCACCCAGCTGTGTCTATAGAATCTTTGCCTCTTCTTCATTCTATAAGGTGCCCGAGTCTGTTGTCTTACTACTTCTAACTCCAAGTCTCTAGTCTTAGGAGGCCAGCATGGAATGCACGCGAACAGGATGTGAGGACAAGCTGACATTTAAGGAATACTCTACACTCAGTCACATGCCACAGCCTATCTAACAAAGTCTATATTCTACACCTCTGCCATATTTCGATGTCTTAGCACGTCCCTCTGCGTGTTATGAAGTTGATAATGGCATTCATTCCCCTCCTACACACATATACCCTGTATTTCTACTTGTCTCTACAAATTGTACTTAGCAAAAGGAGGAATGTGGAAAAAAAGATAAGATACAGATATAGCACATCACTAGAACATAGATCCGAGACTCTAGACTCAGGTTAGAATTATTTGCAATTAAATTTTAAAAATTTATTTTTCCATAGTTTAGGGTTAGAACAAGATTCTCTCTATTTTGACTCTATGTCCCTTGAATAACATGACTAGTTCCATCTTAGAGAAGAAGATCTAATGCATATGAATTTTTCTGTTCCTAGCATCAATCATTATCTTTTCACTAGCCATTCTTACCATTCCCTACAACCTACTAATACAATTGTTCTTAAGGCGGATGGAAGATGAAACATTTTGCCTAAAGGGTACTAGTCTTTGGACCTGGTTTCTTTCTCAAGGCTGAAAAGTTAAATTTGTTTTGTCTTTAGGCATAATACTAAAGATCATCTTTTTTTTTGTTTTGGTTATTTTGGACAGGGGAAGGCAGGGCAATTGGGGTTAAGTGACTTGCCCAAGGTCACACTGCTAGTACATGTGTCAAGTGTCCGAGGCCGGATTTGAAATCAGGTCCTCCTGACTCCAGGGCCGGTGCTCTACTCACTGCGCCACCTAGCTGCCCCCAAAGATCATCTTTTAAATCATGTTTTTACTTGGACTGGGTAGAATGTAAAACTCCAAGAATTCAAGTACCCCAGGCCAAAACAAAATGTCATTGGTTCTTGGATGCACAGCAAAGAAGACATGCTTAAAAAAAATACTACAACAACATTCAAGGAGAAAAAAAGCCCACAAAGATCCCCATGCATAATAGCTAGTAGTTGAGAACAAAAATTCTAGATATTGTTATTAATAATAATAGCTAGCATTTATATAGTGTTCAACATATATTATCTCATTTGATTCTCACAAAAACCCTGTGAGGTAGATACTATTATTGTCCCCATTTTGCAGATGATATTGTCCAATTAAATAAATTACATAGAAGGAAACTGAGGCTGATAGAGATTATTAATTACTTGCCCAGAGCCACACAACTAGTTTCTGAGACAAGATTCAAACTTAGGTCTCCCTGACTCAAAGTCAATCAGTTAATAAGCAATTTTTATTAAGCGCTCACTATGTTCCAAGCACCATACTAAGTGTTGAAGATACAAAGGAAAATAAAGCATGGCTCCTGTCGTAAAGGGGTTCACACCCCAGTGGGAAGGACAACATACAAACAATTAAGAACATATAAGATATATATGGAATAGAGGGGAGGTAACCTCAGAAGGAAGGCACTAGCAAGGGGTGGTGGAGAGAGGAAAAACAGGACAGGATGGGGAAAGGACTCCTTCAGAAAATGGGATTTGGGATGAGTTCTGAAGGAATGAGGAGGGAGAACATTCTAGGCATGGAGGACAGCCACTGAAAAAGCATAGAGTCAAGAGATAGAGTGGCATGTATGAAGAAGAGCAAGAAGGCAAGTGCTTCTGGATAATAAAATAATGGGAAGGGAATAAAATATAAGTTTAGAAAGTTAGGAAGATGGACATACAGGGCTTTAAATGACAGTGTTTTATATTTGGTCCTGAAGGTAATAGCAAGTCACTGAAGTTTATTGGGTATGAAAAGGTCATATGGTCAGACTTTCACCTTAAGAAAATCACTAAAGCAGCTAAATGAAGAATGGACCAGAGTGAGGAGAGCCTTGAGGCAGGGAGACCAACCAAAGGACTATTGCAGTAGACCAGGTGTTAAGCGATGAGAACCTACACACTCCAGTGGTGGCTGTGAAGTGGAGAGAAGGATATATATATACATATACACACATATATATGTATGTGCATGCAAATGTATGTGTGTTTATATATATATATATGTATATACATATATATATATATATATGAGAACTGTTGTGAAAGTCAAAAATAACACAGGGTGGCCATATTTTGGATAAATGGAGTGAGTATGAGAAATGAGTCAAGAATGACCCTGAATTTTTGAGACTGGGTGACTGAGTTAGATGGTACTGTCAACAGCCAGAGGCAAGTTTAGAAGAGAGAAAGATTTAGAGGGAAAGATAATGAATGAGGTTTGTTCTGAACATGCTAAGTTAGGGATGTCTACAGAAAGTCACATGTCCTATCCACCATGCCATAGAATCAGAGCCAATAAAGGACCAATTCGATTACTGACCACAGATTTATAAAGCAAATGTTTGCAGTTACAAATTATGAATACTATCAACAAATTTAAAAAAAAAAAACACCCACCCAGGTATCAGCAACAACTGATGAGTGCTGTCATCACTATGTTGATCAGCTGTGTCTGACTGGCATTATTTCTGGTGAAAGGAATTTTATGTACCTGATCTCATCCTCACCTCATTGCTTCTTTTGCAATTCATCAAGCAATTACTGTCTCATCCCTTAATTCCTCTTTGTTTCTCAACCACTCAGCTTTTTGTTTAGTGTGCAACTGTTGTTTTTTTAACTCAATCATCATTTTCCTACACATCTTACTACCTTTTGTTTCAGTCACCTAACAACTTTCTCTTTTCCCTTTTCTCTCCTACTGCCACCCCACTCACCACCACTCATCATCACCCCACTGCCTACTCATTCAACCCACTTCAACTTTCCCACACCTACTATAATCCTTCCAGAACTTCCTACCTTTCTTTCTACCAACATTTCATCTCTCTCTCTCTCTCTCTCTCTCTCTCTCTCTCTCTCTCTCTCTCTCTCTCTCTCTCTGTCTCTCTCTCTGTTAGCTACTCTTCTTCCCTATCCCACTCTTACTTTCTATGCCAGGTCTCTGCTACCCAAATGAATGACTGCATGGAGTAGCTACCCATTATATAGCACTTCATGCCTCTCCTAAGAGGATGTAGACTTCTGCTTATTCACCCAGCCTGCTCTCATACTGGAGGTCTAGGTTACCAAAGAAAGGCCAACATCACTTGCTTACACTCAAATTCTCTCAAGGGTTAACACTATTGTGAGAGGGAATATAATACCCCTACTCATCACTTATAGTCTTGAGCCCCCATAAAATATTTATTTACATAAACCAGTTACTAACAATGATAAACATAATCATTACTTGGCATAAGGCAAAATAAATAAGAGCATCACAAATACACATATATTAAAGCAAATATGGGAAATAATAAAAACACTACAACCTACACATAAACCTGGATCATACTCTCCCACTAATGCACTCAGGACCTCTGGCAGAGAATGGACATACAAGCCTGGCAGGGAAGTACATAAGGGTGGAAAACCCAC
Source organism: Trichosurus vulpecula (assembly GCF_011100635.1). NCBI lineage: Eukaryota > Metazoa > Chordata > Mammalia > Diprotodontia > Phalangeridae > Trichosurus > Trichosurus vulpecula. The sequence continues at coordinate 179,539,815 of NC_050574.1, forward strand.
AATTCTGGACTGAAGGTTTTGAAGGTATTGGTTCTTTCAGAACATATGCACATAATGAAACTGCCTCTCTGACAACTGCTTATTTCCTGGTTCTCATGGCTCTCTAGCTGGATAATTTCTCTTCTCTTTTATTACTGAACCAACAAAACATTTATAAACACTTTCAACTTAAACTCATCCTTAGGAGAGTGTTGGAAAAGCGTTACACCACTCAATTGGTTAGCAGAGAACTACCAAGTTTATGAGGCTTGCTATCTCTGGGCCCTCCAGACCAGAACAGTCAAACTATTTACTCAACAAGACTCTGTATCTCAGTATCTTTTCTTATATACTAAAGCAGCTGCAAAACATATCCTTCCACTCTCTGCTTTTCTCTCATAAAATTACAGAGGTGGTTGTTGTTGTTTGTCCTACATTCTCAAAGAGAACCATAACAATGGGTCCTTTTGAAACACTTCACCTTTCTTAGGCTCTAATTAGAGAGGTCTTGCAATATCTAGAATTGAAACTACTTTCCAAAGGGCTTAAATCTTTGTTCACACAGTCAGAAACTAGCAGCAAAAGCCTTCTTAGTAGCTAAGAGCTTAGAGCTCCTGTGCTCACCTCTTCAACTAGCTAGGACGAAGCCTCTTTTAAGCCTCTTGTTGAGTCCTGCTCTCCAGCTGATTCTTGACCACTCCAATCTCAGCCTCAACTTTACATGCCATTTAATGGCTTAAGGCAGAGCCTCCCAATTTTCAGACTCACCTTTCACTTATGATGTAACAACTCATCAATTTTCTCCTGCAAAATTAAGAGTCCTTATTTAAGCATCCCTCAGTCTTTAAATAGTTATGTAATTTTTTTTCTTTTTTTTTTTTGAATTTTACCTTCTTAGGTCTTAAAATAATTACATACAAACGAACTGAAGAACAATAATGCCCTGTTGCTCTCAGTTCTTAAAATGTTCCTCCATCTCAATCTGGGTTCTTAAAACTGTATTTCTTCATACTCATACAACAGCAAGTTTTAATAAATAAAAGTTACTTCTTTGCCCCTTCAAACCATCAAACTACTAACATACAAATGAGGCATCATCCTACATGCTCTATGATTTAAGCTTTTATACTTATGCCACAGTTCATTTTCTGTCCCCCAAAAATACTCAAATCCCACCTGAAAATAAGATTTCTGTGAATGTGTGTATAATTTTTTAATTAAAACAAACTTTTTTTCCTACTGCTTTTTAGGTATCAAATATGATTCTTAATTCTTTTCTCTTTATGCAAAAATACTTTTTCTGCCCTTTTGAGAACTGTTCTATATGAAAGGTATCATTACCTTAAAGCAATAGTACCTTACATAAGGAAATTCAATTCTACCCTTCAGTGGTGGGCAGGTCATAACTATGGCAGGATCTATAAAAGACACTCATAAAGACTGGGTGGAGCAAAAGAACACGAAGGCAGGAGGCCAAGTATAATGAGCTAGTGACTATTTGAAAGTACATTATAGGCACATTAGCTCAAAATAATCTCTTGTACAATTCAATGTTTCCTAAAATGGTATTTAGCAAAATCACATATTGTCTACTTACACTGAACAATGTATCCGCTAAACCGATGAGCACAGAGATGATGTGTGAAAATATTATTAATTCTTCAGATTAAATATAACATTAATTCAATATTAAAGGAAAAAATATCTCCACCTCTTTGACATTTACTTCAATAAAAGTCCTATGTTTATTTCCTTATTCAATTCAACTTTCCTTATTTATTTATTTCAATTTCCTTAGTCAATTCAACAAGCACTTATTAAACATCTACTATGTAGGAGGCTCTGAGCGAGATGGTGGGAATGTAAGACAAAACTAAAAACCAGTCCCTATCCTCAAGGAGCTCATTTGCTTGTGAGCAAAAGAGTTTACCAGATTTGAGGGATATGGAGCAATATTTTGGAGACACAGTCTATGTGGAGTCTAACATCAGAGGCAAGGTGATGCCAAGGAGAAAGTGCGGGATTTGGATTCAGAGGCCGAGTGTTCACATTCTACCTCTACTACTTACCACCTGTGTTAAATGAGACAAATCACTTAACCTCTTGGCCTTGGTTTTCTCACTTGTAACATGAACACATTAGAATAGATGGGCTCAAAGGTACCCACTCTAAATCTATGACCAGTAAGTAAGAAGGAAATTCATTAATACTGAGTAAGTCAAGGGGGTTAGAAAATACTTCGATAAAGAACTTTTCAAATGGATGCCCAGAAATTTGATGATAGATGTATAATAAGAACAAATGATAACAGGCAGTTAGGTAGCTCAGTGGATAGAGCACTGAGCTTGGAATCAGGAAGATGCGAGGTCAAATCCAGCCTCAGACACTTACTAGCTGTGTGACCTTGGGCAAGTCACTTAACTTATATTTGCCTTAATCCACTGGAAAAGGAAATAGGAAACCACTCCAGTATCTTTGCCAAGAGAACTCCACACAGGGTCACAAAGAGTTGGACACAACTGAACAACAACAATAACAGACTATTTGGAAACAGAGAGCTTACCAACAGTCATTATATGACAGCAAACAGCTTGAGGATGGGGTCGAGGTGGAGTCTTTCCCCTTTAACCAGAAGTAGAACAACAGAATAGCATCTTTAGCCTTCATTTAAGAAAAGTAAACATAAATCCTTGACTAAATGGTTTCAGATCAAAACGATAATGTGCTCTGCAATCCTGAGTTATGAGGGCTAAAAAAAGCAAATATGGGATAGTGTGATATATTGCCATCTAGTATAAGTATTTAGAAAAATCATTTTAATCATCTATTTCACATTTGAAGACTAGAAACTGGAAGCCCACCAAGGAAGAGAAATCTTTATGCAAATATTTTAAAGGTCCAAATATCAGTTCTCCTTTTACCAGATAGATAGCCATGACTTGGAAGCTCCTGGCAGAACTGTTATGTAAAGTCTGCCTTCAAGTCTGTAGATGCTCAGAATATCTCTTTAGCATTTTACATGGCTAAAATTAATGACCTGAAAGCACAGAGTATCAAAATAAACTATAGCATGCTCAAGCAATGCTCTTAAGAACATTCTGGAGCTCAGCCAGGACTAAAGAATGGAGTGATATTTTAATTAACTTGCCTGTGTGAAAATTTCCTTGGCAGACCGTCATCAGCTGGGATGCAAAATACCCATTACACACCAATCTATATTGTTTAATAGCCTACACTTAAAATAATTAGGTAGTTATTTCACACTTGGCCATGCTCTCTGGGAGAGCTCATAAGTTTCACACACTAGGTTTTGTTCGGGCCTGTGGCTACTGCCTGAATAGCATGCTACTTCTTTGGAAGGGAAATTCAGGCTGAGCCCCAAGTTCAGCAGTTCATCAATCTCTGTGGTCAATCAGAATAAAAAGAAAAGAAAATGAAATGAAATATGAACTCTTCTTAGTTTGTCTATCTCTAATAAAAAGGAAAATTTGGTAAAGATTATTGGTTTCTTATTTCTGGGTCTTCCACTGAAGTCTAATGCTTCATTGTAGGATGAAGGTGATTCCTGGTTCTTGAAGACTTTGTGCTGAAGTACTAGTACAAGCACCCACAAGTCCTACCAAGCTGGAAAGATTTCAAGGCAGGTTCAGAAATGAACTGTACATCTGTCGTCTAAGGACCAGCCTAGCTAAATGTGCAGGTTAAGCACCAGATAACTTATTCTGGGGACAGCAGCAACTCAAGAATAATTTTTACTAAATCAAGATTGAGACATGCATTGCAGGAGGACCTGAGTACAAATAGCAAAGAAATCACAGATCTTTGGAAGTATATTTGTTACCAAAAAAAAAAAAAAAAGAAGCAAAGCAGTTGACCTGAAGGGACAGGAAGGCAAGTGTTACTAATTACTCCAAGACCATTAGCCTTTTTCTGATTCTGAAGATCTCACTATCCTAACTCAAAGGAGATTTTCTCCCCAAATAGAGCAATGATACAAACTGCACAAAAAACCTCTCTGAATCAGTTAAGAGTAGAGGGGCATGGTGTGGAGCTAACTCCAAGAATGAAAAAGTTTGTGAAAAAACAACGGACATAGAGAGTACCCATGTTACTTAGCTTCCCCATGTCACCTAAGTTACTTAGGTGAACTGCACCTTCTAGACATGGAAGATCCCAGGAAGAGCTGGGGTGTGTATTTCCCATGACCATCCTAGGTTAGGCTATACAAATTAAATCTGAGGTCTCTGTCTCCAAGAAGGTCATCAACGTGTCCAAAGTAACAGAATTCCTTCTATCTAATGATGTTAGGGAAGAGATCGAAATCACAGCCTGAGAAGTCTTTTTTTTTGCCAAAGGATTACCTTCAATAAGGATATTTTTATGCAACTCAAAAATGTTACTTATTTCACTTATTTGCTTTCATTTTCAGAAAGAAGAAAATAAAACATGGAAATAGGATGTTTTTAAAAAACCAAATAGGTTAATTTTTTTCAGCAGTCCTTAAAAAACACATTTTAAAATTTCCTATTCAGATGATATATTGGACTTAATATATTCTAAATTCCCATTAAGAACACCTTGAAATTATCCTAGAGTCAGAAAAAAAAGTATACAGAAAGAAATAGTTTAGGACTAGTAAAGAATTGTCCTGGGATTCAGAAAACCAGTCTATTTACAACCCTATCACCCTCTTTCCTTGTGAACTTGGTTAGGGTTTCTGAAAGCTAAGTAAATTAGTTGTTCATCAAAGTGATTTAGAATCAGAACCCAAACATGCTACAAAATTCTTCTAGGGATTGGCATTTGTAAAAAAAAAAACAAAAAAAAACCTTGGGATTCCTCACAGGTGGCCTTTAGATTGATTTTGTCCATAAGAGAAAATTCAATAAATCCAGTATTTATTAAGTTCCAGCTCTCAAGAAGCTAACAATATAAAAAGGGCTGATTAAAATTAATATACCAATATTTTTAAATCCTTGTAGGTTCACTCTAGAGGTGAGAATTCCCTCCGCCATAGATATCTGAATAAATAGTTAAAGGAAGATACTTTGACTAAGGGAACATAGATGATTATGTTTCACATGCAACCCAAGTCTTCCTGAATACAAATCCAACAATCTACCAACTCTGCAATGGTAACTTGACACTAATACACCACAAGGCAAAATGTGAGATGTACAAAAGATATTCAAAGTGCCACAAGAAATTTGAAGAAAGGATCACTTTTAAGTTGGAGGGTCGGGGAGAAGATGTAGATCAGAGAAGGTAGAAAATGAAGTAAAGTTTGGTCCTAAAGGAAAGGAAAGCCTCCAACAAAAGATGAATAAGGAGAGATAATAGTATTTACCTGTCCTCAATCAACTCAAAGTCACCTGGCACAGAAATTCTTCTGGATACTGAAAGAACAGGCAGGTAGGATTACTGAATCACAGATATTTGAAAGATCATGGAGAAGATGAGAGGTACTGTAGGACTGGAGAGAAGTAAATGTCACAATTTTCCAAAAAGAGATGAGAATAGAATTCAAACTACAGGCCAATGAGCCTCATTTCATTTCCTTGGGAATTCTTAGGATGTATTTTTTAATAAATTTATTATGTGTTTTTAACATTAATATTTAAAATGTTTTAGTTCTGAATTTTCTTTTTTCCTCTCACCCCCTCTGCCACCCTTTGAGAAGGCAAGCAATGTGATATTAGCTATACGTGTGATGTAAAACATATTTCCATATTAGCCATGTTGCAAAAAAAGGTGAAAAAAAGAAAGTGAAAAAATTATGCTTCAATCTACACTGAGACTTCATCAGTTTTCTCTCTGGAGGTGGAGAGCATTTTTCTTTGCTTGTTTTTCTTAATGATTTTTATTTATTTATTTTTAGTTTTCAGCATTCACTGCCATAAGTTTTAAATTTTCTCCCCCTCCTTTCCATTGTTTTGATCTGAATAGCTAAGTCTTTCACAACTGGTCATCCTTACAATATTGCTGTTACTGTGTACAGTGTTCTTTTGGTTCTGCATATTTCACCTCACATAAGTTCATATAAGTTTTTTTTTTTCTGAAACCATTCTGCTCATCATTTCTTAGACCACAATAGTATTCCATCACAATCACATATCACAACTTCTTCAGCCATTCACCAATTGATGAGCATCCTTTCAATTTCCAATTCTTTGACACTTAAAAGAGCTATTTTAAATATTTTTTATACATCTAGGTCCTTTTCCTTTTTCTTTGATCTCTTTGGGATACAGACCTAGTACTGGTATTGCTAAGTCAAATGCTATGCACAGTTTTATAGCCCTTTGGCCATAGTTTCAAATTGTTCTCCAGAAATGGTTGGACCAGATCACAATGCCACCAACAGTTCATTAATGAACCTATTTTTCTACATCCCCTCCAGCATTTGCCATTTTCCCTTTTCTGCCATATAAGCCAATCTGATAGGCATAAGGTGGTACCTCAGAGTCCTAGGAAGTATTTTCAAAAATGGCTAATAAACATACAGAAAAAGAAGCAATGACCAGGTCGACCTTGCTTCCTTTTTGAAAGTGTTAATTACTAAACTGGTTGATCAGAGCAATGCTTTCAATTGTGTTTACTTAACATCTTAATGGAGTTTTTGATAAACTTTTATCCTCTTCTCCTGTAAAAGACAGAGGCCAGCTAGTTGACAGTACAATTAGAAAGATTCAGAACAAGTTAAATGGTCAGATTCAAATAGTAAATGTTAATTTCTCCTCATCAGGAACCACTGAAAGGAGGTCATCAATGGAATGCCCAAAGATCTGTACTGGAGCCCAAACTGTTAAACATTTTAATTAATGACTTAAACAGAGGTCTATACAAAGCTAAGCAGGATAGTTAACACACTCAATAACAGCATCAGGATCCATCCAAAAAGATCATGACAGGCTAGAATACTCATGAATCCAATAACACAAAATTTAACAGGGATAAATGTAAGTTCTTACACTTGTAAAGTCTACTTTTTTAACCCAAATAAAAGATGGAGAAGGCACAGTTAGAAAGTAATTCTTCCAGAACATATATGAAATTTTTAGTGGACAGCAAGCTCAGTATGAATTAAAGATGGCAGCCAACAAAGCTAATGTGATCTTGGGTGTAGTAAGAGGCAAAGCCTTCAAGGATAAGGAGGTGATGGTCTCACTGTACTCTGTGCTGCTCTGAACTCCATCCCTCACACCTCAGTCTGGGCACCAGTTTAGGAAAGCCATTGATAGGTCCCAATGGAGAACAGTCAGAATGTCAAAGGGCCTTGAGTTCACGACATATGAACACTGGTTAAAGGAACTGGGGATGTTTAGGCTAGAGAACAAAAGGCTCAGGGAGGATGTAAAAGCTGTTTTAAGTATCAAAAAGACTGTCCACATGAATAATGGATTAAATTTTTCTATCTGGCCTTGGAGGGAAGAACCAGGAGTAAGACATGGAAGTTGCAAAGATACAAAGTTAGGCTTGACATCAGGAAAATAATTAAAACTACACCAAAAAAGTGAAATGGGATGCCTAGAGAGTTAGAGGGTTCTAGATGGCACAGTGAATAGTACACTGGGCCTGGAGCCAGGAAAACCCAAATTCAAATATGGCCTCAGACACTTATTAATTCTGTGACTTTGGGCCACTTAACCTCTGCTTGCCTTAGTTTCCTAATCTGTAAAATAGGGATAATAAAAGTACCTACATTTCAGGGCTATTGTAACAATCAAATGATTGTAAAGCACTTAGCACTGTGCCTGGTAATGTGCACATGGTAAGTGCCGTATAAATGTTGGCTGTTATTATTATTATTTTTCACTAGAGGTCTTCAAGTAGAGACTGGATGATGACTTTTTGGATATTTAGTAGTAGGGATTATTTTTAGGTATAGGCTGTACTAGATGGCCTCTGAGGTCCCTTTCAATTCTGAAATCATGTGATTTTCTAACAGAGACAGGATGTAGCAGGAAAAGAAGGAAAGAGAATCCATTCCGGACACATTTGATGATGTAAGCAGAGAAATGAAGTCAGAATACCAAACAAGAATGGTAAATGATGAATACGAATGAAAAAATATTTCTTAAGCATCTACTATATGCCAAACACTGCTCTAGGTACAAAGGCAAAAATGAGAGCCATTCCCCTTAAGGAGTCTGCATTTTATTGGGAAGGACTCAACACATATAGGAGAGTGTTGGGCAGGGAAGAGGGTTTTAGTCAAGGGAGTCACAGGTATTGTGACTGAAACACAGTGTATGTGAATGGGGGTAGCATGAGGTAAGTTTGGAAAGGTAAGCTAAAACAAGATCAAGGAAGAAGGTTCTACCTTATATGGTGGACAGTGGAAATCACTGAAGGATTTTTAGCAAAGGAGCTATTCAATCAGAAAAAAATAAGATTATATGCTGAACAATGTGATAGGGGGCACATTGCAAACCTGAGTGACTATAAATAGGAAAGACCAGTGAAGAGGCTGTTACCATATTCTAGGTGAAAGGTGATGAGGGCTTGAACTAGAGTGGTTCCAATGGGAGTGGAAAGGAGGGGGTGGATGTGAGAGAGATTTTGGAGATAAAATTGACAGGACTTGGCAACTGACTGAGCGTGGGAGGTGAATGGGAATTAAAAAAAAAAATCAAAGACTACTTCAAGATATCCTGCCTGGGTGACAAAAACAGGAAAAGGAAGGTCTGAGGGAGGGGCAGCAATTTGTTTAAGTTACAGAGAAAATGGGAGTTATTTTCTGTTTTCTGGAGGTTTTTTAATTATTATACTAAATTATTTGTTTATCCCTCCACCTCACATAGTACTTTGCATCTCTCTGATGCACTGATTATATACAATAATTTATTAGAGTTCGAGTGTGTCTTATCCCCCTACCTGACTGGGAGCTCCAATAGGTCATGGACTCTATCTTCGCTAAACTCTGACACATCCCCTCACACCTCCACCAAGCACTAAACTCTATACACAGAAGGCAATCAACAAATGTTTGTGGAATTGAATGCTAGAATCACAGGTACTGTAAACAACAGGTAAAAGAGAACTGGGAATACAGAAAAGCTCACCACCCTATGGTATTCTTTGTCTTCACATATGACAGGATCCATTCCACCAATATACTTCCCTATTCCATTTTAACTTGGGAACACTCCCATGAACAATAACATAAAGAAAAAGACAACAGAACTCCAATCGATGCAATGTACAATCTTGACTTCAAAAAGCTGGCAGCAAAGAGGTGTGGAATGAAGCATCCCATGGTCAGATATGACCAGTGTTCTGGTTTGTTTTGGTTAACTACATTTCTTGGTTACAAGAGAGGGCTGAGGGGAAGGAAGCACTAAGAGCAGTGTCAATAATGAAAAATCATCAGTAAACCTTTTTTTCCCTAGTTCCTCTCTTCTGCTAAAGGCCCATATATGAATTCAGTGAGTGTCCCATGAAGAATCACATTGAATATTAACAGCATCAACATGCCAATCCTCTCCACATCCACTTTCATAGCCATCTATGCATTTTCTAATTCTACTCAATTAGTTGCAAAACACAGTTCACTAAGCTCTCACTCTTCTGATTCACAGCCTTCCACAAAACTTTCTTACTTAAAGCCATTCCCTAACTATTCCAAAGTTCCCCTGAAAGCCAACCTACCTTGGATAAGATTGTCTCATTAGGGTGTATCTGAGAAATATGAAACCTCAGGCTTACAAAATCTCCCTTGCTAAAATCAATCAACCTTCTTCCTGGATTTTTGTTTTCCATTGTCAGGTTTTAGAATGAAAAAAATGTCTGTTGTCCAGAATGACATGCTGTTGTCAGATTGACAACCTATAGTGCTACCCCCATCAGGTGATATATGGTGGACAGACACCACAGATGAACAATGAACAAGGTATAGGTCTGAATAAGGGAAGAGAACAGGCTAAATTGCCTTTGGGAAACTATACAGTGAGAATCCAAGCTTCTTCTTGAAACAAAGGTCTATCTGATTAAGATCAATATTTATCTGGTGATGCTATATGGCTATAAGCTTTGTAATACCATGGGCTCCAAAGATTTACATTGTGGGTTACCCAATGAGTAATAACTGCAACATATTACCAAAAAACAGCTGCACAGGAAGAAAGGCATAAAGGATATCATCAGAAAGATATGGGAGAAGAAAAGGTGGGTCAGTCACATAACAAGATTTCTGTTCATTGATCTAGTTCCCATTTTTTCAACATCTAAATCTCTTTCAAACAGATCAATAAAATAGTATGCCATATTTTTTCCTCAATTTCATTTTTTCTTTTAGCTTTGTATTAATTCTGATCTTTGCTCTAAGAAATCGGTAGTCTGACTGTATAAGACAACTGATTTAGAAATAATGCTTATGTCAACAACTAGCTGTCTCTTGTTTGTTGAAATATAATCAATTTCATTTTTCATGATGACATTGGTTACTCATCATGTTTCTACCACTTCTCAACTTTTTTCCAGAACAAATAACTATGGTTTATAGACTTAAGGTTTTTCTGTAGTGTATAAACCTTTGGCCTATCTCATTTCTTATTCCACATTTTACAACATTTTTGGCATTGACGTTACCAAGTACTAAAGTATATATTAATACAGTGGATCTCAAAATGTGGACCCCTCTGTGGAAGACAGAGGGGTCCACAAGGTTAAAACTATTTTCATATTAATACTAAGACATTTAAATTTATACTATGGCAAATATTGATAGCTAAAACCCACATAAACAAAAGCTCTTTGAGAGGTCTTCAACAAGTTTTAAGTGTTTAAAGGGGTCCTGAGACCAAAAACTTTTGAGAATTGCTGCATTAATATAATTTGGCATGCCTTTCAAGTTCTTCATAGAAGTCTCACATTACATTTCTTCCTCTACTACAATAGATGTTGCTATAGAAGCTACAATTATTTTCATGTTTTTTATATTTTTTTCAATCACATGTAAAAAAATTAATGTGTTTTTTAAATTTTGAGATCTAATTCTTTCCCTCCCCACTCCCTTGAAAAGGCAAGCAATTTGACATAAATTACTCATACGAAGTCATTTTCATGATCTTTTTACAAATGTTTATTATGAACTGAGGCGATCAAGTGTCCCATGAAATTATGTTTCTTTTTGGCTTTGAACATATAACAAAACAGGTTTTCATTTGCTTTTCCAAGAAGGACTCTGAGTCATTCTTCCATTTAAATGCAACTTTCTTTTCTCTTCTAGTTTCAAATATTGGAGAGAAGGAAGATTGATTTAATTCACTTACTAAGAAAGTGACTAAAATTTCCATAACCTTTAACCCAAAGATCCCACTGCTATGTAGAGACCCCAAAGAAGCCAAAGTCAGAAAGAAAAAAAAAAGTTCTAAACACACCAAAATATTCAAAGCAGTACTTTTTGGAATAGCTATCAGTCAATAAACATTTATTAATCACCTATTAAGTGTTAGGCATTATGCTAAGCACTAGAGATATAAAGGCAAAAGACAGTGGCTGCTTTCCAGATGCTCACAGTCTAAGTGGCCCACCCAGAGTCAGGAAAGACTCATCTTTCTAAGTTCGAATCTGGCCTTAGATATTTACTAACTGTGTGACCCTGGGCAAGTCACTTAACCCTGTTTGCCTGTTTCCTCATCTGCAAAATGAGCTGGAGAAGAAAATGGCAACCCACTCCAGCATCTTTGCCAAGATACCAAATGGGATCACAAAGACTCAGACATGACTGGACAACAACAAATGTACAAACAAGCTATATGTGTGTATATGTGTATATACATATCTATATTACATATATATGTACGTATGCATATGTATACACACACACACGCGCGCACACACACACACACATATACATATATATATTATATATATATAAAATAAATTGGAGATAAAATGACAGAGTTCCCTCTGCATTAGAATTGAGAAGCACTGAAAAAGTATCCTCTAGAAGGTGAAATTTTAGCTACAACATGAAGGAAACCAGGGAAGCTGGGAGAGATGAGAAGAGAAAGCATTCCATGCAGGAGGGACAATCACAGAAAATGCCCAGAGTTAAATGGCATTTCTTGGCTATAGGCCAGTGCCACTAGCAAAGAACTGGAAACAAAGCAGATACCAATCAGGTGAGGGATGGCTAAACAAACTGATACTTTAATATACTGTAGTACCCCCATCCCCTTTCCTCGGTTTCACTGTCCACAGTTTCAGTTACCCACAGTCAACTGTGAATTCAAGAAGGGGGCCACAGGCTGGTGTAGGGAGGGGTCTGAAGACAGACACAAAGTAGATACCGGGGAGGAGAGGCCTGGACACATGGGTGATTGGGCAGAATGGGGCAACGGTCTCCTCCCTCAGTGCTGAAGATCTCAAGCCAAGCCCCAATCTGACAGGGGCTTCAGTATTGGTCTCTCTGTTTCAATCACAGAGCTTTCACTTGGAGGGTTTTTTTTTAGGGTTTTATCTTTGGTGGTGGGGTGGGAGGCCATGCAATGCCAAGCTGAGGGGCAGGAGCAGAGAGAGAGCACAGTATTATACAGTAAATTTGACACAGGTGTTAAAAGTTAAAGCAAGAACTGTCTGTATAGGTTTCTTTATTATCCATGGTTTCAGGAATCCAACAGAGGCCTTGGAACTTATTCCTCCCAAATAAGGGGGGACTACTGTAATGAAATATAATTCTACCCTAAGAAACAATGAATATAAAGAATTCAGAGAAGCATGAGAAGAATTATACGAACTGATGTAAAGCAAAATAAACAGAACCAGGAAAACAACATACACAATGACTATAATAATGTAAATGGAGAAAACAACAACAAAATAACACTGAACATTGTGTAAGGATAATAACCAAGCAAGGCCCTAAAGAAGAAAGGAGAAAACATACCTCCCTACCTACTCTGAAGGGGTTAGAAAGTATAGGTACAGAATCCTGCCTCCACTATCAAACATGATTGATGTGTTAGTTAGCCTTGCTAAACTTTTTTTTTTCCTCTTTTTTATTCTTTGGTAGAAGGTATAATTCTCTGGCTAGAGAAGAGGAAACAAGAGAAGAAAGTATTGTAAATAATGGTAATGTAAAATGAAAGATAAAAACAAAAGTTTTAGAAGGCTGATTTAATTCTGTCAATGGTATGTCCATTCATTGGACAAGAATCTCACTTTCAGAGTACCAATAACTTAGTTAATGACTGTAAATAGCCTTAAAAAAAAACTATGTGATTCTTTGCACCTTCTTTTCCTTTCCCCTTTCCCACCATTCTGCCACTATCACTTTGGAAGCACAAAACAGCAATATTAGACTGAGGGTGATTTGCCTTTTCCTTTATTTCATGGGTTACCAACACCAAAGAATCCATTATTACATGGCCAGCCAGACTATTGTGATAAGTTTTTCCATACTTAACTGGGCTGGTTCTCAGAAAGGAGAGCTGGTCCACCGCAGCCTCTCCAATATGATAGAACCTACCAGAGCGTGCTCTCTGCTAACATAACTCCTGAAAAACCAGAGTCACCTCCAGGTTATGATGAGGCACAGAGGAGAACTTTGCGGAAGCTGAGATTCAAACTCTTTGTACATCTGACAGCTGATGGAAAGTCAGGCAACAGGGCCATAATGAAAAGTATACTCAGACCTAATTGCTTCCTCTCTATGACATACACACTAGATCTTTTCTTCATTATTTCCATATTCCCAGAATAGAAATACCTCCAGAATACCCCTCCCTCCCATTTGTTAAGTATGAACTTATGCCTGGCACAATGTACAGTCGAAAGGAAACCGATGATGAAAGCTAAAGCAGGAGGGGCAATATGACTACCCTCTTTTCTGGTGCTAGACCAATGAACACCACACCCACCCCATCTTTATCACAGCCCTGACAGCAAGTTCCAACTCAGCATCAACAGACACCAGTTTGTTTTGTAAAGGAATTGTTTTGCATTCCAAACCCAAATCAGTTAATTATGTAGGTAGACAGACAGACAGACGGACAGACTGACTGACTGACAGGGAGGGAGGGAGGAAGAGGAAAGGAGAGAGACAGAGAGAGAAGTAAATTTAGATAGAAAGACTAACAAAGGAAAGATCTAAAACACAAATTTCAACTATATTTCAAGTATAGATGTACTGTGCACCTACGCTATGCAGCCAGAAACCTGTTCCCCCTGAGGGTGAAACTATATCAGTTCTGTACAAGGCCTAATGTATTTACTTGCCACAAGTGATGCCTAGAAGCAAACACTTAAGGTACCTAAGGAGAGCCATTCCACATAGCTTGAGTACTTAGTATAAAATCTATCTTTTATTTCTAAAAAAATAAATCTCACCCATTATGGCATTTTCTCAGGACCAAGGTTGTAGGAAAGTACCCACTAATTACACAAAATGACAGTTTGATGTTATGCCACCAAGCTAGAGGGAAATGTGGTCATTTCTTTTTTAGATATGTTCAGAAAATAATTCCCTTCCCCATGCTTGTAGCTCTACTGAGTGAAAGATCCTGGTTTCTATTTCCTTCCCCATAAATCAGTGGGTCCTCTACCTACTTGGAATTTTATTTACAAAATAATTTGAGTAACAAATGGAAAATTACAGATAAATGGACTTGGGTACTACACAGGCAACCAGTTACATGACTGCCCAAAGAGAACAGCACATTTAAATGCATATGGGTGCTATGATGCCCAATTGCAGGGCAAGAACAATGCAGTTTTCATTCCCATGCTTCTGCTTAGAGCTGCCTAAAACCCTGAGGGGTCAAGTGAATTGCCTAAGATTATTACACAGCCAGTATGCATCACAGGTGGTATTTAAACCCAAAGTCTTCCTGACTCTGAGGCAGGCTCTCCTTCCACTGTGCCAGCTGACTCTATAAAACTGTAAGTTTCAGAGCAGTCACTGATCTGCAATGGTAGAGGGAGTTGTCTCACTGGGAGTTCCAATGAAATCACAGGTCCAATAAAAAAAAAAAGGTTTTGCTTAAAATAGTCTGGCCTATAGTTCCCTCATTTGCATATCACAGGCACAACTAGACATCAGCACTGATTTTAATAGATGATAACCTCAGAGAACACAGCATGTTTGACTCTCCCTCCCAAGTCACAATGGTTTACCAGGGTAGGAATTAGGGATAGGAAGTAATGATTCTTTCATTTTTCTTTTACCTAAGCAACACTGAAGACCGAACATATAAAAAGATAAGTGAGTGTTGTAAACAAATACAATTCACAAAAAATTTATTGGGCCTATATTTATAATTCAGTACTATGATTCAAAAGAACTGTGATTTTGTCTATGTACATATTCCACCCTCTGACTCAGAACACAGCCTTTCTAGTAGTGCTTAGTAGACTGCCTTCACGAGTCACTATGGCCAGAAATAATGTCATCTGGTAGCCAGTACTCTGGGGCTGAGCCTGGCTGAACTTAACTAGGCTGGTTTGCAAATGACACTCCACTCTCAAGCTCATACTCAGAGATTTTCTACTTTGGTAGTATCTGCCAGAGATTATAGTTTAATTAAATTAGCATGTTCCTATTCATTCCCATGTCACACTGAGGCCCTGGAGTAAGATTACAGGATACAGAGTGAGACAAACCTCAAAGACCGTGTAATTTAATGCCTTTATTTTATGGAGATTAGTGGGTAACCTATATTTAACAATGTGCACGAAGCAGACACCTATAGGCATAGCTACCATGTCTAGTGGCTGTCATTAGGGGATACTTCCAGAAAATCTTCAGTGTCCACTCTCCACAAAATTGATCATTTGGGCTGGAAGAAACTTGAGTTAGAAGACAATAGCCCAGCTGGACAATTTAGTGGTGTGCAGGCAGTGAAACTGTAGTAGAAATATACATTAATGGCAACTCTTAGACTTCACAGACAGACAGACAGACACAGATACACACACACAGTGTTCCAAATGACTTAGTGCTGTTTTAAACATTAACAGGTTAGCTAAATCCACCTAAGTTCTGAGAGTCTCATCACCAAGATGGATATAATGATGAATTTTTCAAACCCTTGATAGATTAAAACTGCACTAAGACTTTTGAATCACCCGGTATAGAAGATGATAGATATATATATGTCATGTATGTATAAATAAAAATCAATAAGCATTTATTGCATTCCTACTATGTTCTAGTTATCAATCAATAAACATTTATTAAGCACCTACTATGTGCCAAAAGCACTGTGCTAAGTGCTGGGAATACAAAAAGAGGCAAAAGACAGTTCCTGCCCTCAAGGAACTTACAATCTATAGAGGAAGACAACAAATATGTTTATGTACAAACAAGCTCTATACAGAATGAATAGGAAATAATCTAAGGAGGAGAGGCAATAGAATTGAGGAAAGGCTTCCTATAGTTGAGTGATCATTTGGTTTCATGCATAGCTCAGTGAGAATTATGGTGGGAGTCACTATAGCTGCCCACCAATATACCAGGCCTAAGTCAATCCTGGTTTTAGGAAGGTTTTTTGTTTTTTTTTTAAAAAACTGCATATGTCCAGCTAACATAGCAAGATTCAGGGATGGGGAACCTGGGGCCTCAAGGCCATTTGTGGACCTCCAGATCCTCAAATGTGGCCCTTTGACTGAATCCAAACTTCACAGAAATCCCCTTAATAAAAGGATTTGTTCTGTAAAACTTGGACTCCACCCAAGTACCTAGAAGACCACATGTGGCCTTGAGGCTGAAGGTTCCCCCACCCCCACCTCCACCCCCCCTCCCACTGCCCATCAGTGATATCATGGATAGAGTACTGGCCTTAGAATCAGGAAAACCTGAGTTCAAATCCCGCCTCAGACACTTATTAGCTGCGTGACCTGGGTAAATTATTCACTCTCTGTTTGCCTCAGTTTCCTCATCTGTAAAATTGAGAAAATAATGGCCCATACAGTTGTTCACACAGTTGTGAGGACCAAATGAGATAACATATGTAGGACCCTTTAAAGTGCTATGTAAATGTCAGCTACTATGAACAAATTCAATAGTTTGATTCAAAAAAACATCTTATTAAGTTTCTACAATGTACAAAGCACTATACTCAATGTTGGGGAATACAATAGAGTTTAAGTCTATAGAATTCCATCCAGATAACCATAGAACACGATAAATGCATTAGGAAGGTGAAAAACAATGGCCTACATGAGGTCCATGGGAGGAAATTTAAACTCAAAAAGAACAGGGTTTCTTAGGAATTCTAAGCAACCTCACAGAATCCAACTGGGAAAGGCTAACTAAAGGAAGATTTACAAAAAGCTTTATTAGTCCTAAAATACACACCAAAAGAGGCCCTCTCAAATGGTACAATCTCAAAGCCATGCTGCAGAAATTACATGACTTACGTCAATTAGGCTCCAAGAAACCCATGCCTCTTTAAGGCTAACATATCCAAGTACAAGGTTCTTTTCTACATAACTCCTCCTCCACACACAAACACATACTTCTAAGTCTGAGGGAAAGTGCAGTCAGTAGCTGACTGATTCCTCAGCCAAAGAAACAAAAACAGCTACTCAAGTATCCCAAATGTATTCCCTAACACAAATGTGCAATTCAATGCTTGCTAATGACCAAGGCTTTTGAATGACAGGAAGATACCCCCTGTGTGATACTGCCCAGATCTCCTTCAGTCCAGCTCCTCAAAGGTGAAAGTCAGAAGCTTGAAAGAAACCTTTTATGATTTTCTGCTGTGGTTCACAGATATACTGGGCAACAATTCTTTTGGTATCAGTTTTCAAATTAAAATAAACACACAAGCAAAGCTGTACAGAGCAAGTAAGTAAGAAGACCGGGATGTCTGGAGCACTCAGTAGACAATACAAAGCATGAAAAGCTAGAGGAAAACAATCAGTACTTTTCTCCAACATCCTCTGCTCCTGTATCTCCCTCTTTGATGGTCACCGAATAATCCCCAGGTGTTCCTTGGCCTTTATTAATATAAATTAATGTATTATTAATAATAAAATAATGTTAATATAAATTAATTTTACTATAATATAGCCTTTATTAATACAAATCACCCACAGACACACAGGCCTTACACCACCCTTGGAAGGCAGGAGCTCATGGTCTGCTCTGTATGGTTTTCCTGTATAAACAGTCTTCAATAAACACTGACTGCCCCCACCAATGCCAAACTGAAACACCTCTTGGAAAAATGACCAGAGGCAAATATCGTAATTGTCGAAACCTTCACTGTTTTCAAAGCATAAATTAGTATGATATGGGGACTACTTGAAATGGACTGCTATTTTCCTGCTAGAGAACTGATATAGGTTTATTCTGTCTTTCGAAAAATACCATCAAACAACTTACACAGCTGGTGCTGACCTATTCCATTTAGCCTGATTTAAAAGAACAAAAAAAAAAGTTCATTTGGGATACCTTACTTTTTGAGCTTTAGGCACCAATTTCACTTAGACTTTAAACGTGTTACATACCACAATGGCTCTTTCAACAAGTCAACCAACTTTTATTAATCACTTACTATGTACAAGGCACTAAACTATGTGCTGAGGATGCAAAGAAAGATATAAACAGTCCCTGCCACATTCTAATGGCTGAGACAACATGCAGACAACTACATACATACAAGATACAGTCGGGCTATATTGAAGGCAATCTCACTAAGGCAGTGACAGATCACAACACGTGTCTCTTTCATCCATGTGGATCTTATCCATATTCTCTTATGAATCCTCACAAAGAGGTAAAAAACAGTCACATGATGTTCTGGGGAGCTTCCTCTTCACATTTCCTGGTTAGCACTGTAATTTGTGCTCTTGCTAATAACAGGCCCATCTCCTTTTCCAGCTCTATACTTTTTTTTGCTGTTTCTGTTTTTTAATTATATTTCAATTTTTCAACCAGCAAAAGTCTACCTTCTTTTCTCTCTGTACCAGTAATTAAGGTGGGACTTTCTTTTACTATTTTCTCTTTTGGAGCACTTATTTAATCAAGTGCCCTTGATCAGATTGGCCTTTGTTTGTTTGATTAAATTGGGAGTCTTTGATGACCTGCTTGCCTCCAGGGAAAGCCTAGTTTACATGGGTTTGAGTCACATGTTTGTGACGCCAGAAGCTTTTAGGCCATGTGGGTTTGAGTCGCATGCTTGTGACACTTTTAGGTCACGTGGGTTTGAGTCGTATGTTGTGATACCTTTTGGCCCTGAACAGTGTGTATATAAATTCAAAGGTTGGCGTTTTTTCCTTTGGGGCTCTCACTCACTGGAAGAGTGTTGATGTGGAGACTCTGGGTAGCTGTTGTTAAGAGGCCCCTGGCTTTGAAGAAACCCAGATGTTTTGTTTGAGGGCTCACTCATGGAAAGAGTGTTGAGACTCTGGGTAAGCCCTTGTAACTGCTCTCCCCACCCCACCCCGCCCTGGCTTTGCTAACCCATACCCATTGGTTCTTCTCCTGTAACTAAGACCTGTGAGCTGGTCTGTTTACATTGTCTCTATTTTTAATTTGTTTGTATTTGCTCTGAAGTTCAAGGTGCTGGCTTTTTCCCCTGAACTAAGTGAATGATATTTGTATGCATGATTAAAGTGAAATTGCTAACCCCTTAAAGTTACTTTTCTTAGTAAAGCAGATCAAAAGAACCTGCGCTGGCAGCTCTTGTTGCTGGTCTTGTTAGGTCTTACAACTCAACAGCTGCTGCTAGTCACATTGTTGCTACACTCTCCTCTCCCCCTAACCCTTTCCCACCATTGAGAAGGAAGGAAGAACAGAACCCTTGTTAGTCAAACGAGACAAATGTTCACATTGGCTATGTCCAAAAAATATGTATGTCTCCTACTGTGTTCTGAGTGCTTCACTTCTCTAGCAGGAGGTAGAGAGTGCATTTCATCATCAGTCCTCTAGAACTGTGGTTGGTCACTACAGTGATCATACTTCAAAATTCTTTCAAAGTTGTTTTGTCTACCAGGGGTGGGGAACTTCTGGCCTCAAGGCCACAGGTTCTTCACTCCTGGATACTGTTGTTTTTGTATAAATTGTTCTTCTGCTCACTTCAGTCTACATCAATTCATGTATGTCTTCCCAGATTTCTCTGAAACTTTGCCCTCCATCATTCCTTATAGAACAGTAGCATTCTATCACATTTATATACCATAACTTGTTTAGTCATTTCCCAATTTATGGGTACCCCCTAATTCCCATACTTTGCTAACATCAAAAAAAGCTAATATTTTCATGTAGCCTTAGAGTTTGTTTTATTTAGGACTAATTCCTCCCTCAATTTATCCTTCCTTCAATTTCCCTTTCTCCCTTGTCCTTCCTATTTTCCTAATGTAATGTATTTTTTACCCATCTTTTTATGTGTGTGTATCCTTCCCTCCTTTGACCAGTTCAGATGAGAGTAAGGTTCAAGTGTTAGCCATTCCCTCCTCTTTGTTTGTAGATGTCTACTTGAATACTCTGATTATGTGGGATAATTTTCTCCAACTTTCTTTTCCCTTCCCTTCTAGTGTATTCCTCTTCCCCACCCTTTTCGTTGTCCTTTTAAGATCATCAAAAAATAAAAAAAAAAATCATTCTCAGGCCTTCTGGCTAATTAGATGCCCTCTATGACTTTTAACAGTGATAAGATTCAGAAAAGACATATAATCTTCCCATACTAGAATGTAAGTAGTTTATCCTTGTTTAGTTCTTAATCATTGTTTATTGACTGAACCTTTTTATGATTTTCTTAGCACGTGTATTTGAACTTCAAAGTTTCTATATAGCTTTAGTCTTTTTATCAGGAATATTGAGAACTACTCTATTCCTTTATAAATCCAATTTTTCCCCTGGAGGATTATATCCTCTTTTGCTGGGTAAGTTATTCTTTGTTGTCAGCCATTTCATTCATGACCCCATTTGGGGTTTTCTTAGGAAAGGTACTAGAATGGTTTGCCATTCCTTCTCCAGATCATTTTACAGATAAGGAAATGGAGGCAAACAGGGTTAGGTGACTTGTCCATGGTCACAAAGCTAAGTGTCTAAGGCCTGATTTGAACCCAAGAGGATGAGTCTTCCCAACTCACTGTGCCACCTAACTGCCCCAAATTATTCTTGGCTTTTGGCGTATATATACACACACACACATATATACGTGTACACATATATGTACATATACATATGTGTATATGTATATATGTGTGTATATATTATATACATATATAATATATACACACATGTGTGTATATTATATATGTGTATGTATATATATGTATATATATATGTATATATATATATGTATATATACACACACACACACATATATATCCGTATCCTTTGGAACGTACATCTTCTGGAATACTCCACGTTCTCTGCTCCTTCATAGCAGTGATTGATAAATCATATGCGATCTTGACTGTGGCCCCTCAATACTTGAATTCTTTCTTTCTTGTTGCTTGGAGAATTTTTCCTTTGACCTAGAAGCTCTGGATTTTTGCTATAATAGTTCTGGGAGTTTTCATTTTGAAGTTTCTTTCAGGAGGTTACTGGTGGTGACTTTGCCCTCTGGTTCTAAGAGATGTAGGCAGTTTTCTTTTAAGATTGCTTGAAATATGAAGTCCAGGCTCTTATTTTGGTCATGGCATTCAGGTGATTAAGTTTTTTCTCCACAATCTATTTTTCAGTTCAGTCGTTTTTGCTATCAGATACCTTAAATTTTCTTCAAATTTTTTGTTTTTTCTTACTTTGTCTTAATAATTGTTATAATTCTTAATAATTATCCTTATATAATAACTCCACATCTCATGGAGTGACTGGCTATTGTTTGAGCTATTCTAATTTTTAGGGAATTTGTTGTTTTGGTAAGGCTTATATCTCTTATTCCAAGCTATTAATTCCCTTTCCAATTCTTTTTTCCATAACTCTCATTTCTTTTCCCACTTTTTCCTCTAGCAGTGTCATTTCATTGGCAAAAATATTTTTTAATTCATTTTTAAACTCTTGCTTCACCTCTTTCAAGAATTCTGGTTGAATTGTTGATGGAGTTGTGAACTGATCCAGCCATTCTGGAGAGCAATTTGGAACTATGCTCAAAAGGCTATTTAAAAAGTGCATACCCTTTAACCCAGCAATACTGCTTCTAGGGCTGTATCCCAAAGAGATCACACAAGTGGGAAAGGGACCCACAAGTACAAAATATTTATAGCAGCTCTTTTTGTGGTGGCAAAGAATTGGAAATCAAGGCAATGCCCATCAATTGGAGAATGGCTAAACAAGTTGTGGTATATAAATGTAATGCCAAAAAAAAAATGTAATGGAATACTATTATGCTATAAGAAATGAGGAGCAGACAGACTTCATAATAACCTGAAAAAATTTACATGATGTGATGCTGAGTGAGGGGAGCAGAACCAGGAGAACATTATACATGATTACAGACACATGGTATCTATGATGACTAACTTTGATAGACTTGACTCTTCTTAGCAATACAAGGTTCAAAGACAGCTCCAAAAGACTCATGATGGAAAAAGCTATCCACATCTAGAGGAAAAATTACTAAGTCTGAATGCAGATTGAGGCAAACTATTTACTCTTTTTTTTCCCCTTCTTTTTTGGTTTTGTTTCTTCTTTTTCATGATTCATTCCATTGGTTATAATTCTTCTTTACAACTTGACTGTTGTGTAAACAAATTTAACACAAAGGTATATGTAGAACCAATATCGGATTACATGCCGTCTTGCGGGGAAAGGGGAGGAAAGGGAGGGGGAGAAAATTTGGAACTCAAAAACTTGTGGAACTGAGTGTTATAAACTAAAAATAAAAAATAAATTATAAAAAAAAGAATTTTGGTTCAATCTAAGTTCAATCTATGTTCCTCTTTGTGAGGTTTTCCTTGCAGATATATTAGAGTCATTCTTTTTTTCTGGGTTTGGTCTTGAGTGTTCCTATCACCATAGTAGCTTATTAAGGTGGGATTCTTTTTTTTTTTTTTTATCATTTGCTCATTCTTCCAGCCTACTTCCCAACTTTGGACCTGATGCTAGGGCTGATCTAGGCCGGTCCTGTTGCTGCTTTCTTGGTGTCAAGGGTTGTGTTATGCCAGGAGCTCAGGTATAGCTCAGGCTTGTGACCTACAAGCTTTCAGTGCTCCCAAAGTGATTTAATCCAGGGCAAAGTCTGATTGTTATGCTACACACACACACCTGAGCACTGCAAGTTCCTGATCTGGGTTTGGGTCCGAGTAACAGTAGACTTTGCTAAACTCAGCCACTGTCAGCCAGCTGGGAAGCTCTGACGGTTCACGGTGACAGAACTGCATTCTCCCCTTTGGTCTGGGATTTCTGCCTTGCTCATTACTCTGCAGGCTTCAGACTGTTCTAGAGGCAGGAACTATGGCCCTGTCCTGCTCCTTGGGTCTGAGCCACACTGCTGCTTCTGAACTTGCTCCTCTCTCTGTATACTGCCTAGCACTGCACCTGGGACAGCTTGTGGGGAAACGGGGAGAAGAGAGGCACAGGTCCCCTTCTCAGTCTGCACTGGATCTGTGACCCAGAAGTGAGTAGTAGGCAATAAAGCTTCTAGTTCACACATGTCCCCATCACAGTACCCTGCTGGGTCTGGGACTGCCCCAGTATGGGTTTAAGAGTCCTCCCTGCCCTGGCTCACAGCCTCTTCCTGGGTACTAGTATGCTCATTCAGCATGCTCTACACTAGGCCCTAATTCTAATGTCTGCAGAGCTATCTTATTTGTCTCCTTATTCCAACCTGAGATGGAAAAATGACTGACTCACCATGACTGTTTCTTGGAATTTCCCCACCCTGATCAATCTGGTGAATGTTCTAAATCTGTTTTGGGAAGGAGATCCTCATCACACTGCTCTCACAACTCTGCCATCTTGGCTTCCTAAGCTGCTACAATCTCTTTTAGACTTTTCTCATGTGCATGTCGCAATTGCCTATATACTTCTCCACTGCCCTTTGTGTGACCTACATTTCGATTCTTGAAAGATGGTAATATGTCATGATTTTCAGTCACTGGAAGAATATGATATTAAAAATATGGGTTTTAGTTGTTTGTTTCAGGGACAAGCCTCAGGTTTTTGAAAGCATGGTATAGTTTCCCAAAAACAAATATAAACTATTGAAACACCAAAATCATGACAAAGTTTCTGCATAGCACTGAGTAACAGTAATTTGTTTACATAGCAATTTAAGTTAACAAAGTGAAAGTATTATTAGACACAGTTTACAGATGAAGAAGTGCAGCTCAAAAAGGCTAAGTAGTTGTTGCCCACAATCAAATAGCTAGTATCAGAGTTGAGCTACAAACCCAGGTCTTGGAGTATGGTGTAGTGGAAAGTGTGATAGGTTGGAAGTCAACTAACCCTCAGTATGTTGTTTTAATCAAACCAGTTGTTTATGGTATCATCATTTTACATAAATTGTTTTCCAAGACGACAGTGTTTTTATTCGGTGAAACTTAAGGTCAATTATCCTAGATTTCCCCTCAGGGACTTCAAAAGAAAATGACCAGACACTAAATGACTCTCCTGCTCACACAGGACAACTAACACTTGTCCCTCCAGGAATCATGAGGAACCTAATTCCAACACAGTTCTACTTAATGTCATGCCGCATAATTCCTTTTCTTTCTTCTTCCAACAGGAGCCTGCCCTCTTCTGGTCTGAGAAGTCATCAGGGGCAAGAGTTACTCAAGATTTTTTTCTTTCTTGAATTCTACTTCCCTGCTTGAAAAGCAGCAATCGAGCAAGGAAAATGCTGTCCACCTCCAGAGAAAGAACTATGGAGTCTGAATGCAGATCAATTTTCACTTTTGCTTTTTTCTTTCTTGTGATTTTTCCCTTTTGTTCTGATTCTTTTTTCGTGACATGACTAATGTGGAAACAGACTTTAATATGATTGTACATGTATAACCTATATCAGATTGCTTGCTGTCTTGGGGAGGAGGGTAAAGAGAAAGGTAGGGAGAGGAGGCAGAAAAACTTTGAAATCAAAATCTTATAAAAATGAATGCTGAAAACTATCCCTACATGTAATTGGAAAAAAAAATACTATTAAGTGGGGGAGGGAGAAGACAACCAAGCAAAAGACATCTTTTACTGCTTCTTCCTTCCTTATCATCAAACAATGTTATACATACATGGTACAATTCCAGGTATCTCATGAAGTAATCAAAAGAATAAATAAAATTCCTACTTTTCACCAGAAATGGACAGCACAAATTAGCAACATATAGGAAGATGACATCTAAGATAAACTTCTAATAAGAATAAACATTTACTGTATACCCTTTGTAATTCTGCTGCTAAAAGAATAAAAGTTTCCAGATGTGTGGGTAAGGATAGAGTAGCATCAGCTATGAATGAATGAAAAAGCATTTATTGCATACTTGCTATGAACCAGGCACTATGTTGAGCATTAGAGATATAAATATCAGAGATAAGACAGTCTCTGCTCCTTAGGAGTTTACATTCTAATAAAAGACAACATATATGTGGGAGTTAGTGTTAAGAAGGGGACTATGACTGATTCCTGGCTCATATATAGGAAATAATCTCATATATAAAGAAATATGATAGATAAAAGCTCATCTATAGGAGCCTAGAACCCCAGGAGTAGGAGTCAAAGTTCCAGTGAGAAGAGGAGAACCACAGAGGCAGAGGCACATCTGGCCATTAAGTTATGGGTCAGAACTTCTAACATTAACATTGTTATGACCTATTCAACTATGAACTTTTGTGACAGAGGCAACTAGGTGGTGCAGTGGATAGAGCGCTAGGCCTGGAGTCAGGAAGACTTGAATTCAAATTCGGTCTCAGACCCTTACTAGCTACATGACACTTAACCTCTGTGTGCCTTAATCCACTGGATAAGAAAATGGCAAACCACTCCAAGTATCTTTGCCAAGAAAACTCCATGGATAGTATGGTCCACACGGTCATGAAGAGTCAGACATGACTAAATAACTGAACAACAATAAAACCACCCTCACACATCTAATTTCACACTCATTCTTGAAGTTAGAAGCACAAGAAAATGGATTAACATGGAAAATGATTCCTAAGGTCTTACTGACAGCTACATGCTCAGAGAATAGGTTTAGCTGCCATCCAACCTGTCCCTACAGTGTTAGAAAGCCAAGAAATAGTGCCCTCTATAATTTAGAGGAGAAAATAGCTTTTCCTCAATATTACCCAATCTTTTCTCCTCT
This sequence comes from Trichosurus vulpecula, assembly GCF_011100635.1. NCBI lineage: Eukaryota > Metazoa > Chordata > Mammalia > Diprotodontia > Phalangeridae > Trichosurus > Trichosurus vulpecula. The sequence continues at coordinate 179,565,987 of NC_050574.1, forward strand.
GGTCCATCTGCTATTAATCTCATTAAAGCAAAACTCCACAACTGAGTTAACCTGCTGCCCCAAAATACTCTGGGGTTCCCTCACCGTACTCATATCCACCTATCAAAAAAAATACAAACTTCTTAGTGTGATAGTAAGGGATGTGATCCTACCTTTCCATTCTCACTGCTCTCTAATACTCTTTTTTTTTAGATGAAGCCAATATTTTATTAAGGTTTCAGTAAACTTACATAATGGAAACATGTTAAATGAAAAAAAAATTAACACTGACCCTCATGGCCACCATCCTAAACCATTACAATAGTTTACTAACAATTGGCAAGAAAGTGACTCAGGAAAACAACTTAATCCAGCAGTATAATGAAAACATGGCTGGTGGAACTGAATAGATCTCTCTTTATTTCCACACAATCAGGGAGTAAGGCACATCATGAAATAAGAGCATACAGTTATGCAAAAGACAAAAAAAAATATTTAATTTAACTACATCCTTATTGAATTGTGCATATTCTTTTGTATATTGGGTACTTTATAATATAGTTCCTTTTGTCCTCCTTCCCATGCTTAAAAAAGTATATTTATCCATCCATACATATATTTATATATGGCAAAGCTCTCCCAAACTGTAGAAGTCAGAGTTTCTAAGAGCCTCTTCCCCCTCCCCCAAATATGGGTTAAAGGACTAAAGTGAGGGAGGAGTAGGAAACGGGGGTGCTCTCTATACTCTTCTTACACACTCTATGCTCTAACAAACTAGACTAGTCACCATACCTTGACGATCTCTCCAAGCCTTTCCTTACACCGTTGTCTTCACATGGAAGGCGCCTTCCACCCCACAGCTGCCAATACAATTCCTACCCATTGCTCAGGGCCTAGTTTGAAGCTCCATCCTCCATGAAGCCTGCCGTAGTTGAAAATACTCTCTACCTCTTCTGAAATCCCAAAGCATGTTGTGCCCTTTTTTGCCCTTTCATCTGATCTCAGGGTACTGAGATATACCTAACTCACTTAAGGGAAGAAGCCATACCATATTCATATTGATGTTCCCCACAGCATTAAACAGAAGATGCTCAATAAATTACTGATAATGAAATAACTGCAGAGAACTTGGTTTTTGGCAAGAGAAAATAATTCAAGGAAGTCTGGTAAGATGTCATTAGCCCAAAGAACACATTACGGAACTATGTGAATTTTAAAAGTAGCAAGCGCTTTATGATGAATGTCTCGTCTCAATTAAAGCCATCATCAAGTATTTGAATGGCTGTCACATAGAAGAGATAACATAGATGTAAAGCCAGAAGGGGTCTCTGAGGGCAGTTAGTCCAACACCCTCATTTTACAGCTAAAGAACTGAGGCCTAGGAAGGCTGAGCTACTTTCTCAAGGTCATACACGTGTCAGAAGCAGGATCTGAACCCGGCTTCATCTGATTCCACAGCTACCATTTGTTCCACGTTCTGTTCAGACCCAGGGGGGGTGGAAGATGCAAAGAGGAATATTTGGGTTCGATGTAAGGAAAAACTTCTAACAATTTTTGTTGTTTTTCAATAGTTTCAGTCATGTCTGACTCTTCATGACCCCCTTTGGGGTTTTCTTGACAAAGATACTAGAGTGGTCTGCCATTTCCTTCCCTAGCTCATTTTACAGATGAGGCAACTGAGGCAAACAGAGTTAAGTGACTTGCCCAGGGTCACACAGCCAGTACGCATCTGAGACCAGATTTGAACACAGGAAGATCCCAATTCCAGGACCAGCACTCTATCCACCGTGCCACCTAGCGGCCCTTTCGAACAATTAGAGCTGTCCAAAAATGCAATGGGCTGCCTCAGGAATGGACAGGCTCCCCCTCACAAGAGGTTTTCAAACAAAGACTGAATGACCAAATATGTGGTAGAAAGTATTCCTGTTAACGTCTGGTTGGACCAGATCACCACCAAGGTCCCTTCCAACTGCTCGATTCTATGGCAAGTCAGCAGATGATTTTAAGTGGAGAATTTCTAAAACCCTGCACTTAGTCTACTGCTTCTGTTTCACTGCAGATTCATTATCTTTTTTTCATTCTTTCCTAATTGCATCAAGTGTAGTTCTGATGCTCACACCAGCATTTTCTTAGCTTCATGAAAACTGTGCATTCATTTAGAGGTGACTGCAAAGCAAACCCTGTTTTTCCAATCATTTTTGTGACCTTTCCTGTCACTGTTATGAGTTGGAGCAGCAAGACACAACCTGTTTTCCCTCCTGTAAGTTTGCAAGGATCACATGTCTGCAGTTATGTCTCATGTCATGTCCAATGTTGGGTTTCTTAATAGCAATAGAGGAGATCCCAGACTCCACACTAAAATCAAAGATGATTCCACAGGAAAAAATAATCAGAGGATGAAAATGTGTGTGGTATCGGGTTATTAGGAATGCCTCTGTTAACCTCCTCAGTATTTTTCCAGTTCTTTCACCTTCTGCTTCCATACTACGGGTCCGAGTGCCCCGCCACCCACACACACACACATATATGCACCCTCCCCTACACCATACATTCTTTTCTCCATGCCTTTAGGTTCTTTGACTCCATGCTTTATGTCTCAAATCTTGGTTCTCTTTTTCCTCCTTATTTTAACACTCCTGAGTTGAGCTTTCATAGCTTGTTTATCAAATAAGTATTTCTGTCTAGCATAACATTTTAAGACCTCAAAATTCTTTAAGGCTAGTGTTTGGGGGCTCTATAAGATAAAAACAACATACTCTTTGTCAATTCCAAAAGTTTTTAATCATATAAAAATGAGTATACCTAAAGCAAGAGACAGTAATGGTAGCAACTGTGTTTCAGGAGCCTTAAATGTAGATCATGTTTTGGTTTTAAATTTTAAGTTTTGGAAGGGAATTAAAAACTTTCATTAACAATGGAGTAAACTAAGAAACTAAACCTAAATTCAGGGGCTCAGATAGTTTCTAACTTTGTGGAAACTTCACACTCTAAAGACAAATAATTTCAGTTTGATAATACTATATTTTTATCCCACAAAGATTAACGATTAAATCTACAGTCAACATATAATGTATATTGTAAAAGAATAATAGAGTTAAAAGTTGTTTCCCAACCGTTAGAATACAAAATACTTCATTTCTTTTTTTATTTTCACTAAATTCATTCTAGTCTGATTTCTTTTTAAATAATCAAATAACTAGAAAAGCAAAAATCTAATTTTAACTATACATACTTCCATGTCAATGTAACAGAACAATAACAACGATATTTGGATTCTCAATGAATTAAGAGGAAAAGTACAGTCAATTTTATTGGTTTCAAAAGCAGGGGATCTACTTTCATGGAAAAATCCCTTCTTAATTTGTAAAACATAAGGATTCCCTTAATTACTGGCAAGAAAAAATAGAATTGACAAAAGATGTAAAATGCAATATTTTATAAATTTTAATGAAAATTTAACTTTGGATTGCAAATTTCAGTTTCGAGTAGTACAACTATGTGTCTAGGTGACTTTTTAACTTTTCAATAGTTCAGGATATGATTTGCTGAAAGGAAGATTAACCTAATTTCACAATATCACTGACATTTCCCACTCTCCTTTGGCAGTTTTGGACATCTCCAAAATCCTAATTCTCAAATAATTATTTCATGCATTATGGCTAAAAGCAAGCCATAAGGCTCTTTTTAAAAAATCAGTTCTTTTGACAGACATTCTGGGATTGACTTTGTTTTTTTTTTTTACTAACATGAAAGATTTTCTTGACAGGCAAGACTTGGTTTAAAATATTGTAATGAGGTCTGGAATTTCAAGTTTCAAACTTGCATGCTCCTACATTTCAGCAAAGCATTGGGCAACTTTCTGACCCAAATGCCCTCTGGGATTTGGGTGGAAGATTCATTTTTAAGAAGAGAGAATGAATTCAGATTTCTATGACTTTGACCCTAAAGATTCTAGGGGTTATTATGAAACCTATCATGAATTTTGTTTTGTCAACCAAAAAAAATTTTTTTGCCTTATCCACAGGATTCGCTCCTTTTACTAACTAACTACCTGACGTATGATGAGTAAGTGATAACCAATGTCATAGAATCACAGAATCTCAGGATTAAAGGGGACCTAGAATAAACAGCTAATTCAATGTCTTCTCAACATAAAGAGAAAGTCAAAGATGACCTAGATCGTTGAGAACACAGCATTGTCATTTAGCAAATACCTGGTTTAAAAAATGTCTCAGGAGGAAAAGATGTGGTTTTTGGAGGTGTGACACACAGGATGCATGCATCAGCAGCAAAATGTACCAGATTTATTATCATTACTTTTAAAATCTACTCTAGAATCAATCAGCCCAGCACACCTAGAGCTTTTCTTTTGCTCAGATTTATGGTTTGCTTACTGGTGGGGGATTTTTTCCCCTATGGGATACCAAAAAATGTATAAATACAGCAAAGATGTTAAAGGCACAAAGAGAGCATCTTAGCACAGTGACTTTTTTCTCCCAATACTATTTGGTGACTGAATAGAGGTACTTGACAGATTTTTTTTGGTACCTACTGTATGTCAACACATGTAACCATAATCAGTCCAAGTATCCCCATCATAGAGACTTACATGACCATGCCTATACTATATATACTAGCTTATGCCACTGCTCAAAGCAGGGCCTTTGTGATCTTTTCTCAGTCATGAGCACTTTATTTTGCTTATAGACTGTAGATATCAGAATAACTCACAAACCTCTCTACAGCAGCAAGAGAAGAATAATTCTTTTCTTGAAAGTTATTCTCTAAGAGGCTGTGGATTAATTCTGCTCAGCAGACCAGGTAAATTCATACAATACCAGAACAATGGGTGAAATTTCAAAGAGCTGGAGTCAAAGAATTTAAGATGGCCCTGGTATCATTAAAAATTAAATCAGAAACAAAACTACACAGCCAAACTACCATGCCATGCTACCCATGATCATGAAGAATCCAGAACAGTATGAACTTCAAAGGCCCCTAGAGATAACTACATGACTGCTACTTGCAGTGGTTTACCGCCACATATAGTTATCATGCAATTCTAAGTACCAAAGAGCTTATGATGTGAACACAACCACAGGATGCTCCCCAAATAAAGTCACTTTATCAAATGCACTTGGTTGTACAGGTTGGGGTCACACTCAGTATGAGTTTATGGTATGTCATTTATTTAAGTTTGTATCACTAGATGATTTATTAGTCTATATTCTTCCCAGAGACCATCAGTGCCTTAAGCCTCACCCTGATTTCTAGTGTCCATGAGGAGGTTACTTGTAATTACTTCTACTAAATGGTTACTAAGGTCCTTTCCCATGTGAAGTCTATAATCCTATAAGTAACACATTCCTGTTAACAAAGGTTCTTAACCTGGGGTTCAAGATCTTTTTTTTTTAAACAGTTTAGTAAATATATTTCAATATAATTGGTTTCCTTTGCAATCTTTTATTTTATGCATTTAAAAACATAATTCTGAGAAGAGGATCCACAAGCTTCACCAAACTGCCAAAGGGAGGTGAAGGGTGGCTATAAATAAGGTCTATGAACCCTGAGATAGAGCTTGTAAGATTTAAAAAGCACTTTCCTCAAAACAATGCCTTGAGGTAGGCAATAGGAGTACAAAAGAGGAAAACTGAAGTTCAAAGAGGCTGATAGAAGTTTCTAGTGATCAAACTGCTGGGTGGCACAGGAGATGGAGAGTTACCCTGGAGGAAGAAAGACCAGACTTCAAATTTGGCCCCAGTTACTTTCTAGCTGAGGGACCCTGAGCAAATCACTTAACCTCTGTCTGCCTTAGTTTCCTCATCTATAAAATGGGAATAATGATAGCGCCTGCCTCCAAGGGTGATCATAAGGATCAAACCAGATAATATTTGTAAAGCATTTTGCAAACCTTAAAGTACTGTAAGAATTACTATTGTTGTTGTGGTTACTATATGACAAAACCAAGACTAGAAACTAAAAAAGCCTGTCAGTGCCCAGTATGCAGCAAGAACTTGTCTACAAGTTGATCTTTTAAAATTATAAATTGGAGATAACGCTTATACTACCTATTTCAAAGGTTTACTGTGAAGAAAAGACTTTTAAATGTTAAAAGCACTATATGAAATGCAAATTATTGTTATTATTAATCATTTATAACAAATCTCAGCTCATACTAGGCTTCAATTCCAATTAATTCAAAAATATGTATTAAGGCCCTACTACGTACAAGACGCTGTGCTAAACTGGGGCCAGCCACATAGACAAAAACAAACCTTTTCAACACCATTCTCATGGAACCTTATCGTTCCTTTATATTCACCTTTGGTTAGCTCTCTTCACTTCTATCCCTCTGTCTTTTAAAGTTTGTCTTTCTGAAGTCTGATTTCACTAATAAACCACATTAGTCTTATTATATACCTCACCCTTTTCTTATTCATGGGAACCAACAATGCCAGTATCCACAAAATCTTGTTCTTCGGAGCCTCCCATCCCTCTTAAGCCAATTTATCTTTTATAGTCAGTGCCTAGGAATTCCACAGGTTTATATTCTTCTGAAAGCAGCTTTTTGAGCTATATTGGGGTTAAAAGATCAAAGAAAAATGACTCCAATTTGGCACTGACAAGAAAATCACAACGTACAATGGAGAGGAGTGTCCAACCCCAACTGGCTTCTATCTTTTCTGCAAGGAGAATGATCTTCAGACTATACAGGCCAGAAAAATAAATAAATAAATAAATAAAGGCTGTAAAAAGGGAGAAGATGGTGACAGCTCGCACAGCCCCCAAATGAGGGCTTGGACAAACTACATCACAGGGTAGCAAAATAACATGCAAGTGTTTGCTGGCACATTCTTAGTGATTTTTCTAAAAATTTATGAAGAATCAAGGAAGAACATGAGAATTGGAGATGGGTAAATGTCCCAACGTTTAAGTAAAGGAAAAAAGTGACTATCTCAAATCAAACATAGGCTAATAAACTTGACAACAAACTTTTAAAAAATTCTAGTAGAAATTATTAAAAGGATAGTTTATGAGCACTTAGAAACAAAGGGAGGCAATAATTATGAGTCAAAATGGGTTAAAAAGAATCATAAATGGCTGCGTGAATTTTTTTTTAAACAAGCCTGATAATAACCTGATAAGAGAACTGTCACAGTCACTGTTAAGTCAGGATTTCAGCAAGGCATTTATTTAACAAAATCTCTCCCCATCGCTTATAAACAAGATGAGATTATGCAGGTTGGATCACTAGTACAGTTAAGTGGTTTTGGAGATAGCTAAAAAGACCCAGAAAAGTAAAGAATGATGGATACAATGTTATTCTGGAAGGAAGTCTCCAAAGAGTACTCCAAAGATTTGTTCTGTTCAACACTTTTATCAATAACTAGGGAATGACAAACTTATCAAATCTGTGCCTAACACAAAACTAGAAGTGATCATAAATACAATGAATAATAAAATTGGTATCTAAAAATATCTCAATGGTCTGATCCTATCAGGTTGAAGCTAACAAAATGAAATGTAATTGGGATAAAGCCTGTCAATTAAAAAAAAAACTCCACGTCGTACAAGTACAGCAGAGGAAAAATAAGGCTAGAAAGTAGTACATATGAAATGGGCCTTGGTGTTCTAGTGGACTAGTTAAAAGTCTTAAGTAAATGAAAAGGTATTATTATAGACTTTTCAGACCTTTAATCATCTGCATAAATTAGCAAAGAGATATAATCTTACCATGGTGGGAAGATGATGCACAAAATAAACAGACGAAAATCACACTGTCACTTTCTATCTGGAGAATATATAATTATTTATTTAAAAAGAAATGCTCCTAATCCCCTATCATTACCACAATGTTTATTTTGTTGATGTTAGAAGGTGTTTAAGACGCATTATAAAAAGAGCATTTCCTTTTTCATAGTTTTGTAAGAATCTGAGTCAAGTACACCCTTCAAATGATTGCTTCTTGCCTCTCCCATCCAACCAACACAGGCAAAATGCATGGTACTTCAGAATCACTATTGCTCACGAGTTAGGCAAAGTGATTCACACAGATGCTCCTCTCACCTGAATGTACATGGCGCCCTCTACTGCCACCTTGAGGTCGGTGCAACCACTTATGAGAGCCAGCTGCTGATCGGCACTTAAAGATCCTTTTAGTGTACCAGACTGCTCCAGGCCCTTCATCTCTTTTCTAGGAGAAAGAAAGAGAGAAAGATCACAGAATGTATTTGAAATAGTGGGTTATGGAAACAAAAAACTGAGAGTCTGTGTGCCTAGGATGCTCCAGAGAAACATTTATTCATATGGCACATATACAAATAATGTAGATCACAGGGTTATACTATTTAAGGAATAACAAATCAGGGGAGGAAAGTAATGAATTCCCTATGAAAAACGGATTTTTGTTTTCAAAATGCAGGATGGGGAGAGGGAAAACTTAAGCTTGGTTATTTTTTCATGTATTCTTGAGAGTTAGTTTGTTTTTACAATTTTCTACCTTGGAATAGTCCCAGGAAATGAGCATCTTCTTCAGGAAGCCTGTCAGGGCCAGCATTCGGATATAACTTCTTTTTTTTTGTCATATAACAACTATACATTTATTTTAAAATATCCAGTGAATTTCATTTTTGTACTTTGGCCAACATGAATACATAGCTTTTGAGATTCTCCTGTGATCTCCTTGAAAACACTGAACAAAAAAGTAAAATGGAAATACACACACACTTTGTATCATGTACTTTGCTAAATGCTAAGAATACAAATTTGATAACCCCTGACCTAAAGGAGTTCACCCTCTAATTGGGCAGACAACACATCAGTCACAGGGCAGATGGAAAAGCCTGGCAAGCTTAAGTATGTACAGGGTAGCAGATATAACTTCTGCCTCAAACTTCATCCCATACAAATAATAAAACACAGAGCACAGAACTTAATATAGCCTACCACTGAGAACAGAGTTGTAGCACCTCTAGCAGGCTTTCTGAAATCTGAAACGGGTTCAGTCAGTTTTATCAATACCAAAAACAAGCATACACATGGCCTGACCAATGAAACAGGAAGCTTATTATACCTGCTTTGGGAAAACATTTTCCAAAGGGCCTGGCCCGTTATAGCCTTACCTATGAATTGAAACTAGAATTATATTACAACTGGTTAAGATCAAAATTAACGAGGTCATTGGGGTCCAAAATACTACAAAAAGAGAAACTTCTATGAACTAGAAATATGTACTAGGAGGGAAAGAAGTGAAAAGAGGAAGAGAAAGAGGGGGAGAGGAACCAAAAAATGGTCTCATTTTGCAGTCATTTAGCCCGTAAACATTAATTAAGTGTTCACTATGGGCTACACACTATGCTAAGCACTGGGGCTGCAAAGAAAGGCAAAAAACAGTACCTCCACGCAAGGAGCTCACAGACTAATAAGGAAGACAACATGAAAACAACTACCTACCTTCAAAACATAAAGTAAATTGGATAAATTGGAGATGATCAACAAAGAGGAGGCATTAGAACTAAGAAGGACAGGGAAAGGCTTCCTGTAGAAGGTGAGATTTTAGCTAAGACTTGAAGAAAGCCAGGGAAGCCAGAAGACGATAGAGATGAGGAAGCAGGGATGAAAATAGAGAAGATTCCAGGCATGGCCAGTAAAAATGTAGAGTCAGGAAATGGAATATTTTGTGCAAGAAACATCAAGGAGGCCAGTGTTTGGGGTGGGGGGCGGGGGGGAAGATCATGAGTTCAGTTCAGATTTGTTGAGTTTAAGATGCCTATGGGACATTCAATTCAAGATGTCCGACAGGCAGCTAACAATGAAAAGCTGGAGGCCAGCTGAGAGGCACGTAGAGAAGATAACTGAATCCATGACAGCTGCTGACATAACCAAGTGAAATAGTATAGCGAGAAAAGAGAAGAGGGTCCAAGACAGAACCTTGTAAGACACTCACAGTTAATGGGTAGGACTTGGATGAAAATCCAGCAAAGAAAACTGAGGAGCATTCAGAAAGACAGGAGGAGAAAGAGGAGATATTAGTGCTATGAAAAAACCTAGAAAGAAGAGAATAGTAAGAAGACGGTGACCAATAATATCCAAGGCTGCAGAGAAGTCAAGAAGAAGGAAGATTAAGGTCATTAGATCTGTCAATTAAGAGATCATTAGATTTCCTCCAGTGACACCCAGCAGCACTGGAGCAACTGTGGAGAAGGCATAGAAGCTTCAGCGTTTGTGAATGGAGCCCTGAGGGAGAAGGCAGAGCCAAGATGGTGGAACAAAGGCAAGCACTCACCTGAGCTCTCCCAAGTTCCTCTCCAAACAATTTTTAAGTAACACCTCAAAACAAATTCTGGAGCAGCAAAATCAACCAAAGGATGGGGTGAAACGATTTTCCAGTCCAGGACAACTTAGTAAACCAGCATGAAAGATCTGTGAGAGTAAAGCAGAGTCCAGCACAAGCCATGTCCCAGAAAGGCAGCAGCAGGATTTGGGGCCACTGCATCAGGGACAGCAGCTTTCAGAGATCTTAGCCCACAGACAGTAAAGGGAAACAACAACTGGTGAGAAGGAGATTACAGGGGACCCTTGGTTGGCACTGGGTGCAGGACTCTGTTCCATTGCCTATACACAGTTCCCAGTTGCAGTTCCAAGCAAGGAGGAACACAAGCACACTAGGAATTGTGGCCCTCAGGGAGTGAGGACTCTGATCACAGTTCTAGAGCAAAAAATAAAAAAAAAAGAGTGCTTGTGGTCAGTCACAGACCAGAGCACAGGCCAAAAGAACAGTAACCAAACCTCTCCTCAGATCATACTACCTTGGAAACACCGAAAACCTTAGACCTCCAGAACTAATTCTGAAAACAGTAACACAAAAGCCCTGAAGCTTGGGACAATACCCCCTCCACCTAAGAAGCACAGCCCAACTTTAACCTAAAGATAAAAGTCAAGAAACAAGCTGGGAAAATAAGCAAATAATAAAAAGAAAGAACCTGAGCATATTAAGTTACTATGGTGACAGGGAAGATCAAGACACAAACTCAGGAAAAAAAAAAACAAGTAAAACACCTACATGCAAAGCCTCAAAAACAAAATGTGAGTTGACCACAGGCTCAAAAAAAGAATTCCTGGAAAAGCTCAAAAAGAAAGGTAGAGGGGAAATTGGAAAAGAAATGAGAGTGATGCAAGAAAAGAATGAAAAAAAGAACAACAGCCTAGAAAAGGAGGCACAAAATAAGGAAGAAAATAACATCTTAAAAAACACAATTGGCCAAATGGTAAAAGAGGCACAAAAATCCGCTGACAAGAAGAACTCCTTAAAAACCAGAACTGGTCAAATGGTAAAAGAGGTACGAAAATTTACTGAAGAAAAACCACCTTTAAAAGTAGAACCAACCAAATGGAAAAAGAGGTACTCACTGAAGAAACTAATACCTTAAAAATTAGAATTAGCCAAATGGAAGCAAACAACTCCATGAGACATCAAGAAACAATTTTTTTTAAATCAAAAGAATGAAAAATGGAAGAAAATGTGAAATATCTCATTGGAAAACAACTGACCCGGAAAACAGACCGAGGAAAGTCAAAATCAAAAAAAGAGTTGAGACATCATATTTAAAGAAATTATCAAAGAAAATTGCCCTGATATCTTACAACAAGCAGGCAAAATAGAATTTGAAAGAATCCACGGATTACTTCCTGAAAGACATCCCATTCTCAGGAATACTATAGCCAAATTCCAGAGCTCCCAAGTCAAGGTGAAAATATTACAAACAGCCAAAAAGAAACAATTCAAATATCATGGAGCCACAGTCAGAATATCACAACATTTAGCAATATCTACATTAAAAGACCAGAGGGCTTAGAATGTGATATTCTGGAGAGCAAAGGAACTAGGATAATCCTTCAGCAGGGAAATATATATATATATTATATTTATATATGATGAAATTGAGGACTTTCAAGCATTCCTGATAAGAAGACTAAAGCTGAATAGAAAATTTGACTCTCAAATACAAGAGAGAGGCATAAAAAAAGAAAGAAATCATAAAGGATTCAATAAGGTTAAACTGCTTATATTGCCATGTGGGAAGATGATACTTGTAACTCCTAAGAACTTTCTCATTATTAAGGCAGTTAGAAGGAATATATATAGAGAGGGGACATGAGTTGACTATGATGGGATGATTTCAAAAAAAAATTAAGGGGTGAGAAAGAGGGATGCACTGGTAGGAAGAGATAGAATAGGGTAAATTATCTTACAAAAATGAAGCATAAAAGGAAGAGCTTTTACAGTGGAGGGGGAAATGGAAGGGGGTGGCAGGAAATGCTTGATCCTTACTCTCATCAGAATTGGCTCAAAGAGGCACAGATCCTTAAAATCTCGCTCACCCCAACCAGTGTTTTAATAAACCTTGTCTCTGACTGAAAGAAGGCTTGAGTTCACAAATTCTTTTGAGGCAGACCCACACCTTTTGCCCTTGAATTTCAGGGTTCCCAGTACCCCTAGACTGCAACAGAAGCAGCAATATTTCCCAAGGCCCTGCCATGTTAACTGTCCTAGTGTTTCCTATGGCTGTACTCCATGTAAGCTAGCTTATTTTGGAGGAAAAGATACTGAAACTGTCCTTGAAACTTACTTGGTCCAGCACACATCCTTTGAATTGCTGATAAAGTTTTCTGGTGCCTAAGTACAAAAAGCCAGCCCCCTCAACTGAATCAATGTTGCATCTCCTGAATATTCCTTCCCTACTATAAAAAGAAAAACAAAACTTGCCACAAATATTCATTGTCCTGAAGAACAGAACAAATTCCTACATTGTCCATGTTTGAAAAAATATGTCTTGAGTCTATCACCTCTCTGTCAGAAGTGCCTGACACATTTTTGGAGGGGTCAGAACCTGTTATTTCATTGGTATGTTGAGTTTGAGATGCCTATGGGACATCCTGGTGGGGATGTCAAACAAAAAGTTGTTGATGTAGGATGTGAGCTGAGGAGACAGAATAGGGATCTGGGAGTTATTGGTATAGAGATGATAACTGAACCCACAAAAGATCATTAAGAAAGAAAGTATAGCAAGAGAAGGGAAAAGCATCTGGGATGGAGCCTCATATTATACCCATGGAAAGGTGGTTGGGACATAGGTGGTACAGAGAAGAAACAGAAGAGGAGAGTTTGTATAACCCAGTCTTCTAAGGATGAAGCATCAACTCAGCTGAGGACTCTAACTGAAGCCACATCCTCAAAATAGAGAGAAATTTCATGATATCATGCCTAGTACAGCTATGCAGGAATCAGTGGAGCATTATCAGGCAGTGACTATGTAAAACCAGCAGGGAGCAGTGCCCAACAGAGCTTTTATGTCATGTTCACATGCCAGTCATGGACCAAAAGTCCAACAGACACTGCACTCCTGGCAGAGAATGCAAGCCATGTGAGAGCAGTAGGGAGCAAGTCCAACGGGAGCTGTACAATGACATGACCAGAAGTCATAAGGAATCCGTGAAATGTCAGAGGTGTGAGTTGCCCTTTCTCATGTGTTTAAGCAGGCACCACTCTTCCCACTGATGCTGTATCTATTCATGGGCAGTGTGTCCTGGGTTTATGGGGGAAATGTTTACTATGCAATTTCATTGAAAGCCTCTGTTTTTAAGCACTGCCTTCTACATGCCCTGACTACTAATGCCCTCCCCACACTGCCTTGAATTTTGAATATACTTGTCTTTGTTTTTGTTCTCTTCCTCAATAAAACACAAGCCCCTTGAGGGCAATAATTATCCAAAAGAATTAGGTCAAAGAGGGGATAACATACACACTCAGCTGAGTATAGAAATCTGTCTTACTCTAAAGAGAAGTAAGAGGGGAGGAAGATAAGAAAACACTTTTAAGGAGGCTCAGGGTAAAAGAAGAGAAAGAGAAGAACAGATGGGGGGAAATGGGATAAAGGGAAACATACAGTTAGTAATCACAACTGTGACTGTCAACAAGATGAACTCACCCATAAGATAGAAGCACATAGCAGAATAGATTAAAAACCAGAATGCTAGAAACACACTTGAAGCCAAGAGACATACGAAGAGTAAAGGTAAGGGGCCTGGAGCAGAATCTATTCTGCTTTATCAGAAGTTTAAAAAAAGCAGTGGTAGCAATCATAATCTCAGAGTAAAAGCAAAAATAGAACTAAAAAGAGATAAGTAGAGAAATTACATTTTGCTAAAAGATAAGACAATGAAGTAATATGAGTACTAATTCATTCAGCATTATTACTAGTGCAATCAGCATAGCATTCAAATTCTTAAAGGAAAAGTTAAATGAGTTAAAGGAAGAAATAGACAGTAAAACTAGACTAGTTTGGCACCTCAACTTTCCCTTCTCAGAACTAGATAAATCTAACCATAAAATAAATGAGAAATAATTTAAGAGCCGAAGAGAATTTTAGAAAAGTTAGATATGATAGGAGAAAACTGAATGAAAATAGAAATAGTACAACTTTTTTTTCAGCTGCACATGCCACTTTCACAAAAACTGACATGTATTAAGACTTCAGAGACAAATGCAGAAAAGCAGAAATACTAAATGCATCCTTTTCAGACCATAATGCAACGAAAGTTACATTCAACAAAAGGGTCGTGGAAACACAGATTAAAAATCCTTCTAGGGTTGTATCCCAAAGAGATCACACAAGCGGGAAAAGGACCCATATGTACAAAAATATTTATAGCGGCTCTTTTTGTGGTAGCTAAGAATTGGAAATCAAAGGGATGCCCATCAATTGGGGAATGGCTGAACAAGATGTGGTAAATGAAGGTAATGGAATACTATTGTGCCATAAGAAATGGGGATGATACGGACTTCATAACAACCTGGAAAAACCTACACGACATAATGCTCAGTGAGCGGAGCAGAGCCAGGAGAACATTATACACAAACACAGATATATGGATTCTGTGAGGACCAACCCTGAGGGACTTCACTCTTCTCAGCAACACAAGGTACAGAGACAACTCCAAAGGACTCACGATGGAGAATGCTATCTACATCCAGAGAAAGAACTATGAAGTATGAATGCAGATTGAGGCACACTTCATGTTAGCCTTTTCCCCCACCTTTTTTTTTCTTTTTCTCTCTTTTGTTTTTGTTTTTGGGTTGGGGTTTTTTTTTTTTGGTCCTGTTTCTTCTTTCTCACGATTCATTTCATTGATCACAATTCTTCTCCATAACTTGACTAGTGTGTAAATTGATTCAATGTGAAGTTATACGTGGAAGTTATATGGGATTCCATGCTGTCTTTGGCGGGGGGGGGGGGGGGCGGGGGGGGGGGGAAGAAAAACTGGAACTCAAAGTTGTGTAGAGCCAAGTGTTGTAAACTAAAAATAAAAAAATAATAAAAAAAAAATAAAAAAATTCATTGGAAACTAAGTAACAAATAATAAACTAAATAATAAAGAATGAGTGGGTCAAAGAAAAATCAATAATTTCATTAAAGAGAATGACAACAATGAGACAACTTACCAAAACTTATGAGATGCATCCAAAACAGTACTTAGGGAAAAACTTATATCTCTAAACACTTACATCAATAAAATAAAGAACATCAATGAATTGGGCATGCAACTAAAAAAAAACTAAAAAAAAATTTTAAGCTCCAATTAAACATCAAATTGGAAATCCTGAAAATCAAAGGAGAGATTAATAAAACCAAAAGTAAGAAAACTATTGAACTAATAAATAATATTAGGAGTTGGTTTTATAGGAAAAAAATAAAATAAATAAAATAGATCTGTTTTAAAAAGAAGAAACCCAAGTTACCAGTATCAAAAATTAAAAGGGTAGATTCACCGCTAATGAAGATGCAATTAAAGCAATAATTAGGAATTATTTTGCACAACTGGAGCAGGTAGGTGGTACAATGCATAACATGTCAGCCCTGGAGTAAGGAAGACTTGAGTTCAAATCTGACCTCAAAAACTTAGCAGCTGTGTGATCCTGGGCAAGTTACTTAATCCTGTTTGCCTCAGTTTCTCATCTGTAAAATGAGCTGCAAAAGAAAATGGCAAACCACTCCAGTATCTTTGCCAACAAAGCCCGACATGGGGTCACAAAGACTCATACAAGACTAAAAAAACACAACAGTTTTGCCCAACAACAAATATGCCAACAAATCTGACAATCTAAGTGAAATTTTTAAAAATACATATAAATTGCTGTGTTGGTAAGCAAAACGGGCTCTTAGCACTCAGTTCACCCAAGTGCCCTTGAAGAGTTTGGCTTTTGTTTCCTTTGAGTAATTCAGTGTATTTCATTGAGTCTTACTAGGTGCTAAGCCCCAGGCCCAAATCCCTATTAGGTGCTAAGCCTATGTGGGTGTGAAGCTCCCAGGGTACTAAGGGGAGGTGCTAACTCAAGAGCCAATCATAGGAGCCTAAGTTCTGGTCATTCAGATGACGTCTGATGACGTCTGAAATGCTATAAGAAGAAAAGACAGAGCCATTTGCGCAAGGTTCTCACTCTTGGTGGCATGGAGACTCCGGGCAGCTGTAGCTAAGAGCCCTCCAGCTCGTAAACCCAGATGTTGGGACTTTGTTAAACTCTGGTAACTACATATTGGGATTTGAATCAGACAAGGTCTGTCTGTCAATGTTTGTACTTTCTTTGTATTTTGCTCTGAAGTTCAGGGTGCTGGCTTTTTCCCCTGAACTAAGTGAGTGATATTTGTATGCTGAATTAAAATAAGCTTGTCAACCCCTTAACATTGCTTTCCTTACTAAAGCAGATCAAAAGAACCTGTGCTTTTGCAGTGTGCTGGTAGCATTCTTGTTGTTGGGCTTGTGTTGGTCTTTTACCCCCACAACAGCTGCTAGCCAGATTGTTGAAACAATTGCCCAGATTAACAGAAGAGGAAATAGAATACTTAAATAACTCTATCTTAGAAAAAGAAATGGAACAAGTCATTAATGAGCTCCCTAAGAAAAAAATCTCCAGGACCAGATGGATTCATAAGTGAATTCTATCAAACATTTAAAGAACAATTTATTCTCTAAAAAAAAATTAGCAACTTTAGCAAAGTTGCAGGATATAAAATAAACCCACATAAAACATCATCATTTCTCTATATTACCAACAAAGTCCAGCAGGAAGAGATAGAGAAATTCTATTTAAAATAACTGCAGACAATAGAAAATATTTGAGAATCTACATGCCAAGACAAACCCAAGAACTATATAAACATGATTACAAAACACTTTCCAAACAAATAAAGATCTAAACAACTAGAGAAATATTACTTATGGGTAGTCCAAGCCAGTATAATTAAAATAACAGTTCTACCTAAATTAATTTATTTATTCAGTGCCACACCAATTAAACTATCAAAGGAATTATTTTACAGAGCTAGAAAAAATAATAACAAAATTCATCTAGAAGAACAAATGGTCAAGAATATCAAGGGAATCAATGGAAAAAAATTGAGAAGGAAGGTGGCCTCGCCATACCAGATCTCAAAATGTTTTACAAAGTGGTAATCATCAAAACACAGCTATTGATCCAGTGGATAGAGTTCTGGGCCTGGGAAGACTCATCTTCCTAAGTTAAAATCTGGCCTCAGACACTTACTAGTTATGTGACCTTCGGCAAGTCACTCAACTCTGTTTGTCCCTGTTTCCTCATCTGCAAAATGAGCTAGAGAAGGAAATGGCAAATTACTTCATTATCTTTTCCAAGAAAACCCCAAGTAGGGTCACAAAGAGCTGGACATGACTACAATGAAAGAATGACAAAGCATCAGAATGATTTGGTACTGGCTAAGAAATAGAAATGGTAGATCGATGGAATAGACCATTTACATGATACCCAGTAGTAAGTGACCATGCTAACCTAGTGTTTGATAAATCCAAAGACCAAAATCTTTGGGACAACAACTCACTATTTGACAAAAACTGCTGGGAAAACTGGAAAGCAGTTTGGCAGAAACTAGGTATAGACCAGCATCTCAAACTATATGGCAAGATAAGGTCAAAATGGATATATAATTTAGAAGTGAAAGGTGATATAAGCAAATTAGCGGAACATTGAAAATTTTGCCTGCCAGATCTGTGGATTAGGGAATTATTTATGACCAAACAAGAGAATACAGAGGATCATGGGAGGTTAAGTGGATAGTTTTGATTACATGAAATTTAAAAGGTTTTGCACAAATAAAACCAATGTAACCAAGATTAGAAGGAAAGCAGGAAACTGAGGGGAAATTTTTATAGCAAGTTTCTCTATAAAGCCCTCATTTATCAAATATATAAAGAACTGAGTCAAATTTATAAGAATACAAGTTATTCCCTAATGGATAAATGGTCAAAGAATATGAACAGGTAGTTTTCAGAAGAAGAAACCAAAACTATCTATAGTCATATGAAAAAGTGTTCTAAATCACTATTGATGAAAGAAATGCAAGTTAAAACAACTCCAGCTGTATCACCTCACACCTATCTGATTGGGTAATGTAACAAAAAAAGAAAATCACATACACTGGAGGAGATGTGGAAAAAATTACAACACTAATGAACTGTTGGAGGAGTTGTATACCGATTCAACCATTCTGAACAACAATTTGGAACCTGCCCAAAGGCCTATAAAACTGTACATACCCTTTGACTCAGCAATACTATTACTAGGTCTGTATCCCAAAAAGATCAAATAAAAGGGGAAAGGATCTATATGTAAATATGTGTATGTGTATATATATAGATAGATAGATAGATATACAGACATATATCTATATATATATATATATATATATATATATATATATATATAGAGAGAGAGAGAGAGAGAGAGAGAGAGAGAGAGAGAGAGAGAGAGAGAGAGAGAGAGAGCAGGTCTTTTGGTGATAGTCAACAACTGGAAATTTAGAGGATGCTTATCAACTGGGGAATGGCTGAACAAGTTGTGGTATATGATTATGATGTAATACTATTGTGCTACAAGAAATGAGCAGAATGGTTTCAGAAAAACCTGGGAAGACGTACAAAGTGAATTCATACAAAGTAAAGCGAGCAGAACCAAGAGAACATTTTACAAAGTAACAGCAATATTGTACAATGATGTACTGTGAATGACTTAGCTACTCTCACCAAGAAAATAATCCAAGACAATTCTGAAGGACTAATGATGAAAAATGTTATCCACCTCTAGATAAAAAATAGATGTACTCTGAATACTGATTGAAGCACAATTTTTTCACTTTATTTTTCCTGCTTTTTTTTTTTTTACAACATGGCTAATATGGAAATATCTTTGACATGATTCACATGCATAATTGATATCACATTTATTGTCTTCACAATAGGTGGGGGAGGGATGACAGGAAAAGAATTTGGAATTTCAAATTTTAAAAAAAATGAATGTTAAAAATAAATAATTTTTAAGGAGACATAGTCTAAGTAATGAAATGCAACTCAAATCAGTAACAACTTGTAACAAAGTTCAACAGCTTGGTAACCTTCAGGGTGCTGAACACTGCACTTTGTTCCTGCAAAAGCCGGGGCAGGGGAGGAGGGGGGTGAGAGAAGGAAAAAGTATAATGGGTTATCTGGTTCACTACTTACAAAGTGAACTTGATTAGGTTCGTGCCCATGCAAGCCAAGCATGACAGTCTGCTTAAGGAAATGAACTTGGACTAAACTGCAGTAGTGGACCTTGACAGTGAAAGCATGACAATTGTACCTTTGGAACATTTTCCAAAGGACCATTGTGACTAAGCATCTCCTGAACTCCCTGCTAGTCTGAGCGCTACCTCAGAAAGTAGAAGTACAGCCTGGGGAGGATTGCCAAGGTCACCAGTGCAACTGGACACATAACCAGTTCCCATAAGGCAACAAAATCTGAAAGCAGCTCTTTAACACATAATACCATCTATTGGTAATGCATCAGAATCAAATATCAAAAGACTTCTTAGACACCATTGACTCACTGTATGCCTCTCAGCCCATTAGTTCCTTCTCTGTGACTGAGAATCCTTACCTGGAAAATTGGAACAATGGCAAAAAAGTACCCCCATCGTGTATTGCTTTCTTCTTTTTTCAAATGAAAAGCAACGTAGCAGACAATGCTAGATTTGAAGGGCAAGAAACAATGGAGGAAGTTCCTATCTTTCCAAGAGTTTTCCAGCTCAAAGAACTACAACTCCTTTGTGGGTCTGCATAACCAGGAAACTATTAGCACAACTGGAAGCCCTGGAAAGTATTAGCACAACTGGAAGCCTTCTGGGAGCTCTCACAAATGCTGGCTCCTAAGCCAGTGGCCACAAGTTATAAAGAAACTTTAAAAAAAAAAAACCTTCTTCTATGGAAGAAGGATAGTACAAAAGAAATGAAGTCAGACAGAATAGAGGAAGCCAGTTGATCACAAAAGTAGGGAACACCAATTCACAAAAGCCAAGGAAAGAGATGTTTTTCAGGGAGAAGGTAGTAGTGTCAGAGACTACCGAGAAGTCAAAGGTGAAGCTTTTTTTTTTTAAATGACTAGTCCTGAAGAAAATTTTCAAAAAAGAAAGAGGGTGGCAGTTTTAGCAATAAATGCTAAATATAGTCAAATGTGTTAGAAATAAAAGCACTGGATAACTATTTCTTAATTCAATAAATATTTATTGAGCATTTATTCTGTGCAAGGAACTGTGGGAAAGATGAATGAATCAAGGTCCCTACCCTCAAGGATCTCACAATCTAACAGTTTACAATCCAGCAGCAACCAATCAATAATTTCTAAAATAAACATGCATAATTAAGAAATATAATTTGAAGCAAGATTTAAAGAAATGCAAAGCTACAAGTTATTAGTATTAGTTTGTTGTTGTTCAATCATATCCGACTCTTTATGATCCCATTTGAGGTTTTCTTGACAAAGATACTGGAGTGATTTGCCATTTCCTTCTCATTTTAAAGATGAGGAACTGAGGCAAACAGGGTTAATTGACTTGCCCAGGATCACACAGCTAGTAAATGTCTGAAACCACATTTGAATTCAGGAAGGTAAGTCTTCCTGACTCCAGGCCTGGTTCTCTATTCACTGCACCACTTACCTGACTTTAGTATACCTTCCTCAATAATTTCAATTGTCAATTGCTACTTACTTATGCTTTCCATAAGGCATCACCTTCCTGATGCCATGGTCCTCTTCAAGAACAAAGGACAAACAATAAACTTAAACTTCATTTCAAGTTAAGTAATTCACCTAGAATCTTTTCTTTGTGTAAAATATCCTTCCTGAATCTGAGTAAATATCTGGGCTCAAATCTCTCTCAGACATTGCCACCAATTTTTCAAGTTTCAGAAAAGCTTCCATGCTTTAATTACTAGTTTGTCATTTTTCAATGAGAAGGCATTCATTTGCTTTCTGAACATTATTCATTTAGCTATGAATCTACTTTTTGTCATCTTGGCACTGGAGGGAACTGCTTTCTTTCTCTCCTCTCTCCCAGCAGTTTGACTTAAGCCAAAATAAGAGAGATGCCACTCAACGAGAATTGTTGTCTTTATGACTCACCTACGATGCACAAACCCCCTCAATTGCCTCTTTCCAAACAGAAGAATTATCCTTTGAATGACTATTTCTCACTGGCGTGTTTTTTTTTCTTTAAAGACAATTTTGATAACCAATAATCTTTTAAATTGTTGAATGCCATAAATATACTATATCCATATGCTGTTCAGCCTAAGGGTGAAGGTATTGAAACAGGCAATAATAAAGCATGTTTAATTTCTAGCAATAATGGAAAATTATTAACAAATCAATGACTAAGCTGTTTCAGGCATTAGATGTCATTTTGAAAGAGTCAAATTAAAGAGAATCTTTACACTTCCTATAAATAAAAACTAATTCTTTAAATAATAGTCACCATCATCATGATAAAAATTATTCTATAATGCTTATTTCTCACTCTAAAAAAATATCTGAACCCAATTTAAAAAAAAAGTTTTAAAAATAATTCAAGTATAAATTCTTATGGGGAAGATCAAAATTTCTCATCTAATTAGTTTACACCAAGTAACCATAACACATTAAACTCTTCATGAAAGAGCTAAATAAGGTACTTAGATGTCCCCTAGCTCCTGCCAACTCTGAATCTATGGACCCATGAAATGGAAATTATTACTATAGCTCTCATTCAAATTTGAAGAATAAGATCCTTTCCGTAGGTACAATTTTTACTACAAAAACATTATCAATGAGATTTCAATACTGTCAGCACTCAAGTACTCAAACACTCTGGTTTGTGGTCATTCTCTATAGGGCCTAGAATGTTTTGAAACTCTTCCTTCTCTCCCTACCCTTTATGTCCAACTTCTGACTGCTGTTCACCAAAGACGATCCACCTGTTTAAGTTAGGCATCATCATTTACAATCATTTTTTTGTTGTCCACTCCAGTTATAGTAGCCCCGTTCACTTTGCATGGAATCCTTCACAGCTATGCTGTAGTCATCCCTGCTTTGACCCAACATAGGCCAGGAACCTCCAGAAACTCCTATTTTGGTGAGCCTGTTTTGCCAATTAGAGATGTGCAGCAAATAACAAAATCATTTTACTCCCAGAAGTAATCCTCAGTCACCCTTCCACAAGCCTCCAATTCTACATGAAGCTTATACTACCTTCCATCTTCTGCTCTTTCAAAATATGTGCTAAACTTTCTTAATCTAGTTCCCATGACAGATATCATAGATAGCAGAATTCACAGACAGTTTGCAGCTCTCTATGGCCAGTGAAAACATTGTTATATATAGATTTGCCAGCTACAAGATAGCAAATTATCACAATTTTCTTTAGGTTTATTTACCATGCTATGTCTCTAATGGAGACAGGATGGTGTTGTGGAGTGTGCACTGACCTTAAAGTAAGGACAGAGATGGGTTTGAATCCTGATTCTAATACTAAATAGCTCTGTTCCCAAGAGTAAGTCACTCAACCTCTCTAAGGTTCCGTTTCCTTTTCGACAAAATGAACATAGTAATAATTGTAGGACCTGCCTCAAAGGCCTGGTGTGAGGATAGAGTAACATAATACATGTAATGTGCTTTGTATTATTAGGCTGCCTCTGAAAAGTCATCAATCATCTTATAGAAATGTCTCTCACCAGACAGAATTTTAAACTACTTAATATCGAAAAATTTTTATAAATTAGGATGCAACTGCAGAACCTTAATAGCCCAGTAGAGGTCATCCTAACAAAAGGATGCAAATACAAAATGGTTACTACTGTAATTATACTGTTGTGGTGGGTTTTGGGGGGGTGGGGTTTTTTTTTATTGATGACATTTATAAACTGGTCAAACCCAGTTTCATTTATTTGTTTTTTTTTATATCAGTGGTTCCCTAACCCATTGCCTATGTATCTCTATGAAGCCCTAGAGCCACTGCAAACCCACCACATGCAAAGCATTATCCTTCTGATCATTATTTAGCTCCGCGAACAACTCAGGATAAGATAAAGATAATTTTTGAAGGCTAAATAATGTCCTACACATACATGTATTATTAGTATTAAATACATGTAGATCTTTATGTGACGAATAAAATACAAATTCATTTAAAAGCATAAATGAATTCAGTGATTTTTTTTGTTATCTATTTTCTCAATTAGCAAATATTATGGCTATCACACAGGAATCAACAAAGTTTGACATTTAAAAGGAATCTTCATACTTAAGAGTTTGAAACCACTATTATAGAATGAAACACATGTCTTTCGAATGTTACACAAAAGTACCTGATAATACAAATGATCCTAATTTTTTAAAAAATTAGTAGATGAAGTAAAGAAGTATGAGGATATTAATAACAACTTACTCATAGCACTTTGAGGTTTTCAAAGCATTTTATGTAGACAATTCATTTGATCCTCACAAGAACCCTGTGAGCAATATATTAAAGGTATTGTCCCCCTTTCATAGAAAATGAAAGACTCAGAGATTAAGTGATGTAGCCAAGGTCAGACAGCTAGCCCATATGAGAAGCTGGATTTGAACCGACATCTTCCTTATTCCAAGTTCTATATTCCATCTACTAAGCCAGGTTACATCTCAAATATATATGTATATAAACAAACATATATGAAAGTATATGTACATACATAAACATTTGTATAGCACTCTTAGGTTCGCAAAGTACTTTACATACATTATCTCGCTTGATCCTCACAAGGACCCTGTGAGGTTTTAGAGACTAGGTTGGAAAGTCAGTTTCTTACTTTGACCACTGAGTAATTTAATAAAGGCCTCTAACTGCCACAGAAATGATCTTTATCTCCAGTATACATTCTTATGTTTTGTTCTTCCAGTTTCTCTTCAAAAAGTAGACAAAGAAATATCTCCTAGGTCTAGTCTTATCATTTAACTTTGGCCCACTGCCCAAAAGAAATCATAATAACCCTAAAAAGCAAATTATAAAGGATTTTGTGGTCATCAGAAAACCAATACCGTTAGTAAAAGTAGAAGGCATACTATGCTCTAGAGACCATCTCCTCGAAGGGACATTACCTCTACAGTAATTCCTTCCTCCTCCAACATCTTCAATAGCTTATTATCAATAATAAATAAATGTCTACTTTGCTCATTACCTTAAAAAGAGTGATGGATTTAGAGTGAAAGGTAGTAGTTGTTGTTCAGTCATTTCAGCCGTGTACAACTCTTTGTGACTCCATTTGGGGTTTTCTTGGCACAGATACTCCAGTGGTTTGCCATTTCCTTCTCCAGCTCATTTTACAGATGAGGAAACTGAGGCAAACAGGGCTAAGTGATTTGTCCAGGGTAACACATCTAGTAGGTGTCTGAGGCTGAATTTGAACTCAAGTTTTCCTGATTCCAGGCCCAGTGCTCTATCCTACTGCACCACCTAGATGCCGCTGGAGTTAGAAGACACAGGTTCAAATCCTAGTTTTACCACTTACTACTTGCATGACCTTGAGCAACTCATTTAACGTCTTTGCACCTCAATTTCTCCATTCTTAAAATGAGGCAATTGGACTTGTATTGTGTATGTGTGTTTGTTCTTCGTTCTTGAAGAGGGCCATGACATCAGGGAAATGATGACATGACTTGCAGTTGACTTTGATTTGAGTGAGGGAGAGTACTGTGCAAGGTCCCCAAACTCACTTTCTCCTCCAGAGCCATGTGGGTCCAGTGACCAGATATTCATCAGGACAATTGGAGATGACCCAGGATGCAATGGGAGACCCTGGCCCTTTTAGGCTAAGGCCTTTTCAGGTCCTCACTTTGTTAGGTGACCTTGAAGGCCCCTTCTACCACTTAATTTATGGTCCTATGGATCAGCTTCATTTCTGATACCAAGGCTCAACTCATGCAGGGCTATTCACCTGGAATAACTTTCCCCTGTCTACAGGAATCCTGCCCATCCTTCAAAGCCCAAGCCCAATCCAACCTCTCTCTACAAGACTTCCCCCACCGCTACAGCCCACACTGATCTCCCTGCTCCATGAATAATAATAATGATAACATCACTAACAGCTGACATCGACACAGCGTTTACTGTGTGTCAGGCACTGTGGTAAGTGTTTTACAGTTATCTCATCTGATCTTCCCCACAACTCTGGAAAATAGGTGCTCCCATTTTATAGTTGCAGAAATTGAGGCAGGCAGAAGCTAAGTGACTTGCCCTGAGTCACAAAGTGTCTGTAGCCAGATCTGAAGTCACTTCTTCCTGATTCCAGGCCCAGTAATCTGTCCACACTGTGAAAATCACTTAAACATATAGCCTATATCATTACCTATTTCACATGCTCCTATCTTGTCTATACAAACTATAAGACCATGAAAAAAAAAAGGTATCTTGTATCTTTTTTCCTTTTTCATCTTAAGAAAGCTTCTACGAACCTGCTCTTCTCCTCCAAGCCATCAAGAAAGGAGATGCTGTGTATTTCTTGCAGCAGCTTTGCTGATTTAAGGCAGACCAATGAAAAAAGTGAAGGGAAAGAAAAGGAAGGGAATAAGCATTTATTAGGCACCTACTATGTGCCAGGCACTGTACTAAGCACTTTACAAATTTTATCTCATTTGATCCTCAGAACATCCTGCGAGGCAAGTACTATTATTATCCCTGTTTTACAGTTGAGGGAACTGAGGCAGATTGCCAAGGGTTACACAGTTAAAACGTGTCTGAGGCCAGATCTGAACTCTAATCTGTCTTCCTGATTCTAGACCAATGCTCTATCCTGCCTCTAAGGAAGGAAGCTGCAGAAATGAGGAAGAGTGGAGTCTCATCAGACTCTCATGAGCATCAGATAACTAGGGATTCAAGATATCAGAATAGGGAGTGGGGAAGAGGAACCAAGTGAAGAGTGGAAGAAGTGCCAGTGATGAAGATCTTTATAGACTGTGCATCTGATACAATTCATCTGAGGCATGTCTTTAAGCTCCCTCTCCAAGTGTCTCACATCACTTTACACATTCAGCATTGACATTCAATAACTATTCCTTGAATGAACTTCAAAAATCAATTATTGGCAATAGTATAAATCCAAAGAATACTAGAACAAAGGCAATCACTTAATAATTGGAATGACAACCACAGTTCTGAAGAAATGCACCTAATTTCCCTCATTTCCTTGGTGACATGGAGGGCTATGGGTACAGAATGTTCCACACAATGCTGGATGCTGCCAACACGGTGCTGTGTGAGTTGGCTATGTTGAAGAGTTTTTCACTGTTAACAGGGAAAGGTCCATGGGGAGAGAAGGCGAAAAGAGGGTGGATTTAGGGGTAAGGAAAAATATCCGGTGATATAAAAACCAAGGAATCAATAAAGCTTTAATTAGTTTTTTAAAAATATAGGCAAGACTTCCTAAATTTTTCCTTTCCAAAATCACTTTTTATAGAAATGGAGTTGAGGACTGGGCCTGTGATTACATGGATGAGGAAACTCCCTCTACCAATGCAGGTGAAGTTAGACTTAAAATGTAGGAAAAAAAATTGTGCAGAACACACAGAAAGTGTGGACAAAGTGACCTGTTGAAGGTCACAGTCGTTATGTGTCAAAGGAGGTATTTGAACTCAGATCCTCCTCATTCTGAGGCCAGCACTCTATCCACCATGACAAGTTGCCTCTCTGTAGAGAAATAATAGGAATTAAATAGTCATTTTGACTCTAAGTACTCCAGAGAAATCTCTGAAGAATCAGTTAAGCAGTCACAGAAGGACATTAAATAAAGCTGACTGTCCATACGGACCCTGACTCTCCTGGTTCTGCTGTGTCATGACTCATACAAATAAGCCTCATCAGGAAGTCCTAGATTCATTTCTGAAATTTTCTGATTTGACTGCAGTTATATACCTCTTGCCTTAACACAGCTCCTTCACACAGACACAGAGACAAATACAAACACATAAATGCAACCTCTACACTTCTTCCCAACAACGCATCAACCAAGCCATTGCAAATCAAGGACAATGTGTTCTTCCAAAGTTCATTCCAAAGTGAGTGGAGCTGAGGGAGATAATCTATTCTAATGCTTGCTGAAGTGGCTATTCTGATATCTCATCATAGTACAATCATCTCCACACTGTGGTGAGATATCAAAGTAGGACTTTAGTGGACAAAGAAAGTTTATGGTTCGTAAGTCGTAAAGAGGAGGAAACCAAGGCCTAGAAGGATTAGGCAATATTCCCAAGGACACACAGGTAGTAAATAACAAAAATTCAAATCTACATCCTCTGACTCCAAATTCAGAGGACTTGCACAAAGTTCAAACAGAACAGGGATTTCTTACAGTTAACAAAGTTCTCCAAATATTGATTATAAATAATATGCTAATTATTACATGAAGCCCCAGAACACTATAGGACCTCTTCAGTGAGAGCTACGGTCTCTCAATCCGGTCAGGAAAAAATCAAACAAATGAAAAATATGTATCGACCAGATTGTGGCATATAGTTAGAAGGACAGGCCATGAAGCTAGGACATTAGGAGAGACCCATATGTATTTATACACACAAGTTTTTAAATAAGGACTATATATGGACAATGAGCTGGGCCCAGATTGAATAGAGAGAAACAGAGCTGGATCACATTTGAGAAATTGTACAGCATTTTAAATGAAAATGTGAACTGACTGAAATCTACATAGGCACAGGAAGTATTCATTTCTGTAAGACCACATATTCTCTGAAGCACCCAAGAATATTCTTTTTTTCCTTTCAAAAAGATCTCATTCTAGAGATGCAGCACATTTTCCAGATGGCTTATATTCAGACTAATGCAGCATTTACACCCATCATTTGGCATTACCTTAGGCTTCTCTTGACATTTATTCCAAAGAATTAGAATTTTATCATCTTGATAATTATTAGTAACTTTGGTAATTACTCGGTATCAGGATGAATGACATTTGGTCCAGGGCACTGGGAAGGCAGATCTGGAGATTCCTACCTGGCTCAAAAGTAAGACTCTGAAAAGTATGATTTAATTTGTATCCAATTTGTTCATCTAGAAGTGAAAATTGAGCGAGCACATGGGTGGGCTGAGGAGTAGATATGAGCGTATGTGAAAAGCAAGCACAACATGCCCTTTTCCCTCTGTAAAAAGAGGCTGCTCCACCTCTCAGTGGGTATTCATTTACCTCAGGATTTTTCCTGAACAAGCTATTCATAACTATTCTCCAGGGAACCATTGCCAAATACCACCAAATGATACTCCAGTTGTTCCTTAAACACATCTCTTCTGCCACAGATCCATTTCCCACCCCTTATTGCCTAAACATTGACAGGGGACTTAGGAAAAATTTTTAGCGTTGAAGTCTTGAAGAAAAACATCATCAGCTGCTCATACAATAATATTTTCCTTTGCCAAGACCATCTAAATGCAAATCTGGATTGGAAAGAGGCTTTTTTCTTTTTTGGGGGGAAGTATGTCTCTACAACACAGAATAAACACTGGCTAAGTCTTTGCCCAAGCAGACAGCAGTTTTCTGAAATCAAAACATATGACTCCCATAAGTTAGCATCCTTTCAGAAGTGAGGAGGCCTCCTCTGTAATAGAAAGAGTCCCAGATTTCTGTCTTGAGCTCTACCACCGGCTCTGTCTCCTCCATACTTTAGAAGCAAGGTCCCAAATTGCCTGTACTGGCTTCTGGTTTTTGCAAGGTTGGTCTGGGTGGAGAATCTATCTCCCTTATACAATCTGACAAATAGAGACTGAAGAAGAGGAGTGGGGATCAGGCAGAGATTCTGGACAGCCAGACAGCAGCAGGAGATTGCAATTCTCAGGTACTGGGGAGAAGAATCACTAGGAGTTGAACAAAAGTGGGGAGAAAACACCAAAGACAAAATCTTCTCAATTTTCCCTAACGAACTAGGGACTGACCACCACAGGCCCACTCCCTGCCCCCAACATCCCAAACTATCCCCAGTGATACTTTTTGCACTTATGCTTATTTATAATTGATAACGTGTAGTAAATCATTGGAATGCAGTTATAAAATTTTCTTTTTCTTTTATTTTGCTACAAAGATAACCCTCCCATCCCCAGCCTTCTGGCCCTGCTTCCAACCTAGCGCCTTCCTAGCGCCCTTCCAGGGAGATGTGACCTAGCCTCTGCCTCCTTAGCAGCCACAGCTCCTGAAGACCCAGAAAAGAAACATCTTGCCACCAAAGTCCTTGCCCCCATCAAATAATTCAACATCAGAAACACACAGGATTTTATCAGTGGAAATAACATTAGAGAAAATGCATTACCATCTGCTTTGCTGCTGAACTTTAAGGAGGATGGGACACCCCCCACCTAACTTCCAGCTGAAACCTCTCCTATTCGAATGTGAGCTTGCTGCATGGGTAAAATCAAGGATAAGGATTAAACCTGAGGTGTCATTGGTAGAGAGACTTCCCAGGTGAACAACTTCCTCTACCAAGGCAGGTCAGCACCTTCTCTGCAACTTACAGGCATCGGTTGCTGCCTGGAACACTGAGAGGTTAAGTGACTTGCCCAGAGTTTGTTTAAGGTTTAAGTTTGTTTGCCCAGTTTGTATAAGAGACAGAACTTGAACCCAGGTCTTCCTGACTCTAAGGCCAGCCATCTATCCACTACACCATACTGTACAGGCACCGCTGGAAAAAAAAATCACTCTCCACCACCCCCAGCATATTGCAGTAGGCACCCCTCAGAGGGTGGGCTCTGGCTCCAAGGAAGTGCCTCTCCCTTTTTCATTTTGGGAGGGACAGAGCAAGTCCCACAGAAATGAACAAAAATGAATGAGGTGCAATATGAATTACAGGCCTTATTATATTATCTTTCCCTTCAAAAAAATCTCGCTTCTTCCCAACTCCTCTATTGTCATCAAGGGTATCCAAATCCTTCTAGTAACCCAGGTTCTAACCTCCATGTAATTAAATCTTCAATATCTCATTCTTACACTGCATATCTAACCAGTCACCAAATCTTTTTTATTTCTACCTCAACAAAGTTTCTCTCCCATTTGTCTCCTTGCTTCTATTAACAGCCACCATCCTAATTCAGGACCTGGACTATATAGCAATAGCTTCTGAATTGGTCTCTCTACCTCAAGTCTCTTCTTTCTCCAATCCATCCTGGCCACATCAGCTGCCAAAGTGATTTTTCCTAATTGCTGGTCTGATCATATCACTCCTCAATTTAATAAACTGCAGCAGCTTCCTATAAACTCTCACATCAAGTATTTCAACTGTTCCACTTTATTTAAATTTCTATTTTTGCCTAAGTTTTATAATGCATATAGTCACTAATACAATAGTAGATGCATATTATTTATATGTAAATAATATACACATATGAGGGATGCCTACACCACATTTTTTTTTTTACTGACAAGTGTGTAACGAAAAAAGTTTAGAGGCCACTCCTCTACAACAAGCTGCATATTTCATTATGACTAGATAGAAAAAATGTAAAGGGATAAATGGACAATAAAATTTTCCAGCGATTAAGTAACTGTTATAAGCATTTTATGTATTGAAGTTTCTTTATCAAATGTAATTAGATGTGAAATAACTTAAAACCCTAACAAAAATTTAAACCAGTTAAGTTTAAGTTTATAAAGCTTGATAAATCATTTATTTTTAAAACTCATTATTTTATTCTTTGGACCCTAAAACAAGACATGATCCCTTTGTACCCTAGGAGAGAAGGCACCACCTCCTAGGGAAGACCAGCTGCTAGTCTTCATTTACCTGGGAGAGGGGAGAGAGGGAGAGCAGGGAATCTCATAAAGAAGCTGGGGAACCTAAATTGATTAGGCTTTTGTTAAGAGTATGGCTCTGAGGCTTCCCATCTCCACTATCAAATTAACATGCCTAGAAATGACACAAACAGGGCAATTCTGCTAAATTTAATATACCTACCAAACTCCTTCAATGAAACAAATATGGTCCTAAAGTTTGAAGCGGAGAGACATAAAGCAGAGAAAGAAAACTATAGACCAAAAATTCTAATGAATATTAATGGAATAAGGATGAATCTATCCTGAGAAGGTGGGGTCAATTACAGGAATGACCAAGGAGTACAGATCCACTTAGGATAGTGTAGAGACAGCATAGGGTAATTCAGAAGTGTAAGGCAGGGGCACCCAAGACCGACATGGAAAATCCTGCCCAGATCAGCCTACCAGCCTGAGGGTGATTCAATACCCCCAGGAGAGGCTGCAAAGCCCAGAAAGCAGAAACTATGCCAAGAAGGGAAAAATTAAAATATCCAGGAATATGGCAACCAGATGGGTTCCCACTAGAAAAAAAAATTGTTCACAATTCACTAGTCAATTGAAATTAGAATTACGTATGTATCGATTTCACTTTTATTTTCCCCCTTAAAGCACTATCTTGATATGATTAAACCAGAGCAGCAACAACTAATGAAGAAAATACACATGAAATCTTTTCATTGCAAGAACAGCTCTGCATCTTAGATTTTAAAACATCCTTGTTTTGTAATACCACTGTGTAAGAGATGAGTCTCTGACAAGAACTTTTTGTGTGTATAGTAGCATCTGAGAAACTACATACAACATATTTTGAAGGCAAACTCAGTGGTAGATACTTAATACTGGAACTAACCACCATATAATGAAAGAGAACTCCTTTGTTAGAGAACAAGAGGCTTACACAACAATTAAACTCCATCTGGCTGTAACAATTTATTTGCTTTTGGGGGTTTTACTATTCTTTTGTACAGAAGCTATGATTTCATTGGGATAGGTAGCACCAGGTGCAGAAACACTCTCTTACCAATAAATATTCTCTTCAATTTATAGTCTTAGAGAGGTTAACCAATGCGAATCAGAAGCAAGAACTTGAACTCAAAGCTTCCTCACTCCTAGGCCGCTACACACCAGAGGTGTCTGTCCTGAGGAAACTCTCCCCAAAAGTCCAACCAGATTGAAAGATAATGGGAATTGTTTAACAAAATGATTATATGATACAAAATGATACAATACAACATAGATAATGTTAATTTGTGGTTTTCTAAGTCACCATGAGGGGTAGCTAGGTGGCACAGTGGATAGAGTGCTGGACTTAGAGTCAGGAAGACTGATCTTCCTGAGTTCAAACTGGCCTCGGACAGTTACTAAGCCGTGTGACACTGAGCAAGTAACTTGACCCTATTTGCCTCAGTTTCCTCCTCTGTCAAATGAACTGGAGAAGGAAATATGGTAAACCACTTCAGTATTTTTGCCAAGAAAACCCCAAATGGGGTCATGAAGAGTCAGACACAACTGAAAAATGAATAAACAGAAACAGCTCATCTGTAAATATGACCCTTTGTTCCATTAGTACAAACCATGTAGTACAAACTTCCCAAGGGAAGTATGGATTTTAAGCACAGGTGATACTTGTTTCCTATCATAAATAAGCATTAAGAGGCAGATCCTGGATTATAGCACAAGCCTTAAAGTTCAGGAAGAGAGAAATACTGCTAGACTTTCCTTACTCTCCTAGAACTAAGAAACCTTAGACTTTATACAGTATGTCTACTGACTTTGACTTCCTATATTGCTTAGTAGAAGTAGGACTTAACCATTTTTTTTTTGCTTTTTTCTTCAAAAGATTTAATGGAGATATGAAGTCTCTGGTTCTGTAGAAGCCAGTTTTTCCCTCCCCCCTCCACCATTTCTAGCACCCTTCTTAAAATTATGGAATTAATAATCATCAGCAAATATAAATATTTCAAAATACAAAGAAAAATAGGAGAGGATTGTGTAATCAATCGATCCATCAATAAACTTTTATTATGTGCCAGGAGGCACTGTGCTAAGGTCCAAAAATACAAAAGGAGGCAAAAGGCAGTCCCTGCCCTAAACGAACTTACAGTCCAACGGGGGAGATAACGTGCAACACAAATACATACACAGAAAGTTATATACAAGATAAATAGGAAGTAATTGACAAAGAAAAGTCAGTAAAAATAAGAGGGGCTGAGGAAGCCTTCCCATAAATGATGGGATTTTAGCTAGGACTTTAAGGGAATTGTGAACTTCTGTTGAAGTTTTGTGGGTTTTTTTCAAAGAAAGATATATTTAATGCGAGAGGTAGCATGACATAGTGGATTTAGAGACCAGGGTTCAAGCCTCACCCCCGATACATTCTGGCAGTATATCACTGGGCTAGTCACTTAACCACTCAAGGCTTTAGGCCCCAAGGGAAGCCTCAACTAGATTAAAATGTAATTGAGCAAATAGTTATCAAAATAAATGAAAATACAATAAAACAAATAACGTTCATTTGTGGCTTGTTTCTATTTGAGTTTGACATCCCTGCTTTAGACAACTCTAAGACTATCATTTGCAGAGGTGTCCACATGAACTTGTAGAAGGAGTTGACTATACCAGTGAAATCACAGGTCCATTCTCTATCCAGTCCTATCCACCTATATGTTAAGCTTAACAAGATGGTAACAAAATCGCTGTTCATGTCCCCTTCTGCACTTCTCTTGGGTTTTCTTCTGCGCATTTTAAAAAGTACATTATTGATGTTCTTTGTTTTCATATGTCTGTCACTACCCACTAACCTATCTCCCCTCTTCTGGTGTTTCATTGGGACTTGTCTGAGCTTCAGGGTAATTTGCATGGCTAGGACCCACAGGGATGAGGGAGGAAGAACTGGAGCCAGAAAGGCAACTGGAAATGGGTGAAATTGTTCTTCCCCAGTCTCAAAAGTGGGGCTGATCATGTTGGAGACAAGGGAACCTAAACCCTGATGTGGGGCAGAGGCTAATGGAATTCAGTTACCCTAATTTTAGGAATGAGGACTATTGTTGGGACAAGCAATCTTAACCACAAGGTGGCCCTATTAGCTACCAACCTGATCCTCTTCAGCAGAAAGCATCAGGGGCCTAATAATTTTCAGTCTCACCTGGCAGTTAGTCATGTACTTTATCCCACTAAGTGGCAGTTTCCAACTCTTCCTGGTTCTCAGAGAGAAAATGAACTTCTATCCCCAAACTCTGCCTCTCTCTTGTTAGCCATGCATTACAGCAGCCTAGGGGGAGACATGAGTGGATCAGAATTAGCTCTCAACGCAGAGAGCTAAGGAAGCCGAACACAGCACTTACGGCACTGTGCCACTTGACTGATGGGTTAATTTTGCTAATTTCTTTTTTTCTTCTTTTTTACTTTGTTACAAAAGATAGCTCTCTAGGTAGAGGAAGAGGAATAGATTGAGAAATAAGAGTGATGAAAAATAATGCCTATTAATGAAAGAATTTTAGAGGATTAAAAAATAATTAGTACTCAACCACCACCTATTGTTAATACCCTGTCTCCTCCAGAACTTGCTAGATTTCACTGAGTCACAAGACCTTTACAAAACTGAATCACTTTCTCACAGGAACAGACAGCAATGCTTAACTTCAAAATATATTTTATTTTTTGCACAAAAGCAATAAAATAATACATAATGAAACATCTACTGTGCATTATCACATCCAAAGCTTCTTTTAGACTAAGGGTTCTTAATCTGGGGCCCATAAACCTGTTTTTTTTTTTATATTTTGATAACTATATTGCAATATAATTGGCTTTCTTCGTAATCTTACATATTACATTTTATGTTTTTGAAAACATTATTCTAAGAAGGTGTCCATGACACAAAAAAAGGTTAAGAATTTTTGTTTTAGATGCAGGTGAACTACAGACAGTGACATAGGACACGGGAAATAGGAATTCTAGGAAAGACAGAGTTTAGTTTTTGTCCCCCAGGGTCATTTGTCCTTCAAGAAGGCAAAGGAGGGTACAAAACATACTCCAGTTATCAACTTAAGTGCAGCTCACATGTCAGAAAGGACCTGGCATTAGATGGACCATGAACTCTGGACCAGATCTCAGCCCCAATTGGTAGTGTGGGACATGGATTTGTTTAAACAAGACAAAACTTCCTGCAGTTTGGTGTTTTCCCTTTTCCCCTTCAGCATACTGTCACTGATGAGAACTTCAAACTGTTCCCTCCTAGCTAACTGGAGCAACGGGAAGGCAAGCCCTCAGCAAGGAGAATCCTTACTCCTGCCACCCTACCTGACAACTCTCACTTTCAGCCCTTCAGTTTAAGCTTCCAGTAGCCCAGAAGTATGTCCAATTCCCTGTCTCAGTTCTATAGGCAGAGGGTGATCCAAGACATGGAACACCTGTTACATCCTCCCCTCCCCCCAGTGAAACATCTGCAGTACCCTGCAATACGTGGGATATACTTGAGTATCTGTGAACACAACATAAGAGTCATAATTTACCATATAACATAGTCATAAATTAAAATCCTAACTATAAAGTACAACATGGATACAGAAACTAATACATGGCATGCACATTAAGAGTACATATAGCTAACAATAAATGACACCAACATGGCACACAGCATCATACAATGTGTAATGTACTGTGAACAAATACATAGGTCACATGAAGAAACATACAGCAAGAGAACATGTATAACTTACCATAAATTCCAACCTGGCATAACAGAACATGCATAACTACTATAAATACTAAATATACATATATATGTACATGCATACAGAGAGCATCAATAAAAAACAGATAACAAATACAAAACACAACAGCATATGTTGGAGTTACATACAGAGCACCTGTATAGAGCATACAATGTACCTCATTTAGTTACAAAAGACTACAGGATCATAGATTAGGAGCTGGAAAGGATATTAGGAGTAATTTTACAAATGAGTACACTGGGGCCTATCTAGAACTAAAAGCTGAGTGACTTACTTACCCAGGGCCACACAATGAGTATTTGCTTGTGGAATGCCGATTTGACCAAGGCAAAGTTAAGTGAGCTAATCACAACCTTAGCCCTGAATGAGATGACTAAGGGGGAAATAGTTTTCTTGGCTTTCTGACCAATCTGGTGACTCCCCCTGAGCTAAGACTCTACTAAAACTCTTAGACCTTTTTCACACTAACTACTGTCTAATCTTATCACCTCCATCTTGTACTTTACATTCTAAGTACTAAGACTTTACATTCATCCCTACTAAAATTTCATCATATTAGATTTAGACCAATGCTCTAGCCTCTCAAGATATTTTTAGATCATACCTCCCAGCCTGATGTCATCTGCCTTTAACCAAATCACTGATAAAATGTTACTAGCCTAGAAACAGGGATAGCTCCCTGGGGCCTTCCACTAGAGACTTCCTTCCAAGGTGACATTAAACTGTTGATTAAGTAATGATTTCTCTTTAGATCCAGACATTTAACAAGTTTTGAATCCACTTAACTGTACTAGTATCTATTCCACATCTATTGATCTTTTTTCTTAAAGAACAAGCTGTCAATTGCTTTGCTAAGCATTCCTGTGACCTACTAGTTTAGTAATCCTGTTCACTTAGGTTAGTCTGACATAACTTGTTCTTGAGAAAGCTATCCTGGCTCACTGCTTTTGCTTTTTTCCCCCCAAAGATTTATCAACCATCCCTTTCTTTATATAAAATTCTGCCAGTAATTAAAGTCAAGCAGACGGGCCTATTTCTATACTCCATTCTCTGCCCTTTCTTTTGATAATCAGGACATTTACTCTTCTCCAATCCCATGGTGAGAGGTAGTGTATTATATAGGCCAGGCCTGGAATCAGGAAAACCCAAGTTCAAATCCTTCTTCTGATACATTCAAGTCACTTAAACTCTCAAGAGTCCCAGGCAGTTCTCCAAGACTATTAAGAAACGGATAATTTGCCTGTTTTGGTGGAGGGAGTTCCTCACATTAATGAAATCACAGGTCCAGACCCCATCCCTCCATCTCCCTTTCACCAGTTTTTCAAAGATCACTGACAACAGCTCAGTAATCGCATCTGACTGCTCTTTGAATATCCTAAAATGTACTTTATCTGAGTCCACTGCCCTAATTCAAAAGCCACTAAGTATTCTCTCCTTTCTTATCATGGGAATTAACTTCTGATTTGCCATAGTTGTTTGTTTTCCCTTTTCCTTTACAGCCCAAAGACCATTTTTCCTTGGCAGAGAAAACAGAAACAAAAGGAAAAACTGAGCGGCTCTGCCTCATGTCATCAGTTATTAACATCTCATACACCTTAAGCACTGGTTCTATCCTGCTCTTCTTTTCCACATTCAGTATGGCTTTTTTTTTTTTAATGAAAACTTTCCTGTTCTTAGCTTTTCCTTACCAGTTGCAGCTCATTCTGACCTCTACAAATCCTGGCACTATTTGTACTGAGGATATGTATTCATCATCTATGGTCAGCATCTATGTCAAGTTTGGTCAGTTTGGCTAGAATGCAGAATGAGCTGGGGGAAAATGGGGAAGGAGTAGTCTGTCAAGATGGAGAAGGAGACATATACTTCTGGACACAGTCAATGTGGGAATATTTTTTGCTTCACTGTGAATATTTGTTCCAATGGAGGAGGTGGGGCAGAAGGGACAGGTGAAGAAAAATAAAGGCTTGTTAATTGAAAAAAAATTAGTTTAATTTTTAAAAAGAAGAGTTGAATCACCAGTATAAAAAATGAAAAGGGTGAGGTCACCTCTAATGAAGAGGAAATCAAAACAATAATTAGGAATTATTTTGCCCAACTGTATGCCCATAAATTTGACAACCTTAGAGATATGGAGGAATATCTACAAAAACATAAACTGCCCAGACTAACAGAGAAGGAAGTGAAATTTCTTAATGACCCCATATCAGAAAAAGAAATTGAGCAGGCCATCAACGAACTCCCTAGGAAAAAATCTCCAGGGCCAGATGGTTTTACATGTGAATTCTATCAAACATTTAAAGAACAACTAATTCCAATACTTTGTAGACTATTTGGGAAAATAGGTGAAGAAGGAGTCCTACCAAATTCTTTTTATGACACAAATATGGTACTAATACCCAAACCAGGTAGAGTTAAAACAGAGAAAGAAAATTATAGACCAATTTCTCTAATGAATATTGATGCAAAAATTTTAAATAAAATATTAGCAAAAAGATTGCAGCAACTCATTACGAGAATAATACACTATGACCAGGTAGGATTTATTCCAGGAATGCAAGGCTGGTTCAATATTAGGAAAACTATTAGCATAATTGACCATATCAACAACAAAACTAGCAGAAACCATATGATCATCTCAATAGACGCAGAAAAAGCCTTTGACAAAGTACAACACCCATTCCTATTAAAAACACTAGAAAGCATAGGAATAAGGGGAACCTTCCTCAAAATTATAAATAGCATCTACCTAAAACCATCAACAAGCATTATATGTAATGGGGATAAACTAGATGCATTCCCAATAAGATCAGGGGTGAAACAAGGATGTCCATTATCACCCCTATTATTCAATTTGGTACTAGAAACATTAGCTGTAGCAATAAGAGAAGAAAAAGAAATTGAAGGAATTAGAATAGGAAAAGAAGAAACTAAATTATCACTTTTTGCAGATGATATGATGATTTATCTAGAGAATCCTGGAGAATCAAATAAAAAACTACTTGAAATAATAAACAACTTTAGCAAAGTTGCAGGATATAAAATAAACCCACATAAATCCTCAGCATTCCTATACATTACTGACAAAGCCCAACAGCAAGAGATAGAAAGAGAAATTCCATTCAAAGTTACTGAAGGCACTATAAAATATTTGGGAATCTATTTGCCAAGACAAACCCAGGGCCTATATGAACATAACTATGAAACACTTTTCACGCGAATAAAATCAGATCTAAATAAATGGAGAAATATCAGTTGCTCATGGTTAGGCCGAGCTAATATAATAAAAATGACAATTCTACCTAAATTAATCTATCTATTCAGTGCCATACCAATCGAACTACCAAAAAATTTTTTTACTGAGCTGGACAAAATAATAACAAAATTCATTTGGAAAAACAAGAGGTCTAGAGTATCTAGGATGTTAATGAAAAGACATGCTAGAGATGGTGGTTTAGCCACACCAGATATTAAACTGTACTACACAGCAGCAGTCATCAAAACTGCCTGGTACTGGTTAAGAAACAGGGGTGTGGATCAGTGGAATAGGATAGGTACACAAGCAGGTGAAATCAACAAGTTTAGCAATCTACTCTTTGATAAACCCAAAGAAGCCAGTTTCTGGGCTAATAATTCACTATTTCACAAAAACTGTTGGGAAAATTGGAAAATGGTAGGGCAAAAACTGGGCATAGACCAATATCTTACACCATATACCAAAATAAAGTCAAAATGGGTTCATGATTTAGGAGTAAAAGTTGATACTCTAAGTAATTTGGGAAAGCAAGGAATAGTTTACTTATCAGATTTGTGGAAAAGTAAAGAATTCATGACCCAACAAGAGATAGAGAGCATTACAAAATGCAAAATGTATAATTTTGATTATGTCAAATTGAAATGTTTTTGTACAAAAAAAGCCAATGCAACAAGAATTAGGAGGGAAGCAGAAAATTGGGAGAAAATCTTTGCAACTAGTATCTCTGATAAAGGCCTCATCTCTAAAATATACAGGGAGCTAAGCCAAATATATAGGAATACAAGCCATTCCCCAATTGAGAAATGGTCAAAGGATATGAACAGGCAGTTTTCAGAGGAAGAAATTAAAGCTATCTACAGGCATATGGAAAAATGCTCTGGATCGCTGCTGATTAGAGAAATGCAAATCAAAACAACTCTTAGATACCACATCTCTCCTGTCAGATTGGCTAAAATAACAAATCAGGAGAATGATAAATGCTGGAAAGGATGTGGGGAAATTGGAACATTGTTGCATTGCTGGTGGAGTTGTGAGCTGATCCAGCCATTTTGGAGGGCGGTGTGGAACTATGCCCAAAGGGCTATAGAAATGTTCATACCCTTTGACCCAGTAATACCACTTCTAGGGTTGTATCCCAAAGAAATCACGCAAGCGGGAAAAGGACCCATATGTACAAGAATATTTATAGCAGCTCTCTTTGTGGTAGCCAAGAATTGGAAAGCAAAGGGATGCCCATCAATTGGGGAATGGCTGAACAAGCTGTGGTATATGAAGGTGATGGAATACTATTGTGCCATAAGAAATGGGGATGATGCAGACTACATAACAACCTGGAAAAACCTACACGACATAATGCTGAGTGAGCGGAGCAGAGCCAGGAGAACGTTGTGCACAGCCACAGATATGTGGATTCCGTGAGGACCAACCCTGACATACTGCGCTTTTCTCAGCAACATAAAGGGCAAGGACAACTCCAGGGGACTCACGATGGAGAATGCTATCTTCATTCAGAGAAAGAACTGCGAAGTTTGAATACAGACTGAGGCACACTACATGCTCGCCTTTTCTGCTTCTCTTTTGTTTTTGTTTTTGGGTTTTTTTTTTTTTTGGTTCTGTTTCTTCTTTCTCATGATTCATTCCATTAGTCAAAATTCTTCTCCACGACCTGACTAGAGCATAAATTAATTCAATGCGAAGTTATACATGACAGTTATATGGGACTTCATGCTGTCTTGGGGAGGGAGGGGGGAGGGAGGGGAGAAAAACTGGAACTCAAAACTATGTAGAACCGTGTGTGGTAAACTAAAAATAAATAAAGAAATTTAAAAAAAAAAAAAGAAGAGTTGTCTAGAAAGAAAGGTAAGGGCCAAAATACAAAGGTCTTAAATGACAGGCTGAGTTTATATTTTATTCAGTGGCTGTATTTTATAAGGGCTGCTAGGTGGTGCAATAGATAGAACACCAGGCCCGGAGTCAGGAACATCTGAGTTCAAACCCAGCCTCCGACACTTATTACCCATGTGACCCTTAGCAAGTCTCTCAACCCTATTTGCCTCAGTTTCCTCATCTATAAAATGATCTGGAGAAGGAAGTGGAAAACCACTCCAGTATGTTTGCCAAGAGGACCCCAAATGGGGTCAGGAAGAGTTGAACGTGATTGAAAAACGACTGAACAACAATTTTAGAGACGCAGCAAGGTGGCAAAGTGCATAAAGTGCTAAATCCAGAATTAGGAAGACCCAAATCCAAATTCTGTCTCAAACCCTTACTGTTTGATTCTGGGCATGTTACTTAACCTTTCTGCCACAATTTCCTCATCTATAAAATGGTCATAGTGAGAGCACCTCCCTCTGAGGGTTATCATGAGGATCAAATGAAATGCTTGTAAAGTCCTTTGCAAATGCTTAACTAAATACTAGCTCTCATGATCCTAACATCAGAAGGAATCCACTAAAGATTTTTGAGCAGAAGAGTAACCTGCTGTGACCTGTGTTTAGAAATAGCAATTTGCCCTATCTTAGAAAAAGAAATTGAACAAGTCATCAATGAACACCCTAAGAAAAAATCCCCAAGACCAGATGGTTTCACAAGTGATTTCTATCAAACGTTTTAAAAAAAAACAATTAATTCTAAAACTGTATAAATTTTTGAAAAAAATAGGCAAAGAAGGAGTCCTACTAAATTTTTTCCCTAGGTGACACCATGGATAGAGCACCAGTCCTGGAGTCAGGAGAACCTGTGTTCAAATTTGGCCTCAGACACTTGACATTTACTAGATGTGTGACCTTGGGCAAACCAGTTAACCCCAACTGGGGAGGAAGGGAGGAATAGATAAGTGCAATAGATTAGGTACACAATACACAGTACTAAAGGACATGGTGTAAAGGCAATCAGTAATAGAGAGATCTTTCCTGCCCATTCATTGGGCTTCAGGGGCAGGGCTCTCAGGGTCCTGGGGGGAGTGGCTAGGACTGGAGCCAATGGAAACCCGTGGTGGGAGGAACTTGCTGAACAGTTGGAGCAGGGCTAAGAGGCAGTTGGTGAGAGCAGTTAAGAGCTGAAGGAGAGAGGAAGCAGTCAGCTAGCTGGAACACAGCTTGGAGATTGTGGCAGAAGCGGAGGTGACGGTGGCAGGTGCTACAAAAAGGCAGGACTGACCCTCGTGGAGAGTGCTGAGCAGGGCCTTGAGGCCAGTGGGTGGTCTTCTTGCTGGAGGGACCTGGCATTGGGGGTGGGGGGAAAGCACCAGTATGGCTTGGCTTGCTGCCATAATGTTTTTCTGTGGCCTCCTGGTCACTATTGTGAGATAGGCATACTAGTTTTGGAAGATTCTTGCCAGGATATCGAATTGGGGACACTGGTCCATGGGTCTGCTACTTTTCAGTTTCAATAAATGCTTTAACTCCTCTGCCTTCTACTTAGAGAATTCCTTATATCCTGTGATTCTGGACCATTCAGGCATATTCATGGCTATCTTTGAAATCATGAATTCTGCCTTAATGATATACATGGT
The DNA here is from genome assembly GCF_011100635.1 of Trichosurus vulpecula. NCBI lineage: Eukaryota > Metazoa > Chordata > Mammalia > Diprotodontia > Phalangeridae > Trichosurus > Trichosurus vulpecula. The sequence goes on from NC_050574.1 coordinate 179,608,684, forward strand.
AACCTAGTGTTTGATAAACCCAAAGATCCAAATTTGGATACAAGAAATCACCACCTGATAAAAATTGTTGGGAAAACTAGAAAGCAGTTTGGCAGAAACTAGGTATAGACCAACAGCTCACACTGAATACCAAGATAATGTCAAAATGAGTACATGATCTAGACATAAAGGGTAATATCACAAGCAAATTGGGAAGCATGGAAAATTTTACATGTGAGATTTATGGATGAGGGAAATGGAAATAGTGAGGATGCCCATCAATTAAGGAATGGCTAAACAAGTTGTGGTATATGATTGTGATGGAATACTACTGTGCTTTAAGAAATGACAAGTAAGATTGCTTTAGAAAAACCTGGGAAGACTTATACTCATGCAAAGTGAAGTGATCAGACCAGGAGAACTTTGTACATAGTAACACCAATATTGTGTGATGATCAACTGTGAATGACTTAGCTATTTTGATCAACACAATGATCCAAGATAATTCTGAAGAACTTAGGATGAAATATGTTATCCACTTCCAGTGAAAGACCTGATGGAGTCTGAGTACAGAATGAAGCATAATTTTTTCCCTTTATTGTTCTTGTTGTTCAGTCATGTCTGATTCTTCATGACCCCATTTAAGGTATTCTTAACAAAGATATTAGAATGGTTTACCATTTCCTTCTCTAGCTTATTTTACATATGAGGAACTAAGGCAAACAGGGTAAAGTGACTTGCACAAGGTCACACAGCTAGTAAGTGTCTGAGGCTCGCCCTCTATCAACTGCCACCTACCTACAACATTATTGGTCAAGAAATCAGTTTCTGGCATAGGCTATTTGCTTTCTCTGAGGGACTGCAAATATTAAAATGTAAACATTAACACCTTGTGAATACAATCTAATTTTCCATTTAGCTATAGCTTTACTCAGAATGACTGTAGATAAAAATAGCAGCAAACACTGGAGCTTAAAGAAGTCTTTAAAAATAAATACCAAGGCCTCCCCCTCTAACTGTGAGCTTTGAAACTATTTTGTTTATTTTCAGAGGATACTGCTTAATTTAACTGTATGATTTGCCTGCACTAAGTTTATTTCCCTTTGCAGTCTCAGCCCTACATTGTTCTTTGCTATTGTCAACACAGCTGATTTGGAAATATCTTTTGCATGATTTCACATATATAATTAATATTACATTTCTCACCTTCTCAATGGGTGAGAGAGGGGCTGGCAGGAGGGAGAGAATTCAGAACTCAAAAAAAATGTTTAAATGAATGTTAAAAAATGAGAAAAAATTGTGAAAGAAAAATTAATTTATATGGAAGAAGATCTGGATTTATAATCTTATAGATTTAGAGCTGAAAAGGACCTCAGATCTCTAGCCCCAATCCAACCCCTAATTTTGCAAATGAGGAAATAAAAGGCCCAAAGAGATTAGGAAGCTTGACCAAGGTCACAGAGATAGCAAATGGCAGAGCTAAGATTTAAACCTAGACACAGGATGGAGACAAAACTAGCAGTTTGGGGCCACTGTACTCCACTGGCCTAGATGAGCAAGGACAGATGTGGAACAGGGCAGTGGCATCAGTTTCTACCACTGGGGATGCAGAGGGCATAGATAGTATGTATAGCTTTTAGGGAGTTCAATCCAGGGATAGTAAATAAGTGCTGTTTAAGTTCCCTAGGCCCGACTGATCCCATGCTTGGTACCAACTCCAAAGCTTCAACCCAAGATAATGGGGGAAGAAGCATACCCAGAGGGATGCTCTGCATGCAGAGTGAACACTCTTGGCATCCTGAGACTCAGGATCCCAGATGGACGACTCCCACCACTGCAATCCATGGTTCAGCACTATTTTGATTAGTGATGCTGCTTCTCAAAGTAAGCATTCTGAAACTATTTGTGGAACTGAAAGAGTAAGGTCATCCTCCTGCTGGGTAATAGTCTCAAGGCTGTACACAGTCGAGACAAACCAGGTTTGTTTGTAGTCTTTAGTTCTATGTCTCTCTTTAAAAAGAAATCATAGAAACTTCAGTGTCACACTAGAAAGTATAAGCTGGCTTACCTGATGTTTTCCAGTGCATTGGTTATTTGCTGCTGGTCAATATCATAGAGTTTCACCTTGAAACCTCCACTGGCAAATAACATAGCCCAGCTTCGGCCAATGAGTCCACTAGAAGGAAAGGAAAATTAAGAGCCAACATGAGTCATCTGAATAACTGAAAGAACTATCCATTTTATGCTGAAAAGCAACATTAGAGCAGGAGAATACAGATAGATTTTGTCTTCGCATTTGAAATCTGAAATAAAATTTCTTAATAATTGTCCTTTTCTAATAAGTCACACACATACACACACACACACACACACACATACACACACACACACGCATGCACGCACGCACGCACAGAGAGAGAGAGGGGGGTGGGGGGAGAGAGGGAGGGAGAGAAAGAGAGAGAGAGTGAGTTGCCTTCTAGTGGCAGCCCTTCCAGAACCCAAAATTAGAGTGGTGCAAAGCAAAGAAATTTTGTTTCACTTCTGGTCCTGAAATGAACTACAGAAAATTGGATTTGAATAAAAGTTTGGATTATATGCCCAAAGTAGGCTGGGCATATTCTCATAACATGATAAAATTAATCGGTTTCCTTTTTCTGCCCGGAAAAGCACAAAAACTATCATTTGAAAATCACAATACTCAGATTTTGAGCTAAAAAAAAAAAACTCTTGGCAACAAAGCAACCACTGCCCTCCTACCAGTATTTAAATGTTGACCTGTTTTTGCCTGTGCTCAACTTTTATCTACATATTAGAATAGAAAAAACCTTTCTTAAAAAGGAAAAAACAGTTTAAACTGAAAGTACAAAGAAAACTGCCAAATAATAAGGCTTAGTAGGTTTCTAATACCCATTTCCATTGTCTGTTTCTCTGTCCACAATGATTTAATATTCGTTACTTCAACAATCTGATCTCAATGATACAGGATCTACCCTGATAAAAGGAATTTAAGACTCAGCTCAAATTCTACCTTCTGCAAAAAAACCTTTTGCTTCTCTGAGCTCCTACCTACTCCCTCTGAGATTACCTTCCATTTTCCCTGTATATGTCTTATATGTAGAAGGATCTATGAGACAATACAGGCAAGAATCGCAAAAGATAAGTGAATAATCATTTATTAAAAACATACTATGTGTCAGATACTGTGTTAAGTACTGGGGATACAAAGAATGACAGAAACAGTTCTTGCCCTCAAGGAGCTCACATTTTAATGAGGGAGGCAAAATTCAAACAACTAAGTACACATAAGATACATACAGGGAAAATTGAAGGTAATCTCAGAGGGAATATGCCCAGCCTACTTTGGTTATATAATCCAAACTTTTATTCAGATTCAATTTTCTGTGGCTCATTTCAGGACCAGAGGTGAAACAAAATTTCTCTGCTCTGGCACCACTCTAATTCTGGACGCTGGAAGGGCTGCCACTAGAGGGAAACTGAGTATTTTCTCTAACAATCTAGGAAGGAAGTAGTAATTTACAGTCTTTTCATTATTTTCCAATAGCACTTTGTCCTCTGTTCTTCACTGCCACCTAAATAATTCTCTCAATCCCATTCCTTCCACTTTTCCACACTTCCTTTGTTGATCTGGGGCTGTGACTAACTAGGTAAACTTTGCCTCAGCTTTCTGTTTCCATAGGCCACTAAAAAAGGGACTCCTCTAGCAACACATCTACTGTAGATGGACTCCATTTACCTGAGTGTTTGCCTTTCTGGAGCTAAACTGGAATCAAAACTAGTGTATCACCATAATGGACCCCTTCCCAAATTACTAAAAGAACACTGTTCACAACTGCTCAGTCAACCACTGGTTAATTGCTCTTGAGCCTTCATTTTGCAGAGGGGCTCAGGATGGCCTGTCTTCCTTCCCCTCCCATACCAGTTCCTGACCTTCTAGACTTCAACACCATGCCCTGGAACCAGGTACCTTCATCTCCTCCCTCCCCACTTTTGGCTCCCTGCTGAATGGTATCTCCCCCCATTAGAATGTAAGCTCCTGGAGGGCACGGACTGTCAATGGTAACTGCTTAATAAACACTTGTTTCCCTCCTTCATTTATTCATTCAGCAGGCATTTATTACCTACTACTATGTGCCAGCCCAAAAGGGGGCAAGGGGCACTGGACAGAAAAATGTCCTGATAACCTGGCTGTGACTCTAAGTTCCAAGGCTGTTTAACCCAGGACAAACCCTCTCAGTGCCCCCATAAAGTAGACTAGAAGTTGCTAAGCAGATATACATTAGAGAAAGTTCCTCTTATGGAAGAATACTGGTGAAACCACAAGTCTGATTTTAAGTGCCAGGTATTGTACGTATCAAAAACTGGAGCCATCTCTCTCCTCAAGGGGCTTAAGAGTTTTTGTTTTGCTTTAACATAACATGGATATCTATTCATAGTTTCAACAAAGTTGTCTTCTTTTGGTCCAGACTTTTGACTTCATCACTGTAGGGAACTCCCCAAACCAAAGCATATCAACTATTAGTAACTTATAGCTTTACAATGTTTCCCTGGAATACTGAGAGGGAAGTAATTTGCCCAGGGGGCAGAGATTTTGTATGTGTTAGAGGCAGAAACTCCAATTCCAGTCTTTCTGTCCCTGAAGACACCCTCTTTTCCACCTGTCCATGCTATCTCGCAAGCTAAATGAGAGGAACACTAATTATGGAACTCTAACCAATTTGCTTTGGAGAGTAAACCCTGGGTCCTAATACAATTGTACAAAAAGGAGAACAGAACACAAAAAGGGGAAACAAAAGAAAAGCACTTCTCTTTATGGTGAACTACACAAGAGTGCTAGGGTAAAGACTGAAAATTGGGACAGAGCTACATTCTGGAAATGTCTATCTTCTTCCCAATTAGTGTGCCAATTCAATGCTTACTTAAAGAGCTTTGTAAATACAGTCAGGGCCGTTTTTGAGACAGAGGGTCAAATGGTGCTGTGAAAGGTTGTGTATAAAGTCAAAAGTTGACAGTATACTGACACAATTGGTATAACTCATATGATGCAATTGAAGCTTCATGTTTTTAAATGTATATTTAAACATCTAACAGTATCCTTCACATACGAATAGGACATAACTAAGCGATTGCTAAAAGTACAGAGGTAAGAGGGAGTCACTGAGGGTTCTTGATCTGGAAACATGATCAGATCTGTGATGCTGTAATAATAATAAGCAACAACAACCACAGTATACTAATATTACACTATACTGTAATAATCATAACAATAGTATACCACAACTAGCTTTTACATAGTGCTTTAAGGTTTGCAAAATACTTTACAAATATTAACTCCTTTGATCCTCACAACAACCCCAGGATCAGTGTTTTTATTATACTCATTTGACAGTTCAGGAAACTGAGGCAGACAGGTTAAGAAACTTGCCAACAGTCATAGAGCTAGTATCTGAAGTAGAATTTGAATTCACGTCTTCCTGATCCAGGTCCAGCACTCTACCCATCATACCACTTACCTGCCTTCATTTAGGAATATTAACTTGGCAGCTGGGGGATGGATTCAAGAGGGAAGAGTCTGGATGCAGGGAGACCAAAGGAGAGAGAAGAGAAGACAGTCAAACATAGACCCTTGTGAACACTTACGTAAGAGGATTGAAAGAGGAAGAAAAGCCAAAAAAGGAGATAAATAAAGGAGCTGTCGCTGGGTGAAAGGAAGCACGAAAACTAGAAAAATGAGGCATCTTTAAAGGCAATGGAAAAGTACCTAGAAGGAGATGGTACTAGTCAAAGAACCACATGATGCTAGAAGTCAAAGATAACGTGGACTAAAAGAACAGCCAATGAATTTAGCAATCATGAGGTCACTGGTCATCACCTCAGAGACAGTAATTGTGGTAGAGTGGCGGAGGTGGAAGCCAGATTGCAAAGGGGTGAGGACAGAGTGAAAGGAGGGTAAAAGTTTGTCAGTAAGGGGAAATAGAGAGACAAGTGGTGAGGGAATGGGATGAAACCATTAAGAAAAGGGTTTGTTCTTTCTTTTTACATTGAAGATACCTAAACATAACATATTCATAAGCAGAAGAGAATGCTCTGAGGGAGGAAATGAAGATACCTGAGAGGGAATAACTGCTGGGGCAATGTTCTGGAAGAGTCAGGCTGGGCTGGATCAAGGGCTCAGATGAAGAGATGGACAGGCCTTATTGAGAACCATTCAGCTCCTTGAAGGCAGGGATGGTTGTTTGTATTCTCAGCACTTAGCACAGTTCCTGACACATAGTAGGTGGCTCATAAGTGTTTACCCACTGATTGAAGTAGGAAGAAGAGGGTAGGCATTGCTAATGAAAAAGTATACAACACTTGCTGTTTATGGTGACTTGGGGATTTCTGGGAGTATTCCTTAAATAATTTGTTGAATTAGCACAATTTTCAAATAAGTATGGGGCTTTTCAGGCTTGCACTGGTATACCAAGGTTTACAGATACTCCTTGGGTATTAACTATTCACACATGTAAAATCTTTCCAACACTCAAAACCAAACTGGATATGTCAGCTGACAGTACCTTGAAAAACACAATATGTCAAAAGTGCACTACTTCCCCCCAAAATGTTACTGAATAGTGAAATAAAATGGGGCAGTTACAAGTAGATTGACCAGAAAAGCTCTAACAACACTGTAGCCTCAGTTTGCACCTGGTTGACTGCTAGGGAAAAACAACAAAATGCAAGAGCAACCAGGATGTTGGGCAGCAATTAGACATGGGGTGCATTTAGCCAAACAGCCAAAGCTGTTTAGGAGGCAAATGGTAGTGCTAGGGTTGTCCTAAGTCCAGAGTCTGATCCGCAGGATCAGTAACACAATCTGCCCACAATTATGTGATCAGGCCCTGGGAAATTGATTTCATAAGTAATTTCTTAAGAGATTGGTTTATAAACAGCTTACTGATTTACAACAGGAGATATACTTGGCACAATAACCAATACTGATCATTTGCACAAGGCATATCATTCTTCTGGGCAAGAAACTCAAAGAGACCAAAGTAGAAAACAGAAGAATGCTGGGTAAGCATAAAAATGGAGCTTGGCCCCAGAGGTCAGAACAAGAAACAATCTGCAGAAGTCAAAGACAGGCAAATTTTAGGTCCATGTAAGGAAAAACTTCCTTTCGATTAGGGTAGTCTGAAAATAACCTAGCTTGCCTCAAAAAGGTAGTGGGTTCCTTCACCATTCAATTTTGCAACAAACACTAATGAAGACCCTACCCTGTGCAAGACATTACACCAGACAAAAATTAAAGTCTCTTACATTCTATTAGTGAGACACAATGTGTACAAGTAACAAGAAAGACAAAGTTATTTCAGGAAGGATAGAGTACTAACCAACAACCTAGGGGAGGGAAGAAATGAGGAAAGGTTTTACATGGGAAGTGGTACCTGTGTTGAACCTTGAATGAAGTTAGGGATTTCTAGGAGGGAGTGCATTCCAGGAATAAGGGAACAGCCTATGTAAAAGTGGAGACAGAATGCTGAATTCAGGAAACAGCCAGTGGTCCAGTTCAGCTGGAAGAATGAATGAATGAATGAAGGAGAACCACAGAAAGAAGTCTGCAAAAGGAGCCGTAGACCAGACTGTATATGCTGGGAAGTTTGCGCAATAGTTTATACTAGAGGTAGAAAGCTGTCACTACAGATTTTTGAGCAGGGCAATGACATAGGCCTGTGCTTTAACAATATTAATTTGGCAGCTATGATGAAGATAAATAGAGAGACTGGAATCAGAGAGACTAAGAAGCTGTTATAATAGTACAGGCAGTCCACTCCCACATGAATCTTACTGATCCATTAATCTAGTGGTAGCACTCAGCTCAAAAAATCTTCAGTGGCTCCCTCTTACCTACCAGGTAACATTAAAACTCTTTTGCCCAGGATTCAAGGCCCTCCACAGTTTGGCACCACCCCTGCCTTGCTAGACTTATCTCAGATCTACCATCTAGAAAAACATTGCTTCCTATCCCCACAATATGCCCTGAGATTTCTTTTCTCAAGCTGTTCCCTATACCTATAATCTCCTTCCTCCCCATCCCTGAAAATCTATATCAAATGCCTTGCCCCCAGGACGTCTATTTATGAACTGCAAAATAATAGGCAAAGGATTTTATTGATGGAGGGGACCAAAATTCCTGGATAGCCCTGACATCATAATAATAATTATAATTGCCTACAAGGTCTTAGTGCAGCTTTAATAACTTAAAACTACACTAAGACTTTTGGAATACCTCTGTGTATGTGTGCATCAGCACAGGCATCATGGAATAGGAAGGAAGAATAAAATATTTTTATTATTTAATCATAATTCTATCTTCTGCTATAGGCTTAACTCTACAATTAACTACATTCCTACTGTATGCCTGGCCTCGACCTTAAAAATATTTTTTTAATTAGATGTCTGATTCTTCCAATTGGCCAGTTTATTACTGTTACATGTCTCCAATCCAAATGGGTTACTTAGTCAAGCACTAAAAGTTAAATTAACTCATCTTCATTCTCTCCTTGGAAAGAACTCACTCTGCTTCTGAAAATGACCTCAACGGAAGAACTGAGTCTGTCAGGCTCTACTACACAGTAGAATTGTTTTACAGTAAAAACTAAGACATATCTGATACAAGGCAGAAAAAAAAAAGAACTAAAAGTGTCAGGGAAAGGTGACAAAATTAGGGAAGAACACAGCTGCAGAAGGTAGCACTGCCTCAAGTAGCCTATAGAAAGCAAAAAAAAAAAAACCACTATAGCAATTTCAGAGGCAAATACTTTTCAAAATAGCTAAACGGCTGGCTGACTGAATATATTGAGCTGTGCAGTAGATAGACCACCGGGCCAGGAATCTCAGAACTGAGTCCAATTCCAGCCTCAGACACTTACTAGCTGTGTGACCCTGGGCAAGTCACTTAAATTTTGTTTGCTTCAGTTTCCACATCTATAAAATGAGGATCATAGTAACACCTACCTTCCAGGGTTGCTGTGAGAATCAAATGAGATAACAATTGTAAAAGTGCTTAGCACAGTGTCTGGCACATTATAGGCACTTAATAAATGCTTATTTCCTTCCTTATATTTTCTTCTTCATTTATTCTATACCGTAAATGGGTATAAATAACATCCAAGTTAGTCCCAACACTTTAGCATGATCATAAAAAGGGAAGGGGTGGGGAGTACCCTTTCTGCTAGGAGCCTATTTATGTAGCAATTAATAAAAGGTAAAAGGGACATTTCAAATTTTTTTTTTATTGAGGTCCTAAATAGGCCAATGACCACAGTAGAATAGAGAGGTTTAATATAACACAATTCATTAGGGGCATAACATTGAACTGGTACTATTGACAAGATGAGGTGTCCTTTGGATAGACACATCATGAGCAAGGAAACAAAATTATATGTTAGCCTTATAAAATAATTAACTTATTTTGGGTACCAGAATAAGCAATTTTAAATCAAATACCAAGGGATGAAGGATGAAGCTGCCTGATATACCATCTAAACTGGAAACCATTAAAGCAGAAACAGATGTTCAAGATCATCCTGTCTAAGCTGCTCATTTTACTGATGAGGAAACTGAGGCCCAAGGAGGTAAAGTGACTTGCCCGAGGTCACACAGCTCATCATTAATGATAATTTTATCATTAGGGAAAGAATGAGGCCTAAAATTTGGATCTCCCAACTCCTACCCAGTAATCTTTCTATAATGCCATGCTGCCTCCTTTATAATTCTTCATGGTGGTTTGCTACAAAGCCAAAACTTTCTAGAGGGAAAACATATGCTACTACTAAAAGACTGAATCCAGAATTTCCATTTTCCAAAATGAAAAGAATATTTGTTTTGTTTTTCCAACTTATCATCAATGCCTCTAAATTCACTTAATAATAGCTAGCATTTATATAGCACCTACTATGTACCAGGCACTGTGTCAGCACTTTACAAATATCATCTCATTTGATCTTCACACAACCATGGGAGATGGGTGCTATTATTATCTACATTTTATAGTTAAAGAAACTGAGGCAGACAGGTGAAGTAATGTGCCCAGGGTCATACAGCTAGTAAGTACCTGAGGCTGGATTTAAGCTCAGGCCTTCCTGACTTCAGGCAGAGGTCTGTAGCCACCGGGCCATTTAAGACTTGAATAAAGCTATTCTAGGTCAAGGAGTTCCTGGTATCTCATATATCCTTTTTTAAATTTAACTAAAAACAACTTCTAACTCTTGATCTTCATCTGCTGAGAAAATATAAATAATAATAATAATGATAATAATTGGCATTCGTACGTGCGCTTTTAGATTCGTAAAGGGCTTTACTCATGGGATCCTCGAGACAACCCTATGCTGTAGGTGCTATCATTATCCCCATTTTATAGTTAGGAAATGGAGTATGAAAAAGGTTATGTGACTTGCTGAGAGTCACATTGCTTTTAAGTGTCCGAAGCAGGGACTGAAAACAGGTCTTCCTGACTCCAAGTCCAACATTCATTCTACTCTCTGCACCACCTAGATACCACTAGAACTATTCCTGTAACAAGAGACTTTAGCATGCTGAGTAATGCAGTGATTCTCTTTTAAAAATGTATTAATATCTTCTGTTTTTATATCACCTCCATTTCCTAACACAATCCCACTCTTCCCTCACCTAGAAAGTCATCTCTTATAACAAATTTTAAAAGGATCAGTAAAATTGACCAACACATCAACCAAGTCTGAAATTATATGTTGATATTCTTCAGTCAAGCCACCCCCATCTCTGCAAAAAAGAAAAAAAAAAAGGAAAAAAGGAAAAAAGCAGGTGCCTTCTCATATCTCTTCTTTAGCTCAAGTTTGGTCATAATTTCAAAACATTCAGCTTCAATTTGTTATTGTTGTAGTCACTGTGTATATTGTTTTGCTGGCTCTGCTTACTTCATTCTGAATTAGTGTGTCTCTGAAATCTTCAAATTCCATTACATTCATATATAACTAGTTTAGCCATTTTCTGAAGGAAAATGAGACCGAAGCTCAAGTCCAGCCTCAGATGCTTATTAGCTATGTGACCCTGGGCAATTCATATACAACTAGTTTAGTCATTTCCCCCAGCATCTTTGTTTCTAGTTCTTTGTTACTAGAAAAAAAAATGATACAAAACAATTTTGGTATATATGAGGCCTTACTTTTTCTTTCATTGGCTTCCTTGGGGTAGAATATCTACAAAGCAGTGAGATCTCTAGATGAAAGGATATGGACATTCTAGTCACTTTCCTAGCATAGTTTCAAACTGCTTTTCCAAAAACAGTTTGATTAACTCACAGTTCCACCAACATTTCACTAGTGTGCCTGTCTTTCTATAATCCTAACACTGGCTGTTCCCATCTTTTTTTGGCCTTTACCAATTTGCTGGGTGTGTAATGATGTTTTCAAAATGATGCTCAGTAAGTGCCAGATAAATGCTTTTAGACTGATTAAAAATAAAAATAAGCACTTAAGAAGAAAAATTAATTCTACTGAGATTTTCTTGGAAAATGCTAATATTATTACAAGCCCAAAACAGAAAGTTCCTGTATTTGGGTTTGGTTTTTTTTTAAAGATAAATAGTCAAGCTTCTCTTTCAGAAGGCTGCAAATCTAAGCAAAACTTTAAACAAAAACCAAAATATACTCATTAAGTTCCTCCCCCATGCATAACAGAAAAAGGTAGGTCAATCCAATATACTTTAGTAATCTACAATCTCATCTTGTGAGTACTGCTACTCCCATCCACACAGATCATCAATTAGTAGATGACCCCAAGTTGATATGGCAAAAAAAAAAAAAAAAAGTTATCAAACTGATCAGCTAGTGATTTGGTCCCTCTCATCTGAGTTAACTAGGCTACTTCTGGGCTGACACTATGGCCTTCATAGTCCAACAAGCATTTATTAAGTACTTCCTGCCAGACACTGCTAAGGACTGTGGATACAAAGAAAAGAAAAGGGGGCTGGGGTTGTCACTGGCCCAGGAAGCTTACATTCAAAGGAGACATCTAAATAACTAGGTATGTACAAATATGTATGATATATAAAAAGGAGATAGGAGAGTTATCTCAGGGACAGGCAACAGCAGCTGGAGTGGATAGGGATGGGGAAAGGCCTCTTACAAAAAGCAGAATATGAGTTGAGACTGGTGAAGTCAGTCTATAACTTTTAAGAACCCAGGATTATGGCTTTAGTAGTTTTTTAGAATAGGGTTCAAAGTATAATCAGGTACACATTTACTGGGTCAAATGTAGCTATCCTATAAAATTTTTCACAAGACTTAAATGACCACTTGCAAACACTACTCATTGTTTTCAACTTACATAATCATGTTCCTTTGTATAGAGTTGTATACAGCTGTACTTCAATCTTCCTATGCATTCACATTTATTAGTCAAGATGACAAACATTTAAGTAGCCTGGTAGTGCCAGGCAGAAAGCAAAAAAAAAAAAAAAAAAGTCCAGGCTCTCAAGAGGCTCAGTCTATAGGAGCAAATATTCCTTGAAACTGTCATTTTCCCCTCTTTAGCTTCCTTCCCACTAGCCCTATTCCTACTAGTCCTTTCCCTCCTCTCCAATCCCATGTACCACTGCCATTGAGGGCATTTCTCTAAAGTTGCTGGGCCTGGTGGTATTCACAAAAATAGCTGAGAAATTCTTATGGGAAGTGCCCTTTTAAAAAAAGAGAAAAGGATTTTATATGCAAAGAGAACATTTCTGGGAGTCTGGTATCTGACAGCAAATGGGGAAAGCCAACAGTCAAATCTTTTTATTAAATTAAAATGGGGGCAGCCATGTGGTGCTATGGATAGAGCAAGTTCAAATACGGCCTCAGACACTTACTGGCTGTGTGACCCTGGGCAAATCTGATTGCCTCAAAAAAAAATTTTTTAAGGCTATTTGAGTACCCTGAAATCCAGGTGTATGACTCACAGGAATCCCTTAATAAAGTACCCTAGCCCAATTTCCATCTTTCTCCATTTTTTGCTTGTTTTCATTGAGGAAGAAACTAAAGGAGACATTTAAAGAGTGGGAGACATGGCATTTCAATACATATTATCAAGACAAGTTTTTTTTTTTTAATCTTCATTTAGACATATTTAGGTTAGGAGCACTTTGGGATTTAAAATTAAATTTCAATTCCATTTTCTATGATATATCAATGTGTTTGCTGTACAGCAGACCTCCAAATGTGTCAAAAGGGCCCTAAGCATGGGACTCATCCCTACCAGATAACCATTTCTATCTACACGGTCACATTTTACTCCTTCACCACACAACAATAGGCCAAAGTCACGCACAATTGGCCAAAGTCAGGTTAATCTTCACCATTTCCTGGACAGTCAACAGGAAACTTACAGAAATCACCAATTCTATTAGTAATAAATGATAAGAGAAATACATGTTAACTCTTTTCTCAACTTGGTTTTTCCAGAGACAAGAAGTCAAACGACTCAACTGTGTGAAGTCAACTGCCCAAAGCCATTGCTGAGTTAGAATGTCATACTACTACAAGAGCAAAAAGAAAGAAAAAAGAAAGGCTGTTATGTTCTGAATAAAAACAGAAAAATTTTATTTTCAGAAAAAAATCTATTGTTACAGGCTTGTAATGTGTCTCAAATTGGTAAAATGTCAACCAATGGAAAATTGTCATTCTGCCACTCAAAATTTTGTCACTTAAGGACGGTTTCCCCATATTGATCCCAAAGTCAAAGAGTCAAAACGAATAATTGGGCTGGGAGAGGGTGAGCTTCCTTCTGCAAGAAACTTTTCCCAGTCCTCCTTAATCTTCGTGCCTTCCCTCTGAGTCTATCCCCAGTTAATTCGGCATATATCTTGTGTGTACATAGTGGTTCAAATGCATCCCCTATCATATGGGCAGCGCCTTATGAGCAGGGACTCTCTTTTTGCTTCTCTGAGTATCCAAGTGCCTGAAACACAGTGGGCGCTTAATAAGTGTTCGTTGACTGACTGCTTCCAGTAGACTGAATTAAGTTCACCTAAAGGTGCTGCTCCTGTTTCAAGGCTCCCATCCAGCCTCCCAGAAAGATGACTGAAATGCATCACCTAGCTTTAAGAAAACATATATGAAACTGAATACTAACACACACACACACACACACACACACACCAGGAAGTCCACGGGCTTTGAGTAACTTAATTACAAAGCAGGAATAAGCACAGGGCTGTGCTCTTTCTTCCAAAGAAATAGCTGGAGATCGTGTTGCATATGGAGGGCTTTTTTTAAAAATAAAATAAAAATAATTAGAAAACAGGAAAATCGGCAGCAGCTGCCAGAAACGCCACGCCGCGGGGGTCGGGGGAGGAAATAGAGGGATGAATGGAGGGGGCGGCTCCACGCTCAGGTACAAACAACTACAACTTCCAACTTCTCTTCTCCCCAAGGTCGCAAATGGCAGCTAGCCGGGCTCTTGCGGCCAAACCCCAGCTGGGCATGCCGAAAGGTTTACCTGCCAAAAATCACAACACTGCCATCCTGAGTGGAAGTCATCTCCTGCGCTGGCGGGGTCACAGCGGGGAGCCCGATGCCTGAGGAGACCCAGCTGCGGGAGCTGCAGGAGGAGAAGGCGGTGGAGACCTGCCTGCTGGGCTCTGAGATAGGGGCTCTTAAAGGGCACGGAAAGGAATGAAACGCACACGCCCATTGGCTCCTTCCTTCCCTTCCCCAGCCCAAGAGTTAGTGAGGACTACCCTGAAGCGAGGTAAAAGGAGTCCTCCGATAGGCTGCGGGAAGCGAGCACTTAGGGAAATGTGACTACAGCTGGGGAGACCTTCTCTCGAAAGCTTACGGGCGGGCGCGCCAATCAACACAACTAAATAACTTAACCCCTTGGTGAAGGAAGGGCTGAATTGCCGGGTGGGGCTGGTGAAGTTCATAAATACACTGAATGAAGTCATGTCTAAAGAACTGTATGAGAACGGAAAGTAACAGGATCAATCGATTGTTTGAACTATTTTTTTTCCGACGTTAAAATTTAAAACCAAGTTGCTTTAATTTGCAAGAAAAAGCTTGGTCTTTTTTTGCATATGGATTGTTCACAAATGATTTCAACGGCCGAAAAGGAAAGTGACACTGTCTTTCTGTTCAGACACACCCTCACAGCATTTGGATTGCAACTGTTACAGACCTTAAACTAAGTAGTGTTTATTGTTGGATTTCCCCCAGCACATTAGCTTCCTTTTCATAATTTAAAGGGGGGAAAATTCCGTTTTATCAGTCTTTGAGACTAAAGGTTTCCATGAAATTCCATAATGTTGTATGAACAGAAATAGAAAGAGCCATGTGATTTTTAAAGCCCATTTCTTCAAAGTGAAGACTTGACTCATTTAAAAGAAAAGGAAAAAATAATTGTCTAGTGTGACTGCTATGATGTAGTGTGACATATTGAAAACATGCCTCAAACAGCAAACAAGAAGCATTCCGTGAAAAAAGAATAGCATATATTTCAGCACCATTAGGTTTTCACAGTTCAATTTGCCAGAAATGAAAAAGCTGCAGGCCCAGAAGTGTGCAGTGACTGGCCCAAATTGACTCAACTACCAAGTGTTAAATCTGATAGTTTGTAGAAACCTTTTCCACTGTATAACAATATTAATTCTGTACAACAAAGTGAGAAACTGAGAGAAAGCCATTTTAGACTAGATTGCAGAGTATGACCCAATGTGGCTGAAAAGATTGGAGCCAGGTTTTATAAGACCTTAAAATGAAACACAGTGGTTTGTATTTTATTCTAGAGGCAATAGGAAGCCACTGGCTTTGCTTGAGTAGTGAAGTCAGATGGTAGTGTCTGCACTTAAGGAGTATAACTTTGGTAGCAGTCTGTAGAATGAACTGATGTGATGAAAGACATGAGGCAGAGAGACCAATTAGGAGGATTTTGCAGTAATGTAGGCAAGAGACAGTAAGGACTTTAACTAAGGTGGTAGCTCTGTGAATTAAAAGGGAGATTGGATACAAGAGATGTAGTTAAGGTAAAAACAGCAAGATTTGGCAACTAATGGCATGTGTGGCGTTAGGCAGAAGAAAGGAGTGAGGAATCAAGTATAATTCTGAAATGATAAGCCTGAGGTACTGGAAGGATGGTGCCTTTGGGAGGGAAATAGTCAAACAGGCAGAAGGTGAACCAAAAGAGGATGGTGTCATGAAAACCCAGAAGGGAGAGACAATCCAGGAAGAGAGGTTTGGGCAAAAGTGTCATCAGCAGATAGGTCAAACAGGATTAGGGCTGAGAAAAGATTTGGCATTTAAGAGATCACTGATAACTTTGGAAAAGGCAATTTTGATTAAATAATGAGATCAAAAATAGGATCTCAAAAGGTTGAGGAATGATTTAAGGAGAAATATACAGTGAATGTAGATAATTTTCAGAGTTTGGGTAAGAAAGGAAGGAGAGATATAAGATGATAGCTTTAAGGGGCGGTACAGTCTAGTGAAGGGTTTTTAAAGGTGGGGAAATTTGAGCAAGTTTGAAGGCAGTAAAAAAAGAGCCAGGCAATAGGGAGAGGTTTAAGATTTGAAAGAGAGGTAGATGATTGAAGATGCGATCGACTTGAGATTAAGTACACATGAGGATAGCCAGGGATGCAAACATAGGTGAGCTAGGTCCCTTTGAAGACTAATAGATGGAAAGGGTATGAAAGAATGAGGTCCTGGATGAAGGAGAATTTGTTCACTATGAAATGAGAATTCCAGTAGAAAGGGTGGGTACTTTGGATTGGAATATGGGTGGGATGAGTCAGAAGGATATTGTGACAAAGAACTTGAGGTAGAGGCAGAGGACAGTTTTATCCCAAATGGCTACTGGTTGATTATGGCTAGCATAGGAAGAGTAACTGGTGAAACCATAGCAGTAATAGTGGGTAGAAGTTGGGGAAAGAAGCTCATAGTGCCCAAAGGGTTTTACAGAAAAAGGATCAGGTCTGAGTCTATACCTTTCCATGATTTGAGCTGCTGGAAGGAGATAAGGTATTGGAAGGGCAGTGATTGGTAGTGGTCTCGGGGGTCAGCAGAGGATACTGGTTAGTGGTTTGGGGTGAAGCAGTTTGGAAAACAGCTACAACCTTATGAGCTTTGAAAGGCCAAAATGATAAGCCACCAGAGGTCTAGGAGCTGGTCTGCAGTTCATGCTGGGATTTGCCATAAGCCAGATAGTGAGAAGCAATGTCCTGAGCCTTACTTGACCTAACCCAGCTGGAGCAGAGATACTGACTCATCTAACACCCAGCATTCACGATGCATTTGGAAGTGAATTTAGTGGGGCAAATGCTAAGAAGAAAGTATATTAAGTCTGAGCCCACTTTCCCCAGGAACTCAGGTGATGCTTCTCCCCACAACCGGGTGGGTAAGGATGATTTATACTTCTTTTCTTGCTATAACTTCCAAGTAAATGTTCCTTTGTAAAAGCTATTTCATTTTATTTGGTTAGATGAAACTGAGTCACTAATCTAATCCCTGCTGGTTAATAGTAGGTGGAACCACATTAGATTTGGGACTTGAGCTGCTAGGTTAGAAAGGATTCACCCCAACTACTCAGTAAACTCCCTAGAACCCGGAGTGGGAAGTGGAGCTGACCTAGCTCAGGAAGTATGAGTATAGACTCTAACACTAAACCTTGAAAAACTTAATTGAGGTAATCAGTTCAAATGTTTGCCTTGACAGATGGCAAATAAATTACAAATATTAGGGAAGTCAGAAGTAGGGAGTTTGCCAGCCACTGCGGGGGACATGCCAGTTGATTAGGATAATCAACTAATTAGAATAGTGAATGAATGGGGTGATTGACAGTAATGAAAATCAGGAAGATCCTTTGGTGAAGGAGGCTACTAAACCCAGGCATTTTGAAATAGATGCAGACCCTGTACTCTCCTGTCACTCTGTCTTGGTGCTTGGGCTGGAGGGTCAATAGTAATGGAGCCCAGAAAGAGGCCTCTAGTCCTACTTCACCACTACTCAGTCACTACTTCACCATCCCTCTCTACTGCCAACTTCCTTCAAGACAGGTCTTTTCACTACCTGGTTCACCAAGCTCATTGCTACTTCTTTGGTTTTACAAAACTCATGCTATCTCTCTCACACCTACAGCCTGGATTACTTTCCTCTTCCCTTTTCAGTCTTGCAAAGTCCAGCTCAAGTCCTTTCTCCTCTATGAAGACTCCTCCACTTTGGAGACTTTGAGGAATTTCCCCTTGGGTGAGTCTTAGTTTATTAGTTCTCACCTCCCTAAGCTCCCAGTAATAAGAGCTAATATTCATATAGTGCTTTATGGTTTACAAAGTGTTTTACACATATTATCTCATTTGATGCTCACAATAACTCTGAGGCAATTGAGGTCATTATCTCCATTTTAGAGATCAGCATGTTGATACTGAAAAAGATCAAATGACTTGTCCAGGGTCACACTTAATAGTAGTAAGTATAAGTAATCAGTCTCTACCGAGGAGGAGAGATTTATGCAAATGAACTTTGAGTCTCGGATTATATAAGCATCTAAGGAGGCATTCAGACTCAGGTCTTCCTGAATCCAAGTCCATACTGCTCTACCCACTGAGACATACTGAGTAGGTAAGTACTACACAACTCTTTTTTGATTCATTAAATATGTATAAAGTGCATACAATGTGAAAGGCATTGTAAATCCATCAATGAACAATCATTTATTAAGTACAAGACACTGAAGATACCAGGCCAAAAAGAAAGTCCCTGTTCTCAAGGAACTGACTTTCTATCAAAGAGGACAATATTCCCTTTTTTAAAAAAAATAAATATAATAAATGTAACCTGAGCTTCATAGCTCATTTGCATGGAATTCTCCTCATTGGGGGAGATCAATTCCTTAACATTCTATGCCTGGGTGAGGAGTAGAGTTGGCAAAAGCTTGAGAGAAGAGAGATCCTGGTCTTCTGACTTTCAGTTTTGAGAGAGAAGACACATGGTTCCAGACTGTCTTCAGGTCCTTGGAAGGGAACAACTGTAGGAAGAAGCCAACATGCAGAGGAACTGACACCTTCATTATATCCCAATCCCCAGCTTACTACACTAGAGACTTAGGGGAATTTTCTCTTGGTTGAGTTCTGGGACTCTTTCTATTTCTTGGTTTAAGCTGAGCTATCTTTCTCCTAACAGGAGGGATCATTCACTGTATGCACTGTCTTGTATATAGTGTTACCTGAATACTTTCTCTCATTTCTGTATGTTATCAGCTTGAATAAATGAATTTATTTGCTATTCACTATAAGTAGTCACTATAACTGGCATTTAGTGAGAAGGGAGTCAAGCTATGGAAATGTAGCTTGGGGGATGCCTATAGACTAACAAAATTTTTTTTGGTGGGGGCAGGGGGGTGGGGGGGTGCAAATATAATTCTAGCCCAGAACCCTCATTCTCTGAGGAGAGCAGAATGGTCAGCCTCTGACCCCAAACTCCTACCTCCTCTCCTGTCAGGAACCAAAGTCTCCCTTGAAGAAAGGTAGGGGAAAGAGATTCTAGAGATATCTACTCTTGCCTTCCTGCAAGCCATATCTAGACAGATCCAGGTGGACACACACAACCTACATGAGCAAAATACAGCAAGTATACACACAAATACATACACATCCTTTGTATAAATATAACATAGATGCAGGAGGGAAGGCCCCAAGTAGTTGTGGGGATCAAGAAAGCCTTCATGTGGAAGCCTTGAGTTGAGTCACAAAGGAAGTAGGGTACATTCTAGTTCAGATATGTTAATTATGTGTGTTTCTATGGGGATCATAGTGTTTACTGAATAATTAATTGACTGCTCTCTGTCCATCTTCATCCTATTCCTCTTCACTGGAGTCTTTGAGTCCCTGGTAGGCACTTCTACTCCCATTCTGGAGCCCTCCTTGGACACTTCTCTCCTATGCAAAGTCCCCTATTAGAATGTAACTAGCACTTAGCACTTAGTGCTAGGGGTAGAGTAAGCATTTAATAAATATTCTTTCATTCATTCATTCATTCATTCATTCATTTCCATAGGTTTTTTTCCTGAAAGTTCTCAAAGCTAATACAAAGAAAAGTAGCTCAATATTTTCCCCAATTTTTCTTTGGGGGGGGTTGATAATTTTTTCAGTTGATCATGCAGAATACAACTTTATCTGAAACCATCTATAGGTTGGGTTTTCTACAAAAGCTGGGTCAAAAACCTAGAAAATAGATTTGGAAGGAGGAGGTTTAAAAATCAGGAAAGGAGCAAAGAAAGTTGTAATACAAAACAAATTGTAGATAAAAAATAGAGTAGGTGACACTAAAATAGTTTCTAAGAGTTTGGTTACACATAAAGAGTGAAAGTGATTCTGAATAGCAACCTTTTATAAATTAAAATGGCTGCCCTTAGAGAAATAGGTACAGAGGCAGAGTTTACATCTGTTATGTGGTTAAGGTGAAAAATTCATTTCAGTCGAAGAAACCTTAGATTTGTTGCTGGTTACAATGTATATGATTTTAAAATTGTTGCCACTGTTTAAAAAGGCTTAAATAGATTTTGGAAAGTAGTGATAGGAAAGAAGGAAGGAAGGAAGAAAAGAAGAAGGAGGAGTGTGTGTAAATGAATTATTTTTTTAAAAAAACAGAAAAGAGCAGAAAAAAGTTCAGAGGGTAAAGAAAATCAGACCGGTATTGGAACTGCCATGTTAAATTTAAATGGCAAAAAAATAAGCCATGTGCACTTTGGCTCACTATCTCAGAGCCAGGCTGCTACATCTTTCCCTCAGAGTCCTAGGGGTACTCCTGAAGGGTGAGGTATCACTTCTTTAATACCATCAGCTCAAGCCCCCATTCCAGGGGTATTCCTTCCACTGTTACCTGACAGTAACTAGTGCCTCAGTTGTATTTTGTAAGGGGTTGGTGCCGACCCCAGAGCTGTCAGGACCCTAGCACTTGGCCTGTTTCCTGGGTAAAACCAGATAGGCTTAGTAGGAGCAGGTGCCCAGAGGGAGGGCCTCCGCCTTTAACAGCCCCCTGTAGTCTTCCTACACATGCAGGCAGAGTCCATCCACAAGGGACTCACAAGCCCAGAAGGAGGAACCCAGCTGGCCATTACTTAATGCTCTTGAACCAGTGCCTAACACAACAATACTTTGATACTTTACTTACCAGAACATCTTTGATACTTTACAAGGGCATCCTGCCCCGTGCCTCACATAGCTCATACAGCTCTGATACCAGCTTGCTACATGCCCGAGCCTTCCCATGCCTCCATAGATACTGTAGGACAGCATCCCCCTTTGTTCCCAAACTCCCATAGAAACTATCTTGCTACAGCCCTAATTTTTCCCATACACTTGTAGAAACCATAGTTTGCAACAATCCAGATTCTTCCCACCCGATATTGATCTTCCCATGCTGTCATCCCCTTACCCTTTGAACACCTGCTTCTGCTCATGTAGTGCAAAACCCTATAAAACTGGATAATGTCTCCCAATAAATCGGAGTTGTATCTACTCTTGACTCCTGCCTCATCATTGCGTCGTGAGATTGGGGTCCCTGCTGGTTAACTATTTAACACTATTAGCTTTTACAAAAGAATATTTACTTCAAAGAAATAGCAAGAACAAAAGTATAAACATTTTCCCCCTGATACTTTGAGGGTACCAGTTCCCTCATCCCACCTCCATCTCTGGGAAGAATGAGCACAGTTTCTCCATAGCATTGGTCCCACCAAGTTTATGTCTGTTCTGGACTAAGACTAACTAAAGCCAGTCCCATTTATATTTGGACAAAATGAGACATTTGTAAATTATTCAACAGTTAACAAATGGAGATTTACTTAGCCATTGTACGAGAAGGATATTCAACAATGGACATATTAAAGTCACCTAAAACTGATTCAATTAAACAAAGCTCCCTGACCTGGGTTGCCCAGTCAGACATAAAAAATGGTGCCTGTTGCTCCCCCGGGCTATTTTGTACACCGGCAGCCATGAATAACGACAACCTGAGTGTTTAGTCCTCTGAGCCAAAAGTCTCAAGGACAGTTTCAACACCTCTTAAGGAAAAACTAGCCTAACTCATATGAGGAAGGGGGTCAGGATATTACGGATCCCACCACAATGTCCAAACATAGCATCACTGCCATCCCAAAGGCATTGATTCTAGGCTAGCTGTCAATTCTTGGATGCCCAGATGGCTTATTCTCCTGACCTTTCAAAATTCAGGCTTAGAGTCTCCATATTAATCTCCTTCACAAAGGAAAAACACTGAAGCTAGCAAGGAACTAAGGCCTAAATTCACAAGCCACATGCTGGCCTCAGAGGACGGCTTGGGCCTCTGGCCCTCTCCCCTTATAACATTGTCTCTTACTGTGAAGGATTCAGCTCAAGAGAGGTAGCTCTACTGGATGATTTCAGAAAAACCTGGAAAGACTTACATGAACTAATGCAAAGTGAACCAAGAAAACACTGCACATAGTGACAGCAATTTTGTATAATGATCAACTATAAATGACTCAGCTATTCTCGGCAATACAATGATCCAAGACAATTCCAAAGGACTCATGATGAAAAATGCCATCTACCTCCAGAGACAGAACTGATGGATTCTGGATGCAACTTGAATCATAGTATTTTTCACTTTGTTTTTTCATGAGTTTTTTGGCATGTGTTTTCTTTCATAACATGACTGATATGGAAATATGTTTCACATGATTGCACATGTATAACCGATATCAAATTGCTTACCATCTCAGGGAAGGTGGTAGGGAGGGAGGGAAAAAGAGAGAGAATTTGGAACTCAAAATCTTAAAAAATGAATGTTAAAAAAATTTTTACATGTAATTAGGGAAAAATATTATTTGAAGAGAGAGAAATAGGTGAGGGGTAGCTCTAGCCAAGAAAGAGGGAGCAATGATTACTAAGGCCTTTGAAGGCACTCTTGTTATGGTTCAGCAACCGAAGCCAATCAAAAAAGCTTGCCAATCACCACTTGGTTTGAAAGCCAGAATCAGTTATAGAATGTCTATGAATGCCAGAGTCTGGCATGACTACACATAGATCTGAGTTTGTAAACTAGGCCATGGCTTGAGATTAAGGTGGGAGAGGGGAGAGAGAGGAAGAGGGAAGGATGTGTGTGTGTGTGTATGCTGGAGATCCTGAATTTGACTAAGATCACAAGGATTTAGCCATCAGTAGGAGACTGAAAAGCTAAATCAACAAATAGGCAGCCTGCCCCTGCTAACAGGCAAACAGAATAAATACCCACTCAAATAAGAGGTTGACCTAGGATGACCCTGGCTATATCCTGCCGAAGCTTTATAGAAAACAGTGATGGGGTCTTTTCAAAGTAGTGGTTTTGCTATAAGGAAAACTTGAAAGAGACAGATTTTCAAGAAGAAGACAAGATTATCTTTATCTTTTAACAATACAATCCTCTGGGTTTGTTTTTTTTTAAAGACTAGGTGTTAAAAAATCAAATTGTGATGATTCTGATTTTTTTTATAAAAATAAACCACTTTAAAAAGGAAAAATGGCAGAACGCTAACCCCAAACACTTAACTTTCCAGAGTTGGCAGGTGACCAGGAAATAATTTCCCAATAAACTAGAACTGTCTTCAATCAGATTCAGAGTGTGTTAGAGCTACAAGGGCCCTTAAAAACCATAGATTCCAACTTCCTCGTTTTACTAATGAGGTAAGTGAAGCTCACAAAGATTAACTGACTTCCCTAAGAACACATATCTGTTTGGAAGTAGGTGGTGACGATTAGCATCATAGAAACATAGATTTACAAGTTGGAAATGATCTTAGAGCCAAGAATTTCTGCTTTTTAGTCTAATGAGCCAGGGATTGGACAAGATATTCCTTAAGGGCCTTTCTAAGTGATCACTTCTGTGATTCTGTGAATTTTCTTCTATATCAGGCTAATCCTTACTAAAGATAGTACTTATTAATCAGTCTTATTATTCAGTACTTAAAGTACTAATAGTATAGTACTTAATAGTCTTATAGCACATGTTAATCAGTCTTAATTTATGCAAAAAGTAAAAGTGTAGACTATTATTATAAACATTTATGTTGAAAGAGATGAACTCTTGGGCCACCTGGAGGACACCTTCAAGTATGACCTCCAAGACCATACTTTGAGAACCACTAATATAAAATACATAGTAAATGCCCAGAAAAAATGGTGTGTTCCTGTTTTGTTGCTGTTCCTGTTTTTGCCAGACCTGTGATTTCATGAGCATAGGAAGCTCCCAGTGAGGAACCTCTTTGACCAATGAAGATCTGAATTTTTTGTGCAACTTGGTCTCTGGGAGTTGACTGAGAGACTGACCACATTTGCCCAGGTTATAGAGCCAGAGGTGTCAGAGGTGGGACATGAACCCAACTTTCCTGACTCTGAGGACCATACTTTATCCACTATGCCATGCGGTCTCTCTTCATATATGTTATCTTTGTTTCATTTCAACCGAATTAACTCCAGTTAATATGCCCTATATGTCTTATGTAGCCTATAAATCCTATATGCGTGGATTACTAATTTCACAATGCAATATTTAACAACAATGCCACCTTTGTTTGTGTTAAAAGTTCTCCTCTGGCAATAAGGGCCCAGGTACACTTTGGGGAATTACTCAATCCTCTGGTTTATTGCCCCAACCCAGATAATCTGGGAACATCTTATCTGACACCATCAGTGTGCTGTCACCAATTTCTGTTGCAAGCAGCAAAACAGGTCACAAAATTCAAAGGTGAAAAAAGTTTATTTACTTGTTTAGCGATTAGAACCACTGCTGAGCTTGGGGGAATTGTGTCCAATTCCTTTCCCTCTGCTCTGGACCCTGGTATAAAATTTAGACCAGATTCAGTCCTGGGGAAGCCTGGCCCCACAAGGGAGGTTAGGCTTCTTTTCTTGAACTGTTTGGCTCATTACACTCTAAATTCTAGGTCTATCCAGGTAAGATTTACATAAATCTTAGATCTTGGTTTATGTCTAAAGTCTCCCCAAAACAAGACTAAAAAGATACTCAATGTACAATGTAACTTGAGTGTGAGGCAGACATTTATTTCCTTCAAACAAAAGAAATGCAAAGTACAAAATGTTTTGACCAGCATGCATTTACAGATAACTTAAACAAGTGGTAATAGTGATTAAAGTTATCTGCTGAGAGGATGAGACTTAAAGACATCAAAATATAAATAATTTTCTGAGCATGCTTGAATAGCTAATTTTACATTTCACCTTGGCTCTGTACTGTTCACCCCATCTTGGTAGATGTCTGGAAAGCTAGGCCAGGAATTAGTCTCATCCTTTGACTGGTGGTCATTTCCTCCAAGAGCACTAGAGTATTTGCTGACACCTCCTTTTGAATGTAGTCAAGCCTCGCTAAGGATCAAAGATCTCCAAGCCTTTTGAATTCACAGGTTCACCTTCAGGACTAGAAGTGAAATGAAATGTTCATGTCAAGATTGACATTCAGTCCATTCTACACAGTAACAGCAATATTGTACAATGAACAACTATGAATGACTTAGCTATTCTCAGCAATACAATGATACAAGACAATTCCAAAGGAATCACGATGAACAATGCTATTCACCCCCCAAGAAAGAACTGATGGAATCTAAAGGCAGATTGAAGCAAACTTTATTTTACTTTATTTTTCTTGTTTTTTTTTCTTTTTGGTCTGTGTTTTCTTTCACAATATGACTAATATGGAAATATGTTTTGTATGACTACACATGTATAACCTATATCAAATTGCTTGCCTTCTCATTGAGGGAGGTAAGGATGGACGGAGAATTTGGAACTCAAAATTTAAAAAATGAATGTTAAAAATTGTTTTACATGTAATTACAAAAAAATTAAAATATTTGAAAATTAAAAAACGAAAAAGATTGATGTTTGGTCAGCCAGGATCAGGGAAAGAAACACAAAGCAGATGAGGCAGCCAGAGGCCCAGGCTCCAGCTGAGGTCCTTTCCCTCACCCTTCACTGGGAAGTCCCAGATCTACAGCATGCCACCTAGAAGACCAAAAGGAGAAAGCCAGATTTCTTCTTTAAAGGTCATCCTAGTTATCTGTGTTATCAGCCACTTTGTGTCAGTGGCCAATAAAGTACCTGCTTTATAATCCCCAAAGCGCTGCCCTTCTTCAACACTGAGTCACACCTGTCCAGCTAGAAGCATACAGGGTGTTCATCATCCTTAAAATGCCCAAATGCGGGGGCAGCTAGGTGGCGCAATGAGTAGAGCACCGGCCCTGGAGTCAGGAGGACCTGAGTTCAAATCCGGCCTCAGACACTTGACACTTGTACTAGCTGTGTGACCTTGGGCAAGTCACTTAACCCCAATTGCCCTGCCAAAAAGCAAAAAAAAAAAAATGCCCAAATGCTGCTAAACTAGCCTAAAAAACTAGCCTAAACTAGCCTAAAGACACAAAGTCGTCCAGAGTGTGCAAGGAAGCTTTGCATATGTCCTGCTGCATAGCTAAAAATGAAAAAAAAAATAGATCTCATATCAAAGCCCATTGAAAATTACTGGTGAGTAACTCTTGTGTGTGTGTGTGTGTGTGTGTGTGTGTGTGTGTGTGTGTGTGTCTTCAGTGACTTTCAGTCATTTACTGAATAGAGTTCTTGGTAGCAGTGACTATGAGTATTCCTGTAACCTTTCCAGTTATTTCTAACAGTTCAAGTTGCTAGTAAATTGAGCGTTTATTAAGTGCTTACTATGTTCTAGGAACTGTGTTAAGCACTAAGGCCACAAAGAAAAGTAAAAACATGGTCCTCACTCTTAAGAAGTTCGTGTTTCTAGACAGGTAAACAAAAAGCAACTCTGTATGTATAAACTGTATACAATGTAAATGGGAGGTAACCTCAGAAGGAAGGGACTTAGAGGGGTGGGGGATGGTGGGGATGGGATATGGGATGAGGATGGAATTGGGAAAAGCCTCCTGAAGAAGGCAATATTTGAGTCTTGAAAGAAACCAAGGAAGCCACCAGGCAGAGAGGAGGAAGGAAAGAATTCCAAGTGTGGGGTCTGCCAGGGAAAATGAACAGTCAGGAGATGGGGTATTACATGCAAGAAAAAAGGAAGAAGGCTAATGTCCCTGGATCATAGAGTAGAGAGGAATAAAGTATAAGAAGACTGGAAAGGTAGGAAGGGCCCAGGTTATGAAGGGCTTTAAAAGCCAGACAGAAGATTTTATATTTGATTTTGGAAGTAATAGTCACTGGGGTTTATTGAATGACTTGTCAGACCTGCACTTTTAAAAGATCACTTTGTAAGACTCAAAAAGACATAAGAAGGCACTCCCAGCATACCCCTTTGTGGAGGTGGGAGGTCCACAGATATTACACATTGCATATGTTTTCGGACTTTCTCAATGCATAGATCAGTTGTGCTGACCTTGTTTTTTTTCTCTAAAAAAATACTGTTTATCATAAAGGGAGAAGATTAGAAGACCCAGGTGAGAACCTTGGGGATACCTGCAATTAGTGAGAATTATCTGAAGGAAAATCCTGCAAAAGATACTCAAAGGGAATGGTTAGACAGTTAGGAGAATCAGGATAGAGTAGCGTCCCAGAGAGAAGAGAGTTTCCAGAAGAGGTTAATAAATAGCGTCAAATGCTGCAGAGTCCAGCTGAAATCTATGTGTAAATGAGGAGAAGAGGATAATAGGAACTAAATAAACTGAGGAACTAGGAAGTTGGAATGTTTGAGGGAGTATCAACATATATGTTGAAATGTCATTGTATGGGGGCAAGAGAAAAAAAATCTGTGCCAGTTACTGAACACAGTGAGGAAGGAAATAGCATGTTCTGGAGGTCAAGAGACAACAGCTACCAGAATCATGAATGGTGAGAAATGTGGATTAAATAAACCTCAGTGAAGGAGAGAAAACACAGTGATCATGGTAGCAGGAGAGTCTGGAGATGGAAATAGGGAGCAAGGAGTATTCCAATTGAGTAAAAATAAAATCAGGCCAGGGATGCATTGTCATTAGAAGGGAGCTTAAGTCTTGATGAGAGGAAGGAAGGAGGGCTTTTAGATTACTGGAGAAGGGCCTGAGGAGAAAAAGGAAGTCAGAGTCTTGTGACCTCAGTCAGGGTTGACACTGGACTCCCTGGAAAGTCTCAGGAGCAAAGGCACCACAAAAACATAGAACCTTAGTCCAAACAATCCCTAAACAAGGATCTCCCAATAATAATAACTCAAGTTGATACAATGCTTTAAGGATTGCAAGGCACTATTTCATTGGTCCTCACAACAAACAACTTTGTCAGTTAAGAGATATTATTATCCTCATTTTACAAAGGGGGAAGCTAAGTAGCCCAAGATCATGAGATAGTGTCTGAGCATGATTTGGATCCAGATGTTCCTGAACCCAAATCCAGTGGTCTCTATTTTGCTAGCATGCTGCTCCAATATGCCTTATAAATGGTAGACTTCTCTTCTTCTTGAGGACTTCCAGTGAGGGGGGACTGACTCTTCCAAAGCAGCCATTCCATTTGGGATAGTTCAAAATATCCAGGTCAGTTATTCTTGCTATGAGAAATTTTGTATTTTGTTTGATCTTTTCAGCCTTTTGACAATGTTTTAATATTTCTTGAAAATATGCATTTTTGCCTATGTGTCCAGACTTTGGAATACCCTGTATTTAATCCATTTTAATTTTCAAAAAGTTTTTTCCTGGGGTAAAATTTTTTACCTCTTGTCCCAAACTGTTAATTCCCTAATTCTTTCTTCCATAGCTCTCATTTCTTTTTCCATTCTTTCCTCTACCACTCTCATTTCAATGATTAAAAAAAAATCTCTTTTTAAAAAAACTCTTGTTTCCCCTCTTCTAGGAATTCTAGTTGAATTTGTGCCCAAGCTGTGTTTTCTTCTTCTGGTTTGTGTCTTGAGTACCCTGTCACCATAATAGTTTTTTATGGTGGGATTATTATTTTTTTTTTTGCTTTTCTTCCAACTAATTCCCAAATTCAGACTTAATATTAGAGCCAGTCTCTGTGTACTTCTGGGAGAAAGCTGGTCCTGTTGCTGTTTTCTTGAGGTATTTCTTGAGGAATACTGAGTCTTATCTTATTCAAGATCTTAGGGAAGCTCAGGCTGGGTAAATGCAGGTTTTCAGTGCTCCCAAAGTGATATGACTCAGAGCAAAGTTTGATTGTTGCCCCTCTGGTCTGAGTTCCTGATCTGGATTTGGATCTGAACAATAGTAGAATACTGCTTGACTCAGTTTCTATCAGTCAGCTAGGAAGCTCTGCTGGTTTAGAGTGACAGAACTGCAGGTTCCTTTTGGTTTGGGGTTCCTGCCCTAGTTCTTCCTCTACAGGCTTCAGAATGGACTAGAAGTTGGAACTGAGACCATCCTCTACTCTGGAGTCAGAGTCACACTAATGCTCTTTGCTTCTGAGCTCATTCCTCTCAACCTGGAGCCTGCAGCCATTCCCTACCCCTGAACAAACAGGCAAAGGTCCCCTTCTCAAGTCCACAGTGGATGTGGCACTTGGAACTGGGGAGCTGGTGACACAGCTGTCAGGTGGCACCTGATCCATGACCCTATTGTCCTCTCCCTGGGCGCCAGGGTGCTCACTGTCTGCTACCTCTAGCCAGTCTCTGTCCCCAGTGTCCACAGGCCTCTCTCTTTATGCCAAACTGGAATGGAAAATGACACACTCTGACTTTTTCTTGGGTTACCCCATTAAGATTCGATCTAGTATATTTTCTAGATCCGTTTGAGGGGGAGGGAAGGGAAATTGTCACTGTACTGCTTTCTGCTACTCAACCATCTTGGTTCCCTCTCTGTATCTTGTCTTTTAATGTACCTACATCTTTTTGATTGGTGGGGGTCATCTCACCAACTATTAGTGTGACACCTAAAAGGTCACACTTGCTATCCTATATTAAGATATCTAGTTACTTGTTACCTAAACTTTTGTATTTGTATATCTGAAGCTATGGGTTTTACTGCTGCCTTCTTTCTTAAATTTTCTGGCCTTTGAATAACTGGGTATTTCTGCTGCTATTCTTCTGATACTCTCCAAGGTAGTATCCTGCTCCAACATCTCTTAGCAAATGCCTACAGTCAATTCTCTGGCTTTCATGTATATTTCTGTTCCTCTACCATCTTCAACCAGCCATTCACCAAGAGTTTCCTCTTCTCCTTTCTTTCTCATCTCATGTCACTCAGATGCCTTCCTTTACTATCTCACATGAAGAGGGGTTCTTTTCCTTGCCAAGTCAAACCCTTCTACATGTCTGTCTTCTCTGGAAGATAGCTTCTTCTACCACCCCCACTTTATCACTAATTTTCAGTCTCTTTTGGTATACTAGTTGTTTCATTGCTACCTACAAACTCTTACTCCCATCCCCTGTGATTCTCCCATCCTTAAAAAAAATCTTACTTGATCCATCCATCCATTACCACTAGCTATCATCCTATATTTCTTCCTTGCATTATGAAAAGAAATCCATTTCCAGTTGCCACCTGCACTTATTGCTTCTCTCTCTTCTTAGCTCTCTGCAGTCTGACTTCTGACCTATTCATTCAACTGAACTGTTCTCTCCAAAGTTACCAATCTTCATCCTTCTTCACCTCTCTGCAGCCTTTGACACTATCAATCATGCTTCTTCCTTGATAATCTATTTTTTCTAGATTTTTGTGACACTGCTCTCTCCCGGTTCTCCTCTTGCTGTCTGAACACTCCTCAGTTTCCTTTGTTGGCTCTTCATCCAGGTCAACTTGTTCAAAGCTAAACCCACTATCTTTTCCCCAAAATGCTCTCCTCTTCCAAACTTCCCCATTACTATCAAGGGCACTGCCATCCTCCAGTCAACCAGCCTCACAATCTAGGTATTACCTAAGACTCCTCTCTCTTTCTCTCTCTCTCTCCCTCCCTCCCTCCCTCCCTCTCCCTCCCTTACTCTCTCTCCCCCTCTCTTCCTTTTTCCGTTCCTCTATATCTAATCAGTTGTCAAGTCTTGCCATTTCCACCTTCACAACATCTCTAATATATACCCCCTTCTGTCCTATGACACTGCTACCACTCTGGTATAGGCCTTCATCACCTTACACATGGACTATTGCAGTGGTCTATTGGTTAGTCTTCCTGCCTCAAATTTCTCCTCACTCCAGTCCACTTAACTAACAAACTGATATTCCTAAAGTGCAATTCCAACCATGTCACACACTTACTCAATAAACTACAGTGGCTCCCTATTAGCTCCAAGATCAAATATAAAATCCTTTTTGGGCTTTTAAAGCCTTTCATAGCCTGGCCCCTTCTTGCCTTCCCAATCTTTCTGTATTTTACTCACCTCCACATACTCTACAATCCAGTGACTCTGGTCTCCTTGCTGTTTCTTCCACAAGATATCCCATCTCCTGACTTCATGCATTTTCATTGGCTTTTCCCTCTTTGTTGTAGCTTCCTGACTTCAAGTCTCAGCTAAAATCTCACCTTCTCTTAAGAAGCCTTTCCTTGTCCCCCTTAATGCTATGACTTCTCTCCTAAGTTACCTGCAATTTATCCTACGTGTATCTTGTATCTGCAGAGTTATTTTCATGTTGTCTCTCCTATTAGAATGTCAGCTCCTTGAGGGCAGGTACTGTTATTCCCTTTCTTCGTATCCCCAACTGCTTAGTACGTGACCTGGCACAGAGTAAGTGTTTAAAAAATGCTTGCTGAATATATGTACATATATGTAAAAGTATATGTGTATCTCTAGTCAAAACAAATCCCACAGCTTGTTTGTATAGGCTACCCCCACACACACACACACGCAACTTCATTCTCCAAAAACTTACAGGGTAAGTAGGATAAGAAGCAGGTTTAAGGTTTCGTTTTTCAAAATTACAGTTCTACCAATCAAGTGTTAGGAACTTTTAAATTCCTTTGGAAATCTTCTGCAGCCCCTCTGGGAATTTTTTACTGTTACCTCCTTAAAGTGAGACTGAGTGTTGGTCAAGATCCTTAAAAATGTCTGCACAGATGGGAGCATATTTTCTTTTCCTTCTTCTTTCTTTTCTTTTCTGAACATGACTAATGAAGGAATTTGTTTTGAATGACTATACCTATTTGTAATGGGCTTTGTTTTTCTTGCCTTCTCTTTGGTAGGGGAGAGGGAGAGAGAATTTGGAACTGAAAATAAAATAAAATTGAATTAAAATAAATAAAAATGTATGGATAATTTTTAAAAATTGCTTGCTTATTGATTTTACATAGCACACCATTCATTCTTCATCTCTCCATACCTCAAGGCTGATAGTGTTAGCTCTTCCCTTCCTCAGAGAACCAACTTTCTGTCATATGCCCCATGATGAAGACCACATTAGAGATCTTGTTAACTGTAACTACCGTTATCCCTTCCACATCACGGGGGCTAGAGGAATGGCTCCCCCTGTGATCTGGAAAATCCATGCAAAATTTTTTGGCCCTCCCTTTGTACCAAAGAAGAAGTCTGAATTTTTTCTTTTTCTTTTATGGAGTGTTTACAATACCTTATTGTAAAATTTGGGTTAGGTATTTGGTCATTAACTCTGTCTCATCTGCTGGGCTTCATGTGTCATCTACGGTTTCCACAAAACTACCAAAAAATTCTTATTTAATTTCTTATGCAAACCTGTAGTATATAGAAACCTCGATGGGAAAAGTCACGATGTAGAAGGGATAACTGTATATTCAGGTTTAAAACAGCTCTAAAACAGAGAGCCTCTACCCTGAAATTTACCCTTATGCTATACTTATACCCTTTCTTTCAGCTCTGGCTTCTCACAAAACCTTTCCCAAGAGTCAGGAACACAATGCCACTCACAACCCTAAAATGGCCTCCATCCCAAATATTAGGTTGGTTCAGAATGACTCCAAAGTACAATGTCCTTTTTTCTCTAGTATTTAGGCAATGTACTTCCTATTCATATTAGTAGCTCCCATGGGTCTACAGGTTTGTCAGAGCCCTCTCATTTTCATTTCACCCTCCTTTTTACCTTTGGAGCCACAGATCCTTCAAGGACACAGGTTCTTAACCTGGGGCCTGCAAACTTGTTTTTCTTAATCTTTGATAATTATATTTCAATATGTAATTTATTTTGTCTGTTATCAGTTCTGTATTTTTTATGCATTTAAAAATATTATTCTGAGAAGAGATCCATTGACTTTAACTGATTGGCAAAGGGACCAATGACCTAAAAAAGGATAACAAACCCAGTTCTAAGGCCAGCTGGATAGGCTTATTAAAATAATTTCCCCAGGCTTATTGCTATGAATCAATTAATACAACAAGCATTTATTAAGTTATCCTTATATGTTCCAGGGACTGTGTTAGCCACTGGAACACAATGATAACAAAATAGGAGTCTCTCCCCTCAAGAAACTTACATTCTTTTTTTTTTTTAAGAAACTTACATTCTATATAAGAGTGGTAGTGGTGGATCAGAGCAAGTCCATAGTTAAAGAAATACAGTATAAATACAAAATAATCTCATTGTGGTAGCGCTGAGAAATTCATGAAAGGCATCTTGTAGGTAGTGGCTCCTGAGCTGAGTACTGAAGGAAAACTAGGAATTATATGAAGCAGAGGTGAGGAAAGAGTAGCTTCTAGGCACACAGGTGGGAAATGGAATGTAAAGTAGGTATTAGGAGAATAGAGGTGGAATGGGGAAAAACTAAACCCTCCACTGACCTTGCCAGGAAGAGAAAAAGATCTGCATCCATACTACAATACATTATTTTGTGGTCTCATCAGAATGGGGGTTGATGGGTAGGGAGAGAGGACTGGGGAAACCCTGGAATTTTGGAGTCTATCCATGCTCCAGGCCATTTATTGCAAGGGAAGGGTGCTGCTACCCTGAATTGAATATTATCATGCTCACTGGGACTGGACAGAACTTGCTGCCACAATGGATGAGTTTATCTCTCCTGTATTCCCTCTCTCTTCCTTGCCCCATAGCTGCCTGGGCAACTGGCATTGTTTACACTTAAATCTTGTTTATTTGCTGCTTATTCTTTTATGATACGTTTTGTCTACAGATAAAGAGGATTTTCATTGCATTGTGAGCCCCAAAATGAGTGAACCCTGTTATGGTAGAAAAATAGAACAGAACCTCTGGACAAAGAGTTCCAGACTCAACCATGAGCCTACATACTGGAGCTCTCTCTCTGAAGATAAAGAGAAGAGATTCACTCTGAAGGTCGATTATCATTGCATAGTACTTTGAAAAATTCAGGTTATTTGATCTTAATAGGGGTTTTAGATTTTGGACCAATGAAATCTTACTACAGAAGATGTTTTTTTTCTTGTTAGGCCACATGTTCCCTTATGAAGTGAAATAACATGCAGAGAGGGTGCTCCTCCTGGACTTCTTTAAAATCTGCGTTCATATCCAAATCCAGCCTTTCTAGCTGTGCGACTGGGAAAGTTACTTGATGCCTCTCCACCTTAGCTTCCTCATCTGTAAACTGGGGACAACTTCTCAGGGTTGTTTTGAGGTTAAAATGAGATAACATTTGTAAAAGCCCAAAGTTTAAAGTACTATGTAAATGCTTGCTATTATTGTTGTTGTATAGTACTTTGAACATTTCATGTTATTTGAGCTTAGTGTTTTTGGAATTTGTACAAATGAGATTTCACTATAGAAGATATTTTGGGGGTTTTTAATTTTCTTTTCAGGCCACATGTTCCTGCCCCTTCAAAAGAGTTGAGAACTAAATTTATAGTTGTAGATGCCACTATGAAATTGGTTCAATTGCTGGATCAAGTAAACTGAAAAAGTAATGTTATATTAAGGAACTGATGTTTTATCCAAACATGTAAAAGCAGAAAAAGGTAAGCAAAAATGATGGGAATTTACTTTGGATGCATACTATGTACTATGTTCTTTTAAAAATAAGTTTTTGGTGCAGGATGAAAGGCTAAATTTTAACAAGAGAACAGTGTGTGAAGTTCATGAAAGAGTTTCAGTCTGCTGCTTTTTGAAGAGCCCCTTTCATGGATTTTGAGCTTAGAGCAAAGCCAAACATGATTACAAGAAACAGTCATTAAATATTCTGTAATTCACCTTTCACTCTTTTTACCTTCTACAAAAAGTATTTGGCCATTTATTAAAATATTTCTCCACATTTCTTCTCTCTGTCTACTTGCCTCTAGTTATAGGCTTGCCTCTAAGCAGAGATTTCTTTTAATATTTAATGTGAAACAGTGACTACCTTGGCCCCCACTGCCTGAGAGCCAGATATACAACATTTTATTCTTCCCCCAGGGTTCTCTAGTACCTTTAAAGGAGTTTGGAGGTGTCTAGTTTCTCTGCCACTGACTGGCTCAAGTGTCCACTGATTGTGTCCTCCCAATTCTAGGGATCCCCTGCCCCCCAGTTCTATTTAACTACTTACAAGTTAGATTAGCTTTCATAAAGGAACATTTACTTCAAAGGCATAGAGAGAATAAACATAAAAACATTTCTCCCCCAATACCTTAAGGGCATAATCTCCCCTTACACCACCTCAGTTTTAGAGAGAGGAGGGGGGATTAGGTTCACAGTTTAACTAAATTCCTCTATAGCATAATCCCACCATGTTCCAAATCCAACCTTCTTCCCCTCCCCTCCAATTCTGGTACCCTGGTTTTTGAGGGCTTCCTGCTGGGCAGGCAGAAACATCCATCCTGGAATCCTTTCTCCAAGGTCACTATGACTCAAGCTTCCAGGTCCAGATACTACACCATGTGCACTTAGAAATGAAAAGGACATATGATACAGACCAAACCCAGAAACCCATGTGTTTTTGGAGGCCTCAAGGCCTAAGGGTGATGGAGTGGGGTGAGGGGAGGAGAAGAAGTACCTCTTTCTCCCACCCAGCTCAGTTCATGGCACCCATGCTGTGAGTGAATAGGATGTTCACCTTCCTTTCAGGAGAGAGCAAAAATGTCCCAATCTGATAGTTGTAAAGATGAAGTGTGTTCCATTTATGAAATCAATGGAAAAGAGGCTGTTCCTACCCACATGCAGGGAAAAGCAGGATATCTTCTCCGGGAAATAGGCCTCTACCATCTCCCACATGGGTGCCTCCCTCTTAAAGTGATCTGAGCATGCATAAAAGTCCTATTATGTAATGTTAGTAAACTGAACTGGGGACTCTATTATATTGAAAGTGGGAAATAAGAAACTTATATAATGAGGGATTTTGCTTTATAACCCAAAAGTAATTTTACTAGGAAAACCTTTTAAGGACTAGATGTAGGCTTAAAGATGGGTTTTTTGGGGGAGGAGTGGGGTTGGCAGGGGGATATGGTAAAGATAGAAGTTTATAGAGAGATAGTGTGGATTAGCGTATAAAAATCTAGTCTCAGAAGTAGGAAGACCTGAGCTCTACTTCTGCCTCTAACATAAACTGGTTATGTGACCTTCTGCTAATCACTCAACATCCCAGCACCTTCGGTAACCCTCTAAGGCTCTAAATTGTTGAGCTAATGCAGACCTGCCTTGGTAGAAGAAGTTCCTTATATCAATGAAATCACAGGTTTAATCTCCCTTCTCCTAACATTCACCTTAATAATAATAACAAGTCTTTATAGTTTAAAGTTAAATCACATGGAAAGTAACCCTATGAAAAGGTGTCAAAGTCAAGCAAGCCTTTTGTTACTCAGTAATTTAAGCAGCTCCTGGGCTATACCCATCTCTTGCAAATGACTCAGAAAAGTTGACTCAGAGCCATGGGACTCTAAGAGCACCCACTCAAAACCGTAATTCACAAGGCTTCAGCATGTTGTTGTTGTTGATTGTGATGATGACCACAGAATATAAGGAAAGGAAGAAAATAAGTATTTATTAAGGGCCTACTATGTGCCAGGTACTGTGCTAAGTGCTTTACAAATATCTCATTTGCTCCTCGCAAATGGGAGGTAGGTGCTTTCATTATTCCTGTTTTACAGTTGAGGAAACTGAAGCAGATAGAGATTGAATGACTAGCCCAGGATCACACAGCTAGTAAGTGTCTAAGATTGGATTTGAATTTAGGTCTCCCTGACCCCAGGCCAAGAACTCTGCACTGTGCTAGCTGCCCTTGCTCTGAGAATTCGAAAGGGACCTCAGCGGATACCTTCTCCAAATGGTGACCAAATGAAACCTCCTCAGGTATATTTGATATACTATGATACACCTGACACCTGGTCATCTCTTTTCTTCTTGAAGACCTCCAATGATGGGGAACCCAGTACCTCCCATTGTGTTTTTTTGACACCTCTAATTGTTAGGAAGTTGTTGTTTCTGACATCAAGCCTAAATCTGCCTATTTGCAAATTCATCTTAGCTCAAAATTGAAAAA
Source organism: Trichosurus vulpecula (assembly GCF_011100635.1). Taxonomy (NCBI): domain Eukaryota; kingdom Metazoa; phylum Chordata; class Mammalia; order Diprotodontia; family Phalangeridae; genus Trichosurus; species Trichosurus vulpecula. The sequence goes on from NC_050574.1 coordinate 179,645,998, forward strand.
GATTGAGTTAGGTGCCCTGCCCAGGGTCACATAGCTAGTAAATGCCCAAGTCAGTATTTGAACTCCTGAGTCTCCCGACTCCAAGTCCAGCCTTCTATCCACTGTACCTCATAGCTGCCTCATATTGACCCTCTAAATGTTTGAAGACAGCTATCATATCCTCTCCTAAGTCTTTCTTCTTAGGACTACACATCCTCAGTTCCTCCAATTCATCTTCACAAACACTTGACTCCTGGTTGCACTCCTCAGTCTACCCTCTACTTTATCAATGTCCTTTGTAATCTGTGGTTCCCAGAACTAAATCCAATACTCTAGATGTGTTCTAAACAAGGCAGAGAATAGAGGGTCCATCATCTCCTTGTTCCTGGAAGCTAAACTTCTTTCAGATTGAGAGAATCTGGCTTTTTTTTTTTTGGCTGCCAGACCACATTGTTGACTTATATTAAGCTTGCAATCCACTAAAAGGTGAATCAAATTGTTTTCAGACAAATTGCTGTCTTGTCTCTCTCATTTTGCACCAGTGAAGCTGATTTTTTGAATCCAAAAGACTTCAAAGGGGTTGGACTAGATGTCCTCTGAGGTCCCTTCCCCTGGAGCTTCATTACTCCCTTAGAATCTTATGATAATTTCATATCTGATTCAGTCTAATGCAGCCAAGATCTTTTTTGAGTCATTCATTGTGGTAACCTTACTGGCTTTGTGTCAGCTGGAAACTCGTCAATGATAAAAATGTTACAACATACCTTACCAAGACTAGACCCTGAGGACACTCCCCTGAAGATCTCTTGCCAAGGTGACATTAAACCACCAGCAACTACAATCTAAATGCTTTAGTTCAGCCCCAAATCCTCTATGTTTGTCTAGTTTGCATCTCTCTTTTTCTAAGAAGAGTATAATGAAATATTTTAAGAAATGCTTTGCTAAAAAGCTAGGTAAACTATATCTATAGCATTCTCCTTACCTACCAGTTTAGTAATCCTCCCAAAGTGAGGAAAACTACTAACATTCAATTAGGATGGGTTGTACTGATTTTTTTTTTGTCTTAAAAAATACTATTTGTTACATAAGATGGTTCTCTGAGAGGGGAAGGGATACTGGGAAGAACTATGATGTAAAAAAAACACACTAAAAACTTATTTTTTAAAAAAAAAGAGGGATCAGGAAAAGCTTCTTATAGAAGTTAGGATTTTAGCAGGGACTTGAAGGAATCAGGGAAGCCAAGATAAGTTGGAGATAATCAATTGTTCATATTTTTTGAGTCTTCCTGATTCCAAGTCCAGTGCTCTATCCATTGTACCACCTAGCTACCCTGGAGTCTGGAAGACCTGAGTTCAAATATGACCTCAACACCTACTGTGTAATTCTGGGCAAGTCACTTAACCCTGTTTGCCTCAGTTTCCTCATCTGTAAAATGGCAAAACACTCTAGTATCTGCCAAGAACACCCCAAATGGGTCATGAAGACTCATACAACTGAAAAGAAAAAACTGAACTGGGTCCAAGATTGTGTGGTAGTTGGCTGGCTATTAAAGGAACCTTTCAGCTCCCTCCTACCAACCAGCCCTGACCTAATTTTTCCCTGGGGGGTGGTTTAGAGTATGATCTTTTTAGTCACCACCCTCTTCTCCCAGTCAGCCCTTTACACAGGAGATTAGTGAGCCACAAAGTGATAACAATTTTTAGCCTAAGGGCAACATAATAGTCCTTTGGTAGACATGGGTCACTTTCTCTACAATGGAATTTATATCAGATAAAACATTTATTGGTACAACCACAATTGCTCAGAGCCCAGTTAGGAGAATTCCTACAATCCAGACAGAGGTTTAGTTCTCTGCCCTAATCTAAATGTTTGGGTATCTACATCTAACCCCCTGGCTTCTCTGTATCTGCAGCAACACCAGGATGATCTTGAAGAAGAGAACAAAGCATATTTGATATTATATGTACTATACTGTGTTATATATTATATGTCATGATGTATTATATATTATACTACATTACAGTGTCTGTTACTAAACAGATATAGGGAAAGGAAGTTGGAGAAAGAGCATACACTTTTAAAAAAATTTTCCTTTAGTCCTTGAAGAGGTGAATACTAACTATCAAGCGCACCTGTAGGCAACTAGTGTATCATTTTGATCTTTCCCTTCATAGTTCCAGATCTATCCTTTTGGTTTCTTCTTTGGCCGGTTGTGCCTGTGCCACAGATGCTTTCCAGCTCAACTTTTTAAGTACACCTCAGGGCTGGGTGATGAGGTTTAGACTGTGGGAGCCCCCTTGAATCTTCCCACTAGATGAGGCGCTTGCCTGAGGCCATAAGCTTTTCATTATTGCTAGGCCCAAATGTCTAGGCTAGGTTACTCTTAAACTAGCCTAGCCCTCCATTGTCAGGCTAGTTTCCATCCTGGATCCTATCAAAGTGTCTATGCCCAAATCTGTTATCCTTAAACTAGTCTAGCTCTACATGGTCTGTTATCTCTAGGTAGCCTTCAGCTACTTCCCACCCTTCATCCCATTCCTGCAGTCTGACCTCTAGTTACCCCAGTCCCATCAAGCTCCTCCTTAGACTCCTCAAGACATTCCCTAAACCCCTCCTCCCATCACCCCAGGACCACACTAGATCCCTCCTACAATCTTTGTGTATGTAAGTTTCACCTTGCCTCCACTGAAGGGGCTCAGATTCCATCTACCTCAGATGGAATCTGGCCTGCTTGTGAAAACAAGTGTCACAAAGGGTGAGATTTCTTATGACTACCCATTATGGCGAATTTGTAATAAACTTTGTTTTCTTCTTTGGCTGTGAGAAGGCTTGAGTCAAATTCCTTCCAGCAGGACCTGGCATGTTGGTATTTTGGGGTCTCAAGCACCTCTCAAAACATGGTTCCCTGACCTCATCATGGAGACATTGTCTCTCTGCTTCTTCCTCTCAACCTGCCCTCTTGCAGGCTGTATGGGTCTCTTTTAAAACTCAAGTCCTCCTTCTAGTTTGAAGATAAAGATAGTTGTGATAAGAGAATTTCTGGCTCAACTTTATTATTGCCATTTACTTAACATGAGCAGGTCACTTAACTAGCTAAAGCCTGCAAAATAAAGCTGAGAGATCTATAGTCCCTGTGTTAACTAGTTAGTCTTTGCTCTGTTCACAAATTTCAGCCTGAGACATTAGCTCCTACTAGTTTCCCATTTTATCTGATATAACAGAATCAACAAGCTGTTCTAAGTTTATATCTCATTTAGGATTAGAAAGTCTGCTTTACTCTGCACATCCAGAGAAAAAATTATGGAGTCTGAATGCAGATTGAGACAAACTATTTGCTCTCTCTTTTTTCCTTCCTTTTTGGCTTTGTTTCTTCTTTCTCATGATTCATTCCATTGGTTGTAATTCTTCTTTACAACTTGACTGTTATGTAAATAAGTTTAATGTGAAGGTATATCCTATATTGGATTACATGCCCTCTTGGGGGAGGAGGAGAGGGAAGGAGAGAAAATTTGGACCTCAAAAACTTGTGGAAATGAGTGTTGTAAACTAAAAATAAAAAACAAATTATAAAAAAAGTCTGCTTTTACTTCAAACAACCCCTCAGATTAACAACCTGTATCCACCTCAAAATTCTTTGTCATAGCTTGGAAATGAAATCTAAACAAATACAAAATAAGGGAGGAGGGCAAGGTTATTGTCTTCCTCTTGGCCCACATTCTCATATCTTTTATGTCTATGAGTTATCCTACATTTTCTTTTTTAAAGTGCTATATTGCTCCACATATTTATTGTATAGCAGGACAGAAAAGCTATGGGCAGAAGAGGCCTGTTCTGCATTCCCCTCCAACACATTCACCATCCATCTATGGCTCTGGTCCCAAGGCCCAGAGTTGCAGCCTGCCCAACTTTCAAGAAACTGCCCAACTGTACACCTATGGGAACCAAGGCCCAGGCTGAGAAGCAGCCCAAGGTCTTAGACAACTCAAAGACATAGGCAGTGACAGCTTATAGAAATGAGCATTGGATAGGTTGGAGCTTGTGAGTTATTGTGAAGTGATGTAGTTTTCTGCATTTTTGCTGCTTCTCACAAATTGTACATAATTCAAAATTTGCATTATGCTCAAAATATTCCCTAACATAGCAAGCATTGCACTGACTGTACTTGAGGGGGAAAAAAGCTGTCATGTTTCCACTGTCTTTTGTTGTTGTTCAGTCATGACTGACTCTTCCTGACCTCATTTGGGGTTTTCATAGTGAGTGGTTTGCCATTTCCTTCTCCAGCTCATTTTACAGATGAGGAAACTGAGGCAAACAGGGTTAAGTGATTTGCCCAGGGTCACATAATTAGCAAGTATTCAAGGCCAGATTTGAACTCAGGAAGATGAGTCTTACTAATTCCAGGCCTGGCATTCTGTCCATTTTGTAATCCACTGCCCAGGTGACCTCAAAAATCCCTTCCAGCTTGAATTTATGATCCTATGAATTCTATGTGTCTGCCCTTCTACACGTGTCCTAGTCACATAGGTTTCCTATGTGTGGTGCTCCTCATTTATAATTCGTGTGTGTGTGTGTGTGTGTGTGTGTGTGTGTGTGTAATTGTGGTTATGTTTGCCTCAGGTTTATGACTGGAGTTCTTCTATTGCTACTTTTCTTCTTGTTATTTCATGAGATACCTTTACTTTCAATGAATGAGGTACTAGAAGTAAACACTATTGGTGGGGACTAGTAAGATCTGGTTTTGAGAGGATGTGGGTCAAGACTACCTTGAACCTGTGGTAGTTTTTCTGGAAGCTCCACAGACAAAAGGGAGGGATAGAGCTTCAGGTGCTAAGCAAACATATCATTAAAGTCAATGTATATATAGTTGTAATTCTGTTGATTTTGCTTTGAATCACTTTATATAGGTATCTTAATCTTTTTTTGGATGCTTCATAGTTAATATTACATAGTATCTTAATATTAGAATACATTAATATACGATTGTTTTATTAAGTTGCTTTACAATTATTGGGCAAATGGTTTGTTTTCAATTTTCATCACAGAGTGGCTATGTGTATTGTAGTACAAGTAGGTCCTTTATTCCTTTCTATGATACTCATAGGCTAAAGCCTTAGCCAGAAAAGTCTGAAGGTACAAAGTACATTCAATGATGTTGCTCTTATTGCAGTTATAGTGATTTCTAGAAGTGTTTGCACCAGTCAGTAGTACCACCCCCAATGTAGGAGAGTTCCTATTTGCCCCCAGTCTCATCAATACTGGATCTAATATTTTTTCCTATACTTTTGTCTGTCTAACAGGGTGGTATCTTAAGGTTGTCTTGATTTGCATTTCTCTGTTTATTAGGAAATTTGAGCATCTTTTAAAATGGTCATTGATAGTTAAAATTACAGGGTTGGACTAGGTGGACACTAAGGCCCTTTCCAGCTCTAAATCTATGATATTGCAATCATTCCTAAATTGTCTATTCCTGTCCTTTGACTATAGCTAAAATGGGGAAAGTGTTTTTTTTAATTAATATGCATTGGTTCCTTACATATTTGGGATTATGAGTGTTATCTGATATTTTTAAAGACAGTACTTTTCATTGTCCAAAGTCTCTTTACATTTATGTAATCAAATACATAGATTTTTTTTTCTCCAGTGTATTTTCTATGTGTTACACATCTTTCAAAAGAAGTACTGTTGAGACACAAATCTCCATCCTGAACTTGTGAAGTTGATTTATTGAGCCCAGATATAGTCCTTTACCTTTATCTCTATTAGTTGATGCCTTCTGATGTCATTCTACTATCATTTTGAATCCTGCTTTTGTCATCCAATTTTAGCTATCCATGTATTCAAGCTCTAGTTTTGCCAATGCCAATGAGCCATTTAATTTCAGAGAGCTTCAGTTTCCACATCTGTAAAATGGGGACAATTACATTAGTACTATCTACTTACCTACTAAAGTTGTTGTGAGGAGAGAGGTTTGTAAACTGTAAAACTCTAAATATGCATGAATTATTATTATGAATGTGAGGTAGTGAATTCCCCCTCACTGGATGTGTTCAAAGGCTGAAAAAAAAACACTTTTCAAATATTTTATAGATAGGATTTACGATTTGGAAAAAAAGTAGACTAGATGAACGCTGACCTCCCTTCAACTTCACACACACACCAGAGAGAGAGAGGGAGAGAAACATACTGTGTTTTGGTGCTGGATTCTAAATAAGAAGACCTTGTTTCAATGCCCACTGCAGAGATTTACTAGCTGAATGATCATAGGCAAGTCTCTTAAAATCTTAGAAATTTCATTTTCTCATTTCTAAAATGGGTACAATACAACTAGAATTCCACACCTCACAGGATTATTGTGAGGAAAGCACTTTGCACACCTTTAAAATTATATAAATGAGTTATGATTATTATTTTCTTAGGTGGCAGGAAGTGACTCGTTATTGTTGTGGGAGTAATGTTAGTTGTCTTAATGCAAACGTATCAACAACTAATTAGAGCACAGGTCAAAATCAACATTAATTTATAATGTAGGAAGTGAAGCAATTTGTTTGGAGAAGTAGGGCAAGTAGGACCAGCTCCACCCAGCCCCTTTCAGTCTTATTCTTCATACACTGAGGCTCAACTAAGGTTACGGTGGGTTTTAAAAAGAATCTTCTCAACACAGTTCTCACCAAACAGACCCTTTACAGTTTGCTATAAGGAGTTCCCATGATGATTTTCAGCAACCTAGGCTGGCAACCAGGGGTATGAAGGAAGTTAAAAGAAAATTTTAATTATAACCCAAATAAAATGATAGCAGTAGAGAAACTCAGTTCAAAAGCAACTCTTAAATGCTTATGGACATCTCCAATTAACTGGCTGGCTAATAACCAGAAGTTTTTAAAAAGCTGCTACGGTCCTAGTGCTAGTAGATAAAGCTGAGATCCAGGTAGCTGCAGTTCAACGTAGAAGCCAGCAGATGACAGCATAGAGCAGGTTGGTGGAGATGTGAGGAGGGAGTATCAGAGACCATGATGCAAAAAAGAACAGAGCTGCAGAAGACCCCAGTTCAGTGGAGAAAGAAGTCCACAGCCTAATGGCATCACTAAAGGGAATCAGCAACTCTCTAGAGAAACAAGCAACAACACAAAAATGTTGTTATTTACCAGAGTTTTCTTTATGAAAAGTTAGTGTTTTATTATGTGCATATGCATGGAAAACTCTCAAATTTATTTTCCTTTCTTATTAAACAGGGAGCATGGTAAGGTATTCATTCCAAGAGGGGAAGGGAAGCAAAAAAGGTTGGGAAATCCTGCCCCATCTGTAAGGGAGGATCCTTCTTGCTACTTATGATACTATTTAAATTTATTTTTTTAATTCTTATTTTTTGACCTTTTGCTTTTTACATTATATTCATTTCTAAATACATCCTGTCTGCCTCCACTATTCAGCAAAATAAGTCCAGCAAAATTAACCAATACATCAACCAAATCTGACAGTATGTACAATATTTGACACCTGAAATCCTCCATCTTAGAAGAAAAGGAAGTGCACTTTCTCAGTTCTTGTCCAGGACCAATGCTGGTCATTATAATTACAAAGCATTGTTTCAGATTTTTTTACCTTTCCTTTTACATTTTTGTAGTTATTGTTTATATTGTTTTCCTGATTGTCTACTTCATTTTGCATCAGTTAATGTTTTCCCATGCTGCTCTGAATTCTTTAAATTCATAATTTCTTACAGCTTTGTAATATGCTATTTCTATTTATGGACTATAATTTGTTTAGCCATTCTCTAATTTATAGGTATACTAGTGTCTAGTAGAAATCACAAAAAGTGCTGTTTGAACATTTTAATGTATATGGGACTTTTCTTTCTATCTTTGCCCTAGTTGAGGGTATATGCCTCACAGTGGGATCTGAATCAAAAGGTATGAACATTTCAGTTACTTTTTTAAAAAAAATTGCTTTCCAGAATAAAACCAATTGCAGTTCCAACAATTCTGATAAATATTCATTAATGATATTAGTCTATAGTTACCCTTCTTTGTTTTATCCTTCTCTAAGTCAGGCATTAAAACTTTGTGTCATAAAAAGTTTTATAGAGTGCTTCCTTTCTCAATTTTTGAAAATAATTTGTGTAGCATAGAGATAAATATTCCTGGACTGTAGTTCAACCTCTTTTCCCAGTCTTTCTTTGATAGTTACTTTATGACTTGCTCAATTTCATTATCTGTGATTGGGCCCAAGGTCACACAGCTAGTAAGTGTCAAGTGTCTGAGGGTGCATTTGAACTCAAGTCCTCCTGGGGCAATGCTCTATCCACTGTGCCATGTAGGTGCCCCAAATTATTTCTTTACTGTTGATATTTGGATTTGGTTGGAAAGCATTTCCTAACTCTCCTATCTCCCCTCTCCCACTGCTTTCCTGTCCACAAAATATATTGGTTCCTTTATAAGGGGATCATGGGACTTAGTCCATGGAATATTAATTTAACTATTCTTCTTTACTTTCTCCTGATTCTTTAAATGCCCCTAAAATCATTAGTCCCTAAAATTCTTTTTGTTCCTTGATGATTCCTCTTTGTTCTTTTACTTCTGGGTTTGTTTTTTAAACAACCTATAAAGATGAGAGAATCAATTTCATTATTTAATATTTTCTTGGCAATTGTACTTATTTAGATTTCTTGTTTTTCTTTTATTCAGCATGCTTGTAAGTCAAATATTCAGTTCCTGGTTTTGTTTTGTTTTTTTTTTGGTGGGGGGATTTTTGGGGGTGGGAGTAGGGAGATAATGTCTCAAATACCTATCTTTTATTACCTTTCTTCATTTATGCTTAGGCCAAGCTTTTTAAGATACATTATTTTGGGTTGGAGCTTAAGTTCCTTTACTTTTTGGAATATACCACTCCATTGTGTTCTTTGATTTCTCACGACTATGGAGTGATTCTGGTTTACATATATTTTGTACAAAGCCTTAATAACCAGCATTCTCTTGGTTCCTTGTAAAATTTATTTATGTTAGAAATTTCAAAGTTTAATTTGAAGAGTGGGCTGCTGCTTTTTTGGGCAGGTAATCTGTGTATTTACTGAAACTGTGTTTCATCATCTTTATTCAAAAGTTACACAATTTTCTTTAAACATTTTAAAATTTATTTTTGTGCATACTTATTATTTCTTCTTCCCACTATCCCCCCCCAAATGAACAATCAAAAAAATAAAATTCTTCATAACAAATATTCATAGCCCAGCAAAACAAATTCCCACATTGGCCACATGCAAATGTGTGTGTCCCAGTCTGCATTTTTAGTCCATAAGCCCTCTGGCAGGGAGGGATGGCATATTTCATTTTTGGTCCTCTGGATTCATGGTTTATCATTACATTGATCAGAGTCCTAAAGCCTTTCGAAGTTATTTTTATTTATAACCTTGTTGTCATTGTATAAATTGCTCTAGTCCCAATCACTTTATTCTGCTTTGGTTCATAAAGTTCTAACCAGTTTCCTCTGAAATCATCCATTTCATAATTTATTTTGGTACAATAATAATCTCATTACTTACATGTACAATTATGTGTTTAGCAATTCCCCAAAAGAAACCCTTAGCTTTTAGGTTTTGGGGTTTTTTGTTTTTTTGGTTTGGTTTTTTTTGCACATATAGGTCTTTCTTTGATCTAACTCTGAAGTACAGGTCTAGTAGTGGTAATGCTGAGTCAAAGGGTATGACCAATTTAGCAACTTTTGGGCACTGTTCTGAATCATTTTCCAAACTGGCTGGATTAGTTAACTCACAGCCCTATCAACAGTGCATTAGTGTGCATGTTTTCCCATAGCCCCTCCAACATTTGCCATTTTCCTGAGTCTTCTTTGACAATTTAATGAGTGTGAAGTAGAACTTCAGAGTTGTTTTAATTTACATTTCTCTATTATTGATTTGGAATATTTTTTTAATATGGTTTTGGATAGCTTAAATTTCTTCCTTTGAAAATTTCTTATTCACATCCTTTAAGCTATGATCTCTTGGAGAATGGTTCTTAATCTTTTAAATTATAACCAGTTCCTTTTATATCTTGGAAATGAGTCCTTTATCAGAGAAATTTGCAGCAACAATTTTTTTTCCTCATGTCTCCCAATTTTAACTACATTATATGTTTGTACAAAAACTTTTAAAGTTATATAATCAAAATTGTTTATTTTATCTTCCATGATCCTCTTAATGCTTGTTTGGTCATGGATTTTTCCACTATCCATAGATCTGAAAGGTGATCTTAATCCTCCAATTTTTTTCTAATGATGTCATCTTTTATATACATACCTATTTGGAGCTTATCTTTATATATACTATGAAAAGTTGGTGTCTTTGTAATTGCTGTCAAACTGCTTTCTAGTTTTCACACCCATTTTGTCAATTATTGTGTTCTTACCCCTGTAAATGAAGTTCTGGATTTTATCAAACATTATACTACTGTGTTTCTTTGCTTCTCTATGCTATGAACCTAACCTGTTCCATTGATTGGCCTCTCTATTTTTTAACCAGTATCAAATCATTGTAATAATTACCACTTTGTAGTATAGCTTGAGATTTGGTACTGACAGAGCCCCTTCCTTCCCACTTTTTTCACTATTACCCTTGAGATTTTTAATCTTTGGTTCTTCCACATAAATTTCATTATTATAAAGTTTCCTACCTTTATAAAATAATCCCTTAGCAGTTTGATTGGTATGACACTGAATTAAGGTAGTACTGTCGATTTATTACATTGTTTCAGATAATTTTCTTAAATTATTTGCTATAGTATGACATTAAAGATTTTTTATTTGTTATGTTCTTCTGGGAGACCTGCGAACTTTAAATTATCTCTGTGCATCCAGATTTCCAAGAACGATTGCTCATATAGAGTTCATGTGCCCTTTTAATGTTTTTATGGTCTTGATTCACTTCTGCTTCTATATTTTGCATTTAAAATTTTTCATTTTTTCTTTCCAGAGCCTCTACTACTTTGGTGAAAATCTCCATCACAACTTCTCTTTTTTTCTTTTTAAAAAATTGTACTTCTGTTTTTAACATCACTTTTCTCTTCAAGTATTTTTCTTCCCTTTTCCCTACGTAGATGCTTGTAACAAAGAGGGGATAAAAGTAGTTCTGCAAAATTAAGTAACAAATCAATTGAGTCTAATAGTGCAGTGTTCTACATCTTCCATCATTACCTTCAAAGTTCTGAGCACTGATTTCTAACCTAATTTCATTCCCAATATTTTCTTCTAAGTTTTCATTTTGAATCATCCTGGAGTTTCTTATTCCATGATCTCTTTTCAATGAGGAAATTTGGTTCATTTTCCATCGTAGCATGTAACATTTGCTCGTAGTGTTTTGGCATCCATTTTAATTTTTTGCTCATTTTGCCTTCTGTATGAATCTCTGGGTTGGCTTGTCTGTGAGCTGTGTTTTCCTTTAGACTTTCTCCCTTAGTCATGTGGTCTTTAATTAAGTCTTTCTCTTTTATTCACAGCCACTCATCTGTAGTTTCACTCCGTGGATTTTTCGACTTCTCCTGCCAGTCCGGCACAGCTATCTGAGGTTGGGAATCTTCAAGCCCCTCTGTAGTTGGAAGCAAATCCAGATGTTTATGTAGAGCTAACTGTGGGAGTAGAGTCCTTGCCTTAACAGAGGTTCTAGTTCCGTTTCCCTCATGCAGAAGAACTTTCCTTTTAGCTTGCTGCTCTGTCCTATGTTCTTTGTTGCCTGGATCTGCCATCACCTCTATCCTTTTTTTTTAAATTTGTATTTTATTTTCAATGAACAGGCATTTATGTTCTCTCCTTCCCACCTCCCAGTTCTGCTGAAGGGAAAAAAAAACTTTATAAAAAATATGCATAACGAAGCAAAACAAATTCCCACAATGGCCACATCCAAAAATATACCCTATTTGAAAGGCTCCTTGGTGATACTTTGGCTAGAGTGCTGGGCCTGAAGTCAAGAAAATCTGAATTCAAATCCTACCTCAGAAACTTACTACATTAACCTGTCTTCCTCAGTTCCCTCAATGGTAAAAGGGAACAATAAAAGCACCTACCTCACAAGATTGTTGTGAGAATCAAATGAGACATTTGTAAGGCACTCAGCACTGTGCCTGGCACAGAGCAGGCATCTAATTAATACTTGTTCTCATCTTTCCCCTCATCGGGAATATTTTCACCTCTCTGTTAGGAAGTGGTACTTCCTAACATTTCATTGGTACTCTGTAATCCTGGTTGGTCACTTTGTTGATTAGCTAAGGTTTTAAAAGTTGTTTGTTTTCAGTGTTGTTATTCCTATATAAGTTGTTCTCATTCAGTATCACAATGATCTTCCTAAAGCACAGGGCTGACCATATCTCCTCCCTTTCACCTCCAATAAATTCCAGTGGTTTCCTATCAATTCCAGGATCAAATATAAATCCCCTATTTAGTTTTTACAGCCTTTTATAACCCCATACCTTCCTACTTTTCCAGTCTTCTTACACCTTACTCCTCCACATACTCTCTGATCCAGTAACACTGGCATCCTTGCTGTTGTTCAAACAAGACACTCCTCCTAATTCTGGGCATTTCCATGGCTTTCCCCCCAAGCTTGGAGCCCTCTCCCTACTCAGCTCTGCCTCCTACCTTCCCTGGCTTCCTTTGTGCCTCAGCTAAAATCCCTTCTGCCAGAAGCCTTTCCTGGTTCTCTTGAGTGCTAGCATCTTCCCTGAGATTACCTCCAATTTATCTTGTATCTATTTGGTTGTACATAGTTATTTTTACGTTGTCTTTTCTATTAAATTGTCAGCTTCTTCAATGTCAACTGGTTTTGCTTTTCTTGGTATCCTTAGCTCTTCACTGTGCCTGGCAGACAGCAATGAATACTTGACTGATTGGCTTGACTTCTGTTCACTTCATTCTACATGTGTTCATACAAATCTTCCCAGGTTTCTCTGAAACCATCCTTTTGGTTATTTCTTATGGTACAATGATATTCTATTACATTTGTATGCCATATTTTGTTCGGCCATTACCCAATCAATGGGTACCCCCTTAGTTTCCAGCTCTCTGCCACTAAAAAAAAAAGCGGGCATAAATATCTTTACATTTTCCTTTTTCCTAAGGTCTTTTTCTTTTTTCTTTGGTCTCTTTGGGTTATAGGCACAGCAGTGGTATCCCTAGATCAAAGATACAGTTTCCTGAATTTGGGGCATTAATAGTTCTAAACTGCTTTTCAAAATGGCCATACTAATTCACAGCTCTAACAGCACATTAATGTGTTTATTTTCCAGCAGCCCCTCTAACATCTGTCATTTTCTTTGTCATCTTTGCCCCTCTTCCTTCCTCCAGTTCTTCCTTTTCTTTGTGTGGTATGTGGAGCTAGGCAGAATCAGTGTCTGCTTCTTCTTGAGGGATAAACGGAGGTTCAACTGAGTCACTACAGTGGGGAGTTACTGGCAGAGACCCTAAGCCTATGAGACTGCCCAAAGTGATTTGGGGTATGGTTTCATTGAGAACTCTAAGCACTTGAGCTCTTTGATCTTATTTCATGAGGTTTTTACCTTGTGTGTTGTTTCTGTCATATTTATCTTGTGGATTTGGTGTTAGGTATTCTAAATCTAATGTATATTTTCTTTTTTCGTAACGTTTGGGGCCTAAAAAAATGTTTGGAAAACATTCCTTTCATCTTCGCCTGTCACACGATTCTGTTATTTTGTTTTGAAGTAATATTACTTCCAAGCTGCCTTGTAAAGGAAACATTGGTGGGGTTCATGACCTTTGAGTGGATACTGACCCACAAAGTGCTTTCGACCTGGAGTAGATGTCAAGGGATCCATGTATGAAGGAGGGCCCTACCTGATAAGGAAAGGAAAAAAATAATACGATACTGCTCACAATTATAACAGCTTCAATGAGTCATCCATGTCCCCAAAACGAGAAATGCAAAGGGCAGGGATATTAACATTAACACTTTTTTTCCTAAGGAAGTTTCAACAACATAAAACAGTTGTCAGAATGGACAGGCTGAGAGGGCTCAGAAACCACCTTAACCAGTTACACTTTGCTGAGCAGAGAACATGGCAACCAAAGATATTACTGAATACTAATGCATTTTTTAAAGCAGTATGGAGGACCAAAAACCATTCCTCAATACATAAACATTTCTCAAAAGAACTGGAAACTGTTAATAGCCAAATTACTAATAATTAGAAAAACATAAATCAAAGTAGCTCTGAAGTTTTCCCTCGCATCTAGAAAATTGGCAAAGATGACAAATGATAGAAATAGTCACTGGAGCCATGTAAAGACAAGCACACTAAGCGAACTGGTCCAACCAGATTAATTTGGAATTATGCTAAAAAGATGACAAAAATGTCCATGTTTTTACACAATGACCTCAGTCTGTATCACATACTCAAAGGAATATAGAAAAGTCCTATAATAATAGCTAGCATTTGTATAGTGCCTACTATGTGCCAAATACTGCTAAGTGTACTTAAATGTACTCACAATAACAGAGTAAGGTAGTTGCTATTATTATCCCCATTTTACAGTTGAGGAAATGAGGCAAGCAGAGGTTTAAGTGACTTGTCCAAAGTCACATAGCTAGTGAGTTCATGAGACAGGAATTGAATTCAGGTCTTCTTTCTTTCTTTGTGTCACTTAGTCACCAAAAAAATACTAAAATATCCATAGCAGTACTTTTCATGGTTACAAAAAACCATAAAGTGAGTGACCACTAGCTGAATGTCTAAACTGAACATGAATTATTATGATAAACTAATGAAGAAGCAAATTAAGATTTAGTCAAAACAAAGGAAAGTAAGCAGAACCAGGAAAACAAATAACAATGTGAAAGATATAGAAGCATATTAATGTAAAATTTTAAATATGAAATGACATTTTTTTCATTAAGAGAATTGACTAAACTACAAATTTAACAGAGAGTACCTCATCTGCCCAGATTATCCCTTCTAAGGGCAATCTCCTTTCTCTGGCCCTTAAAGGGATTAAACTCCATGGGGAGAAACTATTTCCATTCAGTGGAAAGCATTCAAACTTCAATTTAGCTGAGATTTTCCATATAGATCTGTAGGAAGAACCCACTGACTCCTCTGGGAGAGTCTTCTGAGAGGAAAGAGTTATAGCTGTTCAACTATTCAAATGTTAACCCAGGACTGTATTGTTACAAATCTTGATTTTGTTTCCTGGATTCCCCTAAATCAAAGTTCTCAGTGTGGTCTGAGGGAGAGTCCCCAGAGATACTTTCAGGGGATACATAAGGTCAAAACCACTTTTCATAGTAAAGCTAAGATATTATTTGCCTTTCTATTACTTCTATTATTTCCCTTTTCTAACTATGTGTATGAAGCATGATTCTTTATATGCTTCAACTTAAAAAAAATCACAATTGATGGAATGCAGAAGCAGATATAATCTAGCTGTCTTCTATTAAACCAGAAATTAAAAGAGATTTGCAAAAATATATAAAACATCCCAACTGATAAATGGTTAAAGAATATGAACAGGTAGTTTTCAGAGGAAGAAATTAAAGCTATCTATAATCACACGAAAAAATGCTCTAAAATCACTATCGATTAGAGAAATGCAAATTAAAACAACTCTAAGGTACCACCTCATACCTATCTGGTTGGTTAGAGTAACAGAAAAGGAAAATGATAAATGCTGGAGAGGATGTAGAAAAATTGGAACAGTAATACATTGTTGGTAGAGTTGTGAACTGATCCAACTATTCTGGACAGCAATTTGGAACTATACCCCAAAAGCAACAAAACAGTCCATACCCTTTGATCCACCATTAGGTCTCTATCCCAAAGACATCATAAGAAAGGGAAAAGGACCCCACATGTACAAAAATATTTATAGCACCTTTTTTTGTGGTGGCAAAGATTGGAAATTCCCTATCAATTGAGAAATGGCTGAATAAGCTGTCGTATATGAAGGTAATGGAATACTACTGTATCATAAGAAATGATGAGGAGGATTTCAGAAAAACCTGGAAAGACTTACATGAACTGATGCTGAGTGAAGTGAGCAGAACCAGGAGAACATTGCACACAGCCACAACATTGTGTGATGATTAACTATAATAGACTTAGTTCTTCGCAGCAATACAATTATCCAAGACAATTCCAAAGGATTCATGATGAAAAATGTTAACCACATCCAGAGAAAGAACTATGAAGTCTGAAGGCAGACCCAAGCATACAATCTTCACTTTTTTTTTGTTTTTCTTTGTCCTGGTTTTTTCCTTTTGTTATGATTCTTCTTTCACAACATAATTAATGTGGAAATATGTTTAACATGATTGTACATATATAACCTATATCAGATTGCTTGCTGTCTTGGGGAGGGGGTAGAGGAGAGAAGGGAGAAAATTTTGGATCTCAAAATTTTACAAAAATGAATGCTGAAAACTATCTTTACATGTAAATAGGAAAACATTAAATTACTATTAAGGAAAAAAACATGTAAAACAATGCCACTTCTCACTTTTTTAAGGAAAAGTTATTTCTCATAAAATGTTATTTATGTTGACATAATTTTTTAATGAATACAAATTTATTAGTTTTAATTTCTAATATGATAAATGATAGCTATAACCCACATAAAAAAAGTTCTTTGTGGTCCTCAATAATTTTAGGAGTATAAAAAGGTCTAGAGACCAAATGGTTTGAGAACCAGTTACCTAAACTGGTCTTGTACAGACTTATTTGAGGGCATAGGAAGACTATCATTTTGGACATCTCTCTACATCAGAAATGTCTTGGAATTAGATTAACTGTAAATAAAATTATAAAATTACTGGTGACTCAATACAGAATACACTATTGATTTTTTTTAACAGAAAGATTTTCTAAAAGAAAATATGAATGTTGTATAATTACAATGAATGAGTTTAGTCCTAAAAAAAATTGAGAAAAGAATTCTATTTGTGGAGGTACATAATACTACATATACTTCAGACTTGATTGAAGTGTTGGTTTGTTTTGTTGAACTGTTTTTCTTTTAAAAATCTTTATTAGAAAAGCATTACTTGCTGGATAGAAGGGGGGATATATTTGGAAATGAAGGTGATTTTAAAACAATATCTCAATGAATCTTTTTTTAATAAAATGGAAAAGAAGCATTAAAAATGGCCAAAAAAGAAAGCATTGGAGATAGGCTCAAGTTTGCAAAAAGTTTGGCAACAGACCCAAATAAGTAATATTATCCCCAGAACAGTGATAGATGAAACTGGCAGGAAGATAACAGAAAACAGAACATATGTCAGTATTTTTAAAATGATCTATTTTTATCAATGACAGTAGAACCACTATACATTTGGAAAATACCTGAGTTCTCAATACTATATGAGGAGGCAGTACTGGAATGTAAGAAGATCAAGTCAAGAAGACTGGTTGGATCAAAGAGGCCTAGATCCAATCTTTGATGAAAGCGATACAATCTTGAAAGCATTGAGAGATAATTCTACAAGTCATTTCAGGAGACAGCAAAGATATTAAAAGAGAGGAAGAAATCACTGACAGTAAAACTATCTCCCATAAAGTAAACAAGAGGACAGTACCAACCTATATAGCTGCTTTCTCATGTTTAGAAAATCTCACATTTTTAGTCACATGATTAACTGAAAGGTACAAAGAATATAAGCTCTCACTGTATTTATTGTTTGCTGATTAAAAAAAAAAAAAGGCAAAACACAACCTTTAAAGGCCCCCTCCAACAAGGAGTTTCTCATGTATGTGTTACGACCATACAAGATCTGGTTTGTTAAATGCAAACACAGGTAACTGTTCAACAACCCTCTGATTATTGTCAAGTGAAGCAGAAAACAGTATGCTTGCTAAAGGTGTTTGCCACTGTCATGGAGGATGTTCTATGCAGGGTCCATGTGGAAGTTGTTGGTATGCCTTAGGATTACGTACTCCAGTTGCTCCTCTTTTAGGATATCATGCTGATAATATTAAGTCCCAATTTATTACAGAGGCTTCCCAATGAGATTCATGATTACTCAAACAAGAGTACAGGAAAACACAAAGGCATAAAAAAGTCCTATTGTCCAGATTATGATATGCGGTTCACTGGCCAGTCTGTAGGTGGTCACTGAGTTGGGCTCAGAATTGAATAGTTCCAAGAGAGCAAGCTGCATTGCACTTGAAAAATTCCAGTCCTTATAATGATACCAAGCTGCTCCTTGACATAAAATCCCAGCTTTCAAAAACTAATGTTTTCATGGTGATGCTGTTCTGGCATGGCTGTGAATGCTGGAATACCACAGCCTCTGGCAAATCAAAATGGCAGGTTAACTAAAAGGCAATGGAGAGGTGCACTGTGGACACAAGTAGGCCAACACACATTTCCAACAATGACCTACCTGCATGTAAGAAGTAGTGTAAGAATATCATCCAGGAAATACCTGATCAAAAAAGGAAGTGAGTCAGTCATGCAGCAAGAGAGATAAAGGATGAACACCCTGGGCACTGTATCGATACCTATGAAATGTGATGAACTGCACCAATACCTATAAAATTTTATGACTGTATTCTTAACCTTTTTTTTGAGTTATAGACCTTTTTGACAGTATGGTGAAGCCTATAGACTCCATCTTAGAATAATGTTTTTAAATACAAAAAATAGAGTACCTAGGATTATAAAGGAAACCAAATAATTATTACAGAGGATCAGAAGATATGGAAGAGTTGTTATCTGATAAAGAGTTTCCTTTTAGATAAAATAATTTTTAAAGTGCAATTGTTGCCAATTGCCTGTATCTCACTAACTTATTAAGAGCTGTAGGGAAACAGGTTAACACTGAAAGAGGCAAATATTTATTAAGCTGCTCAACTCTTGCCCTCGAGAAGTTCACAGTCTGTAAAGATAAGTCACACAAAGAAATAACTACAAGGCACATTAGAAAGCACAAATTAGTACAACGATGAGATACATACAAAATGTTTTGAGAGATTTGAAAAAGTATAGAACACCTTGACATCTTTCAATTTTGTAACATTCTAGCTTGTAGCCTATTTATTTTTACATTTTGTTACCTCACCCCTTCCCTAATGATATTATAAACGCCATGATAGCTGAGACACAGTTGTTTTTCATTTGCAGTCTCAGCATGTAGTATTCTCACTGGACCCAAGTAAGAAATTACTCAATGTTTTTTAATTAAGTCTCCCTCACCCATATCTTTTCCACAAGGGGGAAAGAAAACACTTCCAACTGAAATTAAGACATGAAAAATCATCTTCACCCTCTTCCATATCCTTTTTCTTTTTTAACTGATGGATTTTATTTCCTTCTCTCCCTAGGGGAGGGAGTGAAGTCTCAGTTTCTCCAACAGGACAAATTTCTCTACTATCCTACCTCTTACACTCTCCCTCCCCCAAATCTTCCAGAATCTCTGGGCCTAGTTTGGTGACAGATGGAAAGACAGGTAGATAGACAGAAGTCGATAGATAGTGACAGGAAGAGAGAGATCGAGAAAGAGATAGAACTACAGAGGAAAAAACAGAAATAGAGACAATGAGATTATAGAGACATACAAATAGATTTGAGGTAGAGATATGAGAGAGATATAGAGATAATGGAAATATATCTGTAAAGAGTTACAGAGATAGAGATATAAACAGATGTATAGATAGGTAGATGGAATGATAGAGCATTTATTAAACACTTACTTTGTGCCAGGCACTGTGATTGGGGCTTCTCTCTGTAGTAAATGAAAAGTGAGGGAGCTGGGCTGCTACATCTTTGAGATCCTTTCTAGTCCTAAAGTTGAATGATCCTATGGAGTAGATGGGGGAGAGGGGCTCTCAGAAATTAAAGACCCTGCACCTCACCTGAAGGAGATAGAAGGCCCCCAGCGAGGTGGGGGGTGGGGAGGATCGGGAGGCCGGGTGTCTCAGAAGTCGTCGTCGTCGCAGATGTCCAGGTACACGTCGAAGGCCTCCCGGTTACAGTTCCCATCGGGGGTGAAGACGTACTTGTGGAAGGTGCCGTCCACGCAGATGGCAATGACGGAATTGACGTTCTTGGAGGTGTTCCGGCCAAAAGCACAGATGCAGGCGGACTCGGCCGGGACGGTGAAGCTGGCCAGGCTCCACTGCGAGTCCACGTATTGGCCGATCATGGGGCCCACCTTGCCCACTCGCGCAAGGGCGGACCTTCGGTTGAGCCTGGTGTCCTTGAGAGCGAAGACGTGGACGGTGCCCTTGTCGCTGGAGGCGCAGAGGAAGGAGGAGTCGTGGCTGAAGTTGATGCAGTAGAGGGTGGCCGGGTCGGTACCGCGCCTCAGCTCCACCAGCTTCTCCTTGGTCTGTGTGTCGAAGAGGCGGATGAGGGTGCCCTTCTGCGAGGCGGACGCCACCACGGTGCCGGGCTGGTTGAGGGACACGCAGGCCACCTCGCTCTGGTGCGCGTTGATGGTGAAGGGCGCCGACGACGTGCCGGGCTTGGTGCTCGCCAGGTCCACCAGCTGGAGGCTGCCGCACTTGTGGCCCGGGAACACCAGGAGCTGCTTCTCCAGGCTGGGGCAGAGGTCGCACAGGCCCTTGGGGTTGTCGCGGGTGTCGAACTCGAACAGCTTTTGCGGGTCGTTGGGGAAGGAGTAGACGTAGATGCGGTTCCGCAGGACGATGACGATCTTGTCGTGCCGCATGCGCACGGCCAGGGCGGGCTTGGTGAAGGTGAACTCGAGCACCAGCTTGTCTTGGCTGTCTCGGCCCTCGCGGGCGTCGTCCCAGATCAGCACCGAGATCTCCGAGAACTTGGGGCTGCCGCCGCCGCCCACGATGGCCAGCAGGTTGGAGCGGTGGAGCATCTCCACCAGCGCGACGCTGCCCACCTGCTCGTGATCCAGGTGGCCCTTCTCCATCAGGGGCTCCACGTTGTAGATCCGGACGCCCGTCTCCATGGCACAACAGAAACAACTCTGGTCTTGGTTGAAGCGCAGGCTGGTCATCCCGCGGAGCTGCGGCTTCTGAGCCATGGCGAAGTTCCGGCAAGGGGAGAGCGGGGGAGGAGTTACAAGAGCCGAGTCCCGCCGAGGCGAGACGAGACTGCTCGACTGGAGCCGAAGCTCGAAACTAGGGGTTGAGAGCGAAGCCCCGCCCCTCAAGCTGTTCAGTCTCGCCGCTACTTCCGGATGCCGCCTCACACACGCTTCGAGTTCCGCCCTGTCGGGGGTTCCGCCCGCCGACGCTACCGCCCGAGACTTGGAGATTGGGAGACCTGAATAGGAATTCTTTTGACGTTTAATACCTACAAGTCACCCAACCTCTCCACCTCAGTTTTCTTACGTGTAAAATAGGGACAAAATAAGAGGTAATAAGAAGTAGGGAAAAAGGAGGCATCACTCCTACTTTCCTAACCAGGTTACTGTGAGGATCAGACAAGATAATGTATTCAAAGCGTTTTCCAAAACTTAAAGCAATAAAATAGTAAGTGGGGAAGTTAAGGCAGCTAGGTGGAAACTAGGTGTCTGTTGTTGTCTGCCGCTAGATAGAATAGTGGATAGATCACCGGACCTGGAGTCATAAAGACCCGAATTTAAATTCGGCCGCAGACACTGTGTGATCCTGGTCAAGTCACTTAATCTGTCTGCCTCAGTTTCCTCATCTGTAAAATGGAATAATAGCAAACAAAATAAGCTAATATTTGCAAAATGCTTTGCAAGCTTTAAAACACTATGTGAATGCTAGCTTTTTTTTTTTTTCCAGTAAGCCGGCAGCACGTGCTACTTAAATTAACTTATTTTTGCCGGGAAACAAGTATAACTGACATTTATGTAGCTGCCAGGCATTGTAGTAAGCACTTTACAATTATTATCTCATTTGCTTCTCAATAACAACCCTGGAAGGTTAGTGCTATTATTTTCCCCATCTTACAGATGAGGAAACTGAGAGGCAAACGGGTTAAGTGATTAGCTTAGGGTCACAACGTATCTGAGATTGGATTTGAACTCAGATCTATTGCTGATTCCAGGTCCAGCGATCTATCCACTATTCTATCTAGCAGCGGACGAAAACAGACAAAAATGAGGCAGCATGATTTGGGAATTGATTATATATATGTGGGGTGAGGGAGAACCTGGAAGGATGGCTCTAGACAGAAATAGTTTGGAAGTTTGGAAGAGTGAGGGGGAATGGGAGGGGAAATGGTTTTATCTCCCCTTCTTCCTCCTTCCTCCAATTAACTTCTACTTATTTAAATGACCACTAGGAATTCCCGACATTCCACTAATTGCCTAAAGGCAACTCATGCCAAGT
The DNA here is from genome assembly GCF_011100635.1 of Trichosurus vulpecula. Lineage (NCBI taxonomy): Eukaryota > Metazoa > Chordata > Mammalia > Diprotodontia > Phalangeridae > Trichosurus > Trichosurus vulpecula. The sequence goes on from NC_050574.1 coordinate 179,668,245, forward strand.
AATCTAATCAATTTGATCCGGAATTTCTCGGACGCTTCCCCTGTACGTAAATGTTTCTCCTAATTGAATGTAAGGTCCTTTTAGCACTAGGCTGGAAATTACTAGTTGGTCACTCAGAACTTACAAATAAATAATTTATAACTTTTCGGTTACTTCAAATCTCCAGTAGTAGTCTTTGCCTTTTCCTCCTGAGCTACCTTTCCTTTTTTTGATCTTAGTGTTTTCAGTTTTTTTCCACCTGGCATTATTTAATAAATCTCTTCCAAGATCTTTTTTGTATTCCTAATAATACCTGTCAGTCTTAATTGCATCACTATTACCTTCCACTAACGTATCACAATTTAACCATTCCCCTATTTCTGGACATTTATTTTGCTTCTGGTTTGGGGTTTGGGATTTTGTTTTTGTAATTCCGTGTTATTCTGCTGTGAGCCGTGAAAATCTTCGGACCAGTGGGGTTTTTTGGGGTTTTGGTTTTCTTTTTGGTTGTTTGCTTGTTTTTCTTGATACTTTCCGGACACACCTTAAGGATTCCTTTAAAAACAGCTTTGCTAAGTAACAGTCTCACTCCACCGCACAGGTTCCTTTTCCCTAATACTTTCAGGACACACCCTAGGGCTTTCTTTAAAAACAGATTTGCTAAAAAACAAAGTTCCACTTATTTGAGCCCCGCCCCCTCGCTGCCTAAGAGCCCCGCCCCTTCCCATAAAGCCCTTCCCTATCCCCGCCCTTCCTAGAGCCCGCCACACCTCTTTCCTAAAGCTTTGCCCCTCCTTCTTAGAGCTCTATCCCTTTCAACCAGATCCCCGCCCCTACATATTAAAGGCCCACCCCTCCTTCCTAGCTAGGGCTCTAGCCCTCTCAACTAGGTCCCAACCTTCCCGCCCCAAGCCCCGCCCCCTCTTCCCGCGCAGAGCACTCTGGGAGGGGCTTCCTTGGATTCCTCCGTTGCCAACCACACAAAGCTGGTCTGTGGTCCTCGCTTTCCCCTTCTCGTGTCCCCGCCGTTTCCCAGGAAAGCCGCTGCTTCCTATCGCTTTTCCCTCGGGGACTTCCGCCCCTTTCCCCGGGAGGTAGGAGGGGTGCATCTGGGGACCCGGGAGGGGCGGCACCTATCGGTGCCAGGGATGCTCTAGGCCTCGGGGGAGCGGCGGGTGTCCTTGGGGCTCCCATCCCCCGCTGAGACTGCAGCAAGGCTGGGCAGGGCAGGATTCATCCCTACACACCCAGCCCCCGCCCCTTGTCCTAGGTGCAATCACAGCAGATATTATGATGGTGCATTAAGATTTACAAAACACTTGTGCTCTCTTTTGAGCCTCACAATCTTATGATGCAGATACTCTTCATTATTCCCATTTTACAGATGGGAAGACTGAGGCTCTGGGAGAGGTGAAGTGACCTATCCACGGCTAAGTGCCCGAGATAGAATTTGAAACGAGGTCTTCCTGATTCAGGTCCAGAGCTGTATCCCTTGGGCCACCTAGCTTCTCCTCAGCCCTACGTAGTTGGATCTGAAACCCCATGCACCTAGTGCCCCCACTTAAGGGTCTGGTTTCCAGTCCTTTTATACAGGATTCCCCCTGCCCCCATTCTCTCTGTGTCTCTCTCTCTTTCTCTTTCTCTCCCTCCCTCCCTCTCTTCTTTTGTGATTTCAGTGCCTGGATTTGTGGGTCCCTCAGATTCAAAGTGTATATCACCAATGCCAAAATTTAAATGACTGATTTCCTGCACCCAGAAAAACCTATCCTCTCAATCTTAATTAATTGCTTCTGCTTTGTGGCCTATTAAAAGCTAAGACCAAGGATAGTTCTGCCAGGATTAGCCAACCTTGATTAGAGTTCCAACTTATCTAGAAAATTGGAAACCAGATAAAACACATTTCATCCATTCAGGAGGTTTTGCAGGAAAATTTGCATGAACTGTGCATAGTTATATTCATCTTCAGTTTGGATGTAAGTTTTACTGAGTCCTGAGAATCATCTACCTGATTAAAGTTCACCTCTGATGGACAGAGGTGAACTATTAAATAATGTCTGTATTAAGTACACAGTCATCTCAGAGAATTTGTGTGTGTGTGTGTGTGTGTGTGTGTGTGTGTGTGTAGGGGGAGCTCTAAATTATAAGTAAGCCATCCATAGTGGATTATTCCTTTCCGGAGGATGTACAGAAGAACATAAACAAAAGTCAGGATGCATAAAACTCAAAAAAAAAACTTTTGGAAAAAAATCAAAGAAAAGAAAAATGGTGGAGTAGGCAAAATATTTGCATTAAATAGCACTGATAAAAGTCTATATACAACCAATATAAGAAAAGTGGTCAAGACTTATGGGGAAAATACTTTCCATAAGAATTACAAACTGTAAATGACCTCATGAAAACAAGTTGCAAATCACTAATAGTAAAAGACATGCAAATTGAAACACCTCTAAGATTTCACCCAACACTTAACAAAATGTCAAAGACAAAAGCTGAGAGCAAGTCAAATTTGAAAGAGCTGTAAGAAGACAGGCACATTAATAGCTGTTGGTGGAATTGTGAACTGGTCCACCATTCTGGACTTCGGTTCAAACAATGCAAGAAAAGGAATTAAACTGACTATGTCCTTTGACTCAGTCATGTGACTACTGGTCATATAGGCCAAGGAAGTCAAAGATGATATTGACAGCTAGTATATTTCAAAATATTCAAAGCAATATTCTTTGTGATTGGAAAGAATCGAAAGCAAAGTGGGAGTCCATTATCATTTGCTGAATGACTGAATAAATTATGGTACATTATCATAATTGAATAATATTGTGCATTAAGAAATGAAGATTGAGAAATTTAAAGAAACAAGGGAAATTTGTATAAACACATGCAGAATGAAATAAGCAGAATCAAAAATACAGACACAATTACTTGAAGAGTATAAATAAAAACATTACAAAAGGGAGCTGAACTCCAAAGGTCCTAGATAACAGATAATGAAACATAACTTCTTTCTAATACCAGAAAAGTGGAATACTACTAGGACAAAATAGTGTATATGTTATCAGATATGGTCACTAATGTTTTTTTCCTGCCTGATTCTGATTTGGCTTTTGTTGTTAGTTTGTCATAAGGGAGAGTTCATTTGGGAAGGGGGTTGAGAAATGTCTGATGTAAATCCGAAAGGTATCAATAAAACAATTTTTAAAAATCACTTATCTAGATGCATGGATTGGTTATGACACAGATGGAGTTAATATCCATACTTAAGGATGTGAAATAATCTCTTCCAGCTCTGAAATTCCATGATTATTTTCTTTTCTTGGTATTTATTTTATATTTTCTCACTAAAGTATTTCCAAACCGAGTCCTGGGCCTGTGGCTAAACTGGTTATAACCTAACTGAAAGGTTTTCTAAGGCTGACCAAGCTCTTAAGTTCTATGAGTCAATGAGTTTAAATGTAAGCAAGACTCTACTATCTACTACTCTACTGGTTATGAAGTTTGTTCCTACCAAATCTCTGCCTCCTGGGAGTTTAATTTCACTGTCACAGAATATAAAGGGATATACAGACCCAAAAATATACATTCCTTAAGTGTTTTTTAAAAGTTCCATTGATACCCTGTTTCCGTGTAGGATTAGAGCTCTAGATGTAAAAGGGACCATAGAAGGTGTCTGGTCCAACTCTCTTGTGTTACAGATGAAGAAACAGGCCCAGGGAGGTTAATTGACTTGGACAAATTTACTGTGGTAGTGAGAATCAAAAGCAGGTTTTGAACCCAGTTTCTGTGACTCCAGAGCTAGTGGACTTTGTGCTGTACCTTCCTATCGTGACAGCAGTTATTTCCACCTGCCTCTCCATCCCACATCTCCACTCAATTAGTCAAAGAAAAAGTTAAGCAAAGCCAATTCATAGCCACCTGCACCCCCTACTTCAAAAAAGGACAGAATTGAAAGTACTTTTTTTGATAATATGAAAAAATGTAGAACTGCCAAGAATAACATTCATTGTTAAATATAAGCAGACTAGCCAAATCGTGGAAACATTTTGGTTTTATAATTGTTTTGAAACCTTTGTTTATGCTTAAGAACATATTTAGTATATCGAATTCTTCTTAGGTACAAATGATGCAAAATGTACACCTGGCTCCAGAGACCGATGAAGATGATCTCTATTCTGGTTACAATGATTACAATCCAACTTATGATACTGAGGTAAAACATTTACGACTGCAAATTTTCTGTCTAATGTTGGCATGCTGGTTCTGGTAGACATTTGTCGTTTTCAGCATTCTGCCCTTTCTGCACTTAGATGGCAGATCTTTCCATCTGCAGAACTCTGTTAGTAATCCATCTTTACTTCTCTCATGGCACTTACTACATTCTACCTTGGATTATAGTTATTTGTATATATATTTCTTATTTTTCTTTGTCCCCTTTTCCTGCTTCCCCCACAGTGGAGAATATAGTCTCTTGCTCTTAGTAGTGCTTAGTAAATGTTTGTTGAATGGGTAGCAAATTCATTAATTTTATTAACCTCCATTGATAGCAACTTTATTTTTGGTAGCAAAGTCTATTAGAAGGTGAGGATAATTATACAAAGGAAAAACTCTCTTCCAACTTCCATTCTCTTTTCAGTCTCCAGCTGTCTATTAGACATGTTAAATTCAATGTGTCCAAAAGTGAACTCATTATCTTTCCCCCTAAACCCCTCCCTCTTTCTAACTTCCCTGTTACTGTGGAGGGTGCCACCATTCTTCCAACTTCCTAGGCTCACAATCAAGGTGTCATCCTTGACTCTCACTTTCCTATATCCAATGAGTTGTCAAGTCCAGTCAATTCTACATTCGTAACATATTTCACATGTAACTCTTTATCTCCTGTGACATTGTACCTACCATGATGTAGACCCTCATCATTACACAGCTGAACTATTACAATAGACTCTTTTGATTGGTCACCCAGCCTCAAATTTCTCCCCACTCAGCTGTCAAATTGATCTTCCTAAAATACAGTCTGACCATATCACTACAGTGGTCTGGAGCATCATGGCTGCATCTAGATACAGGAGGCCCCAAAACCCTTCCTGCCCTTTTAACCTTTAGGAGCTTAAAAGCTGGGTAAAACTAAGACTTTAGGGGCACTCTGTATCTATATAAATCAGTGGTCCACTGAAATCAAAAAAAGGATTGGATGGAGAAAGGAATACTCATGAGGTATAAAAAGCTCCTGGAGAGAAGAGAATCAGGCTGGCAGTCATTAATATTCAAATGTTAGAAAAGTTACATTATATTTTATGGTTCAATGAGAACCATAAAAGTCTGTTTTTTTTTTAATGAAGGAAAATGCATATAAATAATGAAATCATCTCCTAAAACATACTAACCTAGTATTTTAGCAAACTGTACATTTATCTTTTCTGTATCTTCAGATTTTGAAAAGTTGGTAATAATAATTGATATTTGTTTACATTGTGCTTTTAAGGTTTACAAAGCATTTTACATAAATGACCTCATTAAATTATCACAACAATTTGGCTACGCAGGTAATTTAAGTACTTTATCCCTATTTTACAGATAGGATCTGAGAACTTAAGTGATTTGCCTCAGGTAGTAAAGTAAATGTCTCACTTGAATCTAGGTCCAATGACTCCAAGCTGAGTGTTCTTTCCACTAAACACCACACTAGACAGTATGGAAAGACACATTTTTATTTTTTATTTCTCTTCAAGCAATCAGGAAATGTTTACTGAGAGGACTAGCACAAGCCAAAGCTATAAAAATGGTAGTAAGAAAACCTGTATAATAAGATTAAGGATGTTTGTATATGATAGTAATAGGAAATCGTGGTTAGATGGTTAGGGTAAGCCAGATTGTGGAAGGTTTTGAAAGACACAAAGTTTTAGATAGGCAATTAAATTTTACCCTTTTTCAATCCCTAATTTATGTTAAATGCTAAACATATACATTTTAATTTTAGGAATTGGAAAATGATACAGCGTTTCAGCAGGCTGTGAGAACTAGTCATGGCAGGAGACCTCCAGTAAGTAAATTTTGTTATATAGGAAATTGAAGGAGTTGTTTACATGCTTGCAAATACAGACACTTTTATAAAACAGAGGTTAGTCTAAACCACTAATTGTTTGAAATATGCTTTATTTTTCTAATTTTGTTAATCATATGAGTTATTAGTAGAGAATGATGTGATGGTTTAATTCCTCAAGTTATTGGGAGATCACATACTAAAGCATCATTCCATTGTACTAAACTAAATGATCCCAAGTAGCCTGGAAGAGTTCATGTATTTTCACCAGAGCATAACCCACATCAATTCCTCATTAACAATCAACAGCACATCTTCATAAATCAGAACCAGAAGCAGTTGATAGAGAAGGTCACAGAACTGTCCAAAAATGGAACAGATATACCACAGGACATAATGGGTTCGCCTTTACCTGTTCGGTCGTGTCTAACTCTTCATGACCCCATTTGGGTTTGGGTTTTTTTTTTTTTTTGGAGTGGTTTGCCATTTATATCTCCAGCTTATTTTACAGATAAGGAACTGAGGCAGACAGGCTTAAGTGACTTGCCCAGGGTCACATAGCTAGTAAGTGTCTGAGGCCATATTTGAACTTTGGTCTTCCTGACTCCAGTCCCAGTGCTCTATCCACTGAGCCACCTAGCTGCACTTCTCCTTTTACTAGAAGTCCTCAAATGGAGGCCGGATGATTATTTAACAGGGACATTGTAGAGACACATTCCTAGCTAGGAATGAATTGGGCTAGTCCTCTGAGGAAATTTCCAACTCTGAGATTTTGTGATTCTCTGAGTCCTAAAGTGAGAAAGTGATCTGCCTCTTCTCTTATTTTATGATTGTGCCTGAGCACCTAAGAAGTAAAATTTTAATTAGCCATGTATGAACTCTTGTACATAATATAAAAAAGTCCTTATTCATGACCCTCTCTTTTCCATTTCCTTGACAGATTCTGTTTTCCTAGCTTATAAAAACACATTAATTTTATAAATTACTTTATTTTTCTTTTTTCCTCAAGATAACTGCCAAAATACCCAACACAGCAGCAACTCGACCGATAGCCACTGGATATGGGGTCAGTTTTATTTCAATGAAGCTATTAAGTGGACTTTTTCCTCTTCAAACCTTTAAAGCACAGGCCTTACCAATGGGGGTTACTCTTCTGTCCTTAAAAGCATCATGAGCACTCAAAGACATTTTCCAAAGTACAGTTGTGCCCCCTCCACCAGTTCTCTGTATTACGTGCCCTTCAGCTAATTTGGCAGGTTGTTAGAGCATCAAGTATGGTCAATTCCTATTTTGAGTGTGTATTTATTATTGGTTTCCCTTCACTTCCTGTGGTCACAAAATTTACCTCTTGATTTTTCTAGATTATACTCAAGCCCAGAATAGATTTCATTCTTTTATTTTATATGGATGCTTGACTTTTGCCTTGTGAATGTTAGAACATTTTGAATGTAAAACACCTAAGAAGTAGTAAATGTGAAAGTGAAATACAGAGAAGGTGTCCCAGAACCGTATATTTGGGTCTTGTTTAGGTGCAAGAGCATTAGAAGTGCCTATATGAGATCAGAAAGCAGATATAAATTATACACTGATACACTTTTGCAACATAGCCCAAGTTATCAGTTGTCTGTATGTTCCTTTCCTACATGTTATATATAGAGTAGGTAAAATTATCTAAGATTTGAGAAAAAATGATAGATTGGTCTAATGGCACTCTGGACTCCTATGAGTCCCCTTCTTGATCCTCAGAATAAAAGGGACTTAAAGAGATCTGTGGGCACAGTATAGGATAATGAGAATAACTGATATTTGTACAGTACTTTAAAGTTTTCAAAGCCTTTTGCATATTTATCTCATTTCATCCTCATGACAACACTGACATGGGCACAAGAGGCATTATTTTCTCAGTTTTATGGGTGAGGAAATGAAGGTTCAGAGAAATTGTTTGCCCATGAAGATCACCAACTCCTACATTAGCCTTTTCTTTTAGTAAGTGAGTGACCATGAAACAGAACCATGGATCTTATTATGGTTTCTTATGGCATATGGATATACGGTATCTTATTATAAGTCACATTGAGTAGGCATCATGCATAGGATGGGTTTTGGTGCTTTTTTTGAAGGCACACATGGAATAACCACTCATATTGATATCATGCTATCTAAAGTTTTCTTGTAAGAATCTCATCCTTTGGGTAATACAAATACTATCCTTCCCATTTTACAGAAGAAGAAACAGTTTTAGAAAAGTGAAGTGAATTATGTTAGGATACATATCTAGCAAGCATCACAGCCATGGCTTGAACCCATGTCTTCTGACTACAAGCTTATTGTGGTTTCCACTGTACCATGTTGTTTGTCGTGGTTGAGAGTGATTCGAAATTAGTCTGAGCCATAATGATGAAGGAAGTGGGATTTGGTACTTATTTATTATCATTAAAGCCCTCACTACTGTGGGTAAACAAGGTTAAAGATAAATGTTTTCAGAATCATTTAAACTAACTGAATTTTTCTGTTTGTTAGTCTAAAACATCACTGACATCATCACTGGGGAGGCCAATGACAGGGGCTATTCAGGTAACTTGGGACTTGTTTATTCTGTGGCTTTCTTTTAAAGTACCTAGAATAGTGCCAGTAAAGTTTTCTTTTCATACTTTTGAATTATTAGTTTTTGAGCAAAATGTTACTTATATAATGAGCTTAATTCTCTAATCTGTGGGTTAGAGATTTAACTGGTATCAATTTGTGAGGAAGGGAAGGGCCTTCTTAGATTTACATGAGGAAGATACTTTCCCTTATATTTTCTTTCAAGTTGCTAGATAATTTAATACAGTGTTTAGAAATAAAACCTGATTTGAGGGTTGGGCACAGGACCAGCAGTATGCTGGCATGGTAATTTCCAGGACATACTGTTCCTTTGCTGCCTCTTTCAAATTTTCTGTGTAAATTTCAGAGCCTTGTAGGAAACCATAATAAACACTAACTGCCAAGTACTAGGTAAAGTGAATTTTCTAGTTAAATAGAGAATAAATTTTTGTCAGAGTCAGAATTTGATGAAAGTAAGGGCAGGCTTCTCTTTGGCTGCACAGGTGGCTAGTGAAGCACAAGAAGGGGAGAATCAGGCCAACAGTTACTAAAATTCAAATAGTCAACATTTGATGCATCTTAACTTTTAAATAGTTTAGCATAAGATCAATCTTTTATTTATAAAATAATCTTATAATGGTTTTTATTAATTTAAGGATGGAGTTGCTCGCCCTATGACAGCGGTAAGGGCAGCTGGTTTCACAAAAGCAGCTTTAAGAGGTTTGTTATACCATTTCTCCTAATTAATTTTCTCTAGTTTGTATATTGTTTGTGCATATGTATTCCTCTGTGGTGTGTATGTACATGTGTGTGTATCTATATAAGCATATATATTAAACAATACATATACAACTATATGTAACTATACATAAAAACACACTTAAAATACTCAAATGGATCTGTGATCTCTTGTTGTAGGTATTCCCTCCAGTGATACAGATTACAACCCCTCCATGCCTGTCCATCTTGTGATGCTCTTGTTCATATCCTCCCATAAGTTGACCTTGGAGGTCAACCTAATGTGATGGGGTCTTTTCTTGCTTTCTCATGACATTGTAAAGTTACCAGTGGAGAATGTAGACTGTCACTTGCTCTTTTCTTTTTGCCATATGATAACTTGTTCTTTAAAAATCAAGTAGAATTTGCTTCTAAATTTGGCTCTGTTCTGTGTCTTACTTGCGAAGAAATTCTTTCAGGGCCTGTTTGATTTCTTCTGGGATTGGTCTGTTTAGTTTTTTAGTTAGTTTTGGTATTTTACTCTTTTAAAGATAAATACCAGTTCTTTTAGGATATCAAATTTATTGGCGTAGAATTGTGCATCATGATTTTTGATCATTTTTTTTTTGCCCTCCTCATTTTTTCTAAGTTGGTGATTTGTGTTTGTTGTATTCTTAAAAAATTAGACTTGTTTGTTATTCATAATTTTTCTTGATATTTAAAAAAAGGTTCCCCACTAATATCTTTACATCTTAACTTTTTTTTAAAACCCACAAAATACATGGTGTATATTAAGGACTCCTTTTATCTATATTCTCAAAATAGTGTATAAACATAATGAAATTCAAAACATTTATTATTTATAAATTTTATATTCATATAGCAACTAGAAAAATTAAGTAACTTATCCAATGATGTTATTTTGGAGACCTAAGTCCTACTTCGTTGTTGGGTCCATTATGGTGAATTGCAAATTTAATAAAATTTCCCAATTTCTCAGGTTCTGCTTTTGACCCTCTTGGTCAGTCCAGAGGCCCTGCCCCTCCATTAGAAGCTAAAAATGAAGACAGGTATGTAGTTTGTTACTGTTTTTAGTTGGAGGGGTTTTTAAAAAAAGTGTATGCTGCATAAGTATTTTTAAAATCAGCATCAGTATAATATTCATAACACAGTCTTTGTTTATTGGAATTTGTGGGAAACTCACCTAAGAATAATATTCATGTGTGTGCTGGGTGATATATTTTTAAATATTTTAATTTTTATGAATACTGGTATCACCTTCCTTTGAAGCCCACATGACTAAAATGATGTTATAAATATGAAATAATAGTTTTAAAAATGCTTCTTGAAAAATATGATAAAACTATGACCTACACATTTCAGGTTGTCAAACTAACATTGAAAAGTCAATTTTCCTGTAACACTAACTAGCTTTTATGCTAATCTAGAGAGAGAGACAATGAGCTAAAAAAAATTTCCTTGAAGTTGATGTGGATTCAAGGTTTGGTTATCAATAATCTACGTATCTAGCAGGTCAGACTTTTTTGAAATTGCTATACTTAAAACCCTGAAAGATTGGATTGTACTATTAATAGAATATTTTTTGATTAATAGAATTTTTTTATCACTAACTTTAAGATGCTTTTGTTTCTTCTGGGTATAAGGACAATTCTTCTAGTTATTAAATCTTCATTTAAGTTTTACATTTTTCTGGCCATCTGTAGAATAGACTAGTTGTTTACAAAGTCTTCAGAACATCCTTGTACATTTTTTAAACTTCAACTTTCCTACAAGTAGCATGCAAAAATGAATTTATTAAAGTCTTTAGGACAGTGGGAATAGCTTACAATGATAAACTTAAAAATAACCACTATCCTTCATGATACAGTCCTAAACTCCTTGAAAATGAATTACATTAATATCATAACTGTAAGGTTCATCAGAGAACATGACTTAATTGATTAAACTACACTTTTAACAACCCTCTTAAAAAAAAGTCCTTTTGGTGACAGGTGAAGTGAGGGAGCCAAGTGGTTCATCTGCCAGTCCATTCATTTGGGAAAACTTCATTTAGGAGTTGTTATACATAGAGTGTAGTCTGTCTTGCTTAAAGAAGATGATATTGGAAAGAGTTAATTTGTTATTTTGAGAGATTAACTTTGCAGTGATACAGCTATCACAGTTATCTTATTGATTCTAGCCTTTTCAGATTGTGATTTTGCACTCCTGGAACCTGTTTCTTTAAAATCCTTTATGCAGTTAGAAATTTAATTTCACATGTAGTTTCTCTCTGGTAATAAGTGTTTTGAAATTTTTTCTAATAAATGACACATACTTCAATTTTGCTTGTCAAAGGATATAACCTTTTTGTCTATAGTGTCCATTTGTCACAGGATCTGAAATAAGAATAAATTGTGTAAAATTGTGTAATGGTAATGGAGTTTTCTTAAATTTTCACAAGATAGAGTTACAGTCTATCAAATATTAATTATTATTTTGGGTAATTTACTGCTTTAAATAATAGCTTGCAAAATTTAATTTCAGTCCAGAAGAAAAAATTAGACAATTAGAAAAAAAAGTAAATGAGTTGGTAGAAGAAAGCTGTATTGCCAACAGTTGTGGAGACTTAAAATTGGTAAGTGCATTGACTCATAGGAATTAAGATTATATAATTTATGAGAACATAGAATCCTGTTCTTTTACTTTAAAATGAAGTTTTTGAAACTGTTGTTTTATTTAAAATGAAGTTTTTGACTTCCCACACTGGATTGTAAATCTTTCTCTTAGGCTGTGATATTAAGACTAATTTGGCCAATTTGTCAAGATATTTTAGAATTCTTTTCTTCATTGTCTGACTGGATTTAATGCTTTAGTGAAGATAGAGCCATAGATACTTGCTTTCTAAAGCCTGAAAGGAACTGCTGCCTTTTTGTTGGTTGGTCTGCCTGCCTGTCTGTCTTTTCTGATGCCTAGTCATTTGCAGCTCTGCTATCTCATTTCTGGTTGTATCTCAGGGCATTATTAAAACTTTTTTTTTTTTTTTTTAGAAAATGAAATTGTCGATTCTGTAAAACTATGAGTAGTCTTCATAGATTCTCTCTGCTTTTTTTTCCACTACTTTCGGCTTTTATAATGGCCATCATTTTATGAGCTACAGGAGCAAATAATAAAGTTTGCAAAGCCTGTGGACTTTCGTTTTCAGTTTTAAGGAAATATTTAAATGATTTTAGTAGTTTAATTACTTTCTTATAGAAACAATTTGTGATTATGACAGCACATTCAGTTATTTGTTTACTATTAAAATGAGAAGCATTCATTGGATGGCATAAAAAGCACTGGATTAGGAATCAGTATACCTAGGTTCTAGTCATTTAACTTCTCTTGTTGTCTCTTCATCTGTAAAATGAAGGACTTTGGTTAACGTCAGAGCTGTCCCTTACTTCTAGAATTCTGATTCTCAGAAATCCAATTCCTTGTAGCTTTTGCCTATTGATGATTTTTCTGTAATCTGATAAAGTAAGTCTCTGTCATTTGGCAGCTTTTCAAATTTAAACATGATTTATTTTGTCCTTCCCCTGTTACTCCCCTCCTTCCCCTCAATTTTCTCTAAGTCACCCCTAATTTCTTTAGCTTTTCCTTCTATACGTTGGTTTTTGTCTTCTAATGATACTAGATGCTGTTCTCCAAATGTGCTTCAGTTTGTTACCTTGAGTTTAAAATGTAGTGCCCCAAATTAAACAGTTTTCTAAGTTTGGTCTGACCAGCATAGAATACAATGAGACTACCACCTCCCTTGTTCCGAGTGCTAGTACTCACGTTAAACCCCAGTCAACAAAAAACCCCAATCTTTTCCACATGAATTTAGGGCTATCTGTCCCTCATCCTGTGTTTATGTAATTGACTTTTTGAACCAAAATACGAGATTACATTTATCCACAGTAAATAAACTTTATCTTGTACAGTTTGGCCCATAATTCTAGCTTGTTACAATCTTTTTGGATGCTGACTCATTAATCCAACATATAAACTACCCTTTACAACTTCATGTCATCCTGAAATTTGATAGGCATGCTGTCATTGTCTTCATGTGGTCAATAGAAATATTGTACCAGAACAGAGCTTCTCTCATATCCTAGTTATCTGCTGACTCACCATCAAATTTTTTTTTTGCTTTAAAAGTATTTGCTAATTCAGTTATTTATATTATTAAGAAAACATACTGTTTGTTTCTCTTAAAAATTGGTGACTTGAACTACAAGCTGTGTGAGTTTTTGTATCTTTAGGAAAAATGTTGATACTTTGTAAGCTCCTATATAAAATCATGTAGTCATTATATAGAAGTAGCTAAAAGTTCAAAAACAGTTAAAAATTGTGTGATTTAAGGCCCTAGAAAAAGCAAAAGATGCAGGAAGAAAAGAGAGAGTACTGGTGAGACAACGTGAACAAGTGACAACTCCTGAAAACATCAACTTGGACTTAACTTACTCTGTAAGTGCTGAAATGTCTGTGAAGTTAAATTGTCCTCTGTATTGTTTGTGGATTACAGTGCAGGCCTAATCCACTTGACTTTGTTAATTAGTTCTGTGGAAAAGATATTGTTAAATGAAACAATGTTATATAGAAAAGTTAGCTCAGATCAGGGCTTCCTGTCTAATTCAAGTGTAAGGCCAGATGCGAGTGGGGTTTTGAAACATTATTGTAAGGTTGGTTTAATGTATTGACAACATTGTTGCAAAATAACAAGACTGTATTACATGAGGTGTTACTGTGTCTGGCAAGCAATAGTAAACAAAGGCAAGTAAAATAGGCTGTGTAAGGGATGGAAAAAAGGTAGAACTGCCTGATTGCCAGCACTATTTGCTTCTTGTTCTAAGTGGATTTTCCCAAAGGTATATATACCATGTTGGAAATTACTTTCTGCCAGTAAACATAGTTTTCTTATCATAAGAAATTTTTCCCAAAGGTATGTACACCGTTGTTGGAAATTACTTTCTGCCAGTAAACATAGTCTTTTTATCATAAGAAATTTGAGAAAATGAAGGTTTAATTTTGAAAGAGTTGCCTAAAATATTACCTTTATGTTTATGTCTGTTATTTTTAGTGTGTTCTTTTCAATTTAATAAACACTTAAGTGCCTACACATAAGGTGCTGGGCTAACCATCGGGAATACAAAGACAAAAACACACGTCTTTGCCTCCAAGGAACTTAACATTTTACTATGGGGTAAGGGCTAGGAGTGGAGATTGCAACATGTACACAAAGACAAGATAATTAGAATACTATAAATTGGAAGGAATCAGGCTTCACAGAAGAGGTGGATCTGAGTTGAGCCTTGAAGGAAGTTAGAGATTCTGAGTGGTAGAAGTGAAGACAAAATACATTCTAGACAGTCCATTCCAAGTATGGGGGATATCCTATGCAAAGAAGAAATGCAATGGGATGCCAAATTTAGGGAATAGTTAGTAGGTCAGTTTGGCTGGAATGTAGAATTGATGAAGAGGAATAATAAGAACAAGTTTGCAAAGGTGAGTGAAAATCAGATTGTAGAGGTTTGCATTTTAGACTAAGGAGTTTGTATTTTATCCAGTAGGCAATAAGAATGACTGAAGTTTTTCATTTGTTTGTTTAATAAGGGAATGGCATTGGTCAGACTTATGTATAGGGGATATTAGTTTGACAGCTATGTAAAGAAAATCCTCTGCTGGAAAAGAAGAGGTTAGAAGTAGAGACACCAATTAGGACACTATTACAATAGTACAGATAAGAGGTAATGAAGATCTGGGCAGCTAGGTGGCGCAGTGAGTAGAGCACCGGCCTTGGAGTCAGGAGGACCTGAGTTCAAATGTGACCTCAGACACTTGACACATGTACTAGCTGTGTGACCTTGGGCAAGTCACTTAACCCCAATTGCCCTGCCCCTCCCCCCCGAAAAAAAGAGGTAATGAAGATCTGAACTAAGATGGAGGTTGAATGCAGAGTGGACAGATGTGGGAATGTTGGCAAGGTAGAGTTTACAAAACTTGGCAACTGATTGAGGGAGGAGAGAGAAGGAAAAAATCGGGATGGATCCAAGTTTATCAAGTTTAGGTGATTGGGAGGATGATAGTACTCTCAAAAGAAATGGTAAAGTTTGGAGAAGGAATAAAGTCTTGGGGGAAAAGATGAGTTCTATCTTGGACATGCTTCTGAGACATCCTGGTAGAGATATACAGAAGGTGTTTGATGATGTGAGAATGGAATTCACATGGTTAGAGTAGGACTAGGGAGGCAGAGGGAGAGGCAGAAGCATAAGAAGTTATGATGAGAGAAGAATTTTAGATTTAAATCATAGTTATGGTGATGGTGCAACCTAAGATGTGAGTATCCCTATGTGTGGCGGAGGTGGACTTGAAGATAGAAATTGGAGTCAGGACTCCATGGAATTGGAGATTGATGAAATTAGAGGTCGGTGTATTTGTGGGGATATCAACATCTATACTGAAATATCCATTTTAGGAGGGCAGGAGTGGGAGTTGAGAGAAAGAGAAACAGCCATTGCTGGAGGGGATAGTTCCCTGACTAGATTAAACTCACACTTCTCACCAGCCTTGTAACCTCATCTCAAGATGGTGGTAGATGAGGGCTGTGAAGAAAATATCCTACGTGTGGAGAAAGCACTTGGCTCCTGTTCCCTGAGCCCTCTTAACCACTGTTAATTTCTTGAGTCTGGGAATCTTGATGTCTCTGCTCAAAGACTCTGCAAGTCTCCTTCAGTACAGTCCTTTGGTGGCTCTCGCTCTCTGAAGCTTGGGATCTTTCATGGATATGAGTTTCTTTTAGTGCAGGACTTCTACCATCTCTGGCTCCATGAGACTCAGGATCACTTTTGGTTCTGAGATCCTTGCAATGGCATATGACGACTGTGGTGATTGGATCTTTGGGGAACTTGATGCCAGCTCCATAGCCTACTCAAATGACCAGAGATGAAACATATTTGAAAGATATGATATACATGGAATAAATTTTAAGATTTCAATCTTTCGGTCTCTGGCAGCAAAAGCCTTTAGGTGCCTGTGGTTCCTAGAGGCATGAGATCTCTGATGGTTGTGAAATTCCTGTCATTTAGGCTTTCTATAGCAGCTTTGAATAGATCATAATTTAATTGGCTCTTTTTGACCTCTAAAAACTTAATTCAGGATTATTCAGTAACTTAAATAATTTACAAAATGCTTCCTTGAAGGTCTTGAAGAAGTAATACATTTCTAGGCTATGCCTAATTTGCATTTAGCGAATGGCTTACTAAGCAAGACTTAATACTTTGCTTATTTTTTTTCACAATCATTGATAGACATGTATTCTCTACAAGTCTGTTTGAAAGAAACAGACTGTGAGCATTAATTTTATTTAGAGATAAACCGAAAAATAATGACTTCTTAAGGGTACTCATGTAAATTAACTCTCTAGTTCTTTTTAAAAATGAATTTTTATTGCTATCTTTTGTTTTCACGTAACTTTCTTCTATCCTTTTCCTTCCCCTTTTCCAGAGAGCCATTCCATATAACAAAGCATTTTTAAAAATCTGTTTCATTTTTAAGGCATAATATTCTTTATCTCCTTATTTTGGTTCCTAATCATGTTGGTAAATAGTTGCTGTTTTAGCTTATTTTTAAAAGGTGCCTTGTTCTAAGTAGCTAGCCTTGTTATAAGATAATAATGGTTGTCATATTTATTCTTTTTAAAAATTTCTTTAGGTTCTTTTCAATTTGGCCAGTCAATATTCAGCTAATGAAATGTATGCTGAAGCACTAAACACATATCAAGTTATAGTGAAGAATAAAATGTTTAGCAATGCAGGTAGGTATACCTTTCTAAAATATTGGCAGTTTCTTTTTTATATTGTGATCAGCTTATTCCAAAGTTGTTTATATATAATATAACAAATAATCCCATTCATGTCTGTGATTTATAATTTTGTAGCTTTGATGACATTATTTATTATTGTTATTATCATAGGTTTGTAGGTTTTTGAAGAGACTTCAGAAGGCTTTTAATTCAGTGATATCAAGCTCAAATAGATATGGAGGCCACTAATCTGTACATAAAAATCCAAATTTATGGTTCAGTAGATTATTATTATTTAGATACTCCCAGTATAAAGGGAATCAGGAGTGTGCTAGTAAATGTTTAACAACCAGCTTTCTTGTGAGGAAATGTATGCACAATACATTTTTAATTACAATTTGCTATATTAACATTTTCTCTAGCGCTTAAGTGTAGACAATTAAAAAAAATTAAGTCCTTATTTGTAGCATTTGCCAATTTCCTATGTATAAATGCTCACACTGAAAAATTTAACAGTCAGCTCTTGAGAGCTAGTTCAAGCTAGCTCCAGCACACTCCTGAAGGAAACCCTTTATGTAAGAATCTGTATTTACAGAAATATATTATGGAAGTGCTCATTATAAAGCCAGCTGATAGCATAAAGCATAGTACCTCACTGAAAGCAACATTTAGTTGGTAATAACAATAAAAGCTTATTCATATAATGCTTTGTGATATAAAAGATGTTTTTCATATAGTAGCCTTCTGAAATAGGTATTATTCCCATTTTGCAGATGAGAGAACAAAGGCTTTTAGACATTAAATGACTTTCCCAGGATCATGTAGCTTGTAAGGCATAACTCTTAACCCAGATCTCCTGACTCCAAGTTTAGTACTCTTTCATCTGTGTTAATCTGAGATGAAATAAATATAGCTCTTTATGTTTTAAAGTTTTATTGATGCCTTTTGTCTTTCATAACACAGATATTTCCAAGGGTATTCCAATCCCCTCAAAATCTTCTCATGTAACAAAGAAACGGCTACAGTTGAACCTCATTATTCTCAGAATTCATATTAGTGAATTTGCCTACTGTCTAAAATTTGTTTATGACCCCAGAGTCAATACTTGAGCCACTTTTGTGGTCATTCATGGACGTGCACAGAATGGTGAAAACTTTGAGTCACACAGTGTAGATGGTCCCAGCTGAGGTTGAACAAGGCGATGCTCTCGTACTGTATGTAAACAAATTTCCTTTTTTTCCTATTTTAGTGCCACTTTTTTTTTTTTTGCATTTTTGTACTTTTTGTTGGTGATTTCACTGTTTATAGTGTCACCCTAGTATAGTGCTGAAGAACTCTCTGGTGTTCCTAAGCTCAAGAAGTCTGTAATGTGCCTTATGGAGAAAATATGTGTGTTAAATAAACTTAAGTCAGGCATGAGTTTTAGTATTGTTGGCTGTGAACTGAATATTAATGAATCAACAATATGGTGCATCCAGAAAAAGGAAGAGGAAATGCTGATCTCTACGTGAGTTTGCTCTGAAAAGTGCTAAAGTAAATGTTGTGATTAGAGGCTTGACAGAACCTACCTCTGTATTTCCCAAAGGAGTAATGGTTCAGTATTCACTAATTCGATATTTGAAGCTTTATAGAACCTAAGTACTGTGAATGATGAGAATCAACTATATATAAAACTAGCTTACCCAGAGACTTTTTTTGTCATTGTATATAGCATTCTGTATCTGTAGTCTCCCATTTTCTACCAGTGAAGATCTTTCTTATCATCTGTCCTCTAAAACTAATATTGGTCATTTCCTTTAAAGTAAATTCAGCTACGTTCTGGTTTTGTTTTAATTTGTATCACTGTAGCTATGTATTATCTTGGCTCTGCCTTACTCTTTATAAGTTCATACAAGTATTTCCGTGTTTTCCTGAATTCTTATATTTGTTGTTTTTTATGGTACAAAAATATGCCATTACATTCATATACCACTATTTGTTGTTCAGCTTATTTCCAATTGATGGGTACTCACTTTGTTTCTAAATCTTTGCTAACACATCCAAAAAGACTTCTGTGGATATTTGGTGTATGAAAGGCCTTTCTTTGCAGTTTCTTGTCCTCTTTGAGCTATATTCTCTGAAGTGGGATTGCTGGGTAAAAGGAAATGAAAGTTTAGTAACTTTTCTTGCATAATTCCACATTGTTTTCCAGATATTTGACCATTTTGCTGCTCTATCAGCAGTGCATTAGTAGCACAGTTGTTGCTGTACAAATATGAAGAGCCAAGCAACACCACAGATCGTACCTCCCCATAATATAAGTTTTATTCCTAAGGGAATATGGTTTGTGATGCAGTATTTGTATTTTGTGATTAATTCTGAGTAGTATTATTAATGTTTTAGCTGAAATGTGTGATTTTTACACTTTTCTGAGTAGAGAAATGGGTAACTGATGCAGAAAGAATGTTCATCTGTATACTGTCAGAGGAAGTTTTTTACTTTGTCAGCTGGTGTTACTTTACTTTTTTGAAAAGCTTACTTTTCTTTTTTGAATAAATGAAGACTTAGTAGGGAGATGTTTGGGGTATAACAAAGCAGAGGGATCAATAAAAATTGGAAAAAAGTGTGATTTTTTTTCTAATATTAAAAATTTGCTAAGTTGTTCAGCTTCAAAAAATTTTTTTACTGTTGTTGTTAGGCATTCAGTCATATCTGACTCTTTGTGGTCCTATGGACTATACTGTCCATGGGATTTTCTTGGCAAAGATACTGGAGTTCTTTGCCATTTTCTTCTCTACTGGTTTAAAGTAAACAGAGGTTAAGTGAGTTGCCCAAGGTCACACAGCTAGTAAGTATCTGAGGTTAGATTTGCACTCAGGTCTTCCTGAATCCAAGCCTAGCACTCTATCCACTAGGCTGTTACTCTTCATTTATTTTGTCTGACATATTACTTCACATAAGGCTGCATCTCTAGTTTTATCATGTCTATCTTTAGGGATATCATGACTTGTTTTATAGGTCTTTTTTTTAAAGAAACATATCTTTTCATTAAATGTGCTATACCCGTATTTGTACTTTATACTGAATTCTCATTTATTGTGGATATTAACATGTAAATGTGTAAATTTGATTTAAATTTTAAAAACCTATTTAGTATTTATACTTGAATGTTATATTTAGCCTTATAAGTCTACTGAAAAGCTTGAAAAGGTAATATTTAAGATCCTCTGATGATACCTTAGCTAACATGGAAAAAATGAAGACAAATTAGAATTTTATGTGACTCATTCATTTAATTTTTTTATTAGGAAGACTGAAGGTAAACATGGGAAATATTTATTTAAAACAGAGAAATTATTCCAAAGCCATCAAATTCTATCGAATGGCTCTAGACCAAATTCCAAGTGTCCATAAAGAGATGAGGTGAGTTTGTAACATAATAACAAAAAAATCTGAAATTTATATGGAGCATTAAAGTTTACAAAACAGTTTACATAGATTATGTCTTTTGAGCCTTAACAACAGTTCTGTGCGGTAGGTACTACATCTATTTTTATTTACATGTAACAACAATGTGGCTAGCAGTCGCTGTAGGGGTGTAAGACCCAACAAGACCAGCAACAAGAACTGCCAGCACAGGTTCTTTGATCTACTTTTCTAAGGAAAGCAATTTTAAGGGGTTAACAATTTCACTTTAATCAAACATACATACATCATTCACTTAGTTCAGGAGGAAAAGCCAGCACCCTGAACTTCAAAGCAAATGCAAACAGAAATTACACACAGAGCCAATATAAACAGAGCAAATAACACAATTCAACAGATAGGCTATGTCTGATCAAGACATCACATACATAGTTACCAAAACGAGAAGTACCAACATCTGGGTTTTTTCAAAGCCAGGGGGCTCCAGCGACTAACCAGAGTCTCCACACCAAGACTCTTCCAGTGAGTGAGAGCCCCCCAAAAAATGCTAGTCTCTGAGTTTCTGTACCCTTCTTAGGGTCTGAAGGCTTCACACCTAGTTAGCAAAAGGGTGTGTACCTGGGGCTTTGCACCTAGTAAAGCTTAATCAAAGGCACCTTATTACTTTAACATTCTTTTTTTTATTATTTTTTTGAGGGGGGAAGGTAGGGCAGTTGGGGTTAAGTGACTTGGCCAAGGTCACACAGCTAGTAAGTGTGTCAAGTGTCTGAGGTCAGATTTGAACTCAGATTCTCCTGACTCCATGGCTGCTGCTCTATTCACTGTGCCACCTAGCTGTCCTATTACTTTAGCATTCTAAAAGAGAAAAGAGTACAAAAAAAAGGTCCACCCTGCTTAACATTACACTTCATTTTGCAGATGAAGGGATTGAGACCCAGAGAGGTTAAGTGACTGGCTCAGGGTCACACGGCTAGGAAGTGTCAGAAGTGGGATTCAAACCCAAATCTTTTTTTTAATGTCTTTCATATACAGAGTTATCTCTACTAATTCATTGTTCGAAGGACAAGTGTTTTCATTTGTTTTGGAATTTTTAATGATTCATTTTTAGTATCTCAAACCAATTGTTCTTGTGACCAAGGTATACATTTGCAAGGTTGCCTGCTGGCTATGGTTAAGGATTCATTCTGTGGTCAAGTAAATAGTGAAGCTTCATAATTAAAACCTAAACCTATTGGTGCTCTACGGACCATCTCAGATAACAGTCGCAAGAAGTTGTAGGTTCTTCTAGTACTGTCATGCAAATTTAGGTGTGAAGCTGCATGAGAAGGAATCACCCCAATCTCATATATGAGAAGAAGAGGTGGAATTTTTCATATTCTTCAGAGTCGTAGGTAGAATGTAGGTCTAGGGATATAAGGTACTTTACAAGCCAGTGTCTGCTTAGTAATAGCTTCTCTGGCTACTGTGGGACTCCACTCTGAAAATGCAGCTAACATTAGATGTGTTCAGTGTGCCGTATCTTTTCATTAAAATTTATTTAGAATCATCATCAACAACAACAAACATTTATTGAGCACGTACTATATGTACGGATCTGTGCTAGATGCAGAGGATACAGATATTCACTTAATTTCTAGTTCTATGTGAACATACTGGAGGGCCTCTAGCATGTTGGGTGGACCCCCTGTAGTCTGCTTTCTGGAGGATAGTAATAATAGCCAGCATTTATTTATGTAGTACTTTAAGGTCTGCAAAGTACTTTACAGATATCTCATTTTCTCTTTACAGTTACCCTGGGAGGTAGGTGATGTTGTTCAGTCATGTCTGACCCTACATGACCACATGGATTTTCTCCATGGGGTTTTCTTGGCAAACATACTGTAATGGTTTGTTATTTCCTTCTCCAGTGTGTCCCCATTTTACAGATGAAGAACTGAAGCAAATAGGGGTTAAGTGACTTGCTCAGGGACACAGTTAAGTCTATGAGGCCAGATTTGAACTCAGATCTTCTTGACTCCAGGCCCAGTGCTCTGTCAGTGTACATACTGGCAGTCATTTGATAGGTGTAGGCAAACTTATTAAAACTCATTGATTTGCCAGAATATTTTATAATTTAAACTTTAGACTAAAATTCATATTCATTCCCCTTCCCTTTTTTGTAAAATGTCTCTTGTACTAACATTCCACCTTTCTTTCAGTATGGAAAGGCACAAAATATCAGTTCAGTGAAATGACCACATTATATTTTGTATATTTGAAGTTTAGTTCCATTTCATGTTTTGTCCAGTATTGCATAGTTAATCAGAATGAGGCCAGAGAACTGAGATATTTTTCTTGAACTTGGATCCTAAAACAAATTGTTCCACATTTTTCAAAATTATTTATTATGGTTTTTTTTAATTTTTCAAAAATTACAGCACCAAAAATTTCTTTTTACTCTTCCCCCCCCCCCAAAAAAAAAGACACTGTTAAGAGGCATAACATAATCCTGACCTTTGAAGAGTTTATGGTCTAATCAAAGTTGGGACATTTAAATAAAAAGATATATAACAAAACACAGTAGCATGTGCTAAATATCAAATTGTGATACAGGCAATAAGTGTTATAGGAGTTGAGTCTGGGGTTGTCACCAAGCCCTGAGGTATTCAGGAAAGGCTTTCATGGAGAAGGTAAGACTTGAGCAGGCTGGGCCTTAGAGCAAGGATAGAGCAAAGAGTCAAGTGAAGAGGAGAAGGGAGCAGCCACGTGAAAAAAGGAACAGCAGTGGCAATATGTAGTATTTATAGAGAGAGCAGCTTTAGCTGTGTCATGTGATTGGTGTAAGAAATTGTTTAGAGATAGGTTGGAGAAAGATGTAGAGATAAAATTGTGAAAAGTCTTAAATGCCATGTTAAATGTCAGGGATTTTGAATTTTAATAAGATAATTATGTGAATTTTTTTCAGGATTAAAATAATGCAAAACATTGGTGTTACATTTATTAAAACTGGTCAGTACTCAGATGCTATTAATTCATTTGAACATATAATGAGCATGGCCCCAAATCTGAAGGCAGGCTTCAATTTGATCTTGAGTTATTTTGCTGTTGGAGATCGGGAAAAAATGAAGAAAGCTTTCCAAAAATTGATTGCTGTTCCATTGGAAATTGATGAAGATGACAAATACATTTCACCAAGCGTGAGTATGAAAAGGACTTTTATGTAGTCAACTTTTATTTTTTTCTATTTTGTTAGTAAATAAACAATGTATGAATCCTAAGTCATGTGAGAGAGATGCTCGAGCACTTATTTTCCTTCTGTTTACCTGGCCCTTTTTTAAAAAATATATTTTTTTCAATAAACTAAAATTTGTTTTATTTTCTTCACTTTCCCCATCCCTGAAAAAGAGAAAAATAAAAACCCTTGTAACAACTACACATAGCCATGAGAAACAAATTCCCACATTGACCATGTTCAAAAAATGTTTCATTCTGCACTCCAAGTCACTCTTTGTCAGGAGGCAGATAGCATGCTTCATCATTCATCCCCTGGAACCATTGTATTGATCAGAGTTCTTAAAAAGAGTCTCATTAAAATCAGTCTTTGTGATATTATTGTTATATTAAATTGTTCTGGTTCTGCTTACTTTAATATGCATCAATTTATACAAGTCTTCCCAGGTTTCTTTGAAACCATCCCTTTCATTATTCCTTATGGCACAGTAATATTCAGTTATATTCATATACCTTAATTTGTTCAGCCATTCCTAGCTGTTGGGCATCCCCTTAGTTTCTAGTTCCTTGTTACCACAAAAAGAACTAATACAGATATTTTTACATGTATGAGCCTTTTCCTCTTTCTCTGGTCTCTTTGGAGTATAGTAGTGGTATTGCTAAGTCAAAGTGTACATACAGTTTAGTAAATTTTGAGGTATAGTTCCAAATTATTTTCCAGAATGGCTAGACTAATCAATTAAAATAGCTTTACTAATAATGTATTAATGTAGCTCCTTTCTCATATTATCCCCTTTATTTGTCATTTTCCTTTTTTGTCAACTTTGCCAATCTGCAGGGTGTGAGATAGAATCTCAGAGTTGCCTTAATTTGCACTTCTCTAATTATTGGTGCTTTGGAGCATTTTGTTTCATATGCTAGCCCATTCTTTTTTTTTAAAAAATTATTTCAATCTAAGTAACTTTGGTGGGGGACCAGAAATTTGTGTTATCACAGGTAACTTTATTGAAGGAAAAATCAAAGTATAAAAAAGTTAAGTTATTCTCCAAGATCAGGTCAGAATTCTATCTCAATTTTACCATCTAGGTAATGATGAAGTTTGGTTAAAACTCATACATGACCAAATAGTGATGAAGGGATTTCCTAATTTTATTTTTCAGGATGATCCTCATACTAACTTAGTGATTGAAGCTATAAAAAATGATCATCTAAGGCAAATGGAGCGTGAAAGGTAATATTCTGTGTTTAATAGTTCAGATTCTTGGAAGTCTAATTTTTATTTTTAACTTTATAAAGTTTTGTGTTTATTAAATGCATTGTGTTTTATAAATTCAGCACCTTAATGTATTGAATTTATATAGTGTTGTGACATTTATGACCATGCTAACTTGCTTTCCTCTTGCTGAATTAGTCCAGAAACACAGCTACATTCACCTCTTGTTAGCTCTCTTATTTCCAATCCCTGAGTTTTGGGGGCAGAGGATGGGATGAGTGCATAATTCATCATGGATACTGGGACACAGCTCCTGCCATGTCACTGTAGCTATTATTTTCCTCTCGATAGTCTACTAGTTCAATTATGCTACCCTCAATATAAGGAATATTTTGATTTGTTCCCTCCTCTTGGGTCTCCAGAGAAGGGCCTAGCATCCAATTTTTATGCCCATGTTGCCCATAAAGCCATTCCCACTGCCAAGCTTCTACCATATTCCAGAGAACAGAGAAGAGGAATCAGGTGCAACAGGTCATTTCATGAGACGTAGGAGATGGAGATGGAACCAGGAGATGCATCTGGGTGATTTGACACCATGGATCCCAGTTCCTTTATGGGAGGCACATTTCCAGATCATTGGCCAAATCTTTTAGTAATTTTTATGTCTATTCTTAGTGTTGCTTATCCCTTTTCTTCCTCCTGCCAAGTGTTTGCTTGAACACCTTAAATGTTCAAGAACTTACCACCCTACAGTGAAGCTTATTCTGTCCTGTTTTCTCCCTCATTAGACTTAGTTCCTTGAGAGCTGCAACTTGCCTTTCTTAGTATCCCCAATGCTTGGCAGAGTGCCTGGCACACAGTAGACCCTTAATAAATGTTTGCTAATTGATCAATAACTCTATTTGTTGTTAAAATTGTTGCTAATAATAATTCCTCATTTTTCTATGGATGTTTAAGATTTAAAAAATATTTTTTCTTACAACAATGCCTTAAAATAGATAATTTAGATTTTATTATCTTCATTTTAAAGATAAAGAAACTGATGTACTGATTAAATGACTTACCCAGGGTTAGTTAACTGGTAAGTGTTAGAAGAATGGAAACTCTTCCTTATCGTAAGCAAAAATCTGCTTTTGTATGACTTCCAGTGTTGATGTTCTGGCCTTCGACGCAAGTACATTAATGCCTCTTGGATATGCCATCCCTTCAGATATTTGAAGCCATTGATAATGTGTTTCCTAAGTATTCTGTTCTGTGGACTAAACATCTCCATTTCTTTTGATAGTTTGCTCTGTGGCATTATTTTCATGTCATCACAATACATATATGCCTACCTTAATTACTTTTCTAATTAAAATGTGATTTTTTTTCATTTGTTTTCAGGAAAGCCATGGCAGAAAAATACATCATGACAGCAGCTAAACTCATTGCTCCTGTAATAGAAACATCTTTTGCTATAGGATATGATTGGTAAGAAATTGCTTCAGGCCTGCTGGGTATATAGTGATCTCTTTTTACAGTTAGGAATTTTGTTTCCAGATCCTTCTCTCATTAATTGAAAAAGGAAAAGCATACAGGTGTGGTTTGTACTTAGCATATATATTTAAAAACTTTATAAAATGTCTTCAGGTTAACATGTATTATCTCATTTGATACACAAACCATAATAATGCTATGGACACTTTAGTACTTTTATACGTTGATTCATGTCTAATCTTATGGATGCAAGCTCTCCCACCAGCAGTCCAAATTACCTATAATCTTCTTATCCTGTGCCCCTTTGTCCTTGGCTGTTCCATAAGTATCTATGTAAGGAGTTCACCCAACATGCTGAGGTCCTTCCCCTAGACCTCCTGCTATTGCATGGATACAAGTGGAGCATGCAGGTTGTCCATCCTTCACTCTGGCTTTAAATCATGCCTGCCTTCCGACTTTTCTGTGATAGTTTTTTCAGCTACTTCTGCACAACTCTCTGTTGGTATTAGGTTGTAGCCTACTGCAACCTGCCCACCATACTGCTCTGCATTGTCCTTTGGATAATCTGAAACTTAAATGAGACTTAAGTATTCTATGACTCATAGGCATGCAGAATCACTAGAAGAATATTAATATTAAAAAGGTAGTCTTTTGTTTCAGAGGGAAGCCTGGGATCATTAAGAGCTCTGCATAATTTTCCAAAGGCAATCCATCCAGCTTTCTTTCTATTCAATTCTAGTTGCAATTTATTTGCTGTCTACAGTATCTGTCTGTCTGGATCGGTTCTTTAAGTTGTCCATCCAGATGCATATTAGAGAAAACACTATAGACCGTCTTCCTTTACTTGCTTTTTCCTATGTGAATAGCCAGGTCTTCTAGGGTAAGGTGCATTTTCTTCTAGGAATCTTCTAGGACCCATATGGGGTCATGACCAACCGTTTAAGAAGCACTGAAGGGGTCACTAGTGGAAAAAGTTTAAGAAGCCCTTTTCTAGGTCACTGGTTTGAATCCAGCTCTAATGACTACTATGGGTAGTACTAAAAAATTCAAACAAGCTATATTTTTCTTCCTCTGTGAAGATTACCTACTTTTGGTTTACTCTTCATATATCTTGTGTGTACCTAATGTGTACCTATCTAGTGTCTGCTCCATTAAAATGTGAGCTTCTCGAGGGCAGGGAATGTTGTTACTTTTTCTTTTGTATCCTCAGGGCTTTGCACGATGCCTGACACATCAAGCATTGCTTAATTAATGTTTGTTGAATGACTAAGTGTAAAATGAGAATAATACCTGTTGTACCTTATTACAGAATTGTCACAATCACATGAAATAATGTATGTAAAATACTTTGCAAACCTTGGAGCACTGCTCAGAAAAATAATATATTAGGTAATATTACATCAAAGTTAATATATATTATATATATGGACAGAGAGAGATCTTATATGTACACACTTTCAACATTAACAAGTATGATTTTTTAAAAGAAATTTCATTGCAGAAGATTAAGAAACACAATTTTAAACATTTCATTAATACATTCAATATCTGGAGAGTTTAGAAAGAAATATTTTACATATTGTTACAGTCTCCCTAAGTAAGGCCACACAGTCCATTTTCCAGCAGTGCATTTAGTATATATTAATTAATTTTCAGGGTGTTCATGAAAGAAATTAGATTTGGCTCATTGGAGACCTAGAATGTTTAATTTATTATTGAATGTCTGGGGCTTTATGCTCATAAGCATAACTGTTTTTGGTTCTTCTTATCTGAGCCACTTGCCTTTCATTGAATGCCTATCTTACATTCTTAATATGAAATTCAAGCCTTGAATAGTAACGGAACTTACACAGAATGACTGTTAGGTATAACCAAAACTCTGTATTTAATATATAGGAATCTAAACTCGTAGAATTTTAGGGCTGGAAAGGAACTTAAAGATTATATCACCCAGCTTTCTTTTTTACAGGTGAGTAACTAGGGCCCACAGAGATCAGGTAAAATGCCCATGATCACCTAACTACTGATTGCCAGAGGAGGAACTTGAGAATCCAAGTTCACCTGACTGAGTCATTATACAAATAAGCACTTATTTAGCTCTATGGTTTTCAGATTATTTTTACACACATTGTCATATTTGATTTTTCCAGAACCCGGTAATTTAAAGCAAGCATTATTACTCCCATTTTCCAGATGAGGAAATGGAGATTCATATGTTAAGCAGTTCTAGTTTGTCCTGGCAGGCAGAGAGTGCCACAGACCGCATGCTCATGGTACATTCCTTTCCTGTTCCTCTGGTAATAACAGGAAAAGAGATGAAAGGCTGTCAGAGTGTTGTCCAGTCTTTTGCCATCTTATGTTTCCCCTAACAGCAATGATACTCCTGGATAGATCCCAGGCACTCACTTATGTGTTGAAACTCTGTATCTAGTATTTTGGGTCCCTTTCCATTATTAGGAAACATGACTTCTACATTATACCCACATCCATAGAATAAGGAACTGTTATTCATGGCATTTATAGCAACCAAAAGTAGTCTATTTATTTCTTAAGGTATTTCATGTGAATTGTGAGTGATATATTGCATATTCATTTGATATTTTGTAATTGCTGGAGCAATTACATAGCAAATAGGGATAAATAGTGTTTAGTCAAAATTAGAGGAAACTTAGAAACTTTTGAAGTAATCCAAAGGATAAAAATGTGTTTACTTAATAAAAGCTAAGTAAATTATCCAGACCTCTTAAGCATATAATGATTGTTTGTCTAGAGGTGTGTTAACTTGCCAAATAGAGAGCTTAGCTTACCTTAGCCGACCTAAGATATGATTTTAAAATACTACTATTTTATAGAGCTAAACATGTGCGCCTAGATTCATTTTCTGTTTGAGATGAAACAGAAAAAATTATTTTGGTTGTACTTCCAAATCTGCTTATCAAGAAGGAAATCATAAGTTTAGAGATAACTCATAGCCTTAACTTGATAATATTGTTTGCATTATAGATTGCCTTTATCCTATAAAATATATGTTAAATATGTTCTGTTTTGAAATGCCTAAATTGGCCAACTTCGAAGAACCACTTAAAGCCATTTAAAATCATAAGGGTTAAGGAAAACAAGTAGACTTTTACTGTGTGAAAAATTCATTTAGTGACCTTCCTCCCCTTTCAAATATATTGAAGTATTGTTCTTGAAATCAAAATGTTCCACAAATACCTTTACACACGCACACACACACACACAGAGTTTATTTTGCTTTGTTCTAGTGTGAGGTTACTTGAAAATTACAATACTAATAGCAGTCTTTCAAAATATACTTATACTTGGATCAATTTGAATAGCATTAAACAGAAACAACTGACTATTAAAATGAGCATTTTTTTTAGTCATTTTTCAATTGTGTCTGACTCTTCATGACCCCATTTGGGGTTTTCTTGGCCAAGATAGTGGAATGATTTGCCATTACCTTTTCCAGCTTACTTTTCAGGTAAAGAACTGGGGCAAACAGGGTTAAGTAACATGCCCACTCAGGAAGATGAGTCTTTCTGACTACAGGTCCAGTACACTGTGCCACCTCACTGCCTAAAATGGGCATACCTATTTCCAAATGGGTAGTTTGCAAATAAAGGCAATAAACATGCCATCACTCAAGTATAGAATCCTGTAAAAGATATTGCAACAACCATGGGTGTGGGGAAGTCAAGCACTTCAAGGATCATTGAGATCCATCCAGAATGGGACAGACAGGATCAGCTGCACCAAAGTGCAAAGAGAAGTGCACTCAAAATATTGTTCTCTTCATCTTTTGGACTCAAATTGACTTGCCATAAGATCTACTTTTCTCAATCAAATCTAAGAAAAACCCATTTGGCTTTCTATTTAGTAGCTACTACTCAAAGTTTCTAGTAGGGAATATTCTTCCTGGTCTCACTAGAGTCCTAGAATTTAGTCATCAGCATGAATCTACTTCAGTTGAAAAAATCACAAGCATTTCTTACCCTTTTTTTCTTAATGCATTTGTAGCCTGTTAGAGACTTCTCATCTCCTTGACTGGATGGATTTTGTATTCTAGCCAAAGTAGGCTACTAGCCATTCAGAAATCTGATTTTCCTGTCTTAGCCTCTGTGATTCATGTAGTTGCCTCTCATATCTGGGGTACTTCTTTTGCATCCACTTTAAATTCAGTGCTGACCTTGGAATAAGGAAACCTCAATTTGAATCTTGTATCAGATACTTAGTAGCATGGTAATGCTCAGAAAGTTATTTACTAATATCCTTAGTTTCTTCATCTGTAAAATGGGAATAGTAGCACCTATGTCATACCAGTGATGGGCAACTCTTTTTAAAATGTCCTTCTTCCTTAATGTTTTTCACTCTTCTTACAACTTCAAGAAGCCTACTCCCCAGCTGCCATGTCCTACTGAAGGTCTTTGCTTGTTTTCTAAGAATTAATTAGCCTATTTTTGTGGGAATCATTTGTCATTTCATGGAGTCATTTTTCTTTTTTTGAGTGCACTTCCCTTTGCACTTTGGTGCAGCTGATCCTGTCTGTCCCATTCTGGACTTGAATGATCCTTGAAGTGCTTGACTTCCCCATACCCATGGTTGTTGCAATATCTTTAACGGTCATTGAAGCACGCTCTTTGAGAACTAAAGCTTTTTCACGATTTCTCAGAGTTATATCCAAAGCCACAGAATTTAAAATACAACAGAAGAAATAGTGAAACACACACTTATGGTGCAAAATTTAGTACTCAGCTAACAGACAACTACCTAAAGGTGGAGAAACCAGCTCAATCTGGTTTCATCTCATCAAGGTCAGATGTTCTAAGTGAGCCTGATTGTTAGTAGAGACATGTAGGCATGATCAATGTTGTCACAAAATGAAACATCAGAATTAGTGTTTATACCAAATAATTTACACAGGACTTATGGAACTTAATAAGTACTTATTAAGTGAATGAATGTAAACTGATCCTCTGACTCCAAAGTAAATAGTCCTTCTACTGGAACACTCTACCTCCAGCATTTGAGTCAACTTACCACAATCTTTTGAAAAAAGTAATTTTAGAAGCAGTAAGGCCAAAAAAGTGATGTAGTAAATATATATTTCTTTAACTTTTCTGTTATAGGTGTGTTGAAGTAGTAAAAGCTTCTCAGTATGTGGAACTTGCAAATGATTTGGAAATAAATAAAGCAATTACATACTTGAGGCAAAAGGACTTCAACCAAGTAAGCTTTTGTAATATTATTAAAGGATATATTGATCAAATGGAATATTACATAGAATAATGCTAGTGCATACATTTAAAAGTAGGATATTTTGCTTTAATTAAAAATAATATGATTCATAATCATAATGTTCTTTATCACTTCATTTTAAATTTATACTCATTTCTCACCTTAAAATAAGAATTTCATAACGTAATGGCTTTGTGCTATATGTGATGCTTTAAAAAAGTATAAAGAAATTAAAACCAATGTAAGAATTTCTAATTCCTTAACCGTGATTAACTGCCTTACAAGATAAGCAGTTCTCAAACTCTCAATGGTTGGTCTGTGGGCTGCTTTTTAAGTATTATTTTTTCAGTAAGGCAATACTTGTTTTTAGTTTTGGCATGAAACAACAATTTACATGTGATATTGAATAATATTATCAATATTTTCTATTTGAATTACATTAAACTTTTTAAAGTAGTCCACATATATAATGATATTTGATCATTATTTTACTAATATATCATTAGAATAATTTTGACTTTCTGAGATATTTTTTGATTGAGATATTTTTTCTGTGGGACCTAAGCTGGGAGATTTGTTGGGATTGTACATCCTTCTAAAACAGTCTATAGACAAATAGTCTATAGACATAATAATCTATAGAAAAAAATCTATAAGCAAAAAAGTCTATAGACTTGTCTGCAGACAAAAAATTTTGGGAACTATTATCTTGGCTGACAAAAATAACAAAGGTTTTTTTGTCGATAAATCTTTATAATATTTCATTACTAAATGATACTTTCCTCCAGAAGATGTTTATGATTTAACTGTTGAAAAGATAATATTTTTCTTTGTTTCTTGGAATTAATTTAAATCAACATGAGGTCTGATGCCACTCTTAACTAAAACATCTGTTTACATTATCAGTGTTTTGATGTTAACAGTAATTTTAATGGTGTTTTTCAATTGTCATTTTCACTTTCTCTTCAACATTGCTGCTTTTATTTGTCTCTTGCTTTTTGTTTATGTCCTGTAAGTATGAAGAGGTAGGTATGATAAAATGTAGGTTTGAAAAGAACACTGTTAGGTTAAAGATAACCAAGATGATACATGCAGTACATTCGAAATATTTAATGACCAACATTAGTGTAAAGTAGAGAGGATAAGATATGACTTGTGCTGTATGGATACTTCCATACTTATGAAGAAGATACTTCAGTCTCAGGAGCAAAGTTTTTTTTGTCATAATTATTTGTGCCTTTTTCTGAGCAGTATGAAAAAATACTTTTGTCTAAAACCAGACCAAAATAAGTAGGTCATAAAGGATTGAATGAATTGTAGAGGTCATTACTGGCCATTAGTAAAAACTCAAACAGTCAAATACTGAAGGTAGGAGTATATAATTCCAGGGGGAAAAATTGAAATAGAGAATATAAATATGCAACTTATCTATGCTTATAATGGTACAAAGAAGCAACAACATTCAGATTGGACAATAATTATCCTTTGGGCAGCTTTATTTTTAGATTTTATCTTATTTTCTATTTCTCAAATGTTAGCCAATTATCATAGCATTTTAAGTGCTAAAATAATACTTTGTAACTAAGTATTCATTGGACACCTAAAGAACCCTTATAAAAATGTCCATTTGTGGAAAATGAAAATCTGAGCCAAAAAACTGACAGTGTTCTTTCCATTAGCTTTCATCTTTTTAGAATAGTTTGTTATGCAGAATCTTAATTGTTGTTTGTTGTTGTTGTTCAGTCGATTTTTCAGTCTTCTCTGACTCTTCATGACCCTACATAGGATTTTCTTGGCAGAGATACTTTAGTGGTTTGCCATTTCCTCTCCAGCTCATTTTACACATGAGGAAGCTGAGGCAAACAGGGTTAAGTGACTTCCTCAGGGTTACACAGCTAGTAAGCGTCTGAGGCTAGATTTGAACTCAGAAAAATGAGTCTTTCTAACTTCAGGTCCAGCACGCTATCCCCTGGGCCACCTAGCACCCCCTTAGAATCTTAATTGTATATGCCAAATTATGTTTCCATTATTTTAAATCATTTTGTTTTTTAAAGTTCTAGATGTACTATAGACTTACCTTTATAATATTGTATGTTGTTAAAAATGTTCAAGTAATTACTCTTATGTTATTGACTTTCAAATGGGTTTTTGGATTAATAGTGTACTTTTTTAGAGATAAGATATTTTATTTCAGTATGAATGCTTATCTTATGGTAAGTATGTACTACACAGAAAAACACAGATTATAAGGTATCATTGATAAATGGTGAGTTTTACTTGCCTGATCTGATTTTAAAAACTTCCTGGAATGGCTTGCTTATAATATGACATACCATTGCTGTACCACATTGCATTTAGTTTTTCAGGTAGTTTTAAGTATCATAAACTTTAGAGTACCACATTGCTTTCTCATTATATTCTACTCTTTAGATTTTAGTAGGCATGAATTATAATCATTCACATACTATGTGCACTTAAGTAATATATCTGTATGTATTCATTATAAAACAGTACTAAAATGAAAAATTATGTATTTCAACCTACAGTCAAAGTAAAATGAAGTTTATAAAGTTGAGAGATACAGGGAGGCTAAGGTTCTCACATGAACAGTTGGGTGATTGTGTGTGGAGCCTGTGAGGTAGCTACTGCAGCATGAGCAACATGAGCTAGGAATGTTTGTGAGGTAGGTTGGAGAGGTTCCATGGCCTTCCACAGAAGGTTTCTCTATTCTGCATAAGGAAGTAAGAAAGGTTCGGCAGCAAAGGAGTCATTCCAGGAAAATAAAGCGCCCATAGAATCATAAGTTCTTCATTTCAGTTCAACAAGTATTAAAGCTTTAGCACAAATCCCTTATATTATGAGATTGTCCCACATTCTACTGCATTATCTTTGACTTTGTCAACATGTTTAGTAGGTCTCTTATTTGAGTTCTATCAAACATTGCTGTTACTGATAATATCTGATACTAACATTTTAAGTTTGCAAAGTAATTTATATACATTATTTCATTTTATCCTCAAGGGGAAAAAACCTGTGAGGCAGGTACAACAGGTGTCATTATCCATATTTATAGGTGAAGAAACTTAGGCCCACAGAGGATAAGTGACTCCCCCATGGTTACTCAGCTAGTCCAGGGTGGGATTTCAATTCAGGTCTTCCTGTCCCCAGTTCATGCTCTATCCATAAAGCCACTTTGCTTCTGTATATTACTTCTAATGACTTCAGTCAGCATACAGTTCTCTTTCCTCCCTGCCTGATTAAATATGGTAACTAATTTGGGTTTTCAGTATGGGCACAACTACTCCCCTGTATAGAAAGGTACTAGGAAATAGGGACCTTCTACTGCTTTCAATATATATATATCTGATTAATGAATGAAACATATGGTTTATAGATTTAGAGATAGGAAGGATCTTAGAGGCTGTCTAGTCCAATCCTCTTGTTTAAAGAAGACACTGAGGTCCAGAGAGGTCAAGTGAACCTGAGGTCTCTTTGATAGTATATACCAGTTCCAGGACTTGAATATAGGTCCTTTTTCTCCAAGTCTGTATCCTTTTCCCTCTATTCCACTACCAGGATGACTTTTTTTCCCTGTCTGCCTCTTTTTATCTCTTCTACAGTTCCTGGCTCCAAGTATCTACTTACCATGCTAGATATCTGCCTACCATTTCTCACTTAAAGTTGGGTCAGGAGAATCCCAACTGGGCATGTTGTTAAGTATATTTTTTTACCTGGATTTTTCTTGGGTTAAATAAATGTATAGTTACAAAACAAACCTTGATTCACAGAAATTTCTACATTAAGGTAATACCATGTATCCTCAGGTACTCTAGTAGTGATACTTAAAAAGGAGAAAAAAAAAAGATGAAGAGTGCCTTAGTTCCCCAAGTAGTTTATTGGTAGCATTGGGATTGTTTCTTCCCAGTTCCTTTCTATCACCACCAAAGACTATTCTCTTTCTTTCATAAAAATGTATCCTTAACTTTTCATACCTACCTGCTGCATATAGTTTCTTCAGTTTTATTAAAATTTCAAGAAGAATTTATCCTATAATATTTAAATTTTATTTCATGATAACCCAGATTGATAATAAGATAATCTTTTGGGAATGTTAAATTATCTGAGCCCTTGGATTAAAACTATATACAAAAAAACTGATGTAAGAAATTTTTTTGTGCCAAAATACTAGAAATGTAATCCTTTTTTCCTTCAAAGGGCAAATAGTGGGTTTTGGTTTTTTTGTTTTGTTTTTTGTTACAATCACATTAAATTTAACATATTACTGATTTAAAATAAGTGACAAGTTAACAGTTTCACATATATGCACATTCACTTAGAATCCTGTTCTTTACATATTTAAATGTTCTAGTTTGTCATTGTTTAAGTTCATGATAAAGAAAAAAAGATTTAATTGAAGAGTTAAATGAGGCTAGAGAAAGAATGATGGATTAAGAGAAAAAGAGAGGGTGGAGGAGAGTGGAGATTGTAGTGAGATTTTAAAATGTTTAGAAGTGCAAAAGAGGGAGGTTGAAAGGACGAGATTATAAGCAGGAACAAAACTAGTACCAGTGCATCACATAAGTTCAAGAGAATGATTAGGACTGGACTTCTCTAATTTCATTCAAACTCAGCTCAAACACCATCTCTTATGTGATACCTTTTTGCCTCTCTCCCTCCACAGTACATTTATGCTCACCTTTATACCACCCTCAAAGTGCCATTCACTGTGCTAGGCACTGAGGGCACAAAGAGCAAATTGAAGCACTTCTTTGTCCTCTAGGAGCATATCTTTTGGGCTATTTTGCAAGTGTTTTAGAAAGTTATTAATTTAACAAGCAAACATATTTTAGATATTTCTTCCAAATTCTAAAGAAATTCTAAATAAGGTTTTCAAAGGATATAGTAGGAATCAAATATACAGATTTGAACTCAAGTCTTTTTGATTCCAGGTCCAGCACTCTATCCACTAAGCATATATTATGTGTCAAGAATTTATTCATTCATAGTAGGATGTTTACTTTCCTCAAAATTCAAATCCCCATTGAGAAAAGTATCATAGAAAGAAAGGTTTTTGAGTTCCAAGTCTTTGGAAGGTAAATTTGTCTGAAGATAGGCCCTTAGTTTAATTCATAAATTTTTTTTGAAGAAAAACAATTTCATAACTGGAAAATGGAAATAATTGGAAGTAGAAAATCCGTGTTTGTTTATACTAACTGTAATTTACTAGAACTTAATAAGCTTAGCATATTTTTCCTTAAGATAGATAAATCTGGGAGTTAATTCTTAAGAGCTTGTTTATACTAACAGATTACCTTAGCTTTATTTTAAATTATTCATCTATTCTAAGAGGAAAAGTAGTTTGTGTCTAAGAAACACGTACAGTGCAGAATTTTATAATTATTTTTACCTAATAAGAAAATTCATTGGAAATATTTTTATAAAATATAAATATTTTTAAAAATATAAATATATTTGTAATATACTATACAAATGATTATAATATATTTATAAAAGATAAAATATATAAAAACATAAAATTTATGTATTTATAAAATATATTTAGTTTTTCTTATTTAATTTTTTTGCTAATATGCATATTTAGTATTGGCATTTTATTAACATCTTAAATTATACTTTGAAAATAACTTGAAAAGAATCAGTTCCTTATTTTAACATATTTATGTTTCAGTGACTCTGTTTTCATCAGCATCTGTACTTCCTTTACTTATGCACATCACAACCCATCTAGACCCTCTTGCTGTGTAATTCTTTTGCACATCTTTCCACAAATCCTGCATAGAGGATAAGCTGGAAACTTTCCACTGGTTATTTTAACATTTCATCCATAACAATGAAGCTGTCACTCACTCTTGCTACATAACTAATGTACTTCCTTTGCCAGTTGAATGTGTTTCTTTTTTATCTTTAAATATGTTCTTGATGTCTTTATCCATTACTGTCATCTAAGTCACTGTTAATAACATTCTATGGTCTACTTTTCATTTGCCAGCCATCCAAAGCTGTTTGAGTCATGTGGAAATATGAGACTTATGAGATCCTACTGCTTTACAATTCATAACTGGGTAACATCACCAAGAGAATATTGACATTAAAAAGCTAAGATTTTTGTGGCAATAAGCGTCTTGGAATCATTAAAAGCATTCCACAGTTTCTTCAAATGTTATCTAGACTGATCTCTTCTTCATATTGCTTTCTGGCCTACTGCATGATTTGTAACAGCTGATCAAAGATCCGTATACTGTGGACTAACTTGGATTGCATATCCAGATACATTTTTTTCCAGTTACATTTTGTAACATAAAATGCTTTAAAATCATATGTATGTTAAAAATGTATACTTTAGTTAAATTATGCTTTGATCTTTTTTGTATCAACTCCATTTAGATGACAGCAATAACTTTTATGGATGAATAGTTCTCATAGCCATTTTTCTATGCAAAATTACAGAGCATACTCTAGCTCCTTTTCTCTTTTATTTATATGTAAGGTTTTTAGTGACTAAGAAACAGATCAGGACATCAGACTAGCCAGTATAAGGCAGCCTAATTAATTATTTAGAATCTTCAGTAAGGAATAAATTTGGACTAGAGAGCTAAGGATAACAAACTGATGCCTTGGATTGATGGTATCCACAAAATATTCAGAGACCCAGAAAAAAACCTACAGGGCATAGGCTAGGTCTCCAGTGGAAGACTTATATAAAATCATGATCAATAATTT
Source organism: Trichosurus vulpecula (assembly GCF_011100635.1). NCBI lineage: Eukaryota > Metazoa > Chordata > Mammalia > Diprotodontia > Phalangeridae > Trichosurus > Trichosurus vulpecula. The sequence goes on from NC_050574.1 coordinate 179,706,663, forward strand.
CATAAGATGAGAAGGATTCTATGAGCAGCATTAGTACAGCAAGTATCCACATTGATGATGTCATGAATTCATCAAAACAGCAGATCCAAAGGGGCTAGCACATATTCTAGGGTTTTCTAAGTAATATATAATTTTGTTTCCTTTTTATTCACATAAAGCCTTCTTAGCAGTTAAATGTTTTGCCCATACTCATACCTAGTAACTTTCTGCAATGAAATTCAAATCCAGATCTCTTAGATCTGAATCTCTAGCTCTTTCCATTCATTAAGCCATTCGGTAATCATCCAGCTTTGGTTTGAAGACCTCCAGTGATGGGGAACTCACTACGTTCTGAGGCGTTTTTGGATAGCTCTAATTGTTAGGAAGTTGTTTTCTTTAAAAGACCTAAATCTCCTTCTTTTCACATTCCACCCATTCCTCCTAGATCTGTTCACAGACTGTTTCCAGACAACTCCAACCATTCTTCCACCTGATAGCCCCTCATATATTTGAATACAACTATCATGGATCTCCTAAGTCTTTTCTTCTTGGGACTGATGGTCCCAGTTTTAGATGAGCTGCTATGTTATACTGTGGAGTGCAGATTTGTAGTAAAAGGGCCTGAGTTCAAGTTCTGGCACTGTTCTTTAATATCTGTGAGGCCTCAGGCAAATAGCCTACCTTTCAGGACTTAATTCCTCATCTGTAACCAAGGCACTTGGACTATATGACTTCTAAGATCTCTTCCAGATCTAAATCTATGAGCCATATGACTTATTCATGCATTCAGGCTAGAATGATGAGTTAAATTTAACAAGGTGAAATTTATTATGGGTAAGTGGCAGGAGGAGAAGGGAGATAGAAAGCTGGATATCAGCTTGGTGATTGTAGTTGATTACAGGTTCTATATGAATCAATATTGTGTTGTGTCTGCCAAAAAAAGATAAAGTAATCTTGGGTTGAATTGTCCCATTGTATTCTATGTTGGCCAGACCACACTTGGAGAATTTTGTTAAAAAGGGAGGAAGATGCATTTTCTCCTCTCTTCTTTATGGCCAAGTTTCACCATCATAATTGCATAGCACTAAGTGCTTTGTTATGTTTTTTGCTTTTGTATTCTTTGACCTTAACAGTGTTATAGTCATGTATATTGTTTTCCTGGTTCTGTTTACTTTGCCTCAGTTCATATGAGTCTTCCCATGCTTCTGTATTCATCATTTCCTATGGGGCAGTAACATCCTATTCCATTAATATGCCATCATTTTAATTTTTAAACTTAATTTTATACTTAAGTACCCCCAAAAATAGCATTTTGGAAAGGTCTTACGTACTTATTGTACTTATCTTAGTACAATAACACAAATAAAAGTGATCTGAGTATTGATTTTGTTTATTTTTAAAGAAATAATTCTAGTGTGGTTTTATATATATCTTGTAAATGCTTCACTTCTAGGCTGTAGAAACTCTAAAAATGTTTGAAAAAAAAGACAGTCGAGTTAAAAGTGCAGCTGCAACCAACCTTTCATTCCTTTATTACTTGGTAAGTTTTTCTTTTATAATTAACTATAGTTTGTCAAGGAAAACTACTAATACTATACCTTACTATACTTTGTGTTTTAGGCATAAATCTGTCAGAAACAAATTTATTTAGTTTCACATTAATATCCACACTATTTCTGGCTTAGTTCCAAAACTAGCCTAGTTCCCTCATGCCCTCCAACATGATTCTACCCCAAGATAATTTGAGGTAGCTTTTATGGGAATCTTGAATGAGGGAAAGGTTATATTGTGTTAAAATACAGTTTGGAGTTAACATTCCACAAGAATTGTCACTATTCAGCTCCTTCCTGGACTACTCTCTTTAAGAGTTCTGGAGTAAAGAAGGGACCTTAATTTTTTTATTTTTAGAGTAAAGAAGGGACCTTAATCTCCTCAAAGGAGAAATCAATTCTTTTCTCAAAAGAGAAGTCTTATGGTTTCTTTGAGATCAGTCTGAAGACTGCCCTTAAATGTGTAAATAGCCCAAAACACTTCTGTTGTTAAAGCTTGGGTTTCCATTGTTAATCCATTCATTATGAAAGGACTTTTTGTCTTCTACTTTCACCATTAATCTAGGAAGAGTGGTTTGTTTGTTTTTTTAAGACCAGAGATATATTATTTCTTAATATTTTCAGTTCTCTTAAATATGAGAGTTTCTTTTAGCATGTTTCCACAGATTGATCATGCAGTATTTTTTATATTGCTAAACTCATACCATTATGTACGAGAATTGTGAGAATGCTTCTACAAGGAATCAGACAAGATATAAATGAATTGAGATTCAGGGAAGGATCAGGTTAATTACAGGTGAACAGAAATGCTTTAGTATGTCATCATCATAAATAACAAAACTTTTATTGAATATGTGTAAGATACTGTGTAAGATATTAGGAATACACGGAAGAATATAAGTCACATGTTAAGGAGGTAACAGTCTAGTTTGGAAGGTAGGACATGTTCATAAAAAGATAAATTTATTACAAGATAGCATATGATAAGTACCAAATGAGGGTGAAATGCTAATTGATACCATAGTTAAGAGGAAAGTTGGGGAAGCAGTGTGTCATAGCGGGAAGTGAGTTGGCTTTCAGAGTCAGAGTTCCTGGGTTCAAATCTCACCTCTAACACTTAGCTACCTTTGTGGCCTTAGGCAACAAGCTTAAACTCCCTGAGTCTCTCTTCTTTCATTTGTAAAATGAATGGTTTGGACTATCAGGGGTGGGGAGCCTGCAGCCCTCTAGATCATCAAGTGCAGTCTTTTGATGTCACAGAACAAATCCCCTTAATAAAAGGCCAAGATCTGAGGAACTTTTATTCTGAAATCTATGGTCCTATGAAAAGTAGGATGCTATAGGCTGAAACAGTTATGGAAGAAGTCCGCAGAAGGAATTGGAACTAGGCTTGGGGATAGGTAGGATTTAGATCATCTGAAGGGAGCAAGGAGGGTATTCTAGACAGAGGCAGATGGTATGAGGAAAAAGACAATAAAGGAACGTACCTGGCATGTTCAGGGGACAGGGACTAATGTTGAGGATTCTTGTAGGGAAATAGTGGGAGATTAGATTGAAGAATTAAAGCAGGACTCAGTCATTTACTCAGTCATTATTGAGCACTTCACTACGTATAGAATACTGAGGCAGGTGCTAGGGATAATATTTTTTAGATAAGACACCACCTCTAGCTTCAGGGACTTTATAATCCAGATAATAGAGGGCCTTGAGTGCTAGGCTAAGAAGTTTTAATTCATTCTGACTTCAAAAATCAATTGAAAGTTTTTGAGCATGATAATAATTAACATAATCATATAGCACTTTAAGTTTGCAAGGGACTTTCCATTTATTATCTCATTTGCATGTCAAAACAGCCTTATAATAGAAGTGATATTACCCCCATTTTACAATTGAGGAAACTGAGGCTAAGGAGACTGAGGGGGAATGGTAAGACAGGTAGGAGAACAACCTGTCTGAAAACTCAGGTGTCAGTGAAAATTCAGAAGAGACTGAATAATGAAGAAGGGAGGTCAAGAAGAAGGAGAAGTTTAGAGAAGACCATTAGATTTGGCTGCTGCTGCTGTTTGTTCTTCATTCTCGATGAGGACCATGACATCAGAGAGGTGATACCAGAAACTGGATTCCAAAGGGCTGGGAGTGAGTGAGAGGAGAGGAGGTAGAAGGAACAGTTATAGATAGGGAGAGATTGAAAATGAGAGAGAGGAATGATTGTGGGGACAATTTGCTAGAGAAAGTGGCAGGTGATGAGATCAAATGTACATATAGAATAGTTGACCTTGTCAATGGGAAGGGTCACCTCTTCATCAGAGGTTAGACTAAAGGAAGAAAGACTATATAATGATGTCAAGGAGTTTCTAAATGTAATGACAAAGAGTAGAGGGAGCTCTTGGGGAAAGATCTCTGTTTTCCCAGTGAAGTTTGAGGTAAAATCTTCAGTTGAGATGTTGAGGTCAGGGAACTATATGTTTTTAGGGGTGGTCAAGACCCCAAAATATCAATGCACCGGGACCTGCTCGAATGAATTCGACTCAAGCCTTCTCTCAGACCCAACAAAGTTTATTACAGATTCACCATAATGGGTTATTTTAAGAAATCTCAGCCTTTGTGACGTTCGTTTTCACAAGCGGGCCAAATTCCATCTTAGATGAAATCTGAGCCCCTTCAGGGAGGCAAGGTGAAACTTATATACACAGATTGTAGGAGGGATCTAGGGTGGTCCTGGGGTGATGGGAGGAGGGGTTTAGGGAAGGTCTTGAAGAGGAGTCTAAGGAGGAGCTTCATGGGACTGGGATGAGATCAGACTCCAGGAACCCAGAGAGTGGGATTAAGGGTGGGAAGTAGCTGAAGGCTACCTGGAGTTAACAGACATTGAAGGGCTAGGCTAGTTTAAGGGTAACAGATTTAGGCATAGACACTGACAGGATCAGGGGTGGAAACTAGCCTGACAATGGAGAGCTAGGCTCAGTTAGGACTAACCTAGCCTAGAAATTTGGGCCTAGCAATAATGAAAAGCTTATGGCCTCAGGCAAGTGCCTCATCTAGTGGGAAGATTCAAGGGGAGTTCAAGGGGGCTCCCACAGTTTAAACCTCATCAGAGAGGCAGGGGGTGTGTGAGAGGTTTGAGAAGAGAAGATTTGGAACTGCATCTATGCTGAGTGGATTAGAGAATCAATTAAGGAAGATTAAAAAAGATTTTCTTGCTTTTGTGAGGACCTAATTGAGATTAGATGACATAAATGTGTAGTGTATCCAGTTAGCTCCTTTGCACGCTTTCCTCTAGACCCAGAGGAGAAGGATAGTGGAAGTAATCAATATTTGGAAAGGTTAAGAGAAAGAAGTGAAGGATTCAAGAGCAGAGGATACTGGAGATTTGAACTGCCTAACTAAAAGAAAGGACTGATCCAAGATGTCAGAGTAAGAGGATAACTGAGAGCCTTTGTTACACACTCTACACACACACACACACACACACACACACCAATAAATAATAAATAATAAGCAATTTTTAAAAATAGAAATGCCAGAGGGTAGAGAAATGGCTAAAATCACACATGAAAGCAACAGTCCAAGTTTTGAAATAAGGAGTATGAAGTGCTGATAACATTCAGAAATACTATAGAGCAGGGCTATCCAACCTTAGGTTTTTATTGAAACAACAGACAATATATTTTGATTTGCCATTTTAGTGAGAGCTCTGTGGTAGCTTCATTTACTAAAGCATTTATGTAAATTTCTATGCTTGTAGGCCAGCAGTCTGCAAGTGCCAGTGGGCCACATTTTGGACAGCCCTGCTATAGAGCAGCTGAGTCAGCTAAAAGACCAAAAACAAGATACCCAAAACAAAACCATGCAAGTTATATCCATAGATATTCTCAAATAGATAATGCAGAGACATTTAAAAAAAATCTTCAGTCCTAATATCAAAAGATCAAATAAAAAATCTTGAAGAAAGCTTAAGAATACATATGTAGAAATAAAGTGAAAATTGAAAAAGTACAAGGAATAAAAGGAAAAAATTGAGAAATTATCAATATGGTGAGTACAATATAAAGAAAAATAACTTCTAAAAATAGCAGACAGTGCAGTTTTGCTCACAATGCAGAGAATTACTGCTAGATACATAGTGCTCTTATAGTCTTCCCAAAAAGACGCTTAAGTTTTCCAAGCTATTAGAAAATGGTGTTATCTTTCAAGTGACAGATATGGAGGACAAACCATAGTGAAGCAATTTCAGAGGTATTGATATCCTAGAGAACAGAGAAAAACTAGATAAACTGAACTTACCATTTCAAGAAAACACTTATTAAGAAGCAGTCAACATCACAAATTTTCTGAAAAGGACGGGGGAGAATCAAAGAAATTTAAATATAACATTTATGAAAATTACACTGATTGGACCATGAACGTAACATTTATCTACGTAGAAATAACAGACATGCTTTATGAAGATGGATATTTAAGAAGCAAATAGTTTTTTAAAAGTTTACAGAGGGACATTCATTTCAAGCCATTTTTTGACCAAGCATTCCTTCCATGCCTGAAAATAAATATTCAAAGCAACCAAGAGGAAATAGTTGCTAACAAAATGTGAGAACACTTAGAGCATTACATGAGCTAAATCACTAAAGGATACAGAAGGATGTATTAGATAAATAGAAAAGGAGGAGGGAATCCCCAATAGGTAAAACAGGAACACAATATATGCTGGCATTTATAGTAGTATTAATTTTTATGGTAAATTTTAGATTCTGTTTTGTAATCTGACAATATGCCACTTAAAAGAAACACATTTAATCCATAAAGACTTAACTATTCAAAATGAAAAGCTTATCTAAAGTTTACCATGCTACTGCCAAGTCTGAAACAGGGAAATGTCATAAATGAACTCAAAGTTAGATTAAAGCCAGCAAGTATGAAAAAGATAAGCAAGGACATTATATGATGCTGTGGAAAGTTTTATGCAAAATGAGACTATATCTGTCTTAAATATACACAAATAATAATACAATAAAATTTATAAAGGAAAAACTTCATAGCTTTCCAAGAAGAAATACATTTATTTTTAAATACATTGAGATTTTTAATACTAGTACAAACACGAGCACATTTTAGTATTAGCCCTTGATAAATCCAACAAAAGTATAGCTAATAAATTAAAGCATTAATAGGCATAATAAAGAATTAAATGGAACAAGCAAAGAACATACCTCTTCTTCCAGTGTTCATTGAATTTACACAAATTCATATTCTGAACCACCAAGAAGCCATAGGCACAGACGTGGAAAATCAGAGAGTCTGTGACATACATTATAAAATGTTGTACTGTGAAATTAGTAATAAATAATGATGAAATAAATAAAATGTACCAGGTAAGAAAAACAGTTGTTTGTCATCTATATTTGTGATTGTATCCATTTGAGAAACTTTCTATTGTCATTGAGTGGCTGGTCTATAATTTACAGTCTTAGAGGATCGCCAGGACTCTCTAGTATGTGTCAAAAGTAATACTTGAACCTACATCTTCCTGACTTCACATGCCTGAAAATGCCTATTGAACATTTCCAGTTAACAGTTTCAGAGGAACCTGAAACTCAACATGCTCAGAATAATCCATTATTTCTTCCCCCAGTCTCCTCTTTCTAACTTCCTCTTCCCTTCTGTTGAGGGCTCTATCCCTCAACCTCTGTTTTTAATCAGTTACCAAGTCCTATCAATTATATTTATAAAAGATGTCTCAGTTAGTTCTCTTCATGACTCACTCAGAAACCACTCTGCATCAGTCCCTCATTACCACTCAGCTATTGTAATAGCCTTCTGCTTGATCTTTCTGATCCAATCTGTCCAATCCATCACAGTAAAAAACAAAATAATTTTCCTAGTTCATGGATCTGTCATCCCTTCATTCAAATACCTTCACTGCCTCCCTCTTCCCTCTTGGATAGAATATAAATTCCATAGCATGACCTATAATCTGTCAATATCCTACCTTTCCAGCCTTATTTCACATTACTCCTACTCATACATTCTACATTCTAGCCCAACAGAATCCCTAACTTGATGTAGCACCTTTTACCTCTGTGCATTTGCAAAAACCCTCCTCTAGTTTCCTCCCTGGAATGTGTTTCCCCTCAAATTAAAATGTTCTCTACTTCCTCAAGTATTTCTGTAGCTTTTAGACCTTTATTTTCTCCCTTATCACACTCTACCTTGTATTATACTTGCCTGTAAACCTGTCCCATGCCTTTCCTTTCCCACGAGGATATAGGCTTTTGTTTTTCTTTTTCGTGTCCTTATTGCCTGTACATAGTAGGTGGGTTTTTAACAGTTTTTTTTTATTGAATTAACAGTTAGAATCTAATCTTTATAAGAACAAGGAATTTTTGAGTATTTTGAGGGGGAAATGGTAGAGAGAGGGCATCAAAGAAATTTATGGTGGCAATGTGAAAAATAGAATGAAGCAAAGATAGATTTTATGTTGGCCACATAAACGATTCCTAGGCTTTGGTCAAAGAATTTGGCAAGGGGATAGTGAGGTAGAGGATATAAGAATAACTGGCATAATTTGTTTACCAACTTGACCTGGAGAATGACAGTATGGTGAAATAAGAAATGGCTGGAAATTTGAACAATGGGAAAGAAGTCATCTACATATAAATTATGTTATACCTAAAACCATGAAAGCCTCAGTAAGCTCTTTCCAAGGGAACAGTTTTTTTTTTTAAATATGGGTAAAAAACTAGATTCTAATTAAGGCTGTAGATTGATATCTTTGAAAAATAAAGTTATTAAAAATAAATATAAATATGTCATTATGGTTATAGGTATCAGTAAGTCTGAAAAGGATAGTTTTTTGTGAAAATTAAAATTGTATATGATTGTACATATATAGCCTATATCAGATTGCATGTGGTCTTGGGGAGGGGGAAGGAGAGGGAGAGAGAAAAAATTTGGAACTCAAAACCTTGTAAAAGTGAATGTTGAAAGCAATATTTGCATGTAATTGGAAAAAAAATAAAATATTATGAAGTGGGCCAAAAAAGAAAATTAAAATTATATACTCTTTATATTTTACTTAGGAGAATGAATTTACCCAAGCCAATAGCTATGCAGATTTAGCTGTGAACTCTGATAGATACAATCCATCGGCTCTCACTAATAAGGGAAATACTGTTTTTGCAAATGGAGATTATGAGAAAGCAGCAGAATTTTATAAGGAAGCTCTGAGAAATGACTCTTCTTGTACTGAAGCACTTTATAATATTGGTAAGTGTAACAAGTTGAAAACTCCATTAATCAGACTGTCTGGGTAAGGTAGGCTAGAATAATGGTGTCAAACTCAAATAGAAACCAATCTCTGTGGACTACATATTGACTTTAAAAAAATCATAAATTAATATCATCTGTGTTGCATTATATTTTTATTTATTTCTTTAAATATTTCCCAATTTTATTTTAATGTGGTTGGGATGCACCTGGGTGGCCTGAGGTTTAACACTTCTTGGCTACAGAACCCTGAGGAAACCACAAAGGCAGCTATAACCTTCTCTAATGAGGCACTTACTTCACTAAGAGAAAGGGTCCTGCTATTGTCTACAATTCAGGACTGAGACTGAGGGTTGCCTCTGAAATATAATGTGAACACAAGGGAGATTTCAGTGTAAGTTTATCTATATCCTGACAGTGAGAGTGACATTTTATTTATTTATCATTTTAGGGAATTTTTTTATTTGAGACTAACAGACACCAAGGAAAATAAACATTTCTATATACAAAGCAGAAAAGAAAAAGAGAATTGCTATTAAGCTACTAATCTCTTATCCATAGAGCTTGCTTTTCCTTTTAAAATATAATCAGTTTGACAGATAATTTTCAAAACTGTCCTGATTGTGTTTCCTTTTAGTCTTCCTTCCACTCCCTTTTGTGCATTTTTTAAAAAAATGCCTCAATGCTTTTTCTTTTTTTGTCTTTTTTAAAGGAGGCAACCCATTGCTACCCGCTTCTCCCTCTTGTCCCCCTACAATGGAAAAAAACTACCCTTGTAACAAATATGCATGGTCAAGCAAAACAAATTCCCACACTGGCCATGTCTGAAAATGTACGTTTCATTCTGTGCCTCAGATCCATTACCTGTGTCAGGAAGTGGGTAGCATGTTTCTCCACCAGTCCTTGAATTGTAGTTAGTCATTGCATCGATCAGAGGTCTTAAATCTTTCAAAGCTGTTTTTCTTTACAGCATTGTTGTTATTGTATAAATTGTTTTCCTGGTTTTACTCACATCATTCTGCATCACTTCACACAAGCCTTTCCAGATTTCTCTGAAACTGTCTCTTTCATAATTTCTTATGGCATAATAATATTCTATTACATTCATATGCCATAATTTGTTCTGTCCTTTCCCAATTGATGAGCATCTCCTTAGTTTTCATTTCTTTGCTGTTAGAAAAAGAGTTGCTATAAGTATTTTTTAATTCCTCTTTCTTTAAATCTCTCCCTGGCATAAGGCTAGTAGTGGCATCATAAGGTCAAAGGGTATGCATAATTTACTAAGTTTGGGGGCAAAGTTCCAAGTTGCTTTCCAGAATGACAGGGCCAATTCACTACTCCATCAGTGGTTCAATCAAATGGTTCAACATCAGAAAGTGACATGATTTTATTAGTGTGAATAATATTAAAGAAGAGGCATTACCATCTGCATTTCTGCTGCACCCTAAGGACCATGGGTCTTTCCATCTGACTTACAGCTTGAAATCTTCATATATGTTATCTCCCCATTAGAATGTGAGTTCCATGAGAGCAGAGCCTTATTTCTATCCCCTGTATTTTGCACAATCATTACTATATTTAGCATTGAATTAGTGCTTCATACTTCATTCATTCGTGTGTTTGTTTTCCCACAGATCCTTCATTAATTGTGGTTTTTCATTTTTGTCATCTTTGCCAGTTCATTAGGTGTACGGTAGAACCTCAGCGTTGTTTTAATTTGCATCTTTCAGATTATTAGTGATTTAGAACTTTTTTTTAATATGTCTGTAGGAGCCTTAAGATTTCTTCCTTTGACAGCTACCTTTTCATATCCTTTGATCATTTATGTATTGGGAAATGGCTTTTATTAATAGATTTAGACCAGTTCCTGATATGTCTTAGATATGAAATCTTTATCAGAGAAATTTACTATAAAGATTTTTTTCTCAATTAAATTTTTTCCTTTAAATTTTAACTACATTAGTTTCATTTGTACAAAAACTTTTAAATTTTATATTATCAAAATCATCTAGGGATCTCCTCGTCATGAACTCTTCCCCTATCCATAGTTGCCAAAGGCATTTCCTTCCTTGCTCCTCTTAATTTGTTTATGATGTAACCTTGTATATGTAAGTCATGTTTCCATTTGGAGCTTATCTTGAGATATGGTATTACATGTTGATCTAACCTTAACTTTTGCCAGGTTGCTTTACAGTTTCTCCAATAGTTTTTCATTGAGTAGTGAATCCTTATCCCAGTATATAGGGTCTTTACATTTATCAAATACTATGCTACTATATTTGCTTCTACATGTTGTATATTTAATCTGTCTCACTGATTGACCTCTTTGTTTTTTAACCAGTACCAAATAGTTTTCAGAATTATAATTACTAATTTGTGGCATAGTTTCAAATCTGATGTAGCTAGATGGTATTCCTTACCCCCTTCCTTTTTTATTATTTTCTTTGAGATTCTCAACTTTTCATTCCTCTAAATTTTTTAAATTACTTTTTCTGATGCTAATAGAGTAATCCTTTGGTAGTTTGGTTGGTATGACGCTGCATAAGTAGATTAATTTATGTAGTATTGTCATTTTTGTTATATTTCTCCATATAAATTATTTTGGTCTGTTTTTTTCTGTGAAGCAGGGGTTCTTAACCTTTTTTGTGTCATGGACCTTTCTGTCAATCTGCTGAAACCTATGGACCTTTTGTCACAATAATATTTTTAAATTAATAAAGTAATACTTATAGAATTACAAATGAAACCAGTTTTATTGAAATATAGTTTTATACTTACAGTGTGTTTTGGTTCATAGCCTACCAAATATTCATCCTTTAGTGTTTTTTAATGGAATTTCCCTCTTTCTATTCCTACTGGGTTTTGTAGGTAATAAAAAGAAGTGCTGATGACTTTATGTGGACTTATTTTATTTTCCACAACTTTGCTGAAGTTAATATTTCAACTAATTTCTAGTTGGCTTTTTAGGGTACTTCAGGGAGACTATCTTATCATCTGAAAAATAAAAGTTAGTTTGTTTCCACTTTGCCTAAGTTTATTCTCTCAATTTTTTTCTAGTCTTATTACTAGACCTAGCATTTTCAGAATTACATTGCACATATATCAGATGATAGTGGTGGTAATGGGCATCCTTCCTTTACCCTTGATCTTACTGGAAGGGTCTCTAGAGAGTGCTCCATTACATGTAATGTTGGCTCTAGACTTTACATAGGTACCATATAAAGAAAGAGTCCATGTATTCCTATATTTTTTCTGTTTTTAATGGAAATAGGTGTTGAATTTTATCAAAAGCATTTTAGCACCAATTTATGTAATGTGATTTTAAAATTATTTTTATTATTAATACAGTCTGTTATGTTTATTATTCTCCTAACATAGACCCAACCCTATATTCCTGACATAAATCCTACTTGGTCAGAGTGTACTAAATTTTTCTTAATATATTGTGTAGCCTCGTTGCTAATATTTCATTTACTATTTTTAATCACTGTTCATTAAGGATGTTGGTCTTTTTTTTTTATCTTACTTTGCTTTATATTTCCCTGGTTTGGGTACTAAAATATATCTGCATCATAGACAGAGTTTGCCGAGATTTTTCCATTTTCTTTTTTGTAAACAGTTTAATATTGGAATTAATTGTCCTTTGAATGTTTGATAGAATTTGCCTGTAAATCTATCCAGGCATTGTTTCTCTTTGAGTAAATTTATAGCTTGTTCAATTTCATTTTCTGATTTGGGGTTATCTAAATAATCTATTTCTTCTCTTAAGCAAGGTACTTTATATTGTTGTAAATATTCATCCATTTCATCTAAGGCAGGGGTTAGCAAATGTCGGCTTGAGACTCAAATCTGGCCCTCTACCTGTGAGCTAAGAATGTTTTTTACATTTTAAAATACCTTAAGTGTTTTAAAATATAAAAAGTATTCTTTTTTATTAATTTTTATCTCCTCAATAGTAATTTTTTAATTACATGTAAAAACAGTTTTCAATATTCATTTTTGTAAGATTTTGAGTTCCAAATTTTTCTCCCGTCCCCACTCCTTCCAAAGACATCAAGCAATCTGACATAGGCTATATGTGTATAATCATGTTAAACATATTTCCACATTAGTAATATTGTGAAAAAAGAATCAGAACAAAAGGGAAAAACCGTGAGAAAGAAAAATAAAACAGAAAATGGTGTGCTTTGATCTGCATTGAGACTCCATAGTTCTTTCTCTGGATGTGGTTAGCATTTTCCATCACAGAGTCTTTTAGAATTGTCTTGGATCATTATATTGCTGAGAAGAGCTAAGGCTATCATAGTTAATCATCGTACAGTGTTGCTATTGCTGTGTACAATGTTTTCCTGGTTCTGCTCACTTCACTCAGCATAAGTTCGTGTAAGTCTTTCCAGGATTATCTGAAATTTGCTTGCTTATCATTTCTTATAAGCACAATAGTATTCCATTACAGTCATATACAACAACTTGTTCACCATTTTCCCAATTGATGGGCATTCCCTCAATTTCCAATTCTTTACCACCATAAAAAGAGCTGCTATAAATACTTTTGTACATGTGGGTCCTTTTCCATTTTCTGTGATCTGTAGGGGATACAGACCTAGTAGTGGTATTGCTGGATCAAAGGGTATGGACAGTTTGGTTGCCCTTTGGGCATAGTTCCAAATTGTTCTCCAGAATGGTTCTCCAAAATGGTTCATTTTCTCCACATCTTCTCCAACATTTATCATTTTCATTTTCTGTCATGTTAGCCAATCTGATAGGTGTGAGGTGGTACCACAGAGTCGAAAAACCATTCTTAACTCAAATATCATATAATAGTTGGTAGACTGGATTTGGTCTGTAGGCCATAATTTGCCAACCCCTTATCAGTTTCATTGGCATATAGTTGGTGAAAGTCAGTCAATAAACATTTATTGAGTGCCATACTATGTACCAGGCATTGTGCTAAATGCTGAAGATACAAAGAAAAGTAAAATCAGTGCCTGCCCTCAAGGAGCTCACAATCTCTAATGGAGCAAGATAACATATAAAAAAAATTGAAAAACCAGGATGGGGGAAGTGGTTGGGGGAAGAAGGTAGGAAATAATGAGATAGTTGCCCTGGCCTCTTCTTTAGATGGAAGATCTGTGAAGAGCTCTAGGTCCACTCTCTCCCCTCTCCAATCAGGAGGAGGGAGGGGCCCCAAGAGCAGGACTGTTGAGAAGATGTGAGTTTCAGAGTTGATATGATCTTGATATTGCAGGAAGATGAGTTTCTGGAGATAATGATGAGGTCCAGGAGAGCAGCCAGGTGGGAAATTATGAACTAGTTGCCCTGAGCCTTCCCCTTAAATGATTTTGCCTTTGAAAAGGGCACATTGAAGTTGTCCACTATTATAGTTTTATTATATATTTTAACTGTATTTTGACCAACTTTTAAGTATTTAGATGTTGTGGCATTCAATACATATAAACTAAATATTGATATTGATTGGTTATTGGTTATCTATGGTCCTCTTGAGTAAAAGGTAATTTCCCTGTGTATTTCTTTTTATCATTTTTACTTTTACTGTTACCCTGAAATAATGATTGTTGGCCTTTTCAAGCATAATAGATTTTTTTCAGTCCCTTATTTTAACTCTCTGTGACTCTTTATGTTTCAGGTGCGTTTCTTGTAAACAATGTATTATCAGATTCCTCTTTCTAATCCTGCTATCCTCTTCCATTTTATAGGTGAATTCAACTCATTTATATTAACAGTTATGATTGTTAATTGTGTATTTTCCTCCATCCTCATGTATTTTTTCCTGTCTTTGTCCTCATTCCCTCTTTCTAAGCAAGGAATTTAACTCTAGTAATATATAATTGAAGCAGTCTGTTTCCATCCAGCAATATCTTTTCTCCTTCTCGTACTGCCCGCAATCACAGGTTTTTAGCTTTCCTTTTCTTTTAATCTCTTCTATATACTCTATCCTCTGAATTTTGATGTTTCTTTTGTTTCTCAGCCATCCTAACCTTCTTATTAAACCTGCCTCTTCTCTCACCTAGTCCCTGCCTATTTCCCTGCTGAGTTTAATATATTTCTGCACCAAACTCTTTATGTTTTCAAATATGTGTGTGTTAATGTATTTAACCCTCCTTTTTTCCAGTTCACATAATGCCCATTCTCCCCTGTTATGTGAAATAGTATGTTACTTCTCCTTCCAATACCTTTCTACCCTAGTATGTGCCCTCTCACTCCTCTTAAGGCTGAAGAAACAGAACAAAACTATCTCTAGGCCCTCTGCTTGTCTTAACTCTTTCTATGGCCCATAAAGGCATTAGTGTTCTGAACAGATATTTGTTTCTTCTTTCCCAATTAGAATATAAGCACTTTATCATTGTATGGCCTCTTCCAAATGTTCAAATGTATTTATCTTTCTAGGTTTCTTTTGACTCCTCTTTCAAAGTTTCTGCATAGCTCTGGTCTTTTCCTAAGGAATGATTGAAAATCTTCCATTCTCTTAAAGGTCCATTTCCTCCTCCCTCCCCACCCCCATAGGATTATACTTAGTTTTGCAGGGTTAAGTTGTTCTTAGTTGTAGGCCTTTACCTTATGCCTTCTGGAATATCAAATTCCAGGATCTCCTTTCCTTTATAGCAATATCTGGCAAGCTCCATGTATGTCTGACTGTGGTTCCTTGGTACTTGAACTCTTTCTTTGACCTATTAGAACCAGAGGGCAAAGTGAAAATAGAATCCACTGATCACCTCCTGAAAAAAAAACCCAAAATTAAACTCTCAGGAATAGTGCAGCAAAAATCCAGAACCTCCAAGGTCAAAGAAAAAAATACTGTAAGCAGCCATTATAGACTTATAGACTAGCTTTCATGACAGAAATAAAGGAAGGAAGGAAAGAAAGTAAATAAAAGAAAAGAAGGAAAGAAAGGTCTAGATACCAGATTTAAAGAAATCATAAGAGTCATGCTTTTTGGGTAGTTCAGTGATTCTTAGATTATATCTCCTTGACCTGTTTTCTGTGTTACTTATTGTAGCAACAATGCTGCTTACAGCTACTGTGGAGGTATAGGGCCGATAACCACCAGCACACAGGAGGGCTGCTAGCACAGGTTCTTTGATTTACTTTTCTAAGGAAAGCAACTTTAAGGGGTTTACATTCCCACTTTAATTAAACATACATATATCATTCACTTAGTTTAGGGGAAAAACTCAGCACCCTGTACTTCAGAGAAAACACAAACAGAAATTACAAGCAGAAATTTTATAAACAGAGCAAATAACACAAATCAGCAGACAAGGCTTCTATCTGTCCATAGCAATATATACATAATTACCAGAAAGAGAAGCACCAAAATATTTGGGTTTCCAAAAGGGAGCAGGGGAGGCAGGGAGGGGGGGTTGCTCCTTAACAGCTATCCAGAGTCTCAGCTAGCCAAATCACAGGACTGCTCTTCCAATGAGTGAGCCCCAAAGCAAAATGCTAACCTCAGAGTATATATGCACTTCTTCAGGGTCAGAGGGTGTCACAACCATGTGACTCAAACTCATGTACTTAGGTTTTCTTGTGACTTTAAGCAGGTCGTCAAAGACTCTTGATTCAATCAAAGACTTTTGAATGAAACAAAGGCAAGTCCCAATCAAAGGCACTTGATTGCCTTAGTGCTTAGTGCACTCCAAAAGAAAAAAACAGCAAAAAATCCCACCCTGCTAGCCACCACACTTATTTTTAATAGTACATACCTTATTTTTTTTCTTCTTTTTCCCCCATTTTTGTTTTATTGCTTCTTGTTGGGTTTTGGAGTTATTTCTTTCTGTTTGACTGTTCTGGTTCTCAGTGAGTCCATTTCTTGGGCAAAGTTTAGCACTTTTTGTTCTTAGCTATTAATTCTCCTTCCCACTCTGTCATCCTATGCTCTGATTTAATTTGCTGTTGTATTTTTCATCTCTTGCTTTATTTCTTTGAGATACTCTAACAATTCTTAGGGCTAGGCTGGGGGTTTTTTTCCCCTTGAGGCTCTACTTAGACTTGTGGAAATACACTCTTCTGGGTTTCCCTCCCATGCTTCTCTCTATTTACTTATATATCCAGCTTCAGTTTCTGTCTCCCTATTGCCCAATACTTTTAGGTAGTGTAATCAGACCCCGCTTAGTCATTGATGCAGTAGATCTACCCTTTGAAGGAATTTTTAGGTTTTAGTTAAGTCTCCTGATAGCTTCATTTAAGTTTTTGCTTTGGCTTCTTCTCTGTATCCTCCCTTACCCAGACCCATACCTGGAGTTAGGGAGTTTGTACTATTCCTTGCCATGAGCCTGACAGGCTTCAATTGTTGTTCATTTGTTTCAGTTGTGTCCAACTCTTTGTGACCCCATTTGGGGTTTTCTTGGCAAAGATACTGGAATAATTTGCCACTTCTCTTTCCATCCCAT
Organism: Trichosurus vulpecula; assembly: GCF_011100635.1. Lineage (NCBI taxonomy): Eukaryota > Metazoa > Chordata > Mammalia > Diprotodontia > Phalangeridae > Trichosurus > Trichosurus vulpecula. The sequence goes on from NC_050574.1 coordinate 179,723,866, forward strand.
TTTACAGATGAGGAACTGAGGCAGACAGGTTTAAGTGACTTGCCTAGGCTCACACAGCTAGTACGTGTCTGAAGTCAGATGTAAGTTCATGAAGATGAGTCATCTTGACTTCAGACCTAGCACTCTATCCATGCCTAGCTGCCCCAGGCTTCAACTAAACATTGCTAACTTCACTAATAGTAGGCCTCCTCTAAGACCACCAGTGCTACTCTAGACCATTCTCCCACTGTGGTTTGGCCATGATGTACCTGGGTACTGATCTACCTGCGCCCTGGTCTGTGTTTGTCTCCTACTATATAGTCTTAGCTATTTGTTTATCGTGCCTTCCACCCACCCTGGCTTTTCTTTACTTAGAACTTCAATAAGATTCTGGCAGTCTTCTTGTGTATCAAAAATCTAATAGCTGTTTCCTTTTTTTTTGTTTCTTTATGATTACTACTTCTTTATCCTTATCACTTTTAGAGTTTTATCAGTGGTGTTTCTGGGCTCTTCTAGGACCTAACATGCCACAACACTGGTCACAACCTGTGTCTTACCAAGTATTTATTAAGTGACTATGTATTTAATATTGTAATAAGGCTTTCTTGATCTTATTCATATATTATTATTATTTATATTAGAGTTATTTTTGCAGGTGGCATATTCCCCACTCAGACTGTAAGCTTTATGAGGACAGGGTCAAAATTTTATCTCACTTAGGATTTGTCCCAGGACTCAATATAAATGCTTCAATTGCTGAATAAATATTTATTTAATTAAAGAATCTTTAGGAAGATGCATACATTATAATCCCTTCTTTCAGAAAGTTTTACAGTCATGGAATCTCAGAGTTGGAAAGGATTCCAGAGGCCATTTAGTCTGATTTAACCTGACAAGAATTCTCTTTGTAGTTATTCCCTCCAAGTAGTCAGTCATCCCAAGCTGCTAGTAACCCTACTTTATTCAGCCAATTCCTCTTTAATAGGTATCCCTTTAGTTTCTGTTTTTGCCATCAGAAAAAGAACTGCTAATAAAGACTTTTGTATATAGGGGTCCTTTTTTTCTCTCTTTTTAAAAATCTTTTTGGGGTATAGGCCTAATTGTAGTGTTGCTGCATCAAAGGGTATGCTATTTTGCTATAAGAAATGACAAAATGGATAGTTCCAGAGATCTCTGGGAAGGCTTGTGTGAATTGATATTTAGTGAAGTGAGCAAAATCCAGAGAAAATGGTTATAACATATATATTAGTAATAGTGTGAAAACAAACCATTTAGAAAAACCTAAGAACTCTGACCCACGCACTGACCAGTCATAATTACAGAGAACCAATGATGAATAATGCTGCTTACTTCCTAATAGGACTAAATATGTAGAACAAGACACACAATTTTAGGGCATGGACAACATGGGAATTTATTTTGCATGACTGCAAAATTGTTAGAAGGGTTTTCTTTTTTTATCCGAGTTTTGTTTTGTTTTCTTTTTTAATAACAAATTCTTTTTAAGTTAAAAAAAAAACTACAAGTAAAAGGGAACTCACTAGTAGACCCCATTTCTCTTTCGTATACCTCTAATGGTTAGGAAGTTACTTTTTATGTTAAGGCATAAACTTGCCATTTTGCCATCTTCTACCTATTGCTTCTCTAATTCTTCCTTCAAGGGCCAAGCAGAACAGAGTATGATCTCTTTTCCACATGACTTCTGTTCAAACGTTTTAAATCAAGTTTTGGAGGTCCCTTCTAGCTCTAGATCTATGATCTGTGAACCCCTAAGTTTTCACCTTTAAACATACTACAATAATATAACCCAAAGAGATAAATATGTGTCATATAGTTAATAATTTGTTATGAGAGCTTAGGAACAGGAGATTAGTATAGGCTGAAATACTTCAGGAAGGTTGTATGGAAAAAATTGAGCCTGACAAGGGCCAGAATGAATAGGCAGAGAAGAATGGAGAATCCATTTCAGGCAGGGACCAAAGGTCGAAATTTAAGAACTAGTAAGGCCTGTTTTTGAAAGGTAGTGAGCTTAGCTAAGCTAACGTAGAAAATCACATTGAAGAAAAGTATAAATCAAGTTGTATAGAAAGAGGGAGACATTATTGAGTATTTTTAATATCAGGTAGAAAATTTATGGCCCTAAAGAACCATGGACCAGAGAATCTGAATCCTTGTTTCAACAATTCAGCTAGCAGCTGCTGCGGGGGGTGTAAAATCAACAACAACCAGCTCACAGAATGCTACAAAAGCCCAGGTTCTTTTGATCTGCTTTACTAAGGAAAACAACTTTAAGGGGTTAACAAGCTTACCTTAATTCAGCATACAAATACCATTCACTTAGTTCGGGGAAGAAGCCAGCACCCTGAACTTCAGAGCAAATACAAACAAATTACAAATATCGACAGATAGGCTAAATACAATTCATAGTTACCAACATCTAAGTTCAGCCCAGGAGCTTATAACAAGGGTTGGCCCAGAGTCACGCTCGCCACCACTGCTGTGGGTCAGAGTTCCAAAAAAGAGAAAGCCAACCCCTGGTTTTATATCTTTTTCAGGGTCAAGGGTGAGTCACACATGTGACTCACCCACATGACCTAAAATCGTCACAAAGAGGCAACTTAAACCCATGTGGACTAAAAGCCTCTGATGTCACAAACATGCCATTGACAGAAATAAAAAATTTGAAAAGGGAAGATGAAGAGTTTGATTTTGGACATATTGTAGAAGGGAATAGATTGCATTTCAGGTTAGGATTTGGACAGCCTCTGAGATCCCATGAAATTCTAGATTTCCATGATTTTATTCAATTCATTCAACAAGAATTTATTAGTAGCTACTCTGTGGCAAGCTTTTGGCAGACAAAGACAAAAGGAAATGGTACTTGCCCTCAAGGGGTTTACATTCTCTAGAAAGGAAACAAGATTTACATAAATAAATAAATGCAAAACATATACGAAGTAAGTAAAAAGTCATTTTTGGAGGAAGGTAAAAGAAGACACTAGCATCTGGGAAAATTAGAATAAGCCTTATGTAGAAAATGACACTTGAACTGAGCCTTGAATTCTAAGATTCAAGGGTTTCTCAGATCAGAGAGTATGTTTCAGGGATGGGAGATAAACTGTACAAAAGGCAGATAGATGGGAGATAAAGTGTTGTATGTAGGGAACCATAAGTAGGTCAGTTTGACTGGAATGCAAAGAATCTGAAGGGGAATAATTTGAAGTAAGCCTGGAAAGATAGGCTAGACTTAGACTGTGAAGAGTCAGGGAAATACATGTTCAGTTGTAGATGCAAGAGGGAGTCTCTGGAGTTTAATGACCAAGGGATAGCCTGACTAGATCTGCATTTTAGGAAGATTACTTTAGCAGCTATGTCGACAATAGATTGGAGAAAGGAGAATCTTGAGTCAGAGAGACCATTTTGGAGGCTCAAGGATTTTTTGAAGGTCACATGGTAAGTTAATAGGTTCCTTAGGCTTGGAGTATTTCTTGTTGTTAATGTTAGACTCTAAGACATTGTGATACTGCAGATTTCATATCTAGTTTCTTGAGGAGTTCATTCAGTGTCAGCCTAAAGTCTTACTAGATATTAGGCAATAAGATCACCAGTATGTCCTAGACAGTCTATCAGCATTGAAACGATTTTCATTACATTTTAGCTCAGCTTTGGTGAACTTGTACCAAAATTAGGTAAAAAGAGACTACTCACCTAGCTTTTGCATCATCATCTCAAGGAGAAAACTGAAATAGAATAAGCAAAAGAACCCTTTTACAGGTTCTTCGGTGGATATTTAGAATATAAAACTTTAATATAGGATAGCTGTGGAACTGCTGGGAAACAGCAATATTGATATTTCAACCTGGAACACAAACCATTCAGAGTGATGTAATTGAACAAAAGGGTGGGGGTGACCACAAATCTTAAAAGATCTACATATTATAGCTGCAGGCATATAAGTACATAAAGACCAATTTTCAACTTTGCTCACAGAGAAAGAAACCATCATATGTCTCTTTTGTCAGCTGTACCTTATATACATAAATAGTCATCACTATTAGAATACTGAATATATATATATATACTGAATATATATATACTGATTATATGTACATACATGTGTACGTATATGTAATGTGTGTATGTATATGTGTGTGTTAGTTGTTTAGTCATTTTTCAGTCATGTCCGACTATTTGTAACCCCTTTTGGGGTTTTCTTGGCAGAGATACTGGAGTGGTTTGCCATTTCCTTCTCCAGCTCATTTTGCAGATGAGGAAACTGAGGCAAACAGGGTTAAGTGACTTGCTCAGGATCATACAGCTAGTAAGTGTCTGAGGCTGGATTTAAACTTGTGTGTATGTATGTATGTATTTGAAGGTTATCTCTTTTGAACAAGCTAATTACTGTTGATATTATTTAATTTCATGCTCTTTTTTATTTTTAGGCTTAACATATAAGAAGCTGAACCGCCTAGATGAGGCTTTGGATTGCTTCCTGAAACTTCATGCGATTCTACGGAACAGCGCTCAAGTTCTTTACCAAATAGCAAATGTGTATCTTATGTAAGAAAATTAAGGGAGATGCTTAATTCAGAAGGGCTTAGTTTAACTGAGTTGATGCTATGATGAAGTGAGTGAGAGTTATAATGTACAAGGTATTTGTAATTTTAAAGACAGGTTTAAAAATAGTAGGGTAGATCCTTTTTTTAGATATAACCAGTTCCCTAGAAGTAAATAAGACACTTTTGGAAACCTCAATTACTCTTCGTGGTCTCTGTGATATTATTTAGTAACTCAAATAATAACTTATTTAGTGCTATATAAATGCTAGCTATTACTATGTTATTGTAAGGATTGAATTTGGGCAGCATATTTTAAGCTATTATGATAACTGATTAAAATATTCCCTGGTAGTTAAATGTTAAAGTTTTTCTTTAATTTTTTTCTCAAAAGATGAGGGCATATGAAATACCTTGAAAATTAATTTATTCAATATTTCATCAAATATCTATTGAATACCAACTATGTGCAATGCACTGTGCTAGTCACCCTGACAGATACAAACAAAAACATTACAGTCCCTGTTCTCATGTGAATTTTGTCCATAACCCTTAGCTTTCTTAAGAATTTTTTTCACATGGTTGGGAAAAACTGCATTTGATCTTAATCCTTTAAAGCTATTTGGAATAGCATTTAAATTTGCCTCCTTAATTAAAAAGGCAATGACAATAAACTTATACAAGATTACAGGGTTCATATAAGTTTACGCAAATATATGGTGCCGTAACTTTTGTGTAAATATTTAGATATAAAAATAGGATATGTACAGTCATGAGGTACCAATAAAAATGACCAGTCTTGCTACATTTTATGCTTGACTTTGTCCAAAAAAATCTGTTTCAAATGTATGATTCTTGTTTTCCCTTTTCCATATCCTTTTCTAATAGTTTTGTTTTCTTTTATTGTTTGTATAATTTGTACATCCTCAGTGGTCAGTTCATAATTACTCTAATTACCTGTTAAGAAATTCAAGATACCATTTAGGATTTTTTAAAGCTCTCTTTCTCTGTTATTCTAAATTTGGCATATAATAAAAAATCTGTGATCATTGGAAGTGCAGGGCACCACTTTCTCATATTTTAGTTTTGTGTAGACATATTGTATAAAAATGAAATTCAAAAAGGAACATATATTAAGTACCCATTTTATGTAATGTACTTTAATAGACACAGGGGAGATACAAAAGAATTAAAAGACATGGTCTCTAACCCACTTGAAGAGCTAAATGGGAAAAAACATAGGTGAGATTATGGTAAGAATGCTCAGTTTATACGCTAAAGGAAGTAAAAGCAATTTATTGATTGAAGGGGACTATTCAGGGAAAGGCTTTGTGAAGGAAGGGAGTTTAAATAATATACTACTACAGATTTTTAAAAATAATTTTTTTGTGAAATGTCGCTGTTATAGTATGTTCATTAATTGAATTTAGGACTATGAATTACCAAGCATTTATTGCCCTTAACTAAAGTTACTGAAGATATGAAATAATGGAAGATCCTAACCAGTCTATTGAGTGGTTGATGCAGTTGATCAGTGTGGTTCCAACTGATTCTCGTGCCTTATCTAAACTAGGAGAACTATATGATAATGAAGGCGATAAGTCCCAAGCTTTTCAGTATTACTATGAGGTACATACCCCATTTTTACTGGTCTTTTAAAGTATTTTATAGAATTTATAGGAATAAAGTTATAAAGAAGGCATGATTAGTAAATTTAGGAAGTTTAAAGTATATTTTAAAAGTAACTTGATTTTTGATACATTAGAATTTTGGGAAAAGTTCTGCTAACAGACAGATTTTAATGAGAAGAAAGTACAATTTACAGGACAAATTCATTTTTGTCTTAAAACATGATTCTAAGTTTTCCATCTTGCTTATCACTCACTGTTCTTTACATTTCATTAAAAGTAATATTTGGATTTGGGTTGTATGGTCTTTTGTAACAGTGCAACTCATTGCATTAAAATGACATATATAATTGAAAATATGACAGTTTCACTTCAATTAACTCTTTTAAAAATTAGTTTTGCAATTCCCAAACTTGCAGAATGTGGTATATGAGTTAGTATATAAATACACTGCTTTCATTCATGTGTTACAGATTTCTGGCATCTGGAGAATTAGTAACTTAAATGAGTAAGATATTCGAGAACTAAAAGAAATATGTTGTTTATCATCAAAATTATGTTCTTTTCACCTTTCGTATTTTGTCAGTCGTATCGGTATTTCCCTTCTAACATCGAGGTCATTGAGTGGCTTGGAGCCTATTACATTGACACCCAGTTTTGTGAAAAAGCCATTAAGTACTTTGAAAGAGCTTCTCTCATTCAGTAAGTAACGATTGTTATTTTATGTCTTGTGTTGAGATATTTACCCCTTTAAATAATATGTAGGAGACATTATAAATTATGTGTCAGGTATTAAAACATTTATAGCTTTGGATAAAGTTTCCATTTTGTTTTCTCACTATGTCTCATTTTACTTAGTTACCATTGTGGTGGAAAAAATGTAAAATATTCATTAATTAAAAACTTAACATCTCGTGATAGAACTTTCTAAAAGGATTATTAAACCAAAAGCTTTTCAGGCTTTATCCTTTAGCAGTTTCCTTATTCACACCAATTAATCAACAAATATGTACCGAAGCATTGTTCTTTACCTTTCTTTGTATCCCTAGTGCTTAGCACAGTGCCTGACACATGGTAAGTGCTTAATAAATGCTTGCTGACTGACTGACTGAGATTTTAATTCAGATCTTCCTGACTACAGACCTATCTATCTAGCAGACCTCACCTTCCAACATTGTTGAGAGGACCAAGTGAGATAACGCATATAAATGCTAGCTATTATCATAGTAATTACAATTATGGCATAATTATAATTCATGAATGTGAACATTAATGAGAATATGGGCAGATTGTTCTTTTTTATTCATGGGTTGTAGCAATGAAAAGTTAACCCAAAAGCTGTAATAAAGTGGGGGAATTGGATAAGAAAGTCTTTAATTTACATAGGAAAGGTTCCTGCACTAAATTGGAGTACCTACTGTTATCACATGACATAGATATGTCAACGGATTGTTTGGAGAGCCCTGGTCTGTATGAGTGAAGATGAGAAGCTGATGATATTCTAATAAGATTAGGTGAATCAGGAAGAAGGGTAACACTGAGGACCAAAGAAGGAAAGGAAAAAGCATATAAATATATCTATATATACCTACACACATACATATGCAGCTAAGGTGGTGCAGTAGACCAAGTGTCAGGCCTGGAGCTAGGGAGACTCCTATTTCTGAGTTCAAATCTAGCCTCAGACACTTCCTAGCTATGTGCCCCTGAGCAAGTCACTTAACCTTGTTTGCCTCAGTTTCCTCATCTGTAAAGTGAGCTGGAGAAGGAAATGGCAAACCACTCCAGTATCTTTGCCAAGAAAACCCCAAAAGGGGTTATAAATAGTTGGACATGACTGAAAAATGACTAAAAAACCAACACAACATATATATACACACATATTATATATATATGTACACATGTGTACATATAATCAGTATATATATATATATATTTATATATGTTTAGTATACATTCAGTATTCCTATTCAGTATCACTAATGGTGATGACTATTTCTCCCTTTCTCGGCCAAAATTACTAGAAAATTTGGTCCTTCCTTTTCTCTCACTCCTTCCTTCCAGGGACTGTTTTGTGTTTGTTTTCGAATCTCTAACATTTAGCACAGTGTCCAGAACATAGCAAGCACTTAATAAATGCTTCTTAGTTGAATGATTAACTTTAAATGCCAGGCTGAGGATTTTCTGTTTTATACTAGAAGCAATCTGGAGCTTTAGAAAATATCATATAATAAATGGTTCATGGATAGACTTATCCATGGATTTCACAGATTATTTTTAATTTGTTTTAATACCAATCAAACGATATTTTATTCCCTTACAGGCCTACCCAAGTGAAATGGCAGCTAATGGTAGCTAGTTGCTATAGAAGAAGTGGTAAGTAGTTAAAAAAAAAAACCCTACCTTTGCTCATTTAAAAAAATCAGGATACACTTTTAAAAATGTATTTAATTTACACTTGTTTTGTCTAAATTAGACATAAGTAGGGGACTATAAATACATAATAGCTCACATAAATAAAAATGTATAGTCCACAAATTCCTATTCAATTTTAAAGTACTATAGATCAACACATAATCATATGTTGTAAATGACCCATTCATTTCAATTCAGTTAAATTCAACAAGAATTAATTAAGTGCTTGTTGTGTGCCAAGCACTTCGCTAAATGCTAGAGATACAAAAACAAAAATGAAACTGTCCTTCTCCTCAATGAGCTTACATTCTACTGGGGAGGGAGGTAAACAACATTTATACAGATAGGTAAATAAAATATTTGTACAAGGTAACTATAAAGTGATTTCTGAGGTCCAATTTCTAGGTGATTTCTAGGTGAATAGATAGGATATGAAGGTTCTATGAAGGAGGTGGCACTTAAACTGACCTTTAAAGAGAGTTAGGGATTCTGAGAGTTAGGGATTTTAAGAGCTGTGGAGGTGAAGAATGAAAGCAGTTCAGGTGTAGAAGCAACAAAGCCCTCCTTCTCCATCATGCTTTTCAAAATATGTAGAAAGTCTTTTAAAATTACCCTAATCTAATCTAATACCTTGGGACTAATCTGAAAGAAAAATCTTACCAGTCTTTAACTATCAATTCCAAAACAAGTTCTTATTCTCCTCTCTCTGAGGAGGATTACTAGGAAGTAATCCTCACTTTTGAAGTACAGTAATTAGGATGGTGACCTGACCAGTCAGGGCCTTGATTGATTTACCTTGACCGATTAGGTTAATGATCAGACAAAGAGATCCCTACCATTTGGAAAGCTTAGCATAGTGCCTGGCACATTGTAAGGCACTTAACAAATGTTTATTGATTGATTGATTGGAAAGGGACTTCCTCGAAAGGAGTCAAAGAGGGATTGAATGGATTTTGAGAAAATGATTCTCCAAAGGTGCACTGAGAGTTAAGTGACTATTGTTCAGTTTGACGAAGCAGATTGGTACCTGAACTCTTAACTAAGCTTTGGACCCTTGCTGAGTCTTGACTGTGAAATATTCCTTGTTCAAGAATCTATGAACTAGAACTTCAAAATCACTTGTGTTGCAGAGATGGTGGACAGCACAAAAAGACAATTTGGACATTTTTCACTAAGCTGAAAAATGCTTAGATTAGAATAATCATTAATTGATAAAAATTAGTTCTGATATTCTTTTTTATTATTTTTTTAAAGTTAGTTTATTTATTTTTCATTTTCAACATTCTCTTCTGTAAGATTTTGAGTTTTAAATTTTCTCACTCGCCTCCCACTCCCCAAGGTGGCATGCAATCTGATATAGGCTCTACATATTCATATTAAACATACTTTCACATTATTAGTCATGTTGCAAAGAAGAATTAGAACCAATGGGAGGAACCATGAGAAAGAAGAAACCAAACAAAATAACAAAAGGGAGAGCAAATAGTGTGCTTCGTTCTTCATTCAGACTCCAAAGTTCTTTCTCTGGATGTGAATAGCATTTTCCATCACTAGTCTTTTGGAGTTGTCTTAGATCGTTGCATTGCTGAGAAGAGCTAAGTCTATCAAAGTTAGTCATCACACAATGTTGCTGTTACTTTGTACAATGTTTTCCTGGTTCTGCTCACTTCACTCAGCATCAGTTTATATAAATCTTTCCAGGTTTTTCTGAAGTCTGCCTGCAGTAGCACAATAGTAATCCATTACATTCATATACCACAACTTGTTCAGCCATTCTTCAATTGATGGCTATCCCCTCAATTTCCAATTCTTTGCCACCACAAAAATTGCTACTATAAGTATTTTTTTTAATTTTTTATTTAATTTATTTAATATATTTAATTTTCAGCATTGATTTTCACAAGAGTTTGAATTACGAATTTTCTCCCCATTTCACCCTCCGCTCTACTCCAAGATGGCATATATTCTGGTTGCCCCATTCCCCAGTCAGCCCTCCTTTCTGTCACCCCACTCCCGTCCCATCCCCCTTTCCCTTCTTCTCTTGTAGGGCAAGATAAATTTCTACGCCCCATTGCCCTTATTTCCTAGTTGCATACAAAAACCTTTTTTTTGTTTGTTTTTGAACGTCTGTTTTTAAAACTTTGAGTTCCAAATTCTCTCCCCTCTTCCCTTCCCACCCACTGTCCCTAAGAAGGCAAGCAATTCAACATAGGCCACATGTGTATTGTTATGTAAAACCCTTCCACAGTACTCATGTTGTGAAAGACTAACTATGTTTTGCTCCTTCCTAACCTATCCCCCTTTATTGAATTTTCTCCCTTGACCCTGTCCCTTTTCAGAAGTGTTTGTTTATTATTACCTCCTCCCCGCATCTGCCCTCCCTTCTATTGTCCCCGCTTTTTTATCTTCTTGCTCCTCCTTTCCTGTGGGGTAAGATGCCCAATTGAGTGTGTATGTTATTCCCTCCTCAGGTCAAATCTGTTGAGAGCAAGATTTACTCATTCCTCCTCACCTGCCCCCTCTTCCCTTCCTACAGAGCCGCTTTTTCTTGCCACTTTTATGCGAGATACTTTACCCCATTCTATCTCTCCCTTTCTCCCTCTCTCAATATATTCCTCTCTTATCACTTAATTTTATTTTTTTTTTTAGATATCATCCCTTCATACTCAACTCACCCTGTGCCCTCTGTGTGTGTGTGTGTGTGTGTGTATACACACACATACATACATACCTACATACACACACACATGTATATATAGATACATACACACACACACACATATATATATACACACACACACACATATATATATATATATATATATGTATATATGTATATATGCATATTCCTTTCAGCTACTCTAATACTGAGGTCTCATGAATCATACACATCATCTTTCCATGTAGGAATGTAAACAAAACAGTTCAACTTTAGTAAGTCTCTTATGATTTCTCTTTCTTGTTTACTTTTTCATGCTTCCCTTGATTCTTGTGTTTGAAAGTCAAATTTTCTATTCAGCTCTGGTCTTTTCACTGAGAAAGCTTGAAAGTCCTCTATTTTATTGAAAGTTCAAATTTGGCCTTGGAGCATGATACTCAGTTTTGCTGGGTAGGTGATTCTTGGTTTTAATCCTAGCTCCATTGACCTCTGGAATATCGTATTCCAAGTCCTTCGATCCCTTAATGTAGAAGCTGCTAGATCCTGTGTTATTCTGATTGTTTTTCTACAATACTCAAATTGTTTCTTTTTGGATGCTTGCAGTATTTTCTCCTTGACCTGGGAGCTCTAGAATTTGGTGACAATATTTCTAGGAGTTTTCTTTTTGGGATCTTTTTCAAGAGGTGATCTGTGGATTCTTTCAATTTCTATTTTACCCTCTGGCTCTAGAATCTCAGGGCAGTTCTCAATGACAATTCCTTGAAAGATGATATCTAGACTCTTTTTTTTGATCATGGCTTTCAGGTAGTCCAATAATCTTTAATTTATCTCCCCTGGATCTATTTTCCAGGTGAGTGGTTTTTCCAATGAGATATTTCACATTGTCTTCCACTTTTTCATTCCTTTGGTTCTGTTTTGTAATATCTTGATTTCTCATAAAGTCACTAGCTTCCACTTGCTCCAATCTCATTTTTAAGGTAGTATTTTCTTCAGTGGTCTTTTGGACCTCCTTTTCCATTTGGCTAATTCTGCCTTTCAAGGCATTCTTTTCCTCATTGGCTTTTTGGAGCTCTTTTGCCATTTGAGTTAGTCTATTTTTTTAAGGTGTTGTTTTCTTATATTTTGGTCTTCTTTGTCACCAAAGAAAGATTCCAAAGTCTGAGTCTGAATCTGAGTCAATTTTTGCTGCCTGGCCATGTTCCCAGCCAACTTATTTGACCCTTGAGTTTTTTGTCAGGGTATGACTGCTTATAGAGTAGAGTACTTTGTTCCAAGCTTGAGGGGATGCACTGTTGTTTTCAGAGCTATTTCTATACAACCATCTCTGCCACACCAGCACTTCTCCTTCTCCAAGAACCGCCAACCCGGACCTGACACAAATCTTTAGCAGGCTGTGCACTCCTGCTCTGATCCACCACTTAATTCCTCCCACCAGGTGGGCCTGGGGCCCAAAGCAACTGCAGCTGTAATTCTGTAGCTGCTGCACCACCCCCGCTGTCCCCCGGGGTGGTGGCCGAACCGCAAACTCCTCCCACTCTGTCCCCCGCAGCTTGTCCCACTAACCTTCTCTGTTGTCTTTGGTGTTTGTGGGTTGAGAAGTCTGGTAACTGCCACAGCTCACTGATTCAGGGTGCTAGGCCCCGTTCTGCCCAGCTCCTGGTCTGGTTGGTCCTGCCACCTCCCACACTGGGCTCCGCCCCCCAGCTCTGTGGGTGATGACCTCATCCAGCGACCATCCAGGCTGTCCTGGGCTGGATCCCTGCTTCCCTCTGCTGTTTTGTGGGTTCTGCAGCTCTAGAATTTGTTCAGAGCCATTTTTTAGAGGTTTTTAGAGGGACCTGAGTGGGAGCTTATGCAAGTCCCTGCTTTCCAGCTGCCATCATGGCTCCAGTCTATAAGTATTTTTGTACATATGATTTCTTTTCCCATTTTTATGATCTCTTTGGGATACAGACCTAGAAGCGGCATTGCTAGATCAAAGGGTATGCACAATTTTATAGCCCTTTGGGCATAGTTCCAAATTGCTCTCCAGAATGGTTGGATCAGTTCACAACTCTACCAACAATTCATTAGTGTTCTAATTTTCCCATATCTTCTCCAGCATTTATCGTTTTCCTGTTTTGTCATGTTAGCAATTCTGATAGGTGTAATGTGGTGCCTCAGAGTTGTTTTGATTTGCATTTCTCTAATCAATAGTGATTTAGAGCATTTTTTCATATGACTTTAGAAAGCTTTAATTTCTTCATCTGAAAACAGCCTGTTCATGTCCTTTGACCATTTATGAATTAGGGAATGACTTGTATTCTGATAAATTTGACTCAGATCCCTATATATTTTAGAAATGAGGCCTTTATCAGAGACACTGGCTGTAAAAATTGTTTCCCAGTTTTCTGCTTCCCTTCTAATCTTGGTTGCATTGGCTTTGTGCAAAAACTTTTCAATTTAATGTAATCAAAATCATCTATTTTACATTTCATAATGTTCTCTGTCTCTTGTTTGGTCATAAATTATTCCCTTCTCCATAAATCTGACAGGTAAACTATTCCTTGCTTTCCTAGCTTGCTCCTAGTATCAGCTTTTATATCTAAATTGAATGTCCATTTTGACTTTATCTTGATATCCAGTGTAACATGTTGGTCTATGCCTAGTTTCTACCATAGTGTTTTCCAGTTTTTCCAGCAGTTTTTCTTAAATAGTGAGTCCTTATCCCAGAAGCTGGAGTCTTTGAGTTTGTCACACAGTAGATTACTGTGGTCATTGACTACTGTGTCCTGTATACTTAACCTATTCCAGTGATTCACCAGTCTGTTTCTTAGCCACTACCAAGTAGTTTTGATGATTGCTGCTTTATAATACAATTTAAGATTTGGTACAGCTAGGCCACCTTCCCTTGCATTTCTTTTCATTAATCCATGATCTGGACCTTTCGTTCTTCCAGATGTATTTTGTTATTTTTTTCTAGCTCTAAAAAAATAATTTTTAGTAGTTTGATTGGTATGGCACTGAATAAGTAAATTAATTTAGGTAGAATTGTCTGGTATTCTTATACCTACAGCACAGTATAGCACTAAATTTTTTCTTTGACATTGGCCTGTGCAAATATATTTTGATAAATGCTCATTAACTAACAAATCCATAGCCATGAGAGATAGAATGATGTGCATGTGTAGTCATCCAACAAGCACCTATTAAGCACCTACTATGTGCCAGGCAGTATGTTAAGTTCTGGGAATACAAAGAAAGGGAAAAAAAGGATCCTGCTCTCAAGAAGCTTGCAGTCTCATGGAAGGGACAACACATAAAGAGCTGTGTACAAACAAGTTACATACAGGGTAAAATGGACCTACTCAACAGAAGGAAGGCACAAGCTGAGAGGGGTTTGGGGGATAGTTTCTTGTAGGATGTAGGATTTTAGCTGAGTCTTGAAGGCAGCCAGTGAAGTCAGGAGGTGAAGATGAGAAGGAAAAGAATTCCAGGTATGGAGACTTTGCGGAAAAACTGAGTTACTGTGGAGAAAAATTTTGTCAATTAAAATAGCTAAGAAAAGCTGGAAATATATGAGTTCACAGTTACTTTTTGTTACTTTTTGATAGTATTGGACATTTGCTCTATGGTTTCAAGTTCCAGATTCCTTTCTGGTTGCACAAAACTGGCCTGAACAAAAAAGAAAAAAAGAATACTTTTAGGAATCAAAAGCTATGAAAATACTACAAACCTGTTGCTATGCAAGTTTTTCACGGTCAACAATTTTTCACATAATCAACTTGGTGAAGTACAAAATGCCCTGGATCCTTAAAAAGCCAGCCTGGGTTTTAGCAGACCAGAGGAGGTAGAGCTAGAAGAATATGCTAATTTCCTCAAGCCTCAGAATGTCATAGAAGCTGCTTACTAAGATTCATGATTGGCTTAACAATCCCTCAAGGAAGAAGAAAATGGATAAAAACTTATTTTTGTCCACACTGTCATGCAGTTGAAATATCTGTTAGTACATTAGCACACATGCGTTTGGAACAGTCTCTAAAGATGGACAAGGAGCGGGACCCAGAAGAGCAGCATGGAAAGGCTCTACACCAGAATATCAAACTCATTCTTCAGACTTGCCTGACCCAGATTAAAATGTAATTGGAAAATGTTTCACAAATACAAAAAATATGATCCAGCATAGATGGTGTTAATGTGTGGCTTTCTAAGTCAATATACATCCTCAGGAATCCATTTCTATTTGAGTTTGATACCACCAATGTAGAGTAAGAGGACAAGGTCTCAAACTGACTCCGATGCTTCCTACCTTGGTAATCTTGGGCATTTAACCTCCCTGGACTTTAGTTTCCTTATTGATAAAAGGAGGGGGTTGGAGTAGAGGGCTTCCGAGGTCCCTTCCTACTTTAAATGTCTGATACTGTGGAGGAGGAGCCTGTGCCTGGGAGGATGAAAACAGCGCTGGTGTATGGCTGCACATCTGAGAATATCACAGTCTCTGAGGAATTGACATGTAGAGAAGCACAGTGGATTGCCCTTTAAACTACTCTGGACTTACTTATGTATACTCATATATGCACTTGTTTCCTCCTTCTACAGAATGTAAACTTCTTGAGGGCCATAAATAATTTCATTTTTGTCTTTGTATCAACAGCACCTAACGCAGTACTTAGCACATAATGTGAGCTTAATAAATGTTTATTTTTTGATTAATTGAAGTAGGCCACAGCATGTTTCCAAAGACAGTGTGCTCTGAAGAAGTAGTGTACGATGTCATCCAAGAAATCCAGTCACATGGGGTATTAGATGAACATCCCAAGCTCTGTATTGGTATCCCCAAGTGTAAAAAAAAGACACATAGAGTAAGACCTTCGACACCCTCAGTGGGTCCTTTGTGGAGGATTCATGGGAGATCATGGAGAAGGATCTTCCAGAATGAGAAGGCATGAATGGATCTCGATCTTCAGTGGTGCTAGAAATCCTCACATTCATGAGGGTACAGAGCCACTGAAATATTAAAGTATTACTAAAGTATAATTTTTTTTTCAAAATTTGCTTGTCTAAATTTTTTTTACTCAAAATTAGCATTTTGTTTGTAATAAATATGAAACTTTCATATCAGACTGTTAGAAGTTACAATATCTTGCATTGGAATTAAGATCATACAAGACTGGCTCATGTCTGAAACTAAATACTTCTATGTTTGTTCATTTATAGGAAACTACCAAAAAGCTTTAGATACTTATAAGGAGATTCACAGAAAATTTCCAGAAAATGTTGAATGTAAGTGATACTATATATCATAGCTTTCAAAATATGTTTCCATATTTTCACTTCTATTGCATGCACTGCATTTGCTAAAATATGTACTAAATCATATGTATACAAATCAAACATAGCAGTCACATGTGTGAATACCATTTGGCTTATACCCATACTTTAATTTGGAGTAGATATATATTATATGGGAGCTTATAGGGCTGAGAAAAATTGGCTAAACAGATACACATTATTATGTAACTGAATAATATGTAGATTAAAATTTACTACTTAATTTTCATATACAGTAAACAAATATGATTCATTTTATGGCATATTGGGTTAAATTTCAAGGTTTTGTCTAAATCTGTAGTCCTAAGTACAATCTTTGTTTTGTTTTTGCTCAACTTAATTTATAAGAAATATAACAACGTCCAGGATTTTCTGGAGGTTTAGTAGTGATTGTTGAAACTTAATTGCATTATTAATTATTAAAACTGAACATATTTCTATTTGTTTAAAAAACATATACTACTATACCCACCACATATTTTTAATTTTATTATGAAGCCTTTAAAAGTTTTGAAAATAATTTATATTTAGAATTTTGTTGGTATTCACATCAAATGAGATTTTAATAACTTTAATTAAAATAGTATTTGAACTGTGTATGTTTATAGAGATTTTTAATTTGGTTTTGCTTTTGAAAAGTACATTGAGATATATTGACCTAGAAGATGAAAATAACCTGCTTAAATCTGATGAAAATATACATTTGAATCATAATTCTATGCCATTATCTGGGTATTGTGTGATATTTTATATTGCTTCTAATCTAACATAATGCCATAATTAAAATGTTACTATTCACTGAATCTTCACAAATGTAACGCTACAGAGGTATAACTAGAAAATTATAATAGTTTTTTGATGTAGTTCTTACAAAGTTGAATCTTTTTTTCAGGTTTAGGATTTTCTTGATTCTTTAATAATCACATTTTTAATTAGGAAATTTTGGAAGATTGTATTAGGAGGGCAGAATTTATAATTTCAAAGAGGATCATATATATGTCTGAAAGGTTTGGAACCGCGAGATATAAGGAATCTTCAAAGTAGGAGGCAGAAGAATCAAAGCATATATTTAGGCTCCACAGTAACCAACCCACAAACCAGCATCCCCATTTTGATATTTTGATCAAAATCTTCCAGGCCCAATAAGTCCGCCTCACAAGAGTAACCAGGAGGCCACAGAGAAGCATGATGGTATAAAGCAAAATCATATACAAGCTTCCCCTCTATGGTAAAAAGATTACCCACTGGCCTCAAGCCCTTGTTCAGCACTCCTCAATCCTCATGTAGGTCAGCTCTGCTACCGGCAGCTCCTGCTTCAGCTTCAGCTGTGGCTGTAGCTGTAGCAGCCTCCGGCTCCAATGAAAGCTGTTTTTAACCATCCGGCTTCTGCGGGGGTGTAAGGTACGCGGGGAAAGCACAGGTTTTTTCCATCTGCTTAAGCAAGGTGAAGGGGTTGACCGGGAAAGCACAGATTCTTTCAATCTGCTTAAGCAAGGGAAGCAAGGTGAAGGGGCCGACAAGCTTACTCCATTCCAACATACAAACAGCATTCAGGTAGTTCAGGGGAAAAAGCCAAACTATTCAAGGGCACTTGTTGACTAAGTGCTAAGGAGCCCATTTTTGGTTACCAACACAAAGATACAATGGCAAAGTTGTTTTTGGTACTGAGAATCTTTTACTATGCTGAAATCTTATAGGCATAAGATCTTTTTTGTAATTTCAGAAGTGGAATAATCAAAATTTATCATTTTCCTTATTTACTTGAATGCTTAGAAAAACTGTTTGAAATGTCCTGTCTATAAAAGGCAATGATTTCTAATCCACTCTCAAGGACATACATTTTTGCCATTTTTTTCTGGTAGTAATGATGGGTTGCACTAACCTATACATATTCTCTTGCTTGGTATCCCTTAGAATAAATGGCTTACATATCTCTTTCTTTTTTTTGTTTTGTTTTGTTTTGTTTTTTATATTTTGGCAGGCAGTTGGGGTTAAGTGACTTGCCCAACGTCACACATCTAGTACATTTGTCAAGTGTCTGAGGCCGGATTTGAACTCAGGTCCTGACTCCAGGGCCGGTGCTCATTGTGCCACCTAGCTGCCCCCATATCTCTTTCTATATGTTGCAATTACATTGTAAAGGGAAAAAGTACTGTTTGTTAGAAATATTACTCATTAATACTTTATGTTTTCAAATGTTCTAAATAAAATGCTTAACTAAACATGTTTTTAACACAATTTAGGTCTACGCTTCCTAGTTCGCCTCTGCACAGATATTGGACTAAAAGAAGTTCAAGAATATGCAACAAAACTCAAGAGACTGGAAAAAATGAAGGAAATAAGGGAACAGGTATCTCAAGTGGGACAAAAACTGATGTCTGTTAATTTTCAGAATGTCAGTCTCTTATAGCTTAGGTGAGGGGATTTTGGAAGCATCTAGATAGATACATGCCAAAAACAAAGCTAAAATAATTTTTCTGTCTTGGCAAAATAGGCAAGAGTAACCAAAAATTATGATATAAATGTGACTCCTTCAAGAGTAAATTAAATGAGTGAGTACACCCTCAAATGGGTAGCTTATGTTTTAAACAAAGAAATAATTTTCTTCGTGAAATAACTAGCAGACTCTACTCAAAAAATCAGACATTGAACCTATATAGAAAGTAAAATCTTAATTGGACAGACTTATGGCTCATGGGGAGTAAGGGACAATTACTGACTTGTGTATATATATTACTAATACTTCTTTCCCTCTAACCTATTATATAGCATAGCATAGATCTGTAAATGTTATTAATATGCATGAAAGTACTTATAAAGATACACGCACATATGTATGTATGTATGTATAAAAGAATGTGTGTACATGTATATATAATGTACATATATAAGTAGATATAGATATGTAGACTTAAATAGTACCAAAATTCTTAATTTTGACTTTACCTAAATATTGCTAGACTTTCTTAAGGTTAACAAACCTAGAGAGCTGAGCATTCTTGTAAGTTATTTTATGTGGTTATTGTATAGATCTTTCTTGAAAAGAATGAAAAAGGCTTGATGCAAGTATATTTATATATGAAGTGAAAATGCTATTTTAGATGATATTTAATTTTCATATAATTTATTGCATATTTTGTCATTCTATATTTTTAGGGATTAGATAATTATAATAAGTAGTCATAGAGATTAATTTTAATAACATAGAATTGTAAGATTTATTCTTTTTAGTTGGAGAGGAAGGAGTACTCTAAATTATGTATTTACTTAAGGTGGTTTGATTATATTGTCTTATTTTTAAATATGCCTGATTATTCTATTCTTTTTAAGTACACTAATTTCCAAAGGGTTATGAGCACTTTACCCAAATCCTATAAACATCAAATATCAAATGAAATCCTAGTAGGTAGCTGCTGGAAAAGATTAACCAGGCACCAGTAAATAAAAGCTGTCATTCTGATTTTGTCTGTCAAGAAGAGATGTGAATTCCAAACTCGTGAAAACTCCAAGGAAGTTCTTGAACATTTTTATCTGGTTACTATTATATTTCCTACCTGCTCCATGGCCATGAATAAGAAGAGGCCCAAATGCATAAAACTTTGTGAGCCAGAGGCATAAGTGCAAAAGTGAGAAATAAGTGCAAAATCCAGTAGAAATAATAGAACATATATGATCTGTACCTCATATAGTATGTATTTTTCTTTTAGCTTGTAACAACCTCAGATACACTGATAAATTATGTATTTGCTATTCTTTTTATGACCTGAGTTATAGTATTATTTTAGAATATGAAACTATATATTCCATAATTCTTTTGGAACTTACGTGCAGGACCTAGGTGATTCCTAATCTGGTCCAAATATTAAGCATTATCTTAACATATTCTAGCTAGGCTGAAGGAAGGAAAAGAGAAAACAAACATTTATTAAATGTTCACTCTATGCCAGGCACTGTATTAAGCACTGGGAATACAAACACAAGCAAAAAGAAGCTCTCAAGGCGCTTATATTCTAATAGGGGAAGACATCACACAAAAGAAGGTAGGGGAATGAAGGTCCCCAATTTGGTGGCATGGTTTTGAAGTTGGGAGGTAAGGAGGAGGGCCAGGAGAAGAATAAAGACTGGCTTGGACCACTCTACAAAATGGAGGTCCCAGTGGGAACTTACTAGTGGGAGAAGAGAATGGGCCTTGAAGATCGATATTCCAGTTAAGAAAGCCTCTGAGGCACTTGAATTTTATAAAAGGAGATCCCAGACACTGAGAAAAGTTCCAAGAAGAGACAGCAGGAGACAGCATGGTCTGGAGGTCAAAAACTAGATTAAATTAGGTTTCCCATATCTACTCTTGTATTATTATTAAAGACCTTCTTTGTGAATAAAAACTGAAAAAAATCTGTAAACCATTCTTTAGATTCACTTTGAAAAACAAATTAACTTGCCCTAAAAGTTGGATTTTATGTCATCTTTTTTTTAGTCAGAAATGTATTAAATGCCTCATGTGAAATGTACAGGATTATATTGTGCTCAGGATAGTTTATAGTATTACATGTGTTTTAGTACCCTTTCTTGGTTTAGACTTGTGATTTCACAGGTAGGTGAGGGAAACTTAAGGTATGGTGACTCCCTTCACTGGCAAATATTGGCAACTTTTTTATAAGTGACTATTTTAGAGAGTTGCCTAGAGCACTGAGAGCTTCAAGTGGCTTTCCCATAGTCACATAGCCATCATATTCTAAAATTGATGATTCATGTATGTGTCCTAAATTTGAGGTTACCATTCCAAAGGTTGGAAAGGTGTTCACTCTCTCCCAGTCATTCCCCCACATTTAGCAAAAGCTCTACAAATTGATAGCTATCTGGTGAATGTTACCACTATACCACTGAAAGGAGAAAGCAAAACCAGAAGCATACCTCAGGCATATTCCAGTGGGGTTTGTTTAAGCTTATGTTAGAACCAACTAGATCTCAGATGGATAGCTAATGTGGGGAATATGAATGCTGCCAGTGCCCTCTTATTTGCTTCCAAATGAGGGTCACTCTCCTCTGGACCTGTAGAATTTTTAGTCCTTTACTAGCTATCCACTTGCCAGTAAAATCCTCCTCATCCATGTAAAGCTTTATCTTTGGCAATACCACAGTTTGAGACTGAATTGCTCTTGTTTATAGCTATATTTATAAAAACCACTTCTGATATCACTTTCTTTTTTAAACACATTTTTGAGGTCTTTGTTTTTATATCACTTACATTTGCCAATTTATCCCTCCTCTTTCACCCCTGCCTGCCCTCAGAGAATCATCCCTTATGAAAAAAAGGTAAAAAAGAGGAAAGAATTCAGCAAAACTAACATATTGACAAAGTTTGACATTATATTCAGTGCTTCACACTCGGTGACCCCTCCCCACCTTCCTCCCCAACCTTTGCAAAGAAGCTTGGGGGGAGGTGACTTCTCACATCTCTCCTTTGGAGCCAAACTTGGTCATTGTAATTTTTGCAAGATTCAATTTCACTTATTTTGTTGCTGCTATTATTTGCATTCATATTGTCATAAGCCAGTCAGATAATTTAATGTTAATCATTTACTATGTGCCAAGTGTTATGTTAAGTGCTTAGGAGTACAAAGAAAGGCAAAAAAAGAGAAAAAAACAGTCCATGTCTCAAATGGGGAGACAACTTACAAATAGCTAATCACATAATAAGGTATATACAGAATAGATGAAAGGTAATCTGAGAGGGAATGTCAACAGTAGGGCACGAGAATAAGAAAGTAGTCTATATTGTTTTCCTGGTTCTGTCTGCTTTCACTGCATCAGTTCTTGCTAAGTCTTCCCATGCTTTTCTGTAGTCATTATATTCATCATTTCTTTAGCACAGTAATATTTTCTTACATCCATGTACCAAAATTTACTTAGACATTCACCATTCAATAATCTTGATGCCATTTTTTTATCAGTAGTCTCATGTTTTGTTCAACTTTGAAGATTTAGGAACCTTAATTGATCAGGAAACATATGGTTAATTTCATGGATGGTCCTTTCTGAGTTCATGATTGGTCTTTCAGCCAACTTGACCTTCACAAACTTAATATATACTTAATAGAAATGTTTCTTCTGCTTAGAAAAAGTCTCCTAAAATGAGCTACATTGCAGTTTCAGTATGCAATAAGTAATAAATATATAGTTTTTTAAAATATGTTTGTTTTTTGTCTATTAGCCTCACTTCTCAGGATAGAAATTATGTATCAGTGGTACCTTGAAATGTGATTATAGGTCCCATTAGTCATAATGAAGCATTGACTAATGAAAAAGGTCATTTGAAACTGTGTGGTATACATAAGTCCCTAATTTACTCAAATTCTCTCAAATGGAGTAGGCAATTAACTGGATTTTTTTTTTTTACTGTATTCCATTTGTACTGGAAAATATGAAAGCAAGCAATTTAATTTAAAACAATAGCTCTTAGCTCCTTCTGATAGATCTGATTTAACATATTCTCATTCATCCAGTACATACTAATTATATACTATATGCAACATGAATCTTATGCCTTTATCTACAATTATGTACAGTTCTCTCTGATATTTCTAATCATGACCTTGAGACACTGCAAGACCCTCTATCATGAAGCTTGGAGAAGAGGAAAAAAAAAAGAAGGGATGTAATAGCTATCTTCAACTTCTGAAGTGCCACGTATAGAAGAGAAAATAGACTTGTTTGGTCCCAGAGGAAAGAATTAGGTGAACCAAGGCAACAAATCTTAAGTGCTTACTGTGTACCAGGCATTGTGCTAAGTTCTGGGAATGTATACAAACAGAAGCTAAAAGACAGTCCCTGCCCTCAAGAAACACTGCTCAAAAAGGAATGAAACATGGCCAGCATGAGCCTATCTCTGAAATGGAAACCCCTGGAAGGGACTCACCAGTGGGAGAAGGCATCTGGCACAGCAGAGGAATATGCCAGAGTGCAAAGGCAGCTGGATCATGGTAGCAAGTCCACAAGATTAGAAGCACATCTGGGAATTAGGAACAAGGGCTAGAAGTTACGGAGAGTCCCATTTCAGCTAAAGAAAAGGAAAAACTTCATAACAGTGCCCCCAAGCAGTGCAATGAACTGTCTTAGGAGCTAGTGGGTTCCCCATCACTGGAATTTTATCTCATATAGATTTAGAGCTGGAAGAGACCTCAGAGATCATCTAGTCCAATCCCTTCATCTTACAGAGAGAAAAATTTAGGCAACACAGTGAAGGTCCCACCATGAAGTGTGACTGACAGAACTAGGATTCACAGCCAACTCCTCCAACTAACAAATCCAACATTCTTCCCACTCTGTCATCTTGCTTTTTCAAGCAGAGCTCACTTGTTGCAGCAATGTGGTATAGAAGGAGTGCTGGACTTGGAGTCAGAAGAGACCTGGGCTTGAGTCCCATCTCTGACACTTGTTAGCTATGTGAACATGGATAAATCAGCTAGCCTCTCAGGAGCCAAAGTTTCCTCGTCTGTAAGGTCTGTAAGCAGTTAGGTGGCTCAGTGGATAAAATGTGGAACTTAGAGTCAGGAAGACCTGAGTTCAAATCCAGCTTCAAACACATGGCAAACCACTCCAGTAACTTTGCCAAGAAAACCCCAAATGGGGTTAAGAAGAGTTGGACATGACTGAACAAGAACTGCACTTTGATAAAAATGATAATACCTGTAGAAACTACCTCTCAAGGTTGTAAGGATCAAGTTAGATAATGTATATAAAGTGCTTTAAACACTTTAAAGCTCTATACAACTTCAAAAAAATAAAATCAAAGTAATCTAAAAATCATAAAATGATATATAAATGCCACATAACATTACAAACAGGATTTATGTTCCAGTATAGAATGGAGTAGATGATCTCTGAGATCTCTCCAGTTCTTTGAGTCTTTGATTAAAGATTCAGTTATATTCAGTGTATTATATTTACTAAAGCAGGAGAGTAGAAATATTTTCATCAACAATAACTGAATCATAAGGTGACCTTTGTTTACCCTAAAAATTCACTTAACCAGAAGACACTGTTTTCTGAGCATTTCAGTTCATTAAGGCTATACTATATGTTAGTTTTATTAATGAGAATTTTGATTTGCCAGGAGACCTCATTCATATCTCAGACTCTAGTAGATAGCAGAATTAACTGTACTACAAAACAACTGTTATTTAGGTAGATGCCTGCTCTGCTTTTATCTTATATATGTTTACATATTTAGAATGTAAACTCCTTGAAGGTAGGGTCTATTTTTGCCTTTATTTGTATCTCTGGCATTTAGCCTGGTGTCCGGTATATAAGTGCTTAATAAATGCCTGTTGACTGGATAATAGTCATCCATCTCCACTGAGGATGAAATTTAAAAAAAAAACTAGGTTTAAAAAATAGCAGGAAATTGTTAACAAGACTACAGCAGAAGTTTGACATCTTAGATACATTTTCAAGCTGCATGAGAATGTGATATCAGTACATTTTCCCATTGATAAATTTGCTTTTTAGGTCAGAGTATAATAATATTCAAACACATTCATAGGATCCTAGGATCAGATTTAGAGCTAAAAGGGACCTTAGAGTCCATCAAATCCAACCTTTTCATTGTACAAATTAAGAAACTGAAGGACGGAGAGATTAACTGATTTGCCCAGAGCATGCAGCTAGTAAGTATCCAAGGCAGGCTTTAAATTTGGGTCTTTCTGACTCCAAGTCCAACATCCTATCCACTATACCTCACTGCCTGTCTGTCCCAGAATGCTCACTTGCAGAAATACCTCATCTTTCCCTGAAATTTGAGTTAGACAAAAGGTAAGAATTCATGATAGCAAGACCAAATCTACGCAAATGGAATGATTTGACTGTGCCATAGACCAGGTTTTTTCAGGAGTCATTGAATAATTTGCCTGCATCAGTTGGTGTCATAGATCCGTGGAATTACAAATACCTCATTTAGTTAAACCCCTAAATGCATGAATTCCTTCCACCACTTCCTTGACAGGTAATCATCAAGCCTCTTGGTATTACTGTCAGGAATACAAAATTTTATTAAAGCATCCCATTCCATTTTCAGATAGCTCAAATTGTTAAGAAGTTCTTCCTCAAACTGAACTGAAATCTGCTTCCTAGCTACTCTTTTTCTTTTTAAATGTTTTATTGATGCTCTTGTCTTTTTTTGTATCACTGTCTCCTCCCAGTAACTCTCTGACTCACACTCCTTCACTCCCAGGCCTTTAGAATCCTCCCTTATAACAAATAAGTCTCCTTTAACTTATTCCACCTTTTGGGCTTAGTTCTGCTTTTTGGAAGTATACAGAATTCATTCAGTCTTCCTCCTCTCTAGGCTAAACATGCCCATTAACTTTACAGTATACCTGATTGAGTAATTGTCAATTAGTCTTATTCAACAAGTAGACATGGCCCAACACTTGTTAAACAGGGCAATAATAAGGAAATCTTCCCTGGAGGTCTCAAAACTAGACTAATCATGTGACTTAGATGAATGTTTTTAATTTTATGCCACACACTTGGTAAGGAAACTTAAGAAATCTTGCCAGGTGTTCTACCCACAACCCTCTACTAAAATATTTTCAGAGATAAATGAGCTATTGAAGAAATTTCTTTTGGAACTTTCTTTCCTTGTCAGCCTTTTAGGTGTGTGACTTTTCATCAGACTTATTATTTCTTATTGTTGGTTTCATTAAAGATATAACTTTAATGACTACCAGGGTTAAAATCTGAATTTGCATTTAAGATTAACTATGTTAATTAGGATAAAAGAAGTTTTCCAATTAAACTGAAATCTGAAGTTTGCTAGTCAGACTTCTTTTCTTAATCCTGATCACTCTAATGCAGTCTTGTTAGTTGTTTAGCTGATAATTGGATTGGGAGAAGAACTTTTTAATGTAATCTATTCATCCCATTCTCTACTCACCCTTTTTTTAATGTGTAAAAACTGTTCCAATATTAATAAACTGTCTGTCTTCATGATCTGATTCTAACATTCACAGAAACCTGAATTCTCCACTTCTTTTTTCTTGTGACATTACTGCTTACTTTCTCTGTCTCATGTACTAACCTCGTGTTGCCGTAGTTAACATAGGATATACTGCCTGTCCTGATGCTTCTTTCATTAATGACCACTATGTGTTAATTGTACTTCTCTTCCTCTGTATTTGTGATTTTGACCTTTGATTCATCCTTACATTTGTTTTCTTTCTTTTTCTTTGCTTTTTCCTTCCCCTTTTTCTTCTTTTCTTCATTGCTCTTTTTCCTCTATTCTGTCAAATACTTTTTTCATCTGGTTTCCTTCTTTTCTATAGGCAAATGAATATAGCCTTGTAAATGTACACAGAGTATGTAATTAAAACTACCTTCCTTACCAATTAGTACCGAGCGCCTCTATTTCCCTTCCAATCTCTTCAGATATGCTATGTACACAGCCTTCTTACTTTTGCTTCTCTCCAAAAATTTAGTTGTTAGTTTGACTATTTCATCCAGCTGTACTTAGAAAAAACAAAATGCCCCTTTCGTAGTAAAACTCACTTTACTACATATATTGAGAGGGATTAGACCTTTGTTTAATAAGCTTGGTCTTAGGCTCAAAGAATTAGAGCTGTGAGTCATCCAGTCAAACTCCTTCATTTTACAAATGAGGAATCCAAGGCTTAGAAAACTTAAATGACTTGCCCACATATTGGTGGTCAGTGGCATAGCCAGGATATAAACCATTTCTTCAAACTCCCAATTAAGCCCCCTTTCCATTATACTACTCTGTATGTATGGATAGTTGTGAACACAACTCCAGGAAAAATACTTAAAATGCTTATGAAAGCAAATTTTTCAGTCACTTCAGAATTGTTCGACTACGCGCAACAATTTACATGACAGTTATACATCATTCTTGGGTGCTCATTAAAATAGATTTTCTAAAGTTTGCTACTAGGCTACATTTTTGTTAACCTAGTTTGATTTACTGTGTGTACTTATAAATAACAAAGTACATTTCCTTTAAAACATGGGATCTTAACCATTTTTATCAAGTGTCTTTTTGGCAGTCTAATGAAGCCTATGGGTCATTTCTCAGAACAATGTTTTTAAATGCATAAAATGAAACACATTGGATTACGAGAGATGCCAATTATATTGAAAGACATTTATCAAAATATTTATACTAAAAACAAGTTCACAGGTGCCAGGTTAAGAATCTCTGCTTTAAAGTAAGTTCATACATTTTACTTATATGAACCATCCTTTCTCCTAAGTAGTCTAAATTAGTGAGATTTTATTTCTGCTCCTACAATGTACCTTGCAAAAGCTACTATCTTTTTTCCTTAATTATCACCCACTAATTATCACCTCAAACCATCTAGCTCCTGCACAAATTGGGGTTGGTGTAGAAATATTGCTGGGCCTGGGGCTAACTCCCCCTAACAGGAGATGTTGTATGGATCACTCCACTTTTCAGGGCCTCACTTTCCTCATCAGTAAAACTGAGGACTTGCACTAGAATTTTTCTAAGGGCCTTTCCAGCAGTAATGTTCTACCTTATGAATATGAAATACTTCAGGCATCTCTTCAGAATCAAAATTAAGACCTTTCACAAGGCCCTGCAACATTCAATCTGTAATTTCACAGAAGACCCTTTGTTTTCCCTGATGATTTTCATCTTTTTCTTTCACTAACTTTCTCCTACTGCCATTTCAGGGCTTCTCTCAAATTGCCACTTGGCAAGAGATTCTTCTTTAACAATTATCTTTCAAACCTTTCTTAAAACTCTACCTTATAAAACTTTTCCTTAGCTTTTTAAAGTTTTTCTGTTAAAGCCTAAGGTGGGGGGGGGGAGAAGGTAAATGAGAAGGAAAAAATAAAATGAGGAAATGGAAGGAAAAGAAAAAAATTCACACATCAGACTTAACTTCTCACCTAGTGATTATATGATCCAGTTGCTTGGTTTGTCTTTCTCAAATTGTGAACCCACTGGGCCAGAAAATCTTTTTCCTTTGGTCCATATAATTCATAAAATAATATTATTAATGAAGTAATGACAAATAATGAATAAACTACCAAGTTAAGCATGAACTCTTCTAAGTTGTGATTGTAAAGCCTGTTATCTTCTATTTATTCCAACTTTGTAGCTTTAGTGATCTAAATGAGAAAAAAAAATCCAAGATTCCCAGTGAGTCTTCCTTAGTGTTACTTAAGACATCTAGTTATGATACCTGAAAAATTGTCCTTTTATAAAACCTTTATATATACACTAATTGTCATTGCCTAGTCTATTTTCATATATTTCTGTCTAAAGTTTCTGGCTTCTGTGATTTCATTTGAAATATAGTCTACATTGTGGATTATAGACAACTCTTAGATTAGCCATTAATTAAGAATAGGAATGTCGTAGATAGTTTGTGCAAGAGATTGAATTGCTTCACCTCCCATCACTACCCTAGCCTACTCTTTGGTGGTGACATTGAACAATAAAAATGCCAAGATGTGGCAGTGAGAAAAGAGAGAAGAAATAAGATGCCTAAGTAATCTGACCTTGACCACTAGAGAGATCATTTGTATATGTTCTATAGGAAACCTGGTTGCCATTTCAATTTGGATAAAAATTATGATTAAATCAATTAATAAATATTTGTGAAGCATTTACTATATGTCAAACACTTGTGCTGGGGTTGCAAAGAAAATGCAAAAACACTTCCTGCCCCTTATGGAATTTATGTTCTAATGAGGGAGAGAACATGTAAATAAATAGGTATATACATAAAGATACATAAAGAGTATTAGGAAGATAAACTTTTGAGGGGAGGACCTTCTGTAGAAGTAGTCTTGAAGGAAACCAGAGACACCAAGAGGTAAAGAAGAAAAAGAAGACCATTCCTTCCTTGGGGGACAGACCAGTACAGACCACAGAAAGGGAAATGGAATTGGGTGGATAGCAAGTAGGCTAGTACTGCTGGATTATGGCTGGGTGGGGGCAGTAAATTTTGAGAAGACTGGAAAATAGGAAGAAGCCAAATTTCATTTTTACCCTTATGTCATTTACAATTATACCCCAAAATTCAGTAGTTCATTTGATCAGTTTTTTTTCACCCTTCATGCTAATTACTACTAAAAATACTGACTAGTAAACTAATGAAATATAATTGTTATACAATATTACATGTTATATTATATTTTTACTAGTTAGTAAAAATAACTAAAATTTACATAGTTATATTGTATTATGTGTTATATTGTATTATTACCGGTTAGTAAAAATAACTAAAATTTACATAGTTAATACTGGCCTACCATGATCAAAATTTTTTGGTTTCCATAGTTTTATCTCCTGAATCAGCCTTATCCCTTCTCTGTGACTCTTCCTTACCCCTAGAACCACCTTTATTCTAGAGATAATAGAAAATGAAATAAATCTAGCTATGGATTTTTAAAAAAATTGTTAGAAGACAGGAATTTATCTGCAGCTTTGTTAGTGGTTTTTAGATTTCTGAATCTGAGATACATCATTAATAGAAAAATATCACAGCCAGGCAAAAACTGGGAGCTTATGGGCTAATAGATTTAAAAACAACTTCCTTTACCCTTTCCACAGAAGCATTAGTGTTTTTCCAACACTATCCTATGGGATTTTTTTTCCATTCAGTTTAAACTTCTCTCTTTATCATATACTTTCTACCTGAACCTATGAAACATGATTCAGAAACTAGATTGATATAGTTCTGTCAAGGGAAACTATGCTGTTTTAGGCTTATGTAGGGGGAAGAAAAGAATTTCTCTCCTTATTTCCTGCTCCCTAGAGGTATTTTCCAAGACTGAGTGAATATTCTGAAATACCTACTTTAAGACAGACTGCCTCCTCACGGGACGCATTCACAGTATGCTACAAGTAAGAACGCGGGAATGGATCCAAAGAGATACTTCTTTTCCCTCTGCTTGGAGGAATTCTTCACTAGTGATACAAAAATCTGGAATACTCATCCTTAATAGTCAGCAGTTCCAGACACAGTCTGCCAACATGAAATATATTGTAAACTTGGATGTAAAAACTAGTGTAAGTCCAATGGCAAAGAGAATTTTTATATTATTTCATTTAGATTCACTTTTCTGCATCATTACACGTGAAATATGGCTATAAAGATTTGTCCAAGTTGAACAGTGTGTTTGGAAAAGAGCAGAATGGAAAAATAGAGAACAGGAAGTGAGGCTTAAATTAAGTCCGTAATATGAGAAGGGAAGAAAATAATATCAGAGTTCCTAAAAGAATTAGGAAACTATTAAGAGACAAAATAAAACCAACATGGAAATTTCTCATGAGGCACATACTAGTTTTAAGTGATGTTCCAAAATGCTTTTTACTTGGCCCCCCTATTTTTTTTTAGTATATTGAGAATATAAATTGTCAACTCACTTAAGTTCCATTTTCTAAATTGAATTTTAAAATTTCAAAATAGGTATGTAAGTATTGCTGTTTAAATATTCGCTTTTATTTTCATTCAAAGAAAGCAGAATATAAATTCCAGAGAGATATTTTTTTGGCTAGATTTTAGAAATGTCATATGGTTTTCAAAAATCACTGTAAAATGTGATGCACACATATTCCAGAATGATGGCCAGAAGCCATGTGACATAGCAGAATAAGCATGTGCCCTTGTTAAAAGAGATCTGATTTCGGTTAAGAATTCACTACTTTAGGAACAAGTAAAAACATATCCTTTAGACTTAGTACACACAGCAAATGAAAAATAATTAAGCAAACTGAAAAGTTTGTAGCAAGCAACAAATGCAACAGGAACTAGGCAGGTCATTTGTTCACATTTTATGCATCATCATAAACTTCAGCAATATTCATTAAAGTCCTACATCCTTGACTTCCTGTCTGCTAACAAGATAACTAGTATTGATTACATGTGAGCAAAATATTGTGTATGAAGTAAAGCATATAAAGTATTTCGTAAACCTTTAAAACACTATGTAAACGTTGGCTATTGTTATTAATAAGGTTGCCAACATGACATTTCCCTACAGACTCTTAATTTCTAGTGTTCTATATACGTTCATAAGTTCGACCCATTGATAATATGTCTCTTTTCATTTTCTTATTTCTGCACTTATAATGATCTCTTTTAAATCTATTGTGATAATTTATTACCATTATTTGTATGTTTGTGTATATACTTCATTGTAAAAACTGAGTATCGTTTTCAATAGATTTTATTTTATGTAAAGTTAAGCAAGCTAATAATAAAATTATTTTAAATAAGTAAAAATGAATTCCCAGCTATATTCATTATTATACATTCAGGAGTCCACAAGAGTAGGACAAGATTACAGCTCCAGGATCATACCAGGGGTGGCATTGAGGTGTACTCTTAACTTTTTTGTGGCATGAACTCCTTTTACATTCTGGTGAAACCTATGGACCCCTTCTTAAAAGAATGTTTTAAATGTATAAAATAAAATACATAGGATTACAAAGGAAACCAACTATATTGAAATATAGTTATCAAAAAAAAAACTTTTACAAAAACAAGTTCCCAGACCCTTGGTTAAGAACCCCTATTCTCTAGACCATCTAAGGGCCGGGAGATAAGATCCATTATCCAGGAAGAGCTAATATCCAGCAGACTGAGTCTGTTCCTGGGTAGCTTTATCTCTAAGATGGAAACAGTTGGAGTTCTGCGATAGAAATGAGTAGGCTAGTGATGAAATTTATGTACTGTAAATTCTACATAATATAGTAATCTGCATGTGATGATTTCTATCTATGTGAATGAAGGACCTTATCTGAATGGTTTTAAAGGAATATTTTGATGGTAATTTTGAAACTGCCTTCTTTCTTGGTTTTTGAACAGGAAGAACTTTCGTGGAAATTATTATAGAGATAACACAATATTGTATATGAAATATTTCTCTTCATTTGCCTGTTAGAATAGTGATAAAAAGGTTATGTCATAGTGTCAATGAAAATACTGGAGCCCTGGAATTTATTTTCTCTGTTAAATTCCAGATTTGTTATCCTTAGGACATGGTGCAAAGCACTATTTACACAAGACTTTAAATTAGATTGCAAATTTTTCAAGCGAAGTAAGCATTAAGTTTATCTATTGAGTTAGTATATAATTGTCATTTGTGCATTATGTGCAAATTATAAATTTGGAGAGTATGAGTGCCAGACATAGTCAGTATTGAGTATTCAAAATGAAAATAAAATAAAAATCAATAGTACTTTGTTATTTTAAAGTTTTTGTTGCATTCTATTATATAAAAAAGTACTGAGACTTGCATACTACATCATATAGACATGTCTTGAGAAATTAAAAGATAATTTTAGGTGGGAAAGATTTTGAAATTATTGTATTTTGTAATTTTTAGAAATGTAACTTATTTCAACAGCCATTTGTCTGTTGAAATAACTTTTTTAATTTTCTATATTTATTTTATTAACTGATGATAGGTAGTTTCAGCCAGAGTATGTATTGACATGCTAAAGTTTTGGGTTCATTTTTCAGTGTAAACAAGTAGCAAATGAGTACACGTTTACTGAATTACTCCATACTTTTGTAATTAAAACATATACACGTGAAAATATAGATATTTAATTAGAGGCAAAGCCAGTGTTAATATTCATATTCTAAGACTTGTGCAAAACACAAAATAACAGTAAATTTTTTACATAAACCTAAAAATAACACAGCTGGAAGATGTTTATAATGTTTTAGTAGTATGGGGCAAAGGAGGGGGATAGTTTCAAGAATGTAGACATTTTAATGGACAGATGTTTTAGAAGCTTTTAAGAGTACCTTTATTTTAGAAGTCAGATTTAAAAAACAAACTGAAATAACCTTCCTGCTCCCTCACCTCCCAGCACCCCAGAAAACTAATGTGTGCTGGGTATTACAAATGTAAGGCTCATAGAATCAATATTCCCTTGTCTCTTTTCCTTTCCTCTATATCTTCTATACCTCCTCCCTGCACACTTAATCCATAAACATTCATAATAAGAAAGTATTATTTAGATGTGAGATTTATTAAACAGAGCGTAGTCGGAACTTGAAGTAAGATGGCATTTTGAATATCTTTCCAAAGTTTTGTAGGTTTTTGCATCTGTCTTAAAAAAGACCAGTTACAAATTTTCAATTCACAGTCTCTTTCATGTCTCTATAAACCTTCAAGTAATGGTAGATTTGGATTTAAACTTTGAGAAGAGTAACAAAAAAAACCATCTGTCTTACAGTATACAGAGCACTGTTGATAAAAATTCAGCCCTTTGGTCCATATTCAGCCCTGAATCTGCAGGGTAACTGTGTTACTGTACGTAGGGCTTGTGGCATTAAACTTGTCCTCTTCTTGCTCTAGCGCATAAAGTCTGGCAGAGACAGCAGTGGCAGTTCTCGTAGCAAAAGAGAGGGAAGTGCGGGCAGCGGTAAGTATTTTCAGTTTTTCTAAGGCTGTGGAATTGTCAAAATTTCCAGCATGTGGGTTTCTAGAAGAAATAACATCTTAAAGTAGTAATCCCTGATAACTTTTTTTTTTTGGTTAACTGGATAATTTTTCTGGCCTAGAATAGAACTTTATGTTCTAATTGATGAGAGGAGCGACCAACTTGAATGTTTGAAAATTAAAGAAAAAATAATACTTATACTTTATATTCTCTAACATAAACTACGATGAAGTTAGGTCTTATGAAACCGAATGGATAGATTTTAAAATTGTAATTAGCATAGTAATGACATAAATGAATGCTTCTAAAGTTCTTGAATATAGTTTTATCTTAAGTTAAACATTCTTGCTAAGATTTTATTTTACAAATTTATTTAGCAAATACTATTTTATAGGTAATGCAAAGATAAGCTCCAATTCAAATTCAGATTGAATTATTATGGATTCCAAATTAATAGAGACTAAATGAGGTTTTACTGTATTTTTGTTTTCAACTCTGGATTTTAATAAAGTACCATGAGAAGTAGTGGGATATGGTAGTATACTCTTCATTCCTACTTGTGGCTTCATTACTTGCCTTGCACAAGACCTTTTTTCCTCTCTGTGTTTCAATTTCCCTATCAATATAGGATTTTTTTCTACTTTAGAGGAATGTTGTCCTATTGGAGTCTTGAAAGTGTTATAGTCTTGAGGAATCAATTCATTAATTTGGAAAAAAAATGCTAAGTTGATATATATATATATATGTATGTATAAAACCATAGATAGATGCAGATATAAATACATATATAGACATATATAGATATGTGTATCTATGCATGTGTTTGTGTAGCATGTACATGACCCAGGTCATGTACATAGACTAACTGTATTCTTGGATACCTATTTGTAATGTGGCAATCAAATTAAGGAGAATAAAAGTTGATGCTTAGGCAGTCAACCTGAGTAATTCCCTATCCTATGTCCCTTTTACCTTCTCAGCTTATGAACTCTCGCCTAACTCTCGCCTAAAGCTTTATCCTCATACCAAGACCCTGAGAGCACTACAATTCCTAAGTAGAGAAAGGGAACTCTAGTCAATCCAACCAACATTTATTGAGTGACTCTTTTGCTCAGAGCACTGTAGGAGGCACTAGAGGAGTTACAAAGTTTAGATAAGACGTGGTTATCGCCTAATAGAGCTCAAAGTCTAGTAGGGGGCTACGACACATGCACAGAACCATATTACCCAATGTATGGTAAATGCATTAGAGAAATACAAAGTACCATTTGAGATCCAAGGAAGGAAAGATCAGTCATTCCCATCTGGTGGGATGAGGGAAGGCTTTATGAAGGAAGGGGCTTTTTAACTGAACTTTAAAGGATGTGTAAAAATTCAACGGCGAGTGGAGGCAGGGGAGGCCTAATGTGAGCAAGAGCTTAGATGTGAAAGTTCTAGGTATGTATGGGTGTTGGTGAAAAATCCAGTTTAGCCAGAAGATAGTCTATGTGAAGGAGAGTAAGATGAGTTAGGACTAGATCGAGGAGGCATCATCTTATGGCCCCAAATGCCGAGGAGAAGCATTTGAACTTTACTCAGGCAGCAAGGGGGCCTTTGAAAGGTTTTGAGCAAAGGGCCATTGAGGCAACTTTGCATCCTGACCTTGGTAACCTCTTATGATTTAAGTCTCTGACATGCCATTTGGTACTAGATTTCCTGTCTCTCAACACTAGTCTTCCATGATTCAGTCCCTTTACTTGGTACTGTATCTCTCTGACACCACTCACCTATCATTATCAGACCACCTGTCACATTCTTCTTGACTTCTCTGCAGCCTTTGACACTGTTGATCACCCTCTTCTCTTTGATACCCTCTTCTTTCTAGGTGTTTGGGACACCATTCTCTCCTGGTTCTCCTTTTACCTATCAAACTACCCTTTCTTAGTCTCCTTTGCTGAATCCTCATGCATATCATATCCTCCAACCCTGGATAACCCACAGGGCTCTGTCTTGGGCTCTCTTCTCCCTCTAGAAGATTTCACTTGGTGATCTCATCAGTTCCCATGGTTTAATCACCTGTATGCTGATGATTCTCAGATCTACCTATCCTGCCTTAAACTCTCTGCTGACCTCTAATCTTACATTTCCAACTGCCTTTCAGACTTCTCAAACTGGGTGTCCAGTAGACATCTTAAATTTAAAATGTCTAAGACAGAACTCATTATCTTTTCTCCTAAAGCTTCCCCACCTTACCCCCCTGCTCCATATTTCTTTATTACTGTTAAGGTCACCATCATCTTCCTAGTCCCCCAGGCTTGCAGTCTAGGTATCATCTTCAGCTTCTCACTCTCTTTCACCCTGGCATATCTAGTCTTTTCCCAGGGTCTGTCAATTTCACCTTTGCAACATCTCGAATACTACCCCTTCTCTGATACTGCCATGTTACATTTGGATGACTTCAGTCAGCCTGCTGCTGGGTCTACTTGCCTCAAGTCTCTTCCGATCATACCCTACACATCCCAGTGATTCTGAATTTCCATAGGTCATCATTCAAACCCCATTCTCCATGTCCTACCACCCTCAACCCTCCCACCCCAAGGTTTCAACCTAACTCTACCTAGTCCTTTCACTGTGCCCTCTGAAATGCCTGTTCCATAGGCATCAAACTTAACCTTCGTCATAAACCTTTTCCTCTCTCCTTTCATCTTCTAGCTATCACTGAAGCTTGACTCTCCCCAGATGACACAGCCTCCCTGGCCACTCTTTCTTATGCCAGCTGTATCTTTAGACATTCCCCCTCAGCTCGCTAGTCAAGGCAAGGGAGTTAGACTTCACCTTATTCCCCATTATTACTTCCAAGTTGTCTCCCTAATTCCATCACTCAATAACATCTGCGCCTTTGAGATTCATGCTGTTCATCTCGACTCCTCAATCAAAATCCTGGTTGCTGTTATGTACAGACCTCCAGGTCACTCTCCTTCCTTCCTGAATGAGTTTGGTACATGGCTCACAATTATTCTCTTCTCTCCCACTCCTGCCCTCATACTAGGGGACTTCAGTATGTATATTGACTTTTCCTCAAACATCATAATCACTCAGTTCCTCAACCTACTCACTTTCTGTTATCCATTCTTCCATCCCACCTCAGCCACACACAAAGGTAGTCATACCCATGGTGATCTTGCCATCACCCACAAATATACCCCCTCCATATTCACGAATTCTCAAATCCCCTTATACAACCATAATTTATTGGTTTTTTCCATCTCTCCCTCTTCCTTCTCTTACCAAACTCTAGTCTTTGCCCACACCATAACCTCCAGTCTTTCGATCCCCCAGTTCTCTCCCTGGCCATCTCCTCTGTACTCTCACTTTTACCCTTTGGTGAACCAATTCTACACTACACCATCCCTTTTCTCTAGTCCCTTGCTCCCTTATTTCACTGATTTCATGCAAGCCTTAGCCTTGGATCACTCCCAACATCTGTCACCTTGGCTCCTACACACTTGCTGCTGAGCAAAGATAAAATCACACAACTCTTTTGTTTGGGTCCACTATAAATTTATCTTGTACAACCTAAACTAGACCTTCACTGCTGCTAGGTATAGTAATACCTCCCTTATCAGTTTACTATCCCACTCTCCACAAAGGCTCTTCCAAATCTTTTTGTCCCTCCTCAAATCTCTTTGGCTCCCTCTCCCTCCACCCTTTCAGCTGAGAACCGTGCCTCATATTTTTTTAAATTGAGGCCATTTACCATGAACTCCCTCTTCTCCCCTCCTCTTCATTCATATCAATCAGATCCTTCCTGCCACTATCTCCTCTTTCACCCTTGTCTCACATGATGAGGTGGCCCTGCTCCTTGCCATGGCTAACCCTTCTCCCTGCTTAAATGATCCCGTGCTATCATATCTCCTCTAGCAGATTGATCCCTTTGTCATCCCCACTATATCACTTATTTTCAGTCTCTGTCTCTGTGTACTGTATCCTTCCCTGCTGCCTACAAATATACCCATGTCTCTCCTGTTCTCAAAAAACCTTCACTTGATCTTTCCATCCCCTAGAACTATTGTCCTATATGCCTTTTGACCTTTGTAGCTAACCTCCTTGAAAAACCCATCTACAATAGGTGCCTCCCCTTTTTCTCCTCTCACTCTTTTCTTAACCCTTTACAATCCAGCTTCTGACCTGATCATTCCACTAAAACTATTCTCTCCAAATTTACCAGTGGTCTCAATTGACAAATTCAGTGGTCTCTTCTCAATCCTTTTTCTCCTCAATCTCTCTGTAGCCTTTGACACAGTTGATCACCATCTCCTCCTTGATAATCTGTTCTCTCTAGGTTTTTGGGACCCCATTATCTTTCTGGTTCTCCTCCCATCAGACTGCTCCTCATTCTTCTTTGCTGGATACTCATTTAGACCATGCTCTCTAGCCATATGTGTCCCAGAGACCTGGGTTTTCTTCTCTTTTCCCTCTAAACTACTTAACTTGGGGATCTTATCAGCTTCCATGGATTTAATTACCATCTCTATGCTGGTAATTCTCAAATCTACCTATTCTAACTTCTCTGCTGACTCCTAGTCACATACCTCCAGTTGCTTTTCAGACATCTCCAACTATGTCCAGTAGACATCTTAAACTCAATTTGTCTAGGATGGAACACATTATCTTTATCACCAAACCTGCTGTCTTCCCTAGCTAAAAGTCCCAACTAAAATCCCACATTCTATAGGAAGCCTCTCCCAATCCCTCTTAATTCCACTGCCTTCCATTTCTTATTGACCATTATTCTGTATACAGCTTATTTGTACCTACTTGTTTGCTTGTAATCTCCTTCATTAGATTGTAAGCTACTTGAGGGCAGCAGCTATCTTTGCTTATCTTAGCCTGGCAGCTGGCATATTGTAGGCACTTAATAAATACCTGTTGCCTGAGTGACCAACTAACTTAGACCTCTTTCTGTTACCTGCCCTGCTCCTGCTTGGAAAGGGGATTGGATTTTTAATCATTTTGGATCTTTCCTTGACAATACTGTCTTCCTCTAGATATACTGAGCTGCCAATTTGAAACCTACCTTTGAACTGATGCCACATGTGCCTTTCCCTCAAAGAACTTATACTTTTCCTTTATCCCAGTTTCTGACAACTGACCTTCATCCAGTCCTGAAAGTCTGCCTTCATGGATCATGAGATCTTGGTCTTCTCAGGTCTGAATTCATGGGTTGTGAAGCCTGTCCCCCTGAATCCTAGTTATGATAGCATGGTGAGCACCAAAACAACTTGGAAGCTGACTAGGATTCTTCATTAGCCATTATCAAACAGTGGAATGGTCTTAAATTCCAAAGGAAATAATTTCCATTTGAATTTTTGCCAATATATCAAGCTTAAATATGTCCAAAATGCAATTTATCAAAATTCACCTCCTACTGACTTCCCTATTTCTGTTCTCAGTACTATGATTCTTCCAATTAGTTGTCCAGGCTTAAAATCTCAGATTCCTCTTTGACTCCTCCCTCACATTTGCTGCTCACACCCTTCAGTCACCAAAGTTTATTGAGTCTAATACTGTGGTATCACTTGCATTCATCCCAGTCTACACAGCTACATTGGAAACCCTTCCTTCAAATGCAACCACTCAGCGCACTCCATAGCAGATGTGTTTTTCCCAAGCCTTCCATAATGAGCGCTACTTATTCTCTGGAACTATAAAACTTGATTGCCATGGCTTCTATACCACAGGAATTTCTCACTTAAAAAGGTTCCTGAATCTAGGTTCATTTTCTTGGCCATTCAATATTAGACTTAGAAGTGTACTCTAAAACTTGGCCCAGGGGATTTCTTTCCATCAGTACCACGAGTATCCCTGACAGCCAAGGAGCTAACAAACAAAACACTGTGTCCCATCTCAAAGAAGCTGGATGAGGACCACCAAGCACAGCTGGATGTTGCCCTCATTTAACAGCACACTGGGAATAGATGATGTAATTTCCCGTGAGGTAAAGAACCAGAAATTCCTTGAAATTTTGAGTATGCAGAAGAAGAGCTCATTAACTGCCATACAAAAACTCATGAGGAGGTAGAGCTGCTTATTAAAACTGGGCCAGTTCCATTGCCCTTTGAGGAACCCAGGATCCCCTAGAAAGACCAGCCTTGGCTCCTGGCCACTTGTTTTCAGTTTAGGTTCCTGGGGACCTTTCCTAGTATTTCTCAAATTTTTAGAGGTGGTGCCCAAGAGCAGCCCTACCCCCACTTCCCATATTAACCTCTGAACCTTTGGCCAGAGTTCCTAAGCACTTGTCTGAGCCAGTGTTCTCAAGTGTACTTAGCTAATGCTTGATGTGGGCCCCAGTGTTCACTGTATTGATACCAAAACCCTTTCCATAATGCCAAATCTCTCTTAGATCACCACTGAATTTCTGATCTGCTCCAACTTACTCATGTAGGCTTGATCTTTCGCCTGAGACCAACATCCCCATGCAGTTATTTGAAGAAACCTCTTAGATGTGACAAAAATCTAAAAATTATGTATAATGGGACCTGAGGAATGACAGTAACATGCAGAATTTTAACATTCCTTAGCATAATCTTTTGTTTTAGGAATCTTTTCATTGATATAAGATGCTAAAGTCAAATACTGGAAATTGAACAACTCTAAAGTGAAATTCAATCATCATGCCATCAGTATTTCATAATTTATTTTAAATTCTGGAACATATGTACATATATCTATATATGTATGTATATATATGTACATATGTCTTAGTCTTGTTTTTTTTCTCTCTTTAACAAACCACCACTAGTGTGTTTTAAAAGTTTTCCCATCCAGAGTTTGTTTACCAAATTTTATTTCCTTTCTTGCAAAAGAAATATTAATTTTTAAAAACCACTTAGCTATTCATATGATGTGATTTGATCATCTTGAAAATATTCCTCTTTGTAGGAACTCTTCATCTTTAGTTCTTGGTATGGTCAGAATCTATTGTCTATTAAGAATCTATTGAGCACTACAGCTACTTAAAAGTTCTTTTGAGTTCTTGTGGCTGCCATAGTTTTTTTTAAAGAAATTTATGTTACCATCCTGTTCAGAGTATCATAATAATTTTTAAAAGGAAATGATTGAAGATTTTTGCAGTAGAAACAGAACCAGAGAAATTTATAATTCTTTGGTAACATGCATCTAATGAATATCTCCTTGGACCCAGATAATCCTGAAATAGATAAAGAGAAGAAATAAATTGCCCAACCTAGGTGCCATTTTGCTATTCTTAAATAAAACCAAGTTTGAATTGGCCTATATTGAATCCCCTGGACTTGACTACTCATGTAACTTGGTAGCTGGTAAAAGGTAAACTGTACCTAGTAGATCATAGGCTACAAAGGCCTTCTACAATAGGATCTTCAAGCACTGATGAGCAGTATCTTCCTCTTGGTTGGTTGTTGAGGCTGGAGGAGCCTTTTCTACCCATGGTAAATAAAGAGGTGTTGGTAAATGACACCAACTTAGCAGAAGGTAGAGATTACAAGAATTACAAGATTCCTACCTACGATATTGAGCATGATTGTTGTGTGTACCGTTAGCCTTCATGGTCCTATGGAGACAAATTTAATGAGACCCATTCTTCTTAAGAGATTGAGTGTCAAAAGGTATGGCCAGTATAAGAAACCACAATCAAATGTGGTTAAACTTGGGCAGATTCAGGTTGTTGAGCTGGAATTATTCCTTAATAATTATAACCTGGTAAGGGCTCTGAAAAGGTCCATAATAATAGACTGATGCTAGCGCCAGATATCCTGTTAAATTTGCAAAAGAGTTTGAACTTAGGTGGTCCTACAGAACTATTAAAGCTATTTACCAGGGCTGTGTGTAAGAAAACTTATTCTGGTGGCAATTCAGAGTGTGGTTTGGAGGAGGTAAGAAGGTCTCTTGCCAAAGTCCAAGTGAATGGTATTGAGATTGAAAAATCTGAGGAAATAGGAAAGTTTATTGACAATAGAACAGGGCTTCCAGAAGACATGGTGGAATGGTGTAGACAGTGGGTCAACTAGATTGAAGTGCAACTTGGAAGTTGTAGAAGGGATTATAATAAGGGAGAATGCAGATTGGGAGAATGAAGTAGGGGCCTGCTGCTTGTACCGAAGGTATTGAAACTAGTTAACTAGGTTGTGGAAACCAGTACAACAGCAAGTAGATTTGTGTGGTATACACCTTTGATAGAAGGTTTATAATATTAAGTCATCCCAAGATTCCAAATAGAATTTGGAACATTGATGGTTTGTGTGTGTGTGTGTGTGTGTGTGTGTGTGTGGTGTGTGTGTGTGTTTTAATTTGAGTTTATTATTTATTTTTAACATTTTTTAAAATTTTGAGTTCCAAATTATCTCCCTCTCTCTTTCCCACCCCTCCCCCACTCGCTGAGAAAACAAACAATATTATATCACTTATACATGGGAAATTATGCAAAACATTTCCATATTAGCCCTATTGTAAAACAAAAAGGAAGAAAAATAAAGAAAATGAGAAAATTATACTTCAGTTTGTACTCAGAGTTCATCAGTTCTCTCTCTGGAGGTGAATAGCATTTTTCATCATGAGTCCTTCAGAATTGTCTTGGATCATTGTATTTATCAGAGTGGCAGTCTTTCACAGGTGATCATCATTACAATATTGCTGTTATTGTATACAATGATATCCTG
Organism: Trichosurus vulpecula; assembly: GCF_011100635.1. Classification (NCBI taxonomy): domain Eukaryota; kingdom Metazoa; phylum Chordata; class Mammalia; order Diprotodontia; family Phalangeridae; genus Trichosurus; species Trichosurus vulpecula. Next base: position 179,766,534 of record NC_050574.1, read on the forward strand.
GTTCTTCCCACTTAACTTTGCATCAGTTCATATGTCTTCTCAAGTTTTTCTGAAACCATCCCCCTTGTCATTTCTTATAGAACAATAGTATTCCATCACAATCATATGTTACAACTTGTCCAGCCATTCCCTAATTAATGGACATCCTCTCAGTTTCCAATTCTTTGCTCCCACAAAAATATTTTTGTACATTTAGATCTTTTCCCTTTTTCTCTGATCTCTTTGAGGTACAGACCTAGTAGTGACATTGCTGGATCAAAGGGTATGCACAGCTTTATAGACCTTTCAGCACAGTTCCACATTGTTTTCCAGAATGGTTGGACCAGTTTACAACTCCACAGAAAGTTCATTAATCTACCTATTTTCCCTCATCCTCTTCAGCATTTGTCATTTCCGATAGGTGTGATGTAGCACGTTGGAATTGTTTTAAATTGTCTTTCTCTAATCAAAAGTGATTTAGAGAATTTTATCATATGTCCATAAATAGCTTTGCTTTCTTCTTCTGAAGACTGACTGTTTATATCCTTTGACTATTATCAGTTGGGGAATGACTTTTGTTTTTATAAATTTGACTCAGTTCTATACACAGTATGTATTTGAGAAATGAAGACTTTATCAAAGAAACTTGCTGTAAAAATGTTTGATATTTCTGCATTGTCTTTGGTACCTTTTAGCAAAATACAGTTTCCCGTATTATCCCTTTTAATTAGATCTATTTTTATTTTTGCTCTTGCCTGACATCATAATTACCACCATTGCCTTTTTTTTTTACTACAGCTAAAGCATAATAGATTCTACTCCAGCCCCTTATTTTAACTCTCTGTGTCTTTCTTTTTCAAGTGTGTCTCTTGTAAACAACAAATTGTTGTATTCTAGTTTCTGATTCAGTCTACTGTCTGCTTCCATTTTATGGGTGAGCTCATCTCATTCACATTCACTTGATGTTTTGGTGTTTACCCCCATGAAATTTCTTCTCAAGGTTCCTTTTGCTAAACAGTTTTTACCAAGAAATTGGGATTGGGGTGGGACAGGAGAGAAGGGCTGAATATAAGTTCAACCTTGTCCTACACTCTAGGACCAATCCTGTTTCCAGAAAGAAAGGAATAAAAGCCCTAGGTTAGTAGCTCAGCACTGTTGGTAGTCTTGTTGCTAAATCTGCTCCTCACCAGTTGGATTCCTGATTTGTTCCCCTGATTGAGTAGCTATGTGGTACTGCCCTAGGCACTGGACTTCTTAACCCCCATTCTCATTGTATCTGATCTCCCTGATGATAATTATTCACCAGCTCTACCTCTGCTCCAGTAGATAGCCCCATTCACAGGACCATATGAGCATCTAGAGTAGGATAGGGCCTCAATAGCCTTTTGGTCCAACTCCCTCATTTTACAGATGAGTAAACTCAAATCAAGGCAGTTAAAGAATTTGCCCTAGATCACGCAGTTAGGAAGTTTCAGGAGGAAGATTTGATCTGAAGCCCTCCAACTTCAGACTCAGTACTATGCTGCCTCCCCAATTCAGCTTGGATTTTTAGATAATGATACTTTGTCTTTTCCTTCCCACTGAAAACAATAGCTATTTATCTTCCAGTTTCTTACTCAAGTCTTTGAATGTCAGTTCTTTAATCATTCTCCAGCCTTACTCCCATGTTCAAACACCTAACTTTGAGCCAGCCTAATGTTCTTTCAGGCATTTTTCAGTCTGGCCTGCCTTTCTCCCACCCCAAGTACTGATCCCAAGTCACAGAATCAGATAAGTTACTTCTCACATAATGAGAAAAACTAATTTGAAATGATTAAGAGATGCTTCCTTCCTTGAACTAGGACATCTGGCCTAAGGACCCTGCCCAACTCTGATGAGCTTGTCTACCTCCACTCTTCCTCAGCTAGGGCACAGGATGACCAAACTTTAGATTCCACCACCCATGCCTGCTCCCTGCTCCTTTAGTTGATTCTTATCGTTCTTGTTAGTTAGTATTGTTAATAATGATAATAATACTTATAAAGAGCATGTTGAGGTTTACAAAGTACTTTGTCACTATACAGTGATTTATTATTCTGCATGAACATCTATTTCTGTTGATTCTAAATCATACACTTGAATTTGTAGTAACACTATTACATATCTAGTGCACTAGAGTTAGGTAAATCACATATACTACATGTGAAACTTTGTTACAAATATCTGTACATATTAATCATTTTAATGTGGCAACTACATATTGAAATTTAATAACTTCTATGCCACATTCTCAAAGCATAAACTAATAGCTAGAAGTAAATTGGCTATGTTGAGGATTCTGAGAAACCAGTGATTTTTTTGTAGCTTTGTATTTGTATAGCAGCAAAGCAGAAGGCAGCTTGGCAAGTATAGCCAAACTGGAGGGCATCACTACGTTGGAGAGCAATACCAGATTTCCAGAAGTATGTTGTGGGGCCTAGGGAGTTATCTGAAGTCAAGAGTCTATTGATCACAGTGTCAAGCATATATATTTTAAATAAGTACTCATAAATATTTGTTGTTTGGTTGATTAATAGTCTAATAGCACTTAAAATATTAGGTTTGGGAGGATTATCAGGGGAAAAACAATTAACATTTTATTATACTATATTTTAGCTGTTCAGTGCAGTTTTAACTGAATACCTACTAATGATTTTATTTTGATTCAAAGGGTCTGGCAGAAGAAGTTCCCTGTGTCTCATCAGTTTAATTGGGGAATTCTTCAATTTGATCACTCCCTAGTCTACCCCTTTTATTTCTGTTACATGAGCAGGCTTCTGTTTTCTGGATAGACTAGAAAACACATTAGCTAATTCCTGCTGCTGAGGTACCCCTTGGTTTTTTGATCTGGATTGGTGATTTCAACCAATTGTTGAACCACTGGTATGGAAATTCTATCCACCCAGGGTAATTCACAGGCAACTCATGTGTAATTTAACATTTTTAGACAGTTGCTAGAGACATTGAAACATTGTCACACAGTTTCTGTGCAACAGAGGCAGGGAATGAATCCAGGTAGTCTTGACTCCAAGGCCACTTATCTACTACCCTGCCTTTCCTGGTACCATTTAATAGACAGAAAATATAATGGTTCCTTCATGTCTTTATAATAGTATTTAATTCCTAAGCTATAAATTAGAAGCTCTTTTACTGCTGGTTGTAACATAATACAATATAATAATGAAACTTCAGGATTGCACTACAGTGTATTTTTCTTTATAGTAAGAAATAAAATCTAAATATACATGCTGACCAAAATATTAGCATTTAATAGAATAATCTTTTAAATAACATTTTTATTGATTTATGATTTTAAAATCTAAACAAGTATTTTATTTATAGAGAACACTAAGCAAATCTTACGTAGAGCTCAGAAAATCTTTGCTGTTGTCTGTTAACTTCTTCTACAGAAATGTTCTTCATTATTTCTATCATAATTAGATAAAGATGAGAAAAATATGTTTCATTTAATTGCCAACTTACATTATCTCACTAATCTTTTCCTATTTGTTTTTTTTCTCATTTCTTTTAATACTTTATGATTTCAGTTTCCCTTTCTCTCTTTCTTCCAAGCTGTTCTTTTTTCCTTAGCAATTTATTATTCTTGATGTGAGTTGTAAACTTTATATGATAGGCCAGTTTTAATTTTTTGCTTATTTTGGAATTCTCAAATTTATTCTAATAATATTTGCTGCAAATTACAGATAGAGAACACTTATTACATTAAAATTTCTGCGTATTCTAAACTGTATATTCAATTTTGAAAAATACAATAAAATCTTACATATTTGGACCAGTTCATGAAACCCAGTATAGCACCACACCCAAACGGATTTCCTTTTCTCATATGTGCTGTGTTGCCACCACCCAAGAGTAAAAAGGGTTTTTTCAATCAAAAATTGGACTGTCTCCTGACTTCTTTCCTATCCCCTTCCACCTCCTACCCTCTTGCTGTCTAGCAATTTCCTTTCAAATACCTTGGCTTCAAATAAATAATTAAACTCTAATGTGGGAGAATTTTGGAGTTCAAGTTGCATATGGCTGAGGTGTATCTCAAATACAATTTCACATTACTCATTTCTCTTAGCCCAGTTTTGAATCACTAAAAAAATTCCTTTAATTCCTTTTACCACTTCCTAGTTGAGTCCACAGACCTTTTCTCTAGGTCCTAATCCCTGGGGTTTCAGTTCTTTTGACTAGTCAACCCTATTTCTATTCTTCAGTTCTGGGTTAGGTACCTCTTCTATCATCTCAACTGATTTCCTCCCTTTCTTTCTCTCCCACCTCTCTTCCATCTCTCTTTGAATAGCCTACAATGGTAGAAAAAGTACTGGATTTTAGAGTCCCAAGACCTAAATTTGAATCCCGTTTCTCTAATTATTAATTGTGTGAACCCCTAGACCAGGCACTTCTCTCCACCTCTCTGAATGAATGGATGAATTGGAATTTATTAAGTGCTTGTTATGTGCCAGGCACTGAGGATACAAATACAAGTGAGGCAATCTCTACCCTAAAGGTGTTTGCATTCTGATAGGGAGAAACTTCATACATAGGGGAGTAGCAGCCAGAAAGAGGTAGAGATACTCACATTCCAATAACATGGTCTGGGTGGAATGTGAAGCTGGGCTAGATCTGATGGGCAATGTAACACGCTTACCAGTGTGGACATTGAAGGCCCTAGCATGGGGGTTTCATAGTTAAGAGTATTAAGTTCCCCCCACTCGGAATTTCAGTTTCCTCATCTGTTAAGTGAAGATAACTTTCACTTTGAAGATCAAATAAAATAATGTATATAAAAATACTTTGTAAACTATAAAGTACTATTTAAATATAGTAATAAGAATTGTATTCCCTAGAAATCTTGTGTTCCTTTCTTACCTCTCCAACTTTTGATACCACCAGTGCTATAAAAAATGTCCTACAATATTCTATAGATCATTTTCCCTGTGATCATAGGATTCAGAGCTAAAAGATATTCTCAGAGATCTTAGTCCAACCCCCTCATTCTACAAATAAGGAAACTGAGGCCCATAGAAAGGGGAAGTACCTTGCCCCAAAGTCATAAAACTAAAAACTAGCAGAGTCAGGATTTGAATCCAGGTCCTTTGAACTCAAAGTCCAGTAACTTGTTCACTCTACCACCCCTTCCCATTTTCTTCCATTATTCTTCCTTAAAAGCACTTGTTCTGTTTACATAGCTCCACCCCAGCTTCTCCAGAATCTTCCTTCTCCCCTACCAAAGGAATCAGCCACTGTTTATAACATTCCCATTCAAGAATTCATAATTTGCACTTGAATGTTAAGCTTCCATTTACAATGCCTAAAAATACTTAAAACCTCACATTTTAACATCGAAATCCCTGGACAACTGAGTATCTTACGGGGTGGGGGAGAGAACATTTTGTCAATGACTAAGAGAAGGGTAGTCTGAATTAGCTTACATATACTAAACCTATAGCTATTTTAACAAATGATCATAGAAAATGTGCTTTAATATATAATAATATTTGTAATTAGCATATTCAAATATAATTAGTTTATATGCAAGATATGCTTTTAAAATGCTTGATGGTACTTTAAGACTATTCACATTAGTAGTTTAAATGTGTCTCTGGGCAACCTTGTTTCACATTAATTTGTATAGGAAACTTTTCTTCATATGTTATTCAAAAATAAATTTCAGCCCAGCTGAGGTCTCCATTATCTATCACCAATTCTAAATTAGTGTAGTCCAAGTTATTTACTATAGTTGAAAAAGGAGTAGAGCCTAACCAGGACTTTTTATATTATAGGAACATATGATCTTAGAGCTGGAAGGGACCTTAAAGGTCATCAGGTCCAACCTCCTCATTTCACAGGTGAGGAAAATAAGACCCAGAGAGGGTGTGACTTGCCCCAGATCACATTACCCATTAGTGGTAGAGGTAGGACTGGAACCCATGTGCCTGGACTCCCAGTCCTTTCCTTTCTTTATTACTGGTTCAGTCCATTACTGGACTCAAGATACTTTAGTGTGTTTTACGAGATTAATTTCATAAGAAATAGATATATCTTAACTATTTGGAGTAAAAATACATTACTATTTTATATGCAGAATCTCTCTTTAAGGCTATGTCTACTCGCTACCAAAACATCTAGTCAATTCATTGAAAAAAAGTCAGTCAAAACTGCCTCCCTGCTGGCACTTCCTGGAAAGTTAGCTTCGCTTATAAGAGGAAGGAACCCAGGACCCTGAGTGCTGCTGATCAGGCAGTCAGGCTAAAGTAAAACATACAGTAGGTACTATACAACTCAGATGTCTTACCATCAACAATTAAGGCAATGTCCCAGAAAACAAAAAAATCGGGGAAGTACCTACCTTCCTGAATTAACTGAATTTTAAGGGTCAGATCCTCCATAGATCACAATTCCTTAATTTGTATTTATCCCCAAAGGAGTGCAGTTTGTGGTATGTTTTCTACTTTAGCACCGTACTTGCATTTTATGACAGTTTGAGCATTAGAATTAGTAAACTTAATTTTGTAAGTTCTGCTTCCTGCAAACACAGCTTATGATTTTAAAGGTCTGCTGCATTCTTAGGTGTTGTTTGTGTTATGTCTTTGGGCCAATATTTTCCCTCAGGGAATATGTCTCTAGTGTTATGACGTAAGGGAATAAAAAATATGATCAGTGAGCAGAAGTTAACTTCATGGTCATACTGTATAGATTGTGCCTTTTCCACAAGGTGAAACATGTCATATTTGCTAAAAATGCAGGCTTTTAATTTTATGTTTATGCCCTGCTTATCAAAGTCTTCCCCAAGAGTGAGCAAGCATTTTGGGTAGAAGGTCACTTCATAAGTTTTACTGAACCTGAATGGGGGAGCACAGAGTCAGGAGACATTTGTTGAGCGCTTAGGTACTGCGGGGAATGACAAAGACTTATCTGGTAACAAGCAACTTAAAATGTAATGGGAGGCTGGACAAACACCTCTAAAGATAAGTGAGAAATAAAGAAATCAGAAACTTTGTATCTGTTATGGCATTTAATTTTTTGTTTTATATCACCACAGTTTTTGTGCTTGTCTTATCTTCCCTTCTAGATTGTGAGTTTTTCAAGGACAGGGAGCATGTCTTCATCTTTTGATTTCCCAAAAACCACCTAGCACAGTGTCTTGTGCATGACAGACACTCAATAAATACTTATGTGACTGAATGCCTAAAACATGTAACAGCATTAAAATACACGTGCCTATGTACAGGATCATCAACTGAGAGCTGGAGGGGAACTCTGAGGTCATCTAGGTCTTAGGTGACCTCTAATTAGAAAATCAGTCCCCTTATTGTACAGATGCGTAAACTAAGGTCTGTAGAGGTAGAGTGACTTGCCCACTAGCCCATTGCCATGTCTCTCTCAAGATATCAATGGTACTAGTGAAGGAGTTGTTTTCCTCTTAGGTTGAACCCAGAAACCTGGGTCAGGCAGTCCCATTGGACAGCTTTATGCCTTCTGTGTGGGATGAAAAACCCTCACCAATTAAAAAAATTAATTTTTAATGAGGAGCCATCTCAGGGTGGGAACAGAAATAAAATTGTATTCAATTCTTGTGAGAATAGGGCGTCCTCTGCCACAACAGATCTAGCAAGGGACACCCCGTACAAGGGCAAAGCATCAATAATTATACCTAACACAAGAGAAGTCCCACCCACCTTTGACGCTTCTCTCTCTTGGCTGGGAGGCGGGCTTACTATCTGAGCATGAAAGCTAGACAAAGAACTGGGAAATCAAGGCACAAAAACTCCAATTCCCATTCCCGTAGTTAATGATTACAACTGAGGTGACATCTATAAATCTGAAGAAGGAGAATAAGATAGGGAGAGGGGGAGACCCTCTCCATTCTTCTACAGTACTTTTACAGTAAAGGAAAGCAGGTCACAGTGACCCTATTCTTACTGAACAGATCTTTAAACCAGAACCAGAAGAAAACTTTCCCAGAGGCTGAGCAATCAGTCTCTCACAGCCTCAGCAAAATTTTCTACTTCCCTATTTCCCTATTTCTTGATTTTTAAACATTTCTAAGTATAGATATGAATAGACATAGATATATATTTATACATATATGTTCCCTGTGAAGTCTTCACATTTTATTTTCTCACTACCTCACACACTTCTCATTTGTCAAATATACCAAATGTAACAAAAGTAAATTTGTATTAATAATGAAGAGACAGGGTGTGACCCTGGTCAAGTCACTTAACCTCCTAGTCAACTCCCTAAGGTGAAAATCAGTTTTGCTGTTCTACACATCAGAGAGAGAATTTCCTCACTTTCCCTACGCAGGTTTGGACAAAAAGAATTTTAAAAAATAGAAATATCAAAATATCGTCCTTTAACCCACAATGGCTTCTCTATCACCAGTTCCCAGAAGAAAATTGCATTCCTACAGGGACACGCTTCTGCATTGTACTCTAACATATCATAAACTTTCAACAATATTCCATCACCTTTTACCATTCTCCTGGGTTGATCCCTATGTGTCACCCACTAGTGTCTAGGTTCCCATAGCCTGACACTCTTCATATTGACTAGTAAGGGCCTCGGAGTTCCTCTCCTAATCTAGGCAGTAATTACAACTGTTTAAGCTGAGTACATCGCTTTTGGAACAACATGCTGATTCAAAGAGCTTCTGCTCTAAAAACTATCCTATCTGTGCCACTCAGTTATCTCTGGATGGGTAGCATATATTATCTTCCAGGAATAGATTCTTTATTTTTCTATCAGACCTTTTCTATAGACCTTTCTCCTTTGAAGTTTATTCCTCTTCTTAAAGTCAGCCCTGACCAGGGTTGGTTGGTATATTCCTAATTTAACCATAGCACCCCTCCCTTAGGATCTTCCGAAGAATTATAGCCTATGTGGACAAAGGTTTGGTAAGCCATTGAAATTGTTCCCTCAATAAGCATTGGAAACAAGTGGTAAAATATTCTGGGGCTGTCAATAACATGCTTAGATTGCTACTCCATGTCCCAGGGAGAACTTTCATATAATATTCCTATTGATTCAGAAGGCCAGAGAGCTCACTTTTCTACTACTCACAGCTTATCCCTCTGTAAATAGGGCTACATTTATACATAATTAAATGTAGGTCCTCAGGAAGTTTTTCAATAAAGTAATAAGACTGATTTTTAAGAAATCACAAATACACAGAGGGATCATTTTATTTCAGGGAGGGAAAGAAACAAGAATGGGGGGAAAATCACCACTTCCACATCTTTATATAATATTTGTAAAAATGAACTACATACGTATGGAGGGTGTCATTAGTGAAAATGTGAGATGGAAACTGATAGGCTTTCACAAATTATTCTCTACAGTAGGTTATATATTGATTGAAAGGTGTAAAGAATACAAGAGCCCACTGTTCTTACTAGCTGTGTGACCCTGGGCCACTCACTTAACCCTGATTGCCTCAAAAAAAAAAAGAGCCCACTGTTATTTATTGTTAGTTGAAGATCTCTCTCTTGCCACACCGCCCCCAAAATGATATTTTGGTAGACTAAAAGGTTCTCTTGCAAAAAGGGATTCTTTCATGAATATGTGAAGATCATGTAAGATTCTTTGATAAAATGAAATTGAATTGAGCATTTATTAAGCACCTATTATGTGCAGAGTACAAAGGTGCTTGCAATATGAGGAGAAATCCAGAACAGTCCCTACCATCAAAGAGCTTACATTCTGTTGAGGGATAAAGCATGTACACAGAGAAGTATAAACAAAATAATACAAAGTAATTTCAGTGGCAGGAGAAGACTAACAACTTGCGGGAGAAGGGGTCCAAGAAAAGCTTCAGGTAGATGAAGAGATCTAGGGATTCCAAGAGATGGAACTGAAGAGAGAGAGCATTCCAGGCCTAGGGAATGACAGAGAAGCTGGAACATAAAGTATTTGATGGTGAGTAATGTGAAATAAATCTGGAAATAGAGGGTGGAACAAGGTTGTAAAAGGCTTTACATGCCAAATACAGGAGTTTGTACTTTGTCCTGGAGGCCAAAAGGAACCACTGGAGCTTCTTGAGCAGGGCAGTGACATCATCAGGCCTGTGTTTTAGGAATGTAGATTTGGCAGCTGTGTTTGTGATGGACTGGAGAGGAAAAAGAAAGAAAACCAATTAGGTTATTGCAGTAGACTAGGTGAGAAGAAATGAGGGCTTGACCTATGAATTGTGGCAAGGTGAGTATAGAAATGGAATGAAAGAGATGTGGAGGTAGAATTAGCAAGACTTGGTAGCTGATTAGATATGTGGGGTGATTTGAGAGGGGAGAGTTAATGTTGATTTCAAGGGTGCAAACCTTGGTTACTAGAAGGCTGGTAGTGCCCTCAACAGATATAAAGAAGTTAGAAGGAAGGATGGATTTAGAAAGATAATGAGTTCTGTCTTGTACATGTTAAGTTTGAGATCCCTTTGGGACATCAGGATGAAGGTGTCTGGCTGGCAGGTGATGATGTGGGACCAGAGAATTAAGGAGAAAGAAGAACAATAAATATGTAGATTTGTGAATTTCCTTCACAGAGGTGGTCATTGAGCCCATGGGAGCTGATGAAATCACCTAAAGCAAGGATTCTTAACATTTTTTGGGTGATGAACACATTTGGCAGCCTGAACAAACCCCTGGCTTCACCCCTTCTGAGTATGTCTTTAAACACATAAAAAAGAAGATACAGAATTATAAAGAAAACCAAAGATTAGTGAAAAATAAAGGTATTTTTTTCTCATCCAGGTTTGCCAACCCCCTGAAATCTATCCACTGACCCTTTGGAGATTCCTAGGTTAAGAACCTTTGACCTAATTAGAGAAAAATCCAAGACAGAGAGAGCCTTAGGGTATACTAGGAGGTAAGACATAGATTATAATCTACCAAAGGATATTGGGTCAAACAAATAACAGGACCAGAAGAAAATAGTGTCACAAAAACGCTGGGAATAGTGAGTATCCAGGAGGAAAGGGGGTTTGTTAGCAATTCCAAAAGCAGCAGAGTGATTGGTAACCTTGGAAAGCTGTTTCAGTTGAATAGTGGATTCATAAACTAGATTACAAGTGGTTGAGAAGCATATGGAAGGCAAGCAGGTAGAGGCAGGTGGTATCTGTGGCCTTTTTCTAAAAGTTTGAATGTGATGAAGAGTAGAGATATAGGATGACATTTTGAGGGCATGGCTTGCTCAGATGAAGATGAAATGAAAATAAGAGTTTTAGTATGGGGGAAATCTGGTCAGGTTTGTTGGCAATGGGAAAGGATCCGCTAAGCAAAGAGAGATTAAAGATTAAGGAGAGAATACTCAAAGGGCAATAGAACTCTGTTCAATGACCCCCTGATTATTAGCCCCAGATGAGGCATAAAACAGTTGTGCTCACCATTGTCATTCACCACTTTAATGGAGGATTCTTGTTCAAGGTCCAAATTAGAAGAGATAGAAATTCCCTATAGATGGAAAAGTCCTCCAGATGCTTCTGTTTGTAAATGCTATTGTGCTTGAGATCCATGAATACTCAAAAGGAGCTGGTGAAACAATGTATGAAAAATGAAATTAATTTTCAAAATCCATTGTCTAGTCTATAACTAACAATTGTTCTCCCAGGAATGCTGTAATGTTCAATAATCTTGGAACACCACAATCTTCAAGGCACCAGAGTAAGTGAGGGGTCAAGATGGTGACCAAAAAGGAAATATAGAGATGGCTTTTGGGTACAAGTAGGCTGCAGCATATTTCCAGTGATGACCTACACTTAAAAAGGGGTATAAGGAATATAACTGAGGATATGTAGATAGACTAAAAGGTGGGCATACAATGTAGCCAGAGTGAGGAAAAGTAGATAGACAAATCGAGTGCTCCACTGGTACCCACATAATGTAAAAAGACCCAGGGAAAGGTCAACTGCACATTGGTAGCTATCACTAGCCATTCCCTCAGGTTTGTAGGACACCAGCCTCCTCTTCCCTTGCTGATAGTGCAGGATTTCCTGTAGCTCTCCCTCATCTGCCCCCTCTAATCTCTTTTTTAGTCCTTTTGACCCTGTCAATGAACTTTTCCTATCCTCCTTCTCTCCTCTTCACCCCCCAAAATGAGGAGTATAGCATATGATTAGGCAAGATGACTTTGTGCTGGGGGCATTGGTTTTGTGTTGTAGATCTGAAGAATGTAGACTTTCATATCTCCTATCCATCCCAAATTCAGACAACTGTGCCATTGGGGAAGCATCTGGTAGGATGGGGCCAAACCAGTGCTCCCTTTTCTTTGGTCTCTCCCTGCCAGCAAATATCAAAGGAGCAATTAAGAGCTGGAAGGAACCTGAGAGATCATGCAGTCCAATCCCTCATTTTGCAGATAAAGACTCTGAGACCCAAAGAGGGAAGGGCATTTGTCCATGGTTGCATAGAGTATGAAAGAGCCAGATTAAATTTCAAGTCTTAAGATGCTGAATCCACCTGAATCCTCCTTTCCATTGCATATACTTCCTATATACCACACCTCCATTTGTGTCTAATAGCATCAAGGGTTAGCTCCACTGATAGGCATTTCTTCAAATTTTGCCATATATAGACAAAACAGATTAAAGGAAGAGCTTTTGCCCTTATCTTCAGTCTCCAGACTTCTGATTTCATGGGGCTTCAACTGCTGATTTCCATCGTGACTCAGAATTAATGGAAGCCTTTCCTCCAAAGTATAGACCTTGTCTCAGGTAACTAGCAAGGCTAGGACAATGTTACAAATTTCAGTAGGATGCTGCTTGTTTATGCTTAGCTTTCATGCACCTTCACCAAATATTGCTCAGTTGAATTTAGGTATTAAGTGCAAAGGAGAGGACCCAAAGTGATCAGAAATTTTAGAAAGGAGAAATCCCTTACTCCTCCTTTTCATAGAGGAGGTAGAACCTGAACTGGACCTTGAGGGAAAGGAGGGATTTCAATCATGAAAAATGGGGAGAAGGGAATCCATTTTAGTTATGGAATATCCTCTCCTACCTCAGTGCCTTTGCTCTCATTGAGAGAACGACAGCGAGGACAAAAACAGGTGCTAGTACTTAGCCAGCTGGCTAGAATACAACATGAGGTAACACTCACAGATTGAAGGCCTTTGTTTCCAGGACAAGGGGGTTAGTCTTTATTTGGTTAGCAGTGGAGAGCCACCAAAAACTTTTAAACAGAGGAACTCTATGATATGAATGGTAGATTACATAGATTACCCAGGCATTACTTTGGAGAATCAATCAGGGGCAAGAGACTAGAAACACAGGGACCAAGGAAGAGACTTTTACAGTACTAATCTGTTGAAAGGTAGTAAGAGCCAGAAATAGGGTGGTTATGGTGAGTTTAAAAAAGAGGAAATGAACACAAGAGGTGTTGTGGAGGCAAGTCAGCTGAACTTGGCAAGTGATTAAATTTGGGGGAAAGGATGAGTCACAACTCCAAGGCTTAAAGTCAGGGTGGTCCAGAGGATGGTGGCACCAGCAACAAGTTGAAAAGTTAGGGAAGGGACAGGTTTTAGAGGAGAATGATGTTCAGTTTTTGACACATGAAACATAAGATCCCTATAGGATATCTGAGTGGTGATAGCTATTTGGTAGACACTTGTAAATATGGAACTAAAATTCTGGAGGGAAGTCAGACCTCGCAAAATGTGAATTTGGGAATCACCTTTGTAGTGGTGCTAATTGAAGCCTCGGACCCAGAGAAAAAGACAAGTTTGGGGAGAAGGCAAAGGCAGTTATAGGGATTTTGAGGGTATGGGAGGAGGTTGAGTCAGCAAAGGAGACACACAAAAGAAGCTTTTAGAGAGGTGAAGAACTATGATAGTCTGTTGTCAAGGAAGATGAGAAACAAGTGTAACAGATTAGCACTAGCATTAGACTCAGCAGATAGAGGTTAAGGAGAATGAGGACCAAAGGAGTAGATTCATCAATAAAGAGGTCATTAAGAGACCTTTGAGAGAGAGAATGAGCAGTTTTATTAGGGTGACAAGAGACTAAAAAGGATGTAGGAGTGGATGAGGAAGTCAAGGAAATGAGGAGGGATTGCTCCTTTTAAAAGTTTAGGAGGAGGGAAAGAAGATAGTTTGAGGGATAGCAGGGATAAGCAAAAGTTTTGGAGGTTTTGTTTTAGGAAATGGGTCACTTTAGAATCAAAGGGGCCTCAAATGCCAGCCATTCCAGGTCATAGCTGAGCACAAAGTTCCTCTGGTCTGTATGCCATAACCTAGAAGTGATCATCCAGTCTTCTGTTTAAGATCTTTGGTCTTGAAGCCCCAGGATAGCTGATTCCACTTGTTGGATGGTTCTAATTGTTAAGAAGGTTCTATAAATCAAGCCTAAATTTACCACTGGGCAACTTCTACCCATTGCTCCTAGTCTGTCCTTTGGGGCAAAGCACAACCAGGCAAATCCCTCTTTCACATAGTTGCTCTTCAAACGCTTGAAAATAGTAGTCATATGTGCCTCACCTCACCCCAAGTCTCTTCTTCAGGGGAAACATCCTGATTTCTTCAGCTGATCCTTGTATGGCATAATATCACAGCCCTGCCTCATTCTGGTATCTATCTATAAGTCCCCCATCCTGTGCTTGTGATGTTGATTTTTTGAGCCTAAATATAAGACTCAACATTTATCCTTATTAAATTTCATCTTCTTAGATTTGTCCCAGTATTCTGCCTTATCAGAGTCTTTTTGGATACTGATTCTGTCATCCAACATGCTAGCTCTCCTCAGTTTTGTGTTATCTGCAAGTTTGATAAGCATGTTATCAGTGCTTTTATCCAAGTCATTAATAAAAATGTTAAACAGCCCTGGGCCAGGCACAAGTCCCTAAAGCACACCACTCCAGACTTCCTATCTGACCAGTAATGACTGCCTTTTGAGTCTGGACATTCAGTTCTGAATTCTCCCAGCTTATCATCTAGCCCACAATTTTCCATCTTTTCCACAAGAATGACAGTATAGATAGCATTCTCACGATCTCCTTACTTGCTAGTAAAACAATGGAAATGAAGTTGCTGTTGGCAGAAGAGAAGGGTCTTGCCGAGAGAGAGAGGTTGGAGATGCTTGAAAGCAGTAAGATATGAGTAAAAGTATTTTCAAGCACTAATGAAAGCCAGATTGAGGTCAAATAGAAAAACTTTGTGGTGGACCTGGCTAACACAGTTTCATCACTTCCTCCAACATTATTCAGCCTGTCAGAAGTAATGCTTATGGTTGAGTTTCACCCTCAGAGTCCGCATGATATACCCACAAGTGACTTTGAAGTCACCACTTTAAACTCCTGTCCAGTCTGTGACCTCATGACTCAAAACTTGCTCAGTCTCATCTAGGCTAAACTAAGTAGATTGGTCCTAATTTTTATTTGAATGGGAGACTTTCTGGAAATATCAAATGTTATAGGTGTTTGGGACCTGACAATACTTGAAATAAGCCTGCCCCATCAGACCACTTGGACAACATCTATCCCTATCGTAGGCTATGGTGTATACAATGAACACTTTGGAAGGGCAGAAAGCCCTTTATATTAAACTACTAGAACCAAAGAAAATCAAACTATCCTTAAAGCTGTCAGAGACATCCCGATAAAGAAAGGTGATCATGTTATCTGGCAACCAGCTGGCTACTTACTTGGTTAGCAAAGAAGAAGGCACTATTTTATTATTCAGCCAAGTTAGACCATCATCCCATATGCTGTATATTGAAAAATTATTCCTGGGTCTGAGCATCACATTTAGGAGAAGATACAACTGGGAGTAGACTTCTTGAGCTATTTATCTACACGTTTGTATGAATGGTCTCTGAACCAAATTATTGCAGAATGGTGAATACTGGACAAAATCCTTATCCTCGTAGATCAACTAAAAGCCATCCTGCACCGGTTAGAAATGCTCCTTTGGAAAATACCACCTTGAACATGTTTCAACTTAACAAACCTTGGATTATTAAATACATCTTCCACCACCCTACAGTCTTTTTGAGAACCATATTCTTTATCTAGGCCTTATTACCTGGCAGCATCTGATTCCTAAGACATAGAAATCAAGTAAGGAGTCTCTCCCCAACCCCGAATCTCAAAATCTTCCTGTTTTCCCAAAAAGACGTCGATGAAAAATGGAGTCATTGTGCTATTGCTGTTGTGGCATCCGGTCCTAAAACAGTCAAGTGCCTTTTAAACTGGACCATCTGACTGAAAGGCTTCGTTTCTCAAGATGCCTTCCACAAACACTTCATCCTTTCCCTTACCTTATTTGAAATGCCTACCAGTCATCCCCTGATAAATTCTTCTTGAAGGAGTGCTTATATTAAGACCCTCTATCAGATCCCATTCTTTCTTCAAGAAGGTCCCTTATCTTCTCAAAACACTCTCTTGGGAGAATCTTCCTAGTGCTGATCACTTTACCCAGAAAGGATGCTATGCTCTAAGCTCTGTGACATGACCTCCCCATCCACTATAAATCTTAACAGCAATTAATCTTGGTCTTTCCCCAATTTCATTCCCAGTGCCTGGAATTCACTTCCTCTTTCCCACCCCCATCTTCATCACCGCCTATTGAAATCCTTTAGGGCCTAGTTCAACTTGCCACTTATTCCATAAACCTTTCTCTGTTCTCCCAAACTCACTGGTTGGCTCCTTAGTTTTTGAACCTCTCCTTAAACCTCTCTTTACCCTAGTCTAATTTATATTAAAGTTGGTTGTATACATCTTATCTCCTCCATTAGTTTGTAAGTTCTTTAAGGTTGGGACTTATATCTTATTCATCTTTATGTCTCCCACAACACCTTGCTTAAATGCTTGTCCAGTTGGATCAAATTAATTACTATCAGTGATAAGAAATAAGATAAATTGTTGAATATTTTACTTTATTTCATCAGGTCATGGTATCATTCATATATTTACTTATTTCCAAAGAACTCATAGAGAGTTCATTAGTATAGTACTTCTTACACTTATGCCATTTAAATTTCTTTCTCATCTCATTAGATGTCTTCATAAATTGCAGTGACCCAAAATATTTATCACATGATGACAAATCACCATTTGGTAATGAGTTTCCATGGACTTAGCTAGGCTGGGCCTTGTAAAAGAGAGAAATGCACAGTCTCTTTGTCAGGTCCATATTCAAAGCCCATACTTCCAGCTTGGACAGGACCTACCAGAGTTTGTACTCTGTTATCATAGCTTTAAAGAACCCAGAGTAACCTCTCTGCCAGGATGAGGGTATCAGAGTAAAGTTTTAGTGAAAAGCCATGTATTTAATATCATAGAAAAATTAATGTTATACTGAATACATCCTTGCTGAGAAATGTCATCCGTAGTAATTTAACCCTTTCCAGAGGATTAGCAAATATATAACATGGGCCATTCAGTTCTTTTTGTTTTATTCTGCATTCAGTTGTCTATTGCTTTTGATGATTTTCCCTAATTATTCTGTCGAAAATCTCTCTTCCCTTGTAAGCCAAATTCACTTTTTATTTGAAGAGAGCATATGGTGAAAGTTTATGTAGCCAGTTTCTTAGTTTTAATTCATTTGTGTCCTGAATAGAGCCTGTGTTATGAAAGTCACCTAACCTACAAAAAGACTTCTTATAGTTTAAAAATGTGGCATACTAGCATGTCTCAAACAGGTGCGTGTTGTTTTTCCTGCCTACCATGAGTTGATGTTTTTATAACATCAGTCAAGGCAAGGTGCAGCCTCCCTTGTAAGCAGAAGTTGAGTTAGACTTTATCCCAGCTGACAGGATTTCAGTCTTGGTAATAAAACAAAAAAGCAGCTCAAGGCTTCGTTAACAGAAAAACATCAGCCATGTCCAAAATACTGCTTTAACAGCGAGATTGGAATTTTATTTTATCTGAGTGTTGGGTAGTTGTCAGGACAGCTACATTCCATGGGGCCCCACACACTAACCAGGGCTTTGAATAGAATGTTCACAGCCAGCTAGAAAGGCAGAAATGTCTACGCAAACAATCATTCCTTACATTTATATTGAGTTTTACAGTTTTCAAAGCATTTTCACATGACCTCATTTCATTGGCTCTCCAAAATGTTCCCATGAGGAAGGCAAGGTAGATATTGTTCCCATTTTGCAGACGAAAAAACAGGTTAGGAGGGGTAACTTGCCAAAAATCTTGAATAAGACTAGCAAGTGACAAAACCTGGGACCTGAACCTAGGTCTCTCTGACCCCTTCTTGTTCAGTGTTCTTGGTAACTGAGCAGGTAGCTTTCTCCGGCTAAGTGTATGCCTCTAATCCCTTACCAGAGAGATTTCCCTGCTAAAAGATTTAAATGCTAGGTTATTTCTTAAACTATCATTGGAAGGTCAACTTTTCAGATATAGTTATCTTCGAAATCTTGATGATAGGACCTGTGTATTCTCAAGCCAAAATGTTCCACAAACTGAATTTTTAATATTTTGAAATTTAGGATATGCAGGGAGATAAAACTGTAGAATTTTATTTCAGGTAGACCTGAAGGAACTTATGAGATCATCTACTCCAACCTCCTTATTTTACACAAAAAGAAACTGAGGCTCAGACAGGGTTGTATGACCGGCCCAAAACTGAACAGCTAATGGCAAAACTAGGACTGTAACCTAGAAAGTTGAATGGGAATTGTTATAATTTATAGGTTCAGCCTCACTCTAGGAAATGCTCATCATTTGTATTATGTTGACATGAATTTGACAGTCTGCTTTATTATACAAACATAAAATCAAGCCAAGCCAGAAACAGCCGTAGAACCTCCTTGGTTTTTTTTTTGTTTTTGTTTTTGTTTTTGTTTTTTACTTCCCTTAGGTAGCTTGCTTTCCTGAAGGAAGAGTTTCTTGCTTAAAAAAAAAAAAGCATTTATCACTTTATCCAAACCTGGAAAGAAGAGTTTGTAATAGACTGAAAGTTTAGGCGGGGCAAGGGATACATCCAAAATATTCATGCATAATTCAAATCCTTTGAAAAGAATTTTTAAACTATGTAAATTTCAGCTTGATTCAACAATCATTTGTGAGTCATTATCTATGTGATGTGTGAGATACTTTGCTAGGCACAGGAGATACAAATGAAAATATTCCCTGCCCATAAGGACCTTTTATTTTTGCATTGGTCTATGTGGAAAGTTAGGTGGGTGATCCGAACTTTCTTTTTGCATTCAAATTACCAGTACCTTGAAGAGAGGTTGCTATTTTGGACTTGCAAGGCACAACTCTTGAGTTGAAATTTTAGTAAGAATGCAGAGAATAGCCCGTTTTCACGCCTTACCTCAGTGGGGTCCTAGCCCCAGTGTTTAAAGGCAGATGGCATTAAATATGGGAAAATAACTAGGATAAAGACTAAGTTGATATGAAATTCAAGATATTAGCAATGTTAATAATGCTTAGCTATTTGGAATTTCTCAGAGACCTCAAAGTAGCTTAAAAAAAAAAAGGCTTGGGTTGGTTTTTATTACTCCCTGTCTAAAATCTGAAGCTAAAGGAGTACCTGGAGTGGAAGTGGGATAGAGGGAGGGGAAGGGAAATGGGAAACATGAGTTTTTGTTGTTAATGCTTTTGTACCAACTGATTTTTATGGATGTAATGAACACAGAGAAACACAGAATGTTGTCAGAAACAAATGGGTCCTGAATGGGTTCCCTGTTCTCAGTAAGAGTGAAGCTTTTACAATAGAAAGAAAAAAGAATGTTACTCTCAGAAGTCCTTGGAATTGTCACAATTAATTGTCAGAATAAGAACTAGGCTTATAGATCATTACTCAAGCTAGAAGGGACCCTAGAGATCATTTATTCTAGTCTCATCATTTGACAGATGAAGAAATTGAAGTCTAGAAATGTGAAGTGAGTTGCCCAAAGTGGCAGCACTAGAACCACCATCTTCAGAACCCCGAAGCTTTTCTCTGCTAGAGAGAGTAGTTTGTTCTCCTATTTTTTTTCCAAGAGGTGATTGCAATAAGGTTGGTGGTATAGTTTTAATACTATGACAAATTCTGTCTGTGCTGTTCATCCTCAGTGGTTCCTCTGAGGTCATCTAGTCCTGCCTTCCTAATCCCCTCCTTTTATAGCTGAGGAGACCAAAGTGCAAAGAGTTGAAACCCCTTACCTCCAGTCACGCAGACTAGAACCTAGAAACCCATGAGGATGTGAGCTGGGACTTTTCAGAAGCAGATCTCTTTAAATTGAAATTTGAAACTGCCTCTACCCAGACTTGAAAGAGTATGTTTAAGACCCCTGTTGTCACATTTTCAATTTGTTAGAGCTACCCAAAGAGAATTTGTAGCCATCAGAAATTGACTTCATAGCGAGAAAGAATGCCTGTATTATGGCAAACCTGATACAGTCTAAGATAATGTGGTACAGTTTTGTGATTTTTTTGGTTTATGAAACAAGTGAATTTCTATTCCCATGTTTTCAGATAGTGGCCAGAACTCTAGTTCCAGTAGCAAAGGTGAGCGTCTGAGTGCCAAGTTACGATCGTTACCTGGGACAAATGAACCTTATGAAAGTAGCAGTAACAAAGAAATAGGTGAGTGCCATTGCTTCTGTTAGTGGAGTAGGGCTAATGAATGCATTGGGGATTTGGCATTCATTTTAAATGTGGCAGTGTTAAGAATTTTTTAATGGATGGATGCTTATAAGAAAAAATTGAGAAAATTTGGTGTTGTGTTTATTCTGTTCACTGTGAATTTCATAATTTTGTTGCTGACAAGAAATTGGTTCATGTTTGTTTATTTCAATGTAATCCTTGTGAAATAGTTAAATAAATGTAATGCTATTCATAATAACATAATCAATGAAACATCTGTTTTGAACCATAGATGCCTCATATGTGGATCCACTGGGCCCACAAACAGAAAGACCAAAAACTGCAGCCAAAAAAAGGATGGATGAGGACGATTTTGCTGATGAAGAATTAGGAGATGACTTGCTTCCTGAATAATCTGTATTTTAATATTATTTACTATATCAGATGGGGTCTCCTTACAAGAAAACATTTATGTTAACTTTTTGATAAAATACCTTACATTTAATTTTGTATACTGTCAAATTTGTTGAATTTCAAAACTTAAATAAAACTATTCCCTATGTCAGTGACCTTATTCATTATGTCACATAGTGGGTGGAGGAGAAACGTTACTTTACTTTTCAAAATATCCATGATAAGGCCTTAGTTAAGTTTAATTGCTAGGAGTTTGAAACTTAAAAGGCATTGAACCTGTTGCCTGATGGGGATTATAACTTTGTTAAATCAACATATTAGAGATTCTCACAATGAGGAGTGATGTGCTCAATACAAGGTCCACAGCTATGACCTGTAGTTTCTTAGAGTATCATAGAATTTTAGAGTTGAAAAAGACAGATAGAGATCTTTTAATCCAACCTTCTCATCCTGCACAAGAGGAAACAGTATGGGAGATTTGCCATTATCATAGCTAATTTGTGCCAGAGCTGGGGTTTGAACAAAGGGCTTCTCTCTACTACACCCAAAGTGTCAAACTGGCTACCACCAGGCAGCATGTAGCCCACCACCCTCCTGAGTGAGGCCCGAACCATAGGATAAATGTAATTGGGAGATATGTAACAAAAGAAATAAAAACGCAAAAAAATACAGATATTATATTTTAAAAGTAAAAATCACCAAATTTTCTTTGAATATAGTTTTATGATTATAAAAATGAATAATTTATTACCTTGTTTACTAATTTTTGTTAGTATTGACTAGTATGGCTATGGTTGATCTTAAAAGAATAATCTCCCCCTCTCAAATACTAGTTATTATTGGTAATTTTGGAGGAGTCAGGAGGTGAAAGATAGGATAGGAGGTAAAGAGGTAGTTTATGCAACAATACTTTGATGATCTTGCTAAGATGAAGCTCAGAGCTGGGTGGTGGAGATATGATCCATAGGAGGGAGGTCCAGCTTGGCACATAGAGCAAAAATCAGAGAAAAGTTTGAAGTACATGGAAGGCAGAGTTCAGAACCTTACATACAAACACATGGGCAAAATTGCCAAATGGTCCTGGGACTGTTGCAGTTCACAGGCAAGCTCCTATCTTTGCTAATTGAGATCTGTTTGCGGTGAAAGATGAAGAAAAATGTTTATTATAAAGAACTTTGTGATGTTTCTAGTATTTGAAGGGCTATTAGTAAAAAATAGGAATGTCTGTCTTCCTTTGCTTGGTAGCTATTATATTTGCACTGTAAATTTTATATTTTCACTTGACTAAAGCGCCCTGTGGCACACTCTACACTTTGTCATGCCCTCTGTTTCTGTGCACCAGCACTGATTCTTCTGTGCAGTGCTGAAGCATATTGTGGGTTGGGCAACCTTCACTTTTAATTCCAGGTTTCACTCATGTTGGCAAAGAACCATGTCAGTGGCAAGCATTCTACTGGAGCTGATGTGGAAATTAAGCAGATGAGAGACATTTCTAAGAAAGCAAGACAAGCCCAAAGTGATAAGTGTGGGGCAGCTCTTCCTCTTCTCCTATTGCTGTTTTCCTCATCTCTCTCTCTCATACTATATGGAAGATCCTGCCATGCATTGATAGAAATTCACTCCCTATCAGTAGCCTAGTTAGAAAAGGCTTTCTACAACCTACAAAAGTAAATTCTCTCCTCAAACTGGGCCATTGATCTATGATTTTGATCCATATATCCCTGAAATTCATTCTGTGATCAAAAGTATACAGGAGACAATATTTTGCTGCATTCATATTCAGTGAGTCTTTAAGTGAAAGAGGTTGAGTATGAAAGAGTCTTTACTGCAAGTTATATAAAGTAAGAAAATAAGTTTATATAGAAATATAAAACTATAAATTAAAACTTATTTTAAGTTTTATTTTATGGGAAGAGTATACATGTCATTCTAAGAGTGGTAAGAAAAGATCACACAATTTTTCAGATGAGATGGGAGCTAAACTATTTCTTTTCTGAAGCAAAAAATGAGTTTTTTTGTGTTTAATTTGTGGATATAGTATTAGTTTCCCGAAGGAATACAATTTAAAATGGCACTACTAAATACATCATTCTGAAGTATGATCAACACTTGGGTAAAATAAGAGAAGAAAAATTAAGAAATTTGAAATCTGCACTTGAAAAATGACAAAAATTATTTACAGAATTGCAGATTACAGAAATCCATGAGTACAGCAAGAGTATGGTCAAAACTTGTTATATCATTTCAGAACTTGTAGCTAAATGTTCAAAGTGTTTTAGTGAAGGTGAATTTGTGAAGGAGTATATGGTGAAAGCCACTAGGATTCTCTGTCCCTTCAAAATTAAAATTTCAAAATATTTCATTGTCACAAAACACTGTCGCAGAAAGAATTAACAAAATTGCCAGTATCTTAACTTAAACCAGAAGTGGAAAATTGTCTTGGCTTTTTCAATTGCAAAGTCCAGATGTTAGTGGACTGGCTTAATTAGCTATATTTATTCACACATGTGACAAAGATCTTACTGTGAGTGAAGAATTGCTTTACATCCTTTCTCAATGACACCATAACAGGTAAAGATATTTTTAAGGAAGTCTGTGGACCTTCAAAAAAGTATAACCTTTAGTTATCAAAACTAGTGTATATGGCCCTAAATGGTACAGCAGCAGTGACAAGGGAAACAAATGGATTTGGAGCTCAGTTATTGGCTAAGCAGAATGAAATTGTCCCTAACAGTAAGTTTCATCGTGTTCACTGCATTATACTCAAGCAAAATTGGAGCATGAGCTGAAGTTTGTTAAGAAAACATTCTTAAGGACTGGATCAACTATGGTTTCCTTCTTGGTTATTCTTAGAAGTTTGAATAGAGCAAGGAAGGTTCACTTCATTATACAGATGTTTCTACCTTCCTTGTCAGAAGGTTTTTATGCATTTTGGGCAACTTTGTCATGAAATCAAAATGTTTTTTTCACAATGAAAGGAGAGTCATCAGGACAATTTGATAATAATTAGAACTGGTTTCAAGATTTGGTTTTCATTGTAGATATCATGAGGCATTTAAAGGAGTTGAATTTAAAATTTTAGGGTCAAAGTTATAACAACATATGACTGCATTAACATTTAAGATAAAACTTGGTCCCTGGGAGAGGCAACTAAAAAATTGGGATATGATTCTTTTTCTTACATGAAAAAAGTATCAAGACTGCTTTGGTTCTTGTAATTTCAGCAAATATGCCTCTAATATTCAGAAATTACTGTTTGAATTTGAAAGATGATTTGAAGAATACAAAATACGTGAAAACTTTTTTTTATTCTTCAGTGCTCTATTTTCTTTTGATGCTGAGAGAACAAAAAGGAACATTCAAAAGGAACTTGATGAAATTCAATAGAAGACAGTGCTTTAAAAAAGCATGTTAGTGTTCCAGATTTTTATTCTTACTTGCCAAGACATTTTGTTGAAATGTACATTTATTACAAGAATTTTAGCAATGTTTGTTAGTACCTATCTATGCAAGCAGTTGTTTTCATTCCAGAAGACTATTAAAACTTAATTTGGGACAAGATTAACAAGTCAATCAACATTTTTTAAGTGCCTACTATGTGCCAAGCACTGTGCAAATGAGTATTTATCACCCATACTTGAAAACTGCATACATGCATGTACACACATACATACATACGTACATACATGAAAGCTTATACTTGATAATGATAAAATAGTTTTTGGCAAAAGTAATTTTTAGCAAAAAATATTAAATTAATTTTGAATATTCTTGTAGTAACATGTTTTGTAATGATTTTTAATCTATTCATTTTTAAAGCATAAAATTATATGCTTTTCATCTATAACTAGGTCCTACCTGATTTGTATGCATATGTGTGATAAATATATAAATACACATAAATATTGAAAACAAATTGTCAGGTTCATAATGACAATACATTTCTTTTTTATGCATCAGTTATTTCTAATTCCTATCTTTTTTGTTGCTATATTAATAAAAAAAGAAATATATACACTTGTGATTTTCTAAGCCAGTATGTGGCCTGCAGGGAGCCTTCTTTTATTTGAGTTTGACACCACAGTCCCAATGACACTCAGCCCTAATGATGTGTATTATAGTGGCCAGGATGAAGCTAGGCAGGGAAGGTAGATGGAGTGAAGCATTCATGGGCAAGAACCTACTGGAGCCACCTAGTGGAGGGCGGTGAAGGGGAATGGCCAAAATGTTGGTCCCGTATGAAGAGGTCATTGGTTGTTTCAGTCACGTCCAATTCTTCATGACCCCACTTGGGGTTTTCTTGGCAAATGAATAATGGATTTCCTTCTCCAGCTTCTTTTACAGATGAGGAACTGAGGCAAACATGGTTAAGTGACTTACCCAGGGTCACACAGCTAGTAAGTATCTGAGGCCAGATTTGAACCCATGAGGATGGGTCTGTCTGACTCCAGGCCCAGCACTCTACCCACTGTGCCATCTAGCTGCCCAGTATTCAGAGGACCTAAATTCAAATACTATTCCTGATGCTTATTCTCTATGTGACCTTAAGCACGTCTGTGTTTCCCCTCTAACTCTAAATCCTACTCATTGGCATCTAAGTGGTACAGTAGATAGAATGCTGGACCTGAAGTCAGGAAGACCTGAGTTCAAATTCAGCTCAGCCCTTAATAGCTGTGTGACCCAGGTAAGTCATTTAACTTCTATTTGACCTTTTTTCCCCTCATCTATAGAGGAAAGGTGACAATAGCACCTGCTTCCCAGAGTTGTGAGGATAAGATGGCATAGTATGTATAAAGTTCTTTATAAGCCTTAAAGTGTTGTCTAAATGCTAGATATTGTTATTCAGACTAAGAACCTGTGATGTATCCTTGGAAAAAGAAGCTTCAGTAATCGGCCTTGTGGCCTTAGTTCTTCAGAGGCACTTGGCTAGAAAGGAGATAACAGAGAGGTCATGAAAACATTCATGACCAAGATCACACACGCCCTTTGACAGCACCGCCCTCCCACCCCCCACCCCCACCAAGGTATATGGGAGTAAAGTGAAGGAGTGCATCCCTAGAAAAACAGAAACCCATCCCCACTGTTCATCCTCCTTTTAAAAGGAATGAGGTCAGCTATCATAAAATAAAAAAATCCCTTGCTGGGGCAGGACTGAAGGACAGAACGTGATTATGAAACTGAAGGACTTGGAGAGCAGGTCCTGCTGCAAAAACTTTAGAGGATGGAAAGGGCAAGGGGGAAGGCAGTCAATAGTCAATAAACACGAAGTGCCTACTGTGTGCCAGGCGCTATGCTAAGCACTGGGGTTACAAAGAAAAGCAAAGACAGTCCCTGCCCTCAAGGAGCTCACAAGGTAATGGAGGAAGACACATAAAATAGAAACAGAGGGAGGGCACCAGGTACAGAGTTGAGAAGGGAGGAAGACAAAAGCCTGCAGTCCGGTGGGAAATAATGATGTTTCTACCCTGAATCCACTCTTTAAATAGAGGAGTTGAGAGGAGCTCTCTGATGTCCACACTTCGTTTTCTCCAGTCAAAGGGAGGTAGGGATCCAGGGGGCAGGAGATATGGAGGAGGTGAGTTTCAGAGCTGATTTGATCTTCCAGGAAGATGAGTTTGAGGGGACAATGGTTAGATCCAGGTAAGCAGCCAGGTGGAAAATGGTGAGGTGACTGCCCTGGGAATCACTAGCCTTCATATATCACTGACTGTATGCCAGGCACTGTGCTAAACACTTTACAAATATGGTCTCATTTGATCCCCATAACAATCCTGAGAGATAGAGACTATCATTATCATCCCCTTTTTACAGCTGAGGAAACTGAGGCAATCAGAGTTTAAATGACTTGTTCAGGGTAACACAGGGTCTGGGACCAGATTTGAACTCAGGTCTTTCTGATTCCAGGATTAGCATTCTATTCTATTCATTATGCCACCCAGCTTTCCACTCAAGCCCAGGGTTGGGCTGGGGCTCTGACCTTCTGGGCAGGTTAGTGGGAGAAGAGAGGAGGTGGTAGGAACGGACTGCCCCACTAGAGCAAATATGTCTGTCTAAGATAAGAGTTGTCCTTGGCCCTAGGGAGGCCCAAAGTGGCCATCTTTAGATGCTTATAAATTCTAAAGGATCTGTGATCTCATTGATGCAGTTACTCCTTCCTCTGGTACAAAGTACATTTTTGAATCTTCTCTTCCTATGATGTTTTTGCTCACATATTTCTAAAAATATTCCAAGGAGAATCCAATAAAGGGGAAGACCTTTCTTTGACTATTTTACTACTTTAGGGAGTAAAGGACCTGGATATTTCTATCTTAAGTTGTCTATCCCTTACTCTCACCATGTGACGCACCCATATCCTTTTCCAGTGATACTGTTCAGTCATGTCTGACTCTTTGTGGCCCCTTTTGGGGTTTTATTGGCAAAGACACTGGAGTAGTTTGCCATTTCCTTCTCCAGCTCAGTCTACAGATGAGGAACAGAAGCAAACAGGGTTAAGTGACTTGCCAAGGGTCAAACAGCTAGTAAATGTCTGAGGCTGCATTTGAAGTCAGGAAGATGAGCCTTCCTGACTCCAGGCCCAGCACTCTATCCATTTGTACTATCAATTAAGTTGGGTGTCTTTGATTGAGTCTTACTAGGTGCTAAACCCCAGGCCCAAACCCCTATCTACTAGGTGCTAAGCCTATGTGGGCGTGAAGCCCTCAGGGTCCTAAGTGGGGTTGCTAAGACCAGAGCCAACAGTAGGAGCTGGAGTTCTGGTCACGCAGATGACATTTGATGATGGCTAAAGAGTGTATAAAAAGAGAGGACAGAGCTATTCGCTGGAGGCTCTCACTCTTGGAGGGCATGTTGATGTGGAGACTCTGGGCAGCTGTAGTTAAGAGCCCTCCAGCTTGTAAACCTGGATGTTTGGACTTTGTTAAACTCTGGTAACTATGAATTGAGATTTGAATCAGACAAGGTCTGTCTCTTGATGTTTGTAATTTGTTTGTATTTGCTCTGAAGTTCAGGGTGCTGGCTTTTTCCCCTGAACTAAGTGAATGATATTTGTATGTTGGATTGAAATGAGATTGTTAACCCCCTTAATGCTACTTTCCTAGCAGATCAAAAGAACCTGTGCCTGCAGCATTCTTGTTGTTGGGCTTGTGTTGGTTTTTCACCACCACAGCAGCTGCTAGTCGAAGTGTTGCAACACCATTGCACCAACTAGATGCCTTTTTCAGTCGTAAGTGTCCTCAGTGATGTCTTCTGGTTCATTTATGGTAAGAATGTCAACATGAATTATCTTTGGATATTTTTTTTAATCACAATGTAATTAGTAAAACATCACTCACTCAGAACCAAAGCTCTAGGTGACCAAATATGGGGGAAGAGGGGATTAGTGGGGACAGTGTGAATTTTATAAAGGAAGAGGTAGAAAATTTGTATGTGACTGAATAGTTGGGAACATCTTGCTATAGAATGATCATGCTCATAAAAATAACTCTTCCACCACCATAGATGGCAAAGTAAAATGGGTATTTCCTTTGCAATTCTTTTGAAACTACAGATCTGCTACTGCCATTTGAAATGCTAGTATCTACAGGCAATCCTCAATTTATGCCTGACTAGAATTCATCTCTTACAAATGAAACTTGGCATTTTTCTCCACTCCTCCCTTCCCTTCCCCTTCCCTTATTCCTACACCAAGAACTAAACATAATACTCCAGATATAATCTGACCAGGGGAGAGGATAATGGGACTATCACTTCCTAGTCCTAGACACTAAAACTTTCTAAATACAGCTTAAGATAATGTTAACTTCCTAGCTACTGTATCACATTATTGACTTATATTGGGTTTTCGCTACACTTAAGCCCCAGGTCTTTTACATGTGAAATTCAATCTAGCCACATCTCCCCAATTTTGGACTTGTGAAGTTGCTCCCTAAAGTCACCACAAGCCTTTTAATTCACCCCTATTTGTTGTTGTTCAGTCATTCATTTGCATCTAACTCTTCATGACCCCATTTGGGGTTTTCTTGGTAAAGGTAAGGGAGTGGTGTGCCATTTCCTTCTCCAGCTCATTTTACAGATGAGGAAACTGAGGCGAACAGGGTTAAGTGACTTGCCCAGAATTACACAGCTAGTAAGTATCCAAGGTCAGATTTGAACTTAGGTCTTCCTGCTTCCAGGCCCAGTGCTCTATCCACTGCTCCACCCAGCTGCATCATCCCTATTAAATTCTATCTAAATAGATTCAGCAGAGTGATCGGGATTCTGTCACCCAGTGTATTAGCTATCCTTCCAGCTTTGTGTCATCTACAGATTCAATACTCTTGCCATCTATATCCTTTATCGATAATGCTGAATATCAGTGAATCATGGACTACCATGATCTCAGAAGAAGCTGACACAAATAACATAAAAGGAAATGGGAAAATCCATGGGGGGCTTACCTCTTAGGGGTGATCATGGGATTTAGAGTTGGAAAGGATCTTGGAGATCATTTAGTCCAAGTGCTTTATGTTACAGAAGAGGAAACTGAATCTGAGAGAGATGAAAAGACTTTCCTCACATTGTACCAAGGCTACTTAGTATCTAAGGCATTAAGCAGCAGAGGCAGAATCCGAACCTAAGACCTAACTCTAAAGGAAACAGACTGGTACAATGGAAAAAACCATATGGCACCAGAGGACCCAGGTTCAAATCCCAGCTCTGCCAGTTACTACACATGTGTGAATTTGGACAAGGCAATTCATCTCCGTAGGCCGAGATTTCCTCATCTGAAAGCTTAGGCATTTGGACTAGATGCCTCTATGATCCCTTCCAGGGGATCAATGATCCATGATGAGCCTATAAATTCCAGAAGGAAATATGCCAACTTTACAGGATGCTGTCCATAGTCATTTTCTGTATGTATGTGTGTATAAATGCATGTGCATATATATATACATCTACATACATAAAATACATCCATATATACATACATATATGTATATTATGTACATGCATATACATATGTACACAACATATATATATATATATACACATATATATATATACACACACATACATACATACGTATAAAATCACTGTAGCACTAGAGGCAGGTAGTACTAGGTGGTACAGTGGATAGAGTGCTGAGCCTGGAGTTAGGAAGACCTGAGTTCAAATCCAGACATTACTAGCTATGTGACCTTGGACAAGTCATTTAACCCTGTTTGCCCCAGTTCTTCATCTGTAAAATGAGCTGGAGAAGAAAATGGCGAACCATGCCAGTCTCTTTGCCAAGAAAACCCCAAATGGGGTCATGACTAAACAACAACATAGTTTTACAGTAAGAAAGTATCTGGTTTATTTTTTCCCATGTTGCCATCCAGGTTTATAACCTGGCTAAAATGTTTTCATATTTTTAATGTCCCTAAATATTTAAAGTTTGACAGGAAAGCTATTATGACCCAGAATGTTGTGGTAGTTTGCATATGTCCGTATCCATTTAATTCCATTCAGTCCCCAAAGTTCCCTTCAAAACAAGAGAATTTTCAGTGGTTTGCTAACCAGTGCAAACTATTGGAAAAGAAATAAATGGCTTTTTACCCATAAGGAAGTCTGTGAGCAGAAAATGGGCGAAAATTCACCCCACGCTCATAGCAGGCAAGGAAAGGAAAAGAAAATATTTTGTTGACTGAATAATAGCCAGAATGGGAATCATCATGGTCTGACATTTCATCACATTTCACCCACTAAGTGACAGTCCTCAGTGGCAAAACATTTCAGTATGCTTGTTTGCAAGATTTTCCTAAAGGACAGAAAATACTTTGCGAACAATGTTTCATTGATTAATTCCCAAGAAAGTCCATGTGCAGGAATTTAGTACTAATGTGATCCCAGAAATAATTATGGGGCAGATAAAAATACGTGTAATTGGAGGAGTTGGGCCTTTCATCTGGACCCCAGTGTCTCCAAAGGAGGCAATTCTCCCCAAATGTGTGGTTCTGGCTCTAGTCCCAAGTCTTTGCAAAAGAAACAGTTTAAAGGGATAGGTACTAAAAGCTTCATCTCCATTTTACAAATGAAGAAATAGAATTTAAACAAGAAGTTATTATTAGTCAGAAATGGGGACAAAATTCATATCTTTTGAATTCTTTCAACCAATACTTACTGGAGTGCAATAGGATTGTACTAGGTTCTGGTGGGGTATTCAAATAAAATATAATTCCTTCTGCCATGAAGATGAAGTTTATAATTTAGTAGATAAATAAAAGAAGTATGCAAATATTATAAGATTTAATGTGAAAAGAACAGTAAGAGAGGTATAAAATGCCATGTTAATTCAGAGGAGGGAGAGATTACTTCCTGGTAAGGGTATCAGTAAAAACTTCATGTAGAAATTGACATTTGAGCTGTGTCTTGAATGATAATGAGGATCTGGACAGGCAGAGCTGGAGATAGAGAAGGGCATTTTAAAATTATGGAATAATATAAATAAAGGTATAATTTGAGGAAAGCAACCGGAATGTTTAGAAACAAATAATCCTATTTGGTTAAAGAATAGGGTACGTAAGAAAGAGTAGTACAAGTAGTAATAATTGGTGAGGTAGGTTTGAGCCAAATCCAAAAGCTCTCCTACTGACACCATAGTTATCATTACTGTAGCCAAACTGAATGCTTAAGATTTAGCAGCTGGGGCTGTCAATTTTCAAGAAACTGAAAAGAGTGTTAATAGAGATGTTTTGAGAAAAACTGTGGAGAAGAGAGTGAGAAAAAACTTCTTTCTTGGAAAAAATATCTTGACTGTTAAAGAGAATTTTACAAATGAATCTGAAGAGGGACTGTTAAGACTAATGTCTTGAAAGAACTGAAGAGACTTTTTCTGCCATGGCTAGGGAGAAGAAGACTGTTAGAAAGATGGCAAGATCTTTTTTCTTGATAAAACTGTTTTAATCTGTATCTTACAAAGAGGATGAAGATCATTCTTGTAAAGACAGTGTGCCTTTCAGTTTTAGTTAACTGAATGGTGGAACTATATTTCTTTTTTTTTTCTTTTTGGCAAGGCAATCAGGGTTAAGTGACTCTTTTCATTGTTCCATGCTTCTTAGGGTGTTAATGAGAACATTGCTGAGATGACATAAATCAGTTAAAACTTATCCAACCTATTTAGAGAGGGAAAGAAAGCTAGAAAGAAGTGCTAGAATGGGAGATTAGGAAAGGATAGAGGACCTAAGCATTACTATGGGAAGTAGAACCAAGATAGTGGAGAAAAAAGAGGAAATATAGCAAATTCTCAAAAAAAACAACCCTAGAAAATCCACCAGACTGCATCCTGATTGGGAAATCCAAGGGAAAAAATATCACAGTGAATCACTTTTTTCCCAGCCCAAATCAGCATAGTGAGGTAGACAGGTCTGGTGATACCAGGGTCTTACCAGGAGCCTGCCATTCAGAGCATTCCAGTGCCCAGGAATTAAAAGAGGCCTGAAGACTGCCTGAAAGCTATAACAAAAAAAAAGAGCCCACATGATACTTCAAGAAATCTTAAAAGAAAACTTCTCAGGTCTCTTAGAATCAGTACACAAAGTAGAAACAGAAAGAATCCAATGGTCACCTCTTAAAAGAAATTCCAAAACGAACACTTCTCAAAACATTATAGCCAAGATCTCAAGCTTCCAGGTCAATGAAAAAAAAACTGCAAGTTGCCAGAGAGAAAGAATTCAAGTCCTGAGGATCACACACAATATAATAGCTACCACAATAAAGGAGCTGAGAGCTTGGAATATGATATTCCAGAAGGAAAAAGATATAGGTTTATAGCCAATAATAACTTACCCAGAAAATCTGAGCATAATCGTCTAGGGAGAAAAATTGACTTTTAATAAAATAGAGGACTTCTCATCATTCCTGATGAGAAGAGCAGAGTTGATTAGAAATTTTGAAATTCAAACATGGGAGATAAGAGAAACATATAAGGCAAACATGAACAAACAATCATAAAGGATCGAACAAGGATAAACTCAAATATGCAGACATGATAACATTTGTCCCCTCTGAACCTTGTCATCAGGCATAATAGGATTCTAATTAGGCAGAAGGCCTGGGAATGATTCTGTACTTGATCATAAAAGAAAAGTGGAAAGAGAGGGAAAGAGGAATGCACTGGGAGCAGAAGGGAAAAGGTTAGGGAAATTACCTCAAATGATTGAGTGCATAGGTAGAAGTCTATACATATAAGGAGGAAAGTAAGAGTGGACTTCATTCTCATCTGAACTGGTTAAAGGAGGGAAGGATACACACATACACATATATACACACACATAAATGGGCACAGAAATACATTTCACTCAACAGGGAAATAGGAGGGAAAGGAGAGAAGTGAGAATAGGGAATTAGAGGGAAGATAAATTAATTGATGGATTAATCCTAAGCAAAACTCTAAGGATGTCAAAAATAGTTACAGCTCTTTTTTTTCTTGGTGACAAAGAATGGGAATCTGAGGAGGTGCCCATCAAGTGGGGAATGGCTGCAAGTTTGGTACATGATCTAATGGAATGCTATTATACTGTGAGAAATGATGACAGTGACGGTTTCAGAGAAACCTGGGAAGACTTGTATGAACTGCTGCAAAGTGAACAGAACCAGGAGAGCAATTTGTGCAATCACAACAATTTTGTAAAAACAACTATGGAATTCTAGAATCCTTAGTGTAATGAACAAGCATGACTCTAAAGGACTAATGATAAAACATGCAATTCATCTCTTGGTAGAGAGGTGATAGAATCATACTACAGACTGAGATATAGATTTTCATTCAGACATAGTCACTTTGAAAATTTGTTTTACCTATGTGTTTATAATAAGCTTTTTTTTTTCTTTCATTCTAAATTGTTAAGCGGGGAGAGAAGAAAAAGATTTTTGCTGATTGAAAAAATAATATTTAGCTAAAAAATAAATCCTATGAGTTGGTTAGCAGTGTGTGGCACATAGTAGGGGTTTAATAAATGCTTGTTTAAAAAAATGTCAGCAAGAGGGTAAAGAGCTGGTTCAATAGGAATGAAAGGACAGGAAAGTAGATGAGAGAGGAGGCTGTGGTCAGAGGAGAATTCCAGAGTTAGAAGCCTTGAAGAAAAGGTGTATTCACTAAACGAAACTGTTACATTCCAATCTTTAGTAGTTTAGAAAGCGGCAAAGAATGAGGTTTTCAATGTTACTTCTCTGAAGGATGAAAACTCTACTCAGCAGGGAGAATCAGTGTCTTACAAAGCAACCTCCATCCTTGTCAAAGAGAACATCTTCCAGGATTCCACAAGCTACGCCTTGATGAATTAATACCATGGGAGACCCCTGCTCTGAGTTAACTTTTAATAGTAAATAGTAAATTATATTTTCAGCTATTTGTCTCTATTAAATGTAAGCTTTTAGTGAGATTTTTAGTAGCTCATGAAAAGACCTCTAATCTATCATTCATTCAGGTTCCACAATTCTTTTTGCAGTTTAGTTTAACTAAGAG
Source organism: Trichosurus vulpecula (assembly GCF_011100635.1). Taxonomy (NCBI): domain Eukaryota; kingdom Metazoa; phylum Chordata; class Mammalia; order Diprotodontia; family Phalangeridae; genus Trichosurus; species Trichosurus vulpecula. Next base: position 179,800,944 of record NC_050574.1, read on the forward strand.
TTTGCACTTTGGTCAGATCCCCAAAAAGCAAACCCACTGGGGGACCACAAATTATGTTTTCTAATGCTTTCAGGTAATGAAGTTTCTTTCAGTACCTGTCCCATACTTTTCTTTCCTAAAAGTCTCTCTTTTATTTTATTATTTTATATTAACAATTATACTCAATAGTTTAACATTTTGCTGCTAATGGCCCCATTGCTAGGCCTTCAATAGGCATTCAACAAGTCCTCACTGAATGAATGTGTCTAACATCCATTCAGCACTTGCCCAGAGAACAGTGGGTAAGGGTTTAGAGGTGCCCTCTTCCATTAAGAAGGTACTCAACTCTGGAATCACTTGGAGGGCTCAGCTCTGGAGAATCAGACCTTTAAAGAAAGGATTCAGGTTCTTTCTCATTATCATTGATTTCTCTATGTCCCCACTGCCTAGGGACTCCCCAGAAGGGATTAATAAGATCTCCTCTCAGAAGTCAATATACAATATTCTCACTAGAGAAGAAATGTTAAAAAAAAACCCAAAGGATTCAGGAGTACACCTTGACAAAGAAGGAAAACATGAAACAGTAACCAATAACTCCTATTAATCTCTCTGAGGATTGATACTTAAAACATCAAAAAGAAGACATTTTATGGGACTGCTAAACAGACATTTCCACTTTCTTTTTTCAATTAGATTTGTTATTTTTAGTTTACAACCCTTAGTTCTCCATGCTCTTGAGTTTCAAATTTTCTTCCCTTCCCTCCCGTCTCCCCTCCCCCCAAGACGGCATGCAGTCTGATATAGATTCTATATAAACCTTCGCGCTAAACTTATTTACACAATAGTCAAGTTGCAAAGAAGAATTATGACCAATGCAATGAATCATGAGAGAGAAGAAACAAAACCAAAAAAGAAGAGAAAAATAAGAGAGAGCGAATAGTTTGCCTCAATCTGCATTCATACTCCACAGTTGTTTCTCTGGATGTAGCCAGCTTTTTCCATCATGGTTCTGCTCCTCTCGGTCAGCATCATATCATGTAGATCTTTCCAGGTTATTATGAAGTCTGTATCTTCCCCATTTCTTATAGCACAATTGTATTCCATTACATTCATATACCAGAACTTGTTCAGCCATTCCCCAATTGATGGGCCTCCCCTTGATTTCCAATTCTTTGCTACCACGAAAAGAGCTGCTATAAATATTTTTGTACATACAGGTCTCTTTCCCACTTGTGTGATCTCTTTGGGATATAGCCCTAGGAGCGGTATTGCTGGGTCAAAGGGTATGCATATTTTTATAGCCCTTTGGGCATAGTTCCAAAGTGCTCTCCAAAATTACATTTCCACTTTCACTTAGGCTCTGTACTTTCTGAATAACTCTATCAAGGTCTGTGTGCTCTGCTATGACTTGGACTCATCCTCCTAGTGGTAGTCATTTTCCCTCATGATCAATGTTCAGTCCCCTATGCTCAGGAAAAGAAACACAAGTAGAAGAGGCAGCCAGTGGATGAGGTCCTGGTTCAGGTTTACCTAGGCAGGACATGGGTTGGTTACCATGTGCAAACATCTACAATAGCTTGGGGGCGGGGTCCGGGGAGGGAAATGATGCTTTCTTACACTTTCTGGTAATGAAATTTCTTTCAGTAGCTGCCCCTTCATAGGAATCTATTTTATTATTTTGTGTTTAAAATTATACTCATTAACATTTCCCCCCCATAGCCCAAACGCTGGGCCTTTAGTTGATATTCACCAAATACTTGTTAAATGGAAAAAAAGTGTAATACCAGCCCAGCACCGATCCATGCGGCATTGGGGTAGGTGTCCTCTCCCACCAAGGAGTTACACAGCTCTGGGCTCACTTGGAAGTCCAACAGATTGGCTCAAAGAATGCCTGCAAATTCAATAGACCAAAAGAGAAAGCACCAGAAGGCAGAATTGCACCCTTTACGTCCATTCTTCCTGACTCATTGGCTAAATCTCCTCGATATAGTTCCGAGTCATAGAAGGTGGGAAAGAATACAGTGGTTGCACATTCTCTTTAGCAAGTGCCTTAAACTCCTCTCCCATCACCCATAGGGCCAAAACACATGCTCCAATATAATCAGCTCTATTTAAAATGTCGGAATGAAAAGTAAGTTTTAGTCAGTCAATAAACATTTATTAAGTGCCTACTATGTGCCAGGCATTATGCTAAGCACTAAGGATACAAAAAAGGCAAAAAACAGTCTCCTAGGCTCTCTACTGAGTTCTAGTCACAGGTCATCAAATGGCTGTCGGACATTTTGAACTGGATGTACCAAATTCAAATCAAGTTCCCTATAACTTTAAATTTTCATAAAATAAATTTTTTCATAAAATAATTTTCCATGTTAACTTATGAGATAAATAACTCATGTTATTCCTAAAGCTCTTTCCTCATAACACCTAGTTCAGGTAGGCAGGCAGCCCAAACATGTTTTCAAGACCAAACAAGAGATGGAGAGGATCCCAGAAATAAGATGAAAAATTGTAATTACATAAAATTTTAAAGATTTTGCACAAACAAAATCAATGGAGTTAAAATTAGGAGAAAAACAAATAGAGGAAAAAATCTTTGCAGCAAATTTCCCTGATAAAGATCCCATTTCCAAGATACATAAAGACTCAAATTAATTAAAACTAAGAGCCATTCTTCTATAGATAAATGGTCAAAGATATGAACAGATGGTTTTTAGTGAAAGAAATCCAAGCTATCAATAGCCATGTGAAAAAATTATCTTTGGAATCAGAGGACTTGGGTTGGAATCCTGTCTCTGAAGCTCAGGCTTCAGTTTCCTTGTGTAAAATGAAGGGATTGAACTAAATGGCCTCTGGAAATCCCTTTCAGTTCATGATCCATCCTATCATTCTAGGAAGAAATATGAGAGGCAATGTACAAATGCATAGGCTGATTGTGAGCAAAAACTAGACAGAAGAGCCCTGAAATTGGGGAAAGTGACAATCCTAGCTAACTATATTTCAGCAAGCTCCTCGATGCTGCTTCAAGTCCAGACTTCGAAGTGCAAGAAATGGTATGTGTGAACTCTCTCCAGGGTGCACAGAGGGACAGAAGAGTGCCAGGTAATCGGCTCCCACTCAGATGCCCCGTTAGAGGCAGTTCAATTCAATTCAGTATTCTGGAAGGAAAACCTGAAACTCCAGGCATCCTTTTGGTTCAAACTTCTTGGTCCGACATAGCTGAACTGGAGCTTTCTGTCAGTTGCTTCGGGTTCCCAGATTAGCGCAGGAATCTCCAGCTAAATCAGATCAATTTAATATTACAAGCCTTTGTTAAGCCACTACTACACAACAGGCACTGTGCTAGGAACTGGGGGCAGGGGGGCGGGCGGGGAATGATTTTAAAAAATGAAATAGTCTACCCTCCAGGAGCCAAGCATTGATGGTGGCGATGGGCAAGGATGTGGAAGGGCATCTTTCCCACTTCTCTCACCCCCTCCTAGAGAACCCCCTTCTTGGGACCTCTCACTTTGGTGATGACTGGGTAGGACACCCACACAACAGGCACCCCTTCCTTCCCTCTGCCATTCACAGATACAAACACACCCATTACCCGGGACTCAGGGCTGACAGGCTGCTCCTGCCGCGGTCCCCACGTCCCGCCCCGCAAGGGGGAGGGGGCGTCGCTCGGGGTTAGTTCGGAGCCTCAACAAGCAAGTTAATGACTGAAAAATTAAGTGTGTGTGTGTGTGTGTGTGTGTGCGTGTGTCCGAAATGTTCCTGGCATCCGCGGCCAGAAGAGAGGCAGTGAACGCTGGGGCACTCCTCCAACTTTTTCTCCAGTTTCTCTCCTGAGGGAGACGAGTTCAGGGCACGAAGTTCGCTCCTCGGCCGCAGCTGCCTTCAAGCGTCTCCGCCCGCATCCCGCGCTCAGCATCCCGCGCCCAGCATCCCGCACCCAACATCCCAGCACCATGTCCGGAGGGAAGGTAAGCGGACTAGTGGGGTGTGTGTGTGTGTGTGTGTGTGTTTGGGGGAGACCTTTTACTTCTCCTCCTCCGACCCCAGCAATGCTCGAGGTTGGCTTGGGAGCTTTGCCTCAGTCCCCTCACCCACAGCTCAACAAAGTGAAGCACGCGAAAAAGGGCGTGTGGAGGAAAGCAATGAAGAGGTGTGAGGGAAAGGTCTACGGGGTTGATTCCGGGAAACTGAGGCAAGTACATTTTCTCCGCTGCTTCGATTCGCAGTGGAGAGGAATGAAGAGGAAATTTTGGGTGTTTGCTCTCCAACGCCCTCTCCCCCAGCTCCTCTCCAGACACAACTTAATCCTCCTTTTCTCCCCTTCCTCACACCGCCCCCGGCGAATTTCCAGCCTAGACGATCCCGGGAGAACAGAAGGGGCGGGGGCTGGGCGGCAAGAGGGGAGGTCATGTAAATTAGGGCCGAAGATGTGCAGAGCTTCACGCATCTGCTTCCCTCGCACCCTGCCCGTCTCTTGCTGAGCTGCAGGTCCAGATGCCGGTGGCCGTTTTCGTGCTGTCGATGCTGCTGAGCCTTAGTTCAGACGCTGTCCGCGTAAACAAGCGCCCGGTGCGGACTCGAACCTGTGCCGATCGTCCCGAGGAGCTTTTGGAACAGTTGTACGGGCGGCTGGCTGCAGGCATGCTCAGCGCCTTCCACCACACCCTGCAGTTGGAACCGCTGGACAAGGAGCGCAACGTGAGCTGCCCGGCAGGGGGCAGGCCCGTCCAGGACAAGAAATACCGACTCCCCATCAACCTGCACAGCGTCTCCCCATGGGCCTACAGGTGAGCGCAGAAATTCTACCTTCCTGGGTCTCCGGGCGAGATCACCACTGTGACTGGGGAAGTATGAAGTTTAGGGACTCTCTCATCTTTTTCCCCCTTTTCTTCCTTTTTGTTTTTAAACTTTGGCCCTGTGGACTAATTCTCAGGGGAGGTAGAGAAAGGCTTTTCCGCTTCTTTGGTGGTAATGCTCAAGCTCTGGGGCAGGGCCAGAACTGTAGGATGTTAATTCAATAATTCAGAGCATAAAGAAAACCAGCCTCAAGAAAATGGAAAAGAATTTGCAGCTCCTCGTTTCTTATTTGTATTGTGAATGGAAAGCTCGAGAGGAGGATGATTTTGGATATATATAGATATAGATGTATGTATGTATACATATATGTGTATGTAGGCATGTACCTGTGTATATGTAAAACTGTAAGCACCCTGAGGACAGAGACCAAACCTTACACTTCTCTCTGTAAAACTCAGAAACTTATTATTTCATTGGGGAATGGTTTAATTTCCACCAATGCACATTTTAACCCACCTGTAACTTAATAGAGACCCAGTCTTGAATTCAATAAGACCCTGAAGTCGAGAAGATCCAGGTCTGAGTTCAGTATTGGACACATACCAAATATGTGACCTTGGCTAAATCACTTACCCTTCCAATGCCTCAGGCACTGTCTAAGAGGATGTCACAGAAAATATCCGTGGATAAAAGGAAATTATATAACAGAATTTCCCTATGCCACTGAAATCATACCAGGGTTGGGGAACTTTTGGCCTTGAGGCCACATGTGACCTTTTGTGGGCTTTTGAATGAATCCAAATTTTACAGAACAACTCCTTTTATTAAAGGAATTTGTTCTGTAAAGTTTGGATTCAGTCAAAGGGCTGTGATTGAGGACCCAAAGGGCCACAGGTAGCCTCAGGGCTGCAGGTTTCCCATCCCTGTAGGCCTAGACCAAAAAAAAAAAAGCCACACTGAGTTTTGAGGCTCAGAAGCTGTAGAGAAGTTGATATGTACTGATCAATGTAGGCAAAGTCAAATGCCCTGAAGTTGGTAGTCAGTATTTGTCTCTTGGAAATTATGGACCGTTTATTTTATGTACTTTGTAGGACACTAAACACAAGTTTTGGTGTTATTTGGCAATGGTTATTATAATCATGTAAAATATGTGTATGCATGCATATATATTTACACACTTCATTATTTTATTTCAATTTAATTGTTTTCATTTTTATGAATAAATTTTATGAATTTAAAACCATTATTCTGAGAAGGGTCTATAACACAGAAGAGGTTAGGATGCCTGCCTATGGGATCAGGTATACTTCAGTGCAAGAAATGAACACTTAATTAACAGAACTAGATTCTAAATCTGCTGTTGCTGCTGCTCATCCCTATCATGACACTGGTCTCTGCACATTTGTTGTTGAGTCATTTTTCAATCATGTCTGACTCTTTGTGACCCCATCTGGAGTTTTCTTGGCAAAGACTCTTGAGTGGTTTAACATTTCCTTCTCCAGCTCATTTTACAGATGAGGAAACTGAGGCAAACAGGGTTAAGTGACTGGCCCAGGGTCACATATCTAGTAAATGTCTGAAGCTGGATTTAAACTCAGGAACATGAGTCTTCTTGATTCCAGGCCCAGCACTCCATCCACTGTGCAACAAACACTTATTAAATGCCTACCGTGTGTGGTGCGGGGCATCCCAAACTGAAAAAAAACAGCACAATCCTTTCCCTCATTGGGGCTTAAAATATAATAGAGCATCTAAGACATATTGGGGTAAATGTGATACATGTTAAATTCTGATAAGGGCAAAAGAGAGAGCTAGACAAAATCCTCCCAGATATTTGAGAAAGAAGAGTTCGCTGTTAGCTGGAGGAATCAGGGAAGGCTCCTATAAAGAAGTGGCCCTTCAGTTGACCTCTGCAGAAAGAGAGTTTTAATAAACAGAAGTTTAGAGTATGTCAGGCATGAGAGCAGATAGGTCAGCAGAAGATCAGAGAACACCTTTGTTTAGCATTTTGAGTGAGTAATGCAGAGTACCATGAAATAAATCTGGAAAAGTAGGTCAGAACCAGATTGCCAGGCTAAGATGGTGATAGTTTATCCTATTGGCAACAGAAAGCCACTGCATATTTTTGTGTTATAGTTAGATCTATGTATTAAGTTTAGAAGTATGGTATGTCAACTTTGGGCTGTGTAAAAAAAGAGACACAGTACCTCTGAGAGAATAAGGAGGTGTTAATCTCCCTGGAGTATCCTGGTTAGGCAATTTGTGGAATACTGTGTTCATTTCTCGGAGTACCATTTTAGGATGCAGGGGTGGGAGGAACAAAAAATTTTTTTGGGTGGGAGACATGTGGAATAGGAAGGGATCAGCAAGGTTAGGAGCCCAGGTTCACCTAGACAGGGGTTCTTAACCTAAGGTCAATGACCTTAGTTTTTTAAAAATATTTTGATAGCTATATTTGAATATAATTCATTTCCTTTGTAATCTTATGTACTTTATTTTATACATTAAAAAACACTATTCTGAGAAGAGAGTCCATAGGATTCACCAGACTGCCAAAGGGGTCCATGCCACAAAAAAGGTTGAGAACCCCTGATGTAGACCTGAAGGGCCCCTCTTACTGTTTAGCTGCTCATGATGACCTGCGAGACCAGGGACCACTACTCTTGAAGGGCAGAATCCCCCTCCCCATTCCCCATCAATGATTTCAGTGGAAGAAGGAGTGAATGCTAGGAAAATAACACATTAAGCACCCATTTTTCTCATCTGTGAAGTGAACCCCTGACAAGAGAGTGGCAAGCTATTCAGGGCTGCAAGAATCAGCAGCAAAAGCAGTGTAGATATTCCAGTATCGTTTTAACAGAGCCCAGTGATTTCACAGCTGTGCTGCCTTAACTCAGACCCCATCCCACTGATGGCAAAGAATGTATACACTTCTCATAAAGATATAATGTGTTAGAGATTTCTTGAACTTTTAAAAGTACCTAATCAACTGAGAAATATGGAACAAAATGTGTGATTAGCTGGCTTTGAGTCCTGGCATCACTTCATCCTGTTCATTAGAAATGTCATAGGATTTTCAACACACTTTTTCAGGATGGGGGGTAGGGAGTTGTCCATTTCTGAACCTTCTGAATAGCTTACTGTATGGGGAAGGAGTGTAGAGGTGGTGGTTTTATGAGAGAAACTGGAATTAGGCCTCCCCTGGCTCAGATCTGATCCAAATGAGGCAAAAAGAAATTTTTTTAAAAAAAACAACAAGGGAGAAAATAGAAGAGAGGAAGAAGCAAGATTCCTAGAAATGTGGTTCAGGGCTCCAAACAGACTCAAAGAAATGCATTTGGCTAAACTAAGATGTCTATTAATAAGTGAGGAAAATCCCTTTTACTTGCACTAGCAAAATAAAGAGAATCACTTGCGAAAACACCAGCAAAGATAGTATGGTATTTTCTCCATTGGTACAATGAATTACTTGGAAATTTGTGGAAAGCAAATTTAGATGATTGCCAGTGTTGCCATTATGCCTGTGGAAAAAGCATCTTTCCCCCCAGAGCTCAGTGAAGACTATTCTGGGATATTTTTTTCCTGTCCTGGATATTTGGATGAAAATCAAACTGACTCTGCCTCAGGGGTAGTATGACCCAGTGCACAAAATACCAAATATTAGATGATGTAGATAGGTTGTTTTGTGCAATTTCCTGGCCGATAAAAATACCATCATGTTTACTTTGTGGCATGATGTCTGTTTCTGTTCAGTTTTAAAAATAAAAATACCTAAATAAAGCCAACTTGATTGCTTAGTAAGGGATTAAAGGAAATTGATATATTTAGAAAGACTCCTATTCATTGCAAACACTCTAGCTTATTGCTTTTTGAATAGGGCCAGTCACGCAATTATGTTGAAATACTAAGAGAAAACACATTCCAGAAATCTAAATAATGCTCAGCAGTTCCTTTAATAACTTGTGGTACAAATCTAAAGAGAGTTTTTCTCCAGAATATGAATCATGTTCAATCATTTATTTCTAGGCTTTATTTGCTAGTTTTCTAGGGCAGTTTTCCTACTTTTAACTCAGCTTGAAAACATTTTGACAGGAAGAAGCTTCAGCAAGGGTGTAAACAGAGGAAAATCAGAGAAACAAGCAGGGATGATCCAGGAAGAGGTTGGGGTAGGGGGGGAGGATGAAGTAAGGTTGAATAAATGCTATGAAATATGCTGCTTAGATTCTGAATATATCAGGCTATTGGGTGGCTTTCAAGAGCCAGCAGGTTTCCCTCCAGACTTCCCCAAAATATGTAGTTTCATAGAATCTTAGTATTTAAAGGAGACTTTAGAGATCATCTTGACAGCTTGTCTACATCTTGTCTTCAGTTTACAGATGAAGAAAATGAAGTCCAAGAAAGTTGAAATGACTTGGCCAAAGTCACATAGCCAGTCTGTCAATCACAGAGGTGGGTGTCGTAGTGCTCTGCCTCTCCCCAAAGCCAAGAAGCTTATCATTCAGTAATTCACAATTCCTACCATTCATAGTCACTGATGTTTTTGCAACAAGAGGAAGGGGAAGAAAGGAGGGAAGGAGGGAAAAAAGGAAGGAAAGAAAGAAAGAGAAAGAAAGGAGAAAGAAAGAATGGAGGGAGGGAGGAAAGTAATAAGCATGTATTAAGTGCACCGTGTTAAGTGCATCTCATTTGATCCTCACGGGGCCATCTCCAGTTGTCCTGATCTATATCTCGCCACTGGACCCAGATGACTCTGGAGGAGAAAGCGAGGCTGGTGACTTTGCACAGCCCTGCCTCGCTTAAATCCAATTCACTTGCATGTCATAGCATTACTTCCCTGATGTCATGGTCCTCTTTGAGAACGAAGGACAAAAAACAACAAAACAGCAACAATTGATCCTCATAATAGCCCTAGGAGGTAGGTGCTATTATGATCCCCCTTTTACAGAGGAGGAAACTGAGGTAGGCAGAGGACTTGCCCAGTATCACAGAGCTAGGAAATATCTGAGGCTGACTTTGAACTCAGGTCTTCCTGACTCCAGGCCCACTGGACCATCTAACTGACTCATATCCTCCTGACTTCAGGCCCAGCACCATAGCTCTGTGGAACAAAGTTCTAAAGGAGGTCTTTCTCCACCCTTTTTATTTTTAATATCCAGATCTGTGATTTTATCAGTGTGGGGAGCTTCCAGGTTAGACATTCCCTTCACTGGTGCAGATGGAAACTCATCAATGGTCATAGTCTTGACAAGGTGCCACAGGTGCTGAAAAGTTAAGCTACTTGACCACAGTCACATAGCTAATCTATGTCAGTGGCAAGACTTGAACACAGGTTTTCCTGTCCCCTGCCCTCCATATACACTATGCCACTCTGTCTCTCACTACAGATATTATTATCCCTCTTAAAGATGAGGAAATTGACTCTTGGAAAGGTTAAATGACTTGCCTATGGGTGTTTAGTCCTTTACAACTCTTTTTGACCCCATTTGTGGTTTTCTTAAGCAGAGCTAGGTAGCACAGTAGAAAGAGTGCTAGGCCTGCAGTCAGGAAGACTCATCTTCCTGAGTTCAAATCTGGCCTCGGACACTTACTAGCTGTGTGGCCTTGGGCAAGTCATTTAACTCTGCCTCAGTTTCCTCATATGTAAAATGAGCTGGAGAAAGAAAATGGCAAACTACTCCAATATCTTCACCAAGAAAACCCCAAATGGGGTCACGGAGAGTCTGACATGACTAAAAAATAATGAAGGATGGGTGATCACAAAACTAGTAAGTGTTCGAGGCAGAATTTGACCCCAATTTTTCCCCAAATACATATAGAAAACTCTTTTCACTACCATGCTATAGTGAGTTCCTCATCACTGAAGATCTTCGGGTAGATTTCATTTTAGGAATATTTTTAGAGGAGATTCAGATTTAAGGTAACTTTACCTTACCTTCAGATTTAAATGATCTTAAAGGTCCTTTCCATCTCAAGAATCCTATGACATTAAGGTACATAAAGTAGACACATGTTCCAGCTAGTTTGTAATTTTCCCCTCAATACCTGCTGGAAAACCTCTATTAGGGCACGAGTACTAGTCTAGGTTAATCTGTTACCAATGAGTCGACAAGACCTTTTCTGTCTACGTGTATCCTAATGATGAAAGGAAGAAGAAGCCCAAATTGATGGCCTGGTTCTGAAATTGGTCCACCAGGAATGAATGCTAGAGAGCTACTATTGCCAATAAAAACCATTGCAGGCCACTGCACCTTGATAGTCTTCATGAGTTTCTGTGGCTGACCACCAAGTGCTAACTTAGTACTATGGGGCAGGCAAACTAGCTTCTTTCAGAAATCTTGTGTTTCTGAGGCCAAGCCAGTCTTTGGCTGAAGCATATCCCATCCCTGAGGTAGTGCAATGAAAAGAATGCTAAATCTGGAGTCATAGAACCTGAGATCCTGCCACTACCATTGACTACCTGTGTGACCCTGAGCATGTAAATCAATCCCTCTGACTCTCAGAGTTCACATCTATAAAATCAGAGGGTTGGATTAGATGACCTCTGAAGTCTTTTCCAGCTCTAAATTTATTATTCTGTGAGTGATTTGTTACCTAAGCTGCTCAAATCCATTAAGCAATTGATCTTACAACATCAAAGTGTTGCTTTTTATGACCACTATTGTGCAAAGCAAAAATAGAAGCGTTGTAATGTAGCATTGTCAAGGGATGAAGTCCTTTTGTCCTCAGATGAAAGTCATTGGCTATGGCCCAGTGTTCATTTTTTGTAAATTCTAAACTTTACTTAAGCATTCATGCAGGGGCCAGAGATTGAAAGTGATAAAGCTTTATCCCATCAACACTTTTTCAATATTTTCATACCTAAAATGAGATGGTTCCAGAAACATATCCATTAGGAAACAAGGTTGGAGGTGGGGGCTGGAGTTTTTCACCATTTAGAGGCAGATAAGAGGCTGTGAAAAGGGCAAATGACAAATGACAGTTTAAATTGACAATCCCCTGGCACTGAATGAAGAGAATGAGCCAGGTTGATAGATGATTTTCATTCTTTCTCAAGACCTGTGCCAGAGCATCAACTGGTCAGCCTTGGATTGAGATAGACTAAACTTTCATTACCCAAAGGAGAACAGGTAATTGAGCTATTTACCCTGGTGGACAAAATTCAGATGGACATATCAAATGAGTGTACAGTTATCCCTTCCATGTCGTGGGAGTTAGGGGGTAAGGTGCCCCATCTGGAAAATCCATGTAAAATTTTTTGGCTCTCCTGTCATACCAGAAAAGAGGTCTGAATCTTTCCCTTTTCTTTTATGGGGTATTTACAGTACCTTATTGTAAAATTGGGGTTAAGTGTTTGGTCATAGGCTTTTTGTCATCTGCTGGCCTTGGCACCTTGTCTTTGGCTTCCGTAAAACTCTCCCCAAAATTCCCATTTAATTTCTTATGCTGACACGTGATACCGCCAAACTGCAGTGAGGAAAGTTGTGATGTGGAAGGGATAACTGTAGAATTAAGCAGTTAACATGGGTCTTGCTTCTCCCTCAAAGGTCCATTTTCCAGCTACAGTGAATGTAGGACAACTCTTCTAGCTAAGAAAAAAACCAAAGATATTCATTCTTATTGACTTAAAAAAAACCCAAGCCGCCCTTCTAGAGTTCTGTTCCAAGTGTTTCTTCTGTGAGGTCTCTTCTAGCTCTAAGTCCTATGATTTGAGCCTGAACTTGACCTTTCATGTGGCTCTGACATGAAACAAATGGCTTACTTTGGTGTGGGTTTACTGTTTACTCTGTCCAAAGAATAGCTGATTGCCAAGGCATCAGTGACTCCAAGCTTATTTGGCTCCCCATTCTTCTACTTCTGCCTTGTTGTTAAGGTAGTAAAGGCTGAGTCTGCTGTGGGGTACAAAGAGCAGTGGAATAGGATTCAGGACTCCTAGATTCTAGTTTCAGTTCTGCCATTGACCAGTTGTTTGTTTTTTCGCTTTTATTTTAGGTAAATCATTGAACCACTTCCAATCTCATTTTTTTTAAATCTGTAAAAGAAAGAGTTTGTACTACGTAATCTCTAATATCCCCTCCAACTCTGAAGTTTGTTCATTTTAAACCCCAGGGATCTAAGCTCTGGGCTGTGCCAATCAAAACTCAATTCAATTCAGTAAACCCTTGCTACATACCTACTACACACTGGATTTGGAATCAGAGAAACTTGGTTTAAATCCCTAACTCTGCCATGTACCATTTGTGTGACCTTGGACAATCATTAATCTTCTCTGAGCCTCGATTCACTCATTAATAAAATGGGTGTTGCAATAACTGACCTTTGAGGTCCTTCCAGCTTTAAATCTATGATTTGATGACCTGACCCTAAGAAATGAAAGGTGCCTAGGTATGCATAGTTCTTTCTCTCAAGGAGCTTATATTTTCCTGGGAGTCCCAATTGGTTCTAGAGCCACCTTATTTGTATCTTTTTCAGGGTTGACCTCAGGGCCTCATTAGAGTTAGTCTTAGTCTCTGGATCAGCCAAGGGACTGGCCCAACCTTCTTTCTCATGGGGGGAGAGAAGAAGATCAAGTTCACTGGAGCTAGAGCCACACACAGGAGTTTTCTATGAATGGGCCCCAAGAATAATTATTGGGATCATGTAAGAGTAAGTAGCTTGGAGGAGAAACCTCCAAATGGACCCTAGCATTTCCCAAAGGCCCTAGTGTTCTTACAGCCCTGCCTAGACAGTCATTGGCCTCCTGGCATTTGCTTTAGTGTCAGACCTTGCTATAAAACTGGGGAGGTTTTTCCACATCCTCTAAAAAGACACTCATGAGAAAGCCTGATGTCTGAAGTTTTCTCCCAGAGCCAGAAGGATGTTGTTCAGAGTTCCTTGGCACTGTCCACCAAAGATCTTGGCTTTCTGAGTAGTTGATGAATAGGCTGAGGGTGGGGCTGTCAGTCATTATTTTCAGTAGAGGGAAACTAGCTGTAACTTCCCAGTCTCCCCACTCCCTTCCTTGGCAGGAAGGCTTTGACATTTCTGCCAAATGAGATCTAATGATAGTTAATATGCTATGATATGGAAGTGGATTTTTGGGGTAAGGAAATGATCCTCGCTTCAGATGCAGGAGGTCTCAGATTAAAATCCTGATCAAACCTTCATATTCCTTTAAGTGTAGATACTGGGCAGCATGTTATAATGGAGTCAGAGGATTCAAATTTTGCCTTTGCTGTTTACTTTGGGAAAGTCACTGCCCCTCTGTAGGACTCGGTTTTCTCATCTGTAAAATGAAGGGATTGTACGAGAGGACCTTTAAGGCCCATTCCAGCTCCAAGTCGATGATTCTGTGATCCTGTGGGTGACTAGTTTGGTATTTGGGTACTCATGGGTCAAACTCCAGTTCATACTTGTAGACCAAAGGGACACTTGGAAGAAAGAGATTAATAAGCTGAATGAATCAAGAATTCCTTGGGACAAGTGCAAACCAGCCAAGGACAAAGGGAGAGAAGGGGAACACCTGAGAGTGTTAAGTTGTTTCTTTCTGGACTCCTTACTGGGACTCTCTTCCTTTCTAGATGAGCAGGCCTTCTTAGCCCTCTTGTTCATCATATTATTTACACCTTTACACTAGCATCTTTCTAAAGGCACAGCCCTATATTATTGCCCACAGAGTTATTATTATTCTCATAAGTGATAAGTGTATGCATGTGTGTACATATACATAAATGTCATATGAAGAATACATGTAAAGAAAATAAATTTAAATAGCTAAATACAAGCTAGTTGGAAAGGGAGGGCACTAGCAGTTGGAGGGAATCAGCAAAGGCTTCATGTGAAAGGTGATGCATACTTAAGCTGTATAATGAAGAAAGAGAGAGATTCTTTGGAACAGATACCAAGTGGACATTTAGTGGACAGTGTCAAGGAGGCAGTGAATTCTAGGCATAAGAGATGGCCAACGCAAAGGCATTGAATTGAGAGATGGAGCATTGTGTGTGAGGAACAGAAAGAGGACCAGTTTGGCTGAATAGCACTAGGGCTTAGGAGGGGGGATAGTGTGCAATGATGCCGGAAAAAAATTACGGTCCAGGTTGTAAAGGATTTTAAAAACTAAACCAAGTTTATTTTTTTAATTTTTATTTTATTTATTTTAATTTTTATTCTTTATTATTGTCATGTATTTATTTTTATTTTATTTTTTGATCATAGAGGCAATAGGAAACCAGTGGTGTTGATTGAATAAGGGAGTGACATGATCAAATTTACACTTAAGGAAGGACCTGGCAACCAAAGGCACCATCTGTTTAGAATATTAGCTTCTTCGTAAAATCCTACAGAGGAGGATGATCGAGGATTAGGAGCAGTATTACCTCATAAAGAAGAGAAAAGCAGAAGATGAAATAGGTTTGAATAAAGCTTGGTGAGAGAACCAGCTAAGAAAAATCATCCTCAGGGCATTTAAGGGTGATTGGAAGAACAAAAAACCAAATAAAGATGAAAAACATCTGTTGAGATTTTTATAATAAACTTTTTTTTACCATCAAGGATAGTGTCAAGCCACCACACTTGCACTCTAACAGCCCAATGCCAGATGTGCTTGTAAAATCCATAAGAACAGCACTAAAGTGAAGAAAGATGGGGAAAGTTGGATTAGGCCAAGTGTACATAGGGGAGATCTGTCCTGGAGGTGACATAACTGTAAGGACATTGAGAATTGAGTCACAAAGTATCTGAAAGACGGGAAAATACCAAAGGCATGGGGAAAAAAATCCCCCAATTAATACCAAAAAGGAGCAAACATAAGAATATCAACAAGTATTAACCTATATGCTTATTTTCCTAGTTATACCAAACTTTTATGAGAATTATGAGAATCGTCTATACCAAGAACATCCTTGATGATCAATCAACAAGTATTTATTAAGTGCCTACTATGTGCCAGTGCCTATGCTAGGTACAGGGAATACAGCTACAAACAATGAAACAATTCCTACTCATTACATTCAAATAAGGAAGACAAGAAGCGTGTGTGTGTGTGTGTGTGTGTGTGTGTGTGTGTGTATACACAATACACATATGTATGCAATGTATATAAATGTTGCGTATATATATATAAAGTGAATATGCATATATTTGTGCTGTATATATACACACATATTCTTGTATATATACACACATATATACTTTTATAAATGTTATATATGAATATATAAAAGTAAATATGTATTTATCCTCTCTCCATATATATGTATATATAGGGAAAGTGAACCTAAATACAAAGCAAATAAATAAAAATATATACAAAGTAGTTTAAACACCAGGTAATTTAGGAGGGAAGGTACTAGGTGTTGGAAGGTCCAGGAAAAGCTTCCTGCTTTGGCACTTGAGCTATGCCTTAAAAGAAGAGAGGGATTGTATGAGATAGAGGCAAAGAGCAAGTAAATTTCAAGCAAGTTTTGCCAGTATAAAAACATGTAGATGGGAGATAGTGTGTCATGTGTGAGGGATGGGGAGAAGGCCAGTTTGGCTGGAGGAGAGTAATGTCCAGTGGAGATGAAAAGACAGGTTGGGGCTGGGTTACAAGAAGTTTTAAGAGATAAACAGAAGTGTGTGTTTGATCTTAGGAGTAGCAGAAAGCCAGAGGAGCTGATTGGCTGGAAGGGTCACTTCACCAGATTTGCACTTAAGAAAAATTTCTTTGGTAGCATTGTATAGGATGACCAGCAGTGGCAAAAAGCTTGAGGCAGGGAGATAATAAGAAGGTTGTTAATAAAAATGAAAGTGAAAAGAGGTGATGAGAGCCTGAACTGAGGTGGTAGGTAACTGTATGAGTGGAGAAAAGGTTCAGAAGACATGCAGTAGAGGCAGAAGTGGCAAACTTTGCCAACTCGATGGATGTGTGAGGTGAGGGAGAGTAAGTAGAAGATAATGGCAAGGTTATGAAGCTTGGAACCTAGAAGGATGATGGTGCTTTTGCCCAAAATAGGGAAATGTGAAAGAAGGAAGGGTTTGAGTGGAAAGATCATGAATTCGGTTTGGGACTTGTTTAAGATCCCTCTGCGATATGCAGTTTGGAGTATCCAATAGGTAACTGGTGAGGCAGCCCTGAAGCTTGGAGGAGAGACTGGGACTGGATATATAGATCTGGGGAGCCATCCACCTAGGTCTGATAGTTAAATCCTTGGAAGCGCATAAGTAGGGAAAAGGCAAGTACCTGTTTGCCTTTTCCAGTGATACTGCTCAGTAGATCATGTCTTTATCATTATACACTTGACAAAAAGATATAGAGACTACAAGATCCCTCTGTGCTTATTGTTCGTGGATTATAAAAAGGCATTTCCTTTTGTAGAGAAAAACACCATCTTAAAAGATCTCTTCCAGCTGGATATTTCCCCATTCATACAGCAGAATAATTCAAGATTCCCTGAAAGGCATAAACAGAGGCATCACTGTTCATTGAGCCTTATCATAAGTATCAGGAAAAGCATAAAACATGCTTGACAAGGTGTTGACCACTCTCATGGAGGAGATCCAGGGTAGACTTTTAGTTGGAGCGTGATTCCCTATAGATAGTGAGGTCTTCAGATGCTCTGATTTGTAGGTTGCATAAAACCCTGGATTATTGCATTGGAATACTGATTCTCCTGGAAGAAATATGTAACCACTAAACACAATTTGGTATAACCATTCAAACAAAAAAATCAAGTGGATGAAGAATACCTATCATCCAGATTATGTCACATAGTTAATTATGCAATCTATAGAGCTTGTCCAGTAGGATATATTTTGGAGAGTCAGTAAAAATAGAAAAGTTGGGCTCAGAATGAAATAGGAAGAAGAAAGGGAGCTAAGTTATCTAAGAGAAATGAAAAGATTCTTTAAAGACTGTGAATTTGATTTTTTTTTTCAATTTTTGACAGTTGAATTTCAGTGTCATTGATTTCTTTTGTAATCCTATGTATTTTATGCATTTAAAAACATTGGGTCCATAGGCTTCATGAGCCTGTCAAAAGGATCCATGGTAGAAAAAAAAAGGTTGAGTCCCTGCTCTTAGGTGATCCTTCTATATTGATATCAGATTATGAACCAATTATATTGGGAAGATTCTTGTTGCTCTAGGGAATGCACCTTATAGTCTCCTGGAATTTTATCCCTCTCTTTTTAAAAATTGTTCCTTATGAAGTTCAAGATTCCTGAACTTGTATTTTTTTTCTCCCCAGACTTGGCTGTCACTCATTCTATTCAGAGCTCAGTTTCCATCCCCTCTAATCATCCCCAGAGGATGTACACTTTGTTCTAGGATTAAGCGGTGCCAGCTGTCACTCACACGTGCCAAGCTTCATTCATGGCCAGTGAGAAGGTTGTCTGAAGCTCTCAGAAGAAAAACTTGATTTATTTCAAGTATGTTCTCATGCCAAGCACCTACTAAATTATGCTGAAAGACAGAGGCATTACTTTGCTGGAATTTCCCTGACACCTGCAGAAAAGAAGAGAACTCTTATCTGATCTCTCTTTGTCCAGCACTACATTTCTTTGTCTTTTGAGGTAAAGGTGAGCCCAATATGAGCCTTGATGACAGCTAAACTATTTTCTGTCTTTTGAAAGAAAACCAGAAAAGAGACCATATGTGTTTTGAAAATGACACATTTCTCTAAAACACCAAGATGGGGGGTAAGATATTTCATTCTGATGCTGTTAAAAGTTAAAAAACTTGTGGGCAGTAGTTTCATGGCTGCTCCTGAGACATCAAAACCTCTCTAGAGCAACCACAGTGGATAACGATGAGCTTTCTTGAAATTTGTTTTCTCTTTGTAGCCAAGAATTGTTCCTCCCATTTCTTGTAGTTAGGGCTAAGGAAAGCCTTCTACCACCGTGAAAGTGGTTCTGCCTCCTAGCAAGGGAATAAAAGAAGGGACTGGAAATGAGAAGTGAAAGGGAGGAAGGGATAAAAGGAGAGAACATAGAAGGGGAATAGAGAAGACAAGACAGGACAAACAAGACAGCTTAAAATCTTCACATGAGGTTTGTACTGATGTATAAACCTTTCTCCACCATCCCCCGTGCCATATACCTTGCCTATTATATAAATGATATGTGGCATAGAAAAACAAAACATTTTTCTTTTTTTAAAGTTTAAAAAAATTTTCCAATTGACAAGCATTTTAAAAATTAATCTGTCCCTCTCACTACCTCCTTTCCCTCTTCACACAATGAACAAAAAAAACCCTGAAATTTAAGCCCTCAATACATAGCTGCATAGTTTGGCAAAAACAAATTCTTACATTCTTACTGAAAATGAATGTCTTTTTCTGCATTTTAAGTTCATTACCTCTTTGTCAGGAGATAAATGGTATGTTTCCCCTTTATTCTTTTGGACTTTTGATTTATCATTGCTTTGCTCAGAGTCCTAAAGTCTTTTAAAGTTGATTTTCTTTGTAATGTTATCGTGCGAAGAGTTTTATTTCCAAACGCTTCATTATATATCAGTTCGTAAAGGACTTTCCAGTTTCCTCTGAGTTGTCCATTTCATTATTGCTAGTAGTAATATCCCATTACATTCATATACCATAGTTTGTTTAGCCCAGGGGATGGGGAACCGGCAGCCTCGAGACCACATGTGGCCCTCTAGGTCCTTAAGTGTGGCCCTTTGACCTTGAAGTTTGGATTCAGTCAAAGGGCTGCACTTGAGAACCTAGAGGGCTACATGTGGCCTTGAGACCACAGAATTTCCCACCCCTGGTTTAGCCATTTCCCAATATGAGGATATGTCCTTGGTTTCCAGTTTTTGGCTACCATGAAAAGAGCATACGTGTGTGTGCATATGCATGTATATCTGTATATATACACATATGTATATACATATACACATATATTATATACATACCTATACATATGTATCTATGTATGTGTACACACACACACACACACACACACACACACACACTTTTGTACATATAGATCCCTTTGCTCTTTTTTAATTTCTTCAGGATATGTCTAGTAGTAGTAGAGTTGTGTCAAAGGTTAGTTTGGTAGCTTTCTGGACATATTTCCAAATTGTGTTCTGGAATGGCTGGAACAATTCACAACTCCACCAGCAGTGTATTAGTGTGCCTATTTGCCCATGTCCTTTCCAACATTTGTCACTTTCCACTTTTGTCAACTTTGCCAGTCTGATAGGTATGAGGTAGGGCCTGAAAGTTACTTTAATTTGCATTTCTCTAATTACTTGTGATTTAGAGCATTTTTGTAGAGTTATTGATTGCTCTCTTCTTATTACAGCTTCCTGTTTGTACTCTTCAACCATTTATCTATTGGGGATGGCTTAATCATATAAATTTGAATCAGTTCCTTATATGTTTTGTATGTTAGACCTTTGTCAGAGAAAATCCTGCAAGGACTTTTCCCATTACTTATTTCCCTTATAACTCTTGTATTAGATTTGCTTGTGTAAAAATTTAACTTTATATTGTCCATTTTTGTCCACTATTGTCCATTTTCCTTGCGTGACCTTCTCTATTGCGTGTTTAGTCGTGAATTCTTCAACTATCCAAAGATCTAAAAGATACTTTCTTCCTTGCTCCTTTAATTTATGATGTGATTTTTTTATAGCTACATCATATAACCATTTGGAGCTTATCTTAGTCTATGTTGCCAGGTGTCAATCTAAACCTAAATTCTGCCAGTTTGATGTCATTTTTCCAGCAGTTTTTGTCAAGCACTATGCTGCTGTTTTTGCTTCTGTATATTGTGTACCACTGATTAGCCTTTCTTTTTTAACCGGTATCAAATTGTAAAACATTTAATGTTAACATAAGAAGATTAAAATGGAAAGAACATATAAAGTCGACTAGCTCACAATGGTATTCAATAACTCACTATTTGATAAAGTAGAAAACAAAAATGACCTAGGGAAAAATTCATTATTTGATAAAAATTGCTGAAAAAACTGGAAAGCAGTCTGGCAGAGATTAGGCTTTGACCAACATTTTCTAACATATTTTACAATGCATTCTAAATACATCCTATGGCACCTTAACATTAAAGATCCTACTATAAAACAATTAGAAGAGAAGCAGATCATATACCTCTGATAGCTCTGGGTAGGACATATATTCTTAACCAAATAAGTGATAGAGGAAATTACAAAAGATAAAATAGATAACTTTGATTACATGAAACAAAAAGCTTCTTCACAGACAAAATTAATGTACCAAAGGAGGGAAGTGGTCTAATGGGAAAATAAAAAATCTTTGCGTCAAATTTCTCTGACAAAGGCTTAGTAATCAAGATATGTAAGCAATGAATAAGCACATGTATTAGCCATTCCCTAATAGATGAGTGGTCAAAGCATATTAAAAGTTCTCAAAAGAAGAATTGCAAAGTATTCACAACTATGTGAAAGAATGCCCCAAATCACTAATAATAAGAGAAAATGCAAATTAAAACAACCTTGAGATTTCACCTCACACCTATGACAAAAATTGGTAATAGTCAATGTTGGAAGAGTTATGGAATGATAGGCACACTGATTAACTGTTGATGGAACTGTGAAATAGTATAAATATTTTGGAAAGGAATTTGGTATTATGTAAATAAAGGGACTAAAACGTCTATACTCTGATCCAGAGATTTTATTACTGGGCTTACACCTCAAGAAAGCCATTGATGAGAAGAAAAGTCCTCATATACACCAGAATGTTTATAGTAGCACTTTTTGTGATTGCAAAGAATTGGAAACAAGGTAGATACCCATCAACTGGAGCATGGATAAACAAATTGTGCTACATGAGTGTAATGGAACATTACTGTGCTGTAAGAAATTATGTACATGATGAGTACGGAGAAGCATGGAAAGAGCTTCATGAACTGATATAGAATGAAGTAAATAGGGCCATGAAAATTATACATGCATACATACATATATACATATACATATATATAATGTCTGTAACAATACAAATGGAAGCAATCACACACCAAAAAGTGAATGTAACAAAATTATAAAGATCAAATAGGATTCCACTGAAGAGATATCAGATGACTTCTCCATCCCACCCCTTCATAGAGATGGGAGGTCCCCCATGATTACACATGGCACATATTTTCAGACTTTCAATGTGTCAATCAGTTGTCTTGATTTTTTTCTTTCTTTAAAAATAGCATTTTTGTTATATGGGATGGTTGTCTGTGGAAGTGGGAAAGGGATGAGCTACTGGGGGGGTAACCATGATGATACTGATTAATAGAAGCCATCAATAAAAAAAACCTTATTTTAAAAAACACACAAGTAGCTCAACGTTCTAACCTTAGGTCTCTTAACCTTTATAGTGTCTCGAACCCCTTTGGAAGTCTGATGAAGCCTAAGAGAGTGGGTTGGATTACATTTGGGAAATTGCAAAACTTCTTCAATGAACAAAACCTATCTTTTTAATATCAACATTCTATTAGTGCTTTTGAATGGTAGGGAGACATGGAATACAACAGTCTCTGTAATATTCTAAATGAACATCACACAGAAGGCAATGGGGGTGTGAGTAGGCTGAAACAAAAGTAATTGAGGAACTTCAGTGAAGAGGAGTACAAGATGACATCAAGGAATTGTAATGATGAGAAGAAGAGATGAGATGATTGTGTGACCAGAGTGAGTCAAGAGGTAGATAGCCAGTGCTCCACTGGTACCCTTACAAAGTGGTAGATGAAGAGGAAGGAGAAGGGAATGCACATTTATATAGCACCTACTTTGTGCCAGGCATTGTAGTAAGCACTTTTACAAATATTGTTTTATTTGAACCTTACAACAACCCTGCAAGGTAGGTACTACTATCCTTTTCCCAAAGTGAGGAAGTCCCCTTCCCTTGGCATGCTAGGTGGACCCTTTTAATGAACAGATAAAGAGTGCTTGATATGTCTCAGGCAAGGATGGATTGCAGTGTTCATTAGAGAGAACTTTCAAATCAATGCAATCACATACCCATTTGATAATTTGAGGATCATTAGATTTAAAGCCAGAAGAGATGACAGAGGCCCTCTAGAATTGCAAACCTTAAACAGTGGCAGGCCACATGGAAATAAAGAGCTGGAGGGGCTTGGTATCTCCCTGACCTATCTGAAAGTATAGAGGAAGATGGGAAAGAACTCTTGTCACATGAAGGGGTGTCAAGGAGGCACCTGACACATGGAAAAGTCTACACCTTGAGTTCAGAAGCATCTTTGGTTGCCTTCTGGTTTGTAGTGGAAGAGTGGACTGGGGCATGAAGTCTGAGGTCCAGGGTGTGATTGCTATGAAATAAATCATCCACTCAGACAGAATATTAGACTTCCTCTTTTGTGAATGTTTTTCAGATGTTGATATTTGATTCTTTGTCCTGACCAGAAAAGGGAGAACAAGAGGATGTTGGAAATGCAGCATTAAGTTTAAAAGGCAATATTCTTTTTTTAAAAGTAGTCTAGGCTTATACTGAGTTCCCTAGATGCAACCCTCATTCCTTCAAAGAGAAGGGACTTCCAACATTGGCAGTCTGGTAAAGGGGCTGTCCACTTGTAGTGGTCTCAGCAAAGATGTCCCAGCTGTTTCTTCCTATGTGAGTCACCAGCCAGGTGGTTCATGTCACTGAATACTGACTATGAGTCTCAGTGCAAACCCTTCTGTAGCATTATCAACACCTTTCTGGCTAACCTGGATTCAGCATTCTGCTGCTGGCTAACCTGGATTCTGCATTGCATTTGTGCTAACTCTGATTCAGAGTGAACTTTTGGCAATTGCCCCTGGACTCAGTAATCTGTTGTCTTCAAGATAATTCTCGCTCCCAAACTTGTACCCTTAGACTTACCTCATTCATGCTATTTCTCTCCTCCTATATTAACAAAATCTTAACATTTTGTACGTTTCTGCTAAAATTAAAGGGGGGCCAGTGTGAGTTTCCAGCAGGCACACAAGAGATGGACTCTGTGCTATTACAAACACTAGAAGCCTTGAGATGGCTGCATGTACAGCTCCCTCAAAGAGGGAATGTGCGTATTCCCATTTTCCCCTGTGTGTAGAATGAGTAGTAAACCATAAAAGTTTTTAAAAACTAGCATACAGGAAAATAGTTCTGGAAGCCCAAGGGTTCAGATGAATAATACGGACAATTTCCATCTTCTTCTGACCTTTAAAATTTAGTGAAAGGCAGGTGACTTATCATATTTAGCATGTTTTGAAGGCTGGAGTATGTGTGCATGCTAACTGAAGTCATACTCTAAAATAATTGTCAGGCCTTTTAAAGTTACCGATCTATTTAACAAACGGGTCTCAGAACTTGTCCTTTTCTCTTAACGAATAAGTAGTATGACAGATTCATGTGCAGCTACTTTGCTGGCCATAAAAACTGCTAAATAGATTACAAATGCTAACAGCCATTGTTCATTGGGTAATATCCCCCAGATGGTCAAAAAGCACTCAATAAATCTGTTGCTTAATTTATTTTGTTTTGTTTTTTCTTTTCCCATGCAGGATCTCCTATGATCCCACAAGGTATCCAAAGTACATGCCCGAAGCATATTGTCTGTGCAAGGGCTGTCTTACAGGACTATATGGAGAGGAAAACTTTAATTTCCGCAGTACCCCTGTATATATGCCCACAGTCATTCTGCGCCGCACCTCAGCTTGTGCTGGGGGGCGCTATGTTTACACAGAAGATTATGTGACCATTCCAGTTGGGTGCACATGTGTTCCAGAACCAGAGAAGGAGTCAGAGAGCCTGAACTCCAGCATCGACAAGCAGGGAATGAAACTATTGATGAACCCGAACGACAAACCCACAACGAACTGAACTTGAGGAGGACTCATCAGCTTCCCTCTTGACTTTGTTATCCCTGCACAGAATCAGGAAATTAAAAGCAAATGAAAATCCAGTTCCTTCTGAAAGGCTTCCATTGCGTGGTAAAACTGGAAGGATTTCATCAGGATATCAGGAGATAAAGTTGAGCCATGAAACAACAAACTGAACTGGGAAAGGTCTTTTTTAAAATATAGACTAGTCTACAATTAATGTCAATGTTGCGACTCTTCTCTTTTCTGGACAAAATTAGTGCTTGGTTTGAACTGCATTAGATACTAGGATGAACCCATGAATCATATTCATCTACTATTTTCAACTGCACAGTCTGGTATAAAACTGTGTAATGGGCATGCCCCGAGGATTTAATTTCTCACAATACTTGGGGACAAGCATTGCTCTTGGAAAGAAATTCTCTGGACTACATTTCCTAGAAGGTTGTCCATCTGACTGCACAGTATGGTGACAACACCAGTCAAAGGGTTCTCTTTATTGGAGCATTCTTTTCAAAGTGGGAGGTCTAAAAAAACCAAATTGCCAGAAATTTGGGGCAATGATTGAAATGGTAAAATGGTGAGATGTTAAGCTTTGTAGCAAGGAGAGGGAAGAGACCGCTGGGAGCCCAGCAAGGTCAGGTTGGTGATTCCTCTGAGCAGTGAGCAGAAACACACATTTGGAGATGGACTAGCCACTAGCATAAAGGCTGCCAGAGTTGGGAAGGAGCAGGGATGGAAAAGATTCCAGGCGGAGCCAGGCTGAAGCCATTTGGGCCTCCCCAAGAAGTAAGCTTATCATCTTCCTGGACACTGAGGCCCGAGACAAAGACCCATTGACAGTTTCCTCACCCTGAGGGTCAGTTTCCCCAGTAGGTACTTCATAAGCTTTTTTCCAGCTTTTTTTCCATCCGATCTTCTCATCTTGAAAGATGTGTGAGATTGCATTCTGTGTATGGGTATAGAGAATATTTTTTTACTTTATTGCCTTCCTTGTAACTCACATTGTTTCATGTCATCATTAAATGCTTTTGCCATTGGATTTATGTGTGTTTTTTATGGTCTGGCAATAGAAACAAAAGGGTTTTGGATATGTGCTCAGACCATGAGTCACAAAATATTAATAGTTGCATCTTTTATGCAAAATAGATTGCTTAAAACAGCTATACCAAACCAGGAGGGTGATAAGGGGTACCACAGCTACAGCTTGGCTTGATGTTGGAAAATTTGTTAGTCTCAGAATTGTACTTTACAGTGAGTTCTGATGAGCTAATGACGAAGATGGCAGTTCCTATAGTGAGTCTTCTTAGGGACTTATTACTCAAGTCAGTGCTTATCAGTTGAATAGTGAGATTATTCCATTCTTTATTGTGGTTCAATACAACTATCAAAGTGGCTACTGTGTACCTTACCATTTAATATGTTCTACATTCATGTAGAATGAAGGACAGTTTCTTTACCTCTTCATTGTTTTAGTTATAGCAACAAAAATTAGCCTTATTCCATTGGGTATTTGGAATGCTTTTGCACGTGCCAATAATTTTAATTACTTATGGTGATCAGGAACAACTTTCACAGAATCACAGGATCTCAGGAATTGGAATTAAAGTCATAGAAATATACCTAACTCTGAGAATAAAACTCAGGAACTGGAAATTGAGACATCAAAGTAATTGAAACCTACAGATTCATTCAATCAACAATTGCTGCTTACATAGTAATACAGTTATCCCTTCCATATCACCAGGGTATCTGCATAAAATTTTTTGGCCCTCTCTTTGTACCAGGGAAGTCTGAATTGTTATGGCATTAAAAGATAAAATATGTTAATATTATATAATACTATATATATTTTTTATCCATTTCTGAGTTTCTAAACTTAGTTTCTATGTTTTCTGCTGGTCTTTGCGTGTAGTCTGTGGCTTCCTTGAAACTCCCCACAAATTCCCATTTAATTTCTTATACTGACCTGGGATATATTGAAACCATGATGGGGAAAGTTGTGATGGGGAAGGGATAACTGTACACTGTTAGGCACAGGAGAGATATATGGATAAAGAAAACATAATCTTTGTTTTCTTTAAGGATTTTCTTCAAGGATCAGACAATCCTAAAAACTCCTTTTAGTCAATGCTGTAGTTTCAACCTTCCCAACCCAACATTCTACCAGAACTCCTGGAAAGTCAAAAAATTGTTTGGAATCTTGAGTTTGTATGCTTCGGTCCGTTTTCTAGTGAAGATGTTTGCAAGCAGTTAAATGATGAACTTAGCTCAAACTAGAATTGGGATAAAATGTCCCACAATAATGAAAGTTAGCTATATATACATTTATGTATAAAATAAAATTGGGTTTATACATTTATATGATTCAGGCAACCCCTATGCATCTACAAAGCAAATCTTTGTATGTAATAAATTCTAGCCACCGGGCAGAGCTTGTGAGCATATTCAGGCAGCATCGCCATGTTGCTATGTTAGCATTGTTATGATAACCACCATTCGTGCTGTCAAAGTCGGCCAGCTAAGCTAACACAGAGAGGTAACATCTTTACTTACATCCTCTCCCCTAGGCAACAGCTATTTGAACTGTGTGCAGGACAGACAGCCTGCCACCCAAATCTTTCACATTTAAGTGGCAACAACTTCCACTAAGAGAATGAGCAGTTTTCTAAGCTCTTGATTAAATTGGTCTTATATCCTTCTGGTTGGCTTACAGAACATAACCTCTCTCTCCTTACCTGTGTGTGTTCAGGCCTATATGGCTCTACTCCCCAGCATAGCTTTGCTGACTAAAATATCTTTTGTCTCTGAAAGAGGAAATTCTCCCCTCTTCTTGTTTCTATATGCACTTAAATGACCTGTTGTTGATCTACCAAACAACCTGGTTTTTGGTTGACAAATCATCTTTATCAAAGTTAAGACCGGAAAGTAAGCTTTTAGTAAAAGGATAAAGCTTCCAAAACCCATTATCGTTTAAACAGCTTGGGAGGGACAATGGAGACAGTATAAGAAGGAAGTGACTAGCAAACTGGGAAATTTGGCTTCTCCTTGGGGAAAGAAAGGGGTGAAAAGGGCCACGATCTTGTCATCCGGGCTCACACAGAGTCAGCAATGCAGGGTCAATTAAGTCCCTAATTCATGCTTAAGATACCTCAGTTTTCCTTTGCCAGGCACATCATTCTGCCTACTTCCATGCTGCCTTATCTCCAGTAGTTCTGATGACTCTCCAGAAGCAGTCGGTATAGCTTCTCCTAACTCACATTTGTGAAGGCTTTCTCACATCCTCCTTTCCAAGAATCCGTTTCACCCCAGGGTTATTGGCAAGGGTCTAGAAACTTGTGGAATGTTGCACATACCGCACAGCAGCCGGTAGTTACCCTCCCCAAAGGCTGATGTACAATGCCTCTGTTTTGTTAAGATAGTTACAGAAGAAGTATTATAATAGTAGGTGTTGCCTAAAAAATATCAGTAAAGAACTAAAAGGTAGATTCTCTGGATTATTATAAACAACCATATGAAGAACGGTCAGGTAAATGGAATATGAGGGACTTTACCAATTCACATTAAAAAATAAAACCCATGGGGCTGCAAGGTGGCTCAGTGAGTAGAGCACTGGCCCTGGAGTCAGGAATACCTGAGTCCAAGTCTGGCCTCAGACACTGAACATTTACTAGCTGTATGATCTTGGGCAAGTCACTTAACCCCAATTGCTCTGCCTACCCCCCTCCAAAAAAAAAACCCAGCATTGGCTTATTTTTCAGGGACTGAGAAATTAGCAAGGAAGTGGGGTGGTGGGTGTGGGTGTGGGGAAGCCAAATGAGGATTTCCTATAGAGGATGAAATGGACAATAAAGCCTCAGGCTACATTTTTAACTTGAGGATCATCAGATGTACATCATAATTATAAAGGCTGGAAATCTTATTTAATCAATGCTTTAATACTAATAAATGAGGAATGTGTTGTTTGTGGTAATGCTCATTTATCTCTGGATTTATCTTGCCTATTTCATTGAAGAGAAAAAGGAATAATCTTGTAGTAAAACTCTGGACTTCTTTTTTTATTGTGAAATTATTTGACCCCAGTCCCCAAGGTACACATATACTAAGGCTTAATTGACTTGGAGATCTTATGTCTTCTCCATTCCAGTTGTTTTTATGTTGTGGCACTGTTCGAGTTAAGTTTCTTCCCTTCCTACCCCTCATTCCTCATTAGGCAATTCAGAGAACACCCTCACTTTAGCAGTCCAGACCACCTCATTGCTTTGCCTCCCTGGTGTCAGGGAAATCTATTAGTGCCTTGTCTGCTTCTTGTCTGAGAGCTCTAGATAAGTCTGAGTCCTAAGCAGCATGGGACCTTAGATTGGACTGCATTTGTCTGTGGAGCTAGAGACAATGGGGACCAACTGCCCACACTGTTCTCCATAATTATTCCTGGGTGACAGTATCATACCCTTTGGAAACAACTCCCCTCTCCTTTAGAGCTACATTTGTCATGCTGTACAGCCTATGTAGTAATCTGAATGCGACAAGAAGGATTATTTAATCTATCCTTGGAAAGCTCAGGAGAAAATTTATATTTTATACTTATTCTTACACATATATAAATTTAAATATTCTTACATTCCAATAATGTTGGTTTGGAATCTGATCTTTTGTGATACTCCCACAACTACAACAAAGAAGACTGCTTTAAAGTTTTCTTCTGTGAGCTCCTTCTGTGAGAATTTAAAGTCACAGAATGTTAGAACTAAAAAAATGCCTTTAAGTTATATGGCTCACCCATCTTATTTTCACAGACAAGGAAATTGAAGCCCATAGAGACTGCATGTTTTGTCCGCAGAATAAGAGTTAACTTAGTTGAGTTTTCATCAGGACTGAGACTGTTAAATTCACTCAGGTTCCCCTCTAAAAACGCAGCTAAACTCTGTTCTTTCAAATGTCTCTTCAGGCACTCTCAAAGATGATAGTTAACTTTCCACAGACTCTTCACCAACGGCACTTAACTCTCCCTCTCTCACAAACTTTCTGCCTTGAGTGTCTAACTGTCCAAGTGTCTTTAGGTAGGACGCTGTTAGTCTCTCAGGGACTCTCTCAGACTCCTTCAATGGTGACACTTAACTATCAGTGTCAAGATTTTCTGTGTTTTCTTGAGGGCACATTAACAACAGGCAAAGTCTTACTGCTAGAGAAGCCATTTAAGCTGGAATTACATTTTCATCATGAAAAGGGTGATACGTCTGTGGCAGAAATAATTGTTTCTTTTAAAAATCAAATTTAGAGAATGTTATTTCTTAGAATTCTGTTCTTAGAATAGCATCTAATGATGGTAGTGTATAGATCAGAAGAGAGCCAGGTGGTACTGTATTGTATTGTAGCAGCAAACTTCTATTCTCCTAAAAATCCTAAATATTAAAAGTGTTCAAAGTAATCAAGTTTGATATTTGAAATATTTGGATAATAACTAATCCAAATATTTCTATATTAAAGGTTTTCAAAGTTCTTTACATAAATTATCTTGTTCAGTTCTCAAAACAACTCTGGTAAATAACTGGACTTGTGAGGCATTGTTATCCCCATTTTATATATTTGAAATTGAGGCTCAGAGAGTAACTTTGTTCAAGGTCACACAACTATGGTCAGAGGCAGGATTAGAACCCAAGCTTCTCTTGACTTCAAGGTCAGTTCACTAATAGAACTGTTGGCAAGTTCCAGAAGATTCGATTGAGTTTGTCTGCCTCTGTCCACCTTGTAGTAAAGTTATCTTAAGCAGTGAATCCAAGAGGAGAAGGTGGGAACTTTGATCAATCTACAAATTGATCAAATGTGGTGTCCCAATATAAAGAAAGTTAACCGTATCCACGTATATATAAAGTAACAATGGGTTTATACAATTCAAACAGTCTCTATGCTTCTGGTAGAATGTTGGGTTGGGCAGGCTGATTGTTCACTGTTGGCTAAAATGAGTATTTAGGGTTACTTACTCTTGGAAGCAGAGGCAGCTGGTGGTGCAGTGGATAGAGCACTGGACCTGGCGTGAGGAAGACCTGTGTTCAAATCCAGCCTCAGATATTTACTAGCTGTGTGATCCTGGGTAAGTCACTTAACTAAACAGTTTCATTAATTGTAAAAAAAAAAAATACCTAGCACCTAATTCCCAGAATTGTTGTGAGGACTAAGTGAGACAATATTTGTAAAAATGTTTAGCACAATGCATGACATACAGTAGTTGTTACAGAAATGCTTATTCCCTTCCCCTCCCTATGATGAAGCAGATAGGCATTGGAGTAGGGCAGATGTAGTTTCAGATCATCTCAGACACTTACTCGCTGTGTGACTTAAACCCTCTCAGCTTTAGCTTCCTTATCTGTAAAATGGGCTAGCATTTTCCTCATGGGGTTATTATAGGAGCAAATGAGATAATATGGCAAATGCTTTGCAAACCTCAACACTGTATGTCAACAGTTATTATTCACCAACTCTTTTCACTATAACAATTTGGGTCATTTCAGTTCATATCTATTAAATACCGACTATATTTAAGTCCCCATGCTAGGTTATGAAAATGATAAATGACATAGTCACTTCCCGCAAGGAGCTTAAAATCTATCTACTATGTGGGAATAAAACATACACAGAAAAGCATTAATCCGGGTAAAATGTGCTAAGGACACAGAAGAGATCCAAGCAAAGTGTAATAAGAAAATCTGAGAAGAGAGAGCTAGCTTTCAGGGAAGTGCATAAGGGTTGGCTTCATGGCAGAGATGGCACCCAAGCAGAGCCCATCAATAGGCAGAAACGAGGAGGAACTACGTTCCAGGCATGAGGGATGTTGCCCTGCTTCACTGAAATGGGAAATTGTAGTTTGGGTTTAAAAGGCACCAAGTAATCCTGATTTTTTGAGCATAAAGGATATGAAGGGGGATCATGTTAGATAAGACTGGAAAGTCAAACTGTGCATGGCTTAAAAATACCAGTCATCTAAGGGGTCTGTGGCCCTCCTTGGCAAATCTAACCCCTCCATCTTGTGGTGCAGTGGAAAGAGTTCTGGACCTAGATTCAGAGGACCTGGTTCTGAATCCTCAACCTGCCATTTATTACTTGTGTGAGCTTGGACAATGGGCCTCACTCCCCTCACCTGTAAAATGAAAGGGTTTGATTAATAATAATAATGGCTACCATTTATACAATGGTTTAAGGTTTGCAAAGCATCGTACTGTTATCTTATTCGATCGATGACCTTTAAGACCCTTTCAGGTCTTTAAACAGACGATCCCCTCTGATTTGTTCTTCTATCACTACTTCTCTCTTACCTTCAGTCAGGTCCTGGTCACATGATACCTGGTGAGTGAAATGATTATTTCTCCCTTGCATTAATAAGCAGTTATTGAATCAAGACCAAGGTTTTTCCCCTTTTCTACTTCCTCATCCAGAAATCAGTGTGGGAAATCTTAGGCAAAGACTTACCCAGGCTAAGATCTAATCAAAAGACAGTAAAAGAAATTCTAAGTTTAGGCCAGCGAGTGGATTCTTGCTTGTTATGTTTACTCAGGTCTGAGAAAACGTGGATTTTCCCTTTTGTCAGACAGGTGATATGGAAATTGGTACGTCTCTTTGACCAAGACATGGGTGACCCAAATCACATCCTTGTATCAGGAGGGCAGAGTTTATAATCTCAAAGAGGATCATAAACATGTCTGAAAGGTTCGGAACCGCCGGATATAAGAAACTCTCAAAGTAGAAGGCAGAAGAATCAAAACATTTATTTAGGCTCCACAGTAACCAACCCATGAACCAGAAGCCCCATTTTGATATGTTGATCAAAATCTTCCAGGCCCAATAAGTACGCCTTGCAAGAGTAACCAGGAGGCTACAGAGAAGCATGATTGCGTAAAGCAAAATCATGCTTCCCCCTCGATGGTAATAAGATTACCCACTGGCCTGAAGTCTTTGTTCAGCTTCCTCCCGTAGATCAGCTCTGCTACTGGCAGCTCCTGCCTCAGCTGTGTCTGTGTCTGTAACTGAAGCTGCAACTGAAACTGACGATGTAACGGTCGCTGTAACTGACGATGTAACTGTCGCTGGCTCCAACCGAAAAAGGAAAAAGAAGAATCTTCAAGCTGTCCTCTCCCCTCTTATAGGGTTTTTGACATCATCAAGCTCCGCCCGAATGACCAGGGCCGATTGGTTCCTGAGTTGGCCCCTCCCCCTAGCATAGACATTAACACCTCCCCTCAGCCAGCCCCATGACTCATCACACAGGAAGTTGTCTGCTTCCCGGCATGCTCCCCGGGCCTCCTGCCCCGGAAGAGCAAGCCACAGTGTCCAGAGGCTCAATGAGGTAAGCTGAGTCATTCAAAGAAAACAAAGGCCATTCTGGTTACACTCCACCCCTTGTTATAGGATACATAATCTAATCAGCCATGTATCCTAGAACATACATTGTGATCCAATTACAAAGGAAACTAAAACATATCATTCATTATAAAGCAAAACATATCATTCGGTGACATTCCTAAATATTGGTTTACGATTCAAATGTGATCCACCCCTAGGTCCCAGCAAGATAATCTCTTCAATCAATCATCCCCAAAATAATTATTAATAATTCAAATGTCCACCCCTAAATCCTTGTATCCATTACATAGGATCAATAATATCATAACAATAAAACAACACAGCAAGGATAACACAAAATAAGTAAACAGAACACTATCATCATTTCCACCCCCCTTGAACGATTGGGGCTCAAAATCTTGGGGTGAGGGGTGAAGGTCTCATTTTCCATAGCTTCTTCATGCTGAAATTGGATGTAGAGATGGCCCTGCCCCCAAAAAGTCCCATTCCAGAGGTCATTTCTTTAACGAGCTGGCAGGAATTCCAAGAATGCTACATGCTTAGGCAGTCACCGGAAAGTGCAGGGTGCTTAAGCCTGAAGGAAACAAAACTAGCAACAAGGTTAGCCAAAACAAAGGACAAAAAGAATAGTCTGTGAATCTATTATTATAACCTATTCACGGTAAAATATATGGTTCAGGGGTACGATTTGGTAATTATTTTCCCCTGAATAGACAACTGTTACAGTGTTGTCCTTCCCATGGGCTATAACTTCTGCAGCCTTTGGAATATCATCTGGCTTCCGTTTTACCCATACCTTAGCTCCTGACTTTATTCTATCAATGGAGCAAGACCCTTTTGCCCCTCTAGTAGTTATTTTGGGAGGAGGGTCAGTTTTCACAAAGGGTATTTTTTCACAGGGGATAATAATGACTTGAACCATCCTATCATTTCTACAAAATTGTACAGGTTTTTTACCCATATTCTGGAGTGTCACAACAATTTCTTTTTGATAATTAGAATCTATCACTCCAGCCAATACATGTATTCCTTGAGCCGCTAATCCTGGTTTAGGTAATATCCGTCCAAGATGATTCTTGGGGATTCTCATACATACTCCAGTAGGGGTTTTTCTTATCTCTTTCCTATTTAACCTAAAATTCTCTATACAATGTAAATCATATCCTGCTGAACCAGGTGTTCCTGGACTTGGTAGTGGGACATCTTCCCTCACAGTCCAAAATTCAATGTTTTGGATCTCACATGTTTGCTGTTCTCTGATCTGCAGATTTGGGGTCATCATTCTGGCTAGAGGTGTACTCCCCCCTAAGGGCCTATTATTCAAATTACGTAAGGCAATAGACAAATTATCCTTCCAATGTCGATATGAATTATTTGAGCTTAATTTTCTCAGCTGTTCTTTCAACAATCCATTCATTCTTTCAATTAGCCCAGATGCTTGTGGGTAATATGGAATATGATATATCCATTCTATATTATTCAACACACAATATCTTTTCACTTCTTTGCCCTTGAAATGTGACCCATTGTCACTTTGAATCTGCATTGGGGTTCCATAATATAAACTTACAATATCTAGAGTTTTACAGGTGTTTTTCTGAGTTGCGTCTTTATAAGGACAAGCCACTAGTACACCTGAATAGGTGTCAACACACGTACATACATATTTACATCCTTTATCCTGGGGTAGTGGGCCAATATAATCTATCTGCCAAATTTGGGCTGGAACTTTTCCCCTTGCTATTTCTCCAGTAACTATCCTAGGAAGAGTTCGTTCTTTTTCTAATTGGCATATACAACACTCCTCTGTTATTTGTTTTAACAACGCATGAGAAATACTGATACCTCGATCCTGTGCCCATCGATGGGTGGCCTGGACCCCTAAATGGCCAGCAGTCTGGTGGACCCATCTTGCTAAGGCTGGGTCATCAGTTGGAGTCGGAGTAGGGACAATACATTCAGTAGCAATCTTTGCTAGTCGATCCGCATGTGCATTGTATTCACGTTCTGGTGTGGTCAGGGTTGCATGAGCATCAACATGAAAAACTGACAGATCTGTAACCAAAGACATGTCCCATATATTTTCCCATAACTCTTTACCCCAAACTTGTTTGCCATGAATCTCCCAATTCTGATTCCTCCATATAGGCATCCACGTAGCTAATCCATTAGCTACCGCCCACGAGTCAGTAAATATATGACATTGTCCTCCTTTCTCTGCTCTGATGGCCTGATGCACTGCCATCAGTTCAGCATATTGGCTACTTCCACCTATCCCAGAACTTTCCAGAGTTCTCCTTGTACAGGGGTTATAGGCTACTGCTTTCCAATGTCTCTTCTGTCCTAAATATTTTGCTGTCCCATCAGTAAACCAAGCATGTTTCTTCTGTTCTTCATTTAGTCCGTCATATCCATTATTCCATTTCACTAAGGATGGTACCATCTGTTGCTTAGATTCAAGGGGCTTTTCATTGCTCTCAGTATTAATGTTCGCCACAGATTCATGTAGAGCAGAAACTCCATTTTTGCCTGCTCTGGACCTATTCTGAATATACCACTTCCATTTGATTATGCTTGCCTCTTGTGCATGTCCAATTCTGTGAGAAGCTGGGGTACTCATTACCCAAGTCATAATTGGAATTCCAGGCCTTAATACCACTTCATGACCCAGAGTTAGTTGCTCAGTTTCTACTAAAGCCCAATATGCAGCTAACAGCTGCTTCTCAAAAGGTGTATATTGCACTCCAGATGAGGGCAGTTTCCTTGACCAAAAGCCTAAAGGTACACTTCGGCTTTGTTGTTTTTGCCACAGACTCCAATTTGCATAGTCATCTTGTACAGTCACTTGTAACTCCACTGGCCCATTTTGCATAGGCCATAAGTCTAGAGCTAATTGAATAGCAGCCTTTGCTTCCTCAAAAGCTCTACTTTGTTCAAGTCCCCAGTCAAATTCATATTTCTTTCTGGTGACTTTATACAAGGGTTTTAAAATCTGTCCCAAATGTGGGATGTGGTGTCTCCAATAACCAAACAGCCCTATGAACTTTTGGGCCTCTTTCTTATTGGTAGGGGTGGGAAAATCCTGGATTTTTTGTCGAGCTTGTGGGAGAATTTCTCGCAGTCCTCTATTCCACTGTATCCCCAAGAATTTTACAGTTTGAGCTGGCCCTTGAACCTTTGCGGGGTTGATTTCCCATCCTTTGCTTTTCATATGGTCAATTAATAATGCTAAACTCTCCTCCACCTCCTTTATATTCTTTCCCTGTATCATGATGTCATCTATGTAATGTGTAAGCTGTACACCAGGTAACTTTAATTCATCCAAATGTTCAGCTACAATCCTGTGGCAAATAGTTGGGCTATGAATATATCCTTGCGGCAGGCGTGTAAATGTATACTGTCGGCCTTGCCAAGTAAAAGCAAACTGATTCCATTGCTTGGGGTCTATTGGGATCGTAAAGAAGGCATTGGCCAAATCAATAACTGCATACCAAGTCCCTTCATGTTTTTGTATTCTCTCTATTAAAGTAACCGTGTCTGGGACAGCAGCATACAAGGGAGGAGTCACTTTGTTCAGCTGTCTATAATCTACTGTCATCCTCCATGTTCCATCTGACTTTCGGACTGGCCAGACAGGGTTGTTCCATTGAGTAGTTGTAGGGACTAACACTCCTGCCTCAACACATTCTCTTATAGTGTTGGCAATTTCATCTTGCCCACCTGGCACACGATATTGCCTCAAAGTAATTACTTCAGAAGGTTCGGGCAAAGTGATTGGATCCATCTTGATTTTCCCCACTAAGACTGCATTAATGCCTATTTTCCTCACAGCAAATTGGTATTTCCCTTCAGGTAAATTTAAGGTCATACCCTTCAAAATGTCTATTCCAATGATGTATTCAGGAATAGGCACAATAACCACACTATATTCTTTCTTGGGCAACTGTCCAATTTTCATCATCAATTTAACTTGTCTGGCTGATATTTCAGTCCCTCCTAGTCCTGTGATGGTAATAGGAGTTCCATGGCTGAACTTGTCTGGATTTCCATAAATAAGGGTGGCCTCGGCCCCAGTATCTATTAATGCCTCAGTTACCGTACTTGACCCATTTTTCCAATATATGGTCAAGTTAATGTGAGGTCTACAATCCAGCCTGTGTATTTCCTTAATTTGGGCTGGGGCCTGGCCTGTTCCCTAGTATTCCCTTTCATGTGATTCACTTGGGTATGAAGGTTCAACATCTGTAGCATTTGCAGGAGCAGTTCTGATTTCCCTATCTCTCCTGTTATCAAGGCCTTTATCTCTGTACATTCTATATAATTCATTGGTTGGAATTCCATCTATCATTTCAAAACCTACTCCTGCTCTCAATAAAGCAGTAAACATTTCTTTCCTTGTTACTCTCCTTTGGCGCCAAGTTTGCTGGTTATTCACCCTTCTCTCTCGAGGAGATCTATCCCCTCCCCAGTCACCTAAGTCATGTAACTGTAAAATCTTATTTATCACTGTTGTAAGACGGCTCCCTACTTCTCCAAGTAATAAATTCAAAATTAGTTGTTTATAAGCAGGGGGAGCTGTCTTAATTATTAAATTCCTATGAGGCAGTTCCATTGAATCATTGTAATATTTGTCTGCAGTTCCTGTCATAATGGCAGTCTTCATTACCTCCTCCTTTAGTCTCATGATACAATCTCTAAGTGAATACCAGGGTCTGTGCTCAGTGGGCCACATAGAATCAGTAGCATATCTCTTATTGCATCCCACAGCGGCTAATGCCAACAGAGTAGTCCTGCTATCACCATCTCCTTGCTGATGATGTTCCCTAAAAGCTTGTTGAACTAGAGGATCATGGCTGATACCTATGAATCTCATGCAGTCTGTCCCATCTACTGATATTCCACCGGCCCCTTGATCACTGAGTCTTACCATCCAAGATATCAATGGTTCTCCTATTCTTTGGCTGAATCTACTCAAAATATCTGTGACCTCTTGCGGTGAGAAATCTTCCTGAATTTCCCTTGTAACTGAATCTTCACCTCGGGTTTCTGTCTTCCTCCTTTGTATGGGTCGAGCCCTTGTCTGATCATTTAACCATCTCCTATTCTCTGTGTGAGGAACATCCTGAACCCCAGTAGTGTTTTGTGCCTCAGCCCCTAACATTGTCTCATTCTCTCCCCACTCACTCCCTCTGCCACCATGGCTAGGACGAAGCAGGCAGTCAGGCTCTTTCTGGGCTGGGTTGAAATGCACTCTGGGCTTTTTTGGTCTCCTGTTGCTCTTAGCCACATTAATAGAAAAGTTCTCATTTGAGTCAGTTTGGTCTCCTGCTATCTGAGATTCCTCTTCTTCCTGTGGGGTAGGAGTGCCCCCATGTCTTTCACTTAATCTCAATCTTTCGTATACTAGCCGGTAGGCTGATAACACTATCCAGCTTTGCCTAGATAGTGATGCCCCTGACTGAATCCCAACTTCTCGTAAACACTTTTCCAAATCCCTAGGATCTCCTCTCCGTAGCCTTGGTTCCCAGTTTTCACAGGGTCCAGCTTTTTTAGCCAATTCTTTTGCTAGGGAGGAATAAAATGGATCCTCCCATCCTGGGATATTCATCTCTTCCTCTGAAATTGTTCTGCTTCTAAATAGAGATCTTATACCTAGCGATCCTGTTCGTGACGCCAAATGTATCAGGAGGGCAGAGTTTATAATCTCAAAGAGGATCATAAACATGTCTGAAAGGTTCGGAACCGCCGGATATAAGAAACTCTCAAAGTAGAAGGCAGAAGAATCAAAACATTTATTTAGGCTCCACAGTAACCAACCCATGAACCAGAAGCCCCATTTTGATATGTTGATCAAAATCTTCCAGGCCCAATAAGTACGCCTTGCAAGAGTAACCAGGAGGCTACAGAGAAGCATGATTGCGTAAAGCAAAATCATGCTTCCCCCTCGATGGTAATAAGATTACCCACTGGCCTGAAGTCTTTGTTCAGCTTCCTCCCGTAGATCAGCTCTGCTACTGGCAGCTCCTGCCTCAGCTGTGTCTGTGTCTGTAACTGAAGCTGCAACTGAAACTGACGATGTAACGGTCGCTGTAACTGACGATGTAACTGTCGCTGGCTCCAACCGAAAAAGGAAAAAGAAGAATCTTCAAGCTGTCCTCTCCCCTCTTATAGGGTTTTTGACATCATCAAGCTCCGCCCGAATGACCAGGGCCGATTGGTTCCTGAGTTGGCCCCTCCCCCTAGCATAGACATTAACACCTCCCCTCAGCCAGCCCCATGACTCATCACACAGGAAGTTGTCTGCTTCCCGGCATGCTCCCCGGGCCTCCTGCCCCGGAAGAGCAAGCCACAGTGTCCAGAGGCTCAATGAGGCAAGCTGAGCCATTCAAAGAAAACAAAAGCCATTATGGCTACAATCCTCAAGACCCTCACTGTAATATAACCCACCTCTCATTAAATATTCATTTTCTCATTAATTGCTAGCCAATCAGAGCTGATTGCCACCCTCAGGAATACCTGCTCTTCCACAGGCATATAAACTGTGAGCCCACCACCATGAGAGGCCTTTGGCATTCAAGAGTGCCACTGAACTCTATTAATAAACATGCTAGCCTTGTAATAAAATTATTAAATTACCCAGAAGTTGTTTTTTGAACTTCTTAAATGTCACACTAGACTTCTGCAATACTCTCATTTGAATCTCTCCTGCCTCTAATCAATCCTTCTTCCACATAACTGCCAAATTGATATTCCTAAAACACCTATCTGATCATATTATTCCCCTACTCAAAAATCGTAAGTGACTTTCTACTGCTGCTAGGACAATATGCAATACAAAGTCACTATTGGTGGGGAATTATAGGATCATACATTTAAAGTCAAGAAGGGACCTTATAATAAAGTCATTTAATCCAATCCCTTTATTATCCAGGTAATGCAGCTCAGGCCTAGGGAGTTAAAGTGGCCTGTCCAATTACACAGAATAAATGCCAGAGCAAGGATTCACATGCAAGTTCTCAGAATCTGGATCTAGCACTCTCTTCACTGTGCTATGCTATAGATAGGAAAAGAACTTGCTGTTATGTAAAGGAGATTAGCCAATGGGAGTCCCATTCTGTATAGGTTTATGTCTGTTACATAAATTTCTAGAGGCTAGATAAGCCTGCTTTCAGGCATGCATAAGGAATGAAAAGGCCTGGCTCTAAAATCAGAGCAGGCACAAGAATTCTAGTTCTGGTGTACTCAGTATGTGCTTTTTTGGCTTGTTGCTGAGCTGGAACTGAGTGTGCATACAAAAAACTCCTATGGGTCAATTCAATTCTTGGCTGCAACTGAATGAGGAAGAGGAAAGGACTGTTGTAAGTAAGCCTTTGGGTGGGGAGACAGAAAAAGAGCTGGCCTACTGTGCCATCCTGGGTTGCCTGAAGCCATGAGCACATGGCTCTACTGTTGCTTCTGGATCTTTTGGGTCCATTCTTTCGCGTCACCAGTGAAGAAGTATCAGAGATAGAAGGGACTAGGCTGCATGACCCTGCAAGTTTAGAAAGTTTGGAAAAGCGAGCCACGTGAGGTCCAGTGATAGGAGTCTATGTCAGAGTTATTCGACAGCTGAGCCCAGTAAACAGAATAACCTTAAGCAGCTAGTTTTTTTGAGTAAGGGGGCAACTTTGACCACTCACTATTTTACATTCAGAGGTGCATTTGGTGGTGGGGGTGGGATGAATGCACTGTACCAACCACTTTATGTTTGAGCCCTTTCTTCTCAAGGACAGCAGCAGCATAAGGGAGAGTGTGTTTCAGGGTGTTGGGGAAAATATTTATATTTCTGTTTTTGCAATATTTTCTCAGTTAAAAAATCCCTTCAGAAAAAATTGGTGTTAATTGGTTAAATGATACTGGGGTGCTAATCACTGGCAAATGATGTTTGAGAGAACATACTGGAATGGGGGTTTGAGCTGAAAGCACTGAAAAGAATCTCAATTCCACAGGGGGTAGCCCCTAGAAACCTTGCAGGGGAGATACAGCTTTTATAAGCTCTGCAGGAGGTGGGGGTCTTTATTCCAATTCCTGCTCTGTATTCTATCTTGTTACATACCCATGTGGCGTAAGAGTAAGCTTGCTTCCAGGAATGAATTATGGGAAGCCCTGCTCCCTATTACATAATTTTTAAAAATTAGAAGGTAAATCTTTAGCCTACATAGGAGAACAAGATTTTCAAGCATTTTTTAAGAGCAAAATCTAATTTGCTTATAAGCATGTGGTAATTAAAAATAATTCCTATCATGATATCACCAGCACTGACTTCAAAACAAATTTTGTTTCTATTCTTTTTTCAAAAGAATAAAATTGCATTGAAATACATGAATCAGATTCTTGCTAATTCAGACTGACCCGTCTCCTTACACTCCACAAAGCCTAACAGAAAAAAGAAAGGAGCATTCTCTTACTCTACCTCCATCCTCAACTTGAATTGTACAAGATGGAGCTGACAGGATGCTCCTTAGAAATGAAAAGCCCTGAGCTCTCATTGCATAGGCACAAAGAATTACCCTTAATGAATTCAAGCTGGTGAAGAGTTTTTAGAAAACAAACACTAAATGCATTATATATATGGTTTATAAAATTAAGAGATGACAAGATCCTTCTGTAATCCATTCTAGACCAGAATATAATGGAGATGCCCTTTTAACAGAAGTACTATGAATGGGTTCAAGGAAATAGAACAGAATTTTATTTAGGATATTCTCTTGTATTACAATGCTATGAACAGTTGACTTCAGAATTCAGTCCAGAATCATAATTAA
This sequence comes from Trichosurus vulpecula, assembly GCF_011100635.1. Lineage (NCBI taxonomy): Eukaryota > Metazoa > Chordata > Mammalia > Diprotodontia > Phalangeridae > Trichosurus > Trichosurus vulpecula. The sequence continues at coordinate 179,842,668 of NC_050574.1, forward strand.
CATAGCATCGAAACTCATTTGCCAAATTTCGAGTGTGTTTTGGAATAAATCTACACATCTTCACCCCAAGGAGTTCTGCTGCCTCTTTCTCCATGATGGCACCTGACAAAATGAGAATAATATTAATCAGAATCAATTAACACGTATTTCCTCAGAGCGCATAGACTGTATATGTGTCCAGCACTGTGTTAAACAGGGGCTACAAAGAAAGTATAAGATATGGTCCTTGTTTTTGCACAAATGAAGCTTATATTTTGCACAACTGAAGCTTACATTCAAGAATGGCTTGGAGTTGGATTGCCCAGGCTCTAGGCTGGATGACTGCACTGCTTACTAGTCTTTGTGGCGGTTTTATTTCTCAAAAAATAAACATCTACATACCACAGAGAATACAATTTTCTAATATTAAACCTTTATGTACTTACAAAATATAGTATTAACAAGTGTCCCTTTTTGTGGCCTCCCTTAGTGTTAAACACTAGGTGGCATACTACTCACCCCTAATTCTGACTCAGTCTAGAACTATCCATTTTCAGCAGCAAAAAGTTCTTTTTTTTTGTATTTAATTTTGGCAATCAGAGTGGTTAAAAATGTGTAATAATGGATAGTGTACAGATAGTAGTTTTAGCAGAAGAGAGATACTCTTTCACAGGAAGGAAAAAAATGAACTCAAATTAACAAAATTTTGAAGAATAATTTCTGTCTTCACACAAAAAATAACCCCCAGACCTGTTCTTAACCAGCTCTCTTTAGCCTTTCTACAACTCTCTACCTCACCTTTCAGAAGACTCCACCTCTGACACATATATAGCATCAGTTAACTATTTAGACAGGTGTGCAGGGTCTTCAGGTGAAAATAGACTTCCACCTTGGGCTCTATTTTGCCAGGCAGGAAGTTCTGTCTCCCACACTGTGGATACAGGGGGAGGCATCAGAGGTCCATGGCATCAGAAGCACCCACCTCTGATGCACTTGGTACCTCTTCTATACACGAAGAACATTTTACATTGCACAATGGTTATTTCTATTTATGTCTTTATCTGCCTATAAGCACCTGGAGGATAGGGACTTTTACTCTTCCCTGATTCACTCTCTGATGCTAGCACAATGCCTTGCACATAGGAAACACTCGTTGATTGAATAACTCTGACAAAGTAATTAGCTGATAGTCTGAAAAACCCATAAGGAGTCATTACAAACTCAAAAAGAAGAACTATGCTAGGTTTTTTTAAACGAGAAAAGAAAAATCGTGAAAGTTACAGAGCAGTAAGCTTAACTTTGTTTTAATATCTTCAGGGATATTCATCAGTCAATTTGAAGTCACCTAGAAGAATTAAAGGTATGGACAGCAAATGCCATGTCCTTATTAGCTCAATCTGATTTCAAACTAAGGATAACAAGGGGAAGAAACAGATGGACTTCAGAAAGCCATTTGATATGGAAATGTTTTACATGATCGCACATGTATAACCTATATCAGATTACTTACTGTCCTGATCAGGGAGGGAGGAGAGAAAGGAGGGAAGGACAGAATTTGGAACACAAAACTTTTAAAACAATAAGGAATATTAAAAATTGTTTTTGCATGTCATTGGGGGGAAATAAAATTTAAAAAGAAAGACATCTGATTTTATATTATATGACTAAAACAACCAACATAGGGTATTTATTCATAAACACACACCATCGACTTAGAGGGGTATAATTCTATTACACAGAAAATTTGTCTTTGTAACAGAAGTACATGTATATACATATATATGTACTTCTGTGTGTATATATGTGTAGACATACATATATATACATATATATATGTGTGTGTATGTATATAAATATATATATATATATATATCTGGAGAATCTAAATTCACTATGCCATGGCTGGCATAACTGGAGTAAGGGCAATGAAACTGAGGCTCAGTTGCACTGGATATTACATAAATGGAGACTAAAGTATTTGGCTAAGAATATTATTCCAGAAAGAATAGAATGGGAACTAGTAAATACGGAAAATAGGAAGTGATAATGACCTATGTACCCCAGGATATAGGTGAGAATCGATGAAAAACACATTATATTGAGAAGACTTACTAGTCACATACTTTGTTCAAATTTTCAAGACACTGACAAATTTCAGAACACAAATATGAGGAAAGTATGTAAGTATGAATTTTTAAAATCCTTTCGGGTTACTTCAGTAATTCTTATAGTCTAATAAAAATATTAATTATCATCAGTTTGAATAAACTGCTTATGAGAAAGCACAAAAAGTTTTGAAGAAACAGAAAGGCCTAGAGACATACAATACCTGTGCAAAGCAGAATCTTTCCTTGTGTTAGATACTTGATGGTTTCTGCTGTTTTTCTGAGACATTCTTCAGAAAGGTAAGGCGGATCAGCGATAACAATGTCAAAACTATGTGGAGTAAGCTTTTCAGGCAAATTTAAAGGATCATTGTAATCATAGTAGATAAATTCCTCTCCATATACAGCAAATCTTTTGTCATATTCCAAGATGCACACTGAAAAGTCTTCACCATTCAACTCTCTCAATTTCTGGTAAACACTGGGGGCACTGACACATGCTATCCTAGAAGTGAAGAATGGACAAACTCAGGAAAGGTTTCTCAAAGTTAACTAAGGGTATCAAACATCTATTGAGAACAATGGCTTGGATTTCCATTGAGCCTTTTTTTTCCCCCAGAAGAGGCCCTTACTCTAGTCTCTTGAGCGCATGCATGCTTCCATTCGATTGTATAAAAGATGAAAGACAGTGAAACCACCAGCAGTTGTAGTTTAAAAAATACTATCTGTAACACTTTGTACTAGTTCATATTGAGAGAATATGGTATTAAAAAACCTGCAATACATAATTTTGAGGTCTGAAAATACATCTAAACTGGTTAATAACAACCAACAACTTAAAACATCAGGAACATACTACGAAAAACGCCCACTGTGAATGACACAGTCTAAAGTGTCCCTATTGTTTTCATGTCAGTCCTTTACTATTTGTTTCAAGTATATACAAAACCCCAAATTGAACAATTCTGACTTCATTTTTTAAATCCTCATGATTCTGAAAAAAGAACTACCTATAATTTCAAGTTTCCAAAAAGACAACCCAATAATTTTCTGCTTCATGAATCAATGTGTACAAACAACTTGGAACCTTGGGTTTATAAGGTTTAAAAAATCTGCTATCCAAGAAAGAGCCACCCCTACCCATACCCTTGCTTACCAACATATTAGATTCTAAAAGTCTGTTTTGTAAATAGATTATTTGGAACTTGAAATGTATCTTCCACAAAACTGTTGTAGACATGATTAAGTTCTCAGGCCTGTCTACAAAAATATCTTCGACCTAATGTACCCACAGACTATGTCACTTTTGGGAGACGGGGAAAATTCTGAGCAATAACAAAATACAGGATAAATTGGGCACAGGACAGTAGTGATCACACACACACACTCACTCACACACACACACACACCTAAATGGATCCTCTTAACAATCTTGTGAAATAGATGCTATTATTATTTACATTTTACAAATCAGGAAACTGAAGCTCACACAGGTTAAGAGACGACTAGAAATGATGACAAAGAGGAGAAAGAATGAAGATCAGGGTGTACCCTCCTTGATGTGTCATAGGATCATAGATTTAGAACTGGAAGTGACCTTAGAGGCCAGTAAGTCTAACTCCCTCATTTTAGAGGTGAGAAGCTGAGGCACAGACAGCCTGAGTGACTTGCCCAGGGTCTCACAGCTAGTAAGTATCTGAGGTGGGAGCTGATCCCATGCTCTCTCCCCCACCCCAGGAGGCCATCTGCTTGAATATCAATCCACTAGAACCACCTTGGTTCCCTCTGTGTGCCCTCACTTTTTTAACTTGGAGACCTTCAAGTGCTTCCCCATCCCCCATGTTGTTCACCTAGCATCACCCCCTTTCTCTGTCCTATGAACAATGTACCCCAAATTTCAGAATGGATCATAAATTCCAAACTTCTCTACTCTGTAATTTCTTATATAAGTAAATAACCTTGTCTAGGTTCTCCAAAAGTTTTAATGCTAGTAATTACAATAAAATTATCCTAAAAAAAAAACCAAAAAGAGAAAGTTACAAAAGTTTTAAGTCTTAAAAACTTGTAGGAGAGAAGTACTCAGCATTGGTTTTCAGTGAACCCACAAAAGGAGTTAAACCTTGGTCTTTTTTAGCTCCCTTAATATCCGCTGACCTCACTCTTTTATTTCTTCTCTCTGGAGTCAGCCTGACCTCAATCCCGTCCTGGCTGGCTGTTGTCCCAAACTCTTAGGCTCCTAGCCCGAGGAATATTCAGGACAAGGCTGCTAGAACTGTCAGACCCTCTTAAAATCTGCTACCTAGACTAAGATGATGAGCACAGGATCTTTGAGTGTGCCCATGGGCTTCTGACCTTCCTGATTTTACTGTGGCTTCTTTCTTTCTGCCCTGGAAGGCTCAAAGGCTCTGATCTCTGACAAGCACGACATTCACCCTTTGTCTGTTAAACAATGAAACTGAACTCAATCTCTAAAGTCCCTTCTGGCGCTAGAATTCTATGACCCAGCACCCCCAAAGAGTTCTCCCATAGGCTCTGGCCTTTCTTGCATGGATTCTCCAGTAGCCTCCTTCCTCCAGTAGCTTTGATCTCAGTCTTGGTCATTTCACCTAAAGCAAATTCACTTGTCAGTTGTTATGGCTCCTTTCCTTCTCCTTCTTTTAGCTAGGCTTTACCACTTGTTCCAGGGTCAGTATCTGAGCCTAGTTTCCTTCTAGAAGGCACATAGCTTAAATGACAGATCCTGCCATCTGGGAAGAGCCTGCCTTCCCTAAGCTGTTCCCTGTACCCATCAGACTGACCCTCCTGTTTCCAAGCCTCTCTGTCCACCTTCCCTCAACCTCCCACTAAGTTCTTTGGCTTATCTGCAAGGTTGAAATGACAGAGGGATACTGATGTTCATACTTTTTCCTGGATGGGGTTAACGGCTTCACTTATTTTCTCTGGTTCTCTTTTACTGACTGAATTTCAAGTGCCGGGGGAGGAAGGGAGTTTGGGATACTGTAGCTAAGTTTACAATATAGTAAAAAATGTTCATCAACAATAAAGGGAAATTCTCCAACAATTTCCCATGCTTCTTCCCTCTTAATAGAAATACTGATGACTGATGTTGGCATTGGGTGGCCTGTTGCAAGCACCTAACTGCCTTTAAGAAATACCCACTGGATGGGTATTTGTACATTTGTATATGAGACATATACAGGGTGTCCCAAAAGTCTCAGTGCAATTTTAAGCTTTAAGAAAAGGAAGTAAGGAAGGGAAGGGGAGAGGTGTGGAACATAGAGAAAAAATGGGCCCAGAGCCCCAAAATGAAGATTTTCCCTCTTCTCTTCTTTCTTCCTTCTCATTGCTGCTTCCCTACCACTGCATATCTTCTTGCTAATTCATTCTGGGATCAAACGAAGTTAGCTAAGTAGAGAAAGATAGGAAATCCCCACAAGTACCGGGGAAATTAATAATAATAATGATAACAATACAACACTTTAGGGTTTGTAAAACACTTTGCAAACACTGTGCCATTTTGTCCTTACAATACTCCTGGGAGGCAGGTGCTATCATCTCCATTTTATAGGTGAGGAAAGTAAAGCAAATAAAGGTTAACGGATCTGTCCAGGAATACACAGCTAGTAAGTGTCTGAAACAGGATTTGAACTCAGGTCTCCCTGACTTCATGTCCAGCTCTCTACCACTGCACCACCTAACTGCCTTTAAGAAATACCCACTGGATCGGTATTTGTATATGAGACATACAGAGTATCCCAAAAGTCTCAGTGTAGTTTTAAGCTTTAATAGCTTTTTTGGCTATAATAGCTATTAATAATAACAGTTACTTAATAATAACAATTTAAAAGCCAAATAAGCTATTAAGGCTTAAAGTCAGGCCTATGAAAGCTGGCAGTTGCCTCTAGTTTGCTTCTTTTGTCAAATAAAACAGGGCTGGAATGGCACATATGCACACTTGACCAGCTGAACAAAATAATTTGTGACCTTGCAGATCACTGTAAGTAAACTGCATAAAATTAACACAAATAACTATTTATTGATTTCCTTATCCCATTGCTCCTAAACCCTAGTTTGGCTTTCCCTAAAGTTAGGAATGCAGATAAGTACACAGAGAGGGCCCATGGCTTCAAGTCCACCTCTTAGAAGTTGAAGGAGAAGCCAGATTTGTCGGAATTCTGATATCTACTCTTTTAAACTGAGTACTCTAGTTCGGTCCAAGGTGCTCAAGGATCTGTCTAGGAGCTAGCACGAACCTTGTGTGACTCCTGTTTCATGCCTGAACCTCAATAACTTCCTTGTGCATTATAGATATGGGATAAAAAGATAAAACTGCTTCATTAAACTTTATTAGATACTGGTTTACTGTATAATATTAATTAGAGGTAAAAAAAAATAGAGATTCTGGGAGAAAAATAGATTTTTAAAATTTTCTTGATTTGTAGTATCTGGTACAGAATTAATTGCTTTAGTCACAATCAAAAAGTTTCATCAAAGTTTACAGCCAGCTATAAAAGGCTATTCTTTTTGTTTGGACTGTAACATAAAAAGACACTATACTCAGTAGTGCTAATTTAACTCAGTATCTTGAAAAAAACACCCAATGGCTCCTATGAATTATAACAAACATATGATTTAATTCTTCAGGAAATATTTTTTAAAACTCCTTCTAAAGTTTAGATATAGAAGAAAAAAAAGACCCTAAAGACAAAGAAGCATTTTTTCACTAAGAAAAATGACTATTGGCAATAGATTTGAGAGATATGAAAAAAAGTATTTAAAAGTTACCTTCCACCTTTACCAGCAGCTATAATAGCTTCAGTAGCTAATCGTAATGCTGTTTCTTCACTGTACCAAAACTGACTCAATTGCTGTGGAAGGCAAATGGGTAGAAATTAGTTTTGTTATTTATATATTAAACTTTTTGCCATCTAAAAAAACAACTCACCTTCCAAATGTATAAAAATCACAGCAAGGGGCATATTTTTAGAAAACAATAATCCAACCTTGTTATTGTCCAGTCTTGTCTGACTCTTGGAGATCCCATTTGGGGTTTTCTTGACAAAGATACTGCAGTGGTATACCTTTGCCTTCTCTAGCTCATTTTACAGATAAGAAACTGAGGCAGTAAAGGTTAAGTGACTTGCCCAGGGTCACACATCCAGCAAGTGTTGGAAGCCAGATTTGAACTCAGGAAGATGAGTCTTTCAGATTCCAGGCCTGGCACTCTAGCCCCGCACCATCAAGCTGCCACAAAGCAACTCTGTAGATGGATACTAAACACTGACTTCATCAACCTACATTTTCCTGGCAGTAAGGTAAATAAAAGTCTTTTAGACTGGCCCTCCATACATTGTTCTCTTTGTCAAAGTTTCACTAATGTACACTAACTCTTTAGGTCCGCAAATAACTCAGCTGGGCCACAAGGTGGTGGTATTAAAAAACATCATAAATGCAGTTACTGATACATCAAACTTTTTTTTTCTAGCTAGTCAGTGAAACATACACAATCCTACAACCCCCAAAAAGACCTCCAAATTTTTCTCTTCAGATAAATAGCTTCTTTGTTGGTAGCTGAAGAAATACACATCTGTATCCAAATATATTAATGTGTTTATGTTCATGTATTGTAGACAGTAAACTAATGAGCATCTAGGGTACAGCTGTGTGCATCTGGGTCTCACTTTCCTTTTCTACAACTGGGATAAGGAGAATTGTAAGCCAGCCTGACAGGTGTATATGTATGCATTCAGAACTAGTGAGACTTGCTTGGAATGGTGTGTGGTATTAATATTTGTGACTGAGATCTCTAAATAGATGACACTAAGTTGGAGGACAAGTGGAGAGTTTTACCAGCTCTGGGATGAATCAAAATAATTATTCAGGGAAGAGTTACTCAAACCTATTATTAAAAGGTAGGAAGGACAGACACTAGGGGTAAGATGAAATTTCTATCTAAACAGGCAATGTTGCTGGCCTTCCCGGATCCTCCAATGCCTAGCAAAGTACTATGCATATAAATAAGTGCCTAATAAGTAGTGGTTGAATTGAATCTCCAGGCAGAGATTCATAGGTTCATAGAGTATTAGCACAGAAAGAGACCGTGCAGAGACCATTTAATCCAGACCCTATAAATCACAGATGAGGAAATGAGACACAGATATCCTCAGATTCGGGTACAGATTGAGACATACCTCCTTAGGTCTAGATATATTTTGGACACAACCAATGCAGAAATTTGTTTTTCTTGTCTATGTATATTTGTTACCCGGATTTTGTTTTTTCTCTTTTCAATGAAGAGGCAGGGATAGGAGGGAGATGACAGATTCTTAATGAAAAAAAAAGTTTAATTTAAAAATAAAAATGACTTTCATGAAGTTAAGATGCAAATCAGAAGGCTGTACCTGTCTGTGAGTAGATATAATAACCCCACTCCGAAGTGAACCTCTGGAATTTAAAAGCAGCTGAACTGTGAAAAACTATGGAAGTCTCAAGAAGGATGTAGTATCTTATACGCTAGAGATATACAACATTGTGATGAAATAACCACTGATGAAATCAAGAAGAGAAAACTGCCAGACTCTCCTTGATAGAGTGCCCAGGGAGAGCTATTGTTGTCCTAGGCCTCTAAAGTAGCACATTATTGGGCCATAAGCCATTACTCATAGATCAAGAGCAGAGGTACCATTGGGGCCCTCTGCTCCAAAACTTTCATTTAAGAGAGGAGGAAACAGAGGTGTGGAGAAGCACAGTGCCAGGACACAGTAGGTGCTAAGTAATTCCTTGTTGACTTGTCTTAAATGACTTGCTTGGGGCCATCCAGGTAATAAAGGGTAGGATTATGACCTAAGGACTAATGCTCTTTCCATTGCATTATACTCCCTCTGAAAGGACACATCTAGAGGAACAGGTCAGCTAAGGAATCCTATCTACTACCTAGGAGGGTCATGCCAGCAGAAGTCCTTCATATGAAATGATCTTTCACCTAAAGACTGATATTCAGGAATACATGTCAGATGCTGTGCCTCTTTATGTTAGTCTATTTTGGCAGAAGCTATTCAATCCTTGACTTGCCTTAAGGATAATTTCTTTCTTTATAAGGTGAAGAAGTCAACAAGAGGGGGATTCTATTCTAGCTATGATTCTCACCAACAAGTAAAAACTGATAGCTAGGGTGAAAATGATGGGGACCTCTGGAGGGAAGTGATCACTCCTTCCTAGAGTTTGTGATAGAGTAGAAAAGGACAGCTGGCTAAACTGATGTACACCTCAGATTTGGGGAGAACAGATTTCAAAGAGCCTGGGAAAATGATAGGTATAATCCCATGGCTAAAATTCCACAAAGGAAATCAGCTAAAGAGAGATGGAAAATGTACAATTAGAAAGTTGGACACATATGAGAAAATAATTTTGATAAGGAAGAAAAACAGGAGTTACTGAAAAGACTATAATGCATGCTCAGAGAAGTCACCAACCAACTTAGATTCTTTTCTGCCTTTTTTAAAAAGTAAAGGTTTACTGACATCTTTTTTCTTCCCAACATTTCCTCCTGTAGCCCTTCTCTTCCCTCCTCCTAGAGAGCCATCTCATCACTTTTTTTTTCAAAAAAGGAAAAATTCAGGAAAACTGATCAATATATTGAAACACTATGACAATATATACAATATGAATCTCTCCCTTCCACCTGTATCAACAATGGGACTAACAGCTGCTGTGGGAGCTGTAAGACCAACAGCACCAGCACACAGGAGGGCTGCTAGCACAAGTTCTTTGATCTGCTTTTCTAAGGAAAGTAACTTTAAGAGGTTAACAATCTTACTTTAATTAAATATACATATATCATTCACTTAGTTCAGGGGGAAAAGTCAGTACTCTGAACTTTAGAGAAAATATAAACAGAAATTACAAACAAGAATTATAAACAGAGCAAAACAACACTAATCAACAGACAGGCTTCTCTCTGTCTGATCAAATCACAATACAAAGTTACCAGACAGAGAAGCACCAACATTTGGGTTTTCAAAGTGGTGGGCTGGGGGGGCTTTTAATGGCTACCCAGAGTCTTGTCTGGCCAAACCACACAACCACTCTTCCAATGAGTGAAACCCCCAAAAGCAAAACACCAACCTCAGAGCATATATACCCTGTTCACGGCCCTAAGGGCTCAGCGCCTACTTAGCAAAAGGGTTTGGGAAAGTTCTTTAATCACTAGTACATCATATACATTGTTTCCAATCAATGACTCCCGATTCAAACAAAGGCAAGCCTCAAAGACACCCGACTGTCTTAGTGCAGAGAAGCACTCCAAAACAAATGACAACAAAAGGTTCCACTTTACCTGCCTATTCAAACAATGGCAAGACTCATTAAAGGCAAAGAGAAAACAGTAAAAAAGTCCCACCCTGCTTAACATTATATCACCTCTGAAAAGTAGTGGGGGGGAGGTGTCTTCTTATATCTCTTCTTTGGGGCCAGTCTTGATCTTTGTATTTTTATAACATTCAGTTTCAATTTTTTTTTTGTAGTGGTAGTTCTATTTACATCATTGTAGTCATTGTGTGTATTGTTTTCTTGGGTCTGCTTACTTTACTATGCATCAGTTCATGTAAGTCTTTCCATGTTTCTCTGTATTCATAACATTTGTCATTTCATACAGCCTATTATATTCATGTACTATAATTTGTTTAGCCATCCTCCAAGCATCTATATTTTGTTTCTAGTTCTTTGTTACCAAAATATAAGTTCTCTTGTAAATATGTCATATATATGAGGCCCCCCCTTTTTTAAATCCATGACCTCCTTGGTCTTAGTAATAGAACCTCTAGGTCAAACAGTCAAAGGGACAGGTTAGCCACTTTCTCTGCATAGATTCACATTTCTTTCCAAAATGGTTGTAATAATTTGTAGCTTCACCAACAATCCATTAGGGTGCCTATTTTTCCACAAACCCTCCAATATCAACTACTACCATCTTTAACATAAAGATAAGAAGAAATGACCTGTGATTTCACTAATATAGGCAACTCCCCAATGCAGGTCAATACCTTCTCTGAACTTAGTCTTAGAACTTAGTCAAGCCACCTATGCAGGAAACTAGATTAAAGTGTAATTGGTAAGTGTTTAACAAATAAATAAAAGAACGATAAAACATATATATGTTAATTTGTGGTTTTGAAATCAAGTGACTTGCCCAGGGTCATACAACTAGTATGCATCAGAGGTGGGACTTGAAAGGTGTTCTAGTTTCAAGGCCAGTTCTCTACCACACCATGCTGCCTCTTTATCTTTATCATAAGAATTATGTACATGTATACACACATACACATAGAGTTAAATTTTATTTATGCAACTGATACCCTCTAGCAATCATTACTGGGTTGAATAAAGAAGATGCAGGGATCTGGAAAGAAGTAAAATGTCACGAGAAACTGAAGGAAGTTCTGTGGCTGGTGAGGTTCCTGAGCAGAAAACCTGATGAAATTGAGACAGGCTGTGCCGCTGGACAAACACAGAAACTGGCTAGCAAAAGGGAGAGAGAAAAGCAAGAAGAGCCGGGAGAAAAACATGGAAAATGCAAAGAATATGAAGAGAAGAAGGAAGGCAAAGGGATAAAAAACTGAATTGAACTTAATTCATAAGCTAAAATAAAAAAAAGAGGACAGAAAAACAGACAAGCAACACAGCTTTGAAAGTTATATGCTGCATTTATTATATACTTATATTTGTAATATATTCATTATGTTATATGTATGATATATGATATAAAATGATATGTTTATTATACGCTTATATTTATTATATACTTCAAAGGAAAAGCAAGCTTTGGATTCTAGAGACTCAACGTTTCATGTATAATCCTCTTCTTTTTACATTCTACTTTGTATATGAAAATGATCATTTTGTTTTGTGTTTAAGTTCAGAATTAAAAAAAAAAACCCCAAACCACTTAATTCTTAGTTTGTTTTCAAAATCAGTTAACTACAACACTCCAACCTGACATGCTGCTCTGCTTGGATTTGAGCAAGCTGAAAAAATTTCTTAAACATGATAGCTTTGAATAGCAGCAACAGATCAGAAACAAAAATGTCTAAGACATAAGAGAAACTACAACTTGGAAGCAACCAGATTGTTAGTATAAATTTTAATAAAAATTAAAAGATGTTGCACTATATTAGCACCATAGTTATGCAGGGTACTACTGCTCACAGTTATAAGAAGCAGATCAGTCCTAGAGATGGCCTGAGGCATACCCTTAGTGTGTGTTAGCCACATATAAATTATCAAAGGATTCCTGAATCTAAACCTAGCACTCATTCTGCTAAGTTGTAAAAGGGGGCTAAAAGAGGGAATGGACTGTTACCCAAAAACAGAAATAAAAAAGATCAGAAAGAAGGGAAAAATCTATTTGCTCCAGGCAGTGTCATAAATAAAACATATTTGCATGGCTCCAGCGCCAATCCTCTAAAGTTGATTTTATGAAACACCTACTATACCAGGGCTCCCTGCAGTCAGGGATCATAAATTCTAGTGATGGGGCTAACACACACACTCAAAACTATAGTGTATGATAAGTACAGCAGAGAGGTGAAAATAAAGTACTGTGTGAGTTCTGGAGAAGAACATTATCACTAAATAAGGATATATATTTGGGTGTCATTCCTGTAGAGGTAATAGTTGAATTCATGGGAGTGAAGGGAATTTCAAAAGGGGAACTTTTTCTAGGTCAGAAGGCAGTGATGCTGTAGAAAAAGAGGTGGCCTAGGAAGCAGGAAGAGCTGAGTCCTGGTTTCAAGTTTCATCTCTAACACACACTGACAGTGTGACTCTGAGTAAGTCCCTTAACCTAGGCAACTCCCTAAGACCAGAAGTTGCTTGGCAGGTGCTGATCTCTACATATGGAAGGAGTTTTCTCACTTGAAGCTCCTGGGTACCAATGTAATCACTCATCTGGTACCCCTCCCCAAAAAGAAAAGAAAAGACTCAAATTAACCAGAGATTATAAAAGGAAAAAACCCCAAATCTGGGGACTCTTAGTAGGGGAAAGTAGGTAAAATATCACTTAATTTGCTATTAAAAATGTCTAAATGTAAAGCATGTAGCCCTGCTAAACCTGGAGAAATCCATAGACAGTAAATAGAAGCCTGAATCGTTTCTCAACGATTTACTTCACAGTGAAATAAAACCCATGCTTCAATTCTACGTGAGAAGCTTTTGACAACTTTCCCACCTCCTCAAAAGCTTTAATAGGAAAATGTGAAAATGGACAGGAAATCATTAAAGTAGGATATGTTCATAATCTTTAATTTTAATGCAACCAATTTCTTAAGCCCATGTTGGTCTATCATAGCAGGAATTATTAAAATGACTTCTTCCTTCCTTTCTTCCTTCCTTTCATAATAACTCATAGCCACCTTGTGAGATGTTATATAAATATCACCCCATGTTACAGATAAGGAAAATTGCTATGGGTCTCACAGCCAGTAAGTGCCAGAGTTGGGATTTAAATTCACATTTGCTGTTAAGCACAAGTCAATTAATAAATCAATCAACAGACATTTATTAAGCACTTGCTATTTGCCAGTCACTGTACTAAGTTTTGGAGATACAAAAAGAGGCAAAAGATAGTTCCTACCCTCAAGGTGCTTACAATCTAATAGGGGAGGGAAGATTCAAACAAATATATACTAAGCAAGCTATGTATAGGATAATTAGGAATAATTAAAAGAAGGAAAGCAATGGAATTACAAGGGATTAGGGAAGGTTTCCTGCAGAAAGTGGAATTTTAGTTGGGACTTGAAGGAAGCCAGGGAAGTCAGCAGTGGGAGCAGAGGAGGGAGTGTTCCAGGCATGGGGGATAGCCAGGAGGCCAGTGTCACTGGATTGTAAAGGACACGTTGGGGAGTAAGGTGTGAGAAGGCTGGAAAGGCAGGAGGCGGCTAGGTCATGAAAGGCTTTGAACGCCAAAGAGTATTTTGTATTTGCTCCTGGAGGTGATAGTGAGCCACTGGAGTTTACTGAGTCAGGGTAGTGACATGATTAGACTTTTGTTTTGGGAAAATTACTTTAGTGACTGAATGCAGAATGGATTGAAATGAGGAGAGACTTGAGGCAAGCAGATCCACCAGCAGTCTACTTGGGTAATTAATTACTCAGTTACTCAAATAACTAAAATACAAGGCAAAACAAGGCAGAATATGAAAGTGGTATAACAGAGACACAAAGTGTTATGGGGATCCAGAGAAGGGAAGGTTTTGAGAAGGCAGAATTGGGGATGTTAGCGTAGAAAGGTCAACAGAAGCTTTGAGGAGACTAGACTGTTGTTGTTACTGTTTTTCAGTTGTGTCTGACTCTTTGTGACCCCATTTAGGGATATTCTTGGCGGAGATACTGGGGTGGTATGCATCTCCTTCTCCAGCTCATTTTACAGATGAGGAAACAGAGGCAAATAGGGTTAAATGTCTTGGACAGGATTACACAGCTACTAAGTGTCTAAAGCCAGATTCAAACTCAGGAAGATGAGTCTTCCTGACTCCAGGTCTAGCGCTATATCTGCTGTACCACCTAGTTGTCTCCAAGGGCTAGATTAATTATATGCTGTTTAAAATTATATGCTAACTTTTTGTGTTAGTCTTCTCTTTCCAACTAGGTGGTAAACACGTTGAGGGTAGGGATATATATCCCTAAGGACAGACTATAATTAATTTGTATAGGCCCATTCAGGGCCTTGCAACAAGTTGGGCACATCATATGTTGAGCCCTCAATAAATAATTATTGGCTACTGACTTTTTTCTTCCTTAAAGCAAGATGTATGAGTCTAAAATGGATTAACTTACCCAATTTTCTTCTATTACCCCAATGTTATATTTATTATCTTCACCAGGGTCAGTCTTTCGCTGTTGCTGTTCATCATAAAATTCCTGCAGAGCTGCTAGGGTATGGGAAGAAAGCTGAGGGATGTCATCATCATCAGAATCACCCATCTCTTAAACTGATAATAAAGCACACAAGTTGGATGAAAAATGTATTGTCTCCTATAAAATGAACAAGTGCATTCATTCTTTTGTTAGGTTATGCAGTTTGGCCTAGAAGTATCATTAAAAATTACACTGGTTAGATATGTTTCTGTGCATACTGACCTTCAAAAAGAATACATTTTGAGAATGGAAAAGTATCTTAGTCCTCAAGTCCAAACCTGTCATTTTACAAATGAGGAATTGAGGCCCAGAGAAGCCAGTCACTTTTCCCTAGGTCACACAGGTAAGTGGCAGGACCAGGATTTGAACCCCAATCAACAACTTTTCATCTGTACCACCTTGATGCTTGCCATGGAAGAAATGGGTGAGGAGATGAGAAGGGACTTGACAAGTATCCTCCTCTACCTTCCTCCTATGTGCCTAACCTTAAACAGCATTTGAAAAAATATGCTTAAATAACATAAACATGTACAATAGATACTATCAGGGACCTCTGGACTATTATAATAGCCTCCTCATTGGTCTTCATTCCACTAGTCTCTTCCCTCTCCAATCCATTCTCCACAGCTGGCAAATCTTTATTCCTAAAGCACTGACCTGATGTAAGGGCAACCACACTAGCATATCCAGGATGGCTGCTAGTGCAGGTTCTTAGATCTGCTTTACTAAGGAAGGATAGCTGTTTCAGAGGTCAACAATCTTACTTTAATTATACTTATATCATTCACTTAGTTCAGGGGAAAAAGTCAGCACCCTGAACTTCAGAGCAAATACAAACAGAAATTACAAACAGGAAAAAATAACACAAATCAACAGATAGGCTTCTGTCTGACTATAGCAATACATGCAGTTACCAGAGAGAAGCACCAACATCTAGGTTTTCAAAGCTGGGGGGAGAGAGGGGCTCCTTAACGGCTACCCAGAGTCTCACCTGGTCAAATCACATGAACACTCTTCCAGTGAGTGAGCCCCCAAAGCAAAAGCTCACCTCTCACAGTATATACTCTTTTGGCTAACAGGCTCACAGCCGGAAAGTATCACAACCTGACTCACTGCCTAATTAGCTTATTACCAAAAGGTGTGGAAGCTTTTCTTTAAGCAAGCTTCCCCTAATGGGCTCCACATGAGGCCTATTAATGGGTGGGGAAGATCTTTCACTCCCCCCCCATTAACATTGCATTTGACCATGTCAAACCTCTGCTAAATGAGGATGGATTGTTATAAATTGATCACAATTCATTAAAATAACTTACAGCAGTTCTCTGATGGAAGGTCAATAATTTCTTTGTATGCACTAAATTTTATAACAGAGAATTAAAGGAAGCATTTCTTCCTGTTTCTTTCAGGACTTTGCTCCAACAATAATCTCTATCTTTCTCATGCATTTTCAATATATCTTCTCTATCAGCCCTTTCCCAGCTCCCTCCAAACATGGCCAACTCTGTCCCCCCCACCCCAAAGCCTTTTCTTTACCTTTTTTTTCCTCAACCAGCTATTATCTAATATCTCTCCTCTCCTTCACTGATAAAGTTTGAAAAAAAGTTGTCTACAATCAATGGGATCTACTTTCTCTACATCCATTCAGTCTCTTGAAATCTTGCTTCATATCCTGACTTTCAATCGAAAATACTCTCTCCAAGGTCAACAATGAACTCCAAGTGAATAACTACAGTAAAGTCTCCCTTTATTGTTAATACGTGTATGTGTATTGTTAATATGTTTGTGAGAGACAAAGATGGGGAAGTGGACAGCAGATAATTTAGGATTCTCTTTCAGATTTTGGGATTGGTACTTAAAGACTTCTGATTCAGAGGAATAAATTCTGGATCTCTCTCTCACAATTTCTAACATCAAAGCAGACCTATTCTAGGTCTAGCACCATGGAATATTAATTTTTTTCAGAATTTTTATTATAGCAATTCATTTCTTCTTGCTCCCCCCTCCCCCCTTAGCTACAATAGTGTTTGGAGAAGCTGGACAAGTTTAGGTAGAGCCCCAAAGACATAGAAAAACCTAATTTAGGTAAAGTCAAGCTGAACTGGACAGTATGATTGGATTAAAAAGGAACTAAGTGGAGAGCTCTGTTCAACTGGAAACTGCTACTTGGTAAACTCTACTATATAGTAACAACTATGTATTAGTAACAACTCCTCAAGAAAATAAGAATAGACAGACATCAATCTTATCAGCACTTAATCTCTTTCCATAATCATTCTTTTTCCCTAATATTAGTCACCCAATTTGTCACTAATATTAGTAACATAAAGATTTGCTCCACATTTGGCCCATCAATTATTTATTAAATGTCTACTGTGTGCTAGGCGCTGGGGATACAAAAATGAAAAATGAAAGTCCCAGCCCTCAAGGGACTTACAATCTTATTGGAAGTATAATATGTATATACATATATAAGTATATACAAAATAAATACAAGGTATTTGGTGGCAGAAAAGGCACTGACAGTTGGAAAGGATCAGAAAAGGCTTCATGTAAATGGCAGCATTTGAGCTGAGTTTGGAATGAAACTAGGGATTCTTAAGGGCAGAGGAATTGTATTTCAAGCAGAGGTGATAGCAAAGACAAAGGCATGAGAATATGTACGTGTAAGAGACCTCAAAGTTAGCTTGGCTGAATCATTAAGCATTGAGCATAATCAAGGTGAACAGGGTGATTTATATACCTATTTCAAGGTGAATGCATCACTTACCATGTACCACGGAGGACAAGATTCCAGGTGGCTCTTCGCAGGATAATACCAAAGAGAGGTCTCTAGAAGATGTCCAAGTGGCCAGAGAATGGGCCTGGAGTCAGGGATCTGCTTCTTAGGGAAAAAGAGACCAGAAAGATGGCCAGAAAAAATGAACTTGTGAGTGAAGAGCTGTCCTTTAGAGGCAAAAAGCCAGAAGAGTGTCCAGAAAATGGACTGGCAGACTGTCCAACCATTTGTTTCTCAATGAACTAGAGAACAGCTGTCTATATTATCTCTGTCCAAAGGAGGGGGAAAAACCAAAACAGTGATTTAAACCTCTTTCTGCATTCTCACTAGGACAGTCAAGGCTGGGAAATGAAATTGAACAGACTTTGTATAGCATGGCATTGGGACTCAAGAAATGTGTACTTTTCCCAAGTTAAAAAGCTAATTCAATTTCTGATCCTTTCAATTTTGTATTCCCACTCAGGTATTTATTGTGTTGGTTGGTTATTAAGAAGCATGTATCTTCTGCTAATGAGAAACAAAGCTAATTCTTTCTTATTACTTCTCAGTAATGTAGAGAAAGTCTTTATTAATTGGCCTGTTCAGTCCTGATCCTCTTGAGTCTCCAAAGACCATGGATTTTGTGGTATTCGTTTAATTTAACTTAATTTGGTTTAAAGCAATAAAATACTCAGTGATTGCTGGCTCCCAGAAACCCAATTTTTCTGTTCAAGGGCATTTGTGGCCTATGGTATTTTCCTTTGCCTTATCTTCAGGTTCCTAACCTGACTCTCTGCAACAGCCACACCCTTTTGATTGTATTTTGTGAGTGGTTATTTCTTCTTTTTTCTTCACAGAATCAAAAGTATGTTTTCAAAGAATCATAATCTTGCCACAAATCTCATTAATGGGCATGGGTAATGGGTCCTGAACCCTTCCCTACTAGAAAGGGATGGTTAAATCATCTCATTTGCCCTCCTTGTAGGCAGGTTAAGAATATAGATGTCAACAGAGATCACCAAGTCTAGAAGTCCCTAAAGTCTTCCCTCATCGTTCCCTGCCTGTATAAACTACTTTACAAATATCATTTCATTTGATCCTCATCACTTCCCAGCAGGTTGCTCTCCTGAATATTGTCATTATCCCCAAAAACTTATCTTTCTACAAGATGGCATCGACTATGAAACTCACATGTCCTCACTATCCCCTGCTCCTGTGACCCCTCCTTCTCTCCCTCTGACTAGGTGGAGGATGGGCAGTGAGAGCTCCTCTCAGATCCTCCATTTAAGGAAGGGGTTCAGGGCAGCTCTATCCTATCCTGGTCCCTCCCAAGGTACCTTTCCCTCCCCACCTTCAGCTTCTTTTTTGTGTTGTCTGAATGAATTAAATTGTGAGCTAGGTGGCACTGTGGATCGAGTACCTGGCCTAGTGTCAGGAAGTCTCATCTTCCTGAGTTCAAATCTGGCCTCGGACACTTACTAGCTGAGCAAGACACTTAACCCTGTTTGCCTCAGTTTCCTCATCTGTAAATGAGCTGGAGAAGGAAATGGCAAACCATTTCAGTATGTTTGTCAAGAACAGGGACTGTCGGGGCAGCTGGGTGGCGCAGTGAGTAAAGCACCGGCCCTGGAATCAGGAGGACCTGAGTTCAGATGCAGCCTCAGACACTTGACACACTTACTAGCTGTGTGACCTTGGGCAAGTCACTTAAACCCAATTGCCCTGCCCTCCCCCCTCCAAAAAGAAAAAACAAACCCCCCAAAAAAAGAACAGGAACTTTTGCTTTTCTTTGTAGCCCTAGGACTTAGCACAGTGCCAGGCACAAAGTAGGTAGTTGCCACCTGATTTCTATTATGTGTATCGAAGTTGTATGTTTGCCTTATCTCCTCCCTCTCCCCAAAAAACTCCATGAGGGCAAGGAATCTATCTTCTGTCTCCCCTAGAACCAAGCATAGGGTGTTACTGAGTAAGGTCACAGGATCCAGAGCAGGAAATAGGCTTTGAAAAGTAAAGGGACTTTATTGTGAACAGCGGTTTTGTGAAGTCATCTTTTTAAAAAATTGTTATTCTGACCTTAAACGGCAAAAAAAGAGAACATTTCCACATACAGATAACAGAAAAAGAGGACTTTAATATGAATCTCCATTTCGTACCTTTCTTTAAAAGTATATGAGAAATTCCACAAGTTACTTTCCACTTGTCTGTGCTTCCTGTTCTGTGCATTTAAAAAGATGTTTCAATAGCTATTTTTTTTTTGCATTACTATTGCTAACCTCCTCTCACCTTACCCGAAAGAAAAAAACCAAACATAATAAATAAGCATAGTCGAGCAAGATGAATACAGTATTCATGTCCAAAAATGCATGTTTCTTACTCCAGGTTGTCCAATCACTTCAAAAACATTTAATAACCTATTATTTTTAAATTGTGTATGGCATTTTTTAAATGAAAGTGTCTACCTGTAATCGGAGCCCTGGATTGGGAGCCTGGTTTTTGTCACTGCTAGAACTGAACTCTGTGTCTTCACCTGTAAGTTGTCAACGAGCACTTACTAAGCTCCCACTATATGCCAAGTCAAGTTAACACGCATTTATTAAATACCTACATCGTGCCAGGCACTGTGATAAGCATTAGAGACACAAAGAACAGGAAAAACAAAAAACCTGTCGCTGACGTCAGCAGAGATGTAAATGGAGGGCAATATGCAAATAGCTGGGCAAACTCGGGTCAAACTGGGGATAATCCCAGGGCAAGGAACCAGCACTAAGGGGTATCAGGAAATGCTTCCTTAAGCAGTGTCCAAACTACCTTTCATCTCTAAATCTGTCACTCCTATGGGCCCATGCCCATATTCTAACCCACATGCTGAGCCTCCCAAACCAGGGTCGTCGCCTCTAACCCCGTCCCTGAACAACCCCACGAAGGCCTCCTCGGTCAGACCAGGGCACGTGCTTCCTCCTGGGGGGGGGGTGGAGCGCGCAAGCGCGTCACACGGGGCCCTGCTCCCGGGAGGAAGGTGGCATCTGCGCAGCCTTGGAGGGCAGAAGCTAGAAACCCAGAAAACTCTTCTCCCACCCCAGCTGGTCCAAGGATAGAATGTCAGTAGATCGAGGAGGGAGAGGAGGGATGCGCGCCCTCCCAGGTCTGGGCCAGGTCGGGCTGGAGCAGGCCACACCGTCGCCACCGCGCGCTCGCGCTCCCGCCACCCCCCCTCTGCCAGGCCCCGGCTCTGAGCGCTCCTTCTCCTTCCCCGCTCCCATCAGCGCTCTCACTCCCCCGCCCGCCGTGCCTGTCCGCGCGCCCTGCCTGGCACTCACCAACCACGCGCGCCGCCGGCCGTTCTTCGGAGCGCCGGAACGGAAGGCCCGGGAAAGTAAGGGCCCAGAGGTCTCGCGCTTGGTCTGGTCTTTACGCGTGCGCAGTTTGGCAAAGAGGTTGCGGGTGGCGGGTATTCTCCCCGGTTCACTTCGCTTGCCCTTCTTCCTGTGTCCCCGGAGCGTAGTACTTTTAATTAATCCCAGCCGCGGCCTCCCGGATCCGAGGACCCTGGCCTCCTGCTGTTCCAAGAACAGGATTCTCCATCTCTCGGCTCTGGGCACTCCCCGGTGCCTGGCGTGCTTCCCTTCTCCGCTCAGAGTACTGACTTCCCCGGCCTCCTTTAAGTCTCCAATAAAACGTCGTCTTCCACAGGAAGCCTTCCCTCACTCTTCTTAATGCCAGTGCTTTCTATCCATTAGTTATCTCCTTTTTATCCTGTTCACAACTTTGCTGTCGTTCAGTCGTGTCCCCATCTTGGCAGAGATACCGGGGTGGTTTGCCGTTTCCTTCTCCAGCTCGTTTTACAGCTGAGGAAACTGAGGCAGAGTTAAGGGACTTGTCCAGGGCCACACAGCTAGAACTCGGGGTCTTCCTGACTGCAGGCCCAGCGCTCTATCCGCTGCAACGCCCACCTGCCCCAACGCTTTCAATTTACAGAGACCAGTGTAGTTCAGTCTTACGGCGGTTGATTGCATGAATGAGTCTTTTGTGTTTAGCCTCTCACTTCCCCGAGCCCTTCCCCACGGCACCAAAATCTTTCAAAAGCACAGGTCTCGAATTTGTATCTTCGGTGCATATTACAGAGCCTGGCATATAGTATTTACATAATAAATGCTTGTTGATTGCTTAAGAGCCCCACTATTTCGGATCAAAAAAGAAAACACCTTATCCTAGCATTTAAAGCCCTTCCTTCATAGTCTGGTTCCTATATCCCTTTGCAGGCTTATCTTCTTCAGAATGCTTAGGTTCCCGCCAAAATAAACTATACCAACTGTTCGTCGAACTCGATTTTCTCTCCTGCCGCCTTTCATTTAATGGAAGTCGTGCCCACGTTCCTGGAATGCGCAGCCTCCACATTGCATCCACTCAGAATCCGTGTTTTCCTTCAAAGCTCTGGGCAGGCGGCACCTTTCCTGAATCTCCTTCGGTGTCACCGACTTTTCCTTGTATCCTCTCTGTATGTAATACCCCAGAATTGTGATAGTGAAAAGAACACGACTCTTAATGTATCCTGTATCTACGTTGCTGGTATGCCATTCTCCCCGTTAGGGAGCTCTTTAAGGGCAGGAAATGACTTTTGCCTTTCTTTGTATCCCTAGTCGTTAACACAGCGCCTGGCACATAGTTGGAGCTTTTATGCTTGTTCACTAATTGGAAGGCTTGGGTTTAAATCTCTGCCCCTAGGCAAGCCACATTCACCCTCAGTCTCCGTTTCTTCCTATGTAAAGTGAGGGTTTGGTCAGGGTGCTTCTCTTTTGGCTTTGTATCCTAGGTGGTTAATGTTAAGTTTGTTGAATTGCAAAAGAAGTTTGAAGAGTGGGAGACCCCAACGCTAAGTATTAGATCACTTCAACACATAGGAGGGAGATCATAGTAATGTACTGGAGGTGGGGAATGACAGCCCAGAAATCTGAAAGTTTTTAAAATAAAGCTTTGAACAGTATTTAAAAGCTCTGAGAAAAAGGGAAAAAGTAGCTTTATTCCAGACAGCACTGGAAAATGCACATGTCTTAGCAAAGGCTGTTTTTTAAGTATTTGGGCACAGGTGCAAAGTATAAAATGATTAGAGGACTGAGTTGGCCTTAGAACTTGGTTAAAGTAGTCTAAAATTCCCTCTTTTATCCCAAACCCCATATATGCTGAGGAATGAAAGTTTGTTAATCTGCACATCCTAGACTGTAGTGAGCATGGAGATTTTAAATTAGTACCCTTTTTTATGTAGGTGTATCTGGATAGATAATATAGACAGCTGTCTCCTTCAAGCTGCCTTAAGATCAGCTGTTAATTTAACATAATTTGACTATGTTAGTCAACATGACATCTACACAAATTGAGATAGCCTTTTACAGTATGTTTTCTGTTAAGGGAGAGATTAGGTAGCATAGAAGTTCTATCACCAGTAAGGGGGCCACTTTGGGGGATTTCCAGTTAATCACTGGCACAACTAGCACTGGCTTCAGCCATCTCAACTATCTGCTGAGCTCCATGTTCCATCACCACCTCCACACCTTTGCACAAGCTGTTCTTCACCTAGAATTCACTCCTTTATCAACTCCCAATTAAAATCTCTTAGCTTCCTAGTTGAAGCCTTTCTTGATCTGTTTAGTTAGTGCATTCCTTCCTAAAATTATCTTGTATTTATTTTTCTGCTTATTCTTGTATCCCCAATTCTTAAACTAAGATCCTTGAGGGTAGTGATTATTTTTTTCATTTTTGTCTTAATATAGGGCATTGCACATAAGGCTTAATAGATGCTTGCTAAATTGAATTGTAACACTAGCAATTTAAAATATTCACTAGTTAATGGATAACAATAAAGGGGCACATAAATTTACAAACCTCATAGCACACAGTAAATTCTCTAAATGCTGTACTCTGTGGCAACACATTCTGCTTTTAGATGTTGATCACTTTGAACCAGGCTGTTAAAATGGACTTCGAAAAAATAACATAAAATGACCCTGCTAGTACCAGGAGTTGGAAAGAAAATATAGAAAACATACACTTGAACAAGTAGACAATGTTAAAAAAAGGGGGGGGGGGAGTGGAGGGAACCTAGTAGGAAACAACTTGTCCAGTAGGTTTTTTTTTTTGTTTTTAAAAAAGTAATGTTTTACTGTAGCTATATGAACCACTGCTGTGGTTTATTTTGGAATAAAAAAGCTTGTTAGGAAAAAGTATTCAAATTTTTACTCTGAAATAGCATTTTAAAAACCTGTAGCTAGAGTTGCTTTAAAAATACCCTTACATTAACATTTCATTTGCTTAGAAACTTTTACTACTGTACAAAGATTAAAGTTGCTCTCCATATACCTCCACATAAAGTTGCTCTCTATATACCTCTGCCTTGGTCATTTCATGAAAGCACAGTAATGATTAAAAAAAAATTTAGGGAATTTGAGGGGAGGGAGAAGTATGCAATGCTATTTGAATGTGTCTATCTAAAGTAATAAAAAGTATTAAAATTCATCAAAAGCTAAGTAACCCTCATTAAAATAAAGGGCAACTTATGCACTTTATAGGATTAAACCTGAAAGTAGCTTTTAAATCCACATCAGTCTGGGGATTACTCAGTTAGTGTAATAAGTACCATGAAATTCCTGAGTTGAAAGGGATATTAAAAGTAAGCTAGTCCAACTTCCTAATGTAAGAATTTTCCTCTACAATATCCTTGACAAGTAGCTATCTAGCCTTTGCTTTGAATACTGTGTAATCTTAATAAAGCTGCCCCCAGCCCTGACATTCTAACTTCCTTATGGGCCTCACTGAATAGCAGGCATGTCCTGATTTAATCTCACAATCTAGCTTTAACCACACCCATAGGTCCCCACACTCAATATACCACTGCCCCCAGATTCAATTCACCTACAGTTGTCAGTGAACAGTAGATACCAGCCCATACCCATCCATCATCCCCTGGATGTGGCCTATGCTCTGTTCCAGTCAACCTCCTCCCCGGGATGCATTGAGACAGGGACAGCTTTATGCCCCTTGCCCTGAAGAAGCTACAGAAGCTGAGACCTTCATCCCTTTTCCCAAATGAATTTGGATCCCAGCTCTTTGAGAGGGGAATGAAGGAATCCTGATAAAGCGGCCCCCAGACTCAATACAGCCACTGCCCTAATTCCAGTTCACATATTTGAACAGGTGTGTCCTTGTACTCAATCACAGTACATCACCCATTTAGCCCAAGACAGGACCACAATACCTAACCATCCATCTTGACCAGACAGGACCACAACAGCTAGCCAAACAGAAAGCAGCGCAACCAGGATGTTTGACCACCAAACCACAGAAGGGATTCCTCCTCTATTACCTAATCCCTTAACAAACCCCTCCTGCCTTCTTAATATTAATAATTTCTGTTGTTTAATCAGCATCATTACACTATAAAACTGTCTTGTCTCACTAAGCTGCTGGTTAGCTAGCTCTTGGAACTTAGCCTGCTTCTGAGGGGTGTCAGTCCTCAGTAAATACCTATACTTGGATTAGAGGTGGTCTGACTCTAAATTCTTTGAGACGCCTCCCCCCACCCCAAACAAACTATGAAACTGCAACAACACTTCTAGTTACAAGCAATCTTACAAGGCAGCTCATCTGATTTTCTACTCTTTATACTGAGCAGAAACTTTCACATGTAGACCCTAGTTATTCTGCCCTTTGGAGTCACACAAAATTGTCTCATTCCTTTTTTACTTGATAGTCCTTCAAATATTTAAAAGCAGCTATCATTCTCCAGAAAGTTCTTCTGTCTGATAAATATTTTCCAGTTCTTTCAATCACAACATGATTAGGGTACCCTCCCCATTCTATTATTTTTCTGGATCCAATCTAGCCTGTAAACATCTGTATTAAAATGATGTTCCACAAACTAAACAAAACATTGTAGGGATGGGTAAGGTGATCACAGCAGAATAAAGTGGGGCTATTACTATTAGGCCTGGAGTCAGAAGACTTACCTTCATGAATTCAAATCTGGCCTCAGACACTAATTAGCTTTGTGACTCTGGACAAGTCATTTAATCCTGTTTGCCTCAGTTCCTCATATGTAAAATGAAATGGAGAAGGAAATGGCAAACCACTCCAATATCTCTGCCAAGAAAACCCCAAATGAGGGCACAGCTAGTTGGCACAGTGAGTAGAGCACCAGCCCTGGAGTCAGGAGGACTGGAGTTCAAATTTGGCCTCAGACACTTAACACACTTACTAGCTGTGTGACCCTGGGCAAGTCACTTAATCCCAATTGCCCTGCCTTCCTCCCTGCAAAACAAAAAACCCAAATGGGTAATAGAGTTAGATACAATTACAATGACTCAACAACAACATTACTAGTAGGTTAGTCTAGCATAATTTTTTTTTCTTTTGTGAAACTTATCTGGTTTCTAATATTAATCATCCCCATTAGCATTCACAACTCATCTTATCTGTTCTAGAACTTTGAGGCGAATTAACAAATAGAGGCCTATAATCTTCCCTGGTCAGGCAATATCCAGAATATTATGTTGTTTGGGCATCACATTTTAACAGAGGCCTAAAAGGAGAGCTGGAACATATTTAGAGCAGGGCAGCCAGGATGGTTAGATGCCTGTTGAACATGCCATATGAGCATTACTGAACCACAAAATGAGTTATCTTCAAGCATTTAAGGAGTGTCATAAGAAAGACACACATTCCACTTGGCCGAAGACGTATTGGTGCACAGAGGCATAGTTAATGATAGAAGGGGAGAAAAACCTTCCTAACCCTCAATGCTGTCTCTAAAAGCATAATAGGCTACTGTAGAAGAGTGTTTTCCCTCATTGGTTTTCAAGATGAGGCTAAATGAACTTCTTGTTGAGGATATTGTAGGACTGATTTTTAGCCAGGTATAGATTAGACTAGACTAGACAATATATTACAGATTTTTGCAAGTAACAGAAATTCAGCTCACTGGTTTGTAGTTTGCAGATTGCACCTGCTTTCCTAATTACAATGTACCTAATCATAGATTTTCCCCTCCATTTTTTTCTTTGTACTGCTCCCAAATTGGTATAGATGGAGCTTATTTGGAAATTAGAGAATTCATTTTAAAAGTAGGATTTTTTTCAACCCTTGCTTTTTAGGAATAGACCCTTGCTAATCGAATATTTTTAAAAACCGGTATTAAAGATAAAAAGATATTAGCAGGATATAGCCAATTCGTGATGATCCTTGGGTTTTTTCACTGATGGTAGTTGGCTAAATACCATTATTATACTAAGAGTATCCTTAAGAACACCATAAAATTGCATTCTTATACCTCAGGGAGGTCTACTGTTTACACTGCACCTACCCCAAAGTATAAGGATGCAGAAGTGAAAATCACACCTGGTTCTGGCTCCAAGCCAAAAACTTTCTTTTACACTGTGTCAAAATAAGGAACAAAATTTGAATTGCCTGTAGTCAATGAAGAGAATGAAATATTTAGCACAACTTTTAGTGGGTATAAGCTTTTTGCTCCAGTTTAATCAACATCTATCAATTTAAGGAAATAGTATCGATGTAACTCAATACTGTGGATAAATAGCTGGTAAAAAGTTTTTACATTTGTTGTAGAATCGTTTCCAACTCTTCACTACTCCATTTGGGGTTTTCTTGGCAAAGATTGTGAAGTGGTTTGCCATTTTCTTCTCCAGCTCATTTTACAGATGAGGTAACTGAGGCAAAGTGTTAAATGATTTGCCCAGGGTCACACAGTTACAAAGTGTCTGAGCCAGATTTGAACTCAGGAAGATGAGTCTCCCTGACGCTAAGCCTGGTGCTGTCCACTGTACCTTGTTTTACAACATCCCTAAATAAGATAGTTCATTTGAGTCATTTTGAGCTTGTTGCACTGTGTGCAATTTCCATTTGTAGTATTTCTCATTTAATTTTAAGGAATTTCATTGACTTTTTTACATGCTATTTCTCTCCCTTCACATTTAAAATAAATGGTAAAACTGACTTAATTTGAACTGTCACACCATGCAAAATCCAAGTTAGGTCCTTAAAACTAATACAAGATGCTTTTATTTAAGAAAATATTAAAGACTTCTTTCATAAATCAATGCCGTCAGTTCCATATTTGGTCATGATTATAGAATGAGGGCTGAAAAAGACAGAAATAGGGATTAGTTCAACCTCCTCATTAATGAGATGGGGAACTGGAGGCTCAGAAAAGCTAAATGACCTTGCCCAAGGTCACATAGCTAGTAGTAGGCTTGGGATTAGAACCCAGATATCTCTACCTGGCTATATTATGCTAGTTTAACTGCTGTCTTTCATGCACTGTAGTACTAGAGTTGTAAGAATAACTTAAAAATAGTTGTAATTTTTTTTCTTTTTTTTTGCCCATGTGCCTGCATTTTAGTTTTCCCATTTTTTCAAGTATATGTAAGAAAGTTGCAATTTCAACGAAAAGCATGTTTTTAAAAATTGGACCCTCTTTTAAGATGAAAGGTTGCCCAAATTCTCTCTAATCCAAAATTTCTCTTCACCTCACCTTTTTTTTTCTTCCCCATTCTTGACTTTTAAATTCCCAATAACATTTTAAGATTCAGTGATTTACTTTTGGAGTTAAACCTTTTCACTTACATTCTCATCCCATACTCTCATGCATTTTTGGATACCTTATCCCATCTGTTGTTTAATTATTACTTCTTTACATCTTCACCCTAACGTTTCTCCAATAGCTTCTTCCTCTCTGCCTGCAAAGTCTCTCTCTCTTTTCATTTAAACTGTATATAGTAACTGGAAGTAACAAGGTAATAAATACACACACACATATTACCCTGTTACTTCCTCCAGTTTCCTTCCTTCATCCCCTCTTTTCCTTACAGACTGATTTATCAAAAGGTTAATTCCCTGGTTCTAATTCTTCATGCTCAACCACTTGCAAAAATGGCTTTTGCCCAACAGTGGTTTTTCTTTGTCATTCATCACACATCATGAATGATCTTCTAAGCACTGAAGTAATGAATTTTTATTATCAAAATCACTTTTACTAACGATTCTCTTTCTTGATGCAGATGATAATCTGCATTTGACATGCCTTTTCTGAAATCCTCTCTCTTGGCTTTGGTGCTCTACATTCTCTTGGTTAGCCGGTCTCTATTTCATCTTCTTCCTTCTACATTCTTACATTATCTCCACTTTTGGCTTCAACCTTGGTGTACACAACTCCCAAATCTCTGACATCTAACTTAATAGCATTTCCAGTGTCTCCTGGATATTTCCACCTATGTGTGCTGTTGGCACTTCAAACTAAATAAGCCCTGGAACTGGAGTTAGAAGACTGGGATCACCCTCCATGGGACATTTAATACTTGTGTGACCTTTGGTAAGGCACTAAAACTCCCTGGGCTGCAACACCTTTATCCATAAAATCAAGGGGTTGGAGTAGATGGCTTGAAGTTTCTCCTGATTCAAGATCAATGGGCCTATGTATCCAACAGAACTCACCATCTTTCTCTCAAAACTAATTTCTTTCTGAGCCATTTCTTCTACCCCCCTTTTCCTATCCATTCCCAGTCACGGCCTTTCAACAAGGCTATTGCAATAGACTTCCCCTGCCTGTCTGGACTTAGATTCCAATATCCCATGTCAAATTATTTATTATTACTTAGAGTTGGAAGGAAGCATAGTAATTGATAATTCAGCTCCCCTCATTTTCCAGATGAGGGAGCCTGAAGCCCAGTGAAGCTGTGACCTCCCAGTGGTCACACAGCACTAAAGTAGTGTTAATAGTATTTGAACCTAGATCCTTTGACTCTAAATCCAATGGTCTTTCTACTATATATTCCTGCTTCCCCCCAAACTTCTGGATGTCTACCATTTGTCCAATTCTTACACATACAAAATTCAACTAAAATGCCACTTTTTCCATTGTCTTCCTTGACCCTCCCCTCAATAATCTTTCCTTCTAATGAACTGATATAGTACTTAATACCTCTCCTACTGTAATAACATTATACCTTCCCAGTATTACAGTCCAGTACTAGCCTCCAAATGAGGGCAGGAATGTCTTCATGTATGTAACATCTACACTACCTACCACATAGTAGTAGGTGCTCAATAAATTTTTACAAAATCACTTTTTCGATATAAACTATCCCAAACTCTGATCCTTAGAATGTTAGAGCTGGAAGGGACCTTAAAAGTTACATAATCCAAACCTCTCATTATTATAGATACGCAAGCTGAGGTCTGCCTCATGGATAGCACACAGTGAATTACAACTCAGGTTCACTGATCCGGCTCAAACTTTTTCCATTACACCATGTTGTTCCTTACTCTTGGAAATAGATCTTTTTCAGGGTGATATATTCTATTCTTTTACTTGGGCAGCAAAAGATAGACACAATTACCGATTCCCAACGAATAACTGGTTGAACATATTGTAGATGTCTCCCTTTTTCTTACTGAACGCCTAGATTATATAAATAGGATATTTCAAAGCAGCCTCCAAAAGTTACTATTAACCCAAAGGCGAATATAAATTTGTCACAAATCTGACTAAAGAAGTTTAATTGACCAAAATGAATCATGTTTCTAGGACCATGGGTTGGCTACATTATAGTATTTGAATATTCTAAGGATAACCACCATAGTTTATCATCAAAACTAATTTTTTTTGGGGGGGAGAGGGAAAGACAGTGGAATTTTATTTTACATGAGGTCTAAAGGTTCTCCCAAAAGGGGCATGCAAATGTGTACTTTATCTTATTGATGTAAATCAATTCATTAATAGCCAATTTGAAATGATCTTTGTAAATGCGAAATGAATTCTTCCACTTTTACTCTATGATGGTTTAAGTAGCCAACATGATTTAAGAAGTTTCGTAAAAGCCTGGAAAATACCCAAGAACACAAACAAATCACACATGGTCAAAACAAAAATGTAATAAAAATATTTAGTGAAAAAGACATATTTTTAACCCCCGTATATGGATTAAAAAAATACAAACAGAATTTCATCAGTTTGATATTCAGCTTGTAACTGGCTCAATTACACAGCCTTGATTTGCTTCCTAACGTCTTATTGCAGCATCTTTTGAAAAAGAGAATGCAACTTTTATACCTTCATCAATTATGCTCAATAGAGGTAAATATTTAAACATACTATATCTATCCCTGGGTCTCTTTAAAAAAAAAAACTGAAAGTCTTTGTATATGTTTAAAATTTTAATATTTATAAATTTTTTAAAATTTACACGTACTGTATGGTAGCAGTGCTAACATTTTGTGACCATAAAACCACAAATTCACTGCATGGAGCTTTTCTTTGTACAGAGAACCAAATCACAATACCAAAATTTGTAATGTGTCATAATTTTATGTAGTACAGTATACCCGAAGGTCTGTACTCAGAACACACTTGGGTCAGACTCTGTTGATAGGTATCTAGTGCAGATGTGGTATTTAATTTTAGGCTAGGAAAATTAGCTATTAGTACATGATAGCAGCTCCTAACAGCTAAGGGTGCTAGGAATGAAGACTGATAGGGAAAGGAACTAAAGCCTCATTTTACAGACAGGAATGAGGAATGGTGTTAGGGGAGGGACAAAGAGATGGGTAAGTACCTCTGATGATTGGATGATTAACAAACCACAAAAGATCCTGTGGTTAAGCAGCTGTTAACTGTTCAAGAACAAAATTAGTTGTGGCGTTAGTCCTAGGACATTAATGTGCATACCACACTCTCCTAACTTCTATAAAAGAACCATCACCAGAGTCACTTTGCTATAGTCTTTAGAAAAGAGTCCAGAAATAAAAAGACCTAGAGGCCAAAAGCATTTCTTATTACCTCACACCCCTCCTCTCCAAAAGAGGCTTGATTTAGATTATTAGAATAGAGTGAATGAAAAGTTTGCACCAGTGCCTGGGCCACGCATATTCTATTGTTACAGATGCCCCATCAGTTACCATTACAATCAATCTGGTACCTTTCACATTTCTTAAATAATTTGTCAAGATATGTTGAACTTTAGCTTTAACCATGATATTCATATCAACTTTTAAAGAGTAGGTCCAATTTAAAATTCCAAACACAATACATTTAATTTTTTTTTGTTGAGAAAATGGTTAAACTCAGATTTTTTAGAAAAGGATTTGAGCCAAATCACAGAATATCCACACATTTCCAATTTAAAAATAATTTCAAACATTATCATATTCTCATGTAGCTAAGTGGTTTTCACAATTTTGTAACTTACTAAGGCAAAAAACAAAACCAAACCAAAAACAACCAAAAAAAAAAAAACCACCTCTGGACCAAATTCTTTATTCTCTGATTTAGTAGGACATGAGAGTAAGTACTAAGGTTACTTCCGAATAAAAAAACCTCAGCCTCCCATATTGTCTAAGTAACTGTGATAGAAACAGCTAAGACCACCTGATGACACAACTACTTTTAGTGATGAGCGCTGCAAGAGGGCCATCAATAATTTTCTAATTGAAGAAAACTTTTGAAAAAAAATGTTCAATTGACAGGTTCTTTGTTCCACAATGGCACTCACTCAATCTTAAAATCTTTGAATATTACAGTGGTTTCCTTTTGGTGCTTGAATTCATACAAGTAGCAACAGAGATAAGACAACATGGATGGGAAAAATGAAAATGTGACATTTAGTTAGGTCAATGGATTAATAAAACTAAGTACAATGGATGGGAATATTAAAAATTTTGGACAGGAGAAGGAATCACTCAGATTCTTGACTGTAAAAAAGGGAAAATGCAGGAATTTTTTAGAGTAAAATATTTCACCTGAATAGAGAAATGTTATACAATCAGATACATGGTATACAATTAAACAAGACTGAATTCTATAAACAATTTCTAAGAAAAACTGCAAATTTTTTTTCTTAAAAAGATCACAATTCACAGCAAGTGAAACTCAATGGACTGAATGAAGTTAACATGCCATGTATCCAAAAAAGATCTAGGGATAGCATGAAGAGCCAAATAATTGCAATGAAAAGGACACTGTCAAGTAAATACATTTGAAGAGGCAGCCATCCAGTCAGCAGAAGTAGCACAGTAACAAACCAACCTTTTCTGCTAAAATTACGATGACATCATTTTTAATACTACTACATAAACACAAAAGCTAACAAAAGACAACCTGATTTTGCCTTGGGAAACCTAAACAGGCAAAGTGAAGGAAAAGAATAACTGAATGAAAAAAAGACAAAGCTGAACGGAAAAATCTGAGGTTGAAAGATATATATAAAGAGGAGCAATTTACACACACACACACACACAGTCTAGAGATAAAATACTTGACAGTGTCCCTTTAACATATAAAGGGGGTAAAAAGTTAATTTTTTAAAAAATCCTTGAAAATCTAACAGGTAGTCAGTTATAACAGGAAAGTCAACTTATTGGAATAAGACAGTGTTCTTCATACCCACTGGGCAAGAATTCAAACCACACCCACCCACACACACAGACATACACACACACACACACAGACACACACACACCCATTCACAAAACAAACATAGCTCTGAACAAAGTTTAGCTGTTTTAGTGTGTTAATTAGCATATCCACTTGCTACTTTTTTTCCCCAATCTGATATTATTACATTTTAATTCTCTGAGGTTTGATTTGGTCCAATATAAAGCAAATATTATTTTATTCAAAACCTGCCCACAAAATTGCACTAATATTAATAGCCTTGGCATATTTGGTAAAGATATTACAATCCTGGTAGGCAGTTTACTAAGTATGAATGCCATTTATTCATTAAAATGTTTCTCACTCAACTAAATTACGCCAATTCTTTTTCCAACTTGATTTTCATTCCTGCCCCTGCCAGTCAAACTATTAAAGCAACATCCATGTTGCAGTACCCTTTGCAAAGGGATGGACATACACACATCTCTATAACTACTGAGTCCAAGATGGGAGAAAACTGAGTCCATTAGTTAAAATAAAAATTGAAAACCAATGCAAAATAAAGTGGATACTGATGTACATAGCAACAATCTAACATTCTGTAGGATGAAAATGGGATTTTAGAAAATCTAAAAATAGCTTCGCATTTTGATAAGTCTTATTGAAAATATTTTTAAGATATGGAAAGATGCCATATCAATTGAATATTTTTTCTAAAAAAGATTTGTTAACAGTCTTTAGGATAGATTTGCTCCAGCCCAGAATTTATTTAATAATGGATTAAGTTAAGAGAAAGGTATCTCAGAAGAGTGATGGCACTTCGCCCTTGAATTCATATGTAATGTCACATGCATGGATTGGATAGAATTTAGATGCTAGAGATTAGTTGACTGTAACTGTCTTGAGATGAACTGATGGAGATGGCACAGAGTTACAAATGTGATGCTACACACAACTGAGTAAAAAGTGGATGTTATACATAAAATATTCCACAGCATACAAGTGTCAAGAACATAGTGGAAGGACAAATTCACCCCTTCCTACCAAAACCTGCAATTGTGCACACAGCACAGCACCATACAGTCTAGCCTCACATTTGCTATATTCTTGTTGTAGTTCAGACTGTGTTCAGTATGCTTGTGGCTTGTTAAAACATGGTCATTTTCATCATTTAAGCTGGCACACAGAACTAAAGAGAGCATGGCAGCACTGGAAAGCAAGTCCCTGATTGCAAAACCTAAGTGGGAAATAGTAGAGCATCTAAGAGTGTATTTTTTACCTTTGAAGTCAAATTTATGTGGCTCCTGATGAAATGAGTACGACGTCCCAGTCTAGCATAATTATTGCCCCTAACGCCCCAACTTAAAATATAGTTTGTATAAATCAATAATTTACACCCTTTGAATGTTATTGCTTAAGCAAACTATTCAGTGTAGATTGTTACAGCTGTGTGCAATGTAGTTGGATTAAAACAAACTTTAAATAGACTACACATGAACCTTTCATTGACTCATGTTTACAGAAATACATACTATCAAAAGGGGAAACAGGGAGACAGCAGCTAACAACCTAAACCAATTGTTGAAGCATCAAAACTTGCATTTTTACCAAAATGCCTGCTCTTTTTGTATTCCTTTTTAAAAATTAAGGCAATGAAATGGCTACAGTTCCTAAAGTTCTTTTTAGGGAACAAAACATACAGCTTTTTTCCTCCTGAATCTCAGGCACCAGAAAAAATAAAAACCTGTATTACATAAACCTGTAACACTGGGTTGATGTAGAAAAACAAAACAAATAAAACACAGAAGTTAAAAAATAAGCCCAACATTTGGTGATGTTTGTTTTTTCCCCACTGGATGATGATATCAATCTTCAGAGAGGAAAAAATAAAGCTTAACAGCAAAACCAGGTAGAGCTTTGAATGTCTACAGAATACTCCATCATCTAAAATGTTTTCAGTAACAAAAATTCTAACCTTTATCTGGCCATCTATGTTTAGACAAACGGGGAAAAAGGCACTGAATATATATTTCATGGTGCCATATCTGTTTGCACATATATGGAATTTCATTTTGAAAATTTCAAATTGCCATTCATTCTACAACACACATGACAGATTGTGGCTAACACATAGTAGCAGAAGCTGATTCAAAGTTGACCTCTCCTGTGTCACTGAATTATATAACAAACTTTCAGGCTCTTCAAAATCCAAAATGGCCAAAGAACCCAGAAACAGGAACAAGACTTAGTCAACTTTCAGCATTTCAGTGCATTATGCAGAAAGGGTCTAAATTAAGCATATAGTTTTGTTGTTTATTTTACACAAAGGAGACCACCAACATTTGCCATAAATTCTTCTAAACTCTTTAGGAAGGCCATCTTCTGTTTACGATCCAGCGTGGGAGGAGTGCTGCTTGCAGTAAGCTTGTTGAAGGCATCTGCTAATCTCTGGTAAATGACTGGGTCTTGCTGACTTGATAGTAAGGTTTCAACCAATTCTGAATATTCAGCCTAATGAAGAAACAATACAGTACAAATACAAATATAGTAACTAAGAGAGGAAAACATGATTTTATAAGACTTTAAAACTTACATACATATAAACAACTTATATTTATCAAATGTACTTTGTCCTTGGAAAACAATTTACCAAAATTACACTGGTTTGTTTAGTTTATTAGTATGAAAACAAAGATACAGCTAAGCCTTAGTTTCCCGTACACAAAATATAGATAATTCCATTTGTCCAGTCCACTTCACTCCGAGGTGATAATGAGTGTGGAAAGCATTCTATAAACTTTAAATTGGTACACCATCATTTCCACTTTAAAGGAAGAAATTAAGGCTGATAGAGGTGAACTGACTTGTCCAGGGTTACAGTGTCTGAGGCAGAATTCAAACTCAGATCTTCCTAACCAAGAACAGAGACAAAGCAGAAGCAGAAGGGAGGAATATGATACAGCTGAAGAGGTAAAGTAAGGTCAGAGTGCGGAGATTCCTAACTACTAGGCTACTAAGGAGTTTGAGCTTTTTTGGAAGGCCATGGAAGGGCTCTGAACAGAGAAGTGCTCAGCCAAGATCTATGCCTACACAAGACAAAGCTGCCAGAAATGTGACGGACTGTTTGGAGAAGGAAGAATGGGAGTGGAAGACCTGTTAAGAGGTTAGTTATTTCAATGTCCAGGCATGTAGCAATGGTGTCCTGGAGAAGGGAGGTAGAAACTGGAATAGTGAAGAGGGAATAAGTATAGTAAGCTAACTGACAGGTTATGAGAGGAATGCAGAAGAATTCCAGGGTCTTGGATATGAGAGACAAATGACCTTAGTATGAGCTCTTGATTCATCCATTTTTTAGCAATATGACCAGGCAATTCATTTAACTCTTCCCTGAGTCTGAGTTTTCTTCCCTTTAAAAGACTGACTGGAATCCTACCTTATGGAGTTCTTGTGAGGAAACCCCTTTGAAAATACAAATTCAAGGTGTATGTTGTGGCTATGTCAAGGTATAGCTAAAGAAAGGTGAATAAGGGAGTCATTGGAGTCGAGAA
The DNA here is from genome assembly GCF_011100635.1 of Trichosurus vulpecula. NCBI lineage: Eukaryota > Metazoa > Chordata > Mammalia > Diprotodontia > Phalangeridae > Trichosurus > Trichosurus vulpecula. Next base: position 179,879,400 of record NC_050574.1, read on the forward strand.
TTTGTTTAGATGAATTGCTAATGTGAATAATAAAGTCCTTAAGAATGATAGCAAGGTAGGGGCAGCAGAGAGAACCACTACAATTCAGCCAGCTGCTGAATTCACTGAGGAGACTAAGAATATAAACTAAAAGTGGATTCTGGATAAAATATAAACTGAAGTGGATTCTGGATAAAAGAATGGGGAAGGGAGGGTGATGACTGCCTTCAAGAACAGTACATTTTAACTGAGAATTAAAGCTCAAAATTATGGAATAGCTCAGTAAAAACAAAAAACTAGGGGCTGGGGAAATGTACTGTAGAATCTTCAGTATAGGAAAAGCAAAATGTCTTATAATGAATACACTAAATGGCGAAACAATTCATTCTCAGGGCTATTTCCTAGATTTTTTATAACTGTTAGAATTCTTTGGATAAATAATTATGGATGACATATATATAACGTTTTAAGGTTTGAAAAATACCTTGTATATTTTCTCTATTTCCATTCTTCTTGACTTCTCTGAAGCACCTGATATTGTTGACCACTCTCTCCTAAACAGATACTACTTCCTGGGGCTTTTCTCCTACCAGCATGACCATTCTCTTCTGTCTCCTAGGCTGATTAATCATCTACATCACTTCCTAATGTGGAGGTACCTCAAGAGTCTACACTGGACCTTGTTCTCTTTTCTCTCCCCACCCTCTCACTTGGCTCTGATGGGCTGAATTATAATTTCTAAGCAGAAGACTCCAAAATCTATCCATCCAGTCTCATATTCTATATGATATGAGCCCCAGTTCTCAGTTTGGCATTTAAAGCCATTTACAACTTACCTTTTAGCCTCATAATACGTTACTCCCCTTCCTTCACACAATGGTATGAGTTCTTCATGTGGGGTCCATTAACTCCATTTTTAAACATTTTGATAATGGTATTTCAATATAAATGGTTTCCTTTGTAATCCTATGTATTTAATTTTATTTTATTCTATGAAAGAGTTTTGAGCATCACTAGACAATCAGGGGTACATAATATAAAAAATATTAAGAACACCTGCTCTTTGGTCTAGCTGAACTATCGTAATTGCTGTTCCCTGACCACATGACACCATCTCCTTCCCATCTCCCTGACTTTGAACTGGCCCCTATACCTGGAATGCATTCTCACCTCATTCTTGTCTCATAGAATTCCTCATTTCCTTTAAGACTTAGCTCAGATTATTCATAATGCTTTCAAAAGAGATGCTGCACTGACTACTCATTAACTGCAAATGACAAAATTTTATAGATGTAGAAAGGCAGCAGCAGATAGTACAAAGAATAATGGCTTATGAGTCAAGAAACCAAGTTCTAGTTCTGGGTCTGTCACTAGCCTTGACCTGTGGCAACTCTCTTTATCTTGTGGAGGGGTCTCAGTTTTTTCAATCTATAAAATGAGAGGACTAGATCAATTCTTTTCTAGCTGTATAATTACATGATTTCATCTTTGTGGAGAGCAAAATTAAGGCTGATGAGAGAATAAGCACTGTAGCCTGACTGATATCAGACCCAAAGCACCTAGCAATAGAATGTTTTTGAACAGACTACTCATAATATCCGAACTACTGACAAGTAAATCTTTTTATATATAACCTTTTATGAAGCAGGACTGAAGTTTCAAAAATCTTGCTTACATAACCTAATCAAACTGCTAGAAATAAACATTGTTATAAATATCGTGGTCAATGCCAAGTCACCATACTGTGAAAAGTAAATAGAAAAATAGCTTAGTACTCCCTGAAACAAAACAGTTAACTAAGGCCCAAAGGGCTTTCTCTGGAAAAATTATAATAGGCTTCCCATGTTATTTTTATATATAAGCCAAAATGTAGATTTGTCTTTTTTTTTTTCTTTTTTTTTTTATTTCAGAACTTAGCACAGTGCTTGGCAGATAGTAGGCAATTAATAAAAAGCTTGCTGATTTGTCAGATCAATCCCAGTTGACACACATGACAGCTATAATATTTATAAAATGATTTAACTTCTGAAAACATGAAATAATAATAAAAATAATAAACATGTAATACCTGATGCAAACACACTAATGTATAGAATGCTTCGCCTGCTGCAGTTGTCATCTCTGTGTTGTGCTTTTGCAATACCAGCATATCAAAGACCAGCTGAAATCATACAACAAATGAAAGTTCTTAAAGAGTACACTGTCATGTCATCTATTCTGAAAAATCAAGGTAGAAAGATGGGACTCACAAATCTACTCAATCATCCTTCCCATATCTACTGATTTTAAAAATGAGAAAAAAAAACCAAACCATTGTTATAAATTTACCAGGTCAATTACAACATTTATAGAAGTGGTGTTTAACACCTACGAATTAATGATACATCATAGATATTTAAAATTGTAAGGTATAATGCTGTTCATACAATTATATTTCCCAACAGTTTTTAATCACAATAATTTTCAAATTTCAAAATTAAGCTGTTGGAAGAATTCAATGTAAGCTCTTTTTCTGGGCTAGACCTATGATTTCATTGTTATAGAGAAATCTTTGGGGGCTTAGGGTAGGTGATTGAGAACTTTCACTACCAGTGAAGACTGGCACGTGCTCTACAATGTACATTCACAGAGAGTCTGCTGGTGACAATGAGAGGTTGTTTATGTCACTTACCCAGGGTCACACAGTCAGTACAAATCAGTGATGGGACTTAAATCGAGGTTTTCCTGACTGCAAGATTAGCTCTCTATCCACTAGGCCTTACTGCCCCCCATGTATGCCTTAAGTTTAATAATTAAATAAAATTAGCAGCAATTTTTTATCCTTCACAATCCAATATAACAAATAGCAATTCAGGCAGCTAGGTAGCACAGTGAGTAGAGCACCAGCCCTGGAATCAGGAGGACCTGAGTTCAAATCCAGCCTTAGACACTTGACACACTTACTAGCTGTGTGACCTTGGGCAAGTCACTTAACCCCAATTGCCCTGCCTTCCCCCCTCCAAAAAATAAAAGAAAGAAAAAATAAAAAATATCAATTTGTTAAATTCACAAAAGGATTTTTACATAATTTTTACATTCTTAAAGAACTTAAAGTTAGAAATAAGAACTATCTGAAATCATCACACGATTTTGCAAGTCTATCCAGATTACTCACCTTAAGAAAGTGCCTTGTTGCTAGAAAGAGTGGTGATTCTGTTTCTTGTGCTTTTGCACACTGTTCAGCTAATGGAGTCAAGGCTTCCAGGCAAAGCTGGCAAACCTCAGAACTCATTCTAATCATAAGAGTCAAAGAATAAAATTAATTTATATGGTCTTTGTTGGCATGCTCAGTTGATCATTATATGAATTTTTTAACAGTAACAGAAAAATTTTAACTAGTGAGTCTGGTGACAGCTTTTCTAGCTATGTATATAAGACAATCAAGCATCTTAATTTCTATAATCTTCAGAGATCTGCAATTTAATCAGTTTGGGTATACCTTACATTGAGGCAGAGTATAACATTTATATGTAGATAGTTTCAGTAGCTGCAGTGGCTAAAAACGTTTATCACTTTTGCACAAACATTTAACAGTAAGTCTCCCAAAATTTAGTGAGGCTAGGCCTTAGAGAAGAGATAAATAATTTATGGCTGAATACGTAACTGAAACCTTCCCAGTTCAGTACAACTTGCCAGAGTTTGAACTCCACTGGAATCATCTTCAAGAACTCCTTGCTACAATGACTCATAAGAGGAGGGCTCTGCTACCTGGCACTTAACAAAAAGGAAACTAAAGTCATGTTGAGATGCCTTACTGAAGTTTTAGGAACTGCTATAGTTAACAGCTCATTTCTAACACATACAACAGATGAAAGGATATAGTACTCTATCGTCAGGGCAGTCCACTGGCAGTGAATCAAAGAGTAAATACCCTGGACCCACACCAGTGACACAGGATGAGTGTCTGTTATAAACAGAGACTTAATTCAGGAATAACTCTGGGACATAAGCCCAAATAATCATGGAATCACTCTGTAAGAGGAGGTTAGAGTGTGGTAAATTACTTACAGTCTAACAAAGGCTACAACAAAATGAAGATAGTTTAGAAAGTACAATAGATTTTGAGAAAATAAAAGTGAACTAATGGAGAATAAAAATCCCAAATATATTATTCTCTGTCCAAAATGTCAAGTTATACAAATGCTCATTCATTTAAAGGATACGATGTCATTCCCAGTTCTAGGGAGTACATCAGGCTCTTAAACAGGTCCTCAGGAAGCTGTGGAATTTTCTCAGGAAAGATCTCGCAGATAAATGTAATTAACTTGTAGTACTGATTACAAAGGGTTGGAAACTGTCAAAGAAGCATATTATTACAAATATTATGTCTTGTCTCTGGTATTAATTTTTATTCCCACTAAGACAATTAAAAAAGGCAACATCCTACAAGGTACTAGGGCTTGGGGATTTAAAAGGAATAATACCTAAACAAATAAGAGCAATGATACTTTTTCATGTCAACTAGATATAATAAAAACCAAGCAAATAACACAGTAATATTTAGGGAAGAGTAGATACAGAAAATACCACAAAATATACCATTCCTACAATACTGGGTTGACCTCTGCCCAAATGATAGTGGAGAAAGGTAACAATCCTGTCTTACTATTCAAACTTGGCTTTCAAATTTTTTATCTAACTTACCGCTCCTCAAAAAGAACTTGATAAGTACTGACAAAAATAATAGTTGTTTGTCCTTAACTTTGAAAGAAGTTAACAGTAGGATTAACAATGAGAAGAGAGGGGCTTGATGATCATGGAGACCTCAGTCGCCACAAGGACAGATCTTGACTTAGCATAGCCTGATTTGAACCCAACGGGCTATTCCAGACCACTAGGGTTACTAAGAGTTATAGAGGTTAAGGTTTGAGTGGGTGAGGTAGAAGGATAACAAGGATTCAGTCAATGATAATATGGCTTTTTTTTTAATGAAAAACTTTATTTTCATTTGGCATCACCTTGCATACATAACAATACTGGTATAATTCATTAGGTAATAACTTTAAAATTTAAAAATAATTATTTTTGATTACCATGTTTTTGTTCAATTACCTTTAAAAGATCTTGAGACATTAAAGGCAAAATTAGGTTTACTCCATATAAAACAACATCTGCTGCTGACACTGATCTGTTTGCTGCTTGTCCTGGCTCATGTCCTCTAAATACTTCGTCTATTGAAATGAAAGTAATAAAACTTCAGAGTTACATCATTAAAAAAATGTTTACAAAATTATGTTAAAATACCACGCATACCCTTTGACCAAGAGATAATGCTACTAGGTCTATATCCCAAAGGGATAAAAGAAAAAGGACTCATAGGTATAAAAATATTTAGAGCAGCTTTTTGTGGTAGCAAAGAAAAACTAAGGAGGAAAACCATCAATTGCGGAATGGCTTAACAAGTTACAGTATACCAATGCAATGGAATACTACATGTTGTAAGAAATGATGAAGAGAATAATTTCCAAAAAACCTGAGAAGACTTGCATCAACTGATGCAGAGTAAAGTAGGCAGAACCAAGAGAACAATTTATATAACAACAATATGGTAAGGACAACAATCACAGAAAAACTTAGGAACTCTGAACAATACAATGACCAACCACAATTTCAAAGGAAGTGATGGTCTCAAGAGTGCAGATCAAAGTATATTTTCTTTTCCTTCTTTCTTTCTTTCTTGATTAAATTAATGTGGGGATTTGTTTTGCATGACTATACATATTTATAATAGGCTTTACTTTTCTTGCTCTCTCAATGGGTAGAAGAGAAGGGGAGGGAGAAAATCTGAAAATGAAAACAGAATGAAACTGAATAAAAAACCCCCCAAAATTAAGCTAAAATAAACTTCAAAATAAAATATGCTCCAAACCAGAAAAAAAAGTGAGTGGATTTAAAATGATAAATTTTGTCATTGTGCTGGTGGGGTGAGTACACCTCTTACTTGCTAAGGCAGATTATTATGTTCTCTCAAAAGTTTGACAAAGAAAAAATACAAGGAAATAAAGATGGCTAGAGAGAAAGAAAATGGCACAGATACAGGTCAAATGAATTTTTAATAGAATTTTTCCTGTATTAATCCTTTTATTACTCAGACTTATTGGTGAAACTTCTGTGTTGTCTTTTCTGTGTTAGAACAAGAGCTTCTTGAGAACAGTGACTGTCTCTCCTATTTCTACTTGTATCCCTAGCACTTTTCATACAGTAAGCTCTTAATAAAATCTTTTACATTCGTTCATTCATTCAACAGAAACTTTAAGATGGCATAATAAAATGACAAGTATAGCATCCTTTGATGAGATTTCTACTCTTATAGTGATAAGGGAAATCCATTGGTGAAAGAATGAAAAATTATTTTTAAACATTGATTTCGATTCCCCATGTAAAAGCAGCCCAATGAATTATGTCAGGAGTTTCCAATGTATGAAATTAATGGCTGCAGTCATTGCAAACAGTCTTTAAAACCATCAATACATCTAACACTGTCATTTTTATCTTTGTGTAAATGTTGACAAAATGATTAACACTATATAAATAGGTAGACTGCATGTTGTGAATTTATGTATTATTATTTTTCAAATGTGAATAGATGCTATTATAGATAAAATTCATTTAAGAGCACTCCTGAACTCTTAATAGCTTTTTAATAACATTAATGATAATTATAATAGTTAATATTTATATGAGACTTTACGGTTTGAAAAGTGCCTTTCAAATATCTCATTTTATCCGTACGATAACCTTACAATGTAGGTGCTATTATTATTATCTCCATTTTACAGTTGGGGGAACTGAGGCAGACAAATGACGTGATTTGTTCAAGGTCACACAGCAGTTGTCTGAGACAGGATTTGAACTCAGGTTTTCCTAACTCCAGGCCCAGCTCTCTGTCCACAGCACCAATTATTTTCTTAACCAAAAAATGCTAAGACTACAACTACCATGGGTTTTTTAATGTTAATGTTTTTATGCCAATTTTTTTTACATTTAAAAGGGGGCTCTTATACACAAAAGGGTTGGGAACCGCTGAACTCTGATTTCAAATATGGAGAAAATGGAGAACATTGCAAGGCCCAGTAGTTATTCTTCCTCCATAACTACTTTCCTTAACTACGCCAATTCACAGTAGAAATTACCCTTTGTTGAGCTCTTGCTGTCCTTATACAGAGTACCACATATCTTAGATATTATTCTCTTAAATTAGGGAGTCTTAGCTTTTTGTGTGTCATGAACTCTTTTGGCAATCTCTAATGCAGTTACTCCCCACCTATAATGTTTTAAGATATATAAATGAAACCATGGGGGCAGCTAGGTGTTGCAGCAGATAGTGTTCCAGGCCTGAAATCAGGAAGACTCATCTTTCTAAGTTTAAATCTGGCCTCAGACACTTATTAGCTATGTGACCCTGGGCAAGTCAATTAATCCTGTTTGTCTTAGTCTCATCTATAAAATGAGCTGGAGAAGGAAATAGCAAACCACTTTTTTATCTTTGCCAAGAAAACTCCAATTGGGGTAACAAAGAGTCAGACACAAGTGAAATGAAAGAACAACAAAAGGAAGCCAAAGTTTAGTGAAAATAAAGGTGTAATTTTACCCCCACATTAAGTCCACAGAACCACAGAACTCTATCTGTGGATTCCTACACTAAAAAATCCTGCTCACGTTCTTTAATGTCCTCTCCTCAGAGAGAATTAATAGCATTTTTGGTCTGGCATAGTCATTTCTGGATATAACCTTCCACCTTTCTCCCACCTCAGTGACTTTCCTGGTAAAAAAATAAAACAGCTATTCTCTTGTTTTTCAAAATTTTTTTGAGCTGATTAAAAATTCTCATTAAAACATTATTGAAGTTTAAATTATTAAAATATAACATTACAGAAATCTTATCACAATTAAACTCAAGGACAACGACTGTGAAAACAACTAAATTGAATGGCTCTTCTATGTCACAACTCTTCAAATACTTGGAGACAGCAATCCTTTTTCTTTAATTCTTCTTTTATAGGTTAAACATTCTATTTGTTCAACTAAACCTCCTAACAATATACTGAGAAGTGAAGGTGTTTTCTATTTTGATACTGCTTAGAGCAGTCTCAATACAGCAAAATTTTGTCAAGAAATAGGTTTCCCTAATATTAACTCGCCTACATAACCGTGTCAAAGTAACATAGTTCTGTTTCACTGCCACATTGTTTCCTTTGCTTCTACAATCCTTCCTTTAAAGGAGGGGGATACTTTACTTCAGTTGAATTAAACAATTATTTATTGACTATCCTCTACTTATGTTCTTTAAACACCTCACAATGAAAGGATGTTGCAAAGTAAGCAATCATTGACTGAAAAAGATGTGAAAATGTACTTCTGGGAAGCATCAGATTTGGTTGGGCTTCAGGTAACTTATCTCTCATAATTATATGTTCTATAAATAATATCATTACATTTTTTAAGTGCCAGGATTATTTTGAAAAAGCCCTTATCTAAATAAATACTCATTTATCATTTCCTTAAAACATTTATTTCTTAGCCAACTACAGTTAGTTTACCATCTTCCCTAGAAGGGAAGTAAATACACGAAACTGGCTGTACTTCCTAGTAACTCCAGCTGTCCAAAAATGGATTGCAGTAGGTAGTAGGTTCCACCTCACTACAGAGTTTTCAAAAACTGGATGTGTATTTGTTAGAGATGTTACAGAGCTAATTCTCGGTCTGGCACGTATTGAATTAGATGGCCTCAAGTTGCTTCCAATCTCAGATTCTGTGATTTAAGCTGAGAGGAAGAATTCATTGGGGATATATAGAAATTCTATCTTCCATCTCTGTGCCTTTTTCAAGGCTGCTCTCTCCAGTCCTGGAAGGCACTTCTTCCCTCCTCATTTCTCTCTCTTAGAATGCTTAACTTCCTTCATGTTTCAGCTCAGGTGACACCTCATACACAAAGTCTGCCCTAACCTCCACCTCCCAATCCCTAGATGTTGGGCAAGGTTCTTGAAAGGCGGGACTGTTTTACTGGACTCTGTACATCCCCCACTCCCTCGTTCCCTGGCAGAATGCTTGAACTAGAACGGACACATAAATAAATGGTTGTTGGACTGAACTGAGTGTGAAGAGTAACATGTCAGTGGGGAGATGTTCTCTAAGTATGGGAGTGTAATTGGTGAAAAGTCAGGAATGAATCCACGGATCTGAGAACCACTACCACATGGGGGCTTGAAATGTACTGAGCATTCCAGAAATGTTAGTCCATGAGAGGTCTAGAGCAGAGAGTAATCAGGAAAATTGTGTAGAAAAAAAATCATGTAATCAGTGAATGTTAGAACTGGAGGTACATTAGTGATCATTTAGCTCAACCTCCTCATTTTACAGATAAGAAAACTCAGGCCTCACTCCCAGAAGTGAAGGGACTTCACAGAAAAGTCTCACACTGAGTTAGTTGTAGAGCCAGAACTTAAGTCCAGGTTTCCTGACTCTCAATCCTGGGCTTTTTCCATAATATGATTCTGCCTCTGGAAATTAAGTTTCTTTTACACATTAAAAAAAGGAAACAAACAAAATCCCCCAACAACTGCCATATAAAAAAATTAACACAACTACAGAAATGATCTCACAGAAACCCTATACATATCACCCTAAACAAAAGGAATAGAATTGGAGAAATGCTGTCCCTGAGGTAGTGTAAGGTAGGACAAGTGTGCAAGAGAAGATTTAGTTAACACCTACAAGGATAAAAAGTATTAACAGAGGAGAAAGAAGAGTATTCCAAAGGGATGGGATGGTTGATAGTTCGAAAACTGAAATCTGAAACTTTAAACTTAAGTATCTTCTTCTGAACCACTTTATTCATTCTCTCTTCATCCCTGGAAGTTCTTAAATTAGTATGAAAGAATAAGAATCAGATACTATGTTCATTTCCTTGTTCTTGAGTGTAATTATTTGGAGAAATTGTGGAAGAACACGAAGGTATTTAATTACCGGTCTACTCATACCTGTATCACTGAAATCTATGAATTCTTTTGACAGAAGGTTAGTAAGAAGTTCCATAATGAGAAGGAGATCTTGGTATTGTTCTTCCTCTGCTGTAACATCTATCCGTTGCCGACCTAGATTATTCTTGGAATATACTTGCAACAGAGTGAGGCAGGCCTCATACAAGTTCATAGCTTTGGACTGCAAGAAAGAAAAACTTGAGAAGTAAATTATACTATATAGCAGAATACTCTTGGGAAAACAAAAAAAAATATGCATCCTTTTTATGTAAGCTAGATAAATTTGCAATCAGATCAACAGTTGTCAGATTGGCTTCTGATTATTCTAAAACAATAATGAATAAAAAGTAAACACTACGATTGTAATAATGTTTAAAATATTAATAAAAATGATAAAACTTTGGTTTATTGGCTCAGGCTTTATAGTCCCATCTTAATACTAGGTAGCTGTGTGACCAAGGCAAGACACTTTGCCTTGCTGGGACCAAGTTCCTCATTGGCAAAATGAGGAGGAGACAGCCTTGATGACAGACTAATATTCAACAATTAAATACCCCAACACCACCTAGCTCCCTTTTTATAAAAAATATTAAGTGCTTTGCCTTGTCATGCTGCCAACCAGTGATTTTATAATGAGTCATTATATATTAAATGATTTTTACAAAGGCTCCCATGGAAAGTGCATGAATGGATATGCAATTATTACATTTATTCCCTATCAGATACTGCTTATAAGATCTACTTATGAAAAGGAAGGGAAAATTAATAATTTCATAAAATCTAACTATCCTGCCTATTCAGTAATGGATTTGTTACTATAATACTTAGAAGTATAAGCTTACTTTTGGGCAGGTTCCTCAGACCTAACAAAGAGAAAATTACATGTCAAGAGCCCATAAAGACTGGTTTGGGACAAGATATATATTAATATGCTAATGAATACAAATAAAAATCCTTGAATTCTAGCTATCAAACTCTCTTTCTAAAGTAATGTCTTTACAGATGGTTTAGTTTTTCCTAGCAAACAGGTAAGAATTAGTGAATGTATACACTCTTTCCTATGATTTACAAGTGAGAGATATGGAAGGCATTTATTTTAAATCACCATGTTCTACTACTGTGCTTTACTATAGCAGGATCCTATTATATGAATAAACATTCCATCAATCTGTTTTTCTACAGATACATCACTCTAATTCTGTAGCCTATTTTGTTACAAAGAAATTAAGAGATAACTAACACACATCATTTTGGAAGTGGGAATTTTATTTATTAAGTATGCTTACTTCCTTGATAGATGTATTTTAACTAGTCTATGATGTTTCTGCAAATCTTTGGGGAAATGAATACTTCCAGCTGCTATTCATTAGTTCTTTACATTTTATTACAACTATTTATCCAAAAGGGATAAAATTAGATAGTGTTTACCTCTCCCAGATAGCAAATCTGTTTATGTGCAACTTCAACAAAAACTTCTATTATGAGATTAACAGTCTCTGGGGTGTTTTTGTAAACTTCCATCAGTCCAATGCAATTCGTAAGGAAGTCCATTAGGAAATTAAAGAGGATTGCTACATTGTCAATCTGAGTAGCCTCAGCAATGCCACAGAGTGCCTCTAATGTGGCTGTTATTTCCTGTTTGACCTCTTCTTCTTGACATATTTGCTGAAAATTTTCTTGATTGATCACATTCAAGAATCTTTGCTGAAGTGGCTGCAGAACCTATAAAAACAAGGCATCAAGGTCGATATTTTAGAAGGTGAATATTTACCAACTGGAAGCCTGAGTAGGCAAAAATATTCTTATGGTTCATGAGCACACACACACACTCACACAAAAGGTAAGGGATTAAGTATTTTGAACTAAATTATCAATTGTTCAGTATGAGGGGTGGCCAACCCTAGAATACAAAGCAGAGAAAGAAGTTAAATACCATTCCCTGCCCACTCACAATTCTGCAGATGGCATGGGGGTGGTGGGGGGTGGTCAACACCCCATTTCTGCACTAAATAGATAAAGCACTCTAATACTGAGCCCACATTGTCACAGGTCCAACAGAAAATGCTTTTCTTCCTCCCATTATTTTAGCATATGAAATAAAAGCTGTACTGATACCTCCCCTGCCAAGCAGTACTTTCCCCATGTATACAGAATACTTAATGACAACTTTTACAACAGGCTAAAATAGTATGAATTAAGTAAACTACTACCGGAATAATTTTAACTAGAATTAAGTGGAACAATAATATGCTTGATCCTTCCTTCTGAACTCAGGATAATGCTAACTAATAAAAATGTTCCTACGGTATAGAAAGGGTTAAGAACCCCTCACTTTATGGTCAATCTGTATAGATTCTAGAAATGAGTGTTAAGATTCCTGTTATACAGACTGTAATAAAGCTTTTGTCCCACAGTACTAGCATTACCTATCATGCAAACACAGTAGGACCACCTGCATGCATATGCTTGCCAGTTATTTCCCATTTCCAATTCAAGTTTCTTTAGGGCCATACGACCATGTCAACAGTCCAATTAATCCTCTTCTCTATAGTATTTTTTGTCTCAACACAGATTGGAAATGTTTCCCTACCTATAAACTCTGTCCTTTATAAGTGTGCTTGCATCTTTATGACAGCCTGTTTTTGGGAAAATGAAGCTGAGTAATAACTGGTCATAAACATGTCCAAATGTTAACAACTTGGTAATCTTCAATACCATCACAACAGGAACATTATATGGCATTAATAAATAAACTCAGGGAAAAAAAAACTAAAAGGTTGATGTCATAAAGATTAAACAACTAAAATTAGTTTTTTAATAAGTTGCTCTGGTATCATATAGACAGTTATAATTTTGTTTCACTAGAAGCTACAAATGAGATAGATAAAATATTACCTCTGTCCAGTACTGCTGTTTTGTATCAGTGTCCATATGAGCAAAACCTCCTAAAACTAGAGCCTTCATGAGTGTTCTCTGCACAGAACTTGATAAGAGGTGAAGAGGCGGGCTTCTTCTTGCAAACTGTTTAGCTAAATTCCACCAATTTTCACATTTAATTACTAAGTTTGCCCTACATGAGGGGGGGAAAACAGCAAACCCAACATAAAGTTAATTGCTTACATTGAATTTAAGGGCAAAGTTTATCAGTAGAAAGACCTGAAATTCTACACTTAAAGGATGACTATGCAAAGAAAAGCTCTTCAAAAATAATTTACAAAGGACTTTAGAAATATGAGCCAGGTATCGCAAAGCCTGTAATATCAGAATGCAATTTCAATTTATGCATGTAATAGATACAACCAATTTACAAATTCTATTAAAAACAAACTACACACACAACTAAAGGATCATAGATTTAGAGCCAGAAGGGAGCTAAGAGATGATGCAGAACAAGCCTAATTTTATAGATAAGGAAACTGAGATCCAGAAAAGTTAAATCAGTCGATGAAAATCACTAAGGTAATAAGTAGAACTGAGATTTCAACCCAGATCTTTGACATCAAATATGGAGCCTTTTCTACTCTATCATGTTGTCTCCTCTAGGGTAATAAAAAATAAGCAGTGTTGGAATTTACTAGTTTCTTTTTTTTGGGGGGGGGGGGTGGCGGTTTGGGGAAGGGAGGTAGGTCATGTTTCTCATATATCCCCTCTTTTTTTCATGTTTCACTAGAAAAATCTAATTTGTTGCTCCAGAAAAGGATGTAAGGGATCTAATATCGTAGCTGCATCAAGAAACTATTTCATCTGAATATCATTCATCCTCTCTTCTCATTGTTACCTTTATAACCACAGGCATAAATTTATTTAGTAATGGTTAACTAAAAAATTCAGTTACCAGACTACTCTAATTCATGATCATATAGATTAATTATTATTATAAAAGCTAAATTCTTATTAACATCTTTATATACCCCCTTTCTAAATTTTTCTGATGATCTGTCCCTAAAATTATTCTGATAGGAGGAAATGATAAAATGATAAACAAGTATAGGCTGTATGTGTTTTATTAGTCTTAAAACTATCACTTAGTTCAGGATCAGTTAAAACATTATATAGTAGAGGTATAACTGAACATACTTTACAACACACGAGGCTTCCTTCTATAATTTGTCTAGTACATTAGCACCTACTTTAAAGGATTTTATTAAGTGTGGTCGACTAGTATAATGAGAAGACTGTCTATCTACTATTAGAGCACCTGGATTATGGATCTAGATCTGCCACTTATTAGCTGTGTGATCTCAGGGCAAATTAGATAAAATCTCTGGTTGCCAGTTTCTTCATCAGTAGAATGAAAAAGTTTTCATGTGATCTTGGTCTCTTCAAGCTCTAAAATTCTATAATTAAGAGCATAATAATTTTTACTATTGTAAGTGATTAGAGGTTTTTTAGTCATGTCTTCTTTGCTTTTACAACTTATTATTGGTTATAATTACATACTTATGTATTGCTGAATCCTTTGATAGAAACATAACACTCAATTTTGACAATTATGTGATTTTTGGGAATACATATTGATGAAAAATGAGGATTATATCTATCTCAGACATTAGAAATAATACTAGGAAGTGAAGAAAAGTAGGAATATAAAAGGGACAGAAATGGAGGGAATGAGGGAGAAATCAGCCTAAATCAGTTCAATGTTTACCTTTCTCTTCTTTCCACCAAAGTAACCAGTAATTGTACAGTATCATTTGCAAGATCCTGCTCACTACTCCATACTGCAAGGTTACTGATGACTTTTTCTAAGAGGTAGCCAACAATCCACTGAGAACCCTCTGTATCTGCTCCAAATGCTGTATTGAATGGCAGACTTATCTTAGGAAAGCCAAAAGAAAAAAAATCAAATAATCAAAACAAAAGCTAAGTCAGAGCATATGTTTAAAAAAAATCAGCAGGTAAAAAAGAACAAATTGAAAATTATTTCATTTTATTTTACCTCAATTTTGGGTGTTCAAATGCCAAATAAAGACCAGAAGAGTGTTTCACGTATCACCCACTCACATTTCCCAATGAAATCCCCTAACATTTATTACTTCTACATGAGCCTATATATAAGCATGTACCTATAACTAAAGTACAAACATTAAAAGAATGTAATTTGTTACCTAATTGACTAAGTGATTGAAATAAATTTACTCAAATTGTGTAGGTAAAATAAGGAAAAGAACTTCCTAATCTATTAGGTATTAGAAAGAAATTAGTTTTTTCTTCATTTAAACTTTAACATGTTCCAGGTTCTTGGATTTTGAATTGATTTTATGGGGAAAAAATTCCAAAGGAAAACAAAATTGTTTTTACAGCTAGTAATCATCACCAACAAACATGTAAACAAGGTTACACAATTTTGTATTCTAACCTGATCATATAGTTTTTCATCCACCAAAAGATAGGTTTTTGCCCATCGTTTTAGGAACCAAACAATATCTTTTCCCATTTGTGGACTAAGTAGATGTGTTAGATTTGCTCTTATTGCTCGAGATTCAACTTCTGAAACCCTCAGTATGGCAGACAATAACCTGTGGACAAAAAGCAGAGGTTATTTCTTCTTTTATATCTTTCTACTTCACATTGTTTTTAAAAAACAAATTTTGTTTCCTTTCTTAATAGTCTGGATTTTGGCCATACTAACCCTACAGTTCTTTGTCAATAGGGATATAGACAGGTATGTTATTATATGTTTTTGATAGAAGTAGTAAATGTTGATATTTGCAAGATTCAAGATTTTAATGAGCTCTAGAGAGGTTCTGGGTTTAAAATGATTTATTACAAAGTGACTAAGAAAAAGATATGTTGAATTCATACCTCAATAAACCATCACCCCAGAAAAATTAGGCTGAGCACTGAATTACATTCTATGCTCTGAAACCAAATGGAAGCTGTGAACTCCAACACCCAGGAATCTTAATCTTTTTATCTACTGTGCAATCTCTGTCATTTCTAAATCAGAAGTTCTACTTCCAGATAAATTAGAATTTTGGTGACATGGACGATTGGATTTTTGGTGGGGAAATTACATCAGTACTACATTGTTTTGCATTTCCTGCAAAAGGACATATTCTTCTTTCTGCACATAAGCTAGTCATGCTACTCAAATTTCACCAATTTAGATGTAAGGCAGAGTTAAGCTTCCAAAACTGAAATTAATTTTAGCAGGAAATTAGGTAAAAGGCAGATCCTTCTCTGCTTCATAAGAAATATTAGAAGAACTTTTAAGTAACATTTAATGCCCAACGCAGTGCTGTGACATGGTCCTGGAAGACAGCACTGTGGTGAACTTTAGGAATATTTATTAAAGATATTTAAGAATGTGAAAATACTTTCATATATGTGTGTATATATATAATACACACACACACACACACACACACACAAGCCCTGTTTGATTTTTATTTCAGTTCTCTTTCTAGGAAATATACCATGTTACCAACATAATTATGTTTCTTTACTTTCACATTCAATCTAGTTTATGCTTCTATTCTTTAGACAAAACTACTGTTTTCAACATGAAAAAGTAAAAGGAATTAAATTTTTGAGAAATAAATACATCATCTTTTTATAAACTCTATTTCATCCACAGATAATTTTCCTTACTTGTACCATACCATTTATGCTGTGAGTTTTATTTTTCAATGTTGGTTTTGATAGTGATTGTTATCAGACAAAAAATATTTGCATTTATTCATTATGAATCATCAAAAGTAAAAGCAGTGTGTTTATATGCAAAATAGCAACAAAAAAACAGGAAAAACAACACCCCCCCCGCCATGTCCCTTATGTTATATCTGAACAAGCTTAAGGAACATAAAATAATATGACTGATAAAAGTCAGTAACACTTGCTGTTCCTTCACCAGAAAAGGAAACCTAAAAAACCAACACTCTCCTTCAAAGGCAATTAATTTCCTTATTAGACTTTACTGGTAATCAAAGTAAGAAAAAGCAAATGTACTTTATAAAACTTTTAGGTTTTTAACTACATATAATAGAGAAGAGTAACTTTTCCCCCTTATAACTTTAATTTTATTCTAAGAGGAAGAACCTCAGAACTAAATCCTAGCTAGACAGTCCTTTACATGAAATAAAAGATGCCATAAGTGTCCTTGGAAAATAATATACTTTTTTAATTAACAAAGGGTTAAAAAAGGGTCATCTCTCCATTTTTAAAATATTGGGACCCCAAAATTAAACTATTGGAATAATAATTTTTTTAAAATCTATTTTCACAAAACATTTACATAGTTAAGGCCCATTTAAAAAGCTTAAAACAACGGGGCAGCTAGGTGGCACAGTGAGTAGAGCACCGGCCCTGGAGTCAGGAGGACCTGTGTTCAAATTTGACCCCAGACACCTGACACACTTTACTAGCTGTGTGACCTTGGGCAAATCACTTAACCCTAATTGTCCTGCCTTGCCCCCTCAAGAAAAAAAAAAAAAGCTTAAAACAAGCTCTTGCAGACTATACAGTTTTTTTCTTCTGGTTATGGTTGGAAAGTGAAATGGTTCGCAATCAGATAGGTAGATGGATAGGGCTGTGGGAAGTACATATCAGTATTTCTCTAGGATGTAAAAGAATATGTTTAAACTTACATTGCTTTGAAAGATGAATGAAAGCAAAAGAATCAGCCTGGGTTCATCAATACCAAATCATACCAGATAATGCTCTTTCCTATTTTCACAAGTTTAAAAGATGGACAAATCAGAGTATTTCAGATATATTAGCTATATCAGTTACATATATTATAAATGAATTTGAGCAAGCCATCTGAAAAATTTGTCCACCATGGCCACCTTTGTTGGTTGGTAAGGTAATGAGGAGGGATGATGTAAAGTAAAACCAGATTTGGAATGGTCTGAACGCAAAAAAAGTTGGTAATTAATGAATTCATTTAAACTGAGAGGGAAGTCTCTTTAACAATGACACTAGTTTATCCCTTGAACATGCATTCATTATTTTTTATCAGTGACCTGGATAAAAGTACAAATGAAATGTTTATCAAATTTGTTGACGATAAAACTGTAAGGGCTAGATAACGGTGAATGACAAATGGGGTGAATCTGCTAAAATCCTGATAGGTAGAACAGATTAAATCTAATAGGGTGAAATTTAACAGTTTGAATCTAGCCACTTATACATAGGTTCAAAGTACAGGTACAATCTTGGAGAGATGCAGCTAGACAACAGTTCCATGCAGTTTCCAGTGACCATGTTACCCCTACTTCATAAACTCCTCTGTTTAGTTTTTAAAGCCCTTTACAACCTGGCTCAAACCTATCTTTCCAGCTTTACTATACAGGGTGTCTCTGAAGTCTGGACACATAGGAAAAATGACTATTTTGAAATATTTGGTATATTAACAGACCTTAGTCCCCTTGACTTCTTTTTCTGGGGTGTGCTAAAGGAGAAGGTATACTCAATGAAAATCACAGATGCAACACACTTGATTGAATGCATAAAGAGTGAATGTGCTAAAACTGACGGCAATGTGGAGTTATTGCATCAGGTTCACGTGAATCTTGCAAAGTGCATCAATCTTTGTATCACAAATGATGGAAATCATATTGAAGATGTCATTTGTTGGTATTCCAATTAAATAAAATGTTGAAAATTTCATTAATTTCATTTCTTGAAAATACGCATTTTTTCCTATGTGTCCAGACTTTAGGAACACCCTGTACATTACTCCCCCTCCTATACTCTGTGGGGACTTAATAAAAAAGCACTGTTTTAAGAGAACCATAGTTTCTAGAGAAAACAAGCAAAGTTACAATACCTTTGCATTTTGAACTAGCCAGACAACAATGGGACTATTTACTGAGTTTAGTTCTAGATGTTACATTTAAAGAAGGCCAGTCCAGCTTGTTGATAATACTTTGTCAATATTCTTGTTAAAAGTGAAAAAACCCAGGAGGTGAAGTGAAGAAGGCAGAGAAAAGTTAGTGACTTGCTTGAGCTCTCTACCAAACTCCTCTGAATACCTTTAAATAATGCCATGAAACAATTCCTGGAGCAGCAGAACCCACAAAAGGACAGGGACAAATAATTTTCCAGCCAAAACAGCTTAGAAGATCAGCAAGAAAGGTCTGTTGAACCTGTTGAAGCACAATCTAGTGCAATCTGTGCCAGCACAGACTGGGCCCCAGCAAACCAGGAAAAGGCCTTAGGAGCCACTAAATCAGCAGGTGCAGGAACTTCTTCTAGCGCTCTCAGCCTACAGACTGGGGGTCAAACAACTGATCAGAAGTAGATTATGATGTCTCTCTTCTGGCACTGGGAGCAGCATTCTGTTGCTTTGCCCATAATCAGATCTGGGCGACAGTCCCAGGGCAAGTCGAACAGTAGCATACAAGAGCTTGCATCCGCAGTGGAGCAGGACCCCGGTCACAGTTCCAGGGTGGAAAAAGAGTATTTGTGGTCACTCACAGACCAGTGGACATTACACAAGAGTCGTAAATACACCTCTCCCTAGATCATGCCACCTTGGAAGAACTAAAAACTTACAGTCCCCAGAATTATCTCTGAAAACAGCTACATAAAACCCATGATGTTTGGGACAGTGTGCCCACTTTAACAAAGAGCCAAAAGTCAAGAAATAGCCTAGAGAAATGAGCAAACAACAGAAAAAGATTCTGACCATAATAAGTTACTATGGTGACAAGGAAGATCAAAACACGCACTGGGAAGACAATAACAAAGTCAAAGCTCCCACATTCAAAGCTTCCAAGAATAATATGAATTGGTCTCAAGCCATGGATGAGTTCAAAAAGGATTAGTAAAAGAAGTGGAAGAAAAATTGGGAAGAGAAATGAAAGTGATGCAAGAAAAACATGAAAAAAGAATCAACAGCTTGGTAAAGGAAACACAAAAAATACTGAAGAAAATAACACACCTTAAAAAACAGACTAGGCCAAATGGTAAAAGAGGTATGAAAAGCAGAATTGGCAAAATGGAAAAAGAAGCACAAAAATTTACTAAAGAAAAAACCCCTTAGAAAGCAGAATTAGCCAAATACAAAAGGAGGTATAAAAGCTCACTGAAGAAAATAATTCTTTAAAAATTAGAATTGAGCAAGTGGAAACTAATGATTTTATGAGAAATCAAGAAACAATAAAACAGAACCAAAAGAATAGAAGATAATATGAAATATCTTACTGGAAAAAACAACTGATGTGGAAAATACGATGGAATCCTAATAATGCTGCTCCCAGACCCAACATTCTAACTTCCTTATGGGCCCCAGTGAACAGCAGGCATGTCCCGATTTAACCACACAATCTGGCTTTAACCACACCTCAGGCCTCCAGATTCAATTCACACATTTGAACTAGTGTGTTCTTGTACTCAACCACAATCATATCATCCACTTAGCCCAAGACGGGACCACAATACCTAACTATCCATCTTGACCAGACAGGACCACAATAGCTAGCCAATCAGAGGGCAGCACAACTAGGATGTCTGACCACCAAACCACAGAAGGAACCCCTCCCCTATTACCTAATTCCTTAACAAACCTCTTCTATCTTTTTAATATTCATCAATACACTATAAATTTTTCTGTGTTGTCTTACTAAGTTGCTGGTTCCTGTTGGAACTTAGCCCGCTTCAATCTCAATAAACACCTACACTTGGATTAGAGGTAGTCTGACTCTATGAATTCACTTGAGATGATCCCCACCATAAACCACAACAAAACAGAACCAAGAAGAGGTAATTTAAAAATTACTGGACTCCCTGAAAGCCATGATCAAAAAAAAAAAAAAAAGCCTAAATATCATCTTTCAAGAAATTACCAAGGAAAACTGCCCTGATATTCTATAACCAGAAGGTAAAACAGAAATTGAAAGAATCCACCAATCACCTCCTGAAAGAGATCCTAAAATGAAAGCTCCCAGGAATATTGTAGCCAAATTCCAGAGCTCCCAGGTCAAGGAGAAAATACTACAAGCAGCCAGAAAGAAACAATTCAAATATTATGGAGCCAAGCCAGGATAACACAAGATTTAGCAACTTCTACATTAAAGGATTATAGTGCTTGGAATATGATATTCTGGAGGGCAAAGGAACTAGGATTACAACCAAGAATCATCTACCTGGCAAAACTATAATCCTTCAGGGGAAAAAAATGGACAGTCAGTGAAATAAGGGACTTTCAAGCATTCGTGATGAAAAGACCAGAGCTGAATAGAAAATCTGACTTTTCAATACAAGACTCAAGAGAAGCATAAAAAGGCAAACAGGAAAGAGAAATCACAAGGGACTTAATCAGGTTAAACTGTTTTATGTCCTTATATGGGAAGATGATACTCATAAGAACTTTCTCATTATTAGGGCAGAGAGAGAGAGAGAGAGAGAGAGAGAGAGAGAGAGAGAGAGAGAGAGAGAGAGTGTGTGTGTGTGTGTGTGTGTGTGTGTGTGTACACACACACACACACACACATATACATAGAGGGCACAAGTCTGAGATGAATGTGAAGGGATGATATCTAAAAAATACAATTAAGGGGTCAAAAGAGGAATGTACTGGGAGAAAGAGAAAGGGAGTATGGGATAAATCAATTCACATAAAAGATATAAGAAAAAGCTTTTACAGTGGAGAGGCAGAGAGGAGTGAGTGAACATTACTCTTACCAGAAATGGCTCAAAGAGGGAATAACATACACACGCAATTGTGTACAGAAATCTATCTTACCCTACCAGAAAGGAGGGGAAAGGGATAAGAGAAGGGACCAGTGGGGGGTGGGAGGGGGGGTGGGTAGAATAATAGAAGGGAGGGCAGTTTGGGGTAGGGGGCAGCCAGAACTCTTGAGGGATGGGGTAAAAGGAGAGAGAGAACAGAATTAATGGGGAGGGGGATAGGATGGAGGGAAATACAGTTATCAACAGTATCGTTGAAAAAAAAATTTGAAGCAAGTTTCTCTGATAAAGGTTTCATTTCTCAAATACAGAGAGAACTGAGTCAACTTTATAAAAATAAGAGCCATTCTCCAATTGATAAATGACCAAAAGATATGAACAGTTTTCAGATGAAGTAATCAAAGCTATCTATAGCCATATGAAAAAATGCTCTAACTCACTACTGATTGGAGAAATGCAAATAAAAACAACTTTGAGTTACTACCTCATACCTATTAGATTGGCCAAGAGGACAGTAAAGGAAAATGACAAATGTTGGAGGGGATGTGGGAGAACTGAGACTCTGATGCATTGTTGGAGTTGTGAACTGATTCAACCATTCTGTAGGGCAATTTGGAACTGTGCCAAAAGGCTAAAAAAGCCAAGCATGTCCTTTGACCCAAGCAATACCTTTACTAAGTCTGTGTCCCAAAAGAGATAAGAGATAAAAAAAAAACAAAAAGGAAAAGGACCTATAGGTACAAAAATATTTATAGCAGCTCTTTTCTGGTGGCAAAGAACTGGAAACTGAGGGGATGCCCATAAACTGGGGAATAGCTGGACAAATTGTGGTATGTGATTGTGATGGAATACTATAAGAAATGATGAGCAGGATGCTCTCAGGAAAACCTGGAAAGACTTATATGAGTCGATGCAAAGTGCAATGCACTGTGTACAAAGTAACAGCAATATTGTAAGATCATCAGATGTGAACGACTTAGTTATTCTCAGAGATACAATGATCCAAGACAACTCTGAAGGACTTACGATGAAAAATGCTATCCATTCCCAGAGAAAAAAACTAATGGCATGTGAATACAGACTGAAGCAAAATTTTTTTTACTTGCTTTATTTTTCTTGAGGTTATTTTTGTCTATGTTTTCTTTTACATGACTAATACGGAAATGTGTTTTGCCTATATCAAATTGTTTGCCTTTCCAATGAGGGGGTAGGTAAGGGAAAAAGAAAGAGAATTTGGAACTCAAAGTTTTAAAAACAAATGTTAAAAATTGTTTTTACATGTAATTGGGGAAAAAGAAAATACTAAATAAATGTTTTAAAAAAAGTGAAACCCAGATCTCAAATGATCTATTTTCATTATGACCATGTGGCCCCAACATTCTCCTCAATCCCCAATGAGCTACATAATGAACTCAAAACAAGCACTTAGCAAAATGAAAAGAGGAAAAGAGGCTAGACCAGACCAAATACAGAAGAAATACATGTGGTAGCTGACGATCCTGAAAACAGGGACAGCCCTACAAGTTATTATCCTCATTATCATAACCACTGACACTGACAAAGCACTTTAAGGTTTGCAAAGCATTTTACATTTTCATTTGATCCTCACATCTAACTCTGTTATTTAACTGCATAGTAATTATCCCCGTTTTACAGATAAGGAAACTGAAGATGAACGAGGTTAGGGGCCACACAGCTAGTGGGTATTTGAGGCAGGATTTGAATCCAGCCCTGGCTCTCTTTGAACCTGGTACTTGATCCACTACACCACACCACAAAAACATTTGACTCAGTAGAGCAAAATATAGCTTAATTGCTTTCTCCTGCATATTGTTAAGATTATACACAATTTTATGATAAACAAAATCCTGGAGATGATGTTACTCAGTAACCCCAATTATTAATATTGAACGAGGCATGAAACAGGAGATACATATTTGTCAAAAGCTATTTGGGTGCCTTCATGACATGCCTTAGGGCTCAAACAGACAAGATGCCCTCTAGGTGGCATAGCACCTTGTTTTCATAGCACCCTAATTACAAGTCAAAGACTCAAAGTTGCAGGTGACTTAGAGGAGAACAGCTGGCTGCAGCAGAACTGGTCTTTGTAAAGGTAACATGAGGGATATTACCAAAGAGATGTATGATTGGAAAAGGATATGGACTGATTTTAACAAATAGACAGACTGAGTGTTTTTCTTTAATTTTTTAAATTCTAATTCTTTAAATGTAAAAAGGTTTAGAGCCAGGGTGGAGAACCTGTGGCCTCCAGGCCACATGGGGTTTCCCATCCCTGGTCTAAAGCAAAGACTCTAGCATGTTAGGTGGATATTCTGCAGAAGAGAACACAGGGAGAAGACCTACACAAAATGAGGAGTCTAAATGGGTTTGCTATCTGCACATCAAAGAAATCCTATTAAGTCCTCATCTGCATTCTTACTAGATAGAGTGTACCAAGAGGATGGACATAAGGACAGTGTGTGGACCTGAAACCATGCCGCATAAAAATCAGTTTAAAGAACCAAGAATGTTTAGTTTAAAATACTGGGGGATAGAGAGTGGAAAGAGTTATGACAGCCATCTCTAAGGATTTGAAGAGCTGTCAAGAAGCATTACAATTGGTAGAAGTTAAACCAAGATATGTGAGTATTTATACAGAAAAACTTAACAATATGTGTCATTCAGTCATTTTCAGTCTTGTCTGACTCTTCATGTCCCAATTTGGAGTTTTCCTGGCAGAGATACTGAGCAGTTGGCCATTTGTTTCTCCAGATCATTTTACAGGTGAGGAAACTGAGGCAAACAGGATTAAGTGACTTGCCTAGGGCCACATAGCTAGTAACTATCTGAAGTCACATTTGAATTCAGAGATGATTTTTCCTGACTTCAGGTCTGGCACTTGCCCACTGCGCCACCTAGCTGCCCCTAACAGCATAAGCTTTCTAAGCTAAAAGGCTCATAAGATAAGGAGTTACAGAAGTTACAGATTATAGAAATCTTCAAGTGGCCCCTGGAAGATCACTTTTCAGGTATGATATGAAAAAGGATTCCTGTTCAAGTGTGTGTTAACTAGAAGACCCCTAAAAGTCACTGTCAACTCTGAGATCCTGTGATTTCATGAAATACTATATACATTCTTGTCTCAATTTATAGTTTTTATTGTTTAAAATTCCATTATATTGAATTCCCCACTTAGGTTCTTTTCAGTTCTGCATGAAATCATACCTCCCCTAAAGCCTCTGTAATTAATCCTATTTTATTAAGTTCATAGTAATTTCATAACTCTCATCTCCCTTTTTCTTTTTTTCTATAACTAGTATCTCTTACCTAAGTATGCATAATACCTACATGTTCTACCAACCACTTTTTATATACCTAAGCCTTAGCAACCTTCACATTTTTTCCTGATTATATCATTTAAATATAAAAAGTACTTACAGTCACTTTTGGGACAACTTATTGCTTATAATATTGTGGAAATTATAAGAATGTAGCTACATATTTAGTATTACCTAATTACAGAATCTGTTCTGTTGCACCCTGGGATGGAAGAAGCCTTCTCTCCTGGAGATCCCAAGATCTGAAGTGTTGTATTAATGTCAACTTCAGTTGATTGCTTAATGGAATATTCCATTACTTCTGGAGGTATTAACGGAGTCTCTCCCTGAGTATCATCAGCTAAGAGGTAGCCTTCAGTTTCAAAAAATGAGGGAAAAAGGTGAATGCACAGTTCTTAGCCATCAGAATTTACCTTTTAGAACCTGCCTTTTCATTGACATTTTAGAAAGAACAATGAAAATCTGTGTAAATTTACAGTTTTACTTATTTAAAGTCTTTATACCATATAAAAAGTTGGTGCCAATGGAAAACATATTAACATGCAGCTGTCTCAGAAAAGACTTTAGTCTCTTCCCTTCTAATATTTTACAATTTTCTGAATAAAATCAGATTAAAAATATTCTTCGAAGAAAAGGAAATAAATAATTTCACTAACATACTTTATAGACAATTAGATACGATCACTTAAATTTAGATCTGTAATATGAAAAGGCAGTCTATTATTGTGTCAAGATTAATGAGTCAATTATCTGTGACATCACTAATATGCTATCTCTACCAATATAAACTGCAATTCATCTATGACTTTAGATAATTCTCAAAAAGTTGCCTGAGCTCTGGAAAAGTTAAGTACTTGCCAATGGTCACAAAGCATGTTTCACCCTACCTTCCTCTACCCCTCCCCCCACCCTAATAAGATTGTAAGCTGCTTGAAAGCAAGGTCTAATTTTGCTCACTTTTTGTATCCTTAGTGCTTAGCAGAATGCCTGGCACACGATAAGTACTTAATGTTTGTTGGTTTGATTTGACAGAGCTAACAAGTATTAGAGACAGGATTTGAACCCAGGGCTTCTCTACTTCAGGTCCAACACTTCATTAATTATTTCACACTGACTCTAAGCAGTTTCCTCACCTATAAAATGGGAACAATAATACCTGTAGTAATTCCATCACTTAGTTGCTTTGCAAACCTTTTTTACTATTGACAAATAAAGGCAATATTTTGCCATAACATTTGTCACTATTTCCTTTTAAAAGTAATTATTTCATGTCATTTAGAAAAGAGAAAAACTTTAAAACCTAAACAAAGCCCTAAGAGGCTGTTTATCTGTAGAGATAGTATATTAAAAACAGTAAATGGAACAATAGTTAGCATTTATAGACTTTTTTTCTCCAAATAGCCCAGTTAGGAAACAGTGAAATTATTATCACAATTTTACAGATGAGGAAACTGAGGCTTACACAGGTTAAGTGCTTGACCCAAGCCAAACAGCCAGTATTTGACAGAGCTGAAACTGAAACTCAGGTCTCATCTGTAAGTGTTCTTTCTTTATAGCACATAATACTCTATGCATACTAATGCATTTTAATTTAATAACAACTTTTTAAAGCTGCTATCAGGTCTAAACTAAGCAGTTGACAATTTTTAAAAGAACCCTCACCCTACCTGTAACTAAAATAAGCCAGTGAATATCTTCATATAGATCATCAAGCACTTTGTTGTCAATGGCACCTGAACCAGGTGAGGCAAGTAGCTGCTGCTGATGTCTCTGTAACTGACCATGGAGCCTTGTCACTCTATCTTCTAATAAACTGAAAATAATGAATAACATTAGAAAATTCAGTTATTAAGGATTTATAACAATATAATCTCTATAAAGTATAAATTGAACTAATCATGATATGTAAATATATGTAAAATAAATTTCCATTTTAACCATATCATAATAATTTTACTTTATTACATGTAACATAGCATTAACTAATATTTTTATAAAGACTCATAGTTCACAGTGGACATTTGAAAATAGAATATTCCAAGTGTTTATTTATATGGGTCAAACCATTCTCGTACCATGTTTTCCACACTTTTTCTGCCATCTATCCTGTAGTGCCTGTGCTCCAAATGTATGTGCCAAGGTATGCAACCATGAATATGTTTCTGTCCATTTGTTCCAGTGAGGTGGAATACGGGGTAGGGGTGTTTAAAAGTCTTTAAACCTTTTAAGTACTCTCCAGGGCATTTTGAATATAGAATATTTTCTCCATGGGGTTTCTTTGGACTGTTTGTACCTTGTAAGAAGAGGTATACAGTGTTCTGCAGCAATTCTTCCTAGCATTCCTACACTGGCTAGTTGGTCGGAAAACTGGTCTCGGTCATCTTCCTGAAGTTCACTTATTTCTTCTTCTTCACGTGAGGCTACACCATTGGCGGTCTATTACAGACAATTAAAAGAAACAAAGATTAAAGAATTGTACCATTAACTGATAGGGACATTACATAATCAAAAAAACATATACTTATTACATTACATAATTTCCAATATTCCAAATCAGTTAAAGGGATTGCTTAGGATGCAATGGGTTCGCTTTCTTAACTTAGTTGCTGAAGTAATTCTACTCTTATTATGAAGAATGCAGGAAGAGAAGGAAGTTGGCAGTAGCTGCCATTCTGCTAATTTATGTCTCCATACACAGTGCACCAAACCACCAAGAATCTAATCCCCATCACTGAAAGAATATGGAGTTGTAAGTGATATAATGATGGATGCAGATATTTGCATAGGTAGATATACTCATATCAAATTGACAAATGAGAAAATCCCTGTGGGTTACTGATAACTGGACTGAGAAGAAAAGTGAGAAGAGAAGTAGGGAGAAACATATACCAACAGGTGCTACCCATCCCCATTGTCTCTGGATGTGGTGAAACTACCCCCCCCCCCACCACTCTCATCCCTCCAACTTTACCCCCCAAACATTAACACACAAACCTGAAAGCTTTAAAAAAGGGGGGGAGGTTAAGAAATGTATGAATTTATGCAGCAACAAAAACATAGAGTCTGACTCTAAAAGCAGACTAGGACACCTGGCCTGCAAACACCTTAGAAATACAGAATCATTGAATTTTACACAGCTTGAGATAACCTTTTAGTTCCAATCTAGGCCATCCCTGATCCTCAGGGAAACTTTCGTTTTATCTTACTTAATACACTGCCTAAAATTCCAGCAATTCGGGAGAAATTTGGAGTAATAAAAATAATTTTTAAAACATGTAAACAGCATTTCACAATCAGATATAAATGCCCGAAAGTTCCCTAACGTTTCTGAATAAATTCAACTAAGTTGCTTTCCTTCGAAATCATAGATGAGATCATTTACAGTAAGAGAATAATAGAAATTTTGATTGGAAGAAGAAAGGAGATAAGGAGAGAAAGAGTAAAAGATACTTCAAAGCCCTTTATCTGGAGCCTTGGGACACTAGGAGAAGGAAAAACTTACAAAAAGGAGGCAGGGGAATGCCAAATACCAACTTCAAAACTCTACCCCATCCCCAGCTTTTAGGACCCCAGAATGCAAACTAGTAAGATCAGCTCTATAATTTGGCTACATTACAGTATTAGTGAACTAGTATGGAAAACTAATTACTCCTTAATAATACTAGTTATTTGATCCAAGTCAATATGGAATTTCGAAAATTGCTATCCAAGTTCAGAGAGAAAATTGATGAACTCAAGTATAATTTTCACACTTGCTTTATTTTTCTTGCTCTTTTGTGATATGGATTAATATAAAAATACATTTTGCATTATTTCACATATATAATGGGTATCATATTGCTTGCCTATCACATCGGGTAGGAGGGAGAGAATCTCAAATTCAACATTTTTAATAAATGTTAAAAAATAATAAATTTTTAGAAATTTTAAAAGAACTTAATACATATAAAGGACTATGAAAAACCCTGAGGTTACAAATTTTAAAAAAGCATGATAGTTCCTGTTCTTAAAAAAAAAAAATGTTAATCATTTCTTTGAGAAATTGTGTTCCAAGTTCCAAGCAATCTTCTCACAAATTTTAGACTTCTGGGTTACAGACTTTTATAGATACTTTTCTCCTCTCTATGCTGAGGGAAGAAACTGCAATCTTTTCTTCTACACTGGCTTTTCCCTTATCTCACACCCAAACCTAGACTGCGTTGGTTGTAAGCACCTTCTGAGTCTGGTCAAAGAGGTTTGACCCCGTTTGATAAAAGCAAAAGGTTAAGTGCTTAAAGCAGTATTGAGAACAGTTAATTCGTCTAAATCTTCAGAGATCTTATCAGGAGGACAGGGTGGTATAAGGGGTAGAGTGCTGGCCCAAATCAACACCCACCTCAAGGACTTTCTAGCTGTATAATCACTGGCAAGTCTGAACCTCTCCAAACGTTAGTTTCCTCATCTAAAAATGGATAATGATACCGTGTGGAATACCTGCTCAAATGAGATATTGCTTCTTTTATACAAATGTCTGTAATTTGAATGGGATGTCAAGGGTTCAATTAAAACATAAAAAACATACCAAATTCCTTGTACCATCTGGAGCAGCTAGGTGGCATTGAATGTAGGAATTAAAGACTTGAACTGCATGCTGGGTAAAGAAGCCTTTATGGAAATGTTTGTCATCTTGCACCAAAGTCAGCCAGGACTCCAGCAATTTATCATATGCTTCCATATACACCATATCATCTTTATCAAGCTGTAAGGAAAAACATATATTCACAAAATATACAACCAGAGAAGTAAAACTAGGAGGATTATCAAAATGGAATACCGTCTTAGCTAACTACAGAAAAGTTGAACAGATTACCTAACTAAATTAAGATTTCTAACTTGACAACTTAGATCAATGGACTAATTTTCATATTAAGCAAACCAAATGTTTTAAACTTCTTAAAATCTCCCAAATCTTTTAACTTTAATCCTCAATTAATCTTAAAAGATTCTTAGAAAAAGCAAGAAATGAGGTGGGTTTTTTTAGGGATATAAAAATTCAGGCTGTCCCTAGACTTGAGACATCCTGTATTAGTAACTCTAATAGTACAGAAACATGAACGGCTATAGCGATACAACTCTTTGTAGCAGCCAAAAAGACCATTATTATAATAAAGACATCTGACACTTTAAAAGGCTTTTAGGAAACACTGGAAAATTATTCCATGTGCCTGTGATTCAGACTGCAAAAAAACAATTAATGCTGGCACAGTGAGTCTCAGCAAAATACATAAGACAATGTTTAAAATATATAAACAAAATGTTACACTCTCTGAACCTGAAAGCAAAACCAGTTTAATACACTGAGTCAAAAAGATATTTCATTTGGGAATGAAGGAGGACAAGTTCTATGTGGCGGAAAAATAATCTCTAAATGTTTTTATTGAGTATGTTGCCCAATGCTTCAATAAAAAGTTTAAAAAGTGATTTCAGTAGTCATTCTCTTAATTATGTCTGAAGCACTATCTTTCTTTAAAGTTTAGATTTATATTACCCTGTCTATATAAATACAAATTATATGTTTGACTCTTTTTTCAAAGTCTTAGCTCTGTGCCAATGATTAATATTACCTGCCTCTACAGCACTTTAACCATAAAAACATTCCTAACCTAGTGTAACCTAAAAAATGTTCCTACAATGATCTAAATAAGGATATACTTTAAAACTAGAAATTTAATACCCAGAAAAAGTCTACTGTCCTCAAATTCAAGGATTTGATTAATGAAATGCATAAACTAGTCAGAAGACTTTGATATGCAGAAACACTATATATATGAGCATTTCAATACTTCTTTATGAAGAACTTCCCTTTCAACTACAGATGATTCCCTTCTGGTATTCAAGAAGAGTTACAGAGAAATACTTTACAAATAAGAAATAAGATAGCTAAGACTTGCTCTGTGTCCCCTGAACAGCCTAAAAATAATTTACCCTTAGGAGGTTCCTGACATCAAAGTATGAGATGGGGGAAACCACTACTGAATTTTATGTCATTTGTTCATAATTATCATACATTTGCATAGAATTTCCCAACCATTCTGTTGAACATTTCTTCATTTTTTTCTTGCATACTTCTACCTACAATTAATGATCCAAATATTTTAACACCAAACACCACCCTTGAAAAGTGGGCAAGACATATTTGTAGGGGTTGTGAGGGAGGAGGGCAGAATAGTGTGGATCAAAGCATTCTCACAGGCTACTGGCCCAAAGAACCAGAAAATGGAGAATATTTTGCCAAGAGATTGCCTCAGTTCATTCTAAAGCTACAGGAAAAAAAAAATTAAGAACAATGGTATTAGCCCTGTTAAAGGTGGATGTGTTATAAAATATCCAATTCCAGGCCAAATGTGGAATTAAGCATTATTTTAAATTTATGTTATACCGATACATGTCTATTAGGAAGACTAAGTACAGGACAAGCGAGGGAGGCGGCTGTCTCCTGAAGGTCAGATTAGTTAATTCAAAGAAGGTGGCCATGTAATGAATTTTTTTTGCCAAAGCAACTCTTGAAAACCTGAGTTAAGAGAGATTTAGTTCTGCAGTGGGGAAGAAATACGCACACCAGTAAAAAATTAAGATCTTACAAGTAGTAAAGTAAGAAAATATAACAGCAATTCTATCCCTGAGTAGGGATCTCATAATAGGAACTGGTTCCAACACCCTTCCCCACCTGCCAAAAACATTTGTAACAGTATGTAATTATACATTAAAGGAAAGTTTCTAGATATAACAGAATGGATCAGTTATTCCTTCATAGAGCCCAAAGTTAACAACCTGGTTGAAGAATCCCCCTCCCCCCCCCCCCGCAATTGCTTGACTACTGTGACCTTGTGTTGTGTGATGTTATGGCAAATAACTTAAGATTCTCTAGGTTTCTGTTTTCTCATGTGTAGAAGGAAGAATTTGGATTTTTGATTTTGAAGGTCTTTTTCAGTTCTAAAATCCTATGATTTTATGAATCACCAGGGCTTCTGCCGCAGAACAAGAACCCAAAGTTCCAAGGATCAGATTAACACCATCTGGGATACCACCAGCAGCAGTCATGATGGGGATGGAGTTCCTTTTTTGTTTCCCCCCTCCAGACTTTGGATTTCACTGCTGAGGAGAACCTGTGGGGTGCAAACTCCTTCACACTAGAATATCAAATATTGCAGATTGGCAACTTCTCAATAACTTTAGTCTTTAAAAGCTGAGTGGGCAACAAGAGGTTAAATCACTAGGTGATAGTCACATAGCTAGTATGAGCCAAAGAAAAGGTTGGAGCCCTTGAACTACATACGCTATATCATGCTGGTACCTTTCATTATGTTCCATAAATGAACCAAATTCTAGCTAAGGCTGAGCATTACTTCAATGATAACAAATTAGCCCATAGAGAGTACTATTTTTTTTTTCCAATAAAAGGTAATAAAAACAGCACCACAGATGTAAAGGCAGAAGGAATCTTAGTGATCATTTTGTCCAATTTTCTTTAGTACACTCTTAAGTAATTTCACTTCTGTGAGCCTTAGGTTTCTCATCCATATAATAAAGGGGTTAAACTGGAGAACTTCTACAGGTTCCTTGCAGAGAAGGGAAAAGGAATAATAAACATTTATTAAGCACCTCCTATATTCCAAGCACTGGGCTAAAAATGTTGTATAGATATCTAAGTTGATCCTCACAACAACTCTGTGATGTAGGTGCTATTATGATCCCTATTTTATAGATAAGGAAACTGAGGCAGGCAAAGGTTGAGTGACTTGTTCAGGGTCATAAAGTTTGAGTTGTCTTCACTCTAGGCCCAGCGCTCTATCCACTGCACCACGTACCTGCCCCAAAAACTCTAACCTTATGATCCTGTGAGTGTGCATGTCTGTGTGCATCTTAATAAAGTTTGTTGACTGACAGTTTAGAAGGGAAGATGCTAGCAGTTGGGAAGAATCAAGAAAGGCTTCATGCGGACAGTGCTTCTATGTATCTCCCTATATAAATACTTCTCTACGTCTATCGTTAACACCACCATCTTTTCAGTTTCCTCACTCTATCTTAACCCACACACATGCCAGCAATCGACATTTCTTGCCATCTCTACTTCCACAACACTTCTTGTACATTCATCCCCTTGACTTCATTTACAAAGCTGCCACCCCTGTTTAGGTACTGATAACCTGGACTGTTGCTTTCTGTTTGGTCTTCCTGACTTAAGGCTCTCTCTACTCCAGTTCATTCTTCATACAGATGCCAAAGTAATTCTCCTAAAGTGCAGATCTGGCTATATCACTCCCCTAAGTACACTTCAGTGACTCTCTATTAGTTCTAAAATCAAATAAAAATTCCTCTGTTTAACATCTGAACATTTAAAGCCCTTTATAACCTGACTCCAATCTGTCTTCTTTCCTCACTTTAGAGTCTAGCCATTTCCTAGCTTTGTCCACAGTATTCCCTTTCCTCACTTCCCACCCTGGTTTTCTAGCTCCCCTTTATGCACGTTTTCCTGCATTAGAAAGTAAGTTCCATAAAGGTAGGAACTGTCTTGCTTGTTTGTACTTGCATTTCTAACACTTAGAAGACTGTCCGTCTGTCTCTTTAATGGCCTTGCTGTTAATAACTGCGCCACCCCCCCCCCAAAAACCCACTGCTTGCTACATGAGCCTTTGTCTTGAAGAAAGAGAGAAATTACATAAGGTGAAAGTGAGAAGGAAGTGTACTCCAGGTATGGGGTATAACCAGTGCAAAGGTATAAAGATGACAGATGAAGTGTAGTGTGTTGTCTTTCACAAGAACCTGGCCCTGATCAATGGCATCTGTCAGCATACCACGCCTGGCCAATTACCAGAAGCCAGTCTATTAGGATGGGCAGAGAGCTGAGTAGAGAGGCTCAAGCTAAATGTTCTGTGACTCTATACAGAACAGCATCAGGCAGACAGCCAGAGTCAGTGTGGTGGGGGGCTTAAAACCTTTAAGATTCAAGCCCCATTTTACTCTATTTGGGAACCATAAGTGGGTGGAATTTAACAAACTATTATATTAGTATCTAAGTTTCAATGCTGACAAATAACTCCAATTTTTTTTCACTATTTCCCTTGAGCAAAGCTTTAAACAAGTAAACAGGTAGTTTCTCAGTTATTTTTAATGACTATTTTCACGAAATATTTGGTGTATAAACAATTTGCATTTTAATTTGTTTACAGATAATTTATTTTCACATATATGAAACTATGTGAAGTAAATCATGGCAGCTGTCATGCAATGAGTATTTCACAGGATAAAAAAATTAATATAAGAAACACATTCCAAATCTGCTATAAGTTCTGTAGTTACTATAAGAAACCAGGAATATTCCATTCTTTCTATAATTAATTTCCTCAGACCAATTATATCATAAGAGTTGACAGTTACATAGTGCTTTAAAGTTTACAAAGTATTTTAACAAGTATGATAAAAAATGTCAGTGATGATTTTAACAATGAATTAAACTCTGTACTAGGCTAAACTCTGAAGTACCTAAATACTAGTCACTTTAATATTCAGCTGACAGTATATCCTGAACCCCAAACTGATTAGAAGTAATTAAACACTGCAGCTTATTAGAAATACTCTGGAGATAGAGGACTTTTTTTAAAAAAGGCTTTCTTTGACAATATTTATCTATAAAACAAAAATATAATTTGAACTGAAATTGTCAAAAGTTACCCAATCTACTTTTGATCTAGGACACTCCATCTCTCAGCTCCAGGCATTCTCTTTGGCTGTCCCCCACACCTGGAACATCCTCCCTCCTCTGCTCTGACTACAGACCTCCCTGGCATCCTTTAAGTGCTAGCTAAAAAAACCCACCATCTTCAGGAAGTCTTCCCTAACTCCTCTCTATTCTAGTGTTTTCCCTCTTAATTATTTCCTCTTTATCATATAGCTTGCTTTGTATATATCTGTTTACATCAAGTGATGGCCCCTTTAATCAAAACTCAAAGAAAATAAAAATCAAACTGGGAGGGGAAGACCCTCAGGGTTCCCGGCCAAAAAGACAGGGAGTTACTATTTAGTATTTACATTCATTCTGTGCAAGGAGGGCAGGTACTTATTGTCCAATCTATGAGCTCCAGAGTGAACTGAGTTTAAGGATTGGTTTTTGAGGAAAAAATCTAGACGGTAAACCAGAAGTTAAGGAGGAAGCCTTCAACCATCGAAATATACCTTCCTTTGGACAGAGCATGGAGAAGGAGATGGAAAAGGAGAAAGGGGAGAAGGAGAGGGAGGAGAAGGAGAGGAAGAAGAGGAGGAGGGAGAGGGAGGAGGGGGAGAGGGAGAGGGAGAGGTAACTCACACGTTGTTGTGTTTGTCCTTCGTTCTCGAAGAAGACCATGACATCAGGGAAATGATGACATGACTTGCAGTTGGCTTTGATTTGAGTGAGGGAGGGCTGTGCAAGGTCACCAGCCTCACTTTCTCCTCCAGAGCCACCTGGGTCCAGTGGCCAGATATTCACCAGAATGACTGGAGATGGCCCAGGACACATTGGGAGACCGTGGTCCTTTCAGGTTCCTTAAACTCAATTCACTCTGGAGCACTGATTGGGACTATCTCTTGACTAACTTCTTAAAGAGGCCTATTCACTGAATGGGTGTTACCTCTTTCAAACTGAGAACCTGAAAAGATCTTAGCCTAAAAGGGCCAGGGTCTCCCATTGAGAACGAAAGACAAGCAAAATTTGCTTACGTGCTATCTCCTCTGTTAGACTGTAAACTTAAGGGCAGTGACTCTCTTTTAATTCTTTGTTATCTCCACTGATTATCATAGTGCCTGGCACAAAGCAGGTGCTTAATAAATCCTTACTGATTGCCTGATTGAGCATTACTGTAGGTTGAATGTGATCAATATGGAGAAGTGCAGGAAGACTAAAGTACCAAAAGAAGTAAAGCAAAATGAAGTAAGCAGAACCAGGAAAACAGTATACACAATGGTCAAGAAGAAGAATAAAATAACTGAAACTGGGTGTTATGAAACAATCATGACCAAACTAGGTCCAAAGCTATGAGAAGGCACCTTCCTCTCTTCTTGGCAGTGATGGGGACTATGGGTGTGAAAGACATCCCTTGTAAAAACTTTTTCAAAGCTTTGGTTTACACTTTGCTGTTTTATGTTTTTTTTTTAAACTTCTCTCCCAATAAATTACCTACAATTTGTATTCCAAACTGGAAGCAAACTGCTTGATATAAGGACTATTTTGTCCTTACAATCTCAGCACAGGACGTTTTGTACGTAATATTTCGCACGTAGTAGATGCTTAATGAATGCCTGCTGAATAAAATTATTTCCTTTAATCCTCATAACAACACTGTGAGGTACACACTTAATCTTGTTTTCACACAACTCAAGATTTCTTCACCATTTTCTTTCACAAGCCTATACAATTTCAAATTAATTTTCGACATCTAGGTCCTTTTCTGTTCCTAAAATGGACAGGTCAATATCTACTGGTCTATAAAGCCTTTCTTCAAATTTGTTAAAATAGGGTAAATATATTTTCTAGCCACGTTTCTCCCTCTACCCTTGAAAAATCTGTGCTTTACATGGATTCTATCATATGAAATGGATGAATATTATTTAAATTTCCTTCCTATAATGGTGTTAGAGACAGGCTCAAAAATGGGTACATGAGGTCCTTGAAATTCTATTAAAATAAAATA
Source organism: Trichosurus vulpecula (assembly GCF_011100635.1). Classification (NCBI taxonomy): domain Eukaryota; kingdom Metazoa; phylum Chordata; class Mammalia; order Diprotodontia; family Phalangeridae; genus Trichosurus; species Trichosurus vulpecula. The sequence continues at coordinate 179,916,078 of NC_050574.1, forward strand.
AAGGATAATGACACCAAATTCCTTCACTCCTTTGTAACTTAAAGTTTTAGTGAAGTTCTAGACATTGAATGGACTTACTGAGTAACACTTGTAGTTCTTTCAGTATTTCTCTTCCTTCCCAGTCTGATATATTCTTCATTCCTAACTTCAATCAAATAATTTTGTTCTCTGATTACCATAAGATTAGATTATCTGACTGTGAGTCAAACAATTAGTATACTGCTATGGGCCAAAGGCCTTAAATAGATTAGGCTGGCTCTAAAAGATGTTCATATTGAAAAACCACCATAGCTCTGCACTTCTCTGCACCTCTATCCCTCAACACATGAAAAAAAGGCAGAGTCTAAAGAACAGGGACCATCATTCTATAAACTTTTAGTTTTTTGACTTCAATATTCCTATGTCAGATGAGGATATATGGTAAGATAAGACCTCCCCAGATAATAAATACACTAATTTTTCTATATTCTGCAGTTCAGGCAAATTTGATAATTATATACAAAAATTGTTAGATATTCTATAGTTAAGAACCCCAATTTCTTTAAACTGAGAAAAAATGTAAGAGTATTATTTAAAAAAAAAAACTCAAATCCAGAAAATAAAAAGCATATAAGCTCCTAGTTTATCTTTAAATGCTGTTCACTTTAACCATTTCAGAACAGGAAACAAAAATCAAGAAAGGGAGATATTAATTATGCTAAAATCTCATTAAGCTATGCTTCATTAATTCAGAGTTTAGACAGCATATGGGTTCAAGCTTTGATTATTTAGACCACACTTCATGTCCATGTCGAACAAATAACCTTTGTGCCTCAGATATTCAATACCACAATTTTTTTTTAAAAAGCAATGATACTACCACCCTTCATTCTATCCCATAAAGGATTATCAATTCCTTTGCCTTTTCTCTTAGAATCATACTCTGAGTACCATGATTATTAGAATTTTGATGGGGCTTCACAAAATTTTAAACAGATCAAAAAGTACTCATTTGAAAGTATTCCTTACACAGACACTTGGTCCTTCACAGGAATCTGATATTTGGAAGCTACCTTCCAACTATTTTTATATTTTCTAAATACCCCTGAATTAAATATGATAGATGCCCAGATCTACACATTAAACCACGAATGATTAAAACAGTTAAAGGAAATAGAAAGTTTCATTAATTTAATTCATTTTTTTAAATGGCAAGCTGAAAAAGTGTACCAATAGATGTTTAACATAATTATAAAGTATTTCTTCTTTCGCTTTTACAAAAGTCTTTAACAGCCACTAGGCTGTAAAGGGAAAGCTAATTTTTAAGCAATAAGAAATTATGAGAAAATAATGAGAAAAATCAATTACTTATATAATTACTAAATTTGCTTAGTTTAATTCAAAATGAGGAAAGTTATTTAAGTATTTCTAAGAACATCTTTAACATTAATATGTTTTTATGTGTAATACCAGTTGAACTTAATAGCTGCCATTAGATCACACTAGTCAAAGAGATCAGCACCCAAGTCAGAAAAGGATGTTAACAATGGTAGGGAACCCAATTATAGCTGGATTATTTTCAAAAAATTCTAAACTTTAGATTTCTAAAAAAAAAAAAAAAAGATATTATACCATCAAACCAGTACCTTTTTAACTTTTAGAAGCATTTTATCAAAAAGTCATACCTGAACTCTGAAGTAACAATTAAAAACTCTATTATATAAGAGTAGGCTATTAATATTTTAGAGGGAAATTTACTAATATTTAAGTGCAAGTATTTTTTTAAATTTAACCAAACACTAAATTATTTCAAAATTGAAGCTCTAAAGACCTAAATTTTCCATTTGTTGATGTACTTTCAAACTAGAATCTCAGAAGTCAATTTGTAAATGTATTTGTCATTCCTCACAGTCCCAATTTGTAACAGAATATGCATGCCAAAAGACTTATGTGTGAAAACAAAGCAGGCTATAAGCCATGGAAGCCCTCATTTAAGACACAACCTCATCTTTCAAAATACCATCAGAGTATAACAGATTTCCAGGTGAAAAATCAAAGAAGGAATTCCTACTTTAGAGTAGTTTACTCACCACTTCTTCCAATGCAGCACTTCGCCCAAAAGAACAAGTGAGGTGTGTGAGGCAGTTAACAAAGGAAGAGAAGAGTTCATTTGGAATGGCAGTTAAAACATTTCGAGGGAACATAGTTATCAAATTGCTGATAATGCTGGAGATCCCCACTGCTTCAGAGTCTTCTATTTCAATTCTATAGATCAAAGACACATTTATTATTGAGCAGGAAAGAAAGGTTCCCTCACACATACCATCTGTTCATTTTCAAAGATTAGTGCAGTTATTTCATGCTAGTTATCAATGCAGATATACTTCCAAACGTCAAGAGGAAAGAAAGTCACCTGTTACTTATTCCTCTAACTGCAAAAATAAAAATGAAAAAGGACTTAAAATCGCTACTATGTTTAAAGAGGGAAGTTAAGTATACATACCCATTGATGGTATTCAGTAATCCCTCGATGAAATGTGCCAGGTAATCCACTTGTGAACCTTCATCGGGAAAGATGGGTCCATGAAGAGAGGCTAACTGGGCTAGGCACTGGAGTGAATCTTGTGCCATATCTGAATCTTCTCTGATTTTACGATGTACCTGTAAGAAAAGAGTCACTGCCAATTCATAAAAATAAATTCTCTTCATCAAATTACATGTCTACCTCTCCAAACAAGAAACAGCTCACACTAGCTGTTTATTTTTAAACGAAGTATTTAATTCCTAAATCAAAGAACACTTAAATATTATTTTATCCTCCAACGCACTAACTTCATAAGCCATAATTTTAAATATCCCAAAACTAACTATCCACTGGGTACTACCTACATTTTGAAAATTTAACTGTCTACAGCATGTTACGTCTTAAAGAGAGAAACAGATGCCAGCCAGTCAGACATACTGCTCCTTCTAAAAACAGCAGTAACGACAGTCATCTGTATTATGCTAACTATGCCTAGGCTACAGTCTTGCTAAAGTTAGTCATCAAGTTCAATCAAGAGTATATAGATGCTCCTTTAGTGGAAGTAAATAGTGAAGATATGAAAAGCAAATGAATTACAACCTCTAGAAATTCATTATTTGTTCAAAATTTTACAACTATAATTTTCTCTTCCCTTAAATTCACCTTTGCTCTACTACATTGCCATTTTAAAGGAATATTAACAGTGCAAATCCACTTCAAAAGTCTGTCTGAGTTTTATTTTAGTCATGCAACATTGTTTCAAAACCACCACGGTGCTCTAAAGACCTTATTTATACTAGGTATATTAGTAATGTTTATACTTTCAGGTAAATTTTAAAGAAATATTTCATCTCTGTCACATGATACAGCGTCATAAAACAAAGTATTTTTAGCATAGGTTGCTTAATGTAGTCACCACAAAAGCACCTAACTTTTTGAGAATGATTTAGAAACTGACCATACTTCACTTTTATTGACAATAAAAATGGTCACTTTTCAGTTTTGCAAAAAATGTCGACATTTTACTAGATATTAGGTTAGTCCTCCTTCCTTCCCATCTCTAAACTGTTCTTACTGTCTGTCTCATTTATTACCTGACTGTCCTGTATGTTCAATCTATTTAATTTGATTTCCCCAACTACACTCTAAATTCTTCAAAGCATGTACTGCATTTTATACTTACTTTCGTATATCATAGGATAACCTAGCACAGTGCTGGGCACATGTTTGCTTGGCAAATATTTGATGACTGACTCAATCTTCATCTTTGAACTTCCTTCAGCTTATAGTTATCAAAAATATAAATACTTCAAAAGCCCAAATATATTTTTTAACATTATTTATATTTTTTAACATTATTTTCTCCACTCTTGCACATTAAAAAATCATTTTGCTCAAGAAGCATAAACATCTTTCAAATACATTCTATGGCATCTAATGTCTATATAGTAACCCCTCATCCATTACGACAGAAAAATCAATATATGAAGGCAGTTCCCAATTAATGAATTAGTTGTACTACAAAGGTTTGTTCTGAAACTGGTTGTTTGAAATTCAACGTGCATTTTTAGTTCCTAAATCTGCCTAGACCTGTAAGAGGGTAGATAAATGTCTAAGGACTAGCCTAGGAACCCAATCTCATTCATAACATTGTTTCTATGGGAAAACATATTCCAAGTTCTAACTTAGAACTTAGATACAATGAATACAGCCCTTAGTTTCCTCCCATCCTCACTTTACATTTCTAGTGAATATGTTCCTCAAACTCTCCCATTCTTGCTTTCCATTACCACTTCTAGTCAAGGTAGCTGGTTAAGAAAACAATTCAGGGCTCATGAAGGGAGACTACATTCCATTATAACAGCAATTGTAATTTAAACATAAGTGATATTGTCATTGCTGAGTTACAGACATATTACATGATTATAAAGTTAGCCCAGTCTTCAAATAAGTGCATAACAGACATTTGTGCAGGGCTTTAAAGTTCATTAAGTATTTATATATGTGTGTGTATACACATACATACATATATATATATAAAAACATAATTATATAGACACACATGTATGTGTCCATGTATGCATGCATATATGTATATCACCAGAGCCTCACTATAATCCTGTGATGCAGTTACTATTATTTCTATTTTATAGATAAGGAAATGGAGGCTCAAGGAGCTCATGGGACTTGTGCCTACTCACACATCAAGTGTCAGAGGTGGGATTTAAACTGAAGCCCTCCAACCTCCAAATCCAGGGGTCTTTTCAATAGTACTCCTTCATTATAAAGGGCAAAGGAAAAGGGGGTGTGGAGTAGGATTGAATGATACTGAGCTGAACATGACATACAGTTAAAGAGTTGCAGGACTATTTTTATGTTCAAGTTGAAATATAACATAAAATTATATTCAGAAATATTCAACAGCATTAGTCCCCCCTTGGAATAACTGTGTGTGTCTATGTGTGTGTATCGAAGGAAATAATTTTTATGTCTAATTAAATACTAAATTAGGTCATAATTTATCAGATAAACCATTTAAGATACATCTCAGAGTAGAATTAAGAACTCGCTATAAACATTAAAGATTTATCAATATGGCTGTGCAAGAAAGAGTTAACCTCTAAACTCAAAAGTTATTTGCATGAGGCAGTTCACAGCTGACAGCAGCAGCTGTTTGGTTTGTCTAGACAGCTGTTCAGATTTGGTATAGCTGTTTCGAGTTCTGCCAGCAAGTTTTTCACCTTTTCAAAAACTGCTGGAGCAGTATCTACTTTCAATCAAGTGAAATAAATCTTTATAAAAATATAAACTTGAATACATTTCAAAACAATTTATTTCAGTTGAGGCAGACAACTGTATTCAAGATTTATTCACATTTAGCCCATTAATCTTGACAATGTTTTCAGCATATTATTTTTATGAATTACAAATGAAAATACAAACAGATGTATACTCAATCTCAAAATGACAAAATCATCTGTTTACACTTACATATACGTAAGGAATTCATTTCAACAGCTGCTGAATATGAACTAGATAAAACTACAATGCTTTTTGAAAATTTTTTTAAACTCCCTGTGGTTCCATCGCATCAAATGGGAACATTCAACAGAAAAGGAATATATAAAAACTGGAAAACTACAAATAAGGGAAAATCTTGGTCTTTTAACTGTCCATTTTACTAGTAGTTATCCAATTTATACTTTTATGTACAATTGCAAATTAGCTGAGAAAAATACAAATATGTTTTCCATCTTCAATTGTGTAAGGATGACAAATATTGGAATGCAGTGTTTACTTGATATTTGCAGAGTGCAGTACTACAGGCTTATTTAAAACAGAAGTATTTAAGATAAATTACTCAATAATTTTCATTTAAAACTTGAAACATTTATAAAACATACAAAATGTGCATTACTCCAAAAATATTAAATTTCATGTAATAATTACACATCAATGGCATAAATAATTAAGAACACTTACATGTAATTTCCCCTAATTGAAAGTCACTATGTGAAAAAGTTTTGGGGGAAAAAAAAGTCCAAACATATTAAAATATCTCCTACCTTGTAAATTCAAGAAAAATCCAAAAGCAATTTAACTTTTCAGTGGAACTTCTCTGTAGTCCTTATTATCAAAGATGAAAAATTAGACTTACTGTAAAGAAAAGATCCATAACTCTGCTGTCCAAGAGGGTCTCACGCCAGGACTCTGTTGGCTTTAGCATCACATTTTGTGAGGATTCAAACATAGCTATATAATGTCTACCCAGTTATCTGGTGTCAAGGTCAACAATAACATTCTTACTTTGTTTAAAAAATATGTATATCCTGGATACAACAGGATCCATTCAGAAAGAATGTAATGGAAACAGTTTAAGCCTCTTCACATACACTGCATAATTCTTGCATGAGGCCAAGGAATAAAAGGTATTAAGTACTGGAAAAAAGAATGCTATAGGCATGTAAGATAACAGTTTGATCGTAATTATGTGACATACCAAAGGGATAAATTCACTTTTGATAAATAGGATACCTAATGTGCAAGGAACAAAAGGCAGAACACTAATTACAATTAATAGATGTCAACATTTACACAAAAAGGGAAATAATTTTCTACAAGTTTTTCCTGCCTGTTTTTAACAGTCTTTGTGACAAGCTTACAAAGACACGAAATGCCTATCTCTGTTAATCTAGCTGTAAGAAGCATCTGATCTAATGAAACACGCAAATAATGCAGTGCAAATGCCAAGAAAGAATAAACCAAATATACGTGTCATCATTGGAAATCCATTTCACCCATTTTAATTTTAATTTAATCAACAACAGTTTAAATAAAAAAAATTCTATTAAAACATCCATCATTGCAAAGAAGCTTGAAAACGTAATTCATGGCATTCAATATTATTCAATGGCATTATTATGTTTATTTACTACATAACAAAATGAATTTCTAGTAATCATAAATATGATTCATGGACATTTCTGAAAAGAACTTTCCTGACAACACTTTTATAATTAACTGAACTACTTTAAGAAAGAAGCACAACATGGGAAGAGTTTTACTAGATGATCTAAATAGCCAGTATCTGGATATGTGACCTACATATGTTCAACTATAAAATTTCAATTGAGACAACTCTCTGATCATTCAGTTAGCCAAATGATTACCTGTAAAAATAAGATGGCAACTGAAAGAAAATGCTAACATTTCAAATGACCTATAACTATAAAAGTAGAAAACTACTTGAAATGCTAGAATTGTTTTTAAGCATGGATGTTTATTGTGTTGTTTCCTGAGATCTCTATTATGAATCTGTTCTAACTGAGAGGGGGGGGGAATACTTTAAGGGTTGAAAGAACCTCTCTTGTTTTTCCACATGCAAAAAATTCCAATATTTCACTTAGATTAGTACAATTAACTATCATCACAGGAACTAGGTGGATTTGAATATTACTTCTTTCTTACCTGCCCTCTAGTGGAAGTGCTCTGAAATAACCAAAAACTGAAGGAAAGGAGATAGGAGACAAAGCTAGAATTCTAAATAATTTTTTTAAAAATAAAAATAAAACAATCTAATCATTCCTGATCTATAGCACTAACTATATATAATTAAGACCTTCAGAATACATCACCATAAGAATAACAGTATTAAGATAATGGTATTAATTTCCTTTTTTTAAGGAAAAAAAATTCTAGGTCATTAAAAGCACTCTGCAATTAAGCAACCAAATATAATCTAACCCATTCTATGTAGCTGTGAAAGCTGCAATGAAAATTTATGGGTGGGTCACTCAAAAAGAAATGGATATGGTCATGGTGGGGGTACAGACTATATTACCAATGAAGTGCACCTCAAATTGTATTACTGGCATCACCAAAGACCTGTTTGATGAAGAAGGGAAGAGCCAGTAGGGAGAACAAAGCACAACAGTCAAGGAGGCTGAGTATTGTAATGGTACCTGTAGAGGCCTCTAGCTCTTCTATTGTGAATTTATGGGACAGCAGGGCTAAGAATGTCACAGGGAAGAAGATATGGAGATGTTGGGAGCTGCCTGCTGAAGAAGCTTTCATATGGCTAAGATCACATATCACAATTAACTTTTCACTTCCTGTCTTATAAATTTGTTTTAGTCTAAGGCTACCTTCTGTACATCACTTGCAGCATTAAAAATATGGTAATATTTATTATAAAAATAAAAATTTAAGTGGATTAAAAGCAAGATCCAGGTAAAACCAATCTTTTTACTTAGGTTTTTCAGCTTTTTCCCTAAAATAGTAAGAATGATTCCCAAAGCCAGTAAGACCTTTGCAACTGAAAAAATACAGAATACTTGGAAAGCAAATTACTTCTATCATGTTCATGCCACTTATTATTGCTATTTTCTTTTCATTCTAGTTAGAGCAGGATTACTGGATGGTCATTTATCAAGTATTTACTATGTGCCAGGCACAATTTGAAGCACTGAGGATACAATGAAAGGTAAACACAGTTCCCACCCTCAAGGACTATAGTCCTCCACTTCAATGGAGGAGACACAACATGTATAAAAATAACTAGGAAAATACAAGAATATAGAGAGTAGCTAGAAGGTAATCTGAAAGCAAGATGGAGAGAGCCATTACTAATGGGGGGAACCGGCAAAGCCCTGCTATAGAAGGTGGGCTTTGAGCCGAGTCTTGAAGGAATACAGGGAAACTAAGAAGTAGAGAGGTAAGGGGACAAAGCATTTCAGGCTTCCCTGAGAGAGTCAATGAAAGGCACAGATATAGGAGATAAGAGTGTTGTGTTCAAAGAACACAAGTAAGCCAGCGTAACTGGATTGTAGCATGCATGGAATGAAACAAAGTGTAAGAAGAGTGGAAAGGTAGGAAGGGGAAAAATGAGGGTCTTAAATGCCACTAGGAATTTAGATTTGATCCTGGAGGTGATAAGTAGCCACTGGAACTCTCTGAGCATGAGGGTGACATAATCAGACCTACATTTAAAAAAACAAAATCACTTTTGCAGCTAAACAGAGAATAAACTAGAGTAGGAAAGGCCTTGAGACCAACCAGTAGGCTACTGCAATAGCTGAGGCATGAGGTCATAAGGGTGGGATCTCAGGAAGTGGATATGTGAGTAAAGAGAAATGGATATACAGATAGAAAAACACAGTGTTATGAAGACAGAAACTACAAAATTTGGCAATTTATTGGATATGTAGGTAGAGAATGAGTGAAAAGTCAAGTATGACATCTTTGAGAATAAAAGGGAAATCTGGTAGTGGGGGGTGGGGAGTTTGGAGGGTGAGGATGAACACTTCTGTTTATGGACATGTTGAGTTTGTGTCCATGGGACATACAGTTCAAAATATACAAAAAATAGTTGGAGTATATAACTATAGTTCAGAATAGAGAGGAAAGCTGGATATTTAGATCTGGGAATTACCTGAATAGATTTGTTAACTGAACCCAGAAGAACTGATAAAACAAGAAGAGTGCAGATCAAAAGGCAAGAAGGACCAGTAGAGAGCCCTGCAAGATGCCTATGGTTATTGAGATTGGTGAGCAAGATAAAGATAAAGAACCAGCAAAGGAGACTGAAAAGGAGCAGATGGATAGAAAGGAGAATCAGAAAAGTACAGTGTCATGAAAACCTTTAGAAGAAAGAACATCCAAGAAGAGATAACCTAGGGCAGGGCTGGCCAAAACTGCATGATTTATGTGGCCTGACTACAAACACAGAAGTTACATAGGTGCTTTGAAGCCAAGCTACCGCAGAGCTCTCACTAAAATGGCAAATCAAAATATATTGTCTATTGTTTCAATAAAAACCTAAGGTTGGACAGCCCCGCCCCAGAGTATCAAAGGCTATAGAGAGGTCAAGAAGGATAAGGGCTGAGCAAAGGTCATCAGATTTAGCAACTGAAGGGCAGCTAGGTGGCATAGTGAGTAGAGCACCAGCCTAGGAGGCAGGAGGACCTGAGTTCAAATCCGACCTCAGACACTTGACACACTTACTGTGAGATCTTGGGCAAGTCACTTAAACCCCAATTGCCCTGCCTTCCTCCCTCCAAAAAAAAAAATCAGATTTGGCAATTGAGATCATTGATTACTTTAGACAGAGTAGTTTGAGATGAGTTCATAAGCAAGACTTCACAGAGACAGATGTTAGCATCTTGTATAGATGATAACTACTCTTTCATCTATGTATTTTTCTTATTTTCATGACTAAAAGTATTTATTCATGTGCATATCAAGTTATTATACTGAGCACTGGTATACAAGCTTCACTAAAAAGACCCAGTATCTTCCCTTTAGGTCAGAGATTCTTAACCAAGGGTCTAAACCCAAAGATAGATTTCAGGTGGTCAGTGAGCTTAGATGGGAGAAAATTACATCTTTATTTTCATTAACCTATGCAACAAGATGGCTAAAGCACCGGCCATGGCATCAGAAAGACCTAAGTTCAAATCCTACCTCAGATAATAGCCATGTGACCTTGGGCAAGTCACTTAATCTCTGTGGCTCTCAGATTCCTCCTTTGTAAAATGGGAATAACAGCACCTACCTCCCAGGGTTGTGAGGATCAAATGAGATAACATTTGTAAAACACTTAGCACAGTGTCTGATATACAGGGAGGCTTTTAATAGACGCCTGTTCCATTCCCACTAACCTCTAACTGAAATTAAGCATTTTCTTCAGTTATTTAAATTATTCTGAGAAGGGGTCAATAGGCTTCACCAAAATTGCCAAAGCAGTCCATGACACAAGAAGGTTAAGAACCCCTACAGGAGCTGTCCGTAGATAGTCAAACATATTTTAAAGGGTTGGAAGGGACCTTTAAATTTACCCCTAACATTTTACATTAATTAATGATGCATCAGAAAACACAAGATATGTAGACAAAATAACTATTTACTTTTACTAAATCATCCAAAATAAAAATATTTCATCGCTACATTCTGGTTGACAGAGGTCAAAAAGAAAAATTTGAAGGTTAATACTACACTATACAAAAGAGTACCTAAAAAAATGGAAATCAATTCAACTCATCTGAATAAAGAATTCTCTTGATCTCTGGATTATATTTTTTCCTAAGGAAAAAATAACATATTAGTATTTTGTATCAGAATGACAACTCATTTGTACTGTAAACTACTTAATTATACTAATAACATAGGTACACAGTGACAAATGTAGCCTTTTAAAATTTCCCTAATCTTCTCTTCGCCCTTGTTTTCCTGTCTCTTATTCTGCTTATGTGTGATCCCAACCATGCCCCAATGAAGTTTTTTTCTTTTTTTTATAGCAAAGCCTATCATCTTTACTCCCATTACTCTTCCCACTTTTTCAAAACAACATCCTGAAGTGACAGGAGTGAAATTAAAATGACTTTTCTGTCATTATAGTGGCTTTTTACACAATCCCTAGCCAAGGCTCTGATGCCTGAATTCTTACCTAGCAAAAGAAAAGCCACCTTCTAATTGTCATATCACTTCAGGACAGATGAACCAGCCTAGCCCAGCAACACAAAATAATGACAAAGGAGAGGCAATTTCCTTCTACAATACCTTAAAGCCCTAAAATTCTTTTACTATGTCTGGTAGTTTGGGGAGAGAAATATAATGTAAAGATATGTTGCAGCACCCTGTTTTGAAAACTACCAGTCTAGGAAAAAAAAACAGCAGAATAGGAATCTGGAGGCATGGAACTCAGTCCTAGCTCTATCACTGGTGGTACCTTTGAATAAGTCCTGTAAATTCCTTTGTGAGTCAGTTTCCCTAACTATAAAATGGATATCTTAACCCAAAAACATAATAGGCTATACTGAAAGGATAATGACTGGATAATTGTGAACTGCTTCAACTATGTTTTAAAAAGTAATATATAAAAATAAGGAATTGGGGGCGGAGCCAAGATGGCGGCTGGTAAGCACGGACTAGAGTGAGCTCCGTACTCGAGTCCCTCCAAAAACCTATAAAAATGGCTCTGAACCAATTCTAGAACGGCAGAACCCACAGAACAGCAGAGGGAAGCAGGGCTCCAGCTCAGGACAGCCCGGATAGTCTCTGGGTGAGCTCTATTCCACACGGAGCTGGGAGCTGGGAACGGAGTGGAGCAGAGCCCAGCCTGAGTGGCGTGGACGATCCAGTCCAGAAGCCGGGCGGAGGGGGCCCTAGCGCCCTGAATACGTGAGCAGTTACCAGACCCCTCGACCCACAAACACCAAAGACTGCGGAGAAGGTTAGTGGGAAAAGCTGCGGGAGTGGAAGGAGTTTGCGGTTGGGCTTCCAGCCCCGGGGGCAGCGGAGGTGGGGCAGCTACAGCTGTTGTTACTTCCAGCTCCAGGCCCACCTGGTGGGGGGAATTAAGTGGCGGATCACAGCAGGGGTGCACAGCCTGCCGAAGATCTGAGCCCAGTCTGGACTGGGGGTCCTTGGGGAAGGAGGAGTGCGGCTCTGACAGAGCTGGCACCTCCCCCCCAAATGTAGAACATAGAACTCTGTAATCTACAAGCAGTCATACCCCACTGAAAAACTCAAGGGTCAAGTTAGTTGGTTGGGAATATGGCCAGGACGCGAAAACGCGCCCAGATTCAGTCTCAGACTTTGGATTCCTTCTTTGGTGACAAAGAAGACCAAAACATACAGCCTAAAGAAGACAGCAAAGTCATAGAGCCTACAACCAAAGCCTCCAAGAAAAACATGAATTGGCCCCAGACCATAGAAGAACTCAAAAAGGATTTGGAAAAGCAAATTAGAGAAGTAGAGGAAAAATTGGGAAGAGAAATAAGAAGGATGCGAGAAAACCATGAAAAACAAGTCAATGACTTGCTAAAGGAGACCCAAAAAAATACTGAAAAATACACTGAAGAAAACAACACCTTACAAAATAGACTAACTCAAATGGCAAAAGAGCTCCAAAAAGCCAATGAGGAGAAGAATTCCTTGAAAGGCAGAATTAGCCAAATGGAAAAGGAGGTCCAAAAGACCACTGAAGAAAATACTACTTTAAAAATTAGATTGGAGCAAGTGGAAGCTAGTGACTTTATGAGAAATCAGGATATTATAAAACAGAACCAGAGGAATGAAAAAATGGAAGACAATGTGAAATATCTCCTTGGAAAAACCACTGACCTGGAAAATAGATCCAGGAGAGATAATTTAAAAATTATTGGACTACCTGAAAGCCATGATCAAAAAAAGAGCCTAGATATCATCTTTCAGGAAATTATCAAGGAGAACTGCCCTGATATTCTAGAGCCACAGGGCAAAATAGAAATTGAAAGAATCCATCGATCGCCTCCGCAAATAGATCCCAAAAAGAAATCTCCTAGGAATATTGTTGCCAAATTCCAAAGCTCCCAGATCAAGGAGAAAATACTGCAAGCAGCCAGAAAGAAACAATTTGAATATTGTGGAAACCCAATCAGAATAACCCAAGATCTGGCAGCTTCTACATTAAGAGATCGAAGGGCTTGGAATGCGATATTCCGGAGGTCAGTGGAGCTAGGATTAAAACCTAGAATCACCTACCCAGCAAAACTAAGTATCATGTTCCAAGGCAAAATATGGACTTTCAATAAAATGGAGGACTTTCAAGCTTTCTCAGTGAAAAGACCAGAACTGAATAGAAAATTTGACTTTCAAACACAAGAATCAAGAGAAGCATGAAAAGGGAATCAAGAAACGGAAATTGCAAGGGACTTACTAAAGTTGAACTGTTTTGTTTACATTCCTACATGGAAAGATGATGAGTATGATTCATGAGACCTCAGTATTAGGGTAGTTGAAGGGAATATGCAGATATATATATGCATATATATATGTTTATGTATATATATAAGTGAATGTGTATGTATGCATGTATCTATGTGTATATGTATGTATGTGTATGTATGTGTATATATATATATATGTAAAAGAGAGAGAGCAGACACAGGGTGAGTTGAGGATGAAGGGAAGATAGCTAAAAGAAATAAAATGAAATTAAGGAATGAGAGAGTAACTTACTGAGAGAGGGAGATAGGGAGAGATAGAATGGGGTGGATTATCTCCCATAAAGGTGGCAAGAGGAAGCAGTTCTAGGAGAGGAGGGGAGTGGGCAGGTGAGGGGGGAATGAGTGAACCTTGCTCTCATCAGATTTGGCCTGAGGGGGAATACCATACATACTCAGTTGGGTATCTTACCCCGCAGGAAAGAAGAGGGAGGAAGAAAAAAAAAAAATAAAAGGCAGGGGGATGATGGAGTGGAGGGCAGATGGGGGTGGAGGTAATCAAAACAAACACTTTGGAAAGGGGACAGGGTCAAGGAAGAAAATTCAATAAAGCGGGATGGGTTGGCAAGGAGCAAAATGTAGTTAGCCTTTCACAACATGAATATTGTGGAAGGGTTATACATAATAATACATGTGTGGCCTAGGTTGAATTGCTCAACTTCTTAGGGAGGGTGGGTGGGAAGGGAAGAGGGAAGGGAATTTGGAACTCAAAGTTTTAAAATCAGATGTTCAAAAACAAAAAAAAGTTTTTGTATGCAACTAAAAATATGATACACAGGCAATGGGGCGTAGAAATTTATCTTGCCCTACAAGAAAGGAAGGGAAAAGGGGATGAGAGGGGAGGGGGGTGATAGAGGGGAGGGCTGACTGGGGAACAGGGCAACCAGAATATACGCCATCTTGGAGTGGGGGGGGAGGGCAGAAATGGGGAGAAAATTTGTAATCCAAACTGTTGTGAAAATCAATGCTGAAAACCAAATATGTTAAATAAATAAATTGCATTAAAAAAAAAATAAAAATAAGGAATTAATACTAACAACAGTAATAGTTATTGAGACAGCATAGTATTAATTGCTAGCGTATTGGGCTTAGAGTCAAGAAAAACTGGGTTAAAGACAATTCCATAGGACTCAAGATGGAAAATGCTATCTATATCCAGAGAAAGAACTGATGGAGTCTGAATGCAGATCAAAGCATACTACTTTCATTTTACGTTTTTCATGTTTTTTTGTCCTTTTGGGCTGTTTCTTCTTTCACAATATGACTAATATGGAAATATGTTTTACATGATTACACATGTATAACCCATATCAAATTACCTACCATTTTAGGGAAGGAGAAGGAGAGGGAGAAAAATTGGAACTCAAAAATTTTTAAACACAAATGTTAAAAATTATCTTTCCATGTAATTGGAAAAAATAAAATACTATTAAAAAAAAGAAAGAAAACCTGGATTAAAATTCCATCTTGAAAGTCCTAGCTGTGTGGCCTTGGGCAAGACATTTACCTGCTGCGTCTCTGGCAGCTCTCTAGCACTTATCTGATAAATCATAGATAGACAGCAATTTGCACTGTTGTAATGAGTTCCTACACCAACAGTCACCTATATTGGTAAAATGATAGAACCTTTTGTGTAGTACTATAATAACTAGTGTTATTAATATGGTTAATAACAGTAACAACCACCTTAACCATAAACAAGAGAAACCCTCTTCTAAAACACAAGGACAGTCCATTATTAGTGAACTATGCTCAGAGCACTTTTGTTAATCTACAAAAACTACCAATAAGCCTGTTATCAAGAATGCATATTCTGGTACCAATTGTAATGGAAATTACAAAGAGTAAAAATAATGAAAAATAATTTATATTAATCACCATCTAGTCACCATGCAGTATTAGGACACTTCGCTACAGCAAAATTTTCTATCATTATAAATGTTTTGTGCCATAAAAGGGATTTTATGGCAACACTAGGAATTTTAAAAAGAAATCAGCATGCTGACATAATACCTACTCATCTAGCTTTAAGTAAAAATTTTCAAAAATAATCAGCACAACTTTGCAGCCAAATTCAGACTCACTTCTACCAATACCTCTATCTATCACTAAATGGGACTGTACCATTTTCTTTCTCTGGTGCCATAGCTATAAATTCACTGCAACTTAACACCATATGGTCCCAGTTAACATAAATCTTTAAAGGAAGGGGAACTGGCAGGTGCAGTAAGACCTCACCTGCATATTTTCCAACGCTTGCCATGGATGAAGCTGACCTACTGATTGAGAGTCTCTGATCTAGGTGAAAGTCTTTGTATCTCATTACCATCCTTTGATCCTTTCAGCTTTCCCCAAGAGATTAAGTTTTTTAAAAATGGCCAAAACCAAACCTGATCCTCGGAAACAGAATGCCAATAAAAGGCACAGTAACAGAACTGGAAAAAGAAACATTACAGAAGCAACATACCAGGGACGCCTGCCAAACATTCTTTGAGCAAAATAGGAATTCTATGGTATTGTCATTTACGATTAGCGCTGCCAAAACCCTCAAGCATTTATGAACACCAGGTGAACTAATATCTGAACAGTAATAACAGCACAAAC
This sequence comes from Trichosurus vulpecula, assembly GCF_011100635.1. Lineage (NCBI taxonomy): Eukaryota > Metazoa > Chordata > Mammalia > Diprotodontia > Phalangeridae > Trichosurus > Trichosurus vulpecula. The sequence goes on from NC_050574.1 coordinate 179,932,449, forward strand.
AAGTGCTCAAGTAACCAAGAAAGGAAAGTTACATTGTGTCTGTATTTGCAAAGCCTTCATATGATAGCCCTAAAACAATAGGTGCCATGTGTACATCAGAATTCAGTCACATTAGAGGCCCACATATGACCTGGGAATAGCTACATTTAATTTTTTAATTTTAATTTTGAATTATTTAAAAGCAACCTTTAATTTAGTGCTACATCTATTAGTCTAAAATAAGACAGATAACCTAAATACATGTTACATATAACAGCAATACTTATTAATAAGTGGACTTTCCTTATTAAATAAAATAAATTTAAAATGGCAGTCTATGCCCTCTGGCACTTATATGGCATTCTGGATGTAGTTTAAGACTTGAGAATCAGAAGACCTGGGTTCAAATAATACCTCAAATGCTGACTTTTTAGCTATGTGGCCCATGGAGGTCACTTAACCTCTCAGCCTCAATTTCCTTAACTGAAAATGAGGATAACAACAGCACCTACACCTCATAGGGTGGCTCTAAGAATCAAATGAGATAAGATATGCAAAGTACTTTGTAAACCTTAAAAGAACTACATAGATGTTACTTACTATTATTAGAGTATGGAGAATGATGCTTCACGTTGACTTAACAATTTAGTTTGCAAAGAAAGCACTTTGTTCACAACCACACTGTGAAGTAAATAATCCATGTATTATTGTCATTCTCCATTTACAGATATCGAAATTGAGGTTCAAATTCTTTTAGAGATTTTCCCCTGCTCCTAACAGTAAGTGACAAGGCTGGAACTTCAACCTAGGTCTTTTGACAAGCGCAGGTATTTTTCCACCGTAGCACATTGCCAATGACTCTAGAAGTCTTCCCTAAGAGGCTCTCCCAACCCTCATCCTGCCACTTGGTTTTTCCTTCTCTCACAAATTTTCCTAAGATCACTTCAACTGAATCTCTCCCTTACCTCTACTGCAGTATTTCTTTCATCATGCCTACATCATAGCCAGCCCCACTTTGTAGACTGCATATTCCTTGACAACAAAGAACATCATTTTTATCTTTCCCAGAATTTAGCAGTGTCTTTTATAAACATTTAATATGCTTACTGAATTAAATTGGAAAAGGTCATGAGGAAAATAACACAATTGTGAAAGGATCAAGATGAAATTTTCCCCTCCAAACCTTACTCCCTGCAAATGTTAAAAGAACTTGACACATTAAAGTCTGATAAATGTTTCTTTCACAAACAACTTGATATATCCCTAAGGATATAACATTCTAAACAACATGTTATGGGTGGTAGAATGATTAAAAATTAAAATTCTCTCTAAAGAGAGAATTAAAATTTATGAAGTTTTGCTGAATCTTATTGTAGAAATATCTATTATAATCAAACAAAGTAAGATGAGGTTTTAATTTGCTTAAGATGATCTTTTCTCATTCAAAAAGAATTCTAAAGGAAAATAGTTTAGTGATTTTTGTCAGTGCACATTCACACCCTTTCCTATATGCTACTGTTTCTCTTGACTCCTAGGCCATTGTTCTCCTCTGGTTCTACTCTTAACTAAAACTCACTATTTGTATTCTTTGCTGGATCACAATCTAACTATTACTCGCAAGCTCAATTCTATGCTGGATTCTCTTCCCACTTTATACTTTTCTTGCTGACTGCTGTTAAGTAACTTCAGTTGCACCTGACTCTGCATTTCAGTTGCATACTACTCTTCATGACCCCATTTGGGATTTTCTTGGCAAAGATAGTGGAGTGGTGTATTGTTAACCTTCTTAGAGTTCAGTTTCTCAGGATCCATGACCATGGCAATGTCCAATTTCCAGGTGTTAGATAAAACTCCCAAAATAGCCCCAAGGATCCTAGATAGTAATTCTTAGAATCACAGCGATAGGCAGTCCTACTGAGGCTGTGCATGGGATATAGGAATGAAATAAGTAATATTTAGTATGCTTGCACAGAATGACAATACTGCTAAAGTTAACCTGCAAACTTCATGTTAGCAGGATGCCTTCTTTGTCTGTTGCCCTATAAAGCATGTGGGCACTGGTCAGTGAGTGGGGAATCCACGGGGAACCCATAGGGGAATCTGTGTGTACCTTGACTGGTCCCCATCAAGACTCGAGGGGGGTGCACAAGCTATGCCTGTCTCGACTGACCCCATCAAGATGTAAGGGTAGCTGCACCCCCTTTTTGCCAGCCCCTGAGAGAAGGGTTGTTAGGGAATGCTATAGGAGCTGGTTTTCCCATTATCGGCAACTTTCTGGGAAGACTAGACTAGAATAAAGATTATTAACCCCTCCGAAGCTGTCTAGCTGTCCTTCTTGTCTGACCAGATCAAGAGTGAACCTGTTAGAGGCTGGAGTTCAAAACCTCCAGTGCCTCTGGAGTGTTATCTGTGAAACAAGTGGTTTGCCATTTCCTTCTCTAACTCTCGTGTTGACTGACTTGCCCAGAGTCACACAGCTAGTAATTGTCTGAGGCTGGATTTGAAATCAGGAAGATGAGGCTTCCTGACTCCAGGCCCAGTACTCTATCCATTGTGCCACTTAGCTGCCCTCACTTTATACTAACAATGCCCTAATAATCTTAGCCACTTTTGTGGGTACAACACTGTCTGTATGCAGAGAATATACAAACCTCTATCTACAATCCTAGTCTCTTTTCAAACTCTACTTCTCAAGATTTCTAAATGTATGTCGCACTGTTACTGTAAACTGAACATTCAGTACACTCATCTTTATCCCTAAATCTACCATTACACCCCACTTCCCTACTTCTGTTCAGGGTATTACCACTCCTCTCAATTACTTAGGTTTATATAACCTCAGAATCATATCTGACTCTCCCATACTTAATCACTGTCAAGTCTTAACCATATCATCTCTCACATCTAACCGTCTTGGAACTACTGATATAATTTAGGTTCCTAAGGCACAGCAGTTTCCCATTGCTGCTATAACAAATTAATTATAAATCAACTCAACTAATATTTATTAAATACCTAACATGAAAAAAGCAATGCATTGGCACTAGAGGCACAATGATGGAAACAAATAAATTGATAAATGGTTAAAGGATATGGTTAAAGGTAATTTTTCGATGAAGAAATCAAAACTATATGCAGCCATATGAAAAAAAATGCTCTAAATGATTATTGATTAGAGAAATGTAAATTAAAACAACACAATTCAGACACAATCCAGAACTTAAATGTAACAAAAATAAATAAATAAATAAATAAATGAATGAATAAATAAATAAATAAATGAGTGATTTTTAGAAGAGCTAACCACTGGGGGTGAAGGGTAAGGGAGATTAGGAAAAGCTTCACAGAAGAGATGGGACCTGGGTTGAACACTGAAGGAAAACAAAGGATTCTCAAAGGCAGGGATAAGGAAAGGCATTTCAGGTATGTGCAACGGCACAGGAATATACATGGAAACGAGATGGGGTGTTCAGTTCAGCAATAAGTAGTATTCTTGCTTGGCAGGAACATAAAATTCAAGAAGTGAAGTATTATGACATAAGTCTGGAATGCTACATTGGAGCCAATGGAGGAACTTAAATGCCAGACTATAAAAATTTTCTTTAGCAGAGTGACAGGATCACAGATGTGAAACTGGAAAGGATATCAGGGGTAATCATGTAGTCCAACCCTTCATTTTACGGATGAGAAAACTGAGGCTCAGAAAGGGGAAGTAATTTGTCATTGTCATATAGGTAGCCAAAGACAGAGCTAGAATTCAAACTCAAGTCCTCTGAAGCCAAAATCAGCTCTTTTTCCATCTGGTCAGACCTATGCATTACAAACACATCTGGCAGCTGTGTGGAAGGGAAACTAGGAGTGGAGAAACCTATTAGAAAGCTGTTACAGTAGTCCAGGAAGGAGATTATAAGGCCTCCTTCAATCAGAGTGGTGAGCCACAGAGTGGAGAGAAGAGGATAATGCAAAAGAGCTTATGAATGAGGACAAGACTTGGCAACTAATTTGATATGGGAAGTGAAGGATAAAGAGTTGAAAATAACTCAGGATATGAACGTGGGAGCCTAAGAGAATGGTGATGGGGGTGCCCTTAACATCAACAAGGTTATGTTTCTATTATGAAAGAAGAGCAAGTTTAGGGAAGAAGAAAATTCAGTTTTGGACATGGTGAGTTTGAGATGCCTATGAGGCATTATAGAGGAGATTTTGAGCAGGCAGTTACCAACGTAAAATCAGAGTTCAGCAAAGAGATGATTGCTAAATATAGATATCTGGGAGTTATTTACATAGAAGATACTTGAATTCATGGGAATAACTGAGATGTGCAAGGTAAAGCATGTGCAAAAGTAAAGAGAAGCCACCTAAGGAAAGATCCTTAACCACACCAAGTGGAGAAAAATGGTGATCCAAGGAGACTGAGAAAGTACAGTTAAAGAGGAAGAAAGAGAAGCCTTAATTTGACACTCATGGCCCTCCTCATTTGGGCTTGATATTTTCAGGTGAAACTCTATTCTTTATTTGGCTGTCATCACAAGCAGAAATTGAGGGGAAATGATGGGAACTTGGGGAGAAAGCAGTCACTCCATCTTAGATTTATGATAGAGAGAAAATCTAGGCATAGCCTGACATGCATCTTAGATTTTGGGATAACAGATGTCACGGATTTCAAAAAATAGAGAGATAGGATCCTATGGACTAAAATTCTACAGTGGAAGTTATCCCAAGTGGCATAGTTAGTTCAAATGGAATTCTGAAAACACAGAGACATTTTAACATCTTGGTTACCTTCCTTTGGATACCCTCAGGCTCATCAACATCCTTCCTAAAATATGATACCATGAACTGAACATGATATCCCACATATAGTGGAAGCAGGCCAGAGAACCATGTTAACTATCAGCTCCCTAGACACTTCAACTCTTCTGTTAATGGAGCAAATCTCAGTACACATTTCGGTACAGCACATAACAACTACACAAAATACAATTTAGAGAACATTCATCCATTAGGTAGGGAACAGGGCACATGACCTCCAAAGTTCATCCTGCCTTTAGAATTCTATGGCAACAACTACTTATTAATCACAGGCTAAGTGCCAGGAAATGGGTGAAGTAACAGATAAGCAAAAATGAAACAGTTCCTGTACCATAGGAGTTTACAAAGTTTACATAGAAGCAACACACACACACACACACCCCTCTTATGAGTTGATACAAAATATATAGAAAATGTTTATGTTATAATTGTAAGATGGAGTCGGGGGGTGGCACTAGTATCTGGAGGGATCAGGAAAAGACCTCATACAGGAGGAAGTACTTAAGCTCAGCTTTGAAGGAAGCTAAGCAGTCTTAAGAGGCAGAGGTTAAGGAAGGAGAAAAGCCTCCTAGGCATGGAGATGGGAAATGGAATTTAAGGGAGGAGAACTGGATCAAAGAATATGTAAATGACAGTAACAGGTATTAAACCTAGAAAGGTAAATTATAGCCAGGTGAAGAGGTTTAAAGGCCAAGCAAAGGCTCACATTTGATCCCAGAGACAAAGATGTCACCGGGGCTTCTTGAGCATGCATGGAGTGATGTGGTCTGATCTGTGCTTTAGGAATGTCACTTTGGTAGCTGTGTGGAGGATGGATTGGAAAGGGGAGAGATACGAGGCAGGTAGATAAATTAGGAGCTATTCCAATAGTCTTTGACAGAGGTGTGTGGAGTCTGAACTAGATTTGTGACTGTGTTAATTGACAAAACTGGGACATGTATGACTGAAAAAGGGCAGCTAGTTGGTGCAGGAATAGGATGCTGGGCCTGGAGTCAGGAAGACTCATCTTCCTGACTTCAAATCCAGCCTCAGACACTTACCAGCTCTGTGACCCTGGGCAAGTCACTTAACACCAGGGCTAGAGAAGGAAATGGCAAACCACTCCCGGGGTCAGGAAGTCAGACATGACCGAAAAAGACTGAACAACAAAACTACTATCTTAGACACCTACTGTTTTACCTAGATATTCTGATAAGATTAAATGGAGACCTCCAGCCCTACCAAGATGATCTGATGGGAATTAACTACAGAGAAAACAACCCCAACTAAATAAAACTTATTTTTGGCAACTCTTAAGAGGTTAGCCAGAAGAGCAGGCTGGTTTTCAAAGAAGCAGAGGACTGGAGCACAAACTGCCAACATTCACTAGATTATGGAGAAAGCAAGGGAGTTCCAGTAAGACATCTACTTTTGCTTCACAGACTATACTAAAGCCTTTGACTGTGTGAAGCAAAACAAAATATGGCAAGTCCTTAAAGAGATGGGAATACCAGATCATCTTACTTATCTCCTGAGGAACCTGTACATGGGCCACGAAGGTATAGTTAGAACTGAACATGGAATAACTGATTGGTTTAAGACTGGTAAAGGAGTATGACAAGGCTGTACATGGTTCACCTTATTTAACTTAAATGCAGAATACATCATGTGAAATGCCAGGCTGGATGAATCAAAAGCCAAAGTCAAGACTGCTGGGGGAAACAGCAACAATCTCAGATATGCAGATGATACCACTCTGATGGCAAGAAAGTGAAGAATTAAGAAACCTCTTGATGAGGGTGAAATAGGAGAGCGTAAAACCTGACTTGAAGCTCAACATCAAAAAAACTAGGATCTAGGGAACTGGTCTCATCACTTCCTCACAAATACAGAGAGAAGAAATTGAAGCAGTATGAGATTTTATATCCTTGGGCAAGATCACTGCAGATGGTGACTGCAGCCATGAAATGAGAAAAGATACTTGCTCCTTAGAAGGGAAGCTCTGACAAATCTGGACAGCATACTAAAAAACAGAGACAACATTTTGCTAAAAAAAAGGTCTATATTAGTCAAAGGTAAGGTTTTTCCAGTAGCAATGTGTGGCTGTGAGAACTAGACTGTATGGAAAGCTGAGCATCACAGAACTGATGCTTTCAAATTGTGGTGCTAGAGAAGACTTTTGAGTCCTTTGGACAGCAAGGAGATCAAATCAGTCCATACTTAAATTAATTCAAGCTATTCACTGGAAGGTCAAATACTGGCCACATATTGAGAAGATGGGACTCACTGGAACAGACCCTGATGTTGGGAAAGATTGAAGGCAAAAGGAAAAGGGGATGGCAGAGGATGAGACAAATAGTGTCATGGAAACAACATGAACCTGGATACACTTTGGGAGATAGTGGAGGAGCCTGGTGTGCTATGGTCCATGGAGTCACAGAGTCAGATACAACCAAGCAACAACTACAAGTTACAACCCCAAAGCAGAAACATTCTCCGCCTGCCCATATTACTGACTCTCAAAGCAAGTGGCTGAACACCAAATAGGTTCCTTTTCTTGCCTGTAATTTTGCTCTCAGGCTGGGTAAAACTCTTTGAATGTGTATCTCCCTCAGTTCAGAAGAGCTGCAAATCCTGGGAGACTGCCCATTGTTGTTGCCCATTTTTGAACATGTCTGACTCTTCATGACCCTATTTGGAGTCTTCTTAGCAAAGATACTGTACTGGTTTGCTATTTCCTTCTCCAGCTTATTTTACAGATGAGAAAACTAAAGCAATCAGAGTTAAGTGACTTGACCAGGGTTACACAGCTAGTAATTATCTGAGACATGATTTGAACTCAGGTCTTCCTGACTCCAGGCCCAGCCTTCAGTTCTAACTACCAATTACCTGATGCTAACTAAATTTTTATATTCTAGTTCTATTTCTGGATTTTTTGACCTCCAGTCAAGTGGACCAAGGTCAGAGGAATTATTATGGTTGATTCTGAGTTGGAAAACCTAGATGACTGGAAGAATAGTAGTGCCTTCCACAGGAACTTAACGGGAATAAATCTGGAGAGAAAGATAATGATTTCTGGATTGAATATACTAAATGTGAGATACCCAAAGGACACGGGATGATGTGGGGCTGGAGTTCAGGAAAGACTAGGACTGGTTATATAATTTTGGGAGTTATCTGAGGAAGAGAGGGTAGTTAAGCCTATAGGAGTTTATAAGATCACCAAAAGAAAGAACAAAGAGAAGAAAAGAGGGACCAAGTAAAAACCCTGGGGTGTACCCACAATTAGAGGGTAGGTTACTGATAATGTTTCAGCAACTGAGCCTGAGAAGGAAAAACCAGACAGACAGGAGAACCAAGAGAAAACAGTGTCACGAAAACTCAGAAAAAAGAATATCTAGGGGGAGAGTTGGTCAACAGTGTCACATACTGCAAAAAGAATTTGAGAATTAAGAAAAGTTCCTAATATTTGGCAATTAAGAGACCATAAGTGGCAGTGGGGAGCAACTTCAGCAGGATAACGAGGTCATAAGCCAGATAGCAAGAAGAAGAGAAAGGAAGAGAAATAGAAACAAAGGGTGTAGACAGATGGTTTTTCCTCCCCCTGTAGGAATTTGGTTATGAAAGACAGGAAAGAAACAGGATGACAGAGGAGAATGGCATGGTCAAATGAGGATTTTTAAGAATGGAAGAGACTTGGGCAGACGTGTGTTGTGTAGACTAAGAAATATTTTTCTTTAAATAAATAAAACTGAGCATTCTCTCTTTTTCAATTTGTTTTCAGTGGAAAAAATCCTCAGAGTAAGTTATTGTCTTCTAAGGTTTCCCTAAAAATGGGGATATACTTTTTATTACTGCATTCCATTCTACCTCAAGGAACAACAGGACAAATCCATCAAAATTAAATGCCAAAAGGAGGAAAAAACAGTCATAGATAGGATAAAGCTTCTAGGTAAATAAGTTTCCACTTTTCCTCCTATTCCTTAACTTTCTAAAGAACAAGAAATTTATCCTAGATTTTCCTAGGAAAAACTTGGTTGTCCAAGCAGTATTTTCTGTTAGTAAACTTTCTACCACATGAATTACCTTGATGAAGATCAAAAAATGGATTCTCTTTTACTTTTAACTGTTTTCAGGAGTCCATGGTAGGAAGAGAGTATGGAATCAGAATACCCAAATTTTATCCCTAAAGCTCTTGCCCCAGAGACCCAGGTTAAAAGCAAAAAAAGAAAAAAGAACCTAGTTATGTATTTTAAAATAAATATTATAAAAACTATATAAATTATTTTCTATCAACTGTATATAAGCAAGTAAATTACCTAGCTTTAAGTGATTACTAACTAAATCTTCAGTCATTAAAAGGATATAATTCGGTGGAAGAAAGTTCCAACTTAAGACCTGATTCGCTAGTGCAAGATAACGCTGAAACACTGAAGACATCTGAGCATTTAGATTTTCCCGTCGGCTAAACTCCTGCAGCACTTCAACAGTCAACATGAAGATCTGTCGAAGGTCTTCTTCCTAAATTTAAGCAATTGTAAACATTCTTGTATCAAAATATAAATGTTAAAATATTAAAATAACAGTCCTTTGAGTCTATTTTTTTAAAATGAGCACTTCTGTTTTTAGGAGTACTCCTAAATTGTTCAATACTATACCTCCCAATAATAAGAATTTGAAAACACTAGAATTTGCACACACACACACACACAGGCACTCGCACACACACACACACATTTTAAATACAAATGTTGGTCCTGTAACAAAGCACACATTCCTCCAGCTATGTCATACTTGTCATGAAAGAAGAGTCAGTTGTTCTACTTCATAGTTCTAGGATTTAAGGGAATGCCTGCATATAATACATCCCTTGAGCAAGACAATATATGAGACAACCAGCCCACATCATCAGCATTAACATTTTAAAATACATAGCTATCCTTGGCCTACAGCCAAGCCTATTCTTGTGATCAAAAGAGGTATGTAATTAAATTTGAAAACAGTAAGCAATAAACACAGCTAGAAGCATTACTATGAAAATACTGGGAGATTTGAGGATGAACTTGATATTAAATAAAGCTTAAGATTTTGAAGATGTTTAAAATAATGAAAATTTTATTCTTTTTCCAGTAAAATCATAGTGCAAAATTTCCAAGTACAAAATCTTAATCACATTGACAAAATCTCTTTTCCCATGCCTTTTCTACAGAAGAATAAGGAAGGAAATACTAACTTTAAATGCCTATACCATGTACGTATTGATAGCAGTACCTGAAAAATTCTTTTGCAGTTCCCATGAAATTCCATGCTTAGTCCAATGTTGCTTGTTTTACTTGAACTGGAGAATTCACTCAACAGCGCCGTTAGAATGGAACATGCCAGAGTTTGCTTGAAAAAATAAAAATAAGACAAATGCTTTGTGTAGGGTCACTTGCAACAAATATTTTTGCTAGTTAGAAAATTTCTATTAGGTTTCAGAAGTCTCCAAAAATCAGAAAATTAGCTATTACAATAATAAATAGTTCTCTTCTATTTACTAAAAATGTAAGTGTCAATGACACTTTTAGCAATACAATAGTTAGTGCTCACTTGAGAACTCAAGCTACTCTACTTTCTTATTCAAACACGATATAAATAAAAAAAACCTCTTGTCACAGTTTCTCCCTCAGGCTTTAATCATTTCTTTTCTGATACCATGCTGAATAAGAAGTATTCAATAATTCAATTCCCCACATGTTGTGATGTGAATATAATTCATTCCAAGCAAGTTAAGGAGAGATAAACTAGTAGTCACAAATCTCCAAAATATTACCTAGGCTATTTCTAAGGACCCTATAGTCAGAAATTAAGATTTTCTTTCCCAATAATTCTATCCCAACATATCCATAACTTCAAAACCATTGGCTTTATTCACAGACTATTTGGAGCCAAGGTGACAAAGATGGACAGAGTGGTAGGAATTGTTAAAAGGTCAGGCATGCTGGCAAGTGTCCCTGGTTTAAACAGAAATATGCACACTACCTCTGAACAACCGAAAGATTAAAGTCAAGATGATACTATTTATGCAAGCTTATAGAACAGCTGAACGCATTGCCATCCACCCAACAACTGCAATATCTTTGTTCTGAAATGCCTCTGATGTCAGTACCTTGACCCTACAGATGCTCATTATCTCAGCAAATTTAAATCAAATCCTTATTTGCCTCAAATCACAAACAGCTAAAGCAAAGATGCTACACAGTGAATCTTTAGTGGTGTCTCACCCACTGTAAATTAATTTCAATCCCCTCCCCCCCCAAAAAATTTAAATGCCTGTTATGTACAAAGTGCTGGCTATATACAGTGATTAAAGGATCAATTCACCGAAAATCATTTGTGTTGGAGTTGAAATATATCTTAAAAGATCTAGGCTAATCCCCTTATTTTACAGATGAAGAGACTAAGCACTCTGATTTAGAAATGGATTGCTTTTCATTTTATTTTTTTTAATCTGATATAAATATGTGAAAACAGGAGCCAGTTCCCAATAGTTAATGTTCAAAGGATTTGTAAAGAAGCATTTCCCAAAAGAAGAAAGGCCAACTTTCAACAACCACACGAAAAGATGAATCACTATTAGTAAGAAAAATATAAATTAAAGCAATTGTGAGGTTTTCTACCTCATACCCTTTAGACTGGCAAAGATGACAAAAAAGTAAAGGAAAGTTACTGTTGGAGAGGCTGAGGCAGATTAGGAACACTAATACACCTTTCTGGAAAGCAATTTGGAACTACACTCAAAAAAGTCACTAAACTATGCTGATCCTATAACTCAAAAATACCAATATACAAGGAATATACACCAAAAAAAAATTGAAGAAAGAGAAAAAGAACCTTTAGGAACTTTGATCAATTATAATTCCTGAGGACCAACGAAGATGCTACCCATCTCCTAATGCAGAGGTGATGGACTAAATACATAGAATGAGACATTTTTGGACATGGCCTCATTGGGATTTTGTTTTGCCTAATTAGGCATATTTGTTACAAGAGTTTTGCTTGTTTGTTTGGGGGAGGGGGTGATTGTGGCTGGGAGAGAATAAATGTTCATTAAAAATTTTAATTTAAAAAACACTAAATATACTAAAATAACTTAATCATTCTTTGGCTTAAAAAAATTCATAACTGTGTAGAACCTTCAGGGGGACTTTTATGAATTGCTATGTATACTGGCAAAATTCAGAATTGCTAAGCTATGAAACATACTGGAACCACGGCAAATAATCAAGTTGATACTTCTACTTCCATGTAACAAAACTCATTTAATAATGCTAGTAACATCAACAAGATATTTTTTAACATGTGTAAATAGGCATAAAGCACCAACTGCACACAGGTCAGAGAAGACAACAACAGAAATACATGTGAAAAAAAAAGACTGGAGAGTGGAAGTGGGGTGTTGGTTGAGCACAAATTCAATATATGGCAGTATGCCATGGCTGCTAAAAGACCTAATGCAATCTCAATTGTTTTAATATAGTACACAATATAGAAATGTGATGTACAGATAAAAGAATACAATAATTCCATTATACTTTGCATCGGTCCAAGCACATTTGGAATACTGATTTTAGTAATGGACATCACACTTTAAGGGCAGCTAAAAGAATGGAGTAAGACTAGAGAAGGTGATCCGGATGATAGCAGGTTTGAAAAGCAATGTCAGAATGATGAACAGATGTTGAAGGAACTGGAAATATTCACTGGGAGATGAAAAGGCTTAGAGTTGACATGAAGACTGGCTTCAAAAATCTGAAGGGCTGTCAGGTAGAAGAAGGATTTGATTTACTGTGTAACTACAATGGGCATAATTAGCAGTGAAGATCTTGATCAAATAACTTAACCTGGCTAGGCCTGAGGATTCTCAGTGGCAAAAATAAAAGTATAGGACGAGACAAATTCTGAGGTCTCTTCTACCTCTGAATCGATGATCTTGTGAGTTAAAGAGTGGTGCAGGAAGTAAGATTTGAGTTCTATGTAAGGAAAAACAATTAGAGCTATTAAAAAATGAAATGGGCTCTCCCAAAGTGTAGTAATCTCCCCATCAATGGAAATATTTCAAGTCAAGGCTAAAAGATTTCCCATCAAGGGTACTGAAAGAATTCTACACTATAAGGAAAGCTGGATTTTTAACCAAGAATTCTTTTAGTTTCACATGAATTTTGTGATACCTAAAGTTGGGGTAGCCAGCTAGGAATAGACTCCTAGAGGATGAAGAGAAAACCCAAAGAAAGAGCCTAGTGACCTTTGCATAATACAAGTAACTCTCTTCTTTACCCTGAATGTGTTACCAACTTGTTGTTTTCTCAGCTTCAATGGACACACAATCTTTAGGTCTCTGACTTGTGAATGAAGCATTAAGCTCCTTCTTTCTGCCCTGTCAGCTAAGTTCTTGAAGGGCTTATGATTCCAGTGGCATAGGCACACACTTCACTTCAGATCCATATGCGGTCTGTGAGTTTTGTTGGTACAGGCCCTTCCTCTGCAAATGAAGATCACAAGCCCTCTCTGGCTCAGTAAATGGTTTTCTACAAGAACTGCTGGGACTGAAAAGTTCATTACCATTTGGCCAATCTGACAATAAACCTCTGTGAGTCTGGCTGGTTTGGTCTATGGACAACAGAAATAGAGATCTCACATAGAGGCACCCAAGCAAGCACTCCAAGTGCTCTGGGTTGGGCAGCAGGGCTTCATGGTCAAGTGGTAAGGACAATGCAGAGACTACTCTGAGTGACAAGAGAAAAAGAACTGCTTTTGAATAATTCAGAGTGGAGAATTTCATTTTAATAAGATAAAAAACTGAAAATGATTAATAGGCAGCCCTATGAATTATCAACTTTGCTTCCTTTGTCTGACTAGTCTATATTACTATCAGTATGTAAAAGGTAATGTCTCTTTGAGCTGGCAGCATGGGGAAATTAAGTGTCACATTAAAGTAAATTTTCAGAGTATTTTTCCTCCTTTTAAAACTTTTAATCATCCCATTGGTAATTTTCAAAAAATATACATCCATTTGCCTTCTTAAATAAAGTATAGTGAACATGATTTAGTTTTTCCTCGTTGACTTCAGGTTGTCATTGTGATCGGTGAGTTATAACTATAAGTCCATGAAGTCCATGGCTACGTAGGCATAGGACAACTCAGAGCCTGAGGCGTAATTTCTTTAACGGTAAAATAAGTAAATTAGACTAATTTCCAAGGTCTCTTGCAGTCAAAAAATGCTATGATGTTATTTTACAAACTATTAGATCTTATCTTCAGAGGTTAGTGAGAGATGCAAGACTATTGGTCTCTATTTAAAGAGCCTCATTTTGCTATGCTTCAGGGGTTCTTGTGCTCCTTTTGAATAATTTTCATGTTTCCTACCTTGCCAGTATTGTTCCTCATTAAACTACTGTCTCTGATAGAGCCCTTATCCCCATTCTTGCTACACAGAGCCACAGAGCCCTCTGCCTCACCATATCTTTATCATATGTTACTTCTAATCAGCTATAGGATATAGAGAACTGATTCAAATTTAGAAAATCCATCTCCCAATTGATAGTCAAAGAATATGAACATTCATTTTATATAAGAAGAAATCTAAGCCATCCACAACCGGGGAAAAATGCTCCAAATTATTAGAGAAACAAATTAAAGAAACTCTAAGGTGCCACTTTATACTCATCAGATTGGCAAAGTTGGTCAAAAGAAATGCCAGAGGGGCTATGGGACCTGTAAATTAGTCTAGTCATTCTGTAAAGCAGTTTGAACTATGCCCCAAAAGTTATTAATCTGCACCTATCTTTTGACCCAGCAATACCATTACTAGGTCTACACCTCAAAAAGATCAAATAAAAGGGAAAAGCACCCATATGTACACAAATATTTAAGAGTAGCTCTTTTTATGATGGCAAAGAACTTGAAACTAAGGGGGAAAGAGTACCTATCAACTGGGTAGTCACTGCACGATAATGATATATAAATGTAATGGAATACTATAATACTATTGTGCTGTAAGAAATAATGAAGGAGATTATTTCAGAAAAGACATGCATGAACCGATACAGAGTGAAATAAGCAGAGCCAGGAAAACAATTTATAAACTCACAAAAAAACCCTGTAAAAACAAACAACTTTGAAAAACTTAAGAATTCTGATCAAGATGCCCATGGCCTGACGATGACTACCTCCTAATAGAAAGGTGACAAGATTAAATATGCAGAATGAGACACATTTTCAGACACTGCCAATGTGGGAATTTGTTTTGCTTGACTATGCATATTAGTTACAAGGGTCCTCCCCCAAACCCCGAAAAGGGGAGAGTGGGGAGGTAAAATAGATTTGTTCATTGAAACCAAATTAAATTAAAAATAAAAATAAAGCTAATCTTTAATTCACTAAAAAAAATTGATATGGGTTGAAAACCAAGTCTGTTAGATTCTATTAGTTTGCTTTTGGACAGTTCAATTCTAAACACGAGCTTGAGAAGAAAACTCCCACGAGAAAAGTGCATGACCTTCAGTATAAAGATCGTCCTATTAAAAAAGAGATGAAGTATAGTCCTGACTGTGCCACTAATTAGCCATGTAACCATGTAGAGTAAGTCATTTAACTTCTTTGAGTATCAGTTTTCTTTCTAACCCTAAATGCAAAACATAGGAATAATAATTTTGTCATAGAATTTATCATACCAACTTTTATCATACATTTTATCATACCAACTTCAGGTGTCATTATCCAGATCAAATGAGCTAATATATTTGCATATAAGCAAAACAATTTACTCCCTGAATTTTTTAAAAATATAGTCCTATTTCTATATTTTTAATATCATAGTATTAGTTTCTAGTAAAGTCATTAACTTCATACCATCGAGAAACTATTTCATGGACACTGCTTGTCTCACTCTCCAGCAACTTCATTAGTTCTGTCATAAGAATAACATACTCAAACACCAACCCCAGCTGACAAAATAAAATACTCTTGTTCAGAGAGAGGATTGTCTCTTATAATAGCCTGGCTCTTATCCCAAGAGCTTTATTACCAAGAATAAACTTTATGAAAGGTTGCCATACATAAAGCAGACTTTCAGCTGCTCCTCTAAGCAAACATCAATGAGACTTGTGATAAGAGAGATTAGCCCCTTTATCCCACACAGGGCAACACAATCCATGGACAATTGAATTTCTCACCCACTTTCTTCCTATCCTAGGAAAACGACTATTTTTAAAAGAACTTGAAAAACAAGCCTATTTGCATTGAAAAATAGAAAACATGAAAATGATGTGTCAAGATTGCAAAATTAAATGCCATCTTAGACTATTTCTTTAGAAACAGAGCTTTAAGTTCACTTTAAAAGTCTATATGACATATTTCAACAAAACATGACAAAAATTAAGTGTGGAGATAGCAACATTTCTAAAATCATGATTATGCTTTTTAAATCATAGTGTGTAATGAATTAGATATATAATACATAATTTGTATTATGTTTATAAAATTCTATATTCCTGAGGAAAAAATGTTTTAATTAAAACAAACATGTTTTGACAATTAGAATAATTCATTAGGCAATCTGCCTTCCAAAATTATTTGTCAAATCAACAGCTAAAATTATATTGTAAACACGAAGAAATTAAATTAGCTCTATAATGAATTTGAAAAACAATTCACAAACTAGTTTTCATTGTGAACAAAATTTTCAGCATTCATCTCTAAATTTAAATATCTCTTCTGTTGAGGGGGGTGCACCAAGAGTGATTTAACAGTTAACTTTGTTACAAGACTATAAACTAATATAAATGTTGTAAGTTAAACTGGTTCAGAGGGACAGGAGGTCAGAAAGCAAGTGGGCAGTAAATGCAAATGCAAAGGATAGGTTTGGAGTTCATGATCAGGGGGCTTGGGCCCAGCCACAGCCTAGGTGCAAGGTACCAAAAGTATTCAAGTATGAAATCAGCAATTGTATTGCCCTCAAGTAAAATCTGGGGAGATAGATACAAATGCAAATGAAAAGGAAATAAATTTAACTTCTTTATCAATGAATTAGATGAGGGCACAGATGATATAGGCTTATAAAATAAGCCAATGATATGAAGATGGGAGGTGGTAACAAACACTGCAACAGAAGTAATAATGAGAGACTAATAGCTAGAACAACAGACCCGATCACATGAGATTAAACTTCATGGGTATTAGCATAAAGTCTTACACTTTAGTGAGAAATAATCAACAAGCAACCATACAACACTACAAGAGGTCTGGGGAATGTAAAGGGACACTAGGGGATTTTTACTAAACCACAGGCTCAATGATTGAACAGTGTGATGTCAGCCAAAAAAAAATGTAAAAAAAACACCAGCTAGATGCTGCATAATGCTACATTAATAAAAGTTCCATGTCCAGAATGAGAGAAGTGTTATATAGATGTTGATAAGTGTGAATGCAATCTTTTTTCTTCTTTATATAATAAAATGTGTTGGCAAATTTTAAGTTGATGGTAATATAATATTGTAAAAGGATATTATAATCTATATCAGGGCTGTTCAACCTTAGGTTTTTATTTAAACAACAGACAATATATTTTGATTTGCCATTTTAGTGAGAGTTCTGTGGTAGCTCAGCTTCGCATACTAAAGCATTTATGCAAATTTCTATGCTTGTAGGCGGGCCACATAAATCGCACTGCACAGCCCTGAATTCTGTATCTTTTAATCAGTCACTAAGTATTTACTTACTTGGTAACAAGCTCTCTGCTAGGCACCGAAGATACAAAAATAAAAACGAAATAGTCAGTGCCCTCAACTAATTTATAGTTTTTTCAGGGCCTGGCAAAATGTATACATATATATATTAAATAAATAAAAATAAATACAAAATAATTTTTTAGAAGAAGAAGCACTAGCAGCTGGGAAGGTCAGGAAAGGTTTTATGCCCTTGAACTA
Source organism: Trichosurus vulpecula (assembly GCF_011100635.1). Taxonomy (NCBI): domain Eukaryota; kingdom Metazoa; phylum Chordata; class Mammalia; order Diprotodontia; family Phalangeridae; genus Trichosurus; species Trichosurus vulpecula. Next base: position 179,950,184 of record NC_050574.1, read on the forward strand.
TACTGTACTGAGAACTAGGCAAAACATTTTATGAAAGATACTGACAAGTTGGAGGGTATCCAAAAGAGTGATCAAGATAATTATAACAACTACCATTTATATTTATATATGATTCATTCTTCAATCAGCTGTCTGGGTCCAGTTAGTCAGTGAGTCAGTCCATTGACATGTTAGAGCAAAGACCAAAAGTCATATAAAACTAGAAGAATAATGAGAAAAAGAACGTGAGCAACTCAAACTTAAACCATTCAAAAATATATTATGGATAATAAAACTAGATAACGCATAGTAGGACAGTGGCATCAATTATAATAATTTCATACAACTTCAGATATAACTGCCCAAAGAAACCAAAAAGACATTAAAAAAGCACCTAGGTCAACAAACACTTATCTTGCTAGGCAAGGGGAGAGATATGGCAGTCAAAGGTAACAATGACTGAGAATGTCAACTTGTTGATAAAATCTGAGGAAGGAAGATAGAAGATTATGAGCAGGATCACCTCATAAAGCAGGGAGAAACAGTGAAGGATAAAGCCAATTTAAAGAAAAACTAGAGAAGTTCTTAACCTTGGGTCCATGAATCCCTAAAGGGTTTATGAACAGATACACCCATCAGGACCCAAAGTTTTCCCAGTCATCTCTCTGCCACTCTTTTCAAAAAGCAACTACATCAGACTAAAATTTTCTAGCTAAATATATCTGAAGATGTTCCCATAGTTCTCAGGACATCAGTTATTTTAGTGGCTTAAAAAAAATCACCAGGCTGTGAATGGGACTATTTTTTGACATAGGTTAAGTTCTCCAAAGGAATATAATAAGAAATACAATTCTTATTCATTTGCTCATTCCTAAGGGAGACAAAAAAAACTCTTGGACATTTAGCTAGGATGTAGTCAGCAGTACTACCTGGGAAGGTAAATAACTAGAAAGGGAATCTATATATAGTTAAGCCACTAAAATCTGAAGTCTGCAGCTACTGATTATTTTCTTTAGGAAACCCTGCTTATCAAGATCCTCAATCAAATTGGACTTACTTTATTTTACAAATTATAAAAATAAAATAAAATAAAATTGTGCATAAGCAAAATCTTGAAGAAACAGTAGTTGGATCTTGGATTTTAAGGCCATATATATGCTAATAATAGCCTCATACAGGCCCCTAATCACTGAGCAGATTACATTCACTTGTCATTCACTTTACTTCTTTGCCCCCTGACTTTGCTAATGAATGTCATTTATTCATATATTATATTGAAATTTAACACTAACAATAGTCCAGTTTTCATTCTACTTTAGAGTCTTAAAAAAATAAGCACAATGAAGCATAACTCAGTTAAGAGGTTAATAAAATGAAAATGAATACACAAAATGCTGATTATTTAAGGAGTCACCATTTTAGATCCCTGCCTCATAGGACCAATCAAACAAAATGCCATATATAGTTGAGTGAGTGGTCAAATAACTGACAATGGTGAGAAGAAAGCTAGGTGAATAATGAAATGGAGCAGGCTGCATACCAAGTTCTCCTTCAGCCTGATTTCTGACCACACTCCTTTTATGCCACTAGGAAGCCAGACGGGAATTCAGGTTTTTCTTGAATATTAAGGTGAAATATCTAACCCTCTTTTCCTACAACAGGAGGTTATACAGATTGTCTTCCCCTTCCCCCAACTGTAACTATTGAAAGTACAGATTCAAATTGCAGGAAGAGCCTTTCAATAGATCCTTAATTCCACCTGCACCAGAGATGAAGCTGAGCAAAAAGAGCCAGGTTTGCCCTCAGAGAATTCAGTCAAAAGGAAGAGGAGCTCATCAAAGACATATATACAAAATCTTTCATATAATTCTATATAGTAAGTTGGCAATCACATTTATCATGATCACTTGTATCCTTTACAAAAGTGATATCCTATATTTTTCTCATGAACAAAGTAGTATTTGCTCTACAAATTTTTCTGATCTTTAATAAGGGATTCCTGTTACAATTGCATGATTTCTTAAGTTGCACCACCACAATACTTAGCGCACTGTATTTTTGTAAGTAAGATGGCATAATTTTAACTTTTTAATAAGATCTCAAATTAGGAGCACACATTTTCCTATTTTTTGTTTAAAAATGTAGATTTATTTCAATAAACATTTATTTTATTTTCTCTTTCCCCCACTTCCTCTACCCCACCCCAAATGAACTATTAAAAAGAGAAAAAGAAAACCAAAATCCTCATGACAAATATTCATAGTCCAGCAAACCAAATTCCCACATTGGCCATGTCCACACTTGTCTGCCTCTCTCTTCATGTTAAGTCCATCCCCCTTCAGGCAAGGGTGGGTCAGTGTTATACTTCTTTTTCAATCCTCTGGACCCATGGCTTGTCATTACACTGATCAGAATTCTCAAGTCTTTCAAGATTGTTTTTCCCTAAAACACTGTTGTTATCGCATTAAGACAAAGATTCCTTGATTCCTTTCAAAACTTTCAATTTGGTCATTTCTTATTGCACAATATTCTAATACATTCCTAAACCATAATTTAATTTATTTAGTCATTCCCCAGTAGATGAGCACCCTTGGCTTTGTTTCCAGTTTTTGCTACTATGAAAAGAGCTGCATATATGAGCCATTTCTCTCTTTTATCTCTTTGGACATAAACCTAGTTGTGGTACCGCTTGACAGAGATAATGTAGTGATCTTTTTAGGCATAGTTCCAAATTGTTTTTACAGAATGGCTGGACCAATTCACAGCTTTACTAACCACGCATTGGTATGTCTGTTTTCCTGTAGCAATACCAATTTTTGTCTCCCAGGTAAAACTTCGTTTCACAATACATCTCAGAGAAAGTTTAAAGAACTTAACTACTCTCAAATGAACTTCTCACTTTGGGGATAAGTAATCTCAAAACACACCTGTGTCTTCAAAATTTTTTTCATCTCAACAATAGACAACAGATAGTTTGACATAGTTCAATGCTTCAAATATAAAGAGAGATCAATATTTGACTAACCAATCTAGGATATCCCACACAAAACAGATGCAGAACTACCAGAAAAATCATAAAGAAACATCATAGTATGTCTCTATTTCCCTTAAGTAAAGGAAATCAAGCTTTTACAATCTTACCTCAATTACATTTTGACTCTGAATACAATTCATGACTGTTAAACCTCACTAAATCTAATGAAATTTGTGGCTTTCAGTAATTTCACTTGTATCTGACTCTTTGTGACTTTATTTGGTCTTCTTGGCAAAGACAGTAGAGTAGTTTGCCATTTCCTTCTCCTACATATTTTACAGATGAGGAAACTGAGGCAAACAGAGTTAAGTGACTTGCCCAGGGTTCACACAACTAGTGTCTAAGGCTGGATCTGAACTCAGGTCCTCCTGACTCCAGAGCCAGCACTCTATCCAATGTTGCCCAAAGTGAGGTTAATAAAGTTTATGCAATGGACCTTGAATGATAATCAACGATCAGGTGAAAAGTCTACTATAATTGAAAAAATAATGAGGACTAATAATGGAAAATCTTATTTTTATATACACAACCTGATTAAACATAGACTTCTTAAAAATGTGTTAATCCTCTAGTGCAGGGGTGGGGAACCTGCAGCCTCAAGGCCACATGTGGCCCTCTAGGTCCTCAAGTGCAGCCCTTTAACTGAATCTGAACTTGATAGAACAGGTTTGGACTGAGTCACTTGAGGACCTAGAGGGCCACACGTGACCTCAAGGCTGCAAGTTCTCCACTTCTGCTCTAGGGTGCCTATTTTGAGATTTGTATCAAAAAGATCAGTGATTCTTGACCCTAGTTTTCTTTATAGAGTAATATATTACCATAGTCTGTCTAGCTAAATTATAGCATTCTCCTCTACTTGGCATTTTCCAATGGAGACTCTAAGATATCTCCAATTATCGAAACACACCAAGAAAATCTAAACACAAAATGTGTTTGAGCTGACTTCAGAAAACAATATATCCAGTCTTTTTTTTTCCTTTGGGGGGCAGAGGGAAGCAAGGAAAGAGGTAGAAGTTATCGATTCTTTTAAAGAAAAGAAATAAGGACAGAGTATTAATTCCAAAAACATCAAGAATCACTCAACTATGTGATAAGAACTCATGTGGAAATGACTATAACAGTTTATCCTAAACTTAAACATTTATCAAGCATAATTTAAATCACTGATTGACTCAGTTACTTCCATCATGTCTGACTTTTTCTGACTTCAGTTGGTGTTTTCTACCAGAAATACTGGAGTGGTTTGCTATTTCCTTCTCCCAATTTAACTGGTTAGAGCAATGTAAATGAAGACAACATTAAATACTAGCATAATTCAAGTCAAATAACAATGGGCAATATTAGTAATTATTAAAGCACACAGGCTCCCTTGCTTTTGGTTAAATAAAGAATTCCAAAAGTGGGTAATGACAAATATCATTCATCACAATCACAATCTTCTAGGTGGTTTTACCTAACTTTTAAAAGATTGTGTTTTGGGGCCTGGGAGGTAAGAGTTAGTTGTATGCCTATGCTAGGATGTATCTACAACACCAAAATAAAATGTATTAAAAATTTTTTAAATTTTGTATAGAATATATAGTAATATCACAACATTTTTACAAATGCACAACACAACTACATAACAAATACAAGAACTGATGTTTTAAAAAATATCTCCCAAAAATCCACAGAGAGGCAAAGAGGGGGAGGCAAATACTTGAGGAAATTACAAAACCAATAAAGGACAAGAAATACTTGTAAGCCCAACAAAAAGGTGACTAGAATTTCTAACATGAAGAAAAACCGAACAAATCCCAGTTTCACAAAATACAGAACAGATTCAGAAAGTCATTATTATATCACACACAACGAACCTTAAAGTATTAACATCTGGCTAAATAATAATTCAAAACAAACATATTTAAGCTATATTTCTTACATATTTAACACACTTACCACTGTGGGATTGCCACTGCTTATCAACTGGCTGACTTCATGGAAAATGCTTTTGCAGTCAATTGATTTATCTAATGATCCTCGTTTTACTATTACTGCTACTGCTAACAGAATCTGCTCCCGAACATACTTCTGAAGGCTGTAAAACACAAATTGTTAAAGTTACTTAAATCCACTACAAAAGAATACCATATTTTCCAATAAACATGCAGTTACTTGAAACACTGCTTACAGAATCAGGAGGGGTTCATCTAAAAATAAAAGCTGGTAGTGCCAATATTGCTAAGAGAAAGCAGAAATAGAAAAGAAGAAACATCCAAATGCTATAACTTGTTTTAAATGGGAGAGTAAACACACAGGGAGAACTACTAAATGCCTTTTAAACTTCCCGGCAGATGTTCCTAGTTTGGGGCTCCAAGTTTCAGTCCTAGCTCTGACCAGTGTTATTAGTTTATATCCATTCGTCTTCAATGCACAATGGCAAATTAACATAGTATGGTACAATTCACCGAGACAGTTCAAGGCAGAACACAGAAATAAAAATACAAATTCTATTACAGTATTTTATATAGCCTCAGGTCCAAGTTATATGCTTTCTCACCTGCAAAACATATAGAAATAAACATTTAAAACAAGTTAATTATTCTACAAGTTAGCATACAAAAGTACTTCTCTCATGTTAGTTATAAAATTTTTAGCTTCACTATTTAAAATTTTATTTAAAAACAAAACAAAATTCCAGATTACAGGAAGACAATCACGTCCTCAAGTAATTAGGTTCTTCAGTCCAAGCAAAAGAATTGGGATTCCCCTCGATGGTGTCAGACTATAGCATTCCATACCAGGAGATTCAAGATGCCATCCGAGTTCAAGGGCACAAAAGTAAGACTACTTTCTTAACAATAAAACTCAAACATACACTCAGGGTCTATGCCCCTCTCTCTTGCTGGACACAAAGACACAGTACCCATGAACTCTTCTCTCTGTCCCAGAAATTTTTCCTTTGAACTGTAGCCATAAAATAAAAGCCAAGAATATCAGCTGAATGATATTCTTTGGGGGAGAAAACGGTTTTAAATGCAGTGACTACTAAAAAATACGGATAAAATAGAGTTCAGAAATTTTATTTGCAGCTATTGCCCTTCCAAATTGTACAACAGTACACAACTGTATATAAGTCAATAACTGAATTATTCAAAAGTTGATCTGCATAAAAAAACTCTGAAACAACTTTGAAAATAAAAATCATTTTTAAAAAGGTTTGTGATAATAATTGAGAACTATTTTTTTAAAATGAATATAAGACTGGTCCCATAACCACTCATATTAATTTCCTTTAAGGATCTAGAGAACTCTAGCCAGACTCTAAAGTTTTTAAGTCTCTAGGATAGGGGAAAAAATTATACAATAATGCAATTCTAAACACCTTTTCTGGGGATAATTTTAGATGTCTTTAAACTTTTGTTAAATGAATGTACCATACCAAAGGAATTTTCCCAACTTTGTTTCCATACATGAGATTTTCCTAAATGCATTATTAAGTAATGAGTCAAAATAGGAATTTTGCTAGGAACAAAAAACAAGGTAACCAAGTTTCAGTAAAATTCCGACAAATTACGTATATTCTACGCCATTTTTAATAATTTAGCAACAATTCTTTAACTATTGTACAGGCTACTCTAAATCACAAGCTGAAAAACTTGTCTAGACTCCTGTTTACCAGTTATTGAAAAAGAAATCAAAATATTTGGGAACATGGCTAAATGGAAATCCTAGAAAGGTGAGGGAGCATCCTAAAAGATTAAGTGGATGGGAACAAAATGCTGAAGTTGGCAGACACTTCCATCTTTGTTCTATGAAGTTAAAACAAGGAAAGCATTCCCTATTTCTCTATAACCCTCTTAAATCAGCCTTAAGATAAGATACATTACATGCTGGTCTTAAAAGGTCTGTGATTCGTTAGAATTAATATGCTATCACCACTTTCCTTATACAGCTTAGAATTAAAATAATACAATATGCTGTATTCTTTATTCTAATGCCTCATCAAAGTATGAAAGTAAACTCCAGGGGTAGAGCCAAGATGGTGGCTGGAAAGCAGGGACTTGCCTAGGGCTGTTCCCCAGGACCCTCCAAACACCGATAAAAAATGGCTCTGAAAAAATTCTAGAACTGCAGAACCCACAAAATCACAGAGGGAAGCAGGGCTCCAGCCCAGGACAGCCTGGACGGTCACTGGGTAAGGTCTATCACACACAGAAGGAGCTGGGAGCGGAGAGGAGCACAGCCCAGCATGGGTGGCACCAGGACCAATGAGACCGGGAGCCAAGTGGAACAGGCCCTAGCACCCTGAATCAGTGAGCTGTGGCAGTTACCAGACTTCTCAACCCACAAACACCAAAGACAACAGAGCAGATCAGTGGTAAAAACTGCTAGGACAGAGTGAAAGGAGTGTCCTGTTGGGCCACCACCCTGGGGGCAGCTAGATAACTACAGCTGCAGTTGCTTCCAGCCCCAGGCCCACCTGGTGGGAGGAATTAAGTGGCAGATCAGAGCAGGAGTGCAGAGCCTGCTTAACAACTGAGTCAGGTCCAGGTTGGCAGTTCCTGGGGGAGGAGGAGTGCTGGTGCGGCAAAGCATGCTGTGAGAAACAGCTCTGAAAACAACAGCGCATCCCCTCAAGCTTGGAACAAAGTACTCTCTACTCTACAAGCAGTCATACCCCGACGAAAAACTCAAGGGTCAAGTAGTTGGCTGGGAACATGGCCAGGCAGCAAAAACGGACTCAGATTCAGACTCAGACTTTGGAATCTTTCTTTGGTGACAAAGAAGACCAAAACACACAGCCAGAAGAAGTCAACAAAATCAAAGAGTCTACATCAAAAGCCTCCAAGAAAAACATGAACTGGTCTCAGGCCATGGAAGAGCTCAAAAAGGATTTGGAAAAGCAAGTAAGAGAAGTAGAGGAAAAACTGGGAAGAGAAATGAGAGTGATGCAAGAAAACCATGAAAAACAAGTCAAAGATGTGCTAAAGAAGACCCAAAAAAATACTGAAAAAAAAAATACTTAAGAAAACAACACCTTAAAAAATAGACTCACTCAAATGGCAAAAGAGCTCCAAAAAGCCAATGAGGAGAGAAGAATGCCTTGAAAGACAGAATTAGCCAAATGGAAAGGCGGTCCAAAAGACCACTGAAGAAAATACTGCCTTAAAAATTAGACTGCAGCAAGTGGAAGCTAGTGACTTTATGAGAAATCAAGATATTATAAAACAGAACCAAAGGAATGAAAAAAATGGAAGACAATGTGAAATATCTCATTGGAAAAACCACTGACCTGGAAAACACATCCAGAAGAGATAATTTAAAAATTATTGGACTACCTGAAAGCCATGATCAAAAAAAGAGCCTAGATATCATCTTTCAATAAATTATCAAGGAAAACTGCCCTGATATTCTAGAGCCAGAGGGTAAAATAGAAATTGAAAGATTCCACTGATCGCCTCCTGAAAAAGATTCCAAAGGAATCCTAGGAATATTGTCACCAAATTCCAGAGCTCCCAGATCAAGAAGAAAATACTGCAAGAAGTCAGAAAGAAGCAATTCGAGTATTGTGGTAATACAATCAGAATAACACAAGATCTAGCAGCTTCTACATTAAGGGATTGGAATATGATATTCTGGAGGTCAATGAAGCTAGGATTAAAACCAAGAATCGGGGGCAGCTAGGTGGCGCAGTCAGTAGAGCACCGGCCCTAGAGTCAGGAGGACCTGGGTTCAAATCCGGCCTCAGACACTTGACACATGTACTAGCTGTGTGACCTTGGGCAAGTCACTTAACCCCAATTGCCCTGCCAAAAAGCAAAAAAAAAAAAAAAACAAAAAAAAACACAAAAACCAAGAATCACCCACCTAGCAAAAATGAGTATCATGCTCCAAAGCAAAATACGGATTTTCAATAAAATAGAGGACCTTCAAGCTTTCTCAGTGAAAAGACCAGAGCTGAATAGAAAATTTGACTTTCAAACACAAGAATCAAGTGAAGCATGAAAAGGTAATCAAGAAAAAGAACAAGAAAAAGAAATTTCAAGGGACTTACTAAAGTTGAACTGTTTTGTTTACATTCCTACATGGAAAGATGATGTGTATGATTCATGAGACCTCAGTATTAGGGTAGCTGAAGGAATAAACACACACACACACAAACATAGACAGAGCGCACAGGATGAGTTGAAAATGAAGGGATAACATCTAAAAAAAAAAAATCAAATTAAGGGATGAGAGAGGAATATATTGAGAGAGGGAGAAAGGGAAAGACAGAATGGGGTAAATTATCTCGCATAAAAGAAGCAAGAAAAAGCAGTTCTGCTGGGAGGGAAGAGGGGGCAGATGAGAGGGAATGAGTGAATCTTGCTCTCATCAGATTTGACCTGAGGCAGGAATAACATACACACTCAATTGGGTATCTTACCCCACAGGAAAGGAGGAGGAAGGAGATAAAAAAGGGAGGACAACAGAAGGGAGGGCAGATAGGGGGAGGAGGTAATCAAAAGCAAACACTTTTGAAAAGGGACAGGGTCAAGGGAGAAAAATGGATAAAGAGGGATAGGATAGGAAGGAGCAAAATATATTTAGTCTTTCACAACATGAGTATTATGGAAGGGTTTTGCATAAAGATACACATGCGGCCTATGTTGAATTGCTTGCCTTCTTAGGGAGGGTGGGTGGGGAGGGAAAAGGGGAGAGAATTTGGAACTCAAAGTTTTAAAAGAACATATTCAAAAAAAGTTTTTGCATGCAACCAGGAAATAAGACATACAGGCAATGGGGCATAGAAATCTATATTGCCCTACAAGAAAGTAAGGGAAAAGAGGATGGGGAGGAGTGGGGTGACAGAAGGTAGAGTTGACTGGGGAACGGGGCAATCAGAATATATGCCATCTTGGGGTGGGGGGGAGGTAGAAATGGGGAGAAATTTTGTAATTCAAACTCTTGTGAAAATTAATGCTGAAAACTAAAAATATTAAATAAATAATGATTTAAACTCAAAAAAAAGAAAAAAAAAAAAAGAAAGTAAACTCCAAGTCCTTGAAGCCTGTGATAGGAAAGCACGAGCTCTCTGATAGGTCCTGGGAAATCTTCCAGTACAGGCCTCACGTCAGACTGTACAACTATCATCTAGAATAGGCTTGATTAGGCCATAAAGGTTCACTACTAAATTGGCAGAAGGGTGATTAGTTTTTTGGCCATAGAATAATAGCTCTCTGAAAAACCACTTACTAAGTAACAGTAGTTGGTAACTGTGTGTGCAGTGTTGGAGGGCAGAGGGAAAGTTTTCTGTGAGAAGGGACCACCAACAAAAATCACAGATTACTATAAGCATAATGAAATAAAGCTTATTGTATTACTATAATCAGCATGGCTAATTAAAGTCTTTGTGTTAAGGAGAGCATTTTGAAATCATTTCCAACATGGTCAAATTAATGTCACTTTATGCTATAACTTAAAACTATTTCTAGAGTTTGTGATCACAGAACCAAATCAACCGTCCTACAAACCACAAGCTCTCAGAATTCAGAAATGGAAGGAAATTTAAAGCGTCTAGTCCAAGTCCTTAATTTCACAGATCAGGAAATCAAGGACCAGAGAATAACTAAAATACATAAGGTCACGGGCAATGGGTGACAGAATCCAGCTATTCTGAGTCAAATCCAGTGATTTTTCCCTATATCTTGTTATCAGAGGAACAAGGGTATGAGTGTTGAAAGAAATGTATCAATACAAAGACATTGCCAAAACAAGAACAATTCAAACTGTATGCTGAATTGCTGGAAAATTAGCAATAAGATATTCACATGTTAAAGATGGTACATTAATGTAATCGAAATTATTTTTGGAGCATAGAAAATGGAAGCAAAGGCTGTAAACAGAGAATAAATACAAAAGCATGGCACATTCTTGTTAAAGTAGTTGTATTAAGACCCAGGATGAATTAAGGCTGTCAGGGAAAGCTAATGATAACAAATGTTTTACGAGGAAGACTCATAATGAGGAAAAGACAAGGATTAAAGAGAGAAGACCACTGCTCTAGACAGATGGAACTAGGTACTACATGAAAAGGGGAGGCAGAGCTGTCTAACTCTCAATTTGCCTTTTTTTGCTGCTGAGAAAAATGAACTTTGGACTGGAAAGAATCAACAAAAAATGGCTAATTAGAAACTGAAACCTAAGATGGGTAAATAGTAATAAAAGCACCAAGTGGCTCAGAAGGAATATGTTTAGATCATAATCACCAGGGCCAGTTGAAATAGGGTACTGAAAGAAGTGAAAGGTATGATTGCTGAGTCATTGAAAATGCTCTCTGAAAAATCATGGAAAACTAGAAAGGTAGAGAAAGGCAAATATTCTAATTCAAAAAAGAGAACAGAGTGGCACATACAAACTACAGGCCAGTGATCTTGATTATGATCAAAATTCTAGAACATATTAATGGTTAGTCAGTGAAGGACTAGAAAGGAACTGGTGATCACAACAAGTCAGCATGGATTTATCAAGAATAGGTCATACTACATTTATCAGAGTTAAATGTAATACCAAATGTGGTCATTTTGTAAGCTGGTTTTTAAGAATTTGTTTTAAGACAAGGTTTCAATGGGTGGAGGGGGATACTAAAAAAAAGACTATACTGTAGGAAAAAAGTGGGGCATCAATAAAACTTAAGGAAAACAGAATGTTGTACCAGATTAACCTCATCTCCTCTAGGGGTCATTAGAATGATAAATCAGGAAACACTATATTTTTAAAAAGCATGTGACAAAGTACATCATACTTTACTTGACTAAGAAAGAGAGATTAGCTACAATTGAAAGGATTCAGAACTGGCTGAAGAGTTACATTCAAAGAATGGTTACTATGAGTTTGATGTCAAACAGAAAGTTTATAGTGTTGTTGTTTAGCATTGTTATTAGTGACCCGGATCTTTATTCAATCACTATTTCTATGGAATTTTTATTAAATTTGAAGATGGCACAAAATTTGAAAAAACAGCTAACACATTAGATGATGGCAAGGATTCAAAAAGATTTTGACAGGTTAAAACACTAAGGTTTAAATCTAATAACATGAAATTTAGATAAATAGTTTTAGAATTGGGTTAAAAATCAATTCAAATATATGAAGAGATGATACCTAAAAAAATACAATTAAGGGGTGAAAGAGGAATGTCCTGGGAGAAGGGGAAAGAGAGGTAGAATGAGCTAAATTATCTCACATGAAAGAGGCAAGAAAAGGTTTTTACAGTTGAAGGGAAGAGAGAAGAGATGAGGAAGAGTGAGTGAACCTTACTCTCATCAGAACTGGCTCAAAAAGGGAATAATATACACATGCAATTGGGTATTTCCCTACAGGAAAGTAGGAGGGGAAGAGGATAAGAGAAGGGTAGTTTAGAAGAGGGGGTAGTCAGAAGCAAAACACTTTTAAGGAGGGACACAGTGAAAGAATATAGAGAGAATACAATAAATGGGGGTGGGGGGGAAGAGATAGGATGGAGGGGAATACAGTTAGCAATAGTAACACTGGGAAAAAATTTTTGAAGCAAGTTTCTCTGCTAAAAGCCTCGTTTCTCAAACACATAGAAAATTGAGTCAAATTTGCAAAAACTGATAAATGATCAAAAGATATGAACAGTTTCCAGATGAAGTATTCAAAGCTATCTATAGCCATATGAAAAAATGTTCTAACTCACAATTGATTGGAGAAAGGCAAATTAGAACCATTCTGAGGTACTACATCATACCCATTAGATTGGCTAATAGGACAGAAAAGGAAAATGACAGATGTTGGAAGCGATGTGTGAAAAATGAAACATTAATGCACTGCTGATGGAGTTGTGAATTGATTCAACCCATTCTATAGAGCAATTTGGAACTATACACAAAGGGCTTTGACCTAGTGACACCACTACCAGGTCTATATCGCCAAAGAGATAAAAAACGAAAAGGAAAAGGACCTATATGTACAAAAATATTTATAGCAGCTCTTTTCTAGCAGCAAAGAATTGGAAATTGAGGGGATACCCATCAATTGTGGTGAATGAACAAATTGTGGTATGTGATTATGATGGAATACTGTTGTGCTATAAGAAATGAGCAGGATGCTCTCAGAAAATTCTGGACTTACATGAGCTGATGCAACGTGAAATGTAGCGTACAGAGTAACCGCAATATTTAAAATGATCAGCTGTGAATGACTAAGCTATTTCAGCAATACAATGATCCACGAAAACTCTGAAGGACTTATGATGAAAAATGCTATCCATCCCCAGGGAAAAAACTAATGGTGTCTGAATACAGACTGAACCATATTTTCTTGTTTTCTGCTTTCCTTATTTTTTTTGAGGGTTTTTTTTGGGAGGGGGGGTTCCTATGTTTTCTTTCACAACATGACTTTTATGGAAATATTTTGCATGACTACACATGTATGACCTATATCGAATCACTTGCCTTCTCAATGAGGGAGGTGGTGGGGGAGGAAGAGAGAATTTGGAACTCAAAATTTTTAAAATGAATGTTAAAAACTGTTTTACATGTAACTGGGGAAAAATAAAAATACTCAACAAGCAAAAAAATCAATTCAAATTTAAGAGATAGAGGAAGCATCTAGACAACAATTTGTTTGAAAAAGATCTGAGTGCTACAGAAAACTAAAGCTCCATGAAGTCAACAGTATTTTGTAGCAGAAATAAATGACAGTGAATCATTATCAGTATATCCACCACTTTGCTTTAAACTAGCAAGGTCACATAGGTGCTTTTCCAGAACCAGTAGTGGATTTTCACTGATTGAAACACATTCTCTCAGGTGGTAAAGAACTGGAAACTAAGAGGGTGCCCATCACATTGAGAATGTGAAAAAAAGAAAGGAATAAATGAAAGGTGATAAGAGACTTAGACAATGTGAGAGGAATTGGCACCCAGGTATAAGGAAATTATAGTTTCACTGTACTTTCCTCCCTTACCAGACCTCATCAGAAGTACTGTGTTCAGTTCTGGATACCATATTTTAGGAAGAACATTTTGTCCAGGAGAGCAAACATCAATGTGAAGAATCTTGAGTTACTGCCATACGAATGGTAGAAAAAACAAGAGATGGTTAGCCTAGAGGGGAGAAGATTTGAGTGGGAAGATATGATAGGTCACTTCAAGGAGAAGGAAGAGCAAACAGACCTGATCTTCTTGGACCCAGATGGCAAAACAAGAAGCAATGGATAAAAACCGTAAAGAAGTAAATTTAGACTTGAGGTACAGAACGCTGCCATAACAACTAGAGAATGGGATGCCTCAGGAGGCAGCTGATCCCCTCTCCCTGGAGCTTTTAAAAGCAAAAGCTAGGCAACAATTTGTAAGGTATACTATAGAGGGGACTCCTGTTCAGTTCTGAGTGAGACTGGCCTCTGAGGTCCCTCTCACTACTGTGGTTCACATCAGTATAATTAATATGGCCACAGAATGTTTATGAGTTTTTAATATACTGATGGAATCCATAAATCCAGGTCCAGGGGAATCTGCAATAACTGAAGGTTCAATGTAGGGATATGAAAATTTGGGATAAAAAGGAAGAAATTACACCTTTTTTAATTTCCCAAGAATTGCTTCACATAATGCATTTTTGATACATACAAAATTTCACATTTAATATTCTTTCTCTCATAGACTCCCTACCTATTTAAATCACATGAATAACAGAGTTCTGTGAAATACGGAGCATAGGAAATGCCAGCATAGAGAATGCTTGTTTAATGGAAATGACAACTTTTTACTAATTTACATGGCAATTTCCCTTTTTATTTTATAGATTAACATTCGACAGGTTTCTACCTACAAAAATAGCATAAAATGTTTATCAAGTTATTCATGAAGCCTATTTAGTATTTTGTTGGATTTCTAAAAAATAAAACTGTTCTTAGTTTGCTTTCCTTCAAACAGTTGGCTTTTAAAATTTTGAACATTTTAAAAGCCACTTTTCCAAAATGAAATTTAAAAAAATTTTTTAAAATTCAACTATGGGGGGGGAGGGGGGGCGGAGCCAAGATGGCAGCTGGTAAGCAGGGACTAGCGTGAGCTCCGTACCGAGTCCCTCCAAAAACCTATAAAAAATGGATCTGAACCAATTCTAGAACGGCAGAACCCACAGAACAGCAGAGGGAAGCAGGGCTCCAGCTCAGGACAGCCCGGATGGTCTCTGGGTGAGGTCTATGCCACACGGAGCTGGGAGCCGGGAACGGAGTGGAGCAGAGCCCAGCCTGAGCGGCGTGGACCAACAAGACCAGCAACCGGGCAGAGCATGCCCTAGCGCCCTGAATCAGTGAGCTGCAGCAGCTACTAGACTTCTCAACCCACAAACACCAAAGATTGCTGAGAAGGTTAGTGGGAAAAGCTGCGGGAGTGGAAGGAGTTCATGGTTTGGCTTCCAGCCCCAGGGGCAGCGGAGGTGGGGCAGCTACAGCTGTTGTTGCTTCCAGCTCCAGGCCCACCTGGTGGGAGGAATTAAGTGGCGGATCAGAGCAGGAGTGCACAGCCTGCTGAAGATCTAAGCCCAGTCCGGGTTGGGGGTTCTTGGGGAAGGAGCAGTGCTGGTGTGGCAGAGCTGGCACCTCCCCCCCAAACGTGGAACATAGAACTCTGTAGTCTACAAGCAGCCATACCCCACTGAAAAACTCAAAGGTCAAGTTAGTTGGCTGGGAATATGGCCAGAGAAAACGCACCGAGATTCAGTCTCAGACTTTGCATTCTTTCTTTGCTGACAAAGAGGACCAAAACATACAGCCTAAAGAAGTCAATAAAGTGCAAGAGCCTACACCAAGAGCCTCCAAGAAAAACATGAACTGGTCCCAGGCCATGGAAGAGCTCAAAAAGGAGTTGGAAAAGCAAGTTAGAGAAGTAGAGGAAAAATTGGGAAGAGAAATGAGAAGCATGAGAGAAAACCATGAAAAACAAGTCAATGACTTGCTAAAGGAGACCCAAAAAAATACTGAAAAATACACTGAAGAAAACAACACCTTAAAAAACAGACTAACTCAAATGGCAAAAGAGCTCCAAAAAGCCAATGAGGAGAAGAATGCCTTGAAAGGCAGAATTAGCCAAATGGAAAAGGAGGTCCAAAAGACCACTGAAGAAAATACTACTTTAAAAATTAGATTGGAGCAAGTGGAAGCTAGTGACTTTATGAGAAATCAAGATATTATAAAACAGAACCAAAGGAATGAAAAAAATGGAAGACAATGTGAAATATCTCCTTGGAAAAACCACTGACCTGGCAAATAGATTCAGGAGAGAGGATTTAAAAATAATTGGACTACCTGAAAGCCATGATCAAAAAAAGAGCCTAGATATCATCTTGCAAGAAATTATCAAGGAGAACTGCCCTGATATTCTAGAGCCACAGGGCAAAATAGAAATTGAAAGAATCCATCAATCGCCTCCTCAAATAGATCCCAAAAAGAAATCTCCTAGGAATATTGTCACCAAATTCCAGAGCTCCCAGATCAAGGAGAAAATAGTGCAAGCAGCCAGAAAGAAACAATTTGAGTATTGTGGAAACACAATCAGAATAACCCAAGACCTGGCAGCCTCTACATTAAGAGATCGAAGGGCTTGGAATATGATATTCCGGAGGTCAATGGAGCTGGGATTAAAACCTAGAATCACCTACCCAGCAAAACTGAGTATCATGCTCCAAGGAAAAATATGGACTTTCAATAAAATAGAGGACTTTCAAGCTTTCTCAGTGAAAAGACCAGAACTGAATAGAAAATTTGACTTTCAAACACAAGAATCAAGAGAAGCATGAAAAGGTAATCAAGAAAAAGAACAAGAAAAAGAAATTGCAAGGGACTTACTAAAGGTGAACTGTTTTGTTGACATTCCTACATGGAAAGATGACAAGTAAGATTCATGAGACCTCAGTATTAGGGTAGCTGAAGGGAATATGATTACATATATGTTTATGTATATATATGGGTGAATGTGTGTGTATGTATGTGTGTGTGTGTGTGTATATATATATATATACATATATATATATATGTGTGTGTGTGTGTGTGTGTGTGTGTGTGTGTGTGTGTGTGTGTGTAGAGAGAGGGGGGGGGAGGACACAGGGTGAGTTGAAGATGAAGGGAAGATATCTAAAAGACATAAAATCAAATTAAGGGATGAGAGAGGAACACACTGAGAGAGGGAGATAAGGAGAGATAGAATGGGGTGGATAATCTCGCATAAAGGTGGCAAGAGGAAGCAGTTCTGTGGGTGGAGGGGAGAGGGCGGATGAGGAGGGAACGAGTGAACATGGCTGTCATCAGATTTGGCCGAAGGAGGGAATGCCATACATACCCAATTGGGAATCTTACCCCACAGGAAAGAAGAGGGAAGAAGATAAAAATAAATGGGGGGGATGATGGAGGGGAGGGCTGATGGGGGTGGAGGTAGTCAAAAACAAACACTTTCGAAAGGGGACAGGGTCAAGGGAGAAAATTCAATCAAGGGGGATGGGAAGGAGCAAAATATAGTTAGTCTGTCACAACATGAGTATTGTGGAAGGGTTATACATAATGATATGCATGTGGCCTATGTTGAATTGCTTGACTTCTTAGGGAGGGTGGGTGGGAAGGGAAGAGGGGAGAGAATTTGGAACTCAAAGTTTTAAAAACAGATGTTCAAAAACAAACAAAAATATTTTTGCATGCAACTAGAAAATAAAATACACAGACAATGGGGCGTAGAAATTTATCTTGCCCTACAAGAAAGGAAGGGAAAAGGGGATGGGAGGGGAGTGGGGTGACAGAGGGGAGCGCTGACTGGGGAACAGGGCAACCAGAATATACGCCATCTTGGAGTGGGGGGGAGTGTAGAAATGGGGAGAAAATTTGTAATTCAAACTCTTGTGAAAAACAATGCTGAAAACTAAATATGTTAAATAAGTAAATAAATTTTTTAAAAAATGAAAAAAAAATTCAACTACCAGTTAACCCAATAATAACAACAAGTAATTTAAGGTTTGCAAAGCACATCACACATATACATCACCTCCTTTAATATTCGAAAGGATTTAAAGGTCTTCAATTCAACAAACATCTACAACACCCAAGACCCTGGGGCCACAGAGACAAAAATCAAAAAAGTTCTTGCCTTCAGGAATCTTACAATTTTTACATGGGATATAATAATTAATATTTTAAACAAAAAAGACACTATCAAAGGCATGTAAAATTGCAAGAGGCATTTTACTGGCATTTCTTCTATGTACTTACTTAGGCCTTTGTAAGACATAGGTTAAAAGGAATGTTCGCAGTGACTCGATGCTACCTTTTTCTAAAAGAATCCATTCTCGAACAACTGCTTCCATTATCGCTGTGGCAGCTTGAAAAAGGACATAGTCCACTTTACTAGTTTCTGTTAGGAAAATAAAAAAATTTCTTCAGACACTTGTTATGAACTTCCACAATGTGCATTTCTTAATTCAAAAACAGAACTTTTCAGACAAGGAATAAAATGATTACCTGTTTCTTTTTTTTTTTTCCCGTGACCTTGCTCTAGCACCACAAAGAGGTTAGTTCCTCTCAGAAGACACCTCAGGCAGGTGGCAGCTAATCACGATCACAATTTTCACAAACTTTCCTCACCTCTCTTCAACTGTTACTTCCAAAGCATGAAGAACTAAAAAATAACACAGCTTTAAAAAAAAATAAAAATAAAAAAATAAAGCAATCAGAAATTTTCCTAAGATATTCTCACCAGGTATAAACAGTATACTGAATCTGAAGATATTTAAACAAAAAAACAGATTTTGAGTATTCCTATTCATGATGAGCCATGCTGTTAAAAGATCTATGCTTACAAATGATACAGCTTTTCTTTCAGCAAGATGACCCATCTCTAACAGGAAACTCAAAAAAAAGTACAAAATTAAGTTTAGGTTATTTTTCCCAGAAAATAAAAACAAAATTCACTCTTTACACAAGGTGAGAAGTTCTTCAAATTTTCTGATTGCTCTATTGATCAAACTGAGTAAAAATCCCCATCCTACACTTTGAAGGAATTCAACCTTATCTACCAAGTTTTGGTATCTGCACTGAGAATTGGATCACAGGGAAAAAAATGAAGTGTCAACAGGAATCAGAGTCTCTGTGATCCAGGTACCAATCAGCTCTGATAAATAGTTCAAATGTCATTTCAAAAAGGAAGAAACAATCCACAGCCAAAAAATGTGCAGAAATCTGAGGGAATGAATATAATTGCTACATAAACCATATAGCAGATTCCAGATAACTTGCCAAGACATTTGAACAGTAGTATCTTTTAAACAATTAAAAACAAACTGTAGCATAAAATTGGTACCTTAAAGAATGTGTCAAAGTATCCTAAAGATACACATAAGCACTGAAAGGCTGATATCAATGATTTTCCCCTACTCAAACTCTGCTTGTTACTAAAATCTTACAAATGGTCTTGGCAAAGATTAGGTATGGAAATCTGGGAAGAAGGTTAACCATTAATGAACAACTACCTATCTCTTTAGTCTCCTACACTGGGTACTGTGAAGCCACATGAAGAAAAAAATAAAGAGAAATTCTGGTCTTATTTTTAAAAGTTTGACTTATTAAATGTAGCCTTAGTGTAAATTCTAATCCTGGCAGAAATCACAATTCATAAATCCCTGAATACTCTCAAAGGAAAAAAAGAGACAGTTCTTAGAAATTAATATAGGACTCTGGTAAAGATCTGATAGAAGAAGTAAAGGCTCAATGCACAGTGGGCTGAAGGCAGTTAAAAGCTACAAATCATCTACTGCATGTAAGGAGAAATATGGAGCTTCCTCACAAACATAACTTAAATAACTTCTCACTACCCATTACTCATGGTAAGACAACATACACTTATTTCCTCTACCACAACATAGCCACCATAACCAAAGAAATGTTAACTTCTGCCATTGGAGTAAACAAACAAACACTGTATCTTCTCAGTTAATACTGATCCTCTTCCAAAAAAAAAACTGCATGTGAGTAAGACCCAAATAAATGTTTGGATTTTCATGAAATATAAAATGCTCTACCTAGCCTCTAAATAGCCTAAACTGGTATTTGAAAATGCCTAGTAAGTTGACAGACTTTTCCCTTATTATTTAATAGGTTTACAGGTGGCTTACTTAGGCTACAAAGCACAACTGTGATCATTCATATTCCTTGAACACACTATACCAGATGATACAAAGATTTCCAAACTCCTGGACCCACAGAATTATGACCCCTGGGAACTATAAGGAAAATCAAAACCAAAATTTTTAACAAAACAATTCTGCTTGGACAACTTTCCAAAGTACTAAGATAA
Source organism: Trichosurus vulpecula (assembly GCF_011100635.1). Classification (NCBI taxonomy): domain Eukaryota; kingdom Metazoa; phylum Chordata; class Mammalia; order Diprotodontia; family Phalangeridae; genus Trichosurus; species Trichosurus vulpecula. The sequence continues at coordinate 179,970,517 of NC_050574.1, forward strand.
ACTTTTACAAACCATCTTTTGCACAGAAAATTAATTAGCAAGAGATCCCATAAGTAATGCAGCTATGGCTATACAACCAATACTTTTGACAACTGGTACAAGGATATTTTGGAACTTTGGGGTCTTCAGAGAATTCTGAGCTAGCTACTTGCAAAAAAAAAAAAAAGGTATCCAACTGCTTTCAAGTCATTTTAAAGGATTACATTTACTTCTGGCCAAAATGAAATTATCTCTTTTGAAGAATCCTATAAACCAAAGTTTGTCTCTTACTAATTTTTCTGAAAGTGTACACAGCCATAAAGAGTGTAACACTAAAGGAAAATTATTCATTCTCCCTAAATAACAGAGGAAGCTTTCAATTCAATAGAAGAGGTTCAAAAGATTGGCACTTTAGCCAATAAAGTAATTGTTCCTTCATTCCTCAAGCCCTCTCTACATGATTATGAATAATTTAGTAAGTGGAATAGTAAAGAACCCTTCAGAATATAATGTGAGATTTCAAGACAAACTTTAAGAGCTTAAAATATACTAAGACTTCGGGGACAACCTGTATACTGACTTGACCAAAAGCAAAGAAATAATCTTAGGTAAAAAGTGATCCACTAAAAGAATTTCACAAATGATGTGCCAATTCTCAGATGTACTATTAAGAAAATATTTTCCAAAATTCTGAAACCCAAGCTTTTATCATTATAATTGCCTTTTTTATTTTTTGCTACTTCAAGGTAAAAAAGAAACGGCGTTCCCTAGAATATGAACACAGGATTGCCACAAAATTAGCACCTAGAGAAAAAAAATCCTTTCAGTCATCTGAATATTTCCTAACAATAAAATTAAAAGTCATGGGGTTTTCTGAGAACACTTTAGCACTGCTTAGCCAAAAGGCACTAAAGTGTCATGAGACTAAGTAATTATGCCTGAAGGTTCCTTCCTACCAAAATAAACACAAACATAGAAAAGAGGAAAGAAGATAAATATAAACTTAAGAGCTAGAGAAAGAAATGAAGAAAAATGGGAAATACACAAAATTTAAGCTGAAACTAAGAAAGAAGAAATTTAAGTCATATAAGATGGAAGGGTAAAGTACTTTTTTTCCTCCGTTAGTTTTAAAATAAATTCCCTAAGTGATGCCCACGAAATGAAATTAATTTCCTGAATAAGAATGTGAAAATCCTGGCCTGTGATTGACTGCCACCTGAATGAGAAGTCTTCTTAGAGGAATTACCCTTCTTTGCTGGTGGCAACTGAGTAAAAGACAGTCTGTGGTGTTCAGATGTAAACATGAATGTAACAGAAAGATCTACAGTATATTAATGATGTTATTGGTAATACATGCACTCAAAAGTAATATCTGCAACTTTAACATTCCAAAATTCAAAATTATTCCACAGAATAGTTGGAATTGGCACTTCTACCCCTTCAAAAATTTATCCCATGTCAAAAATACATTCTTAAATAAACTCGAACAGCAACAAAGTTAATACTATTTCATAAAAGTGAAACTTAGATACACTGGAAATTTTTCTATTTACCATCTAGAATAAACTACTAATCACCTGAACTGCCACAGGAAAGCCTAACTGTGTACATCCAGCAAAAAAGACACAAATAAAATAACCAGTTCTCAGAACAAATGTAGATGGACCCTAGAGTCATTATTTTTAACCACAGTGATTTTCTGAAATCTAACAATGCTAACCTACTGCATGGCACTAGGTGGAAAGGGAAGGAGAATTCTTTTTAATTGGCTTACCTTGAGGTTTTATTTCTTTTAAATTCTCTAGGTATATTAGAAATGGGAAATATACTTGTGTCAGAGCCAGTTTGTCATATCAGATCTATACCACTCCAGGGTACAAAATTACCCATTTAAAAATATAAAAATTTCTAGTTGTTAAAAACTGGCTTGTCAGCAAACGGACCTGTCTACTCAGGAGCGAGTTAATTGACCCACCCTTAACACTTTTGGTGCTAAAAATACAGACCATGCAAAAGTGTTCTTTTCTTTTAAAAGAAATTGTGATCTCAAAGTAGAGAAGGTAGTTGTATGATTTACACAACTATTTATAGAAAGAAATAAATGTATCGAGCATATAACTCTTAGTCATTGTATAAAGGAACAACAAAATGAGATTTCTAGTTAATAAATAAAACTAAGGGCACTGGAATAAAAATCAGCAGTTCATCTTAAAATTTACTTCCTATGTGACTTAATAATCAACAAATAAAACTCTGGACTGTCAAATAAAAGGAGGCTAACTGATCAAAAGCAAAGTCAAGATAAAAACAAATTAAAAGGGAACAGAGCTTCACTGTAGCTCTTAGTAGTAAACACCATCACTGAAAGAGGCAGTCTTATAATTTTGAGATTCGATATACAAGACTTTCAATATAAATGTTGTATCAATGTATTTTCTCTGAGAAGAAACTTCCATAGAGGTCTTAAAAATAAATTGTCTTAAAACACAAGGTGATTTTTATTTTTAAAATAATCATTCCAAAATATGAACATGTGTTTCTGTCTCACATGATATCCATTCATTTTTGAGTCACATTTAAAAAGTGGACTGGACACTTAATACAGAATTTTTCCTTTGAGAGTTTTTCCCTGCACCTTGGGGTCAATGATTCTATCCATGTGGGAAGCCAATTACAGGTGAGGAAATGCCCCCTGCTCAAGCAGATCTGGCAACAATTCTGCAATTTACAGCATTTAAAGAGTTGCCTGGGACACAGAGAATTTAAATGATTTAGTATGAGAGATCACAGAGTTAGAGTTGAAAGGGGCTCAGGGTCACAGGGCCAGCATGTGTCCAAGGAAGGACTTGAATCCAGGTCAGCCTGACTCCAAGATCTATTATATGGGACTGCCTGTCACTTTTCCTTTGAGAGTTGATATCACATATTTGAAAAGAACTCAATAACTGAGAGGATGAACATATCAATGTTTTTAAAAAGTAAACTCAAATTCTCATGTTCTGGCTTTTAAAAATAGGTCTTTCACTTTAAAGTATAATTTAAACAGATAAAATTAATAATTGAAAATAGCAAAGTTTTCTTTTTTGCCCTGAGGAATATCTTATAAAATTCACTTTAGCATAACTAATGTAAAAGCTCTAGTATTTCAAATAAGTATCTCTTTAAATTAAGCTGTCTGTACAGCAATAATCTCAAAAGATTTTAGCAATTATACTAATAAGATTATGCAACAAAAATGAAAAAATTAACACTTACCCAGGATATGCTTGCAAACCGCAAAAGGTGATTTTGATTTCCTAAATGATAAGAATATATGTTCTGCATGCTGGCGTTGTTCATTATTGACCATAGAAGGTGGTGCCTTAATTTAAAACAAAAAACAAAACACCCTACTTAGATATGTCTAATTTTTAAGTTTGTACATATTGTTTCTTAGAATATTCCATGAATTACCATACTGCCTCAACTTCACATTATTAAAGAAAAGTTTCACAACAATGGCAAAAAAAAAATGCTAGTAATGTTCATTTGAATATTGCTGGCATTTTCTACCAATATCAGCAACAAATTACTTTTGCTGGGAAATGACTTTTATTCCATTATATTATTATAGGATGAATTGTCAACCTGAGCAAGAATAATAACAAATAACTTTAAAGAACACAAATATTAATTTCATGTAACAAATTTTAGATAAAAAAGGGTTTTATCAGATAATTCTAACAATAGATACTTCTAAGATCATCAAATCAAGTAACCATGGAGTAACATTAGGGATACAATTAAATGTTGGCATTTACTGAATGCTTACCCAGGGTAAGGAATTAATCAGTCAAAAATTCAGACTATCGTAATAAAGTCACCATCTCTAAATAGATTTGCAAAATTTGCCTCAAAAAATTTATGTGAGACTGAATTCTTCTTAAGAGCATCTCCTTGATACATTTATTCCCACAATATGCTTTAATTAGGCTTTGGCCAAATGTGAAAATTACTGAGGAAAAAAATTGGTTTCTCTAAGTTAAGCCCCACCAAATAAAACAGCAGAAATTCCCTAAAAGGAGAGAAAAAAAGATGAAGGGGAACAATGAAACTTTCATTATTCTAACAGGAATGTTAAGAAAGAATATAATTTTAGTAGGCTCAAACCATCTGAAGGACGAAACACAGAACACATCCTTAAATTGAGACATTTTAAAACAAATGCAAAAAATTTTAAAACATTTTTATAAACCAGCTACTATTCTTGAGGGAATAGATTACTTAATATCTAAGTACTCACCCATTCAATTCTAGTTAATGAAATGAAAGACGCTAACTTGGATCTAAGGATCTTAAGCTAAACATCAGACTAAAGCCAACTTCTGCTATAATTTACAGTGATAGAGCACCCTCTAGGGCTTCTTCTTTTAAAATTCAGGTACCAAACAAGAGCAAAAATAAAAGCAAGCTTTACCAGCAATATACCATAGATATTTTCTATTTACAAAAAAGTTCCAATGTAAACCCATTAAGCACATTTTACACATTATTTCTATGTTAGTGACACGCTGTTCCCCCCATCCATATGAAACAACAAAGAGAAATCTTTAGTCATAACATTGTACTTAGTATTAAATCAAATGAGTCTAACGTGTGTCAACTCTAGATTATGAGGATTAAATAATTTCTACATTATCTCCAGTCTCTCTCAGCATCATCTTCATAATCAAAACATGTCTAAGTAAGTATATTCTGTGTGACAACCTGATGCATACTACTATGCAGAACTATATAACAACGCATTCCTTCTTCCTAGGAGCTAACAGTCTAAAATAGATAAACAAGAATACTAATAACCAAATTAAGATATTAAAGCAATATTGCAAAGGATGTTAAGGCGTTTACATCAGTATCTCAAAACTACCAGTAAATAAGTGAAAACTAGATCAAAATTTTTCTTCCCTCTTTCCTTCAATTAGCAAAATCAAAAAAGAAAATCTATTATTCTTTGTTGTTGCTGTTCAGTTGTTTCAGTAGTGTCTGACTCTTAGTGACCCCATTATGAGGTTTTCTTGGCAAAGATAGTGGAGTGGCTTGCCAATTCCTTCTCCAGCTAGCTTATTTTACAGATAATGAACTGAGGCAAACAGGGTTAAATGACTTGACCAGGGTCACTTAAGTGTCTGAGGTCAGATTTAAATTCATGAAGATGAGTCTTCCTGATTCCAAGTCCAGTGCTCTATCCACTGTGCCACCTAGCGGCCTCTATCATTCTTTATAATTTGTATTAAAAGTCTAAAATGGCTAAAAATTTTAGAATTTCAACAAGGAAGAAATTATAATTTCCATAAGCAGAAAACTATTAAGTCTGAAAAGCACTTATATATTAAAAAGATATCAAGATAAGCACTCTAAAATTCTCTAAATGACTGAATTTAAGTCTAACTCAATAAATCAAATTAGTCGAAGGGCAATAACAAGCTACTCTATTGAAAGAGTATTCTAAAGTAAAACAAATTACTCTGATTACAAGTTACCAATTGCTCCACACGCTATTAGAATCTTCAATCATCATAGATAAGGTGAATTCGCTAATATTCACAAACACTTTTCTAACTCCCTAGGGAATTATACTTTGCTTTCAATCCCAACAAGCTTCTTTATCTCTCCTGTTGACATGTTGTGTATATGTAATCATGATTATGTAGGAAAAATTCTCATATTTCCCACCTGGCTGCACTACTTTGGGATTTCTCCGACTTTTCCACTATGCCCTAGGAAGTTTATCACCACCCCAAAAGAGCAAATCAGCCTTGCTACTCACACCTCATCACTATCCTCTGATTGGAGGGAAGAAGCATGTGTGTCCCTCCATTAATGGAAGGGGCTCAGCACAGACATGTCTGCATTTCCTGGATTACTACTTTTGGACTTATGACCTCCAGTATGCCTCCTCTTGTCCTTCCTACTTCTCTGACTTCTTAGAGAACAAAGGATTGTGGGGGTGACTGATGGCTAATCTGGCCTTGCCTTCCCCAGCTTCCTTTCATTTGAATGGGAGACTCTAAGAACTTTGGGGAAAAGTAGAGAAAATCTTGTGTCTCCTGAGACTCAAACAGCCCTAAATAGGTAGCTTGCTGAAAGGCAGCCTTTTGAAAGGATGTTGAAGCAGTCCAAACTGGCAATCAGGAATTAACTCAAATTACAAGGAATCTCTACCCTTAAATCAATGGACTGATATTCATCCCCAGACATTAGAGATTCAGAAATGGATTAAACCTCTGTGGGCACTTCTTAGCCAGTTGATTAGCAAGTATTCTCCAAGACCATGGCTTCTGGAGCTGAGGACTCCTTTGGGGGAAAAAACCCCCAACAATTTCCTGTGCCAAGATTCTGGGAACTGAAAAATCTCCCTCTCCTCACAGGAAGAAAGATGGCTAATGTTTTCCTTAATTTGATATTAAATGTGTACAGGGCCTACCTTCTTAAAAAGAGCTGAAGCCTAAGCCACTAAGACAAAAGAGATATGGCACAGCCTACACTTAGTTTTTTGGAGAAGAGGCGTCTCAGCACTTGAGCACCTCTCTATCTGAACAAAACTCTAGTGCAAGATGGTAGCTGGAAGCACAGTGAAACTGTAACCATGTGCCCAGTGGAACCACATCTAGCAATGACAAGACCAGGGAAATACAATCCAGTAAACAAAACAGGAAGCAGGCCTAGCAAAAGCAGTATGATGACATCATCACAAGATAACAGAAATAATACAGCTGCCAAAGAGTTGTTCTTCCCACAGATGTGCCCTCACCACCAGTGTTCTCATGTGTGTGCCCCACCACATATAATCAGGCACGTATGGTTCCCTGTGTGTGCAGTACTCTACATATGTTCCTCACCTCTACATACATTCCTCAAACATGTACACTCTTGCATAAGGGAGAGTTTCAGAAAAGACCTGGAAAGACTTGTATGATGTAGTACACAGAGTCCTGAATTTGACATCAGGAAGATCAGAATTCCTATCCTGCCTTCATGTAACCATAGGCAAGTCACTAAAGGTCTCTGCGCCTCAGGTTCTTCTGTAAAATAGGGATAATAATAGCACCTACTTTGCATGTTGTGAGATCAAATGAGATGTCTCTATTTGTAAAATTGTTATTGTTATTATTAGAGCGCACTTCGCGCAATCAGGAGAACAATTTAACAATGTTGTAAAGACAAGTAACACTGAAACACTTTAAGAACTTCGCTAAGCATGCATAATTAAGACAAGCATTTCTGGACACAGCTGATGTGTTACAAAGATTTTGTTTTTCTTATCAAATGGGGAGGGAGAGGGAAGAAGAAGGAAAAATAGACTTTTGTTCATTAAAAGTTAAATCCAATTCTTTTTAAAAGAGGAAAACAAACCAGCATGAAACTGTCCTCTACTATATATATTCTTTAGTCTCTAATTCCCTGGAGTTTGGCACATTATTTCAGTTGTACATAGTACCAAATGAATTCTTCAGAAAACCAGATGCCTAAAGTAATTACTATTTTAAATAAAATACTGTGAAGGAGGAAGAACAATAGAGGTTCAGCAAGCTACCAGACCTATGGTACCTCATTTATCAGGGCACACACTTTAACTTCATGTAAAGTGTACAAATAGGTGCCAACTGGTAGTTTTGTCACCCACTACCCAGTTCTGGGTCACAGATTGAAGGACTGAGGACAATACCGGCACAGTTCTGGGACAAGGCAGCATAGGCTATGACCAAATAGCCCAGAGAAGCAAGCTGAGAAATAACAGCAGCACTGTGGCTCTGACTCCATGAACAGAGGGAGGTCTCAGTTCGTTTCCAACCAAGTCTAAAGCCTTCAGAGGAATAATCAGGTTAGGAATTCCAGACAAAAAGGAAGCTACAGATCTATCAATCTGAACCATTATAGAGCTTTCCAGCTGGCTGATGGGGTTGAGTTTTGCAGCAGTTGACTGTTGCTCAGATCCAAACGAACATCAGAAACTGGCAAAGGAACAGACTGGAGTAGGGATGACTTTGCACTGGATTGGACCACCATGGTAGCACTGAAAGCTTGCAGATACCAGGTCTGCCTGAGCTGTCCCTGAGATCCTGAAATATTACGTTACTTAATACCCTAAGAAAGCAGCAAGCAGGATCAATCTAAACCTTCCTTCCAGAAGTATGCAGAGCCCAGCCCTAACAAAGTCTGAAGTCAGGAATAGGTTGGAAAAATGAGAAAACAAAAAAAGAATTCCACCATAAAAAATTATTACAGTGACAGGGATGCACCTGAATGATAGGAGATGAGGAAGAGAAGAGGGAGTTCAAGGTGAATGGCCACAATTTTCTTTTGTAAAATACATGGCAAAGTTCTCCCCCACCCCCCCGGGGGGGCCTTGAGGAAGGATGAAAAGGTTTGGAAGAGCTTCCATAGAGACTGGGATAGTGAAATATGGGAGGTATAGTAGGATTGCCTAGCAGCAGGGAGGGCCCAGTTGAAATTGTGCAACTTAAGTTTGTTTAGGAGTGAAGACAACAGAGTAGTGGGAGTGATCTAAGGCTGAGGCTTGACTGGTAGTGTTCAGTGACATGATAAGGGGGCCAGGGATTCAAGAGAGGACAGTGTACAGTTGAATTGGTTTGCCATGGGGTCAAGATGTGAAGAAGATGAGACAGCCACTAGTGCAGGGGAATTCAACTAGAATTCCTAGAATAGGTGAAACAAAAGCTTTAAAATTAATAGCTTAAGACAAAAAAAAGGTACAAAAACTTACACAAGCAACAAACTCCCTTAAAAATAAAATGGACCAAACAAAAGTCAATGACTTCATGCAACAAGAAATGTTAAAATTAAATCAAAAGTCTGAAAAATAGAGGAAAATATAAGGTATCTTATAGCAAAAACATTTGACCTGGAAAATAGATCAGGGAGAAAGAATTTAAATACCATTGGACTACATGAAAGCCAGGACCAAAAAGAAGAGCTTAGACATCATACTGTAAGAACCAGAGTAGAAAAAGAAGGAATCCACTTGTCACATCCTCAAAGAAATTCTAAAATGAAAACTCTCAGGAACCAAAATTCAGAGCTTCCAGGTCAAATAAAAATATTGCAAACAGCCAGAAAGAAAGAATTCAAGAACCGAGGAACCACAGTCAGCGTAAAGCCACAGTCAGGATAACACATGGTTTAGCAGCCACCATTCTAAAGAAGCAGAAGGCAAAGCACACAGGCTTAGAGTCAAGAAAAATTTACCCAGTAAAACCAAGTATAATTTATAATCCTATAGGGGAAAAAATGGAACTTTAATGAAAGAGGATTTCTAAGCATTTCTAATGAAAAGACAGAACTGCAAAGAAATTCAAGTTTAAATTCAGAAATTAAGAAAAACACAAAAAAGCAACCACAAATGATCATAAGGGACTACACAAGAATAAAATGCTTATATTCAAAATACGGGGAGATGACACATATCCCCTTTGAACTCCATCATCAAGAGTCACAAAGTCACCGATCAGATGAAAGGTTTAGGAATGGTTATATCCCGATAGTCTTAAAAGAAGAATGGAATGAAAAGCAAAGAGGAATTGGGGAGGGAGGAGAGAAAGAAAAGTTGGGGGAAATTATTTCACATTATGAGGGTAGATAAGAAATCTATACAAACAAGGGGTGTGGGGTGGCTGCCACTTGATCCTTACTCTCACAGTGGTCAAAGGAGGGAGGGGAGGGGCAGCAGCACAGGAGATACAGAAATAAATTTCATTCAATAGGGAAATAGGAAGGAAAGGAGTGAACGAAGGGGAATCACAGATTAAGGGAGGGATTAGTCCTAAGCAAAACAAACTCTAAGGATATACAAAAATATTTACAGCTCTTTTTGAAGTGTCAAAGAATGGGCATCTTAGATATGTCCATTAATTGGGGAGCAGCTGAACAAGTTATCATTTATAATGTGATGGAATACTATTTGTGCTGTAAGAAATTATGAAGGAGATAGTTTTAGAGAAACCTGGGAAGACATGTATTAATTGATGCAGAATGAAGTAAACAAAACTAAGAGAACAATTTATACAATGATAACAATATGGTAAGGTCAAATAAATTTGAAAGATTTGGGGACTCTGATCAGTGTAATGACCAACCACAATTTCAGAGAATTAATGACGAAATATGCTACCCATCCTCCAGAAGTAAAAGACTAAAAAGAGTTCTGAATCAATCTCTCTCTCTCTCTCTCTCTCTGTCTCCGTCTCTCTCTCACACTCACACACACACACTCTCTCTTCTTTTTAGACATGGCCAATGTGTAAATTTGTTTTGCTTGCTTACACATTTGTAACTTTTTTTTTTTACTTTCTCAACTGGAAGGAAAAGCGCATGGAAGAGAGAAGGTGTATTTCTAGTGCCTGAAAAAAAATTTCATTTAAAAAAAAGAATGTGAAGAGATCTTCCCATTTTGTCTTAAAGCTATTCTATTATATATGCCCCACTACAGAGAAAACAAACCTCTCTCTCAAGAAATCTTACACATTTAAACAACATAAAAAAGGTGGCTCTCCTCAAATTAAGAATTTTAAAAGGAGTGAACTAAGCAATAACAAAAAAAATTACTAAATACTACCAAAAAAATTAAAAATCATACCTATCCAGAATTTCTATACTGTTAACAGAACATGACAATGTCTTATTTTTCAAAAGAGAAAATTAAGAGGCTTACAAAAGAATGTACTTATAGGGATAGTCAGGGACAAGAGAAGACTAAGTGCTCAAATTAAATAAAATAGAAGTCAATATAAGATTAGCAATTAGCATGAAGCTATTAAAAAAAAAATCAACCTGGTCCACATCAGGAAATCAAACAACTTATTAGTTAGAAAGAATAAAATTCAATGTTCCAGGTATGTGAGAAAATAGGCACACTATTACACTATGGATGGATCTGTGAATTGGCATGGTCTTTTTGGAAAGTAATCTGCCAATATAGGAGTACAAAACCAGTCGACCCTTTGATCAAGTGGCCCCACTAATAATAGCTACTCATATTTATATATAGGGCTTTGTAGTTTGCAAAACATTTTCCTTACAACATGTCAGACAATTTTTACAGGTGAAGAATGAGAGGCTCTGAGAAGCTAAACTACTTGCCCTTTGAAATAGAACTACAAAATGCTTTGAGTTGGGATTTGAATCCAGGTGTCCTAACTTGGCATTCTTTCCACTAGAAGATTGTACTTTAAAGATGTAAATAAAAGGAGAGGCCAGGGAGAAAGCTATAATCTACACAAAAAGATCCACATAGGCTTTATTTATTTTAATAGAATTAAAGGATTTTAAGCTAGAGGGATCGTTATTATATATCATTCTAGTCCAACTCCTTCATTTTACAGATGAAGCCCAGAGTTTAACTGACTTGCTTGCTGTTAGTCCTTCATTCTTGAAGAGGACCATAACATCAGGGAAGTGATGTCATGACATATAAGTGAATTGGGTTTGAGTGAAGTGGGGCTGTGCAAAGTCACCAGCTTCACTTTCACCTCTGGAGCCATCTGGGTTCAGTGGCCAGATGGAAACTTGCTAGAGGTTAGTCAGAGTCAACTAGCATGTATTAAAGACCTACCATGTGCTAGACACTGTGCCAAGCACTGGAGATACAAAGAAAGGCAAAAGATAGCTCCTGCTCTCAAGGAGTTCACAGTCCAACAAAGTCAACATGCAGACAACTATGTATAAGCAAGACACATAAGAGGAGAAATGGGTAGGACTTGAACTGTGATTTGAAGAAAGCCAGGGAAGGAGGAAGAGATGAGAAAGGAGAGCATTCCTGCCATGGGGGACAGCCTGGAGATGGAGTATTCTAGGGACAGCAAGGAGCCCAGAAAGCATCACTGCATCATAGAATACGTAGAAGGGAGTAAGGTATATGAAAACTGGAAAGATAGGATTACAACAAAATAAGTGGCACAGTTAGAATGGGAAATCAGTACTCCAAATCTAGCAAGCATTCTTTTCATAATACCACACGAATGAAAACTGAAATACATCTGCATTATGTGTCCAATGATTAAGGCAGGAATGGGAAACCCACAGCCTCAAGGCCACATGTGGCCTTCCAGGTTCTTGGGTGTGGCCTTCTGACTGAGTCCAAGTTTTACAGAACAAATCCTTTTATTAAGGGAATCTGTTCTGTGAAGTTTAGGTGCAGTCCAAGGGCCGCACTTGAGGGCCTAGAGGGCCACATGTGGCTTTGAGGCTGCAGGTTTCCCACCCCTGGAACTGGGGGAATGGCTGAATAAACTGTATTGGATTATCATGCCAAAAGGGGGAAAATATAAAGAAATATGGAAAAGCATATGCAACTACATAATAAAGAAAGAAGAATCTGATCATAAACACTGTGACTTTATTTTGTTTTAAAAGCAATAAATATAAGTACACAGAAAAAATAGACCAAAGAGTCACAGAAGAAAAAGGATTTTTATTTTTGAGCCAAACCTGAAATCAGATGAATCTGAAGAACTGTGCAGAAGCTCATGCAAAGTGAGTAGGTTGACTACTCTCTCTCTTTTACACACTCACACACACACACAAATTGGAGATATACATCAGAGGGAAGGCACTAGGATTAAGCACTGCAAAAGGCTTCCTGTAGAAGATGTGATTTTGGCTGAAATTTAAAGCCAGAAGGTGGACATGATGAGGGAGATCATTCCAGGGAAGAGGGACAACCAGTGAAAAGCATGGAGTATGGAGAATTGAGTGTTTTGTGCAAGAACAGCCAAGAAAAGGTCAGGGTTCTTCAACAAGTGTGCATGGAAGGCAGTAAGGTGTAAGAAGTCTTGTAAGGTAGGAAGTGGACAGGTTATAAAGGGCTTTAAAAGCCAATTAGATGATTTTATATATGATCCTGGAGCTAATAGGGAACTACTGGAGTTTATTGAAAAGGAGGGTCATATGGTCAGACCTGTATTTTAGGAAGATCATTTTGCCAACTGAGTAGAGGATGGACTGGAATAGGGAAAGTCGAGGCAGGGAGACCAACCAGCAGGCTATTGCAACACTCCAGGCATGAAGCGATCCAAGATCTGCACCATGGTTAATGGGGTAAAGAAAATAACTAATCAAATGGGAAAAGATACAAGTAGGTTATAACAACCCATTGCCCCTTTCAATTGGGAAAGCAGATAGAAACTAGTGTGTTGAGGCAATACCAACAGCTAAGATGATATCAGAAACCAAAGCCCAAGTCCTCAATGAACTGTTCCGCTGGTGGCAAGTTCTTTGGGTGGTAGAATTAGATTCTGACCCTGTTTTATCTAGCCCCCTACCTCCACTATTTAAACATGATTGTAGCTGTTTATCAGTCATGTCAGACTCTTTATGATCCTATTTCAGGTTTTCTTAGCAAAGATATTGAAGTAGTTTGCCATTTCTTTCTTCAGCTCATTTTACAGATGAGGAAACTGAGGCAAACAGGGTTAAATGACTTTTCCAGGGTCACAATGCTATTAAATGTCAGGATAGCTTTGAACTCAGGAAGATTAGTCTTCCTGACTCCAGACCCAGCACTCTATCTACTGCACCACCTAGATGCCCTCAGACATGATAGAGCAGATAAAATGAAACCTTAATGGCAATCTTAAACAGATATTCAATCTTGTGGGGAATAAATGGACAGATGCCCTACCCTTGGTTCTCTGATGTACCACAGAAAGATGGCTTGACCAAATTATTCCCTTTACTGACTTAAGTGGACACCGTATCATCCTGGCAAGTTTTGAGTCCCATCCACCTCATCTAAACTACAGTATTGAGACAAGGGGGCAGCTAGGTGGTGAAGTGAATAGTGTTGGCCCTGGAGTCAGGAGACTTGAGTTCAAATCCAGTTTCAGACACTTACTAATTGTCTGACCCTGGGCATGTCACTTAACCCTGTTTGCCTCAGTTACTCATCTGTAAAATGAGCTGCAGAGGGAAATGGCAAACTACTCCAGTATCTTTGCCAAGAAAATCCCAAAAGGGATCACAAAGAGTCAGACACAACTGAAAATGACTAAACAAAAACTGGGACAAGAAGTCAGCTAACCAGTTTAAATGTTAACTAGATGAAACTGTCTGAAAGCTAAATAAGGAAAGCATCTAGCACGTCAGAACCTAGCTGCCTTGTGTACTTTGCCAAAGGAAAAAACCTGCCTCTTATAAAAAAGGGTGACTAAGTTATGATTTTAAGACTGGGGCACCTACCTTCACCCCATTCCTGATGGGAGAACTCCTTTAAATCATGTACAAATTTGGACCTAGGTTTGACAAATTATAAAACTGTGGTGGGGGTAGGGGAAACCTTGGTTTGTCTAGGTAGTTCAGTAAAATAAGTAGATATGCAATAATCAATACCTATAAAAATTGCCTAACTGGCCACACAATGTGAGTTATTCCTCCTTTGGAAAATACACTACCACCTTCAAGGGAAATGGCTGAATATTCCTGGGCTAGACTTTCCTTGGAGGAAAAAACTGGGAAACTAACTATATTTTATAACTGCATATTTCTGTAATCTTGTTACTGGAATACTGATGTAACTTCACTAGTATAATTCCCCTCGTACTTTGTTATTATAATCTGTTTATAACTTTATTACTGTGATCCTATCATTAGAATAGGGAAAAGTAAAAAATGTTATTAATAATAACAGCTGGCACATGTACAGCATTTAAGATCTGCAAAATGCTTTGCATATATTCTCTCATTAGATTCTCAAATAACCCTGTAAGGTAGGAGCTACTATTCTCATTTGACAGGGGAGGACACTGAAGTTCAGAGAGGTTAAGTGACCGGCCAGGGATCACACAACTAGTATCCAAAACAGATGCCAAGCTGAGGACTCTTCACTACCTACACTGAAATGGGTTGAATTAAGGGCCTCTGAAGTCGCTTCTAACTGAAAACTATCTCAAAAATGAGAAGCTGAAAAAATAGAGATCAACATTCATACACAGTGCTTGAGTCAAAGTAATATACTGGTAAGATGCTGGGTTTGTAAAAAATCTCTTCTATCATGGGGGTCTCTACAAAGAAGTCTATTTGCCACAAAGTAATAATAGGGCCCACACCTGTGACTTCACTGACACGGAGAACTCGCAGAGAAGGCAACTCCTTCAACCAAACCTTAACACTGGATTATTCCCACTATCTGGGCTTCTCTCCTCTTGTTCCCATGCTGCAAAATCCTGGGGAAGAAGTGACACAACCAACTACACAATTACGTTATCCAACCTCAACTCTGCCATCATAGACACATGCCAGTCCGTATAATTTTCCTCATCATACTCATTCAATGATGGTTCTAAACCCTCTCTTTGTGGGGACAGAGCCAAGATGGAAGCACAAAAACAAGGACTCACTTGAGCTCTCCCCTAAATTCCTCCAAACACCTCCAAAAAATTACTAAGCAAATTCTAGAGCTATAGAACCCATGAAATAACAGAGCAAAACAAGTCTCCAGCCCAAAATGGCCTGGATGGTCATGGGGAAGGGTCTATCGCACCATGCTGAGAGCAGAGCACAGTCAAGTGTGGGCTATACCAAGACAGACCAGGCCAGAGCACAACTGGCAGAGCAGGCCTCAGGGCACTGAATCACTGGCAGCTGTGGCGATTTCCAGACTTCTCAACCCACAAATACCAAAGACGATGTAGCAGGTCAGTGGGAGTAACTGTTGGACCTGGGTGAGAGAGCGGCTTGGTCTGGCCCCAGGCCCAGGATGGTAGAGGTGGATGCAGCAGCAGCAGCAGAGACTGCTTCCAGAGCTCCAGGCCCACTGACAGTCGGGGGAATCAGGCAGCTAATCTTTGCTGGCACTGAGGCAGTGTTCTCTTGCTTTGCCCTGCTTGGATCTGGGTCGCAATCCTGGTTGGTGGTCTTTGGCGGAGGAGGAGCGCTGGGGTGACAGAACCTACGGTAGCTGTGGAGAGGGAGTCCTGGTAGTTACACAGCAGAAAGGAGTACTTGCACTCAGAAACCAAAGCACAGGCCAGGAGAGGAGTATCATACCACCTTAGAATAGAAGTAGCTCTGAAAACAGCAGCCCAAAACCCCTGAACCTTGGGACAGGTCATTCTCCACTCTGAAAGCGGTCATATCCTGACAAAAGCTCAAAAGTCAAGTAATTGGCTGGGAAAATGAGTAAGTAGCGTAAAAGGACTCAGAGTACAGAATCTTTCTTTGGGGACAAAAAAGATCAAAACATACAGCCAGAAGAAGTCAACTAAGTCAAAGAGCCTACATCAAAAGCCTCCAAGAAAAATAAGTATTGGTCTCAGGCCATGGAAGAGCTCAAAAAGGATTTGGAAAAGCAAGTAAGAGAAGTAGAAGAAAAATTGGGAAGAGAAATGAGAGTGATGCAAGAAAACCATGAAAAACAAGTCAATGACTGGCTAAAGGAAACCCAAAAAAAATACTGAAGAAAATAACACCGTAAAAAATAGACTAACTCAAATGGCAAAAGAGCTCCAAAAGGCAATGAGGAGAGAAGAATGCCTTGAAAGGCAGAATTAGTCAAATAGAAAAGGAGGTCCAAAAGACCACTGAAGAAAATAATGTCTTAAAAATTAGATTGGAGCAAGTGGAAATTGACTTTATGAGAAATCAAGACATTATAAAACAGAACCAAAGGAATGAAAAAATAGAAGACGATGTGAAATATCTCACTGGAAAAACCAATGACCTGGAAAATAGATCCAGGAGAGATAATTTAAAAACTACTGAAATTACCTGAAAGCCATGATCAAAAGAAGAGCCTAGGTATCATCTTTCAAGAAATTATCAAGGAGAATTGCCCTGATATTCTAGAGCCAGAAGGTAAAATAGACATGGAAAGAATCTATCTATCACTTCCAGAAAAAGATCCCAAAAAAGAAAACTCCTAGGAATATTGTCGCCAAATTCCAGAGTTCCCAGGTCAAGGAGAAAATACTGCAAGCAGCCAGAAAGAAACAATTTGAGTATTGTGGAAACACAATCAGGGTAACACAAGATCTGGCAACTTCTACATTAAGGGATCAAAGGGCTTGGAATATGATATTCCGGAGGTCAATGAAGCTAGGATTAAAACCAAGAATCACCTACCCAGCAAAACTGAGTATAATAGAGGACTTTCAAACATTCTTGATGAAAAGACCAGAGTTGAATAGAAAATCTGACTTTCAAATACAAGAATCAAGAGAAGCATGAAAAGGTAAACAGGAAAGAGAAATCACAAGGGACTTACTAAAGTTGAACTGTTTACATTCCTCAATGAAAAGATGATATTTGTAACTCATGAGACCTTTCTCAGTATTAGGGTAGTTGCAGGGAATATTCATATACATATATAGACGGAGGGCACAGGGTGAGTTGAATATGAAGGGATGATACCTAAAAAAAGAAAATTAACAGTGAGAGAGGAATATGTTGGGAAAAGGAGAAACGCAGAGATAGAATGGGGTAAACTATCTCACATAAAAGTGGCAAGAAAAAGCTGTTATAATGAAAGGGAAGAGGGGATAGGTGAAAAGGAATGATTGAACCTTGCTCTTAACCAATTTGGTTTAAGGAGGGAATAACATACACACTCAATTGGGTATCTTAGTCTATAGAAAAGTAGGGGGGAAGAGGATAAGGGGGGGGATGACAGAAGAGAGGACAGACTGGGGAGGAGGTAGTCAAAAGCAAACACTTTTGAAAAGGGATAGGGTCAAGGGAGAAAACTGAATAAAGGGGGACAGGGTAGCATGGAGGGAAATATAGTTAGTCTTTCACAACATGACTATTAGGGAAGCGTTTTGCATAATGATACACATGCAGACTATGCTGAATTGCCTGCCTTCTCAAGGAGAGTGGGTGGGGAGGGAAGAAGGGGGAGAATTTGGAACTCAAAGTTCTAAAAACAAACATTAAAAAAAACTGTTTTTACATGCAACTGGGAAGTAAGATATACAGGCAATGGGGTATAGAAATCTATCTTGCCCTACAAGAAAGTAAGGAGAAAGGGGATGGGGAAGGGGATGACGGGAATGGGGTGATAGAAGGGAGGGCAGACTCGGGAAAGGGGCAATCAGAATACATGCCATCCTGGGGTGGGGAGGGGAAGATAGAGAAGTGGAGAAAATTTGCAACCCAAAATCTTGTAATCTTGTGGAAATGAATGTTGAAAACTAAAAATAAATTTAAAAAAATAAATAAAAAATAAAATAAACCCTCTCTTCTCTCCCCCAAGCAAAGGATCTCCCTTTATGATCTCTACTGTCCATAATCTCTGATGTCCCCTCCTCCTCCTTTCATGTCATCTCCTTTATTCTAACTTCTGATGAAGAAAAGGCTTTTCTACACAAGACCAACATTTTCACGTGTACCCCTCAATCTTATACCCTCCCATTTTCTGCAGTAGATTGTATCTACTACCTACTACTCCCTATCTAATCCTCAATTTCTCCCCCTATCTACTGGTTCCTTATCTGCTAATTACAAACATGACTAAGTTTCCTCATCTTAAAAAAAAAATCCCTTCACCAATAGACTATTTCCTCAAGCTAGACCTTCTGGGAAGTAGCTCTGTAACATAAAAAACAGTTACACAGGATGAGAAAGCCTGGAGAGGTTGGTGATCCACACCACTAGAACGAATGCTCACATCAATTAGATCGTGATCAATTTAAGTAAAATTAATATTTGAATAAGGAAGAAGAGTGCTATATACAAATGGCAAGAACTCCAGAAGAGTCAAGGTTTACTGAATAATGGAAAAAACAATAGCTTGGAACCAACAGTGGAGCACATATAACAACCTCTCCTTCAATCCTCCAAGGGTCTCTGAAAAATGAAGCAGAGAAATGGATCTGAGGAAAATGGCACAAGAAGAAATCTCCCTTAGGGAGTCCAGTCATGAAGGATAATTCCTTTACCAGGAAAGCGTCATACCAATTCATGTGAAGAGGAAGAAGTCATATTCAAGGAAAAGCTCTAGAATGCAGGAAAGTTTGTTCCTAATATAAATAGAAGGATAAATAGAAAATTTAACCTGAAAAAGAAAAGACATGAAAGCTGAGGATATGATACCTATTTTAAGTATTTGAAGGACTATTATAAGGAAAAGGGATTGAGTTTGTTCTTCTTAACTCAGACAGCAAGGCTAAAGTGATGGCAAGAAGTTAAAGAAAGACAATTTGGTTTTCATATGAGGAGAAATTTCTTATTCACAAGAGCTGTCCAAAAATGGACAGAGCTGCTTTGGATGCAGTCACAATGCAGGGCTTTATGTTGAAGCTGGATGGCCATTTGTCAATACTAGAGGGGATTCTTGTTCAGGTATGGGTTAAACTAGATGAAGACCCAGATACTACTGAGATTCCTTCTAGCTCTAATATTCTATGACTCCTGTGATTATGTATTAGAATTCTTCATGTGATTCTGTGATTATATTACTACATAGCAAAGAAGAAATCTTTGGGTCTCCTATTGTCTAAATGTGCCAACATGTCATTCTGATCTCTTTTCCCAATTCTAAGCATTAAGTCAACACTACATAGATGCAATCTGCCTATACTACTTCTCCCTATTATGATCAACCCTACTCTTTCCAGAGGCATACTCCAATTTCATTCACCCAATTCCTACATTATTCCATTGTGCTTCATTCTCAACAAACTCCACTATATCCTTTTTTTGTGGACAAAAAGTATTCTTATTTTGACATCTGAGTAAGTGTTGACTCCTCAGGACACGGTCTTTGGCATCTTTTCCAATTTATTCATCAGCTTGTTGCACTGTGCCTTTTTCAGAAACATAGTTGCATCCAAAAATTTTCTGATATCCTTGTTTTTGACTGTGGTGGCCTGTTGGATTAGGGCAGCTGGGTTTGAAACAAGTTCAGTATCATTTCCTTCAAGAATTAACTCATCTTTTTGGGCCTGAGAAACAGCACAAGCAACACCTGGTCTCATGCACACTCTCTGGATATATTTTTTGCCTAAGAAATTTCTGATTTCAATGAGCAAGCCATTCTCTTGAATAACAACATTGACGGGGAAGTGAGCATACACTGACCTCATCTTATAATGAAAATCCAGGGTAACGCCTTTGATCATGTTTCCGTACATGATTACAGATTGTGCACACGTTTGCAAGTTCTTTTCGATTTCCCTACCACTTGTCTACCCGGAGCCTTTTTCTTTCCAAGGAAAATGAGCTCAACATTGATATGGCTGAAATCCCTATAGAGGATTCCTCTGGGTCCCTTCACAGTAACTGTCCAACCCTTAAGAGAGATGTCAACATTTTCTGGGATGTTGACAGTCTGGTTGCTTAGAATAGTCTTCATTCTGACAGCAAATGGGCCAAAAGATCCTCATACTTTTTAATGAACAGGCCTTTCACCTCCAGACTTTTAACAAAATCTCTTTCCCCTGAGGACACTGCATCTCTTGTAACATTCTCCTTAAAAGGTCGGTTCTTCTATGTTCCCTCTCCCCAACTGTCCAACTCAGAAACAGAGGCTGACATACTCCGTACTTTACACTACCAGTAGCCATGAGCGTTCCCCCACCAAGGCACGGCCTTCCCTCTGTATTATTTCCCTCAGTGATCTCAGCTCCAATGGAGTCAATTACCTCTGAGCAGATGATTCTCAGATCTATCTAATCTAATCTCTCTCCTGACCTCCAAGTCTCACATCTTCAAGTGCCTATTGGTTATATTTAATGGATGTACTATGGACATGTTATACAACATAACCAAAAGTGAATTCATCTTTCCCCCAAACCCTCCCCCTCTTTCTTACTTCCCCTTACTATCAAGGTCATTTTTACTTAATTTTTGTTACTCTTTTTGAAACTTTCAGTAAACCACAGTTTAAGAAACACAAGAATATAGGCTACCAAGGAAAAGATCTTTTTCAACAATAACTGCTGGGAAACTGCAAAGCAGGTAGCACTATACAATAATACAAATGGATGTACAACCTAAATAAAAAAAGTTTGAATTGGAAAACATAAGTTACCTAGGGGAAAACTTTCTATCTGATAAAAACTACTGGGAAAACTGGAAAGCAGTGCTGAAGATATCAAACTTAGACCAATACTTTACACCACACACAATACATTCTAAATAGATATGTGACCTTAATATTAAAGAATGTACTATTGTAAAAAAAAAAATTAGAGAAGAGACAGATGACACGCTTCTCACAGCTACGGATAAGATATATTCTTAACTGAATAAGAGACAGAGGTAATTACAAGAAATATAAGTTAACTGATTGCTTGAAACCAAAAATATGGTCTTCACAGACCACATTAATGCATCTAAGATAAAAAGGAAAGTGGTCAAATCAGGGTGTGTGAGGTAGTGAGAGAATAAAGTGTGAAGACTTCACAGGGTACATGTATGTGTGTGTATATATATATATATGTATGTATTATTAATGTTTGAGAATCAATATTTAGAGAAAAGGGAAATGGGATACATTTGAGTCTGTGGGAATCTGATTATTTAGCCTTTAGGAATGTCTTTCTCCCCCTTCTTTAGATTTGTAGATGTCACCTCGGTTGTGAATGGAATACAAGACTGTGAAAGCTTCCCTATGAATAACTCAGGCAAAGTGATACTCAAATAGTACAAATTTAGTTAGGATGTGGACCTCACTAGGCCTAAGTTTCATTTTCCTGTAAATCATATGATTTCGGGGAAATCAGGTGGTATTCCCCTCTCCCCCTCCCCTAGCCTACTCACAAACTGCCACCTTCTCCCCTCCCCCCCCCCCCCCCCCCCCCCCCGCCTTTTAAACACTAAAGTTTGCTCATATGCTTTGTGAAATTTATTGAGGAATGGCTTTTGGGTGTATGTGTGTGTGTGTGTGCGTGTGTGTACATGTGTGTGTATACACACACACATATATGCTTACATGTACATATATACATCTATATGACCAAAAGCCATTCCTCAATAAGCAAAAGACTTTAGTGCTTAAATCACAAACTATTAACAATTAGATGAAAGAATGCTTCAAATCACTAATGAGAGAGAAATTCAAAACAAAACAACCCTAAGATTTCCCCTCCTACCACAGAAATTGGCAAAAATGACAAAATTGGAATAGTCAGTGTTGGAGACTGTGTGCAGATAAACATACCTGTGTATTATGAGAGGAACTGTGAATCAGTACAACCATTTTGAAAAGCAACATGGAGTCATGGAAATAAAGTGTCTACCCTTTGACCCATAGATTCCTTCCACTAGTAGCCATGGTACCTCAAGGAAGTTAATGGTAAGTAGAGAAGTCATCATATACACCAAAATATTTCTGGCGTCATTTCTGGCGGTAGCCAAGAAATGGAGACAAAGTGTATGCCCACTGACTGGGGAATTTTTAAATAAACTGAGATACATGAATGTAGTAGAATATTACTGTACTGTAAGAAATGATCACCATGTTAAAAGAAACAAAGCAAGACTCTCATGCAGAACTAAGTAAGTAGAGCCAAGAAAACAATGTATACAAAAATTACAAAGAATAAGCCTGGACCCAAAGAAAAAATAAAGAAGTCTTCTCCGCTCCATTGTTTTGCAGAAGTGGAAGGTCCATGGGTGTGGAACACTACATATTTTCAGACATTTTGATATATTAATTGGCTCTGTTTTTTCCTCCTCTTTTTTTTTCTTTTAAACACTTCTAGTTGTTATATGGCTCTCTGGGAAGAGGACAGGGAAAGATACTGGGAGAAATTTTGGTAATATAAAAATAAGTTATTAAAAATTAACTTTTAAGGGCAGCTAGGTGAGACAGTGAGTAGAGCACTGGCCCTGGAGTCAGGAGGACCTGAGTTCGAATCCAGCCTCAGACACTTGACACATGTAATAGCTGTGTGACCTTGGGCAAGTCACTTAACCCCAACTGCCCTGCGCAAAAAAAAAAAAATTAACTTTTAAAAAAATTTTTTAAAAGGTACAAAACAAAGTGTTAGGTGAGATCAGAGATGGAAGATCAGTATTATACTGACTTTGGCAAAGGGGAGAAGCTGGCATGAATGACCATCAAATTTATTTTGGTTGACTAACAAGGTGAAATTACAACAAACTTCCTAGGCCCACCTGTCAC
This sequence comes from Trichosurus vulpecula, assembly GCF_011100635.1. Taxonomy (NCBI): domain Eukaryota; kingdom Metazoa; phylum Chordata; class Mammalia; order Diprotodontia; family Phalangeridae; genus Trichosurus; species Trichosurus vulpecula. Next base: position 179,993,612 of record NC_050574.1, read on the forward strand.
GTTCCTTCCCCAAAATACTGAAACAATTCAAGACTCACAAAATGATTCAAATTAATGAGAAAATATAATATAAAGGCCAAGGGTGATTATGTGTGTATACATATTTCCCTATAATGTAACTCTTTTTTATTTCCATCAAGTACAAAGAACATAATACACTCATCACAACAGCGGCTAGGAGGCACAATGGACAGAGCCTAGAAGACCTTGAGTTCCAATCCAGCTTCAGACACTTACTAGCACTGTGACTCTGGGCACTTTCACTTAACTTATTTGCCTTAATTTCTTCATCTATAAAATGGGGATAATGTTGTGAGGATCAAATGAAATAATAATTGTCATGGGCTTAGCACAGTGCCTGGCACATAGTAAGCGCTACACACCCTTTTTCCCCCCCGTCCTCTGTCCATTGTGTCATTTAGCTGCTGCTGTGATGGAACATATTATGTTCTTCATACTTGCTGGAAATGAAAAAGATCTACATTATAAGGAAAAGAGGAAAATATCATACATATACACATAATCAATCTCTCCCTACCTACTGGCTCATTTCCAACTGTCTCCAAGTCTTCTCATTCAGAAAAAGGTCTCACTTGATCCTTCCATCCTAACTATTGTTCTGTATCTCTTCTCTTCTTTGTAGCTAAAACTCCTCAAAAAGATTATGTATGATAGGTGCTCTACTTTCTCTTAACCCCTTACAATCTAGCTTCCCATCTTATCATTCAACTAAATCTACTCTCTTCAAAGAACTATCTCTTAGCTGTCAAATCCAATGACCTTTTCTCAATCTTCATTCTCCTTGACCCCTCTGCAGCCTTTGACACTATTTATCTCTCCTCCTGGATATCCTCTGCCCTCTAGGTTTTCAGGACACCACTTTTTCCTGGTTCTCCTTCTTCCTATCTGACCACTCCTTTGCCTCCTTGCCTCCAGATCATGCCCTCTAGATGTAGGTGGCCCTCTGTCCTGGGCTGTCTTCTCTTCTCTCTGTATACTATTTCACTTGGTGGTCTCATCAGCTCCCATAGATTTAATTACCATCTCTATGCTGATGATTCTCAAATCTACCTTTCCTGCCCCAACCTCTTTGCTGACCGCCAATCTCCCATCTGCCTCTTAAACACCTCAAACTGAATGTCCAATAACATAATAATACTCAACATTTATATAACACTTAACATGTGTCAGGCACTTTCCTGAGCTCTTCAGAAGTATCTCATCAAGTTATCCTCACAACAACTCTAGGAAGTAAGTGCTATTACCATCCCCATTTTACAGATAAGGAAACCAGGGCAAACTAAGATTAAGTGATTTGCCGAGGGTCACACACCTAGTTTAAGTGTCTGAGGCTGCATTTGAACTCAGGTCTTCCTGACTCCAGGCCCAGTTCTCTATCCACAGCACCACCTAGAGACAAACATCTTATACTGAATATAACTAAAACTGAATTGATCTTTCCCCCTAACCCTATACCATCTATCCTCCCTATTACTGTAAAGGGCAATATAATCCTCCCAGTCCCCAAAGAAAGAAAAAAAGGACCTACATGTAAAAATATTTATGGTATCTCTTTCTGTGGTGGCAAAAAACCAGAAACTAGACATCCATCTATTAGAAAATGGCTAAACAAATACTGTATGAATATAATTGAATACTACTGTGCTAAGACATAATGAAAGGAATTTCAAAGAAGACTGGAGAGACTTGTATGAGCTAATACAGAGTGAAATGAATAGAACCAGTAGAACAGTTTATACAGCATGTAAAGACAAAGCTTTGAAAGATTAAAGAATGGCAGAGCGGAGCCAAGATGGCAGCTGGAAAGCAGGGACTTCCTTAAGCTCTCCCCCAGGTCCCTCCGAACACCTATAAAAAGTAGCTCTGAACAAATTCTAGACCTGCAGAACCCACGAAATAGCAGAGGGAAGCAGGGCTCCAGCCCAGGACAGCCTGGATGGTCACTGGGAAGGGTCTATCCCAGAGAGCTGGGAGCCGAGCAGAGCACAGCCCAGCCCAGCGTGGGGCATGCCAGGACCAACCAGACTGGGAACAGGGCAGAACAGGTGGTAGGGCCCTGAATCATTGAGCTGTGGCATTTGCCAGACTTCTCAACCCACAAACACCAAACACAACAGAGCAGGTCAGTGGGAAAAACTGCTGGGACAGAGTGAAAGGAGTTTGCAGTCGGCCACCACCCGGGGGGAGGGGGGGGGCGCCCTGCGGTGGTGCAGCCCTGAGGCTGCTTCCAGAGGTACAGCTACAGTTGCTTCCGGCCCCAGGCCCACCTGGTGGGAGGAATTAAGCAGTGGATCGGAGCAGGAGTGCAAAGTCTGCTTTGCCCTTCCTGGATCTTGGCCATAATCCTGGTTGGCAGTTCTTGGGGGAGAAGGAGCGCTGGCAGAGCTTCCTGTGAAGAAGTAGCTCTGAAAACAGCAGCGCAGCTCCTCAAGCTTAGAACAAAGCACTTTCTACTCTACAAGGAGTCATACCCTGACAAAAAGCTCAAGGGTCAAGTAGTTGGCTGGGAACATGAACAGGCAGTGAAAACAGACTCAGACTTTGGAATCTTTCTTTGGTGACAAAGAAGACCAAAACATACAGCCAGAAGAAGTCAACAAAGTCAAAGAGCCTACATCAAAAGCATCCAAGAAAAATATGAATTGGGCTCAGGCCATGGAAGAGCTCAAAAAGGATTTGGAAAAGCAAGTAAGAGAAGCAGAAGAAAAATTGGGAAGAGAAATGAGAGTGATGCAAGAAAATCATGAAAAACAAGTCAATGACTTGCTAAAGGAGACCTCAAAAAATACTGAAGAAAATAAAACCTTAAAAAAACAGACTAACTCAAATGGCAAAAGGGCTCCAAAAAGGCAATGAGGAGAGAAGAATGCCTTGAAAGGCAAAATTAGTCAAATGGAAAAGGAGGTCCAAAAGACCACTGAAGAAAATGCTACCCTAAAAATTAGATTGGAGCAAGTGGAAGCTAGTGACTTTATGAGAAATCAAGATATTATAAAATAGAACCAAAGGAATGAAAAAATGGAAGACAATGTGAAATATCTCATTGGAAAAACCACTGACCTGGCAAATAGATGCAGGAGAGATGTTTAAAAATAATTGGACTACCTGAAAGCCATGATCAAAAGAAGAGTCCAGATATCATCTTTCAAGAAATTATCAATGAAAATTGCCCTGATATTCTAGAGTCAGAGGGTAAAGTAGAAATGGAAAGAATCCACTGATCGCCTCCTGAAAAAGATCCCAAAAAGAAAACTCCTAGAAATATTATAGCCAAATTCCGGAGCTCCCAGATCAAGGAGAAAAATACTGCAAGCAGCCAGAAAGAAACAATTTGAATATTGTGGAAACACAATCAGGGTAACACAAGCTCTGGCAGCTTCTACATTAAGGGATCAAAGGGCTTGGAATATGATATTCCGGAGGTCAATGAAGCTAGGATTAAAACCAAGAATCACCTACCCAGCAAAACTGAGTATCATGCTCCAAGGCAAAATATGGATTTTCAATAAAATAGAGGACTTTCAAGCTTTCTCAGTGAAAAGCTGAATACAAAATTTGACTTTCAAACACAAGAATGAAGAGAAGCATGAAAAGGTAATCAAGAAAGAGAAATCATAAGGAACTTACTAAAGTTGAACTGTTATGTTTACATTCCTACATGGAAAGATGATGTGTATAATTCATGAGACCTCAGTATTGGGGTAGCTGACAGGAATATACATACATACATACATACATACACACACACACACACAAACACACTCACACACACACACACATATATAGAGAGAGAGAGACAGAGGGCACAGGACGAGTTGAATATGAAGGGATGATAGCTAAAAAATCAAATTAAGGGATGAGAGGAATATATTGAGAGAGGGAGAAAGGGAGAGATAGAATGCGGCAAATTATCTCACATAAAAGTGGCAAGAAAAAGCAGTTCTGTTGGGAGGGAAGAGGGGGCAGGTGAGGGGGAATGAGTGAATCTTGTTCTCATCAGATTTGACTTGAGGACGGAATAACGTACACACTCAATTGCGTATCTTACCCCACAGGAAAGGAGCAAGGGGATGAAAAAGAGGGGACAACAGAAGGGAGGACAGATGGGGGAGGAGGTAATCAAAAGCAAACACTTTTGAAAAGGGACAGGGTCAAGGGAGAAAATTGAATAAAGGGGGACAGGATAGGAGTGAGCAAAATCCAGTTAGTCTTTGACAACATGAGTATTGTGGAAGGGTTTTTCATAATGATACACACATGACCTATGTTGAATTGCTTGCCTTCTTAGGGAGGGTGGGTGGGAAGGGAAGAGGGGAGAGAATTTGGAACTCATAGTTTTAAAAGCAGATCTTCAAAAAAAAAAGTTGTTTTTGCATGCAACTAAGAAATAAGATATACAGGCAATGGGGCATAGAAATCTATCTTGCCCTACAAGAAAGTAAGGGAAAAGGGGATGGGGGGAGTGGGATGACGGAAAGGAGGGCTGACTGGAGAACGGGGCAATCAGAATATATGCCATCTTGGAGTGGGGGGGAGGGTAGAAATGGGGAGAAAATTTGTAACTCAAAATCTTTTAGAAATAAATGCTGAAAACAAAAAATACTAAATAAACAAATAAATAATACACACATACACACACATATATATCTACACACACACACAAAAGAAAGATTAAAGAATTCTGATCAACACAATGACCAATCATGATTTCCCATAAGAATGGACTCAAGGTACAAACTGAGGCATATATACATATATGTTGTTGCTACTGAATCATCTCAGTTGCATCCGACTCTTCATGACCTCATTTTCTTAGCAAAGAGATTAGAGTGATTTGCCATTTCCTTCTATAGCTCATTTTACAGAAGGGGAAACTGAGGAAAACATGGTTAAGTGACTTGCCACACAGCTACTAAGTCTCTGAGGGCAGATTTTCGCAGTCTATCCACTGTGCCACCTAGCTGCCTCTGTGTGTGTGTGTGTGTGTGTGTGTGTGTGTGTGTGTGTAAGCATGTGTGTACGTGTATATATATTATGTGTGTATGTATCTATTTGGCTTTTTGACATGGCCAACACAGGAATTTGCTTTGCTTTACTGTGCATATTTGTTATAACGGTATTGTTTTTTCTTTTTCTATTGTGGGGTGGGGAGAGAGGAAGGTAGGAGAAATAAAAAACAAATTTTTCTTAGTTTAAAAATATTTAACTTAATGTAGAAAATGTTTCTTACGACTCACATTAAAGAAAAATAAATTACTCCTCATCCTGAACTAAAATGTACACAGATGTCATTCTGAACTATAAAGTTCATTCTGCCGCACTCTAGGTCATGAGGCACTACTGCTCATAATCTATCATATTTCTATCATACTAAGATTTTAAAAGAAATTTATGTTCTAAATGTGTTGCTTTTGGAAAGCTACCTTTCTCCACTTGGCAGGTAAGCCAAGTGTTTGCAGACAGAGGTTCCTTTCAGGCTCTTTTGGTCTCTTTGTTATTAGAAAACAGGCAGAACAGTCTGAATACTCCATTGGCAATGTCAGGAGAAATTAAGAAAAGTCTCCACTATTATGTGCTGGGTAGGTCCCCTGTGACAAATAGGACACAGACAAGAGTAGCACAAGAAGGGTTAGGATTAGATCACCAAGCCATTTGATTATCTGAGTATAAGTCATTCATTCATTTCTTGCTGTGGATTCTCCACACAGGCAACAGCCTAAAGACAGGTTCACAACCCACCTCGGACACTAGCTATGTGACCATAGGCAAATCATTTAACATCCCAGTGACTCAGATTTTATGAATGCAAAGTAGTGAAAATAAAACCTTAGTACTTATTTCACAGGGTTATTGTACAGCTTAAATCAGAGGGTACAACACAGAAGCAAATCTTAAGCCACCTATCTTAATAATATATCTGTATGGAGCAGTTAGCTGGCACAGTGGACAGACTGTTGGACCTGAAGTCAAGAAGACTCATTTTCTTAGGTTCAAGGTTGGTTTCAGACACTTATTAAACCTGGGCAAGTCATTTAACCCTGTCTGCCTCATTTCCTCATCTGTAAAATGAGCTGGAGAAGGAAATGGCAAACCGCTCCGGTTATCTTTGCCAAGAAAACCCCAAATAGGGTCACACAGAGTCAGCCAGGACTGAAAAATGACCTTAGGCAGGTCATTTAACCTCCATGGGTCTCAAGCTCCTCATCTGTAAAATTACAAGGTTGGCCTAGACTGATTCTTAGGTTCCTTCTACCTCTAAAATCTATGATCCTTTGTTAGCTATAATCACCATTTCTCTATGCCCTAGGAAAGAGTTTCTTGAGTTTGAATGTGACAAGAAAAACTTATCAACGGCTGACCAATATTCCTGGTGATAACACTATTGGTCATGTTAAAAACGTCTCATCATCTCATCCTATAAACTAAAAAGGAATGACATCTTGGCATCCGTACTAAAAGTACGAGATACTGGGTAGTCTGTTTAAAGAGCCTCTTGTACATTAGATGAGGCAAAACTGAACATTTGCCATTTTGTAACAAGTTATCCATGTGACTTGTTAAATAAATTTCTTTGTCAAAAGACAAAAAATATCTTTATAAAGTTGTTAGACAGTCATTAATAATGAGACAGTTCACTACACACATTTTTACTAAAGAGCCATTTTAAGCAGTTGGAACTTCTTCAGGTCTAATGGTGAATGCAAAAACAAAGTATTTTTTATACGATAACTCATTCCATAAGATGAATGATTTTAACTATACCTATTGGAATTGAATTGTCCTTGCTATTCAAAAGTAGTTTTAGTTCTATACCTGAAAAACAGTACAATAACTTCTATTCATACCATAAGTGATACTAGAGAAATCGTCTCATGAATTCCCAGCAGGATTTAACTTATGGTGTCAGTGATGGACTTCCTCCACCAAAGCAAATCAAAAAATTCTCTGCAACTTAGTCTGGCAGAGTTGCCCGGGACAATGAGTGGTTAAATGACTTGCTCGGGGTCCTACGGGCGGGCAGTTAGGGGTCTGAGGAAGACTTGAACCAGGTCTTTCTGTAGCTAGCTCTCTATCTACTATGCCATGCTATTCTTCTTCCAAATTGGAGAAAATAGATAATGGGAGAAATAATTTGCTGTTTTAATGTTTTTACTGATTATTTCCCAATAATCAAATCTACCTCTCTGCTGATATAAGAGCATGAAAAGATTTTCCCTAAGTGGAATACAATATAAATTCAATTTTCAAATAATCATCAACCTGGTGATAAAAGTCAGTTTTGTCAAATCTATGAACATGGGAAGAGTTCATTACTAAATAGGTGATGGAGAGAATCAAAGAAAATAAACAACTCTGATTATATAAAATCAAAAGTTTTGCACAAAAATATAACATAATTAAAATCAAAAGAGAAACTGAGTCATAGGGGAGGGGGGAATCTTGCATTAAGTTTCTCTGATAAAGGTCTCATAACTAAAATATCAAAGAAATGATTCAAAATTTTAACACTAAGAGCAATTTCCTAATAAATGGCCAAAAGATACAAACAGGTAGGTTTCAAAGGAAGAAATCCAAGCTATCAATAACCATAAGAAAAAACGTTACAAATCACTAATAACTAGTAAAACGTACATTTCAAGTAACTGAGCTTCTACCTCACACTCATCAGACTGGCAAAGATGACAAAGTAGGAAAGTGACAAAAGGAAAGCAGGAACATTAAAACATTGCTGATGGAGGAGTGACTTGGTCCAAACATCCTAGAAAGCAATTTATTGTAGCTCTTTTCATGGTAGCCAAAAATTGAAGACTAAGGACCTGTTCTCCTATTCCAGAATGGAGAAACAAATTGTGATATATGCACATAATGAAATATACAGTGCCATATGAAATGACAAAATGGACAGCATCAGAAGAAACTGGGTGGACCTCTATGAACTGATGCAGAGTGAATTGAGTAGGACTGAGAGGACAATTTAAACAATAACATTACAAAGATAGCAATTTGAAACTATGCTGAAAAAGTTACTAACTTATGTATGCCCTCTGACCCAACTATTCCACTAGGAGGTCTATACCCCAAAGAGATGAAAGAAAGGAAAAGAACCCAATAGCCATAGTTATAGCACTAGTTTTCATAATAACCCAAAAGTGGAAATTAAAAGGGTACCTACCTATTGGGAAATTCATAAACAAGTTGTGATATATGAATGCAGTTTTAGAGGAAACTGAAAAGGTCTCTATGACCTGATGCAGAGTGAACAGAACTAGAACAACTTACACAATAATAACATTAAAGAGAAAAAAGATTTTGAAAGCTTTTAAAATTGTGATTAATGCAGCAATAGTCTACGAGTCCACGGGGCTGGCTATGAATCAGACCTACCTACCTTCTGCCAGAGATGATGCATATTGGGACATGGACAAGGTAGGAATCTGTTTTGCTGAGCTATATGTATTTGTGAAGATTTTTTTTTAAAAGTATTACCGTTCAATGGGAAGGGTGGAAGGAATAAGAAAGTACCAAAAATGTTGGTTTTAAAAAAGGGGGGGAGGGTGGTGGAAAGAACACCAATCAATCAAATTTTATTTTTCTGACCAGCTGAAGACAAGGAAGACTAACATTATTCACCTAAACATATCTATCTCTCTGAGCCCCTGGCTGTTAATATTTGCACTTATTTGCTAGACTAACAAATTATTTTCTGAATAACCAGAACAGAAACAGCCTCAAAAAAGAGGCTAGTCTTTTCGTTTTCGTTTCTGTAGAAAAGATGCAATTGCAAACCCTTTTTTTTTTTAATACTTTTCAAAGTGGGAGGTAATAGCCACGGCTACAAAGAGTATGTTGGTTACCTACTCCTCCCCAAAAGCATCATCCACCCACGACTCAAATGGTCCTACAAAATACTATCCTGTGAAATTTAGTTGAACATCTGAGTGATACTCAAGACATTTACTGGGTGCAGGAACAAAGGTTCTCTCAGAGAAAAAGAAATGCTACAATGATTTCTGGCTACAACTGGTGCAAAGAAAAAAAAAATGACGCCTCACTTAGAGCCCGGTCTTCAACTTCCAAAAACTTTACAAACACGGAAGTCAAAAGTTACAAAAACAATACTGAACCAGCAACTCCGAGCACACACTTTGTTAAACGATGGTATATGTAAGTTGTAGCAGTCCCCTCGCCATCCTTCCCTTCCTTCTCCTCTGCCCGAAGCCCTTTAACTCGACCCTACCAAGCTTTCTGGACAACTAAGCTCGGAGAAGCTGGGTGGGTGAAGCCGGAGGCTGGACCCGGGAGTCCACCCCCTCCAAACAGACGTTACTCACCGGGGCTTGGTGCGAGGACAAGATTTGGCCCCGGTGACCTTGGCCCCAAAAGGTTTTTTCCTCCATTCCTCCCTCCCTCCCACGTGCTGTGGACTGCAGCCACCCCAGAAGTGGCTGCGCTTCGGCGAAGGCGCTTAGATATCTCGACCTAGATGGAAAACTTGGGCTGCTCAGCCGCACGGTCTGCAACTTCCCTTCCCTCCACCCACGAGCCTCCTTCCCTGGGACTGCCGGCATATCTCCAGTCTCCACCGATCCCTCCGGATCCCCACGAGCTTCCACCCCGCGCCCCGGCGCTTCCGAAGCTGGCCAAGGCGGGCTGCGAGCCCGGGACGCGGGCAGGGTGAGGGGCGGACCGAGCACCCGGCCGAGGCAGCCTCCCACGTCCTCGCGCCGGGGCGGCGCGGTGAAGGGGGTCTGGGCTCCAGGGAGAGCAGAGGGGCGACTGAGCGGGTCCTGCGCCACGCCACCGCCGCCGCCTCCAGGGCTCCCTAGGGGCCCCCAAGGGAGCCGGCTGGGCCGACGCGGGGAGCCGGGCCTGGGGAGAGGGGTGCGACCAGGGCCGCCCGAGGACCCGGGGCTGGGGGGCAGGGGCGCGGCACCCTCACCATCAGAACTTTGGCCGCGTTCTCCAGCTGAGCGATCACTTCTGGGGGCCCCAGCGCCGCCGCCATCATGGTCTCTCTTCAATGACGCGCCATGCGCTGCATTGTGGGAGCGGGCGCCGCGGCCGGCCAATCGCGGCGGGGACCCGGCTACCTCACGCGCGGATCCAGAGCCAGTCGTAACTGTGGCCGCTGCCGCCGCGGGCGCCGCTCCTTCCTCGCCTCCAGGGGTCCGGCACCCGGGGCCGCGGGAGCTGAGGGCAGCCCCCGGGCGGACCTCCGAAAGAGGAGGAGCGGTCGCGAGGGTCTCCCCACCCCGTCCCGTGGGACGACTTGCCCCGGGACGCGGAAGGAGGCGGCGGCCGTGCCCCCTCCCTGGGCGGCTGGGCACTCAGCCCTCGGCCGGTGTAACCCGCGGCGGGCCCGGCGCATGCGGACACCCCCGCGGTCCGGTCTGGGCCTCGACCTCTCCGCCGATGTATCCTTCCCCGTAGGCGGGGGCATGCGTCCCGGTCCGCGCCGGGTCTCCTTATACCCCCTGCTGCCCTCGCAGCCCCGTACACCTTCACACTCTTCCACTTTTCCGAGCGTCTCAAACTTCCCGTTGGTGCGTCTCCACACCCCCCGCGTCCCCTCCTCGCGCTTCTCCAGCTTCACTAGTCTGTGCAGGGACAGAGGCATTTCCTGGATGGAGTTACGGGGGGTGGGGGTGGGAGGCGTGATGGGAAAACTTCATGCGCTTCTGGAATACCTTTCTGCAGTAGTTGTGCCTCAATGCGTACCGGCGTCCTGTTCCCTCTTTATCTCCCCATTGTTACCAGGCTATGCCTGTACAGTATGTGGATATCTTGCCACCCCTCCTCTAGAATATAAGCTCCTTGAGGGCAGAAACTTTAAATTTTGTCTGTGTTTCCAGTACTTCACACAGATCGAATGCTTAATAAATTCTCGGAGGTTGATTTAACCCATTTAGCAGCCTGACTGGGGTTCCCTCCTAAACCGGGTCTTAGGAATACCAACAGCCTTTATCATCTCAACGGTCTTTTGATTTTTCCTTCCGTTAAGCCTTTACCCATTGCCATCTTTGCTTTCCAAGGGCTGCCACTGTAGTTTCTAAATGATGACATAAACAGAACATAGTAGGAAAGTTTTAACCTGGAATCCTAAACTTGGGACGTAGGAATCCAGTGAGCCCTTTCTATGAAGTTAAACGTATTGAATTTTTTTCTAGCTTTGTCCTTACCTATTGAGTATCATTTCAAGAAAATGTTTATATTGGAAACTTATTTGAGATTCCTTAAATATATCTAACCTTTGTCACTGCCCCTCAACAACTATTGCGTTTTACTTCTAGTCAAACTAAGCAAATTTCATCTTAAATTCTTTTTATTTGACAAATTGTGAAAACAAAGTTAAATCTGCTTACAAATTATGACCTTTCATGCTACAAAGTTTGATTGCATAGACATTATGTGAAGTAGTATACTTTGAGACATTTAATATTTAATGAGTGTTACATTGCTTCATGTTTGGCTTCGGTAATTCTGTAAGCGTGTTTTGCCTGCCTCTTATATAAATACTTTGTAGTGAGACATTCCCAGATCAAAGACAAAAGGCAATCAAGTTGTTAATCTAGCCCTCCATGACTGTAAGTATCCCAAGTGATTTTTTTAAACAAAATTTCAAACATATACCAATATGAACTTATTTCCTGTAAGATGAGCCTAAAACTTTCAAAATGATGTATATCATATAGGACCCTACTGACAAAATGTAATATTGCAGCCTAACTCTATGAAAGGAATGGAAGTTATTATAGTAGGAAAAGCCCCCCCAGGGTGAGAAGTTTGAGTCCTGACTCTACAACTTCCCAGTGTGTGACCTTGGGTAAGTCATTTAACCCCTATGCACTTCTGCAAAATAGGAATGATGATACTTTTTTTTAGATTTTTTTGTTTTTAGTTTACAACACTCAGTTCCACATGTTTTTTCTTCCTTTCCCTTCCCCTTCTCTCCCTCCCAAGACACCATGAAATCCGATATGTGTTCTGCATATGCCTTTGCATTAAACTTATTTACACAATAGTCAAGTTGTAAAGAAGAATAATGACCAATGGAATGAGTCATGAGAAAGAAGAAACAGAACCAAAAAGGAAGAGAAAAAAAAAGAGTAAATAGTTTGCCTCAATCTGCATTCAGGCTCCATAGTACTTTCTCTGGATGTAGATAGCTCTTTCCATCATGAGTCCTTTGGAGCTGTCTTTGAACCTTGTATTTCTGAGAAGAGCCAAGTCTATCAAAGTTAGTCATCACAGAAGCAATATGTCTGTGGTTGTGTACAGTGTTCTCCTGGTTCTGCTCCCCTGACTCAGCATCAGATCATGTAGGTCTTTCCAGATTATTATGAAGTCCATATCTTCCCCATTTCTTATAGCACAATAGTATTCCATTACATTCATATACCACAAATTGTTTAGCCATTCCCCAATTGATGGGCATCCCCTTGATTTCCAATTCTTTGCTACTACAAAAAAAGAGCTGCTATAAATATTTTTGTACATAAGGGTCCCTTTCCTGGTTGTGTGATCTCTCTGGGATACAACCCTAGAAGTGGTATTACTGGGTCAAAGGGTATGCACATTTTTATAGCCCTTTGGTCATAGTTCCAAATTGCTCTCCAGAATGGCTGGATCAAATCACAACTCCACCAATAATGTAACAGTGTTCCAATTTTCCCATGTCCTCTCCAGCATTTATCATTTTCCTGTTTTGTCATGTTAGCCAATCTTACAGGAGAGATACGATACCTAAGAATTGTTTTGATTTGCATTTCTCTAATCAGTAGTGATTTAGAGCATTTTTTCATATGCCTATAGATGGAATGATGATACTTTTAGAATATGCTTCACAATGCTGTTGTCAATCAACAAGAATTTTATTAAGTACTTACTATATGAAAGGCAACTGAGCCAAACATAGGGATACAAAGACAAAAAATAAAATGGTCTGCATTCTTACGGAGCTTACATACTGTCAAGGGAGATAATATGGAAAAGATAAGATCATATAGGGGGAAGTCCTAACAGGAAAGGACTATTTAAATATACTGTATATTTAAATGTTACTGTATATATCTAGAAAAAAAATTAGAAAAGAATTCTGGAAACCAATGTGGAGGCAAGGGAATCATTTAGGCATGGGAGAAGTTATTAAGTCTAGGAACTCAGGATACCTGGGGAATGAGAGAGAGTTCATGAAATCGGGAAATTGTTACAAAAACATTACCACTTCAATGCATATATATCATGGGCACCAACCTCAGCTCTTCCCCATCGAAAGCATTCAGCTAAGTCTACTGAATAATTTATTCCATGGGAACGTACAGAATCTGAGAATTAAAAGGGAACTCAGAAGTTACCTGGGCGAGTCCATAAAGAAGCAGAAGTTCCCTCCGAAGCATCCCGTATTCAAATGCCCTCCAACAGTGGACAGCTCGTAAACTAAAGAAGCAGCACGTTCCACTTTTGGAAAACTGAGTGATAGGAAGTTTTTCCTTGTACTGTGCCCAAAATTGCCTCTTTGTAACTTCTACTCATTACTACAAGTTCTACTCCTATGACCAAGCAGAATAAGTCTTAATTTCTCTTCTATTGACAATATCTTGGACAATTATCTCCATACTAAACAATTCAAGTTCCCTCACTATTCTATTCCTTCAGTGTCCCTTTTTAGTCTCTGAACCCATTCCAGTTTGTCAGTGAACTAACAGAAATTGCTTCATGTCTTTATATCCCCAACAAACCCAGTGCCTAGCACATAATTGATACTTAATAATAAATGCTTGCTGATTGAAGTAAATTACTTTTAAAAAACAACTTTGGCTAAATGCATTTATTCCATAAAGAAATGGATATCTGTCCACTCAATACTGCTTTTCATCAGTGCAAGACTGATGCTTCCATACTTTAATAATTTCACGAGTTTTTTTTTAATTCACATGACAGCCAACTTTTTAACAATAAACTTCTCAAAAGTTAGCTGAGCTAGACAGTCTTTCCCAGCCCATATTCACTCTTTCCCAGCTTGCTTTGGTCTATGGAGCTGATTCCTAGCCTTCAAAAATCAAGATTCATATCCTTGGCAAGGTATTGAGTTAAAAATTCACTAACACTTTCATAGATGGGAATTAAAACATCATTTGGGCAATCCTTTTATAATATTCTTCAATACTATTTGAAAAAACAAAGAAAGAGTTGTAGAGTGAGTTTTACCATGTACCCAGAAAACTAAAAGAAATATTTCATAGGACATTTGGTCATCACATATTAAATTAATATTGATTAATTAACAATTAATATTAATAAATGTCATTGCAGCTTCTGCACTAACATTTTCTGAGGACAAAATGGTAGAGAAATTCTACAAAGAACTTGATAAGACCCTCCGAATTAAATCAGCAGGCATTCTAATACTTGGTGACTGCAAGGCAAAGTTGGGAAAAGTTAAGAAATATGGGAAAGTTTGGTTCAAGAAAAATGAAAAAGGCCAAAGACTTACAGATTATAAAGAAATGTCATTCCTTTATTATGAACTAAAAAAAAGAATTAGTATACTGAGGACTTAGAGAATACTAAATATCTTAAAGAATGGAATAGATTTGATTATAACTGACAGGAAAAGACTTGTTATAGATAATGGGAATTATCCCTGAATCAGCTGTGTGTGTATACTCAGACTATCAACACAGAGTTAAAAAATAAAATTTTCAGAAGTAGGAGAAGAAAGAATGAGAAAAAAGATATATTATTAAAATGACAACCCTTAATTATTTAAACATGTTACTGAAAATCAAATATGGTAAATGGACAAAGAACTGATATTGACATGATTATAATTAGTATGTCATCCAGAAATTTAACCAGAGTAAATTAATTGTCACAACAATGAAACCAAAAGAGTCCAGAAGAAAACCTCCATCAACAAATATCTGACTGACTTGCCAAACAAAGGGAAAGGTCTGCCAAAGACAACACTGGGTTGAAATATAAACTCATGTGTGAAATCATATAAAGAGAAGTATGGAAAGTGATGAGCAATATCATCTCAAAACAAGCAGAGGAGGGTAAAACCAGTTTAAATAAATATCGTGTGATATGCAGCTAACCAAAGTCATCCCATGGGTATTCAAGAATGAAAATGGAAGGAGGACTACAGACAAAAAGGAAAAATGGAAAAGATTTACAAAAATGATATTAACAAATTTTTCTCCATTGCGGTTGGTGGGCCTTAAAATTATAGTCCTCTAAGGCCCTTATAGAGGAGATAGAAATGACCACTAAACAGAATGAAAAAAGGGGAAAGTAGTCAGATTGAACTAAGCATATACAAAGAATATCCCTGTTAGAGTCAATTCAGTTGTGAGGTCATTGAGGGACTGATAGACAAAGTATATACCCAAAGGAGGGGAAAATACCAAAGTCACAAAAAAAAAATCTCAGACCTTGTTAATAACAACAACAACAAAACTGATCAAGAGATCAATTATATGTACCACCCTACATGCCTACTCTCCCATCTGTACAAAATCTTTATGAGCTATCTATACAAGAATTGAGGAGATCCTCAATAAGGTTATAGAGAACAAGCAATCTTTCAAAAGCTATATTCAACAGTGGATCATCTCTTCACCATCTCATAATTAATTGAAAGAAAGAAAAAATATAAGACCCTATTGTACTTAGTGTTTGATGACTAAAAAAAAATTAATTCAATACCAAAAAATATCAGTTTACAAGCTCTTTTAAATCATGGCGTTTCCCATCCATGAAGATCATCCCAGGATTCCTAGGAATAGATAGGTAACAACAAAAAGAACCCTGTTCAATGACCCATTTATGCCAAGGCATAAAACAGCTATGTGTTCTTTACAAATATTAGCCACTATGATAGAAAAGATCCAGCATAGCATCCAGATTGAGGAAGGATTCCTTCTCATCTTCAATCTCTACTTGCTGCTTCCCTGTCAATACACATTTATTAAATGCCAACTATATGCTAAGCTCTCAGGATACAGATGGTCCCAGCCCTCAAGGAGCTCACAATCTGATGCAGGAGATAACAAACAAACAGGTATGTACAAATAAGCTATATACAGGATAAATAGGAAATAATAAAAAGAGGGAAGGAACTAAAACTAAGAGGGTTAGGAAATTTTTGTAGAAAATGGGATTTTAGTTGGGATTCAAAGCCCATAAGCAGAGGAAAAGAGGGGACACATTCCAGGCATGGGGAGAGGTGGGAGGGAGCCAGACAAAATGCTTGGAGCTGAGAAATGAGTATCTTATTCTTGCAATAGCAAGGAGGCCAGTGTCACTGGATTTAAGAGTATGTGGTAGGGAGTAAGGTATAAAAAGACTGGAAAGGTAGGAGGGGACTAAGTTGTGAAGTACTTTGAAAGCTTAAACCTCATTTTGTATTTGATCTTCGAGGTCATAGGGAGCCATTGGACTTTATCGAGCAGAAGGGTGACATTGTTAGACCTATGCTTTAGGAAAATCACTTTAATAGCTGAATGGAGGATGGATTGGAGTGGGGAGAGACTTGAAGCAGGCTGACCTACCAGCAGGCTATTGCAGTAGTCCAGGCCTGAGGTGATGAGGATCTGCACTAAAAAGGTAGTGCAGTCAGAAGATAGAGGGAGGTATATTTGAGAGATGTTACAAAAGTGAAATTTGCAGGCCTTGGCAACAGATTTATTACAGAGAAGAGAAATACTGAGAAGTTGAGGATGACACCTAGGTTTCAAACCTGAGAAACTGGGAGGATGATCTTTCCCTCTACTGTAAATAGGGAAGTTAGGAGGAGGGAAGATAGTGAGTTCAGTATTGGACTTGTTGAGTTTAAGGTGTCTACTTGACATCCAATTTGAGATGTCTGAAAGGCAGTTGGAGATAGGAGATTGAAGGTCAGCAGAGAGTTGAAGCAGAATATGTAGATTTGAGAATCATCAGTATAGAAATGGTAACTAAGCTCTTGGTAGCTGAGGAGATGACTAAATAAGTAGTATAAAGGGAGAAGAAAAGAGAGCCTAGTATGAGTATTCAACAAAGTCTGATAAATAGGAGGACAGGAGAGAGTGGTGTCCAAAAAAACCTGGAAAGAGGAAAGTATCAAGGAAAAGGTGATCAGTATCAGAGGCTGCAGAGAAGTTGAGGACAATGAGAATTGAGAAGAAGCCATTGGATTTGGGTTTGGCAATAGCGATCATTGATAACTTTGGAGAGAACAGTTTCAGCGGAAATATAATGTGAGAAGCCAAGTTATAAGGTGTTGACAGTGAAAGTAGATAAAGTGGAGGCACCTGCTATAGACAACTTTTTCAAGGCATTTCACTACAAAGAACAGAAGTGATATAAGATGATAGTTATTGGAGATTGAAGGATGAAGCAAGGTTTTTTTGAGGATGATGAGACATGAACGTGTTTGTAGACAGCAGGGAAGCAGCCAGTGGACAGGTAGAAATTGAATATGTGATAGGTGGGGATGACAATGTACAATTGGTTGGAGGGAACAGAATAGAATTGCATCATTTCTGCAATTAGAAGGATTAGTCTTGGTAAGGAGTTCATGTGAGACTGGAGTAAGGGAAGAGATAATGTCAGAAGGCATCTGGGTGATATGAGAAAGAGGGAAGAAGAGGCAGCATATGGTGAATGGCATCAGTTTTTTCCATAAAATCTAAGGCAAGGTTGTCAGCTGAGACAGGGGAGGAGCCATGAGGGGTTTTGGGGGGAGGAGGGATGGGGGCCGGTGTGGGGAGGGGATGAAAAGGTTTGAGAGAGCTGCTAAGTGTTGGAGCATAGGATATCTAGTTGAAAGGAAGGTATAGTATGATTACCTAGCAGCAGTGAGAGCCCAGTTGAAGTTAACATGTATTTGTAGTGAACTCAACAAGAATCGTTCTGTGATTTTTCTCTACTTTCATTCAGCAGCACATGTATAGGAGCTAAGGCAGTAAATGGTGGAAGTCATCTGAGTCTGAAACTTGACAAAGTGCAATTAGTGATATGATAAAGTAGCTAGGGACTCAAGAGGAGGGGGTAGTGTGGAACTGAACTCATTCATCAAAAGGTCAAGATGGGAAAAAGAGGAGAGAGTGGCTAGTGCAGAGGAGATGGTCAGGGAGAGAAGTGAGGGCTGGAGGCACTGGAGGTCACAGTATGGATGAAGAGTAGGATTTGGTAAGGGAAGGCAGAGGGAGAGGTGAAAAGTGTACAAACATGTCCATGTCTCCCCCATCCTAAAAAAAAAATCTTCATTTGATCCATTTATCCCTCCTAGCTATTGTTCTCTCTCCTCCACTTCCTTTTGTCTATTTTTTCCTCCACTCTGTCTTTTAATCTCATTCAACTGAATCTGCTCCCTCCAATTACCAATGATCTTTCGTCAGCTCTAAAGGCCTTTTATTATTCTTCATTCTTGACTTCTCTGTGGTCTTTCATATTGCCAACACCCTTTTCTTGATACTCTCTTCTTTTAAGGTTTTCATGACACTCTTCTCTTCTGGTTCTCCTACCTGTATGACTACTCCTTCATAGTCTTATTTGCTGGATCTTCATCCTGGTCACACCCACTAATTGTGGGCATCTCTCAAGGCTTTGTTCTAGGTCCTTTTCTCCCTCTATACTATCTTACTTGGTGACCTTATCAGCTCCCATGGATTTAATTAATTCCTTGCAGATGATTCTCAGATTTATTCGACACTAACCTCTTTCCTGACCTCTAAGTCTTGCATCTCCCATTGCCTCTTGAACATTTTGAACTAGACATCCTATACACATCCTTAAACACATGTCCAAAATTAGCCTAATTATGTACTCTCTCTCTTTTTCTTTTCCTAACTTCCCTATGGTAGTATCAAGGGAACCTATCCTCCTGGTCACCCAGGCTTACAATCTCGGTGTCATCCTCTACTCTTTGTACTCTTTCACTCCCCATACAGAATCAGTCTCCAAGTCTATTGATTCTACCTTAGTAACATACCCCCTTCTTTGCTATGACACTACTGTCACCCTAGTGTACTCCATCACTTCATGCCAAGAGTATTGCAGTAATCTTCCTGCCTCAGGTATTTCCCCATTCCAACCTATTCTTCACTCAGCTATTAGACTGACCTTCCCAAACTCAGGTCTGACTGTCACCCTCTCATTCAAGACACTCCAGTGGCTCCCTATAGCCTCCAAGATCAAAAATTAAATTCTCTGTTTGTAATTGAAGACTTTTCATGACTTGCTCACTCCTTCCTTTCTCATCATCTTATACTTTACCACCATATGTTTTACAATCCAGTGTTGCTGGCCCCACTGACCTCAAACAAAATGCTCCATCTTCCAAGATGTATTTTCACTGGCTGTCCCGTACCTGGAATTCTCTCCCTCTTTAACTTTGCCTCCTGGCCTCCAAGTCCAAACTAAAATGTTACTTTCTAAAGAAGGTAGAATTTTCTAATTCCCCATAATGGTACTCTGTTGATTATCTCCATTTTATCTTGTATATATCTTGTTTGTACATAATTGTCTGCAACTTGTCTTCTCCATTAGAGGAGGGGAAGGAATAAAGATTTGTATAGTGCTTTCTATGTGCCAGTAACTGTGCTAAACACTTTTTACAAATATCACTTCATTGGTCCTCACAACAACTCTTCAAGGTAGATGCTATTATTATCTTCATTTTACAACTGAGGAAACTGAGATTAAGTGACTTGCCCTGGGTCATACAACTAGTAATTATCTGAGACTACATTTGAACTCAGGTTTTTCCAATTCCAGGCTCAGTACTCTACCCACTTTGCTACCAGCTACCTCTAGTCTCTAAGCTCCTTGAGGACAGGAAGTATTTGTGTGTGTGTTTTTCTTTTTTTAATTTCAAGGTATAGTCAACACTTAAGACAGTGCCTAGAATATATTATACACTTAATAAGTGTTTGACTTGCCTTCCTTGTGGATGGTAAAGACCTCCAGATGTTCTTAGTTTGGGGATTATGTGCTAAGTTTATCAAGCCCCAGAGCTTCCTGGGAGTGATCTAGAATCACGCAAAGGAGTTCTTCCACTCAGAAAAGACTAAGTGGATGAAAATATCTGTTGCTAAAATTTCAATGTTATACATGGATAGAGCTTGTCCAACAGTATGTATTCTGAGATAGATGGTACAACTAAATAATGACTTGGGTCTGGAGTTTAAAAGGAGGAATGGGCTCTATTGCTTTGGGAAAACTACAAAGCTTTTTTACTAACCCCAAGCTTCCCATGGAACAAAACATTCCGTTTTCCAGCTCTGGACATTCTCTGTGACTGGAGTTTATTGAGTAGGGAGGTGGCATGGTCAGACTTTCACTTTAGGAAAGTCCGCTTTAAAGGCTGAGTGAAGGATGGATTAGAGAGAAGAGAGTCTTAAGGCAAGCAGATCCACCAGCAAGCAGTTCCAATAGTCCAGGCAAGAAGTGATGAAGGCCTGCACTAGAGTGGTAGCAATGTTAGAAAAGAGAAGGGATCATATTCAAGACATGTTGCAAAGGTAAAATTGACAGGTCCTGGCAACAGATTGGATAAGTCAGTAGACAGGGAGGAATTGAAAATAAGTGAAAGAGTGGGGATGACAGAGGGCAATCTGTTGGAGGAGAGGGGATAGAATGGGATCACTTGAACAAGTAAAGGGGTTAGCCTTGGTAAGGATTAAGGTGGCTTCATCATATAAGACAGGGCTGTCCAACGCTAGGTTTTTATTGGAACAATAGACAATATATTTTGATTTGCCATTTTAGTGAGAGCTCTGCGGTAGCTTGGCTTCATTTACTAGAGCATTTATGCAAATTTTTATGCTTGTAGGCATGCAGGCCACATAAATTGCACTGAGGGCTGCATGCCATATTTTGGACAGCCCTGATATAAGACGGGGGTAAAGGAATAGAGTGCCATAGATATGTGAAAACTACATTGCAAACTTTAAAATGATTCTAAATGTCAGATATTATTGACTTTCCCCCCCATTTCATGTTGTACCCTTCACTGACTCTACATGCCAGCCAAATTGACACCACCTTTTGTTCTAAGGCCTAGAATTCATTTCTTCCAATCTTTATCTTTCAAGTCTTAGCTCAATCTCCACTTCCTCCAAGAAACCTCCCATGATTCATTTGTTATATCCTCTCCCTCTTCAAATTAGCTTGTATTTATTTGTCACATTACATATAGAAATATATAACGTACATATCTATATATGTATCAGTAGAATGTATAATCCTTGAAGGCAGGATTTGTCTTTTTATCCCCAACCTTAGCTGAGTACCTTGCACATAGGAAGTCTTCTGCTATACCACTGGATCTGACAGTTTATCCCAATCTAGAAAGACTTCAAGTATAATCCTGACAACTGATTGTGTTTGCTATCTGAAGACCAGCCTAGCTAAACATAGAAAAGTTCTTCCTTAGTAGGTTGCCCACTGGTTCACTAATTATTTAACCCTGACAGTCCAGGAAATGAAAATATAAAATGACCCTTTGGTCAGTTAAAGGGATTTGTTCTGTGAAGTTTGGATTCAGTCAAAGGGCCACACTTGAGAACCTAGAGGGCCACATGTGGCTCAAGGCCAAAGGTTCCCCACCCCTGTAGCCCCTTTTTGCTTCCAAAAGGAGGGTAGCAGAGTTGTGGAAAGGTGACAAACATTACCATTGAGAATAAAGTGATTTCTAAATTATTCACTATTGGCACTATAATCTTTGTCCTAAACCAATGAATTGACATAAAACTGGCTGAATTGAATTATATCAATACTAACATTCTCACTATGAATGATACCAGGAGACATAAAGTTGTAGCTGAATAGAAAGAAGGGAGGTTCTATATAGGTTCTACTTACAGAGGAAAATAGAAGAGCTGGCAGAGTTGAGTTTTTTGTGTGCACTAAGACAATAAGAAATATCACTTTGTGGTCACTTTAGTTTACAGCACTCCTGATCAGCATAAACAACAACAACAAAAAAAAACCTATAAAGATAATTGCAACTTATACACTAATATCTGTTGCAGAAAATGAAATTGAGAAATTTTGCAAAGCACCTCCCAATATCTTGGTTACATACGTACGATGTGTACATGACAAATAAATACAAGCCAATTTGAAGAGGGAAAGAATATAACAAATGGATCATGGGAGGTTTGTGGGGGAGGTGGATCCTGAGCCAAGACTGGAAGGTAAGGATTGAAGAAATGAATTCCAGGCTTTAGAACAAAAGGTGAAATGTCAAGTGTAAGGAATAGGTGGTCGTTTAGTTTGGCTGGCATGTAGACTCAATGAAGGGTGCAACATGAAACAAGCCTGAAAAGTTAATAATATCTGACATTTATAATCACTTTAAAGGTTACAACATTAATTACATCAACATTGATTTTAAAGTGAATTTAGTGAAGAAGAAAAAAACACTAAGTACTGACTACATGTGTGGCACTGTTAGTAACTCCCTCTGGGGCTACATTCTTAACTTTCACTTTTATTGGCTCCCCAAAGGACAGCTAGCCCCAGAGTTCTGGGGATAACCCTGAGGGTTTGGATTTTTTCTAGCTCTCTTGCTCATGAGTCCCCATCCAGTGTGTATTCCTATTGTTAAAAGGAATACAGCTGGTATTGACTAAAGTATTGTAGTAACAATTGGTATAAAAAGTTTTTCCCAAAAGTGTGAGCCAGGTTCCCATAATTACCTCCAGAGTCCAAGGAAAATTGGGCTCAAACTTAGAGAGCACATGTGGCAAAGGGGTAACTCACAGCTCCTTATAGAAGTTCTTTTCTTCTTTCATGGTGCTCATAAAATTCCCCCAAGGTATATGTCTGCTCAGCTCTAAGGATAAAGGTAAATGTCTTTGCAGAATGCATAGCTGTACTTCTTTCTGTACTAAAGTGGTCATATTCCCTGAAATTACTATTCCTTAATGTGTCTGGTTTGTCTTCTCTCAGTTCCTGGCTAGATGCATTATTTATTATTGGTCTAATCTCTCCAATGAATTGGTCAGTGGTGGGGAGAGTGGTGGAAGGAGAATAATTTCTCACCTCAGCTACGTTCTAGTATAGGGACAAGGCTCTGTCTCTTATACATGCTGCTGAAGTTTGACTCCTTTATTAGAGCCTGAATTAGGGGGATGATTGGATTAGAAAAATGAAGAGGATAAATGCAATGGAATAAATGCAAGAAATGGCCTGGAGGTAGAATTGACAAGATTTGACAAGTGATTGCATGCTTAGAATGCTGGAGAGGTCTTCTCTTTCTTGTCTAGAGCAATATAAGTCCCTAGCAACATTTTAAAAATTTAAATCCTGAATCCACTTTAGGACTAGTTTTTCATCTTTTGTTAAAGATATTCATATATCAGTATTCATTTTAACTTAACTAGCCTTAACTATAGTTCCCTCCATCAGTACTATTTACATCATCATGTAATGTTTTTTCAGGTTCTTTCTGATAGTATTTTTTTTTGAAGTGTAATTTTTTTCACTTTATTTTTCTTGATTTTTTTAAATTTTATTAATTTTTTTTTATTTTTAGTTTACAACACACGGTTCTACATAATTTTGAGATCCAGATTTTCTCCCCTCCCCCCTCCCTCCCCAAGACGGCATGGAATCTCATGTAACAACCATGTATAACTTCGCATTGAATTAATTTATACACTAGTCAAGTTGTGGAAAAGAATTATGACCAATGGGGTGAATCATGAGAAAGAAGAGACAGAACCAAAAAAAAAACCCCAAAAACAAAAACAAAAGAGAAGAAAAAAGGCGCGCATGAAGTGTGCCTCAATCTGCATTCAAACTTCACAGTTCTTTCTCTGGATGAAGATAGCATTCTCCATCGTGAGTCCCCTGGAGTTGTCCTTGCACCTTACGTTGCTGAGAAGAGCGAAGTATGTCAGGGTTGGTCCTCACAGAATCCATATATCTGTGGTTGTGTACAATGTTCTCCTGGCTCTGCTCCGCTCACATCAGGTTTTACAAGACTCTGAAGGCTCTCCATCAGATCCTTAATACACACCTAGGAAGACAGCATACTTCTTGCCACCAGCGGCTGTGGCATGGAATGGCCGGAGATGGCCGGAGAGAGTGAAAGAAAAACATGGGTTAGGTAGAAGAGTAAAGAACAGCTCCATTTATTGACCAGAAAGAAAGGGTAGATATATTCTCCAAACTGGTAAACATAACAACTTTCTCATGAAAACATTTGGCAATTGTTAACCTCATTGTGCATTTTGTTTCCTTGCGCCTTATCAGTACTGCATCTGTATCCTATCTGGGAACAAAATATTCTATACGTACACTTACACGTAAGGAGGTTGGAGGGCCCAAGTCTAGAGTATTATCAGCCCGAGGACAAGAGCAGGCTTCAGTGAAAACCTGGCCTGTACTCATCCTGTTGGGGATTTTCTCAGAGCTGGCCCTCTACAACTTCCCTTTTGTTCATGTCAATGTGGCTATTACGTAGCTCAAAAAGTTCATTATCTGCTCCTTTCTGGGTCATATTATTTAAACTTACAACTTCTAGATACAGGTTAAGAATCTGTCTAAATTTTCAGATTCTTTCTCCTCTCATTTTTATTTTTTTAATTACTTTTCAGTTCTTTCAAGGAATGCTTCATTCTCTTTTCTCCATACTCAGAAGAATAGAGAGGTTTTCCTTTAGCTCTTTTATTTTCTCTTCTACTGGAAAGACCAATCTACATTTTACACATGCTTAGCTATTACTCGGTACCAAAATAAATACAAACAGCACATATTCTGCAATTGCTTAGCCAGAGAAAAATCTGATGGAGGTCTGTAGTGAGTCTACAAGCAAATTAGTATATGACCCAAGATTAGATTACTATAGGACTGGGACTAGTGTTAAGTTAGGTTTTTTTTCTTGGAATTGGTATGGAGACAGTTAGGTCAAGGGCTTGGGAGAATATTATTTTGCTATTTGGTTAATATCATGCTTGTCTAAAGCTTTGTTACAATTAGTAATGTTAAAAGAAGAATGGCTTGTGGTTTATTTTGTAAATGCCATCAAAGAAACATGGCATGACTAAAAGTTTATAATGTTATATATACTGTGTTAAGAATTGGTTATCTAATGTATTTATGTATGTGCTGGAGTCTGCTGTTAATTCCTTAGTGAAATATCATCCTCCTGGTGAGGAAATGTTAATGTAAAGTATGTTAAGTAAAGTATGTAAAGAGTTAATGTAAAATATGAGGAACTGGGTTCTGATGTAAATTTCTTAAACATGGCAATTGGCCAAAGTTCCAATTATGAATTTGTAAAAGTGATCAGGGTGTAAGGATTAGAAATGGTAACTTAAAAATTGTGCCAAGGTAACTTTTGTAGGAGAATGGAAAGAAAGTTGGTTCCTACAAGAAGGCAAGAAGAAGATGCTGGAGATGGCTAGAACAAATACCAAGGACCAGAAGACTTCACTGATGTTGTTCCCTGCCAGACAGCCTTATGAGAAGAGACTTTTGAATCTTAAAGGGACAATTGCATTATTGTTTTCTTTTGGGTCTCTGTATCTGTATTTACAAAGGGGACTGCCCCCTTTGATTTGTCAATGCGTCGATCAATCCTTCCCATATTTAAAGGAGTGATGATCTAGGAGAAAAATTCAGATGAGAAAGAGAGCAAGGGAATATTAAAAATGTGGAAACAAAAATTTGAATAAAAGAAGAGGGGGAAATTGTAAAAAATGGGAGGAGGAGTTTTATTTCCACAGAACTAAAGATGTACTTCTCCCCACCCCCACCCCAGCTTTAGCAGAAACCAGGCCTCAAGGTCAGTCAGGTGAGAGGTCAGAGGCTTGTACGCATGTGCATGCTTTTTGAGAAGGCAGTCAGGGGAATTAGGCCAAACTGCTTGAACCAGTTCAAGCTTATCTAGGGTCTGGTCTTGGCCAAGAATCCAGGCCTACTTATTTGCATAATTTGCATATGTTAAAGAGGGAAAGTAGGGGAAGTAAAAGAATGTAGTTTAATTCTAAACTAAGACAAGGAAAATCTAATTAACTTCACTTTTGCTTCTGTATCCTTATTATCCTACCTATATAAACTGTATAACCTAGGAAAACTATGTAAAAAATAAAGATTGTAAACTAACCATAACTCTAGCAGGAGTGGAGGGAATGGTTACCCCTGCTCCTGCAGCTGTATCAGTGTGAGTGTTCCAGCAAGTACTACATGCGCTCTCGAGGAGTGTAATAAAAGCCTTGCTCTGCCCACTCTGGTCCTGAGTTCTTTGGATGAGAATGGGCAAATCACATGGATTTTCCTAAGGTTAAGGAAAAAGGAAAGCAATGAGCAGCAGAAGCTTGTCTCAGTCTTACTTCCTGATCCTGCCTTGGGGGGTCCTGTGATTCCCACTGCAGTGTTAAGAGGGCTACCACTCAGGATTCCCCCAGGGAACCCTGTGGTCTGCACAGCCTTCTTAAGGGAACATCACTTGGGTCTTCCGGCTCTGTCTCAGGAGCCTTGTGATCTTACTGCCGTCCTAAGGGGCCATCACTTGGGTCCTCCTTAGGGTCTGACCCCTAGGAGGCCCTGTGATCCCCACATATTAAGGGGGGGCTACTGCTTGGTCTTCCTCTGGAAGTCCTGTGGTCTGTACAGCCTTCCCTTGGGATTATCACAGGGTTCTTCCTCAGGACTTTGGCCCTGCCTAGGAAGTCCAGTGATCCCCAAAATTGCATTTCTCACATCTACAATCTTAATGCCTTCCTGCTAAAATTATCTTCAATTGTGTTGTTGTTTAGTTGTTTTCAGTTGTGTCTGACTCTTCATGACCCTGTTTGGGATTTTCTTGGCAGAGATACTGGAATGGTTTGCCATTTCCTTCTCCAGCTCATTTACAGATGATGGACTGAGACAAATAGGGTTAAATAAATGTCTGAGGCTGGATTTTAACTCAGATCTTTCTGAGCCCAGGCCCAGCACTGTATCCATTATGCACCCTAGCTGTTCTATCTTTTTTTAAAAAAATAGTATTTTATTTTTTTCCCTAATTAATTACATGTTAAAACAATTTTTAATGTTTTTTTAAAAAGTCTTGAGTTCCAAATTCCATCCTTCCTTCCCCTGTCTCCTTCACCCTTCCTGAGACAGTAAACAATAGCATGAGCAGTCATGTAAAACCTTTCCATATTATTCATTTTGTACAAGAAGACCCAAACAAAAAAGAGTAAAAAATAGTATGCTTCAGTTTGTATTCAGATAACATCAGTACTTTCTTGTGTGAGGTAAATAAAATGTGAAGAATTCACAGGGAATATATTTGTATAAATATATATCTATGTCTATTCATATCTATACTTAATAATGTTTAAAAATCAAGAAATAGGAAAATAGGGAAGTGTAAAATTCTACTGAGGCTATGAGAATCTGATGGCTCAGCCTCTGGGAAAGTTTACCCTGAAACTTTTTGTTCTTTCTTCTGGTTCTGGTTTAAAGATTTGTTCAGTAAGAACAGGGTCACTGTGACCTGCTTTCCTTTACTATAAAAGTACTGTAGAAGAATGGAGAGGGTCTCCCCCTCCCCTTATCCTATTCTTCTTCAGATTTATAGATGTCACCATAGTTGTAATCATTAACTAAGGGAACGGGAATTGGAGTTTCTGTGCCTTGATTTCTGGGTTCTTTGTCTAGTTTTTCATGCTCAGATTGTAAGCCCACCTCCCAGCCAATGGTGAGAATGGTGGTCAGAGGTGGGCGGGAATTCTCTTGCCTTAGGTATAATTATTGGTGCTTTGGCCCTTGTACTCTGCCTCCCTTGCTGGTTCTGTTCTGTGCTGGCAGAGGACACCTTATTCTCACGAGAACTGAATAAAATTCAATTTCTGTTCCCACCTTGAGATGGTTCCTTATTAGTGTTATTTGGTGAAGGTCAAATATCCCACACATTTCTCTAGAGGTGGATAGCATGTTTCATCATGAGTCCATTGGGATTGTCTTGGATCATCATTCACAGTTCTTCATCAGAAAGTATTGCTCTTACTATGTCAATGTTCTCCTGGTTCTACTCACTTCACTTTGCATCAGCTCGTGTAAGTCTTTCCAGGTTTTTCTGAAATGATCCTGAAATCATCTCTTAGAACACAATAAAATTCCATCACAATCATATACCACAGCTTGTTCAGCCATTCCCCAATTGATGGGCATCCCCTCGATTTCTAGTTCTTAGCCACCACAAAAAGGGCTGTTATAAATATTTTTGTACAAATAGGTCCTTCCCCCCACCTTTTTAAAAATCTCTTTGGGATACAGACCTAGCAGTGAATATCATTGCTGGATCAAAGGATATATACACAGTTGTATATCCCTTTGGGCATAGTTCCAAATTGCTCTCCAGCATGGTTGGATCAGTTCACAATTCCATCAACAGTGTGTTAGTCCCATTTTTCCCACATTCCCTCCAACATCTAATATTTTCTTTTTTTCGTATTAGCCAATCCAATAGGTATGAGGTAGTATCTCAGAGTTGTTTTAATTGGCATTTCTCTAATCAATAATGATTTAGAGCGTTTTTTCATATGACTATTGATTTCTTTATCTGAAAATCATCTGTTCATATTCTTTAACCACTTATCAATTGGGGAATGACTTGCATTTTTATAAATTTAACTGATTTCTCTATATATTTGAGAAATGAGGCCTTTATTGGAGATACTTGTTGCAAATTTTTTTCCACTTTTCTACTTTCCTTCTAATTTTGGTCGCATTGGTTTTGTTTGTGCAAAAACTTTTCAATTTTATATAATCAAAATTTTCTATTTTACATTTCATAATGCTCTCTATATCTTCTTTGATCCTAAATTCTTCCCTTATCCATAGATCTGACAGGTAAACTATTCCATGCTCTCTTAATTTGCTTATTATATCACCCTTTATGTGTAAATCATGTACCCATTTTGACCTTATCTTGGTATACAGTGAGATGTTGCTCTGTACCTAGTTTCTGCCATACTGTTTTCCAGTTTTCCCAGCAGATGTCAAATAATGAGTTTTTGTTCCAAAAGCTTGGATCTTTGAGTTTATCATATACTAGATTACTATGGTAATATGCTATAACATATTGTGTACCTAATTTATTCCACTGACCCACCGCTCTATTTCTTAGCTAGTACAAGATTGCTTTGATAATTACTGCTTTATAATACAGTATGAGACAGCTAGATCACCGTCTTTCACATTTTTTCATTGATTCCCTCAATATCCTTGAACTTTTGTTCTTCCAGATGAATTTTTTTTATTGTTTTCTCTCTAGCTGCCCTATCTTCAATTCACTCTGCATCTATCTTTTTTGGACATAGTTGTCTGCATGTTGTCCACTGCATTAGACTGTGAGGTCCTTGAGGATAGAAACTGTTTCTTTTGTCTTCTTTGTGTCCACAGTGCTTGGCACAGTGCTTGGCCCATAATGAGTGATTAATAAATGCTTATTTATCCATTAATAAATGCAGACTTAGCCATAAAATGAGGGACTTGGTCAGAAAATTTTTAAGGACCCTCCCAAGTGAATTCTCTGTGATCTGTGGATCTATGATTTGATTGGTCAAATAGCTTGCCCAAGGTCACACAATTAGTGACAGGGCCAAGATTAGAATTCAGGTCACCTGACTCTCAGTCTTCTTTTTACTTCACCACATCAGTCAAGTAGGGAAAGAAGAAGAGACAGGCCATTAAGGAGTTTAGAATCTTGTTGGGGAGATTAGACTAACATATTAAATAACAATTGTGAATAATATGTTTTCTTCCCTCCCTACCCTCCTTTCTGCAGACTGTATTAGTATCATATATATTTCTTAGCAACTTTGTATACTAGTTCATGTTCTGACCAATATGATGGTAAAGACCAAATGACTTATAAGTATAGCTTAGTTGAGTGTTTTAAAATATATCATTTCAAGTTTCACGGTGACATTTGATACAAATAGTAAAAATCCCAAGATGTCATGGGTGAAAACAATCATACACCTCCCACAGTTCTGAGACTCCTCAATTCTCGCTTCTGAGTTCAATGGATCCTCTGGGTATACATACCTTTTTTCAGGGCCTGAGGGCTTCACACCTCTCCTAACCTAATTAGCAAAACAAAGGCAAGCAAGACTCAATCAAAGGCACTTGATTACCTTAGTGCTCAGAAGCACTCCAAAAGAAAAACAGTAAAAAGTCCCACTTTGCTTGCCCTTACAAAAGTGTCATGGGACACGTACAAAGTTATAGTTGCTTATTGGTAGACAGCTCAAAAACTTGACATGGGGTGAGCACTCTTAGACCACATAGAGTAGCTATTTCAAGCTAGTAACTCATCACAAGCAAACATATATGTCCCCATCTGAATAATTTTTATGCTTATTTTTAAAAAGTCATACAAGTGGGTGGATCTTCATTTCTCTCTCTCAAAGTATACATAGGTTAATACACAAAAATACTTTTTCGTAAAATTTCATTTCCTACCCAGCCAATACTATTTTAGACTTTTCTATCATGTCCCCAGGAACTCCATCACTGGGAAATTTCATCATCCTTCAAAGAATAGCCAGTCAGCATTAGTACTCACAACTCATCAATACTCCCTGCCACCCGATTGCAAGGCTGAAGGCATGAATTCCAAAACCTCCATTTAAGAAGAGAAGCCAGGCCAGACATCTCTTCATTTCTCACCGTACTGTACTCTTTTTGGACTTCTCCATCATGCCCTGCAATGAATGCCTTCTCCTTCCTTCCCTCTCCCTTTTAGCTTCCCATCGTCCTCCATTCCAGCTCCTTGAGAGTCTTTCTTTTCCATATTTGTATCTCCATTGCTTAGCACAGTCCTGGCACATAATAGGTGCTTAATATATGCTTACTGACTGACATTCTGACCTCCAAACATTGCATTATTTATGGATATCATTTAAAATGTTGGTATTTTCCAAGACTGAGACCTCAATTTTCTGCCTTTCCCTCTCAAGTAGGATAAATGATGCATTTTCATTGCTTTGGCTATTATTTTTATGTGGGTTACTTCCAAATCTGTATTTATAGCCATAACTTTTCATGTACTCTAGTCCAATATTAACCTCTTTTTCAGTCAGGCAAACAATAAACACTTCTAAATCCTACTGTGCGCTGTGCATTATGCTAAGTGCTAAGGATACAATATAATTAAAAACAAAGACAACCCTTGCCCAGTCATGATGGAGAGTTCCAAAACCAGCAGAGCTGGTAGGATATATGGAGAAAAACTGTTCTGAGTGCCCTCTTTTGCCTTGCTCTCCAGACCAAGGGTCTAATCTGAAGGGTGGAGGGTACTGATGAGGTATGTATGCCAAGAAGGTCCCATCTTGCAGGATAATGAGATTTCCCAATGATGAGTTTCTTAGAGAAGGAAGGCGTGTTGGAGATTTCCCAAAAAGTCCCAATGTGTTGGAACTGTTGAGAACTGCTAAGAAAAGCTTTCAAACATCTTCAGTTGAATGCCCTCCCATCATTTCAAATCCATCTTGTACAAAGCCAAAAAATAAATCCCATGATCCAATGATTCCATGTTGAATTAAACTTCTCTCCCCACATCAACCCCTATCCTCAAAAAGCAGTATCCCTTCCTTGCTTTCATTCTTGCTGTCATTGGTACCATCATTCTTTAAATTTTCCAATCACTAATACTCACCTCCTTTGTCAGCTTTGACTCATTTTTAAATTCAGTCAGTCAGTCATCAAGTTATGAAAATTCACTGAATCTACCCCTTCCTTTCCAATCCCACTACCACCACTCCAGTCCAGGCCCTTACCAGCTAATGCGGTAGAAATTGAGGGAAATATTAGAAAAGCAAAAGTTTTTCAATAATTTCTCCTACTCCAAAACATCCTGTATGCTACCACCTAATCTTCCTAAAATACTTTCACATTCAAAACTCTTCAGTGGATCTTTAAAATGGAATCCAGTTTTTTAGATTGGAGCCTATTTTCAGGGCCTTTGACAATCTAGTCCTAATCCCATCTATTCAAATTTATCTCCCACTGCTTCCTAACATCTAGCCTCTTAAGACACGTTGGTCTCCATACTGTTTAGCAAACATATCAGACTGAAGGTCACCTCTACTTACACAATTCTTACTGCCTCTTATACCCACACCCTTCCTCTACATCTCTTTATTTCTGCTCATCCTTCAAAATCCATATGAAGTCCCACCTTCTCCATGAATTTCTCCTCATTCTGCCCTCATTGATCTTCCTATACCAACTATAGGACATGTAATCTGTATCATTTAAAAATATTATTTCATATGCTGTCTTTTTATGTTATGTGTATATGTCTAGTTCAGGGGTGGGAACCTTCAGCCTCAAGGCCACACATGGCCCTCTGGGTCCTCAAGTTGGGCCCTTTGACTAACTCCAAACTTTACCTCAAATGCAGTCCTTTGAATCCAAACTTCACAAAGTTCTGTGAAGTTTGGATTCAAAGGGCTGCACTTGAGGACCTAGAGAGCCACATGTGGCCTCAAGGCTGCAAGTTCCCCACCCCTGGTCTAGTTTAATCAGGGAGATATAAACCCCATTGAAAACGACTAGGCATCATACTTCTAGATCCTATATCCCATATCCTTAGCATATAAGTACCATGGTATTCATTCAGTAAGTGCTCAATTATTACCTGTACTGAAGTCCATGCTTATGGGGGCATGAAGAGGCCACAAACTTTTCAAAGATTGTGCCCATGGAGCCCAAGCTCCGGCACATTCTCCCAAACTAGAAAGACTTCAAGTGTGGCCTCAACAATGTAAAGTCCCAAAGTTAAGAGGGGTTTATCACCAGAAGATTTGCTGCCAGATGATGACTTTTTTTTTTTTCACTCACAGCAACTCGTGAAATTGTCTCCTAAAGAAGGGGTTGTTATCTGTACACGTAGTAATTCCACTGAAGAAATCACATTGGATGAATGAATGAATAGCAAGTGTTTAATAACTCAGGCTGAAGACCAGGACATGCTACTGAAAGTTCTTTTAGAGAAAATCTGGTTTAATGACTTGGCACATTATGTTAAGTAGGATAGGGATTTTCGCTGATACGTATGGTCTATAAGGTACAATGAGACAGTGAGATAGCACAGCCTCATTTCCCAAATGTGGCTACATGAAGAAATAATTAAAATTAAATAGATGGAATTATGTTTATAAAAGCAGTTCCATAGCCCCCTCTGCTGTTTGCAAAGGAACAACAGACGGTTCATTTATAAAATCCTCAGCATAAACTCAATCCCCAACTAAAACATATAAATTCAGGAAAAGTACTTTCAGCATTATCATTGCTCCACCTCATAATATACAGGCCGACAAAAAAACCAATGTTAGCATATTGCACGTGAGTAACCACAAGTGAGAATAAGAAATGTGGAATCACCAAACTCATTTGGACTGAGTCCTGCTTCTCTTAATCCTGTTGTTATTCCTGACCTCCTCTTTGCAGCTGTGATGATTTAACTTGTTAATTTGAAAAGCTTATAACCATGAAGTACTTCTAATGGAGGGTTTATGCAAAATGTCCCACGGAACAGAGTGTTGCATTACACTAAAAAGATATTTTATGAAGTTTGGATTACCTTGAAAAAATATTTGAGATAAATCAGACTAAACCCTACTAAAACAATATTAATAACTTTAAGATTCTGCTCCTTCTCTAGATAATTATCTTTTCTCTGCCATTCTCAGTAAATGTTTATCATTGTGTGAATGTAGGTTAAACATAGAAATGCATAGTATACCATGATATCTCTTGAAGGCAATGCACCATCTATTTTGGCTTTACCATCTCTATGTTAGCTGCTCTTTAATTTTTTGTATCTTGGAATTGTATTCTATCCTTTTTGTTCAGTTTATTCATCTTGGCTTCTGGAACTCATTCCTTTCCCCCCATTTAGGGATGCTTGCCTGAAGGACTTCATTGGTTCTTAAACGCCTGGTATGACCATCAAATTAGAATCAGACAGTGAAAACCACTGTAGTTTTACAGAATGAACCAACCAATGAGCTTTCTGATAAAAGACCAAACATCTAATGGAAATCATAGTCACTTTGAACAATCTCTGCAATTCCAAATCCCAAACCTGGAATTAAAGCACTGATGGGCTGTTCAGTGAAACCAGAGAAGTTGCCAAGACAAGCAGGTGTGATAATAAAAGGATACTATTGCATAGAAAATAAGCATGCATAAGGGAATGGAAAACAGTGCTTTGGGGGAATAGGATTTTAAAATGCTTCGTATCTGGGGTCCATTCCTTCCCATAAAATAGCTGTTGTAGAGTCTTCTATTCATTTTCCTTATTGGAACCCCCCCACCCCAGATGGCCAGCACTTACTAAGCCTCTGCCTTATAGAATCTATTACCAATTTTTGATTCTGTCAATTCATTCAGATTTGGAAGAAAATCTATAAATAAGAATAAGGAATTAAACTGTGTTTTTAAAACTGTCTTTTTAACTGTCTTTTTTTAAAAAAGATTGATTACAAATGTAATATGAAATACCAGTACAACCAACTAGACATGTTTTACCAACATTTACATTTAAATGATTTACTTTCCACAAATAAAACAATTTTTCAGTTACTTCTAAATCTTTATTAGATTCATTGTGCATTCATTCCGTTTCATGTTTCCTCTTATTTGATAGTAGTTATTGTAGGTTCTGTTCTAAACTGTCTTTCAAAATCACCATCTGATTAAGGACCTGAAAGTGAAAGCCACTGTCCTTTCGCAGGAAGAAACAATCAGCACAATTTGGATAAAATAAAAAAGCTGTTCTCCCTCTCCCTTTTTCCCTCTACCCCTCTCCCCCACCCCTCTCTCCATAAGTAGGTCCTTAGGTGCTATTGTTTGGTCCTTGGGCCCAATGACACAAGCAGATCCTATATAGTCCCCTGGGTCACAGAAGCATAACTACTCAGCAAAGAATTGCTTTACATTTTTCAAAGAGATGGCATTTTTTGGCCTTTGGGGGTTTTCAGATAGAAAGTCACTAGAAGGATTAACTACAACAGATATTTTAAAGAAAGAAATGAACCCTGGAGACACAAAAATCATAGTATATTAAATATTAAAGTTTAGACTGGATAAAAGAATCCTCTCACATTAGATTCTTCCTTTACCACATAAAAGAATATTGACTCTTAAAATGTGAGAAACAAAGGACTTACTAAATGGTTTCTGAAGCACCTTCCAATCTCTGAAGAATCAAATGCTCAAACTTGAGAATTTCTTTTGGGAGTAAGAGAGATTCTAGAAATAATGAGAAATCTGTTATTCCCAGGTAACATCCCATTGTAGAAACCAAATATGCATTTTGATTTCGTAATTGACAATAAAAAATAATTAGTTTTCTGTCAGAACTAATACATGCACCTAATTTAAAGATTAATTTAACTTCATTAAATTTGGAAATATAGAAAGACTGCTATAGAGTTTAGTTGTTATCTGTGATCTTCCTACTTGATCATTATTTCAAAGAATTTAAAGAATGAACTCAGAGACCACTCTGAAAGAAGAGGCATTTAAAGATGCTAAAGAATGTTCTCTTTGAAATGCATTTTAAAGTTTTCTATAGGAGTTCATTAGCAAGATCTCTATGCATGTCCATCATGATCACATGCTGTATAAATGACAGCATTTATGAGGAGGCTCTTAAACTAAAGCTTGTTGTTGGGTAGTTTTTCAGTCATGTCCGATTCTTTGTGACTCCATTTGGGGTTTTCTTGGCAAAGATATTGGACCGGTTTGCCATTTCCATCTCCAGCTCATTTTATAGATAGGGAAACTGAGGCAAACAGTTAGGTGACTTGCCCAGGGTCACAAAACTAGGAAGTATCTTAGTCCAGATTTGAACTCAGGAACATGAGTCTTCCAGGCTCCAGGACTAGCACTCTATCCACTACCTAGCTTCCCTAAAATGAAGTGCTTCTGAATTATTTAAACTTACGTTGATGATCTGCTCTCTTAAATTGTGGCATTCTGCCAAAGAGAAGAGAAGCTGCCTTTGCCTCCTCTTCCATAGTTCCTTCTTAAGTCCATCTTTTCCAATTCAACAAACATGTATTAGTACCTGCTCTGTGCCAGGCACTGTGCTGTGTACTAGAGATACAAAGACAGAAATGAAATAGACATTATTGTTCAAAGAGCCTCCATTCCATTGTGGAAGACAACCTGTACATATATAAGTATAAGGGAGGGTTTTTTGACACTCCCACCTCAATCAACAGATGATCAGATTTTTTAAATGTATGAGCATAACTGTCAGGACTCGGTAATCCCTTTGTCAGGTATGATCGGTCTTTAATTGCCAAGAAAGGAACAGTTTGATTGGCTAAACAAACAAGCCCTCTGGGGGCTTTAAATTAGAAAAATTTCAGTGATTTAGAGGTTACTGGTAGATTCTTTATAGTTCCACTTTGCCCTCTAGCTCTAAGAATTCTAGGTAGTTTAATTTCATGATTTCTTGAAATATGTCTAGATTCTTTTTTTGATCATGATTTTCAGGTAGTCCAATGATTAAATTATCTCTCTTCAATCTGTTTTCCATGTCAGTTGTACCTTATATTTTCTTCTTTTTACAATCTTTTGAATTTATTTTAATATTTATTATCTCATGAAATTATTATCTTCTATTTCATCTATTATGATTTTAAAAGAGTTCGTTGTTTGAGCAGGATTTTTTTTTATTTCCATATTAGCCATGTTGCAAAAGTATGCACATTTTGATAGCCCTTTGGTCATAGTTCCAAATTGCTCTCCAGAATGTTCACAGATCAGTTCACAACTCCACCAACAATGTAACAATATTCCTGTTTTCCCACATCTTCTCCAGCCTTTATCATTTTCCTGTTTTGTCATGTTAGCCAGTCTTACAGGAGAGATATGGTACCTAACCTCAGAGTGATTTTAATTATCATTTCTCTAATCAGTAGTGATTTAGAGTATTTTTCATGTGACTAATGATAGCTTTGATTTCTTCTTCTGAAAACTGCCTGTTCATATCTTTTGACCATTTATCAACTGAGGAATGGCTCATACTTTTGTAAGTTTGGTTTCTATACATCTCCTGTATATTTGAGAAGTGAGACCTTTATCAGTGAGAATTGTTATATAAAACTCCCCCCCCCACCATTTCCTGTTTTCCTTCTAATTTTGGCTGTATTAGTTCTGTTTGTGCAAAAGCTTTTTAATTTCATTAAAATTATCTCTTTTAATTCTGTAATCCTCTCTATCTCTTTTTTGGTCACAAATTCTTCTTTTATTCATAGATCTGACAGATAAACTATTCCATGCTCCCCTAATTTATTTAAGATATCACCCTTGGTGTCAAAAGCATTTATCCATTTTGACCTTATCTTGGTATATGGTATGAAATGTTGGTGTATGCCTAGTTTCTGCCAAACTACTTTCTAGTTTTCCCAGCAATTTTTGTCAAATGTTCAGCTCTTACCCCCAAAGCTTAGGTCTTCAGGCATATCAAACATTAGATTACTATGGTCATTTACTACTATGTATTATGAACCTAATCTATTCCATTAATCCACTATGCTATTTCTTAGCCGGTACCACTTTGTTTTGTTTTGATGATTACTGCTTTGAAATTTAGTTTGAAATCTGGAACTGCTAGGCTGACTTGCTTAACTTTTTTTTATTGATTCCCTTGATATTCTTGACCTTTTGTTTTTCCAGATGAATTTTATTACTATTTTTTCTAACTCTGTAAAATAACTCTTTGGTAGTTTGGTATGGCACTGAATAAATAAATTAACTTAAGTAGGTTGCCATTTTTATCATATTGGTTTAGCCTACCCATCAGCAATGAATGTTTCTCCAGCTGTTTAAATCTGTCTTTATTTGTGTGAAAAGTGTTTTTTATTTGTGTTCATATAATCCCTGGATTTGTTTTGGCAGGTAAACTCCCAAGTCTTTTATATTATCTGTAGTCATTTTAAATGGAAGTCCTGTTTCTATCTCTTCCTGCTGCGTTTTTGGTAGTATATAGAAGTGTTGATGATTTATGTGGTTTTATTTTATATCCTGCTACTTGGCTGAAGCTGTTAGTTGTTTCAGCTAGTTTTTTAGTTGATTCTGTAGGGTTCTTTAATTATACCATCATACCATCTGCAAAGAGTAATAGTTTTGTTTCCTCATTGCCTATTTTTATTCCTTCAATTTCTGTTTCTTGTCTTATTGCTATAACTAACATTCTTAGTACAATATTGAATAATAGTATAGCTAATGGACATTCTTGCTTCATTCCTGATCTTATTGGGAAGATTTCAAGTTTATCCTCATTACAGATAATGCTCAATCTTGGTTTTAGATAGATACTATTTATCATTTTAAGAGGTTCCATTGGTTTCTATGCTTTCTAGTGTTTTTCATAGGAATGGGTACTGTATTTTGGAAAAGGTTTTTTCTGCATCTGTTGAGATAATCATATGATTTTCACTATTGATATGGTTAATTATGCTGATAGCTTTCTTAATGGGCAAAATTTTATGCCTCTTATGACAAACTGTTCATTTTCTTTTCAATTCTTTCTTCCATAATTTTCATTTCTTTTCCAATTCTTTCCTCTAGTGCTCTCATTTCAATTATTAATTTTTTAAAAAAAATCCATTTTAAATCCTTCCTTTAGCACTTCCAGAAATTCTAGGTAAACTTGTACCCAAGCTATGTTCTTCTTTGAGGCTTTGCTTGTAGATGTTTTGGAGTGATTGTCTCCTGTATTTGTGTCTTGAGAGTTCCTGTTGCCATATTTGCTCTTTATGCTGGATTTTTCTCCCCTCATTCTTCCAATCTACTTCCTTACTTCAGACTTAATATTAGGCATGAGCTTTGTGCAAGTCCAGAGGGAATATCTTGGCTGCTTTCACTACTGTTCTCTTGAGTTATTGAACTTTGTGTTATCTCAGGATCTCAGGAATAACTCAAGCTGAGGAACTACAAGCTTTCAGTGCTCCTAAAGTGGTCAGATTCAGGGAAAAGTCTGATTTCTGCCTTCCTGGTCTGAGCTTTGCAAGTTCCTGACTTGGGTTTGGTTCTGAGCAACATGCCTGTGGGTTCACCCTGGTTGGAGTTGCAATAGATCACTGCTGAGTTCAACCGCTATCAGCCAGATGGAAAGCTCTGCTGGTTCAAAGTGACAGAACTGCGGGCCCTCCTTTGCTCTGGAACTCTTTCCATGCTTATTCTGCTTTTAGCTTCTGAGATTCTACTCTTCTTGTGGACTCAGAACTACACAGCTGCTGCCTATTTTT
Source organism: Trichosurus vulpecula (assembly GCF_011100635.1). Classification (NCBI taxonomy): domain Eukaryota; kingdom Metazoa; phylum Chordata; class Mammalia; order Diprotodontia; family Phalangeridae; genus Trichosurus; species Trichosurus vulpecula. Next base: position 180,032,902 of record NC_050574.1, read on the forward strand.
CAACTTACTCATTGCTTGACCTACAAGCTGGGGACCAGGAATGCTTCCCTAGGTACAGGTTTCCTCCCCAATCCATCCTGAATCTATTATCTCTGTAATGGATAGTGAGTAATAGAACTACCAATTTACACCTGTTCTCATATTTTGGACAATTTTAGGCCCCTCTGTAGTGGATCTGAGACCTCTTCTGAGACCTTCTCCCAAAATTGGAAGGCTCTGCGTAGTTGTTTATGGCCAAACCCCATCTCCAGTGTCTGCAGATCTCTCTGTTGCCCCATCCTACGCAGACCTGGGCTGGAAAAATGACTCATTTTAATTTTTTTTCTTAATTTCCCAATAGGGATTTGGCCTGTTGTATTTTATAGATCTATTTGGAGATCTTGGGTTGGGATGGGGATCTTGATGTACTTCTTTGTGCTACTTTGCCATCTTGGTTCTGCCACAAAGTAACATTTGATCTGCTAAATCAAAATAATTCCTTTAAGGCTCCCTCCTACAAAGTGTCTCCCATGCAAATGACAAAACTATTCAAAATCCAGTAAGCTCATAATGATGGTGTCAATTATGTTAAATACCCTTCTGAATATTAGTATCAGAGAACACTTGAAAAAGTGAGATGTTTACTCACTGAAAGTCTTCACCACCTTCATGGTAGAGGTCCAATGCAGAGTCCAAGTAAAAGAGGGGTTCTCCAAAGAAGATGAAATCCTTCAGATGTTCCTGTTTGCAGAAGACATTGTGCTGATTGCCTTAAGCTCCAGAATATTGCAATACCCCCTAAATAAGATCAGTAGTTACTCAAAAGAGTTTTTCCTAACTTGCCACATGGAAAAAACTAAGTGGAAAAAGAATTCCTAATATCCAGTCTATGATATGTAATTAATTAAACAACCTATAGAACTTATCCATCAGTACATATTGTAAAGTTCCCATCTCTCTTTATAGAATATATCTCTCTTCTCCCAAAGGAGCATTCATCAGTGGTAAGTCTTCCCACCACCGAGACAAGATTTCTCCCCTTTCTTCCTCTTTCCAATCCCTCCCTTTGCTTTCTTGCCCATTTTCCTATAGGCTTTCTTCTTCCAAGGAGATTATAGGAGTTATTTTACCTTCAATGTTAGCTTTTTACTTGATCAGGTTATGCCACACATTCACTTCTATCTTCTTTTCCTCTTCCTCTCTCTTATGCACTCTCCAGTTCTATAATTTAGTGCCACAAAACATTGTGTAGAGATGGTGTTGTGAGGTTTCATCCATGATGGCTCAGGCCTGTTTCTCTACCATCACTTTTATTTTACTTCTGCTTTCACTCATGTCTTCTTGTGCACATTTAGAAAGAAATTTCTTAATTTCTCTTAATTGCTATCTCTGTTGCTATTTTGTTGCTGTCCTTGGTTTCTGTATTTGCTTACTTTTTTCTTGTATTGTATTTTTGCATTTCTGTTGTTTAGGGGTATTTGAAAAGAAAATAATTCATCTAGGTGAGGTTTTCATTCTAGAAATGTTTTGAATGCCTTTTGAAAATTAAATATCCATCTTTTTTTCATTAACAATTAGGCTTAGATTTTTCAGGGCAGGTTACCTTGTGCTGTATCTTAAAGTTCTTTGCTCTTTAAAACATAGCATTCCATTCCCTGCTGTATTTTCTGGTGGGTGCAGAATAGTCTTGTGTTATTAAAATTTCCTTTCCTTTATATTTGAAGATCTTTCTTTTGGTTGTTTGCAGAATTGTTGCCTGTCAGTAGGACTGTTAGATTTAGCTAATAAGTGTCTGGGGGTTTGCAGCATAGGGTTTGTTTGTTCTTTGCTATAGGTAATCTGATTTGATTGGCAGACTTTGTTTTCTGTGTTCAGATGTTCAGAAGTATTGGGTAGTTTTCTTGTATTGTTTCATGCATTATGGTTTTCAGCTATTTTGGCTTGTGTTCTTCTGGGAGCCCTATGATCCTTAAGTTGATGTATGCTCTCTTTGAAACGTTTTGCTTTTCTTGGAGATTATACTTTCTTTTAATATTATTACTTTTTTTTCTTTTTTCCAGATTGTCATTCACTTCCATATATTTGCATCCCAATTATTTACCCTCTCTTTTGTTTCTTTGATTAAATTTGCCACCATCCACCATGGATTCAAGTTCTTCTAGTCTGCCAATTATTTCTGCTGTGTAGGCTATATATACTGCTCTCATGATTCTTATTTCTCCTTTAAACCACTGCTATGGTTTCATGCTCTCTTAGGAATTGACAAGATACTCTGTCTCATCAAGTATTGATTAATTTTCCTTTATTTTGCAATATTTATTCAGAGATGCCTGAACACTTTTATCTGATCTGGAGGCCATGTTCTCTTCTATTATTAATGTCTTCCCTGTTGGTTTATCTACTTATGCACAAGGTCTTTGAGTTTTTTCCTTCTTAGATCTCTGGTAATTCCAGTCTGTTTTCCTTATTTTCCCCTATTATCCATTTTCTGACTCCCTCCTCTTTGAGGGTACTTTCCCTGGAGGCTGGATCCCAGAGCCTCTCAGCATCCTCCCATGCTGGCAATTCTTACTTCACCACCTTCAATCTCTGCCCCAAGTGACTTCTGGGGAAACAGAACTGGCTCTAACTGGATGCTGGAAATTTTCCCTCAGGCTTGATGGAGTGCCACACATACCCCCTGACACGTCTTAATCCCTTTCCCACTGATCCTCCTTTCTCTAAGTCTATTTGCAGCACAGAGCACTGTCATGTTGCTATCATGGCCGGAGCCACTGTCATCTGGATTTCCATGTCACTGGGGTGAGAGTAGGCGCAAGGGGAAGGGGAAAGGGATGCTGAGTTTAATTCCGTTGCAAGCACATGAGTTAGCTTGTACAGCCCTGCAGAGGGGAATGTGATGGTCGGTAGAGATGGGGGTGTTGAGTGAGTGAGTTAGAGGTTAGGGATTAATCTTCTCTGCTGTTAGTTTATCAGGTTTTTAATTTGCTTCAGTTCTTGGATGTTTTAGATTATGGAAACAACCGAAATTGTTTTATCTCTTACACATAATTCGTATTTTGGAGAGGTTCGAGAGATGGTAAGAAGTAAATGAGATGTCAAGTCTGCCATCTTATTGGTCACATGACCCAGAAGTTCCAATCACCAAAGTCAAATACTTTGGAATCTATTTCTGAAGTTGAAGAGTAGGTGTTCTTGTAGTGTTAACTGTCCCCACCCGCCTACATGATCCTATAGGCCTCTGCATGGATGACCAAAATAGACAGCCATTGGGTCATAGCTCTTTGTCTGTAGTATCCTGTTAATATCTTTAATGGAATGGATTTGGTTTCATTTACTGGATTTGGTACAATGATAGTTACATCTTCTCCACTGAAAATGTCCTCTGGCTCCAGACATACCAAAGCCATGGTGTTCCCCAATAACCTCTTTAGCAAATTCCAAGATTCCTCTAATGTAGCCCAGACATGGGCAGTACTGGTCACTTAGTCTTCCAAGTCTAAGCCCTTCCAAGGTTTATGATGATATTTTTCTTAAATATCTCCTATTAAATGACCAGAAAACAATGGTTAATTATGCTTTACTGTCCAAGGCAGCTATATATTCCACATCCTGTGAGTCAGGATGGTAGGGACTCATAAGTGATTAATGATAAGGTTATAGCTACTATTTTGGTGGTACAGCATGACATTTTTCCCTGACTCAATCTTCTTTTTCCCCAATGATCCTAGAGACCTTAACTTTTAATAGCCTCAGAACTGCATTCTCTTCATGAGTATGTCCTACCTGCATATGACCATGTTTTCTGCAGCTAGATCTGCCCTTATGGGGGTCTCCTCGTGGCATTATTTGTGCTTCTTGGCTTTGAGACCTCCCTGAGTGCTGCCTTTCAAGGTAGCATGATTTTGTCTACTGTTCCACTCCACTTTGCATCTGCTACTCTGCCTGGTTTCAACTCCATGGAATACGATGCTCTGGGTGTCCTATTCCCCCTCTCCTTCCCTTCCTCTTTCTGGGTTTTGCCTCCTTCCTGTTAGATTGTAAGCTCCTTGAGGGTAGGAACGGTCTTTCTTTTTATTAATTGTATCTATAGCGCTGAACACAGTGTCTGGCATGTGGTAGGTATTCAATAAATACTTATTGGGTTGGATTGGATTATACCATCTCTCACAGAATTTTCTGAAACTACATTTGTAGTGTGGTTTCTTTGCCTTGATCAATGGCCCATACATGAGAAGTTGCTCCAGAGTTAGAGTTGTGCCTTCCTCGTGGCAATCTCTCTTTGCAATTGCACATTCATGTATCTTATGAACTATGCTCATAGATTGGTGGGAATCTCATGGCATTTGGGTGATTGAATGTTTATGCACTGATATTTGTTGTGTCTGTTGTGTTATATAGAAGCCAAAATAAACAGTATGTATTTTGCATCCTTAGAATACTAGTGCCAAGCAATTTTTGTAGAGCATATTGTGGGAGCTCATCCATGTTAATTTTTTTTTTTAATTTAAGCAGCTCTAGACTGTTTGCCATACTGGAATACTAGTCCTGACAGCTTGTTTGAGATCCTTATGGACTACAGGTCCAAGGGATAAAGTTTACTTGATGGCTTAGAAACCTCGAGTAACCAATCCCAAGAGCTTAATTTCTTCTTGGGAGCCCCATACCTCTTATGGGGCTTTTCTGAGCTTGTTTGATTTCTTTGTAAAGTTAGCCTGATTGACCAAGTCAGAGTTAAGTTTAGACCTCCAGTTGGATTCCCTTTGTCTTGGAGGGACCCATAGAAATTGTCACCTCTCCCTCCAAAAAATAGAATTTATTGATCCCACATGAATCTTGAGGAAAGGGGGCCCCTTAGTGGGAAAGGGACAGAGCTAGTACTCCAGCTCCATATTTATCCCAGTGGATCTGTGTTATTATACAAGTGTCAATCCAAAGCATTTTGGTTTCTCAGAGAGAGAGAGGGGTAGGTGAATTCCAGTTAACCCAGAGGTGTGCTGAGAAATGTTTAACAACATTCAACAATACCTGTTTGGGGGGAAATTGTATGCATAACATACTTTAAATTTAATCTGCATCATTAACTTTCTTAAGTCTAGACAATCAACAAAACAATAAATCAAGCCTGGATTTGTAGCATGTAACTGATTTCCAAGATGTAAATGCTCACTCCAAAACTTTAACTATCAGCTCTCAGAAGCCAGTCAGAGCTAGCTCCAGCATACCCCTAAATCAACCCCAAGTCTCTAATCTCTGTAAGAAAAGCCTTATATATTCTGGGAGCTCTGTATGGGCCAGGCTTTCTTGTTGAAGGGTGAAGTTTGATTTTCTTTTTCTTTTTTTCTATTCTAGCTTTGGTTTGGGGCATGCCTTTACAAGTAACACAAGTGGTAACCTGGGTGCAATCTGTAAAACAAAGTCAATTTTTTAAGATTGTGCAACCATGAATTTAAGAGTGAGTATAGTCCTCAGGCTCATCAGTTCTTCAAAGTTTTTCCATATGAATTTCACAAGTCATTCTTCATAGGTCATGCTTCCACCAAAATTTTTTCTTGCAGGTCTAGATTCTATTCTTTATTAATTTCACATAGCTGTAATTTAATAATATCAGAAATTACCTCTAGATATATTTTCAATGTTCCTGATGAGTTGTTATCTTTCTCCTTGACTCCCTGTATAGAAGAAAGTCAGTTTCCAGATTCTTCATCAACCATGCCATGTAGACTTTGCCAAAAGCAAAACACCTTGGTTGATTTGCTGGAGATAACAAATATTTAATTGGGTAGAGAGTGTAAGGGAGGAGACCCCTCCTCTACCTCAGTTGATATAGTCACAGAATGGAATCACATTTGATAAAGTTTTAATGTGTTAACAAGACATTAGTCATGAGGACTTTATGAAGTGAATCCCTTGACTATTAAAGAGAGCAACCTCACTGAATGAACAAGAATTGGAAATACCTTTGCAAGGTTTTAAATAACTAAACCTTTATTTTGCAATTTAAGGAAGTTCCAAGCTGGGATCTAGGAAGGGAAGGGAAGAAGAGGGGAAAAAGCATTTATATAGTAACTACTGTGTGTATAGAACTACATAAAGAAATGGAGAAATGGAGAAGGAAATGGCAAACTACTCTTGTATTTTTGTCAAGAAAACCCCAAACGAGGGTGGGGGGAAGCTAGGTGGCGCAGTGAATAGAGCACTAGCCCTGGAGTCAGGAAGAAAACCCCAAACAGGGTCATGAAGAATTGGACACAACTGAAAAATGACTGAAAAAAAACAAAATAGAAAGAACTCAGTCTCCTGAAAAGGAATCACTCTTGTGCAAAGAATAGTTTTTCATTCCTCTCTACACCCTCCCCCCATCAGTCATGTCATTTTAAAGGGAAAGTTACTTGAAGCAAAGTTGAGGGAAAGGATGCGCACACTTCAGACAGACAAGGGTATAGAGAGCTATTCACCCAACGAAGAAAGCAGCTTAAAGAAACAAGACCCCTAGCAGCGGAGAAGAGAGCTGGCTATGAACTCAAGGCAGAACTAGACCTTGCCATTGAGAATTGGGCTATAAAGAGGAATGCAGTCTTCAAAGAGCTGAAATTAAGGATCATCCAAATGAGACAAAATGAGCATAAGTAGCCTATGGAGCAATCCAAACAAGGAGTTACAAAGGAGAAATGGTATAAAGGATGACATCAGAAAAATGTATAATCAAAAAAGAAGATAGACTAGGCATGTGGTGGCAATGAGGGATAATCAATGGACAGACCATGTTCTCTATTGATGACAAGTCTTGACAATGACAAGAGATTAATGGGAATGGTTCCAGTATGTTGAGTGGTCCTCCTGTATCGAACTTATTAAGAGGACATGAATGAATGTTGTACATGAAGGGCTGGTATGGATGATTAAGTACCATGATCTCTGATCTACATTTCTAATGCTACACTAATGTCTATATTTTCAAATGGAAGATTTTTCCTTCTGTGCTTGCACTGTCCTTCTAAGGCTTCCAAGTAACCTAACATCAATATACCTTATACAAGATAGCAGGCTTTTACTTAAGTTGTGTACATAGCATTGAAACCATATAAAAAAGTCAGAAATCTCATATTCGTGGTAGAAAGGCACTGCTTTTATCTAACTTTCATGGGTTCCCTGTTGCTCACATAAGAGATAACCAAAAATATTCATAACAAAAAATATACCGTAAGCCATAGAAATTGAAACTGGAAGGAATTTTAGAGAACATTTAGTTCAATCCCCTTATTATATAGGTGAGGAGGCTGAGGCCTAGAGAGGTTTAGTGAAGTTCAGTTCCATGTACTATACCGCTATTTAGTGGAGGTTCTAGGTCTAAAATTTGCTAATTCCCAGTGCAATTTTTTTCTTTTTTTTAAATTAAATTTTCTTTCAGATAAAAATCTGCTTTCTCTCTCTTTCACCACCCTCACTCTAAACTCACTGCAAAAGCAAGAAAAACAAAATTCCTTTTTACAAGTATGTATAGTCAAGCAAAACAAATTCCCTCACTGGTTGTCAAAAAAACAAAAATGTCTCATTTTGTACTCTGCGTCCATCACTTCTAACTGGAGGTGGGTAGCTTGTTTCATCATGAATCCTCTTTATCATGATTGGCAGAGTTCCTAAGACTTTCAAAGTTGGTTGTCTTTTTGTTTTGTTGTTTAGTCATATCTGACTCTTTGTGACTCCTTTTGGGTTTGGGTTTGTCTTGGGTTTTTTGGTTTTTTTTGGAAGGATTCTGAAATGGTTGCCATTTCCTTCTCCAGTTCATTTTACAGATGAGGAAACTGAGGCAAATCGGGTTAAGTGACTTGCCCAGGGTCACACAGCTAGTAAGTGTGTTGAGCCAGATTTGAACTGAGGAAGATGAGTCTTCTTAACTTGAGGCCCAGCACTCTGTCCACTGCACCACCTAGCTTCCCAATGATTGTCTTTACATTATTGTTATGGTATGAATTTTTCTCCTGGTTCTACTCACTTTACTCTGCATCAGTTTATACAAGTCTTCCCAGACTTCTCTGAAGCCATCACCTTCATCACTTCTTATAGCACAGTAGTATTCCATAACATTCGTATCCTCTAAGTTTTTCAGCCATTCCCCAAATGATGGGCATGATCTCAGTTTCCTATTTTTTGCCACCGTAAACACAGGTGCTATAAATGTTTTTGTACATATGAATTCTTTTTTTTCTCCTTCTTTGTTCTTTTTAGGATACAGACCCACTGGGTCAAAGGATGAGCACAGTTTAATAGTTTTGGGAGCACAATTCTGAATTATTTTCAAAAATGGCTGGACAAGTTCAGAACACTGCCAACAGTACATTAATGTATGTGTTTTCCCACAGCCCTCCAGCATTTGTCATTTTCCATTTTTGTCAGCTTTTTAAGTTTGACAGCAATGAGGTAGAACCTGAGAGTTCCTTTAATTTGCATTTCTTCTAATCATCAGTGATTTGGAGAAATTTTTCATATGGCAACTGATTACTTAGATTTCTTCTGAAAACTGCCTATGTATACCCTTTGACCATTTTTCAATTGGGAAATCTCATATTCTTCTAAGTTTGAATCACTTCTCTATATATCTTGGAAATGACCTTTATCAAAGAAGCTTACTGCAGAGATTCCTTCCCCCCGCCCCATTTGCCTGTTTCTTTTCTAATTTTAGCTCCATTAGTTTTGCTTGTGCAAAATCTTTTTAATTTTATGTGATCAAAATTGTCCATCTATCTTCATTGACCTTCTCCAACTTTTACTTGGTCATGAACAATTTTGCTATCCATATATCTGACATACAATTTCTTCTTTGTTCCTTTAATTTGTTTATGATGTCATCCTTTATGTCTAAGTCATATACCTATTTGGAGGTTATTTCTGAATATGGTGTTAGATGTTGGTCTATAACTAGTTTCTGATAGGCTGTTTTCTAGTTTTCCCCAGTTTTTATTGAATAGTGCATTGTTACTCCATTTGCTAGGATTGCTAGGTTTATATAATACTAAGCACTTGCTTGTTTGCTTCCTTTTACTTTGTGCCTATCAGTGATTCCACTGATCAGCCATTCTATATTTAAATCAATAACAAATTGTTTTTGTGATTCCTGCTTTGTAGTATAGTTTGAGATCTGAGACTACTAGGCCTCTCTTTCTTCCTACTTTTTATTAATTCCCTTGATATTCTTGACCTTTGGTTCCTCCAGATGAATTTATGTTAATAATTTACATTTATCTAACATGTTAAGATTTCCAAAGCATTATATTCTCCAGAGTTTGTAGGCCATGTCAAATCATCACACACACTCCACCTCTCATTTCATTCAGTTACACTAATATTTGCTTTATTTTTTCTTCTTGTTTTGGTTTGTGGGGTGTTTAGAACATTGAAAGGAAAGGGTCAGCCTGTAGGGAAGTCCCCTCATGATTCCCATGTGGTCTATAGTTATATAGTAATCCTTGGGTCCCATACAGCAGAACTGTCTGAAGGGAAGCAGTGGGATCTATGTAGTATGAAGAGTAATGGACTGGGCATTAGGCAAATTGGGTGCTAAGTTGTTCTGAAGTCGAGGCTCAAAATTAAAGTCCTGTCTCAGACTCTAGCCTTGTGATAGGAGATTTTTCTTAAAATCTCAGAACCTCCACCTGTAAAATGATAATAATAATAATTTACTACCTACTCACAGGGTTGTCATGAGGGGAGTGCTTTGCAAGCCTTAAAAAATGCTTTGTAAATTTGATTTATTATGATTGTATAGTCTGCTTCCCTCTGTTAATTGTCACCCATTTATCCCATATATAGCTTGCTTTGTATATATTTGCTTACTTGTTGTCTCCTCCATTATATTGTGAATTCCTTGAACACAGGGACTATCTTTTGCCTCTTCTCCGTCCTTGCTTTTCTCATCAGCTCTTATGGATTCAATTATCATCTCTCCACTGACAATTCTCAAATCTACTTATCTAGCCCTAACTTCTCTCCTAAATTCCAGTCTCATATCTCCAAATCCTATTGGATATCTTGAACTGGATGTCCCCTAGACATCTTAAACTCAACATGACCCAAAGTGAACTCTTATCATTCCCCCTAAGCCCTTGCCTCTTCCTCTTGCTATTGTTGAAGGTACCACCATACTCCCACTCACCCATGCTTATAGCCTAGCTGTTATCCTCTGTTCACTCTTTCTCACTCCCATAGAACCAGTTAGTTTGTTAAGTCCCATCATTTCTATGTTTGTAACTTCTCTTGAACATACCCCATCTTCTTCTCTGATACTGCCACTGCCTCAAAGCAGGCCTTCATCACTTCATGCCCAAGCTATTGCAGTAGTGTGCAGATGGGCCCCTGACTCAGTTCTTTCCCCATTCCACTACATCCTCCACTCAGCTGTCAAACTGATCTTTCTAAAATGTAGCTCTGATCATGTCACATTCCTTCCCTCTTTGCTCTTTCCTTCCCTCCTTCCTTCCCTCCCTTCTTCCTTTCTTCCTTCTTTCTGTCTCTCCTTTCCCTCCTTCCTTCCCTTCTTCCCTTCCTCTTTCGTTCCCTCTTTTCCTTGCTCCCTTTCTTCTGTCCTTCCTTCCTTTTATCTTTCCTTCTTTCCCTCCTTCCTTCCTTTATTTTTCTTCCTTCTTCCCTCTCTCCTCTCTCTTCTTCTTTTCTTTCTTTCCTTCCTTCTTTCCTTTCCAGGTAAAAACATTCCAACAATGTCTACTTTGTTTTCCTCAATACTTCCTTTTTGAGAGTAGGAGAAAGTGAGGTAAAGAATTAAACTAAAAGAAAGACAAAAAGCAGTTCTTTCTCTTCCCCACTTCTACCTTACGGAATAAAGATGGCGGTTATATAAACTATACAATCAAACTATATGCTGTAAATACCTTCACAATCTTCCAATACAATGTCAGTGGGGATAGCTAGCAGGTGCAAAACACAGAGAGTTAAGCTTAGACTCCTGCCTCAGACACTAGCTGTGTGACCCTAAACAAGTCACTTAACCTCTCTCAGACTCAGTGTCTCCATCTGCAAAATGAGAAGTGGTGGTGATGGATTCCATGGTTTCGAAGTTCATTTTTATCTCTAAATCTATGATCCTAGGATCTAAGAGACTGGAAGAACTAGAGGAAATGCCAGGGCACTGAGTGGCACCTAAGTTAACTGCTGGTGGGTTGGAATTGGAAGAGAGCTAAGTGGAAGAAATGAATTACTTTAAAGATGAAGCCATTGAAAGAGGTAGGACAGGAACCTGGCTCAGCTAGCTCCTATACCACTTCTCAATTATACCACTACTGGCTTTCTCACTCCTTTCCTTCTTTCTATCTCTCTTCTGTCCTCTTAAACATTCAACAAGAAAAAAAAAACTAAAAACTTGTTTACTACCCCCAAGGGCTTCTGGACTTTTTTTTAAAAATGGAGCCACACTGCGCTTTAACAGATGCAGAAAGAATAATGAGCTCCCTTCCAAAGTTCCCTGGACCTACTGCCAGACTTAATGATAATACAGCAATCCAGCTACCTCCCCCCTTCTCCTTCCGTTCTCCTCCCCACCCCCAACACACACAGGCTATTCTAAGGCACCATTCCTGCTGTCATGAGAGGAGCCTTTCACAGCTAATAGTACGGCTTGTACTCAATGGAGACCAGAAATGAGTTCCACTGGGGAAAAGGTTTCCTAGGAGTTGTTATAAACCACACAACTCATTTCATCATCTTTATGACTTTGAAAAATGCTTCAGCTATGCACTGTGTTCCCTTTGTAAACCAAAAGCATTTGCTTAATTTAACACATTCATGCAGTGAAATCACAGTCCACGGAGCTTTGACCACAAGGTGGCTCCTGCCCACAGCAATTTATATAGGAACCTAACTACAGTTTGCTTTATTCTCTGATAAAGCATTTAAAGCTTTTGTCCCCAAGGGTGTCTTTGACATAATGGGGGAGAACTATAGGGCAGGGGCACTACAGTGAGAGAGGGAGGAGGCTTGGGGGCCTTGGTATGTGAAAGACTCAGGGAAAGAGGGAGGCAGGAAAGGAAGAGAAGTTTAAAAAGAGTTTCTCAATCTGAGGCTTGCTTGAAATTCTAGTCATAGAAGCAGGGAGAAGATCTAGAATTTGGAGGGATTTAAAAGGTCATCTAGTCCAGTCGCCTCATTTTATACATGAAAAATGAGGCCCAGAAAGCTGAAAGAACTTTCTTAAAGACACACATTTTAGAGGGTGTAGCTGAACCAGAATTCAAACCCAGGTCTTCTTATTCCAAATTCAGGGCTCTGTCCAAAACATTAGGCTAACAATTTATATTTAAGAAGACTAGGATAAAGAGTGTTGACTAGAAATAGTCTGGTATCTCTAGAAGGATTTCTATATTAATTATGGGGTAAAAGACTTACCAAGAGCCTAGCACATTCCTTCAGTTGAAGGAAGGTGGCCAACCCCTAGTAAAGGCAGTCTCCTATAATAAAAATTATTGTTGAAGGCACAGATGGTGTGTGTGTGTATGTGTGTGTGTGAGAGAGAGAGAGACAGAGAGAGAGAGACACACAGAGAGAGAGAGAGAGAGAGAGAGAGAGAGAGAGAGAGAGAACATGAAGAAAAGAAAGTGAATAGTGGCTACAAATATGAATTGAAAAGCCCTCAAAGCCATAGATTGCCTCCTCTCTCTCTCCTTGGTTTCTCATGGTGCCTGAAATATCCACTGAAAGAGTGAGGCAGTTTGGCTCTACCTCATCCCATTAGATTGACAAAAAAAATATAAAAAGAAAATGACAATTGAGGGGTTGTTGAAAAATGTGAACACTAATCCTGTATTGGTAAAGCTGTGAATTGATTCAGCCTTTCTGGAAAGCAGTTTGGAAATGTGCCCTAAAAGTAAATAAACTAACCAGCAGTACCATTATTAAATCTATGCCCCAATCAACCAATCAACATTATTAAGCACCTATTATGTGCCAACTAAATTCCAGGGATGCAAAAAAGACTCAAAAGACAGTCCCTAATCTCAAGGAGCTTACAGTCTAATGAGGGAAACAACATGCAAACAAATATATATAAACCAAGCTATATACAGGACAAATAGGAAATAATTAACAGAGAGAAAGCACTGGAATTAAGAGGGATTAGGGACAGCCTCTGGTGGAAGGTAGGATTTTAGTTGGGACTTAAAGAAAGCCAAGGAGATCAGTAGTCTGAGTGGAGGAAGGAGATTATTCCAGGCATGGGAGACAGCCAGAGAAAATGCTGGGAGCCAAGAGGTGGTTTTCTTCACAGAATAGTCACAGAAGGCTAGGGTCAGTGGATAGAAGAGTATGTGTCAGGAAGTAAGGTAGAAAGGTAGGAAGGGGCTAGGTTATGAAAGGCTCTGAATGCCAAACAGAGCATTCCATATTTGCTCTTGGAGGCACTGGGAAGCCACTGGAGTTTGCTGAGTAAGGGGTGTGTGTGTGTGTGTGTGTGTGTGTGTGTGTGTGTGTGTGACATGATCAGGCCTGCATTTTAGGAAAATCACTTCGATGGATGGATGGAGACTAGATTGGAATGGAGAGAGACTTGAGGCAGGCAGGCTGTAGCATTAATAAAAGCATGAGTAATAAGGGCCTGCACTGAAGTGGAGGCTGTGTCAGAGGAAAGAAAGGGGGGTATTTGAGAGATGTTACAAATTGGCAGCATAAATATGGGGGTGGGGTGAGAGATAATTGTTCCAGGAACTATGGTAGGGGACTGTGAATATAAAAATAGAAAATGAGCAGTCCTGCCCTCAAAGAGCGCCTGTTCCCGAAGAGTTAAGTGCCTGGTTTATAATCTTCTTCTTCATCTCAACTCCTGCCCTCATAATAAAGAATTTCATCATATATGATGATGCTCCCTTAAATACCCTAACCTCATAGTGCCTCAATCTACTAAACTTCCATAACTTCCTCCTTCTCCACACCTCAAGTTCACACAGAAATGGTCACACTCTCGATCTTGCTACCATGCATAAGTGTTCTACTTTCATGAGCGAGAACTCTGAAATTCCTTTGCCATAATGCCTAATCTTTCCAAGTTTCTCTAGGCCTAACTTCTCCTAAACGTGCTCTTTGTCCTCACCTTTACCTTCAATTCTTCCGCCCCTCAGTATCTATATTCTTCTTCCTTCCCAATCTTTACCCTTTAATGAACCAGTTAAACTACATCATCTTCTATTCTGAAATTCCTTGGTTTTGTGTCCAATCATTGCCCATACTTTATTTGAGCCCCAAATGTGTGTTATTCCCATCATCTATCTCTTTCATTCCTCCTCATTTGCTGTTAAATGGAGCTGGAGGAAGTCACACGACTATACAGAGTCCATTATAAAATTACATTATTTAATCTTAATTGGACCCTTATTATAACAAGATGACCCTTTTACTCTTCCCTAATTGATTCTATATCCCAATCTCCACAATGGCTGTTTTAAATCTCTTCTCCATAGCGCCCTTTCCCTAACCTCTCAGTTGAGGTCCTGGCCACATAGTTAAAAAAAAGATTAAGTCTATTAGCCAAGAACTCTCTCTTTTCCCTTCCTCCTCATCACCTTGACATCATCCCCTATTATCTCTGCTTGTATTCCAGTCTCCATGAAGAGATGACTTTGCCTTGACAAAGCCAACCACTCTACATGTACTTTTGATAGTTGCATCTCCTCGCATCTTCTATAGCAGATTGTCGCTATTATCATCCTCCTTCTGTATCTAATCTTTAATATCTCAATATTTACTGGTGCCTTCATCCTAAAAGAAATTCTCACTGGATCCCACTATTCCTATTCATTATTATCCTATACATCTTCCTTTCTCAGACAAATTTCTTTCAAAAGTCACCAATAAAGTTTTTCCTCTTCGTCTCCTCTCATGGTCTTCTAGGGCAAACGTCAATTAAGGAGACTTAATCATAACCCATTGTAAATTCCTGAGTCTTATAGGCCCAGAAGTAGGTTCCTCTAAGTTTTTCACACAGTAGACTGGAGCAGAGTAGGGGATATCTGTACATGTTCTGTATGACCCACCAGGAAGGACAAATCTGAGCACACACCATGCCTGCTGTACTATCTTTACAATTTTCTTACCTGCTGTTCTCAGCAAATAGGGTTGGGTGTATTTTGCAATCCAGGAAAGTTCTCTGGAGTCCATGAGGAGTTCTAGTATCCTCCTTTCAGGTACCTTCCCTAGTGCCTTGTACTAAGCTAGTTTTAGGAAAATCCACATGGTACCATTCACGAAGAATCTAGAAATTAATATTGTAACAAACTTCCAAATATGAAGTGATACAATTTTTAAAAAGATATCCTATTATAAAGTTCGCATAGATTACCACCTGCCTTGGTTCTTTCAAAGGTTTTTCACAATCCAAAAAAAGAGAATAAAAGGGGGAAAAAAGTCAAACTTTTTATCTCAGAAGAAAAGCCTGGTTCCTTCAGAGCTCCCAGAATCTGTGGGGTTTTCCTCAAAGTCATTAGGTGTCTGGGGATGAGTGGAAGTAATCCTTCTGAAACCAAATCATTTTGCCAAATGCTTTGGTGCTTGTGTAACAACACAGACCTCCTCTCCCTCTAGGCTCCAGGGGAGTTGGGGCATTAGCTATAGGTCCCTGAAACACATTAGGCACATAGGGATCCCTGTAACAACTGGGGATTTCCAACTGGAGGTCCAAACTCATCTCTCTTTAGGATAAGTCACTGAACTTAAAAACAAATCTCAGAAAAGTCCTAAAGAGATGTAGAGATCCTAAAAGCGTTTAATTACTTGAGGAAGATTACCAGGAATTTCTAATAGTATTCTACCACTGCCTTCCAAGTAAAAAAAAAATAATAATTAAAATCATATGCTCATGGATTGATATCAGTATTTGGCAGTACCTATTTATGTGAAAAGACGTTTTCAAAGAGGAAATACATAATCTCATCACAGATCAGCATTAACAGATGAACATTTGAAATTGATTTTGATGATAGGGAGCACTAACTTTGAACCCCAGTTAAATGAAATATTATCCCCTAAATTCCATTCTTTTCAGTAGTAAACCTGTATTTTAAAAAATTGTACTTAATTCTTCTCACTGTTATTATTATTATATTTTCAAATTTGTCAATAAAAATTTGTGAAAATTAATTTTCTCTCTCTATAAGTGTATATATACCCAATTTTGCCTCTTTGGCCCACAAAGCCTAAAATATTTACCATCTAGTCCTTCAGAGAAAAAATTTGGGGATCTCTAGTCTAGAATTAAGAAAGAGATGGAGAAAATGTTAATAACGCAGATTAAACTTGAAAGCGTGTTGTGCGTACATTCCCCTCCCCCCAGAAGCATCCCAAATGATATTACACTTATTCGTATTATAAAAAAAAAGAACCAGCTTTGTATTTGAAGTTGGGGGGGGGGGGCGGGAAGAGGGGAAGAAAGGAACTTGATCTTTTCATTTTTCTTTTTACTTTTTTTTTGTTTTACAGATGTCATTTGTTTTCACACCACAGTTGTTTACATATATTTACCCTTGGGTAGGGGCAGGGCATGCAGGGAACACTCCTTTGTAAGATGAAAAATATTTAAGCAGAACCAACAGACATAGTAACTTGTCTGGCAGCATAGTTCCCTTTCCACATCCACATCCACAGTCCCCTGTCTCTCTGTATCCAGGGAGTTGTATTATATCATTCATTCTCTGGGACTAGGATTGGCCATTAATTACATTAATCATGTCACCGATTTACTAAATAAATTCCAGTGGCTCCCTACTGCCTCTAGAAGAAAATGCAAAATTTCTGTTTGGCATTCAAAGCCCTTCATAACCTAGCCAGCCCCCTCCTACCTTTTCAGTCTTCCCTAACACATACTCTTTGATCCAGTGACACTGGCTGGCCTACTGGTTGTTCCAGTAACAAGATGCTCCATCTCTAGAGTCTAGGCATTTTCTCTGACTGTTTCCTATGCCTGGAATGCTGTCCCTCTTCAGCTCTGGCTACTGATCCTTCTGGCTTCCTTTAAGTCTCAAATAAAATCCTACCTCCTATAGGAAACCTTCCCCAACTCCTCTAATTCTAGTACATTCCTTCTGTTAATTATTTCCTATTTATTCTGTATATAGTTTGCTTTATATATATTTGTTTGTATGTTGTTTTCCCTATTAGACTGTAAGCTCCTTGAGGTCTGGGATTGTCTTTTATCTCTTTTTATATACCCAGTGCTTAGCACAATGTAGGCAATTAATAAATATTTATTGAATTTAATTGAAAAGATTACACTTTTTAATGCTGCTGTCATTGTTGTCATACAATTATTGTCATTGTATTTTTGAAGGGGGGAGGGGGACCTGGTTCTGCTTATTTCATTCTCTGTATCAGTTCATATAAATCTCCCCATGTTTCTCAGATTCTCATATCTTTATATTGGGCATAAATTTCCCATTCCATTCATTCATGTGCCACACTTTGTTCAGCCATTCAGCAATCAACGCACACCTTAGTTCCTGTTTTTGGATACCACAATAAATGCTGCTGTAAATATTTTGGTCTATTTGCAATCTTCTTTTTTAAAATCTCCTTTGGATATGTGTGTGACTACATACATGCATACATACATACATACTGTCAACCTACAGAGTACTATCTAAGAAAGACAAACAGGATTAAGCTGTATCTCTTACAGTCTAGAGGTGCTAGGAACTCTGAAATCCAAGGTTACAGGACAGGGGTCTGTCTGAAAGAATCTGACCGCTCAAGCCTTCTTTCAGTCCAAGTAATGAGTTTATTATAACACCAGTAGAAGCAGGACAGACTCCTAGGGAGTCTTTGCTATTTCTGACACTAATAGAAGCAGCCTGATTTTGAGAATCTGTACCTTTGATGAGGATAAAACTGGTACTTTCATACAGAAAGACTGTGGGAAGATCTGGATGGGATCTAGGAGTGGCAAGTAGCCTAGGGTGGTCTAGAGGTAACAGAGAAAGAGGCCTGGATGGGATTAAGAAATGTCAAATCAGCTAGTTAAGTAATCAAGGTGGGCTGGGGTGGGTCAAATGCCTCAGGCGAATGCCCAGGATCTGGGTTGTATGGGAAAGTCCAGGGCCTTTTAGGGGTCCATCATTAGAACTCCATCATATCCATGTTTATTTCTCTCAAAGCGGGTGGCATGCATGCATGAGAGCTAGTCTGGAACTGGGCTCATTTTGGGGTTAGGGTGCACAGTTTATATATCCTTTCAACAGAAGCTGATGTTACCCCATCATCATTTCATCTCTTAACAGACTAAATACCTCTTTTATCAGACGCCCTCCCCGCCCCCCCCTCCACCAATTTGGGCTATCTAGATGAAAAAATCTGTCTCCCCCAAGCTTGAGTATAACACAATAAGCTTTGCTACCTTAGATTAAATTACTTTCAAGCTTGGATGGAGGAATTGACCAGGATAGAGAGTCAATGCAATCTCATTATCAGTAATGTCCTTCTGAAGAAAAACTGAACACACATACACACACACACACACACAGAGAAAGAGAGACAGACAGAAAGAGAGAGACAAAGAGAGAGAGAGACAGAGACAGAGACAGAGAGCCTGAGTTCCTGCCAAGGAAACATTTGGAATGAGCTTCTGTGACTAGGCCAGTGTATCTCATCCCTCTAGGGGTGGAAGGAAGTATTCAGGCTAGAGAGGACAAGTAGATGGGAACACCTAGAATGACTGATGGATCCCAGAGAGCAGCTCCTCACACCAAAGGAATTTTACCGTCTCTTATGTGAACCCTTATCTAGCTTCCTCCTAATTAGCATGTTCTAAAGGCTCCAGGGGAAGGCGTGCCCTAGATTGGCCTAGTCGATGAAAGCTGGAGCTCCCTTTCCATCTTTAGTATAAAACAGTGCTACCTCTACTACTGAGTGTTACTCAGATGTAGCCTAAAGCTCTGGACAGAGCTTTTTTCCCAGCTGCAACTTGGCTTCTCAAAGACTAATATGGAATGTTGACAAACTGGGTGGCCCTTGAAACTGATGAGCACGCTTATCCTTGTACCTCTTTTTACCTGTGTGCATCATCCAAAGGTGTATATGTAACCAGATAAACCTGCATTTAGGTTTGAGGACTACATTTCTGTGGGGCTGAATTTCTGTTCTTTGAGGTCTAGACTTGGAATGATTCACAGATCATAGAACTTTCGATTTATAAAATAACTTAGAGGTTACTTCGTCCCTCCCCAATTTAAAAAAAAATTTTTTTTAACCAAAGAGGAAATGGAAACCCAAAGAGATTAAGTGACTTCTCAAAAGACTTGCAGATCCAGCAGGACTAAAATTTGGGTCTCCAACACCCATTTTAATGCTTTTTCTCTTTGATGCTACTACCGAATTGACTCAGATTTATTTGTTTTCAAACAACTTCAATGTTGATTTTTAAAATAAGTGTTCATTTTCACAGGAATCTTGAAAGTTTTGTGCCATATTTAAAGCTTAGCATTTTCAGAATTTGTTTTGGGACCCTAAAATACGTTTTACACACTTAGCTTCTTAAGGGATGAACACCAAAAATCATGATTTGCTCTATCTTTCTTCTACGGAAAGCCAGGCTGCCTGGCTTATCACAGCTGGTTCGATGATAAGGCCTTATTCTCCCTTAACCTCTGTTTGCCTTGATCCACTGGAGCAGGAAATGGCAAATCACTCTAGTATCCTTGCCAAGAAAACTCCACGGACAGTATGGTCCATGGGGTCACGAAGAGTCAGGCAGAACTGAAGGACTGAGCAACAACAACAAATACTCTGCCTAAATATTGGAGGTGGTGTGTGGTGGATGGGAAGAGAGGAAGGTGATAACATTACCAACATAAACACAAACCCATGGCATAAGATTGATTTTTACTCCTTTAAGTCTTAGGAATCTTCTAAAATCATCAGGGTTCCTTTGGAGAGCTTCATTTATGACAGTTTTTGGAGCACTTGTTTTTCAAACAAAATCTAACTGAATCAGCAGCCTAAGGCAAAAGCAGAGGAATGGGTGTGGTCTCAACAACAGAAAGGGTGTGTACTGCCGTCATAGAAGTGATATTCGGTTTTGTATTCTTAGATTGTCACCAAGTAACCACAACTTTACTCTCAAAACATTATCAGTTGGCTTGTTTGTCATACTTGGAGCCCAAAAATGTGGCAAAGACACAGCAAATGGAAGAGGCGGGAGGGAAGTAACTAGTACGAATGAGCCTTTTGAAATATTCTAGTCAAGGGTTCTGTGCTTTGAAAAATAGGTTTAGTGAGTGAATGTTGAAAACTAAAAATAAATAATTAAATGATTTTTAAAAGTGAAAATAAAAGGTGTAGTGAATGTTTAGGGAACTTATATGCCCATGCTAAGTCAAGCATTTAGTATAATAATACTAATCACCATATAGTCCAGATATAAATGACCTCAGACTATGGGTCCCCTCCCTAAAATGAGATATCCTTGGGGTATTTTTGTAAAGTTTTATTGATATGTGTTGATACCACTTTGGTATTCCTCCTATGGCAAATTTATGGGAGGACACGGACGAAAGTTGCGTAAGATGGGTAGGTTATGATCTGCACCACTGGAGGAACTTCCACATCAATGAGATCATAGGTTCATTTGAGTATTTGTTTTTATATCATATTAATTCCCAAATATATGTAGTCAACCTCCCCTTCCAAGCTAACTTTCCCTTTTGCCGCACATTAAAAAGGAGTTTTCAGCAAAACCAACTCATACATCAACCCCATTTGACAGCACCTGTAACATTCCACACCCATAGTCCCTTGCATCTCCCAGGAAAGGATTAAGGTATGTTTTCAATCAGATTTCTTTGTAAGAAAAAAAAAAAAACTAGACATAATAATCATGACAAAAATCATCCTCCTTGCTTACAGTGAGAGTTTTAAAAAATGTTACTTTCACTTCAAATAAAGATGTTTTATTCATTTTTATCAATACTGCTTTCTTCATAATTTTAATTGTCCTTTTCTCCTAAGATTTTAAAGTCTAGAAAGTCGGTAATAGGGCCCATGTGGGGCATAAAGACAGACCAGTCTGGGCCTCTTTGAAGTCTGGGTTGGAGAGGAAAGAGATTGGGGGCAGGGAAACCTACTAGGAGGCTATTGCAATATCCCAAGTGAGAGATGATAAGAGCCTGAAGGCCCTATAGGTGGCAGGAGGAGAGACAAAGATGTGAGATATTGTAAAAGCAGAATCAGCAAGACTTGGCAACTAATTGGATACGTGGAGAAAGGAAGAGGGAAGGGTTGAGGGTAACCTTGAGGTTCAGAGCTTGGGTGAGTGGGAGAATGGTAGGATTCTTTACAGATATAGAAAAATCAAGACTGGACTTGGGAGGAAAGATGATGGGTGGAGTTGGGATATTTTGAATTTGAGATGCCTATGGGGCATCTAGGTAGATACTGTATGGAGATAAGTACAACAGGAATTTGATGATGTGGGAATGGAGACCAGGAGAGAGATGAGGGCTGAATTTGTGATTTTTTGAATCATATGCAGAGAGATAATAATCAAACCCTTGGTGACTGATGAGTTCATCAGGACAGCATAGAGAAAAAAGAGGACAGGGCCCTGGACAGAGTCTTGGGATACACCCACATAAAAGGGGTGGGATACAGATGATAATCCATCAGAGGAGGCTGAGAAGCAGTAGGACAGGTAGGAGCAGAATTAGAAGAGTGCAGTGCCAAGAAAACCCAGAGAGAAAAGAGTGTCTAGGAGGATGGAATGGCTAGCAATGTCAAAAGCTATAGACAAGTCAAAAAGAATGGTGATAAGAAAGCAGGGCAAAAGTCACCAGCTTTGACCCTCCCCTGCCATTGTTGGTAAGTGCCTCTTTGAGACTTATCAAATCTTTTAAGGTAATGTGCTTGGCCCAGATCCAAAGTTCTGGAGGACCGATGGGTGTTGAAAGAATTTTACTTATCCTAACTCAGTTCAGCATGAAGGTTGGGAGACTTTCTGTTGAGGAGCAGAGCAAGTCAAGTGAAAAAAACTTGACATTTGTTTGAGCATCTTTTTTGTGTATTAGCAGTGTCCTTTCTAACAAAAGAGTTAAAAGTGTATTGATTGCATTGGCTTTTTTTGTACCAAAACATTTCAATTTAATATAATCAAAATTATGCATTTTGCATTTTGTAATGCTCTCTATCTCTTGTTGGGTCATGAATTCTTTTCTTTTCCATAAATCTGATAAGTAAACTATTCCTTGCTCTCCCGAATTAGGCAGCCTTTACTCCTAAATCATGAACCCATTTTGACTTTATTTTGGTATATGGTGTAAGATATTGGTCTATGCCCAGTTTCTGCCCTACCATTTTCCAATTTTCCCAACAGTTTTTGTGAAATAGTGAATTATTAGCCCAGAAGCTGGCCTCTTTGGGTTTATCAAAGAGTAGATTGCTATAGTCATTGACTTCTCCATCTTGTATACCTATCCTATTCCACTGATCCACAACTCTGTTTCTTAGCCACTACCAGGTAGTTTTGATGACTGCTGCTCTATAGTACAGTTTAATATCTGGTATGGCTAGGCCACTTGCTCTAGCATTTCTTTTCATTAATTCCCTCGATATTCTAGACCTCTTGTTCTTCCAGATGAATTTTGTTATTATTTTGTCCAGCTCTGTAAAATAATTTTTTGGTAGTTCAATTGGTATGGCACTGAATAGATAGATTAATTTAGGTAAAATTGTCATTTTTATTATATTAGCTTGGCCTAACCATGAGCAACTGATATTTTTCCATTTATTTAGATCTGACTTTATTCACGTGAAAAGTGTTTCATAATTATGTTCGTATAGGCCCTGGGTTTGTCTTGGCAGATAGACTCCCAAATATTTTATAGTGTCTATGGTAACTTTGAATGGAATTTCTCTTTCTGTCTCTTGCTGTTGAGCTTTGTTAGTAATGTATTTATTAAAAAATTAGGAGAGAAGCAGAAAATTGGGAGAAAATCTTTACAACTAGTGTCTCTGATAAAGGCCTCATTTCTAAAATATACAGGGAACTGAGCCAAATATATAGGAATACAAGTCATTCCCCAATTGAGAAATGGTCAAAGGATATGAACAGGCAGTTTTCAGAGGAAGAAATTAAAGATATCTACAGGCATATGAAAAAATGCTCTAAATCCCTACTGATTAGAGAAATGCAAATCAAAACAACTCTTAGATACCACATCTCTCCTGTCAGATTGGTTAAAATAACAAAACAGGAAAATGATAAATGCTGCAGAGGATGTGGGAAAATTGGAACATTGGTACTTTGCTGGTGGAGTTGTGAGCTGATCCAGCCATTTTGGAGAGCAATTTGGAGTTATGCCCAAAGGGCTATAAAAATGTTCATACCCTTTGACCCAGCAATACCACTTCTAGGGTTGTATCCCAAAGAAATCACACAAGCAGGAAAAGGACCCACATGTACAAAAATATTTATAGCGGCTCTTTTTGTGGTAGCTAAGAATTGGAAATCAAAGGGATGCCCATCAATTGGAGAATGGCTGAACGAGCTGTGGTATATGAAGGTAATGGAATACTATTGTGCTATAAGAAATGGGGATGATATGGACTTCATAACAACCTGGAAAAACCTACACGACGTAATGCTGAGTGAGCGGAGCAGAACCAGGAGAACATTATACACAACCACAGATATATGGATTCTGTGAGGACCAACCCTGATAGACTTCGCTCTTCTCAGCAACACAAGGTACAAAGACAACTCCAAAGGATTCACGATGGAGAATGCTATCTACATCCAGAGAAAGAACTATGAAGTATGAGTGCAGATTGAGGCACGCTTCATGCTAGCCTTTTCCCCCCTTTTTTTTTCTTTTTCTCTCTTTTGTTTTTGTTTTTGGGTTGGTTTTTTTTTTTTTGGTCCTGTTTCTTCATTTCATTGATCACAGTTCTTCTCCATAACTTGACTAATGTGTAAATTGATCCAATGCGAAGTTATACGTGGAAGCTATATGGGATTCCATGCCATCTTGGGGAGGGAGGGGAGAGGGAGGGAAGAAAATCTGGAACTCAAAATTATGTAGAACCGAATGTTGTAAACTAAAAATAAAAAATAAAATTAAATAAAAAAGAAAAAAAAAGTGTATTGATTATCACTCCCAGGCTCGTTGGCCCTGTGCAGTTTCACAAAAGGTCAATACCTCTTCCCCTCCTTGGTCTTGGCAACAGATGAAAGCTACCTCATGGCCCTTGCCACCCAGTGGAGAGTAGCAAACAACAGCTTCCAAGTAAAAGTGCAGAACTAGTGAGACAAAGAAAGTTTCAGGGAAATGGAAGAGGGTGCGAAGAAGGTGTCTTCCTCACCTTGTAGCATAAATTGTATAGAACATATTTCCTTCCCCATTGGTAATGTAGTCTGTGGAAGTGTAAGGAATTCATTACTCTTCCTGCCCTGTTAAATGCAGGCCAATTCTTAGGTCTAAACTCCCTGCTTCCTTCCCTCAGTGGCTGGTTCTGTTTGACTTAGATAAAAACCCTATCAAAACCGATCTCATTTTGCCCATTTTGGATGCCTAACTCCATTCAGACCCCAGTGGATTACCTTGTGTCCATCTTCCCTGACTGCCCCTTTCATGTCATTAATATTTCCCGCAATAAAACTTGCTTGCTTCTGAATCGAATTGTTCAATTTAACCACTATGTATCTTGGAGTTTGCAGCCTTGGGTTTGTTTGGTTTTTTTCTGGGCATGATCTGTGAGTTCTTTCAATTGGTATTTCATTTTTTATGTTCATAAGTTCTCAGTAGTTTTCTTCTACTATTTCCTTCATTTTGATGGTAAGGCTTTTTGTACTGTCATGTTCTTCTTAGGTTGCTGTGGGAAAAAAAAGTATTTATTATATTGTTGGGGGAAAAGTATTACAGTGTTGAAATCCAACCTTATATAATTAAAGGTTGTACACACCCAGAACGTTGCCTGGCAACTCTCTAGGAATGCTGGAGATGGCTACAAGGTTTTTTGGGTTGCCCCTGGTCCTAGATTGATCCAAAACATTCTTGTTTTGAGTTACCACACCCAGGATTTGTGATGGGTCCACTCAAGCTTGTATTTTGGGTTCCCTTATGTTTTGGCTTCACCCAAATTTTATTGAGCGTTTACAGTAACTCATATCTATCTCAATCTACCTGGCTTTCAAAGTTGCCCTCTCAACAACTTTGCTACATTTTGTCTGGTGATGCTTTGCCTTTCGTGGCAGTTTTCTCCTTAGAACAATCAGCCATCGACCAGGACTGTGATTAAGGATATCAGCAGCCACACCTGTGTCCCAAACCCCAGCTCAGGAAACATGGAACACAAGGACAGGATCAGGAACCACAGGCAGATATCGGGACTCCCCTCCTCCCTGATGCCAGGACTATGACTAGAGTCTCTGCCCTGATCTGTGTGCCCATTAGATTTCCTCCTAGCAACATAAGTAGCAGATAAGGGAGATTGCTGCCTTTCCCTATCCTGTCCTGTGGGACCCAGAACCTAACCAAACCTGTGTTGAGACAGAGAGATTATACTAGCTTGGGCATGGGGGGCTGAGAATGAATTATATTGCTTGATTTTCTCTATTTTTCGCTTTGCTATTCTTTCTCCTTTAAATGCTTTGCTGTTTGGTTTATGCTTTCTATTTGATTTCTTGGTAGAGAATGCACTGGATAAGGGTTCAAGCTATATTTGCATAACTACAATTACCCAAAACATACACACTGAGCCTGGAGAGGCAAGTTTCCAGAATTATATGGGACCCCTGTTATGCTGTGAATAATGCTATTGTTCTCTTCTAATACCTACCACCAAAACTGTGGCATCTCATTTCCTAGGCGGGTACTCCAACATCATAGCCAAAAGAAGATAGCAACAAAGTTGTACGCTAAGAACCTTTTCATGCATAGACTCGCTGGCCAAACAGAATGCAATGGACTGGTAGGTATTTTGCAAGGAGTGACTTTTGCCATTCTGCTCCCCCAACCCTTGCATTCACAGGGCATACGGAGAGACAGATTGCTTTCCTGCTTCTGGAAGAATACTTAATAGGGAGAAAAGAGTATGTTTTATTCTGATGTAGTAGTAGGAACAGGTGAAACTTTGCACAATATGTGGGAAATTCACCTGGGAAATTCCCTAAAATTTTTCTACAGTGTTTTTAGGTTGTGGCAAGCTGCCTACTTTAGTGGGTACTCACTAGAATGACACCTGCACCAAGGTGTTTAAGGAATACTGGGAAGGGGGTTCATGTATTTTGGGGAAGAAGCTCTGATGACCAACCTTTGCCTGATGAAAAGCAGAGTATACAGTGAGAATGGATGGCATGTTTGTAGGTGGAGAATCCATTTGAGGCTTAGAGGAACAGCACAATTGTGGTGCCTGGAATTCTTTCCCTCTGTATTTTTATTGAGAGGAATAGGCATACATGGGATTCTGCATCTGATCAGGGTTAAAGCTTGTGGTCCACCAATATCTGAGGAACAGGTAATAATCAATGTCTATTTTAAATTTGGCCTAGAGCTGCCAATCTGAAATGATGTTGACTGAGCTTAAATCTGCCCAGTTCCTTGTCCTGAGAGAAAGGGTGCCTAGGGCTGAGAGTAGGGACATGACACAAATCTTCTTTTCCCTTCCTTGAGAACCATTTAAGACATAAATCGCTTTCCTCCTATTGTATTTTGTTTTCATCTACCAGAGCCCCTGTACCTACCCTCCCTGCCTTTCCCATCTGTCCTACCATTTGGATGCATGCTCTATTGTCAATAAACTCCCTTTGATTCTTTTTTTCTCCAAGATTTTAAATTTTTCTTTGTTATTTTGACCCTGACAAACATCAACATTCCTACACAAAAAGAAAAATAGAAAAGGATGGTTATATATAAATTGTGACTCTCTATTGTGTATGTCTTGGGTATTTATATTGGGTATATGTTTTACACACACACATATATATATATATATATAATATACACACACAAATATAAATATACACATATATAAACTTAGCAGGTTAGTTCCAAAGCCCCCTCTCTTGTCTGTCTCTTCCTCTGAACTTCTTTCTATTCTTTTCTGAGCATTTTTTTAAAAGTTCAATTGCTGCTTTTTTTTTCTTCTTTTTTTGGGGGATTACTATCCCTATTCCCCCTCCTCCCTTTCTGTACACACACACACACACACACACACACACACACACACACACCCCTAAGCCCTTTCTTTTAACAAGTAACGATCAAGCAAAACTTCTCTGTCAAGAGATCTCCTTTTCATCCTAATAATAAAAAAGCTATCATTTATATGGCACGTTAGCAAAGCACCTTACAGATATTATTTCATTTTTTATCATTACAACAACCCCAGGAGGTAGGTGCTATGATTATCCCCATTTTTCAGATGAGGAAACTGAGACTGAAGGAGGTAGAGTGTCTAATAAGTATCTGAGGGGGGGCCTAGCCACGATGTGACTTATCTACCACCAATGTCATGTTTTGCAGTGAACATCATGAAGACTCTTTGAAGAAAGACCATTGAGGCTTTGTAGCTCCAGAGTTGAAAGTGGCCCTGGCTGGGGGGATCCTAGCAGGGGCAGGGCAATCCCTTCACTCATTTGCCAAACTGCCCCGGGCCCCTGACCTTCCCCACTTCACCCCATGACTCTGACCATCTGAAACTGCCTTTGGTATTCTCATTCCTCTCGTGTTGTAGCAGACCAAGGCTTCCCCGCCTCCAGACACCCAGATGGAGGTGAGGCCAGTGTTTTTTTTAACTGACACCCCCAGTTTTCCCCCTTCCCTGGTGCTGCCGCCTTCTAACCGCAGTAGTGGCTTTGTTTGTTGTGTATAAATGGAATGAAATCCCTTCCCGACACAGCCGGCTCTCCTCCCCCCTTCCCCCAGTTACTCATGTGGACAGTAAAAGGAAAGTTCAATTTAAAAAAGACAAATAAAGAAAAATTGAGCAAAAAAAAAAAAAAAAAAAAAGAAAGAAAGAAAATGGCCAAGAGCACATGGGTCTTCTCCATGTATGCCTTAATATCGTTATCCTTGAAGTTTCTATGTACTGTCCCTATCGTAGACTCTGCATTTTGCTCAGAGAGTAGCCCCATGTCCAAAAACATGTAGGAATAGTGAGGTGAGAGAGCATCTGATGAATCTCACTCTTATTTGAAGTGGAACACACACTCACGGTCAAAAAGTTTGGTGTAGAAATACATGGAACTCAACAGAGAGACAAATGGAGATGGGGCAGGGAGACGTTAAAGGACTGGGGAAAGAGCCACAAGCCAAGAAAACTTACTGATCCTGAAAGGGGCCGGGGGAAAGTAAGAACTGGAATCTAAGGGAGTGCCTTAGACTGCCTCTCAGACAAATGGGGGTGCGTGAACAAATCGTGAATATTCTATTATTTCGCAGTAAGAAATGACTAAAGAGATGATTCTAAGGAATCCTGGCTAGAATGAATGACTGCAGAGAGAAGTAAATAGAACCAGAACAACATTTTATGCAAGGACAGCAACATTGTAAAGAAAAACAACTTTGAAAAATTTAAGAGCTCTGAGGCATCTAGGTAACTCAGTGGGTCCAGTTTGGGACCTGAAGTCAGAGGGACCTAAGTTCACGTGTGACCTTACTTATTCCCTGTGTAACCCAAGGCAAGCCCCTTAACCTTTGTCAGCCTCCAATTCCTCATCTGTAAAATGGGGATAATAATAACCACTACTTCCCAGGGTTGTTGTGAGGATCAAATGAAATGATATTTGTAAGGCGCATTGTAAACCTTAAAGCACTATGTAATGCTGGTTATTGTTGTTGTTATAAATACAATGGTCAAATCAGTCTCTAAATAACCTAGGATAAAGCATATTAATCATTTCTTTTTTTCATATTTTCATATTTAATATTTTTAGTTTTCAGCATTGCTTTCCACAAGATTTTGAGTTACAAATTTTCTCCCCATTTCTACCCTCCCCCCACTCCAAGATCGCATATATTCTGATTTCCCCTTTCCCCAGTCTGCCCTCCCTTCTGTCACCCCACTCCCCCCATCCCCTTACTTTCTTGTAGGGCAAGATAGATTTCTGTACCCCATTGCCTGTATATCTTATTTCCCAGTTGCATGTAAAAACAACTTTTTTTTGCGCATTGATTTTAGAACTTTGAGTTCCAAATTCTCTCCCTTCTTCTCTCCCTACCCACCCTCCTTGAGAAGGCAAGCAATTTAACATAGGCCACACATGTATCATTATGCAAAACACTTCTATAATAGTCATGTTGTGAAAGACTAACTATATTTCCCTCCTTCCTATCCCCTTTCCTTCTTATTTCCCTATTTAGCAAAGTGTGTTTTATATACAACTCTGTGTGTGTGTGTGTGTGTATTCTTTACTTGTGTGACCAGTCTAGATGAAAGTGAGATTCAAGTGTCAGCTTACTCCTCCCACCACTGTCTGTATTGACTTTTCCTTGTGGACACCAGTTATGTGAGATAATTTTCCCCATTCTTTTTCTTTCCTTATCAGTTCCCTCCCACTCCACAGTGTATTTCTCTTCCTTTCCTTTCTACTCCTAGGCCCTCAGTCTAATAATCTTTCTGTATGACCCTTGATGATGAGAGGGTGTATTGGCAATCAAAATGGGTTTGAGTGACATGTTTGTGGCATCAGAGGCCTTTAGACCACGTGGGTTTAAGTTGCATTTTTGTGACAATTGTAGGTCACATGGGTGAGTGGCCTGTGTGACTCACCCTTGACCCTGAAAAAGATATAAAACCCTGGGGTTGGCTTTTCCTTTTCCAGAGCTCTGAGCAGCAGCAGTTGTGACTCGGGACTCTGAGCCAGCTGTTGTCGAGCTCCCTGGCTGAACTCAGATGCTGGTAACTATGAATTGTATTTGGTCTGTTTGTAATTTGATTGTATTTGCTTTGAAGTTCAGGGTGCTGGCTTTTCCCCCTGAACTAAGTGAACGATATCTGTATGCTGGATTAAAGTAAGATTGTTAACCCCTTAACGTTGCTTTCCTTAGTAAAGCAGATCAAAAGGACCCGGGCTTTTGCAGGGTTCTGTGTGCTGGTTGTTGTTGGTTATACAACCCCACAGCAGCTGCTAGCCAAATTGTTGAAACAGAGGGTTCTAAGGAGAAACATGTATCATCTTCCCAAATTAGAATGTAAGCAATTATTCTTGTTTAGTCACTTACGATTGCTTGAACATGTTTATCTTTTTGAGTTTCTCTTATCTCCTGTGTTTGCACTTCAAAGTTTCTGTGCATCTTTAGCCCTTTCATCAGGAATGCTTGGAAGGCCTATATTTTATTAAAAATCAATTTTCCCCTTACAGGATTATTCTGTTTTTCCGGTAAGTTATTCTTGGTTGTAAACCTATATCCTTTGCCTCATGAAATACCATATTTCAAGATCTACACTCCTTTATCACAGTGACTGCTAAATCATGTGATCCTGACCAGATCTTCAATAATTGAATTCTTTCTGATTACAATATTTTTCTTTGACTTGGAAATTCAGAATTTTGGCTATATATATTTTTGAAAATTTTCAGTTTGGGTTTTCTTTTAAGATATGATTGGTGGATTCTTTCTATTTCTTCTTCACCCTCTTTTTCTAAGAGATCCAGATAGTTTTAAGATTTTTTGAAATATGATGTCTAGGCTTCATTTTCTTTTTTTTTTTTTGGTCATGGCTTTCAGGTAGTACATGATTCTTAAATAATCTCTCTTTGATCTACTTTCCAGGTCAGTGGAAAGTGCATTTTCTTCTAATTTTTCAGTCTTTTTGCTTGGGTAAGTTTTTGTGACCCTTGTGCCAAGCTATTAATTCCCTTTCTGATTTCTTTCTTTCAGAGTTCTCATTTGCTTTCCAATTTTTTCCTATAGTGGTCTCATTTCACTTATAAAAAAAAGTATTTCTAATTCTTAAAAAAATACTCTTGCTTAATCTCTTCTGGGAATTCTCATTGAAGTGCTCAAGTGGAGTTTTTCTTTGTGGTTTTGCTTATAGATGTTTTGGAGTCATTTTCTTCTGGGTTTATGTCTAAAGCATCCCTGTCACTATAATAATTTTTTATAATGGGATACTTTTTGTTTGCTCATTCTTCCAGTCTACTTCCTGACCAACTCATGCTGGGGATCTGCAAATTTTGAGTGCTTCCAAAGTGGTATGGTCCAGGGTAAAGTCTGATATCTACCTTTTTGTCTGAACATTGCAAGTTTCTGACCTAGATTTTTGCCTGAGAAACACACCTGTGGGTTTGAGTTCCAGTGGACTGCTGCTGAACTTAGCCACTATCAGCCAGCTGGAAAGTTCTGCTGGTTCAAAGTTATAGAATGGCAGGCTCCCCTTTATTCTGGAATTCCTGCCCTGGTAATTACACTGCAGGCTTTGGACTGGCCTGGAGTCTCGAACTGAAATCCTACTCCTCTCCTGGGATCAGAGCCATGCAGCTGCTGCTTGCTTTTGAATTTGCTCCTTGTTCAGTATACAGTCCAGGTCCCAGGACTTCTCCTTTCCCCGGAATACCACCCCTAGGGCCAAATCTCCTTATTAGTCTGCCCTGGATCTATGACCTGGAACTGGGTAGTGAGCAACAGAGCCACCAATGTGCACCTATTCCTGAACCTGTACAAATTTAGTCCCTTCTCTACTGGATTTGGGACCTCTTCTTGATCTGGTTCATAGCCTCTCCCTCAACTGGCATGTTCCACATCGCCGGCTGTTCCTGGCCACAGCCTATCCCCAGTGTCTGCAGACCTCTCTGTTCCCCTGTGCTATCCTGGACTGGAAAAATGACTCACTGTAACATTTTACTTGATTTCCCAATCAGGACTTGGTTGGAGGAATTGTGGGGCAAAGCTAGGCTATACTTCTTCCTCTATTCCATCATCTTGGCTTACCTTCTTACTAATTCTTATCTGCACTAAATGCATTGCTACTCACTGCCCCCCACGTCTAGAATGCCCTACTTGTTTGTCTCCACCTTCTGGCTTCCTTCAAGTTTCAACTCAAATCTCACATGCTGCAAGAGGCCTTTCCTGGTCCTCCTCAATGCTAGTGGCTTCCCTCTGAGATTGTCTCCCATTTATACTTTCTATATCTTGCATGTACACTCTGTTTGCCACTAGACTTTCCCATTAGAATGTGAGCTTCTTGAGGGCTGGGATTGTCTTAGCCTTTCTTTGTATTCCCAGAGCTTAGCACAATGTCTGGCATGTTTAATAGTAGGGGTTTAATAATGCTTGCTGACTTGACTTGAAAGGCTACCTACTAGGATACAGTATACATTTTGCTTACAATCAGGTTCTAACCCATCTCTCCAGGCTTATTTCACATCCCTCCCCTTTATGCACTCTACATCCCAATAAAGTAAAACTTGCCTATTTATTCTTCATATACAACATTTCAACTCTTACTTTTATGCCTATGCATAGATGCTCCAAGCTCAGTTCCTGGAATGCCCTTTCTTCTAACCACTGACTCTTGCCATCCCCACCTCCCTTCAAGGTTCACCTCAGTTATGTGGAAGAAAAAACTCAGTACTCTGTTCTTTTTAGCACAAATCAGTGAGAGAAATTTTATTGATTACCTACAGTCATTGCTATTTAGAGAGAAACCGACGTGTGGTGTTTCCTCCTCTGTGCTGAAACTCTGACACAATCAGTATCTTCTTACATTTTATAGTGCTCAAGGGGGAAAAAAGGCAAAATCAACCCACCAAGATAATGGTGGGTTTAAATTTTTTTTTTAAATTTCAATGAATAATTAATTAAATTTATTATTTAATAAAATTGAATTTAATTATTTTTAAATTTTGCTTAAGTAGACCAATAATATCAGTCTTCAGAGGTGTACCTGTGTAGATTTGATCCATGCTTTGTTGCATCTCAGCTTAAGAAGCTGCATTGAGGGAACAATCATCTGCAAACAGAAAATCATGCTCCCTCAATTTGGTCTTGGCTCGTAGCCTTATCATGTTGAAGAATTTACCATCAGTGCGGGTAGCTGACCTTGTTGGCCTGTTCATCCCCATTGAAAGCATTTGACAAGTTGCTTGTGTTAATTTTGGCCTAACAATTAACACCAAAAAAACACAGGTGCTCTATCAGCCACCACCACACCATCCATACATGGAACCATCAGTTACAGCAAATGGAGAAGCTTTGAATGCTGTGGATAAGTTCACTTACTTTGGCAGGGATGTACACATTGATAATGAGGTTGACAAACGCATTACCAGAGCTAGCTAGCTAGCTAGTGTTTGGGAGGTTCTGAAGGAAAGGATGGAAGAGAAGAGGTATTAGACTGATTATCAAACTGAAGGTCTACAGAGCCGTTGTGCTGACCTCATTGTTGTATGCCTGTGAAACCTGGACAGTCTACCAAACGCCATGCCAGGAAACTGAATTGTCTTAGGAAGATTCTGAAGATCACTTGGAAGGATAAGGTACCAGACACTGAGGTCCTTACTTGAACTAAACTGCCAAGTATTCAAACTGTGCTTCAGAGAGTACAACTCCAATGGGCTGGCCAGGTTGTTCGAATGCCAAATGTATGCTTGTCAAAAAGACTATTTTATGGAGAACTCACACAAGGCAAGCACTCACATGGTGGTCAGAAGAAGCAATACAAGGACACTCTCAAGGTCTTCCTTACGAACTTTGGAATTGATTGTGTGACGTGGGGCACATACTTTGTGCCTCTCAGCACCTTTCAGCATGGTGTGCCCACATCAGAGAAGGTGCGGTGCTCTATGAGCAAAGCAGAATTGAAACAGCTCAAAGGAAAGGAAGGATGCACAGGTTTGGAGTATCCACTCCAAATGTTCACATGGACTATTTGTACCTGACCTGTGGTAGAGCATTCTGAGCTCATACTGGTCTGATCAGCCACAGTTCACCACGTTGAAACTTGACTCTAGCATATTGATGTCATTTTGGTCCTCTTTGAGAACGAAAGACAGCAACCAACCAACCTGTGAAGTTAAT
Source organism: Trichosurus vulpecula (assembly GCF_011100635.1). NCBI lineage: Eukaryota > Metazoa > Chordata > Mammalia > Diprotodontia > Phalangeridae > Trichosurus > Trichosurus vulpecula. The sequence continues at coordinate 180,066,879 of NC_050574.1, forward strand.
TTATGTTCCTGAAAAACTAAGATCACCTCCTGGGTAATGAAAGGGTCACCTTTCTTGATTTAGCCCTTTAGTTAACAAAAGGACATTCCCTGTTTTACCACTTCCTCTTAAGAGTTCTTTCAGACTGATTAAAGTTCAGCTCAAGAGATACTTCTCTAAATTCCATCAAACAAAGACATTTCCACTCCTAGTTTGGCTGCCAGAAACAGGAAATCAAATTTCCTCACTGAACTCGATTTTCTTCTGTAAGAATTCATTAAGACTTTGATAAAAATTAAACCAAGAACTTTAAGCTAGGGCACCGATTCCTTGGCAATGATTAAGCCAAGTCAAGGGAGGCTGATAAAATTTTTCATTTTAGGAGAGACCAATGCTCAAAATGCTGACACAATATTCTTTATTAGTATTTCCTAAACAAAATTTTTTTCCGAGAAGAAAAGGAGGATTTAGCATGCTTCTATAGGTGCAACTTGCTACACAAGACCTTTCCTGATCCCCTCAGTTGTTAGTGCTTTCCCCAAATTTTTCTCCAATTTTCTAAAACTTACATTTATTTTTGCATGTATGTGTTCTCCCATTACAGAAGGAGGTAAGCTTCTTCAGAAGTGCTTAATAAAGGCTAGTTGAAATGAATCGCAATGATATTTGAAATTACTTTTGAAGGAGGTGAAGGACAAGTATTGGTGAAAAAGATGGCAGGAGCAGGGATTCCAACTGGATAGAATAGGAACAAAGACTCCTGCCCTGGTCAAACATTTTGTGCTAGATTCAGCCCCTGGCAACCATGAGACCAGGCTCTAGACTACAGTGGTATCGTGGGAATAGAAAAGAAGTAAGCCAAGAAAATTTTGTAGAGGAAGAATTTGTATTTGACAATGAATAAACTATAGGGGAGAGTAAAAAGGGATAAAAATTTGAAAAACAAACACAGTATAAAGGTTGCTCACCTGGGGATTCAAGAAGACATAATGATACAAATTACAATAATGGAGAAAAAGGGAAGTGAGGCCTATTTGTCACCTCAATCAATCAGCCAACATTTATTAAGCACCTACTCTATGCCAGACATTGTGCTAAGGAAATGAGGGTGGCAATGTGATCTGTGGTCTACTGTTCCAGGGGAAAGTAGGAATCGACATAAAAGAATGGGTGTGTGAATAAGCCGGATGGCATGTGCCAAAAGGATGAAATATAGAACAAATCAGAAGGGAACACCCACAAAGTAAGCTTCAGTGACTCACTCTTTCTAAATTTTATGTGTGTATATATATATGTGTGTGTACATACACACACATATATATATATGTATGTGGGGGTACACACACACACACACACACACACAGTACAGACACTCACACAAAGGCTATTTGGGAACCACTGATTTCTCTGCTCCCAACTAGCTGAGAAGGTGTGTCCCTGATTTCCAGCTCACTGAGACACCATCTCCTTCTTTTCCTCCTTAGCTACAGCTGGAATGGATGGTGTTTTTGTTATTTCTTCCTCAGCAGGGGCCTGTCCTGTCCCTGACTCTAAAGTTTACTGTTTATTTTTACTGTGCAGTTGGGCAGGGTCAAAACAAAAATGTGTTTGAGTAAGGACACTGAATATCTACCAATATTTATTTTGCATGCTGTTTGCTGTTTATCCCCTCCTGCCTCTGAAGCAGCTGGTGTTTGTTTTGAAACACGGGTGCTATGATGAGAAAACCAAGTTGAGGATCTAGAGGGGAGGGAAAAATGTCCCCATTTCACAGACTAAACTTTCCTTGAAATTTCAGATTCAGATGGACCTGAGCAGTTTGTTCCCTCACTCCTGTGGGCTGAGCTGAGGGCCCCGGTAATCTTCTTAGAACTTAAGTCCTTAAATAAAAAAAAAAACGTTCTATATACATACATATATATGCATATATGTGTACATACATGTATGTATACACATATACATATATATTCCCCCTTTTCTTCCCACCAAGCCACTCGTTATAACAAAGAATAAAAAAGAGTTGAGCAAAGCAAACCAATACACCGAGGCTATTAGTATAAATAATGTGCCATATTTATTGTCCCCCACCTATGCAAAGGAGGTAAACTGATTCAGTTTTATGTATAATCCCCATGTATCTTAGAGAAGGAGTTTAAAAGAGAAACCTGGAGCAACTTGCTAGAAAAAACAAAGGAATGGACTAGACAGAATATCTCTTCCAGCTCTAAGATCCTCTGATTTTGATTTATTCTAACATAAACATCATCTCCAGAATGAATCTGTTGGTGTCCAGATGAAGCTGTCTTGAATGCCATCTTAGTTCCATGGGTACCTAATCATGGAAGAAACTCAGAAATGGATTATTGCCTGTGTTCCTCAGAACATTCATCATTATTAATAACAACGGGTTTGATTACTCATTTATTTAGTACTTAAAGGTCTACAAAGTGTTTTTCTTGCAGTATTATCCCAAGTTTATGGATGAAGAAACTAAGAATACCTTGCCCACTGACCCAGAGAGTAAGTGTTGGGGCAGGAATCTGACTTTAATTCTCTTCTCTCCACTACACTGCAGCATCTTCTTATAAAAGAAGTGCCTATCATGTGCACAGGGTAGTCGTAGGTGCTATGTGGCATACAGTTGGGCTCAGTCCTCCAAAAACACAGTTAGATGGAGAGCCAAAACAAGCGTGTGAAGAATTAAGCAACATAAGGATGCATCACTGAGTGCCTGTTATGGATTAGGCCTGTTGTAGGCTGGTCTGGAGCTTCAGACTCCATTTGGAACTAAATGAGACACTTAGATCATCTAAAAGTTAAAAAGAGATTCACTTAGCCATAGCAGGAGGGATATTTAGCAAGAATGCAGTATTGATTTAGTTGGGCACAGATTCCCTCCCTCTGTGTTGGCTCTGCTAGTCTGAAGCTCAGAAATATGAAGGAAGAGAATAATTCTCCATTCCTCCGGTGGTGGCTCTTGTGCTTAGGTCATCAGAAATGGCTCAAGAATTATTTCCCTGATTAAGTCCAGAAGATGATTTCAACAGGTTTAAAGAAAAAAAACCTAATGTAACCACCTGGGGCAAGGGTTGGGCTGGCCACAAAACCATCTCAGATTTTTTGTTCTCACTTTGGGAAGAAAGGAAATGAATCCAGATAAGCCCTTGATGGGGAGGGGCATATGGGAGCAGAGGGAAAAAGGAAAGAAGAGCAGAGAAGTGGTAATTGTTTGATGGCATCAGGATAACCAAGACACCTGTGGGCCCCCTTTTCAAAGGTCACCTGAGAGGTTACTTCTACATGAACAAGCAGAGAGGTGTGGAACTCTGTATGGGAAGGGGTGGAGTTGTCATGTGCTCATTCCTGTGGCAGGAATGCAGAGAGAAACCCAGATAGGAGGAAAGGCCAACCTCTGCCTTACTTCCATTTAATTAAAAAAAATTTTGTTAGAAGACTACATTGGACAGATTTTCATATTAATTTTATGAATACCTGTGACTGATTTTGTCTGTAAGTTGCCTGGTGTTCTTTGTTTGCAACAGGAGGGTGTGGGAGAGCATTTGGAGCTGCTTAAGAAAAAGGGAAGTTAACTGGGGGCATAAGCATAAGCCATTTCAAAGGTGCAGAATTGCTACAAATCTGGGCCCTGTTGCATAAATTTACTTCAAAGACATGAGCCAAAGTTACACTAGCCTAGCCTCTATCAGTGGAGAAGGAAATGGCAAACCACTACAGTGTCTTTGCCAAGAAAACCCCAAAAGGGGTCACAAAGAATCAGACACGATTGAAAAAGGACTAAACAAAAGCCTGTATCACAGACATTATTACCAAACAGTACCAAATGAGGTCCACTAATTAATGTGATAGGACCTTAGAGAAGGAAAAAGAGCACAAGCTAAGGAGGTCAGAGAAATGTATAGAAAGGGTGGGGCTTGAGTTGGTCCTTGATGGATGGGTAGAACACAAGGTAAGACACAAGGCAGACACAAGGTAAAAAATTTCTTCTAAATGGGAGGATAGGCACAGATAGGTGTGTTCATGCCTTTTGGGGTAGGCAATAGAAATACAGAACCTCAGAGTTGAAAGGGACCTCAGAGACCGTGGTACTCTAACTTATACCTTAAAAAGAATCCCTCCTACAACATAATCAAGTGGTCATCCAGCCTTTGCTTGAAGATCTCTAATGCCAGGGAGCTTGCTGCCTTTAGGAATAGCCTGTTCCACTTTGGGATGGCTTTAGTTTTTAGGAAGTTTCTCTTTCCATCGAGCCTAAATTCACTTCCTTTTAACATCTGTTATTCCTAGTTCATCCCCCTGGGATCAAGCAGAACAAGTCTAATAATCCCTTTTTCACATGACACCTTTCAAATACTTGAACTGTCATGGCCCACCTCTGTCTTTTCTTCTCCATTCTAAACATCTCTAGTTCCACCAACCAATCATCATTTGTTCTGTGTTCCAGGCTCCTCACCATTCAGGTTGTCCTCCTCTGGAAGCTTTCCAGCTCATCATTTCCCTTCCCCCAAAACTAAACACAAAGCTCTGGGCATGGTTTGATGTATTTAATTAATGAAACTCTAAATCTTATTAAATTTCTCAGCTGCCTTACACTGCTCACTACTGCTAGGGCTTTCCCATCCTGTACTTGAGAAATTGCTTTTTTTTAAGGCCGTTTATTCTTATTCAATTTCATCTTATTAGATTTGGCCCAAGGTAATGGTCAAGATCTCTTTGGATCCTGATTCTATAATCCAGTGTTTCAGATAGCACTTTCAGCTTTGTGTGTTATCTACAGATATGACATCTAGGCCTTTATTGATTTGGGGAGAGGGGGTGGTTTAGGACCTATGATTTTATCATTATAAAGAACTCCCTTTAGGTAGTGCCGTGTTTGGAGCAATGGGCCTAGACTCAGAAAGATCTGAGTTCAAATTCTGCCTCAGATACTAGCTGTGTGACCTTGGGCAGGTCATGGGATCTGTTTGCCTTAGTTTCCTCATCTGTAAAATGGTGGTTAAGAACAGTACCTACCCTATAGGGTCGTTGTGAGGATCAAATGAGATATTTATAAAGTGCTTAGCAGAGTGCCTGGCTTGTAGTAGGCGCTATACAAATGCTATTATTATTAATAATGCAGATTAACAACTTGAGACTGTTCTATTCTACAGACTTCATGGATCTTAGAATTGCCCAGGGCACCAAGAATTTAAGTAATGTGTCCAAGATGACAGAGCCAATGTTAGATGAGAAATTATTCTACCAAGATTTTTCTTGAATGAAATTTAAAGACTACTTTTTAGTAGCAGGCTTCAGAGTTGCTGGTACTGAAGATTTATTTATTTATTTCTTGTTGTTGTTGTTGTTTTTTGGCAAGGCTGGGGTTAAGTGACTTGCCCAAGGTCACACAGCTAGTACATGTGTCAAGTGTCTTTGACTGGATTTGAACTCAGGTCCTCCTGACTCCAGGGCCAGTGCTCTACTCACTGCACCACTTAGCTGCCCTGGTACTGAAGATTTAAATCCAATTGGTTCAGTCTGGCAATCAGGCTGCTTGTTTTTCCTCCCTTATCATGAGATAAGGGTCCAGTTCCACTCAATTAACAATTATTAAGTTTACTATATATTAGCTCCTAGGGTTACAAAGAAGAAAAATAATAGATATCCATTCTTAGGTGCCAGGGCTGGCATCTAGCAGACTCTTCTTCCTTAGTTCAAATCTGGCTTCAGACATTTAATAGCTGTGATACACTGGCCAGGTCATTTAACCCTATTTGCCTCAATTTTCTCATCTATAAAATGAGCTGGAGAAGGAAATGGCAAAGAAATCTTTACCAGGAAAACCCCAAATAGAGTCATGAAAAATCAGACAGGACTGAAACGACTGAACAACAACTTTTTCCTCTTTATTTACTGAAGAGGTCTTTCCTGGTTCCTTCCTTCCCAATTGCTAGTGTTCCCCCCCTAAAGTTCTTTGTATATATTCTCTATGTTCTTATCTCCTCTCCGCTGCTAGAATGGAAGTCCCTTGAGGGCAGGGACTATTTTTTGTCTTTGTATCCCTAGCACCACATCTGACACATAGTAGACACTTACATACTTGTTCATTAGACTGAAATGACTGAATGGCAACTCTTAGGGGTGGGAAGAAGCAGTGGAAATTGTGAGGGGGAAAGTAGGTATTAGACTAGACAGGACTAGATGAAGTCAGTATCCAGAGCAAGAACATGTATAGAGGATGGGGTTGGTGGTGAATAGCATAAACACCGCAGAAAAAACATCAAAGATGATAAGGATGAGGTGAGGACCTGGAAGTCACTGATTACCTAGGAGAGTAAATTTCAATAGAATAATGGAGACAGAAGTTAGATTGCAGGGTTTTGAGTTGGGAGCCGTGAGGAAGTACAGCTAGCTAGTGTAGATAACTCTAGAAATCTGGGAGTGAAGGGCCAGGGAAGCCTGGAGTAGTCAGATAAATCAAATAGACAAATCAGCAAGTCTTTGTTAAGCACGCCATGCTATGGACATAAATACAAAAGTGAGGCAGGTGCTGTCCTCAAGGAACTCACATTCAAAGGGTGTGGGGAACCACCATGTTCACAGATAAGTAAATATTGTATTTTTTAAAAATTCAAACTAAGGAAAACTGGGAAAGGTTCTTGAACTTTTACATAATATAAGGTTTCTTGTGAAGTGTTTTTTTATATATATTCTCTTATTTGATCCTCACTACTACCCAAAGTGGATTAATATGAATTAGTGGAATTGAGGGGAAGGTTTTTGTTTTTATTAGTTTGTTTCATAAAAATGTAAGGGATACTTAAGCCTGTTTGTAGATGAGAAACCAGTAGAGAGGAAAGAAGTAGAAGATGAGAGAGAGGCTATGATGAATGGAGCCAGATCCTGAGGTGGGAACAGGATCAAGAACATAGGGTGAGTTAGCCTTAGCAAGGTAGAGGGCCTTCACAGAGAGCTTTGGATGTGTAGAGGAGATCAGAAGATTACAGGGGGAAAAGTCATAGACAGTATGAAGTTGGGGGATTGAGGATAAAAGTCTGGAACAGCTGCTGGGGACTGAGGTAGTCAAAGCAGTGCTAAAGTGTCTTGGGAATAAGAATGGAGAAAGTGGATGGTGGGCATTACCCATGGTTAGAAATTGGCTGGAAAAGGACATGAGAGGGAAGGGATAGAGTGTGGAGGAAGTGCCTTGTTGAAATTGGTAACTCTGGGATGAAGACCCTGAAGGGAAGGAAGAGAAGCCAAATTGAGAGAACTGGGACAGCTCAGGCAGGATGAGGATAAAGATCACGTTCAGGAGTGTTCAGGAGTAGTGAGGTGGCCACAGTAGGACAGTAATTCTAGGATTCAGCATCTTAGAATTAGACTAGCTTCCAGTTGGTGTGTGAACATCCTTAAGCTCCAAGGGCACTAAGAATTTATTAGCTTTTTCTCAATGCGAACAAGCTCATCTTAACTTCTAAACAGGGCTGCCATTTTTAGACATGGGAAACTCCCTACTTTCCAAAGGAGACAGTATTTTAATCTGGGAGAAAAACAGGATGGTTACAGGGCCCAACACCAGGAGGATTGCAAATAGGCACTAAATAAATTCTATTGTTTTAGCAGGAACAAACATGGGCTGCTGGCTTCTTACTGAGGTCATATGAGATTCCTCAGCGACTTGGTTTATTTAGGTACAGTTTTGCCTAGAGGCAGAAGGGGGTCCACCAGATGACCTCCAGAAGTCCTTCCTATTTCAAAATCAAAATTGAGACACTGCTTTAATTATAGGAGGCTCAGACACGGAATACTGATGATTTTCATTTTATAAATTATATTCAAAGAGAGCATTTCATTTGTCAGCTGAACTGGGGCAGGAGCAAATTAGAAGGAATGCAGTAAGATATTTGTCCCAGCAGCAGACCCCAAATCGCACCCAACAATGACCACAAACAAGCTGAAGACAGAACTGGCCGTGACCTCGTGACGGTCTGGGTGCAGCCTTCATCCATTTTAGGGTCTGTCAAAAAACACTGCCTATGTCTGTTCTCAGGAATCTGCTCTTTGGCCATTAGCCTAATTAAACAAATTCACATTTTGGCTGGGCAAGACGAGCAGCTGAAGGGAATAAAAGAGGAAAAAAAACCCACCCGACCAACAACTTTCAAGATATCCTGGGAATTTAAAATCAAGAGAGGCACACACACCTCACCGAGCTATAAAGAATTTAAAGTTATACTGAAATGTCAAGGCCTCAATAAAATTCTTAGCCTTCTCTCCAAAACTTAAAAAGCTATTTCCTTTTCCTGAAGGCCAAAATAACAACGTCCATTTTAAAAAACAAAGGCCAGAGGACTTGTGCTCATTCTCTCTCCTATGTCACCCCCTCCCCCTTGTTACAGAATCAGTCAGCAACAGCTGCTCTGGACTTTTCCCTCCTGCCACAACTAGACCAAGACCTGGAGACTCTGTAAGCAGAAACTCAGACATTCCAGGGAAACAAACACCACACCAACTGCTGATTTGAGAATCCAAACTTTTAATAATAAATTGTGCCAGTAGAAGCTTTCAAAGGCAATGGTATATCAATAAATAACAGTTAAATTGAGTTCCTGAGAAAGAACCTACCACATGAAAGTATGTCAGATAGCTGTAAATAACAAAAAAAAATTGGCATCACTATAAAAAAAAGCAGTAATACTGAATCTTATGTGGACTGTCACAATACAAGCACAGCAGACCTCAGAACATGCCATTCATACAAATGTAAACACGTACACAAGAATAATTTTTTTTAGTTTAGACGATAAATTTATAAATGTTGTTGCTTGGATAACAATGGATAGAATATGCTAAAAATTAAGGAATAATATATGGAATAACATAATGAAAAATACAAAGCGCCAGAATTTCAAAGAGCAAAACAAATGAGCATTTTACTCAAATATAAATCACTTTAAATAGGACTGTAATACTAATTTGAATTAAGGAATATTTTATGTGTTTATCTATTCAGTTATATACATACCTATACTTATATGCAAATATTTATGGCTTCATTATTTTAGTATTCCAATATCACTTTGAATAAGCCTCATTTTACAAAAATTTAAATGCACACTTTAAACTCAGTTAAGATTTGACTTTAAAGCAGACCAATAGCATCTGTTGGAAACAGAGGACTGTGTTCCATCAGGGCAACATTTCAACTGTCTGAGACAAAAGGAGAACACACTTTTAAATCTTTTCAGTGTGTGTAATGTTAACAGAAAATATTAACTAACAAGGTCATAATTACTGAACACCACATACAAATCATTCCATGAATGGAACAGGATACAGACAAGGATCAGATTTTTTCATAATTAACCTTTAAGAGGTATTATTAATTAACTAAGTTCAGTTTAGAAGGATAGGAGGTGTTTAAATTTACCCCCCACAAAAAATGATCCAATCACAGACACAAAATCAACTTCTCAGACATTTGAAATTTTAAAAAGAAGAAATCAATAAGGTATACAATCATAACAAGGAAATCATCCACACAATACATTATCAACACACCATCTAGAATACCTCACTTTAAAGATACTCGTTAAGAACAGATTCACGGGACCTGCCCGTGAATGGCAAGATACGGTAACTTACTGAACAGAAAAACCCTGCTCATGCAACATTCTTCACACACCAGACACCGAAATCACACCCAACTTGTCACCTTGCTCACACTTTCTATGACACACTAATATGCAAAAGGAAACAAAAGCCGCTTTTTAAGGTGATGTCACAATTCTGCTATGGGAGGGGGAAGACAGGACGAGGTTAAAAAAAAAAACCCCAAACCCGAAACAATAACCCACCAAGAAAACATGGTATGAATGAAAGCAGCTTCAGTAACATCAGCCCAGAGTGCTTTATCTCTCTTCCTTTTTGACTTTATTGCACAGAGATTTGCCCATCATGTTCTTCAGTTTTTAATGCATTCTCCTAAATGTGAAGTAAGTGCTATGGCTAAAATACCAATGTAGAAAAAGGAATAACAGCAGCAGCATGATTTGTCAAAGTTAATCCCTAGAATTTAGTAGGAAAAAACCGATATAAACAAAATATAAGTGCTCTTTCTAAACTGTACTCAATTTGAAAAAATATTGTTTAATGCTGTGAATTGTCTTTAAATGCCTATCTGTGTGAGGGTGTTGATCTCACACAAACCAGAGTCTAGAAATGAAGAACTGCTTGACTCAAAAAGTATTTTTTTTTCTGTGAAGAGCAGAATTTCAAGTGTAGTAAACGAAGTTCTTATTTACAACAAAATTGACCTCAACTTCCACGCATGTCTGTTACGGGATCAGCTTTGAGGCCCTCCTTATATCTATGTGTCTGGGGCATGCTATGTAATCATTTACACATACACAGGTTGACAGTCTCCAGTTGGATCCACCATCTCTTTGTTTTCTATGTCTGTGTTCTGAGACTGTGTGGTTTCAATTCCTGAAGGCTTTGGGCATCTAAATGGATAGCCATTGTCATCAAAGAACCTTCTGAAAGTAAACTCATAAAAGGCATGCTCCGTGTGTTTACTGTTGGAAGAAGTCAGAGTGTCCCAGGCCTTGGTGCTATCCCCACTGACATCATTCCAAGGGCCATCTTCATCTACAGGATCAAAATTTGAGGTGTCCATTGGGTGACTGATCTTTGGCACGTAAGGCGCCGGCTGCCTTCGGATGTCACCAGAGAAGTCCATGGAGCTGAAGAATGGATGGGCCTTGATCTCATCAGCACCATTTCTGCCTAGCCGGTTCTCAGCAGCGCAGCAAAGCTTGGTAATGAGGTCACTGGCCTCAGGGCTCAATTTGACTTGTGTTGGAATGTGAAGTGTACTTTCCCAGTTTATGACCTGAAAGAGAAGACAAAACCAAAATATGAATTTTTCCTCCAATTTCTCATCAGATCCAGGGCCAATCCATGTTGTTATTGTTTTATTTTTTGAGCAGTAGTGAGTTGATATGGTCAATACTTTGATGGAGAACTTGAGAGGCTACCTACTCCCCCAGGAGATTGCAGCACTCGAGGTAGTTGAATTCATTTTCCACAAAACCACAAGGCAATTTTGTAAGGAGGCTACCAAAGACACAGATGCTGAAAGATAAAGAACCAATGGGCAGGAAATTAAGGGTGGTGCTTAGGGGATACAAGTTTTCTCAAAAGGAAAAAATTACTTTGCAAAAACATGCAATCCTATAAAAAAAGAGAGAACAGTTGCATTGATTGAAGTGATAGATTTTCATTTACATTCTCAGTTCCCTTTGCAGGAATTTGTCAAATGGCTGGTCAGGATTAGTTGCAATTTGGTATAGAAATTCTTCTTGCCCCAGAGGCAGAATGTTAAACATGGGAAACTAAGTTCTCTGAGATGCTATAAGGGAGTGGGGGAAGAGGGTAGTAAGGACACCGCTAGATGCTGGGTTTTGTTGCTGATGATTTTACAGGAAGAATTTTGGATAATGAAACTTAAATCTACTTACATGTGTGTGTTGGGGGGAAGTAGAGCATCTGGCAAAAAGCATGACTTTGACCTTTGGTCAAATAAATGAAATTAGTCTTATTTTATATGAATGTAGTAGAAAGAGAGCTGGTCTAAGAGCCAGGACAACTTGAGTGCAAATCTCATTTCTAATACATATTAGTTGTGTGACCTTGGGCAAGTCACTTCACCTCAGTGCCCCAGGCAACTCTAATACTATAAGTTGCAGAGAAGGTGCTGACTCACACTGGTAAAGGAAATTCCTCAGTAGGAGCTTCTTATTTCAATGAAATCACAGATACAATATTTATTCCCAGTCCCTAAGAGCTTCTCAGATCAGTTAACGACTGGGAGTACCCAGTTAATAAAATATTAATTTGCTGGGGTCTTTTAGGGAGGTGTGGGTGGCAAACAGAGAGTAGCCACTTCATTTCTTAATGAAGATAAAAGGTGACTTTTATGGGAGTCAGAACTTTTAAAATGAAAGGGACCTAAATGGCCAAATGAGTTCAACTCCCTCATTTAACAAATGGGGAAATGAAGACCCAGAGAGGTTACTGGGCCTTGCCCAATATCAATCTCACATCCAGTAATATCAGAGCTGGGACCCAAACCCAAGCTTCCTGACTAATGTCTGGTGCTCCTTCCACTATAATATGCTGCTTTGTTGTTAAATTAAGAAATGAATGTGACTTTTCTAAAGCCTCTTTGTGAACAGGGAACTGTTATGACAGTGTCACGGGGTGGGGGACAACATCCTTCAAGAAAATCTTGGTGTTAAATTGAGTGGGACCAATGCCCTTCACCTGCTAAGGTTAAGTAGCTACAGGTCTGCTGAGTTATGGTGGAGAATGCTCAGGTGCCCATTACTATACAGGCACATTTCTTGGCAAGTTCAGCAATTCAAGTGGGAAAGAGCCTTCAGTAAGAAACAGTTAATCACTTCAACCTGAGAACTACAGACTGATGCTGAAGACTTTAATTCTATAGACTGGCTTCTACAGGAATACATACTATTTTAGACACCAGAAGACAGGAATAGAACTCAAAGAGCTTCATCATGTCACTAAATAAATCCCCGCCCCCCTCCCTTCCCCGGAGGTTATCTGTCCCCAGCGCCTCACAGTAGCACCAAAGTGACTCTGGGTTCTTAATGGGGCTGTAAGCAGACAGTCAGCTCTGGCTGGCCCTGGCTGAAATGGCCTTGGATACAGGTCTGAGGACAGTCTGTGTGTTTGTTGTGTAAAGAGCAGTCATTCCAGAGAAGTCTGGATAATTTGGTCACTGGGTGAAGGCTCTTTTTTGGCCATAGCAATAGGAAGGTTATGGAGAGACTTTCAACAAAAGGGAAGGGACCCTCACATGGATGAAATCACGTATCTTTTGATGTACTTATGCAATGCCACATTTTTTATACTTAGAAATGTAAGTATATGTATCTACATAATCGAGCAAAACAAATTCCCACGTTAGCTACGTCCTAAATATATGTCCTGCTCCACATTTTAAAATTCTTTTAAAGTAATTATAAGTAATACAGACAACTCATCTGACCAACACAGAATGCACTACTGCTGCTCTAAAAACGGCAATACCGTAAGAAGGTAGCATGCTCAGTGCTAATGCTTGGCTCTGGCGTCACAGGACTCCAAATTTGAACTCAGGACTCTGACACTTAATACCTGAGTGACACTGGGCCAGCCTCTTAAACCTCCCTATGTCTTAATTTCCTTATCTATAAGATTAAGGGACTCGATTAGATGGCTTCTGAGGTTCCTTCCACTGTATTCATTAGTGCCAAAAACTTCTTTCTTTGGGCATATGATTTTTTCCAGCAAAAATCCATTTCCTGGTGGATAGTAACTTTGTAGGTAGTATAGTTCCTTTTCTTATTTTTACTTCTCACATTTTCTTTTTTTTAAATTTTGTTTTTCAATTAACCATTATTTTCTCTCCACCCCCCCCCCAAAAAAAACCCTTGTAACTAATATGCACAGTCAAATAAATCTAATTCCCACACTGTCCGTGTGTCTCATTCTGCATCTTGAAACTATCACTTCTCTGTCAGGAAATGGGCAGCACATCATCATAGCATCATCTGTCCTCTGGAATCACACTGTTCCCAAGATGATAAATGGAACAGCAATGGTTTAAAATGAAAATTAAGAAAGAATGAATCACATGGGAAAAAAAGAGGAAAAAACCTTAGACCCATTGCTACTGATCCACATTTACTACTTTCAAAGGGCATGTGATAATTCCATACCACAAAACTCACATTTCTTCCACTAAACATAACAGAAATGGGGGGCGTATGTGGAGGGGAGAGCGAAGAGGTCAAATTTTCCTGTTTACCAAGTAACTGATCGAATGACCTCTATATCCTCATAAACCAGAAGAACATTCCTTTCTTACTGACCTTCAGCTGGGTTTCTGTGGGTGTTGGAGCCAGGAAAGGGGGTTGTCCCACCAGCATTTCAAAGAGGATCACGCCAACGCTCCACCAGTCACAGAGCTGAGTATACCCTAAAAGGTGAGATGAATAAAAGTCACTCTCAGTTAACAATTACAGGCACTCTTCTCAGCATTCACAAATTTTGCGACACATCAGTCACTCCCTGAGATTCTAAGGGCCAAGATGGCTGAGTTCAAGTCTTTTTTATGTGGTTTGTACAGGCTGCTACCTGAATAACCTTGTGTATGCAAAGACCTAAGCAATTCTGGCAGGGATGTGAAAGCAGAAGATATGCTCCCTGGCTCCAGGAAGCTTACAATCTTTTTGAAGAGAAATTTTACACCTGTCAATAAACATTTATTATGTGCCAGGTACTGTGCTAAGTGTGCTAGGGACAGAAAAATAGGAAACAGACAGTCCCTCTAGGACTTTATAATGTTATGGGGCAGGACAATAAGCAGTACATGCAGAGAGGGAGAGATAAAAAGGAGGAAGGGGGGGGCACTTAAAAATACTGATTTTAAAAAATTTGATTGAATCATATCAGCAAACTACTATTACTGTGAGCAGAGTGCCAAGACATTAATATGACCTCATGCCAAAGCAGCTATTAAAATAATCTTTGGAATCATGGGGTAGTACCAGAGTAATGCTTTGTGCCCTGTGGCACAACGAACAGTGACTGATAGCAAAATTATTTGGAGTCAGAAAACTGATAGGGCTCAACCGAGATAAGTTATTATTAGTGCAGATATAGGAGGGAACATCTATCACTGCACCAAATTTGTCTTCTGACTTTGTTGTCAAAGTGAAAAACAAAAAAAGTTTTGGAATTATTCCTTTCATGCTATTGGCTGACTCACCTACCAATGCTTCATTCATTATAAAGCAGAAACTGTAAAGAGACAACCAAGACAACTCAACTATGAAGAAGACCATACTTTTCTATTGATTAGGCCATGGCTTCATTAAGACAGACACTGGTGGACAGTATCTTTACTGTGGGAAATGTTCCACTGGAGGCACGAAAACCATTCAGCATTTAAAGGGTTTCAAAGAACAATCAACATTTAGTGCCAGGCCTACCCACCAACCCAGTGAAGTTTCTGAATGTTCAAGGCAAAGGAAATTCTAAAGTTTATACCTTTACGAAGGAGAACTTCAGGGGCAATGTAGTTCGGAGTTCCAACAAGTGAATGTGCCAAACATCTCTGATGCTGCTTTTTAGCTCTTTGCTCTAGGGTCTTCAGCCTGTCTCCACATCGACAGTTTGACACGTCATCCCAAAGGTCACTAGGTTCCATGCTATCCTGTCGGATGTGACTCCCTTTTGCCCAGAAAAAAGAGAAAAAAAATGTTTTTTTTAACAACTTGATATAAACAGCATAAAATAGGAAGGGGGTTTAAAACAGCCTTGATAAATGCAAGAAATAATCCTCACAGAAGTTCATTAAGGATACAGTAGTAAACTGAAGGCCTAAAGTTAAATTAAACTGATATAAGAACAACATGATTAGCTGGACAAAGGTATAGCAGAAAAGCAGACAGGGAATCATAGCAAACCACTGGTTGCATAAATTTAAGTATCTATTATCTTCAATGCTTCTACTTCAAGAGATCTGGGAGATCTAGTAGATGCCATCATGAGTTGTTATGGCCAAAAACTCTTCACCTATGAGCAATCTTCTTTTTTTGGAGGGGGGTGGAGGAAGAAGGCAGGGCAATTGGGGTTAAGTGACTTGCCCAAGGTCACACAGCTAGTAAGTGTGTCAAAGTGTCTGAGGCCACATTTGAACTCAGGTCCTCCTGACTCCAGGGCCAGTGCTCCATTCACTGCACCACCTAGCTGCCCCTGGGCAACCTTCTGATGATCCTAGCAGAAGGTGGTGATACTTTCTGGTGACATCAGCTAGTCTTGTTTTTCAGTAACAGATGCACAATCCACCATCAGGCTTGTATCTGAAGTTGTACTAATTTGGTTGGGGCCTGCCTGAACTTGCACTGCTCTGGCACAGCCTTTGAGAGCTCAGGACCACCTCCGTGCCACAATGAGATGCTAGGGTAGGATTTCCTTTTGCTCATTTAAGTGATAACATGATCTTGGGACATGCAAAAAAAAATTATGTACATAGCCGAAGAGGAGACAAAAATTATGGCAGAAGAAGAGATTTCAGTGAACTGTTTTCAAAGTACTTTCATGATACTTGCAGAACTTTTGTTCTTAGAGATCTTAATTTAAAGACAGGATAGACTGGCAGTTTCTAGCTTAGCCTCTGCAATATATCCTTGAAGTGTCTTTAATAAGGATGTGGGCATCATAAAATTCTTTAAAAAATGAGAAATATTTCATTTTAACTGAAAAATAGCAAACCAATATTATGGTAGGCAGCACTTTTAGGGAATGAAG
Organism: Trichosurus vulpecula; assembly: GCF_011100635.1. Lineage (NCBI taxonomy): Eukaryota > Metazoa > Chordata > Mammalia > Diprotodontia > Phalangeridae > Trichosurus > Trichosurus vulpecula. The sequence continues at coordinate 180,083,241 of NC_050574.1, forward strand.
GATAGAAAGATATAAACAAAAATAGTGTGTTGGGATTCCAAAAGAGCTAAGATTCAACAATGATGGTTTAAATAAGGGGTTATTAAACCTTTTCTTGTCATGGACTGTCTGTCCCTATTCTTCCCTCCCCACCATGTACCCTGGATAGTCTGAAAAAGCCTATGAACTCGTTGGAATGTTTTAAAATAAAATAGGTAAGATCCTAATACAGCTATAAAATATTTTTTAAAAACCCATGAGCTCACAAACCCCAGATTAAGAACCCCTGACCTAGAAGACTTAACCCACAATATGAGTAAACACAATACCTTTCTGGTAGTATTTGGAATTGTGAGTCCATCTGAATCCAGTGCAGAGCCCAAAATCAGTCAGTTTGATGTGACCATCATGATCTATCAAAATGTTATCTGGCTTGATGTCTCTGTGAATAAAGCCCATCTTATGGACACTCTCTATGGCCAAAGTCAACTCTGCAATGTAAAATCTGGCCAGGTGCTCAGGAAAGACCTCCATCCTTATAAGCAGGCTCATCATGTCCCCACCAGGGATGTAGTCCATCACAAAATACAGATTGTCTTTGTCTTGGAAGGAGTAGTAGAGTTTAACCACCCACTCATTGTCTGCCTCTGCCAATATATCCCTTTCTGCTTTGACGTGAGCCACCTGGTTACGATTTAGAACATCCTTCTTCCTCAGGGTTTTCATTGCATACAAGGCATGAGTATCTACTTTGAAAGCAAGGCAAACTTCTCCAAAAGCACCAATACCCAGGGTTTTAATTTTCACAAACATAGATTTGTCCATTTTGGCCCTCTTGAGCCTGTTGTAGTTAGATTCCTTCTGGTAGAGGATCTTCCTCATCTGTTCCTGTTCAGCTTCACAGAGACCAGCCTTTGGCAGGGAAGAAACAATGAGAGAGTCTTATTAAAAGACATAAGAAATGGGACGTGAAGTACAGTTACAAAGTGAGCACACACCAGAAGTCAGGTCTTTGATCCAAAAAGAGATTGGCTCATTTTTTCCTTTATATATTGGGCCCCAGCCTAACACTACAGAGATTTTAGAATTCAAAAGACAGGAGAAACATTAAATTCTTTTTCTTATTTGTTTAGAGAATCTCTAAAACCAAGGAAAACTTCTGAAATGACTGTGTTAAAACAGAAGTCTATGGAAAATGCGCCACAAAATACCTGAAAATTCCAAGAGCTCTTTAACATTTTAAGAATTCAGGGAAAAATGAAGCTGCCAGGTTCCTAGGGCAGTATTTGCTAATATAATTTGCTAATTATAAATAGCAGAATTTTTTAATGAATGATGACTTTCCAGAGTCTCTCAGCATCAGCTGGTAAATTATATTTAAAGCAGGATTTATTGAAACTGTATGTGAATGACACATACCAATATATTATCATTTTTCTAATTTTCCAAACTTCCAAGATAGAAAACCACAAACCTTACTTTCTTGATCTTTTGAAACATTAACAAAATACTTCAGTAGTATTATCCTTCCTGTTACCTTAAGAAAACAATGCAACTCTCTCTATATTAAAACATTCCCAACACTTAAGTCATCTGGCCTTTGCTAGAGGACTCAGAATTTCTTGGGTCAGTGCTTTATATTTTTGGAGAGCTCTGTTAGGAAATTTTTCTTGACATCAAACCTAAATGTGGCTCTTTGAAGCTTCCACCTGGGATCCCTGGTTTTGTTCTCTGGGGCCAGCAGAACAAGTTTGAATTTTCTTTCCAGATGGCAGCCCTTCAAATACCTGAAGACTGCGATTTATCCCCACTAAGGCCATGTTTCATGACATGTGTCAGACATATTTCTAGTTCCTTGACCTCCATTGTCCTGGCCTATTACTACTGACATAAAACCAAATTTAAGGATATCTCTGTGTATGTACATATATAAAGGTATAAAAAGAAATTACTTTAGCCATTTCTTGCTCCAACTGCAATCGTCTGTTAATTTTCTGCTGGTAGGTTTTTAAGACATTCTCCACATGCTGCTCCATATAGAACTTAAAAGCAAAAGGGGAGTAACTCTTAATTCGAGATTCTCTCTTCTCTTCATCTTTGCTGTTCTTACGAACAGGGACAGGAGAGGTCTGGATTTGCTTTATATCTTTCCCTGGCTTTTCCCCCTTGGAATTCTTGCTGCTTTTATCATTTCTCTCAACACTGTCCTCAGCCTGACTGCTTACTGAGTTAGGAACCCCTCGAAGGCTCTGTTCCACCCCTACACAAAGGCTATTTATGTCAAACTGCTCTGAACTATTTGGAAGGAGCAAATGCTTGGGATACGGAGGTGGTGGGCACCTTGGCTCCTGAGTGCCATAATCAACATCCAGTGGGTAAGCATTTGGGCTTCCTTTTGGGAGAGGATGCTGTTCCATCATTTCTAAACCTTCCACGGCTGGTGTCTTTGGGGGAAGCCAGGCAGGGTGAGATGGACCTACAGCTGTCTGAGGCTCTGGCCTCATGACTCTTACGCTCTTCACCGGATGCAGGATGTGGGCAGATGTGACAGCTGTGATCGTATTGGGGGAAGGGATAGAGGCATCCGTTTTGCTGGCAGGTCCTGTCCTAATGGACACAGCCACTGGTGGCTGTTGGTGGTTGTTGAATGAATTAGTTCTACTTGGCACGTGGCTGTCAGGCCGGAATGAGACATGTGGTCGAGACGAAGCCTCCAGGCTTGGGTTTTGTAAAGAATCCCGCCTTGACAGAGTAGATGACTGCCAACCCTGGACTGCAGGGTTATTCATGTCATACAAGTCCATGTTCAGGCTGTTTCTAGACGGGGTGACGAGACTCTGCGGTGGATTGTCTGAAAAGTCATTAGCAAATGCTGGACTCCGGGCAGCCATCATGTGCATCTGGTGAGAGGAGGGGCTGCTCTGCTTATGATGAGAATGTGTCATGTACAGGCTTGTTGCTGCTGGCTGAAATGTGTGACCGGAGTTATTCTGGACCACTTGCCCTTTACTTGGAAGATTTGCATACCCTCCATCTTGCTGTATCTTGTTTTGAAAAGATGGGCTTCGCTGGATGCCATACCCCATCGGCTCTCCCTGTACTGTCATGTGTGGCCTGCCATAATGTGGGCCATTTGAACCGTGAGAGGGCTGGAGCTGTAGGGCCTGGCTGCTGTGATTAGCAACTGGATAATTAATGCCTGGAGCCTCCAAATTTGCAGAATAGGCTTTGGACTGGTGCTGATGGCTACCAGGGGTGTTATGAGGGTTGACCCCAAGAGGCCTCGGTCCTGTAGGAGTCAGAGCTGAAGGCTGAGGAGCAGTAAGCAGATAATCCATGTACTGCCTGGGCACATCACTCAGCATATTTGCCCCTTCTCCAAAGCCTGGCCCTTCATAGGCTGCACTACTGATGTGATAGGATGGAAAAGATTCACTTGTGCCTTCAAAGCTTGGCCTTCGAGTTACATTATTTGGCACACTTCCTTTTCCTGAAGAGAAAAAACAGAGATACTGCATTAGGACTTATCTGTTCAACCCAAAAGGGTGGAGTTTCTCTGACTTTTATTTCTATTTTGGTTCTCTAGCTTTTGGATACAACTCCCACCATGTATAAAGAAGATCCAAGAACCCTTCTGGTTCTTCAGTGATGAGCCTTTTTTGAAAAGAGAGACAAAAGACCCACTTTCCACCACATTGCATTAAGGAGAGGAATGCTTGAGAGGTGCCAACCTGCACTTATTTCCTCCTGCTTCTACCCTAGAAAAGCACAGGGGGAGAAAAGGTCAAGAAATGGCAATGAAGAACTAGGCTGAAGAATATGTGAAGGAGACATCAAGACATATAAAGGAGGAATGTCTAATACCAACCTGCCTCTGCCGTGAAACCATGGGAGTAGCTCTACCTGCAACTACCCTTCTTTTATGCATGGTGATGACTAAGATACTTGGGGAAAGCTGTCATTTTTGCCCCAACTATGCACTTAAGAGTTTTAAAATATCAATGCATTCTTAAGCAGATGAGGGAAAACTGGTTAAGCATCCAATTATTTATCACCTCTTCTCCAAAGGAAGGCATTTCTGGTGTCCCTGCCTTGAAATAAAGAACAACTAGGCCCTCTCCTTGCTTTGGCAGATGCCTCATGGGAAGATATTTTTGGTATGCAATGCCAGGATCAGGATATGGAGGGGAAAAATCTGACACAGCTAAAGCAAATAACATATAAGGACTAAATATTCTGGAGCAGAAGAGAGCTGCCTGAGGCTTTACAACCCAACTTGACAGCAACCTTCTAATTCCAAATCCAGTACTTTTTCCCCATCAGTATATGATATAAAATATTTCCTGAATTTTTTAGCAGGTACACTCTGCCATTTTTTTTTTGGTATGAGTAGACCATTTTGTTGTTTTTGTTGTTTCTCCTTCCTTCTCCAAGAGGACTGTGACATCAGGAAGGTGATGTCATGACTTTCAAGTGAACTGGATTTAAGTTAGGGTGGGCTATGCAAAATCACCAGCCTCATTTTCTCCTCCCAAGCGATATGGGTCCAGTGGCCAGATATAGATCATAATGCTGGGAGATGGCCCCACAGTAGGCCATTTTAGCTGGGAGGCTGAGGAATGGGATGTGTTTGTTTTTCCCCCATTCTCTTATCTCCTGGTAATAACCATGTTAGGATGGTATCCATCATATACCAATTATCTGAATAAATCTGGGACTGTAAAATGGTCTCTGGTGATCTGCCATTGAAAATCCCTCAACTATGGTAGTCACAAACAAATTAGAGGAGAAGAGAAGTTCACATCTAGGGAGAGAAGAAGAGTTTATAACCAAAGATAGAGAAGATCACGAGGATAAAACATACAATTTTTATTATATAAAATTGAAAAGTTTTTGCCCAAACAAAATCAATGCAGTTTAAATTAAGAGAGCAAACTGGGGGAAAAAAATCTTCCCTGCAAGTTCTATGCTCTGTATCCAAGATATAGAGGGAAATGATTCAAAATATAAGAATAAGAGCAATTCCCCCAAAAAATGAATGGTGAAAGGATAGAAACAGGCAATTCTCAAAAGAAAAGGAAGCTATTAAAAACCATTTGAAAAAAATCCTCCAAATCACTGACAATGGCTAGAAGTTATATAGTGCTTTAAGGTCTATAAAGTGCTTTACACATATTATCTCATTGGATTTGACCCTCCCAAAGCCATTGTGAGGTAAGTGCTATTAATACCCATTTTACAGATGAGGAAATTGAGGCACAAAAAAGTGTGTGCCCAGGGTCACAAAGCTAGTAAATTTCTAAGACAGGATTTGAACTCAAGTTTTCATGAATCCCACTCTATCCACTATGCCACTTAGCTACTTCCTAATATAAGAGAAAATGAATAAAAATGACACATTGACAAAGATGGAAAAAAAAGGGCAAAAAACAACTATTAGAGAGGCCATGGGAGCACAGGCAAACAAACTCTTGGTAGAGCTGAAAATTGGTCCACGTTCTGGAAACCAATTTAGAACTCTAACCAAAAAGTCAATAAACTGTGAATACCCCTGGGTCCAGCAATACCACCACCAGAAACATACCCAGGGCATCCTGGAGTCAGCTGAACATGGTTCCAAGAGCCTACTGTTAAGTTTTCAGAGCGAGCATTTATTTAAACTGCAGAAATCAACAATGCTACAAATCAGGGGGTTTGATTATTTTTCTGATTGTCTATAGTTAAGAAAGTATTAATGCAGATTAAACTTAAAAATATGTGTACACATTCCACTCACATCCCACTAAGCATTTAACAGCATACTCCTAGGCATATAAGCCAGAGACGAAAGAGGAAAAGAACCCGTAAGTACAAGAATATTCATAGAAGCACATCTTGTTGTATCAAAGAAACAGGAACTAAGGGATACCCACTAATTGGGGAATGGTCAAAGAAATTATGGTTATGTGAATGTAGTAGAACATTATCATGCCTTATAAAAGGGCATTGAGGATAAGAGAAACCTTGAAAGAATTAAAGAAAAATGGCTTTGAAAGACTTGAGCATTTTAGCCAACTCAATGACCAGTCATGGACTGGTTAAGCATGCTTCTCATCTTCTAAGAAAGGTGATGGATTGCAGGTTGATAATGAGACGTACATTTGTGGTTATGAACAAGGTGGGAATTTGTTTGGCTTGACCATGCTTATTTGTTACGAGGGAGGGTTTAATAAAAATTGGAAGGAACAAGTGGTGAAAAAAAAAAGAAAAATAACAGAAAGAATGTCAATGAAGCATTGAAAAGAATAAACAGAGGAAAATAGAAGGAGGATCCCAAGGAAGGCAAAGACAAGGAGAACAGCTTTGAAACAAATATATTAAATTTATGATGCTCTTTAAAAAAAAAAGAAACAAGCGAGATGTAATGAAGATTTGGCTTTTATATGCAATACTTTTTTTTTGTTCTTTGTATATGGGAATGTTCATGTTAGTACTTGTCAATTTCAGAAAAACAAGTAATAAAAATGTTTAGAAATCCATTGATGATGGATAGATTTGGCTTCCTTTGCCCCCAAAGCCACCCCACATTTAAAACACTTATTTTCTTAAGATAGAATACAAGAAGCCTATGCTCACCTGAGGAGGTCTGCTTAATGACCCGCACAATTTGCTCATTTCTTGGGTCCACATACCCCATTTTACTAATATATTCCAGAGCAGCTTCAATGTTTTTACTGCCTGTTTGTTTGAGTGCTCTTATCGCCATCTCCTGGAACAAAAGGAAAAGCAAATATGAATCACAGAGAAATGTTAAGTCTGACGTCATCTTTTCACAAAGCCCTTTTAGTGGGATTTAATTCCTGGATCTGCCCTGGTTTTGTATAGTGTGGCTCTCTGAACCTTCACCTGCTGCTGTATTTAGGCTATTCTGAGTTCCAACCTAAGTACAATTATAGTGAACTCACATAAAAATAACATCTTAGATTTAAGGAAGGCTTTAAGAATTATGAAGCACTTTTCTCCCACATATTGTGAGGTCCATGTCACACAATGAGTAAGATCAGGGCCTTCTAACTCCAAATTCAGTGTTCTTTGGACTATATTTAGATGCTTTTCAATAAACACAATTTACTACACAAATGACAACATACCTATTTACACATGTGTACATTTAATACTAAAATAAACCACAACAAATTAGCCTTGTACCCAAGTGCCCAAAGGCAACGTAAATCCTACTTTTTGGCTGGGATGTACCTGAATTTATAAACTTAACGGCAAGCAAAGGCTAGTGGAACTAACAGCATTCTCAGAGCCAAAAGATTTATGTCTAAACAACTAGTGCTTGGGAAAGATAACCAATCCTTTTCTCTCTCTGTATTTCCAGTTGTGAAAGGGCTCCGTTAATACCTTCTCCTACTCACTTCATGTGTGTATCATGATAATACATGTGGCCACATATGTGAAACTGCTTTGTCTTCTTCAAAAGATAGATACTACATAATCCCTAGGTAATCGTATTTTTAAAAGTCGACTCTTGATAATCCACTTTAATAAAGAAGAGATTCAGCACAGAATATTCAAATCACATAATAAAACTTGTTTTAACTTTGATAATGTATGACAGTGACCTTCCACTTTTATGGGAGTCAGAGCTGTAGTAATTTCAACCCTCCTAAGCATAGTTATGAACCAGAAAGTAAATTTAAAAGCCTCCAAATTGTTGAAATAGCCATCAAATTCTATGCAACTTTATTTCTTGAAGGAAGACCTCAGGTCTTCACTCTGAGCTTACTATAATTTATACACAATTCCCACAAGCTACAATCATCTGGTTTCCCTAGTACACAGAAGACAGGCAGCAAATTAGAAGGTGGTGACAACAGATAGCCTGACTGAGAAGACATAAACCATAAATATAGATATAAGAATTAAAAGTATAGTATGTTGAAGCCATTTAACACGGCGGTAAGTAATCTGTACAAGGATGCCTCCAGACCCTGAGGTCATTATAGTATTATAAGGCACAACCTCTTAGTGTCTCAGTTTCCTCATTTGTAAAATGAAGGGTTGGAGACTAGATGGCCCGAGGTCCCTTTCAGCTCTGGTGCTATGATCTTATGATGCTCATTATGATGATCCTAAGTTAAGGAAAAAGAAACAATACTCCATGTACCCTTTTTAAGAAGGTAAGGAAATGTAGACTTTCATTTTAGAGATTTTCTTCTAAAATGGTTAAAATTTGTTTTCCTGCTTAAAGTGAGAGGTTTCAGTTATCTAGAAAAATCACTTATGTGGACGTTTATTATACTTACCTATATCGGTATAGATAAATATGAGTATATTCATATACACATATAATATAAATAATATATTATATATATTATGTAATTTATATTATCTATCATCTATCTATCTACATATATCTAGCAACGCTAGATAAATAAGGTATCACTATAGAAGCAGATACTACAGAGGTCTTTTCCCGTATTGGAAGAAGAAAAACTACTAAAGAGGTGGTTTTACTTCAGGCTTGTTCAGTACAGACTGTACAACATTAATTTACATTATATTACATTACATTTAACTGCACAGTCATTAATTTAGCAGTAGCACCACTATACTAGATTCCTAGGTCTTAAAATGGACAGCTAGGTGGCACAGTGGATAGACTGCTGGGTCTGGAGTCAGGAAGACTCATCTTCCTGAGTTCAAATCTAGCCTCAGATACTTACTAGCTGTGTGACCCTGGGCAAGTCACTTAACCCTGTTTGCCTCAGCTTCCTCATCTGTAAACTGAAATGGAGAAGGAAATGGCAAACCACTCTAGTATCTTTGCCAAGAAAACCCCAAACAGTATCATAAAGACTTACATATGACTGAAACAACTGAAAATGTGAGGTGACACTTATGTAACCTTGTCTTCTACTCCTGAAGAAATTATTTCTTTGTAGTTTTATTGAGGGCAGCTAGGTGGCACAGTGGATAGAGTGCTGGGCCTGGAATCAGGAAGGCCTGAGGTCAAATTAGGCCTTAGACACTAGCAGCACTGTGACCCTTGGTAAGTCACTTAACCTTGTTTGCCTCAGTTTCCTCATCTGTAAAATGAATTGGAGAAGGAAATGACAAACCACTCCAGTATCTTTGCCAAGAAAACCCCAAACAGGGTCATTAAGAATCAGTAATGACTGGGAAAGTTTTACCACCACCATTTCAATTTTCAAAATAGATGTGGCTGATGTCAAAAACAAGTTTGTTCTCAAAGGAGTTTTATGGATCTTTTTTTTCTTTTCACATTAGTCATTTCCCAGTATACCACCTGTCACCCTCTCCACCACCCTCCCTTATGGAAAAGCAAACCCAACAAAACTTCTATGTTTAGAACAATGTATGCAATAGTCCGCTCTTGCAGTTCTTCACCTCTCTACTGAGAAGAGAGAAGTATGTTTCATCACTTGTCTCGGACAAAGATTCAACCCCCTTATTTTACAGATCAGGAAACTGTGGCCAAGTAAGGTTAAGTGACTTGTCCAATGTCACACAGCAGAACTGGGATTCGAACCCAGGTTAATTCTTTCCATAGCATCACCGCAGGTCCCGTCGCTAAAGTCTTACTCCAATGATTTGTCATAATAATATCTAGCATTTATGTATAGGGCTTTAAGGTCTACAAAACACTTTAACACATTATCTCATTTGATCCTTACAACCCTATAAAGTAGGTTCCTATTATTATCCATATTTCACAGATGAAGAAACTGAGGCTAAGAGCTTATGCTACTTGTTGGGGGTCACATAGCGAGGAAGAGTGTGAGGTAGGTTTTCCTGACTCCATGTCCAGCAGTCTATACACTATGTCACCTGCATGGAGGTGACCACAGGTTCTCAAAAGAGAAGCAAAAACTCTGCTAAGTTCTACGAAGCTGGAGAGGCTGTCAGTATAGGCTCCATTATAAATAATGGCTCAAGGACCAGCCTCGCTAAGTATAGAGCAGCTCATCACCAAAAGGCTGGTAACCAAACGATGATCTGTTCCTGCTTATATACTTGCTTTAAACTTCCGTGTGCTTCCTAACCATAAATTAGTAAGACTATGTAATAGGAGGAGGTGGCCAAGAACAAACCGGATATTGGCAGGAAGCCTAACCAGCTTAAAAAAAAAGTTGTTATGGATTCCATGGTATGGAGGGGATGGCTATATAGTGCAGGGGTGGGGAACCTTCAGCCTCAAGGCCACATGTGGTCCTATAGGTACTTGGGTGTGGCTCTTTGACTGAATCTAAACTTCACAGAAAAAATCCCCTTAATAAAAGGATTTGTTCTGTAAAACTTGGACTCAATCAAAAGGCCACATCCAAGGACCTAGAAGGCCACAAGTTCCCCACCCCTGAATTATAGCGTATGTGTACATTCTCTTAGTGAAATGAGAATTGGTAAAAGTATGCTTGGTGAGGGAGAAGTGAATGAATAGAAATCCAAATATACCAAACTTCTTCCTTGAGTACCACAGGGAATGAGATGGTGGCAAGAGACTAGAAAAGCAGTGAACACAGAGGCACACTGGTAGAGGATTCTGCAAGTCTTTTTAGGCAGACTGAGACTGATATAAAGGCGAATGGAAAGCCAATGACAGCTTGCGAGGAAGAGAGTATGCCAGGGTCAAAGAAGGAGGTAAGGATTTTTTAAAAGCAGCCTCTGGACTGAATTTAAAATCTGAGAAGGCAATGAGGGGAAAGCAGAAATAGTTCAAGAGTGAGATGGCTACTCACCATTTCACCTGTAAAGAGGTGATACCACTTGCAACCTCCCTGCCTCATAAGTATGCTATGCAATGAGATCATGTCTGCAAAGTACTTTCAACATCTTGGAGAGAGACACTACATAAATACAAGATATTTATTATTAAGATAACCCTGTAGCATTCTTTTCCCCTGAAGACTATATTGAAAGATGATCCTTATTCTTCGATCAGAGCTGACTATCCAATCTGTCTAGTCTGAAAATAATACTAACAAGTTTGCTGCCACCTCTCTCACCTTTCCCTGGGGAGTAATCACCAGAATGCACTAATTTGGTTTAATGTTAGATGTTAGCTGAGTCACATGGTTTCAAAATAAAATCAACTAACAACTCAAACCTTTTCACTGTCTAGAACAGAGGCCACACACTGACATAGCTGTGCACTGACTTACCATGCATTCACCTCAAGGGATTTGTGAACGACCAATCAGTCCTCGGGCAAGATGGGCTCCATTGATCCTCCTTGCAATACTCAATTGAGGGGCTTGTCTATTAACAAAACCAGACTTACCTTTATCCCCCAAACACACCCTAACTTTTCTGTGCAAGGACTCCCCCACCCCCAAGTGGGGACCCAACCTCCCCACTTCTAAGTCCAGATCAACTCTTCAGGATAGTCATAATCTAACTTTAGGATTAGGTGCTTGGTGCTGGGCATCCGCAGTTCAGGTGCCTTGCCTCCCTACCTGAGCATAGCAACTCCCTGACCCCCAGATCATCTAGTGGCTATGGAAAGATGCCTCAAGGAGGCTGTAGCTTCCCCACTAATTATTTTGTGTGGGACAGAGTCCCATAGTATAAATGGGCATCAATGAGAGATATTCAATATAGATCTTAGTATATTATTTCCCAAAGCCACTCCTCTTTGCAATTTTCTTATTATTTTCCAGAGCAATGCCACCTTTCCAGTCACCCAAGTTCACAACCTAGGCATCATCACCACTCGACGATTAAAACAGCCAGTTAACTGGTTTCCCTGCCTGATGTCTCTTCCCACTCTGATCCATCTTCCATTCAGCTGACATAAGGTTTTTCTAAAGCACAGGTCTAATTTATGTCAGTCCCTTTACTTAGTAAATCCAGGGGCTCTATGACCAAATATTATTTCATCTTTATCTCATCCTTTCAAATTTTTATTTTGAGTAAGTTTTATAATATACATAATTATTAGTATACTAGTGCATGTATATAATTTATAAATAAAGAAATATATACATGAGGGGGTGTTGAAATGTTTTTCACTCGTGGGGTAAGCAGTCAAAAAAGACTGGAGACCAGTGATAGTTAGCACACACAACTTTATTAATTTGTGCTTTCCCTTTGTTTTGAGTCTAGAAAAGGATAACAAAAAGAATCCACAAGTAGAAAGCACAAATATCTACACTGACGTTTCAAATCATAAAACCTTTTAACACTAATGAGCCAACTTGTTTTTCCACTGTTTCTCAAATAAAAGACCACATTAGTTTACTCTTGTTCTTTCCCCTAACTTACTTGCAAATTAGTTCAGTCTCTATGTATTCCAGAGACTCCATAATTACATCTAACTTAGAAACACAGGCCTTAGAAAATCTGGATATAGCTCTACTATTCTGAACCCACCAAAATTCCAAACTACCTAAACTATCGAATTTCTACAGCATTAATAAGTACTTGTAAAAGTGGGGACTAGTTTTTTTTTTCCCCTTTCATTGTATCCCCAACAGCTTAGCACAGGGCCTGGTACACAGCAGGTGCTTAATACATGCTTGTTGACTTAAGTATGAACATACCAAATACCCAATCTATCAATAGCATGGCCTTAAATTCTGTGTGGAGTGATTAGCTGACCAGGGTTGTATGTGACAGGCAGCTTTACTCACATAACTTAGAGAGACATTTAATTCTAGATGACAAGGTGAATAAAAGCAAGTGTGGGCACAATGATGCACATTTTCAAATAACCTAAGATAGTTGTGGACTGCTGGGAAACAGCTATAGACAGATGAAGCAGCCAATGGTTGGCTCTCCTTTCTCCTTTTAAGACAAAACAGTCAGAAAGTTTTTATGGTGAAGAGGCTGGGACATGGATAGCAACACACTCTGAAAATAGTACATACACACGAGAACCAAAAGGCAGTTTTTACATGCCACAATGTATTAGAAAGAATACTGGAAAAACAAGATGGATGAAAATTGCATGTTACTTGGAATGACATTCAGCTGGAAAGGTACTAGAGATGATCAGAATTGAGGAGGAAGAGATCCGGCAAAAGTATATTTGGGAGAATGCACAGTGGCTTCAATGTTCTTAAAATTCTTACTGCTGCAAAAGGCCATATTCTCAGAGTACAAATTCATACTTGTATATGCTTTCCCTTCTTTATTCTTCCTCCCTCCTTCTCCCCTCCCCCTCATATCAGGGGTTCCTAACCTGGGGTCCCTGATTGGATTTCTGGATCCATGACTTTGCATCTTTACTGCATCTTTACTTTCATCAACTTCTGATTTCCTTTGTAATCCTATGTATTTTACTTCATGCATTTAAAATATTATTCTGAGAAGGGGTCCATAGGTCCCAGCTAATAGCTAAAGGGAACCATGGCACAAAAAAGGTGCTCTGTCTGGGTGTGCACACAATATATGGGTGTGTGTATGTATGTATTATATATATGTTATTATTATATATTATATATATAAAATATACATATTATATATATGTTCATATGTTCATATACATACATATTTACACATACATACAATAATGTACATACATATATATGTATATATGTGTGTATGTGTGTGTGTGTATATCTCTAAAACATAAAACACCACAATTTTAGAATTAAACTAAAAATGACCCTTAAGACAATTCCTAAGGCACATTTTTTTTTGAATATAAAGCATCCGGGCTACGGTAAGAGAAGACAACATGACACCAATAATTTCTTGTGTACCACAAGTGGTATCAAAGAGGAAATAGATGACCAGAAAAGGAGGTGGGAGAGTGACATAATAAAACAGTTTAATTCAATTGATTAAGCTCCTACTATTTTGCATGATATTGATAATCTGAGTTGTAGACTAGTTACCTAGATACTAAAATAATAATAATAATAATAATGATAGGCCTCCCACATGGTGGTTGGATCCTTTATGAAAAGCAAAAACTAAAAACAGGGATAAGCTTCTCAGTCCCATGAAATGAGAAATAATGGAAGGATCATGAGCTTAATCAGTGTGAAGACTCACAGCAATGGGGGAGTGGGGAGGGAGGGAGGACGGACAAGAATTTGGAACTCAACTTTTTTTTTAAAGCAATGTTAAAAATTGTTTTTACATGTAACTGGGGAAAAATAAAACATTAAATTTTAAAAAAGAAATAAAAAAATGCTCACAACCATGAAATAATGGAGCTAAAGTACTTAAGAATGGTTGCCCATGTACTTAAGACCTACCCCACTGTGATTTCAGCAGAGCCTACGTGGGCTTAGTTGCCCATTCACACTAATAAATGACCTAATATGAGTTTCCCATATGGCAACATGAAAAATTATCATACACCTGTCTGTAGAAGAAGACAATCAGAGCCAAATTTTGATTATCCACGTTAATAGAGTATGGAAAAAGCACAGACAATAGATAACTACAGTGGATGGTCCAAAAATTATTTTCATTTTTGTTTGGAAATAGATACATACAGAGATAGATCTAGATTCTTATACAGTTCATCCTTCTTACTCCAATTTGTTTCTACTGTGATCAGAGAGTAGGATAGTTCATATGATAGATAACTAAGAGTGGTTTATAAGCCTCTTGAGGGCATAGATTATCTCACTTTGTATTCTCTAAGCTTAATACATTGCCTGCCACATAGTAAGCAAGCAGTCAGTCAATAAACATTTATTAAGCGCCTACTATGTGCCATTTGTTGATCGTTTAACTTAACACCACTCACATTACCTTTACTCAGTGTATAGTTTGTAACAGAATTTCAGTGGAAATTCACTGCACACTGAGGCATCTTATACCTACTTTCTATACTATATGAAAAGATGTTTCTGAAGTAGATCAACCAAGACATGAGCACTTCTGCTTACATTTTGCTTTGCTATAATGCTGTCAACTTCCAACGGCAGTTCCCACCCCCAACTACTCAAAGGTCCTATGTGGGGAAATAGCTATAGCAAGTCTGAATATTCTCTCAAAAATTTATGAGTCATAATTCATAGGAAGGTGGTAGTATGGTTCACATTTTCTAGATAGCTAAGCTATTTCAATAGCATCAACACATTACTGAGAATAATTTAAATTCAGTGAAAAATGATTATGTATGAAGGAAAGAATTTCCCACAAGGGTCTCTCCACCCCCCCTCCTTTTCTTTTCTGGCATAGAAGCATTTCTTAAATGTTAGCAAATCTACATCCTGATCTTTTAATACTCTTGATGGAAATTTTAGCTGAAAAAGTTATCTGTACTATGGGACTTTCACACCTTAGGATTTATTAATATATTTGTGTGGCTGATCTTCCCTCCACCCCCATCCCCCATCCCCCAATTTAGGTTCAAAGTAAAACTGGGGGGGGGGAAGTCACTGGTTAGTCACACAGGGAAACAAAGCAACCAGGGAATTTGTAATCCAGTTTGGTTTAACAGCTTCACTGGATTCTCAGTGACAAATCTATTTCTTACTGTCTTACTACATAAAGCTGAAAGCCTTCAGCTTATTAAGTAAAATATGGAAGAATTCCTGAGGTAACTTTCCCCAGGCTCATAATTTTAAAACATCTGATCCCTCTTGGGGAAGTTAGGTGGCACAATGGATAGCACATCTGCCCTGAAGTCAGGAGGATCTAAGTTCAAATTCAAGCTCAGACATTTACCAGCTGTGTGACCCTGGGCAAGTCACTCAACCCTGAATATTCCCCCAAAATTTTCTTTAAAAATAATAATCCCTCTCTCAAAATAAGATTAACAGGAAAAAGCAGAGAAGACTGCCAATTTGTAGTGTGTTTATAAGTTGCTGCTATCAAGTCAGAATGCCTGCTCCTACTGCCCATTTTTACCTTTTGCTGCACAGTCCAAGTGCCATGGTCTTCCATGTAGCCATTTCCATTTCCCATATGAAGGGAAACAACTTATTTCAGCCTAATGTGCATTGTAGTTATTTGTGTGTGGAACTTACCACTCTTAATTAAATTCAAACCAACACGCTTTATTATGTGCCAGATACTCTGGATACAAAGTTGATAATGAAACAGTCCCTGTTCTCAAAGAGCTTAGCTTCTACATTCCATAGAGGGCAAAGATCACGTTTTAGTCACCTTTCTATCCCCTCTAGTGCTAGCACAGTACATTACACAGAGGAAGTGTTTAATAGTTATTCAACAAATGCATAAATGATGTTAATGGAAAAGTACTTTTATAAAGGGGGGGAAAGGCTGGTGAGGTTAAGGTAGAGAATCTGCATTCATAAATTATACTTCCTGGGGCACTGAAAGGTATCTCTATGGAGCTGGCATTTTTTCATAGGCTCCACTGTTAGTCATTTCAAGGCAAAATAATTCCAGGAAAGTAATGTTTTAAAAGCATAGCTGCACATAATGTTTTAACCAATGCTACAGCCAGTTGTCAAACCTTAATAAGAAACACAAGCCCCTGGCAGAATACATATAAATCATAAGTAAGGTTTGCAGGCCCAGCCACAAGCCATTCTTTGCATTCTATTGATTTCCCAAAGAGGATTCAAATAGTTCAGCATGGAGTTTCCAAAGCAGTTTCTGCTCACACTTGTGTATAGTTGAGAGAGTAAAATGATGAGAAAATGAAATAAGTTTTGAAGTTCAAATAATGTGTATTTAAAAAATAATAATAATAAGGAAACTGGCACTCCCCCCACATGAGCTGAGTTTAAAGCCCCCTTGAGTTCCTAATTTTGCTCCTATCATTATCTGACTGGCCTTAACGGACTTCAGACAGTAATTGGCAATGGTAGGAGTGCTCCTATGTAAATCAAACCTGACTATGGGCAGCTGGTGGGGCAATGGGTAGACGGCAGGCCAAAGTGTCAATCTGTCAACAAGCATTTACCTGCTAGGTGCCACAGTCTCTGCTCTCAAGAAGCTCACTGTCCAATGACTAGCCCATCTTTGTCAATCATATTTTTTTCCAATCACTACTTTTCTTGTGTGCAATACAAAACTTCATGGGAGCCAGGAATACAAAACTAAAAATCAAACAGCTTTTGCCCAATTATAAACAGTTTTTAAGAGAGTGCCCTATATACATACAATAATCATTCGATTATTTGGTTGATTGAACTTCTTGTCTGATTAGTAAAATTTTTTATTTTAAAAGTCTACTACATTCTTCAATGTGGTTTTATGAGATCTTGGGCCATATTTTCCCCCTCACATTACATCTCTAAATTTTTTAAAACAAAAGTCAGTAGGAAATAAATAACAGGTAAGCAAAAATGACTTCAGAGGAAACTACAAAGATATTATAATCTCTGAGTGGCTGAGAGCCCCAAACCAAGACAAGTGCCTTAGCGGGGTTTATTCTAATACTCCATAGAATTGTGAGTTGCTCAGACAATCCTGTGGTTCTTTCTCAATGCCCACAAAAACCAGAAAGTCTCTTACAAAGGGGAATCACCTCTTGAAGAAACACAAAAACAGGGCACATTTCCCTTGAATCGATCCGAAATGGATTGACCCAGAAGACATGCAAATTCACATAATAGGCCAGTTGAAGAAGGGATCTCTGAGACATCAGGAGAAAGATTAATTCTTGGGTCATACATGGAACTGTAAGTGTCCTGATGGTGAAATTGTATTATTTTTGTCTTGTACTAATCTCTCGAATCGATGCACACAGAGAGAGACCAGGAAAGGTAGCCAGATCAGATCCTCAAGCATCAGTGGGTGCTTCTGATGCTGGTTCTGTTGGTCTCAGGCTACCTACTTTCCAATAAAGGCAGCAGCTGATGAGAAAGACTCCTGGTTCCTTTGCAGGATTTGTCCCTCTTCAGCACCCCTCTGCAGTGATGGCAGAGATGTGCTTGTATGGTGGGTGCGGCTTTCAATGAGTACAGGAGGGTTTGTTTACTTCCCATGGGCATCCGCTTCCTGGAGCCTCAGAGCACTTCCCTGTGGTTAGCCCCACTGGGGTTTACATAAAGTAAGGCACACCTTTATTGCATATAAGGTCTTGGCGGGGTGGGGAGGGGATCACCCTAAACAACATCCCTTCTCAACTGTGATTCCCATAAAGGATTACATGGTAAAAATGACTGTGTGTTTGTGTAGGCATGAACATGCATGCACACACAATTAGCTTGCTTTTCTGCGCTTAACAATCCAAGATTGCAGAAGGCTTTCCCAGTTTCAGTCTCTAACCTGGCCAACATCCATCAGTTTTGGCAGCAATACTTGATCCTCTCTCAGTGCACCAGAGAGCTAGCTGGCAGTATTTCTTTTCCAATCAACTTGAAAAAGCCAAAGCACACTTATTCGAAGAGAGGACTGCACAAGAATTTAAAAGCTCTCTTATGCCCACAAAGGTCCATCATGTCTGAGTGTGGCAGCAGGTACAACTAAATGGGCCAGCACAAGTCACAGCACAAGGAAAAAAAAAATTACCGTTTGCCTTTCCCTTCCACAGAGACTATGGAAACAATAACTGTTTCCTAAGGAAACGGTGAAGGCAATCAAGATCATGCCAGGAGACAATCAGCATTTCAGGAGACAGAGAAAAGCACCAGTGTTCTGAGTCATGGGGGGAAAGGGGGCCTTTTGGCAGATGTATTATTTGGAAACAAAGAAATAGCACAATCTATGGAAACGAAAGATGTTAGTCCCACAGAAGACAGAATTCTAAGAAAAAATCTGGGAACTAGTTTGACATCGGGGCTAGGGTAGAGGTCCTGCTTTCCAAAACAAAAGAAAACATACTATTAGCTTACAAAACAATGTACTTTAAAAGAGTGAATAGAAAGAAGCCAGGGCAGATGGAAGTAGAACTCGGTAACATCATTTGACAAATGGTAACAAAACTCCTCTCAAAATAAGATAGGCACAAAAAAGGAGAATAAATTAAAAAATGCCCCAGCTCCTTTAGAGAGTTTGATCCAAATGATGTTCTACCTGAACAAAACCTAAAGAGAGTCTCCTAGGCAGCATGGTTTAAAAAGGGAATCCTAGAATCTACCTTTAGATTCAGGAGGGATCTTAGAGACCTGGTGGTCCAACCTCTTCATTTTACACATGAACAAAACAAATGGAAGCTCTGAAACTTTCTGAGCCATACAGGTAGAAGAACCCAGTTTTGGATCCAGTTGTTTTGAATCCATTTGTTCTGACTCCAAATCCAGCATGCTTTCTACTGGACCACACTGTCTGATTCAAAATACCCCTTCCACATGTGGCCATGGATCTACTTCTAAGGTGAGACTCCCCACACTGTTGTTTCTCAGAACTTTCCAAACTAGACATTACAAGAAGATATAAGAAATGAAACTTGAAATTGTGTCAGAATTTTGTTTATGCTGCAGGAATTCCAAGGTAGCAAAAATGAGATACTCTAATTTCAGAATATAAGGACATTCACCTTCTG
The DNA here is from genome assembly GCF_011100635.1 of Trichosurus vulpecula. Taxonomy (NCBI): domain Eukaryota; kingdom Metazoa; phylum Chordata; class Mammalia; order Diprotodontia; family Phalangeridae; genus Trichosurus; species Trichosurus vulpecula. Next base: position 180,102,595 of record NC_050574.1, read on the forward strand.
GCTAACACAGGTATTTAGCAATGCCAACCAAACCTGGAGATCATTGATTAAGCATTAATTAGTTGTAAAGGAAGGACATAGGGAATTTCAGAGGAAATTTAATTCATACTCAATAACAAAACCTATGCATGGAGTAGAAAAAAAGGGTTCACGAAGCAAGAGTCCATTTTGTGTCTCTACATGAGACCTGAGTAAGGAAATAACAGTAATAGTTGTGGTAAGCAGAGTCTCTGTGCTAGAGACTTTCAAATAGAATCAGGGAGATCTATTCCTACAGTGAAAGGCGAAAAGAAAATGGGTCACCAGTAATGTTTGTAAATTACCAAAAGCAGATAATAACTAATAATCATCATTTGCATACCAATTTTTATATATGATTTTTTAAAAAAGTGAACAGTAAATACAAGTCAATGTCTTGTGGTGTAACAAACACATACTTAGAGTTTATACATGATTCCATGGCTGAGGCATTGTACAGTACGGTAAGTGACCACTTAAGCTACCCAAGAAATAAACAGTGCATTCATCAAAGCAGAACCAGAAACAATTTAAATGTGGTTCTGAAATATGCACTGTAAGAACAGACTTAGAAACCATTTGGGCTATAGGCCAATCCAGGCTCCTTGAAATTAAGTGTGTTGAGTATACATGAAGATTAGGCTGGTCTTCATCTCCAGACAACTGCTGCTTGTAAAATACTGTCATTCCTCATAAAAAGGCAAGAACTCACATTTAAATAATTCAATATGCTATCTTCTTAAAAAATATGCTGCATAGATTCTTCTCTCCACATATCTATTATAAAACCTGATGGGTTTTAAAACATTTTTATTTCTAAATACTAATGATTCCAAACATTAGAAGTTTAAACAAAGACAAAAATGCCTTTTAAGTATTTACCTGTTTTATATGACATTAGCACTGTCTCTTATAAGTTTCATCTAGATTTAGCTCTAAGTTTCAAAGGATAAGAATTGTTATAGAGTACTCACTATCCTGGGATATTATTTTTACATACTATGTATAGTGGAAAGATGACTGAATTTAGGGACAGAGGAGCTCATTTCAACCCTGGCTCTGTTATTTATGACATGTGTGACTCTGGGCTTGTGACAACACTTCTGGGAGCCTCATTCTCATTTGTTAAATCTAGACCCAAGGTGATACAATATCTGAAGCCCCTTTTACCTCTAAATCAGATGATATAATATCCCTTAAAATACAAGATCATCAGACCCAGAGCTGGAAGGATTAGAAGCCAGTTGGCTACTTATAGGGGACAAAACTGTGGCCCATAGTGGTTAAATGACTTGCCTAAGGTCAGGCAGAGAGTGTCAGGAGGGGGATTTGAGCCCAGGTTCTCTGACTCCAGAGGGGGAATCACCTCTTTTACTTTTTAATGATGCCTCCTCACTTTATAAAAGTAAGTTTTTATTTAGTGTTATTAATCCTGACCCAGACAGGAGGAAGCACTGACACCAAGTAGGAGTGACGGTATCAATCTGGACATCTTTACAAACAAGAGACAAATTCTGGAAAAGTAAAATACGAAACACTTAAGCGATAACCAAACATGTTCTTATTTCAAAAACGAGTTAAAAATTATGTATGAACAGAGATATAGACACATTCAGATATACACATCTATATTTATTCATATGACCTCAACAAACATTAAGTACATTAAGTATTAAGTACCATAGCACTATATGATAGTAGATCCCTTTTAACCTTGGGCAAGCAAAAAAAACTACTTTCAAGTTCTGTGATCTAACCAAAAAAAAAATGCTACTGAACTTCTTTAAACAACAAAGGCATCACATCTCACAGAATCCCTGGTTCTCAAAGTTAGAAGGTACTCTAAATTTCGGATAGCACAATCCAAATTGGAACAATAATGTCCTCCATGGCACTCCCAACAAGTCACCATTCATCCATGTTTTGCTTGAAAACCTCTAATGAAGGGAAAACCACTCACTACCTCCCTCCTAAGGTAGCCCATTCCATTTGTAGATGGCTCTCATTATTAGGGAGCTTTTCCTAACCTCAGGCACAAAAGGTATTCTGCTTAGTACTAGAGGAAAGAACTAGGAGCAATGGATAGAGATCGCCAAGAGGCAAATAGCCCTTCGAAGAATAGCAATTCCATCCTTTCCCTGGTTCTGGAAATTCTATCTCATTGTAGGCTATGATCATGTTAGCTTTTTGGTTCCCATATCACACTGGGCTTACAGTCCACCAAAACCCCAGATGTTTTCTGATGAACTACTATCTAGTGCTCCCTCATCCTGTGTTTGTGAAATTGATTTTCTGAACTCAAGTGTGGGGCTTTACATTTATGCCTATCATATTCGACATAACATTCTACTAATAAAAGGACTTGTTCTGTGAAGTTTGAATTCAGTCAAAAGGCTGCACTTGAGGACCTAGAGGGCCACATGTGGCCTCGAGGCTGCAGGCTCCCTACCCCTGTCTAGTTCATTACCACCTTTTTGGATCCTGAGTCTATTTAACATGTCAGCAATCTCTCCCACCTTTATGTGCCCTTCAAATTTAATAAGTATGTCACTATCTTTAGCCAAGTGATTAATTAAGAAGTTAAAGAGGACAGGGCCAAGCACAGACCCCTGTGGCACTCCACTAGACAGTCTCCCAGCTGACATTTATTTAGTCATCAATGGCTACACTTGAGTCTGGACAGTCAATCAATTCTTAATTCATAAAAGCTGAATTATTATTTAAGGCCATAGCTCTCCCATCTTTTCCTCAAGGAAAGTATGAGAAGCTTCATAAAATCTTTGGTGAAAATTAGTAAACTACATCTATAGCATTTCACTAAGACTGCCAAAAAAGCAGAGAGATAGTGTGGCATGACTGATTCTTAAAAATACTATGGTGGTTCTCTACTTCCTTTTCCAGATGCTCACGGACTGCCCCTTGAATATTAAAGTTCTAGAATTTTGCTAGAATTAAGTCAAATGCACTGGGCTAACTATCATTTGCAGACTTTACTCTCTTCTGATATCTTCTGAAATTATAGCTTGGTGAGTCCTGGTTCATCTATTAGAAAGTAATTTATTTGTAATTTCTTGTGATTATTTCTTTAAAAATACTGTTATTTGGAGGCAGAGCCAAGACGGCTGCTGGAAAACAGGGACTCACTTAAGCTCTCCCCCAAATCCCTCCAAACATCTGTAAAAATGGCTCTGAATAAATTCTAGAGCTACAGAACCAACAAAATAACAGGGGGAAACAAGTCTCCAGCACAAGATGGCTTGGATGGTCACTGGGAAGGGGTCTATCACACCATGATGGGAGCCGAGAGCAGCCCAGCATGCCAGGACTGACCAGACCGGGGGTTGGGTGGAGCAGGCCTTAGGGCCCTATATCACTGAGCTGTGGCAGGTACCAGACTTCTCAACCCACAGATGCCAAAGACAATGGAGCAGGTTAGTGGGAAAACTTCTGGATCTGGGTGGGAGAAGTGCGCGGTCTGGCCCTGGGGTGGGGGGTGGGGGTGGTGGCACAGCAGCAGTAGGAAGCTCCTGTGACTGCTTCCAGAGCTCCAGCATTAGCTGCTACCCAAGTCCCTGGAACACACAGTGAGAATCAAGCTGCAGATCAGAGTGAGAGTGCAGGGATTGCTTTGCTGGTGCAGAGGCAGGGTTCTCTTGCTTTGCCCTGCTTGGATCTGGGTCACGGTCCTGGTTGGCGGTTCTTGGGGGAGGAGGGGCACTGGTGTGGTAGAGCTTGAGGTGACTGTGGAGTAGAAGTAGCTCTGAAAACAGCAGCACAAGGCCCCTAAAGCTTGGGACAAAGTACTCTCTACTCTACAAGCGGTCATACCCTGACAAAAAGCTCAAGAATCAAGTAGTTGGCTGGGAAAATGTGCAGGCAACGCAAACGGACTCAGACTATAGAATCTTCTTTTGGTGACAAAGAAGATCAAAACATACAGCCAGAAGAAGTCAACAAATCAAAGATCCGAAATCAAAAGCCTCCAAGAAAAACATGAATTGGTCTCAGTCCATGGAAGAACTCAAAAAGGACTTGGAAAATCAAGTAAGAGAAGTAGAGGAAAAATTGGGAAGAGAAATGAGAGTGATACAAGAAAATCACGAAAAACAAGTCAATGACTTACTAAAGGAGACCCAAAAAAATACTGAAGAAAACAACACCTTAAAAAATAGACTAACCCAAATAGCAAAAGAGCTCCAAAAAGCCAATGAGGAGAAGAATGCCTTAAAAGGCAGAATTAGCCAAATGGAAAAGGAGGTCCAAAAGACCACTGAAGAAAATACTACCTTAAAAATGAGATTGGAGCAAGTGGAAGCTAGTGACTTTATGAGAAATCAAGAAATTATAAAACAGAAGAAAAGGAATGAAAAAATGGAAGACAATGTGAAATATCTCATTGGAAAAACCACTGACCTGGAGAATAGATCCAGGAGAGATAATTTAAAAAGTATTGGACTACCTGAAAGCCATGATCAAAAAAAGAGCCTAGACATCATCTTTCAAGAAATTATCAAGGAGAACTGCCCTGATATTCTAGAGCCAGAGGGTAAGATAGAAATTGAAAGAATCCACCAACTGCCTCTTGAAAAAGATTCCAAAAAGAAAACTCCTAGGAATATTGTCACCAAATTCCAGAGCTCCCAGGTCGAGGAGAAAATATTGCAAGCAGCCAGAAAGAAACAATTTGAGTATTGTGGAAACACAATTAGGATAACACAAGATCTAGCAGCTTCTACATTAAGGGAATATGATATTCCAGAGGTCAATGGAGCTAGGATTAAAACCAAGAATCACCTACCCAGCAAAACTGAGTATAATACTCCAAGGCCAAATATGGATTTTCAAGAAAATAGAGGACTTTCAAGCTTTTTCAGTGAAAAGACCAGAGATGAATAGAAAATTTCACTTTCAAATACAAGAATCAAGGGAAGCATGAAAAGGTAAACAAGAAAGATAAATCATAAGAGACTTACTAAAGTTGAACTGTTTTGTTTACATTGCCACATGGAAAGATGATATTTGTAATTCATGAGACCTTTCTCAGTATTAGGGTAGTCGAAGGGAACATACATATATATAGACAGAGGGCATAGGGTGAGTTCAATATGAAGGGATGATATCTAAAAAAAAATAAAATTAAGGGGTGAGAGAAGAATATATTGGGAGGAGAAAGGGAGAGATAGAATGGGGTAAATTACCTCATAAAAGTGACAAGAAAAAGCAGTTCTATTGGAGGGGAAGAGGGGGCAGTTGAAAGGGAATGAGTGAATCTTGCTCTCATTGTATTTGACTTAAGGAGGGAATAACATACACGCTCAATTGGGTATCTTACCCCACAGGAAAGTAGGGTGAAGGGGATAAGAGAGGGGGATGATGGGAGGGGGAGGTAATCAAAAGCAAACACTTTTGAAAAGGGACAGGGTCAAGGGAGAAAACTGAATAAAAGGGGACAGGATAGGATGGAGGGAAATACAGTTAGTCTTTCACAACATCACTATTATAGAAGTGTTTTGCATAATGATACATGTGTGGTCTATCTTGAATTACTTGCCTTCTCAAGGAGGGTGGGTGGAGAGAGAAGAAGGGAGAGAATTTGGAACTCAAAGTTCTAAAAACAATGCTCAAAAAAAAGTTGTTTTTACATGCAACTGGGAAATAAGATACACAGGCAATGGGGTACAGAAATCTATCTTGCCCTACAAGAAAGTAAGGGAATGGGGGGAGTGGGGTGACAGAAGGGAGGGCAGAATGGGGAAAGGGGAAATCAGAATATATGCGATCTTTCCTTCACTCATTGTACTAAGCCCTTCTACACCAAACTAAGGCACACACCTGGATCACTTATGCCAAGTGAAATCCTAATAATGCAGCAATTTCTAAAATAAATAAGCTAAGTGGTCATCCAAAAAAAAAAAAAAAAAAAAAAAAGAATATATGCGATCTTGGTGGGGGGTAGAAATGGGGAGAAAATTTGTAACAAAATCTTGTGGAAATCAATGTTAAAAACCAAAAATATTAAATAATAAAATATGAAGAAAAAATTAAAATAATTAAAATACTGTTATTTTGGTTCTGCTTTATTCATTATGTGGCACTTACTACAAGTGTTCTTATGTTTCTCTGCAGTTTTTATATCTGCCATTTCTTTTGGCTCTTATAATTAACTTCACAAGCCTTTCAATGATGATAGATTAAATCATATTTACCAATGTACCTGTAGTAAAAGCTATATAAACAGCGGCTTTTGTTACAGTGCCATTTGCTCCAAGGCATCAGTCCCCCACTTTTTTTGGTTGGGTCCTACATGTGATAAAGAACTAAGGTTAAAACAAACCATTTATTTTCATTTTAAAGGTTCAGCAGTTAGCTGGCTATAAATTCAGACAACTGCCTCCCAAGAAGAAAGCATAAAGAATTTATTCCCCGTGAGAAGTTAAGAGAGGGTATATTGTAGCAGAAATACATAGGGGAACCAGTTCAAATCTGCTTCATTCTCCTCTCCCCACTTCTCTCTCTGCTGACAATCTGAGAGTTCAGTCCCTTCAGTCTCTTCTTCCTTTTTCAAGTTCTACTGAAACTGGCTGTCAGAAAAGGTCACCCTGAGCAACAAAAAGCCAGTTGTGGCTGCAAGTCAGAGAATCACTGAAGCTTAGTATTACTAGCTGGAAGGACCCTTAGGGATCATCTAGTTGAACTCTTTCATTTTTACAAAGGAGGAAAGTAAAAACCAGAGAAATAAAAGGGTTTGCTCAAGGTTATGCAGCTAGTCAAAATCAGTAGATATTCCCTTTCCTGGGTCTTAACATTCATGTCATATAATGTACTAACATTCATACTGGACGTGATAATAATTTCAATTTCTACATAATCCTTTGTATTGATAACAGCAGCACAGTATGCAACCAGGAAGACCTGGATACAAGTCCCAACTCATACATACAGGTCTTGTGACCCTGGGCAAGTCTTTTAGCCTCTCATTGTTCTAGGCCAGAGGTATCAAATACTCAGTGATGCCAGAACCAGATTAAAAAGGAATCAGGAAATACTTAACAAAATAAATAAATACACAACAGAACATGGATAATGCTAATATGTGGCTTTCTAAGTCAATATGCTGCCTGAACGGATCTTCATTTATGGTTGTATTGTTGCTATTCAGTAGTGTCTGACCCATCATGAATGTGGTTTTTCTAGGCAAAGATACTAGAGTGGTTTGTCATTTTCTTCTATAGCTCATTTTGCAGATGAGGAAACTGAGGCAAACAGGGTTAAGTGACTTGCCCAGGGTCACAATGCTAGTAAGTGTCTCAGGCCAGATTTGAACTCAGGAAGATGAGTCTTTCTGACTCCAGGCCCAGCCCTCTGTGCACTGTACCACCTAGCTGCCTGTTTCCATTTGGGTCTGGCATGACAGCTTTAGGCAACTCTCTAAGGCCATGTCTCAAAGAAGATGCTGACCCTGCAATGGTAGGAGTTTCCTTATCCAGGAGTACCCTTTACTGTATTAATGAAATCACAGGATCATTCCCTATGCCTAAATATAAAGAATTATACACATACCACCTCACTGAAGCCTCAAAATAATCACAGGAAGTAAGCATTATCTCCATTTTACAGACTGGGAAACTGAGGGTCAGGGAAATTAAATGACTTATCTAAGGTCAAAGAGCTAGCTAGTAAGTGGGAAAGCCAGGACTTCAGGAAGAATCTTCTGGTTCCAATTCCATTTTTCCTCCCACTACATTATAGAACTGAAGATACTATGTCTCATTTTTGGCATTATGGTTTTTGAAGCTTTGCCAACAAGAATTCCTTTTCCTCTGGCCCCACCTAAACCCTCCTCTCCCCAAATGGTTCACCGTGTCCATAAGTGTCAGGGAAATATTAAAATAAAGATCAGTAAAAGCTTTACGGCTTCCCTGGAAGAATGGTTATTTGCAAGGTTGAGTGATTCCCTGTGATGGATGGCTGAAAAGGTATTCTCATTATAAGCCACTGTTGGGAGGTTTTCCCTCAGGACAGGAATTTAAGAAATCCAGTCCCACAGAAATCTTAGGGTAAAGTTTCATTTGGCTATTGTGGGATTGCCAGAGTATAGAAATAATGGATAGTGCCATTGCTTGTGATACATTCCAGATGCTGTTATCCATTTGACCAAGAAAGACCTATCTCCAACACAGGAACTTTGTGCTTCAAATGGAAAGGTAACAGATCCTCAAAAAAATATAGTCGGTCAATTAACAGGCTGATATACTTGGAGTAATCTAATTTTAAGACAGTGAATTTACCCTAAATTATTTTTGTTTGGCTGTAAATGTACATTTATCATTAATATAAGCTATTATCACTATAGCTATGAAATAGAAACTTAAATTTAGTATTCACAGTGGAACATAATTAGAATGTCACAAAGAATTTAAATTCCTTTGCTTTGGTACTGTTAGCTGTAACATTTCATTATAGTAAATTCTTATGGCATTATATCGTGTTTAATCCTTACTTTTTTTTAACCTCAGGCGAGTCAAACACAATCTGCAAATAGTCATATGCAGAGGCATGACTGTTTCTGGTTAAAATTAACAATTTATTCATTGGAGAGTTATGTAAGCTCCAGAGTTCAGCGAGTCCCAATTGGCTCATAATCAGTTGTTATGGCTTCTTGCCTGCTGACAACTTTCTTCTATCTTTTTCTCTGAGTAGTATGCTTGAGAGAGTTGTTTTGGTCATTACTTTTAAACAACAGAAGAATTCATATGTGCTAATTCATAATATCAATTAAAAAGTTTTCTCTAAACAAGACGTTCCAACAACCAGGAAAATTGGTTATTTTGGTTTAACAGACACCTCCCATGTGCAAGGTGCTAGGGAAGCAAGGTAGTTGTAGTAACTGATATTTAAATAGCACTCTAAAGAGAGTATCTCATTAGTCTTATAACAACCTTTTGACGCAGGTGAGGAATCTAAGGTTCAGAAGGGTTAAATGATTTGTCCACGACCACAGAGCTGGTAAGTACCAGAATCCAGTCTAGATCTCCGCACTCCAATGCCATGCTGCTTCAGATGGATAAGAAACACGTCCGGAGGTCAAGGAGTTTACATTCTAATGAGAAGAAACCACATGTACACAAATAACTATGATATTAAAGGAGAAGGAAATAAAGAATAAGGGAAAGGTATGAGCAAAGTATGAAGAGAAATTCAAAGAAAGGAGAAACCTTGTCAGTGGGGAAAATCAGGGAAGACTTTCAAGGCACCTGAGTTCAGTCTTGAAGGTAAGGAGGGACTTCAACAGATGGAGATGGGGAATACTGGGAAAGGGGAGTTCATTCTATGCATAGAGAAGACCATAAGGTAGAGTAAGCAAAGGGAAGCAATGAGATATGGCTGGATAATGAGGTTGGAACCAGATCACTGAGGACTTTCATGGCTAGAATCAGAAGTACGCAGTCATTATGTAGAGTAAGGGACATGATTGAGGAGGTTATTGACAAGACTACACAGGTATGATTGGAGAGAGGAAAGGATGGAGGCAGGGATAACAGTTAAGAGGCTATGGAAATAGACCCTAGAAGGTGATCAGACGCTGAACTAGGGTGATGTGGAGCAGCAGTAGACAGGACTGGATATAAAGGAGACAGGCGAAGGTAGAATAAATGATAGGACTTGGCAGCTGATTGCATTTAGGGGTAGAGAGATAGTGGGGTTTTGCATCCAGGTGACCAGGATGAGGGTGGTGTAATTCACAAAAACAAGAGCTAGAGATTAAGTCAGGGTTAGCCCTTTCTGATCCTCCCAGTTATCTCTTCCGTCCCATTACTTTATATATAAATATATATTATTTCTCTCTCTCACACACACACAGACACACACACACACTCTCTCTCTCACACACACACAGACAGACAGACACACACACACACACACACACACACACAGAGACACTGTTTCTCTTAACAGAATGTAAACGTAAGGGCAGGGAATGTTTCATTTTTTGTCTCTGTTACCTATACCCAGTGCCTGGCACATAGTAGGTGCCTAATCAACGCTTGTTGATTAACTGTATGTTGAGGGAACTATTGTAAGGAAATAACAAGTCTGAATTTTTGAGGAACCGCCTTCTTTACTTCAAACAATTTATTATTTTACTGTGCGCTAGTATGATCTCTCCACTTTGGCATGTAGTACGCACACAACATATCTGAAATTCCCTTCTTGTTCCTTCTCCCAACATTTGATAGAGTTGATAGAACTGTAAAACAGCAGGAAACAGGGATTTAAACGCTGAATAGCTTAGAGAAAAAAGAGAAGAGGAGATCATTAGTGGGGGAAATAGTCTAAAGTGGCACAAAAGTTCATTATACTCGGTGAAAGACGGAATATTCGTTCCCTCAGCCACCCTCCCCCCAACTCAGAAGGTAAGATTTGGAGCTTATAACACTAGGCAACACACCCTTATTTCTTATTTGCTTTACTGAAGATGAGATTTAGCACTACATTCTGCTATCACCAAGTTTTAGTCCAAGGATGATCAATCTAGAACTGAGAGGCAGCTTCAGAGGCCACCTAGTCCAATTCCCTCATTTTACAGCTGAGGAAACTGAGGCCAGAGAAGCAACTTCCCCAAGGTCACACAGGTAGTACTAGAAGTGGAATGTGAACCTCAGTCATAAGATCATACATGATAGCTCAATTGCCACAGTTTGACTGGATTAAAAAAAACACCACCACATACATTATACCTTGTATGTAGTGAGCACTTAAAATGCTGAATCAGTCAGGTTGAACATTCTTCCGTCCTTCTTTGACCTGCTGAAACTGATAAACGAAAGTGAAATAAAAAAAAAGCTAATCTCTGCTGCCTTTTATAATTTGGCTAAAGAATTAGCTAAATACAGACATCCATATAAAGGATGATCTTTGACAAAGACTACTGAGGAGGAAGCATCTTAAATATGTGGAAAGCAAACGTTTGAGATCCAGATGAAAATGACATGTAAACATTAGGGTTTTAGTACCACTCTTAAAGCACTATGGTAACGGTGAGGCAGCAGAGGACTGGAGTAACTCCCCACAACATGCATATCTTAAGTCACATAGCTTCCAAGGCACTCACTATTAAGCAGATAATTAAGACATGGTTTGTTGGGCCTGGAAAAAAAAATTATATTTCACTGCTGTTACCACTCTCAAAGTGCAATTTGAGAAACAAAAAATAAACCTCAAAGGGTCTCAAAATGAAGGTATGTAATGCTTGAAAAAAAGAGTATTTATCAAGTGTTATGAAGTTTTTGGGTGTCTTGTCAACCTTAAAGCACTGTGTAAAAATAAGCTAATATCTTGTTGTTCAGTCGTCATGGCTCCATCTGAGTTTTCTTGGCAAAGATACTGGAGTGGTTTTACGCTTACATTCTACAGATGAGGAAACTGACGTAAACAGGGTTAGGTGATTTGCCCAGTGTCACATAGCTGGTGAGGGTCTGAGGCTGGATTTGAACTCTGGAAGATGAGTCTTCCTGACTCCACGGCTGGTGCTCTACCCACTGTGCCACCTAAGTGTCCTGAGCTAATGCAGTGAAATATAAAATTGCCACACTAGAAATTCCCAAATATGTACATTTCTTTTTTCTACCACATTATTCAAAGATCTGGTCTATTCTTATCAGATCAATCCAAGTGATCCTGCTTCTTCCAGAGCTCCTTCCATATAGGCCTCAACTGGAAATGATCTTTTGTCCCACTGAGCTCCAGTAATATTCTGTTGTTCAGTTGTCCAGCTCTTTGTGACCCCATGGACCAACTAACTGTCAATGACGTTTTCTTGGCAAAGTGGTTTACCATTTCCTTCTCCAGTTTTCTATGCAGGCACATGTTAAGTGACTTGCTCAGTGTCACACAGCTAGTAAGTGTCAGAGGTAAGATCTGAAATTCGGTCTTTTTGACTGGACAATAATTCTGAGTTCTCTCTTGAGATGTTACCTCCCTGACTAAACTGCAAGCTCTTTGAGGGCACCAGCTATAACTATAATTTCTGGTAGAGTTGAAAGAAAAAGTGTTTCGAGTCAAGAGGATATAGGTATTTCAAACCCCAGCTGTGCTACTTAAAACTTGTATGATCTTGGTTAATTCACTAACTTCATGTTTCAGTTTCCTCATTACAAAATCGGAGTGTTGGGTAGGTGAGCTCCAAGGTCCCTCACAACTCTTTATCTATAATCTTTTATCTATCTTTAGTCTAGTAGCAGGCAGCTCAATAAATATTTGTTGGTTAAGTAATCTATCATAAACCAGCATTTCTCTTTAATCTTTAGACAAACTGGGAGCCAGTGAAAACTATGAAGCCCTCCTCTCACCTACTCGGACACCTCACCCTCCCCAAGTTCAGGTAATAGGAAACAACGAATGAGCCAGAAGTACATAATGCTTGGAGTGTTTAAAACCATTTATTTTACTGTCAGGTTACTGGTCATATCAGAGTGCCATCTATAGGACAGCGGTATCTTTGTGGTCTAGATATCCAATCGGCTATTTGTTCCTGAAGCTATCCTACAGAAAATGTCAGGAACTCATCAGGTGACTGGTAGGTGCTGGCTGGTACTCACAAAGATGTAAATCTGATATACGACTAAAAGGTGCTATGAACAACTGACAAAGGAATAAAAAATTAAATTAAAGTAATATTCCCATGCAGCATGAGAAATAGCAATTAATAGAACTTCATACGCTGGGAGGTGGGGGAGGTTTGAGGTATATGTGTGGAAGTGCCATTAACCAGTCTAAAACTAACATAAACAAGAATCTCATAACTCCCCTAAAACTCATAAAAGCTCACAGAAATGCCATAAAAAACCCCAAAAAACAAAAATGACTCTCCACACTTACCTAAACCTTTAAGGTTCCCAAAGCACTTTCCTTATAATAATCCTTGAGATAGTGAAGGTGCTATTACCCCTGCATAGTACAGATAAGGACTCTGAAGCCTTGAGAGGTTAAGGTATGGCAGCAAGGTTGCACAGATGATAGAGTGCCAGTCCTGGATTCAGGAGGACTCATCTTCCTGACTTCAAATCTGACCACAGACACTTATTAGATGTGTGATCCTGAACAAGTCGCTTCACCCTGTTTGCCTCAGTTTCCACATTTGTAGAAGGAGAAGGAAATGGCAAACCACTCCCATAACCTGGCAAGAAAATTCCAGATGGGGTCATGAAGAGTCAGACACGACTGAAAAAACGACTGAACAACAATGTTTGGAAGAGTAACTGGATGCTCAGTTTTCCCACATTCCAGGTCCTATGACCACTTTGACACACTAGCCTCTAAAGTCTTAGGTCTCACCTGGAAACATATACTCTAAAATAAGTATGGTACAAAAACATTAGGGCTGGAAGGAACCTTAGGGAGAATCTGGATATTAAGAGGCAGAACTGGGATTTGAAGGAAGGTCTTCCAAGTACTAGTAAATTATCAAGATTCTGAAATAATGCAATTGGCTTCTAAGAATCTGGATGATGTTTGAAAAACTTTTTGTGTGTGTGTCATAACTATAGTTGGCAAATAACTCTACCATCTCTCAGAAAAAAAAAAAGTTGAGAAATACCCTTATCTTCCTCCATCTTGGCTCCTTCCTTCCTTTTCCCACACACAGAAAAGACCAACGATTCACTTTTAAATAAAGAGATTCAACAGTAGCGCCTTCTTAATCTGACCCAAAAGGCAAATATTTACTACGGCCAGACTGTCCACTGAATTGGGGCTCTAGAATCTGCTCGTGTTGTTATACAGACAGTGGACTGAGTCCTGGACCCTGAGTTCAAATCCAGACTTAGCCTTACTGACCCTGGGCTAGTCACAACCTCTGTTTCCGTTTCCCCATTTGAAAAATGAGTATGACAACAGCACTCATCTCCCAGAGTTATTGTAAGGATCAAATGAGATGATATTTGTAAAGTGCTTTGCAAGCCTTCAAGCGCTAATGCTAGCAATTATGATGAGAGAGTTATATATTAGCCAGAAATCCACATGACTAGCTTTATAAAAGTGTATTCAGTGCTTCAACAGCAGCAATCTTTAACCACAGGGAGTTTCCTTAAAACTGCCTTAGCTTAATGCCAGTTATTGAAGAGGTAGGAAAAAAAAGTAATAGAACCCATAAACAAAAAAGTACTGTTCTGACTAGATCTGCTTGGTTTCTTAGCTTCAGAGAATGCAAATGAACTCTAAAGGCCGAGCACCTTCTGTGAAACACTAGGGATGTAAGGAGGCAATCAGAGTTCTTGCCTTGCAGGAGCTTATAAGAGTGGAAGAAAGGACATGCATAAAACAACCTTATAGATGGAATACGAATCTTCTCCACAAACCCTTCACTAAGTTTCAGTGTTGGAAGGCTCTTGACCAGCTGCTTGAGGACTGGTAATATCTCAAACAACTGATTAACAAGTATGTAAGTGCCTACTATGTGTCAGGCATGGTGGTAGGGATATAAAGACAAAAATAAAACTGCATCCAGGAGCTTAGATTCTAGCAGAGGAGAAAATACAAGAATATACGAAGTAGATACCAGAGAGGTTTGCCATTTCCTTCTCCAGCTTATTTTACAGATGAGGAAACTGAGGCAAACAGGGTTAAGTGACTTGTCTAAGGTCATACATCTATTAAGTGTCTAAGGCCAGATTTGAACTCAGGAAGATGAGTCTTCCTAACTCCAGGACCAGCCCTCTATCCACTGCACCACCTGGCTGCAAAGAGAAAAAAGACTCAGCACAACAATATTTTGAGCAGCTCTTTTTGTAGTGGCAAATAATCAGAAGCTAAGAGGGTACCCATAAAATGGGGAATGACTAAACAGATTTAAGGTATATGAACGTAATGGAATATTATTATGCCATAAGAAATGATGAAAGGGACTGTTTCAGTGAAATTTAGGAAGACTTCTATGAACCAAAAAAGAGTGAAATGAGCAGAACCAGGAAAACAGTTAATATGTTTTCCTATAAAATAAGCAACTTTGAAAAACTTAAGAACTATGAGCAACACAATGATCTGCCATGATCACAAAAGACTAATGATGAATCATGTTAACCATCTCAGGGGGATGGTGGATTCAGGAAGCAGAATGAGATTTTTTTTTAATATGTCCAATGCAGGGATTTGTTTGGCTTGAGTATACATATTTGTCACAAGGTTGTTTGTTTGTTTTTAATAGGGGGAGAAAGTAGGAGGGTGAGAAAGTCTATTTTTGTTAATTTTTTTAAAAAATCAAATAATTTTTTAAAAGGAAATAAGTTTGAACCCAATTTTTAAGGTAATTAGGGATTCTAAGAGACAGAGATGAGAAATATTTAAAAGGCCTGTTTGTACAACAAACCAGAAAAGGAAGACTGGATCCAAGTTATGAATAGTTTTAAAAGCAAAACAGAGACTTTGTATTTGAACCTTAAAGTTATAGGGGTCCACTGGAGTTTATTGAGCAGGGATGTGACATAGATCTGTGCTTTAAGAAAACCATTTTAGCAGTTGTATGGAAGAGAGAAAGGAGGGCTATATGCAGGAAGACTAATTAGGAGGCTATTGTCCAAGTGAGATGTGTTGAGGGCCTGAATTAGGGTGGTAGGTATGTGAGGGGAGAGAAGGAACTGGATGTGAGAGATTTGAGAGAAGTGAAATGGACAAGTCATGAGGTGGAGAGGAAGGACATGATTTTCTTTATATATGTGTGTATATATACATGTATGTGTGTGTATGTTATACACACACATATATTTCGGAGACATTAAGGTTTAATATAGGCCTTGAGTTTTATGGCTCAAAAGGGAATAAAACATCCTTATCTTACTAAAGGGGGTTTACTAATAATCCTCTGATTTATATAAGAAAGTAAACACAGATGGTTCTGATTTTAAGAAAAGTGAAATTTCTGTAACACATCTCTTGTGTAATTCAAAATAGTAGCAGAACTTTTCCTTCATGGGGCTGTATATATCCTTAGTCAAATACACAAAATAATAAAAATCTGCCCTCACCTTGACTGTATCTTAAAATAGGTTGGTACTTCTTCTGACATGCAAAGCCCAGAAGGGAGTACTGAACTGGGAGTAAGAAGTCCTAAGTAAGAATTCTGCCACTTAATCAACCACCTGTGTGACTATGGGTAGGTCATTTAACCTGTCTGAACCTGTTTCCTCATTCCTACAATGAGGATAATGCTACCTGTAATACTTACACAACAGGTTTCTTGTCAGGCTCAAATGAGATAACCCAAGCAAAGAATTTGCCAAGCTTTAAAGTGTCAGATAAATGCCAGCTATCACTATTATAATTATTAGGATACTTATCCTGGAAACTTGGCTTCTTTCAGCTACTTTTGTTTTCTTCTTTGTTGTTTCTTATTCCTCTTCCCACACCTTTGTCATTAGCATTCTTCTTGGCTTTGACCTCAGCTTTTTCTTTTTTTTCTCTATACTCTTTCAGTGATCTTATCCACCCCCACAACTCTAACAAAGAGTTCTATACAAAGCATTCCCAAATCTCCATCTCTAACCCACTTTTTCCAAGCTTCCCAAGCTCCAGACTCACATTTCCAACTACCTATTAGAGAAGCTCCATCAAGCTATTCTACTAGCACCTCAAGTTCAAAATATCTGAAAGCGACCTTGTTTTTTGTTGTTGTTCAGTCATGTCAGACTTCATGACCCCATGACCTTTTCATACACCATTATCCCCAAACCTGATCCTTTCTGACTTCTGTCAGTAACATTCTGGCTTACCATTTTCCTCTTGCAGAACTCCACCTTCAATGAGTTATCAAATCTAGTTATTATAACTACCCAAAGGCCTTTATTCTTTACCATTCTCACTGCCAGCACCCTAGATCAATGAGAAAATAATTATTTCTAGGGGTCCCCCCTCTACCAAATTCATTCTATGCACTATCAGTGTTCTAAATAAATCAGTCGGATCATGCCACTCCATTGCTCAAAATCCTCTAGAGGTTCCCTAATGCCCATCAGATAAAGTCCAATTTTCTTAGTATCTGAGGCTCTCTACAATCCAGTACTGCTCTTGTTTCTTACTACTTCCACTTATATACCTTATGCTCCAAAACAGACTACTCACTATACTCCAAACACATACTATATTTACCCATCTCCCAGAATACCTTCCTGTCCCAATTCTAGTTGTTGAAATCCTACCAATCCTTTAAGACACAGCTTAAATTCCCTTTTCTCTAAGAAGTCTTCCATGATTTCCTCTTGGTAGAAGTGACTTCTACTATTCAACAAACATTTGTTAACCATCTACTATGTATGGAATGTTGTGGGGAAAATAAAAAAATTTCAATATGGCAGCCTTTAGCCTTACAGAATTTACAAATCTAGTAAGGGAATAAGACAAATAACTACAATGTGTATTATTATATTTATATTCTAATTTGCATTATATTTGTACAAGCGCATACCCTTGGCACCACCCCAACTAAATTTTAAGTCCCTTGAGGGTAGGGATAGTCTTGTTAATATTTATATTCCCTGCTATCCAATCCACTGGAGAGAATGAGCAGGTTTGTAATTGTTTGTTGAATGAATGAATGAAAGGATGTAGGAAGCCATATAGATTTCCATGTACATGCTCCCAGTAGGTTACAGGAAGGAGTAGGAAATTTGGGTTGGAGTAGGGAGGATAAAAGAGCCAACGGAGGTGGCGGAGGAGAGTTTCCCATGCTTCGAGGCAGTATGGAGCAACCTGCAACAATGTTATGTCTTCTCAAATGTAAGGTATTTCACAACAGGCAGTAATGCACTCCTACGTGCTACCCCCACACTAGTTTCAAACAGAGCTGGAGCTGGGTCTAGGACTAAAAGGACTTATTATAACTAATTTGTTATATCATACTAATCCCAATGAGTTAATCCTGAACCTATGCTGAAACAAAGAATGCCTGATGAAAGCTGCTCCAGTGCCAGCAGAGCCAACTGTAAGATGAAATCCTTGGTCATTGCCAGTTATTTCAAGGATTTATTAAGCATAGTTCTCAGTTGGTTATTCAGTTCACATTCCTGTCTGGGAACATACCTAAAGAGGAACCAAAGAGTATGGAAAATTGCAAGGGCTGAGAAGAGGCAAAGGTGGGGTCCCCATTATTACTGTCTCTCCCCCAATAAAGAAGAAACCAGGAAAAGTTGATCTGAAAAAACATAAACCCCAAAGTTTTAAATTTCAAAGGTCAGAGATAGATTGTAGTCAATTCTGGGCACCACCTTTCAGGAGGGATGCTTATAAGCTGATGAGTGTCCAGGGGGTCAACTAGAATTCCAAAGTACCTGGAGTTCATGCCATGAGAGGATAAGCTGAAGAAAATAGGAATATTTGGCCTGGACAAGAGATGACTTCAGGAGAAATATGATATTTATCTTCCAAGTATTTGTCTTGTTTTGCTTGGTCTCAGTGGACAGACCTAGGAACAACTGGTAGAAATTACAAAAAGGCGGATTTAGGATTGGTACAAGGGAAAAACTTCCTAACAAATAGAGCTATTCAAAAGAATGGGCTGCCCCTCGAAGTAGCAGGTCCTTCCTCACCTGAAGTCTCCTTGAGCAAAGGAGTGCTTATATCATAGGCTAGTAGATGGGATTTTTTGTTTCAGTATATGTTGGGCTAGGAGGCCTTTAAGGCCCTTCTCATCTCTGAGCTTCACCAAGCTAAGGACTAACATGGATCTGAGATTCAAATAACAGAATAGTTCAACCTGATGGCTCTCACACTTGGTGGGAACATGTTCAGATTTATTTTTTGTGAATCGAGCCTTTCTTCCTGGACATCCTATCTACAATGGCTCAAAGGGTCCCAATATTCAGGTGAAGCTGTATAACTTTAACTTAAGGAGAAAAGCTTTCCCCAATGGTTAACTTTTCATGGAGAGACTAACAGAGATCAATCTCAAGTGAACACCTGTTTCATTACTATAGTTAACTTGGAATTTAGCCCCAGGAGAAAAAGACCTCCCTTCCCTTCCAGGGATCTGTGGTACACAGCTTGCATGGAGAATGCAATGTTGTCAAACATCTATCTTACGGCTTCCCAGGTTCTCTCTTCAAGTCTCCCTCCTCTCCTCCTACTGCAATCCTCTCAATTTTCTATTTGAATCCTGGTTCCTTTTCAGTTCTATTCAAAAGCATTTCTTGAGCAGCAACCACTAAACACCAGGAATTGTGAAGATACAAGTATTAAAGAAAATGTGGTTTGTACCCTCAAAGAGCTTTTAATCTAGTCAGGAACATACACACTTACCAAATAAAATCAGGTAGACTATATTAGGATCATAAGATCATAGTTCTAGAGCTGGAAAGGAACACAAGCTATTTTGATCCAATTCACTCATTTTACAGATGAGGAAATTGGGGCTTATGGAGGATAAGTGACTTGTCTAAGGTTGTACAGAGGCGGCTGACTTGGACTCGTACTCTGATTCCAGGGCTAGTTTCCTCTCCATTTTATCTGAGGCACCAAATGAACAGTGAAGTATGGATTTAAGGTCATTCAGAACAAGTAGAAAGAGCAATCGTAAATCAACAAGCAGTCAGGCACTATGCAAGGGAGAAAAAGAAAGATAAAAACAGTTCCTGCCCTCGAAGATATTACATTCTAATAGTTGGAGACACAATGTAAATAAATTAGTACATACAAGATACATACACATATTTATTTATTTATATATTTAAAGCTGGTAGGAGAGTCAGAAGTCATCTTATACAACTTCTCAATGCACATAAAAAGAAACTAAGGTATAAAGAGATAAAGTAACTTGTTAAAAAAAATCACACAAGTAGTAAGTTTAGAACCAGTATAAATGGCTGCTGAGCCAGTCTTCTTATAAATGACTCCTCTCCATATGCTCTATGGTCCAGCCATGCTAGCCTATTTGCTTTTCCTTAGATGACACTCCATCTCTCCTCTCTGTGCCTTTGTGGAGGCTATCCCTCAAGCTTGGAATGCTTTCCTTCATCACCTCTGCTTATCAGAATCCCTGGCTTCCTTCAAGACTGTTCAAATACCACCTTCTGCAGGTCTTTCCAAGTCATTGTTCCTCTCCCCACCCCGAAACCCCAACAATAGTGCCTTTCCCCTCCAAGATGACTTTTTATCTACTGGGTAGACATCTTGCATATATCCACATCTATAAATGTTGTCTTTCCCACTAGAATATAAGTTCCTTGAAGACGGGGCATGTTTTTGCTTTTTCTTTGTATCCTCAGCATTTAGCATAGTGTCTGGCACACAATAAGTGCTTAGAAAATGTGACTCTGAATGACTTATTCTAAGCACATCTCACTGAAAATATGGGTTCGAAATCAGGACACAGCGCTCTGACCTGGCCCATCCTGATTATATCTGAATTATTTTATGATCCCAACGGGTTAAGTACCTGTTTTTAGATCACAGACATACATCCAAATATATCTGATTTGCTTTTAATATAAGAACACTACTTTGCTGACTAATTTTCTATTAAAAGATTAAACAATATTCCTTGATCTTTATTAGCTATATCAATGAAAAGAATATTTCCCTTTTTTCACATTTGACTACTTGGTTGTAAGTGAATCATCCTGCATATATCTCCATTAAACTTCATTCTATATATTCTAATCTTTTTTTCCAACTTGTTACACTCACTGAAAAATTATAATCACATTCTCCAGATCTGCTACCTTATTCAATGTGGCATCATCAATCAGCTGAATTAAAATAGCTTTTATTTTGAAAAATAAAAGAGGACCACATTTCCACCGAACAAACTTTAAAAAGCAAATAATGGCAAGCCCAGAAACAAATGTGGGAATAATACAGGACATGTTTCCCTAGATCATATATTAACCAACATGATACATGGACTTTGCAAAAAGCCTCAGTTTGAATTCAATGTATTCTATTTAATACCTATGTGACCTTGGCCAAGTATTTTAATTTTTCTGGGTATCAGTTTCCTGATTTATAAAATGAGGGAACTGGACTAGATGACCACTTCCTACATAAGGCATTTCCTGATTCATCCCTCAATAGTGTTCTCACCTCCACAATCCCATTGAAATTGTCCTCTAGGGGCAGCTAGCTGGTACAGAGAGTAGAGTCCTGGAGTCAGGAGGACCTGAGTTCAAATGTGACCTCAGACACTTGACACACTTACTAGCTGTGTGACCTTGGGCAAGTCACTTAACCCCAATTGCCCTGCCTTCCCCCCTCAAAAAAACCCAAACAAACAAAAAAGAAATGGTCCTCTATATATTTTTATTTACTCATATGTATACATTGCTAGTAAAATAGAAGCTCGGTGAGGGCAGGGATACTTTGCTTTGGTCTTCGTATCCCTAGCACTTTACACATTTCCTAAATTGGATTTAACTCTGATTTTTCTTCTAGCTCTAAAGCTCATGATCCTATTAACACTTAGATGAACTGGAAAAAAAAACCTTCCAATCCAATGAAAGTCTTACCATCAGGTCACTGCTGAAGAATGTACAGTGGATGAAGAAGTATGGGGTTCTTCTGTACTCTACCAGGTTGTGGCTGGAGAGAGCACATGGCAATGCGATGGAGCCAAGAATAATCCCAGGCTCTGCTTCCTGGGCCAATCACCAAAGCTACCATGAAATCTACAGTTTTGAAGTATGTGAATTTGAAGCTGAGAGAGCTTAAAGGTGGGTACATTACTCATGGCAGAAATACTGAGGAGCTGTCATAAACTAGGGAATTACATATACAACTTAGCTGCTCCTAGAAAATGACTTGTGACTTCAATGACTAAACCATCTACACAAAATTTTGAGCACCATACCCCTCCAAGAATAGTAAGGTCTTAAGTAGTTCATTCAATACCTGCTGACTCTTGATAGGGAGATAACTGAATATGAACTGTAGTACATAACCAAAAATTGGGACATGCTACATATGTAGTTTGTATCCTATTATACCAAAACCATCATTCAGGGAAAGAAGCAAATCTGATTTATACTTGATAAAGCCACTTTCATTATTACCAATATTCTAGACCTTTCATATGACTTGAAAATGGAATTGATTGTGTATATTGATTATTTGTTTTGATACTTTCCAAGTACAGATGGTAATAAATTCTAGGATCCTAAAGGCAGCCGGGTGACGCAGTGGATAAAGCACTAGAGTTGGAATCAGAAAGACCCAAGTTCAAATCTAGCTCAGAAGCTTACTGTGTGATCTTGTACAAATTACTTAACTTCTTTGCCTCAGTTTCCTTATCTATAAAATGGGGATAATAATAACAACTACCTCCCACAGTGTCTGTGAGGATCAAACAAGATAATGAGATAAAGCACCTAACACATTTCCTGGCACACGGTAGGTATCATATAAATGCTAGCTAATATTAAATTGTGAGCACCTTGAGGACAAGGGCTGTCTTTTACATCTTTTTGTGTCCTTAGCACTTAACACAGCACCTGGCAGATAAATAGTAGGTGCTTATTAAGTGTTTGTTGACTGATTGACTGTATCTCTTTATATCTAAACATGTAATTCCACCCCGCCCCCCCACCGAGGGTAGATACTATTTTGGCTTTGGCTTTGTATCCTTAATTCCCAGCACAGTGCTTGACACACAGGTGGTACTCAATAAATGCTCATCCATTAGTTTTTAAAGATCAATAGTCATAGAAAGGTGATATGACAGTCCATTCTTTACATGGATCTAAAGACAGATGTAATCAACGTGTCACTTTGAAAGCAGTGGAAATAACAGATTGACAAGAATATTCAAAGCTACACCATTAGAAGTTTCTTAAAGCATTTCCCTTTAAAGGACCAGTTTTAAGAGTGAATGGCAATGAGAGGGGGGAAGCCAAGAATCAGTTCTTCCTGAAGCGTTATTTTCCCCTTTTAACCTATGAAAGAAGTGAAGACCTACCTGAAGCTGATTGCCAGGACTGTACCCCCAGTTTCTATTTCTGTACCACCAAAAGAAAGGGCCATCCATCTCCTAGGTAATCTGAGTCTGCCTCACCATCACCCTTCACATTTATTCATATATAGTGTTTAAAAGTGTGAGCTGTATTTCAGTCCTTTATCATTCCAGGGCCTCTTTCCAAGCAATACTACCCTACAGTAATAAGAGTGGCCCAAGTCTTCAAAAAAGCTAAGGACAGGTAGAAAGGTGAAAGAGAAGACTACTGGAAAAGAAGGTAAGAAACATCTAGTGTCTCTTTACACAGACTGATAGTTGCTTTGGCCTGAAAAGCTTTAAATTTTAAGCTTTCATTTGTTTTCCTAAAGGGCTGATGAATTTGGAACCTGCACTCATGAAACACTTGCTTGGCATGACAGTATGCATTAATGATCTAAGTTTTTAATAAGAGAATTCTGTTCCTGAGGCTTCTGGAATTCAGAGTGAACAAGGAGATGGATTCTCTCAGGATCATAGGGGTCCTGCAAACCATGTGAAAAGTGGGCATTTTTAGGAGGCTTTGGAATACAGTACCGCAGGTATCCTAGGTTTTCTATGGTGACTTTAGGGGTGATGGAAGGCCATCACAGTGATCCCAGGATGCCCTGAAAATCAAGCTGTAGACTACAGGGAGGGGATGGATTCTTAACCAAAAAAAGGACATAGGTAATTACAAAAGATAAAATAGATCATTCTGATTACATGAAACTGAGAAACTTTTGCACAAACAAAATCAATGTATCTAAGAAAAGAAAGGAAGAGGTCAACTGGGGGGAAAATTGTATCAAATTTATGATAAAGGATTGTTATCCAAGAATATATAGGTAACCAATAAATAGAGAAAACCAAAAGCCATTCCCAATGGATAAGTGGTCAAAAGATATGAACAGTTGTCAAAAGAACTGCAAAATATAAACAAACATGACAAAATGTTCCACAGAGTTAACCTTAGAAGGCTTGTTGAAAGACAAGCACACTAATGAACTGTTTGTGGAGAGGTAAATTAGTACAACCATTCCGGAAAGCAATTTGGCCACTAGCTGTCACAGTGGATAGGACAATGGATCAGTAGTTACAAGGACATTGAATTTGAAGATCTGAATTAAAATCTAGCCTTTATCTGTCTTGATCTGTCTGTCTTAGTTCCTCATCTATAAAATGGGGATATTAATAACAACTACTTATCCCAGGGTTGTTGTAAAGATAAAATGCAATAATATTTGTAGAGCTCTTTGCAAGCCTAAAAACTTTATATAAATGCTGGCTATTTTAAAAAATTAATTATGCAAAAAATAACTAAAATGTCTATACCCTTTGACACAGATTCTACTGCTAGGCACATATACCAAAGGTCACTGCTAAAAAAGACAGACTCCAAATACAGTATATCAAAATATTTATAGCAGGAATTTTTTTTTTGTTGTTGTAGGAAAGAACTGGAAACAACATAGATGCCCATCAATTGGGGAATGGCCGAACAAGTTGTGATACATTAATGTTATGGAATATTACTGTGCCATTAGAAATAATGAACATAATGAAAACAGAGAAACGTAGAAGTATTGTCATGAACTAATGCCAAGTGAAGTAAGAAGAGCCATGAAAACAATATATACATGACAACAATGTAAATGGAGAGACCACAAAAAAATTGAAAATGAAACTTGCTAAATTATAAACAGCAAGTCTGGCCTCAAAGAAAAGATATGAGAAGATGCCTCCCCTGGCTTTATTAGAAGTGAGTTATGCATTACATGCAAAATAGAACACTGCATATAATGTGAAATTTTTTAAAAAAAATCTGTTGACTGGTTATGCTGAATTTTTTTTCTCTTCTTTTTGGATAAAAGAGAGGGAAGAGTCAAAGACAAGATTAAGGCCAACTTTTTGTGAGACAAAAATTAATTACTTTTCATTTCCCAAAACGGATAGTACAAACCAGGGTGACAATGAAGTCTCAAAGAAGTGGAGAATTTGTGAGGAATCAGTATCTACCAGTAAATTGGGGACCCCTACTTTAAAGTTTCTAGTCTGAAACCACTAAAAGATAAAGGATAATTTAGTAAAACCATTAAATCTGAAAAGCTTCTGAAATCTCTGGGGATGGCTTCATTATTTTTTTTTTTTAGGTTCAACCTTCTCTTTTTTTTTCCTGTTTTTTAAAAAATTTATTTAATATAGTTAGTTTTCAGCATTGATTTTCACAAAAGTTTGAATTACAAATTTTTTCCCCATTTCTACCCTCCCCCCACTCCAAGATGGTGTATATTCTGGTTGACCCATTCCCCAGTCAGCCCTCCCATCTGTCACCTCACTCCCCTCCCATCCCCCTTGCCCTTCTTCTCTTATAGGGCAAGATAAATTTCTATGGGATGGCTTCATTATTAACTGACTAATTACTTTAGTAAAAGGGCAGGATTGGGAGAGGAGACAAGTACACACTTCCTCCTTAAGTGTCCTTCAAGCTTCTCCAAAGTAATTTGTGGTTAAAGATTTCCACCTAGCTCAGTTAATTCCAGTATGTTCTCTTACATCTCTTGGCTCCATGATGAATAAAAAGTTCTCCCCCCCAAAATAAAAGCTTTTAGAACATTAATGAGGTTGTTTTAAATTCACATGGCATATTTATTGATTGAGAAAGCATACTTTTGGATAAAGCAACCTTTATTCCTATCACATGACTAATTCTTTTTCTAATATCCTAACTCTCCAAATGATAAATCAAAACCACTAAGAGAATAATGCATACCATACATGCAGTTCTACAGGACAGGAAGAAAAGAAATGAAGTTGCATAAGAGGAAAATGATAGTATCCAAAAGAATTTTTTAAAGTAGCTATGCCAAGTTTCCCAAACTCTAATACACACTATACACCACCCTCAAGTACTTAAGACAGTTCTATGATTTAGGCTACAATTATATTATTATTATTTTTAGAAAACTAGTAACTCAAATCCATGTCTGTACAGCATTACTACGTTCAAAACACAATACTAGTTGTTGGAGGAGGGTGAAAGAAGGGAGAGAATGCAATGGACAAAAGGAAAGGGAATTTCCCCCCCAAAAACCACACAAAAGAACTCTAGCAGAAAAACATATTAATAAATATCCTAAAAGAGAATAAAGAAGGCATTGTGCATAAAATTATGAAGGCAGTAGAGAACTGTATTTAATTTTAACAAAATTCAACGGCAATGAGTACTTTTAAAGACAGGAATAGTCTCATGTTTTATTCCTCATTTTAAAATCCCCTGCACCTAGTCAGTGTCTTACACACAGTAGTTGCTTTTAATACACATTTGTTGCACTGGATCAAGTTGTATTTAATAGAAAAATCTATGTGGTGAATTAATGTTATGCTAAATTAGAGAACTATGACTGTGGCATCATAGATCTGGAATGAGAAAGGACCTTAGGGGGCCATCTAGTAACTGAATTAAAGAGAAGTTGGGAAATGACTATTTTAAAAGTTAATTTAAAACATCATAATCCCAGCAAAAGGCAGTTCTAATGTCTTTTTCTCCCTCGGTTTTAATCTTTACCACCCAGAAGCATGAGAGTTATATATAACAGAAGAAACTTAAGAGAGTCCAAAAACAAACTAGAGACAACCAGAAGAATAATACTCATTGACTAAAGGGGCATTTTCTTAATACATCATTATATATGTATATCTCTAACCAACTGAGAAGCCTTGAGAAATTGAACAAAAAGCTCCAAAACTTTTTTAAAACTGAATTCATAGCCATGTACATAGTATTACTCAGGATGAACTAAAATGAATGATATGATGTTACATTAAATACACCAATGAAAAATTTATTTTGGCAAACCAAATAGGATATTAAATTGAGACGATATTATCCTTATGATTTATTGTAAGAAAGCAGTACTGCAACAAACAGTAATATATGACTAATTCAGGCTAGAATGCAGGTTTCTTCTAACTCATAATTCTATGAATCACAGAAAACAGGCCTCTAACAGAAGAGAGAGGATGGCAAAGAGATCTCTTTAAGATCCTTAACAAGACTTCCTTCTTGACTAATGTCGTAGCACACCTCTGCAAAAACTACCAGACACAGTGTCAGGAAATTATAGAATAACAGACTTTTGGAGCTGGTACAAATCACCAAATCCAGATCCTTGATTTTACAGACAATGAAGGCCAGCAAGGTTATCTGACTGCCTATTTACAGACTGTCTCTCTTCCCATTGCCTCCCCACCCCTCCCCCTCACTGGAACTCTCTTCCCTTCCTCCACCTCTAGAAGCTGCTAGCTCCACTCTCTTCAGACCATGTTCCTTTCTTGATTCCTTCAAGTTGTTAGTGCCCTGCCCCCATCACTGTG
Source organism: Trichosurus vulpecula (assembly GCF_011100635.1). Lineage (NCBI taxonomy): Eukaryota > Metazoa > Chordata > Mammalia > Diprotodontia > Phalangeridae > Trichosurus > Trichosurus vulpecula. The sequence goes on from NC_050574.1 coordinate 180,129,935, forward strand.
TATTTATCCTGTCTTATGTATGATCATAAGTTCATCTGGAATGTTAATAAGCATTTCCTAAGTGTTTGCTATGTATGTGGCAGTTACTATGCTAAGTACTGGGGATACAAAGAAAGGCAAAAAACAATTTTTACCCACAATGGGTTCACAGTCTAAAAGGGGAGACAGCACACAGATAATGATGTAGTACTGATAAATGTTGAACAACCAGCTTTTTGGGGGGGGAGGGGTGGCAATGTATAGCAGGGCTCACTTTTAAGTTTAATCAACAAAACAATATATCAAACCTTGATTTGTAGTGTGTGCAGATCTCTGAGGTATTTAAATGTTCACGCTAAAAACTTAACATTAAGCTCTGCCAAGGTTCGAGCTGGCTCCAGCACATCCCTGAGTGTACTATAGTGTGAACTGAATGTAAGCTCCTTGTGGACAGGAACTGGTTTTGGTTTTGTCTTTCACTGTAGGTGCAGTGTAAGTACAGAAGTACAGTAAGCACTTAATAAGTGCTCGCTGAGTGGCCGAAATGGTAGAAATGGAACTTGAAACCAGGTTCCTTGACTCTCAGATGAATGCTCTTCCCCTGATTATTACACAGCTTCTCACAGGCACCCTAAAAACGAAATTACACACTCTATGCTAAAGAATACCTGCGGAACAAGTACAGTTTTTATCTTTATTAATAAAACGTATCAACAAGCATCACTTAGCCACCAGCAGGCATGATTAAGATGATAGCACATAAAGGTATAATTTGCCTGTCCTATGTCAAAGTAATTCCATATCCTGGTCACATAATATATGCAATTTGTAATTAAGAGCAGATTCAACTAGAAAACCTAAAAAGGGCGAGGGGGAAGGAACAGCTACACCCAAATACTATTGTAATACAACTTCCTGTTTCATTAGTGACAATCCTACATTTAAAGTTCTGTGTGTTTTCTCCTTCCCTTAAACCTGTTGACTTACAGTAGTCTTGAGTTTTCAATAACACAAAGATCTTTCCTTTTTGAACAAGCAAAGAGATAATATTCATTATCACCTGAACTATTATGAATTCATTAATGTAAAATATCTTTAATGAAATAACTTCAAGATGAGATCTTATTACCAATGCATGAATGGTGATTCTGTATAAATTTAAGAGTGAATTGTTTTCTCTACTTTTTAGTATTATTTTATTGAGACAGCTAGGTGATGTAGTGGACAGAATGCTGAACTTCAGAGTCAGAAAAACGTGAATGTGAAATTGGCCTTACTGGTGTATGATCCTGAGCAAGTTACTGGAATTCTCTCAGCCTGTTTTCTCATCTGAAAAACTGGGATAATAATAGTACCTATATTTCTTTTTTTACAGAAGTACCAACATTTCACAGGATTATCATGAGGCTCAAATATATGTCACTACAGATTTATAGATTTGTAACTACTTACAACTATATATTACATAGACAACACATATATGTATACACACAACGTATAAAAATGCTTTGCAAACCTTAAAGTGCCATATATAAATGCTAGCTATTACTAATAATGTATACATGCACCACAGCTAAAGAAATCTAATGATTAAAGTCCAAAACAAGGGAAGAGGGGCAGCTAGGTGGCACAGTGAGTAAAGCACCGGCCCTGGAAGTCAGGAGGACCTGAGTTCAAATGTGGCCTCAAGACACTTGACATGCTAGCTGTGTGACCTTGGGCAAGTCACTCAACCCCAATTGCCCTGCCCTCCCCCTCCAAAAAAAACCTCAAAAACAAAACAAGGGAAGAATTGGTCAATTTATACACAGTGCTTTCATTTAACTTTCATTATTTAAATAAGGACCTCTGTTTTGATTGAAGTCATTGGCACTCGTAAGGATTTCTAGCAATCTCGTACTCCATTAAAAATTCTATTGAGAATCCTGAAAACCTTTACAGAAAATACCTAAGAGGTAAATCAAGGTATACCTGCATATTAATTTGTTGCAGGAAAGATGGCCCATGGGGAGAAGACAGGGACAGAGAAAGCCTCTCCCCAGTGAACATTTAGGTCACACCATATGCTAAATCCTGGGGTTACAAAGGCAAATTAAAAAAAATTCAGTTCCTGAATTCAAGGAGTTTACAGTCTTTTGGGAGAATATAACATGTAAATAATTATACACGTGAGATAATTCGAGGAAAGAGAGATAGCATGAACAACAAAAGGGCCAGAAAAAGGCTTCTCAATAGGTGGTGGCACCTGAGGTGAGCCCTTTAGTTATTTCTTTCAAGATTCAGTTCCACCATGACCTTCTACATGACAATTTTCCTGATCCCCTCCCCCCCACCACAGGCTAAATTTCACTAAATTCACTCTCTATTTATTTTTGTATATAAGTATAAAGGTGCAAGACTGTGTTAGAATAGAAGCCTCCTGGGCAGCTAAGCCTAGGGACAAAGCCCCAGCAGACTATCCAGTCTATCTATACCTGAAGTCACTGATAGGTTATTTTATCTCTTTAAACCACTAATGCTTATGATAATAAGGTAACTCCACTTAGACACTAAGACTATGGCAAAAGAGATTAAAGATGATGAAGAATACTATGACTATACTAATAAGCAATGTCATAAAATGAGAAAACATTTTGGAATAAGGTATATCATTGCATAACCAAGACTTGAAAAAGAGATACCTAAGAGCAGTAATAAACAAAACCTCACAAAATAATAAACATTTACATAACTCTTTAAAATCTACAAAGTCTTTAATATAGAATCATAGGCTTAGAGCAAGAAGGGACCTTAGGGAATGTCTATTTTGCCTCCTTATTTTACAGATGAAATGGAGGTTAAGTAATTAGGTCAACTGGATAGTAAGAGGCACGCTGAAATCTGAACTCAGGTCCTCTAACTCCAAATGCGAATATACTCTTTTCCCTAAATCATGGCATTATCTCATCTGATCCTCACAACAACCCTGTTAAATACAAACATTATTATTCTTCCCATTTAACAGATGAAAAAAATAGGGTTCAGATACTTGGTTGCAGTCCCACAGCTAGTTTAGTGGCAGTGGCAGGATTTGAACCCAAGTCTCTCCTTACTCCAAATCTGGCGCTCTATTATATTTTTCTGCTTCTTTGGAAGGAAATAATCCTAAAAACTGACTAGTCTAACAGAATTAAATTTGCCTCTCTGAACTAAGAAACGTATAATCATTACGTTCATTTGATTTCATCATTTAATGGTAGGTTGGTTGGTGTGGGGATAAGACTGATTCTCACGGTATTTCAGTTTTTCCTAATAATACCACAGCAGCCAGGTTATCTCCTAAACTGGTAGCCTGAAGAGGCCAGTGCTGGTACAGGTGATCTGTACACAGCAGGTGCACTTTGGAAGGGAAGTACAAAGTTTGGGATTGACAATAAAAGTCATGGAAGCCCAAAGGTGTCATGCATACTTCTGGGTTCCTGGTTGCTTGCTGTCATTACCAAGGGCAGCACTGATTCTGCCTGGAGTCTGGAACTTCCATTCACTTCTGAGTCTGGGATTTGAAGGACACAGGGATTATTTGGGACCTAGAGGCACAGTTTTCTAGGTCAGGAGTTATTAATCTTTTTTTGTGTGTGTGTCACTGACCCATTTGGCAGTCTGGAGAAGCGTTATTAGAACTGTGTTTTTGTTTTTTTTCAATGACATGTACGTAATACCTCTTTCACATGGTTGCTATTAGAATCAAATAGGGCGATAGATTTAAAGCATTTCTAAAAAGGCCTGAAACATTTTTTAAATAATTGGAGGAAATGCTAGGTTTCGGTTGGAGGTTAGTGAAAATAAAGATTTAATTTTCCCCCAAGTTCACAGAACATCTAAAATCTGTCCACAGACTCTCGATCAATTGATTGCAGATAAACCACCCCTCCTTTAGAAGATGCAAAAAAAAAAATTCAGCTGAGCCAATGGCTATGAGTTTATTACAATTCCTTAAGTATTTAATTTTACACATTATTAAGAAGTCTTGAAGGCAGAGTATGTAAAAAGGAGAACTGAGTCCCAATGGTTATAGGATACTTGGCTGAATAATTTCTATTTTTGTTATACTTGGCTTCTGTTCTTTTTCATTTTGATAATTCTTGATAATGATACACAGAGTGAGACAATGGGGTCACTGGGGACTCGTTTTAACCCTATCTTTCTAGCTTTGGCACTCCTTGGGTTTAAGAAAGATAATTTTTCTTCCCTTTCAGGTTAAGAAATGCAAAGAACTCCTTCTCCTTTCTTAACAAACTATCTTAACTTCTCCAGTTCTGCATAAGCCACTTCTCTTCAAGAAGCACTTCATTTTCAATCTATTAGCCTAACCAAAAAGCTACATGTTATATAGTACATGCTGAACTTGCAATCTGTAATATGCAATTTGTAATGTAACTAGCTGGTAAATGAATTATAAAAGTATTAGTTCCAGAAAAATGTGAACATTCTTCATGCTACAATTTCTGTATAATCAAATTAGTGGTTCTTAGAAGACTGCCAAAAGGAAAAAGAAAAGACTTAAAGTCTCATTTCTTTCTTTTAAAAAAAAAAAGTAATCTGTGACAAAGAAAAAAAATATGTAAGAATCCTGGAATGAAATGAAAAATAAGGAGATAAGCTAGGACCAAAACCTTCATTACAGGCCAATAAAAGATAATCAAACTGATACTTGGAAATGCATTAACACTCATGCCAGAAAACTTATCTTTCCAACTCCTTGAAAAAACATCAAACTTTGCATTAAAAAGAAAGCTTTCTTCAAGGAATAAAGTTACTGGCATAGGGGTCATTTTTTTCCCCCTAGAGTATTTATGTAGTACTTTAGTAACTGGACTATGAAGTTTAATTCACAGACTCATTATATAGAATAAATAAAGGCAGGAGGCAAAGGGCAGACAACTTAAGTCTTCACTTATTTCAAGGAAAAATAAACACATTTGGTAGAGAAGTGATGCATTTTGAATTAAACTTAGTTGAAATAAAATGGCAAAAGCAACATTTTGGTACAAACTTCAACAGAGCCAAATCAAAATACAACTCTATGCCTACTAGATTATGGGAAAAGAGTTTAAATTCTTTCCCATCATGATGAAGAGAGTAAGGCTCAAAGCAGATGGAAGGGAGGAGGGGGAAGAGATGGAAGACATGTGCAGATACAATTGGATTCTCTTTTAAGTGTCCTATTTGAATTACAATGATACCCAGCTCTACCCAGCAGAAGGAGACAAAAACTAGAGGTGTTCAATCATTTTGTCTCATCTCTCATTGTTTGGGTTTATATAATATCTTTCTTCCCAGAATGCTTTTTAAAAACCTTTTAAGATAAAGGTGGGTTCTCTCCACATCCAGACACAGTCAAATTTTGCTAGGATGGCTGAGGTGGGTGGTATGGGTGGAGGTACAGCTGTTTTGAGTTACAAAGCAACACTATACAATAAATTGACTTTAGATTTAATTTTTCAGAGGCAGTATGGTAAACAGGTCCCTTTCTACTTTCAATTAAAATAAGTGTACTTTTGTTGATTAGAACTTTCCTGGAGTGCCCACCCTAATTAATTTGAATGCATTGGGATCTCACCCAGTAGAAACAGAAAAGAAGGCATCCTCTACATTATATTTTGTGATGCAATTATCACTAATGGATTTTGATACAGTGGGATTCCACCTGTGTTTTGGATCACATGCTTCACTTGCTTCTTTTTAATCACAGCTGAAACACAACTGCACCCAATATGCCATCTCTAATTACCTCTTTTGTTTGCAAGTGATTTACAGGGACAGATTTTAAACTCTGCTGCTGACCTGTAAGTCTCTCCATGATCTCACTCTGATGTTTCTCCAAGATTGCTCCCTCTGTACTTTCAAACCCATCAAGCTTTGTTTGTCAGGGAATAACACTTGGCAGCATATTTAGCTTCATATTTTTGCAGTGAGCAAGGTCATGCCTTCTGCTGTCATTTTACACTTCTAGAAACCCTCTGCACCACATTATTTATGATTTCATGCTTTGTAAAACACTTTCTATACAACAATGCGTGCCATAAAACACTTGGTCCTGTGCACAGCCTCAGCATCTTAAGGAAGGATGCACTGAAAAAGCAGGCACGCTTTCACAAACACTACAAAACCCAGCAAAATTAAAATTCTGTAACCAACAAAGACAGTTCAGCTAGCAGAGAGAGAGAGGGAAAGAGATCCTGAATCCAGGTTAGGATTCTGGAGAATCTGAATACAGTAATGATCTCTATCTTTAACAGTCATGTACGAATTGTCGTGAGTATTCACTTTTCTTCCTCTACTTCCATTCCTTTATTTTGTGAAAAAACTAAAATACTTAACTCCCACTTGTTCTGAAAAGTGAAATCTCATTTTTCAAGGCACTTTGTTCGGAAAAGCACCCAGCTTGTTCTAGTCCTGAAAGAGCAGCCATGACCAGGATAACAGATGGTACAACAATGACTTTCAGGCACCATTCACAAGGAAATAATATTTTTATTAATGAGGACCTACAAAATAGAATCTAGTTTAACTTTAGACCTACTTGCTTCTCAAAATTAAGAATTTTCTTAGTGGCCACATCCCAGTCATATGAAATTGTTTAAAAAAAGTATGTAAATGTATTGAGCCTCTTTTATGGATGTATATGGAAGCATTTGTCTACAAGTTACTTGACTTTTTTTCCTCTCTTCTATTCCTTCTCATCCACCCATAGGAAATGACCTACATCTCCTATAACAAGGAAATGAGGGAAAGTACACAGTCAGAGAAAGGATATGAATACCAAATCAGCACACGTGAGTAGAAAATATATTAACTTAAAACTAAATGAAGCTATGATATAAGTTAAATGCTGAAGTGTTTCTTCCTGGCTCCTCAAGTGCAGAAAAGATAAACAGAACTTTCCTGATGTTGCTTAAAGAGGACTTGCATAGAAAGAAGACGAATGTATAATATGACTAACAAGAGCAATTATAGGGCCCAGAAATCTTTTCTGTAATGAATGACCATTCTGGATCTCAGAATGCACCAACACTTGATAAAACATGACCTTCACTTCACTCCCAATGCATTACTACTTGATAGAATCCAAACATCCCAAGGGAATCCATACACTTACCTGATCACATCCTACTTTGACCAACTCCTGTAACATCTGCCGGTTTACATCCACTGTGCTCGATTCATTGGCGAAAGGTAGCAAAGAATATCTGATCTCCCTCAAAGCTTTTTGATAAGGTCCAAACTTTGGAGTAGGTTTCATCTGCTGTTGCCTTGCCGCATCTTTTACTACCAAGATTTTGGTGTCCAAGGAGGTGTCACTGCCTGGTCCAATAGGCAGCCCTTGACCAGATGACTTGGAAGGCTGTTTTAACCCTTCACGAATCTCTTGCAATCTCTGTCTGCTGTTTCCAGAATAAGTTGTAGCAGGAAAAGTCTTTGGCCTCATTGTTAGTCCAGTTTCCTTTTTAACATAAATACAATCTTCTCAAAGTACTTTATTCTAAAAAAACAAAACAAACAAAAAAGAACCCAACCTACTGTCAACAGTATCAGTTCATTGTAAACATACTTTCAAAATAATTTCCTTGTTAATTTTTTTCTTCGATCTTCATAGTTCCTATAGAGAACCTAAAAATTTGTAGAGTCCTCATTTTGCAGATCTATATCTGAAAAAGATAATGCAGAAAAATGTCATTTGCTTTAAAAAGCAATCTTACATGAATTTTTTGAAAAATACTGTATTTCATGAAGATCAGCGGTTTTTTTGAAGTTACTAAAATACATGACAGTATGTTAACAACTATTTCTACATAACATTAAAATCTGCAAAGTGCTTTACATATATTATCTCATTTGATCCTCACAACCACCCAGTGTGGTGGGAGCTATTAATATTCCCATTTTACAAATGAGGAAAATGAGGCTGAATCAGTCAGTCAATAAACATTTATTAAGTGCCTATGTGCCAGGCACTGTGCTGTTTGGGATATAAAGAAAGGCAAAAAATGGTCCCTACCCTCAAGAAGTTTACAATCTAATAGGTGAAAACAATATACGAAAGGAAGCAAAAAAATGCAGGAAAGGGGGAAAAAGAGGGTCCCTTCCCCCATCATGAAGGCATGATGAATTAGTCCAGGAGTGTAGGTGGTGGGGAATGAAGAGAGGCTAACCTGGACTCTCTCCTTAACCGAAGCTTCTGGGAGGAGAGGGCTCCACCGTCCAAGGGGCTTCAAGGGCAGAGGCTACTAAGGTTAAGTGCTTTACCCAAGGTTACCAAGCTACTACACTGCCTGAGTAAGTATTATAATTCAAGTCTTCCTGACTCAGTAAGGTTCTCTAGCCACCTAGCAGACCATTAATATATAATATGCAAACTAAATAGAATACGGTCAAATGCTGGCTTATTCTAAATATATCTGTCAAAGACAGAAAAAGTAACATTGTGATGCTTAATATTTCAATTGTATTTCACAGTGTGAAACTGTGATTTTATCGGTGTGAGTACTCCCTAGGAGATGGCAAGAGTTACTGCTGTCAAAAGTTTCATCACCCTGAGACTAAATCAGTTATAAACTTCTCCAAATTAGGCCAGGCCTCAGATACCAGATGTATATTTATATAAGGTACCCCAAAAATCTTAGTTTTAAGCTATTAATGCTCAAGCTTTCATAAGTCATGCTAAGACTTTCGGGACATTCTGTATAGTACATCAATTGTCCATTAGGTAGGACCTATCAAAACTTGCGATCCATTGATATTTTATTACAATTTCATTTAGAGTTTATTGGTTTGTTTGGCAGGGTTTGTTTATTTGTTTCTTCTTGCCAATAAATCCTGCTTATTATCTATCTACTCCACTTTCCCTTCTTTCCTGCCCTGGCTCTGCTAATCACCTCTCTCCACTATGCAAATATCAGTTCTTCATCATTCTAAGGCATGGCTCTGTTAATACTTTGACTCTCCTTAGAAAAACACCAATTGTAACCTTTTTCCAAAGTTTTTCAAATTTTAAGAGACTCATGGAATCTTAGACCATCAGAGTGGGAAAGGACCACAGAAATCATTTGATCTAACAAACTTAAAAAAAAAATATGAGGAAACTAAAGTCCAGAGAAGCTGCAATCTGCTCGTGGACATGCTGCTAAGAAATGAATGGTGGAGCTGGAATTGGAAATAGGTTACATTAATGTACAATTACACCCGAAAGAGAAGTGCTGAAACAACATCTGTCTTCACAGTATCTGTAGAAATGGGGACAAGTAACATTGGTTATATTTTTAACTGAGAAGAATGCAATGACTACCTAATTACTTTAACTTTGAAATAAAAGAAATGGTGGATCATGTCAGCAACAAGATGGTGGACTAGACATTTTCTCTGATCCCTACCACCTCTCAAACCTCTCCAAAAAAGAAGTTATACACCAAAAATGAAATAAAGGAAATAATACAGAACTAGATGTTAGTATGCATTTAAGAAAACAGGATCCTAACTCCCATTACTGTCCAGCTCACAAAATAATTTATTGAGGCAACCTGATATACTAGAAAGAATCCTGGACTTAAGACAAGGACCTAGGTTCATCTCTCTGAACTTCCACTTATTAGCTAAGTGACCTCAGCCCAGAACTTAACCTGAGCCTCAATTTTCTCATCTGTAAGATGGAGGCAACATCAGTCCTATATACTTCACAGGGTCTCTGTGAGGATCAAATGAAGACATATGTAAAGCATCTCATAATCTACACTAAATAAGTGTCAGCTGTTACTATTAAAAAATAATATTGGTTAACTGCAAGGCCGTTTTCTTTTATTTGTCTGTGTTTTTAATTTAAAGGGATTTTTTTTATTGGCGGTTGTTCCAATACGAACTTTTGCTTCTTTGAAAGCGTCCAGTAGTTGCATTTTATGACCCCTTTTTTCCTAAAGGCAGAGACCTAGACTAGTTTTTAGATTTCTATTTTCTTCAACTTAATAGAACTTGTTATTTATATGGTAAAACAGTAACCAAATTAAAAGAAATCTCTCTCTTGTAAAAGATGGGGGGGGGTTTTACAGTGAGTGGAAAGAATATTGCATCGCTCTGCCACTCACTTACCTGTGTGACCCGGGGCACATCATCCCAAGTTCCAGAGAAGTAGATCAAATGAAATGGTTGAAAAAGATGACCTCTAAGGTCCCTTTCAGACAACTAGGTGGTGCAGTGGATAGAGTGCAGGCCTGGAGTCAGGGAGACTCATTTTCCTGAGTTCAAATGTGGCTTCAGACACTTACTAGCTAGGTGACCCTGGAGTCCTTGCTTAATCAGCATAAAATAGTACTCATCATCATTTTCTGTGACTCAGTGGTCTAAGCATCTGGTTTTAAATGCCTAAAGTCTCTAAAATCATAGATTCAATTTTTAACAGAAAATTCCGAGAAAAGAGTCTCTCCAGAGTGAAATACATTCCAAAGAATTGATAAGTACAGATATTGAAGGATTAACTGGCTGTTGAACTGAATTAAATTCTTTTGAATATTATACAAACTTCTTTAGTTAGTTCTTATATCACCTACATTTCCCATGGTATCTCTATCTCTCCTCTACCCAGAAAGCTATCCTTCATAACAAAGAATTAAAAAATAAAATCGGCAAAACTAACAAAAATATTGAAAAGTGTGACAATTATTCTTCCACACATGGTCCCTTACCTCCTCAAAGGGGTATGGGAGGAGGAGAGGGTGTGTCTTCTCATCTTTGAGGCCCAGCTTGGGAATTTTATTTTCACAGCACTCAGCTTCAATTCCTTGTGCTGTTCTTTCTATTTGATATTGTAGCAATTATAGATAGTTTTCCTGCCTCTGCTCACTTTACTTTGCATCAATTCATGTCTTCCTAAGCTTGTCTATGGATGTATTCATCATTTCAGAGAGCTAGGCAGAGCTAAAGTGGGGGACCTCAAGTCTAAAAGACCCAAATTCAAATCCAGCTTCAGACACTTAATGTGTGTGACCCTGGGCAAGTCATGTAACCTCTGCTTCAGTTTCTTCATCTGCAAAATGGGGATGATAATAATAGCACCTACCTCCCAGGGTTGTTGTGAGGATCAAGTGAAATAATAATTGTAAAATTCTTAGCACAGTGCCTGGCACATGTAAGTATTATAGAAATCTTAGCTATCATTTCTTACACGACTGTAATATTCCATCCCATTCATGTATAAAAATTTGTTTCTGTCACATTAAGGTACCACAACTTGTTTAGTCATTTCTTAATTAATGAGCATCTAATTTGATTCCATATTTTTGCTATTGCACATATTTTAGTGTATATGGCACTTTTCCTTTTTATTACGAAGTTAAATTCTTTTAAAAAATCAATAAATCCACTATGACACTACTGACTATGACTCAATTAAATGACTATAAAGATGTAGTCTGACACAAAACTATTTCCTCCCAGTCGGCCTGTTCTTTTTTTTCTTTTTTTGTCATGCAGAAAGACTAATCACATTAAGATGTATAAAAAAAGAGACAGCTGTTCTGTATAGTGGAGACAGCCCTGTATCTGGGGCTGGGCAGACCTAAATTCAAATCCCACCTCACACACTTAGTGGCTATGTGAACCTGGGAAATCACTTAACCTCTATCTGCCTCAGTTTCCTCATCAGTAAAATAGGGATAATATAGTACCTACCTCCTAGAGTTAAAGCACTAATTAAATGCTAGCTAAGAAGGCATAAAATCCTATAGTTGAAAACACCTTTTAGCAGTTTGAGCAGAGAGAAAAAGAGAGAGAGAAGGGATAGTAGACCATGATCTTTCTTATTCTCTTAGAATTTTCTCCTCTAAGATAGCCTGGAAAATTGATTCTTTAACACTGAATCACTTCCCAAATGGATTTTGTCTGAATGTATTTAGTCAGATCCAGCTGCTCCTCATCTGCTTAAGTATGACTCCCTGACTTGGTACATGAGGTAATGAGGTAGCAGAGTCCAAATATGGTGATTCCATTGTTGTCACCAAAAAAAACAGATCACTATAAAAACATCAGTAAATCTGTCCCATTTCTCATCTGCTGGTTGTCCTCCAAAAATCTAGAGCCAGGACCTAAACTTTCTCATACTACAGCAGTTGCCTTAGACTCAAATAGAAACAGATTCCTAATAGCTGCCTATTGATTTAGAAAACCACAAATTAACATTATCCATGTTGTACTATATTTTTATTTATTTTGTTAAGCATTTCCCAATTACATTTTAATCTGGTTCAGCTGCCCTAGGGAATTTTTCTGCCCTGGGGTTTTTTCAGGCAGCATATACCTCTGTGTTACAGCATCAAATCTGGGCACTGCATCAGGCTTTCAGTGATTACAAACTGCTCCCTGCAACAAAGGGAGCACCTTTTTAGCACCAATGTCCTCTTAGCGTTGCTATTTTACTGTGAACTATGGCACATCTTGATCTCTGAAGAAGCACAATTACAAATTACTCAGGGGACAAGAGAAAGGAGCATAGTAAGTTTAAGTTGGATTCATATTACCAAGGATAGTTTGCTCCTAAGTGGTAGATTAAGATATTTTCAAGGATGTGTACGACAGGAAAAGGAACTGATCCAGCGATATATGAGAGACAATAGACACAAATGAGAGACAACAGATAGCCAAGCACTACCTAGTTAGGATAGTTAAGAGACAGTTAAAAGCACAAGAAGTAAGGGCTACTACACTTTGGATGGGTGCTTGCTCAATGGAGGATTTACAGGAAGATACAGACAAAAACCTCAGAATAAAAAAAGTGTAGAGGGGTTGCAATACACATCAATGGAGGGACTATCACTGATGAAATCACAGATCCACCAAAGTGTTAAATATAAAACCCTAGAACTTGGGTTTAAAAACTCAATGGCATGAAATAGAACCCAGTTTAGAAAACTTTGTAATTCCATGGAAAATAATGAGTATAGAGCCATTCTACATTATAATAAATTCTAACTGGATTAATGATCTAAATTTTAAAAAAAATCTAATTCAATTCAAAGAATATTCAACATAACAGGTGCCTATTATATGTGAGGCACTTTGGGGAGCTTATATTCTATTGGGGAAAAACTAGAGCTTATATTCCATGGAGCCTATATTCTATTGGTTTAAAAAAACTAGAAAAAAAAAGAAATAAGCAATTTGACTCAATTTACCATGGAGCCTCTCTTCTATAGGTGAAAAACGAGAAGAAAAGGAAATAAGCAATTTGACTCAATTTCCCAAAAAGAAGAATATTCTAATAAAAAAAGGTTGAGGTTATTGGAGACAAAATCAACGGGTTTGCTTATAAAAAGAAAAAGGGATTCAGCATAACAAAAGCAGAAATAGGCTCATTTGGATCCTGCTCAACTGGTGGACCTTAAGCCTATAACCCTTCTCAAACTTAGTATCCTTACCAATAAAATGAGGGCTTTAGACTAGATACCCTCTAGGGTCTCTTCAAGCTCTAAATCCATTATTTCCAAAATAATGAATAGATTTGGAAAAATATTCTGAGTAAACAGATCAGACATATCAGTCTATAAAGAAATTGCAAGAGGAATAAACACTCTCTAGGGGAGATGAACAGACGATTTTTGAAGTAGTAAACACGATTGCTAATAACCACATAAAAAGATATCAAACTGCCTAAAGATAAGAGAACTATAAGTCGAGAAAATCTTAGGATACCATCTTATACCCATTAAACTAGTAAAATAACAACAAAAAAGATAAAATTTCATGTTGGTAGGGCTGTGGAGAAATAGGTACTCTGACATGTTGATGGGGCTATAGAGTGATACAAACATTTTGAAGGTCAATATAGAAATCTATGTCATGAAATAATCATAACATTTAACTCTGTAATTCTAAGCACTTTATTCCAAAGTTACAAAGGAAAAGAAAAAAGGATCTACCTGTATGAAAATATTCAGGGCTACACTATTTATAGTCATAAAAGAAGAAAAAAATCTAGAGACTACCTATGTTCAATGACTAAAGAATCGCTGAATAAAATTAGGATGTATTATAGTACAGTACCATAAAGTACTAACTTTGAAGAATACAATGAAATAAGGAAAGACACAAAGCGATACACAGTAAATCAGCAAAAATCAGAATGGTATATATGTCAACTACAAGCATATTAAAAAAAGAAAAAGCCAAAGGGACAATGAACAAATAAACTTTTTGTTTTTCTGTTATCAGATTGTGAATCTGTTTGGTTCTGTTTTATTTGAAATGTACAGTATTATATGTTTAAGTTTCGCCCCTTATTTCTGCATACTTATTTGTTTTTATTGATGACTATTGAGTTTATGATTATTTAAGTATAAGAAATCAATTGACCAAGTTCAGGAGAGAGGAGCTATAGCTACGGGATAGGGGAAGTTAGAAAAAGCACTGAATTTGAGAGCAAAAGCTCTAGGTTCAAGCCCAGACAGTATTACATTCCTTGAATGAACCTGGAAAAATCATTTAACCTGTTAAGGGCCTCAATTTCTTCCCTCTGTAATACAAACAAAATGGACCAAATGACGTCCCAAGTCTCTAGAACCTATACACATAACAGTGCACTGCCAGGTCAGTGTGAGTCAACAGCATGGCAATCTTGGGCAGCATGAACAGCAACAGTATCCATGAGGAAGGTTAGAATCCTGACTCTGCCCAAATTTAACCAAACACAGAATCCACTGGAGGCACCACACTGTAAAAGGGACAATGATGAGCTGACCAGGATGATGGTGAGAATCCAAACGATGACATAAAAGGATCGTTTTAGTTTTGCTTTTTATTCTTGTTGTGTTTGGGTGGTGAGAGATCTCTATCTTAGAGAGGAGAGTAGGGGAGTTGGAGGGAGATGCATGTTAGTACTTTTCAAATATTTAAAGGAGGACTGGACCTGTGTTTGCCCAAGAGTGCAGAACTAAGAGAAATGGACAGAATTTACAGGAAGGCAGATTTAGGGCTTGAGGCAAGTAAAAGCTTTCTAACTGTCCCAAAGCGGAACATCCTACCTATGGGATTAGGTGGTAAATTCTCCATCATTTGAGGTTTTCAAGTAGAGGCTGGGTGACTTTTTGTTGAAGATAGTTAAAAAAAGTTCTATTCAGGTAAGGGACAAGGGATCTCTAAGGCCCTATCTACTGAGAATCTGTAAAATGAAAAGGCAGCTGTCTACTTTCACATTTCCCTCTGGTGGCCTGGAAGTTTAAAGACCTTTCCTAGGATTGAAAGATCAACATATAGGTGGGTGAATCTCTCAGTATATTCATTTAGCCACAATTTCACTCACTGGATTCACAGGCTTAGAGTTGCAAGATCCTTACAGATCAAGTCCAGCCTCTCATTTTACAAATGAATAAATTGAGGTCCGGAGAGGTTAAATGGTCCTTGAGCTGTAAGTGTAAGAGGTGAGATTTGAACATAGGTCTTCCTGACCCCAAGTCCAGTGCTCTGTTATTCTGTGCTGCCTCTCTTGAACTGAGTAAACTTCCGATATTTGTAATGGAAAACTATTCTGAGTCTTCTGGCTTACTTCTGGCTTACATTTCCTAAAAATATTTCAATGAAATCTGAAGCTGTTAAGAGTTGATGCAGTAGATAGAACACTGGCCCTGGAGTCAGGAGGACCTTCAAATTCAGCCTCAAACACCTGACACTGGCTGTGTGATCCTGGGCAAGTCATTTAATCTCTCTTTAATTTCACTTATAAAATGTCAAAAGTAATATCTACCTTGTAATCCTTCACATGGCAACTTGTAAGGAACAAATGAGATAAGATATGAAAACACTTTAAAAATTATTAAACACTATATATATAAACACTACGTAAAAATATAAGGTATCACTGTTAACTTTGTCTCTCTTCAAGTCCCAGCTAAAATCCCACCTTCTACAGGGAAGCCTTTCCCTATAACTAGCACCTTCTTTCTGTTGATTTTTTTCCTATTTATTCCATGTAGTATAGTCTATCTGTACTTATTTGTTTGCAGGTTGTCTCCACTAATAGATTGTGAGTTCCTCAGAAAGCAGGGGCTGTCTATTGCCTTTCTTTGTATCTACAGAACTTAACAATTTGCCTGGCACATAGTAGATATTTAGTAAATGCTTACTGACTGACTAATTGGCTGAGATAGAAATTGATCCAACTATTCTGGAAAGTAACTTGGAATTAATTAGGCAAAGAAAATGATTAAAATGCCCTTTCCCTTTAACCCAGAGATCCCATGGGTAAGGTAGGAGGTCAAACAAAGGAAAAAAAATCCCCTACACATCAAAATACTCATGGCCACATTTTCTGGTGTGTGTGGTAGCAAAGAACTGAAAACAAATAGATGTCCATCTATTAGAGAACAGCTAAACAAATTAGGGAACATGAAAGTAACAGACCATTACTAAACTGTAAGAAATTATTCCTATGAAAAATTCAGAAAAGCACAGAAAGACTTATATGAACTGATGCAAACTGAAGTAAGCAGAGCCAGAAAAACATATACAATGGCTTCAACAATCAATCAATATTTGTTAAGTGCCTACCATAAGCCAGACACTTTTAAGCCCTGGGATGGTTGTTGTCCTTCATTCTTGAAGAGGACCAAAATGACATCACTATGTTAGAGTCAAGTTACGTGTCTGTTGGCTGTGGCTGATCAGACCAATATGAGCTAGGAATACTCTATTTACAGACTGGGCACAAATAGTCCATGTGAACATTTGGGGTGGACTCTCTAAATTTGCACATCTTGAATTCTTTTGAGCTATTTCAATTCTGCTTTGCTCATAGAGCGCAGCACCTTCTCTGATGAGGGCATGCAATGCGGGGCGGTCCTGTGCCAGTGTCTCCCATGTCACACAATCAATTCCAAAGGTCTCATGAGAAACCTCGAGAGTGTCCTTGTATCACTTCTTCTCACCACCATGTGAGCACTTGCCCCGTGTGAGTTCTCCATAATATAGTCTTTTTGGCAAACATATATTTGGCCTTCTAACAACATGGCCAGTCCACTGGAGTTGTACTCTCTGCAGTAGAGTTTGAATGCCTGGCACTTCAGTTCAAGAAAAGACCTTAGTGTCTGGTGATCCTGCCAAGTGATTTTCGGAATCTTCCTAAGACAATTCACATGGAAGGGATTCAGTTCCCTGGCATGGCACTGGTACACTATCCAGGTTTCACAGGCATACAATGAGGTCAGCACAATGTCTGTAGACCTTCAGTTTGGTAGTCAGTCTAATACCTCTTCTCTCCTATACTTTTCTTCAGAGCCTCCTAAACACTGAGCTAGTTCTGGCAATGCGTGTGTCAACCTCATTATCAACGTGTGCATCACTAGAAAGTATACTGCCAAGGTAAGTGAATTTATCCACAGCATTCAAAATTCCATTTTCTATAACTGATGGTTCCATGTATGGATGGTGTGGTGCTGGCTGATAGAGCACCTCTGTTTTCTTGGTGTTAATTGTTAAGCCAAAATTAAAGAAGCAGAGAATCAATCAATACTTCACTGCATCTCAGCTTCAGAGGCTGCATTGAGGGCACAGTCATCTGCAAACAGAAAATCATGCACCAACACTTGTTTTACTTTGGTCTTGGCTTGTAGCCTTTTCAAGTTGAAGAAGTGATCATCAGTACAGTAGCTGAGTTTGATGCCATGTTCATCCTCCCTGAAGGAGTTTGAAAACATCATGCTAAAAAGCATGGGAGAAAGCACACAGCCGTGTTTCACTCCATCGGTGACTGGGATACAAGAAGAGACAACAGACCTGACTTTGAGGAGCTTACAACCTAATCAAGGATATACAAATACCAAAAGTGAGTGTTACAAAATTATAAAGAATAAGCCTTGTCCCAAAGAAGGATGTGAGAAAATGTTGTTGCTGGGTTATTTTTCAGTCGTGTCTGACTCTTTATGACCCCATTTGGGGTTTTCTTGGCAAAAATACTGGAGTGGTTTGCCACTTCCTTCTTCAGCTCATTTTTACAGTTGAGGAAACTGAGGCAAACAGGGGCAAGTGACTTGCCCAGGATCACAGAGCTAGTAAGTATCTGAGGATAGCTTTGAACTCAAAGAGAGGAGGCCTCCCGACTCCAGGCCTGGCACTCTATCCACTGTGCCACCTAGCTGCCCTATGAGAAGATAACCCCATCCTATTTCTTTGCAGTGGCGAGAGGTCCATAAGTTGTGGTACATTGCTCATATTTTCAGCCTTTTTCAATGTATTATTTTTTGTTATTTTTTCCTCTCTTTTTCCATTTTTTTTCTTTAAAAGTATTATTTGTTACATGAAAAGGCTTTCTGGTAGAGGGCACAGAGAGACAACTTGGGGAAATTTTGGTGATGTAAAAAAAAAAGATACCCATAAAAATGTAGTTAAAATAAAAGTGATATAGATATAAAAATATGTAAAAAAATTAAATTAAAAAGCCAAGATAATGAAGTTTTTGACAATTAAGTTTTTTTTAATGTAAGGTAGCAGCCTCCAGGTGGAGGTAAGCTTCTTGAGGGTAGAAGTGGTTTCATTTTTTTTTTTGTATTTACATCTCCTTTGCTTAGAACATACTAGGCAATTAATGCTTGTTGATTGATTGATTAGGTATTTAGTTAAGTTAAAAAGAAATAATCCAATCAAGTCTAGGGTTAAGACCAGGGTTAAATTAATCCATGACTCATAATGATAAATTAAACTAGTGAAAATGGTTCCAAATTATATTTATATAAATGATTCTTTAAAGCTTGCTACAGATTATCCTCTTTAAATTCAGTGATTGAATACTTTTTAAATGTGGCCTTTTACCTTTTTTGCTTGCTTTAAACATAGAAACAAAAAATTGAGGAAGAAAAATATCCTTTGAGAAACAGAGATAAAAGTCTGGCAAAACTTGACTCTGGCACAGCCTTTACTGTTCAAACTACAGGGGTATAACAAAGGTGCCTGGTAGCAACATATCCAAATTATGGGGTTCATCCTTTTTTTTAGGGACAATGTACTTCCACTAAACTTGAAGCTATAAACTTAAATACAATGAGGCCCATAACATCACATAGTAATCAAAAAACAAGTCTCATGCAGAATTATAGGCAAAAGCAAGACATCCAGTCATCATTCACATTCAGGTACTTACTTTTGTTAGTACAGTTGTTTCTTTAGAAAGAATTATGAAAATCAGAAAAGAAACAATGGGTAGCACAGCAGTGATAACATGATAAAATATTCTACTCCAAAACCTATGGCTAAACCATGAAGACACAAGTCTCAATTAAATGTACAAGTCTTAATGCCCGTATTCACCAATCAACACATGGAAATCCTATAAAGCCAGATTATTTCACAATAAAATATCCCCAAAAGATAGCTTAGTTTTGTAGCAAAATCTTTGAGTGTAACACAAAAATTCCATTTATGAAAATTAACCAGTGCAGGTAGGAGTCAGACAACCTTCATGTGTTGATGTCTATATTTATACATGGGCTAAGTGCTGAGCGAATTTGCCCTAAACAGATTTCAAAACAGACTTCTTGGCTCTCTATTAAAACCTTTCTCCAACTTGGAGGGTGGAGGAATGAGGTGCCACACACTGTTTTAGTTTGCCTACCTCCTTTCATGATAATCTTATAGGAAATGTACGTAATATGAACTAAAAAACACCACAGGTATTTTTCTTTAAAAAAAAAAAACAACCCTGAATATGTTTAAAAACAGCTAAGTGAAAAACAACTGTTTTTTAAAATAGTAAGCTGCATTCATGCCTGCCTGCCTACTTGGAAAGGACACAAATTTCTTTGGTTTCATAAAGAATAGAGAATATTTTCTCAGATACAAACTTTGTGTGCTAAAACTTTTGGCTTGGAGACAACTTATTTAATGTCCACACTACAAACTCTTGAAAGGATTTACAATAGGAATGCAATAAGTCAGACTAAGGTTAGTGACTAAAAACAAGACATTCTGACACTCTTTATCATCTTCATAAATGAGGTTAAGGGTGAGAAATTTTTTCCAAAAGCATTTTTTAAAACCTTACCCTTTCCAAAGCATCTGGGATATGTACTTTTTTTTTTTAAGTAGGTACTGGGCTATCAAAGAAAGAACATAATCAAAACCACTGGCCATTTAACTGGAATACTACTAAATTTTTACATTTCTCTGGATGCCATCACCAATCAGTTTAAGACATACTTAATGGGCAACTGCAAGACACCACAGGTTATTAAGTATGAAACTGCTCACTAGAAATGAAAATCAGTTTCCACTTTTGAGCCCAGACATAAATGGCAAACTCTCTCTACTCAAGAACATACATTTTTGTTCTTGGTCTCAAGAACTTAATGCATCTTCAGTATTTTAATTAATTTACTCTCTAAGTTGAGTTTATCAAAACTGACTCCCAATCTTTGATCTAATGGGTCAGATTTTTAAAAAAAATTTCCTTAAATATACAGCAACCAAAATGCCCAATGCACCAAATAAAGAAGCGTGTATTAAATATCTACTTACTATGACACTGTGCAAGGCAATTGGGGAAATAAATACAAAGAATGAAACAGTCCCCACTCTCAAAGTGCTTAAAAAATAAATTCAAAACTATTTATCAAGCCCCTATGTGGCATGGCATTTACACTAGCCGTTAAGTTATTTGATATAACTCAAGTAAGAAATGGGTCAAAGAAGCTCACAATCTAAATGGAAAACCAAAACAGAGAATTTCAACCTCTATTAAAAACCTCTTCTGATGACAGACTGTAGCATGGCAGAGACCCTGAGGTCCATCTAAGAGGCTAATAAACCAATAAACAGAGACTTTTATTAGGTTCCACAAAGATGGGGAAAGGCTACAACTGCCATCCCTTCGAGGTACTGTTCTCCAACAATCTAAGCACGAGAGATGCTCTACACCAAAAAAGTTGGCTACCAAGTAATGACTTTTTTTCCAACTATGGCAACTCATGAAACCAACCCCAAGGAATAGAGGAGTTGTGCTCTGAGAAATTGGATGGAGTACCTACACTGATCAAGACAGGTATTTTCAAATACTGAAACAGCTATATATGTATATCATATTTAAGACAGGTATTTTCAAATATTGAAACAGCTATACATGTATATCACATTTTTACCCAAATATCCATAATGACATGTAAAGACAATAGAACCTTATTATAATTCTGTCCTTGGGATCTGAGTTATGGGATCATGGTATAGATGGAATACCCATAGCATATAGATGTTTTAAATATGTATGTGTCTGTGTGTATCGTAATTAGGTTCTTTAGGTATTTCTGGTGTAAAAGCACTTGAAAACCTAAGCATGGACCATCCAATTAATCTACTTAACTTGACTATATCTGTTTGTTACAAGGGAAGTTTATGAGGGTCAGGTATATGACAGAAAGGGCAGTCATTGGGAAATGGAGTGATGTTTAAAAAAGAATCAAAAGTATTTAAAACAATGACAGATTTTTTCTAATATTTAATAGTATATAGGTCATATTCAGGTTATTTAAGATGGGCTTCTTGGAGAGAGTATGCTTTTAAGAGGGTTTGAAAAGCCATAAGCTTGGTGGAATGAGTGTGCAGGCTGTTTCAAGGATACGAAACTTCCTGAGAAAGACTAAGATGTAGGAAAGAAAGGTGGACAGGCAGGGATGATGAGGTAATTTCTCTCACTAAAAAAGAGGGACCTGTCAAGAAGTAAAGTCCATAAGGCAGAATGCAGTCATTCAGTGGAGGACCTTGGGATAATCAGTCTAGAGTAAAGCCTTTTAAAACAAAAAGATTCCTCTCCATCCTACATCCTGCAAACTGAACAAGAAGCCAAAAATAATTGCAGCAAAGGATGGAGAGGTCAGTGGAAAGACAGGAAAACTAATATACTGTTAGCAAACTGTTGTTCAATTGGTTAGCAAAGGTTCTAGCTATCAATTTGGAATCATATGGGAAAAGTGCTTCAATTTCCCATTACCCCCCACCCAGGAGAAACCCCCAAACCCAAAGAGAAACAAAGGGTCAAAGTAAACCTAAATACTCTTAGCAGCACTCTTTGTGGTAGCAAAGCTCTGGAAACAAAATGGGTATCCATCAACTGGGGAATGGCTGTATATGAATGTAAAGGACTATAAAATCTTGTGGAATGAGAAATGATGAATACAAGGAATTCAAAAAAACATGGAAGAAAATATGTATGAACTGATACAGAGTAATGTTAAGAGCTGAGAATCAGAACATATCTCCAACAACACAGAAAAAAGATCATTAAAACAAAACCAAGCTCTGAGTAACTGAAACACCAATGATAATCAGGAGAAGACAAATAATGAGAAGTCTTCCTCACAGTATAAAGGCATGGGGATTACTAGGATAAAATGCCATATACATTTTAGAGGTTCTTGCTAAGGTTCAATATGAAGGGGTCAAGAGAAGCAGTATCTTTAGAAAGTAACATAATATAAAAATTACATTCATTAATAAGCCTTAAAAATTTTTTTTAAAGATTTAGGAGGAGGCAAAGAGTCAATATTCAAACAGAGGTGTGGTTCCATTATTTTGCCATTTAACTTTTGACATTTCATTTCATCAGAGTGCCTACCATTTATCCACTGATTCTGATCTCCAAATTTGTTTACTATTAGGGCCATTATTTGACAGTTCCCTTACATTCCTATCTAGTTTTTGAATATCAGTTAAGTGATTTGCATACCTGAAGATTTTTATTGTAAGAGAGCCATAAAAATCATTGCAACTGCTAAACACACATGCAAAATAATGTTTTATGTCTTCCCATAAATAATAGTTTTGATATGCTATATTATATGTACCAATTACAGGCAAATATAGGATAATAAATCAGTTCTAAAAAGCAATTGCCACAAGTAAGTTCACCTGTGCTGGTTAGTTTGGAGTACTACCAGTGGGGAGCACATACTAAATTTTTATACTTCAAACTTTCAATGTTTTTTGAGTTCACTGGTATGGATATTCCTTCCTATGCAGGCAGTTAGATGGAGGAAAATAGAACTTGGTTAAGATTTTAAAATGGGTTTTGGCCTCAGGAAGCCTTGAGTTCAAATTTGTCCCCAGTTGATTACTAGCTGTGTGCCATTGGGCAAGTCATTTAGTTTTAGTTTCCTCAACGGTAAAAAGGAGGATAAAGATAGCACTTATCTCCCTAGGCTGTTATAAGGATCAAATGAGATACTATTTGTAAAGCAATTAATTAGCACCATACCTGACATGTAGTAGGTGATTAATAAATGTTTCCTCCCTTCCACTGATGTAGATTACTAGTGTTCCCTGCCTTAGGAGCAATCTTCAAGAGAGGAAAGCCCCAAAGAAAAAGTAAAAACATCATCTCATCTTGAGCCTCTTCATATTTCCAAGGGCTAGCCTACAGGGGGCAATTTGTTGCTCAGTTCCTACTGGAACCCTTGTGTAGGAACTGCCAGTTTGTAGTCCATTAGCATAGTCTTAAAGAGAAAAGCAGTACGGCACAGTGGTAGAAAGGGCAGCTAGGTGGCTCAGGGAATAGAGAGCCTGGCCTAGAGTCAGGAATACAGGTCAAATCTGGTTCAGACATTTACTAGGTCAGTTATTTACTAGCTGTGTGACCCAGGGTGAGTCACTTAAACCTGTTTGCCTCAGTTTCCTCATCTGTAAAATGAGCTGGAGAAGGAAATGACAAACTACTCCAGTATCTTTGTCAAGAAAACCCCAAATGGGGTCACAAAGAATCAGACATGACTAAACAACAGAATGGTACAAGCACTGGCTTTGGAATTGGGAAAAACCTGGGTTAAAACCTAGGTTCTGCTTCTCACAGAAAGAGACCAGACCATAGATCTAGGGCTGGAAGGGAACTCAAACGTCATTTAGGCTTACATCATCATTTAACATATGAAGAAACAGAAAACCAGAGAGGTTAAGTGATTTACCCAAGGTCAAACAAATATTATATGGGAGGGAATTTTTGGAATTAGAGGAGCTAAAATCAAACCCTGACTTTGACACTACCTGTATGACCTTAGGCAAGTGACTTAATCTTCCTGGGCATGAGTTCTCTCGCCTGTAAAAGGGCTTAAACTGACTTAGGAAAGAACTTAGAACTCACTTCCATGATAGAGAAAGGCTGTAAAATAACCCTGAAATGGAGGAGAATATTAAAAAACAAATTTATAACCTTCATTTTAAAATCTTAACCAAGTTTTATTTTCAATATTTGCTGCTATTTCTTTTGCTTGTGTCCTTGTTTTAACACACATACACACACACGTAAGTTAAATAATAACTGTCTTGTAAAGTATTTTATATGCCTAGCAAAAGATCAGTTTAGTTCACCCAGGTAGATAGATCACTGAGGGAGATGGGGACTAAAAAATAACTTAATCTCTCTGTAAAAGCAATACTACAGGCAGACAAAGTGGAGATACTTCTCTTTGACAATTTTCAAGAAACTAACAACTGGAAAAAAAAAGTTGAAGGAGTATTACTGTAAATTTTTATAGTTAAATAATGGTAAAACAACTTTTAAAATTGGCTTACATGATGAGATTAGTCTGATTTGTGATATTGGAGGGAGAACAGGCCTGGAAGGTAGGAAGGCAAAAGTTCAAGCCAGTCTCTGGCTCTTACAGGCTGTGTCACCCTGGGCATCATTTAACTTTCTCAGTGCCTTGGGAAACTCTGTAGAACTACAAAGTTTCAGAGAAGATGCAGACCTGTCCTGGTAAAGGGAATTTCCTCATGTGAGAGTTTCCTGTATCGATGGAATATCAGGTCCAGTCTTTATCTCTTGTTTTTTTAAAGACAATCTCCCTGGTACACCCTACAGAAAAGCTCCCTAAACCACTTCTCAACTTACTATGTGTTATGCTGTGAACCTATCAACATTTCTGAGATTTCAGATTTGTGGGATGACATAAGGAACTAAACAGTGCTTTAAATAAGACTGCTTTAACTAATAAGACATTTTACTTTATAAGCTTTGACCTCCTAATGCTCCATAAACACTTGGTAAAAAAAAAGAGAAAGAAATACGTACTGCTTTAGTATCTCCTAAAAACTACTGCAAACTACATGAGGTGGTTTAGACTATGTGGTCTCTAAGGTCCCTACTAGCTCTAAGTTTCCAAGATCCTACTAATTAACCTGAATATTTCCACATCAGTTATTATCTAAGACACAATTTCAAAATTACCTGAGTTTCTGACTCCTTCAGATTAAATGCTCAGAGAATTCATTTCAAAGGAATACACATATATTCATTAAGCAGAATTCTCTATGTAACTGGAGCTAATTAGACCAAATTTTATGAGGTCAACTCAAACTGTCATGTAAATTTAAAAGGCCCTTTTCTGAACAGTTCATTTCTGCTGAATTTGGAAGTCCTAATTTAGTGATACATTTGAATTACAATAGGCATTGTGAAACAAACTAAAAAGGTCGGAAGTAGCTCATTTCTCCTAGCACTCCAAGAATGAATGGTTCTCAAGCAGATGTTAGGGAATCCAACCTGCAACAGATATTTATCCTAAAATAAAGGCCAAAATCTTCTAGGTACAACGTTTCTGATAGTAAACAGCTATCTACTTTCATCTTTATTTACTTCATATTACCCATCAATTTAAAAAATTTTACAATTTGCAGATTATTTGAGATCCAAACAGAATTTAGGAATTGAATTCCTGCTTCATTCTGGCTGCCTTAAAAGTATTCACAAAGATTGCTTTAAAAATAAACAAATTCATAAAAAAATTATTTCTGAAAAGATTTTATTTGAATTTCTACTTATCATATGTATTACTAACATTCTCTATTAATATTATCTTCTCTAGCTTAGTGCTGTTCACAAAGTTCAGGCCACTACATATGTTACAAATGGACACTTTAGTTTGTCCTAAATGTGTTACCCCCCCCCCCATAATGTAACAGTTGTTGTCCTTATCAAATACCTATTTTATTTACACAATGTAACCCCTAAAGATACACCTAGATGTTTCCTTACAAAATACCCTGTACACAGAGCTTTTAATAGCATTAGTTTTCACTTCACCGCAGGGAATATATAGGTGATATTTAGCAGCTCAAGGTCACATGGTGAGTCGGGACTATTTCCTCCTAGGAGGTTACTCTAACCACCACACCATGCTGTCTCCATACCAACAAGACATACAGATGTAGTTTTATTCTGACTCATTACTACTCCAGTACGTAGAAAACTTGAGAAGAATCAAACACTAAAGGCTTCCCTGCCAAGTTCTCCAAACTTCTGATAATCCGGTCCCATAGGCTGCATTTTCCAAAAGGGAAGTTGCAATTCCTTGTTTCCCAAGACAGATAATGTAATATGCAAACAAACAAACAAAAAAACACAACGAGCACCTTCCTCTGTGGTCTGGGGAAATGAAAGCTTCGGGTTAGTGCGAGCTCGTGGCATTAGGAAGTGAAGAAAGTCAAGTCCCAGAAAAGTGAGCTAAACTAGGACACAGGGAAACATGTTATGCAACTGCCACCAGAATTACCGCGGCGAAAGTGTTCCCGAAACTTAAAGAGTTTGGTGAACACAGTGAGACAAACTTATAAAGGAGAAAGGAAGAGAGGGAGAGAAACTTGCAGAGGAAAAAGCCTGGGAGAGAGCCTGGATTTAGCCCCAAGGGTATACAGGCCTGCGTGGGACATCCCGGCCAGTGACGTGCAACAGCACCCGAGACCGGCCAGGCCCAGCTGAGCCAAGCAGAACCGAGTTGTCAAGAGCCTCTGGGGCCACCAGCGCTCCAGCAGAATCAAAGTGTCTAGACTCAAGGGGCATTTTGATGGAAAAGCCCAGTTCAACATCCCCGGGTCCTCTCGCTCCCTCCGCCTCTCAGGAATGAGAGAGAGTGGCATCTCCCCACCCCCGCCCAGGGAGGACACCGTCTCTGGACTCCTCCAGCGGCCAGCTGAGTAGAAAAGGGTGATCCTTCCCCTTCTTCACACAGCATAGAAAAGCCATTCCCGGAGACCCACAACAAAGAGGCGCGCCCGCTGCTTCACCCGGCCGAAGCTCCTCCAGCGCCGGGACAAAGTCCCCCGGCCCGTGCCCTGCCAACTTGTCCCAAACTTAGTTTGCGGCTGAAGCTGAGGCGGCGGGGACAGCGAAGACGGAATTCTGGGCTTCCTTAGACATCTCTCCACAGGGCGAATTCACTCTCCTTCAGGATGCCCTGGGACCGTCCTCGCTTCGACCCGACCCCGCCTCGGGTGGAAGCGATCTCCCTAGAGTGGGAAGCAGCTGGGGCGGACCAGGACAGAACTTCCCTTCGGTCCCTCAATCCTCCGCCCCAGAGTGGCGGCCGCCCCTGCCCTTGGCCAGAACCAGCCCCACGCGGCGGATCGTCGCCGACGGACCGTCCGGAACCTCCCGGGGCGGAGGTGGGGGACTGGAAGGAGGAGAGGGAGTACCCCGAGCTCGGCCGCCCCGGGACAAACTTTCCATAACTGCCACCCCCCTACACGCACACGCGCGCGCACACACACACACGCACACACAAACACCCCGCACCCAGCACCTACTCACCTCCAGAGACGGGTGGGGTCTAGGGACAGCGGGGGCCGCTGACCAGCGGCTCCTCGGGGGCCTCTCGCGCGGAGCAGCAGTGCACGGGCGGCTCGGGCCGCTGCTGGCCCCGCAGGGAGGTGGGTGCCCCGGGCGGAGGCGGCAGCAGTGTAGGAATCGCGGTCGGCGGCGGCGGGGGCTGCTGCTGCTGCGGCTGCTGCTGCTCCATCTTCCCCGGGCGCTCACGCCGCTGTTCCAACGCGCAGACCCAAGTGGGACATTCGCTACATTGTTGGCATTCCACGGGCGTCACGTGACCCCGCCTCCCGCGTCATTCTCCGCCCGCATACCAGCCCGGGCGGGGCGCCTGCAGCCGCTGGAGCCGCCGCTGTTGGTCCGGTAGCCGCTCCTAACTCTAGCCTGCACCCTCCCAGTACCCAGTCACCCAGCGGGGTCTCCGTGTCTGGCCCCAGCCAGTGACTCTAATTCTACAGCGTTTGTCGTTGTTGTTATTTCTGCACTTCTGCCACCCGACCCCCAACTTCAGCCCCCGCTCAACAGCACTCCCTGTTAAAAGTTTGTAACCCCACAGGCCCGTGCAGCCGCTGGCTTCTCTAAGGATCTCCCTGGGCTTGCCGAGGCGTAGACCCGCTGGCCCGGAGGGGAAAGCGAGTCACTAAGCCGCTGGGAGTCATCAGAAACGTGGCGCAAGAAAGGAGACCCCCTCCTAATTCCTTAAAGGACCCATTGGACCGTGCAAAGAGCGAAGGATCCAGTCCCACTTGATCTCGTATATTTTCTTTAAATAACTGCAGTACAGTGCATAAAACAGTATGCTTTCTGCTGGCAGTATTGAGTTTGACTTTTTTTTGTACTTTGTACAGTGCTGCGTTAGCACTTTGGGGCTATGTACTTTGTAGCAAACGAAAATGAAGCGATTGTGCAGAGAAGCTGGGTGGGGAGAGACTACTGGAAGTCCGATCCAGAATCTATTCCTGGATCTTCCATTATGTCCAGTTGAACAAATTATTTAGACTCTCCTATAATGTCCTACTTCAAAACAAAAAATATAATATTATGGAGGCTCTTTACGAGTTTGGTCACTGGGTGATGAATTTTTTGACCATTGTAAACTTTCAAAGTTTACTAAGTTACAAACCTACTACCTCATCCCATAAAGGGGGACTTAATGTCTATATTGAGAACTAGTAGAAAGTTTTTTATTTATTTTTTTATTTTTAGTTTACAGCACTCAGTTTCACAAGTTTTTTGAGTTCCAACTTTTCTCCCTCTCGGTCTTCTTCCCCCTTCCCCCCAAGACGGCATGTAATCGGATATGGGTTCTACAGGGTGTCCCTAAAGTCTGGACACATAGGAAATCTCATTAACCGTTTCACCGAAGACTGTGCTGTTCAGCTATTTCTTTTTCTGGGAGTATGCTAAAGGAGAAGGTATACTCAATGAAAATCACAGATGCAACACACTTGATTGAATGCATAAACGCATAAAGAGTGAATGTGCTAAAATTGACGGTAATGTGGAGTTATTGCATCGAGTTCACGTAAATCTTGCAAAACTATCAACCTTTGCATCACAAATGATGGAAATCGTATTGAAGATGTTATTTGTTAATATTCCAATTAAATAAAATGTTGTTGAAAATTTCATTCATTTCTTGAAAATATGCATTTTTGCCTTTGTGTCCGGATTTTAGTAACACCCTGTACATATACCTTCACATTAAAATTATTTTCATAATAGTCAAGTTGTAAAGAAGAATTATAACCAATGGAATGAACCATGAGAAGGAAGAAACAAAACCAAAAAAGAAAAAAAGAGAGAGAGAGAGCAAATAGTTTGCCACAATCTGCATTCAGATTCTGTAATTCTTTCTCTGGATGTGGATAGCTTTTTCCATTTTGATTCTTCTGGAGCTGTCTTAGAACCTTGTACTGCTGAGAAGAGCCAAGTCTATTAAAGTTAGTCATCACAGATACCATGTGTCTGTAATCGTGTGTAATGTTCTCCTGGTTCTGCTCCCCTCAGCATCAGATCATGTAAGTCTTTCCAGGTTATTATGAAGTCTGTCTGCTCCTCATTTCTTATAGAACAATAGTATTCCATTACATTCATATACTACAACTTGTTTAGCCATTACCCAATTGATGAGCATCCCCTTGATTTCCAATTCTTTGCTACCACAAAAAAAGCTGCTATAAATATTTTTGTACATATGGGTCCTTTTCCCATTTGTATGATCTCTCTGGGATACAGCCCTAGAAGGGATGTATTGCTGGGTCAAAGGGTATGTACATTTTTATAGCCCTTTGGGCACAGGACAACTAGTAGAAAGTTGAGGTGAATTCTCATTTAACAATAAACTACTATATTTTTTGAGTCATTTAAACTTCCTGGGGAAAAATAATGATAAAATTGATCATTGCTCATCAGAATTATTTCAACACTCTCCTTCATTTGCCTTCCTACCTTCAGTTGTCAAAATCATGCTTTTTTTATATGCCTGCCTTTCAGGAAGCCTCCTCAGATTATTCCAGCCACATTGACCTGTGATTCCCTGTATTTCTATTGTGCTGAGACCAAGGTTAGAACACTATTGTATTTGGATCTTTATCACTGTTTAATTACTTAATTATCAATCAACAAATATTTATTAAGCACTTACTATGTGCCCAGTACTGTGTTAAACATTAATAATAATAGAGAAGCATGTGTAACAATGGATGGGGAGGCTGCCTAGGCCTCAGAAAGAGGTCCATGCTGAATGCCCAGGTAGGAGAAAGAGGGTCCAATGTCCCAGCCTGTAGTGACCCAGCAGTGGCTCTCTCAAAGTTAGATAAAGAGGAAAGGAGACCTGAGATCTCTATTTGTAGAGAGAGAAGGAGCCAGTAGAGAGAGTAAAAGGAAGATGAGATAGAATCACAGAGATGTAATTGACTGTACTTGACACCAGCTTGGATATGGAGGGTGAGGGTGAGGGAAAAGCTGAAGATGACTTTGAGGTTTCACACCTGCTTGACTGGGAAGATGATGATTCTGTCAACAATAGTATGGAAATTTAGAGGGTTAAGGACAGTTTTGGGGGGAAGATGTGTTCAATTTTGGACATATTCATTTTGAGCTGGGACGACCAGGTGTAAATATTGAGCAAGCAGTTGGAGACCAGAGTTCAGGAGGTAGACTGGGACCAGATGTGTAGATTTGGGAATCTTCCTGGAGGCAATAACTGAATATAGGGGAGCAGATGAGAACGGAGAGGGAGTGAATGTGCAAAGAGAAGTAGAGAGGGCCTAGGAAAGAGCTTTGAAAAACACCTAAAAGTAAGGAATTGGATATAGATGGATGAATTAGAAAGATTACTTATAAGAAATGGCCAGACAGATAAAAAGAGAGCCTGGAGAGAGAGAGTCATGCCTAGGGAAGGAGGAATATCTTTTTAATATATAAATTCTTTCCTTGGACAATCATGAGTAAGCTCCTTTATGTGCAAAGCATTGTACTTGGCATTGGGGGATATGTGATAATTAAGGCATGGCAGCTGCCCTTTTAAAACTTACAATTTAGCAAGGGAAACATAGATGAATAAAGAATAGTATACAATAATGATGTTGCAGGATGGGATTGTGGGATCAGAAGACAGGTACAAAGTATTTTGTGAGGTCAAAAGAAAGATAATTTCCAAGTGAGGCAATAGGGAGAGTGTTTTTGGAGGAGTTAGCCAGTGATGGGGAACTTGCAGCCTCAAGGCTACATGTGACCCTCTAGGTCCTCAAGTTCAGCCCTTTGAGTGAATCCAAACTCCACAGAACAAATTTTCTTCATAAAAGGATTTGTCCTGTAAAACTTGAAGTCAGTCAAAAGGCCGAACCCAAGAACCTAGAAGGCCACATGTGGTCTCAAGGCCACAGCTTCTGAGATGAATCTTAAAGGATGACTTGAATTTCTAAAGCCAGCGTGCAGATGGGGGATGGGAAGGAGAGAGCATTCTAGGCATGAGAACCATGTAAGCAAAGACCTAGAGATGGGAATGCATCCAGGAGACAGTAAATAGTCCCTGTTAAGAAATTCAGTAAATAGGGCAAAGGGTATTGTAAGAAGTTGCAGGAGTTCAGGAATTTCACTTGGGATGAATCCAGATCTGTTAGACTAGGTGAGGATTAGCTCTTCAAGATTATCATATGATTACCCTATTTTAGACAGGTCACAATATACCAGTGAGATTAGATTAGCTAGTTTTCTGAAAGAAAGGGTATTAACTAGGACAGAAGAGAAAACTCCTGTGTCTTCTGCCTAGGCTAGAGAGACGAGAAGCTTCCAGCCACTGTTAAAATGGATTAATTTGAGACCAAGAGAGGGTGAATCAGATCCCAAGATTAGAAACAATGGGAAAAATTACATAAATTATAAAACATTTACTTAGATTAAAAGTTTTGATTTGTTTAATCTAAGAGGGATTGGTGTGATAGTGAATGGGATGAATGTTAAATTCTCAAAGTATGATTTTTAATTAATTTTTAAAAGTTGCCTCACTAATATCTATGTTCTGTATTTTGCAATATGTATTGCAATAATCTGATGTGAGCCTCTGAAAAGCAGTGCTAATATCTTTTCTTCAGTACTCTTACCACTTGGCACCTGATGTGGATACCTGTAGGCATGAAAAAACCTTCAGTAAGATGAGTTAATCAAGGAATACTTCCTAGAGGAGAGGACTTTTGAGCTTGGCCCCTGATGAAAGTTGATAGAGATGTATGAAAGGCTAGGGGCCACTCCTGAAAGGCCAATGGACAGACAGGAACAAAGTTACAGAAACCCAGGCAGTTGACTTTTAATTTGCCTAATCCTATAAAACATTATCTTGGGGTTTATATCATGCCCACTTTGAGCCTTTCAGAGAAAAGGTGGCATTTACAGCATGGTACAATTAAAAGAGGACTCTTTTTGAAGCCAGAGGGACTGGGTTCAAATCCCAAGTCTGCCACTTTGCTCCCTGTGTAACCTTGAGCAAGTTATTTAAACCTTCAGAGACTAAGTTTCTTCATCTGTAAAGTGAGGGCCTTGGACCAGATCACTTCTGAGGTCCCTTATAGCTCTAAATCTAGGATCCTATGGGTCTTCTTAAGGAATAAGGGAGCTCGTTTACTTGCTTCAGTGAGTCAGATGGCCTAAACAGAAAGAGGCAAGGACAGTTAATTAAACAGAAGTAGATACAAAGGAATAGCATATGCAGTCCTGGTGTCAGGAAGGCTAAAACTTAGAACCTGCTGAGGCTTTTGTTAAATACTATGCACAACATTGAACAAATGGTCAACAAAATGCTAAGGACATCTGGGACATAGGGAGCTTGTTGGAAGAAGAGCACTATGGTTAGGTTCCAGAGTAGATGCCAAGACAACCTAGGTCTCCTCCTGGACTCCTCACTCTCTCTCCCCCTCCCCAAATTCAATCAGTTGCCAAGTAACATCTTTTCTACTCTCCCAATATCTCTCATATACACCCCACTTCTTTCCTCTGATACTGCCACTACCCTGCTGCAGGGTCTCATCACTTCGTGCCTGGCCTATTGCAATGGCCTGCTGGAGGGTCTGCTTGCCTCAAGTCTCTCCCCATTTCAGTCCATCAAATTGTTCTTCCTGAATCATACATCTGACCTACTCAATCAGTTCCAATGGTTCCCCGTTACCCCCAGGATCAAATATAACGTTCTCAGTTTGGGTTTTTAAAAAATTCCATAACCTGACCCCTTTCTATCTTTCCAGTCTTTTGACATCTTGCTTCCCTCTACATACTCCAGGATCCAATGACTCTGGCTCTTTGGTATTCTTCACATGTGACACTCTATCTCTGGACTCCAAGCATTTTCACCAACTGTTCCCATGCCTGGTACACTCTACCCCCTCATCTCTGACTCCTGGCTTTCCTAGCTTCCTTTAAGCACCACCTTCTACTGAAAGCCTTTCCCAGCCCTCCTTAACCTTACTGCTTCCTCTCTGAGATTATCTACAACTTACCCTCAATATACCTTGTTTGTACATGGTCTTGGTCTATATCTCATCTGTCTCCCTCATTAGACTGTGAGCTCCTTTAGAAAGCAGGGAGTGTCTTTTGCCTTTCTTTGTACTTCCAGCACTTAGCACAGTGCCTGGAACCTAGTGGGTGCTTAGTAAATGTTTGTTGACAGACTGGGGGTGGCTAAACAAATTATTTTACTGCACTATAAGAAATTATGTATATGATGAATACAGAGAAAAATAGAAAGAGCTATATGAACTGATGCAGAGTAAAGTAAGCAGAGCCAAGAAAACAACGTTCATAATGACTAAAATAGAAATAGAACAACTGTGTGTGCACGTGCGCGTACATGCACACGCACATGCACACACACACACAACTCCACAAATGAATGTTGTAAAGTTACAAAGAATGATCATGACTCTAATGAAGAGATATAAGACACCCTCATACCACTTGGAGGTCCATGAGTGTTGGTCATTTAACATATTTTCAGAATTTTTCAATGTATTGATCATTTATGCTGATTTTTTCCTTTTCTTGTTTTTAAAAAAATATTATTTGTTTTATAAGAATACAAGTCATTCTCCAATTGATAAATGGTCAAAGGATATGAACAGGAAATTTTCAGATGAAGAAATTAAAGCTATCTATAGTCGTATGGAAAAAATGCTATAAATCACTATTGATTAGAAATGCAAATTAAAACAATTCTGTGGTACCACTTCACACCTAAAAGGAAAATGACAAATGTTGGAGAAGATGTGAGAAAATTGGAACACTAGTGCATTGTTGGTGGAGTTGCGAACAATCTAACCATTTTGGAGAACAATTTGGAACTACGTGCAAAGGGCTATAAAACTGTGCATACTCTTTGATTCAGCAATACCATTACTAGGTCTGTATCCCAAAGAGATCATAAAAAAGGGTAAAAGATCGACATGTACAAAAATATTTATAGCAACTCTTTTTGTGGTGGCCAAGAATTGGAAACTGAGGGGATACCCATTAATTGGGGAAAGGCTAAACAAGTTGTGGTATGTAAATGTAATGCAATACTATTGTTCTATAAGAAATGATGAGCAGGTGGATTTTGGAAAAACCTGGAAAGACTTACATGAACTGATGCTGAGTGAAGTAAGTAGAACCAGGAGAACATTGTATACAGCAGCAGCGATATTGTGCAATGGTTAACTATTTAATAGTTAGACTTAGCTCTTTTCAGCAACAAAATGATCCAAGACAATATCAAAAGTCTCATGATGGAAAATGCTAACCGTATCCAAAGAAAGGACTATGGAGTCTGAATGCCAATAGAAGCTTACTATTTTTACTTTGGGGTTTTTTTAAAAATTTTTTCTTTCTCGTGGTCTTTCCCTTTTGTTCTGATTCTTCTTTCACAACATGACTAATGTGGAAATATATTTAACATGATTGTCACATATGTAACCTATATCACATTGCTTGCTGTTTTGGGGAAGGGAAAGGGAAGGGAGGAAAGGAGAAAAATTTGGAACCCCAAATTTTACAAAAATGAATGTTGAAAACTGTTTTTACATGTAATTGGAAAAAATACTATTGAGGAAAAAGTATTATTTGTTATATGGGATGGCTCTCTGATACAGGAGGAGGAGGGATACTGGGGAAAATTATGGTGATATAGAAAAAAGACATTATTTAAAAACTTATTAAAATATTTTATGTTCCTGAGTTCAGGACAACAGTGCCTGATTGTAATTGGGGGATGTAGCTCAGGAGAACCATAAATAGCAGAGGATCTCAGTTTCAGTAGGTACAGAAGGTGAGTTTGAGGGAGCTCTTCCAGTAACCTACACGATCATAACACTATAGATTTAGAGAGAGAAGGAAACCTAGAGGTCATTTATTTATAGCTCCAGAGATCTAGAGCTGGAAGGGACCTCAAAGTACAACTTCTTTATTTTATTGATGAGAATAATGAAGTCCAGGAAAGTTAAGGGGCTTGTCCAAGGTCACAAAGCTAATAAGTGGCAGAATTGATTCTGGCCTCTCTTATTCTATACCCAGCACTTTTTCTGCTACACCAGGCTGGTGAGGGATGAATTGTCAAGTGGTTAAAGGTCAAGAGCTTTATCATTAGGAGCAATGCAAAAGAAGGTAACTGAGGTAATATTTAAATATTTAATATGCAGCTGCTCTGACTCCACAGCTAGTGTTTTTTCTACTATACCAAAATTTCTTGACCTTTTTTGTGCCATGGAACCTTTTGGCAGTCTAGTGAAGCATATGGATTCCTTCTCAGAATGTGTGTGTGTGTGTGTGTGTGTGTGTGTGTGTGTGTGTGTGTGTGTGTGTGTGTATTTGTCCAGGCAATGGGGGTTAAATGACTTGCCTAGGGTTACACTCCCAGAATATTTTTAAACACATAAATGAAAATGTATAAGGTTATGAAGAAAATAAATTATATTGAAATAGTTATCAAAATTTTTTGAAATAAAAGTTCAGAGATACTAGGTCACTGTAATAACCTAACCCTGTAGAGGGCCAGCTCTGAGAAAGTCCATTCTGGGATAAGATACAGGCCAGGTTTTCCCTGAAGCCTGTTCTTGCCCTTGGGCTGATATCTCAGCAGGTGGGCTCTCCAAACCCCGCCTCAGCACACACATGCTGCTCAGAATGAAGGCTCTCCAAGCCTCCTCCGTACACACGTGTTCTCTCCAAAACCCCCACGGCACACACATGCTGAACACCACCTATGGGCTATTAACACAATATTGTTTACTGCAAAAGGGGAACAAAGCACGAGGAAGTCATGCAATGCAAATGTTTTCACACGTGAATTTGTTGATCTGCTTACCTGAAAAAGTATATAAGCCCTGTCCCTCAGTTTAATAAACAGAGCTGTCCTTTACTCTGCTGCCTGGCCCATGTATTGTTTTCACTCTCTGTGGCATCCTTTTCACTCTCTGGTGGCCACCGCTGGCAGCAAGTGGCGGCACAACCCCTCTCATTTTACAGATGAGAAAACTGTGGCCCAGAAAGGGGCAATAACTTACTCAAAGTCACATAGATAGTGACAGTAGTGGGATTTGAACCCTGGTCCTCTGACTCTATGCCCAACATTCTTTCCACTGCATTATGCTACCTTGGTGCCATATGTCAATAATGATGTGCACTAAATGGAAACTAGTCTCCCTTCTAGAGGAGAAAGGAAAAGGTCTGAAAGATCTCACTTTCTAACTTATCATGGAGGAAAATGTGTTCCCTTGTCAGGAAGATAATTCTAGGGGGAAAAATAGGATAGGGTTCAGGAACTATACCTGTGATTTTCTTGGTATAGAGAAGGGACTCCCAGATAAGGACATCTCTACCAGTGAAAGTCAGCACCTTCTCTGCAGTTTATAGTACTAGAGAGATATTTAGTAGAATATAGAAATTTGAGCATATTGAAAAGGGGTCTATGTGGTTTGTCCTTCATTCTCAAAGAGGACCATGACATCAGGGAGATGATGACATGACTTGCAATTGAATTTGAATTGAGTGAGGGAGGGCTATGTAAAGTCACCAGCCTCACATTTTCCTCCAGACCCAACTGGGTTCAGTGGCCAGATATGGAACTGGAGATGACCCAGGGTGCAGTGGGGGACCTTGACCATTTTAAACTAAGGTCTTTTCAAGTACTCACTTTGAGTGAAGCAATGTCCATTCAGTAAATAGGCCTCTTTAAGAAGTGAGTCAAGAAAAACAACTCTGAGGTACCACATCACACCTATCAGATTGGCTAACATGACAAAACAGGAAAATGATAAATGTTGGAGAAGATGTGGGAAAATTGGAATACTAGTACATTGTTGGTAGAGTTGTGAACGGAATCAGCCATTCTGGAGAACAATTTGGAACTATGTCCAAAAGGCTATAAAACTGCATACCATTTGACCCAGCAATACCACTTCTAAGTTTGTATTTCAAAGAGATCATGAAAATGAGAAAAGGACCCACATGTACAAAAAATATTTATAGCAGTTCTCTTTGTGGTGGCCAAGAATTGGAAATTGAGGAGATGTCCATCAATTGGGGAATGGCTGAACTACTTGTGGTATATGAATGTAATGGAATACTATTGTGCTATAAGAAATGATGAGTAGACAGACTTCAGGAAAACCTGGAAAGACTTATATGAACTGATGCTGAGTGAAGTGAGCAGAACCAGGAGAATACTGTACACAGTAACAGCCACAGTGTTTGAAGACTGATTTTGATAGACTTAGCTGTTCTCAGCAACGCAAGGACCTAAAACTTTTCCAAAGGACTCATGATGGAAAATACCATCCATATCCAGAGAAAGAAGCTGAAGGTGGGGGTGGGGGGAAGTAGGGGGGTGGCATGGTGGGGAAAGTCCAGAGGGTCAGGAGTGTAGCCTGGAGAAGAATGACAGACAACCTGGAAGAATGAAGACATAGAGAGCAGCAGATAAGATACAGGAAGATGCACAGCAGTACAAGTGCTCACTACTTCACAGGAGACATTGATGGGAAAGAGGAGGGAAACAGTAATATTCAATGAGCTTAGTTATTTATACTTGATAGTATATAATATCAGTAATAAACAAATAAGAAGGAGAGTTTAACAAGAGATAACTTTGACCTCACAGTTGTCACAGAGACTTGATGGGCCTAGAAGTGTCACTCAGGACAGGCTGGCAATGGAAGGGGTCACATTGTTCAAAAGGAACAGATTAGATAAAAGCAGGGGTATGTTGGTAAATATTTAACAACCAGCTCTGGTGAGGGGGATAGGGAAGTAGGGAGAGGGTGAGGGAAATGTAACACAACACATTCTTAACCTTAATCTGTATTATTAACATTTTCTCCATCACTTTATTAGGACTAGACAATCAATAAAACAATAAATCAATTCCTGATTTGTAGCAGTATAAATGCTTACACTGAAAACTTAACAATTGCTGTCACCAGGTAGAAAAAGGCTCCAGCACCTCCCTGAGATGGGGGGTGGTGCAGTGAAATTATATATTGATTCTTTCATTCAACAAATATTTATTAAGGATCAAGAAAATATTTGTTTGAATGGAAATTCATGAACCTAAGGGATGAAAAATGATAAAGACCATTTGAGTAAAAATCCTAGGAAATAGCAACAGCTCACATATTGAATCTGTTGACAAATCATGTCTTTTCTGCCTTCCCACCATCTCTGGTTATGTCTTTTTTCTCCTCTGACACAGCTGTCACCCTGGAGCAGGACCTCATCATCTCATACCTGGACAATTACAATAGCCTGCTGGTTGGTCTCCCTGCCTCAATTCTTTCCCAGTGGTTCCCTATTACCCCCAGGATCAATTATAAAATACTGTTAGATTTTTAAAGTCCTTCCTTCCATGTGCTCTACAATCCAACATCATTGACCTTGACTGTTCCTCACATCTTGCCTTTTCATTGGTTATCCCCCATGCCTGTATTGCTCTCCTTCTTCACCTCAGTCTCCTGGCTTCCCAGAAGACTCAACTCAAATCCCACCTTCTTCAGGAGGCCTTTCCTTGTTCCCCTTACTGGTACTGCTTTCCTTCTAAGATTACCTCCCATTTACATGTATAAAAACAATCCTTTTCTTGTCTGTGTCCTCCATTAGATTGTGAGTTCCTTGAGGACAGGGATTTTGTTTTTGCCTTTCTTTTTGATGGTGTCTCAGTATAATGTTAGGAGTATAATACTGGCCACAAGACCAGCTGAAGGAATTAAATGTTATAAATCAGAAATTTGGCACAGAGACTCTCTATAATTGTGATATTGGTGAAAAGTAGCATGGTGTAAGAGATAGAGAGCTGGCTTGGCATCATTAACATCTGGGCTAAAGTCCTGTCTCTGAAACATACTAACTGTGTGACCTTGGGTAAGTCATTTAACTTCTTAGCCCTCTAGGTAACTTTCAGGTAGTCCAATAATTTTTAAATTGTATTTCCTGGATCTATTTTCCAGGTCAGTGGTTTTTCCAATGAGATATTTCACATTGTCTTCTATTTTTTTATTCTTTTAGTTCTATTTTATAATTTCTTGATTTCTCATAAAGTCATTAGCTTCCATTTGCTCCATTCTAATTTTTAAGGCATTATTTTCTTTAGTGATCTTTTGGACCTCCTTTTCCATTTGGCCAATTCTGCCTTTTAAGGCATTCTTCTCATTGACTTTTTGGACCTTTTTTACCATTTGGGTTAGTCTATTTTTTAAGGTGTTATTTTCTTCAGTATTTTTTGGGTCTCCGTTAGCAAGCTGTTGACTCATTTTTCATGATTTTCTTGTGCCATTTTAATTTCTCTTCCAATTTTTCCTCTACTTCTCTTATTTGATTTTCCAAATCCTTTTTGAGCTCTTCTATGATCTGAGACCAGTTCATATTTTTCTTGGAGGCTTTTGATGAAGGATCTTTGACTTTGTTGTCTTCTTCTGGATACATGTTTTGATCTTCTTTGTTACCAAAGTAAGACTCTATAGTCTGAGGTTTTTTACAATGTGTGCTCATTTTCTCAGCCAATTACTTGTTTTTTTAGCTCTCTATCAAGATAGAACTCTGCTTCCAGAGTGGAGAGTGCTCTGTCCCAAGCTTCAGAGGTTTTGTGCTGCTTTTTTCAGAGCTACTTCTAGACACCTGTAAATTTTCAGTTCTTCTGAGGTGGTATAACCCAATGAGAAGTGTTAGAACTCTACTGGCCTATGCTCTGGTCTATGAGTGATCTCAAGCATGCTTTTCTGTCATGTAACTACCAGGAGAACTCCCTCTCCACAGCCACTACAAGCTCTGCCACACCAGTGCTCCTCCTCCCCCCAAGACCACCAACCAGGTCTGTGACCTGGATCCAAGCAGGACAAAGCAAGAGAATCCTGCCTCATCACCAGCAAAGAGATCCCTGCACTCCCGCTCTGATCAGCCACTTGATTTCCCCCATCGACTGTGGGCCTGGAGATCCAGAAGCAGCAGCTGCTGATGGCCTCCACTGCCCTGGGGCTGGGGCCAGACTGAGCACTTCTCTCACCCAGGTCCAACAGAGTTTTCCCACTGACCTGCTAAGTTGTCTTTGGCAGTTTGTGGGTTAAGAAGTCTGGAAACCGCAATAGCTCAGTGATTCAGGGCCCTGAGGCCTGCTCTGCCCGGTCTGCTCTGGCCTGGCCTGTCCTGGTGCAGCCCACACTGGGCTGTGCTCTGCTCCTAGCACAGTGCCATAGACCCTTCCCAGCGACCATCCAGGCTGTCTTGGGCTGGAGACTTGTTTCACTCTGTTATTTCGTGGGTTCTGTAGCTCTAGAATTTGTTTAGAGTCATTTTTTCTGCAGGTATTTGGAGAGATTTGGGGGAGAGCTCAAGGAAGTCTCTGTCTTCTGTCTGACATCTTGGCTCTCCTCACTCCCCAGGTAACCTTCTAAAACCACAAATAATAATCAATTTGTCAGTCTACATTTATGGAAAGAGTTTCTACACTGTGATTTCCCTATGCTGGATAAAACTTCAGGGCTAGATGCCACCCTCAGGTGGCCCTCAGGGCCTTAAGCTAATTGTACCCCTAGAGGTCCTTCTCTGATAAAACCAAAGAATTTAATATGTTCTTGACTTGCTTTACTAATAATTTCGTCTTTTGGAAGATGGGGGAAACAACAAGGACAAACTGCTATTCTGGATTTGATTTTGACCAATGAGGGGAAATGATTGATGAATTGGAAAGGCCTAGAACCTTGGGAGTCCATAACCACATCATCTTTGTAATAAATAAGGACAGGAATGTTAGGCATAGCCTGGACTTCAGGAGAGCAAATTTCAAAGAATTCAGAGACAGGATAGGTAGGATACTTTCAAAGAGATACAGAATGCATTTGAAGGAAGGAAAGAGAGAAGTATCTAAAAAAACCCAATGTAGCTACAATGGGAGCTCATAAGCTGAATGAAATTTTAAATAGCCGTGTTATACAAGAGTGGCAGGGCACTTTCAGAATAGTGTCAGGAAAGCCAAAGATCATTTTGAATTGAGGCTTGTGACAAATACTGAAGACAACAAAAAAGGGCCTTTTTCGTTGTTTGGAGAGGGAGAGGGCAAGAGTCAGAGAAAAAGATGAGAAGCCTACTTGGGGTGAAAGGGATGATGACAAGAGACAACAGAAGCCAGAACTGCTCAATATTTCTTTTGTTTCTAGTTTTTTGGTTTTTTTTTTTTTAGTCCTTGAAGAATGATCTTCAGAACAAAAGTAGTTAACAGGGAATTAAAACCAAAGCTAAGTAAGGAGATGGTGAGAGAATTCCTAGCTGGCTTCAATTAATTTAAGCCACCAGGTCTGGACTAACTATATCCTTTAGGCACTGACTGAACTTGTAAATGTGATTGTTAAACTACTGTCAATAATCTTTGAAGAATTGTGGCTAGTGAGCAAAGTTTCATTGAAAAATCAAATAAATGTTCTTCTTGATTTTCAAAAAGAGAAAGGTGTATACTTCAAATTATAGACTAGTAAGCCTAAAATTGATTCCTGATAAAATTTTGGAGTGGATTACTAAAGGGTTTGTAAACACTTAGGAAAGGCAAAAATAAGCACTATAAACCAGCATGAGTTCATTAACATCAAGGCATCCAAATTTTTTCCGACAAAGGACTTATAGCTAATCTATATGGGAATTGACACATATATAAGAAAAAGAATGACTTAGAGGAAGTCATACAACCTTGCCAACTGAGTACAGTATAAATTCATGTTATTGAACTTCAAATTGATCCTCACTGAAGCAATCTTTTTATTCTTTACTAATTGATTCTTTATCTCACTCTCCACAAAAGGATCTCCAAAACTTCTTTTATATCCTCAAGACTCCCAAGCCTCCCCCTTCCCCCTTTCCCTCTGCTGAGGATCTGGCTGACCTTTTACTTTACTGAGAAAATTAAAGTCAATACAGTTAGTTTCCTGTACTCTGCTACTCTTCACCTCAAAACCCCTTCACATCATCCCTCCCTCCCAATGTAACCCTTCTCCCTACCAAGGCCAACCCTTGTGTCCCTAATCCTGTTGCCTCCCTTTTTCTTCCTCCTTCCCCCCCTACCTTCTGGTGCTTTTCTTACTTCCTTCAAAAATGCCCAAGTTTACCCCATCCTTAAAAGAAAAAAAACAAGAACAAAAACAAACCTTCAACAGAGGCTAC
This sequence comes from Trichosurus vulpecula, assembly GCF_011100635.1. Lineage (NCBI taxonomy): Eukaryota > Metazoa > Chordata > Mammalia > Diprotodontia > Phalangeridae > Trichosurus > Trichosurus vulpecula. Next base: position 180,172,662 of record NC_050574.1, read on the forward strand.
CATTTCCTCAAGATATCCTACAGTTCTCCCTTTCTTAGCCAAACTCCTAAATAAAGCTGTGTAAATTCCCTGCCTTTATTTCCTCTCCTCTCATTTATTCTTCAACCTTTTTCAGTCTCGATTTCAACCTCATCACTTGACAGTAAATGCTTTTTCAGGTATCAGTAATTTCTGACTTTTCAAAAATGATAGTCTTTTTTCAATCCTAAACATTCTCGATGTATCTGCTATTTTTGACACTATTAAGAACCATCTCCTCCTCTATATTCTCTCTTTCTGTGTTTTCATGACACTATTCTCTCCTGGTTTTCCTCCTACTTGTTTAACTGCTTTGCATAAGTCTCCTTTGTTGGGTATTCCCCAAAGTTAGATCCTAGGCTCCATACTCTTTTCTCCCTACACTCTTTCTCTTGGCGACCTCATCAAAATCCAGAGATTTAATTGTCATCTCCATGCAGATGATTCATAAATCTATATATCCATCTCTTGCCTCTCCCTTGAATTTCAATTACACATTATCATTGCTTATTGCACATTTCAAAGATCTTTTTGGTATCTCAACTCAAAATGTTCAAAACAGAACTCATTATATTTCCTTCCAAACCAACCTCTCCTCCAAACTTCTCACAGTGACTTTCCTTAAGCACAAATCTAGCTATGTTATCCCATGTCATTACTCAATGAATAGACAGTTCTCAATAGGAAGGAAAATTATTAACAATCATATGAAAAATGCTCCAAATCGCTAATAATAAGAGAAATGTAAATTAAAATTATTCTGAGATTCTACCTCAAACCATTTAGATTGGCAGAAATACAAAAAAGGGAATATTACAATTATTAGAGGGGATATGAGAGGATTTTTTGTGGAACTCTGAATTGATTCTCCCTCAAATTCTGGAAAGCAATTTGGAACTGTATCCAAAAAGTAACTAACCTGCACAACTTTTGATCTAGTCATATGACAACAAGGTTTATAACCTAAAGAGATAAAATACAGAGGGAACTTATATGTACAAAAATACTCATAGCAGCACTTGTTATAGCAAAGACATGGAAACAAAGTGAGTGCCTATCAATTGAGGAATGGCTGAACAAATGATGGTTTGTGAATATAATGGAATCTTATTGCACCGTAGGAAATCATGAAAGGGATAGATTCAGAAAAACTGGGGGAGATTTGTATGAACTGATATATAGTGAAGTGATAAGAAGCAAGGGACCAATTTATACAAATGAATACAACATTGAAAACAATTGTGAAAGACTTCAGAGTGATGTTCAAGGCAATGATCAATCTCAGCTCCTGAAGACTGATCATTATGGATGCTTCCCACCTCTTAGAAGAGAAGTGATGGACTAAGGGATGCACATTTTCAGACACAGTGTGTGAATTTGTTTTGCTTGACCATCATCATACTCTGTAAGTTGAGCTTTCGAGGAATGTAAAAGGTAGTGACAGTGATACCAAAAGAAAAAATTGTCAATGAATCATTTTAAAATAGAAGAATGCAAAAGGAATTTCAGAAGGCCTCACAAAGAAGCAGGGAAGTGTTAAAAATACTATATTAAATGTGAATGTTAAATAATACTAACAGCTCCCCCCCCAAAAAAAAAACCCAAGCTGCACATAGAGATTCATGGTTTCATTTGAAGTCTCCTTTTTAATCTTCTTGTGTGGGGAAATGTTCATGTTTGTTAACGTTTGTCAAGTTCATTATAATAACAAGAGGAATTGTAGTTTGTTTTTTAACTCAAGGCATAACAACTTTTTTTTGGTAGATTAATGGATTAGGGTAATGCTTAGGATAAATCATGTTTTGATTTTAGCAAGGCAATTTGACAAAGTATGTCATAATATTCCTATGGACAAGACAGATAGATGTAGACTGAAAAGTAGTACAGTTAGGTGAATTCAGAACAGAATGACTGACTAAATGCAAAGAGTGGTGAGGAATTGAACAGTGTCAACAAAGAGGGTTGTTGAAGAGTGCAATGAGACTCTGTCCTTGGTCCTGTTCTGCATAACATTTTTAAAATCAATAATATGGATGAAGACAGCACGCTCACCAATTTTGTTAGTGACACAAAACTCAGAGGAAAAACAAATATATTGAAAGATAGAATTTAAATCCACAAATATCTGAACATCCTGGAACACTGGGCAAGCTAACAAAATGAAATTTAGTAAGGATAAACATAGGATCCAAAAAAATCAATCGTGCAAGTATAAGACAGTGAAAACAGCACAGAGTAGTACCTAATTCAGGCCCTAATCAGTCATCTCCTATTACGTTACCCTTCTAATTGTTTTCCCTGCCCTTAGTTTCTTGCTTGTCCAATCTATCCCCCACACAAGTGCCAAATTGATATTTCTAAAAGAGATATGAGACTACATCACCTCCCTACTCAACAATCTTCAGGGGCTCCCTCTATTATTGCCTCTAAGATAAAATATAGAATGCTCAGCCTTGCATTTTAAGTCCTCCACAGTCTGACTCACACCTGTCTTTCCAGTCTTACTACATATCATTTTCCTTTATACACTTTCTGTTGTAATCAAACTGTGCTACCATCTCTTCTGCACGCATGACATTCCTCCTCTCACCTTCCTGATCTTTGAGGCACCTATCTCTGGGGATGTAGTGAACTTTGGATCAAGTTCAAAAGTCATATGGTCCAGTTTCCACTGGAGAAATGGTTTTCAAAGCTCTTTGATCTAATTAAAAGGACTTTAAACCGAAAACAGAAAAGGAGGGGAAAATACATGTGTTGGATAGTTTTTCTGTATTGCTTTATTCTCTTTCCTTTATTCTTTCTTATCACTCTCTAGATGAGGGGAGAGGATAGATTGGAAAACAAAGGTGATATAAAAATTAAAGAGCCACAATAAAGAGACATATTAAAAAGGGAAAGGTGACACAGGACTCTAGACAGGCAAATGTCCCAGTTTTCAAAAAAAGGGGAAGCAGGCAGAGTTTGTTTGGCCCCAGAAGGTAGGACTGATATAAGGAAAACTTTCAAATAATTAGTTTCATCCCAAAAGGGAATGGGTCATCTCAGGAGAGAGTGGCTTTCTTCTCACTAGAGGTCTTCAAGCAAAAGCTGGATGACCATTTGTTGAGTATTTCATAAAGGGATGGTTCTTCAGAAATGAATCAAAATAAATAGCTTCTGAGGTTTCTTCCAACTCAGATTTGGTAATTCTGTGAGACCAATAAACTTAGCTTCTATTCCTGGAAAAATTAATTTTTTATTCCTGGGGTCAAGCTTTCTGTTTTCTTAAGTAATATTTTATTTTTCCAAACTACATGTAAAGAAAAATTTTAATGTTCATTTAAAAAATTTTGGTTCCGAATTTTTTTCCTCCCTTCCTTCTTTACCCCTTCCCTGAGAGAGTAAGCAATTTGATCTAGGTTATATATGTGCAATCATGTAAAACATATTTCCATATTAGTCATGTTGTTAAGGAGGACACAGACCAAAAGAAAAAAACCACACACCTACAAAATAAAGAAAGTTTGTAAAAAAAGTGTGCTTCGAGCTGCATTCAGACTCCATCAGTCCTTCTCTGGATGCAGATAGCATTTTTCACCATGAGTCCTTTGGCATTGCCTTGGATCATTCTATTGCTGAGAATAGCTAAGTCATTCACAGTTGATCATTGCACAATGTTGCTATTGCTGTGTACAATGTTCTCCTGGTTCTACTAACTTCACTCAGCATCAGTTCATGTAAGACTTTCCAGGTTTTTTTGAAATCAACCTGCTCACCATTTCTTATAGCACAACAGTATTCCATTAGAATCATATACCACAACTTATTCAGCCATTTCCCAATTGATGGGCTTCCCCTCAATGTCCAATTATTTGTCCTGGCAAAATTCTGAAAAATAACTGAAGTTCCTTATGATTCCATAATTTTATGATTCTTGATATAACTCATAATAGCTCCTTTTCCTTTTACACACACACACACACACACACACACACACACACACACACACATATATCCCTTGCAAATATGACACAAAGAAGATTTACTGGGAATGGGATGGTGACATGACCAGAGTATACTTAGAGAAAATGATGGGCTGCTTGGGTGCTGGTGCTTGCACCTTAATTCTAATAGCCTCTGCTTGAGTGCTTGTGCCTGAACCCCAATTCTAAAACCACATCCAGTTCTAAAATCACATCTCTCCCTAGCCTCAAAATACTGTCTCTCTAGCTCAAGTGCAGCATGCCCCAGTAACACACTTATTTCTACTCCTTTCACAGTAAGCAGCTGTGCCTATCTATAGACAGACTCCTGTGTACTGATAATTGGCTATGCACTGGGTCATGACAATATTGACTACTTACTGACCTTACTGATATGTATCCTAGGTATAGTGAAATGTTTACTCTCTTACATTTATTTTGTCTAACAAGACATTTGATGAAAGCCACCTAGATATTCCCAGTCAGCCGTGACTGCTTGTTAACTTAGTGACTTTTCACAGTCAAAACCACACCTCCTCCTAGCCCTCCCTTGGGCTATTTCCCAGTGAACTCTGAGTAATATGCCTGCACAGTAGATACAAAAAGTACATGTTCCTTTAAAAACTGACCACCCCTTAACCACTCCATAATCCCACCCCAAAACACCTAATTGACATATTTCACCCCCAAATCTCATATTTAAGCTTTCCCTGTGCCCCTCTAAGGTTGCAGGTTCCCTAAGAACTCTTGCCCGCTGTAAAGCATAATAAATCTTTGCAACCTTGAATTAAGGAATGCTTGAGATCATGAATTTATTCCAGATGGCCCTGACCCTCTCCAGTACTCAAGTCCTTGAGGGGTACTCCCCCTCAACTGGGAACCCCAGTCCTGGAAACTTTAGTTTTGGGATTCCCAAATCCCTGGTTTTATCCCCCTCAATAAAAATATTCTCTCTCTCTCCTCTCTCTCTCTCTCTCTCTCTCTCCCTCTCTCTCTCTCTCTCTCTCTCCCTCCTTCCCACCCCCCCCAAAAATGTATATACACATTCCTAAGTAGAGGTGAAATCAGTGACTATCAATCAACAAGCATTTATTAAACACCTACTATGTGTCAGGCACTATACTAGGTTCTGGGGATATGAAGATAAAAAATGACAAACTCCAAAGGAGTTTATACTTTATAAAGGAGACAACATGTGCATACATCCAAAAGTAGAATGAGTTGCCTTAGGAGATTGTGGCTTTCTTATCACAGGAGGAATATATGAAATAGATGCACTAAAAATGCAAGGTAGTTAAGGAGAGAGGACACTAACAGTTGGGGTATTAGGAAAGGTTTTCAGCTGAGTCTTGAAGGAAGTGAGGGATTCTGTGCAGTCTAGTTGAGGAGGAAATGTATTTCAGATATGGGAGACAGCCGGTTGAAAAGCACAGAGACGGAAGATGGTTCACCATCTGCAAGTTTGGCTAGACTGAAGAGTGTGGGAAGGAAATAAAGTAAATGAGCCTAGAAAGGTAGGCTGGAGTCAGATTGTGAAAGGTTTTAAGTGCTAAATAGAGGATTTTATATTTTGTCCTTATGGCAATAGGGACTCGCTTGAGTTTATTGAGTAGGGGAGTAACATGGTCTCATCTACACTTAAGCAAAATCACTTTGGCAGCTGTGTGGAGGTATGTATGAGATATTTACAAGTCAAATACAAGGTAACCTTACAAGGGAAGATGGGACTAGCTGGGTGGACAAGTAGAGGCTTTCTGCAGAAGGTGGTATTGCAGCTGAGTTTGGAAGGGAACCAGGGATTCTAGGAGATGAAGATGTGGCAGAAGAGCTTTCCAGATTTGTGAAATAGCCAGTGCAAAGACAAGGAGATGTAAGTTATTGGGTTATCACATCCAGTAGGTCCTAGAGAGAATGAAGAGGACCCTACAAAGCACAAAGAAGAGTAATGTGTTGTCATTGTTTTGTCCTTCGTTTTCAAAGACCAGTGATGTCTTGACTCTCCAGTGAATTAGATTTAAGTGAGGCAGAGTTGCAAAAAGTCATCCTCACTCTGTTTTCCTGAGTCATCAAAGTCCAGTGGGAGGACAAAAGTCAAGATGACTGGAGACAGCCTAGGATGCAGTGGATGACCTTGAGTCTTTGATGCCTGACCAAGCTGTAAGTGCTTCAGCCACTTTTATAGCAACTGGAACAAATTGGAAAAAGGTCCTCAAGTGCTCCCTAACTCACCAATGGGTTTGAGGTCCATTACACATTACAGGAGTAATGTATAAGTAGTCTGTAAAAGTAGAAAGAGGACTGGTTATGAAGAGCTTCAAATGCCAAAACATAAGGTGTTTATGGTTAGCCTATAGGTAATAGGGAGTCACTGGAGTTTATTATGTAGAGGAATGACATGGTCAGATCTGAGCTTCAGGAAAATCTTTTTCTTGTCTATGTAGATGATGGATTAGAGTGGGTAGAGACTTGAGGCAGGGAGACCAGTTGGTAATTATTGCAATGATCTGAGAGAACTAATGAAGGGCTATATCTGAGAGATATAGAAAAGGCAAGATCTGGCAACTAGTTGGATATCTGGGCTGAGTAAGAGTAAGAAGTTAAGGATGACTCAAAGGTGAATGGGACCTAGGTGAATGGAAAAATGATGCTGCCCTCAATAGTAATAAGAAAGTTTAGAAAAGAGAGGCTTGGGGGAGGGGAGAAGTAAATGAGTTCTGTTTTGGATATATTCAGTTTTCATATAGGCATCAAATTCAAAACGTTTGATAGGCAGTCTATGATATGGCGCTAGAGTTCAGCAGAACTACTAGAGTTGGATATGTAGATCTGGGAGTCATCTGCATAGAACTGATCATTCTGATAGAAGCTAATGAGGTCACTCACAAAGAGAAAGTATTGAGAGAAAAGAGAAGAGACCTGGGACAGAGCCTTGGGGTACACTTGTAGTGAGTGAGTGCAACATAGATGATAATCCAGTAAACGAGGCCAAGAAGGAATCATCAGAAAGGCAGGAGAAGAACTAAGGGAGCAGTGTCATGAAAACTCAACTAGAGAGTATTCAAAAGGAATGACTGATCAGCAGTGTCATGTGCTATAGAGAGGTTATGAAGGATGAGGACTGAGAAAAGGCCATGAGATTTGGCTATTAAAGGATCATTGATAACTTTGGAGAAAAGAATTTCAGTTGAGTGATGAGATCAGAAGCCAGAATGCAGAGGATTTCTTAAGAAGAAATGGAGAGACTGTACATAATTCAATATAATATCATATATCAAGATAAACTCAAAATAGATACATGATTTAGACATAAATAAGCAAATTAGTGAAGCATGGAAGGAGATAGGGGAAGGATTTGTAACTAAACAAGAGATAGAAAAATTCATGGGAGGTAAAATGGATAATTTTGATTACATAAAGTTGAAAAGTTTTTGTACATATAAAACTAATGCAGTTAAAATTAGAAGAAAATCAGGAAATTGGGAAAAAATCTTTGTAGCAAACTTCTCTGATGAAGGTCTTGTCTCTCAAATATATAGGGAATTGAACCAGATTTATAAGAATAAGAGTCATTCCCCAGTTGATAAATGATTAAAGGATATGGACAAGCAGTTTCCAGAGGAAGAAATCAAAGCTATCAATAGTCATATAAAATGCTCCAAATCACTAATAATTGGAGAAGTACAAACTGAAACCACTCTGAGGTACCACCTCATATGTATCAGATTTGGTTAAGATGACAGAAAAGGAAAATGATGAATACTGGAGGGGATATAGAAAGATAGTTGCCCAAATGCACTGTTGGTAGAGTTGTGAACTGGTCCAGCCATTTTGGAGAGTAATTTGGAACTATGCCCCAAAAGCTTTTAAACTGTGTCTACCCTTTGACAGCAATACCACTACTAGGTCTATATCCCAAACAAAGAGATCAAAGGAAAAACAAAAAGATTCATATGTACAAAAATATTTATAGTAGCTCTTTTTTTCATGGCAAGAATTGGAAACTGAGGTGATGCTCATCAAATGCGAAATGGCTGAACAAGTTATGGTATATGAATGTGATGGAATACTACTGTGCTGGATGAAATGGCAAAGGGAGCAATTTCAGAGAAATCTGAGAAGATTTACATAAACTGATGCAGAGTAAAGTAAAAATAATCAAGAGAAAAATTTATATACTAACTACAACATTGTAAAGATAATCAACTGTGAAATATTTCATTACTCTGATCAGCACAATAACCCACCACAATTTCAAAGGACTCATGATGAAAAATGTTATTCCTCTCCAGATAGAGAACTGATAGACTCAGAGTAAAGATTGAAGCATATTTCTTTTTCACTTTCTTTTTCCCTTACAAATATTGCTAATGTGGAAAAAGAAGAAATGGAGAGAAAAGGAAACACTCAATGTAGATGGCTTCTAATTCAATGAGTCTGGTTGTTGAAGTGAGGAGAGATATAAAATAATAGGCTTTTTTTTTTTGAAGATTGGGAAACTTGGGTATATGTGCAAGAAGGAAGGAAGGAGTCAATAGATAAGGAGACATTGCAGTGGAGGTGGAGTGGGAATGATAGCTAGGGCACTTCAAGAGAGAAAATTGATGGGAGGATATAGGATCAAGCATACATATCAACTTTTGGCCTTATTAAGAAGGGTCATGGGGCAGCTAGCTGGTGCAGTGAGTAGAGCACTGGCCCTGGAGTAAAGAGGACCTGAGTTCAAACCCAGCCTCAGACACTTGACACTTACTAGCTGCGTGACCTTGGGCAAGTCACTTCACCTCAATTGTCCTGCCTTCCCCCCTCAAAAAAAAAGAAATAAAAAGAAGGGTCACTTCATTAGAGACTGGAGGAAAGGAAATGGTGAGGGAAGAAATCAAGCTGTTGAGAAGTGATGAGGAGGGAAGAAGAAGGAGGTCTCAGTGAAGAAAGTAGATAGATGAAAGAGATGGCTACCTATATGGTGTGATTCTAGATATTCTGCAAGACCACCCTTTCCCTCAAATATATCCTTCCTAGCTTTAATATCACCCTGCCCTTCCCTTCCACATTGTCTGATTTTCCTATTAGAATAACATTCCCATTTTAGAAAAGAAAGGTGGAGATCATCTCCAAAAGATGATTTTTATAAAGCTCCTAGGGATAGTTTTTAGCTTTCATCATTTAGCACAGATTAGTTTGTCAGATTAACTAACTGCTATTTTAGAAGACTCAGAGAGCCTGACCCTAGAAAGATGACATACAGGGAGGAAGGGAATAAGCATTTATTAATTGTCTACTATGTGCCAATAAATGTGTTAAGTGCTTTACAAATAGTATTTCAAATAAAATGAGATATAGTACCAGGGAGTCCATTCTTGGATATCAAGGGACAATATTTTGGTCAAGTAATGGGCCAATAGGGGGCCCTGGACAGCTAAAATATAGCATGAAGGCATTGGCTGAGATAAGCCAAGGTGACTAAAAATATTGCAGATGATGGAGCACCAAAATGGTACATTTAAAAAAAGGGGGAGGGGAATGCCAAAGACAAACTGAAATTATTTTGCTTCTTTTTTTCCCTCACTATGGGCAAAGTCTGTGTGTGCCCTTAGCTATTTACTCCATGGAATCCAGAGTGAGCTCCCAGACCACAGACTCTCCAATACGTCCCCACCCTTTTTGTTGTTGTGTGTAAGTCTGGGTAAGAGGGAGAATAAGTTTGGAAAAGGCAAAGGGATATTATTCTTTCTCGATGAATCCAGAAAACTTGAAATATAGGAAAAAGTTAAAATTCGGTGGATAAGTCAAGTTGAAAAAAGCTAAGTCCATGGCTTTTGTATCAAATCTAAACTACTTAGTCTAGCTTTTTGGGCTCCCTCTCAAGTGCTGCTTCTCTAATCTCATTTCTAATTATCAATCAGCATATATCTTCTCATCCATTGAAGTCACTATCTTTGCTGACTTTAGCATATATCTTACAGACTCATAGAATTGGAGAGTTGGAAGGGAACTGAGTGGCCATCCAGTCAAACCCATATATGAAAACAAACAAATAAATAAAACCCAAAAACCTATTATAATATACTGTGAGGCTACTACCCAATAGCTGCTTGAAAATTTCTAAGCAGGGGCAACCCATGACTTCCTGAGGCAGCCAATTCCACTCTTGGATAGCTCTAATTGTTAGAAAGTTTGTTTTTTTTCCCCTGACATCAAACTTAAAATGGAAACTTTGCCACTTCCACCCATTGTTCCTAGTTCTTCCTAAATCTAATCTCTCCTCCACAGGACAGCTCTTTAGATACTTGGAGATAGATCTTATGTCTCACATAAGTCTTTTCTTCTTCAGGCTAAACGAACAGCTCCTTCAACAAATCTTCACATGATAAGGATTCAAGGCCCTTCCCTACCTAGGTTCCCCTCTTCTGGGTGCTTTCCACTTTATTAATGTTCTTCTTTAACCATGGCAACCAGAACTGAACACAATATTCCACAAGACATCTGACAAGGACAGACTACAGTGAAACTCCTTATTCTCGTCCTAATGCAGCCCAAGATCAAATTAACTTTTTTTGGCTCCTACATTTATCTGTTATGTATTTTGATTTTACATAGTTGTTTGCATGTCGTCTGCCTGTTCAGACCGTCCTTCTTGAAGATGAAGATTATCTTTTCTCTTTCTTTTATCCTCAGAACTTAGCCCAGTGCCTGGAACATAGCTTAATAAATGATTATTGACTGACTGACTTACATTATACAATGCCTGGAACATGGTAGGTGCTTAATAAATGCTTATTGACTGATTCACAGTATACTGCTAACCCATATTGAGCCTGCAATCCAAAAAAAATCTGATAGATGTTTTTTAGAGCAAGTGCTATCTAACCATTCTTCCTCCATCTTATATGCATTTTTGAAGTTTATTTATTTATTAGGGTTTTTTTAGTTTATTTTTTTTATACCCAAGAGATTTTACATTTATCCTTATTAAATTTTGTCTTCTTAGATTTGGCCCAATGCTGTATCAAGATCCTTTTGGATCCTGATTCTGTCATCTACTGTGTTAGCTAATGCTCCCAACTTTGTGTCATCTGCTGATTTGATGGTCATGATATTTGTGCCTTTATCTGAGTCACCAATAGCAATGTTAAACAGCACAGGACCAAGCACAGATTCCCGGGGTACTCCAGTGGAGATTGTTGACACTGAACTACTAACAAGTACTCTTTGTGTCCTTCTATCCAACTAGTTCTGACTCCACTTAATTGCATTGTGGTCCAATCCATATCTCTCCATCTTCTCTGTAATAACAGTGTGAGTAATCTTGCCTCCATGCCTTTGATTATGCCATTACCTTTTCTAGGAAAGATTCCCTTGCCATTCAACCAACAGTCAAAGTTTTTCACTTCTTTCAAGACCTGACTTAAAACTAGTTTCCTCTAAGTTTTTTTAATGATGGACTACAAATCTCTTTACTTCATACTCTTCAGTGACACACAATAACAAATTCATGTAGTTGTCTTGGAACTCCAATAAACATTTATTGTGTAACTATGTTGTTACTGGTCCCTGGCTTCCTTCAAGACTCAGCTCAAAACCTGCTTTCAGCAAGAGGCCTTTCCTGGTGCTCTTCTTTTCTTCCCCCAACCTGTTATTTCCCTCCCTCTGAAATTACCTCTGGAGTAAGCTATTTACATCTTGTGTGTACATAGTTGTTTGCATGTCTTCTCTTCCATTAGAATGTGAGCTCCTTGAGGACAGGAACTGCATTTTTGCCTTTTTTTGCATCCCCGGCACTTAGCGTAATGCCTAGCATACAGTAAAAGCACTAAATAAATTCTTGTTGACTTGTTAACTATAATGAGTATAAAATAATGACAAGATATGGTCTCTGCCTACAAGGAGCATAGACTCTACCTTTGGAGATAAAAATAACATATGCAAAACAAAACTAAATTATGCGGCACTATGAGAGTATCATGTATGCACAATAGGGAGACATCATTGTGTATAGGAGTAATGAGTGAAAGCTTCATGAAGGAGACAACATTTGAATTGGACCTTTTAATATGAATAAGATTTAATTGACAGAGAGGTTGGGGATGCATTACACGGAGGGGGAACAGCATAAAAAATGCACAAAGATGAGGATTTTGTGTGTGGAGTATAGAGTAGGTTTGTCAGATTGGAATGGTGGGCAGGTGCTGGGAAGTAATGGAAAATTATGTATGCTGAATGCCTAGAAAGGGACTAGATCATATAGAGCCTCGAAAACTAGGAAGAGGAAGGTAGAGCCAAGATGGTGGAACAGCTGGAAGACATATACTCTACATTACCTCCAAATAGATGTAGAAAATATGCCAGACAAATTCCTGATTGGGAAATATAAGAAAAAAATCTCAGTGAGTCATTTTTCTAGCCCAGGTCAGCATAAAGAGACTGTCAGATAGCTCTGTTGACGCTGTGGACAGAGTGTAGGCAGGAATGGCTGCACAAAACATTCCAGACATGGAAAGGCTGTTTACATAGGGCAAGTAGAGTTTCCAAATCCAGTAAAGAGAGACCCAATCTTGTGCAAAGTACAGGGATAGATGCCACTTGGCAGTTGTTATTCACTACCCAATTCCAGGTCACAGATCTAGTACTGACTGAGGAGAGGACCTGCACCTAGGGGTGGCACTCATGACTGAGCAGCAGTTCTGGGCTCTAGTCTGGGTACTGAGCAAGGAGTAAGTTCAAAATCAAGTAACAGCTGTATGGTTTTGACCCTAGAAGCAGAATAGGGTCTCAGTTCCAGGCTCCAGTCCAGTCTGAAGCTTTCAGTAGAATAACCATGGCAGGATTCTCAGACCAAAAAGGAGATTGCAGTGTTGTTACTCTGAGTCAGTAGAGTTTTTCAGCTGGCTGGTAGTGGGTGACTCTTTCTGCAGTCTCCTAGAACTCCAACTGTAAGCAAGGTGAGTTGCTTACAAGTCAGGAATTTGCAGAGCTCAGACCAGGAGGGCAGAAATTAAATTTTGCCATTGACTCAGGCCATTTTGGGAGCACTGAAAGATTGCAAGTCCACAGTGTGAGGTATCCCTGAGATCCTGGAATAATTCAAAACCCACTACCCTAAGAAAGCAACAGTAGGACCAGTCCTGATATTTCCTCTAGAAGTGCACAGAGCCCTTCCCTAACATCAGGTCTAAAGTCAGGAAGTAGACTGGAAGAATGAGAAATTAAAAAGCAATTCCATCATAAAGAATTAATATGGCAGCAGAGACTCTTAAAACACAAACTCAAAAGGAGAAAATGGCTCCAAATGATCTACAAGCAGAACCTCAAAGAAAAATGTAGCTTAGGCACAATTTCAACTAGAATACCTGGAAAAAACAAAGCAATTGTTTAAAAAGAAGAATTAAATTTTTTAAAATAAGTGAAATGAGAGTATTAAAGGGAAAAATTGAAAAGAAATCAGAACTATGGAAGAAATACATAGAAAAGGAATTAACAACTTAGTGCAAAAGGTACAAAACCTCACCCAAGCAACAAAATCCCTGAAAATTAGAATGGACCAAATGGACATTGCTGTGATGAGACAACAAGAATAAAATTAAAATAAAATCAAAAGACTGAAAAGTAGAAGAAAATAAGAGGTATATCATAGCAAAAGCAACTGATACCTAGAAAAAACATTAGGAGAAATAATTTAAGAATCATACCTAAAAGGTATGATCAAAAAAGAAGACATTATATTTAAAGAAATCATCAGAACAAAGCAAGATGAAAAACCCTGCCCAGATCTTCTAGAACTAAAGGGCAAAGTGGAGCCAGAAAGAATCTATGCTTCACCTCTTGAAAAGAAAAGAAAGGAAATGGAAAAAAAAACTAACAGGAACATTATCGCCAAAATCCAGAGCTTTCAAGTGAAGAAGAATACGGCAAGTTTCCAGAAAGTAAGGATCCAAATACTGAGAAGACATGGTCAGGATCACACATAATTTAGCAGCTACCACTACGAAGAAGTGGAGAGCTTAAAATACAATATTGCAGAAGGCAAAGGATATGGGCTTATAACCAAGAATAACTTATCCAGAAAACCTGAGTATGACCCTACAGGGGAAAACATGGATCTTTAATGAATTAGAAGCTTCTAAGTATTCCTGATGAAAAGACTAGAGCTGTGTAGAAATTTTGAAAAGCAAACACAGGAGTCAAGAGGACAACAAATGGTAAACATGATCAAACAACCTTAAAGGTCTAAAAAAGGATAAACTCTTTACATTCTAAAATGTGGAGATGATACATATGTTCTCTCAGAACCTTATAGTCATCGTGTGTTATAGAGAGACAGAGGAATTGGGAGTGATCCTGTTATATTTTGATGATCTTAGAAGAAGAATGGAAAGAGAAAGGAAGAGGAATATGCTGGATAGGGAGGGGGTGAAAAGGGAGATGAAAGTTAGGGAAATTTTATCTCACATAATTAGGGTCCACAAGTAGAAGTCTACATGAATGGAGGGGGAGGGGGAGGAGGAACAGTTGATTCTTGAACTTCGCTCTCATCTGAACTAGTCAAAAGAGTGGAAAAAAATATACATACACATAGATGAGTATAGAAAAACACTTCACTAAACAGAGAAACAGGAGGGAAAAAGGGAGAAGGGGAGAACAAAAAGGAAGGTAGATTAAGGGAGGGAATACTATTAAGCAAAATAAATGCAAAGTATGTACAAAAATACTTATAGCAACTGTTTTTGCGGTGGCAAAGGATTGGAAACCATGGGAATGCCAAACAACTGAGGAATGTCTGAACAATTATTATATGTAATTATGATGGAATATTATTGTAATGTAAGAAATAATGAAGGAGATTTCAGAAAAACCTGGGAAGATTTGTACCAACTAGTGCAGAGTGAGGTGAGGAGAACCAGGTGAATGGTTAATACAGTGACAACAATATGTCAAATGACGAACAGCTTTTAAAGATTTAGGAGCTCTGATCAATGCAATGACCAACCACAATTCCAGATGAATTCAATTCTTTATTGGGAGGTGGGCAGAGTATTTCATCATGAGGTTTGTGCACTCTGATGTGCAGATTGAGGCATATTTTTTGGAGACATGTTCAATATGGGAATTTGTTTTGCTTTTTTATACATGTATATAACAAGGGTTTGGTTTTTCTTTTTCAATGGGGAGAGGAGGGAGGTGGGAGAGAAAAATTGTGTAATTTTGTTGATTAAGAAAATTTAATAAGAAAAAAAAAAACCAGGCAGAGAATATTATGTTCTAATTGTTCTATGTACATGCATCTTTCCTCCTTTTAGCTTCTTTTTCTTTTAGTATCCTCTGATTCATTGTGTATGCGTGAAACACTCAATACTTGTTTGCTGAATGAATAAATGAATGCTCCAATATTTTGATGTTCAAAATCTCATTAAAAAACCCTCTTCATCTCTTTTGCAAGATCCTTGGTCGCACAGGGAGTTACTATCTGGTTGTAGTTAGATAATGCAGCTATCTTCTTTTAAAGTCCTTGATTCTGAATACAATATGCTAGTAGGAACTTGCAGAGATAAGTACAGAATTGATAGTAGCCCCATCATCTGTTCCATTCCGATGAAGAGCTTCAGCTGAAGAGACAATAAAATGATGACTGGGGCATAAGGTATTTTGAGGGAGGGAGGAGAACTATGGTTCATATTTCATATCAATTCTATTTTTCTTAGGTTAGTACAATTAAAGAGTGCATTCCCCTGGGTTTTGGCGCTTTCCCTAACACTATGCTAGGACAACAAAACCAAGAAACCCACTAAAAAATGTAGTCGTGAGCCCCTCCATCTATGGAAATAAAATGTTTCAAGCTTTTCATTTCTAACAAGTCCAACAGGATATGGATGACTATTTAGCAATCCTGGTTTACCTGCAAGTTTGAGGGCAGACAATGAAATGCCAGAGAGCCGGGCATGCAGGGCCTCATTCTCTAAATTGTTTCTCTGCTTCACAGATGAGTAACAAAGTATGTGGTTGCATAAGGCAGGATTGCTTCACAAGGAGGAGCTTTTTTTTTTAAACCAGTGAAGCTCAAAGAAACACTGTCAAGATACAAATCACACTCTGTACTCAAAGAAGTTCTATGTTGACACCTTACATTATAAAAAGGAAAAGATTTGCCAGACTGACTTCTCTTTTTATTGTGTATAATTTACCTTTCATTAGGAGTCATCTGTGACAGGGATATCAACCATCTCCCGTTATTTTCCATTATGTTTATTGTCAACTTCACTTTATTGTCCTTCCTCAGTCAGCATAAGTTAAATGCCATCGTGATCACTTTCCAGACATTACGGGGGAAGTATTATCGAATTTCTTTCCTATGACCACAAACAAACACACACACACATACATACAACCTCAAACCTTTCTCTAGTATTTTTTATTCCCTTTAAAAAAAATTTTTTTACTACAGTAAGGTTTCAAAAAATGTAGTTTATGCAAGGGGGAAAATGTAAGGCCTCAAACAAATTCCTCATAATGATGATGTTGATGATGATGATGGTGGTGGTGGTGGTGGTGGCAGTGATGGTTAGCAATTATATAGTGCTTTAAAGTTTGCAAAGTACTTTACAAATATCTCATTTAGTCCTCAGAACAATCCTGGGAGGTAGATGCTATAATTAACTCCATTTTACAGATGAGGAAAATGAGGCAGACAAGTTTTGCTCAGGGTCACACAGTCAGTGAATATCTTAAGCCAGATTTAAACTCGAGGCTTCTTAACTCTAAGCCCAGCGCTCTATCCACTTTACCATCTTCTTGCTCCCAGTTTCTTTCAAAAAAAAATCAGAAACATAAGTTAATTCATATAACATGTATTTAATTAGTACAATTTAAAATGAACTACCTTCTGAAGGGGCAAGTGGGTGGCACAGTGGATAGAGTGCTGGGCCTAGAGTCAGGAAGACCTGAGTTCAAATGCAGTCTCAGACACTTACTGGGCAAGTCCCTTAACTCTGTTTACCTCAGTTTCCCCATATGTAAAATGAGCTGGAGAGGGAAATAACAAACCATTCCAGAATCTTTGCCAAGAAAACCTCTAAAGGGGTCATGGTGATTTGGGTATGAGTGAACAACAATAACCTTCCAGTACTTTTTAAAACCTCATATTTAAGGTCACTGCAGCATATGATTCTGGATTAAGTTCATAGGATCATAGATTTAGAGCTGGAAGAGAACTTAAAGTCTCTATAGTCCAACTATCATTTTACAAATGGGGAAACTGAGGCCCAAAGAGGCGAGATGACTTTTCCAAGGTCACATAGGTAGAACATAGTAGAGCTGCAATCTGAACCCAGGTTCTCTGAGTTTGATTCAGTCCAGTGCTCTTTCTCCCACAGCCCTTCGTTTTTTGTGAAACAACTGCTTTTTATTTCAATCCAGGCATTTGAGTGCAGCAACCTAGACAACCAAAATAAGGGTCTCGATATCCATGGGTTTTCAATAAATAGTTTTTGGTGAGGATGATGATATTATGCTAACAATGAAATCACACCCAGAGAGGAAACCAGGCAATAGTGAAACTGGAATGGGCAAGCATACTGAACTTTCAGGGGAGCCTCTGAATTGGAAAGGAAAAGCTATAAGAGAGTCAGTAAGCCAATGCCGCTGATGTTATTAGACAGCCAGTAATTCAGACTAGGGAGAAAGGGGGGATTTGAGGATGGAACTTGAAAAATGTCCTGGAGCTGATATCCATCAAAGGCCAAGAGAATGTTCTAGGTGAGAAGATCTGTGTATGGGTGGAGATTTTGAATGGGGGAAGGGTGCTTGGGGTGGGGGTAGGGAGGGAAGTTTGGTATTTAAGGCATGTAGAAAATGGACTTTGGAAAAGAATAGGATAAGGGTGGAGATATGAGGAAGGCAAATCCATAGAGGTTAACAACTTGTTTCTGAAATAAGCAAAAATATTCTAGAGATGAGCTACTATATCTGAGCTTGAATAAGAGAAAAACAACTTTTAAAAAAGGTATGTGTCGTTAAGGCAAAGTTTAGGGAACAGATGAACTAAAACAATTAGAGGAAGAATTACTGTGGGTCAGAGGAAATTCAAGAGCAATAGAGAGAAGATGACAATGACTGAACTTTACCAGAAGATAGTTTCCAACTGAACATTTCCACTTGGATACCCCACTGGTCTGGCATCTGATGCCCCAAATGGCTAAAAGCACCAACATTACCTCCACTGTGTTCTTCCTCTTGTCTTCTCTATTTCTTTTAGTAACACCATGATTTATGCTCATTTCCTATTGCATGGAAATGGTCTTCTGCTATCCTTACCTTCAATATGTGTCTATGCCCTTACCAAGCTATCCTACATACCAGGTTAATCTTGAAAATTCCAGGCTTTGATCACATCAACATGATAAAGGAGAAAGAAAAAGAAAATCTAAATTTGGATCCTAGTTTTGATACTAATCAATTGCATGACCTTGAAAAAATCATGTAACTTCTATAGTCCTCAGTTGTCTCATTAGCAAAAAGAAAGGGAATCGGATTTCATGGTCTCTGTGATTCCTTCTAGCTCAAAAGTATTATGCGGGGGGGGGGGGGGGGGGGGGGGGAGGGTAGGTGGCAGGTGGCAGGTGGCGCAGTGAGTAGAGCACCTGCTCTGGAGTCAGGAGGACCTGAGTTCAAATCCGTCCTCAGACACTTGACACACTTACTAGCTGTGTGATCTTGGGTAAGTCATTTAACCCCAAATGCCCTGCCTTCCCCCTCTAAGAATTTTTTTTAAAAAAGTGTTATGGGTCCATGACTCCATGTCACTGCCGATTCAAAAATATTCCTTGTTGCCTCCCAACTAAGGTCTATACTTAGCCTGGTATTCATAGGACTTCATAATCAGGTTTCAATCTACTCGTCCAACCTTATTTCCTACTACTCCCTTACAGGCATGCTAAACTACAGTCAACCAAGACAACTCACAACTCTGTGAATTCCATTCCATTCATCAAACATTTTTTAGCAGGGCATAGGACTAGGAATGGGAGCTACAAAGACAAAAACAAAAACAATATTTTCTGCCCTCTAGGAACTCATTCTTCAAAGGAGGACAGAACTTGCTAATAGCTGGGAGATCAAGATGTGGCATCCAGGTTGTGTTCTGAATGTCAACTGCACTTTTATTTATGCCATTAGATCCCTCTAGAACGGCCTCTTCCCATCTCTATCATCACAAATTCTAACCATCTTCTGAGACCTAGCTCATGCCAACTCCTTCATGAAGTCTGCCCTGAGCATTCTAGCTGAAACTAACCTCATCCCCCTTGGACTTTCAAGTATCACTTGTTGACATTTTGCGCATATTATGGCATATTATAATTCATAGGATCACAAATTTAGAACTGGAACCAGAGAGGTTATGTTGCTTGCCTGCAGTCATATGGGCAGGTAAGATGGGAACAAGCATTTATTAACCACCTGCTGTGGGCGGGACACTGTGCTAAATGCTTTACAGATAGATCTCATTTGATCCTTATAACAACCCTGGGAGGTAAGTGCTACTATTTTTCCCATTTTTCAGATGAGAAAACAGAGAGGTTTAATGCTTGCCCCAGGAGCAAGCAGGATCTGAATTCTGGTCTTTATGGCTTCAGGTCTGGCACTCTATCCACTGTGCTACCTAGCACAGGTAGATGAAGTTACTGTTTCGCAAAACAACAAGCAACTCATTTCTAGAATGCTTTCTGAGTATATATACTTGTAATGTGATCTCCTTGATTTAGATCTGTACTGCTCCAGGGGTACAGATAATAGCCCGTCAATGCCTTCTTATCTTGTTAAGCCCTTGTCCAAGACCTCTCATCAACCTTTCACAGGAGGGTGCTGGGGCACTGGCAGCCCTCCTCTATCTCTCTTGATATTTGCTCCCATTATGTGACTGGACCCACTCCTCTTCTGGTCATCTGTTTTTCGTGTAAGATCCTTACACGTGTAAGATCCACTTCTCTCACACACGAACAATTCCTTGTTAATAATATACTGCCACCTTCTCATGCCCATTCTGCCACTTTCTCTTGCCTTTTGGGTGGTCTGCAACTTTAATTCCTCAGACTGATATTCCATCACCAGAAGCTGTATACTACCACTGGGAGACTGTTGATATTTTTTTAAAAAATAATAAGCCTTTGTTTCAGAGAGAAGCTTGTGGTTACTAGAAACACGGTACAATTTTCCAGAAGCAATCCTCCTTGCTCTCTCCTCTGGGCCCATGAAGCTCATTGTCCCTCTGCAGCTTCTGTCCAAAATTCTAATGTATTTTTTCCTCCATGGATTGGACCTGGGATTCCCTCTGTGTGTGGAGATCCCAGTGAGGCACTAATCTCCTCTTCTAATACAGTTACTTCTTGCAGTTTATAGTCTTAGAAGAGTTTCCTGGGACAGTAAGAGGTTTAGGACTGGATTTGAACCTGGATCTTCCAGATTACACCAAGCTGCCTCTCTGGAGCTGTACTTACTCACACAACAAACAAAAATAGGCTCTGAACATAAATACACTAATAAACCTACCAAATAATTCCTTTTTTTGTTTTAGTTTTAGTTGTCATTCCTAAGCTTTTGGGAGTTGTTACTGGCCCAAGAATAGAATGCTTTTCAGCAAAATAGTTGCCTTAGAGAATTCTAGGTGGTGAAGTGGATAGAGCACCTGGCCTGGAGTCAGGAAGACCTGAGTTCAAACCCAACCTCAGACATTTACTAGCTGTGTGACTCTGGCCAAGTCACTTAACTCTGTTTGCCTCCATTTCCTTATCTGTAAAATGAGCTGCAGAAGAAATTGGCAAACCACTCCAGTATCTTTGCCTAGGAAACCCAGTTAGACATTACTGAACAACAAGAATGACTTGCCCAAGGTCACAGCTAGAAAGTGTCAGAGGTGGGATTTGTCTGATTTGTCCCATGTAACTTCAGAGAAGCCATCATTTACTGTTTTCAACTGCAGGCTTTCATTACTTTAAGTCCTGCGTTAGAGCAACTATCATAGATTAAAAGCCGGAAGGGACCTTAAAATACATCTTAGTTCAACTCCCTCACTTTACAGATGAAGAAACTGAGGTCCAGAGAAGTTAAGCAACTCACCCAAGGTGAGGTAGTAAGTGGCAGAATCCAGAGCTCTCTCCATGTTGCCACAATACCTCTCTATAAGGTATTATAAACATATGAAAATTATATTTCATTTGAAATTACAGACTGTATTTCCAGACCAGAGAATAATCAATCAATTGCTAAACATTTGTTAAGCACCTACTATGTGCCAGGCACTGTGCTATGCACTGGGGTTATAAAAAGAGGCAAAAGATAGGCCTTACCCTCTAGGAGCTTGCAATTTACTGGGACCAGTCAGCACTTAGCAGGTGTTAATTAAGCATTTACTATGTGTCAGTGGTGATACAAACAAAGGGCTCACAGCACTAATCATAAAATTTGTGATTCAAGATCTCTGCTAAAAAGAAATACGGGAAATCTCACCCACAGCATTTCTACAAATATGTTAGCAAAACCCCCCAAATCCCCAGTAGTTGAAGAGAGTGAGGAATGAATTCTATGAAGTTTTCTTGGCTAAGTCAGACAAGTTATGTTTCATCCTTGCTACGATGCTGCTGAGTTTTAGACTACGACATTACAGTTTCAATGCACCTCTCTGACTTTGCACATGTAGTCCTGTTTTGAGCCTGGGGAGTGGGGTGAGGAAGAGCTCTTTTAATAAATCTCTTTCTAATAATTGCCTTCCGGCTTAAATGCTAAACAAGACAGCGACAGAAATTAGGAGAAATCGCAACTAAAATCTGGCAGGCAAGAAGCAACAGAAGAACAAAGGGAGAAGCCAAGAACTATGAGAGCAAAAGAGCAGAGAAAGGGTATATTAAAGATCAGAACAATCTGTGAGGATTGCAAGAGAGGAAGAGACAGCCAGAGACAGAAATAGCAAGACACAGACAGAGAGACAGACAGACAGACAGAAAAAGAGAGATAGGCACAGAGACAGAGACAATAAACATCCATTAAGTGCCTACTATGTGCCAGACACTCTGCTAAGCTCTTGGGTTACCAAAAGAGGCAAAAAACAGTCCCACACTCAAGAAACTTACAGTCTAAGGAGGAGCTCAATATAATGAAAGCCCCACCATGTCACAGAAATTTAAATGTTTAAAGGCTGGGTCATTTTGTACTCTTTTCCTCAGAATGTACCTTCCAATAATCTTTCCAGAATATGTTTAACTGTCAAGTACATTTCTACTTAAATAAGATTAAATCTGATCAGATCACAGATTCAGTGCCTTTTAATTAGTGGGCACTAGGAAAAGAGGCAGCTAGGTGGTGTCGTGGACAGAAAGCCAGGTCCAGAGTCAAGAAGACTCATCTTCCTGAGTTCAAATCTGGACTCAGACACTTACTAGCTGTGTGACCCTGGGCAAGTCACTTGACCTATTTGCCTCATTTTCCTCATCTGTAAAATGAGCTGGAGAAGAAAATGACAAAGCACTCCAGTATCCTTGCCAAGAAAACCCTCCAAAATGGGTCAAAAAGAGTCAGACACAACTGAACAATGACAGCAACAGGAAGAGCGTTCTAATGTACATCTTCAAATGGCATGAAAGTAAGGACATCTGGATTTTAAAAATTGCCAGAGCCCTGGGCACAAGTCTATTGCCCTTTCTTTTGGAATTAAATGTGACCACAAATGTTGAGGCCTTGGGTTAACCCTGGGCAAAATAATAAAGAAAGCCAACTTTGTGTTTCCTGTCCTGCAACCCTCAGTTGTCTTCCACCAAGCAGATGAATGCCCCCAGGCCTGATTCCTGAAGTCCTTTCTCCACTGGCTACCAAGGAATACCCACAAAGGTGTTAGCGGCTATTGATTAAAGGTATTAGATGTTATCTTTTTTAGATATCTGCCTTTTAATAGAGGGCTTTTATAGATGGAAAGACTTTTGGAAGAAGGAAATCATTCCTTCCAAAGAAACTAAAGATGAGAAGGAAATTTGACATACAAACATATCAAGCAAAGAAATAAAGGAAAGGTAAATAAATATTGTTAGCAAGATAACATTAAGCTATGAAGTCAAGGCTCTAGAGCTTCTAGGGTGAGACAAAATTAGTGTTTCCCCCCACAACACCAAAAAGCAAAACAAAACAAAAAACCAAAGCCAAAAACCCCTCTCCTTAGGTTGAGGTCCTGAGGCTAGATGAGAGGGCAAAGGGAAAATTGTGAGAAAAAAACATAAGGGGCAAAAGATATAAAGGGTAAAAGAGTCTGGAGAAGGGATAATTCAGTTAATACTTCTCGAATTAAAATTCAGATTCCCTCATGAATAAATCAATAGTTGAAGAGTTTGGAGAAATATAGAGGAATAGAGGGAATCGAATATACAAAACCACCCCCACCCCACCCCTCCTCCACTTGGGCTCAAAATAACAGGGGGCTTAGTGTTTTGTTTGGTTCCCTGTGGGCCCCTCTCCCCCAACACACACACACACATTTTGAGAGAACTGGGTGGGAAAATGAGAGAAGGAATGGAGGGATTTGCAAAATATGAACATGGTTTCCCTTCAGCGGTAGGGGTAAAATGACTGTGGCCCTCGAAATGGGTCCCATTTGGGGCCAGAAGGCCCTTCAGTAAGCTTCTCTGCACATGGAGTACTGCTTCTTCTTAGTTCCACCTTATGGAAATATTGTGGGTACACAGAGCAAGTAGACAAGGATATAGGTCAAATGGTAGGATGAACTTTCTGAATGGTTCTTTGGTTCCAGAGAGATTTAAAAACTTGTGCTGCAGTAGAAATCCATGCCCTGCCAGTTTCTATTCCTTGATAATTGCGTGTCTTCCCTAGTTGGGAAGAAATACAATTCCCGGAGTACTTAATGACTTAGGCCTCCTCAAAAAGCAGCCAGTCTAAGCCTTTCTAGTACTACTGTTGACCTGTCTTAACTTCCTGGATTTCTTCTCTTCTGGTTCTCCTCCCACCTGTCTGATTACTCCTGCATTTCCTGTGCTGACACATCATCCATATCAGACTCTCTAACTTTGAGTGTTCCCCAGAGTTCTATCTTAGGCTCTGTTCTCCTCTTCTATAGTTTCTTCTAAGTGTAATTTCAAGAGCTCCCAACAGGTCAACATGCAGATGACTCATATTTATATATGTATGTGTATGTGTATGTATACACATGTGTGTATATATACACATTTATACATATATGTATGTGTATCTCTGTGTATATAAAGTCATTGATATAGATATAGTTACACACACACACACATACACACACACACAGCCCCAGTCTCTCCTTTGAGCTTCAGTCCTGTATTACTGATAGCCTTTTGGACATTTCCGAAAAGATGTCCCAGAAACATCTCGGCCTCAATATATCCAAAACAGAACTCATGCACTTTCCCCCCAAATCATCCCCTTTTCCACACTTCCCTATTTCTATCAAGGGTGCCACCTTCCTTCCAGTTTCCTAGGTTCACAACCTTGGAAATATCTTCAAGTCCTAGTTCTCCCTTACCTCGTATATCAAATCAGTGGCCACATGTTACCATTCCAATATCCATAATATCTCCCACATTCTTCCCTTTCTCTTTATTCACATAGCCACCTTTTTTCAGGACTCTCACTTGGAATATTGCTATTGCACCTAATTGGTCTGCCTACCTCTAATCTCCCTCCCTGCCCTAATCTATCCTCCCCACAGCTGTCCACGAGGTTTTCCTTCTGGGGAGGTCTTATCGTGTCACTCCCTCACTTATTGAACTCCAATGGCTCTCTATTGCTCCTAAGATAAAATATAAAATCATCCATTTTACTTAAAGCCCTTTGCTACATGGCTGCAGCCTACTCTCAAACTTTCTAATGCATACTCCTCTTCTTGCATTCTACGGTTCTGTCAGACTGTGCTCCTAGCTGTTCCTCACACAAGCCACTCATCTCCCGTCTAGTCTGATTGCCTTTTACTGTTTCCTCATGCCTGGAATGCATTCCTTCCTCACCTCCACCCAGGGTTGTGCTGGTAAATGTTCAATAACTACCTTTCAAAAAAAATACACAACATTTACGTTATTAACATTTTCTCCATCATTTTCTTAAGTCTAGACAATCAACAAAACAATAAATCAAGCTGTGATTTGTGGCACTGGCTCTGGCTCACCCCTGACTCCGCTTCACAGAATCCCTTACTTTTTTCAAGACTCAGCTCAAGTACTTCTTTCTGCACAAAACCTTTCCCGCCCACTATTAGTGCCCTCCCTCCTTAATTACCTTGCATTTATTTTATATTCTGTATCTACTTAAATAGGCACGGAGCGGGGACTGTTTTCATTTCATTTTTATATCCACCATGCCTGGAACATAGTAGGTACTTACTAAATGCTTTATGATTAAGAACACCATGAATGATAAGTGAGCTGAAGAGTAAATTATAGAAATAATATACAACATCAAAGAGGATGATAATCATAAGGCAACATACTAAAACATATAGGATACAACTAAAGCAGTCCTCAGTAGACCATGTACTCAGTATATTAATGAAAGCATATATGAACAAAATAGACAAAGAAAGGGCTGATGAGCTGAACTTGCAATTTAAACAATTAGAAACCAAAAAATCTGTAACCTCTAAACATATACAAAAATTCAAACATTAGAGGAGAAATAGATAAAATGAAGATGAAAACGTTATAGAACTTATTAACTTTTTACAAAGTTTAGGAAGGGGAGAAGACTAAGAGGGAGTCTAAGATTCCTTCTAGCTCTAAATCCATAATCCTATTATCCCATGTATTTTTTTAAAAGAGAAAAGTAAAAAATGAACAAGGCAAATTTATAACAAATCAAGGACATAGAGATGATCATCTGTAATGACAATATAAAATGAGTGGATGGCAAAAGTGAGAATTTAAAGGAAATGGATGATTACCAACAAAAAGACAAAACTCTCAAATCAACAAGACAAGAAATAGACTTCTTAAGTCACCAAGTCTCACAAAGAAGATGCAAGCATGATGCCATATGGTACAATGAAGAAAGGTCAAATATGTGGCTCTGAGATGTGGCTCAAACTAGATTAAAAGGCAATTGAGATAGACTTAGTAAAACAAGTAAAAATGCAATAAGACATAGATAATATCACATTTCGAAACTAAGTCATTATGGGCTCACATGGGATCCTGAAGTATGGATTAGAGGCCCCCACTTCTCTTTGAGTTTAACACAACCAGCGTAGCATATGGAGCTCTGGATTTGTGGCAAGAAGACCTTGGTGCATTCTTGCTTCAAACACTCGCTGGCTGCATAATTCAGGGCAAGTCACTTTCCACTTTTTAAAGTTTCAGCTTTCTCACCTGTAAATCAGATAATGACAAAAGCTGCTTTCTAGGGTTGTTGCAAGGATCAAGTGAGATAAAGTATGTAAAGTGCTTTGCAAATCCTAAAGCATTATATAAATAACAGCTATTAAGCAAACCGTAAATTATTTATCAAAGAAAAAAGCCAACCTTTGTAGATTGATTTGAAGGGTTAATTATATCAAACATTTTGAAGAATTGTTAACACCTCTGCCATGAAATTTAACAATAACAAGTATCTGTTTGTCGTTGTTCAGTAATTTTTCTGTCATGAACTACTCTTTGTGACCCCATTTGGGATTTTCTTGGCAAAGATACTAGAGTGGTTTGTTATTCTTTTTCTAGCTCATTTTACAGATGAGGAAACTGAGGCAAACAAGGTTAAGTGACTTGTCCAGGGTCACACAGCTAGCAGTGTCTAAGGCCAGATTTGAACTTGGGAAGATAAGTCTTCCTGACTCCAGGCCCCAGCACTCTATCTTCTATACCACCTAGCTGCTCTATCAAATAGCTAACAAGGGTGGGGAACTTGGGGCCTTGAGGCCACATGTGGCCCTCTAGATCCTCAAGTGCGGCCCTTTGACTGAATCCAAACTTCACAAAACAAATCACCTTAATAAAAGGAGTTGTTCCATAAAACTTGGACTCCGTCAAAAGGCCGCTCCCAAGGACCTAGAAGGCCACATGTGGCTTCAAGGATGCAGATCCCCAACCCTTGACTATGAAAAGCATTTATATGACACTAAAAGATTTGCAAAGCACATTATACATGTTATCATATTTGATCCTCACAATAATCCTGTGAAGAAGGAAGCATAATTATGCCATTTAGATCAAGAAACTGAAGCTGAGAGAAGTTAAGCCTTTTGTCCAGTCACACATCTAGTAGGGTGTAGGGCAGGATTTGAACTCAGGTCTTCCAACTCCAAGTCTAGCACTCTATCCACAATGCCACCTAGGTGACTAAAGGACACACATGAAGAAAGAAGACACAGTCTACAAACGCCTATGTAATACAAATATACGTAGTCTTGATACCCAAACCATGGAAGGATAAAGCAGAGAATGGGAACTATAAACCCATTTCACTGCCTAAGGAGGCAAAATTAAATAATGAAAAATAAAAATTTTAGAGACTACAACAATATGGCCAAAAAATTCTCCATTATAACAATGCTGGACTTATATTGCATCGTTGCAAAGGTGGTTCGGTATTAGGAAAACAACGAGCATAGTTACGTAAATAACAAAAAATACAGAAAAAGCCTTTGACAAAATACAGCTCTGAATTATGTTAAAACCCCCTAAAAATGGGCACCGAAGGGATCTTCCTTAATATGATCACAAGTGTAGATGTTACCTGCCAAGACACACCCAGAAACACCATGAACACTATTATAAAACACTTTTCACACAAATAAACACAGATCTAGACAATTGGAGAAATATTAATTGCTCGTGGGAAGGTCAAGGCAATATAATAAAAATGATAATTCTATCTAAATTAATTTGTTTTTCAGTACCATATGAATCAAACTACCAAAGAACTATTTTATAGAGCTAGAAAAAAATAGTAACAATATAGATCTGGAAGAATAAGAGGTCAGAATATTAAGGAAACCAATGAAAAAAAATATGTGAAGGAAAGTGGCCTAGCAGTACCAGATTTCAAGCTATATTACAAAGGGGTAATCATGAAAACAATCTGGTACCGGCTAAGAAATAGAGCAGTGGAATAGTGGAATAGATTAGGTATGCAATACACAATAGTAAATGACCTCATTAATCTAGTATTTGATATGACCAAAGATCCAAGCTTTTGCGACAAGAACTCATTATTTGGCAAAAACCAACGGGAACCCTAGAAAGTAGTCTTGCAGAAACTAGGCATAAAACAACATCTCACACTGAATACCAAGATAATGTCAAAATGGGTACATGATTTAGACATAAAGGGTAGTATGATAGGCAAATTAAAGGAACATGGAAAAATTACCTGTCAATTCTATGGATAAGGGAAGAATTTATGCCCAAAGAAGAGATACTGAGGATCATGGGAGGTAAAATGCATAATTTTGATTACATGAAATTAAAAGATTTTTGTACAAAATACCAATGCCTCCAAAGTAGAAGAAACACAGAAACTAGGGAAAAAAATTTACAGCAAGTTTTTCTGCTAAAAGCCTCAGTTCTTAAATATATAGGGAACTGAACCAAATGTATAAAAATAAGAGCCATTTCCCAATGGATGAATGGTCAAACGATAAGAACAGGCATTTTTTGAAGAAGAAATTAAAGCTATCATTAGTCACATAAAAATGCTCTAAATTACTGTTGGTTAGAGAAATTAAAATTAAAACACCAGGTGCCACTCGCACCTATTGGATTGGCTACATAACAGGAAAAGGAAATGACAAATGCTAGAGGGGATGTGGAAAAATAAAGGACACTAATGCAGCTACTTGGCATGGGGGATAGAGTACCAGGCACGGAGTCAAGAAGACCTGTGTTCAAATTCAGCTTCAAACTAGCTGTATGATCTTGGATAAGTCACTTAACCCTGTTTGCCTTAGTTTCATCATCTGTAAAATGAGCTGGAGAAGAAAATGGCGTACCATTCTATCTTTGCCACAAAAACTCCAACACAAAACCCCAAATTGGGCCATGAAGAGTTGGACTCAACTAAACAACAACAGTGCATTGTTGGTGGAGTTGTGAACTGGTACAATCATCCCCTAAAACAATTTGACATACCAATAAGAATTTTTAGTGTGAACATCCTTGGACGGTTGTCATGACTCCTGTCTCCCAAACCCGAAGGGTTCTCAAAGCACTAAACAAGAACCAGGGCCCTCATGTTCCATAGAAGGATCTCTCTCCTCCTCGCCTCTAGTTGGCCACACATCTGAAGACTTATTTGCACACCTAAATCATCCACCTGGTAGAAGTTCCTATAAAATGTTACCAGTTGCACGATGTCTAAGTCAGTTCTCAACATACCATGTTACCTAAATTAACATATAAATTTAGTGCTATGTCGATTGAAATTCATTTGGAATAACACAAAGTTTGATATTTCATGGAAAATAATGAGAAAAATAGGAGAGAAGTTGCCCTAACATCACATCTTCAACTATATGAGAAAGCAGTGAATGTTTTGGTACTGGCTAAAAAAATGGCAAGGTAAATCCATAGAACAAGCTAGACAACTGAAAGGGGGGGGATCTCTTGATTATCCTATCCTACCTAAAGGTCATACTTTTGTTAAGTAAGAGCACTTCTTGATTAAGTCAACCAATTAGAACTAAGTATGAACAGGGCCTGCATATCTCATAGATCCAATCAAATCCATTGCATGAAAGACTTGATCACTCTCTGAGGAACGTTCATGCAAAAGGGGAAGTATGTCAGAATAAGATAGAGATTCCAAGAATCTAGAAGTGGAGAGTAAGGAATGGAGTCATTCAGAACTGAGCTGGAAAGAACCAGCAGCCTAAAGGCAACTAGTGAAAGAAGAAAGAAAAGTCATGGAAGAGAAAGGAGACGTTGAGGAGGACTCTTGGTCCTATAGGCATCTGGAAGCAGAAGACCAGGGTTGACATCACCAATTGTACCCACCTACTCAATGAATGACAGAAGATCCAATAAAAATATCTGCTCTTTCTCCAACTTCTCTTCTTCTTGTGAATCTAACCATAGACAGCGTAATATAGTCTGCTGCTTCATTACTCAAATATTTCTGACAACCTGAATCTTTCCTTAACTGCGAAGAGGCCAGAGGTTAACTAGGGATGCATATAAATTAAAATAAGGCAGAGGGCCAAACCATGCTGGGAACTTTCCTAACCAAGACCTTGGAGTGATTGTGATTGTACTCATAACTTTTCATCTCAAATAAACTCTAAAGGCAAAGGGTAGGGAACCACTTGGACCTTAGAGGCCATTATATTGTCTCTAGGCTTAAAATGAGCTAAATATGGTAACAGGGTCTTATACAAGCCAGACATAGAAGCAAAAAATTATGATAATACATTGTTCATTTAAACTAAAGAATATAAACTATTGTGGGAAGGATTACCTAGTCAATAAGAACTATTGAAAAAAAATGGAAGAATTTGGCAGGAAATAGTTTTACCTTAGTATTTTATGCCCTAAGTGATGGTGAACTCAAAATGGATAAGGAACTAAAATGTAAAGAGCAATTGATTTCAAAAATAAGAAGAGCTTAGACAGAGTTACATTTACAGCCATGGATATGAAGGGAATTCATAACCAAATGAAGGATAGCAGAGATCTCAAAAGACAAAATGGACAAAATTCTCTCTCTCCCTGCCTTTGCACAAGGGCTGCTCCACGAATGGAATGTGCTCCATACTCATTTCAACTTGTCATCCTTACCTTCCTTCAAATCATCCCTCAACTCCACCTCCTCCATGAGGCCTTTCTTGATAACATAATTATGACCGTTTCTCCTTCTTGCATTACTTTATGTCTACTTAGTATTTGCCTATCTGTGTATACTTTGCATCCCCTCAGTAGTATGTAAGCTTCTTGAGGGCAAGAACTATGTCATTTTTGTCTTTGTATGTCCAGTGCCTTGCACAATTCTTTGTACGTTAGAAATACTCAGTAGATGTTCTTTTAATTCAAATTCAAACATAAGAAATGCAATACTATCAAAAAAAAAAAGAAATCAACAATAAGAGAAATATCAATTAAAAGAACTCTAATGTTTCATTTCACAGCAAGCAAATTGGCAAAAAAAAAACTGGGGTGGGAGGCTAGAAATAGTTCAAGTTGTAAGAAGATAGGCATATTCATTGGTAGAGTGATGGATTAGTCTAACTTCCTGGAAAACAATTTACCCCTTTTCTTTAGATATCAGGTACCCTTATGTTCCCCCTCAAAATGACCATTCTCCTTCATTGGCTCACTCTGGCTACTTTCAATTGGCTTGCCCAGGTTACAGCTTAGCTAAGTTGAGAGAGGCTCATCACTAGATTTGTTGATGAATCTTTCATCCATAGCAACTATACAAATCTTTCAGTATGATCATAGAGGAATTGTGATCTGTTTTGGTAGAACAAGTACCTGAGATGAAATCATAGGTCATTGAGAGGAAGCATATTGTTATGCTAAGGGGGATGGACTTGGGATCAGAACAGACCTAGGTTTCTCCCCTACAGGGGCAAAAGACTTAATATCTGAGTGTCTGCTCATCCGTGAAATAGGAATACCTAGGTACCATTATGGAGCAAGTCCTTAGAGAACTGCATATGCAAGAAGGCAGGATTACAACCCTGGGGTTCTAATAGAAGGAGATAGATAGAGAACTGAGAACTTGGGTTCAATGTATAACCTTGAGCAGATCACTTAATCTAGACTAAGTTTCCTTATCTCTAAAATAAGAAGGTTGGACTAGACGGCCTCTGCAATCTCTTCTAGCTCTAGGCCTATTATTTTATGATCCCATTATCAGATGTTAAACTTCCTTATTTCAATAAGACTGAAGAACTGCAAATGATGTTGTTGTTCAGTAGTGTCTTACTCTGCATGACCCCATATGGGGTTTTCTTGGCAGAGATACTGGAGTAGTTTGCCATTTCCATCTCTAGCTCATTTTACAGATGAGGAAACTGAGGTAGAGTTAAATGACCTGCCTAGGATCACACAGCTAGTAAGTGTCCGAGTTCAGGTTTGAACTCAGATCTTCCCAACTCCAGGCCCAGCCCTCTATCCACTGAGCCACCTAGCTGCTTCCAAATGATGTTATGATGTTAGCCTCTTCTAAATTTGGTACCCTTGAAGAAAGTACTGGTAGACTAGTTACAATTTATGAACATGGCTACTCAGGGTGCTAAGTAATGCTGTAGACTAAAGATAAATCCTATTTGGTCCCTGTGGGTCTTCAATCCAACAAACCAAATTATCTTCTCAAATCGGCAGGGGGAAATGAATTTCGCTGAAGTTAATACCATATGCTACCAATTATGGAACACAGTTATATGTCTTTGCTAACAAATTTTTAAAAGCCTAAAACAAGAAATTTAGGATGATTACTAAAGAAGGCGAGGTTGTGCCTGGAAGCCCACAGATAACACATTGCTTTTCTCAAAGACCTTTAGCTTGATTTTGCATGCTGTGTGAGAGCAGAAGGATCTAAAAGAATTTGGGGACTTTGGCTGGAATTTCCCTAACCTTAGGAAGCTATGCCCCAGGCAATGTCAGCACTGCCAGCTGGGGAATTAATTCTGAGCTACTTTAAAGTTTGACGATTGTTTAGTTTGGCAAGAGCTAGGAAACTGAAGCTCTCAAAAACTGGGGGTCCAGGGATCCCCAACCAACTATTGTGGATTTATTCTAGTACCGTGAGGGGAAAAAACATGGGCTTGGCAGCAGTTAGCCTAGAAAGTCACCAGTGACTTGAAGTTTGGTGACATTTTCTCTGATGATTTTGCTGCTTCAGAATCTGGGGGGAAGGGGGGTGGAGGGAGAGAGTTGTTTGTTTGTTTTAACATTAGTCACATAAATGGATTGATTTTTTTGAGAGTCAGGCTTTATCCTGATTCAAGGGGGAAAAAGATTGGTATCAGGCTCAACTGGAAATGAGAGGCTAGCTTCATTCAAAAGGGCAGCCCCTTCACAGCACCCGAAGCTGGCCTCCGCCCTGTTTGGTCAGTTCACACACCCAAAGGAATGTGTCACTGAAAAACTCTTAGAATGTCAGGAAATCGAGCTCGAGGGTGAAGAGAGATGGTCAAATGATTTCAATTCCTTCCCTCGAGAAGCAATTCCTCATCCCATGTGGAATGTTCAGAGGAATTTGCTCTTTCATTTCAGGAAAATGGCTTCCCTATCTCCCCTGCACTATCTTAATGCCAAATGGATGGACAGAGAAACAAAAGCCAACAAGAGCTAACAAATCCCCTGCCAATGTTTGACCGAAGTGTGCAATAAAGTCATTCCACGCAAACTCGTTCTACAGCAAGATTCGAGGGGATAAAATATCGAATAAGTAAGGTAGTTTCATTGCCTCAGAAAACAGACAAATTTCAAATTCCTTCACAGACCAAAAGGGATGTTCAGTATCAATCAATCAGTAGATCAAAATTTGTTAATACCTACTATGTGCCAGGCACTATGCGAAACACGGAGATATAAAGATAGCCAAAAGTATTTGTTCTCAAGGAGCTTAAAATCTGAATGAGGGAACAACATGCAAATAATATATACAAAGTAAGCTATATATAGGAAAAAGAGTAAATAATTAACAGAGGAAGGCACTAGAATTAAGAGGGCTTGGAGAAGACTTTCTGTAGAAGGTGGAGATTTTATTTATTTTTTTTCCTTCTTTTTTTTTTAACTTTGCATTGAATTAATTTATACACTAGTCAAGTTGTGGAGAATAATTATGACCAATGGAATGAGTCATGAGAAAGAAGAGACAGAACCAAAAAAAAAACCCAAAAACCCAAGAACAAAAACAAGAGGGAAGAAAAAAGGCGAGCATGTAGTGTGCCTCAATCTGCATTCAAACTTCACAATTCTTTTTCTGGATGAAGACAGCATTCTCCATCGTGAGTCCCCTGGAGTTGTCCTTGCACCTTGCGTTGCTGAGAAGAGCGAAGTCTGTCAGGGTTGGTCCTCACGGAATCCATATATCTGTGGTTGTGTACAATGTTCTCCTGGCTCTGCTCCGCTCACTCAACATTATGTCATGTAGGTTTTTCCAGGTTGTTACGAAGTCCGTATCATCCCCATTTCTTGAGATTTTAATTGGGTGAGATTTTAATTGGGAATTAAAGGAAGCCAGGGAGGTCAATAGCTGGAGTGAAGGAGGGGGAGCATTCCAGGCATGGGGGACAGAGAAAATTCCTGGAGCCAGGAGATGGAGTGTCTTGTTTATGGAATAGCCAAGAGTCCAATGTCACTGAATCAAAGAGTACAGGGCACAGAGTAAGATGTAAACAATTTGGAAAGGTAAGAGAAGGCTAGGTTATAAAGGCTTTGAATACCAACATAGTATTTCGTATTTGTTCCTGGGGATGATAGGGAGCCACTGGAAGTTATTGACTGGGGGAGGTGGGGAAGGGGCATGATCAGACCTGTGTTTTAGGAAAATCACTTTAGTGACTGAACCAAGAGTGGCTTGGAGTGGGGAGAGACTTGAAGCAGGCAGCTTCATCCACCAGCAGGCTATTGCAATAGTGAAGTGATGAGGGCCTGCACTAGAGTAGTGTCAGTGTTAGAGTAGAGAAGATGACATATTCAAGAGATGTTGCAAAGGCAAAATTGGCAGGTCTTGACAACAGATTGGATATAGATGAGTGAGAGATAGTGAGAGTCTAAGACGACTCCTAGCTTGTGAGCCTGAGGAACTGGAAGAATGGTGCTGCCTGATACAGTAATAAGGAAGGGGAGGATTTAGGGAGAAAGATAATGAGATCTGTTTTGGGCACATTGAGTTAAAGATGTCTACTGGACATAGGGTTTGAGATGTCTGAAAGGCAGTTAGAGATGGGAGACTGGAGGTGAGTAGAGAGACTGAGGCAGGGAAGGTAGATTTGGGAATTATCAAAATAGAGATGGTAATTTAATCCATAGGAGCTGATGAGGCTAACATCACCAAGTGAAACAGTATAGAGGGAGAAGAGAAGAGAAAAGAGCCCAGGACAGAGGGCCACTTACATTTAGAGGGCATGATCTGGAGGATACATCAAAGGAGACAGAAGAAGCAGCAGAGAGGTGGGAGGAAAAGCAGGAGAGGGTGATATCCCTAAAATCCAGAGAGAAGAGAGTATCAAGGAGGAGAGAGTGATCAACCATGTTAAAGGCTGTAGGGAGGTCAAGGGGATACAGATTGAGAAAGGCCATTGGATTTGACAACTAAGATAGTTAGTAACTTTGGAGAGAGCAATTTTGATGGAATGATAAAGTCAGAAGCCAGATTATAAGAGGTTAAGAAGTGAGTGAGAGGAGAGAAAGTAGAGGTAGCTATTCTAGATGGTGTTTTTGAGGATTTTAGCTACAAAGGGCAAAAGAGATATAGGACAAGGGGGGCAACTAGGTGGTGCAGTGGAAAGAGCCTTGGAATCAGGGGGACTTGAGTTCAAATGGAACCTCATACACTTACATACATAAATACATATCTATCTATCTATCTGTCTATCTATCTATCTATCTATCTATCTATCTAAATTCTGCACCTCTCAACAGCAGAATGGATTTCCCTTGGTTTTTATGAGAATATCAAATCAGTTGTAATCTTTACATACTTATATACTTTTGGTGGAGTTATTTATGTCCATCTGCCCTGGAAAGAAATATGAAATTATGCTTTTAAAAAGTGACTAAAATGTCTATACTCTTTGATCCAGATATCTCATTGTTATGTTATGTTCTCCATGTGCATGTTCTCCAAGGAGGTCAAAGACAAAAAGATCCTCTACATGCCAAAATATTCATTACAGTACTTTTTATGGTAGCAAAGAATTGGAAACAAAATGAGTGCCCATTGAGAGAGGAATGGCTAAACAAATTATGGTCTATGAATATTATATTGTAAATGGACTATTATGCCATAAGAAATAATAACTATGAAAAAATTCAAAGAAGCATGGAAAGATGTATATGAATTCTACAGAATGAAGTAAGTAGAACTTGGAAAAATATTTCAAATGTGGTTCTTGGTTTGTTTTTTGTGGACCAAACCTGTGATTTCGTTGGTAAAAGGAACTCCCTCCTGGATGAGGAAACACTCTTCTACTAATGCTGATTGATACCTACTCTGCAACTTGTAAGCTAAAGTCATCTGGGACACTGAGAGGTTAAGTGATTTTTATCGGGTCACCCAGCCAGTACAGGTCAGAGGTGGACTTGAATAGAGGCCTTCCTGACCCCGAAGCCCCTCTCATTACACCATACCACACTGCCTCTCTTCCAAATAAAATTGAACATTGTGTAATTACAATGAACAAATTTGGATCTGGAAAGGAACTGAAAAAAAAAATGTGCTTCTCTCCCTTCATTGCAGAGGTGTGGGACTGTTGGCATGTAATACTGTATGAATTGTCAGACAGGGTTGATGGCTGAACTTTTCTTCTCTTTCTTTTTAAATCTTTGTTATAAAGGAAGGCTAGCTTAATGGGAGAGTGAATATATTTTTGGAAATGAATGTGACATAAATACAAAATGTATTTTTTTAAAGAAAAAACTAATGTAGTAACTGCCATCAAGGACTTTAGAATCTAGTTTGAGAAAGAGAGGTAAATGACTTGTTATCTCCTTCCTTCCTTCTTCCTTTCCTTCCTTCCTTCCTTCTTTCCTTCCTCCATTCCTTCCTTCCTTCCTTCCTCCATTCCTTCCTTCCTACCTTCTTTCCTTCCTTCTTTCCTATCTTTCTTCTTACCTTCCTGCCTACCTGCCTTTCTGTCCTTCTTTCTAATTTCCTAGGTAGCTAGGTGTCAAGGATATATTTGGGAGGGTGTACTAGATCCAGGAGTACAGGGCCTAGGGTCAGGAAGACCTAAATTCAAATCCAACCCCAGATACTTACTAGCTGTATGACCCTGGATAAGTCACTCAACCTATTTGCCTCAGTTTCCTTAAATGTAAAAGGGGGATAATAACAGCACCTACTTCACAGTGTTAATTGTGCAGATCAAATGAGATATTTGTAAAGTGCTTAGCACAATGCCTGGCATGTAGTAGGTGCTAATTAAATGTTTGTTTTCTACCTTCCCCTAAATTCCCCCTCCCAACAAAAAAAGAACAACATAATCCTTGAAACAAATAAGCAGAGTCAAGCAAAATGAATACACATATTTGCCATGTACAAAAAATGTACCTTGAGTCTATGGTTCCACTTTCAGAGATAGGTAGTATGCTTCTTTATCAGTCCTCTGAACTAAGGGTTGGTTATTGACTACAATTCTTAAATCTTTAAAAGTTCTTTTTTAAATCTACACAATTTTTAAAAATTAAATTATGATTTTTAATTTTTAGTTTACAACACTAAGTTCTGCATGATTTTGAGTTCCAGATTTTCTTCCTCCCCCTCCTCCACTCCTCCCCAAGATGGCATGGAATCTGATATATCTTCTACATATAACTTCACACTAAACTTATTTACACAACAGTCAAGTTGTAAAGAAGATTTATGACCAATGGAATGAATCATGAGAAAGAAGAAACAAAACCAAAAAAACCCAAAAAAACAAAAGAGAAAAATAAACAAAAGAAAAAAAGAGGAGAGCAAATAGTTTGCCTCAATCTGCATTCAGACTCCATAGTTCTTTCTCTGGATCTCTCCATCATGAGTCCTTTGGAGTTGTCTTTGAACCTTGCATTGCTGAGAAGAGCCAAGTGTATCAAAGTTAGTCATCACAGAATCAATATATCTGTGCTTGTATATAATGTTCTCCTAGTTCTGCCCCACTCACTCAGCATTATATTGTGTAGGTTTTTCCAGATTATTATGAATTCCGTATCTTCCCCATTTCTTATCACACAATAATATTCCATTACATTCATATACCACAACTTCAGCCATTTCCCAATTGATGGGCGTACCCATGATTTCCAATTCTTTGCTACTACAAAAAAAGAGCTGCTATAAATATTTTTGTACATACTTTTCCCACTTGTGTGACCTCTTTGGGATATGGCCCTAGAAGTGGTATTGCTGGGTCAAAGGGTATGAACATTTTTATAGCCCTTTGGGCATAGTTTCAAATTGCTCTCCAGAATGGCTGGATCAGTTCACAACTCCACCAGCAATGTAACAGTGTTCCAATTTTCTGACATCCTCTCCAGCATTTATCATTTTCCTGTTTTGTCATGTTAACCAATCTGACTGGAGAGATGTGGTACCTAAGAAGTGTTTTGATTTGCATTTCTCTAATCAGTAGTGATTTAGAGCTTTTTTTCATATGCCTATAGATATCTTTAATTTCTTCTTCTGAAAACTACCTGTTCATATCCTTTGACCATTTATCAATGGGGGAATGACTTGTGTTCCTATAAATTTGGCTCAGTTCCCTATATATTTTAGAGATGAGGCTTTTATCAGAGATACTAGTTGTAAAGAATTTCTCCCAATTTTCTGCTTCCCTCCTAATCTTTGTTGCATTGGCTTTTTTTTATACAAAAACTTTTCAATTTAACATAATCAAAATTATCCATTTTGCATTTTGTAATGCTCTCTGTCTCTTGTTGTGTCATGAATTCTTTCCTTTCCCGTAAATCTGATAGGTAAACTATTCCTTGCTCTCCCAAATTGCTTATAGTATCAGCCTTTATTCCTAAATCGTGAACCCATTTTGACTTTATTTTGGTATACAGTGTAAGATATTGGTCTATGCCCAGTTTCTGCCCTACCATTTTCCAATTTTCCAAGCAGTTTTTGTGAAATAGTGAATTCTTAGCCCAGAAGCTGGATTCTTTGGGTTTATCAAAGAGTAGATTGCTATAGTCATTGACTACTGTGTCTTGTGTATCTAACCTATTCCACTGATCCACCACTCTGTTTCTTAGCCAGTACCAAGTAATTTTGATGACTGCTGCTTTATAGTACAGTTTAATATCTGGTATGGCTAGGCTACCTTCCCTAGCATTTCTTTTCATTAATTCCCTAGATATTCTAGACCTCTTGTTCTTCCAGATGAATTTTGTTATTATTTTATTCAGCTCTGTAAAATATTTTTTGGTAGTTTGATTGGTATGGCACTGAATAAGTAAATTAATTTAGGTAAAATTGTCATTTTTATTATATTAGCTTGGCCTAACCATGAGCAACTGATGTTTTTCCATTTATTTAGATTTGACTTTATTCGCGTGAAAAGTGTTTCATAGTTATGTTCACATAGGCCCTGGGTTCGTCTTGGCAGACAGACTCCCAAATGTTTTATAGTGTCTACAGTAACTTTGAAAGGAATTTATCTTTCTCTTTCTTGTTGTTGGGCTTTGTTAGTAATATATAGACAGGTAGATGATTTATGTGGGTTTATTTTACATCCTGAAACTTTGCTAAAGTTGTTTATTATTTCAAGTAGTTTTTTACTTGATTCTCTAGAATTCTCTAAGTAAATCATCATATCATCTGCAAAAAGTAATAATTTAGTTTCTTCTTTGCCTTTTCTAATTCCCTAAATTTCTTTTTCTTCTCTAATTGCTACAGCTTCTTCTTTCAAATGTTTTTGTTATTGTAAAAATCATTCTGGTCTTCACTTCATGCTGCATCGATTCATATGTCTTTCAAAGTTTCTCTGAAACCATCCCTTTTATAATTTTTATGGTACATTTCCTTTACATTCATATATCATAATTAGTTCAGTAATTTCCAATGAATGGGTACCTTTTTGTTTCCAGTTTTTTGCTATAACCAAAAAGACTGCTATCAGTACTTTTGTACGTGAGTCCTTTTCCTATTTCTTTGATCTCCTTAGGATATGGTCAAAGTAGTTGTATCACTGGGTCAAAGTATATGCACAGTTTTTTGGACATAATTCCAAACTGCTTTCCAGAATGCTTAGAACAGTTCATAGTTCCTTCATATAGATTTTGGATATCAGACCTTTATCAGGGAAACTTGGCCAGAAGATTTTTTTCACAGTTAACTGTTTCCCTTAGAATTCAATTGCATTGATTTGTCTGTGCTAAAACTTTTCAATTTTAAGTAATCAAAATTGCCCATTTTATCTTCTATGTTCCTTTCTATATCTTGTTTGGTCAAGAACTTTCCCCCTATATATAGTTGTGAAAGGTATTTATATCTAGGTCATGTATCCATTTGGAGATTATTTTGGCATATGGTGTGAGCTCTTGATCTAACCCTAGTTTCTGCCAGACTGCTTTTGAGTTTTCCTAGCAGTTTTTGTCAAATAGTGAGTTTGTACTCCAGTACTCACTGTCTATCAGATTCTAGCTGAAGGAAGTTAGCACAGAGGAAGAAGTCAAATCAAGACAGGCTGAGGTTAAGACCTTTTGAATTCCCTAGTTCTAGTTCGAAGTCCCTAGCCACAGCTAATCAATGGCTACAGAATGTATGCGCCGAAGTCTTTCCAAAGTACCCCTCCTTCATGACTCCTAGAAGCAGGGTTGCAAACCTCTTCCCTGTGGGAAATAACATCATCAGTACTCTGCACATACTTGAAGCGGCTGGGCTCATTGGCCAGTTCCTTTTATAATGGCTGGGGTGAATTCAAAAGGTCTAGCAGGCTGAGCAGAGCCTCAGCCTCTCTAGTAGGTGGAGAAAAGCCCCACAGAGATTTCTGGTGTATGCAGTGACCAGTCTGCTTAGAGATAATGAGATTAGTTTATGAGAGGCTAGGGCAAAGGTCCAAGTCCCATGTGGCTTCTTTTCTCTGTAAAGCTAAAAGAAAAAAAAAACCTTTAAAATACAAATTGAAAATATAATTCATAAATGGCTCCAAGCCTCCAAGCAGCCAAGCCAGAATGGTGTTCCCACAGCCAGTGGAACTTGGTGCAATCAAATAGCCACAGGTTTCCCTTCCCTCTATCACAGTCTGTATAGCAAAAAGACAAACTCTGGGTGTCTTAAAATTATCTTATCTTAATATAGCAAACCACTGTTAAAAGTATAAATAACCTGTAAGCAAAATGTTTAGATAACAAAGCAACCCTCAATAATCAACCTTGCCCATTGCTAGAAGCAATAAAACAGAAGGGAGAAAAGGGGAGTGGAATCGTTTTATCATTGGTCTCTGGATTGTTTTAATAATCTGAACTTTGGGCCAGTGAAATAAAAAGGCTCCAATCCACTCTGAGGCTTAGAGAAAGACTCCTGGAAAAAGTCATCCACTTGCGGCCACCAATACATAGCTCCCTCCTACTATCTTTATCACTACTCTGCATTCTGTCTGTCTTTCTCCGTATGTCTCTCTGTGTCTCTGTCTCTGTGTGTCTGTCTTATACCCAAACCCACTGCACACACACACACACACACACACACACACACACAAAAACACACGCGCGCGCGCGCGCGCACACACACACACACCCCCCTCCTGTCTCTCTCCAGAAAGATTTTTTAAACTTTAGCTATCCTTGGAACTTTTCTCTCCTTCTCCCTCTCCAGTCCTGATCCCACGATAAGAGAGTTCTCCTGCTGGGAAGAAATGTAACCCCCAGTATCTTATCAATTTAGGCTTCCTCTGAGGCAATCATTCAATCTTTTTTTTTAATAGTCGTTTTTTTATTTTTGCAGGGTGGGGAAGGCAGGGCAATTGGGGTTAAGTGACTTGCCCAAGGTCACACAGTTAGTAAATATGTCAAATGTTTGAGGCCGGATTTGAACTCAGATACTCCTAACTCCAGGGCCAGTGTTCTACTCACTGTACCACCTAGCTGCCCTCCAATCATTCCATCTTTGCCAAAAAAAAGCTGTTACAAAAAAACCCTGTTAGTATATTCATGTGCTTATTTATGTTGAGTACCTTAATCTAGTTTTACTGATTGTTTTCTATTTTGTAGTCACTACTACATAGCTTGGAAAAGCGCATAAAAGGTCAAGAAAGAAAGGTAAGGTTCTGGAAAATGAATTGAGTTAAGATGAGAAATGCCTCATATCTAGTTAAGGTCATTGCTTTCCCCTATATCTTGAAGGGATTCATGTGGTAATGAGAAGAAAATTTCTTGATTATTTCAGATCACTTGTGACCAGCTAGGGTAGAATCCTTAAGCGGAGTAGTCAAAGAAAGATTGAATGGTTTTAGGAGAATGATTCTCCAGGGGTGTACTCACAAAATATTCTGTGTTGGAGACACACGTATGAAAGCATGAGGAGACTGTCATTTTGGACATTTCTTTTTCCAAGTAAGATAGTGCTTAGATTAGAATAATGTTAAATTTAAAAAAATTATTTCTGATAACCTTGTGATTATAGTAGTCACATCTTTTTCTTC
The DNA here is from genome assembly GCF_011100635.1 of Trichosurus vulpecula. Classification (NCBI taxonomy): domain Eukaryota; kingdom Metazoa; phylum Chordata; class Mammalia; order Diprotodontia; family Phalangeridae; genus Trichosurus; species Trichosurus vulpecula. The sequence goes on from NC_050574.1 coordinate 180,214,935, forward strand.
AACAAGGAATATATATATTTTTTCCTGTGAATACTGTTTTAGGTGCATCACAGAAATTTTGGTATATTTTCTCATCATTATAATTTACTTTCACATAATTCTTATCTTTTCTATGATTTGTTTTTTGACTCAGTGCTTAGCATAGTATTTGGCACATAACAGGTGCTTAATAAATGTGAATTGACTAACAGGCTCATTATTTTAGGATGTCATTAGTAAGCCTGCATTTAGGCCTGTGTCTTTTGTTTGTGATCCTTGAATTGATTGCTGTTTTATTTCATTATGGTCATTTTGTTATGTATATTTACTGTTTCTTCTTTTTTATATTTGTCTTTGTGCCCTAATATGTAGTTCATTTTTATAAAAATATCATGTGATGCTGAGGAATATATAGATATAGATATAGATTCTGTAGTGGCCTGTTTAGAAGGTACCCACAAATCTGCTAGACCTAAATTCTCTATCAATTTATTCAATTCTATTTTTCAGTTTTATCTTTTTGTTAGATTCTGCAACTCTGAGAGAGAACTATTAAAATGTCCAACTATTGTGCTACTATGACTTTTTGAAAGTCAGTTAATTTTTCCTTCATGGATTTCGATGCTATGGCACTTGGAACATATATACCATCGATATTGGTGTGGTATCTATGGTATACTTTCAGCATAACGTACTTTCCTAATTTATCACTGCTTATGTTGTGAACTTTTATTTACGCTTTGTCTATGTAGTGTGATAGCAACTCTTGCTTCTTTGGAGTCATCTGATGGATGCAGAATAAATTTTGGTTTAGCCTCTCATTGTTCAAAGAAGCTTTAATGTTAACTTTGTTTCATCATTTAGAGTCATTTAAGCCTCAATTAGTTTTGTCCTGCCAAATAAGAGTAGAAAAATCTAGAGCATTATAAGCACAGCTTATATAAACATTGATAACAATAGTATTTAAATCAATGGAAGGTTTTCAGAGAAGTAATTGTATAGCTAAGTCGTTTTCTATGACAAAATTAGTTACAGTCATTGTTATAACTGCTAAGATTCCTAATATTAATTATTTTTAGCTATTCAGGATCAAAACCAAAATTTAAAAACAAAAATCCTAATACCTGGACCTCTTTTGGTATAGTCTATAGTCCTTTACTAAAAGTAACAGTAACAACAGTTAACGTTTATATAGCACTAACTATATGCCAGGCACTGTGCTATTTACAACTGTTATCTCATTTGGTCTTTACAATAACCCTCCAAGGTAGGTGCTATTATTATACTTACTTTACTGATGAGGAAACTGAGGCAAACAGAGCTTAAGTGACTTATTCAGGGTTACACAGCTATTAAGTGTTTGAGGCTGGATGTGAACTGAGGTCTTCTTGACTCCAGGCCTGGAGCGTTATCCATTATACCAGGACCCACTACTTCCAGAGGCTGAACATTAATTATATTTTAGTATATCCGTCTCTTCATATATTCTCAATCTGCCAAGCGATATTGTTCCATACTGATCTATTTTTTAGGAGGTAGCACTAAAACCTCCAAAACGCTAAAATTGATTTCATGATATCAGACCTATGGTAGGCCAAGAATGATAGATAATGGAATAATTATGCATAATGCAATAGAATATTAGTTTCCCATTTGAAGTTTAACCAATAAAATAAAATACCCTTGTTAAATTATCTCAAGAGAGATCATATTTGAGGGGGGTGGAGTCAAGATGGCAGCTGAAAGCAGGGACTAGCGTGAGCACCCCACCAAGTCCCTCAAAAAACCTATAAAAAATGGTTTCTGAACCATTCTAGAGCTGCAGAGCCCACAAGTGGCAGAGGGGTCAGGGCTCCAGCCCGGACAGCATGGATGGTCTCTGGGTCAGGTCTGTCCCACCTGGAGCTGGGAGCGGAGCAGAGGCCCAGCAGGGCGGCGCAGACCAACCAGACCAGGAGCCGGGTAGAGCATGCCCAAAGCGCCCTGAATCAGTGAGCTGCAGCAGTTACCAGACTTCTCAACCCACAAACACCAAAGACAACAGAAAAGGTTAGTGGGAAAAGCTGCGGGAGTGGAAGGAGTTTGCAGTTCGGCTACTGCCCCAGGGGCAGCAGAGGTGGGGCAGCTATAGAACTACAGCTGCAGTTGCTTCTGGCCCCAGGCTCACCTGGTGGGAGGAATTAAGTGGCAGATCAGAGCAGGAGTGAAGAGCCTGCTGAAGATCTAAGTCCAGTCCAGGTTGGTGGTTCTTGGGGAAGGAGGAACACTGGTGTGGCAGAGCTGGCGCATCCCCCCCCCAAGTGTGGAACATAGAACTCTTTAGTCTACAAGCAGTCATACCCCACTGAAAAACTCAAGGGTCAAGTTAGTTGGCTGGGAACATGGCCAGACAGTGAAAACATACCCAGATTCAATCTCAGACTGTGGAATCTTTCTTTGGTGACAAAGAAGATCAAAATATATAGCCAGAAGAAGTCAACAAAGTCAAAGAGCCTACAACAAAAGCCTCCAAGAAAAATTGAACTGGTCTCAGGCCATGGAAGAGCTCAAAAAGGAGTTGGAAAAGCAAGTTAGAGAAGTAGAGGAAAAATTGGGAAGAGAAATGAGAAGGATGCGAGGCAACCATGAAAAACAAGTCAATGACTTGCTAAAGGAGACCCAAAAAAATACTGAAAAATACACTGAAGAAAACAACACCTTAAAAAATAGACTAACTCAAATGGCAAAAGAGCTCCAAAAAGCCAATGAGGAGAAGAATGCCTTGAAAGGCAGAATTAGCCAAATGGAAAAGGAGGTCCAAAAGACCACTGAGGAAAATACTACCTTAAAAATTAGATTAGAGCAAGTGGAAGCTAGTGACTTTATGAGAAATCAAGATATTATAAAACAGAACCAAAGGAATGAAAAATGGAAGACAATGTGAAATATCTCATTGGAAAAACCACTGACCTGGAAAATAGATCCAGGAGAGATAATTTTAAAATTATTGGACTACCTGAAAGCCATGATCAAAAAAAGAGCCTAGATATCATCTTGCAAGAAATTATCAAGGAGAACTGCCCTGATATTCTAGAGTCACGGGCAAAATAGAAATTGGAAAGAATCCACAGATCGCCTCCTCAAATAGATCCCAAAAAGAAATCTCCTAGGAATATGTCGCCAAATTCCAGAGCTCCAAGATCAAGGAGCAAATACTGCAGCAGCCAGAAAGAAACAATTTGAGTATTGTGGAAACACAATCAGAATAACCCAAGATTTTGCAGCCTCTACATTAAGAGATCGAAGGGCTTGGAATACGATATTCCGGAGGTGAATGGAGCTAGGATTAAAACCAAGAATCACCTACCCAGCAAAACTGAGTATCATGCTCCAAGGCAAAATATGGACTTTCAATAAAATAGAGGACTTTCAAGCTTTCTCAGTGAAAAGACCAGAACTGAATAGAAAATTTGACTTTCAGACACAAGAATCAAGAGAAGCATGAAAAGGTAATCAAGAAAAAGAACGAGAAAAAGAACTCACTTACTAAAGTTGAACTGTTTTGTTTACATTCCTACATGGAAAGATGATGGGTATGATCCATGAGACCTCAGTATTAGGGTAGTTGAAAGGAATATGCATATATATACATATATATATTTATGTATATATATATGTATATGTAAGTATGTATGTATGTATATATGTATGTGTAGAGAGAGACAGACAGACAGAGAGAGGGGGGGGCACAGGGTGAGTTGAAGATGAAGGGAAGATATCTAAAAGAAATAAAATAAAATTAAGGGATGAGAGAGGAATATATTGAGAGAGGGAGATAGGGACAGATAGAATGGGGTAAATTATCTCGCATGCAAGTGGCAAGAAAAAGCAGTTCTGTAGGAAGAGAAGAGAAGGCAGGTGAGGGGGAATGAGTGAATCTTGCTCTCATCAGATTTGACTTGAGGAGTGAATAACATACACACTCAAATGGGTATCTTACCCTCCAGGAAAGAAGGAGGAAGGAGATAAAAGGGGGGGTGATAGAAGGAGGGCAGATAGGGGGAGGAGGTAATCGAAAGCAAACAATTTCAAAAGGGACAGGGTCAAGGGAGAAAATTGAATAAAGGGGGATAAGTTAGGAAGGAGCAAAATATAGTGAGTCTTTCACAACATGAGTATTGTGGAAGGGTTGTACATAATGATACACATGTGGCCTATGTTGAATTGCTTGACTTCTTAGGGAGGGTGGATGGGAAGGGAAGAGGGGAGAGAATTTGGAACTCAAAGTTTTAAAAACAGATGTTCAAAAACAAACAACAAAAGCTTTGCATGCAACTAGAAAATAAGATACACAGGCAATGGGGCATAGAATTTATCTTGCCCTACAAGAAAGGAAGGGAAAAGGGGATGGGAGGGGAGTGGGGGTGACAGAAGGGAGGGCTGACTGGGGAACAGGGCAACCAGAATATACGCCATCTTGGAGTGGGGGGGAGGGTAGAACTGGGGAGAAAATTTGTAATTCAAACTCTTTGAAAATCAGTGCTGAAAACCTAAATATATTAAATAAAAAAAATGGAAAAAAAAGAGAGATCATATTTGAGAATCATGGTACATTATTTTCCTCTCCTAACCTCTTGTTCACTGATGGGAATTTTGTAGGCCACTATTCTATTTACTTTGTGGAGGGTAGCAGTAAAGAACAAAGCGTAAACTCTTCAGAACTGAAAATACACTGTGGCCCTAACTCTTCCCATTTCTCAGGGACTACAATTTCTTTGTGTAAATCAGTAGATCAAATGTACAGGCTGCTTCTAACAATGGTGGCAGAAATGTCATTGTGGCCATAATTTGTTGGATCAATGAACTCATTTCGTCTGGAATATATTTCCCTTACTTCTCTATTGGTGCATTATCATCTCTTTCAGTCTTGTCACACTCAGTATCAAACTGCATCTTTCAAGGACTCTTCCACTTTCACTATTAGAAATCACCCATACCAATTTCTCAATGGAAGACTTATGCCACAGTCTTTAGCTGTTCCACTACATTATTCAAGCATTTTATGAGATTAGGATTTGTCGATATAAGCAGAGCCCATATTTCTGTACTTGTATGAAGATTCGGATAGGCATATACTACACTGACACAAAATACTATTGTGCCAAATAGGCGCTTGGTGACTATGGTGACACTGCTACCCAAAGTGATGCCCTGGTCCAAAGGTGAGCTGCAGCTCCATGTTTATGGGTCAAGCTGAGGGGCATGGGCTTGGGCATGCTCCAGCAATAACCCTGACACTTCAAAAGTGACAGATCTTGTGTTCAACTATTCAGGATGGGATGGGGCTCAGCATTCCAGTTATCTCTTATTTTTATTCTATGTTTTATCTTGCTTATTTCTTTAAATTTGTTTTTATTTAATTTAGTTATCTAATTCTTCTAAAATAATTTATTTTCTTTTGTGGTTATCTTTGATCAGACTTTCTCTATCTGCCTTTCTGAAACCCTATTTGATCTACCATCCCTATTGATGTCATTCAGTTGTATCTGACTCTTTGTGCCCCCATTTGAGGTTTCTTGGCAAAGATACTGGAGTAGTTTTCCATAACCTTCTCATTTTACAGATGAGGAAAATGAGTCAAAAGCGGTTAAATGACTTGCCCAGGGGTCACACAGCTGGCAAGTATCTGAAGTTGATTTGAACTCAGGTGTTCCTAATTCCAGGCCTGGCACTCTATCCGCTGCACCGCCTAGCTTCCCCACCATCCTTAGCTGCTGTTTAATGTCTCTCCTCCCTTTTGTGCGTAAACTTCTTGAGAAGGTTAACTATTATAGGTACTTCTTCTTCTCCTCTCATTTTCTTCTAGATCTCTACATTCTAACTTCCAACCTCATCAACTAAACTGCTTTCTCTGAGATCTTTTTAATCGACAGATCTAATGACCTCTTCTCAATCCTTATCTTTTTGGCCTCTTCTTCTGGTTGCTCTCTAGGTTTCTGAGGCATTGATCTTTCCTGGTTCTCTCCTACTTGTTTCAACATTTATTTATTTATTTTTTAGTTAATAGGCTTTGCTAACTTTCGGTCATTCCCTTTCACTGTGGTGTCTCCCAAGGGCCTGACTAGACCTTCTCTTCTCCCTTTATATATTGTATCTTTTAGTGGTCTTCTTAGCTCCCATGGATTCAAGATCAGATCTGTGAAGATGGTTCTCAGTTCTTTTTACTCAGCCCTGATCTCTCTTCTGACCTCCAGTCTTGCAACATCCAACTACTTATTGAACCAATGTCTCATAGAATCTCAAACTCAACATCATCAAAACAGAATTCATTAGCTTTTCCACCAAATGTTTTCCCCTCATTAACTTCCTATTACCATCACGGGCAGTACCATTCTTCCAATCACCCAGGCTCACAACTTTACTGTTGTCATGGACTTCTTTCCTCACTCGACTAAGTACAGACCTCTGCTGTCTTTTTTTTTTTAACCTTCCACTTCTTCCCTTCTCTTCACTCACAGTCACCACCATGATACAGGTCCTCATCGCCTCATGCTGACATTATTGAAAAAGCCTTCTGCTGGACTCCTTGTCTTAAGCTTCTCCCCACTCCAATTCACCCTCCACTCAAGCTCCAATATGATCTTCCTAAAGTCCAGGTTGACAACATTAAACCCTGCCCCTTCCACCAATCCAGAAATTCCAGTGGCTCCGTGTTACTTCCCGGATAAATGTTATAATCTTTGGTTTGACTTTGAAACCCTTGACAATCTGGGGCCCCTTCTTACTTCTCCAGTCTTCTTACACTTTACTCCACATAGTCTAAGATCTAGCACCACTGGCCTTCTTTTCTGTTCTCTGCAAATATCACTGCTTTTCACTCTTCCCCATACCTCCCTGTTCACCTCTGCCTCCTGGCTTCTCTAGTTTCTTTCCTTCCTGTCCTTCCCCACTACCCACCCCACTGTGTAGTGTCATCCCTCTGATATTACCTCTCATTTACCCTGAATATATTTTGTATGCACATCGTTATCTACACAGTTTGTACATTTTGTATGAATATAGTTGTTTCCTCCCTTAAATGCAGAAGCTGTATCCCCAGCGCTTGTATAATGCTGGCACATAACCACTAGATTTTGTTGATAATAGACAGAAAGGCTGATGATTTATGTGGTCTTATTTATAGCCTGATATTTTCCTGAAGTTTCTTACTTATTTCAATTAATTTTTAGTTGACTCTATGTAAATCATCATCTCATCTGGAAAAAGTGAAAGTTTTGTTTCTACCTTGCCCTATGTTTATTTCCTTGATATATTTTTCTTACCTTGTTGCTCTAGCTAGCATTTCTAGTATTATATTAAAAATAATGATAGTAATGGACATCCTTGCCTTCCCCTATTATGTTTATAGTTTTTGTAATGGTGAACCAACTTTGCTATTCGTTGTATAAATCCCACTTTGTCAAAGTATGGAATCTTTTCGAAGTATAATAGCCTCTTTGCTAATATTTTATTTAAAAATTAGGGGTTCATATTCTTTAGAGATACTGTTCTAAAAGTTTTCTTTCCCTGATTTGTCTCTCCTTATTTCAGGTTTCAAGACCATACTTTTTTCAAAGTAGAATAGGTTCTTTTCCTGTTTTCCTGTTTTTATTAATGGAATGTTTCATATAATTCACTTGTAAATTTCATCTGGTTCTGAGTTTATTTTTTCCTTTTAGGAGTTCATTTATGATTTGTTCAATTTCTTTTTCTGAGACTGAATTCTGTAATTTTAAAATTTTTTGTTCTGTTGACCTGAATATTTATATTGTTTATAGTTATTCATCCATTTCATTTAACTTGTCACATCTGTTGGCATGTAGTTGAGCAAAATACTTTCTAATAATTGTATTTATTTTGGTTTTTTTTTACATTACACAAGTATTAGTTAAGGTCATCACTCATAATCACATAGCCATTATGACTCTATAAGTTTGGGTTTATTGTGCCTTAAAAAAAGCCTGCAGAACTGTTTACTTTTTAGGTGTGAGTTATTTGTTCGTCCTTACAAAGCCATTCAATGTACTCCTTTTAAATAATGTGACATGGGTAAAAGTATGACCTGGCTGTCTCACAAATGCTTTTCTCCTAGTGCATATCCAAGGAAGTTTGTAGGAGTTAAGATTTTCCCCTTAACTCCAAACTGATGCTTTTGTTCTCTTCTCAATTCACTAAAAAGACTTTATAACCTGGCTTTTGGGATGATTCTTTATTAATTTTTTTTCAGTTAACAAGCATATGTTGTCTCTCTCTCCCACCACCACTGGGAAAGAAAAGAAAAAAGAAAATCCTTGTAACAAATATTCATAGTGCAACCGAAATAAATTTTCACGTTGGCCATGTCCAAAAATGCGTGTCTTATTCTTCATCTTGAATCCATCACCCTTCTGTCAAGAGGTGGGTAGCATTCTTCCTCATCGGCTCTCTGGAATTATGGTTGGACATTGATTTGATAAGATTTAGATAGATCTTTCTAATTTGTTTGTCTTTATGATGTAGTTGTTATTGTACAAAATACTCTCCTCGTTCTGCTCATTTCACTCTATTTAAGTTCATACAAGTTTTCTCAGGTTTCTCTAAACTATCCCTTTTGTCAGTGCTTACTACACAATAATATTCCATTATCCTATACCATCATTTTATGATGCTTGTATTTGTTTCAATGACATGGAATTGAAGAAAGACCTAGGTTTGTTTTGTGGGGTTTTTTCTGAGAAAAAAAATTTAATGTTTTTTGAAAAGACAGTGATCCAGATTTGTCATAATAGAACCACATTGTTTGGTGTATTGTGGACTTGCTATTGATTATATGAGGTTTTTACATCTTCCAATATACAAAAAGAGAACACACCAACCACTGATATCGGAGAAGTGAAGTTGTTCTCCTACGGTCACATAAGTAATAATTTAATGTGTGAAGATTTGAACCCAGGCCAGGCTCTATGACCTTAAATTCATTTTGTTTTCATTACATTTTGAATGGTGGAAGTGCATTCTTTTGTTTCAGGGCTCCACACCCAGTCATTCACTATCTAGAAATTCTTAGGTGCTTTCTGTCATGCCATGCTAGGTCTATGTCAGAGTCAGAATACATGGGAATTTGCCTAAGACAATTTGATTTCTTCAGCCTCAGAAATTCATCAGAATTTCCTTTATGTTTTCTGCATTTTTTTTTGGTGATTTCTTTTTTCCATTTTTGATAATGGAAAATTGGTTTCCTCTATTTTTTAAATCAGTCTAAAGATGATTTGCCCACTCTCTTCATTTTTTCCCCTCAAAAAAAGCCAGCTCCAATTTTATTTATCAATTAAAAATAAATTATTCCTTAATGATTTTTTTTTGCTTTCATTTTAATGTCTTCTTTGATTTTAGAATTTCTATTTTAGCTTTTAATTGGTATTCTAGGTTTTTTTAGTTGCATGCCCCATCCATTGACTTGTTCTTTCTCTTTTTTGTTGATGAAATCATTTAGAGATACAAATTTTCCCCTTAGGAGTGCCTTAAATACATCTCAAAAATTTTGATGTATTGTCAAATTGTTATCATTTTCTTTGATGCAATTTCCTATCATTTCTATGATTTGTCTTTGACACGCGAATTCTTTAGGATTGTCATTTAGTATTCAATTAATTTTAATACTTTATTCAAAAGTCCTTTATTAGATATTATTTTTATTTCACTGTGGCTCGTGCTTAATATTTTTGTTTTCTGCACTTGTTTATAAGGTTTCTTATGGTCAGTTTTTTAAAGGGGCAACGCATGTCTGAAAAATATGCATATACCTCTCTCTTCACACTTATTAGTTATCAGGGATCCATCATATTTATCTTTTCTAAAATTTTGTTCAGGTTCTTATCTTCTTTCTTGTTTATCTTTTTATTAGATTTGTCCTTTTGAAAAAGTATGTTGAAGTCCCACATATTACAGTTTGAATATTTCTCTTTCTAAATTGATTTTTCCTTGGAGTATTTAGGGCCTATGTCATCTGATACACCTATGCTAAATACTGATTTTAATTTATTGTCTCTGGTAGCATTAAGAGTAGTGCAATTTTCTGTTTATCTCTTTTAATCATATCTATTTTTATTGTTGCTTTGTCTGTTGCTCCCTCTGCTTTTTTAAATTCATCTGAAAAATATTAAAATTTATTCCAGTCCTTTATTTTAACTTTATGTGAATCTTTCTGTTTCAAGTATGTTTCTTATAAATACATATTGTTAGATTTTGGGTTCTAATCTATTCTGTTCTTCTTTCTAATTTTATAGGTGAGTTCATCCCATCAGTTCATAATGTAATAGGAGATTGGTGAATAAAAATCTGGTCCTTATCTATAAGCTCAGTTTGCTCTTCCTGATGCAATCCCCAGGTTGACTTTGGAACACACACACAGGTATCCTATGACTGTTCCTTATCTGCTGACTTATCTACTTATTGTGGGGTGGATAGGACCCTTATGATTATCAGCTGCACTGGAACAGAGTGATCATAAAAGTCGTTAATTGGCTAAATGGTCTCTTTCTGTTCCTGGGTTCCATTAGAGTTAGGACAAACAAAATAATGTAAACCTTTGGGTGGAGGCTCTCCTCCCCACTTGGTTACCATGTGGCTCAGAAGCCCTGTGGCACTCGTTGTCATTTTTCATTCTTGAAGAAGACCCAAGACATTATGAGGGTGATGTCTTGATTTGCCCATGAATTAGATTTAAGTGAGGCAGAGTTAGCATAGTGGTCAGCCTCATTCTCCCCTCCAGAGTCATCAAAATCCACTGGAAAGATGAAACTTTGAAGGGTATATTATGAAGGAGTGATTAAAGGGAAAGAAAGAAAGGTGCAAGAATCTGCACTCAGAAGTTAATTTGGCGTAAATGGGGCAAATGTCTTGTAGTAACTGTTTAAGTTTGAGTCCATTCACCCCCACCCCGGGGACCAAGGTGTCATATGGGAGAGTGTACCCCAATAAGAGGAGTTGGAGATATGTGTTTATTTCTGTTTTTGCTACATCTTCTCAGTCAAAATTCCTTTGTAAAAGCCAATGATTTTATTTGTTAAATGATATTGGGAGTGATGGTCATTGATATAAGGATGATACTAACTGAAACTGGCAATTGACACTGAGGAGAACATATGAAAATGGGAGCCCAGACCTATGACATTAGAGAGAACCTTATGACCTCTTAGGGTTACCCCTAGAACCCTTCAGGAAGGGTTGATGAAACTAAGTCTCCTTTGCGTAAATGATAGTTTGGATAAGAACCCCCAGAGTAACTCTCCATATAATGAGCTACAGCAGTAATGATTGTTAATTGTGTATTTCTCTCCATTCCTATCCTCTTATACTTTTTCCTCTCTCCTTACCCCTGCCCCTTCTTAGAATTGTCTTCCCTTCTCCCAGACCCCAATCACAGATTCTTGCACTTTTCTTTCTTTCCCTTTAATCACTCCTTCATAATATACCCTTCAAAGTGGAGTTTGGTTTGCTGGTGATTAATCCCCTCCCTTATTTTACCTTTCCTCTTATGCTTCTCCTTTCCTCTCACTGTTCCTGCCTGGAAAGTGAGGTCAATAGGAGGCCCACTCTCGCCTTCTCTTCCTCTAAGTTTATGGAATATTTATCTCAAGCAATCCATTATGTGGAAACACTATGTTCCTCCCGCTTTCCTCCCTCTTTCTTCCCTCTATATTCTTTTGCCCCTCCCTATTCTTTATTCATTAAGATCAAAGCAGAACGAAACCACCCCTAGGCTGTCTAGTGTCTTATTGACTCCCTCTATGACCTTGAAGACACTAGGACTCTGAAAGGAGACTTGTTTCTTCTTCCTCCATTTGACCATAAACCCTTCATTGTAGAGTCCTTTCTAATTATTCCAATGTATTTACCTTTCTAGGTTTCTCCTGTATTTTCTTTTCAAAGATGCTATTCAACTCTGGCATTTTCATCAGGAATGCTTGGAATTTCTCCATTTTGTTAAAGGTCTATTTTGTACACTGTAGGATTATACTCAATTTTGCTAGTAAGTTTATTCTTGATTATAAGCCTTTATCTTTTTTTTTTTGAGGCAATCAGGGGTTAAGTCACTTGCCCAGGGTCACACAGCTAGTAAGTGTCTGGGATTTGAACTCAGGTCTGTCTGACTTCAGGGCTATCCATTGCACCACCTAACTGCCCCATAAGTCTTTATCTTTTGCCTTTGGTAAGTTTTATTCTAAACTCCTGTCTTTAAGTGCTAGCTACCAAGTCTTTGTGATACTGACTATAGTTCCTTGTTATTCAACTCTTTCTTTCCAGTTACTTGAAGTATTTTTCCATAATCCAGAAGCTTTGTATTTTGGCTGACTTTTCTGGTATTTTTCATTTTAGGTTTCTTTTAAGAGGCGATTGGTGGATTCTTTCCATTTTCACTTTCCCTTCTGGTTTTAATAGGTCTCAGCAATTTCCATCATGATTTCTTGGAATATGGGTATTCATGGGAGTTTTTTGGTCATATTTTTCTGGTAGTTTATTCTTAGGATCATCCTCTATTTTTTTCATTCTTTTTATTTTCTTTTGATATTTCATGTTGTCTCATGGAGTCATTTATTCTGTTTGGTCCATTCTTAATTCCAGGGAATCTGTTACTTTTATAAGATTTTGCATGTCTTGTACAGGCTACTTATTTCCTTCTAACATCTCCCTCTAGAATTCTCATTTCATTTATAATATCCTTTTTAAAAAATCTTGTTTCATTTCTTCCAGGAATCTGATAGACCATAAGGAAAGGCAAGTCATACTCCTCACTAAGGCTCTGCCAATAGTCAATGTGGAGCACTCTAGGTTGTGTCCTGGATGTTCTTGGATGCATATAATTTCTTTATTGCTGATATTTTCTTCAGTTTTTTTCATATTTCAAGATTTCTTTCCTGATTTGGGATTTTTTTTTCAATCAGAGGGCAGTCTTTCCTGTTCTTGCATACTTAGGTGGGATGGTAGACCCTTGTATGTTCTCAGTTTGTATGATCTGTTCCTGGACCTCCTGTGTCTGGTATCTGTTGTGTACAAGTCCCAGGCACACCTATACATATTCAGGTTCATAGGGGATGAGCTCTTCACAGTAATCAGGAATGGTTCAGTTTTGTCACTGCTGACTTTTAGAGGCCTAGGCCCTGTGCACAGATTTCAACTTGTTGGCTTTGTTAGTTAATCTCCTAGTCTGTTTTCTCTGGGTACTTAAACATTCTGAGGCCTACCTCACTGGAACACTAGGTCTTCTGGCCAGGATGTGCTTGACTACTCTGGGGACTATCCCTTCCTGGAGCCCCCGAAGGCTATGGCATCTGGAAGATCTTTGAGGCTGGGCTGCCTTACCCTGGCTTCTCTGGTTGCCTCCCTTCCCTTAGTGTCCACAGGCTTTTGGACTCCTTTTCCAGATGAAGGTGCTCACTGAAGTTTCTTTCTTTATTTCCTACTTATTATTGAGTCTGATGATCTTTTATTTTAATTTTTCTTGAGTATATGTGAAGGAACTGGGTTGTTCTGCTCCTGTCTACTTCACCATTTTGACTAGAACTGTGACACCTCACTTGCAAAAAGATGCCAGAACCTAAGCTAAATCATGTAAATGGACAATTGTCTAGCCTATTTTTTAAGTTTTTAAAGATCAAACGAGTTAACATATATAAAGCATTTTGGAAATTTTAGAGAACTCTATGCATTAGAGTTCTATTATAAAAAGGCAACACTTACTCTTTCTGTACTTATTGATGGGGATACAAAGAAAGGCAAAAACAAAAACAAAAACAAAAAACCCTGTTCCCAAGGGGTCCCTGCCCTGGAGTTCTCCAAGATCACAATCTATCTGGCTAATCTTTTGTAGTATACTTCAGTGATTTCACTGTCAAGAAATGATAACAAAAAAGCTCCAAACCATTTAAATAGCATTTTTAAAGTTTGAAAAGCACTTTACATATGTGCTCTCATTTGATCCTCCTAACTCTGTGAGGTAATTGCTATAGGTATTATTAGCCTCATCTTACAGATGATGAAACTGAGAGTCTGAAAGATTGTGACTTGCTCATGGCCATAGAACTAGAAAGTGTTAGAGATGGGATTCAAATTGAGGTCTTCTTGACTTCAGATTTGGTGCTCTTTCCATTATACCTCTGGCTACATTGAATATAAAAAGAATGCTGGCAAAAAGGAATTTTTTAAAATGAAAAGTGCTAAACCAAATTTGATTACAAAGCTAAAATTAAACAAAAAGTAAAAGACATTAAGTTGAATTAAGGGAAATAAATGTGGTAGGAAAGATACCTACAGGAACTAGAATGCACTCCAAGAAACAGTTACCACTATAAGACTCAGTCATGCATGCCATTGAATAATAAAAACATCTGGCTTAGACAAAGCACAGTATGGTTGAATGAAAAACAGTCAGCAACAAGCAGAAAATTATGTATAGAGGCTTTGAGAGATTAAGGAATGTAACAGATTATGTTTGAGAAATTATATAAGTGAAGATAAAAGATTGCTGGATGAGGTTAAGCAACCAGATTTTGAAGCATAAAACAAGAAGTGATTGAAATCTATGGAAGAGATAATGCCTGCACATGCTACCCTTATGGAATAAGGATGGTTTGGCCACCCTTACATCCCCAAGCTCTATCCCCAGTTTCCAAAGTCCATCCAGTGGATTTCAGGAATGGAGAATGGGAAGATGAAAGGAAAAAGGGTTAGTTGACAAGGCACTTCAACCAGGTCCAGTTATTTTTTTAAGTAGTTCTCCATGAAAATATACACCTAGCGGTAGAGCCAAGATGGCAAAGGGAATTGAGCATTTCTGCTGAGTTCTCCCAATACTCTAAATAACTTAAAAACAAACTACCTCAAATCAAATTCTGAGTGAGGTATTTTTTTTTAAAAGCCCTAGTATCTTATTTTGTGATGTGATGAAGCAGACAAACACCATCTCCAGGACCTACTACATGCCTTAGCATAGCCAGGGGAACCAGCAGACTCCAGCTCAGACAACCACTGTATGCTTCAGGGCAGCCCCGGGCAGGTAGGTGTCCTCCAGTGGCAGGACCTGCACATGCTTCAGCACAGCCCAGGGTAGTCAGGCATCTCCTGGCTACCAGATCTCTGGGTGCTTCAGTGCAGCCCAGAGCAAACAGGTATCATCCAGGGGCCAGACCTTCCTGTGCTTCAGTGTAGCCCCAGGGAAACACAGAAAAAGCCCACCTGTCCTCAGCACATGCCAGACACCACTACCAGGACCCCAGCTCAGCACCAGGTAAGCTTTCAGACTCCTACAACCTCCAGGTGTCAGCACCTGAGGCCCAGCACAGAAAGCCAATGACCAGGCCCCTGGCCTCCAGCACAAGAAGCTTGGGATAGTGCCCCCTGTTCTAAAGCAGGAGAACTCAACTTTAAAAGCCAGGAAATAGGCAAACAAGATGAACAAGAAGTAAAAATGAACATTGACCATAGAAAATTACTATTGTGACAGAGAAGATCAAAACACAAACTCAGAAGAAGACAATATTGTCAATATACCTACATCTTAAACCTCAAAGGGGAATATGAATTGGTCTCATGCCCAAAAAACCTTCTTGGAAGAGCTCGAGAAGAATTTTTAAAAGTCAGATAAGAGAGACAGAAGAAAAATTGGCCAAAGAAATGAGAGGTATGCAAGACAGAGGCAATAGCTTGGAAAAGGAAAGACAAAATTTGACTGAAAAAAACAATTCCTTAAAAATACAATGACCAAATGGAACAACTCCTTAAAAAGTAGAATTGGCCAAATGAAAAAAGGAGGTATAAAAATTCACTGAAAGAAGAACTCCTTAAAAAGTAGAATTAGCCAAATGGGAAAGGAAGTACAAAAGCTAATTGAAGTAAACAATTCATTAAAATTAGAATTGGGCAAATGGAAGCTAATAACTCTATGAGACATCAAAAGTTAGTCAAACAAAATCAAAAGAATGAAAAAATAGAAGAAAATGTAAAATACCTTATAGGAAAAACAACTGACCTGGAAAATAGATCCATGAGAAATAATTTTAAAATTATTAGACTACCTGAACGCCATGACTAAAAAAAAAAAGAGCCTAGACAGCATCTTTCAAGAAATTATCAAGGAAAACTGCCCTGGTATCCTAGAACCAGAAGATAAAATGGTCATTTAAAGAAGAATCCACCAATTACCTCCTGAAAGAGATCCCAAAATGAAAACTCCAAGGAATAGTAGCCAAATTCCAGAATTATCAGTTCAAGGAGAAAATACTGCAAGCAGCCAGAAAGAAACAATTAAATATCATGAAACCATAGTCAGGAGTATGCAGGATTTAGCATGTTTCTACATTAAAGGATCAGAGGGCTTAGAATATGATATTCTAAAAGACAGCTCAGATTACAACCAAGAATTAACTACTCAGCAAAACTGAGCATAATCTTTCAGGGGAAAAGATGGATATTCGATGAAATAGGGACTTTCAATCATTCCTGATGGAAAAAACAAAGTTGAACAGGAAATCTTCAAATACAAGACTCAAGAGAAGCATAAAAAGGCAAACAGGAAAGAAAAAAAACAACATGTTATTCAATAAGATTGAACTGTTTACATCCCTACATGGGGAAGATGATACTTGTGACTCTTGCGAACTGTATCTTATTACAGCAGTTTAGAAGAAGTATACATAGACAGAGAGTGTGATATAACTTGACTTTAATATGATGATAAAAAATTAATTAATTAAGGGGTGATAAAAAGGATTGTACTGGGAGAAGAAGAGGAAGGGGAGGCAAGAAAAGGGTAAATTACATCTCATGAAAAGATGCAAAGATGTAGTACAGGGAAAGAAGGGAGAGGCAAGCATTGTTGGATCTTACTCTCATTCAATTTGGCTCAAAGAGGGAATAACATGCACATTCAGTTGGTTATAGAAATCTATCTGCTCAATAGGGAAGTAGGAGGAGAAAGGGGAAAGAAAAAGGAGGGGTGGGTAGATAGAAGGGAAGGCAGAATGAGGGAGGTGTGGTCAGAAGCAAAAACACTGGTGAGTAGGGAGAGAGTGAAAGGAGAGAGAAAAGTATAAACAAGGGGGAGGGGGAAATAGGATGGAGAAAAAGACACAGTTAGTAATATAACTGTGAATGTGAATGGAATGAACTCTCCCATAAAAACAGAAGTAGATAGCAGAGTGGATTTAAAAACCATAATCCTACAACGTGTTTACAAGAAACATATTTGAAGCAGAGAGATACATACCGTGTAAAGTAAAAAGGCTGGAGCAGAATAGTTTTGTGCTTCAGCTAAAGTAAAAAAGCAAGGGTAGCAATCCTGATATCAGAGAAAGCCAAAGCAAAAAGAGATGTAATTAAAAGAGATAGGAAGGAAACTACATCTTGTTAAAGGGAGCATAGAGGATGAATAATATCAATATTAAACCAAGTGGTATAGTATCCAAATTCTTAGAGGAGAAGTTAAGGGAGTGTACAAGAAGAAATAGACAGCAAAACTATACTAATGGGAGCGTCAACCTCCCCTCTCAGAACGTAGATAAACCTAACCACAAAAGTAAGCGAAGAAAGAAGTTAAGGAAGTAGATAGAATTTTTGAAAAGTTAGATATGATAGGCCCTCCGAGAAATTGAATGGGGATAGGGAAGCAAATACCTTTTTCTCAGTGGTACATCTACCCAAAACTGCCCACGTACCAGGGATAAAAACTTCACAGTACAATGCAGAATGGCAGAAATATTGAATGCATCCTTTTCAGATCATGATGCAATAAAAATTACATGTAATAAAGGGCCATGGAAAGATAGACTAAAATTAATTGGAAACCAAATAATCTAATCCTAAGGAATTAGTGTTTAAACAACAAATCATAGAAATAGTCAATAACTTCATCCAAGAGAATGACAATAATAAGACAACATACCAAATTCATGGGATGTAGCCAAAGCAGTTGTTAGGGGAAATTTTTCATCTCTAAATGTTTACATGAATAAAATAGAGAATGAGGAGATCAATGAATTGGAAATGCAACAAAAAGCTAGAAAAAGAACAAATTAAAAATCCCCAATTACATACCAAATTAGAAATTCTGAAAATCAAAGGAGAGATTAATAAAATTGAAATTAAGAAAACTATTGAACTAATAATAAAACTAGGAGCTGGTTTTATGAAATTAATAAAATAAACTTTTGGTTAATTTGATTTTCAAAAAGAAAGAGAAAACCAAATTACCAGTGTCAAAAATGAAAAGGGTAAATTCACCACCAATAACCAATAAAGAGGAAATCAAAACAATCATTAGGAGCTATTTTGCCCAACTATATACCAATAAATCTGACGACCTAAGGGAAATGGATTAATATTTACAAAAATATAAATTGCCCAGATTAACGGAAGAGGAAATAAAATACTTAAATAACCCCATTTCAGAAAAAGAAATTGTAAAAGCCATCAATGAATTCCCTAAGAAAAATCCTCCAGGGCAAGATGGATTTATAAGTGAATTCTACCAAATATTTAGAGAACAATTAATTCCAATGCTAAACTTATTGGAAAAATAGGCAAAGAAGGAGTCCTATCAAAGTTTTTTAATGATACAAGTATGGTGCTGATACCTGCACTGTGAAGAGCCAAAATAGAAAAAGAAAATTATAGAACAATTTCTTTAGTGAATATTGATGCAAAAATTTTAAATAAAATATTAACCAAGAGATTATGGCAAATTATCATGAGGATAATAAACTATGTCTAGGTGGGGTTTATACCAGGGATGAAGGGCTGGTTCCATATTAGTAAAACTATCAGCATAATTGACCATGTCAATAACAAAATTAACAGAAATCCTATGATTATATCAATAGATACAGAAAAAGCTTTTGACAAAATATGGCACCATTCCTATTAAAAACACTAGAAAGCATAGGAATCAATGGAGTTTTCCTTAAAATGGTAAGTAGCATCTATCTGAAATTATCAACAAGCATTATATGTAATGGTGATAAGCTTGAAGCCTCCAGTAAAATTGAGATGAAACATGTCTATTATCACAACGTATTCAATATTGTACTAGAAATGTAGCTTTAGCAATAAGAGAAGAAAAAAGAAATTTAAGGAATAGAATAGGCAGTGAAGAAACAAGCTATCACTCTGTGCAGATGATATGATGATATACTTAGAGAATCCTAGAGAGAATAGACTAAAAAACTGCTTGAAATAATCAACAATTTCACAAAGTTGCAGAATATAAAATAACTCACATAATCATTGGCATTTTCTATAGATTACTACAAAGCCAGCAGCAAGAGATAGAAAGAGAAATTCCATTTAAAGTAAACTACAAAACACTTTTCACAAAGACAGGTCAAGATCGAAATAATTGGAAAAATATCAGGTGCTCATGGGTAGGCTATAATAAAAAATGACAATTCTACCTAAAATTAATTTGCTTATTCAGTTCCATACCAAATAAACAACCAAAATATTTTATAGAGCTAGATAAAATAATAGCAAAATTCATCTGGAGAACAAAGATCCAGATCTCAAGAGAATTAATCAAAGAATACAAGGGAAGGTGGCCTAGCGGTAGCGATCTCAAATTGTATTATTAAAGCAGCAATTATCCAACTACTTGGTACTGGCTAGGAATAGAGTGGTGTATCAGTGGAATAGGTTAAGTACACAGATATAGTAGTCGATGACTATAATAGTCTACTGTTTGACAAACCCAAAGACTCCAGCTTCTGGGATAAGAACTCACTATTTGACAAAATCTGCTGGGAAAACTGGGAAAATAGTATGGCAGAAACTAGCATAGACCAACATCTTATACCATATACCTAAAATAAGGTCAAAATGGGTACATGATTTAGACACAAAGAATGATACCATAAACAAATTAGGAGAGCCAAGGAATAGTTTACCTGTCAGAATCTATGGAGAAGGGAAGAATTTATCACCAAACAAGGGATAGAAACATTATAAAATGCAAAATAGATAGTTTTGTTTACACTAAACTAAAAAGTTTTGTACAAAAAAGCCAATGCAACTAAGTTTAGAAGGGAAGCAGAAAACTGGGAAATAATTTTTTATAGCAAGTGTCTCTGATAAAGGCCTCATTTCTAAAATATATATAGAACTGGGTCAAAATTATAAAGATACAAGTCATTCCCCAATTGATAAATGGTCAAAGGATATGAACAGGCAATTTTCAGATGAAGAAATTAAAGCTATGTATGCTCATATTTAAAAAAATATTCTAAATCACTATTGATTAGAGAAATGCAAATTAAAACAACTCTGAGATACCACATCACATCTATAAGATTAGTTAATATGACAAAGAAGGAAAATGAGAACATTGGAGGAAGGGGGAAAATTGGAACACTAGTGCATTGTTGGTGGAGTTTTGAACTGATCCAACCATTTTGGACAGCAATTTGGACTATGCCCAAAGGGCAACCATACTATGCATACCCTTTGATCTAGCAATGGCACTACTAGGTCTGTATCCCAAAGAGATCATAAAAAAGGGGAAATGACCCATAGATTCAAAAATATTTATAGCAGTTCTTTTTGTGGTAATAAAGAATTGGAAAATGAGGGGATGCCCATTAATTTGGGAATGGCTGAACAAGTTATGGTACATGAATGTAATGGAATTCTGTTGTTCTATAAGAAATGATGAGCAGGCAGATTTCAGAAAAACCTGGAAAAACTTATATGAGCTGATCTGAGTGAAGGTGAGTGGAACCAGAAGAACATTAAACATAGTAATAGCAACATTGTGCGATGAGCAACTTTTATAGACTTAGCTCTTTCTCAGTAATACAGTGATCTAAGGAAACTCAAAACACTCATGATGGAAAATGCTATCCACATTCGGAGAAAGAATTATGGAGTATGAATGCAGATAAAAGCATAGTATTTTCTTCTTTTTTCTTCCTTGGGGTTTTCCCTTTTGTTCTGATTCTTCTTTCACAGCATGATTAATGTGGAAATGTGTTTAATATGATTGTACATGTATAGCCTATATCAGATTGCACACTGTGTTGGGGAGGGAAATTTTGGAACTCAAAATTTTATACAAGTGATATTGAAAGCTAATAAATAGATAAATAAAAGAAAAAAGGGGGAAAGCCATAGTATCTCATTTTTCCAGCTTAGGATAGCTTAGAAGGACTAAAAGAGAGGTCTGCCTGTGGATACTGGAGTGGGGACTGGCCAGAAGGAATGGAGGTAGCAGCCATGGCAGCAGTAGCAGAAGAAGCAGAAGCAATGGCAGCATCAAGAATAATTAGCACCCAAGGATAGAAAGGGGGCTAAATACCTTGTCAGAAAGATATCACAGAGAATTCCAGAGCTAGCACTGGGTTCAGTAATGGGGTCGTTTGGCGGCTCCTCCACCCATTACTGAGTTCCCAGGTGGAGAGAAGTGGTTACTGTCTATAGCCAAAAGGGAGCGAAAGCCCTACCTGGGAAGGACAAGAGCACAGACCAGGAGAGTGACCAGAACTCCCTCCAGATCACACCACCTTGGAAGCACTGAAAATCTATAGGGCCCTAGATCTAGCTACAATCTCAGGCTAGCCATCTCCCTTCAAGCGGTAAGAAGAGGCCCAATTCTAACATAAGGGCCAAAAAACAAGACATAGGCTGGGAAAATGAGCAAATAATAAGAAAAGAACTTGACCACAAAAGTTTCTACGTAGTTACAGAAGCTCAAGACACAAACTCAGAAGAAGACAATGACATGAAAACACATATAACAAAGCAATCAAAAATTAAGTCCAACAAGAATTCCTAGAGAGTTAAAGAAAAAAATTTTAAGAGAACAAAAAATGATTTAAAAAATCAAATAAGTGCAGGAGAGGAAAAATTGTAAAAGAAAGCAGAACAACCAAGGAAAATTACGAAAGAGAATTAACAGCTTGATAAAAAATGGTTGCAAAACCTCACTGAAGAAAATCACTCCTTAAAAATTAGAATTGGTCAAGTGGAAGCTAATAATTCAATGAGACATCAAAGTATATGCCTACTCCTCAGTTCAGAGCCTTTTGAAAGAGCTGAGCAGATAAGGGGATCATTGTTTTTGTTTTAAGAAATTTGTTCTTCCCAAGCTTGGGATCATGTTTAGTGGGATTTTGCGGAGTCTAAAGGAGGTTGTAGTTTATCATGTGGTTTTATACGATTGCTCTTCACTAAAAAAATATAGTATTTACAAAAAATCTACGTGTGTTTTTGTGTCACTGAAGATATTGGAGCTGCCTACCAAAAACCAAGCAGTTAGAGGGAAAAAAGTCACCAAATAGATAAAGAACATCGTGCAGTGCTCTCAAGAATTGAGTACGAACAAAATCCTAGTGACTGAGATATGTCTCTGTGGAACACTGGAAGAAAAGAACAAAGACAATTAGTACAGAGGCCCGACTCTGCTGCCCTTACTTCTTTAGAAAATGTCATTTTTCTTAGCTTCCGCATTCTATCTTTCTGCGAAATGCCCTGGAGTTTAGATTAATTAAACCTTCAATTTCTCAGCAACTCCCTGGATATACCCTAATGTGAGTTAACAAGCTTCTAATGCTTTATAAATAGATTTATCTTGAGCATCTTTCAGTCTGACTCAGAATGTCAGCTTATGAAGGAGCATTGTAGCAAAGGAGATATTATAAAGATAAAATTTTTGTTAGGAACTATCATAGGCTAATACATAAGGAATTTATGATTTTGTCAATGTGACAGCATGTACACAGGTAGAGTTCACTTAGGAGATAAGGTCCTTAAGAACTGTCTGAGGCACAAAGTGTTGGTGACTCATCCAAGATCATATAGCTACTAAGTCTCAGATGAAGATTGAATTTAGGTTCTTCCTGATTCCATGCCTGACACTCTTTCCACTACACTGCCTTGCTGACACCATTATATAAAAGTCATCAGTTTTTCTTCCTTGTAAAATGAACTTCCTAAGGAAATCAATACTTGTAAATTCACACTCGATACACTCAATATCTCAAGTGCAGAAATCTACTAACACTATCGTACCCAGCATGAGGGACATTTTAAAAGACTTTTTTGTTTAGTCATTTCAGTTATGTCCGACTGTTCGTGACCCCATTTGGGGTTTTCTTGGCAAAGATACTGAAGTGGGTTGCTATTTCCTTCTCCAGCTCATTTACAAATGAGAAACTGAAGCAAATGGGTTAAGTGACTTGCCCAGGGTCACACAGCTACTATCTGAGGGTTGGATTTGAACTCAGGAAGATGAGTCTTCCTGACTCCAGGCCTGGCACCTAGCTGCCCCTTTTAAAGGCTTGTGTTGTTTCAAAATTTTGAGAGGAAAACAAAGATAGATTAGTAACAAAACAGCTAGAGTATAACTTCGTAAGGAGCCAAAGAAAACTCAACAATTGCAGACTTGTGAAAATGAGTGATAGAAAAGGTATCTTTAAGAGAACTGAAATCAAAAGCTTAATTTAAACCTGGCCAGAAAATATAGGGAGTGGATACTTTGATATATCAGTGTGTGTACTCCCTCTGAGTCGTACAGAATGCAACCTATATAGGTCATCTAATCTGTGTAATGCTTGCTCATGTCTTTTTGTAAATCTAAGTAGTCAAAAAATACGAACAAACAGAAGAATTGCAAGTTATTAACAATCCTGTGAAAAGTTGTTCCAAATCACTAATAATAAAAGATATGCAAACTAAAACAACTTTGAGGTTTCAACTCATCCCCAGCAAATTGGCAAAGATGACAAAAGATGGAAATAATGTTGGAGTGGTTGAGGAAAGACAGGGATACCAACATGCTGTTGGTGGACCTGTGAACTGGGACATTTGTTCTTGAGAGCAATTTGGAATGGTGCTTTAACATGTAAATAAATTGACCATACTCTTTGGTCTAGACATCCTACTGCTAGGCATATACCCCAGGAATCAGGATCATAAGCCCAGAGCTAGTGAGGACTTCAGAGGCCATATAATCTAATCCTTTCATTTTCCAAATCCCGAAAATGAAGGCCATGAAGCTGAAGTCACTTGTCCAGGACCACCTAGGTAGTAAGGAAAACAACTAGAGCAATAGAATTTGATCAGAGGTCCTCTGATTCCAGATACGGGGTTCTAATCTCTCTACCACACAAGGTCTCATATATAAAAACATTTTCACAACAGCAGTTTTTGTGGTAGCTAAGAACTGGAAACAAAGAAGGTTGTCCCTAATTGGGGGAAGGCTAAGAAAACTGTGGTGTATGGGTCATGGGCAAGCGGGGAGAATTGGCCAATAAGCCCAGTCCTTATGAGCATTCACAGCATGTCCAGCAGATGCAGTCCCCATATGGACTTTAGAGCATAGACAGACATGCTGGAACTGGTTCTGGGCTACTAACCAAGAGATGAAGAAATGGACTATTGAATGGCTGTCTAGTTAGAATGGGGGTGCATTCAAAAGGCACTAAATGCCTCATTTCCTACCTATGTTCAAGTAAGGAGGCAAGGACTAAACCCTTAGTGGGGAGAGGGTCCTCAGGACTTCATTACCCCATCAAGGCCATGTGGCTTGTTGTTGATTCTATCTCTGATTTTACCTATTCTTTATTACTTTTAGGCAAAGACATTGGAGATGACAATGACCTCATGAGCTTTTGAAAGTCTGGGGGATCACAACAACAAAAGTCTGGGAACTGGAGTGGGTGCTGAGATCTGTCAGAAGCTAGATAGGGAGGGACAATCTGTAGAGCAACCTGCTTGGGCCAGTCCAGCAGGAGCAGAGATGTAGACTCATCCATGTTGTATTTGCAAGTGAGCTGGGTGGACAAATGCTATGTAGAAACAATTTTAAGTTGGAGCCCATTTTTTCTCAGAGACTGAGGTGATATAGAGAATAAAGAGGAAAGTGTGCCTCCCAGACACTGAGGAGTGAGAGATTGGGAATTTTCATACTTCTGTTCTTCTTACATCGTTGAAGTAAACATCCTTTTCTAAAAGGTAATTGATGCCAATTGTTTAAGTGGAACTATGACGACGATCACTGGGGGTTAACAGTGGGAATAGCATACTAGATGGGGGCTCACTGATGATAGCACGCCCTCTGGAAACTCTCCAGTTTATCAATCTCTTTCATTTAGCTCTTTTTAGTGTTTTTGGCCATCATATCACACTGTTGAATCATATTAAGTTTGTAGTTCACTAAAATCCGAGATCTTCTTCAGGTCAATTAGTGTTTTACCAGCTCTCAACCAACATATGCTTTGTGAAATCAATTTCTTCAAGTCAAGAGTAGAGAGGAATCACCCAAGCTCCTTAGAGGACTCTCTAGAACCCACAGGCGAGGTGTAGTGAGCCTTGTTCTGGAAGAATGAGTCCAGAATGTCACTACAGATGATTAAAATATTATTGATAAGTGACGTAGTGGATAGGGTACTAGACTTGGAGTCCAGAAGATCTGAGTTCAAATCCTACCTCAGACACTTAGTAGATATGTAATACTGCACTTAACTTCTCAGTGCCTCAGATTCTTCACCTGTAAAATGAGAGAACTGGGCTTTTAATGTCCTTTTCCAGAACCAAATCTATGATCCCATGTTATACAAAATATAAATGTAACTATATAAAGATATATAGACATAAGTGCCAGGTAGCCCTGGTGAATAAGGCTGATAGAGTTTTCAATCAGCCCTTAGCCTAAGGGGCCTGTCTGAATGTGTGCTTGATGGAACTTACTCCCTTCTCCCTTCATAGAAGTGAGGTCTTCTTGTCCCAGCAACTCACTCCCTACTTCCATTTAATGGGTATGGTGTTCTTATTAACCCAGTTTGGGTTGCAAAGTGGCTGCCTGCTTCTACTTCTCCTCTGGGGTCTTTACTGACTCATGTCTCAGAGGGATTATGAAGAAAATCATTTTCTCTTCTGGGAAAAATAATTAAATAATTCTCATATCTCTTAATCCTTGGTGCCTCCCCCAACTTTCACTGGAAACAGATCAAAATGGGTTTACAAAATCATCCCCTATATCCCTCAGTTACTGTGGAGGACAGAGAAACTGAATCCTATTCCCTTTTTGGGATATACCCACTCCTGATCCAGGCCCAGTGCTCTATCTACTGTGTCACTAACCCAGTGGCTACCCATCCAACTGCAAATCATAATCTGGGCAGCATGCATTTTTCATCTACTTTGTTTGTCCAGTGTGGATGGTAAGGCCGATCCTTTTGAGTTAGCATGGATTTCATTGAGAAAGCCCTTTTAGTATTCCAAAACTCCAGTCAATTAATACATTGTCTGAAAATGAGAGTATTTGGGGGACCTTTAAGGCTTTGTTTCTACAGTTTTTATCAAGTCAAAAATTTTTAATAATAAATAATACAATGGCATCTCATAGTTTCTACATCTTTCAGGAAGTTATGTGTGAGATATATTCTGTTCTAGGAAATAGTCTGTGAAAGCATGACTGTTCCATTTTCTTGTTTTCATCAAGGATGCTTTCAATCCTGCTTTCTCATCAATGTGAGGAAGCAGGCACAGATGGAGATCACAGATGGTAATATTCCTCCCCCCAAAGGCAACTGATCAGGCATCAGCAACTACTGCTGAGGTTTGAGGCAGCTAGGTGGCAAAGTGAATAGAGCAGTAGAACTAGCATCAGGAAGACCTGAGTTCAAATTCAGCCTCAGATACTTCCTAGCTGTGTATCTCTGGGCAAGTCACTTAACCTCTGTCTGCCTCAGTATCCTCATCTGTAAAGTGGGGATTATAATAATTCCATCTACCTCCCAGGCTTGTTATGAGGACCAGATGAACTAATATTTATAAAATGCTTTGGCTTAAGGCACTGTGTATTACTGACCTGTGTGTCTATTTCCTCACCTTTATGAGACCAGGGTTGCGAGCTTAAGGAAATCATCCCCTGTTCAGAGCAATCAGGGAAGCAGCTTTTTGTTTCGAACCTATTATATTCCAAATCAGCAATCTTTAGGGGAAGCAGATAGACAAAATTCTAGTGCTATACACCTCTCAGAAACTGCTCAGAAAGTTCCCAAAACAGTTCCCAAGCTGACCTTTGATGTAGTTATGCCACTACGAGGCTCATGCTCCAAAGAAATCAAGAAAGAAGAAAACAATCTACATGTACAAAAATGTTTATAGTAGCACTTTTCATGGTAGCTAAAAGTTGGAAACTAAGGAGGTATCCTTCTGCTGGGGAATGGCTAAACATATTATGGTTTATGAATGCAATGGGATATCAGTGTGCCATAAGACATAATGAAAAAATTCCAGAGGCAACTGGCAAGACCTTCATGTACCGATACAGAGCAGAGAAAGCCAAACTAGGGTAACACTGTATACGACGATGACAACAACGTAGAGAAGAAACACCCTGGAAAGACTTGAGAACTCGGATCAATGATCCGATCAATGAACTAAATCATGATTCCAGAAGACTGAAGAAGACATGTGCCACTAACTTTCTGCCTGAGGGGTGATGGAGCTAGAATTCAGGGACATAAATTTTTAGGTGTGGCCAATGTGGGAATTGGGGCAGCTAGGTGGCATAATGGATAGAGTGCCGGGCCTGAAGTTGGGAAGACTCATCTTCATGAGTTCAAATCCAGCCTCAGACACTTACTTATTAGCTGTGTGATCCAAGGGGCATCATTTAACCTTGAATATCTCAGTTTCCTCATCTATAAAATAAGCTGGAGAAGGAAATGGCAAACCACTTCGGTATCTGTGTGGAGAAAACCCCAAAAATGGAGTCACGAAGAGTCAAACAGGACCGAACTGATAGAACAACAAACAACAAAAAAAAAGTGGGAATTCCTTTCAATGGACTATGCGTGTTTTTGATCATGTTTTAAGTCCTGGTTTTTGTTGTTGTTCAATTGGGGAGGGGAAATGGGAGGATCAGATTATAAATGCATGTAAAAATAAATAGATTTATTCGTTTAATGCCCTGGGGGATGAGTGAGGGGGAGGCTTATTATAGGCTTAGTCTGAGGAAAAAGGGCACAATAGGAAATTACCTTTTCTTAGCAAGGGTCATGCTTCCTAGAACTACATCTCACCCCAAGAGAAGAGATGTATGTGTCCCCAGGGGTGGAGAAGAAAATGTTTTGTTTAAAGTCAAGTCCCTCAGGCTTCTGGCAAGAAACCAAGTAGATCCCACTTAAGCATCTTTACCCCAAGGATGCAGAGAACTAAAAAGCACTGATGTTCCAGAAAAAGTTACTGAACTGGAAATTGAAAAGTAATCGTAACAGGAAATATCCCCGGAGTGAGATGATTTTTAATTGTTAAACCCTGGCTGTTGCCATCAGCCTCCACCTTCTGCTTTTGTTCTGGTCACAGCTGGTCCCCTGTACTTCCCCGCAATTTCTCAACCTCCAGCTATTTTCAACCTTCTTCCGACAGCAGAAAATAAATCGGACTCCCTTAATTTCTTTTTTTTTCATCAGTGCTTACTTGCTTATTTTGCAAAGACCCTATAGCAATTCCTGCCATCGATTCCAATTTTAGCTTTGCTTCTTTTTGTATATATTTTGTATCACGCCCCCCAACTCCAACCCCTCCAGGATTCTCTTGTTGAATAAGATTGAAGAATATGGAAAGTGGGCTTTGAGATTCCCAGGTGCCTTTTCTTCCTCATCGGTCATTAAAAGCAGCAGGCTTTTAATAAATAGTCTGTGGTCCATGAATAGCTAAGCAAAAGCCCAGGGTGAATGAAGTTCTAACTGTTATTCCTCCTAGTCTCACACAGGGACAAAACAATCCCTGGATACTTTAAGCCTTATAATGTCACAAATAAACAATCTATTACCATCCAACAAAACATGTATAAAGAACACACAGAAGCTTTTTGAGAATGACTACATTCTCCATGTAAATTGCAGCATAATCACCAGGGAAATGTTGGATTTTCTAACCATAAATCTGAAATAAAAACTCTTTCTGTTCTGCTGGAAATGAGGGTGTGTTTTATTTAAAAGCATAATAGTAAATGAGGGGGCCTTTTCTCTTAGAGACTCAAAGATCATTAGTCAGTGGTAGGTACTCCCATAGGGAGATTTTTTTCCTCGCTAAGGTCGGTCAGGGTTGATTCTTCAGAGACGAATTTCAGGATTATCACAAAATCTGATGGCCTTTAAAGGGGAAAAGACTATTTGTGGCAGTGCTGACTAAAGAGAGAACCTCAGCTGGCACTACTTAATTCCCCACTTCCCCCGCCCTTTCTCTTTGACCTTTCTTTATATTCTAGCATTTAGCATAGTGCCTGGCACTCAGTAGGTGCTCAGTAAATGTTTGTTGATTTGACTTGACTTTTTGGGTTTGGTAATGAGGCCTCTTGCTTGGAGGATAGAGTCATTTTATTTTTCTAGAATGGGTGGAGATCTAAAGAAAGTCCCAAAAAAGTGTTTTTGAGAGTATGCCATGCTAATAGCATTCTCCCTCAGGATTTTGCTGCTTTAGAGAGTCTCAAGGATATTAATAAATTCAGACTAATAATTAGGCATAAGGTGACTAGGAAGCCTTCCAATTTCTGAAGTAGAAGGTGGTATGGGAGAAGGGTTTGGAGATAAAGATGGACTTGAGATCAATAAATCCATATTGTAAAGGCTTTGGATTTATGAAAAAGTCTAGAGACCGAATTTGGAGAGGAGAAATTTGGTAGAATTTGAGGAAGAATGAAAGGAGATGTTCTCAAACTGAGTATCCTAGGAGACGGAAAACTCAATTTGAAAGAAGGAAAGAAGCTGAGGAGAAGAACACAAAGAAGAGTAAGCAAAGTAATTAAGAGAAAGGAATGTAGGGAGGGCCTTTGATCAATAGAACTCACTAATCAATTTAATTCTCTTACCACAGGTGAGCCTCCAAAGGTGACAGTTTCAATTCTATCTCCCTTGGTGGGTGTGAATATGACCATTGACACCTTGTTGAGAAGAATGAAAACCTCTTATTAAGTATCAATGACTGGGACTGCCCCCAAGATAAATGAGTTGGATTGAACTCTTGGGTAAAAGGACTCTTCTTTCTGTAGAAGTCAAGGGTCTACTACATATGCTCAAAGTTTAGGCTACTCTCACTCCTAAAAAGGGAGGTGAAGGGGCAGGCTAGAGGAAAGTGTCTCCACACTCTAGGATAATGAAGTTTCCTAAAAAATTAGAAGAAGGCAATCAATATGAAAGCAGTGATCTCTGAAGTATCAAACTAATAGCTCTTTCTCAATCCTCATCCCTTTTTACCAGTTGTGTCAGGTCACCTTTTCCTCCTTCTCTCTAAGGCTTCATGACACTGCTCTCTCCTGGTTCTCCACATACATGTATGACCATTTCTACTTGGTGTCCTTTGCTAGGACTTCAATCAGGACAGAGCCACTGTGTTGGATCTGGTTTCCCCATTTCTTTACAATATGGATGAGTTTTCCCTAAAGGGAATAAAGTTGTCTCTGGGACTTGATTGCTGCCTCCCTTGATACTTCTTATTCATCTAAGGGCATAAACATGGAGTTAACCACCCCCCACCCCCACCCCACTCTGTGGATTTCTGAAGACTACACTTGTCACCATACCCGACCCTGCCCTGCCCACAATATAAGTTTTCATATGCAGACTGGACTAAGGGGGTGCATCCAGAGAAGTCAATGCTACTGTATCCTTATTGTATATCCTTGCTGTGTTAGAGCAAAGTAAGGCTCCTTTTATTAACTGTTCATTGACTTGAGAGTGACTTATTTTGTCCCAACATCAAACCAGAACCAACTGGGTACTGGCATTTGACCCACTTTGGTGTCCTCCAATAATCAGTCCTGGTCCTTTTTCTCTTCTCCCTCTATACCTGCAGTTCTTAACCTTTTTGTGTCATGGACCTCCATGGCAGTCTGGTGAAACCCATGGACTTCTTAGCATAAAATTTTAATGCATTACAAAGGAAATCAATTTTATTAGAACATGATTATCAAAGTATAAAAAAAATCCACAGATTTCAGATTAATAACATCTGCTCTCTCAGCTGGTGATCTCATCAGTTCCTGTGGGTTCAAATGTCCTCTCCATGTAGATGATTCTTGCGTTTATTTACCTGCTCTAACCTCTCTCCTGGTCTTCAGTAACCAATTGTCTATTAGACGTCTCAAACTCGCCATATCCAAGACCAGACTCATTATTCTCCCTCCCCCAAACCCGCCCTCTTCCCAATTTCCTGTTACTGACAAAGGCACCACCCTCCTCCTAGTTACCTGGGTTGACAGATTTGATGTTGTGCTCTATTCTTCCGTCACACTCATCCCACATAACCAACTTGTTGGCAAGTCTAGTTTGTTTCTACCTACCCAAAACCTCAAATATAATTGTCCATTTCTCTACTTACTCAGCCACTACTCTGGTGCAGAACTCATTACCTCATACCACATCTATATATATAGTAATAGCCTTCTGATTGGTCTTCCTGACTCATATCTTTCCTCACCCTCCACCCATTTCCCAAACTGATTATCCTAAAGTTTGATCATACCACCCCCTACTCTATAAACTCCAATGGCTCCCTATTAGCTCCAAGATCAAATATAAAATCCTCTCACTTTTAAAGTCCTCCACAAACTGTCTCCTTATTTTCCAGACTTATTACACTTTTCTCCCCTCTGTGTATTCTGTGCTTCTGAGACACCGGCCTTCTTTCTGTTCCTCAAACATGACATTCCAGCTCCTGACTCCTTGCCTTTTCACTGGCTGTCCCCTGTACCTGAAATGCTCTTCTTCCTCATGTCCCCTTCTTGGATTTCCTGGTTTCCTTAAGTACTCAACTCAAACTCCCCATTTCCACCTTCCTCTCCCTCCAGTTCCTCCCCAGTGCTTTCCTCCTAAGATAATCTCCCACTTATTATATATCTATATATCTATAGCCGTATCTCTTGTATGTGTGTAGTTGCTTGCAGGCTGCCTCTCCAGTTAGAAAGTGAGCTCCTTGAGGGCAGGGACCATGTTTTTGCCTTTCTTTGAATCCAGGCACTTAGCGCAATGCCTGGCACATAATAAATATTTAAATGCTTGCTCACTCTCTAGACCTTGCATTATGCTATCAATATTACTTATTCAGATGCTGTAGGTATGATAGGAAGAAATTTGCCATTCTAGCACTTCATCTGTGTTGTCCTTCTGGAAGAGTCCAAGCTCTCAGAAGGTCTCTATGAGGTGAAAGAGAGATTTACCATAATTTCAAGGTGTTGCTTGTCAAGCAATCCCAAAATCCATTTCTCTTCAAGAGAGGAGATTAAATCACAGAGAAGCATTACTAATATAGCAGGATGCTTTGTAAGACCTTGTGAGAAAGTGGAAGTTGATGGACTATAAGAGTTACCCTACTGGTAATGCCAAATTTAGTTCTCTTCCAAAGGCACCAATAGTAAATCAAGCAATAATTATTAAGTGTTTACTACATGTCAGAGCACTGTGCTAAGCACAAGGTATACAAAGACAAAAGCAAAACAGTCCCAATTCCTAATGGGGGATATACCATGGAAATATACAGGGTTGTACAAAACACATACAGAACAGATATAAGGTAAACTTGAGGGGGAAAGCATCAGCAACAGAGTGCACCAGAAATGGTCTCACACCGAAAGTGGAACTTGAGATGAGACTTGAAGGAAACCAGAGGTAGCAGGAGGTAGAGGTGAGGAAGGACGTCATTCTAGGAATGGGGGACAGCTGATGCAGGGTCACTGACATTGAAGGTGCAGTGTCATAGTTGAAGAACAGCAAGGAAGCCAGTTTGACTAGGACATAGAACATGTGGAAGAGTGTAATGACTAAAAAAGCTGAAAATGTAGGATGGGGCCAGGTTTTAAAGAGCTTTTAATGTCAAACATAAGAAGTTAATATTTTATCCTGGTAATAGGGACCAACTGGAGTTGGGGTGGGGTTGGAAAGTGGTTAGAACTTTAGGACAATTGCTTTGGCTAAATGAAGGATGAATTGGAGTGTTTGTGGGTGGAGAGAGACTTGAAGCACAGAGGCCAATTAGGAAGCTATTGAGATAATCTAGGCAAGAGGTGATAAGGGCTTAGACTGGGGTGTTGGCTGTCTGAATGGAGAAAAAGAAGTAAAAGCCAGGGGATGATACTGAGGAGGGGTGGGGGGAATTGTGTTGATTAATTGTGGCCTATTGTGAAAACTTTTATGTGTTTTCTGAATTGGTTATAGGATCCTGTGATTCCTTTGCATCTTTCACATTTTTGTGGGGTGAAATAAAGCCTGCCTGCACTCACTATGTGCAAGCTTACTTTGGTTTTCACAAGAGCCAGGGACACCATTAACCACATCTTTGGAAACTGAAATACCAGATATAGTCTGATGTTTTCCAAAGTAAAGCTTGGTTGGAGACAAGAGGAGCCAAAGAGATAGTAATTTTAGGATCCCCCTTTTCAAGGCTTGGCCCAGTCCTTGTAACACCAGAATAGGAGTGATAGGCCATGGCTTAGAGGAAGTAAAACAAAATGGTAAAATGAGGCAAGATTGCAGTGAGGGAAGGGGAAAGGAAGTAGTAGTTGTTGAGTCGTTGAGTAGTGGTTGTTGAGAGAAAGGAAAGGGAATTGGTTGTGGCTGTCAAGTTGTTTAGAGGTGATAAAAGGGAGTAAATTGTGAAAAGAATAAAGTAAAAGGAGGAAAAGTATTAAGAAGTGATAAAAGGATATAAATTAGCAGTAAGAACTGTGCAGTGACTTGCACTGAGTGAGCGATATTTGTGTTTCTTTTATGGCCAAGTGACAGCTACCTACGCCCAAAATACAAACTGGCCTCTCTTCTAGAAGGGGAGATAAAGGTGCTAAAGCAAAGATTTGGTTTTTCTTTTTTTCTTTATTTTATCTGTCTATCTATCTATCTATCTATCTTTATCTATCTCACCATCAAATTAGTTTGCTAGAACAACTAATTGGCATTAAGGAAGATAGAAATTTACTAGCCAAATTTTCAACAAAAATCTTTGCACAACTGGTGATTGAAAAAATGAATATCATGAGTTAACTATCTTTGTGAGGTCTTTTTTTCAGGTATAACTGCCATTTGTCAAAAGAAACTGAACTTAGAACCAGAACTTTGAATTGCTGCATTACACAAAGTTAAACTTTTCTAGTCCTCATACCCCTTGAGTTCCACTGCTAGAGCCCTCCCTCTGAAATGACCTTCTACTTACACATTTTCCCCCTATTAGACTGTAGGGACTATTTCTTTGCCTTTCCTTTTTGTCCTCAGTGCTTTGGACAATGTTGGCACATGTTAAGAACTTAATATTAAAATTAATTATTATAAATATTTATGTAGTACCCACTATGTGCTGGGCATTGTGTTATTCACTTTACAGATCAGATGTCGTGTGATCCTCACAACCGTCCCGGGAGGTAGGTGCTATTTTTATCCCCTTTCTTCAGAGGAAACTGAAGCAGATAGAGGTTAAATGACTTGCGCAGGGTCACACAGCTAGTAATTATCTGAGGCTGTATTTGAACTCAGGTCTTCCTTAACTCAGGTCTAGTGCTCTATCTACCCATTAGCTGCTTGTTGAATGACATTGCTCTCAATACAGATATTATTAATAATATTTTTACTGAGAACAAAAAAAGTTTTTTGGCCATTAATAAATGTTATTTTCAAAATTTTATTATATCTTTGGGTCATCCTTTTAAATGTCTATTTTTGCATTTTATAATTATATACTATAATTTATGTCAACAGAAACAATTACATAAATATAATTTTATAATTGTGATAGCAATATATAATATTTATAAATAAATAACAGACGAATGTTGGAGATTCATGTTTAAACATTTTTTACTTTGGATCAGGGTGTGTGATCAAAAGGAAGATCATTTTTGTTGTTGTTGTTCAGTTGTTTCAGTCGTGTCTGATTCTCTCTGACCCCGTTTGGGGTTTTCTTGGTGAAGATACTGGAGTGGTTTACCATTTCCTTCTTCAACTCATTTTACAGATGAGGAAACTGAGGCAAACGGGTGAAGTGACTTGCCCAGGGTCACACAGCTAATAAGTGTCTAAGGCCAGATTGCCCTGACCTGTTTCCTATAAATAGGAGACTGTATTAACATAATCCATCATTTTTATACTCCCCAGACCTAACGTAGATAAACCTTTGAAGCAAATGAAAGCCCTGGAAGGATAAATCTTATGTAGGGAGCTCTGGTACCTTTTTTTTTTTTAAACATCCCATTCAGATGATGAAACAGGCCTAGAGAAATGTCAGTGTCAGGATTCAAACCTGGGTGCGCTGTCCCTTGAATTTGCTCTCACACTGTCCTCTGCCACCACCAATAGTCCCGTGTAAGTCTGGAGATACTGCAGAAAGAAGGGGAGCGGGTGGATGGTATGTCTCTGGGGTAGTGTCCAAAGTTGCCAGCAAGGTTTCAGAAAATCAGCTATTTCCCATCACCACTAGGCTATGGTGGTGCTTGTCTGATTCTGTGCCAGTGAAAACTCAGAAATAGGGAAATCAATCCTGTCCTATATTCCCAGGTTGTTCTGATACCTTTGTAAATAATAATAATACCTAACATAGCCCTTAAAGGTTTGCAAAGCATTTCACGTACGTTAACTCAGCAGTTCTCAGGTTTTTTGGTCTCAGGACCCCTTTACACTCTTAAAAGTTACTGAGGACCCCCAACCACCCCCACCTCCAATACACCCCAAGGGTGTGCTGAAGGCAACTTGAACCATTCTCAACTGCTGATTGTAAATTTTCAGTGTGAACATTTACACCAAGGAAATCTGCAGAATGCCACAAATCAGGGCTTGATTGTTTCTTTGTCTAGACTTAAGAAAGTGATAGAGAAAGTGTCATGTATGCACATTAAATTTAAAAGTGCATTGTCTGTACATTTTTTACTTTTAGAAATCCCGGTGTTGTACATTTACCAGCCCATCCCTGAGTAAATGTCTTAGTATGATTATGAAAACAATAATAATCATAAAATAATAATGATAATTTGACCTAGAGAGCCCCACGAAAGGGGGTCTCCAGACCACACTTTGAGAGCCACTGTTTTAACTAGTTAATTGGGGGCTATCTCCAGTCCTCCCGATCTCTATCTTGCCTCTGTACCCAGATGGCTGTGGAGGAGAGAGTGAGGCTGGTGACTTTGCACAGGCCTCACTCACTCCAATCCAGTTCACTTGCACGTCATGGCATCATTCTCTTGATGTCATGGTCCTCTTTGAGAAGGAAGGACAGACAACAACAACAAATTAACTAACTTTGCAATATACCTTGTGGGGAAGGTGCTCTTCTCAGCCCCATTTTATAGATGACTAAATTGTTAAAAGAAAGTAAACGATCTGGCTAGGATCACGCAGTGATCGTCTGAGTTGGGACTGGGACTCGGGTCTCAGTCAGCTTACGCTAAGTCAGCCTTCCATTCACTGCCTCGCTCTGGGTGAGGAGCTGCTCTGGGCTCCTCCAGTACGTTTACCAGCAGGAAAACTTGAAATCCAGTCTTAAATTTGTAACTTACTAACTCTCTGGCCTTGAGAAAGTCAATGAATCCTTCCGAGTCTCAAATAAGAGAGTTGGACTTGGAGCTCAGAGATTTTCAAAGGATATTGGGGAGGAGGAAGCCTGGTGGGGCTTATTTGGGAGAACATACACAGGTCACCTCAGCCAAGAAGGGGCCCGGAAGTTCCAGGGAAAGGAGAGTCGGATCAAGAGTAGAACTTTGTTCTTTTAACATATGTGATTTTGTGTATACATGTATGTGTAAGGAGGCTTGGACTATACATTGAATTAGGGAAAATTATAGATACTATAATAGAAATTCTAATGGATAATATTTAATAGTAGCTAAAATTTATATAGTATTTTAAGGTATGCAAAGAGTTTTACATTTTATTTTCACAACAACCCCAGCGGATAGGTGCTATTATCCGCATTTTACAGATGAGGAAACTGAGACAGGAAAAGGTGATGTGCCCAGGGTCACAGAGCTAGAAAGTGTCTGAGGCCAGATTTGAAAGCAGACCTTCTTGATTCCATGTCCAGCAGCCTATAGTCTGTGCCACCCATGGCTTAAAGCAAGAAGAAAAAAATTGGTTTATGTAAAAACAACGTGGTGGGGGGGTTGGGGAGGGAGAGATGCTAAGACGCAAACTGATGCATGCCCTTTCAGATGAAGTCACTGTGTTGTTCAGTTTTACTTAAGCATTTTACTTTATTTCACCAAGTGGGAGAGATCTGTGAATGTTTGTAACATAAAAACAAAACACATGAATAACACTTTAGAAAAGAGCAATAAGAATCTAGTGACATTTATAGGAACAGTTTATCATTTATGCTTAATTATCATGCCTTGCAATAACTTTCATGTGTATCATAAAATGCATCGGATAGTTTTACTGTGCATTTTATTTTATTTTATTACGATACTAAATCTCTGTTCATATATTCTGAGCCTTCGTGACTTGCTACTTATATAACTGTTTGCTCACAACTTTAAAAATTAGAAGAAATATTGCCCTACGCCAGCTCTTGTTGCTTTTCCTTTGGGAAATGCTTTAAATAAAGACATCTATTTTGAACAGAGTTGAGGTTTTTGGAGTTCCAGGCACCCTCATTTCCCTCTGTTCTTACCTTTTTATAAATTACAGCTCTGGTTCATCTGGGAGGAACAAAAAAAAACCTAACAGCCATAGCACAGTCACTTAGGAACGAAAAGCAACGTAATTTTGTAGATACAGTGCTAAACCTTTGGAGTCCAGCAAATGTGGTTTGCGTTCAAATCCAGCCTCAGAAACTTTCTAGTTGTGTGACCCTGGGCAACTCACCTCCGCCTGGATTCAAATCCTTAGTACCCACTGTGACTGAGGACTAGTTACTTAAATTCTCTGACTCATTTTCCTCATCCATAAAAGAGAGATTATACCTGTAGTAAGTACCTCGCCAAGCTGTTTTAAGAGTCAAAGAAATAAGTCTACAAAGTGCAATGTAAATTCCAGATCCCTATTTGAGGTATCTCACAAATTTTAGTGCAGTTTCAATTTTTAGAGCATAAACTCAAGCTGTCCTGACTAGAACTTCATTAAGACTTTTGGGTTACCTTGTACTGGCATGTCCACTATGTTTAGTGGCGTCTCAGAGTATAGATTATAACTGTCTTTATATTTTAGAAGAGGCAGTGTGGCTTAGTGGATAGTAAGCTGACTTGCTGAGTCAGGAAGACCAGGAAGGGTTCAAGTCTAGCCTCTGACATATAGCACTGCATCACCATGGTCAAGTCACTTGACCTTTCTAATGTCAAAACCATGTAACAGAGGGTCGCTGGTATGCATTGGTGGAGGGAGCTTCCACTTGGTTCTTTATACCCATTAAAGAACAGGTCTGAATTCAAAAAGAAAAAGGAATCATTAGCACCAAAACCTCAACAGACAGACTGAATTAGATCCCAAGCTGGGTAGAGAAGCTTTACTCTTTATCAGAACATAGTTTGTGGTATTTGAGGAAGAGTTCAGGAAAGTGGAAGAGGAAAAGTAGGATTCAGACAGAAATTAAAAGCATGAAACCAAAGTGCCAGTGACAGTTATGGGAAGTTTTCAGAGACTAATTTAGAGGTATAATAATTATAGTTTACAATTATATAGTGCTTTATGGTTACAAAGGGTTTTTCATATACATCAAACCAAGGCAACAAGAATTTATTTATTAAGCATCTACAATGTACCAAGCACTGTGCTAACTGCTGGAGTTAACTAAAAAAAAAAAAAAGATGAAAAAACAGTCCCTTCTCTCCAGGAACTCACAATGATGGGGTGGGACAACATGTTGTTGCTGCTCAGTTGTGTCTGACTCTTTTTGGACCCCATTTGGGGTTTTCTTGGCAAAGATAGGAAGTACTTTGCTATTTCCTTCTCCAGCTCATTTTTACAAATGAGGACAAGGTTAATTGACTTGTCTAGAGATATACAGCTACTAAGTGCCTAAGGCTGGATTTGAACTCAGGTCTTCCTGACTCCAGGACCAGTGCTCTATCTACTGTGTCACCTAGCTGCCCCAGGGACAACATATAAATACAGGTTAAATTGGAGATGATCTCAAAGGGAGGCAAGACACTGGCAATAAGCAGGCCTGGAATAGGCTTTGCGCAGAAAGTGGGATTTTAGCTGGGATTTGAGGGAAAGCACAAGGCGAATATAAGAAGGCAGAGAATTTCAGTCATAAAAGCATCATGCTATCATTGAGAGAACATGGCATTTGGGGTGAGAATATGTGGGTTGGAATCCTGGCTTTGCTACTTATTACTTGGAGTAAGGATGGAACAACCAGTTAATGGCTGATTGTGTGCTGAGTACCGTTCTACGTCCCTTTTTGGGGAGAACCTAGACAAGAGTCAGAACCTAGACTTACAATTGTCATTTTTGAAATTTCTTTTTAAAAAATTTGGAACTTTAAAAAATACCAAATAAAGTAGAACAGAAAAAGAGGATTATACATGAAACTGAGAATCTCTATTTCATATAGCTTTTTAAAGCAATTTTTCAATCAGGCTTCCGGGTGTGTGTGTGTGTGTGTGTGTGTGTGTGTGTGTGTGTAAAGAGCCAAAGAGTTTGAGAAAAGGAACCTAATTCCTTTGCAACAGGCCACATATTCCCAAGACTGAACCCAGTCTCCCATACATGAGTCCAGTAATGAGAGAGACCATTGTCCTCTCTACCCACACACTCCTTGTGAGTCTTTGTCTTTCTCTGTAAACTTCAGGGCTAAGCACGGGGTCTGGAACAGAGTAGATACATGATAATTGTTCATTGGCTGACACAGGTCCCTGGGCTTGAGAGTAGGCTCAAATTAGAAGCACAAAGGTGGTGAGGCGCACAGGTAGGCAACATTTGGAGCTGAGGAGTACCTTACAACCCTTGGCTCTGTTTACCCTTTTCTCCCTTCAAGGAGCCCTCATCAAGTTTGCTTCTCATCCTGGTATCAGTGATAGACCAGTTGATTGGTAGGTAGGCTGGCTCCTCACTGGATCGAGCTGCCACTGGCTCCAAGGATTTCTGTTATAGACTTTGGTGTTTGAGGGGACCACTGATTGGTTCTTCTGACATTTTGAAGTTCACAAGGTCAAACCTGGTCAGTTCTAAGTCTGGATATTCATTCACCTAAAATCAGGGAAGAGTAAACAAAAGAAATAGGTACCAAGAACTCAGGGACATTTGGCAGTCAGGTGGGGTAGGGAGGAGTAAAGTAGCTAGCTGCCCCTCCCCCTACCTGGTGACTCACAACAGTTTTTTGATTGCTTGTGGTCTGGAAGGAAAAGCATAAAAGGGCCTGGAGAATGGCATGCCAGTAGTTTTGTATGGAAGTTCAGTTTTAGTCCTATGCTTTCTGAGTCATCAGTGCTCCTGGATCTGAGACCAATTAGAAGGTTTTTAAAATAACGCTGCACAACATGAACTTCTAAGTCTTCATGACCAAAACCAGCTTCTGAAGGTCCATGTATTCGATTGGAAGCAGGCAAAGAATGTCTGTGCAGGCTTTGAGGACTGACCCTTCATTGCCGGGTCCTTAAAAATGGGCCAGTCCCCATTAATATGCATTAATACAATATTGACAGACTTGAAACCTAAAATGCAATAAGAGGAAAGCCATAATTTCAAGTCACACATTCTTACCCCAAATCTCATGCTCTTTCAATGGTAGTATGATTTTTCTGTTCCTGGAATTCTCTCCCTCCTTGTACGCCTCTCATGTTTTCCTTCAAATCCCAGCTCAATTGCATAGTACTAAGACTTTTCTCCCACAAGAGACAAAAATGAAAGAGTCTTGACTCTTACGGAATTTATATCCATTGGGAAATAGCTTATGACATATATGTGTAACTCAGATTTCTAAATGACCAGAGTAATTTTGTATACTGTTGTTTAGGTGTGATTCTGAATTGATAACTAGCTGAACATCTCTGGGCAGAGTTGGGAAAAGAGCTTGGGAGAAGAGAGAAATTCTGCATTCCTCCTTTGAGAGAAGACATTTCTGGGTCCAGGCTCTCTTAAATACCAACTCCAGACATGTGTAGAAAGAAAAGACTTTAGTTAGTGACAAAAATGTAGAGGAAAGCAGGTTCCTCAACAAATCTATGATTTCTAGCTTGCTTCCCTAGAGACTTGAGGCAATGCCCGTGGGTTAGATTAGTGCCTCTCTTGGTTGTGTGAGATTTCTGCTTATTCCTATCTAGAGGACTCATTCACTCTGTGCATTCTCTGGTACGTCCTAATCTGTAGAACTTCTCTGATTTGTCTTTGCTACCTGCTTGGTTTTATTGGGTTAATTTAACCCTCACTATCTGTGATGGATTTTTTGTGTAACTAGGTT
The DNA here is from genome assembly GCF_011100635.1 of Trichosurus vulpecula. Taxonomy (NCBI): domain Eukaryota; kingdom Metazoa; phylum Chordata; class Mammalia; order Diprotodontia; family Phalangeridae; genus Trichosurus; species Trichosurus vulpecula. The sequence continues at coordinate 180,256,275 of NC_050574.1, forward strand.
TTTGTGGGAAGAAGTTAAGCCTATGGGTTTAAACTTGGACTTGGTTCTCCCTTTAAGGGGTAGAAATAAGGAAAGTAGCTTGAATCCCCTAGACCAGCAGATATAATCCCATTCCTGTCTCCCCTATCAGATGAGAACAGAGAGGCCAGACTCATGGCCTCTTCTTCTGCTCTCCTCCAGTCAGGAATCCTAGTCTTAGGAATCATAAGGCAGCTAGGTGGTACAGTGGATAGGCTGCTGGGTCTGGGGTCAGGAAGACCTGAGTTCAAATTCAGCCTCAGACACTACCTGTGTAACCCCAGGGCAAGTCATTTAACCTCTATTAATCTCACCTCAACTGTAAAAGGGGAAATAACAGACCTGCCTCATGAAGTCATGGTGAGGATCAAATGAGATATTTGTTGAGAATTTAATACAGTGCCTGGAACACTGTAAGTGCTATATAAATGCTTATACCCTTCTCTCCCTTGAAAAAGGGAGGGAAAAATTACAGAGATAGCTATAATACCTCCCTGTGACTGCATTTATACAACCCATATGTGCATGGGCGGCACAATCTTACATTTACATAAATAAATATCAGGGAATTTGGAGAGAGTATCAAACCATTGAAGCAATCAGAAAAGACTTCATGGAGGAGGTGGTACCTAAGCCTTGATGGAATATAAGGATAGCAAAAGATGATGAGGGAAAAGTATGTTCCAGGCATTCATATTATGCGAACGAATGGAGGCAGGAAATAGAATTTCAGGTTTGGGGGAATATTTAGTTGTCCAGTTTGGCTGGAACTTAGAGATTTTGTATAGGACCATAATGTGTGAAAAAGGCTGGAAAAGATACATTGAAGCTAGATTATGGAGGGTCTTAAATGGCAAATTAAAGAGTTTCTCATTCGTCCCAGAGGCAATAGAGAGCCAAAGAAGGTTTTTGAGCAGAGGAGTGATGTGGTCGGTACCATGCCACAGAAAGAAGATGGCAACTATGTAGAGAATGAATTGGAAAGAGAAAATTGAATAAGGGAGCCCAATTATGAGACTCTAACAATAGTTCTGGTGAGAGGTGGTAAGGGGATATGTGAATGGAAAGAAGGAGAGTGATGAAAGAAATGCCACAGAAGTAGACCCAATGGGACTTAACCAGAAATTGACTATGATAGAGAATGAAAAGACAGGATGATTCTAAACCTGGGCAAATGGAAGGATGCTGGTGCAGTCAACAGAAACAGGGAAGTTTAGATCAGGGAAGTTGATGGATTCAGTTTTGGACACGTTGAGTCTAGAAGTGAGACATCCAGTGCAATGTCCAGGTGGAAATGCGTGGCAGGCGATTGGAGAGAGTGTATACTAAAAGTCATCAGATTACATCAAAGGTTTTTGCTTTGTTCTTTGTCATTTGGATTGATAAATGTTGTAGGAATTAGCTGAAGACTGCTCTAATGTGGTACACTGTCATATTTTTAGAAACCAGATGTCTAATTATTAATTTCTGATTCTTTGAGAATAATAGACAATTTATGAACCATTATGATTGCTCTGTCCATTTCTTTCCACTCCCAAGTTTAAATACTTAAGTGGAGTTTAAAGTTCCTAGAAGAGACCACTAATGCAATCCATTTGCCTTCATAAATGTATGTTTCCAATATTTACTCTGAGAGAGAATCTGAATACATTTGGCAGTCCATTACCTGGTATTTAGATAATTTATGATATTCAATATGTCACTGTGTCTGTTTCACTTTCCACATAAAAAATTCCATCTTCATATTAAAATTTGAAAGGAAAACAATGAAGTTAGGATTTCCTAACAATGAGCTTAAATGAAGCAGGTTTCGTTCCTACAAAATGGAAAATTAGTCATTTTTTTTTGCCTTTTTCGATGATTCCACTATTATTGATAGTTACCTTCTAATTTAATCACTGGATTATACATGCCCACCCTACTAGAGAGACAGAGAACAGCTTGTTCTTAAGCTAAAATGCTTTACTGACTATCGCTATAACAACTTACTAACCATTTTGGTATCATTAATTTAGATAAGGGGGCAGCTAGGTGGTGAATCAGATAGACCACTAGGTCTGCAGTCGGAACGACCAGAGTTCAAATTTGACCTCAGACATTTATTAGCTGCATGACCCTGGGCAAGTCACTTCACCCTGTTTGTCTCAGTTTCCTCATCTGTAAAATGAGCTGGAGAAGGAAATGGCAAACCAGTCTAGTATCTTTGCCAAGAAAACCCCATGAACAGTTGTTCTACAGGATCATGAAGAGTCAGATATGACTGGATAATGAAACACCAATTCAGATTAATGGAGAAGAAAGCAAACTTTCTTTTTCCCCCAGTCCAGACGAGACCTGTGTTTCACTGGTGTAGTGAACTCCAGGGTAGAGGGTACAGGGAACTTCCTCTTCCGCTCCATATCAGCCCCTGCACTGAAATTTATAGTCTTAGAGAGTTGCCTAAGGCACTTTGCCAGGATCACACAGCCTATATATATCATAAGAGAACCCATGTCTTTCTGAGCCCAAGATTGGCTCTCCATCCATTATGCCAGGTTACCTCCAAGATATATGTGTGTGTATACACATACATATACATATATACCTACCCACCTATACACACACACATACACACACACACACACACACACACACATATATATATATATACACATATCCATATCCATATACAGCTACATACCCACATATACATACATAGCTACACACCCACATATACATATACCTACACATGTAAATATACATGCAGGCATATACATATACATACGTGCATACATGTGTGTGTGTGTGTGTGTGTGTGTGTGTGTATAAAACCTGAAGCACCAGACAAGTGCTCACTAGCGGGTTTGAGGCATGTCAGTTACCCTCAGTCTAGTTCAGCCATCTGCCGAGATGATGTTAGCAGTATGTGGCCACGTGCTATAGCTGCATGGAGCCACGGGTGAGGGCTGAGAGCCAGGTAGACACCGAAGGTGGATGAGCGGCCCTGAAAAGGGCTTGGCGATCCTCACACCAGAGGCGCTAGTCCTCCCTCAATACCCCATACACCCCAGCATCTAGCACAGTCCTGCTCATACAGTAGCCACTCAATAAATGTTCATCGATTGATTTATATCTTATGAATATGCGAAGTTTGTGGATCAGGATCATAGAATTTAGAACTGGAAGGGATCATAGAAGGCTTAGAGTTCAAATCCACTTACTGTGTGAACCTAGGCAAGTCCTTTCGCCTCTTTCAGACTCAGTTACCTTATGTGTAAAATGGGAGTAATAACGGCACCTTCCTTACAGGGTTGTTGTGGAGACCAAATGAGAGGACACCTATGAAGCTCTTTGTAAACCTTGAAGTTCTATATGTGTTAATTATTTTTAGTCATAAGATCAGAAAATTTTGCCACTTACGTACCTTAGCCAATCCAATCTCTTCATTTTACATCAGATGGAGGCAAATGGTGGATCAGTAGAAAGGGAGCTGGATTTGAAGTCAGAGAACCTGAATTTAATTTGTCTCCTAAGATTGTAGGTTCATAGACAACGCTGGAAGAGACCTTGGCAATCTTCTGGTTCACCTATCCTATTTTACAGATGAGGATAGTGAAGTCCAGAAAGAGTCAGTGATTTACCCAAAGATATACAAGTAGCAAGTAGCAGTCTGACCTCAGAAAACAGCCTCTAAATTCAGAACTAATAGTGCTTGTTCTAAAAAAAAATTATTATTATGAATTTGACAAACACCAGCAAACATCAACATTTCCTTACATGAAGAACAGAAAAGGACTCAATATGAAGTCGTAAATCTCCACTAGGCATGGCATGGCAGTTTTTTTTTGTTTGTTTATTATGTAGAATTATAAATTTAGAGCTGGAAGAGACTTAGAATGGAATCTTCTCTTGGAGAAGAAATGCCTACTATATCTAAGGCTCTGAGAACTGACAGACTCTCTTTACTGGGAGAAGAGATGTGAAGGGTTTTTTCCTATTCTAATAACTGAGGTACTAGTGACCTTCCCTTTTAAAAGAGCTTTAGTTTGGGTCTCTGAGATTTTTAAGTTAAAAGAGAGATAAAAAAGCCCTTTTTCCTCTTAAAGGGAAAAGTAGTTCCTCAGCTATGCACCCCAGTGAAAGCAAGAAACTGGAAACAAACACCACAATTCCTTACCTCAAAATGACACTGTAAATTGAGTCACACCTTTACTTGGCAATGACCAGTGGTGTCAGTGGGACAGGTGGAGGAATATTCTACAGAACCACAGACTATAAGATACACTCGTGTATCTGGGAGAGACTACATATCACATTAAGCTAAGGAATAGGCCCAGTGAGAAAAGTAGGATGACCACCTCACCAGGCGACATCAGCAGCCTTGAAGTATCAGAGGCCCCTCCATATGTGTGACCTGGCTAATAATGTTCTCTATATGTGTGTCCTGAAGTGTTCTCTATGTGAATAATCTTTCCCGCCTGTCCACTCTTTTCTGTTAGCATATGTGTTTGTGGGAGAGTATATCCCAAGGTTATGAGGAGGGGGGATTTTTTTTCCTTATTGCTTGCTTTGTGGTATTTCATTAAATAACACTGCTTTGATTTGTGTTCTATTTCTAAAAGATCAAAGTGTGAGCACCAATAGGGCCTTGGACAGAGCACCCCAAACCTGGAGTAGCTTGTCTGAGTGGATCCACACGCAAGGAGAGTGTTCCCAGAGGCTTTTACTATGGTTTTATTGTGCTGTTCCCTCTTTCTCCCCATAACATACCTACTTGTTTTTTGGACTAAACCTGTGATTTCATTGGTATTGGGAGTTTTCCAAAGAGGAAGCTGCATCTATCACCAGAGGTCAGCAGCTGCTCTGCAATTTATAGTCTTAGATCTCAGTCTTAGATCTTTACTCTCAGTGCCACAGGCATTGAGAGGTTAAGTAACTTGCCCAATGTAACACAGTATGTATTAAAAGAAGGGGGGGACTTGAATCTAGGCTTTTTATTTTAATTTAGTTTTGTTTCCCACATTCTGTACATTGGGGGAAAGATTTTCTGTGGTTAGGTCTGTTAATCCCACAGTAAACAAAGACTTAGAAAAAGTGAATATTTTCTAGCTCTTTAACTCTTCGGATGACTTTGCCTAACATCTGCCACCCACTCTTCCTAAGGAAAACTGTTATTGATATTGGTGTCAGATAGTTGGGTGAGATTGAACATAGGTAGAAGGCGAAGCTCACATTTGTCACTTTTACTATTATTTCTGGCAAACATTTTCACCAAATATTTAATCATTGGCTAGAATGAAGTTTTGAGTTGGAGATGCTAACAAGCTCTTAAATGGACAAAAGGCAATTGAAGGGAGTATGTGGAACTAGCCCCTAAATAATTAAGAGTTTTCTTAAGGTAGGAAAGTCTGATTATAAAATGGCTCATTCTTTTAACCAATGGAAGCTCATTGCACAGATAGGTGAAGATTTCTGGGGAATATCAGGAGATAGGAAATACTTTCTTACTCTATGCTTTTACTAGTTGTGTGACTATTGGTAACTCACTTAATCTCTCCAAATTTCCACTTATGCATGTATGAAAAGAGGATAACTATATTTGCATTGTCTAACCTTACATTTGCATCATCAAACCTTAACCGTCTAATGAAATGATATACAAGTGTCCCAGAAGTCTCAGTGCAGTTTTAAGCTATTAAAACTATTAAAGCTTAAAACTGTACTAAGACTTCTGGGATATCCTGTATGTTAAAGCATTTTGTTACCATAATCTGATTCTTTGAAGGATCTGTAACCTCAGTGACACATTTCCTCCCACAATGTAATTAGCAACCAATCCTAAAGTTTGCCCATCCTATGTAATTATTGTCCCTTGCCTCCTATAAATCCTCCATAGTTAGCCAACTCAATGGCCAGGGACCTTCTCAGCAAAGTATGGACACCAAAGGAATAACCAGCATGTCTATCAGTTATTCCTTGTTCTCACTTCATGACCAGCCACCTTTTATTTTCTGCTTATGTATCTTTCTGATACTAATCCTCTGTGTTGCTTCTCCTCATAATCTATAACTCTCCAGGTGAGCCTTAATTTTGTTTCTTCAGAGAATATGTTCCATGATTTGCAACTATTCAAGTTACTGAAAATCCCAATAAGAAAAAAGATTGTTAATACTATTATCATTACTTATCACTTAATCAGCTTCCCTATCTGCCTGCTACTGAAATTTGTAAAGCCCATTGCAGTCACTCTTAGGTTAAGGTGCTTTTTAAAAAAAAAGTTTAATAAGCCAAAAAATAAAAGACTGGCCTGGCTAGTGAAGAATAATGAAGAATGGAAACAAAATTAAATGACCCTAAAGGTTGTTCACATCTTCTTCGACTTAAGAAGGAAAAGCAACAGAATTCAGTAGGATATTTATTCATAGATTAAGGATTATGGACATCATGCTTAGTATTTCCTCTGTCTGCCAGCCATATCATTGAACTCAGCCCTGACCTGTTGGGACCACCCTCTCCAGGAATGGAGATTATTTATTCTACATCCTGTTTCAGGCTCTCTGACTTCTCCCACACAGCAGCTGCTCTATTGTAATTGAGCATACTCACACTTTTTCTGCCAAAGAATGAGAGCTTTGCATTATCATCATTAGAGGCCGCTGGGAGCTTGTCTGGACTAAAGTCAAAGACTGGGTTTGAAAATAATGAATGTGTATAATTACAGTTTGTCCCTTTAACACTAGTTGGCCTTTTAAGCACTGCCCAAGGAATTAGTGTATTGTTGTGGGCCTAAAGCTAAAGATGAATCAGCTTCCCTTGGGAGTGGAGACAAATTCCTCTTGATTTAATTAAATTTAAAATGTTATGATGATGGCAATGTGGACTAGTCATGGGTGTCACAGACATTCTTTGTATGGTTTGAAGTTCAGGGGCCTTAGTTTTAGTCATTTGTTTTCTACCCCTACAACTTTAACCCAATGTAGAGCTCAGTTGAAAGGATGACCTTATTTTATATTTTTTCTTGGAATTTATTTTTTATTTTAAATAAATCTTTTCTTGTTTTTTGCATTGTTATCACTTCCCTGTGACTTCTTCCCTCTGCACCACACAACCCTCACTTGTAACAAAGAGGTACAAATTTAAGCAAAAGAAAACAACAGACAGACATCTGTAACAACTGTAACAACGCATGCCTCATTCTGCACCTGTAATCTACCATGTCTCTGCAGAGAGGAAGGGAGCACATTCGACAATTAGTTCTTTAAAGGCCATATATGATCACTGCATTAACCACAGTTCTAAAGTCTCAGAATCAGAGGGAGCCAGAGGAAGTGGTATACAACTATAATCCCTGACCTAGGGAAGGCTGAGGCTGGTGGATAGATGCAGCTGGGGAGTTCTGAGCTTCATTAGGGCTAAAGCCAATCAGCTTTCCACACTAAGTTCAGCAACAATAGGGAGAGCCCCTGGGACATGGAAGAATACCAGGCTGCCAAAAGCGGGATTAAAAGACCAAGGACAGAGAAAAGGAGCAAAGCTTCTGTGTCAATTAGGAGAGGGATCAGGTCCATTTCCTCCTGGGCAAGGTCTGGAGTTGTTCAGTTGTTTTCAGTTGCGGCTGATCTTCATGACCCTATTTGGATTTTCTTGCCAAAGATACTGGAGAGATTTGCCATTTCCTTCTCCAGCTCATTTTACAGATAAGGAAACTGAGGCAAATAGGGTTAAGTAACTTACCCAGGGTCACACAGCTAAAAAAAAGTGTCTGAGTCCAGAAAGCAACCTCTAACAATCTAGTCTAAACCATACACAAAAGGAATCCCATTTACTTCTACCTAACAAGTAGTTTTTAAAAAGCTTATGTTTGAGAGACCGTCACCCCCTCCACCCCCAAAGGGGGAGAACTTGCCTCATCCCACTTTTGGAAAGCTCTAATTGTTAGGAAATTTTTCCTGACCTCAAGCCTAAAATTTCCCCTTTGCCATTTCTAATATTTGCTTCTGGTTCTACCCTCCAGGCCAAATGGAACAACTCCGGTCTCTCCTTTCCTTTATATGAAAGCTCTTCAAATAACATCCTGCTGAGTCTTCTCTTCTCCATGCTAAAAGGTCCTTTAACTGATTGTCACGTGGCACAGACTCTGGGTCCTTTGCCATCCTGGTTGACTTTTTCAGAACACTCTACCCTTCATCAGTATCCTTAAACTGTGGTCCCTGGGCTGAATTCAAAATTCCAGATGATGGCTGACAAGGGCAGAGTATAGTGAGAACATCACTTTCTTCTCAGAGTGCAGCCCATGATGAAATTTGCTTTTTTGGGTACCACTTCATACTGCCGATTCCTGTTTATTTTCCTTGACATTTTGTATACATTGTTTTCATGGTTCTGCTTACTTCTTTACATCAGTTCATTCACACTTTTCTAAGTTTCTCTCAATTCTTCATAGTCCTCACTTCTAATACCATCACCATATTTCACTATATTCACATACCATGACTTGGTTTGCTATTCAGTTAATGGGCACCCACTTTGCTTCTGATTCTTTGCTATCACAAGAAGTGTGTATAAATATGTTTATTCACATAGGACTTTTCTCTTTGCCTTTCACCTTCCTGGTGGATATGCCCAGTAGTGGTATTGCTGTGTCAAAAGGGATATCTAGATTAATGACATTTCTAGCATAATTCCAGATTTGTTTTTCAGAAAAATCAGACCAGTTCACACCATCACTATTTGTGCCTATCTTTCCATGACTTGTCCAACATTTACCATTTTAATCTTTTGTTATATTTTCCAATCTGATAGGTATGAAGGGAAACCTCATGCTGTTTTAATTTAATTTAATTTTCCATAGTTCCAAAAAGATACTAGTGAAAACTGCATGATAAAGGAGAAAGATCATTGGCTTTCGAGTCAGTTGTTGTTGAGTCATTTTAGTCATGTCCAAATCTCTGTGACCTCATTTGGAGTTTTCTTGGTAAATATACTGGAGTGTTTGCCATTTCCTTCTGCAGCAGCTTTTACAGATGAGGAAACTGAGGCAAATGGGATTAAGTGACTTGCCCAGGATCACACAGCTAGTAAGTGTCTGAGGCTGGCTTTGAACTCAGGTTTTCCTGACTCCAGGCCTGGTGCTCTATCCACTGGACCACCTAAGTTTAAATCCTGCCTTTCATCCTTACCACCTGTGTGACTTTAGACAAGTAACTAAGCCTCTCTAGGCCTCAATTACGACCTATGTAAAATGAGGGGGTTGGATTGGATGCCTTTGAGGTAACTTCCAGCTCTGAAGCTATGATTCTATGGACTTTCCCACCCCCACACCCCACTTAGTGAATAAGATCCACAAACAGCCATATATATGTGGTGGTGGTGGTGGCGGTGGCGGTAGTTCAGACATATCTGACTCTTCATGACCCCATTTGGGGTTTTCTTGGCAAAGAAACTGGAGTGGTTTGCCACTTCCTTCTCCAGCTTATTTTACAGATAAGGAAACTGAGGCAAACAGGGTTAAGTGACTTGCCCAGGGTCATACAATTAGTACGTTGTCAGAGGCCAGATTTGAACTCAAGAAGATGAGTCTTCCTGACGCCAGGTCTGACACTCCGTCCACTGTACCACCTTAGCTGCATATGTATATATGCATACATGCATGCATATATGTATACACACATATGTATCTGTGTAGATATATATATATATATATATATTTATATTTACATACTTTTTCCTTTCCTTCTTTGGTCCTCAGTGATACCCTTCTTCCTAATTCACCTAATCTTATTAGGATATCATCAGTCCTGTCTTCCTGGGCCTTCTCATCTGTACTCACACAGAGCAGGGCTTTCCAAATAATCCATTGACATATCTATGTCATGTGATAACAGCAGGTACTCCAATTTAGTGCAGGAAGAGTTCCTATGCAAACTAAAGACTTTCTTATCCAATTCCCCCACTTTATGACAAGTCCCTTGTGATTTCTTTTTCTTGTTTACTTTTCATGCTTCTCTTGATTCTTGTGTTTGAAAGTCAAATTTTCTATTCAGCTCCGGTCTTTTCACTGAGAAAGCTTGAAAGTCCTCTATTTTATTGAAAATCCATATTTTGCCTTGGAGCATGATACTCAGTTTTGCTGGGTAGGTGATTCTTGTTTTTAATCCTAACTCCGTTGACCTCTGGAACATCATATTCCAAGCCCTTTGACCCGTTAATGTAGAAGCTGCTAGATCTTGTATTATTCTGATTGTTTCCACAATACTCAAATTGTTTCTTTCTGGCTGCTTGCAGTATTTGCTCCTTGATCTGGGAGCTCTGGAATTTGGCGACAATATTCCTAGGAGTTTTCTTTTTGGGATATTTTTCAGGAGGCAATCAGTGGATTCTTTCAATTTCTATTTTACCCTCTGTCTCTAGAATATCAGGGCAGTTCTCCTTGATAATTTCTTGAAAGATGCTATCTAGCCTCTTTTTTTGATCATGGCTTTCAGGTAGTCCAATAATTTTAAAATTATCTCTCCTGGATCTATTTTCCAGGTCAGTGGTTTTTTCAATGAGATATTTCACATTGTCTTCCACTTTTTCATTCCTTTGGTTCTGTTTTATAATATCTTGATTTCTCATAAAGTCACTAGCTTCCACTTACTCCAATCTAATTTTTAAGGTAGTATTTTCTTCAGTGGTCTTTTGGACCTCCTTTTCCATTTGGCTAATTCTGCCTTTCAAGGCACTCTTCTCCTCATTGGCTTTTTGGAGCACTTTTGCCATTTAAGTTAGTCTGTTTTTAAGGTGTTATTTTCTTCAGTATTTTTTGGGTGTCCTTTAGCAAGTCATTGACTTGTTTTTCATGGTTTTCTCGCATCATTCTCATTTCTCTTCCCAATTTTTCCTCTACTTCTCTAACTTGCTTTTCCAAATCCTTTTTGAGCTCCTCCATGGCCTGAGACCAGTTCGTGTTTTTCTTGGAGGCTTTTGATGTAGGCTTTTTGACTTTGTTGACTTCTTCTGGCTGTATGTTTTGGTCTTCTTTGTCACCAAAGAAAGATTCCAAAGTCTGGGTCTGAATCTGAGTCCGTTTTTGCTGCCTGGCCATGTTCCCAGTCAACCTACTTGACCCTTGAGTTTTTCGTCGGGGTATGACTGCTTGTAGAGCAAAGAGTACTTTGTTCCAAGCTTGAGGGGATGCGCTGTGTTTTCAGAGCTATTTCTATACAGCCAGCTCTGCCACACCAGCACTCCTCCTCCCCCAAGAACCACCAACCTGGACCTTACTCAGATCTTAAGCAGGCTCTGCACTCCTGTTGGGATTCACCACTTAATTCCTCCCACCAGTTGGGCCTGGGGCTGAAAGCAACTGCAGCTGTAATTCTGTAGCTGCACCGCCCCCGGCTGAACCAAGAACTTCTTTCACTCCCCGCAGCATTTCCCACTAACCTTCTCTGCTGTCTTTGGTGTTTGTGGGTTGAGAAGTCTGGTAACTGCCACAGCTCACTGATTCAGGGTACTAGGGCCTGTTCCGCCAGGCTTCTGGTCTGGTTGGTCTGTGCGGCCCATGCTGGGCTCCACTCGCTTCCGCTCCCAGGTCCGTGTGCGATAGACCTCACCCAGCGACCACCCAGGCTGTCCTGGGCTGGAGCCCTGCTTCCCTCTGCTATTTTGTGGGTTCTGCAGTTCTAGAATTTGTTCAGAGCCATTTTTTATAGGTGTTTGGAGGGACTTGGCAGGGAGCTCACGCAACTGCCAGCTGCCATCTTGGCTCCGCCCCCTGGGGGTATATTTCTAAATTGATTTTCAGAATGTTTGTAGTAATTCATAGTTCCACCAACAGTGTATGTCTGTTTTCTCATAGACCCTCCAATATCTGTCATTTTCAGTTTAGGGAAAAAGGATCTTTGAGGTGTCGACAACCTTCCCTTCTGGCCTCTCTCAAGTTCTTTGAGATAGAACACAATTTTTTTTTAAGCAAAGTTTAAGCATAATAATTGCTTCAAAATAAATACACAATATGGGAAACTAAAAGAAGAGATAACAAAACCAAGGCTAAATTCACAAGCTTACAATGCTCTTAACGAATCCAGGTTCTATTTGGTCTTATTCTACTTGGCTCCTTTTTCTTTCCTTACTGACTCTTCTTATCCAGGTCTTGTCCAAAGGCTTTTTTTCTGTGTTGCTATTCTTTCTAGTTAGTTGGTTTGTTTTGGCAAAGTGATTGGTGAATCAACCCTCTGGCCTCCTTGCTGTTCCTCTCGTACAATACTCCATCTCTTGACTCCCAGTATTTTTTATTGGCTGTGTCTCATGCCTGGAATGCTTTCCTGCCTCATCTCTGTCCCCTAGTTTCCCTCTCTTCCTTCAAGTCTCAGCTAAAGTTCTACCTTTTGCAAAAAGACTTTCTTAGTCCTCTCTCTAACCTTAGTGACTGCCCTTCTGAGGCCACTCCAAATTTGTCCTGTACATACCTTGTTTATAGTTATTTGCATGTTGTCTCCCCATTAGATTCTGAGCTCCTTGACAGCAAGGACTGTTTTTTTTTTGCCTTTCTTTATATCTTTAGCACTTAATACAGAGCTTGATGTATGATAGGTAGGCGCATATTATAGAGTAAAAACATATAAACAAATGCTAATTGATTGATTTTCCTTTTTCCTCAACTTTGCCAATCCAATTGTTAGTGATTTAAGCATTTTATGACTATTGATAGTTTGGATTTCCTTTTCAGAAAATTACCTGTTTATATCCTTTGATCATTTATCAATTGGGGAATAGTTCATGTTCTTAATAGGTTTGAATCATTTCCTCATGTATCTTAGAAATGAGATTCTTATTAGCAAAAGTTGTTACAAACATTTGTCAGTTACCTCTTTCCCTCCTAATTTTAGCTGCATTAGTTTTGTTTATGGAAAAACTTTTGTTATTTTAAGTAATCAAAATTATACATTTAATCTTCTGTGATCCTCTCTATCTCTTGTTTGGTCATGAACTCATACAATATCCATAAGTCTGAAAGGTAATTTCTTCCTTGCTCCTCCAATTTCTTTATAATGTCATTCTAAATGACTAAGCCACGTATCTATGTTTAGCTTATTTTGATATATTGTGTGCGATGTTTACCTATGACTAGTTTCTGCCAGACTTCTTTCTCATTTTCCCAGTAGTTTTTATTGAATAATGAATTCTTACCTCAGTGTCTTGGGTCTTTAAGTGTATCAAACATTAGACTGCTTTGTTCATTTACTTTTGTGTAGTACACTAATCATCCTTTCTATTTCTTAACTAGTACCAAATTATTTTGATGAATATTGTTTTGTAATATATAGTTTTAGATCTGATATTGCTAAGGCCCCCTTCTTTCTGGGGAATATAGCATGAACACAAGTAAGCAAATATTGTGTGTGTATACATATATATAGACATAGATATATAATGTATATACATACGTATATCCCCCCAACACACATATATACACCAGATAATACAAAAGAACTTCAAGGAGGAAAGTGGGCATATAGTAGGGAGTACTCAAGCTATGCTTTAAAGGGAACTAGGGATTCTTTGAAGCTAGGTGGGGAGCTGAGCCTTGCTAGGGCAGAAAGTACATGCTGCCTTTTCAGGTACTTCCTGCCAGACAGGAGACGAAGGTCTCAGCAGCTTCTGACTGTTGAAAATTCCACAAAGCTCACTTATGATATGACAAAGACACTTGGTAGTTTCTAGTCCAAGATCCAAGTTGTATTCCGACATCCTGCCAAGTAGAATTGGCTCTCTCTATATAAAAGTGGCAGCCGGATGTGTTCACCCTCCCCACAGTAGATAACCTGGGTGGTGTATGTACAATTTAGTTTCTATAGCAAGTAAAAGTCTCTATAGGGAGGTGATAAGGTATAGTAGGAGCTTAGCATCAGAAAGAGGTTCAATCGCAGCCTTAACACTTATTAGCTAGGAGACCCAGGGCAAGCCATTTCTTCTTCCTCCAAACCTTTATCCAGTTTGGGGTAAGGGTGGGAAGGGGTTGACTTGACAGATCCAACTCTGCCAGTACGTCAGAGTCCTGGCAAGGACCAGAGAGCGGCACTATTCCACTTACCTGTGTATGAAGGACATATTTTATTTTATTTTTAGGGGGAGGCAATTGGGGTTAAGTGACTTACCCAGGGTCACATAGCTAGAAAGTGTCTGAGGCTGGATTTGAACTCAGATCCTCCTGACTCCAAGGCCTATTCACTGTATCACCTAGATGCCCTGAGGACACACTTTAAAGTTTAATCTGTATTATAAACATTTTCCCCTAAGTCTAGGAGTCTATAAGCACTTTCTCTTAAGTCTAGACAATCAACAGAACAATAACTTAAGCCCTGATTTACAGTGATTGCCAATTTCTGAGGTGTCAATGCTCACACTAAAAATTTAACCACGAAAATTTAACAATTGGCTCCAGTGAGCTAGGTGGAATTGGCTCCAGCACACCTTTGTTTTATTGCCCTGTTTTTTTTTCTTCTGCCAGATTTCTTTCCAGTTTTCCCAGTAGTTTTGGTCAAATAGTGAATTCATACCTTGTTGTCTTGGATCTTTGAATGTGTCAAACTCGAGGCTGCTGTGTTCATTCGCTCCTGTCAAGCATCCCTAGAACCCAGAGGTAGTGGGATATCTGGGCTTGAAGTCAGGTTTTGTCTTCTTTTCCTCTAACTAATAGTGTGACCCTGGCCAGGTCACTTAACCTAATTTAAATTCTTTTGTTGCCAATAAAGCTCTTAGTCTAGTGTCTGATAAATACTAGGTGCTAGTATGTAATAAGAAATTCTTATTCCCTTACCCCTTTCCCAATAGAATTTAAGCTCTTTGAGGTTAGGAACTGCCTTATTTTTGTTTTTATATCCCTGGCACCTAGAACAGTAACTATTAAGTAGGTGCTTTAAAAATTATTTTTGATTGATTGCCTCAGGCAATTCCCTAGGATTTCCTTTACTAAGTCATGGACAAGATTCTATCTCTTGATAGAGCAAATTCCTCTACCTGGGACCACTATGATCAAATTACAGATTCTCCCAGGATTCTGTATTTCTGGTGCCTTGCACAGAAATGGCAGTTAACAGGTGTTTTAGTTCGTCCAGTCGTTTTTCATTTGTGTCTGGCTCTTCACAATCCCATTTTGGGTTTTCTTGGCAAAGATACTTGAGTGGTTTGCCACTTCTTTCTCCATCTCATTTGACAGATGAGGAAACTAATGTAATCAGGGTTAAGTGACTTGCCCAGGGTAACACAGCTAGTAAGTGTCTGAGGTCAAGTTTTAACTCAGGAAAATAAGTCTTCCTGACTTCAGGCCCAGCATTCTATCTACTGTGTGACCTAGCTGCCCCAACAGGTGTTTATTTACATAAATTAAATTTCAAGATGGAATATCTACATACTTTTTACATAGGTTAGGTTGCTATTCCTTTGCAATGATATCCATGCCATGTCATGAACTGTGCTAGGATAGGGACTGTGTTTTCTCTCTTGTACCTCTTCTCATGCTGGTCCTTACAACAGCAGGAAATGTCTTTAATTAAAGAGAAATTGAATTGAGCTGAACTGTGACTTGGGCCATGGTGATTACAAAGATTAGAGCAAAATGTTACACTTCAAGGTACAAAACTTAGTAGCATCATGTTTTAGAAGAATATATAATTATCACTTCTAAGTGGAGAAAAATAGCACAGATCGTAATCATGTGGAGAGCTCTGGCCGTCGAGTCGCTGACGCTGAAGCATGAAACCCACCTTAATCATTTATTGCTCAAGTATGACTGTGGACAAGTCACTTCACTGAGGGGCTGCTTCCTCATTTGCAAAAAAGGGGGGTTGAACTAAAAAATCACCAAGATCCCTTCCAGCTTGGATGTTCTATGAGTTTGGTATTTTACCTACTCCAGTATCCCAAATAACTCCATCCTCAAAAAGGAAAATCACTGTGCTTTAAAGTTAGTGTATATTAGGTTTCACTAAACAAAGAGGATCTCAAAGGTCTGACCCTTCCACCACCACCACCAATACCACCACAACCACAACAACAACAACAACACAAACCCCAGCTTTTTTCTCCTAAAGCCCAGTTGTTGGAACTATCAGTAACGATGATATTTCAGAGGCCAGAAGTCACAATATGAATATAAAATATAGTGATGTTCAAAAGCAGACAGCTACTCTCTCGTTTTATTCCTCACCCACCCCTCAAGAATTATTTCACCATAATAATAAGTTAGCAGCTCCTTTTCCTGCTTCAGGCTGGACAACACAACATCCTACCTTTCTGCCAACTGTAGTTGTTTTCACCTGGCATACAACCACCTTTTTTTTCCTTCTTTCAGAACTGTTCTAATTTAGAATGACTTTTCTTTAACTGCAAGTCAGTAAGTGGCCTTGAGCAAAACAACTTGTACACTGGAGTTATTGTCTTTTTTCTTGGCTGGCCACTTTGCACTTTCTTCCCTGCATAATGAATACCTACTCTCTCTCTCCCTCTCTCTCTCTCTCTCTCTCCCTCTCTCTCTCTCCCTCTCTCTCTCTCTCTCTCTCTCTCTCTCTCTCTCTCTCTCTCTCTCTCTCTCTCTCTCTCTCTCTTTCATCCCCCGCCCCTCAGAGGAAAATGTTCAAAATAAGCATTTATGTGAACTTGAACCTGCCTGCCAAGAATGTAAGTGATTCACAACACCCAGCAGAGAAGCACTATTACCTAAACAAGAGATAGAGGTGACCAAAAAAGATAAAGCGGATGATTTCAATTATATAAAATTGAAAATCTTTTATACAGGCATGATAAATGCATTTAGAATTAAAAGGGAAACAATTGGGGAAAATCTTAAGAGAAAATTTATCTGCTAAAGGTCTAATATCAATGATATATTAAGTATTTATAATGTAGCCTTTATAAAATTCTGGAGGTCCTTATCCTAGCTCTTACTCACACTGACAAGTTGGAGCCTGCAGAGTAAGGTTGGCTCTTCTAGGAGTATCCCTGAGGGGATGCAGTGTCTTTCTAATGCCATTAACTCAACCCACCATTCCAGTGTATTCTCCTCAATATATAATCACTAATTTAATCATCAGTGCAGTTAGTATCTCCTATCACTGATTGGTCCATTAATTATCAACCTAGTGTCATTTAGCCGGTTGGCATCAGTTAGCTTTTACAAACAAATATTTTCTGAGAAGACATAGCAAGAATAGAAGCACAAAAAAATCCCTCCAAACCTGGGGCACACTCTCCCCTATACCCTAGTCCCTGCGGAGACTGGACTCAATTTAAAAAGGCTACTACTAAGTATTTACTCCACCATGTTCAATTCTCAGTGCTCCCTTGCTTACAAAAAGCAAATCTGATGTAAAACCACTGTTAGGCTTGGTCAGATTCCTCCCTAGCTGCCCATAAATTCTGGCATTGACTAAAGAAAAGCCTTTCTTCAATACACTGTGCACATGGACCAGAATTATTCATAAGTATATGAAATCGAAATCGGAGATTGCATCAGACTGAATATGCTACACATGGTCATAAGGACTGGAATTTCATTGGCTGGTCTACACACACACACGCACACACACACAAGTCTGTATATGTACATACATTCACGTACATACATACCTACATATCTATACATATAGATATGTATGTATGTGTATATATATATATATATATATATATATATATATATATATATATATATATATATATATAAAACAAGAGTCATTCTGTAATAGATAAAGAGTCAAAAGACATGAATGGGCAGTTCTCAGATGAAGAAATGCAAACTATAAATAATTATATCCCCCCAAATCCTCCAAATCACTAAAAATTAGAGAAATGCAAATTAAAATAACTTTGACTTTCTACCTCATACCTATCAGATTGAAAAAGATTACAATAGAAGAAAATAACAATTGTTGAAGGGGTTCTGAGAGAATTGGCACACTAATGCTTTGTTGGTGGAGTTGTAAATTCATTCAACCATTCTAGGAGAAGGCGTATATCCCAAAGGGATCAAAAATAGAAGAAAAGGACCCATAGGTACAAGAGTATTTGTAGCAACACTCTTTTTGGAGTAGCAAAATACTGCTTAACTAAGGAATGGATTAATAAATTGTGCTATATATAAAAGAATATTGTGTTTTGTGCTATAAAAATGATGAATATGATAGATTCAAAGAAACATAGGATGACTCATGTGAGTGTATACAAACTGAAGGGGACTAGGTGGCTCAGTTAATAGAGTGTTGGGCCCGGTATCAGGAAGACCTGAGTTCAAATCCTGCCTCAGACTCTTGTTAGCTATGTGACCTCATGTAAGTCACTTAACCTCTGTTTTCTTTAATCTCCTGGAGAAGGAAAAGGCAAACCACTCCAGTATCTTTGCCAAGAAAACCCCACGAACAGTCTCTGGGGTCATGAAGAGTAGGACATCACTGAACAATGACAACAACATGCAAAGTGAATTGAGCAGACCAGGAGAATAATTTCCATGATTATAATGATAATAATATGAAGAAAAACAACTTTGAAAGACCTTGGAACTCTTATCAAAGTAATAAACGAGAGCAATTTCAAAAGAGTGATGATGAAACATAGCTTCCACCTAGTGACAGAGAAAACAGGCTTCAGAATGATATATGTATTCTCAGACATGGCCAAAGAATTGATTCCTTTTATGGGGCTCTGCATATTACTTACAAGAATGGTTCTCCACCCTGGTAGATAGAATGCAGATAGCGTGTTATTGTGTTGCAACATATACCCCCCAAAAAATCGAAAATTTTTTTCAAAAAAATGCAGAGAAGAAAACAAAAAAGTGTAAAACATAAGAAAAAGAAGATTTTTATGCTACTCTGTTAAATTACATATATGTATGTATAACTGTACATTACAAATTCAGTTTCTCATGTAAACCTTTCTCGTTTTGTACGTTGAAATGTTTAAACTTGTTTACAATTTTCACAATAAAAAGAAATGTTAAAAGATAAATATCCTTCCCCACCTAGCTCCCAACCCTTCCTTGAACACAGCAAACATAGTTATTCCTCTGAGCAAATAAACTTAGCTGCTCAGAAAAACTGTGCTTTCAATTTCATACCTCCTAAAATTATTGGAATACTTCATAGTAGTTATTCTTAAAATAAGGCAATGTTACCATCACAGACAATTTAACTATTAAGCTGTGTGACATTTGCTGTCCCTTTATATTTAGATTTGTCGGGCAAATACACATAAAGCTTTTTTTATTTTATTTTCTGTAGTATGTCTGCAGTTTTGGGGTTAGATACTGCCATGTGGACAGGAGCACTTGAGTTTGGGTCTCATGATACAAAGAATCTGTCACAGCCACGGTAAACTGAATTGAAGATTATAACATACTTTTCCACTCTCTTTTCTTTTTTCTATTATAAAGACATTTATATTTCAGAAACAATGAACAAATGATTCCAGAATTCTTTTCTTGAGTCATAATGAATAACTCTTATTAGTGGAGTTCAGATCATTTTCCCCTAAAAACATGACTCTATTGCTGGTGGGTAGTTGGACTCTATGACCTCTAAGGGAACTTCAAAGTCAATGGTTCTTTGATGACCTTATATTTACCCTTTCCATATTTACCACTTCATCTGCAACTTTTCTGTTTATTCACATAGCTTTATAGCATCTGCTTATAGTTTATCACCCTCCTCTTGGCACTTTATTGTCTTCTTGGAAATTCAACTTTATACTCTTCTTCCAGATCATTTATAAAAATGTAATATGACCTGTCCTAGTACCCACTCCTAAGGGATCCATAGTATTAACACTTTTCTACACAGAGATGGGCCTACTTATAGCTATTCTTTGTTTCCTGTTTCTAATTCCTGTCTGTGATAGACATTGCCTTCATCCCATTATAATAGAATTTGCAAAACAGCCTTTGGTATGTGTCATTGTCAAAAATTTCTCCAAAGCCAAAATACGTCCATTTTGCCTAAGCCTTATTTACTTTCCTAAAGCATAATTAGCAGACTTATTTTGGGTATGAACTACAAATCCTAACAAAAATATCAGAGCTAGGATTGGAATGAATGAATAAATAAGTATTTATTAAGCACTTGTTGTGCTAAGTGATGGGGATACAAATAGAAGCAAGTTAGACAGTCCCTGCTGTCAAGTAACTTACATTCTAATAGGGAAAGTCAACACATAAGGGGAAACTTGAGTTAAAAATAGTGGATAGGAGAAGATGACTGGGAAATGTCCTGGTACAATAGTGCTGGGCAAGATAAGATGAAAGCTCACTTATCTAAGATTCCAGGGATGGGAATCTAAATTCTAGTGGGAGGTAGAGGAGGACTAGAGTGCAGGTGGCATGGTTCATAAACAGCCAGAAAGTAGTATGGTGTTCTGGTTCCAGATAAGGTAAAAACTTACCTATAAGAGACCAAGGTTTATATATTTGTACGATAAAAAAAAATGTTAGTTGAAATAAACGAGACTAGAATGATATTCTAGTTTCACGAATGACAAAGAAAAAGGGAATAATGACATACAGAGAATTATTTCTACAATCATTATTTAATGTAATTCATTACATGGGGCAAAGCCAAGATGGCAGCGAAAAGGCAGCAACTCCCCTGAACTCTCCCCCAAACCCCGCTGAACACCTTTAAATAATGCCAAAAAACAATTCCTTGAGCAACAGAACCCATAAGAGGACAGGAGAAGATTGGCAGGAAAGGTGTGTCACACCAGAGTGAGAGTGGAGCTGAGTCCAGCACAGTTTGCATCAGCACAGACTAGGCCTCAGCAAACCAGCAGTAGGTCTTGGGTGCCACTGAATCATCAGTGGCAGAGGCTGCTTCTGGAGCTTTCAGCCTATAAACAGCAAAGGGGTTAGACAACTGATCAGAAGGAGATTACAGGGGTCTCTTTGCTGGTACTGGGTGCAGGACTCTGTTGCATTGCCCATACTCAGATCTGGGTCACAGTCCTGGTGGTAGTCCCAAGGCAAGGAGGAGCAGTAGCACACTAGAGCTCATGCCCACATGAGAGTAGGGACCCTGGTCACAGTTCCAGGTTGGAAAAGAGTGTTTGTGGTTACTCACAGACCAGTGCACAGTATAGAAGAGTAGTAAACACACTTCTTCTTAGCTCATACCACCTTGGAAGAACTGAAGATTTATGTATCCCTAGAAGTATTTCTGAAAACAGCTGCACAAAACCCCTGAAGCTTGGGACAGTGTGCCCTCCAACCTAGAAGCAGGGCCCTACTTTAACAAAGAATTAAAAGTCAAGAAATAAGTTGAGAAAATGAGCAAACAGAAAAAATTCTGACCATAGAAAGTTACTATGGTGACAAAGAAGACCAAAACACACACTCAGAAGAGGATAACAAAGTCAAAGCTCCCATATCCAAAGCCTCCAAGAAAAATATGAATGGGTCTCAGGCCATGGAAGAGTCAAAAAGATTCTGAAAATCAAGTAAGAGAGGTAGAGGAAAAATTGAGAAGAGAAATGAGAGAGATGCCAGAAAACCATGAAAAATGAGACAACAGTTTGGTAAAGGAAATACCCCCAAAAATTACTGAAGAAAATAACACCTTAAAAAACAGACTAGGCCAAATGGTAAAAGAGGTACAAAAACCAATGAGGAAAAGAATGCCTTAAAAAAGCAGCTTTGGCCAAATGGAAACAGAGGCAGAAAAATTCACTGAAGAAAAAAGAACTCCTTAATAAGTAGAATTGGGCAAATGGAAAAGGTGGTACAAAAGCTCACAGAAGGAAATAATCCCTTAAAAATTAGAATTGAGCAAATGGGAGCTAATGACTTTATGAGAAACCAAGAAACAATAAAACAAAACAAAAGAATGAAAAAATAGAAGAAAATGTGAAATATCTCATTGGAAAAACAACTGACCTGGAAAATAAATCCAGGAGAGATAATTTAAAAATTATTGGATTACCCAAAAGCCATGATTTAAAAAGAGGCTAGACATCATCTTTCAAGAAATTAAGAAAAACTGCCCTGATATTCTAGAACCAGCAGGTAAAATAGAAATTGAAAGAATCCATCAATCACCTCCTGAAAGGTCACTAACCCTGAAAGGTCACTAACCCCAAAATGAAAACTCCCAGGAATATTATAACCAAATGCCAGAGATCCCAGGTCAAGTAGAAAATATTACAAGTAGTCAGAAACAGCTCAAGTATGGTGGAGCCACAGTCAGGATTACATAATATTTAGGAGTTTCTACATTAAAAGATTGGAGGGCTTGGAATATGATATTCCAGAGGGCAAAGGAGCTAGGATTACAACCAAGAATCACCTACCCAGCAAAACTGAGTATAATTTTTCAGGAAAAAAATGGACATTCAGTGAAATAGAAGACTTTCAGGTATTCTTGATGAAAAGACCAGAGCTGAATAGAAAATCTGACTTCCAAATACAAGACTCAAAAGAAGCATAAAAAGGTAAACAGGAAAGAGAAATCATAAGGGACTTACTAAGGTTAAACTGTTTACATTCCTACATGGGAAGATGATATTGGTAACTTGTAAGAACTTTCTCATTATTAAGGCAGTTAGAAGGAGTATATAAAGACAGAGGGCACAAATGTGAGTTGACTATAAAGGGACAATATCTAAAAAAAAAGTAAAATTAAGGGGTGAGAGAGGAATGTATTAGGAGAAAGGGAAGGGAAGAGGTAGAATGGGGTAAATTATCTCATATAAAAAAGGCAAGAAAAAGCTTTTACAGTGGAGAGGAAGAGAGAAGAAGTGAGGGGGAGTGAGTGAACCTTACTTTCCTCAGAATTGACACAAAGAGGAAATAACATACACACACGATGGGGTATAGAAATCTATCTTACCCCAGGGGCAGCTAGGTGACGCAGTGAGTAGAGCACCGGCCCTGGAGTCAGGAGGACCTGAGTTCAAACCCAGACTCAGAGACTTGACACACGCTAGCTGTGTGACCTTGGGCAAGTCACTTAACCACAATTGCCCTGCCAAAAAGCAAAAAAATAAAAATAAAAATAAAGAAATCTATCTTACCCCACAGGGAAGTGGGAGGGGAAGGGGATAAGAGAAGGAGGGGATGATAAAAGGGAGAGAAAATTGGGGGGAGGGTATAGCAAAACATTTTTGAGGAGAGACAGGGTGAAAGGAGAGAGAGAATACAACAAACAGGGTAGGGGGTGGGGAATAGGATGGAGGGAAATAACAGCAATAATATCTGGGAAAAAAATTTGAAGAAAGTTTCTCTTATAAAAGCCTCATGTTTCAGACATATAGAGAACTGAGTCAAATTTATGAAAATAAGAGGCATTCCCCAAATGATAAATGATCAAAGGTGTGAACAGTTTTTAGATGAAGTAATCAAAGCTATCTACAGCCATATGAAAAAATGCTCTAACTCACTATTGATTGGAGAAATGAAAATTAAAAGTATTCTGAGGCACCACCTCATACCTATTAGATTGGCTAATAGAACAGAAAAAAGAAAACGACAAATGTTGGAGGGGATGGGGGAAAATGAGACATAATGCACTTTTGGTGGAGTTGCGAATTGATTCAACTCATTCTGTAGGCAATTTGGAACTATGCCCAAAGGGCTACAAAACCAGGCATACTCTTTGACCTAGCAACACCACTACTAGGTCTGTTTCCCACAAGAGATAAAAAAAAAAACAAAAAGGGAAAAGATATATGTGTGTACACACACACACACACACACACACACACATACACACGTATGCAAACGTATTTATAGCAGTTCTTTTCTGGTGGCAAAGAATTGGAAACTGAGGGGATACCCATCAATTGGGGAATGGCTGATCAAATTGTGATATGTGATTATGATGGAATACTATTGTGCTACAAGAAATTATGAGCAGGATGATCTCAGAAAACCTGGAAAGATTTACATGAGCTGATGCAAAATGAAATGTACCGTGTATAAAGTAACAGCAATATTATAAGATGATTAGCTATGAATGACTTAGCTGTTCTGAGCAATACAATGATCCAAGATAACTCTGAAGGCCTTATGATGAAAAATGCTGTCCATCCCCAGAGAAAGAACTGATGGTGTCTGAATACAGATTGAAGCATACTTTTTAACAACTCTTTATTTTTCTTCAGGGTTTCTTTCTGGTCTCTGTTTTCTTTTACAACATGACTATTATGGAAATATTTTGCATTACTACACATATATAATCTATATCTAATTTCTTGCCTTCTCAATGAGAGGTGGGCTGGGGAGGGAGTAAGGAAGAGAATGCGGAATTCAAAGTTTTAAAAATGAATGGTAAAAATTGTTTTTACATGTAACTAGGGAAAAAATAAAATACTAAATAAATTTTAAAAAAATAAAGGCATTAAAAGGCAAAAAATATATAATCCATTACACCATTCATACTTTAACTCTTCAATAGTTTTACTGTTTCATTGATACAAGAGCTCTTTTCAGGAGTGCAAACCATAATCCAACCATGGCTTTTCATAATGTGCAATGTTCATTCATGGTCTCCCATAGATCTTTGCTCCCTCAAATCATGGTTTTGAATCTTTTTCTCCTTGAAAACCTGGTGTGGTATAGAAGTTCCCCTTTTTTCCTTAGAAAATAGGTCTGAGTACTCTTTTTTAAAAATTGTTTTATGATTTAATATTTTTTAGTTTTCGACATTGATGTCCACAAGATTTTGAGTTACAAATTTTCTCCCCACTTCTACCCCCTCCCACTCCAAGATGGCATATACTCTGATTGCCCCTTTCCCCAGCCTGCCCTCCCTTCTGTCACCCCACTCCCCCCCCATCCCCTTTCCCCTTACTTTCTTGTAAGGCAAGATAGATTTCTGTATCCCATTGCTTGTATATCTTATTTCCCAGTTGCATGTAAAAAACAACTTTTTTTGAGCATTTTTTTTTTAGAATTTTGAGTCTCAAATTCTCTCCCTTCTTCCCTCCCTACCCACCCTCCTTGAGAAGGCAAGCAATTCAACATAGGCCACACATGTATCATTATGCAAAACACTTCTATAACAGTCATGTTGTAAAAGACTAACTATATTTCCCTCCAACCTATACTGTCTCCCTTTATTCAATTTTCTCCCTTGACCCTGTCCCTTTTCAAAAGTGTTTGCTTTTAATTATCTCCTCCCCTGATCCGCCCTCCCTTCTATCATCCCCCCTCTCTTATCCCCTTCCCCCCTACTTTCCTGTAGGGTAAGATACCCAATTAAGTGTGTAAATTATTCCCTCCTTAAGTCAAATATGATGAGAGCAAGATTCGCTCATTCCCTTTCACCTGCCCCCTCTTCCCTTCCAATAGAACTGCTTTTTCTTGCCACTTTTATGGGAGATAATTTACCCCATTCTATCTCTCCCTTTCTCCTCCCAATATATTCCTCTCTCACCCCTTAATTGTATTTATTTATTTTTAGATATCATTGCTTTATATTCAACTTATCCTGTGCCCTTTGTCTATATATATATATATATATATATATATATATATATGTATGTATGTATGTATGTATATGTATATGTATATTCCCTTCAACTACATTAATACTGAGAAGATTTCGTGAGTTACAAATATTATCTTTCCATTGTAGGTATATAAACAAAACAGTTCAACTTTAGTAGGTCTCTTATGATTTCTCTTTCCTGTTTACCTTTTCATGCTTCTCTTGATTCTTGTATTTGAAAGTCAAATTTTCTATTCAGCTCTGGTCTTTTCATCAAGAAAGCTTGAAAGCCCTCTATTTTATTGAAAATCCATATTTTGCCCTGGAGTGTTATACTCAGTTTTGCTGGGTAGGTGATTCTTGGTTTTAATCCTAGCTCCTTTGACCTCCGGAATATCATATCCCACACCCTTCAATCCCTTAATGCAGAAGCTGGTAGATCTTGTATTGTCCTGATTTTGTTTCCACAATACTCAAATTATTTCTTTCTGGATGCTTGCAATATTTTCTCCTTGACCTGGGAAGACTGGAATTTGGCTACAGTAGTCTTAGGAATTTCCTTTTTGGGATCTTTTTCAAGAGGTGATCAGTGGATTCTTTTTTACCCTCTGGTTCTAGAATATCAGGGCAGTTTTCCTTGATAATTTCTTGAAAGATGATGTTTAGGCTCTTTTTTTCATCATGGCTTTCAGGTAGTCCAATAATTTTTAAGGTATCTCTCCTGTAGTGACTATGATGAATATTTACAAAATATCACTATTAAAATAATTGCAGCTATTTGAAATTGTGCTAAAAAATTTGACTAAAATGTTACTCTTTGACCTAGAGATCTTGTTGCTAAGCATATGCCCAAGAAATCAAAAGACAGAAAAGTCCTATAAACACCAAAACATTCACTGAAATACTTTTTGTGGTATCAAACAAGTAGAATCAAAATAGGTACCCATTAATTGCAAAAAGGCTAAATAATGATCCATGAAGGTGATGGTATTACCACAATGTCACATACGAAGAATTCATGAAAAGATATTTAAATTGATGCAGGGTAAAGTAATCAGAACCAGGAAAATCATACACACAGTGATTATGACAATACAAACAGAAAGACCAAAAAAAAGTAACTGAAGACTTTATAATTATAATAACCAAGTTTGACATTGAAGAAGGGATGAAAAAATGAACCTCCTTCTCATCCTTGTAAAGGTGTGGGACCACAGATATGGAATATTACATATACCAAGGGCTAGCAAACTCTGGCCAAGAGGCGCATTCCAGCCCACTAGTGGTTTTTGTATGGCCGTGAGCTAAGAATTGTTTTTATATTTTTAAATAAAGTTTTATTGGAACACAGACACACTCATTTGTCCACACTCAAGATCTAAGGTTGCTTCCAAGCTACAACAGTGAAATTGAGTGGTTGAAACAAAGACTTGGCATCCTCAGAGCTTCACACTGCTGCTTAGCACACCACAAATCTCAGTGACACAGTTGTAACTCTGCAGTGTTTCAAGTGCCAGGCACTTCGCTTTACAATGATATTTTTTTATTACCAGTACATACCATGTCAAAGCAAGAAAAGCTGACAAGAAAAAAGTTGGTTTTTTTTAAACAATTTTTGAGCTCAGGCCAACACTGGAATATTCTAAATGAGAACTGCCCTCAGCCACTATCATCAAATTCTGAATGGCTTTGGAAATTAGCTTTTGCTGCAGACTTGATAATGTTTCTTAATGAATTCAACATAAAATTACCAGGCAAACCAGTATTTATATGAGAAACATAATGCGGCAAAGTCAATTTGATGACAGCTAACATATGAATCACAAGTAATGTCCAATTATTTTACATACTTTCCATACTGTCAAAAAGCTGCAATTTTTGGACCTTGATGCAAGTGCAAAATGAATTTCCATATTTCAAAATACATTTAACTGTGCATTTGAGGAAATTCCACATAACCTTCAATTGGAAGTAACTGATCTGCAATGTAATGACATGCCAAAAGACAAATATCAAGAGAAGACTAGTAGAATTCTAGAAAAGAAGGAGTAAAAAAAACATTAAGTCAATCAAACAAGTGTTTGTGACACTTGTATAGACACACATATATATGAATGTATGTATGCATGTATATAGTTAGTAGTGACATTCAAATGAATTAACAACAAGTTCTCCATGGAACTGAGCCGAGGCACTTACATGGTGGGCACAGGCCCCACTCCCATTAACAATAGGTTCGCAGAACTCAACCTAAAATTAGGCATTGGTTCCACTGAACCGTTGCAAACTGGCTGAATCCCACCACTGAATAAACCAAGTTATGTAAATGCTAGATATTATTATGTTAGAGAATCTAATAAATTAAATCTGTAATCACTTTAAAAAGTTTGGCCTAAATGCACAGGAATAACCAAGTGGATGAAGAATGTCTTTTGGCCAAAGTATGATATACAGGCATATGGCCAACCCTTTGGGAAATTGTTCAGTGCTTTTAATGACCCTATGTTTCTCTTTCCAAAAAAGGCCCAAGTGTCTAACACCAATATTGTTCTGGTGATGGCATAAGCTTCTCCATCATGAAATAACAAAACCCAAAGAAGCAAAAATGTGAATTATTCACAAGGCAATGGAGTAGCATATGGTGGGCATGTGGAGGGCACATTATAAATTAAGAATTCCTCAGGAGAAGCCATATAAAAACTATAATTGAAGAGCTATGTGATCAGGAAGAAAAAGAAGTTAATCATGTCTCAAGACTGAAGAATAATCTGTCTGTCTGCACCTGGGGTATATAGAGCATGTCAAGAAAGCTAGAGAAAGGCCTTGAGAACATTGGGTGGGTGGCTAGTGGAGATTCTGCAGGAGGAAATAGACAAGAGTCATAAGGATGGACAAGCACAGATGGCTTCTGATCTGCATTGTTTGGATGGACTAGAGCCTAAATTTAAACAATTATTGAAGCGTATTTTAACCATATCTTGTGGGAAAACATAATTTGTCCATTAGGTATAAGCAGAGGGAAGGAGGATGAATTAAAACACATGCACACTGGCAAAACATCTGAATTCTTCCTAAATATACTGTTAGCCCTTGGGCTGTCTGTAAATAGTTAACATTTATATATTGCTCACAAAATACTTTACATACATTATCTCATTTGAACCTCAACTATAAATCACATTATCCTCATCTTACGAAAAAGGAACCTGAATCTTGGAGGGGTTAATTGACTTGCCTGTGGTCACCCATGGTCACACAGCTAGTCAGTTTTGGAAGTGAGTCTTGAACTGACATCTTTTTGCCTCTGATTATAACACTTTCCCTCAGGATACACTGCCTCTTAGTAAAAGTTTCTTCCTGTAAAGGTATGGGGATATCTGGTTTCTATTCGAGTCATTTTCACTCTACTTGGGGAAGGAAATAATTGACACTTCTTGAAGACCTTTTATCTGGTATGTAAATGATGCTTGGGTCTCCCTCTTGGATCCTATATTTTCTCCTTTAGTAAAAAGACATTCTTGTTTTTATATGGGCAAGTGCCATAATGATGTTCAAACCTAGGTAATTCAATGCTAAGTATGATGGGGTAGAAACCAAGATTCCATAAGTGGAGTTTCGACCAAGTTATAAAATAATTTTATTAGTCTGTGGAGTACCTAAAATTTCTGCAACACGCAAACAGATGTATTTTTATAGGGAAATAGCAATCCATATTAATGAATTCCAGGTTCATATTTTGGCAATATTTCTTCTTAATTTTATATTTTTGTAACTCATAGTCTATTAGTCCACTGGGAAAAATCAACTGTATGTTTAGTATGTTTAAGCAGAGGATCTTAATGTATAATATAGAACTGGTATTTTAATGGACTTTATTCTCCCCAGGGCCTAAGTCATTCACTGCCTTATAGTAAATGAAGTACTGGGAAAAATAAATTAACTCTTTCAGGGCAGCAGGGCACCATTTAGGATTGCTTGGAGGATATTTTGAGGGATCTATGATCTCATTGAGGTGGGCAGAGATGTACTAAGACCCCTCGGGAGAATCTGCCTCTTTAAAAAGTGGGACTAGTGACTATTTTAAATAAGACTATCAAGTTTTATATTAGATTTACTTTTAAAATTCATTATTTATACAATCCACTAGAACTTCCCTATCTTTAGAGGTTTTCTTTAATTTGAATTGCTGTTTTTAAGGTTACTGAGATATTTAGACAATCCTCAAAGGCTCACAATAGAGGCAGCCATGATGCAGGAACAGAGCTGCCTTGGAGCCATTGTGTCACCTCTGATACATGCTGTGTGATTCTGGGCCAATCATTTAACCTCTCAGTGCTCTAGGCCACTCTTTAAGACTCCAAGCTGTGGAGACAATGCTGACCTACACTGGTAGAGGGAGTTCTGTATATCAGTGAAATCAAAAATCCAGTTCCTATCTATAGGCCTACAGAGGATGTTTCATTAGAGTGTTTACCCAGAGGATTTTGTTTATTTGTTTAAAAGTGAACATTTATTGAAAACTCAGTTACAAAGGACATCATTTTTATTCGACAAACAAGCTGAAGAAACTAAAACAACTATACTCACCATAAAATTTTATATTTAAATGTCAATTATATATGAATAAATGTTGCTTAAAATACAAAGTTTTCAAAGAGCTCCTTTTAATCAAATCCTGTTTCCCCTAAAATTCAGAATGACCCTTTCAGTCATTCTTTTTTTTTTGGCTAAAAAGGTATCTTTCCAACTGGACCCTCCTTAGTCATTCAAAAGAGTTTATCCTAATCATCCACACAGGAAGGACCAAGTAGAGGAGAATATGTATTGCCAAGATAGGACATCTTGCTTCTCTTGCCATAACAACCACAATTTCTTTTGCCCTGGGTCCTCCTCCTCCTCATGTCTCTCTCTTCAATATTTTCTTTTTTTCAGAATGAATTCTCCTCCAACTCAAGTTACCTTCTTTTGATGATTATTCAGATTTTCCCAAATCTCTCTTTCCCAGTTTCAATTTCTGGTCTTCACAAGTCCAAAGACCTACAAATGACCTTTACATCATCCTTCTTCATTTTCAGTTCAAGTGTTTCTCCATCTCCAGCAACTTTGGCCACATAGACTTCTTCTCTGGAAGGCAGAAGTCTTTCATGACATGAAACACAGTTTTTTTTTCTATCCCAAGCTAATGGGCATATGTAAGGACTAAATCTGTGACCTTGGTGTCATTAGCACATAATCAAATTAACTAAGCTAGCCAGCTGGAATTACTGAGTATTTACTCTTTGAAGGAATAAAGCTTAAACCTTTTTCAAAGACCCTGTGATGAATGCTTTTCCTAGGTATCAGTACTTATATCTGAAAAGCAAAATTTTAAAATTGCTTCCTCTAAACATATCAGTACGCTCATTTGTTAAAAGCATTTTCAGGGCTGAGTATAACAATATCTCTTCCGGGTAATAACTCTGCTGCCTCAAGGTTTGATTCTCATAGGATTAATTTGTAAATATATGTTTCCTTTTCTTGGTAACAAAACAGGTGTTTTGCTGATAGTATTTCTAACACAAACCTTTCCCAGACAGAACCCTAGGAAGTCAATGTCTACAACTTCCATAAACTTGGCCTGCTTGCAGATATACCTGAAGGAAACCAAGTGTTTCTAAGAATCTGAAAAAAACTTTAATAATTCCCTAAGGAGGTTCAAATGTATAACCCAAAGCAGTTTCTAAAAAGAGGCAGAAAATCCCCTTGAGCCCCCTTTGGGGCTCTCCAGTTATTGAATTTGGACATATTTTCAAGAACCTCAATTTCTTTACTCAGGAAGGCACTCTTTTTGATCAAAACAGCAAGAAAAGAAAAAACCCTCAAGTTGTTAATGACAGACTGAAGAATACTCTGGAAATGTTCCCATGACATTTTTCTAATTTTAATAAGACAATCTGCCTTTTTTCTTCCCTCTTGTCCCTTTCATAATCCAAAGGCCAGGAAAGAAAAGGGGGAGAGAAAGAGATAGCTTTCACAGGGCTTATTTTCCATTGTCACACATCTCAGCATCCCACATTTACTACCATTTTGGAGGTTTTTTCCTACAGAGCACAGCAATATTGTTGTAATTATATAAAAGGAGTCTTTCTCATATTCAAATGGCTTTTGTATGACAATATGCTCCCAAACAAAAAACAACAACAACATCATTCTTTTATGTTACCTTCAGTAGGGTCAGTAACTGGGTAGTAAGTGCCTACAGAACCTCAGCCTACCAGTTTTGTTGGTGTTCAATCATTTCAGTCGTGTCTGTCTCTTTGACCCCATTTTTTTCTTGGCAAAGACACTGGCGTGGTTTACTATTTCTTTCTCCAGCTCATTTTGCAGATGAGGAAACTGAGGCAAACAGGGTTAAGTGACTTACCCAGGGTCACACAGCCAGTAAGTGTCAGAAGTCAGATTTGAACTCAAGAAGAAGAATCTTCCTGATCCCAAGTCCAGCACACCTATCGTAGATAAGGCTTTTTGTTTTCTTTCCATTTCAAGTATAACTTTTTTTTACAATCAATTTTTATAAACAATAACAAAACATTAATTTTAATTTTCATCTTGAGAACTTTTTAGTTAGTGAAAAGAAGCATGGTAGAGTGGAAAGAGCATTGTATTTGGAATTCAAGGACCTGGGTTTGAATCACCACCCTATCACTTACTATTTATGTTAACTTCAGCAAATCATTTCTCTGAGCCTCGGTTTCCTAGGTGATTCTGGGTTTAGAGTCAGAGAACTTGGGTTCTAGCCCCACTCTGCTACCTTCTACCTATGTGACCCTAGGTCACACTTGGCCTCCCTAGCTTTAGTTTACTCATTTGTTAAAAAAAAAAACAAAACCAAGCATGGGGAAGCTGGGTGGGGCAATGGATAGAGCCCTGGGCTTGGAATCAGGAAGACTCATCTCCCTGAGTAGAAATCTGAACTCAGACGCTTACTAGCTGTGTGACCCTGGGCAAGTCACATAACTCTGTGAGGACATCTGTAAAATGAACTGGAGAAGGAAATGGCAAACCACTCCAGCATTTTTGCCAGGAAAACCCCAAATGGTGTCACAAAGAGTCAGACACAACTGAACAACAAAAGGAAGGCACTGGGCCAGATGACTTTTGTGATCCCTTCTAGCTTTAATTGTGATTCTATAAACTTAGGACTAAGTGCATGGCACACAAGCAAATTCACCCATTCTCCCATTATTATTTAACAACTATTTCAGTAGTCCAAGGCAACAGAAACAGCCTCTAACAAGATCTCAACAGACTAGAATATGGCCAAAGATGAAACTGAGCAAGGGCAAGTTATTATTAACTTCTGCACTTGGTAAAAAATCAACTACACAAACATAAGTTTGGGGAGAAATGTCTAGAAAGAGGTTCCTGCATTAAAAAAAAAAAACAAACACCTTAGGAGTTTTAGTGAACCATAAATAAGTTCATTATGATCCAACAATGTGTGGTGACAGCCAAGAGAGTTAATGACATTGTCAGCTGCATTAATAGCAGTATATAGTTTCCAGTATAAGTCAGACTATATCTAAAGTTTTGCAATATGCCTAGACATAGCATAGTAGGAAGATCATTAGTAAGTCAGAGTGCATTCAGTAGAGATTGGTCAGGATTGTGAGGAAACTGGAAACCATTCCATAGGAAAATTAGTTGGAGAAACCAGAGATGTTTGATCTGTAGAACAGAAGAATTAAATTAGGCCCAAGCTATTTTACTTGGCCCAGGAGGGAAAACTTAGAACCAAAGTATAGAGATTAGACAGAGGCATATTTTGACTTAGTATCAGGACAATGTTCCTTAGAATTTCTACTGTCCAAAATGGAATGGGCTATCTTGGGAAGGAGTAAATTCAATGTCAGTTGAAGTATTTAAGCAGAACTTAGATAATATGATTATTAGGTTTGACATACTATTAGATTTGATTTAGGATTTAGGTTGGGATCTGATTAGATGATCCCTGAGGTTTTTTTCCTAATTCAAAGAATGTATAGGTCTCTTAACTAGTTTAGAAGCCTATCCTAAGGTGAGGCCTTTCTGGCCTCACTGGCAACAAAACCCTTCATTCTTTTAAGTTTTTTTCTTAAAATTCACTTTTCCCAAGGAAACTCATTTTTAGCTCATCAATATGGGCTAAATATAAAATATAATATGGGCTAAATATAAAATTCAATATGGGCTAAATATAAAATTCAATATGGGCTAAATATAAAATATAGTATGGGCTAAATATAAAAATTAGAAAAATGAAAAGATCAATATACTTTACTCAAATACTCTAACTTGCACCCTGTGCCACCCTAATCATAGGCAGAGTAGGAGGTCTGAGGTATGCTGAAGAGCTTGTCTGCCCGAAAACATCTCCCCAGGCCTGCCACTCCTTTGAAAAGTCTGGCTATGAAATGAAGGTCAATAGGACAATGGCATGATGCAGTAGCAGTTTTAAGTGAAGGCCAGAAGATTGATGATGTTAGAAAGAGATTAGATAATTGAAGGAGCAGGGTCCTGGAACGTGTTATAGGAAATGAGGCACAAATAGAGGTGGCACCCTTGACGAATAACTTTTTTTTTTTTGAAATAGGAAGAAAGGGAGAAAGCATAGGTGAAGAGAGAACTACATTAAGGTGTAGAAGATGAAAATCAAAGGAGCTTATTCCTGATAGCCATGATTTTTAAAAATATAATATGAAGCCACTACCTGAGAGTAGAGATGAAGGAAGGACGGGGGAATTGAGGATGGTGGAGAAGGTTTGAACTACCCATTTAGAAAGTATACTATGAAACCTATGAGAAACGAAAAAATAGAAATTATTGCATAGTATTGAATACAGATGAAGTTAGATAACATGAATTGTTGTGAGCCAGGTCAACACAGTACCTGATTTTTCCCAACATTGTAGCCAGGATGTAGGAACAGAGAAAGCAGATGGTAGATAGTGCTGTTTGGTGACTCAGGGGTAACCAAGGCAGCTATTTATCAGCCTGATAACAACAACAGAAAGGTCTGTTGTCTTCCTGGGACATGAATCCAAGACATAACATGCAACTTCTCAAGACTTGTCAAAACAGATGACTGCTACCCACTTCTGGCGGTATGTGTGGGCATAAATGATGCTGCCAAAAGGAACCTAGAAAATATTGCCAAAGATGGCAAAGTCTTAGAGAAAAAACTAAAGACCATAGGGACAAAGAGTTGTGCTTTTGCCACTGCTGCCCATTGACAAGTGACACAGGAAAGAAAAAACATTCATTTGGGAAGGGGATAGCAGGTTAAGAAGATGGTGTCTGAGAATATGATCTGGCTTTCCAGACCATCATGTACTGTAAAATGTAGGAATGAAAGGCTCCTGGACAAGAAGAGGATGCACATAACAAAGGCTGGTGAGAATGTATTAGTCTACTCCCTTTCAAACCTAATCAATCGACACCGGTTTACTAAGTGCTTACTCAGTCAGCTATTGTGCTAGGTATTACGGATACAAGTACAAAGAATGAAACTGCCTACTCACAATGAGCATAATATTCTAATAGGGGAGGCAGGAAATACATATAAAATAAATACAGCATAAATATAAAGTTAATACATACAAATATATCCCAAATAGTTAAATATAAGATAGTTTGGGAGGAAGAGTTCTAGCAGGGTTTGTGTGTCTGTGTGTGTGTGCCAGATAAGGAAAGATGAATGTAGAAGATGGTGCCCAAGTAGTAGTTCAAGAAAGAGAGAAGTACTCCGTGAAGAGGAAGTAAGGAGGAAGAGCTTTCTAGGTGTGGAAAGTGACTAGTGCAAAGTCATTGAGAAGGGGCTGCAAATTTAAAAAGAATGGGGGAGGGAGAAAACTGCTTTTGTATGAAGTCTGTCCTCCACATATAGCAAGAGGACAATGTGTGGCTCCAGGGGAGGCAGAATAAACATTGCTAGCCTGCTCTCCATCTACGCACTTTCCAAAGAAAGACTTTATTTCCTTCCAGGAGGGGAAGCAGTTGGTTGAGTCCAGAAGATGGCCATTCTGGTCTCTCCAGGGGCCTTAGGCTAGAATTATATTTCTCTAGCCCCTTAAATACTATTAGTCCAGGAGATGTAGTTAAGCTAAACTTTTGATTGCTGTTCATTAATGCGGAAAGGTCTATATCACAAGCTTTATATCCAAGGCTTAACTGTGTTCCCACCTTTTGTATTACAAGTCAGTTCCACAATGAACACAAAGGAAGTAGCAAAAAAAACCATTTATCCAAGTCAATATCAAAACAGAAATCAGAGAAAGCCTTCATTACATACTCCCATTGGGAATGAGGTAACAACTCAATCAAGAGAGATAGACCCAGATCTCACCTAAGTAGAAACTCCCTAAAGTCTATCTAGTGTAGCAAGCTAGGGACAGGGACATAATGAAGACTCCTAGCTCCTCTCATGTTGGCTCCTTCCCAAGAGTCTTTTCTCTTTAGCAACCTGAAGTGGGGTTGGCATTGTCCATCTTCTCTCTTGAAGCTGGAAGCCAGAAGAGCTTGAAGCAATTGGCAGAGCCTGAGGAGACTCAACAGACCTGAAAAGACTCCAAGGAACTACAGAGCATGAAAAGGCCAGTGCTCTTCTCTCCCTTGTATGAGACATTAATCACCACCAATGAGGAAAAAGTCCCATACCGATGAGCTTTGGGATTCAATTTACATAAAATAAGTATGATCACATGGATTGTTTAAATGTATCACTTGGTTTATGGGTGTCATAATGACATATGACATGGGTTATGGCCTGCCTCTGAAGAGAGGAGATCATTCAAGGACAATGTCTGCAATGCCAGCAGCATGCTAACTGAGGTAGGGGTGGGGGACGCAGAGAACCAGACAAATCCCAGGAGTACTCCTGAGACCAAGTATTCTTTTCTCCAGTCTCTGAGAAGGGTGCAGGGAGATTTATATCTGTCACATTTCAAATATCTCTCTGGTCAACAGGGCGTGAATCTGATTTCAGAAGGAAAGCTGTTTCCCTGGTCACTCTTAAGAAGGAGGGAAGTCTTAAGCTTATACTTGTCACCTTGTTGTTCATTTATATGAAAACTCAACAACTCCTTTGATTATAGATTATAATTTACCCAGATTTTATTTAGCAGGTATCTCAAACCATTTTTGCAGAAAAGATGGAGAAATGTAGGCTAGATGATGATCCAGTAAGATTGATTCAAAACTGAATCTTCTTCAAAATAATAATCTTTTTAAAAACATTTTTTGGTTTCAAATTCTCTCCCTCCTTTTACCCCTTCCCTTACCCATTGAGAAGGCAAGAAATGCAATAACCAAGTTGGAAAAAAAAGTAAGAGAAATAAAGTAAAAAAAAATATGCTTCAACCTATACCCAGAGTTCATCAGTGTTATCTCTGGTGGTTGATTTTCATTACTCTGTACAATGTTCTCCCAGTTTTGTTCACTTCACTTTGCATCAGCTCATAAAAGTCTTCCAAGGTTTTTCTGAAACCATCTTCTTTGTCATTTCTTATAACAGAATAGTATCTCATCACAACCATATACCATAACTTGTTCAGCTATTCCCCAACTGAGCATCCCCTCAATTTCTAATTCTTTGCCACCATAAAAAAGTTGCTATAAATATTTTTGTACATACAGGTCCTTTTCCATTTTTCCTTTAATCTCTTTGAGATACAAACCTAGTATAGTGGTATTGTTGGGTCAAAGAGTATGCACAGTTTTATAGCCCTTTGGGCATAGTTCCAAATTGTTATCCAGAATGGTTGGATCAGTTCACAGCTCTGCCTACAGTGTATTAGTGTACCTGTTTCTACATCCCCTCCAGCATTTGTTATTTTCCTTTTCTGTCATGTTAGCCAATTTGATGTGTGTGAAATGGTACCCCTGAGTTGTTTTAATTTGCATTTTGCTAATTATTAGTGGTTTAGAGCAGGGGTGAGGAACCTGTGGCATTGAGGCCACATGTGGCCTTCTAGGTCCTTGGGTACAGCTTTTTGATTGAGTCCAAGTTGTACAGAATAAATCCTTTTATTAAGGGGATTTGTTCTGTGAAGTTTGGATTCAGGTAAAGGGATGCCATTGAGGACCTAGAGAGCCACATGTGGCCTCAAGGATGCAGGTTCCCCACCCCTTACTTAGAGCACTTTTTCATATTATTGATAACTTTGATTTCTTCTTTTGAAAACTGCTTATTCATATTCTTTGGCCATTTATCAAATGGGGAAGGGCTCATTTTTTATAAATTTGTCTCCGTTACCTACATATTTGAGAAATGAGCCCTTTATCAGAGAAACTTCCTGTAATTTTTTTCCCCAATTTCCTTCTTTCTTTTTAATTTTGGCAGCATTGCTTTTGTTTGTTCAAAGCCTTTTTAATTTCATGTAATCAAAATGTCCATTTTTTCTCCTATGACCTAATCTATCTCTTATTTGGTCATGAACTTTTCCCTTATCCATGGAGGTGACAGGTAAAACTTTCCATGCTCCCCTAATTTGCTTATGGTATTACCCAATATGTCTAAATGATGTACACACTTTGAACTTATTTCGGTATATGGTATGAGTTCTTGGTCTATGCCTACTTTCTACCAGATTCCTTTCCAGTTTTCCTAGAAGTTTTTGTTGAATAACGGGTTCTTGCCCCAACAGCTTGGCTCTTTTGATTTATCAAACACCAGGTTACTGTGCTTATTTACTTGTATATATTATGTACCTAATCTATTCCACTGCTCAACCATTTTTTTCCTTATCCAGTACCAGGTTGTTTTGATTACCATGGTGCAGTATAATCTGAGATCTGGCACTTCTAGGTTGTCTTACTTCATTTTTTTTCATTGATTCCCTTGATATTCTTGACCTTTAGTTCCTCTAGATGAATTTTATTATTTTTTTCCAGTTCTGTAAAATAATTCTTTGATGGTTTTGTATGGCATTGGATAAGTAAATTAATTTAGATAGTATTGTCATTTTTATTATATTGGCTCAGTCTACTCATGAGCAATTAATAGTTTTTCCAATTATTTAGGTCTATCTTTATTTGTGTGGAAAGTATTTTGTAATTATGTTCATATGGTTCCTGTTTGTATCCTGGCTACCCCCAAGTCTTTATACTGTATGCAGTTATTTAAATGTAATTTCCCTTTCTAACTTTTCCTGATGGATTTTATTGGTAATACATAAAAATGCTGATGAGATATGTGGATTTATTTTATATCCTGCAACTTTGCTAAAGTTATTATTTGTTTTAATTATTTTTTAATTGATTCTCTAGGGTTCTCTAAGTATACCATGATGTCTGCAAAAAGTGATACTTTTGTTTCCTTCTTGCCTATTGTTGTTCCTTCAATTTCTTTTTCTTGTCTTATTGTTACAGTTTGTCTTATTGCTTATAGCTATAGCATTCTAGTGTAATTTTGAATAATAGTGGTGATAACGGAGATCCTTGTTTCATCCCTGACTTATTGGACAGACTTCTGGTTTACTTTTATTTTTCCTTGTTACTGATCAATATTACCCTTGGTTTTAGATAGATACTACTTATCATTTTAGAAAAGCTCCATTTATTCCTATTATTTCTAGTATTTTTAATGGGACTGGGTATTGTATTTTGTCAAAAGCTTTTTCTGCATCTATTGAGATAATTATATGATTTTGTTGTTGTTTTTACTGATATGGCAAATTATGCTGATAGTTTCCCTAATATTGAACCAGCCCTGCATTCCTGGTATAAATCCCACCTCATCATAGTATATGATCTTTGTGATATATTGTTGTAGTCTAATTGCTAGTATTTTATTTACGATTTTTGCACCAATATTCATCAAGAAAATTGGTCTATATTTTCTTTCTCTGTTTTTACTCTCCCTGTTTTAGGTATCAAAACCATATTTGTGTCATAAAAGGAATTTTGTAGGACTTCTTAACCTATTTTTTCAAATAGTTTACATAGTATTGAAATTAATTATTCTTTAAATGTATGGTAGAATTTGCTTCTAAATCTGTCTTGTCCTGGGTAGTTTTCTTAGGGAGGTCATTTATGGCTTATTCTAGTTTGTAATCCTAGCTCCTTTGCCTTGGAATATCATATTTTAAGTCTTTTGCTCCTTTATAATAGTAGCTGCTAAATCTTATATGAGCCTGACTGTGCCTCCATGGTAATTGAATGGTTTCTTTCTGGTTGCTTTTTGTTTTTTTCACCTTGACTTGAGATCTCTGGAATTTATATTATTGAAAGTTTTCATTTTGGGATCTCTTTCAGGAGGTGATTGGTGGATTCTTTCTATTTCTATTCTGCCTTTTGGTTTTAAGATTTCTGGAAAGTTTTTCTTTATAATTTCTTGAAATATGATGTCTAGGCTCTTTTTTTTAGCATGGTTTTCGGGTAGTCCAATGAATCTTAAATGATCTCTCCTTGATCTATTTTTCAGATCAATTATTTTTTTCCAATGATATATGTAATGTTTTCTCCTTTTTTTTCATTTTTGACTGTTGTTTTATTGTTTCTTGATGTCTCATGGAATCATTAGCTTTCACTTGAACAATTCTAATTTTTAAGGAATTATTTTCTTTAGTGACCTTTTTTGCCTCATTCATTATTTGGCCAATTTTGGTTTTTAAGAGGTTATTTTTTTCAATATTTTTGAACCTCTTTTACCAAGTTATTATTTCTCTTTCTACAATTTTTTTTGCATCACTCTCATATCTTTTCCTAATTTTTCCTCTACCACTCTTATTTGATTTTTAAAATTGATTTTTTTTGCTCTTTTCTTATCTCTTTCTTTAGATATTCTAGGAATTCTTATTGAGCTTGTTTCTAATCTTCATTTTTTTGAGGTTTTACTTGTAAATATTTTCAAGTTATTGTTTTCTTCTGAATTTATGATTTGAGTTTTCCTGTTACCATAGTAGCTTTTTATGGTCAGGTACTTTTTTGTCATTTGTTCATTTTTTCAGCCTACTTCTTGACTTTGAACTTTATATTAGAGTTGGTCTCTGCTTACTTCTGGCAGGGAGAGGGTGGTGACTGTCTCGAGTTTCAGGCTTTTATGCCCTGCTGTTTTCATAGTGAATTCTCTTGGCCTGTAAGTTTTTGGTGCTTTCAAGGTAATGTGACTTGGAAGTGAGGTGTGGTTACTGCTCTCCTGGTCTGTGCTTTGGTCCTTACCCAGGTAGGTCCTCTGCTTCCTCATTACCACAACTCCTCTATGCCCTGGAACTGTGACCTGAAACTGGGCAATGAGCATTGAAATTGCCAAATGGAGCCAAATCCTAATTCCAGTGCTAGCACAGTGGTCCGCTGTAATCTCTTTCTGATTAAGTGTTCAAACCCCTCACCATCTCCGAGTGCTGAGTATTTCTGGTGTCACAACTGCTGCTGTTGCCACAGCCGCCAAGGTCCACAGTTGGTGTCCCTCCCCCTGCTGCTCCAGGCCAGCCCCCACCCCATGCTATAGACCTTTCTTTTCATCCTTCTATACTGTTGTGGGCAAGAATTCAATTTGACACACTTTTTAAAATGTTGTTTAGAGAGGAACGTCGAGAGAGCTCAACAAAAATACTCCCTTTACTCCATCATCTTAGCTCCACTCCCCAAAATAATACTCTTAATGATTTGATGTCAACTTGGCAGGGGACCCTAGTAGAAGGTTCTGGGATTCTGTGCTTGTCTCTCTACTGTTGAACATTTTTATCTTGGATAAAGGCCTAGGTAGCACACTTGTCAAATTTGTGGATATCAAAGAGCTAGAAGGGAAAGCTAATATACTGAATAACAGAGTCAGGATCCAAAATGATCTTGGCTGGCTAGAGTATTGGGCTGAAACTAATAAGATTAAACTCAATAGGGATAAATGTAAAGTATTCCGTCTGGGCTCAAAAATCCACTTTGCATGTTCAAGATGAAGGGGGATGGTTAGGTAGCAGTTTGCCTAAAAACGATGTGGAGATTTAAATGGATGGCAAGCTCAATATGAGCTAGCAGTGTGATGTGCCAGCAAAAAAAAAAAAAAATCTAATTTGATTTTGGATTACATTAATAGTGCTACATTAACTACATTAATTAACTACATTATCAATTATATTATCAACTATAATTATTATTATGTTATCATTGCAATTATCATTAATCATATTAACCTTCTAGAAATAAAATGCTGTACTCTGCCCTAGCCAGATTGCCTCTGGAGTATTATATTCAGGTCTGTGCATCACAGAGGGGCAGCTAGGTGGCACAGGAGATAGAGTTCAGGGCCTGGAGTGAGGAAGAATCATCTTCCTGAGTTCAAATCTGAACTCAGACACTTACTAGCTGTGTGACCCTGGGCAAGTCATATAACCCTGTTTGTCTCAGTTTCCTCATCTGCAAAATGAGCTAGAGAAGGAAATGGCAAGCCACTCTAGTATCCTTGCCAAGAAAACCCCAAAAGGGGTCATGAAGAGTCAGACACAGCTGAAATGACTGAATAACAACTGTGCATTGCAGTATAGGAAGGGCATTCATAAACCATATGGCAACCAGAGGAGGGATAGTCAGGATGATGAAGTACCTCGATATAATATTAAATGAGAATTGATTGAAGGAATGTAGAACGTTCAAATCTAGAGAAAAAGAGACTCAATGGACACATGATAGCTATGTTTAGGTATTTGAAGAGCTATGGGAAAAGATTGCACTTATTCTGTTTTCTTCAAAAGGCAAAACCAGGATCACTAGGTAGAAGTTGTAAAGAGGCAGATTTAGGCTGAATGTCAGGAAAAATATTTTAACAATCAGAACTGTACAAAAATAGAATGGGCTACCACCTCAAAAGGAAGGAAATAAGCGTTTGTAAGTGCCTACTATGCAGCAGGCACTGTGCTGAGTGCTTTACAGGTATTATCTCACCTGATCCTTACAACAACCCTAGGAAGTGGGTACAATTATTATTCCCATTTTATAGATGAATAAACTGAGGCAGACAGAAGTTAAGTCACTTGCCAGGTTTACACAGCTAGGATGTATTTGAGGCTGGATTTTAATTTGAGTCTTCCTGACTTCAGACTCTATCCACTGTTCTAGCTAGAGGTGGTTTCCTACTCCTTGGAAGTCATCAAGCAGAGACTGAATAACCACTTACCAGGTATGAAATTCCTTTCAAATATGGCCACTGAGGTCCCTTCCAACTCTAAAACAAATTTGTGATTCTGTAGTAAGGATAATTCAGAGTTGACTTTTAAGGAGTAAGGGAGTGTAGGGTGTTGCTGAAAGTAGTTTTTAAAAGCTTGACAGTGATGTTCAAGTTGTACAGGAGAGATTGAAGTGTACCCAGAAGGGAATTAATGAATCTCCCCTATTGAAATGTAAACCTGCTCCTGGGTAAACTTAATACAAGGCATAAGAACCCATGATTAGATGTAGAAAGGATTAGTTTATATGATAAGGTAGCTAACACCTAGAAAAGAACAGGGCTTTAAAAGAAACCCCATCAATAGATTCTGATAAGCATTAGGGGTTGAGAAACTTCCCAGTTGTGCAAAGCCTACCCTGAGCAAAAATACTTGCCCAAATTCACCGCTATCATCAATAAAAGACAAATCAACAAAACAAAACATTGTTTTGCCCAAGTTTCAAAACCTTGAATGTTTTCGCCTCTATTGTGGTTGGTTAGAGTGCCCTCGTGTGTCTCTTTGTCTGAATGTCCTTGGAAATCTTTTGAAGGGCCCATTCTTAAGTTACAGAATAGAAAAGCTAGAATCCTCATTTTACAGAGAAAGCAACTGAAGTCCAGAGAGGAGAAGTGACTTGCCCTAAATTAAGCAACCTCATTAGGCCTCTCACTTATTGGAGAAGGTCACAGTTGGCAAGAAAGGCAGCATCTATTTTCTTTGTGGTCTTAAAGCTGCTTTCACTTGTTGCTGTGATTAAAGATTATTTTCAGATACATCATTGGCCAGAAACACGCATACACAGAAAATGACAATCAAATTCTCAGCCAACAGTGTCTATTTTTAATAGTTGCATCAATGACATTTATATATCTATATCTATTTGTCTGTCTGTCTATCTATCTATCTATGTATCTATCTATCCATCTTAGGGCCATGGGGAAGCTCTAAGAAGCAGAATGAGGAAGGATCTCTAGTTGTTCTAGGCTGTGGGACAGAGGGGACCCATGAAGAGGGAGCAGCATAAAAGTACAAGTTGCCTGGGAGGGAGGTATATCAGCTGAAAACTAAGAAAGGGGCACTGAAATGGGAGTTTGGGGTGAGGGGGAAACCAAAGAAAAATGTCTGTTTCATAGTTTTAAAAAAAAGCACATTTCTGTTTCTACCCTATCTCAAAATGGGAAGTTAATATGCACATATTGTCAACCAATACAATTTGCAAACAGTTGCATGGTATAAAATCACCAGGTGTAGACAACAAGATGAAACCTAGACAAATAAATCGGTCTTTGTCAGTGTAAGTACAGCTTCAAGGTCTAATCTTGTATGATTCTCTGTACTGGAGACCTTATTTTGGAAAGTTTGCCAAATACAGCTACAGTGAAAGTCACTAGGAGGTAATGACCTTTACTTTGGGACATCAGAAAATTCTGACAAATATAACTAGAAAAAGATGAAGAAAGGGGACTGGCCTCCTGGGATGGCAAGTAAATGACATGTTTTAAAAATACATGACATACTTTGAAGGAGTTCTTTTTAAAAAGCCCAGGAGTTGTGAAATCACGTGCCATTATCATAATTTTTTTCAACCCATTATACCCTTTTACTTATCTCAATTTAGGTTCCCTCAGTTCTATTAAGTGTAATAGGATTAAGATTGCCCAGAGTGAGCCAATTCTGTCCCCTTTCATCCATTTCTCATCTGTGCCAGCAAAGATGAGCTTTTCGCTTTGTTTCAAGGAGCCAAGCCTCCACACCACATCCCATGGTTGCCCTGCACATCTACTCACCTACCACCAGAAACTGATTCCAACCATGGCTCTCT
The DNA here is from genome assembly GCF_011100635.1 of Trichosurus vulpecula. Lineage (NCBI taxonomy): Eukaryota > Metazoa > Chordata > Mammalia > Diprotodontia > Phalangeridae > Trichosurus > Trichosurus vulpecula. The sequence continues at coordinate 180,300,704 of NC_050574.1, forward strand.
CCAACACTGATAGGTGAACTTTTTGCCTTATCTGGCCCAGAAACAGGCCTCTATCCCATTTTGTGTACTCTCCTCACCATGTTCCCCAACTCTGGCACCCTCTCTACCTCCTTCCCAGCATCCCTTTGTCTGTTGTGTTTTCTCATTTTAATGTAAGTCTTGAGAGCAAGGATAATCTTGCTTCCACTTGTAGCTACACAGCAATTGCTTAATATATGTATTATCTATCTATGCCTCAAGCATTCAATCAGTATTTATTAAGATCCTACTATGTGCCAGACACTGTGCTAAACTCTGAAGATACAAAAAGAAGCAAAAGACAATCTCTTCCTTGAGGAGGTCACAATTGAATGGGAAAGACAACAAGCAAACACATATATAAACAAGCTATATACAGGATAAATACCAGTAGTGAGCATTTAGTGGTGAGATTAAAACCCAAGTCACCAGACTCCAAGTTCCTGGCTCTTTTCAAGGCATTGAAGCATCCCACATGACAGGCAATTAATGCTTGTTTTTTTTTCTATTAGGTTGAATTCCATTTATTGACTGCTCATTGTCTGCCAAGTCTCAGCCTTGGATGACTCCCACCATTTGCCACCTTCTTTTCTATACATGGGCTGCTGAATGAAGGTGGAGTCCACTACAAATTCATGTTACACAGCTTGAACTGGATCCTCACTGCTACTAGGCAATCCTATTATACTTGCCTTACCAATTGTTTCAACACTCCGGCTAGCAGCTGCCGTGGGGGTGTAAAACCAACAACAACCAGCTCACAGAATGCTGAAAACCCAGGTTCTTTTGATCTGGTTTACTAAGGAAAGCAAAGTTAAGAGGTTAACAATCTTACTTTAATCGAGCATACAAGGATCATTCACTTAGTTCAGGGGAAAAGCCAGCACCCTGAACTTCAGAGCAAATACAAACGAATTACAAACATACATTTGTAAACAGACCAAATACAATTCATAGTTATCAACATCCGGGTTCAGCCAGAAGGCCCTTAGAGCGGCTGCCCAGAGTCCTGCGCCTCCAGGAGTGAGAGCTTTAAGCAAATAACTCTGTTCTCTCTTTTCAGACATCATCAAACATCATCTGAGCCACCAGAACTTAGGCTCTTACTATTGGCTCTGGAGTTAGCACCTCCCTTCATTGGTCCCACCTGGAGCCCCACCTTAGTTACCAATTCACACCCACATAGCCTTAGCACCTAATAGATAGGGGTTTGGGGCCTGGGGTTTAGCACCTAGTAAGGCTCAAAGGCACCCAACTTAATTGCTATTATACCAACTTGCTATCTCACTCTCCACAGTGTTTCTTCTAAACCTTTTCTTCCCTCAATTCTCTCATGGCCCCCTTCCCTTTCTCAGCTGAGATCCTTGCCTCAGACTTTACAGAAAAAAAAACCCTAAGGCCATTAGCCTCTTCTCCCTCTTCCATTTCTCCTATTACTCAGGTGCCTTCCACCACTATCTCCTCCTTCACTCCTATTTCACATGATGAAGTGGCTTTACTCCTTATTAAAGTTGACCTCTACTTGTTCAAGGATCTCATTCCATCCTGTCTCCTCCAAAAGATTGCCTCCTCTGCCATCACTTATTTTTAGTCTCTCCCTGTGAAATGGCTCATTCCCTACTGCCTACAAACAGGCCCATGTCATGTTTTTTCCATCCTGAAAAAGCCTTCATTTTATCTTTCTATCCCTGCTAACTATCATCTTGTATCTAAATTCCCCCAAAAGGCCATCTACAATAGGTTCTTCTACTTCTTCTCCTCTCATTCTGTTCTTATCCCCTTATTATCCAGCTTCTGACCTTGTTTTTCCATTGAAGTTGCTCTCCCCAAATTCACCAATGATCTATTAGTTGCTGGATCATATGGCCTTTTCTCACTCCTTATTCTCCCCACCCCCTCGGCAGCCTTTGACATTTGCTGATCACTCTCTCTTCCTTGATACTCTCTTTTCTCTTAAGTTTTTGGGACACCATTCTCCTTATTCTCCCACCTACCTGACCCCTGGTTCTCCTCCTACCTATCTGACAGCTCCTTCTCTGTCTTTGTTGGATCCTCATTCAGATCTTGCCTTCTAAACTAACTGTTGGTTTCTCTTAGGGTTCTACCCTGGGTCCTCTTCTTTTCTCCCTCTATACTTCTTCACTTGATGATCTCATCAGCTCCCATAGATTTAATTACCATCTCTATACTATGATTCTCATATCTACCTATCCAGCCTTAACCTCTATGCTGACCTCTAATCTCACATCACCAACTTCCTTTCAGACATCTCAAACTGGATGTCCAGTAGACATCTTAAACTAAACATGTCCAAAACAGAACTCATTATCTTTCCCCCTAAGACCTTTTCCCCTTCTACTTTCCCTATTACTGTAGACAATTACACTATTCTCCCCGTCCCTCAAGCTCACAACTGTAAGGTTAATGGGGAATAAGATCTTCCCCGCCCATCAGTGGGCCTCATGTGGAGCCCACTGAGGGAAGTTTGCTTGCTTGTAGGAAGGTTTACACACTTTTTGCTAATTTCTAATTAGGCACTGAGCCTACTAGCTGAAAGAGTATATATTCTGAGAGGTGAGCTTTTGCTTTGGCAACTCACAAGAAGTATCTTGTGATTCCCTGGTTCAGAATCTGAGTGGCCATATGTTCAAAGCTCCCTAAATGCTCAGAGATAAAGGCTCTCTAATTCAGTGGTGGATGTAAAACATATAGCAGTATTGCCCTGTCTGTTCATCTTTATTTCTCTATCCTGTATTTTCTCTGTTTTATGTAATTAAAGAAGATTGTTGACCCATGAAACAGCTATCTTTCCTAGTAAAGCAGATCTAAGAACACGTGCTAGCAGTCATCCTGGGTATGCCAGTGTGGTTGCCATTACAACAACCTAGAAGTCATCCTCATTATCTCTCACCCTCCCTCCTGCCACTCCCCCCATGTCTTGTCTTTTGCCAAAGCCTGACAATTTCACCTTTGCAACATCTCTCACATATGCCCCCTTCTCTCCCCTGATGCTGTTACCCCTCTGGTATAGGCCCTCATCACTACATACCTGGATTATTGCAATAGCCTGCCGGTGGGTCTGCCTGCCTTAAATCTCTCTCCCCTATCTTCCATTCACCACCAGAGTGATTTTCCTAGAGTACAGGTCCAACCATGTCACTCTCTTACTCAAACTGCAATGGCTCCCTATCATATCTAAGATCAAATATAAATTCTCTATTTAATAATAATAATAACTAGCACCTATTTAACACTTACTATGTGCCAGGCAACATACTAAGCACTTTATAATAATTATCTCAATTGATCCTCACAACAACCTTGGTAGGTAGGTGCTATTATTGTCTCATTTTACAGATGAGGAAACTGAGGCACACAGAGGTAAGTGGCTTGCCCAGGGTCACACAACCAGTAAGTGTCTGAGGCTGAATTTGAATTCAGTTCTTCCCGACTTCAGGGTTGGTGCTTTATCCATATTACCACGTAGCTGCTTGTATTTGGCATTCAAAGCCCTTCATAACCTAGCTCCCTCCTACATTTCCAGTCTTCTTACACTTTACTCCCCCTTTTACTCCTGACTGTACTATGAACAAGACACTCCATTGGCTCAAGGCATTTTCTCTGGCTGTCCCCGGGGCAACTACCCCTACTTCTCGATGGAGTCAATCAAGACAGGCACAACTTGTCCCTCCCCTATGTCCTCTCAAGCCTCAATGGGGGCCAGTTGAGGCAGGTACATGCATTCCTCTATGTATTATCCGTGGATTCCCCATGGACTCCCCAACTCACTGACCCGTGCCCTGTTGCTTTATAGGGCAACAGACAAAGAAGGCATCTTACCAACATCAAGCTTACAAGTTAACTTTAGCAATATTGTCATTCTGTGCAAGTGCAGTAAATATCAATTATGTCACCCCTGTATCTCACGGCACAGCCTCAGTAGGACTATCTGTCACTATGATTCTAAGAATTACTTTCTAGGATCCTTGAGACTATTCTGGGAGTTATTATCTAACCCCTGGAAACTAGACATTCCCATGCCATGGATCCTGAGAAACTAAACTCTAAAAGGATAACAAAATCCTCCATAAGTACATGCACCAATTAGATTGTAATGTTCTTGAGGGCAAGGACTGTCTTTTGCCTCTTTGTACCCCTAGTACTTAATACAGTGTAGTGCTTAGCACAGCGTAGGAGCTTAATAAATGTTTATTGATTGATTGACATTGACCTCAATGAGGGTTGAATTCAATTCATTAACTGACCAGTAGCCAGAGGCTTTAGGGGACCAATAGATTAAAACAATTTTGGCAATGTCCTTCTATACAGAATTCTTTATTATATACATTACATGATATTATTTATATAATGTCAATTATTTTCAGTAAATAGGTTTAGGTTTTCTGGGCTACCTGTTCTTCCCAAAGAAACCTTTAGAATCGCTTGTTACCAAAGGAGAAGACCAGTTTCTATCTCTGGCTCCTTTTCATCCCAAGAAAAGGAGAATCTGCAAGAATAGAATAGCTTATCTTTCGGACTAGGAGAAGAGGAAGGTACTGACCGGGTACTGTATTCTTTCATTTGTTAAGAAACTTAGTTATAAACTCAGGTTAGCAATTCACACCTCCAGAAAAGGCTTCCGCATTCTGTGGATTTTGTTATTTTCTCACTGAGGGTGAAAACTGGGTCATTTAAAAAGGACCTGTAAGAACGAAGGGCGGGGCGAGAAGGCGGGGTCAGAAGAGTAAACGGGACACGCCCTCGCCCTTGACCCCGCCCCCAGCACTGAATTCATTTACCCGCCCCTCCACCGACTCAAGGCGCCCGGAACCGGATGCGCACGCGCCGTAGGGAGGGCCTGGTCATATCGTGCGCCTGCGCGGAAGAGCCGCCTCGCCTTGCCCCGCCTCTTCCCTCCCTATAAGTCTGTCGAGATTCTCCTCGCGAGAGACTTCGTTCATTCATGCTCGCGGCCGGGGTCGGAGGTCACAGTGAGCGTCTAGGAGGCCGAAGGAGGAAGATGGCAGTGGAGTCCCGCGTCACTCAGGAGGAAATTAAGAAGGAACCCGAGAAGCCCATTGACCGGGAGAAGGTGAGGGCCCGGGGCCGCTGGGGTTCCGGCGGAGGCGGAGGCGGGGCCTCCCTGGTGGGTGGGGGTGGGGAGCTGCGGCCTGCGGCGGGGCGGGCGGCCCCTGCTGGGGAGCTTGGGGGCGGCCAGGGGGCTCGGGGGCGGCCGCGGAGCTCGGGGGCAGCCGCGGGCTGAGGCGGCCGGGTCCGGAGCCTCCCTCCTCCCTCACTCGTGTCTCCGCTTCTCCGCCCCCGCACGCAGACGTGCCCGCTGCTCCTGCGGGTCTTCACCACTAATAACGGCCGACACCACCGAGTGGAAGAGTTCTCCCGAGGAAACGTGCCTTCCAGCGAGCTGCAGATCTACACTTGGTGAGTGGTGGTCCTCGGGGAGGTGAGGCCCCTTCCGACCCCCGCCCCAGACTGCTCAGCGCCTAGCCCACGTTACCAGTTTTATTACCGTTTTGAGGGAGCCCTCTGAGTAACCCCTGAATGGTCTGGGTGGTTTGCACCATCAGGGCGAGAAGAGATGCGCCCGTCTTGCAGAAATCTCTTGTGGCCTGTGACTTAATCAGTGTGGCCCCCTTGACCAATAATAGTAACCAAAGACGCTTACATTTGCAAAACTTTTAACATTTGAGCCTCATTAACAAGCACCTGGCACAGAGTAGGCGGTTACAGATGCTTGATTGATTGATTGGTTAACCTTTGAGGAGGTACCCCTGGTGTATTAGCATGAAGGAACCGTTTGGTTGGTTTTAAAAGTCAAAGTTGAACCCAGGTCTTCTGAACTCCAAATCCATAATTCAGTCCTCGGTCTCCACGTCACAACCCGTCCCCTGTTTTATAGATCTTAGTCCCCGGTTGTTGTAGCAGGAAAACTTATCCCCATCGGATGGAATCTTGGTATCTTTGAATATTACTGTTTAAATACTGGTTTAGTCTGGGGGTGGGGTGTTGACCCATGTAATCTCACCTGCTTCCGACTGAAGATTTAAGCTTTTTGAAAAATGTGTTTGTTTATGCTCTGGGAGTAGGGGAAAACTCAGGAAACTAGCTTTCAATTGATATAGGAATGGCTGAACAAAATATGTTATATGAATGCAATAGAATATCAGTTTTAAAGAAAAGATGAATATCAAGTATTCAGAGGGGCATAGAGTTTAATATTCTCATTTTGACTCACCAGAGTTCACCCAGATAGCAAAGGTTCTCTGACTCTAAAATTCAGCACTTCCTACGGTAGACACATAGTTCCTTTTCATCGGGAACCCAAATGGAAAAGGCTGATGTCCTTTCGTTTGTGTTTGAGTAGGGCACATTTTTATTACTTACTGAATGGAGTTAACTTTGTAGCCTGTAGTCTCTGTTCTATAAGTTTTACCCTTCCATACGTTAACTGTGAAGTTTGGTAGTGATTACTTTGTGAACTAACATTGCAGATGTTTGAAGTATTAATAACTTAAATTTTCTCAGTGTCGTGCATCTACCACAGACCTCAAAACACCTTTTGTAATTTAGATTTTTTCTTTCAAGTGTTGTTGTTGCCCCCAAAATTCATCACCCTGTGTCTATGGCAATGAGTCTATCTCACTATCACACTAGAAAACTGTGTTTAGGGGGAAGAAAAGCTGAATGTCTGATAAAAGGGCATTATAATAATGAGAGCTTAGTGGGGGGCGCTCTCCTTCTCCCATTTGTACCTATGCCCTTATGGCAGCCTCCTCTGAGTTGTTTCTGAGCAGTCTCCCTGATTCAAAATTCTCCCCCTTTCCCCACTAAGGTTATTTCCAAGTGTTGGCAGGGTTGTGGGAAGGCGGGCACAATAATGGGGTGGAGAAAAAAACTAAAACAATGCAAAAAGAGTGATCCCATTACTCCCTAGGAGGTCAGACCTGTGTAGGTGAAAATATTCATAGCAGTACCTTTTGTGTCAGCAAAAAATGAGAAATTAAGAGGTTGCCAATTGACTAGGGAATGTCTACACAAATTATATATATATAGAGAGATTATCATTTTCCTGTAAGAAATGACAACTATGAAGACTTGAAAGAAACACGACAAGACTTGTATGAATTTATGCAGAGTAAAGTTACAGCTAGGAGAACAGCATATGCAACTACAGTAATATGAATGAAAAAACTAAAAAGAAGTTGATGTGAATAATTACAATGACTAAAATTTGTCTTGAAGAGTCATTGTTGAAATATTTCTTTTTGGTAAAGGTAGGGGGACTCAAGGTGTAGACTGTTTCTTCCGCTGTTGAGCATAGTTTTGCTACTGTTTTTCTTTCTTATGGAGGGACCCAGTATTTTTTTTGAAGAAATTACATCTGGAAATAGCTGATATAAAAATAAAAGGCATCAGTGAAACTTTAAAAATATATCTTTCCTAGTGTGCTTCTGAATTAGCTGTCACAGAGAAAAGAGATCTGAAAATAACTCTCACAAAGATTGTTAATACAGGTTATTTTAGAACGATGGATTTGGGAGATAAGAAGACCTGAGTTTGAATTTCAGTCTCATCACTTAGTGCTCTGTAATCATGGTCCTCTCTGAACCTGTTGTGTCATCTATCAAGTGGAGATAAAACTTGCCGTCTAGCGATTTATCAGATGAGAACTAATTTTGAGGAATATCATAAGATTTAGAGCTGGAAGGGACCTTAGATTATCTAGTCTAACCCTGTTCTGCAGATTAGGAAATAAGCCATGGAGAAGTGTGTGATGGAATGGAAAGAACATTGAATTTAAGTCAGAAGATAAAGGTTAAAACTTTAGCTTTTTCAGCTTGTGACCTGTGTGATTATTGTGCTTTTCATTTCACCTTTCTGGGCTCCAGTTTCCTAATCTTTAAAAATAAAGAATTTGAGGAAATTGACTCTAGAAGACTGATGATGAAATCATCTACTCACCTCCTGTGACAAAGGTGGTAGCCTTGAAGTACAGAATCAGAGAGTGTTTGTTTGCTTGACTATACTTATTTGTTACAAAGGACTTTGGAAAAAAATGGCAGGGAGAGGGAAAAGATAGTAATAGTGATGGCCAGAAAGAAGAAAAGAAAGATTAGAGGGTTATTAAAGGCCTTTTTTTAAACAGGAGGAGGTTCAGAGGAAGACATAGAGAAACAGGACAGCTTTGAGAATAATGTGTTGAATTTATAATATTCTTCCTAAAAAAGCAAACTGTACATGATAGAGATTCACAATTTCATGTGCAATCCCTGTTTTCTGTTTTTTCACCATTATACAAATGCTCATGGTTAGTGTTTTAAGTTCAGAACAACAAAGAAAAATTACTAAAAGAAGAGGAGGCTTGGATTTGATAGTCTCTAAGGTCCCTTCTAGCTATAAATCTATGATTCTGAGTGATTTGCCCAGGGTCACACAACTTTAAATAAGTAGTACTGCCAGAACCTGAAATGCATAGAGTTGTTGGGAAAAGTGGTTTGTTTTTTAGGCCATGTGAACTGTATTAAAAAACGAAAAACTTCCTTCGATACACTGAGGGTAAATTCATTAATAGTTTTTCCAATATTTCTCAAACTATACTTGTGTTTAAGACCCTGACTGTTCAAAGAATTGCAAAGCTGTTTAAAACAAGCCTGTTACAAAGCAAGAACAACTTAAGATCTCTTCAATGTTTACCTTTTGTCGCTAGTTTAAAATAAGTGGCTTTAGTATTATTTGTTACTTTATTCAATTAAATTGAAATTTTCTTCACTTAGGATGGATGCAACCTTGAAAGAATTGACTAGCTTAGTAAAAGAGGTCTACCCAGAAGCTCGAAAGAAGGGTACACACTTCAATTTTGCTATTGTTTTTACGGACCTTAAAAGACCTGGTTATCGGTAGGTAACTTCTATAAATGTAGTTACTAAGCTACTGTTATTATGTTTATATATCAACATAATCGGGGTTAAAGGCTTATCCAGTGCAGAGATAAGATGGCCTAACTCATCTTTGGGGTATTTTAAAGATATGTAAGAGCCAACTTTGTCTACCAGTGAAGACCCTTAATTTTTCTACATATTCTAAAAGTAGTTAAGTATAAATAATTGACACTTTAAATAATTTGTTTCCCTTTCTGCAGAGTGAAAGAGATTGGCAGTACTATGTCTGGCAGAAAGGGGACGGATGACTCCATGACCCTACAGTCTCAGAAGTTCCAAATAGGAGATTATTTGGATATAGCAATCACTCCTCCAAATCGGGCACCACCTCCCTCAGGGCGCATGAGACCATATTAAACTTTGTTTACTATTTGTTGCATTTGTTTGACATTGTGTCAATATCAGCTCTTCTCTTTATTGCCTTTAAGCTTTGGAAGCCCTAAACCTATTTTTAAATCATCAGTTTTAAGAATTAAATGTTGGCTATGTTCTGGTCATTATCGTGTAAATATTGACAGATAAGGGGCCATGGTTTAAATCCTTGTATAAAATATAAAGAACGTAAAAGTGCTCTTAGTATTCTGATTGAAAGTGTCTTGCTAAAATATACTTATGCAATCGAACTGATTCTGTAACAATGTAACCACACTGGGGAATGTGGGATATTCAAAATACTTAAATTGCTGTCACATGAAATACAAGTCTGACAGTCCTTGCTCTCAAGTCTCACATTTTAGTTGGAGAGACTATCAGGTCCTAGATAGGAGTTACAAGGAAAGTAAGCCAGTTACAGAAAAGTCTGAACTGGGACTCAGGACTCGAATGGGTTTCAGTTTTGAAAATAAGATTAGTAGAGGCTTAGAAAGGGCAAAGGAACTTAAAGAGGCCAACCAAGGATACTGAGCATAGTATGTGGTGTGTGAGGAGAGAGGCCTTGAGAATCTGATATGAGGTGTTGGGAAGGTGGGCCAAATTATAGATGTGGTAATATATGCAAGATTAGAAGGGGACAGACTGGGTGAAGGAGCCTAGTGGACTTACTGTAGTAATTCAAGTATGGAAGACAGCATGGTTCAATGCAGCCAGGGCCAAGTCCCTCAACTTTTATGAACATTGGTTTCCATATCTAAAATAGGAGTGAGAAGTCCTGTACTAACTTCCTCAGGCTTGTGAGGAAAGTATTTTACAAACCTTAAAAGTTTTCTATACGTGTTAATTGTTATGAGAACCTCAACTAGGAAGATGAAAAAGGATCAGAGTGGTGAATATCCAGATGGGAAAATAAGAACATAAAGATGGTTATCTGGCAAAAAAGAGGTTAGATTATATGTGACAGTTGAGAAGTTTCTTTGAAGAAATGAGTGAGGGAGAGATGGTAAAATGGTGGAGGGCATGTTATATATTTAATAAGCAACTTTTGTGGGTAGTTGAGGTAGGGATAAGACTGGGGTAAGGTTTAGGGGTCATATAGCTTGGAGAGGTGGCCTTGGAAGTTGGGTGATGAAGGGACAAGAAGGAAGAGCGTGAGATATTAATAGATAACACATAACTGGAATTTAATAAGTGCTTAAGACACTGGGAGTATAAAGACAAAAATACTCCCTGTCCTCAAGCAGTTCACATTCTAACAGGAGATGTAGGTACAAAATCAGTAAAAAGTAATTTAGGAAGAGATACTCTGGGTGCTACAAAGACTTCGCTGAGAAGGTATTTGAACTGAAATTTGAAGGAAAGCAATTGCTGACAGTGAATAAAAAAAGACAGACAATATTTAAGGGCTGGAAGGGACTCTTGTTGGAGATTATTTAATTTATACCCTTCTCATTACAGATAAACTGGGATCTGGAGAAATGACTTGCCTAATGTAACATTGTAGGTGGCATGGGTAGGATTTGAGGTTCTCTGACTTGAAATACATTATTTTCCCACTCTTACCATATTGCTGCCTTCACTGTTTTCCTCAGACAGGTCTGCAGCCCAAGAGTGAATCAAGCTAGTGATTCAGGGTTGAGGTGATCATGGAGTCAGCATTGAATAGGAAGTCTTCTGTAGTGGTAGAGGACAAATGGTCTGAATGAAGTTGAAAGAAAGGACCAGGAAGTTAAAGAGCCGGTGTAATGATTATGGGTGATAGTGGTCATGGTGTAAGATTAACTGACTTTACTGTATTTGATACCTGGCTCAGGCAGTGGAGAATACTAAGACACCCTTCAGGAAATTAAAATCTGAAGATAAGACTGGAATAAATTATTGCACTACAGTGTGGTATTCCTACAGAGTGCCATTTGCATGTCATAAGTCCAGAAGAGAAAAAGATGAGATCGTAAGACTGGAATAAATTATTGCACTACAGTGTGGTATTCCTACAGAGTGCCATTTGCATGTCATAAGTCCAGAAGAGAAAAAGATGAGATCATTTGAACATCATGCATGAGCTTAAGAACAATTTGTGGAGGTGTATGTAGGTTTTACTGAAGACTGAGCAGCACCCTTGTCATGAAGCCTTCTGTTTTCAGCTGTAGTCTGAATTATATATATACACATATACCTCTTGTCAGAAAGCCTCAAGAAGTATTATTACCACTGATTTAACTATATGGTTTTGGGTCACATTTCTTTTTCCAATGGATTAAGGTAAACAGGTTTAGTGACTTGCCTAGGGTCACATAGCTAGTGGGTAGTCTGAAACTGGATTTGAACTTGGGTCCAACTGGACTCCAGGCTTAGTGCTCTGCTGCACCAACTAGCTGCCAAAATAGTTTTATTTTTCCGAAGGTAAGAGTGTGGAGGAATGTGACCAAAGGGAAACTGAGACCTGGCCAGAGCACATTAGCCTCTTACCCCACTTTCCACATGCTGCACCACCACCTCTATCTCAGAAGTTTAAATTTGCAACTTCAAAGTTTGCTCTGAATGATACTGTCCTTATTGTTGAAGATATCTTCAAAATGTGCAAAGCTTCATTATTGGTTGCCCCAAATATCAGGTTGTTAGGGGTAGAGGTCCACAAGTGGTATATACTCACCAAGGTAGGCGTAGATCAGAAAGAGCTACTCATGTTCGAGCCCAGAATAAGAGGCATTCTAACCCTGAAATACTCATTGAACACAATGGTGTTCCCAATTGGGACATGGGAGACATCTGACACCATATTTTGTGTGATAAACTACATGTGGTCCTTGAAGAGCACCTTGTGTCGTTCATGGGAACCCCCATGCACCCCAGAGCCAGCAGAGAAAAGCTGACATGTTTGAGACACACCCCAGCCATTTAACACTGTGCCAGGCTCAAGTGATGATGTAAGACACACTGTACCCAGATAGGAAGGTTATCTTCTTTTTCATGCTTTTCTCTGAGTCTGACTAGCTGTGATCTGATAGACCACCTCATAAAGATTCTGACAGAGAGGCTACTGCTTCAGTACCACTAAGAGGGAAATTAGGCATAGCATCAAGGAGAAACTGTTAGTTGCTCTAAGCTTCAAGCAGGACATGGCCATTGCTGCATCTAAAAATCAATGGAAGTTTGCTTAAAATAATAAGTAGCATCTATCTAAAACCATCAATCAGCAAGCATTATATGTAATGGGGATAAGCTATAGCATTTCCAGTAAGAAACAAAGATATCCATTATAACCATTGTTATTCAGTATTGTACTAGAAATGTTAGCTTTAGATAGAAAAAGAAGAAATTGAAAAAATTAGAATAAGGCAGTGAGGAAACAAAACTCATTCTTTGCAGGTGATATGATGGTATACTTAGAGAATCCTAGAGAATCCACTAAAACTACTTGAAATAATTAACTTTAGCAAAGTTGCAGAATAGAAAATAAACCCACATAAATCATCAGCATTTCTGTATATTACTAACAAAGCTGAGCAGCAAGAGATAGAGAAATTCCATTTAAAGTAACTGTAGACAATATGACATATTTGTGAGTCTACCTGCCAAGACAAACCCAGCAGCTATATGAACACAATTAGAAAAACTTTTCACACAAATAAAGTTAGATCTAAATAATTGGAGGGAAAAAATTGCTCATGGGTAGGCTGAGCTAATATAAAATGACAATTCTGCCTAAATTAATTTACATATTCAGTGCCATACCAATCAAACTACCAAAAAATTATTTTATAGAGCTAGAGAAAATAATAAGAAAATTCATCTGGAAGAGCAAAAGGTGCATCATATAAAGGGAATTAATGAAAAGAAATGCAAGGGAAGGTGGCCTATTTGTACCAAATTGAAAATTGTATTATAAAGCAGAAATCATCAAAACTACTTGGTACTGGCTAAGAAATACAGCAGTGGATCAGTGAAATAGATTAGGTACACAAGACACAGTGGTCAATGACTATAGTAATCTACTGTTTGATAAACCCAAAGACTCCAGATTCTGGGATAAGAACTCATGATCAGGCAAAAACTGCTGGGAAAACTGGAAAACAGTATGGCAGAAACTAGGCACAGAGCAATATCTTACACCATATACCAAAATAAGGTATGGGCACATGATTTAGACATAAATGGTGAAACTAAAAGCAAATTAGGAGAGCAAGAATAGTTTACTTGTCAGATCTATGAAGAATAGAAGAATTTATGACGAAACAAGAGACAGAGAACATTATGAAATGCAAAATGGATAACTGATTACATTAAAAAGTTTTTGCACAAACAGCCAATGCAACCAAGATTAGGAGGGAAGCAGAAACCTGGGAAACTTTTTTTATAGTCAGTTTCTCTGATAAAGGCCTCATTTCTAAAATATATAGAGAACTGAGTTAAATCTATGAGAATGTGGAACTCAAAATCATGCGGAACTGAGTGTTGTAAACTAAAAAAAAAAAAATGCTTAAGGAGGGGGGAAAGAATCTATAAGAACACAAGTCATTCCCCAACTGATAAATGGTCCAAGGATATGAACAGGCAGTTTTCTGATGAAGAAATTAAAGCTATGAAGAGTTATATGAAAAAAAAAAGGTCTAAATCACTTTTGATTAGAGAAATGCAAATTAAAACAACTCTGAGATACCACCTCACACCTATCAGATTGGCTAACATGACAAAGAAGGAAAATGATAAATGTTGAAGAAGTGGGAAAATTGGAACACTAGTTGTATTGGTAATTAAGGTGGGACCTTTTTTTTTTTTTAACTGTTTTCTCTTTTAGAATGCTGAAGTAATCAAGTGCCTTTGATTAAGTCTTACTTAAGCCCCAGGCTCACACCCTTTTGCTGATTAGGTGTGAATCCTTTGGGCCCTGAACAGGGTATAAAAGCTCAGAGGTTAGCATTTTGTCTGGGGCTCTCACGCACTTGAAGAATGTTGATGTGGAGACTGAGTAGCCGTTATTAAGAGGCCCCTCTGCCACTTCGGTCTTGAAGAAACCCAGATATTTTGTTTTGGGGCTCTCACTGGAAGAGTGGTGTGTGACTTGAAGAGACTCTGGGCAGCTGTTGTTAAGAGCCTCCCAGCTTGTAAACCCAGATGTTGATGCTTTCCTGGTAACTCTGAATTGTGATTTGAATCAGACAAGGTCTGTCTGTTGATGTTTGTAATTTCTATTTGTACTTGTCCTGAAGTTAAGGGTGCTGGCTTTTCCTCCTGAACTAAGTGAATGATATTTGTATGTTGGATTAAAGTGAGATTGTTAACCCCTTAAAGTTACTTTCCTTAGTAAAGCAGTTCAAAGAACCTGTACTGGCAGGTCTTGTTGCTGGTCTTGTTGGGTCTTACACCCCTACATCAGCTGCTAGCCAAATTGTTGTTACACTAGTGTATTGTTGGTGGCGTTGTGAACTGATCCAACCATTCTGGAGAGCAATTTGGAACTATGCTCAAAAGGCTATAAGACTGTGCATACCCTTTGATCCAGTAATAGCACTACTAGGTCTGTATCCCAAAGAGATCATAAAAAAGGTTAAAGGATATATTTATAAAAATATAGCAGCTCTTTTTGTGGTGGCAAAGGATTGGAAATTGAGGGGATGCCCATCAACTGGGGAAAGGTTGAACAAGTTGTGGTATATGACTGTAATGGAACACTATTGTCCCATAAGAAATGACGAGCAGGTGGACTTCAGGAAAACCTGGAAAGACTCGTATGAACTTATGCTGAGTGAAATGAGTAGAACCAGGAGAACACACACAATAATAGCAACATTGTGTGATAATAGACTTTGTTAGACTTAGTTCTTCTGAGCAACACAATGATCTAAGACAATTCTGAAAAACTCATGATGGAAAATGCTATCCACGTCCAGAGAAAGAACTATAAAGTCTGAATGCATATTGAAGCATACTATTTTCTCTTTTTTTTTTTGTTTCTCATGGCTTTTCCCTTTTTTCTGATTCTTCTTTCACAACAGGACTAATGTGGAAATATGTTTAATATGATCATACATGTATAGCTTATATCAGATTTCATGCTGTCTTGGGAAGAGGGGAGTGCAGGGAGAGAAGGAAAATTTAGAACTCAAAATTTTATAAAAGCAAATGTTGAAAACTAAAATTAATTAAAAATAAAGAAGGAAATTCAAGTTTCAGTGAACTACACAAGACCTGGCAGCTTCTAGTATAAATGAGAGCTCTTGCAATCTTTGGAATCCCAAAAGGCAAAAGATACAGGCTTACAACTAAGAATAATTTACCCTTCAAAGCTGAGTATAACTGGAAATGGAAATGGAATAGTGGGGTTTTTTTTTAGCATTTCTGATTAAATGGCTAGGGCTGAAAAGGAACTTTGAAACACTAACATAAATCCAAAGAAACACAGAAAGGTAAGTTTATTTGAGTATTTGGAAGGAGGTGACTGATGATGTAGTGCTAACATCTAATAGTGGGAGAAAAAACAAGTTTCCCTTCAAAATTTTAGTTTCTTCAAAGAAGAGGTTGATAAATGTAAACAAGAAAAACAGAGGGTCTGGGGGGTGAATTTGTTCTTACCTGAGGGGGAGAAAAGAAGGGAAGGTAAAAGAAGGAGGAAGAAGGGGATGAAACTTGTTATTCTCATAACTGGGATGTATGAAAAGCCTGAACAAACATAGAGGAAGAGGTGGAAAATTGGGCATCATATGAACCTCATTTTATCTGACATGAACAGAGGAGGGTTGAACCTATAAATGACCACTGTTTTTGTTTTGTAAAAATACCTCTAATTGACAGAGAAATGATTGGGGCCTGGGTGAGGAAAGGGACTTAAGTAGGAGAGCAATACCAGGGAAGGAGTAGCATCCTGAAGAGGGAACTAAAAGGAGGAAATAACTCCTCAGAAAAACAACTGACCTGGAAAACAGAACAAGGAAAGATAATTTAAGAATTACTGGAGTACCTGAAAACCATGATCAAAAAAGAAGCCTAGACATCACCTTTCAAGAAATCATCAAGGAAAACTTCCCTGATATTATAGAACCAGAGAACAATATAGACACTGAAAGAATCCACTGATTACCTCCTGAAAGAGATTCCAAAATGAAAACTCTCAGGAATATTATAGCCAAATTCCAGAGCTCCCAGGTCAAGGAGAAAATATTGCAAATAGCCAGAAAGAAATAATTCAAATAGCATAGAGCCACAGTCAAAACAACACAAGATTTAGCAGCTACTACATTAAAGGATCAGAGAGCTTAGAATACAATATTCCAGAAGGCAAAGAAATTAGGATCACAGCCAAGAATTACCTATCCTGCAAAACTGAATATAATTCTTCAGGGAAAAAATGGACATTTAATGAAAGCGAAGCCTTTCAAGCATTTCTGATGAAATGACTAGAGCTGAATAGAAAATTTAAAAGAGGCACAAAAGGGCTTTTACAGTGGATGGGAAGACTGGAGTGGGGTAGCAGACATTTGAAGCTTAGTCTCACTGGAATTTGCTCAAAGAGGGAATAACACACACACACTGAGTTGGGTATAGAAATCTATCTTAGTCTACAGGGAAATAGGAGGTAAAGGGGACAAGAAAAGAGGGGCTGATAGAAGAGAAGGTAGTTTGGGAGTGGTGGTCAGAAGCAAAACACTTTTGAAGAGGAACAAGGTGAACTGAGAGAGAGAAAATGGGGAAAATAGGATGAGGGAAATACACAGTAATCATAACTGTGAGAAAAATTTACAGCAAGTTTCTCTGATAATGGCCTCATTTCTCAAATATTTAGAAAACTGAGTCAAATTTATAAGAATACAATTCATTCCCCAATTGATACATCATCAAAGGAAGTTTTCAGATGAAAAAATCAAAGCTTTCTGTAGTCATGTGAAAAAATGCTCTAAATCACTACTGATTAGAGAAATGCAAACTAAAACATCTCTGAGGTACCACCTCACACTTATTAGATTGGCTAATATGACAGAAAAGGAAAATGACAAATGTTGGAGAGGACTGTTGGTGAGGTTGTGAACTGATTCAATCATTCTGCAGGGCAATTTGGAACTATGCCCAAAGTACTATAATACTATGCATACCCTTTGATCCAGCAATACCCAAAGAGATTTTTAAAAAAAGGAAAAGGACCTATATATATCAAAATATTTATAGAAGCTCTTTTTGTAGTGGCAAAGGATTGGAAATTGAGGGGATGCCCATCAATTGGGGAATGGCTAAACAAGTTGCAGTACATGTGATGGAATACTATTTTGCTATACAAAATGACAAGGGCTATCTATGGTTTCAGAAAAAATCTCGAAATTTGACTTAGATGGACTGACGCAAAGTGAAATAAGTAGAATGAGAACATTATATACAGCAGCATTGTGCAATGATCAACTGTGAATGACTTGGCTATTCTTGGCAATACAATGATACAAGATAATTTCAAAAGACTTATGATGAAAAATTCTATCCACCGCCAGAGAAGGAACTGATGGAGTCTGAATGCAAATAGAGGCATATTTTTATAACTTTATTTTCCTTGGTATTTTTTGGTCTGTTTTCTTTCATAGTGTGACTTATATAATATATATTAATATAATATATATAATACCAAATTGCTTGCCTTCTCTAGGAAGGGGGAAGGTAGGGAAGGAAGGGGTTTAAAAAAAAACCAAATGTTAAAAATTGCTTTTACATGTAATTGAAAAAAAATAAAATATTACAATAAAAATAAATTTAAAAAATAAATTAAAAATAAAATGCACAGAAGGGAATGGATAGAAGCATATTCAAGCAGGATAGTCTTAAAAGTAATATGGAATTACCATATGCTCTTAGAAAAGCAAATGGTATGAAATGCAGATCTATAGTTTCATATACAACCTCCTTTTTTGCATTCTGTTGTGTATATGGAAATGTTCTTTTATGGTATTTAAGTTCAGTATAATTTAAAAAAAATAACAATAGGCAATTAGTTCATTTCAATTCAATAAACATTTATTGTGTAATACATGTCAGGCACTGTGCTAGTGCTGGGGATACAAATAAAAAAGAAGATAGTCCCTGACTTAAAGGAGCTTACAATCAATTTAATGAGGGAGTACAACACACAAAAGGAATCTGGGGTAGGGACACCAGGGATTATCTGGTGTAGGAGCATCTTGTTCTATGGAGTTGAAACCAAGTAGAGCTGCAAAGGGAATGATCTGGAAAGTCCAAATGCTGCCCTCTCTAAAGGAAAACCATGGGAGAAGTTTAGTACTCCACCTTCAAGCCCTTCAGAGGGAGAGGAGGCTCAGGGAGGTGGGAAGGAGTGGGAATATCAGCATGGTGATGAGATTTTTCAGGTAGCAATTTCAGTTCACTCTTTAATCGAGTACTCACTTGTGGCATTCTTAGTGAACAGTGCCATGCTTTTGCAAGTTCATCTTTCAATACCTGCCCTTACTACCATATTCTGTACCTCTTTTAAAATTCGGCTGTTGTTTCCTCTGTATTGACATAGATCTCTTTGCACAGCTCTCCTGCCCCTTTTTATCAGAATTATTTTTTTAAGGGGGGAAGGCAGGGCAATTGGAATTAAGTGACTTGCCCAAGGTCACACAGCTAGTAAGTGTGTCAAGTGTCTGAGGTTGGATTTGAACTCAGGTCCTCCTGACTCCAGGGCCGGTGCTCTACTCACTGCGCCACCTAGCTGCCCCCAGAATTATTTTTTTGTATCTTCAGTATTTCATTGTTCATAGCAATGCAACTTATTTTCACTTCTGATTCCACAAGAAGTTTGCATTTTAAAAGAATTTATAAACTCAACTGAATCTGTGTTTGTATTTGTGAGACAGTCTTTGCTTATTCCAAGTAGTGCATTTACTATCTCCCCACCTATTTGCCAAAGAGTAAAATACGCAGAGCTGTATGACTCCGTGCATCAATTAACCCTGTTTGCCCCAGTTTCCTCATCTGGATAATGAGCTGGAGAAGGAAACAACAAAACACCCTAGTGTCTTTGCCAAGAAAATCTCAAATGGGGTTACAAAGAGTTGGAGGTGATTGTAATGACCTAATAACAACAAAAATACACAAAAATAGTGTTGCAGTTACACACCATACAGCTCTCAATTTCTCTCTTCACTTCTGCAAAGTTTTAACGAATGGGTTTGATTCCCTGCTTCTATATTTAATTCTGTCCTAGGTTCTAGGGCCATGGATCCTGAAGCTCATCATCATATGTGTGCCTTTCTGCTGGTTCCTCTTTGACATCATGCCCTGGTTCTAGTGATTGGATATTGCCTTGTTCCTTGTAATCAAACTCCTGGCTTGTATCTACCTTCTCATCTCTCTTGCTTCTCCCCCATTCCCCTTTCAGTCCCTATTCTGTACATTCAAGCCCAAGCTTCTTTCTTGGTGAGCTACCTAGTGCATTAGTACATCTGAGCCCACTGAGGCTCTGCCTTGCTCCTGTTGGTCCCTATCCTCTGTCTCCCACAAGACAGGAATAATGCCTCTGAATCCTAGGCCCTGACTATTGACTAACCTCTACTCCTTACCTACTACTAAATATCTCAAATGCTGGACTTCTGCTCATCTAGCAAGATACCTGTCTGTTGCCAGAACTTCTCAGTCCTAATTGCTTGCTTTCTTGGACTTCTGCAACTCATCCGCCAACAGGCTCCTACAGACCACCCAAGGCTGAACTTCCCTGATGATGATGACGATATCTGTCTGGGTCTTCACTAATTATCTGCTGATAAATTCTCCAGATATCCTACCTAGCTGTCTAGACTTCTTCCGATTGCCCAAAGCTGAGACCTTCCTAGGTTTGTCTAGTTTCCAATTCTGGCCAACCTCAGAATTCTTGGCTGCCACATAAGCCACAATACTGTAGAAACTTCGATGCTAAGCATTCCAGGTAGCCGATAGAACCCATCTAAATTCCCAAGTCATCATCAAAGCAAAAGAATATGAAAAACAATCCAGGATTTGGGAATATGATAGCTCCTTCCTTATTTCATTTGTTCCAAGGCCTTTTTCACTACAAAGAGGCTGAACATCATCTCTCTTTTATTAGAACAATGCAGATTTACATTTGTATAGTACTTTATAATTTTTGAAGTGCCTTATATAGTAAAGAATTTTCTTCAACATTATTATGGTAGACATAAAGAAATCTTAAAAAAAATTTTTCTCTGTATTTATTTTGGTACTTTTAAGTTTGGCACTGTCTCCCTTCCTCTCTCCCCACCCCACACTAGAGAAGGCCATAATTTGACACAGATTTACAAATATATGTAAAACCATACTATTTATCAATTCTTTCTCTGGAGGTATATAACATCTTCCTTCACAGGTCCTTTATAGTTGATTTCAGTACATATAGTACTCAGAATAATATGATGTTCTCTTGGTTCTGCTCACTTCACTTTTCATTATTTCATGCAAGTCTTTCCGGGTTTTTCTAAAATGAACCAGATTATCATTTCTTACACAATCTATCACAATCACATACCACAACTAGTTTAGCCATTCTCCTCAATTTCCAGTTCTTTGCCACCACAAAGAGAGCTGCAAAAAATATTTTATAACATATAAATTCTTGTTCTTTTCTCCCAATCACCAAAGGATATATATAGTTTTGTCACTTTTTGGGCATAATTTCAGGTTGTTCTCCAAAATGGTTGGATCAATTCACAATTCCACCAACAGTGTTTTAATGTCCCAATTTTTCCATATCCCCTCCTACATTTGGCATTTCCCCCTTCTATCATTTTAGCCAGTCTGAAAGGTGTGAGATAATATCTTGAAGTTGTTTTAATTTGCATTTCTCTAATCAATAATGATTTAGAGCATTTTTATGACTCTATATAGTTCTGATTTCTTCATTGAAAAATTGCCTGTTCATGTCCTTTGATCATTTATCAATTGAAGGAATGATTCATATTGTAATTTTGACAAAGTTGTCTACACATTTGAGATATGAGACCTTTATCTGAGACTGTCTATAAAATTTTTTTCCCCAATTTTCTGCTTTGCTTCTAATCTTGACTACATTGGTTTTATTTGTACAAAAACATTTTAATGTAGTAAGAATTATCCATTTCACATCTTGCAATATGCCCTATCTCTTGTTCATTCATTATTTCATCTCCTGTCCCTAAGTCTGATAGGTAATGTGTTCCATGTTGTTCTAGTTTTCTTATGTAACACCCTTAATATCTATGCCAGGTATCCATTTTGACCTTATTTTGGTAAATGGTGTCTATGCCCAATTTCTGCTAAACTACTTTCCAGTTTTCCCAACAATTTTTACCAAACAGTGTATTCTTATCCCCAAAGCTTAAATCTTTACTTTTGTCAAACACAAGGTTACTATAATCATTTACTACTCCCAGGTATTTTATATTGTCTACAATTGTTTTATTTCATTTTTTTGGAGGAAGAAGGCAAGGCAATCAGGGTTAAGTGATTTGCCCATGGTCACACAGCTAGTAATTGTCAAATGACTGAGGCCACATTTGAACCCAGGTCCCCCTGACTCCAGGGCCAGTGTTCTATTCACTGCACCACCTAGCTGCCCCATGTCTACAATTATTTTAAATGGGGTACCTCTTACTTTCTCTTCTTGCAGGGTTTTGTTGGTCATATATAGAAAAGTTGATGATTTATGTGGGTTTATTTTATATCCTGATACTTTGCTAAAATGATTAGTTGTTTCAACTGACTTTTAGTTGAATCTCTAGGATTTTCTAAGTGTATAATTCTATCATCTGCAAAGAAAGTTTTCTCACCTCACTGCCCATTGAGTCTTTCAATTTCTTTTTCTTCTCATATTGCTATTCTAGCATTTCTAATACAATGTTGAATAATATTGGTGATAATGGGCATCCTTGTTTTGCTCCTGATCTTACTGGGAAGGCTTCTATCCTATCCCCATTATAAATTAATGCTTGCTAATGGTTTTAGATAGATGCTTCTTATAATTTTAAGGAAAAATCTATTTATACCTATGTTTTTGAATGTTTTTTAAATAGAAATGAGTGTTGTATTTTGTCAAAACCATTTTCTGCATCTATTGATATATAGCACATAGAAATCTAGTACCACTATGCATTTATTAAAATAGCAATGTTACATTTATGCAAAATTCTATGGCAAAAAGCTATCATTAGAATCACTCTGGTGTAGCTAGTACTAGAGTAATTATCTGAATTTTACAGATGCAGAAACTGAGGCTTAGGGAATGAAAGAATAAGCATTTATTAAGTGCTTACTGTGTGCCAAACACTGTGCTAATTGATGGGAATACAATAGAAAGTCAGTCCCTGCTCTAAAAGAGCTTCCACTATAACTCGGGGAGGGATTAACTAACATACCTAAAACCATGACTAGTAGAGCAGCAAAGCTGGGACTAGTTTCTCTGGTTGTTTTTTTCAGCCTATGGTTCCTTTTCAATCATTATGCTTGTCCTGGTCTGTAGTGCATGTGTGTGTGTGTGAATTCTGCACCGGACTCTTCTCTATTATTTCTTGGTGATCACATCAGCTCCCATGGGTTTAATGGTCATCTTTGTGCAGATGATTCCCCAAATATAATTTCTAGCCATCACTTTTCTACTGAAGTTTATTTCTGCAAAACCAACTGTATTCTAGACTTTTCTATCTATATGTTTCATAAACATCTCAAAGTCACCATATTCACTCCTCCACCCACCCCTGCCGCTGCCTTATATGCCATCACCATCCTTCCAGTCACCTAGGTTCAAAACCTCAATCATCCTCAACTCTTTACTTTCACTTCTCAAGTAAATTACAGCACATCAACTCTTAAATTTTCCATCTCTATACCCATACAGCCAACAATACAGGTCAATCTCTCATTGCTTTACCCAAACTATTTTACAATATCCCAATTTGTCTCCTTTCCTCCAGTCTTTTCCTCCTCCAATGCATCTATCACACAGCTGACAAACTGTTATTCCTAAAGCACAAATTTTCTTTTCTTCCTTTATACTATCTTGCTTGGTGATCTCATTAGCTCTTATGTATTCAACTATCATATTTATACAAATTATTATCTGATTTATTTATCCAATCCTAAACTTTCTTGACCTCTAGTCTCATGTCTCCAACTGCCTATTAGATATTTTAAACTGAATGTCCCATAGACATTTTAAATTCAACATGTCCAAAACTGAGCTCATTATCTTTTCCCACAAACCTTCCCCTCCTCCTAACTTCCCTCTTATTTTCAAGGTTACCACCAGATTCCAAATCACCCAGGCTCAAAACCTAGGCATCATCAGATCGACATTTCACTCTTACCCCTCATATCCAATTTCTATAGTCAAGTTCTGTTGTTTCTACCTTTGTCACCCTCTCTCCTCTGATATAGATGCCACCCTGGTGGATGCTCTCAACACCTCACATGCAGACCATTACAGTAGCCTTCTGGCTGTCTCCCTGCCTTAAGTCTCTTCACTCAACTGCCAAAGTAGCTCTCTGAAATCCTAAGTCTGACCATGTCACTCCCCTACTCAAATTATAGCAGCTCCCTATTACCTCCAGCATCAACTATAAAATCCTTGGAAGCTTTTAAAGCCCTTCATAACCTAGTTCCCTTCTCCCTTTCCAGTCTTCTAACACTTGATTTCTTTCTGCACAACTTCTTGCCTTCTTGCTTGTCTTCCTCCAACACTACATTCCATCTCCCCATTGGGTGCCTTTTTACTTGCTCTCTCCCATTCCTGAAAGGCTCTTTTTCCTCCTCTTTGTCTCCTGGTTAACCTTGCTTCAAGACTTAACTTGGATCATATCTTCTGAAAGAAGCCTTTCCAGGTCCACTGCAATGCTATTGCCTTTCCTTTGAGATTATCTTCAATTTGCTCCGAATATTATTTTATATGTACATAATTGTTTGCATGTTGTCTTCTGCATTAGAACATGAGTCCCGTGAAAGCAGGGACTGTTTTTGCTTTTCTTTGTATCCCCAGCACTTGGCACAGTGCCTGGCATATGGCTAATGCTTAATAAATATTTGTTAATTTGGCATGACCATGTCACTCCCTAGCTTTAGAAGCTTCAGGGATTCCCTATTACCTCTAGGATAAAATATAAACTCCTCTGTTCAAACTTAAAATCTTTGACAGTCTAGCTCTACTCTATTATTTCAGGTGGATTTCATTTATTTTCTCTCAAGTATTGTAAAATCCCTCCAAACAGACTTAACTGAGTTTGCAAAATGCTTTGTCAGCCCTTTTTCATCAAACCATAGCAATATGTTGAGGTAGGTACTAGTGTCATAGTTATAGATGAACTGAGGCAAAGAGAAGTGAAGTAACTTGCTCAAGGTCACACAGGTAATGTTGGAGATAGAATTCAAATGCAGGTTTTCCTGACTCCAAATCCATTACATTACAGTGACTTATTGATGTGACTTCTACTTCCAAAAGTGAAGAAAGCAATTGTGGAACCAAGTATCTGGTCCTGTCTAATCTTGTACTTCTAGAGCTTCATATCATGGAAAATAGCCATTGGTAGATTATATGAGTGATTGTTGGAAACCTTGGTCTCAGGTCACAGGAAACCCTGTTGCCTGCAAGTAGTAAAACTGAAAGCAGCTGCTCAACTTGTTCTGAATGACTTCTGTTGTTGCCAGACTTTTAATCATGACTGTTGCCACCCCTTCTAACTCAATTACGTATTTTCCAATACTGTACCACTTCCCAGCCCCATTTTCTTTCCAAAAAAAGAACTAGCTTTTGTTTAGCTTGAGGAAGTTTTCTTTACAGCAACAAGATTGTCTTTGACTGAATGTCCCTTCCTTTACAACTCTAAGAAATACCTTCATGAAACAAGAAAATGAAAGGTAGTATATCAATTCTTTGACAATAGCTAAAGCCAAGAACCATTAGTCTCCAACTTGAACTCAATGAGCCTAGCTTGGGGTTTTTTTCTTCTCCTACAACTTAAGCCCCACTCTAGGTGAGTAACAAACTTAAAAAATCTCTAAGTAGGGATTTGGCAAGGGTTGGACTCTTGGCTGAACAGCTGGATCAGCCAACACACAAATGACCAGAAAGTGGTTGTTAACGTCCCTGCCTTGGCAAGCCATTGGAAAAACTGGCTCAGCTTGACAACTTAGTTTAAAACTTAATGCTTTCTGCTTTAGTTACTCTGTGAGCTAATTGGTTTAAGCTAGTTTCTGGTATCAGTAAATTTGTATGTATGTCTTTCAGTCTTCAATCTGTACAATATGCTTTTTTTGGGGGGGCAACTTTGTTTTTATCAAACAACTGGATATGTAATTCAGTAATCAAACATTACAATCATCTGATGTTACAAACAACTAAGATTTCTAGATTTTTTTCTCCATTTAAAAATATTTATTTAGTTTTAGTTTTCAACATTCACTTTTATAAGATTTTGGGCTTAAAATTTTCTCCCCTTCTGCCTCCCCAAGATGGCATGCGATCTAATATAGGCTATACACGTACAATCACATTAAACATATTTCCATTTTAGTCATGTTGTAAGGAATTAGAACCAAAGGAGGAAGAAACAAAGAAAATGGTATGCTTTGATCTGCATTCAGACACCACAGTTCTTTGTAGGTGGATACATTTTCCATCATGGGTCTTTTGGGATTGTCTTAGTTCATTTTATTGCTGAGAAGAGCTAAATCTATCAAAAGTGGTCATTGCGCAATGTTGCTGTTACTGTTGTGCCACACGCTCTTCACTGTATCTCTGGTCAAGAGCATAAATTCAAGGTGTCTCCACAGAGGCTTTGGTACCCAGTTCTGACAAAACCTGCCAAAGAATTCAGTGAAAGGGGACATTTTTAAAGGATATCGTGCTATTTTATTTCCCGGGGCAGGTAGGTAATGGAACCTTTTTTGTTTAGCTGCTTGGTTTGAGCAAATTACCAGAGTCAAACTGTGGCTCTAGTATTTTATCTGAAAGGCTAAATTTTTCTGCTTATTCTACAAGGTTTATGTTCGTCAGAAGCTTTTGAAATTTCCTGGTCCTGTTTGCCATGGTTATAAAATGAATATGGGACCTGGTTTTGAGTCTAAATTTTCTGGCCCTCCAAGAGAGTGTTTGAGTTAGTAGTCTGTTTGGCCTCCACCTGTTATCTCCCTCCATGGCCTTTTCCTCTTTAGCCACATGAGGTGTGGAAAAAAAGATTTGGAACTGAAAACTTCTACAAATTTCATTATCACCCCCAAGCCCCTCACAAACTTGACTGCATCTGTTCTGTGTTATGTTCATATTGTTTGGTACCTTGTTGGAAAGCAAGAGAACTCCAGAATAGTCCACAACTCCCTAAAGACATCTGTTTATTTTATGCATAGTTGATATAGCTGTAGAAATTTTAAGGTTTTAAAATAAATATCTAGATAAAATATAATGAAAAAAAAAAGGAAGGCAAGAAGCTGCTTGTGAAACTGTAGGAGAAAAAGTTAAGTCTGTGACGAAGTCCAAGCGAAGTCAAAACTGAAAATAATCCTAGGCAGTTTTAACTATTGTGCTATCTTTCTGGTTGTATGGATGACTGAATACCAGCAAGTAATTTTTTTCATGTGTTGATGTCTCCATCTGAATTAATCCTTAAGTGAGAAGGGGTAAACACTAATGAAAGTAAGAATGATCAGCCAGGACATAATCAAGAACATGGAAATTGCTGAGAAGGATTTTCATTCCTCAGATTTGTGGAAAGAGGCTAAATTTAAGCCTCCATAGGAGAAAATACATGAACAGAATAAAACAAATCTTCTGAAAATGAATTTGCCAATTATAATGGGAACAAAACTTAATTTGTACTGAATTTCATAATGAAATTTATTTTAATGACACAAAAAATGGGCTTTTCCATGTACAGGGTGTCCCAAAGCCTTAGATTTCACTGTATAACTTGCCTTTCTCTAAATATAAATTCAATTTCATTACTGTCTTAATGACATTATCTCCAATATGAAAGAGACATTTTGTGCAGGCTTAGCCCTCGAGTGGAAGGGTATTTTAACTCACTGAATGGTGTTCAAGATGATAACTAGAAGTAATTTAAATTAACCTTTCCATAAAAGTGACAGCTCTTAACGCTTTTTCTTCTCTAACTTAAAGGGGAAGCTTCTTTTAGTCCTTAGAAAACAGCGTTAGGTAAGAGCTGGTATCTTAGAAAAGGCAAGGTTTCATCCACTGAGGAATTTTTTTTGGGTGAGGGAAAAATAAATCAGTACTGTATTTTTAGAAGGAAGAGTTTCATTTGTAAAAGTGAGTCAGTCTGATTTAAGTGATCCGACTGAATCCAGTTGTTTGGCAAATTCAAACAAAGCCATTTGATTAAAAAGAAAGCAGTAGTATACTAAGGTGAAAGTGAAATACAAGCATACAAAAAAAAATTTAAAGACCTGCAACAGAGTCAGATTTGAAAGACATTTGCAAGCTACTGAATATTCAGAAAACTGAATGGAAAGGATAACATTTGAAACTGAGACAAATGATTGCAAGGAAGTTTGAATGAGCAAAATGAAAACTTGAAATTCAATTAAAAAATAACAAGGACTGCAGAAAGATGTTCTAGAAATTGGAAGAAATCCTTAAGTATAAATCAGAAGACAAAAATTTTTTAAAAACGCAATTCACTGTGTAGCAGGCATTAATAACAAGCCCAAACTAGTCTTCAATTTCTGATTCCTGAACAGCAGTGTAATAACAAGTGTGATTTTATAACTGACAGGTTGAGGGCAGGTCATGAATTTTAAGACCCCAAATAAATTCAAATCAGAAATATGCTTATATATTTTAATGGGCATTCAGCAGTCCTTTGAATATGGAATTCAAAAAATTGTTTAGGACTAATGTTCTAACCTTAAAATATCTGAATACGTTTATCAATACAGAATGTCTAAAACTATCTGCGTCCTGTTCTTCCCTTCCCACTACATGCTTTATGGCACTTTAGTTTATCTGATACTGAACTCTTTCTAATATTTTAAGTCAATTTACTTTGTGATAATGAGTAGGCATATTGTGAATACCATGCAGTTCACAAACTGGGAATATCTGGAATGTAATCAAAATGTGAAACAGACCACCATACTGTAAATGATGAATTTGGTGATTTGCTCCTTGGAAATCAGAACTCCTGAGTAAACCCCAGTGTTCTTCAAAAATTATATTAGAGTTGTAAACAAATCCCAATACATACCAGCACTAAAGGTAACAAATTTCATCTTGCTTTAAGGGAAAAGAATGAACTGCTGTGTACAGCAGAATCTCTTGGGACTACTGGTCTATAATGTTACTTTTATCCTGATAGAAGTGTTCATGTTGAAAAAATAGCAACCTAGCATACTAAGGAAAATGTTGAATGCCACCAAGGTTTCTGGAATGGCACATCCATATGAGTTACAGGTGACTACAGACTGCTAGGAAGGTCAGGATGACAGTCTAACTTGTGCAAGGGCACCATTCTCCTGACCCATTCCCTTATTATTTTGCTTCTTCCCTTAAAATGGGTTTACCACCTCTCACACCATAAGCTTGACTCCAGATCCATGGTGTACAACTGCACTCAAAAGATTTACTCCCATACGTTGCTCATTTTCACCATGATATTGTGCACATAAGCAAAAGGGGGGACTGACTGGTAGACTGATTTGCTCCAAATTTTTCCCTTTTGTCAACAATATGAGCCACCTTATTTACCTGTAAGAACAAAATAAGTGCACCCCATCAAGAGGTCTACCACCAACAGGAAAACTGAATTTACTTCACATAAATTTTAATGGAGAATCAATTATATGTCATCTGGTTAATGACACTATCTTGAATTATTCTATGGCCTGATAAAAGCATATGGAATCAAGTTTCTATGTCCTTTTTCTTTTGTTGTGCTTCTAGGAGATGTAGACATTACTACAAAGGCCTATGGGTAGGAAAAATCTTTGTCATGGGGTTTGACCAAGTCTCCTAGTTTCAAGGCTGGTCCTCCTGATTGTTTCTGGTATCAGTACCTGATATGTTGTATGTATGGTTTGAAAGTATTGTGCCTTTAAGTTGTTACTACCCAAGATTTGGGCAGCCGATATCTGGTATTGCTTGAGGTTGATTCCTGTTTTTGCTGCAGGGTTCTTCTGGACAAGGCTCTGTTTTCTGCTCTTCTGAGGATTCTAAAGCGTTTTCTCCCCAAGGTTCTGGTTGCTGGCTGTTTTGTCTTGTTTCTAATTCTTTACAGCAGTTGTGGAATTTTTTTCCCAGGTCCTAGTGGTTGGCTCTCCCTAATCTGTCAACCCTACAGTTGTTTCTAGCTGCTGGTTATTTCTACTTTAGCCACTGACTTAAGTATCATATGAGTATGATCTGGCACAAGGCAGGGTGGAGACAGAAGGGGTAATGGTGCTCTAAAGCACCCCTGTAAGGTAGTCTTGCTTCTCCTGAAGGAATTTGGGCTTATTGTTTGTATATCCTCTATTGTTCTAGGGTTTGCCAGCTTCTGAAAAGTAGCATTTTTAAGCACAGGATGATTCTAGGGGAGAAAAAGGCAAAAAAGAAGTCCCTTGAAAAATAAAATGGCAAAAAAGAAATAAAAAGTAAACATAAAAGTTACATTTCTGTGGTGTGGCAAAGAGAAAAACTGAGAGCCCGCCCAAAGCAAAACTACAATGAGTCCAGAAAGAGTTAACTATTGTCTTATTTTAAATGAAAGAGTAAAATTTGGCTTTTTTTTCTCTGTCAAGTGAATATAAGCCCATATGAAAGAAAGGATAAAAAATGGAGTTAGTTTTAAACAAAAATGGTAATTTCCCCAATTTGAATAGATTTCTTCTGTTCTCAGATATGGACAATCTGGGATCAAGTAAAGGACATAAAAATTACAAGGTGTATCAAACTAAATTTGTACAGGATTTCAAAATGAAGTTTCTCTGGCTTTTCTAATGAGTTTTTAAACTGCAAATTGGGAAATCTGAGTATTTGCAATAAAAGCTATTCTTTTAAATTTCCTCTAAAATGAATACTGTGAGATGAGCTCTCCCAAATCCTGGACTAACTTCATTTATCTCCTGTAGATGTGGGCTTAGCCTTGGAACAGAAAGGGTGTTCTGTTGCTCTTCGAGAAAACTGATTTAAAATGATTTATCACTAAATATGGTGCCCATTTTCCCAAGATCATAAAAACAATCTGTCTTGCTGGGTCTGGATATGAATGCTTCTTCCCCTGCAGCTGCAAGAAATAAAGAACACTGTGGCTAGGCAAAGAAAGAGAAAAATACTGATGTCAATTCTCCAGCAGGGGTGATCTTCCATAGGCTGACTCAAACTATCCTTGCTGAAAGAACCAGAGCAATCTCTGCTATACCTAATATTTAATCTTGTGTCTCTGTTCATGGTAGAAGTCTCTCAGTTTAAGAACCTAAGTAAACTGCCAAGGCTTTCCACACATTACACTAAAAGAGGAGGACATTAACTCCAATAGTTCTGATTCACTCTTGCCAACTGATGCTAAGCCAAATGCTGACAGGAAGGCCTGTTGTAGACTAGTGTTGGATAGATTATCCATTGGTGAAGAAGACACGCCACCCCGGAACAAAGCCAACTACTACGTCCGTGGGAATGGACAGTTACATGGGTATAGAGGATCCTACACAGATTAGACAGACCATTTATTAATTAACAAAATGAGTTCAGACAATGTTATACCTATATCTCTGACTTTCCTGGCAAAGTTACACAGTATTAATTGCATAGTAATGTAATTAATAGGTTTCATAATGACCCCAAACAAAAAAAAGATGTGCTCAGCTGATTCATACTGCGTAGTCCTTAGTATGAAAGGCGGGTCACAAGAGGAATCTCATCTCTTTTGTTGTGTCATTACCCTAGCCTGCTACCTCTCTCAAGCCTTCTGCCACCACTTAATTCTTCCCAAAAGAAACATGTCCCTCTAATGGTCCTTGATCTCTACAACGAGCACAGAAGTGATGATGGCTGCCTCCTCAGACTCACTGACCATGAAGAAAGTCCCAAAATCTATTGTTCTTGTGCCCTAGAAGCACAAAACGTGAGAAATTAGGCATCAGGACTTTAAGTCTATCTTTATTAATTACAAGAGCTTAACATTACAGAAATATTGGTAGGTAAGATGTTGCTAACTTGAAGGACTATAGTAAACTGTTCCAAATCACTGGAAACTGTTGTTTCGAGGCAAAACAAACGAAAACACCTGCTCAGCTTGCTGTAATCAACTACCCTGCATATGTTACTTGCTTCCAGAAACAGTTCAGGAGCTGTGCCTCTGCCTCAATAAATCAACTTCTCAGTCTATCATTTGTCCTCCAACTCTGTATTAACTCAATGATCTTTCAAACATCCCCATATACCATTTTTGTCTATACAAAGATAATAATACTGACTTTTGTTTAGTTTTAAGAAGATTCTTCAAAACACTAAGAATGTTTGAGTCTCTTCCCCCAAAGCTGTAAGAAATAAAGAAATGCCTTATTTAAGCAAGAAATCTCAGAGTACTGAGCCAGTTCTTCGACACTACCCATATCTTCTCATATTATGCAATTCCTATTTAGATCCTTCTGAAAATTCTCCACTGGGGGTCCACCCAACATGCTGGAGACTTGCTCTTGAACCTGGCCAGGTACTTACCAATTAGGAGAGAAGGCCTCATGGCAGAGACACCATTTCACCAAGGGCCCCAGTCATGTTCACTTTACCCTCAGCTCAATTCATTCTCTGGCCCATTCCATTTCCTTAACAGCACAGCCGTGCCCCCACCACGGATATCCTCCTAATCACATTCTCTCACTGGCCCCTGCCTTCCAGGCTCAGTTATATTTTGTCTTTCTCCTTTTGAAAGCAAACTCCTTGAGAAGAGAGATAATCTAGTTCCTTGTTTTATATGCCAAGTACTTAGCATAGTTTGTGGCATATGATAAGCACTTACTAAATTCTGTCTTTCTACCTATCTCTAGACATTGTGTGGATGCCAATGAACCAAGCGGGCTACTGATGAGTTATCAATCTCTTGTTTCATGATCAGCCCAGCTTCTGTTAAACGGCACTGACACCCTTTACACTATTTTTCTTGTTCAATTCTTCATCAGAGAGGCATTGTGATGAAGTGGATAGAGCATAGGATCTACAATCAAGAAGACTTAGATTAAATTCTACCCTGGTTGCTTACTTCCTGAGCCTGGGTGATTTACTCTACCTTTCATGAGCCTCATGTTCCTTATTTGTAAAATATGCACAATAACAGAATTTAGACCTCATAGAATTACTTTAGGGATCCAATAGGGAGAGTAGAAAAGCACTTTATAAATCTCAACTTGTGCCTCTACTGCCCTTTGGCTGGCTGACATCTTTAAGTCTTCTTCAGGGACTGCCATCCTATTACTTGCAACTGTATAGGCATCAACCGTAAAATGCTTATGTTAAAAAAGATGGACTTTTGTTTTGGGGAGAATCTTGAGGTTATTAAAAGCACTATACAACTTTCCTAAAGCAATCTAGTCCATTCTTTTCCTCTTTAGATCTAGCCCTAGCTCATCATCTATTTACAGCTCTGTCCAAGATCTACATACTAATGAACCAGCTCTATGTGCTACCCAACCATAGTCTGGAAAACAGATATGATTCACCCATTTGTTTTTTTTCCTTGTTTGGATAGGTAGGATGAACTCTTTTATGATCAACACAATGTCATACGGAAACAGGAACGTCTGGAGGATCTCACCATCTATGGGGAATCCTTCTTCCATTTGGCCTATGTGCTGAATATCATCCAGAACAGTGGCAAACATTGTTGGTAAGCATATATCCTTCCTCTTTTATATTCATTATCAGAGAGTCAGAGGTCTCTTGATTTTTCAAGGATTCTTATATGATTTTGACTTGTAAAGTGAAGCAAGTCTTTAAGGTGGCACTTTGCTCCATGAAAGCAAAATTTTCCTCTGTTTTTAACAAACAGAAAAGAGAATGGTAACTTATATTACCTACACTGTTAAATTGTAAAAAAGGTAGTTTTATTTGTAAAGCCTGCCAATTCTCTCCTCCTATCTTCATTAATTATGCCCTTAATATATAAATATAAATGCCTTCAATACATAAATTATTTCCCTAAAGAATTTGCAGAAATGGGGAAGCAGGCATATAGGTTGAATTATTGATACTTTCTCTGTCACTTTTTGGGGGAGTAGAAATAAAGTCTATGATTTTCTTGCAACTATTTGGTTCTCTCTTCTTTCAGGTTCCTTTGAGAATCTACCTCTCAAGTGCCTTAAAAATTATTTTGTCTCCTGCATGGAACTCCTCTAAATATACTAGGTTTGGTATAGCTGCTCTTCCCGTCTGTGTGTTCTTTAGTGCCATTTCATATAGTGAATCTGTTAAAAGAATATAGGGAGCAGAGTATACTGTTATGACAAATTATCAACCATAAAAAAAAAACCCAACAAACCCTCAAAAAAACCCTTTCCAAACAAGACAGTAAGTTCTTTAGAATACAATAAAATTACTTACTCTTTTTAGTAGTTTACTTTGTTGGATCCCTCTTGAGCAATATTTCATTTAAACTTGGGAAAGTGCTTTGCTGGCTTAAATGCTAGTGGAGTGGCTAATTTTGAGTCATACCTTGATAACAGCTAAAATTTGAAAACAAAACATTTTTGCTATGTTATCTGAACAAAATACATGTGAAGGGTGATTAAAAACACTTAGAAAAGCATCGACATTCTGTCGTTGGAATATTTTGGGGAAAATACTAGTGTATGTTATGTGTCTATGTACACAAAGATATGTAAATTCTGTTTGCAGTATATATGCCCTTTAGAAAAATTAACAATAAGGTGGAGAAAGTAAAAATTTTATTTGGGAGCTGGAGATGAGAATGAAGCAAGGCCTGCAATTGTGTATAGAAAGAAGGATTAGGGATTAAGACTTATCCTATGTAACTCTGAAAGCCAGAATGGATAGTAGTTACACAGAAGAAAATTTCAGCTCAGTATGAGAGTAGTTTCTAACCATCAGGCTACCGTAAAATAGAAGGTGAGGTATTAGGTTCACTATGACAGGAGTCTCCTCTCTATGAAACCATCTATAATGTCCTTATCTGGAAAGCACTCTCTTCTCTTCAGAACTTGCATACCAACTTTCTCAGTATTCTATGCACTTATCATGTTTAAATATATTAGTTATTTTGTATGCCTTATATCCCTTATTAGACTGTAAGTTCCTACTGGGCAAGGACTGTCTCTTACTGTTATGTCTTCAGTGTCTACTAAAGTAGCACATAACAAGCATGTAATAAAAGTCTACTTAACTGGAAACTGGTTGGATATGTGGAATAGAGAGCAAGGGGTAAAAAAATAAGCCAAGGTGACTAGAATGGCTAGTACCAGTAATAGAAACAAGAAAGAACAGATTTTGGGGAAGGCTACGAATCTGGTTTTGGACATTATGAATGTGAGGTAATAATCAGACATGTCTAGTGGGCAGTTGTGGAAATGGAGAGATAGAACTCATGAGAGGTCATGGCTGGAGGTTTTCAAGACACAAATGAACAGGCTTGCCAAGGGACAGTAGAGCTACTAGAAGAGGGCCAAAAACAGAGTTTTGGAGAATGCCAATATTTAAGGAACAGGAGAAGGAAACAAGAGACAGTTATGTGAGTTAATTAATAAACATTGATCAAATGCCTACTATGTGCCTGGATATGTGTTACACATTGATGATATGAAGAAAGGCAAACAAGTTCCTGTTCTCAAGGAGTTTATAATCTAATAAACAAAAACAATGTAGAAACAGAAGCAGAAAAGAGAGTAGAGGGGAGAAGGTATCTGGCACAAGGCATAGTGAAGAAATCTGGGAGTGTCACCATGTGGGAAATGAAGAGACAGCTGACCTGGATGCCCTCCTTAAATGGAAGTTCTGGGAAGAGGGGTCATCTCCATTCTTCAATTAGAAGGAGGGAACAGGCTCAGGGACAGAGGTGTGAATTCCAGGGCTGAAGTACAGGAAATATAGCTAGATGGGAAATGTTAGGCAGAAAAACCAAGAAAAGTACAATGTCACAGAAACCGAAGAAGAAAGTCTACTCAATAGCATGTCATATGCTACAGAGAAGTCAGGGAGAAGATAGAAAAAAGGTCACTGGCAACCTGAGAAAGACTAATTTCTGTCTTAATTTTCTTTTTTGAGAAAGTAATTCCATAAAGTAGTAGATGCAGAAATTCTAAGGAATTTTAAGGACGCTTAAATTTATATTGTAAGGAAGATTTCAGAGAATGAAGATGTGATTGGATAATGAAGAAACACCGAATACAGACTACTTGTTGGAGAAATGTAGCTCGAGGGAGTAAAGGGTGAAGGAAAAGTGATCAGTGAGACAAAAAATTAGTGAAAAAGAAAAGTCCAAAGATATATGAGGGGAAAAGGGAATAACTGATTAAGCAAGGATATGGAGGAATTAGGAAGTAGTGTTTTTAAGAATACTTTCTGGATTGGTCTTAGATGAAATGGAGGGCAGTTCTTAACCTGGGGTCTTTGAAACTGTTTTTAAAAAAATACTTTGATAACTCTGTTTTAATATAATTGGTTCCCTTTGTAATCCTACATATTTCATGCATTTGAAAACATGATTCTGAGAAGAGGTCCACAGGCTGCACAAGACTGCAAAATAAGGTGCAGAATCTTGAGGATAGCAGGAAAGACTGTTCCCGCTGAGATGGAAGTGAAACAGAAGAATGGGTTGATACACAGGAAAATAAGGTTGTCTATAGAAAGTAAAGGGGATAAGAGAATGAAAAAGGTGTGGAATTGTCACCATGGAAACGGGATTAGGAAGCTACAAAAATTATATCCACATTATATAGTGGATGTTTAAAAGTTTGAATAAAATAGAAATATCAAACATAATGCATGTACTTAAGAAAAAAATAACCTGGGAAATATCATCCGGAATTGTAGTTACTTCTGGAGGTGTGGGTGTTCTTAGCAGGTTTTCACTGACAGAAATCTTGGGAGGAGAGAGTTCTCCATGATGTTCAAAGCACTTAGCAGATTGTGAAACCAATGGAGTACAATCTTCTGAATCCAAACTGCTTGGCAAAATATCTGAGTCTGACGTTGGTGGAATTATTATCCCCTGTTGTATAAAAGTGACCAATACTTTTATATAATAGTAAAATTTACTTAGCAAACAGAATTAAATCAATCAACAAGTGTTTATTAAGCATCTACTATGTGACAGGTATTGTGCTAGGGATACAAATACATACATAATTATATGTGGGCACATGTGCATGTATATAAATGCTTGTGTATACAGATATATATTTACACATTATCATACAGTAATACATGAATATATGAAAGACAAATATAATAAATTCAAATAAATCCCAAATGCTTAAATATAAGGTACTTTAAGAAGGAAAGCACAAACAATTCATAATTAATTATTATTAGCAGATACGGCATATGCTGCCTCACCCAATTACACAATAGTATAGAATACACCCATCACATTATTTTTTCTAATTTATAAACTTACCTTTGTTGTTTTTTTTAACCTATCCATTTTAAAGTTTGAATGAAGTAGTATTTCTTTGTCATTGGTTGAGAGATCAAGCTCTTTTGGTTTAGGGACATTTAAAACTGGATTGCTGTTTCTAGATGGGATTTTCAAGCCAGGAGTGAAGAATACAGGCTCCAAAGGGGAATTGGCATGGTTAGCACCTAGAATAAAATGGGAAGAAAGTTATAAATATTTTAACTTTTAGGTTCCAAACTTTGACATTCTAGCACAATTAATTAGAAAATACATTTTAAACATTGATGTTTAATCCCTCCCTTCCTCTCACCCCCTTATTTTTGGAAACACTTATAAATGATGAGTTAAATTAGGTAATGAAGCTCTATGGACAGTGACAGTAAAGACTAAGTAGGTATTTATGGTTAGGGTAGCTAGGATGAATAACTGCTTTATAAATCAGCCAACTGCTTAAAATATTTATTATAATACAGGCCCAGAAATGGTGTATATATGAGAGAAATGAATCTTTTTCTTTTCTGTTTTTGGCAGGGCAACTGGGATTAAGTGACTTGCCTGAGGTCACACAACTAGTACATGTGTCAAATGTCTGAGGCCACATTTGAACTCAGGACCTCCTGACTCCAGGGCTGGTGCTCTACTCACTGTGCCACCTAGCTGCCCCAATAAATCTTTTTCTAAATAGAGTTCATAAACTGGAGAGAAAAGACTAGAGCCAAATCAAAGTCTTCTTATACCTTTTTTTATACCCCCTACGGAATTTTACACAGAGTAGGTATTCTGGGTAACTCTGTGTGCGTTAGTGTAGGGCTGGCCTTAGGTTCAGAAGGACATAGGTTCAAATCCTGTCTCCAACACATACCATGCTCTATAATCAGACAAATAATTTTAATATCTCAATGCTTCTGGCAACTACCCACCTAAAACTATAAACTGAGAGAATTTTTGATCTTTATTAGCATACAATTTCCACAATGGGATTTCCTCATAATAATAAAACCACAAGCCCAGTCTTGCCCCCACCTACAAAAAATAAATAAATATAATAGGCTCAAGAAATATTTTTAATTGGAGAGCACTAAAAATAATCAAGACAAAATCTTCCTGCTTATAGTACCTGAAAAAGTGCCATAAGTCCAAATGATATACATTGAATTCAAGAACTGTTATAATATGGTGGTGCATTCCTAACTAAGGATTTGATGATGGTCAACTTTTTATATAAGTGACCACAAATATATTCCATTTAGTCAAATGACAAGACATTCATTCAAGCTTTTACTAGGAGTAGAATCCCTAGAGACTGATGCTAGGACTTGATTTTTTTATTGGAAAGAAAAAAAGATATGGATTAGGGGTAGTAGAAAATGAAGTCTTCTAATACATAGACAATACTAAGCAATAAAATGCTGTGCCTACAGAAATGAACTACGAGAAAATCTGGTGAGGCTCTCTCTGTAGATGGCAAGAAAAGCAGGTAAAGGGTCAATACATTTGGGGAAAATAATCCCAGGTTTTTATGTACAATTACAGAATGATGCTCTCCAGTTATCAGTTAGTCTACAAGTGGGTACAGAGAATTCCCTGCTCCCATCATAAAAGCCTACAAAATGATAGCCATAACTAATTAGGAAGAAAGAGGACTGGAAACTGGTTTTTTTCCCATTCTTAGCCCTGCCTCATAGGTGGGAAGAATGTTTTGTTAACTTGTCCTGTCTTTATAAAAAATGGTCCAAGGACAGAGTACAGAGATCTCCAAAAGGAAGGTGAATGAGGAAAGATGGAACTAAGTGACAGAAGGTCAATGGAAAAAAAAATAGCCTTTTCTTTTTTCTGAGAAAGAAGGGGGGAGAATTCTTTATGTCTATGGCAGGTCCAAGGTGAGGGAGGCACACAGCAGAAGCTCACAAACTGGAGTTAAAAAAAAAACCTACAGGAGAAAGGTGATTACCTTAAAGCTTTAGGCCCTTCCCCCAGAGCTGAGGTTTGGGAAAAACAGATATAGGAAGGCTGATACACTGGTCGCTTTATCAACTAACAAGAAAGAATAGTAACAGGAAAAAAAAAATCTTAGGACAAGACCTTGTAGAAATGGGCCAGTCAGAAAGGAAAAAGGAAACAAGTAAACTAAGGTCATACAGAACACAGATTCATTGAGACTATTGTAAGCTCGGAAATTTAGCGCTCATCCTGTTTTTTTTTAATCCCCTCTTATTTCTCCATACTGTATACTTATTTTTAAGCATTTACTGTTTAAACTTTTCCTAAAGAAGGGTGTATACTATCTCTAAGAGCTGGAGAGGCAGTTATCAAGGCCTACAAAGAACCTTTTCCCTAAGCTGTCCTTAAGGGGACACAGCTTAAGAAACCTAGAAGGTGAAAAAAACAAACCAGTAGAGATTAGGAAACAGTGGCAAATAAAAAGAGGTTAAATCACTTGACCAGGATCACATAACTACATACTTGCTAGTAAATACCTGAAGGATTAAAATCTAGGACTTCCTTACTCCAAGTCCAGTGTTCTATGATAGGCTGCCTTTCAAAAATAATTTGCAAAGGTGGTAGATGAGAAGAATTTGATCCAAGTCTGTACTTACAATTTTCTTTCAACTGCTCAAGTGAGGAACCAGGAGGGATTAGGATGTTGTTGTTGCCTCCTAATTTCGCTTCCACGTTTATTCCATGAGTATTATTCTTAGACAAACTAAGAGAGGGGAAAAAAAATTATGTGACTTTTTAGTAATCAAATTTATCCATACTGTTTATCATAGAAATCTTGCACATCAATTGCCTATAAGGCAAGTTATTTTCCATTGTCTTTTTACATTCTTAATACATTTTTATCTTTCCCTCCCCAGCTAGCCTTTTGTAACAATGATTAAAAAAAATACATTCACTGTCTGACAGTAAGTGCAATATTCCACAACCCACAGTCCTTGACCCCATCAATGAAAGGAGAGAGGTGCATTTTCACTACTTTTCTCTGGGGCCTTGCTAGTTCATTATTACTACACGGCTTTCATTTAATTTATTGTCCTTACATTGTTGTAGTCATTGTGTGTACTATTTCTCCTGGGTTCTGCATTAGTTCAGAAACATTTTCCAGTGTTTCTCTGAATCCTTCACATTTGTATTTTTTTATAAGGCTGTACTATTACATTAGTATGTAACAACTAAAACAAAAAAAGTAATTCCCCTAATTCTGTTTCCAGGTCTTTCCTACCACAGTGTGGCGATATCTACTTTGGCATAAAGGGGACTTCTCTGTCTTTGACTTCCTTAAGTTATATGCTCTGAATATATACAATAAGAACACTGAATCGAAGGGTATATATAGCTTTTTTCAAGCATCATTCTAAATTACTTTCTAGCACAGTTGTACTGATTCACAGATTAAGCATGCAGTGAATCACTGGGTCTGTCTTACTGCAGCCCTTTTAACATCTGAACTCTTTCCATTATTATTTTTAACATTTTGTTGAGTGTATAAGAGGAAATCCAGGACTTAATTTGAGTTTCTCTGGTTGTTTAAAGCAATTTTATGTGGTAAATTGTTCGCAAATCTTTTTTTAAAAATAATATTCCCTCCTGAATTACATGTAAACACAATTTTTAACATTGGAGTGTTTTTTTTAAATTTTGAGTTCCAAATTTTATCCTTCCCTTCCTCCCTCCTTGAGAAGGTAAGCTATCTGATATAGGTTATATATGTGCATTCATGTAAAACATATTTCTGTATTAGTCATTTTATGGAAGAAAACTTGAATCAAAAAAGAAATGAAAGAAGGAAAGAAAGTGAAAAATAACATTCTTCGGTCTGTATCATAAATTATTTTTTATCTGGAAGTGGACAGCATTTTTCATCATGGGTCTTCTGGGATTGTCCTAGATCACTGTATTGCTGAGAATATCTAAGTCATTCAGTTGTTCACTGTACAATATTGCCATTACAGTGTACAATGTTCTCTTGGCTTTGCTCCCTTCACTCTGTAACAGTTTACATAATTCTTTCCAGGTTTCTCTGAAATCATCCTGCCCATCATTTCTTATAGCACAGTAATATTCCATCACAATCATATACCACAACTTCTTCAGCCATTCCCCAGTTAATGAATATCTCCTCACTTTCCAATTGTTGTCCACCACAAAAAGAGCCATTATAAATATTTTTGTATAAATAGGTCCCTTTCCCCCTTCCTTGATCTCCTTGGGATACAGATCTATTGCTGGATCAAAGGGTATGCAGTTTTATAGCCTTTTGGGCATGGATCCAACTTGCTCTCCTGAATGGTTAGATCAGTTCACAACTTCACTGACAGTAGTTTGTAATTCTTTTGAGAATTGTTTGTTCATATCCATGGACCATGTATCTCTTACGGAACTAACGGCATCTGGTTATATATATAATTATGTTCATTTCTTATATATCTTAGATATCAGAACCTTTTCAGAGATAATTCATTTTTTATTCCATTCAAGTGTTTTGTAATGGTATTTATTTCTTGAGTGTGTCTTGATAGACTGACTCCCAGGTATTCTGAATGGAATTATATTTATTATTATTTCTTCTAAATATTGTTATTACTACATAGAAATGTTGATTCATACATTCTTTTTCTATCCTCCCAGTTCTATTGACACTGTTGTCTCAATTACTTTACTGATTCTTTGGGGATTTCAAAATAAACAATCATGTCATCTGAAAAAAGGGATATTGGTGTCCTCTTTGTGAATTTTATGCCTTTAATTTCTTTTTTTTTCTTATTGCTATCACTAAATTATGTCAATTAAGAGTAGGAAAAGAGAGCATCCTTGTTTAATCTCTGCATTTTCT
This sequence comes from Trichosurus vulpecula, assembly GCF_011100635.1. NCBI lineage: Eukaryota > Metazoa > Chordata > Mammalia > Diprotodontia > Phalangeridae > Trichosurus > Trichosurus vulpecula. The sequence continues at coordinate 180,342,436 of NC_050574.1, forward strand.
GTGAAAATTTTGAATATATTGCTATTACAAATAATGCTACCCTTTGACTTTAGATGTAAAAATATAATTGAAAAATGGCCCTTTTACGTACCCATTTTGGGGGGATTACAGGATAAGTGAATGTTATGCTGTGCCAATGGCTCCCCCTCTATCCACTGATATACCCATGTATACCAGAATAAAGTCCAAATGGATACACGATCTAGGTATAAAGGCTGATACTATAAACAAATCAGGAGAGCAAGGAATAATTTATCTGTCAGATTTATGGAGAATGGAGGTATTTATGACTAAACAAGAGATAGAGAACATTATGAAATGCCAAACGGTAACTTTGATTACATTAATTTGTAAAGTTTTTGCACAAAGCCAATGCAACCAAGATTAAGAGAGAAGCAGAAAACTGAGAAAGAATTTTTACAACTAGTGTCTCTGATAAAGGCTTCATTTCTAAAATGTATTGAGAACTGAGTCAAACTTACAAGAATACAAGTCATTCCCCAATTGATAAATGGTCAAAGGATATGAACAGGCAGTTTTCAGAGAAAGAAATTAAATCTATCTATAGTCATATGAAAAAAATGCTCTAAATCACTATTGATTACTCTGAGGCACCACATCACACCTATCAGATTGACTAACATGGCAAAACAAGAGAATGATAAATATTAGAGAAGATGTGGGCATGTTGGAATGCTAATTCATTGTTAGGGGAGCTGTGAGCTGATCCAATCATTCCGGAGAGCAATTTGGAACCCAAAGGGCTATAAAAACATGCATTCCCTTTGACCCAGCAATACCGCTTCTAGTGCCATATCCCAGAGATCATAAAAATGGGAAAAGGACCCACATGTACAAAAATATTTATAGCAGCTCTCTTTGTGGTGGCCAAGAACTAGAAATCGAGGGGATGCCCATCAATTGGGGAATGGCTAAATACGTTATGGCATAAGAATGTAATGGAATACACGTGCTATAAGAAATGATGAACAGGTGGACTTCAGAAAAACCTGGAAAAACTTATATGAACTGATGCTGAGTGAAGTGAACAGAACCAGGAGACCACTGTACACAGTGATAGCCACAGTGTGCTAGGACTGATTTTGACAGACTTAGCTCATCTCAGCAATGCAAGGACCTAAAATATTTCCAAAGGACTCATGATGGAAAATGCCATCCACATCCAGAGAAAGAACTCCGGAGTCAGAATGCAGAGTGAAGTGGACTATTTTCTTTTTTGTTTTGTTTTCTTTTTCTTTCTTATGGTTTCTCCCATTTGTTATAATTCTTCTATGCAACATGACTAATGTGAAAATGTGTTTAATAGGAAGGTATGTGTAGAGCCCATATCAGATTGCATGCTATCTTGGGGAAGGAGGGAGAGCTTATGGAAGTAAATGCTGAAAACTAAAACTAAATAAATTGAGGGAAAAATTTAATTATGTTAATTATTTTCCCAATATAGAACCTTTGTCACAGTGAATAATTTTTTGGATATACTGCTCAAATTGTTTAGCATCTGTACTTTATATTACTAATATGAGTATACCACCCATTTCCCTTTCCCCTCCACCATATCTGTTCTTTATTCTGTTTGGAAGGTTCTTTAGTTTCTCCCTATTCTCCTAGTTTTGATTATCAATCCTGTTCTGATCTTTTTCTGCTCCACTCTTAACTTTATAGTCAGCCACTTTAATGCATCCTCTACTGTCCCTTTAATTCTTTACCTTGAAAACTCTTAACTGATTCATCTGCAACTACTTCTGAGACATTGAATACTGTAAAATGAGAATATAGTGTTAAAGACAGTAAGTGGGGTGGGGTAGAGGGAGGCAGCATGTAAGGGGTGATGACTGGGCCCACAAATTTATGCTACCTAACTCAAATGGACTTAGACAGCTGCATATTAATCATCTTATTCAAGTCTAGGTGATTTCCTATCACACTTTCTACAACAGTCTTTTCAATTCCTCTTTTGGAACGCCCCCAAATACACCCTCCTCTTACTCTTAACACATAATCCTATGATACTGAGAAAACTGGGGAGAGGAGTCTGTGAAAATGATGGAATGGATCAGAAAATTCCAAGCTCAAGATTTTCCTCCATGAAAGAGATAAAACAGCACCTCGGGGCAAATATAGAGCACTAAAAATAAATAATTAGAAGGGGCAGAACAGGGGTCCTCCTGGAACAACTGGAGAAGATCTGAAGAAAAATCCCTGGATGAGGTTTGGTCCCTGTGCAGAGTAAACACATCCTAGGTGGGTTGGGAGGCTGCCTCAACCCCAGCCACAGGAACTTCTATCCCTGTCACAGTGAGGGGAGTTGGGCTTCTGAACCAGGGAATATCAAGGGAACCTTTGCTGACTAGGAATGCCAGACCCACCTGTGCTTTGGAGACATGCTGGAGGGCCAGAAGGAACCAACACACACCAGCTGGTGAATGCAGAAGCAGTGGGGTGGGGACTTCACTGGCTGTGGGCACTTACAGGAGGTTAGAGGGCTTAGTCTGGGATCAAGGTCAGAGAGGAGAACTGAAGGAGGACCTGAGGCCAAAGGCACCATCCTTCCCATGACCCAGGACAAGAGGTGATTATAAAAAAAAAAAAATAAGCTATTACCAAAAAGAAAAAAAAATGCACAAAGGACAAACAATCTAACCACAGAAAGCTACTATGAGAATAGAGAAGACCTGGGTTTGTCTTCAAAGGAGGATAGTAAAGCAAAGAAACTCTCTTCTATCCCAAAGAGTAATGTCAAAAGGTCACCTGCCAAAAAAGAACTCACAGAAGAAATTAAAAAAGCCTTTAAAAATCAAATGAGAGAGACTGAGTAAAAAATTCCTTGAAAATTAGAATTGGGCAAGGGGAAGCCAGCGAAATCATAAGAGACCAAGAGCTAATAAAACAAAATATGAAGAAAGGAAAAACTGAAGAGAATGTGAAACATCTCATTAAGAAAAACAACTGATCTAGAGAAGAGATCAAGAAAACATAAGAATAATTGGACTACCTGAAAGCTATGATCAAAAAAAAAAATCTTGATACAATAATACAAGAAATAATTTTTAAAAATTGTCCTGAAACAGTAAAACAAGACAGGAAAATAGAAATAGAAAAAAAATCCACTGATCACCACCTGGAAGAGATCCTATGAGGAAAACCCACAGGAACAGTATACTTAAATTCCAGAAACACTCAGCTCAAGGATAACAAGCAAAAAGAAAGAAACAATTTACATGTGGTGGTGCCACAATTAGAATTACACAAGACCTAGCATTGGTAACACTAAAATGCCATAGGTCTTGGGACACTATATACTGAAGAGCAAAAGCACTGGGCTTCCAGCCGAAAATCTCAAAGTTAATCATAATCCTGAATGAAAAAAAAAAGGATATTTAATGAATTGTCAGAATTTCAAGACTTCGTTAAAAGAAAAAAAAAAACAAAAAAAACAAAAACCAAAACACCTGAACTTAATGGAAGATCTGACATACAAGAGCCAAGAGAAATATAAGGTACACATCAAAGACTAATTACAAGGGACTCAATAAGGACAGACTGCTTACTTTTTATGTATGTAAAATGTAAACCGTATGTCTAAGATTGTTAGTAGTAGTTGGATAGTTCATAAGAAAGACTGAGTATGATATGACTTCAAAAAGTAAAACCATTCAGGAACGCTACAGAGAGTAATTATCTTATATGAATGAGGTGCAAGAGGAAGAACTGGCACAGAGGAATTAGATCCCAGGACTTAAAATGCTGTGTCCAAAACCAAATTTATTTCTCTCCCCCATTCAAAGCTTGTCTGCTTATGTTTTGGGGACCACAATTTCCCAGTAACCCAGGACTGTGTCACCTCTGTCTCATCTTTGCCTCTTCCTATTCCTTCACCCAAACGCCAAATCCTATAAATCCTATCTCCACAATATCTCTTGCATCCATCCTCTCCTTTCTACTCCTAGTACAAACACCCTAGTTCAGGGTATCATCTATTCTTGCCTAAATTATTGCAAAAGCTTCCTGCTTTTGGTATCTCTTCTCTAATTCATACTTCACCTTGTTTCTGAGCCTTTCCATTAGCTGTCCTCCATGCCTGGAATGCACACCTCCCTCAAAGAATCCTCTCTTCCTTCAAGACAGAGCTCAAGCACTATGTTCCATGTGACACCTCTGATTCCTTCCCACCTTAGCCACTTATATTCTCAATATCTAGGCACTGAAGACAGCTAGGTAGTAAAATGAATATAGAGCTGGGCCTGAAATTAGGAAGACTAGCGTTCACATGTGGCCTCAGATACTAGTTGTGTGACCATGGAAAAGCACTCTAACCTGTTTGCCTCAGTGTCCTCAATTGTAAAATGCGGATAATAGCACCTCCCTCCCAGGGTGCTACAAGGATCAAATGAAACATCTGTAAAAAACTTAGCATAGTTCCTGGCATATAGTAAGTACTATGTAAAAGCTAGCTATCATTATTACCTAGCACTTACATAGCCGGTACTTAATAAATGTTTGCTGATTGACTGATGCTACTTATTAATGGAGTTGTATGTTAATGCTAAAGATGCCAAGATTATCAAAAGAAAAAAATCTAATATAATTAGATGCTTATTAAACATGCAGTATGTATACAAGAGGTACATTCATCTACATATGGATTAATTTCTTTTACACGCTTTGACCAAAGGCGAGAGCAATCTTAATCCTGACAGGTTATGAGGCTTGCTCACTGATGAACCAGATACAAAGAATAGACAGATTGGCAGCACAAATTCATTACTAAACAACCTAAGATGTTCTTCTACTGAGAGCAGGTTTTGAGAACTACCTTTGCATATGAAAAACATCTCTAGCAAAAATTTTGATGACAGAGACCTTGAAATTCATTGCTGAAAATAGTATTTTTGGAATTATCTGTTTTAAAGCCTAGACACAGTGATTTCAGTTTAACTTTCTAGTCCATTCTTCAAATACCATGGATAATTAAAATCTGACTGTATCTACAATGACATAAATATACAGTGCAAATGGGGAAACATTGTGGATTAATAATAATTGAACTTCATACAGTAATAAAATGCTTTATGTGCATTATCTCACTTGATCGTCACAATTATCCTATTAAGTCAAATACCACAGGAATTATCCTCATCTTATAGATGAGGAAATGAGGCCGAGAAGAGAAAGAGAGTGCCAACTTGGAGACAGAAAGCCTGGGTTCCTGGCTGTCACCTAATAGCTTTATGACCACAGTAAACTTCTTTACCTCTTAAGCTTTAAGCACCTTACTTATAAAATAGCAGCAGTAATTCAATTTAAACATTTATTAAGCACTGGTGTTAGGAAACAGGTGAGATACAGAGTTTAAATAAGTCTTTAGCCTCATGAAACCTACCTAAAACAACTAGTATAAAATAGTATATAAGTGCCCAAAGGAGGTACAGATAAAATTCCGTGAGGTCTGAGGGGGAGGGGAACTTCTGCTATCATTTCTGAAGAAGAACTCAGGAAAGACAAGAACTGGGGAAAGATGGCTTGGAACAGGTGGGATTTGGGTTGGGCTTTATTTAAAGGATAAGGAGGAATTCAATAGGTAAGGACAGGGGACATAGTTGTGGAGGTAAACACTAATGAGATTTGGCAAATGGATAGGGGAAATGTGGGAAAGGGAAGAGCTGAGGATTACTGCCAGTTAGCTAATCTGGATGACTGAAGGACAGTTGTGCCGTCAATAAATATAGGGAAGTCTGGAAGGGAGATGGGTTTTGGGGGAACATAACTAGTTCTGTTTTGGATATGTTGAGATGTCTAGCAGACAGCTGTCTACATGGGACTGGAGTTCAGGAAAGAGACTGGGACAGGCATTTTGGAGTCATCTGCATAAAGATAACTTAAACCCAAGGACTCACCAAGAGGGTAAGAAAGAGAAAGGCTAGGACAGAAGCTTGGAAGGTGCTCACGGTGGGAGGAAGGACAATGTCAAGTAATCAAAATTATGAACATGGGAAATTATGACAAAGCAGGAGAACTATAATATATGTGACAGAAAACAAAGACACATGAAGAGCTATTAAGAGGAAAAAATAAGTTCAAATGTAGCTATCTTGAGTTTAAAGTGTCAACTTAATATCCTGCTATAGATGTGGAATAACAACTTGGGAGAGATGTTGGAGTTGTAAAGTCTTAACTCTTCACTGCAAAAAGAAAACGGACAATTTTCCTCATCCTTGCCTCCCCCTACACTTTTCCTTTAACTTCTTCATTCTATTTCTTTCTCCGCTATAGCTCCTAGACCACATATTTAGAGCTAGATGGAACCTTAATGATATCTACTCCAACCCTTTCATTTTACAAACCCAGAGAGATTAAGTGATTTAGCTAAGAATCCCCTAGGAAGTAGAATTCAGATTCAAGTTCAGGTCTTTACTCAAAATTCACTGCTTTTTCTACTAGACTATGCAGCTATTTTCAGTTAAGTCCTACTATAGAATACCCTTCCTGAAGCTACCTTTCCATTCTTTCAATCTGATACTTAGCAACTTCTTAAAAGAATGGTCTTTTATTGCCTAAAATAGAAACTAACATGTTACAAATTGTAATTTATAATTCAGAAGTTTTTAGTTGAATCATTTAAAAGTATCAATTTGATTCCTAGAAATGGCCCAATTCTATTTATGCCATGCAACAGGTCTTACACAAGGGCAGCCATGTTACAAAGATAAAACCCCACACTTGTTATGAAGTAAATTATTTCCTATCAAACTGGGTGTCATTGAGACTTGTTCTTTGTTTGTTTGCCTGATCACTTTGATTTAGCTCTGAGCTGTTCTCCCTTCCAGAAGATTTAAGGGTTAGCTCTTGACATTTTGAGGGATTTAGTGGAGCTGCACAGACCTGTTAAAGATTACATCTTTAGCAAGGTGTAGCTATACAGTATAAAGAACAACATGTTTTCTTTCTGAGGAAAAAACAAGACCTTAAGAGTAAAACAACACTGGCAGACTAAAGCTAATAAGACAACCTGAGATTTGATTTATGGATATTTCTTATTATTACAATTCTCCTCCCCTCTTTATAAAGGGTGTTAATGAAAACAGAAAGCTTTACAAGCAGAGGTGGCTGGGTTATGGTTACAGATGATGATTCCCCAAATCTCGTATGGGTAGTCTAGGATGACTTCCCAGATTAAGTGAAATCTGTAAGACTAATACATCTAATGAAACCTTTTTCATATGCCAAGTGAGATTCTTATAAGACAAGTAAATCCTTTTGGAGGGACATTAAAACAGTAAAAATAAAATTAAAATTTTAATTTCTGAAAGAAAAACAAAACAAAAACCCTCTCATTTTTCCCCCTAGACAATTACTTTAAATAAAATATAAAGACACCAGATAACTGAATCACACGAGAAAGCATGTAGTGCAAAAGTAACTAGCAACTTAGACTTTCTTAACAGATCTTCTTACCTTTTATTTTTCTGGGCATTTTTAAGCACCATTGTATAATCATTATTTAAACACATGGTATGTTCCGAAATCCCAAAGTGTTCTAGCTTAGGAGTTACCACTGCATACTCATCCATTTTTAAGTTGCATTTTGGAGTTCTTAACACTTTTGGAGAGAATTGTTTAAAAGGTGTATGCATAGCTATTTGCTCTTGCTTAGGAATATTCATTGCTGGTGGATGAATATTCCAATTTCTGGAAAACATATACTTTTCTAATCCAAAATCTGAAAGCTGCGGACTACGTGGAGGGCTCTGAGAAACATGGTTATTTTGAACAGAACCATGAGGTGTATGTTCCTTCTCTGCCTCAGACTCTGGAGAGTTTTTGCATTTAGCCTCCTCTTCTTTAACATCACCAACATTCTCCTTTATCACTGAAAAACACATTCAAAATCAGAGACGCAACAATTGTCAAACATTAATATATAAAATCTTACATGCCCAAAATAAAGAGGCTCTATTTATAGAACTGCTTAGATTAGTCTAACGCCTGCTGGTTTCAACCACAGCTTTCCCCCATTTCATTTTAAAAATGTATTCCTGCAGAAAAAACAAACGAAAAGAAATAATTACAGAGTTTGAGTCACTCTTCCTTATTTTCTGTAACTGAACACACTATTATTTGCCATGTTCTCTTACACACTATTTTAACACTTTGATCTACTTATTGGTTTATTATATAAATAAGAGGGGCAATGTGATATAACATATAGGGATCTGGACTTGGAGTCAGAGAGACCTGGGTACAAGTACTTTTTTGGACACATACTAGTTGTGTGACTCATTCATCTTTAAGACTTAAGAGTTCCTCATCTTGCATTGGTGGATGGAATTTTCCACATAGATTAAATCTTAGCTCCAGACTCAAATAAATATAATATGAATATATTTGTGTTTATACTTTAAAATATCTTGAATTACACAAGTTATTTATCCTTGTGTTCAAATAAAAGGGAAATTATTCCACACAAATGAGAAAACTGGAGCATAGAGAAAACAAGTAACATGTTTAATTACAAACAGCAAGGCAGGCTTAGGTCAAAATCCAAAATGACTTCAGGTCAAATTAGTTTTTCCTCTTTGATTGTTCACATACCTCTTTTTCAAAAGGTCCCAATATATTTTCACACCTATCATTTTATTTTGTCCCTTCAGTATCCTGTGATAGGGACAAGCTTAATGATACATTTTAATGGATCTAGGTAACTGAGTTCAGAAGTAAAATGCCTAAAGTCATAGAGCGGGATCGGAAAACTTCGGTCTTAAGTTTTTTCCATTTTGCCATACTGTTTTCCATGCTACTTAGACTTTGAAGTTTCTTCATCTGCAACAACTTCCAACTCCTTTCAACTCTATAATGCTCTATAACCCTATGATACTAAAATAACTCATTATGAAGTAAAAATTATTCAAACCTGGATCATCCATAGCATTTGGCTTATATCCATATTTCTGGAATAAATCTCTTATTTTTGTGATATCCATTGTATTCCTTTCCATCAGCAATTTGGTGTTCTTTATAAAATTGTTGCTTTCTTGCCTCTCCAAATGACTTTTATCCAGAAGACTATTAGCATCATCCTTTTAAAGGGAAAATATATATGACCAACTTTTGGTGAGATGCCATTAGAATAACTGGAGTTACAAAACTCTGAAACAAGACAAATTATTATCATCCAAGTGATACCTTTAGAGTCTTCACTTCCAAATGCAAGCCATGTAAAATTCTCATTGGGGAATCTTCAAAGTCTTTGATATAAATGGTGAGGAAGGAAAAATATCCAATGGAATCAGAGAGAACAGAAACCATAAGACATAACAACACATTATTCTAGCCTTCTATGCTTACAAGTATTTTTAAACATTTTCTTCACTTTCTCTTAAAAACACAACTTGCCCTTTCCCCACCCTCTCCCTACTCCCAATTAATCATCAAAATTATACCTTTAGAGACGGAAGAGATGTTACAAGTTCATTTAATCCAATTCGCTCATTTTATTAAGGAGGAAACCGAAACTAGGAGGGGTCAAGTGACTTGCCCAACGTCACAAAAGTAAATAATTCACAAAGTCAAGACTTGAATCCAGTTCCTCTGGTTCCAAACCCAGGACTCTTTCCACTGCACCAGGGTGCGAAAAAACGTCTAGTCTCCAAGTCAGAGGGCCCGTGTCTCCACGTCTATGACCTTCTCCAAGTCACTAACTTCTCTGGGTCTCAGTTTTCTGAGTAAAGTTCATTTCAGCAAAATGAGTTGAATGAGATTTAATAACCTAAAAGCTCTTTGTGAAGGGGCCCCCTCCTGAGTCTCCTATCTCTCCAGTCTTCTCATACTTTACCCCCCTCCACATAAGAGACCTTCTTTAAGAGACGCCTACCTACGTCCCTCACTGTGGGGGTGTGTTCTGTCTGAAATCAGTCAACAAGTATTTATTCAGAGCCAAGTAAGCCCCGGTCCTGGAGGAGCTCACAGTCGAATGGGGAAGGACGCGCAAATAACTTTTCATAAACAAGCTGTGTACAAATTAAACTAGATAGGACTGACGGAGGGAAGGCACTAGAACCGCCTCCCATTTACCTCGCATCTTGGAAAGGTATAGTAGTAGTTTGCCTACTGTCTCCCCCATTAGACTGAGCTTCTGGAGGGGGAGGGATCTTGTTTTTGCCCAGCACTTAGCACCTAGTAGGCGCCTAGTATACAAATGGTTGTTGACCGACTGGCGGACCTCTAAGGTTCCTGCCAGCTCTTTCTATACACAGAACTAAGGTAAAAGACGAGGCGCGGGAGCGCACACCGTCTCGCGCCCGGCGTCGGTCGCCCCCGAAACGCGCCCTCGCCCCTCACGTTCCTCACCCTCCTCTTCTCCGTTCAGCGCCCGCTGCAGCTGGGTCGTCTCCTTCTCCAGGGTCACGGCCAGGTCACGCAGCTTTCCGCAGAACCTTCCGATGGGGTCCATTGGCAAAGTCGGGGAGGCTCGGGCCCAGGTCGGAGCGGGCAGCAGGAATTTCAAGTACAGCCAGACCGTTCCTCCAGGAAGCTCTATGCGCCGCGGTTGGTTTGAAACCCTCCGCGCCCCAAACTGTATTGGTTCCGAGGGACAGCCTCTTTCCGTTCCGCCTCGCGCGAGACCGGAGCTCTCGCGCGAGGTGGACGAAGAAGGCGATTGGTTTGCAGGGGCGCTTAAACGTCTCGGCCGGTTTTCAACTCTGCGTCAGTCCGCTGCGGGAGCCGAGCGCTGCCTATTAGCTGAGGTTCCCTCTTCGCCAGGTAACGTCGGACCCACAGGGGCGCTTTGCCACGGCGGTCGGAGAGGGGGGAGGGCGGCGTGCGCGGCGCGGTAGCCTCTTCGAGGGGGCACCGCGCGCTCAGGCCGTTCTATCCCCTCCCCGCAGGCACCATGTTCCTGACCGCTCTCCTGCGCGGTACCCGGGTTCCCGGGAAGCAGTGGATCGGGAAGCACCGCAGGCCGCGGAAGGTGACCTGGGGGATGAAGCAGGGCATGATTCGGAGGCTGGAGATCGAGGCGGAGAACGAGTACTGGCTGAGCATGCCGTACATGACCCGGGAGCAGGAGTTCAACCATTCCCTCGCCCGCAGGCGAGAGAACTTCGAGGCCATCAAGCTGGCGCAGGCATCCAAGTTCCCCCCGCACAGGTTCTTCGAGGATCAGCTCAGCCATCTGAACATCTCCAAGAAGTGGTCCTGAGCCGCCGCCCCCTGCCCCCTGCCCCCTGCCCCGGACCCGCAGACTCGGAGCCGCGCGGAGGAAGCCTCTTGACATGCGCACAGGCCTCCTGTGGAAGGGCGGGCCTCTCCTTGGGACCCCAGACCCGGTAGCTTGAGTCTGTAAGAGGAGGAGGCGACTCTTAGGAGGTTACCCGAACCGCAGGGAGGCCGAAGTCGAAATGTTCTGGAGGGAAGAGTCAATAAAGCTACAAACTATTCTTGGTTGTTCTGTGTTGACGGGTAAAATTATGGGGAAGGGGTGAGGAGGGAAAGGAATATTGCAAATTGTAACATTTCGTTTTCCACCAGAAAATTTAAGGGTTGGTGGTTTAATTTTTTTTTTAAATAAGCCAGGGTTTCTTAACATTTTTTGTTTGTATGTCATGGAGCCCTTTGGTAGTCTGGTGAAAATTGTGGACTCCTCAGAAGGTTCTTAAAATGCATAATTATAATACCGATTTTTACAAGGGAAGTTAGTCAAATTGAAATGCAGTTATCAAAATATTTTTTAAAAAACCCACAGGTTTAAGGACCCCTAAGGTCCTGGTCTCTGGATAAAAAACGGCATTGAATTTTTTGAGGTGGCTAAAATTGTTTTTGGAAATTGTTCTTACTGAAGAAATATATGAAAATGCGTGAATTTAGGTGAAAAATTGAAATATAATAAATAACATCGTAAGATAATTAGTCTTGTCAGTTGTCCTGATTTATTTAGAAGCATGGATCTGGATATGTTAACTCAGTAAGGATATATAGAATTTATCTAGGACCATATATAATTTCTAGCATTTAATGCCACTTATGAACTGGCCCTGGCCTATCTACAGTGTTATTGCATTGCTATATCTGGAGTTGGGTTCTTGGGTTCAGTGCTGCCACTGTTTTAACAGTGTGTGACCTTTATGAAGTCACTTAGCTTCAGGTTCCTCATTTGTAAAAAGGGAGTGGGAGAAGGGCCCTTCCAAAGCCAATGACATGGCTGAAAAAAGTAGCTTCGTACCTGCTTTGTCTTGACAGTACCTTTTTAAAGTATTGTACCTCTAACTTCTCCATAAGTTATTTAATTGATGGTAAGTTTTGAAGAACTGTGGTAAAAGGAGATTTTTATTGTGAATATTGTTTCAACTTAACATTTCTGTGGTGGCATTTGTGAGCTGGATAAAACAGTTGTAAATAGTAAAGGTTTATGTTTCTAGTGGATTTTTTGGATGTAAATAAGCACCTTTGGGAGGAAAAAAAACCTTATGAATTAAATGTTTATAGCTTTTCCATATCAGATCATTAATTTGTGGTCCTGTCTCACATATCCCTCTTAAAAAAAAAAGGAGTTGGACTAGATCATCAAATAGGAGAACAGGGTATAGAAGCAAAGGAAGGAATTTGAAGAGGAAGGAGTTGTCATCAGTATCAAATGGTAACCAGAAGGCCAAAGAGGTTGAAAATTTGGTAATTGAGGTGCGTGGTGCCCTTTGAGTAAATATTGTCCATAAAGTGATAAGGCCAAGAAGAGTGGGTCATGAGTAAGTAAAGCCAGGTAAAAAGCGGAGTCCTGTCTTTGCACATCTGGTGGAAATTAGAACTAGGATGGATTGTTAAAGATTTAAACAAGTGAGCATATTTTTATTTTACTTTCCAATTCATGCTTTTTTTAAAAAAAACATGAATTCATCTTTCATCACCATTAAAAAATGAAAACACTTCCAATTTGTAGTATGGTCGAGAGAAAAACTTTGGATTTAGAATCTGGAGACTTAGCAATATCATTTAGTTGCTGTGGCAGTGGTCAAGTCACTTCACAGGTAACATCAGAACCAGTCAGGGCACTTTGCCCCAGTGGTAGATCACCTGTTTCCTAAACTGTTCATTGAGAATAATACTTTTTTTTTTGGTCTTGGTAACAGAGTTGTGTGGAAAGCACTTTGTAAACCTGAAAGCAGTATAGTAATGTGGGCCATTATCAGAGTTCTTAATATTGTGAGATCTTAAATAGATACTATCCTAACTAGATAACAGTTGTTTGGGTTTTCAGTTGGGATTTTCTTGGCAAAGATACTGGAGTGGTGTGCCATTTCTTTCTCCAGCTCATTTTACAGATGAGGAAACTAAGGCAAACAGGGTTAAGTGACTTGCCCAGGGTCACACAGCTAGGACGTGTCTGAAGCTAATTTGAATTCAGGAAGATGGTGCTCTATCCACTGCACCAACCAGCTGCCTACAATAGCTAGTATTTACATTAGCGCTTGAAGGTTTGCAAAGTTATCTCATTTCATCATCACAACCCCCAGGTTACAGAGGGGGAAGCTAAAGCATTCTTCATTTGAGTATAGTTTCTTAAGAAACGTTACTTTGCTCCTCCCCATGCTTTTCAACCTCTACTGTTTTTTTTTTAAATAAGGTAGTCCAATCCAGATCCAGTCATTGTTTCCATTCTACCTTTCTTGACTTACTTCACCTTAATCCACTTCATTGCCCCTATTCCAGCCAAACTGGCCTACTTGGTGTTCCCTGAATTTGGCATTCCTTTCCCACTGGCTTGCCGTTTCACTGGGCCTGGTGTGTACTGTTTCACCATCGCTTCAGAATTCTTCCCTTCTTCCAAGACACATCTGGGGGTGGGTGGGTGTGTGTGTGTGTGTGTGAGAGAGAGAGAGAGAGAGAGAGAGAGAGAGAGAGACCAGACCTATGGTTTCATCAGTGCAAGAAAATCTGGGCAAGGAAATTCCTTTTACTAATAAAGAGCAGCAACTGCTTGTGGCACAGTGGATAGAGTGCTGGACCTGGAGGTGGAAAGACTTCCATCTTCCTGAGTTCAAATCTGGCCTCAGACACTAGTTCTATGACCCTGGGCAAGAGACGCTTAACCCTGTTTGCCTCGGTTTCCTCATCTGTAAAACAAGCCGGAGAAAGAAATGGCAAACCACCCAGGATCTTTGCCAAGAAAACCCCAAATGGGGTCATGAAGAGTCAGATACAACTGAACAACGGCCCTATACTTTGCATTTGAGAATTTTCTGGGGTCCTGAAAAGTTGTGATTTAAGGTCCCACATCTAGTGTGTCATAGATTATAGATGTATGTTTGAAAAGACCTCAAAGGCCATCTGGTCCATTTTCCCATGAGGTTTGTAAAAGTTAAATGACTTTTTTAGTCTCACAAGGTAGTGTCAGAAGTGGGTTTTTCTGATTCTGAGTCCAGCTCTACCTGCTGAATTTAAATTAAGGTTAGGAGAAAGAAGGAAAGTGATGAAGGCCTCAGAGGACCTTAGAGCCCTCAACAGTGACTTACTATCCTGTTTCATTCCAACACTTAGCCACGAACATTCATTTATGGCTTCCTAAGAATCGAAAACAAAGAAACTTAAATCATGGGGTTTCATAGATGGTAAGGGATATTAGATCTCGATTATCTAGTTTAACCTTATTTTATAGAGTAAGAAACTGAAGCATGCAGAGGTCATGTATTTGGAGAGATCTAAACATCAAAAAAGAGCTCACTTTGTATATGTCGATTATAAGCACATTCCTCGAATAGAGGTAGCACAAGTATTATCCTAGTTGCAGGTAGGAAAATTGAGGCTCTGAGGGATAGCACTATTCACCATCACATATGCCGTGGTAGTGCCAGCACCTGAATCCAGGTTTTCTGATTCAAAGTTCAGTGTTCTTTTTTGTCATACAATACCAAACAAAATACGGCAGTCCAGCTTTAAGCGATGACTGGGAAACAAGGTCTTGTAATTTTTCTTTATTCATTTAGCTTTAGGGAGGAGGGAAGAAAACAACTATTGTTGAAACTTTACATTCTCTTCCCTTTATATTATAGTTATCCTTTCCCCACTGTGGTTTTGACATAGTGTGGGTCAGCATAAGAAATTAAATGGGATTCTTTTGGGAGTTTTTCAGAAGCTGCAGATGACACACAGGCCAGCAAACAACACAGAGAAAGTTTAGAAATTGAGAAATACGTAAAGTATGTGTATAGTATTATATGATATCAACTTTATCTTTTAACACCGTGATAATTCAAACTTCTCTGGTACAAAAATAGGACCAGAAAATTTTGTGCAGATTTTCCAGATTGGGCGGTGTTGGGCCCCTAACCCCTACTGTAGAATATATAGTAGTGATAAGTGAAACTCTTTAAAAAAAAAAAGTTCTTGTCTATAGTCAAATGCATATTATTGGGCGTAGTTCCTTTAGCACAGGTATAGCCAAATTCCCTTTGCGTTTGGTTCACAAAACCTTGGGCCCTTTTTCCAGATTTTTGAACATTTTGCCATAGAGGAAGCTGAAAAATGGGAGAGAGGGAAGTTTCTTAATTGGGAGTTAAGCAATCGATATAGAGGATAAATGAATAAGGGAACACTTTTCAAGATGAGTGGAAAACAAACTCATTGAAGGTAGGGATAAAGTGCGATGAACTGCAGTATCTGTAAACTGGGGATAACCAAATTACGTCCTCATGATAATTAGGAGTTTGCAGTCATCACTCTCCCGCCTTTATATCAGTTACTGTGTCTCCCCCAGTAAACTGTAAGCATTAAGCCTACAGAGTTGTATCTATCTTTGTACCCCTCAATCTACATCACAGTGCCTTGCACTTAATAAACTTAATGTTCGTTAAAAATGGATTAACCTTATTTTCAAGTTGATCAAACCTAGTGAGTATACATAATTTAAAATAAATTATATTTCATTTATATTATTTGGTAAAATCCCTAAACAATCAAGAATACAAGCTCTGGCAAATAAACGCTGGCAAGTTTCTGAGTATGGGTTCTCTGGTGGACTGTATGCTAGTCATTTCATTAAGAGAGGCTCATCACAGGTTGGCCTCTTGGTGATAAAATTTTTTCAGCGATAGAAATCTTCATACAACAGAAACATAATTACATGGTTGTGATATGCATCGATGGAAAGAATCCTCCATACTAATAAAACCATGGATCATTGAAATATTTGGTAAATGTGACTTTTGGACAAAGACAATATTATAGTACTTAATTTTCTGGATTTCATCTTTATTTAATAAAGTCATAGAACATAATTTTTTGAAAAAAAAAAAAGGAACTCAAAAATGATTTGTCTTCATGTTAATGTCTAAACAGCTCAAGAAGCTTAATGCAAATATTCAACATTATGTAATGGTCCAATGTTACATTTGTGAAAAACTATACACATGACTTATGATACAAGTAAAAATATGAAGAAACCCAAAACAAAATGTATTTTAAAATCTGTTTGTATAAAAGCATTTCTTAAAAAATCATTTCAAAATACAAGTGGCCATGTTTTCCTTTAAGTAGGAACAGTCTCATCTGCAACCATATACAAATATAATAAACTTGACATATTTCATGGCTCTGTATGATCCATACAGACTTAAATACAGTTCTCTGCCTCTTCATGCAACACAATATAATAATGTAAGATGAAGTCATTAGAAAAATATGGACTTTTAAAAACTTATTTAGAATTCAGGTTGAAAAATACATAATCTAGATATTATGGAACACAGATTTTACTTTTACATATTTTTAAAAATCATAAGGAAGTATTGGATATGGCCCTTATTCTGGCTAAAATGCAAAAAAAGTCATGAATTTAATACCACCTTAGAGTGAAATAATATGTTATACGCACTGCATGTATTTTGATGTACAGAATTTGATTCTGTGACCTAGGCAAAAATGTAAATAGTAGAAATCTGCAGGACTCTGTCAATTCTCAGGTCCTAACAATTTAGAAATCCTAACACTAAGCCCTTAACAAGTCTACTTTAGAGATTAGTGTGTAGAAATCCCAAATGTTTGATAGTCTTATAGGTGATACTGTAAACATGGTCAAAATCAGCTACCTTGTGGAAACAAAATTCAAGTAACCATTGCATATTGGATTTAAAATGGCAATGATAATTTATGTTACTTATGATCACTACATATGTAAAGATACATTAAAAGCAGACCCCTACATAAAGATGAACCTGGACTTTTGTAAACATGTTCAGCTGCTCTTTGGTTTCATGTAGTGATACTGATAGGGTGCTGTAGATGCTGAATGTCTAGCTAAATTTAAGAAATACTGGCAAAATGAGAATCTTTTCTAATTTGTTAACTAAAAGGAATAACTACATCACTTAGAATTCAATTTTACTTTCTTCAATTATTCTAATTGTTTTAGGTGTTCAAAGGAAAAAATGGTACTTTTGATTTGTAAACAGATAATCATTTTTAAAAAATCTATTATCTTGAAATTGATTAATAGTATTAGTCAATGCCAGAATAAATACAGATGTAGCAGCCTTCCCCAAACCAGTCTACTCACTGCCCCTGATTTCTTCAGTACTGGGTCATTAGGAAACAGGCAAATATTTAGTCAAATATTACTCCAGAATGGTGCTAATGTGACTGACATACACTAAGATCAGATCATACATGCTGGTAAGTCAAATCCAAACTACACAAGCTTACAATAACAGATGGGGTTAGAGCTTACTGTGCTAGTTTTTCAAAGAAGTAATTGAAGTAAAAGAATTTGAAAGCGATATCAAGCACCATAAAAGTACCTGCACAAATCTGATGATGAAAAACATGCAGATCAAAGATATGTCTTCCTAAATATGAAAGGCCAAACAATGGACAGAAGCACCAGCAGAATATTTCTGATTACAATCAAATCATTTGAACATTTATCTATAGATATCTAAAGTGAATGCTGTCAGATTAAACGGTACATTTGACTGGTAATGAAGTTTCTTTTATCTCTTATTTAAGACTGATTCAAATTTGAGCAAAGCCTAATAAGAATGAAGGATTAAAAAAGAACATAAATTAATACTCTAGACTTAAGAAATTGGATTTTTAAAGCTTATTTATTCCTTTCATTCTCAAGCAAGTAGATAATTTTGAAAGCTGGTATTAGTTGAAAATTCAAAAATTAGGTAAGTCATCTGAAAAGTAAGACCAGAATGTTCAATATTAATTAGTGCTAAAATATGGAATTAAATAATAATGCTTGAACTGGTTATGTCATTTTGGAAACATTTACTAAATAACGTATGTAGGCTCTTTTTTTTGGAGAGGGAGGTGGTGTATGAGATAACTTTTCTGACACCTATGTTTAGATAAATTAATAGGCTTAAACTTTTAAAAACTCTTTACCAGAAACAATGAGTAGTTTTGACTCGGGGTGGGGGAATATCTCAGATGCTAAACCTTGAAAAATAGCAGACACTATTCCTATGCTATTTCCAATTAATAAATACATGTTATATATTAATGAAGATGAACCCACAACTTGTGTGTTCCTTAGATTTTAAAAGAAACACCTCTCCAAAAAAGTTTTCATCCAACCAACATTCAAAGCTAGATTTCATTTCTTAGGAAGCGAGGAATATTGTGTTGAAGTGGTAATGGACTACACAATTTAGATTCTATATTTCCTGAGGTCAGCCAGTTTCCACCTCATTAGTGGAACAGAATAATTTCCCTTAATAATTTTCTAATTTAAATGGAATTTAAATGACACTAAAACAATTTCAATGTATTTATTACATCCTAAAAAAATGTAGGGAAAATGTCACTGCCCTGCCCTGCCCAAGTTTACTTATGTCTTGGTCCTCTACCTACTAAGTGTTCCCCATATTACTAAAAGGACATAAGAATCTTCATGCAGCAAATGTACTTCGGAGTTTCCCTACTTGTACAAAATCCCCTGAATATCTCCAGAAAACAGAATAAGGCTAAAATATCCTTTTAGCTCCACAGTGCCAGGTTTCCATTAAGCCCCTGTCACATGCTACTCTGCATGGCAAATGACTAGGACCTATGAATGTTGGCTTATTTAATGACTGTAGTCAGGTATTTGAATTCCTTCTGAGTGGTACTTCACAACCACTAATAAAAAAGGCCTTTATTAAAAATGATAACAGTATAAAACTATTTAAAAACTTGCAAACGTTCAGTATAAAAAGCAAGAATTCTCCGTAATCTTATTTCTTATATAGTACAAATCTTTAAGAGGAATGCTATTCTTAGTAATGAATTTCAGCCATGTATAGAGCTGCCTGTGCCTGTACCTCTACCTGTACCTCTACCTGTACCTACTTCCTATTATCAAAATTCTATTTGTTTTTCTGGAGTATCAATTTTTATATATGCTAAGATAACTGTGATGTTATTCATGCTTTAAAAAAATTAGACACTAAGCTAAACGTGATAAAACATACTATTGCATTTTATGAAGTAATTATTTTTAAAAAGTCAAGTCACTTTCGGAGCAGGGTAAGTCAGTGTTGCATAAACACAAATTTAAGGTTCTTAAGGCATCTGTCTTATTTCCTGCTCAGCAGTAATGTTTATGAGCATCAACTTATCTGTACAGAGACTTCATTTTCATACATCTTATGTAATATTTGATTCGTTTCATTCCACTGATCACTTCTTCCAAATAAAATAAAAAAAGAATTCAAGCAGAATATGTTGCATAAACCTATTAAAACATAAATCATTGGCACTTGATTAAAAACTTAATTTTATATTTTATTAAAATACATGAATAATCAGGTTCTGAAGATGGGCCTGAAGCTAGGTCTTCTGACTTCACATCTGCTACTCTCTCCACTATACCACACTGCCTCATAGGAAGCACACTAGAATCACACATGTTAGATAAGGGACTCCCACTCAGCCATATATATATATATGTAGAGAGAAAGAGAGAAAGGGAGAAAAGGGGGAGAAGAGAGAGACAGAGAGAGAGAAAAAAAGATTCTACCACCTCTTTCAGGACTCAATTTAGTGCTTAAACAAATTTCATTGTCAAGAAATTACTACTTATGTCTGACAAATATTTTTGGCTGCAGTTTAAACTAATTTCCTCAAATTCTTTCTTCTGGGAACATGAAGGACAGTTGATCAGCACCCTTTATATATACACCTGAGTAGAGTAAGCAGCTCAAGAACTTTATATCTTCTCCACATTAAATATCACCAGCCCTATTGATCTCATTGCTTATAATTAGTAATTCTGTGGCTCTTGTTTCTTTTCTAATTATGACTAAGATGAAAAAGGGCAAAAATTACTTGTTAAATAGTTAATGAATTGTTTTCAAACAAATAAAGATCTTAATTCTTTCTATGCAAAACAAAATTGTTCTTCTGAGTTTTATTAACCAGTTAACAAATCTTGAGGACTGAGCTGCTAGAAACAATGACGAGGTAAAACTCAGTCAAATGCTCAGGCTAGTCTACTGATCACAAAGAGAACTGCATGGATATTGCTAACATAAGCAGACATTTTTCATGATTATTTAAGAATCAGCCATTTTTTGCAATTACAAAATATGCACATAAATTCATTTCTGTAATAAAGAAACTGCCTTTGTGTTAATCTTACCTTAGTCTCATTCAAAGGTTAACAGACCATCAACTTTCTATCGAAACTGAAACATGGTTCTTTATCCCTAAAAAGCAGATTGCCATACAAAAAAAAAAGTTACTCCATTTTGAAACTAGACGGCAAACTAAATAACAATACAATAATACTCTGTTTATATGACACTCAGAGGTCTAGCATCCTCAGTTGTCCAGAAGCCAATAAACCCAGAAATAAGCAATAGCTGAAGAAATAAAATCAGATTTTTGCTAATAGTTGTGAAAATGCAAGCTATATTTCAGGATATTGCCACTTAGATGATTCAAGTCCATACGATGGTAATATTTCCCCATAAATTTAAAACAAATGATGTAGTGGGCAGGATGAAGCTGACAAAGAAGGCAAGCTTATATGAGGCTAGTACTCAACCAGAACCATTACATATCATTCCCCTCAGCCCTGTTCCAGATTTTCTCTGGACTTAAAATCATGTCTCTCCCCACCCCCCCCCACCCCCCACCCCTTTACTGCTGGACTCTCCTCTGCTCAGCACCCAGGACCTCACTAACCTGGAACACTCTAGTATGCCTCCAGTCCATTCACCTTGCTTATCCCTCCAGCTGCACATGCCATCTCCCATAGGTGAATTCCTTTTAAAGCCTCCATTTTGTGGAGGGTGCCAAGCTAATCTCCCTTCATTTCCCTCCTGGTCCTATTCCTGACTTTTCTGTAGATTTCAAAATCATGCCCCCTCTATTGCTGGCTCACCCTGCAACTTTCCTCAAGAGTCTGGGCCCTTTCTGACCTGGAAGAGTCTACTATCCTGGCAGCCTGCTCATCCCAGTATATCCCTCTGCAAGTCCCATCCCCTTCTCCCAATGGTGAGCTCCTCCTGGTATCTAAATTGTGAAGAGGCTGACGCTGGACTACCTTTATTCTCCAATCCCTATCCTCCACTTTACACAGAACTTTAAACGAACAAAAGAATAACTTAGAAAAACAGCTTTGGATGCTTTAGTTTTTCCTTTCCTTTCCCCTCCCTTCTTCTTTTCCTACTTGCCCAGGCTAGAAATGTAGCTGCTACTCACAGGCCAGATCCTTTTTCATTAGCACAGAAGCTTTAACCTACTCATTTTTCCCAAGAGGGCCTGTTTAGCTCTCAGCCTGGTGGCCTCTGGCTCCTAGGGGCTCATCATGTACATGCCAGACTTTGTGTGGAAAGCTTTAGTCCTAAAAACTCAGAACTCCCAAACTCAAGGAATCTACTGGCCCCAGCCTGCCCAACAGCAGGGATCATGGATGTGTGCCACCACACCTAGTTCAGTCTGTTCAATAATAACTTCATCCACTTATTGATAAGAGCTCATCATACAATATCAATTTTTAGGAAGAGTTTTAAGCTTAAATTTCCACTAAGGCTTTGGGACAATTACGTTTATAGAACAGAATATAATAATATGTATTACCTGATCTGACATCTTGTTCTGATCCAGTGGCCAACAAGAAATTTTTTGATTCACTAAGTGGCCCCACAGAAAAGTTTTGAGTTGATCCAGAACTGGAAAAAAAAAAACCAACAAATAATGTATTTAATCATTTAATATTCATCAATGGTACTTCATAAATTTGGTATTGCTCCCCTCACCCAACTCTGGGATAATGAAGCAGTCAGTAAGTCAATAAACATTTATTAAGCATCAACTGTGTACCAGACACTGGGCTAAGTGCTGGGGTGACAAAAAGAGGCAAAAGACAGTCCCTGCCCTCAAGGAGCTTACAGTCTACTGGGGAGACACTTGATGGAAGTAAGGGGTAAGGGTGAGTTACTAAAACAGATTGCAAATGTAGACTTTTTCACTAGCCTACCTTCTGGTTTTGATTCATGAATTATGTAACATAGCAGGGAGGGGCAACCTCATTATGTAAAACAGGGCTGAAGGAGATTGTGGCAGAAGGCACCTGAGTGATATGAGATGAGGAGAGGACAAAAGTGGGAACTCTCAGTAAACAGATTCAATTTTTTTCTGTAAAATATGAGGCAAGGTTCAGAGTTGAGAGGATGGGGGAAGAAGAGTAATGGGATGTCTGAAGAGGGATGAAAAGGTTTGGAAGAGCTGCTATAGTGAGTGGAACAGTAGTTCAGTTAGGGAAGTGTGAAAAGATTGCCTTGCAGCTGTGAAGACGCAGTTGAAGTCATGTAACATAAATTTGTAGTAGATCTGGTCAGCACCATGATTTTTCTATAGCTTCTTCTGATCTCCTGGACAACAGCCACAACCACTCAAAAGAATTTAATCTAACCATGTAAACATGAAAACCAAATGGCTGAAGAATGCCTTCTCCTTGGATTATGACATGCAATTAGAGAGACAACTTGTGGAGCTCGTTTGTGTGAATACAGATATTTTGGATAGTTGGTATAAATAGACAATGAATTGGGCCTAGAATTAAATGGGGAGGAGAGCTCATTGTGTTGCCTTTGGGAAATTGCAAAGCTTGTTTAAAGACCTCACTTTCCCAAGAGGCTCATCTTTTCAATACCGATATTCTGCCAGCATTGTTATATGGATGCAAATCATGGAATACTACACTCTCCAAAGAATTAAAAATGATTATCACTAAAAGGTTAATGGGTCTCAGCAGACTGAACATATAACAAGTAAGAAACTACAAAATAAAAACCAAGGAAGAGTTGAAAATATATAACCAAAAAAAAAAATGGTCTGGTAGTGTGGGCATAGAGGGCAATGACTGATGGACAGCTAAGCTCCACTGTCAGCCTCAAAATATTACGAGAAAGTGAGCAAGGTCTCCTGCACGCTGGGTGCAACCCCTGGGTCCATCTTCAGAGAGAACATGGACTCATGTCACATATGGACCTCTTTATTTCTCATCAGGCTATAATCTAGACTTCTCCATCATGCCCCAGAAAGCACTTCATCTTGGAAGATCACTTATGCCCTGGAACATATGCCTCAGCCCCCTGTGGCCCCTTCCTCTGATTGGGTAGCTCCTCTTAGAATCTCCAGTTAAGGAGGTCAATTCCTTCATTTTTCACCAGGCTATACCATGGATTCCTCTATCATGCCCCCAGGCCAGGTATACTACCCATCCCTTCTTCAGCTCCTTTTAATGTATTGTTTTCCTCTTTAGAGTGTAAGCTCCCCGAGGGCAGGGGTTTGCTTTTTGCTTATATTTTGTATCCTCAGTGTTTTAGCTCAGGGCCAGGCACACAGTAAGCACTTAATAAATGACTGCTGACTGACTGATAGGTCAGGCAGGTAGGCATAGGTCCTACCTGCGTTATTAGAGGGAACAACTACATCGATGAGATCGCAGATTAATGAATATTTGAGTAGTAGAACACCTGAAATGGCCAGAAGTAGATGGAGATACTTTTTGAGCAGTTTTGAAAAAAAGATATTTAGCAGTGGAGAGTATTTTGGTTACTGTCTCTTGTAATACCTAGCTAGGTTGGGCTGGGTATCAGAGCCCAGAGACAGAAGTTGAATGAGTTTACAATACTCTGGCTTAAAGAGAAGTGCTATCCACAACCAAGAGTTAACACTTTCTAAACTCTTTTAAGTGTGATGATTAACTGAAAAAGCTTGTGAAGGCTATGTTTGACTAGAGAAGAGAAGAGGATTTCCCTTGCTAAAGAGCAGTGAGGATCAACAACAGTCAAGCAGTGAGCAGAGAGGCAATATCCTGTGGCGCAGACGCTGCTGAATGGACCAGTAACATTGAAGCCTGAACTCCAGAGTTGTGAGTTACTGTAGGTAAAAGAGTTTCTTCCCTCATGTGCTTCCATGATAGATTCTTATAAGGGATGCTAATTCTTCATCATTCTTACTGAGTACATTGGTGAAAGAGTATGACTTGATTTTACAGGAACACTATGATATATTTTATTATTTATACATTTGCTTTAACATATTAGTCATTCACTCTCCAGCGGGTAATCATAATGCAACTGCCTTCTCCCTCCACTTCTGGGCCCCCCTTCTTGTCCTTCTGCCCCTATGGCCCCATTCTACTGGAACCTTCATTTGGAGGAGGGGCCCAGACCAGTCCTTGACTCTCAAGACTTTGCCATCATGTCCCTACACAGGTACTTTCCTCCTCCCTCTCCCCTACATGGTCTTCCTTTTATGTATAGTCTTCCCTCGTTAGAATGTAAGCTCCTGGAGGGCAAAGATAGTTTTTCTTTTGCTAAATTTGTATCCCCAGTGCTTAGCACAATACTCGGTACATATTAAGTACTTAAAATGCCTGTTGACTTGACATATTAGTATTTGTAATATTAATAATTCTTTTACATTATTAAGTAAATGGTTATACTTCTTGTCATTATTGTGAGTGGATGATTGTGTAAATATCAGGCACTAGGTGGATACATTTCCTTGTAAGTGACTGTGGTTGTATATTTAAAAAACACATTGGAAAGGGGCCTCAAATTAGGGGAAATGAATTTCCTCTCGACAGGAGAGTCTGCATGTAACTCTGTGGTGGAGGCCTAACTCTGGAAATTCAGAACTGTGACTGTGGGAGGAAATTAGAGTGAATAAGTCAAATCCAGGTAGAAGTAGGTAGAGTGTCTCACGTGCCTAGGTGAAAGGCATGAGAACCCTATACGATGTGGGTAACAACTAGACCCTACTTGTAGCACAAATAAGGTGGGGGCTATTGATGTTATGTGCCTTGTGAGTCACCAGTGATGTAGGTGGAAGACCCTATCATATAAGATTATCCATTATGTGAATTACATTTAAATAAAAGTGCTTCACTAGATACCTACCTATCCAAAAGCTGACTCCCTTCTCCTCACTGATTTATGCCTTGCCTGAATACACTGGCTAATTATTAGGCTTCACACACTTGATTTAAACCACATGTGTATTAGACATCTGTAAAATTAAAAAACCCATATTCCATGGTTTAAAGGAACAGAGGCTCCAACATAGAGTGGAAATAATACTTAACTTGGGAGTTAGAAAACTTGGATCTGAGTTCTAGCTCTAGCACTTACTAGCTGTATGACCTTGGGCAAGTTACTTAACGAGCTGGTACAGAAGAAACAGGTGCTGGATATTGAGTCAGACAATCTAGGTTCAAGTCTTGGCACTGCCACTAACTTCTTATGCTTTCGAAGGGCACATAATTTCAATGTAAGTTGTAGGTTCCACCATTCACAAAAATCTTTGAGCATGGCCTTAGTAACAGACCAAGTCTGTGTTTCTAGGACCAGCCTAGCTGAATACAACAAAGGCTCCTCACCAGAAAGTTGGCAACTTGCCATGTCAAAACATGGGACCACAGGCTCATATATTTAGAGCTAGCAGGGCCTTAGAGCCAGGCAAGCCTACCCCTTCACTGAACAGATGAGGAACTGAGGACCAGAGAAGTTACGTTACTTGTCTAAGGTTACATGGACAATAGGTGGTAAAGCCAGAATTTGAACTCAGGTCTTCTGATTGTAAATCCAGCAGTCTTTCCCACTGTACCACACTGAAGTGCAACAACATGAACCAAGAAAAAAATCCAAACTTGTCCCACATCATTTGTGGCCCCCTTTGCTTGCAATGATGTAGCCAAGTGGTGGAAAAGGGTGCTAAGAATCATACTCGTTAGACTGTATTATATAAACTTTAATCTAATGGTTGGTCCTCGAACTGTGAGATCCTTGACCAGGGACTAATGAGCAGATATTGCTAGAGAAGCTAAATCAAATAAACCTTGACATTCTTGCTCTCAAAGAACCCTGAGGAAGGAAGGGCCACAAATACTCCTAAGGGAGGCAGGGAGAGCAGTTGGTTATACTATATGTACAGAGGATGTACAAGAAATGATATTGTAAGTGACAGTTGACCCTCTCATATTATAGTACTGATTTTAAGTACAACTTGGAAAAAAAAGACTGTTCAGAAAGTAATTAAGATTTCATGCACCAATATCTTTTGTTTAAGATGAAGAGGTAGAGAAATTCTATGAATGACTGGATAAGACCCTTCAAATTCTAACAACAAACACCATCAGTCTTGGTGAATTCATAGCCAAGGTGAGAAAAGCTGAGGACCAAGAGGCATATAAAGGAAAATGTAGTTCATGAAAAGTGAATGAACGAGGCCAAATACTTAATAGATTACACAGAAGCCTCACGTGTTCATAAAAAGAATTGGCACATGCTAGGCACAACTAAAACAGCAAAAAAATGAAATAAATATTTTAACAGACATGAAACAATGTGCTATTGATATGGGAATTACTTTTTGATTAGCTTTCTGTGAAAGCTCTGACTACCAACTTACAAGGCAAAGCAAGGCAAGAAGAAAGATTAATAATAAAGAGGTAATGTGGTATACAATTGAAGCAACTCAATCCTCAATTTCTTAAGCAGGTAATCAGTTCTGAGAAATGGGAAATAGACACCAGAAATATTGTTGACAGGGATTACAATAATTTTATACAGAATCTTAATGGCTGTCAATGGTCTACCATAAGAACAAGACCAAAAGAACCCATAGAGTTTCTTAGTCAGCAAATATTTGTCCTACTTGCCAAGCAAAGAGAGATGGTAGATAAAGTCAACACTAGGTTAGAATAGAAACTCAATATGAAAAATCTTCAAAAAAAAAAAAAAGAAAAAAGGATGATGGGCAATCATGAGCTGTACTGCCTTATGAAGCAGGAGAATGTAAAGATCAGTTTAAAGAAAGCTTGCCCAGAGACCCAACTAAGTAAAGTCATCCCAGGGCATATCAGCATGAAAATGGCAGGATAAAAAAACAGAAGAAAAATACAAAATAGATGTATAGACCATTATCAGTCAAACATTTATTAAAGCCTTAATGTGTGAGGAACTGTGCTAAGTACTGAGGAAGCAAAGAAAAGAAAGAGTTGTCATCTTCAAGCCACTTATGTTCTAAAAGTATCTAGTCTAATAAACTGTTTACCATCAAGAAGAGTGGGATCACCACACTTGGACCTCAAGGTCACAGTGCAAAGTGTGCTTACATGGAGGTAGAAACGGCCCCAAAGAGAAGAAAGATGAGAAAAACAGTTGTAGTGGACCAAGTGTATATGGAGTACATCCCTGCTGAAGAGACACAATTGTGAGGGCACCAGATGACTGATAAGCAAAATATCTGAAAGAGAAGATACTAAAGCCTTGGAAAAAAACTTGGACCATATTAATTCCATAAAAAGATAACTATGAAAATATCCACAACTACTGACCTACATGCAAGCTGCAATATACAACTAACTGATGAGGAACTTTCAAGGATAGCAACCAAAGACATCATCAAGGAGAGGTCTGACAGGAAGAGAAGATGGGTTGGTCATGGACCCAGGGGGATGGGGTGACAGTGGACAGCCACAGAACTCCACTAGTACCTTCACAATGTCAGCAGAAATTAAGGAAAGACTCCAGCAGTGGATTAGTGCCAACTTACAGGAAGAAATGGACAAGAGTTGCAGAGGATAACAGACTTGGGCAAATGGAGGGAACTCCAAATTGATAAGATACACTGGAGTATTATTATTTGGAATGTACTTGTCATTCCACTGGTATAGGAAACACCCAGTGAGGAAATTTGTTCTACATGAGCAGACTGACACTTGCTCTACAGCTTACAGTCTTAAGGAGCTGACTGGGACATTAAGAAGTTAAGTGACCTGCCTCAGGATGTGTCAAGAGTCAGAGGTATGATTCAACTCAGGCCTTCCTGATTCCTTTATCTACTATACCATGCTGTCTCCCTTGATTTATTATGTTTGGCTAAACGCTGTATATTTATGAAGAATGCTGAAACTATTGTGGGTGGTTTAACAGACATAAGATCTGAGTTTAATAAAAGGCTATATATTTCTACATAAATAAAAGATTAACTAGTACAATCATGAATACCTGAAAGAGTTCTTGAGCACCATTCTTGACCATCTGTGCAAGGCTGTACACTCTGTACGTAAACGGTGAAACACAGTTAACAGGAAAACTTAAGTCAACTAGAACTCTTTCCTCAACTATGCCAATCAGCTGACTTTTAACATATGTATAGTGCTTAATTTACAGAACTGTACATACTACAGATGAAAAGCACCCCATTATTTACATGTACAAAAAGGATAGAAAGCTCACTCACCTCCTGGTGTGTTCATGGTGATTTGTGCCAGTAACCTGCTCTGTTTCCATCATGAGGCGAGTTGGGAAATTAATACCATCACCTAAACTGCATGATTAAAAATATTAGTGATTACTTTAAATTTTACTAGACAGCTTAAATTAAAGTGATTAGGCTTATCACCTGCCTTTGAGATAAATAATAAAAAGCGAGTAACACACACAACCACAAGTCATTCCTCAATATATAAGTGACCAAAGGACATGAGCAAATAGTTTTCAAAAGAATTGCAAACTATTAACAGTTGTATGAAAGAATGCTCCAAATCACTAACAAGGAGAGAAATGAAAATTGAAACAACTCTGACATCTTATCTCACATTTTGCAAACTGGTGAAGATGTCAACAGATGGGAACAGTCAATGCTGGGTTGATAGGAAGAAATGCACACATTGTCAGTGAATAACAACTGCTGGCAATTCACAAATGGGTACAATTTTAGAAAGCAATTTAGAATTATGTAAATAAAGTGACTATATTGCCCATACCCTTTGACTCAGAGATTCCACTACTAGGCCTATACCCCAAGAAGGTCCCTATTATACCAAAATAATTAAAGCAGAGTTTTTTGTTACAGCAAAGAATTGGAAACAAAGTGAATGCCCATCAGTTTGGGGATGGCTAAACAAATTGTGGTATATGAACATAACAGAATACTACTGTGCTGTAAAAAGTGACAAATATGATGAATTCAGAGAAGAAAGAAAAGACCTAAATGTAGTGATGCAGTGTAAAGTAAGCAGGGCAGGGCCAACAAAACAATATACATGATGACTGCAACAATGTAAATGGAAAGAACCACAAAAAAAGTTAAAAAATAAATGTTATGAAATTAAAAAGAATCATGGCTCCAAAGAACAGATATGTAAAGACCTATCATCCTACCCCTCTACTCAGGTAGGAGATTTATGAGTGTGGTACATCGCGCATATTTTTGGACTTTCTTAATTGTAGTGGTCAGTTATGTCGATTTCTTTCCTCTCTTTTCTCTGTCTTTAAAAAATATTACTTGTTATACGGGAAGTCTCTCTGGGAGGGGGAGTAGAAAGAATATAGGGAAAAAAAATCATAGTAATATTAAAAAACCCAAAAGATATTAATAAGATCTTATTTTTAAAAGGTGCAGTAGCTTCTTTCAAGTCAGGAGGACCCAAGTTTGAATCCTGCCTAAGACACTGTGTGACTTATGGCAAGTCTAAAATGAGGATAACAATTTAGCAACTGATTCACAAGTATGTTGTGCAGATCAAATCAGAATCATATGTATTGCTTTAATTTCTCTCATTATGAATGATTTTGGCCATTTTTTTCATACGGTTGATATTTTAAATATGGTTGTTGCTCATTTGCATTTCTTTGAAAAACTCATATCCTTTGATCATCATGTACTGTTTAATAAGAGCATTTGGTTTTATACACTGGAAGTAATTTCCTATGTTTCTTACATCAGCCTTTTATTAGAGATATATTATATTTGAAAATTAAGGTAAACTGAAAGACAATAGTCTGAGTATAATCAATTTATTAGTTAGTCTAGAAGTAATCAATAAACTGGGTCTATGGCCACTCTCAATGACCAAAGACTATGAGGTAGGGCTTACTAGCCTTCATATAGTTTTGGAAAGTGCAAGAGAACAAAGAACAGAGTTGAGTAGGTAGGGAAAACAACGTAATTGATTATATAGACTGGCAGCATCATGCGTGAGGACAACATGACTGGTTGCATCAAGAAGAGTGGGCTAACATCCACATTAGGCTAATAACAACCCCTCTCTGTTATTAAGGAATGCTGGATTGATTTATGGGACCCATTTGCATTCTAAGAATACTGGAGTGGACCATGGATGGCAGACTTACAGGCTCCTAGGAGAGTTTGTTAGTGAGATAATACCCTCCTTAATTGTACAAAGACAGGCAAGGATGGACAATATACCTTGTGGAAATACATCAGTCTGTAGGCCTTTAAAGATGAGGTATGGTAGATAACAGTTTTTCTTTTAATTATACCTTTAAATTAGCTCGGAAGGAAAGCTAAATTCCTGAGTTCAACTCAAGGACAGAGCAAGGTGGCTCTAGTTAGATACAGATTCAATTATAAAAATCAATATAGCATAAAATCAATTACATTGTAAAATCAATACAGTAGAAACTCAGGGTGATATTAACTTTCATCTTTTCAGATATTTTATATAAATATCTTCCCTCAATTTACAGCTTTTCTTATCCTAACTGCCCTGATTTTGTTGTGTAAAAACTTTTTAATTTCACATAATCAAAATTGTAATTTCTATCTTTTATGTTCTCCTCTTTTCTTCTTTAGTTAAAAATTCTTTCTCCTAACTACAGATATGAAGGATACCTCCTTCCCATTCTGCCTACAATGTAACTTTTCACATTTAGTGTCATTTGTCAAGTTGGTGTTTATTGTGTTATAGTCTAAGATGCTACTCTAGATTTAATTACTGCCAAACTGTCTTACAATTTTTCCAACACTCCTTGTCTAATAGAGTCATTACTACAGTAATCTTTGAGTTTGCTGGATTTTTGAACACTGAATGAGATATATATATATATGTATATGTATACATAAAATTGCATGCTTATCTAGTCTGTTCCACTCTTATACTTTTCTATTTTTTAACAAGTACCAAACAGTTTGGTGGATTACTTATTTAATATATGTTAATATGTTATATATTTTAGGTAATATTATTTGTATGTAATACAATAAATAGAGGTATGTACATGTGTCTGTTATTCACTTATTTGAAGGACATCGAGCTGCGTCCTTTTTTGTTTCAAGTTTTAGCAAGGATCACAATAGTGGGAAATTGAGAACAACATATGAAGAATCAGTTCGCTACTTTCGAGAATAAGTATTCTATTCAAGCAGTTAGGACTTTAGATGACTTTGGGGGCCATTTTGGAAGAAATCACATTATCTGAAGCTACATACAAAATCTACATCATTGCCTGCTGCTGTTGTGTCATTTCAATCATGTCAGACTCTTTGTGACTCTATTTGGGTTTTTTTTTTGGCAAAGATAATGGAGTGGGTTGTCATTTCCTTCTCCAGTTCATTTTACAGATGAGGAAATCAGGCAAACCAAGTTAAGTGATGTGCCCAGGGTCACACAGCTAGTAAGTGTCTGAGACCAGATTTGAACTGAGGTCTTTCTGATTCCAGGCCTGGCACTCTATCCACTGTGCCACCTCGCTATCCACAACACTGCCTACCCAGTTTCTTAATTCTATTTTATTGACCAACAGATTTTTTTAAAGTTTCAGGGAAGCACCGATTATGGGGCAGCAGTATTAGCAGCTAGTATTTATATAGCACTTAAAGGTCTGCAAAGTGATTTACAAATATCATCTCATTTTATCCTTACAACAACCCTGGGAGGTAGGTGCTACTATTATTCCCATTTTACGGATGAGGAAACTGAGGTAGACAGTGACTTGCTTAGGGTCACATAGGAAATAGTTATTTGAGGTCAAATTTGAACTTGTCTTCCTGATACCAGGTTCCCTCTATCCATTACAAAAAAACCATCATGCAGATTTAGCTTAATCTGAATTCTATATGATCATGATAACATAGAAATTGCTTAATCGATATTTATAATGATGACCATTAGGCACTATAAGATTCTGAAGTGTTCTTAATTTTTTAAAAATTATGTTCTATATAACTTTCATGGCAAATATATTTTATTGTCTTTTAACTATCTAAAAATTTAATTTGTGTACCATATTAACTAGATTATTTGATTAAGTAGATTACCCCATTCCTTGAACATGTTGGATAATAAGGAATTTAATAAACATTTTTCAATTTTGTGAGAACTTTAAGATGAAGTATGTAGTAATTCACATTTATGTAGCACTATGAGGTTTATAAAAGTGCTTTCCTCAAAACTACCCTATAAAGCAGGGTATCGTTCTTATTTAACAGATGAGCAAAAGTAAAGCTCATAAAAATTAAGTGACTTGTCTAAGGTCACAGAGCCAAGGCAGTAAACATTAGAGATAGGATTTAAAGTCAGGGTTTCTAGTGCTATTGCCATTACGCTATACTGCCTAAGTACAACCTCCAGTACTACCTGTTTTTCAGTTTACTTTCAAGATTAGAATAAATTCTTGGTATTCTGTTTTAGTAGTGGCTTACAGGATGCAAAGTAACAGAAAATGGAAAAGTGATATATATTACATTTTTAAATGCAGGAAATACATTTACTTCCCTTCTCCCATCCTGTATTTCAAAGGCCCATTTTTCATAATGCTTCTGCCAAAAAGACAAAGCATTTCATCAAATCCACCACTTCAGTGACCAGAGCTCAGGATGAGTAACTTACCTTGTAAAGATGGGAAATAACCAATATTTTTTTTCATCTCCAAACACCTGTCTCCAATTTTTACTCCACCCAAGAGAGAAACCATTTTTGTCAGGCCCGTTTAGAAATACAGGTGCACGGAATGCCTCTGTTAAAAATAAAACCGAGAAATTAAGCAATATATTATCTGTGATGGGGTTGACAATAAAACATTTTCCTCTGTTACATCCCATACCACAGCAGAAGAAAAACATTTTAGACAATATTGTTGAAAAAAGATGTCTATTTAGAAAAGATTGGATAGATTGAAAATATAAATAGATATGGAGTTTTTAATGAAAAATGTTTTTTAGGCCTGTTCATCAAAACAAATAACAATTATCTATGCAAATAACACAGTAGAGTAGTTCATATTTCTATAATACTGTAGAGATACAGGCATGGGTTATATATAGCCTTCTGTGGAGGATCTATAGGAAGACATGGAGGAGAGTCAAAAAAGATGAAGAGGCATAAATGACTTGTCATCTACACCACTGGAAGGAATGCTCACAAAGATGAGATCCTAGATTGACTAAAGTATAAGCTTACAAAGTACTTTACATGCATACCTCTGCAAACCATACCTCTGCTATGGTGTGTATTTTCAGATCTTATTAAAATTCTCGATTATGTGAAACTTTTATTTTTTAGGTCCTAGGCTCACTGGCCATGATAGTTAACTGGATTAAGAGTAATAGTAATACTAATGGTAGCAATTAATATTTAAAGAATTTTTAAAGGTTTACAAAGCACTCCTCCTAGCTACCTGGTGAGGTAGGCAGTATAAAGGTCATTCTAAAAATTCATAAAAAAGACCAACCAATACTAACATCATCAGATACTCACCTGTTAACACCATATAAAAACATTTTCCAAAGAGCTTCATCTGATGTTTAATTTTTTTTTCTCCTACTGCCAACATTTCTTTTTCCCTTCCTTCTCCTCATCCCCCACTTCTTTAATGGAAATACCTTCTGAAAATAAAGATCTTGAAGTCTCATTTAGAAATACTCTACCTTTCGCCAATTTTCTCAAATTAGAGAATATACCATTCAAGACAAGTGATTAGAAAATGCCCAGCTAAAAACACTGTTGAGTGTTATTTCTAATGGTTGAGTTTCCAAATTTTAATGAAAAAGTCATCTATAACCTTTTACAAAAAATCTTGAAATGAGTTTCATTTTCTTAACCTGCTTTAGAGAAAATTAACTCTAACATTATACATATTTGCCTTTGGTTTAGTATGCATTATTTTAATCCCATCATCTACTAATGCATAGTTAGCTGGTTCATATTTCTACATATAGCAAATTATTTGGAAACTATACTGATTATTTTCATGATTCTATGAGGACTTCTCTTCATCACATAATTCATAACACACATTTACCTAGGCAGTTAGTGGTTTTATTTTAATCAACTGACCTATTGTTGTTCTATTTTTTCCAACTAGCCAGAGGTGGTAGCAGAAAAGTGATAGGATGCTAATGAAGAACATAGTAGCCACAAAGAAAAGAAAAAGGACGTGGAATTGTGCACGTGTGTTTCTTAGGTTGGTCTGAGAAGAGAGAAAGAGAAAAAAAATAATTAGTTGAGAGCATGGCTGATCTTTTCATACATATTCCATTTATACCTTTTATGCCATTCTCTGGCAAAATCTTCCTAGAAACTTATACAAATATTCCAGACACAAATAATAATATAATATATTAATAAAACATATTCTGAATCCAGGAAAAGCACAAAAGGAGATGAGTTGGTCCAAATCCAATCACTAGCCTATGGAAGAGAGTTCATAATCTCATACCACTATGGATTAGTTATTTAAAACTACTTTCATGGGTTTCTAGCTTTTATCAATGAACAGTGATAACAAAAATAATAAAAAAAGTACCTTTTTGTCCAAATGGAAGAACTCAATAATTTGCTTGGTACACTACAGTGTTATGTTTGAGAACTAAGGTAAATTAAAAGACAATGCTGAGCATGACCAATTTATTAGTTAGGCTAGCAGTAACCAAAAAATTGAGTCAATAGCTTCTCTCAATGACCAAAGACCCCAAGATAGGGCTCAGCCTTAATACAGTTCTGGGGAGCACAGAGTTGGGTAAGTGGGAAAGACAATGCAAATGGATATAGGATAGACAGCCTCATGAGTGTGGGGACAGCATGACTGGTTACATTAAGAAGAGCAGGCTAGCACCCAGGTGGGGCTAATAACCACCCCTCTCTGTCATAGAGGACTGCTTGACTGATTTACAGGACCCTTTGGCATATTGTAAATATTGTTAGCAGACCTGAGTTAGCAGACTCCCTGGAGCCTAGAAAGGTTTGTTAGGGAGATAAGGCTTTCCATTATTCGTGGTACAAGGAGAGTTCAGGGACAATATATCCCTTAGAGCTACCTTTAGGACTTAAGGATTATACAAGATAACTTATTATTTTCCCAGAAGCTGAAAGTATGAGGGATAACAAGTTTTCTTTTAACTCAGAGGGGAACTGAACTTCTGTGACTTAGAAATGTTCACTGTTTGAATCTACCTGCAAGGTTAAGATAGTGGACCAGACTCCCTGGTGTCCACCTGCATCAGGGTAACAGATTTCCTTGAGGCAAAAACAGAACAATGATAGGCAGGAGAACTGAACTTTTAAACTTAGCTCAGAGGCAGAGAAAAAGAAATGTTGCTTGAGCAACCATACAAAATGGGGCAGTAATAGGATCGATTTCAGAAAGAATTAATTATAAAATGATACAGAATCAATTTAATTCCTTTAACAAAAATTCACACTTGAATCAACATCAGGTATAAGTAAGGTTTTTTCAAATTATGTCAAAAATTGTATACATGCTGCTAACTAGTGCCTGCCCTAAGCAAAACAATGAAGTTTATCTTTGAGTTCTCTTCTCCCTTCTGGCAATCCTTCTCTTGATACTAGACATTCACGGACCTCATGCTGGCGAACAACCTCATCTTTCTGTTTTCATGGGGCAACTCTAGGCCTTTCAATCCCCACAAGTTCCTCAGTACTTTGAAGTGACCGGAGAATCTAATAAAATAACCCTAAGCTACCAGTGAATGAAAATGGATGAATGTGTTTATGTTTTAAGGAAAGTTAAAGTATTAATGAAATGGAAGGAGGGAAAACCAGTGACGGAATTATTTTTGAAGCCATGAGTCTTTTGGAGATATCCCTCAAATTTTACAAATAAGGAAACTACCTATTCTGTCTATACATAAGGCTTTCTTTAAGACAAAGAGTAATACACAGCACAATAAATGTTATACAAGAAATCATGAAAGTTAACAAGATCAACTTATAAATTACATCAACAATGCATTTTACCTTAGGACAATTCTCAGCAGATTTCCTGCGGCAAAGCTTGTACAAATAAAGATAATATATTAAGATACCAATATCAATTAAAAAAACCCTGAAAACATTAATTAAGACTGGTTTGTACTCAAGGATTACTAGGTTATCTTCATCCTCCAGACAAAAGGTAAACAGATAAGAGCGCATGCGAGTATACTTTCATCTCCAAATATAGGAATATATGTCCAGGGCTCTTTAAAGGCTATTTGCTTAATTTTTTTAAATGGAGACATATGTAAGAAATAGTCTTAAATTTATAGGTACAGTGTATTAAATCTGGGTGGTTTTCTAAATGAGAACTATCATTTTATTCTAATGATCAACTGTTTTCAAAAAACCTGAGACAAGAAGAAAGAGTTGGCATTCTCTAGCACTTCCTTGATCATTCTAATTCTGAAAAAATAAAAGTCTTCCAATATGACTAATACATGATTGGATGCCAGTTACAGAGCTGCTTTTTCTGGTATCACTGGAAACTGAAGTTTCATCTAAATGAATTTCTTAGATATGAGAAATATTACTTTAAAGGCCAAAACTTGTAACATTTTTGGGTATTTTTGATGACATTGTAGCACAGTGAATAAAGCACTGCACTTGGGAGTCAGGAAAAAAGACCTGGTTTCAAATCCCAACTGTGATACTTAAAAGCTTTGTGATCATGGGAAAACCAGTTCTATTGCTCTGAGCCCCAAGTCCTACATATTATACATGGATGTTAACTACACTGGCAGGGAGAGTTCCCAAGCCAGTGAATCAAAGATCATTTACAAACTCATATACTTTTGATGGCAATCTTTCTAAGATGTACACATAATGTTCTACTTTCTTAAATTGAGGCTATTAAACAGTTCCGCTTTTTAGCTTGATAAGAACAATGGCTTTTGCCAGGATATCCTACAAAGACCCCTGGCTACCTCCTCACAAAGAGGCATCAGAGTAGGACTTCATGGAGGCACTGGAGAGTATGATGCTGGGCTATGTGGCAATTTAGACTCTATGTAACGGGACCTGGAATGCTAATCACTTATAACCAACTACACCACTGCTTTCATTGGTCTGTAGCCTCATGGGGACTAGGAAAAGCGAAGGGCAGGGACAAGGAGAGCTCTAGAGTAAAAATTCAAAGAATGGCATTGTACAACTTGTGTTGGCTAAAATCCTCCACTAAGAAGGAAGAAAAAATCCATATGTGCCCTCAAAAGACCTCTAGTTTCTTTTGGCTTGGGCAAGAAATTGAGTTGGAACAGAGGTGATCAGGTTTTGGCTGTCTGGGTTTTGGGAATTAGCCCAGCAACAAAATATCACTCCATCTTAGCCCACTCTAGGTCTGCTGTATGGAGAGAATCCCCTTACTCCTGCCTCTGGAATTTAAAAATTGGGCAAATCATTTTGCTGCCTTGTCCCTCAGTTCTTCGTCTGTAAAATATAAT
This sequence comes from Trichosurus vulpecula, assembly GCF_011100635.1. Lineage (NCBI taxonomy): Eukaryota > Metazoa > Chordata > Mammalia > Diprotodontia > Phalangeridae > Trichosurus > Trichosurus vulpecula. Next base: position 180,380,410 of record NC_050574.1, read on the forward strand.
GCTGTTTGTCACTGCTGTTGTTCCAGTTGTGTCCAACTTTTCATGACCCTATTTGGGGTTTTCTTGGTAAAGATACTGGAATGGCTTGCCATTTCCTTCTCCAGCTCATTTGATAGATGAGGGAACTGAGGCAAACAAGTTTAAATGACCTGCCTAGGGTTACACAGCTAATAAGTGTCTGAGATCACATTTGAACTCAGGTCTTTCTGACTCCAGACCTGGCACTCTATCCACTGTGCCACCTAGCTCCCCCAAAATATGATGGTGGACTAGATAAATTTCTAAGGTCATCTAGCTATATGATTCTACTTTTTCTCCCTCAATCCTTCTCAGTTTCCTTGTCTCTTATCTTGGCCTCTATCCCCCTACCCTACCAAGTCTTGCTCTTATTGTTCCAGTAGCGGCTATGAACAATAAGGAAGTCAGCTAGTTCCCTCCTTCCCTCTCTTCTCTATCTTTATGTGCTTTCACAATTCTTTGTCCATTCCCCATCTTTCCTTTCATCTTCTAATGGAACCTTCTCCTAAGTGGCTGGTCAGAAACTCACATTATGAATAACAGTACATATAAGATTTATCCTCATGAGGCATTTCGGGGAACTTCCGCAATGTTTTTGTTGTGTTCTCAAATACAGGTATGTGTGTATTCAATTCAATTAACCAGGCACTACCATGTAAAAAGGAGTGAATATAAGATGATGGAGAACTCAGAAACAGAAAAAAAAAATCATTCTAAAAGACAATAGCTAGCAAAAGCCTTTCCAGTGTTGTACACCACGGAGATGTATTAATCCTGGGTGTCTTGAAAGTATCTCAATGTTACAAGTACCTATAGTTTTTTTTTTCCTATAGGAGACTGATAGGGATTTGTCTTCTCTCAGTACATTCTGGCAAGGCATTTTTAACTGAAAGACAACAAAGAACTGGTAAGGGGCCCAGAAATTAAAGGTAACTGGGCCAACTTTTTGCCTCAATCCAGAATCACCTGCAAATGAAGGCATTCATCTTACCCCAAAGCAGAAAGCCAACTATCAAAAGAGAAGATTCAGGGGTGGGGAAGGTGGGATATGAAAGCTATATTCAAGCATCACTAGAGCAATGTCTAAAAGGAATGGAGAGCAGAATGCAGCTTTACAAAAGGAAAAACTTCCTAAAAATGAGAGCTATCTAGACATAAAATGTGCCATCTCCGGAGGCAGTGGGTGTCTTCAAGCAGAGAATGGAGCGAGAGCTAAACACCAGGGAAACTCTGTGGTCCTTTCTACTGCTTAGATTCTAGAACTTTTGAGAACAAATATTAAGGTCTGCTATTACAATCGATGAATTTTAGAGATGGCAAGGAACCTTAATGACCACCTAGTTAAATTTCTCATTTAACAGACGAGGAAATTGAAGCTGAGAGAGATTAAGTGTAGAATATCTTTCTGAAAAATTTCCATCAAGAGAACATGGTTAATTAAAAAAAAAAAAAGCTCTGGCAGACAAATTATCTATAAAATTAATGATTCAGAATCACTCATTCAACAATGCCAGAAAAAGAAGATGCTACTGTAATTAGGTCAATGTCCTTATCTATTCCAGTACTATATCTACATCTCATCATACGCGTTTCTTCTGCAGTTAATTATAACTGGCCGGCAACAAAAACAAGCATTGTTCATTTTAACATAATGTTCAGCTCAAATTCCAAACGGTTACAATAGCTGGAAATTGCTCTGACAATTGATCATTGTGCCTGGGGAATATAATGTCCAGAGACTAAATAAAGGGAAAGCAATATGGCATATAAATATAGGACTTAAAAGGATATGGATTATACTAGAAAGATGAAGGTGGAATAAATAGGAAAAGCACTTCAGGCTCTTTGCCACTGACTGTATTATAATAATAATAGCATTTATATGAAGCTTTAAAATTTGTGAAGTATTTTATAGAGGTCTCAATTTTGCCCAACAACACTTGGAGATAGGGGCTATTATTATTCCACATTTTATAGATGAGAAACTGAGGCAGATAGAGATTAAGGGTCACCCAGCTAATACGTGTCTAAGGCTGGATTTGAATTCTAGGTCTAGCTCTCTAGCCTCTGTCATACCTAACTGCTTCTCTTATTTCTCAAATTCTTCATCTGATTAAAACTTTAGTACTTTAACCACTAATATTACTAGCTTAGGATCATGGCAGTGAGAGCTGCAAGGGCAATTTAGAAGTCATCTGGTCCGACCCCTTCATTTTCAGGATGAGAAGACTTAAGGCCTAGAGAGATGAAATGGCTTGTACAATATTCAAAGGTAAGTGGAAGCGCCAGAATTTGAACCCAAGTGTGTTAACACCAAATCCAGTGTTCTTTACAGTATACTGAATTGCCTGTTACAGATTCCAAATCTATAACATGTAGGCTAATATGGTTAGAAAGTATATTTGTAATTTACAAAAGTATTGGTGATACAGATGACATCATCTATTCCCAGCCTTCAGATGTGAGACTATTACACCTTAAAGACCAGAGCTTGTGCATTTCCTAATTGATAAATGATCGAAAGATATGATCAGTTTTCAGATGAAGTAATCAAAGCTAACTATAGCCAAATAAAAAAATGCTCTAAATCACTCCTGATTGGAGAACTGGTTAATAGGACAGAAAAGATAAATGACAAATGTTGGAGGGGATGTGGGAAAAATGAGATAATGCATTGTTGGTGGAGTTGTAAATGGATTCAATCATTCTGTAGAGAAATTTGGAACTATGCCCAAAGGACTGTAAAACTGTGCATACCTTTTGACAAAGCAATACTACTACTAGGTCTGTATCCCAAAAGATATGAACAAACAAAAAGGTAAAGGGCTTATACGTAAAAAAATATTTATAGCAGCTCTTTTCTAGGGGCAAAGAATTAAAAAATTGAAGAGACCCCCATCAATTGGGGAATGGCAGAACAAGTTGTGGTATGTGATTATGATGAAATACTATTGTACTATGAGAAATGATGAACAAGATGCTCTCAGAAAAACCTGGAAAGACTTGCATGGGCTGATGCAAAGTGAAATGTACTGTGTACGAAGTAACAGCAATATTATAATGACTTAGCTATTCTCAGCAATACAACAATCCAAGACAACTCTGAAGGACTTACGATGAAAAATGCTATCCATCCCCAGAGAAAGAAGTGATGGTGTCTGAATACAGACTGAAGCGTACTTTTTTTTTAAGCTTTATTTTTCTTTAGTTTTCTTTTTGTTTATATTTTCTTTCACAACATGACTATTATGGATATGTTTTGCATATCACACATATATATATACACACGCATATCACATATACATGTATAACTTAAATTGTTTGCATTCTCAATGGGGGTGTAGGGAGAGAAGAAGGGAGAAGATTTAGAATTCAAAGTTTTAAAAATGAATGTTAAAAATTATTTTTACATGTACCTGGGGAAAAATAAAATATTAAATAAATTTTAAAAAAAGAAAAAAGAAAGACCAGTGCTTGTGGAATATAAATAAGTACCTGCATTAGCTTGGCTCAAATGGAACACAAATATCGAATTGGAACCAAAGAAAAAGTAGAAACAGAAAAACATCTGCTTGTTGTGCTCCATTTTCCCAATTTCTAATTATTATGTGGGAGAATAATGTATATTAGTGACTAAATAGTTAAAAAAAAAATTCTGCTAATTCAGTTCGCAGCTCTGGGATTTTGATCTTACTAAAGGCAGGGACTCTTATTTTTTTAAAGGTTTTATATTCTTAGTGCCTACCACAGTGGCTAGGCACTTAATAAAAAGTCTGTGGAACCACATTAAACAATTGTTTCTGTGACCGCATTTGTCTCTAAATCTAATTGTGCAATAAACATGGAAAGATAGGCTGGAGCCAAAGTGTTAAGGGCCTTAGATGCAGTAAGATGAATTTGAGTTTTATCCTAGAGGTATTAGGTAGCTACTTGAACATGGGAATGACATGACCAGATCTGTGCTTTAGGAATTTCACTTTGGCAGTCATGCACTTAACCCGTGTTTTGCCTCAGCTTCCTCATCTGTAAAATGGGGATAACAATAGCACCTACTTCCCAGGGCTGCTATAGGGATCAGATGAGATAATATCTATAACGTACTTAGCCCAGTGCCTGGCACATAGTAGATGCCATGCAAATGCTGGCTATCATCAGCTATCACATGAAAATGAAGTAAATCAGGGCAGGGAGTGACGGAAGTGTGCAATTAGCAGAAGTGCACAAATTCAACATAGAATGAGACATCTTAGAGGAACAAAAAACATTTTTAAAAAAATTACAGGTTGTCTTTGTAAATCATATTACATAATGAATTAAATATTTATATTAATGGATAATAGTCAATAAATATTTATTAAGTGCCTACTACATGCCAGATACTGTGCTGAGGGCAGGAACTTACTGGCTTTATTGAAATCCACATTTAAACACTAATAATATTTTTAGTGATTTTTAAGTATATAAAAAGGTTCAAGGTTTAAGTAAGAGAATACTTGTAATTAAGCATGTCGACAGAGATGGAGTAACAGACTTTTAAAGTCCCATTTGGCTCAAGAGTTCTGATTCTAAAGGAAGGCTCATTTCCTAACAGTTTAAATTTTATATACAAATAGATAAAAAAAATTTTAAAATAACTATTTATTTGCTTAGCTTCTGCATAGAGCTAGGAAAAACAAAGAGAGCAAAGATTAGTTCCCATAGATTATCTTTGACAAAGTAATTATGTCTACTAAGACAGTTAATATTGTTAGTTTTGAGGCAGAAGCTTTGGTTCAAATAGTAGTTTTGCTGTCATCTGTGAATACATGAAAAGTATATTAATTTGGATTAATCTGGGGCACTACCCTGAATAAATGGAAAGTATAAATGCTTATAATTATTATGTTATCTGCATACAAATAACATAACAATGCTTGACTGTGCTTTAAAACAGAATATCTGCCATAAATTAGTGTATAAAACTATGATAATACAAAGGTCAATCAGTCAATAAACATTTATTAAGCACCTACTATGTGCCAGGCACTGTGAACACAATAGGGATACAAAAAGAGGCAAAAGACAGTCTTTGCTTGTGAGGAGCTCACAATCTAGTGGTGGATATACCAAAGAAATAAATATATACAAACAAAGAAATTTAAAAAAGGAAGCCACTAGAATTGAGGGGTTGGGAAAAGTTTACTGAAGAAGGTGGGACTTTAATTGGGAATTGAAGAAAGCCAGAACATGCCAGGCATGGAGGGACAGCCAGAGAAAATGTTTGGAGCTAAGAGATGGAGCATCTTGTTTATGGAACAGCAAAAAGGCCAGTGTCACTGGATTGAAGAGCATGTAATAGGGAGGAAGGTGTAAGAAGAAGGTTAGGAGTGGGGAGGGGAGTTGGTTGGTTATGAAGGGCTTTGAAAGTCAAGATTTTGTATTTGATCCTGAAGATGATAGGGAGCCACAGGGGTTTATTGGGCATAGGGCAGTGGGAGTGACATGGTCAGACCTGAGCTTTGGGAAAATCACTTTGGTGACTAAATGAAAAATGGACTAGAGTAGAGAGACTTAAAACAGGCAGGCTTGCCAGCAGGCTACTGAAGTAATTCAGGCATGATAAGGAGGGTCTGAATTAGGGTAGTATCGGAGAAGGGGGTGTATTTGAAAGATGTTCCAAGGTGAAATTCACAGACTTTGGTAACAGATTAGATATGGGGGGGGTAAGAGATCATGAGGAATTGAGGAAAACTGGGAGCATGGCAGTACTCTTGACAGTAGCAGGAAAGTTTAGAGGCAGAAGAAGGTGTAGGGGGAAAGATAATGAATTCAGTTTTAGACATGTTGAGTTTAAATGTCTACTGGACATCCAAGTTTGAGATGTCTGAAAAGCAGCTGGAGATGTGAGAATGGAGGTGAGCAGAGAGGTTAGGGCATGAGAAATCTATTTGAGAATTGTTAGCATAGAAATCATCATTAAATCCATAGGAGCTGATGAGGGGGAAGGGAGAAGGTGATATATATACCAGCACTTACTATGTGGCAGCCATTGTGCGAAATGTGTTTCCCAAATGTTATCTCATTTAATCCTCACAACAACCCTGTGAAGCAGGTGCTATTGTCATTCTCATTTCACAGTTGAGGAGGACACAGAGACAAATAAAAGGTAAATGATTTGCCCAGGGTCACACAGCTAGCAACGGTCTAAGGCTAGATTTGAACTCCTTACTGTTTCCCTATTCCAGGCCCAATGCTCTATCCACTACACCACCAGCTGATGAGATCACCAAGTGAAGTAGGATAAAGGGAAAAGTGAAAAGGATCCAAGAGAGAGACTCAAGGGACACCTATGGTTAGACACAGAGCTGGGGAATCTGAGACCTCAAGGCCACATGTGGCCTTCTAGGTCCTCGGGTGCAGTCTTTTGACTGAGTCCAAGTTTTACAGAACAAATCCTTTTATTAAGGGGAAAGTTTTTTGAGGATGGGGGAGACTTGGGTGTATTTGTAGGAAGTAGGAAAAGAACCAGTAGAGCAAGAGACTGAAGGTAAGTGATGACAGGGGGCTGTAAACTGTTGGGATGGAATAGGATTACTTGAACAAGTAGAGGACTAAGGCCACTTCATCATGTGAGACAATGGCAATAGCAGCAAATGGTATGTGAATGATGAATTGAGGAAGTGGGTAGAAGAAGCAGCTCATGGTGATGTTTTTCTGTAAAATATGAGAAAAAGTTGAAAGAGTGGGGGGAAGGGAAGCCATGGGAGGTTTGAGGAGGGATGAAAAGGTTTAGAACCTTTGTTGAGCCATTGTTGAGAGTGGGATGGTGAGCTGATAAAGGAGGCATAGTCAGATTATCTAGCAGTAGTGAGGACCCAGTTGAGATTGTGTAATAAATTTGTAATGGGCCCGGTCAGGATGATGGAGTGATTTTCTTCACCCTTCTTCAGCAGCAAGTATATAGGAGCCAAGGTCAATGGTGAGAACGATCCAAGGCTGAGGCTTGGCTGGATCAAAAACTCCAGAGGAGGACAGTGAAAAGTTGAACTGGCTCATCAAGGGGTTATTATGGGGAAAAGAGGAATGTGTGGCTAGTGTAGGGGGAAATGGCCTGGGAATGACCCAAGGCCAAATATTGGAGGTCATAGTGTGGATGAAGAGTAGGATTTGGTAAGGAAGGCAGAGGAAGAGGTGAAAAGTCAATAGATTCTGGTCAGATAAGGGGATCTGGGAATTCTTGAACATGGAGGTAGTGCATTTATGGGACATTACCATCTTTATATGTGGCCGTGGTAGGGTGAAAAAGTAGTCGTTAGGATGTTTGAGGGAGAGTCAATATATATGATGAAGTCCTCTAATATGAGTAGAGGAGTGGAGTTAGAGAGAGAAATTGTGAATCGGGTTCTGAACTGGTTGAGGAAGGAAGAGGAATGACCTGGAGGTCTGCAGACAACAGCTACCAGGGCTTTGATTGGGTGGTAGATATAGACTGCGTAAACCTCAAAGAAGGAGATGTTACTGAATGCTGGAGGTAGGAGAAGGCCCTAGAAGTGGCAGCGGAGAGTTAGAAATATTCAAACTCCGCCTCGTTCCATCCGGCTCACTGCAAATTTTGAATAGTAGAAACTGGTTAATAAGTTCTTACATTAGTACTGAGTCAAATGTTTAATCCTTAAAATATTATAGCAATAATAGCTTAATGAAAATAACTCTATAGCATTTAAGATTTTAACAAACTTACCGTCCAGAATTTTATAAAATATTCTAAAACCGTTGAGGTCACCAGAATACAATACAAAAGGGAATAAAATAAAAAAAGCAGGAAGTATTTGTAGTTAGCAAATCCCACACAGTTATTCACCCTGGAAAAGTAAAGGAGATAAATGGTTGTAATATAAAGATATCAATACATATTTAAAAGAAAAAGAAAAGGCAAAGTAAAGATTATACAATAAAATTACATTAAACTAAGGGTAGAGGAAAAAAAATAAGAAAATTAGATTACTGAGCTAGTAAATAAACCTATCCACATAGAATAATAGTACCACATCTTAATTCTTAAATAATCTAGATATCAGAATCATTTCAGAATATATTACTGATCATGTAGAGAAATTATAAGAATAATTTCTATTTTTTAATGAGAAAAAAATGTTTCAAAATTTAGGACTTCCTCCTTCCCCACCAAAAAAGGTTTCTGTATTTTTCATACATACCAAGGACAATGATGATCCATCTTAAGAACACATCTAAGAAAAAAAAATACAATTAAATTCCATATTCAAATTTTCATTTATAAATTCCCATACACTTAAAACTTTTTCTTTAGAATTTTATCTAAGAAGAGCATTATAATCAGCAATTTTATTGCAATACAATATATAAAACTTTCCCAGGTGAATAATATTCAGCAAACACTGTATGGTAGGCTCTGGGCATACAAAATGATCCACACCTCTGGAAAATTCAAAATGGTACAGAGGAAGAAGCTTTGGCTCTGGCAGTCAGAGGACGTGGGTTAACATCACAGTTCTGGTGATTACTATGTATATGATCTTGGGCTAATCACTTAACCACACTAGACCTAGGTTTTGGACTACTATTTATTATTGCCTTTGAAGTTCCTTTTCATTCTAGATCTATGGTCCTACAAGATCGTGTTTTGGTTATCAAGACAATTATAACCTGGTGGGGGTAATAAGCCAAGGACAAACGTGAACATGGTATGAATCAAACCAATAATTCATTCAATAGGCATTTACTAAGGGTGGATAAAAAGAAAGAGGAAATCAGCTGCAGCCCTCAAGGAGCTTACATTCTAATATTAGGGAGAAACAACATGTGAGTGACTAGGTACATACAAGATATCCAGTTTAAATGAATCTAAGATGGGAAAGCACTAGCAACCTGCCAGGAAAGGAGGATGGGGGAAAGCAGAGTGGGGTGGATAGACCAATAAAAGCTTCCTGCAGAAAGTGGGATTTGAGCTGAATCTGGAAGAAAAAGAAATTAAGGCTGAGGTGAGGGGCAGAGCCAACCATGTATGGCATAGGAAAGGGGAACAGTCAGAGCAAAGGCACAGAGACAGGGAATATAGTGTCATGTTCAAGGAATAGCTGGATCATTAAGTACATGGGAGTAAGGAGACTGAAAATGTAGGAAGGTATCTTATGAAAAGCTTTAAACACCAAACAGAGCAGTTTATATTTGATCCTGGAAGTAATAGGAAGCTACTGGAGCTCAATCAGCAGGGGGTGCGAGTGACAAGGTCAGACCCATGCTTTAGAAAAATCACCCTGGCAGGTGAATAGAAGATGGAATAGAGTGAAGAGAGACCTGAGACAGGGAGACCAGTAGAAGACTACAGATTTTATATTGTTTCAGCAATGAAGTTCTAAAAGACACATGAGTGAAACCACTACAGGGCATAAAATTTATTTTAAAGCATTTTCTTACGGAACTATAACAATTTAAAACTGTACAAATTGTAGTTTTTAATAATTTATTTGAGACCCAACTGATCTTAAAATTTACAAGTTTATTTCTATAAGTATAAGCTTCACTGACAAGGAAAAACTTGTAAATTTACTTTATCATTTGGGAAACTAAACTGCCTGGCTTTAGTGGAGCTGGTTTCTTTGCTTTAATCGAATTTTGTTGTATCTAAATGTGGGACAGTTTTTTTAAAAAAACACTATAAATTTAGTGGGATTTAATTCCTTTGAACAAAATCAACTCGTTCTAAGCTTCCTTTACTTTACATAAAGTTCAACATTTTAAACAACAGCCATGCTCAGGAGCAAGGTATTTTCTAAGAAAGCTGAGAGACAGAGTCCAATAAACATTGATCTTTAGGCTAAGTTCTGAACTGCAGCCCAGGTTAACAGTAATTAAGACAAACAAGGAAAACCATAGTAAAAACTATTACGAGTATAGGGCAGAACTGCTCTTCTGGAATTAAAAAAAGAACTGGATGAGCTCATTTAAAACAGATGCATGATATTCCAAAGGTACTTGAACAGCCTTCCTTTTTATATGGAATACTATAAGGTTTGAAGAATTAAAGTTATGGTTCACCCAAAGGGATATGGAGGAGTGAATGGTGGCATGAGTTACCATTACCAACAAAAATTGTCATAAATAATAAGAAAATAAGTTGAGGGAAATGATTAAATGAATTGGCATATTATTTGTTATACCTTAATTAACCTCAATGTTAAATATGATGTGCCAACTTATGTGCTATGAACTCTGTCAACTCTCAGAAGACCAAGAAGCCTTGTCAAAAGTCAGATTATTACAGTGTACTCATTACGCTTTTTTGGGCACCAGCCTGGAAGGGTTAAGGTAAAGTTATTAAGCACAGATTACGGTGATACATCTGAGATCTTTTAGGTGATAGGAATGATTTAGCTCACGGAAGAACCTTTGTCTAATCTTCAGAACAAACAAGTGTAATATTTACTTCTTGAGAAGTGATTGTAAACTTTTAGAACTAGGGTATAATGTTAAACTCGGTACATGTGTAACATTAACTTTCCCCTTTGACAAAAATTCTAATGCCATGCTCAGCGAGAATGAAAATTGTTGATCAAAGTTACTTACTTGTTACATACGGAGCAGTGGTGACATCGATCCGGCTTAATCAGCTGACATTTTTCACAGTATCTAATTACTAAATTCAAGAATAAAAAAGAAGATTATTAAAATAAGACAAAATACTTCTAACTTCAACAAATAAACCTGTTTAGATTTCCAAACTTATTTATGGAACAAATTACTTTTAACTGAGAACTTTAAAATAACACAAAGAATAAAAGGATATTAAGAGTTGGAAAAGGCTTTAGGATCACTCAAATTCATCTGTTCATTTTACAATTAACAATACTGAAGCTAGAGTGAAGTGAGCAGAACCAGAAGAACATCGTACACATTAACAGCGATACTACTCGATGATCAACTATGATAGACTTAGCTCTTCTCAGCAATACAACAATTCAAGACAATTCCAAGACTGGTGATGGAAAATGCTAACCACATCCAGAGAAATAACTATGGAGTCTGAATGCAAAGTGAAGCATGTTATTTTCACTTTTTTTTTCTTTCTTGTGGTTTTTCCCTTTTGTTCTGATTCTTCTTTCACAACATGACTAATGTGGAAATGTTTTTAACATGATTGTACATGTATAATTTATATCAGATTGCTTACTGTCTTGGAGAGGGGGGAGGGAAGAGAGGGAAGTATAAAAATTTGGAACTCAGCTGTCTGTACACATAATTGGGGAAAAAATAAAATACTATTAAGGAAGAAAGAAAAGAAATTAAAAAGAATACTGAAGCTAAGGAAGGTTCAACGACCTGTCAATGGTCACATAGCTAGTTGGTGGTAAAGCTGTGCCTAGAACTCAGCTCTTTTGAAGTGCAAGTGTTCTTTCTGTTAGAACACAAATGTCTGCATGATGGCTTTGGCAAAAGAAATGTATCTGAACTGTATATAATATAATCCATCTGCTTCCTGTGGGGGTTTCACTTACTGAAACCTGTTAATAGCTGAGGGTTACAGAGGCTTATTTTGTAAGAGAATTAATTACTGAATTTAGTATGGAATTTAAGGAAAAGAACTATTGTTATCCTGGGCTTTCATACTCTCCTGAGCCTATCACATGCTGCTGCCCCAGAGGCTTATTTCTTCCCCTCCCCCCAGCTCCATTAGAATGTTAGCACTGCTCCAATAGATCCTTTTGATTGCTCAAAGAAACTTAAGCTTTCTACATTTCTTTTGACTTCTGTTTGCATTTTGAAGTTCTTAATGCAGTTCTGATATTTCTATCACAAATACTTGCAAGTCCTCTATTCCATTAAAGACCTATTTTCCTCTCTAAAGGTTTAAACTTAGCTTTTCAGGGTAAGCTATTTTTGGCTGTAAGCCTATGCCTTTTAAAATATTGTATTCCAAGATCTCTTCTCATTTAAATTAGAAGCTGCTAGGTCTTGTGTAACTTTAAGTGTGGTTTCTTGATACCTGAATTCTTTTCTGGCTGCTTGCACTTTTTTTCCTTTGATCTTGGAAGCTAACATTTTAGGTATATTTCCTTTTTGGACTCTTTTCAAGAGATGATTAGTGGATTCTTTTCTATCTTTGCTTTGCCATCTGGTCCTATACATCTGAAAGTTTTCATTTGTGGTTTCTTGAAATGTAAAGACTTTTTTTTTAGAAAAGCTTCCAGGGAGTCAAGTGAATCTTAAATTATCTTCCCTTGACCTGTTTTTCAAATAAGTTGTTTTTGATACATTATATTACCTTCAATTTTTTTTCCAATTCCTTTATTTTGTTCTGATATTTCTTGATGTCTCATGGAGTAAGTGATTTGTTTCATTTATTCTGGTTTTCAGGCAGTTGGTAAATGTGTAATGTTTGCTACTTTTTTTTAAAAGTTTCTTTTTCTTAATTTCTTCTAGGTATTCATAGAGTCCTTGTGGGAAATCCGTTTTTTTCCTTTGAATCTCTGCTTGTAGTTATTAGGGAGTTATTCTCTTCTCCTCTGTTGGATTTCTAAGTATCTGTGGATCTACAATAATTCTTCCTAGTGGCTGTCGTATTTTACAATTTACTCTCCAGCATTAGTTTGTGAACTGGAGCTTTGTGCCAGGGCTAGGCTCCATCCCTTTCTGTCCTTTTAGGTGGGGTGATGGGCCCTGTTTGATCTCATGTTGGTTCACCTGGGTTCTTGTGTGGACCTCTGTTCAGCCTTCCTGGGATCTTTGAGGTTCAGATCTCTGGATGCTCAGGGTCCTCAATGGTATCTCAGGACAGAGTGATAGGGCTCCCAGGGATGTCCTAATCCGAGTGCTGCCATGCTTGACTGGTTGCTACTACTCCCAGTCACTTCCAAGGTCTCCACTGTGGTTTTATCACCCTGGGGCCTTCCTGGAGGAACCTTCTGTTCTTGTTACCACTGTGTACAAAGGTTTGCAGGTTATACATATCTCTAGCCAGTCTCTGATCTTGCTGAGAGGCTATAGCTTGTTTGCCTGCACTGGCTCTGATTTCAATGGTGCCCTCCTTTCTTATTGCCTATGGGCTTCCTTTTGATTTTTTGTGTAATTTTGGAGTGGACGAAGTCACTTACTGTAGTTTTTTGGGTTTTGCTGGAGCAGCTGTGTGGGAACTGGGGGCTGCCTGCTCTATTTGTGTAGCCATCTCAGCAGCAAGAAGTCTTTCCTTTACTTTTTTACAGCCCTCAACACTGATAACCATCCCCTTGTGGATACTTCTTCCTTCTCTGGCTTCTGTGACACTACTCTCTTCTTTCTGGTTTTCCTCTTACCTATTTATCATTTCTTCTCTGTCTTTTTCACTGGTTTCTCATTTTCTTCCTACTCCCTAAGTGACAGTGTGCTACTACACCCTATTCTCTTTTCTCACTATACTCTCCTTTGGCAATCTAATCCATTGCCACAAGTTTTATAATCACATCTATCAGTATGACTTCCACATCTATGTATACAGACCTAATCTGTAACCTGAACTCCAGTGCCACATTTCCAAATGTCTACTAGACATCTCTACTTGGGTATCTTGTCAGTATCTCAAAACCAATGTTTCCATAACCAAGCTTATCTCTCCTCCTAAATCTGATCTTCTTTAGTTCCCTATTCCTCTTGACAACACCATTGTACTCCCAGTCATCAAGACTCAAAGCCTAAGTCATTTTTGCTTCTTCTCTCAACCACCCACTACGATCAACTGTCCCGTGCCCTCTTTTCCACTCAAGTGAGCACCATCGTATTAGAGGACCCCAACACTTCTCACTTGGCCTATAACAGTATCGTCTTAACTAGTCTCCCTGTTTTCAGTCTTCTCCCTCTCCAATCCATCCTTTCACTGATGAAATCACTCCCCTGCTCAAAAAAAAAAAAGGCCCTTCAGTGGTGCCCTGCTATTTCTGTTATATACACAATTGGTAAATATCAATTCCTTATCTTGACATTTAAGGTCTTCTACAAGTTGACTCCAAGCAAGCTTTCCAGGCAGTAATATAAAATAAAGCTTTAAAGGGACTGTTTTCAGCCAAACTGGACTATTAAGTTTTCCTTCACTCTACTCTCTGGCCATCTCCTCAAAAGTCTTGCCATCCTAGAGAAATTTCTTCCCGGGAGCCTTGTTATCATGCCTGATGATAGCCTTTCCCAGACCACTATGTCACTCTACTCCCTTCTCTCCAGCTATCTCCCTCTGCAAAGCCTTGACAACTACCTTTCTATCCTAGAGAAACTTGTATTTTTGACTTTGTATCCCTAACACTTAGCACAGTGCTTGACATATAGTAAATGTTTAATAAATGATTTTTCATTCATTTATTGTCTGACCTTGGTAACGCTACTGCCAGTCTCCAAACTTTGGCCTAAGCTATCCCACAAGTCTTGAGTATACTCTGATCTCATCTACGCCTTTACAAACCCATCTCTTCTGACAAGGCTCAGGTCAGATCACGTGTCATCCATTCTATGAAACACTTAACATTCACCTTCACTATTTCCTTATACTTCCTCCCCTTGTCTCAACTTGAAAATGTTCTCTCCGGCTTCAAATTTTCCTAGACCACTTTGCCTACTCATTCTTATCTGTGTATACTGTCTCACAACCTGCCCCTTTGCCCTCATCAGAATGTAAGCTCCTAGTCAGCAGAGACCATATCTTTTTAAAATCCTTGTATCCCTAGCACCTAGCAAAGGCCTTTCCACAGCAGACACTGAATGTTTGTTCAATTTGTTCAGGCCGTCTAAACAAGACTCAACAAGTGACTGGATGTGGGTGATGAGAGAGAGGGGAAGGAATCAAAGATGACTGAGATTAACATAAGGTAGAGATTTAATCAATAACTTCTTGAATTCAAAGGATTAAGGCAACGTGAAGAGTTATTACCCTTCACATCTGGATTTTACCCTAAGAGAACTTTTTGTACACATGTAAAGCCAACCTCATTTAGCACATGGATCATCAGAGATTTAATGCTAGAAGGGACCTTTGAGATTATCTAGGTCAGTTCCATCATTCTATATTTTTCCTCTATTACTTTATAGATTCAGAACCTGAGGGAGGCTGGTTAAATGTTTTCCCCAGTATTGTCTCCAGTATTGCCTGGGGTTATCAATGGCACAACTGGAATTCAAACTCAGGTCCTCTGACAGATCCAGTATACTCTTTCCAATTAGAAGGTTTTGCTCCATTTTGTTTTACTCCAAAACAGTGCCAAATAGAATAACATACTACTGTATTTTATACTTTCATATTCTGTTAGTTAAACACAATTAACAACTTGTTCATGGGATATGCTAGATATTTCAGTGAGGTCTAATTGTATTATCTGCTTATAAAAATAAAACTTGTACTAAACTTCTTAATGAATCCCTTACCTGCTAATATTTTTCTACTCCTTCACCACCATCCATATCCCTCTCACATCCTAACCTACTCTGCCCTCCTATTTTTCATACTTAGGAGCCTGTGTTCTACTGCTAACAAATTGCCATTGCCAGTTATCTTCCTCTCGCCCTCTTTGCATTTTCTTGCAATCAGTAAAAACTGGTTCCTTCAGGAAGGCACCACATCCATGCTCAACCCTGTGGATGCTCTCCCAGACACAGTGATCCTGGAAGAGGAAAGGTATAGTTCTGACTTACTGCCATTTCAAGACCCTGCCACCATCACTTAGCAGACTTTCTTCCTCTGAGATTCACTTCATCCAGACCCAATAATAATTCTTGCAGAGTCTCATAGGGTTGTTGTAAGTAATAGGAAAACTTTTTAGATAATGTATATTTTGGGACAGGAACTCACTATTTGACAAAAACTGCTGGGAAAACTGGAAAACAGTTGAGAAAAAACTAGGTAGAGACAAATATTTTATACCATTTACCAAAATAAAGTCAAAATGGTTATAGATGTAAACATTAAAGGTGATACCATGGAAAAATTAGGGGAGCACGGAATGGTTTACCTGTTAGATATGTGGAGAAGGGAAGAATTTATGACAAAACAAGAGATAGAGAGCATTACAAGATGTAAAAGGGATAATTTTGATTATATTAAAATTTAAAGGTTTTACACAAACAAAACTAATGCAACCAAAAGTAGAAGGAAAGCAGAAAGCTGAGAAAAAAATTTTTTTACAGTGCCTCTGATAAAGTTCTCATTTCTCAACTATATAGGGAACTGAGGTAAGCTGATAAGATTACAAGTTATTCCTCAATTAATAAATGATCAAAGGAAATAAACAGGCAGTTTTCAGATGAAGAAATAAAGCTATCTATAGTCATATGAAAAAATACTCTAAATCACTACTGATTAGAGGAATAAAATTAAAACAGCTCTGAGGTACCACCTTACAACTATCAGATTGGCTAATATCACAAAAAAGGAAAATGATAAGTGCTGGAGAGGATGTGTGAAAATTGAGACACTATAATGCACTACTGGTTGAGTTGTAAACTGATTTAACCATTCTGGAGAGTCATTTGGAACTATGCCCAAAGGGTTATAACACTATGCATACCCTTTGATACAGCACTACCACTACTAGGTCTCTATACCAAAGAGATTAAAAAACAAAAAGAAAAAAGAAAAGGACTTATGTGTACAAAAATATTTATAGTAGCTCTTTCTGTGGTGGCAAAGAATTGGAAATTGAGGGGATGCCCATCAACTGGGGAATGGCTGAACAAGTTGTAGTATATGCCAGTAATGGAATATTACTATGCTATAAAGAAATGATGAGCAGGCTGATTTTAGGAAAACCTGTAAACACTTATATATATGAACTGACACAAAATGAAGTAAGCAGAACCAAAAGAACACTGTACACAGTAACAGCAATGCTATATAATGATCAGCTGTGAATGACTGAGATGCTCTCAGCAATACAATGATCAAAGACAGCTCCAAAGCACTCATGAATGCTAACTATCTCCAAAGGAACAACTGATGGAGTCTAAACGCAGACTGAAGCACACTATTCTTCATTCTTTTTCATGGTTTTTTTTGGTCTGTTTTCTTTCACAAGATGACTAATATTTAAAATCAATAATCTCAGAGGTACAGAATGAGATAAACATTTTCAGACCTGGCCCATGAGAATTTGTTTTGCTTGATTGTACTTATATATTATAAAAGAGTGAGCAATATCAAAAATATTAGAAAAGAACAAATAGTGTTAGTGAAACATTTTTAAAAATACAAGAAAGAAAGTTTCTAAGAAAGACATGGACAAGCGGGGATGTGTTGTTAGAATTTTTGATCCTATAATTAAAGTAGCTATACATTTTTCTAATATAACTACACAAATACTGAGATAAAGCACTACAAAAGGGCATTAAATGACTGAACACATCAATTTCAAGTATGATCTAATAAAAATGATTCCCCTCTTTTATTCCTCACACCCCTCCCCTTTAATTCTCTCCCTCAGCCTAAGCCATCCCAGATAGCTTGGCAGTGGGAAAAGCTCTAACACTGGAAATATTCCTTTCTTCTACTGGTGGTAGTAGGTGCTGGGGCTAAAAAAAAAATGGGAGTCCCTGCCTTCAAGGAGCTAACATTGATTCTGCAAAGAAGAAAGACTATCTTACACTTAAAGAATAGGCATCCTTCCCAAACAGGGAAAGAGGCAGGTGCAGTAGACAGAAGGCACAAGACCCAAGTACAAATTTGGTACCAGACACTTCTTAGCTGTGTGACTCTTGCAAGTCACTTAACCTGTCTGTTTCAGTTTCTTTATCTGTAAAATAGGGATCATAGTAGCACCTACTACCCAGGGTTGTTTTGAGGAAAAACTGAGGCAATATTTATAAAGTGCTATATAAATGATAGCTATTATTATAATCAATAACAACAGTAAATTATAAATCACTGAGTGTTTTCCTTTTTTAATATATATTAGTAAACGGACATTTTCAATATTTTTATTTAACAGATAAAAATAGTACTACATTGGGGGAAAGTGATAGAAAGAAAATGGGACTGCAAGAAAACTTGTCAGTGACTCATTATAAATAGATGATCAATCAAAGACTATTTTGTGAACACCCGAATGTTCATTTAGCCACAAATATGTAAATATATCTCACTATGGAAGGGAATACAGCTGAAGAGATACTATGAAAGCTAAAGATCTGTTTTGCTTACATCTTGTTGAAGTCAAAGTATAGACAGGTAACTCTTTTGCTACTCTTTTCAAAATTTCTTGTTGTACTTCAGGTCTTTCTTCCTTTTCATAACGTTCTTCATCGGACTGAGATAAAAAGAACTAAAAGAGAGAAGAATTGTTAATTTTTGATCCTTACATTAAATCAGCTACAAATGTAATATTAAAAAATAGATAGTTGCATAAAAACTCCAAAAATATAGAAAAAACTGAATATGGTTATTTCAAGTATGCTTAGGTAACAGCTGTGAAATTTTCTTTCACAAAAATGTATACTTGCAACACTAATATCAATAACAACTCGAAATTCATATGACATTTCAAAAATTTTGCATAGTTAAATTTATCCTTTTATAGCAACATAATTTTGTGCTTCTAAAAATGTTTATCATAGTTGGCTTAGTCATTCCCCAAATGCTGGATTTTTTTCCAGTTTTTTTCTTATAACATTTAGAATAAATACAAATATGTTTGTAAAAACTGGTGCTTTCTTTTAAAATATTTTCTTGTGAAATATCCCAAATATTGGGATTAAGAAATCAAATGATATGAATGAGCATTAAAACTCTCATATGATTACTCTTCAGCAAAGATTATTCTAATCTACATTGATGTCAACAGTGAGTATACTCATTTCCCCACAGCTGTCCCTAACCACTGGACTTTATCATTTATATTCATCTTAATTAATCCCCATAGTTGTTTTAATTAGCATTTCCTCAATTATTAGTGTGATTGAACATTTCCCCAAATATTTAGTATGCTCTTCTTTCATAGGATTACAGATTTATAAGTGAAAAGGACCATAGAGACTATCTAGTCCAATCTCATTTTAAAGAGGAGAAATCTGAGGGGCCATAGAAGATAAGGGATCTGCTGTGGTGTACTGGTAATGTATTTTTGCTTAACAGAAAGATCTTTCCTTTCCCCTCCATTAATAGGCCCATGTGACATGCTTCAGTCACAGGAAGCCTATGTCACATGAGTCTGAGGCACATGAGCCTGGGGTCACAAGGGTTGTGATGCCCTCTGACCCTGAAAAAGTGTAAGTGTGTGTGTGTGTGTGTGTGTGAGAGTGTATGTATGTATATGTGTGTGTATGTATATATGTATGTGTGTATGTATATTATATACATATACATACATACATACACACACACACTCTGAGGTTAGCATTTGCTTTGGAGCTCACTCATGGGAAGAGTGTTCATGTGATGTAGCCAGATGAGACTCTGGGTAGCCATTAAGGAGCCCCAGCCCCCCAAGCCCCAGCTTTGAAAACCCAGATGTTGGTGCTTCTCTCTCTGGTAATTGTGTTTGTATTGCTTTTGGTCAGACAGTTGGAAGCCCTGTCTGTTTGTCTTTGATGTTTGTATTTGCTCTGTTTATAAAATTTCTGCTTGTAATTTTTGTCCATATTTTCTCTGAAGTTCAGGGTGCTGACTTTTTCCCTGAACTAAATGAATGATTTTGTGTGTGTGTGTATGTGTGTGTGTATGTATATGTGTATATATATGTGTCTGTGTGTGAGTATATATACATATATATATATATATATACACACATATATGTCTGTATATGTATGTTTGATTAAAATAAGATTGTTGACCCCTTTAACGGTGCTTTGCTTTAGAAAAGCAGATCAAAGAACCTGCGCTAGCAGCCCTCCTGTGTGCTGGTGTTATTGGTCTTATACTCCCATAGCATCTGGAAGTAACATTGTTGTTATATATAGTTACAAAGAAAGTATCTGAGGCAGTATTTGAACCTATGCCCTGACTTCAGAGCCTGCATTCTTTCCACTACACTGTACTTAACTGTTTGCTCATGTACTTTGACCTTTTGTCCACTGGAGATAAGGCACTGTTCTTTTAGACTTACTTCTGTTTCATGTAAATTCTGGAGTTTTTTATCCATTATTCTGTTACTTTTATTTTTTTGTTTTGATATTTGTTGTATAAGTCTTATTTTTTAGATAACTTAACACATCAACCTTGTTAGGATAATTTTTTTTAATGCTTCAATTACAAAAATTTGTTTCTCCACTTGTTTAAGTATCTGCTTCTGTATTTTCCAGCTGTTTCATTTATTGTTTTAATATTTATTAATTAATGGAACTTCTGATTGTATGAATTTAATTTTCTTCTATACTGTTATATAATTTCCCCAATAACGTTTATTAAGCAATGACTAATTTCCTCACTATTCAATTTCACCAATTGTATTATATTCATTTTTCATATAGGATTAAAGATTGGAGGTGAAAGAGGCCTCAAAGGTCACTTAGTTGTGTTAGGGCCTATTTTAGTCTTGGGTTATTACCTATCGGTCTATCTCAGGGCTGTCCAAAATGCAGCCCGCAGTGAGGATTTATGCGGCCCCCCTACAAGCTTAGAAATTTACATAAATGCTTTAGTAAACGAAGCTGAGCTACCGCAGAGCTCTTACTAAAATGGCAAATCAAAATATATTGTCTCTTGTTTCAATAAAAACCTAAGATTGGATAGCCCTGGTCTCTCATTGGTATAAGATACCTCAATGTATCAAGTATTGAACAAAAGACCATGAGTGAATGTTAACCTATACATCATTCCTGTAGCATGTTTTAGAGTCTGGAGGCTAGTTCAAGAGATGTTAAGAGCCAAATCAATAATTTAGAACATGAAAAAGCTGTGAGTGACACTTCTGTTCTTTCTATGAGCCCATAATCACAGAGGCAGGGGGATGGGAATCTCTAAGAACAGGCCTAAAGTCACCTATGGATTGAGCCAGAGTCTCTTCCCACTTTCCTATCTAAGAGTCCTTTGACTCCTCAACCAATTACAATGTTAAAAAATCCCGAGTGAAGGTCTGGAAGCAGAGATTAACAGATAACATGCTTTGCTTTCTCATCGCTTACCACTGTGGAACCCCACAAAAGCAAAGAAACATTACAAATCACAGATGGGACTCTTCCTGTACAAAAGAGGAAATCTGGGAAGTCTTCTGGGGAGGTGCTACATCACCCCAAAATCTGTACAGACATGCCACAGCATTCCTCATGTTGGAGGCCTCGGTTGTAGACAATCTCCTTTAATAATTCTTATTGGAACACAGAAAGCTTGTGTGTGGATCGTCACCTTTTCCCTTTCCTATGGTACATACTGAATAGCACATATCTGGAGAGGACTTTACCACCAAATGTAGACTTTGAAATGGAAAGGAGAAACTAATGAAACACTCCCATTTTCAAAATTCTAGAAATTCACAGAGAGCCTCTAGAATGTTGTAGTGGGTGGCCCTAACTAGCTAAGGAAACTAAGGCTAAGTATCTTGCTCAAGTACCACATAGGAAGTAAATGGCAAAACCAAGACTAGGGCATTTGGATCTCTTCCAGAATTCTCTATTCTGTCACAGCACTACACAATCACATTCTCTCTCTCTCTCTGTGTCTCTCTCTCTCCTTTCTTTCCTTCATCCCTCCTTCCCTGTCTCTCTTTCTCCACAGAGAACGAGCCTCAGAATTAGGAAGACATGGGTTTTTGAGACACTCTCAGTGCCTCAAGTATAACTCAGACTCTAAATTTATAGAATAATGAGCTGCCTTAATGGAGGAAGTTTCCATAGGGATAAGTTAAAATACACAGAGAAACACATATATAGATATTTTATCACAGGAATAAGAAGCTTTTAGAAATGTTGCTTTTGATTATATATATAAAGCCTAGAAGGGGAAGTTCTGTCACCTTTCTAGCCCCACAGACTTTTCCTCTGCTTCCTCCATACATTGTTTTTTTTTTTTTAGAATCTTGACTGCTCTTTCCCTATATATATTTCAATGTTACTTTATCTGGTTCTATATGTTTTCCTATTAGTATTTCCAGCAATACTGTATTATATCTAATAAATTAACTTGGAAGGGGGTATTGTCATCTTTACCGTATGTAGTCTAATCAAGAATAAGGCATAGCTCTCATTTGTTCAATAATTACTTTTGCCATTAATGTTTTGTAACTCTATTTATGTAGGTCTCATATAGGTCTACATTCCTTCAATCAAGTCTAACTCTGATGCCTATGGAAGGTGACCCTGGATTCTCAAAGATTATGCTAGTAGAGTACAAACTCAGGAAGAGCCTAACTTAGAGGCTCTTTGAGCTAGGTACTTATACTATCTTCTTAGGACTGGTCCAGCTAAGTTCAGAGAGAGGCTGCTCTCCAGAAGGATGGATCACAAGGAAGAAAAAATTTTTTTGTCTACTAAGACATGGAAGGGCCACAATATTAGATGGGGAAGTACCCACACACTAGTGAGAGATCAACTTCAAAAGGATTGTGAGGTTTTCTACATTATATTATTACCAAAATATTCTATTTTTTGTCACTTGAAAAATATTTTTTCACTTTATCTTTCAGTTGTTTATACTAGTATGCGGAAATACAATTTTTGTATATTTATCTTTAACCTGAAAACTTAGTGAATTCAATACTTGTACTAGTATTTCCCTACCTCAAAAGTCCTCTTCTGATACCTCAAAGTAATAAAAGTGACCTTGAATCATAAAGCCTATGTCAGTAGAGCAGAGGCTGTCAGGTTCTACTACAATGAAAAGACTTTAAGTTCAAGCCTGGTGAGCATAGAGTGCTGTCTCTGGCTTCCAGCCTTTTTCAGGCCATATGTTGGGAAAGCTTGGCAAATAGCAGCACTAAGTAGGATGAAGAATGCCACCAGCATCCATATGGTCAACTACTGCGGGATCCATCTTGCCATCTGTCCTAAGATGAACTTTTAAGCCTGAAGTTTTTCTCCGTCTCAGGCTTTCAATACTTTGATAACATCTTGATGTTAACCTGGCCCAGATTTTGGTTTACACTTGCTCACCTTACCTTACCTCCAGATTTGAACTCCAATCAGGGACAGGCAGAACCACTTGCCATGCTAGGTAGCCCCCAGCAGGAGACTCCAAAGTCCATGGTGCCAAGAAGAACATTTGTCCTCAGATTTCTGCTAATCTGACAATGCTGTAAAACATTTTTGCATCTCTGAAGGCAGGACAATCAAACTCTGGCCTCACACAGACAGCATCTGGAAAACCCTAAGCACTTTCACACAGTTCATAGTGGAGAACTCACACCGGATCCCTAGCTCGTTGTAAACTGTTAAAGACCTGTTATCTTGGGATGGCCCATGGAGAAGGCCAACTTGGCCTTGTGGTATCCCAATTAGGACAGCAGGCACTACTGCCTTGCTAAAAAGAGCCCCATATTTTATCTTTCAGTGACAATATCTTTTAAAATAAATTGACAATTTTTTCTCTCACCCTAGTAACCAATATTTAAGAGAAAAAAATCAGTTCATCAAAAGTAACCGACACCATCAACCACATCTGATAGTATGTGCAATATTTCACAACTATACTCCCCAACCTTTGCACTGAAACGTATCCTCAGTGTGTAGTATTGTGGTGCTTAATTCATTCATAATAACTTTATAAAGATTTAGCCTTCATAGATTTTTGATATTCTCTTTACAGTAGATAAATCTACTCTGCCAGGCATAAAAGATGGAAGATAAAGAACATCAGCTCCTCCTGAAACCTATTGTTGTGCATCTTTTGTACTTGAAAAGGACTGATGACATCACAATGTTGGGGTCAAGGTATAGTGTGTTCAACTGTGGCTGATCAGTCCAATCTGAGCCTTCTGAGCTACCACAGGTTGAGCACAAATAGTCTATTTGAACATTTGGGGTGGAGATGTCTCTAGATTTGCACATTTCACAAAACCTTTGTACTGCTTTGCTCATAATGCATAATACTGCCTTGTGGGAATGCCTCATAGGGTGATCCTATGCCAGCATCTCTCATTTGAGTCTCACAATTGATACTAAGGTTCTTCAGAGAGACCTCGCGAGTGTCCTTTTACCACTTCTTCTGACCTCTGTGTGAGCACTTGCCTTGTGTGAGTTCCCTGTAAAACAGACTTTTAGGTAAATGTATGTTTGGCATTCAGGATATGTGTCTAACCCATCAGAATTGTGCTCTCTGTAGTAGAATTTGAATGCCTGGCAGTTTAGCTCAGGAGGGGACATCAGTATCTGGTGCCTTATCTTGCCAGGTGATCTTCAGAATCTCCCTAAGACAATTCAAGTGGAAGCAGTTCAGTTTTTCAGCATGGCCCTGGTATACTGTCCAGGTTTCACAACGGCTTTGTAAACCATCTAATACTTCTTTTCTCTCAAACTCCTTTGGAGACTCCCAAACACTGAGCTAGCTCTGGCAATGCATGATATGTCAACCTCATTATCAATGTGTACATCCCTGGAAAGTATACTGTCAAGGTAAATGAGATTATTCACAACATTCAAAACTTCTCCATTTGCGGGTGGTGCTGGGTGGTGGAGAACCCCTGTTTCTTGGTGTTAACTGTTAGGCCAAAATTAGCATAAGCAGCAGAGAACTGATTCATACTTTGTTGTATCTTAGCTTCAGAGGCTGCACTGGGTGCAAAATCATCTGCAAACAAAAAAATCATGCACCAACTCTCCCTCCACTTTAGTCTTGGCTTGTAGACTTTTCAAATTAAATAATTTACCATCAGCATGGTAGGTAACCTTGATGCCATTTTTGCCCTCTTAAAGGTATCTAATAACATTGCTGAAAATACCATGCTAAAAAGCATGGGAGCAAGCACATAGCCCTGCTTCACTCCACTGATGACTGGGAAAGCTTGAGAGCATTGTCCATTATGCAGAATCCAGGCAAGCATGCCATCATGACACTGGTATAGACAATACTGATGAACTTCTCCAAGCAACCAAATTTTTGATGCAATTTTCCACAAGCCCTTGAGTGACAGTATCAAAGTTCTCGGTCAGATAGATGAATGTTGTATACAGAGCTTTGTTTTGCTTTTGGCATTTCTCCTGGAGTTTTAGAGTAGCAAATACCATGTTGGCCATTCCTCAGCCCTTTCTGAAGCCACACTGGCTTTCAGGTAGATACCATCTTCCAGATGGTATCTACCTTCCAGCCCATTAAGGACTCTGACAAGAATCTTGTTTAAATTAGGATGTGACAAGATTTCTTCAACTGGTAGATCAATTTTTGAAGGCCTGGTCATAGCCATCTAGGGTAATTTAGTTCATGTGTATATGGCTATAAATGTATCTCTGTCTCCATAACATCTCTTGAATGTGCTGTTCTTTCCATTACACTACACTACAACTCCTCTGGTTCAGGCTTTTGTCATCTCTTACAAAAGCTTCCTAATTAGTTTCCCTGCCTCAAAGCTCTCCCTATTCCAATTTATCCTCTGTACAGCTGCCAGAGTGATTTCCCTAAAGCACAAGTCGGACCACATCACACCATCCCTGTACTAAATAAACTGCAATGGCTCCCTATTTCCTCTAGGACCAAACATAAATTTTCAGTTTGGCATTTGAAGGTCTTCACAACCTGGCCCCATCCTGACTTTCACTCCTTGTTAAATATTATTCTCCCTCACCCACTCTGGCTATTTTGGCTTTCTTGCCGTTCTTCACATACAACACTTTCTGCACATCATTAGAGCCAAAGCTGCATTTCTATCAGCTGTCTCCATACCTGAAATGTTCTTCATCTTCACCTCCACTTCGTGGAATCCTTGGTTTTCTTTCAGACTCAGTTCCAAAGCCTCTTTTCTGCACTAAGTCATCCCTTGGCTTACAAAGGGTAACACGAGATTATCTTTCATCAGCTTTGTATATACCAATATATGTGCATGTATGTTGTCTCTTATGGAATAGAAGCTCCTCAAGGACAAGGAACATTTCATTTCTGCCTTTTTATCCTCAGTGTTTAGTATGGTGGTGCTTAATAAATTCTTGTTCACTGACTTGGAAATACACACATACTGAGTGTTGCCTTTGGTCATCTTCAAACTAGTGAAGGCCCGCCCATTCATTGGGAGCAGGCCATACAACATCAGAGAGTCTTGTATTATTGAAGGGATCTGTATCCAAACCAGACCTGACATCCATGAATGGAAGTCACCTCATATCCTGATACAAGAGCCCACCTATTTCTGACCCCTGAGATCCCATTGGCAGGTCCTGAGGTACTTAATACAGGTCCTGTAGCCAGGGTGGATTCAAGAGACTTGAGAAAAGTGTTGCAAGAATTAAAAGGGTTTTCTTTATAACATCACCATTTATAATGTATTATCATCCATATTTCACAGGTAAGGAAACAAACTCACAGACAATAGATGACTTATCTCATCAACATATGGGTACAGTTTGTATTCAAGAAGTGAGAGAAACCAAAGACCCGTAGACTACTCAAAAACTCCATTCTCGTACATCAGGAATAGTTGCTTTCTTCGAGAAAATCAGAAGATAATGGACATGGTAAGCACCAAATGACATCACCACAAAAAAAGAGAGAAA
This sequence comes from Trichosurus vulpecula, assembly GCF_011100635.1. NCBI lineage: Eukaryota > Metazoa > Chordata > Mammalia > Diprotodontia > Phalangeridae > Trichosurus > Trichosurus vulpecula. The sequence continues at coordinate 180,407,017 of NC_050574.1, forward strand.
GAAACCGAATAATGGAAAGGAAATGAGTAGTTACAGATGTCATTTCAGAATCAGCTGTCTGTAGAGTACCAACTGATTAGACCACAGGCCAAACTAGACCCCAAAAAGTCCTATCAAACTCTACCATCTCAGTACTCAATATATTCATTATGGGAAGAACTGGCAATGAGAAATACCTAGAAACAATGAAACACAAATAAGAGAAGTCAGTACTGAAGGCTACACAATTTTGACTGATTTTCAAATTATCTAAAAAAAAGAAAAAGGGAAAATCCAAAAGAATCAAAAAGACTGGAGATGATACTTTTATACTCAAAATGTTACCAAAACAACATCAGTAACAACCAAACTACATGTTTAGTTTCACATCTTTAAAAATCTTTATAATAATGGTTTATATACACAGAGAAGCCACCTTTGGTGAACATTTATACATCAGATCATCTGTAGTATTATATCTTTGATAGAAGGAGCAGAGAAATAAGGTTCTTAGATTTATTGTTTGCTGATTTTAAAATATTTACTTGGAAGGAAAAAATTCAATCTTAAATGCTCTTCTCAAGTAAGGTAAGATGTGACTACAGCATACTGTTGAACGATCCATTAAGAACTGTGGGAGACATTCTCATCTACAGTGTTTAAAAGTGTCATTAAGGATGTTCTATACGGTCTAGGGTTCGCATAGTTTGTCAAATGCTCCTATTTGCAGACAACACTGTACCAATTAATACTAGAAAGGGGAAGAGTTCATGACCAAAGAAAAGACAGAAAGGATCACTGAAGATAAAATGGACAACTTTTCTTACACAAAATTTAAAAGGTTTTCAGCAAACAAAACCAATGCAACTAAGATCAAAGGAAAAAGTTAACTGGGAAAATTCTCTACAAAAAATTTCTCTGATAAAGTTTTTTGTATTACACATATATAAAGGAACAGATTCAAATTTAGACTAATAAGGGTCAAACCCCAACTGATAAATGGTAAAAGCATATGAACAGGCAATTTTCAAAGGAAGAAATCCAAGTTCTAAACAATCAGGTAAAAAGCAACCTCCGAAACCTATTTTTTGTCCTCACATGACTTCCAATCTCCCTACTCTTTAAGTCTTTTCCAGGCCGTCAGCCCTGCCCTGGTTTACTTCTCCTCTCTTCCCTATCATGACCCTTTGGTGAACCAGTTCAATTCTATATTGTCCTCTTCTTGCAAGTCCTTTGCCTTTTTATCCTATTAAAGATCTTGCTCTGCCAAGCCACAAGCCTGGATTACTCCCACCATTAGCTGCCTTTGCTCCTATATACAATGACACTAGAGAAAAATCACCAAATTGTGCTGATGAGATCCATAACAAACATGTTTTGTAATTTCATCTAGGCCCTCATGACTGCTAGGCAATCTTTCTATACCTCCCTAATTAACTCATTATCCCACTCACTATGGAAATTAAAGCAATTCTGAATTCCACCACACACCCATCAAATCAGCAAAGATAGCCACAAAGGAAAACAATTATTGGACGGACTTTAGAAAACAGGGCCACTAATGGATCTGTGAATAAGTCCAGACATTCTGGAAAGCAATTTAGAACTATGCCCCAAAAGTTACTAAACTGTGCATACCCTCTGACTCAACAAAACCTCCCCTAAGCCTACTATACCCCAAGAAAAATCAAAGACAGAGGAAAAGGACCCATATGTACAAAGATATTTAGAGCAGCTCTTTTTTTTGTGGGGGTACAGAACTAAAAACTAAGGGGATGCCTACCTACTGCAAAAAGGCTAAACAAATTATGATGTAGGTACGTTCCAAAAAACATGACAAATGCAAGTGTCAGAGAAGCCTATAAATTCTTTCATGAACTGATTCAGAGTAAAGGGAACAGAACCAAAAAACAACTGACTGAACACCACTACTATAAAGACAACTTTAAAGGACTTAAGAAATCGGATTAACTCAATGACCAACCATGATAAAATATTCTGCCCACCTCCCTGAGAGACGGGAGGGATTAAAAATTTAGAATAAGACGTATATTTTGTACAAGGACAATGTAAGAATTTGTTTTCCTTTCCTTTCTTTCTATCTTTCTTTCTCAATTTGGGGAGGTAGGTGAAAGGAAAGAGCAGTTAAGAATAGGGTTGACTGAGGGGGCGGAGCCAAGATGGCGACCAGAAAGCAGGGGCTTGCTTAAGCTCCCCCCCCAGGAGGGAACACCTATAAAAAATGACTCTGAACAAATTCTAGAGCTGCAGAACCAATGAAATAGCAAAGGGAAGCAGGGCTCCAGCCCAGGACAACCTGGATGGTTGCTAGGAAGGGTCTATTGCACAAAGCTGGGAGTGGAACAGGGCTATGCCAGGACCAACCAGACCAGGAGACAGGTGGAACAGGTGTAGCACCCTGAATCAGTGAGCTGTGGCAGTTACCCGACTTCTCAACACACAAACGCCAAAGACAACAGAGAAGGTTAGTAGGAAAAGCTGCTGGAACAGAGTGAAGTCAGCTATTGCCCCAGGGGGCGGCAGAGGTGGTGCAGCTCTGAGGCTGCTTCCAGAACTGCAGCTTCAGTTGCCTCTGGCCTAGGCCCACCTGGTGGAAGGAATAAAGTAACGGATTAGAGCAGGAGTGCAAAACCTGCTTTGCCCTGCCTGAATCTGGGCCGCAATCCTGATTGGCGGTTCTTGGGGGAGAAGGAGCACTGGTGTGGCAGAGCTTGCTGTGTAGAAGTAGCTCTGAAAACAGCACTGCAGCCCCTCAAGCTTGGGACAAAGTACTCTCTACTCTACAAGCAGTCTTACCCTGACAAAAAACTCAAGGGTCAAGTACTTGGCTGGGAGCATGGCAGTGAAAACCATCTCAGATTCAGACTCCGGAATCTTTTTGGGGGGACAAAGAAGACCAAAACATACAGCCAGAAAAAGTCAACAAAGTCAAAGAGCCTACATCAAAAACCTCCAAGAAAAACATGAACTGGTCTTAGGCCATGGAAGAGCTCAAAAAGGATTTGGAAAAGCAAGTAAGAAAAGTAGAGGAAAAATTGGGAAGAGAAATGAGAGTGATGCAAGAAAACCATGAAAAACAAGTCAATGACTTGCTGAAGGAGACTCAAAAAAATACTGAAGAAAATAACACCTTAAAAAATAGACTAACTCAAATGGTAAAAGAGCTCCAAAAAGCCAATGAGGAGAAGAATACCTTGAAAGGCAGAATTAGACAAATGGAAAAAGAGGTTCAAAAGACCAATCAAGAAAATAATGCCTGAAAAATTAGACTGGAGCAAGTGGAAGCTAGTGACTTTATGAGAAATCAATATGTTATAAAACAGAACCAAAGGAATGAAAAAATGGAAGACAATGTGAAATATCTCATTGGAAAAACCATTGACCTGGAAAACAGATCCAGGAGAGAGAATTTAAAAATTATTGGACTACCTGAAAGCCAGGATTAAAAAAAGAGCCTAGATATCATCTTTCAAGAAATTATCAAGGAGAACTGCCCTGATATTCTAGAGCCAGAGGGTAAAATAGAAATTGAAAGAATCCACAGATCGCCTCCTGAAAAAGATCCCAAAAAGAAAACTCCTAGGAATATTATCGCCAAATTCCAGAGCTCCCAGAACAAGGAGAAAATACTGCAAGAAGCCAGAAAGAAACAATTTGAGTATTGTGGAAACACAATCAGGGTAACACAAGATCTAGCAGCTTCTACATTAAGGTATCAAAGGACTTAGAATATGATACGCCAGAGGTCAATGGAGCTAGGATTAAAACCAAGAGTCACCTACCCAGCAAAATTGAGTATAATACTCCACGGTGAAATAACACAAAAATCAAGAGAAGCATGAAAAGGTAAACAAGAAAGAGAAATCATAAGGGACTTACTAAAGTTGAACTGTTTTGTTTACATTCTTACATGGAAAGATGATGTGTGTAATTCATGAGACCTCAGAATTAGAGTAGCTGAAGGGAATATATGTGTGTGTGTGTGTGTGTATACACACACATGCACACACACACTATATATATATACAGAGGGCACGGGGTGAGTTGAATATGAAGTGATGGTATCTAAAAAAATTAAATTTAATTTAATTAAGGGATGAGAGGGGAATATGTTGAGAGAGGGAGAAAGGGAGAGAGAGAATGGGGTAAATTATCTCACATAAAAGTGGTAAGAAAAAGCAGTTCTGTTGGAAGGGAAGAGGGGGCAGGTGAGGGGGAATGAGTCAATCTTGCTCTCATTGGATTTGACTTGAGGAGGGAATAACATACACACTCAATTGGGTATCTTACCCCACAGGAATAAAGGAGGAAGAAGATAAAAAAAGGGGGGATAATAAGAGGGAGGGCAGATGGGGGTGGAGGTAATCAAAAACAAACACTTTCGAAAGGGGACAGGTCAAGGGAGAAAATTCAATAAAGGGGGATAGGTTAGGAAGGAGCAAAATATAGTTAGTCTTTCACAACATGAGTATTGTGAAAGGGTTTTACATAATGATACATGTGTGGCCTATGTTGAATTGCAAGCCTTCTTAGGGAGGGTGGGTGGGGAGAGAAGAGGGGAGAGAATTTGGAACTCAAAGTTTTAAAAGCTGATGTTCAAAAAAAAAGGTGTTTTTGCATGCAACTGGGAAATAAGATATACAGGCAATGGGGCACAGAAATCTATCTTGCCCTATGATAATAAGGGAAAAGGGGATGGTGGGGGAGTGGGGTGACAGAAGAGAGGGCTGACTGGAGAATGGGGCAATCAGAATATATGCCATCTTGGAGGGGGGAGGGTAGAAATGGGGAGGAAATTTGTAATTCAAAATCTTATGGAAATCAATGCTGAAAACTAAAAATATTAAATAAAAAAAGAAAACTTAATAAAAAATACAAAAAAAAAAAGAATAGCGTTGACCAAAAAAGGATAATTGAAGCATTAAAAAAAATTGCACAGAGATATCAGAGGGAAGTCTATAAGGAATCAAGGACAAGATGGACAGCTTTAAAAGTTAGATGCTAAATTCATTACATACTTAAAAAGTCAACCGTACATTACAAAAATTTTCAGTTTCATGTACAAGTCTTTCTTACTGTTCTACTATGATGCCCATTTTATATGATGTTTGTAAAAATTGGATAAACCTACCCCACACCCCATCCCCCACAAAAGATCATTCAATCTCTCTTTTAAGACCTGTAGTAATAAGGAACACAACAATAGTAAGAGGTTTATTCCAAAGCAGACTATTTTGCTTCTGGATAACTATTAACTGTTAGGACAATTTCCCTTATATCTAAAATGCCTTTCTCCAATTTCTATCCAAAAATTGTAACTTAATGTACTACCTCTGAATAGTCTCCCTCCTACTCTCCCCCCAAACAAAAAAAATCTATAACCAAAAAAGTAGAGTAAAACAAACCAACATAATAACTATATCTGGCAGTATATGCCTCACATAGCACCTGGAATCCATCGCTTCTCTTTGAAATGAGGGAAATATTTTCCATTATCAGTTTTATGTTTTGGTTACTACACTGACTTTAGTTTTGAAATCTTTTAGTGTCTTTTCTTTACATTATTGAGGTCCTGAAATTTGTTTTTCTTGCTTCTGCTTACGTTGATCTGTTCATGCCTTCCCAAATTTCCCTAAATTCTTCATATTCATGTCTTTTTACAGAGAAATATTCCATTCCATTTATTCATATGCCATTATTTATTTAACTATTCACCAACCGATGAGTATCCACTCTGTAATTTTTTAGAACTATAAAAAGAGATACTATAAATATTTTTTCCAAAATTGGACCATTCCTTCTGTTTCTGATTTCTTTATGGTATATATCTAGCAGTAGTATCACTCATCTTTCATCCTTGTTCCTAATTCTGCCCTCTGGAGTGAAGTGCAAAAAGTATAAACCTTCTTCTATATGGCAAACCTTCAAATGCTTAAACACACATATATTGTCCCCTCTAAGTATTCTTTTCTCCAGGATAAACATTTCTAAAACCTTCAATCAATGCTTATATGACATGCTCTCCAGTCCCTTCACCATCCTGGATACCCTCCTGAAAAGCCCTGTCAACAGCCTCCTTAAAATGTAAGACTTAGAATTCAACACAACAGTCCAGGTGTAGTTTGTCCAGGACAGGATACTCCTACGTTTTTAAACTATGGCCCATTTATGGCAGACTAACACCCTGCTGGCTTTTGGGACTACTATGTTACCCTGTTGACTCACACTGAGCTACCAGTCCACTATAAACCTCAGATCTTTTTCACAGTCTAGTCATACTCCTTTTTCCCTTACCACTTGTACTCATGAAATTCAGTTGTTGGGTCCAAGTGTAGGACATATCTTTTTTTTTTTTTGGATTTTTTTTTGGCAGGCAATTGGGGTTAAGTGACTTGCCCAAGGTCACACAGCTAGTACATGTGTCAAGTGTCTGAGGCCACATTTGAACTCAGGTCCTCCTGACTCCAGGGTCAGTGCTCTACTCACTGCACCACCTAGCTGCCCCGACATATCTTTATTAAACTTAATTTTAATAGAATCAGCCTACCATTCTAGCTAGCCTATTACAACTTCTTATATTTAACAGTTTCTCCCAGTTTTGTTATCATATAAGCATGCTACCTATGCCCTCATCTAAGTCACTGTTACAACAGTATAGGTCCAAGGGAAGATCCTTGGAGTACTCTATTAGAGATCTCCTGCCAAAGTAGTAATGACTGTTCTTGGGGGCCAGTGATTCACACAGTTCTAAATCCATCTACCTGGCAACCATATTTCTCCAATTTGTCTACAAAGAGGACATGAGAAAGTCTAAGTAAAGTGTATCTGTAGCATTTCTAATCTACCAGTCTATTAACCCTACTAAAAAAGGAAATGAAGTTAGTCCGGCATTTGAATATTTTTAACGAAGCCAAGCTGGCTCTTGATAATTGCTATTATCTCTGCTAGATGTTTACAAACCATATCTTTAATAATATTTTCTAGAATTTTGCTAGTAATTGAAATCAAGCTAACTGGCCTACAGTTTACCCAATCTCCTCTTTCCTTTTTCATAAGTTAGTACATTTATTTTTTCTTGTTCTCTTTTTTATAAATTGGTATATTTACTCTTATGCCTTCTTGAAACATAATCTCCACCATCTTTCAAAGATTACTGACAATGAATGGCTGGGCATTAGATCTGCTACTACTTTCAACAGTCTGAGATGTAGTTCCTCTAAGACAAGTGATTTGAATTCACCCAGGGCAGCTAGATGTCCTCTTACTTATCCCGGGTTTCAACTCCCTATTATCAATTTTTGTTGTTTCCTTTTAAAAATCATTCTCCTTGGCAGGAGAAGAAAAAAAAAAAGAAAGAGATCTCCATCATCCATTACCACTGTCCCTTCTACCCCAGGCAGAGCCAGAGGGTCTGAATTTGCCCTTATTGGCAATGAACTATAAACTTTGGGCAAATCGCTTCATTTTTCTGTGCTTTAGTTTCCTCACTTGTAAAATAAGGGGGAAGGATTAAGATCTTTTCGTGCTCTAAATTGATGACTCTATTATCTTCCTATTTCCCCCCCAATACGGCTTTATAAAGACCTTATTTTTGTCCTTAGCATTCATCACCACTCAGTTTGTTCTGAGCTTTAAAGTTCTCAATGCTGTTTTTTTACAGGACTATGCCATACATTTTTATTCATTCTCTTACTTGCTTTTGTTTCCACCTTTTATAAGTGCTTTATAAAAAATTTAAACTGGTCAATGAGAGCCCAATGCATGCATGATTCCACCTAGACAACTCCTCTTTTTCTCTCTCAATAACATAATTTCTTTTTTGTGTTGTCAGACCATCATTCCTGAGAGATTCCCATCTATCTCTAGCCAATTTACCCTGTAGAATTCCTAGCCATGAGAACTCCATCCTTTCTTTGAATACTTTGAAATCTTTTCTCTGTAAATATAAGAAGTAGCATAAAGTTCTTTCCCTTGGACCAAGACAAACATATAGTGGGTGTAACATAGGTTGCAACATATTATCAATATTGACTTGTGTATGAGAAATAGCAATAAAATACAATGTTCAAGGAAAAGGAGCAGGTTCACTCATATGTGAAAGACAAACATGACTGAACACTCCACATGAATGCACTGGGGATCTACAAACAGCTCCAGGAAAGGTCTCCAGCTAGTGGATTCTTTGTTAGATTTTAGGAAAGATCCAGGGATGATAAGATGTGGAGGGGTTATAATCTACATAGGTGGAGACCTATTCTGATAAACTCAGAGATTAAGCATCAAAAGAAGTATCTATGTGATCTGGAGCATAACTTCAACGCTATATTTCATTATTTACTATGCTTTCATTGTTATATCATGCCTTTTGTATTTTTCTCAGTTTTTCCATTTAAATTGTTACCTAATATTAGGATTGATAATCCAGTCTTTCTTGTATTATCGCAATATAGTTCAAATTTTTAGCCCATGTTGTCTTTCTTATTTTAAGCACATTCTTCATACATACCATATTACTAGATTTTGTTTTTTCATTTGACTCTTTATATTACAGCCTGTAGTTTATTCAAAATTTAATTTTATGAAATAGAAATTCAGTCTATCTTCTATCATTCATTTTCTCCACTATATATTTGTGGGCTCAATTTTTAAAAAATCTTTGGGCACTGGAGAATAACATTTCCTAACTTAGTTTACATTCTACTATTCCTAAAATTAATATACTTGAACTGACTTAGAGTCATTTCTTCTACCCTGAATATTCTTTAGTTTAACCTAAAGTCTCTGCTAATAGAGACAAGAGATTTGCTTCAGGGGTATCTTTTTAAGCTCACCTTCAAGTTCATTCATTATAATAACCAACACATTAAATTTTACTTCTTGTGTATCTTCTTCTGATTATATAAATAATCATATTTAAATTATTTTATTTTAATTGGATAAATATTATATCATTGTATATTTTGGTACAATCCAACTGAATATGTGTATGACCTTGGCCAAATTACTTAACCTATCTGAACCCTCTCTCAGTTTTCTCATCTGTCAAATGAGGGGAGTTGGGCTACTAGATACAGCTTTTAGGATCTTTTCTGACTGTAATCTATGATTCCATGGTTCCTTAACTGAATATTTTTCTGTTTTTCATAGTTCAAGCCTAATTCATAATGATCCTGTTGTTAATATAACTACAGATTAAAGGTTGGAAGGGACATTAGAAGTCATCTAGTCTACCATCCTAAGTAGCAATGGATGGTGCACTGGGTCTAGAGTTAAGAAAATGGACATTTAAATCTGGCCTCAGACAGATTTGTGTGACCCTGGGCTGACTTAAGTCACTTAACCCTGTTTGCCTCAGTTTCCTCCTCTGCAAAATGGGGGTAATAATAGCACTTACCTTTCAGGGTTGCCATGAGGATACCCCCAAAGGAGATCATATTTGTAAGGTGCTGAGCATACAGCCTAGTACAAAGTAAGAGTTATATGAATGCTTAGTCCTTTCCCTACCTCCCTTTCCTTCCTTGTAAAATAGATGAGGAAAATGAGGCTCACAGAGATTAGTCAGAGACCTTCCTATCCTACCTCTGACACTTATTAGTTTGCATAATCACAGACAAGTAATCTCCCAGTGTCCTTAGCTATGAAATAGGGATAATAATACCCACAACACTCACTTTATAGGACTTCTAAGTGAAACTTAACTTCATTCCTTAGAGAGCAAAGAACTACTTCTCATGTTCATTCCTGTCTCTCTTAAAAAGTTACCCTAAAACTTATTTGAAATTTAGGAAAATATTCGAACTATATTGTCCATACCTAAATCAACTTTTAAACAATATTATGCTCCTATAAGAGAGGCTAAAAGACACAAACTATACACATTAGTTTCTTTAACCATATCACATGACTGTCTCAGAGTAGGCCCATAACTTATATTTACAGTTTTAGTTAATCAAGCAACTTAATGAATTCAAAGACAAACCAGGTGCATTGTACTACGCTTTATATAAATGCCATGGAAAGGAAAATAATTCCTTAGTCTGTGAAAAGTTTATAGTTTTTATCAACATTAAACTTACCTCTTTGGAGGGGCAAATGGGAGGTGTAAAAATTGTTTTCCAATAGGACCACATAAACAAGACAAACGACAGATGGAAAATCACAAGGTAGACAGCTGCCTTTCCTGGTAAATAAAAATAAATACAAATAAAGTTTCAGTGAGGTTAGGTAAAAATTGCAAAACATCCAACATACTTGGAGGCTTGGGAAGTTTTCTCTGAATGAATTAAAATGTTTAATCCAGGTCACTGTAAATATCAATAAAACTCTTTTATGTGAATTACTCTTGACTCTTGTTAGGAATTTTAACAGAGGGGAATAAACATTATATTTATATTATATATAATACTTTATATATTTTTAAATTTTTTTATTTAATATATTTAGTTTTCAGCATTGATTTTCACAAGAGCTTGAATTATAAATTTTCTCCCCATTTCTACCCTCCCCCCCACTCCAAGATGGCATATATTCTGGTTGCCCTGTTCCCCAGTCAGCCCTCCCTTCTGTCACCCCACTCCCCTCCCATTCCCTTTTCCCTTCCTTTCTTGTAGTATAATACTTTATATATAATATAAATATATTTGTATATATATATTATCTATATAGCTATATCTATATTTGTGCTTGAATTTATTCATATAACATCTAGTTTAGGAGAGGCAACTGATGATTAAGGTAGATTTTGATTTCATAAAACAATTGGCAAGGCTTTTTGGAATTAAACTTCCAAAGATGATTGATGACCCATGATTACCTTGACTCAATTTCTTTTTATCCTTATATCACAATCAAAAACATTTAAACCCAAGAGCAAAAATGGTTTAATTTATAACTCGGCAATGTAAAACATTCAACTTGTGGAATTACAAAATAAAAACAAATGAGAAGCAATTGCAATCTTGTTGAAGTATCATAAAATAATCTAGTCTTTACATAGCAGAGGGCTGATCAGAAAAAAACTTCCTATTTTTCATCCCCCTTTGCAACATTAGTCAAACAAGTAAACTTACTACTCCTATTAGCATTGTTGTTATTATTATTATCATAACTGTGTTGAAGCATTTGAACATTATGCTACGACTTTTCTGATTAGATTACTACAATATCCTCTTCATTTAGGAATCTTAAATTCAAAATTATACTGAAGTAATCTTTGTCATTCTCATTGGGAAAGGCCACACACACATATTTTCAAAAGCTTATGTAATCTTACTTAAATATTAGGATTGCATTCAGTTTTGTTTTAAATGTATTCAGAATTAAAGCCTGGTCCAGGAGAAATATCAACAATCTCAGATATGCAGACAACATAACTCTGATGGAAGAAAGTGAAGAAGCCTCTTGGCAGAGGTAAAAGAAGAGAGTATAAAACCTGGTTTGAAGCATAACATCAAAAAAAAAAAAACAAACCTAAGATCTTGGCTACTGGTCCCATCACTTCCTGACAAATAGAAAGGAAAGGAATGGAAGCAGTGTCAGATTTTATATTTTGGGGTTCAAAAAGATCACTGTAGATGGTGATGGCAGCCATGAAATTAAAAGACATTTGTGCCTCAGAAGGAAAGCCACAGCAAATCTGGACAGCTTACTAAAAAGCAGAGACATCTCCTTGCTGACAAAGGTCCATACAATCAAAGCTATGGTTTTTCTAGTAGTAATGTATAACTGTGAGAGTTGAACTATAAGGAAAGCTGAGCATCAAAGAATCAATGCTTTCAAATCATGGAGAACTTTTGATAGTCCCTTGGACAACATGGAGATCAAATCAGTCAATACTTAAAGAAATTAATTCTGACTACTCATTGGAAGGACAAATATTGAAGCTGAAGTTTAAATACTTTGGCCACACAATGAGAAAAACAGGACTCACTGGAAAAGACCCTGATGTTGAGAAAGGGAAGGCGGAGGATGAGATAGAAAGACAGTGTCATAGAAGCAACAAACAGGAACCTAGACAGACTTTGGGAGACAGTGGAGGACAGAATGGCCTGGCATGCTATGAGGTCACCAAGAGTCAGACATGACTGAACAACAATAACCATGTTATGTCAGTTATTGAAGTATGTGTACAGAGAGTGTCTGGAAGCTGTATATACAGAATTCTGAAGAACTGGTCAAGGTCAGCTTGACTGGAGGGAGATTAAGAGCAGTTAGTGCTCAGAATTAACTGAAAAGGCATTTTGGAAATAACCTTTCCTCTCTGTACAGACAGCAGCTAAGTAAAGACCATAAAAGACTAGGAACTTGAAGGGAGGAGGTGAGAAGAATATAAATAGCGCAAAGAAAAGCAAGTTTTTAAAGATATATTTAGGGCTTATTATAGCAGTGAAACGGTGGCAAGCAATATTCTCTATAATTTTTTTAAATTTTAAGTTGACATGCAAGCATTAGCAGGCAAACAATAAGTCAAAATTTATGAAGCTTGAACACACATATATAAGATTTATTTTGGTAATCAAATGAAACTCACAAGGGAATTTATTCATAACCATTATTGTACTGATAATTAGGTCTAAATGGTGACTAGTGCACACAAATAATGAATATTTTTCTGCATCCCTTTTTCTTATTTTGTTGTTGTTGCTGAGTCATTTCAGTCATGCTAGACTCTCTGTGATTCCATTTGGGGTTTCTTGGCAAAGTTACTGGAGTGGGTTGTCATTTCCTTCTCCAGCTCATTTTACAATTGAGGAAACTGAAGCAAACAGTATTAAGTGACTTGCCCAGGGTTATACAGCTGGTAGGTGTCTGAGGCCAGATTTGAACCCATGAAGATGAGTCTTCCTGATTCTGAGCCCAGTGCTATAGCCACTGTGCCACCTAGTTCTCTAGTACTCATAATCAATTTAATGACTGTACAATGCCATACTTATTTAATTACTCCTCACAAACAGCCTGTCTCATACACTGAAAAAGACAAGATCTTAGTGGTAGTAGTGTAGTAGCAATTTAGATTTGAAAATCTTTCCCACCCATTAATAGGCCATGTGACCTGCTTACCACAGGAAGCCTAAGATACATGTGGTGGGAGGAGGTTCCTGACAGGAAAAGGAAGTTATGTCACAGGAAATGCTGAGAGAGCAGTTATGGCTGCCAATGGCTGCCCTTGCGATGGTTAGAACTGAACAGGCTGACTTGGCTTGAGTTTGTTATGGGGAAGACCCCAGCAGGGGGTCGGAGAGGTTTTGGGATAGCAAGGCTCCAGGCTGTGATACGGTGTTTTAAGTTCCTTGCTGTTATGATAAAGTGGGCTGACTGGCTATGGGAACTGAACATTTGGTTGTGGGATATGGTTTTCTGTGTCTGAATAAATGTTATATTTCTTTTACCTTCTTTACGGAGAGTTTCTTATACTTTGCGATACAGAAATACATAGGCATATTCACAATTATCATTGATGTTGTGTTTATTGCCTTACTGTTACAAGTAGCAAAGTAGAAAGAACACTAAACTAAAAGTTAAGGAATGGAATTCCAAATACCCTACTTACTTGGTTAAGTGACCACTGATCAAACTAAGTCTCAGTTTTTTCATTTTTAAACTGGTTAGGCTACATGCAATATCTATCTCACAAGGCTGAGGTGATGATCAAATGAAACAATGTAAAAGAAATTTCTTTGTAAACTATAAAGGGTCACACAAATCCAATTCAAGTGCTATTTATCTTACGTCTACTACGTGCAAAGAGGAAAAGTAATAAACGTGGACCTCATGGAGTTTATGACCTAATAGGGCATCAAAACATATAGACAAATAACTATGATAAAAATCAGACTGGGGTACATACATAATTGAGAGGTTCAGGAAAGGCTTCCTGGAAGAGGTGGCCCCTGAGCTGGGCCTGGAAGAAAGAGAAGACTTTTAACAGGCGGAGATAAGGGAGAAGCATAAACATGTTCCAGGCATGGGGGATGGGCCTTGCAAAAAATGGCTATCATCTAAGGAAACCTCAGTTGGAGAGGAGATATGGCACAGCAGGGAGGAATTCTTGAGCCTCAGTAGCTGCTTTGAAGCAGATGGACATGAAACTGAAATTTCTCTAGTTTATTTCTTGTCCTTAGCCAACTATTCTACCACATGCTTCCCATCTTGAGGTCATGGATTTCCACACAAGATATCTTCAAGCTCCTTTAATTCCCCCTAAGAAATGATCTTTTTAATTGTTTTTAACATTTAATAATATTTTACTTTTTTTCCAATTAAACATAAAGATAGTTTTCAACACTCATTTTTGTAAGATTTTGAATTCCAATTTTTCCTCCCTTCCCTCCCCAGCAAAGAATCTGTTTATACATACTATACATGCATAATCATATTAAACATACTTCCACATTAGTGGGAAAAATCACAAGAAAGAAAAAACAAAAACAAAGTGAAAATAGTATGCTTCAATCTGCATTCAGACTCCATAGTTTTTTCTCTAGATGTGGATAGCATCTTCTATCATGAATCTTTTGGAATTGTCTTGGATCACTGTACTGCTGAGAAGAGCTAAGTGTATCATAGCTGATCATAGCACACTCTTGCTGTACATTCTTTCTAATTAAAGGAAATTCAGCCAAACTGACCTCTGCTCCACACACAGGACACTCTGACTCCCATTTATGTCTTTGCACTGATCATCTTCTATGCCTGGAATGCACTCCCTTACCTCTGCCTCATGAATTTCTCTCTTCTTCAAAATTTAGCTCAAGAACCATCTTCTACATGAAGACTTTCCTAATCTTTTTTTATTTTTTTAATTTATTTTTTTAAATAATTAAATAATTTATTTATTTAACATATTTGGTTTTCAGCATTGATTTTCACAACAGTTTGAATTACAAATTTTCTCCCCATTTCTACCCTCCCCCCCACTCCAAGATGGCATATATTCTGGTTGCCCTGTTCCCCAGTCAGCCCTCCCCTCTATCACCTCCCTCCCCCCTCATCCCCTTTTCCCTTCCTTTCTTATAGGGCAAGATAAATTTATACGCCCCATTGCCTGTGTATCTTATTTTTTAGTTGCATGCCAAAAACTTTTTTTTTGTTTTTGAACATCTGTTTTTAAAACTTTGAGTTCCAAATTCTCTCCCCTCTTCCCTTCCCACCCACCCTCCCTAAGAAGTCGAGCACTTCAACCTAGGCCACGCATGTATCATTATGTATAACCCTTTCACAATACTCATGTTGTGAAAGGCTAACTACATTTTGCTCCTTCCCAACCCATCCCACTTTATTGAATTTTCTCCCTTGACCCTGTCCCCTTTCCAAAGTGTTTGTTTTGATTACCTCCACCCCCATCTGCCCTCCCCTCCATCATCCCCCCCCCTTTTATTTTTTTTTTATCTTCCTCCCTCTTCTTTCCTGTGGGGTAAGATACCCAACTGAGTATGTATGGTATTCCCTCCTCAGGCCGAATCTGATGAGAGCAAGGTTCACTCATTCCCCCCTCACCTTCCCTCTCCCCTCCTCCCACAGAACTGCTTCCTCTTGCCACCTTTATGCGAGATAATCCACCCCATTCTATCTCTCCCTATCTCCCTCTCTCAGTATGTTGCTCTCTCATCCCTTAATTTCATTTTATTTCTTTTACATATCTTCCCTTCATCTTCAACTCACCCTGTGTCTGTTCTCTCTCTTTTACATATATGTATATATATATATATGTATATACACATATAAAAGCACACACATATATATACCTACATACACATGCATACATATACACATAGATACATACATACATATTCACCTACATATATACATAAACATATATACATGCATATTCCCTTCAGCTACCCTAATACTGAGGTCTCATGAATCATACACATTATCTTTCCATGTAGGAATGTAAACAAAACAGTTCAACTTTAGTAAGTCCCTTGCAATTTCCGTTTCTTGATTACCTTTTCATGCTTCTCTTGATTCTTGTGTTTGAAAGTCAAATTTTCTATTCAGTTCTGGTCTTTTCACTGAGAAAGCTTCAAAGTCCTCTATTTTATTGAAAGTCCATATTTTGCCTTGGAACATGATACTCAGTTTTGCTGGGTAGGTGATTCTAGGTTTTAATCCTAGCTCCATTGACCTCCGGAATATCGTATTCCAAGCCCTTCGATCTCTTAATGTAGAAGCTGCCAGATCTTGGGTTATTCTGATTGGGTTTCCACAATACTCATATTGTTTCTTTCTGGCTGCTTGCAGTATTTTCTCCTTGATCTGGGAGCTCTGGAATTTGGCGACAATATTCCGAGGAGATTTCTTTTTGGGATCTATTTGAGGAGGCGATCGATGGATTCTTTCAATTTCTATTTTGCCCTGTGGCTCTAGAATATCAGGGCAGTTCTCCTTGATAATTTCTTGAAAGATGGTATCTAGGCTCTTTTTTTGATCATGGCTTTCAGGTAGTCCAATAATTTTTAAATTATCTCTCCTGGATCTATTTTCCAGGTCAGTGGTTTTTCCAAGGAGATATTTCACATTGTCTTCCATTTTTTCATTCCTTTGGTTCTTTTTTATAATATCCTGATTTCTCATAAAGTCACTATCTTCCACTTGCTCCAATCTAATTTTTAAAGTAGTATTTTCTTCAGTGGTCTTTTGGACCTCCTTTTCCATTTGGCTAATTCTGCCTTTCAAGGCATTCTTCTCCTCATTGGCTTTTTGGAGCTCTTTTGCCATTTGAGTTAGTCTGTTTTTTAAAGGTGTTGTTTTCTTTAGTGTATTTTTCAGTATTTTTTGGGGTCTCCTTTAGCAAGTCATTGACTTGTTTTTCATGGTTTTCTCGCATCCTTCTCATTTCTCTTCCCAATTTTTCCTCTACTTCTCTAACTTGCTTTTCCAACTCCTTTTTGAGCTCTTCCATGGCCTGGGACCAGTTCCTGTTTTTCTTGGAGGTTTCTGTTGTAGGCTCTTTGACTTTATTAATTTCTTCTGTCTGTATGTTTTGGTCTTCTTTGTCAGCAAAGAAAGAATGCAAAGTCTGAGACTGAATCTCGGTGCGTTTTCGCTGCCTGGCCATATTCCCAGCCAACTAACTTGACCCTTGAGTTTTTCAGTGGGGTACGACTGCTTGTAGATTACAGAGTTCTATGTTCCACGTTTGGGGGGGAGGTGCCAGCTCTGCCACACCAGCACTGCTCCTTCCCCAACCCGAACTGGGCTTAGATCTTCGGCAGGCTGTGCACCCCTGCTCTGATCTGCCACTTAATTCCTCCCACCAGGTGGGCCTGGAGCCGGAAGTAACAACAGCTGTAGCTGCCCCACCTCCGCTGCCCCGGAACTGCGAACTCCTTCCACTCCCGCAGCTTTTCCCACTAACCTTCTCCGCAGTCTTTGGTGTTTGTGGGTTGAGAAGTCTCATAACTGCTGCAGCTCACTGAATCAGGGCGCTAGGGCCCCCTCCGCCCTGCTTCTGGTCTGGATGGTCCACGCCGCTCAGGCTGGGCTCTGCTCCACTCCGTTCCCAGCTCCCATCTCCCAGCTCTGTGTGGGATAGACCTCACCCAGAGACCATCCAGGCTGTCCTGGGCTGGAGCCCTACTTCCCTCTGCTGTTTTGTGGGTTCAGCCGTTCTATAATTGGTTCAGAGCCATTTTTTATAAGTTTTTGGAGGGTCTCCGTATGGAGCTCACATTATTCCCTGCTTACCAGCTGCCATCTTGGCTCCGCCCCCCAGACTTTCCTAATCTTAACACCCCTTGTCTCAAACAATCTTGTATTTAATTACTTTGTATTTATTCTCTTTATATGTGTATATATTTATATAAATACTTGTCTCTCCCAATAAAATGCAAGCTCTTTGCAAGTAGAAATTACTTCATTCTTTGTATCATTAGTACCTAATACAGTACTAGCCAGCTAGTGGTTATTAAACATCCCTATGCTGTGCCAGCACTGTGCTAAGCTCTGGGCATACAAAGAAAAGCAAAGGAGAGAGTTGGTCCTTGCTCTTAAGGAGCTCACAGTCTAATGGGACATACAAACAATAAATTTGGCATTGTATCAGAGGGAAGTCACAAAAATTAAGAGGGATAGGAAAGATTTAGGGGGATTAATGTGTGGCTTTCTTGCAGAAAGTGGGAGTTTAGGCAAGACGTGAAAGATGCCAGGGAAGGTAGGAGGTGGTATATAGTAGGTGTTTAATAAATGGTTTTTGACTGACTGATCTATCCTTGGTCAAAAGTTCATCACTCCACAGCAAAGAAAAACACATCCTGCGCTCTCTCTATGCAGAACTTCCTAGCTATTGCTGGACTTTAGCCTCTAGAGAACCTAGTGAAGTTTGGGGCACTATCCCTCTAAAGTCCCTTGCAATTAACACCTCTGTGTATGTATGTCTATACACCCAAACACACACACACACACACACACACACACGCACACACACACACACACACACACTCTTATACTTACGCTGTATTTGGGGTGTCCCAAAAATCTTAATACAGTTTAAAACTATTACAGCACATATTAGGTGTTTAACAAATATTTATTTGAGTGTGACACAGTAGAGAGAGCACTGCAATGACTAAAGTTCAAATACTTACTAGCTGTGTGACTCTTAACCTTAGTTTCTTAAACTATAAGATGGCAATAATATGTACCATTATGAGGATCAAATGTGATAATATTTGTAAAAAGTGCTTAGTACAGTGCCTGGCACATAGTAGGTACTATGTAAATGCTTATTTCCTTTCCTTTCCCTTCCCCTTCTGGGTGTAATAATATATACTACCTGGACTATCTAATAAAATCTCTCATTTTCACTATATGACCAGCCTACCTAATTTTCCAATCACACATGGCCCCATTAGTATCTAGTAGCAACCTTGGTGAAGGTAGTTCAGGTAGATTATCATTTCTCAGGTTAGGAAAATAAGGCTCAGGCTCAGAAAATTTAGTGCTGGTCAAACAGAATACTTGTATCTGCATATATGCTCAGTGTTCATACTATAGCTTGTTGCTCAGTTACCATACCTGTCTGCTCATTACTTCAATAGTGCCTGGCACATAGTAGGTACTTAATCTAACTGATTTTGATAGCATCCTGTTCTTGCTTTTTTACTGTGACGTTGCATGAGCACCGATGGACTAGACAGACTTCTTCAAGTTTGGCAAATTTTTTGATGTTTGTTAGAAGAGTCCTACTGCCTTCATCTTCACAGTAAAACTAAAAGACTTTCTTTTGATAGAGTAGAAGAAGTATTATATACAATACTGCCGTTCCCCAGTATATTATTATTGATTTAAAGCCCCCATTCCATTCCTTTCTATTTTCTCAGATTATCCAGAAGGGAAGAGTACTTCCCTTAAACTATGACATAATGATTCAATGGAACTGTGAACTCACTGAGGTGGGTTATCTCCTCCATTTTTACAGATTATGACTTATAAATGTGTTCTCATCTTTGTGAGTCCTGTCCATATTTTACCATGTATCCCCCACAGAAGATGTACCCAACATCCTAGAGGTCTTTTTATATTTCAAGCACACTAAAAGCCTGTCACCAGTCCACTTCCCCCACCCTCCCCACCCCATCACAGATCTTTCCAATGATATCATTTAAGCAACATGTTAAATGTAAGTCATCATTGGAAATATGCTGCAGCCTACTTCCTTAGAGATGCAATATTCCAAATTTGCAACGATAAAGTATCACTGAGAGAATATTGGTATTTGAAAGATAGATCTTTGCACTAGGGAGCAGCTTGGGATCATTAAAAGTAGTACACAACTGCCCAAATGTACTCTAATAAATCAAAGCCATGCCATAAATGTCAAAGAAATAAAAATATCAATATTTGTTGCTATTTTGGTTAGAAGAATTATAGCTCTTTAATGCTAAGACTCACTTATCTTTTCTACCTTGCAAGGCTTGGGAAAATAGGTACATTTGGCTTATTACCTACTGGACATAGAACAATGGATCTGAGCTATGGCTCCACACCAGAGATAGGTATCAAGTCATCTATCCATGCTGAACATAGGAAAAAAAAGGAGATAACATTTAAGCCAGTTTTGCACTACCTTCACTGCTGGTTTATCCTGGTTATATCAATCCATCCTTGAGAAATAGTCACAATTTGGAAAACTGGGGGAAATGAATAACAGAGCTCTGACAAACTTATGTGATCTAGACTTTCACCCTCTTATTTCTGCGGTGTGATTATTGCTTGTGGCCCTCCTATTATACTTCTGGAGAAGGCAATCAAAGAGCTCATGAAGCATGCTAGTATTTCTCTCCTTCCCATATCTTGTGTTCTATAGGTAGATGTTCTATGGAGGCAGAGGAGGGTTGCTGTCCTTCGTTCTCGAGGAGGACCAAAATGACATCACTATGTTAGAGTCAAGGTACAGTGCATCTGACTGTGCTGATCAGACCAACAAGAGTTCAAAATGCTCTACTACACGTTGGGCACAAATAGTCCATGTGAACATTTAGAGTGGGTTCTCTAAATTTGCGCATCTGGTGTTTCTTTTGAGCTATTTTAATTCTGCTTTGCTCATAAAGCAGAGTCCTTTCTCTGATGAGGGAATACCATGCTGGGTGGTCTTGTGCCAGTATCCTCCATGTCACACAATCAATTCCAAAGTTCTTAAGACAGACCTTGAGAGTGTCCTTGTATGGTTTCTTCTGACCACTTGCACTGTGTGAGTTCTCCATAGTCTTAGGCAAGGGGACATTTGGTATTGGAACAACGTGGCCAGCCCACCATAGCTGTGCTCTCTGAAGTAGAGACAGAGTATAAAAAGTAAATGTAAGGAGGGACCTGAGTCTACATGATAGGCCATGAAAAGCTGGCCAAGGAACCACTTAACTTGGCACTCCAAAACAGAGCTCAATGCCCCATCAGCAGTAAATATTATCCAGCAGTGGGCTTCTTTATGACTTTACACAAGAACTATTCTTGAGGGCATTTAAATGTACTGTTGTATTATTATAGTAACTGAGCAACAGTGCGGTATGTACCCAAGAGCTCAGTTATTGATGGAGCATGACTTAGAGGATAAGACTGCTTTTTTATCTAATTTTTTTTTTTTTACTACATTAGCATTCATCTGCCCAAGGCTAAATAAAGTAGGGAAAAAGTACAGACCTGATATAATGGGGAAAAAAGCACTACAAGTTAGATCTATTTTTTAGCCAATGAATTTTTCAATGCCAGGGTCTCAGTGATAAAATAGAATCTTCTAATTCTCCAAAGTGAAGATTCCTATCTAATATTTCAACATTTAAAATTAACCTAAACTTTTATTTAAAACGGTATATATATTTTTGTTCAAATCATTTTTTAAAAGTCCCATTTTGTTATAGATCCTTTAAGAAATTTCTCTGGATACTCTCTAAAGGTACTTATAGTAACAAAATTTTAAAAAAAACAATTATTTTGCAACAAATCAAATTCTACCTAGCTCAAAATTAAAGCAATTAAACAGTTAACAAGAAGGAAGAAATAAAAGACTAAAGTGGGAAAGTATCCCATGGTGGCTGGAGCGGGAAAAAAGTCAGGGATAGAGAAGGTGAAGAATTTTTATTTTTAGTAACAAGGTATCTCTCTCCTCTCTCTCTCTCTCCCCCCACCCCACCCCCCGTCTCTCTCTCTCTCCCTGCCCCCCCCACTTTAGCCCTCCCTTTCCTGAGTTATCATGAATAGAGTAGAAGAAAAAGCTTTTAGAAATAGTTTAAAAGGCAAACTAAGGCTTTCCACATGATTAGTTTGAATAGCCTAGACAAGGAAACCGGCAAGGCTAAAGCCTTAAACATGCAAGGAAAAAGAAAATGGAGTACAAGTAGTTATACTTGGAGTAAGAAATGTCTGGAGTTTAAACACATATGGGAAGAAGACCCTGAGTGCACACATTCCCTGAATATGGTGGCAGCAATGCTGTTTGGACCATGTCATTTGAACCTATTAGCAGAACAACTTGGAACCTGTAATATACAATCCCAAACCACTGTATATGGAGCCCAGCAGGGGAGGATTAGTTATTATGAATAATACAATGATTGCATAACACTGAGGGTGAGAAGTCAATTTACAGACATAATCATGGTACAACTGAGATGAATATGAAAGCCTGAGCTAGCTGAGCTAGCAGATACTGGGCTAAGGGTCTGAACATTCAACAATTCCACAGCAACCCTTATGTGAAAATTGCTCCTCCAGCTAGAAGAGCACCAAAAAACCAAGGGATAGTTGGAAACTGATGCCAATGTGGAATCCAGAGAGAAGTATCAACTCAATTCAATTCGACATTTATTACATGCCTACTAGATTCTCAATGAATTGCTAAATTGAACTGAACCAACTGGATCCTTCCCTTAGGACTCCAGCTGTAGGAACAATTTTCAAGTCTGGTTTGCTATGGGGTTACTTAAGGTTCTGATATCCTTAAGCCCAATATGTGGCTAGTTCCAGCTTTAGTATGCTTTTTAACTGTGCAAAAGTTATTTCAGTGGACTGTCTTCTTACCTCCACTTTTCTGAAACCATTATACTACCTACAGTTTATTTTAGGTGACAGGAAAGAAACAAAAATTAAATGAGAAACAGACTGCCTTCACGTAGCTTATGATCTTGTGGGAGATATATCTACAAATAATAGTATGTACTAGAATGTGGTAAGAGCATGAGAGAGATGCAAAATGCTAACTAAAATATGAGGAATAAAAGCTATTTTCCTGCTTGGGAGATTGAGCAATTCAGATAATGAAGAATCTGAACCAGAATTTAGGACCAGCATTGGTGGTAGGCACCCTCCAATGAGTGGGAGAATGATCTTTACCTAAAATTTTTAATAACCATTACTTTGTTAGGGGAATTCAATTTCTCCTTGTTAAAAATAAAAAAGCTTATGGTGAGAATTCCTGAAAATAGATAGGAAGCCATAAGGGCAGAATTTCGGCCTGGATGGAAATATATATAGAAAGAAAAAACATCTAGCTGGGAAGTATTAGAGATTTGGCTGTTGAGTAAGTTTTATCACAAAAGGATTAGGAAAAGTTTAAGCAAACAAGAAGACAAAGGAAAACAAAATTATAGAGGTCCATTAAAGGAAACACATTAAAATAACTTTAAAAGATCTCCCTACTTATGTGAAAAGTGTTCCTCTTTTCTACTTCTACTTAGGTAAGCTTGTCATGGGTCTCTCTGAAGATTCAAGAAGAATTAGTTGAAGTCTGAGATTTTCTTTTAGTAGGAAGAAAGTACAGGGAGACTTCAAGGAAACTTTTTTTCTTATTTTTAATTTTTTTATTATTTAATATTTTAGTTTTCAACATTGATTTCCACAAGATTTTGAGTTACAAATTTTCTCCCGATTTCTACCCTCCCCCCAACTCCAAGATGGCACATATTCTGATTGCCCTGTTCCCCAGTCAGCCCTCCCTTCTGTCACCCCACTCCCCCCACCATCCCCTTTCCCCTTACTTCTTTCCTGTAGGGCAGGATAGATTTATATGCCCCATTCCCTATATATCTTATTTCTCAGTTGCATGCAAAAATAATTTTTTCTTTTGAGCATCTGATTTTAAAACTGTGAGTTCCAAATTCTCTCCCCTCTTCCCTTCCCACCCATCCTCCCTAAGAAGGCAAGCAATTCAACATAGGCTACACATGTATCATTATGTAAAACCCTTCCACAATACTCATGTTGTGAAAGACTAACTATATTTCCCTCCAACCTATCCTGTCCCCCATTATTCAATTTTCTCCCTTGTCCTTGTCCCTTTTCAAAAGTGTTTGCTTTGTATTACCTCCTCCCCCTATCTGCCCTCCCTTCCATCATCCCCTCTTTTTTATGCCCTTCCCCTTACTTTCCTGTGGGAGATGCCCACAGGATACCCACTTGAGTGTGTATGTTATTCCCTCCTCAAGTCAGATCCGAGGACAGCAAGATTCACTCATTCCCCCTCACCTGCCTCCTCTTCCCTCCCAATAGAACTGCTTTTTCTTGCCACTTTCATGAAAGATAATTTACCCCATTCTATCTCTTCCTTTCTCCCTCTCTCAATATATTCGTCTCTCATCCCTCAATTTAATTGTTTTTTAGATATCATCCCTTCATATTCAACTCACCCTATGCCCTCTGTCTATATATATGTATATTCCCTTCAACTACCCTAATACTGAGGAAGGTCTCATGAATTACACACATGATCTTTCCATGTAGGAATGTAAACAAAACAGTTCAACTTTAGTAAGTCCCTTATGATTTCTCTTTCTTGTTTACCTTTTCATGCTTCTCTTGATTCTTGTGTTTGAAAGTCAAATTTTCTATTCAGCTCTGGTTTTTATACTGAGAAAGCTTGAAAGTCCTCCATTTTATTGAAAGTCCATATTTTACCTTGGAGCATGAAACTCAGTTTTGCTGGGTAGGTGATTCTTGGTTTTAATCCTAACTCCTTTGAGCTCTGGAATATCATATTCCAAGCCCTTCAGTCCCTTAATGTAGAAGCTGCTAGATCTTGTGTTATCCTAATTGTGTTTCCACAATACTCAAATTGTTTCTTTCTGGCTGCTTGCAGTATTTTCTCCTTGATCTGGGAGCTCTGGAATTTGGTGACAATACTCCTAGGAGTTTTCTTTTTGGGAACTTTTTCAGGAGGTGATCAGTGGATTCTTTCCATTTCTACTTTGCCCTGTGGCTCTAGAATATCAGGGCAGTTCTCCTTGATAATTTCTTGAAAGATGATATCTAGGCTTTCCTAGATAGACCTTTCCCAGAAACCATTCAGGCCGTCCTGGGCTGGAGACATGCTTCTCTCTGCTATTTTGTGGGTTCCACAGCTGTAAAATTTGTTCAGAGCCATTTTTTACAGGTGTTTGGAGGGATCTGGGGGAGAGCTTAAGCAAGAACCTGCTTTCCAGCAGCCATCTTGGCTCCACTACAAGGAAACTGTTTTGATATAATTTAAATTTGATCACAACAAAAAAAAAAGCTATCATTTTAGGTTTGTACAATGACAGACTTTTATTGCTTTGGGCATTCAATTCAAGAAACCTCAAATTATGAGCAAGACACTGAAACAAGACAGGGACATTTACAGATAAGTACAATAAGTAAATCTCTGCCTTCAAGGAGCTTACATTTTAATAGAGGAGAGAAGATGTATACACTATAATATAATATATAAGAACAATGGAAGGTAACCAAGTAGTTTAGATAGTAGATATGGTAGATAAGCTAACAGTACCTTTAAGTACAGTGGGAGGTAACCAAGTACTTTAGAGAAGCCCATGGAGAGAGGTAGAAAGGATAATTTATCTTTTCACAAAATCACAGAACTTGAGAGTTAGATGGGACCTCAGTGGCCATGCAGTCCAAACCATACATTGGCTTTTACAGAAGAGGTAAGTATTAGCCCACACATCTGCACTGTAAAAGCATGGTTAGTCAAGGATCAAGATCATCAGACTGGATCTCAAGCAAGAGATGTAGTTCACATTCACCAAATGACAGGATATGAACCTACATCCCTTACTATAAACTCCTTCGTTTTGGAGATGAGAAATCTGAGGTCCAAAAAGGTTAAGAGACTTGTATAAGCAAATAACAGAGCTAAGATTTAACCCAACCTTTCCAACTTCAGATCCAGGGAAAGAAGCAGACCTAAGCTTTTAGCCAAAGAAGGGTGATCATAAATCTTATAAAAGTAATATCCAGGGGAAATGCACAAGGATAATAACAATAATGATAGCTAGCATTTATATAATACCTATTTATATGACAGGCACTGTGCTAAGTGCTATACAAATATTATCTCATTTATTTGATCGTCACTGCAATCCTAGAAGGTAAGTGCTATTATTATCCCTGTTTTACGGATGAGGAAGCTGAAGCAAAAAGAGGTTAAGAAACTTGCCCAGGGTCATATAGCTACTAAGTGTCTAAGGTTAGATTTGAAGTCATGTCTTTATGACTCCAGGTCCAGCACCCTATCCACCACACCACCAAAGGTGCCTAGTAGGCAGGAATTAAAAACAGTATGATATGATAAATTTCAATTTGAATGCTCCAAAGAAATTGCAGTTAATAGATGTTCTGGGTCAGTCAGGTGGTTCAGGCTTAGTTTTAGAATGAAATGAGGTACTTGTAGATCATATAACATTTTGCAAATGGAAGTTTACTCAACAACAGCATAAGAAGGATATTCGGCAAAGTTACAACAGTGGTTCATTTGGATACAGCTCTTCTTGTTCTGCCTATCAAGACACAACTTTAGATTCACTGTTCTTCATGGCAGTAGGAAGCTGTAACAACAATGTGGCTAGCAGCTGCTGTAGGGATGTAAGATCCAACAAGACCAGCAACAAGAGCTGCCAGCACAGGTTCTTTGATCTGTTTTTCTAAGGAAAGCAACCTTAAGGGGTTAACAATCTTACTTTAATCCAACATACATATATCATTCACTTAGTTCAGGGGGAAAAGCCAGCACCCTGAACTTCAAAGCAAATACAAACAGAAATTACAAACACAGACAATATAAACAGACCAAATCACAATACATAGTTATCAGAGAAGCACCAACATCTGGGTTTTTTCAAAGTGCGGGGGAGAGGTCCAGCGGCTACCCAGAGTCTGCACACCAACACTTACTGGGAGTGAGAGCCCCAAATAAAATGCTAACCTCTGAGTTTATATACCCTTCTTAGGGCCTGAAGGCTTCATACCTAATCAGCAAAAGGGTGTGGGCCTGGGGCTTAGCACCTAGTAAGACTTAATCAAAGGCACTTGATTACTTTAGCAATCTAAAAGAGAAAACAGTAAAAAAAAAAAAAAAAAA
Organism: Trichosurus vulpecula; assembly: GCF_011100635.1. NCBI lineage: Eukaryota > Metazoa > Chordata > Mammalia > Diprotodontia > Phalangeridae > Trichosurus > Trichosurus vulpecula. The sequence goes on from NC_050574.1 coordinate 180,433,844, forward strand.
AGTCCCACCTTAATTACCATTACAGAAACCTATCAGGTCTGACCTCAGCTGGGCTTTTTATGGCTTAGATAACCAGACAGCTGTGTCAACAATTCAAGTTTTAGTCTAGGATGGACAATTAAGCTTCAAGCATGGTTTCTTGGGAAAAACTAGTCTATATGGAGCAGAAAGGTTGCTAGGACAATAAATCCACCTTAATCGAGTACAATGAACCATATCATAAGCATTATTAAAAGTGGAAAAGGATGAAGAGGCTCCTCTGGGATGATAAAAATGTTCACTCAGGACCCAGAAATATGATATGATATAATATAAAAGAATTTATAAGTCTCTTATTAAGATGCTCAACATTACAGCAAAGAACATTGAACCTAAAACAAAAACCAAAAATCAAAACCCAGCACAGTACAATGAAACTATTTCAATGAGGCAAGGTATATTTGGGGGACTAATGGGCCTAACCCAAGAACTTTTAGTGGTCTAACTAATAAGGGGAGAGAGAAAGAGAGAGAGAGAGAGAGAGAGAGAGTGTGTGTGTTAGTTTGAAAACAGCTGTGAATGAGACATCTATGATCTCAACTATTTCTAGGAGATTTGCTGGGAGCAAATTTTCAGATCAGAGAATGAGAGAAATTTCCAGTAAGGGCTGCTGAATGCCCAGTTGTTGAATGCCCAGTCTTTAAATTTTAAATGGACTAAGAGTAGAGATTGAGTAGACTTCTAGCAGAAGTCTGGGAGATGAGAGAAGGAGCAAAGAGGGGCCAAAGACTAAGTACCAAAAAATCCTGGAAAGTAATGGTCAGTTTCTTTCAAGTTTTGAGATATTTCGAGTAAGGCATTCTGCCCAGGACAGATGCCTGGGAGGGCAATGAAGCCAAAATTTCATGCATTTCTAGCCCATTACATGCCTGCTACACTTAGGAAAGAAAAAAATTAACATAGCAACCATCAACAAAAACAATCAAATAAACAGACAATACAGAGAGTTAAAATCCTACTTACCCCAAACCCTTGGTTTTTAACATGGCAGAATTGAAACAAATTAAATAAACAAAGAAATTATTTTGTTTTGAATCTCCTTACAGACTTGCTGAGGTTCAACTACTTTTGGCTGTGTTTTCCTTCCTTCCTTCTTTTATATAGTTATAATAGTCAATATATATACAGTTGAAGTACTGCTGATTTTCCTCTATATCTTCTTGTATAGGTTATTCCATATTTCTTTCAAAGCTTTGTAGGGAAACCAACACTTCAGCACATCTGAATTTTTTTTCCTGGCAGATATGTATAATAAAGGAAGGAATACAGAGTGAAGGCAAGTCCCTAAATAACTCAACAAACCCTTTTTTCTTGCTCCTAGGTTTATCTGAATGCTGATCTGGAAGCAAGTTGATGACCCAATTCCCACATAGCTCCTGTGGGGTACTGTTGGGTGGAGTCTTTAAAAACGGGTTTGGAGACAGAATGCCAATCAAAGATTTGACAAGAGTGAAAACGAATCTTCTAAATCCAAATTCAATAACTGGATAAGTAAAAAAGCAGCCAAAAGAATAAATCTTACCCTGAGGCTTCTGGAGATTTTGCTGAATTATATTTGCCAATCTAAAATTTACATACATGAATATAGATTAATATGCAATGTACTCTACAATTTATATAAAAAACTATATTTGTCATATCCTAGGACCTAGGTGGGGGGGGGGGGGGTGGAAGGGGAGTTACCTGACCGAACAAAGTAGTTCATTGCCCTAAGCTATGCACTGAATGAAAGAGCTTTAGCACTCTCCCATGTAAGTGCTAAACCCTCACTACCTGCTGTACCAGGATGAGGAACCTGCAGCCTCAAGGCCACATGTGGCCTTCTAGGTCCTTGGGTGCAGCCTTTTGACTAAGTCCAGGTTTTATAGAACAAATCCTTTTATTAAGGGGATTTATTCTGTGAAGTTTGGATTCAGTCAAAGGGCCACACTTGAGGACCTGGAAGGGGCCACATGTGGCTTTGAGGCTGCAGATTCCTTACCTCTATCAGCTATACCCTAACAATGGTAGAAGAGAATAGCAGGTGGCCTTGAAGAGACTGAAGAGTCAAAGACCAGCAGATGCCAGAGAGTGGCTCAGCAGCCATGAGACCAATAGCAAATGCAATGAAATTGATAGAAGATATCAGTGCCTATGAGGCTGGAGCTGTGAGTTGCCCTGACCACAACTATCCCTAGATGTATGCTCTCCATGTATGATCCCTGGTATAGAAGTAAAATCAAGCAGGCTTTATCAGCTAAAGCATGTACATGTAGCAGAGATGGCAAGAATATACAAGAATCAGAAACTGCTGGTTATAAAAGTTACAGTAATGCTTGGTAACCTTGAGATAATGTGGTCTATTTTGTTCTGTGACTATCCCAAAGGCTCTTGAGACAATATACTGTCTTCTGTTCTATAGTATTTCCAGGTATTCAAAACAAAGTAACCACCTAGTATAATTTTGATTGTATGTAAGCTACTTGAGTCTGTCTACCATTCAGGGTTCTTGGATCAGATTCTCTCCCAACAAGAAGAAACTAATTGCTGGGGTGAAAATGATGTAAACCATGGTGAACAGAGCCCAATACTTATTAAAATCTGTGATAAAGGAGAGGAAAGCCAGGTAAAAAATCCAACATTCACCCTAGATTTTGGGAAAGTAAATTCAAAGATTCCTTAAGAATGCTAGGTAGGATCACATGGACTAAAATATTGTAGAAGTCAGCCCAAGACTGGGCTGAAAGACTAAACATTCAAAGGGAGCCACTGCAATAAGAAAAAAAAAATGAGACCAGTCTAAAGATGCAGAGAAGATTCAAGGATAGAACAGAAAAAATGGGTGAAAGAAGAAAAAACTTTCTAACAATGACAGCTCTACCAAAGTGGCATAGGCCATCTTGTAAAATAGTGGGCTCACCCTCAGCAGAGGTCTTCAAACAGAGGCTAGATGACCACTTGTCAGGTATGTTATAGAGGGTAAACTTTTTCAAACAGGCGAGATAAGATCACTACTGGGGTCTCTTTCAACTCTGAAATTCTGTGGTTCTGTGAAACTGTAGTTTTGACTAGAAGGAAATGACACCCTAATTTACATCTGTTTTTTTATACTCTGCCAGCTAAGAGACTCAAACAGAATATTTTTATTCTGTCAAGCAATATAACATTAATATTAACAAGCAATTATTATTAAATGTCCCAAATCCTTAGGAAAAAAAAATCACAGACCTAATGCCCAAAAAAGGCTATGGAGAATATGTAACTATGAATTCATTCTTACTTTCAAATATCTCCAAAATCTTTATGAAAATAATCTGTATGTAAATTGAGGGCATGCTTGGTGAAGACATCAGAGAAGATGCAGAATGAAACATATATTTTTGGACTTGACAAATACAGGAATTTTTTTGTTTGACTATGCATATTTGTTACAAGAGTTTTATAGGTTTTTTTTTTTAAAGTGGGATGGTCAGCCCTCCTCCCTAAAATGAGAACAGAAGACCAGAAGAAATCAAATATGAGAATAGCTTTGAAAGTTATATTTTGAACTTATGATATACTTAAAAAGAAAAGTTCTACATAATAGATTTAGTTTCAAATATAATCCTTTCATGTTCTACAAATGCAAGTTGAAATGACCATTTCATTAGATGTTTCTTAGGTTTAGAATAAAAAAGTAAAATGGGAAAAAATGAATGCAAGAAAAGGGAACAAACAGACCTTGGTGAATGATTCCATAGCAGATCCTATTTTTACAATTACAATTGACTGAAATTTACAAATAAAAGAGCCCACTGGATATTTGTTGATTATAATAAAAGTATTTGACTCAGTAAAGCAAAATGCTGTCAGTCTCTCCTTTAACAAAATGCTTCTTACGCATACATCAAAGAATTATACATAATTCCTTGAAAGATTTAACAGAGAAAACTTGGTTCAGTGATCCTCTGGTTACCATCAAGTGAGGTATAAAAACAAGACCTATAAGCTTCTTTAAAGTGTTTGCCACTGTCATGAAAAGAGAAGAGGAATTTCCTATAGAACCTCAGATCCTCCAGAAGCTTTTTTGTGGAAAACATTACGTTGACTGAATCAAGCTCTAGAATACTTCAGACCCTCCCAAATGAAATCCAGAATCACTCAAAGGAATTTGCCTTGATTCACTAAGGAAAATCCAAGTGGATGAAAGCCGCCTGTTATCTAGATTATGATATGCAATTAAAGGAACAACCCACAGAACTGGTCTATCAATACATATACTTTGGACAGTCACTAACATGGATGATGAACTGGGTCCAGAAATGAACAGGAGGAGAGGTAGATCACAAGATCATAGATTTAGAGTGGCAAGGGACCTCAAAGGCCCTCAGGAAGTGACTTGAACAAAGAAATATAGGTAGGAGGGGTCGAGATGAGAATTTGAACCCAGGCCTTCTGCCTCCAGAAATAGTGTGGCCTGACTTTGTGCTTTTAAGGACTCCAAGTTTCTTCCTCAAATAAAGGCCTACCTTTTAAACAAAAACATTCCTCATGAGATACTATATGAATGAGTTATGAAATACGACAGTTTCTGAAGAATTAATCCTGTGGGTCACCCAAAGGGCAATGGAAAGGCATGAAGTGGGACTGGGTACATGACATAAAGAATATGAGAGATATTATTATAATAATAAAAAGAAGCAGTTTGGTCATGTAGTAAGAGGAGGATAAGCCTCAGCTAAAGTCCCACTTTCTGTAAAAACACTTTCCCAGTCTTTCTTATTATTAGTGATTTTCCCTCTAAGATTACCTCCAACTTAACATGTATACATCTTCTTTTTACTAATCCTGTGCATATTGTCTCCCCCATTAGATTGTGAGCTCCTTGAGAGCAGGGACTGTTTTTCTGCCTTTCTTTTTATCCTCAACACTAAGCACAATGCATGGCACATAATGGGCACTTAATTGACTGATGTACAACCTACATGTTCCACTGGAGACAGCTATGTGGCGCAATGAATACAGCACTGGACTTAGAGTCAGGAAGACTCAAGGTGAAATCTGGCCTCAGGATACTAGCTGTGCAACACTAGATAAGTCATTTAATCTCTGCCTGCTTTTTCCTGGAAAATGAGGCTAATGAGAATATCTACCTCACAGGATTGTTGTGAGGATAATATTTATATAAAGTGTAAACCTTACATAAATGCTAGTTATAATGATAATAACAACAATCATTATTATTACACTATTTCAAAAGAACTAAAGGAAATCCTCCAAATGTTGGGTTGACCCTCTGTGAATTTATGAAAGGTTATGGGAAAGAGCCACAATAAATGGGTTGTGGATCTCACCACTGGAGAGAGTAATGATGATGGGTTGGAATCTATAGCACTAGAGGGAACACACCGATGAGGTCACAGATTCAGAACATTAACAATATCTCATTGCTTTTCCCCAAACTCCTCTATTTCTATGATCATCATTTTATTTTTGGAATCTCTCATTTCTTAGTGTTTCTGAAATCTGCTTTCTACTTGTATGACATTTTGGGAAAGATTCTTCTTCCAATCTGTTCATCCTACTCGACTTTATTTAACTTTTTATTTTTATAAGTCCTTTTTCAAAATGTGATGACACTGTGACTAATAATTAGTCTAATTACTAAAGGAAAAACCTGAGTCTGATAACAGAGTATTTCCCCCCAAATGAGAGATCAACTTACATAATTATGCAAACCTAAAAGAGTTCCTAAGGTGAGTCATTTATATCTCATGCAATAATAGCATTTTTCACTGCCAAAAATAGGTTGGCCCCCAATCACAACAATTCAATTAACCTCTTTCTCAACCATGTGCCAATTAATTATTCTTTCACGACAGCTAGATTCACAATGATCTTGTTATCATCAGTCTTTGAAAAACTAAAGGACTACTACCCCTACTATATATAGTAAGAGGCTTAAGGAGAGAGAAATTAGGTTAGGTATTTATATAACTAAACACAGAGTAAGGATACTATAGTAACCTTTAAAAATTCCATTACTAATCTCCATTTAGAGAACCAACCAAATATAAATGGAAAGATGCTAAATAGGTGGGAATAAAGTCCAGTACCCAGCAGTATCATACTTTTTTTAATGTTTAACTTGGAAACATGTTTTATTCTCCCTTTAGAACAAATATACGCATTAGTATATTTACTATAGCATGAATTAAAAGGGACTATGCCCTTAACATGCCAAAATTACTTAAACTTATAACCAATTACAAAAAAATTGCTTACCTTCTTCTTCTTGTGCAGCAATAGTAACTGGAATAAAAAAAATAGTAAATGTACATTTTAGTATTCAAGAAAAGCATCAGTTTCATTTTTGTTTTTATCATCTTTTTATTTAAACAAGAAATTAAATTGTCAACATTTGATTACTTGTACATAAAAAGACATTAAGAAAATTACCACGCTATTTTCCCAATTATAAATAGGCTTGCACATTTCAAGCATATACCCATAGCTGTGACTTTTTTTAGATCTTTCTTTTAAGCAATCATATGGATAAAAGCTGTATACACTGCTTTCCCTTCTCAGTCCTTTGCAATCTGGCTTCTGATCTCATTACTAAAAAGAGCCAACTGTTTCCAAGTTTACCAAGGATCATTTTTTTTTTTGCTTTTAAATGAATATGAATTTTATTAATCACAGCAGTACTGATTTACATTTGAAAACTAGTACTATGTAAATTGTGATATGTACCTTTTATTCAGTTCACAAAAGGTAATTGCTTTTTGGTAATTCCATATATGGATTTTATACAAAAAATGTTCTACCACTTTTCCTCTTCTCATCCATCTTTCTCTACCCCCAAGATCACGCCCAGCATCTGTTGCCCGCATTGGGAATAAATGGATTAGATAATCCCTAAGGTATGAAAGTAGTGATCTTTTTTTAAAAAATGTTTTAATGATGCCTGTTACTTTCTTATATTAATTTCTGAATACATTTCTCCTTTGTCCCTTTTCTATCCAGGCATTCTTCCTTTGTTCTTAAATCTTTTTAAAATTTTATTTCTTTTATTCTGAACTTAAGAAATAAAACAGTTATTTCTAAGAACTTAAAAAGAACTTTAAAAATTAAGAGAGATCGAGGAAAAATTAGGAAACAAAAGCAACCCAAGAAAATTATGAAAAGAAAGTCAACCAATTAGAAAAAGAGATTCAAAATCTTATAGAAGAAAATAACTCCTTGAAAACTAGAATTTGGCAAGGGGAAGCAAATGACACTAAAAGATACCAAGAAATAATAAAGCAAAATCAAAAGAATGGGATCCTTCCTTTGAAACAAGGGTTTAAGAAGGTGGAGGGCAGGGGAAAGCAGATTAGCCATTCTAACACATTCTACATATCTGTCATACTCTGCACCCAATAGTTTCCCACATCTGCAAGGAAAGGAGAGTTGCATTTTTTCAACTCTTTTCTAGGGGCAAGCATTGCAGAGTTTTCAGTTTCATTTTAGTCTTTTGTTTACATGTCATAGTTATCTTATATTGTTTCCCTGCTTCTGCTTACTTCATTCACCAACAGTTCATGTATATTCACACACATATATTTTCATGCTTTTCTGATCTTCATACTAATTGACTTATGGAACAGAAATATGCCACTTCATTCATTTGCCATAATTTGTCCAGCCATTCCCCAATCAGCAATTACCTTGTTTCCAGTTCTTTTCTACCATAACAAGGCGTATAACAAGGGCTACAATAAACATTTAGGTGTCTATGGGACCTTTTTTTTCTATCTTTGACTTTGTTGGGGTCTATGTTGAGGGGTGGGATCTCTCAGTCAAACAATCTCATCATACTTTCTACAATGGCTGGACAAATTCACAGCTCCACCAACAGTGTCAGTATGCCTGTCTTCTCACAGCCCTTCTAGTATTGACTATTTCTATCTGTCAACATTGCCAATTTCCTGCACATGAAGCAAAAACTCAGAGTTATTTTGATTTGCATTCCTTTTATTAAAAGGGGTTGGGAGCAATCTTTCATATGGTTGTCAATCAAGGCAACAAGCTTTATTAGGCACCTACTATGTGCCACACACTGTGCTAACCACTGGAGATACAAGAAAAGACAAAAAGACAGTCAGTCCCTGGTCTCAAGGAGCTGAGAATCTAATGGGAGAGGCAACATACAAACAGATATGTACAAACAAAAAATAAACAAGACAAACTAGAGATAATCAATAGAGGGGAAAGCACTAGCATTAAGGGGGATCAGAAAAGGCTTCCTGTAGAAGGCAGGATTTTAGTTGGGACTTGAAGGGAGCCAGGGAAGCCAGGAAGCAGAGATGAAGAGGGAGAGAATTTTAAGCATAGGGTACAGCTAGTGAAAATGCACAGAAACACAAGGACAGTGTCATTGGATAGGAGAGTACATGGAGGTGGGTCTAGTAGTGTTAAAAAGACTCACAAGGTAGCACAGGGGCCAGGTGATGAAGGGTTTTGAATGCAGTTTGCAATTCTTCTTTTAAGAATTACTTATTCATGCATGTCCTTTGACCACTTATCCAAACAATGATCTGAATTGCTAAATCTGATGACTTTTTCTTAGTTTTCATCATTCTTGACCTTTCCCCAACATGATATTCCCTTCTCCTGGATAATCTTTCCCCTTTGGGTTTCCCTGACATTATTCTCCCCTGATTCCCCTCCTATCAGTCTGGCTACTCTTTATCAGTTTCCTTAAGGGGTAAAAATATATCATATTCATATTATTTACATTTTCAACTGGGAAAAAACTCCATTGTCTGAAATTGAAGTTGTATGAGAGAACTATACTCCCTTTTCTCAGAGTGAAAATTACATGTATATAATATTATTCTCCTTTTACCAAAATACAGATGAGTGGCATAGAACTCAGAAGTCAGGAAGACCCTGTGAAACCCAGAGTAACTTACTTAACCTCTCTGTGCCTTAGTTCTCTCTTCTGTAAAATGAAGGTGATAATAGTATCTACCCTTACAGAGTTGTCACGAGGATAAAATAAGGTAATATTTGTAAAGTACTTTGAAAATCTAGACAAATGTGAGGAATAGTGTGTCATAGTTTATATTATGGGGCTCAAAGATTACTGCAGACAGCGACTGCAGCCATGAAGTTAAAAGACACTTGTGCCTTGGAAGGAAAACTATGGCAAATATACATAGCAAATCTAGATAGCACACTAAAAAGCAGAGACATCACCTTGATGACAAAGGTCCATGTAATTCAAAGCTATGTTTTTTCTAGTAGCAATGTATGACCATGAGAACTGGACTGTAAGGAACGCCGAGCACCACAGAATCAACGCTTTCAAACTGTGGTGCTGGAGAAGACTTTTGGATAAGAAGATCAGGTTGGTCAATACTTAAAGAAATTAATTCGGGCTATTCACTGGCAGGTCAAATACAGAAGTTGAAGCTTAAATACTTTGGCCCCACAATGAGAAGATGGGACTCACTGGAAAAGACCCTGATGTTAGGAAAGACTGAGAGCAAAAGGAAGAGTAGGAGATGAAATAGGCATGGAAACAATGAGCATAAACTTGGACAGACTTTGAAAGAAAGTGGGCCTGGTGAGCTATGGTCCGTGGGGTCACGAAGAGCTGGAGGACTGAATAACAACAAATAAACATATTTGGGACAAGCATTTTAGAGGAACAAGAAAAAGGCTGAGAATGGAATAAGGCAAAGAGAACAAGTTATAGTGCACTCAGGAAACTGCATATCCTGAGTGCCCAAACGCTTATTTTCCATACAAATCTTCTTCCAGGTATGCTGTTTGGTTGCAATCTTAGAACACCACAATCATGGAAGAATCAACATTGTGACCCAGAAGGCAATGGAGAGAAGCAAGTTTGACAGAAATAAGTTTGCTGTGAGCAAGAAATGGCGCATGGTGTATCGTCATGCTGAGAAAGGGAGGCAGGCTGGTCATGTTGTGAGACTAAGGAATATGGTGGATAATCTAAATGCTACACTAACTAGTATTGATAAAATGTAATCAGGAAAATTGACCGGATCCTCTGTGGAGGAACCAGAGAAGATGGACAAGAATCACACAAGGCGAGTGAGGAAAATAGAAAGAAAAAATTTAAAGCACAAGAGAAATACTGTAGAAATCTTAATTATAACTAAAAATAATCTCTTTACATCAGATAAATGACAAATATTTTTTAAAAATTAACAAAAATCTAAGCAAAGTTTTAAGAGTATGTTATACACAATAGTGTGACAAAGCAATCATTGCTTCATTTTGGGCTGTGATTTTGATTAGCAGTCTGAGTTTAAAGGCATTTATCCCCAAAAACATAACCAACTAGATCATCCAACCTCTGGCTTAAAGACCCCAAATGAGTATGAACCAACTATCTTATAAAGAAGTATATTCTGCTTAGAGATAATCCAATCTTTCTTGTCTGTCATTTTGCTGCTCATCTTCATTTACTAAATGGAACCAATTTCAAAGAAGAAACTTTTAGCCAGATCGGCATAGCTTTAAAAAGTTTTCAAAACCCACCTATTAACAAAACAGTATCACTAGGTTTAATATAATTAAAAACAAACAAGCAAACCTCTGTGACTCTGATTTGCTCAAGTTTATACATGTTAAAGAAATTTTTTCTCAGAGAAAGTTTGCTACAATCTCTGAACTAAAAAATACCCATTATCCAAAGTACTATTAATTTTGTTTGGAAAGGCAACATTTCAAATATTAAATACCTGAAATTCCCTAATACAGAAAGTTTCTAATTTTAACGTTCCTTTGTATTAGTTCCATATTAAAACACCTATGCTAACAATGCCAGTCAAATTTTTAATCAAACTTTTCTCAAGTGTAAGATTTCTAATCTAGGTTTTTTCTAATTTTTAAGAACATTCATGAAATCTCTTTGAAATTCAACTTTCTTTTGCCTTCACTTTCTAAGGAAATATCTGGAATGTTGTGATTATTTGTTGTTGTTCGGTTGTTTCAGTCATGCCTGACTCTTCAGGACTCCATTTAGGATTTTCTTGGCAAAGACACTGGAGTGGTTTGCCATCTCCTTCTCCAGATCATCTGACAGATGAGTAAACTGAAGCAAACACGGTTAAGTGATTTGGCCAGGATCAAGAAGCTAGTAAGTGTCTGAGACCAGATTTGAACTGAGGTCTTCCTGACTCCAGGCCCAGTGCCACCTAGCTGCCCAATTTTGATTATATACAGTTGTAATAACTAATTTCTGAAATGGAAGATAATTAACACCTTCTTAACATACAATTTCACTTTCCTTTCTTTCCTTCTTCAGGGAATAATACTAGAAAACCAGTCCACTCTACAGGTGATTTTTATTTATGTTAGTGACTTTTGGATTATTAACACCATAATAACTTTCTAATTACTTTCTTCTCCATAGAATCTTCCCTTGGAACGAAGGAAAACCAACTGATACATCTAACTGAGCAACTGACTTCCAGAGGGCGAAATTCATGGGGAAGCTGTAGAAAAGCAGTGAAAATACCTAAATATGCTCAGTATCATTAGAGATTAATATAACCACGGAAAAACATAATTAAACTTGAGGAAGACAAAACTTGGGAGAACTGGAATGTCAGCATTCTTTCAGGCCCTGACTGCAAAGAGAACTCTTGGTTTTAGAATCAAAGCATAACTACCATCATAATAATAATGACAGCTGAACATGTGGCACACTCTAAGGGTCATCATAAAGCGCTTTACACACATGATCTTATTTGATACAACAGCCTGGTTTAGGTAAGTAGTACAGGTGTCATTATTCCTATTTTACAGATGTGAAAACTGAAACTCAGGTTCTGACTTCCCTATGGAGGACAGCTAAGTCTCACCGAAGTCCCTATGGTGGTCATAAGCAGGATTCAAACCCAGGTGTCTCATTCTTTTGAAAGTACACACACTGCTTCAGTGGGAGTCAGCAATACAGCTCCTGAGTATTCTGGAGCTTTATACAATCCCTGGTTTCAACTAAGGATCTTTCCTCAGTTCAATAAACACTGAGTACTTTGCCTTGAGTTGTCTGCCTTCCAAATCCCTTCATTCCCCACCTTCCCCCAATAGAGGATCTACAAATAGGAATGATGGATGTGCTGACAGATAGTATCACTACCAAACCACTATTATCAACCAACCTCCTACTAAGGTGAAGTTGGGAGTAAACAAGGCTCTAAAAAGACTAGGAGTGACAAGACATTCCACCCATGCAAAAATTTGATTATAAGATTTGATTATAAGAACAGGTGGGGGGTCACTAGGGTGGGACCTTGTCACACTATACAAATTGCTCACTTGCCTAGGGGGCTGCTGGTTTGCAGGAGGGTGGGGCCTTGCTCATGGATTGCCCCCAGCTTGAAGCCTCGTTGCAGGCCCTGTGCTGTGAGGCTGGCTATTGCTACTGTTCTTGGATCTTGCTCCTCTCCCACTACAGTGAGACAGACCTTTTCTCCCGGGTTGGTGAGCTGCTTCTCTGCCCTAGATCAATTCTGAGGTGGTTTTCTAGTTGTTTGGAGGGGAATTTGGGAGGGTTCCTTCCTTACTCTTCCATCTTGGCACCAGAAGTCTCTGACCTTTTTCTTATTTTATTGTGACCAAAAAAAAAAAACCTACATACATTTCCAAGGATGAACTACATGCAAGAAGTGGGATAAGTGATAGAAGCCAAGAAACTTACTGTCTGAAAAGAAAACGGGCTGGACATTTGGTATGAAAAGATTAACATGGCCAATCTGAGTACTGAATTGGTACTAACTAAAATGCTTTAAAAAGATAATAATAAAATCCTTAAAATGTGGACAAAGTTCTCCAACATGTTGGACAGACTTTCTGTAGAGGGCATAGAAAAGAGTTGCTGAGGATATGGTATGGATAAATTATAATCTGCAGCTCACAGATCCCACGAAGTGTAACCACAATGTCTAATGAGCAATGTATGCAGCAGTTTAATTATTGCTAACTGAACTTAGGTCAGCCTCTCCTTATGCTTAGTTAAGCAATGATTTCTTTGGGGACATAAAAAAAAACCTAACAACGAACTGTTAAAAATGAATAAGCATAAGGCTTTATTGTATTATCCTAAAAAGAATGTAAATAATCTCTTTTTGGTGACTTCTATTTCAGCATTTATTCTCCAAACTCCTCTCAGATTAGACTAAATAGGTCTTTCTAAATCTATAATTTTATCACCTGAATTACATAAAACTCTATTATAAATGTAAAGATAACAGGATCATAAATTAAAAGCTTCAAGGAATGAATCCTAGATGTCATTAAGTAACTCTCTCATTTTATAGATGAGGAAAAAGAGGTAAAGAAGTTATTAAGTGACTTACCCAGGGTCACACAGCTAGAAAGTGTCTCAAGTGGGATTTGAAACCAGGTTTTCCTGACTCTTCAATTCAGTGTCTTATTCACTATACCATGATATTGCAAAAATGAATATAAACCTCATAGAGCTTATTCTCTAGAAGAAGATAAAATACATGCACAAATATGTAATAACTATATTACATATATAAATACTCACAAATATGCAATAAATTTGACAATAACCACAATGCAGAATATATAAATGCAGTTTATCTGGCTCTTGAAGAATGGGTATTCAAGGTAGAAATAAAGTGTGAGAAATTAAGTGTGAGGAAAACACTCAAAGCTTACGGAAGAACATAAGATAAGGTAAGGAATAAAAAGCTGGATATATGCAAAGTATGGTAAATAGTCCAGTTTAGCTAGACAGCAGGTGAAGGGCCTTAAATTCATGCCACATAAGGATCAACTGAAGGAAATTGAGAAGTGAAATTAGGGAGGAAATAATGTCCTCAAGTATTTGCCAGGTTATGTGATCCCAAGTTTTATCACTATGTTTTCAAATAAGTAATACTACAAGAAGCTACAAAGGAAGCAAACAAGTGCCAAAGAACCAGAGTCAAGATTACAGAAGATAGGCAATGATTGCAATCAAGAAAACTTGGAATATGATACACCAAAAGGCAAAAAGGGTTATAACTAACAATAATTTATCCTGCAAAACTGAATAAAATCATATGAGGGGAAATTGCCTTTTATTACAATTTCAAACAATCCTGAATGCCATTTGAATTGCTGCTGTACCTTATAGATAACTAGACCTCCACAGACTATGCTATGGGAGGAGGTTTAATCCACTGTATCTAGCTAGTCTCGGATTATCATTCTTCATATTCCATCCAAGTGACTGCCCTGGACATGCTCTTACCATCAGAACTGCTACTGCATTCACATTCTGCCCTCCTCTCCAATTGGGGGTGGCGGAGGTGGGTAAGGGGTGAGGGGAGGGGGGAAGGGCAGTGTTTGTTTTAAGAGAGTAAAGGAGAAAAAGGGGAGGGAGGGAGAAATACACTAAGGAAGAAATGAGGAAAAAGTACGTATACACACACACACACACACACACACACACACACACACCCCCAAGGTAGAAATACATTAAATAGGGGACTGGGAGAGTGAAGAGGGAGGATTTAAAAGGGCAGGTGGAATTGGTTAGAAAAATCACAGGCAAATTAATGGAGACAGAATTATTTTTGCCTAAATCTTTAACATGTGTGCATACACTTGGGTAACTCCTAGCAATAGAGACATGGTCCCAGAGCTATTTCTGATACCCATCACCACCTTCCGGGCAACTCCACTGCTGTGCAGAAAAATCCAAAGCAGCTTCCTCTCTTTATTCCTACTACTCCCAGAGCTGCCTACCTCCACATACAAATACAAGTAATCCCTACCATCTGGATGGGTTGAATTTCAAATGTTCATCAGAAAATTGGCAATTTGGAATCTAGAACCATAAAACACCTCCAGAACCATCAATTCATGAATCAAAAATATAACAAGATCCTACTTTGTGCTAGACACTGGGAATAGAAATATATAGGAATCGGGGGTGGAGCCAAGATGGCAGCTGGAAAGCAGGGACTTGCGTGAACTTCCCCCCAGGTCCCTCCAAACACCTATAAAAAATAGCTCTGAACAAATTCTAGAACTGCAGAACCCCCAAAACAGCAGAGGGAAGCAGGGCTCCAGCCCAGGACAGCCTGGATGATCACGGGGTAAGGTCTATTGCATGAAACCGGGAGCAGAACAGAGCCCAGCATGAGCCACACCTGGACCAACCAGACCAGGAGCTAGGTGAAACAGGTCCCAGCACCCTGAATCAGTGAGCTGTGGCAATTACCAGACTTCTCAACCCACAAACACCAAAAAGAACAGAGAAGGTTAGTGGGAAAAGCTGCTGGGACAGAGTGTAAGGAGTTCACGGTTCACTCTGGGTGGCTGTGGAGGTGATGCAGCTCTGAAGCTGCTTCCAGAGATACAGCTGCAGTTGCTTCCAGCCCCAAGCCCACCTGGTGGGAGGAATTAAGTGGCGGATCTGAGCAGGAGTGCAGAACCAGCTTAGATCTGAGTCAGGTCCGGGTTGGTGGTTCTTGGGGGAGGAGTAGCACTGGTGTGGCAGAGCTTGCTGTGTAGAAATAGCTCTGAAAACAACAGCACAGCCCCTCAAGCTTGGGACAAAGTACTCTATACTCTACAAGCAGTCATACCCCAACAAAAAACTCAAGGGTCAAGCAAGTTGGCTGGGAACATGGCCAAACAACGAAAATGGACTCAGATTCAGACTCAGACTTTGGAATCTTTCTTTGGGGACAAAGAAGATCAAAACATACAGCCAGAAGAAGTCAACAAAGTCAAAGAGACTACATCAAAAGCCTCCAAGAAGAACATGAACTGGTCTCAGGCCATGGAAGAGCTCAAAAAGGATTTGGAAAAGCAAGTTAGAGAAGTAAAGGAAAAATTGGGAAGAGAAATGAGAGTGATGAGAGAAAACTATGAAAAAAAGTCAACAACTGGCTAAAGGAGACCCAAAAAAATACTGAAGAAAATAACACCTTAAAAAATAGACTAACTCAAATGGCAAAAGAACTCCAAAAAGCCAATGAGGAGAAGAATACCTTCCTTGAAAGGCAGAATTAGCCAAATGGAAAAGGAGGTTCAAAAGACCACTGAAGAAAATACTACCTTAAAAATTACATTGGAGTAAGTGGAAGCTAGTGACTTTATGAGAAATCAAGATATTATAAAACAAAACCAAAGGAATGAAAAAAATGGAAGACAATGTGAAATATCTCATTGGAAAAACCGCTGACCTGGAAAATAGATCCAGGAGAGAGAATTTAAAAATTATCGGACTACCTGAAAGCCAGGATTAAAAAAAGAGCCTAGATATCATCTTTCAAGAAATTATCAAGGAGAACTGCCCTGATATTCTAGAGCTAGAGGGTAAAATAGAAATTGAAAGAATCCACTGATCACCTCCTCAAAAAGATCCCAAAAAGAAAACTCCTAGGAATATTGTCACCAAATTCCAGACCTCCCAGATGAAGGGAAAATACTGGAAGCAGCCAGAAAGAAACAATTTGAGTATTGTGGAAACACAATCAGAATAACACAAGATCTAGCAGCTTCTACATTAAGGGATTGAAGGGCTTGGAATATGATATTCCAGAGCTCAAAGGAGCTAGGATTAAAACCAAGAATCACCTACCCAGCAAAACTGAGTCTCATGCTCCAAGGTAAAATATGGACTTTCAATAAAATGGAGGACTTTCAAGCTTTCTCAGTGTAAAGACCAGAGCTGAATAGAAAATTTGGCTTTCAAACACAAGAATCAAGAGAAGCATGAAAAGGTAAACAAGAAAGAGAAATCATAACAAATTTACTAAAGTGGAACTGTTTTGTTTACATTCCTACATGGAAAGATGATGCATATAATTCATGAGACCTCAGTATTAGGGTAGCTGAAGGGAATATACATACACACACACACACACACACACACACACACACACAGAAGACACAGGATGAGTTGAATATGAAGGGATGATATCTAAAAAAATAAAGTCAAATTAAGGGATGAGAGAGGAATATATTGAGAGAGGAATATATTGAGAGAGGGAGAAAGGGAGAGAGAGGATGGAGTAAATATCTCACATAAAAATGGCAAGAAAAAGCAGTTCTGTTGGAAGGGAAGAGGGGGCAGGTGAGGGGGAATGAGTAAATCTTGCTCTCATTGGATCTGACCTGAAGAAGGAATAACATACACACTCATTTGGGTATCTTACTCCACAGGAAAGGAGAAGGAAGAAGATTAAAAAGGGGGGGGGGGACGATAGAGAGGGCAGATGGGGGAGGAGGTAATCAAAAGCAAACACTTTTGAAAAGGGACAAGGTCAAGGGAGAAAACTGAATAAAGGGGGATAGGATAGGAAGGAGCAAAATATAGTCAGTCTTTCACAAAATGAATATTGTGGAAGGGTTTTACATAATAATACATGTGTGAGCTATGTTGAATTGCTTGCCTTCTTAGGGAGGGTGGGTCGGGAGGGAAGAGGGAAGAGAATTTGGAACTCAAAGTTTTAAAAACAGATGTAAAAAAAAAAGTTTTTGCATGCAACTAGGAAATAAGATATACAGGCAATGGGGCATAGAAATTTATCTTGCCCTACAAGAAAGTAAGGGAAAAGGGGATGGGGAGGAAATGGTGTGACAGAAGGGAGGGCTGACTGGGGAACGGGGCAAGCAGAACATATGCCATCTTGGAGTGGGGGGGAGGGTAGAAATGGGGAGAAAATTTGTAATTTAAACTCTTGTGAGAAATATATAGGAATCCTTCCTCTCATCCTAAGGTACAACAAAATGAGGCCCCAAGTCGTATAATTTAGACGTGTGGGAACTGACTAATTGTTGGAAACCTGGCAGATAGTGATTCAGGGATCAATAAAAATATCCTAAAAATAACATGATCTAAAATAAACCTGAGGCAATATACACAAATAGTCCATAAATTCTAGTCAGTATGCTACAGGCCCAGTGGTAAGGGAATAGGGAAGGTGACACATAAAAGAAGCTGGGTGGGGTTAGGGGAATATGGAAGATGGAAAAGTCCAGAGAAAAGAAGCCTAGAAGGTAATGAAGAAATGGCTGGCCTGGGTTTTCTCCTTAAAGGGAGGTTCTGGAAGGGCCCTTCAGCCCAAAGAGGAGGACACTAGGGCAGAGAGTACTTTCAAGGTGTAAATTTAAGTATCTGGTGCATAATGTAGAAGTCCAGAGGTGTATACCAGGGTGGGAAATGGAAGGACAATAGCTAGAACTCCAGTGTTTATTCAGCTATTAGGTTATTCAGGCTTAGTCATAATATAAATTGGAAGAAATAACTAAATAGGTCATAGCATCACAGTATCATAGACTTAGAAATTAGACCTTAGAGATCATCTGGCCTAACAGTTTTATTTTTCATATGAGAAAAATGAAGCCCTGAGGCAAGAGACTTGGCAAAGGTCAAACAGGCATCAAGTGCCAGAACCAGAATTCAAACCCAGGTCCTTGGATTCCAGACTATAGCACCATGTTGGAAAATATGCTTTCTTAAATGAAAACTGTACTTAATTATTATTGAGGCCTGGATAACTAATTTGAAATGTTTTCCTATAATTCTTCTGCAACCACCAGATTGCATTATATGGAGTGTTCCATTTTGTACTTCTATTTTCTGTTGATTAAACATAGTTGCCAATCTGTCCATGGGCATATGCTGCATATTTCTTTAATTTTAACATGGTGCTATTTATTTGCTTACAGGAATAAGTGCCTGGCACTAGTGTTCTTAAACACTAAATTCTAACATGACTTGCAGCCTACATCCTTTTAGTCAAGTCTTCTTTCTTTACAACAATAGGTTGAATAGTAGAATGATAAAAACACTGAAGTGGGAGTGGGAGTTAGCAGAACTGGGTTTTCATTCCAGATCTAACACTTAGTAGCCATGTGATCTTCAGTAAGTCATTTAACCTGTGAACCTCAGTTTCCTTATGGGAATAATAACTGCATGATATCACAGAGCTATCACAAACAGATGAGGATAAGTTCTTGGCATTCATTGCTTTTAATTTTTTAGATCTTTTTTTACACTTCAATTCTACCTTCCAACTTCTACTAGGGGGTTTAGACATATATAGTGATACTCGAACTTGCTAATCTCCCAATCACTCAATCAATCAATAAACATTTATTAAGTGCCTAGTATGTGTCAGGCACTTTGCTAAGTACTTGGTTTATGAAAAGAAGGCAAAAGATAGTCCCTGCCCTCAAGAAACTCAAAATCTAATGGGGGAGACATCATGCAAACAAAAATATGCAAAGCAAGCTATATGCCAGGTAAATAAGAAATAATTTACAGGGAAGGCCCTAGAATTAGTGGGGGCAGGGGACAGGATGGCCAGGGGACAGGGAAAGCTTCCAGTAAAATATTTTAGTTGGGGCTTAAAGGAAACCAGGTAAGTCAGTAGGTAAAACTGAGGAGGAGAGGCATTCCAGGCATAAAGGACAGCCAGAGAAAATGCCCTGAGCAGAGAGATGGAGTGTTTTATTACCGGAATAATCAGGAGCCCAGCGTCACTGGACTGAAGACACATGTGGAGAAGG
The DNA here is from genome assembly GCF_011100635.1 of Trichosurus vulpecula. Lineage (NCBI taxonomy): Eukaryota > Metazoa > Chordata > Mammalia > Diprotodontia > Phalangeridae > Trichosurus > Trichosurus vulpecula. Next base: position 180,453,407 of record NC_050574.1, read on the forward strand.
TGTAAAATGACTGGAAAGGTAGGATGGCGCTAGATTATAAAGGGCTTTGAACACCAAACAAAGCATTTTTGTATTGGATCCTGGAGACAGTAGGGAGCCACTAGAGCTTACTGAGTAGGGCGTTACATGACTGAACCTGTGCTTTAGGAAAATCACTTCAAAGTGGCTGAATGACCTTTTCCTCCTTGGCACTTTATAGCTACATGCAGAGATGAAAATATCCTTGATCTTTCCATATGCAGCACCACTTCCATGTTTGTGCGCTCTAAAATTCCTTTATCCAATCACAATTGTCATTCCACTTCTCCCTCTACCTAGCAACCTCCAAACCTGTTGTTGTTCTTCAATATGATCTCCAATCCCTGGACTTCTTAGCTCTTTCCCAGGCCATCATCCTTGCACTGGCTATGTTCTCTTCCCTTCCCCATCTTGACCCCTTGTTGAACCAGTTTAACTCTATATGGTATTCCTAATCCCCTTACCCCACAGAAACTCAGCCCTGGATCTACAAGGCTGTCTACTCCTACCACCTTCTGCCTATGCTCCTACTCACGTGCTACCAAAGCTAGAGAAAATCATAAAACTATGTTCACTGGATTCAATACAAATTTATGTTATATAATCACAACTGGGCCCTCACTGTGGCAAGGAATCCTTTTATGCCTTCTAAAGATTTACTATCTCACTCGCCATAGAGGCACCTAGAAATTTTAATTCCTCCGCAAATTTCCTGTAGCTTCCCCTCCTCCTCCCATCCATTCAGTTGAGAACCTAGCCACACACTTCACTGAAAGAATAAAGGTCATTTGCCAAGAGCTCCCTCTTCTCTCTTGTCCTTTTCTAACATTCCCCAGACATTTATCTTCCTTTATCCCTGTCTCACATGCAGGTGTGACCCTTCTTGCCAAGGTAAACCCCTCTACATACACAAGCTATCTAATTTCATTATGTCTTCTCTAACAGACTGCCTCCTTTACCATCCTCATTCTTCCACTTATTCTCATTCTCCCCCTGTCTTCTGGATACTGCCCTACTACCTACAAACACGCCCATTTCCCCTCATTCTCAAAAAACCTTCCCTCGATTCATCCATCCCCACTAGCTATCATCCCATATCTCTTCTCTCTTTTTGGCCACATCTCCTGAGAAATCTGTCTACAATCAATGCCTCTATTTCATCTCCTCTCAATCTCTTATCTCTCTACAATTTGGCTTCCAAACCTCATTATTCCACTGAAACAGCTATCTCCAAAGTTACCAATGATCTCTTTAATGGCAAAATCTAATGGCTTGTTCTTGACCCTCATTCGTTTTGACTTCTCTCTACTCTTTCTCACAATGGACTGCACTCTACTTGATATTCTCTTCTCTCTGATGAAAGCTTTTGAACTAAGTTAGTAACTGTATGAGTAGAGAAAAGCAGACACGTGTGAGAGATATGAAGGCAGAATTACAAGATACAGCAACTGACTGGTTACGTGGATGTGGGATATGGGAAAGTGAGGAATCAGAGACGAAACCAAGGCTGTGAACACCTGGGTGACTCAAAACTAGGGTGCTCTTAATAGTGACAGGGCAATTTGGAAGAAAAGTAGATTTAAGGAGGAAGGTAAAAAAAATTATATGCCATCTAGATCGCAATCCACACATACTTGCTTTTACTTTGGCAGGGTATCTGCTGCAGCTACAAAGTAATCTAGGGGGCAAGAAGTGAGGAAATTTTCCTGTCACCCTTAGTGCTGCTGCAGTTAGTTTAGATTATAAACTGCCCTGAAGGGCCAATTCTGGGCTGAAAAGAGAAAAAGGAGGAAGAATGTGGGAGAATAGGGTACAGCTGAGGGATAAGAATGGGTATGGTTGTGGTTGAGACAAGCTTCATGACTGGCCATCCTATCTAAGATGTATTCCCATTGATAGGGATGGTGCCCACTTTGAAGACTCTTGATCTAGTGGTATCAGCTTTTGCTCCCAAATTGGTGTCATCTGCAAATCTGAAGAGTACTTTTAACCAAATCATGGATAAAAACGTTAAACACAAAGCCAAGCCCAGATTCCTGGGACACTCCACCACAGACCTTCTTTTTTAAAAATGTAATTTATTTTATTCTAAACTTAAGAAATAAAACAAGCACTTCCATAACATAGTAGAATAGAAAAAAAAAAGTTTGTATGTGAAACTACAAATCTATTAATGTACAACTTGCTATTATTCCTTTTAAATATATAAAAGTTAACCTGTAATTTTCTTTTTTCCCTTTTTTCTCCCCCATCCTGCCCCCAAGATGGCTACCATTAGATGTAAATATATACTTACATATTTATAACTATTTTGTACATACTTCTGTTTATAAGTTATTTCTTTGGATGCAGATGTCTTCCTTCATATGTCCTTTGCAGTTAATTTGGGTATTTATAATAGTCAAAATGACTGAGTCATTCAAATTGTTCTTAAAACAATGTTGTTACTGTATACAACAATCTCTTGGTTCTGCTCATTTAGCTCTTCAATATTTCATGCAAGATTATCATGTTTTTCTAAGATCGTCGAACTCATCATTTCTTATAGTAGAGTAGTATTTCATCACAATCATAAATGACAACTTGTTCAGCCATTCCCCCAACGACAGGTATCCATACAGTAATTTCCAGTTCTTTGCCACCACAAAGAGAGTTGCTATAAGTATTTTGGAACAGCTGGGTTCTTTTCCTTTTTCCCTAATCATCTTAGGAAAGAGAGACCTCCTTCTCAAAAGTTGAGTCACCTAACCGTACTATTTTGTTTGCTTCTATTTATTGCCTAGCCCCCATCTTTCCCTCCTTTCTCACAAGAAGATCATAAGAATGTCTGTCAAATATTTTGTTAAGAACTAGGTAAACTGCATTTAAAGTATTCCCCTTATCTACCAATTTAGGAAGCCTGCCAAAAGATCGAATAAAGTTAGTCTGGTACGACCTGTTCCTGACAAAGCTTCTTAGTGATCTCTGCTTCTAGATGTTCATTAACCATCTGTTTTAACAATATGTCCTAGAATTTGACCTCAGAAATTGAAGTCAAACTCAATGGCCTAGAATTCACATATCCCATTCTTTTCCCCTTTTTGAAAATCTGGACATCTGCCTTTCTCCAATTTTAGAGCACCTCTCCCTGACCTTTTCACAGTTCACTGAGAATAAACAGTAGCTCAGCAATCTCTTTGTCAGTTCTTTTGGCACTGGGCCATGTGACTTGAATTCAAGTGCCACCTCTCCTTATATATCTGTTTTTCCCAATGCTAAGATCATTCTCCTTGGTACAATAAATAGAAACAAAACAAAAAATCCAAAACAAACCTAAACAAACCTGAGCAGCTCTACCTTCTCTCTATAATTAGTCATATCATCTTAAGTGGCTCCATCCTTTCATTGATCCTCCCACTCAACAGTATTTGAAAAAACCAAAGCTCTTTTTCATCCCTAGGTTTCCTTACCAACATCAGCTCATTCTGACCTTTATCACTTCTGAAAATATTCTAAAAGTTTTATTTTATATTCATCCCTCCATCACCTGATTTCTGTTTGTACTTGTCTTTCCCCCCTTACTTAGTTGTTTTTTACTTGCATCACACAGATTAATAATAGCTGACATTTGTGGCCTTCTTGCTTTGACAGATCTTTTTAAAAAAATAATTATCTTTTTTAATATCACCTCCCAGAACAACATCCTTATCAAGAAACATACAAAATAACAACAAAAAATAGTTAAGCAAAACTAGTCAACATGTAAAAAAAAAAAAAGCCTGACATATCATGTTTGTTCCATAACTATGTTATCCCACATCTGAGGTACCTTCCCTATCTCTTCTTTGGAGCCAAGCTTGGTTATTATAATTTCACAGCATTCAGATTGGGCAGCTTTGTTGCTGTCCTTTTCATTTACGTTGATGTAGTAATTATATATGTGTGTATACACACATATATGTATACACACACACATATATATATAAAATATGTGTATATTATATATATTCAAGCGTATGCAAAGCCTTTCCTTTTATTATGCTACTTTCCAGAGAAGTTGGACTAATTCAAAACTCCACCAAAGCTTCAAATTAACAGTTCATTAGTATGTCTTTCCACAGCCTCTTCTGCGATATTTCCTTCTTTTTTCATCTTTGCCAATTTGCTGGACATGAAGAGAAACATCTCGGTCTGTTTATTAGTGATTATGGAACACTCTTTCACATGGTTATTGACAGTTTGGAATTCTTTTGAGAACTGTTTGTTCCTCTCCATTGACCATTTGCCACTGAGAATACGTAGATGTACTAACAATCTAAATCTGTGAGTTCCCTGTGGATCCATGTCAATTTCTCTAGAAAACAACCCCTTCTCTTCCTCACTGTAACTGTTTCTCTTTGTGTGGTCAGAATATTTTTCTTGAAAGTTTCTTATCCATCCCACTGACTTCTCTTGTAAAATTTCTGTCCATGGGATTTCCATCTAAGCCATCTAAACCAGGAGTGCTTGTGTCATGGACCCCCTTTGGCAGTCTGCTGACATCAGAATGTTTTTAAACACATAAAATAGAATTCACAGGATTACAAAGGAAACCACAATTGAAATAGTTATAAAGATATTTTTTTAAAACAACTTCAGAGACTCAAGTTAAGAAACTCTGCTCTAAACTCATTGAAATTCAGCCTCCCAAAATCTAAAGGGTCTGTCCAACTACTCCTGGCTTAGCTCTGCTCTATCATAACATCTAAAGAAGAAACAATCACTTCCTCTCTCTCTCTTTTACATCTTCAAAACCAATCATATTTCCATATTTTAGAAGTATGTATAGTATATTTTGTAAGAGTGGCATAAGAGAAGCATCAGTTTCTTTTTTTTTTTAATGGAAAACATATTTCCATATTAGCCATACTTTTTAAAAAAGCAAGAAAAATAAAGTGAGAAAATTATACTTCAATTCACACTTAAGAAGTCATTGGTTTTCTCGCTGAAGGTGGCTAACATTTTTTCGTCATGAGTCCCTTAGAATGTCTTGGTTCGTTGTATTTGATCAGAGTAGCCAAGTCTTTTACAGTTGTTCATCATTATAATATTGCTATTACTGCACAATGATCTGGTTTTTCTCATTTTATTTTTTATAAGTTCCTATGGGTCTTGCCAAGTTTTTTTCTGAAACCACTCCCCTCATCATTTCTTATAACACAGCAGCACTCCATCACAATCATATGCCGCAACTTGTTCAGCCATTCCATAACTGATGAGCACCACCTCAATTTCCAATTCTTTGCTACCATAAAAAAAGCTGCTATAAATATTTTTTTTACATACAGTTCCTTTTCCTTTTTCTTTGAACTCTTTGGGATACTGACCTAGTAGTGGTATTGCTGGGTCAAAGGGTATGCACAGTTTTATAGCCCTTTGGACCTAGTTCCAAATTGTTTTCCAAAATGGTTGGCCCAGTTCACAACTAAACCAACAGTTCATTAGTATCCCAATTTTTCCACATCCCCTCCAAAATGTATTATTTTCCTTTTCTGTCATGTTAGCCAATCTAATATGTGTGAGGTGGTACCTCAGAGTTGTTTTAATTTGCCTTTCTCTAATCAAAAGTGATTTAGAGCATTTTTTTCATATGACCATAAATAGCTTTGATTTCTTCTTCTGCAAACTGCCTCTTTATATCCTATGACCATTTATCAATTAGTGAATGGCTCTTATTTTTATAAATTTGACTCAGTTCTTTGCTGAATATATATTTGAGAAATAAGGCCTTTATCAAAGAAACTTGCTATAAAAAATTTGATATTACTTCATTGTCTATAGTACATTTTGGCAAAATGAAGTTTCCCTGATTATCCCTTTTAACTAGGTCTATTTTTGCTTTTGCTTTGTCTGAGATTATGATTGCTACCCCTGCTTTTTTTTTTAACTTCAGCTGAAGCATATTAGATTCTGCTCCAGCCCTTTATTGTAACTGTGTGTGTCTTTCTGTTTCAAGTGTGTCTCTTATAAACAACATATTGTTGGATTCTGGTTTCTAATCCATTCTGCTGTTTCCTTCTTATGGGTGAGCTCATCCCATTCACATTCACAATTATGATTACCAGATATTTCCCTCCATCCCAATTCCCTATGTTTCTTCTTTCTCTTTTTATCCTGCCCCTCCTCAAAAATCTATTTCCTTTTAATTACTGTATCTCTTAATCTGTCCTCTCTTTTGTTATCCCACCCCCTTTTATCCCCTTAGTCTCCCATTTCCCTACTGGGTAAGTTACATTTCTATACACAAGCTGGTGTGTTAAACACCCCCCCACACACACACCCCCTTCTTTGAACCAATATGGATAAGTGAGGTTCAAGCTTTGCCTGCCACTCCCCCATTTTCCCCTTCATTATAAAAGCTCTTCCTTGTGTTCCTCTTTAGAAAAATTTCCTCATTCTCCCAGTACATCCCTCTCTTTTTTTGAGATCATTCCAACATAACTGACTCATACCCATGCCCACTTCTATGTAAACTGCCCTAATAATTCTTAGAAGTTACATGTTTCATCTTCTAGTAATCACTTTCCACTACAGTTTTTAATCATTTCTGCTCCACCAACCAGTTTTTTCTTTTTGATGAGAGTTTAATTCCCAGTTAAAATTTCTCTGTTTGGGTCTTCTGCCTTTCAAATTATGAAATTAACATTAAACCAAGTCAAGAAATTAGCTCCTCTGATTCTGGAAGAGAGGGATACCTCCAGCAGATACCTATCAAGTTGCCCAAAATTGCTACAGTCATCCTCTGTGTCAGACTCATGACTTGTTTCTTAAACTTCTCACTCTCCTTCTCTGTCTGGCTGGTTTACAGTATGCTCTAGTGACACTACTGCTTCTGTTGCGGCATCCTTTGATCTTTACCCAAATGTCCTCAACTATGATTATTCCTTCCTAGATTTCCTCATACAAATATACCTTCTTAATATACAGTGACACTGTTTCTTTTTGAATAAGTTATATCCTTTCAGAGTAATGTTCTGATCACAGGTCTCTTCTCACCAGGATGAGATGAAACCTATAAGGTCAAATTTACCTCCTTACATGAGGTTCTCCTAATTTATCTTGCTTGTTATCTAGACTCTGAATTTGTATATAGGTATTTGACTCTTTTATACTGATCCCTTTCTTGGATTTTAACTCCTGTGAATTTTCACATATCTCAATTACTATTCTTATTTCTATATTGTAGTTACTTTTTAAGACATCTAACTTGGTAAACACACATTTGCATTTGCATGCCATTAATAATAACTCACACTTTATATATAGCCAATTAAAGTTTACAGAAAACTTTTCTCACAACAACCATGTAATATAATTACCATGTACATTTACTTAAATTATTATGGACATGTTATTGTGCACACCTTTATTTGTAGAACAGGAAGCTCAGAGAAATTGTTATTTGCCCAAGACCACAAAGTTAGTAAGTGGTAAAGTTCTCACATGAGCCCATCTCACTGATAAATCTAATATTCTTTACTTTATATATGTGCTGCCTTTTCTATGAGTGACAGTCTATAGGTTAAGAATGAATTAAAAAACAATTATTTATAAAGTACCTACAAAATGCCAGGAAGGCCCTTTCATAACACAGAATCTATCACATAATGGAGAAGATTCAGTAGAGTGGAAAAAGCAGGACCCCAAATAAATTTCAAGTCTTTATTACTATTTCCTATGAAGGCTGCTGATCAAAAACTGGGTCTTTAGTGAGTCAAGACTGCTGAAGTACTGTGAAAAATTAAAAAGTATAAAGAAATAGCAAAATTTATCCTTAAGGGTCTTTTCAATGTGTGTTCACATAAGTATGGTGTGAAGATTCCCAAGAATTTCCAAAAGAATAGGTTCTTCTGGAGTTCATCTTGGTCTTGGTCTCTATCTCTTGTGGCTGTCATATGGAGCACAGTTCCAATCCAACTAAAACTGATGACAAGGGCTTCCAGCTACTAACTCATAGATGCAGAATCTCAGAATTAAAAGAGACTTCAGAGGTTATCTGATCCAACTGACAAATGAATATTTATAAATCCCTTCTAAAAGATCTACAGCAAGAGATCATTCAGCCTCTGCTTAAAAGATTTCAATTATGAAGAACCTAGTACCTCCTTAGACAGCTTGTTCCATTTTTAGGCAACAAATTTATTAACGAGCTTGTCCTTATATCAAGCTAAACTCTACCTCTTTGCAACTTCCCCCTACTGTTCCTAGTTCTACCCTCTGGGAGTACACAAAATAAGTCTAACTCTCTCTTCACATAATACTCCTTGCAGCACTTGAAGACAGCAGTACTGACTACACCAAAGTATTTTTTCCAGGCTAAACATTCCCATGTCACTATGCTCTAGGTCATCAACTTATTCCACTTCTCTCCTAAGTACCAGTACCAGCTCAGGGGCATTATCCTTTCCACAAGGACCCTCTGGCCCCATCATCAACTTTCATCAGTAGGCATAAAGACATGCAACCTTTTCCAATCAGATCATTGCTTTCACTGCACTCCTCATATACCATATTTATTCCCATAGCCTCAACTGAATTTCAGAAAAAATTTCTTTCACTGTTTTTTAAACAGGGTTCTTCTTTTGTTCTTTAGAAGCCTTCACTTACCAACATCCTTTAACACAGCAAAACAAAATCTATACCCATCTATTTAAAAATATAAGTTCTATAGCAAAATTTTCTTTCTCAGTATTTTACTGAGCTTTCATTTACTGCACATCATTTGTTGCACATTCCTATGTTAAAGAAAAACAACTAAATTAATTTTAAAAGTCTCTTTAAAAAAGTTATCTTATCAAAAAATAAAATTGCTCTGAAAAGTTACTCCTAAATGTTAATTGCTCATGGGTAAGCCAAGCCAATATAAAAAAATGACAATTCTACCTAAATTAATTTACTTATTCAGTGCCATACCAATCAAACTACCAAAAAGTGATTTCATAGAGCTAGAAAAAATATTAACGAAATTCATTTGAGAGAACAAAAGGTCAAGAATATCAAGGGAATCAATGAAAAAAAAGTGAAGGAAGGTGGCCTAGCAGTACCAGATCTCAAACTCTATTACAAAATGGTAATCATTAAAACAATATGATATTGGCTAAGAAACACAGTGGTGGATCAGTGGAAGAGATTAGGTACAAAACATATTATGTACCAGTAGTAGATGACCATAGTAATGTTATATTTGATAAACTCAAAGATCCAAGCATTTGGAACATGAACTCAACATCTGACAAAAACTGCTGGGAAAAACTGTAAAGCAGTTTGGTAGAAACTAAAACATAAACAACATCTCACAGTATATACTAAGATAAGGTCAAAATGGGTATGTGATTTAGACATAAAGGGTGACATCATAAGCAAATTAGGGAAGCATGGAATATTTTACCTGTCAGATGCATGGGTAAGAGAAGAATTTATGACTAAACAAGATAATAGCATTATAGGATGTAAAATGGATAATTTTGTTTATATTACATAAAAAGGTTTTGCATAAACAAAACCAATGCAGCCAAGATTAGAAGAAAAGTGGAAAGATAGGGGAAAAGTTTTACAGCAAGATTCTCTGATGATGGCCTCATTTCTCAAATATGTAGAGAACTGAGACAAATTTATAAGAATATGAATCATTCCCTAATTGATAAATGGTCAAAGGATATGAACCAGCAGTTTTCAGAAGAAATCAAAGCTATCTATAGTCATATGAAGAAGCGCTCTAAATCACGAATGATTAGAGAATAACAAATTAAAACAACTCTGAGGTACCATCTCACATCTATTAGACTGGCTAACATGACAGAAAAGGAAAAGAATAGATGTTGGCAGAGATGTGGAAAAACTGGGACACTAACGAACTGCTGATGGAGTTGTGAACAGATCCAATCATTCTGGAGAGCAATCTGTAACTAGGCCGAAAGTCTATAACACTATGCATACCCTCTGACCCAACAATACCAGTGCTAGGTCTATATCCCAAAGAGATCAAAGGAAAAACAAGGACCTATATATACAAAAATATTTATAGCAGCTCTTTTTGTGGTGGCAAAGAATTGGAAATCAAGGGGATGCCCATCAACTGGGGAGTGCTTGCACAAGTTGTGGTATATGATTGTGATGGAATACTATTGCACTATAAGAAATGATGAGCAGGATGGTTTCAGAAAAACTTGGAAAGACTTATATGAACTGATACAAAGTGAAGTGATCATAACCAGAAGAACAATGTACACAGTATGAAGATCAACTGTGAACGACTTAGCTATTCTAATCAATACAATGATCCAAGACAGTTCTGAAGGCCTTCCAGTTAAAAATGCTATCCACTTCCAAAGAAAGAACTGATAGAGTCTGAATGCAGATTGAAGCATAATTTTTTTGACTTTATTTTTCTTGGATCTTCTTTGTTTTTGGTCTATATTTTCTTTTGCAACATGGCCAATATGGAAATGTTTTACGTGACTGCACATGTATAATCTATATCAAATTGCTTGCCCTTCTCAAGTTGTGGAGTAGGGAGGGAAGGAGAGAATTTGGAACTCAAAATTTTTTTTAAATGTTAAAAATTGTTACTACATATAATTGGAAAAAAAATGAAAAGTTACTCCTATCTCAAGCCATCCAAAAACAAATGTATATCTTGTTTAAAATTAGCTTGACATACTGCAACAAGAGGGGTTAGCAAGCTCTTTTGCCCTGAATGTCACCAAAGAAGCCCAAGGCATAAGAAGAACATGACAAATTCTATTTTCAGAAAAAGGCACGGAGAGTAGGAAAAATAATCTGAACTATGGAGACTTTGGGTCCACTAAGAATCTACTGTATCTCTTGTAGTTCTGCAATTCAGAAACTAGCTGAAATATCACAGTGAGACTGAACAAAAGTAGGTCATATATTGCTTTTGCCATTATCAGTATTAAATGGAAGTTGGCGTTAGGTATTGGAGTGGGAAGGAGCCTAATAAGAGAGATAATACTAAACAACTTTGTTCTGGAGGGACTTGAAACCATCCTACTAACTTTTAAAAGACGTGACTAAAAGGAATGGGGTAACTTTTTAATTCATACTATATCCTTTCTTTTTTTTTTCCACTTTAAAAACTTCTCTCTATTCAAACAATAAGGAAAATATTAACCAAGTCTAAAGTAAAGGACAAGTTCTGTATTCTTGGTATAGGCTAATTCAAAGAGTGATATATGGAAAGAATTTTTACATCCATTTGACAAATTAGAAGTTGTTAAAATATTTTATTTCTGAAAAAAGTTTTCTACAAAGGAATCACAGGATCATAGATCTAGTGCTGGAAGATGACTTAAAAGGAGATCTAATCTGACCCCCTTATTTATTTTGACAGATGAGGAAACTGAGGCCCCCAATGTGACAAAGTGCTTTGTCAAAGATCAAAGAAAGTAATTTGCAGAGCCAACATTCAAAAGCAGGCCCTCCAACTCCAAAAAACTGTGTTTTCTCCCCTGCACCATGACATTTTAGAGATATTTAAATGACAGACCATTTCTAGTTCTGTTCCAGGGTTTTCTTGCCTTGGCAACATTTAAGAATAAGTATCAAATTCTTGATATTCTTTATCTCAAGAATAAAAAAGCACTGTCCTATGCTATGAGAACAAAAATTTCTTGAAACTCCAAGCTTAGTCTTATTAAGAGAAAGGGGAAGGGAATAAGCATTTATTTATATCATGCCTACTATGTGCCAGGCACTGGCACTTTTATAATATCATCTCATTGGAGCCTCACAACAACTCTTCGAAGCAAGTGTTATTACTATCTCTATTTTATAGTTGAGGAAAATGAGGCTGACAGCTTTTGCTTTGTCTGAAATCATGATTAATTTTCCTGTTGTTTTGCTGTTCTCAGTTGTGTCTAACTTCATGAATCCATTTAGGGTTTTCTTGGCAAAGATACTGGAGTGGTTGGCCATTTCCTTCTACAGTTCATTTTACAGGTGAGCAAACTGAGGTAAACAGGGTTCAGTGACTTGGCCAGGGTCACACAGCCAGTAAGTATCTGAGGCTGGATTTGAACTCAGGAAGATGAGTCTCCCCGACTCTAGGCCTAGCACTTTATCCACTGTATCACCTTAGTTGCCTATATCATACTACTGATAATACCTAAGTTCATCTGGGCTTTTTCTTTTTCTCATCTATAAACTGAAGGAGATTTACTAAATTATTTCTAAGCTGCTTTCCAGCTAGCTCTAAAATGTCTATGATTTCAGAGCTGTCAAATGATGGTACAATCAAATACGAAATGACTTCAGAAGAGGGCAAGATCATGGGATCACAAATTGAAAGTTGGAAAAGACCTCAAGGATCATCTTGACCACCTTCCTTAACAGCAGGGCCTCTCTTTTCTATTTGTGCATAGTAACCGCTTAATGCTCCATTCATTCATTCATTCTGTTTGTTCATGGCTTCAAAGAAAAGGTGAAACTTTAGCTGGGCCACAAAGGATGGGGAGGATTTAGATAGGTGAAGTGGGAAAACGAACACAAGAAAATGAGGGCAGGTAAGGAGACAACATGAATAAATCCCTCAGACACAATGTGTAAATTGTATTTTGGGGAGAATGAACAGAACGGGTTTAAGTGGTGATAAATAAAGCAGGTTATGAAAATAACATTCTAGATATAAACTAAGCTGCTTCAAAAAGAATTTTAGATATTAAATCCAAGCTATTATACAACAATGAGACCAATTCTTAGTGATATGATAAATGGACAATCAAGTACAGGAAAAAAAATTCAACAATTTTAAAATAGCACAAAGAATCCTGGCCTACTATATAACATACATGTAGGTTATAAGATTTCCCTACTGCCAAAGTAGAAAGATTACCACTAAGCCATTCTAATTTCTAAGTCATGCTTATATAATTAATATCGGCATATTGCAGAGATGGATCTGACATCCTGGTCACATAAGTTTACTTCAGGCCCTCAAACAAAAATGTATAATTTTCCTCCCATGCCTTATATCTTAGGAGTGGAAAGGACAGCTCTGCAATTCTAAAGTGGTGGTTTACCTCTAACAATCTGAAGAACTTCAATAACTTTTAGTGGTACTACTTGCCATAGGTCCCAATGTTAATGAAAAAACTTTCTTTGAAGAGAAGTAAGCAAGCAGAAGAGCGAGAGGGACAAAGAAAAGAAATCCCGGAGCCCAAAAGCAAATTACAGACAGTTCTCTGCTTATGAACGTACTTTGAAGTTAAACAATCACATTTTCTCTTATCTTAATTAATCCCTTTTTGCATTAAGTGGACCTGATCAATCACTAGTCTAGAGATATGTGTTTCTTGACTAAATTTATTTTATTCAGAGCTCCTTTATAACTGCCCCAATTGTGTTCCTCCTCTGGCTGCTGGTATACCAGGAATCCTCCCTCCCTTTTACTCTACTCCTGCAGCCTGGGAAATGGGATGCTGCTATGGTCCTGCACAAGAAAGGGGAGGGAAGGGCTGTCATCTCCCTGCACTGAAGGAATATGCAGAAAAAAGGGAAAAGAAGCAAAGGAGATGTGTGCCTGATGTTCTGACCTGGACTCCCCAAATGTGTTTTCACATAGAGGTTAGGTTCTAGGTTAGTTTATATTATTACAGGTACTCCCAAGAAGAAAGCCCAACAAAAGCAACAGATAATGAAAAAGAGCACTCTGGAAGCTCAGAGTCCTCATCCATAAAATTAGGGGGTCAGGCAAAACAATCTCTAAGGTCCCTTACAGGAGCATGGTGCAGTGGAGAGAATACTGGATCTGGCATCAGAAGGCCTGGGCTCAAATCCCAGCTCTGCCAGTTATTAGCTATGTGACCTTGGAAAAATCACTTCTCTTCATCTGTAAAATGAAATGGTTGAACTATATCTAGTCCAGTGCTAAATCTATGATCCTATTATCCTATGACCTCTAATAGCCTACAAATCTAAGTCTGTTTAACCCATTACGTGGCTAAAGTAATAACATTATGGAACAAATAATATTGTTGATTAGTATTGAGGATACAGGCAACCCCCAATTTAGGAAGTATTGGGTTTCTAAAGTTTTTTGCAAGTTTGTTGTTTGGAACTTGGCATTTTCTCCTCAACATCTCTGAAGATGATAATCTTCAGTCAGAGGCTCGTTAGCATAGTACCTTGCACATAGCATAAATATTTGCTGATTAATGACTAATTCCCTCCAACCATATTTACAGCCAAATTAAACAAATGACTTAAGAGTCCTAAAAATGAACCAGTCACACAAAAACTCTGAAAAAGGAAATATGAATTGTGATCAGAAGATGCCACCCCCACCCATCATCATGTACATATAAAATATTACCTTAGCTATAAAATATGTTGTATTATATCACAATATAAACATCCAATGAACATAAGGGAGGGAGGTCTATCTGGCTCATTTCTCAAACTTCTCCAAAATGATTCTATAGAATAGTTACAGAATTCAAGCTTCAAGTAAATGTAGTTTAATCACACCTAGAGGCCTTTTTATTCTTACCACCTTAAGCTGCCTTCAACAGAAGGAAAAGAGTAGAAGTGACACCTCCAAGTTATCATTCAATACTTGATTTCCCACCAAATCCCAGTTTCTTTTCTGCCAATTTTTTTTTTGCAAGTCATAACTACTTCCTACACGATCTCAAAAAAACAAAACAAAACACAACACCAGAAAGGCCAGATGAGATGCTCAGAAGAAAAGAACACGAATCTTCACATTTGGGGGGGGGGCGGGGAATCAGTCTTACAAGCATTGATTAAGCACCTTCTCTATAGCAGGCACTGTGCTAAGCACAAGGGATACAAAGGAGAAGGAAAGGGAGAGAAAGTAAGAGGAAGAAAATTTATTAAGCACTTATGTGCTTGGCACTATGTGCCAAGGACTGTACTAAGCGGTGGGGCTACAAAGAAGGAGAGAGGGAGGGAGAATGGGAGAGGGATAGGGTAGAGGAGCGGAGGGAGAAGGAAGAGTTTATTAAGCATTTACTATGTGCCAGGCACTGTGCTAAGTACTGGAGGAGGGGGGGAGACCGGGGGGGAGACCGAGGGGGAGGGAAAAGAGAAGAGAAGAGAAGAGAAGAGAAGAGAAGAGAAGAGAAGAGAAGAGAAGAGAAAGCATTTATTAACCACTTACTATGTGCCAGACACTGTGCTGAGGGCTGGGATACAAAGCCAGAGAAAGAAAGAGGGGAAGAGGAAAGGAAAAGAAGGAAAAGAACTGAACATGTGTTAAGCACTTGCAATGTACCAGGTACCGTGCTTGAAGATGGGAACGCAAAAACAACAGTCTGTATCCTTAAGGAGCCTACAGGAGACGATAAAACATAAAGGGGAACTGGAAGCGGGGAATGGGGGAGATGCGCCGAATGAACCTCAGGCCGTAGCTCCTGAGGACCCCTCCGGGGGCATTCATTCATTCATTCCTTCAACCTCTCTGCCCAGACCAAATCTATTTCAGGGTCCCGCAGGAAGGCTCCAGGAGGTTCCCGGGACCGCCCCTGGGCTGGAGCTTCAGTAGGAGTAACACAGTAAAAACCACAAGGAAGAAGATGAGGGTGACAATAATAACCACTCCCCATCCCTAGCCAGAGGGCGAATCACTCCCCCACCCCGAAGACTCGGAAACAGCCCCCAGATTCCAGCCAGAGGGAGAAGACAAATCTCCAATTCCTGAAAAGCTCAGCCGAGTGGGGGTGGGGGCCGAGTTTCTTTTTTCCTCCGGCGGTGGGGAGTGTGGGAGTCGTCTTCCCCAGTCCGCCTTCCTCTCTTTTCTCCCCCTCCTCCTACCCCCTCCGCCCCTCCCCCTCGCTCTCCAACCCCGGGCCCTCGGCCCTGGTACTCACAGAGGCAGAGCTCCACCACAAAGGTGTAGTAGGACCAGCAGATGACCACTGCGATGAAGAGCACGGGCACCCAGGCCGCGGTCCACTGGCAGCAGCGGAGCAGCCTCCAAGGCGTCATACTGGGCTGGCGGGACAGGCAAGCCCGGGGGTGCGTCCTGCCGCGGACCTGCAGTCGCGGAAGCCTGGCAGCCTGCAGCTCCTCCCCCTCGTCCTCGTCCTCGTCCTCGTCGTAGGGGAGAGCCCCTTCTTCTTCCTCTTCTTTTTCTTCTTCCTCCTCCTCCTCTTCCTCCTTGGCTGTTGTCGTCGATGGCGTGGCCCTTCCTCGCACTGACCTCTTACCCCGCCCTCCCCCACCCCCCATTCCAGTCCCGGCAGCCGCGAGCTCCAGCTGATCTGCGCGCCCGCCGCAGCCGGCTGAGGGGGTGGGACTAGGGCCGAGGCCGGGGCCCGGGTGGCCTCTGGTGGGAGGGGGGAGAAGAGGAGGAGGAGAGAAAGAAAAAGAGAGAAGGGGGGGAAGGGAGGTCGGGAGACGGAGAGGGGAGGGGCCCCGCGCGGAGGGAGGGGGCGGGACCTGCAGGGAGAAGAGGGCTGCGAGCGCGGCGGGGGAGCAGCGGCAGCTTAGGGGTGGGCTGGGGAGGAAGACAACAGAGTCTGGACTACGGTCGGTTCCGAATGCTCGAGAGACTCGCTCCATTGGGTCTTAGGGTCGAATTCCCACCCCTCGCTCCGCCTCAGTGTTGCCTTGCACATGAGCGCTCGTAGGTTTTTTGAACTGGTGTCCTCGCTCGTAAGTGGGTGGCGGGAGCGGGGGTGGGAGAGCACCTCCCTCTGCAAGGAGTAACCTGTGACAACCTTTACTGTGTATCACAAATACCTCCCAAGGGGCTTAATCTCATTTCACTCAGTTGTTTTCAAAGATCTTTCTTTGGAGAGTGGAAATGGAGATTGGAAGGATGGAAGAAATCTTGGTGGAGAACATTATAAAGAAAGTTTTAAAACTCTTATCAGCTTGAGTCCCCAAATTCAAATTGTAACTCGGGAGGCAAGAAAATCAGCAAATTGAAACTTGACTGGAATCTTGCAGATTGGCTCTGATGGAGGGAGGACCAGAACCTCCCAAATCTGATTATTTTAGTGTTGGAAAGTCTTGAAGTACGCAGGCTGTGCCTGTTACCAAAACAGAAAATTCTAGGGAACACTGAGATGACATCATAATACAATGACAGAAGTAGGTAAGGAGATACTCCAAACAGTATTTATATAACACCTCCTGTAGTGTAGTATGTAAACTTTTTGTATTTTATTTAGCTTTTGCCTACTTCATCACTTCCCCCATATTCAGTTGGTGGCTAAGTCTTCAGGTCATTTTTATCATATATCTAATACTTTTCTTGGTCCATATAGCCTCTACCCTAATTCAGGATCCCATCATCTCTCTTGTCTCCTACTGCAATAGCTTCCTGGCTGGTCTCCTGACTTCTAGTGTCACCTTTCTTTAAACAGCTGCCAAATTGTTATTTCGAAAATGTATATCTATCTGACTACATCATACACAACCCCCCATCTTCAGTGGCTTCCTGTTATTTCTAGGATAAAATACAAAATCTTCAATATGATATTTAAAGTCTTCCACAATTTAGTTCTCACCTACGTTTCCAGTCTTATTTCATATCACTCCCCTTCTCATCCTTTGTTGCAGTCGAATTGTTCTGGTAGCTCTCTTCCTCACATGAAACATTGCATCTAATACATATCTGGAATACACTCTCTCTTCACTTTCCCTAAAAGCATAGCTCAGGTGACAACTACCATACCTGATCTTTTCCTGATCCAGTTATTAGCACTTTCTCCCTCTTAAAATTACTTTGAATACCCTTTATATTTGCTTATATACATTTATCTTCTTTCATAGAATAGAAGCTCAACAAAGACAGAAGTTGTTTCTTTTTTCGAAACATGTATGGTCTATGTTGAATTGCTTGCCTTCTCAAGGAAGGTGGGTGGAGAGGGAAGAAGGGAGAGAATTTGGAACTCAAAGTTCTAAAACCCAATTTTTTTTTTAAAAAATTGCTTTTACATGCAACTGGGAAATAAGATATACAAGCAATGGAGTATAGAAATCTATCTTGCCCTACAAGAAAGTAAGGGGAGGGGGAAAGTAGGGTGATAGAAGGGAGGACGGACTGGGGACAGGGGCAATCAGAATATATGCCGTCTTGGGGTAGGGGGAGGGTAGAAATGGGGAGAAAATTTGTAACTCAAAATCTTGTGGAAATCAATGTTGAAAACTAAAAATATTAAATAAATAAAATTTAAAAAAAGAAGTTGTTTCGTTTTTGACTTAGTATTCTCAGGACTTGGTGCAGTGCCTTATTCACAGTAACCTTTATTTAATAAGTGTTGAATTCAATCGTCATGAAACAGACCTTCCTCATTTTGCTGTGATATCAGAGGAGAAATAGCTAACTATTCATTCTGGCTAAGTTCTAAATACTATGAAAAATGCTCAAGACATGCCATATTTTTCCTGAGTTTAAATGTCAAAACTGATGTCAGGGCATATAATGAACAAAATCCTTTCATATTTGAAGTCATAGCTTTTTCCTAAGGCTAGCTAGAGAAAAGGGTTATTCTTTGAGACACAAGTGGGGCAGAGGCAAAGAACAATAGAAGACGAGATGTTATACACATCTTAGGAAGATTCTAAAGATGACCAAAATAAGGTAACAGACACTGAGAGCTGCTTTAGAACTGAACTGCCAAGCATTCAAACTCTACTGCAGAAAGTACAACTCTGATGGGCTGGCATGTTGTTCAAATGCCAAACATAGGTTTGCCTAAAAGACTATTTTCTGGATAATTCATACAAGGCACTTGCCTTGCTCACATGTAAGTCAAAAGCATTACAAGAACACTTTCAAAGTCTTTCTGAAGAACTTTAGTATGAGGCAATGAGTTCTATGAGCACAGTAGAGTTGCAGTAGCACAAAAGAAATGTGAGATGCGCAAATCTAGAGACATCTCCATCCCGAATGTTCAAATAGACCATTTGTACCCACCCTGTGGCAGTGCTTTCTAAGCTTGTATTAGATTGATCAGCGACAGTCGTACATACTGTACCTTGAACCCAACATTGTGATGTCATTGGTCCTCTTGCAGTATGAAGAATGAACAACAATCCATCTGTAAAGCCTTCTAAACCTATCTCTGGCTGACCTTGTGAAATGTGACTTTCTCCATGAACCCTTCCCTGACCCACCCTACCTTGAGCTCATAAGATCACAGACTTGGAAAAGAGGTCCATGAGCCCAGCTTTTACAGATGAACGAAACTGATGAGGAAACTCCTATGGCACTTATGATATTTACCATTTATAGACTCATAGACTCAAAGAAATTTAGAATTGGAAGGGAGTTTAGAGATCAACTAATCCGACATCTTTATTTTACAGAAGAAAAAATTGATTCCCCAAGAGGGAGTGACTTTCTCAATGTTATAAATGTGATTAGTAGTAGAACTTGATAGAAAATTCAGATCTCTGGATTTCTACTGCTACGCTGCCTTTATCCTATGACATAGTTTATGTCTTTGTATTTTCATTATTTGCATATATAAACTATTTTGCTCAGATGGTTGTAGACTCCTTAAAGGCAAGGGTGGTGTCTTATTTCATCTTATTTCATATTTCGTCTGTGTTGCTTTGCACAAATGTTTGTTCAGTGAGTGAACTCACCCACTTTAAAAATTATTCTCAGTCGGGGCAGCTAGGTGGTGCAGTAAGTAGAGCACTGGTCCTGGAGTCAGGAGGACCTGGGTTCAAATCCAGCCTCAGACACTTTGACACACTTACTAGCTGTGTGACCTTGGGCAAGTCACTTAACCCCGATTGCCCCTGCAAAAAACAAAAAAAAAAAAATGAAAAAAAAATTATTCTCAGTCTACTGCTAATGCTGTCCTAGCCATAGTTTCTCTCTTTCCCAACTTTTATTCCTTGACTTTTCCCTCCCCAAGGAGAGTGATAGGGAGATCAAAGCCTCAACAAAATAGTTACAGCCTGTGTAGATTCGGCCCTCTTAGACTTACTTAAATGATTCCCAGTATCTACAATGCTGTCCCTCTACTTGACAATCTTCTTAATGAAATCCTAAACATTTTTTTTAACTAGAAGGATTAATGGCAATTGAGACAAAAAAATTTGCTTTTTCTTTAAAGTATTCTTATATTCTGGACCTTCCAGTGTGTTAAGGCAGCTGGTGGTTCAGTGAATAGAGCATCCAGGTCTGGAGTCAGGAAAACAAGAATTCAAGTCCAGCCTCAGACATGTACTACTTGTAAAATGGAGATAATGATAGAACCTACTTCCTAAGGTCATTGTAAGGATCAAATATAATAATGTATTTTTTAAAGCAGCTAGCACAGTGCCTGTGGTGCTATATAAATGCTAGTTCCTGTCTCTCAAGTCCCAGCTCCCAGTCAGTAATATCTTTTCCTTTTTAAACCTCACACAGCACTTGGTCTACAATTGTTCACTTATGGTTTTATCACACTCATTATAATACAGCTATTTTACATATAATTATATATAATTTATTTATGCATAATTTTATATAACGCAACTCTCATGTATACAACTCTTTTTTTTTTTTTATTTGGAGGGAGGAAGGCAAAGTGTCTGAGGCTGGATTTAAATTGAGGTCCTCCTGACTCCAGGGCCAGTGCTCTATTCACACTACCTAGCTATCCCATTTATACAACTCTTTAAAGTTTGCGAAGCACTTTACAAACTATCTCATTCCATAGAATAGTTCTTTCTGGGTATATTTAAACCCCTCCCCATTAGACTGCGAATTATGTGAGAGTAAGGATTATGTGTCAAGGCAAGAAAAGTGGGACTTTTCACTGTTTTTTCTTTTGGAGCGCTTCTCAGCACTAAGGCAATCAAGTGCCTTTGATTGAGCCTTTGACTGAATCAAGAGTCTTTGATGACCTGCTTAAATCACAAGAAAGCCTAAGTCACATGAGTTTGAGTCACAGGGTTGTGATGCCCTCTGACCTTGAAGAAGCGTGTCTATATACTCTTAACTTAGCATTTTGCTTTGGGGGCTCATTCATTTTGCCTTTTGGTATATCATATTCCAAATTTTCTTAATTGCAATTATTGCCTATTTTCTGTAATATTCGACTGGTTCTTTGGCACTTGATTGCTATATATATCAGCATACTGCAGAGATGGATTTAACATCCCAGTCACATAAGTTTACTTCAGGCCCTCAAACAAAAATGTATAATTTTCCTCCCATGCCTTTTTTCTTGGGAGGCGAAAGATATAGGTAGCTGTTAAGGAGCCTGCCAGCTTTGAAAAACCAGATGTTGGTGCTTCTCTCCCTGGTAACTATGTATGTATTGCTGTGGACAGACAGAAGCTCTGTCTGCTGTTTTGTGTTATTTGCTCTGTTTATATAATTTCTGCTTGTAATTTCTGTTTGTGTTTTCTCTGAAGTTCAGGGTGCTGACTTTCTCCCCTGAACTAAGTGAATGATATATGTATGTTGAATTAAAGTGAGATTGTAAACCCTTTAAAGTTGCTTTCCTTAGAAAAGCAGATCAAAGAACCTGTGCTAGAAGCCCTCCTGTGTGCTGGTGTTATTGGTCTTACACCTCCACAGCAGCTGCTAGCAGCATTGTTGTTACAATGTCATATAATTTTTTAAAAATTTCCCCTAGTACCTAGGTTAGTGTTCCACACATAAGTCTTACTTAAAGGCCCTAAGGACCAGTAATCTCACCAATGTAAATAACACCTCTACTAATGTATATCACTGTGCTTCTTTAATTTAGCTAATGGTCTTCTAGAGTCTCTGTGGCCAAAAAAATTCACCACCCCATTACTTGGTAATAATCCTCTCTCGAACTAAGGTGGGTTAGTGCTTAGGTGACAGCCTTCAGTTCACCTCAAGGTCTCTCTGAAAAACTTTCATATTGATTCTGAGACATGGAAGTCCATTCTCAAAGTCTTTCCAGCACGGCAGGATTGGCCAGAGCTTGTACTCTAGTGGCATAGAGAACCCAAGTTCACCTTCCATACCATTGTGAAGCATCAAGGAAGAACTAAAGCAGAGGTACATATGGTAGGCATATAATTAATATTCTACTAAGTTATTGAAGTTTCAGCCCTGCTTGTCTTGTGCTTTCCTCTTTATATCATGTAATAATGAGTCCTTACCATACCATAGAACTACAGAATTATGGAATCCTCTATTAGGAAGAGTCCCCAAGAGGTCATATGGTCCACACTCTATCTGAAGCATGAAACTCAGTTACTCAGTGGAAATAGCACTTGGATACAAAGTACTTAGAGACAAAGGATCTAAACGGACATTCCAGATCAGCAACTTACCACCTGTGTGATAACTCATTCAACCTCTTTGGTCTGCAGTTTCCTCACTTGTACAACAAAGGAATCATACTAATTGAATGACCTCTAAGGCCCCTTCTAGCTCTTTAATTTATGATGCAGTGATCCATGAATTCCTACAATAATCAACCAACCTCTGCTTAAAGACCTCTAGTAATGAGGAACTTATCTCTCAAGTCATCTTATTCCATGTTAGATTGCTCTGTTAGGAGTTTCAACCAATCTTTAACAGCTAGTATTGGTCCTGATTCTGAGAGGCAGGCAAAATAAGTCTCAATTCCTCTTCAGTAAGATCAACCTTCAAATAATTTAAGACAGTTAAGACAACATCTTAACTTCTTCAGGTTAAACATCCCCAATTCCTACAATCCATTTTCATATGGCTTGGCTTCCAAGATTTTCCTCACCATCTTAGTAACCCTCTTTTGTGCCCCTTCTGGACAACTAATTTTCTTTCTAAAATGTAGCACCTGGAACTTAATGCAGCACTCAGATGTATTCTGATCCAAGTAGAAGAGAGCAAGAGTAGCTCCTTCCTCATTTTGGACACAGTCTACCTGTTAATGCAATCTATAATAGCATTAGGGCAGCTAGGTAACTCTACTGGGCCTGAAGTCAGGAGTTCAAATCCAACCTCAGACATTTGATAGCTGTGTGACCCTGGGCAAGTAACTCTGTTTGCCTCAGTTTCCTCATCTGTAAAATGAGCTGGAGAAGGAAATGACAAACCACTTCAGTATCTTTGCCAAGAAAATCCCAAATGGGGTCAAAAGAGTCAGACGTGACTGAACAACAACATGATAGATTAGCTTTTTATTTGTAATACTATACTTTTGATTAATATAGAATTTGGAGTCCATTAAAGTGGGATAATCTTCTGCCCTATTAAAATGCGAGCTCCTCAAGAACAGAGACCATGTTTTTGCCTTTTTTTGATCCCTCATGGATAGAAAGTATTTAATAAATGCTTATTGATTGAATGACAGTAAAATAATTCTCTTGTTTTGCTCACATTATTATTGGAATATATTGGAAAACATGATACAAAAGTAAAAAATGAAAAAAAAAACTTGTAGACCATACAGAACCCTCATACTATATATCTTGAATACTTCGTTAAGAATAGTGTCAATAAAATTTTTAAAAAATAAAATAAATCTAAAAGTGCTATGAAAAATGAACACTTTTTTAAAAAAAAATCAGTAGGCAGAGTATATGATGAACACCAAATAAAAAGAAAACAAACCTGATAATATTGGAATAGACTGGAAATGAATGATTTTCAAATGAGGTGTTTGCATAGAATCAAACCATAGACTTCTTTAAGTAAACATAAAAATCAATTTCATATTAGAAGAAAGAATAAGATTTGACAAGGCAATCCCAACCATACCAATTTAAACAAATTGTTGATGGCTTAAAATGGGAAATGATTAAAAAACAGATGTTAACACAGACTGTCATCATTTCTTCAGGAACTTTATTCAATGTAAATCAATTGCCACAATAAAAATTGACACCTTAGGCAGCAAACATTTGATTCCTTGCCAAACATAGAAACTTGGCAACCAAGGACAACAGCAATTTAGAATATAAATTTATTTGTAAACTTTTAGGGGAGGATGGTTGCAGATTACAAATATTATTAGATCATAAAACAGTAAGAAGCAGCGGGAGAAAAATGGGGAAACCCCGGCAACCAAGTTTATAGATGGCAAGAGACTCAGTTAAGCCCCATAGAAGTCTACTAAAGACCTTCATGCAGGTTGATATCCATCAACCTCCAGAGCCTTTATTTCATTTTTTTTTTTTACCTTTTGCTTCAATAAGTCTCTGATTGTAGTAGTTAAGGAGTTATTGGCTCCTTCTTGGAGGGATCCCTAGATTTGGAATATCTTTTGATGCTGGTCAGTGAGGGATTTTTTGGGGTTGGTGTTTTTTTTGTTGTTCTTGATTTTCGTTTTTTATTTACTGATCTCTAGCACTTTAGTTCCTGAATTGGGGCTTTCTACCATGGCCAGGCTCTGCCTCATGTTGTACTTTTTGGTGGCCAGCTTTGTTTAGCCTTACTCTTGGTTCCCCTTGATTCCTGTATTGACTTCCATCTCCCACAGTTAGACCCTTCTGATCTTTAAGAGTTGTAATGTTGTATCATCATGCTCCTCTTTGGTATCTAAGGACACTATTAGGGACCTCAAAGTACATCACACTGGTCACTGGTTCCTCCCTGCTGCCTCTTCCTGAGGCTTCCAAGCTCCTCTCCCTGGAGCTTTCTAACCTTTGTGGAGCTTTCTGATTTCCCTGGGGCTTTCGTGGAGTAACCCGCTCTCTTGCTATCTTAAGAAACAGCATTACAGGTTACAAATGTTTTACCTCTGGTCATTCTCAAAGGCTACCTGTATCAGTAAGGCAACTGTCACAATATTGATGGTGACTATGAATATGCCTGTATAGTTCTGTATTGAAGAATATAAGAGACTCTCCATATAGAAGGCAGAAGAAGTGAAACATTTATTCAGACACCAGAGGATCAAATCCCAAAACCAATAACTCCAATTCAACATAGCAGCAATTATATCCCAAAAGCCCACTTTATCATAACAGCAAGGAACTTAAAACACAGTATCACAACAGGGAGCCAAGCCATCCCATAACCTTCCCCTCTGCTGGGGCCTTCCCATACACACTCACTCATAAATCCTAGCTGTCTGCTCACTTCCATCCTCTCCTCCTGAAGTTCTGATAGCAAGCTTAATGTCTACCCTACATACATATGTATGTGTGTGTGTGTGTATGTGTGTATATATATATATATATATGTGTGTGTGTGTGTGTGTGTGTGTGTGTATGTATATACCCTTTTTAGAGCCTGAGGGCTTTACAACCCTTGTGACCTAATTAGCAAAAGGGTGTGGGACTTCCTACAACAAGCCTTTCTTAATCAAGCTTCCCTTAACTAGCTCTACCCCAGACCTGTTAATGGGATCAATGGTCCGGGAAGATCTTTAATCACATTAACACCACACTACCTTGTGCTGATGTTGGCCTTGCTGGTAAGAATACCCTTCCTATTGCCTATGGGCTTCTGGCTGGCTTTTTATACAGTTTGGAGGTATAAGAAATATCTATAATTTCTTGATGCATTTCTTTTTTCAAAAATTATTTTTAACATTCTTTTCTTTTAAATTGAATTCCAAATTCTTTCCCTCCCATCCCTCCCCTGCCTACTGAGATGGCAAGCAAAATCATATCAATTATACATGTAAAATCATGCAAAACATTAGTTATATTGCACATTAGTTATATTGCAAAATAACAACAACAGTAGCAGCAGCAACAATAATAACAGCAATAAAATAAAGCCAAAAAATAAAGAAGGAAAATTATACTTCAATTTGCACTCAGAATTCATCAGTTCTGTCTTTGGAGGTGGATAGCAATTTTCATCATGAGTCTTTTGGAATCATCTTGGATCACCATATTGATCAGAGTAGCCAAGTCTTTCACAGTTGATCATCATTACAACATTGTTGTTACTGTGCACAGTGATTTCCTGGTTCTTCTCACTTCCTGGTGCGTCAGTTTGTAAAGGTCTTACCATGCTTTTCTGAGACCATCCACCTCATCATTTCTTATAGCACAACAGTACTCCATCACAATCATATGCCACAACTTTTTTAGCCATTCCACAATTGATGAGCATCTCCTCAATTTCCAATTCTTTGCTACCACAAAAACCTTCTATAAGTATTTTTGTACATTTAGGTCTTTTTCCTTTTTCTTTGAACTCTTTGGGATACAGACCCAGTAGTGGTATTGTTGGGTCAAAGGGTATGCACAGTTTTATAGTCCTTTGGGCCCAGTTCCAAACTATTGTCCACACGGTTGGACTAGGTCACTACTTCACCAACAGTTTGTTAGTATACTTATTTTTCGCTCATCCCCTCCGGCATTTGTCATTATTTCTGATAGGTGAGAGGTAGTACCTCAGAGTTGTTCTAATTTGCATTTCTCTAATTAATAGTGATTTAGAGCATTTTTTATATGACCATAGATAACTTTGATTTCTTCTTCTGAAAACTGCCTCTTTATATCCTTTGACCATTTATCAATATGGGAATGGTTCTTATTTTTATAAATTTGACTCAGTTCTATACTCAGTAAATATTTGAGAAATGAGGCTTTTATCAGAGAAACTTGCTGTAAAATTTTTTTTATCTTCATTGTCTATGGTACCTTTTAGCAAAATATAGTTTCCTTGATTACCTTGTTTAGTTTTTGCTTTGCCTGAGATCATTATTGCTTGTGTTCTTCAGTTGTTTTTAGTCATATCTGACTCTTTGTTACCCCTTTTGGGGTTTTCTTGGCAAAGATACTGGAATTATTTGCCATTTCCTTCATCAGCTCATTTATTTTATTTTTTATTATTATAAAATAGCATGTCACGTGCATAGCAGAACATAAAAGAAGATTCAAAATACGTAACAATAAATTTTCATTTCAAGAAACCCGTATGATAAATACCATACATGTTGAAAGCTGTCCTTTTCTTGGCTCCCTTGTAATTTTTCTTTTGTTCTCTGCTGTGCAGTTTTTACTTTGTTCTTTTTTCACCTTCCCTCCCTTCCCAGGCTACAATTAAGTGTAGATATATTGTTATACAAATATAGATATATACATACACATATACATATACATATATAGATATATACTTTCCCTAACAAATTCTCCTGATCTTTGTTTTTATGTTTGTGCATATCTCTTGTTTCCTATCCCTCTACTTTACTTCTACCTGCTCTCCTATTACTTAGCCTGCCACTCTCTAAGGATCCCTCCCCTATCCTCCCATTCCCATTGATCTAAGCACACTTCTATAGCTCCCTTTAACCTATTCCTTCTCCCTCCCCTCTAGAGATCCCTTCCTTGTCTTCTCCCCCTTCCCTAGCCCCTTACTCTTTTATTTCTTTTTTTTTATTATTTTGTTTTTTGCTTTTGGAGGGGGGAAGGCAGGGCAGTTGGGGTTAAGTGACTTGCCCAAGGTCACACAGCTAGTAAGTGCCAAGTGTTTGAGGCTGGATTTGAACTCAGGTCCTCCCGACTCCAGGGCTGGTGCTCTACTCACTGCGCCACCTAGCTGCCCCTACTGTTTTATTTCTTCTAAATTTAGAAAACTTTTATATTCTTCTAGATATATATGTACTGTTGTCTCTTAAACCTATTCCTGATGAAACTAGGTTACCAGCACTACCGGCCCTCCTCCCCCATCTAATTCGTCTTTATTGATTCTTCTTGTACCTCATTCATATAAAAAAAATTACTCTTTTTAGCTGTTCCTAAATGGTTTTATTTTTAAGGTCATATCATACTCAGGTCTACCCCAATCTTTCTTATGAACTACCCAATTGCTAATGACAATCTTAGACATATGTACATTTTACATGTATAAAAAGTAAATGGTCTATCTTTATTGAATCTTTTGTAATCAGTCTTTAGCATGTACCTAATGTTTCTCTTGGCTGTTGTATGTCAAATCTTCTATTAAGCTCAGGTTTTGTTTTTTTTAAACAAAGTCTTGAAAGTCTGACAGTTGATCAAATATCCATTTTTTTTTCCATTCAGGATTATGCTTAACTTTGCTGGGTATGATATTGTCAGCTGGAGCCCCACTTCTTTTGCTCTTTGACATATAGTGTTCCAAGACCTGCAGTCCTTTAATGTCTCTGCTGATTGGTCTTGTGTGACTCTAATTATGGCATCATCATATTTAAATTGATTTTTTCTTATTGCTTTTAATATCTTATCTTTGAGCTGGGGGTCAGCTCATTTTACAAATGAGGAAACTGAGGCAAACAGGGTTAAGTGACTTTCCCAGTGTCACACAGCTAGTTAAGTGTCAAAGACCAGATTTGAGCTCAGGAAGATGAGTTTTCCTGACTACGAGCCTGACACTCTATCCACTACACCACCTAGCTTCTCTTTTTTACTTAAGCTGAAGCATAATATATTCTGCTCCAATCCTTTATTTTAGTTCTGTGTGTAGCTTTCTGTTTCAAGTACATCTCTTGTAAACAACATATTGTTAGATTCTGGTTTATCCCTTTTACTATCTGCTTCTGTTTTATGGGTGATCTCATTCCATTCACATTCATAGTTATGAGTACTAACTCTGTATTTCCCTCCATCCTATTTTCTTCTGTTTATCCTTCTCTCTCTTTTTATTCTGTCCCTCCTCAAAAGTTTGTTTTGGTTCTGACCACAACTTCCTTTAATGGCCCTTCCTTTATCCCTTCCCCTCCTTGCATGTCCCTTATTTCCTTCTCCTCCTACTTCCTTATCGGGTAAGTTACATTTTTATACACAACTGGGTGTGTACATATATTTTCCCTTTTTTAACCAATTTTTATGAGAGTGAGGCTCTTTGCTACCACCCCCTCCCATTTCCTCCTCTACTATAAAAGCTCTTGTTTGCCTACCTCTTTTATGTAAGAAAAATTTCACCATTCCATCTCTCCCCTTCCCCTTCTCCAAATGCATGCCTCTTTCTCACCCCTTCCAGTTGAAGAGCCCCTCATCTTGAGCTAGAAGGTAGCCCATAGGTCATCTAGTTCAACCTCCTCATTTGGATTTGATGAAACTGAAGCCCAAGTGACTTGTTCCAAGTCACACAAGTAGTAAGTGGCAGATTTGGGATTTAAACTCAAACTTGTGACTCCAAATTTAACACTTTTCCACTGTATACCACAGATCGTAACATCTCATTATGCTCTTAACTACAGTTGTTCAGCCAGCTCCCAAATGAGTGCTCCCATCCACTTTGTTTCCAGTTTTGTTTGTGAATATTTTGGTATATATTCCAAAGAGTACAGTGAAAGGGATGGGAAGATCTGGGACTTCAACAAGGAAGGGAGGTGAAGAGAGTGGTATGGCAGAGGAAGATGAGAGAATAGATGACTTACCCAAAACATACAAGTAGTAAGTCCTTTGACTTCAAATCCAGGTCTCCATTACACCACATTGCCACCTCCAGCTTGTGTGCCAAGTCCTAAAACAGTTTTTAACCTTTTTTTTTTTTTAATATCCTGAACCTCTTTGGCAATCTGTGGAAGCCTATGGACCCCTCCAAGAAGAACATTTTTAAATGCATGAAATAAGATACAAAAGAGTATACATATACACATATTTATATATACATATAAATAAGTACATGTGTATGTATATATAGATATGTGTGTGTGTGTGTGTGTGTGTGTGTGTGTGTGTGTGTGTGTGTGTTGTATATGCTGTGTAGCCAGAGAAAGCTACATCTTTGAAACTACCAGAGTGGGACAGTGTTGCTCTCAAAGGGTGATGGTCCTATTTACCCATCGTGGGATCCATGAACTAAGCTGGTTGGGGAATTTACTTCCTACCCACACCCATCCCTTAATCCCTTTGGGTTTGAGAAATGGATTTGGGATTTTTGTCTGTTTTGTTTGTCCTTTTCAGTTATAGGTACAGTAAGTGAAGTCCTAGAACCCAGGAGCTTGACATGGCAATTTTGGAGGCTGGGTCCCTGGCTAGATGTTACTGTCAGTCCAGTGAGGACTGGAAGGAGGCTCTGAGAAGCCAGGGTGCCAGGATTCAAGCCCAAGGGGCTTTGGGCTTGGAATTTGAGGGGACTGTGATATATAGGAACTGAATTAAACTGTGAACCTAATCTCTCTTCCTTCTATAGAGACTGAGATGATATAAAGGGAAGATTATGTCCCACAGGTATTGGGAGAATGCTTTTTCTTTTCACTATACCTTTCAAGGAAATATTCCTTTGTAAATGCTAACCTCTTAAGTGGCTGAATGGAACTGGAGTGCAAGGGGTGCATAAAATTGGGAGAATATCATCTGTGGGGGCTCAAGCCAATGGTAGAGAGATTAGACACCCAAAGGTCCCTTCGAGGGCATAAGAGAGCCCCAGGGGAGGAGTGAAATGTAAGCTATCTGGCCTTTGGGCAACAGAAACCAGGGTTATCACTATTACATGTATAATCCTTGTTCCTCACTATTAAAGAGAAGCACATTGCAAATACTTACTATTGATTATGTTCTGGAAATGGAATCTGAAATTTGCTAGCTGTGTGTGTCTCTTCATTTTTCATCTTGCTGTACTACCTTGTGTCTTCTCTGACTCCTTCTCAACCACGCCTCACTCCAGGACTGTCCCCAGCCACCAAGTCTAACTGCCTCCCATTTCAGCTTCTTTTTGTGTGTTGTCTTCTCCCATTACATGATAAGCCCCTTGAGGGCAAAGACTGTCTTTTTCTTTTTATCCAGCACTAAGCACAGTGTTGTCTGGCACATAATAAGTGCTTAATAAATGTTTATTGATTTAACAAATAATTGTTGGTTAATAAATGATTGATTGTGTGACCTAAGAAAAGGATGAATCCCATGTGATCCTCTGTGTGTTTCTCCATGCTAAGAAAATGTTGAACCTAACCCAAAATGCAAGATACCCTTACTCTGTGAAACCTGCTTTTCTAAGGAATGGAATTAAGTGCTGAAGCTTTTCTGTATGGTTGGACTTTTTTACTGAGGAACGATTCTAAATTTTCTGCCTAATAATTTCCAGTACTCTGTTTGAATCTCCCTTATGTCTACTGTCTACGTTCCTGTTAGATTTAGAAAAAAGCTTTTCACTTTGGTGGTTTAACTTGCTTTGCCAGAGAATATAGCCTTTTATTTAGAAAACAGATAAGGGAATTCTGAAGATTAGAGTGTGAACCTATAGCAAGAGCTTGGAAAATGCTTGGGTTTGCCTTTCCTGGCAGGCTATACAGAGTACACACAGATAATCTTTGGCTGCTTCTAGCTGACCATGTGGGAACTTCGGGGCTGCTTTCAGCCATGTGGTGACGCATTGCAAAAGGACATGGTATTTTAGTATGATGCGATAGATCTTGAATGGACCCTTGATCAATGAATGCCTCCTGAGAGTGCAGTAAATAGAGTGCTGAGCCAGAAATCAGTAAGACCTGAATTCAACTACGGATTTATATACTTAATAGCTGTGTGACCTTGGACAAGTCACTTAACCTCCACCTCAGTTTCCTCAACTGTAAAATGGGAATAATTATAAAACCTATCCCCCAGGGTTGTTACAAGGATCAAAGGAGATAATATTGTAAAAGAAAAAAAAGGCACTTACCACAGTGCCTGGCATATAGTAGACCCTATATAAATGCTTGTTCCATCCCTTTCCTTCCTTCTTCCTACAGGATCTGGCTGGTGCTCTCTTAGCAATAGCTTTTGGCAGTGACACAATTTTATCCTGGTGAGGTGTGGGGAAGGGTAGTCTGTTTATTCTTGTCTTATGGTGGCCCCACTGCCTCTCCCCATGTCAAGTATGCATTCACCTGGGAGGGCTCAGAAGATTAGCAAAGATGGCAGAATAGGAGGAAATATTACAGCTCAGCTTTCCCTACAACTACTCCCACAAAGATCTAAGATCAAATCCATCAGTTTTCAAGAAACCTAAGGAAAAACTAGAGTGTTTCATTTTTTAAATAACCAGGGCAGGAACTATGGAATAAGGGTGGGCCAGCAATGCAGTCAAAATCAGAGGAGGATCTTGGGCTCAGCCCCCAGGCTCAGACTAAGACTAGTCCAAATTGCTGTCCCTTCGACATAGCTCCATCTTGATTTGTTAGAGAGCCAGTGAGTGT
Organism: Trichosurus vulpecula; assembly: GCF_011100635.1. Taxonomy (NCBI): domain Eukaryota; kingdom Metazoa; phylum Chordata; class Mammalia; order Diprotodontia; family Phalangeridae; genus Trichosurus; species Trichosurus vulpecula. Next base: position 180,485,404 of record NC_050574.1, read on the forward strand.
GAGGAGAAACCTAATCCCTCTAATTAGAGGCCAGGCTTCTGTAGCAACAATCTGCTAGCAGCTACTATGGCTGTGTAAAATCAACAACAACCGGTTCATAGAGGGCTGCCAACACGGGTTCTTTGATCTGCTTTTCTAAGGAAAGCAACTTTTTAAGTGGTTAACAATCTCAGTTTAATCAAACATACATATATCATTCACTCAGTTCAAGGGGAAAAGATCAGCCCCCTAAACTTCAAGGCAGATACAAACAAAAACTACAAACATCAACAGTACCTGGTCTGATTTAAATCACAATTCATAGTTACCGGAGAAGAATCAATGGGTCTGGGTTAGCAAAGCTTGGGGGCAGTCACAACAGCTTGCCCAGAGTCTCAACACTCCTTGTGTGAATGAGCCCCAAAAGTCAAAACACCAGCCTCGGATCTTATACACTCCCTGTGGCACTTGAGGCTCACCATTTAGAGTGTAAGAAATCAGTGTGGGAAAACTCCAACCACCAGCACCACATCATATACAAATCAATGACTCCCATTTGTCTTAGTGCTGAGAAACATTCCAAGAGGAGATCCTACTTTACCAGCCCCATTCAAACAAAGGCCAGAATCATTAAAAACATTTAAGAGAAGAACAACAAAAAGCCTCACCATGATTACCATTACAGTTTCCTCAGAACTGTACCCTGTCCAAAAACTGTAATAGTTGAGTCCAGGACAAGGAGTTGTATAGGATTCCATTCTCTGTGGGTCCAGATGAATGGTCTCTCTGTGTGCTCTATAACCCTGTTACATGCTGAATGAATGGATTCAACTACTTGAAAATATTTAGGAGAAGGAACATAAAGCTTTACCAAATAGATATAACACATAAAAGTATAGTTCAATTTCCTATTTGAACTGAATTAAGACTCGTCAAGAGAGAAAAAGCCACCCAGGGAAGAGAGAGGAAAAGAAGACAAAATAAAGGGAAACCAAAAAAAAAAAGAAACCAAAAACCAAAAAACAAGGGGGAGATATTCAGAATCTCAAGGATACAGAGGGAAAGAAAATTCCAAGGCAAAGAAGAAAGGGATAGAAGCGGGGAATGGAAAGTGGAAGAGACAGTATAAAGTAGGAGAGACCTCCTATTGATCCCCACCCACTTCAATTCACCCTCACCCAATCACTGTCCTTCTGACTTGATGACTCCTCTCTACTCCTACCACAGAACTTGCCAAAATTGGCTTCCTGAAGACATCAGTGTCTTCATACCCCAAAGGTCTAGTTCTTAACTCATTTGAAGCAACCCTGATTTCTCCTTTTCTTTTCTTTTTTCCTGGTACATAGCATAGTGCATTTTACCTAGTGGATACTTAGTATATTCAACTAGCTGCCATGTACAAACTCACTGGACTAAATCCTGAGCATACAAAGACAAAATTAACACAGTATCTGTCCTTAAGAACTTATATTTTTAATGTCCCTTCTTGGCACATGTCCTCATCTTGCACTTACAGGTCCTCAAAGGACAGCTGACTGCTACTCAGCATTTTAGAGGCAAGCAATCCTGAAAGGTTGCATGCCCAGCCTTGTAATTCCTGGGGCTGTATTGGTGTGTCAATAATCACACAGTTGCCCCATTTAGATTAGAGTAAGGTATTTATAGAGATGGTGTGGCAGAAACAGTTGATTCAAAACATTCCTTCCCCACCCTCCAAACTAGATGCAATCTCCCATAAACATGCACAGTATTCACAGGGAGGTTGCGCTTAAATTTGAAGTACTATAATTGTGAGGCACCTGTGTAGAGAACATGTATGACAAAGGGCTACCTCCCAACTTCTGACCCAGGAAGTCACTTTTCCCCCTTTTTGGGGTCGCCATAAAGTTCTTATGTGTGGCTCTTTATTGGGTGGGCCACTCATTCAGCCTCCCAGGATCTGTACCTTTCTTGAATCAATAGCCCATACTTCTCTCTGCCTTGAATTGTCACACTCCTTAAATCTGTCACAATCCTTGGTTAAGTGTCTTTCTTTGAATTTCTTTCTTTCCTTTTAATTAACAAACATTTATATTCTCTCTCTTCCACCTCCCTGCCTCCACTGTTGGGGGAAAAAAGAAAAACAAATAAAACCCTTGTAACAAATATGCCAAGTCAAGCAAAACAAATTCCCATGTTGGCCATGTCCAAAAAAGTGTGTCCCATTCTACACTTTGTATCCATTACCTCTCTGTTAGGAGGTTGGTAACATTCTTTGTCATTGGTACTCTGCAATCATTGGGTTGATAAGAGATCTTAAATCTTTCAAATGTGTTCCTTTTGACAATGTTGTTAAATAAATTGCTGTTTCGCTTCTGCTTATTTTACTTTTCATCAATTCATACAAGTCTTCCAAGTTTCTGTGAAACCATCCTTTTCCTTTTCTCCTCTCCTCTCCTCTTCTCTTCTCTCCCCTCCCCTCCTCTTCCTTTCCCTTCCCTTCCTTCCCCTCCTCTTCCTTTTCCTTCTCTCTTTTCCTCTCCTTCCTTTCCCCCTCTTCCCTTCCTTTCCTCTTTCCCTTCCTCACCTTTCTCCTCCTCTCCTTCTCTTTTTCTCTTCTCCCCTCCTCTGTGCTCCTTCCTTCCCTTTCCTTTTCTTATAGCACAATAGTATTTCATTATATTCCTGCACTATAATTTAGTTGGCTATTTCCCAATTGAGAGGAATCCCCTTAGGTTCCAGTTCTTTGCTACTGCAAAAAGTTGCTATATTTTTGTACATATGAATCCATTTTCTCTTTCTTTGATCTCTTTGAAGTATAAGCCTAGTAGTGTTATTGTTGGAACAAAGAGTATGCACAGTTTAGTAAATTTAGGGGTTTAGTTCCAAATTGCTTTCCAGAATTGTTGGACCAGTTCACAGATCCCTCAACAGCATATCAATGTGCCTATTTTCCAACAGCCCCTCCAACTTTTATCGTTTTTTTTTTTGACAACTTTGCCAATTTGATTATTTGAAGTGGAACCTAGAGTTGCTTTAATTTGTGCTTTTCTAGTTGTCAGTGATTTGTAGCATTCAATCATATTGTTGTTGATAGCTTAGATTTCTTCCCCTGAGAACTGTCTCTTTATGGCCTTTTATCATTTAGGGAATGGTTCTTATTCTTATACATTTGAATCAGTTCCTTATATATGCTGGAAATGAGATCTTCATCTGTTGAACTTGCTGCAAAATTTTCTCCCTAGTTTAACTTTCCCTTCTAATCTTAGTTGTATTGGTTTTGTTTGTGCAAAAGAAAAAAGTCCTTTTTAATCTGCTGTGATTTTTATATTTCTCTTTTGATTATGAATTCTTTCTCTATCCATACATCTGAAAAGCAATTTCTTCATAGTGAAATCATGCATGAAATCATCCATTTAGAGTTCACCTTGGTGTATATTGTAAATGTTGATTTAAACCTAATTTCTGCCAGACTGCTTTCTAGTTTTTTCAGCAGTTCACGTGTGTGTGTGTGTGTGTTTGTGTTTGTGTGTGTGAAATTTTGAATCCTTACCCCAGTAACCAAGTTCTTTGAATTTATTGAACATTTGGCTACTGTGTTCATTGTTTTGTACTTAATCTATAATATGGACCTATTTTTTAACCAGTACCAAATTGTGATGATGATTACTGCTTACTAGTAGTATAGTTCGGGATTTGATACTGTTAGGTCCTTTTTCTTCTTAACTTAACTAAAAGTTGTTTTCTTTGAGATTATTGATTTTTAGTTCCTCTAGATGAATTTCATAATTATTTTTTCTAGTTCTATAATGTAATTCTTTAGTAGTTTCATTGGTATATTGCTCTATAATTAAATTAATTTAGGTAGTATTATCATTTTTATGATATTGGCTTGGTCTACCCATGAGCAATGAATATTTCTCTAATTATTTAGATCTTTTTAAAATTTTTCGGTGGAGAGTGTCTTGTGGTTGTATTCATATTGTTCCTGTGTGTATCTTGGTAGGAAGACTCCAAAGATTTTATTCATTCTGTAGTTGGGATTTCTCTTTTTATCTCTTCCTACTGGGTTTTATTTGTAATACAAAGAAAAGCTGATGATTTGTGTGAATTTGTTTTATATCCCACAACTTTGCTCGTTATTATTTTAATTAATTTTTAGTTGACTCTTTAGGGTTCTCTAGTAAATCATCATATCATTTGCAGAAAGTTGTACTTTTGTTTCCTCCTTGCCTATGCTTATTCCCTGGATTTATCTTTTTTGTCTTACTGCTATAGCTAGCATTTCTAATACTATGTCAAATAGGGGTGGTGATAATGAAAATCCTTGCTTTATCCCCGAGCTTATTGGAAAGGCTTCTTCTTTATATAATGCTAGCTCTTGGTTTTAGATAGATACTTATCATATTAAAGAAAGGTTCAATTATTCTTATGTTTTCTAGCTTTTTTTAAACAGCAATGAGTATTGTATTTCATCAGAAGCTGTTTCTGTATCTATTGATATAATAATGATTTTTGTTAATCTTATTATTAAAATAGTCTAGTGTGGTCATAGTTTTCTTATTATTGAATCAACTCTGCATTCCTGGTCATTGTGTATAATCTTTGTGATGTGTTGTTATAGCTTGTTTGCTAATATTTTATTTAAAAATTTTACACCAATGTTCATTAGGGATATTTTCTATTTTATTTTGAACCAATGTTTAGGAATCAAGTTATTTGTATCATAGAATTTGGTAAGATTCCTTCTTTTCCTATTTTTGCTAACAGTTTATATAATATTAGAATTCATTATTCTTTGCATGTTTGAGATAATTTGCTTATAGATCCATCTGGTCTCTGGGTTTTTTTTCTTTGAGGTTAGCTGTCTTTCCCCATCTGTTGCAGATATCTCCACTGCTATTGGCCTCTATAGCTCTGTTGGCTACTGGTGCTACTGGTGCCATTCACCCTGGAATGATGAAATGGAATATGAAAATAGGACCTCTGAGTTACTCTGGATCTTCTAAACTCATAAGGTCAGTTCCTGGACATATTCTTCTTGAGACTGCTGCTTGGTCACCTACTCAGAGAAACAAATACAAAAGAAATAGAAGTTGCCATTTGTTTGTGGCCACAATTAGTGGAGTGGGAAACAGATAGCCACCTTCCCACTATTGGGCTCTCGGGGAGGCTGCTCAAAGCAGCCTTCCTGTTTCAAAGCCAAGAATGAGAGAAAGAAAGAGGAGAGGGGAGAGAGGGAAGGCAGGGAGAGAGAGAGAGACAGAGAGACAAAGGGAGGAGAGAGAGAGAGAGAGAGAGAGAGAGAGACAGAGAGACAGAGAGAGAGACGGAGAGACAGAGAGAGAGAGAAAAGCAGAAAAGCAGACAGGCTGACAAAGAGGGAGACAGTCATCATTTCTTCAGGTTCTGTAGCCAAAAAGTACTAGTCCCTTAGTCAAGCATGGCTGGAAACAGGTTTAATCAAAGGTTCTATGTGATTTCTTGGACTGAAACCAGGCTGGGAATATCTTTGGATGCTTTATAGACTATGTCATTCCTCCCCCTACTCACACCCTGACCCCATTCTACCCTTATTATGAATTCTACTGAGGGATTACAACAGGTACAAAGATAAGCAAGTATACAGATAAGTAAAACATATTTGCTGAATGAGTAACTGAATGTACAATATATGCTATCACTTTTTCATTTCCAAGGAAACCAGGATCAAGTGGTCCCACTGATTGTCTCCTTTCTTCCTCTCTTTGATTGTTGTTGTTGTTGTGTTTGTCCTTCCTTTTCAGAGGACCATGGTATCAGGGAAATGATGACTTGCAATCGACTTTGATTTGAGTGAGGGAAGTCTATGCCAGATCACCAGCCTCACTTCTCCTCCAGAGCCATCTGGATTCAGTGACCAGATATTCATCAGGATGACTGGAGATGGCCCAGGATGCACTAGGAGACCAATCCTGTCTTTGATAGAAAAGAGCTTTATCTTATTGGTTTTAGAATCCTTTGCAAGGTGTCCCTCTGATGGCAAGTGCGCACACAGGACCCCTAGCTCTTCATCACCATGCTAGAACCCATTCTATCCTAGCATCCCATGTGAAGCCAGAGACAAGTGTTCCACTACTCCATGACTTTTCCAGTTCAAAGATCAAATGTTTTGACCAGCATTGAATTAAAACCACTATCCTGTGCTCTTAGGCATTTTCCTTTGTCTCCACTGCCACCACTGAATGTTTCTAAAGCCAGCAACTATCCCTCTAACTCTTCCTTGCAACTAAGACTTAGTTATCAAAAGAAGGGTTTATTTGCAAGAAGGGGAGGGTTAATTCACAAATAATACAAATGGTACAAAAATTGGAGTGCTGAAAAATAATTTGGCAGGAATTGTTGACTGCCCCCTCCCCAAATTCTTGGGTCTCAAATAGTATTTCATCCCATCATTGGTCCAGTGCACTCATCCATCATTCTCTTATCAGAAGCAAATTTAAGATGTTCCCTCCTTCTTGATGTCCTTGCCCAGAAGAGTGCCCCAAGGTGTCATTGGCTTTATCATACATTTAGATTCTTTGGTAGGGCACTGTCTCAAGGCCAATAAGTTTTAGTTGCTGCAATGCTTTCCAGAATTCCTGGTTTCTATAGTTCTATACCACTTTTTTATTATGTATTCAAGGATAACACCTGGCATCATGGATAAGTCCTTTTATATCCACCTTGTTAGCTACCCTTAATTAAAATCAGGGGACACTCTACTCTTAATGCAGTTTGGGGTTGCTGGGAACCCCCAAATGTAGGGGTACAGGGCTGTGTCTGCTTGGAATGAATTCACACACTCAAACCTTCCAGTCAAGTGACAAGGTTTATTGTAATGCCAACAGAAGCAGGTTAGATTCTTAGGGAATCTGCAACTTAATGGGGTTAAGACTGATGCTGATATACAAAAGGACAGTGAAAGGATCTATATGGGATTAAGGAGTGGTAAATAGTCTGGAATGGGCCAGGTACAACAGTGAAAGGAATAGTAAGTAGTCTGGGATGGGCCAAGAGCAACAGTGAAAGGACTGTCAAGTAAGCTAATTAGGCAATCTAGGTGGGTTGGGTGGGTGGAGGTGCCAGTGATCTGGGCTACTGAAATGTGTGGGAAAATTCAGGAACTGGGTTGCTTTCAAAGACATGGTCTTTTCCTTTTAGGGGTCCAGGTCCCATCACCCCATCACTTTGATACTCTTATTTTCTCCCAGCTAATTACTACATGCCAAGATCCCAAAACTTAGATCTGAAGCCATCAGCATCCTGGAACTTCCGAAAAGAAGAGAGCATTTCAGAAATGAGGGAAGGAGTTAACAATGAGGGAAGGAAGGGAAGCCATCTTTGGAGCTGTCACACCACACCATTCTGGGAAACTGTTATACCAACACTCCAATTTAGATGCAGATTTGGAAGCTTACAGCTTTCCACTTTTGTTTCCAGACAGTTGTGAAAAAAAAAAAGCAACGTACATAGTATATATTTTAATAAAACTCTTTTGGAATTTAAGTCTTGCATGTGGGTTTTCTTTTCTTCTCCCAAATGAGGACACTTGGATTCCCATATAATCATTTATTAAGAAAGGCATTTGCCACTAATTGAAAGAATTAAAAAGGATTGCAGAAACTAATCAGGTTCTCCTTATTTTAAAATTCCTTTAACTCAAGGATTTCTCATTTCAATCATTATGGTGAGTGGCCCTAATTTGGAAGTCAAGTAGCACAACATTGCCAATCTAGACGTCATCTTGGAGCCTCAATGGCCTACTGACTGTGACAGGATACAGGCTCTGGAAACCCTGCTCATCCCTAACTCTTCTTGAACTTTCCCATATGGTAAAGTCTCTGGTGTTCACCTGAGGCATCCCAGTAATCCTCTCAACTGGCCTTTCGTTGTGGCCTACACCCAATCTCCCAATACTCTGTTGCCCAGCCCTCCATTCTCTGTTACCTCCAGATCACCCTTGGCTGCTTCTCACCCTTGATCCTATCTAGACCCCATCCTCTTGTTCCAGGCATTGGACCTTCAGTCATTCCAGCTTACTGGCCACTCCCATCAAGATCCTCCCTGGACTCCTCCTCCTGTCACCCCAGACTACCTGGCCACTCCTAGATCCTTCTCACAGTCTTTCTGTATATAAGACCCATCTTATTTCCATTAAAGTGCTCAGATTCAATCTGGCCGGCTTGCATTAGCAATACAAATGCTTAGATTCCTTAAGAGTCTGACCAATGCTGAGATTTCCTTAAGACCTTGCTCACCTCTATCAGTGTTCTAATAAACCTTGTCTTTGGCTGAAAGAAGGCTTGGGTTGAATTCATTTGGGCAGGACCCACGTGTCGCTATTTCGGGACCCCAGGACCCCTAAACCAAACCTCAAAAACTGCATTTTAAGTCATCAAGGGCATGCTGTGAAGATCTCAGAAAAACAAAAATGATACCTGCCTATGTCTCTGTTTAGGTTGTTAGCTGTTGCTCGATGGAACTGTTTTCACACACACCCTATTTCCTCCTGTGCATCAGGCATGTACTCTAAGATTTCTCTGTTCTCTAAGTTGTTTAAAAGTTCTGATTTTTTTTAATACTTGGAAAGCTGCCTCACACTTGACATAGAATTATGATCGTTTCTAACAATGTCTTATATGTGTTATAACACGGTTTAGGTAGAAACAAAAACTAAAGGAAGAGGTTCTCACTCCTCTTCTGGCTCCCACTTTTGGAATCTGAGGCTTTCTGGCCAGATGTAGCCACACCTTCTTCTTCCCACTCGTTCCTTTTCCTTAGTCATGACCTTCAACTTAGCTTTCGCTGCACATGTGTGTGGGAAAAAGGAGTGAATCAGGAAATGTGTCAGCACCCCACATTTGTCCCAGATAGCAAATTGTGCTATGGCTTGTTTTAGCATGAGGGTGGAAATACCCAGAATTTAGTTTATTTTATTTTTTGAGGGGGGGGGATGTTTATCAAAACAAATCACTAAATAAAAATGATAAGATTTTTCTATTTATTATTATTATTTTGCTCAAGCACTTCTAGTCATGGGCAGGGGCAGAATAATTTCTTCCATTCTGAGAGGGAAGATTTGTCCTCTCTGTCTCTTGATCCTTCTGTATCATAAGCCATTTCACTGGTTCTTTTTCTCTTGCATTCTCTCTCCCCTCCTTCCCATCTCCAGGTCCACAATTAAGGATATACACATTTAAAACACCATTAGGACTTATCATAATTCTATATTGAGTGTGAGACAGCTTTTTAGTTACTACAAAAATCAGGACTTTTAAACAACTTAGAGAATAGAGAAATCTTGGAGTAACTGTCTGATGCACAGAAGGAAACGGGATGTGTATGGAAAGTTAATATACTGAGTTGGCTTTTCACAGATGTCAACTCTAGTTTGTCCTGCCCACTGCCTCTTCTCAGGGGTTTGAAAAGGCAGATGGAGACAATGGGTGCAGAGAACTCAAGCTGCCTTGAGCCCTTAATATTAGTCCCCATTCAGAATGCCTGCTGGATATTCTCTCTGTCTCTGTGTCTCTCTCTCTGTGTCTCTGATTCTTGGCTTTGAAATAGGAAGACTGCTTTGACCTGCCTCCATGACAGCAATGCCTTAGCTTATGTTCTTTTAACTTTCCTAAAGGGAAAAGTCTGGAAAGGGTTTCAGGCTGGAGAAATTTTGTTTTTGATATTTCTAGAGAAACTAAAGGGGATTTTTAAAAAAATGCATCCAACTTGTAACCATAAATAAAAAAGAGATAAAGGTGGTTAGTTCAGCAAAAGTAATTAATACATTGGCCATGTCAGACAGTACTGTATATGAAATTTTCTATACCCATAGTACTCTATTCTTTCAAAGAACAGAGGAAAGTACCTTTTCCTCCTGTTGTTGGTGGGAACAAACCCACCACATGTCTTTCAGTTGAGTTGGGGCGGTACTTGAAATTTTATTTCTTTTGAAATGGTGACATTCCAGATTGTAAACAAAAATGTGCCACATCTTGCTTCTACTAAATAGCTGCTGTGGATGAATAAAGAGCAAATTGTTGTTAGTTCTAGAGGAGAGGGGGAAAGGGCTGGAGAAATGCCATCTCTATTCTTCAGCTTATCACAGGGAATGAAGTCCTTGAAAGGATTGAAGAACTTCAAGGAGAAAACAAAGAAGATAAAGGTTGTTAATAGGCAGAGGTGAATTCTCACTTGTGTAAGGAGACTGATGTAACTCAGAAAAGGAAGGGGAGAAGGATGGCCAGATATTTTTATTTGGTGCTAACTAATGGAGTTTTTCCTAGGGGTGGGGTGGGGGAGAGGAGATGTATTGTCTCAGGAGGAAACAAATTTTAGTACTACAAAGAATTATGATATACATTCACAGGTGCCATCATAAGACAAGTCATTTGACCTTACAGTCAAAGGAAAAAAGATAAGTAAGGAGCTTAATTACTCCCTGCTGAAGAGTAAATTGATGCAGCCTAAAGTAAACAGTAGAAAACTGTCTTTAAACTGTCTTTCCAGGATATATATTGTGATGGAGAGATTCCTGAGACTTGTTACACCTGACTCATCATGTGGTGACAAATGATACTTGTCAGATAGAACCTTCAAAGTATTGCTCAAGCCCTTAGGGTTATATATTAGGAAGGCAGAATTTATGATTTCAAAGAGAATCTCATATGTGCCTGAAAGGTTCGGAACCACAGGATATAAGGAATTCTCTAGGCAGAAGGCAGGAGAACTAAAGCATGTATTTACACTCCACAGTAACAGGCCCACAAACCAGTGTCCCCATTTTGATATTTTGATCAAAAGCTTCCAGGCCCAGTAAGTCCACCTCACAAGAGTAACCAGGATGCCACAGAGAAGCGAGATGGTATAAGGCAAAATCGTATACATGCTTCCCCTCTACGGTAAGAAGATTACCCACTGGCCTCCAGTCCTTACTCAACACTCCTTGCTCCACATGGGTCAGCTCTGCTACCGGCAGCTCAGCTTCGGCTGTAGGCGTCTCTGGCTCCAACCAGAAAAGAAAAAGGGATCTTCAAGCTGTCCTCTCCCCTCTTATAGAGTTTTCGATATCCTCGAGCGCCACCTGAATGACCAGGGTGATTGGTTCCTGAGTTGGCCCCTCCCCCTAGTGTAGACCAGGTTAACACCCAATAGGGCGTGTCTCTGGAGTTAACACCTCCCCTCAGCCAGGCCCATGACTCATCACACAGGAAGTTCTCCCGTTTCCTGGAAGAGAAGCAGCAGCAACCAGCAAGGTAAACTGAGTCACTCAAGGAAAACAAAGGCCACAGGTTGTTAGGTAATGTTTTCATTACTCTTGCTAATTGAAGGCAAAGACTACAGAAGAGAAAGACGGATTTGGGTAATGAAAGGCTAACTGAGAGCATGGATAACTGAGTTTGGATTTGTGAATTACAACTTCAAATGATGGGCTAGGGATGGAGTCCACCTAGAGTGGGCTAGTAAATATAAATTTTCCTAGACCTTACAAATCTAATCAAGAAGGCTTTAAACGGAAAAAGAAGGGAGGATAAAGCTGCCTATGTATAACTGCCAAACCAAATACCGTAAATAGTCATGGCCACGCATATAACAGAAGAAGAAAAACAGAAGAAAAGAGGACTAGTACTTCACAAGGAACAATATTTGAGAAGAGAAATAAAAATAAAAGCCACAGCCTGGCTTTTGGATCTAGACAACTATACGTATTATGAACAATAAATGAGAAATAAAGATTCTAAAGGAAGAAGGCAAATTTAATTTTATTGATATCCACAAGACCTGGTAGAATGGGACTTATGTCTAGAATAATTTTCTGAAAGGAAATACCTTTGGATTGGAAAGAGTAAAGAAAAATGGTTAATAATTACAAGCCATTAGGTATGTGGAATGCCCTCAATGAGTTCAAGTCAACAGTTCCAGTTGAGCTACATCCGAGGGAGGTAAAAGAATTGGCCAATGTGATTCCTGCCAAGGAGAAGAGGAGCCGCAGAATCAAAGAACAATTGCATGGAATTTCCAAAAAATAGGTGAGGATAAAATCAACAAACTCGAGGCCGGTGATTTGAACTTCATTCCCAGCAATCAATCAATCAATGAACACTTATTTATTTTTTGGTATTTTTTTTTGGAAGGGCAATTGAGGTTAAGTGACTTGCCCAAGGCCACACAGCTAGTACATGTGTCAAGTGTCTGAGGCTGGATTTGAACTTAGGTCCTCCTGACTCCAGGGCCGGTGCTCTACTCACTGTTCCACCTAGCTGCCCCTCAGTGAACATTTATTAAATGTCTACTATGTGCCAGATCCATTTCTAAAAATTGGGGATTCAAAAGGAGGCAAAAGACAGCTCTGAAGGAGAGTACAATCTAGCGGGAGGGACAACATGCAAACAAATATATGTAGCAGTAGAGAGGGTAGGCCTCAGGTGTAGGGAGGCCTGCCAGTGTGATGAAGGGCCTATCATTGTGTGGCTCAAAGGGAGGCAGAAAAGACATCCCTGGCCTCTTTTCCCTCTACCCTTCTCCCAGGGAGACTTTCATTTGTGCTAGGAGGAGAAGCAAGAGGTTGGGGTTGGAGACCACTCTGCTCTCCTCAGAGAAAGGCTAGAAATATATTGACGTGTTTCCTCCCAGATTGTTAGTATAGGGGAGATCATCAAGTTACATCTAACTTTTGATCACTTAGTCATTTCTGGAAGGAAGAGTGACCCTAAGCTCTATGTCCAAAGCTTGACACCTTTTCTACCAAAACTCGGTTCTCTGATGAATATACAAAAAGAAGGTCCCATCTTCTGTCTTCTATCTTCCCTCGATATTAGAAGCCAGGAGTGCCAAAAGATGGTATGTCTTGGTGGAACAGTCAGGAAGCTAATATCACTGGATCAAAGACTAAATACTGGAGAGTAAGACTGGAGAAGACTGGAGAGCTAGATGAGAGCTAGGTTATGAAGGACTTTGAGTGCCAAACAGCAAAATTCTAGACTATCTTATTAAAGGAATGGTTTGTCTGCATATCGAAAGGAAACTGAACAAGAATAGTTTTAACAAGGTCAAGCTAGATTATCCACAATCCTTTTTTTGACGGAGACATGCCCATTAGAACTAGATGGGTAACTCATAGAAATTCTGTAAATATCATATCTCTAAAGTTTGCCAAAGATTTCATTATTTTGTGAACTAGATGGAGCAAGAGGGGCTACATGGTTTGGGATTGGATAAACAGAAACACAGACCCAAAGAGTAGTTATTGATAGATCAGAGTCAACTTCAAGGAGTTCTCCAGTCTGATGCCTCAGGGATCTGTCCTTAGTCCACAGGCTGTTCAATATTCCTATTAAGAATTAAGTCAGAGACTATATGCTTGTGAAATTTGTAGATGGGGCAAAGCTAGAAGGGACAACTAACACACTGGATGAGAGAGTTAGCATCTGGAAAGAGCTTGTTGGGCTAGAATATTGTGCTGAATCTGATAAGATGAAAATTGATTTCATCGATAGTGTAAAAATCTATTCTTGGATTAAAGAACAACAACTTTACAAGGGGTGTGTTTGAGTTAACTGCAAACTCAAAATGAGTCAATAGTGTGATACAGCAGCCAAAAATATCTAATCATAGTATTTAGAGCTTAAACTTCTTTAGCTCTTTAAGGCTTACAGAACTGCTTTCCAAGGTTTTAGCCCCCTTATATAACTTTTATTTTCCTTACCAACACTTTCCTTTAACATTCTAAGGTTTATAAAATGCTTTTTCCTAAGGTTTACAAAATGTTTACTGTGATGCAGGTTTTAACTATTTCCATATTGCAGATGAGGAAACTGAGGCTCAGAAAGATGAGATCATTGGAACATAGACCTAGAGCCATCTCAAGGGCCATCTAGTCCAACCTTCTCATTTTAACAGTGAGGAAAATGAGCAAGTTAATAGAGCTAGTAATTGTACCCCCAACCCCTGACTCAAATGGTCCAGGGTCCTTGCCTTTAGATCATGCTGTCCATCTGAAAACCTAGCTATGGTTGGTATACCCTGGCATAAAGGTTGGAAAACAATGATTAATTATATGGCTTCAATAGATTGGACTCTGGGTGGAAGTATTGCAGTGTGGTGCCCCATTGATGCTGTTAGAGGTCCCTATATTTTTTGGTTTTATTATTTTTTGATGTCTCATGGAGTTATTAGTTCCTATTCAGTCAATTCAAGTTTTCTTTTTGTTGTTTAATTTTAATGTATTTAAGCATGAACATCTCATTTATCTAGGTTAGAAATTGACCCATTATTTGTTCATATGTTTTCCCCCATATGTAGAAGAAGCATGGCATAGAAATCGTGGTCACGTACTGGTCTTGGAATCAGAAAGACTTGTTTAGAAATCCTCTTAAACACTAGCTATGTGAGCCTAGGCAAGTCATCACTTCTCTATACCTCGGACAGCTCCTGAGGACTTATCTACTAAGTTGTAGTGCTCAAGGAGGGGGAAGAAGACCCCATCCAGGGAATTCTATCGAAGCAAACGTATTCATATACAGGAATGCCTTGGAGATATTGTGGGTTCTGTTCCAGACCACTGTAATAAAGCAACTGACTCAATAAAACGAGTCATATGAATTTTTTGGTTTCCCCCTGCATTTAAAGGTATTGTCATACTATAATCTATTAAGTATAATCTATTAAATTATGCCTTAAAATGTACATATCTTAATTAAAAATGCTTTATTGCTAAAAATGCTATCATCTGAGCCTTCAGTGAGCTGTAGCCTTTTTACTGGTGGAGGGTCTTGCCTTGATGTTGATGGTTGCTAACTGCTCAGGGTAGTGGTTGCTGAAGGCTGGGGTGGCTATTTCTTTTTTTTTTAAATAGTATTTTATTTTTTCCTCAATTACATGCCAAGACAATTTTTAGGATTCATTTTTACAAGATTTTGAGTTCCAAATTTCTCTCTTTCCCTTCTTTTCCCCGCCTCCTCTTCCTAAAATGGTAGGCAACTTGATATAGATTATACATGGCTATTATGTAAAACATTTCCAGATTAGTCACAGTTGTGAAACAGATCAAAAGGAAAAAAAAACATGAAAAAGTATAAAGTAAGTGAAAAAAGTATGCTTCTGTCTGCCTTCAGAGTCCACCAGTTCCTTATCTGGATTTGGATAGCATTTTCCTTCATAAGTCCTTTGGATCATTGTCTTGGATCATTGTGTTGCTGAGAAGAGCTGAGTCATTCATAGCTGATCATCACACAATGTTGCTGATGCTGTGCATTATGTTTTCCTGCTGCTCATTTTACTTTGCATCAGTTTGTATAAGTCTTTCCAGGTTTTTCTGAAATTTGCCTGTTCATCATTTCTTATTGCACAATAGTATTCCACTACATTCATATACCCCAACTTGTTTAGCCATTCCCCAATTGATGGCCATCCCCTTAGTTTCCAATATTTTGCCACCACGAAAAGGGCTGCTAGAAATATTTTTGCACATTTAAGTCCTTCTTCCTTTTTAATGATCTCTTTGGGAAACAGACCTAGTAGTATTGCTGGATCAAAGGCTATGCATAGTTTTATAGCCCTTTGGGCATAGTTCCAAATTGCTCTCCAGAAAGGTTGGATCAGTTCACAACTCTACCAACAGTGCATCAGTGTCCCAATTTTCCCACACCCTCACCAACATTTATCATTTTCTTTTTTTATTATTTTAGCCAATCTGGTAGGTGTGATGTGGTACCTAAGAGATGTTTTAATTTGCATTTATCTAATCAAAAGTGATTTAGAGGACTTCTTCATATGCCTATACGTAGCTTTGATTTCTTCATCTGGAAATTGCCTGTTCACATCCTTTGACCATTTATCAACTGGGAATGGCTTGTATTCTTATAAATTTGACTCAGTTCTCTTTATATTTTGAGAAGTGAGGCCTTTGTCAGAGATACTTGTTGTAAAGATTGTTTCCTAGCTTTCTGCTTTCCTTCTAATCTTGGTTGCATTGGTTTGGCAATTTCTTAAAATAACACACCAACGAAGTTTGTTGCATCAACTGACTCTTACTTTTACTTGAATACTTAGAGGCCATTGTAAGGTATTAATTTGCCCAATTTCAATAGTGAGAGACAGGGGAATGGCTATTTGGTGGAGCAGTCAGAACACACACAACATATATGGATTGTTTGCTGTCTTATGTGGGCATGGTTGGTGGCACCCCAAAACAACAGTTCAAAGATCGTCAAAGATCACTGATCACAGACCACTGTAACACATATAATAATAATGAAAAAGTTTGAAATATTGCAAGAATTACCAAAATGTCACACAGAAACATGATGTGAACACATGCCATTGGAAAAATGGTGTCAGTAGACTTGTTTGATGCAGAGTTGCCACAAACTTTCAGTTAGTTAAACAAAATGTACAAAGCACAATAAAACAAAGTACAATAAAATGAAATATGCTTATAGACATATGAACCTGGGCAAGTCATAGCTTCTTTGTACCTCAGACGACTCCTGAGGACATATTTACTAAGTTGTGGTGTCCAAGGAGGGAAGAAGATCCCATCCTGGAAATATCTGTATCCATATACATATATTCCAGAAGTGCTTTCTTGTAAAATACAACTTGTGAGAATCAATTTCAGTTTTATCATTTTAACAATTACAAAAATATACATGAAAATATAAACCAAAAACATTTGAACAAAAAATTTCAACGTAACAAATTTCATTGAAATAAGTTTCTTTGCCACGTCGGACATTTGGAAAAAAAATCATCCATAGTCTTAGTTTTGCAGAAGTAACAACAATTTAATGTGTATGCTTAGTCATGTGAAAGGAAACTAAGACAGAGAGATTTAGGTCACTTCCTACTGGTGAGACTTGTGTTTGACAATTGTTTAGGCTCTGTTTCCTTGCCTGCTTCTTGAGCCTCTTCCATTTCTGAGAGCTTTTCTTAGTTTTCTATTGTTTGCTGAAGTTCATGGATAGTATTATGAAGAACATGGAACTGCTTTCACCTCAGTTCCAGCTTATCTTCAACATTTTCTTTTATATGAGAAAGATGTAACTTTTTTCTTCAAAACATCTAGTTCCTTAATGTTTTACTCCTGCCTGGATGGTGCTATATGTATGACTTTTGTATCATATTCCTGGCAATTTTTTGGTATTCATTTTGCATGAAGGATCTGCTTTTTGCACTTGGCAATTTTTTGCGTGTGTTTTAGCTATTTTCTATGTCTATGAACATGTTTTTCATAGTTTTCCATTTCTCTGATATTCATATCATATACAAGCAGGGTTTTTACTATTGAAAATGCACATTGAGACAATGTGCTTGTACTGGCTGTATCCTTCTTCCTGAGACCCAGCATTGCACCATTTAATTAAATTTTTCACCAACAGGTTGATTCTCCCATCATCACCATCATCATCACCATCAATTAAGAGATATTTCCATATAACTCCATTATCTGTCACCACTCAAGTGGGGTGCTGGGTGAGGGTGGCTCATTACCTGTGTCCTGTGGCAGCAGGGGCTTGGGCAAACAGCCATGGAGGTTGAGGGGGCAGCCTCTGCCACCAGAGTGGTTGCTAGAGCTCTGGCTTCCCCTCAATTCTAGTTTTCAGGGAATTATTTTCTTCCATAAGCTCTTTTTCTAAGTTACTAATTTTTTTCCATAGCTTTCTTCCTTAGCTCTAACTTCATTCCTCATTTTCTCCTCTGTCTCTTTCACTTATTTTTTAAAATAATTTTTAAGCTTTTTTTAAAAATTTCTTGCTTTATCTCTTCTAGGAATTCTTGTTGGCTTTATGTCCAAGCTTCATTTTTTTTCCTTTGAGGCTTTACTTGTCAAGTTATTCTTTTCTTCTCGGCTTGTGGCTTGAGCTGCCCTGTTGCCAGAGAAGCACTTTATGATGGGATTATTTTTGTTTGTTTGTTTGCTCATTTTTCCATTTACTCTTTGACTTTGGACTCTGGCCAGAGCTTCTGTCCTGTTAACATCTTTCCTTCTGCTGCTTTCGCAGCTCAAGGCCTGAAAATTTTTAGTGCTCTCACAGTGATATGATTAGAAGTGAGATCTGATTACTGTCCACCCTGGTCTGAGCTTGGTGAGTTTTTGACCCAGGTTTAGGCTGTCAGCTTATTCCTGATTGGGAGTTTCAGTAGACTGCTGCTGGACTCAGCTCCTATTAGCCCAGCGGGAGGTTTTGCAAGTTCAGAATGAGTGAACTGCAGGCTCTTCTTTG
The DNA here is from genome assembly GCF_011100635.1 of Trichosurus vulpecula. NCBI lineage: Eukaryota > Metazoa > Chordata > Mammalia > Diprotodontia > Phalangeridae > Trichosurus > Trichosurus vulpecula. The sequence goes on from NC_050574.1 coordinate 180,503,604, forward strand.
GTTTGGGCCTCCTGCCTTGGTTATTTCACTGAATACTACTGCAATAAATACTTATTCTACTGGTTATTCCTGCCTACTCCACTCCATGCTGGGCTGGAGGGTAGAAATGAGTCCCTGCTCTGCTCCTGGGATCAGAACCACAGAGTTATGGTTTGCTTCTACAACTTGTTCCTTGTTCAGCACACAGCTAAGTTCCCTACTTACGATTTTACCCTCTATCTTGGATCTGTGACCTGGAACTAGGTAGTAGACAACAGAACTGCCAGATGGCATCCATTTCTGCACCCCATGCTAGTTTAGAGATCCCCTGGGATCTTTTCTGCTATGGTTGTTTCTTGCCCTGGTGCCCAGTCTTCACCCACTTTTGGTTTCTAGGTGCTAGAATGCTCCATGCTCAATGTGTTCCTGGCTAGACCCTGTCTTTGGTCTCTGCAGACCTCTCTTTCTTCCCCACAAGCCACCTTGGCCTGGAAAAAGTGATTCATGATGACATTTCTTAGCTTTTCGTAACAGAGTTCAGTCTGGTGAGTCTTCTAGATGGGGTTTGGTGGGGAGCTAGGTTGTACTCCATCTTCTTGTCTCTAGCTCCTCTTGTATTTTTTGGAGAAAATGCTATCTAGAATAGCTTTCATTGGGAACATAATGCTACAGGTGCCATACTTTGTTGTAGGAAGAAATGGGCCAGTCTGGAAGGCCAATATTTGGTGACCTCTAGATTAAGCAATTGTCAAGATAATCAGAGCCTCTAAGCTCATCCTTTCTTTGCCTTCAGCTTGCTTGTTGCCTTCGCCAACTTCAAGAGCCAACCAGACAGCAATGCCAAAGCACCCATACAATACAAGGTACTGCCCTAGGTCCCATGGAACAAGAAGTAAAAAAAAAACCCAAACTCAACTCCACAAAAGTATATTTTGACAGCGTCTGCCCCCAAAGCATCAACTTAGTTTTTGCCTTAGTCAGCGTCAGAATCACTGGAAGTAGCCAGTTTACTTTCTGGAGTGTCATAACTTTATTTATTTATTTATTTTGGAGAGAGAGAGAGTTTCGAGGGGGCAGGGAGGGAGTTATGGCTTTATCAATGTGAGGGAATTCTTCACATTGATGAATTTGGAGTGGTTTTTTTCCCTTCACAGTACAAGACTCCTTCCATCTGCGCAGACCAGCAACTCAACTGTAACTTATAGTCTTAGACAATTGACTAGGATACTGAGAGGTTAGACGAATTGCTACAGTTGTCACAGAGAACTGGCATGTTTCTGAGGAACGACTTGAAATTACGTATTTCTGACTCCTTATCTTGCCCTGGTTTCAGGCCCACCAAACCACAACTTTGGTCATTTCCATGCTGTGCTACCTGCATCTCAGGCCTCCACCTCTTAATGGAACTCAAGCTCTCTCCCTGGTTGACACTTTATTTTACCCTGTCTTAGGCCCACCAGGCCAGCCATTTGCATACCAAGAAACTTATTGGGATGGGATGGAACCAGACAAATGATGTCATTGGTACAGGGAATGAATGCCTGATGAGCCCATTCCCTCTACCAGAGCAGATCAGCGCTTTTTCTATAACTTTTAGTCTTAAAGAGTGTCAGGGTGGTAGGAAGGTGGAGGTGGAAGGTGGAGAGGAGGAACTAAGAAGTTAAATGGCTTATCCAGGGTCACACAGCCATTATGTGCCAGACATAGGACTTGAACCAAGCTCTACTTGGTTCTGGGGCCATTTTATCACTCTGCTTCTCTTAAAAAGTTTATTGTTATTATTGCTGTTGTTGTTACCATAGTGTACAATATCAAACATCTGAATCCTTTGAACCTTGATCTAGGATTTCAGAAAAAAAGTTTGTTTTTTAACTTTTTGGAAAGCCCAGCGGGACCTGGAATACAACCTTGTACAAAGTAAGGACTCAGTGTCATATGGACAAAGATGGCAAAAAAAAAAAAAAAAAGAAAACGACAGTTTTTGGAGGGTCCGGGATAGAAGTAAGAGACACAGAGATCAGAAACTGTAGCAAAAAGTAGAGAAAAAAAGCAAGAACAGATGTTAAGAGGGAGCAATGTGAAATTTAGGTGCAGAAGATAGGTAGTATGAATAGGGGAAGGAGAAAAGGAAAATAATTTTTAAAAAACCAAATCATGCTTAATTTTAAAGCATTTTTATAAAATCAGATCAGATCAGAATGAAGGTTAGAAAGTACCACAGATAAGCAGGACGGCTATGTAACTGACATGTTGAATTTATCATAAATTTAAGAGGCAATCTGCGTATAATCCAGACTTGCAGTTTCATATGCAATACTATTTTTCTGCTCTATTCTTTAGGAAATGCTCACTTTATTTAGTATTTGTTAAGTGGGAGCTCAGCAAATGTTTGTTGCTCATGAAGAGGAGGTTGACATTAGAGAATGTAGCATTTGGAATGTTGAAAATTTGCCTAGGGTTTCCAAAGGTTCAGTGATTTGGACCAATTTCCTACTTAAATGACTGTAACAATATAACCAGTGTATATCTGTCAAAGCATAATATTTGGCTGTTCAGTTGCTAGCAAATATTTAGCAAAGGCAGATGAATGGACAGTTTTCCGGTCATCCACAAAAGTCCATCCATCAAAGGTCATTCACCTTTGATAAATTAGCCGTCTTTGGAAAATTCTGCAATTTGTGCATGTAATTTTGCTACCAAATTTCCCCCCTTTTTGAAGCTACAAGGCTGGGACTCCCAAGTTACATAAATACAAACATACATATATATCTCCATATATCTATATCTATATATCCATATATATATTTGGCAAGGGTGCCATCTTGTGGAAGTTTTTAATAGTTTAAAAATTTACTAAACTACCTTTCACTTTCCTTTCTTTTTTTTTTAACATCATATTCCTTCTCCCTATATTTGTTTTCTTAATTGTTTTTGTAATAATTTTCTTAAATAAGTAAAAGGCCAAGAATGTAGGATTTATTTGTAGAAAAGAAGATTACAGTAGCATTACCCAGCAAACAAGCTTTGGATAAGGAGTCTGGAAACTTTGGTTCTAGTCCCATTTTATTAACCAATCATCTAACTTGGGGAAGTTTCTTAAATACTTCTTGTGCCTAGCTTTCCTCATCTACAAAACAATGGATATATATTAATTGGCCTCTGAGCTGCCTTCCAGCTCAGACATTCTGTGACTCTAATAAAAAACAAAAGCTACCTTGAGCAAAAGCTGCCTGATCACTAGTCAATAAAATCTTTGGCCAAACTAACCCATAAAACAAAGAAAACTACAAAATGGATCTCAGCTCCTCTGTAATGACAATGACAGAGTAATAGAAAATGGAACAGAGGGTTGGAAGAATAACACAGATTTTAGAGCATCTATGAAAATTAATTTGACTGCTGGTACTCAATGTATCTAATGACCAAAAATTTCATATGCTGATGAAGTTTTCTCTGAGCCTGTGTTCTCATCCATAAAATGGGGAGAATAGTTGTATAACATAATTCACAGACTTGTGAGGATCAAAAGCAATAACCCGAGAAATGTATATAATATGGAACATTTTATACCATTTTATATCATTTTTGTAATTTCAATCAAGGGCCAGGACCTGAATTAATGATCAGCTGGATCTGGGCTTCTTTGTGCTCTAAAGTTTGCTCAGAGAACATGTTTTCTCTGTCAACAAGGCTGGATCCAGCTGACCTAAGAATATTCTTTCCCCTGTTAACCATTAAAGGATGAGACCCTAATGCCAAGAGAGACTACCTCACTTAATATTCTATGGGTATATACTTTAACTGACCTTTGTCAACACTCTTGTCTTTACAAACCCATTCCATTAAGGAAAATCCTCTTCTTGTATCATGGTTAAACATACATGGGGATCATAAAAGTGATATGTATATAAGTTTTCTCATTTCTTTGTTCATACAGCCAGAGCTTATGCTCTGACTCCTTGTACGTACAAGTAAGCTAGCTTAGCTATGCTTTAAGGGAAAATAATAAACAACATGGATTTTTCTGTCACCTAGCTTGTTTGCCTCCTTCAACCGAACTTTCAGGGTTCAACAATACTAAGTTGTAGGCTGCTGGTTGGACTTTCAAAAAGATGGAGTGATAGTGACTAAACCTAGTTCCACCTCTAAATAACAATAAATACGCTTAAGAAAAATTTATAAAACAGCAACAATAACAGAAAGAAATCCTCAAAGAAAAAGCCTTGTAGGAAACAAAGGAAGAGCAAAGAAATGAGCAAGCAAAAAAGAGGTCTTAATACAAAGAGTAAAGAAATCTGCAGGGTAAAACCAAGTGAGGAGAAATCTCTGGAAGAAAAAAACAAAGCTGCAATAGTAACAACTAATTTTCTAGAAGAAAGAAGGGACATATGAAAAAAAACTTTCTGGGGTTTTAGAATTATAATTGGAGCTATGGGGGCAAACTAGCGTTTATAAAATTGGATTTTGTAGACAGATGGGATTATTGTGTAGGTATAGATTCTAAGGGTGCACTGGTAAATGTTTCACAACTGGCTCTCAGGAAAAAAAAAACAACTGTATGGCAGAACATACTTTTAAGTTTAATCTGCATTATTGGCATTTTCTCCATCACTTTCTTAAGTTTAGGCAAAACAATAAATCAAGTCCTGATTTGTAATGTTTGCTTTCTCATGAGGTGTAAATACACTGAAAACTTGACAATCAGCTGATGCTAGTGGCTGTAGCTCACCACTGGTTATCTAAAGTCTTAACTATATAATTATAAGCCTGATTGTTAAATCAATGAACCTCAAACTTTTTGGTCTCAGGATCCATTTACAATCTGAAAAATTATTGAGGACTCCCACCCAAAGAGCTGTTTATGCAGCTAACATCTATCAATATTTACCACACTGGAAGCTAAAGTGTCTTAATATTATTATGAAAATAATTCTGACCTCAGAGACTCCCTGAAAGGGTTTGGGGACCCCTGGGAGTCTCCGGAACACATTTTGCAAACCTCTGAAGACTAGAGCCTTTGATTTTCCTTCCAACCCTTGAGCTTTTGTGATTCAATGCTTCATGGAGTTGACAAAAGCGGCACGAGCTTTGTAAACTGCCAACTGTTATGGATAAGAGCTATTATCATTAGCTGGAGTTAAGAGCTGTGGGGCCCCACTCCTGAGATTACTGGAAGTAAAATGGTTACCAAAACAACAAACAAACTGGCTTCCATTTGTATTTCATTTACATATTGCAACCAGCCCACAGCGGTTGATGTGCCCTATGGCACGTGTAGAAGTGTGCCTCCTGAACTACAGAGAATCCACATTGGTAACTAAAATCAATTTAAGATTGGGAACAGATCCTTTTAGTAATCACAATGAAAACTCCTTGTCTCTGGCTCTTAGCTTGTGAGAAAATTCTTGAACTTGTTTCTTAGCTTGGAATCATCATATTTACTTCTCAACCTTTAGTTCCTGACTGACACTTGCTCCGTTTCCTACTTCCCCTTAGATATTATTTATTCTCCAGCTTATCTTGTTGACATCTGTTTAAGAATGACAAGGGCTTTAATCCCTGAGATCTTTTGGAATTTACCCTTGAACTAATACTGCAGGACTTGAATATTGTTAATAAAATAAATAAGTGTTTATGGTACTATCAAAGCTGTTTACATGTTTGGAATTTAAATGAAAATAGAAAAGCAATTATATGCATGTCAATCATGATTTTTTCAGAATTGTTTTATCTTTACTAATTGTTTGAAGGCAAATAAATTGAATCAATGTGTTTTGACTTTTATTGTCTATTTTTCTTTAATGATATAATTGCTTTATGCATGTTTTTATTTGTCACTCCTTTTTTGTTATAGTTAACATACCTTTTATTCTTGTGTTATTTGGGGAAAATATGAGTGTAACAGTCCTCCTGGTAAGGCTTGGGCTGGTTACCTGGAAAGGGGACCTGGGTTGCTAAAGACCCTGAGAACCGTATTTCTTTTTAACTGAAGGGGAAGAGAGGAAGCTAATGAAATTTGGATTGGAAGGTGAGAAAACTATATGAAGACAGGAGGGAGATGGTGGAAATTTTCCTCTCCCATACTGGATGGTTACAAGGGGCAGCCATGGTGTTCCATTAAAGATGGCATCTGATTGATCTAATCTTATTTTTCACAAACGTGCGGTTGGCTCTGTCCTTGCATTTCTTCGTGTCCCTTAGTGGCATGAGGGCAAGTGACAGCTCTGGGAGCCGCATGGAGGAGTGTGCCCTTTCCTTGTGAAGGACCAAAAGCCCACCCCCTTAGCTTATTATTAGAGTTTCATAGCTACAATTCCAAGGACAGAATTATCATGAACTTGGGACCTTTAAGTTGACTCCCATTAGATCACTAACCTAAACCTGTTTTGACCCCTAGTGGTTATATATATTTTATCCAGTCTTTTTTTTTTTAATTTTGATGAGTTGAAGATTCAGTGGTCCTACCAGCAGCCCTAATGTGCTGACATAAATCTTGCTTGCCTGATGAATGTTTAGAAGTGGGAATGGCTGCAGGGAGGGAACATGAAATGTTGGGGGATTCTACTGGATGGTTTCCCCCAGTCTTTTGCTATTGCTAAGACTCGTCAGGTAACACTTACTTGATAAGAGAAAGGTACAAGTGTTGGGGGGCAAACACAGCAAGTTGAGATGAAAAGGGAACCAGCCAGCTGTATCCATACTGATGTGAAGTGACTTGCAGACCATGCTAATTAATATTCTGGCTGTATTCACTCCCTTTCATTCTTGTCAGGGTTGGATAGACAAAAAGGTTTTGATTGTGAGGTTAAAATTTGTAGTTATATGAACAGGTAATTGATAGCTGGAAGCTAGGTGTCATAGTGGATAGAGTGCCCAGCCTTAAGCAGGGAAGACTCGTCTTTGTGAATTCAAATGCTCAGACATTTACTAGCTGTGTGATCTTGGGCAAGTCACTCAACCTTGTTTGCCTCAGTTTTATCATCTGTCCAATGAGCAGGAGAAGGAAATGCCAAAATATTCCAGTATCATTGCCAAGAAAACCCCAAAATGGGGTCACAAAGAGTTGGGCACGACTACAAAATGACTCAACAAGAACAAATTGATAGCTAATGCTATCAATAATGCTTGCATTTTAATGTGCTTTTATTAACTTGATTCTAACTATAAATCATAGTTCTAACTCTTTAGGTAAGGCTTGAGTTTCCCAGAAAACAATGGGAAAGAACCAGAAGGAATCACAGAAAGCAAGACATCTACGGAACTTATATGTTGAATTTGTCATACACTTAAAAGACATCCTGTATATAATCCAGACTTGTAATTTCATATGCAATACTATTTCCTGCCCTACTTTATATGTGGAAATGCTAATTTTATTTGGTATTTGTCAAGTGGCAGCTCACCAAATGTTTGTTGCTCATGAGGAGGAGGTTGACATAGACTGTAACATTCGGAATGTTAAAAATTTGCTTAGAGGTTCCAAAGGTGGTCATTGGGAAGGAAAAGAAGGGGTGAGACTAAGTGGAATGACTAAAATACATACACATCTCTAGAAGAGCTCTTAGCTTGAGGTCTGTGAACCTAAGAAAAACATTTTTTTTGCAACTGTATTTCAATTTAATTGGTTTCCTTTTTTAATCCTAAGCATCTTATTTTATACATTTAAAAACATTACTAGAAGAAGGGATCCATAGGCTTTACTAGATTGCCAAAGGGATTCATGACACAAAAAAGGTTAGGTACCTCTGCTCTAGAAGATGATATAACCCACCAGGATATGTAAGGTTGGGAGTGGATCCAGTAGATAACTGACAGGCCATATGAACCTGGATTCTGTTGAGACCAAGCACAGGCTTGTATACTCCGACAGTACCACCTAGTGTTCGGGTTAGCTTTTTTTCCAAAGTAATTTTCTTTGAGTTTATATTATAGCTTCATTCAATTTATAATTGAATAACTTTTGTGTTTTCTGAGCTCAGCTTTTCTTTGACAACTTTAAAAGTCCTTCATATGCTTTATTGATACAGTACTAATGGGTTATTTCATATTTCAATTAAAAATAAAGGTTTAAATATAATTTATAAGTAAAAGAGGATAAATCTGTTTCATATTAAAAAGCATGTCATTAAAAAAAACTTTTTAAAGAGTGATGTCATAGTGTTTTAAAAAAACACTATAATTGAGTTGGAAAGGTCCCCAAAATCTTGGTGAGTAGAAGGGATTGTAGAGGCCATCTAGTGATTTCTCCAAACTCAAGTGATTTTGAGACAACTTACAACATGGTGGGATTACTATGCACAAATAAGAGCTAGGCTTCATATAGCATTTTAAAGTTTGCGAAACCTCAAACTGAAGCTGTTACCCAACTGGAGGTGAAAAGAATCATTCATAGTGAGAGAACCTGGGAGACTACAGCACTTACTAAATGAATTTTACAAATATGATCTCATTTTATTCTCACAATAACCCTGAGAAGTAGGTGCTAACACTATCTCCATTTTATAGATGAGGAAGCTGAGACTGAGAGGTTAAGTGATCTGACTAGCTCACACATCCAGGAAGTATATGAGGCCAAATTTGAATTCAGGTCTTCCTAACTCCAGGTCCAGTGCTTGATCCACATCTCTGCCATTTCTTAATGCACAGCGATATCCCCATTATATCCATCTACCATGGTGTTTATTTTTATTTTTAGCTATTCAACTGATGCACACCTACTTTGTTCTACATAGGCTCTGCACACCTACCAGTTCTTTGTTCCCAGTGTGTTGCTATGGACATTTTGATCTATATTGGACTTTGTTTCTGTCTTCCTTGATGCCTGGGTATTGTAGTGAGATTGCAGGATATCATTAACTTACTTTTCTTGTATGATTCCAAATTTAAATCCTGAAGAGCTGAACTATTTCAGTGACTTCTCAACTTTTGTGATTTTTGCCAATTTGTATGGCATGAAATAAAACTTCAGAGTTGTTTTGATTAGCATTCCTCTTATTATTAGAGATTTGGAGCACATTTTAATGTGATAACATATAGTTTGAATTTATCTTTAGGAAAATGTTATTCCATAGCCTTTGACTACTAGACATATTAGTGAAGGCTTTTCGATATTACATATTTGTGTCATCCCCTGCATATTTTGTACATCAGACTTTTATTGTTGATCCTGAAATGCTTCTCTCCACTCTACTCTTTTTCATCTGATTCTTATCTTTGCTTATTTTATTTATACAAAAGCATTTTATGTAGTCAAAACGGACTTTTAAAAATCTTTTATGATCTCCTCTATCAGTTGGTGGTTAAGAATACCCTCCCAGCTCTAGCTATGAAAAGTACTAGATACCAATCTTTCTGTTTTAAGTGTGACCTTTCATATTCAGGTCTGGCATCCATTTTGAATTGATTGTGTTATATGGCATAAGGAGTCTGGGCATTTTTAAAATGTTGCTTAGGAAGAAAATTCCTCTTTATCTAATTGACTAGAAAATGTGTCATTCATGTAGCTCGCTGGTAGTATTATTCCCACGCAGCTTTTAATTGTGATCTTGGCTCCTAAAACTTTACTCACAATAGCAATGAGAAAATGGCATTGGCCAGCAGAGACATATACTGTCAGCACCTAGCTAGCCAGATAAATTCTCTTTGAGAAATTGAAGCTGTCACCCAATAGGAGGTAAAGAGACTATTCACAATGAGAGAACCTGGGAGACCATACCACCTACAGAATGAACACACAAAGGCATCTTTTTTTTTTTCCTTTTAGAATGTTTGCCAAGCAGTTACATGCCCTTGCTGATCATGGGACACAGTGAGACAGGAATGGAGAAATATGTCCCTCAGTGAAGGTGATTTCCCGTTATGCTCAGCCCATGAAGTCTTCCTTCCTTTAACTGGAAATAATGAGCTACTGCAGAACTCCACATTCTCATTGGTAATAAGTCCTGCTGCTCATGCAATCTGTTCTTCTGAAACTATTCAGTCTTCATCTAGGAGCAGCTAGTGTAAGGAGCTGTACCGCCTTTCTCCATAAAAAGGATAAATATTTTTTCTCTAATTTTTATTACAAATATGACAAACATCAACAGTTATGAATATTTCCTTATGAAACTATGAATCTTTATAATGTGTAGTTTAAAAAAAGTATATAATACATTTAAAATGGCAATACCAATACTTCCCATTTTGTCTGTCTCTGTCCTCAATTTCCTTCTGTTCTCTACAGTTTTTCTTTTTTAATTATGAACTTGAAAAACATAAACAATATTTCCATATACCCAAAACAGAAAAAAGTCTATGAAATCATGAATTTAATTTGAAGTTCTATTATACAAAATTCTATGACAATGAATCTCCATTATGTACATCTTGGGTTTTTTTAGGATCATAAAAAATTTTTTAAAGGAAGAATACTATGATTATTAACTTTGACAGTATATGTGTATTAGTTTCTAAAGTATAATTTGGCACCAGTGTAGGCAATATACCCCATATAAGGTGGTCCTGCTGAATATGATTTCAAAAGAAGTGTTAATACATTATCATCAAATCTCACCATAAAGTCATGAATTCGACTACAATAACATTTGTTCATTCACCCATGTATAACATTTAAAGAAACTGAGCTTCCTCTTTAAATTAATTTTATGCCTATAAGTAAAAAAAAATAAGTAAAATTAATTTTATGCCTATAAGTAAAAATATAGGTTTCAATTCTTGGGAGGGACTTGTGTCCAGCACATGCCAACTACTACTCTAAATGATCTAATTCTGCTGATTGGGAAACTTGGGTCTGGCAAAAGGCTAATTTGGGGCTAAGGAAAAGTGTTAGGGTGGCATTTATCTAATCATTATATAAACCTATGTCAGGAGCTTTCTCCTGAAATGAAAGACCCAGGTACACTTTGTAAAGTTTCCATCATTTCTCTCTCTGACTTTTTTGCTGGGTCATGACTGGGCAACTCTTCCTGAGAATATAATCGTCTGTCATTTTTCACTGCTAATCTCTGGGCCTTTTAAAAGTTCGAGGTACTAGAAAAGTTAGATATTTAAAGGAATCTTTAGGTGAATTCATTTGTTGTGTAATTAAATTACTTCTATAATTTGTTTTGTAAGCTGATTTTGTATATTTGATCTACGTATAGAGCTGAAAGGGAACTCAGAGATCCAGTCTGTATTTTACAGGTTAGGAAACTGAAGTCCAAAGGAGCAAAGTAACTTTCTCAAGGTCACAAGGATAGTAAGAAAGTCAGTATTTGAACTTGGTCTTTAGTCTCCAAATCAGAGCTCTCTCATCATGCTAAAGGTGTAAATTTTTAAAAATTAAGTTATATTATTATTTAAAAAATTAACATTAGCATTTATTTTCTTTTCCTTATACCTAACCCTGCCCCCCTACCCCCCAACTCTGGCACTGGGGAAAAAGGTAAAAATAAAACCCTTGTAACAAATGTGCGTAGCCAAGTAAACAAATTCCCATATTAGGCATGTCTAAAACATGTCTCATTTTGCATCCTGAATCCATCACTTACCTATCAGGGAGTGGGTAGCATTCTTCATCTTCAGTCCTTTGTAATTATGGTTGGTCATTGCAAAGATCTGAGTTCTTAAATCTTTCAAAAACGCTTTTACAATGTTATTTTCATATAAATTGTTTTCCTGGTACTGCTAACATCACTTCATAAGGTCTTCCAAGTTTTCATTGGAACTGCCCCTTCTGTCATTTCTTATAGCACAATTGTATAATGATGATAATGATGATGACAGCTAGTATTTATATAGTACCTACTATGTGCCAGGCAGTCTGCTAAGTCCTTTATAAATATGATCTCATTTGATCCTCACAACTCCGGGAGGTAGATGCTATTGTCATCCTCATCTTACAGAGGAGAAACTGACACCGAAGTCAAGTGACCTGCCCCAGGGTCACACAGCTGGTTGCTTGGTTGTTGTCTTTTGTTCTTGAAGAGGACCAAAATGACATCCCTGTGTTGGGGTAGTATCTATGATGTGAACAGAACCACATTTTTCTGATTCCAGGCCCAGTGCTCTGTACACTACACCACCACCAAGCTGCCTCTATTACATTTATATTCTATAGCCTTTCAGTCATTTCTCAATTAATGGGCACCTCTTTAGTTTTCAGTTCTTTGCTACCAAAAAGGAGCAGCTATAAAGACTTTGGTGCACATAGGGCTTTTTCTTTTTTCTCTGATCTCCTTGGGGAATAGGTTTAGTAGTATATCACCGGTCAAATGAGAAACTCAGATTAGTAATATTTCAATCTAGTTCCAAATTGGTTTCCAGAATGGTTGGGCCAATTTACATCTCAAAGAGGATATCAACGTGCCTATTTACTTGTAGCCCGTTTGACCACTTGGTTATTTCTTACTCAGAATATCCTTCCAGTAATCTAAAATGAGTTATCTTGCTATGGCTTAACTCAATGACAACATAGTTTTTACTTCACTAGATTTAGCAATTTCAAACTCTTTAATCCATGCACATGGTTTATATTTTTGTTTTGTGTATTATTCTGGAAGAAGTAGATGCTGGATTTGACTTCTTTTCTATGGTCTCGTTGGGCAGGAGACTGTCACAAATCTACACAAAAATTGTGAAGATTTTTCACATTATTTTCTAAGTGTAGGGTGTGTGGTTTATGTGTGTCCACACGGGTCTGTCTAGATGTGGATCACTGGGAGAAATGAATAGATGCTTCTAAAATCTCCTTTGCCCATCCTGCCACGGGGGGAGCAGAAGGTTGAGGCTATAAGGCTGGCAGCTCTTCTCTCCTCATAAAGGGGGTGCTGGACTATAATTAAATGTCACCCTAAATATTTTTAATATAGAGAAAATAATTTTTAGGTTCAAGTCACTCTCCTGATAGAGATCTCTTAATAGGAGTTCCCCAAGGTGTGTATGTATGTGTATGTGTATATATATACATACACATATATATACATATATACATGTATACACACATACATATGTGTACACACACACACACAGAGTCCTGGGTCTCACGCAAGGGGAAATTCCCTGAAGTCTCTGTTGTGGTACCCAGGGAATAGGTGCTGGCTCCTAGAAATGTCAGCTTCTCCCAGAGTCCTTCTCTTTTACCAGGGACCTCTCCCTGAAGAGGACCTAGAACCATGTCATTTCTTGAAGTCAGAAGAATTAAGATCTGCTCTCTCCCAACAAAAATTCCTTAGATTCTGGAAGTTTCACAGTCATCACTAGATTTTTAGTTTTTGTGTGTCTTGGGCCTTTATGATTTCTTGGGTTATACTATGACTTGATAGGAAGTTGTATTTTTTCTTTTCTGGCAAGAAAGGTCGGGGCACTGCAAGTAGGGTGGATGGCAGAACTGGTAGGGACTAGGCCTATGAGTGCCTAGAAGAATTGGGGTACCTCCTAGAGATTATGCATTGAGGTTTGGTCACAGGGGAAGTTTAGAGGGTACTACTGGGCAGCAGTAACACCCAGGAGGAATATTTTTTAATTGTACTTCTGACTTAATCTTTAGGCTCCTCCCTTTTTCATCCCCTCTCAACCCAATCTGATTTGTCACCTTTGTAACATCTTTGCAATACCTCTCTAACACGCCCCCTTCTCTCCTCTGACACTACTACTCCAGTACAGGCCTTCATCACCTCATGCCTGGACTATTGCAATTGCCTGCTGGTGGGTCTCTCCCCACCTCAGTGACTAAAGTGATTTTCCTGAAGCATAGGTTTAATCATGTCAATCCCCAACTCAATAAACTCCAATGGCCTTCCATCACTTCCAGGATCAAATACAAAATGCTCTGCTTGATCTTCAAAGTTCTTCATAACCTAGCCCCCTCCTATCTTTTCAGTCTTCTTATACCTTACTCCTCCCCATGTGCTGTTTGATCCAATGGCACTGACCTCCTGGCTGTTGCCCAAACAAGACATTCCATAAAATATCTCAGCACTGGGCATTTTCTCTGGCTGTTCCTCATGCCTGAAATTTTCTTCCTCTTTCTCTTGAACTATTGACCTCCCTGGCTTCCTTTAAGTCCCAACTAAAATCCTATCTTTTATAGGAAGCCTTTATTCTAGTGACTTCCCTCTGATATTTATTTCCTGTTTATCCTTCATCTAGCTTGTTTGCACATGTTGTTGTCTCCCCCATTAGACTGTAAGCTGCTTGAAAGCAGTGACTGTCTTTTGCCTCTTTTTGTATCTCCAGCACTTAGCACAGTGCTTGGCACATAGTGGGAGCTAAATAAATATTTATTGATTGATTCAATCCATTCCCTATGGAGAAAAGGAAATTCCATTATTTCCCTGGTGCTTTCAACTCCCATGATCTGGTTGTCTTTCTCTAAAACACAGCACAGTGACAGAGAAATAAGAAAATTTACATACGGATTTATTTGAGTGTTTGGTTGGAAGCCAGATTGGAGAACCTGGTGTGAAAGTGAAGTCCAGTATTAGTCCCTCATGAACTGACCTAACTTCTTGGAAAGGTACAATCTACTTACCTGTTTCAGGGCCTTGCATTCTACACCCTACTCATATTTGCAGCTGTTCAGCTAAGGTGGGCAATTTGAAGCAACTGATTGAAACAACTACCTCTAACTGCTGATGGAGACAGAGAGACAGAGAGTGAGAGGGAGAGAGAGAGAGAGACAGAGACAGAGAGAGAGAGAGAGAGAGAGACAGAGAGACAGAGAGAGAGACAGAGAGAGACAGAGAGAGAGAATGTGTAAATATATACTGAATTGGGTGCAATCAATTCACAGGTTGGATCATGAAAGAATCATTCAGAACATGATCAAAGGTGTTGAGACAAGCTGGGGTCAATGATATTTGTATTCTTTCTCTATCTTGAGATACAGAACTACCCAGTATCAGAGACCTTCTTTTCAGTGGACTACCTTAGAGACAGATATTCTTTAGTTCATCAGGCCTAAAAAAAAAAGGGAATAACAGCATTGATATTTATATTCATTCAATGTTAGGTGTGGCAAGTGAAATACAGGTTTTCCTACATCTGGAACTGAGAGGGATCAGTTCAAATAGTCCCTGGAAGGAGGGAAAAAACGTAATCCCGGTGTTTCTCTCTCCATGTACAGATTCTTATCAATTTAGTTTGAGGATTTTTTACAGAACTTATCTATGTTTAACTTTTTGTTGACTAATTTAAAACTGTAGTTATCCCTTCCACATCATGGAGGGCAGTGGCACCCCTGCCTGGAAAATTTGCATAAAAGTTTTGGCTTTCCCTTTATACCAGAAAAGAAGTCTAAATTATTATGATATTAAAAGATCAAATCTATTGATATAATATAATACTATACGTACATTTTATGCAATTCTGAGTTTCTAAACTTTTTGTGTCATCTGCTGGCCTTTGCATGTTGTCTGTGGCTTTGACAAAACTCTCTCCAAATTCCCATTTAATTTCTTATGCAAACCCACGATGCGGAAAGTTGAATGTGTGAGGAATAGCTATACTTAACAAAATCTTCCAACATGATATTCAATAGTACCATGGTAAAGGAAAAAAAAAAAACTTCCACTAAAGTCGTACTCCATTTCCAAACTGGGCTGC
Source organism: Trichosurus vulpecula (assembly GCF_011100635.1). Lineage (NCBI taxonomy): Eukaryota > Metazoa > Chordata > Mammalia > Diprotodontia > Phalangeridae > Trichosurus > Trichosurus vulpecula. The sequence goes on from NC_050574.1 coordinate 180,519,165, forward strand.
TTAGTTTCTCCTTAAGCAACCCCTTGAAGCTCTCCAGGGTTCATTATAATGGTGCTGGACCTAGTGTGGACACCTGGATAAGGTCAATCATACTGCAGCTCAGGACTCCTAAACTCAAGTAATATGCCACCCTTAGCTTCCCCAATTTTAGGGATTATAGGCACCTGCAACCATGGCCAGCTCTAGAAACTTTCTTACCACTGCTATACTAATTAGTACTTCCCTCAGTACCTGGTATCTTCATTCTCCTTCACTATAAAACCTGAGATTCCTTGTAGTGAAGGTGATCTTGTACCTACTGGAAGGATGGATCTGGTAGGAAACTGGTGTGCTAAGTTTGAGGACAGCTGCTCTGAAGAACCACCACTAACCTTTGTCTTGCCATGGCCTGAAGACCATTTTATCCAAAGTTTGTGAATCCAGACTCAGTTGCATCCACTCTCTCTGGACACTGAGATTTGGTTTGTATCCTTAAACATCTCCACAGCACCCCTCCATCCTTCCTCCTACCCCAAAACCTGAGCCCTTGAACTTCCTTCTCTCATGTGAGTTAAACTTACCACATTAAAAGACCTATTACTTTATGCAATAGGGTTTTGTTTGATTCACTTGTGAAAGAAAATTCATTCGTGATTACTTGTAAAGAGGGTGAGGCAGACGGAAAGTGCAAGCCATGCTTAATTCACTGGTGACTAACTAGGAAAAAAAGATGGCTATTGAGGATACAATAGTTAAGGAAGATTACTGATGGTGTACTTGGGTGCTTGTGCTTGGACCCTAATTCTAACATTTCTCCTTAGCCTCTGCTTGGGTGCCTGTGCCTGGACCCCAATTCCAAAATCACATCCAGTTCTAAAATCACATCTCTCCCTAGCCTCAAAATACTGTCTCAGGCAGTTCCTCTCCAGTTCAAGGGCAGTATGTCTTAGCAAAACATTTATCTCTCCTCCTGATACTGCGGCCAGCTGCACCTATAGAATTTATTGGACTCTCTGTGTACGTGCTAATTGGCTGTGCACTGGGCCATAATGATATTTACTTCTTACTGATTTACTGATTACTACCTTACTGATACGTATTCTACACATTGTCAAATGTATACTCCCTTACATTCATCTTGTCTGACAAGATATTGATGAAAGCCACCTGGATATTTCCAGTCAGCCCTGACCGTCAGTTGACTTAGTGATGTTTCATGGCAAAAACCACACCCCCAGGTAACCCCCCTGCCTTGGGCTATTTCCCAATGAACTCTGAGTAAGATATGTGCGCAGTAGATACAAAAAGTGTATGTTCCTTTAAGAACTGACCATCCCTTAACCACTCCCTAATCCTACCACAAAACACCTAATTGACATGTTTCACCCTTAAATCTCCTATAAAAACTTTTCCTGCATCCCTGTAAGGTTGCAGGTTCCCTAAGAACTCTTGCCTGTTGTAAAGTGTAATAAATCTTTGCCACCTTGACTTAAAGAATGCTTGAGATTGTGAATCCATTCCAGATGGCCCCAACCCTCTCCAGTACTCGTGTCCTTGAGGGGAACTCCCCCTCAACAACCACGTCTGGGAACTCCAAGCTTGTGGTTCCTGGACCTCATTTCCCCCAACCCTCAACAATTACTAAGAGGCAGATGAAGTCCCAAGCCAACTGATTTCAAGATTTCTCTTTTTGGAGCTCAGTTCTGAGGAGTATGCAAGTCAGAGAACAGAAATCTGGGGATGATCTGATTATCCTGACCTGAGAACCCTCACTGGGACAAGGGATTTAGGTTAGTTGTTATTTAGTGCCTTTTGGTCTTCGTCCCAGAATTTTTTGATCTTTCCTGCCTCTCAGAGGAATAGTACTAACAGTTTTCTCTTGTTCCTTTGGTGAAAGGTAGAAGAGAAAGCTAAAAATCAAGCCAGCTGACAGCATACAGGGCAGGAACTCTCACAGGGGGAGTCGGGTTGAGCTAGACTTCTGTAGCTATGGAAGCTGCCTGCTCTTCAGAGCTGCTGAGCATCTGCCCTGAATTGTGGACTCTTGGGTTTTTCTCTTTGTATTCTCAACACTTTAGCACGTAATAGGTGCTTAATAAATGTTAAACTGAATTCTGAGCTCCTGGTATGAGAGACTGCTTAAAGAAACATGATAAGAAGTTTTCTGAAACTTGTCAGTATTGGCCTGAAAGGTCACTGTCTAATAACAAGAGGAACCTTCTTTCTTGATACCTCCTCACTGGACAAAGTTTATTGCCTTAAGAGGACTTATAGGATTTTTAGGAAGCAAAAAACTAGGAGGAATTAAAATGAAAACATATACATTTCTACATAATTTATAGTAAATATCACTAAAATAAAAAAATTATAAGAATCAAATACTTTAGAGTAAATAAGCATTGTTTTTAAATTTTTCTTAGATTACCCACTCTTTTTTGCAGTTGTAAAGAATATGTGGAAAATCAAGCACTGGTTCACAATTTTTGATAAATATTTTATTATAATTCTAATTCAAATACTGATTTTTTTTATCACGTATTAAGATAACTCATATTCAGACCCACAACAGCAATTAAAAATACAGGAAATTCCTAAGATAGAGACTAGAAAACTTGTACTGAGTTTCTGACTCAATTTTTAAATTCTGGATTGTGTGTTTTTGGAGTGTGATAGTAAACATATATTTATGTCCACAGGTACTTCTCTTGCTTCCAATCACCCAATTATACTATTGTTATCAACAAAATTAGAGGCCAGTACAAATATCATGTTCTTAAGCCTGAGAATAGAAAACATAGTTTAATCTTAGATTAGAATTTAACAAGTCTAAAATCCATTTTTGTAAACTTCTATGATTTCCTAGTAAAAGAAAAAAAAGATTTTCTTCATGAAACTTGATTAGTCTTATAAAATTATATAATTGGGAAGCAAGTTCTCTTACCAATACATTAATGAATAGGACTTAAGAAAAACATAAATATCAGGCACTTAAAAATTTAATATCTGGCTATCTGAAACACTGGAATTCCCACTACCTTTGTTTTTTTGTTTTTAAAAATAGTTTTTTCCAGCTTGTTTCCAGACTTCTTTTAGTGCTTTCATGCTTTCTCTTTTCACACATTTCCAGTATTCTTGCATGCCTGGCTGCTGTGGTTCCTGTTTACAACAACAGCAAAACCATAATTTAATAATTTAATGTCCATTGCAGTATTTCATTGAAAGTTAAAAATTTGATCATTTTGTAGGTATGGACAAATCTCTAGGAAAAAAGGGAGTCAAGGGGGTTCAAGGCTTCAAGCCCAACAGACCAGAAGAATCACAGCTAATGACGGAAATAGAGAAACTGGAAGGGAAGCTATTTTGAAGAGGAAAGCCATGGCTTTAATATTAGACATGTTGAATCTGAGGATGGCAGTAATATCCTAAGTGGAAACTTTCAGGAGATAACTAGAAATATGGCACACTCTTCCTAATCTTAGGGGAAAAGGTCTAGAGTAGGGATGGGGAACCTGCGGCCTTGAGGCCACATGTGGCCTTCTAGGTCCTCAAGTGCAGCCCTTTGAACTGAGAGCCAAACTTCACAGAACAAATTCCCTCAATAAAAGGTTTTGCTCTGTAAAACTTGGACTCAGTCAAAAGGCTGCACCCTAAGACCTAGAAGGCCACATGTGACCTTGAGGACGAGTTTATTATATTACAAATGAAAGTGTTTGTTCCTGATGCAAAATGCTGCAGATAGTCATTCATTTTCTTTAAAAAGCCCTAAGCTTTTCAATACTCTCAATTTATCTTACAATGTGGAGACAGATTCACTAAGGTCTTAACCTTTCTTCAATGTTTATTAGGTTCTTTTTTAAACGAGGAATATTTGTCCTGAATTCAAGACTGGCAGCAGTAGGAATGGCAGTAGCAGCCAAGATGAAAGGAAGTACAAAATTAGAAGGAGGCAATCTAACCCATGTCAAAGTGTACAGAAAATATTGGAAACTATGAATCTGGAGGGTTTCCTGTATTTGTGGAATTGTTTTGAAATAGTGGTGCTCAAGGTATGGATTTGAGAGTCACAGAGGTGACAAAGTCATGATAGAAAATACATTTTTCAAGTGAGTACAACCAGAGAAAAACAGGGATTCTTTAAGAAATACCTACACGGTGGGGAGGGAGAAGCAATATGCGAATAGGTAGCTGCCTGTGAAGGAGACAGAAAGTGTCACTGAAGTCATAGCAGGATAGAGAACTCTTCCCAATGGAAGAGCTAGTTTCAAGAAGGAAGAAATGACTAACAATGTTGAGGAGAATAAGGGTGGAGACAAAAACTTTAGATTTGGATATGCATTCACTGATAAACTTTGGCTGAGTGCAATGGTGGGGTCAGAAGCCAGTCTTAAGGGAGTTAAAGATGGATGTGGACACAGTCTCTTATTTGAGAAATTTTGCATTAAAAGGATGGAAACTAGATGGCAATTAGAAATAGCAGGGCTAAGGAAACTTGACACAGCTTTTCTACCGTCTTTAAGGACTTTCATTGGGACTACTGGAAAACCTCTTGTGAGCTATCTAAGGCTGAATGAGGGGTGCATGTGAGGCGAGAATGGTGAACTTATTTTTCTCAAATCTAACTATTCTGCCACAATCTCTGCTAAATTCCAGTCTTGCATCTCCAACTGCCTTTCAGACATCTAGAGGGGGATGTTCAGTAAACATCTTCAACACAATATGTCCAAAACAGAACTCACTGTCTTTTCCCCAAACTCTCCTGCTTCCCCTATACCTTCCCTATTACTGTGGAGGGAAACACTATCTTCCCAGAAGTCATCCTGGATTCCTCACTATCTCTCACCTGCAACCCCCATAGCCGGGCTGTTGCCAAGGCATGTCAATTTCTTCTCTGCAACATCTCCTGAACATGCCCCTTTCTCTGCTCTGACACTGCCACCATTCTAATGAGGCTCTCATCACCTCAAACCTGGACTATTGTACAGACAGTTCTTACTTTATGTAATTTTGCAGTAAGCAAATTTAACTTTCCTGAATGAATTCTGAAAGAATCCTCCTTCCAAAAAACCCTATGTTAACTTTACTGTACAGTACTGTGCTCTCTTCACCCCCCATCAAAAAATAAATCCCTTAAAAAAAACTAAACAAACCCTCCAAGGGAAAGCAGAATGGACTTGGAGAGATAGCCACTGCCTGGCCAGATGGGGGCTTATCTTGAGACCTCAACACTGAGAGAGACCACCTGTGCCCTGCTCCACCCACCCACAGTGGGTCTGCCCTCTGGTACTGTGTGTCTACCCTGACCCCCACATGCTGCCTATCCTCCCTCGTTTTGTGTCCATGTCTGGCCCCCATGTGTCTGGCGCTGGCCCCAACATGTTTTTTCTTCTCTTGATTCTCTGTCCCTTGAACTGAGTGCTGGCCCCCTCCCTCCACAGGGTATGACCCCCCTTCCTGTCTTCCTCTTTCCCTTCCTCCCTTCCTCAGTCTGTGGGCAAATTCACATTAAATAAAACTTGCTTTATGTCAAGGTCTGGTCCACTTAAAAAGTGAGAACTGTATGTGTAATAGCCTACCAGTGAGTCTGTCTGCCTTGAGTATCTTTCTACTCCAATCTATCCTCTATTCAGCCACTAAAATGATTTTCTTCAAGCACAGGTCTGATCATGTCACACCTTTCCTTCCCATGCCCTGCTCTGTCAGGAACAGCAAGAAGGCCAGTATGGTTGTATCACTGAATGTGTTGAAGGAAGTAAAGTGCAAGAAGGCTAGAAAGATAGGAGGAGGTAAAAATGTGAAGAACTTTAAATTCCAACCAGAGGAATTTATATTTAACCCTGGAGGTAACAGGGAGCCACTGGATTTATTAAGTGGGGGGCATGTATGGCATATCGGACTTGTGCTTCAGGAAAATCACTTTGGTGTCTATGTAAAGTAATAATTTGAGTGGGGAGAGAGTAGAGGCAGAGGGATCAGTTAGGAGGCTAGTGTGATATTTCATGCAATAGGTGGGAGTCCTGAATGAGGGTGGTAGTCACATGAGAGGAAAGATGGCAACACATGTGAAAGATGTAGAGGAGAGATGACAACATATGACAACTCGTTGGAAATGTGGAGTGAGAGGGAGTCAAGGATGATACCAAGGTTTTGAATTTGAATGACAAGAAGGGTGGTGGTGCCCTGGATAGTAAGGAGGAAGTTCAGATGAAGAAAGGGTTTTTGGGGAGGAGTTAATAGGTTCCGTTTTAGACATGTCACGTTTCAGATTGCCTACTGGATATCTAATCTGAAATGTCTAAAAGTTGGTTAGGTGGAACTCAGACTCCAAAGTAATACTTAGGCTGGATATATAGATTTGAGGGTCATCTGGACAGATATGATATCTGAACCCATGAGAGGTCACCAAATGAAAGAGAGGAGAGAAGCAGATCCAGGACAGAGTCCTGGGGAATACCCGCAGTTAACTGGCATGATGTGGATGATTATTCAATAAAGGAGACTGAGAAGGAAAAACAGGAAGTAGGAGAACCAAGAAAGATCAGGTTCATGAAAACTCAGAGACAGAGTATACAGGAGGAGAGGGAGATCAACAATGTCAAATATTGCAGAGAGGTTGAGAAAGATGAGGACTGAGAAAAAAGACATCAGATTTGACAATTAAGATCTCACTGGTGACTTTGGAGAAAGGAGTTCAATTGAGTAATGAGGTAGGAAGACAGATTCTAGAGGGTTTTGAAGAGAAGGGGAAAAGAGATATAGAATGAAAGCTAATGGAGACAGGAGGATGTAGTGAGGAGACTTGGGCACATTTGTAGGTAGAAGGGCAGGAAGCAGTAAACAGGATAATACTGTAGATGAGAAAAAGAGAAACGATTATAGTGGAGGCAATCTGCTGGAGAAGTCAGGAGGGAGTAGGACCAAGAGGACATACAGAACAGGGGTTGATTTCAGGGGGCTCATGAGATTGGGTGGGGGAAAAATTACATTTTCATCTTCACTATAATTGGTTTTCTTTGTAATCTTCTGTATCTTATTCTCATTAAAAAACATTGTGAGGAGAGGTCCATAGACTTCACCAGATTGTCAAAGGAGTCCATAATGCACACAACAAAGTTAAAAATCTCTGTTATAGAATGTTGGGACTTAGGGCAAAGAGCCACTTTTTTTTTCCCCCAAGAGACTAGAATAAAGGAAGAGCTAACTGGGGATGATATCAAAGGATTGTGAGATGAAGAGAAAGGGAGGAGAGTGAGCTCACTGAGAATGATCGCTTGATTTTCTTTATCAAGTATGAGACAAGATCCTCAACTGAGAAGGTTGAGTGAGAAAACACTTTTGGAAGCTGAAGGAGAGAAAAGAAAGTCTGGAATAGCCACTGTGGGGAGGAAGACAGGGAATCAATTAGGAGGAATAAAAGGATTGCCTTGCTGCAATGGGGATTAGATAACATAAATTTTATGTATTTGAAATTAAAGATAAAAACTGGATTTGTTACCAATAAGCCTCGATGCATCCTGTTCTTTAAGACCCCAAGAAACTCTCCATGGCTAAGGCAATCATCTCCATCTAAATCAAAGATCTTGAAGACGGTGTCCAAAATATTGTCTGAGAGCTCCTGGCCTGTTGCCACTTTCACAGCTCTCTTAAACTCCGCTAACAAAAAGAAAACATAAAAGAACATTATATAGACCCCATGAGATTGGGATGATACAACACAAGTGGGATTCAGTACCACCTCAGTGTTCAGATTTTAGCAACTTGAACTACACGGAAAGTCCAAACCAGTAATCTTGCAAATATCAAATCTCATAACTACAAATAGCATTACAATAAAAATCTTGCTATGACAAGTACTAGTATTTTAAATTTTCAACCAGCATAATGATCAAATTAGTTCTAACTGTACTAAATATAACAAAATTACGATATATGTAGAGAATTTGAAAAATACATTGGAAGTCATTGTATCTACACTTGTATTTGGCCTATATAGGGCTGAACTTCTACCTTTTGGATACTGCTCGATCCATTGCAACAGCTAGAGCTAAGTAGCATATTGGATAGAGCATTAGACTTGGAGTCAGAAAGACCTGAGTTCCAGCCTCAGACACTTACTAGCTATATGACCCTGGGCATGTCACCCTCTACGCCTCTGTTTCCTCAACTGTAAAATTGGGATCATAATAACATCTACTGTCCAGGGTTGTTATGAAGATTAAATGAGGTAATATTTATAAGTGCTTAGCACAGTGCCTGGCACATAGCAGGTGCTTAGTAAATGCTTACTGCCTTTCCTACTCTTTAATTCAATTCAGTTTATGTAGTCATGGCCAATGCTTTGGATTGTGACTTCAAAAAGGAATACTCCACAATATGTAGATCTGTATTTAAAATAGTCAGTATAATGGTGACAAGATAGTTTCTTGCCACTTAATATCAGTTTCAAACAAACTTTTCCATATTCGTCCCTTTGTTTTTAAGAAAAGTATAATCAAAAAAGTGAGAAATCTCTAAAAGAAAATGAATATGATGCTAAAATAAGTTGATGTTTTTAAAATAAATTTTTATAGCTATATGAAGATATAAGATTTTAAAGATATAAATAGAAATACAGATAACTACATCAGCAGTAAGGTACATTCTTACAAACTGGTAAAAGGTCAGTGTTTTGACTGACAAGCTTGATTTTTGAGAGGAATCATTTGGTTGAACTATGATTTAGAATGGCTTACAAAATAAAAATGTTCATGATTACATTTTACTTGCCTAGTTTGACAGGATGATGAGCTAAACTAAACATTTCCATTGTGATTGAGAAGTCTTCCAAGTGGGTTGTAAACTTGCAAAATGACTTGAATTCTTCCAAACTAATATTCTAAAAAAAAGTTAGATTTATTGAATTTTTGAAAATAGGTTAAGAATTTTCAGGCTTAGAAACAAATATAATTCTCTATAAAGATATATCAAATGAGTAAAAGGTATAAAAAAGAAACTGTTATAGAAATATGGATCTCAGAGCTGTTTTGAAAACTAAAGTGCTATGTAAAAATAACATATAATTATAATTAAGTCTAATTCTTGCTATTTTAATAACACAATTGAAATAAAGAAATAACATCCCTAGCTTCCAGAGAGATCATTAATTTCCATTTATATCTATTGCTTGCCTTCTCACTCCCCTTTCCCCACCCAATTGTGGATATTCTCATTTGCATGTACAGGTCATTAGATTTTAAAAGTCCAATTAAAATAGTACTTTAAAAAAATCAACTTAGAGATTTGCTAAATTAGGCATATGTCATATTTCTGACAAACAGACAAAAACATTTATATTTGAAAATTAAATACATTTAAACAATAATTTGAATTTACGAAAAATATGAACAGAACTTTTGATTACTGTGATATTGATAAAGAACAAGTATAAAATCTGGATAACTTGAAAGGAAATCTCAGGGACAGAAATCAGTTTAATTATGACTATTCTATTTCTATCACAGAAATAAGTATATGTATACCAACCTCTCCTGCTGACAACCTCTCTCTCACATTTTGCCAGTAAACATCTTTGTCCCCAGTGTCTGTGAAAAAGAGTAACCATTCTGCAAAGTCTTCTTTCCTCATGTGGTTCAAACCTTTTGAAAACTGTAGGAATTCCATTTCTTGTACCTCTGTTTGCAGATCTTCCATAAATCTAAGCATGAAAATATAAAATTACAACATATAAAAATGTTGAGTTATGTATTCAATTTTAGTACTGAAATAAATAAGTTAAAATTGCAGCTAAAGGATGCCAGTAGTTGGGTATCCTTGTGCCAATACCTTAATCTCTGGGGGCCTCAATTTCCTGATCTGGAAATAGAAGCCTGAATTAGATCATCTCTAAGGTTCTTTCTATAATAAATTCTATGAAAATGCCATTTCCAGTGTTTTGTCTAATAATTATACTATCAGGGTGATTTCTAAGTCTTTGTGCACTTCTTTATGTAGACTGTAATAAAAAACCAAGATGATAAGAATAATTAATGTACTTCTGCCCCAGTATATTCTAAAAGTCGGTTTCAAAAAGCATTCTGAAAACAATGCAAAGATAGTATAAATCTCTGAAAGATATATGGTTATTTTGTGTTTTAAAATGTTGCTAGTGTTGCTGTTTTCCCTATGTGAACATGACAAAATTGATGTGTAAACAGCACATCTTTCAACTCAGACACAATTCCTTGGTTTATCATTGTAGGGACTAATTGTCAGACCCATGATTATTTCACTCTAGTCTGTTTCATACAACTAAATCATGTGTAACAGCATAATAATATTCCATCCCATTTATATGTCATGCTTTCTTTCAGCCATTCCCCAACTGATAGACGCTCTCCTAATTTCTAATTCTTTGTCACTTAAAAAGAAGCTGCTATAAACATCTTTGCAATATAGGTCCTTTTCCTCTTTTTTTTTTTTGGTTGGGGGTGGGAGGCCTTAGTCTAGTAGTGGTATTGCCTAGTTTAAAGGGAAGCACAATATAGTGACTCTCTGAGCACAGTTCCAAATTCCTTTCCAGAATGGCTGGACCAGTTCATAGCTCCAGGCATCAATGTACTGGTTTTACTACAGCCCCTCCCCAAACTGTCATTTTCCTCTGCTGTAATCTTTGTATGGGTATGACATTGTTTTAATTTGCTATGTGGCATAGAAGACAGAGCATGAGACCTGTAGTCAGGAAAGCCTGAGTTCAAATTCTGCCTCTGACACTTACTAGCAGTGTGACCCTGAACAAATAACCTCTCTGTACTTCAGTTTCCTTATTTGTAAAGTAGGGACCATAATAATATCTACCTCACAGAGCTGTTGTGAAGATCAAATGAAGTAACATCTACAAAGTGCTTTGCAAACGTTAAAGTGCCATATAAATACTAGTTATTATTAAGAGGTCTTCATTAGTGATACGGAGCATTTTAAAGATATATTTGTTGTTAGCTTGGATTTCTTCCTTTGAAAACTTCCTGTTCATGTTACTTTACCAGGTATCCACTGGGGAATGACTCTTGTTCTTATATATTTGAATCAGTTCCTCACATATCTTGGATTTGAGACCTTTACCAGAGAAATCTTCTGCATTTTTTTTTCCCAGTTAAAATAATTTTCCCCTATGTCAGAGCGCCTTTCTTTTCCTGTAGGATGCAGTTCAGGCTTCTTCTTTTGTATGAAGTCTTGTCTCATCCCAACTGCTAGCGCCCTATCCCCCTACACTACCTTGTATTTAGCTATTGTGTGTATGTGTGCATGTGTATACACATATCCACGTATTTATTAGCTTTATATGTACAATATATATTTTTATATGTACTGTTTGTCTCCCTCTTTGGAATGTAAGCTCATTTGGAAAAGGGATTATTTCATTCTTTGTACCTGTATCCTCAACACCTAGCACATAGTAGGTATTCAGTAAACTGAGGCAAAGCTCCAAGGAGGTATCAACTTATTAGAAAGACCAGTGGGTCCTTATCATTTGGATGCAAGACTCTCCTCTGCAGTCACAGATACCTTTGCTTTGACTCTTCAAGTTTTTATAGACATTGAGAGATTACTAAAGATAACAAGAGGTAGTACAATGCACAATTGGTCAGTTTCAGAAGTGGAGCCTCTCCATGCCCAGCAGTCACCAGTGTTTAGTCACCAGAGCTCTGGGACTTTCTACAGGTAGTTACGAACATTAAGTGTGAAGAAAGAGAAAATGAGAAGACTGTTAGAACACAGTTCTCAGAGTACATTATAGGAGTGGGGTAGAGTAAGAATAATAAACAAGTTAGTATAAGTCTTTATAACAGGCCTAAATAATACAGTGTAACTCTACCCTAAAATCAATTAAAAGCAATATAATAATCAATACATAGTGGATTAATTAATCCTAACTTACATAACTCCTGTTCTTTTTTTCCTTATTTATTAAATATTTTTAGTTTTCAGCATTGATTTCCACAAGATTTTGAATTACAAATTTTCTCCCCATTTCTGCCCTCCCCTCCACTCCAAAATGGCATATATTCTGATTGCCTTGTTTCCCAGTCAGCCCTCCCTTCTGTCACCCCACTTCCCTCCCCATCCCCTTTTCCCATACTTTCTTGTAGGGCAAGATAGATCTCTATGCCATTGCCCATATATCTTATTTCCCAGTTGCATGCAAAAACAACTTTTGTTGAACATCTGCTTTTAAAATTTTGAGTTCCAAATTCTCTCCCCTCTTCCCTCCCTACCCACTCTCCCTAAGAAGGCTCACAATTCAACATAGGCCACACATGTATCATTATGTAAAACCCTTCCACAATACTCATGTTGTGAAAGATTAACTATGTTTTGCTCCCTCCTATCCTGTCCCCCTTGATTCAATTTTCTCCCTTGACCCTGTCCCTTTTCACAAGTGTTTGCTTTTGATTACCTACATCCCCATCTTCCCTCCCTTCTATAGTCCCCCCTTTTTTATCCCATTCCTCCTTCTTTCCTGTGGGATAAGATACCCAATTGAGTATGTATGTTATTCCCTCCTCAAGTCAAATCCGATGAGAGAAAGATTCACTCATTCCCCCTCACCTGCCCTCTCTTCCCTTCCAACAGAACTGCTTTTTCTTGCCACTTTTATGTGAGATAATTTACCCCATTCTCTCTCTTCCTTTCTCCCTCTCTCAATATATTCCTCTCTCATCCCTTAATTTGATTTTATTTTTTTAGATATCATCCCTTCATATTCTTCAGTGTATTTTTCAGTATTTTTTTGGGTCTCCTTTAGCAAGTCATTGACTTGTTTTTCATGGTTTTCTCGCATCCTTCTCATTTCTCTTCCCAATTTTTCCTCTACTTCTCTAACTTGCTTTTCCAAATCCTTTTTGAGTTCTTCTATGGCCTGGGGCCAGTTCATGTTTTTCTTGGAGGCTTTGGTTGTAGGCTCTATGACTTTGTTGTCTTCTTTAGGCTGTATGTTTTGGTCTTCTTTGTCACCAAAGAAAGAATCCAAAGTCTGAGACTGAATCTGGGCGCATTTTCGCTGCCTGGCCATATTCCCAACCAACTAACTTGACCCTTGAGTTTTTCAGTGGGGTATGACTGCTTGTAGACTAACGAGTTCTATGTTCCACGTTTGGGGGGGAGGTGCCAGCTCTGTCAGACCTGCACTCCTCCTCCCCCAAGAACTCCCAGTCCAGACTGGGCTTAGATCTTCAGCAGGCTGTTGCACTCCTGCTCTGATCCGCCACTTAATTCCTCCCACCAGGTGGACCTGGAGCCGGAAGTAACAACAGCTGTAGCTGCCCCACCTCCGCTGCCCCCGGGGCTGGAAGCTGAACCGCGAACTCCTTCCACTCCCGCAGCTTTTCCCACTAACCTTCTCCGCAGTCTTTGGTGTTTGTGGGTCGAGGGGTCTGGTAACTGCCGCAGCTCACATATTCAGGGCGCTAGGGCCCCCTCCGCCCGGCCTCTGGTCTGGATGGGCCACGCCGCTCAGGCTGGGCTCTGCTCCACTCCGTTCCCAGCTCCCAGCTCCCAGCTCTGAGCTCCGTGTGGGATAGACCTCACCCAGAGACCATCCAGGCTGTCCTGGGCTGGAGCCCTGCTTCCCTCTGCTGTTCTGTGGGTTCTGCCGTTCTAGAATTGGTTCAGAGCCATTTTTTATAGGTTTTTGGAGGGACTCGGGTACAGAACTCACTCTAGTCCCTGCTTACCAGCTGCCATCTTGGCTCCGCCCCCCTCCATCCCTTCATATTCAACTCACCCTGTGCTCTCTGTCTATACATATATATATATATGAAATATATATATATACATGTATATATACACACACGTATACACACACACACACACACATATATATGTATGTATATTCCCTTCAGCTACCCTAATTCTGATTTACAAACATCATCTTTCCATATAGGAATGGAAACAACACAGTTCAACTTTAGTAAGTCCCTTATGATTTCTCTTTTTTGTTTACCTTTTCATGCTTCTCTTGATTCTTGTGTTTGAAAGTCAAATTTTCTATTCAGTTCTGGTCTTTTCATTGAGAAAGCTTGAAAGTCCATATTTTTCCTTGAAGCATGATACTCAGTTTTGCTGGGTAGGTGATTCTTGGTTTTAATCCTAGCTCCATTGACCTCTGGAATATCACATTCCAAGCCCTTCGATCCTTTAATGTAGAAAGTGCTAGATCTTGTATTATTCTGATTGTGTTTCCACAATATTCGAATTGTTTCTTTCTGGCTGCTTGCAGTATTTTCTCCTTGATCTGGGAGCTCTGGAATTTGATGACAATATTCCTAGGAGTTTTCTTTTTGGGATCTTTTTCAGGAGGTGATCAGTGGATTCTTTCAATTTCTATTTTACCCTCTGGCTCTAGAATATCAGGGCAGTTCTCCTTGATAATTTCTTGAAAGATGGTATCTAGGCTCTTTTTTTAATCCTAGCTTTCAGGCAGTCCAATAATTTTTAAATTCTCTCTCCTGGATCTATTTTCCAGGTCAGTGGTTTGTCCAGTGAGATATTTCACAATGTCTTCCATTTTTTCATTCCTTTGGTTCTGTTTTATAATATCTTGATTTCTCATAAAGCCACTAGCTTCCACTTGCTCCAATCTAATTTTTAAGGTGGTATTTTCTTCAGTGGTCTTTTGGACCTCCTTTTCCATTTGGTTAATTCTTCCTTTCAAGGCATTCTTCTCCTCATTGGCTTTTTGGAGCTCTTTTGCCATTTGAGTTAGTCTATTTTTTAAGGTGTTATTTTCTTTAGTATTTTTTTGGGTGTCCTTTTGCAAGTCATTGACTTGTTTTTCATGGTTTTCTTGCACCACACTCATTTCTCTTCCCAATTTTTCCTCTACTTCTCTTACTTGCTTTTCCAAACCCTTTTTGAGCTCTTCCATGGCCTGAGACCAGTTCATGTTTTTCTTGGAGGCTTTTGATGTAGGCTCTTTGACTTTGTTGACTTCTTCTGGCTGTATGTTTTGGTCTTCTTTGTCCCCAAAGAAAGATTCCAAAGTCTGAGTCTGAATCTGAGTCCATTTTCGCTGCCTGGCCATGTTGCCTGGCAACTTACTTGATCCTTGAGTTTTAGAGTATAGAGTACTTTGTCTCAAGCTTGAGGGGCTGTGCTGTTGTTTTCAGAGCTATTTCTACACAGCAAGCTCTGCCACACCAGCGTTCCTTCTCCCCCAAGAACTGCCAACCAGGATTGAGGCCCAGATCAGGCAGGGCAAAGCAGGCTTTGCACTCCTACTGTAATCCGCTGCTTAATTCTTCCCACCAGGTGAGCCTGGGGCTGGAAGCAACTGCAGCTGTAGCTCTGGAAGCAGCCTCAGAGTTGCACCACCTCTGCCGCCCCCTGGGCAATGGCCAACTGCAAACTCCTTTCACTCTGTCCCAGCAGTTTTTCCCACTAACCTGTTCCGTTGTTTTTGGCCTTCGGGGGTTGAGAAGTCTGGTAACTGCCACAGCTAACTGATTCTGGGTGCTATGCCTGCTCCGCCTGGCTCCCAGTCTGTTTGGTCCTGGCGTGGTCCATGCTGGGCTCTGCTCCACTCCGCTCGCAGCTCTGTGCGATAGACCCTTCTCAGTGACCATCCAGGCTGTCCTGGGCTGGAGCCCTGCTTCCCTTTGCTATTTCGTGGGTTCTGCAGCTCTAGAATTTGTTCAGAGCCATTTTTATAGGTGTATGGAGGGACCTGGTGGGGAGCTTAAGCAAGTCCCTGCTTTCCAGCCGCCATGTTGGCCCCCTCATAACTCCTGTTCTAACAGTGTTAACTAAATCAAACTTAATTCTATCCTACCTTACACAATCATTGATACCCATTAAATCACAATGAATTGATCAAATTGAGTAGATGTATCAAAATTATTCTCATGCCTCCAGGCAAGATACACGAAACATAGTGCTGTGGGTGAATATACTAGGTGATTTACTGGCAATCTGAAATCACAACTGAATGTCAAGAATACACTTAAAACTCTAAATACACACAAACCTTCGAAATTCTTTATAATGAAGTTTCTTTTTTCCTTCCTTTCCAAAGAAATACACCTGAAGAGTGGTATTAATTCCAGAATCTTCCTCTTCTGGCTCCTATAAAACAAAATTACTAATTTTTATTAATTATGAATGCAAGTTATTTTACAAATTCAAGTTAAACAAGCATTTTCAAAGCATCAAGTATATGAACAGTATTGTGCTTAAATGAAACACTCCCTGATCATAAAGGGTTTATATTCATTCCATTCCAGTGTGTGTTAGGTGAAGGGGGGCAGGGCACGGGAATAACAATGAATATTCCTATAGAGATATAGCCTGGTTCTGAGATTTCATTGACACAGGGTTTCTCTCTCTTTCTGTGTCAATTTATAGTCTTACAAACTAACTAGCTAGAAGAGTGGCCCAGAGATGGGACTTGAACCCCATTGGAGGCTGACTTTCTGTTCATTCTGCCACTGCTACCTGCTCACATTCCTATAGCATGTTTAAAGTTGGCAAAGTGCTTTCCTTGTAACAACTTGTGAGGTAGTAATGTGAATATTAATATTCCAATTTTACGTGAAGAAATGAAGGCCCTACTAGATAAATACTGATCTCAAAGATAACAGTAGCAATTGATCAGTTTCTGTGGAATGTCAAAGAGTATTCAAAGATCAAGCAACCAGTCAACAAACATTTATTACGCACCTCCTCTGTGTCAGGTACTGGTGATACAATTAAAATGAAAGAAACAATACTTAGTCAAGGAATTTACATATTAACAGGGGCGACAATAAGTACACATATCTTAAAGTGGTTAAATAAAAGTTAGTTTGAGAGAGAGGTGGAGGATAAGGAAAGAAGGTTTATATACAAAGTGGTGCTTGAGTTGCATTTTAAAAGAAAAGCGGGACCCTAAGAGAGAGATAGAGGTAAGAAGGGAATGAATTCTGGGTATGGAAGATGGTAAGTGTAAAAGCAGAGCTGGGAGATGGAGTTTCTTCTGTGAAGAAAAGACAGAAGGCCGGTTTGGCTGAATCAAAGAATGTAGGTGGAAGGAGTGATGCTGATAAGGCTGGAAATATAGGATGGGGGCAGGCTGTAGAGGACCTTAAAAGCCATACTTTTAAGTTTCTATTTTATCCTGTAGATACATATGAAGTCACTGGACTTAGGTAAGTAAGGGAGTCACATGGTCAGATCCGAAATTAAGGAAAATTACTTGGGCAGCAGGGTCTAGATTCTAGAACAAAAAGATCATAAAGATATGTGGACAGGGCAATTAGTAGTCAGTTGCTGTAATCGAGGTGAGAAGTGATAAAAGCCTGAACTAAGGTGATAGCTATGTGAGTGCAGAGGAGTCAATTACAAAGATGTGGAGGTAGAAAAAACAGGAGTAGGCAACTGATTAGATGTATGGAGTGGGGAAGAGTGAGGAGTTGAATATAACTCTGAGATTATAAACCTGAGACACTGGAATGACAGTAGTGCCTTCAAAAGAAACAAGGAAGTTTGTAATTAGGGTGGGTTCTGGGGCATCAGGGAGGAAATTCATTTTGAAATGTCCAATAGGTAGTTGGTGATGTATGACTGAAGCTCAGGGGAGGAACAATTTGGATATGCAGATTTGAGTCATTAACACAGAGGCATTAACACAGAGGTGACAATTAAACACATGGGAGCTGATAATTGGTCAGCTGACACATATGTCTAAAATGCTTTTGATCAATGTTCCTAATATATGTATGGGTTTATTTAAAAGCTTTAGTAATGCCTTCCATTTCTGTATATTCCATTTCAGAATATTTTCAACATAGGGCAACTGAATTAGATGTTCTGATTCTCACATGTAGTCTGTTCCCCTCATTTACTTTTTTATTTTAAAATCAGTACCAAACAGTTTTTAACGATCATAGCTTTGTGGGCACAAGTGTGACTTCTTCATTCCTCCTTTTTTCTTTTTAAAAAAATTTCCCATGAAGTTTACATCTTTTGTTTCTCTGGATGAATTTTATTACTTTGTCTAGTTCTATAATCTATTGGTAGTCTGATGGATATAGTACTAAATCTATAAATTAAGTAATGTCATAATTTTTACTTTAGTATAGCTCAGCCACAAACTATCATTACACATCCTATGATAAGTAATTATTTCTATCAAGTGCTTTGTAATTGAATTTATATGTCATAGTGGACTAACTCCAAGAGATTTTATGCCTTTTGCAGTTTTTTTTTTTTGTAGCTTAGAACTTTGCTGACACTACTAATGGTCTCACAGTATCTTTGCTGACATATATTTATATCTATATATTTATATATCTATCTTTGCTGTTACATATATATATATATATATATATATATATGTATCTCAAATTACTTTAGAGATAGTAGTCATCTTTATTTATTGGGAAAGGTCCCAGTGTACCCCCACTGCAAATGAGGCTTGCTTTTGGTTTGATAGATATATTTTACATTAGATAAGGTTCATCTATGCCTAGGGTTGTTAGCATAAATGAGTGTTGTATTTTGTCAAAGGTTTTTTCTGTAACTATTGAATTAATAATGTGGTTTTAGAAATAAGATTAATTATGTTGATTATTTTCCTACTGTTGAATCATCTTTGTATCCTTGGTATAAATCTAACTTGGTAATGATGAGTAACTTCTTGGATCAATTAATCAATCATTGTAGTCTATTTGACAGGATTTTATTTAAATATTTTGAACTGACATTCATGAATGACACTGATCTATAGCTTTCCTGTGCTTTATCCTTTCCTGGTATAGGTGCTAGGACTATTTTTGTCTCATAAAAGAATCTGGTAGAGTGCTTTCTAAATTGAGAAACTTTTTTTACAATAATTTGAGTAGTACTGGTACTAATTTTTCTATAAAAATCTGATGGAATTTTCCTATGAATCCATCTATCTTTTATATTTATTTGCAATAGCTCTGTACCCTAATATAGGGTCAATTTTTGTAAAAGTTTCATGTGGTTCTGAGAAACACGTGTATTCTTTAGCAGTCTCATTTAAAAGATGATAAATATTTTACCTATAGTTTCTCTGGTAATTTGTTCATTTCTACTTTCCTTCTTTTATCTTTCTGTTAAACTTGTGCAAAACTTAGGGACGTTAAAATCTCTTCCCACTATTATATTACTGCCACTACTGTATTACTGTCTATGTCTTCTTGTAGGTCAGCTAATTTTTCCTTTATGAATCTGGAAGCATATGAATTGAGGCATTTGGAGCATATAAGTTTAATTGATTTAGATTCGTTGTCTATGGTATGGCTCATGATAAAGGGCCTCAATTTTTTTTATAATAACTAATTTTCACTTTATTCTATAGGCAATATGCCAGCTACCTCCTTTTTTTTATTGCAGGGGGGAAGGCAGGGCAATTGGGATTAAGTGACTTGCTCAAGGTCACACAGCTAGTAAGTGTGTCAAGTGTCTGAGGCTGGAATTGAACTCAGGTCCTCCTGTTTCCAGGGCCAGTGCTCTACTCACTGTGCCACCTAGCTGCCCCCACGGCCTCAATTTTTTCTGTAAAATATGAGGCCTGAGAGAGTGGGGAGCCATGGGAGGTTTAAGGAGGGATGAAAAGGTTTCGAAGAGCCACTGTGGAGAGTGGGAGAGTGAATTGATGAGTAAGGTATTACTATACCTTAGGAGCTGTGAGGGTCGAGCTGAGTTTATGTAACATAAATCTGTAGTGGACCCAGTCAGAATGGTCATATGATTTTCTCCATCTTTATTTAATAGCACATGTGAAGGAGTAAAGGTAGAGAATGGTGGGAGTGATACAAAGCTGAGGCTTGGGCTTCGAAACATCAGCAATATAAGGGGATTAGAGATTCAAGAAATGAGCACGGTATGGAGTTAAAGTGGTTCACCAAAGGGTTAAGATGGGGAAAAGAGGAATGAGTGGTTAGTGCAGGGGAGATCGCCTGGGAAAGAATTGAGGTGTCAAGGGACTGGATGTCACGATATGGATGAAGAGCAGGGTTTTGTAAAGGAAGGCAGGAGAGAAAGGTGAAAAACCAATAGATTATGGTTGGATAGGGAATTTTATAATTCGTGAAAATAGATGTGGTACATTTGTAGGTGATGGTAAGATCAAGGGTGTATGTGTGACTGAGGAGGGGTGGAGGAGTAGGACATGGGAAATGAGTAGGTTGAAGAATTGAGTGGTTAGGATGTTTGAGGTCCCCTATTTTGAGGGTGGGAGTTAAGGAGAAAAAAATATATTCTAGGTATCAAACTCCATTGAGGAAGAAATGGGAGTTACCTGAGGTTCTACAGACAATAGCCACCAGAATTTTGATTGAGTGGCAGATACTGTAGGGAGTTAGTGCCGACCCCGGGGCTGCTTGGACCCTAGCGCTTGGCCTGTTTCCTGGGTAATACCAGACAGGCTTAGTAGGAGCTGGAACGGTAGGCGCCCGGAGGAAAGACTTCCGTCCCTACCAGCCCCCCTAACAGCACCCCCCTCCTGCTCTGATAGCCATCCTTTCTCATGCAGGCAGAGTTCATTCACCAAGGACTCACAAGTCCATTAGGAGGAACACAGCTGGCCACTACCCAATGCTCTTGAACAAGTGCCTAACACAAACGTGCTTTGATTAATGGGAACTTCTTTGATACTTTACAAAGGCATCCTGCCCCGTGCCTCACATAGCTCATACAGCTCTGATATCAGCTGGCTACATGCCTGAGCCTTCCCATGCCTCCGTAGATACTGTAGGACAGCACCCCGCTCTGTTCCCATACTCCTATGGAAACCACCTTACCATAGCCCTAGTTTTTCCCATACGCTTGTAGGCAACATAGTTTACAATAATCCAGATTCTTCCCACCAGATATCACTACTTACATCTAATCTAAGTGCAACAATACATTACTGAAGCACATCTCTTTTTTCCCATGCTCTCATCCCCTTGAACACCTGCTTCTGCTCATGTAGTGCAAAACCCTATAAAACTGGATAATGTCTGCCAATAAATCGGAGTTATATCCATCTTGGCTCCTGCCTCATCATTGCGTACTGAGACAGGGCAACTTGCTGGTCAAGACCCTAACAGATACGAATTGCATGAACCTCAAAGGAAGAAAGATTACTGAGTGATGGCAGTAGGGGGAAAACCTGGAAATGGCAGTGGGGAGCAAGGAGTATTCCTTGGAGTTTCAAGCAGAAACAAATTTTTCTCTGATATTAATCTGTGGATTTGATTAATCATCATTTTCTTATCTGTATAAAAAAGTTCTAGGCAGTTTTCGTCTATTATTGACTGCTACTAGTCTCGTTTTAGAATTTATCATGTTTCACAGGCAGATGTCTGATTCTTAAGTTCTCTTTGTATATCTGCCTCCAAGATCTACTGCTTTGACTCATACAGTACAGTACAAAGTCACTTTTGCTTCTCTTCTGCCAAATCTACTTTTACTTTTGTATTTGAGTTCCAAGTCTACCATTCTCTTTTTCAGAGTTTCTACTACTTTGTTATTGTTTTTATTGGGTTTAGGAGTTGATTTCTGACATAATTTCTAGCTAATACCTTCTTTTAGGAGTTTCATGGATTTTTTAAAAACCAGTTTGGAGTTTTTTACTGTTTTTTTTTTATCTCTGGGGAATCTGCCAATTATTTCTCATTGAGGACATCTGGTTTATTTTCCTTCATGGTAAAATACTTATTCAATATATTATATCCTTTTTGTGCATTTCTACTCATTTCACCTCCTTTTTATGAGTTATTTTTGGATCTAGGCTTATACTTCACCCTTTTCTTTTGTAGTTTTTGTCTTTCAATTTTTCTGTTATAGTCCTAGTGCCTTGTCTCTGGCTTCCTCCCTCATTCTTTGTCTCCTACCTTTTCGTAGCAATGGGGCCATCTTTTCACCTGCACAGATTCCTGAGCATGGGGTGGAGGTGGGGGAAGAGAATATACTTTTATATAGAGCCTCCTATGTGTCAAGCACTGTGCTAAATGCTTTACAATTATTATCTCATTTGATCCTCACAACAGCTCTGGGAGCTAGGTGCTATTATCATTCCCATTTTACAGAGGAGGGAACTGAGGCAAACAGAAGTAAAGTGACTTGCTTAGCAACACAATGCTGGTGTCTGAGTTCACATATGAACTCAGGTTTTCATGACTCCAGCTTTAGTACTATATCCACTGTGCCAACTAGCTGCCTCTGCAGGGGTATTGCTACATTCTTTGAGCTCAGGTGGGGGGGCATAAAATCATAGCTTTAGAACTTGAGGGGGCCTTAGAGATCATTCAGCCCAATCTTCTCATTTTGTGGAAGAAAAAATTAAGGCTGAGAGAGGTTAAGTGATCTGCTCAGATTACATATGTAAGTAGTAGAGACAGGATTTGAATCTAGATCCTTGACTCCAAATACACAATTCTTTATTAGTATTTTTTTTTGTCAACTCCATCCTCTGATATTATTTTATGTATACTTTGAATTTACTTGCCTGTGCCCTGTGATGATGCTTTGATGTGAAGAACTGGTTACCAACAATTTTTTTTTCATTATACTTTTTGGGATGGAAGGAAGGAAAGAATATATTGTTTGCTATGCTCACGTAAACTAACCATGATTTCACCTAGACACTACAAGATGAATATAAACATTTTCAGTGCTATCAAGGTTACCTAAAAATGGTCTATGGATTACTACTACATATGCCCTAAAATAAGTCCTTATAGGCAGGGGACAAGACACGGCATCCAGTCTTACCACTCTTCTCAGAGACTGGAAACTAGAGCTGTTAGTCCCCTTCATATTGACACAAGAAATAAGCTTGTCCAACCAGAACTCTCTCAATTAATTTTAATACATTTCAAGTCTCCAAGAACCTTGCTCCAGAAAGTCCTGGAATGTCCAGTACTCTAACTTCTTGAAATATGGCTGGTTAGTCTTGTTAGAGTAATGGTCAGGAAATGTTTGTAGTCCAGGAAATGCTAGACATTGGAGTTGGACACCACAGACAAAGGCGCTGTACACCACTAGGTCAGTCTGGAGAGCTATAAGGCCAGAAGGTTACAAACCTGGGTGACTAGGAAGGTGTTAGTGCATTCAGTAGGAATAAAGAAGATGACAGGATAGGTTTTAGGATAACAATTTCTTATATTAGATGGTTCTATACCAGGTAATATCTGTAAATAAATGTTTTTAGGTAACTGCCACATTTCCACTCTAAAAGAGTCTATGAAAAGGGTTGCATTTTTAAGGCTATGAAAGTAAGATTTGAATGTCTGGCCCCATAAAAACATGATGTTTAGATAAGAAAAAACTTAAAAGAAAGTTTACCCTTAGGTTTCTTTTATTTATTTTTATTTTTAGCAATGATTAATCCTTTTATGTTTGATCTTATGGGGAGAAATATTATATAAAATCAGAGGAAAATATATTCACAAATGAAAAATCCTTTAAACAAGAGAAAGCACAAGGAAAACTTGGAAACAGCTGTGCTGTTGAGAATAGACTGAAAAACAACACCCATGGTAATTAAAAATGAATTTTTGGCTAAACTACAGCTGTATTTAATTTTATACTCAACAATCTTAACATCTAATCTAATTAGAAGAGTATTTAAAACATGTTTTATCAGTGTGTACTCTTGCATATGGAGAATCAAAATTAGAGAAGCTTTTTTTCCTTAAGTCAGCTCAGCAGGAACAATCTCTTTTAGAGAATTATGAAACTGTAGGACAAATGAATATGCTTTCATTTTAAAAACTGTATTATTAGGCAAAAAACACTGGGCAGGATAGTTTAGTGGAAAGAGCAGTCTATTTACAATCAGATGACCTGTATAAAAATCCCAGGTCTGATACTTACTACTGGGCTTTGTGTTGTTCGGTTGTCGTATGACTTTTCATAGTACTCTAGGCCCTTCTGTCCTCCACTAACTTCTGAGAGTCTGTCCAAGCTCATGTTTTTTGCTTCCATGACACTGTCATCCATCTCATCCTCTGCTGTCCCAACAACCGGGTCTTTTCCAATGAGTCCTGTCTTCTCGTTATGTGGCCAAAGTATTTAAGCTTCTTAGTACCTGGGACAAGCATATGAATTTTCTAAGCCTTAGTTTCCTCATTTTTAAGATGAACAATTTGAACTAGACGATTTCTGAGGAAATAAAGCTTTAAATCCTTTACTTGTCTTCCCTTTCATAGTCAAACTCTTTGAAAAAGCTGTTTATACTTAGTAACTTGAATTCTACTCAGTTCTTGGTCTCTTGCAATCTGATTTCCAACCTCATCATTCAACTGAAATTGCTCTTTCCAAAGTTAAATCACCTAAATACCAAACAGCCTTTTCTCAGTTATCCTTCCTGGCCTCTTTGCAGCATTTGACACTGTTGATCATCTTTTCCTCTTGCACACTTTCTTCCCTTGGTCTTCCTGACACATTCTATTTTGTTGCCACTCTTTCTTATTAGACTGCTTCTTTCAGTCTCCTTTGCTGAATAATCCAACCATGTCCTACTCTTTCCTTTTCTTCCTCTCCTTTTGCTACTCTCCTCTCTCTCTCATCAATCAACAATTATTTATTAAGTGCCAATTATGAACCTGGCACTGTTAGACAATGAAAATAAGGACACAAGAATGAGATACTTCATGTCCTTCCCTAAGGATCTTGCATTCTATAGGTGAACAATAGCATGCATTATGTAATATATGAGCCAAGTACCAAAGGGTAGAATAATTCTGGAAAAAAGAGTGTGTGCTAGGTGGAAAGGTGCACAGTTATTAAAACAAAATTCTTCTTTTGGTAACAATGAAAGTCAATTTTTCTAATGGTGGCTGAGATAATATTTGAGATATTGCAGAATATTTTTTTGTTTGTTTCATCAGTAAGAGGATGATATGCAGGATGATAAAGAACGAGCCAATGGTGACAAAATAAGATTGAAGGTTGAAGTAATGTGATTAGACAGTATGTGATGACAGATAATCTCCTGCAGGAATAGGAGTTAGTGAGCCTCTACTGAAAGGCAGAATCCAAAGCAAGTGGGGAAGTATTTAATTTTTAAAAATGTGTTACCACCACAATGCAGAACTAACCTTGGGAAGGGGCAATCAGTCATGAACTAAATCATAATGTGATGTGTTATAACCAAGGAGTATGTAGCCATAGATTTTTATTCCTGAGAGAGGAGCTGGGGGTATGAAAGGAGAAAAGAGATGTATATTGGCTTGAAGATGAGATACAAGCTTAAAATGAGATTATTTCCTTGAAAAAATAGGCATACTTTATAAAAGTAACCCAAATTACCATTTAAATTTTTTTTTACTAGAACTGTTGGATTGTGAAATGGTTAAGGAATGGGTAGGTGTGAGGGTGGGGCAACATGTATGGTCCAGAACTTTTTTTAGCTATACTCAGAGGAGGGGCTCTGCCCTCTGGAATCTTACTCCATTCCTCTCAGAACACAATGCATATCTGGCCATCCTATCCAGCACTGGGTATTTCTTTTCTTATCCCTATGATTATATTGGGCAGAGAGGAAGAGTAGGCATACTTCTTGTTTCTCTGCCACTTTTTGACTCTCTGTCTGCTGCCACCACTCAGCTACCTCTCCTCCTTTGAGGTTCAGTCCATCTGACTATATCACTCTAGTCAAATTAAGGTTGTATGGTTGCTGGCCATCCCCCTTTCTAAAGGAGTTTAGTACATGGCTCACAGTCTTCCTCTCTGTCCCAAATCTTCCCTATATACTTGGGACTTCAACATTAGTACTTCATAATACATATTAATCCTTCAAATAGCCTGGATTCCCAGCTCATTGATCCCCTGACCTGTACTTTCAATGTACTTTAGCCATATCCTTGATTTCCTCTGTAAGTACTCTACCTTCAGGATTTAGAATTCAAATTCTTCTGATTCTAACCTCTTATTCTTCCGTAACTTCCTTTGCCTAATGTCTTTCTGGGTCTGGTAAGTGATATAGTGGATAGAATGCTGGGCCCTAAGTCAGTAAGGCCTAACCTCAAATCTGGCCTCACACATTTACTAATTGCATAACCCTAGGTAAAACAGTTTCCTTGCCTCAGTTGTTCTCAGCGGTAAAATGGGGATAACAGCACCTATCTCACAGGGTTATTATGAGGATCAATTGAGAGAATATTTTTAAAATGCTTAGCACAGTACCTGGCACATAGTAGGTGCTATAAATGCTTATTACCTCCTATTCCACCCACTTCCCACAACCTATAATACTCCTGGTCCTCACAGCAATCTTTAGGCATTTACACCTCCATGGTTTCCCAGGCCAGTTCAGTTAAATAGTATTAAGTGCCTACTATGTGCTAGGCACTGTGCTATGAACTGGGGATACAAAGAAAGGCAAACCCTCCCCCCGCCAAACCTCAACCACAGTCCTTGCTTAGAAGGAGCTCACAATTTAATGGTTACCACCACTCGTTTGGCCTCACTGTCCTCCTGCAATCTTGATATAGGAGCACATATCTAGAGTTAGAAGGGATGCAAGAAGCTGTCTGGTCCAACTCTCTAATTTTAGAGATGAGGTAACTAAGGCCCATGCAGGTTAAATGATTTTGTCCAAGGCCTCACAGTATCAGAGGCTGGATTTGAAATTAGATTCTTGATTCTGAAAATAGTGCTTTTATATTATACCACAATATGTCCAAGATAGTTTCTCTAAACTTCCCTATTTCTGGAGATGCACCACCATCCTTATAATCACCTGGTCTGTAACTTCAGAGTTATCCTTGATTGCTTCTGCCCTCATATCCAATCAGTTGTCAAGTTTTATCACCTCTGCATCCACAACGATCTTGTATCTTTGTCTTCTTGCCTCAATAGCCACTATCCCTAGATACCTCCTTCCACAATGAATAATTAATGACTAACCAATTCAACAGGGCAGCTAAGTATCACATTGGCCTAGAGTAAGGAAGGCCCGAGTTCAAATCTGACCTCAGACACTTACTAGCTATGTGACCCTGGACAAGTCGCTTTACCCTGTTTGCCTCAGTTTCCATCATCTGTAAAAATGAGGTAGAAAAGGAAATGTTAAACCATTCCAGTGACCCAAAAGGGGTCATGAATAGTTGGACATGATTGAAAACGACTAAAAACACTAATCAATTCAACCAGTTCCAAATTCACCTAACTGAATACTTGCTGAACTCATACCTCTCCATTTTGTCCAAAATGACAACATCAGTTTAACCACAATGTGTATTGTGTTAAATTGTTAGGTGGCTAGGATACAATGATGAAAAAACACAATTCCTGTCACCTTCGAAGAAATATAATCTGCTGGGAGATAGATATGTTGTATACACACACACACATACATATTACATACAGACACAGACACAGACACATCTTGGGGAAGACATAGTTTGTGCCTTATGGAGCTTATGGCACCGTGGGGAAGGCTGAAACACCATAGATATATTATTAAACTCACAATAAAAAGCATTAAGAAAGGTACAAAACACAGTGGTTCATGCGGGAAGACCATTATCAACAGAAGGGAGAATTTCACGAAGGGGCATGGTGTTGCTTTACAGGATGGGTTAAAATTCAACAGGTAAAGAGAGGGAAGAAGGGGATAAAGTGGAAATGGGAACATAGGATGGTGTAGTGTACAAAGTGCTGGATTTGGAGTCAGAGAACATGACTTTGAATCACAACACTGATACTTTCTACTTGTGTGACTTTGGCCAAGTCATTTCACCTCTCTGGGCCTCAGTTTTCTGATCTGTAAAATGAGGGTGTTGAACTAGATGGCCTTTAAGGTCAGTGGTGTTAAATGTGAAAGGGCAAAGAAGAGATGTTAGACTTTAAGAAAGGTGAGATCACTTTCATTTTGGGGAGGTAAGGGAGAGCTTCATGGAGGAAGTGTCATCTGAATTGGGCCTTGGAGGAGAAATAGACTTAAACAGGAAGAAGTGCAGAAGGTACTTCTTGAGAGGCTGGCATTAAACCAAAGAGAAAGGAGGGGTAGGACAAGCTCAAGGATGGCTGTTTGGCTCGCACATAGAGCGCATGAAGGGAAGAAGGAAATCAGGTTGGAAAAACAGGTTTAAACTGAGGGTCTTTGTGGAAGGCCTTGAATGCCAGGCAGTTTATATTTTCTTCTCGGAGCAACGGCAAATCCATGTAGGTTTTGAATAGCTGGTGATATGGTTGAATCCCACTATTAATATACAAGATTCATCATGGGAAAAGTTTATATACATATTGTACAAAGTAATTTTGATAAACATCTAGAAAAAACAGAAGTTAAGTACATGTTGCAGAAATTGAACAATATTGTATTTTGGTTACTGTTACATACCTGGTACACTGTTTTAGGACTTGTAGCTCCCCTCAGGTCTTCTGTTTACTAATAATCTTCTGAAGCTAAAAATAAATTATAAAGAGTAAGTTTGAAAAAGTTTCCTCTGGTTTATAAAACTGTTAAATGACTAAATTTTAATTGTTTAAGATATGGTTTAATTGCTTATAGCTGATCATATTAAATTCTATATTAATACATGTGTTTTCTGTATACTTTTAGATTACATTTGGCTTTCCTTTCTTCCAAGGAAAAAAGTTAAAAACACTGTAAAACCATAATTTCTAGTTTGATCAGAGCCTGAATTATCTTTTTGTAGGCACTGTAAGATAACAAAGGTTTTTAATTCTTGATCCTATTTATAATAATTCAAAGTTTATATTCCAAATATTTGGAGTTGCACTTTACCTGAACTTTTCAAGTTTTCAAAATAAGTTCTCTATAAGATTATGAATTAATAACTATAGTTTTACATTGATCCAAAGTTTCTATTTTATTAACCACATGTTTAAGTCAGTCTTACTACATACATGTGTCTACAACTGTGATGGGCTGGCCATGTGTCTGAATGCCAAATGCATGCTTGCCAAAAGACTATTTTATGGAGACTCACACAGGGCAAGCACTCACATGGAGGTCAGAAAAAGTGATACAAGGACACTCTCAAGGTCTCTCTTAAGAACTTTGAAATTGATTGTGTGACATGGGAGACACTGGCACAGACAGGACTGCCCAGCATGGTGTGCCTTCATCAGAGAAGGTGCTGTGCTGTATGTGCAAAGCAGAACTGAAGTAGCTCAAAGGTAACTTGAGATGCGGCAAATTTAGAGAATCCACCCCACATGTTCACATGGTAGAGCAGTCTGAGCTTGTATTGGTCTGAACAGCCACAGTTGGACACACAATGGGCTCTAAAATAGTGATGGCACTTTGGTTCTCTTCAAGAATGAAGAACAACCAACCAACCAACCAACCAATCATATGTCTAATTATATAAGTACATAATGGTATATAACAGCATATATTTAACCTACCTACCTTTCAGGGTCATTTGGTAATAATCCTCAATGGACAGCAAAAGAGAACAACGGATTTATGATTAAATTAGCAAAGGGAAAACATTAGATAAAATGAATTAGGAGAAGCTTCTTAACCTGTAATTGTCTGTCTTTGGATGGTTTCCATTTTATTAATGACTGTGTTACATTTATATTGTCATCAGAAAGCTATTTGTAGAAAATAAAACAAAAACCATAAAAAGGCAGTGGTACCTGGATACTTGCCATTTTGTAGTTTTTGGTTTTTTTCTCTTTTTTGTGTGCTGCTGCTTCTTCCATATGTAAGAAAAAAGATTTTTTAAAAAGCTTTTATTTAGTCTCATTTTTTAATATGAGAATCACTTGGACCCCTCTGAATTCTTCCACCTTATTATCTCGTTTGTCTGATCTTTCTTTCCTTTCTTTTCCTCCTGATCTCCTTGTTGTCTTTTATTGCCTGGATGGTACCCCTCCCTGCAGACTCTTATGGCTTCAGAGTTTTTAGGTAAAGTAGTATTTTATTAATTTGGATTAATCTGTAGAAGATAAATTAGAGTTAAGTGAAAAATTTCATTAACGTAACATTTTAGCCAGATGAATTTTTATTAATGTCTAGTATACAAAGAGGGTAAGCCTAAATAATTTTATAAAATATTTTGAAGTATTTTAAATAGATAAGAATTAATTTTAATGGACATATTTTTTGTTTCAATGGAGGTGTTGTTGCTAAAGGCTTTGACTATAGCACACTTAATCAAAATACATGATTGGGAATGATTCTGATATTTTTGGCTCTGTCACTAATGAACCATGTGACCATGGATATCTTCGAAAATGAAGGACAAACACAAACTGTGAGTAGACTGAGTTGCTTGAATGGGGACCCATATAGTTGGGTAACTGTACTCTCCTTTCCAAAGGAAGGTAAATTTTGATGGCCAGAAGCTGCCCACTTAACTTGGGGTTTACTGGCTAGATTTCTCTCTCTTCTCGCTTTTTCAAAACCTTAAACCCAGTTCACTATGAAGCTGACAATAGATCCCTGCCCAAATTCCAATTAATGAGAGCTCTCCTGGCTTAGAGTGAATGTCAATGGTAACTGTTTCTCTTTGGAACAGCAACCCTGAAGGTTGCTTTTTTCTGATTAAAGGGGCCATCCCTTGACTCACTTCTAAAGAGGCCTATTCACTGAATAGGCATTACCTCACTCTGAGTAAATGAAAGGCCTTAGCCTAAAAGAGCCAGGGTCTCCCATTGAATTGAATCCTGGGTCATCTCCAATTATCCTGGTGAACATTTGGTCACTGGATCCAGATGTGGTTCTGGAGGAGAAAGTGAGGCTGGTGTCCTTGCACAGCCCTCCCTCACTCAAATCAAAGTCAACTGCAAGTCATGTCATCATTTCCCTGATGTGATGGTCATCTTTGAAAATGAAGGACAAACACAACAACAACCTCCTCTATAAGACAGTAAACTTGGGTTGGATAATCTCTAAAGGTCTTTCAAGTGTCTATGATTCTACACGCTAGAACCAAAAAGTAGTCACTAATGTCTGCTATTAACTTTGAAGAATTTCCAGAAGAATAATTCTGAGATCTGTGCCTGGTCCTATGCTATTAACATTTTTTTAAGAACCTAGATAAAGGCATAAATGCTTTTAAAAAAGGCTTTTAAAAAGCATTTATCAAGCACCTACTATGTGTCAGGCAAGATGTTAAGTGTTGGGAATACAAAAGAGGTAAAATTCAGTACCTGCCCTCAAAGAGCTCATAATCTAATGGAGAAGACAAACAAACAAATATGTAAAACAAGCTATACACAGGATAAGTAGGAAATTAAAAGATTGAAGGCACTAGAATTAAAAGGGTTGAGAAATGCTTCCTGTAGAAGATGGGATTTTAGTTGGGATTTGAAGGAAACCAGGGCCAAGAGGTGAATGAAGACAGAGATCGTGCTAAGCATGGGGGATAGCCAGAGAAAATGCCCAGATTCCAAAGAGAGAGTGTCTGTTAGTGAAGGCCAGTGTCACTGGAATGAACAGTACACATTGGGAAGTAAGGTGTAATAAGACTGGAAAGGTAGGAGGGGAGCTAGATTGTGAAAAGCTTTAAATAACAGAGCATTTTGAATTTGTTCCTGGTGGCAACAGGAAGCCACTGGAGTTTATTTAGTAAGGTAATGACATAACAGACCTTCGAATGAGGAGGATCACTGTGGCGGCTGAATGGAAGAAGTGGAGTGGGAAGAGACCAGTGGCAGGCAGACCCACCAGCAGGGCATTGTAATAATCCAGGCATGAGGTGATGAAAGCCTGCATTTACTTTATGCATCTTCCTGTTGAGTCATTGTTCTGTCATTTTCAGTACAAAGGTCACTTATTGGCAGATAATCCAGAAGCACAATTAGAATTAAAAGCTCTGCCTTTTCTTTGTTGTTGATGATGGTCACTTCACTCAACCCAAGAAGAGGGCCACAGCCAGGTCTCTGAGCTTCTTTTTTTCCCCTCCCAATATAGCTAAGAAATCCTCTTTTTTCCTTGTCTTTAATTCCCGCACCACTTTGATCTCATTGTGAGGTTCAGCTCTTCTTGCACTATTTTACAGAATTGTACCACACTTATATTCACCCTCTGTTACCTAGCCTTGCTTCCATCTTCTGTTTATTTCTTTTAAAATCTATCTTGGTTGGGGAGCTCCTTTTGTATCCATACACAAATTCTAGTTTTCCCCCCACTGGCATTGTTTCCTTTCATATCTTCAGAATTGCTTCTTGGACATTTCCTACCTGTCATGGGTTATTTTCTCTGAAGCATTTTACTCCATAGTATCTACCTGAGTTTCCTATGAACCACTGAAATTTGCTTTCCCAAACCTAGGAACAAGTCTGAATATGCCTGGATCTCCTTAACTTGTCTATCATAAAATCTAGGAAGCAGTGGTCACTTTGCCTCAGGATTCCCCAATTTCCCTGTTATTGAGATTCAGATTCAGAATACAATTCCTCCTTGTTGATTCTTCTACCTTTTGAAGAATGAAATCATCACCAAGGCAAGTCAAGAAATTATTAATTGCTCTGCTTTAGGCAGAGAGAGAATTCCAGGAGATGTCTCTTTAGTTGAAGTCATCTATCATTACATTTTCAAGCCTCTCTGCCAGGTTTGTGATGTTTCCCAAACTCCTTTAATTCTTTTTTCTTTTCAGGTGATCTGTTGAATATTCCCATGACAAAATAATTCTGTTTCTCTTTTCACTGACCTTCACCCAATAATCTCTGTCAGGTTTCTTCCCTCTGGTCCCTAAATTTCCTCATCTGCTCGAGCATACCTTCTTAATATACAATTATATTTCTCCCCCCTTCCAGCCCCACCCCTGTCCTTATCTATCCTGTTTATTTGGAATGAGGTAAACTCATCCAGAGCCATGGTCCAGTTGTATGTTTTATCTTAACAAAGCTTGTGATACCTCTAGTTCAAATTTGCCTCCTTGAGTTAGAACCTCTAATTTCTTGATTTCTGACTAAACTTTGGGCATGTGCATACAGATATTTGAAGCCATAGGCTTTATTGTTGGCTCCTTTCTTGTATTTTTGCCTCCTATCAGTATCTTGACTATTTTTGTTAGCTACGGGGAATACATATAGTTAGGTAGTCTTCACAATCCACAATTTTTTTTAGTATCAAATGAGATAATGTACGTAAAGAATTTTGTAAATCTTAAAATAAAGTAAAAGTCAACTATTATAATTATTTGGTTTCCTTCACACTGCCTAGTCTAGTGCCATCACTCAACCAATAAGCATTTTATTAAGTACTTACTATGCATCATATACTGTACTAAGCTAGTAGCTTTCAAAGTGTGGTCCATGGATGCTTGAGGGGTCCTTAACACCATATTAAGCTGCTGTGAAGAATACAGAGTCCCTCCCTTAAAGGTGCTTGTAATCTAGCTGGATGACAAATACATTGATACGAAACACATTATAGAACACTAACTGATAAATTTTGTGTTCGTGACTATAAATGCAATGGGGTCAAGAAAAGGGAAAGAAGTGGTGGGTGGGCTGGAATAATAATACAAGCCTTCACTTTTGTTGTTCAGCCATTTAAGGCTGTTTGTAACCCCATTTGGGATTTTCTTGGTCAAGATACTAGAGTTGTTTCCTTCTCCAGCTCATCTTACAGATGAAGAACTGAAGTGAACAGAGTTAAGTGACTTGCCAAAGATCACAGAGCTAGTGTCTGAGGCCACATTTGAACTCAGGCCTTCCTGACTCCAGGCCTGGAGCTCTATTCACTGCTCCACCTAGCTGCCCTTAAGGCTTCAGAGTAAAATCTGACAGATAAGTAAAGGGGAATAGGCAGTAATGAGGAAGTAAAGAATCAAATGGTAAGCATAAAAGACAAAACATAGAGACATTAGCATGGAATGTTGGAGGGGGGAAGGAAAGGAATAGATAAACCTAAGTGGTAAAGACAGGGTGTGCTGGGGAGTAATAAGAAATAAAATTAAGTTGGGAAGGGCTATATTCTTGAGGGGTTGGTGGTAATGAATAGAAGGAAAAGCATACATAATCCAAAATAAGGACTACCACCTCCCAAGGACTTGTCCCAACTCCCAAACAGTGATGGGAACTGCACAACTTGAACACTGCAATCTACAAAGCAGGTATGGTAGTATAAGTAAATATAATAAAAACTCACTAATTCATTTGGAATTCAGAACGAGGCCAAAGTTTTCCTACTATCTATAAGAAAAAGACTGACTAAATTAACAGTATAGATTGCAGGGAGACAACTTAAGTGTATTTTAGGGAGTAACTATTTTTAAGACTTAAAAATTCATTGTATAATTTGTTTACAATTAAAATGCTGATTACAAATGATTCTGATCGAAGTATTAACTTTAGTTCATTACTCTGTGTATCTGAAAGTAAAAGAATTGCATTTTTTGAAAAAACATTCTAAACTCTGGATACTTTACTTATCTAGACTACTCTTTACAATTACTGTACTTAATGAGATTTTATTGCAAATTCAAATCTTAAAGAACACAATCCTATTGAAATTACTTTTATTTTGTAAGGACTTGAGGGCTTGGGGAAAATTTTGTGCATTTATATCCAATACACAGTTTAAAGATCTGACCATAAATGCTGGATCTTAAATTTTTAGCATTCAATTCTAACAAGATTTTGAGTTCCAGATTTTGATTATTTCTTTTTAAGGGGGAAATCTTAGTCTCTAATTATTCTAAAACAAGGTTATTAGCAACTTCGGAGTTTTTTTTTCTAAAGTGATCCCTTAATTATATTTTTTGATTAAAGAATTGGTTGGGATACATGCTTTTAACTTTTAACTGAAGTTTAAAACTAAATGAAACAGATCTGGGAAGTCAGTCACAATCTAATCATCTTGTAACAATAGTGCCTTGCACATAGATGCTACTTAACAAATGTTTGATGAATATATAGAATAATTCAAAAGTGGATTCTTTGTGCTTTCTAGTTACCACTGCTTCTTTACCACCACCACCATTAAGCAACCAATGAACCCTAAACAATCAAACAAACAAAAAAACCGGGGAGAACCATTTTAGAAATATCTGCACCATAGTTTTTGCTTTAGACATTTTGATTTATTTGACAGAACTAAATGCTTTAATATCTTATAAACTATAATTATGGGATATTGGGGGGAATTCATAACTTGTTTCCTGTTCTTTCTTGTAAGGCATTTAAAGTACTTCAGTGCATTTCTTTCAACTCTTATGGCAAATGATTATAAAAATTCTAGTGAATGGTAGAGTAAAAAAGGATTACGTTTATTCAAATGACTGATTTTAGCTTTGCTATATCAAAGAATTTGGGATGATACAGCTTTACCCCTTGTATTCCCATCTAAAGGTATTTGGTTATTAAAAATTATTGTTTGTTGTCAAGCAGGGAAGGCATTTCAAGAAGTGACAAAAGAAGTATTAGAGTTAGGTTCTAGTATACTTTTAAAGTGGCATATTTTGACAGTAACAGATTAGATTCTTTAATAACATTTCTACTAATAGAAACACTACCTATAACATAAGCATTGGTGTATAATCCTATTTGGAAATATGTGCCTAATTTCATGCCACATGGTCTATGATGACAGATTGCTAAGCAGTTCAACCTGCCACTAGCTATAGGTAAGTGGGGAGAGAAGTAAGTGGAATACACCCAACTTCATACAAATTCTTTATGACCAGGGGAAAATACTACTATTTGGCAAAACTTCTGTTTAAACTATATACAAATCCAGTTTAACTGGGAGACTGTAGAGGGGATAAAAAGAATGCTTTTCTTTTTTTTTTTTTTCTCTGAGTACATGATGTTATTCTGGAAATGGAAAAGGAGAAGCAAGGTGAATTTCAATTATCTTTAAGCTCTGGAATAATAAACATTGCACTACATTCACATTTATTAAAAAACAAGCCAAAAAGCCACATAAAATAATATCCCAGGTACAATCAAATGTAATATTCTACTAAAACAACTGGTTTTTTTGGAATAAAAAAACCACCTAGAAATTTATACTACTAACAGACTTGCTATTAACCTATCATCTTTGGCACCTATGCCAATAAGTATGTGTACCATTTATCAAGGTATAGATTAAAGAGATTAACCAGATTTTTGTCTTTGGTCCTGTTTTATCATTTATTTTCATCTGATAGAAAATAATCCATGACTGAAAGGAATGGAAAGTTGCTCTTTCTATTATCTGAAGTCATGTAATAGTAAACTCTGATAACAAGATGTACGAATCAACATAATTTCTAGTTATGGCTGTCAGAAAATATAATTATTCAAAAAGTAGCAAACTAAAAATATTTTCCTTCAAGGGAAATTTCACTAGTTGAGATTATAAAAATAAAGACTAATAAAATTACTATCCACTATGACTTAAGGATTTGGTATACAGCAATTCTTAGTATTTGGACTCCTTATTTACTTATTTTTTTCTGCTTAAGTATTTATTTTTCAGAATTAAAACAGCAAGGTGGGGTATAATTTATTGTATTCAAATTCTGAAAGGCTAGGGAAAAGGCTATAAAATGAAACTTTCCAAATGTAAGGACCTGCTTACATTGAGTGTTTCTCAATGTGGGAACCTGTAATTAGGTATATCCCACTTAGTTGCGCCCCACTGGGAGCAAGATAAGTCTCCTATTTCCCTTTGCCATCTCTTGAACAATGTATGAAATTTCCAGGACAAGGTAAAACTCATTGACAACGGTCAAATCTGTGCCAATCTGTCTCAACTGGTCAACCTGTTTCAACCTGTGTCAATCTGCTGCTGCTGTTTTCAACTAATTCACACACCTGAGTTATGCTTGCGGTTTTGCCATTAGAAAAGGGACATGAAGTCCAGAGACTAGAGAGATACTGAGGTTGGATATGCAGAAGAGAGGAGTGTACAAGACAAAGACTCAATCCCTGGAGAGAGGCGTAGGCATGGCCCTTCCTGAGAATCATGTGGCTACAGTGATGCAAAGGCAATAGGGAAGCAGCAGAGTTGTGAGAAGTTCCTAGTTTATACTTGGAACTGTAGTAATATAAGCTAGCTGGAAAAGAGTGGCAGTTAGAGAAATGGAAGAGCTCCTGCTATAGAGGATCACAGAAAGGAGATGGTTCAAGCTGGCAACTGTAAGAGCCTAAACTGATGATCAATGAGACACTGAGCCATGATGAGAATATAACTGGATTTCCCTCTTTACTAATTTTGTGAGTCTTATATACTGTGCAGTTTTGAGGGAAGGTGGGTTGAAACGCTAATGAGCTCAATTTATTTCCAATTACCTTAACCCAAGGAAGTACTACAGTTTGGAATATTGTATGTGCCAACGAGAAAGGCTGGGCTCACTAATGAAGGGAAAATTATTTGACTTTCTAGAAAGCCTGAGTATTTTTTTAATTGAGAAAACACCATGGCTAATGTGGGAATGTTTGGTAGGGCTGCACATGCATAATCATATCAAATTGCTTGCCTTCTCAAGGAGGGGGGAGGGGATGGAGGGAGAGAGAGAAATTGGAACTCAAATTTTAAAATACAAATGTTAAAAATTTTGGTTTACATGTAATTGAGAAAAAAATTAAATTAAAAAAGAACACTACTCAGGGCAGTACTTTTAAGTTAAGAGGTCTATGTAGATTCTTTGGGAAAGCAAAGGCCCACCAGAGAAGAAAGGTGAGTTGGCATGATTGTTTGTGGGCTTGGATATAAGCCAGGTAAATAAAATCTTTCTCACATGCAATGTTTTGTTAGACTAAACGCCTGAATAGTAGGTAAGAATATACTGGGTTTTTTTGGTATCTCATATAAAGCAAAATACTTATGACAGCATTTCTGCAGTAGCAAAGAGCAAAGTTGATGCCTATTAACTGCAGAATGGCTAAACAAATTGTGGTCCATAAATGTAAAGGAATATTACTATGCTGGAAGAAACAATGAATATGAAGACTATGTAGAATCATGGCAAGTAAGACTTGTATGAATGGATACAAAGTGAAATAAGAACCAAGAAAACAACATACACAATGACTATAACACTGCATATGAAAAGAACAAAAAACCTCCAACCACAGCAACAACAAAAATGAGTGCTTTTTCATTACAACAACCACAATTGACCTGAAGGATGAAAACAGAAAATGCACCTCCTTCCCTTCTTTGCAGAGATAAGTACTATTGGTGTGGAACACTGCATAAACTGTCAGGTTGGTTTGATGTATATGTTAGTATGTCAGAACTACTTTCCCCCCTTCCCTTTCTTTCTTTTTTTATATTTTCTTTATAAAGTGTGACTCTTGATAAGGGACAAGGGAGGGATATATTTGGAAATAAAGGTGGTATAAAAACAAAAGTCATCAAAAATTAAATTTAAAATGTATAGACAAAAAAGAAGGCCATCACTGGAAAAAAAATACTTAACAACATTTGGCCAAGTACAAATCTTGGGGGTAATCAACTGGAGACATCCTTCCAAGCAGACATAGAACCTTTAATGACCACTCTGAGTTTGGCCATTCAACCAGTTCCATATCTATTTAATTCTATTATTATCTAGTCTACATTTCATCATATTTTCCCCAGTAAGAGATTTTAGCAATTTTTTTGGTTAAAATTTAGGTAAACTAAATTTATAGCATTCCATTCACCTAAGTTTAGTAAATATGTTAAAAATGGAAACAGGTTAGTTAGGCCTTCCATCTGGCATTCCCCTTCCTTCTGGGTCCCTCCCTTCTACTCTACCCACACACATTTAAACCGTGTATATTTGTATTTGTAAGTTAAACGAGTATAGTACAAGCTCTGGCCCACTGCAGCAATCTGGAAAAAACTTTGTAGTACATGGCTGGAGGATGGACTCTGTCCTTTAAGGACCAGTTTAGGCCTGGAAAGGTTCATCAGCAGAAACTTGGCTGTGTGAGTACAAATCTTTTGGCCACAAAAACTCATGGAGACTGTAAAGAACTGGGCTCTGTGAAATGTCAAGAGTGCTCCCACATTAATAAAATCATGGATTCCTAAAGTACTGAGGTAAATATATTAATGACTATGGCAAAAAGATTTTCTGTAATTATGAAAAATTTATTACTTTCCCCTCAATCTACAAAGCCAACTTTTACTCTGATATAGAAAGAGAACAAACTTATTTGGCAGCACTTATCTTTGCCACATTGTCATTTACCATCTGATACTAGGTAGTCTTCCAGACATTTGCAAACTGATTTATACTATTTTTTCCCCTACTATTTACCAAATTTTCCTTTAATAAGATGTGGTACTACACTGAACCTTTTTTTATTCTTAGGTACTTTGCCATTTGTAAGTGAGGTGGATTTTAGTGTGTGCAAGGTGGAATTCTGTTATTTTTTCTTATAGTTTAATTCTCAGGATACATGGCTGTAACAATCTCTATTTCCCAGGCTCATGACTTGTAAACATCTACCATGCTTGCGCAGTGTTATATAATGATAAATAACATAAACATTTGTGCTTAAATTGTAAATATCTACTGCAACTGCAGTAAGATATAATGTAAGATAATGTAAACTTGGGAGGCTATTGCTGGCAAAACGCCCTATAAAGCAGGGAGGCACTGGTCAGCGAGTGGGTGTTGCAACAATCTCTAGCAGCTGCTGTGGGGGTGAAAAACCAACACAAGCCCAACAAGAGGAATGCTGCAAGCTCAGGTTCTTTTGATCTACTTTACTAAGGAAAGCACCATTAAGGGGTTAAAAATCTCAATTTAATCCAGCATACAAATATCATTCACTTCTGTTCAGGGGAAAAAGCCAGCACTCTGAACTTCAGAGCAAATACAAACAAATTACAGACATCAACAGACAGACCTTGTCTGATTCAAATCTCAACGCATAGTTACCAGAGTTTAACAAAGTCCGGGTTTACAAGGTGGAGGCTCTTATCTACAGCTGCCCAGAGTCTCCACATCAGCACACTGCCAAGAGTGAGAGCCCTTAAGCAAATAGCTCTGTCTTCTCTTTTTATGTACTCTTTAGCTGTGAGGACCAGAACTTAAGCTCTTACTATTGGCTCTGGTCTTAGCAACTCCCCTGAGGACCCTGAGGGCTTCATGCCCACATAGGCTTAGCACCTAGTAGCTAGGGGGTTTGGGCCTACTTGGGATCGAAGATATATCAGACCTCCCTTCACTGGCCCCACCTGACCCCACCTTAGTTACTAATGCAGTGGGGAACCCTTTGGGTTGAATGCACAAGCTGGAATGCTATGTATATTTTGATTGGCCCCTAATCAAGGTTTATGGGTGTTGCAACAATTCAGCCAGCAGCTATTGTGGGGGTGAAAGACCAACACAACCAACAACAAGAACGCTGCCAGCACAGTTCTTTTGATCTGCTTTTCTAAGGAAAGTGATGTTAAGGGTTAACAATCTCAGTTTAATTGAGCATACAAATATCACTCACTCAGTTCAGGGAAAAAGCTAGCACCCTGAACTTCAGAGCAAATACAGATTACAAACATCAACAACAGACTTTGTCTAATTCAAATCTCAATGCATGGTTACCAGAGTTTAACAAAGTCCTAACATCTGGGTTTACAAACTGGAGGGCTCTTAACTATAGCTGCCCAGAGTCTCCACATCAACACACCTCCAAGGGTGAGAGCCCCAAGCAAATAGCTCTGTTCTCTCTTTTTATACACTCTTTAGCCACCATCAGTCATCTGAGCAACCAGAATCCAGGCTCCTATGATTGGCTCTGGTCTTAGCAATTCCCCTTAGGACCCTGAGGGCACCCACAAAGACTTAGCACCTAGTAAATAGGGGTTTGGGCCTGGAGGTTTGCACCTAGTAAGGCTCAATCAAAGACATTAATATTTTAAAACAGCAAGAAGTCCCGACTTAATTGATATTACAAGGGGGAATCTGTGTGTGCCTCAACTGGCCCCGTTGAGGTTTGAAGGGATTTAGGGAAGTACATAAGCTGTGCCTGTTTCTATTGACCCCATGAGATGTAGGGGTAGTTGACCCCCTTGTCTCCGGCCCTGTGAGAAGGGTGATTAGAGAATGCTGTAGGATGGTGTTCCCATTATTAGAAACCTTCTGGAAAAGACTAGACTAGAATAAAGTAAGATTACTAAGCTTGTCCCTCCTGTCTGTCTTCCTGTCTGACCAGATCAAGAGCGAACCTGTGCTAGTAGCCCTCCTGTGTGTTTACCTGTCTTACACAATTCCTTCATGAATTCTTAAAAATGGTACTGTACTTACAAATGGTTCTACAATAATTTGGGCAAATTTCTTATGTATTTTCAGGTACTTATGAAGCCCTTTAAATTACCTTCTTAAGCTTGTTAAAATTCACTTATAAAGATGCTTAAAGTTGTTTTGTTTGGCTCCTGCCTATTTAAAATTATTGATGTCTATTTGTTAATCACCTACATTGCCCAATATATCTTCCCTAGCAGCTTCCTTTACGGCAGGAGGAAAACAAAACATCAAAATAAATTGATTGCAAAAGTCTGATGTTTATTGCAATCTTCCACACTTACAGACCTCTACATATATAAAGCCTACTTGGTCACTGTTTGGGCTTGATTAACTCAGAATGAATGTAAATAACAATTGTTTCTATTTTTGCCAGAAACCCTGAGGGTCTTCTCCCAGATCTATTTTTTAAAGAGGCCATTCTTTGCCTCATTTTAAAATTAAACCTTAATCACTGAATGGGCACTGCTTCAGTCAAACTGAGTCCTGTTAAAGACCTTAGCTTAAAAAGGCCAAGGTCCCCTACTGATCCTGGGCCATCTCCAGTTGTCCTGATCCATATCTGGCCACTGGACCCAGATGGCTCCAGGAGAAAATGAGGTTGGTGACTTTGCATGGCCCTCCCTCACTTAAACCAAATTCACTTGTATGTCACGGCATCACCTGCATGATGTCACAGTCCTCTTCAAGAACGAAGAACAAACAACGGCAACTTATATAAATAAGCGGTAGGTGCCTTTTCATATTTCTTCTTTAGGGACAAACTTGGTCATCACTATATAAGAGCACTCAGTTTTAATTTTATTGCTTTTCCTCCCATTTACATTGTTGTAGTCATTTTTATACTGTTTTCCTAGTTCTGCTTACTTCAATCAATCATCAAGCATTTATTAAACATTTACAATGTGCCAGGAATTGTGCTAAGCACTGGAGAAAAAAGGCAAAAAACAGTCCTTGCTCTCCAGAAATTACAGCCTAATGAAGACAATATATAAACAACTATGTCCAGGTTAAGCTGGAGATAATCAACAGAGGGAAGGCACAAGCATTAAGAGATCAAGAAAGGCTTCTTGTGGAAGGTGGGATTTTAGCTACAACTTGGTGGAAGTCAGGGAAACCAGAGGTCAGAGATAAGGAAGTATGGGGAACATTCAGTGGAAATGCAAGGAGTCAGGAGAGAGAATGTATCTTGTGGAAGGAACACCAAGGAGGTACTGTTATTAGATTACAGAGTACATGTGTATATGGAAGTAATATGTGAGAAGATTGGAAAGGTAGGAGGGGTCCAAGTAAAGAAGTAAAGAAGAGGTTTTCATACTGTATTTGATCTTTGAAGTGACAGGAACCACTGGAGTTTATTGAGTAAAGGGTTGAATAAGGGTCAAATTTATACTTTAGGAAGCTAAATCGAGGATGTCTGTAGTGAGGAAAGACTTGAGGCAGGGAGATCAACTAGGAGGCTACCGCAATAGTCCAGGCATTATGTGATAAAGTGTTTACACCAGGGCAGTGACAGTGTCAGAGAAAAGTATGGGGAGTATATGAGAGATGTTAGAACCTAGATTTGATAGGACTTGGCAACAGATTAGATATGGGGTGGAGTCTGTGAGAGAGTGTGAGAAGCCTGGGTGACTGTGAAAGGATGGTGGTACCTTCAACAGTAATGGCAAAGTTAGGAAGGGGACAGGGTTTGGATGGTGGTGTGGGGAATGAGTTCAGTTTTAAACATGTTTAGTTTAAGATGGTCTATGCGACAGCCAGTTGGAGTTGTTTCACAGGCAGGTGGAGATGTGAGTCTGGAGTCTTCTCCGTATTTACCATATTTATTGTTCTTTAAGTTTACAATCACTTTTCTAAGGTTATCCTCCACTTTAATTTCTAAATTTTAGTAATGATGATTCTTGATACATTTATTACCCACTCAGTAACCATAATTTATTTTTATGGACAAGACAAAATGTCAACATAACGAAAAAATACTTTAGAATATCATTTTAGTTCTTATGAGAAAATCTGAAATAACTTAAAATAAGCTGAAGCAACTTACCTTAAAGAATTCCTTTTTATCAACAGTCTCATCTCCATCTATATCCAGCATCTTAAAAGCAACATGAAACCCAGTGTGGGGTTCTGCAATAAGTGTGAAAAATATGTTCTTATAAATTTATAAATGTGATAAATTACTTTCAGGCACAGTTCTTCAAATCAGAAATTAGTTACTTGAATGATAATAGTTACAGATAGAGATTTGGACCTAAGATTTCAATGGTATAGGGAAGTCCCAGATGAGGACACTCTCTCTATTAAAGCATGCTCTCTTTAACTTATAGTCTCAGAGTATTGTCTAGAGCAGAGGTGTCAAGGCAAAACTCCAAAGGAGACCCAAACTAGATTAAAACGTAATGGGAAATGCTTACAAGATACATAAAAATACAATATAACATAATGTTAATTTGTGGTTTTCTAAGTTGCCCACAGGATCTATTTCTATTTGAATTTGACACCACTGGTCTAGAAGACTGAAATTAAATGACTTGCCCAGGATCACACAGTTAGTATGTGTCAGAAGTGGGGATTGAACCTAGGTCTTCCTGACTGAGGCCATTCTATCTCAAGGATTCCTATTTCTTCTCATGCTAAAAAATTCTTTGAAAGCTGATTTTTTGGTGGCTTGTGTCAGGACTGACTCTCCTCTTTTCTTCTCTCTCCCTCCCCCCTTTCTCTTTCTCTCTCTCCAAATGTATTTAAGCAATCCAGTGGATTTCTGTTTCTCCACTCTTAAGTTTCAAATGCTAATTAGCCTTTTATTAGAGAACAACTAGATTAAGATGTCTTCTACACCTTACTTTTATACCAATTTTTTTTGGTACTGTTAACTCAGGCACTGTCAGATGAAGCAATAGAAAGTTAACTAAGTTTTGATAAGGGGTACAGGATGGAAAGGGTCTGGAGTCAGCAGAGAGTGGGACAGGAATGGGAAATCCTCCGTCAGAGGTAAATGACTTG
Organism: Trichosurus vulpecula; assembly: GCF_011100635.1. Lineage (NCBI taxonomy): Eukaryota > Metazoa > Chordata > Mammalia > Diprotodontia > Phalangeridae > Trichosurus > Trichosurus vulpecula. Next base: position 180,563,279 of record NC_050574.1, read on the forward strand.
CCTAAAGTCACAGAGTGATGAAGCACAGAAAAGAACTCCAGTAGCCTGGCTTTTGGTCTGCTAAATTTTCTCTTGAAACACGCTAATACATTCTACTCTCTACCCACAAAAAAGATTTTTACTCACTGATGTTTCATTTAATGTAAAAAAAATATTCAAGATTTTCAATTTACTCTTTTTTGCTCTAGTTAGGGCATTAGAACACAAACTCTACCGTATTTCTGTTCCTTGGCTGTTCTACTGACTAATCTCTATGGTCACATTTTTTTCTTAGATAAGGGCTTTTAATATAAAACACTAAATTTCTGGACCTTTAAGTCCAAATCTAATCCTGTGTCAACCATGCTGTGCAGAATTTAACTGGCTGTCGCAATTCAAACCTGATATGTGCTTCACTAAATAATCAGTTTTTAACTTTTATACATACTTTGGTCCAGATTACATTAATCTGACATAGAATCCAATTGAATTTGATAGATAATGCAATCTTAAATTTCTATTCAAATATCTAGTTTTGAGAAAAGTATAAAGCATTTATTTATTTAGTACTTACTATGTGCCACCTGTGCTAAATACTGAGTATATAAAGGAAGGTAAAAATCTAGTCCCTGCCCTCAAAGAGATCACATTCTAATCAGGGAGACTAATGCAAATACTATGCACATACAACAATATAAAAAGTAAAGGTAATTTCAGAGGGAAGGCACTACTAGTGCCTAAAACAGTGCCTGACAAAGCATATTCTCGACAAATTGTTACTGCTGATGACATCTTCATACTTTGGTGAACAAGAAAACTACATTATTTTTGTGTGTACCTAGGAAGATGTAGTGTACTTACTGGTGATAACTGTTAGCAAAAACAGATATTCCATATATGGAAATCAATCCTGGAAAAGCAACAGAAAATATTAGTGAGAACTATATGTTGACATAATTAAAAGAACATAATTGGAAAACTAATTGTAAAATCTCAATGATTTTCTTTAAAAAATTTTCACTTTGGTAATGGTGGAACACTTATAATATATTGAAGGGTAAGATTAATGCCTTTAATATCACAGACCAATCATTTTATATCATTAATACTTTATGTGATAGGAGGCAGAGGCAAGATGGAAGATTAGGGGCAGCCATCCAGCTGAACTCTCCCACATTCCCCTCTAGACATCTTTAAAATAACACCTTAAATTCTGGAGCAGCAGAGACAACAAAAAGTCAGGGGGAGATATTTTTCTGGCCTAAGAAAACTTAAGAGGTAGACAGGAGAGAGGAGTGGAGGTCCATCCAGAGCTCACACACAGTGGAGAAAGCAGCAGCATGAGCAGCTTTAGGAGCTCTCAGCCCAGAGACAGTAAGGGCATTGGACAAACTGGTCAGAAAGAGATTACAGGGAATCCTTTGCTAGCACTGGGTACTCTCGTTGCTACTCTGGCAAGTCTATTGCTCACATGGTGGTCTGGGTCATAGTTCCAGCATGAGAGAAGCACTGGTTGTTGGTCACAAGAGAGTAGACACCCTGGTCACAGTTCCAAGGCCAAAGATGAGCACTAGTGTGTAGCTGGAGGGGACCAGGACCCCTTCCTTGATAAAGACCAGCACACAGACAAGGAGTGCAGTGACCATACCTCTCCCAGGCTCACACACACCACTTTGGAAACACCAAAAACTTGCAGACCTCCTCCCTTCTATATGCACCCTTCCCCCAACAAAACAAAATAAAAAACAAAAAAACCTAGCTCTGAAAACAGAATGATAAGGTCTGAAGTTCGGGAAAGTGCCTCCCTAATCCTAGGTGAGCAAAGCCCAACTTTAATATAAAGTTCAAAGTCAATAAATAGGCTAGAAAAATGAGCAAACAAGAAAAAAAGAATTTGACCATAAAAAGTTACTATGGATGGCAGGAAAGACCAAAACATAAACTCAGAAGAAGACAGCTTTTAAAAAAGTCTAAAAGAAAATGCTAATTGGATTTAAGCCCAACAAGAATTCCTAGAAGAGTTAAAGGAAGAGATAAGAGTGGGTAGAAAAAAATTTTGAAAATAAATGAGAGAGTGGATATAAGAAAATTATGAAAAAAGAATTAACAGCTCGGTAAAAGAAGCACAAGAAATACTGAAGAAAATAATGATTAAAAACAAAACTGGCCTAATGGTAAAAGAGACACAAAAATTCACTGAAGAAAAGAACGCTTTAAAAGCAGAACTGGCCAAATGGAAAAAAGGTACAAAATCTTACTGGGAAAATAATTCCTTAAAAATCAGAATCGGGAAAGTGGAAGCTAATGACTCCATGAGACATCAAGAAACAATAAAACAAAATAAAACAAATGAGAAAATAGAAGAAAATGTGAAATATCTCATCAGCAAAACAACTGACCTGGAAAACAGATTGAAGAGAGATAATTTAAGAATTACTGGACTACCTAAAAGCCATGATCAAAGAAAGAGCCCAGACATCATGTTTCAAGAAAGTATAAAGGAAAATTGCCCTGTGAAAGGATCATGTTGATCCAGGGTAAGATTATACAGGCATAGGCCTCAGTTTACCAAAGCACAGGCCTCAGTTCACCAAAGAGACGGAATATGATGAACTTTAATTCACTCCTAGCATGTTTGGAGAGCAGATGGTCCTGAGAACTGAGGGAGACATCCTTTCGGGATATTGGCCAGCCCTCAAGGAAGTACTTATCAACTGCCTATGAATTCCTAGGACTAGCCATTCTAGGAAAGTGCTGTCCTTGGGGCTCTGGAGATGCTGGCCCCTCCCAGAGTCTTGCGTAAGGATTGGTACCTTGCCAACACTTGGCAGTGAGCCTTTTTTGTTCTCAGACTACTTAAAGAATAAAGTTTAGGGACCTAGTTGGAGTCTCACCCATGGAGAGGATGCTTGTCTAGGACCTTCCCAATCAGGACACAACAGGCTGCCCCCCAGGATTCCCCAGCTGTGAACTTCAGAGGTTGGTGCTTCCCCCGATTCGGTGATGATTTCTGTAACTATACTTGTATATCTTTGCTTCGCCTTATTAGTCATTGTATTAAGCTGTTTAGGATATTGCCTCTGCAACACTAATAGCATGTTCTTTAATTAAATATCATTATTATCCTCTGTTATTGGGCTGGGCGTGTCATTTTGTAGGAGCGAATCGAAACTAAAAGAACCTTAATTGAACACCCTGATATCTTAGATCCAGAGAGTAAATAGAAATTGAAGGAATCTACTGATCACTTCCTTAAAAAGATTCCAAAATTAAAACTCTCAGCAATATTATAGCCAAATCCCAGAGCTCTAAGGTCAAAAAGAAATACTTCAAGGAGCCGAAGTAAACAATTCAAATATGGAGTCACAGTTAGGATCACACAAGATTTAGTGGCTTCCATATTAAAGGAGTGGAGGGCTTAGAATAGATATTCTAGAAGGCAAAGGAGCTAGGATTAAAACCAAGAATAACCTACCCAGCAAAACTGCATGTAAAGCAAAAAATAGATATTTAATGAAATAGAGGACTTTCAAGAATTCCTGGTGAAAAGAGCAGAGCTGAATAGAAAAACTGACATTCAAACATAAGGTTCAAAAGAAGCATGAAAAGGTAAACATGAAAGAGTAATTATAAGGGACTCAATAAAGTTAAAATGTTTACATTTTTATATGGGAAGATGATGCATGTAACTCGTAAGAACTTTGTCATTATTAGGGCAGTTACAAGGAGCTTACATAGAAGGCATGGTTATGGGTCAATTATGTTGGAATTATCTCCCCCAAAAAATGAAGTGGGAGGAGAAAAAGGGATACACTGGAAGAAGGGGGAAAGGAGAGGTAGAATGGGAAAAATTTTCTCACATAAAAGAGGCAGGCAAGAAGAGCTTTTACAGTGATGGAGGGTGGGGGGGAGGAGGAAATGGGTGGTGGCAGCAGACAATGTTTGAACCTCACTCATAGGAATTGGTTCAAAGATGGAAAAATATATATACACTGTCAGTAGTATATAGAAATGTAACTCACTCAATAGGGAAATAGAAGAGGAAGGGGATAAGAGAAATGGCGGAATGATTAAAAGAGAGGGCAGATTAAGACAGGAAGTATTAGAAGCCAAATAGACTTTTAAGGAGGGACAGGATGGAGGAAGGGCAGGGGGGGGGGGGAGAGGGAGGGAGGGAGAGAGAGAGAGAGAGAGAGAGAGAGAGAGAGAGAGAGAGAGAGAGAGAGAGAGAGAGAGAGAGAAACAGAAGATAATCTCATGAAAGGAAATACACAGTAAATACGATTGTGAATGTGAATGGGATGAGCTCACCCCTAAAAGAGAAGCAGATAGCAGAATGGATTAGAAAGTAGAATCCAGAAATATGTTGTTTATAAGAGACACACAGACAATTAAAATAAAAGGATGGAGCAGTATCTAATATGCGTCAGCTGAACTGAAAAAAAAAAGGCAGGAGTAGCAACCATGATCTCAGACAAAGTAAAAGCAAAACCAGACCTAATTAAAAGAGATAATCAGGAAAATTCCATTTTGCTAAAGGTACAATATAGTAATATCAAATTTTTTTTTACAGCAAGTTTCTCTGATAAAGGCCTCATTTCTCAAATACATACTCAGCAGAGAACTGAGTCAAATTTATAAAACTAAGAGCCATTCCCCAATTGATAAATGGTTAAAGGATATAAACAGGTAGTTTTCAGAAGAAGAAATCAAAGTTTTGAAAAGTGCTCCAAAACACTTTTGATTAGAGAAATGTAAATTAAAACAACTCTGAGGTACCACCTCAGAAATGATAAATGTTGGGAGGGAGAGGGGAAAATACACTAATGAAAACTGTTGGTGGAGTTGTAAACTTGTCCAATCATTCTGGAAAATTTGGAACTATGCCCAAAGGGCTATAAAACTGTGTATACCCTATGACCAACAATACTACCACTAAGTCTGCATCCCAAGGAGATCAAAGGAAAAGAACCTATATGTACGAAAATACTTATAGCAGCTGTTTTTGAGGTGGCAAAGAATCGGAAATTGAGGGGATGCCCATCAATCGGGGAATGGCTCAACAAGTTTTGGCATATGATTGTGACGGAGTACTACCGTGCTATAAGAAATGATGAGGGGGTGGTTTCAGAAAACATGGCAAGGCATATATGAACTGACACAATGTGGAGTGGAGAAGAACCAGGAGATCATTGTGCACAGGAACAGTAATATTGGTTGTAATGATGATTAACTGCAAAAGACTTGGCTACTCTGATCATACAATGATCATGATGAAAAACTGCTAACCACCTCCAGAGAGAGAACAGATGAACTCTGAATGCAAACTGAAATATAACTTTCTCCTTTTATTTTGTTTTTGCTTTTTTTTTTGCAATATGCTAATATGAAAATATGTTTTGCATCATTTCACATTATAATAGATATAAGTTTGCTTGCCTTCGCAGTGGGTGGGGAGGAGGTTAGAAGGAGGGAGAGAACTTGGAACTCTCAAAATTTAAAAAGAAAAGAATGCTAAAAATACATAAATAATAAATTAAGAAATACTTCATGTTATAGCAAAGCATTAATTTTACCAATAGGGCAATGATCTTACATTCCTTTAAAGGTTTTTAACCTTTCTTGTGGCATTCACAACTCTCCATCTCCTGTCTGTCTCTTTTCAGTGGCTTTCTGGAATATCTTTGATGCATTCCTTCATCACTGCTGACTCTTGGAATCCCTAGTTTTTTCCTAAGACTTAGCCCAAGCAGTATCTTCTAAATAAATCTTTTCCTAATTTCTGTAGCTTTCCTTTCCTCTTCTTAACCAAAATGATCTCATATCAATTTTGAATATACTTACATATGTACATGTTTATTTTCTCCAATAGAATGTAAGTTCCTTGTGGGCATCCTCTATTCACATACCAAAGTGATATCCTAAAGTACAAGTCTGACCCTGATACCTCCTACTCAATAAACATCTGTGGTTCCCTATCACTTCCAAGATCAAACAAAAAAAAAATACTCTGGCATTCGAAGCCATTCAAATCTAGGAGGGGACTCTCTCCTAGTTTTCCAGTCTCTGTACCTTACTCTGACAGCCACATACTCTCTGATCCACACTGGTCTCCTGGATGTTCTACAAACAAGACATTCCATTTCTTAGTTCTGGGTATTTTCTTGGGCTGGCCCCCATGCCTGGAATGGTCAAAAGCAGTAAAGCTCCAATGCAGGAACATTTCTTATGTTACATAGTAATTAATCAGAAGTTATTTCCCTTCTCCCAAGAGTTTTTTTTCCTTCCTGGAAGCAGTTGGGGTTAAGTGACTTGCCCAGGGTCACACAGCTATTAAGTGTCGAGTGTCTGAGGCCAGATTTGAACTCAGGTCCTCCTGACTCCAGGGCCAGTGCTCTACCCACTGCACCCACCTAGCTGCCCCTCTCCTAGGAGTCTTGAGGATTTTTTACTTAATTCCTAAGTTGTAAACTATTAAAAAATGTTTTGATGTATAATTTTAAGATAACAATTTAAAAACAAGGGGTGACATTTAATTTACAAGCTGTAAGTATTAAATACTTTTCAGTAACTGTGCTCTTTATAAATGCCCTAAGTTTCAGTCTTCTTAAAGCTTTATCAAAGGGCAGATGCTTAGAATGTTATTGCTGAACAATACTGTTTATATAAACCCTATCTTTAGACTGTATGATGTTATTTTGACACTGCCACATCTCTATATTTATTCAGGCTTTTTTATTTAAGTCGGTGTTTCAAAGGAACAGGCTGGAATTTTCCTTCAAAAGAAAAAAAGTTCACCTTGCAGAAAGGACGTTCTTATTTTTTTTTTAAAGGTGAGATGTCCTTTTGGCACAAAGCCTAGCAGTGTTATCAATGCAATCTAGCAATCTGGCAGTTTTTTGTGTTGCCATATTCCCCCAAGAATTAGAGGAAAACTACTCTCTGCTTTTTTCAATGCAGCCAAGGGATGAAATACTTTGATCATTCAATAGAATTAGAGCAGTTTTCCTCCTAGGCATTAAATATGACAAAGCATATTTAATTTATTCCTCTTTCATATAACACTGGATATCTTCAAGAAAAAAATAAGGTTTAATGTAGGGATTAAAAACTAAAAACTCTTTTAATTCAACTTCAGAATAAGAGATGGTAACTTTTCGGAAAAAATACATTAACTTTAAATATGTCAAAAATGTGAACTGGAATTTTCATTCCAATTATAGTGAAACCTGAATCACACAAGACCAGATTTTTTTTAAAAGTAGAATTCTATTTATATAAATGCTTACCTGTGTGGGCCCCTACTTCACGACAGGATCCTTTTAGAAAAGATAAACCTTAAAAAAACTCTTGTATTCCTTCCTTTCTGTTTATTACTAAAATCACTTTGTAAAGGCTCTCTTCTCAGTCCCAGACTATTGTACTAGCCTCCAAACTAGACTGTCTACCACTAGTCTTTTCCTACTACATGCCATCTTACACAAAAACTGGTATATTATTATTAAAACATGCTGAAATTCCACCCTCTGGCCACATAGCCCTCTACTCCCAATCTGTTCTAATATTCTGTTTGGATTTATTGTGACCTGTCACTTGATCTTGATGTATCACTAATTCTTCTAGATTGTCTTTCCCATACTGACTTCACTTGTCTTTACAGGCAGCCCTGATTCCATGGTCTATCACTTTAATTTTTCAATGGATATTGCTTTTGAATCACTTTTCCCTGACCTTATCCACTTCCAAATCTTTTCCCTTAGGAGAGTAATGTCACCATCAATTTTTTGTTCTCATACTGCTGAACTCTGTGGGAGCAGGTCACAAAATTTGGCTAGTTTTATCCACTGCTACTTGATAATTCTTGTGCTTTAATTTTGCAGTCTAGCTAAATCATTCTCTACAGCAACTGTTCCAAACACTTTCCTCTTCTGCATAATTTCCACTTCTGCAAACATTTCCCCTAACTGCATACTACTCCATGTGAATACAGCAATAGATTAAGCTTCACGGAAGAGGTATGAGTTTCAGAGTTGGTATCTTGCAGGATAATGAGTTTTTGGAAATCACGAAGTCCAGGAGAGCAGCTGGGTGGGAAATGATGAGGTGAATGCCTTGGGTATCCTTAAATGGTGGAACATCTGGGAGGAACTATCCCACATCCACCTGCCCACCCCCAACCTCTCCAATTAGTAGGGAAGGGCCTCAGGGCCAGTAGGTATTGAAGAGACCTTAACATTCTACAAGATGAAATCAACTTAAACTTGCATCTCCTCTACCCTTCTTCTCTCTCTGGTTGGAGGGGAGGGGTCTTTGGAGAAATTTTCCCAGGTCCTCTACCATTTAAGGAGGGCACCCAGGGCATTCACCTCATCATTTCCTATGTGGCTTTTCTCTTGGACTTAATGATCTCTAGGAACTAATTGCCCTACAAAATGAAATCAACTCTGCAACTCACAATTCCTCAAATAATTTTCAAATCCCACTGTAGGGCTTTATCATGCCCCTGTGCAAGGTACTCTTCCCCTTTCAGCTTCTTTTTATGTGCTGTCTGCCTCCCTCCCTTCCCCACTAGATTGTAAAATCCTCGAAGGCAGGGACTGTCATGCTCTTTTTTGGGTATCCTCGGCACTTAGCACAGTGACTAGCACATAGTAGGCATTAATAAATGTTTATTGATTCTGACTGACTCATACTTCATTTCAATCAAGGCTCTTTGACAGGAGATTCCTTAACCTTCCTTCCTATTCCTCATCCCACTTACTCTTCTTTTACTCTCAGGTCTCAGAAGAGGTATCCCTACTACTCACTATGGTAAATCTCTCTACCTGGGCCCTTTATTCAATCACCCTCCACTTATAGGAAGTTGTTTCAGGAATCATTTCCTCTCTCTTATACATAAGATCTCCAATGCCAACAATTCCTTCTGATTTGCCCCCAAACAGGCCCAGGATTCCTCAACATTAAGAAATCCTCTCTTACCTCTTCTACCTAATAGAGTTGCCACCCCATCAGTCTCCTCTCTTTTTGCTGCCAAACAAGTCTACCTCTGACTTTCTAACCATCTATTCTGTCCTCGGTTTCTTGCAATGTTTTTTATCCACAAAATTCTACTTTAGCTACTTTATCAAAGGTCACTTTTTTATATATATATAAAAAAAACCAAAGCAACACACCAAACCAAAAATGGGCCTCAAACTTACTGACCTCTCTGCACCAAGTGACACTGCTAGATATTCTCCCCTCTCGTCTAGAGATAATATGCTGTCTTGGATCCCCTTCTACAACTCTAGCTTTTTTCTATCCCCTGGCTATTTGTCTTCGCGACTTTGTAAGGTGGATTGTTTACCAAAGTTTTGCTATCAGCCTTCTTTTTTCTTTTTTTTTTTAATACTTTGTTTTGGAGGGGAAAGGCAGGGCAATTAGGGTTAAGTGACTTGCCCAAGAGCCTTCTTTTTTCTTATAAAACTCTCTCCCTTAGCAATCTCATTCACTTCCAGGTCTTCAACTACCACTTCTGTGCTGAAGACTCCCAAATCACTATCTTCACCTCTGCTCTGTCTTCTGAATTCCAAACCCACATCTCCAGATGCAAACAGGAAAGCTCCACATGGATTTCTAGGCAGTAGTACAAATTTAATGTCTGATACTGATATTGTCATCTTCCCCCCTTAACATTATTCTGACTTTACTATTTCTGTCAGTCTGCCATATATGAAATCTTGGGACTTATTTTTGACTCTTTGCTCTCCCCCATCTCTCACATCAATCAGTTACCAAGATTTGTTAATTCTACCTCTGAAGGATATTCCAAACCCAACCCCTTTTCTATATTTTCATTGCTGTCCCTGTAGTATAAGTTCTGAGATTACCAGATTAGATAACTGCAACTGCTACCTACCATAGAGTTGATAATGGTGGGACACAAGGACTGTTGAACAGCAAGGCCTTAGATAAAGGTTACATATCAAAAAACTTTTAATTAAAAAAAGTTGACTATATATCATTCTGCTGGTTTTATCTCTGAGGTTTTTTATACTTTAAGCTTCTTAAAGGAAATACTAAAAACTAAATTAAAGAAAAAAGATTTTTTTAAGATTCTACATTTATGCAATCATCCCCTCACTCCCCCCCCACCCCAACCAGATGCTTCTTTTCATTCAAGGCCCACTTCAGTTGTTACCTTCCCTATTATGGCTTTCAGTTGAAAGTATTCTTTCAGTTTAACTTTCTTATTCTGCCTCTATTTAAAATCGTACTCTGATGCCTCATCAAGGTATGAAGGTGACCTTGGGCCAGACAAGTGAAGCACAAGATATACCAAGTTCTACCAAGTTAGAAAGGCCTTGTGCATGGGGATGGTGATGGACAGCCGCATCTGAGGAAGAGCCTAGCTAAGTTCAAGAGGTTCATCATCAGATTGGCTGAGAAAAGGCACATTTTCTTTTTTTTTGCTCATAAGTCTGGAAGATTGTCTACTAAGTTCTGGAAAGACATGACCTATGTCAGTTGAGTGAACTCCCAGATGAAGTTACAGATACTTGAAGTATTAGAATGTTTCAAAATTCTGAGCACAAAATATAAGATTATAAATATTTGTATAAATATAATTTTTAAAAGGACAACTAAAGGCAAAAAAATACAACTGATAATATTACCTTGATATGATTTCAGTTTTTTAACTTTTGATTAGATTTACCTATTTCAACTCAGTGACTGCATTTCATATGCAAACACAGGAAGAATTTATGTTTTAGTCAATGTGGGCAACTCCCAATGTGGCATATTACAAGCCAACTATAACTTGGTAGGTAAGAACCAGGGAATTTCTAGAGGAATACAGAAGTTATGTTACCTGCCTTGGGTCACACAATAAGCGATAGAGGCAGGATTTGAACCCTAGTCTTCTTTATTTCAAGCTTTGTACTTTGGCTATTATGCCACTTTGCCTATCATTTTATAACAAGGACCAGATCTGTGATTTTGTTGATATTGGGCAAACCTGGATGAGGAAATTCTGCTAACATAGGCTAGTATCTTCTCTGCAACTTATAATTTAAGATATTAGGGTCAAAGTCAAATAGAAATCTTACATAAGGATCCCTGTGGGCTGCATATTAACTTAGAAAATCACATATCATTATCTAAGCTCTACTGTATTTTTATTTATTTTATTAAATAATTCCTACTTAGATTTTAATCTGGTTCCAGTCACACTTGGGGGTATTGTGTCAGCAATGTGGCCAGCTGGCCATGTGTATTTGACACTTTTTATCTAAAAGTTGTCTAGAATAGAGGTCCTGAACCAGACCAAAAAATAATTGGGTAATATTTAACAAATTAAATAAAAACAATAAAACATACGTAATGTTAATATGTTTTATTTCTAATAAAGGTAGCCTGCAGGGATCCATATGTACAGTTTAGTGGCCCTGTTTCCATTTGAGTTTGACATCACTGGTCTAAGGCACTGAAAAGTTAAGTAACTTACTCAAGGTCCCACTGCCAGTATATCAAAAGGTAACCTTGAACTCAGTTCTTTCTTGCTCTAATGCTAGCTCTCTTTTCATTATACCATAACACCTCTCATTTTGTGAATAACTTAAATTGAGGTATATATGATAAAGTTACTCTCCCTGCGATAAGGACCTGGAGATGGATACGGTCAAGGAGAAAGTGATTCAAGAGCAACAGCCATTGAAACATGAAACTGAAAGATTGTGGAATCAAGGCTGCCTGTGGAGATGGGTAAAGACAGTGCGGGAAGGATGGTTTAGAAAAATTAGTAATATATCAAGGTTAAGTGATAGGTCATACTAATCCAAAGAGAAGATTTATTAGAGTGGTCTCAGAGAAGTAGAAGGCTATGTGGCCAGAGGGTGGAATTTCAGCTTATTTTAAGAATAATATGCCAGTGGTATGTAGCATAGTGTGTATTAAAAAAGACTGATGGTAGGTGGGCTAGTTTGGAGGCTAGCACAACAGTTTGGGAATGAGGCAATGAGGGGCTTAACTAGAGTGATTTTGGTAGGAAACAGAAAGGAAGGGATACGAGAGAATTTTTAAAATATGGTAATACATTAAATAGCACATTAAAGAAAGTATATGAAGTTAAAAATGATATCCATTTCTAGGAAAAATATTCTTTATAATCTTTGATAATAAAAATACTAAGCTTATTTACAGTTGGCCACTGGGAGGCAGGATCTTCAAGCCCTTTATATATGTAGAACTTCTTATATACCAAGAGGTTCAATTTATTTTCAAATAGTTAAGGATATAATGGTATTAAGTAATAATAATCTTATTTTTTCTGGTATAGATTCATAATTACAATTTCACTTCTGAGTATTCTGGTATTAGAATAGAACCAAACTAATATACTAATCAGGAAGAAGGTCAATCTGAAGCAATCAATTGATTGGTTATATGGTCCTTGAGAGTAGGGACCTCATCTTATCTATAATCTTTGCACCTCCCCCTCTACCTAGTACAGTGCTTTATATAGTAGACATTTAGTAAGTGTTTCTAAATAAATGCGTTTTCTCTTGTAAGTGGCCTAGTATTATTACAATCATATTTACACTATTAATTTGTATTAAAATCTAAAACAGAATTCAGAAATTAAAAATCAATTAAATCTGAATTAAGACCTTACTCCTCATGAAACTGTGCAGTATCTTCAATGATCCCAAGTCACTCCTTGATTTTTTTTTTAAAAAGCACTTCTTTTGTAAACAAGAAAGTGAAATCACAAAGGACTTATTAAAGTTGAATTGTTTTATTTATTTTTCTACATGGAAAGATGATGTGTGTAATTCATGAGATCTTTCTCAGCATTAGGGTAGTTGAAGAGAATATATATATATATGTATATATATATATGTATATGTGTATATATATATGGACAGGGCACAGGGTGAGTTGAATATGAAGGGATGATAGCTAAAAAAATAAAATCAAATTAAGGGATGAGAGAGGAATACATTGAGAGAGGGAGAAAGGGAGAGATAGAATGGGGTAAATTATCTCACATAAAAGTGGCAAGAAAAAGCAGTTCTGTTGGAAGGGAAGAGGGGCAGGTGAGGGGGAATGAGTGAATCTTGCTTTCATCAGATTTGACTTGAGGAGGGAATAACATACACACTCAATTGGGTATCTTACCCCAAAGAAAAGTAGGGGGAAGGGGATAAAAAAGGGGGACAGTAGAAGGGAGGGCATAGAGGGGGAGGAGGTAATCAAAAGCAAACACTTTTGAAAAGGGACAGGGTTGGGGCAGCTAGGTGGTGCAGTAAGTAGAGCACCTGCCCTGGAATCAGGAGGACCTGAGTTCAAATCCGGCCTCAGACACTTGACACATGTACTAGCTGTGTGACCTTGGGCAAGTCACTTAACCCCAACTGCCCTGCCAAAAAGCAAAAAACAAAAAACAAAAAAAAAAAAAAACAAAAAAACAAACAAACGGGACAGGGTCAAGGGAGAAAACTGAATAAACCGGGACAGGATAGGATGAAGGGAAATATAGTTAGTCTTTCACAACATGAGTATTGTGGAAGTGTTTTACATAATGATACATGTGTGGCCTATGTTGAATTGTTTGCCTTCTTAGGGAGGGTGGGTGGGAAGGGAAGAGGGAAAAGAATTTGGAACCCAAAGTTTTAAAAGCAGATGCTCAAAAAAAAAGTTGTTTTTGCATGCAACTGAGAAATAAGATATATAGGGAATGGAGCATAGAAATCTATCCTGCCCTATAAGAAAGTAAAAGGAAAGGGGATGTGTTGGGGAGTGGGGTGACAGAAGGGAGGGCTGACTGGGGAATGGGAGATTCAGAATATATGCCATCTTGGAGTGGGGCAGAGGGTAGAAATGGGGAGAAAACTCGTAACTCAAAATCTTGTGGAAATCAATGTTGAAAATTAAAATATTAAATAATAAAATATGTTAAGAGAAAAAAAAAGCACTTCTTTTAAATATAAATGTTCTCCTGTTGATATATGGCTGTGAATAATGGAATATCATGATTTATATAGAACTGAAATTGGAAATGATCCTAAGGGTAATGGAAAGATATACTGTGAGTGTATTTTCAATAATGACTTTCATGCAAAAAATAATTTAAAAAACACTGTTATTAATGACCAGGAAAGGGGTTTGACAGATAATGTAGTGAGAATGAGGGATGCCTCAGGGCTTCAGTGTTGCAGTAATACTCACAAAAGATTAAAAATCTAGTAGAAGGTTACTATCACATCGGCCTAGTAGGTCTTTTGTGGAGGATTTAGGGATGGGATCAAAAAAAGGAATTAGACTGATGAGAAGGCATAAAAAGATTGCGGATTTGTAGCAGTGGAAGGGAGATACCCACTAGGATGACATCATATATCCATTAACGAATCCCCTTACAGTGAGACTACAAAGAAGGGATCTGCCTAACAAAGACTTCTATATCCTAGTAAATAGTCGATAGGGACCAGCTAAGTGCAAGTTCTTTGTTGATATGGTACACTAAATTACCTATAACAAGTAATCCTGTAATAAATGATTCTTCAGTTTACCCATTTTCTATGGAGAAAGAAAAATCAACATTTACTAATTAATTAGTCTTAAGTAATTTTAGAATTTGTGATAATTTTGACAATAGCTTGGATGAAGTTTATTTTCATGCTATCTACAAAATTTGCTAAGCAAAATGATAATGTAAACAACACTATAGGGAACACTTTAAAATGACTCTACTTAAGATGAACTTTTAAACTGGCTTTCATAAAAATACATAAAACAATGTGCTGGTTGCAGATGGCTTCGTAGACTAGATCTGAAAGAGGCCTATGCATCAAAGCAATTTCCTAAAGAGTGTCCATATACTTATTAAAAAATAACAGCAGTGTGTTTCCTTACAAATATTACACCTAGCTGGGCATGTATGTATGTGGTGCATACTTATAACTGCTGCTAATGGAGGCTGCTGAGGTTGATCATTTGAGCTTGGGAGTTCTGAGCTGAAGTAGGGCTGAAGCCTATTGGTGCCACACTAGGTCTGGTGCTTATAGAGTAAGTGCCTGAGAGAGGGAGGCCACCAAACTGTAAATTGGCTCAGGTCAGAAATAGAGCAGGTCAGTGTCCACAGTGATCTAGCCTGGATGAGACAGTGAAATGTAGACTCAAAATTTCCAACTATCTCTATGTCTCTATTTCCATCTCTATGTCTATGTCTCTCTCTATAAAAGATACATACCTTTATATCTATATCTATGTCTCCTATGGAGTCCTGCATTAGAAGTCAAGAAGATCTGGATCCAAATTCTGTCTCTGGAACATACTAACTGTCTGATCTGGGGCAAATCACTTAACCTCTTTGACCCTCAGTTTCCTCAAGTATAAAATGGGGATAATATTGGTTGTAGTACCAATATCACAGAGTTGTTGTAAGACTCAAATAATTTTAAAGTGCTATATAATTGTCAGTTCTTATTGTTCGGCTATTTTTTTAATGTAGCTATAAGAGTAGTCCACTCTTAAGGTCACGTATAATAATAATAATAACTAATAAGCAGTAGCACTGATATAGCATTTTACGGTTTACAAAGCACTTTAGAAATATTATCTCATATTATCTTACATAACCCCGGGAAATTATTTTTATTATTTAATCCATACAACCACCCTGGAAAACTCCTGTTATTCTCATTTTACAGTTGAAGAAAGTAAGCATGAGAGAGGTTAAGTAACTTGCCTAGGGTCACACAGCCAGTAAATATCTGAGGATGGATTTGAACCTAGATCTTTCTGATTACACTGCTCTTCCTAGTTGCCTCAAAATGTGACCTAAAATGTCCTTGATGGTACTTTTTCCATGCAAAATATGGCTATATCACACAGATTATTATCCTTTAAGTTAAAAGACTAATGGAGAAGCTTTGATTAGTCTTATTTGTAAGTCTTCAAATGATATTTCCTAAAGCAAACTTTTTTTTTTTCTAAAGCGGTCCTTTTTCTATTTTAAAAATTCAGTTTTATTTTATTTTCAGTTCCAAATTCTGTCCCGTGGTATCCCACCTCTCCCACCTATTGAAAAGGCAAGAAAAACAAAACCTACTTTAAATATGTACAGTCAAGCAAAACAAATTCCCACATTAGCCATGTCCAAAAAAAATTAAAGAAAAGAAAGAAAACAGATTTCAAAGTATACTCTATTAGCTCTCTATCTGGAGATGAATAGCATGTTTTACATGACACTTTTTCTGAATTATATGAGAATAAAGACAGATCATACTTCTAAAGTAGATGGTTATGTATTCAAAACCATTAGCAGTCTAGCTTAATGTTGCCTTGATGAACATTCAAATTCAATAAATCCATCAAACATTAAGAACAAATGTTCTCTTAATTCCTCTGAGGAAGAATTAAGGACTGAAAGAAGTGTCTAGAGGAGCTAGAAGCAATGGAGGAAAGTTCCTAAGACTAAAATCAGAGAGTAGCAATGTTGCCTCCCTTTATTCTCAAAAAACAGTCACAGGGATTGGGAGAGGTATTTCCCATTGAAGATTAATAAAAGTATTTATTACACATTTCATATTTATTAAACAATATTAAAATGTTAACACTTTGAAGGAATACATTTAGGTACATGTACAACCCCTACACAAAGTTTCTAAATTATCCTTTAATTACACAGAACAAGAAACTCCTGTACGTAGGAATTTAAAAGAAATAAACATTACCTTTATTACCAAGATCTCTAAAAAAGGTTGGTCCACTTTTATTCTTTTTTACTGCATCCAGTGCATCATTTATAGCCTTCAAATATACAAGGCGAAAACAGAGAGAATCAGTTAAAATTTTTTGACAGTTATATATCTTTTAAAAAGAAAGGAAAAACTTTGCTTACCTGTTTTGTTAGTTGCTTAATTGAGGCTTTATCTGTGGAAGAAAAGAAACATTATGTAAATATGAACATCATAGAAATTACTTTATCTTTGATCAAATTTAGTTGTATTGTTTTGAGATTTTCATGGGAAAATATCTGTAACAAATACAACATTTTAGGACTGGCATATTTTATGTACTCTCCCGCCCCAATTATCTTTAACACCTCCTAAGAAACAGAACAAGAGTGTTTCAAAAGAATAATAAACAGCCTGTTCAAATAAGGGTTAAAAGTAAAGCAATTTTGTTTAATGTTCTTAACACAAAATTATGAGTCAGATGCTACTTTTCTGCAAATTACTTTTTAATTTAATCCCTCTGCTATTTCACAGAAATACTATTGTAGAGTCACCTTTGAGTCTTTTTTTTTTCCTGTATTCTGGTTCAAAACAATCGACAATCCTTCATTCTTTCTTCATGATTATTAAAACTTAGAAGTTTTTTTGTCTCCACTGCAAAAAGCTAAGTTCATACTTTAAAAAAATCATTTAAATTTCTGAAATCATATTCTATGCTCCTCACCTTTCTAATTAGTTAAAAATGTCTTTGCTAACATAATCATCCTTTCTTGTTTCTAAATTTCATTTTCCATCACCTTCTAAATATGTTTAAATTTCTTTATTTTTTAGGATTACATCCACTGTTTTTCTTTCTTCCTCCTAGCTCCATTATTTCCACTAATTAAGGCTACTTTCTATTTGCAATCATTGTTTCTCTTACTTTGTCCTATTTTTAAAATTTTCCCTGGACACCTCCCATCACCTTGCCATGAGTATATGGATAACGTATTTTCCTCCTTTCTCCCAAATTTTTTTATGAATTTCTATTCTGAACCATCATAGGATTTCCCCCACTTAAAGCCTTCGAATACATGGCATTGGAACTGGAATTAGAAGTTTTTGAATCTACTGAATACGTAAATCTTTCATCATTCTGTCTTTCCATAAGCCTTGTAATTCCCTAAACCTGTTCTTCACTTTCACTGTGACCTTCATCTCTCTACTGCATTGTACTATGGCAGGCCATTACTTACATACTACCTATACTTTTCTTCTGCCCTATCTTGACCCCTTGGTGAGCCAACTCAACTCTACATTATATCTTTGAATCTTGAAGCCCCTTGTTCCCTAGTCCTACTGCTATTCATACCTGACAAACCTCAACCCTGGTTTATCCCACCATCATTTACTCCTATTCACATGTTGCTAAACAGAACTGGGAGGAAATCATGAAACTGTATGGATCTATACATCCTGCTGTAATCTCCTCTCTGCTCCAGGCTCATACCACTAACTACCTATTCAACATTTTGAACCAAATATCCTTCCGGAGCCATTTCAATCTCACTGTCTTTCCCCTTAAACTCACCACTCTTCCATACCTCTCTATAACTGTTGAGGACACTATCATCCTTTAGTGTCTCCCCCAACGCCTTACCATCAAAATAGGTCCCATATATCTAGTCAGTTGCCTCATTTGTCATTTCTAATCTACATCTCCTCCTCTTCATTTGTACAATTACCACTCTGGTTCAGGTCTTTATCACCTATCACCCGGCCCATAGTTTCTTCTAACTGGCCTCCCTGCCTCAAGTCTCTCCCCACTCCAATCCATTTTCAACACTGAAAAGACAAACCAAATGAAGATTCGTGAGGAATTTGGCAGGTAATGAGACACTAGAAGAGGATTTATCTTCTTATGTAAAAATAATTTTTTGGGAAAAAAGACAAAATGTTTCTCTTTTTCATCCTATGAATCTCCCTGTTTTTTTTTTTTTTTGCCTTGACTAAAGGTGTTCCAAGACACCCTTCCCTACTCACAAAAGGTCTCTGCTACCCCCTTGGGGTAAAATTGTAGAGTTCAGCGGGGCCTTTTTTGTAGTCAGAATAATCAAGCAATCTCTCTCATACCTGTTTTGTTCTCCCATTTCACCTAGCATGATGGATTGCAAAAGTGGGTACTTAGTAATGACTTGTTAGACAAGTATCACTAAAATTAGTTTCATCATTTTAAAGTCATGCTGTCTCTTGTGTCTGTATGACATATATCACACATATACACACACAGATATATATGGAATATGATAAAGATGAGAATGAAAATCTACCAATGGAAAGTAAACCTATAGTCTTAAAATAAATTTGTGAAGTTTTATTGGAACAAGGATAAAAGAATGGAAAATATGTAGGTTTTTTTTAACCTTGTAATGGAATTTTGGCTCAGGAAACAGACTGAATGTTTTTCAAAAGTCTCCACCTATTTTAGAGATTCCATCATGTGGTTTTCAATATTTACAGTGGAATCATGAAGCAAAAACCAGGTACAGGCACATCTTGTTATGGGCAGAAGGCCATTTTAATACTTAAAACAAGTAAGGCTGCATTAACAAATATCAAATCTAGATATTGGTCAAATAACTCTTTGCTTCTAGCCAAAATAAAGTTATTTGATAACTATGACTAACAAAAACATTAGTAACAGTTACTAATTTAACTTCAGTTTGCTGGAGGCAGTAGTGGTCTTTTGACATAAAAATTAGACAATAGAAGTATTTCCATCATCTCTTACTTTTACATAAATATATGAAAAATCTGGAAGCAGTACTGGAATTAGCATATGAAGATAGCTAAAATAGGCTAGTGTTATGTATGTTCTCAGTAAAACTAGGATTTTTTATACTATCAAAACAGGATTGAAACAACCAACTAAATCAATAACTGTCAAACCTACTGGTTTTTTTTTTCTGTAGCCACTGGTACTCATATACCTGGGAGCAGCCAATTAATACCTTTTGTAGAAGTGATATCAAAGTAAAAAAAAGAGAGAGAGAAATACAAAAGTATTATTTCCCCTTCCTTAAAACAAAACGTGGCATTGGGATGAAGATTCAGGGTCCCTGTAGTATTTTGCTTTAATGGGTATTTGGATGGTACTTAATGGCTACCAATGTAACTTGTAAATTATGAAAAGTGGAAGGTGGTTTTCTGTCTCTTGTGGTTGGGGGACCAAATAATGGGTTGCTCTCTTAGTAATACTCATTTTTAATTTTTCAGAGTCTATAATGCTCCATGATTTGTAGCCTACAATATAAGCACAATATTTGTATTTTAAAGAGGGGCAGCTAGGTGGTACAGTGGATAGAGTACTAAACCAGGAGTCAAGAAGACCTGAGTTCAAATGTGACCTCAGATTCTTTATTAGCTGTGACTTATGTTAAAAAAGTCACTTAACCTCTGTTTGCCTCAGTTTCCTCATCTGTAAGATGGGGATAATAATAGTACCCATCTCCCAGGGTTGTTGTGAGGATCAAATGAAATAATAACTTACAAGCACTTAGCATAGTCCCTGGCACATAGTAAGCACTAAATAAATGTTAGTTGTTATCATTATTATCAATTACGTTTCTTGGAGAAGTTTGAGATCTTTTAAGAAGCTTTAAAATTTTGTATATCCTTTAACTCAGCAATACAACTATTACTGATACTACTGTATCCCAAAGAGATTAAAAAAAAGACCTACATATACAAAAATATTTAGATCAGTTCTTTTTGTGGTGGCAAAGAATTGGAAATTGAGGGGGTACCTAACAAGTGGGGAATGGTTGAACGAGTTCCGGTATATGATTGTGATGGAATACTCCTGTGCTATAAGAAAAGATGAGCAGGATGCTTTCAGAAAACCCTGGAAAGACATGAACTGACACAAAGTGAAGGGAGCAGAACGAGAACTTACACACAGAAACAGCAATATCGTACAACGATCAACTGTGAATAACAGCTATTCTCAGCAATACAAAGATCCAAGACAATTCTGAAGGACCTATAATGAAAAATGCTATTTAGCTCCAGAGAAGAAACTGATGGACTCTGGATGTAGATAGAAGCACACTGTTTTTTTACTTTCTTTTTTTTCATCTGTGTTTTCTTTCACAACATGACTAATATGGAAATGTTTTGCATGAAAGCCATGTATAACCTTTATAAAATTGTTTGGCTTCTTAATGAGGTCGGAGGGGAGGGAGGGTGGGAGAAAATTTGGAACTAAAAATTGTAAAAAAAAAAACAAACCCAAAGGTTAAAATTGTTTTTACATGTAATTGGGAAAAATAAAATATTAAAATTTAAAAAAGAAAAAAAAAGCTTTAAGATTTTCTGAAGGCAATGGAACCCTCCTCTCCTCTTGCCTATTTGTACTAGCTATTTATACTTATGGATAAGCTCTACAGGTCCATTTAACTCTCCATTAAAGGGTTAATAACAAGGAAGGGACTTGTGATTTTATTGGTTCCTAGGGAAGAACTTCCTCTACCAATGTACATCAGCACTTTCTTTGTAATTTATAATCTTAGAGAGCTGCCTAGAGCACCGAGAAGTTAAGTGAATTTCCTAGGGTCACACAACCATTAAGTGTCAGAGATAAAACTTGAACCTAGGTCTTCCTGGCTTTGAGGCCAGTTTTCTACCAAACATAATAGCCATTCTTCATCTCCTTGTAGATGGTTAGGTCAAACTCTTCTGATGAATCATGGATCTCTTCCAAGAGCCTTCAATTTTCAGTGATTTGATGAAACTAGCAAAACGTCATTTGCAAACAGGAGAATCAATAGGACATGACTATCATAAGAAATCCATTTTCGATTTGGAATTCCTCTTGATCTCTTCCATGATAAAACTGTGTATCACAAATCTCCTTGTTTTATGCCTTGAATCAGAGGTTTGTCAAACACGGTTATGTCTGTCCTTGTATCTTTCAAGAAATCTCAAATAATGTTGCTTCTTTGCACCTTTCACCCACTGCTCTTACTTCTTACTGCTGGAACAAAATAAATTTAATTCTTACACATGATAGTCTTTTAAATATTCAAAGACTGCCATCATGTCACCCCTGCATTTTTCTTTTCCAAGCTAAACATCCAAATTCAGTGATTCCAACTTATACCTGAAAAGGAATCTCTTCTATAATATCCCTAATAAGATTTTTAGATCTCCTGCAGAAGAACTCCAAGGATTTTGAACTCATTACTTCCTGAAGCATTCTTTTCACTTTTGAAAAGCTCCAAATGTTGGAAGTCTTTCCTTATATAAAGCCAAAATTGTGGGTAAGAGTATGATTTTAGGGGGCAGAGCCAAGATGGTGGCTGGAAAGCAGGGACTTGCTTAAGCTCTTCCCTGGGTCCCTCCAAACACCTATAAAAATGGCTCTGAACAACTTCTAGAGCTGCAGAACCCATGAAATAGCAGAGGGAAGCAGGGCTCTAGCCCAGGACAGCCTGGATGGTCACTGGGAAGGGTCTATTGCACAGAGCTGGGAGTGGAGTGGAGCAGAGCCCAGTGTGGGCCATGCCAGGACCAACCAGACCAGGAGCTGGGCAGAACAGGCCTAGCGCCCTGAATCAGTGAGCTGTGGCAGTTACCAGACTTCTCAACCCACAAACACCAAAGACAACAGGGCAGGTTAGTGGGAAAAGCTTCTGGGACAGAGTGAAAGGAGTTTGCAGTTGGCCACTGCCCTGGGGGTAGCGGAGGTGGTGTAGCTCTGAGGCTGCTTCCAGAGCTGCAGCTGCAGTTGCTTCAGGCCCACCTGGTGGGAGGAATTAGGCAGCGGATTAGAGTGGGAGTGCAAAGCCTGCTTTGCCCTGCCTGATCTGGGCCTCAATCCTGGCTGGTGGTTCTTGGGGGAGAAGGAGAGCTGGTGTGGCAGAGCTTGCTGTGTAGAAGTAGCTCTGAAAATAGCAATGCAGCCCCTCAAGCTTGGGACAAAGTACTCCTGACTCTACAAGTAGTCGTACCCTGACAAAAAGCTTGAGGGTCAAGAAGTTGGTTGGAAACATGAACAGGCAGTGAAAACGAACTCAGACTCAGACTTTGGAATCTTTTTCTGGTGGCAAAGAAGACCAAAACATACAGCCAGAAGAAGTCAACAAAGTCAAAGAGCCTACATCAAAAGCCTCCAAGGAAAATATGAATTGGTCTCAGGCCATAGAAGAGCTCAAAAAGGATTTGGAAAAGCAAGTAACAGAAGTAGAGGAAAAATTGGGAAGAGAAACAAGAGTGATACAAGAAAACCATGAAAAACAAGTCAATGACTTGCTAAAGGAGACCCCAAAAAATAGTGAAGAAAATAACACCTTAAAAAATAGACTAACCCAAATGACAAAAGAGTTCCAAAAAGCCAATGAGGAGAAGAATACCTTGAAAGGCAGAATTAACCAAATGGAAAAGGAGGTCCAAAAGACCACTGAAGAAAATACTAGCTTAAAAATGAGACTGGAGCAAGTGGAAGCTAGTGACTTTATGAGAAATCAGGATATTATAAAACAGAACCAAAGGAATGAAAAAATGGAAGATGATGTGAAATATCTCACTGGAAAAACCACTGACCTGGAAAATAGATCCAGGAGAGGTAATTTAAAAATTATTGGACTACCTGAAAGCCAGGATTAAAAAAAGAGCCTACATATCATCTTTCAAGAAATTATCAAGGAAGACTGCCCTGATATTTTAGAACCAGAGGGTAATATTGTCGCCAAATTCCAGAGCTCCCAGGCCAAGGAGAAAATATTGCAAGCAGCCAGAAAGAAACAATTTGAGCATTGTGGAAACACAATCAGGATAACACAAGATCTAGCAGCTTCTACACTAAGGGATCGAAGGGCTTAGAATATGATATTCTGGAGGTCAATGGAGCTAGGATTAAAACCAAGAATCACCTACCCAGCAAAACTGAGTATCATGCTCCAAGGCAAAATATGGACTTTCAATAAAATAGAGGACTTTCAAGCTTTCTCAGTGAAAAGATCAGAGCTGAAGAGAAAATTTGATTTTCAAACACAAGAATCAAGAGAAGCATGAAAAGGTAAACAAGAAAGAGAAATCATAAGGGACTTACTAAAGTTGAACTGTTTTGTTTATACTCCTACATGGAAAGATGATATGTGTAATTCATGAGACCTCCGTATTAGGGTAGCTGAAGGGAATACACACACACACACACACACACACACACACACACACACACACATATGCAGAGGCAGAGGGCACAGGGTGAGTTGAATATGAAGGGATGATATCTAAAAAAATCAAATTAAGGGATAAGAGAGGAATATATTGAGAGAGGGAGAAAGGGAGAGAGAATGGGGTAAATTATCTCACATAAAAGTGGCAAGAAAAAGCAGTTCTGTTGGAACGGAAGTGGGGCAGGTGAGGGGGAATGAGTGAGTCTTGCTCTCATCGGATTTGACTTGAGGAAGGAATAACATACATACTCAATTGGGTATGTTATCCCACAGGAAAGAAGGAGGAGGGGGATAAGAAAAGGGGGGACAATAGAAGGGAGGGCAGATAGGGGGAGGAGGTAATCAAAAGCAACCACTTTTGAAAAGGGACAGGGTCAAGGGAGAAAATTGGATAAAGGCAGATAGGAGGGAGCAAAATATAGTCAGTCTTTCACAACATAAGTATTGTGGAAGGGTTTTGCATAATGATACATGTGTGACCTATGTTGAATTGCTTTCCTTCTTAAGGAGGGTGGGTGGGGAGGGAAGAGGGGAGAGAATTTGGAACTCAAAGTTTTAAAAGCAGATGTTCAGAAAAAAAGTTGTTTTTGCATACAACTGAGAAATAAGATATACAGGCAATGGGGCACAGAAATCTATCTTGCCCTATAAGAAAGTAAGGGAAAGGGGGATGGGGGGTGTGGGGTGACAGAAGGGAGGGCTGACTGGGGAACAGGGCAATCAGAATATATGCCATCTTGGAGTGGAGGGGAGGGTAGAAACGGGGAGAAAATTTGTAATTCAAAATCTTGTGGAAATCAATGCTGAAAACTAAAAATATTAAATAATAAAATATAACCTGCAAAAAAGAAAAAAAAGAATATGCTTTTAGTGGAGATAGTGGAAAAAGTGGTAGATCTGGAGTCAAAGGACTTGGTTTTATTCCTGGCTATGCCATTTTAGTTCATCTGTGACCAAGGTCACCTAACCTCTCCAGGCCCCAGTTTTTCCCACTATAAAATGGAATTGTTGGACTAGATAACCTCCAAGGTACTATCCACCTCTAAATTTATGATCTATGATCTAAAATCTGCCTATGTGTAACTGCTACCCATTCTCCTAAATTCTGCAACATGGGACACCAAGTAGGGAGTCTAACCAATATTTGAAAATAATCATTTTCCATAATTTTTTTTCTTCATGTCAAATATCCCCAGTCTGAGTTCAAATCCAGCTTTAGACCCTTACAAGTCGTATGACCCTTGGTAAGTTGCCTCAGTTTTCTCAACTGTAAGATGGGGATAATAACAGCAATTACAAGGTTGCTGTGAGGATCAAATGAGATAATATTTATTAAATCCTTAGCCCACTTGCTGGCACATAGCAGGTGCTTAATAAATGCTTGTCTCGCCCCTTCCTCCTCAGTTTCTTCAACTGGTTCTTTATAGTATGCTCTGTAGTGTCCAAAGATTTTTAAACAAATCTTTTAAAAATGCAAACAATCCATCAATTTTTCTGTTCTGAAAGTTCAGATTTTCTATAATGTTCACTTAAAATTGGAGGCACAGCTACAATTATTTCTTGGTCTGTACTTTCCAGGAAGCTTCTGGACATGTCCAACGTGTGAATTTTTTTTGACTAGGTACATTTGTTACAAAGGTTTTGTTTTTCTTTCTTCATGGAGTGGAGGAAGGTAACAGGGAGACAAAATAAATGCTTGTTAACTGAAAAAAAACCAAAAAACAACTTTATCTTTCCCAGTGCCCAGCAGAGTGTTCAAATAGTGTTAATAAATGCCCATTTTATTGAATTTGTTGAACTGAACTACAGACACATTTTTGAAAGTAAAAATGAGAGACCACCTGTCAAGAATATTCTTAATCAAGGAGACAAGTCTACAGATTTGTATTGGGAGATCATTTAGTGGACTTAAATTTGTTAAAAGCCTGCCTGACTGGAGGCAGACTGCTCAATTCCTACTCTAGTAACAACCCAAAATTTGTACCAGATGGAATAGCGAAGAAATCCAATGAGTATTGGATTTCAAGATGGCTGTCTGAACAGGAGCTAAGTTGTCTAGGTCCCACATAGCTAAAGTTCACACCAGACTACACAAGGATCAGGAAGTCCAGTGAGAATGTAAAGTGACTTCTTCCACTTCTGAACTGCACAAAAAAATCAGTCAGAAGTCTATGGGCACTGGGAAAGGAAGTCCTTGCCAGCCAACAAAGGCCACACCAGCACAGGGTAGCTTCACAGTGTGACCAGAGAACCAGGGACATCTGTTCTAAGGCACCAAGAGTAGAAGGCTCCCCTAAGTAAGTACCAGGGTTGTTAGAAAGACCCAGGATGGGTACCTTGGAAGTCCCAGGGAGTAACAACAGGCAGTGAACCAGTGAGATTCAGACCAGTACATTCCAGGTGACAGGTTCCTTGCATTTTGTCCTGAGATATCATAGAGGGCCTTGAAGATCTAGTGCTCTCAAACTCAACAAGTGGGGGTGGGATGGGGTGAGGTGAGGACTGTGTGTGTATGTGGGAATAGGGCGGTGGAGACCACTGAAGGAACCCAGGAGACCTGGGTAAGACCAAACAGGGCTGATCATCCAACCATGACCAAAAGCACATTCAGTCCCTGGAACAAAGCCCTAGTTCAGAAACCAAAGCCAAAGAGATGAATAAATCAAAGAAAACACTGATCAGCATCCAATATTATTGCAAATCTAAAAATCTCCAAGAATGAGTAAGCTAATTCTGTAACAACTGCAAGCAAGATTCAAAGGGGAAAAAAATCAATTTTCTATTAGGACTGCAAGAATATCTAGAAGAAATGAAGCACAAGATAAAAAATGAAACAAAAGCTCTGGAAGAAAAAATTGGAAGAAGAATAATTAGCTTAGAAGAGACAAAGTGGTAAATCTTACTCAAGTAACGGACTTCCTAAAAACTAGAAGAGACCAAATCAATGACTCAAGATAATTTGGAGTTGAGGATTTTCTATATCTTTATTTTGTGTACCATGAATTTTGTTTTTTATATTTGAATAGTGCCCTTACTCTTAAGAGCTAAGGTATTTTATAGAAAAATACAATATTCTTCAAGCTGTACATAGCATGGAGAGAGCCAGAAGGGACAAAAAGCTGGCAAGTATAATTTGATGCCAAACAGCTTCAACAGTATCTTTTCAAAATTATGCAATGTTAAATCACAGTGAATCACAGAGTTGGGGTCACTTGAGGGAAGCTCAAAAGAGAACTTACTAATTGATGAAGATAGAGGGACATATATTCTCCCACTTTGATCAGTGAGTTGGGAGGAATGAGTGAAAGGGCAATAAGTGTTAGAAAGGCTAGCCAGGCGGGCTGTGCCATCTGGAGGGAGCCAGGTCTGATTGAGAGCCAGAAGATGGAAGGAGTGGGAAAAGAAAAGATTTAAAATTTAACTAGTGTAAAATTGAAAAATGATTCTATTTTGTTAAGGCTTCATCAAGCTAGAGTTAATATTCCCTTTGTAGTTCCTTTCTCCTTGTAAACTTTACCCACTACCCATATCCTGGAGAAACTTGTCTAGCTTTTGTTTTGTAACCTCACCCATTTTCTAGAGAAACCTGATTGATCTAAAAGGTCAAATCTCATCAATTTAAACTATGTAGCAACTTCCATACCCCCACAGACTAATCCTGCTACCTGGAAATTTTTGTCTTGTGACCTGTCTTAGCTGTGATTAAGGGAGTTTCAGAAGGGGAGGTCCAAATGACCATTCTGACTATATCATTGACAGCCAATTAGAAGGAGACATACCTATTTGGTCAAAATTTTGCTCTGTCACCTTGCTAATTGTTATAAAAGACTCTGTCAGCTCTCAGATCTTTGGTCACTGGGAGAGGCAACTGATGAAATTTATCAGTTATTGCTAACCTAACTAATAAATTGATCATGCTGGGAACTTTGTCTCTCAGAATTTCTCTTGTCATAGTTGGCAACCATGAAGGAACGAGGGGAGTGGGGCTGGTCCCTGAAGCAACCTCTGGGGGGGGACTCTAAAGTATTCTGGGGAAACTTTTTTCTGACATATTTCTCCACAGAGAATTGCACCACAATTAGAAACACACAAGACCTAGCGGCAGTGACACTAAAACACTACAGGTCTTGGAACAGTATATATTGAAGAGCAAAAGAACTGGGCCAAAAACATCGCACTAAGCAAAGTTAAGCATAATCCTGAATGAAAAAAAAAATGGACATCTAATGAACTGTCAGACTTTCAGGATTTTGTTTAAAAAAAAAAAACAAACCTGAACTTAATAGAAGATTTGTCATATAAAAGCCAAAAGAAATATAAGGTATATACCAAAGACTAACGACAAGGGACTCAATAAGGACAGACTATTTACCAATGTATGTCGAAGGTTGTTATTAATTGGATAGTTCCTAAGAAAAATTGGGGTAGACCTGAATGTGATATGACTTTAAAAAGTAAAACTGTTTAGGAACAGCTTGAAAGAATAATTATCTTATACAAATGAGGTGCAAGAAGAAGAACTGACACAGAGGAATTAGATGGAGGAGGAAGGGCCATTAGTTCTGGAAACCTACTTTTATCAGGAATAGGTTCAAGAGGGAACAATACATATATATCTAGAAGAGTATAAAAAAAAGCCTTCTAAATTCAGAGAGAAATAAAATGCTAAGGGGATAGGAAAGGGGGGAGATGATAAGGGAGGGATCTCTGGAGGGGAAGGTAAGACAATATGTTAAAGGGGAGAGTGTAAAAGGGTGTTTAATCCTCAGCTCAAGGATAAAATATTAAAACCAACAAGAATAAAACAATTTAAATGTAATAGTGCCACAATTAGAATCACACAAGACTTAGCAGTGAAGACATAAGAGGACTGCAAGTCTTGGAACACTATATATTGAAGAGCAAAAGAACTGGGGCTCTGGCCGAAAATATCATACCCAGAAAAGTTAAGCATAATCCTGAATGAAAAATAAATGGCCGTGATCAGCTGTCAGATTTTCAAGCCCTTGTTAAAAAAACCAAACCTGAATGTAATAGAAGATCTGACGTAACAGAGCCAAGAGAAACTTAAGGCACTATCAAAGGTACATATCAAAGACTCATCATAAGGGATTCAATAAGGACAGAACACAAAATGTATGTCTAAGATTCTTATTAATAATTGGGTAGCTCATAAGAAAGACTGGGGTAAATCTGAGTATGATATGAACTTAAAAAGTAAAACTATTTAGGAACAGCTAAAAAGAGTAATTATTTTATACAAATGAGGTGCATGGGGAAGAATCTACACAAAGGAATTAGATGGGGGAGGAGGGCTGGTAGTTCTGGTAACTTACTTTCATTGGGAATGAGTTTAAGAGGGAACAAAACATACATACATACACACACACATACATACATATATTTAGAAGAGTATAGAAGTCTTCTAAATTCAGGAGAAATAAAATGGTAGGAGATAGGGAGGAGCGAGAGGATAAGAAAGGGATCTTTAAAGCGGAGGGTGAAGGAACAGGTAAAAGGTGGGGTACAGAATGGTGTTTAGATCAATGGGAATGGGAGGATAAGGAAGGGATCTCTAGAGGGGAGGGTGAGGGAATAGATTATAGGGGGCTATAGAAGGGTGTTTAGATTTATGGGAAAGGGAGGATAGGAGAAGGACCCTTGAAGGGGGGTAGGAAAATAATAGGATGGCAAGCTAGCAGGTAGAAGTAACTGTAGAGGAGACAGGAGGGATAGGAAACAAAGAGATATGCACAAACATAAAAACAAGGATCAGGAGTAGAATGTATTTGGGAAAATATGTCTATATGTATATATTTACAGCTATAGAGAAATATATCTGCACTTAATTGTAGCCTTTGGGGGGAGGGGGAGGGAAAAAAGAACAAAGTAAAAAGGGGCACAGCAGAGAACAAAAGAACACTTACAAGGAAGCAAAGAAAAGATGGACAGCTCTCAACATAACATGTTGTATTTATCAAATTTATTGTTACGTATTTTGTCTTTTTTTGTTTGTTTGTTTTTGGCAGGGCAATTGGGGTTAAGTGACTTGCCCAAGGTCACACAGCTAGCACATGTCAAGTGTCTGAGGCCAAATTTGAACTCAGGTCCTCCTGACTCCAGGGTGGGTGCTCTACTGACTGCACCACCTAGCTGCCCCTATTGTTACATATTTTGAATCCTCTCTTTTGTTCTGCTATGCATGTGACATGCTTTCCCTACCCCCCTTTCTTACTTTGTATTTAAGTTCCAATATCTAAGTTTATGATAAGTTTTTGTTTCTTTTCTCTATTCTGTATTTGTGTTCTGGTGTTTGAGTCTAAAATAAAAGTTAAAAAAAGAAGGGTGTTTAGATTTATGGGAATGGGAGGATAAGGGAGGGATCCTTGGCGGGGGGTAGGTTAAGTAATAGGAGGGCAAAGTAGCAGGTAGAAGTAAAGTAGAGGAGTTATGAGGGATAGGAAATAAGAGATATGCACAAACATAAAAACAAAGCTCAGAATTTGTTAGAGAAAGTATATGTCTATGTATTATGTAAGTATATGTATGTATATGTATGTATATGAGCATGTATGTATCTATATCTTTATATAAATATAACCATGCTTAACTACAGCCTTCAAGGGGAGAGGGGAAAGGAAAGGGGAAAAAAGAATAAAGTAAAAAGTTCCCAGCAGAGAACAAAAGAAAACTTCCAAGGAAGCAAAGTTGGACCGCTCTCAACACAATACATAATAATTACATAGGCTTTCTTGAAATGGAAATTTATTGCTATATATTTTGAATCTTCTCTTATGTTCTGTTGTGCATGGGACATGCTTTTTTCCTTTTCTTATTTTGTATTTAAGTTTCAATATTTAAGTTTATAATTTTCATTTTCTTTTCTTATTGTGTATTTAAGCTTTAGTAATACAAAAAAGAATAGTATGTATGTGTTAATTTTTGATTTAAAAGTTTTCAATGGGAGATTAAAAAAATTAGCTGGCAAATGCTTCTCTGTGTCTGTCTTCTCTTACCTGGGGCTTTATCAGCCCAAGGAGAAAGAGCAAAAAAACTTTCTTCTTGAGAAGTACTCTCTCTTCCTGACTCTGGCCAAGTCAGGGAGGCAGACAAGAGAAACACAGATAAGAGGGACAGGGATCTTTTCCCCAATCTGCAGAAATTTATGGCATCATAAACTAATCACAGACTAAAATGTAAGTTCTCTACTATGCATTTCCAAATTGTGTTTGAATGTTTTAAAAAATGCTGAAATGTTTTAGTGATTTTTAACTCCCTGTAGAATTTGTTTTAAAGAAAAATAAGAATAGAATTGTGAAAGGTGCAAGGAAACAACACTTAGATCTCTTCTCACTCCTTGCCTGGAAAGTGACAGATTTATTGTTTTAGTGCAGAGGGAAGGTGATTTCACTGATTAGAGAAATGGGAACTGAAGCTAAATTGACAGTATCAGTGAGATTCCAAAATGAAGAGAAAAACAAAAAACCTAATAGCTGTGTCATTTAAGAGCTGTCTATTAACTCTTTCCTGGTTCACAAAAAAGAGAAAAGTTTGTGTAAATTAGGGAACTAAAAAGTAAGTTTTATTAGAAGTATCTAATTAGATACTTGGGAATTTTACAAACTAACTTAAGTACAAACCAATTTAGAAAGTAATTTTTAAATTGGTGTGTATTTTTAAATTAGAAATTTTGCTATTAATTGTATTAGACTATGAAATTCAGGTATGGATATTAATTGGAATAGATTTGAACAATTTGTCAAGAAGAAAATGAGAGTCCTACCCATTTTGATGATAAATAATGTAGAAGTGCTAGGTGGGATTAGGGATTAGAATCATCCAAACTACGTGATGCAGAAATGTTTGATTAACTCTGCTTCTGTTAGTCAATTCCTGGCAAAAACTAAGTGTTAGATCTATGTTTTCTGCCCTATGTGACATGAGAAGGATGCAGATGAATTTAGGAGTACTGCCATATATTTATATGAGAGAAAGAATAAAGTAAGGGAAAAATCTGAATCAATATGTCCACCCTGCTTCATGAGAAGGGGTGGGGTGTTATATCCCTATGAGTTCTTCCTCCCCTATTTTACATCACAAAACTGCAGGTTAGAGAAGGGGAAGTTGGTTTGGGATAAATTTCAAAGCCAGTTTACATTCTCAATTTTAAGAACTGTCTTGCTTCTTGCCTATAGAAAGAGGAGCTTATTTAAATAGGAAGCAACTTGAATGTAAGTAAAATTTAATTTGGAAAAATGCTTTGTGTTATTTCTGTGAATGATATAACAGAATTTAATTGTTATTTGAATAGATCAGGTATTTGTAAGCTATAGGGCTGGGATCCCCTCTCCTGTGCCTCAACAGAAAAGATAAGCCACTGCGAACTTTCTGTCTTGTGTTCTGTGTTACAGACCTGTTAGATTTCTAGGTGTCACGACTTCTGCTACCCCTTCAGACTGCACCTAACATAAAGAAAAATTGTAAAGTGGCACTATAAATGAATTAGAAATTGGATAAGACCATGCATTTGTAAGCTCTTTAGAACCCCAAAGTACTGCAGTACTGCAACTACTTTAGAACCCCAAGAACAAATGTATTGCAATTATGAGATGGTGTAGAAAAAAATTTTTGTGCCAGATTAAAAGATGGGTTTTATAGTCTGGGATATGAAAGAGAGGAAGTGGGTTAGAATATGAAAGGATAAAAAGAAAGCTGTTTTGGAGGGCTTTAATCAAAGTCCACAGAAGGGATACATACATACCACATATGTGTATATATGTGTGTGTATGTACGTGTATATGTGTATATATAGATACATATAGATACATATATATATATATATATATATATATATATATAGAGAGAGAGAGAGAGAGAGAGAGAGAGAGAGAGAGAGAGAGAGAAAGAGAGAGAGAGAGGTATATATATGGGGGGAGTTTAAGCAAGTACAGTTTGAAAGTAAAAGGGATTTGGAGTTTTGCAAAGAGAGGTTTGAGGGAGGTTTTTGACATCGACAGTAATATATTTGCAACATGGAGTTATTTGAAGATAGTATACTAAAATTCCGTCCTTGAAGGACCTTTAGAAGAGTATATTTTAGTTGTTATATGAGGTAGACCCTAAAGAAGGGAATACAATACTGCCACTTTAAAACTTTGGCAGTAGACTGAGAGTAGTGGGCTCTATAATGTGAGTACTGGGTGTATGTGGCTCTTGGAAAATTGAGATTTTGATTTTGTGGTTTTAAATCCAGATTTGATGTGATAAAGGTCTGTCCGGAAACTAAATTATAATGTGGCTTGAAACTAAGGCAAAATATTAAAAGAGCATGGCTCAAGAAAAATATGAGCTAAAAATCTGGACTCTATAAATATGTTGGCTGTGTGATTTTAGACAAGTAACCTCATCTCTGTTTACTTCAGTTTACTAATCTCTAAAGAGGCTGTTATAAGAATCACATGACTGTGAAGTGCTTAACAGAAGACCTGGCATATATTAATCACTATGTAAGTATTTATTTGTTACTTTAATTGAATGCAATTGTTTCCATATTGGATAACTCTATACTGGCTTCTTAGATGTAATAAGATGGATGATTTTCTATGTAAGATAATTTGGAAATGCATTTGATTGATGTCATCTAACTAGCAATAAGTTTTGTTTCATGTTTTAAAGTCATGATATTGTGAATGTTATTATTGTGTTTCTAACTCTTCTGGTACTGTGATTTTTGAGAACCCACCGTATGAGAAATACTGTTAAGGAGTTAATACAATTGTATCATTAGAAAATTTAACTGTTAATCTGCATATTGTAAATTATTAAGGCTATTGTTATGATGTTAAAACCTATGAAGTATTTAATTGGGTATATTTTAAAAGGTAAGGATAATAATTACTTCATGGAAAAGGAAAAAGAGAGACAGACTGTATTAAATCTCTTTATTTGTAAACTTGCCAGGTTCCTTGGGACCATCTGTTTGGGCAAGATCATAAAATCTTATTAGCCCTGTGAAAGAATTTGTGAACTAGTTTACTGAGAAAATGGGATCCCCTCTTCTATTACAGACAAAAGGCGAGGGTTGCGGAGATTTACAAGTTTGTTTATAGTACAGCAGTGATTTATGTGATGATTTGTGATAATGAAAATTATGAAGTTATACCTGGAATAGTATATATTGAAGTTACATCTTGACCCAACTTATTCTCAAAAGACTCCACTCTTAAAAGATTTTTGCCTTAAGGGGTTAATACACAGTATCTTCAGCAATGGATATTTGTTAGTCTGGAAATTTACAGTAATTAGTGTTTTCCTGAATCTTTTGATCACATATTCACTATCTATGTGAAATTCCAGAATGTTATTATTTTCTTAATTTCTAATGACTGGTTTTTACATCAGGATGAGTTTAAACTTGACAAGAAAAAAAATAAAGAAGGATGTTGAATGATTTTTTTTGAAGACCTGGTAAACTTTTATTGCTAAATAACTTATTAAAACAACATGAAAGTAATAATAACTGTATCCAGCTCTAAGCTATGATTATTGAGACTTTGTAATTTCAGGTGAAATCCTGTGGGACTATAATCTGATAATGTCCTGAGTTTTATAATCAGGTATAGGGAAATGCCACTAGCTGCTTATGGGAGTCCAGCCTGAGCATGAGGTGGAACTTTGCTATATGATTGGCTGTTCAAGTCTTACCTGAAAATCAAATAGAGCTAAGGATGCTTTAACTGTGCCTTAGGTTTAGGCCCAGTGGACCATACTATTATAACCATGTCCTTGCTTCTTCCTCTTATAGGAAATCTCTATAACCAGGGAAAATAAAGCTTTAAAAAATATAATAAATTTTGTTTTTGCAATACTGTAGTACCTCTGAGTTACTATAACAGGATATAAAGATGAAAGAGCTTATTGTTTTCAATCTGAGTTGATAGGCAATTTCATATCCTAAGTAAATGAGTGTTTGAGCTTGCTAACAGTTATATATATTGCTGTATAAGATAAGGCCTTAGAAATATCTCTGAATGATATGGGGAATAATCAGACAAACATGAAGGACTTTGTGGGACAAAGATATAAATCTATTAATTAGTACAGTTAAAAAATCTGTTGAAGCTCATTTGAGATATAAACTGTCCTCTGCATATAATCTGGGATTAAGTACTTAGTATATTTACACATTGCATCTCAAGTCTTTCGCTGTCAGTTACAACTGAAGTTAAACAAGTATCTTTCAAGAAAATCCATTTGTATAGCCAATGAATTTAGGAATAAAAATCATCTACTTACAAAGAGTGCTGATGGCTATGTACTCATGTTTAGGATTAGATCCCTAACTTATCTCATCCTCCTAAGAGGGGAAATTAGCTGAAGTAGAAAATTTTGGGAAAGCAACAGAAGCATTAAGATCAGATATATGTCAAATATAAATGATTCCAATCAGATATACAGGCCTTGAGCATGTTCTAATAATAAGTTCTAAAAAATGGATTCAGGACTTTAAAAATTGGGTTCAAGACTATATCTAAAACTGTATTATTTGCCTTCTGCACAAGCCAGGCATTTTCTGCTCCCCTGTCTCCACCCCTCTTTAGATTCTTATTTTAAAAATTTTCAGAGTTCTGCTTTCTGTGGTGCTTTAAAATGTTAAGTTTTTTGATTTCTCAACTGTTATTAAAATTTCCTAAATATATTGTGTTGGTAAGCAAAATGGGCTCCTTAGCACTTAGTTCAACAAGTGCTCTTGAAGCGTCTGGCTTTTGTTTGCTTTGAGTAATTCAGTGTATTTCATTGAGTCTTACTAAGTGTCCAAAACCCTATTAGGTGTAAAACCTGTGTGGGTGTGGATTGGCAACTAAGGTGGGGCCCAACGTGGGGCTAACTCCAGGGAGGGCCTAGTTTACATGTCTGGGACAGCAGAGGCTTTTAGACCACATGGGTTTAAGTCTCCTCTTTGTGACAATTCTAGGTCACGTGGGTGAGTCGCATGTGTGACTCACCCCTGATGCTGAAAAAGATATAAAACCAGGGGTTAGCCTCCTCTTCCCTGGAGAGCCTACCTACAGCAGTGGTGTGACTCTGGGCCAGCCCTTGTTCTGAGCTCCTGGGCTGAACCTAGATGTTGGTAACTATGAATCTGTATTTGGTCTGTTTGTTGATGTTTGACATTTGTTTGCAATTTGCTCTGAAGTTCAGTGTGCTGGTCTCTTCCCCTGAACTAAGTGAATGATATTTGTATGCTGAATTAAAGTAAGCATGTCAATCCCTTCACCTTGCTTTCCTTATTAAAGCAGATCAAAAGAACCTGTGCTTTTGCAGCATGTTGGCAGCTTTCTGGGTGCTGGTTGTAGGTGGATCTTACACCCTCACAGAAGCTGCTAGCTGGATTGTTGAAACATATATCAACATAACAATTCACTAACTTACATCACAGGGCATTTATAAGCAGTAAAACTAAAGTATTTCCCTTCATGAAACTTAAATTTGAAATAATAAAATAAATGAATGCAAGTCTTAAAAAGTTAAATGGTAACAGAATCAATGTCAATTTAGAAAAGTACTCTTAACTTTAACTTGTATTTCTACTTTGGTAAATAGTTAGTCTTTTACCAGAAGGGCTCATCTTACAAGTAAGATCTTCATAGAGTCTTTTTAAGATTCTTCCTTTAACCTGTTGTTGGCAGTGTCTTTATACAGGGTTTAGATCAGAGGTTCCCAAACTTATTCGGCCTACTGCCCCCTTTAAAAAAAATTACTCAGTGCCCTCCTAGAATTCCACTTTTTTTTAACCCTTTAACAGTTTTTTCTTCCTGAAATTTGCATCATTTCAAAAAAAAATAAAAGTTTTTTAAAATGACACATCTTAAATTTAATAATTTATTATAAATTTTGTGGTTTTTTCCTGTACTGAAATTTTGATGACACAATATTACGTCGTGTAACTGTATAGTATCATATTGTAAACAAGTCGTCACACACACATATTCCTGCCAATGCATGCTGGACTTCCCGACAATGCGCAACATGCTCTCCTGCCAATACTTGCTTGTTAAGACCTGTTGGTGGGCCTGACCACTGACTGGTTATAACTTGCATTTTGTGTGTTTATTTGGAAAATAATGTAATCACTACAACTTTAACTCTGTTACACAACAGATGAAACATGTGCAAATGGGTTTTTGAATTTTCTTCTCTTTTTTCCTTATGCTTCCACTGCCCCTTTATTTTTATTCAATGCCACCCACTTGCATCTGAGGTTACTACCTCCCCGCCCTGGATAGTTCCAGCGGCACCTCCCCCTCCCCCAGAGGGCAGTATCACCCGATTTGGGAACCTATTGTTTAGATAAAGATAGAAACAGCAAAGCATATGTAAAAACAAACTCTCTGAAGTTTAAAGTGAACTATAGGTGCTCAATTTGATGTTCTTAAAGTTCCACTGTTAATAGGATTAAAACCATAATGTTTAGCTGATTTTCACCACATAAACTAGTTATTGAAAAAGCAAAATTTAAGAGGCTGTACTAAATTGTATTGAGTCTTGTAACTGGCAGATTTTAGTAGAATTATCTAAGAATCTCCACAAGTAACCTCAACCAGAGAAGCAGATCTTCTAGGAAAAGCCTCTCCCCTCAGGACAGGCCCAATGCAGAATGTTCAAGGGAAGATGTTCTCAGAAACTAGAAGATGGCATGAGCTATTTGAACGCTAAAATATGATGTGCTGATGAAATGGAGATTGGAAATGGGTTACTAAGGAGACAATGTTCTCCCTTCCCTTTCCTTCCTTTCCTATGTGCTGCTGTATCTGTATGGCCTACTTAGTGAAGGCGAGTGCCCCAAATGGAGTTTGTCAATGAGTCTGTCACAGGCAATTTCAAAGATCAAGGGGTGAATTGTTATAAGATTAAGCCTGATGGTACGGGGGCCATCCTTTCTCAAATTAGTCTCATTTAAGTAGGCTATCCGGATAAAATTTCCTTAGTCTCTATTCCCATAGATTAGGGTTATAGTATATATTAGAACAAGCAGAAATACTAGCCTCCTTTTCACAGCATTTTTGCTTCTGTAATCATTGCTTCTGCTTTATAGGATGATATCTATATCTATATGTATATATATATATATATATGCACATATATATATACATATACATACATACATATGTGATTTTTACTATACCTTGATTTGTAACTTCAATCAGACTAAGTGATTCATGGAAGGAGTGGCTTCTCAATAATCTAAGGGTAAAATTGTAAAACTGAAAATTGATTCTGTTTTGCTAAGACTTAATCTAGATTTAATATTCCCTTTCATTGTTCCTGCCCCTTCGAAACTTCACCCACCACCCACAATCTGGAGAAAATTGCCTAAAAGTCAAGCTTTTGTCTTATAATTACCTCCATATTTGTAACCCCACTCATCACCTACTTTCCAGAGAAACCTGAGTCATCTAAAAGGTCAAATCTCATCAATTTAATTTGATCGTGCTTGAAACTTCAGTCTCTCAGAATTTCTCTCCAGACATTAGAAAGCAAGTTTGTTACCCTATGGAACACGTATTCCAGAGAGCTCAGTGGAAAATGTAGGTAGCTTTAGAATGGGAGAGGAGAACTTGTGTTGAGGGGAATAGAAATAAAGGATCTGGCCATGGGGGAAACAGAATGATGACAACCATGGATTCAGAATCACTGGCTTGGGGGGAGGGTATGATTAGGCAGGAGTTTGTTAATCACTGAGGAATGAATTCAGATTGGTTACCAATCCCTAAAATTTTAGCCACAGGGATGGGAGGGATGGGGGTGGGGGTGGGAGTCGGACCTAAGGCAATTCAAGTGAGGAACCAGTAGGGATAGAGGGGACGCTAAAGGAATGATATTTCTCCCTTTTCCTCCAAAGCAAAAGACTAGCCATTTTTCCTTTTTCCCAAAGGCAAGAGGTCAGGCAGAAGACCTGGGGAAAGGTCTCTTACTCCAAGAGAAAGAGACTGGTGTGCAACAGAATTGTTTCTCCTCTTCCTGCAGAAGGAAGAAGACTGGTGCATGATGTCACTGTGTACACTGTTTTCCTGGTTCCACTTACTTTACATCAGTTCATACTACTCTTCCCATGTGTTTATAAATTCTTCATATTCATTATTTCTTGTACAGACAATAATATTCCATTACATTTATGTACTACTATGTTTAACTGTTTATCAACTGATGAGTACCCAATTTGTTTCCAGTTTTTTGGTTTTTTTTTTGCTATGGAAAAAAGTGAAATCCTTTAATTTTGCCCTTTATGACTTCCTCAGGGTCCATGTGTAGAGGTGGGAACTTTGAGTCAAAACGTGTAGACATTTTTAGTCAAATTTTCTGTATAATTCCAAATTGTTTTTCAGAATGGTTGGACCAATCCATGGCTCCAACAACAGTGAATTAGTTGCCTATCTTTCTACATCCAGTCCTATTTTTTGGTGTCCCTATTAGTTTTGTTAATGTGGGGAGAAACCTCGGCGTTGTTTTGATTTGCATTTCTTCTATTATAAATGACGTGGAATAATCCTTATGCTTGTTGATAGTTTACAATTCTTCTTTGGAGAACTATTTGGTCATATGATTTGACTACCTATTTAATGGAGAATAGTTCTTAGATTTATATATAGTTGTGTTAGTCCCCCATACATCTTGGCCAGCAAACCTTAAAAGAAGGTTTTATTGTGTGATTTTTTTTGGAGGGGGGAAGGAAGGGCAATTGGGATTAAGTGACTTGTCCAAAGTTACACGGCTACTAAGTGTGTCAAGTGTCTGAGAGTGCATTTGAACTCAAGTCTCCTGACTCCAGGGCCGGTGCTTTACTCACCTAGCTGCCCCAAAAGGAGGTTTTAGAAAGAGCTCTCTACTCCATTCTTGATTCATCCCTCCAAAGGTATGAATTCTGTAATTTTTACGGGAACAGAGGGTACTAATGATGTATGAGTACCAAGGCTAAACTTTCAGGGTGAGGTTTCTGGAGGCATGATGAAGAAGTACAAAGGAGTGCAGTCAGGTGTGAAATGAAGTCCTTCCTCAAACTATTCATTAGTTTATGTACTTGGGTTTATCAAACACTGGGCTATTTAGTTTAACTGCTTCTGATTCTTGTTTATCTAGTCTGTCTCATAGATCTGCTGTTCTATTTTAAACTAGTAGCAAAGAGATTTAATGATTATTATTTTATAATACAGCTTCATATGTTTGTTCCATCTACTCCATATGCATTTTACATGTACCTATTTATATTTATGCTGTCTTCATCTTTAGAATGTAAACGCCTTCA
This sequence comes from Trichosurus vulpecula, assembly GCF_011100635.1. NCBI lineage: Eukaryota > Metazoa > Chordata > Mammalia > Diprotodontia > Phalangeridae > Trichosurus > Trichosurus vulpecula. Next base: position 180,603,499 of record NC_050574.1, read on the forward strand.
GGATTTGAGCTTAGCACAGGGCCTGTCACATAGTAAGGCTTAACAAATACTTGTTAATTGATTGGTATAGTTTGCAATCTGAAAGTGCTTTTATCCTTTTATTCTTACTTTCTTATTTCCTTTGACATTCTAGATATTTTCTTCTCATACGTGAAATTAGTTCTTGTCTAGTTTCATAAAATAAACTTTTGGTAGTTTAACTGATCTAACATTAAATCTATAAATAATTTTGGATAGTATGATCATTTTTATTATATTGGTACAGCCTGAGCATGAGCAATGATTGTCTTTTTAAATGATATAATGTGTTTTTTGTTTGTACTATGATTATGTTAATTTTTTCCTAATGTTTATTCATATGTTCCTGGTGAAAAATGAGATGATCATAGTGAACTTTTTTTTTGGTAATGCTGATGTAGTCTTTTTTTACTATGATTTTGTTTTAAAATTCTGCATCAATATTCCTTAGTAATATTAGTCTGAAGTTCTCTTTTCTGCATTATACATCCATAATATAAGGAATTTAGGTATAGGGAAAAAATTGTTGCATAGAAGGAATTTACTTGGGTGCTTTCTTTCTGAGATATCGAGAATAATTGGTGAAGCAAAGTTTTTGATTGCTTTTGAAATGTTTGATAGAAATTATTTGTAAATCTGTCTGGATTGGTTCCCTCCCTTCTCCCCCCACCCCCTTTTAATAATTCCTTTATGGCTTATTCAATTTCCCCTCCAGAATCTGGTTTGTTTAGGATCTCTACTTTTTTGTTTTGTTAATTTGGGCATTATATATTTCTGAAGGTAATCATCCATTTCCTTTGGGCTTTCTATTTTCATAATACATAATTGTGTAAAATTCTGACAATTCTTTTTATGACCATTTTATCTGCTGTGACTTCAGGTTGGTCATTCTTAATTCTAGTAATTTGATCTTCCTGTCTCTTTTGTGATCAGGTTTTCTAAAGAGTTATTGATTTTATTATTCTTTTTACAGAATGAATTTGAAGTTTTGTTTATGAGTGTTATAGACTTTTTGTTATCTATTTTACCTATTTCTCTTCTAATTTTCAAAATTTCTTATTTTGTGCTCATTTTGGATTTGCTAACTTGTTGATTCTCTCATTTTTAAAAATTACACTTAGTTCATTAATCACTCTCCTTTCTTCTATTTTGTGAGTTCATATTTAAGAGATCAACTTTAAATGGCTTTAATTTTATCCCAAGATTTCTGTTATGTTTTATTATAGTTATCTTTTCCCCTTGCATTGCTGTTAATTGCTCCTATGATTTGCTCTTTGACTCACTACTGTCCTTCACATTTCATCCAACCATTAACTAACTAGGAAACAAAGATTTATGATGCATGCAGTTTGCCACTTTACCTGACACTATGTGTACCAGATATATTTCTCCCTCCATTATCTTTCTTCTCTTGCTCTGTGAACAATAATTAAATCATTATTATAATTATTCCTCTAAAAGATGATATAAAGTGCTACTTATTCACTTTTAAGATGTTTTGTCTGGCTTGGTATTATGGTACACAACAGTAATTTCTGTTATTGGGGAGGTTGAGACTGGGAGGTCACTTGAGTTTAGGAGTTATAAGCTATAATAGAGGTAATGCTGATTCAGAGTTCACACTAAGCCTGGTACCATAACAGTGAGGTCTTTCCTCACCCATGAAATGGAGGGGCTGCTTAAGGAGTGAAACAGCTCCGTTCAGAAAAATGGAGTAGGTTAATGCTTCTGCACCAGTCAATATTGGGATCAGGCCTTGAGTGGCTATTGTACTTCCAAGCCTGGGCAGGATGGGGAGACCCATTCTCAAAAAAACAAAAAACAAAAAATGTTTTGTTTGGCATTGAAATTTAATTACTACATGCTATAAAGTTTTAGTTGTGGACTTTTTCTATTGTGACAATTTCTGTATTCTATAAAACAGTACTTTGTTGTCTTTCTCCAGTTTGGAGGTTTTATAAGTTGAATAATTGGTTTACTTCTGTTATTTTTTTATTTTAATTTTTGTTGTAGGAATGTCTGAAATGCTTCTCTTCTGTTAAGAGGAAGACTGTAATTATAATTTTAATTGATGGTTTGACTCAGCTTGTTCCATCTCCTCTTTGGTATTTAGAGCCCTTCAAAACTTGGTCACAACCTATTTTCCTAGTCTTCCTATGCATGCATTACTCACTTTCCTGCACTCTAAGATATAGCCAAACTAACCTTTTTGCTTTTCCTCATGCACACCACTCCATCTCTTGTCTCTGTCTTTGTATTTCTTGTTTCCTTTGCCTGGAATGAAATCTCTCCTTACATCTACCTCTTGGAAGCCCTTGTTTCCTTCAAGACTCAGCTCAAGCACCACATTTACAAGAAGCCTTTCTTAATTCCCTAGATCTTAGTTCTCTCCCCAAATAACGTTTTATTTTTGGATATGTTCTGTATATACCTATTTATATGTATGTTGTCTCCCCTGATAAAATGTAAACTCCTACTATTTTTGTCAGTGTATTGAAAGCCTCACACAATGCCTGGCATATAGTAAGGTAGTTAATAATATTAACTGTAGACAAAAGTGTTGGAGAAATTTTCTTGCATCATTTGCTGCCATGTGACATTCAACTTTTAAAATGTATTTATTTCTAGCATCCTTAAGTTATTTTATGGGCAGCTAGGTGGCACAGTGGATACAATGCTGGGCCTGGAGTCAGGAAGACTCATCTTGCTAGCTGTGTGACCCAGGGCAAATCTTTAAACCCAGTTTGCCTCAGTTCTTCATTTGTAAAATTGAAGTAGAGAAGGCAATGGCAAACCACTCCAGTATCTCTTCTAAGAAAATCTCAGAGGGCATCATGAAGAGTCAGATGTGACAGAAAAACGTCTGAACAACTAAGTTATTTCAGTGCATTCTGTTGTCAGTCACTTTGTCTTATATAGAATTAGTGTGTTCTTTCAAAGTTGCTGCCTATTGCTTCTCTTATGCAAAATTTTCTTCTATTTCTGTATTTTTATGTTCCAACTCTGTCATTCTCTTCTTCACACTAACTATACTTAGGAGTAATTTTCTATTATGTATTCGAAGTTGCCTATTCTGTTTTTTGTTTTCATTATTTCTGTTTTAAGAGCTCTAATTTCTGTACTAATATCACCTTTTAAAAGTTTTTCTCTCCCTCATTTTTTTAAAAACCATTTTGGACCTTTTAGCTGATATTCTATAGCAACTATATATAGTTGTGCCATGAACTCTGAGGAATCCAGAGTCCTTTTTCACTGGTTTTTTGCATTCACTTTCCTTCCAAGTATAATATATATTCAATTTGTGATGGCCTTCTTTTGAACGTTTACTTATTTTTCTTTTTGAATCTCACTTTAGGTTTATCTGCTTAGGAGCTAATAGCTAGTTCTTATACCCAAATCTTCTTTTGGACTTTTTGAACTTCACCCTTAAAAAAATATTCGCACCAGGTCATCTCTGTTTTCCTAACTCACTGTATGGCCCCTGCCCTTCCACATGTACCATTTTTCCTGTACAGACCTCTGAGGTTGAGGGATTCTTCCAAGTTGGGGAGTGTTGGGAGGCTAGCTGGTTCTTTGCTCAGCATAAACTTCACAGAGACTGACCCTAGCTATATTCCTAGTTCTCTTTCCCTTGGGTATTAAAGTGTCTTCTCTTCTAGCTGGTTCTATATTTCTGTATCTTTTGCCACCCCCACCCCATGATTATTCAGTGGTTTCTACCTTTCTGTGGGGTTGCAGTGGTGGTAGGGGTAAAGACTGAGTCACTGCTATGAGGAGGAGTAGGGATTCCCACAGCTGGACCTGGAGCACAAATTCAGAGTATGGGCCAAAAGTAGGGCTTTTAAGTTTTCTGATGTTGTTTGACAAGGCTTTTACCTTGTGTTTTTGTCTTCTCATCTTGTATATTCAACTTTAGTCACTGTGGAATTAGCACCATTTAAAACATTTTTTATTTTGAGGTTATTAGGTTGGAAAGGTATGCAGAAAGCATCTGCAATCACACTAATATTCTCTCTCTGAAGAAAGTTAAGGACTAATGCAAGATCATACAGGTAGCAGAGTCAGCACTAGAATTCATAATTTCTAAGTGTTAGTCCAGCAGGGACATGGGAAGATTTATTTTTAAGATGGAGAGACCCTAAGTATGTTTGTAGGCAGAAAAAAGGAGCCAGTGGAGATAAATGATGTAGAAATGAGATAGCATAATTTATAGAAAAAGGCTCCAGGGGGGTATAAGAGAGAATGAGGAAAAAAGGTACAAATGGAAGGGTTAGCCTTGCAAAGGAGGAGAGATATCTTCTCTCTCTCAGACACAAGGGAAGCATATGGATAAAAGATACGGAAAATTTTAAGGTAGAGAAAGAGAAGGGAGCTGGTAAAAGGGTGGCCTTAAATTCAGCAAAGGATGAAGCCAGATCATTTGCTGAGAGGTGTGGTCAGCTTGTCAGCTGAGACACAGCTATAACCTTCACTACATTAGTGTGATAATAATAGAGTAATACCCCCATTTAACTGGCACTCAGGCAACAAATCTCTTTATAAAACATCAAGTTGAAAGAACCTGAAAGGACCCCATAGCTCACTCTTAAACGACTTCCCTAAAGCACAAGGTTCAAAAGTCTCTTTAAAAGACTTAACATATGTTAATTACAGTAATTAAGGATCATAACATGGAGTGGGGAAGCTAAGGACTACTACAATAAAATACTTTTTTTGAGAGTTATAGATGAAGTTGGAAAGAAGCTTTTGAACTTCTGAAGCTTTCTGATGTCTACTTTTGGGCTTTTAAACTATAGACTGCAGCTTTTCTCTTGCGGAAAAAATCAATTTGGCTTTTATTCAATCAGTCATCAAGCATTTATTAAGTGCTTATTATGTGCCAGACAGTGTACTAAGTTCTTGGGTATATTATAGTTAAGTGCTAGGCTTATTTTATTTAAGAAAAGGGATCAAGAGACAATAAGAGTTAATGGATTAACAATTACTTTTTAATTGCCTGTAGTTTTTCAGAGCCACCTCTACCTTTTCATATTTTGAGTAAACTATATTCTAAAAATTGAGAGTTAGCCAATATACTTGTGATGATTACGGCATGTTCTTAAATCAAGGTTTTTCCTTCCTAGAAACCTGACATGCTTACAGTGACTTCTGGTCACTGCATTCCTGCTACTGGTATTCCTGGTGCAAACATATACCTGATGACATCTGCTTTAATGCTGACCATGGTCTGTACATAATAATGGCTAATGTTTATATAGTATTTTAATGTTTACAAAGTACTTTCCTCACTATAGCCAGGTGAGATAACATGGTAACTGCTAAAGAATCTATCCTGTACACCAGCAGCATATGAATCTTCCCCAAACGGAATTTTTATTATACCATTTCCCTGCTCAAAACCTTCAATGGTTCCTCATTATATATTGGAACTATTCAAAGACCCCCAAATTGGGCCACAATGGACTCTAACAATCTTATGTTTTAATAGTTTCCAATACAAATTCTCTGCTTCAGCTATGTAGTATGAGAAAAGCCCAATTTGCAGAACTAATCTGAATTAACTAAGAGTCAAACTTAGTGGTTTAAAGGATGCCAGAAAAATGTATCAGAGAGAAAAAAATATGGCTTAATCACATGGCAAGAATGAGAGAAAACTGATAGAAAGCTCACATTATATTAGTATTAACACAAAGTCAAGATCTAGAAGGAGGCCCTCAGTGTGTTGGATGAAACAGTTGGAGGACTTATGGGAGAATAAGGACAAGAATCATTGAAGGATGGACAAATATGGTGATCTGTGATCTGTCTGTATCAGGACAGTCACTATTCCCATTATTGAGAGTACAGATCCACTATGAGTTTAGAAGTTCAAGTATTTTCTAAAGTGCTCTAACACAGTGGCGATCAACCCACATAAGTGTATGTAGTCAAATTTGCAGCTTAAGTAAAAATGTTTAGAAAGGCTATGAACTGGCACCCAGTTTGCGTATTCTGTTGATTATATGTGGTTTGGATAATACAAACTATGGCTTTCTCCCTTATTAATCGGGTGTTGGTTATATGTAATTGTAGAAAAAACTCATGTATTGAAGCAATTAAAATCTTGGGGTCTCATATTTTCCAGGAAGTTCAGGTTCCCTATCTCATTACCTATTAGACTGTGACCATTTTACTTCATTTTGAATAAAAGAGTTGCAACAGTACAGTTCTTATAGACTTTTTTTTTCCTAGTAAAGGATGTTAAAATATAATTAACTGTGAGCAAAGCATTTTAAAATTTATCTATATATTTTTTCATATTATCACGCAACACACTGTTTCACTCTTCCTATTTCATCTAGTCAATTAAGGTTGTTACACAATCATTTCAATGCTGTCCTAACACTTGAAACTCCCTTGAGCACTGCATGTTTAACACTTCTGTGTAATTTACATGGAAAAATGAATCTAATTAAAAAGCCACAATGAAAGAAAACATGAAGAATAGCAAAAGAATAATGGCAGAATCATGAAACTGCAACTTTTGCCAAGGAAAAAATGGAGGTGGCAATAATAATTCTTGGGTTAAAAGAATTTCCGGGTAACAGGTCTTAAGAAAGAAACTGACAAGTGTCAAGGCATCCAAAATAGTACAGCCAGATGAGGAGGGGCTTAGAGACCATGCAAAGATGGTCATTTGAAAGAACTGACAATATTTAGTCTGGAGTACAAGGCTTATAGAGAACCTGATATCTATCTTCAAATATCTGAAGTATTATTATAGATGAGGGATTATATTTGTCCTGCATGCCCATAGAAGACAGGACTTGCAGCAGCTGGTGGAAGTCACAGGCTCAACATAAGGAAAAATTAGACAATCAGGGCTATCCAAAAAGTAAAATAAGCTGCTTTGAGAGGCAGTGGTTCTCTCCATAATGGAAGCCTTTAAACATAGGCTGGATGACTACCTATTGGGTATGTTGTGGAGGAGATCTTATTCAAGTACAGGCTGGATTATATTGCCTCTGAGGGATCTTCCAGTTCTGTGATTCTGTGAATCAGTGACTTTGGAAGAAACTAGCTGGGAGGTGGGTGGGTGGAGAGAGTCAATAAAAATTTATTAAGTACTTACTGAGCCAGGCACTGTGCTCAGTTCTGGGGATACAAAGAAAGGTAAAAGAACAAAACAAACAAAAAAACCCAGTTCCTACTCTCAAGAAGGAAGAGATAGCATGCAAACAGTTATATATAAACAATATACAGGGTTTCCCAAAAGTCTTAGTGAAGTTTTAAGCTTAAGTAGTTTCAAGCTTAAAACTGCACTAAGACTTTTAGGAAACCCTGTACGTTCAGGATAAATTGTAGCTAATCTCAGAGGGAAGGCATTAAGATTAAAGAGATCTGGGAAAGGCTTCTTACAAGAGGTGGAACTTCAGGTGAGTTTTGAAGGAAACCAAGATAGCCAGGAGGAGGAGATGAGGAGGGAAAGAGTTCCAGGCACAAGGAACAGTTAATAAAAATGCTTGGATTCCAGAGATGGAGTGACTTATGCAAAGAGCAGCAAGGAGGTTGGTGTCGTCAGATCTCAGGGGATTCATGGAGGGAAATAAGGTATAAGAAGACCAGAAGGGGTAGGAAGGGGCCAGGTTATGAAGGGCTATAAAAGCCAAGCAGGAGATTTTATATTTAATCCTGGAGGTAACAGAGAGTTGCTGGAGTTTACTGAATGGAGGTGGGGTAGGGGGGGAGGGTTGGAGTTAGGGTAGGACTGTGTGTGACATGGTGAGACGTACACTTGAAGAAGATCAATTTGACAGCCGATGGAGGATGAAATGGAGTGCGGAGAGATTTTAGGCAGGGAGACTAATCAGCAGGTTTTTGCAATAGTCCAGGCATGAGGTGATGAGGGCTTTCATCCAGGTAGTGGCAGTGTAAAAGGGAAGAAGGGGGTGGCAGCTCAGTCAGGCATAAAAAAATTCGTGGGCCACAGATTGAGTTAAACAAACATACTTTCTGGATAATGGACAATTGTAGTCTGAATCCTGAACTCTGACTTATTAACCTTTTGTTAGCCTATTTGTAATTCTTGATTCTGATCTTACTTCCATTTCAGACACTGCCTAATTCCTTGGGACCTCTCATTTCCACAACTGATCCATCTAGTTCTTGACTTAAGCTTGTTTGCATTGTAGTTCTGACCCTTACCTGTGTAGGAACGTTCTTAGCTTTTACTCCCTTCCTACCTACCAAACTGGTCTGACTTCAATCAGCATCATAGAACTTATTGTCACAGCCATTAAAAAATCACTGCAAGAAGTCTCAGAAGTCTTGTGAAAAATGGAATCCTTCCTACAGCATGTCTGACATATGGCAGTCCAGCTACAACATTTCAAATGAAGGACACGTTAATGGCCTAACCAAGCTTTATGATTTTTAATTTTTTTTGAGGTTTTGTGTATTTAAAAACCATCAGGAAAAAGTCAACTTACGCTCTATATGATCAAACATTACTGAATATAAGAAATCTCGGGGTGTCATATAATATTCTCCTTCATATTCCAGTGAAGAAAATTGCATGAAGCGCTGCTTTCGAATGGGCAATTTTTCTGCCACTATATCACTGTCATTTTTCTGAAAGAAAAGAAAATAATTATTTTAAAATTAAGTAAAAACAAGACTAAGATAATCTACATTTAAGAGACTATTTTCCATATTCAGGACTCTTGCTCCAAACTCCAAATAAAATTGTATTAAAGGAACTTCCTACTGTAGACATTGTGGATGACTTTTATCTGCAATCAAGAATGATCTAACTTATGCTTTCAAAATCGAAGTGAGAGAATATTTTGCTTCTAGGAGCTCTTCTAGGACTAGAACTCTTGTTTTTGTCATGGCATCACCAATGCCTCCCACAATGTCTTATGTATAGTAAGTACTTAATACATATTTGCTTTTGTTTCCAAAATGAATGACTAACTGGCACGTCAACTGCTAATATACCATAGCATGAGCAACTAGAAATCCTAATTGGTAGTGCAGTAGATAATGAGTTTGAATCCTGCCTCATACATTTACTAGCTGATGGATTCTGGGGTAATCACTTAACCTTTTTCAGATTCAGTTTTCTCATCTGTAAAATGGGGATAACCTCTTGAGGTTGTTGTGAGGATTGAATTAGTTAACAAATATAAAGTGCTTTACACATTTTAAAGAACTACAAAAATGCTAGCTATTACTATTATTATTAGAGAAAATTTATTATGGGACAGGAATTGGAAAAACATGGTCTGTATCCCTTAGATATTTGACCCTACTGCTGTCAGAAGGCGTATCAAGACTATGACTTGACATTTTTGCCTGGACAAGCTGGAAAGAGGTAACATGACAGTACTACTATCATCTGTAACATCATGATGCACCCTGGCATCACGTTATTGTAACTGATCACATTTATCAGCGCAGTCCCACCATGGACTACTGTGATATAGCATTGCTGTCTCTCTGGAATCTTAAAATTGGCATTTCTAATCTCTAGCCATAATCTATTAAACTGTCATTTCACCCAGGTTCTTTTATTTACCCTATCTGTTCTTCATGCTCACCATGAGCTTCACTCCCAAAATGGACATGGAAGACCGTTTCATCCAGTCTATATGACCTCTTCTGCATATACTTCCAGATGCACTCCAACTCCTTACCCAGTTTACAATCTTCCATGTAGCCGTGGATAGCTATTAATACCCTCAATTCCTTCTCCCTCTGATCTATCAGACTAATCCCTCAACCTGGGATTATGGTTTTCTCTGTTTCTGATTCTGGGCTGCAAAGTACTGTTAGAAAAAATTCACAATAGTATATAAAACTAGCCCACTTCAAATTCCTGATATTAAACCAATTGCTGGTGTCTTCCCTCTGAGATTATGTTTTATCTAATCATTATGTATCTTGTATGTACATAGTTATTTATATGTTGTTCCCCCTATTAGAATGTGAGCTCCTTGAGGGCAGGGATAATGTTTTTGCTTATGTCTGTGTTTTCAGCCAGCTATAATATCTGGCACATAGTAAACACTTAATAAATTCTTGACCGACTACAAAAAGTGAAACATTTTAGAACCAAATTTTAAGGCCCCTAGAAGCTCTATATTTATGATCCTATGAACTAATTTCATCAAAGCAATTCTTATACTAGTGAACTGCCATATTACTTTAATTTCAATGTCTAAAAGAACTTTAGGTCATATTTTTTTAAGTTGTCATTGCAAAACAAGAGACTCTAAAAATTGTACACTTGTGTGTGTTGTAGTGCCAGAGCTTGTAAAGAGGAGTGAACTAAGAGTCAGGAGACCTGGATTTTAGATTAAGTTCTAAAAGTAACAAGCTTTGTGACTTTGGGAAAGTAACAACTTCTGTCAGTCTTAGCTTTCTTATCAGCAACATGAGAGGACTAAACTAGATGACTTAATTGTAGGCCTTTCAGCATCTAAAGTTTCAGTAATCTTACAGGTATTTTTTTTAACCTGTGGCAGGAAAGATCAGGAAAAAGAGATTTAATCACAGAATCCCAGAGTTGGAAGTTGCCTCAAGGGTCATCTAGTCTAACCTATACCTGACCAAGAATTCTCTTTACAATATACTTGACAAGTGGTCATGAGTAAGTAATTGAATGATGGAAGAACATTTATTAAGTGCTTCCTATGTGCCAAGCTTTGCTTGAAGATTCTAGTGATTTAGATACCTAATTATTATAGTAATAACAACTCACATTTATATGGATAGGCAGTATTACAAAGCAGAAAGAATACTGGACATGGATTGTAAGGTAAGTAAGGCTGGTTGAATCTGGATTATGGGGATCCTGAAAGGCTTAGGAAATCAGACTTTGCTCATAATAAAATAGGGAGTCATTGACTATATTCAGGCAGAGGGATGACATGACAAATACTGTATTTTTACTTCAGTAGTGATAGGCTTAGTCCAGTGCCTGGCACACAGCAGTTGCTTAATAAATGCTAAATGAATAACTGCCTAGTTCAGACAAGATATGTTGAGGGTTTGAAATAATATAAGAAATTAGTGTTTTTTATGTCACAAGAGAGCAGAATTGATTAGTTAACTGAGGGTGTCAATATAGCAATTACAGACTTTGTGGGGATTTTTTCCCCTCTTAACAACATCAAAGAATCAACTTGATTAAAAAAAACCCACTGAATTGATAACTGTTTTGTCATTTGAAGAAAGATTTAATTCCTTTCAAGTGAGAGTTTTTTGAGAATGGGGAAAACTGGGCATATTTGTAGACAGCAGGGAAGTAGCCAGTGGCCAGGAAGAGATTAAAGTTAAGTGAGAGTAAGGATAATAAAAGGGGCAATCTGGTGGAGAATACTGGATGAATTGACACCATATGTGTATGTAGAGAGGTTAGCTTTTCCACTAGGGTCACTTTATCATGTTGAAACTGGGGCAAAGAAAGAAATAGTGGTAGAAGAAATCTATATGATGTGAGAGGAGGAAAGGAGAAAAGGGAGCTCTCAGTGAATGGGATAATTTCTTTTCCAGTAATATATGAGGCAAGTTTTCAGTTGAGAGGGAGCCATGGGATGTTTGAGGGGGAATAAAAAAGTCTGGAAGAGTTGCTGTAGAGAAGTGGGATAGTGAGTTATTTAGGGGCTATAAAAGGATTTCCTAGCAACATTGAGGGCCCAGTTGATGTTATATAACATAAATTTGTAGTGGACTCAGTGTAATTGCATGAGTTTCTCCACCTTTATTCAGTAGCACATGCTTGAGAGGGAAGACAGAGGACAATGGGAGAAATCTAAGGCTCAGGCTTAGCAGGGCAAGACCAGTGATACAAAAGGGTCTGGGACTCAAGAGAAAAAGACAGTGAAGAGCTGAACTGGTTCACTAAAGGGTCAAGAAAGAGAATGAGGGAGAATGTAGCTAATGCAGGGGTGATAGCCTGGGAGGGAACTGAGGGGTTGAGGGATTGGAGGTCATGGTCTGGATCAAGTACAGTTTCACACTGAAACGTAGAGGGAGGGATAGAATGCCAGTAGATTGTGAACAGATAAAGAGAATTTGAGAGTTCACAAACAAGGAAGTGATGCATTTGTGAGTAAAGGCAAGATCAAAGATATCTTTGTGCAAGACTGAAGTGGAGTGGAGGAGAAGATCATGGGAAATGAGTAAATTAAGTAACTGGGAGGTTAGGGTATTTGATGCATGTTGAAGTCATCTTGACTAAAGGCAGGAGTTGGGGAGGAGAGAACGATTGTGAGCCAGGCACTAAATCCACCGAGGATGGAAGGTGAGTGTCTAGGGGTCTGTAGACAACAGCTACCTGAATTTTGATTTGGTGTTAGATAAGGATCAAGTGAATATCAAAGGATGAGGGGTCACCCAGTGATAAAAGTAGGGGGATAACCTTGGCATGGCAATGGAGAGCATTGAAACTCTTCCACCTTAACTAATCAAACAGCTTTACAGAATTAGAAAAAATAATTTTAAAAATTCACCTGGAGAAACAGAAGGTCAAGAATCTTAAGGGAATTAATGAAAAAAAGGAAGAAAATGGGTGTGGCATTAACAAATCTCAAACTAGACAACAAAGTAGCAATCATCAAAACAATTTGGTACTGATTAAGAAATAAGTTGATCATTGGAACGTATTAGGTATACAATATATGGAAACTAATGTGTATAGTAGCTGAGTGTCTGATAAAGTAAAAGATTCCAGTTATTGGGGCAAAAAATTACTATTCCACAAAATCTTCTGGGAAAACTGTAATCTGGAATAAACTAGGTATAGACCAACATGTAACATTATACCAAAATAAAGTCCAAAAGTCTACATGATCTATACATAAAAGGTGATATTATAAACAAATGAGAGGAGCAAGAAATACCTGTCCTATCTGTGGATAGGAGAATAGCCATGGCCAAGCAAGAGAAAAGAGTAGATCACTAAATGTAAAATACACAATTTTGATTAAAGAAAATTTAAAAAAATGTAGCACAAAAACACCAATTCAGACAAAATTAGAAAGGAAGCAGGTAAATGCAAAACAAAACAAAACAAAATAAACAACTTTCCAACAAGTTTCATAAAGATTGACTTTCTAAGATATACAAGGAACTGTTTCAAATTTATAAGAATAAGAGTCATTCCCCTGTTGATAAAGTGGTCAAAGGATATGAATAGGCAGTTTTCAAAGAAAGAAATCCAGGCTATGAATAGCCATGTGAAAAAAAGCTCCAAATCACTAATAAGTAGAGAAATCCAAATTAAAACAACTATCAGATTGGCTACTAACATGACAGAAAAGGAAAATGACAAGTGCTTGAGATGTGGAAAAATAGAGATACCAACGCATTGTTGGTGGTGCTGTAATTTCATCTAGCCATTGTAGCAAACAATTTGGTACTATGTCCAGAAAGTTATTAAATAGTGCAGACCCTTTCACCCTTATTCCAAAGAGATCAAAAAAGAGGAAAATATGTGCAACATATTTTTAGAAGCTCTTTTTGTGATGGCAAAGAATTGGAAACTGAGTGAGTGGAAGAGTTGCCCATTGGTTAGGGGATAGGTGAACAAGTTGTGGTATGTGAAAGTGACACACTACTATTGTGCTATAAGAAATGATGAAAGGGGTAGTTTCAGAGAAACTGGAGAAGACATATACAAATCAATGAAGAGTGAATAGAACCAGAATAATTATATAATAACACTATTATAAAGACAATCAACTGCAAGGACTTGGGAATTCTGATCAATACAATGACCAAACCACAATTTCCAGATGAAACAAGCCATCCACCTACTGACAGAGAAATGATGCATGTGAAGAGGCTGTTGGTTATTCCTGAACTAGAATTTAAGGGGAAAAGCCTATTGTGGTCAATGCGAAGTAGGAGGAGGCTGTTCTATTCACAGAATTCAGCCTTTTTCAAGGAGCTAGAAGAGACAATGGTGAGCAGCAAGACTTTTACCCTTGGCTAGAAGGTGGTAGAGGCTTGAGAAAGTAAGCAAAGAGCACAGACAACTAGAGGAATTTAACTGAAAAAGTAAATAATAACTTTTCTTTTGCCACTAAAACTGCTTGAGTCCAGGCATTTCTATACTTTTTAAATGAACAAAGATAGCAATCATTTAATCTTGAAAGAATTAGCTAAAGAGAGTAGTTATATAAGTAAGCATTGCATTTCAAGGTTATGTTTGATTCTAAAAATTGGTTAACACTGTATTTGAGCCTCAAAGCATTAGGATAAGTTTGAAGTAGTAGGCACTGTTGTGTTGGGTATCATTAAAAACAGGCAAGGAACAAAAAGGCCTTCAACATGACAAACCTTTATTGCTGAGGAACTACTGTGGGCTAACTCCAATCAATCACTGCAGCATGTAAACTACAGGGACTTGAAAGGACAACACACATAACACTGAAACAGAGAGTTATTACTTCCTTTGCTTTGTGGTTTTAAATTCTCAGGAGGCATAGTGCACCCTCCCTGTCTCTGTGCCTCCCCCCCCCCCTTTAAATCAATGACAGATGGCTCTCAAAGGGATACTTCTAATGATTCTTCTATTGTCAAGTTGCCCTGGAAAGAACACCTTAATCCATATGGTAAAGTCACACCAGTCCATCTTCACTCTGGGGACCTTGTATGACAGGCTCCATGACTTCAATTAATGTGGTAGGAACCCACCATGTTTTGGTTCCATAGTTCCTATAAGCAAAAGGGTGGTGCGCTGAAGAGTAGGTACAAACAGAACAGCATCTAGAGTAAGTTTTTGTCTGTCTTGTAAGTCTTCAACTACATATGGGAGACAGAAAAGGTAAAACATCACTCTGTTATTAATTCCACTTGTCATTTAACATGGAATGAACAGTTAGATAATTTTTTTTGTCCACTCTTCTCCCATAATCTACTTTGGGGCATCCCTCTCTATTTTTACCATTCTTTCAGCCAAATAATTTGCTTTTTAAAGTTGAACAAGCACAATGATGAGAGCTCAGCTAAAAGGATTCTTATAAAAAATTATTAACCTCATTCATGTCATTCTTTTGCTATTGCTGACTTGAAAGCCAATGTGGTATAGGAGCAAATGAACTGGACTTGAAGTCAGGAGAAGAAAATCCTTTCTAGCACTGTCTTTGATCCTGTAACTACATTATATTTCTAGTTAATTTCAGACAACTTCCCTCCATGTACTCTATGTTTTTGGTCAAATGGCCTACTGCATCCTATGTCTCTCTTTTCATGAGACTTACATAGTACATTTGATTCTCACAGTGACTTGATGAAATAGGATCACAGCTCTAGAACTGGAGGGGACTTCAGAAAATATCTAGTTCAACCCTCTCATTTTACAGATGAAGAACTGAGGCTCAGGGAGGTTAAGTGACTTGCCCAAAGTCACATAGCTAGTAAACATCTAAGGCAGGAGTTGAGCACAGGTCCTCTGACTCCATAGTCAGTATTCTTTCTAATTTTTCCTTTTTGACTAGGGCACTTCTGCTTGTCGAAATCTTTCTATACCTTATAGTGAAGAGCTCAAGTAACACTGCCTCCATGCAGCTTTCCCTGATGATACTACTCTGCTTTGTACTTAAAATCTTTTATATGTCTACCTTTCTATATTTATAACACATTATGCCCCTTCATGCACTCTGCTTCTGCCTTTAATGCTCATTTCAAATGCCATCTCTTACATTAAGTCTTCATAATTCTTTGTACATACAAATTGTTTCTTTTTCTCTAGTACCTGGCATAGTAGCTGGTGCACAGTAGCACTTAACAAATGTCTGCTGATTGACTTTTATCATTATTTAAAATGGTATTCCTCTTCTTTTCTCTTCTTTGTGGCTTTGTTAGTAATATACAGAAATACTATCTGATAGATTTATTTTTTATTCTGCTTTACTGAAATAATTATCTTGATGAATTTTTAAGTCGGTTGTCTGTGGTTTTCTAAATAAACAATCATTGTTGATACAGAAAAAAAAAATTCTGTTTCTTCTTTTGACAAAGCTTATTCCCTCAAATTTTTTCTTGTCTTATTACTATACTCAGCATTTCAAGTACCATAGCCGATAGCAATAATGACAATAGGCATCTTTGATTCACTCTTGATCTTATTGGGAAAGTTTCCAGTGTTTCTCAATTATAAATGAGGCTACAACTTTATTTGATATTAAATGCTTTTGATGATATTAAGGAAAGGTCTTTTCATTCCTATGTTTTCAATGTCCCTAATTGTATTTTATTGAGGCCTTTTTCTGTATCCATTGATATAATCATGTGTTTTATCATTAATAATCAATCAACAAGCATTTATTAATTGTTTACTATATGCCAGGTGGGGCATATAGGGGTGGGGAACCTGTGGCCTTCTAAGTCCTTGGGTGTGGCCTTTTGACAACAGAACAAATCCTTTTATTAAGGGGATTTGTTCTGTGAAGTTCAAGTCAATTCAGTCAAAGGATTCAGTTAAAGGGCAGCATTTGAGGACCTAGAGGGCTACATGCGGCCTTGAGGCCACAGGTTCCCCACCCCTGTGCCAGACCCTATGTTAAGTGCTAGAAATACAAAGAAAGGCAATACAGAAATATATACTCTGTGCACCCAAAGAACTCACATTCTAATGGCGGAGACAACATTCAAATAACTATGTATGTAGAAGGTATATACAATGTAAATATGTAATCACAGAAGGAGGGCACTAGCAGTTTGAGGGATTAGACAAGGCCTCCTGCAGAAGAAGCTGGGATGTGATTTGAATTTTGAAGGAAATCTGGAGGTGGAGAGGTGAGGAGAAGGAGCCCATTTTGGGCATGGTGGACAGCCAGTAAAAAGGTAGAGAGTCAGGAGATGGAATGTATATAAGGCATACCAAAAAGACCACTGTCACTAGAGCAGAGTATGTGGAAGGAAGTGTAAGAAGAATGGAAAGGTAGAAAGGTAGAAAGGGACCAGGTTGGTCAGACTTTAGGAAGATCACTTTGGCTGCTAAGTAGCAAATGGACTAGAAAGAGGAGAGACTGGAAGGACAGCCTAATGAATTAATAAACTTTATTATGCTGTTTTTGTAATGTTGAACTATCCTTTCTGGATATATTGCGTTGAGCAGTTGTAGTGAATTTATGGGAGGACATGGACAAAAGCTGCTCAAGACTGGCAGTTATGGATGGGCTGTGAGCTGAATCTCACTGGAGGAAATGTGTGAACTGGTGAAATCACAGATGCATTTGAGTATCTGGTTCTGATAATTTCATTTACTGTCCATTTGTTGTGAACTAAAGAAGGGGGTATTCACAACAAATGGTTTTGTTCTTTATTTGATCAAATTAGTTAATAATTTATCAATTTTTTCAACTTTTAAAAAATCTCTTTATTTTAATAATTCTTTCTATAGGCATATCACCTTTGATTTTCAAAATCTCCTTTGTGCTTTTTGGGGTGTTATTAAATTGCTTTACAGTTTTTTAATGGTATACTCAATCAAAATTCTCTTTTTCTCTTTCATAAGAGTTCAGGGATGTCAAATTTATTTTTTTTTGGTGAGGTAATAGGGTTAAATGACTTGCCCAGGGTCAGTTAGTTAAGTGTCAAGTGTCTAAGGCTGGATTTGAACTCAAGTCCTCCTGACTCCAGAGCAGTGCTCTATCCACTGTGCCACCTACCTGCCCCAATGTCAATTTTTTTCTTAAAAGGATTGCTTTATTTGTATCCAATAAAGATTGGTATATTGTCTCATTTTTATCAATTTCTTTAATTTTATTATTTTTGTGATTTGGTCTTTAACTCATCACTTAGATATATTTTAGTCTCCATTCAAGTCTGTATCTTTTGTTGATATTTCCTTTATTGATTATAATTTATATGACCTATAAAAGCTGTGTTTTAAGAGCTGTCTTTATGGAACTGGAAATTGTAGGGATGCCACTCGTTTGGGGAATGGCTATACAAGTTGTGGTACATGCTCATGATGGAATACTATTCTGCTATAAGAATGAGTTCAACAATTTTAGAAAAACATAGAGTTGCACAAAACAATGAAGAGCAAAATGAGCAGAACCAAGAGAACGTTTTATACAATAACAGCAATACTGTTTTAAGAACAACTTTGAGCGACCAAGTCATTCTATTTTAAATACCCAAATTAACTACAAAGGTCCTATGAAGGAAGATGCCATCTGTATCCAGAGAAAGAATTGATACACACACACACACACACACTTGCGTCTAATGGTAGCCATCTCTAGATGGGGGGGGGAGGAGGGAGGGGATAAAAAAAGAAAGTTATATAATAACTTTGTTGTCTATTTAAGAGGAATAGTAAGTTGTACATAATAGATCTGCAGTTTCAGGTGCAATCCTCTTTTTTTCTATTCCACTTTGTTATGGAAATACTTGTTTTATTTTTTAAGTTCATAATTAAAAAAAGATTTGTCTTTATGCATTTGTATATGAGTTCTTTGTGGTCTAACACAATCAATTTTTGCAGAAGTCCCCAAACAGCTTGAGAAATACCTATAATTTCTAAGGTTCCCAAATAAAAATTCTCCACAGGTTTCAAATCCAGGTTTTCTAACATCTAGTGAAAATCTGTAATATTCTTCTTGTTTATTTTTGTTGGATCAGTTAAATTCTGACAGAGGTATAAGGTCACCTAAAAGCTTAAAAGTCAGAAAGACCTAGGTTCCATTATCATCTCTGATACTAGCTGTATGAGGTAAGTAAAGTTTTGGTTTCCTCATCTGTAAAATTAATGAAGCAGCATCTATTACACAATTACTGTGTGCCAATCACTGGGAATACAAATACAAAATCAAACATAGTCCCTGCCCTAAAAGAGCTAATTCTAATGGGGGAAACAATACATATAGTGAAGTTATGATCAGAAAGGAATATTTTGGCTTGGAAAATAATAGTTATGTTGAGTGGAGTCATAGGGGAGTAGGCTGACACACTCTTACCAGGAAACATAACAGACTTGACTTCACTATAGTTCAGGAACTTTAAGGGGGTGGTACTCGTGAGGAGAATCACAGATTAATAATAATACCACAGTACCCATTTTATAGGGCTTTTGTGAGGTCAAAAAGAAATACTGTATGAAAAACACCCTGAAAACTTTAAATAATTTTATAAATGTCAGTTATTATTATTATCTTGGATTCAGCTGACACAACAGCCTTTATTGGAATCATTCACTCTGAGTCTATATGAATCACTATGCTTTAGATGTTTCTTGTAAACAGCAAAGTTGGATTTTGCTTTCTAATCTCTTCTGCAATTTGCTTCATTTTTATTAGTCAACTCTGCCCCATAGCATTCAAAGTTAGACCAGGGCTATACTAAACCTTTCTAGGGTAATGCCAAGTGGGGAGGGATTCATCAGACTTAATCTAGTCCTTTCCTGATCACCAGATCTGGAAAAGAGAGCTGAAAACTGGTGGGGGAGGGGGTGGGAGGGAAGGAGAAAAGCCAAACCTTTCTGTGGAAAAAGAAAAAATAGTGAAGGGTAACTATACCTTTCCTTAAGAGTCACTTGGATCTTCTCAGTTTCTTTTCTCTCTTTTCTTTAGTATAGTCTCATGGTTCACACTAAGTTTGATTTATCTTTTACTCTTTTTTTCCATTTCTGTTTTAGTATTTATTAGGGGGGGAAAGGGTCATTATACTCTCCTGGACTCCTTAAATTAAGAACTAAGATTATATTGTATCAATATCAAAGGTTCTAATAATTAAGGGAAAAAAAGGTATAAAGTGGAGCAAGAATAGTTTGTCATTTGTAAGACATCTTTGTCTTCTCACTTGTTACTTTTTTGTGGTCTAGCCTATTATATTTAGATTGTAGACCTAATGGCTGGATATACTCCTTCTACTGGTGTTGGTACATGGAGTATATTGTCAACACTGCATAAATAACTCATCATAATGGAGTTTCCCTTTTGTGTCATCTCATTGTACATTAATCATTGTGACAGTGATCTTCAATCTTCTTTACCAATAAAAAGACATTCAAAATAGAATATTAACTGGTCACATGTATGTTAAACATCTTGTTTTTTTCTCAGCATCAGTTGCTAAAACAGCCAAGATAAAAACAAAATATCTCATCCCCTGCACTCTTTACTTTGCTGAGGTGCTATGAATAAGACATGTATCTGAATTAAGAAATAGCCAATTCTTCATTTTAAGCCATAAGAAAAATAGATCACACCCAACAGTTGACGTCTACCCCAAGATAACCCTAATGGCATTATTCTTCATGTTATCATTTGGAAAAGTATATGAAAGATGTAAGTATTAGCTACGGATAACTATTAAAAACATACTGAGATTCTTTTAGAGAGGTGTATAGTACAGTGGAAAGGGGGAGTGGTAGGGAAGACAACAAGCATTTATTAAGTGTCTACCATGTGATGGTATGATGCTAAGGGTTTTAGAAACAAATAAGACAATAGATTTGCATTCCAACTCTGCTAACTTATATCTTGTGATTTTGGTAATCTGTCGCCTCTTTGAACCTCGGTTTCCTAATCTGAAAAATGGGATACCCTTCCCTACCTATCTTACAAATTGTTGTGACAATCAAAAGAGGTATAAATCTAAAGGGCTATCTAATTTGTTAGGCATTATTTTACTATAGCTTTAAGTAATAATATTTTTAGAAAATATCAGAATAAAGGCTAATAAAGCCATATTAAAAAACAATCTAATCATATTCAATGTTAGCATCGTGAACATCAAACCATGGCTTATTTATTTGAATTACTGTATCATTTAGATTATGGTATTCTATATTGTGATTATGGGATTCTATATCAAATTTGGACTTTAGAGGATAAAAAGTTGGAAAGAAAAACTGACTAAAGCAAAATTCTCAATGAAGAAATATAACACTTAATGATGTTGTATAGATATACTCAGTGATACAGTCCAGGACCCCCTAAAATCCCATTTTAAAAACATTAGTGTTTATTAATAGAAGACTAGAAAACCAAACGAAAAAATTTAGTCAACTGAGTCTGAAATACTGAAAAATTTCTTACATTTTCACTCATATGCAAACCTAAGTATTTGTAAGAACTCAGAAAAGCTTCCAGTTTAGCTTCTTAAAATCTATTCTCCTTATAGTTAAAGGAGAAACACAACTTTTGCTCTCTCAACTACTGCAAAACCTAACCAATTGTGAACAGCTATTCTGAAATGGTGAACTATGTAAACTGTAAAACTTTTTAAAGATATGAAGCTTTAATTCTTCCAACACCAATAGCTAAAAACATTCCCAAACAGAGATCTTGTCTCATCCTCATTAATGAAAGAATAACAATTTGTAACTGTATCATCTCACTAATTTTTTCTACATTTCTACAGAAATGGTGCAATCAATATTTTTTTTCCAAGTGGTTGAAAATAGTCTGTTTTCTTCAATTAGTTAAAGAACTGTCATGTTTGTTGACACTTTACAGAATTTGGTTTACAGTGTTAGTGCTTCAGGTTTATTTACTTATTTTTTGTTTACCTAGAATTAAGGACAAGTTGCCACATGGTGGCTGGTTGTATTTTATGTCCTCATGGTTTGAAAAATTGGGATTTTCACAAGCATGACTGACTACTAAGTAACTTTAATTCTGTTGAAAACAGGTAAGATTAGTGTATAGCTGCGGCATGTTTTGTTACTGTATGCATTTTCAATAAAAAAATTAATTAAGCACAAACGTTAAAGAATATTAAGTCATTCACAGCTGACCATGAATAGCATTATAAATGATCAAAACATAAATATTTAGCAGGAGCCATTTATTTGTAAAAACAACTTTCTAACTCAAAAAATGAGAAGTTATTTCAAAGAATTAATTATGAATCTGATGCTGCTTTCTTCTTTATCATTAAGCTGATTTTATTAAAATAACAGTTGCAGAGCACACCAGCAGCTCAGTGAGTCTTTACTGGTTGACAATGATTGCAATGCTTCAGCAACCAAGTGGAAGGGACCTACAGTTGGCAACAATCTTGGCATCACTGTGTAGGAGTCTTCCAACAGGGGAAAGTGGAAATCATTGCTATTGACCAAAGAAATAGGACTTCCCCAAACTACATTTATGCAGTGAGACATTAAGCTTTGGCCTTCCGTGGTGATGACTGACATAGGAAGGTCTAAGGTCCAAATGGAATACAAAGGAGAGACTGAAAACTTCTTATCCAGAAGTATCTTTAGCGGTCTTGACCAATATGAAAGAAATCACTGAAGCTTATCTTGGAAAGACTGTTACAAAATGTTGTGGTCATAGAACTAGTTTACTTTGATTATTCCCAACAACAAAAAATTAAAGATGTTAGAACCATCATTGGTTTCACTGCATTCTGATTCACCTGTGAGCCAATTGCTGAATCTATCACTACTTGCTTGGACAAAAAGGTTCTCTAAGCTTAGAGAAATGTGCTGGTCTTTTCTCCTAGATGTAAAGGTGACACTTTGGAGGTGACATTTTCCATCCTTGCCACTGAAGATGGGATCTTTGAAGTCAAGCCCACAGCTGGGGACACTCACGTGGATAGTGAGAATTTTGACAACATTATAGTCAACCGTTTCATTGCTGAACTCAAGCATAAGCACGAGAAAGGCATCAGTGAGAACAAGAAGGCCACTTCATTTGTGCTGTTTGTGCATATGCAAAGTGTACTTCCCTCTTCTAGTTACTAGGCAGTATGGAGACCTGCTTCTAGAAAGTATTGACTTCTATGTCTCTGTCACCCTTTTTGAAGAACTGAATGCTGTCTTCTTTCCTGGTACACTGGACCCCAAGAAAAAGCCCTAAAGGGACACTAAACTAAAGCGACACAGATCCATGGCAATATCTTGGTGGGTGGTTTCTACCTGTATCCCCAAGATGCAGAAAATTCTGCAGGACTTGTTCAGTGGCAAAGAACCTGAACAAGAGAATTTATCTTGATGAGGCTGTTACTTATGTTGCAGCTGCATGGAGTACTATCTTGTCTGGGGAGAAATCTGAGAATGTTCAGGACTTGTTGCTGTTGGATCACTCTTCTTTTTCTTGGTGCCAAAACTGCTGGCAGAGTTAAAAGTTCTGATCAAACAAAATACTATTATCCCCACCAAGCAGACAGTCCTTTACCACTTACTTGGATAGCAAGCCTGGTGGGCTTATTCCAATTTATGAAAACAAAAAAGGAATGACAAAGGCTAACAAAGACACTCCAAACCCCAAGAACTTGGGCTTTCGATATGAAGGCTACAGTGCAGAAACTCTGAGGCAAAACTGATGATGAAGACAAATAGAAGATCCTTAAGAAATGTAAGTAAATAATCAATTGGTTCAATAAGAACCAAACTGCTGAGAAAGAAGAATTTGAACATCTGCTGAAAGAACTGTAGGTCTGAAATCTTATCATTATTAAGCTATACGAGAATGTGAGGACCATGTAGGGGAGGTATGCCATGGATTCTAAGATGACAGAGTATCCATCTAGAAGTTCCTCTTCTGGACCTACCACTGAAGAGATCGACTAAATGTACCAGCAGCAGAGAGAGAACTACATACAGCTTTTAAAAGACTGAAGAACCTAACCTGTAGCCAAGCCTTGGTGCTGTGGCAATTTAAAAATAACATTTGAGCTACGGTGTAAATCTGGGCATTCTGAATACTTTAATTTGTGCAGAGGGAGAGAAGTGGGCAACATTTACTTTATTAGTACTATAAATAAGTGGAAATACAATTCTTGTCCTAGAGAATAAAACTCTATTTAAAACTAGCATCACAAAGCAAAAATTATATATTATATACAAATTATATTTCAACATATGTCTCTGTTTTGAGAACACAAACTAATGGAATAAAAATTGCTGAAATATTTTTGTGATTGCTTATACTTATGCAAAAAGGAAATAATGAAAAGACACTGGTAATAGATTCCAAGGGTCCAAGTGTACCTTTCAAAAAGTACTATAAATTAAAACTTAAAAAAAAACCATTAATTTAATTCTTAATAACATGTGAAACTATAGGTTTGTTTCTTGAATGCCTAGGGGACAGAAGATTCTTGCATATACCATTTAATACTTCCTCAAGGCTAAGACCATATTCAGATCATGAGAATAATTACAAATCTATGAAGGGATAAGCTCCAATAGCTCTTTATATTTTTCTGAAGAATTGAGAGAAGAGAAAAATAGTTGAGAGATTTGGGATTGTTGCTCAGCCTTTAAAATAATTTCCAAAAGGGGACACACTGATAAATCCCATGGAAAATAGGAATACATCAATGGTGTGTCAAACAGTTTGGCTAACTAGAAGAGCAGTGAGAAGGAAGGAATGACAATTTTTTTCCCCTTTCACAAAAGCAACCCTTTTATATTCACAGATTGTATTAACTATACAGTGGTCATTTAAAATGCCTAAATAATAAGGATGCATGGGATATTTTCATAAAAATACTTCATTGACTAAATATAGTCATAATATATAAAGAACAGGAGGAATGGTATGAAAACAGCAGCTGCTTAGGAAGCTACCAGAGAACACTATGGAATCCAGTATAGAAGCTATCAGGAGGATCAAAAAGCTCTTCATAGCTATTGGTGACTCTCTAATGTCCAAATTTACCTTGGGTCAAATTTAGAGTTTTCATGGGCGGATGGAGATAAATCCCACTTCTTCTCAAAACCATTCACTCCCTAAACTTCACCCATGAACCCACACTAAGCTGCATGGGATGGGAGGGGTAGGGATTTGGAAGAACTGCTACGATTGTTGCCTACTCTGAACACTTGAGATCTGGTCATATAAAGTGCTTCATGGATTTCAAGGATTACTTGCAGTGCAGTAAAAAATGTGACAAAGGAATTAAGAGCAATGAGTGATGAGGACTGGATAAAAGAGATCTTTGAAAGCTGATGACTTCTGTTAAAACATTTCATTACTTTGCTGCCTTTAAAGTAACAGGTGCTTCACCATTCTGTCTCTACTTTTTATCCATGCAGTGACATACTACAAAAGATAACCTTGTTGTTCCTTTTTGTACATTCTTTAGTCTCTTAATTTCCCAAGAATAGAGGGGTGGTAAAGTAGAGGTTCCACTTTATTAGGTTAGAGTTAATATGACTAATTTTATGTATTAAACAAAATATAGTAGAATATCATTCAATCTGTATTCAATTTAGAAAGTGTAATTTTTCAGGCATAGTTCAACATATCAAGTGACCAATGCATATTTATTATTTTCAATTTCCCTTCCATGTCTGGTTCTTTTTTGCTCTCTCTAGTATATGAAAGTAATAAAACTTTTTTTTCCAATATAATCTTCGCACTTTTCCTTTTCATTTAGTGGAGAGAACTTTCCAATTATATTCAAAATTCATAAATATTATTGAACATAAAATAAGAGTGGTAGCAAGTAAAAAGATGCAGCAATGGAAGAAATGAGCTTCTTTCCTTTAGTTGACCTTCCCTGCTTTATGTCCTTGGTGGGTATTTAGAAAATGTCCCTATTCACTATGCTCTTCTTATGCTCTCCTAAAAACCATATTAATAAAATCCTGTATTTTTATTTAGGCTTAGAGTTAATACTTTTTCAAAAGATTTATACCTTTATCAGTGGCTCATTTCTTGTTTTTAAGGAATATTGTAACTCTTATACGCATTAGTAGGATCACATATCTGGAGGTGAAAGGGACCTCTTAGAGGTCATCTATTTGAACCCACTTCTTTTTTAAACACACGAGGAACCTGGGACCCAGAGAGGTTAAGTGACTCATCTAAGGTCTCACGGATAGGAAGCAGCAGAGCTGGGATACAAATTTTGGGTCCTGTGATCCCAAGTTTAGTGGCTTTCTTGGTCAACATATTGATGATTTTCATGAGTTCTTTTCTCCTGAAGTTTCTCATGAGTTGTTTCTCTTCCTTCTCCCTGCCCCCTCGTCACTACTTGTTGGTCAGTCTTCTAGAATTAGCCAAACCTTATGCTCTGGTATAGCCTTTGAGAACACAGGTTCAACATAATAAGGCACTGGAGTAGGACATATATTTTGTTTATAATTAAGCAAAAAGCTTAAGTCTAGTACCAAACAATGAAAAGACTAGAGATAAATCAACATACTATTAGCCTCTTAAAATATTAATCATGTTCATTAATTGTGCTTATAACTGAATATTTTGTGTTTTTCCTCAAAAATATTTCAAAGATACTTTATAATTTTTTCTAACACTTACTGTTATTGATTTCTTGGTAGTATTTGATACTGTTGACCAACCTCTACTCCTAGATACTCTTCTGTTCATCTGATCATTCCTATTCTGTGTACTTTGTTAGATTATCATCTATATCCCATCTCAAAGCACTACCTTGGATCTTCTTCTCTCTATATATTCTCTTTTCTGGGGGTCCTTATCAGACTCCATGAATTCAATTATCATCTCTATACAAATGAAGTCAAAATCTACATATCTATTCTCTCTTCTAAGCTCCAGTCACACCTCCCCAACTGCCTACTGGATATTTTGGACTGGATTTCCCATTGGGCATCTCAAAATCAACACGTCAACAACAGGATTCATAACGCCTCCCTCTACCCTATATGAACTTTCCAATTTCTGTCTAGTGCACTATCACATTTAGTCACTCAGGTTTAAAACTTGGATTCCAATCAGTTGTCCATATCCAATCAGTTGTCAAACTTTGTCATTTCTGCTTCTATAACATCTTTTATACCTTCTCTCAAGTCAAATAGCTACCACCATAGTTGAAGTTTTTATCACCTCTTCTCTGGACTATTACTTCCAAATAGCCTCATAATTGATTCTCCTCCGTACCAGAGTGATATTTTTAAAGCACAAGTATGGCCACATCTCTCCCTTATTCAATAAATTCTAGTAGCTCCTTATTACTTTTGGAGTCCACGTGATTAATTGAGTTAAAGCCTTTCACAACATTGATCCAATTTATCTTTCTGTACTTATTAAACATAATTCTGTGTTCTAGCCAAACTAACAGCTTATTTTTCCTCATAAATGATACTTCATGTCCTATACCTTTGCATGAGTTACCCCATGGCCTATGATGCAGCCCCTTAATCACCTCCACCTCTTGGAATCTAGTTTCCTTTAAAACTCAGTTCAAGAGCCAACTTTTACAAAAGAGTTTTCATGACTACCTTACCTAAGCATGTTAGTGGCTCAGTGGATAGAGCACTGGGCCTGGAGTCAAAAAGACCTGAGCTCAGATCTGGCCCCAGATAGTATATTTTGTGTACACAAATCTATACCAACAGAACGTAAGTGTCTTTGAGGCAGAGATACTAACCAGCATAGACTTATTCTGGGCTAGGCCTAAGCTAGGCCAGGTCAATAATTCAGTTTGGGAGGTTAAAATTCAATAGCTATTATTAGGCAATGAACTGAAGCTATTAAGAGGAAATGGCACTGTGATGAATGTAAATTCGTTCACTTGGATACAAAAATAATGTCAACTTCACAAGTATAAAATAGCAGGGCTATAGTTAAGACATTAGTTTGTCTGAAAACAATCTAGGGGTTTTAGTGGACTTCAAGTTCGATATGAGTAAACAGTGTGATGTGGCAGCCAAAAAAGTTAATGTAATTTTGGGCAGCATTATAAAAGCCTAACTTCAAGAAATAAAGAAACAATAGTACCACCATACTCTGCAGTCATCAGACCTGATTAAGAGTTTTATGTTCATTTCAGAGAAGCATAACTTAACAAAGATACTGATAAGCTCAAGATAGTTCAGAAGAGGGCCACCAGGATGGTGAAGCCTCAATTTCATGTCACATGAGGATCAGTAGAAGGCACTGGGGATGTTTGACCTGAAGAAAAGAAGACTCAGGGGAACATGTTGTTGTTTTCAGGTTTTTGAAGGGCTATCACGTGGAAAAGTGATTAAAGTTATTCTATGTGGCTCCAGAAAGCAGAACCAGGAGCAATTTTTGTAAATCTCAAAGAGGTAAAGTTAGGCTTGATGCCCAGAAAAAGTTTATAAAAATAAAAGCTGCTTCAAAGTGTAATGGACTGTCTTAAGAGGTCGAAGGGGTTCCTGATGTTATGTACTTACTGTTGTTGTTTAGTCCAACAACTCTTGTGGCTAACTCTTTGTGACCCCAGTTGGCAAAGATAGCATATTGGTTTGTCATTTTCTTTTCTAGCTCATTTTACAGATGAAGAACTGAGGCAAAGAGAGTTGAGTGATTTGCTCAGAGCAGGAGTGGGAACCGGTGGCCTTGAGACCACACGTAGCCCTCTAGGTCCTCAAGTGTGGCCCTTTGACTAAATCCAAACTTCACAGAACAAAACCCCTTAATAAAAACATTTGTTCTATAAAACTTGGATTCAGTCAAAAGGCCATGCTTGAGGACCAAGAAAGCTACATGTGGCCTCCAGGCCACAGGATCCCTGCCCCTGGCCCAGGATCACACAGCTAGTGTTTGAGGCCAGATTTGAACTAAGGTCTTCCTGACTCTAGGCCTGGCACTGTATCCACTGCACCACATAACTGTCCATATACTTATTACCTAAGAGTAATCTAAATGACACTTTAGAAATCTGAATCTTTAATCTCTATCAGATACTTTTATAAAATGCCTTTCCATTAAACTATAAGATCAATTGACAAAGGTCTGTTTCCTATGATACCCCAAATTACTGTATACCACTTACTATTTCAGATATAAAAGGTCTCAATGGGGGAAGGGGAAAGAGGAAGAAGCAAAGTTATAAACTGACAGCTGGACCCAGTGATGGTCATACAAAAGGACATGTATATCTCTTAGTTGTGGTAAAAACCAAGTAAATTCAGAAACAGAATTCTATGAAACCAAATTATACCAACTGGTTCATACTATGGCTCTCTAAGTTCAATGAATGACCTATGTAGACTTGATGCTTTGCAATATTGTTGATTGAGTTATTGGTTTTTTTTCAGCTTACCTTGAGAGTTAAGGCAATATTTCCAAGGTACTTAAATTTTAATATGCCAATTTATAGCCTGGAAATAATGCGATGATATATTATTTATCTAAATCTCAATCTTTCAAATTAAATATATGGGGCAAAAAGACAAAATGACAGAAATTCAAGAAAGTCAATAATGACAAAGAAAAATGATGTAATTATAAAAGATTTTTCACAATCCATTTGGTGCCATAAGAATGATCTGGGGCATTTACTTGTCTCTAGGATTTTGTTGGATTTCAGAGCCAACTTCATAAGTGCTACTCGCAAGGAAGTTTCCTATGGCATAAGTGTCCCTAACTACATATTTTCCTCCACCTAACATAAGTAAACACCATCAGGTAGAGGGAGATGGAATGTGAAGTAGATCTCAAGCTGACCTAGACGTAGGAAAGAGGGCATTTTAAATTGGCCATAATAGACATTTCCCCTTCAGGCTTCCAGATGGAATTGAGTTTTGACTGGCTTTTTGCATGACCACTTTTGGGGTATCAGGACTTTTGGGAAGAGGACAACAATGTCAAAATGCCTACATGCAAAGCCTCAAAGGGGAATATGAATTGGTCTCAAGCTCAAAAAGTCCTCTTGGAAGAGGCTCAAAAAGGATTTTAAAAATCAAGTAAAAGAGGTAAAAGAAAAATTAGGAAAAGAAATGAGAGTTGTGCAAAAGAATTACAAAAAAAGAATAAAGAGCTTGGAAAAAGAAGCACAAAAATTGACTGAAGAAAACAACTTCTTAAAAAATAGAACTGGCCAAATGGAAAAAAAAATCCAATGAAGAAAACAACTCCTTTAAAAGTAGAACTGGCCAAATGGAAAAGGAGGTACAAAACCTAATCAAAGAAAACAATTGCTTAAAAATCAGAATTGGGCAAGCGGAAGCTAATGACTCTATGAGACATCAATAATCAAACAAAATCAAAAGAAAGAAAAAATAGAAGAAAATGTAAAATACCTCATTGGAAAAACAACTAACCTGGAAAACAGATCCAGGAGAGATAATTTAATAATTACTGGACTAACTGAAAGTTATGATAAAAAAAAAAAAGAGCCTTGAGAGCATCTTTCAAGCAATTATCAAGGAAAACTGCCCTGCTATCCTAGAACCAGAGGGTAAAATAATCACTGAAAGAATCCACTGATCATCTCCTGAAAGAGATCCCAAAATGAAAACTCCAAGGAATATTTGTAACCAAATTCCAGACCTATCAGGTCAAGGAAAAAATACTACAAGCAGCCAGAAAGAAACAATTAAAATATCAAGGAGCCACACAGGACTTAGCAACTTCTACATTAAAAGATCAGAGGGCTTGGAATATGATATTCCAGAAGTCGTAAGAGTTTGGATTACAACGAAGAATCAACTACTCAGCAAACTGAACATAATCGTTTAGGGAAAAAGATGGACATTCAATGAAAGAGGGGACTTTCAAATTTTCCCAATGAAAAGGCCAGAGCTTAACAGGAAATCTGATCTTTAAATATAAGACTCAAGAGAAGCATAAAAGGGTAGAGAGGAAAAAAAAAAACCCAACCCATGGCATTCAGTAAGGTAAAACTGTTTACATCCCTACATGGGAAGATGATACTTGTAACTCTTAAGAGATACTTATATCTCTATTAGGGCAATTAGAAGGAGTATACTTAGGCAGAGGGGTTAAGTTGACTTTGATGTGATGGTTAAAAAAAATTAAGGGGTGAAAAAAAGGATTGTACTGGGAGAAGAGGAAAGGGGGAGGCAGAATGGGGTAAATTTATATCACATGAAGAGGAATGAAAGACCTATAAGAGTAGAAGGAAAGAAGGAAGGGAGTGAGCATTGTTTGAATCTTACTCTCACTGGATTTGGTTCAAAGAGGGAGTAACATACACACCCAGTTGGGTAGAGAAAACCATCTTACTCTATATGGGAGTAGGAGAGGAAAGGGAAAAAAAAGGAGGGTGGGCTGACAGAAGAGAGGGCAGAGGAAGGCAGTGGTCAGAAACAAAACACTGGTGAGGAGGGATGGGGTGAAAGGAGAGACAAAAGTATAAGAAGGGAGAAAAATAGGATGAAAGAAAATGCACAGTTACTAATCATCATTCTGAATGTGAATGGAATGAACTCTCCCATAAAATGAAAGCAGATAACAGAGTGGATTAAAAACCAGAATCCTATAATATGTTGTTTATAAGAAACATATCTCAAGCAGAGAGACACACAGAGTAAAGGTAAAAAGGCTGGAGCAGAATATATTACGCTTCAACTGAAGTAAAAAAAAAGCAGGGTAGCAATCCTGATCTCAGACAAAGAAAAAGCAAAAATGGATCTAATTAAAAGTGACAAGGAAGGCAATTACATCTTACTAAAAGGTACCACAGACAATGAAGTAATATTGATACCAATCATATAGGCACCAAGTGGTGTAGCATCCACATTATTATTATTATTTTTTTTTAGCATCCACATTATTAGAGAAGTAAAGTGAGTTACAGGAAGAAATAGACTACAAAACTATACTAATGGGGGACCTCAAACCCTCATCTCAGAACTAGAAAAATCTAACCACAAAATAAACAAGAAGAAGCTAAGGAGGTGAGTAGAATTTTAGGAAAGTTAAATATGGTTTATGGTACCTACACAAAAATTGACCATTAGAGCATAAAAACCTCACAATCCAATGCATAAAGGCAGAAATATTAAATGCATCCTTTTCAGATCATGATCCAGCAAAAATTGCATGTAATAAAAAACCATGGAAAGTTAGATTAAAAACTAATTGGAAACTAAATAATCTTATTCTAATGGCTGAACAAGTTGTGGTATATGAATATAATGGAATATTATTGTGCTATAAGAAATGATGAGCAGACAGACTTCAGAAAAACCTGGAAAGACTTATATGAACTGTTGCTGAGTGACATGAACAGAACCAGGAGAATATTGTACACAGTAACATCCCCATTGTGTGATGACTGACTTTTGATAGACTTAGCTGTTCTCAGCAATGTAAAGATCTAAGACAGCTCCAAAAGACTCATGATGGAAAATGCTATCCACATCCAGAGAAAGAACTCTGGAGTCTGAATGCAGATGGAAGCATATTATTTGCTCTCCTTTTCTTTTGTTGTTTTGTTTCTTCTTTC
The DNA here is from genome assembly GCF_011100635.1 of Trichosurus vulpecula. Lineage (NCBI taxonomy): Eukaryota > Metazoa > Chordata > Mammalia > Diprotodontia > Phalangeridae > Trichosurus > Trichosurus vulpecula. The sequence goes on from NC_050574.1 coordinate 180,635,620, forward strand.
TCGTGGTTCCTTCCATTAGTTCTAATTCTTCTTTACATCATGACTAGTTTGAAAATATGTTTAATATGAATGTAGAAGTAGAGCCTATATCAAATTGAATACCATCTTGGGTAGAAGGGAGGAGAGGGAGAGAAAGAAAATTTTAAACTCAAAATCTTATGAAAATAAATGCTGAAAACTACAAATTGATAAATTATATAAAAAAATCTAATCCTAAAGAATGAGTGAGTCAAACAAATCACAGAGATAATCAATTTCATCAACATACCAAAATTTACAAGATGCAACCAAAGCAATTCTTAGAAGAAATTTTTTATCTCTAAATGTTTACATGCTAAAACAGAGAAAGAGTAGATCAATGAATTGGGTGTGCAATTAAAAAAGCTAGAAAAAGGACAAATTTAAAATCCCCAATTAAATAGCAAATTAGAAATTCTGAAAACCAAAGGAGAGATTAACAAAAGTGAAAATTAAGAAAACTATTGAACTAACAAATAAAACTAAGAGTTGGTTTTATGAAAAAAACACCCAATAGATAGATAAATCTTTGGTTAATTTGATTAAAAAATAGAAAGATGAAAACCAAATTACTAGCATAAAAAATGAAGAGGGTGAACTCACCACCAATGAAGAGAAAATGAAAAGAATAATTAGGAGCTATTTTTTCCAATTATATACCAATAAATCTGACAATCTAAGTGAAATGGATGAATATTTACAAAAATATAAATTGCCCAGATTAACAGAAGAGGAAATAAAATATTTAAATAACCCCATTTCTGAAAAATAAATTGAACAAGCCACCAATGAACTCCCCAAGAAAAAAATCTCCAGGGCCAGATGGATTTACAAGTGAATTCTACAAAACATTTAAAGAACAATTAATTCCAATACTATATAAAGTATTAGGAAAAACAGGTGAAAGAGTTCTACCAAATTCCTTTTATGATACAAATATGGTACTGATACCTAAACCAGAAAGAACCAAAACAGAGCAAGAAAATTATAGACCAATTTCCCTAACGAACATTGATGCAAAATTTTAAATATAATATTAGCAATGAGATTACAGCAATTTACCATGAGGATAATACACTATGACCAAGTGGGATTTATACTGGGAATGAAGGGTTGGTTCATTATTAGGAAAACTATTAGCATAATTGACCATATCAGTAACAAAACCAAGAGAAATCATGATTGTCTTGACAGATGCAGAAAAAGCTTTTGACAAAATACAGCACCCATTTCTATTAAAAGCACTACATTAGTACAAGAATATATGGAGCTTTCCTTAAAATAATAAGTACTATCTGTCTAAACCACCCACAAACATTATCTATGATGGGGATAAGGTAGAAGCCTTCCCAATAAGATCAAGGGTAAAACGAGGATGTTCATTATCACCACTATTATTCAATACCGTACTAGAAATGTTAGCTTTAGCAATAACTGAAGAAAAAGAAATTGAAGGAATTAGACTGCAATGAGGAAACAAAAATATCACTCTGATAGTATACTTAGAGAATCCTAGAGAATCAACTAAAAAACTGCTTGCAATAATGAACAACTTTAGCAAAGTTTCAAGACAGAAAATAAACCCACAAAATCATCAGCATTTCTATCTATTACCAACAAAGTTTAGTGAGAAGAGATAAAAAGAGAAATTCCATTTAAAATAACTGTTGACAACATAAAATACTTGGGAGTCTACCCACCAAGAGAAACCCAGAAACACAATTACAAAACACTTTTCACAGAAACAAAGTCAGATCTAAATAACTGAAAAACTATCAATTGCTCATGGGCAGGCCAAACTAATATAATAAAAAGGACAATTCTACCTAAATTAATTTACTTATTCAGTGCCACACCAATTAAGCTACCAAAAATGTTTTATACAACTAGAAAAATAATAACAAAATTCTTCTGGACGAACAAAAATTCAAGAATATTAAGGGAATTAGTGAAAAAGATGCAAAGGAAGGTGGCCTAGCTCTACTAAAACTACATTATAAAGCAGCAATCATCAAAATTATTGAGTATTGGCTAAAAAATATAGTGGTAAACCAGTGGAATAGATTAGATACACAAAAGAGTAGTAAATGATTATAGTAATCTACTGTTTGATAAACCCAAAGACTCCAGCTTCTGACAAAAACTGCTGGGAAGACTGTAAAACAGTATGGCAGAAACTAAGCATAGACCAACATCTTACACCATTTACCAAAATAAAGTCAAAATGGGTACATGATTTAGACATAAAGGGTGATACCATACATAAATTAGGAGAGCAATGTATAGTTTACATGTCAGATCTATGGAAAAGGGAAAAATTTATGACCAAACAAGAGGTACAGAACATTATGAAATACAAAATGCATAATTTTCATTACATTAAATTAAAAAGTTTTTGCACAAACAAAATGAATGCAACCAAGATTAGAAGGAAAACAGAAAGATGGGAAACAATTTTTATAGCAACTATTTCTGATAAAGGCCTCATTTCTCAAATATATAGAAAACTGAGTCAAATTTGTAAGAATACAAATCATTCCCCACTGATAAATGGTCACGGGATATGAACAGGCAGTTTTCAGATGAAGAAATTAAAGCTATCTATAGTCATGAAAAAAATGCTCTAAACCACTATTGATTAAGAGAAATACAAATTAAAACAACTCTGAGGTACCACCTTACACCTGTCAGATTGGCTAATATGACAGAAAAGGAAAATAATAAGTGTTGGAGAAGATGTGGGGAGATTGGGACACCAATGCATTGTTGGTGGAGTTGTGAATGGATCCAACCCTGGAGAGCAATTTGGAACTATGCCCAAAGGGCTATGATACTGTGCATACCCTCTGACCCAGCAATACTGCTTCTAGGCCTATATCCCAAAGAGGTCATAAAAAAGGGAAAAGGACCCACATGTACAAAAATACTTATAGCAGCTCTTTTTGTGGTAGCCAAGAATTGGAAATTGAGGGAATGCCCATCAACTGGGGAATGGCTGAACAAGTTGTGGTATATGAACGTAATGGAATACCATTGTGTTATAAGAAATGATGAGAACATGGATTTCAGAAAAACATGGACTTACATGAACTGATGCTGAGTGAAGTGAGCAGAACATTATATACAGTAACAGCAACACTCTGTGATGATGAACTATGACCGACTTAGCTCTTCTGAGCAAAACAATGATCCAAGACAATTCCAAAAGACTCATGATGGAAAACGCTATCCACATCCAGAGAAAGAACTATGGAGTCTCAACGCAGATTGAAGCATAGTATTTTCACTTTTTTTTTTTTTTACTTTTCATGCTGTTTCTTTTTTCACAACCTAATGTAGAAATATGTTTGCATGATTGTACATGTATAACTTATATCAGATTGCTTGCTATCTTGAAGCCCCCCTCCCTTATGTCCTCTTATTCCCCCTATAAGAGGGAGGGAGGGAAAAATGTGCGACTCAAAATCTTATGAAAAATGAACGTTAAAAAGTATTTTACATGCAAATGGAAAAATTACTATTTGCCAAATAAAATAAAATATTTTAAATAATCAAAAAACCCACACAACTACTAAAACAATGTAAATGGAAAGAACAAACAAAAATCAAGCAAAAGTGAATGTTGCAAAATTACAAGGAATAAACATTGTTCCAAAGAAGAGCTATAAGAAGACATCCCTACCCAACATTTTTTACAGAGGTGGGAAGTCCATGGGTGTTATATGATACATATTCAGATTTTTTTCAATGTACTGATAAGTTTTGTTGTTTTTCTTTCCTTCAAAAATAATATTTGTTATATTGGATGGCTCTCTGGGTGGGTAACGGAAGGTTACCTGGGAGAAATTTTGGTTATTCAAAAAGATTTTAAAAAATTACTTACAACGAATGTTGCAAAATTATAAAGAATAATGGGTATGGGATACAAAGCAGAGATATGAGATATCTCCACTTACCACTTTGCAAAGCTTGGGATCCACAGGTGTGGTATACTGCATATATTATCAGATTTTTCAATGTATTGAGTAGTTTTGCTGAGTTTTTTCTCTTCTTCCTCATTTTATTTTTAAAAATTCTCCATTATGAAGGATTGCTCTCTTGGATGGTGGGAAGGGAAAATTCAGGGGGAAATTCTGACTATGTAAAAACACATGATATCAATTATTTATTTTTAAAAAGTGTTTGAATATTTCAGTCTCTTAAAAAATGCAAGTAACTAAGAAATAAACAATATTTTCTTACACAGTCATCCATTTTATCTATGTTTTTAACATTTATCATCACATTTTGTGTACTTCAGATGAAGAATCCCCAATGATCTTTTCACCAATGGCTATTTCTGCTACAGGATTGGGGGTTTTAAGAGTTACCATTACTTTAGCATTAACCTCTGACACCTGGTTGACCATGACATGTAATTATAAGAGAGAAGTGTGCATATGCCTTTACATTTGGGTGAACAATTGTGGAAGGAAGAGCTGTAGCCTGCAAGTGCAAAAATAGTATAAACCAGAAATATGTATAAGTATGGATCATGACAGTGGCAAGGAAAATACAATAAGACATTGAGAATGTTAAGATCCATAGGAAAAGAAATGCTGCAATAGAAAACAAGACTATGAGGCAAAGGCTGCCATTCACGGACAGCTGAGAATAAGGAACTGAGGTTACCAAAAAAAAAAAAAAGGAAAAACCTTTTGATCCCAATTACCCTCTCATTACCCTTACAGAGAAAGAAAACTGCATTTCAGAAACACTATGCTACAAAGCACAGACTTGGCTGCTTGTTTTAATTCTTTCATTAGGCATTTCTGCCACTCTTGAAGTTCTGGTCTGAGATTTCTGTTGTAGTTAATATTGAAGAGATTTCTTCATTGTATTAGGAATTTTCCTTTAGTTTTTCATTCTTTCAGTGGCTGTTTTTCCTGTGAAGTTTTGATTGTTAAACCTACACTTGTTGGAGAACATTAGGTCCTGATTAGTGTGAATAATGAATCCCATGAAGTACTTGCATTATTCAAATCCACACTATTTGAAGTTATAATTATATATATAATATGGTAACTGATTTCAGCCCAATTGAAATATTCAATAAAAGTTATTAAAAATAAAATTGTATCTGCTTGTTGATGTAATTTTCAAAAGAAAAGGATAAGAAGAACATTTGTGTCAAATTTATTATAAATAGTAACTGAGGAGTTCTAGAAAGCAAAAGTAAATAAATTACTGAATATCATAACTATGTTGATATGACAAAAACGTTGTTATTGGTGTTCAAAATATTTTAGTGGTATAGACTGAATTATCTTTTCTTTATTTTTTTTTACACATACACTGATAAGTGCTAAGAGTTTTATTCATCTTGGCAAATTTGCATGCATCTATTCTCACAAGTGCAATTTGATGACCTGGGGCATTAACTAAAATCAATAATGCTTTGATGCAAAATGTGATATTTTTGTCCTTATGATGTTTTTCAATAGCTAGGCTTAAATAATTTGAAAACCAGTCTTTGAAAATGGTTTTAGTCACCAAGAACTGGAAGTAATTGATCAGAACACGACGAGTTTAAAAATCATAAACAAGCACTGGCTTTCATTTAAAAACCCCTTCTGCATTACCTCCCAATAAAAACATTAGGCAATCCCTTAGACACTTTTAAATCTGGTTGAATTTTTTCCTTTCTTAGGAATGTAAGTTCTGGAAAGCCCTGTTTTTCCAGAATATGACTGCTTCATCAACATTAAAATTTTTTTGATCACTGTATATACTTTGTTCAATTATTTTCTTAAAAACATCAGGATATTTAGCCACTGCATCCTATCTTCACTGGTCACCTCTTGGGTGATTTTAATAAATAACATTATTCAATTGATTATTTTGAACTCGATTTTAAAAACAAACCAACCAACGTTTGCCTTAAAAGAGCTCTTAAAAAAAATTAACACAATTGTGATAATATGGTACGCAGCTGCCCATCACATTCACATTCAATGATAGATGAGATGATGTAGAAGCATGTTAAAATGCTTAACTAGTTTGCATTCATTGTGTTAAATTTTGGCTTGTTTAATAAATGCAACCTGGTATTATCTTATAATTTCCGTTATAATTCAAATTTACTTTAATTGTGACCTAGTTGTAATTTTGTTAAATGACTGCTGAGGGGAGATTCTGCTAGGTTATAACAGACGTTTAAGTACCTGAGGAAAGACATTTGTGGATCTGTATCCTCTGTTAGTCTCAGCTTGCTTTTGTCTCTGAAATTGCTCTAGCTCTTGCCCCGGCCAGGCCGGGCCCCCTACCCCCACCCCCTCGCCCCATAGAGCCCAGTATTATGTCCAGAGTCGGGCTGGTTGAGTCTGCAGAATACAAAAAGTACTGGGGCCTGCCGGATACTGGCAAGTTACTTTCAACTCATACCAGAAGACCTTCGACAGGTCCATCAAGCTATCCCAGTTTTGGGGGTAGCGGTATGGGGTGGGGCATGTTCTTGGGGACAGACTATCAAGGAAAGAGGCATGGTCTGCAAGAATACAGAGAGAGGAGGAGGGATGGATAAAACTGGAGAAGGGCAAATAATTCTGTGTGAAGAGGAGTAGAATGAGATAAAGATAGGAAAAGACAGACTGAATCCAGATTGGGGCAGGCCAAGAAAAGGAGTTTTTATTTTATTCAGCAAGCAATGAGAAACAAAAGTTTTTGAGAAAGTAAAAGGGGCATGATCAGACTTGCATAATGAAAGGATTATTTTTGCAGCAATGTGAAGAATGAATTGTAAAGGAGAGAGATTGGAGGGAGATAAATTGAGAAAAGATTAACTGGTAATTGTAGAAGTGAAAGAGAAGGGCTGGGTGTGAGGCACTTCCTGGTAGAAGGTGAGTTTATGGCTGGGTAGCTCCTGTTACATTTGTGTCTGTTGTTACACAGCTTGGCACAGTGCTTTGCACACATCATGTTTTTTCCTCCCATACAATATATTCTTAATTAATGTTTGATGAATTTGAATTTCAAGGCTATGACTGTTAGGATTTGTCAACTGACTAAATGTTTAGGGCAGTGAGGGAAAGGATGGGATAAAAAATTATTCTGAGGTTTTAAGCCCAGGTTCCTATGAGAACGGCAGTGTCATCAACAGAAATGGGGCCAAGCTTTAGAATGAAGATTATGAATTCAGTGTTAGACACATTGAGTTTCAGGTAACAGAAATCCAGGAAGAGATGTCCAGAAGGTAACTAGAAAAGTGAGCCTACAGCTCTGGGAGAAGGTTGCAATTGGAAACACATGTCATCTAGATGGAGGTAAATGAAGTTACGGGAATACAGCTGGTTGTGAGGAAGTGGAGGCATCAAGTATAGATAATTCAGTAGTCATGGGAGTAAAAGATAGGATGATAGCTTGAAGGGAAAACAGGTTAAAGGGAAGGTTTTATTTTAGAGGAACTGGGAATGTTTGAAAGAAGAAGGTAGGGAGTTAGAGGGCAGAGAAATCAATGGAGCTGATGAGATTGGAGCAGCTGGAAGGTAATGGGATCAAAGGCATGGGCAGAAAGGTTAGCTTTGGCAAGCAAGAAGAAAACCTAATCTACAGATCTTGGTTTATTTGAACAGTTCTGGGCAAGAATCTAAGCTCTGCAATTCTGATCAAGTCCTGCAGCCACATTCTACCTTGCCATACTCTAGCCATATTCCCTGTTCATTTCAACATCACCAGGTTTGGTGTGGCATGTGGATGCTATGTTAACCCAGGGCCACTTTTGCTTCTGGTACTTAGAAAATGAGTAGTATAAGGATAAGACTATGCAAACTTCTGACTTTTGGGCTTGCTCTTAATTCTGAACAATCTAAATATTTAAGGATTCACAATCTTTTAGTTGTACATGAAGAAGAAAAAATAAATAATTTCAAAATGGGTTAATGTTATATAGTCAATCAGTCAATAAACATTAAACACTTACTATGAGCTAAGGAAAAATTAACTTTTCCAAATAATATGGTTTTAAATTACAAAAGTAAACCTGTATTACAATTCAGCTATCACCGGTTAAAGCTACAAAAGCAGAAAGGACCACGCAGAGAAAAAATTTTAAAGTCTTATATACTGTTCAACAATTTTCTTCAGGAAGAATATCACTACCTCTTTAAAATTTGCCTAACAATAGGATATGGACACTATAGTGAATTCCCTTACTATAAATTCACTATTTGGGGGAAAGGGCTTTATTATCTTTTTCGAATCAATTAAGTATCTAGGAAAATTTCCTCAGACATTTCAATTTTGGGGAACTATGATTTTTGACTAATGAATTTTTGCAAATACACCATGTCTTACACATAGTAAACTCTTAATAAATGCTTGTTGATCCATTTTAAATTCATTTCACTGCTTCTAAGTATTTATGATTTTATTGGTATGGACTCCATCCATTCAAAAATTTCTTTTTATTAATGTCTTAATTTCAGTATATTACTTGTTTTTGATTTTGAGATTTAGTTAGTAAATTTTTTACTATTTTTTTTACTATTTTTTACTATTTTTTACCATTTTATAATGTTTTTTATTTATAATATTTTATTATATATTATATAATTATATATATTATATAATATTATTATAATGTTTATTTATAATATTTTTTACTATTATTTTTACTATTTTTACCATTTTTTACCATTTTATAATGTAACTGCAATAAGTTCTAAAAATCTAAGTGATACTAACATACCCTTGCTTTATTTTTTATTTCACATAATAAATACATATTTGTCAGTCCATTTTTTGCATATCTCCATTCAGAGGAACGACAGATGTTAGGGCTTAAATGATCAACCAGTCCAGTGGTTCTCAAATTTTTAGTCTCAAGATCCCTTTGCACTCTTAAAAATGACTAAGGACCAAACAAAGAGCTGTTGTTTATACAGTTTATAGCTATCAAACTTTATCATATTAGAAATGAGAATATCTTAATATTATTATGAAAATAATTTTAACCTCATGACCCCCTTGAAAGGGCCTCAGGGACCTGGAGGGGTCGGTCCCAGGACCACACTTTGAGAACTGCTGAATCCCCTAACTTTGTAGTTGAAGAAGTTGAGACTCAGAGAGAAGTGACTTGTCCAGGTCACACTGGTAGAAAACAGTGGAGCTGGGATTCAAACTTAGCTTTTTGGATTCCAAATTAAATACATTTTTGACTATACCACATTGCCATAACACACAGAAATATTAACAAGTCACCAGTTGGTGAAATAAAGACAATGAGAAGAGTAGAGGCAGTGAGCAAGAATCCTGACCAGCAACTGCTAGGAAATTGGGAAGGTATTTTATTACCTTTTTCTGGCCACCAGGGTAGAGAAATAGAATATCCCTTTTCTACTACCAAGGGTCTAATTTACTATAGCGATAAATATATTTAAAATCAGAAGCCATATTTCAGAAAACTGTAATAATTGGGAAGGAAGACTGAATTACATTTTGACTATCAATATTTTTTGTCTTAAAAGGTTTATAATTATATCACAACTTGCACCATCCAAAAATAGTAGAAAATTAACCAAGTACAAAGTAATGTATGATATTGGCTATGTACATATTCTTACATGTACATAAGTTAATCTTTTAGAACGTTAGAAAATTCTCTGGTAGAATTAAGAGGATTTAAGTAGTATACCATTTACAATACTAATTATGTCATAAAGTAGATTAAATATTTTAACTATGTTGTTTAGTCTAAATTCAGCAGTGGCAGACTTGTAGATAAAGAATCCCATCTGTGAATTTTCAGAGAGTCCTTTGACAGTTTCTTGTGTTCTAGTTTGAGTAGGTTTACCTTACTTGATTCTAGCAGAAATTTGTACACTATAGCTTACTCAGTTTTCTGAACAAATAAGTATTTTTAAGAATAATATGTTTGTTGAAATTTAAATTTTAACTTTAAAAGAGGCTACCCTTCCAATTCAAGCTAAACAATCATTACATCTGTAACAATAACATGTGACATAATTTGACAAAATGAAATGACAAGGGAAAATAAGCCAGACATTTTTACCAAGCCTTGGCAAAACATGTAAAATTTAACAATAAAGGTACTGAACTACATGCCTTTCATATTTCTGTTGGGGTTGATATAAAGCACAGAACATTAAATCACCAGTAAATACAGTAGTAATCCACAGATGTAGACACGTAATACTCTGGCAAGCTAATTTATTGCCTAACCAAAATATGATTTGTAAGAAAATTCTGCTTTATATCTGTAAGGCACAATGTGTAGTAAGCTTTGGCAAGAGTTTGCCACACCTCTCCCTTCCACTTTTACCCATTCATTTGCTGAGAGGCTTTTTAAGAGGTCATAATGATCTCATTCAGCAATCTCTGAGGATATTGCGGTAATTAAGATTTACAAATGCATAACAGACTTTGCTGAGTTGTGGATAAACAATCAACTAATAAGGTTTATCATGATTTTTAAATGCATTTTTGGGGGATGAGTTGGAATAGAGAGTAACAAACGAGATGCGAATAATCAATGTGCATTAAGGCTTAGTTAATTCTGTTTGTAAAAATATTACTTAGTCTCTGGGAAACCAGAACAAAAGAGCACAACACTTTGCAGGAGAGAGGTTAGCTGAGAAAGGAGGCTTCTGCTGCTTATATTTCAAAGCTAACAAGGAAGAGTTTCTGATGGCTCTTTAAACTGTGAATTAAAAGTGTAAGGTTGGTTAAGAGGGCTAGAAGGAGAAACACTTTCACCCAGATGGAATATCTTGCTCAAAGCACAAAAGTGGGAGTGAGAGCCACAAAAATGGATGTGAAGTGGGTTAGATAAGAATTTATAGACTAAGAGTAGAGCAGGAGATAAGAGCATATAGCTAGTTAGAGACTTAAAAGGCAACTATGTGATCATTTGTATGCTAGTTAGAGGACGATGCAAAGCAATTAAAGATCTGAGACTAGTCCTATCATGAGATTAATGCAGTGAAAAATAGGAATATAATTTTAGATGATCACTTTTGACAGGGTACTCAGCCTGGCAGAATGGGGGAATACCATGGACCCAGTACATTGGGATTTCAGAAAAAATTTAATAACTCCTCATGATATCCTTGTGTAGAAGGAGGAGAAAGAGAGACTGGAGGTAGTACAATTAGGTGGTTTTGGAACTACTTAAGTGACTGGAACCAAAGAGCATTGATTAGTATGTTGATGTCAATCTATGGCCAGTTCCCTAAGGCTCTGTCCTTGGCCTAATTCTAGTTACTATTTTTATCAATGACAACCTGAATGAAGGAAGAGGAGGCATGCTTTTCAAATTTATAGGTAACACAAGCTAGGAAGGAAAGCTTAAAAAAATGTTTAGTTTAGTTACTGAAGTGCAGTCCAACGAACAGTAATAGGCTGGGGACTGCCTAGGAACTTCTATTAATGTCAATTCAATTCATTAAAAATGTATTTAAGTCGGGGTGGAGCCAAGATGGCGGCTGGTAAGCAGGGACTAGAGTGAGCTCTGTACCCGAGTCCCTCCAAAAACCTATAAAAAATGGCTCTGAACCAATTCTAGAATGGCAGAACCCACAGAACAGCAGAGGGAAGCAGGGCTCCAGCCCAGGACAGCCTGGATGGTCTCTGGGTGAGGTCTATCCCACACGGAGCTGGGAGCTGGGAGCTGGGAACGGAGTGGAGCAGAGGACAGCCTGAGAGGCGTGGACCATCTAGACCAGAAGCCGGGCGGAGGGGGCCCTAGCGCCCTGAATATGTGAGCTGCAGCAGTTACCAGACCCCTCGACCCACAAACACCAAAGACTGCAGAGAAGGTTAGTGGGAAAAGCAGCAGGAGGGGAAGGAGTTCGCAGTTCAGCTTCCAGCCCCGGGGGCAGTGGAGGTGGGGCAGCTACAGCTGTTGTTACTTCCAGCTCCAGGCCCACCTGGTGGGAGGAATTAAGTGGCGGATCAAAGCAGGAGTGCAACAGCCTGCTGAAGATCTAAGCCCAGTCTGGACTGGGGGTTCTTGGGGAAGGAGTAGTGCGGGTCTCACAGAGCTGGCACCGCCCCCCCAAACGTGGAACATAGAACTCGTTAGTCTACAAGCAGTCATACCCCACTGAAAACCTCAAGGGTCAAGTTAGTTGTTTGGGAATATGGCCAGGCAGCGAAAACGCGCCCAGATTCTGTCTCAGACTTTGGATTCTTTCTTTGGTGACAAAGAAGACCAAAACATACAGCCTAAAGAAGACAATAAAGTCATAGAGCCTACAACAAAAGCCTCCAAGAAAAACATGAACTGGCCCCAGGCCATAGAAGAACTCAAAAAGGATTTGGAAAAGCAAGTTAGAGAAGTAGAGGAAAAAAATTGGGAAGAGAAATGAGAAGGATGCAAGAAAACCATGAAAAACCAGTCAATGACTTGCTAAAGGAGACCCCAAAAATACTGAAAAATACACTGAAGAAAACAACACCTTAAAGAACAGACTAACTCAAATGACAAAAGAGCTCCAAAAAGCCAATGAGGAGAAGAATGCCTTGAAAGGCAGAATTAGCCAAATGGAAAAGGAGGTCCAAAAGACCACTGAAGAAAATACTACTTTAAAAATTAGATTGGAGCAAGTGGAAGCTAGTGACTTTATGAGAAATCAGGATATTATAAAACAGAACAAAAGGAATGAAAAAATGAAAGACAATATGAAATATCTCCTTGGAAAAACCACTGACCTGGAAAATAGATCCAGGTGAGAGAATTTAAAAATTATTGGACTACCTGAAAGCCATGATCAAAAAAAGAGCCTAGATACCATCTTTCAAGAAATTATCAAGGAGAACTGCCCTGATATTCTAGAGCCACAGGGCAAATTAGAACTTGAAAGAATCCATCAATCGCCTCCTCAAACAGATCCCAAAAAGAAATCTCCTAGGAATATTGTCGCCAAATCCCAGAGCTCCCAGATCAAGGAGAAAATATTGCAAGCAGCCAGAAAGAAACAATTTGAGTATTGTGGAAACCCAATCAGAATAACCCAGGATCTGGCAGCTTCTACATTAAGAGATCGAAGGGCTTGGAATGCGATATTCCGGAGGTCAATGGAGCTAGGATTAAAACCTAGAATCACCTACCCAGCAAAACTGAGTATCATGCTCCAAGGCAAAATATGGATTTTCAATAAAATAGAGGACTTTCAAGCTTTCTCAGTGAAAAGACCAGAACTGAATAGAAAATTTGACTTTCAAACACAAGAATCAAGAGAAGCATGAAAAGGTAATCAAGAAACAGAAATTGCAAGGGACTTACTAAAGTTGAACTGTTTTGTTTACATTCCTACATGGAAAGATGATGTGTATGATTCACGAGACCTCAGTATTAGGGTAGTTGAAGGGAATATGCATATATATATATATGTTTATGTATATATATATATATATATATATAAGTGAATGTGTATGTATGTATATATCTATGTGTATATGTATGTATGTGTATGTATGTGTATATGTATATATATGTGTTTATACGTATATATATGTGTGTTTATATGTGTATATATATATATGTATATGGATATATAGATATATATAAAAGAGAGGGAGCAGACACAGGGTGAGTTGAAGATGAAGGGAAGATATCTAAAAGAAATAAAATGAAATCAAGGGATGAGAGAGCAACATACTGAGAGAGGGAGATATGGAGAGATAGAATGGGGTGGATTATCTCGCATAAAGGTGGCAAGAGGAAGCAGTTCTGTGGGAGGAGGGGAGAGGCCAGGTGAGGGGGGAATGGGTGAACCTTGCTCTCATCAGATTTGGCCTGAGAGGGAATACCATTCATACTCAGTTGGGTATCTTACCCCACAGGAAAGAAGAGGGAGGAACATAAAAAAAATAAAAGGGGGGGATGATGGAGGGGAGGGCAGATGGGGGTGAAGGTAATCAAAAACAAACACTTTGGAAAGGGGACAGGGTCAAGGGAGAAAATTCAATAAAGCGGGATGGGTTGGGAAGGAGCAAAATGTAGTTAGCCTTTCACAACCTGAGTATTGTGGAAGGGTTATACATGATGATACATGTGTGGCCTAGGTTGAATTGCTCGACTTCTTAGGGAGGGTGGGTGGGAAGGGAAGAGGGGAGAGAATTTGGAACTCAAAGTTTTAAAATCAGATGTTCAAAAAAAAAGTTTTTGCATGTAACTAAAAAATAAGATACACAGGCAATGGGGCATAGAAATTTATCTTGCCCTACAAGAAAGGAAGGGAAAAGGGGATGAGAGGGGAGGGAGGTGATAGAGGGGAGGGCTGACTGGGGAACAGGACAACCAGAATATAAGCCATCTTGGAGTGGGGGGGAGGGTAGAAATGGGGAGAAAATTTGTAATTCAAACTGTTGTGAAAATCAATGCTGAAAACCAAATATGTGAAATAAATTTAAATTAAAAAATAAAAAAAAAATGTATTTAAGTACTTACTATGAAATTTTATCATTTTGGGAGTGGGCAAGGTCATCTTTCTTCACGTAAAATAAGCCACCTGAGCTGTACCTTAAAGGAAAGGATGGATTGCAATAGACAGACATGAAAAGAGAATATATTTCATGTATGAGGACATGTACACAAAGGAAGCAAAAGTACAAATTAAGATTTGGGAGCAGCCAGCAATCTAGTTTAGTGGGAATGGAATGTAGGTTGGAGGTAGGCTGTAGAGGGTTTTAAGTATCAGACTTAAGTACTCTGTATTTTATCCCAGTTACAATACTGAATGTCTTAATTTTTTTGAACATGGACCTGAAATGGTTAATCATATATGTTAGGAAGATTAATTTATCAACTATGTGAAGTAGAGATTAGAAAGGGGAGGGACTAGAAATAGAGAGCTATTTAATAAGCTACCACAATAACCCTAACAAGAAATGATAAGGTATGAAATAAGGTGGTAGGTGGGGACATGAACTTATATTTAATAGGGATAAATGCAAAGTCTTTCACTTGTATTTTTTAAAATGACTATAAAAGTTTAGGACCAGGGACATGGCTAAAAAGCATTTCCAAGTTGTCTGTAACACATGTCATCTGTACTTGGGCCATTAGTGAGCTATATTACTTTATCAAGACTGGTCCCTGGTCCACTACTCACTTCATGGTCATTTGCAAGCCATTCATTCCTGTGGGGAATCTGGGGTCTTGAGGTCACATGTGGCCCTCCAGGTCCTCAAGTGCAGTCCTTTGACTGAATCCAAACTTCACAGAACAAATCCCCTTAATAAAAGGGTTAGTTCTGTAAAACTTGGACTTGGTCAAAAGGTTGCATCTAAGGACCTAGAAGGCCACATGTAGCCTTGAGGCCACAGGTTCCCCACCCTGCGTACTCTTGCCTTTTCCTCTTTTCGCTTAAATACTTGTGACCCAGGCCTTTAGCCATTTGCTGGTTGGACTTTTACCTTATCTGTCCCTTCTCAGCTATCCCAAGGCCATGTCACTGAACTCATACACTCTTCTTTTACCTACTCTCCCTCCTAGTTTTCATCTCAAGCTTTCATTTCCTCTATTAAAATATAAGTTCCTTGAGGACAGGGCCTGTCTTGCTTAGTTGTTTTTTGTATCCAAAGTCCTTATCACCGGGGCTAGCACATAGTAAGTGCTTAATAAATATTTTTTTTATTCAATCAAAAGAATCACCAAGTAGGCTATTAAAAAACTCAAGATATGTAAGGATTGTGATATGAAAGCCCAAATATATGATCTTAAATTTAATTAGTAGAAATATAGTGTTCAAAGTAAAGGAGATTATAGTCCTACTTCCCTGGTCTGACCACATTAGGAATACTGTGATTATGGGAGCAAGAAAGATATTGATGAACAGAAGCATGTTCAGAGGAAGGGAATTAGGTTGGTGAAGGAAGCAGAAATCATGACTCAGTTGAAGGAATCTAGGGATGTTTAGCCTGGAGAGAACACCCAGGGATGAGAGTCAAATATATGAAGAGCTGTCATATGGAAGAGGGACAGACTTGTTCTGGCTGGCTCTTAAGAGTATACCTAGGTTAAAGGATGGTTGATTTTGTCTCAACATAAGGAAAAATTTCCTAACAATTAAAGAGAGATCCCTAAAACAGCACAGGCAATCTTGAAGGGTAGTAAGTTCCCTGTCAATGGAAGTCTTTAGACTAAGACTTGGATGACCATTTATTAGGGGTAATGTGGTCAAGATTCATGATTTGGGAGTATAAGTAAGGCTAGATGACCACTGGGGTTCCTTCTAATTTAAGATTCTATAAACATAATATGCAAAATATTCTAGAATAGAAGAGTCTAGAAATTGAGAGACCAGCAAAAAAATCAGTCCAATTATCTAAGAAATGAACAAAGGTTTTGGTAGTGGAGTCAGAATGGGCAGGCTTAACTAATGATATAGTAAAATGAAATGACAACTAGCTAAATAAATATGTGACTAGGTTTAAATCATATTATTGGTGGTACATGTCAGAAGAGTACATAAATACTTTTAACTATGTAGAATACAAAAAACTTCACTTAGTTACTATATACTATAGCACATAGATCAACTTTTCACATTAAAAATAATGTTCCCCAAATAGAATTGACATTTGTATCAATTATAAAATAACAAACATGAATTTCAGGCCTCAAAGCTCTGTCCTCAGACCAACTAAGTGAAGACCCAGCTGTTGCTAACTCAGGAAGAAGCGAAAAGTTAGGGAAGCAGTGAGTAACTACTATTCTTGAAATGATTCTGAATAAAAAAGGAACTGATAACTTTGATAGACTTGGCTCTTCTCATCAATGCAAGGTTCAAAGAGAGCTCCAAAAGACTCATGATGGAAAAAGCTATCCACATCCAGAGAAAGAATTACAGCCTGAATGCAGATTGAGGCAAACTATTTGCTCTCTTTTTTTCCCCTTCTCTTCTGGTTTTGTTTCTTCTTTCTCATGATTCATTCCATTGGTTATAATTCTTCTTTACAACTTGACTATTATGTAAATAAGTTTAATGTTAAGGTGTATGTAGAACCTATATCGGATTACATGCCATCTTGGGGAAGAGGGGGAGGAGAGGGAGATGGAAAAAATTTGGAACTCAAAAACTTGTGGAACTGAGTGTTGTTAACTAAAAATAAAAATTAAAAAAAAAATAAAAAGGAACTGATTCCCGAAAGGAAGGAAGTGATAACTCCATATTAGAGTTTGTGACCAATAAGGATGGGAATTTTGTAAGAGTAGATTTCAAAAAGTCCAGAAAAAGGATAGCTAGTACCCCATGGTCTAAAACTCTACAGGAGTGGACAAAAGAGAGAAACAATCCTCTCAAAATGAAATTTTGACAAGAACCACCAATTGTTCTAATGAGAAATCGGACTAATGTGTGCACATGGAAATCACATCAACTAAAAAGAAACATAGAGAACATTCGAGCAAGGGTAGATGGCTTAGGATGAATTAAAACGAGTAGAACGGTATTACAAAAATAGTTTCAGGAGTATTAAAGCTCAAAATCAATTGAGGGTGGTGATGAATGTTACAAGGGAGGAAGGAAAAGAAGGAAGGAAAGGAAACAAGCATTTATTAAGCACCTGTTATGTACCCAGCACTGTGCTGAGTTCTTTACAAACACTAGCTCATTTGATCTTCACAATCCTGACAAGCAGATGCTATTATTATTCCCATTTTACACTTCAGGATACTGAGGCAGAGGGTAAATAATTTGCCCATAGTCACACATCTAGTCAATATCTAAGTCTGAATTTGAACTCAGGTCTTCTTGACTACAGGGCTGCTGCTCCATTGTACTACCTAGCTTCCTTCTACAAACAACACAAAAGTAAGCTCCTCGAAGGAGGGACTGTTTAATTTTTATCTCTGTATCCCTAGCATTTAGCACAGTTCCTGGTACTGAGTAGGCCCTTTTAAAGACTTATTTTTTTTTATTATTTTGGGGGTAAGAAAATTAGAAAAAAATGTTAGGATAGCAGCTCAGACTAGAATGAAATGGGACAATGAAAATGTATAATGGAGAGAAAGCAAAATTGCGCAACTCTTGTTTTACTTCTCCAAGAAGGAGAAAAATTTCTGAACAGTTAAGGAAAAAACAAAAATTAAGAAACAGTTGTAGCCCAAAGTGAATAAGCAGATGATAGATGAGTACCTAGTTATACTTAATGAGTTCAAATTACCATGCCCAGAAAAACAACATCCTAAGGACACTAAGGATTAGAAGATGGGATGACTGAGCTATTATTAATGAGTGATCATTAAAAAATTATGATAAATTGGAAAACTACTAGAATACTGAAGACTGAAAAATACTGTCCCAATATTCAAAAAATGGAAAAGGAGGGAGTCTTTAAATTATGAGCTAGCGACCTTGACTTCCATTTCTTTCAAAATTCTAAAATGTCATAGGAATGGTTCGTAAGCTTTTAGAAAGTGAACTGGTGAACAGTAAGAGTTAGCATAGGCTCATCAAGAACAAGTTATGCCTTATTTCCATTTTTACAGAATTACTATATTAACCCTGCAGATACTGTACAGAGTTGAACTATCTAGCTAGTGAACTGTTTTCCAATACTGTGAATCTGTGATTAAAAAAAAACCCCAATGACTAGTCAATCATTAGAATCCCCTAAGTATAACACATTTGATTTTCAGGAGGCACTTGACTAAATCTCCCATCTAAAAGATTCTCATATCTTGACTTCTGGACAAGATGATTAGTTGACAGGTGGGTCATGAATTAGTTGAATGACTAGACCCAAACAATAATGATTAATGGATTGATGTCAACCTGAAGACAGAGATCTCTTGTGCAATTTCATCAACAACTTAATGAAGGCATTACATTTACAGATGACAAAACTGGGGGAGACAGCTAATAAAATGAATGAAATTCAGGTTCTACAAAAATTTTGATGGGGAAGAATAAGCCAAATTTAGATGTAATATAAAACATGTAAGTGTAAAGTCTTAAATTTTTTTTAAGTCTTTGAGTTCGGGATAGGGAAAATTTGAATAGATAACAGAATAAACAGAACACATGGATGTCTTATTGTACTGCAAATTTAATATGACAGTGTGACATAACAGGTAAAACAGCTAACACAGTCTTAGACTGCACTAATATTCATGGTGTCTGGAGCAAGTGGCTAGATTATACCTGACCATTCATTTTAAAAAGGGCATCGATGAATTAAGTACATCTAGATAAGTGTGAGCCAGATAATAACATTATGGGAAACCATACCAAACAAGGATGATTGAAAAAAGAGGTGAAGCCTAAGAAAAGACATGAGGCAACTTCACTGCTGTCTTCAAACATTTCTAGGGCTATCTTGTAGAACAGAAATTAGCCTTGCTCCCATAGGGCAAAACTAGGAGCAACAGGCGGAAGCCAGAGGAGAGGATGGTTTAGGGTCAATGTAATGAAAATCCCCTTAAATGATACAGGCTATCCAAAATGAGCTGCTTTAGGAGGTATTTCTCATCGCCTGAAACTTCAAATAGAGTATGAAATGCTATTTGTCAGGGATGTTATTGAAGGAGTATAGATTACAGTACATTACCTTTGAAATCCCCTCAGACTCTGCAGTTTTGTGATTCGAGATACCAATCACAGTAAAAAAATTTTCAAATAAAATCTTAAATTTGATAGAATCTCTCACAAAAGCTCATGTTTCAGGCATTTTGATTTTTATTTTAAAAATCACTCCTTGGAGTGATAAAACTGCCTATTAGCTTGCCTTCTCCAAATAAAGAATTGTTTAATTTTTTTTTAGCTTCTGTATCCCCACTACCTAGCACAGTGCCTGGCACATAGTAGGCACTTAACAGATGCTTTTGAGTATGCATGCATAATTATGTGTATATGCAATTTGTACATATTAATCTTGTCCTAGCTGTCTAAATGCCTTCCCTAATGATCACATGAAAGTACTTCGCCATGTAAAGTTACACAATTGACCTAATTTCCCAATATTGGTGAACAATCTGCACATTTATTCTTAAGCTAAAATTTCCTGAAGTGATCAGTATAGTTTACTTCTACATGTCAAATAAATGTACGCTCTTGCTTTCATAAAGTGACCTGTGTTCATTGTGCAATCTGCCAAAATGCTCTACTGCCAAAGTCAAAAGAGCTCAAGTGAACACATTCCAGGAATATGTGAAAACAAAGTACATACATGTCCACAGAAGGTAACTCAGAAACAGCTCCTCTTACTTGAAACTGCCTATTTGCTACTGCTCATTGCTGTTTCTGGGCTCCAGTTACCTAAAAAGCCGGCTCCTAGGATGTGGCTTTTTGTCAAGTTCATCTAATTATTTTGTTTCATCTACCATACAAACCAATTGATTCACAATTGTATCTTAGTTTTAGTAACAAAAATATTATCAATACTAGAACATGTATAAAATGTGATCTTGCCAAAAGTTTAAGGAAAGTTCTTTACATTGTCAACATGTTAAAAAGACTCCTTCAGTTTGATACAACATTTAAAAAAAATTCCTTAATAGACTTTCAGCAATGTGATCAGAATGGAACAATATTACCTTTGTAGTTTCAGAGAAGCAATCTTCTTGAATTCTGATGGCTATCAGTGTAGTCATTCAAGAAGGATTTAATTACTGCCTATTCACTGGGTCACCTAATGTTATTTAATAAGACCAAACTAAATATAAAATAGTTGCATTACTAAGCAAATAATGCAACACAGGACAATAATAGCTGGAGCTAAAAATTTTGAACTCTGATCTCTTTTCTATATTTATCTGTGATATTTTCATACTTTTTACTGTACCTTTCCCAGTGAAATGTCCTAATGACTAAATTCTAAAGCTGCTCCTTTTTTTCTTTTTTTAAAGAATGCTTTATTACGATTTAGAATTTTCACCAAAGAAAATCATGCATAATAATTTAGGTTTTTGGAAAAAACCGAGAAGGTTCTTTTTCACTTAGCTCATACTTTGTTTCCAGGAATTTTGTTTCATACAATTGTTGCCATTGCTGTCTTATAAATTAAGACTAACTGGCAAGCACTGTCCAATGTGCACTATGACACATTGTAAATGTTGCAGTAAGCCATCTTTTCAACATTAGCAACCAATTTGAGATTCTTACTGTAATATGTTCAAAGAAATTTATTTTAACTACTATTCCCGTTTCCCCATATGCTGTATATGCAACAAATCAAGAGAATCAATAAAGTAATTATTATTCTGATGAAACTTAACTTACGATGACCCTCAAATGCTCACAAAATGTTTAAAGGATTATTGATTAGCTCACCTTCCAAAAATCTGAGTGATTTGAAAGCAAGAATATGGTCACAAAAGAAGGCATTTGGGCCTTTCAATACTCCTACAATATTACTGCGGGCATCAACCTAAGCTGAAGCAGCTCTATCATGTATGTAACTTCCTAACAATCCTACCATGGTTTCGAAGCAGTTATTCTTCTTGCGGTTCACAGTTGTCTCATAAGTAGCCCCAAGAAGTCCATTTCCAAACTTCATCCACTTCAGTTGGAATGCGCTGGATGGTACCACAAGATGCTGCCATTTTTAATAAGGCTGTCGTATCTTACAAAGATTTTCTCATCTATTTCATGGAAATAACTGCTCAGCAATTGCAGTCTTAGGAATAGACTTTACCTTGAAAGAAGTCTTCAATTAAAGCTTCTTGGTTGTAAGCCTTCAGGATCAAGAATAGGGATTCTACACTGTTTATCACATTCTCAACACCCCTATCAATCTTTTTTAGACAAGCACCCCATGTTTCAATGCTTGAGTTGATTTACATGAAGTCAATCTTCAGAGTTTTCTTCTGAGATTTTAGTTATTTTAGATTCATTTAAGCTCAAAATTCTGAGGCTTGATCCTGCTCAATAATGTTGATGAAGCCTTGGGAGGTCAGACACAGCTGCTGTACCATACCTCTTAGAAAAGAACTTAAAGTTCCATCCCCATATTCAACTACAGTCTTCTTAAAGTAGATGTCTTCTAAAGATGTTATAGTACTAATGCCTGATCTTCTGGATCAATTATTCATTCAACAAATGAGTTAATATTTCTTGAGAAAGTATTCAGCTATTCAATGCTTTTTGGGCATTCTCTGCAGCAATAGGTAACATGGCACAGTGGCAGCATTCTATTGAGGAGATATTTAGCCATAGACTTTTTTTTTTTAAAAAAATCTAACCTCAGATTCATTATCATTAACATATTAAGTTAGGGCCTATACATCCCTAATCCTGAACTGGCTCTATGACACTGGAGGATTGCATAAGGCCTGGTATGATTGGAACTAGGGTCTGCTTCTAGCCTGGGATGCCTCAAATATCTGAACTGTACAAGATACTCCGCTATATACTGAATGATACACAGATTAAAAAAATGACAGTCTCTGCTTTCAAAGAGATTGCATTTTAGTAGGGAGTGAGAACACATATATAAATTACTAAAATACAAAAAGAATATAAATACACAAGAACAAAGAGAATGGGATGAAAATTTAGGGAGGCAAGAGATCACATCTTGCTGCAGGGATTATGGAAGGCATCAAGAAGAAGATAGCACCTGATCTGGACCTTGAAGGAAGGGATGGATTTATATTCCAAAAAGTTTTTAAAGTGTTTTTTTAAAAGAGAATAACACCTCATATTTAAAAAGCATTTTGCAAAATGCACTTTTATAGGTAGCTCCTCAACTTTTTATAGCACTGAGTGTGGCTTTCTCTATTGCTTCTATTAGATTCTACCTGGTATCATATATATCCGGGTATATGTAACTCCCTGTATTGTACTTCCAGCTCCTTGAAGGCAATCACTGTGATTTTTCATTCTTTATCCCTAGTCCTTAGTAGTATGTCTTGAATAGCAGGCACTTAATAAATCTTACAGCTATTTGTTAATAAAGGAAATTTGAGAATACAACAAAGGGAATACTATTTACAGATATTCTGTTCCTCTTGGCTGTAGCCAAGCTTAAACTTCATTATTTGTGTTCATGTGAGTACATGATAAACAAATGTTTATAAAATTTGAATAAATGTTAACAAACGGTTTTTATATAAACAGCAAAAATCAAAATAATGGCTCATAAACCACATAATTTTTATCTATGATCTTCTATTGCATGTCTAGAAATATTTTAATACCTAACTTATATGTTTGTGCTAATTAATGAGATTAACGACTAAAATTTATAAAACTAATTATGTTTTATTTTGTTTGGAACTACTTAATTATATTTATCATGATGTTCTTCATGAAGAATGGTACTAATAATAAGCAGAGACTAAAACTAATTGGTATGTCCTGCTAATGTATTTGTGTGCAATGCAGTGGGTTTAATGATAGTGCATTTGAGATGAATATGCCAAGGGCAATAAACTTTTGTATGCTGTAAAGTTTAACAAGCATGAAAACATCGTAAGCACAATGACTAAAGCTTTCTTCCACCGAAACAGCAGGAATGCAAAAGAAGATTTTTTTTCTTTATTGCCTCAGGTGACAAAAATGTGTAGAAACAGATAAGTGATGACAAAGCTTTGATGTTAATAAACCTAAATGGAAGTAAAAAATCAAAGTGTGTAAATGGCTAGGTTATAAAAAGAAAGATGACAGAGTTATACCCTGTAATTAGATGTAATTTGTGCTTTTGGCATAGCTATTTGTCATGAACGAGAGGTTGTCCTAATTTTTTTTCTTTATGTAATGGAAGTACAGTACCAATATATTCCACTGTGAACTTTTTTTTTAAGCAGAAGGAAAAAAATGGTTAAATGTATGAGAAAACCAGAACAGGCTCGTTTGATCCTAAATACTGAGCTGGAAGCAATCTAGTCCAACTTTTTCATTTTACAGATGGGGAAACTAAGATCCTGAGTAAATAAGCAGAGACAGGATTAGAATTCAAATCTTCTAACAAATCCCCTAACACATTGTGACCTCCAAAGCGTATTTTAATCTTTCTTTTTTTGTAGCCTTTTCTATTTTGGTCAATGGGTCCTAAGTAGATAAGCCTAAAAATATATTCTAGAAAAAGGGTTTTAACTTTTTTGTGTGTGTTTTGGGCCCCTTTGGCTGTCTGGGGAAGCCTGTGGATCCATCCTTCTCAGAATGTTTTTAAATAGTTGAAGCAAATTGCTAAATTTCGGTTAGAAGTAAATAAAAACAAAGATGTAGGTTTTCACCCATCCTTGTTCATAAAGCCCTTAAAATTTATCCATAGGCCCTGGGTTAAGAGCCCCTTCGACTAGTAAAATAATGTCAAATTTAAACCTGACATTCAAACACGCTCTCTAAACTCTCTGGTGACTTCAGGTCTTCTATCTCCAAAGGCCTTTCAGACATCTAGAAGATATTCAGTAGATATCTTAAATTCAACATATCTAAAGCTACTCATTGCTTTCCTCTCCTAAAATCCCTTTCAAAGTTCTTTATTCAAGGGCACCACTATCCTTCTAGTGCCTCAGGTTAACAAAGGACTCTTCACTCTCTCACACCCCATATTTAATCTGTTGCCAAGGCCTGTTGATTTCACCTTTACAACATATCTGTACTTTACCCTCTTCTCTCCTCTGATACTACTCCCACCCTAGTGCAGGCCTTCATCAATTCACACTTGAACTACTGCAATAGTCTGCTGGTGGGTCTACCTGCCTTAAGTCTTTCCCCAATTCATTCCATCCACCATTCAGTGCCAAAGTCATTTTTTTAAAGCACAAGTCTGACCATGTTACTCCCTTGCTCAATAAACTCCAGCAGATCCCTATTGCCTCCAGCACCAAATACGAAATCCTCTGTTTGGAGTTCAAAGCCCTGTATAACCTAGGCCCTTCCCTCCCCTCCACCCCCTGGACCTTTCCAGTCTCCTTATACGTTACTCCAAAATAGGTACTCTTTGATTCTGTGACATTGGCCTCCTTGCTGTTCCACTAACAAGATAATCCATCTCTTGCCTCTGGGCATTTTCATTGGCTGTCTCCCATCCCATCCCCACCCCCCCCCCCCCCCCGCCCCCATCCTTTCCCTTATTTTCCTGGCTTCCTTCAAGTTCTAACTAAAATCCCATCTTCTACAGGCATAATTTATAATTCCTCTTAATTCTAATTCTTTTTCTCCTTTATTTCCTATACATATTTGTTTGTACACATTGTTTGTATATATGTTTGCTTGTTGTCTCCCCTATTAGATTGTAAACTCTTTGAGGTTAGGTCTTTTGCCTCTTTTTATATCCCCAGAATTTAGCACAATGCCTGGCACACAGTAGGCACTTAATAACTAACTAGCCAAAGAAAATGTTAAATCCTAAACTCGCTTCTCTCTGTAGGTCCAGTAGCTCTTCATTTAATCCTTTTCAGTCATAGTCAACCCGTCAGTCAACTTGGCAATAGCTGGCAGTACAAAAAGGAGCAAAGAACAGTCAATCCCTGCCCTCAAGGAGTTCACAATCTAATCGGGGAGACAAACAAACAGGTATGTACAAACAAGTTATACACAGGATAAATAGGAAATAATTAAGAAATGGAAGATACTAGAATTAAAAGGGGTTGGGAAAGGTTTCCTGTGGAAGGTGTAATTTATTTGGGACTTAAAGGAAGCCAGGGAAGCCAGAAGGTGGAGGTGAAGAGGAAGAGCATTCCAGGGATGGGAGACAGTAAAAAAAAATGCCCCAAGACAAGAGATGGAGTGTCTTGTTTATGGAACATCCAGGAGACCAGTGTCACTGGATTGAAGAGTACCTAGTGGGGAATAAAAGTGTAACAAGACTGTAAGATGCCCCATTTTCCTCATTTGTAAAATGGAGATACCATCTGCACTATTTTCCAGAAGGTATTTTATAAACTCTGAAATGTGATACTGTTATCATTATCAATCCTGAATGCTCAAACTCTTTTTATATCCTTTAAGTAAATTCTGAAGTACAGGACAGAAATTATATTATACAGGTATAAAAGACCTGGGATTTCATCAATACAAGAAACTCCTTGTATTGAAACCCCCTACAGAGATAGAAATAAGCAAGCAACTTGTTTATAAATTTATAATCTTACAGAGTTGTCTGAGGCACTAAGAAGGGAAAAGTTGCACCCAGAGTCACACACCCTGTAATGCATCACAGTCAGAATTTGAATTCAGGTTTTTCTGACTCCAAACCTCGCTCTCTAACCACAATGCCTTACTGCTTCTACAAGTGACTAAATAGTTTTAAAAGATTGTGGACTTTCATTTTCAGTTTTTGGAAACTTAAACTAATTTTTAGAAACTAACAATTTATAATAAGATACTAAAACAACAATCCATACTTTTTAGGAATATAGTCGTATATCTTAAACCCATTTAACAGGTAAATTAAAGTAAGTTTTTAAGAGGATTGTGGAGCTTCCATATTTAACAGCATTGTAGCTACTAAGTTGTCTACATTATTCACAGACTAGTCACTGTTCCCTTTAATGGCTCTTCAAATGCCTGACAGCTATTCCTGTTGCTCCTAAAGCCTTTTCTTTTTCAAGTTAAATATTCCCAGTTCCTTTAAGCCACCATCTATGCCTGCCTCTCCAGTACTCTCACCATCCAGGCTGCCTTCCTCTGGAAACAGTTAGTCAATAAGCTTACTATGTGTGAGGCAGAAAGTTGAAAACATGGTCCCTACCTCCAAGGAGTTCACATTCTAATGAGGGAGACAACATGCAATTATGTACATATAAGATATATAAAGTGTAAATAAGAGGCAACCTTAGAGGGAAGCAGTATATTAGCAGTGTAGGGGACAGGGAAAAGCTTCCCACAGAAGGTGTGATTTGAGGTGAGTGTTGAAGGAAGCTAGGAGATGGAAGTGAGGATTATAGCTTTACTGTGAGGGGAAAAAAAAATTACAGGTTTGAAGTGGGTAAAATTCCCAAGGCCCTCTTTGATCTCTGTGTTGTCAAAAATAATACAAAAATAATGGATGACATTCCAGGCATCAGGGACGGCTAGTTAAAAGGCACAGAGTCAGGAGATAAGAGTCTCATGTGCAAGGAACAGCAAGAAAGCCAGTATTGCTGGATTGTAGTGTATGTGGAAGATGGTTAATTTTAAGAAGACCAGAAAGGAAAAGAAGGAGCTGGGTTTTGAAGGGCTTTAAATGTCAAATAGAGGGTAATGTATTTGATCCTGAAGGTAATAGAGAGCCACTGGAGTTTATTGAGTTGCTGGGGTATGGAGAGACATGGTCAGACCTATACTTTAGGAAAATCACTTTGGAAGCCGAGTAGAAGATGGGTAAAAGGCTTAATTTGTAAGGGAGGCTATACAAATGGAGATAAGGGACATACACAAAAGATTTTATGAAGGTAGAAATGACAAAACTTGGAAACAGAGTGGATATGTTGAGTCAATGTGAAGGCGGAACTGAGGATGGCACTCAAGTTGTGAGCCTGAGTAACTGGGAGGATAGTGGTGTCTTGAATAGTAATAGAGAAGTTCAGAAGAGGGATGGAGTTGGAGAGAAAGATGATGAGTTTTGTTTTGGACATGGTGAATCTGAGATGCCTCAGGCACATTCAGTTTAAGATGTCTAAAAGGCAGTTGGTGATGTGAGACTGGAAGTCAAAAGATGGGTTAGGGCTGGATATATCTAGGAATCATCTGCAGAGAAATGATAATTTCTATGGGAGCTGAGAGATAACCAAGCAAGATAGTGTAGACCAAAAGCATCAAATACATGGCCTGCGGTGATGCACAATACTCCCAAGTGTGGCCTGAACCACAATGAAATGTAAATGGGAAATGTTTAGCAAAATAAACAAAAATATAAAAACAGATAACATTACACTTTATAACTAAGTCGTTCTATAGTCAGCAGAGATCTTTATTTCCAGTGTAGTGGTCCTCATTTTGACTTGAGTTTGACACCACAAAGGGAAAAAAGAGAAAGAGAAAAACGCCAGTTCCCCTTTGGGGAATATCCAAAGGTAGTAGGTGTGACCTGGGGCAAGAGCCAACAAACCAAAAAAGTGTGATGAGAGTGGAAGCGCTTTGGCACGTCGAGGTTTTTTTTTAAAATACGATGTCCAGAACTGAATATAATATTCCAGAGGCAGTCTGACTTGGTACAATGAGTTTATCATTTCCCTTGCTCTGGACCCTCTCTCTCTTAATGCAGCCTAAGACAGCATTAGTTTCTTTTGTTATGTCATACTGTTGCATTAAGCTTACAATCACTAAAACTCTCAGATCTTGTTCACACAAACTGTTGTCTGCCATCATTTCTCCATCCTATTTTTCATTGAAGTTGCTTTTTCAAAACCTGGGAGGTAACCAGTAAGTACTATTACATTCAATTTACAGGCAAGGATACTGAAGGTTAAACACTTGTCCAAAGTCACAAAATTAATAAGCTTTTGATTCTAACTCCAACCACATTTCCTCTAAAATAAATTATATAGACATAATATACACATACAATAAACACATAACATAGCATACACAGAATAAACGTGTAAAGGAGAGACAAGCAGATTATTCAAATCTATAAAAGGCAAGACAGATGGAAGTTCTTATTAGCTCCAATATTTCTGAAGACCTAATGGCTAAATCTTTAGGACAACTGCCATAAAAGAGAAAAGCTGTCTTTACAGATTAGTTACTATTCAATAAGAAATTGAGGAAAATAAAATTATCACTGAATACACATCTGAAATACAAACATTTTAATCAATTTATTGTCCCTATGTCACTCAATTATGTCAAAAAACTACTCACTAGTTACAGATTAATGCATTAAAAATACAGAAGCTACAAACACAGAAAATGGACAAAGCACCAAAGCTGTATTATTTTTGACAATGCAGAGATCAAAGAGCACCTTGGGAATTTTACCCACTGGAAACCCATAATTTTTCCTTCTCACAACAGAGTTGTAATTCAATAAGAGCAGAGGCATTCTCTCTCTCTCTCTCTCTCTCTCTCTCTCTCTCTCTTTTTCTGAACTCCAGTAAACTATTCTGCCCTCAGCAGTGGTAGTTTAAAACCATAATAGAGAACTATTAGCCAAAGAGAGTTCTTGTCCCTGTTAAGGGAATATAGATTTTTTAAAACAAGGTTACAATACGTTCCTATACTGTGATTATACAAGTTAGTCTAATCTTTAAAATGTTAACCTTTAAATTTACAAAAAGATAGCAGATGGTGCTTGACATTTAATTAATCACTCCTATCTAGTTACATACTATATAGTTGTTTTGAAGGAGGAACACTGGTAGGAAAGGAGAGAACAAACAAGAGTAAAGATTTTGAGAGATGTTAGGCTATGTAGAATCTTGAAAAACAGAATGGTTCTAAAAAGAAAACAGAAAGAAAAACACTGAAGGATTTCAGAGATAGGAATGACATAAACATGATAAAAAGTTGAAAATTTTAGTCATTTTGCAAAAATAAAAGAAACCCAATATTACACATGAAAGCAAGGAAAAAAGAAGAAGAGTCATTACTATGAAGCAATGCTTTTAAAAGAAGACAGAAAATAATTTAACATCATTGAATACATTAAGGAAGGAATAGGAAAAAAAGATCTGTGTGTAGGGGGTGGATTTGTACCTCTGATTTCATGGATGTGAGGAATTCCTGGTGTGGAAATTCCTTTCACTGATGCAAGTCAGCAACTTGTTAGTAATTTATTATAGTCTTTGAGAATTACCTGAGGCACTGAGAGATTAAACAATTTTCCCTTGGTCAGACAACCAGTATTGGAGGCTGAATTTGAACTCGGGTTATCCTGACTCTAAATCTGGCCTATTTGCCACAATGCTACCATGCTAGGGAAATGCAAGTTAAGAAAAAGATGATATAAACATATGAGAAAAAATTATAATACTTTCAAATGAACTGAAGATAGGCATTTATAAAATGCAACAAATTGCACCTCTTTACATAAGTTTGAAAAATTCAGCTCTAATGGCATTCCATGATCATTTTTTTATATTTCACTAACTGGACATGAAACCTTATTAACATGAAAAATGTCCATTATAAATAACCAAAGTAGTTACCATATACTAGCACCATGTAACATTTCTAATTGGAAGATGTTTCAGCAAGAAAAGTCACCACTGTTCCCATAGCTTGGTTTGATCATGTCCCCACACTGCTAAAAAAAAAACAACTTTTAATGGCTCCCCAGCTTTATTTCACATTATTCCCCTTCACACATGCTATATGCACCAGCTGAACTGTACTACTCACTGATCCCTAATCTTGCTCTCTTCTACTTCCATTGATTTTCACAATCCTCCCCTCCCCACCCCACCTTCCAGAACACAATTCCACTACTAGCACCATCTTCAAATACTGAAATATTCCCCCCCTCCCCAAGACTTACCTCAGGTGCCATCTCATCCATAATGGCTTCCCTGATTAACCCTGATAGAAGTGATCCTCTCCTCCTTAAGTCACTCAGATTTCCCTCCCACTTTGAATGACCTCTCTTATGTACTTAATAACATCCAAACCTGTATAATAGTTATTTGCATAGGGGTTTAATTTTTACTACTGGATACAAACTCTTTGACGACAAAGGCTTGGTCTTACTTAATCCTTGTGCTCCCAGGACATACTAAGAGTGCCTTGCAAAAACTAGGTATTTAATAAATTTTTGTTTAATTAAATTGAGCAGTGTTCAACCTAAATTACAGTGGGGTCCTTAAAAATTCAAGTAAGATAATTCACCAACCAAAGTCTCTTCAAATCTTTGGCTTGCCCTTCCCAGTTCTAACAATAATAGACGGCTTCTTGATTCTTCACAGGTCATAAAGTGATCCTCCTCAACTGTGATCATTTCATTAAATACAAAACAAAAGTTAAGAAAAGTATTAACAATGCTGCAAGTTAGTGTCAAAAATGAAATTGAACCCAAATTTTAATTAAGGCAATTTTTCTTCCTCTTAAGAAATGAAGTGAATAAATGTTCAGCCATCAAAATCTAAATTTCTGACCGCTTGACATCCTCATACTCAACACAATTTGATGATTATCTCTCAAGTAGTTATCTTTGATCTAAACTTCAGGTGCCAAATTGAAATTGCAATGACATAAACTGTTGATGTTATTTCCTCTTAACAGCATCCCACTCGAACAGATTTTCACAAGAAAATGGTGTTATATATGTATATATGATTGTATTATATATATGAAATGTGTGTGACTAACTATACACTTAGTCAAACTTCATGGACTGACCATCTGTTTTCTTCTGGTCTCAATTCTCTTCCACTCACTAATATTTATCTATTAGCCTGGAAAGAATGGGGCAAAAATGGCCAACAGAGTGTTTATACTCAACACAGGTAGAAGACCTACCTAAATAGGTAAGTAACATCTATCCAGCTACCCACATGAAATACATCACACGGTACTGAAAGAAATACTGGGTGTGGCTGCTGAAACATCATTGACCTTTGAAAGACTTTAGATAAAGGGAGAGATTTTTCTGGAAAGGAAAAGGGCAAATATTATCCTGATATTCAAAAAGTGAAAGAGAATGGAATAGAAGAAAGAGTCTGGCTTGGCAAAATTCTAGAATGTCCTATTAAAGGGATGGTTAGTGAACACATAGAAAAGGGAGCAGTGATTAAAAAGAATAAGTCAGTATGTCCTCTTCAAGGAAAGCTCATGCCAGACTGACCTCATTTCCTTTTA
The DNA here is from genome assembly GCF_011100635.1 of Trichosurus vulpecula. Lineage (NCBI taxonomy): Eukaryota > Metazoa > Chordata > Mammalia > Diprotodontia > Phalangeridae > Trichosurus > Trichosurus vulpecula. The sequence goes on from NC_050574.1 coordinate 180,667,305, forward strand.
AGACAGGATGACCAGACTGGTAGATCAAAGGGATGCTGCAGATAAAACATACCTAGATTATTGTAAAGTATCTGACAATGTCTTTCATGCTGCTGTTGTAGAAAAGATGAAGAAATGGGATAGATAATAATACAGTTGGCTGGATTTGGAACTGGTTGAATGACTAAATTCAAAGAGTTGTCATTTATGGTTCCATGTCAACTTATAAGGAGGTATTACTTATAAGGCTGAGTCTAATAAGATTAAATGTAATAGGGCTATGTATAAAATCTTTTAGTTGTTTTCAAAAAATCAACTTCAGAAATACAAAATGGGGGTGATGTGACTGAACAGAAGTTCATTTGAAAAAAAATTGAGGGTTTTAGTGGACTACTTCAGTGGACGGACTAACTCCTTATGAGTTAGCAGTGTGGCATGGTGTTAAAAAAGAATGAATGGAACAGTAGGCCACAATAAGAGAGTCAAAGTATCCAGAACCAAAGATTTGATAATGTCATGGTACTATGCCCTGGTCACACCACAACTAAAGTAGTCTTTTCAGTTCTGAATCTTACAATTTAGGAAAAATATTGAAAAGCTAGAAAGCTTTCAGAGGAGATGAAAAAGGGCGGTTAAGGTACTTAAACTCATACTACATGTTGATGAAAAAATTGATTATATTTATTATGAAGAAAAAAAATCTGAGATCATGATAGCTATTTCAAAGTATCTGAAGGTCTGTTAGGTAAAAACAGTATTAGATTTGTTTTGCTTGGCCCCAAAGGGCAATGGTGGCCTCTAAAATCCTTTCCAACTCAGGTTCTATGACAGAGAGAATTCTCTCATGGTCCTTAGCCATTCTGACACACTAGGAGGTTGACTTGGGAAGACGGTCTGAGAAGAGGGTGAGTGAGGGCTGGTCAAGAGACATGAAGATCACATGAGTTTTAGGCTCTGTGGGCAGGAAGTAATCCTAATACCTTAAAAGAACAAGGGCAAGCCTGTATCAGTTATTGTATCCCTGACATTTTGGGAAATAGCAAGCTGAGACTCAACATGCAACTATAGGACAACGTCAAAATTATTACCCAAGGATTGCTATTACAAGCATTTGTTAGTAGTTAACAGAAATCATCTTTGATGCAGATCCTCAATCACTATATTATATCCAGTTAGGTGAAGATGAATTGTTAGACATGTTTATATCTAATGAGAAGTTTGATTATATTAACATTATTAGTTGAGGGTTAAAGAATAAAGTACAAACTTCATTGCTTAGTCTCTCTCCATGGAAATTAACCAAAAGTGGTCAAGTAGCATTGTAAATTGTAAGCAACAGAGTAAAATTATCTGTATGCTATCTATTCTCCAGGGGTATTTTTGAGTGACACAAAACAGTAGGGGTTGATTAGGAAAGACTAATCCTCATAGACCTGAGGAGTAGCTAACATACCTTATCACATTTACAGACCAATTTTTAAATACTTTTAAATTACTTTCCATTGTTTCCATAAATAATTCCTCTTCTTGACTCTACTTCTCTCAGCTATTCCTTAAAAATATAGAATTTTTCACTGTGAAAGGACAAATGCTTTATAGGGTCATGATTGATATTTATAAAATCATAAATAAATGTGGTAAATATGGATTTTTTCCACTAAATTCCTTTAAGTTTATGACATTTATGTCATTATATTCCTCTAATTTGGCAATGTTATCACTCCAAAGAGGCTACTTTTTCCTTGTCATTATTTTTTCAATTCCAGGCTACCAGGTGAGTAGCACAGTCATATAAATCTGGGTGTACTTGGTTAAAGTAAGAGATTAGCTTGATTTTCTATTCATTTATATAAATTCACACATTTTATTATTTATTAAACATTTATTAAATACTGTCTGTGTATCACTGTAGCATACAAAGATGCTTATTTCACATAGCTCTTGCTATCAAGGAACTCGCTTCTGAATAGAGATGAAAAGTACCTATACATGTAATTGTAAGGAAATATCACTATAATAGGGACAGGGGGATATAGCAGAAAGAGTAATAGACTGAGACTCAAGACATCTAGGTTCAAGTCTTTTCTCAGACACTCATCTGTAAATACTTCAAGGACGTGCAATTTTGTTGAGATATGTGTATGGGGAAGATGGGAGGGAAGCTAAAGAATGAATATTTATTAAATGTCCACCATGTACCAGGTACTGTCCTAGGCACTTTACAATTAGTGTTTCATTTGATCCTCACAACAACCCTGAGAGGTAGGTGCTGTTATTAGCCCCATTTCACAACTGAGGAAACCGAAGCAGGCAGAGGTTAAGTGACTTTCCCAGAGTAACACAGCTGGCAAGTCTGAGGCCACATTTGAATTCTCGTCTTACTGACCTTGGGACTAGTGCTCTATCCATTGCACCACCTAGCTCCTTCATGTAGATGTAGAATTCTATCAATAACAGCTATCTCCTGCTATACCTTAAAAATAATAGCTGACTTTCTATATTGCCATAAAGCTTAGAAAGCACTTTATGTATCTTGTAACCTTTGATCTGAGATACCCCTGTGTGGGTGCTACAGTTATTATAATCTTCATTAGGTATGAAGAAACTGAAATTCAGAGGTTTTAATTTAACAAAGTTGTTGCACAGGAATTTGAGGAACAGATTCAAATCCCACTCATCTGTGTGCGATTTGACTCATTTATGTGACAGTGAACATGTCACCTAACCCATCTAAGCTCCAGTTTCCTCAGCTAAAAGTACTAGATGATCTATAAGGAGTCTTCTGGCTCTAAATCTCAGATTTTTTTCTTCTCAGATCTAACTTATTTCCCTTTCAGATCGAAAATTCTATGATTATAAATTATGTATCCAGACCTGTGCTAGGCACCGAAGGGATACAATATAAAGGTAAAACATGGTTACTGTCTTCAAGAAGCTTACAATCCAGTTAGAGAGAAAAGCCCTACAAACACATGGAGTAACACTAACACAGAGTAATCTCAAATCAGTGTTGCAGACAGTAAACTGGACAATTTCTACCCGTGTGACTTCAGGCAATTTGCTTATTTTCTTGAGTCCATCATATGTTTCATCTTATGTAAAATGAGAGGACTGGATTAGATAGACTCTGGGGTCCCTTCTAGCTTAACTATATAAGACTATAAGGGCCACAGGAGACCAGAGAATGGAGAGGTTACTCTCTAGTGGCTAAGGTAGTCAGAAGAGATGTCATTAAAACATGTGTTGTGTAACTGACAGGAGAGTATAATTATTTCCCTTATGATCCAGAAGCCCCAGGGAACATATGACTTTGAGTTGGAAGGGCCTTTAGAAATCTTCTAGTCCAATCTTTCCATTTTCTTTTTCTTTTTATTAAATTTTAAATCTCAGATTTTATGACTTGTCCATAGAGAGTAAGTATCAGAGGCTGGACTTAAGCCCATGTCTCTTGACTCTAAGTTCTATGCATCTCTCACTATGCTATACTACCTTAGCAGACAGTCTCTGGAAGTTGCTGCATCCAATCTGGTGAAGAGCTTCAAAGTTTGGTTCTTAGGTAATGGACATATAGCTTGGGAAGCCATACTGGAGTCTGTACTTCACTAGCATCAATCATTCAATATTTATTAAGTGCCTACAAGGTGCCATGAAATATGCTAAGTGCTAGGGATACAAAAGACAGTTCCTGCCCTCAAGGAGTTCACAATTTAATGGGGGAGACAACATGCAAACAAATATATACAAAGCAAACTTTATACAGGATAAGGAGGCACTGGAATTAGGGATTGGAGAAGGGATTTTAGTTGGGACTTAAATGAAGCCAGGGAGATCAGTAGTTAGAGTAGAGGAGGGAGAGCACTCCAGGCATGGGGGACAGCCAGAAAAAATATCCAGAGTCCAGAGTGGGAGGTCTTGTTTATGAGAGAGGAGACCAATGTCACTAGACTGAATAATATGTGTCGGGAAGTAAGGTGTAGCAAGACTGGAAAGGTGAGAGGGGTCTAGGTTATGAAAGAATTTGAATGCTAAATAAAGCATTTTGTATTTGATCCTGGAGGCAATAGGGAGCCACTGGAGTTTGATGAGTAGAGTGATATGACCAGACCAGACCTTTGCTTTAGGAAAATCATTTCAGTAGCTGAATACAAATGGGTTGGAGTGGGGCAGACTTCAGGCCAACAGACCCACCAGCAGGTGACTGCAATAATCTAGGCATGAGGTGATAAGGGCCTGCACTAGAGTGGTGGCAGTATTAGAGGAGAGAAGGGGGGAAGAGTATTTGAGAGATGCTGAAAAGGTGAACTTGACAGGCTTTGGCAACAGACTGGATAGGCAGGGGTGAAATAGATTGAGGAGTCCAAGGTGACTCCTAGGTTTAGAGTTTGAGGGACTGGAAGGATGTTGCTTCCCTCTATAAGTAATGGAGAAGGTAGGGGCAGTTTAGTGGGAAGATAATGAGTTCTGTTTTGGAAATATTGAGTTTAAGATGTCTACTGAATTCCAGTTCAAAATTTCTGAAAAACAACTGGAGATAAGAGATTGGAGGTCAGTAGAAGAGTTTGGGACTAGATGGGTAGATCTAAGAATCAACATCTCTATCAGCCTAGAACTGTTAATTAAATGCATGGGAGCTAATGAGATAACCAAGTGAAGTAGTTTAGAGAAAGAAGAGAAGACAGAGAAAACCCTGAGCGACCTCTGTATTTAAAGAGTATGATTTGGAAGAGGACCCAGCAAAGGAGACAGGGAAGTGGTCTGACAGGAGGAGAAACAGGGAGAGTGGTGTCCCAAAAACCTACAGAAGAGGAAGTATCAAGGAGGATAGAGTGATCAACAGTGTCAGAGGCTGCAGAGAGGTCAAGGGGAATGAGGACTGAGAAAAGGCCACTGAATTTGGCAACTAGGAGATCTTTAATAACTTTGAAGAGTGTAGTTTTGGTGGAATGATAAGGTCGGAAGCCAGACTGTAAGGGGTTAAAAGAGTAAGAGGGGAGAGAGGAAACACCTATTACAGATAGTCTTTTCAAGGAATTTAGCTATTAAAGATAGAAGAGATACAGGATAATGGGGATGGAAGGATCAGGTGAGAGTTTTTTTCAGGATAAGGGAGACATGATCATGTTTACAGGCAGTAGGAAATAAACCAGTAGACAGGGAGAGATTGAAAGGAAATAAAACAGTGGGGATGACAAGAGGGAGCAATCTGCTGGAGGAGAGAGTATAGAATGGGATCACTTTAACAAGTAGAAAGGCTAGCCTTGAAAAAAAGTAAGATCACTTTGTTCTTCACTAGCATAACCCATAAGGAGACAGGGTGATGGATATCACAGGTCTTTAAGACATAACTGTAAAATGGGGATAATAATATTTGCATTGTCACACAGGATTGCTGTGAGGAAAGCATTTTGTAACTCTTAAACAACCACATAAATGTGTGTAATTATTATTATTACAAGGTAGGAAATGATAATGTAAATAAGAGATCTCAACAGTATGTCATGAAACCTTTGAGACGGGAGGGATCACATGTCTATGATCAGGGAAGGCATCATGGAAGAAGTATCTATGCTGTGCCTTCAAGGGGGAAAAAGACTTCAGTGGGCAGAGATTGGGAATGGGATGTGTTCCAATTCAAGCATGAGGACTGTCATGTTCTACAGAATTCCAATTCTGCATCGACAAACGCTTGCTGGATATTATTACATGGATGCCCCATGAGCACCTCAAACTCAACATGTTCAAAAGGGAGCTCATTATCTTTATTACTAAAGCCTCCTATTCTCCAAACTTTCCTTTTTTTCCCTGAATTCATAATTCTCCTACTCACACATACACTCAAAACCTCAGATTTATCTCTTAAGTCTTTCCTCTGCCATTTCCTACATCCAACTAGCTGCCAAGTCCTGTCATTTCTATCTTCATAATGTCTCATAGATGAGGGTATGAACCAGCAACAATAGTGGGAATGGAAAGGAGACAGATGCTAGAGATATTTCAGGGAAACACTTGACAAGACTTGGTAGCTGATAGGATGATCAGCGGGTTACCATATCAAGGAAGTCAAGACAGTTGAAATGCGGGGCCAGCAAGCAACAGCTGCATACAATAGTCCTAAGGATTGCCTCTCTTACTCAGAGACTACCAATAGGCAGTAGATAAAAATACGCAGAAGTAGAATTTCATTTCTGGTGTTTCAGGTTGACTCATTACACTATCCCTTTCAGAGCTAACTATCCAGAGAGGAAGGAAAAAGAGAGTCAGGTAGGAATTCTTCACGGTAAATCAATATGGTTTAAAAGGTCTGGTGTTTCAACATGGCTTTCTCCAAACATTTGGACAGTATTTCTTTATGGTATGTGTAGCCCAGGGAAGTCTTGTTTTTTGGGCCATGCTGCAAGCTAACCACACTTTGGCACAAAGAATAGTGAAGGGCTCAAGTGCTACAACATCAGCAGTGGCATCTTTATCAATACTTTCTAAGTTATGCTTTAAGGTCATGAAACCATGAAAAAGCAGGAAAATGAGATGGAAAAGTCTAGCAGATCTGGTGCTCAGTAGAGTGAGCAGAGTTAGAGGAATATGGTTAAGTCCAACAGGAATGATGATTTAGTAGAGCAAGGTAGGATGCGTGCATGTGTGCGTGCATGCATGTGTGTGTGTGTGCATGCATGTGTGTGTGTGTGTGTGCAAGAGAGGGGGAGAGAGAGAGAGAGACAGACAGACAGACAGACACAGAAACACAGAGAGACAGAGAGAGACAAAGACAGAGAGAGAGAATGAACTCTAGAATTCTAGGCTGTTTTCCCAGCATTGGAAGTATTACTGCCTCAACCTTTGGATTTGGACTAGGATAACTCTGGGTTATCAGAAAAGAACCTCTAGTTTATCTTTTTACATTATGACTTCAGGCATCACCTCTTTCCCAGGGAGGACTCTTCCCTTAGACCCTAATGATTGCCCTTAACAAATAGTATACATATGTACACACATATACGCTAGCGTCCACTAGCGGCTAGGGTTTTGACAATATAAACTGCCTACAGATGATAATCAAAGCCATAGGAATGGAAGATCGTGACAAAGGAGAAAAGATAGAGAGAAAACAAGAAAGTCAAGGACACAGCCTTAGAAGATGTTCACATAAGGGATAGAAAGAAGAACAAACACAGGAAACAAAGGAGGAATGGTCAGAGAGTAGGGAACTCAGAGAAAATAACATAATATAAAACAAGAAAGGAGAGGTGATCAACAATATCAAATGCTGCAGAAAGGTCAAGGAAGACAAGAACTGAGAAGGGGCACTGGAGATGCCATTATATCATTTTATTGAGGCAGTGAACCAAACATTAATCATTATATTTAAACACCCTGGAAAAAACAAATTAAAAATCTAAGAGACAATGTATAAATGACTAATACTTAATTTTCCTTTATATGATTATTCTTATGTATACCCAATGATGAAAATATTCTTGCATAACTGTTATCACTAAAAGTTTTACCTTAGTGTCAAAACTCTTCTGGTCCTATGTGTGAGTCCAGGGTTTAGGCCAGCTTGTGTCAACACCATGAATACTGAAATGGCTACATCTACTCTTACAAACACTAAGCATACTACCACAGTACAGACCACCCACATGTCACTGTTTATTCCAAATGCCATTTAAGTAAAGCTTCCTGTAAGGCATTCTATCTCTAATCCTAGCAGGCAGATAACGACCCATAAAAGCCAACATATGAGACTTGGTAATTATTGATTAGGGTTGTTCAAACTAGCCACCTCAATATGTTAAGGTTTCTTAGAACACTGTGATACAGGATGTTTGGTAGAAAACTTGTTACCTGATTGCTGAGGGTAACGGCTCTTTCTCTCTCTCTGGAAGAGTAAGGTACACATGGCCTTTTCCAAGGCAAGAATCAGTCACTAATTCAGACTCAGGTGGACCTGTGTTTTGGTCATTGGGGCTCTATTGTGCAGCCCTACTGGTCTGTGTATGCTGCTGGATTTGGAGACTGGATATCATTTAGCAGACCCATGCCAGGCTAGCACTAGAAGGACTGAAATTCAAAGGTACCTTAAAGGACTATGCTGTACCAACTGATGTAGTACATTTTTTTTTATCCATAAGGGAAAGAAAATAGAGATAGTAAGATAAAAATTATCTTAAAGTAAAATTATAATTTTTCTGGAAGGGGGTGTCAATTGAGGTGTCTAGTTGTTCTAGTGCTAGATGTCTAGGATTAGAATTGGCTCACAAACTTTTACCTAGGACATACAATTCTGAGACTTCACCTTTATGTCAACAATATGTCCTTATGTCAAGGGCCTGTTATTTCAATGTTTTGAGGAGTTCTTCCAGTCTGCAACACGGTGTAACTTACAGCTTTGAAGAGTTTCCTTAGGCTCACAGAGGCCAGGTGATTAGCCTACAGTCACCCAAACATTAAGGTTTCAGAGACAGGATTTGAAGCCAGGTCTTCCTAATTCTTAGTCCTTCACTTTACTCACCAAACTATACTACCTCTCATTCACAAGCAAGAGGAATAAAATGAAAGGAGATAATGAGCTACATTAACAGTTCAGTGTCAAAACTCTAGCAGCTCTTCTCTTAGCAGCTAGCAATGATTGTTTTCTGTATCTCTGTCAGTCACAGATCAGTTTTCGACATTTATCTAGCTCACTTAAGCTAGCAAAAAAACAAAACAAAACATTAGTTTAACTTCTTAGAACTTCCCATTAAATCTAAGACCAGCTACTTCCTTTCTTTCTATGAAGCAAAACCAAAGGAGAGATATAAAATATATGTAGTCCCTTAAAAAGTAAAAATCAATCCTCCTTTACTAGGAAAACCACCTCCTCACAATGCCTAACAATTAAAGCTATTAGAAGGTGTAATGAGCTACTTGGAAGAAGGCTAGGAGAGTGTGACTTTCCTCTCAGGAAAGGGGGATCCTTGTTGAGGCATAGGTTGAATTAGATGACCTCTCAGTCACTTTCATCTCTCACATTCTGTGATTTTGATTAAAAGAAAGTAGTTTTCCACTTCTTCCCCCTTCATTCTGAAATAACTCCCTCTAATTTATCTCTAACCACTGGTTTTCAAAAGCAATTTAGCTTAAATCACTGTATACAATACTGGTTTACAAGGAGAGAGATGGAGAGAGACAGATGAAGAAAAATGGATTTCAACACAGTTTAAGTGCAATATAATTAAAAATAATTATAATAATATCACACCATACATACATACACATGTGTGCACATATATAGGTATAGTGTTTCATAGTCTCTTAAGATTTTGACGTCAGAAAAGTCAAACTTCCCACTAAGCATATCTATCTACACTGACAGGCAGATATGCAGGTATCAGTAACATGAAAATTCAAGTTATAAAACAAATAAAGGGACAATTACTCATAACAGAATTCTTTATGAAAGGAGCTACATGGCCCTCCTAAATAATACATTTATAATTATCCTGTTTACAAACACTTAATGAACATACTTTTCTGGAACATATTACATAAAACAATGTATATCATATGTAGATATGGTGGTTTATGTATATGCATGCATCTGTATTTTGGGTAAGGGGTGGGCAGAGACAGTCTAAACCTGTGATTTTATCCATGCAGAGAATTCCCAGTGTACCAAGTTCTTGAACGGATGTAGATATACAACTCCTGTGTAACTTATAGTCTTAGAGAGTTACTTGTGACACTAAGAAGTTAAATCACTTCTCCATAATCACAAAACTGGTATGCGTCAGAGACATAACTAGAACCTAGGTCTTTCTGAATCCAAGGCTAGTTTTCTCTATTCAATATGGCAGGCTGCTCATTTGCAGTGAGTCAAGATGACCTGGGTCTGACACATACTGATTACAGGTAAGTTTACGTGTTGTCTTCCCCCATTAGAAGGTAAGCTCTTTCAGGGAAGGAACTGCCATCTTATTCTTCATCTTCTTAAAAAAATTTTTCTTTTCTGGCTTCTATTTGTAATGCAAGCTCTTACCACAGTGCCTGACACATAGTAAACGCTTAACAAATGCTTGTTGACTTGACCTCTTAGTGCTCCTGGCAACTCTCTAAAAAAAGGTAAATTAGAAATGTGTTACAGTTCTGCATTGATGAAGGGAGTTTCTACACTGGAGGTTCCTTACTTGGAATCATTTGTTCAACTCCCCCAAAATTGTAAATTGCTATGTGTAAAGCATATAAATCAATTTTTAAGGTAAATAGATCATTTTATTTCATTTTTTGTTTTAAAATAGATCATTTAAAATGTACTATGGTTCCTTTTGTAAAGAATCCTTTTATGAATAATTATCCCCTTACTTGCTTTGCAATTTTGGATGTTCAAATTACTATATACTCAAAGAATAAAGCTATAAAGTGACATAATTAATTAAGAATAACAGAATCAGGATTGACAATCAGGTTATTTCTTTATATATTCAAATGACTATTGAAAATATTTTAACATGTTGATCTCGAAAGAAAAAAACTGTTCTGAAAAGTTAATTTTTTTTTTGCATTTCAATTCAGTCAACAAGTATCTAACCTAGTTACTTACATAAGTGTATTCTTTCTGAAGCTCCAAAAAATGATAAATCTTTTTAAGATTAAAGAAAAAGAAAACTTTTTTTCCACTGTAATTCAAAATCATTCAGATGTTGTGAAAGATTTCACAAAGACAGCCCAAAGAAATGTTGGAATGTCAACCTGAGCTTTGGAAAATTAGAAGGTGAGGAAAAGGGAATAACAAAAAGTTTTCTCAAATAATATTTCAGTGATATGATAAAGAGTTGAAAATTACTGAGTTACCTTTTCTGCAAAGAGGAATGAGCTGTTTTTCAATATGCTTGTTCTATTTCTAGGACTTATTATAAGATGTAATTCTGCAAACATATTGACAATAATTTTTCTAAAGACAAGGCAGAAAGGGAAGAAATATTCATTTGAAATGAAAAATTCTAAAATTGTACATAAAATTGTTACATATCTGATTATTAATTTAAATTTTTATTTTTCAAAAAACATTGAACTTGGAAACAGATGACAGAGGCTTAAATGTCAGTTTTGCATATGATTTCGGGCAAATTTTTATACCTGTCTAAGCCCTATTAGTTTCCTCATTTGTAAAGTGGGGTAATAATTCTCCTATTACTTACATTATTACTATTGTGAAGATCAAATAAGATAATATGTACAAAGCACTTTATAAACAGAAATGAGCAATAGAAATGTTAGCTTATTGTTACCATCACTGATAAAAGTATCTTCATGAGATTGCACAAAGCAAATTTAACTGACATAATCCCTGCCCTCTAGAAGTTTACCATTCAAGATTAGTCTTAATTTCCTTGTAAATTAATTTTTTATTTCTACGTTAACAGAGATTATGATACATACATAGACTATGTGCCAATACATGTATATATATGCAATATATATGTATACATAATATATAAATAGGCTGCTATGCATATATACATATATGTGTCAAACATCATGACATTTTTCTAATTATAATATAGCAATTATTTTGGTTTTCACTACAGGGTGTTCCTAAAGTCTGGACATAGGCAACTGACAGCAATGTGGAGTTACTGCATCGAGTTCATGTGAATCTTGCAAAATGCATCGACCTTTGCATCACAAACAATGGAAATCATATTGAAGATGTTATTTGTTAATATTCCAATTAAATAAAACATTGTTGAAAATTTCATTCATTTCATTTCTTGAAAATATGCATTTTTGCCTATGTGTCCAGACTTTACGAACGCTCTATATAATGAGTTAGATAACTTTTAAAAACTTTATTCATAAAAAATAATTTACTACAAAATATGTGATTTAGGAAACTATTACTTTATGATACTGACAGTATACGTAAATTGTATCAGTGAAAGAAGTAAAGCAAATTAAAATCTATTGATTCATAGAGTTATGTAGATACTAGTATGCCTCTGGAGATTTGGAGGAAACTATCCAGTAAAGAGCTGCCAGAAAGCCCATGCAAGGCTGAAATCAAATTGCTAATAGAAATGCAATAGGGACTTGAAGGTACTGTGTCTAAACTATGAAAAAATTAGAGAATTCAACACTGCAACTATTTTATTAGCCGCCACATTTGTATTTTTATCTCTTCCAGGAATTCTGTTTGACTTTAACTATCAATGGTAACTTTCTGAAATACTTATAACTCTTGCAAATAAATAAAATTTTTAAAAAGTTCCTTAACATTGAAGACATTGCCATATTTTAAAATAAAACATGAAGACTTACTCAGATGATTTAAAAAGAGCAACTTCACAATTAATTAACATTTTAAAACAAGTATATTCATTGAGTTTATGAGTCATGTGCTTCTGGCTTTTTTTTTTTTAAGGAGGTGGGTAGATTGTCTTTTTAAGGGCAAAAAATACAATTTGGCCATAAGAATCACTCCCCCAGGTTACTGGTGGGCCAGGCAGTAGGGGTGGGGGACATGTGAGACAGTGCATGATACTCCCTAGGGTCCAGCAGCACATACACAACCCCCAACTCATGACACCCCTTGGACATGAAGACTTCAGGATCTCATTGTTCTCTGAAACTTCCTAGATCCCTCCTCTAGCTCTTCCCTTTCCCATCATGAGGGTTCCTGGGATTAGGTGTGATTCAGAGGGGTGGGGTGATACCTGTCAAACCCCTACCCTATTTCACAGCAGGGGACAGGTCAATATCTTTGACTTTCTCCCACCCCTGGTTTAAAGACTGAGCCAGGGGTAGTCCACCATCTTCTAGCGTTACCTGCCTTTGGAAAATAGCATAGTTCAGTGGAAAGAGTGCTCAATTTAGAGCCAAAGGACCTAGATTCAAATTCTGACTCATTCATTACCCATGTGACTTTAAGCATATCACTTCACCTGTCCTGGCCTCTGCTATAAATGAGGAAACTGTAAAATGAGAGGGAATGACTTCCAACATCCTTTCATCTCTCAGTCTATAATTCATCACAGTAAATGCCATGAAACGATTCTTTGTTATTTTATACATTTTTATCAGGGCAACTAGGTAGCACAGTAGATAGTGTACCAGCCCGAGTCAGGAGGACTTGAGTTCAAATGTGATCTCAGACACTTACTAGCTGTGTGACCCTGGACAAGTCACTTAACCTCTGTTTGCCTCAGTTTCCTCATCTGTAAAATGACCTGGAGAAGGAAATGGCAAATCATTCCAGTATCTCTGCCAAGAAAATCCCAAATGGCACAAAGAGTCAGCCATGACTAAAAAATGACTGGACAACGAGACATTTTTACTGTATCATTAAATTTTATTATTAATTTAAAAATACTTCTTAAATTGTACATGAATAAAATATAAAGTAAAATAATTATTTGCATAGACTGATTTATAAAAAGTGAGAAGCACTAAAAAGATGCTACCCGCCCACAAAAGGTAGGTAGTAGTTACATAAAGTTCAGAAATTGTAGGCATAGTGACAAATCTTATCACTAAGGTAATTACAAGTTTTCAAACAGCAATAATATTTATATAAAATTATCCACAAAAACAGCTTTAAGTATCTGTCATGGAGATAAAAAACAAGTAAACAAGCTTGTCAGTACCAGGGCTAGCTAAGTGGGGGAATAAGCCAGACCAGGATGACCAACAACAAAGACTAGGCAAAACTCTTCTAGGAAAAGGCAAGTGACCCCCAAAATGCCCCAACTAAGGGTCAGAGAAGGAACATCAGAGCAGATGTAAGGACAGCCTCTACAGCTGACATCACTTAATCATGCTATCAGGGTTACCTCTTCCCAGGTTCTGGGAACACTGTAACCTTTAGACATAGGAAACGTAAGAACACCATCAAACCCTAGCTCAAGTAGGTCTACAAGCATTTAAGTGCTTATTATCTTGAAGTTGCTGGGTATTTACAAAAGACAAAGTGAAAACAGTTTCTGCCCTCAAGGAGCTTACATTCTACACACAACATAGGAGGCAACTGGTAGAATGGAAAGAATACTGGACACAGTCAGAGGAAAACAGGACTGTTTTGAAATCACCCTTCTGCTACTTGCTACCTGTGTGACCCTTGGTAAGTTACTTTACCCCCTTTAGGCCTGGTCCCTCATTGTGTAAAATGAAGGCGTTGGAGCTAAATCTATGGCTCTTCCATCTCTAAATCTATGAACCTACGTAAACAAATATGTAAATATAAAATAATTTGAGAAGGAAGAATACTAAGAACTAGCAGGATCACAAAATACCTCTTGTAGAAGGTGGGCATATGAAATGAGCCTTTAAAGATCTTAGAAATGGAAGTGAGGAGGAATTGTATTCCAGGCAAGAATGAAGAGAAAATAGGTTTGGCTGGAACCCAGACTGTATGAATGGAAGTAACATCCAAGAAAAGCGGGAAGGCAAATTAGAGCTAGACTGTGAAGGGCTTAAAATCAAAAGCTTATACATTTATACTTTATCCTAATGGCAACAGGGATTCCCTTGCCTTCAAAAGCCAGCAATACAAGTACCCAGGGGACCAGCCTCTTTCAGAGGAGGAAACAATAGCATGATAGAAAGCATACTGGATTGGAGAGTTAGTAGAATGGCTTCCCGTTCCTTCGTCATTAATTTGATGTGTGATCTTGGGCAAATCACTTACCACCCTAGGCCTCAGTTTCCTCCTTTGTAAAATGAGAAGGTTCAACTAAAAGAGTTATAAGTAAGGTTCCTTCCAGTTCTGAAATTCTTTGGTTTTTGGGGATAGGATGGGCCAGCTCTGGGTTGTTTCCTCCCAAGCTGTTCTGCTCACCCTGGGATGCTGCTACTGTTTTTACCCTCTTCCCCAGGCATTACCCAGGTTTTTCTTCTCTTATGGAGAGAAGAAGGGATGGGGGTTGATGGATTTTGTATATCACCCTGATTCTTTCCCTCAGTCAGATTTTCTCAGTGTCATTTAGTAGGCCTTATAGAGAGTACCACCTGAAGTCAGTGAGTCTTGGCTAGATAGACAACTAATATACTGCCTAATTTGTTTTCCACACTGGGAATGACATATATTAGCCACATCACTGATTTAGAAACATCTTGAACAAGTTACTTGACCTATGTAGGTCTCTATTTCTTTATCTGTTAAAAAAAGGAATAATACCCACTTTACATAGGGTTCCATGAGGATCAAATTAAATATTAAGTGTAAAATTACTTTCAAAAATGTGATTACATCAGCTCTCACAAATTCAACTATCATCTCTATGCATATAACTCCAAAATTTACAGAGCCAGTTCTAATCTCTTTCCTAAGCCCCAGGTCTGCATCACCAACTGCTTGCTGAACATTTATTTCCATTTGGATGTCTCAATGGCATTTCAAACTCTGCAACTCCAAAAAAAGGGCTCTCTCTTTCTTTCTGAACTCAGCAGTCCTCCTAACTTTTCTATTTCTGTCAAGGGCACCCTCTCCTTCTGGTCATACAGGTTCATAATCTCAACTATCCTTAACTATTCATTTTCCTCCACCAACCCAATCAGTAGCAAAATCTTGTGGATTCTACCTCTATATCCTGTTCCCTTCTCTCCAGTGACAAAGCAACCATCCTAGTTCAGGCACTCATCACCTTTCACCTACTTGTCTTCCCTGCCTCAAGTCTCTCAGACTTTCTCTGATCTAAACTCAAGTCAAGATCCAAACACAACTTGAAACATAATATTCCTAAAGCACAAGTCTGACCAGTCACTCCTCTATAGTCTCTGGGATAAAATATATACAGACTCCCCTGTCTGGCACTTAAAGCCTTCACAATCAAGTTCTAGCCTATTGTTCTGACTGATTTCCCGTTATTCTCTTTCACATACTGTAAATGCTAGACAAACTGGTCTACTTACCATTCCCCAAATATGTCATTTCATCTCCTCTTTCGGAGCCTTTGCATAGGCTGTCCCTTCTCTCCTTCACCTCTTGGATTTTTGAGCTCCCTTCTAGTGTCATGTCTTAGCATGAGGCTTTTCCTGAATCCCTAGTTGTTAGTGCCCTTTATCCAAAAACTATTGTATATTTTGTATACATTTGGTATTTACTTCTCTGTATACTTACTATTTTCCACAAGGCCAATGGAAGCTACTTAAAGAGAGGAGATATTTCATTTTATTGTTTTTATCCCCAACACTTGGCACTAGTAGGTGCTTAATAAATACCTGCTGAATTGAATTCGCTGCAAAAAAAAAAAAAACCAAACCTTCTAGGACAAAATAAATCTGTCAAAATAATAATAAAATATAAAACCTAAGGGAGAGAGAACAACAAGGAAATGTTTAAAAAAAGAACAAAAGCTAGAGGATAGAAACAGTCAAGACCAGAAAGGATTAATGCCTTACAAGACCTTGAAAAAAAAAAATTTAGATTGGTAAAACTTTTTTGTTTTACTTCTTTTTGATTCACGTGACTCCTTTTCTGTGGCTTTATACAGAATTTAAAGAGCTACCATATAATCATATTATTCACTGCAAAGATCCATTTACAGATTATCTCCTTTCTCCTATTTCCTATCTTTTGGCCATGTATGAGCAAGAAAAAAGCACAAAGGGGAATTTCATTTCTGTCAAATATTATGATATCTTATTAGCTGAAGAAAGATTTGATAGTGACTATCCACTAAAATGAAGGTTTCAAATTACATGCAATACTATTATCTATACCATTCCTATCTACTTATTACCTTGGATAATTATACAAATTTAACATGCATTCCCAACTAATTGTGAATAGGCAAAGGGAGTGGTGGAGAAATCTGAAGATTTGTTTCCTGTCATCAAAAGCTGTCAGGAGTGGAGTACTTAATGAAATCTAGTCACAGAAGGAAGGTACTTCATATCACATTTCCTACTAGTAAAAAAAAAAAAAAATCCAAAACCAAATGTCCCCCATTGGCTGATATTTTGATGTGTTACCAAAAATAAGTGTTTCACTGGATTTGTTCGGATTTTCCTCTTGGTGGATGGGGCAAAGGAAAGAGTGGCTCTGGCAATACAGAAAGCATGGACTCAGCATAGGACCACAGGAAAATTTCAAGCTTCACTTTATATTTAAAATAGGTACAATAGTCCCTTACTGTATCATTACGAGGAACGTGTTCTGACATTTAATGCAAGTTGCTATCACCTCATTAAACTTTTTGAGAGCATAAATGTTTCACCATAAGCATATTTAATTATTTCTCTCTTAATGATACTCAACAAGATATCAGGTGAGGATAGTAGCAGGTGCTAAGAAGTATCAAAGTTCTTGTCTACACTGTCTTGGTTTTTTCTGCCGCGTGCCGCATGCCCTGTCTACCCCGCCCCCGCACCTCCTCCCCAACCAAGGGCCAAAGACAAAATCCAGAAGAAGTATATGAAGAAAATTTTTAGCGGAAAAAAAACTTTCAGATGTAAGCAAATTTATAGGTGTTTCCTAGGAAGGCTAAGTAAAAAACAACACATTGAAAATAGGAAAAATATTTATAACAGCATTTATTTTGAAAATGTTTACTGATTCCTTTTACTTCTCTTTTAAAGACTCTTCCTTTCCAAAGAATATACCTTATTGTTCAGAAGTGGAAGTCAGTATTCATGAGAAAGAAGGGCAGAATGAACCTCACTGTAACCATGGATATAGATAATCTGCTTGGACTCATTCCTCAATGGTGAACATATTCCTACCTCCTCATGCTCTCCTCATCACAGTGATTCTCAACTACAGCTGTTGAATTACCAATTTCATCCTCAACTATTCACTCCTTACTCCTATCCCCCTCAATTCTAACTCTACCACCCTACAAAGTCTCACATTAGATCTGCCTGTCTCTTTGGAAAACCTGCTCTGTAATCAAAAAACCTGCTTTAATTTTATTATCACTCTTTCTATCTTCTGGCACTCAGTGAAACCTGGCTCCATGTTGATAATACTTTATCCCAGGACTGGTGGTATTTTAGGTCAGTGTGTAGTCTGAAGGGGGATGTAGTTAGTAAGATCAACAGTACTAAGATATTTTAATTTCTAATATGGTAAATATTGATAGGTATAACACATATAAACAAAAGCTCTTTGGGGTCCTCAATAATTTTTTAAGAGTGTAAAGGGGCCTTGACACAAAAACATTTGAGAACTACTGTTTTAGGTCATATCCCATGATTCACTGGTTGTGGTAGGGGAGAATGAATTCCCCTTATTCTCCATTGCCACTTCTAGACTCTCCCTCTACCAACAACACTAAGCAACCTTGCCTCCCTTTGATGTTCACTCTATTCAAATTTATCATCTAATCCAGATCCTGGTGGTCATTACTATCCACCAAGAACTTTTTCTTTCCTTCCTCAATGAGTTTTAGTATGTGGCTCACACTCTTTCTCTTGGTCCTTAACTCCTGCCCCAAAGCTCTATTCTAGGTCTTCTCCTTCCAGAATAGGAATTGTTAACCTTTTGTGTGTGTGTCATGGCCCTGTTTGGCAGCCTGTTCAAGTCCAAGGACCATTTATCAGAATAATATTTTTAAATGCATAAAATAAAATATATAGGACTACAAAGAAAACCAATTATATCGAAACATGATTATCAAAATACTAAAGAAACAAATTCACAGACTCCAGGTTAAGAACTCCTGGTTTATGCTAATTCACTTGGTTCTCTCATCAGCTCCCATGGGTTTAATCATCATCATTATGCAGATGATTCTCAGGTCTACATACCCAGCACTAACCTCTCTCTTGACCTTCAGTCTCACATCAGCAATGACTTTTTTGACATCTCAAATGAGTGTCTAATAGATCATCTCAAATTCAAAATATTCAAAAACAATTTATTATCTTTCCTTCCAAAGCCACCCTTCTTCTAAACCTTTCTATTACTGTAGAAGGCAACCTACACTCACTACGGGGAGTGGGAAAAAAAAAAGTCGATTAGGAAAAAAACAACATATTCAGGTATACAGCCCACAAATTCTCCAGTTAGAAATTCTAAGTATATTCCTCCTTCAACAAGTTAACATAGTTAACATGTAGTCTTTTCATTTTGATATAGTTTACCCTTATCCTCACTTGTTCCTGATTTTGTATTATTTTGTATAGACTGAATAAACTGGAAAAGAGAGATGTCAATTAGAAAAACCAGTTATAAGTCTAAAATGCTAATCATGCCACAAGGTTGTTAAATAGTTTTCTTGGGCATCACTGTTACTTCCCTTTTCCACAACTGGTAATGATGCTCACAAATGTGAAATGGGGGAGAACTATACATTGTTTACCTATGTGATGGTGTACTACAACAATGCCAAATTATCATTTGCCAGATTACTTGAATATGAATGTCCTGCTTTTAAATCTATTTTATTTTGAATAGTCCCTAAGCTTTTGTGAGGCAAGTACCAAATAAATCTAAAGGCTATGTAAAAGAAAGCAAATTAGAAAATTTGCATTTTAACTTTAAAACCTCCAAAGAAAAAAATACATAAAAATTTTAATCAAGGAAACACACATATTTGTCAGAAGCCTATAAAAATGCTATCAAGTCACTACTTCCTCAAAAGTTTTATAGTACATCCTGTCCTCATACTATTTTGTAATAATTATGATGAGCTCTGGAATATATGGGAAAGAACACTGGAGTTGGAGTCAGAAAATATTAAATACTAGCTCTACCATTTACTGTGTGACTGAGTAAGTCACTCTGCTTCTTTGGATTTCCTCCAATGAAAAGGGAGTTGGACTAGATGACCTCTAAGCTCTAAGTCCTGACTTAAAGGGATGAACTTGAAGAGGAGGTTGTTTAGTCTTACATTCCTATTCAGCCTAGAGATTTATATTATATTTAATAATTTTCATAGGAGCATAATTAAAAAATTTGACGTTTTGTTTTAAAAACTTTCATTTTTCTTTGTTTTTTTTCCATCACCATTTACAAATATACAGAAATCGCAAAGTCTTAGTGCAGTTATAATAATAATGACTATAATTAGCCTTTATATAGTGCTTTAAGATTTGTAAAGTATTTTACAAACATCATTTCATCTTATCTCTACAGCAACCCTGGGGAGTAGGTGCTATTACCCCTATTTTCCAGATAAGGTAACTGAGGCAGAGGTTAAGTGACTTGTCCACGGTAAGTGTCTGAGATGCGTGCTAGAGCTGAAAATTCCCCTTCCCGACCCTAGGCCTGTGCGACAACACAACGTCATTTAGCTACCTCAACCTAGTTTAAAACTTCGCTAAGACTTTTGGGGCAACCTGTACACTTCCATACTCCCTTATCCAGTCAGCAGGTTTGACTTTTTTTCCATTAAAAAACACCACACATTTGGATTTGGAAAATATATGAATAACATTTATATAATAAGCCCTATTAGGCTGGACTATTTCAGAACTTAACAAGGGCGCAGCCTCTTTCCGAGCAAAGATTTTGGTACTCCACCCGCAGGGAAACACTGTAGAACATCGCGGACAGAACCTGTGGTGTCATTTTCGCGGATTAAGGGAATTCTGGGAATAGGGGTGAGGTGGGTGGATTTCAAATACTTTCAACTCTGAATGAATGACTCCCTGCACTTCTGCGTACTTTTCAGAAACCACCAGCCTATAAAAGGATTCTTATTACTCTTTCCACCCCTGCTCCTCAAGGAGTCAGAGACCCCAGACCCGACGCAGGGGGTGGGGTTGGGGGTGGGGGTGGGAGTGAGAAAAAGACTAAAAAGAAATACAGCATTTCCGGGGTTCTCGGCAGGTTTAGCGAGCTTGGGGGGGGTTTACCCTAGACGTCCAAAACCGTCACCCTCTTTTGCCTTATTTCCTAATCCCCTTCTAGTCCGTCACAGGGACTCAACCAGCGCCCCAACCGTCAGTCAGCAAAGCATTAGTTCAGAGCCTACCTAGGGGCAGGGAGCAGGAAGGACAGCGCCTTCCCCCGTAGCCCCCGCCCTTTAGGCCCCGCCCCTCGCCTCACGCCCCGCCCCTAGGGCGGCTCCTCTCCCGCTGGGGTCTTCAGCCTTACCTGCGCAAAGACTGTCAGGCGATCGCCCGCTCGGAGGTCCAGGCGTCCCTTGTACCAGACAGCCCCTACTCCTGCCACCGCTGCCCCCGCTACAGCCACAGCCACAGGGCCTGGCCGGGGAAGCGCCTGCCGGCCCTCGGCGAGGCCACGACGCAGACGGCTGCTCCAAATCGCGATTAAAGCCGCTCTCCGCGCACTTGCCGCCATGTTCGCGGAAGTGTCAGCGCGAGGACTTTAACTGCCTCCCGATCGAGGAACTCTGAGGAGCCACCCCGGAGATACCTCCGCCGCCGCCGCCTCTCCCGCCCCCGCCGCCTCTCCCGTCCCCGTCGCCGCTGGTCTCGCGAGAACAACAACGGCCAGCCCTTTGCCTCGCTTGCTTCCCCCAGCCCGGGTACGCTGAGTGCCGGACTGCGGTCTGGGGAAGGGAGGGAGTGGCGACCTTTCTCTTTTCCCTACTCCGAGCAGCGCAAGCTTGCGCCCAGGCTCAGCACCCAGGATCGTCCCTGGGAAAGGGGTTGGGAAACAGACCCCGGCGGGCAGCAACCTTTCCTGAACGTACCAGGAGAGTACTAGGCACTGGAAGAACAGTCCAGAAAACGTCCTTGTCTTCAGTTAATAGTATTGAGGGCCAACAGTTTTTTGGGGGGGCGGGGTGAGTGTCTCAGTCTGAAATGGCATATTAGCGGGAACCTCCCGCTGAGTGAACTCCCTCCACTCCCCCCATTAGCTTGTGAGCCATCTCTTCCAGAGCAGGGACTGTTTTTTACTTTCTACCCCCAGCATTTAGCACAGTGCCTGACACATAGTAGGCACCTAATAAATGTTTTTTGACTTGATTTTGAGAAGCTTTGCAGGGAAAAAAAAAAACAACAAACCAAACCACTGCATTTCCAGAATCAGGCCTTTTCACTGACTGCCCCACATGCTTGGAATTTTTACCCACTTCAACACCTTTGACTTTCTTGTCTTCCTTCGAGTCTCAAAGTCCCAGCTTCTGCAAGAAGCCCTAATCAGTTCTCCTTAAACTTAGAACCTTCTTTCTGAGTACTGCCCCCCTCCCCAATTTGTCCTGTGTGTATCTTGTTTGTATGTAGCTGCTTGCATGTTGCCTGCCTCGCCTCACCCGCCATGGGACTCTGAGCTTGAGAGCAGGGACTTTTTTTTGTCTTTGTACCCACATAAAACAGGGCCTGACACGTAGTAGGGACTTATTAGCTATAGAAAAATTAAATCCTAAACTTGGTTCTCTCTGCCAAGACGCAGATTCAATAGCTTCTTCGTTTGACTTGACTACACAGCTGCACATAGAGAAGCACTTAGCAAACCTTAACACTTTATAAATGTTTGCTAATATTGGGGCATGGGGGTAGGGAGACTAGAGCTTAAGTGACTTGTGTAGTTAAGACTTTTAAATCCTCTCCTCAATACTTTTGTTTATCTTGTGTATATTTTATTTAGCCTGGGTATCTGTTGTCCCCCAGTAGAAGATAAACTTGAGGACAAGAAATGTTTTTTGGTTTTCTTTGCATGGTCAAGATGCAGCAGTGGCAAAGTAGGAGAGAGAACTGAACTCGAAGACTCCAGTATCCCTGGGTTCAAGGTCCTCTAATCACATTGGCTGTTAACCCTGGGCAAATCACACAGGCTCTTAGTGTCCTAGGTGACTCTCTAAGATTGTAAAGTACAAAGAAAGTGCCAACCTACATGGGTGAGGCAATTTCCTCATCTTATACCAGTGAAATCATGGGTTTAGTTCCTACCTCTTGATTTGGTCACACAGCTAGTATTATGTGTCAAGAAGAATCTGAGCTCAGGTCCTCTGACTCCATTTACAAACAATCTATTAATAGTCCCTTTCATTATTGTAAAAATAAAAATAAGTCATGTTCCTATCTCTCTCCACAGGTACTACTTTGGTCTGGGTTCTGATCATAAAGGATTCTAAGGAATCTTACAGTTTTTAGTTCAATAATACCCTACAATTCTGGTGCTGATCCCTTTCTAGTCTCCCACAAGATCTGTGTCAACCAGTCAAAAGCATTTTATTAAAAACATACTATGGCTCAGCACTAGGAATGCAAATGAAACAGTCCCTGATTTTTAAAAAAATATTTTATTTCCCCCACAATTACATGTAAAAATAATTTTTTTTTGGAGGGGGAAGGCAAGGCAATTGGAGTTAAGTGACTTGCCCAAGGTCACACAGCTAGTAAGTGTCAAGTGTCTGAGACTGGATTTGAACTCAGGTCCTCCTGACTTCAGGACTGGTTCTTGGCCACCTAGCTGCCCCCAAAACAATTTTTAACATTCATTTTTATTTTAAAAGTTTTGAGTTCCAAATTCTATTCCCTCCCTTCTTCCCCTCCCTGAGATTGTAAGCAATCTGATATAGGTCATACATGTGCAATCATGTAAAACATTTCCATAGTAATCATTTTGTGCAAGAAGACTCAAACACACAAAACAAGAAAGAAAGTGAAAAATAGATTCAGATAACCAGATTTTTCTCTGGAGGCAGATGGCATTTTTCATCATGAGTCCTTTGGAGTTATCTTGGATCATTATATTGCCAAGTCATTCACAGTTCATCATACAATATTGCCGTTAATGTATACAATGTTCTCCTGGTTCTGCTCACTTCACTTTGTTATCTGTTCATGTATATCTTTCCAGGTTTTTCTGAAATCATTTTGCTTGTCATTTCTTATATATCGCAATAATACTCCATTACAATAATATACCACGGCTTGTTCAGCTGTTCCTCAATTGATGGGCATCCCCTCAATGTCCAATTCTTGACTACCACAAAAAGCTGCTATAAATATTTTTTGTACAAGTAGGTCTTTCCCCTCACCTGCCTTTAAAGAAATCTCTTTGGGATATAGATCTAGCAGTCGTATTATCGGATCCAACAGTTTTCTCACATCCCCTCCAACATTTCTCGTTTTTTTTTTTGTCATATTAGCCAATCTGATAGGTTTGAGGTGGTACCTCAAGAGTTGTTTTAATTTGATTTCTCTAATCAATAGTGATTTAGAGTATTTTTTTCATATGATTATAGATAGCTTTGATTTCTTTGTCTGAAAACTCCCTGTTAATATACTTTGACCATTTATCAATTGGGGAATGACTTGTATTCTTACAAATTTGACTTAGTTCTCTATATATTTTAGAAATGAGGCCTTTATCAGAGATATTTGCTGTATGACCCCCCACCCCCCATTTTTCTGATTTCCTTCTAATTTTGGTTGCATTGGTTTTATTTGTGCAAAACTTTTTAATTTTATATAATCAAAATAATCAATTTTATATTTTGTAATGTTCTTTATATCTTGGTTGATCCTAAATTCTTCCCTTATCCTTAGATCTGACAGATCCATGCTATAGGGGAAAACAACGTGTATAAATATATTTATATTTTCATATACATACTTATGTACTATTTTGCAGATATTGGTAATTTAAATGTTCTTTTTGAGAATTTTGTAACACTCACTAAGAAAAATAGAAAAAAAGCATAGATTTGAAATGAGAGAACCTGTGTTCAAATACTTCCTCCATCATATTCCTTATCTGTAAAATTAAGGTACTATATGGGATGGAAAATTCAAATAATGGGAGAGACATATTTAGGAGAAGCAGAGTGAATTTATTTTATAAACCTTGCGAGATTTGGGTGTTGCCCCTACTAGGAAACTAGTGGAGGGAGGCAAAGTACAAAGGAAATGCAGCAATAGATATACTCATAATGCAAAGATTCCCGCCCACCTCTATCCCTTCTCACCATTGGCTGGGAGGTGGGCTTACAATCTAGGTACGAAAATACAGAGCCAATCCTTACATACTTTCCTGATTTGGCTACTAATGTGGCAATGATATGGCTAAAGAGAAGGAATGAGGAAGGAGAGGGGGACCTTCCTGGAGCAGAGAACAAACAGCTCACAGGTAGTCCATTATCTCCCTATTTGGTAAAATTCTTTTGCTAGCACTGAGAGAGGGAGAAGGGAGGGGCACCTACAGGTTCAGGGCCTGACTTTCCAGAAGTTAGCCAAGTCACTACAAGGTTAAATTCCAAGCCTCTCTTACTCCTTCAGACATTCCCCATTCCAGAAATATGAGAAGAGAGTAGCCCCTATATTCTTACCCTGTGAAGTCTTCACAAATTATATCCTTCTCACTCAGTAGTTGACTACATGGTTTCTAAGGTCCTTTTCAGCCCTAAGCCTATTATTCTTTGATAATAGGAGACTCCCTTCCAGTGCCTGGCATATAGTGGGCTCTTAATAAATATATGTGGAATTAAATTGAATCCCTATAGTATCACAAACCCAAGATTAGAGCTAATTGTTTTTGACCATCCATAACCTAGGTAGAGGAGTAAGAATAGCCTTCCTAATGTATTGTTTTAATCACATCACTTCCTTGTTCAGAAATCTACATTGGCTCCTAGTTTGCCACATCAAATGTAGATTACTTCTTAACTGAATTATGATCACTGTTTGGGCCCTGATGGCTCAGAGTGAATGTAAATAGCAGTTGTTTCTGTTTTGGCCAGAAACCCTGAAGGTCTTCTCCCATATTGATTTTTTTTTTAAACTAGGTAAAAGAGGCCATTCTTTTTCTCATTTCTTACCTAGACTTAATCACTGAATGGGCATTTCCTTGACCAAACTGAGATCTGAGAAAGGTCTTAACTTAAAAAGGCCAAGATTTCCCACTGCATCTGGGGACATCTCCAGTCGTCCTGATTTATACCTTACCACTTGACCCAGATGGCTCCAGAGAAGAGAGTGAGTCTGGTGACTTTGCATAGCCCTTCCTCACTTAAATCCAATTCACTTGCAAGCCATGGCATCACCTTCCTGATGTCATGGTTCTCTTGGAGAACAGAGGACAAACAACAACAACCATTGTAATAGCCTCCAGTCTTTTCCTTCTCCAGTCTTCCACACAGCTGCAAACTTGATGTTCCAAAAGCACAGGTCTGAGCATGTCATTTCCTTGCTCAAAAGCTTCAGTGGTTCCTTATTTCTTCTCAAACAACACACAAAGTCTTTTGTTTGGCATGAAATACTCTGTAGTCTGGCTCTAGCCTATCTTTCTAGGCTGATTGCTTGCTACTCCCCATCATGTGCTCTAGTTCCAACCTAACTGTTCTATTGTTCTTTCCTGTACAGGACATTCCATCTCCCATCTCCACCTTCCCTTCCCCCTTCCCTTCCCCCTGTGCCTGCACGCCTCTCCTCTGCTTCTTGAAACTACTACCTCCCTTCAAGGCTCAGTCCAACTGCTACCTATAGGAGGGCTTTTGTGATTCACCTAGTTTTTAATGCTTCCCTCAAAAAATACTTTCTTTATTTTGTACTTATTTTTAATTTACTTATCTGTATACATGTTGTTTCACTCCAGTAGAAATTAAACTTGAGGACGGGGATTGTTTTGTTTTTATCTTTATATTCCTCATGCCTAGCACAGTGTCTGGCACATAATCAATGCCTAATAAATACTTGTTGATTTTACTTAGCACATTCTCCAAGGCCGAACTACCTGGCTCATCTATATGTTATCTGACTGCCCCAATTTCTTATAATCCCCTGCCTATTCTTTCTGTACCAGCTAAGCAAACCTGTTTGCTGTCTCTTCAGGCACCACCCATACCTTTAAACATTTATGTGTACTGATGTCATAGTCCTCTTCAACAAGATAATGAAGGACAAACAATGACAGCAATTGAACTTGCCTCCAAAAGCTGGCCACCTTTTACATTTCCTCTTAGTCATGTCTTACCCCTCTGACTTCTTAGATGTGAAAACTTCTACCAATGCATGTCACAACTGCTCTATAACTTATATTCCTAGAAAGTTGCCTGAGGCTCAGAAAAGTCAAATGACTTGCCCATGGTCACACAACTATTAAATGTCAGAGGAAGGATTTGAGACCAGGTTTTCCTGAATCCAAGTCCAGTAGTTTCTCCTCCACAATGCATTGCTTTCCTCTGGGCTTCAAATACAATGCAACTCACCTCCATAGTTCTTAAGTTGCTTCTTCAGAATCAGCTAGGTGGTCCAGTGGATGGAGCTCTGGATCTAGACTAGAGTTAGGAAGACTTGAATTCTAATTCATCTTAGACATTTCATCCTAGCTAAGACATTTCTCCTCTGCTTGCCTCAGTTTCCTCACCTGTAAAATGGGAATAACACCTACTACACAAAATTGTTGTGAGAATCAAATGAAATAATATTTTGTAAAGCACTTAGAAGTGCCTGACACATAGAAGGCATTATATAAATGTTAGTTATTATTATTATTATTATTATAAACCCCTCCTACTCTGGGTGACTTCATTAACCAAATGGTCTTTCTACTTCCAGGTTACGTTAGGTGCTATGAGAGACAAAAACAAAACAAAAACCCATAAACATAAGATACAACCCCAGTTGTCAAGGAACTTAACTATTAAAAAAGACATGGAAAATAATTAGAACATAATACAAGATATATGATGAAGCCACAAAATCTCAGCAGCCACGTATAGTCCAACATTAACTTGAAGAAGAAACTCCTCAAAAACCCAATGTTGTCTAGCATTTGCTTGACAATCTCCAGTTAAGGAGGACCTGAGACCTCCTAAAAGTAGCTCAATGTCTTCTTTTGGATGGGTCTGATTGTTGACAAATTTTTCCCTAAATCAAGTCTAAATTTTCTTTCCCGTAACATCTACTCATTAGCTCCAGTTCTGCTCTCTGGGGCCAACCTGAACAAGTCCAATCCTGGTTTTTCTTGATAGTCTTTGGAATACTTGAAGATAGGTATCATGTACCCCAAAAGTCTTCTCCAGGCAAAACATTTCTCATTCACTCATCTGTCTCTCACCCCACTCTAAACTTTTCACCTTGTAAATACCCTTCCTGAAATATGTTGCCCAGAGCTGAACACAATATTCCAGATGGGATTTGAGAAAGGCAAAATGAATTTTTGAACATATGGGCAAATCAATTTAACAGGCTTATGAGTACTCTTATAAGTCAAAGAAATAATTATCCAGGAATTATTCAGTACAAATGACTGTGCTTTCAGTGATAATAATAATAATAATAAATGATAGCAAACATTTATGTAGCACTTGAAGATTTGCAAAATACTTTGCATGTGTTTTTTCATTTGATTTGATCCTTATAATAACCCTAGAGGTAGCTTCTATTATCCCCATTTCACAGAGCTCTTCAAGTACACATAGAACAGTTCTTAGTTTTGTGGTTGATGCTTAAATGCACTAAGGAGAGGTAGTAATCAAGTCAGATGTACAATCATTTCTAGTTAACTGGAACAATAATTTTATACAAGTCTTTCTGAAACATATGGAAAAGACATGGAACCAGGAGCTATGAATATGTCATCACATCTAAGTCTACATTTCCTTGGAGCCTCCCTTCCCCTCCCCAATTCTTTACATGGGAGAAAGAAAATTTACTTCTCTCCAACACTTAACCATCGTTCAAGGTTCAACTCCAATTAAATCTCCTTTATGAACCTGTCCTCATTGTTCCAGATTCCTTGAGATTCCTCTCAGAATTCTTATGGCATTTAGTCTGATGGAATTTATTAAGCAATTATATACCTATGTATGTATCTTGTGACCTCAAATAGCCCTAGAGGTTTAGCACCATGTTATACTTTAAAAAAAGTCTCTCACCATGCCTAGGGCTTGAGTTCAAATCTTAGTTCTGCTACTTACTATAGACAAGTCAATCTCTCTAGAACTCAGTTTCTCTGTCTGTAAAATGAAGAGTTGGAATAATATGGCTTTTAAAGAATGGTTCCAGATCTAAATCTATGATGTGATTATTTTGGGTTATATAAGGTTACTCTTACAGTTGGGCCAGCTTCTTAGTGAGGATGACTAAAGGTTACACAGTTTCAAGGTTACTAGTCCAGGTCACAGTGATGTCATACAGAACCCCAAATTTCAAGCCAGAAGGAATAATACCGTTCATCAACTTGTATCCATCGTAATGAACCCACATTAAAGAGCAAGGGTGAATTAGATTCAATAAGGATGTATCGTGTGCCTACTTCATGAAAGACGCTGTGTTAGGTGCTGGTGATATGAAGACAAAACAAAATAGCCCTTGTTCCTAAGGAACTTATGTCCTACTGATAGGATACATGACAACAATAAGTATATGTAAGGTAATTTCAAGACTAGAGAACAGTAACAGCTGAGGGTATCAAGAAAGCTTTTGTGTGACAGATGATACCCGAGCTGTGATTTGAAGGAAGCTAGGGATTCTCAGAAGTGGAGGTGAGTGGAGGGAGAACATTCCAGGGAAGAGGGAAAGCAAATACAAAGGTAGGGTATGGAATGTCTTGAAAGGGAATGTAATGAGGATGTCTGCCAGGGTCAAAGACCCAAGTTAATTTAGCAAAACTTCATAGAGTTTTCATCCAGGAGAGATCTATTGCAATAATTTTTCTGAGAAAGTCCTCTTATTCTATATTGTCTGATATAGGGTCAACTGTGTATTTTCTCTGATTTCTGTTTGCCGTTAGCTTAAATAAATGGACTTATTTGCAATGGTGCAATATGTGTGTGTGTGTGTGTGTGTGTGTTTGTGTGTGTGTGTGATTGGCATTTGGTGGTAAGGAAGTCAAGTGTAACCTACATGGGTAGCACATATCACATCCTTCACATCTCTATGTTCTCTCATTTGGTGATCTCCTTAATTCTCATGTGTTGATTATATCATCTCTATGCAGATGATTCTTAGATCTATAAATCCAGATATCTTTTTTTAATTTAGCATTTTATTTTTCCCCAATTACATGTAAATTACATTTGTTTTTTAAATTGAGTTCCAAATTCTCTTCTTCTCTCCCCCATCTTTGAAAAGGCAAACAATTTGATATAGGTTAAACGTGTAGTCATCTAAAACATATTTCCATATTAGTCATATTGTAAAAGAAAACATAGACCAAAATAAAAACCTAAGAAAAATAAAGAAAGTAAAAAAAAAGTATGCTTTGATCTGTAGTCAGATTACATTAGTTTGTTCTCTGGGGATGGATAGCATTTTTCATCTTAAGTCCTTCAGATTTGTCTTAGATCATTGTATTGCTTAGAATAGCTAAGTCATTCACAGTTGATCATCTTACAATATTGCTGTTACTATGTATAGTCTTCTGCTGGTTCTACTCATTTTTACTTTGCATCAATTCACATAAATCTCCAGGTTTTCTTGAGTACATCTAGCTCATCATTTCTCATAGCACAATAGTATTCCATTACAACCATATATCACAAATTGTTCAGCCATTCTCCAATTGATGGGCATCCCCTCAATTTTCAGTTCTTTGGAAAAGAGCTGCTATAAATATTTGGGTATAGTTCCGAATTGCTCTGCATAATGATTGAATCAGTTCCCAACTCCACCTACAGGGCATTAGTGTCTTAATTTTTCCATCTCCCCTCCAACATTTGTCATTTTCCTTTTCTGTCCTATTAGCCAATCTGATAGGCGTGAGGTAGTACCTCAGAATTGTTTTAATTTGCATTTCTCCAATCAATAGTAATTTAGAGCATTTTTTTCATATGCCTGTAGGTATCTTTGATCATTTCATCTGAAAGCTGATTGTTCATATTTTTTGATCATTTTTCATTGGGGAAATGACTCTTTTTTTTTTATAAATTTGACTCATTTCCCTATATATTTGAGAAATTAGGCCATTATCAGGGAAAATTGCTTTGAGAATTTTTTTCACAGTTATGATTGCTAGTTTATTTCCCTCCATCCTTTCCCCCCTCTATTTATTCTATTATCTCTCTCCTTTTACCCTGTCCTTCCTCAAAAGTGTTTTGCTTCTGACTACTACTTTCTCCAATTCACCCTCCCTTCTGTGAGCACCCCGCCCCCTTATTCCCCTCCTTTCCTACTTTCCTGTAGGGTAAGATAGATTTCCATACCCAATTGAATGTGTATTATTCCCTTTTTGAGCCAATTCCAATAAGAGTAATGTTCAAGCATTCCCTGCCACTTCACCTCCACTGTAAAAGCTCTTTCTTGCTTCTTTTATCTGAGATAATTTACCCCATTCTACTGCTCCTTTTCTCCCAGTGCATTCCTTTTTCTTACCCCTTAATTTTATATTTTTAGATATCATCCCATCATATTCAACACACACCTGTGGCTTCTGTCTATATATACTCCTTCTAGCTACCCTAATAATGAGAAAGTTCTTATGAATTACAAGTATCATCTTCCCATGTGGAATGTAAACAGTTTAACCTTATTAAGTTCCTTATGGTTTCTCTTTTCTGTTTACCTTTTTATGCTTTTCTTATATTTGGAAGTCAAATTTTCTATTCAGCTCTGGTCTTTTCATTAGGAATACTTGAAAATTCTATTTCGTTGAATATCCATTTCCCTCCCTGAAGGATTATACTCAGTTTTACTGGATAGATGATTCTTGGTTGTAATCCTAGCTCCTTAGCCCTCTGGAATATCATCTTCTAAGTTCTCCAGTCCTTTAATATAGAAGCTGCTACATCTTGTGTTATCCTGACTATGGCTCCATGAAGCTTGAATTGTTTTTTTCTGCCTGCATGCAATATTTCCTCCTTGACCTGGGAGCTCTGGTATTTGGCTATAATATTCCTGGGAGTTTTCATTTTGAGATTTCTTTCAGGAAATGATCAGTGGACTTTTTCAACTTCTATTTTACCCTCTGGTTCCGAAATACCAGGGCAGTTTTCCTTGAGAATTTCTTAAAAGATGATATCTAGGCTCTTTTTTTTTATCATGACTTTCAGGAAGTCCAATAATTTTAAAATTATCTCTCTCATGGATCTCTTTTCCAGATCAGTTGTTTTTCAAATGAAACATTTCACATTGTCTTCTATTTTTTCATTCTTTTGGTTTTGTTTTATAGCTTTTCGATGTCTCATAGAGCTGTTTTATAGTTTTTTTTTATGTTTTATAGAGTTATTAGCTTCTGCTTGCCCAATTCTAATTTTTAATGAATTCTTTTTTTTAGTGAGGTTTTGTCCCTCCTTTTCCATTTGGCTGATTCTATTTTTTAAGGAGTTTTTTTTTCTTCAGTGAATTTTTGTGCCTCTTTTTCCATTTGGCCAATTCTGGTTTTTTAAGGAATTCTTCTCTTTGGTGAATTTTTGTATATCTTTTTTCCATTTGGCCAGTTCTGCTTTTCAAGGCATTCTTTTTCTCATTGAATTTTTGTACCTCTTTTTACCATTTGGCCTATTCTGCTTTTTAAGGTGTTATTTTCTTCAGTATTTTTTGTGCTTCCTTTATGAAGCTATTGACTCTTTTTCATGATTTTCTTGCATCTCTCTCATTTCTCTTCCCAGTTTTTCCTCTACCTCTCTTACTTGACTTTCAAAATCCTTTTTGAGCTCTTCCATGGCTTGAGACCATATTTTTCTGAGGCTTTGGATGTAGGAGTTTTGACTTTTCTGTCTTCTGAGTGTGGGTTTTGATCTTCCTTTGTCATAATAGTAACCTTCTATAGTTAGAATTTTTTTCTGTTGTTTGCTCATTTTTCCAGCCTATTTCTTGACTTTTAACTTTTTGCTAAAGTGGGGCTCTGCTTTCAAGTTGGAGAGCGCACTGTCCCAAGTTTCAGGGGTTTTGCGCAACTGTTTTCAGAGATACTTCTAGGGACCTGTAAATTTTCAATTCTTCCATGGTGGTATGATCTAAGGAGAGGTGGGTTTATTACTCTTCTGCCCTGTGCACTGGCCTGTGAATGACCAGAAGCACTCTTTTCTGCCATGGAAGTGCGACTAGGGTCCTTGCTCCACTGTAGCTACAATATCTCGTTTTCAAGTGCTCCTCCTTGCCTTGGAACTGCCACCCAGGTTTGTGACCCAGATCACAAAGCAAAGCAACAGAATCTTGCCCCCCTGTGCAAGCAAAGAGACCTTTGTAATCTCCTTCTTCAGTTGTTTGACCCCCTTGCCATCTGTGGGCTGAGAGCTCCGGAAGCAGCAGCTGATTCAATGGCTGCTATGGCCTGCTCCTGGTTTGCTGGGGCCCAATCTGTGGTGGCACATATACTTCACTGTACTCCACTCTCATCCTGGTGTGACAGACCTTTTCTCTGACCTTCTAAGTTGTTTTGGGATTAAGAATTATTTTACAATGTCATTTTGTGCGTTCTGCTGCTCAAAATTTGTTTTAGGGCATTATTTAAAGGTCTTTGGAGGGGTTTGGGCAACTCCCTGCCTTTTCTCCTCCATCTTGGCTCTGTCCCTTAAATCCAGCTCTCTTGAGCTCCAGTACTGCATCACCAATTGCCTTATTGGTTTTTCCAACTAGATGTCCCATAGGCATCTTAAATTCAACATGTCCAAAATTGAACTCACTGTCTTTCACCCTAAACCCCGTCTCCTTCCCTATTACTGTCCAGGACACCACCATTCCTCCAGTCTTCTTGTTCCTTGACTCCTTACTCACACTCATTCCACATATCCAAGAAGTTGCCAAATCTCTTTATTTCTGTCCCTACATCTCTCTTATTTGTCTCCTCTCTGCTAATGTTATTGTCCCCCTAGTTCAAGCCCTCATTACCTCCCATGTGGAATATTACAATAGTCTTCTAATTGGTTGTCCTGCCTCAAGTCTCTCCCCACTCTAACACATCTGCCATATAACTGCCAAAATGATTTTCTGAAAGTATAGGTCTGTACTACTAAACAAATTCCTGTGATTCTATTTTATCTCGAATATCAAATATGAACTCCTCTTCTTGGTATTTAAAGCTTTTCACAATCTAATCCCTTCTGATATTTCTGGTCTTCTTACCCATCACTCTCCTATACATGCTTCAGTGCAGTCAAACTGGCCCACTTGCTTTTCTTCCTACCAGACAGTTCATTCCTGTCTCCATGCCTTTGCAATGGCTGTCCCCTCTACTTGAAATAATCCTCCTTCTTTCCTCTGTCTCTTGGAATTCTTGGATTCTTCTGAAACTCAGATCAAATGCTGTTTTCTTTAGGAGACCTTTCCTAGTCCTCCCAACTGCTAATGCTTTCCTCTTTAATGTTATCTTCCATTTTACTTGGTATGCATTGCATACATAATGTATTTATTTACATGTTTTCTCTTCTATCAGTATGTGTGCGCCTTGAGGACAAGGACTGGCTCAGCTACTTTTCTTTGTAACATTAGCACTTGGTACAGTGCCTGGAATATGGTGAATACTAAATAAACTATCTGTTGAATGATAATCAGGGATGCTTTGAATAGGGCCCTATAAGTTTCCCTGGAGAGAGATCACACTATTTCTAAGGTCTACTGTCATTGTGTAGCATTCTGCTAACCCTGCAGAGAAGTCTTATAACAATTCAACATTTTCTCATATACTTCATCTACATTTAAATTTCCTCAATGACTATCTCTTTGACTTCTAAAAATGTCCATAGTTTGTTAAGCTGGAAGATTTTCTCACATGTTTGAACATGTACTCTGCCCTAGTCATACTATATCTAGAGTATTGTGTTTAGTTCTGGGCACCACATTTTAGGAAGAATATTGATAAGCTTGAGATTGTATAGTAGAGGACAATCAGAATTGTGAAGGGCCTCAAGCACTTGTCATATGAGAATCAATTAAAGAAACTGGGCATATATAGCATGGAGAAGAAAAGACTTAGAGAAGCTGTGATAAACTGGCTTTAGGCTTTCGAAGGGTTATCATGTCCAAGAGATGTGAGATTTGATCCTCTTGGCTCTAGATGGTAGAACTAGAAACAATGGTTGGAAGTTTCAGAGAGGCGATTTAAGGAAATATAAGTGTAGAAGATTGCTCAGTACCATGGTCAACTTAATGAGCTTACGGGGCAGAAAGCATTTGGGAGGCTTTTGATTCTTCCTATGTACTGTATGAACATAATTATTGACAGCCTTTTTGAGGATAAAGACAAGTGTCATCTACCTGAAGATGAATTGACTGAGTTAGTGTGTTACAGTTGAAGGAGAACTGGATTTGAAGTCATATGACCTGAGTTTGAAACATGGCTCTGTCAGTATAACACCTGTATGACCTTTGGCAAGTCAGTTAATCCCTGTGGGCTTCAGTTTTCTTGTCTGTAAAATGGGTTTGAATAGATGACCTCCAAGGTCCTTTTCAGCTCTAAACCTGTGGATTCTTATGGATTAAGAATGATTTAGTAGACTCAAATTTTTGGGAGTCAGGGCACTTTATACTGGACCTATAAAAGGGGAGAGGCAGTTGAAGAATCAGCCTTTTGGGGGAAATATCCTGAGAAAGTTGAGCACAGACCAGAATGCAATGAGTCTATGAGTGGACTTGGGTCCCTGGATAAGAAAAAGTTTGTGTATGTGCACAGTCTCTCCCCTGGTGCTCCCATCCAGTTGCTAATGGGTGCTTTGGAGTGAGGTACCTTGTAGTTACATGTGTCTCATTACATAGTCCCAAAGTTGAGCTCCTGAGCCCTGAGTTCTGGTCTGAGTCATGGAAAGAGAACCCCCCTGGCTAAGTAGTGGGACTTTTTAAACTCCAGCTTTCTGAAGGAATGTCAGGAGTTCCTGAACCATCAATTTCTGAAAAAAAAAAAAAAACCAACAAAAAAAACCCAAGAGTTCCTATTGTGAGGAGCTATCACATGACCCCAAACTCTTCTTGCTGCCCCCTCTCCCATTCATTTGTGAGCTCCTTGAGAGCAGAGACTAGCCTTTGCCTTTATATTTTCAGAACTTAGCACAGTACCAGGCATATAGAAGGTGCTTAATAAATGCTTGATGATTGACTGTCAACAGCATTGAGCCATGATATTGGGTGAGGGAGAAACATGGACTTTGTTCCCTGGCACTACTATGAGTTATTTGAATGATACAGATCTGATGGAAAAGGAAATTGACCCTCTAACAACACCAAACTCCTTTTCCTTCTAGGCAGAATCTAAGCTCTTGGAGGAGCATTATAAGGCTAGAGGCCTGTATGAGTCTCTAGAGGTAAAAAGTGCAACTAGCCAGAACGGTGGAGGGGAGTTGCTTCTCTAGCAGAGCTACATTCATTTGCCTACCAAGTGGTATCCAAATCACAGGATGGTTCTAAGCCTGAAGCACTACATATGTCTCTGGAGAGAAGATGAGACTTGCCAGAGAGGTGGGAGAATTTCACTGATTGTTTATGCGATACTGTGGGTCCTTTGTGTTTCAGCATTCTGTTTGTGAGATGAAATAAATATTACCCTATACTTAACTATTCATTGTTATCTTGAGTGCTTGAATAGGCACTTTTATCCTTTTATCCACATTAACAGGAACCTAGGCATAAACTAGATTCTGATATTCAAAGAGTTATAATTTTGGGAGATGGTCCCACGGCTGAACTTGACCTGCATAAACCCAGAGCTTGGGGCATTGGGCCACATGTATCATAAGCAAAACTTCTTAATAGCTAGAGTTGTTTAAAAATGAAATATGCTGCCTTGGAAAATAACAGATTCCCCACCCCTGGATTAGACTGTTTGTGATGTATATTGTAGAGGGGATTCTTGTTCAGCTATAGGCTAACTATTTGGTCTCTAACTCTGAGATTCTGTGATTCTGATTCTGATTCCAATTCTAGCTTCTCAGTCCTCAGGCTTATGAGTACTGTCTGGTTTATATATAATCCCTGGCACAAAGCAAATGCTTAATAAATATTCAATTCTTCTTTGTCTCTTTGTCTTTTTCTCTGTATCTTTCTATCTCTCTGTTTTTCTGTCTATATCTGTGGTCTCTCTGTCTCTCTGTCTCTCTCCCCCTCTCTCCCTCTCTCTCGGCATACATTCTCATTGTGACGTAGAAATTAATCTGGTTTCTTGAACTCTATGCCAGTGTAACACAAGCAGTTTCTACCAAGATGTTGTTCAGTCATGTCTGACTCTTTGTGACTCCATTTAGGGTTTTCTTGGCAAAGATACCAGAGAGGTTTGCCATTTCCTTCTCCAGATCATTTTACAAACAGGGTTAAGTGACTTGCCCAGGGTCATATAGCTAGAAAATATCTGAGGTCAGATTTGAACTCAGGAAGATGAGTCTTCCTGATTCCAGGCCTGACACATCCACTGTGCCACCTAGCTTCCCCACTACCATAGTGAGAAGGCTTCAAGTATGACTAACCTGGGTTAATATTGAGATACTCATCCACATTGGGCTAGCTGTTAGACAAATAAATTCTTTGATTATGGGCACTCATTCTCAAGTATATGCACTTCAGGCTCTGCTTTTCTCCATTTTAAATGAGAGTAGCTTAGCAAACCAAGACAAGAAGAACTGAAATGTGACACTTTTCTTGCATATACTTTTACTTTCTAGTTTAGCTCCTTCAATCTTTCAGGTAAATACATTTACTTAATGCTCCTTATTGTCCATGATTCAATGCAGACTACTCTCTCCAAAGCTTTGAATGATTTCTTAATTGCCAGATAAATGTTTTTCTCCTCCTACTCTACCTTTGTAGTGTTTAATACTTTCGACTGCTTTTCTCCTGGTTGCTCTCTCCTCTGGGTTTTTGTGACACTATTCTCTCTTGATTTTTACCCATCCTTATCAATCTCCTTTGCTAGTTCATGTTCCATTCCAGGTCCCCTAACTTGATGTGTTTCAAGGTTCTATCCTGTGTCCTCTTCTGTTCTCTATTTACATTCTCTCTCTTCCACAAGCTTAATTATTTCTGTGTCCCCCCATTTCTCAATCCTGTTGCTCTCTTGGGCTCATCATGCAACTCCAATTACTTATTGGATATGTCATATTAAATGTCTGATAGACAAACTTAATAATATCAAACTTAATATATGCAAAACAGAATTCATAATATTTCCCTGAAAATTGACCCCTCTTCCAAATTTCCCTCTTTCTATCAAGGACACTACCATGCTTCCAGTCCTATGTTCTGGACTCTTTCCCTCATCGTTCTGGGCTCTTCACTCTTTCTCACCCCACATATCTAATCAATTTCCAAGTCTTGTCATTTTTGCCTCCATGATATCAGTCATGTCCATACCCTTTTCTCTTATCAACACACTAATTCTTGCACTATTACCTTCCAATTTGTCTCTTTGCTTCAAATATCTCTAATTCATTCTCCGAGTTTCCAAAGTGATTTTCTTAAAGAATAAGTCTGGCCATGTTGCTCCTTTACTAAACAAACTCCAATGGCTCCTTGTTTAGAGGATTCTAGGTGGCACAGCAGATAGAGAACTGGGCTTAGAGTCAGAAAGACCTGAATTCAAATCCAGCCACGAGCTACTTACCAGTTATGCAATCCTGGGAAAGTCACTTAACCTCTGTTTGCTCAGTTTCTTCTTCTGTAAAAGGAGGATGATAATAATAGCAATTACCTCCCAGATTGTTGTGAGGCTAAAATGAGATAAGTAAAGCACTTCGGAAAGTTTAAAGTGCCTTGTAAATGCTAGCCATTATTGCCTCAAGAATCAAATATAAGATCCTCTTTTTAACTTTTAAAGCCTATCATAAACTGGCCCCAACCTCTTTTTCCAAACATATTATACATTACACCTCTTCCCATGTCCAACGGTTCAGACAAGCTGTCCTTCCTGTTCTTCACGCACAAAACTGTCACCCATCTTTGTATTGGCTGAACGCACCCTCACCTCATCTCTGCCTTTTAAAGTTCCTTGTTTCATTCAAAATTCTACTTAAATACTGCCTTCTTCAGGAAGCCTTTCCTGACTTTTCTCTCTTACCAATTACTAGGAACCGTTCCCCCATTTACCTAGGATTTGCTTTGTAGATGTAATCAGACAAGTATGTTACAGTGGAGGTCTAGTCATTACAGATATTATGGATTATAAATACTCCCACAGTTTTTCACTTGAGGCCTCCCACCTCTCATTTAGTGAGGCGTTCCATTTTTTTTTTCTGTATTTGGCTTGTTCACTCCAACCTAGAATGCCACCACCCGATTACATTCAAACTCTATCACAATTTAAGGGTAACCCTGTTGAGGGGAAATAAACATTTTTTACTCACCATTCTAGTTCTTGAACCCCCATCCAATGTGACTTATGAGGTAACATATCCACATAGTATGTGATATATACACAACCATTCATTCACTCATAATAATTATATTCTTAGATCTTAAATATAATAATTTTCTTAATAATAAAGCAGAATAAATATTATAGATACAATATATCATAGTATTAGTGTGCATAATACACTAATATATTAAAGCAAATACAAAAATAATAAAATACATCACAATTCACAAATAAACCCAGACTACAATTTCCTTCCAATACACTCAATATAGCAATGAAACACATGTACTTCATGCTATTGGTCCATTCAA
This sequence comes from Trichosurus vulpecula, assembly GCF_011100635.1. Lineage (NCBI taxonomy): Eukaryota > Metazoa > Chordata > Mammalia > Diprotodontia > Phalangeridae > Trichosurus > Trichosurus vulpecula. Next base: position 180,706,644 of record NC_050574.1, read on the forward strand.
GAATATCTGTACTACATGAAATTGTTTCTCTAATCACCACTTGACTTGTTTCTTACCATTCTTCAGCTGGGGAAGTCCTCTTCTCTACCTGAACATAGCCTTTATTCACTGATGGGGATCCTGCATCATCCAGTCAGAATGAAGGTGACAGCGCAACAATTCAGGCTCACTCTTTAAGCTAGTTCAGGCTAGGACACTTGCAAAACTCTGTCTGTTTTTCCTTCTCAAGCCAGAGGTGGCAGCAGAGAACAAGTTCTTTTGAAAAGCTTCACTTTTCTCCAACTCTAGGTGGCGCTGAAGGGCAATAACTGCCACTAGCTCACATATGACATATTTGCCGTCTTTTAACTCAATTTTTCTGTATGAATAATTACCTCTCCAGATTTCCCTGATGCATCAGTTGTAAGTCTAACGACCGAATTAGTATTCTTCATATTTTTATTCTTAGTTCTAAATTTCTAGGTGTTTTATTGTCAATATGATATGATGGTAACTATGCTTTTAGATAACTTAGATAACTTTTTTAGATAACAATTTATTATAGTCCCCTAATGATGTAATCTATTCTTCTACAACTGGTGCACCAGGGTAAAATGAGGTTGCTTTTGGGTCCAGTCCTCCCTCATTCTCTTTTGAACATTTATTCTTCCATGATTTCCACTTTCTTTTTGACTAAAATATCAACTGATGGGATTAGTAAGCCTCTAGTGGGTACCAACATGCATTACATCACCATCATTTGAACTGCAGTCGTCCTCAGTTCTTCAAGAAGCAATTATTGGTTTTACAACAGCAACATTTTTCTATTAGCTATCTTTACTGTTTCTTGAACACTGATATTGATTTTTAGTAGTCTGATTTCTACTTCAATGCAGCAAGTAGCTTCTTTTTCTGGGTAATTTAATCATTTTATTAATAATGCCAGCATTTTAATAAAAGGACGCTCATTTGATGTCTCTCTCTTAGACCAAACATAATCATGGTGGGGTAGACTCACTGTTTTTTTTCCCCTCCTCCTGCCCTGGAACACAATAGGAACTTCATTTTTTTATTTAGTATTTCATTTTCCCCTAGTTACATGTAAAAACAATATTTAAATTTAAAAAAAAAATTTTGAATTCCAAATTCTCTCTCTTCCTCTCTTCCCACCCCTCCCCCCATTGAGAAGGCAAGCAATTTGATATAGGTTATATATGGGTAGTCATGCAAAACATATCTATAATAGTCATGTTGTGAAAGAAAGCATAGACAAAAAAAAACTCAAGAAAAATAAAGTAAAAAAAAAAGGATGCTTCAGTCTGTATTCAGACACCATCAGTTCTTTGTCTGGGGATGGATAGCATTTTTCATGATAAGGCCTTCAGAGTTGTCTTGGACCATTGTATTGCTGAGAATAGCTAAGTCATTCACAGCTGATCATCTTACAATATTGCTGTTACTTTGTACACAGTACATTTCACTTTGCATCAGTCCATGCAAGTCTTTCCAGGTTTTTTTGAGAGCATCCTGCTCAATATCTCTTATGGTACAATAGTATTCCATCATAGTCACATACCACAATTTGTTCAGCCATTCCCCACTTGATGGGCATCCCTTCAATTTCTAATTCTTTACCCCCAGAAAAGAGCTGTTATAAATATTTTTGTACATAAAGGTCCTTTTCCTTTTTGTTTTTTGTTTTTTATCTCCTTTGGCACTAGTAGTGCTATTGCTAAGTCAAAGGGTATGCATAGTTTTATAACCCTTTGGGCATAGTTCCAAATTGCTTTACAGAATGGTTGAATTAGTTCACAACTCCACCAACATTATATTAGTATCTCATTTTCCCCACATCCCCTCCAACATAGCAAGTAGCTTCTTCTGATGTATCACTTGAATTTCTGGTAAGAGTTTTGTGCACATAATTCTCAATTTTTTAGTTCAAATATTTCATGGTTAATCTCGAGCTGATTCTCAAGTTTCTTTATTACTTCAAAGATTTTTTCCCTCAAAACTTTGCAATTTTGTTTCATTCCTTGGAAACAAACCAGATCTCATGTGGTCTCTTAACTTGTGATACTGGTTCCATGAGTATCGGTTTTCTCTGAACAAAGTGACAATTCTCTTGAGTGCACATAACACCCTGGGGAGTTCACAATTACAATACATTATAGTTCTTCTGATGGTATCATAATGGTAGTGTTCCTGCGTCAAGTAGTGGTTACTTAGTTGAAGATGCAGTCATTTCCTCTATGTTCAGGGTACAGAATGACCTCCATCTCTTTTTCCTATTCCTGCTTCTCAAAGCTGAATTTCTGGAATTCAGTTTCTTATGTACAAAAATTGAATTTCTTTTGCTAATACCCATAAAACTCAAATGTCCATCCAAATAATAGTTGAAACAAAAGATAGCTCATTTATCCATTTTTTATGCTCGGCTGGTGATCTTGCATCAAAGGGCCTGGACCTTTAGTATTTTGCTCTTAGTCTACTCCAACTGAAATGTATGGTATATACTGTGTATTATCGAGGTGTTCATGTATTCTTTATTCTGAACCTTCACAATCTGAAGTGACCTTTTTGGTATCTGGAGCATACGAGTGGATTGATGTACTAGAGCTGGCATTGAGTTTTTAACATGTTTAATCTATTTTTAATAGTTCACCAAAATTTAGTATTTTTTCATTAATCTGGCAAACTAGATGTACCTTTAACCACTGGAAATTTGGAAATATACCCTGTCTAGGCATACTTGTTCCATTTAAATGGCATCTGCTTTTTCAGGTTTAACTGTTTCTTTTGTTACTAGTCTTTGAAGCTAACTGTTAATACTATCAACAAATTCGAAGTGTCTTTCATCTTTTTTGCTGGATAGTAAATTGAATAAAATTATCATATAATTGTCATGGTGTCCTACCAACACTAAAGTACATTTTGAAACTCTATAAACATTCTTGCCAAGTTATTTTAGGTATTGCAGTTTTTATACTGTGTACAGTTCCAAATGAAATGCCTTTCAAACTTTCTAATAATCTAACTCTTTTATCTACCTCAGGTATTTTCCAATGCTGTAATGCTTCAGTTAACATTCCTAACCCAAACAACCCATGATTTCTCCCCAGAGAAAGTGGAATTTTCATGGTTCTTTCTCAGAAAAAAAAATCCCAAGTTAAGTCTTTGGTTTGGCTGTAATGTTATATTATACCTTATAGTGTGGAGAAGCTCATTAACATCTGTAGCTATTTCTTTTTTTTTTCTATTTTTTTCTCAATTTAATTCTGATAATTCTCCCCTAGACATTCCTTCATTAATTAATATCATTTGACTTCATGGACTTTCTCCTTTTCTATGATAGGTTTTATAACCAAATTCCATTCACTTCCTGAAATCCCTATCCTATTTTGGATTAGTTTACATACTCTGATAATTTACATAAAACAGAGAATGTTTTATTTTTTCTTCACATATCTCTATACTCTCAATAGAATCATTTAAAACATCCTTAATATTTTTATCACTTAGGTCAGATTCAGATGGGGCTAAACTAATAATTCTTTGATTCGATCTTCATTGCTAATGATCAGTATTCTAACTATGTTATATTGGGGTTATGCATATTAACCTTCATGATTAAACATAAGGACAATATGCCAGAGGTTTTAATACTTAAATATTCAAATAATCAAGATTACATCACACAAATTATCTCACTGATAAAAGGAAACCACACTGGAAACACTATTCATTTTTTAAAAGTTCAAAATTTTCTCTCTGGTACAGGCCTGCACAGCCTGTGGCCCATGGACCACTTACGGTCCTTGGGCCACTTATGGCTTGCCAAAGAATGTCAGGTGGCCAATGAAAAATATAGAGGAAAACAGCTTTTGTATGTAGAGGAATCCTTTGGTAGGCCACAGGTTGTGCAGGCCTGCTCTAGTAGATACCTGTCACACTAAGCATTCAGTAAGTTAAAGATAAAAAATGTCTCCAATGGGTCTTTTATCCACCCCCCCCCCCAAGAGTAATGCAACTTCTACACCCATAGATTGTAGAGAAAAAAGAAAAGTATCCCAAAGGATAAGCCCCTTAACTCCAGCCACCATAACATGGCTAAGTGTAGTATAGTGGGGCCCCATCCAATACGGTTTTAATAATTAATTCTCTTTTTGTCCTTTTCATCATTAACTGATTCTTATGAAAGGGTCCTTAAGGAGGCAGTTTCCCCTACATCTATATTTTTATATGATTATGTGTATGTTGTCTCCCCTAACAGAAGGTAACCTTCTTGAGGGCAGAAGCCATTCATTTTTGTTTTTCCATTCCCAGCATCTAGCACTGTTCTTGGCACATAGCAAGTGCTTGCTACTTACTTGTTGACTGACACTATTTGGAGATCAGATCTCTATTTTGTCTTCTTTTCTGAGACCTGTATTCTTCAGCTGAGGCTGGCTTTCTAGATCCCTGACTTCTGATTTGTTCTAAGAATTATAATAATAATCATAACTAGTAACTACGTACCACTTGGAGGTCTGTAAAATACTTTACCTATATTATCTCATTTGATCCTCACAACTCTGTGAGGTAGGTGCTATTATTATCTTGCTTTCACAGAGGTGGCTTCTACATTATTTAGATGGAGACTTTGACCTTTGTCTTCACTATTTGATTTCTTGACCTCCTAGCTTGTTTCTTAACCATAGTATTCCTGACTCTTGACTTGATTGTCTGTAGCTTCAACTCATACCTTATGCATCAGATAGGCATGGGGACCTTCTCTGCCTCTTAATTTTTGTCCTTTTCCTATCCCTTTTCAAATATAATTAAGGCAAATGGAGAATTAGTTGCAGTAAGTAGGGGGAAAATACTCATCATTTTCTTAGAATGCTATGGGTTGGAGGCGGAGCCAAGATGGCAGCTAGAAAGCAGCGACTAGCGTGAGCTCCCCGCTGAGTCCCTCCAAAAACCTATAAAAAATGGCTCTGAAAAAATTCTAGAACTGCAGAACCCACAAAATAGCAGAGGGAAGCAGGGCTCCAGCCCAGGACAGCCTGGATGGTCTCTGGGTGAGGTCTTTCGCATACGGAGCTGGGAGCGGAGCAGAGCCCAGCGTGGGTGGCGCAGACTAACCAAACTAGGAACCAAACCAGGAGCCGGGCGGAGCGTGCCCTAGCGCCCTGAATCAGTGAGTGCAGCAGTTACCAGACTTCTTAACCCACAAACACCAAAGACAACAGAGAAGGTTAGTGGGAAAAGCTGCGGGAGTGGAAGTTCGTGGTTCGGCTACCGCCCCATGGGCAGCAGAGGTGGGGCAGCTACAGAACTACAGCTGCAGTTACTTCCAGCCCCAGGCCCACCTGGTGGGAGGAATTAAGTGGCAGATCAGAGCAGGAGTGCAGAGCCTGTTGAAGACTCAAGTCCAGTCTGGATTGGGGGTTTTTGGGGAAGGAGGAGTGCTGGTGTGGCAGAGCTGACACATTCCCCCCAAGCTTGGAACATAGTTCTCTTAACTCTACAAGCAGTCATACCTCGCTGAAAAACTCAAGGGTCAAGTTAGTTGGCTGGGAACATGGCCAGGCAGCAAAAATTGACTCAGATTCAGACTCAGACTTTGGAATCTTTCTTTGGTGACAAAGAAGACCAAAATATACAGCCTGAAGAAGTCAACAAAGTCAAAGAGCCTACATCAAAAGCCTCCAAGAAAAACATGAACTGGTCTCAGGCCATGGAAGAGCTCAAAAAGGATTTGGAAAAGCAAGTTAGAGAAGTAGAGGAAAAATTGGGAAGAGAAATGAGAAGGATGTGAGAAAACCATGAAAAACAAGTCAATGACTTGCTAAAGGAGACCCAAAAAAATACTGAAAAATACACTGAAGAAAACAACACCTTAAAAAATAGACTAACTCAAATGGCAAAAGAGCTCCAAAAAGCCAATGAGGAGAAGAATGCCTTGAAAGGCAGAATTAGCCAAATGGAAAAGGAGGTCCAAAAGAACACTGAAGAAAATACTACCTTAAAAATTAGATTGGAGCAAGTGGAAGCTAGTGACTTTATGAGAAATCAAGATATCATAAAACAGAACCAAAAGAATGAAAAAATGGAAGACAATGTGAAATATCTCCTTGGAAAAACCACTGACCTGGAAAACAGATCCAGGAGAGATAATTTAAAAATTATTGGATTACCTGAAAGCCATGATCAAAAAAAGAGCCTAGATATCATCTTTCAAGAAATTATCAAGGAGAACTGCCCTGATATTCTAGAGCCACAGGACAAAATAGAATTGAAAGAATCCACCGATTGCCTCCTGAAAAATATCCCAAAAAGAAAACTCCTAGGAATATTGTCGCCAAATTCCAGAGCTCCCAGATCAAGGAGAAAATACTGCAAGCAGCCAGAAAGAAACAATTTGAGTATTGTGGAAACATAATCAGAATAATTCAAGATCTAGCAGCTTCTACATTAAGAGATCGAAGGGCTTGGAATGTGATATTCCGGAGGTCAATGGAGCTAGGATTAAAACCAAGAATCACCTACCCAGCAAAACGGAGTATCATGCTCCAAGGCAAAATATGGATTTTCAATAAAATAGAGAACTTTCAAGCTTTCTCAGTGAAAAGACCAGAGCTGAATAGAAAATTTGACTTTCAAACATAAGAATCAAGAGAAGCATGAAAAAGTAATCAAGAAAAAGAACAAGAAAAAGAAATTGCAAGGGACTTACTAAAGTCGAACTGTTTTGTTTACACTCCTACATGGAAAGATGATGTGTATGATTCATGAGACCTCAGTATTAGGGTAGCTGAAGGGAATATGCACATATATATATATGTTTATGTATATATATGTATATGTGAGTGTGTATTTATATATATATGTATGTGTGTGTGTGTGTGTGTGTATATATATATATATATATATATATATATATATATATAGAGAGAGAGAGAGAGAGAGAGAGAGAGCGAGCACAGGGTGAGTTGAAGATGAAGGGAAGATATCTAAAAGCAATAAAATCAAATTAAGGGATGAGAGAGAAATATATTGAGAGAGGGAGATAGGGAGAGATAGAATGGTGTAAATTATCTCGCATAAAAGTGGCAAGAAAAAGCAGTTCTGTAGGAAGAGAAGAGAAGTCAGCTGAGGGGGAATGAGTGAATCTTGCTCTCATCAGATTTGACCTGAGGAAGGAATACCATACATATTCAATTGGGTATCTTACCCCACAGGAAAAAAGGAGGAAGAAGATAAAAAAGGGGAGATGATAGAAGGGAGGGCAGATGGGGGTGGAGGTAATCAAACACAAACACTTTCAAAAGGGGACAGGGTCAAGGGAGAAAATTCAATAAAGGGGGATAGGTTAGGAAGGAGCAAAATATAGTGAGTCTTTCACAACATGAGTATTGTGGAAGGGTGATACATAATGATACGCATGTGGCCTATGTTGAATTGCTTGACTTCTTAGGGAGGGTGGGTGGGAAGGGAAGAGGGGAGAGAATTTGGAACTCAAAGTTTTAAAAACAGATGTTCAAAAACAAACAAACAAAAAAAAGTTTTTGCATGCAACTAGAAAATAAGATACACAGGCAATGGGGCGTAGAAATTTATCTTGTCCTACAAGAAAGGAAGGGAAAAGGGGATGGGAGGGGAATGGGGTGACAGAAGCGAGGGCTGACTGGGGAACAGGGCAACCAGAATATATGCCATCTTGGAGTGGGGGGGGAGGGTAGAAATGGAGAGAAAATTTGTAATTCAAACTCTTGTGAAAATCAATACTGAAAACTAAATGTATTAAAAAAATATTCATGCTTAAAAAATAAAAGAATGCTGTGGGTCAAGAACCCCATGGCAGAAAGTACTGAGCTAGGGTTTCTGGAAATATAATAGAAGTCTTAAAATGAAGAAGGAAGTAAAAAAAAACCGCAGAGGACAGGACAGGTAAGTATTTCTGTGTTATATCTGTTTTGGGAGCCTACATTCCCTACTCAGAGTACTGTAGGATTGCAGATGGTGGTTGTAGTAGCAGTAGATGACAGCTGAGGAGGCAGCAATGCAGAATAGTAGCCAAGAGACATTGGGAGCGGTTACAGATGTGGTGACAAAGGTGAACAGATACAACAGCTAGCGTAGGGATGCAGAACTGTGCCTACCACTAGACTTAAGAACACAATCCAATCACATTGTTGGGACCACCTCTAGACGTGTCCCCCCCCCCCCCCCCCCCCCCCCCCCCCCCCCCCCCCCCCGCCATGAGCAGTGAATTTTTTGGGACTGAGACTGAACCACTTTGAGGCGAAGTGGGGATTAAAAAAACTGCACTTGTAGGGATTGGTGATTGATCATTAAGCTCCATTGCGTTTAGTAACACAGGCGGGGATGTTAGTTCCTTCTATGTATTGTACATGCTTTGAAGTAAGTTTGTTATATTCATTACTGTCCTTAAATATTCCATTTTGCAAAGCCTTGGGTTGTTCCCAACAATGGAATGTAATATCTCTAAGGGTGAGTTAAAATAAACCATATAGTCATACATTTCCAAAACTAAGATTCTAGGCAGGGGAATGAACTAAAGAGATGAGCTATTATTGAGAATAGATAGATACATCTTAGTCTGACTGCCAGAAATAGAGAGGTTTAGAGGTCTTTCTTGATACTTGGATTATGTGTGATTCTTCTGGTCCTGGACTTCATTGACAATCTCAATAAATATTTATTAAGCATTACCAGGTATTGTACTAAGTGCTGGGAATACAAAGAAAGGCAAAAAGTCCCCGTTCTTGAGGAATTTACATACGAATGGAGGAGAGAACACCCACACAATTATGTACAAACAAGATATTACCAGGCTAAATTGGAGATAATCTCATAACAAAGGCATTAAGATTAAGGGGCATAGGAAAGGCTTCTTGCATAAAGTGGGATTTTAGCTGAAACTTGACAGAAGCCAGGGAAGCCAGGAGGTGGAGAGGAGGAAGGAGAGCACTCCAGACATGGGGGATAGCTAGTGAAAAGACACAGAGTCCAGAGATATAATGCCATATTTGAAGAACAGTAAGAAGGCCACTGTTACTGGATCATAGTGAGGAGGAGGGGAGTAAGATTTGTGAAGAATAAAAATGTGAGAAGGGGCCATGTTATGAAGGGTTTTAAAAACTGACAAGGAAATTTTATATTTGAGCTAGGACATAATAGGGAATCACTGGATTTTATTGAAAAGGAGATGGCACAGTCAGAACTGTACTTTAGGAAGATCATTTTAATAGTTGAGTGGTAGATAGAATGGGGTAGGGAGAAACTTGAGGCAGTGAGACCAACCAGAAGGTTGTAGAGATAGTCTAGGAATGAGATGGTGGTCCTTATACAGAATGGCAGCAGTGACATAGGAGAGATGTTGCAAAGGTAAAATCAATAGGACTTGGCTATTGTGGAGATAGAAAATGTGAAGAATCTAGGTTGCAAGCCTGAGTGATTGTGCCTTTGAGAAGTTAGGAAGAGGGGAAGGTTTGGGGAAAAAGATAATCCCAGCCCTCCTTCCTATTAGCACCATTAAGGATTTTTTTTATGCTGTAGGAAAGGCACACTGCTGTATTCTAGTATTAATAAAATTTCAGATTTGGAAGGGCACTCATTGTCCAGCTAGTTCAATCCATTCCTCCCAAAGAATACCTACTACATTATGTCATTACCCAGCTTTTTGCTTTAAGATCCTTCTTGAGGAGGAAGAAATTAACTCCCAGGGTGGGCTTTTCCATTTTTGGATAGTTCTGTTAGGAAGGAAAAAAATCGTTACATCAATACTAAATGGGTATTTCTCTCTCTCTCTCTCTCTCTCTCTCTCTCTCTCTCTCTCTCTCTCTCTCTCTCTGTCTGTCTCTGCAATTTCTACCCTTTGCCCCTAGTTTTTTCTTCCTATTGGTTCAACTATTATCTCTTTGCAAATGACTCCCAGATTTTATGTGTTGATGTTCTTTAAAACACTGCTAATTAGAGTCTTGAACTAGGGTGGTGGGTGTGTGAGTGGAGAGAAGGGAACAGATAAGACTTGGCAATTCACTGAATATGGGAGGATGGGTTCAGGAAATAGGAATGACCATGTCACTCTTCATACTCAATAAACTATAGAGCCTCCATATTTCCTCTAAGATCAACTACAGATTAATCTGTTTGGCATTTAAAGCCCTTCCCAAGGGGCAGCTAGATGATGTAGTGTATAAAGCATTGGCCCTAACGTCAGGAGGACCTGAGCTCAAATCTGGCCTCAGACACTTACTAGCTATGTTACTCTGGGCAAATCACTTAACATTGATTGATATTACAATCCTTCAGACACTCTGTGGGCCATACCAATTGGCTTTCTTGTCCTTCCTCACCTGTGACATTCTAACTCCCATTTCCCATGGAGATGCCTAGAGAAACCTGTAGACAGTGTGGTATAGTGGAAAGTGGACTGTATGTGAGGACTTAAGTTCAAATCTAGGCTTTTCTACTTATTATATTTATGATCTAGGACAAATCCCCTTACTTCTCTGGGTCTTATTTGTCCTTCATTCATAAGATGATGAGATTTAACTATATACACTCTAATGTGCCTTATAGCTCTAAATCTTTTGTTGTTTAGTCATTTCTCAATCTCATTTGACTAGCTGTGACCCCATTTGGGGTATGTACTTCTTATGTTCATGTTGTCTCCCTCCTTGAGGTCAAGGGCTATTTCATTTTTGTTTTTGTATTACCAATGTCTAGCATAGTTCCTGACATATAGTAGACACTTGAATGAATAAGAAAGCACCATGCTTTGGTGTTGGTGATACAAATAAAAAAAGAGTGTCCTTGTTTTCAAGGAGCTCACACTATAATTAAGAGAGACACATTAAAAAGCTGCAGGTGGCTAGAAATGTCTAGAAATTCTATGAGTTTAGCAACAAGGTATATGACAAGGCCTGGGGTTCCTTAGGTTAAAAGATGACAGTACCAGGATCTGCAAGATGCAGAGGCAGGGCAGATGGTAAATTTTGGTCATCTTCCATCTTCCCAGAAGGAATAGAGTTGGTGACTTCCATCTCATACAAGTTGGTGCCCCTGTCAAGCAGCCTTGATGGGTTCCAGGCAATCCTGGCTGGAGGAGGAGTTGAAGGAAGAAGTGAAATGGGTAGGGTCCCCTGGTGGTGGTATATCTCCCTGCCACCTGACCACCACAGATGGCCTCTGTGATGACTTGGGCTGGGGAAATGGGGGTTAAGGGGAAAGGAAAAAAGAAGAGCACCCCGATGGTTATATGTTAACAAAAGCTTATTAATTGATTGATCTTTGTATTTAGCCCTAATAGCTTTCACAGAATTATGAAATATCAGAGTGGGAAGGAACCTCAGAGGTCATCTAGTTCAACCCATATCTGGCCAAGAATCCTCTCTACAAACTTTACAAGGGGTCATCCGACCTCTTCTTGAAGACCTCTCTAAAGCACCACATACAAATATGTAAGATATTGTTATGTATACAGTGTGGCAAAATTGTGATGGGCCTTGGATGACAAGGTGTGGAATTTGGAATTTACCCTGAAGTAATAGAGAAAGTTGCTCTCAGTGTTGCATAATTACAAAGTGGAGTGACAAACCTGGGAAGGCACTAAGGAGTTACTCTCAGTGGCCCTAGATAAACCCCAAACTTTGCCAACCATCTCATTATGTACACTTTTTTGCCATGAGTGAAAACAATCTGGGCAGTGTGGCTGATGCCAATATCAGTGGAAACTAATCAAGCTTAAATTTTACCAACAGTAGGAAGTCCAAGAAATAATACTGTCAGCATTTGCGTTTTCAATATCTTTTAAATTTTCCATTCCTCTCCATTCCCCTGCCATCATTCTTGTCCAGACCCTTACTTATTACCTCATGCTTTGATTGCTTCAGTAAATTTATAACTGTTCTCCCTGCTTTAATATCTTCCCTTACTCCTTTCCTAACATCACTGCCAGATTGATCTTCTTTTGTCATTAATCCCTTACATTAAATGTAAGGGAATCAGAATAATGTGGGACTCAGTGAGGAAATATGAGATAGGAAAACCCATCTAGAGATAGCAGAAAAACTAAGACAGGGCACTGTATTCAAGGAGAGAACAGAGGGATTTTGGGAAGAGCAGACCTTGGAGACTGCAAATAAACTTAATAGGCCAAAGAGGGCCTCAAGGAATGAATAAAACTCTGCTAGGCAAATTGCCTTGGAAAACCAGTACAATCAATCAAGAACTGAGGAAGAGCCACAGATGAATTCAGAGAAGTCTTTAATTCTTTCCCTGGACTTAGTATATGAATCCTTTAGGAACCCAGATAAGTGACACTTTCCCTTAACTCTCCTCTTCAGGAGTCCATGAAAATTTGGCCTTCCACCCAGAGAAGGGGACAGTGACAAAATGTCTGGTGATCAGTGGGGTGCCCAGATAGGCATCCTGGAAAAATGGCACTCTTCCCAATATATTCCTACAAGCATATTGTGGGACCCATTATTTTGCAAATGACCTGTCTAGGTAATGCTCATGTATATCCAAAATGAAATTCTATGAGCCAGTGTGGGGCATATGTCTAATATGGGGCAGCCTATGACCCATCTTTGTCATTGTAGGGCAAAGGAAGGCAATAAACATAATATGCTAGGCACTGAGCTAAGTTTTGCAAATATCTCATTTGATCCTCATCAACCTCACCAACCTTGTGAGGAAGGTGTTATTTTATCCCCATTTTACAGTTGAGAAAACTGAAGCAGAGGATAAGTGACTTGTCCAGGGTCACACAGCTAGATCCTTGTGCTTAAGGATCTTTAGATCTTAGATGGAGTTCCAGAATAAGTTGAACACCAAGACTTTGATTGATTCCTATTGGATATTATAGATGGGACATATCAAAAGAACAACCATAAATGACTCTGCTCCCTTAAAAAGGCTAGCAGGGTCCTGTCACACCAGTCACAGGAGCATAAAGGCCACAAGGGAACCCTGTGCCTCTTCAAATTTATGTGTCATTTATTCATAAACTGACTATCTGGACTGTGAATACTCTGACAGGGACCCTGTATCCCAGGTCAGGAAGGGTTCCCTATTTCCATTGTGCTACAGAACATCAGGTGGGTGAGCATTAGTTACAATAGCTAACTCTGTAACCTTGGGCAAATTGTTTGACTTTTCAGAAACATCACTTCCTTATTTTTAAAACTATAAGAGTTGGAGTAAGATGTTTTCAAAGTTCCCTTCTTCATTTCAGATTCAATGACTCTATCTTTCTGCGTCACTCAAGGTCCTACGTTGACTTTCTATTATTAAAGAATCACCGAATCTCAGCATTGGAAGGTATCTCAAAAGTCATTTAGTTCAAACCATATCTAGATGAAAATCCCTTCTGTGACATCAGGGAGAAATGGATAAGACTCTAATTGACAATTTCCAGTGAAGGGGGACCCACTAGCTTCCAAGATAGCCATTTTTAAATAGCTCTTATTGTTAGGAAGGTTTCCTATATGCTGAGAGTAAATCACCCTCTTTGCAACTTCTACCCAATGGCCAAACAGGATAAGTCAGATCCCTTTTCCACTTGATAAACCTTCAAATACTTGAAACCAGCTATAATGTCCTCAGTAAATATTCTCTTTTCTAGGCACCATGGTACAGTGGAAAGAAAACTAGATTTGGAGGTAGAGGATCTGGTTCAAATCCTGTCTTCTTCTTATGAATTTTTGTGACCTTGGACAAATTACTCACCTCACCTCTCTGCGCCTCAGTTTCCTCATCTGTAAAATGAAGGAATTGGACTAGATGCTCTCTAAACTTGCTCCCGGTGCTAGATTCCATGATGTATGATCCCCGGGTTCAATTGCTTTAGTGAAAAAGGAATGAATGAATGAAAAAAAACCATCATTTATTAAATGCTTATCATGTGCCAGACACCATCCTAAACTCTGGAGATGCAAATGCAAAGTGAGATGATCCCTGTCCACAAGGTGCTTACATTCTAATGAAGGGTGACAACAGATGGAAAGGAGTGATGGCCAAGGAATGATGTTTTGGCTTGGAAAATCACAGGCTAGCTAGTGGAGTTAAAGAGGTTTAGAGGATTGATCCTCGTATTGTGTAATCTCCATTTCCCCCACTTGTAGAGGAGAGTTGTTCATCTCTGAATGTGCTCTAATTTATCAATGTCCACTCTAAAGTGAGGTGCCCAGGACTTTGGATGTCATCTGACCAGGGCAGAATAGTGTGGGATTACTACTGCTCTAGTCCTGGACACCACACCTCTCCTAATTCTGCCTAATATTTTATTTTATTTTAGTAATCTGATGTTTCATATATAATTTGAAGTCCCCAAACTAACAGAATTTTTTTTGCTTGAACTGTCTATCATCTAGCCATACTTTTATTCTATATTTCTGTGTTCAATTTTTTTTGTATAGAACTTCTTACCTATCTATATGAAATTTCACCTTATTAAAATTGATCTATTATTCCAGCCTGTTATTATCTCTTTGAAATGTGACACTATAATCTAACATATATAGTACGTTATCTCTCCTGACACCTTTGTGTCATCTTTACATTTGGTAAATGTGCTTTGGAAATTATGTCATTGATAAAATGTTGAACAGTGAAAGGGCAAGATGAGATCTTGGGATACTCCATTAGAGACCGTCTTCCAGGTCAACATTAACCTACTAACTATAACTCTTTGAAAATAACCACACACATCCTTTAAAAAATTCTTGGCAATCACCGCCAGCCTCAGCTCATTTTGAGATTTAGCACTGACACTTTGACATTGATGATCCCTCTCTCTTCCTCATTGCTTTCTTCTCTCTATGTTTTTTGGGATACCACTCTCTCTCCTGGTTCTCCTCCTACTTATCTGATAGCTTCTTCTCTATCTTCTTTGCTGGATCCTCTTCTAGATCACACTTTTTAACCATAGGTGCCCCCCAGAGTTTAGTTTTAGGTCCTCTTTTCTTCTCCCTCTATACAATTTCAGCTCCCATGGATTTAATTACCATCTCTAGACTTATAGAGATGTTGATGATTCTCAAATCTACTTATCCTGTAGGATAGGACTCTCTACTGACCTCCAATCTCACACTTCCAACTGCCTTTCAGACATCTTTAACTGGATGTCCAGGAGAATATCTTACACTCATTAGGTCCAAAATAGAACTCATTGTCTTACTGCTTAAAGTCTCCTCCCCTTCTCCCTCCCACCCCCAAACCTTCCCTGTTACTGTAGAGGGGAACAGTATTGAAACTTAGGAGTCAGCCTGGATTCCTCACTATCTCTCATCCCCCATATCCAATCTATTGCCAAGGCCTGTTGATTTTACCTTTGCAATATTTCTTGAATACTTTTCTTCTCTCCTGTGACACTATTGCCACCCTACTTCAGCTCTTCATCATCTCATGCCTGTATTATTATGATAGTCTGCCGGTGGGTCTGCCTGCCTCAAGTCTCTTCCCACTCCAGTCCATCCTCCATTCAGTCATCAAGTAGGTGCTTAATAAATGTTTGTTGACTGAGTAATTTATATTTTTTGCCATGCTCTTCTTTTGACTTTACCTTTTGTTATTTATTCTTCCATGTTCTACAAATATTTTGTTAAAAATCAATATTGGTAGATAAATATGTATATTATTCTCTTTAGACAAGTATCCCATTTTCTTTCTCTTTGGGATCATTCATGTTTGTGTTTTCAGAATTTCATTACTAAAAGCTTTATATCTTTCTTGGTCTGACTTCCACAGTAGAATTTTAGGCCATGACCTCCTACCTACACTTTGTCAAAACCCTTTGAAATTTACTTTCCTAATGTTTTCTCCAGGGTAAACTTTAAACTATTTTTGACTTTCTTCTCCTTCTTTATCATTAATTATAAGATGGGGTGGTAATTTCCTTTCAAAGTTCTCCTTGTTTCTACTTCAACAACCAGTTCCTTCTTTATTGATCAGAGTCTTCTACCTCTTAAAGATTGAAATTTTCATTTAGATGCGTCAAGAATTTATCAGCTGCTGTAATTTCCAAGAATCCCAACAGATATTTGGAGAATTGAAACCCCTCCATTGTTATTATTAAACAGCAGGTGGCACCTGGGAGCTAGGCAGCTGAGCTGTCAGTCATTCCTCGAATGATTGGACCTATTGAGCATTGCCATACAACTCATTCTCTCTCCCTACCTGTGGATGAGGCTTCCTTAACAGCTTACTGCTGTTCAGGGGCATAATTTTCCCTTTCCAAACAACTCATTCCCCCTTACTTCATGAAGAAAGGGAAAAAATTGTAAAGGAAGGAAGATATCTGCTCCCCTCTTCCCTCACCACCACAGCCTGTTGGTCCTTCTAGCTTGAAATATTATTTCTATGAATATGTGAATTCTGAATTCACTGATTTCACTGCCAGATTTGTACAATCCAAGAGGGATCTTTTCGTTCTGTCTCACAGTTCTAAATTAGCTCCAAGTGCCCAGACCAGCTTCCATTGATCAGATAATCTCCTATCTCCAAATAGGAATGGTCTTTCTTCCATTCCTCAATATAGATAAACAGTAAGTAAACTACAACAGTTTGCAAACTTTTTTTTATTACAGCTAGAAACTTAAAAACCAACATGTGTTTAAAAACAAAAGCTAAACTTCCCAGCCCAGAGGGGAACAAAGAAGTTAAAGTGAGCAAACAGACCACATTTGGCTTCCTCTCTGGAGAGAGAGAGGGAGGAGGTGGGGAAAGAATGTGTCACCACTCACTTGGCCTCTCTGCCTTAGTGACAGGCCCATCACAGTTATTGGCTATAGCTTGACTTCAGTGTCATCTTCTCTCTATGACTCTCTACCATGGTTCCCTTTTCTGTCTAGTATCTAATACTTCCCATCAACCAAACATACCTTTCTTGCCTGGCCTTGTCCTAATTTCCGAAGACTTCTTCAGTTTGGTCTCTATGCTGCCTCCATGTACATCATGCTTATTCCTACCTCTATCCCTTTATTCATGTTGTTTTTTTCCTCCACCAATAAAATACTTGCCTTTCCTCGCATATAATTAAAAAAACTAAAATCTTAATTTCTTCAAGTCACATCTCAACTTTCATCTCATCCACAAAACTTTTCCTAATTAAGACAGCTCATGCTGATCTTTTCTATTTTAGGGCTCTGATAGCATCTACTCTAAAATATAGCACCTAATTATATGATTTCTTGTAGGTATGTGTTATCTTTCCAGTTGGAGTGCCATTTTCCTGTGAGTAGGGACCATTTTTTAAAAACCGTTTTGATATGTTTAACAGTAGGCAAAAAATCATTGATTAATAAAATGATTAATATGAATATAATGACCTTAGTGAGAATTTTTTTCTTTGAATCAGGAAGCTAAAAGCTGAACTAGCAGGGCTGGAGGAGAGAATATGAGAATTCAAGAAAGTATAATTTAGGTATAACCACCACAATAATAACTGACATTTCTATGGTGTTTTACAAAGCACTTTCCTCATGACCACCCTGTGAGGTAGGGAAGTGACAGCAACTAGAAGAGATCTCACAGTATCCTCCAATTAGGAACAAAGTGCATGTAAATATATTTATACATACTTGCAATATTTTATAGGATAGTGAACTCTTATAGCTAGAAGTACACTTTCAGAGGACACCTAATTGAAATTTTATGTTTTATAAAAATTACTCCAAAATATTTTACAAACTTTACACAGGAATCATTTTATCAATCTTCCCAATGTAGCCAAAAAAGGCATGTAGAAAGCAAAAAGTTTGTTTTTTATTCAGAATATAGTGCTTAAAAATCTTAGGCAACATTAAAAAAATTTTTTGACGGGAAGAGGAGAAAAAGCAATGAGGTCATATATGGGGCATTTGTTTTTAATATGAGAAATACAATGGAGGTATACATATTTAACTGATTATTTTTCTGTAATGAAAACATTGAAATCATCACAGCTGCAAAGGTACAGATACATGTGTGCTCTGCGATTTCATTGTGATTTTTAAAAGATAATGACAGTGATGTATTGCATGTCAGTATAAGTGCAGACAAGATTATGGCATTGGTGTCTTCCTGCAGAATACTTGAAGCATTGGCATTAGATGGGAAGGCAGTTATCACCTTCCTTGCAGATCTACCAACAAAGAATGTATCACAAGCCATTATCATGGGTCCCCAGAGATTTTTGATCTTGCTGTGGGATAAAACTTGAAAAATCACCATGGCTCTAGGTCCTCAGGAGCTGCCAATCCTTCAAAGATCTCTGGCTTCTGCACCAGGGAGGCATGCTGTACTTGAGCTGATAGTTATTAGGGATTAGCTAGGCTCCCACCCTTTCACCCCCTCCCCCCAATACATATGACTTCTTTTTTAAACACATAAATCAAAATGTACACTTGTGTTCTAGTAGATGTGTGTTTAAGTTTACTTGGGTCCAGTATCTTGCCTGGTGCACTGGGGTTCTGCACAGATGGGTGTCAAATTCAGCAATAAAGTAAGACATTAATAGTACAAAGGTTGAGGAGTAAAAGATGCTGGCTCTTTTACTTTTACAATTTAGCAAAGTGCTTCTTATACCGCAGAATTATTACATCAGGATAAAACCTCTCTTTTCAGTGAATGTAAAAACATTGTAGTTTAGTTCCTCACGGATTCAAACCCTAAATTTCAAATTGAGCAAAATCCATTTTATAACTCATCCTGCAGCTGTTGGAAGCATAAGGGGTAAGATGAGAGTTACTTTTTAAGGCGCATTTCTCAACAAAGGAGTTTTGAAAATGAAACCAAATTTTCATGCTCCACTAGCCTTTGGAATTTAAAGTTATTTTTACAGGCTCAGATGGAGTCACAGTTTGAAGAATTAAAGAAGGTATGAGAATATAGTAATTTAATAGTTAAAACAATTTTCCTTTAGAGTTGCTTCAGTTAATTGATGATGAGGACACAAATTTTATCTTATTGTGGCCCTTTCATGAGCATTTGTACATAGTCTAAATAAGAAAACATTTGTACATTCAAAAATATTTTCTCCATACTTATGGACAAATTCTTGCTTGTTATCTAGACAAAACTACTCCTATTAACTCCAAAGGGGATTTAGTTTAAATAGGAGGTGTGGAATCTATTCCTTAAAGGAAAACCACAATTTCTCTGAATTCAGTGTGGTATCTAAATATAGCATTAGCAGCATTTACAAAATCCCTAGATCATTGCAGTACTGGAAAATTTTCAGGTATCCCTACTGGGGACAAATCTGCTTTCAATTTTACAAAGTATTCCATAGAGTACAGACCACAGAATAGTATTCCACCAAATAGTAACTGCATGGAGTCACTCTATCATCCAAAGCTTAACAGAAGAAAAGTCCTCTTCTATTTACACTGAAGCCAACAAAACATTAAAAAAACCTGAAATCAAAGTTGGAAGAATGAGATCAATCTTTTTAATTAATTGGATGAAAAACTCTTCACAAAAGGGCTGACCCTAGGCAAAATTAGTATATGATGTATTTATGAAGTCTTTACCTCCCCACTCTATTTCTCCTCAACAGTTTCTAAAGCACAAATCTGATCATGTTACTCCCCTGCTCAAGAAGCATTAGGGGCTCTCTACTGTCTCTAGGATAAAACAAAAACTTTTCTGTTTTGAGTCTAAATCCCTTTCTTCGTATTCTGGTAGCTTTCCAGGATGATTATGCATTATTATCCACCACACCCTCTACGTTCCAGCTGGACTTGATGTTCACTGGGTACAACATTCCACTTCTTGTCCCTATGCCTTTATGCATCCTGGAATGCTGTCTCTCATTACCTCTGCTTTGTGGAATCAGGCTCAATTCAAGTGAAAACTCCTATGAGAAGCTTTTTTTGATGCCCCCAGTTGCTTGTGCTTTTCCTACACACAAACATTATTTATTTTACATAATTTTTTTTGGTATTTAGTTGTCTGTATATCTGCTATTTTTCCTCAATAGAATATGAACATCTTGAGGGCAAGGACTATTTCAATTTTTTCTTTCTATCTCCAGAGCGTAGCACAGGGCCTGACATGGAGTAATCACTTAATACAAGCTTGTTGAATTGAGTTGTTCATGCACTGCCCTTTTAGCATTCAACTTCCTCTCCATTTCCCTGTCTTCCCTCATAACCAGTTGTGTGCTGTTCTTGAAGAGCCACCCACTGGACTAGCTGCTAGTGAATCCCTAGGAAATCATATGTAAAAGTCCCTTATCCAGATTAATAGGCTCTGTCAGAGCTCATGATAGGGCCTTTGAGAGCCTAGGGTTTCCTTCAAACTATACTGAAAAATAAGAGTAAAATTTTAGTGGAAGATGTTCTTTATTGGAACAGATAATAAAGATTCTTTGGGGCTTAATACATCAAAGTGAAGATTTGAGGGCAGCCTTTTGTCACAGACTCACTCAAGGATGCCTGTAAATGAGGATAACCCTATGTATGATTGTGTCTTTCCTTTTTTTTTTTACTAGAAGGGAATGGAAAAGTATTTATTAAGTGCATACTATATGTAAAAAGCACTCTGCTAAGCACTGGGGATAAAAATTGACAACTGAGAATGTTCATGCTTCAAATTGGCAGACAACATATATGAGGGTTCATGTTCATGTTCAGCTCATGGCAGATGGAAAGGCCAGGCAGTGCTCAGGCAGGGAAAGTAATAGGGCAGATGGCAAAGCCTGGAGAACCTTTGTGAGTGATGGTAGGACAGTTGGTTCTTATAGTGCTTTTTTCTTTACTTTTCTTTTTTAGGAGATCTGATTTTGAGTAGTGGCTGTGAACAAGAATTCTTTGAATTTATGTAGTGGGATATTGAATGCCAATTATTTGTAGTCAGAAAGTTCTTCCATGTCTTTCTGTGTAAGCTTCTGGAAACTGCAAAGCTGTCACTGACTCAGGAAAAAAGACAGTCTATCCTTCTCTCATCCCGAAGGAAGAAAAGGAGCAAACCACATGAGGAGGAATGAGCAGTGTGTGTAGGGACATGATGGTGAGGAAGAGATGATGAGTAAGTGATGGCATTGGGAGTTGGGCAAATGAAGGTGGGGAAGTGGAATGGAGAGTAGAGAGATAGACTTGAAAGCAACTGGACTCCACTATTGCTGATTCCTGAGGTTAGAGGTAGTCTGATGCTGCTGAACTCTCCACTTCCTGAAAAAACACTCACAGAGATAGTGATTTCTCTTTCCCCTTGGTCTAAAGAAGAAGAGGTTTAATTGATTTTCTTATTGTTTAGTTACATTTATAATTGATATTTAATTAGTTTTGAATATAAAGTGATTAATAAAAACTGCTTGGTTTTAGTGTTTCATTATTTGTGAATGGGAAGCTGCAAAATAAAGAACCATGGTTGACAGGTTAGAGACAGATAGAGATAGAGGCAGAGAGATAAAGAATCTTATTTGTCAGAGTGAAAGGCATTTTTCTTTTCCCCCTCTCCTCTCTTAACTGGAGGCTCAGGAGCTACAAGAGAATCTTATCGATATTGCTTTTTAAAATATTTTGTGTAAATGTCCAAGAGTGGAGTAAATAAATGCACCCAGCCTTCTTCCCCTAAGCTAGTGTTCTTAATCTGGGGTCAATGAACCCCCAAGGGGTCTGTGGATAGATTTCAGGAGTCCATGAGTTTGGATGGGAAAAATATTATATCTTTATTTTCATTAACTTCAAATTGAAATTTAGCATCCTCAACTACTTTAAAAACATTCTGAGACAGAGTTCATAGGCTTCACCAGACTACCAAATGCCATGACACACAAAAGGTAAAGAATCTCTGCCCTAGACTAGAGGAAACGTGGGCTAAAATAATAGTGGCTATCTTCTACATAGTTTGCCCTTTTACAAAGGGCCAGAGAAACATCTTTCTAAGTGTGGAAATGAGGGTGGTGACTAGAAAATAGATGATACCTGGTAGGAGGAGAAAAAAGTGGTGCCCACATTCCAAGAACAGGAACCAGAAGAGAGAGAATGGGAACCCTAGCCTTCCTACAATCCTCCCCTCTCACCCATTAGCCAAACAAAACTCCAAATCCTCATAGACACCTTGCTATGGTTGTATGGCAAGTTACAGTTTTTAAAGCATTTCATTTATAGTAGCAAATGTATTTTCACAATGCCATTGGGTAGGTGGGGTTGATATCTTTATTCCTATTTCACAGGCAAGTCTAAGAGAAGTTAAGTAACTTTCTTAAGGTGACATAGCTAGAAATTAATCAATCAACCAACAAGTATTTATTAAGTGCTGGACCTAGGGTGGGATATGATGGTAAGCATGAAAGGGTAATGGTAGGAAGAGGTAGGAAGGAATGAGTAATATTGAGGGGATGTCAGAATTTGGAATATAGTGGGGAGGAAGGCGGAAAGAACAAAAAACATGGACTAACTGGCATGAGGGAAAAAAAGACAATCTTTGGAGAGAAGAGAATGGGGAATGTTGTTGGGGGAAAGCAAAAATAATTGATTTTTAATTAATTCTTTAAGATTTGTAAAATACTACATTTATTATCCCATTTGAAACTCAAAATATACCTGTGAGGCAGGCACTGTAAGTATTAGTTATCTGCCATATTACAGAGAGGATACTGAGGCTACGGAGGTTGTGACCTATCCTTAGTCTTATAGCTAGCAAATATTAGAGATAGGATTTGAACCTAGTTTTTTCCTGGGTCCAAGTCCAGCATTCTTTTCACTGTGTAAAAGGAAGAAGAAACACTGAGTATGTATTAGAAATTGGCAGAGATTGGGAACACGCAATAAGAAATGTAGAAGGGAATGCCTTTGGAGGTAGTGAGTTCCTCCTCCCTAGAGATCTTTAAAAAAAAAAGAACAAAACTGAATGACTTCACCTTGGGGAAATTATTCCTTGGTCATGTATGGATTGAAGTAGAAAGACTTTTTCTAGCTTTCTAGTCTTTTCATACTCTAACCTCTTCTATGGATACATTCCAGTTATACTAGTCTACTTGTTCCTCATGTATTATTCTATTTCCTCTTTCTGTATCTTTGCACTGGCTGTCCCCTAAACCGGGAATGCTTTCTCTCCTCACTTTTGCCCCCTACTTTCCTTGTTTTCCTTCAAGAGTCAGCTCAAATCTCACGTTCAACAGAAGGTCTTTGCTGGCCTCCCCAGATGCCTATGCCTTCCCACCTAAGATTGCTTGCCATCTACTCCGTATGTATTTTGCATGTATGTGGTTATTTACATATCGTCCATTCCATTAGAATGTGAGGTCTTTGAGAATAGGTTCTGTTTTTGCCTTTCTTTGTATCCTCGTGCCTGGCATAAATTAAGTACTTAATAAATGCTTGTTGACTGACTCCTGTGTCCATTCTAAATGTCCAATTCTAATATTGTTTTGTTACCAGACTCCTTCTTGCCATCTTGGCCTTCACAGGGTTCTTTATAATTGGAATGCCCTTCCCTCTCAGCCCAGACTGTCCAGTTCTTATATATTTTTTGAGGCCCAGCTCAAAAGCCATTGCCAGGCAAATTTGGGTGCTTCCTTCCTGCTTTCCCCATCTACAGTCATGCTGGTATCCTGTGCCTCCAATTCCCTCCTTTACTAGCTCTGCCTGTTGAATCATGCATTCTTTAAGCCCAACTCAAGGGCCACCAATTCCATGAAGCTTTCCCTGATCCTTCTAGTTGGTAATGATATTTCCTTAGTCTTCAAATAGCACTTCATTTGTATCTTTCCTTTGCTCATATGTAGTATATAGGGTTTTTTAATGTGCCATAGGAAATAGGGAAAGGACCTGTTACTTCATTGATCTATGAAACTCCTTGGGAAGGAAACTAAGTATCATTATAATTTGGCATTTTTTTCTTAGAGAATTTTCTAGAGCATATAGAGATAAAGTTACTTGTGAGAATCATAAAGCCAATCTGTGTCAGAACTAGGACTTGAACTCAGGTCTTCCTCAGCTCCAAGGGTGGCTCTCTAACAGCTATTCCTTGATGCCTCCCTAATGTGTCATTTTCATAATAAATGTTTGCTCAAATTTGGAAGCATGCCCAGAGGGCTAGGAAGGTGTGAGTATTTGTTGACCCAGCAATACCACTACTAGATCTGTATCCCAAAGAGATTTTTTAAGAGGGCAAAAGGACTTATTTCTACAAAAAATATTTATAGTGTCTCTTGTGGTGGCAAAGAGCTGGAAATTGAGGGAATGTTTATAAATTGGGGAGTAGATCAACAAATTGTGGTATATGATTGTAATGGAATACTATTGTACTATAAGAAATGATGAGGAGGATGAGTTCAGAAAAACCTGGAAAGACTTATATGAACTGATGTTGAGTGAAGTAAACAGAACTAGAACAGTATACACAGTAACAGCAACATTGTGTAATGATCAACTGTGAATGACTTAGCTCTTCTCAGGAGTACAGTGATCCAAGACATTTCCAAAAGACCCATGATGAAAAATTCTTATCCACCTCCAGAGAAAGAGCTGATGGAGTCTGAAAGCTGTCTGAAGCATTTAACTTTTTTTTGTATTTTCTTTCACAACATGACTAATATGGAAATGTTTTGCATGATTGCACATGTATAAACCATATCAAATTGCTTACCACCTCAGGGATGGAGGAGGGGGAAGGAAGGAGGGAATTTGGAACTCAAAATGTGAATAAATGAATGTAAAAAGTTGTTTTTCTATGCAATTGGGAAAAATAAAACATTATTTAAAAAATAAAAAGATAAGAATTTAGAAGATGTCACTGGGGAACAATCTCCTCAACCAGCCACAATAGGAAATACTAACTTATTTATGTCACTACAATAAAAAAAATACAGATTCAAAAAAATCAATGTTTGCTTAATTTCATTGACTAACCCTCTCTTAGATTGTAAGCTCCATAAGGGGAAGGATTAGTCTTATTTAAATTTTATATCTCTCCCTTCATGCTATGTACACCAAAGATGTTTAATAAATGCTTGTTGAATAAATTCAGAGAAAGATGACCTACTATTTCCAATATCTACTGATGAAGGAATAAGAGAAAACAGGATCAGAAGATTTATGTTTACCTACTGTGAAGATCATTTAATACTTTAGCGAGGCTTTAAGGGATGGAAAAAAGGGCTTGTCAGATTTCCTCCGGAGGATTCTAAAAACCAGAGAATTTCTCATCTGTTATGGATGGTTTAAATATTGATCCACTTGATGATGGGGAGATGGACAAGTGACCTTAAAGTCTTCTCTGCAGGTAACCTAAAATCTTTTTGGAAAGAAAGCAGGGAACGTTTTACTAATGCGCAATTCTACTCCAGGTAAAGAAAACGGGGTGGCCAAAGTGGAGACACACAGAAGCTGTCCTAAAAGGGAAAGAGTCAAGGGGATCTAGGGCAGCAATAAAATCTGTCAGCATCTGTGCCTTGCTGGTTGTGTATCAAACTAGAGGGATTATAAGCACAGAACAGTAACCAGAAAAAGAAATAAAAGTGAATGTGGAGTTTGGATAAAGATGCCGAGTACCTGGCAAGAAGAGAGGACTGAAGGGATCTTTTGTGTGCCAAAGATTTCTTTTGATTCTGAGCTATTTTCAATAGTCCTGGATAAAAGGCAGATTAGAGATTATCTGTATTTTTGCCTACAACCAATATTTTGAAATTTCCCATTACCATTATTTCCTTCCAGCTGGCTCCCAGTTTTGCAAACTGATACTCATAGTGTATGTGTGAAAAGGTAACTGAGGAATCAGAATTCTAAAATCAGAAGGGGCTTTAGAGATCATGTACTCTAACTTCATTTTATGGATGAAGAGCCTGAGGCCTAGAGAAGGGAAATGGCTTACCCAGGGTTATTTAGCAGTGGCTCTCTCTGTTCCGCTGTTTCTCTGTCTATCTGTCAGTCTCTGATTGTCTGTCTCTTTGCGTCTCTCTTTGCCTCTCTGTGTCTGTCTCTCTGTTTCTGTCTGTCTCTCTCTATCTCTGTCTCTCTTGCTCTCTGTCTTTCTCCAGGAATAGAATTCAGGTTTCCCAACTCCCAAACCTAGCACTCTTTCTGTTATAAGCAGGCTAGCTTTCTCTAACTACTGAAATTTGATTGAATTAACAAAGACCCTATATGTTCCAGAGAAGTGACCATTCCTCATCTCCTACTTTCCTTTCCCATTCTTATGGAGCTTATCATCTAAAGCAAAGAAAAGATGAACTTAAAGGGAAGGAAATAAACAAAATATCAAAATAAATATAAATAGGTTCCTATATATAAGTATACATAAATATAATGTGCAATTGTGCACTTCTTTGAATATACTATGCTCATGTCTGCTACTATTCCTTTGTTTATACTGTTTCCTGCTTCTCATTAAGAATTTTATACCTGTAGTACCATGGATAGAGCAATGGATTTGGAGTCAGAAGAACTGGGTTCAAATCCTCCCTCTGTTACTTGCTACCTATGTGAACTTAACCAAGTCACTTAATCTGACTGGGCCTCAGTTTCCTTATTTGTAACATTAGGGCCTCACTTTCCTCATTTATAACATAAGCATCATGATAACAGTGGAAAGAATGCTGCATTTGGAATCAAAAGAACTGGGTTCAAATCCTACTGCTGTTACTTTCTTACCTGAATGACCTTGAGCAAATCAATTAATTTCTATTGCTTTTAGTTTCCTGCTTGGTAAAATGAGGGGGTTGGACCAATTAAATTCAATAAATATTTATTAAGCACCCATTATGTGGTCCCTTTGAATGTTAAGTATATGATTCCATGATCCTCTCTGTCTGCCTACATCTTACCTATCCCTCATGGACCATTGACTAACTAAAGCCTTTTCTGACAATGTCAAATGCAAGCTCCTTGAGGGCAGGAACTATGTAATTTTTACCTTTGTAGCTGTCTTCTGAACCTAGCACAGTTAATAGGCACCTAATAAGTGTTTGTTGAGTAATTAATTTAACGATACTTCTTTTCTTTGAACTCTTATTGTGATCAGTACCACATAGGGTTAAGATGATTATTTAAAAGCTTTGCTAGTTTTATGCTTATTAATCTTGTCTCTAGTTTCAATAAACTAAGTGAGTATTTCTCAGTTCTCTACTATGTCTAAAACAACTGTGGTAGGTGCTGGGAATACCAAAAATGAAAAAATTATTAGTCCCCACCCTCCAGAAACTTGTTGTTGTTTGTCATCCTTCGTTTTTGAAGATGACCAGAGACATCACAGGGTGAGGACTTGTACATAAATTGAATTTGAGTGAGGCAGAGTTGAACAATATCATCAGCCTCACTTTCTCTTTCTGAGTCATTGAAGTCAAGTCTAAAAAAAAAAGTCAAGATGACTGGAGATGGCCTGGGTTGCAGCGACCTTGGCATCTTCAATGTCTCACCATGCTCTAAGTCTTCCACAGTGCCTGTTTCAGTTGCCTTCATGGCCTTTGGAACAAACTGTTCTCATCTGCCTGTTCTGATGGGGAAAGTCTTCAATGGTTAGGGTAGGGAACCGTGCCCCCCCCAACTCATCAAAGGATTCCAGGCCTGTCCATTACCCTCAAATTTGTTTAGCCCATCTGCTGAACTGGGG
Source organism: Trichosurus vulpecula (assembly GCF_011100635.1). Taxonomy (NCBI): domain Eukaryota; kingdom Metazoa; phylum Chordata; class Mammalia; order Diprotodontia; family Phalangeridae; genus Trichosurus; species Trichosurus vulpecula. Next base: position 180,734,178 of record NC_050574.1, read on the forward strand.
TGCGCTGACTGCATATGCTATAGCTTCTTGGAGCCACAGGTGAAAGTATTTAGTCCTGTCTTCCAGAAACTTACAGCCTAGTAGGGGAGAAGAGGGTGATAGTTGAGATACATACACAAATAACTATAATACGAGTTTAAAAAAATGATTAAGTGTCAGAGTGGCTTGAGATAGTCAAGGTGTGAAGGACCCTGTCTAGTTAGTGGCACAGGGGAGATTGTCAAAGGATAACAGATTCAGAGTCTACTCAACAAACTCCATTGACTCCATATATAAAATACAAAATCCTCTGTTAGACATTCAAAAGCCTTTTATAACCTAACCCTCCACCCTCCCTACCCAGCCCCCACTTTAGTTCCTTTCTTACTTCTCTCCTTTTCCCCTTCTCCCTAACACACATGCTTACTCTTCAGTCCAGTGACACTGACTTCCTTGCTGTTCAGTGAACAAAATAGTCCATCTCTTGACTCTGGGCACGTGACCAACAAGATGAAGTTACTTACCCAATGTTATACAGGTTGTAAACATCACAGACATGACTTGAATCCAAGTCCTCTGACTCCAGAGTTGTTTTTTTTTTCCCATTGTTTTACACTAATAGAAGAGCTGATTGAGGGAAGGCATCCTGCTTTATATTTTTATTCCTTATAGGACAGACATGTTAGGCATGTAGGAGTTTAATAAATACTTATTAATTGATCACTGAGATACAAAGGGGGGTAAGTAGATTTGCGTGTGTTCAGTAATATATGTGAACATAATGTTCTATGCAGACAGCTTCAGCTGAGACTGAGAAGGCTCCATGGATGAGATTTAAAATATGCTTTATTGAATGACAAAGGTTGGCAGTGAGCAGCAGCTAGTCTGTTCCAGCTATTGCAGAGGTTTGTCAGGGAAAAGTCTACGGTCAAAATAGAGTTTGAGGAAGATATTTTGGTAAATAAATTGAAGATAGATTTCTGCCTTGTTTGGTGAGGCCTGAAATGAGTAGGTCATGGAAGGGGAAATACATCTCTTCTCATTCTCCTACCCCACTGTGTCCCCACACCCTTTATCTTTTTTGTTTAGTTTTTGACTAGGAATAGAGGAAGAAGAGATTTGTGAGGGATTTGGAGACTGGGCAATGGGATGGCAACAAACAAAAGATGAAGGAGGAGGAGAATACAGAATAGAACTCCTATCACATTAGCAGCTTAAGAAAACACTATAGACAACCTGAATAGGGTTTTCTTTGATGCTGAACTGCCATGTTGTGGATGTTTTATGTTGTACAAACTAATTTTTATTTCCATAGCTTTTCCTTGTCATTGATGGCTGGCTCTTGAATTACAAAGCTCAGGCTGCAAAGTACTTTCCTGGCTTTTGTGCTATGATGGGCTGAACACAGGCTCTGCTGTTAATCTGTGCTGTGTTTACTAAGGATTTTCCCATTCACTCCACCTCCCACCCTGCCTTCTGAGGGGCAGCTTCCTTTTTGTGGTTAGCATCCAAAAAATAAATTAAGGAAATGCAATTGTCTAACCAGAACATCCTATTCTAGAATCTTTTCTAAGCACATTTAAAAAAAAACATTGTAAGACTAGGCCAAAAGAATTGGCTACTATGTCAGCCAGGAATGGGAGAATGAATCCAGGTTCCTTCCTTGCTGCCAGACCCACCTCAGTTCCTTCACATCCTCAGATCCCCTGCAGATCTAACTAGATGGAACATTTGAGTGATCCAAATTTTAGTGCTGGTAGAGAAAGCAAGAAAGCAAGAACATGGGGAAAGCCTGTGCTTTAGCGAGAGAAGAAATAATGTTACCATGATCTTTGTTCCCTTCCAGCTCCTCCACAGAACAGATGGAACTAGCTGAAAGAGAGATCAAAGATAAACTAGAACCAGAGGGGCTGAGTGATGTGCATATTAGACACCGAACTGATTATAAATCACTTTGGGGCCCTTTTAAGTTGCTATTCTTGTCTTCCTTGCTTTCCTTCATCTCCTCTACCCCTTTTCTCTCTCATTACCATTTTACCTCTTTTTTATTCTTCCCTTTTCTTTCAGTCTCCTTCCCTTTTCCTTTCCCTCATACTCAAAAAGGAATTAAGACATATTGTGTGTTCAAAGAAGCTGCAGAGTATGTTTGCCTGGTCTCAGCTTTCATGGAAGAGGGAGCATGTGTTAAGCAGCAAGATTAGACCAAATTCAGAACTCTGTGGACACAATAAATTGTAGGGCAAGTATTCATTGGAGTTCTTCTGTTTGCTTATAGCCAGCTGGATTTTCCCATGATTTCTTTTCTCAACTACATTCCCAATCCTTTCTCTTCATAGCACGTGGCATGGTTATTTAATTAGTAATATTTTTGTGAAAGCAAGATGGTTGAATATACATCATTATTATTGAAATTCTTTTACACTTTGTGATACATTGATTTGGTCTGGTTCTAACTTCAGTTTATTCTAAAACTCATTTCTAATGATTGAAACATCCCATTTAGATACTAACTATATAGAAAGTAAAATAAAAATACTCTAAGGAAACAGAGATAATTTTCTTTTACATTTCCTTGTAGAATTGATTTGACTAAATATATTACGTTTTGACTTTAGTAAGACTTTTATTCATTCATTTAATAATAGCCCAGCATCCAGGAATTATGAAGGTGACAGACCCTGTGTACTGCGGCTTGATCAGATTCCATTTGGAGTATTGTGTTCAATTATGAGCACCACATTGATAAGATGGAGAGAAATCAGAGAAGGGCAACCAGAATGTTGAAGAGCCTTGAGTTTATACCTTAGGAGAATGAGTTGAATTGAAACTGAGAGTGTGAAAACTGTGGAACAGAAGGTTTAGTGGGCATGTGATAGCTTTGATGAGCTACCATTTGGTGACCCTCTCTGAACACTGCCAGACAGTCCTTAGATGACAAACACAGAGATGATGGGTCCTCCTGATTGCCCCTATTGTAATAGCAAACATTTATTAACTGTATACTGTCTCTTAGATGCCTTGGATAACAAAGAAAAAAACAATCTTTGACTTGAAGAGCCAGGAATTTAAAAAAAAATACTTTAACTGTGTTACCAAAACTTGACTTTAAAAAAGTGATTTAGCCAGGTGAAGTTATTTTGTATATTTCTTATTTTTTTCCTATGTCTTTATAATAATAATTCCACAGGGCACTTTAACATTGATAAAGTTTTCCTCACACAATCAGGCAGTGGAACAATTATTATGAGAGGTAGGTAGAACGGCAAAGTGGGGGACTTAGATTCAAATTCTGCCATAGACTTTGTGTCTGGGTGATCTTGGGCAAGTTCCTTAACCTTTTTGTGTCTATTTCCTCATCTGTAAAATGGGAATAACAATATGTACATCACAGGGTTCATGGCATCACAGATATAGATCCATAAGGGGCTCCAGAGGTCACCTAATCCAAGTCCTTATTCTATAGGTAAGAAAACTGAGACTGTTGTGAATCCCTAATGAAATAAGGCATGTAAAGCACATATGAATATGAAAGCTCTTTATAAATGTTAATTATTATGTCCAATACACAGATAACAGGATCAAATCTAAGGGATTAAGGAACCTGCTTAAGTTATTATATGTCCTCTTTGAAGGAACATTCTACAAACTTTCATACCTACAGGGATAAGGGCTTACACTCTATAGGCATTTTAATACTTTTAGTAAACATGTTCAAGAGGATATAAATCCATATTTAAATTAATATTGATAATTTTGAATTGTTTTTGTCTCTTTTAGGAGATTTGATTAGATTATCATTATTTTTACCTCATAATGTGGTTAATAAAGAACAGGACAAATATCATGTCTGTTTTTTATTGTTTGCTTTTGCTTGCATTGTTAGTACTATCTTCAAAACATAGTTTCTTTGAAGGTGTCTTTTTAAGCCACATGTCAGCCTTAGTTTATCTAAAACTAGACAATGTAATCCATAAATCCACTTTATCACTTAACATAAAAACTTCGATATGTAATAATATACTAATAGTGAACAAATGAAAGTACCATTTTCAATCCCTCCATATGGACCAAGCAATGGTGCTAGAGTCAAACTATAGGTATTAAGTATTGTAGAGATACAGTCTAGACAGATGATTTTATTGGAATGAGGTGCTCCTGGATGAAGAAACTCCCTCTATCAATGCAGGTCAGCACCTTCTCTGCAACTTACCATATTAGAGAATGACCTAGAATACTGAAAACTTAAGTGACTTGTTTAGGGTCACAAAGGTTAGAGGAAAGATTTGAACATGAACCCAGGTCTTCTTGCCTCTGAGGCTAGCTCTCTATCTACTGTGCCATGACTACTGAAAATTATAGTAATATAATTTCTTATTTCATCAGATAAAAATAAATATAACTAGAAGTTCTAGTATTTTCTTCTTCTGCCCTAATGAATAGTTGGAATGTATTCACTCCACTGTAAAGATCTCTACTATATACTAGATAGTTTTAAGTGATTATATTCCTAGATAAAGGATTATCATACTAATTATCAATGGATCACTGTTGACATGATGGCGAAGTACTTTTCAGTAATGTATCTGGGATTGAAAAGTATCTTCAAATCTGATTCCTATTTTCCAAAATGTTGGTCATTTTCTTCCCTATTCCACTTCCTAGATGAATGATTAGTGCTCTAAGCCAGTGGTATCAAACTCAAATAGAAAGGGGTGGGGCATATATTGACTTAGAAAACCACAAATTAACATTATCTATGTTGTACTGTATTTTTATTTATTTTGTTAAACATCTCCCAATCACATTTTAATCTACTTAAGAGTACAGGTTGAGGTTGACTCCTTTATTCAAGGCAACTCTCTAAGATAATAACATCAAAAGCTAACATTTACATAGTACTTTAATGTTTGCAAAACACCTTACATATATTATCTAAACTGCCAAGCATTCAAACTCTGCCTCAGAGAGCCAACTCTAATGGGCTGGCCAAGTTGTTCAATGCAAAAATGTACTCTTGCCAAAAAGACTGTTTTACTGAGAATGCACACAGGGCATTGACACTCTTAATGTCTCTCCTAAGAACTTTGGAATTGATTGTGAGGACCACTCAGTATGGTGTTCCCACATCAGAGAAGGTGCTGTGCTCTATGAGCAAAGCAGAATTGAAACAGCTCAAAGGAAATGCAGGATGTGCAAGTTTGGAGTATCCACCCCAAATGTTCACACGGACTATTTGTGCCTGAGCTGTGGTAGAGCATTCTGAGCTTGTATTGGCCTGATCAGCCACAGTCGGACACAATCTTGACTCAAGCATAGTGATGTCATTTTGGTCCTCTTCGAGAATGAAGGACAACAACCACCATTTGATCCTTACAACAATTCTTTCTGGTTGGTGCTATTATTATCTCCATCTTACAAATGAGGAAGGATTTGATCACAGGACTTCTTGACTCACACTCTACTGTTCTATCCAACTATATAACATTATCTCCTATGTGAGTATTCTTTTCTTTATTTTATGGATAGGAAAACTGAGGCTCAAAGGGTTAACTGACTCCCACAGTAACACAGAACTACTTTAGCAATTGTCTTTATAATTTATTTGTTTATTGCTAATCGATTGCCTGTGCCTTCCTCATACACTTACAGGCTATGTGACTCTGAGGCAGATCATTTAACTTCTCTCAACTTCAGTTTCCTCATTTGTAAAATGGAGATAATAGCACCCGCCTAAACTTCTTTAGAACCCCCATATCCCCAAATTGATACTTGCCGGTTTGCAGGTTGAGTCTTAATAGGAGTGACTACTCTCAGGTTTCAAGGTACCTTGTAGATCTATGCTCCTAAAACTATAGTTCATGAGCCCCTACTGGTAAGCTTATCTTTAGCAGTCAGACAGTGGACAAAATTATTTCAAAGCAAAGGAATCTTACTACAATAGTAGCTACAAAACATTCCCCCCACAAACTTGGGACACACTTTGCCACAAGTACACAAAGTATCAGTGGGAGGATTAGACACAGAATATACTTGTAGTGAGAATCACTTGGCAAACATGTGTGGCCAAGACAACTTATGCTTCTGGTAAGCTTAAGTCCCTAATGTCTGTTCTGTTCTTTTAGAATTCTTATGCTGTCCCTCTCCCTTCCCCCCCACCCCACCCAGGTGTAGCATCTTTGCTGGGCAGGTAACTCAGCTGGGTTTCCTTTTTCTGTTCCTCCTGCAGTCTGATTCAACTGCCAGGGATAGTTTTTTTTTAAATCCATAGTCATCTCTCTTCTCTGCTGCCAGAGATACTACACTTTGAAGCTCCTTTCTACTTTGAATTCTGTCCCACTGTGTTTATGTCTGTCTAGAGAGACACTATGTTTCTTTTCCCTGCCTCTAACTGTGAGATTCTCTGAACTGGATGTGGTATCTCCTATTGAGTGGGCAGATCATAAACACCATAGTCAATGGTGAAGCAAGAAGAGGTATCCCCATTTCCATGTCCCCCCAGTTGTTAGAGCCACAGGGATCACACCTGCTTCTGGTCTGGACTAACTGAAGAGTTGCAACGGTATGGCCAATTTTCAATAAGCCAATGACAGTTGCTCTTTCCAATTCAACCAATGGACTTTTTTCTTTCTCACACTTTATGATTTAAGGTAGTCCTGATACTGCTGGCTGTTAGACATCAGTAATGGTTGCTAAAAAGTTGTATGATTTTTCATAGAAGAAAGAAGTTGAAGAATCTGTGTTGGAGGTCTTTGGGAAATCACATCTTTCATTTTTTTTTCTAGAATAAAGTATAGTCCTACAGGAAAACAGGGAAAGGCAGCATGAAAAGCTGAAAGCTTTAGGTGACCCTTGGCATTTAAAGCCCATTAGGAAAACCTAAGACCAATGGGGATTAATTATAGAGGCAAGTTTTGGCACAATGTGAAGAGAAACTTTCTAACAATTAGAGATGTCTGTCCAGACAGTGGAATGTTCCTTGTCCCTGGAAGTATTTTAGTGGAGGCTGGATTACCATCTGTTGTGGATTTGTAGAGGGGTTCTTGTACTGGCTAGGAAGTCAAATTAGACTTCAAACAGTCTTTTCAGTTCTAACACCCTATCTTCTCAAAGTACTACTCAGAACTTTGAGTCTATGACAGCCTGAAAAGGACTTTGTGTAGTCTATCCTGAATAATCAGAGTTCTCTTAACTCTTCCTCACAATTCTTATTTTTCTAATATTTTGCTTTTATTTTTCTCATGCAGGTACTAGAGCTAGATTCAGTGTTTCATGAATTCTTTGAAATTTAAAAGGAAAAGTGTTAAGGAAAACTTTAATAAAGAATTTTATCTTTTAAAATTTATTTAAAATTAATACTTGAAATCTAAAATTCACAAAGTATCAAAATCCTATACAAGAAATGTCTCAATATTGCTTAATAATTACAGAAATCATACCAACATGTGTTGCTTTAGGTAAACTTCCAGAACTCAATTCAATTTTAACAAGAATTTATAAAGCACCTCTTATGTGACAGGAACTGTAGTAGGTACTGTGGATCCAAAGACAAAACAGAAGTGCTGTCCCTGTCCTCAAGGAACTTACAGCCATTGTCAATAATATTGAGTACTATGTCTACATTCAAATATTCCACAGATCTTTACCTAATTCAAGTCTTGATCACTTTATAGAGTATTGGTTCAAAAGAAAGGCAAAATTCAGAACATTGTACCCATATTAGAAAGTAGTAATTAATTACAAATAAATCAGCTTCTCCTAGGAAAATTGTTCCTCTAGAGAAGATAACCTTTTCATTTTTATTCTCTAATAAGAGGCAGGATGGCATATTGGATAGAGTTGACTGAGAAGATCTGGGTTCAAGTCTTGCCTTTGACAACTACTGGCAGCTGGGCAAATTATTTAAACTCTGGTGTTCTAGGGGGCAAGTCTATAAGCTGCAGAGAAGATGCTGACTGGAATGGTTAGAGGGTGTTTCCTCACTTGGGAGTCCACTAAACCAATGAAATCACAGGTCCAATGCTTTTCCCTATCCTTATTTTCTTCTGGTACCAGCCATCAGGAACCAGATTCATTTCTAGTCTCCTTAGCAAGGAGCGTACTCACACCTACTCTTTCAACAATAGGTGGCGCTAGCATATAAGCATCCAATCTAAATTTGAGCTCATATGAAATATTAAGAAGCAGAAAGGGGAAATTCAATATACCCAAGGACTAGGAATCCAACTCTGATTAAAATAGAGACTTAAAAACAACTTTTGAGGGAGATGAGTTCCCGGTGGTAGATTAAGGGCACAAAGAATTTTTAAGGCTGACCTGGATTTAACTGGAGCAGGTGAGACATGTTTTTGGTATCTGAATGCATTGGTTGGTATTCTGGGTAGAACTTAAAACAACGACAGCAATCACCAAACAACTCTTTCCTGAAGAAAGAATGGCCACTTATCAGGTCTAGCTATCCTTCTAGGTTGATATTAGAGAAAGAACAAAAGGGTTATATTCTCATACCCTGCTGCCATGTTAGCTTCTATAACTATGTCTTCTATGATTATGAATATATGCTTCCGTGACAGTTTAGGAACATAATTATGGGTGAATAGTCAAGGGTATAAAACCTCAAAAATTAGTCATGGGCTTCTACCTTTTTTCCTCCTGAAAAGTACAAAGAATGTAGGTGGCCTAAAAAGATGATTGCCATCTAGGATCATACAACAATGGTGATGATACAGCACCAATGATTATATGATGTTTGCCACCAATTTGTTGTTTTGGGTGTGAAAGGATAGCACAGATACAGCTATTTATTTGTGCCTCACTCCTATCCTTGCATTTTGGATGTCAATGAGAGAAGGGAAGTACTGCCCATATACATGGTACACTAAGTCACAGATGATTGTATATTATTCCCATCAACTATAATTATTTTTTGTAATGAGGGGACAATGAGAGCCTAGTTCTGGGAGCATGGGAAAGGAGCTCTGGCTTTTGCCAAGTTATGTGGAGGGCGGAGGGAGACTAGATTGATGAGGATGTTTCTGGAAGTAGTCATGATACAGCACGGAGGGGCCCCAACTCTCTACTTCAGATCATTTGAAGGTATTTCCTGATCATCTTTCGTCTACTTACTTTTCTTATGGTGAAGAAAAGTCTTTTAACTGCCTTTGTTGTTCAGTCATCTTTCAGTTCTGTGTGACTGTTCGTGATACCATTTGGGGTTTTCTTGGCAGAGATACTAGAGTGGCTTGCCATTTTATTCTCCAGCTTACTTTACAGATGCGGAAATTGAGGCAAACAAGGCTAAGTGACTTGCCCAGGGTTACACAGCTAGTAAGTGTCTGAGACCAGATTTTAACTCTGAAAGATAAGTGTTCCTCACTCCAGGCTTGGCACTTTATCCACTGTGCCACCTAGCTGCCCTCTATTAACTGGCTGTTGAGCCTAAAAACGAGACAGCATTCAATCGATCTAACGAAATATACCTTTGTAAAAGCTGGTTGATGTTAATTACTTATCGCTGATATCAAAGAAATATCAATTTTTTAGATTCATAGTGGTGTGCTAGTCACTGAGATTGATGATATTGAAGAGATATTAACTAGTGATTGACATTGGGAAAAATACATTGGAATAGAGGCTTAAGTCAATAGTATTAGAAAAACCGTATTACCCTTAGGCTTACTGCTAAAACCTTGAGGGGGAGATGGAATCACCCTTGCTCTGGGATTTTAACTTGCTAGTGTGCACGTGTGTGCACACACACATACGTATGTATGTACGTATGTATGTATTGACCACAAGCACTCTTTTCTGGCTTGGAACTGTGAGGAGGATTTCCTCTCCACCGTTGCCACAAGCTCCATCACACCAGTGCTACTCCTCGCTCCAGGACAGCCACCCAGGACTTTGACCCAGATTGAAGCATGGCAAAGCAAGAGAATCCTGCTTTAGCGCCAGCAAAGAGATCCCTGCAATCCCCCTCTGATCAGCCACTGGATCCCTGCACTGTCTGTGCACCCAGAGCTCTGGAACTGCTGCCTCTGCCTTGGGACTGCGGCCAGACCAAGCTCCTCTCCCATCCTGGTGCGACAGACCTTTCCTTCTGACCTTCTAAGTTGTCTTTGGCATTTGTGGGTTAAGTCTGGAAACCGCCACAACTGCCAGTGATTCAGTCCCCTGAGGCCTGCTCCAGCCAGTCTGTGCAGGCCCCGCAGACACTGGATTGAACTCTTCTCTCAGACTGGTGCAACAGACCTTTCCTGTCAACCTTCCAGGTTGTCTTGGGCTGGAAATTTGTTTCACTGTGTCATTTTGTGGGTTCTGCTGTGCTAGAATTTGTTTAGAGTCATTTTTATAGGTATTTGGAGGGGTTTGGGGGAAAGCTCAAGCAGGTTCCTGCTTTTACTCCACCATCTTGGCTCTGCCGCCTTGTTGGGTAATTTTGAAAAACTGAATATTCCAAAGAAATCATTATAAGATCTTCAAATTCATATTCTGACTTAGAAAGATAAAGTAACCATATTTATAAAAGTTAGAGCTATGAATAATACAGTTACAAAATAAGATTTTGGTTCACAAATGTTAATAAATAAAATTTACTTTGCACTTTCTATGTGCTAGGGACTATCCTAAATGCTTTTCAATTATTATCTGATTTGATCCTCACAACAATCCGGCAGAGTAGGTGTTATTATCTCCGCCCCCCCTTTTTTACAGATGAGGAAACTGAAGCAGACAGAGGCAAAGTGACTTGGCCAGGGTCACACAGCTAGTAAGTGTCTGTGGCCAGATTTGAACTTAGATTTGACTCCAGGCCCAGCACTCCACTCATTGTACCACCTACCTAGCTCATTAGTAAATATTAGAAGAAAGCAAAGACCTGATTATTACTCACTTGACCAATTTATAGACATAATTCTTACTTTACTTTGAAGACCTAGATATTTCTAAATGAAAATGGAGAAGCAATTTATTTGTGATTGACAAATATGATACACTTTGCACAAGAATGGCTAATAGACTTTTCTTGGGACAGTTTGTTAAAACAGGCATTGGAACTTGAAAATACAATGTTTTGGCATGAAGACGAATAGAGTTCTCTTGTTCAGCAAACAAAGTGCTTCAAATTTTACTAGTTTTCTGTGAAATTGGTTTTTCTGTTTCAGCTATAAGAAAGACAAAAATACTAATTTCAATAAGAAGGTGAAAAAATTGTAATTAGCAATATCATCAGCTATCACACTGTTCCTGGCTTCTTTCAAGTCTCTACTAAAGTCCTGCTTTCTGCAGAAGACTTTCCTAATCCTCCTAAATATAGTGTTTTCCCTCTGAGACTATCTCCACATTACCCTGTACATATTTTGTTTGTACCTAGCTGTTTACATGTTGTTTCCCCCATGAGCTCCTTGAGAGTAGGGGCTTTTTTTTTTTTTTTGCTTTTCTTTGTTAAATTCTATCTTCTGCTTCCTTTGGAATGTCTTCCTTGAACACCTTATCTGGAAGAAATTTCTCTCCCTCTTCTAAAATCAGGTAACACAATTGTTCATCTAACTTATTTGCATTTTTATTTGCCTTTTGGTTGTTGGTGTTAGTTGATAATCTCCTTGAAGGGATAGCATGTTATATTTCTTCACCCCTAGCTTAACTCTCAACTCTTGACACAGTGCCTTGAGCATAATGCTTAATAAATAACTGTTGGGTGATTTATTAAAAAGAGATACCACACTGTATTTACATTTTTGTACTTGACTTTTATGGTTTAATCGTTTTCATTTTAATACTCTAATAACAGGAGCATTTGATATGTATTCCTTGGGACAGTGATTGAACTCAGTTCTCCCCTTTGCATAGCAGAATGTGCAAACCCCTTTGAACAGAAGAAGGTCCCTTGACTTTGTCTCCATTTGTCATCATTCTACCTAATCTTAACCAAGACAGAGAAGATAATAATGTAGTTTACCCTGGGTCTATCTCCCCTCCCCCAGGAAGTGCCATTTCCCTGCATTCTCTTTCTAAACACAACAGAGAAATGGTTTCCAGGGATGCATGCATCCAATAACAGACTACTGGAAAATAATAGGAAGTGCTATGAACACACATAGCTATGAGTTACCACACAACAACTATAAAGCATAGAAGAAAGGTAAAAAGAATAAAAAGGAAAAATTCCACCTTTGCCTTTCCTCCAGTAATGAACCATGCTCATATCCTCCTGAAGAAGAAGAATTTGGTTTACGGTTTTAATAGCTATCAGAAAAAAGAATTTAAAAGGTCATTCGGTCACTGTAACTATCACTAGAGGATTGCTTCCTACCTTGCACTTTTTAATGTTTGGACCCATCCGATCTTTAAAAAACAAAATGAAAAAAGCTTTTATTGATAGCTTGTGCTTTTTTTTAAAACATCACTTCCATTTTAATACATCTCCCCACTCTTTCCCTAGCCAGAGATCCATCCAACTAGACAAAGAATAAAAAAGCAGGAGGACAAAAGCAGCTCAGTAAAAACTACCCAACACATCAACCAAGGTTGATAGCATAATCTTTCACCTCTGTAAATAACAGGTAAATGCATTTCTTATCTCATTTTTGATGATGAGCTTGATCATTACAATTATGTAAGGTTCAGTTTCTTTTTTTTGTTATTCTTCCCATTTATGTTCTTGTAACCATTGTGTATACTGTTTTCCTGGTTCTGTTTACTTCAGCTTGTATTACATCAGATGAATGAACTATGCTTATCTGAATTCTTCATATACATAATTTTTATAGTACAGTAATGATAACAACAATAATAATGCTAGCTAGCATTTATATAGACCTTTAAATTTTGCAAAAACAATTTAAACGTATCTCACTTGATCCTCACAATTACCCTGTGAAATAGGTGTACAGATGAGGAAACTGAGGCTGTGAAGATTAAGTGACATGCTCATGGTCACTAGTAAGCTAGTAAGTGTCTGAGGCAGGATGCAAACTCGGACCTTCTTGAACTCAAGTCCGGTACTCTATCCACTGTCACCTTGTCATCTTCTTTTGTCATAATTTATTTAACCATTCCTCAATCAATGTGACCAATTTAATAATGTTGTATTCATATTCCTCTTAGGGAAGACATTTCCATATTCTGTTAGGGTATTAGGGGATCTATCTTGTTATTTATTTTATTTTTAAATCCTGTTTTTTCATTTAAATGCTCTGATTTTTTTCCTTCATGTGTGAAATAAAAAAGGTTATATAATAGGATTAAAGATTTAGAACTAGAAAGGACCTTATTCCATGCTTACCAAGTTACCTCTTCCAACCCTCATTTTACAGACGAGGAAACTGAAACCTCAATAGGTTAAGTGCCTTGCCATAGCCAGAACCAAGATTTGACCCCTGGTACTGACTCTGAATATTCTGTGTCTAGCTAAGACACAAGAAAATAAAATGATAAATGAGAAATATCTGTTAACAAAAGTTATTTTGCACATTCATTTATTAATTGAATATTTATTGATCTCTTGCTACAGAGATAACATTATGTGAAGTGCTAAGGGAAGTATGCAAAGGAAATGTGAAACTTGGTCCCTATCCTCCGAGAGAAGGGGAGGCAAGACAGGCATACATCAATCAGTGATACTGCTGTCATTGATCAACCATTATGTTAAATTTGAAAGTATTGCTTAATGGAAAGCACTGTTGAAAAGAAAGAATAAATGAGCAGAAAGCAAATGAATTAAAGGTTAAAAAAAGGAAAAAGTGGGCATCTAGGTGGTGCAGTGAGTAGAGCACCAGCCCTGGAGTCAGGAGGACCTGAGTTCAAATCTGGCCTCAGACACTTGACACATTTACTAGCTGTGTGACCTTGGGCAAGTCACTTAACCCCAATTGCCCTGCCCCCTCCCAAAAAAAGGAAAAAGAATGTTACCAGATTGTATGATAAGGATCTGCTGCCCACAGCTATAAATTTATTCATTCATTGCAAAGACATTTGTTGTCATATAAACACATCCACCAAGGGATAGCAAATCCTACCCTATCTCCAAATTTTATTTAGATTCAGAAAAAAAAAACTGTTCAAAATCCTTACCTTTCATGTTTGTAAAGTGCATTGCTAATCTGAACTGCTATGTAAATATATTATCATTCCCAAATGTATTTGGATTTATTTATCTATGGATCAATAACATTGGTTGGGAACCTACTCTGTGAATGAGGATATAGAAAGAAAGGATATGGTAAAGAAGTCAAAGTCAAACCTTGTTCTCTACCTTGGATGAGTTAACAGTTTAATCAAAGAGACAAAACTAGGTTGAGTGAATCTATTAGAGATACTGGGAGTTTGATAGGGAGAGGAAGGGATATAAAGGTGGTAGCTAAAGAGTTCAGCACGGGGCTGGGAGCCCAAGTCCTCCCAGCCTTTAGAGTCTCACTTGAGTTTACCTAGTAACGTACTGGAGAATATTGAATTCAATGGGAAGAGTGTTACAGCTGGAATCAGAGGACCTGGGTTTAATCCCAGCTCTCCTATTTATTACCAATGGGATTTTGGGCAAATCAAATGTTTCCTTTTCTGTAAAATCGAGGGATGGGATGGTTGGATCAGATAGCAACTAGGTCCCTTCTTGCTCTAACTCTGTGATTTTATGACTTGGAAAGGGAAAGACTTAGCCAACGAGCATTTATTAAGTCCCTACTATCTGTGCAGCACTGTGATAAGCAGTGGAGGGATACAGAGAAAGGCAAAAGATAGTCTGCTCTCAAAGAACTCCTTGCAGTCTAATGGGAGAGACAACATACAATCAAATATGTACAAACAATCCATGGACAGGATAAATGGTAGGTAGAAGGTGCTAGAATTAGGGAGATCAGGGAAGACTTCATGTAGAAGATAGATTTTAGCTGGGACTTACAGGAAGGCAGGGAGACCAAGAAGCAAAGATAATGAGGGAGAACATTCCAGGCATGGAGGACAACCAGAGAAAGTGCCTGGGGATTGAATGTTTTGTGCAAAGAATAGCAAGGAGGCCATTGTCACCGTCTCACAGAGGGGGTAGGCTAGAAAACTGGAAAGGTAGGAGAAATCCAGTTTGTGAAGGGATTTGAAAGCCAAATGGAGAATTTTATATTTGATCCTGGAGGTGATAGGGAGTCATTGGAGTTTTTTGAATGTGTGTGTGTGTGTGTGCTTGTGTGACATGTTCAGATCTGCACTTTTGGAAGATTAATTTGACAACGGAGTGGAGGATGGATCAGAGAGGGGGAGATTTGGGGCAGGGAGACCAATCAGCTGGTTATTGTAATAGTATAGGAGTGAGATGAAGAGAGTAGAAGAGAGTTTGTACCATTGTGAGAGAAGTCAAACCGTCAACAAGTATTTTTAAATATCTCCAACAGGCACTGTGCCAAGTGATAGGAATATAAAGAAAGGCAAAAGACTCAAAGAGCTCACAGTCTAATGGGGGGGGGACGAAATGCAAATGATTATGTAGAAACAAGTTATATAAGGATAAATAGGAGGTAATCAACAGAGGGAAGGCAGTAGAATTAAGCACCTACTATGTGTAAAATACTTTGTCAACAAAAGCATTCCATAAATGTCAGACAGGATAATAAATTCAAACATGGAATAGACCTCAGGGTCATCAAATCCAACTACCTTTCAGAATACATAATGTTCTTTGAAAGCTTTTCAAATCTCTCAGGTGTTTCTGTTGTATGCATTTCTGTTTGGTCCCTTAAAGAAAATAAATACAAATACATTGCATAATTTGGTTCCTCTTTTATCTAAACCAGTTGGGCCATTGCTGGCTATGGTCACATAGGGAAGGAGAAAAGAATAAGTATTTACATAGTGCTTATTATGTGCCAGGCAGTATGCTAAGTGCCTTACAAATATTAGATCATTTGATTATAAAATGTAATAATATTGGGAAAATTTGGAAGGGGAGAGGACTTTTTTCTGGGAAAGATAATGACTCCAGTTAATTTAAAATGTCTACAAAACATCTTGTTTGAGATGTCTAATAGGCTGTTGGAGATGCGAGTTTGGAGGTTAGGAGAGAGGTTAGAACTGAATGAGTAGATCTGGGAATCATCATCATACAGGTGATAATTGAATCCGTCAGGGCCATTCTCCAAGTGAAATTGTACATGGGGAGAAGAGAAGGCCCAGGACAGAGCCTTGGGAGGCACCCACTTTTATCACACATGACCTGGACAAACTGCCTGCAAAGGAGACTGAGGAGTGGTTAGTGAGGTAGAAAGGATAGAGAGAAGAGGATATCAAGGAGAAGAGGATGATCAACTGTCAAAGTCAAGAAGGACGAGAATTAAGAAAAGGCCATTGGACTTGGCAATTAAGAGATCATTGGTAACTTTGGAGAGAGTGGTTTCAGTTGAATGATGTTGTTAGAGGCCAGATTAAGACTTAAGAAAAGGGTGAGATGGAGGGAAGTAGGAGCTAGGGGATTAAACATATAAGATGGAGCATCAATTTTATAGGAAAGGTAGGGAAAAATGTTTGTGATGAGGCTTGTCTTTGAGAGGAGTATGTATAATGTTGAGGTTAAGTGAGTATGGGAGAAAGTACCATGGATGCAGATGGGGAGAAAGAGGAGCCATATAGTAAGCAATGTCTTCATCAAGGCCAGAGTTTCAGAGGTGCCTCAGTGAGCAGAGTCACCCCAGAGTGAGAAGACAGGCACTAGGCTGTATGCAGCATGTCCTAGAGAAAGAGAGTGGGAGCACTAACATGTAGAATTGGGGAGGGGGGGAGTAAAGGAAGAGAGGGAAGTCTAGTAGTGGGTTCAGTAGGCACAGAGGAGTTTTAGGGAGAGACAACAAGGTTTAGAGAAAAGAATATTGGACCAGCAGAGCCATTAAAATGTAAATAATGTTCTTAAGAAGATTAGACTAAAACTGTTCTCTCCAAAGTTACCAGTGATTTCTTGAATGCTAGATCACATGGCTTTTCCCTAACCTTCATTCTTCTTGCTCTTTGTAGTCTTTAACACCATCACTCCTGAACCCTGTCTCTTTTCTAGGTTTTCAGGACACTGTTCTTTCTTGGTTCTCTTCTCCTACTTGTCTGACCATTCTTTCTTGGTCACTTTTGCTGGATCTTCATCTGGATCATGCCCACTGGCCACAAATGTCCCTCAGGACTGTCTTTGGACATGTTTGCTTTTCTCTCCTCATTCTCTCTGATAATAGATGCTTTCATGAGAGTAACTTTTTTTTAGCTGAAGAAAGAAGAGAGAACATGAAGACACTCCCTTGAAAAGGGGTGGGGGATAGGACACAGAAAAGGTTGATTGGAGGCACTAAATAAGTATGTTCTAGCTTTCAAAAGATCTGGCACAATGGCTAGATCCAGACTAAATAGTATTAGCTTCCTTTTATAAACTCCCAGTTTTCTGGAGATCATCAGGAAAATGTGTTTATAGTTTCTTATTAGTAGGGCTATCCTGACGGGATAGATAACACTGGACATTAATTCCACAGTGGTGTGAATCACTTCTTAAGAGGCTTTGCAGTGAGTGAAAGTTTCCCTTTGAAGAAGGTGTTTCAACAATCTGGCTAGCAGCTATTGTGGGGGTGAAAGACCAACACAAGCCCAACAATAAGCATGCTACCAGCACGCTGCAAAAGCCCAGGTTCTTTTGATCTGCTTTACTAAGGAAAGCAACGTTAAGGGGTTAACAAGCTTACTTTAATTCAGCATACAAATACCATTCACTTAGTTCAGGGGAAAAAGCCAGCACCTTGAACTTCGGAGCAAATACAAACAAATTACAAACATCGACAGACAGACCAAATACAATTCATAGTTACCAACATCTAGGTTCAGCCTGGGAGCTCATAACAAGGGCTGGCCCAGAGTCATGCATGCCACCATGGCTGTGGGTAAGAGCTCCAAAAAAGAGAAAGCCACCCTCTGGTTTTATATCTTTTTCAGGGTCAAGGGTGAGTCACACATGCAATTCCCCCATGTGACCTAAAATCGTCACAAAGAGGCGACTTAGAGGTCTAAAAGCCTCTGATGTCCCAAACATGTCACTCAAACTCATGTGTAATCTAGGCCCTCCCCTGAGGCAAGGAGGTCACCAAGGACTCCTAATCTAATCAAGGAAACACAGGCCAAACTCTTCAAGGGTACTTGGTTGAACTGAGTGCTAAGAGCCCATTTTGTTTACCAACACAGAAGGCAAATCTATACCATCCTAATGCTACCTGTATCACCCCTGTAACCCCGATGAGTAAGGCAGCATGGGGTAGTAGAAAGTGTATTGGACATAGAGTGGGGAGACTTGGGGGTGATCTCCAGCTTTAGCAAATTACATAACTTGTCTATTCTCTCCACCAAAGTCTTTGGCATTACTGTCTTCTTAGCCACTATACCCTAAGGACCATGGGGCCTTTCCAGCTGACTTGTAGCTGAAACTTCCTATGTGTTTTGTTTCCTCCAACTAGAATGTAAACTACTTGAGATCAAAGACTAACTTTCTTTTTTTTTTAAATTTGCATCTCCGCTCCTTAGTCCAGGGTTTTGGAAATAGTTAGAACTTAATATTTTTCCATTCATTCACTCATTCATCCATTTCCCTTTTAAAAAATCTGTATGATGAGGAACACAACACTAGAATTTTTCACCTTACAGGGCTGTTGTGAGAGGAACACTTTGTGGACCTTGAAGTACTACATGAATGTGTGTTATTTTTAATAATGCATAATGGTCTCAACAAATTTGGCAGAGGAAAGAAAATGTTTGTAAGAAAATATTATACATATCTTTCCTAATTATTGAGTTCTCTTTTGGAATGTTTAATTTTAGTTGCCCATGAGATATCTAGGTGGAGATATCCAGCAGATAGGTAGGAATGTGGGGCTCAGGAAAGAGATGAGGGCTAGATATGTAGAGTTTGGTATCATCTGCATAGAGATGATAGTTGAACACGTGGGAGTTTTGAGATGACTGAAAAACAGGAGGGAAAGAAGGGGACCCAAGAGAAAGCCCTGAGGTTCTCTCCCAATACAAAAGGAGCAAAATATGAAAGATGACCCTGTAAAGAAGACTGAGAAAGGTTAGTCAAAGAGGAGGAGGAGGCCTATAATAGAGCAATGTCACAAAAACCTAGAGAAGAGAAAGTACCCAGAAGGAGTGAGTGAACAATAGTGTCATGATACAGAGAGGTGAAGAAGGATGAGGACTAATAAAGAAGTTACCAGTAAAGAGATCACTGGGCATTTTGGAGGGAGAAGTTTCAGTCCAACCTTGTCAAGGGAAGCCAGACTACAAAAAGGTGAGAAGGGAGTAGGAAATGAGAAAGCAGAGACAATGAATGTTGATAGCTTTTTCTGGGAGTTTGATTATACAAAAGGAAAAATTTAGCACCATAACTTGAGGGGATGAATGAAGTAAGTGAAAGTTTTAAAAAGGCAACAGAGAGAAGCCAGTGGTTACAGAGATATTGAAAATTAGTGAGAGAATCACTGAAGAGGTAAGCTCCCAGAAGAAAAAAGATAGGAAAAGATCAAGCATAAAAGTAGAGGGTTTGATGTTGGCAAGGAAAAAGGCCACCTTATCCTCCAAGAATGGCATAAAGGAAAAAAGAATGGGGATAACATGAAGGAATATGTGGTGGAGAACTGGGAAAAAGGAGGAAGCTCCCAACAGTTGGCCCCAATATTTTTAGTAAAGGATGAGGCAAAATCTTTCTTGGGGTGGGAGTAAGGTTGAGGGTGAGGTATGGCATGGGTAGTTTTCTTTGAGAGGAGGAAGTTTTGAATAGCTGCTGTGGAAAGTATACTAGAAAGATAATCAGGAAAGAGTTAAAAGATTGACAGGCAGATGTGAAGGCCCAGTTGAGAACCAGGCTACATGATTGTGTGACTTCCTTCACTGAGTTACAATGGCATGCTATTAGAAGTGAAGAAGGCTGATAATGGGAGTGATCCAATGTTAGGATTTCAAAAAGGCTGAGTAGAGAAAATACAAGGGAAGAAGGGATTTGGGATCAAGGTTCTTTTCCTCCTGTCTTTTGAAAACCTTGCCCTTAAATTATATGTTAAATAGTTTTCTGAGGTTGGCCTGGGAACTTAACCTTTATGAAAAATATTTCTTGTGTGGGAAATGTGTATTGTGAACTCAAAACAACAAACTAGCAAACAAACTTTCGGATACAGCATGTCTGTAGGTTTTAAATTTTTCAAATCAAAGTCAAGTAAATTTAATTTTGAGAAGTTGGAGAAAATTTCACCATGACTTAATAAAAACTATAAGCTGGAGTGTCACAAAACCAAATTGGAATTAGTGGTTTGTGTAGAATTTTAGAGTTGGGAAGACTAGAGACCATTTTGTCTGTCTCCCACACAAAGTGGGAGTGACAAAGTGATTTTCCTAAAGCATGATTTGAACATATTATTACCCTTACTCAATAGACTTTATTGGTTCAATATAACCTCTATGATCAAATAGAAACTTTACTTTTTGGCATTTAAAACTCTTTCCAACCTAGCCCCTTCCTTCTTTTTAAATCTTACACATTACTCCTTTCTACACACTTAACAATCCAGGCATAGTGGCCAACTTGCTGTTCCTTATACACACAGCACTCCACCTCCTCTCTGTGCACTTACACTGGCTGGGCTCCATACTTGGAATGTGTTTCCTTTTTAACCTTCCCTTCTTGGAATCCTTGATTTCCTTCAAGACTCAGCATGAGTACCATCTTCCAAAGGAGGGCATTCTTGGTCCTTTTCCTCCCTGCCCTCTAGCTGCTAGGGTCTTCTTCTCTAAGATCAGTTTGTATTTTTTAATACCTATTTATATGTATGGTCTCTCCCAAATTAGAATGTAAACTTCTGTTTTTCTTTCTGCGTTCCTTGTGCTTAGGACACAGTAGGCATTCTATAAATGTTTTTTGGTTGACTGATTGCTCTTGATCTGAAGCTCTACTTTGTCAACCTGAGAAGACCATCTACATCATTCTTGATAAGTAGTCATCTAATCTTTGCTTGGAGACCTCCCATGGGGTGCTATATTGCCAGTCTGATACCCACAGTGGCTGCTATGAATATTCAGGCACATTCCCAGGTTTGAATTGCAAGATAGAACAGACTCTCTTCATTGAAGACAAAACCAAGACATTTTACTCAGACACCAGAAAGCCAAATCTATCATAATAATAGAGAAGTCTATATACTTTACCAATGCAGGGGGCACCGCCATCCCCAAGCCTTCCCTCCACCAGGCCTCCCCCCACACAAACTCCCTTAGACAAAATACCCCTCTCTCACTCACACTGGCTGCTCTGCCTGCTCTCTCTCTCCCAGCTCTGACTGCTCTGTCTTACCCACTCACTTCCTGCTCCACCCCTTCCTGCTCCACCCATTCAGCAAGCTCCTCTCTCCATAGGTTTATGTGACTCAGGCTTCCATGTGACTCAGGGGCTCAAAGCAGGTCAATAGGCCTACTAATGAATGGGAAAGCTCTTCCCATTGCATTAACATTACAGGTGGTGGTGGTGGTAATCCATTACCTACTAGGGCAGCACTTTCCACTTTAGGTTAATTATAATTGTTAGGAAATAGCAAGCCTAAAGGTACCCTTTGCAACTTTCATTTGTTCCACCTACTTCTGCCCTCTGGGGAGCCAAACACGGAAAGTCTAATCCCTCTTAACAGCCTTCGAACATTTGAAAATGTCCCTTCTCTAGGTGAAACTTCCTTCAACAGAAGTTCATCTGTTTTGAACTCAACAGCCCTTCACCACCCTGATTGCCTTCCTCTAGACACTCATTTTACATATTAGCTATCCCTCATGTCATCATCTGCAAATTTTGTAATTATGCCATGATAATAGCTGATATTTATGTAGGCTTTAAGGTTTTCAGTGTGCTTAACATACATTATCTCATTTGAATCTCACTACAACCTTGCAAGGTAGGTATTGTAGGTGTCATTATCCCAATTTTAGAGGTACAGAAAAAAGGTTCAGAAAAATGATATGCTTTGCCCATGGTCACCCAGCATCAGAGGCATAATTCCCACCCATATCTTCTTGACTCCAAGTCTAATATTCCTTTCCATTATATGGTCTTAGGTCTTCGCTCCTTATGTTCCATCTTGATTCATGATGTCAGCTGTTTTGACTGAAGTGATTGATAGTAATAGCTCATATTTTATGTAGAGTTTTTTAAATAAAAGTTTACAACATTTTGCCCTAATAAAAATGCTATGAAGTAAATACTATAAATATAACAATTAATAATAATTATTGTACATTATATGATAATATAAATATTATCATTTTACAGGTGGGAAAAACTGAAGCTCAAAGAAATTACCTATGATCACGCAGCTTCTGAGCTGGATTTGAAACCCTCACATTAAGTCTATTACTTTCTATTATACCATGCTGCATCTTACATCACAGAGCACAACCTTCTTGTACTTGCCACAGTAAAATTAAATTCTTTATCTTTTATGGTAAAGGCAGCTAAGTATCACAGTGGATATAGCATTAGACTTAGATTCAGGAAATTCTGAGTTCATATCACACCTCAGGCAGTTAGCTATTTGATCCTGGGCAAGATCACTGGGCAAGTCTTTTGTATGTCAGTTTCCTCATCTGTAAAATGGAGATAATTATACTTACAGGGCTTTTGTGAGGATCAAATGAGCTAATATTTACACAGATTTAGCAAACCTTAAAATGCTGTATGTTGTTGTTCATTCATGTCTGACTCTTGTGACCTTGTGGACCATACTAACCATGGGGTTTTCTTGACAAAGATACTGGAGTGATTTGCCATTTCCTTTTCCAATGGATTAAGACAAACGGGGTCACACAGCTAGTAAGTGTCTAAGGCCAGATTAGAACTCAGGTTTTCCTTCCTGACTCCAGGCCTAGTGCTCTATTCACTGAGCAACATAGCTGCCTCCTAGGTACACAGTGATTGAGTGACTTGCCCAAGGTCACACAGCTAGTAAGAATTTGAAGTTGGATTTGAACTCAGGACTTCCTCATTCTAGGCCTAGTGCTCTATCTTCTGTACCATCTAGCTATCTTGAAATGCTATATATATATATGTATATATATACACATATGGTAGTTATTATTAATCATCATCATCATCATCATCATCATGACATTGAGGAAGAGTGGAATAATGATTTTTGCAAACTATTTGTAAGGCTTGTTTATTGTATCATTTCAAGGATCTGCAGATATCTTATGCTAATTTATTTCCTTCTTATGTATGCATAAAGTCAACCTCTATAAATAGAATTGGGATTAAAGCATCAATTCTAGAGTGCTTACGCTTGGTAATAAAATAATTTGTGATGACTGGTTTAATTATTTTTTAATTATCAAAATTATTTAATTTTGTTCTATTCACAGACTTTCTTCTCTCTGTAAGACAGTATTATTTTAGGATAGTTGTTGTTCATTTTTCTTCCCATTCACTGTAGTAAACTGAATTTATGCAGAGCAATAAAACATGCCAACTTTAACAAAGTTAATCTGATCTATGTTCCTTCAACCCTTCATAAGATTTATTAGAACCTTTGTCTCTAAGTCTAATGTGAGATGCACAGTTTAGAATAATTGTTATGTAGGCAGCTGGAAGATACAATTTGAATAGGAAAGAAATTTATTACGTCACAACATTAATAGAGAAACAGATATAGAATTACTAGTGTTTAAATCTATTTTCAGTATTTTGAAATTACATGTTACATGAAAATGTTAAACTAGAGGAAGCTTTATATGTTATTGAATCTCTAGTTTCTTTGAGCAGCTGCCAAGGGCTAATGATCATAATAATAATTATTATTGTAATAATAACAATGAATAGAAAGGCTATTTTAAAATATGATGCTTTTAAAAATAATATTGAAGATGACAAAGTATGTATCATGATTTCTCCAATAAAGACTAAGACCATAAAATTACATCATAATTATTGTTTCCAATGAAGCATACTACTCTTTCAACCGTCTTCATTTTTCCCCCCATACAGTATCCTCTAATGTTAAGATGAGAAGACTTAAAACACACATACACACATACAATGTATATGCATAAATATATATATATATATATATGCACATATGTGTATGTATGTCTGTATTTGCTAAATGCTTTAAACAATTTTAAAGAAATGTTTGCTATACCATTAGGTATAAGGTATGAACATTTTACTTAAACTGGAAAAACAGAACTTTCAGCCCTATATATAAATTAATGATTGCCTTGTGAATTATTATAAATTATCCTTATGTTTGGATTTTATTTGATGACCCTTAAGAATTTTTGTATCATAAAGATTCATCCAGAATTCTGGAAAACTCTTTAAGATCAGAGCTGGGACAAGGGATAGTAGTAGGTAGTCAGCCAGCAATAGTGAAATACCCTTTGATACGCAATCAGGAACACTTTTAATAACTTTTTCAAATGTCCATATTTTTAATACTAGAAAATTTCACCTTCTAAATACACAAGAATATGATAAGTCAAGTTGTATGTGTCGTGATGAAGGATCAAAAACTTTGGGTAGCTGTAATACACAAGGGCCACAATTCTAAGCACAGGAAAATATATTTTTTATCCCTTGGGAAAGAGGTGGTTGACTTTGATTTAATCTGATCTTCTTCCTGATAATTTTTTCCTTTTACTCCTGACAAGTACTTTAAAGGGATGATTCATTAAACCATTTGAGTAATCCCTTTGAAACATATAATTCTTTTTATCAATTCTAAATGATCATTCCTTCTTAATTGACGTATCATCCACTGACAAAGCCCAAGAGCTGAGGGTGATAAAGAAACAACTAGTTTTCAGTGGTTTTGGAATCAAATGCAACATGGTACTTCATAACCAGTCTCCATTTCCTCTTGCTAATTTTCTTATATTTGTAAAAAAAAGTGTACTTGCCAACCCACTATTTCTAGCTATTTTCTGCATAGAACAAGAGAGAGTGTCAGGACACATGGAAACTAAGGTTGGGGCTCTTAGAAATTCTATATCTAGTGATAGAATTATGTAATAGAAAATAAATTATTTGATCTCAAAATTATCATTCCATTTAAAATTTTTTTTAGAGCTAACAGAGATCTTAGACTTCAACTGATTATTTTATAGATGAGAAAACTGAGGCCTAGTGAAGTACCGTGACTAATCCCATAGCTATTTAGTATGGCAGAGGTGGGACAAAAGCTCATTTTCCTTGACCTCTGGTTCAGGATTCTTTTTACTATATGATAATTTCTACCTAACTTGTTTATGTGTGTTGGTTTCCGTCTTCTCCTTCTACCCTGCTCTCCACTCATTCCTCTCCAAATTCATTAGAATTTAGTTTAATTATAGCAAATAATTTACCATTCTATAGGATCTTATGATTTAAACACTTGTCTTGATAAGATTCAAATAATGATCATTTTGTTAAAAATATCCAAAATAACCATAAAGGAATGACTTGACCCTGTAGTCCAATCATCTCTCAAATGCATTTATTTGGTTGACCATCAGTTATGGCTTCTTCAGTTACTGTAAGTAGAGAGTCCTGGAAGGTTATATTCACTATGGTCAGGTACTATTACACTGAAGTGCTATTACAATAATTTCTGAATAATGAGAAAGTCTGGCTTCTTTTGATTCTTTATTGAGAGTTATATTTTTTTAACCTCATTTGCCTCATTTCCCCAAGTCTAATTCTTGCAGCGAACTCACCTAGTATCAAAATAATGTTTGTGAGCCTGACTTGGTTTGATTGATAGGGTCTCAGTCCCCAGGATGTATGTATATTAAGATTCAACTGACCTAGAGATCAGACATTGACCATCTCTTAATCTAATTGTCTGCTGTGGCACCAAGCCATTTCCTGGGTCCCTGCCCTTCACTCCTCATTCCTTATTAGGCAAATCAGAAAACACCCTGATTTCTATGCTCCAGACTACCCTTCTGCCTTGTCCCTTGAATGATGGGGCAATCTCCTATTTGTGCCATCTCAATTCTTTGTCTAAAACTCTATAGAAGTTTAAGCCCCAAGTGGCTTGAGGCCTGGGGTTGGAGTATGCAGCTTGTTGTATGTCTGTCGATCTATTCAAATTTTTCATATCCAAAAAATAACTTTTCCTCGATCCCAAATTCTTCTCAAGCTATGATTTTACATTGCTCCTGCTCTGTACTACCATAGTTCTAGAAAAAGTAGGATGTTCTTCCTGTCATCATTTTATCATTACCCATTTGATCTTCAGCCTCTTTCAATCTGTTTCCTGATCTTGTTACTCTAGATAGTCTTCGGCATTGTGAATGACCACTTTTACTGGGAAAACCAAGTCTTCTTTTGTGTCTCACCATCATTTGCTTTTTCTGAAGTAGATGACACCATAGAGTACTCCTTTCTTGATACTCTTGCTTCTTTTGGCTCCCATGACACTGAAACTTCTTTGCAAGGTTTTTCTACCCTCTTGAACATCTGTCTCCTCACACTGGTTCTTCATTCTCTTCCTGCGCCTTAAATATGAGTGTTCTTGAAATTCTGACCTTGTCTTTCTACTCTTTCTTGGTATTCTCAGTGACTAGCATAATGTCAGTAATCAGCTCTGTACATATGACTATATGTTTCCCACACGTGACTCCAATATCCTTATTTCTAGCCCTGACATCTCCTTAGAATATCAATTTTACATTTTTGATTGCCTACATAACCTCTTCTACCATCAACTCAACATGAGCCAGATGATGCAACAGAAAGCTCACTGGCTTTAGAGTTCAAGGACCTGGGCTCAAATCTTACTTTAGATACTTAGATGACCTTACACAAATGAATTTATTTTCTTTTGATCTCAATTTCCTCATCAGTAAAATGAGGGGGTTGTACTATATGATGATTAAATTCCTTTCCAGTTCTCAGTCTATGATCCTATGTCCCAAGCTGAAGTCATCATCTAATTCCCCAAACCTGCTCTCCCACTATATTTTCTATCTCTATTGATGGTACTATTATCCTTCTGTTCACTCAGGCTCAAAACGTTAGTCACCTTTGGCCTTTCCCTTGCCTTTACCCCTTCAAATCTAATTAATTGCCGAGTCCTGCTGATTCTATCTCTGCAGCACCTTTTGCATCAGTCCTCTCCTTTCCACTTATTTTGCCACAGTTCTAGTTCAGGCCCTCAACATTTTTCACCTGCACTATTGTAATAGCCTTTTGACTACTCTTCTTGCCTCTAGTCTCTTCCCTCCCCAGTCTATTGCTACCTGTACAGTTTCAAATCCACTACTTTAATCACATGACTCTTCTCCAAGCCCTTGGATAGCTCTCCATAACCTTCTGAAGAAAGCACAAACTACTTGCCTTGAATGTCAAGCCAACTTTAGTTCTTATCACATAGAACTCCCTTTCATGTACTCTACATTCCAACTAAACTGGACTTACTATTGTTCTCATTTCTTGTTCTGTTCTCTGCTGTTTCCTTGGCCTTGCTCATGCTTCTTCATGGATTCTTTGCTCCTCTACCTGTTAAAATTCTTCCCTTCTTACAGGGCTCAACTCAGGTGTCACCTTCTTCATGAAGCTTTTCCGGATTCTCTCTGCTGAAACGGTATTCTCCTTCCTTATGTTTCTCATCACACCATATCTAGATCTCTTTTTTGTACTTACCTCATGCTACTTACTGTCTGTCATAGTGCTTTGAGTAGTCATCCCCCCATTAGAGTATCAGTTTCCTGTGAATATTCTTTTCTTACTCCCATTTCATCTTTTATATTTTGGGGCAGCTAGGTGGTACAGCGGATAGAGTTCTGGGCCTGGAGTCAGGAAGACTCATCTTCTTAAATTCAAATCTGGCCACAGACACTTATTAGCTGTGTGATCCTGGTCAAGTCACTTAATGCAGTTTGCTTCAATTCTTCATCTATAGAATGAGCTGGAGAAGGAAATGGCAAGCTGCTCCGGTATCTTTGCCGAGAAAAGCCCAAGCGAGGTCACAAAGAGTCTGAAACGACTCAACAACAACACCAATGAAAACAACAACAACAATTTCCTAATGCTTTGCAAGGTAGTCTACACACTTACAAATATTTGATGAATGGAAGTAACATATTTCTTCTTTTTGTACAGGATCTGACCGGCAGAAATAAAATGGGTTGGGAGTAATTCTTCGAGGTCATTGAACTGTCGCTTGATTCATCAATTGAATTGATTCACTTTTTAACTTGTTCACTATCATGTAACTGCAACCCAAGTAGTTTTGGTATGTCTGGAAGCAATTACACATGTATACTGTGTACTATCCTTTCTCAGATGTCTTTAGGAGCAAGATAAAATTCCTGGAAAAACTTAGGGACAGTGGGACTAGAGCAAGATATTAGATAACTTCTAGAGGTTCCCCTTTGGTCTAGGCTTCCATGATGCTCAACCACTAAGGCCTGGTAGCTCTCAATGTAAGTGCTTATTAAAGAAATCATAAATTGCAAACAATAGATGTCATACATCACTTTCCAGAACTCTCTTAAGCTTTGTATTGAGGCTTGTGTAGGATACCTTGATCTTGTTTCTATGGAAACTTCTGTGTGTGTGTGTGTGTGTGTGTGTGTGTGTGTGTGTGTGTGTGTATGATAGAATTGAATTCTCTTTTTGGGGGGAGGGTTTTATGGTTTTATATCCTAATACTTTATTTGTGTTAGGTAATTGTTCCTACTCATTTTTTTCCTTGTAATATACCTCCTTGAGGACCAGGCATTGTGGGAACCACCTGCAATGTTTCCTGCCTCTATGTAAATATATACATGAAATATCTTTTATGAATAATATTTCATACTTTTCTTTTGTATTCATTTGAATTTCACTGACACATCAATGCAAATTAATAAATTTGGTTTTCAGATTTGTAGTGTAGGAGTTTTATTTTAAAAATTATTCTCTAAAATGATAAATCAAGCATATTTTGCTCAACATTTCCCCTTTATATTGGAAAGGATCATATTAAATGTATTTGTGCAATAAAAAATTTTCACCCAAAGAGAAGCTCTGATTTTCTGTATCTGTGATATACATATTTAATTAATTATTCATATAGATTTTTTACTATTCTATTTAAAGTTTTAACCATTTTCATTAGTGAAAAATGAAGATAGAATGTTTTTTCACTATTACTTAGGTAGGAAATAAAGGTATAGGAACTGGACCTATTTTTTTTTTGGCATAGAGAACTGCCAGTTGAGGAAACTTCTTTTATCAGTGCAAGTCAGTACCATTTCTTCAACTTAGAGTCTTAGAGAACTGCCTAGGGCAGAGAGGTTAAGTGTTTTTCTCAGAGTCACATAGTCAGTAAGTGTCGAAGGTTGATTTTGAACCCACATCTTCCTAGATCTGAGGACAGCTTTTTATCCACCATCCTATGCTTTCAGTAATGGTCTAACTCCAAACATTGGCTTCCAGTTATTGACACTACAATTTCGCTAATACTATGATCTTCAAACTCTTCTTTACTTCTAAGAAGGGTAGATAGCATTCAGTGATCACTTTTTCTCACCACCTACCTACCTAGCTATTCCTTAATTCCTTACAGTTTGCTGTCTGTTTCCATCAATTTAATGTGACTTCTTTTTCAATCTATATGAGACTTCTCATCACCGGCCTTTTAATTATCAAAATTCTCAATTATCATTCTCCTGAACTTAGCTGAAGCATTTCAGTCTGATGACCATCCAATACTTCTTGACATTTCTTTTCCTTGGGCTTTCATAGCATTATCCTTTCCTGGTTCACTCTATAACTAACTGATTACTTTGTAATCATCTCTTTCACTGATCCATCTTTATTCTCCCACCACCTCAGTATTGACGTTGATACATGCAAAAGCATTTACTAAGTTAGATGTGGTAGGCACTATGTTAGGTGATTGGGAATATTCTGCCTTTATTTAGGACCTTATATTCTAATAGGGGTAATCAATACATATAGGAGAATGATGTCCAGGTAAGGAAGTTTTGGCCTGTGGCTCACAGGAATGATGAATAAAACCATAGGGCAATGAACTGACATGCTAATTCTGGGAGCAATAGTAGTATTGATTTGATTAATGTTTGCAGAGCAAGAAGTGGAAAATGAACTGGGGAAAGGGGAGAGAGGTGGTATATTTTTTCCCTTGAAGAGCAATGGCAGGATATCTCAGGGTAATGGATGTGAAATATGGTCTGAGACTACCTCATTATAGCAGGTTAGGTGAATTTGCACTCTCACTCAGCAATCAGGATGGCTCAGCCTTAGAATGGAATTCCAAAGTTAAGTAGATGAATTCCCCCAGGCACAGTTTATACAGAGTTGGACTGGAGAGTATTATTCAAGGTGGGAAAAAGGGGGTACAATAGGTCAGATGGCAAGATGTCCTGGTTGGACTGATATAAACCATGTTCTAGGGCCAACTAGATATGGTAGGTTAGATGAATTTGTTTTCACTCACCAATCCGGGCAGCTCCATTACAGAGCAGAATTTCAAAGGTGAATGTTCCCCAACATTCTGATCTCTTCCCTCTTCTTTTTTCTCTACACTCTCTCCTCAGGCAGTCTCATTCGCCTTCATGGCTTCAATCATCTGAGATGGCTCTCAGAAGTTTGTATGACCATTCTCAGCCTTTAGATGACTTTTAGATCTATACTTGTCAGTTCCAGACATCCAATCTCACATTTCCATCTGCCTTCTTGACATCTCTACCTGGCTGTCCTATTAACTTCACATATCACTACAAAAACTCATTAACCCTCCATGGAAACAAATCATTTCCCCAACTTTCTTGTTTTTGTCAATGACACTGCCATGCTTCCAACACACCTAGGTTCAAAAACTTAGGACTTAACTCTTCCCCTCTCTCTTACATTCTACATCCCATCAATTAATAAGTCCATTAATTCTTCCACTGAGATATCTTTCATGTCTTCATCATCATTATTATCATTAATAACCATTTATCAAGCACTTATTGTGTGCCAGGCATTATACTAAGCTTGGGGAATACAAAAAAAGACATCTTCTTCATTCTCTCCCCTTATTATATCACCATCCTATTTCAAGCTGCTGAAATCTTGCTTAGTCTTTTGTTTAGACTCTTCTAAATGGCTTCCCTGATATGGAGCACTCCCCTCTCTTCTATCTATCCTTTATACAGTTACCTTCCTAATGAATACATCTGGTCATGTTATAACCTTACTAAAAATATTAAGTGGTTCTCTATGGTCCATGAGAAAATACCATCTTCTTAGTCCAACATTTAAGATCTCACACAATCTGTCTATAGCCTACCTTTCTAGCTTCATTTCACTTCATCCCTCAGCACACACGCTAGAATCATTAGCTCTTCCTCAATTTATCCTGCTCTCTTCTGCCTCTATGCATCCACTTAGATCCTCTTCTGTTCTGGTAACAGACTCCTTTATGTCTTTTACCTTTTGAAACTCTTATCTCCCTTCAAGGTCCACCTCAGGTGCCACCTTCTCTATGAAATCTTTCTATGTCTCCTTCAGGAAAAGTGAATTTTACCTTTTCAAATTTCATATAGAATGTTGCCTAGATGTTTCCTTAGTCTTTATTACCTTCCACCTTGAATAATATACATTTATATACATGTTCTTCAACTTGTTTGTAAGCCTCTTGAAGGCAGGGGCAATGTTATTTTTATCTTTGCATCTCTTGTACTGAGCACAGGGTCTTGCATGTAATTGGAATTTAATAAATCTTTGCTTAATGCAATTGACTCATTGGATTGACAGTTCTTGTGGCCTTTGGGGAGGTCAGTGTGGTATAGTAGAAAGAGTATTAGGTTTGGAGACAGAAGACCTAGTTTTAAATTCTTGCTCTGTTACTCCCTATGAACAGAACCTGGCACATAATAAGTGTTTAATAATGCTTGTTGACTGACTGACTTTGTAAAAGTCACCTCAAAATATAATAATAGCTAGCATTTAGAGAGTACTTTAAGATTTCAAAAAAATGATTTACAGATATCTTCACAAGAACCATGGATTGAGGTAGGTGGTATACTTAGCCCTATTTTGCAGATGAGAAACTTAGGCAGACAGAGATTAAATTACTAGCCCAAGGTTACACAGTAAGTATCTAAGGCTAGATTTGAATTCAGGTCTTCCTGACTTCAGGCCCACAACTCTATCCATTGCATCATCAGCTACTGCTTCATTGCTCTTGTTTACCACCTCCTTATGGGTAAAATAAAAAGGGTTGGATTAGATGATCTCTGACATGTCCTGAAGCTCTAAATCCTTTAAATCTATAATATCATTGTTTCCAGAAGGTCAGCACAGGAGATAACTTCACATGAGTTTTGCTGATCAAATGAGAAAATATTTGTAAAAAGTACTCAGCACAGTGACTGGTACATAGTAGGTGCTATCTAAATGCTTATTCCCTTCCCTTCCCTTCCCTTGTAAAGATTTCTTTTTACTTGCCATGGGCATTTTCTGAGCAGAGCAGAATTTCAAATCAAGAGATTTCTGTATTTAAAATAAACCGCAGTACATGGTAGTAGCTTTTGTTTTTAATCTTATCTTTAAACATTCATGAATCTATGTAACTACTAAGACTTTAAGTAAGAATGGCACTGTCAACACTGTTCAGATTATGAGAACACATGCCTACTTGTGAGAGGGCTCAGTTTATTTTTGTGGCTGTAATCACAAGAGATCATGAATGGCAGGAATGGTTGCAGGAAACAGAAAATTTTGAGTCTGTTCCATGTTTTGTCATTATTTAGAAGATAATTGGAGTTGAAAGGGTAGGACCTTTAATGAGCTGCTTAAATTCCCTAATGGCTGGAAGACTGGAAATTAGTGAGACATATGTAGTTCTACATGAGTGAGCATGTGGAACTACTAAGGCTACTCAATCAGCCGACAAGCATTTTTTAAGTGCCTACTATGTGCAGGCACTGGAGTAATGGAAAGAATGCAGGACCTTAGAGTCAAGAAGGTGTAGAGTCAAATCCTCCATCAGACACTTATCAGCTATGTGAAGCTGGGTGATCACTTAACCTAACTGTGCTTCAGTTACCATACTGGTAAAATTAGGAGGCTGGATTCAGCCTCAAAGGTCCATTCCATTTTAAAATATATGATCCTGTGATACACATACAAAGAACAAAATAATCCCTACTCCCAAGGGGCTTCCCTCCATTCTAATGGGGGAGATAAGTATGTGCTGGATGAATATAGAGAGAATAGATAGAGAGTAGTAAATTCAAGGTAGTTTGAGAAAGGGCATTAGCAGCTGTGGGAAGGATCAGGAAAGGCTTCGTATAGAAGGTTGTGCTTGAGCTGAGTCTTGAAGGAAAAGAGAGATTCTATGAAACAGAGATAAGGAGAGTTCATTTCAGGAATGAAAGGCACCCAGCTAGGCACCCATTGAGGTAGATTGAGGAGATAGAATGTCCAGTGTGAGAAACACAGAGAGCCCAATTTGTCTGGATGGAAGAGTGCAGGAGAGGGAATAATATAAAATAAGCCTAAAATATAAGTTGGGGCAAGTTTATGAAAGACTTTAAAAGCAAGATAGAGAATGTTTGTTTGATTCTAGAGTAGGGGTTCTTGATCTGGGTCCCACAGATCCTCAAGAATTCTATAGATGGATTTCAGAGAGTCTGTGACTGGAGGAATGGAGACTGGAGTGGGGGATGATGTCAAGGGGTTTTGAGATGAAGGGAATGGGAAAAGAGGAGGCTCATGTCAAATGGCCTCAATTTTCTCAGTAAAGAGCAAACTTCTCAGCTGAGGGGTCGAGGGAGAGGGGAAGGTAAAGGAAGCTTCAAGAGAAAAGAGGTTTGGAATAGCATTTGTGGGGAGTGAGATATGGAAATTAAATCTTTATTTTCACTAACATTTGGTTTCCTTTGTAATTCACTATATTTTAAAAAATGTGTTTAAAAGTATTATTCTGAGAAAGAGATATAGGCAACACAGACTGCTATGTAGGTCCATGGTGCAAAAAAAAGGTGAAGAACATCTGTTCTAGGGTCAATAGGAAGCTACTGGAGATTTGTCTATGGGAATAGTGTGGTCAAATCTGTGCTTAAGGAAAATAACTGGCTACAGTATGGAGGAGAGATTAGAGTGGAGAGAGATTTGAGACAGGGAGAACAATGAAGAGGATACATCTGATTGCTCACCATCTTGGGGAGGGGAAAAAGAAGGGAGGTAGAGAGAATTTAAAACCTATGGAAGTGAATGTTTAAAACTAAAAATAAATAAATTAATTTATTTAAAAATGATCTAGGCAAGAGCTGATGAGGGTTTCAATTAATGTGGCTGCTTTATGGGTACATAGAAGAGGTCAGAGTCAGATATCAGCGATGTTGTGGGGGTAGAAATGGCAAGATTTGGTAGTTTTGGGGTTGGAGAGAATAGGGAGACTGCAATGATGGTGCTTTTGACAGACCTAGGGAAGTTTCAAAGAATGGAGGGTTTGATGAAAAAGATAATGAGTTCAGTTTTTGAGATGGTCAGCTTGAGCTGTCTCTGGGACATTCTGTTTGAAATGTCTACTAGGTTTTTAGTGATACAAGACTGAAAAGTTCAGGAGAAAGATTGGTACTGGATATATAGATCTTGGAGTCATCTTCATGGAGACCTTAAGAGGTTATCAAAACAGAGAGTGTAGAGAGAAAAGAGGATCTAGGACAGAAACTTGGGAGCCATTTAGAGTTAGGGGACATTATATGGATGATCGAGTAGCAAAGGATACAGAGAGACAGTGGTCAGACAGGTGAGAGGAAAACCAGGTCACAGTATTGTCATGAAAACCCAGAAAATATCCAGGAGAAAAGGGTGGTTAACAGGATGAAATACAGCAAATTCAACAGATGGGTAGAGAAGCATGAGCAAAGAACAAACAGGAAAATACCGGCAAGTTTGGAAAGGGCGGTTTAAATTTAGTGACGAGGTTGGAAGACATGTTGCAAAGGGCTGAGGAGTGAATATGAGAAGAGGAAAGGAATGCAGTGAGTATACACAGGCTTCCCTTCCCTTCCCTTCCCTTCCCTTCCCTTCCCTTCCCTTCCCTTCCCTTCCCTTCCCTTCCCTTCCCTTCCCTTCCCTTCCCTTCCCTTCCCTTCCCTTCCCTTCCCTTCCCTTCCCTTCCCTTCCCTTCCCTTCCCTTCCCTTCCTTTCCCTTCCCTTCCCTTTCTTTTCCTTCCTGCCCCCCCCTTTTTTTGGACTTAGACTAAGAAGGAGAGGAGAGATACATAGGATAATAGTTTGAAGGGATGGAATCAGTAGTATATCTTTAATAACTAGATTTCCAAAAATATACTTTTAAGAGTAGTCTGTATCATTAACATTTTCCCTATCACTTTCTTAAGTCTAGATAATCAACAAAACAATAAATCAAGTCAAATTTGTAGCACTGCCAATATTTGAAGTATAAATGTTCACATTGAAAATTTAATAATTGGCTCTCAGGAGTTAGTTGGGTTAGCTCTGAAATACCCATAGATGATATGGTCTAGTGAAGTCATTTTTTTTAAAGTCTTGGGGGAGACTTGGGCATGTTTGAAGGCAGTAGGGTAGGTCCTAGTACATAGAGAGAAGTTGAAGTTTAGTGGTGGTGGTGGTGGTGGTGGTGGGAAATGGCTGAAATCTGCTGGAGAATGTTGTAGAGTAGAAGATAAGTGCACATGTAGAAGTGTTGGCTTTGGCAAGGAGAAGGGCCACCTGCTTGTCAGAGACTGGAGAAATGGAGGCAGGGTGGGGGATGATGTCAAGGGGTCTTGAGATGAAGAGAGTGGGGAAAAAGGGGCTCATGTCAAATGGCCTCGATTTTCTCAGTAAACAACAAAGTTCTCAGCTGAGGGGTCGGGGGAGAGGGAAGGTATGGGTGGCTTCAAGAGGAAAGAGAAGCTTTGGGATAGCTTTTGTGGGGAGTGAGATATGGAATCAATTAGGGAGAAATGAAAGGACTACCTTGCTGTAGAGAGGGACCAGTTGAGGTTGGATAGCATGAATTTATAATGTACCCAATCAGCATGTATGTCTACAGTATGATTTCCTCTTCAGTTTAGCAGCCCAGAAATTGGAGAGAAGGAAGTAGATGGTAAGAGTTATTCAGGATGTAGATGTGGCAAGATATGAGCAGTGATAGGACAAGGTAGGAGGGGAGGTGAAATCTCCAATAATAGGCTCAAAATTGGAAAGGGAAGAAAGCAAAGTCAAAGCAGGGGTAAAAGCTGAGAAAGTACCATGGGGTAGAGGAGTGGGAGGTCTCTGGGGATGAACAGTAGGTTTCGGGGCATAGGGAGAAATGGAATGATAGTTAAGATAGAGGAATGGTGGTTTCTAATTGAGAAAATGGGACAGTGGTGGGTAATGGTAAGATCTAATGAGTAATCAGCCCTCTGTATGGAGGAGAGAGAGTGAAGGACAACATCATAGAATTTAAGGAGGCTGAAAAATTGGAAGATAAGGGAGTTTGAGAGAGCATCTAAATGGATATTAAAAGAAAGGAGCTGGGGAGGAGAGGAAACTGGTGAGCCAGGTGCTGAGCTCCTTGAGAAATCAGGGAGAATGACATAGGGGCTAGAATATAACAGCCTCCATAATATGGATTGAGTGGAAAATTTTAATTGAATGAACTTGAGAGAAGCAGAAGTTGTGGAGTAATGGTGGTAAAAGGAGACCCTAGAAGTGGTGGTGGGGCTTAAGGAGTGTTCTGATAGCCTGTCTTGGATTGGTTGGTGTGTGTGTGTGTGTGTGTGTGTGTGTGTGTGTAGGCTATGACACAGGGTACAGCCAGTACTGGAATGCGTGGCATCAGGGAGAAGCCATGTCTTTTCGAGCACTAGTAGATGGAAGGAACATAAGACAAAGGGGAACGAGGTGAAGGGAAGTTAGTTTACTAGAACAGGGTTTCCAGAGGGCAGAGTGGAAATAATTGGATTTCAGTGGGACTAGGTGAGGTAAAGTAGAGGAGAATGGGGATGAGACAATGGGAGGTGGGGATGGGGGATCATTTGCTACTATGGGGCCAGTGATCGCTTAATACAAAGATAATGAGGGAAATAGAAGGTGGGAAATTGTTAGGCATAGATGTAGTCAAATGAATTTTATAGCTCAGTATCCAAGTGGTACTACAGAAGAAATTGGTCAGCCTTGGTTGGTATTGGTTTCAGCGCTGGCTTCAGCAATAGCTGTTCCTCCTCTTTCAGGGTGGCTGGATGAGAGGTAAGGGTCAGTCGTCCCCTCAGTTGGCAGAGATTGTTGGTCTAGTGCTTAGTAAAGTGCCCTGCACATAGTACCTCCTTAGTAAATGTTTGATGGATGATGATGATGATGATGATGTCAATGTCTGCCCAGGCGTTGGGCTGATGCCAAATAGTAACCAGGGTAATAGGCAAAATTACACAATTGAAGAAGGCTACTTGGTACTGGTGGAAGATATCACTAGATGATGTCTGTTGAATAAAGTTCAATTGTTGTTTCATGGAAGTGATTCTTCCTTGTTCTGGAATCAGAGAAACTCTTACAATAGGAATATGTTTAATTAAACCTGTGGTGGTACTAGCAAATTAATTTTTTTATAATAGAGACAATGGAGATTAAGAAAAGTAGAACTCTTTGGTCAACTATCTATCCTTTATAAAAAACAATGCTTTTCTTACTCAGGCAAAGGACAAAATACCAAGATACAAAAATAAGGTGACTGTGATCCTCTTCTCTGACTATGAATCTATTTGTATCACCTTGGGAGAAAAGCAGAGGGAACAAGGGTAAGATGTATTTCTAAAATAAAAAAATGTTTATTATTTTTCCTAAAAAAGAGGAATTGACACTAAGCATTAATCACACATGAATTGCTAAACTCTACCATGTATAGTTTGGTCCTTTTTCCCTTTAAAGTATACATTAAATTCAGTACCTTGGTTTCAAAGCTGTCATGGTTCTTTATGTGTTCCTCTGTGAACAGAGACCCACCCCCAATCCTTCCTTCCTTCCTTCCTTTTGGCCTTCCTTCCTGTTTTCATTCCTGCCTTCTTCCATTTCTATCTATCTATATATCTATCTCTCTATCTGTTTGTTGTTATCTTTTGTTTTTATACCACAGTGATTTCCTCTTAAGCCAATCCTACTCCCATAAAACCCTCTCTTTGGTCAGTCAATTAAGAAAATTTAATGAACATATATTATGTGCCAGATACTCTGCTAGGTCCTGGGGATACAAAGTCAAAAGTGAAACAGTCACTACCCTTAAAGAACTTGCCTTCTATCAGAGGACATGGCATGTGTGTATGTCAGGACATATAAAATTTATATAGTAAATGTATTTTCTGGTGTCTGTGTGGTTCCTCTATTTTGAACAGTACCACTACAATGGAACTGCAATATTTGAAGCTTCTCATCTACTTTACTATTGTTGCATGGTTTCGTTTCGGCTTTGCAACATAAAACAAAAAGGAGTCCATTGGAATGCTCCCATTCTCATTACCTTTTTGACACCAGCCTCTCCCCACTTTCCCCCAATGAGTAAAAAGTGAAAGGGAGAAAGTAATCAGTTTTTTCATACATGATATGCTCCAATAGTTTGAATTCATTATTATTGTTATTATTATTATTGTAAATTCACTAATTTTACCAACAGTTTTGGTATTCAATGGACATATCCTTGGCACAGGAAGACATAGGTGCTTAATAAGCTGTGGAATAATATATTTTCTTTTTCATCACTTTCCCTTCCCTGATTAAAATGAAAATGAAGACAACCGTGTGTTGTTGTTGTTGTTGTTTGTCCTGTGTTCTCAAAGAGGACCATGACATCAGGAAGGTGATGCCATGACTTGCAAGTGAATTGGATTTAAGTGAGGCAGAGCTGTGCGAGTCACCAGGCTCACTTTCTCCTACAGAGTCATCTGGGCCCGGTGGCAAGATACAGATCAGGACGACTGGAGATGGCCCCGACATCTTATAATAAGTTTAGAGGAAATGCAAAGACAAATATCGTCAGGCCTCTTTTTACCCTAAACTATTTCCCGAGTGGAATGAATTGGTTTCAAATCAGCAAGGAACAGTGGAAAGAACATTGAGTGGAGTCGAGAACAAGGATTCAATTCCCACCTTTGACACCTATTATCTGTGTGATGTTGTGTAAGTCATTGAATATCTTTGTGCCCCAGTTTTCTTCTTTTTAGGGGGTTTCATAGTA
Source organism: Trichosurus vulpecula (assembly GCF_011100635.1). Lineage (NCBI taxonomy): Eukaryota > Metazoa > Chordata > Mammalia > Diprotodontia > Phalangeridae > Trichosurus > Trichosurus vulpecula. Next base: position 180,773,342 of record NC_050574.1, read on the forward strand.
TTTCCTCTAAGGTCTCTTCCAGTACTAACAGTTTTTATGATCCTTTACTTAGAAGAGGAGAAAAACAGAGACATTTAAAAGGTACTTTAGTTTTCATATTTTTTCTTTTTGGGGCGGCGGGAAATGGGGGTTGCTGGGAGTCAGAGAACTTGTGCACACGGTATGTGTTGGTCTATAAACGGTAAAATAAGGATTGAAGAAAAACCACAAATGAACTTCCCTAGGCTACATTGTAAAAGCAGTGCTCTTGTTCTCCTTTCAAGGACTGTAACTTTCTTCCTACTCTAATTCAGGCACAAAACTGCATGTAAAATCCAATTACATCTCAAGTTGATACCTTAGTCAAAAAGAGTGCTTAATTCGGTTTAAGAATGACTAATTTTATTTTTATCTGCATTATTTATGCATGCAAATAATTGCAGGTGCAAAAAGGGAAGGGATCTTTTCTCTCTCTCAGAATTTGGCCTTAAAGGGTTGGTATACCAGAGCAATAACACTTGGACAAGTTAGGTCCTGTAATACTCTCTTTGGCTTTGCCTTGAGTCACTTTAGTGACTGTTAGTTTTAACAAAGGAGAAAGCGCAAAGAAGAAACAAGTGCTCCCCACCTCCTGTAAAACAAGGTATTTCCTGTTAATATTTTCCTTTCAGGGCCTGGAAACTACCTCCTCCCGCCAAAGAAACGGTTCGCAGAGAATCTGTTCTAGGTTGAAATACAACTTGTGAGTTCCCATTGGGAATAAAACTTTCTACCGTTTTCAGAGACATTGGCTGGGAAATGATGAAGTTTCTGTAAGTAGTAGATGCTGAAGGGGATTGGAACTCCCCAAGGAGACAGTCTGATAGATCATCTGCAAGTAAAATGGGAATTTTGATTGTGTAAAATGGTGGTGTTTTCTATATCCCAAACTAGGGGAAACATGACTCCAGGACAAAGCAAACTCTTAACTCTGAAAGTTTAAAGGTATTTTCCTTCCTTCTTTCCTTCCTTCCTTTCTTCCTTCCTCCCTTCCTTCCTTCCTTCCTTCCTTCCTTCCTTCCTTCCTTCCTTCCTTCCTTCTTTCCTCCTTCCTACCTTCTTTCCTTCGTTCCTCCTTCCTTCCTTCTTTCCTTCTTTCTTTCCTTCCTTCCTTCCTTCCTTCTTTCCTTCCTTCCTTCCCTTCTCTTCCCACCTCCCTCCCCTGTCTCTGTCTCTGCTCTCTCTCTGTCTCTTTCCCTCTGTCTCTCTGCCTCTCTCTATCTGTCTCTCTATCTGTCTCTCTCTGTCTCTCTGTCTCTCTGTCTCTCTCTCTCACAAACACACACACACACACACACACACACACACACACACACACACACACACAAAAGCTGTTTATGGCCTTGGAAGACATCTTATAGTAGTTTTGCTTTCCACATATTTATGAAATCCTTATGTACCGGATTTGATTGATAACTAAATGGGAACAATATAAACCTGTCAGTTTAGATGTAGTCCCAGGGTCAAATGGAACTCAACATGTCTTAAAACATAGGCCAGTACCATGAATCCTAGCAACCACAGGGTGAGGATAAAGTAGTAATTAATGGGCATAGCAAATAGCAAATGGTTTCTACACATCCATCAAAAAATAGGAAAGCCCACAAAAATAGTGCTGTGTGCAATTTTCACTTAGAACATTTCTGCTGCTCAGTAAATGTTAATAATAATAATCACATTTTTATTGGAAAGAATGCACATTTATGAGCAAGCTAGGTGGTCTCTTTGGGTCTCTGCCAAAGTATAAATGCTGCTTTCATTGTTCAGAATCTTTCCACATATTGCCTACACCCCCACACCCCTTTTGCAAAATCTAGAGGAAGGGAACAGCCAGAAAAGGGAAATATCAAGGTGTAAGGCTCCATGAGCTTTTACTTCATCTGAGAGTCAATTCATTACAGCTTCGTCAAATTGCAAAGTTCTCTAAGAAATCCATAATGATTTAGAACCAAAGTCAATGCATAAATAAACTTAAAACAAAGGACAAAATTTAGTTATAGGGATGTCAATAGAAAGAATGCTAGATTTGGAGTAAGATATGAGTTCAGATCCTAGTTCTGCTACTTACTATATGTGAGACCTTGGATAAATCACTTAACTTCTCTGAAGTTCAGTTTCTTTATCTGAAAAATTAGGGGATTGGACTAGAATCAGAGGTGTTCAAAGTGCTGTGTTACAGCTGCACTTTGCTGATTAATAAACAAGTGGGAAATGTTTAGCCAAGTAAATAAAAATGTAATATAACACAAATAGCGTTAATATATAGTTTTTAAAATCCATATGCTGCCTGCAGTTTCTTTTTGAGTTTAACACCACTGGACTAAATTGTCTCTCCGGTCCCTCCAAGCTCAAAAGCTTATGATTCTGTGACCCCTTTCTCCCAAAGTAGTTTTCTGCTGCTTGTTCTAGGATCATGTCAGAGAGCTGTGCATTCAAATCTCACCTCTGAGACATACTAGCTTCATGACTGAAACTAGTCACTAACTAGTGCCTATAGCTAGTAGCTAGCCCATGACTGGGTGTGTCACTTAACCTCTGGGTTAAGGATTTAACTGCTAAGTCATGGATGGTTTTGATTTGGGTTGATAAAGGGAATTCCCCACACTGATGAAATCACAATTCCTAGCCATGCTTCTGATCCAAGCCTGTATATTCATGGTTTTTATGATGCCAACTGATACACTCACCTGTGAACAAAAATGCTGTGATGTCATTCATGTGATCACTTTAGAAACTAGAATTGAGATATAGTTTAATGAACATGATGATACTATGCTGTGTAGACTAAAATGTTTTTTAATGTGTTGAGTGCATAAGAAAATTTGGGGAACTAGCTACAAAGAATAGTTTATAGGAAATGCAATGGTTTTCAGAGATCTTTCAAGGCTACCTCTTTGTGTTCAGGTAGGCATTTTTTGTGCCTATATATGTCCTAATAACAACCACAATCCATTGTTAGAAAAAAGTGGCAATTATAAAATTCCTACCTAGACCTGAACAATTATGTTAGACCCCCATTTAGAGAAGGTGAAATAAACTATTTTCACATATTCTCTGACTCTGTTTCTGCTCCTGGCTGGGTTTTCTCTTTTCCAGTACAGAGATAACCAAGGTCTCAGAACCACGCAATTCAGATATAGTATCTGCTAGAGTTTTTTCCTTATGGTTTTTTTCCCTCCTGCATGATAGGGTATTGGAACTCATAGCTACACATGGCACTGACAGAATTTGCCAGCCACCACCAAGCACTATTATTGATTTCCTCCTATAAATCAATTTGCTCATTCTTGGAGCAAACTCAACCCTCCTAGGGATCTGTGCCTGACCTCATCCACAAACTGTTTGGGCACCCACACTCAGGCATGCCCATGACCACTCATACTGGCTCACAATCACATTATGTTATCTTTCAAAACTACTCCCCCTAGCAACTCAAATCACCACAGTACTTGCTTCACGTCCGTACCCTGTCCTTCAGTCTTCATACACAATCTCTCCATACCAAACAATAATTACCAAAATAAAAGTAAATGTTTTGATGTTATAGGTAGTAATTGTCAATCATGGACAGTTACAACCCCCCCCCCCCACCTTCCAAACAACTCTCTGCTTTTCCAGTTAAGCATTTCCAGAGCTTTATTTGACACTATTGACACCTTCTCCTCCTGTATACTCTCCCCTCACTGGGGTTTGGTGACACTATTCTCTCCTGGCTTTCTTGATGCCTCTCTAACTATTCCTTTCCAGAACCCTTTCTGGTTTGTCACCCAGATTGTGCCCCCTAACTATGGGTAACCCTTGTGGTTATATCCTGAGCTCTCTACTCTTCTCGCTCTATACTCTCTCTTGGAGACTTCATCAGCTTCCATGGGTTTAATTCTCATCTCCATATAAATTGCTCCCAAATCTATATATCCAGCACCACCAATTGCTTGGTGGTCATTTCAAACTGGATGTCCCAGAGACATCTTAAATGCAACATGTCCAAAATTGAACTCATTATCTTTCCCCTTAAATATGTTCCTCTTTCAAGATTCTCTATTTCTGTCAAAATTCAAGCTCCTTGGTACAGAATCTCAATACTATCCTCAACTTCTCCCTCTCCCTCATGCCACATATCCAATCAGTTGCCAAATCTTGTAGTTTCTACCTCTATGGCATCTTTCACATCTAATTGCTTCTCTCCATTTATACAGCTACTATGTCAGTTCAGATCCTTACAACCTTAGTCTAGTTTAAGAAGTGCTGAAGTACTGGAAAAAGTTTAAGCAGCCTTGCTATCCTAACAGCCTTCTACATGGTCTCCCTGCCTCAGGTCTCTCCTCTTTTCAGTCCATTTTCCATAATGATCTCAAAGAGACTTTCTTCACGCACAGATCTAATTGCATCACCTCCCTACTTAATAAACCCCAGAAACTCTCTATTGCTTCTAAAATAAAATACAAACTCTTCGGTTTGGCTTTTGAAGCCCTTCACAACTTTACACCAAGCTGTCCTTCCAGTTTCTTTGTCTGTTATTCCACCTCCTACTCTGTGATTCAGCCAAATTTCTCTCTGTTTCTTACACAGAGCAATCCATCTACCATCTCCACGCCTTTCTGAGACTGTCCCTCATGGCGGGAATACACTCACTCTTCACCCTCACCTCACAGAATCCCTCTTTTCTTTCAAGAGGCAGTTCAAGAGGCCATTTTCCACATGAAGCCTTTGCTGATTCCCTCAAGAGCCAGTGCCCCCCTCAAACTTGTTTATTCTCTTAATATTTAATCTGTACACACACACACACACACACACACACACACACACACACTTATACCTCTTTACATGTCCCCTGTTAGAATGTAAACTCTTCAGGAATAATTATTGTTTTCACTCATTGTATTTGTATCCTCAGCACCTAGTAGAGTGTGTGGCACATAGTAAATGCTTGATGAATACTTGACTGAGTGAGTGCAACTGAAGAATGTAAAACAATATCTTACAGTTGTTATAGCATCAAGTTTTCAGAACATTTGCCTCACAACTCAATAAGGCATATACTGCAGGTATTAATACCTTCCTCATTTGACAGAGAAAACTTTGGCTCAGAGTGGATAAGGGATTTATCCATGGTCACATCAGCTATAAGTAATGGCACTGGAACGTAAAGCCACCATTACAATCAATGCTCTTTTTAGGACCATCTTGCCAGTGTAAAGGGGATCTGTAGAAAAGTTAGAGGAGATCCACAAAGATACTTTAAAGGTCAGTGTATACAGACTGTGAGTAAAGAAGACAGGAATTGGTATTAGTTATGTTGATGTAGGCAAGGTTGAAGGGAGACAGTAAGAATTTTCAAATGTTTGAAGAATAAGAAAACAAAGCAAAAAGAAAACATAAACTTCAGACTAAGAAATTCAAGGAACTATGCAGAAGAACTGACAGTGAGAGTTGGAATTAGGAAGGTTCAGTGAAGGAGGTAATGAAGTGCTCTCTTGAGTTCTTTAAAAGCAAAATTGATATTCATTTCAAGATGATTCAGACGTATTGTTCTTCCTAAACTAAGAGTATTGGGTTAGATGATTTCCCAGTCCTAGCTAGTACTATTTATTTTTATTATAATTATTGAATAATCTTTGAAACTGAAAATAGCTACAATGTTGATTTGTAGAGCAAGAGACTCTAAGTATGTCTCAGAAGATTGAAAAAAACCAAAGGTCTTGAAATCCTACCTGGTACTCTATTAAAAAAATTCTATCAATATATATAGGACAAATATTTTCCCTAAATCTCTGAACCACAGGATGAAAGTGGACATACACAGGGTGAATTACTTTTCTCCAAGAAAGGAACAACTTTGAGGCTATCTCACCAATTTTAACATACAATAATGCATCCAAGCACCTCTGAGTGTCCCCTTAGAGGTGAAATAGAGACTACTGAAGGTCTTTTATTTCACTTCTCCTATATTTCATGCATACAATACAAATTTGGCATAGAGTGAGAATGAGCACTACAAAACTACCCCTCAGTGATTTATTTTTCATGTTTAGCTTTAAAGGGAGCTTATTTATTTGTTGTCTGAAAAATTGTCCTAGCAATTTAAGTTTGCTGTTGCCAGGTGGTAGCAGTTTGCCATACCTACTTGATCTAAAATACTTTGTCTTGGAAGATAATGGCTCTTTGCCTGAGGTGCCCACCCCTATTTATTGTCATGAATTTTTCCTATTTTATAAAAGTTATTGCTTTATTAAAGTGAGAAAACTTAATATTAAACACACTTCAAAGTAGATAATAGTTTGGAGAAAATATTTAAATAAAATACACCCTAATATCCAATTGGGTATCTTTCCTTACTCTCAATTGACCATTTTGTACAGCCTTTCCCCTTTTTAATACTTAAGCTTCAAAGGGAGATGCTAAAGTCTCCCAATTGCTCTGTTTTTTGGTTTACAACCTCACATTACATCTAAGTGTCCTACTTTGTTTCCAGATTTTGGTTATAACTTCCTCTCTCCCCACCAACCCCTCCCAGTTTCTCTCTCATGATTACTAAAAGACACTACCAATTGGGATAGAGAAAGATGCAGCATTTCCCTCTCTACTTCTCTGGCCTTCCGCTCCAAGAGGTTTCTTTTTCCCCCACTTCCCATTTGGGGGCTATTATATAATCATGTATTCATAGAATGTCAGAGTTGGAAGGAACTTCAGAGGCCTTCTAGGCCATCCATCCCTGAAAAGGATTCCCATTTATAACATACTTGACATCCAGCCTCTGCTTAAAGACTTCCAGTGAAGAGCCACATCCTTCTTGGGAAGCCCATTTCACTTATGGATAGCTCTAATGGGCAGCCTAAATTTTTCTTTTTTGCAACTTCTATCCATCATTCCTGGTTCTGCCTTCTGGGCCAAATAGGACAAGTCTAAACCCTTTTCCATATGACAGAGACCTTCCAATACTTGAAGAAAGAGTCATAATGCCACTCCCTGCTGGCTCTCCCAGGCTTCACTTTTTCAGGCTAAACATCCTTAATTCCTTCAGTAGATCATTCTATGGTGTGGACTCAAGGCCATTCATTCCCATGGTAGCTTTCCTTGTGATACTGCCCTTGTGATACTAACTGTGATGCCCAAACCTGAGGACAATAAGAAAAATGTGGTATGAACAGTGTAGAAAACAGTGGGCCTATCACCTGTATTCTTGGTAGCTGTACCCACCTTAGTATAATCTAAGATTTTATTAGTTATTTTGGCTGCTTTTCGGGGCAACATTGTTGAATTATATTGATCTAGAAGTCCATTAAAACCTACAGATCATTTTCAGACTAGCCTAATCATGCTTGTCCCATCTTGTATTTGTGAAGTGTCTCATCTCCAGCTGCCTTTCAGATATCTCAAACTGGTTGTCCACTAGACATCTTAAACTCAATAAATTAAAAGCAAAACTCACTATCTCTTTCCGTAAATCCTCCTCCAATTACTTTCCCTATTACTGTAGAGAGTACCAAAGTCTTCCTAGCCTCTCAGACTCACAGCCTAGAAGTAATCCTGGATTCTTCACTATTGCTCATTACCCCATATCCAATCTATTATCAAGGCTTGTCAATTTCACCTTTGCAACATCTCTGAAATATACCCCCTTCTCTCCTCTGACACTGCCACCACTCTAGTGCTGGCTCTCATCACCTTATGCCTTGGTTACTGCAATGACCTGCTGGTGGGTGAGCCTGCCTCAAGTCTCCTCCCACTGCAGTCCGTTTTCCTTTCAGCCATTAAAGTGATTTTCCTAAAATGTCGGTCTAATTGTGTCGCTCCCTCCTCTCCCCACCTGCTATCCCTTTACAAAAAATGAGCTTCAGTGGCTTCTGGTTGGCTCTGAGATCAAATATAAAATGCTATGTTTGGCATTCAAAGCTTTTCATAATCTAGCCCCCTCCTATCTTTTCAGTCTTCTTATGCCTCACTCAATAACACACACTCTTCGATTCAGTGACAGTGGCCACCTGACTGTTCCATGAACAAGATACTCCATTTCTTGGCTCCATGTATTTTTGCTGGCTATCCCCCAAGCCTGGAATGTTCTCCCTTCTTCATTCTGACTATTGACTTCTTTGGTTTCCTTCAAGTTCCAACTAAAATCCCATCTTTTACAAGAAGCCTTCCCTAACCTTTCTTAGTTCCACTACTTTCCTTCTTTTAATTATTTTCTATTTATATATAGCTTGCCTTTATATATTTATTTGTATGTTGTTCCTCCTTCCTCCTATTGTAAATTCCTTGAGAGAAGGGATAGTCTTTTGCCTCTTTTTGTGTGCCCAATGCTTAGCACAGTGCCTGACATACAACAGGTACTTAATAAATGTTTATTGATGAATGGATTTCTTTTAAACCAAGCTGGATTTCATCTTATTAGGTTTAGCCTAGTTTCTATCCTGTCAAGGACTTTTTGGACACTGTATCTGAGATCCTGGTCTCTGGCTCTGGCATACAGTGTATTAGTTATCTCTCCTAGCTTTCTGTTAATTACAGATTTGATAAGCATTCTACCTGTGCCCTTACTAAGTCACTGATAAAAATGTTAAATACTACAGATTGAGCACAGGTCCCAAGGTGCTAAGGGGAGACCTCTAGCCAAGTCGCCATTGCTCTTAAAGTCTATTTAAAGATGAATGGTTGTCATTAAAACACTTTTCAGGGATTCATTTCACAAGAGTTCTCAGATAATTTGTGCATGTTGTTTATAAATTAAGTGCAGGACATCAGATCCAGAATAACATTTCAAAGACAGAACAAGATCTGACATTTCTAGCTTTACTCTTATAGAGAAACAATATGGTGCCATTGAAGTTGTTAGAAACCCAGTCAGGAAGACGTGGGTTCGAGTCCTGCTTCTGACATATACTGGTTGTGTGATTCTGGGTAAGACACAACCTTTCAGTGCACCAGGCAAATGTTCTAAGACTGTGAATTGAAGAGAAAGTGCTAACCTGCATTATTAGAGGGAGCTTCTTCTGTTGGGCATTCTCTACATGGGTGAATTCACAGGCTTAGACCCCATCCCATCTTTACTCATGAGTCCATTTATACTGCCATTAGCAGCACTGTACTGTAAGATGAATGCTTTTTCCCTATTCATGTGATAGCTTTTAAGTTAATTCTCCTTTTTGAATGGGCCTTATGGGTAACCTGCATTTACATTTCACAGATGTTCTAGATTATTGAGGTGTATCATAAGTTTATAATTAGACTCTGAAAGAATTATCCTGGACCTGGTAAGCACTGTTAGCAGTTATAATCAAGACTTTGTGCTTTTAAAAAAAATAACAAAACAAAACAAAACCTTTTCTCCCCTCAATTACCTCTCCAAATGATGGGAATATATTGTTTGGCAAGATTGTGATCTAAGGCTACATTTATGAGGTGGAGAAAAAGGTGCAGTGAAAACATTATGTTCCTGTAATTGTAGGTCTTTTTCATGATAATTTGCACAATCATTGACTCTTTGTTGGCAGTGGCTCTTACTGTGCCTAAAATAAACCAAATCAAAAGTTAACTGCAAAATTCTAGTCTTTCTGGTTGGAAAGGTAATCTTCAGACTGTAAATCAATCTGCTGTATGCCATCTTGTTTCCTCAGAGGCCAGATGTGCTGAAACATTATAATACCAACGCAAGTGTGAACTCTCCTCATTCATTTTAATGGAGTGTTAACATCAAAGCTTAGTTTGACTTTTAAGTGCTTACACTTACAAGGGTATTTAAAATCAACATCCCTATCCTAGTCATTTAAGTGAGTCTAAATCATCTTTTTGAGCCCCACTCTTGTGATTTCACAACATACTCAATTCCATCTCCTGTTGATAAACTGAATGTTGGAAGTACTTACAGGGTACCTGTTTACTTAGTTTATCTATACAATACAGATAAAATAGAAACAGTAAATGCTCAGTCACTTCAAGTGTTTCATTTCCACATGTAGACAATCATTTTGTACCCAGGCACCTTGTCATCAATTTCTTTTATATTGCTCCTTATTGTTTAATATCATGTCCTTCATGTAAGAGGTGATGAATAAGTTTCTGAAACAAGAGGGTATTTTGTTTTAAATTCATTTTTTTTCTCCAGCCTCTCTGTGACAAAAGGGCTCAAATAAGAGTTTTAGCTATTTGATAGGATAGACTTCTGAGCCATATTATTTATGAACCCATGATCATGGCCTCTAAAAAGCGTTATCTCTTTGACTTTGTTTAGAGAAGGCCATTACCATGGCTCTTCTCTGGGATGAAATTGAGGAATGTGGCTTTGTCTTAGGAAGAGAAGGTACATGGCATGGATTGAAATTGGGCATAGACCAATGTGTTACACAATTTACCAAGATAAGATCAAAATGGATACATAACCTAGATAAAAAGAGAGATCTTACAAGAAAATTTGAAGAACATGGAACACATTACTCACCAGATTTATGGGTAGGCAAACAATTGATGAACAAACAAGAGGTAGAGAGCAGAGTGACGTATAACATGGATAACTTCAACTATATTAAATTAAAACTTTTTTGTACAAATAAAACAAATGTGACTGAGATCAGAAGGAAAGCAGAAAATTGGGAAAAATTTTATAGACAGTTTCTCAGATAAAGGTCTTATATCTCAAACATATAAAGACCTCTGTAAAATCTGTAAGAATATAAATTATTCTCCAATTGATAAATCACCAAAGGAGGTGAACAGGCAGTTTTTAGATAAAGAAATCAAAACAATATAGTCATATAAAAATGCTCTAAATCATTATTGATTAGAGAAATGCAAATGAAAACAAATGAGATATCATTATATAATTGTCAGATTGATTAAAATGATTGAAGGGGGAAGAGACAAATGTTGGAGGGGATGTGGAAAAATTGGGATGCTAAATCATTGTTGACGGAATTGTAAACTGATCAACCATATTGAAGAACAATCTAGAATTATGCCCAAAGAGTTATTAAACTGCCTACACCCTTTGACCCAGAAACACCACTAATAGGCCTTTTGCCAAAGATGATTAGGGAAAAAAACATCTAAAATATTTCCAGCAGCTCTCTTTGTGGTGGCAAAGAATTGGAAATTGTGGGGATGCCTATCAATTGGGGCAAGTCGTGGTATATGATGGTGATGAATACTACTGTGCTATAAGAAATGATGAGCTTGTTAATTTTAGAAAAACATAGATAGACTTGCATGAAATCATGAAGAGTGAAATGAGCAGAGCCAAGAGAACATTGTATACAGTAACAGCAATGTTGTTTTAAAAGTAACTTTGAGTGAATAAATAATTTTGACTATTATAAACACCCGAATTAACTACCAAGAACATATGAAGGAAGACACTCTCTGCATCCAGAGAAAGAACTGATAATTAGAAATATGCACAGAATGATTTTACATATACATATTTATGTCTAATGGTGGCCATCTCTAGGGTGGGGAGGGGAAGGGAAGAAAAAAAAGGAAAAAAGAAATTTACATGATAACTATTATATATTTAAAAGTAATAGCAAGTTGTACATAATAGATTTGCACTTTCATGTGCAATCATCCTTTTTTATTATACTATGTTATAGAAATGCTTGTTTTATTCCATAAATTAAAAGGAAGAAAGGGAAGACAAGATAAAAAAGTGCCCTTGCAATTCAGAATGAATAGCATTGTTTGACCTAAGGGTGGCTACGAGATTTGTCTAGTTATAGTGGATTTAAGGGGAATTCACAATAGGCTTTAATTCAAACATGGCCAAAAAACCCTCTGAGTGTGGCAAAAATATGCTCCCCCATTCCATTGAGAAAGCAAGAAAAACAAAACCTCACATTGTTAAGCAAAACAATTCCCAATGTCGAAAATGTCCAAATGTATCTATATATGTACATACATATATGTATATATACACATACATGTGTAGACATGTTATTTGTATGTATACATACATATATGTAAATATATTATATATAATATAAAATTTTTATAAAAAATTCTTACTCCAAGTCAATCACTTTTCTATCAGGAGGTGGGTAGCATAATTTGTCACGAGTCCTCTGGAATTATAATTGGTTGTTGGTTTGATAAGAGTTCCTAAGTCTTTCAAGTTGTTTGCTTTTATAGTATTGTTATTATTGTATAAATTCTTCTCCTAGTTCCATTCAATCCACTCCTCATCAGATCATACAAGTCTTCCTTGGTTTTTCTGAAACCATTCCCTTCATAATTTCTTACAACACAACAGTATTCCATTACATTCATATACTCTAACTTGTTCAGCTGTTCTCCAATTGATGAGCACTCCTTCATTTTCCAATTCTTTGCTACCACAAAAAGAGCTGCTCTAAATGTTTTTGTACCTAGGAGCCCTTTTCCTCTTTCTTTAATCTCTTTAGACTATAGTAGCGTTTCTGTGTGAATTCAGGGAATTTTTGGTCTAGACAGGTAGCGTTGGTTTCTCCCCACCCTGGAGTTTGTGCATAGACATATTAGGTATGTAGGCAGAGCTGAAGTAGTAGCACACAAAGTTCGGTCAAATTCATTTGCAAATTCAGGGTCAGAGTGGAGCAAGCATGGTGACATCCAGTGCAATGACAGGCATATTGTTATATGAGCTCAGAGATCAGACTCTGATGTTGTAGGCCAGGCTCCAGAAGCCAAAGCTTCTGCTCATTAGAAAAAGAACCCGTATAGGGGTGGGATTGCTGGAACAGATTGAGCCTGCTGAGTTGTGGGGCTTCTGAGATCGCTGAAAGGACGATGTCGATTGAACTCTCCTCTTCTTTCTACTATCTAGGCCTATACCTGGCAGGTACTTTTTTCCATGTGATTTCTCTATTTCTTTAAGCTGTTTCATGCAAAACTAAGATCAGTCATATTTTCATTACAATTGTCTTTCAATGTGACTGTTGGGACTGCAGGGTCAGGGGCAGTGAATACTTTGCAGCATAGAAGTAAGGAAACAGAGGACATATCTTTTCTGTCAGACTGCAAGAATGGTAGAGAAAGGAATTACTTTCTTTCACTCCTTCTCTCTCTCTTCTGCCCTACCCCCAGAACATTTGAAAGATAATGTTATGGTTTTGACTTTCTTTAATAACTCTGGGAAGCTCTTAAACAGGAGAGATCAAGTCACGTTACTTGTGTCTTGTGACCATTCATCCTTAGGCCACTGAATCATGAAGCAGTTATATGTTGCATAATGGCAGGTCCTCCTGTGATGCTTCAGGCTTCTGGGGTGAAGGGAAAGGTAAAGATACAGACCAAAGGAAGATCAAGCCTCCTGGACCTCCCAGTGGTCAGAATAAGGGGTGGTCTGGGAAGAGTGGTTGTGCCTTGGGGCAAAACTGAAAAATTCCAAAGAGTGGGGTTATTCTTTCACTTATACAACCAACTTTGCCAGATCATGCCACCTGGTATTTACACATACAGAGTTGGTGCAAGGTAACCTTAGAGAGGAAGTTAGTAGCAGTAGGGTGGACTGATGAAAGGCTTCTTGCAGAAGGTACCATTTAAGTTGAGTCCTGAAGGAAACCAAGGAGTGTAAGAGGCAGAGGTTAGGAGGGAGAACATTCCAGACACAGGGTACAGTCAATGGAAAGGAACAAACATTATTGTGTTGGAATTAAACTCCATATAGAAGAAGAGAGAGTTTAAAAGGAATGTGTTTATGTTCACTGTATGGAAGATTCCCTAATAATTAGAACTGTCCAACAATGGAACAGACTGTCTGGAAAGTCAGTTTGCCTCCATTCACCAGAAGTACTTAAGTAGAGGTGATCATTTATCAAGAATGTCGAAAAATTTCCTTCATTAATAGGGGAGTTTGATTAGGTTACTGCTAAAGTCTTTCCCACCTCTAAGATCCTAAAAATTTATGATTCTAGTAAGTTGGCACCCAATGACTAAGGCAGTTCAAGTCTCCAGATGTATAGCTAAATGTACTGAAAGAATTTGCCAATGTATCATGAAACCACTGTTGCTAATTTTTGATAAATCTTAGATAATGAGAGAGGTACCAGAAAACTTTTCCCTCTCATTTAAAGAAAAGAAAGGAAAGGAAAGAATGGCAGGAGAGTACCTAGAAAAGTTCTGAAGAACATTATTTAGCAGAAAGTTTATGAAGAAAAGAAAACTGATCATAGATGGAGAGCTAGAAGGAATCTCAGAAGTGGCCCACTTCAATACCCTCACTTTGCTGATAAAGAAATCCAGGCCAAGGAAAGTGAAGCAATTTGCCCAGACTCATAGAGGTAGGAAATGTCAGAAGTGGGATGTGAACCCAAGGTCTCTGAGTCCAGAGGGAGTGCTGTCTCCATTGTAATACTGGCCTCCCTTAAGAGTGGGTATTGATGGGATACAAGGGAAAATCTAGGTGATTTAAAACAAAAAGGAATGGCTGAACAAGTTATGGTATATGATTTTAATGGAATACTATTGTGCTATAAGAAATGATGAGTTCACTGATTTTAGAAAAATGTGTATAAATTTGCACAAAATAATGTAGAGTGAAATGAGCAGAGCTAAGTGAACATTGTATACAATAATGGCATTAAGAACAACTTTGAACAAGTAAGTAATTTTGACTATTATAAATACACAAATTAACTACAAAAGACATGAAGGAAGATGCTATCTGCATCCAGAGAAAAAGCTGACAAATATATATGTATATAATCATTTTGCACACACACACACACACACACACACACATATATATATATACGTGTGTGTGTATATATATATATACACACACACATTTGTATCTAATGGTAGCCATCTCTTGGGCAAGGGGGAGGGAAAAAAAAGGGAAAAAATTTACACAATAACTTTATTATACATTTAGAAGTGATAGCAAGTTATACATAACAGATTTGCAATTTCATGTGCAATTGTCCTTTTTCAAAAAAAATTTCACTATGTTATGGAAATGCTTGTTTTAATCCATAAATTAAAAATAAAATAAATAAAATTAAAAAACCAAAGAGCATCAATACAATTTTTTTAAAAAGTGGACATTGATTCACTAAGAGTAAGTCCTTCAATCCAACAAACATAAGTTAAGTATTCAAGTGCAAGATACTGCACTAGGTACAAGAGAATGAAAAATAACCTAGCTCCTTGTCTTCAGGGATGTTATACTATAATAGGGGGCTGAAATGTGTTCACAAATAAGTACAATATAAGATAGAATGTGATCAAGAATGTGATAAATATACAGGAGAGGTCCTAGGGTTACTAGATTGATGAATCAGAGGGAATACGGTAGACATGGTGTATTTTTATTTCAGGAATATATTTAAAAAATTTTTCTGATTTTATCTTTGCAGTGGAGATAGAGAAATGTGTTTTGGATAATGTTAAAGCTAGGTTAATTCACAAATAATTGAAAAATTTCTCTCAACAGTTGAAGAGCAACCCTAGAGGCAGGTCTCTAGGCACATCCTATGGGTCTCTGTACTTGACACTCTGCTATTCAATATTTAAAAATCAGTGACTTGGGAGAAGACACAAGGCATGTTTATCATATTTGCAGATGACATGATTCTGGAAGGGATAGCTAATATGTTGGAAAATAGAATCTAGATTCAAAAAGATCTTAACAGACTGGAACAGATGGGCTGGGACAAACAGGATAAAATTTAACTGGGAGAAATATAAAGTCCTATATTGTTGAATCTCAAATGAGATAATAAATGTGAAGCAACTTTTAGTAACCTAGAAAATGAGTTTTTTCCTATGTAGTTCCCCCAAATCAGATCTTTATTCTTTCTTTTCTCACTGTGCCTTGATAAAGATCACACAGACAAAGAAAGAGCAAATCAGATTAATAGAGCAGTCTCAGTAGAGTTTTGGAACTGAAAAGGTAAGAAAACTCAATTGCCTTATGTTCATTCATTGGTTCTTGTGGAATGCAATTAGACTGCATGGGTCAGCTGATGGAGCCCACGTTGAAAGTATCTGTGGGGGAAGGCATGAATAAGTTCTGCTATTGGAATGATCACAGAACCAGAGCCTGAAAGAAATAAGATGAGAAATCAGATGGTGTGCTAACAAGATTAAAAAAAAGAATATAGCACTTACAACAACAACAAAATTATAGACATCACTTTTTACCACTTTGTATTTTATTGCTTCACTTAGTCAAATCTACATAATCAAGACCAAGAAGCATATTAGGAATTGAATAGTACAGTTACTTGTTAAAACCATCAGCATCTTATGACTTCCAGTTTTTCCACATTGATTCCACAATGATGATCTCTGGGTACTTGAGAGGATGTTGCTTCTGCTTCTTATGCTAACAAGCACTGGTAGCTTTAAAAGGTACATATACCAGTAGACTTCATTTTCTGCCATGGGATATTCCTCTTGGAAACCATCACAGAATGAATCTGATCTGTTTCCAAAGGAACAATGTTATAGATCACATTTCTATTCCTCAAAGAAGTTATAGAGATGATAAACAATATATAATAAAAGAAAAGATATGGCAACTTTAAAGCCAAATATTCAAAGGGATCTATGATCTCATTGATTTAAGAGTTTCTTCAGTGTTGGAGTTCACGACCCATCCATGACTGCTGATCCTCTGTGACTCCCAGTTTTCCTAAAAATTTACCACAGAGGGTCCATGAGGTATATTTGGTAGCTTCTTCACTTTCTCTTAACATCAGGAGAATACCAGAATAGAATTTAGCCATTCAATAGTTATCACTTGCTATTGGCACGCAAGTGGCCAATTTTGTTTTTCTGATGCCATTGTTATGGTGGGAAGGATCAATGTGACCTTGATCATATTATTTAACCTCCTTGGGCCTCAGTTCCTCATCTGTAAAATGAGGAAGTTTGACTATTTGGCCTCTCAAGTTCCATCTAGCTCTAGTTGGACATAGGATCTTTGCTCTGGTTCTTTGTAGTTCTTCACTTGTTGTGGTGGGGCAATCTGCTCACAAACAACCAGTTAGTCAATCATTATGCTAGTTACATAAAGATAAAGATGAAATGATTTCTCCACTTTAGGTGCTTACATTCTAATCAGGGGAAATAGAATGTACACATATAAGTGCATACAAAATAAACACCAAGTAATTTCATGGGGAGGTACTAGTACCTGAGGGCATCAAGAGAAGTCTCATGAAGGTGATAGCTTGAGTTGAGCTTTAAAATAAGCTAGAGGTTCTAAGACTTGGAGTGTAGGAGAGTGCGTTCTGGGCAATGGGCAATGGAATGTCACATGTGGGGAATAAGATGAGGGCCATTTTGGCTTCACTGAATAGTGTGTGAAGAGAAATAATGGAGAGGGAGCAGAATCAAGATGGTGGATAAAGGCAGCAAGCTAGCCAACTCTCCCAACACCCCACCCCACCCCAAACAACTTTAAAATAACGTGTCAAATAGAATTCTGAAATAGCATAACCATGAAAAGGTCAAGTTGTGACATTTCTGCAGTCCAAGACAATTTAGGAGGTCAGTAGGAGAGGTGTGTGACATGAGGGTGGGGGCTGGTCCAGAGCACACTGCAAGCAACACTAGTGGTGGGCCTTGGAGGTGACTTCAATGGCAGCAGCACCAGCAGCAGCTTTGGGAGCTCCCAGTCCTGAGACAGTAAAGGGATTAGACAACTGGTCAGAAATAGATTGTAAGGGACCCTGAGCTGACATTGGGTGAAGGACCAGGTGCTTTTTGGCAACTCTGTTGCTAATATGCAATTCTGGGTTGCAGTTCCAGTCCAGAGAAGAGCACTGGTACTTGTGGTTGCAGAGGATCTGGGGCCCTTCCTGGGTAAAGACCAGGAAAGCAGTAACCACACCTCTTCTAGAATAATACCACCTTGGAAACAATGAGAACTTGCAGACCCTCCCTGCCTGCACCAAACTACCTCTGAAAATAGCAGTGCAAAAAAGCCTGAAGCTTGGGACACCCCTAAGTAAACAGAACCCAACTTTAACAAAAAGTTCAAAATCAAGAAATAGGCTGTAAAAATGGGCAATAATAACAACAACAACAACAGAAGGACCTGCTTGCAAAAAGCTACTTTGATAACAGGAAAGAACAAGATACCAACTAAGAAGACAATAACATGAAAACAGCTACAAGCAAAGCCTCAAGGAAAAAAAATGCAAATTAAACACAAACCCAACAAGAATTCCTGGAAGAGTTAAAGTAAGAGACAATAATGGTAGAGAAAAAAATTGAAATGAAATGAGAGAGATGTAAGAAAATTAAGAAAAGTGAATTAACAGTCTGGTAAAAGAGGCACAAAAACACAAGAAAATAATACTTTAAAAAACAGAGTTGGCCAAATGATAAAAGAGGCACAAAAATCCACTGAAGAATAGAATTTCTTAAAATGCAGAACAGGGCAAATGGGGAAAAAGTTTCAAAATTCACTGAAGAAAATGATTTTTTACAAAATTAGAATCAAATAAGTGGAAGCTTCATGAGACATCAAGAAACAGTAAAACAAAGTCAAAAGAATGGAAAAAAAAAGAAAAACATGTGAAATAGATCAGTGAAAAGAACAACTGACCTAGAAAATAGATAAAAAAGAGATAATTTAAGAACTATTGGACTATCTGAAAGCCAGGATTAAAAAAGAGTCTAAACATCCTATTTCAGGAAATTGTAAAGGAAAACTGCCCCAATATCTAGAACCAAAAGGTAAAATAGAAATGGAAAGAATCCACCAATTACCTATTGAAAAAGATTCCAAAATGAAAACTCCCAGGAGTATTATAGCCAAATTCCAGAGTTTCCAGGTTGAAGAGAAAATACTTCAAGCAGCTAGAAAGAAACAATATAGACAGTATGGTTCTACAGTCAGGATCACACAAGATTTAGTGGCTTCCACATAAAAGGAGCAGAGGGATTGGAATATACTATCCAGAGGACAAAGGAGCTAGGATTAAAACAAAGAATCACTTAGCAAAATTAAGCATAATTCTTTAGGGGAGAAATGGACATTTATTAAAATAGCAGACTTTCAAGCATTCCTGATGAAAAGATCAGAGCCGAATTTGACATTCAAATATAGGATTCAAGAGAAGCATAAAAAGGTAAACATGAAAGAGAAATCATAAGAGACTCAATATGGATAAATTGTATATATTCCTATATGGGAAGACTATACATATAACTCCTAAGAACTTTATCAATATTGGTGCTATTAGAAGCACTCTACATAGAGAGTGTGGGAGTGAGTTTATTGTAATGGGATTATCTAAAAAATGGATAGGCAAGAAACAGGGATGAACTCAGAGAAGGGGGAAGGAAGAGGAAGAATGGGGAAAGTTATCTCACTTAAAAAGGCACACAGGATACCGTGAAGGAGAAAATAGGGAGGGTAACACTTGAATTCCACTTTCATCTAATTTAGTTCAATAAGGGAAGAATATATATATACACATTTGGTTAGGTATAGAAATCAGTTTTACCTGACAGGGAAGTAGGAGAAGAGGTTAAGAGAAAGGAAGAGGTATGTGATAAAAGGGAGAGCAGAATAAGGAGGCAGTAGTTAGAAGTAAAAAAAAAAAGAGACTTTTGAGGATAGACAGGGCAAAAAGATAGAGAGAAGGATAACCAAAAGAAAACTGGATTGAGGGAAATACACAGTAAGTATACCTGAGGATGTGAATAAGACGAACTCACCCATAAAATGGAAGCAAATAGAATGGATTAGAAACCAGAATCCAATAATACGTTGTTTACAAGAAACACATTTGAAACAGAAAGACACATACAGAATTAAAATAAGGATCTAGAGCAGAATCTATTATACTTCAGAGGTAGCAATCATGATCTCAGATAAAACAAAGCAAAAATGGACTTAACTAAAAGTGATAATCACAGAAACTACATTTTGCCAAAAGGTACCATAGACAAAGAAATGATATAAAAATTATATAGCAGATTTCTCTGATAAAGTCCTCATATGCAAATATCGCACAAACTGAGTCAAATTTATAAAAATAAGAGCCATTTCCCAGTTGATAAATGGTCAAAGGATATGAACAGGCAGTTTTCATAAGAAGAAATCAAAGCTATTTATTATAGTCATACAAAAAATGCTCTAAATCACAATTAATTAGAGAAATGCAAATCAAAACAATTCTGAGGCACTACCTCACACCTATCAGATTGGCTAACACGACAGAAAAGGAAAATGACAAATGCTACAGGGGATGTGGAAAAATTAGGACACTAATGCACTGTTGGTGAAGTTGCAAACTGGTCCAACCATTCTTCAGCACAATTTTGAATTATGCCAAAAGGTCTATAAAACTGTGCATACCCCTTAACCCAGAAATACCACTAATAAAGATACCAGTGAAAAAGAAAAATGACCTTTCCAAAAATATTGTACAAAATATCGGAAAATTGGGGACATGCCCATCATTTAGGAAGTGGCCAAACAAATTGTGTTATATAATTGTAATGGAATACTATTGTGCTATACGAAATGATGAATTGGATGGTTTCAGTAAAACCTGGGAAAAACTATGTGAATTGATGCAGTATGAAATGAGCAGAACCAGGAGAATCATCATATGCAGTAACAGTAATATTATAATGATGATTGACTGTGAAAGACTTGTCTACTCTGATTGATACAATAATATAAGACAATTCCAGAGAACTCATGGCAGCATCTACCTCCAGGGAGAGAATTGATAAGTTCTGAATGCAAATTGAAGTATAATTTTCTCACTTTCTTTATTTTTCTTGCAACATGACTATTATCGAAATATGTTTTGCATGATTTCACACCCATAATTGCTATCACATTGCTAGCCTTTTCAGTGGGTGAGGTAGGTATTGGAGAGAGAGAGAAATGGGAACTTTTTAAATTAAATTAAATTAAAAAAAGGTAAAAATAAATAAATAATACATTTCAAAAAAGAGAGAAATGATACATATTAGGTCTGATGAAAATACTGAGCCAAGGTGTGAAGGGCTTTAAATCTCAAACAGAAAAGTTTCTATTTGATCTTGGAGGCAATAGGGAGCTATTAGTAATTACTAAGAAAGAGAATAACATAGTTTGACTTATGCTTTATGAACATAACTTAGGCAGCTTCTTAGAGGGTGGTTTGGATTCAGCCAACACGTACCTCTCTATCACCACCTGAATAATGCTTGATTTTAACTTTTCAGTGACTAGTGCGCCTTGATTCTCAACCCTACAGAACCTGTAGAATATCAATAGGGAAAAGATGAGCTTTAATTATGGAGAAGATAGGGGTCATTAAAGAAACTCTTCAGCTTCTCACAGACAATTTACCCACTTTCCTCTCATTTAATTCTGGGCTCAGTTTGTCCACACAACAGTGTGTCTGTCCAAGATACATACACACACACACCACCCACACACAATGTGATAGATGAGCTATTAAGGCTATTCATCTAATTGTCTGCCATAGCCTAGACAAGACATATTCTTCAACCCCTGGTGTTTTCCTGTATATATGTATATGTATATATGTATACATATACATATATATATATATTTGTCACACTCATTTGAGTATTTATTTTTTTTTAATGCAATTTATTTATTTAACATATTTGGTTTTCAGCATTGATTTTCACAACATTTTGAATTACAAATTTTCTCCCCATTTCTACCCTACCCCCCACTCCAAGATGGCTTATATTCTGGTTGCCCTGTTCCCCATTCAGCCTTCCCCTCTATCACCCCCCTCCCCTCTCATCCCCTTTTCCCTTCCTTTCTTGTAGGGCAAGATAAATTTCTACGCCCCATTGCCTGTGTATCTTATTTTTTAGTTGCATACAAAAACTTTTTTTGTTTTTGAACATCTGATTTTAAAACTTTGAGTTCCAAATTCCCTTCCCTCTTCCCTTCCCACCCACCCTCCCTAAGAAGTTGAGCAATTCAACCTAGGCCACACATGTATTATTATGTATAACCCTTCCACAATCTCATGTTGTGAAAGGCTAACTACATTTTGCTCCTTCCCAGCCCATCCCGCTTTATTGAATTTTCTCCCTTGACCCTGTCCCCTTTCCAAAGTGTTTGTTTTGATTACCTCCACCCCCATCTGCCCTCCCCTCCATCATACCCCCCTTTTATTGTTTTTTATCTTCCTCCCTCTTCTTTCCTGTGGGGTAAGATACCCAACTGAGTATGTATGGTATTCCCCCTCAGGCCAAATCTGATGAGAGCAAGATTCACTCATTCCCCCCTCACCTGCCCTCTCCCCTCCTCCCATAGAACTGCTTCCTCTTGCCACCTTTATGTGAGATAATCCACCCCATTCTATCTCTCCCTATCTCCCTCTCTCAGTATGTTACTCTCTCATCCCTTAATTTCATTTTATTTCTTTTAGCTATCTTCCCTTCATCCTCAACTCACCCTGTGTCTGCTCTCTCTCTTTTACATATATATATATACATACATAAACACATATATATATACCTATACACATACATACACATACACATAGATATATACATACATACACATTCACTTATATATATACACATAAACATATATACATACACATGTATATACATATACATATATATGTATATATATATATATATACACATATATACATATTCCCTTCAACTACCCTAATACTGAGGTCTCATGAATCATACTCATCATCTTTCCATGTAGAAATGTAAACAAAACAGTTCAACTTTAGTAAGTCCCTTGCAATTTCCGTTTCTTGATTACCTTTTCATGCTTCTCTTGATTCTTGTGTTTGAAAGTCAAATTTTCTATTCAGTTCTGGTCTTTTCACTGAGAAAGCTTGAAAGTCCTCTATTTTATTGAAACTCCATATTTTGCCTTGGAACATGATACTCAGTTTTGCTGGGTAGGTGATTCTAGGTTTTAATCCTAGCTCCATTGACCTCCGGAATATCGCATTCCAAGCCCTTCGATCCCTTAATGTAGAAGCTGCCAGATCTTGGGTTATTCTGATTGGGTTTCCACAATACTCAAATTGTTTCTTTCTGGCTGCTTGCAGTATTTTCTCCTTGATCTGGGAGCTCTGGAATTTGGCAACAATATTCCTAGGAGATTTCTTTTTGGGATCTATTTGAGGAGGCGATCGATGGATTCTTTCAATTTCTATTTTGCCCTGTGGCTCTAGAATATCAGGGCAGTTCTCCTTGATAATTTCCTGAAAGATGGTATCTAGGCTCTTTTTTTGATCATGGCTTTCAGGGAGTCCAATAATTTTTAAATTATCTCTCCTGGATCTATTTTCCAGGTCAGTGGTTTTTCCAAGGAGATATTTCACATTGTCTTCCATTTTTTCATTCCTCTGGTTCTGTTTTATAATATCCTGATTTCTCATAAAGTCACTAGCTTCCACTTGCTCCAATCTAATTTTTAAAGTAGTATTTTCTTCAGTGGTCTTTTCCTCATTGGCTTTTTGGAGCTCTTTTGCCATTTGAGTTAGTCTATTTTTTAAGGTGATGTTTTCTTCAGTGTATTTTTCATTATTTTTTTGGGTCTCCTTTAGCAAGTCATTGACTTGTTTTTCATGGTTTTCTCGCATCCTTCTCATTTCTCTTCCCAATTTTTCCTCTACTTCTCTGACTTGCTTTTCCAAATCCTTTTTGAGTTCTTCTATGGCCTGGGGCCAGTTCATGTTTTTCTTGGAGGCTTTGGTTGTAGGCTCTATGACTTTGTTGTCTTCTTTAGGCTGTATGTTTTGGTCTTCTTTGTCACCAAAGAAAGAATCCAAAGTGTGAGACTGAATCTGGGCGTGTTTTCGCTGCCTGGCCATATTCCCAACCAACTAACTTGACCCTTGAGTTTTTCAGTGGGGTATGACTGCTTGTAGACTAATGAGTTCTATGTTCTACGTTTGGGGGGGAGGTGTCAGCTCTGTCAGAGCCGCACTCCTCCTTCCCCAAGAACCCCCAGTCCAGGCTGGGCTTAGATCTTCAGCAGGCTGTTGTACTCCTGCTCTGATCCGCCACTTAATTCCTCCCACCAGGTGGGCCTGGAGCCGGAAGTAACAACAGCTGTAGCTGCCCCACCTCCGCTGCCCCCGGGGCTGGAAGCCTAACCGTGAACTCCTTCCACTCCCGCAGCTTTTCTCACTAACCTTCTCCACAGTCTTTGGTGTTTGTGGGTCGAGGGGTCTGGTAACTGCCACAGCTCACATATTCAGGGCGCTAGGGCCCCCTCTGCCCGGCTTCTGGTCTGGATCGTCCACGCCGCTCAGGCTGGGCTCTGCTCCACTCCGTTCCCAGCTCCCAGCTCCCAGCTCCCAGCTCCGTGTGGAATAGACCTCACCCAGAGACCATCCAGGCTGTCCTGGGCTGGAGCCCTGCTTCCCTCTGCTGTTCTGTGGGTTCTGCCATTCTAGAATTGGTTCAGAGCCATTTTTATAGGTTTTTGGAGGGACTCGGGTACGGAGCTCACTCTAGTCCGTGCTTACCAGCCGCCATCTTGGCTCCGCCCCCCCCATTTGAGTATTTATGAACCTTGTCCAGCAGGCTCTGCAATGTTCTAGCTTGCTGCAAATGACACAATGTCATACACAAGCTGGAGCAGCTGGGGGATTTCCCTAT
The DNA here is from genome assembly GCF_011100635.1 of Trichosurus vulpecula. NCBI lineage: Eukaryota > Metazoa > Chordata > Mammalia > Diprotodontia > Phalangeridae > Trichosurus > Trichosurus vulpecula. Next base: position 180,797,912 of record NC_050574.1, read on the forward strand.
CTATAGGGAATCCCTCTTCATATTAAACTCCACATGGCCATATAGAATCACCCTCTAAATTTTGTAAAATAGACATGAACCTATGATAAATATTCATTATAAAAGAAATCTCCAATGAAGGTTAACATTTTACAAATATCACAAAACAAATTCAGTCATACAACACATATTACGCTTTTACTTAACCATGATGTTGCTTGACTTCCTAGAATTTTAGAGAGTTTTTGAGGAGTGGTTTTAATGATTTTCCTACCTTTCCATTTTAATTCTGCCTTCTGTTTTTGCATTAGTCATTGTTCAATACTGGTTTTCTTTTTAGAAAAAGCTGTCCAAAGAAATTTTACTTGATGATGCTTTCATTTTTTCTGGATTAATATTCCTGTGGTCAACAGAAAACTTCAGAAATAATTTCCTTGACCGTGGAATAGATGCTCAATAGATATATGTTGATTATAATGATGATGATGATAGCTAACATTTGTATGGTGCCTATTATGTATCAGGCACTATGCTAAGCACTTTACAATTAATATCTCATCAACCCTGTGAGGTAGGTGCTATTAGCATCCCAGTTTTATAGATGAAGAGATTGAGGCAGAAAGTGGCTCAGTGGTGTGCTCAGAGTCACACATCTAATAAGTGTCTGAAGCCAAATTTGAACTTAGGTCTTCCTGACTCCAGGTCCAGAGCTCAATCCACTGTGCCATCTAGCTGATGATGTACATATTACAAAGTAAGTCCTAGTCTGTGGCAATTCACTTTGTAATGCATTGGACTCTAAAGTAGAGACTGCCTGGCAAGTTAGAAATATTATAAAGTTGATGATCATAGATGATAGACAACTCTTATTTTACTTCTGATTTCTATGTCAAGGACAATGAACTTCAGATGGAAAAGGAGAGAACAAATAGAGTTGTGGGAACTGAAAGTCAAAGAAGATGATATTTTAAAAATACCTACCTTCTCTAAGTGATTCCAGGTCACCTGGCCCAGACAAATTCCATTAGAGAGTACTGAAATTTCAGTTACAGTATAGCGGAAAGAAACTGGGTTTGGTCTTAAGACACTCAGATTCAGATCCTGGTTCTAATACTTAATTACCTATATGAACATAGGCAAGCTACTTATTCTCCTTGTGCCTCAATTTTTTAATCTGCACGATGGGAATGCTAATAATTCATATTTATATAGTCCTTTAAGGTTTGCAGAGTGCTTTCATCATAACCAGCCTGTGAGGTAGGTAGTACAAGAATTGTTATCTGCATTTTGCAGATGAGGAGGCTGAGACAAATGATAAAAAGATACTAAATGTCTGAAATCAAATTCAAACTCAGGTCTCTTGATTTCAAAGCCTGAACCACGGATTGTGAGGAGAATGATATGAAACCTTGGGGTAGTACTAAAATGTAAATAACATACATCATTGTTAATTCCCTGTTGGTGATTTTAGATAATAGGATTATATCATAGCGTTCTAGATCTAGATCTAGAAGGGGCCTCAGAGGACATCTAATCCAACTATTTCATTTTACAGATATGGAAACTGAGGCTCAAGGGGTTAAGTGACTTGCTCAAAGTCAGATAGTGTCACAGATGGGATGAATAATTATTTTCTCAGTTTTCAAAAAGAAATAGAATCCTACAAATTATAGACCCATGACGTTAATCTCCAGCAAAATTCTAGTAGAATAATTAAATGGATGGTTTGTGAGCACTTGGAAAGAGGAATGAAGGTCACTATGAGTCAGTATGGGTTCATTAAGAGCAAATTATGCCAGCTGAATCTCATTTCCTTTTTGGACAGACTTATTAGATGGACTATCAGAGAAATGCTTTGGCATGGTATACCTGAATTTCAGCAAAGCACTTGGCAGCCTTTTGTGATAACCTTGCTGATACAATGGACATATGTGGACTAGGGAGTCATAGCTAAGTTTATTTGGAACTTTAAAATTATCTTATCAAAGAGCGTTTAATGGATCTTTCTCAGTCTGGAGGGAAGTCTCTGGTGGAGTGCCTTAGGGATCCATGGCTGTAGCTGTTTAGTTCAGTGTTTTTATAAATGATTGGATGAAGACATAGTTTGTATGCTTATTTAATTTTCAGATGCCATAAAGCTAGGAGCAAAAGCTAATATAATGAACAACAGAATCAGCCCCCCCCCCCCCAAGTCTCTTCAGAAATTTGCTAGCTATGGGACCCTGGGCAAATTACTTTAACCTCTGTATGCTTCAATTTCCTCCACTGTAAAAATTGGGATATTATCACTTCTCTCTCAGAGTTATTGTGAGGATTAAATTAAATAATATTGGTAATTTGCTTAACACAGTGTGCTTTAGCACATAGTAAGTCCTTAATAAATTATTGTTTCCTTCATTCCTTCTTTCTTTCTTTCTTTCCTTCTTTTTTTCCTTCTTTTCCTCCAAAAAGATTTGAATGTCTAGAATGATGGGCTGAACAATATATAATTTACTTCAAAACTTCAAAATAGCTATGATTTCACCATTATAGACACTCTGTCCATAAATAAACGTTAATAGATTAGTAGATGACCTTTGCAAAATGCTGTGGTAAAAAAATAATAACCATCTGGTGGCCTACCTTCTGGTGGTGATCCTCTATGAACTTAAATTGGTCATTGGATAACAGACACAGTTCATTGCTGGAAGCCTTTTCAACTCAGTAGGATCTGCTAGAGCAAAGTCCTGTAGTTACATCTAAAAATGAATTTTGCGAGAAGAGTATGAGAGATGGGCTTGTGTCTAGACAACATTTCACACAAAACTGGAGATTTTATAATACTGTAAACTCAATATGAGTCAATAATGTGACATGGAATACAAAAATGCTACTATGGCTTTTTTTTAACTAGACCTGTGAGCTCCTCGGGAGTAGGGATTGTATTTTGCCTTTCTTTATATCCCCAGCTCTTAGCACAGTGTTTGGCACATAGTAGGTGCTTATTGACTGACTGACTGACCAGACCTGTGTTTTATTGGTCTCTCTCTCTTTTTTTTTTGGCATCTGCTCTTAAAGAGTGGTCTGGGACACTGAGAGGTTAAATAATGCATCCAGAGTCATACATTCAGCGTGTACCAAGTCCTCTTAAACCCAGGTCTTTCTGGCGCTGAGGCTAGATCTCTATTCTACAACCCTAATCTTATGCTACACTAATAAAAGTACAGTGTATGGAAAAAGGGAGGTGATACTTCCATTGGATGAAACTTCCCTGATGAAACTATATCTAGAATGTTGTAATATAATTATAGGTGATACATTTTAGGAGGGACAATGACAAATTGGAGTATGTCCATAGGAGGACAATCTTGATGGTGAAGAGTTTTGAAACCATGTCATGTGAGGACCAGTCAAGAGACCAGAGAGGGGAAGATAGCATGGGATATATTTAAAGGGTTGTAAAATGTACTTATTTTTACTATTTGCATCTTTGTTCACAGTAGGCAGTATTGAGACTACTGCGCAGAGTTACAGGGAAACTGATTTTAGTCCGATATAAGGAATAGCTTCCTAATTATTTGAGAAGTCACGATTAGCTACTTTAAAGTTAATGCATTTCAGGGGCCACTAGGGGGCACAGTGGATAGAATACTGGCACTGACGTCAGGACCTGAGTTCAAATGTGACCTCAGACACTAGCTGTGTGACTCTGGCCAAGTCACTTAACCTTGTTTGCCCCACTCTCCTCATCTGTAAAATGAGCTGGAGAAGGACATGGCAAAGCACTCCAGTATCTGCCAAGAAAACTCCAAATGGGGTCACAAAGAGTCAGATGTGATTGAAAATGACAGAACAACATCACTCCCCTCATGCAATCTATTTTCCAGCCAGAATGGCCTACTTGCTCTTCACTGACATTATATTTTCCATCTTTGTACCTTTCTACAGGCTGCTCCTCAGACCAGAATGCAACCCTTACCTCTGCCTCTTAGAATTGCTAGTTTCTTCCAAGGCTTAGCTCAAATGCTTCTCCCCACAAAGTCATTTCCTGATCTCTTAGATTATTACCCTTTTCCATATTATTTTTCATATATTTTTGTATTTATAGATCTGTGTATATGTTGTTTCGCTATAACCTATTGTGGTAAAGGTCCTATGTAAGTCCTTGGAGGGAAAAAACTTTCGTTTTTATATCCCCAAATTCTAGAACAGTACCTGAGACATAGCAGGTACTTAAAAACAGCGTGTTGAATTGAATTTAATCATATGCACACCTTTGGCTGCTTAGAAGTATAACATATCTCCAAAGTATTCAACTGAAGGGAAGCAACATGATTTTTAAAAGCCAGCTATGTGAGGGACTCTGAAAATTTGTAATGGGCCTTGAGCTCATGTCTTTCTCTTAGATTTTTAATGGAATGGTAACTCCAAAGGTAGAATTTTATCCTCGTATTCTGATTTGGACAACATTGGAAATCCCAAGAAATTACTTTCCATTATCTTTTCTCTGTATGTTTGAAACACTGAAGTAAATAACTTCATGCTGAAGTAAATTCCCTTAAACATGGAACAATCATTCAAATACGTGTATGATCAAATGACAGCAGTGTGGAGAAGGAACCTCAAACATGACTGGCATGTTTAAACATGCTTTCAGTTTCTCTGCCTTTGAGCAGTTCCTTCATTGTGAATATAAGAATAGTATACATCATTTCTCTGATGTAGTGTGCTGTGAGTGACTGATTTGCTCACTTGCCTTTGGAATCACACAAAGTTATTATTCAAGTGAGATAATAGATAGAAAGTACGCTGTAAACTTAAAGTAAAAGTTATTACCATTGTTATTCTTAGGGCAGGATAATACCAATCCTCCACCAAATAGTGAATATTAACAATGCATCTTTCTGTGAGGGACAAGTAGATGGATCATACTTTGCCCTTTTCTCAATCCCCTGGTTCCTTCCTTTTCGTCCAGGAGCATACCATGGAGGAACGTTTGGGACAGGTGATCCTTTTGATTATCTCTCAAAGCAGATCATAACCAAAACTCATATAGATTTGTGATCTCATGGTTTTATACTTCTATTGATGCAGATTCCATCCCATTTATTCATGCCCTCTTTTTTCTTATCTTATATTTTACTGATGATATTCTTGAAGTTCCTAATTTGCCCCAGTTTCCTTATCTGTAAAATGAGCTGGAGCCAAAGAACTTCCTAAGTTCTTTGAGGTTCCTAATTTTTTGGTGTTTCTTAGTTACACTTATCATGCACCTCTCTGGATCTCCATGGATCATTTCCCACCTAGCGGCTCTCCTGGATCTCATTATCTCTAGAAACTCATCATCATACAATATATAATCAATTTTGTGACTCATACTTCCTCAGATAACTTCCCACCCCGGCTGCAGGACTTCATCATGACCCCATACCAGGAATTCTCATCACCCTTTCAGTTTTTTTTATGTGTGGTATTCCCCATTAGATTGTAAATGCCTTGAGATTAGGGACTGTTTTATGCTATTCTTTGAACCCCTAGCTTAATGACTCTATCTCTGTGTGAAATATTAACTTCCAATTCTTTGGAGATTGTGGTATTACATATGTTGCAGTCATATAACAATACTGGCATAATAATGGTATGAAAAAGATGAGTCTTTATTTCTGAGAGAAATTTAGGATCATTAAAAGAGCTCTGTAATTTCCTAAAGGCAATCCAGCCTACTCTCCTTTTACTGTTTAATTATCAGCTCAACCACACCAAACTGGTATGATTTCTCTTGAGGGATGGGTCTTGCATAGTTTCCTACACAGTATTACTGCTAGGGTGAAAAGTGGATGTCTAATGTTATAACTAACAATTCCAGCACCCAATGTTGGACACTCTGGGGAAAAAATCCCCAGTTCTCTCCCTCCCCTACTCTGAGCCCCAGTTAAGGCTTGGTGACTGTTTAACCACCTTTTGCATAAAATGGAAATAATTCATTTTATCCTATATGCACTAGAATTAAGAGAGACTGCGAAAGGTTTCCTGTAGAAGATAGGATTTTAGCTGGGACTTGAAGAAAGCCAGGGAAGCCAGGAATCAGAGATGAGGGGGAAGAGATTTCATGCATGAGGGAGAGTGGGTGAAAATGCCCAGAGTTGGAAGATAGAACATTATTTGAGGAATAGCAAAGAGGCCAGTGTTACTGGATTAAAGAGTATGTGTGTGTGAAGTGTAAGACGTAAGACTGAAAAGGTAATGTTGGGGAAAGGTTACAAAGAACTTTTAAATCCAGAGGGTTTGATATTCCATCCTGGAAATGATAGGGAAGCATTGCAGTTTGTTGAGTAGGAGGGTAACATGGTCGGATCTGTGCTTTAGGAATATCACTTTGACATTGAGTGGAGGATAGACTGGAGTGGGGAGAGACTTGTGGCACACATGCCAACCATCAGGCTATGGCAATAGTCCAGGTGTGAGGTGATGAGGGCCTGTAACAAGGTTATGACAATGTCACAAGAAAGAAGGGGGCGTATGCAAGAGATGTTACAAAGATAAAATTGACAGGCTTTGGTAACAGTTTGAGAGAAGAGTCATGGATGACATATGCTATAGCAAATTCACAGAGGGTATTTGCACCTGTAAAGCTGAAGAAAGTTGAATTGCAGTTCTTGGACTGCAATATTTCCAACCATGTTTTCTTCAGTCATCCTTCTAACAAAAGGTGCTAACTGAAATCAATTTTTTGGTTACATATATAATAAGAACTAGATATTATCATGGGGCAAAATTGAGAAATTCTCTTACATAAAGCTAAAAAGTTTTTGCATGAACCTAGAATGTACCTAGGATAAGAAGAGAAACTGGAATAGAGGAAAAAACTTGGCATAAAATATATTGGGGAAAAACCTGATCTACAAGATTTGATATGACATAAAAATATGTCAAGGAGCCATTCCCCATTAGATAATTGGTTTAAAAAAAGACAGGAACAAAAATTTGAAAATAAGAAATATAAACCATTACTAACCATGTGACAACTCCAAATTACAAATAATAAAATAAATGCAAATTAAAGCAACTTTGAGGTTTCATGCCATAACTAACAAATTGACAAAGATAATACAAGATCGAAATAAGGTCCTAGGAATTTAGGGAATACAAGCAATAATGCAATGTTGGTGGAATTATGAATTATTGGTTCAACTATTCTGTAAAACTTTCAAATTATTCAATAAAAAATAAATTGTTCATATTTGACCTAATAATTCTATTACTGTGCATGTTTCAAGGACATTAAAGACAAAGGAAAATAGAGTAATCATAACAGTATTGTTTGTATGTGTTAGCAAAAAATTGGAAACAAATTTGGTGCCTATCAGTTGGTGAACAAAAAATGTAATATGTATGTTATCATGCCATAAGAAACAGTGAATGTGAAGAATTCAAACATAGGAAAACATAAGATGAAGAGTGAACAAAGTAGAATCAAGAAAATAATATGTAAACATGAATAAATGTAAGATGCACAGTGAAGAAAGCAGAATCAACAGAACATTATAAAACTGTAAATAGAAAAAATATAAATTAAAAGAGAAAGACAATAATATAAATGAAAACAGCACAAAAAAGCAGTAGAATTCATCTTAAACACAATGAGTAATATGGGTTCCAGAGGATAGGTAATGAAGCACACCTCCCTTTTCTTAGCAGAATGAATGAGGAACAATGGATGCTTACTGCTGCATATGCTGACAGATGCAATTGTCATATTGGTTGGTTTTGCTTAATAATTTTAACAAAACAAGGGATAGAGGAAATTATACAATATAAAATAGATTTTTGCGGTTACATGAAATTGAGAAGCTTTTGAATGAACAAAATTAATGCATTTAGGATAAGAAGTAAAATGACTGGGAAAAAATCTTTGTATCAAAATTTTCAGATGAGCATTTGAAATCCAAGATATGTAGATGACTAACAAAAACATGTAGAACAAGGGCAAAACTTGCCTAAGGTCAATAGTTTCTAGAATATTTCTTCCAAGTTGGCACTCATATCACGGTTCAGGTCCTCAAAGGATGGATACTACTCCAATGTTCTAGGGTGGCCTGTGACTATGTACTCCTAAATTATAGTTTCCACTCATGTGCTTCCTATTAACAGTCAGCCACTAGACATAATTAGCTTTTAGCAAATAATTTACTAAGAGATCATAGTATAATCAGGAGCTATGACCTATAAACCTGGTGTACATTTCTCCACTAATATACATTGTCCATGGGAAGAGTAAGCTCCAACTTTAAAATATAATCTTGGTGATTTTCATTTGTAGGGAATACATGTGGACAAGGCCTCTCACTCCTCCAGTACTGAAGGACCTGAAGGTCCTTTCTCTCCTAGTGAAATCCTCACAAAGTTCAGGACTAGCTCTCTCTTTAGCCAATAGCTAGCTGTCTTCTCTCTGCCAGGAGCCTCATTCATAGAAGCTGCTTCTAGCTTTGAGTAATTGTGTTAAGATTGTGTCAATCTTAAATATGTGTTTCTGTTCCCTCAATTGTTCTTCAAACTCTCTTGAGCTACTGAATTTGTTTTCTCCTTTTCAGTTAATAGCTCCAGCGCATGGCTAGATGCCACCGCTCATTCCAAGAAAAGGGGAGAAAATCTCCTCCTTCCCCCAAAGAGGCGAAGAGCTGGATTCTTCTTTGAATCTTGACTCAAACTGACTAGACAGTCTTTTAAAGATTACAATGGAGGTATGAGCAAACATTACTTATTCAATGCATTTCTTTTCTCCTGACTCAGAGAAGTGTTCATAATTTATAAAAGGATGACAGGGTGTTAATACCTTCTTAACACATTAACATCTTGTCTATGATTACATCCTGTCCTCCTTTCTATCCTCTCTTTGGTCAAGGACTCTTCCCTAATACAGAGCTGTAATAAAAGCTCTTTCCCTGTTCCTCAAACTTGTTTATTATTTGACCTTTTACATCTAGGTCATGTCTCTATTTGTTGCCTATTGTGATGTGTGGCATGAGTTGTTTGTCTAAACAATTTCTGCCAGACTGCTTTCCAGTTTTATCAGTTTTTGATGAATAGTGGATTCTTACTTTAGTAAATGGAGTCTTTGGGTTTATCAAGCACTATGGAACTATATTCTTTTGCTTCTGTAGCTTGGGTACCTAATATGCCCCCCTAATTAACTATTCTGTTTAAAAAACCAGATTCAAACAGTTTTGATTATTACCACTTGATTATTACTGCTTTGATTATTACCACTTGAAAGCTTGAAAGAAGTATTTCTTCCATTCCATTCTGCCATCCATACCTTCCATTATTTCCCTTGAGATTCTTGGTCTTTTGTGCTTTCAGTGTTGTCCCAGTCATGAATTCTAGTTTTTCATTTTTAATACAGGTAACTGGATTTTTCTCTCTCCTTTAAAATATCAGACTAGCTAATGATTTATTTTAGTACTTCAAAAACAGCTCTTAGTTTTATGTATAATTTTTTCCTTTCAACTTTGTTAATCTCTTTTTTGATTTTTCAGGATTTCTATTTTTATGTTTAGTTAGGTTTTTCTATTTCTGGCTTTTTTTAAAGAACTTTTAAGTTGTATTTACTATTCATTATATGCAATATAATTCCTCACCTATGCTTTTATCACATTCCAAAGATATATTACGTTTTTTCCTTGTCATTTTCTTTGATGAATTCTTTTGTTTCTATAACTTGTTCTTTCAGCCACATTCTTTAAGTTATTTAGTCTCCATTTGAGATTGAAATCTTTTAATTTTTATTATACTGTGGTCAGTAAAGGAGTGTTTAATATTTCTGCTTCTCTACATTTGTTTGTGAGGTTTTTATGCCCTGGAACATGGTCCATTTTTGTAAAGGTGCTATCTATGCAAGCTGAGAATATATATATTCATTTTAAATTCCATTCTCTCATCACTAGGGAACTGTCCTATTTAACGTATCTAAAGTTTTATTTTGCTGATTAATTTCTTTCTTATTTATCTTTTGTGTTAGGTTTGTCTAGGTCCACATAGGGTACATTGATGTCCTCAAGTATAATAGTTTTGTTGTCTATTTTTATCTGTAATTTGATGAACTTTTCATCCTTAGTTGATGCATCATTTGCTGTAGAAATATTATGTATTGATATTGCTTCATTGTTTATTGTGCATTTAAGCATAATACATTTTCTCCTATTTATCTCTTTTAACCACGTCTATATGTATTGTTGATTTGTCTGACATCATGACTACTATCCCTGATTTTTGAGTTCTCCTGAACCATAATAAATTATGCTCTAGTCCCTCATTTTTAACTCCTTGTTAATCTTTGTGTTTCAAATATATTTCTTTTTAGCAATATATTATTTGATTCTGTTTTCAATCCATTTTGCTATTCTCTTTTACTTTGTATATGTGTTCATTCTATTCACATTCACAGTTATGACTGTTAATTGTGTTATTTGCTATAATTATATTCTTATACTTTTTTCTTCTCTTTGCACCCTTCCTCTCTTTACAAAGAAGATGCTGAAAGACAAGTTATAACTAGTGTTAGTTACACTAGTGATCAATAATTGAAGCAATCTGTTTCCACTTTGCTGCCCCTCTTTTCCTCTTGAAAGATCCTGATCACTGGTTATTAAACTTTCCTTCTTTCCTTTTAATCTCCCGTTTATGATCCACTCTTGAAAGCTTAAGTTTGTTTTACTTGTGAATATTTACTTATGACCCTACCCTCTCTCAAACTCCTTTTTCTATCCCTTCTGTTTCCCTGTTGACTTTAATGTATTGCTACACTTAAATGTTTGCATACGTGTGTATGTATGAGTGTGTGTTCAATTCTTCATTATCTAGTTCAAAAAAAAAAAACAAGGCTCAGGTAATGCCTGCTACCTTAATTCCTGCCTTCAAGTTTTTATATTGTTCTTGAACATCCCAATTATTAGACATGGTAAGTTTCATCCCCTTCCTTCTTGTTAATCTTCAGTGTATTCCTTTTCTCTACTCTTTCATCTTTCCTATCTTAAGACCTTCAGAACAGAAGAAAACCATCTGTCAGTTTTTTTGTTTGTCTTATTTAATTCTCAGTGTGACACTTGAAGAATTTAAGATTTTGAAAGGACTCTTGTCTCTTCTCCATCATTAGAATGTAAGTTCCTCATCATTATTCAGCTTCTTCTAAAGGTTCAAATGTATTTACTTCTCTAGTTTTCACTTAACTACTGTGTTTGCAATTTAGTCTTTTGACTCAGTACTCAATTATTACATTAAAGAGCCATCTTTTCCCCTATGGGATTTTACTTAAGGTAAGTTATTATGGGCTATGATAATTTTCTTTTGCTTTTTGAAATATGTTATTACAAGATCTACTCTCTTTTAGGTAGTTGTTGCCAAGTCTTGTGTGATCCTTACTGTGGGTCTTTGATATTTTAGTTGTTTTCTTTCTAGCTGATTGTAGTATTTTTTTTCTTTGATCTGGAAACTTTGGGTTTTGCCTATGACAATCCTGATGGTTTTCATTTGGAGTTTTTTTTAGGAGGTGACTAGTAGATTCCTCTCCCCCCCCATCCCCCACCCTAGTTATTTCATTGGTTACAGTAAATATGGGCATTTTCATTTATTATTTCTTAAAATATGATTTTGAAACAGTTTCTCTTGGCCCTGGTTTTCAGAGCACCTAATAATGATTTTTTTAGTTCATTAGTTCATTTTACTTTTCAAGAAACAAATTTTCCTTTTTAAAATCTCTTCCTCCTTTATATCCTTTCATCCACTGAACAACTTTTTAAAATCCTCAATACAATTCTAGATTGTCTGGCCAAACATATTCTCACACTAGCCATAACTAAAAATATACATCTCTTTCTTCATTTTAAGTCCATCATCTTTCTGTCATGAGTTTAATAAGTATCATTCTTTGGACTTGTAGTTTATCATTTCATTGATCAGAGTTTTAAAGTTTTTTAAAGTTATTTTTCTTTCTAATGTTATCATAGATGAAATTATTCTCCTAATTCTGCTTACTTAGCTCTATATGAGTTCATAAAGGTTTTTTGCTAGTTTTGTCTGAAATTGTCTATTTCATAATTTCTTACAATACAACAATATTCCACTGCATTCATATGCCTCAATTTCTTAATAGATGGACACTCCCTTTGTTTCCAATTTTTGGCTACCATGAAAAGAGCTGCTATTCATATTCAAAGTTGTATATAAATCCCTTAATTTTATTTTTTCTCAGCTGTTGGTCTAAATCCAATTTCTGTTAGACCTCTGTTCAGTTTTCAGAGCAGATATTTTAAATGGTGAGTCCTTGCTCCAGCAACTAGGGCCTTTGAGCTGATCAAATATTATTCTACTGTGTTTCTTTGCTTCTGTGTTGTATACCCCAGTCCTTTTTTATTTTTTTTAAACCAATACCAAATAATTTTAAATGGCTACTGTCTTGTAGTATGGTTTGGGATATGGTATGTATTATTATCCTTGCCTAACCAGCTATACTGGTTAGCTATACTGGTAGAGTTGATTAAAGGGAAATTGCTTTCCATTGGCTGAATCAATTCAAAGCTCCTCCAATAGCGCACTAGTGTATCTGTTTTTCTGCAGCCCCTCCAACATTTGTTATTTTCCCTTTTTGTCAGCTTCGCCAGTCTTATAAATGTGAGGTAGAGCCTCAAAGTTGCTTTAATTTGCATTTCCCTAATCGTTAGTGATTTAGAGCATTTTGCCACATGATTGGTGATAGTTTGAGTTTCTTCCTTTGACAACTGTCTGTTCATACCCTTTGAGTATTTATTAATTGGGGAATGCCTCTAATTCTTATAAATTTCAATTGGTTCTTTCTTCCTTTTCTTCCTTCTTTCCTCCCTCTATCCTTCCATCCTTTCCTTCCTTCCTTCCTTCCTTCCTTCCTTCCTTCCTTCCTTCCTTCCTTCCTTCCTTCCTTCTTTCCTTCCTTCCTTCCTTCCTCCCTTCCTCCCTTCCTTCCTTCCTTCCTTTAGAGTAGAATATAATTTCATTCTGGGGAGAAGGAAAACCTGTCCCTATGTGTAATATTTTCCTCCCAAGGAAAGCAGGTGACTACTTGTGGCGTAAAGACATGTTAAGTTGCGTGTGCTTGTCCAGGCATCCTAAGAGGAAGCTGATGAACCTCAAGTTCTTGACCATATTCTACCTTTGAGTTTTCTGTTCTGAGAATAGTTCAGAGACTAGAGATCCTGAGAGCAGACTTTTCAATTTCCACACGTATTGTCAACAAGGGCATGAATAGCTTTCCTTTAGAAGCACATGACAAACACCTATGCGTCCTTGTTTGACTCAAGGAAGTAGATCATGGATAACATTCTAGAACATCAAGTCCTGTGTAGAGGGGGTGGAGATTCTGAATTCTCTAGGTAGTGTGAGCCTAAAATCTAGGTATTGAGCCAGAAAAGAAAGAATTCCTAGATAACACCTTGTGGTTAATTCCAAATTTAATAGTTATGAAATTAAATTCCAAATATTAGACCTTGAGAAACAGGGAATTTCCTCACAAAGCATGCTCCTTGAATGAGGAAGAGTATTGTTTGTATAGTTCCCTTGAAGAATCAAAGACAGTGAGTTACTTGGACAGTGAAAAGGATTGCTTATTCAGTAGCACTCAAAATGGGAGCCTAAACCACAAGGTGGTACTGCAAGTCTTTGGGGGTACTCTGTAAGACTGTTGGAAAGAGACCAGAATGTCAAAGCATTGTTCTGATAGAACCTGAAAATTAAGCTAACTTCTAAGGAGCTAAATTTGCCTTCTAAAGCTTTCTGAGAAACTCGAATAGAAGGATCAGGAATTTATGTTTTATTTGGTAGAAAATGGGGAATTGCAGAAGATTTTTTAGTAAAGGAATGCCATGATGAGAGAAATGCATTTAGGAAGATCACTTTGGCATCTATGAGAAAGATGTAGAGGCAGAAAAATAAGTTAGGAACCTATTATAATAGCATATGGGGAAAAAGACAAAGGCCTGAACAAGGGCAGTTCAAGTGGGAGCTGAGATCACGGGAGGGATGTAAGAAATATTGCAAAGGTAAAAGACATAGGGTTAATCAACTGATTAGATGTGAGGGATGAGATAAATGGAAGAGCTTAATAACTTTACATTTCTAGCCTCTCTGCTTCTCCAAACCATTCTCCATACCAGTGCCAAAGAAATCTTTCTAATGCACAGGTGTAATCATATCACCTAATAACAAAAATAACAACCATAATGATAGCAAGCATTTATATAGTACTTTAAGGTTTTCAAAGTGCTTTACAAATACTATCTTGTTTTATATTCACAACAACCCTAGAAAGAGATGTTATTATTATTCCCATTTTACTGATAAGGAAACTGAGATAGGAGTCTCACTGCCTAGAGTCACACTGCTAGTAAATGTTGGAGGTTAGATTTGAACTCAGACCTTCCTGACTCCAAGTCCTATGCTTTACCTGCTGTGCCTGTTTTAAAACCTTCAGTAGGTTTCCATAATGGAAAGAAAAAACTGAAAACTCCTTGCTCTGACATCAGAGTTCTTCCATGGTCTGGCTTATTTTACTACTTGTAGTTAATGCTTCGGCCAAACTGGGGTATTAGGTTTTTTGATATTATACTGTTCTTTGCCACTCTTGATTATTTGAGGAAAGGTTTTTCTCTTACCACTGGAATATATTCTTTCTATGTCCCCTGACTCTGGAAATCCTTCTCTTCCTTATGAGTCCCAATTTAGATATTATCTCTTCTTTTACCTTCCATGCTCCCACACCCCTCGTAGTAAATCTCTTTTTCTTCAATCCATCATGTCTATCAGATCTCTCTTGTTGACTTTTTCATTCTAGTTTATATAATATTCATTTGTTTATAAGATATCCTCCTAATAAACTGAAGGTCTATCTTCCCCCCAGAGCAAAGAGAGGCACTCCCAGTTTTTAATCTTTGTACCTCTAATGCCTAGGACAGTGCTTTACATTTAATAGACAATACATTTTTTTTGGATTTGAAATTGAGCAGCCACTATTTGCAAGGCAAAAAAGTATGAAAATAAGTTCCATAAGGAAGTAGGTGATGATGGGGTGAAGAACCCAGTAAGCATTCTATTTACCATGTATCTTATTATTTGGCATACATGGAAAAAATTAAGATGCTTCTAGCAAGTCTCCATGGAAGAATCTCAAGGAGGGCATAACATAATTTGAAATTAGCAGCTTCTTGTACAAGCAATGGAGGCATTACTACGTTATTTACCTGCCTGACAATAAAGATTGCATGGGGCTGGGAGGGGAGGAAGAGATGAAGAGACCAAATGAAAAATGCTCTAGAAAGTAGGAAAAAAAATGATATGAATGGAAAAGGGAAAGTGAGGAAGGAAAGGGGAAAGCAAGAAAGGAGAGACAATGCAGCATAACAGTGTCAAGTGGATCCAGGTTCAAGTTCTGCTTCTGATATATGTGACTATGGATGAGTCACGTAATCTATCAGTGTCTATTGATTACCAATGAGTTGCCAATCTCTAGCAATGATGCAAGTTTCCACACTAGGAGTTCCATACTCTGATGAAATCACACATGTGGATCCAAAGGTAAGAGATAAGAAGTAGAGTTAGAAAGTAGTAAGATCTTAATAATAACATTAGGAATTTTTCAAACAAGTGAATTGAACTTTGAGGTAATATCCTCAAAAGATGCAACTTTGCATAAAAGTGCTTATTAAATATTTGTGGAATTTAACTCAATAACAATTGCTAGCATTTATATACCACCTACTAAGAGCAGAGCATTGCTAAGCATCTTATGAATATCTCATTTGATCTTCTCAACAACCCTGAGAGTAGGTGCTATTTTTTTTACAGTTTTTTTACAGTTGAGAAAACTGAGGCAAACGGAATTTAAGTGACTTGTTCATGATAACACAACTAGTAAGTGTCTAAGGGCAATTTTGAACTTCAGTCTATCCTGACTTGATGCCTTGTGCTTTATCCACTGTGCCACTACTAATTTTACAATGATAAGAGATAATAATTACAGTGATTTGGGAATCATATTTTGTACTGAGAGAGATGAGGAAGCCCCAAGTTGAAGACTGAAAGAAACAAAGGGGAAAGTAATTAAGGAGGAGACCAGAATTTTCACAAAAGAAGGAAAAGGAACACATGTCATATACACATTCCAGGGTATCTTCAGTGAGGTTAACTTTTCCACATTTTGTAGAAGCTATAGTCAGGTATGTGGGATTTTGTGGAGGAACTAACGTGTTCTTTTTTTGGTGATATATTTATCCCATGCACTAAACATATGTGGATTAAATTAGGAATTTGTTATTTTGTGTTTAAAATGTTTATTGTGTTAGTATCACTGAAAAGGGAGAAAAATGAAAGGATTCTCTAAGAGCTTGTAAGTAGGAAACAGAAGGATCAAAGACGTACCCAAACTACATGTTCAGGAAATAGAGAAGATAGTGATAATGGAATAGAGATGGACAGAGGATAGAGTGTCTTATAAGAATAAACAGTGATTTTTAATGTCATCACTGACTTCTAAAATTACTAAGTTTAAACCAAAGAAGACAGATGTCTACATTTTTGGTAGCAAGCACAGGTGAATGGAGGAAGAAAGAAAGAGAAAACATTACAATAGCATTTTACAGAGGGCAGTTGGTAGCCTGGGAAAGGGGAGGGAGAAACCAATAAGGTTTGGAAGTAGTGTCTGTTAACAGAATTGATTTCCTCCCACTGGGTGGAACCTTGTGGGAAGATCTAAGTCCTTATTTGTAAAAGGAGGCAGTGGTACTATATGATTTGTGAGATCCTTTCTAGCTCTCACAATCAATGAGCCTGTGAAAAAATACAGGATCTCTGTCCTCTTCTGAACTCATAAAGAGGACAAACATGTGAGAAATAGACACATAACTTGTAAAGAAACATAAGAATTAACACAAAGACAATTTTACCAAGTGACATTTGTTATTTCTTTTTTAAATATTGGTGGCACTGAAAGCGTGAGATGGCTCCCTGCTCCCCTAAGAAGAGATGTGAGAGAGCTTTGAGAAAGTCAGTCAGCTTCAGGAAAAAGGATGAGGAAAAGAGATGTGGTAAGGGAAGAGGAAAAGAAGGGACCAAAAAAGAGAGGGCAAAAATAATGAAAAAGATAATGGGTAAAGGAGAACAATGAAAACCTAGGGAGTAGGATAAGAAAACAAGTTAGGGGGAGGTTTAAGGCGTAAAAGATGGTAGTAGCTAAAGGGAGGGCGAATGAAGCATGGGAAAAAGAGAGAGAACAAAGCTATGAGAGGAAGATCTTGTTAAATCATTTCTTTAAATGACAGTCATGAAGTTTGAAGCAATAATAAAAGTTTCATGAGCCTTATTACAGAACCCAGAAATGGTTCCTGCGCACTGAGGACTCACAATCTAAACTTAGTCTGAAGAATGCTCCTGTTGACAGAAGGGAGATTCCCAGTCTTACTGCTCCTCTGTAAATGTGTCCAGATTCCTCCCAAAGCACAATGATACTCACATATGTTACCCACTCCTCCCACCACCCAAGTCATGGGAAAAAAGTTCAACAACACTGAATGCAAGTGGTCCAGCAATGTCCCTGTTTTCTGTAATGCTGGCCGGGTGTCTAGGGTGATTACTGAAAGCTATTGGGGTGGTTTATGAGAGCTGACACTTCCTGCTCAGCTTTTATCAGCCACTGAGCAGTTATCGTTAACAGTCTGCTCTGTACCATAGTTGATGTGACTGTTGTAAATACCACTACGGTGCAGGGTAATTATGCTTCATAAAAGTAAGCAAGAGGCACTGAGCAGCTAACCCAAGACGCTCGCTGACCCGGCACTGCGGAAAAAGGTGTAGGAGAGGGAGGAAAGATGATTCTATCTCCGTCCACCTTTCCACCACCCCCTCCCCACTCCACCCCATGCCTTGATCCCCTCCTGGTGGCCCTCGGAAGCCTAAACCCCCTACATCTCCGTCAACCTGGGGGCGGGGGGAAGGTCATTCTAGGTCACGGGCACCGCCAACGCCCAAGAAATCTGCAATTTCACTCCCTGCTCTTATCTTCCAGCAAAACCTGCGTGTCTCTGGAACATCCAGGACATTTTCCTGTCCCTGACTTTTGGGGGTGTAATAAGATGAAACCAAATTCCCCTCCGAAAATATCTCTCTCTCTCTCTCTCTCTCACCCTCTCTCTCCCTCCCCCCCCCCCCCGCCGCCTTCCTCCATCTCTCCCCCCCCACCCCGAGTGTTTTTGTTTTGTTTTGCCCAGTAGGCGCCGTTGGCTTTTCCTTTCTCGGTTGAACGCCCTGCAGTCCTGAGTTTGGCAGTCTGCGGGGATTTCGCGAAAGTCTGGAGAACTTTCAGTTTCTTTGCTGAGACTCGGAAGAAACTCCGCCGGTGTTCAAGGGTTGCGAACAAAGAAGAGAGAAAGGGGGCGGGAGAGGAAAATGGGAGGAAGGAGGAGTGGAAGGGAGAGAGGGGGCGAAGGGGCGAGAGCGAGAGAGAGAGAGCGAGAGAGCGAGAGAGAGAGAGAGAGAGAGAGAGAGAGAGAGAGAGAGAGAGAGAGAGAGAGAGAGAGAGAGAAGAGAGAATGAGAATTTATGGAGCAGTTATTTCTGGGAGTTGCAGTGAAATATGCAAAAGCGGGCTAGATAAAGTGTTTTCTGTGGCCGCATTAGTGAACGTGTCTAGTACTGGGAAGACTCCAGTCTTGCGCTGGGCTGTGTGCTTTCGGATCGGCGGCTGCGGTCTGCGGATTTCTTTGTTCCGCGCTTGGGTTGTGCCCCGTGTACGCTGCTGGTTGCTATCAGAAACTTGTTCAAAGTCCCAGTTTATAGAAAGGTTTCAATGTGCAGTTTCCACTGGAGAGATTAAGGGAAAGAAGTTGCGTCCAATTCCGCTGGCGATTTTGCTTCTAAGGCAGGTTAAAAAAAGTCCAGCTTTCTTTTCAGTTAGACATTTTTTGGGGACACTAAAGCCCAACCCTCCACGTCTCCTCCCACCCCCGCGCCCCCCGACCGCATACCCTCCCAAGACTTAGGGAGCCTTCCTAGGGGTCGAGATGAACACAATTGGTCATAATGGCGTGGTTTGGGGGAGGTGAGAGACAATGCTGATCTTTTCCCCCAAAGTGCCCTCTAGGGTGAGAGTTGAACTCTTAGACCAGCAGCAATTCACTAGCGCCTCTCCTATAGGATTGACTACTTGCAGGGGTTGCAGCAAAAGTTGGTGGCCAAGGCACCAGAGTCGCAGAAATGGCAATCAAATATGATGTCGTGTGTGTGTGTGTGTGTGTGTGTGTGTGAGAGAGAGAGAGAGAGAGAGAGAGAGAGTGAGAGAGAGAGAGAGAGAGAGATGGAAAGAATATGGAGAATATAGAGAATATGAACAGGGTCCGTGATCTAAGTCACTAAGTACAAATTACCTTGCTTACCTGCTTGCAATTCTTTAAGGTAAGCAATTGAATAGGATTAGAAGAGGAATCGGGCATTGTGTCCATACTTGTGAGATCAGTCCCTCTCAGTCCCCCAAACTACTACTAATATTTAAATCTTGTTTTACAATTATAATACAATATTAAGAATTATAAATTCCACCCGAAAATTCATTTTTCAGTTTAGGCATGAACCTGCGGTTTACGTTATTAGAGGAGAGGATTCCTGCAGCCTGCGAATCCAAGCAAGAAACCTTCCGGCCAAAGCACTTGTGATTCCAATAGCATTGCACTGCCTCCTGCCTCTCCCTCCCTTTTTCGCAAGTGTTCCTCATCCCAAACGAAGTTCCGAGCTCTTGAAATGTTTGCTCTGCCGCAGAGCCGCGGTAAGACTACCCCACTAGAGCCCAGAGCGAGAACTGAATTTCTGTATTGCAGCAGGTACGGGTGAGCGCTAGGACCTTGGAGAATGCTCCCAGAAGCAGTCAGGACTACCTTAAACCCAGCCCAATGCCTCTTCCTGCGCCACTCTGCGTGCTGGATGGAGATATACAGTCAAGAGCCGCAGCTCAGTGCTGGAGTTCAACATTTCACTGGGAGCCCTGCAGAAGCAACACCTGTTTCACGCCAGCCAAGAAGGCATACAGGCACTCGTACGTTTTCCTCATCTGCTTGTTGGTCGTCAATAATTATAAGCCAACGGACATCTTCTGACCTGCTGGAGAATTCCGGATAATAGATTTGGACGTCAAAAGTTTTTTTTTTCTTTTTAGGGGGGGCGGGAGGGGAAGATTTATTTCAGCCTACAACGTGAGATTTTTTTTTTTTCCCCTTGAAGGATTCATGCTGATGTCTGCAGAGTCTGTTAGAGAGTAAAAACAGCGCATGCCTTCCTGGAGTCAGGATCCATAAATTCTGACGTAGCCTGTGCATCTTAAAAATCCCTATAATAACGCCTAGGTATTTAAGTTGCTATGGTCATTCTGATCTCAAACCAAATGGAGAAACTACGGATTTTTTTCCTTATCACGGTCGGATGGGATGAAGACCTTACTGCCTGCTAAGCGCTGGGGATCTATAGAAATACATATATATGTTTATAAATATGTCAGTGTGTGAGTATAAAGTGGTGGTTTCTTAGACTATCAGTGGTTTGACCTTGAACCTGTGCCAGTGAAAACAGCATATTACTTTTATTTATGCATTTAATGGATTGAAGAAAAGAACATTTTCTCTCTGTAACTGCAGTAAGGGAGGGGAGTTGGATATACCTCGCCTAACATCTCCCGGGTTTGACACCATCATTATTGTTTATTCTTGTTCTCTAAAAGCAGAATCTTCTGATGGCTCCCTTAGGTGAAGTTGGGAACTATTTTGGTGTGCAGGATGCAGCAGTCCCTTTTGGGAATGTGCCCGTTTTGCCGGTGGATAGCCCGGTTTTGTTAAGTGACCACCTGGGTCAGTCCGAAGCAGGGGGGCTGCCCAGGGGGCCTGCAGTCACGGACTTGGATCATTTAAAGGGGATTCTCAGGCGGAGGCAGCTATACTGCAGGACTGGATTTCATTTAGAAATCTTCCCCAATGGTACTATCCAGGGAACAAGGCAAGACCACAGCAGATTTGGTAGGTATACAATTAACCCTTTAGTGGTCGTGTGATAAAATGATCTGGTTATAACTAACAAGAAGGTGGTGGCAGTGTTGGTGGAGGCTGGGAAGGGATTAGAATGAAGGTTTTTGGAAAAAAAATTTTTTTTTTCTTTGCCAGCTAAGAAGAAAATGCCTCCGGAATTGCAGGTCTACAGCTGGTACAGCTGCAATTCAAATAATTTTTTTTTTTGGGAGGGGAGAGGAGGCGGGATATGAAACAAGATCCTAATTCTTTTGGGATCAGATCTATGGGAAGGTCGTGCTTAGGAAGTTTCTGTTGAACTGACTAATTCCAAGAATTACTAGGTTTTAATAATTAACCACTAAAAACTTAAAAATACATTCAATTTCCTGAAGGGAGTGGTCATCATCCTGTACCAAAAATGAGAGACAGGTTTCTTTTTTTTTTAATTAATGTTCATTTAAGTAAACTTGCTTGAATTGCAAATCTACTGTATTGTTTATTCCCATTGTAAGGTCCGACTGAATGGCCTATGGGGCTGAGGGGCTAAAGTCATACTTTAAATCCAAAGAGCGGTGGAGTCAGAGGCATGTGAGGGAAATTACTTTTGGAGGGCATAGGGTTAGATAAAAATGTTTGTGCTTGCAGGAATCAACTTAAGATCCATACTCTTTAATTACCATAAAATGCAGAAAAAAGTGGATATCTTGTGTGTGTGTGTGTTTGTGTGTGTGTGTATGTGTGTAAAGCTGTGAGCTAATTTTAAAGAGCATTCCGAAGATTTCATTTCCAGAGGACGCTATTTGTGACTCAGCATTGAGGGTTGCAGACTGGAGGTCTCGTGGCTTCATCCACTTTTAAGTGCCTGCACACACACAGGCACACACGTGTCAAATAGGCCTGGAGCTGCTGCTGGTGCAACCTTAAAGACCCAACAAGATGATTTAAAATAACTGAGTCACTGTATATGTGTGTGTGTGTGTGTGTGTGGGGTGTGTGTGTGTGTGTGTAGACTCCAATTATTTTTTCCCCTCGTCTCTTAAAATAAATAGAAACTAAGCGCCAGTTTGGGCAACCAGGTTGTTAGAAGGAGTTAACTTCTGAGTGAACCCACCTGACAGTACTTAAACTAGGTCGTAAAAAGAAAGTCCTGCGGTGATCCGAAACTCCCCCCACTGCCCACCCCCACCCCCTAGCCAGATGTTGAACAAGCTCTTAACTACTATACGTTATTGCTTCGTGGGTTGTAGATGATGCCAGTCTTCTGAGGGGTGATAGCCAGAGGGCTCATTATGGAAGGTTCAGAGCCTGCAAGGTGAATATTCACCGGTATAAAAGGCTCCTTCAGGATGTTCTTCAGCCGCTTTGCCAAAAGAGATTTTCTGAGCCTCGGGACACAGGGTTCTTCCTCCCCCGCCCCCTCTCCCCGTCTAGGGAAGCACCATCAATAATTTTGAATTGTAGCTCCTTGCTTTGCAAAATTATCTTTTGATAGTCATCCAGTTGAAAATAGCTCTCTCAGAGAGGTGAAAAAATGCAGCTATTGGATGCTGCAGAGTGGAGAATAAACTTTAGGAAAGAGACATTGATGTACGTCTGTTAGGGGCTGCCACCTTGCTTACAGCTTAATACTACAATCCCTGGGAGTGGGATACGTGTGTGTGCGTGTGTGTTGTGCGTGAGCGGCTGCCTGCCTCTAGGGACCTAAGCTGCTTCCTTTTCCGTGGGTTCGGAAGCACTTGGCACGGAGATCAAAAGCTGCAGTTAACCACCGAGGAGGTGAGACATAGCTGGCGTGCCCGGCAACCCCTCGCCGTGGGGTTCAAGTTGTCCCTAGCAGGTGCCTGCTCTGTGCACGGCTGCCGCCGCGCGGGGCCACGGCGCTCGCGCTCGCACATTTACCGGCACCGCTACGGCATTGGCGGCACCACTAGCATCAGCAGCAAGGATTTCCGCGGGGTCCTAAGCACGCTCCTCTCCCACTCCACTTTTCTGCCTCTTTTCCGAGTACCATCAGCTGCTGCCGTCTAGTACCGTAGTGACCGCATATTTGAAACATCTATTTTTAAAAGCAGATTTCTAGCCTCATTGGGCAAAGCTCATGCCTTTTTCTTTTGGCTAAACTTTTAGTGTCAGCTTTGATTTCTCTTTTGTGTCATCCACATTAGATGAATGGCTAATTCTCTCCTGTAGGCTATATATACGAGGGTTTGGGAAAGACCCTCCTCCCTTGCTCCCCTAATCCCTGTCAGGTCCCTTTCACCCTCTTTTTGAAGGGCTTGAAACATATTTAAAGGTTCTCGCCTGCCTGTTCAGGGAGCTTTGTGCTGGGTCCTTTTTGCTGCGGTGCAGGGACCTGGGGCTCGGGGGAGGGGCATAAAGAGGGGGAGCTGGGGTTGGAGCGGAGGTGGACAAAGGGAACCAGATAAGGTACATGGAGATGCTACAGTCAAAACCCTTCCTGGGATTACAACTCATTTTAGTTTCCCAGTGTGAAAAACCTCGGGGGACTGGAGGTTAAGCTTCTTCTCTGTCCTTCCTCGACCACCCACTTCTGCCTCAGTGTCCCCGCCCCCCCTTTCATAGAATGATCCCCATGGAACGGGAGATGGCCTTTAATGAACCCAGTTTCGTTGGGCAATGCAGGTTTTATTGTGTGCTTGTTAGCCAGTCTGTCTTGATAATGCAGAAGGTGGAGAAGGCTTTCGGAAAGCCCCGCACCCCACCTCCAGTACAATTCAGTCTCAGTTCAGTGAAAGATGATTTGTTCCAACGTTGTCATCCATTCCACTACCCTTGAAGCACTAGGGCCCTACTCCGCCGGTGTGTGTGTGTGTAAGTAAAATATATCGCAGTATAGGGTATCTGCCAGGCACTATGGAGTCATTGTCAGTTCAGTAACTCTGTAATGGGGTGTGGGGTGGGGGTGCAGGGGAGACTGGGATGGGGAGGAGAGGAGAGAGGCGTGTGTCTTGCGTCAGCAGAAGAGTACTGCAGGCACAGCATTTAAAAAAAAAAAAAAAGACCCGGGAGAAACGCTTCGCCCAAGAGGTGACCTCCCCTTCCTGAGACTTGGCTGTCGGTACTATCAGGGTGAAGGCTACATCGAAGGGAAGAAAGGGAACCTACCATTCAGAGTCGAAGCAGAAATCGTGGGGTTGAGAAGTGGTGGGGCTGGGGGCTGCAAGGAGGCCGGGACCACTGCCAACCGCCTTGGGGAGGAAGAGGATGGAGAGAGAAGTAGGCAGCCTTTGTGGGTCTTCCTCCCCCACCCCAGGCGGGATGGGGGTAGTGGTAGTGGTGGTGGTGGTGTCTGTGTCCGGGGATAGGAAGGATGGTGGGCCCTCCTGGGAGGGTTGTGCATTTCTTAGATACCTCAAACTAGGTGCAGTCACCTTCCTCTTTAGTCTCCGACCCCTTCATATTCACTCCTTTCAAATGAATTGAATAGATATCTGTGTGCAGTGGGGGAGGGCCAATGAGGCGGGATGGTTATTTAAATCTAAAATCTTTCATCGGGTTAGGTTTCTGGGAGGAATTGTACTCCTGGGTGACAGGAGCCCTGCCGCTGTCTCATGCTGCTGCTGCATATCCCAATAATAGCAACTCTCTGCAGAGAGCCTTGGGCAGAGTCTTCTTCCCCTACATGTGACAGGCGCTTCCCTTCCTGGAGTGAGAACGAGGACCTGATTGAAGGGGGAGGGAGGCAAGAAGGGAGGAAGTGAGAGGGTAGAGATTCTGCTGCAGTTTCTCACACCTCCAACCTCCTAGCTTGCCCGCCTCTTTACTCTCCTTACTCCACCCCCACATCTGAATGCTTGGGGACCTTCTCCACCTCCCCTCTCATCCCCTTCAGAGGACTTGATCTTTAGCCTCAGTTTCTCTTGGATGCCCTAGAAAAGAGTTTGTGGGGGAGAATAAGGGGAAGGTTCCTTTCTTGACAAAAATAGAAGGTGCATTTTCCACTTCAACTGTATCTTTAAACCTTCTGGAGGAGAAAAAAAAAACCTGCCTCCACACAGCTGCAGGGGATTGCTGCTCCTGCTGGCAAGCCTGGTGGTGACACAGCAGCAGCAGTGCAGGGGACACTAATCTTGGCAGAAGCTACTGCTGTGACAGCAGTGGGGCTTAAATTGGGTGGGGCCCGGAGGATTGAGTTTTTCTTTTTCTTTTTGGTATATGTGTCTCTTTGTGTATGTTGGGGGTGGGGTGAGACAGATTAGGAATATAGATAAGGAATTTGACAGATTAGGAATATAAAGATTTTGACATTTTACTTTTGATTGATGCCCTGAGGGAAAGGGGACTTATATAATAATTAAAAAAAATACTGGAGTCTCACAGAGCAGAAAAGAAAAAAAAGAAATAATTGTTAGGACCAGTGCAAACCCCCAAAATGAGTTTTAGCTCTTACCTGCTATTTAGCCTGCAGAATGTCTAGAGACCCAACTGAAGCTAAAACTAGGTAGGTGCTAATCTTTCAGGAGAGATGGTTGTACTGTTTCTACTGTTATGTCAATCAATGGAGGTAAAGAAGAATTGGAAACTAAGGGATGGAACACCAGTTAGATAGGCATCATTGCCAAGTCAAGGAGAATATATTAAATAAAGTTTGTTTCAGGGGGAAGAGGATTGATTCAATGGGCATTAGAGTTTTTAAGAGAAGGCAGAAGATATTACACTCCCCTCCTGTATTCTGTCTTGTTTCCCCAAGTTCCATATATCTGTCCATTCGGTAACTTCCCAGCTAGATATACCATGCTTAGGAGCTGTTCTCATGGTTGCTTCTGACTCTCTATTATCATGAATAAATTGTAGAACTTGCTTTAGCTACCCAGTTCTGACTTACAATATGTCCTAGGGTTTGTCAGCCATTTATTCTGTAGACCTGATGTATGGAATTCCCTTGGAAATGAATGAGCTTTGTGGGTAAGAGCATTACACTTTGCTTCTTAGAGTAGTTAAAACTGTATATTTTTATAATTGCCTGAATTACCGTATTTGATGTTGGTTATTTTGTCTAACACAGGGGTGGGGAACTTTAGGCCTCTAGGCCCCTTGTGGCCCTTTGACCGAAGGACTGAACTTGAGGAGCTACAGGGCCATGTGGGGCCTCAAGGCTGAAGGTTCCCCATCAAATATCTTTTGATGAAGTCTTGTTTTTTGTCTATGTTAATAAGGGTTACCGAACACTGGATTAGAATGCAGCAAGATTCTCCTTTTCCTCCCTTCAAGTGATGGTCTTGGCTTGACCTGGAAGGTTTGGCCTGGTTCAAGGTAGTTCTAGGTCACTGCTCACTTGGAAAAAACTATAAGCTTTCCTACCTTAAGAGGCAGGATGTCTTATGCTAGAATGTTGGACCAATAGACCTGGGTTCAAGTTCCAGCCTCACAACTTATTATGAGCTTGAACAAATTAATCTCTCTGAATCTCAATTTCCTCAACTGAAAAATGAGCATATTAATACTTACACTATCCACTAAAAAGATTGTTGTAACTAAAGCAATTTTTATACCATAAGCTACTATATAAATAGGAAGTTTTTTTTAATTAGATGAGAGCTGTTTCTAGATTGTAAGCTCTGTTACAGCAGTGGTTATATCTTATCAATCTGTTTATCTGGCTCCAAGTCCTTACATATAGTATGACTCCAGTAAATATCTAATTGGTATGAACGACTGAATGAAGAAAATCAGAGAAGCCCAATCATCTCTGGGACTGATTGGCCTTGGAATAGTGGGAGGGGAGATCTGTGAGGGAAGGAGTAGGGGGCAATAGAGGGAGATGAGAAGAAAAGAGAAAGCCAAGGTACAGGAATTCTGAATGCTTCAGGCCAACCCTGAATTACTGAAGCAGCCTCAAGAACTGAGCTGATCTTCTTGGGCTCCTTTAGATCAGAGACATCTATCAAAGGCCATAGCTGCATGATTCAGCGTACAAGTGGACCTTCAAGGACCATCCTAATGTGAATCTCTAAACTCTTTTGATTATGTTAGAACTTATTTATCTACTGTGTGATGGGGTCCCAGATAGAGCATGTTGGAAGGTGGAGGACAGGGGAAATGGCTCATCATTTTTTGCCTTCTATTCTTTGTTCTGTGATATTATGACTAAGAACATTGAAGCTGTATCTACACAGGAGGAAATGGATGTTTTGGCAGGGAACAAATAGTGCAATATGGTAGCAAGCTTTACTATTTCAACTTTGGAAACAGTTCTAACCTCTTTTAACCTTTGTTTTATGAATATTTATTTTTGCCTATTAAGTGTCACTTTTCCAGATAAAAGACACTTCCTTAGCTAGAGCTGGAAGAAACCTTAGAGATTATCTTGTCCATTTTATAGATGAGGAAACTGAGGCCCAGAAAGAGGGTAAGTCAGGTTCCCAGTAGCTAAGGTGAAACATGTAGCAATTTTTTTCTTCTACTTCTATGTGAACGATTGGGATAATGGAAATAATTTTGTGCCAAAGTGAGGGCAGTCAGGGAAACTGGTCTGACACAAACAGCCACACACAAAGGAGTTAACTTACTTGATTAAGGTCAAATAGTCCATTAATGAAGAAAATGTTATTGATAATGGCAAAATCCTTTCCTGAGTGAGGATTGTCAAGTCTTTCTGTCAGTCAACAAATTTTTATTTTGCATTTACCATATGCTAGGCAT
The DNA here is from genome assembly GCF_011100635.1 of Trichosurus vulpecula. Taxonomy (NCBI): domain Eukaryota; kingdom Metazoa; phylum Chordata; class Mammalia; order Diprotodontia; family Phalangeridae; genus Trichosurus; species Trichosurus vulpecula. The sequence continues at coordinate 180,825,595 of NC_050574.1, forward strand.
TGTGCTAAATTCTGAGGCTACAAAAAAGGCAAAAACATAGTGTTGGTTCTCAAGATGCTTATTATCGAGTGGGGGAAGCAATATATCCAATATGTATACAAAATATATTGAAAATAAATGTAGAGGGGAAGGTTCTAGCAGCTGAGGGAATTTGGGAAGTCCTCCTATAGAAGGCAGAATTTGAGCAAAGTTTTGAAGGAAGTTGGGAATTCTAAGAGAAGCAGACAGAGGGCATTCCAGGCATAGGAGACAACCAAGACTGTAACGATTGGATGATGTATCCATTCCCATATTCCTATTGACTACTAATAACTAAATAACACTGTAAGTCATGATGTGGTGAATTGAAATAACACTTCCAGAAAAGAGCCCCTCTATATATACAGTTCCAAAAAATCCCATTCATTCCAGTGTTGTTCTCATTTTCAGTTTGTTCTCACTGCATTCGAGTACTTTTCTTTTTGAAATAGTATCTCTTTAGTCACCTTATTTGAGGAATTCTAAGTATAGGAAGCAAGAAAGTGGAATAAATATAAAATGGCCACAATCTTCTAGTTTCAAATGAGATGTGGATATGTGGATGGATAAAGAGTAGTTGGTATTTAGACTATGAAACACTTAGATTCTCAATGTTTTGGAGCATGTTTAGAATATCGTTAGTACAAGAAAATTCACATAGCAAGGAGAAAATCTTATTAAGTTTGATCCTCCCCCACCCCCCAAAAAACTTCAGAAAGTAGTACTATGTGCTTCTTGGTGCAAAAGGAAAAAAAATTCTCTCTCAACTTTTCTTCCACTTTCCAGGATTATTCTTTTCATTGAAACTGTACTGTGCTTGCAACTGCTGGGATGTGGGGGTGGGGTGGGGAGTCACAAGTAACTTCACTCAATACAACTGCTGCACTCCGAAACTGTCTGCATTGCTGACAGTAATATACCTTGCCTGCTCCTCCCTTATTCCTCCACAGGCCGTGGATATGCTAGGAAATGGAATGCCTGAATGTTATGAGGAATGCTTTGTTTTTCTCTTAAGATAGAAATCATCATTTGTTGAATGATAAAGTACAAGTTGTAGAAACAGAAAAGAAGACATTAAAATAAATCTCTACAACTCCCCCCGCCCAATAATCCACACTTAGCTATCTAAGGTGGTTTGGAATTTGATATAGACAAATGACTAGATTTTTAGCTTTCAAATCAGTGTTGAACTAAACCAAATGTCCCAAATTTGAGATCTTTCCATGTTTGATAAATTTTGGTTGTGTTATTTCCCCACAAGAAAGATGTAATTTTCTAGTTCTAGGAAAGTAGTCATTTTATTTAATGTTAGGATCAATAACTATAGATGGAAAAATATAGTCACAAAATGATTTGGCTTTTTATTGAAGGACTTGTGGGCATTCAAAACACATTCATATCAATGGCAGATAGCTTCAAGATGCCAGAAAAACCCCAGCTAGGGGAAAAGTGGGGTGGATAGCTACTCCTTTCCATTCTTTCTTAAGCTTAACTTCAAATTGCTCTAGAAACTATTTAGTAAACTTTGGGCAAAGAGTATACTTCTCAAGGCATTGTAGCTTAATGACTGCCCCACCTGTTTTTGGATGTCTTTAATTCAGCTGTCAGTTACCTGCTATGCCTTATAAACTCTTGAATTAATGCCCCCACCCCAATCTTTGCCATGGGGAGTCTCTTTCTGAGGCAGTGCAGTTAGAAGCAGGTGTACAAATTCTTGAGGATGCCCTCTTTGTGCCCAGGTGTGAGGTAGAAAATTGTCTATCTCACCATGCTTGGATACCGTAAGATCTGCATTGTAATTCTTGTTTCCCCTGTCCCAGCAACATTGCCAGTAGGGTATGGGGGAAGATCCAGCAATAGTTTTTACTTCTCTTAGTACACATAGTTTCTCTGCTTCCCGTAAAGGTGTTCTTACCATTCTTCTGAGGTGAATTTACATTTGACACTTTACTAGTAATTACGTAACTACAAAATATGATTGTTAGTAGAAAGGATAAGCCTGCTGGAGAGAGGTAAATGTACTAAAACTTTCCCCCTTATATTGAATAAAATGTATTGCTAATTAATTTCTGAAATTTGAAAGAAATTCTAACTGAATTAAGATATTGGAAATTATGCATAATGTTGGCTGTAAAATGTCCAAATCTATTGAAGCTCAGTGTCAGGAAAAACTTCCTAGTGTTAGAGTTATCTAGGATGGAAAAGCCTGAAAATAACGGGTTTCCCTTCATTAGCGTTCTCCAAGCAGAGGTCATACTACCACTTGTTGGGTACAGTGTAGTGGTGATTTCTTTTTCAGGCAAGCCTTGGGGGCACTGATGGCCACTAGGAAATTCTGAGATCCTGTTGTTCACTTTTCAGTTCAATTCAACAAACACTGGTCACCTAGTATGTACAAAGTATTGTGTTCACGACTAGAGAGTCAGGGGTAGAAGTGACACAGAAGGGTAATGGAAGGGAATGAGGCATGCACACAAATAACTATGCTATAAGGGGGAGAATAAGATATACAATGCATTTGTATGTGTTAGTTTGGGCCGGCGAGCTGGAATAGGGTTTTGGTAGAGACATATTTTGACTCAGATCCCTATTCTGATTTCAAACTTGTGGGTGCTCATTACTAGTTACTGCACACACGCACTGTTCACAAACTGCCCTTTTACTTTCCTGCTTGTCAAGATCCCCAGTGATGAGACTGGACTATGAAGACATATTTTATCTTTGCTTTGATACTATTAAATAACTCATTTACAAAATACCAGATACAATAACTGAGTTTGTCTAACAAGTAAATCTAGCAGAAAGTACGGTTTTTATTTTTGGAGATACTTCAGAACAATGTATGTTAATGAAGTTTGTGTAAGTAACTGTCAAAATATAAATGTAGCCATATGCCCAGGATGTCTTTCAGTGAATAGCAATGTCTTCCCTTTATATGTATCATTGATACTCTGTAAACAGGCAAAACCAAAAAACAAACAACTAAAAAAGCTAGTGGGATAGGGAGTGGGGAGTAAGTTCCTCATTCTATAATATTCCCAGGATTCTTTGTTCTTTCAACTCTGCTCATTAATTGAATTAAAAGCAACAGAAGAGCAGTTACTGTTTATCTTCTAAAGGCAGAGTTATATATAAATTATAACAACATAACAGGTCTATTAAATACTTTGGTGATTAAAAACTTGAAAAACAATTATTTTATGTGAGATTGTTTCAGTTTCTTTACCTATTAAGTGGAGATAAGCCCTTCCTTTCCTGCATCACAGAATAGTTGAGAGGCTCAAATCAGAATGTGGAAACATTTTATAAGTTTAAAGTTCCATAATAATGTGAGTTTTTTCCTCCCCTCCCCCTTTCTCAAATGGTCATTGTAACGGTCTTCAGACATACCAGTCTTGGTGTGAGAGGCAGAACTGGTGACATTTTTCTTTGTTTTTGTTTTTGCCCCAACTTACTTTATTGACTGAATGAACAGAGTTGGCTAGTATTTGATGTAACCTAAAGGATAAGACAATGTCAGACTATAATCAACATACTTTTGATTTCATAACTGTACTTTCTGATTGACCTAGTGAATTGTTGGCCCTCAAACAAAACAAGGGGATTCTTTTGTTTAAATTTCCCATGAAAACTGAACATTAGGCACTCCCCTGGGTAGTTTTACACATTAGCCTATTGTTGAGCATTAGTTGTGACATATGCTATCTTTGGTGGTGTTTTTTAACTAGCTGAAAAAGCTTTGGCAGAATGGGACCACTAAACATATTTGCCATTTGATGCAGCATTTCTAATTCTTTGAAATTCAGAAATCTAGGTTCCACTCCTCCTATGTGTATGGATAATTCAATAAAATAAAAATAATTACTTGGATTGAAAATAGGAGTGCACATTACATAAAATAACATCACATATATAGTGATACTGCCTCATTTGACCTTACAATATCTTTGTGAAGTAAGCAGGAATCAATAAATCGGCTTTATTCGAACTACTCCTCCCATGCATAATTTATTATATTACAAACATAATTTAAAAAATAATTTCTCGTATTTTTTCTCACACAGTATTTCAATTTCCATTAAACTGTATGGTACTTATAGAGTACCTATGTTGGCAGAAACTTACTCTCTAAATACTAGACTTCCAGTATTTGTAATATTGTGTACACCATAAAGGAATTACAAACACTTCCTTATATGAAATAGATTTTATCTTTACATTGCTTTGATACAAAAATTTCTCTCGGGGCTTTATCCTAGGCTTTATTAGATTTATGTGGTCCATGTCTGCTATTGATTACCACACAGTCTATTTTGTGAGAGATGCAAAATTAATTGTTTAAAAATCCATGTAAGTGCTTTTTTATTAGTCACATGGGACTGCCTACAGTGCAGAGTTAAACTTAGTTCTTTTACTGTTAAATGTAACTAAAATTTTAAATAATTGAAGGTTTTCTTTTTATAAGTTGTTAAATATTAAATTATACTAGAATGCATCAATTCTAAATGGTGCACTGTAGATTTATTATATCAATGAGGAAATGACTGAGTACGATTATATTACTTCTGTATTTTCCTTGCCCAATTGATATTGTGAGCTAGTCACCTTACAGACAATTAGAAAGGTCATTCAGGTTTGTTGCAGTAAAATTCCATCTCTGTGCTTGGGTAGTGGTGGGAAGCAAGCTTCAGTAAAGCAAGGTAATGATAAAGTTCAATGCTGATTTGTGAAGATACTGGACTGTGTCCAGTAGATAGTGAATTCCTTGAGGGCAGGAACTGTTTTGTGTATTTTAAAAAAAATTCCCAATTCCCAGCACAATAAATGCTCATTGAATCTGAATAAAGAATTATTTTTTTGGGTGTAGAATGTAGTGTTAACTGACTTGCCCACATACCTCTTTAAATTTCAGATAAAATGTAGAAGAAAAATGAATAACAGCAATATTTGGGATAAAACAGGAATATTCCAATTTTCAAAGTTATTATTATTATTTTTTAGCAAAGCAACACTAGGGAACTAGGTAATTTTTCTCTGAGATTAATGATAATCTAGATAATCTCTGTTATGTTTATGTGGGTACACTAGACAACATTTTGAGGGGAATTGGTCCTTGATCCATATGAGTAGATATATGCTTCTTTCCCTGATGGTATTGTTATCTATCTGTATAATAATATTTTGGTTAATTAGAAAATGCCCTTTGTGGGTTTATTTGGCAAACATTTCACAGGACAATTAGCATTTATAGGTATGGGCATCCATCTACATTCCTCGTATTTTATTCAGGGAATTTGTTGTTTTTGGCATGAATCAGGATGCTGATAAGTTGTGTAACGTTATTTAACTGCAGATTTTGGTTAAAACTTTGGGAAAATGTTCAAGATTTATCTTTTGATCGTCATACTGTAAAACTTGTTAAAGCTGATTCTTTTGTGTCATTATTTTAAAATCAAAATATACTTTAACTTTTGGAAGATATTTTTCTAAATAGTGAGCTAAATGTGATGCTACTTTCTTGCTCGTTTAGAGTCTATAAATTTCTGAGGAAATTTTTTATACACTGATTTGTTCTTTCCTTTTTTTTAAAAAAGGTATTCTGGAATTTATCAGCATAGCAGTAGGTCTGGTCAGCATTCGAGGCGTGGACAGTGGACTATACCTCGGAATGAATGAGAAAGGGGAGCTGTATGGATCAGTAAGTATTCTGAGAGGCATTGCCTATCTGTGTGCTATTATTAATCTTTGCACTACATTTTATTAAGATTTAAAAATAGCCCAAAATGGGTAAAAATTTATTCTGAAGAAGAGTTAAAGTGCTTACTTTTATGTATGAAGTGGAAAACATTCCATTTAATTGTAAATGGACATTATTTTTGGATCTATGTGATATATACCAAGTATGCTCTTAAATTCAGGAAAATGTACCAAACCACATTCACTATTCCTCTACACTGAAAATCTGCAAGTATGAAAATAATTCTTCACCTAGAATTGAATAGAAGCTAATTTTGAGAAGTATTAAAGTCACTCTTCTCAAGAATCCCAGTGAAAATTGGATGTGGATGAAAAAGTGAGTTTAAAACCAAATTTCAGACCACAAAGAATTTTCTTTATGAAAGCAGGGAAGAGAAGGTGGCCTTAGATCTAGTATAATTCTCACTCTTGAATAAGAATTTGAGAGTATTGTAATTACTTTTGCTACATGTTTTAGCCTCCCTTTTAGATTGCAAACTCATAGAAGGCAGAGACTATGTCTTTTTTGCTTTTGTATTTTTCAAGGCTGTTAGCATAGTAATTAGCAAACAGGAAGTATTCAATAAATATTTTCTGTATGTATGGATAAATATATAATTTTAGCTAAAATGTTTATTCATAATTATAGTTTTATACCTTACATATGAAGGACATTTAGTCCAGATTTAACTGAAAGCTAAGAATTTTCATCAGAGCAAATGATACTTTGAAAATACAAAAAGTCTAACAATCCTAGACAGGAAAATCCTTGGGATATCCAAATCAGAAGAAATGAAAATTACCTTCACGTAGCACTTGGGGATACCTCTTTATAAATATGCTCCCTTCCTATCTCTAGACCCATCATCATATACAAAATGACAAATGTATATCGAGATGGAAACCTTAGAAGAAATGCAGCCCAAGAACCCCAGATCATAGGAAACCATGGTCTATTTAAGTTGAAACTAACATGTTGTTTGGAATGGTGTAAGGTGTTTGACAGTCTTGGAAGGAAATTTGAGTTGATTTCTTTAGATGTTTACATGTCCTTGCTAGTGTATATACCTTCGAATTGTGTGTTTTTTAAAACTAGGATTTATATAAATTAAGAATTAGCTTCGCCAGAGGTGTAGCATAGGTCAGATTCTGTACTAATAAGTCATATTTGGTCCAGGACTATTATTTCACTATTGTTGGGAGAGCCCAGTGACGAATCTCCCTCTACCAGTGCTGAATAGCAACTATTGTATAGTCTTATTGAGTTGCTTGGGATGCTGAGAAGTTAAGTGACTTGTCAGGGATCCATACCTAGTATGTGTTTGAAGTGAACCTTCAGCCTAAGTCTTCCTGCCTCCAAGTCCAACTTTTTAGCCATTATGTCATGCCACCTCTCAATTTTGCAATAATAAAAAACGTGCTTTACTTTGTAAAATATCTATGTTTTTTTCCACGGTGAGCAAGGATCTTCTTATTAAACGTATGTAGACATTTTAATCACCCTTTCTACTTTTGTAATTTCTCCTATTTTAGGAATGTATGTTAATCTAAAGTATAAATCATTCGGGGGAACCATTTTGTAGTAAGTGAGGACTTAGTGGTGGTTTCTGTGTCAATGGTTGCATTTGTGTTGTTGTTCAGTCATTTTGGAATGATGCCTAACTCTTCATAAGTCTGGCTCTTCATAACCGCATTTGGGGTTTTGTTGGCAAAGATTCTGGAATATCTTCTCCAGCTCACTTTACAGATGAGGAAACTGAGGCAAACAGGATTAAGTGACTTGCCCAGAATCACATACCTAGTAAGTGTCTGAGGTCAGATTTGAACTTGGGAGGTTGAGTCTTTCTGACCCCAGGTCTGACACTCTATCCACTATGCCGCTTAGCTGCAGCTGTAGTTGTACTCTTTGCTTGTAGGGCAGAGTCAGTAGTTTTATGATAGTTTAGCTGTGTATTAAGTTGATGCTGAAAGTTTAGAAAACAGCAGTTTTTAGGGCTCATGGTCTAGCAGGTTAAGTAGTTGACAGATTTCAGACTGCAGATATAATTTTGATTGAAGAGCACTCCCTTGCTTTTGACAAACATTTTCTGGGTTTGTTGAAGTGATTTAGTCTGACTCTTCCACAAGGCCACAGTGGAAAGCTGCTCAGTCATGGAGCCTCCATACAACCTCACGTAGGGGTGTGTGGTTGGGATGAGTCAAGAGAATGCTGCTCTGGTGCATTTCACAGGAACTCTCTCCGGCCTTCCTAGGGCCATTTACTGTAAACAAGCATGAGTTATGGATGCCCCACTCCTGTAGCCAATAGATAGTCCCTTCACTAATGTTTAAATCTGGGCAAAGTGAGAGTCCAGAGATGAAAGAGGCCCTTCTTCCTTCTCTGCTTGAGAGAAATGCTTACTTCTTGGGATGATGGGAATGATACTATTTCAGTGGCTGTTCTGAGGAAAATAAGCAGCATACCATTTTTCCCATGATAATTTTCCTATAGAAAAGCTTTTAAAATTTAGGATCTTTTAGCAGTTTATTCATGTGCTGCATTAAATACATAGGTACAGGATTGGGTGTACCTGTTGTTGGTATGGCCTGAGAACATGTAGTCAGGGGTCCAAGGGAAGAATTATCCTTCTTTGTTTCCCATGTTCATCTGCTGCATATTATGAGTTTGCTTGCAGCATACCACTAGAAAAGATGGTCTATAATCTACACACACACATGCAAAATGGGTATAAAGAGTTTTATTAGTAGCCTGAGTATAGAGCGTCGAGTTTGGGGGAGAGGAAGAGGGAGACTGAGTGGTTTAAGTTCCTAAGGATAGAAAGCTTTTCTCTATTTTGTCATTTGTCTATGCTTAAACCAAAATCAGAAATTCTTAATCTGAGCTCATGAGTTATTTTTAGAAAAGAGTTCTGATAACTATATTTCAGTATAATTTATTCCCTTTACAAAGGGAATGTATTTCATTTTATGTAATTAAAAATATTGTTCTGAAAAGAGGTCCATCAGTTTCATCAGACTGCCAGAGGGGTCCAGGACACACACAAAAAGAACCCCTGACCTAGATGAAAAAGGGCATATAGGAGAGGGAAGAGGGAATGATCCACTTTACTTGGTGACTGGGAGCCATGAGTTTCCTTCTTGCAGTGGGGTAAAGTCTAGCCCATTACAGAGGTGGAGAGAGAGAAAGAATTAGAAGAGTGATCAAAAGATCTAATTTGGATTGTGAGAAAGTTAACAACAGAAAGGAAATAGTAACTGAATACATCCAATTCAATGAACAAATGTTCAGTAAGTAAGTGTTTAATAAGCAGAACATGATGCTAGGCCCTGGGAGAAATACTAAGTTTAGATAAGATGTCCTCACAGTTTTGTATGATGATATGACACGTAGATAACTATAATATAAAATCATACGTGAGACACGTATAAAAGATGTACAAAGCAAAATGCCGTATAAAACCTAAAAAGGGAAGGGTTGCTATGAATTGGAGCAACTGAGGAAAAGACATGTTAGCTATACTTCAAAAGATGTTTCAGAATTCAACAGGCAAAGAGGGAAGAGGAAAGTGTTTAAGGTATATAGCTTTGATTGGGGGCGGGGAGCAGTTGAAATTGGCTGGAACACAGAGCTCATAGTGGGCAGTAGCATTAGTTGTAGTTGAAAGGAAAGGTGGTATCAAATTGTGAGAGACTTGCTAAACTAATTATTTTTAACTTCATTCAGTAGGCAATGGGTAGCCACTGAAGCTTTTTTAAACTACATTTTATTTTATTAAAAAAAGATGCCTTGTTTTTCCAGTTCCTCTCTCTCTTCTCCCTCCCTACCCTAGAAAGCAAGAAAAACAAAAACCCTGTTACAAATATTTGTTTTTATAAATATAACAAATTCTTTATGACTATTTGGCCATGACCAAAAAAAGGTCTCAATCTGCACCCTGAGTCTATCACCTCTTTATCTGGAGGTGAGAGGCATGTTTCATCATGAATCTTCTGGATTGTGATTGGTTATTGTGCTGATCAAAGTTCCCAAATTTTTCAGAGTTGTTTTTTTATTACAATATTGTTGTTATTGCATAAAATATTCTCCTTGTGCTGTCCGCTTCGCTTTGCATCAGTTCATAATGTCTTCCCAGGTTTTTCTGGAACCATTCCCTTTGTGATTTCTTACAGCATGATAATATTCCATTACATTCATATACCATCATTTGTTCAATGAAGATTTTTGAGCAGTAGAATTCTGTTTAAAACCCTGCATAATGCAGATTCATGCATAAAAATAACAAATAACTGTTGTATGAAGGATGGATGCTAGGTTTATGGGGTAGGAGTATTTGTGAAGAGAGTGGAAGGAGGCTGACTTGATGAAAAGCAATTTCAGTGCTCCAGGTGGGTGGTAATGAGGGCCTTGACTAGAGTTATGGCAGTGGTAATAGGGAAGAGGAGATGGAGCCTGGTGATTGGCTGAGGGTAGAATTCACAGTGACTACAACATTAAAGTTATAGTTTAAAGAAAAACAGACTTGTCTCGATCTCTTCTGAAATGGCACAAGGCTCTAAGAGCTAAAATTCATGAAGGAAGTAGAATTTCTGGCTACGCCTAAACATTAGAAAAAACCTTGTCGGCATTAAGATTGATTCCATGGTGAGGCAAGGTAAATCCACTATCCCTAGGAATATAGTAGTTACTTCTGTAAAGCCAGTTGACTCTTTGAGGCCAGAAAATGCAATTTTAAACAAGTAACCTGGACTTACGGATTAACTTTATATTCCCAACCTTGAGTTGCTGTCTCATAACTTACCCTCATATTAGGGGCAGTCTGGCCAATGGACTGGTGGCCTAACAACTCCCCAGAGAGTTAGTGGAGATGCCAGTTCTGCTAATATTTAAAAATAGAAAAGGTGAAATGACAGAGCTTGGAGGTGAGACCTAGGATGATTATTTTGTTCATGAAAGTCATTCTTTTTCTTTTAAGAGGTACCTTTAGATAGGTTTATCCTCCACTATTTGAATATGAAATTATGGAATAATAGGTCAGCCTTGGCACATATTAATTATGTAAACAAGGGCAGCCCACTTAAACTCTCAGTGGCTCAAGCCATTCAAGCCACTTGAGCATTTATTAAGCACCTACTATGTGCCAAACACTGTGCTGAGTGCTGGAGATATAAAAAAGTAGAAAAATACTCAAGGAGCTCATGATCTAATGGGGGAGAAAGCATGCAAACAGCAGTGTAATTCTATCACTATAAGTTAGAAATGAATTGCTCATCTGGACTGTGGGTGGAATTTCCCAAACTGATACAGGTACTGGAAAACAAAAAAACCCTAGGTACAGACAACTCTAGGCATGAATATGTTGAATAGGACACTGTGGTTAGTACATATAACATTTTTAGAGTGGAAAGAGAATATCTTACTTCATTAGAACTAGTGGAAGGGATTAGGTAAGGTATGTTTGAAAGCTAATATCTTTACGTGTGTTGGAAATGAGCCAGGGTATTAGCATAAATTTAGTATCTTTATTCTTAGAAACAGTGTCAGGCCAGGTGTTGTGCCCCAATCATTCTTAGTATCAGTAATCAATATTTGAGTATTGCCAAAACACAAAGGGAGTCAATAGTAATTTGCTTATGAAAATTTGGTGTTATAATATAGCCAAGTGTTAATATGTCCTATAATTTAAAAAGCCTTGTTTGCTTTCATTGAGCACTTTTTAACTGAGAATATGAAAATTCTTAAATGCCTATTAATCCCATTTTAGCAAAAATGTAAGCCTCCTTGAGGGGCAGGGACTATTTAATTTTTTGTTTTTATAAACCCAGTGCTTACTAGAGTGCCTGGCACAATAGCAGGTGCTTAATTAATGTTTAATTGAATTTTAAAAAGAAATAATTTGCTTCAAAACTGCTAGTTTGTCTGATTTATAATGAAACTTTTACTTAGTTGACTTTTTTTTTGACCTGTCACTGAACTGTATGCACAGTATGGTCATGTATTTTCTCATAGATTGTGGAATATGTTTGAAACGCTGGTGGTAAAGGATGGAACTAACTTCCAAATAGAACAAACAGAACATGTGGCTTTTACTAGATATAGTTATTAAAACACATGATTTTATCCATGGCAATGCAAATCCACCAAATAATAATAATAGCTAGTATTTATATAAGACTTTAAAATTTGCAATTTGCTTTTTATGTGTTATCTCATTTGATCCTCACATCAACCCTGGAAAGTAGGTGCTATTATTATTCCCATTTTACAGGTGAGGAAACTGAGGCACAGAGAAGTTAAGTGACTTATGCCTGGTCACACAATTAGTAAGTTTCTGAGGCTCCAAGTCCAGCGCTCTGGATCCACAAATTTGGTCTATTGTGCAATAGGGAGAGAGCTAAAGGAAATTCTAGCCCATAGTGAGACATGAGGAAGGAAGGAGTCTTCTGGGTACACAACCCTAGAAACGACCCCTACCAAGGGTATGTTGGGTTGGAAGCTGATGGTTTTGCCCCTCTGGAGTTTTTTTGAGATATGCTCACCTTTTCCTCTTTACACACAGCTGTGGATTTATGCAATGAGTACTGTGCTGGGTGCTATTACTTTAAAAACCTACCAATATTTTTTGTTCAAAGATTTTTTTGATAGTAGAAGTTTAAACTTGTCATATAAAATCACAGAATCTCAGAGTTCATGGAGTTCTTTAAGGAAGTCAGCTCACATTAAAAAGAATGCACCAGGTCAATAGGTAAGCTATCTGATATCCAGCATGATCAGGAAATGGGATGTTTTAGTTAACCAAATATTTTGGTTAATCGAGGATTACCACATACAGCCTCATGAATTACCAGTTTCCAAAGGATATGCACGCAGTGAAATATATTAAACAGTCAAAGCAGCCTATAGAAAGCACATTCTCTCTTTGATGATTGAGAAGGTACTTCAAGACCTTGTAATTCAGGACCTCAGTTCATCAGAATGAGCACCAGGCATTTCTCTACTTGCAAAAGGAAACAGTTGATCAGTTAATCTCTAAGGTCCCCACTCTAACCCTGTGTACAAAATTTTGCTGTAGGAAGTGAGTGAATTCATAGTGTATGATGGTGGGAGGTGGGTGGGAAAGATAGTGTACTTCTTTCCCTGATTTGCATGCACATTACATGTGGCTCTCCATGAATAAGAAAATATGTTGCCAGGATCAAATATGTAACCAAACAAATGTTTTTGAATTCATTCCACAACATTTTGGAACTTAGAGATAGTGGGGGAAAATTAGTAGTGAAGAAGGTCTCTTTGATCTCTCTACTAGGTTGAAATTTTTCCTTCATATTTTTTCTCTCATTCTAGGTTTAATTATTTTGAAGTTCCTTTACTAAAGTTCCAGGCTTCCCCTTTCTCTGTAGCCTTAGTTATATAGCCTACATGTAATTTATTTTTCTTCTCAGCATTTATACTTTTGGCCTTTAGTTTTCTGAAAACCCTTTTTATTTGGCTGTTCGAATTTTTAGGAAAATGAGTGGGATGGACAAGATGATTTCTGTGATCTCTTCCAGCTCTGAATCCTATGATCATAGAGCAGGGTAGCCAAACTCGTATGAATCATACGTGACAACCTTTGGATTGGTGTGGCCAGAGTCGTGGGTTATAGGGCTCTAGGATTTTCAAGCAGAGTAAAGATGTGTGCACACGTATACACACATATACATGCGCACACACAAACACAGTATATGTATATCAGATCTATCTTTATCTCTATATCATCGTCTGTGTTTTGGAGATTTCAACAGTTCAATTTAAAAATACTCTCTGCCCCTTGATGGAAGTGGGTCAAAGATTACAAACCAAGGAGGAGAAGCTTAAGAATATAGTCCTCCTGTGGTCTCCAAAACACAGCCTTTGCAATCGGATGGACATACCCTTGATACATAGCTCTATCTTCTACTCACCAGATCTTATTTGTACTCATGTCTCCGCAAGCCTCACTTTAGAAACTTCTGAAGCATGCACTTCCCAGGTTATGGGAGAGAAAAGCTGGGAAGAGAGCTCCACATCTGGCATTGTTATGATTCTTACTCTATCTGTTTCTCTTCTCATGTAAAATGGATCATAGGCAGGTAGTGACTTATGGATGCCCTGCACATGCAAACAAATTATTAGGGTAGGTTGTATCTGGAACTCTTCCTCCTCCTATGGGGTTGTTACCCTTTTCCTTCTTTTCAGGACCCTAAGAGTGATTGACTCAGGGAGGTGACTTCCCTGACTACAGATGTAGAAATAGAAAGGAGGGGTCTTCTCTTATGTAGGTTATTATGTATACGGAGCCATGTAGAGAGTTACAAAAAGGTTCCATCACCCAGGAATCTGTGTCTCTGGCTGTCACACTAGGTATGTTCCTCTCTCCCATACGGCTTCCAGGGAGGCCACCTGCTACTTATGGTGTAGTAGATATGTTTCTGGTATGCTAAAGTGGAACTTTAAACTATTTTTCCCCATTGAAGCAATATTATTAAGTAAGACTGATTTATGTTTTCATAGTGATTTAAGGTTTACAAGATCTTTCCTCACAATAAAATTGTGAGCAAGGTAAAGTATGCACTGTCCTCTCCCTCAAAAAGATAAAGAAACAGCCTCAGAGAGATTGTGACTTTCCTAAGAGTACTAAGAAATTTAAGTCCTTCAGTGGCTTCCTGTTGCCTCTAGGATAACTCTGGTGGTTAAAGCCACAATCTGTCTCCAAGCTGTTGTTTTCCTACCGTTGGTACCTTATTTACCCTTACATGCCCTACATTCCAGCCAGACTGGCATGCTTTTTTGTTCCTCACCATCCTATCTCGCACCTCAGTGCCTTTGTACAGGCTGTTTCCCATGTCTAAGATGCTCTCCCGTCTTACCTCTTGGAACCCCTTTTGTTGTTATTCAGTCATTTCACTTGTGTCTGACTCTTCATGAGTCCATTTAAGGTTTTCTTGGCAAAGATATTGGAATGGTTTGCCATTTCTTTCTCCAGTTCATTTTACAGATGAAGAATTGAGGCAAACAGGGTTAAGTGACTTGCCCAAGGTCTCACAGCTAGTAAGTGTCTGAGGTTGAATTTGAACTCAGAGCTTTCTGACTCTAGGACTAGTGCTTGTCCACTGCACCACCTAGCCACCCCCACCTCCCTTCAAAGATCAGCTCAAGTGCTACCTTCTACAATAGGGATTTCCTGTTTGTCCTTCTCCTACCCCATGCCCTCTTCAAGTTGTAAGTGTTTCCCCATAACTACCCTATTTTGTATATACTTTTAATTTACTTATCTGTATACATGTTGCATGTTCTAGAATATAAACTCCTTGAAGATAGGGACTGATTAGTTTTTATCTTTGTGTCTAGCACTTAGTTCATATGTGGCACATAGTATACACTTAAAAAATACTGGCTGAATTGAATTGATTCAAACCTAGGTCTGTGTTTTTTCTTTATTTTCTCAATTAGTTAAGATCATCATTACAAGTATTCTACTTTTAGATATATCATAGGTTCAATGGACTTTTGTGGGCTGGCCTGGGAACCTAATCACCATTTACAACACTGTTTCTATGGAAAAACACATTCCGAGTTTTGACCAGTTAGGGACTGCCTAGTTACAAATAACAGGAAATACACAGTAGAAGAAGCATCAGAAAGGGAAACTTCAGTCTGTCCCTTCATTTTTCCATTCTTCCTAAGGCTATGTGGTAGGAAAAGCATTGCTGAAATTGAAGTGGGAAGGGCCTGGGTTCAAATGTTACACCTGCTACTTAATTACCTACGTAGCTTTGAGGAAAGTCAACTTACTTCTGGCTTCAGTTTCGTCATCTGGAAAATGAGCAGATTGGACTAGACAGTCCCTACAGGCCCCTTAAGGTATAAATTCTGTAATCCTCAGTCTAGTTTCCTTAACCATACTAGTTCCTTTGATGTCCTAACTCTTCTGTCCAAGGTTATCTCTTTCGCAGAAGTGCAGATCCGAATCCCTGGCCCACCTTCAAGTAAATGAATGGCTCAATTCCTTCCAGAACCTTGAGAGAACCTACAGAGAGGTTTTTTTAGGCCCAGGCTTCACCAAGCCCCTAGAAAATTCTTCATCTGCTTTTCAGTCACTGCTATAACCAGTAGGGACTAGAATCTCCCATGGTTCTTGCTGTCTGGCTCACAAGATATGTTTGGTAGCCACCCTAAGTTTTAGGCTTCAATGTGGAACTTTTTTTGCCATGCCCTTGATTACAGGATTTGGAAACATGGGTACGAGGTTTTTGGGGAGTGGGGTGGGGATGGGGACAGAGGCAGATATTTTCTCCCTCAATTGTTTCCTGAGCTATGTCCCTGCTTTGATTTCCCCTAATCCCCACCCCAGCTTCTTTCTGTTGCTCTTTCAACCTGGCATGCCGCTGCCAGAACCGCTTGATATCTTGCTGCTGGTCTGGCGTGTGCCTTGGTCCTAAAATCTGGTGTCACCTGGGGATTGCAGTTGAGCCACCCAAAGAACTTGCTCTAATTGGCAGCCACTCAGAGCTGGAACTGGAGCCACTGGACTATTGACAGACCCTCAAGGAGCAGGAACCGCAGTTAGTAGACACCCTTGATTGTTTCTAGCTCTGAACCCGTTACATACAAAAGTGGCAATTGTACACCTATGGATTTTTTAACCTTCTCAGCCAGCTGAGAAAAATGGCAGGATATGTGAAGGAACCATAAAATGGCTAGCATTTTCCTTTCCAAGTAGTATTAAGAAATGAATTGGTTTAGTAGTATATAGAACTGTTTCCTTTCACCCTTTCCAGAAAGGGTTATTTTTTTTGTTCTTAATCAATTCCTCCCTTTCTTAATCTATTTTGTTAGTCTTCCATAAGCTTTCCATTGCATATTTCCTCTTTCTGGGAATGAAGGGCCAGTAGCGTAATGCAGCATTCCAAAAACAGACTAGCCAAGGTCATGCAGACACATTGCTCTCTCTGGTGCATAATGTGAGTCCTTTCCTGTACCCTAGAACTGGTTTTTTGGTCGTTTTTCCTTTTTAGCTACCGTGTTGCATTGTAAATTCTTACATAATTTGTTGTACGCAATCAGCCCTGGGCTTCTTTCTGCATTACTGCTCACTGAGTGCTCTTTCTGAACAGCTGTGTTTCACATAATCTTTTCTTTGTAGTAACCTGCATTTTAAAAAATAAAACATTTCTATAGTTTGTTGTTTCCTACCCCTGGTCCTGTTATTCTATACTCTCCCTTGGAGTCACCTCTTGGTCCTTTGTTTTATCCTGAGCACTTTCCTATTTAGCATCATCTGCAAGTCTCAGGGAGTATGGGGGAGCATTCTCAGTATGGAAATGCTGATCCTGATGATGTATGTGCACATTCTGGGGCCAAGTGAAGTAACAGATTTTTGCTTTTGCCATTCAAGACAGTCCTCAAATTTGTCCCTCAAATGAAGCAGATGAAGTTATTCCTTCAAGTCATGATGTGGCATTTTATAATTTAGGATGTTTTTCAAATTTTAACAGCAGAAAGAAGCTGTTCTGTTGGAATTTGTTTTCTCTGCTTCGTTCTTAAATGAATCTAATTATTCCTTTATCTACTTAGTGTTTTAAAATTATTTTTAATTTGTTAGGGGTTTAATTTTCTCTGTACATAATATGGGAGATTGGAATAGGTAATTGACTACATATTGCAATTTATATGTTGCTCTACTGCACCCAAATGGCAAATATCTACCCCCTTCCCCATCTGTTATAGGGTGTAGAGTTCCCATTCCTTTGAGTTAAGACATTGTGTCTCTAGAAAACACAATTTAGGATGGAAATATGTCCCCTAAGAGGGTTAACACATTAAGTCATTATCACCAATTATCACATTAATTAGACAGCTGTGACCTAACATAGAAGACTGGGAGAATCTGGCACAGGACAGGTAACGTGTTATGGAGAAGAGGAGGAAGTTAAAAGAGGACTGTAAGGCTTTAGGCCTGGGTAGGCCTAGTTGGAAGGCTTCAGCCACTGGTGGTACATGATGGTGCTGGGAACTAGGAATGGGACATGGAGCATGCCAACTCCCATTGATTCTACTTTGACAATATCTTTCCCTTGTGTCTTCTCTGCTTCCACTGCAACTACTCTAATTCAGGCCCTTGTCTCTTCTTGCTTTGACTATTATAATATTTCCTGAGTAATTTTCCTGTCTCCAGTCTATACCTTCCCTATTCCATCTTTGCCCAAGTAATCTTCCTCATGTAGCACTTTGACTATGTCATTGGTCAACACAAAAACCTTTAGTGACTCTCTATAGCTTATCAAATAAAACATGAAGTCTGGTTCCTGCCATTCAAAGCCCTCTACAGTTGGACTCCAAATTACCTTTCCAGTCTAATCTCATACTATTATTCCCTTTAACATACTTTATATTCCAGTATGGTTAGATGACTATCTCCTCTTTTCATGTTGCCTTCTTCCATTATCAAGCCTTCTCCCATATCTGAAATGGACCCTTTGTCTTCCCCACCCCTCATACCTCCATCTTTTGAAGGTCCCCTCTTACTTCATGAGCTCAACTCAGGTGCTACCTCTTCCATGAAGCCATTCTTCATGTTCCATTTGCCCTGTGCTACACTCCTCCCTCCAACCTGTCTAACCTGATAAGAATTACCTCTCTCTTAGATTTCTCATAATATTTCCTTTTGTGGCACTCTACTCATCACATTCTCCATTGTATCAGTTATTTATGTATGTATATTGATTGTCCCTAGATGGTAAGCTTCTTGGGAGCAGAATCTGTGCTATATTTATCTTCCCATAACCAGTGATAGGCTTGTACAGAGTAGGTGTTTAATAGAAATTTGTTGAATTTAATTGAGTTTGGGTGGGAGAAGCCAAAGGAAAACTCTAACTACTTAACTGCTTCACCTGAGACTGGTGCTGAGGAATGGTACTTGATCTGGCTGTTAATGTTCATGGAAAATCAGAAAGGACCAGGGAGATGCCAGACAAGGTGGTTTAGGAATTGCTAAGTTATTTCTTTTTAGGGCAGCATTTTCTTCCTTTTACATTTGTCATATATGTGTGTGTGTGTGTGTGTGTGTGTGTGTATGTATATATATATATATATATGTATATCTGTGTCTATATATATATGGCTTTTTTCTGCATCCACCTTTTCCCAATTTCTTTTTTTTGGAGAGGGGAATGCAAGGCAATTGGGGTTAAGTGACTTGCCCAAGGTCACACAGCTAGTAAGTGAGTGTGTCAAGTGTCTGAGGCTGGATTTGAACTCAGGTCCTCCTGACTCCAGGGCCAATGCTCTACTCACTGTGCCACTTAGCTGCTCCTTACCAATTTCTTAGCATCTTTAGGTTATTTTCTTAATTGAGTTTTCTTAAAATAGTTCAATATGTCAGGTCTCCTAGTCAGCTCGTTACTTTATCAGTCACTTTATCAGTCAGCAGTGCTCATTGAGCCTTCACTTTAGTTAACATGATATAGTGGAACCCTGAAAGGGATATATCTACTATGTAGAATGGTAGCATTTTGGAATAGGAAGTGATCTTGCTTACAGATCACCTCTCATATGAACATAAATATCAGACCTGAGAAGAACATTCAGTTAACAAGCCTTTATTAAAAGCCTACTACATGTCAGACATTGTGCTAAGTGCAAGAGATAGAAAGAAGGGGGAGGGGAAACCTAGTTCCTGCCCTCAGTAAGCTCACAATTTAATGGGAGACATAACATAGAAACAACTATATACATCCAAAATATGTACAGTATAAATGGGAGGTAATCCCAAAAGTAAGGCAGTAGCGGAGGGCAAGGGGAGAAGAAGAAGGAATGACTGGGAAAAACCTCTTGCAGAAGGTGGGATTTAATCCAGTCTTAAGGGAAGTCAGAAAAGCCAAGGTGGAAGGTGAGAAGGGAGAATATTTTGGGCATAGAGGGTAGCCAGTGAAAAGGCATCTTAGAGGTGAAGAAACAGAAGGCCAGAGATTGAATGTCTCACTCACAGTCACACAGTGAGTGACAGAGCTAGGATTTAAATCCAGCTCTTCTCACTCAGATTCAGCATTCTTTCTACCACACCCCAGTAGTCCCAAGCTTTGGTTTTACAGATGAGGTCCAGATCTTCTAAAGCCAGGAGGAGGGAAGATCATGTAGCAGAGACACAGAATTCTTGGTCTCTCAGTGTCTCAGTCTTTGTCTTTCTGTCTCTCACTCACTCACCCTGCACTCCATTTAGCTATCACTTTGGGAGCACTTAGAAGATAAAGCTGTCATCCTCTTTCCTTTCTCTATTTTGTCCTTTATCAAAGCCTTTTCATTCTTGTTCCTGCTGCTTAGAACATAAATCAAGCTGGTGTTTCTGCTGCATTTGTTGTTTCTTTGTACGAGTTAACGGATACAGCAAATTCTCACCTTGTTTTTATGGTTATTCTCCATGTTTATTGCAGTCCCTTTTTCACCCTCTCCTGTTCAGTATGCCTTTTAAAGAGCATTTTGGATGCGATATCATCCCTTCCCTCCAACATCTGCCAGTTTATAGGATTAATAAATTCAAAGCAATGAGAGATCTTAGAGGTTATCTAGTAAACTCCTCAACCTTGCCATTTTAAAGATGAGAAAACTGAGGCTTAGCGTGATTCAATGGCTTGTAAAGGTCACAGAGTCAGCAAGTGGCAGAGTCCTGCAGAACCAGATCCTTTGAGCACAAATCCATTGCTCTTTCCTCTGTATCCAGAATGCGAATTCAACAGACATTAATTACAACTCTGTGCAAGGACCTTGGAAGATTTAGAAACAGAAAGTTACCTTTGAAGATGTTTTTAGCAGGTCTCTTCAGTCTGACTTTAGACTTTGACTTTTGACCTTTCAGATTATCAAGTGACTTCTAAAACGAAATAGCTGGCTGGTGGTATGTGTATATTCTTTGAATTGATTCTTTATAGAGTAGAATTAAAGTAGTTCAGGCTTGTATCATTTGGTATTTAAATGTTTGCTGCATATTTCTAACCATTTGTTAAAATGCTATGCTTGCCAGGACCACAGAGTCAAACAAAAATGGGGGTCAGAATGTGTAAATGGTTGCTATTATTGGCCGATATGTGGAGATCTCATTAAATGACCACCTGAAGAGCCCATGTGAAACTTTTAAAAGATGAATGCCACTCACATTAAATGTCACTGCATTTGAAAAGTGGAGCCTCAATTGAAATGAATTTTAGTCTTTATGAAAAGCATGGCATTGTTACCTTTGAAGGGAAAACTTCTTGAAGCAGTTTATACTTCACAGAAAGTGGTTGTCACAGTCTTTTTCTCACTCATATCTAATTCTTCAAAATCACATTAGAAACTTAGCGTTTGGAAGTTAGAACCCAAATTTCCTTTGATGTGTTCTTTCTTTATGCCTTGACTCTCTGAATTTCACCTCTTGACCTTGCCCATTTTCATCATTCCATTTATTCCCTTATTCAGTCAGTCCCTCCATACCTTTTCCCTCTTAGCCTTTGTCTTCTTCCCCAACAATATTTTCTGGTGCCAGCTGATGGATGAGTAAAGTTGGAGGCTCTCTTGAATCTTATTATAAGGAAGCAGCATCTAAAAGGAATTTTATGTTAAGATTTCAGTGCAAGAGATCCTTACTTTATGAAAGTCTATTTGGGGACAGTTTCTTGCCTAGTACCTTTAATAAATAATAGAATTGGCTAGCTTACATTTGGGAACTCCTACATGATGAGTGCTGCCATTGTAACTCCATGTTGAAGCAAATCTCAAATACACCTGGAGGAGCCAAAGCATCTAACCCTCCGGCTAAAGCTAAAATGAAATTCAAGGATCCACTGGCACTGTGCTACCGGGAACTATGTGGTACTAAATCTGATGGAAGACAGTTTATCAAAATTAAGACTCTCTTGGTGCCAATAGACAATGATTCTTTTAGTAGATGGAAATACCTTTGTACTTTACACAGACCATTTGGAAAAACAAGTGAGCCTGTTTAGTTCTTTCTGTAACTTTTCTAATGGCTATTTCTGTAACCTGGAGAAATGGTAACCCATTTGATGATGGCTTTTATCTCACGTGGAGACATTCAAGTCATATGTCAGTGACAATTCCCAAAGAAATAGAAATTTATTGTTTAGTGTAATATATAGCATATGTGCTTTTAATCAGTATGCAAAGTTATATGGCTGAATTTGAAAAGCTTTTCCTGAAAGGGTTGTATGGAAAAATTAAATGCCCATAGACTACACAAATACTAAATGCTCCTTAATGTGAATTAAGACTCTTAAGTGTGAATTTTACTGTGTGCTGGGGGCAAAACACTTTTTGTGGGACTATATTTCAGCAATTATAGTGAAATCTAATAGGAAAATGTGATTTGATGTTCAAATGTTCATTTTATATTCTTTAGAGGAACATATGCTACATGAAGCCAATGGATACTATTACATATTTAGCAGATTGCTCTTGATGTTATTTAGGGGTGCGTTTAATGGAAGTGTGTGTGTGTGTGTGTGTGCGCGTGCGCGCGTGTGCTCATTGTCTGAGGCTTTTTTTTGTCTAACCTAAGGTGAATCATTACATAACCCCATGCTTTAGGTTGACCATGCTGACCTGACCTAAGTGTTTTAGTTGTTGTCCTAGTTCAAGTGATCAGTATTTAATAGAAAAGCTGACAAGCTGACCGTTCTGTGGTTTTTAGTCTTTTGAGGAAAATCCAGCTTTTTGAAGGGGTATTTGATCTCAGGCAGATCTCGAAGTAGACTGAGAAACAGCTCTCCTCTGCTGATTTCCTGTGTTTTGTTTCCTTCTCTTCTCATCTGCTTCCCTCATTGGGGATGTCTCCCTGGAGAGGGGAGTTAAAAGACTGGGCTTCTTATTAAGGTCCTTTAGTCATTATATTTAATCACCCCCATCCTTACAACAACTCCCATTAAGACTTTACTGCTATATTATTAATGAGAGAGAGAGAGAAAGAGAGAGAGAGAGAGAGAGAGAGAGAGAGAGAGAGAGGGAGGAAACTATATGAGAATATAAGAAGGA
The DNA here is from genome assembly GCF_011100635.1 of Trichosurus vulpecula. Lineage (NCBI taxonomy): Eukaryota > Metazoa > Chordata > Mammalia > Diprotodontia > Phalangeridae > Trichosurus > Trichosurus vulpecula. The sequence continues at coordinate 180,848,390 of NC_050574.1, forward strand.
ATAAGAACCTATCTGTAAGAGGTGCTGTGGTGAAGGAAGTTTTAAATACCATAACTCTAATGAATAGTAGATATGAAAATGAGTGATTACATCAAAGTCATTAACTTATAAAATGTGCAGGGACTCCACAATTAAGTCTGTTCCTGAGTAGTCACTCTTAGTATTTAAAAATATGATTTATGTAAGCTGACTATTGCTGAAATACTCCAAAGGATCTGTGTGCTTATCTACATGGGTGTTTATTCCAGGGGTACAGATTGCAGCCCATCCTTGCCTGCCTTTCTTTTGTGACTCTTGTCCATATTTGCCTCAGTACTGATGTGTTGAGGATTTTCCCTCAAGTTCTCCTTATATTACTTGTATACAGATAGAACATTGGTTGGTTCACTCTTCCTCTCTGACTAGGCTTCTTTTTTTTGTCACACATTTCTTTGACACAAAGAAATAAATGTAGTCAACTGTACAGTTGGTCAGCTAAATGTGTTGTCAGATCCACAACATACATATGTTAATGTAGAAATCCTTTTTGAAAATATCATTGCAGAACTACAATTTATGCCTTTTCAGAGAACTACTGTTCACTGGGGGAAAACTTCCAAATCAGCTCCGTTTTCCATTTTTTATGGTTATAGATACAAATTGGGCACAGTAATGTCTACATGGATCCCACACTTTCTAATTTCCTTATTTTTCAAATTAGCCTCCCCAATGGTATGTGCTGTAAGATAACATTCCTCAATATGCATTGGGACGTACTGTGATTTTTCCCATCATTAACTCATATTTGAGTTTTAATGGGCCTGGTGCAAGTTTTGCTGTTTTAATTTCAGTTTTCCTCACTGCTCAGGACTGGATGACACGGAATAAAAAGGGGTTTCCATAGTAGCTAACATTCACCAGATTGCGTTCCAAAGCATGGGCTTCAGTAGACTTTTGAATCAAGTCCACATTCTCCACCCAGGCCTGGTGATATAATCCAACAGTTCAAAGATAGGTATGCTATAAACAGCTACAGTTAAATAATCTAAAAAAGCAGTTAAAACGTGGAAATACAGTAAAACACGAATTGATCACTTTATAGTGGAATACTCTATAAACTGTCTGCATTGGAAACATGTGGTGAGTAAGAAAACATCTGAGTTGCATAATTCTAAAGTGTATAGTTATGGGCAAGCAGACACTTTTTGTATCCCCCCTACTCTCCCCACCATTGCTCATGTGTCAGAGCATAGATCGAGATTTCTCTTAAAGTTCCACTGATATACCTTTTTTTTAAAAAAACTATAATTTGTAAGAATTACTCTGGAGCATAAATAAAAAATAAAGAAAAATTAATTGAAATGTACAAAAATGTTGGGATAAAGTATTGAATGAAGCTGATTTCCAGAAGTCTTCCCAAGTCAGCTGTAATACTAGTGCCTATGCATACAGTGAAATCTTCTAGTTAGTGGCATCGATACTTCTAAACAAGAGGAAGAATGACTAAAACATGTCTATTTTGCTATAGAAGAAGAGCTGAAGTGGGTCAATGCTCTTTTCCTCCCACATTTTGTGTGGGCTGTTCGAGGTTAGCAGGAGGTGGGCATTGTAGGGAAATGGAAAGGGAAAAGGAGGAAGAGTAGGGGTTGTAAATGCTACAGAACTGCAGTGTGTTGGTGACTTTGGTCGTGTTTTGGTCTCTGGACAACTTCATTTGCTAAGTGAAACATTTGAACTCAGAAGACCAAGGTTTGAATCTTAGCTCTCTTCTACTTACTTCCAGTGTGAACTTGGGAAAGTCCTTTTCCTTTTCAGTTTTCTCATCTATTAACATGACGTGGTTGGACTAGATGGCTAGGTGGCCAAGTAGATAGAAGGCTGGGCCTGGAGTCAGCAGGAACTAAGCTCACGTCTGGCCTCAGACACTTATTTGCTGTGAGATCGTGGGCGAATTACTTTACTTCTGTGTGCCCTAGTTTCTTCAACTATGAAATGGGGATCATCGTAGCACCTACCTCCCAGGGTTGTTGTAAGGATCAAATGAGATATTTGTTAAGCAATTAGCACAGTGAATGGCATATAGTAGGCTCTTAATAAATCTTTCCTTCCATCCTTTCCTTCCTTCCTTACTCCCTCCCTCTTTCCTGTTTCCCTCCCTTTCTTCCTCGCTCTTTTTTCTCTTCCTTCCCTTCCTTCTTTCTCTCCTTTCTTCCTTCCCTCCTTCCTTCCTTCTCTTCCTCTCTCCCTCCTTCCCTACTTTCCTTCCTTCCTCCCTCCTTTCCTTCTTTCCTTTCTTCCTCCTTTCCTCTCTTCTTTCCCTCCCTTCCTCCTTTTCTCTCTTCTTTCCCTCTCTCCTTTCTTGCTTTTCTCCTTCTCTTCCTCCCTCTCTCTCTCTGAGGTAGGTCCCTTTGATCTCTGGGTCTATCATCTTATGGTATCTGGGATCTCAGTGCAGCTGATATAGTCTTTAAGTTCATATGGGAGAATTGAACTTCTCATGATTATGACAAATGCTCACATTGGATAATCCATTTTATTTTCTGGGTTCCCTAGAAAGCTATTTTATGTGTGTGTAAACTGTGCTGTAATAGCCTACGAGGGGAAATAGAACAGTGTTTACTGAGCAGTGAAAATGCCACTTCACTTTTTTCACTTATTCGATCTTCCCCCCTTTATGTTTAGGAAGTCTTTGCATTCTGACAGAAAATAAAGAAAATGAGAATCTTTACCAAAATAAGGACTACTAGAGCTCAAGTTATGACATTTCCTCTAGTACTATTTCTACTCCTTGTTTTTTGTCATTGACTCCTTTCTTTGCCCAAAAAGATTTGCATTTTTCACATTTTGAGGGGGAGGGGAGATAGTAGGGGAAACAGGGCTTTTGGAACTTACCCTTGAGATTCCTACAGTATATTCTGTTATAGCATGTAGTTCTATTTAAGGAAGGTCCAAGTTATTTCCTCTTGTCTCATTTTTTTAACCTTTCAGTATAAGCTAGTGGATCTTTGGGAGAGAAGATTAAGAACTGTCACAGTGTTTTCTGAAAAGTAACAGCAACAACAAACACATGCAAAACCCAGAGGTCCAAGTCATAACAATGTGGTTGTCTCCAACCCCTCTGTTGGAGAGATAATTATATTATAGTTATGGGTAAAAATAGAAACAAATGTATGTTTATATTTAATTAAGTGATTTTATTTTCAATTTAGGAAAATCACCTTTAGTGGTAGTAGGTAGTAATAGGAATGTATATTTATATATATATATATATTTGCATACATATTATATTTGTAGATATTTACATACATATACATATTTGTGTGTGTCCACACACACACACACACACACACAGCGCACAATAATATTCTTAATCTGGAGTCCATGGCTATGGATAGATTTCAGGGGGCCCACACAAACCTGAATGGGGAAAAAAATTACATCTCTATTTCCACTAACCTCTAACTCAAATCTAGCATTTCCTTCAATTATGAATCAGCCCTCTTGCCTCCAACAAACCATGATTCTGATTCTGAGAAGGGGCCCATTGGTTTTACCAGACTGCCAGAGGTGTTTATGACATAAAGAAGGTTAAGAACCCCTGGCCTAGATGACCAACCTATGAGATACCTTTTAGCATTAGGAATCTATGATATATGACATATATGTATATGTGTGTATTGTATATAGGCATTCTGCCCCTTATAATCAAAAGACTACTGTTTGAGAAATATATGAAATATAGAGAAAATATTGAATAGTGAGTGGATCCAAGAAATAAGAAAATGTGACATTTTAGGAATAGTTCTATTTTTAATAGGATGGATTCTGCAGTGCTTGTCAGGTGATTTGATTTCCCACAGAGAAAAGGAAAACTTCATTTGGATTAGTTTCATGTCCCCTGTGGAACTGCAGACTCAGTGTATAATACCACTCAGTGTCTGTTTTTGTAATTAAAGAATGCAACATAGCTTTTAGTTTTAAGTTTTTAAAATTTATTTAATTGCAGTAAACCCAAACTAGTGATTTTTAGCCAGGAATAATCTTTAATGTGAGGAAAATATTCATTACACAGATGGAGGTATAGCCTAAAGATAGCTACTAATATGTTTAACACACTATTTTTGTTCTGTCAGTTTTAATACAAATGAAAGAGAAAACACATTCAGCCTACTTTTTTGCCACCCCAGGAGGAGAGTGGGCTGTTGTATATCCACAGAGGGATGCCCTCTCTGGGTTCAGCTGGGTGTGTTGGTGAGGAAATTATCTGCCCCTTGTGCAGAGGCAGATGACGTGGAAACTATTCCCAAGTGTACACCCAGCTGTATACTTTCCATAGTGGGATTAACTTGAATGGGACCCTCCGTGTACAAGCTGTGTACTTTCCTTGTACTCTGCTGAAGGTTGAAGGGAAGATTAAACTAAAAATTTCCAAATACATCAAATGGGAAAGTAAAATTTTAACCAATATTTATGAAGTAGACATTTGTATAATTGGATTGACATTTTATAATGTGTGTGTGGGGGTGTTTTTCCATATTGACTGCCATAATATATCTGGGCCTAGTCTACATGAGAAGAGGAAAGGGGGAAAACTTAGATAATTATTCACATAATTCATACCTTAAACTTGCAATTGAGTAAAATTAATTTGTCATTGTCTGTTATCTAGTTGACACTCTTTATTGATCTATTGTAGGTAATTCCTTGGTTTCAGATTTTGGTCTCATTTTGCTTGTGTATTCACAACCTAACCTCAGGATTACCTAGCCTTTTCTTCTGACCTGATACCTGATTGCTCCTTTCTTCATGGTTTTCCTATACTTTTGGCAAAATTTCTTCTGTTCAGTGAGATAAAACAATTCTAACCTATTGAGTTCTTCTTGATTATTTGGAAAGGTAGCTTTTGAGATTACTAGCTCCTCATGGTGCATTGGGTTTCTTTTGCTTACTCAAAGAGCTGAAGCAGATAAATATGCTTGTATGGACATATAACAGGACTGAACTCTACCACTAGGACTCTTCCAGTCCAACTAAAGATAGAGATTTAATTGAAACAAGCCACACCAAGAACGGACAAGGACTGGCTGGGCCAACACTTGAAGACACTAGTTCTGCTTTGTTGTTTGAGATAAATATACACACTAGAAACCACATAGCTAAAATGGCTAAAACTTTCCTACTTTACTATACTTTGAAAAACTCATGAAGAAATCAACATGGGTAATGACACCTAGATCTTTGGGTGGAGGCACTGGTAAAAAGAGAAGTAGTTTAAACATCAACATAGCTGTAAGCTAAGAAGACTTTACAGGCCTTGGGAATTGATGAAAGCAGTAATCCCACAAAGTTGCACTCTGAGGGTATTTCTTTGGGTGTATATAGAAGCATGGAGGGGTAATCCCCTTGCAATTTTTTTCTTGGGTTCCTGGAATTTAAACCATGTCTTTGAGCATGACATGATAGAAAGATCATTGAGTTCAGAATCAGAGGAAAAAGTATTTGTTAAGCACTTACTATATGCAAAGTACCATGCTAATAAGCATTGGGGTTACAAACAGAAAAACAAGATAGTCCCCACTCTCAAGGAACTCGAATTCTAATTGGGGAAGACAACACATACAGGAAGTTTCAGCTGCAAGTAAGGTGGAAAGACACAGTGACCCACAGAGTACAGTGGCAAAGTGGATAGTAATTTTTTATTGTCATTTATACTGATATCTGTTTCTGAGGTTGAACCATTTGATATGCCAAGGACTTTGTAGTGAGAACTTTCTTTTACTCTTCAGTAGCTGTAGTTACTGAGAAGGTGGAGGCTGGAGCATCTGCAGAAAAAGTAGCTAGGTCAAATCTCCACAAGGGTTGTTCCCCTTTATGAAAGCTTGGGAAATGGGCTGGAAGTAGGATCAGTGTCTTGGTGTCTGTGGAGAACTATTCCTAGGGTCTATGGAATTACCTGCACATTGGTGGTGGTTGATGATTGATGTTAGTGGTGGTGGGGATATTAGGGGCTCTTTCTCCTCTATGGTTGCTTCTCTAAATGATAGCTTAAGGGGGCTGAGCTAGAAGTAGAACTGATGGTCTGGGGGATATTGTGATTCCCGGACTGTTGGGTATAGGACTCTGGGCTCTAAGGGGAAGTGTTAACTGAGGTCATATTGCTGGTTTTGTTCTCTTGGCTCTTGCAAACTTCCCTACTTCTTCCCTCCCTCAGGAAGCTCAGATGCTTCAGTTAAGCTGGGTAGTTGGCTCCATTGCTGACAGTCTTCCATTGAGGGTGTGTAATGGATGACCAGAATTTAGTACTGCATATAATTCATCCACTAAGTCCTGGGACAGAATTGTGTAAATGGAAGAAATCAGCATCTAATCTTTTTTTGTTGTTGTCGCCTGTTTGGTTATACTTACGTATATTGTTTATTTTATTATTTCTTTGTGAAGCTGCAAATAGGTAGTACAGGTCACTTTAAGTGCATTTGGTACCTTTTCCTCAAAGCATCCAGCATAATTCTACTTACTCAATATGTCTACATATTAATAATAATGAAGAAACAACATCCCTAATCCTAAGGCTGTGTTTTTCTAGGGGTCAGCAAAAAAAGAGGCATGCAGTGATGCTTTGGGTATCCTCATATAAAGGCAGATAGGTGGCCTAGTGGATAGAGTTCTAGATGGAGTCAGGAAAACTTGAATTGATAACCTGTCATGTACTACTTGTATGACCCTACGCAAGTTACTTAACCTCTTTGTGCCTCAGTTTTCCCATCTGAAAAATGAGGAAGATGGACTTAATGGTTCTAAAGACCCTTCCAGCACCAAATCTACGATCCTATAATACCCTACTTAGGCCTGCTATCGTTGCAGTTCGTGCTGGCTGCGTGACTTTTAGGAGAGGGGTGGACCATTCGTTAGTGATTCTGCAGTAAATGTTTGGCCCAATGGAATACTGCAGCTATATGCCCTTTAGAGAGTCTGTAAATATACTCTTTTCTTCTCTTGGCCGCTCCTTCCATACATATTGAGAGGGTACACATTTGTCAGCTGAATCTTTCATGCTGGTCAGCCTTAAGGAAGAAGGAGGTGAAATTGTTTTCCCCCTCCCCAATCCCTCAGGAGAATGAATGGAATTACCTGTGTAGGAGGATTGAAAATGCTTGGCACCAGGGCTAGTGTTGGTTCTCCACATGGAGATCACTGCCCATCAGGGTTACTGCTACACAAGAAGCACTTTACAGAAAACATTTAAAAAATAAAGCATTTACCTGAACTTTTGACATTAGCTGGGTAATTTTCACTTTCCCAGCCTGTATAGTCACCCTTTTAATTGTCCGTAGTAAAAAGGAGAAAGCTTGGTTAATCACTTTCCATTGTCTCTCATTATCCTCTGTACTTCATGACTCACTCAAGTGATTGGCATGTGGGTTAAATTGATTTGGAAGCTGAAAAATTACTGTTCTTGGAAGACTGTCCACAGTTTAAACAGAAAACAAAACAAAATTCTAAGGCTATTTTAATTCTTTTTTTTTTTGTTAAGTAAGCCATTAAAATGGGAAATAAGAATGGGGCTGAATTTTTATGGTTGAGAAATTTGCAAAAATAGTTTTTTTTTTAAAAAGCATCTCTTTATCAAGATCATACCATGCTGTAGGATTGTTTTAAATGTCACTGAAAGTTGATTATTTTTAGTAAAGTATTTTATTTCTGTTTTGTCTTCACAGGAAAAATTAACCCAAGAATGTGTATTCAGAGAGCAGTTTGAAGAAAATTGGTATAATACATACTCATCGAATCTATACAAACACGTGGACACTGGAAGACGATATTACGTTGCATTAAATAAAGATGGGACTCCAAGAGAAGGGACTAGGACTAAACGGCATCAAAAATTTACACATTTTTTACCTAGACCAGTGGACCCTGAGAAAGTACCTGAACTATATAAGGATATTTTAAGCCAAAGTTGACAAAGACAATTCCTTCACTTGAGCCCTTAAAAAGTAACCACTATAAAGGTTTCATGCGGTGGGTTCTTATTGATTAGCTGTGTCATCATATCAGCTCCACTGTTGCCAAACTTTGTCGCATGCATAATGTATGATGGAGGCTTGGATGGAACATGCTGATTTTGTTCTGCACTTAAAGGTTTGTCCTCCTGGAGGAGAGCCTATGCCCACTCGCTTGATTTATTACGAAAGAGAGAGTGTGAGAGTGAGAGTGAGAGAGAGAGAGAAAGAGAGAGAGAGAGAATATGAGTGCATGAGTGAATGGGTGTGAGAGGGGGAGATGGAAGCTAGAAGTGAAAGCAAAGAGGAAAAAGGCCTGATGCATGCTGGGAAATAGACACGCTTTTAAATTTTTGAACAGTTGTATTTCATCATATATCAGCATAGCTGCCATACTTCGACTCATCAGGATTTCTGGCTGGTGGCCTGCTCAAGGGTACGCTGCATTGACAAAGGCATGGAGGGTGCAGTCTTACTTAAAAAAAAAAAGACTTTTCAGTTTAATTGCTTGCTGGTATCATCCCAGTGAGCTTAAAGCAAAGACCTCTTAGTAAAAAAAAAATAAAAAGTTAAATTTATTTATAGAAATTCCAAAGGCAACATTTTATTTATTTTATATATTTATTTATTATATAGAGTTTATTTTTAATGAAATATGTACAGGCCAGATAGGCATTTTGGAAGCTTTAGGCTATGTAAGCATTAAATGGCAAAGTCCGCTACGAACCTGTGGTAAATTCATGCAGTAACTATAAAGGTGCATGGATACGAGAAATTCTAGTGACCCTAATGTACTGAAAGGCGACAATCTCTTTTGTGCCCGTATTATTGTACAAGTATGCACACCACTCATGACCCTGAGTATTCACTCTTCAGACTGCTTGTTTCATAGCTTACCCCCCAGAGGATTAAAGATCAAACTGGGTCTCAAACTCTTATTCTGTGTCTGTAATATTTCCTCTCTGATTAAGTGGCTTATTCCATCATTGTAACTTCACAGTTGTGGAAAAGTATAAGGGTTGGTATATATTCTACTTGTTTAAACCTATTGCAAATTATACCAAAGCTAAACAATAAATATGCTTTTTATTTTTAGCAGATTTCCAGAACAGCAGGACTAACATCACCATTGTACTAATTTAAGGTTCTCAAAAAAAGGAAAAAAGAAAGAAAAAGCTTACATAGCACAGAATTATTTTCAAGAGGCAAGAATCAGGTTAATAGGATCACTCTTGTAAACACTTTTTATTTGTTCACTTGGCTATCTACTATGAAACGATAAAAGTTCCTTAGGGGTCATTGTAACATCTTCTATGGAAAACTGCTTTCAGTGTGAACTGTCATCATACATTATACTAGCACCCTTCTTAAAGTAAAACTTGCAAAATGAAACTAATAAATCTTTATTGATAATGACAATGAGGGGGAAAGCATTATACTTGTTGGTTGTGTTTTGTTTTTTAAAATGGTCTTCACAAGCGCTCAAGTTTTTTTTAAGGGGGAGGTTACAATATATAATATCTTTTACAAGACTTTTTATAATGTTTTATGCTGTCAAGCATAGGAATACATATTTCTTTAGTAGCAATAGTTTTGGAACTTGCCCTTGGGCAAGGGAGAATATTTCTTACTATATACTAAGGAAAATAGAGCCAAATTCTTAAAGCAATATTTAAGAAAAAAGGAATTTATAACAAATTCCCACACCACAGCTAGCCCTTTCTAGCCAGTTATGATGGGAAATTGAGAGTGACAGTTAAAAAAATGTTTGGAGATTCATATTCCTGAACTACTTTTAATTTAATATTCCCACTTTGTTTTGCTCTGATGCACATTATGTAGGACAAAGATATGGCACTGGCAAATTTAAAGCAGGTAGGAAACATCACTACATGTCTCAGTGTCCTGAGCTTGTATTCTGAGGTCCTTAAGTTGGAGTAGGTAGCAATGCCCTCTTCATGAGTTGCATTATGAAAAATTAAATCTAGTAATGTGGTATTAAATAGGAAATTTTTTGGGGGGAGGGAGTGGGCAGAAGTGATAATAATGAGTTGATTTAAGGTGGAGGTTAGAATTGCCTATTCCCTTGTTTTAGGATTAGTTATATGTCTAAATAGTAACTTGCATTTAAGTCCAACAAGTAAGATTCTTATTTATTTTTGAACCCTTCACTGCTATTGAAATATGCACATATTCAGGCTTTAGTTTTCCATAAAATATTTGATTCTTTTGATGGAAAGTATTAAGTATCTGCTCACGAGAAAACCAAATTTCTGAGATGTAGAAGATATGACGTTCAGCACTGAAGAAGTTCGTTTCAGTCAATTGCTAAAAGCCTCATTAAAGTAGCATTAGAAGTCAGATAGCCAGCCTCAAAGAAAACAAAACCCAACCACAAAGAGATTCATGGAAAAGGCTAAGATGCCTATGAGTTAGTTCATGCAAGAATGCTACTTTGATGTGTACTTTGGGAGTTCATTTTGTTCTGGTCTCTTTTTAAAGAGAAAGAAAAACAAGTAAAATGTTATGTGCTTTTGGCAAGTGATACAATAAATTGTAATGGATTATTCAAATCTCCATAATGGTGTGTAAATAAATAAGTGCTGACTTATGTGATTTATGTAAATAGGTGTTATTGGGAGGGGGGTTTTGCTGGCTCAGGGTTTTGGCATGGGCATTGTATTGCTGGGCTATGGAGTGTTTCATCTCTAGCTTGTTGATTCATACCCATCTCATGTCACTAGTGACCAAAGGTCTAATTGATGGCAGCTCTTAACCTTTATGGAAGGAGCTGTTCGCTTTTTCATAGACAGATGCTCATGCCACCAAACCATTTGGTGTGTTGGTGCCAACTTGCACCTTAGTCAAAGACTGAATGGGCATGGACCAACTCACCTATCCTTTCATCTCTCATGTGAACCTTCCCAAGTGGTGTTGAAGGACATGAGCAGGTCAGAGTTATGTGGGTGCTTACCCTGCCTGGGCCTGTTTTATAGAGAAATGGACAGCTTTGTCACTCTATGACACCCCTTCTCATGAACACTAAACATTGACTTCATGTTATCTACCTGATAATCTGTAATTGTATGTAAATACATACACAATTATGTAATTTGTGTAAATACATAATTACAGACTTTTGAAAAATGGTATTTTTTACTTGATGTCCATTTTAGAGCTGCTTCAGATGACTGTGCCTACATGAACCACTGGAATTTGGAAAAAAAAATATTCTCCTTGCGCTTACAGCTGTTGTGCGTGTGTTGAGGGTATGGAGGAGGGGATGGGAAGCAAACACATTAAGATATTTTTTTCTTTTCTGCAAATTCGAAGAGACAGCTTTCCAAGATGGTACTTGGAACCAAAAGAATCCTATGTGCATGTGCTTTTGACGGTGTGCGTGCGTGCGTGTGTGTGTGTGTGTGTGTGTGTGTGTGTGTGTGTGTGTGAATGTGGAGAGGTGAATGGAAAAAGGAGAAATTATAGTTAGTTTGCTGCATCTTTTGATCTTGGTTATATGCTAGATTTAGATCAGCTATACCTGGTGATTTGCTAAATAGTCTAATAAGCAAATCTCAGCGAGAGAGATATTGCAGGTGACAAGAAAAGACAATTCCAAGTAACTCATGAATGCATGCAGTTTTGTTTTTTTATGTTATATATGTATATATTCGCATGCACACATACTTATGTATTATATACACCATCTCTATCCAAAGAAATTTTCTCCTCTTTAAGCTCATATTTTGCTGTTAAATTGGGATTGATGAGGAATTATAGGGACAAATGCCTCCTGACTATTTCTCTGAACAGACATCAAACAAGGTTCCCAGCAGCTGTAGTAGGAGCATCATTTCCTCCCTCCCCTCTAGCCTCTGAAGGCTTGGTAAGAGCAGTTGAAAAAAATGTAAACATTGGTTAAGCAGGTTTCCTTTTCTTTCAGCAAGTTAAGTCATTCCTGCCTGTTCAAGTGTTCTTACTAAGTCTTAAATATGATATCTGGGGCAAGGCGGTAGTGATTATATACCAAGAAAATAAAAATCTATATTTTCTCAATTTTTTTGTCTGTCCTAATACGTTAATATGTGTTTTTTTCCTGTCTCTAAAGAGGCATAAAGACCATGCAGTCACCAGGTAGTGAGTGCCTGATCTCCAGCCAGGGTTGGATATCAGGTTGAAAGCCACAGGGGAAGAGTAAAATGCTGGGAGCGAAAGTTTCCTTGCTGTTTCAGTAGACAGTGGAAGCTCTCCAGCTTGAGATACATACTTAGACATTTTCTCCTTCCCCAGAGAAGCTTTGTTCACCATGAGTCCATGATTTGTCCAAGTGAATTAAAACTAATAAAAAAAAACCTTTTTAAGGGGGAGTTCAAGTTCAAATTTTCCATTTTTTGAATATTGGAGTTAGCAACTCAGAGAAAGAGCTTTCCATTTTGCTTCTAATTTCATCACTTGAAAGTAGTTTCTCATTTATTTATTAGCATCTTTTTAATCTCATCCCATTTGATTTTTTTTTGGTTGCTGTTCTTGGGAGTGAGAATATTGAGATCCCTCTTTCTTTTCTTGTGTAGGAATGTACAATTCCTTAACAATTCTTGGCAGTTGGATTTGTCTGGGCTCTGTCTCTCCCTGCTCCCAACCAGAAGTTCCCTTAATACTACACAGTCCGACCTCTGGCACTGGTAGTTCTTGCCATCATTTCATTGCCACGAGTGAACTTGGTGCCAGGAAAATCTGATGCCTGGTACCAAGGAGTTAAAAGTTGTGCAATGGGAACATCCAAAGTGTGGACAACGGGTTGGGAAGAATGTGGAAAACATTGTTGACAGTATGTAAGGCCAGGCTCAGGAATCGGGAAATGGATTTTTCTAAAATACTCATAGATGCTTTTTCCTGTTTCCTGACCATATTGTGGGCTGTTGCAAAACAGCCTAAGTTCAACCTGGCTCCTGTCTAGTGCTTCTACTGTGTACATGTGCCCGGGGTTTGTAAATTATAGCTTTCTGAGCACTTTCCCCAACTATCTCTTAACCAGTAGGAGGGCCTTTTTAGTCATTGAATGTGGATACTCAAGTTTATAGCTGTGCCAGTTTGGGGAGAAGCAATACTCAGAGCTCCATTTATCCTTTGGTGGAAAAACCAGTAATCTCTTTGCCTCTAAACATATTAAAAGAATGTTTCATACTGGGAACTCACCAATGCAGCTAGGTGGTACAGTGGATAGAGCACCAGGTCTGGAGTCAGGAAGACCTGACTTCAAATCTGTCCTCAGACACTTAGCAGCTATGTGACCCTGGTCAAGTCTTTTCACCTCTTTTTGTCTCAGTTTCTTCATCTGTAAATGGCAATAATTTTCAATTTTCTCATCTGTAAAATGGGATGGGGCACCTACTTCCCAGGAATATTGTGATGATCAAGTGAGATAATAATTGTAAATTACTTAGCACGGTGCCTGACATATAAGCACTACATTAGCTCTTACTATTACTACCCACAGACCTTGTATATAACTGTCATCTAGGTTGGCCCGTAAGTTCAGCACAGAGGGCCCATTCAATGTACTGGTGGATCTTCCTTGCTTTTTTTTGGATATCACAAGGATATCAAGGAAGCATAAAGGCTGCCTATGTTGTCACTTAATTTAGGCACAATGGTAGTCTGTTCTTTTCAGTCGCATGTTTTTTTTTTTGATGACATCTCAAACCCAACAGTGTGTTTTATACTTTGATAATTTGACATTGGTCAAGCGAAGAGGGGTTGGACTAAGAGTTAGGAGAAGTGTTTTTGTCAAAGTTCTGTTACTATCTACTAAGGTTATTACGTAACCTTGGAGAAATTATTTTGCCTGTCTGGGCCTCAGTTTCCTCATTTGTAACATGAGGGGGTTGGACTAGACCTATGAGGTCATTCAACTCCAAAATTGTATACTCTTTAACTGCATATTTCAAGAATATTGTTCATAGCTGAGTGTATCCATACCACTCTAATGGAAAAGACTTTGTTGGTTTGACTTAAAACCAACTGGTTGGAGATTAACAGTGACCAATACTCATGGCCTCCTTACCATTGGTATTGCTATGTGGATTTGTGACTGAAACCTGGACTCTTTCAGTCAGATGAATTTTTTGCTATGTGCAACCTCCCCCCAGCCCCAAGGTCTTTTGTTTGGCTCCTTTATCATACTTTTCTCCTCACATATCATCCATGTAACATGTCAAGCATGATGCACAAAATCATAGATTTAGAGCGAAAGAACCTTAGATGTCATCTAATTCAATATTCTTATTTATAGATGAAGAAGTTGAATCTCACAGGGGCTAAGTGATTTGCCTAAGGCCCCACTGGAGGTAGGGGCAGATAGGGGGCCCAGTGGAAAGGGAACGAGGCCTAGAGCCAGGAAAACCCGATTTCAAATCCAGTCTCAGTTACTGGGCAAGATGCTTAAACCTGTTTGCCTCAGTTTCCTCAGTTGTAAAATGGGGATAATAATAGTGTTTACCTCCTAGGGTTGATATAAGGATCAAATGAAAAAATATTTGTGACATACATAATAGTTCTTGGCACATAATAGGCACTTAACAAATGCTTGTGTACCTGTGTACCTTTTTTCCTTCCTCCCTCTCTCTCTCCCTCCCTCCCTTCCTTCCTTCCTTCCATTTTTCCTTTCTTCTTCCCATCTTTCCCTCCTTCCTTCCTTCCTTCCTTCCTTCCTTCCTTCCTTCCTTCCTTCCTTCCTTCCTTCCTTCCTTCCTTCCTTCCTTCCTTCCATCTACTTTGAATTGAGGTCCTTTAATACTAAATGCAATATTCTTTTCACTGTCATTCACAATAGGTTACATTTATATAGGATGTCCCAAAAAGTCTTAGTGCAATTGTAAGCTCTTGTGGCTTATTACTGCACCAAAAATTTTTGGGACACCTTGTATGATGTATTATTTGTTTGAGACTCACTGAAACCTGTGGGATAGATGCTATAGTGAGTACTCTCATTTATCTGATGAAGAATGGAGCCTCAGAGCAGTTAAGTGACTTACCCACAGTCATACTATTATTTTGAATACATTAATGTTAGAGGTCAGATTTGAACCCAGGCCTTTCTAATTCCAAGTTCATCACTCTCTCCTTTATGCTACACCACTTCCTATAAAGAAATTGTAGAGATGGTGCCTTTTTCATCTTAAAGGAAAAAAAGATGAAATTCCACTTGTAAATGTTAATCAGCAAAGTGCCCATTTGTGCATTACTGGGCACTAAGTAAATTGTTAAACAAATAAATATTGGAGAGCTCCTATTTAGCTATTGTAGGACTAGGATGTCCAGATTATATGGTGCTGGGGACAGTGTTGGCAACTGTCCCTGAACCTCAGAGTTCTCTTTCATTTTGCATTTTGTTTATATTGATGTAAAAGAGCCTGGTTAGCAAGCCCCATTTAAAGCTACAAAGCATGAAGTAGGATAGTCTTTTCAAAGGTCATGCTAGGCTCTTATGAATCAGACTCCTCTAGTGTTTTGACTCTTCCTTGGAAATCAATAGCTCCTTTTGGAATAAGCAGAATGGGACCTTTCCCATTTTAATTCTAAGGAAAAGGCAGAGAATTCCAAAGTGGATCAACTGTGGATTTACTTGGTTTTTAGGATATGCCTTGCTTAACAAGAGTTTTCTGAATTGAATCGGATGGAAGTGATGGAAGCAATAAGTTACTAAATGATGCCCTATGGCCTGAAAGAGTTAATGCAACTTTCAATAGTGCTTTTAAAAAATTCCCAGCAAATGTTTTCCACACAGTGAAAACTGGGCTCAATGAAAAATGGGCATATCACCATAGCTATTTATTACTAGAGGGGTAACATGATGTATTTTTGGTTAGAAGGATAAAACATCTCATTTTGTTTGTCTCCACCAGAAATACAAATCTGTAGTTAATCAACTTTTGGCTTCAGTTTTACTTCCTTTTGGTTTCCTCTTTCAGTTCCAGGGAAGGGCATGACTCCCCCTTGCTCCACCCCTATTAGGAAGAGACATGTTTCTGAACAAGTAGGACTGACAAAGAGTGATGGATGGCTCATGAAGGAATAGCTGATGGGACTTTAGACCTTGCCTGAAAGAGTTTGATGTTGCTCAATTTAGCTTAAGAAATCTTGCCTAATCCAATTAGGGGAGCATTCAAAACAGTGCATGTTGGCATAAAAACATATTCTCCATCCTTTGGGACAAGAATCATGCTGGTCTCTCCATTGGTGGGGCAAAACTGAGGGAGAGAACATTTCTATCTGTTCTGTTTCCCTTTGTGGAGTCTCTAAAGCACATTCTTCCAAAGAGGATCACGAATGGCTTTTTGGTGAAGGGAGATTGTGGTGGAAATGATAACATCTCTTCTGATGATCTGCCACAGAAGCAAATTTGAATTTTGCAGTGATTCTGATTTATCATAGAAATGTTTTATAGGTGTGTATGTATGTGCATATTCCTTGTGCCTATATGTATATACCTAATATACATGCATATACACACATATACATATGTAACACACACATATATGACACAAACCTAATACATCTATTTCATGTGTTTATATCTGTATATAGGCACAAAGGACACCATACATGTATGACATATAGGTGTATACATAAAACAAATATGAATAGATATATACCATATATGTTTGTAAACACACACATATATATGTATAGGCCTAAGGGACCTGTATGCACAGGAATATATTATGTATATATGGGAGGGGAAATAAACATTTATACAGCACCTACTGGCTTTTTACAAATATTATCTCATTTAATTCTCACAACAATCCTTGGAGATAGGTGCCGTTCTTATCTCCACTTTACAACTGAGAAAACGGAATCAGGCAGAGGTTAAGTGACTTGACCCCAGGGTCACCTTCTAAGTGTCTGAGGCTGGATTTGAATTCAGGTCTTACTGACTCTGGGCCCACCACTCTATTCACTGTGCCACCAGCTGCCTCAGACTGGTATATCAGCATGTCTGTATAGATAGGTAGGCACAAGAAACGCACACACATGCCCATATATACATGCACATACATGCACATATATGTACACACCATACATATATACACACATACATGCACACATATATTTCCTCTTGCACATTTCCCGTGCAAGTAGGTTGCACTATTAATATTTTTGAACTTTAATTTGGTTTTTGAACTACTTATTCCTTTTAGTGGGTGGGTGAGGGCAGGGGTATTTAGGTTTAACAACTGGTACTCTGGGAAAAAATGTGCGCAGTATACACTTTTCAGTTTACATTAGAAACATTTTCTCTATTATTTTATTCAGTGTAAACAATCAACAAAACACTAAATCATTGCTTTGCATTGTGTCAGATATTTGGGGTGTAAATGCTCACACTGATAATTTAACAATTGGCTCTCTTGAGTTGGCTGAGGCTGGCTCCTGCACTGAGGGTGGGGGTAGGGAACCTTATTCTAGTAGAAATAGTTTTGCAACTCCTCAGATTAGTGTATGAAGGTAGTATATTTCCTGCTGGCATCTCTTGACCTATACTTGTTCAAGCATTTTTTTTCCTTTTCTTCCTGGCACGTAGCAAGCATTTAAATACAAATGTATTTATTCATTGATCAATTCTTCTTGTAGCATATGTGCTCCCTTGTTTTCATATCTGTCCTTACTCATCTTTCCTAGGTTAGCCATTCTCTTAAGACTTGGTCTATAGCTAACATGATTCATGATTTCTTTTTAAGTGGTCAATCTGTGTGTGTTCTTTGGTAAGAGAGCGAATATTAGCGACAACCAAGAGATCAAGGAGAGGGAGAAGCAATGGTAGCATGGGACTCCCTTTTCACTTAAACAAACCTTGACTAACAATACATTTTGGGAGCGTTTTCAGGTGTTATGGCTGCCCACTGCTGAATTTGCACATCAAAATGTACCTGTCCAAGTCCCATTTGGGGAGCACAGACATTTACACCCCCCACACATATGAAATGTTAATTTCTATAAGCACAACTGCCTTATCGAAACTATATTCTGCTAACTACTTGGCATCCATGTCTAGAATTAATCTTAATACCTTTATCATGTTGGAAGAGAGGCACTGTGGTGGAGTAGAGATCTGGACTTGTGATCAGAAAGACTTCCATTCAAATGTCCTTCTTCTAACATAAACTAGTCTCTACATAGACAAGTCTCTTCATTTCTTACTGCCCCAAGAAACTCTCTGTGACTAAGTTTGAGGCCATTTGTCTCAGCATAGGAAGTTTCTACATTGGTAGTTCCAGATACAGGTGAAATTACAGGTCTAGACCCAAACCAACCAACAAAAACCCCACGTTGGAGCTGGGTGTAATTGAATACCTGTGGGACCTGAAGTCATGAACCAGAAGCAGCTTCTATGACTGTTCTATGGTTCATAGAGATCCCAATTCTCTCATCCTCAGGACTGGTTGTTTCAAGACTGTCTTATGGTTCATAGAGATCCCAATTCTCTCATCCTCAGGACTGTGTTAATTATTTGAAATATCATAGCATCTGGTAGGGGAATACCCAGCATGTTTTTGGGTTGGGTGCCCAAGCAACTAATTGATTAAATAAAAAAATATTTCTCAACCTAAAAGAAGGTAATGATGGCTAGCTAAGTGGTGCAGTGGACGGCGTACAAGGCCTGGAGTCAAGAAGACTTGAATTCAAAGCCAATCTCAGAGGTTTATTAGCTGTGTGATCCTGAGCAAGTCACTTACTTTCTTTTTGCCTCAGTTTCCTCATCTGTAAAATGAAGATAATAATAGCACCTAACTCCCAGGATTATTGCAAGGATCAAATGAGATAATAATTATAAAGCACTGAGCACATTGCCTGGCACATAGTAAGCACTATATAAACGTTAGCTGTTGTAGAAAATATAGAATGGAAATAAAGGTGAGTAAAAATATTGTTTAGAGAGGTGAAGCCTCTGGCAGCATGGTGTAGTGGAAGAAGCATTGTCTCTGGAATCTAGAGGACTGGGTTTGAAATCCTGACTTTGTCACTTTGATGGACGTTGTCTTGGTCTCCATTTCTGCCGCTGTAAAATGAAGGGATTGGACTAGATGATATTGAGGTCTCATTCATCTCTAGAGCCATGACTGATTCTATACTAAGAGGAATGAATGGGGGTGGAATGGGGCTCCTTTACCTAAAACGAATCCTTTTAAAATGGGTGAACCAACTTGTTCCCACATCAAAATTTAATCGTCTATCTTGTCTCCTGCGTATAGCATGGTATATAAAACCTCACCGAAGAAAGAAATGGGAAGTTCATTGGAAGGATCGTGGACCTAGAAATGAAATTGACCTCATCGG
This sequence comes from Trichosurus vulpecula, assembly GCF_011100635.1. Lineage (NCBI taxonomy): Eukaryota > Metazoa > Chordata > Mammalia > Diprotodontia > Phalangeridae > Trichosurus > Trichosurus vulpecula. Next base: position 180,867,709 of record NC_050574.1, read on the forward strand.
AGGTCATTGAGTCAAACTCCTACAGGTTATAGACTCCATGTTATAGATGAGGAAACTGAGGATCAGGATGGTGAAATAATATACCTAAGGTCACAGGGGTAGTAAGTGTCAGAGGATGTTTTTGAATTCATATCCTTTAGCTGTGAAGTCAATCCTTGCTCCTTTGTCAAAGTGTAAATAGAATGATGAGGGTATGCTTCCAGATAAAATATGGTTGGTGAAAGGGTATAGAACCTTGTGGGTGGGCAGAAAGAATATGAAATAATAAGTTGTGTAAAAATATCCACTCCAGGTTGTCTTCTCTCTTCCTTTACCCACCTGCATTCCTTCCCTCTGCCTGTCACAGATGCGCTGGATTGTGTAGTAGGTAGAGGTGTCTTGCAGGGAAGTGGCATCATTTGGGGGAGTACTACACTTGGATTCAGTATAGGCTGTCATCTAGTTCCAGTGAATACATTTTATTCAGATCATTTGGGGAGCTTCTTATGGTTTAAAGTGAGCAGAGATCCCTGTTGTTGTAGCTGAAGGATCGGCTTTCCTTTCTCAGCTTTTGAATGCAAAGGGGCCATTGGAAAATAAAGTGTGAAGAAGTCAATAGGATGTAACCTAACATACCAATCCGGGCATGTTGTGCAACTGGCAGTTATGTATATTTTTAGGACAGAACAGTAGTTAATTTTCACGATTCCTGCTTGACTGTTTTCAACTTAGCAAAGTGACAATTTGTCACATGGCTGTTTACCTAGTTGGAAACCTCTCCCATTAACTCTGAACACTCTGAAGGAAATTCTATTAGAGGCTAGGTGATAAATGTGTGAACAATTTATTAACCCAATTTATTGATGAATGATCTCTCAAAATAAAGAGGTTGGGGGAATTGGAAGGACATGCCACAACATCAAGAAAAATGGTGAGGTTTGAGAGAGATGGCAGGAGAGAATGCAGAGAACTTGAAAAAGGGGTTACACAGCTGATCATTAGTACTTTACTGGTTTTCTATGTGAGACATGACACAAAGGGTCATGCCTGACGCATTATGGATTAATGGCCTGGAAACCAACTACATTGGAAGGACAGAATTTCACACCAAAATGCCCTTTTTAAGTCCTCCCTTGCTTCACAAGGGTAATAAAATAGAGGCTGAATGATCCCCTGTTGGGGATATTGTAGACAGGATTCATTACATTGGGATTAGACTCAAGTCCATGCCAGTGCTTCAAGTTTATGGTTGTGATCCATTCTGTGTGGCCTAGAGGATAGAGGGCTGTGCTTGGAATCAGGAAGACCTAGGTTCAAATTCTGTCTCTGTCATTGACTGGTTCTATGACCTGGGCTAGTCATTTCTCATTTAGATGCTTCTAATAATACTCTTTATCTGCCAAGTCATAGACTGAGTTTTGTTATAGATGATGAGTTTCTGTACCACATATGATCTGAAAGTAATAGTCGGCTTCATTTTCATCTTTAAGATTAATAAGAAATAGGGGCAGCTAAGTGGTACAGTGGATAGAATAGCAGCCCCAGAGTCAAGCGGATCTGAGTTCAAAACTGGCCTCAGATGCTTGCTAGTGAACCTGGGCAAGTCACTTAACCCCGATTACTTAAAAAAAAAAGATTAGAATAAAGCAAAGCTCTGTTTAGAGCTGAAGTAGTTACAGCCTGTTCTCATGAACTTTGCACAATATTTCTGACATAATACTAGTCTACATCATTAATGGACTAAATGGGACACTAGTGATCTTAAAGGACGACATGTGTCGTGTCCTAAATGGCTTCTGCTCTGTGGAGAATAGTACTCAAAGACAAAGGAGTTCAGTCAGGCAGTCAGTTAATAAGCACTTATTAGGCACATGTTGTGTTCTGGACACTGTGCTAAGTGTTGAGCTTACAAAGAAAGGCAAAAGAGAGACTGAGCCCTCAAGGAGTTCAGCTGATATTATATCAATGTCTACTTACGGTAACTGTTACTAAACATACATCATATAAAGGGCATCATTGTTATCGTATTATTCTTCAATATTTGTTTGCTGAAGTGAGCTAGATAATATAAAACCAACAAAAAGTTGCTGTATTCAGCAATTCAACCCTGAGTTTTAGGAAAACAACTAATGGATTTCCCAGATGGGAGTGGTTTTCTTAACTAATGACTGCACAAGGCTTGGTCCCTCAAAAATGTCTCCTTGCTTTGGTAGCCTTAACCGAGTGGCTATGGTGCCCATTGCCAAAGAATGCAAAACACTTAGGCGTTATCTCAATTGCCTTCACCACATTCTAGAGAGGTAACTAATGGGCAGGGTTGTCTTCCTTTTCCACAAAGGGAAGCCCAGAGATGAGCAGTGACTTGAACCAGTGCCTGTAGCCGGCTCAAGGCATGCAATCTCTCTGATCCTGAATCCAGCTCTCCTTATACCATCCCACTACTTCTGGGTCAGTATTTTAAATCATGCATTTCACTCTAGAGCCGAAAGACTCTTGGCAAGTGGAGCAGTCTGAGAGAGCCTAGCTCTTTCCTTCCAGTGGCAGACTTGTTCTGGGAACTTTGACTTCCTATCCTCCTAGTATTTGCAAGCTGGTTCTTTCACAAAGCCATTTCTATACAATTTTGTTTAGTAGGGGATTAGAGGGGCAGAAAAAAAATAACACTCAAGTGGTGTGGCCCATTGAGATTTGCTGAGCTTGAATAGTTAATTTCATGGAAAATGACTTTGCTATTTTAAAAAGTAATCTTAGGTAAACACACTGTTTATTTTTAGCTCTGGAGACATTTGTTTGAATAGAGCAATCTTGTTTAAAACTCATCATCCAGCCCATGATTATGCACCATTGTGCATCCCGTCCTTCATCTTGGAGTTTGGTGCTCTGTTACTAGGGGCCGTGACTGCACTGTGTAAATGCCTCTTGATGCCACTTCAGGAAACATCCAAAAACCAGAGTTAGAAAGCGCTATTGGCTATCTCATGAAATAGAAGCATGTTAGGTAGTGGGAGAATAGGTGGTATTTTCAACTAGCCATCCTAAGAGTGGGTCAGTTTGAATGTTCAGGTGACTATTATTTCATTTAAAAAAAGTACAAATATACATACTTATTCTTCTACCTCAATGATTTAATAAAAAAAGCAAAAATCTGTTTTTGTTTTATTGTTATGTAATGGTATTTGGATTGTTACAATATTTGCCTAATAGCAAGTCCCCTGGAATGAACCAAAGAGTTATGTTGGCAGTAAGAAGAATACTATCTAGGGGTAATTTTTTTGGCCCTAACACCTTCAAATGAAAGCAGACAGCTCATCCAGCACTTCTGCTGTTTTGGACCAAGATAGTTTGGACCAAGAATGCTAATAATAACACACATTGATATGGCATACTTTCCAGTTAGAGGCGGCACAGAGTAGTAGACAGAGAACTGGTGTTGAGGCTGAGAAGAGCTGGCCTTGAGCACATCCCTAAGCAAGTCATCTTTCAGTGTTCTAGGTCAGAGGTGACAAACAAAACTCCCAGCTGCCAGCAGATGGTTAACAAAATAAATAAAAATACAATTGTTGTTCAGTTGTTTCACTCATGTCCCACTCTTCATGACCCCAGTTTTGGAATTTCTTGGCAAAGATATTGGAGTGGTTTGCCATTTCCTTCTCCAGCTTATTCTACAGATGAGGAAACTGAGGCAAACAGGGTGAAGTGACTTGTCCAGGGTCGCACAGCTAGTAAGTATCTGAGGTTGTATGTTGAACTCAGGTCTTTCTGACTCCACACTGAGCGGTCTATCCATTGCACCACCTGGCTATCCCCCAAAATACAATATAACATAGATAATGTTGATTTGTATTTCCTAAGTCAATCTGCTGCATCAGAGATTTGTTTCTATTTGAGTCTGATACCACTGTTTTAAGATCATAAACTACGGAGAAGGGGCTGGCTGCATTGTTGGAGAGAATTTCCTCATTTGGAATTCCTTATCCCAGTGAAACCGTAGGTCCTATTTCTATCTTTTTCAGTTACAATGTGCTTTTTCTCCTTGTATTTTATGACATTCCCTTGGGGGTCAAATGTGCAAGTGTTATTATCCATGTTTTTCTAAGTGCATGTGTGTGTGTGTGTGAAATTGAGAGTCAGGTTGAGTGACTTACCTAGGATCACTTAGCTAACAAATGTCAGACCTGGGACTTGAACCTGGGTATGAATCTTATTTAGGTGTTTGTTGTTCAGTCACGTCTGACTCTTCGTGACCCCATTTGGGATTTTCTTGACAGAGATACCAGAATGGTTTGCCATTTCTTCTCCAGCTCATTCTACAGATGAAGAAACGGGGGCAAACGGGGTGAAGTAACTTGCCCAGGATCACACTGGTATTAAGTGTCTGAGGCCAGATATGAACTCAGGAACATGAGTTTCCCTGACTCTGGGTCCAGCATTCTCTCTGCTGCACCACCTAGCTGTTCAGTACCTTTCTACTGCCCAACATTTGACTGTCAGAGAAGTAGTAGGGCAAGATGTTTAGCAAGCTGCCCCTATTTAGGTGTACAATTCACTATGTCAAGCTGCTTCCACATACAAGAATCACTAAGCCTCAGTGGCTTAATTATGTTTTCACCTTGGCACCTCTAATGTTGCATAATAGTTGGAGGTAGCAAAAATGTTTGGAAGCAACAGCACATCAGGACCTTTCCTTCCGGGAAGATAAAGGGTGGCATAGAGGAAAGTCTACCAGACAGGAAGTTGGGAGATCTGGGTTCATATCCCTCCCTTGACACTAGCTATGTGATGATTGTGAGCAAGACTCTAGCCTGTTTCCTCTTCTGTAAAACAGGGCTACCAAGTACTTACATTATGTAATTCCCAGAGTTATTGTGAGGAAAATGCCTTGTTTAGCTTAAAAACCCTTGTATATTCTTGTGAGCCGTGAATTTATCTAAGATACTGAAAAGATGGCTTTCTTGCATCTTCCTCCTACTGCTTCTCAAGATCATTCTCTGAAACTTCACCCTATTTCTCCAGTCACGTAATTATTGGAGAGACAGTATCCCCTTTTTGTAATGGGAACCAATAGAATTATTATCCAGCCAACTGTGCTGTAAAACATTTATTTTGAATTTCTATCAGGAGAGAGCTTTTGTCCTTCCATCCTGGAGGCCGAAATGAAAAAATTCAATCTACTGCCTGTGTGACCTTGTCACAACCTATCTATATCTCAGTTCCCCATGTATAGAATAAGGGGGTTAGACTAGATGGCTCCATGATATCTCAGAGGTGGAAGGAAGATCACGTAGTTTAAATTGCACCTGAGCAGGACCCCTCCTCTACAACGTTCCTCACAAATGGACAATCAGTCCTTTCTCAAAGGCTCCTTATCTAAGCCCAGAAAAATCGCTTTACCACTTTGGGACACAGTTTCCTCATCTGGAGACAAAGAAGTTGGACTACATGACCTTTGAATCCAATGACCATTCTCACTCTAAGTCTAATCTCAAGACCAGGAAATCTCCTACGTCCTTTGATACTATGATGGGAAGCTCACCATCACCCATGGCAAACTCATTTCTCTTTGAGCAGCTCTAATTTTTATGAAGTTTTTCTGATGCCAAACCAAAATTGCCACTCTTCACCTTCCACCATTGCTCTTCATTTCCTCTTCTAGAGTCCAATAAAAAACACCCCCAAAGACCCAGAAACAATAACAACAGCAACAAAACATTTAGTACAGTAACTCTTGTATCTGTTCCCTTTTCTTCACTCAGATCACTGCTTCCCCAGTTCAGGCCCCTATTGTGTTTTGCTTGCACTGATTCAAATGTTTCCTAATTGGTCTCCCAAACTCTAGTCTCTTCCTTCTGTAATCCATTTTCAACACAGCTGCCAAATTAGCATTTCTAAACACAATCTGACTATGTCACTCCCTGTCTCAGAAATTGTCAATAGCTCCCTATGGCATGTAGAATAAAATTTAATAAAAATTGTGTTCTGTCACTGAAATCCCTCTACAGTTTGGCTCCTATCTACCTTTCCATCTTATTTTGTGTTATTTGCTTTAATATAGATTCTGTTCCAGTCAAACAAAGCCTATTGTTCCCCATCCATGACATTCTATTTTTCATCTCCATGCCTTTAAACCTCATGTCTGTGATGTACTGTCATCTTGTAATATCTCTAGGTTCCTTCAAAGGCACAGCTCAGGTGCTTTCTCTTACATAATAACGTCTTTCCTATTCTGCCCAGATATCTGTTTCCTTTCTTGAAATTCCCTTATATACACTTTGTATTTGCTTACTTGTGTACATATTACAACCTCCAGGAGAAAGTAAAGTCCTTTGAGAGAAGAGTCTGTTTCATTTGTATCTTTGTATTCTCAGAGGCTATCATAGTACTATCTGTTGATTTGGTTGACCCCTTCATGACAGCTTTTCAAACACAGTCAACTATCATCTCCCCAATAGTCTTTTCTTTTTCACGTGAGTTTCAGTCTAGCCATATCACCTTCATTCTATAATAGCTCAGTTGTTTTTTTTTAAGCCTAAGTGTAGGACTTTACATTTAGCCCTATATTAAATGTCATCTATTTAGATTCAGCCCACTCTTCCAAGCGGTTGAGAATTTTTTTGAAGCTTGATTCTGACATTCAGTGTATTAGTTATCCTTCCTAGCTTCATGTCACCTGTGAATTTGATATGCCTGTTATCTATTCCATTATTCAAGTCATTAACAACAATTTTGAGCAGAACAGTTTCAAGGGCAGAACCCAGGGCCACTTTACCAGAGAATGTGGCATAGAGGAGAGAGGACTAGATTTGAAGTAAGAAATCACATAAGAATAGGATTCCAGAGTTGGAAGGAACCTCTAAGGCTATAAAATCCAACTCATATCCAAACAAGAATTCCATCCCCCAATATCCCTAACAAATGGCTATCTAGTTCCTGCTAGAAAATTTAAAGAGTAGGAGAATCCTCTACCTTCTAAGGCAATTCTGGGTGCTTTTGGAAAGCTCGAATTGTTAGGAAGTTGTTTGAGTTTTCTATTTCTATGCAACTGCCACATTTTGTTTTCTTAGCTCTGCCCCTGGGGGGAATATGCAGACGATCTCTCTCCTCCATACTTGACAATTATCATCTCCATCCCCTACTCCATCCCTCAAGTTTTCTCTTCTCCAGGATAAATATCCACAGTTTCTTGAATAGATCCTCTTAGGGCATGGTCTTCAGGTTGATTCATCATTTAGGATGTACTTAGCTCCAGCTTCTGTCCTTCCTAAAATGGTACTCCAAACTAAACCCAATGCAACTTTAATAATAATGCAGTTGAGAATTGTTCTAGGAATCTAAGTCAGGCAATATTTTGTTTTTTTAAAATTTACTTTAATTGTTTTTCAATGAACAACAATCTATTTCTTTCTCTCTCACCTCTGTTATACTCCTCCCCTCACTGGAAAAAAAACCCAAATGTTTGTAAAAATATGCATAGTCATGTAGGGGCACAGTGTATAGAGCATTGGGCCTAGAGTCTGAAAGATCTGAGTTTATATCTGGCCTCAGACACCAGGTGTGTGTTTTTGAAGAAATTACTTAACCTCTGTTTGCCTCAGTTTCCTCAACTTTAAAATGAGTATAGTAACAATACCTATCTTACAGGGTTGTTGTGAGGATCAAATGTAATGCTATTTGTAAAATGCTTAGCACAGTGCCTGGCACATAGTAGGTGCTATATAAATGCTCATTCCCTTTCCCCCACCTACCTATTTACGTAAAACAAATTTCCACATTGGCTATGTTCAAAAAATATATGGCTCATTCTGCACTTGAATGCATCACCTTTCTGTCAGGAGGTGAGTAGTGTGCTTTATTACAGATCCTCTGGAATTGTTGCTATTTATAGTGTTGTTTAATCTTTTAAAGTTGTTTGTCTTTATGATGTTATTGTATAAATTATTTTATTAGTTCTGCTCACTTCACTGTGCATCAGTTTATACAAGTATTCCTAGGTTTCTCTGAAATCTTCCCCATCATCATTTCTTATAGCACAACAGTATTCAGTTATAGTCATATATCATAATTTGTTTAGCCATTCCTTGATTGAAAGGCACTCCGAAATTTCAATTCTTTGCTACCACAAAAAGAACTCCCATAAATATTTTTGTTCATAGGGTCTTTTTTCCTTTTTCTTTGATCTCTTTAGGGGGTACAGCCTTAGTGGTGGTATTTCCTGGGTCAAAGGGTGTGCACAGTTCCAAATTGTTTTCCAGAATGGCAGTGCCAATTCTCCACTAACAATACATTAATATTTCTGTTTTCTCACAGTTCCTCTAATATTTGTCATTTTCCATTTTTGCCAACTTTGTTGGCTCATAATTCGCAGATTTTACTTTCTCCTTTACTTTGAAAATTGAGATTATATTTACTATCATCCTGTTTTGAGGCACCTGTCTGATTCTCACTAAATTTTCATAGATTACCAAGAATTACAATATTCAAATTTGCCAGTTCTTTCAGTACTTTAGAATGTGGTCTGGCCAGGAGCAAAGCATTACAGTATTATCTCCTCTCTTGTTCCGAAAACCGCGCTTGAATCAATGAAGCCCAGGTGACCATTAGGTTTTTGGCCAGAATTTCCCATTGCTGACTCATTTTGAGCTTGGAGTCTTTTAAAATCCCTAAGTATCTTTCATATTACCTATTGCCTAGCCATTCCTACCTCATCCAGTACCTTTGAAGTTGAATTTTTGAACCCATGTCAGACTTTTTCTATTTCTCCCTATGGCATTTTATCTACTAAGATATAGATCGTTCTAGCCAATAGTTAACCCTCCCTCTCAGCTTCCTGTCATAATTTCCCCCATGGTCATACTATGGTGCTTCATTGTAGCATGGAAGTAAGCTCGAGTTCACAAATGTCATAAGCATAAGCTCTAGCAAGTCCTGCCATACTGGAAAGACTTTGAATATGTTGCCAGCAACAGACCAAGCAGACTTTCTGAAAACCAGCCTAAATAAGCATGGAGAGACTCATTACCAGCAGGCACTATGGCCACTTGGCAATGGATTATTTGCCCATGTAGCTCATGGAACAATACAGTTTCATGTTGTATACAAAAAAAATTCATGGAAGGAGCACCAGATGTGGATTCAGGACAAAGCCATAATAAGAATTTCTGCAACCTTAGTGTGATTCAGTTAAGCAGGTAATGTGGGTAAGGAGATATGTAGTATGAAGAAGAAGGGGGAAGAGAAAAGATATTTATTAAATGCCTACTAACTCCCTTAAGGCTCTGCCTACGCCCTCTTCTTTTTTCTCTACACTCTCTTACTTTGGGATCTCATCTGCTCCTATGGGTTCAATGATCATATCTATGCAAATGGCTACCAGATCTACAGATATGACCCTAGTTTCTCTCCTGAACTTCATTTAGCCTTGGATCACAAACAACCTATTGGACATTTTGAAGTGAACGTCTCATAGGCATCACAAACTCATTTTGTCAAAGATGGATCTTATTTCTCCCCTATCTCATCCCCAAACCACCCTATTAGTGTCAAGGGCACTACTCTCCTCCTAGTCACCAAGGCCCACAACCTTGGTGTCATCCTTGATTTCTCCCTCTCACTCACCCCACATATCCAGTCCATTGGCAGATCTTGTAATTTCTATCTTCGTGTCATTTCTCATTTATGTTCCTTTCTCTCCACTCACTCAAGTTATCAACTTAGTGCTGACTCTCATTAACTGTCATTGCGCTCTTGTGATAGTGTCTTCATTGATCTCCCTCTATCAAGTCTCTCTCCATACATCTCTCCCAGCTCCCTATTACCTCTTGAATCAAATATCCACTCTTATATTTGCTATTTCAAGCTTTCTCCAACATATCCCCTTCCTATTTTTCCAGTTTTCTTATAGATTGTTCCCTTCCACACACTCTGTAATCCAGGCACACTAGCCTACCTGATGTACCTCACACAGAACATCCCCCTCTCCTGTCTCCTCGGTCTTTGCACTGGATACGCCCATGACTGGAGTGCTCTCCATCATTCTTCCCCTTAGGATTACTGGTTTTCATCAGGTCTCTGCCCAAGCACTACCTTCTACAGGAGGCCTTTCCTCATTTTCCCTAGCTGCTAGTGCTAGCCCCTCTAAGGTTACCTTGTATCTAGCTTGTATGTCTCTTGTCTATATCCATATATGTACATATTCTATCTTCCCCTCAATATGCTCCTTTAGGGTAGAGACCATTTTAACCTTTTCTTTGTCTATCTAGCACCTAGCACAGTGTTTGGCACATGGTAATTCCTTGGTGGTAATTGTTCACATATAGGAAGCTGGCTATTGAGTCAGGAGGGTCAGGAATCAAATCCTGCCTCTAGAAATACCTTAACCAAGGGCTAAGCTCTCAATGCCCTGGGTGAGTGACTCTAAGATTAAAAGTTTCAGACCAATTGTTGATTTGGATTAGAAAAGGGGTTTTTCACACTTATGAAATCACGAGTCTGAATCAACTTAAACTATTAAGTATCAAATACCTTTCAGAGATGGAAAAGTCCTATCTGGCCCCCCAAAAATAATTAGTTTCTTTCACTCAGTAATTCAGAATCTTAGAACAATAGAATTTACTGAATGAATGAATGAAGCCTTTATTAAGTGCTTACTATGTGTAAAACTTAGGGAATGCAAAGTGAAAGGTAAGATAGTTTATGCTCTTGAGTTTGCATTCTAATGGGAGAGACAACATGTACAGAAGGTGGTTCTTTCACTTAAATTTGGAGAAAACTCCTATATAGCTTCAAATACACCACGAAGGTGGTTTGTAGCTATTCTGCCTAAATTTCCTTTTCTCCATCTCATCCTAATTACTCTGCGTTGTGCCTCCTCGTACCATGCTAACTAGCTCTTCTCTCTCCGGTGTTTACACTTTTCAATTATTTATAGGCTGCTACGTTTTCCCCTTTGCTCCTCACCAGTCACCACCATGCCATGCTGCACCTATTTAGTTATTTTAATCTTTCCTAATAAATCAATTCTTCTAACCTCCTCATCATTTTTATTACTCTCCTCTGAACTCCCCCCTAGCTTTTCTCCTGCTTTATGGTATTGAAGTGCCTGGAATTTAATGTAGTTTTCCAGGTGGGGTTAGAGAGAGGCTATTAAAAAAAAGGACTATCACCTCTGGGTTCTGTGGATGAAGCCATTGGGAACAAAGCCCAAAACTACATTAGCCTTTTTTGCTGCTGTATCAGTTTTGCTAAGTCATATCTAATTTCCTGTCCGCTATCACCCCCAATTCCCTCACAGCATTACAGCCTTTCAGATTTCTCCATTCAATTGACTATCAATCTACCTTTATAATGCTTACATTTTTCCTGACATATAGAACGGGGCTTCCAGTTTCCAAATGAGCTTTGCTCCATTTCTGGTTCCTCTGTTTGGGGTTCATACCTGGGAGCCAGAAAAAGGAAGTGAACTGAGACAGAGACTTATGGGAAGGAGTCAGGAACAAGGATCAGGGTCCAGGACTAAGGTAGTAAACGTTCTGAGGACACAGTCAGGAGTGGTATTCAAGAGGTCAATCAAACTAGAATCAGAATCCAGGACCTTTTCAGCCAGGTCCTGACAGTTTAGGAGGATATTTTGTCGCTTAATTTCTGAGGAATGGAGTTAATGATGCTGATTTCATAGGACAAAAAGAGGTAGTGTGGATAATAATGATAACAATATTCATAATAATAATAATAATGAGAATTAGCATTTATACAGCTAGAGTAAATGAGAGAATATTTGTAAAGTACTTTGCAAATCTCCTATATTTTAGCTATTGTCATCATCATTACTACTATCTAGCACTTTAAGATTTATCATGCCCTTCTAGAAAGTACATTGGACCAGGAGTCAGTAGAACTGCTGCTCTTCCCAGTTCCACCACTTTGTACAAATCACTTCACCTTAACTAAGTCCCTGGGTCTCAACATATATTTATTAAGCATCTAGTATCTGATGACAGAGCTGGAAAAGTAGAAAGTTCACTGGTTTGGTGTCAGAGGACCTGGGTTCAAATCCCTTCTCTGATGATTACTGCCTGTGTGATGTTGGGCAAGTCACTAGACTCCATTTTCTCACTTCTAAAATAAGAGTATTAGAATCGATGATCTTGGAGGTTTCTTCATAGGCTCTCTTAACATCTTGTGGCTTTACACTAAGACTAAGGAAGGCATTTTTTCCAGGCATAAAGAGACAGATATAGAAACAAAACAGTCCCTATTATTAATGAACTTAGGGAAGCACAACATGTGCACAAATAAGTACAATTGAAGGAAATTTGAGGAGGAAGAGAATACTAAGAACTGGGAGAGGCAATCAAAGAACACTTCACTAAGGACATGGTATTTGAGCTGAGCCATGAAGGAAGACAGTGATTCTGAGGTGGAAATGAAGGAGGCGTTCATGGAGGACAGCTTGTGCAAATGATGGGGGCAGAGGATGGAATATCCAACTATGGACATAGTTAGGGAGTGTGTGAAAGCAAGGAGCATGAAATAGGGTTAGAATGGTAAACTGGGGACATGTTAGAGAGGGTCTTAAAAGCCAGGTTAAGGACTTTACCTTCTATCCGAAGTGCTATAGGAAACTGCTGAAGAGAGGGAAGTAATGTCATGGTCAGATGGTCAGATATGTATCAGGAGTATTACTTTGTCGGGTTGAATATTTTTTAGCAATAACTAAAGTGACAAAACACTACTTTTATTTTTCTTCTCTTCCAGACCTTCTTTGGTGGATTTGTGATTAACTCCCCATGATAGAACAAATTATAGCCCATTCACATTTGCATTGTGCGATTCTTGTTCCTCTCCTCCAGTAAACTTACCAAAGATGGGGCAGTGGATAGAGCACTGGCCTGGCAGCCAGGAGGACCTGAATTCAAATCCTGCCTCAGACACTTACTAGCTGTGTGACCCTGAGCAAGTCACTTAGCCCTGATTGCCCCTAAATTAAATGAAAGAATAAGTAAAAAAAAAATAAAAAGGAGGAGTACTTTCTCTAGAAAGTACTTTCTCAGGTCCTTAACCTGAGATCCAAAGACCTCAAAGGAGTCTATGAATAGATCTCAGGGAGCTTGAATGGGAAAATAAATTATTTTATAAAAAATTATCCATTATTCTGAGGACTACTCTCTTTCTCTCTTGACATGATATGAATACGAACGTAGCACATAGACTGTCCGTCTATTAACCCTCACTGTCACTATATGACTAGGCTGCACATAGCCCACAGTACTCCTGAGTGTGGCCAGAACTAGAGCAAAAAATAATTGGGGGATAATAAATAAAAATATAATACAACATAGATAATGTTAATTTGTGGTTTTCTAAGTCAACATGCAGGTGTCAGGGATGCATTTCCATTTGAGTTTGACACTAGTGGATTAGAACATCTTCTTTTCCAGTCAACCATCTCATTGTTGATATCTTTAGCATAACTTAAGGTGTATAGCTCTTCACAAATATTTGGGATTCTTCACCAGAGAACTCTATCTAGGTTAACACCATCCAACTAATGACCACTCACAGAATTACAGAATTTGAAAGCTAAGGGACCTCAGTGGCCATCTAGTCCAATCCATACACAAAAGGAATCTTTACCATAACATACCTGACAGGTGGTCATCCAGCCTCTGCTTGAAGACCTCCAAAGAGGGAGGACCACAAGCTCCCATTCCATTTTTGGGCAGATCTGATCATTTTGGCATGTTACTTGACATCAAGTCTTAAACTGCCTTCTTCACAACTTTCAATCACTGCTGAAAGTTTTTGTCAACTTTTAGTTACTCTTTGGGTCTTATCATTCTCTCTAGATTTCTTCTTCCACCACACCACAGCAGTATTCTCAACCTAAAACTTCATTACACCTTTGGGGTCTTCTTACCTTGGAAAATCACTCTCCTCCTGAAGCCTTTTCTTCTGCTTGTTCAGTTCCTTCAGGAACCTCCATTTTAGGAAAAATGCTCAGTTCAGCTATGTTCACTCCTTCATTCCTCTCTAGGTTCTATTCCTGACTCTCTGGACTTCTTTTCCCCACTATGCCCAGACGTGGGTATCTTCTCCCTTTCCTTTCACGTATTGTCTCTTACTAAAATGTAAGCTCCTCAGAAGCAAGAACCCCTTTTCTCTTTACCTGTCTTTTTATTTGTCTTAGTTCAGTGCCTGGCACATAGTAAGAGCTTAATAAATTCATGTTGATTTTAAGCATTTCTGAATCTAACTGATCTAACTTAATATTGTATTGTTAATAGAGGTACAGTGTTCAGAATGTGAGATGATAATTTAACCCATCGTACGTTATACTCTGCTTAGATTGCATCTAGAGTATTGTGTTCAGTTCTAAGTACCACATTTTAGGAAGGTCATTGACAAACTGGACCATGTCCAAAGGAAAGCAACCAAGACCATTAGGAGACTTGAAACCATGCCATATGAATATCAGTTGAAGGAATTGGGAATATTGAGCTCAGAGACCAGAAGATTTAGGGAGGACACAATAGCAATAGGTGAAGGGCTACCATATAGAAAAATGTCCTAGAGAGCAGTGCCAAGGACAACAGGAGGAAGTTGTCAGGGTAGATTTTTGGTTCAAGGCAAAGAAAAACTTCTAACAATGGAGAGAATCTGAACGGGCTGTCTCAGTAGAGGGCAGGTTCTTATTCACTAGAAGCTTTAGGCAGAGGCTTGTTAGGGACAGAAGATTCCCGTTTAGGTACAGGTTGGACCAAATGACCCCTGACATCCCTTCCAACTCTGGAATTCTGGAAGGGATTGTAGAGTTCGCAGTCTCTCTCTCTCTATTTTACATTGTTGCTGTGCCTAGCTGTGGGTCTCCTGAAAGAGCTGGAGTCCAGCATGCTGACAAACAGATTACATCCATCCAGATAGTTTTGATTGTTCATGGCGATAGCCTGAATGTTATTCATTGAATGCAATTTTCAAAAAACAAAAAAACAAAAAACAAACTGTGCCTGTGGAGATGTTGGTATAATTAGATGTGGCAAAAAAGATCTTTTATGTATTGAGTAATCCATGGAGACTCAAAACAACTGTTTGGTTTTTTTTATTTTTATTTTTTTGCCTAAAACTCTAATGTCTCTTAACCATTTCAGAGTACATCTATTTTTTACTAAGTTGTAATATAGGCAAAAAGGAGGCCATATCTTCTTTAGTGACAAATGAGGTTAGAGAATAATGAATGGGCAAGGATATTAAAAGAAAGGAGCAAGCACAGAAGGGCCCCCACCTTCATAGAATGGACTTGGTAGAGTTATCTCTCCCCCTTCCTCTTTCCCAGTTACTTCCACTGGAGGCCATGGAGGGGGAATCACAAGATTAGAAAGGAACACGCTGTGTGCCCCCTTTCTTTTTCAGGTGAAGTAAGGTTAAAATGAGCATCAAGGACAGACTTGAATTCAACAAGAACTTGATTCATTTATTAAGCTCTAGTTATGTGCAAGGGATGGAAATATCAGGAGGAATACATCCAGGCTGAGGGTTATGTATAAAAGTGGAAAAAGTCTTTCCCTTGACCAAAGGATCATGGATTTAGATCTAGGAGAGGCCTCCATCTGGTATGTTCTCTTTGTTTTACAGACGAGGAAACTGTGGTCTGGAGGTGTGACTGAAAATCATATAGATAGTAAGGAGTAGAATCAGGATTTGAACCCTAGTCCTCTGCCTCTAGGCCTAGTCCTCTTTCTACTATACCATAATGTCTCTCCTGGTGGAAAAAGAGAGGACTGACTGAGAAGTGTCCTGGGCAGATTGGTAAATTTCATCCCTGATTGGGAAGATGCATCATTAGGAAATCTCATCATCCTGCAAGATCCAATCAGCCTTGGTATTCATATTTCATCAGTACCATCTGCCTGTCTGACGTGGAGCGTAAGAGCCAAGAGCTCCAAAACTGCCAGTTAAACAGGGAACCCAGGCCAGCCATCTCTTTATTTCTGATCTGGCTGCACTCTCTACTCTTTTGGACTTCTTTGGACTTTTCCATCATGTTATCTTGCCAGGCACTTTCTCCTCCTCTTCCCCTTTTAAGCTTCCTCTCCTGTTATCTTTTCCTGTTAGATTGTAAGCTCCTTGAGGGCAGGGACTGTTTCTTTTTCCTATTTGTATTTGTATCCCTAGTGCTTAGCATATAATAGACACTTACTAAGTGTTTATTGACTCACTGGCATTGACATTGCATGTATGTATGTATATATTTACACACACATATGTGTATAAATGTATACCTACACATACACATACATACATGTATGCATGCACACACATATATATGAACTTGTGGTGTTTTGTATCACCAGCTAAAGACATACATACATACATGCATACGTACACACACACACACACATATGAACTTATGGTCTTTTGTAGCACCAGCTAAAGATTATCCTGTGGCTAGAGTCATTGCCCAATTGTTAGTCACTACAGCAGCTTGAAAGTGAGTGACCAAAATTGATGGGGCTCAGTCAATCACCTTAAGTCATTACAGTCAACATGGCATAGTGGATAGATTGCTGGACTTGGAGCCAGGAAGGCCTGGGTTCAAATTCCATTGCTCTGCATTCAAATACCATAGCTTTGTGACTGTTAGTGAGGTTCTTTCTCCTTTACTATAAGATAAGGCGTTTGGACTAGTAAGCCCCTAATATTCCTTCTGGCTCTTAATCTATGACCCAAGATCAAATCCTAGAAAGAATTATGCCCTTACGCTCCATTCTCTCCTTATCCTCTCCATTCACCTAAGAGTTCTCCTGGCAAATGTCACCTTGCATGATGGACTGTTTGGTCCCAACATGAGAGCTGCAGCAGGAGGATTTTTTTTTTCTTTGCTGGCATAGCCTCTGTAGGACTCAAAGTACCACAGTCCATAATGTTTTTCTTTTGGAGCCTGCCCTCTCAGTGACAAGAAGAATAGCTTGGTTTGGCAGAGGGTCCAGGTTAGGATTACATGACATATGGCCCTGTGACATTTTTGTTGGAAGCTGGCCACACTGTCAGATTATCCAGAGGGGCCCCCTGGTCTTTGTGCAGAAGCATTATTATCCATTTACCTAAATATCCCTGTAACCTCTTCTCACCAGAGGCCTTTTGATAAAAGATGACATTTGAGCACAAATGCCACAGAAAGGGGCTGGGAAGAAGAACGGAAATATCTTCCTTAGTCCCCAAGCTTCTCTGGGGCTGAGCTTGCCAGGGAGTCAGATGATCAGTTCAGGATGAGTCCATATTTGTCACTTTTCTAACTGATATGCATTTCTCTTAGGAATGGTCCTGTTCGTTTACATGCTCAGTCGCCCTATTTGCATCATCTCTGAAAACAGGGGTTTTCATTCTCTTATCTTCTATGAATTGTAAGGCCTTATAAGTATAAACATTATTAAAAGATGGGCTCAATGCAAAAGAGATCTGGGATTGTATCAAACATACCATATGTGTAATGGGCTTCATGGATATTGGACATCAGGGAAACCCAGCCTGGGGATGGCAGCCTGCAGCTTGGCACCACCCTCCTCACACTCCCATCCCTCCCTGGGCCTCATTAACCATGCTCATTAAAGACTTGTGCACACACTCACATGCACACACACACACACATGCACATATACACACACAGACTTTGTTTCCCATGTCCTCCAAGGAATTCCCTAATAAAAAAAATCACCATAGTTTACTCACTCACTCATTCATTTAATAGATTTATTGAGTTACTACCATGTGCATGGGAACTATGTCATGTGTCCATGGAACTTCCTAGAGGATTGACATGATAGGATTGAAGCAGGACCCACTAGAGTTAGGTTTCTTGTCCTCTGAGCCCTCAATCAGTGAGGCATAGGATCAGGGAACCTCTTAGTTACCACCTCAGTTTTCCAAGCTGCCTTCCTTTCCCTAAAGAATAGTCAGAAGGACAATCTCAGGTCAGGATTGCCGCTGCTCCTGGAGTCAGGAAGGATCTTCCTACATGCTAACTCTCTAAGGATAATTATGCTGGGAAAATGATATGGGCATCAAATTAAGTTCAATTTATACATGGGGTATGAAATGCAGTAGTGAAGAGTCCTTTCTCCAATGAGACAGAGAGAGACAGAGAGAGAGAGAGAGCATTCACAACATGGATTAGGTTGTGATTATCCATATCACAAAAGATTATTTACATCATAAGTACTTACGAAAGTAAGGCCCAGGGAGGGATAGGAGTGTGAGGAGGGTGGTGCCAAGCTGCAGGCTGCCATCCCCAGGCTGGGTTTCCCTGATGTCCAATATTTTAAAATATTATTTTATTAATAATTTTTACTTTTACATCATGTTAATTTTCAAATATATCCCTTATCCATTTTCTACCTATCATGCCATCCCCAAGAAAAAATTAAGCAAAACCAACTAGCACATCAACCATATTTAGTCTTCCACTTCTGCAAAGAAGGGACAGAAGTACATTTTCTCATATCTTCTCTGGGGATGGACTTGTTGTTTCTTTCTTTAATTTTTTTTCCTTTTACATTACATACATAGGCATTGGGTATATCATTTTCTTGGTTCTGCTTACTTTACTCTGCATCAGTTCATTTGAGTCTCCTCAAACTTCTCTGGATTATTCATAGAATCACTATGCTTCTTAGATAATAAGGAGCAACCCCAGAAATCAGTTGTGAGTTGGTCTGATATTTAATGTGAATATATGAACCTACATGCTTTCTTCAAGTTATCCTATCCTTCATTTTGTTGTTGTTCATGCCACCCTTTAAAAACAATACACTTTAGATATAATTTAGAGGGATTTTGGCAAAGCATCCGATAAAGTCAAGAGTGTTTGAGTAGAAAAAAATGGAGACTTGTGGGCTAGATGATAGTAGAGTGGGTTTGGAATTGATTGAATGACCGTATAGAAGGAATAATTATTGATGCTTTAACATTAATTTGAAAGAATATCACCAATGAATTGCCCCAGGGACTTGTGCTTGGTCGTGTGTCATTTAACATTTTTGTCAATAACTTGGATAGGCATAGATGGCATTCTTATTAAATTTACAGATGACACACAGCTTGTAGGGAGAGCTAACATAATGGATGACAGAGCTGGGATTAAAAAAAATATCTTGACATTCTGAACCTTGGTCCAAATCTAGTAAGATGAAATTTTTCAGAGATAAATGTATTTAGGTTTAAGATACTAACTTCACAAGCACAAAGTAAGGGAGGTATAGCTAGATAGGAGTTCATTCATAAAAATGTGGGTTTCTTTTGGACTACATACTCAATATTAGTTACCAGTACAATGTGGCAGCCAAAGAATGCCAAATGCAATCTTCAACTAGAGATGCATAGTATCCATGATTAGTAAGGCAATAGCTCTACTATAGCCTGCTTTGGTCAGAACAGATCTTCACTGTTGTGTTCAATTCTGGGAACCACATTTAAGGTAAGACATTGAGAAGCTGGAGGGCAGCAAGAGGAGGTCACTAAGAATGTTTAAGGGCTTCAAATCCATGTGGCTCAACTGAAAGAGCTAGGGAGATCTAGCCTGGAGAAGAGAAGACATGGGTTAGAGTGTGGAATATGAGCATTTTCTTCAAGAACTGGTAAAGCTATCATATAGAAATTTGTTCTGTGTGGTTTCAGAGTCCAAAACTAGGATCAGTGAGCCGAAGAACCAAGAACAGCTCACTTAGCCTCCCAGCACCCTAAGCACTTGCTTTTTGTTTATATTTATGGAGGAGAACAATCTTTGGTCTTGGAAAGATATAATAAAAATGGCTAACAAGGAGTTGGAATCAAAGTTAAATGAGATGCTAAGACAGCAACTCTGAGAGAGAGAGGAGGAGGAGGAGGAGGGAAGAGAGAAGGAGAGGGGAGAGAGAGAGAGAGAGAGAGAGAGAGAGAGAGAGAGAGAGAGAGAGAGAGAGGAGAGAGGAGAGAAAGAAGAGAGAGAGAAGAGAGAGATTAGTTTTAGAGTATTATTAGTTTTAGAGTAGATGTTAAATGGCATTGGTGGAGGTAGTTTTCTTATTGAGAGTTTCTTATGCCAGTGAAATCCTAGGTTTAGTACAAAGGAAAAAAGATGATCACTATTCAGGGCAGAATGGGCTGCTTCAGATGGTAGTGACTTTTCTTTCACTGGGATCTTCATTCAAAGGCTGTGTGACCACTTGTGAGTAATGTTATAGAGGCCATTCTTGTTCAGGTATAGGTTGGACTCCATGGCCTCTAGAGAATCCCTTCCAATGAAGGTTCTCCACCGGACTGTACTAATCAGTAGTGTTTCTTTTGTGGACCTTCCATTGTTGTGATGGAAGCATACTAACAGGATCTAAAAAGATAATTTATCCATCCAAACCCCTATGGATGGATTAGAACTAATTGTCAAATTATCAGGAGGGAAAAATCAAGGCAAATTCATTAATTCAATTCAATTTAGCAAACATTACATATTGTACTAAGCACTATGGATCTAAAGACAAAAACTGAAACAGCTGACATTCTACTGGGAGGAAGCTATGTGTACCAGATAAATAAATACAAAGTATATAATGTAAAGACAAAGTTAGTTGGGGCTAGGGAGGAGGGGTGAGAGCCCCATCAAACGCAGGAATAAGTACTTCTAAGGAAGCTGTGGTTCTCTGAAGTAGAGGCAAAAATAGAGAACATTCCAGGCATGGAAGACAAGGTGGATGGGGCCATGCCCAATGGCAAATTGTCTGGGTCAGGACACAGAGGAGAATCCCATCTTCCTAATATTTGTACCTTTTGGTTGTTTTTGCTTCAGGGGAATGCAGGAGGAAATCAAATATATCCATTGTCTAAGCATCTTCCATTTCCTTTCAAAATTTATCCATTTTGAGGAACCATTAAGTAGCCATATAAGTAGTTATTCTGTAAGACCACTCCTCAGGATGGATGAATCCAGGGAATAATTGGCTGAACAAAGGCAGGACTAATGTTTTTTTTTATCTATGGAGCATAAAAATCTTTGGCTTTGGAAAGATAGAACAAAAATGGCTGACAAGGAGTTTGAACCAAAGCAAAATGAACCATTCAGACAGCAGATACATCTTCCTTCAATAAATGTGTCTCATCTGAATCAAGTGAACTATATTACACTACTTTTGAAAGATTGCTGAGCCATTATCAATAACATCTGAAACATTATGGACAACAACAGAGGTGTGCTTCAGGACTGGAAACCTGAAGAAGTAGAACAAGAGAAGTTCTGAAGTCCTGATGTACTCTGTCCTGTTAGGCGGCGTTGTGAACATTGTTTTCAATTGTGAGTGCCATAATTTAGAAAGGATGCTGACAAATTGGAGTGTGTCCAATGGAGGTAATTAAGATAGGGAGGGAACTGGAAGCTCTGAGGTCTTTTCCAATGAGATGCTAAGATTTTGAATGTTTGTGATCGGTTGGTCTAAAGCTGTGTGATGTGTCGTGATGTGCATTGGAGATCTAGGTTCTAGTCCCTGCTTCACCACTAACCAGCACATTGACTTTGAGTAAGAATCTTTAACCTCTCTGAATCTCATTTTCTTCACGTATAAAATGAAAAGGTTGGAGCTAGGTCCTTCCTAGTTCTAAAATTCCATGAATGATTGGCATATTGGGCTGGTGCCAAGATATCTTTTCACTCTCAGGTTGCATCAAAATTCTCAAATACAGATGCTTTTTCCTTTGGAAAGAGACAATATATCCATCTGGGTTCAGAAGTAGACCTCTCATGTTAAGGAGAAATTTAAGCTGGGAATAGGCAGGGCCTTAACAAGATATTTATCATTGTGATGGTGCCCAGAGGTTTCTCATAATGATTGCATCGTAAATTTTACTAATCTTCCCTTCTGATTTATGTGGCTCTTCTAAAGGACATTGTTAAGCGGCACATTAATACTGATGCTAAATATAGCTGGAAAAAAAACACAAAACCAATCCCTGATGTTCCAATGCCCATTGGCAGACAGGCAGCCATGTGTCAGTCAATAACCTACTTTTGTTCCAATCTTCTACACGAGCCTATATCATGTCAAAAAGGCTATTTTTATCTAGAAAACATTTTGAAAGTTGTTAGAAATCCTCCTTGCTGCATTACCCAGCCCTCCCAGGAGCTGTTAAAGTGTAAATGTGCAGCGAGGCATTCTTCCCAGCTGCTCTGGAGCTAAGTGACCTTGCTGGGCTCAAGCCTTCCTTTGAAAACAAAAACATGGACTCGGAATTTTAATTAAATGGCAGTTAGTGGACTGGCCATAAGGCTTGGTTTGCTGGGGTGTGGGGCTGCTAAGCACAGTGTGGATCTAAGGTCATCATCACAAAAATCTAGGATGCTAACTTGCCATGGAATAATAGATCAGCACTGGACTTCTCCTCACACAACCCAAATGAAGTACTTTGCCTTGTCAAGCTGAGCAGGCAATGTTATGAGCAGAGCTATTCCATGAGGGAATAGTATTTGGATAATGCCAGGGACACTTTAAAAGCTAGAGGAAAAAATAAAGCCTACATGAATCATATCATTTTGGTTCATGCCATGTGGAACTTATTGGTTTAAGGTTGCAGAGTCAGTCACCCATGGTGTGACGGGTAATATGGTTCAGTTTGGCAGGTTTGCATTGCTCTCCGACTGTTACTGGTGCTGCTTTGTAACTGGCCCATAAAATGAATTAAGTCTGCTTAAGTGGGTTGTTTTCCATTGAAACAGATATTTAAAGTCTTTTAAAAATAGCATTATTGAAACCTGTTATTCGTTTACATTTCTTTGTGAGAAGGCACACATTCTGTTTATCACATGGATCTCCTGTTTCAAGGTTTTAAACAAACTCTGAACAAAAGGCTCAACTCCACCTGGAGAATTTTAGGAATAGGAGGGACTCTCGTCTACTTGGAATGATGTAAGTGAAGGCCCCCTGGAGCCAAGGAGTGTTAAGATAACTTCTAGTGGTCCCTTCTGGCCCTATGATGATGGAAAAACTCTAGAGAAAAGAGAGAATACATTCCTCTGTTGCCTCCTT
Source organism: Trichosurus vulpecula (assembly GCF_011100635.1). Taxonomy (NCBI): domain Eukaryota; kingdom Metazoa; phylum Chordata; class Mammalia; order Diprotodontia; family Phalangeridae; genus Trichosurus; species Trichosurus vulpecula. The sequence continues at coordinate 180,890,721 of NC_050574.1, forward strand.
TTGCCTCTTTTATTTGTTAAAAAATAAGTTTTATTGATGTCTTTTGTTTTTATACTATATTAATTTCTGAAAGTATGGCTCCATTATTCCTCCCCTTACCACCCCTGGAATTCAAACTTTAATTATCTCAAAGAAAAATAGGTAAGCAAAACCCAGTGACCACATCTGACAATGTAAAAAGTATTTTCCCCTTGTAGTATCCCACCTATTTATCACAGAGATGACAGTATATTTTCTTGTCTATTCTTTAAGATGTTTATCATTTTTTTAGTTACTCAGAGTTCAGCTTTCCTTTATTTTTTCATTCACATGGTTGTCATCATTGTATATATAATGCTTCTGTTCTTTCTCATTTCACTCTCCATCAGTTCATACAAGCCTTCTCAAGTTTCTCTAAATCCATCACTAACCATTTGATTTTTACTGAACAATACTATCGCAACGTGCCATATATAGACCTATAAACTCTCATGCTCACCTCCTCTAAGCGTGGAGTGTGTTGTAAGGTTAATGGGGAATAAGATCTTCCCTGCCCATCAATAGGCCTCATATGGAGCCCATTTAGGAAGCTTGCTTGCTTGTAGGAAGGCTTATACACCTTTTGTTGATTTCTAATTAGGCACTGAGCCTATTAGCTGAAAGAGTACGTATTCTGAGAGGTGAGCTTTTGCTTTGGGGGCTTGCTTACAAGAAAGATGTGATTCCCTGGTTGAGACTCTGAGTGGTCATATGGTCAGAGCTTTACCTCCTGAGAGGTAAAAGCTCTCTCGATTCAATGGTGGATGTAAAACTTTGATTCAGGCAGTAGAACCTTGTCTGTTGATCTTTATTTCTCTTCTCTGTATTTCCTCTGCCTGTATTTTATGTGATTAAAAAGATTGTTGACCCCTGAAACAGCTATCTTTCCTAGTAAAGCAGATCTAAGAACCTGTGTTAGCAGCCATCCTGAGTATGCCAATGTGGTTGCTATTACATGTGTGGGGTTCGTTTTTCATCTAATCTCTATAAATTTGGTTTCTTCTAGCCAAATTGGCTTCTTAGAAGCCAATTTGATAACTTCTAAATTTGTCAACATCTGGAGCAAAGCCCATCTTGCCATGACCAATTTATTGATTTGACTCTAACTCTCTGAGGAATCATTCATGAGGAACTAGGAAGCATATGCTTAGGGAGCTATTTCCACGGTGCAGTGAAAAGAACACTGAGTTTGGAGTCAGAGGACTGGGATTTGAACATGTTTTTTTGACATACTATCAATGTTGTCTTTATATTGGGATCTTGTTTGCTTAGCCAGTCTTGACAATATCCTGATTATCAATGGTCACTTCATTACCTTCTACCTACCTGGAATGGGGAGGCACAATAACTCACACTTTTCACTTAACTCTGTCCAGAATGGTAACCTTGGGGAAATGGCTAGCTGTAGGCTCTGTTACTGGATTTCTCTGTTGTTCATGTATTAGACTTCCTGATGTGTCCATTTCAAAGGAGCAACACCTCTACTGTCTCCAAGATCTTACAGAAAGCTTGAAATGCAGCAACCAACAAAGGAGGAAACTCAGGAACAGGTTATAGAGACTCTAGTGAGAAAGAAAATAAGTACATGTCAAAGATGAACAGGTCTTTTGAGGGCTCCCTTTTTTCTTTTCCTTTTTGGAGGATAGTGCAGCAGGAGATTTGGCTCTTTGGATGGTTCCTTCAGTCTCTTCTTTTCTCTGTTTCTACTTCTCCTTTCTTTCTCTTTCCCCCTCTTCCTCCCCTCTTCCTTCCCTTCCCTCTTTCCTTCCCTCCTCTCTTTTCTCTCCTCCCATTTTCCTCTTTTCTCTCTCCTCCTTTCCCTCTCCTTTTCCTCTCCCCTCCCCATCCCTCCCTCTGCATCTTGTTTCTAGCTGTCCACCCTACCCCCCACTTACTTGGCTTTCTCAGATCTTGCTAGTTGTAACTGTTGCCCTACACCCATTACTACCACCTTATGGGCACATTTTTTGGTTACTGATGTGAAATGGCCACCCAGGATTTTGAGATTCATGCAAAAATGGTGGGTGGGTGGGAACTTTATTAATAGAAAGTCATTAGCAAAGAAACCTTAGTTGAAAATCTCAGCCCTTTGTGAGGTCCTGTCAACCAATGAGCGATATCATGGACAGAGCCTTGCACCTGAAGTCAGAAGGTCTGGGTTTTAGACTCAGTACTGCCACTTATTGGGTAACTGACTTTAAATAAGTCACTTTATCTCTCTGAGCCTCAGTGTCCTCATTTGTAAAATGATCTCTTAGGTCACTTCCAACTCTAATGGCTTATGAATCTACATTTTTGCAAGGTATGGTATAGTCCTATTCAGATAAAAGGAAATTCTAGTATCCATCCTTTAAAAGGCCGGGAGGAGGGAGCATGAGCTTGACAAAGATGCCACATCTGACCCCAGATATTCACAGGGGCCCTATTTTGCACTAACCATCAAAGCACCAATGAAATCCTGGAATATTGTTATTCTTGATGGTTTATGTATGGGTGAGGGGGTGACAACAAACTATTCTAGTGTTGTGAAGTTTAGTGAGTTTGAATGGGATGACTACAAGCAAGAAGAAAAGTTTTAAGGACTCTCTGAAGACTGCCTTCAAATGATAGGGAATAGATGCCAACTGCTGGACAATTGCAGAGATATGTGACTGGATTTGGCTAGCAACGAAGTTGGGGTGGCTATCCTTGAGCCAAGGCCCTATGCAGATGATGAATTTATTAGGGAGCATCGCAAACAGTGCCAGATACTGTAAATAGCAGCTGCAGCTACAAACTGAAGAACAATATTTACATGTGCAACTTTATGAAGAAGACTTCTAGTCATACCCTGGCAAATGCCAAAAAAGTCATACTCACACATATAGACAGCAGTTACATTTCATAGCAACTTTAAACGTAAAGATAATGGCTATTGGTTCTTGATTCTACATAAGTAAATGATCTTGTCTGCATATTACTCATGACAAACTATAGCCTCATCACTCCCGATGCCTAGAGCAAGAAGGGAAAGGACCTGAAATAGATGGAGTAGGTGTTTTCATGTAGGCGTATGAGTAATGTGTGTGGGGGGTGTGGAGTGTATGTGTGTGTGTGTGTGTGGGTATTTTGTGTAAATGAGGGCAGGGGTCTTGTAAGGCTCAAATAAGATAAAGGACATAAATTCTTTTGCAAATCTTAAAGCCCTATATAAATGATCATCATCATCATCATCATCATCATCATCATCATCATCACCACCACCATTATTAGTCTATAGTGACCAGGTCTCTAGTCTGGTGATAACTTCATTTCCTGAGCCTTCTACTGTATTACTGCTGAGCTCAAGCAATATTTTTTTGAGCAATACAGGGGTAAGCTGGGAAATGTTTAACAATTAACTCTTGAAAAATGTATACATGCATGCTTTAAAGTTTAATCTATACTTTTAACACTTTCTTAAGTCTAGACAACCAACAAAACAATCAATCAAGCCCTGGTTTGTAGCATTGGATGATTTCAGAGGTGTAAATGTTCACATTGAAAATATAATAATTGACTCATGCAAGCCTGTTTGAGCTCTAGCCCAGTGATGTCAAACTCAAACAGAAAGGGGGTCAATAAATCACACATAAAAATCCCTGTGGGTCACATATTAACTTTGGAAAACTACATATTTGCGTTATGTTATATTATATTTTTACTTATTTTGTTAAATATTACCCAGTTACATTTAAATCTGAATCTGGCTGTACTGAGGAGTATTGTGGGACACGCTGTCAATTTCCTATTTGATACCTCTGGTATAGAGGAAAGAGTTCTGGATTTGGAGAGAAGAGATCTAGATTCAAGACTTTGTTCTGCCACTAATTAGCTTTGTGACTATGGCCATCAAAGAAGGTAGCATAGTGTACTTGGAGAAGAGTTGACTAAATACTTAGTATGTGCCAGGTACTGTGCTGAGAGCTAGGAATACAAGCAGAAAAACAAGACTGTTATTACTCGGAGGGGAGGGGATAAGGCATTGAGTGTGGCAGGGAGCATACTGGGGAAGGTGCAGGGAAAGAAGTGAACAGGAAGGCTGGGACCTCTCTGGTCTCAGAGGGGAGCCTTCCTAAGGAAGGAAAGGTAGCCCATGTGGAAGTGGAGGAGCATACTGGAGAGTGAATTGGAAGGGAGGCAAAGAGCACAGAGAATCAGAATTAGGAGAACTAGTCCTAACTCTTTTGTAAACTGTCACCTTGGACAAATCACCTCACCTTTATGAGTCTTACTTTATTTCATCTGTAAAATGTGGGGATTGGATTAGGTGATCTCCAAAGTCCCTCCCAGCTCTAAATATCTATGATCGGTTTCCTCATCTTTAAAAAAGTAGAAAATAACACCTGCCTTACTGACCTCATAGGATTGTTGCAATAAAAGTGCTTTGTAAAATTTAGCCCTTTAGAAATAGGTTACTACAACTATGGTTATTATGAAAATAAATTAGAGAGTATGGTATAGGCTGGGCTTGGCATTATGAAGCCCTAGGTTTAAGTTCTACCTTTGATACTTACTGCTGTCTTACCTTGGGCAAGTCAGTTAACTCTTCAGTGCCTTAGGTTGTAATTTGTGCTGGTGATGGGAGTTCCCACACCAGGAGTTCTCCAGGCCAACAATACTCTAGCTCTTTCACTTACTCAATAAATTCATGTGATCATATATGTAAACAGAGCAAGTAGTCATTATTTAGGATGGGAGTTCAGGTGACAACTTCTTAATTTAAAAAAAATATGCACTTTCAAATGTTCCTTAATAGTTGTGAAGAGATATTCCAATTTGTTCTAGCCACTTTTTCCATTTATGCATCTTATAATAGCTGCTGAGCCCATTTTGTTCTGCACATTCCTCTTCCAAATCTGTCAAGTCTCAGCTTCTAAGACTTCTATGAACCCACTGCTGGTGGAAAGATTAATCTCACTCATCTGAATCCTGCTATTGTGGCTACTGTGCATAGCATACTCGAGTTATTTGTTTGAGGGGAGGGGAGCTGTTTACGGAAGGGATTTGTAAATTGGAGATGTCAAACATGTGGTCCACAAGTGGAATCATATTAAAATATAATTGAGAAATACTTGGTAAAATATGTAGAAATACAAAATAACATAGATGATGTTACTTTGTGGTTTCCTAGATTAACACGCAGCCCTCAGGGATCCATTTCTATTTGAGTTTGATACTACTGTTGTAAATCATAAATTGCTCTAAATGGCTATCACTATTTCACTGCTAAATGCATATACATGATTTTGTCTTCTCCATTTTAGATGACCTATGTTTCCTGTCGATTGATTTGGAGAAATGAGAATTGACTGAGGGTGGGTAGACACACACAACTATTTTACATCATCCCCTCCAAAAGGGTAAGAATGCTGCCTGTTTTACTTGTTTTGCTCAGTATCTGCCCTAGTGCATGACCTGGGAAGCACTAAGATAGTCCTTTATGAGTATGGTGGCTGACTCAAAGGTTCTTTGGGGTCACTAACTTGACGCTGGCACTGAATGAAGCTCTTTTTGGTGGCCATGGACTGCCTGATTCTTATTGGCAGGACCTTGTGAATAGTGGCAAACACCAAGAAACACAGTAAATGTCTTACAACAAACATCTGAGGTGTGATGTAATACAAGTCTGTCACAACCTCCCTGCTCCCCAAACTCTGGGTCATTGAAATTTAGAATGAAAACAACTGATGTGATGCCACTGCTTGGAAGAAGGAATGATTTAAACCTTCCAGTTTGGTTTTGATCCTGGAGGCCATGTTGTGATGAAGGCGGCAACATGAAAAGGACTGAGACACAGGCCCATCATCCTGACAGGCCTTGGCCCTTTGTCTCCTGGGTCGGTTTTGGTGTCCATGATGGATAATGCTCCTAGTGAGTCAGCACTGTAATAATGTCTATACTGATAGCTGCAATAGCAGGCTAGCAAAAATCTACCTTTTTCTTCAAACTATGAGGACCAATATTAATTTTTAAAGAATCAACAAATTCCTACCCAGTCATCCCAATAATTCCTGGCTAGGAGGTTGAAATATGCTGTTTTTCAAGTTCCAGCCAGGCCACCTATGAAGGTCCAGCATGGCTTCTACTTGGTTTGTTTATGTTGTTCTGATGTGACCTTGGTTCTCAGGAAAGCGAAGTGCTAGGGATGCAGGGAAGCTGATCTATGGAGCTTCCCTGCACACTTCTCAGTCATATGTTGACAGCCATGTCAGTAATACACATTCATATTATATCACACTTTCCGGTTTGCAAAATGCTCCCCTCAGAACAATCTTGTGGGATAGGTAGTGCAAAGATTATGATTCCCATTTTACAGATGAGGAACCTGAAGCTCTGCGAAGCTGAATGATTTGCCTAGGGTCACACAAATATTAAGAATGTGAGGCAGAATTTGAATTTGAACCCAACAATCCCAGGTCTTCTGACCTGGAGTCCAGCAAGCTTGTCTCTCCCCTCCCTTACCCTCTGAATCTATAGCTCAGCATAAACCAACCTCATTACTGAAAAAACAAACAGCTCTAAAGATGAAGACATCAGCAGTATGGCATAGTGATCAACATTGATTTTAGAAATGAAAGTCTTGAGTTCAGATTCTCATACTGACAATAGCTTGATGATCCTTGGTGACCAAGTCATTTAACATCTTAAATCTTCAGTTTCTTTTATAAAATGTGGATATAATACATTTACTATCTATCTTTCAGGATCATTTTGAGGATTTTTTCTGAGTGAAGAGTGGCATTGGACCTGTCATTTCATAGGCATAGAGAGTTCTTGGTAAAGAAATTCCTTCTACATATGCAGGTTGGCACCCACTCTGATGCTTGGAAGTTTTAGAGGTCTGCCTTAGGAGCCTGAATGGTTAAGGATCAAGTATCAAATTTGGGCTCTGGCAAAACTCCCCAATATTGCCTGAACCAGATTAAACTGTAATTAGAAAATGTTTAACAAAATAATAAAAATATAAAACAGCATAGGTATTGTTAATTTGTATTTTTCAAAGTTAATGCTCCCACAGAGATCAGTTTCTGTTTGAATTTGACACCAATGGGTTAAGTGAATTGTCTAGGGTCCCAATCAGTATTAGAATCAGGACTCAAATCCAGGTCCTCCAGGGTCCAAAGCAGGTTATCTGTCAACTCTGTCATAATGCATTTATTGTAAGAAATATGCTCTGTAAGAGAGGGAGCATGGTATAATAGAGATAGAAAATTGGCCTCATGACCAGGAGGACTTAGGTTTAAATCCTGCCTCTGATACATACTGGCTGTGTGACTCTGGACAAGTCACTTAATCTCTCAGGGCTCTAGGCTACTTTCAGAAATAGTAAATTGTAGAGCAGCTGCTGTCCCCATTTTGGCAGAGAAGGTTCCTTGCCAGGGGCTCTCCACATGAATGAAATCACATCCCTAGTACCTGTTTCCATGCTTCATACAACTAAAAATACCAAGTCATTGTGGATTACTCCCTCCATATTGGCTGGCTACCATGTTGACACAGGCATGACTTAGCATAGTTCCCTAGACTGAGAGTCTAGAGTCCAGGAGACCAGTTCCAGCTCAATCACTGAAGACTTCAAACAAATCACTTTCATCCCTATGATCCTCAGTTCTCTCATCTGTAAAATAAGAATAAAGATAATAATGGATAATTTTGATTATGTCAAATTGAAATGTTTTTGTACAAAAAAAAGCCAATGCAACAAGAATTAGGAGGGAAGCAGAAAACTGGGAGAAAATCTTTGCAACTAGTATCTCTGATAAAGGCCTCATCTCTAAAATATACAGGGAGCTGAGCCAAATATATAGGAATACAAGCCATTCCCCAATTGAGAAATGGTCAAAGGATATGAACAGGCAGTTTTCAGAGGAAGAAATTAAAGCTATCTACAGGCATATGGAAAAATGCTCTGGATCGCTGCTGATTAGAGAAATGCAAATCAAAACAACTCTTAGATACCACATCTCCCCTGTCAGATTGGCTAAAATAACAAATCAGGAGAATGATAAATGCTGGAAAGGATGTGGGGAAATTGGAACATTGTTGCATTGCTGGTGGAGTTGTGAGCTGATCCAGCCATTTTGGAGGGCGGTTTGGAACTATGCCCAAAGGGCTATAGAAATGTTCATACCCTTTGACCCAGCAATACCACTTCTAGGGTTGTATCCCAAAGAAATCACGCAAGTGGGAAAAGGACCCATATGTACAAGAATATTTATAGCGGCTCTCTTTGTGGTAGCCAAGAATTGGAAATCAAAGGGATGCCCATCAATTGGGGAATGGCTGAACAAACTGTGGTACATGAAGGTAATGGAATACTATTGTGCCATAAGAAATGGGGATAATGCAGACTTCATAACAACCTGGAAAAACCTACACGACATAATGCTGAGTGAGCGGAGCAGAGCCAGGAGAACGTTGTGCACAGCCACAGATATATGGATTCCGTGAGGACCAACCCTGACAAACTGCGCTTTTCTCAGCAGCCTAAGGGGCAAGGACAACTCCAGGGGACTCACGATGGAGAATGCTATCTTCATCGAGACAAAGAACTGCGAAGTTTGAATACAGACTGAGGCACACTACATGCTCGCCTTTTCTGCTTCTCTTTTGTTTTTGTTTTTGGGGTTTTTTTTTTTTTGGTTCTGTTTCTTCTTTCTCATGATTCATTCCATTGGTCAAAATTCTTCTCCACGACTTGACTAGTGCATAAATTAATTCAATGCGAAGTTATACATGACAGTTATATGAGACTCCATGCCGTCTTGGGGAGGAAGGGGAGAAAAACTGGAACTCAAAACTATGTAGAACCGTGCGTGGTAAACTAAAAATAAATAAAGAAATTTATAAAAAAAAATAAGAATAAAGAATCACTGTACTACCCACCTCATATAGTTATGGTGGGAAAGAAATAAAATAGTGAGTGTGAAAGTGCCTTGAAAAACTACTATTGAAATGTCAGCTAGATTATCATGAGAAAACAAGGCCCAAACACCTCACTAGCTCTGCAGGCAGTGTCTCAGTAATGTGAACGCTGAATGCAGTAGAAATGAAATGATATGAAACCCTGCTGAGAATCACCACAGATAAAGTCTAAGCTTGTAAATGGATAGCTCAAGCAATTATTCCCATGTATTATTAATAATTACTTTTTGATGCACATAATGATATGGCTATTTGTTGTGGGCTACCAGAAAGACTTGAGACTGAGCCCTAAGGAGGACCCAGTCCTGGCCTAAGGGGTTTACAGTGTTTGCTATTAGGCTTCTAACGTGTATTCTTAGATTTGGATCTTCAGAGAGCACATTAAGATAAAGACTGGGTATCTCTCCCTGATGAGATTTGAAATTTTCATGACTGTAAACAGTCTTCAAAGGAAAAGTATAACAGCAGTGATTTTTCCAGACCAACAGCTGCTCAATAAAACAAGGTGAGATTTCCAAAATAGGATAGAAGTACAAAATTTCTGAAATCACAATAGCTACTATATTTGCATAGTTCCTTTGGGGAGGCATACTTTTCTCTGTCAGACAGATTTTGGGAACTGTTGAAATACAAGGCCCTTTATTGAAGAGGATCTAGATGAATTATCATTCTCTCTTTAATGACTGGGAGGATGCTACATGTTCTCTTGGATGAGAAGCAAAGATGGCTCATTTCCCCACTCTGATCAATCAATCAACAAACATTAACCCTCTACTGTGCATGCCTGGCACTGTGCATCTGGGGATACAGAGATGAAAATGAAACTTCTTCTGCCTTTATCATTCTCCCTCCCCTATGCCATTCCCCCAACCCCCTTGCAAACTCCCAAAAACCTAGTACCGGTATTTATGGTACCTAGAATTTGAGTAGGAATGCACTAGTGGATGGAATGTGGTGTAGTGGATAAAAACCTGGGCAAAAAGTCAGGTAGACCTGGGACCAAATACTGTTGCTGACACTTACTAGCTGTGTGACCCTGGTCCAGCCAGTGAGTCTCTATGTGCCCAAAGCTATTTCCTAGGCTTTATTTATGAAGTCACACAGAAAGTTGTGATTTCCTCAGGAGATAAATAACTAGTTGTGGTTAGGGATCCAGTCCTAAAAATTCTCTAACCCTACTGTTGGATGAATTGACTGGTAAAGGCCTTGAGGATAAGAAGGAGAAATGATGTTCCTGGGATCAGGAGAGGCTCTGATTTCCCTAAGGACATCTTAGAGGACCTGGAGCTCTAAGGAAACACTTAGAAGAAGGAAGTCAACAATTTTAACACTATTCATAAGTTTGCATCCTAGGGCTAGGGTGGAGTTGCCCAGGAAGTTATGAGCTATATAATCAAAAGCAGACCTTCATAGAGACATGCAATTGTTATAACTAATTCACCCTGGAGAGCTCCTTTACTGGCTTCCTCCCATCTTTTGACATTGTAAGGGTGGGGATTTAGTGGTGGGACAGTTCTCCTTAAGATCCATGACTGAATAGGTCCAGTGATACCCATCTTTAATGAGTTGGAATGATTTATGCAGTTCTGAAATTATTGAGGACTTCTGGAAGACTGCACAGCTCCTTCATACCTCCTCCAGCAGAAATTGAAATTTGCATATAACTATCAAGAAATCCAATAAGATCCTACTGTAAGTGACTTCTTCCACCACAGAAGTGCACAAAAAGCCAATGAAATGAGTGATAGGAAAGGGGGCCATAAGGGCCAGTGCAGTCAACTAAGCCAAGTAGCTTTCCAGCAGTATCTGAGATGATCCAGGAGCATGTGCTTAGAGGAAGCAAGAATAAAGGGCTCCCTCAAGAAAGTGGTGGTAAAAAGACTCCAGGGTGGGGACTTTGTAAGCCTTAGGAAGCAGCCATGCTCAGGCCAGGACACTCTAGGCTCAGAGGCTCTGAGGCTCCATGGACTCTGTCCTAAGACACCACAGAAGGTCCTGAAGATCCAGAGCTCCAAAATTCAAAGATACAAAGGTTTTAAGCCCAAAAGGCAGAGATCAGTATAGGAACCTGAGTAACCCAGGACAAGACCATGTAAGGCTGACCACCCAAAAAGTACAACAAGGAGAAGAGACTGGAACCTGGACAAAGCTACATTTCAAGAATTTAAACTAAAAGTATGCAAACTAGACACTCATCAGGATAAAACATTTCATAGATATCAAGGTCCTCCAATAGAAGAGAGTAACTGGATATTGACTGCAAGCAGAAGCTCAAAAGAAAAAGATATGAATTTTCTGTAAGAACTATACAAATAACTTGAAGGAATGAAGGAAGAGATAAAAAAAGAAATAAAATCTCTAAAGGAAAGAACCGGAAGGAGAATACATAGTGTAGAAGAGAAAGCGGCACATCTTCTCCAAATACTGAATTCCTTAAACCCTATAAAAGAACAAACAGAAATCAAGTCCATGAGACAACAAGAAATAACAGGACAATATTAAAAGACTTAAAAATAGAAGAAACTGTAAGATGTCTGGTATGTAAACATACTCCACTTTGTATGGTAAGGTAGTTAAGATATTGTATGTTAAAGTAGTTGTAAACCTACATCTTTTGCTATATATGTGTATATATGTTATGCATGTATTATATTATGTATATACATATATTACATATCTATTTCTGTGTCTAACAACTGACTTGGAAAACAGGTCATAGGGACAAAATTCAAGAATCATTGGACTTCTTGAAAACCAGATAAAAAAAAGCCTGGACACTATATTTCAAGAAATTATAAATGAAAATTGCCTAGATCTATTAGAACCAGAAGGCAAAGTGAGAATAGAAAGAATCAAGTGATCCTCTCTGGAGAGGAACGCCAAAAGAAAAAGTCCTAGGAATATCACATTGAAAATCCAGATGGTCATATAAAGAAAAGGTATCCAGAGAGAATCAGTTTAAGACCAAAGAACCAGTTGGAATCACACAAAACTTGACAGCTGCTATAGTAAATAAAAAGAGATCTTGGACTATAATATTCCAAAAGACAAAAGATTCAGGTTTACAATGAAAAATAACTCGACCTACAAAGTTGAGTATAAAATAAAGGACCTTTACTAGAATAGAGAATTTTCAAGCATTCTGATAAAGAGATTAGAGTGAATATAACTCTTTGAAATACAAAAACAAGAATCAAAAGAAACCTAGAAAAGTGAATTTATTTGAGCAATTGTTTGGAGCTTCATGATGATATAATGCTAGCATCCTTTAATTTTTTAAATTTTTTTTAGATTTGTTTCTCGTTTATTTTTTCAATTAATAAGCATTTATTTTCTCTCATTCCCATCTACCTGCCTCTATTGAAAAAAAGAAAGAAAAACAAAACTCCAAAACAAAAATGTATAGACAAGCAAAAAACAATCTCAAATTAATTATGTACAAAAGTACATATCTCATTCTGAATCTTGAATTCAACTTGTGGTCCTGGCTCTGTGGGCAGAAGACTTGAGTTCACCTTTCTTTTAGGAGATAGGTAGTATTCTTCATCATCGCTCTTCTGATATTATGGTAAGTACTTAGCACAGTTACTGGCACATAGTAGGCATTTAATAAATGCTTGTTTCTTTCCTGTGTTTTTTCATGGTCCCAGAGGGTAGAACCAGAAGCAATTGGAGGAAATTAAAAAATTAAATAATATTTATTGAATCCCTACTGTGTGCCAGGAACTATTTTAAATTGAAGCAAAGAAAAAAATTCCTTTACTATCCAAATACATAATGGACTATATCAGGAGGTAGTGAGTTTCTTGTAATCTGCGAACAAATGAATGAATGAAAGAAAACAAAATTTATTAAGTGCTTACTCAAAGGGATTAAGTGCTAGTGGAGCACTGGACTGTGGTTTTGTGACTTTGGGTACAATCTAACATAACATTGATAGTGCCATTAATGATCCCAATCTTTGAATCAGACTAATAATGACTACATGGGGACACATGAAAGGTATAGACAAGGCAGTATGACATTCAAAACCCATTACAACTTAGCCTCCCCCCACCTTTCTAGTTCTCTTAGACCTCACTCTCCAATGTATACTCTTTGATCCAGGTACACTCTTCTCTTGGCTGTTCCACAAATAAGACTCTTCCATTTCTTGGCTCTGGGAATTTTCTTTGACTATGCACTATGCCTAGGACAGTCTCCTTCTTCTGCTTCACCTACTGACCTACTTCCTTTAGGTCCCAACTAAAATCACATCTTTTATAGAACACTTTCCCCAACCCCTCTCATTTCTAGTGCCTTTTGTCTGTTAATTATTTCCTATTCATCTTGCTCTGTATATATTTGTTTGCATGTTTTCTTCCCCATTAGATTGTAAGCTTCTCGAAGGCATGCACTGGTTTTTGCTTCTTTTTTTTGTATCTTCAGCACTTAGCAGGGTGACCAACACATAGTAAGTGCTTATCCATGGATTGATACTGTATGGTTGAAATATTACTGTCTCTGTAGTCAGAGGACTTGGATTAATATCTTGCCTCTGACATTTACTACCTGTGCTCCCTTTGTAACAACCTCCCTGGGCTTTTGCTTCCTTAAATGTAAAATAAGGGGCATGGACTATGGACTAAGTCTAGATCCATGATCTTTTGATATTATTGGGTTCAAAAGAGTTACCTTGTTTTTGGTTTCCTCCTCCTTCCACCACTTCCAAAATGTTCCTCCTATTTCTGGCTCTCTTACCCAGTACCAATCCTGTGTGTGAGGCAGCTAGGTGGAGCAGTGGATAGAGTGCCATACCTGGAATCAGAAAGACATGAGTTCAAATTTGGTCTGAGACATTTACTGGCTGTGTGATCCTGAGGAATTCATTTAACCTCTGTTTGCCTTAGGCTTCTCAACTGTAAAATGAGAACCATAACTTTCTAGGGTTGTTGTGAGGAAAAATGAGATAGCAATATTTGTAAAGTGCTTAATGCAGTGCTTGATACATCGTAGGCTCTATGTACATGCTTCCTCTCCCCCTACTCAAGTCCCATAGCTCACTCCTCCCCAACTCATTTCTACAGAGACATAATCTCAACTAAATAAACGATTAGGTGGTGATAACTGCTATAGTATTGACAGTTTTAATCATAAGATAATGTATTTAGGGCTGGAAAGTACATTAAAGACTATTTAGTTCAAATTCTTCTTTTTACAAATGAGAAACTGAGGCCAAGAGAAGCTAAGTGATTTATCCAAGGTTATAAAGTTAGTATCTGAGGTAAGATTTGAACTCAGGTCCTGACTCTGTGTTCAACACTCTATCCCTTACAGCATACTGCCTTTTAATTAAAAACACATGTCTCCTAAGCAGGGATAATTGATAATTGACCAGGATGTGGCTTGAACTCAACTTACAATCGTTATAACCAAAAGAAATCCTAGTATGAATCAACAAGCAAATTTCATCATATCCGAAAACCAAAATGACCAAAATTAACTTTTGCTCTGTCTCTATGCCCCCGAATCTTACTAGATAGACTTATTGCTTTTTCCCCTGTAGACTCTAGACAGAGTAATCCTCAGGATTTCTACCAGCACTAACAGGAAAAGTGTAAGAAACTTCCTGGACAGCAAAAGTATATCTAAAGAAAATCTCATCTTGGGCAACTTAGTTGAGTTGGAGAGGAGGGGGACACTTGTTAAGACACCTGAAAACTATTTTTGGGGAGGCACTGAGGAGAGCTGAATTGTGGAGATCACCTGGGTTGTGATAGGAGAGGATTCGTGCCACTTAGTAGCTTTGTAGTTTTACTAGTTATTCTTCATTAACTTTTCTAAATTTCAGAACAAGTGCTAGTGCTGTTAGCACTAACTCTCTAAAATAGGTCCCCTGGGTCAAAGCCTTGGTTTCTTATCCTAGTGCTGGCTCTGCTGGCTAAGGTAGAAGATTACCTATGGTCTCCTTAGTGCTGGTGCCTCACATCTGGTCTCTTAGTTCTCCTTTCTCTTCTTCTACAGTAGTTACATCGTCTTGGTTTTCATTTACTTGTCTGTTTCTAATTCACAGCTTGCTCAGACCTTTGATTTGTGCAGTATTCAATCTAGTAATTACCATCTTGCTTGGTAACCCATCACCTAGCCTAGATGTTTCACTTTTGTGCTTTTGTTACTTGTGGTCCTCGCTTTCTGCTCTGTCTCTGTGCCCATTGACACCACCCATGGTCCTGGAGCTAACAATACTTATATTCAAAGGGATCTGTTATTTTAATAGTCCTTCATTTTTATCTCAAACCTATGCTTAAGCATATGATGCTCTATCAGAAGGCTTCCTTGTAAAAAAGGAAGTAAAAAATATTTGTTTGTCTTTGATTTCATTGCATTCAGCTCAGTTGATTGGAGCATAGGGTTAATGAAGCCATGATGAGGTCTAGTAGGCTGAGTATCAGCTTGTGTCTGCAGCAACTAGCATAGTCATGAAAGAGGATTCTACTTACACTTTCTCCTTTAAGTAAGAGTATATATGTTGATTGTCAGTGTCAGCATAGGGAAGTGTTGGCAAAGTCTGGGCTTCTGCTCTGTATTGTAAGACATGTAGGAATTCAAACACATCACGTATTCATCAATACTAATGACTTTAATCAAAGCATCTCACCTAAGATAAACATGATTAGCCTTGACAATAGAAGTATAAACAGAACCTTAAATAAGGAATTGGTTAATTATACTTTTCTATTGTGTGTGTTAGCTAGTGTTTGATCATTAATAGTGATATTATATCACTTTGACAATGTCACATAACCAGTGCTGTAGAAAATCATTCACATATTTATCTTTATATACATTTAAAATGATTACTTCATGCCAGTGCTTAATATGAACTCAACAGTTAGCAGTGGGCACATTTTGCTTCACCGAAGAGAAATATATGCATTAGGCACTTAAAAATCACAATAGGATTAGCCAAATTTCTTTTTTTAAAAAATTTTTAGTGATTTTTTTGAGGGGAGGAGGCAGGGCAATTAGGATTAAGTGACTTGTCCAAGGTCACACATCTTGTAAGTGTCTCAAGTGTCTGAGGCCAAATTTGAACTCAGGTCCTCCTGACTCCAGGGCTGGTGCTTTACTCACTGCACCACCTAGCTACCCCAGCGATTTTTTTAAAATCACTTTCATTTCCCCACAAATCCTTTCTCTCCCTGCTTCCTGACAGTCATAATTTATAGCAAAGAATAAAAACAGAAAAAGAGAATAAAAATTCAGCAAAACTAATTCATCACAGATATCTGACATAATATATAATGTTCTACATTTATAAATCCCTGTCCCTATAAAGGATCAGGAAGTAGTGTCTTCTCATTTCTCTTCTTTGGGGCCAAGCTTGGTAACTATAATTTTGCAACAATTATTTTCAATTGTGTTCTGGTTGTTGATCTTGCCGTTTACATTGTTGTAGTCATTGTGTGTATTGTTTC
This sequence comes from Trichosurus vulpecula, assembly GCF_011100635.1. Classification (NCBI taxonomy): domain Eukaryota; kingdom Metazoa; phylum Chordata; class Mammalia; order Diprotodontia; family Phalangeridae; genus Trichosurus; species Trichosurus vulpecula. Next base: position 180,907,142 of record NC_050574.1, read on the forward strand.
CTGGATTTGCTTACTTCACTTTGCATCAGTGCATATAGATCTTTTCATGCTTCTCTGTATTTATCAAGTTCCTTGTTTATTGTAGCACAGCAATATTCCATTACATTCATGTGCAGCTAGGTGGTAGAGGATAGAGTATAGAACTTGGAATTGGGAAGGTCTGAATCCAAATCCTTCATCAAAAAGCTAATACTGGTATGAACATAGATTACCTATGTCAACCTCAATTTCCTATAAAAATAAAGTTAAAGATACTACCTATCTCATAGGCCTCTGAGAATCAAATGAGATAATATATATAAAGCATGTTACAAACCTTACAGCATTAGGTAAATGTTAGCTTTAACAAAAATTATTATAGACCACACAATATGTTTATTCATTCGCAGATTGATAGACACCTACTTTGTTTCTAGGTTTTTTTTATTGCCATAGGAAAAAAACCCTTCTATATTTTGGCATATATGGAACCTTTTTTTGGTCACCTGCCTCATTGGCATCTATTCCTAAGCAGTAAAATTTCTAATTAAGGAATGTGGACATTTTTGACACTGGATTTACATAATTCCAAATTGCTTTCCAGAATTGTTAGATAGATTTAAAGTTTCAATGATAAATTAACCAATAAATATTTATTAAGTACCTACTATGGTCCAGGTATTGTGTTAGGTGCTGGGGATACAAGCACAAAGAGTAAAATAATCCCTTGTGGCAATGAGCTTACATTTTAACAACAATGCACATGTGCTTGTCTTTCTAGGATCCCTCTAAAACTAACTATTCTCATCTTTTTTGTCTTTGTAAATTTCTTTGATGTAAGGTGAAACCTTGGTGTTTGCATTTCTTTTATTGTTAGTTATCTATAGTATTTCATAATGATTGTTAAGTGGTTTGCAATTCTTTTAAGAATTATTTGTTCATATTCTTTGACCATCTAGAATCTAGATATTGGAGAATGGCATATTTTGGTTAGTTGTCTACACATCTTGGATGCCAAACGCTTATCAGAAAAATTTGATACAAAGGGTCCCCCCCCCAGTTACTCACTTCCCTTTTACGCTAGATGCACTAATTTTGTTAGTGCAACAGCTTTTCAATTTCACATAAACAAAATGATCTATTTCTGTTTTTGTAATTGCCTCTATTTTTTCATTAAGAATTCATTCCTTTCCCACAGCTGTGGAAAGTATGTAAGCCCCTTCTTTTCTAATTTAAAATTTTTTTCTTTAATATTCAAGTCATGTTCATCTTCAATTGATTATTGAATATGATGTAAGATGTTGGTCTAAATCTAATTTTTTACAGGGTGTTTTCCTTCTTTCACAGGAGTGCTTATTAAATAGAGTTCTTTCCTAAGTGACTTGTATTATTGAATTTAATTATTTTTTTTTTGCTCCTGCATAATCTGTTCTATTGATCTACTTTTCTATTTTTAACCAGTACCAAATGGTTTTGATGATCGCTGCTGTGTCATATCGTGTAAAGTCTGGAAGTGTCATCTTCCTTTCATTCCTATCTTTTAAAAAAATATTTCCTCTGATAGTATAGATCTTTGGTTTCTCCTAATGAATTTTACTATTGCTTTGCCTACTTCACTAAAATATACACTTGATAGTTTGCTTAGAATAGAAATAAATCTGTAAATTGACTTTGATTGCCATTTTTATTATATTGGCTTGGCCTAGAACACTTAATGAGCTTTTAATATTTCTCTAGCTATATGCGTTGTTCTTTATTTCCCTAAGGGGCATTTTTGTAATTGAATCTATACAAATAGTAAGTGTATTTTGATAGACTAACTTTTAAATATTTTATGTATTTTGTAGTTATTTTGAAAGGGGCTTCCATTTCTATTGTTTCCTCCTGGACTTTGCTAATAACATAGAAATGCTACTGATATTTTGGATTTTATTTGAAGTTCTACAATTTGGCTGAAGCTATTAATTATTTCAATCAGTTTCTTTGAGGATTCCCTTAAATTCTATATGTAAACTATAATAACACCAATACTGATATTTTTGTCTCCTCTTTGTCAATCTTTCTGCCTTTAATTTTTCTCTTTTAATATTGCAATTGCTAGTATTTATTGAGCTATGGCAAATAAAAAGTAGCTAGGAGACAATGTCAGGATAAAATCCTGCCTTAGTCACTCACTGTGTGACTGTTGGCAACTCAGACTCTTTCAGTGTCAGTTTCCTTATCTCTAAAATGGAGATAATAAAATAGGATAATAGCACCTATCTTAGAGGGTTGTTGTGAGAATCAAATAAGATAGTATATGTAAAGCACTTTGTAAATCTTAAAAGTGCTAAATAAATGATAGCTATTTTTTTTACTACTATTATTAAAGTGAGGAGAGGGAGCATCCCTGATTTACTTCTGTATTTATTGGGAAACTTCTAGTGGTTTTCCCCCTATTATATAGCATCCTTGCTTTCAGTTTTATATGCCTATTACTTGTAGTTTTTTTTTAAAAAACCATTAATGAATGTTGTACCTTTTGTCAAAGGATTTTTTTTCTGCATCTGTTAGGATAATTACTTAGTTTTGGATGTTTTAATTTTTAATAATTTCTAGATACGAGGTAATTTATTTCATTACTTATTCCAACTTTAATAGTTATATTTATTTACCTTTCTTATTTTTCTTAATTTTTTTTGGAGTTTTGGCAAGTCAGACAATCTATTCTGCTTTCTTTGTAATAATGCTTCAAATGCCTTTCTTTTATTTAACATCCATCTTTTTTCCATTTATGATTTGGTTCAAGTTTGTAGGGTATGTCATTTTGGGTTTCATCTCGATCTTTGTTTTTCCCCAGAATATATTATTCCAATTCTCTTCTACAGTTTGTAGTGTGTGTAGTGGTGTTTTGACAGAGGTTCAGAAGGTTCAGAGGTTCTCTTAATGTACAAGCTCACGGGCTGGTTTGTGCATCTCTGATGGACCTTGGAGGCTTTTGGGAGAGTGGTGCTGAGTAGGTTCAGAATTAGTATTCTCTCCTATTAATTCATTAGACTTAGCATTTCTGGCTTCTTGCTTTTCTAGGCTGTTTATTCAGCTGTAATTGCTGTAGCTGGGGCACATAATTTTTTTTGAGAGTTAATGGAAACTAGGGAAAATTTCTAGTCCACCATCTTGTTTGTCACATGTCCTGGAAGTTGGATTGACTCAATTTTAATTCTTTTCCATTTAATTTTGTTTTCTTAAGTAAATCATTTGCCATATGTTTTAGAGTAGAAGGTCAGTATGAATCAGATTTATTTTATAGTATTTTTAAGTGAAAAGGGAAAACATGATCCCAAATGACAGCAAAGGCTACAGAATGTTTCTAGGCATAATAATTTTTGTAAACTCCTGTGACATGGTCAAAGATGAACATCTTCCTAGATTGTTTTTAGAGGCACACTCCATAAGTAACTGTTGATATGGCACTTTAAAAAAGTTGTACCTAAAAGCATTGTTCACAGTAACAGCAACATTGTGTGAGGACTAACTTTGATAGACTTAGCTCTTTCCAGTAAGGATCTAAGACAACTCTGAAAGACTCATAATGGAAAATGCTATCCATAAACAGAAAAGGAGCTATGGTGTCTGAATGCAGATTGAAGCATATTATTTGCTCTCTCTGTCTCTCTCTCTCTCTCCCTCTTGTTTCTTCTTTCTTGTGGTTTTTCCCCTTGGTTCTAATTCTTCTTTACAACATGACTAATGTAAAAATAGTCTAATGTGAATGTATATGTATAACCTATATCAGATTGTACACTGTCTTGGAGAGGGGGGAGGGGAAGGAATGGGAGAAAATTTAAAACTCAAAATCTTATAGAAACGAATGTTAAAAACTAAAAAAAAATAAAAAGAAATGAAAAATAAGGCCAAAAAAGAGAAAAAGTTGTACCTAGTTCTGCCCACTGAAGCAAATAGAAGAATTCTAACACCTTCTTTCATATTACTTCCCTTAAATTAATTGAATATAGTTATCATGGCCCTTCCCCCCCAGTCTTGTCCTCTCTGCAAATCTCCTGATGTCCTTCAACCAATCTTCATATGGTGTACTATCTAGGCTCTTTGCTAAAATAGTTACCCTCCTCTGGAGGTTCCTTAGCTTACTAATATCTTCCTGAAAAAGTAGCATCCAGAACTGAACACTAATCTTCTGGGCAACTTTTAGTCTTAGAAGATTACCTGGGAGACTGGGATGTTAAATCCTTTGCTAGCCTTACAGACTGACACAGCCAGTAAGCATCAGAAAAGGGACTTAACCCCAGGTCTTCTGGACTCTGAAGCTGACTCTCCACCCTATATCGTGCTGCCTATACAAAGCCAATTACTATTTATTTCATTTTCCAGATGGGAAAACTGGAGATCAAAAAGGTTAAGGTACCTAGCTTAAGGCCTAACATCATTCCACATAGCTAATAAGTAGGTAAGTTAAAATTTGAATGCAGGTTCTCTAACTCTATATCTGATGATCTTACAACTGGACCACACTGGTTCTCATTTACTTCTTCCCCAGAGTAACTAAAATAACTGTTTAAGAGAGTGACCAGGCTTTTCCAGTGGGCTGTAATATGATTTGTTCTTTTTTGTACTTTGGGGGTGAGTGTTCATAAGGGAAAATAATTGCAATGGCCTATTTCCTGTGTAAACTCTGGATTATGGCCCAGCACTATGGGAATCTTCTCAGACTGTGTTGTAGATAATAGTTCAATCAACATCTCTTGCATCAGACCCATTTTTCTCCTACTCCTTTGGTCCCCACCCTAGTTTAAGCTCTCATAGCCTCTTGCCTGCATGATTTCAATATCTTTCTAACTGGTCTCCCTGCCTTTGGTTTGTCCTCTCTCCAATCTATTCCCCGCTATGGTTTCCAAAGTGATTGTCTAAAATGAAGATCTGACTATGTCACATCTTTCTAACTGGTCTCCCTGCCTTTGGTTTGTCCTCTCTCCAATCTATTCCCCACTATGGTTTCCAAAGTGATTGTCTAAAATGAAGGTCTGACTATGTCACTCCCTACTTAGTAAAATCCAGTTATTTGTTTATTTACATATATACTCATTCATTTATTAATTCATTCATTTATCTCTCTAACCATGTGTTTATTCATTATCCATTCACTTGTTTATTTTTATTTATGGCATCTTCTTCACCCCTTGACCTCTTCCTGACTTTTTAATCTTTTAAAAAATTTTCATCATTCCCCTCCACACTCTACAATCCAGCCAAATGGGCATTCTTGCCATTCCTGTCATACAACCCTCTATTTCTTGTCTCTGCGTCTTTGTACTGGCTGTCCCCCAGGCCTGGAATTCTGTCTTTTCTACCTTTTGGTATCCCTTGTTTCTCTAAAGACTCAGGTCAAGCACTGCCTTTTACATGAAGCCTTTCCTGAGTCCCTAACTACCTTATATTTATTTTATGTATACTTCTTTGCATGCATATTGTTTCCTCTGACAGAATGGAAACATGCTCCTCGTGGGCAGGGACCATTTCATTTTTGTCTTTATATACCCAGGGCCTAGAACAGTTCCTGGCACATAGCAGATGCTTAATAAATGCTTTTTGGTTGCTTGATAGATACCTGATGTTCACCTCCAAATTATAATAATTCTATATCTAATATAATTTTATATCATGATTTCACTTGTTTCCCTTTAGTTGGTTTCAAAGACATTTGGTGATGCAGATTCAATTCAATAGGCATTTATTAAGTTCTTGATATGTGCAAGGCATTATGCTAGAACTTGGAGGGGTTCAAAGAGAAAAATAAACATTCCCTGTTCTTAAGGAGCTTACATTTTACTGGGGAGGGGTATAATATTTACACCAATTAGTAAATACAAGATGATTTAAAGGAGACAAAACGTGGTAGTCTAGGGATTAGGAAAGTCTTCCTAAGGGAAGTAAAAACTGAACTGACACTTGATGGGAACTAAAGATTCTAAGAGGCAAAGGTGATGAGGGAGTAAATTCCAGGCACACAAGAAAGCTCCTCTGAAGGCATAAAAGCTGGAGATGGAATTCCAAGTTCAGGGGAGAGCAAGTGGGCCAGGTTGATTGGAACATAACATGAAGAGGAATAACGTGACATGTCTTCAAGGGTATGTTGGAACCATATTGCGAAGAACACCGAGGCTCATTTACTTCCATGGAGAAAGACATTTATTTCACATTATCAGCCACTTGCTTACATCTTGCCTTGGAAAAAAATCTCTGGCTATATAAGATACATATGTTGTGCCTCTCCAACTAAGCTGTAAATCCTTCTTAAACAGGGACCTTTTTTTTCCTTTTGGATTGTTTATAACATTTAGTACTGTGCTGGGCACATAGCAGACATTCAATACATGCCTGTGAATGAATGAATAACTCTATATTGATTTGGACAATGGTCTTGGCCAACTTATAGCATTTGTTTCAATAAAAAGCTAACAGTAAAAGCATGTTAACATATGTAAGATGTGGGATTTTAAAGTTAGGTTCTTATTTATGTGGAGCATGCGTATTTAATATCTAAAGTATAATCTATCATCACATTAATTTTCTAAGTTCCAACTAAAATCCCACTTTCTGCAAGAAGTCTTTCACCTGTAGTACTATTGCCTTTCCTATGTTATCTCCAGTTTATCACATATCTATCTTGTTTGTACATAGATGTTTGCATATTGCCTCCTCAGACTGTGAGCTCCTTTGAGGGTGAGAGCTGTCTTTTTGGTTTTCTTTTCCCTAGCACTTAACACAGGGCCTGGCACATAGTAGGTACTTAATACGGGACTGTTGACCTGAACTTAGGGATAGCTTTCTGGGGTCTTTGGTTGTATTGATTTACAACTTCCCTAGCAATGTACAACTATTTTGGAAAACAATTTGGAATTACACAAAATAGCTACAATATCCATTACCTTTGATGCAGAGATTCTATTACTAGGTCTAAATATCCCAAAGAGTCTATTGATAAAAGAAAAATCCCCATATATAGCAAAATATTTGTAGTTTCATAGTTTGTAAAAGAAATGAATTGGGTTCCACTGCTTGGAGAATGGCTAAACAAATTGTGGTACATGAATGTGGGGGAATTTTACTGTGCTGCAAAAAATGAATGTCAGTCAAGAAGCATTTATAGGGCATCTGCCATGTGCCAAGCATAGTACTAAGTGCTGAAATGTGATGAATATGGAGAAGCATGAAAAATAATCTATAAACAGAGTAAAATAAACAGAGCAAAGAAAACAATATACACAATGACTACAACAACGTAAATGGAAAGAACCACACCCCCGAAATCAAAAGTGGATGTTGCAAAATTATAGAGAAAAGACACAACTTGAAAGCCGAGATACAAGCAGACACTCCCACCCATTCCTTTTACAGAGATGGGAAGTCCACAAATGTTTTCAGCTTTATTCTATCTAATGATCAGTCATGCTGTTTTTTCTCCCTCTTCTTTTTTCTTTAAAAAAATGCTACTTATTATAATGGATGACTCTTTAGGATGAAGAGAGGGAGGGAAACATAGTTTCCTCACTATAGTAATATAAAAAACCCAAAGAAATAAACAAAAACTTATTTTTTAAAAAAGAACAATATGATTGGAAGAGGATATAGATTAGTCATGTAGTGAAATTGAGGAATAATAGGTATATAGCCCATGTGTTGCTCTGGTGTTAGAAAACAAACTGGAAATAAGCTTCCTGCACATTAGAAGGACCCTTTATGGAGTATTTATGGGAGGACAAGTATTGAACAAGGATAGCATAAGATAAAGAGCATGAGAAGCTATAATACATATATTACTGGAGAGAGTACCAACAGAAATAAGATCAAAGATGTCTTGAGCTACTTTGAACTGTTAGTTGTCTTCTTGTGTGTATATTTTGTCTATCCAATGACCGTAAACCCCTAGCAGCCAGGGACCATGCTTTATACCTAGTATCCCAAATGTATGATTTCATTCATACTTCTGTTGTAGAAACTCCCTCCACTGTTGCAGATCAGGAACTCATCTACAAGCAGGGGTGAGCTGAGGATGGCTTGTGAGAGCTGATTTTTAACATTTCAGTGAGAGCACGTATACCTCAGAAACTGGCAAATGCTATGGGTCTGGGCTTGACTTTTTGTTTTGTTGATTGTCTAGAAAAGAAAACAATGGAGAAGATGTTAATGATGCAGATTAAACTTAGAAGTGTGTCCTGTGTTTTTGGAGAGCTGGCTGTTAAACATTTATCAGTACTCCACTGTCCATAACTTAGAGCAGGGCTGTCCAACTTTAGGTTTTTATTGAAACAATAGACAATATATTTTGATTTGCCATTTTAGCGAGAGCTCTGCAGTAGCTCAGCTTTGTTTACTAAAGCATTTATGTAAATTTCTATGTTAGTAGGCCGACTGCATAAACTGTAGGCTGCATTTTGGACAGCCCTGCCTTAGAGCAAGGGTTGGTAAATTCTAGCTTACAGGCCAAATCTGGCCTACCACCTGCTTTTGTATGGCCAGTGAGCTAAGGACAGTTTTTAAATTTTAAAATAAAGCTTTATTGTATTTAAAAAATGTAAAAATCATTCTTAGCTCTCTGGCAGGCTATGTGAAAACAGGCATGGTAGGTAACATATCATTCCGTTAATTTTCTTAGTTCCAACTAAAATCCCACTTTCTGCAGGAAGTAGCATTTGATGTAGTTTGCAGACCCCTGACTTAAGAGTTTAGGACTGAAGTTCAGTAGGAAGCAAAGAACACACAACCAGTAGGTATTGGAAGCAAGAACTGAACTCAGGTCTTATGGGGGCAGCTAGGTGGTATAGTAGTCAGAGTATTGGCCCTGGAGTCAGGAGGACCTCAGACACTTGCTAGCTGTGTGACCCTGGGTAAGTCATAACCTCTATTATTAAAAAAATTGAACCCAGATCTTCCTGAGTTGGGGACTAGTCCTTGCTATACTATGCCATATTACCTCCTGCCTTGTAGATCCTGTATAAATGTTTCTTGTTGATGATGGGGACTGTGGAAACCATTATGTGAACAGGCTACAGTTTTTCAAAGGGTCAAAGTTGCTTTTTTTTCTCCCTTTTCTCAGCCCCCATCAGAGGCAGAACTCATATGGAGAATTATACAACATTTAAACAGGACATTTGGTTCGTAACAAACATGCATTTGATTTTCAGTTCTTTACAAAGTGCAAACAAAGTTTGAACTTTTTTATCTTAGACTTACATCTTGACATACTTGCCCAGATGGTTCAATAAGAACTTAGACATTTCAGAGGTAATGGTTGAACATAAAGGCTCTAAAGTTAGTAGTGTGTTTCTTCAGTGTCCTCTGTCTCTTTGTCTATCTCTCTCTGGTTCATTGGAGACAAGAATTTGGAATGAAAAAAAGAGAACCAGAAGTCTGTGGTGTGTTCTATCTGATACTGGCAGGGTTCTGTTCTGAATAAGGATGCACAGATTGTGTGATGACCAGAGAGGGTTTTGAGGATAGGAAAAAGAGGATTAAAAATAAATGCTAAAAATGGCTACTTGTAATCACTCTGGAAAGAATTTGCAGGTTGAGAATGATATTCATATTCATAATCAATTCAGGGATTTTTATGGGCATCTGGAACATTTTCTCTTTCAGTTTTTGCTTTTTGGTTCTCTTTCTTGACCCCTAAGGAGAGTTTTCACTTAATGAGGATAGATGAAAAAAATCTGGTCCTCCCTCATTCATGTGATAACATGCTTTAATTGTGTCATAGTTCCTTATGCCAGAAGATTCTTAGAAGGGGAAGCAAGGCTTCTCACCCTATTTTATAGATAGAAGAGCTTGGCTAAATGGGTTCAAATATCTTCTCAATGAAAATAAATGAGAAGTAGCACCATATACTAGAGTGTTGACCTTGGAGGCAGAAAGACTTGGGTTTAAATCCTTCCTTTGATTCATACTGCTTGTGTGACCCTGGACAAGTCATTTACACCTCTCATTGCTCCTAGGCAGACTAAGTAACAGGTACTATTTTGTATTGATGTATTAGGAGGGCAGAGTTTATAATCTCAAAGAGGATCATAAACATGTCTGAAAGGTTCGGAACCGCCGGATATAAGAAACTCTCAAAGTAGAAGGCAGAAGAATCAAAACATATATTTAGGCTCCACAGTAACCAACCCATGAACCAGCATCCCCATTTTGACATATTAATGAAAAGTTTCCAGGCCCAATAAGTACGCCTTACAAGAGTAACCAGGAGGCTACAGAGAAGCATGATTGCGTAAAGCAAAATCATGCTTCCCCCTCTATGGTAAAAAGATTACCCACTGGCCTGAAGTCTTTGTTCAGCTTCCTCCCGTAGGTCAGCTCTGCTACTGGCAGCTCCTGCTTCAGCTGTGGCTGTGGCTGTAGCAGCCTCTGGCTCCAACGGGAGCTGCTTTTAACCATCCAGCTTCTGCGGGGGTGTAAGGTACGCCGGGGAAAGCACAGGTTCTTTCAATCTGCTTAAGCAAGGTGAAGGGGTTGACTGGGAAAGCACAGGTTCTTTCCATCAGCTTAAGCAAGGGAAGCAAGGTGAAGGGGCCGACAAGCTTACTCCAGTCCAACATACAAACAGCATTCAGTTCAGGGGAAAAAGCCAAACTAGTCAAGGGCACTTGTTGACTGAGTGCTAAGGAGCCCATTTTTGGTTGCCAATACAATTGATAGAAGGAATTTCCTTTTCAGTAGTTCCCTACACCAATGGTGTCAAACTCAAATACGGAGGGAGTGTAAGGATGACCAAAATATCAGGATACTGTATACTGTGGGGTGATGGAAATGGTCCCTATGTACTTTTAGGTTTCATTTGTAAGGATAGTAGCAGCTAAGTGGCTCAGCAAAGTCAGGAAGACCTGAGTTCAAATCTGGCCTGAGACACACACTAGCTGTCTGACCCTGGGCAAGTCATTTAACCTCTGTTTGTCTAATCTGCTGGAGAAGTAAATGGCAAACCAATCCAGTATCTTTGCTAAGAAAACCCCTATGAGATCGTGAAGAGACATATAAAAAGTGAGGAGAGTATCCTTAAATTTCAATTGGAGCACTGGTTTGGTGTTGGTACTTAGAAGACACCAATGCCATGAATTACAGAGCCAGGTGCTTCATTTAACACTATATAAACCCTTGGGAGACTTCTACACCCTCTTTCCTTAGACAGGAATAATTTAATTTATGGACAATTATAAGGTGGCTGAGAAATCTCTGCCCATCTGGAGACTAGGATCATAGATTTCAAGCTGGAAGGGACCTTAGAGTCCAATCTAGTCCAAATTCTTCATTTTACAGATGGAGAATCTAAGACCCAGAGAACTTAAATGACTGTCCGAAGTCACATAGGTAATAAGTAGAGTTAGAATCAAACCCCAGTCCTTTGCCACCAAATAGAGCGTTTTTCTTAATGTACAAACGTACCTTCGGAGAGCTGGAGAGCCAGGATCCTAGGTCCTTCTGAGACCAAAGAAAATAGAACAACCTCTGTGCTTGGAAGAGTTCTGGGGTCTGAGTAGAGACAAGATAGAACTAGGTAGCTAAGACTAAGTTTGTGGACAGATAGTCAGAAAAGGACCCAGGAATGGGCTGGCAATATTACTCCAAAAGTCCAGCTTCTGTGTTCGAAGGCCACGTAGTAATAAGCCTCGGGGCTTGGAACATTCATTTATCTGTATTTGCCTCCTTGTAGATAACATGCCTTCTTGTACCTTATAATAGAACAAGTCTTGGGGTAAATGAGTGCTCCAGGCACTCAATCATCTTGCCCCTGTGACCTGTGAAAACAAGTGTCAGAGTGGAGTATAGAGCTACATCTATGTGACTTCAAACATCTGAGCATTTATTTCAGTAAAAAGTCAGTGCTTAGGATATTTCAGTGTTATCTGGATTCATGATGTCTTAGAACTGTGTTGATATGGTACAAGAATATTCTATTTTTGGTTTTGAAATTTGGAACTTGTGCTTCCCTATTGAATTTAATCCTATAAGATCTAGACTACTGTAATAGCCTGCTGGTGGGTCCCCCTGTGTCTGCCCACTCCAGTCCACCGCCCCCTTAGCTATCAAGGTCATATTTCTAAAGAGAAGGTCTGACCATGTCAACCTCTCTGCCCCCTTGAGTTAACTCCGGGGTCTTCCTATTACCTCCTATGAAGTAGAGGAACGAGGAATCAGCCAGTGACTCTCAACAAAGCCAGCCAATGCAGATAATTCACAATCACCTTCCTTATTTTCCACAATAGTAAGGATTTTTGTTCACTTTGGAAAGATGGATCCTAACAAATCTATTCTTCCTGTAGTAAAAAGGCCACAATTTTTCCTATTACTCAACCTAGATTCTGGATGGATTGTGGGGAGGAGCAAAGGAGTTGATGGAGAGGTGGATATGAGCAAAAGAAACTGAGGAATCTAGCCTTGGTAATTAAATAAGAAGTGAAATGATAATGATTAAATCCTGCTTCTCTCTCCCACTAGGGTTTCATCCTCTCCTAGATTTGCACCTCCAGATCATTGACTTTGTGCTTGGTCAGAGTGTGGGACTTCTCTAAGTTTAATATTATATTTATAAAAAACATCATTTAAAATGTACTTCTTTTTATAAACATGGAAACTAAGAAATGCACCTAGAGATGCAAAGGAGCACAAATGCAGTAATAGAAAAGTCCATAACACACTTGATGAAGGTTGTTTTCTCAATGAATATGTTATATATTAATGCCTAGAGCTTCAAGGACAGAAAAAAGATTGAAGAATGATGGGAATATCTTGAGAGCTCACAAACCACATTGATAAAATATCAGTTTAAAAAGCAATTATGAGCAGAGAAAGAAAGAAAAATGTAAAAGAGATTTGAAATGGAATCTAACTTGCAATGCCTCATGCCAAGAATATGTATGCCCTCCCCTCACTCATATGAATTCTCAACTTTGTAGACCATTAGCAAATGCCAGTGGATTTTTTTTTCTTGCCCTTAGTTTGGGAGTCTGGAAATTTAGTCCGTAAGTTATGTTCTGACATGAGTACATTTAGAAATCTTTGAATGTTATGATAGTAATTCTAACCAATTAATAATGAATAAGAATTTATTAAGCACAATATTAAGAGATGGGGATACAAAGGCAAAAATTAAACGTTCTCTGCCCTCAAGTAGCCTAATGGGAGAGAAGAGGGATTTAATCATTATCATTTCACTTCTTACTTAATTACCAAGGCTAGATTCCCCAGGCTTTTGCTCAGATCTACCTCCCCATCAATTCCTTTGCTCATTGCTGTTTCAAGGAAAACATGTATTCTTTTAAGTGAATATGAAACTCAAGTAATATTTTTGGGGTGGGAGCAGGGACTAACAATTGAAAGGGAATCAGAAATGGTCTTATGAAGGAGGTGATACTTTGAACTAAACCTTGAAAGGCGCTAGGGATTCTAAAAGCCAGGGGTGAAAGGGAGTACATTTCAGGCATGAGAGATGGCATGTGCAAAGGCACTGAGAATGGAGATCAAATTGAGCATATGAGGAATGGCAAGAAGGCCAATTTGCCTAGACTAAAGAGGGCATGAAGGAGAGGAAGGTGTAATAAATATGGAAAAGTAGGTCAGACTTTCTGTCTCTGTGTCTCTCTTTTCCTCTTGCCCCCTTTCTTCATTCTCGCCTTTCACCCCCAGTTGTAAGCCTTATTAGCTACTAAGATATCTTCCAGTTCTAATTTCTATGATGAGTCTATAATTCTATCTATCTATCTACCTATCTATCTGTCTGTCTGTCTACCATCGATCTCTCTACCATCTATCTCTCTACTACCTATGTGTGTGTCATATATCAATCTACTATCCACCCATTCATCCATCAATATGTAGATGGATGAATAGATGTATGTTATCTTCTGTCAGCAATGTATGTTAACAAACTTTGTCTTGGACATCAAGAAATGTGGGTTTTGCCCTCAGCTCACTGTGTGACCTTGCCAAATTACTTCACCTCTAGAGATTTCAGTTTCTTCATCTATAAATCGAGGTTGTATCAGATGATTTCCAAGATCCCTTCAGGCTTTGATTTCTAGAATTCAACCTTTTAAAAAAATCTTTATGAAACCTGCCACCACAGTTTCTTTAGGTCCATGTTACAGGGACTCTGAAAGACTGTGGAGAAGTTTAGGCTTTCCCAGTAGCTCACTACTTAACTTATCAGGAAACAAAACACAGTCCCTTGTCCCTCTCTTCAAAAGAAGTGCTTATCTGAGAAGTAACAGGTTGGGTCTAACATTCTTGGGTTGGGCTCCCAAATTTTTCATATGAAGAACAGAAGAAATCTTGACTATCAGGTTGAATTTTTCCTGCTTCTACTTCCTTCTGCTACTCAATTTAGCTATTAACCAGCTGCACATATTTATGCAGAAATTAAGTATTGAAGTATCTTTCTACACCTAGATAAAAATTAAAAGTTTTTAATAATACCCATTGAAAATGTTTTCATATACATTATCTCATTGAACCTCATAACAATTTGATGACATCATGTGTATGTTATTAGCTCCATTTTATAGGTGAGGAAACTGATCCTCATAGAATTTGCTTCAGTACTTCAGTGATCTGTGATTTCATTTCTTTCTGTGTGGGTATTCCTTCCATGTTCACATAGTGCAGGCCCTCCATGCCTTAAAGAGATGGTCTTTATTAGTGTTATGGTTGAAGAATTCACAAACCTGTGGCCAACCTCATTATGAGCATCTTTGAACCCTATTTGCTAACCCTAATCCTAATCCTAGACTGATTCTTAGATGACAGAAGGAGAGTCTATCATTAGGCCTGTACTCAAACCGTGGTGTCTGCCAAGCCCTTTGAGGGCTTAGAGTACCTCAACATCATGATGGGGTGTCTATCACAGGAAGCTATGAGTGGAGATTAGTCAAGTGATATAACCCTAACTTATTCAACTAGTAAGAGAACCCAACTCTTCTTGCAGTCGAAGTAGAAGCTGGATGGCCATGTGTCAGGTATGTTAGGGTGAGGATTTCTTTCTTTTATGGGCCAGACTAGAGGGTTGCTAAGGGCCTTTCCAACTCCCAAATTCTATCTTTTGTAATTCTACTTCCACTATGCCATGCCAAAGGATGAGATGATAGCATATCAAGGTTGGTAAACGTGGATGGATGGGTGAGGGGGATGTGCAGAGAAGGAGCCATTCAGGGTTTTCTTACATCCTTTAAAGGCAAACAATCTCTCAATTCATCTGATTAGGATTTTTGGGGGTGAGTTTAGCAAGAAGAGCACTATAGTACAGTTTTCTTATGTCATGGATTCCTTTGGCTGACTGGTGATGCATATGGTACCCTTCTCAGTGAATTGATCAATCAACATTTATTAAGGGTCTATTATGTGCCAGGCACAATGCTGAGTGCTGGGGATACAAAAAGAAGCAAAAGACAGTTTCTGCCCTGAAGGAGTTTACCATCTATTGGAAGACACAACATGCAAACAAATACATGCAAAGCAAATGATATACAGAATAAATAGGAAATAATTGACAGAGGGAAGGCACTGGAATAACAGGACTTGGGGAAGGCTTCCTGTACAAGGTGAGATTTTAGCTGGGATATAAAACAAGCCAGTGAAGTCAGTAGTCAGAGTAGAGAAGGAAGAGCCTTCCAGGCATGGGGGACAGTCAGAGAGAATGCCAGGAACTGAGAGATGGAGTGTCTTGGTCATGGAACAGCTGGGGAGCCCAGTGTCCCTGGATTGAAGAGTATATATTGGTGGCAAGGTGTGAGAAGATTGAAAGGCAAGAAGGGGTTATGATGTTTTTGTATGAAGATTATAAAGGAAAACAACTCTAATGCAAGTAGTAAAAATATTTTTAAAATTTTAAAGCATTTAAAAACTTTTTTGTTTTTAATTCCAAATTCTTGACCTCCTTTTACCTCCTCCCTCACCTTTCTTAATATTATAAAAAACCAAATTCATGGATCCCAGAATAAAAATGCCTGGTTTGTGGAAATGGTGCTGGTCCTAAGGTACAGAAGATTTGGGTTCAAGTTCGGTCTTTGACACATTCTGGTTACTTGACCCTCACTCGCGGTATAATTTGCAGAGTAGTTGCTGATCTGCATTTGTAGAGGGGTTTTCCTCTGCAGCAATTTCCTACAGCAAAGAAATCATAGGTCCTGACAAATGATAAAAGTTCTCCTTAAAAAAGTAGCAACTTTGTGCTATTGGGGGAGTAGCAGGTGAGTGACCCATCCTAGGACCCTCCAATTCCAGACCTGTCCAACACATTTCGATGCTTTTTTATAAGTTAATTGCTAACTTCCAAGGAAGAAAAATACCTTTTTCTTACATTCTGGTCTCTTATCAAACATGCTGAGCACGGCTTGGTTAAGCAGTAACTCTTGCTATGAAAGTAAACAGAGTTCCCCCACCCCCTTTCACATTTCCATCCCAGTCAGTAAGAGTGGCACTAAGAACCTGGGAGAGCATAATTAAATGCTATTAATAACAAGCTGAACTGGAAGTATTTCAGTTACTTTAACACACCTTGAGAATATTTACCTCCACAGAGGGCAGAGTGTTTACAAGGGCTCAAGTACTTATTTATCCAAGAGCACTTTTTCAGAAAAGCTTCTTTATGGGTAGCTGGAGTATTCCCCTGCTCATATAGTGACCTTTATTAACAGTTGGCTTGGAGTTTGGTAAAACTGTTAAGGGGAAACTTAAACTGGTCAATGTGGTGGTTTTTACAAAAGTTTCTGCAACGGTGGGGAGGCAGCTTGTGGTTGAGTATGAGAAACACTTGGTTTGGAGTCAGAAGACTGAGTTCAAGACCTAGTTTTGTGACTAGCTAGACATGCCACCTTCAACAAACCCCTTAACCTCTCTGAGTCTGTTTATTCATAAAGTGGGAGAAGCAGATGATTGTGACAATTCTCCCAATACATTTAAGGGCCTTGGCTTCATTCATTCATTTACTCAACAAGCTCCTACTGTGTTCTCTGCTAAGCCTTGGAGGAATTTCAAAGTTTAGATAAGACAAGGTTGTTGCTCTCATGGATTTACAAGGATGACAGGATCATAGCATGTAGAGGTGGGAAGAATCCTGAAGATCATCTTGTCCAATTGAGTTGACATATAAGTGGTTTAGTGGATGTAGTGACAAGCCTTCATTTGCTAGTGAGAGAACATGGTGATGAAAAAACACTTGGTATGAGGAGAGATTAGCAGAGGTTGAGGGACAAGGTATATTGACAACTTTTGATGACTTGGTATTGAGTTTCTTCCCCCTGTATAGTCACTGGGTGCTACAGGCATCTATGTCCATTTCCAAGGCTTTTGCTACCCTCACACTCATTATACATCCAAATCAGGGAAGCAAATGATAATGATAATGATGGTAAGAGCTCATCCATCACTGTCTATATGCATTGTACTGAGTATATTGTTTCTAGGTTTCTTCTTCCTAAAGAATGATGCTGGGGAAACTGGTCAACTGAACATCTTTGGGTTAAAGCATTGATGGCTGGGGTTCCTTTAAAATACAAATACTAAAGAACCATAGACCATTAGCCTGTTCTTATGTAGTTTCTGATAGCATGCACTCATTCCAGTAAAAAAAAAAGAGAAGAGATCAGGGACCAGAGGAAATTAGATCCACTCAAGGGGGATGATGAGGCTAGAGAGCAAATAGAAACATAAAGAGCAGGAGTTATGGCTATGGAGGGGCCAACTTGGGGGAAGGATTGACTTAGGTACAGTGCTGTAGTGTGCTGGTGCTTAGACAGTCAAAAGGCAATATTTGAGTGGCAGGATTAGGGTGAGGAAAAAGGTAACAAAAAGTGGAGAAGAGGGATTTGAAAGAAGAGGTTGGAGGTAAGTGGATGGTGAAGAATAGTTTAACTGTTTTCACGGCTTTGTCTCAGTCCACGCCTGCTGTTGTAGTTATTGTGGGTTATTTCCAGAGATCTATGAAGAACAAACATAATGGTTAAAATTGTGATTCGTAGGTGGTCTTGCTGTAGTATAAGATCCTGCCCTTGAGGAGAGTAGGTAGGGAGGGAGGTAAACCATACCCACTTAGAAGTCTGATAAATGAGTTCATAGAATAATCATATGTTTAGAGATGGAAGGGACCTTAGAAATCATCTAGCCCAGGGGTTCTTAAATGTTTTGTTTGTTGATGAGCCCTCCGGAAATCTAGTAAAGCCTATGGACTCCATGTTGTACAATGTTTTAAATGCATAAAATACAACAGATTACAAAGGAAACCAAAAGATGTAGTTTTTTTCTCGTCCAAGGATACAGACCCCTTCAAATCTATGCCTGGACTAAGGGGTTCTTTCAAGAACCTCTGAGCTAGTCTTACCCTTTCTTTTTACATAAATGGGGAAACTAAGCCTTAGAAGAGGGTAGATAATGTGCCTAAGGTCTCAGCAGTGGTAGGCAGCAGACCCAGGATTTGAACTCAGATCTTCTGATTTAAAATCTGGTGCTCCTTTTGCTATATAACTTTTTCCTGTGGGGTACACAGTTTGGCCTTGTACAATGGGGTAGCATTTTGGGGGAATATATATTTATTGATGTATTTTGGTTTTGCATCACCTATAGTTCCCAATGTATCCTTCATCTTCCCTTTCTTCACAGTCATTCCTTATTACAAAATAGAAAAAAAGAGTTTGGCAAAATCAAAAGAGTCTGACATTACATGCCATTTCCCACATATAAAAAGTCTGCGATTTCCTTAGTGGAGATAATACCTGGTGTGAGAAACATGGCTTGTGAAAGCACACCTAAAAACCTAATACCATATGAGTTTAAGAGAAGTGGCTGAGGCAGCTATGGGGCACAGTGGATAGAGTCCTAGACCTAGAATCAGGAAGACTTAGGTTCAAATCCTGCCTCAGATATTTACTAGCTGTTTGCCCCTCTGCAAGTCAGTTAACATTATGCTGTCTATGGCTTGTTTGTATATATTTGTTTGCTTATTGTCTCACCCATTCGATTGTAAGCTCCTTGAGGGCAGGGACTATCTTTTCCCTCTTTTTGTATCCCCAATACTTAGCACAGTGTCTGGTACATAGTAAGTGCTTAATAAATGTTGATCATTTGTTTGCCTCAGTTTCCTCAACTGTAAAACAAGGATGATAATATCACCTACTTTCCAGCGTTGTTGTGAGGATTGAATGAAATCATATTTTTAAAGTGCTTAGCATAGTGTCTGACACATAGTAGACATTCTACAGGGTGTCCCTAAAGTCTGGAAACATAGGGAAAAATGCATATTTTGAAATATTTGGAACATTAACAGACCTTCGCCCCCTTGACTTCTTTTTCTGGGGTATGCTAAAGGAGAAGGTGTACTTAATGAAAATCACAGATACAACACACTTGATCGAATGGACGCATAAAGAAGGAATGTGCTAAAATTGATGGCAACGTGGAGTTATTGCATTGAGTTCACGTGATCTTGCAAAGCGCATCAATCTTTGCATCGCAAATGATGGAAATCATATTGAAGATGTTATTTGTTAATATTCCAATTAAATATAATGTTGTTGAAAATTTCATTCATTTCATTTCTTGAAAATATGCATTTTTGCCTATGTGTCCAGACTTTAGAAACACCCTGTATAAATGCTAGATATAATTTCAGGCAGTGCATTTATATTCAAATGATCTTTGGGGTGGGGTGGATGGAGCATATTCACACAGGCAGTTATTGTTAAAGGCAGGATTTGAGCCCAGGTCTTCTTGATTCTAAGACCAATATCTACTACTCCATGCTGCCCAATTTTTGGGGTATTATAAGGAAAACCTGAGGTGTTTAGCGAACAATAATAAAAATTAAGTTTATATTAAGCAGAGGTATAGAATGGAGAACACCTTGATGTTAAGGCTCCAATCCTGGTTCTGCCACTTTTAAAACTATAGTTTGATCAAACCATTTAGCCATCTCTAAGTCTCAATTTTCTCTTCTGTGAAATTGGGATAAATATGTTTCCAGTTCCTACTCCATAAGGTAAGTGCAGTGCTCTAAACAGATATGAACTATTACCATAATTTCAGTCTCTTTTTAAGGGTTTTTGCTTATATTGGGAAGAATAAGGCAATCAAAGAGATGCTTCCTAATGAAGTCCCAGGGTTGACAAGTTCTGACCTTGGCATTTGCAAAGATAGTCTAGGGAAGCCTATGCACCCCTTCTCAGAATATAGCATGCCTCTCTTTCCTGAAACATGATCATCACACTATCACCAAACTTATTCATTTGTAGTCATCCATTCATTACTCACTTAATTCATTCAACAAGCATTTGTTAAGCACTTAATAATTATGAGGTCCTGAGTCAGACAAGGATCCTGCCCTCAAAGACCTTGAAGTCTGCTGGAAGAGACATAACAATACTGGAAGCTTCTTTGCTGGCATATTTAGTGTGATTTCATTATAATGTGTTATAGCTGTTTGCTTTGCAGGTCCTCAAAGCCACAGCTTGGGCCCAGGTATAGAAAGCTGAAATAGCAGGCAGCTGATTAACTTTAAAGGCTGGCTTATCAAAGGGGCTGGCTCTTTCTCTGTCTTATCTGATCTTCGTATGTACCCCAGAATGTGCATCTGGCCTAGCTTATCTTGAGGAGAATGCAGTTTCCCAACCCATCCTTTAGGGGAAAGTGAGGAGCAGGTCATAGAAACCTCAGATCATAAAGCTAGAACATCTTAGGCATTTATTTAGGATAGGGAAAATCATCATTTTTCAAAGCCTGCTCTAAAACATAGGAATCAGAAAAACTCTAGGTTCCTGAGTTTCCCTGTCTGGGAGAGATGATGGTAAACAAGGAAGGCAGCAAGCATTTGTTAACTACTGACTATATTCCAGTATCTGGCATATAGTAGGTGCTTAATAAATGTTTATTTGACTTGACTCTTGTTCTTCAGAAAGCAGGCAGAACCTATTGCCAGGAAAATACTTGAAGTCTTTCTACCATAGTTGAATCTTCCAGAGTTTATGTTCTGCTAGTACACTTAAGAACTCAAGGTCACTTCCATGCTGAGGACTTGGAGTAGATAGAACATACATCGATGAAAAAGTTGGTTTGATAAAAGAGTTAAATGCGAACACAAGGGCAGAAGGACAAGAGAAGCGACGAGGATGTGTTTAAAGTCCATAATGAGTGGTATAGATGAAAAATTTTCTGGGATGAGTGTCTAGAAAGATCATTAAGAGCTGTAGAGACTAATTTAAATGTCATGGAAGAAGGAAGACGGAAATGAGCATTTATCAAGCTCCTGGTATATGCCAAGCACTGTGCTCAGCACTTTACAAGTATTATCCTATTTTATCCTCTCAGCAACCCTGGGAGGTAGGTGATTGTATTATTCTCATTTTGCTGTTGAAGAAACTGAGGCAGACCCTGTGACTTGCCCAGGGTCACATAGCTAGGGGTGGCATTTCAATTCAGGTTTTCTTAACTCCAGTTTCAGAACTCTCTATATTGTGCCACCTAGCTGCCCCTCTTCCTCATGGAGGAGATTAGACCTTAGCTGTGAAAGAAAAAATAATTCCAGGTAGAAGGGTTGTTATTCGTCTTTCATTCGGGAAGAGAACCAATGACATCATGAATGTGATGTCTTGACTTGCAAGTGAACTGAATTTGAGTAAAGCAGAGTTCTACAAAGTCATCAGCCTCACTCTCTCCTCAAGAGTCATTGGAGGCCAGTGGCAAGACATAGGTTGGGACAACTGATGATAGCCCAGATGCAGTGGAAGACCTTGACCTTTTTAAGTTAGATCTTTCCCAGTCTCAGTTTGTCTGAGGCAATATCCACTCAGTAATTAAAGGTTAGGTAAGAATGGAGGCAAAAGATGGCCTAGCTTGCCTTCATAAAAGAATCAGTCTGGGAGAGGAAGACCCTCAGAGTTTCTGGTCAGAACAGAAACAATTGCTGTTTATACTCATTCTGAGCCATCAAAATCCAAACGATGAGCCAGGTAGATGGAAAGTCATGAACAAAAGAGGTGCCAAGGCAAGAATGCCCATAATGTCTTTAGAAAACACTGAGTCTGGCTGGTATGGACAATTCACATAGGAGAGGAGGGGGAGATAAAGTTGGAGATGTAGCATGAGAATATAATCAAATAGAACTGTATTAGTATTGGCCATATCATTGTACAGGTACAGAATAGAGAGCACCAGTTAAGAAACTTGCTGCCTCTTTTAGGAAGAGATATATAACTGAGTACCTCATTGCCAAAAGCCAAAAGCCTCACGTATGTTCTGAGAAAATTTCTAGGTAGCAAAGTCATAAAAGAACAGCTCCGTATGCTTTTGAAAATCTCTTTGCTCTGAGAGAATTGTAGTTGAACAAGATAGCTTGTTTCTGACTCTGGGCATTTTCATTAGTATTCACTCAAGCCCCAACTTTTCTTCCACCTCATCCCTTGAGGCAGCTGGTGGTGCAGTGGATAGGACAGTGGGTCTGGAGGCAGGAAGACCTAAGTTCAAATCCAGCCTCAGACTCGCACTAACTGTATGACCTTGGACAAGTCATTTAACTTCAGTTTGCCTCAATTTCCTCATCTGTAAAATGGGGATAATAATGCTACCTACCTTGCAAGGTTATTATGAGAATCAAATGAGATAAAAATGGTAAAACATTTAGCACAGCGGCTGATACAAGGTAAGTGCTATGTAAAAGTTATTATTGTTTAGTATTATTTCCTATTACCTATAGAAACATCTCTGAAATACAGCCTACTGCTTTAAATTAGGGAGATGGATTTTTAAAAAAACCAAGGTGGCACAAGATATAATTTGTTCAAGCATGATTTTTATGATGCTTAAAGGATTTTACTACTAAGAATAAATATTTTACTTTGTTTTTATTTTGTTTCATGCCATACAGCTGCTGAAAATTGGACTAATTGTGCAGTTTTCAGCAATGGTGCTGGCAGAGAGTATCAATAATCTAGGCCCACGGGGTTTGGCTTATGTCATTTATTTCCCCCCCAATTAATTTTACTGCACTATGCTAAAATAATGTGTAACCAAACATTTAGGTTTATGTGACGAGGTGCAGCCGATGAAAGTATGTTTTGGAGTGGAAGTGTGTTACTAGGTTGAAATGGAGATTAAAAAAGAAACCAGCAAGCACTTTCAACTTAAAAGTTGAAGCAGAAGAAGCTACTTGGCTTCATAGGCAAAGACTATTCATGAAGAGAATTCTATTAATTGGTATTACATTGAATAAAGCACTGCCTATCTACTTTTGAGAGGCAGGTTCACAGCACAGTGGACAAAGTGCCAGTCCTAGAGTCAGAAAGACCTGAGTTCGAATTTGACCTCAGACATTTACTGGCTATATGACCCTAGGCAAGTCACTTAAATCTGTTTGCCTTAATTTCCTCATCTGCAAGATGAGCTCTAGAAGGAAATGGCAAACCATTCCAGTATCTTTGCCAAGAGCATCCCAATGGGGTCATGAAGAGTTGGACATGACTGTCTCCACTGGACAACAGCACATCCACTTGCATCACACTGCTGAATCTTTCTCCTTTACTTTATGAGATTATTTTACCCAATAAAAGATGGCGTTCACAAAGTACTCTTTTGAGCTTGGTATAGTGAAAAGGGCACTGACTTCATGGTCAAAAGACTCAGGTTAAAATCCTAATCCTGAAGCTTATTGCCTTGACAGCCTTGGATAAGTATCTTAACCTCCCTGGGCTTCAGATTCCAGGTAGAATCATCTATCATATGAATAGGTTGGACTAGATGACCTTTGGAGTCCTTTCTAGCTTGAGAACCAGGTTCTTCCAAATCTACTCATGGTGGGTCTTACAAAACCAACACTGGACTCCCATATGGAGCTATATTGAAAGAACTGAAGATGTTAATTCTGGAGAAGAAAAGACGGAGGAAGGATATGATGGCTATCTTCAAGCATTTGAATGGCTTATGAGAAGTAATTACACATGTTCTGTTTGGATTAAGAAAGCAGAATTAGAAGCCATGGGTGGAAGTTGCAAAGATTAAAATTTAGGCTTGATGTCAAGAAAAACTTCCAACAATTAAAGCTGCCCCAGAGTGGAATGATTTGTCTTGGGAGGCAATATTAATAGCTAATATTTATATGGGGCTTTAACGTTTGCAAAGCTTTTATATACATTATCTCATTGGTCAGGTATGTTGTAGAAGGCATTTATGTTCAGGGATAGGTTAGACTAAATGGCCTTTTAGGTTCTTTCTAAAATCTTTAATTCTTCAGTTCTATGAGATATCATCAATTAATATTGATAATCAGAAGATAGTCATATAAAGTTATCTCTGTAATTGCATTTATCAAGGAATTTTGAATTACCTTAATGTATATATATATGTATCTACATATGTACATGAGAAATACTACATATAAAAAAGTCTTTGAAGTTGTATTTTGTAAGACTGAGTCAAATATTTTCTTATCACCAAACAATAAGCACAGTGGGATTTTATAATCTCTATACCTTTCAGTCAACTTTGGAGAGATTAATTATGCTGAGGAATGTGGTTTTTAAAAAGCCAATCTCTTCCTTTCTCATATTTTCATTAATGATACTCTGAATATATATATTGATAATTCTCATAAAAATTTTAAGGACATGGGTAGGCATATGGCCCAGTTGTTACTGATGTTCTTTTGATTGCATTTTTGAGGTAATATTACTAGCTATGATTTTTCTAATTATTTAGTACCTTGCCCTCTTTCAATTATCTTGAGAATTGATTCCTTAATGTCCTTAAAATTATGTTGACTCCAATATGGAGCCTCTCTGCGTATACCAACTGATCCAACTACTTTTCCTGTATTTGTCTTCATGACTTCCTTTTGTAGGAACCCTTATTTCCTTATCTAGCCCTTTGGAAACAATGATATTAGGATTAAAATTTGCTGGTGCCACTAACATCAATGAAAATAAATTGTTATAGAAATGCTGACAAAGTGGTTCTTTTTACCTTCACCTGGAAGATGGTCATCTACCTGAGAACCAATGCAGCTTCAGAAAGGGCCAATGAACCATTGAAAGAGTATTTGCTGCCTGACAACTCCAGGAGAAATGCCAGGAGTGGAACAGAAGTCTATACACAACATCCATTGACCAATGCCTTAGATACTGTCAAATTTTGGTTGCCTGGAGTTCATCAGTATTGTATGTCAGTTTCATGATGGCATCCTTGCACAGGTGCTGGAAAATGGATGATGCTCTTGTTCTTTCCCAGTCACCAATGGAGTGAATCAGGATTGTGTGCTTGCTCCCATGCTTTTCAGCATGATGTTTTCAGCAATTTTGCAGGATGCCTTCAGTGAGGATGAAGACAGTATCAAGGTCAGCTACTACACTGATGACTTGAAAAAGCTACAAACCAAAACTAAAGTGGAGGGAGAGTTAGTGCATGACTTTTTGTTTCTAGGTGATTGTTCACTCTATGCAGCCTCTGAGGCTGAGATGCAACAAAGCATGGATTGTTTCTCTGCTTCTTGGGCTAATTTTGGCCTGACAATTAATACCAAGAAAACAGAAGTTCTCCATTAGCCAATACCATACCATCCATCCATAGGAGAGATTTTGAATGCTGTGGATAAGTTCCCTTAACTCAGTAATGCTTTCCAGGGATGTACACATAAATGATGAGGCTGACATATGCATTGATAGAGCTAGCTCAGTATTTGGTAGGCTCTGAAGGAAAGTGAAAAAGAAAAGGTATTATGCTGCTTACCAAACTGAAGGTCTACAGAGTTATTGTGCTGGTCTCAATGTTGCATGCCTGTGAACTCTGGACAGTCTACCAGTGTCATGCAAGGAATTGGAATTGCTTTCCATTTGAATTGTCTTAGGAAGATTCTAAAGATCTGGCAAGATAAGGTATAGGACACTGAGGTCCTTTCTCTAGCTGAACAGCTAAGCACTACAATTCTGTTGCAGAGAGTGCAACTCAGATGGGCTGGCCACATCATTCAAATGACAAATGCATGTTTAGCTAAAAGACTATTTTACAGAAAACTCATGCAAGGGAAGTGTTTACACAGAGGTCAGAAGAAGTGATACAAGGACACTAAAGAACTCTCTAAAGAACTTTGGAATTGATTGTGAGACATGGGAGACACTAGTACAGGACCACCCAGCATAGCACACCTGCCTCAAAGAAGGCTCTGTGCTCTATGAGCAAAGCAAAATCGTAGTAGCTCAAAAGAAACATGAGGTGAGCAAATTTAGAGATACTTCCACTTCAAATGTTCATATGGACTGTTTGTGCTCAACCTGTAACAGAAGCTTCCAAGCTTGTATTGGTCTGATCAACCACAGTTGGGCACACTGTACCTTTACACCTACATAATGATGTCATTTTGATCCTCCCTGAGCACAAAAGACAACAATCATCTATACTGTTTTATGAGGTGCTTTATGCTCATGATATGCCTCTACTATCTTTAAGAATTTACAAATGAGTTTAAATTCCATGTGTTGGCGTTGGCCTTGACTGCCATGTCTCTCTGTTAAGCTCAAATATTTTTTGGTTGAGGTTGTTTAGACTTTTTTGGTCTCCTTATTGTGCCTATAGCTGGTAATGGGGTATTTAATTAAAATACCACAGTTAAATATAACAAATGTTGTGTAATAAATAGCCATGGCATGTAACATGGAGTAGGCTGTTTGTGTATAACAAGGATACTTAGATAACTCTGTAATGCCTTACTCTGCGTCTCAGGGGTTCCACCTTTGAGGCGAGTGGGAGGGTGGTAATGACTTTCTCATGTCTTCAAGAGGATATATTTAAATTCTAAAGGTCCAATTCTCTTTTCAGGTTTGGATAAAAGGCACTTTCTTTGGTCATTCTAGGAGAAAAGATTTCCCCTTTCCACATACCTAGAAGGTTAAAGCCTAATCTCACCTAATGTCACTCCTTTCCCACCAAATGCTTATTTCACTAAAGATAATTACAGCTAGTGAGCCAGCATATCTCTCAAAGTAAGTAGCAAAACAGTTTAGGGAAACCATATTATCAGTTTAGGTGATAGGACATACAGGAGATGGGGACCTAAAAGCTGGAAGTGAGACAAAATTTTGGGAGAAAATGATCTTACCCTATGAGTAAACTCTTAGAAGTCTAGGGGTTTTAGGCACTGGAAATCAATGGACACATTGGCATTCCAGCTCTTCTCCTCATGCCCATGAGCTCTGGGGGCCTCCTGGTCACCATTCAAAGTCCTTGAATTTTCCTTTTGCTCTTTCTCTTTTCTTTCTGTTCCTCTCCCATAAGTTTCTCAACCAATCAGGATGTTTCCCTACATGTATGCAATATCACAAGGCCTCTCCCTCAGCCAAACTTCTGGAGAATGGGGCTACATAAGTAAAGACTGAAAAATTCTATCCATGGATTGTGAACTCCATTATTTCTAAGTCCACATAATTTAATAGACCATTTCAGGGGTAAGTTTAATTGAATTATAAAAGGGCTGTTAGGAATTCTGTGTCTGTTTTTTCCTTTGGTGAACCCTCTATACAAAGTGGGCTTACATGTAGATATTTTCACTACTCTTTAGAAGTGATTAAAATTTCTTTTGTATGATACCAAAGGTATATCTTCTAGTCAAGCAATAACTTGACTTGAGACTTCAAAGTGACATCTACTCACTGTCTAATAAATTAATATGTTCAGTTCATGTTTACAAAATCAGCAGAAATCTCCAAGTCTCCCTGAAACCTTATATTCATGTAGGGTGGCTACTTTAATAAAAACCTATAAACTGGTAGAAATAAACCACTTGCTGAATATATCTTTTTCAGTTTTTTCAGAGTCAAGTCCTCATGAGGTTCTAATCTATGTTGGGAAAATAGAAGCGATAGAGGAGAGCAAACTAGAATCTGAACAGTGGCCAAAGCTCAGCCAGGTCTCTGTCTCTGCCAGATGCAGTTCCTTCTCACCTGGCATTATAAGTTTGTCTATTTTGGAGGTAACAAGGAGGAGTGGGATTACTTTCTTAAGCAGTAAGTCCCTGTATATCGATATATGCAACCATAAGGAGGGCAAATTCATATGCGTGCTAAAGGTATAAATGGGACAATCTGTAAAACATGTCTGAAAAATTAATGAAGTATTTTCTTTGGGAAGGATTTAAAACTTATTATTTATTTGTTTTTAACATTCGTTAATTTTTTTTGAGTTCTGAATTCTCTCCTTGTCTCCTCACCCCGTCCCTACCCATGGAAAAGGCCAGAAATGTGTTATCAATTGCATATGTGAAATCACACAAAACATATTTCCATATTAGCCATGTTGCAATTAAAGTAAGAAATAAAAGAAAATTAAAAAAAAGATTGTGCTTCAATCTGCACTCTGAGTTCATCAGTTCTCTCTCTGGAGGCAGATAGCATTTTCTATCATGAATCCTTTGGAATTGTCTTGGATCATTATACTGATCAGAATAACTGTCATCCATAGATGATCATAGTTACAATATTGCTGTTACTATGTATCACTTCACTTTGCATCAGTTCATATAAATATTCCCAGGTTTTTCTGAAATCATCTTGCTCATCATTTCTTATCACATAATAGTATGCCCTCACAATCATATACCACAACTTGTTCAGCCATTCCCCAATTGATGGACATCCCCTCAATTTCTAATTCTTTGTCACCACAAAAAGAGCTGCTATAAATATTTTTGTTCACATAGGTCTTTTTCCTTTTCCTTTCCTTTTTATATCTTTGGGGTACAGGTCTAAAAGTGGTATTTCTGGGCCAAAGGGGTATGTACAGTTTTATAGACCTTTGGGCAGAGTGCCAAATTGCTCACAACTCCACCCACGGTGCATTAGTATCCCTATTTTTCCACTTACTCTCCAGCATTTGTCATTTTCCCTTTCTTTCATAATAGCCAATCCAATAGTGAGGTAGTATCTCAGTGTTTTAATTTGCCTTTTTCTAAACAATAGTGATTTAGAGCAGTTTTTCACATGACTGTAGATAATTTTGGTTTCTTCTCCTGGAACCTCCTGCTCGTCCTTGGGGAATTACTTATATTTTTATAAATGTGACTTGGCTCCTTACATATTTGAGAAATGAGGCCATTATCAAAGAAAGTTGCTGTAAAATTGTCCCCCCAGTTTCTTCCTCTCCTCATTAGCTCTTTTTTGATGAATTTCTTTTGTGAATATTTGTTTCTCCATGTTGCCTTGAGCATGTCAGGAGCAGCATGATTGATCACATCAGTGAGTTTCTAAAGGGCAGACATTGTGTCGTGTATGTATCTACGTCTTTGCGTTCTTCAATAAATCAGATCACTTTGTTCTTTGGCGTTACATAAATCAAATAGTTTACACACGTTTCAGATGTTTTAAAGAAGTCAGAGTATGTTATCGTTACTACGTTGTCATTAAAAAAAGCTACTCTTCAAAATTCATATGGCCCTGCGATAATTTGTGCTGTGCTATTGTAATCACTGAAGGTGGCATCTTTTAAAATGACTGTTTTTTAATCCCTGTTACGTACATCCTTATCACAGCTCTAACTCTATTTGATAATAATAGCCCACTTGGACTCATAGGTTGTTGGAGCCTCAAGGAGCCTTGATGTTGTCTCATCTACACATTTATCACCCTTTGCAGTTTATAAAACTTTCCTCACAGGTAGTGTATTATTATCTTCGTATTACAGATGAGCAAACTGAGGCTTTCAGAGGTCAATCAACTCGCTCTTAGCCATGTGACTAATAAATGATGGAACTCCAACAGGAGTTTTTCACTCTAAGATCTTTGCTTTTTGAATCATGGTAGGCTGCCTCAGCACTGCTGCAAATAGTGCCAGATTATGTCAGAGGCTGTTTAAAAAAATCCAAGAAGGGCATTAAAAAGTAGCCAGAGCCCTCCAAGACCCAGGACAAGCCCTCTTTTTACATTTATTTTTAAAAATCTTGAGTTCCAAATTCTCTTTGTCCATCCAATTCTTCCCCGTTTTCCCTTCCCCCACCCATTGAGAAGGCAAACAATATGATACTTATTATACATCTGAAATCATACAAAACATATTTCTATTTTGGCTATGTTGCAAAAAAGCAAGAAGAACAAAGTGAAAAACAATGTGCTTCAATCTACATTCAGAATCCATTAGTTCTCTCTGGAGGTAGATAGCATTTTTCATCCTGAGTCCTCTGGAATTGTCTTGGATCATTGTATTGATCAGAATAGCTAAGTCTTTCACAGTTAATCAGTGTTACAATTTTGCTGTCACTATATACAATGTTCTCTTGATTCTATTCACTTCACTTTGCATCAGTTCACACAAATTTTCCTAGATTTTTCTGAAACCATCTTGCTCATCATTTCTTTTGTTAAAAATTTCTTTTATTTTCAATTCATGGAACAAAACAAGCATTTCCATAACACAGTATAATAAAAAAGATGATTGCATATGAAACTTCAAGTCTACCATGTACAACTTGCTATTCTCTCCAAATATGCAACAAAGTTATCATGTAAATTGCTTTTTTCTTTTTTTTTTCTTCCTCCCCTCTCCACCCTAGAGATGGCTACAATTAGGTACAAATAGATGTATGTGTATGTAAAATTATTCTAGGCATACCTCTATTTATCAGTTCTTTCTCTGGATGCAGATGGCATTTTTCTTCATATGTTCTTTATTTTTAATTTGTGTGTTTATATGACTTAGTCACTCCAAGTCATTCTTAAAACAATATTGCTGTTACTGTATATGATGTTCACTTGGTTCTGCTCACTTCACTTTTCATCATTTTGTGCAAGTCTTTCCACGCCTTTCTAAGACCAATGAGCGCAACCTTTCTTACAGTGCAGTAGTATTCCATCACAACCACACACTGTAACTTGTTCAGCCATTCCCCAATTGATGGGCATCCTTCCAATTTCCAGTTCTTTGCCACCACAGAGAGAGCTGCTGTAGACATCCCATTCACATTCAAAGATATAATTACTATTTGTGAATTTCCCTCCATCTTATTTTTATGCACTATTTTCTTTCTCAGACTCTCTTTTTACCCTATCCCTGTTACCTTATCATCTCCCTCCACTCTCTCACTTACTACTTCATTCACTTACCTTCCAAGAGCCCTACCCATCACCTCCCCTCCCCCAATCTCAATCTACGTAGCCCTCCAAAAATCCTCCCATTCACTCCTCCACCCTCCCAAATACCAATCCACATACCCATCTAAAAGCCCTTCTCCCACCTGTCCCCCAGATTTTCTTATAGCATGAGAGTATTACAGCACAATTGTATACCACAATTTATTCAGCCATTCTTCAAATAATAGGCATCCCCTAATTTTCCAATTCTTTGCCATCATTAAAAGGGCTGTCAAGTGCTTTCATTCAAAAAACATTTATTGAGTGCCCATTTTGTACCTGATACTGCTAGGTCCTGGGGATACAGATAAAAATAAAAAATCTGCACGCTCTCTCAAGGAGCTTATGTTCTATGTGTAGGCAACATAAAAAAAGTAAAATTTAAAAACATACAAAGGAAATATAAAATAATTTCAGTGGGGAAGAACATAAGCAACTCAGAAGATCAGAGAATAATTTATATATGAGATTGCAGATGAGCTGAGCTTTGAAGGAAGTACTTTCCAGGCACTGGGGATATCCTTTGCAAAAGCAAGGAGGTAGGAGGTGCCAGTAGTATATAAGGAATAACAAGCAGGCTAGTTGTACTGGAATGGAGTGTGTCTGAAGGGGAGTAATAAGCTTGGAAAGGTAGAGTTAAACCAGTTTGTGAAGGACTTTAAATGTCGAACAGAGGATTTTATATTTATCATAAAGTTAATAGGGATCTATTGAACTTTGAAGAGAGTAGTGATACACATAGATAGAGTAAATTTAAGCAATATTGATTTTATGATTCCAGCTAGAAAATAAATATGAATTTATCTCAGGGTTATGAGTGGTTAAGGAGCTAAAATTGAGCAGAACATGCTAATCATTACTGGCAAAGATAAATCTATAGTGACAGTCCCTGAAGACTGAGGCTTGCTTCATAATTCATAGAAATGATCATAGTGTGTTGATGCCTCATATTATCTGTATATTTAATTTACCCATGCTGAAGTTATACTCTTTTGACACATAGAAATGAGACAGTTATATTTATCTCTGTGGGTAATAATTATAGCACAAGTTCATTTTTATACTTTTCTAGGAATTAGGGATAAATACTGGAAGTGATAGCAAAATATAAAGTGAACTAAATAAATAAAATGACCAGGACAATTCTCATTTATCTTTTACTCAGTGCCCATACTTTATTATTTTTTTATAGTAGAATGTAAGCTATTTGACGACAAGGGCTATCTCACTTCTGTGGTTGTGTATCTACTGCCCAACATAGCACTGGTTATATAGTAGGTGCTTGTTGAAAGATTGGTTGATATTAAAGAGGTTATTTTCACTTTTCTCATGCCAGGGAATTAATATCCCTAGAGAAAGTCCTTTCAAGGCCATTTTTTTCCTTTTTTATGCTCCCTTGTGTTTTGCTTATATTTTTATTATTTCATTTATAGCATTCTTCTATTTATTTATGTACATGTTTCCTTTCTCTAAAGGGCTATTCTGGAGGGGACACTAGGTTCTTGAAGGCTTGGATCTGTTGGGGGATAACTTCTTGAGGGTCTTGCCTGACTGGAAATCCTTTAAGTCTGGACCTGGCAACAGATAGTGTGACCAATGTCCTAGCTAAAATCAGAAAAGTTCACCACCAGTTAGCTCCGTAGTCTTCTTGTTGTTTGTCCTTTGTTCTTGAAGAAGACCAATGACATCCAGAGGGTGATGTCTTCACTTGCAAATGAACTGTATTTAAGTGAGGCAGTGCTGTGCAAAGTCATTCACCTCACTTTCTCCTCCAGAAGCATTGGAGTCCAGCGGTAAGACATGTCAGGATGACTGGTGATGGCCCCAGCACTGAAGCCTACACACTTAAGATGAGGCCATGTGTTCTGAATCAATTGTGTCCCTTTCCGTGCATTTTTTGCAGGGGGAGGGTTAGAGTGGATTGGGGAGGAATGGGGATTAAAGTATAATCCCTCCAAAAATGATAAGGGAGTTGAATCCATCTGTGCAGGGTGTCAAAAATCATTCTATGACTTAGGGTCACAGGATCCCAAATTTATAGCTGAAGTAATGGCAGGGTTCGGCTTCCTAATTTTATAGATGAAGTATCTCAGGTTGATGTAGGTTAAGTGACTTTCCCATAGTCACCCAGACAGTAGATCTGGGATTTAAGCCTAGGTCTGCTGACTCCAAAACTATTTGCACCCAACCACGTGGACTTCCTTGATTTCTATTTGTAATTTCTATTGTTTGATGTCCTAGTGCTTTGCTATCAGATTAGTGACTCTGGAATGGTTAGGTAATAGAAGGTTTTGTATTGCTGGGAGCTCTGGTTATGATTTGCTATGATTTAATTATTCAAAGCAACTCCATTAATTCTGGGAAAAATAGCAAAAGGTTCCAGATCCTGAATTCTTAGAGCTTTCAGGTTCCCAACTGCTGCTATGAAAAAATGTCTCATCCTTCACACCTCCTCAGTGTCTTTACATGAAAGCTTTCTGGATTGAAAAGCTTTTTAACTTGCCCTACAGCAACAAAAAGTCAGAATCTTAAATGAGTGAACCATAATCAGCCAGCTGGCTTCCGAAAGGCATTTTTAGTGGAGACAAAACTTCATGAGTAAGAACTGCCCACACATTTTCACAGAATAATATCGATAATTCTTAGGCATAGAGTCTGATAAGTGTTTATTTGTACTCATATTTGACCTGATATTTATTGAGTGAAAATTTGTATCTGATTTGTTCTTGTCCCAAAATAATTTTTATTCATTTTATGTAGAAACTTCCTTTACGAAAGTTCTACTATGATCCATTATTGTGCCACGGAGGTGACTCTTGGTTCTTGAAGGCTACGCCAGAGGACTACAAGTTCTGGCAGCTTCCCCTAGGCTGAAAAGTCTTTGAGTACAGTCTTGGCAATAAACTATGTCTGCTTTCTCAGGACCTGTCTAGTTAAGTACCAAGAACCTCCTTGGTCTTAGGCTGGCCACTAGGCGATGAATTCTTTGGCCATGGAAGCAGAGAAAAACACAAAATGGTCCCCAGCCCTGTGTAGCTCCCATCTGCTCCTTCAGTGATAGTGTATGGTGGTGTGAAAGGAAAGGGGCAAAGGGTGTTCATTCAGTTTAACGGTGCTATGTGCTAGGGATAGAAAGACAAAAATAGACTGTTCAATTGTCCCCTCCCTTAAGGAACTTTTGTTTTCCTGAGCAAGGAAGGATACAACATTTAAACTAATAAATAGGCTACTTTCTTGGACTTCATCATCTCTAGAAACTCATCTTCTATAAGATAAAATCAACTCAGAAATTCATGCCTCCTCAGATAAATTTCCACCCTGGGTGCATCACTGCATGACTTCATCATGCCCTTCTTAGAGTAACCTCTCTACCCTCCCACTTTTCAACTTTTTAAATGTGTTGTTTCCACTGTTGGGTCATAAGCTCCTTGAGGCCAGGGACTGTCTTTTGCCAGTGTGTGCTAGTCTGTGTGTATGTGTATGGGTGTGTATGCATGTGTGTATATACAAGGGTAAATAAATGCAAATAAACCTACATAAACGTGCATGCATGCATATGAGTAAATAAAAAAGATAATTTCAACAAAGGATATTAAAATGATGTTCAGCTGCTTGATCTCTCTTCTAAGCCTCATTGTTCCCAACTGTCCCAAATATACAACAAGTTCTTCTGCATAATCAGGAGATGATGACAGTTCAGAATCTTTAGGGTGCCTGTAGTGAAAAGACTAGTAATCAAAGAGTTAAGTGGCAATATTATAGAAAAGTAATAGAATGCCCATCCACAAGGCATGTTGGGTTAAATTACCTTAAAGACTTAAAAGGATTGAAGGTCTAAGGTTGTTTAGCCTGGAGGAGAGACAATTTAGGGGGAACATAATAGCTGTCTTCATGGATTTGGAGAGCTGTTATGTGGCAGAGGGATTAAGCTTGTTCTTTTTGGCCCCAGAGGGAAGAATGAACACCAAGAGTTGGAAGTTATGGGAAGCAAGTTGTAGCTCAATAGAAGGAAGACCTTTCTAACAATTGAAGCTGTCAATGGAGGTATTCAAGCAGGGGCTGAGTGGCCTCTTGTTAGGATGTAACAGAGGAAATTCATGAGTTGGATTACCTAAGGTCCAAGGTCTCTTCCAGTGATTAATTGAATAAAATTAAAGCAAAACCCCACTGTCTTCCCCAAATTAAATTAGCAAACTTAGAAGCCTTCAAGTATTGCCTGCAAATACACACATTGGTTAGTAAGAAGAAAGCATTCCATATGTCACTTATCTTCATGTAGGGACATAACCGAAAAATACCTATATGGGAGGAAGTCTGGAATAGTAGAAAGAATCAGAGACCCAGATAAGGTGAGTTAGAAGGGATTTCAAAATTGTCTCATTGAAAAGACCTCCATTTTCCAGATGAGAAAGCTGAAACACAGAACTATGGTGTGATCTATCCAAAGTCACATGTGCATTGGGCCAGACTGTAGTCACTCTGCCACTAATTATATATGTGACCTTGACCACATCATTACAAAATAAGGGAATCAAACTGTATGACCTCTAAAGTTCATTTCCAGCTCAAAAACCCCAGTAACTATATGATGCTACTTATTAACTTTGCATTTTAATTATTTCTCTTTGAATACTTCCATGAATCCATACCCTCATCAATGTGGGTATTCCTTCTAAGGGTGCTGATCACAACCCATTTATTTCTTCTCACACTTTGCACACACTTGTCTGTATCTCCCATAACTCCTTAATAAGGCATCTACCCAACATGCCTGAAGCCTTCCTTTAGGAAAACATTATATAGGAAGCAGACTAGCACTCAGGCCATCAATCTATTACCCCTCACTAGCTCACCTCTTTTTCCAACCATACATCTCCTAGTTGATCCCTTTTACTCTACTCCTTGCACAAAACTCACCACTGGCAAGACACTGTAACCTACTTATTCCTATCATACATCTCTTCACTGTTTTTTGGTTTGATGAGATTTTTTTTAATTTTTAGGAACAATGGTGCACCATTGTATAGCCATTTACTATAT
Organism: Trichosurus vulpecula; assembly: GCF_011100635.1. NCBI lineage: Eukaryota > Metazoa > Chordata > Mammalia > Diprotodontia > Phalangeridae > Trichosurus > Trichosurus vulpecula. The sequence goes on from NC_050574.1 coordinate 180,943,291, forward strand.
CTGAAAGAATACTAATGGCAGAAAGATGGACTTTTGTTTTAGGAAGCAGATAGGGATTGCTATAAAGTCCTGAGCAACTTCCCAAATGCAATCTAGCCTACTTTAGTTCTCCTCTTCAATTTAGAACCAAACTCATTTTCTACTTTTAGAGACTGCCAAAGGTTGATGAATTGATGTACTAAATCAATGAGCAGTCCATCCAATACAACCTTGAAACAGCTAGGTGGCATGGTGAATAGAATAATGAGCCTGAAGTCAAGATGACCTGAGTTCAAATCCATCCTCAGACACTTGCTAGCTATGTGACCCTGGGAAAGGCACTTAATCTGTTTGCCTCAGTTTTGTAACTTGTAAAGTGTGGATAATAGTACCTACTTCCATTGTCATTATGAGGCTATCATGAGATAATGTTTGTAAAGCACTTTGCAAATCTTAGTGCACTATATAAATATTAGCTAGTTATTATAGAAATAGTTAGCTATTATTATTATTAATATTAATATCAGAATCTAGAAAACGTAAAGTCTTCATCCACTTGAATTTTCCTATTTGGTTTTTTGGATGGAATTAGATTACATGAAAGCACTTGTTATATTCTAGGGCTTGATGCAATCAACACAATATTATCCATAATCAGAAGCATCTGAAGAACTTCATTTTAGAGGAAATCCTGCTTTCAGTGGAACTGTATGTTGAACATAATCCATAACAGTAGCAAACACCTCTGGTGACCATGTATTCCCTGCTTCATGCCTTCTTTAATACTGATAATTAGAGTATCATCAAATAAAGTTAAGTATATTTCATTTGTTAAATAATCTCATATAAGTTAACATATTCACCTGGTTGGATGAACGCCACTATAAGGCTGCATTTTGCTAGAAAGAATCTTTATTGATTAATTGATTTTATAATCAACAAATAAATACAGAGGAATCTTATGTTTTCTTCAGCTTTCAGTCAAAAGTATGTGTGTACAAACAATTGTGTGCATACATGATGATGTGGTCTGATATAAAATATCATTTGTGAAACCTTGACTATTTCTTTCAAATATTTTCAAGTAGAATGTTAAACTTGAAGATAGGCACTTTTTTGCATTCCTAGCTCCTAGAATAGTGCATAGCACATACTAGGCACTTATTTTGTTTAATATGGAGGGTTCCAATTGATTGGAATTATAGATGATATAATTATCTAAAAAGAGGGTTCAAAGGATATTGTTAATGACTGACTGGCATGCTTACATAGCCATTTATGAGGTATCTAAGATACATTGGAGATGTTGTAAATGCTATTGAATATTTACTAGGATACCCCTGGTTGGGTAGAATCTTCACAGTAACATAATTGGCTAAAAGGTGCAAAAAAGACCTTGTCCTACTATATTTATTTTTTATGGATTATAAAAAAATGACTTAGTGAAACAAAACACAACCTCAAAGGTTCTCTTACAACAAGGAATCTCTCATTCGTATGCGAAGATCATACATAATTCTTTGGTAGACGAAAATACAGAGATAACTTTGTTTGCTGATCTTATTATCAGTATGGGGCTAGGTATCAGCCAAAGGTGTACATTCAATAATAATAGCATTTATATAGTGCTTTAAAATTTACAGAACCCTTTGCATGCTATTTTCTTTGATCCTCACAACAATGTGGTGACGTAGGTGCTATTATTCTCTTCCTTTTATGAATGAGGAAACATGCTGAGAGAGGTTAAATAACTTGCGCATGGTTCTGCAGCTATTAAGTATCTGAGGAAGGATTTGAATTTAATTCTATCCTAAGTTCATCACTCTACTATGCCTTCTAGCATGCCAAAAGGATCACTGAAAGTGTTTGTCTCTGAAACAGAGAATGTCCTATGTAGAATCCAAAGCCTTTGATGTTGAGAACCCTCCAGATGCTGCAGTTTTCAGACAACTTTGTATTAGTTGCATCAAGCCTCAAAATCTTATAGAATATTTCTCAATGAGGTCTATGGACTCTCAGATAAACCCAGATGCCTCATGATCCACAGCACAGAAACCAAATGCCTATAATTCAGCCTATAGAACGAGGTTGGACAGCCAGTCCACTGAATTAGTTTATCAACACATGTACTTGGCACTTGAGATGGAAAATTAGCTAAACTCTGAATTCAAAGGAGCAAGCATTTGGGAAAATGTGTCACGCTTACAATGATTGCAAGCTGTTCCCTGAAACTAAAACTCATCTTTTCAACTCCAACATTCATTGATTCTACAAAAATGGAATGTTAATGGCTGTGAATCTTGGAATGCCACTATCTCAAAAAAATTCAAAATTTCACTTGTTCCAAAGGGAAATGGAGAGATACATGATGGGAATAAACAAGCATTAGAATGTTGCTATTTACAACCTCAGCATCAGAAGTGGCATAAAAGATATTTAGGAAATATATGATCGGAAAAGATGGTGTGCTGGTCTTGTAGGAAGAGCAAATCATAACCCATGGATAGCTCCAAAGTACTCTGGTACTCAAAATATTATAAGTCCAAGAGGAAGGTCTTCACCATCATGGGTATATCCTCTTTGGAAGATTTATTATGGGAGAATGTGGACAAGAATTACATGGGATGAAAAGACATGGTTTGTTTGCATTCTACACCATTAGAGGGAATGCCTATATTGGTGAAAGCACAGATACATAAAAAACCCCAAAACTATGGAAGTTTGATGGTCCAAGGACTCTCCATGGTACAGAAACACCTGTAAGTACATTTTTGTACATAACCATGCTTCAGACTTACATATAACAGATTTGGGGATTCTCTTTTGGCTCATAGGTCTACCTCCCCCAGTTCTGATGATAATAAAAAACCATATTGTACCTTTCACTTGTCCTTTGACAATGATCAAGTGCCAAAGGCCCTCTAGTGGCTCAGGAAACGCTAGTTATATGCTCATGGGAGCCTAGGCAGGGAGGGGATGGATAGGGTCAGGATTTAGAGGTAAGAGTGGACAAGAATGTGGCATTATGTTTCTTCTTACTCTTTAGTTATAGCAGTTGCTGAGGTGCCATATATGGTTTGAGTTGTCCAAGTCTTTTTTTAAGCTTTTCTCCCCCAACCCCATGAGCTTTGGCTATTAAACTTGGTGGGCTTTCCAGAGGGATGAAGTAGAAAAATGCTGCTCAGCCACTTGGGAAGGACAATGTAGACTAAAAGAAATCCTTGCATAGCAAAAGTAAGTCTGTATGCCATGCCCTTGGGAGCCAGTTGGATCTATGCACTGTGGGAACTTGTGAGTCTTTGTGTTAGCTGGGGCTGAGTGATTCTTGCTGCATTCTGGGGCTTTCTCATACACAAGGGCTTCAAAAATCTTCACTTCTATCTCTCATCATGGAATGAATCTGTTTTAGACAAGGTAGATGAGATGATAGCTAAATATAATTTTACAGATTCTTTGAATCAAACTAAAAATGGTTAGCTCTTGGCAAGGGAGGTTCTTCAGTCTTATATAAGGTAAGCATTTATCATGATTAGTGTGAGATAGATAAAGATGAATGTATATAGGACAGGTCCCTATTCTCTTTTTTACTCTTGCACTGTTCATCTGCAGGGCAAGCTAGAGTATCCCATTGAGGGAAGAGTTTATATCTGCTTCAAACAAAGGGCTAATATGTACTCTAGGTCCAGGCTAAATTGTGCAATGTGGATGGCTTTCCAAATTGGATTGCATCTAATTCAAATGACATTAGTTCATGCTCTGGTATCCTGGGTAATTTGGTATTCCAAACAGCCTCTTAATAGGATTCTTTTTTTATGGTTGCAGAGATTCCCCCCAGTCTTCCATTTTAACTTCCTGCTACAGCTGTACTATATTTTTTCATTGTTATCATCTGTTGTAATTGCTGGGTATTAAGAGATTGTGTGGACGTGTTATGAAACTAAAATGTATTGTGTGTATATTCTTTTCCTGGTGTTTTTCCCCCTGTAATGCTATAAGAAATGTCGTTTCTCTCCTGTCAAGTCTCTAAAGGGCTCTTTGCAGCTAATTTAAGCTGTTAAAGTCATTCTCACTCCAATACATCTGTTCTTTTTAGGAATATACATATGTATGTTGTTTCTATTTAAATTTGCTTAAGCTGAATGAAAGTTTCCCACACAATTAAAAATGAAGAAAGGCATTTGTATGCCTTTTTGTGGTTCTGGCCCCCTCATCCATCCATTTACTAGAGTATATAGTACAGTACATCCCACTATGAATTCTTTCATACAAAATTGATCCCTCAGTGTATTGTAGTGCTATTCTCTTCAGCAGTTCAACTTCAAAAATGTGTGATTTTATTGATGGGGGAATGCCTACCAGTAACATAGATCACAATCTCTCTAACCCTTAATAGAATGTTGTAGCATAAAAAAAAATAATCATTACATGGGAGATAACTTTCTAGGGATGAGTGTCTTAGAACTTAGGGAGGCTAGTACTAAGATGACAAATACCCAATTCCTCCATTTGACCCATAGTTGAAGCCTTTCCAGCTTGGTAAAACTAACCAGGATTTGTGATCTGCTGGTGTAATTTTTGAGAACACGACATGATTGCCATGCCATTAGAATAGGACTTTGGAAGATGTTACTGGTATTAACTGGGATTAAAATAAAAAAGAGAGGACAATACAGAGGAGGGACAAAAGAAAAATGTTCATGAAGAATTTGAAATAGGGAAAATAGCTGAGTCTGATTCAACGTAGTTTAATGGAAGATGCCTTCAGCTAAGGGGTTGTCAGAATATTTGTGCTGTAATTATGACTGTCTCATCATGTGATCTTAGGGATGTTACCTCTTCTGTTTTAATGTTTTCTCAACTGTAAGAGGGTATTGCACTAAATCAAGGCTATCCAAAATATAGCCCACGGGCCACATGTGGCCCGCAGTGAAATTTTATGTGGCCCGCCTGTGGGTTTTAATTTTCATGAGTGAAAAAATAAAATAATAATTTGTATGTAATGCATATTAGATTTTTAAATTCCATCACTAATAAATATCTTGATGTTAATTTTCTTTGGAGTTTTTAAGCAGTATTATGGACAGAAAGTATTGCATGGAATTTTCAGTCAATCTGCAGGATGCATTCTGTCTGTATGATGCAAACTAGTCAGTATGCACCTACCTTTATACTGTTGTGTTGTCGCTTTGTTGTTTTGTGTTTGCTGTTGTGCTTCATGCCTTCACCTGTTGCATTCCCCCACTTTCTATTAGGGTACTGTATTTTTTATTCTGGGTGTGGCCCTCCACTAACTATTTTATTTTAATGCGGCCCTAAGATAACCTAAAGTTGGACAGCCCTGCACTAAATGATCTTTAAGGTTCTACAAAATGGGAGCGCTAACACATTCTCTGCTTGGTAGCTAAGTGACACAGTAGAGTGCTGACCTTAGAGTCAGGGAGACCTGGGTTCAAATATAGCCTCAGATGCTTACTACCTGTGTGACCTTGGGCAAATTACTTAGCCTCTGTTTGCCTCAGTTTCCTTAACTTAGCACCTTCCTCACAGTGTTACTGTGAGGATCTAATGAGATAATAAACATGAATCAACAGACAGATTTCCATCTGACAAAATCACAATATACAGTTACCAGAGAAGCATCAACAGTAACACAATATATAATCTCTCCCATAGACACTATAGAAATATTTCTGTCTTTAAGATGGCTTTGGAATCTTGGATAGTAACAGTTGAACTGACATTCATTAAGTAATAAGTAAGGAAGAAAATGACCTTTAATTATGATCTCTGAGAATTCTTTTGGGAGATGGAGACTATTAGCCATTATTTATGAAGAGATTGTATTTTAATCATCTATGAAGAAACTATTTTCCTGTTATGGCTGAAGATAGACTTATAGAGAACAGAGAAAATGAACTCATTCCCTGAAAACAAACAAATAAAAAGATAATTCTTGAGAAAAGATTTTAATTTTTATCCAGAGAAGCTAAGTTACAGTACTGCATTTCAGAAGTGAGGGGAATTTATGAATAGATATGATGGCTAGAGGTTGCTTTGGGTTTGGTCTTTTCACAGTTAAAATATTACAAATAATTATCTCTGTCTTTGTGTTATTATTTCTTATTCTGCTAATAAAATTGTAAAGCTAATAAGTCTGATGTTTAAGTTAAAAAGTTTGGGCTTTTAATCCCTTGATATGTCTATCTCTATCTTAGTATAGATGTACAAAGAAGCATTTATGGGAAAAGAGATTTCACCAGTTTGTAAAATAAGTAGTATTTAAGAAACTGTTGTGGGGCTTCAGTGCATTGATTAATGAATGAGCAAGAGGTTGATATTTTAGTAATTAATAAAAAAATATCCAAATGACTCTTGACTACCTTAGGAGAATGGATCACTGGACTGAATATGACAAGGAATCAAGAAGCAGACTGAGTGGCGACAACCTTACCTAGGCTATAAATGAGTGCAGTTGACCCATAATACCCCTGCTACATAGTTTTTATACCATATTTTGCACACAGTTCTCAGTAATAGGATACAAACTATTCACACTCATCATGTATTTCTCTACTGCACTTTGAGTGATCTGCAATTTTGTTCTCTCAGAGATCATAGTATTTCAGGATTCATAGCTATATAGAATCACTGGAGGAATATTACTGTTGAAAAATTAGGATTGTGTTTCAGATGGAAGTTCAGGGTCAGGAAAAGTGCTGCACAATTTCTCAAATGGAATCCAGCCTATTGTCTTTTCTTCTATTAATTCTGGAAACAGTTTATCAACCACCTGCAGTATCTGTCAATGCATTAATGTTAGCTCTTCCTCTCAACTTTTTGTCATTTGCAATTTTACCAAGCATGATATCTATGCGATTGATAATGGCCTTTAGCTGAATCATGCCAAGTGCGAAACCTCTTCTCACTGGACCCTTCCCAGCCTGGATCTGGCCATCTATAACCTTTCTTCTTCCTTTTCAGTAGTTCTCAACTCAGCAGCATGGATGAGAAAACTGGCTGTCTTACAACTGGGTCGGTAGGATTGTTGCTATTTACTTGATGCCTGGATTTATTTACTAAAGAAGGTGAATGCTTTGCAAAATAAAGCTTGAAAATTATGGATTCTAGTCATATAAAGAGCCTAGCCTTTTCGGAGTTTCAAGTTTTCGGAATTGGTAAGTTAGGACACTGGTCCCATTCTATGGCAGTGGAAGCCTTAGACTTAAGATTCACTTGATTGTGAGAATTCTTTATGTTTGGTATCACCAAGTCATAAGATACTGTAGTGTACCCTAGCTCCATTAGAGTTTGCAAAAATCTAATAAAAAGAAAAGGTGGGAAACAAAGGGATAGGAGTCATACATGTAGAATCAAGGAATTCCCAGAAATTAGAGAAATTCCTTTAGTTTGAGGAAGGGAAAAAAGATGGGTTGTTGTGGAGATGGAGAGGGGAGGGGCAGGAATCTTGATATTGATTGAGAGTACTGTCAAAACACTCAGTACTTCCAAACTACCGGCTGCTACAGACCTGGCCACTTGCCCCATCAAGAATTTTCAACTTAGTCTCTTGAGGATTTTTTCTCTATGGTAATAGAATCCTGATTTTTAAAATGAAAGTCAATGTAAAACATTGTTTCCTTTCCAGACGTACACTGTACAGTTTTGCTGAAATGCACTTATTCTACATTGTGCCACTTCAGACTAATTCTCTGCTTTTAGTATTTATATTTTATTGTTATGCCACCTTTTAGTTATCTTTATAGCGCAGTCTATAAATTTCTCTTTGCAATCTCTCAATTTTCTTTCTCGTTTAAAAACACCTCTTCATTTGCTGAGATGTACTGACTGTGTTGATTATTGAATTTTAAAGGATCTCTCTCTCTCTGTCTCCATCCCTCCTTCCCTTCTTCCCTCCCTCCCTCTGTCCCTCCCCTCCTCTAACATGAAATAAAGAGATTGAAAGAAAATCTTTAGTTTTTTTCCATGTCTAAGCACCCCCAGTCACCATTAAGCTGAATGAACATAGGAACGGCGGATGCCATCTACTTCCTTGGAGCGTTGGGCATGTGTTCAGCAGGTGTCCCAGATTGGATGGAGTGAGTCAGGAGCGATATGCATGTGTATGGAGTGTGGTGTGGAAGTGCAGAGGAGGTTCTAAAGCTTGAAAATCATCAAGCATCATTTATTCCTCAGGAAGGAAAAATATTCACATTGAAACTATTTTGAAGTTGTTTATCTTTTCTTTCTTTGGTCTTTTCTGTTCTCCTTTTTTGCTTTATAGGAAGCCAAAAAGGTAATAGAAATTGTTATATATAGGAACTGCTTTATTTTGGGCTGATACTTAAAAATCCTTCAGAATATCAAATAAAATTAATTTGAGGATCTCTATCATTTGTAAGAGTCACCATGGAGACAGCATGCATGGTCACCATGGAGACCTCCATCTACTCTGAAAATATTACCATATAAAATTGGATATGGGTGCATTAATGAGAGCAAAGTGTACAAATTAATAGGACTATCCTTATGACTAGCCTTATGAAAGATAGCACAGAGTAGTATATAAAGACCTGGCCTTGGAGTCAAGAAATTTAAGGTTCAAATTTTGCCTTTGATGCATGCTTGTTACATGGCTCCGGGCAAGCCATTTAACTTCTTAGTGTTCCAAATTGCTGTCTGTGGTTGGAAGTTATAGACCTAATACCCATCTAATGGAGTTCCCTATGTCAATGAAATCACAGGTCTTGTTCATTTCCCTCCCACATAGTTGCAGTTCTAGTTGTTTGGCTTAAAGGTCTCTTTAGCTCCTGGATGGGCTTTTTCACTTCTTGCTAGGTGGACTGGCAGGAAGAGTAGTTGTCCATTGAAAGGGGTGTATGGAAGACTCTCTCCCTGGCCATGCCTCATTGTAAACCAGTTTTCTGGGTTTTTGTATTTACTGAAGCTGTCCCTGGTGCTGACAATTGCTTGATAGAACATTGCAATGCATTTAATTACACCTGTGTATACTTTGTCAGTGTGAGTACTCAGGCCACCAACATAGACTGTAACCTCCTTACATCCTGGCAGATGGCCTTCTAGTAATTCTGTGGCTGAAAAATTCAACACCCTGCAGCCAATTTGATCATGAGCTTTGCTAGACTGGTTCTCAGACAATAGATGTAGTATTTATTACTAGGCCCATCTTCAAAGCCCTTGTATCTTGGCAGGACCTAACAGATTTTGTCTTTCATTAGCCCTGAACTTTGAGAATTCAGAGTCACCTCTCAACATGGTGAATGTGACATTGGAGTATGACTTTGGAGAAAGCTTGTTCATATTCTTTTTAGTAGGTATCTATAAAATCAACTAACAGAGGGAAGAGGAAATGAAAATATTTTCTTCCTAAAGGTAATATATTGGGTAGTTAACATGATTTAGTCTGGTGATTAATTGATGAATTCTGTGAAGCCAAAATTAAAAGTAGATGATCTTCAAAACAACTGTCTAAGGTAGATATTATTATCATACCACTTTATAGATAAGGAAACTGAGGAGGAAAGAGATATGAAACTATGAATGTCTTTAAAGTACTGTTTAAATTTTTTAAAGTATATGATTCAGCACATTGATTTCAAAATTGCCCCAGTCATTTGTGCTTTATCTCCTTTTTTCTCTTCGTTAAGCATGCTTTTTTTCTTTGATATCATTATTCTCTTCTAATCCACCCTATTAAAAAAACTTTCAAGATCAAGCAAAACAAAAATCTACACATTAACCATATCCAAACATGTATTTTTATTTTGCATTCTCTGGTCCATTACCTCTCTGTCAGGAGACAGAGTATTTGTAATAATTTTTCTTCTGGGGTAATGTTGATTCCCCAACTTTTTTCAAATACTGTATTATAGTCATTGTACACGGTGTCGCAAAAGTCTTAGTGCAGTTTTTTCAGCTATTAAAGCGTCTGTATATTTCAGCTTTAATAGATGAAAACTACACTAAGACTTTTGGGACAAGCTATATAGTTTGTTTTCTCGGTTCTGCATCAGTTCATACAATTTTTCACATCTTTCTTAGAATCTATCTCTTTCATCATTCCTTATGGAGCAATAATGTTCAATTATATTCACATATCATAATTCTGGTCATTCCACAATTGATAGATACCCTCTCAGTTTCTAGTTCTTCGCTATAAGAACAAGTGCTGATATAAAATTGTTTTTATATATTTCCTTTTCCTCCTTCTTTGATCTCTTTGTATTTACTGAAGCTGTCCCTGGTGCTGACAATTGCTTGATAGTACATTGCGATGCATTTAATTACATAGTATAGTTCTAGTAGTGGCACCACTGTCTTAAAGAGTCATGCAGTTTAGTGGCTTTTGCGATATAGCTTTAAATTGCTTTCCAGAATGGCTGGACCAACTAATTCACAGCTCCACTAACAGGGCGTTATTATTTCTGTCCTTTCACAGATGCCCTAACAATTGCCACCTTCCTTTTCTGTCATCTTGGCCAATCTGATGGGTGTGAAGTAGTACTTTAAAGTTGTTTTACTTTGCATTTCTCTTATAACTAGTCTTTTGGAGCATTTTTTCATATAGTTATTGATAGTTTGCTTTGCTTCTTTTGATAACTGCCTCTTTATATTCACTCACCATTTATTTTGGGAAATGGCTGTTATATATTTGAATCAGTTCTCTCTATATTGCATCTCAAAGATCTTTTATCAGAGAAACCTGTTGCAAAGAACTTTCCCCCCAACAAGTTAACTGGTTCTTTTCTAATTTTGTTTGTTCATGATCTTTTCAGTTTTATATAATGAAGATTATCTTTTTGTGTAGAGTTATTGTGGCATATTAATGTGAGATGATAATATAAACTTAATTTCTGCTCTACTGCTTTCCAGTTTTCCTGACTTTTTTTTGGTCAAAGAGTGAGTGAGTGGTTGGGGTCCATGGATTTATGGGACATGACTATGAACTAATATATTTATTTTCTTCTGTATATTATCTACCTAATCTGTACTATTGATCAAGTTTTCTAGTTTTTAACAAGTACCAAATAATTTTGAGGGTTACAGCTTTGTAGTAGAGTGAGTTTTAGTAGTTTTAGGCCTCTTTGTTCCTACTTTTCTTCATTATTTCCTTGAAATTCTTGATCTTTTATTCTTTCAGATGAATTTTGTTTTATTTTTTATATCTCTATAATATAACCCTTAGGTAGTTTGATTGCTATGGAGGTGAATATGTAAATCAATTTAAGTAGTATTGTCATTTAAACTATATTGTCATGACCCGATCAAAAGCAATTAAAGAATATGGACATTCCTACTTTACCACTGATTTTACTTGAAAGGTTTTTAATGTTATTACATTATGTATGATACTGGCTCTTGGCTTAGGTAGACAGTATATACAATATTAAGGAAAGGTTCTTATATTCCCATGGTGTTTAAATTTTTTCTCTAACAAATAGATGTTTATTATGTCAAACCATGTGATTTTGTTTTGGTCTATTAATATGGTCCATTATGTTTATGGTTTTCCTATGAAGGATAAATACAATATCATTACTGTGCAATAATTTTATTAATGTGTTGCTACAGACTTTTTACTAAATAATTTAGTTGATATTTTTGTTTCAAAATTTATAAGTGATATTGTTCTCTAATTTTCTTTCTCTGTTTTGTTCATTTCTGGTTCACCCAATTTATAGTTCTAGTCTTCATTTTTCTTGTTAAGGAAATTATTCCACAATGTATATTTTCTCTTAAAGAAAGCATTTAATATTATAACTTTCTCCTTAAGGAATTTTGACAGGTTTCAGGTTTCTCCTCAACCTCAGATTTCTCAATAACAAATGAGGTTCAGAGCCCTGTATTCTTTAGGGATTTCTGGAAGCCTTTCTAATGTCTCTTAATTATAGTGCTTTACCTCTGTTAATTATTTCCTATTTATCTTGTGTACAGGCTCCTTGCATGTTGTCTCCCTCATTAGAGTGTAAGCTCCTTGAAGTCAGGGACTGTCTTTTGCTTCTTTTTGTATTCCTAATTCTTAGCATAGTGCCTGGCACTTAGCAGGTACTTAACAACTATTTATTGATTATATGGATTGATTCCAAATGATAGTCTCCAAAATGTTTGCATTACTGTTAGAGTAAGTATATGACCTCCCACCATAATTACTTTAATGCCAATTTGCACATATAAGATCTCTGGGCTGCTGTTAGAAAGAGATGGCCCCTTTAATTAGAAAAAAAAAAAGAAAAAAATTCAAGCTGGGAGGGGAAAACTGGGTTTATTCTTATCTTCCTTCCTTCCTTCCTTCTTTCCTTCCTTCCTTCCCTTCTGTCTTTCAAAAAACCTTAAACCCAGTTCACTCTGAAGCTCGTAGATTGGACCACAATAGGTCCCTGCCCAAGCTCGACTTAATGGCTGTGTTTCAGGCCCTCCTGGCTTAGAGTGACTATTTCTCTTTGGAACTGCAACCCTGAGGGTCTTCCCCTCCCAGCTCCCAGCTTGATTTTTTTTCCCCTTTTTTTTCTAATTAAAGGGGCCATCCCTTGTCTTGCTTCTTAAAGAGGCCTATTCACTGAATGGGCATTACCTCATTCTGAGTACACAAAAAGGCCTTAGCCTAAAAGGGCTAGGGTCTCGCATTGCATTCTGGGTCATCTCCAGTCATCCTGATGAATATCTGGTCACTGGATCCAGATGGCTCTGGAGGAGAAAGTGAGGCTGGTGACCTTGCACAGCCCTCCCTCACTCAAATCAAAGTCAACTGCAAGTCATGTCATCATTTCCCTGATGCCATGGTCCTCTTTGAAAACAAAGGACAAACACAACAGCATAAGATCTAATGTGTTTATTAAGAAAGTGGTTACATTGTTTTATTAGTCAAATCTCTTGCATTTGTTTAGTAAAGAAGAACAGTAGTTCACTTGTTAAAGTCTTACCTTAGAAAAATAGGAAAAGATCAAGTTATACTCAATATTAACATGTGTTGTCCTCTAAATGTTTTGACTATGGAATAAATGTCTTCAAATTTGGGACTAAATCACTCCAGCCCATATTACATAGACCAACCCAAGATGTGGCAAAATAGATCCATCATAATCTATACGCAATATTCTTTTGTTGCTACCTTGGAGCAGAGTTTGTATTACATAATCAATCAACCAGTATTTATTTAATACTATCTCCTAGTGGGCAATAATGTTTAGTCATTGTATTGAGATCTGGGGATGCAAATACAATTTTTAAAAAAAGAATAAGAAAGGAGTGATCTTTATATGGCTCCAGTTTCAGCTAAAGGAGACTTAGATGTTGGAGCCAGAATCATGAAGTTGATATTATTGTGCATTTAGCAAGAAGGAACAGAATGAGAGGGAGAGAGTTCTGGGAGCAAAAGATCAGGGGTGGCATGAGATTCAGATTGTAGGTACTTCATAAACCTTTGCCGACTGTAACTGATGTTGCTAATAAGCGTTGATGTAGATAATTTTCTTCCAGATTTCTCCTTGTTTCAGAACAAGTCTATAACACACATGTTTATGCAGTAAATGGCTTGAAAAGAATCCTGAACAAAAGAATTTATGCAGCCTGGTTTAAAATTTCAAAACAGAATGGGCATCTCTTCAATTGCATCTTTTGGCATCATTCAAAAGATGCTGTGTTTGAATGGAAAAACTAACCCTTGGTGGTTGGTCTCAGGAGCCAATGGACTTCCCTTGAAAAGATTTATTTTGACTTATACAAGTACTTTCCAAAACATACAGTAAACCCAAAAGGAGTAAACTGAAATCCTTTGTGGCAGGCCATAAAGGAAATGGCAGTTTTTCCTGCTACGTCACTCTGTTCAGAATTTGGGGATTTTGTGGTGGATATGACATCTACTTTGTTGAATTGAGTGCCTGCTCCAAATGGATGATCTTGGGATGCTGAGCTGAATCTGGGTTCATTTTCCCTGGGCAAAAGATGACCTCTGTTTCTAAGAAAGGAAAAAAAAGCTTTGAAAAATTGTTTGGACACTGAAATAACTCTTACAAAATAGTATTTTGATGCCCTAAAGTATAAACTAATCAGAAACACATGATTTCAGCTTCCCATAAATTACAAAGGGTTTTGTCTAGCAGAAAAATGCATGGCAAAACTCATCGTGGATAAACAATTGAAGGAGATAATCTGGTTGCACAAGTGGGTCAAGGATGGGGGAAGGTAACATGCAAACTTGGACTTGTGTTTATCATGTACAAAGAATTATGTGTTTTGTATTAAATAATGACACTACTACCATTTTTATTTTACCTGTACCTTAAAAGACCAGTAAGTAGCCATTTTCCTTGACCCCTTGATTGGTACCAGTTGGGAAAAAAACTGAATTTTTGAGTAGCTTATATTACATAACTTATTTTTGCTTTGTTTTGTAAAGAAATGAAGTTTTATTATAGTTAAGGGCATATACTAATATTCTTCTTAGGCCAATAAAACATTACTTTCTATTGTAAGCCCCTGGAAATCAGGGTTTGTGAAAACTTTCATCTTTGTGCCTCAAAGCTTAGCTTAGAGTTCTGCACATAGAAGGTCCTTTTTGAGCTTAGTAAAGGTCCTTAATCAATCTATTTTAATAAATAGATAATGATAATATATAATTGTATCAATTATTTGCAAATAAAAAGCTGTTGTCAGGAGTCAAGAAAACTTGGGTTCAAATCCTACCTGTGACATACATTGTATAAAAATGCAAAGTCTCTTAGCTTCTCAGTGCCCACAGGCAACACTACTAGACAATAAATAACAAATGAATTGTTGATCTGCTTTGGTCAAGGGAATTTTTTGTGGAGGGGAGGTTGCAAGATGGAGCAAGATACTGTTCTGTCTTCCTTCCTTCTTTCCCTTTAAAATCTACACTGGCTCTCAGGTAGATGACCATCTTCCAGGTGAAGGATCAGCCTAGTAAGGAGCACTCTGGGGAACAGTTGATATGGTGTTTTCTGCCTGACAACTCCAGGAGAAATTGCAGGAGCAGAATAGAGGTGTGTATGCAACATTTGTAGATCTGACCAAGGTCTTTGATACTGTTAGTTGTGATGGCTTATGGAAAATTATGTCAAAACTTGGTTGCCCAGAGAAGTTCATCAGCATTGTACATAAATTTTGTGATGGCATGCTTGCCTGGGTTCTAGATAATGGACAATACTCTCATGCCTTCCCAGTCACTAACGGAGTGAAACAAGGCTGTGTGCTTCCTCACATGCTTTTTAGCATGATGTTTTCAGCCATGTTGTCAAATGCTTTCAGTGATGATGAACATGACATCAAGGTCAGCTACCACACTAATGGTAAATTCTTCAGCTTGAAAAGGCACAAGCCAAGACCAAAGTGGAGGGAGTGTTGGCGCATGATTTTCTGTTTGCAGATGATTGTGCACTCAATGCAGCCTCTGAAGCTGAGATGCAACAAAGTATGGATCAATTCTCTGCTGCTTGTGCTAATTTTGGCCTAACAATTAACACTAACTAATTAACACTAATGCTCCATCGGGCACTGCCACACCATCCATACATGGAACCATTGGTTACAGCAAATGGAGAAGTTTTGAATGCTGTGGGTTAATTTCACTTACCTTGGTAGTATACTTTCCAGGAATGTACACATTGGTAATGAGGTTGGTGTACACGTTGCCAGAGCTAGCTCTGTGTTTGGGAGGCTCCAAAGGAAAGTATGAGAGAGAAGAGGTATTAGACTGATTACCAAACTGAAGGTCTACAGAGCCATTGTGCTGACCTCATTGTTGTATGCCTGTGAAATCTGGACAGTCTACCAGCGCTATGCAAGGAAACTCAATCGCTTCCATTTGAATTTTCTTAGGAAGATTCTGAAGATTACCTGGCAGGATAAGGTACCAGACACTGAGGCCCTTACTTGAACTAAACTGCCAAGCA
This sequence comes from Trichosurus vulpecula, assembly GCF_011100635.1. Taxonomy (NCBI): domain Eukaryota; kingdom Metazoa; phylum Chordata; class Mammalia; order Diprotodontia; family Phalangeridae; genus Trichosurus; species Trichosurus vulpecula. Next base: position 180,959,196 of record NC_050574.1, read on the forward strand.
TTCAAACTCTGCTATAGACAGAACAACTCTGATGGGCTGGCCACATTGTTCAAATGCAAAACGTATGCTTGCCAAAAAGACCATTTTACAAAGAACTCACATAGGGCAAGCATTCACACGGAGATCAGAAGAAGTGATACAAGGACACTCTCAAGGTCTCTCTTAAGAACTTTGAAATTGATTGTGTTACTTGGGAGACACTGGCACAGGACCGCTCAGCATGGCGTGCGCACATCAGAGAAGGTGCTGTGCTCTATAAGCAAAGCAGAATTGAAACAGCTCAAAGGAAACACAGGATGTGCAAATTTAGAGTATCCACCCCAAATGTTCACATGGACTATTTGTGCCTGACCTGTGGTAGAGCATTCTGAGCTCATATTGGTCTGATCAGTCACAGTTGGACACATTGAAACTTGATTCTAGCATAGTGATGTCATTTTGGTCCTCTTCAAGAATGAAGGACAACAACCAACCAACCATTTAAAATAATTACATTAATTACATTTTTGTTATGAACTTAAAATCAACAAACAAATATTTCAAAAATAAAAGAGGGATTTATATGGTATTGTAAATATCTGTTAACAAAGTTTGTTTTTTAAAAATTTTATTATCTTTAAAAAATTAGTATGAAAATGACTATTTGAGTCCTCTCTGAACATTTTTTTATTCTGTTCTTGGCATTTTTCATGTTTTCCCTCTCTCTCCCCACCCCCCCTCATTTCCAGTACTACTCACTAACTCACCTCTCCCACCCGCTAGAAACTCTGCATTGTAACAGATAAAGATAAGGAAAATAAAGATACGGAAACTAAGTGGCCACATTGGCCACATCTAAAAATGAATGCCTCATTCTTCACCTTTAGTCCATTACCTTTGCCAAAAGATAGGCAGCATACTTCATCATCAGTCTTCTCAGGTTGTGATTGGTCACTGCATTGAGTTGTATTCCAACCTAGGTATGTCATCCTTGACTCCTCACTATCTCTCAACTCACATATCCAATCTGTTGCCAAGACTTATCAATTTCATTGTCGCTATTCTGGTACAGGACCTCATTGCCTTATCCCTGGACTATTGCAATAGCCTCCTGTTGTATATGTCTGTCTTAAGTCTCTCCCCACTTCAATCCATTCTTTGGCTACCAAAGTGCTTTTCTGAAAATGCAGGTCCATCCAACCAAAAGTCCCACTTCTCAACAAACTCCAGTAGCCCCCAAGATCAAATTCAAAATCCTGTTTGGCATTCATTACCTAGCCCTCTTGTACCTTTCCAGTCTTCTAAAACTTACTCCCCATCATATACTCTGATCCACTGACACTCCCCCTTGCCATTCCACAAACAAAATGCTCCATCTCTTGACTGGGCATTTTCTTTGGCTGTTCCCCATGCTTGAAATGTTCTCCCTTCTAACCTCCACCAATGGCTTCCCTGATTTCCTTCACATCCCAACTAAAATCTCGTCTCCTATTGGAAGCCTCCAAACCTTTTAACTCACATGCCCTCCCTCTGTTAAGTATTTTCTATTTATCTTGTATATAGCTTTTTACAAATATTTATTTGCTTGCTCCTCCAGTAGATTATGCTCTCCTTGAGGACAGAGACTGTCTTTTGGCTTTTTTTATATCCTTAACACTTAGCACAATGCCTAGTAGACACAATAAAGATTTTTTTGATACTCCTATTGCTACTATTGTGGTCATCATTCAAATCATTTTAACATTTCTGCTAATTTCAAATTGTATTTGACCCTCCAAATCTTCCTTTCTCTGAATTTTTTGTTTTTGTCATTTCTTGCATTACATTCGTATACCACAATTTGTTTGTTAATTCTCCAATTGACAGGCACCCACTTTGTGTTAAGGATTTTCTATAGCAAACAATGCTGCCATAAAATTTTTAGCAAATACGAGTCCTTTTATTCCACCTCTGACCTCTTGGGGATATATGCCTGACAGTGGTATCAGTGGGCCAAAGGGTGTATATATTTTAGCCCCCTTTTTGATATAAATTCAAATTGTTTTTTAGAATGATTGGACCAATTCATTGCTCCATCAGTGGTGCATTAGCGTGCCTATTCTCCACAGCCCTATGATGGGAGTTTCTACTCTAGAAGTTACTGACAGTGATGAAATCACAGCTCCAAACTCTTCCTTCTTCATTGCCCCCACCAAAACAAACAAACCAAGAACCCCCAAATGATCCTGACTTCAGGATTAGGAAGAGTATGCCCTTCAGTAACATGGTAAAGAGCCCAGCTGGAAACTCCTTATGATGGGGTACTAGGTAATATCCATAATCTGGTTAAGTAGGTTGTTATATCAGACATAGCTCAAGAGTTCTCTTTAAGAGATATACAGGGAAATACTATTCAAGGGCCAGAGAGCCTTGAAGAGCAAGGTGAGATATTGAAATCTGGGTCTATTAGTCCAGGGAAAGCAAGGGGTGGAGTGGGTGGCAGTAGGGCAGAATAAAGCTGAGCATTAAGGTTTGTCAGAGAAACTGGAGATAGAGGAGTAATATGCAAAATAGTTAAATTTAGAGTGGGAGGTAGCCTGAAGACAGAATGCTATAGCTACCTCTGGTAATAATAACACATACATTTCCACCGCACTTGTAGTGCTTTCTCCAAATAAGCCTATGAGGTAGGTAGCACAAATACTATCATCTCCATTTTACAAGTGAGGAAACTGAGACTCTAAATGCTAGGAAGCATTTTTTTTTCATTTCCTAACACTGGATCTTTCTCTTTATAACTTTCCTCCACAGCTTCTAGTTCTATCCTTGGTATTCAAGCTAAATAAGGTTAACTTCTTTTATATGGAACAACCTTTCAAAGACTTAAAAACAGCTATCATTGTGTTCCTAAGTGTTCTGTTTTCTAGACTAAAAGCTCTCATTTCCTTCAACTGATTTTCATAAGGTATGATTTCTGGTAATAACATATATAGCACCAGGCCAGCTATGTGCCAAGCACTGTACTAAATGCCTTATGCCTCACTAGATCTTCACAACAACCTTGTGAAGTAGGTGCTATTATCACTCTTATTTTTTGTTGTTGTTCAGTTGTGTCCAACTCTTTGTGACTCCATTTAGGGTTTTCTTGGCAAAGATCCTGGAGTGGTTTGCCATTTCCTTCTCTAGGTTATTTTACATATAAGGAAACTGAGGCAAATAGGGTTAAGTGACTTGCCCAGGGTCACACAGCTAGTTAAGTATCTGAGGATTTAAATTCAGGAAGATGAGTCTTCCTGACTCCAGGTTCAGCACTCCATCTGCTGTGCCCATCTAGCTGGCCCCAAACTGAAGAAAACAGAGGTCAAATGCTCAGGCTGACACAGCTAGTAAGTGCCTGAGGCCAGCTTTCAACTCAGGTCTTCCTGACTCCAGGCCTGGAACTCTAAACACTATAGGTTTTCCAGAATGGGAATAGATTTAAACAGCTAATTAGAGTTAGGTCAGATACATTCTGCAATATTTATTGAATATGTGTTGAATTTGTAAGGTGCTTAATGGGCCTGGAGTAGTTTAGAGAGGGGAATAATGTGTAATCCTTGGTCTATAATGCCACCTCCCTGTGCTTCAGGAATTTAAAATCTAGTGTAGAAAGTAATCAACACAAACATAATACAAAGCAGAATAGAGCACAAAAGGAAGGGAGTAAGTATTTATTTAGTGCCTACTATGTGCTGGGCTCTGTGCTAAGTGCTTTACAAATATTAACTCATTTGATCCTCATAACAGCCCTGTAAAGTAGGTGCTATTCTAACCCCCATGTTATAGTTGAGGAAACTGAAATAGACAGAGGTTAAGCTGGTAACTGTCTAAGGATGAATTTGAATTCAGGTCTTTCTGACTCTAGGCCCAGCACTCTATCTACCATGCCCTCTAGCTCTCACAAATAGACATAAAATAACACAGAATGTGATGTGTGCATAGTAGAGATACAAAGTCTCTTGGAGTTCAAAGGAGATCACTTCCATCTTGAATCAGAGAAAGCTTCATGAAAGTGGAGGCATTTGAGTTGGTCTTGAAGGCTAGATCAGATTTCAGCAGGTGGAGGAGGTCATAGTAGTCGTGGTAGAAGAGTTAGGGCTCCTTAACAGTGTTTCTTGATGCCTTCAATGTCCCTGTCTTGCTCATCTGCCCAAAGCATCTGACTGGACTCAGAATCAAGATAAGAGCAGGAGATGTAGAAAAGAAATGGCATTCCCTAATTGATTAATGGTCAAAAGATATGAATTTTTTTTTCAGAAAAAGAAATCAAAGCTATCAATAGTCAAATAAAAAAAATCACTATTGATTAAGGAAATGCAAATTAAAACAACTCTGAGATACCATTTCACCTATCATTGGCTAACATGACAGAAATGGAAGATGGCAAATGTTGGAGGGGATGTGGAAAAATAGGGAAACTAATGCATTGTTGATGGAGTTGTGAACTGGTCCAACCACTTTGGAGAACAATGTGGATCTATGCCCAAAGGGCTATAAAACTGGGTCTACCTTTTGCTCTAGCAATACTATAATAGGTTTGTATCCCAAAGAAATCAAAGAAAAGGGAAAAGGACCTATTTGTATAAAAATATTTATAGTAACTCTTTTTGTAGTAACAAAGAATTAGAAATCGAGGGATGCCCACCAATTGGGAAATGGCTGAACAAGTTGTACTATGTGACTGTGCTATAAGAGATGATGAGCAGGATGGTTTCAGGAAAACCTGGGAAATCTTATATGAACTGATGCAAAGTGAGGAGAGCAGAAACAAGAGAACATTGTACACAGTAACAACAATGTTGTACTGATGATAAACTGTGAAAGACTTACCAACTCTGATCAACAAAATGATCCAAGATTATTCCAAAGGACCAATGATGAGAAATGCTATCCACCTCTGGGGATGGAACTTGATCAACTCTGAGTACAGATTGAAGCACTTCCTTTATTTTTCTTGTTTTTTTGTGTGTTTTCTTTTACAACATAGCTAATATGGAAATTTTTTTCATGACTTCATATGTATAAGTGATATAATACTGCTTGCCTTCTTAAGTGGTGGGGAAAGCATGGGAGGGAGAGAGGGAATCGGTACTCAAAATAAGAAAAATGAATGTTAAAAATTTTTTTAAATGTAATTGGTAAAATTTAATGAAATAAGTGAAAATACATTTTAAAAAGAAAATGGATGGCAGAAAGACACCCTACTTCTTAGAAGCTAAAAAAGAAACAGCTCCTGAATCTCAGAATCTTAAAAAATAGACATTGACCTCACACTGGTGCCCCATATCGGAAAGACTGCTGAATTTGGAGGCAAATGACTTGGATTTGAATACCAGTTCTGCTAATTTCTGCCTTTGTGAATATGGGCAAATCCCTTAACTTCTCTGGGACTCAGTTACTTATCTTAAATAATCTGCTTTAACGAAATATAGGGATGGTATATAATTGTAGCAAATATATGCAAATAAGAAGCAATTGTCCCTTCTAGCTCTAAATCTATGATCTTAGTCATGTGATCACTGTTACTTGTGAGCCACTATGGCTCAATGGAGAGAGCAGTAGAATGGGGAGGCAGGAGACGAGACCTGGCTCTGACACTAGTTAGCTAATCTAGCAAGCAAATTTCTTTGTCCCTTATTTGTAATATAAAGGTACTGGTAGTGATACATTTTAAAGTTATTTTCAGCTCTAAATTTCTGTGATGGAAATTTTCTTTTGGGGTTATGTCATGCCACCTAATGAGCCACAGTTCTAAGGATTTAAATGATATCCCATTGGTCTGGTAGAGTTAGTTCAGCTCTTCAAATGGTATGATCCTTAATAAGATCTCATCGAATATTAATTCTCCATTTTCATCATTGGCAACCCTGTGGTGAAGGTGTGACAGTAAGGAAGGTTCACACTATGCTTAAGGATGGAAGGTTCTCTAAGAATGTTCCATAGTAGACAGCGCCATGCATTCATCTGCCTGCTATGCGACTGTGTACCATAGCGTGTCTTCTTTTACTATATCAATAGCTATATATATGTATATGTATGTATATATGTGTGTGTGTGTATGTATCTATTAATTATTGTAAGAACTTTGGAATTGATTTGTGACATGGGAGACACTGGCACAGGACTGCTGCTGTGTTCTATGAACAAAGCAGAATTGAAGTAGCTCAAAAGAAACACTAAATGTGCAAATTTAGAGAATCCACCCTAAATATTTACATGGACTATTTGTGCCTGACCTGTGGTAGAACATTCTGAGCTCATATTGGTCTATCAGCCAGTCAGACAGACTGTAACTTGACTCTGGCGTAGTAAGGTCATTTTGGTCCTCTTTGAGAATGAAGGAGAAAAACCAACAACCAACCAATTATTGTAAATGATTCTTCTGGATTGCAGTTCCCTAGACCTGGGGTCCTTAACTTGGAGTCCAAGAATTTTTTTTAAATACTTTGGAAACTGTATTTACATATAATTGGATTTTTTGATAATCCTGTTTTTTTATCTTATGCCTTTAAAAATGTTATTCTGAGAAAAGGTTCATACACTTCAGCAAACTGCCAGAATAGCCCATGACACAGAAAGAGATAAGATCCTTTGCCATAATGTCACAGAATGGGTTTCTGGTGAGGTGTATTAGAATTAATAGGCACTTTCCAAAAAAACCCAAGTCTTGTTTTTCCCCTAGTGATAGGATCACTCAAAATAACCCATTTGTTAAATGGATGCATTTAATAGTGCTATCATCAGTGCATGGTAGTTTCCCATTTTGTCTTAGCACAACATGCAACTCACACATGAAAAAAGTGGTTTTAAATAAATTCTTTTTGCTGTATATTTTCTGTAGTATGCTCAAATTTTATGATAGTTCTAACACCAAAAATGCCAATCTTGAGATGCATACATATATATCACATTAACACATGTATAGACTTACATAAATACATATGTAAATACATATATTTATACATATATACACATCAATTTTTTATATACACATATATGTATATGTGCATATGTATACCCTTATATGTGTTGGTGTATGGGATTTCTTTGGTTATTTGTTTGATGTGTGTACTGGGTTCTCAAGAGTAACTTTGTCCATTATTTTAATTTTTAACTAAATGTTACAGGGTTTTATAGGGAAAAAAGAGCATTGAAAGAACTCATTCTCCTATTCAGACTCATTTCCAAAGGCTAAATATAAACCTGGACCTTCTGTACCTGCTCCAACAAGCAATGGCAAGAGAAACAAAACCAATGATTTCTGGAAGGTATTCACATCCTTTGTCAGCTTGGCAGCATTGTACCTTTCATCTGTTCCATCAGGACCAATTTTCTTCGCCTGTATTTCAGCAGACTCTGTTCTCTTCCAGGAGGGCCCAACCGTGGAAGTGTCTTTTCCTCCACTGCATCGTTGAAGCATTCAAATGTATTTTTGATGGGTGCTCAGGCCAGATGACAAAGAACCTTCTCTGTCTCCATAGAGTGAATAATTCTTTTACTATCTTTAAATGTTTTCCCGTGTTTGTAAGCTATGTGCCTTTGGAAAGGTGTTATTTTAGGCTGTGAAGAGAGCTCTGTGAAGTTTTCTCTAACAACTGTCAGACAAATGATTTCTCCTTCCTCAAAATTCCCAGAGAGGTATTTGTACCCCTAATATGGCATTTATCCATTTATGCTGTTCTACCTTATATTATTGATGTCCACATCTTCTATTCTCTGATGGAATGAAATCTCCAGGGACCATGTCTCTAGCTTTTTACCTCCTCCCCAACATCCTCCTACCTGGCCCTGAATTCTAAGATAGTATTTTGATAGGCATATAAGAGTGAGAGGACATGATGCTCAAGTCCTGACTTTGACACTTACTAGTCACTAGTCACATACTTGTGTGATCCTAAACAAACCACTTAATACGTCTTTATCTGTAAAATGGATTTAATCATAAGATTTAGAGCAGTAGAAGGGAGGCAGAGCTCATATAGTCTAGACTCTCTTAGCCTTTTTTGTGTCATTGACCCCTTTGGCAAGAATGTCTATCGCCTCTTTCTCAGAATAATGGTTTTAAATGCATAAGATAAAATACACAAAATTACAAAGGAAATCTATTATTTTGAAATGTAGTTATAAGAATATTTTGTTAAAAAAATTTACAGAGCCCAAGATAAGAACCCCGGGGCTAGTCCAATTGCTTCATTTTATAGATGAGGAAACTGGGGCCTAAAGAGGAAGAATGGCTTGCCCATTGTCACATGGCATTAGGGACTTGGGACATGAACTCAAATCTTCTGACTCCAAGACCAAAGCTCTTTCTACAATACTTCCTACCTCACTGGGTTATTATGATGAAAGTACATTGTAAACTTTAAAGAGCTGTAGAAAAGTGAGCCATTAGGGCATTCAGTGGGTGTTTACTAAATGTTTATTGAATGGAAAAATTGTGTTTAATATGCTGAATGTTGGAGCTCCTAGAAACCAGGGGAGCTTCCAAAGAGAATTTCAATGTGTGGCTCAGTGCAGGTCCTAGAAAAAGAATCTTAACTTGAGTGTAATAATTAGGAAGGATGCCTATAGTGGCTAGCTTTGGTTGTGGCAACTAATCCATCTTGAGGAAGGTGGCTGGGGTCTCAATGAGTCGTAGTCTCATCCAGCATGTTGGGAGAAAGGTGTTGCTGGACATGAGGAATAAGTTAGGAACACTTTTGACTGTATTTATCACAGAAAGAAAAATAATCAGAAATTTTGGTGTGATGAAAAGATCAATATTTTCGAAGTCAGGGGACCAGGGTTCTAATCCTGGGGTTGGCATGAACATTCCAAGTGACTATATATCTTGGGATGAATAACCTTCCCTCCATGGGATGCAATTTTTCATCCATAAAGATCAATTTTGGCAGCATTTAAATTCAATAACATTGATTGCTCTGAGCAAGGCATTGTACTAGATCCTGGAGAAACAATTAAAAAAAACCAACACAGTCTTTGCCCTCAAGAAGCATATATTCTTTTTGGGGTGGTAGAGGTAGCCTGTGCAACATAGACACATTTATATAATTCTTTAACATCTGCAAATTGCTTTACATACATTATGCCATTTGAGCCCTACAAGAGTCGTTTTGGGTAGGGTAAGGCTTAGCTATGAAAAGGTGTTATCATTATCCCCATTTTGCAGGTGAGGAAACTGAGTCACAGAGAGCTTAAGTCAATTGTCCAGCCACACATAATTAGTGAGTATCTGAGGTAGAAATAAAACTGAGATTTTCCTAATATGTACCTAGGGGATATAGTATGCTGGAATGGGACTCATAAAGACTTGCGTTCATTTGGTGTTTGAAACCCTTTATAACCTCCTTCCCCTACCTTTCTAAAATTCTTATATCTTACCCTTGGGGTATATGGAGTGTTCAGGGAGAACTAGTACCTTTTGTTTTTAGGACTTGTGAGCCCTTTTAAGAGCTGCTTATCCACTTTTGGTGTCCACCCTCACCCAACTCTCATCTGTGGCTCCAAGAAGGTATAGCATGTGCAGTGGCCACACCCTGGTAAAGCCATCTCAACAGATGGGCTAAACCAGATTGAAGGTAATCAAGGGGCCTCAAACCCATTGGTGAGTAAGGGGGATGACTATCTCTAGGATGTTAAGACTTCCCCTAGGTGGAATGGGCACATGAGAACAGTTTGTTCCAATGATTATGAAGGCAGCTGAAGCAGATACTGTGGAGTGCTTAGAGCTTGTTCAGACATTAAAGATGCCAAGGTCATCCGCTGCATCCTAGGCCATTGCCAGTCATCCTCACTTTTGTCTTGCCACCGGACTTGGATGACTCTAGAAGAGAGTGGGGCTGATGACTCTGCAACTCTGTTTCATGTAAATCAACTTTGTGCACAAGTCAAGACATCATCCCAGGATGTCACTGGTCCTCTTCTAAATAAAGGACAAAGAACAACATCTTACCCTCTCCTTCCCCCAACCCCTCACTCTTCAATCCAGTGACATGAGTCTTCTTGCTATTTTATGAACAAGATACTCTATCTCTCAGTTCTGGGAATTTTCTGTCTTTCCCTCCCCCTCCACGCCTGGAATGCTCTCCCTCCTCACTTCCTTCGCCTACTTAATCCTCTGGCTTCCTTCAAGTCACAGCTAAAATCCCATCTTCTACAAGAAGCGTTTCCCAATCTCTCTTAATTCTAAGTAGCTTGTTTGGACATATTTCTTTGTTATCTCCCCCATTAGATTGTGAGCTTCCTGAGGGTGGGGACTATCTTTTGCCCTTCTAGGTATCCCTAGTTCTTAGCACAGTTCTTGGTACATTGTAGGCATTTAATAAATGTTTACTGACTGGCCAACAAATCCTACCTCAGACACTTGCTAACTGTGTGACCCTGGGCAAGTCATTTAATCTCTCCTTATTTGTAAAATGGGGTTACTAATAGCACCTACCCTTTAGGGTTTTGCGGGAATCAAATGAGATAATAAATAAAATGCTCTTGTAATCTTAAAGTGCTATGTAAATGCTAGCTACTATTTATAGTTATTTTTATATTATTATTCCTGACTCCAAGTCCAACACTGTATCTTCTATGCCATGCTTCCCAGTAATAATGAGAGCAAAAGATAGAGCCAGACAAAAAGGAAATTAGATCCTAAACTTTTCCCCAAAGGAGGATTATTTTGACTGAGAGCAACTAGGTTGATGGAGTTGTTTGTATATTGTGGTAGTCAGTGAGACTTAAGGGGTAGGAGGGCAGCATAGTTTAATATAAAACAAATAAGAATCTAGAAGTTCAGAGAAATCTCAGGATAACAATGCCTCCATGGGGCAAAGCTCTATCTGTAGAAGTGCTTAAAGGGGCCTCTATTAAGTTAGTGCTTTCATGGCTCCCAAGGGAAAATGGCATGGAGTTTCTTCTTGATTCATGTTGAGATGGGTTTTGCTGTAAAATGTTCACCCACTTACATCTCAAAGACCTGGTTCACACTCAGTATAACCCAGGTTTTTATGGATGCAAGGAAATTCCTTACTGAAACTCTAACGTGTGTATTTCAGTGAAGTGGGGGTGGGGGCGTAGGGGGAGATCTGAAACAAGGTTTTATAAGAAGCAATGGAATGCTAGAATAGGAGTAAGGGGACCTGGGTTCTAGTCACATCTCTACTACCAGATAATGCTTTGTTCTCAGGCAAGTCATTTAATTTCCCTAAGCTTCAGTTCTCTCATCTATAAAATGACAAGATTGGCTTAGATGATTTGGAAGATCTTTTCCAGGCATAAAGATAAAGAATTCAGATACCTGAATAATTAGGGCACAGTGCTGGGCACACAGTAAGCACTGAATAAATGATTTTTGATTTGGTGTGTTGATTGTAATAATTTCCCCCGATCTAATTATTTTCTTCTTATTCTAAATGCACTGATTTTATTCATGCAAAATGATCTAGCTACACTGATTTTGTTTACATTATATAATGAAAATTATCTGTTTTCTTTTTATAAACTCTACCTTTTGTCTGGTTGTGATTTTTTCCCCCTAACCGAGTTGATTTCCTCTGTTTTTAAAGAAGGTGACCTTTTATATTTAGATTGCTTATTTATTTAGAATTTATTGTGGGGTATTGTGTAAGAGGTTGACATATAAACCTGTCTTCTGCCAAGCTACTTTTCAGTTTCCCCAGTAGTTCTTGTTGAATAAAAAGCACCTCTTTCCCACCCCTTCCCCATTAATTTGTGTTATTAGGTTTGCCAGTTATTAGGCTATAGTTTCCTTCTAAGCCTTGCTTATGGATAGCGTCTATTCTACTGATCTGCTTTTCTATTTTTAATCAATATCAATAACTTTCTGCTGAGGTGGCAATTAGGAGCTGGAGGTAGAGGCAAGTTACTAGGCTGGAGGCAGGAATATGAGTATCTGAACTGAAAAATATAGCACATAAAATAGAAATTGGGAGTGGAGGAGGTTGCTAAATGAAAGTCAGAAGCATGAGAGGTTGGAGTCAGGCAGGATAGGAGAAGCACCGCAATTCAGGCTCATGGACAAAAGATGATTACAAGCAGAGGACAGTGGCTGGCATCTTAAATATCTGCTTGTGCTTGGTGATGTTTCTTCTTCCATTTGGCATCTTGAGTCTATTTACTTTGTTCCAGGGTCTGGGCAGCTAGTTTCTCAGAAGGAGCCATTGGTGGGATTAACTCTTGTAAGTGCTTTGTGAGTACCAGGAAAGCAAGAGAATACCAAAAAGCCAAGAACTTGCTCTGAGAAAATGAGAGTTTAGAAGATCTCCAGCTCAGCCTCTTTCCTCTTCTTTCTATATATCAACTCTGGGCTCTGTTCCAGAGTATTTTATTTCACTGCATAATCACTGCAGATTTTATACCAAATTTTTGCAAAAAAAGTGGGGTGTGACCATTACGTGAAGGTTTTTTTTTAAATTGTGCAAGTATTATTTAAAAATCACTTATTACTAACTGTATTGCTGGCAGATAAACTATATAATTTACCTAGCACAGGAAGATGCAAGTCTTACCATATCACATGACTTACTCATGGCAGTTTTGCTTGCCTGCCTGCTCCACCTTGCGCTTATGGCTGTTCTTTAGGTTGAGTGATAATAGTACTGCAGCACTCTAGACAAACCATGGCTTTCGTAAATATACTGACAGTGTGTGTGCACTGAGAATTCTAGGCTCAGGGGCTAGCAATGTGCAAGAGATAAATGTGTATCCATATGCCACTGGTGAATACATTGCTGCTCTGTTTATCTTTTAAGCAGCATGATGAATAGAACGTGATGATTATATGATGAAAAGTTATAAACCAATTTTTGGACTGAAAAAAAGACAGGGCACAATGATTATGTGGTGAAATATGGTAACTTGTAAACAGTGAAGTTCATGTGAGTGGGACTATGGAGAAATACACACATATGTATAAATGCATATGTATATTTATCAACAATTTTATCTATGTTTTGAAACTTTTCTATGTTCTGCCTAAATATTTTTTTAAAGTTATATTCTAGTATAGCTGAAGTTATTGTGATTCTAAGTCCTTCTTAAAAAGGAAGTCTGTACTAGCACTATTTCAGGTGGGATCCTAGGAGTGTGATGGTTGCTAAGGGACTATTATCTATACCTTAGAAATGACACAAGTTACAGATCCAAAGGGCAAAAAGTCATGTTTAAGAAACAAGAAAATTTACTCCTTTGAGATTGGGGAAGATGATCATAGAACAATTGTGCTACCTGGTAACCTCCCTGTTTAATGTTTTACCCATAATTAAAAGGCAGAAGATGAGAGCAGGGAATTTAGAAATCTAAGTTGGGACCTTCAGGGTTCCATTGTTGGTAAGCACATGTAGTTCTCTTGACAGGCTGGAGGGACACAATTCGCAAGGTTTTTATTGGAAAACTGACTAGGACTAGTTTGAACATGAATGAAATTGTGATTTGAAATTAAAGAAATGGGGGCAGCTAGATGGCGCAGTGAGTAGAGCACCGGCCCTGGAATCAGGAGGACCTGAGTTCAAATCTGGCCTCAGATGCTTGACACGCTTACTAGCTGTGTGACCTTAGGCAAGTCACTTAACCCCAATTTCCCTGCCTTCCCCTCTCAAAAAAAAAAGAAATTAAAGAAATGCAAGACAAGTCATTTCTATTTCAGTGGGAGACATAAGCAAGGTTAGATTAGGCAGTGAATCCGTTGCTAATATCCCAAAGAACTTCTAAGTTTATTCTTACTTTGTCTTCTCTTGTTTGGGCCATCATACTGATGACCCATCTAACAACTTGGCTTCATAGATCTCCTTGCTTGTCATCTACAGTGACATTATTATCTATTCCATATCAGTAACTCATTGTTATAAATGCACCCTGGATATCAATGTCACTTAGAAATGCTTTATTTCTAACATCTCGAATTTTGGACTTTCTCTTTCTAACCGTAATTTTCTCAATTTTCACCTCCTCAAATCTCTCCTTCCTCTTGAATCTCTTCTTTCCCTTTTTGTGACCTTTGGCCTCTTAGCTCTTCCCTAGCATCTTAATTCTTTGCCTGATTTCTTTCACCACCTGTCTTCTTTCCTAGCCTGGACTCCTTGGTCAGCCATTCATAGTCATTAGCATTCTAGGTATCCTGGAATACTTGACATTCTGTTCATGATGATTTCCAGTGCTGTATAGCCTCTGCCATCTGTTTCCTCTGTTCCTGATCTGGGGCTGTCAGACTGCTGGAGAAAGTCATGAAACCATGCTGACTATCTGACCTCAGCTAAACTATTTTCCTTACTCATCAACCTTTTGTTAACTACTTATCATATTCTCCATGGTGGTTGTTCTAAACTTTTGTTAATAAAGAATTTTTCAGCCCAATATCTGAAGGTCAGACTCATTTTCTTTTTTCACCATGCCTTTGGAGAGACTGGAGATGAGTTGGAAACACAATCCAAGTTGCTATAAGTATGGCTGGCAGGCTAGAGGCTCTGAAAGTCCATACAGGCAACCACACCAGGCATCAGACCCTAACACTATGTTATGTCAAGGGTGCCTGCAAAAATAACAAAAGAGAAGAGGGCAAGGAGGTATTGGTGTCTGCTGGGGACCACACCATGATCTAAACATAAATAGTACACATTCTGGACAACAAACAAACCAAAGAGCATCATTAGAAGCAGCTACCAAAGTGATTGAGCAAGCAAAGGCCCAAAATAAGAACAGACTCACTGTGTACACAGATAATCAATTTGTCCCCAAAGGTATGAATAAATGGATTCACAACTGGAAAGAAAATGGTGGGAAAACAAGTAAAAATAGAGATGTTGTCCACAAAGACCAATTCACTAAGCTGGATAATATGACTTGGAACATGAATGTTGAGTGGGTATGTACTTGCTGGGTTCAAAAGTTGAAGGCTATGCTGAAGCTCAAAGATTAGCCAGAGAAGTAACTAGAAAGAAGTGAGAAGACTCAATTAATACATTGCAGAGGGTGAAATTTTAAGTGTCATTCTCTTTAATCCTGAAATATAATCTCCAAACCAGTCTCTTTACCCTTCTCCCCCCTTGTGTTATAGCTGTCTTCCATGGCTATCTTTGTTTATCTACGTGTTATTTTAATTTTTCTTCAACAATATGAACAAAATACTATATTCTATACTATAAACATTCTATACTCTAAACATACTCTAAATAATTATAAAAATTATTCACGTGTACTACTAATAAGAGAAAGGGAGATTCCTCATTTCTGTCAGATCCAACTGAACTATGACTTGCTCAACTCTTACCCTAAACTACCTATAAACTAATCGAGGCTGCCATGCAATCTGCCCCTCTGATGCATTCTAATGACTTTTAGGAATTAGAACTTTCAAAAGTCTTTTCATTTACCCAGCAATTGAACTCTCTAATAATATGTTGTCTCCCCCTCCCAAAGTGTGAACTTGACCACAGACTGTCTTTCCGTGGTTGTCATCCATCCCCAGTACTGAGCATAGCACTTGGAACTTAGTAGGAATTCATTAAATGTTTTTTCATTAAAAAAAGAATTTTTCAGTAGAAAGACTCTCATTTCTACTTTAGATTTCTATAAATACTTTTATAAACAATTGGAAAGATAGTATGATGTAGTGGATAGAAGGCCATTGGAGCCAAAAGCTCTTAGAACATTGTCTCAGTGTATAACACAGTGCCTGGCATATAATAGGTGCCTATTGACTGACTGATAAATGAAATTAGGTTCAGGCCCTGCTTCTGACTGTATGACAATAGGGAAGTCATTAAACTTCTCAGTTCCCCAGGTAACACTCTAAGACTAAGATTTTTACTGATCTGCATCTATGGAGGGAGTTTTCATGCTAGAAGTTCTCCCATTCTGATAAAAATCATGGATCAGTATCAAACAATAAACATAAAAGTGGAACCAAAAGATGCATAGGTGTGTGTGTGTGTGTGTGTGTGTGTGTGGTGTTTTCCATAGTTGAACCTGCAAGATACCCTGAGGAAATACATGCCAGAACACTGGGAATAGCTATGCCTCTGTCTCCCCTTTCCACTTCAGCCTCTGCAGCCATCATTGAGGGGAGGAATCACTGAGAAGAAGGGTCTGCTTTCCTCATTGCTACCACTACTACCACCCAATGACGAACTCTTACTTCTGGAGAAGTGATTCCCAAAATCTCAGGAGTGACAGCACTCACCAGACTCCCAGGCTTGCTTCCATCCTAACCCCAGAAGCCATCAGCCCAGGAAGCAACCCCTGTCAAGATATGGCTTTGCTTGATACAGTTCCTTTCTCCTCAGGAACCACATCAATTGAAGACTTGGAAAACAAAGTTCTTAACTTCCAAAGATGTTGGCACTGTGAATTGATTCAACATCAGAAATAGGCATAGATTTATCAGTAGGAATGACATGAAAGAAGATGCATCACTATTTTCTTTACTTCTATACCCTAAGAATCATGGAACCATCCTATCTTTGTTTCTGCCTTACCGCTGAAACTTTCTATATGTGTTGTCTCCCACCATTGGAATGGGAACTTCTTTAGAGAAGAGATTGCACTTTTTTATTTCTATCCCTGGTGCTTTGTATACAGTAAACACTTAATAGATGTTTTTTCATTCATCTAATTCACTCATTCATACCAAAGGGAGCAATGTTTTACTATGAGGCAAATCTCATTGGCTGATAGGCCTGATCACCCTATTTACCTTGGCGAAGCTTTGACATAGTGACATCTGGATCCTATGAACCTGTCTGTCACCATCCCCAGAACAGACTCAGTTAACTACATTAACTACATTCCTATTGGCAGTTATGCTTTTGGATCATTAAGTTACCATTACTCAAAATGTTGTTGGTTCTCCTCTTATTCAATTGCTTCAATTGTTGAATGAGGAGACTAGCCTCAAGGAGCTCTAGAAATTTGTTCATTCCTAACATTTTAATGTTCCACAAAATCCTGTCTCAGTACTTTGGTTTAAATCCACAGATATCAGAGTTGGAAAGGACCTCAAAGGCCATCTGGTTCAGTCTGTATCTAAATGTGAATCTCCTTCTCCATCATATCCAGTAAGTGGCAATCCATCCAACCTCTGTCTGCTTGAAGAGTCTAGTTAGAGGAAATCTACTACTGCCTGGGGCAGTCTTTTCCAATTTTGTATAGCTCTCATTGTTAAGAAGTTTTCTCTCATAACAAGTCAAAATTTGCTCATATCTCTGCCTTATGGAGCTAAGCTGAACAAGATTAATCCTTTGTCTATATAACAGCCTTTCAGATACTTGAAGTCAGCCATCATATACTCCCACCCCACTACCCTGTCTTTTCAGACTTAAAAAGAGAGATGATAGCAAATGTTATGACCCAGTTTGATCCATATTCAGTATGCTGTGTTGTGAATGTCTTTGGGCTGTTTTCCAAAATCAAATCTGCCCTCAAAGGCAAGTATTTGCCACTACTGAGGATATTTATGAGACTGATATAGACTGTGAAAGTAACTATAGAAGATAAGTTTCTTTTTTGTGTTTTAAAGACTGAGTATCTCTATCTCACTAAGGCTGGAAATGGAAGAGTTAGCTCTAGGATGAATCTACTGCTGATTGTCAAGGAAGCTTTGATCTGCTCCATTTCCAACCTGAGCTAGTTTGCTAGTCCTTAGGCAACCTGGTGGTTCCTCATTTCCAGGGGCCATTTTAATGCTAAACATAGTGTGGATACCTGATTGGCATAGCCTACTATAGCTCAGCACTCCCAGCTCAAGAGGTCCACCACCTTCAGCCTCCCAGCTGTGATTATAGGTCCACCACACCTGACTAAAAGAAAAGTTTTCAAGACTAGGTCAGTGAATAACAAGGGGTTGGTACTAGATGACCTCCACAATCTCTTCCAGCCCCAAATTTATGATCCAATAATCTTATTTGACCCTTAAAACAATCCTATAATGTTGTTATAGCTAATATACCCAATTTATGGATGAAGAAACTGAGGCTCACAAAGGTTAATTGCCTTGTCCATGATCATAGAGACAGAGATAGTAAATGGCAGAGGCAGGATTTAAACCCAATGCTTTCTTTATTCCAACACAGCATTGCCTTTCGAGTTCTAAGCATATAGTATGTGTTCCATTTGTTGAATCGAAAAACAAAGAATGATAAAACTATAACTTCCTATTGTTAGTAGGCACAGTGAAGAATGGACAAAAAAGATGTGAAACATACACTTGAAGCAGTCAAACACAAATTCAAGTCATTATATGATTCTATGGCAAGAGAAATTCAACAAAGGGAGAGATTGTGTTGG
Organism: Trichosurus vulpecula; assembly: GCF_011100635.1. Taxonomy (NCBI): domain Eukaryota; kingdom Metazoa; phylum Chordata; class Mammalia; order Diprotodontia; family Phalangeridae; genus Trichosurus; species Trichosurus vulpecula. Next base: position 180,977,481 of record NC_050574.1, read on the forward strand.
ACCAGGAAGGGCTTTGGGTTCTTGAGTTTGAATTTGGAGGATGGATAGAAAGAAAAGGAATAGTATTTCAGTTGGGGAGAATCATAGGAGCAAGGGCAAGATATTAGGACAAAACATGATGTGTCTTCAGTGCCTAGAGTTTCAGGGACAGTGAGGACACTGCTTTGATTTGGGTTTGTGTTGGGAAGGAGTTAACAAGGTGAATGGGGCAGGGGAGGTCAGATTGTGAAGAATGTGGATTTTGTCTTGTAGATGATGTAGAGTCATTGAAGGACATGTAATAGAACTAAGGGAAATTTGCATTGTAAGGGAAAAGTCAACATCTTATTGAATTTCCTACATACAGCTAAACCAACAAACAGCTAAGCCAGTAAATAAGGTATAATTGGAAACAACTTCCCTTTCCTAGCTATACAGTGATATACTGCTTAATTCAGTTAAATTCAATTCATCAAATAACCATTAAGCACCTACTATGTGCAAGTCATTATGCTAGGTGCTACAAGATAAAAGACAAAAATAGTCTCTTATCTCAGAGAGTTTTGGAAAATGTTTATTATGAGTATTGTGTTAGTTAGGTACTATTGAAGGTACAAAGAAGCTGAATAGGTGGTTCCTAGCTACATGGAGCTTACCAAAGCCTGGATAATTCAACCCCATTTAATTCAAAAGTCAATGTTTTAGTTCTTTTAATTTAAAATAAATGGGATTTTACTGTATTCATCAAGTCACAGAAAGTAAAAATATCTCAAATGGGCTTTTGAAAGGTAGCTAAAATTGGTCTTTGCTCACTTTCTTTTAACGTGAATATTTTTAGCTTCTACAGAGAAACAAAAGTCTAGAAAAGTAGCTTCCTTGAAACAGTGAATACTATTTATACTTTGCAAATTGTGTTTCTATAGAAATCACTAAAAAGATGGAAAATCCCCCTTTCAAGGAAATTCAATTGCTTTTGTGCTTGTCAACCTCTTTTCTGTACATATCAACGTGGGCTTTAAACAAAATGTCTAAAAGGGATGTGCACATCAAAAATGAATCAGCTAAAACTGGAGTCGCTGCCTTCTCATCCTAAAGACCTGCCTTAAGAGCCGTTGGCATGAATTCTATTCCCCTTCCCTCTTTCCCTTCTTCCCCTTCACCTTTCCTCCTCAATCAGTTTTCTCAGCAAAGGAAGGAGACAGATCATTTCTCCTTTGAGTTCTGCTTAGCCATGGTGTGTGTGTGTGTGTGTGTGTGTGTGTGTGTGTGTGTGTGCGCGCGCGCGCGCATGTTTAATGAAAAACATTTTCTTCTTATTAATTTGAGGGTGCCAGTACCATGGAGGCAGTGTGGTATATAGGAAAGAACACTGGCTTTGGAGGTAGAGGATCTGGATTCAAATTTTGAGTTAGAATCCTTCCTCTATCACTTAACTCTGTATGACTTTGGGTAAGTCATTTAACCTTTCTTGGTCTTAGTTTCCTTTTCCGTATAATGAGAGGGTTGGAGAAGATGACCTCTAAGGTCTCTTCCAGCTCTAAACTGTGACCCCTAACAGAGGAGTGGGGGTGGGGCTCTGTGTGTGTTCTCTCTGCTAAAACAATACCTTCCTTTACAGAAATGCCAGCTGCTCATGGGCTGGACTTCATTTTCACGGTCATCTCTCTGTTTTTTTTAAATGGAAATATTTTCCCCTGTTTATTCAATAATCACATTTTTTTGCACAACAAACTATAAAATATCCTTCCAGTGTATTAAATAAACATTTTTCTAATTAAAAAAGGTGGCGAAAGTTTACATTGGAGGGAGGAGGGGAATGATGGATACAGGGCCCATCTGTTATTATTTGGACCTTTCTTTGAGGGAGTAATAAAATGCAAGCTGTGCAGACAAATTCCACGTGGCCAGTCCTCCTGTGGGCAATTAGCTTCCTCCTGTCCAGGCGAGTTTGCATGGAATGGTATATTTTTTACAGCATGCTTATGGTTCATGAGACAGTGGAATCATATGGCTTTCTCTGCAAGACCTCCTCAGAAGTAGAGGCTGTTGTCTATCAAAGGTCTGTGGGCACTCCAGAAACAATGGTCATATTGCTTTCATCCCCAACTTCTCAATGTTGGTTTGATGTCTCTGACAACCTGCTGGAAGATGTGGTGATGGACGAGACGTCCAGCCATGCTGGGTTTGGAACTAGGCTGGACCTTGTTTTGAGATGAGCATTTGCTGGCTGAGACTACTGAGACTATGATAATGTGTTCTTTAGAAACACATGACAATTTAATATAAGAATCAAGATTTTAGGGATATTTACCCATTCATTTTGATCATAACCAATAGTTCACAGACAGGCAACAAACATTTATGAAGTGCTTACTATATGCCAGGTACTGTGCTAAAGCAACAGAGAAAGATATGCAATCAGAAAGTCTTTTCCCATCAGAAGCTTACAGTTTCATGGGGGAAGACAAGACATAAAAGAGAGTAGAAAAGTATTAGGGGAGAAGGTACCTGCATAGAGGGAGAATGGCAAAATCTGGAGAGTGAGAAGAACATTTGGGAGGAGAATGATGCATGGCATAGCTGGTCTGATCCCACCCCCAAAATGGAGTCCCCAGAAGAAACTCACCACTGGGAGAGGGAGGCTGGTTTGGTGGAGGGATGTTCCAGTGTGAAAAGGCACTCACGATGGCAAAGTCTGGAGGGTCAGAAGAAGAGCTGGGAGGAAAATACCACGTTTGTGTTAGCTACTTTGTGCTAACTTAACACCATTCCCTATAATTTTGTTTGTAGGGGAATGTCCTCTGCTGATAGCTTGCAGTCTTTCTATAACTTATGGTATTAGAGGTTTATCTGAGATTTGGAGGTGGTAAGTGACTTGCTCAGAGTCACATGGTTAGTGTCACAGGTGGGATTGGAATCCAGGTATTCTTGATGCCAAGTAGAGCACACTATTCAATATATAATGAGGCCTCATAATATCACCATGAAATGCTTAGATAAAATTAGATTAAGAATTTTGTAAAATGTATTTAGGTAGGTAATTCATTTCCCAAATTATTTCAACAATAATTAAAAAAATTTGAAATCAGAGAGAATTCTGGGAAGACAGCAGAGTAGGTCAGAAAATTCAAAGCTCTCTGGATTTTCCCCACAAACAAGATAATAATAGCACCTCAGGGCGAACATAGAGGGTAAAAATAAATAAGAATAGGGGCAGAACATTGGACCTCCTGGGACTATTGGAGAAGATCTGAAGAAAAATCCCAGGAAGAGGTTTGGTCTCTGTGAAGAGTAAACACCTCCAGGCTAGGGCCACTTAAAAAACAAGAGGCAAGTCCTGGGTTGGGAGGCTGCCTTTGTCCCAGCCACAGGAGCTTTTGCTGCTGGACACTGAAGGCAATCGGGCGTCCGAGTCAGGGAAAATCAAGGGAACCTCTGCTGACAAGGAACGCCAGACCAGCTGTGCTGTGGAGAAGCAGCCAGGGGGTGGGAAAGAATCAGCATGTGCCTGGTGAATGCAGAAGCAGTGGGGTAGGAACACAGTGGGTCTGTGGGTACTTGGAGGATGCTGGAGGTCTTGGTTTTGTTTCCAGGCCTGAGGGGAGAACTGAAGGAGGATCTCAGGCCAGAGGGACCATTCCCCCATATCTGAGGGTTAGAGGTGATTACAAAAACTAAGCTGCTACAAATAAAAAATGAACAGGCAAAGGATATATAATCCAACCACAGAGAAATACTATGGGAATAGAGAAAACTGGGGTTTATCTTGATAGGAGGATATTGAAGCAAAGAAACCCTCTTCTACCCCAAAGGGTAATGTCAAATGGTCATCTGCCCAAAAAGAATTCATAGAAGAACATAAAAAAGACTTCAAAAATCAAATTAGAGAGATGGAGGAAAAACCAAAAACCAAAAAACCAACAAAAAACCAAACATTCCAAGAAAAACAAGATTATGAAAAGAAAGTCAACCAGTTAGAAAAGGAGATCCAGAATCTTAAGGAAGAAAATGACTCCTTGAACATCAGAATTGGGTAAGGGGAAGCTAGTGAAGTTATAAGATATCAAGAGATAATAAAACTACATATGAAGGATGAAAAAATAGAAGAGAATGTGAAACATCTCTTAAGAAAAACAACTGATCTGGAGAACAGATCAAGAAGAGAAAACATAAGAATAATCAGACTACCTGAAAGCTATGATCAAAAAGAAATAATTAAAGAAAATTGTCCTGAAGCATTAGAACAAGAGGGGAAAGTAGAAATAGAAAAAGTCCACCAATCACCATCTGAAAGAGATCCTACAAGGAAAACCCACAGGAATATTATAGTCAAATTCCAAAACCCCCAGGGCTCAAGGATAAAATATTACGAGCAACAAGAAAAAGAAACAATTTAAATGTGGCAGTGCCACTACTAGAATCACATAAGACCTAGCAGTGACTACACTAAAAGACCACAGATTTTTGGAATATTGTATATTGAAGAGCAAAGAACTGGGGTTCTGGCTGAAAATATCACACCCAGCAAAGCTAAGCATAATCCTGAGTGGAAAAAAAAGGACATTTAATGAATTGTCAGACTTTAAGGATTTTGTTAAAAAACAAAAAAGAAAACCTGATCTTAGGAGATTTGAAATAGAAGAGCCAAGAGAAAAACTAAGCTACATACAAGGTACTCAGTAAAGATAGGCTGTTTACCTTTTATATGAGATCTACTGGTGTTATCACTGGGTCAGAGGGTATGATCATTTTCAAAACTTTTTGGGCATAGTTCCAAAATGCTTTCCAGAATGGCTGGACCAGTTCACAGTCCATTGATCTACTCGTTTTCCCATAGTTTCTTTTGTCATTTTCCTCTTTTGCCAATGTTACCAAATGGATGGGTTTGAGGTACAGTTGCTTTAATTTGCATTCCTCTAATTATTAGTGATTTGGAACATTTTTATATGGTTATTGATAGCTTGGATTTCTCCTTTTGAAAATTGCTGGCTCATATCCTTTGGCCATTTGTCAATTGGAAAGTGGTTCTTATTCTCAAAAATTTGGATCTGTTCCCTATATAACTTGGAGATGAGGCCTTTATCATAGAAACTTGCTTCAAACATTTCCTCCAGTGTTCTGCTTCCTTTCAAATTTCATCTATATTAATTCTGCTTTTGTCAGAACTTATAAATTTTATGTAATCAAAATAGTTTTATCTTCCCTGAGTGTCTCCATTCTTTGGTTAGGGATTATTTCTTTATTCATAGATATTAAAGGTATTTTCTTCCTTGTTCTTCTAATTTTTTTAATGATGTCTAAGTCATGTACCAATTTGGAGCTTATCTTGGCATATAGTGTGAGCTGTTGGTCTATACCTAATTTTGGTCAGACCTCTTTCCAGTTTTCCCAACAATTTTTGATGAATAGTGAGTAGCTGGGATCTTTGAATTTATCAAATACTGGGTTACCATGCTTGTTTGCTTGTGTATATTGTGTACTTAATCTCTTCCACTGAGCAACCTCTTTATTTCTTAACCAGTACCAAATTATTTTGATAATTACTACTTCTACAATCTAACACACACACACACACACACACACACACTCACACACACACACACTTATATACACAGAAGCCATGTGGTATAAAGGATACAATAATAGACCTGGACACATAAAGAACTGGGTTCAAATCCTGTTATTAACACTAGCTATGTGACTGTGGGCAAGTCTTTTATTTACCTGAGCCTCAAGGCAAACTTCTAAGTGCATACATTAAAGAGAGATTACAAGTTGCACATTTGTGGGTGATTCCATCCTTCCTTGGACATTTACTAGCCATGAAAGTCACTTAATCTCTCTGAGGCTCAGTTTTCCCATTTGTAAAAAGAGGGCAGTCATTGCAACATCACCAGGTTCCTCTGAGGCTCAGATGAGATGCTGTATGTGAAGGTCTTGGCTACATTAAGTACAGCTAACCTTTCCAATACGGAGAGGGAATTCTAGGAGAAGAATTTCTTATAGTGGAAAAAATAACATCAAATAAATTGAGTCTCTTAGTGTTGTTTCAGCTTTAAAGTACCAAGTTCTCTCAACACAAATCAGCATCATTGCTAGGATAGCTGAGAGGTTAGGAAAAGCAGCCTTGACAAGGTACCATGTTTTGACTTCCCCTTCAGAATCACTGGCTTCTTTTAAGTTTATGGCAAAGGCTACTGGCTTTCTTCCAATTTCTAAATTCTTGCTCTATTATCTTCTGATTCCCATAATTTTACCCCTTCCCATTATACTATGACTCCTTCCTATTTAACAGGTACTCTCCTATGCTCTCTAACATGCTTCCATACTGTGGCTTCTGGATTTCTTCCCATGAATGTAACTGCTTAATATATAATACTACCCCATATCCCCTTTATTTATCCTGTTTCTTTTGAATAAGAAATATCCATTTGGAGTTATACTACAACCATAGGTCAGTGCCTATGAGGTCAGATTTGCCTCCCTGCAACAGTACAGAATTCCAGAGAATAGCAAAGGGAGATAAGAAGCTTTTCTTAAATGAGCAATGCAAAGAAATAGAAAAAATAGAATGGGAAAGACCAGATCTCTTCAAGAAAATTATAGATATCAAAGGAATATTTCATGTAAAAATGGACATAATGAAAAGCAAAAATGGTAGAGACTTAATAGAAGCAGAAGAGATAAAGAAGAGGTGGCAAGAATGCACAAAAGAACTATACAGGAAGGATCTTAACATCACTGATAGCCATTATTGTGATCTAGAGCTGGACATCCTGGAGAATGATGTGGACCTTAGGAAGCATGGCCAACAATAAAGCTAGTGGAGGTGATGGAATTCCAGCTGAGCTATTTAAAACCCTAAAAGATGATGATGTTAAAGTAATGTATGGTTATGAGAACTGGACTACGAGGAAAGCTGAGCGCCCCAGAAAGAACACTTTTGAATTGTGGTGCTAGATGGAGATGATTTTTGAGAGTTCTTGTACAGCAAAGAGGTCAAATCAGCTAGTACCTAAAGAAATCAATTCAGACTACTCGTTGGAAGGCCAAATATTGAAGCTGAAGCTTAAATGCTTTGGCCACATAGTGAGGAGACAGGACTTACTGGAAAAGACCCTGATGTTGAGAAAGATCGAAGGCAAAAGGAGAAGGAGATAGCAGAGGATGAGTTAGTGTCATGGAAACAACGAATATGAGCTGGGACAGGCTTTAGGACATAGTGAAAGTCAGAAGGGCCTGATGTGCTATAGTCCATGGTGTAATGAGGAGTCAGACATGATGGAATAAATTAATAACAACAGTGCTTTTCATTCAACTTGTTTTTTACCTAAACTTGAGATTTGTGTATTGACATTTAAAGCCATTTTACTACTGGATTTTACTACTGGATCCTTTCTTGGATTTTGTCCAAACATTCTGGGTGTCTTAATTGCTGTTCTTTCTGCATTACTGCAGCTCTCTTGTTGGATACACATAAGCAGTTTTTAGCTCCTTTTTATTTATTTTTAACTAACCTTTTTATTTTAAAGTCCTTGGAGTTGCGAGAACTCTAGGCAAATATATTTGGACTAGTGTTCATTAGGTACATTCTACACCTGGCCAGAAACTTTTAATTCCTCTATTTTAAGCTGCTATCCAGCCAAATCCTATTTTAGATATCATCTTAGTCAGCTGTTCACTTATCAAATACAGCTTTCTCTCCCTTATCCCTTACCTTCAATGGGCAACAGGCAGAACAACATAAGCTTAACCACCATGTCCTTCATTTTCTTGCCCAGCAAGACTTCATAATCTTTGAAAATACTTTCTAGGAAATATTTTCTATTTTTTTCAGTATTAATTATACTCACATGTATCACCAAAGTAGACAATTGTCATCTGTTATGACAAGATCTGGCAGCTTTTCTGTTATATCTTAGATATGTACCCTGGGTAAGACAACAGACCTCTGTATTGTTTTCAGGTTGATAAATATCTGCCTCAATATCCCTTAGTGGATGGTCAATGAATTATTTCTCTTCTTCCCCTTATATTTCCTGGCTGTTCTCTCATGTGACAGTTTTTCTGGTTCTATTTTTATTGTTCCTTGCTACTTCTTCTCCAAGAAGCATCTCATTTTTTTTTCTTTTTCTTTTCTAAGTTCCAAGCAGAAAGTTCTTTTTCTCTGTGTGACATTCTTTCACTCTTCAATTTCCCAACCAAGTGCATGTTTCTATTCTGCCACTTTACATACCCTTTTCTCCTTATAAATCCCACTGCCTCCCCCTTTGAAGGAATACTTCATTGTCTTAGTAGTCTGGAGTATGGAGAGGTCTTCTTTGGGTCCCTTCACCTTTTTTTCTAGGTGGAGGCTGGTCAGCACTTGGAAAGTACATAGAATTCATTTGGTTCTGGCAGAAATACGATTATTAACCCTAAATTCAAGTTGCAGGAAAATTCTTTATTCTCTCCATACTGATTGAGGTTCTCAGTTTTATTCTTTTAACTACATTTGGATATTTGTGCCTCACTTCCTAAATGTCTCTTCAAGGCCTTTAGAGACTTTTCTTACTTTTTAACAACTTGGCGGGCACACTTAGCTTTCTTTCCTTTTCACCACAACCTTGCGAGTTGGGTATCCCCATTTTATAGATAAGGAAAATGACTTTTCCATGATCACACAGTTCATGTCAGAATTGGGACTTCCATTTCCAAGTCCAGTGTTTTTCACCAGAGGTGTCAAATTTATGGTCCACTGGCCATAAGTGGCCCCCAAAACTCCTGATTGAGGCCAGAACCATATTAAAATGTAATTGGGAAATGTTTAAGAAAATAGATTCAATACAACCTAGACAATATTAATTTGTGGTTTTCTAAGTCAATAGCTAGCCCAAAGAGATCCCTTTCTATTTGAGTTTGATACCACTGCTCTAAACCATAGAGATTTTTTAAAGGAAGAATGGTAGTAATTGGGCTTTTTTGGAGGAAGCTCAGACTTGTGCTAAACTGATCACTTATCTTATTCATCTAAATTATTATAACTGATGTCTTGAGTCTTGAAAAAAATTGGTCACACAATGGCTAAGGGTTCTGTTTATATAATGTTTACAATCTTACTAGTTCATTAGAACAAGGAATTTTCACCACATTGGAGAGTATTAACAGCTGGAATTTATAAAATATTTTGTTGTTTACAAAGTATATAATAGCCCTATGAAATGAGAGGATGGGAACAAACATTTATTAAGTGCTACTATGTACCAGGTGCTGTGCTAAGAACTTTATGAATATCAACTCCCTTAATCCTCACAATAACCCTGTGAGGTGGGTCCTATTATTATACCCATTTTGCAGTTGAGGAAGCTGAGATAGACAGAAGTTAAGTGACTTGCCCAGGGTCACACAGCTAGTAAGTGTCTGAGGCTGGATTTGAACTCGGACTCGGACCTTCCTGACTCCAGGTCCCGTACTCTATTCACCACATCATCTAGCTGCCTTTACAAGTATCTTTCTACTAGTTTTACTGAAGAGGACTGGAGGCTCAGAGAGATTAAGCAAATTTCTAGGGGGATATGGTTAGTAAGCGACTGGTACAGGCACACCTCATTTTATTGTGCTTCATTTTATTGCACTTTGCTGATATGGTGGCTTTTACAAATTGAAGGTTTGTGGCCACCTTGAGCTGAGCAAGCCTATCAAGGCCATTTTCCAACAGCATGTGCTTGCATCTTGTCTCTGTGTCACATTTTGGTAATTCTGGCAATATTTCAAACTTTTTCATTATTATCATATCTATTATGGTGATTGGTGATCAGCGATTTTTGATGTTACTCTTGTAATTGTTTTGGGGTGCCACTAACCATGCTCATATCAAGACAACAAACCAATCTATAAATATTGTGTTATGACTCTCTGCCAACTGGCCCTTCCCTTGTCTGTCTCCCCCTCCTTGAGCCTCCCTATTCCTTGAGACACAACGATATTGAAGACTATTGCATAAACTTAGTTGATAAAGCAGCAGCAGTGTTTGAGAGTATTGACTCCAATTTTGAGAGATCTACTCCAGGTAAAATGCTGTCAACCAGCATCACATGTCACAGAGGAATCTTTTTTGATGAGTCAATTGATGCGGTAAACTTCAAAAATTACCACAGCCATCCCAACCTTCAGCAACCACCACCAGATCAGTCAGCAGTGGTCAACATGGAGGCAAAGCCCTCCACATGCAGAAAGATTATGACTTGCTGAAGGCTCTGATGATGGTTAGCATTTTTAGCAATAAAGTATTTTTAATTAAGATATGTACATTGTGTTTTTAGACATACTACTGTTGCACACTTAATAGACTGCAGTAAAGGGTAAACATAACTTTTATGTGCACTGGGAAACCAAAAAATTCGTGTGACTTGCTTTATTGCAATATTCACTTTATTGCAGTGGTCTGGAACCAATCCCACAATATCTCTGAGGTATGCCTGTATTCTAAAAGAAGTCTCTCCTAATTCCAGGTCCTGCACTTCTTTAAGTATACAACATTGTATTTTCATTACTAAAGCCAGCCTCCCAGAGGTTACAAAATAGTTAGCAATATGAACTGTAACTTGAGAATGGAAATACAATTTTTCCCCCTTGATTCATGAAGCGATATAAATGGGATGGGTTCAGATGGCATATGCATTTCGGAGGTGAAGGCTGGATGACTTATAGGGTAGGAAGTGGGATAATGGGAGACTTTACAACTGCGCTGTCAAAATCAAATAGAAAAGGGGGCCACTAAACTGTGCATAAAGATCCCTGCAGGCAGCATATTGACTTAGTATTAAAATGTAATATTATCTATGTTTTATTGCATTTTTATTATTTTGTTAAATATTTCCCATTACAATTTAATGTGCTGTGGGCACCCTGTAGGCTGTGTGCTTGATGCCTCTGTTTTACAAGGTTGTGTTGGCCTGTCCAAAGAAGGGATGCTCAGTGCCTGGCTTGGTGATTGGGGTACGCTTTGGTGTTGGCATTAGAATAATGATGGTCTACACTGGTAGCTCAGTCAACTAGCACAATGGAATGGGAATGGATTCCAAAAACATCCCTTTCACAAAGCCTGGCAAGGACAAGTTATGTGAGTGGGAGTAAGCTCTTTTCTAGGACACTTGGATTAACACTGCCATTTCTTTGGAATGTAGACCTAGTCTAATGGAAAATGGTTATATTTGACCCCACTAATTTCCATGTGTATCACTCTGGAATTCTCTTGAAAGAGAGCTTTGACAAGTCAGTTTTATTTTTGAAATCGTTGTGCTTCAATGCCATTGCCAGTGATTGTAGAGTAATGGTGTTTGTGAAATAAGTTAACTTTAGTGCATTCCTTTTTGGACAGCAGTCCTGTCACATAGATTGAGTAGGACTTATTAAAAATTAAGGACTGAATAATGATAATACAAATGATGAAAAGAGTAAGACAATAATTCAACTTATTTATAAAAAAGCAGTAATTTTGTCCGTCAGTGACACTTAACCCACAGAATTTTAAATATAAAATAATAACAGCAGGATATGTCCTTATCCCAAGACTGTTTCAGTTGGAACCCCAATAAGAAAAATCATGAAACTAATAATAATAATATAAATATACACAATACTTTAAGGCTGACAAAGTGCTTTCCTCATGACAAAGAAGGGCAGGTAATATCCAAGTGTTATTACCATCTCTTACTTTTAAGGAAATTGAGATTCTAAGAGGGTGATTTGCATATGGTTATGGACCAGGTGAGTAAAACTGTCACCTTGGGAGTAGGGACTATCTTTTGTCTTTCCTTATTTAGTATAGTGCCTGGCATACAGAAGGTGCTTAATTTATGCTTGTGGACTATTAAATGGTTCTCAAGTGGTTTTAGTCATCAGTGTAAGCTCCGGGCATGCATACTCATTGGATGAAAACAAAGAGTCCCTCTCTGGGGAAGCCATGCACCCATGGCATAACTGAGGATTGTGGCAAGGAGGCTTCTGGGAAGATGACAGAAGTCTCCTTTAGAGTTCATAACCACAGGAGTGAGGGGAGATCATTTGGGGCAGTTTGGGGGCAACCAATTAGGGACAATTAGTGCCCAAGGCATGTCAAACTGAGAGCAATATGGCAGTCTGGAGCAAAAGGAACGGGCTGCAAGTCCTGATACCAACAGGAGTAGTTTTCAATGAGAGATATCAAAGCTGTTTTCCTCGAAATCTCCAAACCACCAACCTTGGTTATAGAGAGAAAACGCATGCATGCCTTCTTTATCAGAGTTGTGAATCTTGGAGGAGCTCATTTCCTATACTACTCTGGGGGGCAAAGATGATTAGACTGACTTTCTTTAGGAATGCAGCTGATCTTCCTCTCTTTTGTTTTCTGTTTTCTTTTGTTTTACTCTTCATTTTGGCCTCTGTTCGACATCATGCTGTTTCAATGCTAACTCTTGCCTGTGTCTTTTTGCATGGAGAAATACTATACACCTAGACCCAAGTTAACTTCTAAAATTCCCACTTTCCTGTGTGTGAATAAAGTAATCTGGATAGGGAAATTGCCATTAAAATCAACTTTGTTTGAACCTGATTCCATGAAGGTGCAGAGCAGGTGGGACCCCATGACCATACTAATATGCAAAACTGATTTCACTAACATCTTTTACTTTAATATCTGTAAGTAATAAAATGCTTACATTTTCATGCTCTCCTCCAATATTTCTCCTTTAATCTCATCACATAATTGATTATAATGCAAAATTTAGCAGAAAAACATATTAGTGTTAACATGACTAATGTCTAATGTGGAAATAACTCTATATCAGTTATCTTTCTCTCTCTCTCTCTCTCTCTCTCTCTCTCTCTCTCTCTCTCTCTCTCCTTTTTTCCCTGCCAGGTTGCACTATTCTGGAATTCTCCACCTTGCCCCTGGAACTCTCAACTTGGAAGTACCCTCTGCCCTTGGGGCTCCTCCCCCTGATTGGAGGGTACAGGGCTTCTCTAAGAATCTTTATTTAAGGAGAAAGCCCACATCTGCCGTCTCTTCATATCCTATCAGGCTTCCCTCCTCTGGAATTCTTCCTTCCACCTATTCCCAGGCAGATTCCTTCCCTCCTTCCTCCCCTTTTCAGCTTATGTTTTTAAAATGTATTACCTTCTTTCATTAGAATATAAGCTCCTTGAAGGCAGGACCTATCTATTTGCTTGTACTTTTATTCCCAATGCTTGACACTGTGCCTGGAACAGAGTAAGTAATTAAATATTTGTTGATTGATTGACCTGCTACCAGAAGTTCTAAGCCCTGGGTTCCTGTACTGGCCCTGCTGCTATGTAGCTGTGTGACCTAGGGCAAGTATTGTAATTTCTTTGAGATTCTGTTTCATCCTCTTAAAGTCAGAGAATTGGACTAGATGATCTATAAGGTCCCTCGTAGCTCTGATATTTGTAAAATGCTTAGCACAGTGCCTAATATGGAAATGCTTATATTATTCCACAATTTAAAAAAATAGCTGCTTAGTAAAAAAAATTTTCCCTTCTTTTACCTTACCTTATTGACCCTAAGATTCTAGGTTTAGTACTCCTTCTACAACACCAGGCTACCTGCTTCTCAGAGTTCTGACCAAAAGTGTGGTAGTTAAAGAGGGGCACCCCACTTTGGCTTTCCTGGGATGGCTAGTTTATCCATAATCCCCATAGTGTAGTGAAAAGAAGAGAAGAGTGTTACTGGTTAGCTCCCTAGAATCAACAAGAGTCATAGAAGTGACCATGGTAAAGGGCACACCCTTATTGGCTACCATGGCTCCTAATCATCACTAAAACTATAGCACACAGTGTTTTCTGCTAGACACAAACCTGACTCCTGTGTTAAGGCAGTGATTCATTGGGATCCAAGGAAGCCAAGGTGAACAGAAAAGAAGTCTGATGAGAGACATAGGGAATGGCATAGTGTTTTTGAAACCATTAAGGGTCTAATTGCCTTCCTGGTCTTTTTATCCTCTTTCTTCTTAATCTTAAATTACCAAGCTGTAGTAGTAGCCACAGCAGGAGTGAAGATTATGCATAGTTCAGGCCTGGGAACTGGATCTATATCCAGAAAAATAATGCCAGTATGAACCCAGTTGGTAAGTGTAAGTTGAATAACCTTCCTCCCTCTCCAAAAAACATCTGACTGTGGTGGTGGTGGTCAGATACTTCTTGCATCTAATAATGCAAAAGAGTCTTTTTAGCTGTTTAAATGATAACACCAAAGCAAGACTTCCAGAGTCTCAGAAGTGAGTTGGTTTTCCTAAAATTAATGATTTTGGACTTAGATGTGGCATTTGGATTTAGATCTAGGATCAGTAAAACTCCTGAGCAAATTCTTAGGCAAATAAATTATACTATGAATTTTGTGTGGTGTAAATGTTTGTGTACTTTTAATGGGATTCTTCTGATTGTTTACAGGATGGACTGGAGGGCAGAGAGACTGGAGACTAGCTAGGTGACTTATAATAATGCGATAATCCAGGTGTGCAGTCACAAGGGCCCAAATTGAGATGATGGTAGGAGGAATTGGACAGGAAATCAAAGAGATATTTAAAAGGATCTACTGCCTGGTATTTATTTTCATCAACAATTTGGTAAAGACATAGAAATGTTATATAATCATAGTTCTGGATCTGGAAGGCAACTCAAAGTGTATGTAGACCAACCCTCTCAAGGAAACTGAGGTCCAGAGAAATTAAATATCTTGCCCAAGGTCACATAGTTAGTATCAGAGATAGGATTTGAATCCATGTTCTATGATTCCAGTCAGTGTTCATGGTCATGGTGCTATACATTCTCCCTAATGATTATCAAATCAGATAGGATAAATATGGAAGGCAAAGTTAATAATCAGAATCAAGATTCTTAAGGCAAAACCAAGAAGTTGAAATTAAATCTGGATAAATGGAAAATTCTACATTCAAATTCAGAAAACCAGTTACGGAAGTACAGGATAAGGTAGAATTGTGTTGACTACAGTTCACCCAAAAAGACCTAGAGGGCTAAATGGATGAAGTGTGATACAGCTGCTAAAAAAGCTAATACAGTCTTAGATTGCATTAAGAGGTGTAGCAGAAAGATCAAGGAATTAATGGTTCCACTGTACTCTGAACTGATCAGAGCACATATGGAATAGGGTATTCTGCTCTAGATGACATATTTTAAGAGTGACATTGGCAAGTAGAGTGAAACCAGAGGAAGATAATGAGGATCGTGAAGAGCCTGGAAGCTAAATTGTATGACTATCTACCAATTCAACTAGGGATATTTAGTCTGGAGAAAAGTTACATTGTTCTTGTTAACTTGCCCTTCAAGTATTTGAAATTCAGACACATGGAAGATGTAACAGTTTAATTCAATACTTAAGATGAAATAACTAAGCCCAATAGGTATTGGTTACAAGGAGGCAAGTCAGGCTGCATAGCAGATAGCACATTGGATATGGGATCAGGATCACCTGAGTTTGGGTCCTCTCTCTCTCAGACATGAGAGTTTCAGCTATATGACCCTGGACCAGTTACTTAACCTTTTGTAGACTCATTTTCCCTACCTCTAAAATGAGGATAATTATAGCACCTTCCTCAGGGTTGTCTCAAATCAGGTGTAGGTGTGTGAATGTGTGTGTGTGTGTGTGTGTGTGTGTGTGTGTGTGTGTGTGTGTGAGGACACAATACATATCACTCTGCAAACCTTAAAGCTCTATTTAAATTATATTAGCAATTATTAGTATTAACTAATTGCAATTAGAGCTGTCCAAGAAAAGAATTGGTTGCCTTACAAAAATAATGTTCTCCACATCATTGGAAGTATTTAAGCAGAGGCTACATAGTCATCTGTCAAGGATATTGTGGAATGGATTCTAGATGTAATGTTGGACTAGATGACTTCTAAAGTCCTTTTGAATTTTAAGCTTACGTTTCCATTCCTTTCCATTTCATTCTATTTGGCAATCACTTATTAAGTGCCCACTCTGAGCAAGGCTTTATGTTTGGCTGGGGGAATTGGAGGGGTCAATACCTGTTATTTCATTGGCATGAGTAATTCCTGTGATAGAAATCCCCTCCACCAAAGCAGATGAGCAATTTGCCTGTAGCAGTTGGGTAACTTGTCCATGGGTATGTGGCAGGGAGATGATACTTATTTTCCCAACTGTAAGGTCTGCCATCCATCATCCATATCATGCTGTTTCTCAGGCATTAGGGATACAAAGAAAAAAATGCCCTGAAGTATGTTATCATCTATAGGTGAAGAGCTCTGGAGACAGAATATGTACACATGTAAGTGAATACAAGGTAATTTGAGAAGGGAGAAACCACTAACCATTGGGGAGATTGGGAAAGGTTTCATGGAAGAGGTAAAACCTGAGCTGAGTCTTGAAAGAAGATAAGGATTCTCAAAGGAACAGATGAGGAGGGAGTGAATTTCAGACATGAGAGCAGCTTGTATGAATGCACAGGGCAGGGTTTGGAGAATAGTCCTAGTTTGGTTTAACTTCAACTTATGATATGCGAAGGGAAGTAATAAAAAGAGATGGGCCTGCAAAAGTTATTTACAATTAGATTGTAGAGAGACTTTAAAGTCAAGCTGAGACATTTATATTTTGTTCCAGAGGCAGTGGGGAATTACTGAAGGTGTTTCAAGAGAGGAGTGATATGGGCAGAAATTTGCCTCTGGGAGATTGTTTTGGCAGCTGAATGGAGGACAACTTCTTGCCATAGGTTTGTAGAAAGTACTAGGGGTAGAGGCAAAAGGACTAATTAGGAGGTTACTAATTATAATAGTTCAAGCATAGAGTAATTGAGCTTATATTATAATGCTAGACAGTGAGAATGGAGATACAGAAACAGATGTGAGAGTTTTTTTTTTTAAAGGGGGATTGGGGAAATCAACAGGACTTGAATTCACAACTGGAACCAATTGCCTAACTGACTGAATGGGTGTGGAATGGCCAGAGGGAATCATTAAGGATAACTATGAGATTTTGAAGCTGGGTGACTGGAAGGATAGTGACACCATCAGTACAAATAGGAGAAAAGATGATGGAGTTCATTTTGGGAATGCTGAGTTTGAAAAGCAGATCTAGGAGGAGGGAGATAGATTCTCTAAATATATACACAAGGCAGGTACCTATTTGTAGCAGGTGTGAATAGTAGACCTCTCTAGGATTAAATTCTGATTCAAGATATTTCTGATTTAACCAAATCAGGGTAACTTGAGTTATTAGGTTTCTTCCCTTATCACCCTTAATGGTCCATGTAGGAGGGGACTACCACAACATGTAGGTTTCTGCCTCAGGATCCCCCACCCTTCACCCATTAGCTTTTCATCATCAAAGAATGCAAAAGAGGAGAAAGCCATAGCACCAAGGACCTCTTCCTTTTGTCCTTATTATTAGACTGGGGAGATTGAGGCCCCAGCCTTGACTTCTCTGAACTCTTGGATTTAGAATTTTTATTTTCTGGAAACTGTTGATAATTGTGGGGCAAATATAAATTTATTAGTTATTGGGTTATTGGACTACTTGAGAAAATAATACTTTAACCCTCAAGATCACTGAAATTTTAGGGAGTGCATTTGTAAGTCTTACCCTGTAACTCTTTGCCACATATAGAAATGTCATTCTACTTGGCTTCACCAAATCCCCTGAGATAAGCAACATTACTTCACCCCTCTCTGACCATCAAGTGCCCAGACTTCAGGTTACTTGCCAACAGGGCAGGTGTCTTAGACACAACCATAATCAGCAACCAAATGTATTTTCTACATTCAGGACATTTTTGGGTTTGCATCAACCCTTGTCATCTTTCAGTGAGACAAAGGCCTCTAGTATCAGTTCAGTCAAGTGCTTGTGGATACCAATTACAACATATTTACTGACCTAGATTCCTAACCTGGTCTCATTGCTGGCTCAAACCCTTCTTCCTTTGTGTTTGAGAGATTCCAATCTTCACAGGACCCTGGAGGGTAGGGCCTTCAGTGAATTGATACTTGCCCATCTGATGGCTAGTCAACTCAAGCCTCCTCTTCCCTTAATCTCTGTGATTCAGGATTACCAGTTTCTGAGTTAAACCCCCACTTCCCTACTATTAATTTTCTTTTTTCTCATTCTTATTTGTTTTATCTTTGCTTCTCCTCATTCTCTATCTTCCTCTAGATTCCCCTTTCATCATACACTTGGAATCCCTGTTCTATCATTAATAAACTCTTCATCCTACGTCTCTTTCCCTCACCCCTCCCATACACACACACACACACACACACACACACACACACACGCACACATGCACACACGCACACACACATTTGCATTTATAGAAAACTAGCTTCCTTTGGAAAATACTTCACCATTGATCATTTTTTCCATTCCTTCTCTCATTCCTCTCAACACACTGGGGCAGAAAGAGGAATCACTGTCCTCCTACTCTTTTACTGCTCCTTCTTGATTGTTCCTTTGTCACCATGGCTTAGCAATGTCTCCTCCTTTGAGGTTCATTCCATCTGTCCACATCACCTGGCTAGGTGCAGTCATCCACAGTCCTCAAGTTACTCTTTCTCTCCCTTCAAGGAATTCATTACCTACCTCAGGGGTGGGGAACCTTCAGCCTTGAGGCCACATGTGGCCTTCTAGGTCCTTGGGTGTGGCCTTTTGACTGAGTCCAAGTTTTATAGAACAAACTCTTTTATTAAGGAGATTTGTTCTGTGAAGTCTGGATTCAGTCAAAGGGCTGCACTCAGGAACCTAGAAGGCCACATGTGGCCTCAAGGCTGCAGGTTCCCCATACCTGCCTTAGCCCTTTCACCTGAAAAGCCAGTGCTCTACCAACACTTACCATAATAGCACACACTAGTTTGTACTTAGGAGATTCCCCCTCCTCCAGTTGTGCTCCACAAACCTGTAGTATGCTATGCTCAAAGTATCATTCCACATCTTTTTATCTGTTCACAGATAAACTCTTAGAAAGTCAACTTATGTTTGTTACCTCATTTTTCTTACTTTCCATTCACCTCCAAACCATCTGCAGTCTAGATTTTGTCTTCCCCCAAATTAAACGATATTATTTTCTCCAAAATTAACAGTGGTCTCTTAACTGCTAAATCCAATAGCTTTTTCTCGGTCCTTCTTTTACTTGACATCTCTGAAGCTTTTTGACATTGTTGACCATTCTCTCCTTCTGTATTCTCCCTCCTCTCTTGTATTCTCTGTGACATTGCTCTGTGCCAGTTCTCCCCTGCTTAGACGTCTGAGTCCTTTCAAATCTCCTTTGATTTGTCATCATTTACCTTCCACCCATGAAGGGTAGCTATCACTCAAGGTTCTGTCCTAGGCTTTCTTCTTTTATCTCTTTTTCACTCTTTCCTGTGCAGATGGTTCCCAAATGTATATATTCAACTCTAATCCCTGTCTTGAATTCTAGTTTCACATCACCAGCTGTTGACTGGATGTTTCTAAACAGATGTTCCACTGGCATCTTAAATTCACATATCCAAAATTCATTTTTCTTTTAACCTTCCATTCTATTCCCTTTTCAAATTTCCTTATTTCTGTTGAGGGTGACATGTCATTTATAGCCCCTGGATTTACAACAGCATCACCCTTGTGTCTTATCATTGTTGCTGTTTGGTCGTTTCAGTGGTGTCCTACTCTTTGTGACCCCTTTTGAGGTTTTCTTGGCAAAGAATTTCCTTCTCCAGCTCATTTTACAGATGAGGAAGTTGAGGCAAACAAGATTAAGTGACTTTTCCCCCAGTCACACAGCTAGTAAGTGTCTGAGGCTGTATTTGGACTTGGGTCTTCCTGACTCATGTCTTACACCTCATAATCAATCATCAAGACTTTTTGATTCTTCTTGCACAACATTTATTTGTCCCCCTTCTCCTTACATACAGGCAGGATGTTAGAATTGATTGTTAAACTTTCTTTTTGAGACATTATACCTTACAAATAGATGATCCCTACAAATCAGGGTTTGATTTATTGTTTTACTGATTGTCTAGGCCTAAGAAAGTGTTAATGCACATTAAACCTCAAAGTATATGTGCATCCATTTTTCCCCCAGAAGATTTCCCTAATTATTAAACATTTACTAGCACCCCTACATCCACTACCCTAGTTAGGCCCTCATCACCTCTCATCTGCACCATTGCAATAATATCCTGATTTTTTCTTTCTGCTTTCGATTTCTTTACTCCCAACCCTGTACTTTATGCAACTGTCAAATGAATGTTTCTATGACACTGGTCTGACTGTGCCACATTCCTGACCAAGAATAGTAGTTGACTGTTGCCATGAACGTAGCCTGACTTTTGAGACCCTCTATAAACTGGCTTCAACATACTCTTCTTGATTTGTTTTGAATTATGCTCCTTTACATATTCTATGTCCCAATCAAAGTGGCCTAAAAGTTGTTCTTTGAATTGAACATTCTGTCTCCTTTCTCTGTGCCTTTGGGTAGGTTGTCTATCTCCCAACCCTGAAAAATACCTCTTCACTCTAGCCTCTTAATTTCTTTCAAGACTCAGCTGATTAAAGCTTCCTTCACTCCTCCTTTAGGATTCTCAGTCTTCTCAAAGGATTGTCTATTTACTAATCTATGCATATATTATAATCCCTCCAGCAGAATATAAGCTCCTTGAGGGTAGGAACTATTTCGTTTTTGTCTTTGTATCCCTAATACCTAGCACCATGTTTCAAACATAGTGAGTGTGTCATAAATGCATGTTGTATTGAATGGAATGAACTTCCTGTGCATTACAAAGGCAGCTGAAATCAGTCAGACTCTCTGGCTAATGGTCCCATGGTTTGAGTTTCAATGGGTGGAGAGACTTCAGGCTGGGTGTCTTTGGCAGAGAGCCCAGAATTCTGGAATGTATGTGCTTTGCCGAGTGGGCTCACAGTTGCATCATGTTCTTGCTCCTGAATGTGAACAATAGACATGTGGCTCCATGGGCTAATTAACCTCCCAGAGACCTCCGGGGCTGCACATTATGCTCCCTGCTATGTCCTTGGCCAGTTCCCTCCATCTGACTTTGACTGCCTCGGGGAGGCTTGCTTGAACACTTGGTGACTATTGGGCCTCGAAGATGGAATGATGGATTTGGCTTCCCCTTTGCTTTGGAGTCTAGGAACAGGAATCTGACATGTGACTTCTGTGTTTGTATAGCCCAGAGGGCATCCAGCAACTGCAGAGGTGACTTTGGCTCAGGAAACTCCATGTGCAAATCCATGGCGCTTCCATTTGAAAAGTTGTACATTTATGGGTAGGTAGGTGTGGATCATAGAGAAACCCCCAATTTCTATATTGACTATTTTTGGTGGTAAGCCTCCTCATAATGGTATTCTTTGGACACCAATATTAGAGCTAGAAATAAAGAGGAAAAGATGGAGGAATGATCTGTACAATTTGTATCAAATGGTTCTAAGTGGCAGGATAAGAGTTGGCCTGGAATAAGAAGGTTTTTTCAGAATAGTTGTGATATCTGCTCAGCACCTCAGTAGAGTTGTAGGACTTGGACCTTGGACCATTTCATAGAGGTCTATTTTACTTTAAGCAAATCCATTACATGCATCACCCCCATAGTAGATTCCCTAGTTATATGTCTTACTTGACAACTACAAAACCAAAAAAGCTATCTATTTTGTAAAATTAGGCAAAACCCTGAAACTTCCTTAAAAGTTCCTGCTTCAGAACAGGAAACCAGTAGATGCTTTGGAGTATGGGAATATAAGGAAGAACATTTATTAATTCCATTTCAATATAAAATACCCACATTTCTCTCAATCAAAACACTTAACAGTTGTACCCAAGTCTTGCTCTTTTCATATACTCAAGTTTGTATTCAAAGTTGATCCCACAGGTCTGAGACCTGAACACTTTCTTTAGGCAATCTCACTGGGCAGGGTCTTAAATATTTTCCATGCTAAGTCCTTGAGTTGTTGAATGAATCTAGGAAAAGAAGATTGAACTTGATCTGTTTTACAGATCCATAATGTCTAGGTTTCCAGGAAATTTTAAGACCAAAAGAATATCTAGCCCTTAACTTAAATTTTTGTATTTCATCCAGCAACTTGAACCAGAGCTCTAACTTAAGTGGCCAACCAGGGCTAAATTTGGAGGGTGCTAATGCTCTTTTAGTTTATCTGGAGAGTAGAAAGAGGAGTGAATAGAACCAAAGCAGTAAGAACAGTTTGTTAAAATGTAGAGCTACCAGCTGGTGGGCTAGGATGAACTTCTCTGCCCCACTCCACCCACCTCCCCATGTGCCTCTTTTCTCCCTTTCTTTCCCCCTCCTACTCTTTACTCCTTTGGTGGAATCAAGTCTCCACTCAACTGGGAGCATGATCCCTGCTACTCCATTCAACTGGGGGAATGTTCTCCTCCATTCCACTCAACTGAGGCTATACTCCCTGCCACTTGAGCAGGGTGTGGTTTGTGGTTTTTGCCTCTTGCCTCAGGCTCAAAAATTCCTAGGTTTAGCACTGCCTAGCACAGTGCTTTACACTTTGTAGGCACTTAATGATTATTTATTGAAGTTGAAATGAACACAGAGGATGGAGGAAAGTTATGAAAAAGACATTGCAATTTTTCTGTGAAATTGGGTGTGACATCTATGCAGCTTCACATAAGGGCTCACTTTTGTGCTTTGGTCTCTCTCTTTGTCTGAATATTACCCATGCTTCCTGGTTCAAATTATTAATCTGTGGCATTATACTGGACCACCCATAGGAGATCTGTATTTCTCCAAACATGCAGAGAAGGAGGTAATTTGACAGTTTGAGACCTTCCTGTTCATGTTCATAATAACAAAAATCCCCCAAAACAATTGTTTAAAAAAAAAGACTTGGAACATGTTTAAACAGAAAACCATGTTTACTATGGTATTCTTCCTCAGGCTTAACATGTCCTAAGAAGAGGGTGTGTTCAGGGGGAGAATGAATAGAAACCTTATCTTATACTTGTGGTTCAAGGTAATGTCATAACCAGAGCCTTCAAGTAGGAAACAACTTTTTCTTAAAAATTGAAAGCAAGCATCCTCTTTCACTTACAATAGGCCAATCATAAGCTTGCTGTTTGAATGATTGAACTTCAGTAATTAGAGGATGGGTATAGGAGATGATGGACTGAAGTCACTTAAAGCCTTGTAGTTCTGTAAGTAGTAAAGCATCATAGTTTTCGTGTGCCAGATGCCATTTATCCAAAGACTAAAAAAAAAGCCCAAGACCTCAATAAACAGCTAAAGTTAATTACACACTTTCCAGTGGTCCTTTGATTCAAATCCATTTGAACAGTCTACGTACATTACTGTAGCATTTTTATGCTCTCAAATTAATTTATGTCTGCAGTTTAAAAATATATAAATCTTTTTGAATGGCGAATTCCTTGTTTATATTATATCCAGCTAGCATTGTGCTGCCAAAATAGTGTGGGGCATATGTACACATCCCCATTAAATAAATCACATGGTTCTTCCTCTTGCAATAAAACCTACGTAAGGAAGAAACACCTAGACATTAGCCTGAATATAACCAAATCATAGAATCATAGGCACTTAAATTGAAAGGAACCTTATGAATCACCTGGTTTGTATGCAGTGCAGGAGCTGTCTTTGTGATACCTATAACCCACGATTATCCAGATTGTGCTTGAAAGCAGTGATGGGGAACTCATTACTATGCAGGAAGAGCTGGGATCAGGTTTAGGCACTTTAATATATTGCAATAAAATACATTCATATATTTGAATATCATAAACTTCTTCTCTTCATGGTATATAAATATTTATTTTGTGAAAAAACAAATTACAAGTCACCTCCCTCAAAATTTCTTTTATGTATTTACTCCCATTAGAGTATAATTTCCTTGAAGGCAAGAACTGTCTTTCTTTTTGCTTTTATCTGTATCTCTAGTATTTAGCACAGTTCCTGGTACTTAAAAGGCACTTAAATGTGTGTTGAATTGAAATATGTTACATCAAAGTTTCAAATTCTCTGGTAAACAAAGGTGGAAGATGAACACTATTTTCAAGCCTGGTATGAGGCGTTCAGAAGTCTTGTCCTAGCTCTGCTCACAAAGTCCATTCATTTCTTTTCAGATCTAATTTTTAGAAAGTTTTTGCTTGAATGATGAGGAATCTTGTCCCTACAACTTCTGGTGGTTGGTCTTACTTCTACCCTTTGGAGCTATGGAGAAAAATCTAGTCTATCTTCCAGGTAATAGCATTTCAGATATTTGAAAATGCCTATCCATGTTCCTACTAAGCCTTATCTAAATATCCTCATTTCCTTCTACTATTTATAATGTCATGTGGTTTAGAGACCTTTTACTGTACTTCTTGGCCTCCATCTATATATGATCTAGCTTGTCAATATTCCACTTAAGATGTGATATGCAGAATGGAATCTAGAGGTTCAGATGCATTTTGACAAATGTGGATTGTAGTGATACTCCTTTCGCCTTTACTCTAGCTACTATATTTTGTGGACACAAATGACTGTATAGCATAATGGGTAGGGCATTGAATTGAGAGTTAAGAAGACTGGAGTTCAAATCCCTCCTTAGAGACTAATGAGGTGTGTGACCCTGGGCAAGTCACTTAACCTCTGTGTTTCTCAATTTCCTAAACTGTAAAATGAAGAAGTTGAATTTGATGGACTGTAAGGTCCCTTCCTGCTATAATTCTATGGTCTGGCTGACTGCAGAAAAATTTCTATTTGGAAAGCTGTAGTTTGCCTCCAAAAGCCTGACTCTGACTGTCTCCATATAGTTTGATCAAACTTGAGACTGTTTCTTCACTATTTTTGTACTACAGATGTATTTGTAGCTGTCCTGATTACTCATTTGTGTCCATATTAAACATTTGGGAATAAAATTGACACAGAACATTCTTAACAATGATTTTTTTTTCTTTCTAGCTAGAAACAGAATTCAGTGCATCTTAATCCACATTTACTTCTATATTTCAAGTACAAGAAGTCTGGATGTAGACTGATTTTAAAATGCAAATCTACTGATCAAAAATCTCCTAACATTTCCCGTTATGATGCAGAATCTCAACAGAATCTAAAGAGTTGCTGAACTGCCTTTTGATCTTTATGCCTTTCCTCTTTTTTGTGTGGATGCAGAGTGGATAATTAATTCTTCCTCAGAAGTACAGAAGATGATTGTTTATGGGTCAGTAAATGGACCAAGAATGTAAGCTCCTGGAGGGCAGGATACATCTCGTTTCTGCATTTGTGTTTAGTAAGGGCTTATTGATTGATTGATGGACTAACTCATTCAGGGGATTAAGGTACCAGTTAGCACATCATAGTCACAACACACTAAATGCTACTCTCTCTCGTGGTCTAAAAGGATTAGTACACCTCCTAAAATACCTAACTTCATACTGCTGAAAACAGAAACATCTGGACCATCTGACTCACAACTTGTCCTATATACATTTTGTACAGCTGACTCACATAGAGCCCATATGCTGCTTTCTAGAATGGGGTAAATCAAAGTTCTATCTTGTCATGGGTCATGTTTTCACAGGATATAGAATTTGCAAACTACCCTAGAAATCATCTTCCCCCTGCCCTTATTTTATACATGAAGAGACTAAGGACTACAAAAGTTAAATAATTTGCCCCAAGTCACATAGGTAGTAGTAGTAGGAACTGGAGTTTGACACCAGGTCCCCAGATTTGGCTCTTTCTGCTGCATCGATCACTCAATTTATCAACATACACACTGTGTGCCACACACTGTTAAGGAGTAGGGATGAAAAGAAAGGCAAAAACATAGTCCCTGTCCTCAAGGAGCTTACACTCTAAATTTACCATGAAGGCAGTGCTTCTTCTTTGTCATAAGAAAATACCGTATGGCAGGCAGTGTTGGAGAAGACTCGGGGTTAAAGAAATAGCATTTATACCTTTTGGAAACACTTGTTTGGAGCAAAGGTGCTAGAATTTTTTTCCTCTCATCTTTTACTGTCTACTGATTGAGAATGAAGCCGTCCATTGTTTTTTAACTCTTGTTCTCATAGCTCACATAAAGGAATCAATAAAACATTCTAGGTTGAATGCATACACATTCTGTTTAACATAGCCACCCACTATGTACCATATGCTGCTATCTTATTCTTTCACCAGGATGAAAACAGGAAGATGATTTCTTTACTTTTAAAAAATGTCTTTCTCTTTAATTCAGGCTGAGCCTCACATATGCTTTGATTTCAACGAGAGTGTATTTACCAGACAACCTTCATCTTTACATGGATGTGTCTACCTTAATTCCGAAATGCTATAAGATAGCAACACAACAAAAGCACCATGATGACTTCCCAGTTGGCAGGGCTATTTGAAGTAAATGAAATTAAACCACAACCAAATGTAGTGTGAGCTTTTTACATTTTTTTGACCCTTAAAATAAATATTTGTAAAAGCTGTCATAGCAGAGTACTGAGCCTTGGTGACATGTAAGCTGAACAAGTGATATTTGATTAATATATAAGAACATGTTTCTCAAAGAGGGATAATCAAGAGTTGGAGTGTTAGCCTGGAATAAAATCATGATGAATAAAATACTAAAGGAAATTCATTCTTTCAGGGCATCTTTCATGCTCTACAGGATGGGGCTTCACTTGTTGCTCTCTGGGGAAAATATGTTATGTGTTATAGATAAGATTTGAACTTTTTGGTGCCTGTATGAGCTAAATAAGTATTGCTCTTACTTATTTTTATCCTTATAGAGGACTTCATAGCCTCTAAGAACCTGGAGAGGCAGGAACTATTTTTGTCTTTGTACGTATACACTGGCGACAGTATTGGACCTGAAGTTAGGAAGATTTGAATTCAAATCCTGCTTCAGACACTCACAAGCTGTGTGATCCTGGGCAAGTCATTTAAACTCTCTGTGCCTCAGTTTCCCCATGTGTAAAATGGAGATAGAGCAGGTATGTAGGGAGGGTAGCAAGGTGGTGCAGTGGCTAGAGCTCCAGGCCTGGAGTCAGAAGGACCTCAGTTCAAAATCAGCTTCAGACACTTATCAGCTGTATGACCCTGGGCAAATCATTTCACCCTGCTTGCTTCAGTTTCCTCATCTGTAAAACGAGCTGGAGAAGGAAATGGCAAGGCACTCTAGTATCTTTGCCAAGAAAACCCCAAATAGGGTCATGAAGAATGAGACACAACTGAAATAACTGAATATCAATAAGACAGCGAAGAATTTGTCTTTCTTTTAGTGAAACTGCAAGAAAGCAGGAGGTAAACTTTTTGATTTTTGAATGCATCCAGTAGAGCTCTCCTCTAGACCTGCCTGCAGTCAGTAAGTAGATGGTGTGGGGGTGGGGAAGAGCAGAGTCTTCCTCATTGTGTAGCTGTGATTCAGAAACTGCATTCCAAGTTAATGAACCTTGTCCTGTAATTCACATGCTTGGAATGTGTGAATGGTATAAATCAGTAAATACATAAAATACATTTCTAGAAGCATGCAAATATGGTCTCTGTGTGTGGAATCCATAGCAAAATTTATGGCACCTACGAAAAAAGGTGAGAGGGAAAGATCCATATTATTAAGCTAATAATGAGGAGTTATCTGACTAGTTCAGCCTTGTCATATTTTCAAAAACCAAATTAGGCCCAGGAAAATTCCACATGGTTTGCAAAATGGGCATTGACCCAACTCAAATCTGCCAGCATCTCCTTGGTATCTTCACCTCGTTTCAGTGTTTCCCATACTACTAGGCTAAGAAGACATAATTGTTTGCTTATAAAAACATTCAGAGTTCCATAACATACCACAGTATCTCATTAGGACCAGCCACAAGGGAAGGACATTCCATTTCCTTTAAGTTCATCACTTGATTCTCATTAGGGTCAGCTCTGATTTCTCTTCACCCCTTGCCACATGAATCAGAATTTACTTTCCTGGTTGAAGGAGGTCATACTTCTGTTGTAATTCTTTTCCATCTTATATTTGGGGAAACTAAATATTCGGTGACTATTGAATCTTTGTTGTTCCAACCAGAAAAATATTTGTAAAGTATTCTCCAAACCATTTGTGAAAATAGGCCCTATCTCATGCAAAAAAAAAATGATGAAGGGATACAATATACGATTACATTTTACCAGGAGTGACTGAAAAGCTGAAGAATTGTAATTTCCAGTTTACCCCAGGGCATCTACTTCTTTTCAAGTGCCAGGATTTAAGTGGCAATTGGGTCTGAAATGGCTTGGAAGCACTGATTGATAAATACCATTGAGTCAAGTTTTTGCTTTGAGTAATAATAATGGGAATGAGAAGATTTTATGTTGCCATAGTTTGATGGTCTTATTGTGCTATAACTAAGTACTAACTCTTATTGTGCCAGGATGCTCAGGTGCAAGGTAAAAAAATAAATTTGCTTATAAGATTTACCGCAGTTCTGATATTTCTGTGCTTTGTCATCTTTCTCAAACCCAGGGACAGTGATAAGACAATTTGGGCTGTCCAGTCAGCCCCAGACATGCTTACTGAGCATCTATAAAGTGTCAGTCAATCAACAAACATTTATTAAGTACTTACTATGTGCCAGGCACAGTGCCAAGTGCTAGGGATACAATGAAAGGCAAAAGACAATTCATGCCCTTCAAGACAACATGTAAGCAACTATGTACAAACAAGATATATACAGGATCAATTGGAGATAAGCAATGGAAGGAAGGCATTATCATCAAGAGGGGTCAGGAAAGCCTTCTATAAAAGGTGAGATTTTAGCTGAGACAGGAAGGAAGTCGGAGAGGTGAGTTGAGGAGGAAGAATATTGCAGGCATGGGGAACAGCCAGAGAAAGCACCTGGAGTTAGGGAATAGAGTGTTTTAGAGGAACACCAAGGAGGCCAGGGTCACTGGATCACAAAGTGAAGGGAGGTGTAAAATATAAGAAAACTGGAAAGGGTGTGTGTGTGTGTGTGTGTGTGTGAAGGTTACAAAGGGCTTTGAATGCCAAATAGAAGGTTTTATATTTGATCCTGGAGAAGAAAGGGAATTGTTGTTCTTGTTCAGTTGTTTCAGTCATGTCCAACTCTCTGTGACTCCATTTTGGGATTTTCTTGGCAGAGGTACTGGAGGGGTTTGCCATTTCCTTCTCAAGCTCATTCTACAGATGAGGAAACCAAGGTAAACAGGGTGAAGTGACTTGCTCAAGGTCACATAGCTAATAAGTGTCTGTGGCCAGATTTGAAATCAGAAGGATGAGTCTTCCTGACTCAGGTCTGGTACTCTATCTACTGTGCCACTTAGCTGAAAGGGAGTCACTGGAGTTTATTGAGTGGGCGTGGGGGGAGAGGGTGATATGGTCAGCCCTATGTTCGAGGAATATCATTTTAACAGCTGAGTGTAGGATAGCCTGGGGTAGGGAGAAACTTATGACTAGAGAGCTCATTGTGTATTCAGGAAGATCTGGGGTTCAAGTCTTGTTTCTGAAACAGACTAGCTGTGTGGCCACAGGCCAGTTATTTTATCCCTCAGCACCCCCAGGCAACTCTGTCAGAGTAACCATTACAGACAGTTTTCATTCTGTTTTGCTGGAGGGAACTTCCACATCTGTATTTCTCTACATTGATGAAATCACAGCATGGGACAATTGGAGGAGAGGGAATCTCCTAAGTGTAAACCAGTATTGTACTATTATGGTACGTGTTGGTAGGGTATTGGCTTTTCAGGGGAAAGGGCTAAGGCAGGTGTGGGAAACCTTTGGCATTGAGGCCACATGTGGCCTTTTAGGTCCTCAAGTGTGGCCCTTTGACTGAATTCAAACTAAACAGAACAAATTACCTTAAGAAAAGGATTTGTTCTGTAAAACCTGGACTCAGTCAAAAGGCCGTACTCAAGGACCTAGAAGGCCACATGTGGCCTTGAAGCTGCAGGTTCCCCATTCCGGTTAAGGGTTTTCTTGTAGGTACATCATTTATCCAACATTTACCCACTATAGTAGCTAGAATGAGGGAGGTGGGAGTGTTGCTAAAAGCTTCCCTGGTTGGTCTCCATATTGAGTACTTTATTCAGTTCTGGGGATTACATAAGTTAAAAATAAAATTTAAAAAAAAAATTAAAAAGAGCCTAGATGCACATTAAGAGTCTGGAGACTATCTTAAGGAGGTTAACCAGAACGGTGAGATGACTGGAGGTCATACCATGAAGAATTGTAAAAGGAACTGGGGATATTTTGCCTGGAGAAAAGAAAGCATAAGAAAAGCTATCAGGTAGAAGACAGATTATTCTTTTCAAAGGGCAGAACTAGTAACAATTTGGGGACATCACAGAGGGGAGGATTTTTTCGGGGATGCAGGCAGAACATCTCAACAGAGTAGATCCAAAGTAGAATAGATTTCCTCAGGAGATAAGGCGTTATATATACTTTGAAGGTTTTCAAATGTAAGTTGAAGATATTAAAGATACTATAGAATGTCCTGCTGGGTTATTAAACTAGGGAGTCCTTGAATTTAGATGAGAAAGTTGACATCTTTATTTTCACTAACCTCTATTTGAAGTTTCTTTCAATTTTTTGAAAATATAATTCCGCAAAAGGGTCCTCAGTCATTACCAGGCTGCCAAAATGGTTCCGGACATAAAAAAGTTTAAGAATCCCTGATTTAGATGATCTCAGAGCATTTTTCAGCTGTAAAATCCTATGAAGCCATATTTTTGTGCCTTTTTTAAAGAAATAGAGTTTATCATAAGGGATTTTGAACTAGAATTGAAGAATTGCTTGTCAGAAAAACATGCAAGGCACCAAATAAGGCATGGGGCAAGCCCTCTCAGAAAATCCTCTTTCTGAGAGGACAGAATAACTAAATTTCCATTTCAACATTGAGATGTATTTTTAACTTGTAGGAAGAGGAAAACAATCAATAGGAAAAAACATCGACCCCTCCCCCCAAACATTCTGGTACTTAGGAGTACTTCTATGCAAAACTTTGAATTATTCACATTATTTTACACAAGTGAAGGGGCATGGTTAACTTACACTCTCCTACAGCCACTTATTTACATGGGACTTTACCCCATACCACTCTCTAAACACAGATAATTGCCATGGTAACGGCAGTATTTCAAGACTCTCACACATGCACTTACACCTTTCTTAAAGAAACACAGAGCCCAACCTAGTAGAATTAAATCAGTAAATCATTGGTATGTTTTTTATTTGTTGTCACATAGTTGTCAAGATTTAGAGAAGAAGCTGGACACTGTCACCTGCTATCAACAGTGCCCAGAAAACACCTGGTATCCTGCTAGCACTTTGACATGTTGACTGAAAATATCATATTGTTTCTAATGACACGCAAGGAGTGACTGATGGATTTCTAGATTGTTAGGGTCAGAAAACTCTTGAGGAGGAAAACATAATTGAGAACACGAACTATGGGATGTTGTGCATATCTTAATAAAGATATTTGAAATACAACTTTATTATGATCTAAACAAAAAAGGAATGGGAATGACTAACAAACAAGACTCACCATTGAATATTGTGATAGGACTGCAGCATTCTTATATTTAAAACTCATGGGAACATAATTGTGGTCTACAACAACTAAATACACAAGTCCAAAATATAAATTATTTATTTTTTAAACTGCTACATTCACTCTGAAGCCCATTTATCTTCTTCAGCATCCCAAAGATTAAGCACATGTCATGCTTAGCTAGATAATAAAATGGCAAACATGTTACACCACTGACATTACAGGATAGTGGCCTATAAAACTTGACCTCTGATACTGGACTTTAGTTTCATTCTCTGACAGGTCATCATCTTTGACAGAGAGAACAGCCGTCTGAGCAATCTGTAGGTCCTGCTCATACTGTGCTGCCAATGCTGGTTCCATGACAACCTCTGGAGGTACAAGGGCAAGCATGTCCACAAACTCCAAATGAGGGTCTCTAATAAGTTTTCTAGCAAGCCAAAGGAAGGGTTTCTCAAAGTTGTAGTGACTTTTGGCTGAAATGTCATAATGCTGAGGATTCTTCTTCCCATAGAAGACAATTGATTTCCCCTTCACTTTTCTGTCCTTAATATCCATTTTGTTGCCACACAACACCATAGGGATATTTTCACATGCTCCAGATCTCTATTTCTCTATTCCCATACCAGATCTCTATACCAGTTAGGTACATTCTTGTCAGTAACTCTTGATGTTACAACAAACATTATAATGGCACACTGAGCTTGGATGTAATAACTATTTCTCAGACCACCAGATTTCTCTTAACCAGCTGTATCCCAAACATTGAATCAACACCCAAGGTGGCTACATACTTCTCAAATTCGCCGGTCAAGGGACATTTTAGAAATGTGGTTTTTCCAATACCTCCATCACCAACTAACACAAGTTTGAGCTGCACTTGGGGTTCTCCTTGGGTGGCTATCATGATGACTCTTCCAGAAGTGTCTCTTTTTCCGCTTGACTAAGCAATGGAAAATAGCAGAAGCACAATTCTGATGCTAAAACATTTTATGTGACATCTTCACTATGTCCAATATATTTACTTTAATTATGGTCACATTTATACTTCAGCTGGTGAAAGATTGGGAAAGTCATGCTGGTTTGGGGTAGCAATTGTTTTACCTTTGGGAGAATTTAGTTTTATTTAAAAAATATACAAATCTGTTGGGCATATTTTTGTAGCTCAAATGAGGCTTTTATTGCCCATGAATAACTGATAAATGATCAGCAAAATGAAATCCATGTAATATAATGTAATCCACATGATTCACATAATACAAAGAGCCATCTCAATGGTAGTTTCTGACCAAATGTTGAGTCTGATGCATGAAGACTAGAAAAGAAGCCCCAGAATTCGCCTTCCACATAATTAAATAATACAGGTTTTATGAGTTTCACTATGTCTTTATACCTGAAAAATTAATCTTGGAACATTCTACCTGTCCTGAGGACAGCTCACTTGTCTCAGTTAAGGGAGGATTCCTTCATCATTAGTGCTTCTATCTCAAGGATGCCGATGTCCTGCTGAGGGAGAAGAATAGGCACTCTTCTGTTTGATTGTTTTCTTTTGAATTAAATGTGGCAATAAATATAAATCAACCAAGATAACTGAGAAAGACTTTGTATTAGCATAACAGTGGAGGTGAACTTGGGTAGTATGTGATAGATGTTACCCTCTGCTTAAACTGGACAGCCTCCAAACCTTTAATGTCCCACAGGAATTTAGTGGGGGAAAAAAAACACTACCTGAGGTTTTACATCCGTAAACCAAATACTAATTTTTCACTCTCCAGATAAGTCCTCAATCTCAAGGACACCCATGTTATACCTCCTTAGACACAGAATTATAGGATCAGAAATTTAGAACTAGAAATGACCTTGCATTCAGTCCAACTCTTTCACTTTACAAGTGGGGAAACTGAGGCCCAGAGAATAGAAGTGACTTGCCCCACTCTTCAGAGACAGTATATGAATAAGAAACTTACAAAAATGCCTGGTGGGGCAGCTAGGTGGCGCAGTGAGTACAGCACCAGCCCTGGAGTCAGGAGGACCTGAGTTCAAATTTGGCCTCGGATACTTGACACATATACTAGCTGTGTGACCTTGGGCAAGTCACTTAACCCCAATTGCCCTTCCAAAAAACAAAACAAAACAAAACAAAAAAAAGGCCTGGTAAATGTGGTTTGGTTTTAGTATTTTTGTCCACTATTGAATGACAAACTCTGAGGAAATGCAGTAAAACTAGTTATTAATGACATAAGACCAGTGCTAAGTACTGTATACATGCAAAAGAAATGTAAAATAAGTCCTTCCCTTAAGGAGCATATAATCCTGTTGAGGAGTATAGACCAAATTCATATGAGATAGAACACACACATATGTATGTATGTATGTATACATACACATATACATATATGCACATATAAGTGCTAATTGGTCTATTTCTTTTTTAAAAAAAATATTTATTTATTGAGGGGGAAGGCAGGGCAATTGGGGTTAAGTGACTTGCCCAAGGTAACACAGCTAGTAAATGTGTCAAGTATCTGAGGCCCCATTTGAACTCAGATGCTCCTGACTCCAGGGCTGTGCTCTACTCACTGAGCCACTTAGCTGCCTTATTTCTTTTTTTACAAAATGTGTTTCCTCATAAATTTGGACCTCTGATTCTAATTCTGCCAACTGGCGCTACAAAGATTAAATTAACTTACTTTTCCCAACAATACTTCTTCAAATACTTGAAGATAGTTTTAGTCATTCCCATATCTTCTCCAGGCAATACTTATCTAAGTATAAATACCTCTAGTTCCTTCATTTACTACATCTAACAAGGATTTGAGTTCCTTCCCCATTCTAGTCATCCTCATCTGGACAAGGTCTTTCTTAAAATTTGATCCTTAGAGCATAACCTAGTGCCCATATGTGATAGGGTAATAATTTTCTTGTTCTTGATATTGAACTACTTTTAATATAGCCTTAAATTGCTTTCTTTTCAGTAATTTCACACTGTTTATTCATATTGCATTTGCAACCAATGAAAAAAACCCTAGATCCTTTTCATATGAATGACTGTCAAGCTATGTCTCTCCCATCCTTTACGTTTGATACTTAGATTACAAGTCTAGGATTTTGCATTCATCCCTATTAAGTTTAGTCATATTAGATTCAGCCCAATTTTCCAACCTCTGTAAATCTTTTGGGATTTTGGTTCTCATCCAGTAGTAATTATTTTAATTCAACATTGTATGATCTGCCTATTTGATAGTATGCCTTATATATCTTCATACAAGTCAGTGATACAAATGTTGAATAGAAAATGACCAAGGATAGAGATCTCCTCATTGATACTAACTCATGATTCATCATTCAACACTGGGCAGAGTTGTTCAATTCATTTTGAAGTTGACTACCATCTAGCCCATATTTCTTCCCTTTGTCCACAAGGATCACATGGAAGACTTCATCAAATGCCTTGATGAAATCTTGACATAATAAGTTTATAAGATTTTCCCTAGTTTATCATATTAGTAATCTGGTATGATATACTTAGGGAACCCATTTTGATTCCTTGTAACTGATGCTTCCTTTTCTAGTCACTCACAAATAATTTGAAGAAATCTGTTTGAGACTCTTTTCAGGAGCCGATACAAACTTCCAGTAATTTGTAAATCTGTGGGAAAATTTAAAATGTGTAAATCATTTAACCTGTTGAACCTACTTCCCCTTGCTTTTATTTTTGAAAAAAGAAAATTTACCTGCCTCTAGTTTTTTGGAATCAATAATTCCTCAGAAATAAATGATAGACATCATGTCTTTCTGTATTCTGAAGAAGCAATTGTGCTCTGAGCCCAGGACTTGATGTCAGAAAACTTGGGATTGATACCTGGTTCAGTGTAATAGTGGGAAAAAATAAACTTACTGATTCTCAGGTTCCTCATCTTTAAAATAGTGTAATGTTTATTGCAACATATACTACTGGTCTTGAAATCACTGTTATTGGTAGAGAAGATGGAAACAGAATAGATGTTGAATAATTTTGCATTGTATCTGTTATCCTCTAACATTTCCCTTTAAGTCCTCAGAATGGGGCCTGTCTAGTCATTATTCCTCTTATTCCTTGAATGTAATTTTTAAAAAGTAATTTTGGAGCGTTACTTTAGGACGTTTTCGTAAGCCTCAATCTGTTTTGAGATTTAGTCATCATGAAATATTCTTACAAGCTATTATCACTCTTTTTTGTATGCTTCCTTGGTTATATATTACCCTGGTTCTATCTTTGATACATGTCTCTTTTAAATCTTTACTCATTGAAAAGCATAACTTCCTTATATGCCTTCACTTTTCTTTTTCATTGGAATCATTTGCAGCTGTCATATACACATTTTATTTCTGAAATTTTTTATACTTTATAAATGGTTTTACCCTTAACAGTTTCTGGTTATGGAATCATATTTGCCTTTTCTCTGAGCTTTTTGAAATCTTTCTTCCCAAGGCCAGTGCACTAGTCTGACCAGTGTCCCAGAGTTTCACACTGTAATCAGGCTTGGGTTCAAATGTCAGTTTTGCTACTTATTGTCTGCATGACTTTAGGCAAGTCACTTCAACTCTGCATTTTCACAGCTATAAAATGAAGGGATTGGATTAGATGATCCAGAAGGTTCATTGCAGTTCTAATTACTGTGATCCTACAGTTCTAAGCCCATGTTGAAATTCCTAACTTTGGTTATCATAAACCTTGGGGGACATAGCAATTTTCTCCTAAGGTTTCTGTCACTTCCACTTAAGTATCCAG
This sequence comes from Trichosurus vulpecula, assembly GCF_011100635.1. Lineage (NCBI taxonomy): Eukaryota > Metazoa > Chordata > Mammalia > Diprotodontia > Phalangeridae > Trichosurus > Trichosurus vulpecula. The sequence goes on from NC_050574.1 coordinate 181,013,721, forward strand.
TATCTTTTTCTTCTTCAGAAGTAGTTCTAGAGACAGCACAATGTAGTGGAAAGCTGACCTTAGAATCAGGATAACTTGAGATCATTTCATATATGTACCCCTGGAGAAGTCAATCTCTCAGCGTACCTCTCGACTTGGTGAGTACATGCAGATCTGTACTCATATTGGAAGTAGCCAATTGGAAGTAGGTAGATTCCTACACAATGAAATCACAGGTCCTTAACCAGGAAATATTTTTCTTTGCTATTTCCTCTACCATTTAAAAGATGAAATTGTTAGCAAGTCAAATAAAAAAATTATCGGAAGTGCTGCTTTTAGTAGAATGAGACTTTAAGAAGATGTCAGAATAGTTGAAATTTACCATCACTACTATATCTTGTTTCCATGACACTTTTGTGATCAATATTAGTTCTTATCATCAATTTCTTGATATTTCTTGAAAGGCTGGAATCACAGTCTATTGACATGACAGAATGAGGGACCACATTGAATGTGGCAGGTACTAAAAATCATTTACTTTCCTTAGGGTCTGGATATTCACTCCAGTAAGACCTAAAGCTACTCTTCTCTTTCCTAGATGTTCCAAAAATCAGCTCTGGGTAAGTTGACTAACTTGGCCCAAATCTCTTGGGAAATGTGGAGGCAATTAGAAAGTGAGTAGACTTGTTCTCCTGATCCTTGAGACCCAGTGAGTAATATAGATATAAGTGGAAAATGCAATGCCTGGATTCTCTGGGAGAAAAAAGCAAATGGTAATGACAACATATGTTGTATGGGATTGAAGATAGACTTGACTGTGTAGTGAAAGGTGGTCCTATAATATCTCAGAGATTTGTTGTATGATGTTGATGTTGGATTTATTGGGAATATGCATGAGAAAACTTAAAAATTATATGAGGTTTTTTCTTCCTTTTTTTCTTCTTTTCTTTCTTTCTTTCTTTTTTTTTGAGTTGTAAAAATATTCTTGGAAATTTGTCTCCATAGAGTTTATGTTAAAGAGCTGATCCCCTGGAAAAGGTGATGAGTGACATCTACTGGAAAACAGATGACCTGCCAAATTTCAGACAAGTGAACAGATTGAGGACTGAAGGCTGAAGTATGATGAGTGTCATCTGCTAGAGAATAGCTGAACTGCCAAGCTATGGAGTTCATTAAAGAGATCTGGGATCAGATGAGTGATGATGAAAATTGAATAGTAGTAAACTGGTGCATCATGGGATAGTGCTGGGAATAAGAGGGCTTCCACATGCTGATTAATGAGGGAGCTATAGCAGCATATCAGTAAAAGGAATAAGCAATAAGGAATATCTGCAAGGAGCATTGATGGTAACTTCTGATGAGTGGAAGGTGGCAACTATAGGAAACATGGGACTTAACACAGCAAGAGCTATGTAAAAGAATAGCCAACTAGAGTAATTAAACCCCAATTGCTTCCAGATGGAGCTCTACAAAGGGTACAACTATAAGGCACAGAGACTGTGTGGGTCTCTTAGCAGTAAGGCCACTCATTGTGGGGTATTTTTACCCTACCAGCTTAGATACCAGTGCTGTCTATTTCTCTTAATTGTAAATGCAACTTCATATTTTTTAATCCTATATTCTTGTAAGGGAGGCTGATGACTACTAAAGTTTTCTGATAATCTATGTGGGGCCAATGATCCAAAGCAGTAATACAAGGATAATACTAATAATATGGAATTTAATGGGAATAAAAATAAAGTTCTACAAATAAATCCAAACAATCAATTATGTAAGCAAAGTATGGAGGAAGGATGACCAAGCAAAGGCTTATGTGAAAAGATTTGGAGGTTTAAATGGATGACAAACTCAATATGAATCTAAAGTATAACATGACAGCCAAGAAAGCCAGTGTGTTCTTAAGCTGTATTCAGAGAGGCATAATGTCCATGGCTAGAAAGGTGATAGTCCCACCCACTGCACTGTGTTATAGTTGGGCCATATCTAGTGTATTTTGGGAATATGGCTGCCACATTTCAAGAGGGACATTGACAAATTGGAAAGCATCTGAGGAGGGTAGCCAGAATGATGAGGAAACTTGAGACTGGGATATAGGAAGATTAGTTGAAGCAACTGGTGATAGGCTGGAGAAGTCTTACGAGTGAACTGATAGCTCTTCAAATAAGTGAAGCTGTCATATGGAAGAATTAGCCTTATTCTGCCTGACTCCAGGGGGGAGGAGAATAAAAAAAACTAACAGTAATGAGATGAACCTACATATTTCAACTTCATACAAGAAAAAAATTCTAATAATGAAGCTGTCAAAAAAAAAAAAAAGAAATACACTGCTTTCAGAGGGAGTGGGGTCCCTTTCAGTGGAGACCTTCAAGTAGGGGCTAGGTGACCACTTTTCATGGATATCATGGATTGGATGAATGTTCAGGTGCCACTTGGAACTGATTATCTCTCAGTTCGCTGACATCACTGATATTTGTGATTCTTGTTTCAGCTGACGTCTGAATTGCTCCCATGACTATTCTTGGGGTAGAGGATACCTCAACTCCATCTGCCTAGGCAGTCCCTAAGATATTTGGTAATTGGCAATAGAGTGCTTCTTATAGTCTGAGCCTCATTAAAGCACACAGACAACAATCTCTTTGAAAGACCAGTCTAGGCAGCAGCTAGGTGGAGCAGTGAATACAGTACCAGACCTGGAGTCAGGGAGACCTGAGTTCAAATTCGGCCTCAGACACTTGACACTTACTAGCTGTGTAACCTTGGGCAAATCACTTAACCCCAATTGCCCCTCAAAAAAAATCAAAAGACCAGTCTATTTAGAGTTCATACAGAACTAAAATTTTTGCTTATTTTCTAGAATTTTTTTGTTTAAACAAACATATTGCAAACATAGAAATTTGTATAAAACAGCTTATATAGATATGAAATATATTTGAAATAATAAATTTTGATTTAATCGCAAACATGTTCCTGAAAGCATGGGGGAGGTGTAAATTATAAATACTTTCCATTTACTTAAGAAAAAAATTCTGAACTTAATAAACACCAAATAAAATGAACATTTCTTATATATAATACAACAGAAAAGGAATATCATAAATAAAATTATGCCTCTCTATTATGTATAGCTTTAAAATATATTTTCTTTTATATATTATATATTTATATGTTTTCTTTTAAAATGTACAATAAATTCAGTATGTACTTTTTCTCATCTATTCTGTTTTTTCTGAGCATTTTTTAAAAAATAAAGATCAATGGTCCTCTTTTTTTATCTTTTTTTTTTTGCTATCTTATCCCTAGACACCCTCACCCTCATTGGGAAAAAAAGAAAAACAAAACCCCTGCAACAAATATCCACAGTAAAATAAAGCAAACGTCCACATTGACCATGTTGTCATTTTATAATTATTCTCCCAGTTCTGTTCACTTAACTTTGCATCAGTTCATACAAGTCTTCCCATGTTTCTGTGATGCTATCTCTTTTGCCACTTTTTATAGTGCCAAAATATTTCAATACATTCATACACCATCATTTATTCATCAATTGCCAAATTTATTGACATCTTAGTTTCTCGTTCTTAACTATATTAAAAAGAGGGGCTATAAATAGTTTTTGACTTACGGGCTTCTTTTCCTCTTTCTTTGATGCCTTTGAGATGTAGGTCTAGTAATAATATTATTGAGTCACGGGACATGCACAGTTTGATGATTTTTTTTGACATAGTTCCAAATTTCTTTCCAGAGTTCCTGGACCAATTCGAAGCTTCACCAATGGAACATTAGTGTGCCTTTCCTCTTACAGCACTACCACCAACTGTCATGTTCCTTTTCTTCTGCTCATTTTTGACAATACGATGGTTTTGAGGGGAAAAGCCAGAGTTGCTTTAATTTGTATTTCTCTAATTAGTAGTAATTTGGAACATTTTTTTCATATGAGCTTGGATTTCTTTCTTTAAAAAGTGCATGTTCCTATTTTGACCTTTTACTCATTTTAACTGTTGTTCTTAAAAAATTGAATTCGTTCCTTATTTCCTTGTATATGCATCTCTCTCTCTCTCTCTCTCTCAATCTGTGTGTGTATATATATATGTATATATATATATATATATACACACACACACACACAGAGATATATATGTATGTATGTAGTAAATACATATTGTAAATGACACCCTTATCAGAAAAACTTGTTGCAAAGATTTTTTTTACCAGCTACCTGTTTCCTTTACTTTCAAGAATATCTTAGACTTAATTCCAGACAATAATCCAGACAATAATGTAGCTTCTTCTGCATTAATACACATTTTTCATTTCAACTTAATCAGTCCCCTTATTTTTGCCTGAATATGGAATTCTCTCTTTCATCTCTTTGCATTGTGCAGGATTCTCCCACCTCCTCCATGCCTTTCTTCTCCATTCCTCCTCTTAGATTCCCTAGATTTCTTTACAGAATCACAGAATTTGAGAGTGGGAAGAAACATAAGAAGCCATCCAGTCCCAACCTCACCCCCCAAAGAATCCCTGATACAATAGATCCAGTAAATTGTCATCCAGTTGGATGACTTCCACTGAGGGAGAATTTGCTACATCACAAGGGAGTCTTTTCTATTTTGTAGGCTCCTAATTGTTAAGATATTTTTCCTCTACATTAAGTCTAAATGCTTGACTTTTCAACTTCTACCCACTGTTATTGATTTTTTTATTCTGTATCTGAGAGAACAAATCTAATTCCTTCTCTACATTTCAACTATCTGAAGACAGCTATCATGTTTTCTTTGAATCTTCCTTCTTCAGGCAAAACACCCATAAGGTCTTAAAATGCATATCTTTACATGGCTTGGATTAAAGAGTTTACCATATTGACTATTCTCATCTGGATGCTCTGTGGCTTGTTATCCTCTTTCCCAAATTTCAAAGTTCACCTTCTTTGCCACTTGCCATAGGAAAGACATCAAATAGTTAGTGTTCCCCTTCTCCTCAAATCACGTTTTCCTCCTCTTTAAGAAAGTTACTGATATCTTTTGCTTTGATATTACCTCCTTTTCTGAATATATCCCTCCATCTTCCCTATCCCATGAGTCACCTCTTGTGACAAAATATGAAAAAGAAATATGAAAACAATAGTATAGCAAACCTAACAGGCATCATCTGAGTCTGTCAGCATATGCGATCTTCCACAGTTACCCACTTCTGCAAAGAATTTTTTCCCTTTTTGTCAAGGCTAAGCATATATGATATAATTGCACAATCTTCAAACTTTTTTTGTTATTGTTATTACCATTTATGTTATTGTAGTATTTGTGTGTATTTGGGGGGGTTGTGTCAATTTCTATACATTTTAGTGTGCCTTAGAATTTTTCATATTCATTTTTCTCATAGCACAGCAATATTTCATAATTCATGTGCTACTATTTGTTTAGTTGTTTCGATACTGATAACAGTAGAGGTAAATAACATCTATATAGCACTTTAAGATTACAAAGTGCTTTACACATATATTATTTTATTTGATTCTCACAACAACACCATGAAATAGGTGCTGTTATTGCTACCACTTTATAGATGAAGAACCTGGGTTTTAGAAAGGTTAAATGACTTGCCCAGAGTCACCTAGTGAGTGTCTGAAGCAGCACTTAACTTCAGGACTCCTTGACTCCAAAGTCAGCATTGTAATCCAATATGTTATCTAATTTCAGCCCCTTGCCCTGTGCCCCCAGTTTTCTAGCTACTACAAAAAATATTAATGTGAATATTTTGATGGACATTAAGACTTTCTTTTACTGTCTTTGAATTTTTATGATATGACCAGCAGTAACATCTCTGGATCAATAGGCACAGACATTTTAGTTATTTTTCTAACATAATTAAAAATTATTTTCCAGAATGGTTTGACCAATTCTGCAGCCTTTGAGTATTGACTATTTCCATATTTTGTTGTCTTTACCAAATTCTTGAAATTGTTTTCTTTTTTTTAACATTGTTTTCTTTGGCATTCTAGATCTTTTCCCCTTGAAATGAAATTTGTTGGGTTTTTTTGTCTATCACTATAAAGTACCTCCTTGGCAGTTTCATTGCCATAGTACTAGCCCTATGTATTAAGTAGGTGGCATCACTATCTTTACTATATTGACATGTCCCAGTTATAAATACTGAATATTCCTCTAGTTTTACTGCTTTTTTTATTTCCTTAAAGAATGTTTTTTTAATTGTATCTATAAATGTCTTACGTGTGTCTTGGTTGGTTATTTCCCACATATTTAATATATTTATAGTGATTTCCAAATGGAATCCCCTTTCTTTTTCTCCTGAACTTTATTGTATCTATTTAGAAATACTGTTGATTTTGTGAATTTATTGTTTACCCTATTATATTACTGAAGCTATTAATTGTCTCACTTGGTTTCTTTGTTGATTTTCTGATGTTTTCTAAGTAAGCCTAATGTCAACAAACAGGAATAGTTTTGTCTCTCTTTGCCTATGTTTATGTCTTTAATTTTCTTCTCTTGTTTTAATGCAATTGCTAGTATTTATAGGACTATTTCAGTGAAGAAAAGAGTGCATCCTTGTTTTACTTCTATATTTATTGAGAAAGATTTTTAGTATTTCCTCATTTTCAATAATAGTAGTTTTGGCTTTAAAGCACGTTAAAAAAGTTTTCAGTCCACTAAAACCACAAGATTAGTATCACATGAACCATATTGTTTATCTATATCTCCACCATTCTTTACTTTTCCACCTGAATTTTAAAACCTAATATAGTACTTTATATTTATACCTATTGCATTTCCTTTTATTTTATTTAGCTTGTATAACTTGTCTATTAAGAACCGATCCCCAGATTTCTTATCTAACATATTAACTATGCCTCTCTACTTGGTGCCATCTGTAAATTTGATTAATGTGACACCTATGCATTCATCCTAGTCAACTATTAATTTTTTTTGAACAGAAGAGAGTAGGGCCAAGTATGGGGTTCTCAAGTTATCTACTTGTGATTTAGTGATAGTGATAGTTTGACAGAAGCCCATTAATCAATATTTTTAGGGGTCCAGTTGTCCAACAAATTCATAATTCATCTAACTATGCTATCATCCATGTGACATCTATTCATCTGAGTCACAAGAATTTTGTGAAAGAAACTATCAGATGTCCAGATGAAATCTAGCCAACCTTGTAATACTGGCATCCCCTCTATCTTCTCAGCCTTGTGGCCCTATCAAAAAAGAAAATGAAGTTAATCCATCATGATTTGTTCTTGTAGGGATGACTACTTTGTTTTCTATGTGCTTAAAATTATATTTTAATAATGCACTGCAGAATTTATAAGTCAAATTCACTGTCCCATAATTTCAAGAATTTACCTTATCCTTTTTGAAAACTGATATTTATCCAGTCTTTTGTTTGTAGCACTTCTCCTATTCTCCATGTTTTTTATTTATTTTTAAAAATTTAAATACATTAAAAAATTTAAATACATTTTACAGATGTGGTTTTTTCTTACATCACAGTCATTTTTTCCACCTCTCTAGACTGAGCCTTCTTTTGTGACAAAGAAAAAATAATTAAGCAAATGTCTAATGCAATGACTATCTATAACAGGGCATGCAACATTTTGCCTTAGTAATCCTTGGCCTCTTTGTGATGAGGAAGGAAGAAGGTCCTGCTTCTCAGGACCTATACTGATTTTTTAGTTATTCAGTTATTTGGCTTTCTGTCAATCATCTTTTTATTTACATTTATGTCATCATTGCAAATACTGTTCAAAGTTTTGCTTCTTTTCTTCCATTGCAGTTTATATTTATTTTCCCATGTTTTTCTAAATTGCTTACGTATATCTTGCAGGGGTGGGGGACCTGTGGCCTCAAGGCCACATGTGGCCCTCTAGGTCCTCAAGTGTGTTCTTTTGACTGAATCCAAAATTTACAGAACAAATCCCCTTAATAAAAGGATTTGTTCTGTAAAACTTGGATTCAGTCAAAAGAACACACTCGAGGACCTAGAAGGACACATGTGGCCTTGAGACCCCAGGTTCCCCACCTCCGATTTAGGCGATGGGGCCAGTAGAAAAGAAATAGGCCCTTGAACTACATGATTTCCTGCCCAGCCCAAATAATGTAATCATAAAAAGTAAGGGGAAGATAACAGGATGAAGTATTAATGTGTTAAATTCATAAAGATGTGTCTTTGCTTTGTTGTCCTTTTAAAAAGTATGAATTCCCACAATATGAATACAGCCTCAGATATTTACTATCTGAGTGACCCTGGGCATTTCACTTACCTTCTGTTTGCCTCAGTTTTCTCAACTGTGAAATTGTGATAATAATAGCACCTATCTCCCAGGGCTGTTGTAAGAATCAAATAAGATAATATTTCTAAGGTGCTTAGCACAGTACCTGACAGACACATATAAATGTTAGCATTATTACTATTATGGTCATTAAAATGAACTGGCAAAAACATTTACAGCAAGTTTCTCTGACAAAGATCTTATTTCTAAGACATACAAGGAAATGATTCAAATTCAATTGACAAATTGATTTCAACAGATAAATAGTGAATGGATATGAATATGGAGATCTCAAGGGAAGAATCTAAGATATTTATAGACATAGAAAATTCCAAATCACTAACAATTAAAGAAATTCAATTGAAAGCAACTCTGAGGTTCTCTCATACTCATAAAACTGACACAGTTGATGAAAAAGGTAAATGACAAATTTTGGGAGCCATGTTGATACAGTTAGTCCAGCCCTTATGGAAAGTAATTTCAAATTATGCCCCCAAAGTTACTAAATAATGAATGTCCTTTCATCCAACAATACTACTGTTACTAATACTGGTATTACTAGTATTTTTATACCAATATTACTAGTATTTCCATACTAGCAGTATTGCTGGATGAAATTTTTGTACAGTATTGCTGTCCTAGTAGTATTGCCAAAGGGGTCACAAAAAGAGAAAATGGTCCTATAAGTGCAAAAATACTTAAATCTTTTTGTAATGACAAAGTGTTGGAAATTAAGTGGTTGCCCATCAGTTGGGGAATGGCTGAACAAATTATGTCACATGTAATTATATAATTATAATTATAATAGAATGGAATGCTATTGTGTTGTAAGAAACAAAACTGTTTCAGAGAAACCTGGGAAGACCCGTATGAACCAATGCAGATAAAAGTAAATAGAACCAGGAGAACAAATTGCACAATGACAACTGCACTATAAAAATTAAAAAAACAAACAAACCTCGAAAGCCATATGAGCTATGATCAATGCAATGACAAGCCATAACTCCAGAGGTTGAATGTAGATAGCTTGATGAAGCATGCTACCTACTTCTTGACAAAGAAGTGATGGATTCAAGATGCAGAATGAAGCATATATTTTTTTGGACATAGCTAATTTAGGAGTTTGTTTTGCTTGACTATACATATTTGTCACAAGGTCTCTCTGTCTCTGTCTCTGTCTCTCTCTCTCTGTCTCTCTCTGTCTCTGTCTCTGTCTCTCTCTGTCTCTCTGTCTCTGTCTCTGTCTCTCTCTGTCTCTCTCTCTCATCCAAAATTCTTTAATATAACAAGGAGAAAGGGAGTTAGTTTTCGTAGCCTTGGCTGGCAAGGCGGCTCCTGGCACGCTTGAACTTTCGGCCCTTGTATCTGACATATGGTTTGGGGTGGCTGTGAGGAGTGCCAGGTGCCTTCCCCAAATGCCTGTACGCCACGTGGCCCTTCCGGGGAACAAAAAGTAGGATAGTGCCCGGGCCCTTGGGTGAGTTCATGGCCAGCTGGTCAAAGATGAGGATCTTCCCACCAGCCTTGACGATGGGATTCCGGGCATTGCTAGTAAAACGAAGGGCACACACCTTCAGCTTGGGGACATCCTGGATCCTCGCATCATCTGTCACAGTCCCAACACCACGGCTGTCTTGTTTTCCCGGGCGGACAGCTTCATTTTCCGGATAGTGAGAGACTGGGGGTAGGGTGGAGGTGGGGGTGGGGCGAGGTGGAAGCCGGAAGGGGCATGGGGGGGATAAAGGGGTGGGGGGAGTTGGTCCGGCTCATGAACAGCCTTTTAAGGACAACCTTGTTGAAAGTCGGGTTGGTTAAGCGAGCCAGGAACCGGTAGAGCTTCACGAGCAGCCACAAGTAAATGTCTTGGCTCTTGGGCTCCTTGCGCCGGACTTTCTGGTCCTTGTTGTGTCGGGTGTAGACTCTCTGACCCGCGAAGAAGCAGAAGGATCTCTAAGCGCTTGTCGCTTGGTGTTGGGGGGAGGGGGTGCTGGCACGGCCCGGAGCGGGGACTAGGGCTTCTCCGAGCACTTAAAGGGCGGCAACCGAGAAGACAAGGACGCACAGGGCTGGGAGTGGGGTCGGGCTGGCGGGTCCCCAAGCGCGGAAGGATGACAGAGGCTAGAGAGGTCTCCACGCTCTCGAAGCCTCCCTCATCTCCCCATCTTCCCCCCAGACCACTTCTTGAGTTCTGCGGCGCCCGCCGCTCCCCGCCAGTGAGGCCCCAACGGAGGCCGCGGACTCCCAGGGCCCGAACTAGCTCGACGACGGCCTACAGCGGCCTCTTTGTACTTGCTATGCTGGCGTCCTAGGCAGCAACATCGGCCTAATCAGGAAAGCTTATTCTTTTCTTTTTTGTCAGTGGTGATGAGTGGAGAGGGAAGGACGGAAAACTATTTTTTTGTTAATTGAAAAAGAAGACAGCCATGGAATAAGAAGTTGATCTTTTTGGGAGAGTCAAACCATGGGAAGGAACAGACAAAAGGAGCACAGCTGAGCAACTCAGTCAGAAGAGATGATACACCCAAGTGAGTACAATGAGAAGGAAGAGAAGATATCATGAAAAGTGAAAGAACGTTAGGTCCCTTAAATAGTGGAGACAATAATTCTCTTGGAAGTCTCCCTTCCAATGTACTCTGAGTTTGTGTCTTCTGGTTGACTATGTATTTGTTGGAGAGTCTGCCTCAGATTTATGGGGAGAGGCAATGTTTTGTAGTTACCATAATTTTTCCAACAGGCTGAGTTCTAAAACATAAAACATTGGTGTGGGCGCATGCTATGGAAGTGTATAACCAAAGAGAATCCTTGAACCTGGCAATAGTAGCTCCACCCCCTGCCAGGAACTAAATATGCCAATCCAAGGACAAGTTGAAGGTATAGTCATATAGTGGATACTACACATAATATCTTATTGTACCTTCATTATCTTCCGGGAGCATAATCTTTTCAGCCATTCTTCACTTGATAGACTCCTGGCTCATTTCTAGTTGTTTGCTCCAACAGTGCTACTATGAATATTTCAGCATATATTGGACTACCATTTTTTCTCGGGTATTATGTCAAATAGTAGGATCTCTAGGTCAAAATGTATATGCAACTTAGTCACATTTCTTACATAATTCCAAATTGATATCCCAAACTATTGTATCAGTTCACACCTTACCAACAGTATTAGTGTGTCTGTCTTCCCATAGCCCTTCTGACATTGATTATTCCTATTTTTTTTTTTTGGCCACCTTTGCCAATTTGCAGACCATGAGGCAAATTCTCAGAACTACTTTACCATGTATTTTTCTTGGTGATTTGGAGCACATTTCAATGTGGTAATGTATAGCTTGAAATTTTTCTTTTGAAAGCTCTCTCATTTGACCATTTACCTGTTGGTGAATATACTTGAGAGCTCTTGCCACTAACTACTATGGAAAACTTTACCTTGTCAATTTTCTGTGCCACAAACACTGTCAGTAGGGACCCCTAAGAGAGCCTTTTTGTGGCAGGCTTTCCTGACTTTTCTCATATTACTTGATACTTACTGAACAGGTATAATTGATTAGCAGTTAATATTTCATACTGTACAAGTATGAGGTGAAATTTTTCTTTACAGGGCACAAATTGGGTTGTATCCAAGTGGTTGTAGAAGAGGGCTGCCAGGTTCTCCTAGTAAGACATCATTTTCTCCTCTCCCCTCCTCATATTCAGTTCAATCCTTTTCCTCAATCCATCCTTTTCTGTCACCACAGGACCAATCTTTGGATCAGACTGCATGTATGAGCCTGAAAAATGTAAATTGTGATAATATAAATGTGGAGCTTCATTGTACTGCTTGTAGCAGTGTTTCCTGAGGATATTCTAGACATGAAAACTTAAAGATGTTCTAGACATGAAGAATGGGTGTGATTTGGACAAGTAGAGTTGTCAGAGAAGGATAAATATGAATTATTATAAGAGAAGCCTTAGAATTAGGAATATACAACATGTATTCAGGAGACAGGGAAGAGACTGGCCTGGCTGGAACACAGGACTGACTGCACTCCCCATTGTATTGTGAGCTTCTTGAGATCAAGGACTGTAATTTGCTGCTTTTTATAACCCTAGTGCTTAACACAGTGTCTGGCACATAGTAGGCGTATAATTAATATTTATCCACTTACTGACTGATTGTATTAGTGAATTCTCCACCCACTGCACTATGAACCATTCCACAAGGAACCAAAGACCTATCAGTCAAAGGAGTAAAGAAGGGGCCAAAGTTGGCCCCTAGCATTTTGACAGGCCAACAAGTAATCTTCATGGCTGGGCAAACTGTCTTATCATGATAAATTTATGTTAGAGTACATTTATCTAAAGCTCTTAAATCTCTCTGGATATAGCATTGCCACTTTGAACGAAACCTTTCTGACCAGATTCCTTTTTTTTTTTTTCCCCAAGCTTCTGCTGGTTGTTCTCGATGCTGAAGTAAAGCTCTGATTTTTTTATTCTATAAAAAGAGAAGTGGACTTTCCAAGTCAGATCTTCATAGCTTCATTGTCAAATTAGTGTAAAGGGAAATTCTGACATCCTGTAAGGGCAAGCAAAGTGGTACCTTCTATTCTTTTTTCTTTTGGAGTGCTTCTCAGCACTAAGGCAATCAAATGCTTTTGTTTGTAGGAAGGCCCACACCCTTTTGCTAATTAGGTCAGGAGAGCTGTGAAACCCTTCAGAGGTGTGAAGCCCCAGGGCCCTGAAAAAGAGTGTATATACCCAGATGATTGCCATTAAACTCAGAATTAAGAATTAAGAATCAAGAGCTCTCAGAACTTCGGGAGGTGAGGTTTTGCTTTAGGGGCTCACTCATTGGAAGAGTGTCTTGTGGAGACTCTGGCTAGCCATTAAGGATCTCTCCCCTGCCCCAACTTTGAAAACCTGGATGTTGGTGCTTCTCTCTCTGGTAACTATGTATGTATAGCTCTGGTCAGACAGCTAGAAGCCTCTCTATTAATTTGTGCTATGTGCTCTGTTTATATTGTCTCTCTTTGTAATTTCTGTTTGTATTTGCTCTGAAGTTCAGGGTGCTGACTTTCCCCCCTGAACTAAGTGAATTATATATGTATGTTTAATTAAAATGAGATTGTATACCCCTTAAAGTTGCTTTGCTTAGAAAAGCAGATCAAAGAACCAGGAAGGCTAGCAGCCCTCCTGTGTGCTGGTGTTATTGGTCTTACACAGCCACAGTAGCAGCAAGTAGCATTGTTGTTACACATGCTTTATGAAAATAGCCTACACTGAGAAGATAGAATGTTTGCTACCTCCAGAAAATATTTAAAAATTAGGAAGGTAAATACAAATGCTCATAAGTCAAATGGGGAATTTTGCTATATCACATATGGTAGGAACTTCAGATACAAAGTAAAAACTTATGTGCTTACGGCTAAATTTCATTTGAATAAAAGTTCTGCAACAATTGGTTCTCTTTCCCTTGCATAGCTACCATGTCTAAAAATAACCATGCACTTTTCTTTAGTACCCCATATTATTTGTTTAATTAGAAAGACATATTATTTGAGGACATTACTGACACATACTAATTCATATTTTTGGACTGTGTCTTACATAACTGCATTCCCTCCCCTTGTCCCCTTCCCCTCAGGATATAATACACTGCTCTGCACATAGCAGGGCCTAATGTTTGTGGAAGTAAATGGAGAAGAGTTTGTTCAACCCCAGTTTGTCAAAATTCACCCCATGCTCATAAAATAGTATTGTATATCATTATCTAAAATATTTTAAACAATTGACCATGACAGTATCCACACAGCAAAAATATTAAAACAGATAGCACAAAACCATAGTTTTTATACTGCCAAGTCATGTTGGGTCCTTCAAAAATAAATGCTCTCTATTCTATGGAGCCATTTATGGGTCTTTGTAGGACAGGGAAGACAAGGAATTCCAGACATGTAGATTTTTAAAAATCTGAAATACCTTGCTTTCAGTTCCAGAAGCATAATAACTGATTATAATTGCTGGAAAGGTACCAGCAGATATTAAAATTCTATCATTTGACAAAGCTTCATTTCAAAATAATTTATGGATGTCAAGTTTTATGCTTACTTATTAGTATTCAAATATAGTGAAAGACACCAAAATAATCTACATTGTGGAGAAGGCATTGTGCTGTAATGAAATGACCAATGGGCCAGATATTACGAGAGCTGGGATCCAACCCCAACACTTCTATTAATCAGCTACATGACCTTGTACATATTCACTTAGATGCCATGGGCCTCAATTTCCTAATCTGTCACAGGAAGGAGTTGGAATAGATGATTTCTAATGTCACTGAACTTAATTGTTCTGTCATTTTATGAATGGACCAATGTTAATGAAGTTGAGGTAGTCCATAGGATTATTGTATATCATTTTTTCTCTATCAAATCAGTGTCATCATTCTACATAAAAGCACCCATGACAACAGAAGGTTAATAGAACTGTCACCATGTTAGCAGGAAGTTATAAATGTTAGAGTTTATTTGTTTTCTGACAACATTACAAAGAAAGATAAACCCCTTTAATTTTCTCAAATTTAGGTTTCTGGAGATTGATTTTTATCATCATCATTGTCATTATCAACAACAACAAAAACAAGCATTGATTAAGTACCTACGTCAGGCACTAGGCTAAGCTCTGGAGAGACAAAAAAAAAGGCCAAATACTTAGTCACTGCCTTCAAGAAGTTCACATTCTAATTGGGGAGAGGGAGACAACAGCTAAGTACACATGAGATATATATATAGTATAAATGGGAGGTAATATTTCATCTCCCTCTGATGGATATGACTTTCACTTTCTGCTATGTATGCCTGATCTCCAGCCTCCAGTGCAAAAAGGAGAGGTAAAGGCCCTTCCATTTGGCCCTACCTTTCATTTCCTACTGCATTTATAAGGGGAAGGTATTTATGAAAAGGAATGGACCCCTAGAAGGAAAAGACCATGTCTTTGGGACCTGGACACCAAAGCCTCTGACCCCAGATCTCTGGCATTTGCCTGAGGCAATCAGCTCATCCCAGTCAGTAGTCCTTTTAACTGCCTTTTCTTTGGGGCCCTCATTGTCTTCACCTGGCCCCACCCCAGGCTACTTGCCACTCCTTAGACCCATCCAGATTGTCCCACAGGCTTTCTGTATAAAAGCATTCATCTTGCCCTCATTAAATTGTGCAGATTCTTAAAATCTCCCGTTCCTATTAGTGACACAGTAAACCTCGTCTCTGACTGAAAGAAGGCTTGAGTGGTCAAATTCTTTAGAGTCAGACCTATGCCCTTTGCCCTTGAATTTAGGGGTTCCCAAGAGCCCTAGACTGCAACATTCCCAGCTCCAACCCTCCCAACTCAAAGTCCCACCAAAATGCTAACCATATTTTCCATTGTGCCCTCTGAAATTCCTGTTCCATAGGCAACAAATTTCCCTTCATCTTAAGTCTTTTCCTCCACTACTCTATCTTCTAGAAAGCACTAAAGATCTGGCTCCCCCATTGTTGACACAGCCTTTCTGGCTGCCGTTTCCAGGAGACTAAAAGGAGGGAAAAGAGAGAAGAAGAACCAGGAGAGAACACTGTCATGACTATCTAGACAAGAGACACTATTTAGGAAAGGGGTGATTGACAGTTTCAAAAGCTGCAGGAAGGTCAAGAACGATAAAAATTGAGAAACATCTACTTGATTTCATGATTAAGAGATCCCTCCTAACTTTGGAGTGAGCCTTTTCAGTTGAATGATGTCAGAAGCCAGACTGCATGGAGTTTAGAAAGAGAATGAGGGGAGAGGAAGTGGAGGCACCAATTGTCTACAGCTTTTGCAAGGACTTTAGCAACAAAAGGAAAAAGAGATATGAGGATAGCTAGAGGGGATTATCAAATCAAATGAAAGTTTTCTTAAATTGGAGGAGACAATGTGAGTGTTTGTAGATAACAGGGAAGCAACCAGTATATAGGGAGAGATTAGAGATTAGTAAAAGCCTGGGGATGATAGTGTGGGAAGTCTTTCGGAGGAGTTCAGATGGAAGGAGATCAAAGGTATACATTGAGGAGTTTACCTTGGCAAGGACACAAGGCAAAGAAGACGGTAATGGAAGGCATCTGAGTGACATAAAATGAGAAAGAGAGGAGAAGATGGTACTCTTAGCTAATATATATGTTTTTTGATGAGTATGAAGCAAGGCCCTTATTTGAGAAAGTGGAGGACAGGAGTACTATGGGAAGCTTGAGGAGAGACAAAAAGGTATGGAATATTTATTGTGACAAGTGGGTTAGTGAATCAATTAGAGAGTTATAAAAGCACTGTTTTGCTGCTTGAGGGCCCAATTAAGATGATTAATCAATAAACATTTATTAAGTGGCTACTATATGACAGGTACTGTGATATCTATCTATGTTTGTATATCTTTATAGGCAACAAATTTCCCTTTATCTTAAATCTTTTCCTCCACCACTCTATCCAAAGATCTGAAATCTAGCTTTTCACTAACAACACAGTCTAGCCACTTTTTCAAGGCATTTAAGAAGGAAGGATAAAAGAGGTTAGGAATCATATATCTATACTTATATTTATTGATAGAGACATAGTTCTCTCTCTCTCTTTCTTTCTTGCTGTCTCTGTCTCTCTCCCTCTTGCTCTCTTTGTATCTCTGTCTGTGTCTTTGTCTGTCTGTCTGTGTCTCTGTCTGTCTCTATCTCTTTTTCTCTGTGCAAGGGGGCAAAATATGCCTTTGTGTGTGTAGGATAGTGTAGAACTGAACTGATTCACCAAGGGGTCAAGTTAGAGATAGAAGGAGAGTGTAGTCAGGGCAGAAGTGATGGTCTGAGGAATGGAAGCAGGGGTGTGCAGGAGCCAGTTTATTCTAGTTTGCAAGAGTTGATTATTAAATTTTTGGTGTGAGCATTTGCATCTCAGAAATTGGCAAATGATACAAATCAGGGCTTGATTTATTGTTTTGTTGATTGTCTAGACTTAAGAAAGTGATGGAGAAAATAATCTCTCCCTTTAAAAAGAAACAGCTGGGATCTTTGAGTGGCCAATGTCTACAAAGATCACACATTGTGACTTTCAGAGAAATAGTCTCTTTGGTTCTAAATCTTTGGCCAATAAAACTTGCGTCAGTTTATCTTTCTTTCTGCCTTACTATCCCTAAACCTGTTCTTCACTTCACAGTAATCTCAAATGCCTCCACCAAGGGATGTGTTGGTAAATATTTAACAACTCACTTAAAGAAAAAAAGTATGCACAATTTACTCTTAAGTTTAATCTGCATTATTAACATTTTCTCACCTACAATTTTCATTTGTTGGTTCCACGATTTGCATTCATCTGGCTTTAGCAGGAGAATCTTGGTATTAAAAAGATAGAATTTTTTATTTTTGCAAGAAGAACCATGGGATTATTGAAAATACAATTCCCCAAAACAAAATGGCCTGGTCTCCCTCTCCTATTTGATTCTGGGTCCAACTCTTTGTTTATCTGTAATGCCTGTCTCAGATATATGAACTGATGAACAGCTGAATGGGTGGCCTATCCAACTCTATGTCATGAAAGACACTATAGACAAAATGTATGCCTGGGAAAGGAGGTAGGCTAGTCATATATCAAGAATGAGGGATAACACATGGACAGCCTGAACACTACACTGGTACCTATAAAACATGAAAAGAACCAGAGGCAGACCTTTAGCATGTTGTGGGAATCTTTTGGGGAAGGAAAGACATGAAGAAGAATTATGAAGAATGGGAAAGTGTGGGGTGTTGCAGCATCCACAGGGGGAGGGATTGTCCACATTGATAAGATTATGCATCTATTGACAGCTCATTGGATTGAGAACCAGAAGAGAGAGACCTTAGCACACAGCCCATCACCCTGATTTTATAGATGAGAAAACTGGCCAGAGGTTGTTTAGTGATCTCTTTAAGATCACATAGGTAAAAACCAGAGTCAACATTTGAGCCTATGTCCTCTGACTGTGAGCATTTAGCAAAGACAGGAGTTGTTACAAAGAACCAGTTTAGCTTCATTAAGAGTTGTTGTTGTTGAGTCATTTTAATCATATCCAACTCATTGTGACCCCATTTGGGGTTTTCCTGGCAGAGACACTGGAGTGGTTTGCCATATCCTTTTCCAGCCCATTTTACAGATGAGGAAACTAAGGCAAACAGGGTTGAGAGACTTGTCCAGGGTCCCACAGCTAGTAAGCATTTGAGGATGTATTTGAACTCAGGATGATGAGTCTTTCTGAATCTAGACCTGGCACACTATCCACTGTGCCACCTAGATGCCCCTTCATTAAGAGTGGGTCATGTTAAACTACCTTGTTTCCTTTTTCTGGTAGGGTTGCTGTGCTAGTTAGATCAGGGAAATGAATGAATGAATAAATCAACAGCATTTTTTGAACTCCACTATATGAAATATTCTTTGAATAAAAAGAATTTTTTAAAAATGAAACAAAACATGCTCTCAAGGAGCTCACATTCTATTGGGGGAGACAACATGTCCATACAGAAATATAAGCAGAATAAATATAAAGTAAATGCAAGGGGTTGAAAATATAGGGTAACGTAGGGAGATTCTCCTCCTTACCAGCAGTTGGGGATATCAGGAAAGAAACAGTGCAAAAGATGGTGCTCCTTGAAAGAAAAGAGGGAATTTATAATGAGAAGAGGAGGAAAGAGAACATTGCAGGGAGGGGGATGGCCAGCATAAAAATAAGGAGATAAGAAATGGAGTTCCATGTATGAGGAACAGAAAGGACAGCTTAGCTGGATTGTAGAATGAGAAGGGAATTGATGTATCTGGAAAGATAGATTGAGGCCAAGTTTTTAAAAAAATGTTTTTAATTAAGTATTTTCTTTTTTTCCAATTACATATAAAAACAATTTTTAACATTCATTTTTAAAATTTGGAGTTCCAAATTTCTCCCTCCCTTCCTCTCTTCTTCCCCTTTCCTCCCCACTCATTGAGAAGGCAAGCAATTTGATAGCACATTTATACATGTGCAGTCATGCATGTTCCATATTAGTCACATTGTGAAAGAAAGCATAGACAAACAACACCCCCCATCCTCATGAAATAAATAAAGTGAAAAATAGTATGCTTTGATCTACATTCAGGCTCCATCAGTTCTTTCTCTGAAAGTGGATAGCATTTTTCATCATGAGTCCTTTTGAATTGTCTAGATCTTTGTATTGCTGGGAATAGGTAAGTCATTCACAGCTGATCATCATACAATATTGTTGTTAGTGTGTACAATGTTCTTCTGGTTCTTCTCACTTCATTTTGCATCAGTTGATGTAGGTCTTTCCAGTTTTTTCTGAAAATGTCCTGCTCACCATTTTTTTCATAGTACAACATGAACCATATATTCATCAATTTTTTTCATAGCACAACATGAATCATATATTCATCAATCAAATGTTCATTCAATATATTCATATAGTCATATAATCAAAGCACAATCATACATACAACTTGTTTAGCCATTTCCCAATTTATGGGAACCCCCACAATTTCCTTCTCTCCTACCTCAAAAAGAGCTGCTATAAATATTTTTGTATATATAATCCTTATACTTTTAAAAAAGTCTCTTTGAGATACAAACCTAGTAGTGCTATTGCTGGGCCAAAGGGCATGCACAGTTTTATTGCCCTTTGGACATAGTTCCAAATTGCTCTTCACAGTGGTTGGATTGGTTTACAACTCCACCAACAGTGCATTAGTGCCCAATTTTTCCACATCTCCTACCACATTTGTTATTTTCCTCTTTTGTCATATTAGTAATGTGTGTGAGGTGGTACCTCAGAGTCATTTTAATTTGCATTTCTCTAATTAACAGTGATTTAGAGCATTTAAAAATATACTTGATTTAGTTCTCTATGTATTTGAGAAATGAGGCTGTTATCAGACAAACTTGCTATAAATCCCTGCCCCCCTCCCAAATTTTTACTTTTCTTTTAATCTTGGCTGTGTTGTATTTGTTTGTGCAAAAATTTTTTCAATTTAATGTAGTGAAATTTCTCCTTTTTACTTCCCATATTGCTCTCTATCCTTTGTTTTATCATAAATTCTTCCCTTATCCAGAGATCTGACAAACAAGATATTCCATGATAATTTACTCATGGTATCACCCTTTATGTCTAAATCATATACCCATTTTGACCTTATCTTGGTATAGGCTGTGGGATGTTGATTTATTCCTAGTTTCTGCTAAACCACTTTCCAGTTTTCCCAGAAGTTTTTGTCAAATAGTGAATTCTTGTCCCCAAAGTTTGGATCTTTGGGTTTATCAAATACCCAACTACTATGGTCGTTCATTATTGTATATTACGTACCTAATCTATTCTGCTGGTCTACCACTGTTTCTTAGTCAGTACCAGATGATTTTGATGATTATTGCTTTGTAATACAGTTTGAGATCTGGTATAGATAGACCAACTTCCTTCAACTTCCTTCCTTCCTTTTACCCATTAATTCCCTTGATACTTTTGATCTTTTGTTCTTTCAGATAAATTTTATTCTCTTTTCTAGCTCTGTTGGTACTTTGATTGGCATGGTACTGAATAAGTAAATTAATTTAGGTAGAACTGTCATTTTTATTACATTGGCTCAACCCACCCATGAACAATACATATTTTCACAATTATTTAGATCTGACTCTGTTTGTATAAAAAGTGTTTTGTAATTGTATTCATATAATTCCCGGGTTTGTCTTGGCAGGTAGAATCCCAAATATTTTATTTTGTCTGCAATTATTTTAAATGTAATTTCTCTTTCTCTCTCTTACTGCCAGACTTTGTTGGTAATACATATAAGTGCTGGTGATTTATGTGGGTTTATTTTATATTATTCTACTTCGCTCAAGTTGTGAATTATTTTAATGTTTTTTAGTTGATTCTCTAAGGCTCTCCAAGTATATCATCACATCATCTGCAAAGAGTGACAGTCTTGTTTCCTCGTTGCCTATTATAATTCTTTCAATTTCTTTTTCTTCTCTTAATGCTATAGCTAGCATTTCTAGTACAATACTGAATCATAGTGGTGATAATGGGCAGCCTTGCTTCACCCCTGATATTTATTTTGAAGACTTCTAGCTTATCCTCATTACAGATCATGCTTGATGATGATTTTAGATAAATACTACTTATCATTTTAAGGAAAGTTCCACTTATTCCTATGTTTCCTAATTTTTTTAAATATGAATGAGTGTTGTATTTTATCAAAAGCTTTTTTCTGCATTTATTGTGATAATCATATGATTTTGTTGGTTTTGTTATTGATATGGTCAGTTATGTTGATAGTTTTCATAATATTGAACCTGCATTGCTGGTATAGATCCCACCTGGTCTTGGTGTATGATCTTTGTGATATATTGGTGTAATCTTCTTTCTAGGGTTTTATTTGATTCTAGCATCAATAGTCATTATGGAAATTAGTCTATGGCTTTCTTTCTTTGTTTTCACTCTTCCTGGTTTAGGCACCATATTTGTGTCATATAAGGGATTTGGTAGGACTCCTTCTTTGCCTATTTTTCCAAATAATTCACATAGTATTGGAATTAATTGTTCTTTCAATGTTTGGTAGAATTCCCTTATGAATCCATCTGATCCAGGGGATTTTTTTCTTAGGGAGCTCATTGATGGCTTCTTCAATTTCTTTTCATGAAATAGGGGTTATTTAAGAAATTTGTTTCCTCTTCTGTTAATCTGGGCAATTTATATTTTTGTAAATATTCATCCATTTCACGTGGGTAGCTATGTAGTGTATGGATTGGAGAGACTTGCAGGAGGGAGGCCAATTAGCAAGCCATTATGATTGTCCATGTTAGAGGGGATAAAGACCTAAATGGTAGCTATGTGTGTAGAGAGACAGATATTAATTCAATAGATGCTGCCAAGGTAGAAGATTTGGCCACTGAGTAGATATGAAGGGTTAGGATAAGTAAGAAATTAAGGATAATACTGAAGTTACAAACATTGAAGATTGAAAATTGGTGGTGCCCTCAACAAGAATAGTAATGTCTGGAAGATGATTGTATTTGAGGGGAAGATAATGAATTCATTCAGTTTTGGACATGTTGAATTTAAGATATTTTCAAGATATTCAGTTTGAAATGTCTTGAAAGCAGTGGTTGATATGGAATTGGAGCTTGGTAAGTCATGACATAGAGATGATAGTTAAACCAATGGGAGTGGATGAGTTCACCACGTGACAGAATGTAAACTGAGAAAAGAGGAGTACTAAAGACAGAGCATCAGGGAATACTAGTCGAGGGGGGTATGATATGGGTCCAACAAATGGCGTTTACAAAGAGTGATCAGACAATTAGGAGGAAAATGCAAGGTTTGTATTAAAAAGAGTAACAACAGAGAAAAAAAAGAGGAAAGGATGATCAGCATTATCAAATGTATCAGAGAGGTCAAGAAGCATGAAGATTAAGAAAATACCATGAAATTAGATCATTAATAGATCACTGGTAATTTTGGAGAGAGCAATTTCATTTGAATGATGAGGTATGAAGCCAGATTGCAAAGGGCTGAGGAGTGGAGAGGGAGTGAGAAAATGGATGCAGACAGCATTTTTCAAGCAGTTTAGCTGAGGAAGGGAGTAGAGACAAAGGACAACAGTTTCAGAGGATATTACAGGTTACTAAAAGTTTTTTAGGCAGGAAGAGTTAAGGGAATGTTTGAATGTAGCAGGGAAGGAACCTGAAGACTGGGAGAGTTGAATTGAAGGCTGGGGGTGTGGTGTAGTTGAGGGAAAAATATGTCAGAGAAGATTGGACAGGATGGGGTCAAGGGCAAATGTAGAGGGATTTGAGTTGGTAAAGAAAGGGAACGGCTGCTTAATTAGCAAAGATAATGCAATCTTGGGCTGCCTTGAGAGTCATGGCTTCTAGGAATAAAGAGATGATTAGCCCTCTATTCTCAGCCCTAGTTAGACCATATCTAAAATATTGTATTAAGTTCTGTCTTCCATTGCTTAGGCAACCAGATAAACTGGAAATTGTTTAGAGGAGGCCAACTAGGATGGTGAAGGGCTTTGCATCCAAGTCCTATTAGGATTGATTGGATGGAATGAGAATGTTGAACCTAAAGAAGACAAAACTTGGGGAACATGATAGCGTTGCTCAAGCATTTGAAGAGTTGGCATGCAGAATAGGAATTAGACTTGTTCTACTTGGTTTCAGAAGTCAGAATCAGGAGCAAGTACTTGGAAGTTTCAAGAGGCTTATTTAGCTTGATGTCAGGAAAAACTTTAATCAATTAGTCAATCAATCAAGTATTAATTAAGCATCTCCTATATGTCAGTTACTGTAGTGGGGACACACAAACAAACAAACAAAAAGAAACAATCCCTACTTGAAAAATGATTACATTATGATGGGAATAACAAGTACATATATAAAATATAGCCTAAATATAAAGTTAGCAATATAAATATATACAGTGTAATATGGTTGGAAGGGCACTAGAAATTAAAGAATCATGAAAAGATTCATGAAAAAGATGAGACAGGAGCTGCATCTTAAAAGAAGAGGAGGATTCTATGAGGCAAAAGCAAAGAAAGGATGCATTCCAGGAATGAGGGAAAGCCAGTACAAAGGCCTGGAGATGGGAAATGGAGTGTTGTGAAGGAGGAATAGAAAGAAGGCCAGTTTGGCTGGATTGAGGAGTGCAGGAAGAGGAGACATGAAGCTGGATGAATGAAGCTGGAAAGACAGGTGGGAGGAGGTTATGTAGGGCTTTGAAAACTAAAGAGAGGAGGTCATTTTTCATTCTAGAGACAATAGGAAGCCCCTGAAATTGATTGGATAGCGGTTTTACACAGTGAGATCTGAACTCAAAGAAAATGACTTTGACAGTAGTGTATAGGATAGAATGGAATGGTAACACTTGAGGTACAGAGAACTATTAGGAGCATAAGTGTAATGGGGACATGAACTATGGTGGTAACTGTTGGAGTGAAGAGAAAGGGTCAGATGTTATAAAGGAAGAAACAGCAAGATTTGAGAATTGGTTAGATGTATGGGTGAGGGAAACCGAGGAATCTAGGAACTTGCTGAGATTACGCACCCAAGGCATTGGAAGAATGATGGTATCTTTCACAGAAACAGGGAAGTTTGGAAGAGAAGTTAAAGGGAAATGATGAGTTTACTTTTTTGACTATATTGAATTTAAGTTATCTCCAGGATGTATAGTTTAAAATGTCTGTTAGGCAATTGGTTTTATGAGACTGAAGCTCAGAGATCTGGGCTAGATATGTAGATCTGTTAGTCATCTGCATAAGAGTGATATTTAAACTTATGGGAACTGATGAGGTCACCAACAGGGGCAATTTAAAGGGAGAAAATAATAGGGCCCAACATAGAATCTTGGGAAACACCTATAGTTAGAGGACATGATATAGATAATAAGTTATCAAAGGAGATGGAGAGGGAGGAGGTTAGACAGGTAAGAAGACAACCAGGAAAGAGTAGTGTCGTGAAAAGCCAGAGAGGAGACTGACTAGTTGATAGTATCAAGTGCAGCAGACAGATGGAGAGCAGTAAGTGCTGAGAAGGGACGATATGATTTAGCAATTAAGAGATAGCTTGTAACTTTGAAGAGAGCAGTTTCATTTAAGTAATGAGGTTCGAATGACAAAGAGCTGAGAAGCTGAATAAATGGGAAAGAACTGGAGGCAGCAAATAGAGACAATTGTTTCTAGGAGTTTGGGTGAGAAAGGGAAGAGAAATTCCAAAGTAGCATGAACTGTCTTGGGATCTAGTGGGTTTTCCCTCCTTGGAGGTTTTAAAGTAGAAATTAGATGACTACTTTGTGGGTATGTTATTGTGGAGATTTCTTTTGAGTATGGGTTGTCAGTGATATCCCTTCCAACACCAAAATTCTGTAATTTTGTGATTTCTGTGATTCCAGATCACTGTGTTTATTCAGTTATACCCATTTTGCCCATAATGGCACCCATTGTGTGCCTATTACTACTTTGGCTCCTGCAGATAGAGATTTAATTTATCTGCTTATTCCTCATTATGAAATAATTATAACAATAATAGTAATGACACATTGATACAATGTTTTGAGGTTTCCAAAGCACTTTTGTTGCAATAACACTTTAAGGAAGGTATTATATGTATAAAGATCACCATTTCCATTGTTCTTAGATAGGTTTAGAGAATGAAACCAACGAGTAAAATAGGACACAGAATCATAAATTAGTAGAGTTGGAAGTAACCTTGAGGTCACCTAATTTAAAGCTCATTTTATATCCTATATCCCCTTTTTAGGAAGAATTCTATAAATTCAATATAAAGGAGTTTTTAAAAAATTTTTCCCCTAAATTATTTTGTATAAGCCAAGAGCTAACTCTTCTAAATTCCTTTGTCCAGATAATGGGGATAAAGATGGTTTGTTTCCATGTGATAGAAAATGATAATCAGTGAGACTTTGGTACTGATCTGTGCCCTTAAAATCAGAAGGATTCATTGCATGTTTTATTTTTATTTATTTTATTTTAAAATAATTATAATTAACAAGAAGACCCTTTTTTCTGACTCCTTCTTCCCCTTTCCCTTCTCTTCCTTCCCTCCCTCCTCCCCCAACATATTCTCAGCATTTGAATTTAATTTATCATTGTTTGGCCTCCTACTCATAAATAAAACACCTTTTATGCTTGGCACAATAGAACCAGTGTAGTGCTTGTCTGGTTCAAAGTGCTTTACAAACATTAACCCATCCTGACTCTCCTTGACCCAGTACCTCACACCCTTGTTTAAACACTACAGTTATCCTAGATAAGCAGGCTGGGCAGTAGCAGGGAGAATTATGGAAGGCACATGAGAGTTTAAATGGATATCTTTTAGGGTGTGTTGCATACTGATGTTTCCCCTGATCTTAAAAGGATTAAAACTCTCATTGTTTATAGTTCAAAAGTCTTCCAGAGATGATTGCTTCTGACAGGAATGAAATGGGAAATGGCTAAATGCCTTTTAGAAGAGAAGGTGAGAAGTTTTGATAATGGACTGCCTAAAACAATTCAAAGTAACAATATCCAAAGGTTTTATTACCAAAGGAGAATTAAGCAACAAATTCTTGACTGTCTATAAATCAAGAATCACCCTAAAACAAAATAAAAAAAGCACTGTCTGTGTTTTGAGGAGTAAAGATACTAATTTATCTTAAATGACATGTTGATTGTAGCTTGTTCTTAGCAGATTTCACCCTCCCCCTTTCTTCTAAGATGTGTAGCTCACCCCTTTCTGTCTTTGGTATTTGTAATAAATTTCTAAAGATCCATTCCTATCTCATTGTGAGGAATGGAATTTGAAAAGTTCATAGTTGTTTCAGTTCCCTAAACCTTTAAAAAAATCGTCTTTCATGGAAGAAATACTGTTTTGTATCAGTTAGGAAGATGTTTTCACTTAAATAGTTTATTCATGATTGGAACCGAACTGTTCCCAAATACTCTTGCCATTAGTTTGCTGTCTTGCCTCTTGAAAGTTATTTAACTTGGTAAGGCCTCATCTGAGGAAACTCATGTGAGAGGCCTGGAAAATATGGTATCCTAGGTCCTTTGCCTGATAACGTTATATGATTCTTTATTTCAGTCATTAATGGCTGAATAGTAAATGAGCTCTGAAAAAAAGCACCAGTTGATCATTACATTTTTCATTGTTATTCAAAGAAATATGGTTCGATACCATATCCTGTCATCAGTCTGGTATCTTGTAATGTGACATGACAATGTTGGCAGGTCATCCAGAATATTTTGGTATCCTTATTCTTTTGTCCAGCTTTGCCTACTATCTGATTCAGAGTTTCTCATATAACTCTCTGTCCAGATTCAGTGAAACATTTTCATACAAATAGTTGGTGAAAAAAGAAAATTTCAATTAAAGGACTAAATTTTTTGAAAAAAAAAGTTTGTAATTTTTGCTTAATTATTAGAGTTTTTATGAAGAAGATGGAAAGATCTGAATTAGATGATAATGAAATCAGATGAATTCAGAATTGGTCAAACAGAAAGACTCAAAGAGTAATTCCTAGTGGTTCAGTGGCAATAAAGCAGAAGGTCTCCAGTAGAATACCCCAGGGATCTGTATTTTGTCCTGTGCTATTTAACATTTCTTTAATCAATTATTTGGATAAAGGTAGAGATAATATGCTCATCAAATTTGCAAATGACATGAAAATGAGAGGGGCAATAACATACTAGATGATAAAATCAGGATACAAAAGGTTATTATTAATAAGCTAGACATTGGACTGAATCTGATAAGATGAAACTCAACTGGGATAAATGTAAAGTATTGAACTGGTATACAAAATAATCAACTCCACAAAGACATGATGAGGAAGGTATGGATAGATAGCAGTTATGAAAATGATCTGTGAGGTTTTAATGCCTGTAAGGTCAATATGGGTAAGGAATATGATGTAATTATGTGCTGCATTAGAAGAAGCATTAACTTCTATAAAAAGAGAGGCTTTGTAACTACCCTTGTCAGACTTCATCTGGAGAATTTGTTCAGTTCTAGGTGCCATATTTTAAGAAGGTCATTGATAAACTGTACGGTAGACAGAGAAGGGCAACTGGGAATAATGAAGAGCCTTGAGTCCGTTACATATGAAGTCAATAGAAGGAATTGGACATGTTTAGCTTGGAGAAGAGAAGACTCAAGGAGGGACAAGATAGTTGTCTTCAAATATTTGAAGGGAGGAAGGATTAAAATTCTGTTTGGCATCATAGGGCAGAGTCAGAAACAAAGAATAGAAGTTGCAAAAAGGAAAATTTAGACTTGATGTCAGGAAAAACTTTCTAACAGTCAGAGCCATCCTTAAGGAGGCAGTGGATTCAGCTTTGTTGGGGGTCTTCAAGCAAAGGCTGGGTGACTACTTGTTTTTTATGTTATAGTCAGGATTCTTTTGTATATTGCTTCTGACATCTCTTCTAACTCACAATTTCTGTGTTTTTTAGTGTTGCAAAGTAGTTTTTTTAAAAAAAAAATATCATATCTTAAAGAATTAGTGCTATTCTCTAATTGTAAAGACCTAATAATTTCAGTCTTATTTAGAGCAAGTAGGTAAATGTCAGCACATGGTAATCTGTTAAAATGAATGGAAATTTGTATTACTCTTAGAATAATGCAATATCAGTTTAAAATGTGGTACCTTCTAAGGTACCAAAGATTCTGGTTATTATGATAGTATTGAGGGATGAGAATAACATCTGGTTTGCCAATCTTTCATGTCAGTGAAAATGATATAGTGTATGTTACTATGTGGCTTATGCAATTTGACCTAACTTTGATGATTTGATGGAGCATTGCTCTCAATGGTGCAGGTTCTTCTTGCACTGGTGAAGATTGCAGCCCATCCATGCCTTCTCATGCTATTCAGCTTTTATCCATGCTTTCCCATAAATCTTCCACAGAGTATTAGCCCAATGTACTGTAGTAATTCTCCCTTTTCTTTTTATGTTGTGGGAATATCAATGTTGCTGCTTCAGCTTTCCATATATTGTCTCTCATTCTTGATTCTTGGCTGGCTCACCTTTTACTATTATGCATAATTTGACCCCAAAGACAACCAGATACCCTGGTATAGCAAAGTACTTCATTGTGTGATTTTAGTGAATATTGCCTAAACCATGGTGCTCATATGCAAAGATGTGAAGTAACTTGGTCAGTAATACAGAATGAGCTATTAACGTACCTGTAGGCAGTATAAAAACCAAACAACTTTTTTTTTCTATTTAAACCGCTTAAAGTTTTATTT
The DNA here is from genome assembly GCF_011100635.1 of Trichosurus vulpecula. Classification (NCBI taxonomy): domain Eukaryota; kingdom Metazoa; phylum Chordata; class Mammalia; order Diprotodontia; family Phalangeridae; genus Trichosurus; species Trichosurus vulpecula. The sequence continues at coordinate 181,042,773 of NC_050574.1, forward strand.
ATTTCTTTTTCAAACATCAATTGATACAAATCAACAGACATATTAAGTATTTAGTATATGTCACGCATTCCCCCAAGTGCTAGGGATACAAGCATAAAAAAGAGCAATTCCTCAAGAAATTTACGTTATAATGAGGTAGATGGCACACACACATCTTTATGTGATATGTATATTAGTATACATGAGATAAAGAGAGATGGAAAGAGGTAGCCTCTGAAGGAAAGGTATTAGCAGCCTTAGGGACATTCCTGTCTCTTCCCAATGACTCTGCCCTACTCTTTCTTCCCTTAAAATCTTCCCTTATGACAAAGGAGTACTGATGAAAAAAAAACAGATATAAACATTGGCTATGTCTGACAAATTATGTCTCATTTTGTATCTACCATTTTTTGTCTGAGAAAAGGGAGGCATGCTCCATAGTTAGCTCACTTAAGTCATGAACCCTCTCTGCATTCACCAGATTTCTGATGTTTTTCAATGTGATTTCTTCTTTTACATTATTGGGGTTGTTTAAATGATTCTCTTGTTTACTTTACCATTTCATGCAAATTCTTCTGTTTCTCTGAATTCTTCATATTTTTTGTTTCTTGTGGAATATATGGTGATATTCCATTACAGCCATGTACCACAGTCTGTTTAGTCATGCCTTGAATTGATGGACACCTTTTTCATTTTTAATTCTTTGTGACCATAAAAAGTATTGCTATAAACACCTTTGGATATATGTGAACTTTCTCTCTGTCTTTGAACTTATCTGGGGTAGATCTAGTAGTGTTCTTGATGGGACAAAGAGTATATACAGGTTAGTTGCTTTTTAGTGCTATTTTCAAGACAATAATATCAATTCACAGTTCTACCTACAGTGGATTTGTAGGGCTATCTTCTCAAAGGTTTACACATATGAAACACTTTTTGTCCTATGTCATCTTGACCAATCTTATAGGTGTGAAATGAAACCTCAAAATTGTTTAGATTTGCATTGCTCTTATCATTAGTGATTTGAAGCATTTTTCCACAAGACTTGATAATTTGCATTTATTACTTTGAAAACTACCAGTTCATATCCTTTGATCAAGTGTCTTTTGGGGAATGACTTGTTTTTTGACAATTTGTATCATTTCTTCCATATATCTTAGATATCAGACTTTTATCAGATATATTTGTTGTGCAACCTCCCACTCACCTTAGTTTTAACAGTCATTGATTTTGCTTATACAGAGATTCTAATTTTATGCATTTGAAATGGTAAGTTTTCTCTTGTATTATCTAATCTCTTGTTTGTTTAAGATTTCTCCCCCTAGTTATAATTGTGTAAGTTATATTTGGCTATTCTCTTCTAATTTATTTTTTATGGATCCACCTTTTGCATATCCATTTGGTATCTGTAGTATGTGGTATAAGACCTGGTATCAAAGTCAAATAGGAACCTGTGGGACAGCATATTGACTTAGAAAGCCACAAATTATAATTATCTATTGTGTTGTATTTTTATTTGTTTTTTTTAAACATTTCCTACTTACATTTTTATTTGGTTTGGGCAACACTTGAGAGTTTTGCAGCCAGTGAATTTGACACTTCTGGCAAGATTATTTTGGAAGCCACCATAACTAATAAGTTCATGAAATCATAAAGTTTTAGAGCTAGAAGGGGAAGCTATTTAAATTCATCTAGTAAAACTATTCTATGTGTTTATATATACCTTATATCCATTATGGGATGCATTAATTTTATAAGTCAAAGATTACACGTCATTAATTTTATGCCAATGAATGAAGCCAATATTTATCGAATGCACTTGAGACACTGTTTAAATACAGAACTGAATGTACGTGTTTATGAGAGAGAGAGAGAGAGAGAGAGAGAGGTTGAAAGAGAGGAAGATACAGATACAATTATGCTTTCTGAAACAAAAGGTGATTTACTTTGGACATATGGGTCTGTTACATCAATATCACTTTTCCCCAGATGGGATGTTACTTTATCACCAATTCTTTGTGTAAGCGTATTTCAGTTTCTGTTAGCTAAAATTCTCATTCTTACCCACAAACACAGACTATGTTCTCTAATCACTTAATTACAATTTTTTATTTGGAAGAGATTTTTTAAAAAAAAATATGCCTGTCAAAGAGAGCTTGCAAGAAGATTTGGAAAATGTGAATTATATTTAATTTTTAGATTTTAGGGTAACTTATTTGCGATTGCTTTCCAGAACCCTTTTGCTATTAGCAAAACTGAGTGTACATGGGCCAGATCAGTTTCTCTGAAATAAAACTCATATTACAAAACTCATTGTAAAGTGACCTCCAAAATGCTTTGTTCATTTGAAAAATCAAGGTTAGTCTTGTTTGCCAAGACCAAGAGAGTAAAGGTTTTTAATTTTAATGTAGTAGTCACCATTTTGCTATCTTTAAATTTCATGTGATTTGAAGTTAAAGCAAAATAGGATAAAATATATTTTTGAAAAACACACTGAGGTGTATAAGATGAGAATATAACTTTCTAAAATGTCTATAGAATTAAACTCCACAGGAGTTTACCAATACCCACATGATTTTTAAGTTTGTCTTGGGATTTTTACATTTGCCAATGCACCTGTAAAAAATATATATATATATATATATATATATATTTGAGCAATTTGGTAAAATCTGAGGAAGATCACTTCAACCACAAAGTTTTGCCAGGGTGGAAAAATACCCTTCATTTCTTCATGAAACATGACCAGAACACAAAATATACCTGGTGCTCTGAATTTTAAAGTTAGCCATATGTTGGCATTTATCATGGATATAAACCAATTGATATGGACAAATTGCTGTTTTGAAGGGTGAGATAGTTAAACAAAGTAAACTCTTTCAGTGACTTGTCTTTCTGATGAATCTATGGATATTTCAGGACAGAGATGCTATGCATGGCCAGGTACTGCAGAATTGTGGCAGACCAATGAATTATTTGATTCATGACTTTGAATATGGACAATCTGACATCCCTGCTTGATTATTTTGTGTTATTATTTTCACTTTATTTTAATCCTTACTATATTTACTAACATGGCATATTTGTGATGTTGATTTTGTGATCCTCCTTCCCCCTGTCCCCTGCACTTCTTGGATGAGACTGTTCTTACAGAGCAATGTCAAACAAATCACATGATTCATGGGATGGCCTGACTTTATTTTTCTTTCTAATCTTTTGATATTTTAGGGGATCATTGTGGTAAGATCAAATCTTATTTAGAATTTCTGAGTAAATTGATATTTTTATTATTGAGAAGTTGTGAGTTGATGGATTTTTTTTTATGTTTGTGGCTGAAGGGAAAAATATTCTCTTCACACTGAAAGAAAACTAGACATGTATCTTTATCCTTTTGTGTTCAAGGTGGTTGCTATTAATGGTGTTCGTTGTATGTTATTATAGCTGAAAAAAATGAATGTGCACATAGAAAGCTGGTTTTGGATGAAAAGGGCCTGGGATTGAATCTGCTTAATACTTGCAGTATCTTGGGCAGATCACTTCATTTTCCTAGGCCTCAGTCTCTTCCTTTAAAAATAAGGAGGCTGGACTAGAATCAGGGGTGGGGAACAAAGATTTGTTCTGTGAAGTTTGGATTCAGTCAAAGGGCTGCACTTGAGGATCTAGAGGGACATGTGTGGCCTCGAGGCTGCAGGTTCCCCACCCCTGGACTAGATGACCTGTATGATCTCTGCCAGCTTTAACTTTATGTATCTATGATCCCATGCTTCATTTCTGAAGAGGACCAGTGACATCACAGGTGATGTCTTGACTTGTACATGAATTGGATTTAGGCAAGGCAGAGTTGTACAAAGTCATCAGCCTCACTCTCTCTTCCAGAGTCATTGAAATCCAGTGGAAAGACAGAAGCAGGAAATCTGATTTTACTTAGGTTTGTTATTTAATCTGGGATTAAAACTTGTGTATAGAGCATGTCCTTCTTGAGAGTTACCTTAAAACTATTCCAGTAGTCTATTCTTGTGTAATATCTATTCCATTTAAGAATGCTTAACAACTGAACATATTTTGCTAACGATAACTTGATTTGTATAAACTGTTCTTGGTATACAATTTGGGATTATTAACTTAGTATATTTACACATTCCATCCCAGGTCTTTTGTGATTTGGAGTTGAATAAGCACAAGCATCTTTTAAGTAAATTCATTTGTGTAACCATTGAACCTAGAGATAAAAAGCATTACTTACAATGAGTGCTGGTAGCTATGTATTTCTGTATAGGATTATATCCTTGAAGTATCTGTTCCTCCTAAGGGGGAATTAGTAGGAGTGAAAAAAATTTTGAGGAAGCAACAAAATGAGGTGTTTATATATGTCAGATTATTCTAATGGTATATGCAGGTCTTGAACATGTTATGACAATAAGTTCTAAGAATTGGGTTTAGGATTTTACATATAAAATTTCATGATAATTGTTAAAAAGCAAGACAGAAACAAGTGGTACATAATAATTGAAGTTTTATGAAGTTTCAAGTGTATTATGGGTTCCAAATTTGATGTTCTTCTTATAGCTCTATTATTAATAAGACCAGAATCATGAAGTTTGAGCTGGTTTTCACCAGATGCCCTAGTTATTGGAAAAAGCAAATTTAAGAGGTAATACTAAATTGTGTTAAGTCTTGTTACTGACAGATTTTTGTAGAACTACCTAGTACTCTGTGAGTGACTTGGAACTAGAGAAGGAAATCCTCTGGAAAGAGATCGCTTCTGAGCTGCCCTAAGAGTGAGGCCTGTTCTGGAACGTTCAAGGGAAGACGTTTCCAGGGATTAGACAACTACATGAGACATCTGGGACTCAAGATGAAATGTGCTGAGTAAGTGAACATGGGAGTGAAATACCAGCTTACAAGGTGAATTGATGTTATTTGATATTGATGATCATTATTGTATTATTTTGATCTTTTATTTCATGGTATTTATGTTTACTGAGTTTTCTTGGTGACTTTGCTGATATATAAATCACCCCTCTAAAATTATTAAGTGGTATGCTTTCTAAATGGCTGGATCTGTAACAGCCTTAGTTTACACATAAATCCTTTTTAACAAGGTTTGTTTCCATGGAGAATGCATGAGGTTATGACTCTGTCTGTCTAAATTTATTATATTCATAGCCAAAGTACACTTGCTTCTTGTTCTAAGTTCAAGTCTCCTAGCTTATAGCCACTAATGCTTGCTCAAATTGATTTGGCATGAGCAGTTTAGATTCATATGATGTGGTTGAGAATAAAGGAGTGATATAAAACTGAATGTAGTGCTGAACCATATATATTTTGTTTTGTTGTTCAGTCATTTCCATATACATGATCAGTACCAAATGGGGGAATTATTGAAAGTCATGCTGACTCAATGGTCCATTGTTCTCTGTGCTGTTTGTCCGTTAGTGCTGCGGGAGGCTCTGCTGGGGAAGGTATCACCCAATTTGCAACTTTTGTATTACTTCCTACTTATCACATACTTCTACATGTTAAACATCATGTGTAGGCAACTGGAGAAGGACTGAGCTGCAATGGTCAGCCTCCTTTTATTGACATGGACCTATCCAAATTGTCTATATCTCATTATGAAAGGTATTGATAAATGCTGGCTCCATCTTGAATCCCTTGCTGATCTCCAATGGTCAGCCCACCAACATATTGTTACCTTGACATATTTTAATAAACTCTTTTAATTCTCTTTGTCCTGAGTTTTTCCTCTTTACTCAGGGTGAAAGCCTGAACAAAGAATTTTCCTTTTAACAGATCTATATCACTTTTGAGATGGAATTAATGACTGACATTTACATGCCAATTCAAGCCTACACAATGCTTTGCATGTATTTTCTAATTTAACTTCAACAACAACATCCCTCTGAACCTACCATTCCTTGGTAGCAGAGGCTCTAGTGTCTCCCAGTTATTGAAATAGGATAAAATAAATGTGGTAAAGTATGAAATATAATTAAATATGATAAAGTATGAAATAAAATAAATATGATAAAATAAAAACTTTGGTTTGTAATTAAGATCTGACTAGTAATTAGGATCTTTCCAAGTTCACTGCCTAGCTCTCCCTTTACACACTGTGTGTTCCAAGAAATCTCACCTATTTTCTCTTTCCTACCCAGGTTGGTCCTCTCCTGTTTACATATATGTAGACACATAGAATAACTTTTCTGGTCTACTGCTTATAGCCCCTAGCTACCTTCCAGGCTCCTAAACCCAGCGGAAGTGTTTACCCAATGCCTGTCTTTATCTCCTCAGATTCTAGTGCCCTTCCCTACAAAGTATTTTGCATATATTCTGTATTTATTTATCTGTGTACATGGTATTTCTCCCCAATAGATGCTAATCACCTTGAATATGACTACTAATAATACTTAATTTATATAGTGTTTGCACAGTGCTCGGCATAGTGCCTGACTCATAGTAAGTTTAAGCACTTAATTGCTTGCCAATTGACTTGTTGACTGCAAAGAACATTACCTATGTTATTTCATTTGTTCCTCACAACTACCTTATGAGGCAGGTGCTGTCATTATCTCCATTTTACTTATGGGGAAACTCAAGGTGGGAGAAGTTAGGTGACTTGTCCAGGGTCCCAGAATTGGTAAATATTTGAGTCAGGATTTGAATTCATACTGTTCACTGTGCCATCTAGCAAGATTCAAACCCAGGTGTGGCACTTCACAATAATAACTCTTGTCTCATATGGTTTGGATGCCGTGTTGAAATTGTGTCTGTGTACAGTCTATCAGTCTCTGGAAGAACAAGTTAGCTTTCTTGACACACTTTCTGTTTTTTAAATTTTCAGTACTCTAGTAATTTTGAGAGTATGGTCTGACCTCATTCTCTCAGAGCAACTAAGTATCCTGCTTTAGGGATAATCCTGAAGGGTTTGGGAGTATTTTCTATAATGCTACCAGCTTGAGCCTCCATCTGCTTGTTCCCTCCACTGTAAGGCTCTAGTGAGTAGAACCCCAGTTCTAATTAACCACTTAACATCAATTAGGCTTATAAAGGTATATTAGCTAGGTGGCACAATGGATAGAGTGCCATCCATGGAGTCAGAAAGACTCATTTTCCTAATTTCAAATCTGATCTCAGATACTTATTAGGCATGCGAACCTAGGCAAATCATTTAACCCTATTTGCCTCACTTTCCTCATCTATAAAAATGAACTGACAAGGAAATGGCAAAGCATTCTAGTATCTTTGCCAAGAAAACCCCAAATGGACGTGGACACTACCACCACCATTAATTTACTTCAAAGACATAATAAGAACAAATTCTACCATCCTCTCCACTGCTGTCCAAGAGACAAAAATTAATGTCGGCTTTCAATTTTGTATCACAAAAGGAAGGTATTTGACCTTTGAAATTTTTATAGAAACTAATGTAGAGGAAAAGGCATAGATTTTGGAATGAGAGGATGGAGGTTCAAAACTCATCTTGATCACTTGCTGCCTTTGGACCTCAGTAAGTTATTTAACCTCTGTGAGCCTTGGCAGAATTTTGTGAAACTATTAAAAAAAACAAACCAAACAAAACCAAAACAAAGCAAATGACTGTTAAAAACAGGAGACTGACATCATACTTGTGAACTCTATTCCAAGAGGAAGCTTAGAGCATTCCATAATTGAGAAAGTATTGTTTTGCAAGAATGTGGCTTTAGTGGTACTGGAGGGTTCTTATTCCATACCTGTCTGTCTTTGACAGAAAGCTTTCCTTATAGTATTTGTATAGCAAAGATTAAAGTAAAAATTAAGAAGTCATTTCCTGTTTCAGTTCATTTAACAATTGCTTAAGCTATTTTCTTTAAAGAAAAGCCCCAAGGCCAAAACAGTTGTTAATGAAATCAGCCCTAAGGTGATTTCTTTTCCCCTTCACATGTTTGGGAAGCTTAAGTTTAAAAAAATGGATAGTCAAGAGGTTATGTCTACATGGAAAGTGAAATAGAATCAATATAGTTACTCAGTTATTTAAGTCAGAAATATTTGCTATCAGGCTGCTTATTTCAGTGTAAAGTGTTGTGGGGATGGGTGGGTGGGAGGCTGAATTATTTGCATAGTTGCCTCTGTTTGCCACTGTGCATGTGTAGACATAGACTAAATGTTCACACGTACACATGTTTGTTGTTATTGTTGGCAAGAAACAAGACACCTTCTGTAGTAAGGAGTATTAAAATAGGACCAGCTTGGAACCAACACATTTTTGAGCTGGAAGATCTTGTAAATGGTTTGTGTCCAATTCCTGGAGGCACATGAGGATCTCTGGAATTTAAAAAAATGATAGAGGTTTAAGAACTTCATTTCTGGATAGAAATTTAAACATTGAAGGGAGGCATTCTATAATAATTCTGGGATATTCTTAGCTATGTTTCATAGTCCACCTAAATTATTTTTACTACATTCTTTTTTTTATTGTTATCTTACCTTAGAGACTGCATAGTTTAGTAGGTTGTCCTCAAAACCTCAATGACCTGGGTTCAAGTCCTGTCTCTGGAACCTATTTGCTATGCAATGTTGGGAAACTCTCTTAGATTCTAAGTTGTAGAGAAGGTATAGACCTGTATTGGTAGAACGCATTTCATCATCCAGTCAGGTCTCTACGAATGAAATCACAGGTCCAGTTCCTATCTTACCATAGTCTTTTGGCCACCCAAATTAGATCCATTCTTGAAATGTTCACAGTTATTTTGTACAATCCAAACTCTGGCTTTGCTTTTGAAATGTGTTAGAGTTGCTCCCTCAGAGACTCAGTTTGCTATTCCACAAGGCATGATGGTACCTCCCCCCCACCTTACATTTCAATAATTATCTCGTTGATTAAAAAATACATTCTGGGGGCAGCTAGGTGGCACAGTGAATAGAGCACTGGTTCTGGAGTCAGGAGGACCTGAGTTCAAATTTAACCTCAGACACTTAGTAGCTGTGTGACCTTGGGCAAGTCACTTAACCTCAATTGCCTTCAAAAACAACAACAAAATGCTTTCTGTGGCACTGTTTGAATTAAGTTTTTATATTTCAACCATTAAAATTTCAACTTTCAAACACATAGGCTCATAGATTTAGAGCTGGAAGGGACTTAGAAGTCAGAGTCTAGCCTCATTGCAGACGAAGAAGCAGATATACACAGATTAGATGATTTACTTGAAGTCACATAGGCAGTGAGTGGCAGAGGCAAGATTGGAACTCAAGTCCTTTATCTCTAATCTTCCTCCCTGCTTCCCCCCCCCAACTACAATTCTGCTTCTCTGAGATAATTACAAGACAGTCTAATTATTACTGGAATGGGAGTCAGGTGACCTGGATTCTAGCTTTGGTTCTGACACTAAATAATTGTGTGCCCTTTGCTAAATCATTTAATTTGTCTTGGCCTCAATTTCCAGGGAGTTGATGGTATGATGGAGTCTGTGGTCCTCTCCAACTTGAAAGTTTTATGATTCTAAAATTTCTAATCAGCTATAATTCACTAGAAGGTTTCAGGTTTTTCCCAATCTTTCCAATTTTCTGTAGATACTGGAGATAGGAGCAATAATCAGTTAGAAGGTAGATAGGTAGAGACTTACTAAACTTCAACTGTTTTGTTTACATTCCTACATGGAAAGATGATATTTGTAACTCATGATATACATACATATATATATATATATATATATATATATATATATATATATATATATATAGGGAGAGAGAGAGAGACAGAGAGAGACAGAGAGACAGAGACAGAGACAGAGAGACAGAGAGCACAGAATGAGTTGAATATGAAGGGATATCTAAAAAAAAATAAAATTAAGGGGTGAGAGAGGACTATATGGGGAGGAGAAAGGGAGAGATAGAATGGGGTAAATTATCTCACATAAAAGTGGCAAGAAAAAGCAGTTCTGTTGGAAGGAAAGAGGGGGCAGGTGAAAGGGAATGAGTGAATCTTGCTCTCATGGAATTTGACTTAAGGAGGGAATAACATACTCACTCAACTGGGTATCTTACCCTAGAGGAAAGAAGGGGGGAAGAGGGTAAGAGAGGGGGGATGATAGAAGGGAGGGCAGATCAGGGGAAGGAGGTAATCAAAAGCAAACACTTCTGAAAAGGGACAGGGTCAAGGGAGAAAATTGAATAAAGGGGGACAGGATAGGATGGAGGAAAATATAGTTAGTCTTTTACAACATGACTGTTATGGAAGTGTTTTGCATAAGGATACAAGTGTGGCCTATGTTGAATTGCTTGCCTTCTAAAGGAGGGTGGGTGGGGAGGGAAGAAGGGAGAGAATTTGGAACTCAAAGTTCTAAAAACAAACACTCAAAAAAATAGTTATTTTTATGTGCAACTAGGAAATATGTTATACAGACAATGGGGTATAGAAATTTATGTTGCCCTACAAGAAAGTAAAGGGAAGGGGGATGGGAGGAGTGGGGTGACAGAAGGGAGGGCAGACTGGGGAAAAGAACAATCAGAATATATGCCATCTTGAGGTGGGGTGGAGGGTGGAAATGGGGAGAAAATTTATAACTCAAAATCTCATGGAAATCAATGTTGAAAGCTAAAAATATTAAATAATAAAAAAGTTAAACTCAAAAAAAGAAGGTAGATAAGTTTCTTTCTAGAAATCTACCTTTTTGAAACTGTAGACTTTTTAGCTCAAGTGAATTAAAAATGGATATCCATTAGTCTGCATGTTATGAAAGCTGTGGGAAACAACTATAATTCACACATTTATTGATGAAGAAACGAGTTTATACCACTCCTCAGGCCCACTACCAAGTCCGGAGCCTAGCAGGTTTAGGTAGCCTGAAAATAATTCCCTGGCTATTTTTGTGGAGTGAAAGTGTAATACATAGATAAAAAGTGGTAGTGGTCTGGGGAGGACCAGGGGAGAGAGAATTATACATTATTTATATTCATTATTCAGTTCATTCAGAATTATTCATAGAGATTGATTCAGGTTTCAGGAATTGATTCACTTCCTCCAAACCTTTATGATTTTTTTTTAGACTAGGTCTCTCTATGTCACCTAGGCTTGAAGTGCAATGTCCACTCACAGGCTCAATCTTATTACAAACCCACATGTCATCTATGACCTGGAATAGTTCACCCTTCTGTAAGCAGTGAGGAGGCCCCCTTTTCCTAGGGAGTCATCATATTGGTGCCAGACAATGCAGACTCCCTACTTGCCTAGCCCACTGCAGCTCAGGACTTCTAAGCTCAAATGATTCAACAGCCTAATCTTCCCTAGAATCAGAATCTCCAGGATTGTATCCCTACATCTGACTCTACCCTTTTTCCTAAGGAAGGTTGTAGAGTTGTATTTATTCTGACTTATTTAGATTGCTTTCTCTGTTGAAGAAATCCATTGGGTGGTTAAGTGCTCCATTTCATTTTTGCACATGTAGACAAAATAAAGAGTATTTTTCCATTAAAAAAACTCCATCAATCCAGACATGTCAGTGAGTTAGCAGTCATAACTCTTTTATTTATAGATCTCTTGCCAGTCAATATCCAAATAAGAAATATGAAGAGAGGACACAGTGGAGGAATGTAATAAAATAAGTGTGACAAGAGTTAACTGGCAAGTGCTGTGGTTTGCCAACCACTGACAAATACCCAGAGTTAGTTTCGGAGGGCTTTGTTTACAGAACATGAGCCCATAGGAAGGATTGTGATATAAATACATGCAGTGGGTGGTTAAGACATACTATTCTCAGAATCAACATATAGTCAGGTGGGTGAATGCTCAGGCTGGCTCTTGGTAGTGATTTTAAAGAGTAAGCTACTAAGATTGGTTGGGTTCAAGCATAATCTACCCATTTGAGTAGCTTGTACCTCATGGCAGAATTTCATATATATCCCCCAAACTCTCTTTATGATGAGAGAGGATGCATATGATTAGTACAGCTAGAACCTTACATGGATATTTATTGAGCCACCAAATCGTTGGACCATGGGCTGATTAGTGTCCTAAGACTCTATGATATGGAATTAATCAATACTGCCTGGATTCCTAGAATGGTCAATTCATGCAAATATCCTTTTATAAAAGTAAAACTAGAAAAAAAGAGTCTCACCATTTTCACCATTTTCTTCTTTTGAGGGATGACGGATGGTAGTGGTAGTGTAGAAAATTAGTATGAATCAACAACCCATCTGTAATTTGTTATCTTAGAAAATTACCTGGGGGCTCTGCAAGAATAGGTACTTAGCCCAGGAACTTGAGAAAGGACTTGAACCCAGGTATCTCTGACTCCCAGGTTAGACCTCTAGTTCTATTCATAAAACTTCAGGGATGCAAACATGGACAAATATAATGTAAATTAGAGAGAAAAAATTGTTCTGTGAGATTCAAGGAGGGGTGTCATTACTGACTTGAGGAATCAAGGAAGGCTTCATGGAGGTGGTTAATGAGATTGGAAGGATGACCAGGAATTCAATTCAATAGGTGAAGATAGTGATATTGTACATTCCAGACATGGGGAATAGTGTGAGCTGGGAGCAGAAAGGTGGGAAAGCACAAGTATATTTGGGCAGGGGTAGAAGGGTTTAGTTTCAGTACACTATAGAGTATGTGCCCAAATGGCTCTGGAGGAGAAAGTGAGTTTGGTGACTTTGCACAGCCCTCCCTCACTTAAATCTAGTTCACTTGCATGTCACGGCATCACCTCCCTGATGTCATAGTCCTCTTTGAGAATGAAGGACAAACGACAACAAGAAGAGTAGGTAAAATAATGTAAGAGAAGGCCAGAAAGGTAGTTGTATGTGATGGGCTATTTTTAGGATCATGGTTCCATAACTGGAAAGGACTTTAGAGATCATCTAGTCTCCTTCCTGTTACACATGAAGAAACTGATGTCCAGTAGGGTGACTTGACTTGCCCTAAGTTGTAAAGTTAAAAAGTAACAAAACTGGGTTTTATACCCAGGATCTCTCACTTTAGACCTTTTCACCACACCTTGAAATTGTGGAAACCTTGGATTCGAATAGAAAAACAAAAACAGCCCTGGGTTTTCCTTGACAGGCAAGTGGGAGCCATTGAGGATTTTTTAAAGTAGAGTAGTGAAATAACTAGATATTCTGGTTGCTAGAGCAACCAGGAATGAGACACATGTGGCTTTTACACTCTTTTGGGGGCAGCTAGGGTGGTTCAGTGAGTATAGCATTGGCCCTGGAATCAGGAGGGCCTGAGTTCAAATGCAGCCTCAGACACTTGACACACTTAATAGCTGTGGGACCTTGGGCAAGTCACTTAACCCCAATTGCCCTGCCTTTCCCCCTCCAAAAAAAAAAAAAAGACTGTTGGATACAGAGGCAGAAAAAAGAAAGAGCTCCCCTGAGAAAGACCGAGTGTGGTCCCAAAACCTCTATATAAAGAAGATATCACTTAAAGGGGTAGATTAGAGGTGGGAGAGAGTGGAGGTGGGAAGACTATCAGGAAGCTGTTGCAATAGTTTAGATAGGTGGTAGTGAAGGCTATTTACCTCAGACTTTTACGTGCTTTAATTTTGTTTTAGCTTTTTGAAGTCATTAGAACTATTGACTTCTGTCACATTTTGGAGTGTTATGAAGGTATAACTGTCTCTCCTTTAATTTGGTAGGTTGATTTATCCTTTGGCATGTTCAGGGTCTAATTAAGAGATACATTCCTTTCTCATTTTTATCTCCCAGGAGGGAGGACAAATCCATGATGGCTATAGTGAACTACCCTAGGTTAGTTTTCTTTTTTAAATTTTTTGAAATTCTGAACTTAATGCTCTTCTCTCCCCACAAAAAGAGCATTTCCATATATAGCAGAACACAAAGAGAAGACTGACATGAAGCTGTCAATCTTCATTTCATATAACTTGCCTTTCAAAAAGTGTTGATAAAAAATTCTATACATTACTTTCAAAACTGTCCTGTTTGTGCTTCTTCATGAGCTTCTTTTGGTTCTCTTCTATGCGTTAAATAATTCTACCCTTCCCTTCCTTTTTGTGCATCACTATTGCTTCATTTCTTCTAAGTGTTCATGTAGTATTAGTAGGAAATCCACTTTTTTCCCTCTTTGAGTCTTTGCTTTCAGGAGTTAGCTTAGCAATATTTTTTTGATGCTGGATGGTGTTTTCCCTGGTTTACACATTTCTCTCATTTCTCCAGCTTTCATTTCTGAACTGGGGTTTTGGTCTAGGGTGCAGGCTCCAAACAGTATCCAGCTTCTGGAAGCTTCACTTCCCAGGGTTCATCCACATGGGATCTTTAAGGTTCAGAGTACTGAATTTTCAAAGCTCTCTCTGATATTTCAGGAATGAAATTTTAGGGATCTCAGAGCCCTGGGGCCTGGATTGTCCCTGTTTTAGCCCTGAGGTATCACTGCACTGGTTACTGCCACTCCCCAGGGTTTCTGTAGTCCCCACCCTGGGGCTTTCTGATCACCTTCAGCCTTTCTCAGGGAAGCCCTCTATTTTTCCTGCCTCTGTGTCCAAAAGAGCCTTGCAAGCTGCAGTGGTTTTCTGGTTGGGCTGGTACTTGCTTTCTTTGGGTGACCCTCTTTCTGATTGCCCTCAGGGTTCTGGCTGAGTTTTTATGCAGTTTCAGGGTAGAAAAAGTTACTTATTATAGTTTCTTATTGGATATCTTTTTTTTTTGGTCTGGTGTAAATTTTAGGGTTTTGCAAGAGTTGGTGAGAGGAAGTAGCCTATCTACTATTTGGGCAGCCATCTCACTAGGTCTAGATTAACTTTTGAAGTGACCCTGGTACCAGAAGATAAAAACTTTTATCTTCAAGCATCTGTGGCCTGTGAATGAAAGTTGAGTTTATAAGGGTGGAGTCAAGATGGCAAATTAGAGGCAACCATCCAGTTGAATTCTCCCAATATTCCCCTCCAAACTTTGTTTTTGTAACAAAAAACTTTTATTTTATTTAAAATTATAAAATATTCTTTTTTAATGCAAATAATAATTGATGGTACTGCCATTCATAATATGAGGGTAGAAGGAAAATATGTTAGCAAAATTACATATTGAACTCTCTTTAGAAAATTAGGCTCTATAAGATGATTTTGACTAACTCTTGGTATGTTCTTATCTTTCCAAAGATTCCTTTCCCTTCCCTGCCCCAAGAAGAAAGCAAAAAGGAAAAAAGTCAACTTTGAGGGGAAAGATATTAGGGTAAGACAGAACAGTCCAAAGCCTTGCAATATCTTGTTAAATACAAGCATGGCATCTAAAAAGATAGGAATTGTTAATTTTTATATAGCCATCTTTACTAAAATGTTTTAGAAGTATGTGAGAGGTTTACATTTCCATTCACCTTGGTTTTTAAATTTTATGTCCTGTATTCTTATATATAAAACATTTAATACCAAAAAAACACTTCTGTCTGACATCTATTTTTCACATGGCTCTTGTTTAGATATTATTGTAAATAAAAGTAAACTCAGACAAGTTTGAAAATAAACTTATAATTGTCACAAAAATATGAATACACTTGTAAATTTACCCTTTGACCTAATGTACATTTTTTATGTAAACATTAACTTATATGTATTTAATCTATGCTTCTTTTTGTGAATGTTTCAAATCTCAATCGAATGCTGGGCACAGTTAGTAATGTACGTACAAAGATGTTTTTTTTTTCTATCAGTGTTGACTTTTTTGCACATTTTGGTAATGTTTAATTTATACACTGATTTACTACTCTTACCAATAATTGTATAAGAGTATATGAGAACCATGTACGAGTGCATTGTAATACTCTCTGTATGTATGTTTAAAATCCTTTTGAGGTGTAGCTATCAGTAACTGCATTGCTCTTGCTGATTTCACTGGGATTTCTTGCTTTAAAAAAGTTTAATTTGTATAACCTCCAAACGACTTTAAAATAACACCTCAAATCAAATTTAGGAGTGGCAGAGCCAACAAAAGTTCAGGGGGAGTCATTTTTTCTAGCCTAAGAAAACTTAAGTGATTGGCAGGAGAAGTCTATGACATTAGGGTGGAGTCCTTTCTGAAGGCCACACACATGGCAGTGGTGACAGTGGTGGCAGCAGAGGCTTCAGGAGTTCTCAGCCCAGAGATGTTCTTGGTCACAGTTCCAGGGTGGAAAGGAGTGATGGGGGTCAATCACAAGGGAACAGGAATCACAGTTCCAAAGCAAAGAGGAATACTAGAACTTGTGGTTGCAGAGGACCAGGGGACCTTCCAGGGTAGAGACCAGAGCACAAACCAGGAGAGCAATGACCACACCTCTCCCAGCATCATACCACTTTGGAAGCAACAAAAACTTGCAGACCCTCAGCAATAGCTCTGAAAATAGCAGCAGAAAAAAGACTTGAAGCAGTGTCTCCCCATCCCCAGGTGAGCAGAGCTGAACTTTAACAGAAAGTTCAAAGTCAAGAAATAGACTGGAAAAATGAGGAAGCAACAATAACAAAAAAAGAACTTGTTCATAAAAAGCTACTGTGATGTTAGGGAAAACAAAGACTTAAACTCACAAGAAAACAGTAGTGTGAAAATATCTATAAAAAAAGCCTTAAAGAAAAATGCTAATTGCACCCAAATTCTATAAGAATTCCTGAAAGAGTTAAAAAAAACCTGTAAAATTGTAGAGGAAAAATTGGTAAAGGAAATGAGAGTGATCCAAGATAATTAGGAAGAGAATTAACAGCTTGGTAAAACACACACACACACACACACACACACACACACACACACACAGAGTAAAGAACATTTACCTTAAAAAGCAGATTTGGCCAAATGGTAAAAGAGACACAAAAATCCACTGAAGAGAAGAACTCCTTAAAAAGCAAACTAGCCAAATGGAAAAGGGGTACAAATTCACTGAATTTAAAAAAACTCCTTAAAAAAGTAGAATTGTCCACATGGAAAAAGAGGTATGAATATCACTGAAAAAAATAGTTCCTTAAAAATTAGAATTGGGCAAGTAGAAGCTAATGAATCCACAAAACATCAAGAAACAATAAAACAAAATCGAAAGAATGAAAAGGTGGAAGAAAATGTGAAATAACTCATCAGAAAAACAAGTGACCTGGAAAACAGATCAAGGAGAGATAATTTAGGAATTATTGGATTTCCTGAAAGCTAGGATCAAAGAAAGAGTCTAGTCATTATATTTCACTAAGTTATCGAGGAAACTGACCTGATATCTTAGATCCAGAGAGTAAAATAGAAATTGAAAGAATCCACCCATCGCCTTCTGAAAGAGATCACAAACTTCCAAAAATATTATAGCTGAATTCCAGAACTCCCAGATCAAGGAGAAAATATTGCAAGAAGCCAGAAAGAAATAATTCAAATATCACGAAATCACAGTTAAGATCACATGAGATTTAGTGGCTCTCATGTTAAAGGAGTGAAGGGCTTAGAATATGATATTCCAGAAGGCACAGAAGCAGGGGTTATAGCCCACGATCACCAGTCCAGCAAGCTGTTTATATTCCCATATGGGAAGATGATAAATGTTAGTACTAAGAACTTTGTCATTATTAGGGCAGTTAAAAGGAATTTACATAGATGGGGGCATGAGTATGAGTTGATTATATTGGAATGATCTCCAAAAAAAATGAAGGGGTGAGAAAGAGGGATGGACTTGGAGAAAGGGCAAAGGAGAAAGGGAAAAAGAGGAAGAATGGTGAAAATTTTCTCACACAAAAGAGGCACACAAGGAAGAACTTTTATAAGGGAGAGAAAATGGGGAGAGGTTGGTAGGTAGTGCTTGAACCCCACTTTCATTGGAACTGGCTCACAAATAGGGGAAGATATATATACACACACACACACACACACACACACACGTACACACACACACACACATATATACACACACATGAACACTAAGTTGTGTATAGAAATATAACTTACCCAATAGGGAAATAGGTGGGGAATAGAATAAGAGAAAGGAGGAGGTGATAAAAGGGACAGTGGCTTAAGGGACATGGTGGTTAGATAGAAGCAAAATAGACTTGAGGAGAGGGAGGGAGGGAGGCAGGGAGAAGGGGAGAAAGACAGAGACAGAGGGAGAGAGAGAGAGAGAGAGAGAGAGAGAGAGAGAGAGAGAGAGAGAGAGAGAGAGAGAAACAGAAGAAAATAGGAAAATGGGGGAAAATGGGATAGAGAGAAATACATAGTAACCATAACTGTGAATATGAATGGGATGAACTCATCAATAAAAAGAGGTAGATCGCAGAATGGATTAGAAACCAAAATCCAACAATGTGTTGTGTACAAGAGACACACTTGAAATAGAAAGACACACACATAGCTAAAATGAAGAGCTGCAGAAGAATTTAATATGCTTCAGCTGAAGTAAAAGAGGCAGGGGTAACAATCATGGTCTGAGACAAAACACAAATAAAAATAGACAATTAAGAGAGATAATCAGGGAAACTACATTTTACTGAAAGGCGTCATAGACAATGAAGTAATATCAAAAAATTTTATAGCAACTTTCTTGAATAAAATCCACATTGATCAAATATGGAAGAAACTGAGTCACGTTTATAAAAATAAAAGCTATTCCTCAATTGATAAATAGTCAAAGGATAGAAACAGAAAGTTTTCAGAAGAAGAAATTAAAGCTATCAATAGTCACATGAAAAAATGCTCTAAATCACTACTGATTAGAGAAATGCAAATGAAAACAACTCTGAGGTACAACCTAACTTTTATCTGAAATGACAAATGCTGGAGGAGATGAGCAAAAAATGGGTATGCTAAGGTTAGCTACTGGATGAGTAGTGAACTGGTCCAACCATTTCAAAGAATATAAAACTATGCATACCCTTTGACCCAGTAATACCACCACTAGGTCTGTATTCCAAAGGTATCAAAGAAAAAGGAAAAAAATGCACAAAAATATTTCTAGCAACTTTTTTTTTTGGTAGCAAAGAATTGGAGATCAAGGGGATGATCATCAACTGGGGAATGACTGAACAACTCATGGTGTATGATTTTGATGGAGTACTATTGTACTACAAGAAATGACAAGTGACAGGGTGGTTTCAGAAAAACAAACAAACAAACATGGCAAGAACCACATGAACTAATGCAAAGTGAACTGAGAAGAACTGGGAGATCATTATGCACAGTAACAGCAATGTTGTAATGATAAACTGTCAAAAACTTGGCTGCTCTGATAAATACAGTGATTGAAGGCAATTCCAGTGGACTCATGATGAAAAAATGCTATCTACCTCCAATGAGAGAGAACTGATGAACTCTGAGAGCAAATTGAAATATTTTTTCTAATTTTTTCTTGTTTTTAAAAAAAATATGTCTAATATGGAAATGTTTTGCATGATATCACATGTACAATTGATGTCTGATTGCTTGCTATCTCAGTGGGTGTGGAAGGTGGTGGGAAAGAGGGAGAGATTCTGGAATTCAATATTTAAAAAGAATGTTAAAAAATAAATAAATAATTTTTTTTAAAAAGAAAGTTAAACTTACAGAAATGCCATGGAGAGATTTGGCAGGACTGAAGATGACTAACTGATTTTCATCACTTTTTGTACCTAAAACAGTATTATCAGTTATAGGATGTTATTAAGAAATTGTTGCAATATACAATTTTGTCCACTGATTTGTAAAACTTTAGCATATATGGCTCTGCTGCTGATCAGCTGTGGGATCTTTGGCAGATCACTTTTGTGATCTTTCTTGTCTCAGTTTCATTTTATTACCTGTAAAATGAAGTGGTTGAAGTAGATTTTTTTCAGGTCCTTCCTAGGTCTTACTTTCCAGTTCTATTATATCCTCTAATTCTATGACATTTAATATGTTATCAAAACAGAGTTTCATACTTATCTAACGTTGCCTTAGCATCAGGTCCATTACTAGGAATTTTAGCACTGGTAGCAAATTCAATCAGCTAAGCAGTGGGGAAACCAGGGAAGTCAGGAGATAGAGATGAGGAGAGAGAGCAGCCCAGGCATGATGAACAGTCAATGATCAGCCAGAGTTGGGAGACTGAGGAAGAACAAAGAGCATAGTGTCCCTGGATTGCATAGTATGTGGGAGTAGGGAGTATGAAGTATAAAAAACTGCATATGTATGGAGGAGCTAGATAATGAAAGACTTGGAAGCTAAATAGAGTATTTAAGATCCTCAAAGCCACTGGAGTTTATTGAGTAGAGGTTGAGATGGTTAGACTATGTGCTTTAGTTATCCCAAGAAATGGGTCTAATGACCACAACTATGTAGTGGTTGACACTGAGCAAGTAACTGGGTACATACTGGGAAGTGGCAAGACACATACCTCCCTGAGGGTGGAATCATGCTCCTTGTGCTGTCAGCATAAGAGACACAGACCAAATTACCTGCCTTGCTCATCATAAATGATCCATAATTACATGTTAATTGAATAATTGACTAGGTTTGGATCTGAGGTATTTTTCGATGATAATTTCATCTTTGTTGCCAACATTTTAACCTTATTTATCAAATTTTACTCATGTTTAGTTTTGTATGAGTGCTTTTTATCTGAAGTGATATTTAATTTAAACTGAACTCAGTTACTCATTGTATCTCATTTTCCTTCCGAAATTTCCTACTCTGATATTTCACTGTGTGTCATCTATAGTTGTCATGGGGATGTGAGGATAGATAAAGTGATGCATGCATTTCATTTTAAAGCTACATTACTTACTTTTCTTCTCATCTTGTATATACCCTAGTCATTTCCTTGAGGCTATTTTTGGCACAAGTAAATCACTGTATCAAATGAAAGTCCCTAGTCCATGACATTGTGTCAGAAAACAAATAACATTATACCAACTCCACAGAGAAGGCATTTCTGAGATTTAAAGAAAAACCAATTCAGGGTTGGGCATAGATTAGCATTTGGACCAACTAGGTTTAGGAACTGCATTTGCCAAGTCTGAAAAAAATAAGTGTACAGCCTGCTATGCAGAAGGTCAGCTCTGAGATGAAGTCTCACACATGAATTATTTCAGCATAAAAGTGTCCCAGTCTCTGGGACCATGTTCCATCTTCCTGTGTGGTTCCATGATCCCTCAGGAGGATACTGGGGATTTTAAAAATAGCATTACTTTGAAAGAAGGCCTTCTCAAAACATTTCATTTTGTCAACTTCTTGCCTTTTGGCTTCATTGAATGGAGTTTGACTTTGCCGTGAGAAATAGTCATTCTGGAGAAAAATAAAAGAAATGTTATTTGGGGTCTTAATTGAATCACAGGATGGTGGCTGGGGAAGTTAGAGGAACATTTTTTTTTTATGGCAAAAAGAGAGGATTTTAGTGGGGAAAATTCTACTTGTCAGAGGAGCCTTAGAAATTCTCTAGTACAATCCCTTCTTTTTCCAGAAGAGGAAATTGAGGCTCAAAGGGGTGGAGTGAATTTCACATGATCACATAGGCAGTAAATAACTGAGCTAAACCCAGGTCTTCTGATTACAATTCCTGTGATTTTTCCTTCACTCCATGCTGCCTCTCAAATTTCTAGTCAATTTCCACTTGATCTTCCTTTATATTTTGTTTTCTAAGTTTATTTTTAAGTTGGATCATTAAAAATTCTTGGAAATGAACTGAACTTTTAGAGTTCTGTCATTTTTTCTTTCCTGTGTTTCCCCTATTAGTAATAAAAGTTCTTTTTCTTTTACCTGGTGTGGATGAACAAAAATGAGCAATATAGTTCATTAGCTCATCTGAAAAGGAGGAATGACACTGACACAATATCCATTATGTTGCAGAGCTCCACTTCCAATAGTTCTTTGCCTGATTCCCAGCTTAGAGTTATACAGCCCCAGCAATAGATTCCCAAAATTAAGAGGAAAATGGTGTTGAAGAACATCTTGTAATTACTATGTTGTGCTTCTTTGTGCATAGGTTTGGAACATGTTATTCCCCTGCTCCTAAGTCTCAAACAGCTTTCTATTATTTACAAGATAGGATTAGGGATATGAACTGGATCTGGAATTTCATTGCTATGAGAACCAGTTGGGGAGGAAATTCTCTATCACAGTGGTTTGATACCTTCTCTAACAACTTATTGCTTTGGAAAGTTACCTAAAACCCAGAGATGTTAGGTGACCTGTCTAAAGTCACATGACCAATAGGTGTTAGAGGTGAGACTTGAACCTAGGTGTTGCTGGTTTGAAGGCTGCCTCTTTATCCATTAAGCCATGTTGCCTTTGGGCATAGGAAAGTACAAATTCCTTTTAGTCTGGCTCAAATCTAATTTAACATTATTGCCCTTCATAATGCACTATATTTCAACCTTATTGAACTGCTTCCTATACCCTGGTCTCAGTCTTCATCCATGCCTGAAATGTGCTCACTCCTCATCTCTGCCTGTTAAAATTATTCTCTTTTTTCAAGGCCCAGCAAATGATTTTCCTCCTGTATGAAGCCTTTTCTAAACTCCCTCCCCTGTCCCCCAATTACCAGATGAAAACAGTTTTGTCTTCTTTAATTTTCTTAGAACACTAAACTTGGATCTTCTTTGGCTTTATTGCATTTTCCTTTGTTTCATAATTACTTAGGTACAGGGGTGCATGAGGTGATCAAACAGGACTAGTACCTCTGGTTTGAGGGCTTGCCAAGCCTTTTTCAGGGCTGCTCATCCACTTTGGGTATCTACTTGCCACCCAATTCTCAACTGTGGTCCAAGAAGAGAGTAACCAACAGCCCTCAAATCCATCATTATATCACATTAGTCTTGTCTTTCTACCATTTTTTATAGCAAATGAGCTCCCTAGGGAGGGAGATGCCAGTATATGGTTAAAGAAAATATACTGTAGTATGGTCTCAATTTGGTAATTTTTCAAGTGGAACAATTGATGTGTTGGCATGCGGAAACATGGGTTCAAAGCCTAACTTTGCTACTGGCTGGCAAAGCTGTGTAATGTTGTTTGTGATGTTTTAAAAGTTTGAGAGACATAATTTGTGGGTAATTAGTCATTTTATTAATGATGTCAATATTTTTAATAAAAGTTCAGTGGCACTCTAAAATGCCAAAGTCAATCATGGCAGCAGGCTCATGGCTTATGTGCCCTTGGAAAAGAATGTTCCTGAGGGTGGCAATCAACTCTGATTGGTTAACAATTAATGAGAGGTAGATTTTACAAAGAAAAATGAGTTTACTTGAAAGAGGGGCTGAGAGTGACATCATGTCACTCTTAGACCAAGGGACTCTCTCCCTATACTCAGACCATCCCCAGCCTTGGGCAGTCTAGGCAAAGGATCTATATCTTCTACTCAAGCCTGAACTAGTTGGATTGAGTAGCAATACCCAGTAAGAGGAGAATGTTAATCTTATCTTCCATCAGGCCTGTCCTTGAGAGTTTGCACAAGGAAATAGAACTGGGGGAAAAAAGCTGAGGTGTCCCCAATTTTAATAATTGGCTGTTAATATGAGAGAAATAATAATTTCTTTAATACTCAAGTCACTTCATCCTCTCTGACCCTCAGTTCCCTCATCTATAAAAATGAGGGGATTGGAAGGGACGAACTCCAAAGTTCATTTCAGCTCGTAATCCATGATCTTGTAATTAAAAAAAAATCGCCAACACAATTTATTGGGACATCACATCCCAATAAATCTTTTAGTAGAATGTTGCTTAAGAAATTGCCAGTAGTAATCTTAATTTCCAAAGAGTGTATCTGTTATGGCCAAGTTTGTGACAAATGGAAGAAAAATGTAGAAATGCACCATAGTTTGGGTTTATGGCTAACTTTGTTTGCAATGTTCAAACTCTCATTTCTCAGCCTCTTTCGGGAGGTGAAGGAACCTCACCTGAGGGTGTGGGGAGGATTCTTGGTAAATACTCAGGACTGCTACCTGCTGCTGAATCTGTACTGAAACATCTCAGTAAGTCTGGAGTCTGAAGCATGTGTAAACCCCATCGATATGCTGGGTGATGCAATTTCCTCACATAAAAAGCTTACTTCTGGGACAGTCATGAAGATACAAAAGCTTTGTGGAGCCTATAGATAATGTAAGGGCATTCTCTAACTGGTTTTGGTCAGCTAAATATATATTGAAGAGGAGGTGTGTTGATTGGCTGCAGAGGCATTCAAAAGTGCCTGTCAGATTGAAGCATTTCTTTGATCATTAGGTGACTTCTTTGCTCGCAGAGTTGAAAGGGAATAAGATTTGGGGCCTTCTCCCTTCTAAAGCCATATTGACCTGTGAAAGGGTCCTGGGCCTCAGAGCCCCCCACTCCCCTTTAAGTGAAGGGAATTAGAGCCTCTTTGTGCATTTGAAAGGTCAGGAGGGCATTCTGACTTCCTGGAATTCCAAAATGTGAGTTATCAAGCTAGTGCTGTGCTGATGACCCAAGGAGCAAGGAACGATCCTTGGAAGTGAACTTTGGGGTTCCAGACTAGGGGGAGTTGAGAAAAGATCCATTTAGCTGTGATGCTACCTTTGAACATGAATTTGGAATGACTATGCAAAAATTGAGATGGTTTAGGGGAGAGTATACCTCTGCAGTATTGGGGAAAATGTTTGTACTTTATTCTTGCTATCCCCTATGGTTCTAGCTTCCAACTCTTTAATCTGAAGCAAAAATCCCTTCATAAAAGCTACTTGATGTGGTTGTTAAATGTGCCTGAGGCACCGATCACTGGCACTTAATGAGGGTGGTAAAGAGGGAGGAGCTGGTAGGAGTTTGAGCCAGTGGCAGCAGAAAAGAGACATGACTCCAATCCCTCAGAGTTTTTCTTTTGTTTGTTTGTTTTTGTTTTTTTTTTTTCTTTGAGGGACTGGGCTGATGTGTCAGCTTGACTCTGGTAGAGAGAAGTCAAAGTGGACTTACTACAATAGACTTGCCTGTCTGGTGAGCTGGACTTCAATTTAGATGCCAGAAACCAAGCAAAGCCACAGTTGCTCACCTGCTGAGGAGAGAGACATTACAATTGCCTGTCTGGTTAACTTCCTAAGAGTCTGCATGCCAATGGCGCATACATGTGTTTAGAGCTGGAAGACTTGCAAAGTGTACCTTGTTCCTTAGACTGTGAGCTCCTGGAGGGCAGGGGCTATCATTTGCCCTTCTTTGTATTCTCACAGTGCTTAGCACAGTTCCTGGCACATAACAAGTCCTTAATAGATGCTTTTTGGCTGACCCCCTAATTTTATAGATGAGAAAACTGAGTCCTGGAGAGACTGAGTCAAGTCTAGTCAATAAGCATTTATTAAGTTCTTACTATGTGCCAGACATTGTGCAAAATAGTGAGGTTACAAAAAAAGTTTAACATACATACATACATACACATATGTATGTACATAAAATCCATACCCCCAAGTAACTTATATTCTAATGAAGGAGACAATATATAAAACCATGTACATATGAGATATATACAAAATAAGAGAGAAGGCTTTAGTCAGTGGGAGGACCAGAAAAAGCTTCCTGGAGAACATAGAATTCTCACTGAATTTTCAAAGAAATTAGAGAAAACAAGAGAGAGTATTCTAGGCTCAGAGAGTCAGTACAAAGACAGAGAGATGGGAGATGCAGTGTAGTATTCAAGTAACTATAAATAGGCCTTTGTCACCGGATCATAGAGCATGTGGTAGAGAGAAAAGTATGAGAAAACTGAAAAGGTAGGAACAGGAAGGTTATGAGGAGGTTTGAATGTCAAATAATGGCTTTTCTATTTTATCCTGAAGGCAGGAGGATCAGATTTGTCCATTTGCCTACTAATTGGCAGAGGAGGGGTTTTGGATCCAAGCCTAGTGTTCTTTCTGAAAGAAATTATTATTATACTATTGTATTATGTTAATAACTACTTATTAATTTGTGATAAGGGGTTTTCTCCTATTTCCTCATTAAGGCCCAGCTCTGGTCAAAGTCAGTCTCCGAAGAACATGACTGATGAGATTACTCCTACCCCTCAAGGAACTGCTAGTCAGTCTTGGACTGGACCCTACCCAACTAGGAGATCTAATTTCTGTTTAAAGTATAAACAAAATCCCTTTCCTGAGGCAAGGAACCTGTGTCCTTGTTTCCCTCCATTAGAATTTAGGGTTATCCAGCTCATGAAGGAGAAAACTAACCAGAGAGGTCTAGATGGAGATGGCTCCCCACTGCTCAGATTGCTGAATGCTGTTGGGTCTCATGTTCAAGCTACATTCTCAGCAGGAGGAGTTGAAGACTGTTAGCCCACCTCATTAAATGTCTACTAGTCAAGGTTGATTTTCACTTGTCAGGGGAATTTCCTTTTAGAAGGTATTTAAGGCATCTTAGGATCTCCCTTGGGGTCTTTGGTTACTGAGGGAAACCCCTGACCATCAATTTATTAATTGCTGGCCAACCTAATTAATAAATTGATCATCAATTACCTAGAAGCTCTGTCTCTCAGATTTTCCATTCATCTCATTTCCAAAGCATAATGCTGCCTTTAAGTCATCCAGAGACAATTGTGCTTTTCTTTATGTACCAAAGTCTTACCTGGGCCTGTTTGTCTATTGCTCCTAATGTAACAGCACCTTAAAGAAATAGGGATTATTTGCACAAGCCATAAAAACTATCTCTTCTCTTCTTAAAAGTTCAATGCTGTCTGTGGGTTGAACAGGATGGCACAATTGCTTATGAAGTAGCATACTGGCTCCCTTCTTTGCAGGTCCACTGCGTTGCCCTAGCTGCTTTTGCTAACAAATGTTCCCGTTTCATTTGAAAGTTTCTCTTTTTATGTTACATTAGAACCATAGTGTAGAATTCCATCAGTAATGGATATCATGGCATAGATGTGGTGCTGCCCTGATAATGGGGAAAGGCCCAGACACTGGATATGAAGAAAATGCACATACATGCATTTATACACACACACACACACACACACACACAGGGAAAGCTGCACCAGTGATGTATTCATAGGCAATGAATGGATCCAACCTTGAAATGGAGAAATTGAGATAAGGGAAGGTTGCAAGTCCACAGAAGGGAGAGTAGAGCCACAGAGATGACGCAAAAAAGAACCAGTCTCCCCTATTGGAGCCAGTTAGCCTTGGCATGTGTGTGTGTGTGTGTGTGTGTGTGTATGTGTATGTGTGCGTGTGTACATTTGTATACACACTTGTATGTATATATACACACATACATATATACACATACATACATGTGTATGTGTGCTAAGGACTCCTAGAATCTGAGATTCTCTTTCTCCTATCTCCCAGCTCACCATTAGTGTGAGTTTGAATGTCTCCTTCATCAGTCCATTGGGGCCTCACACAAGATAGACGTGTCCATCCTTACTGTCCCTTCTAGTAGGTTGCTGCCTATTCCAGGAAAGTGGAAGTGATAGCCACTAATAAGTACTATCACATTCAGGCTGAAATAGCTAGACTCCTTTCCATAGTGTGCCTGTGAGACTCTCCTATTTTTGTTGTGTGTTTGTCCTTCGTTTTTGAAGAGGACCGTTACATCAGGGAAATGACGACATGACTTGCAGTTGACTTTGAGTGAGGGAGGGCTGTGCAAGGTCACCAGCCTCACTTTCTCTTCCAGAGCCATCTGGATCCAGTGACCATATTCATCAGGATGACTGGAGATGACCCAGGATGCAATGGGAGACCATGGCCCTTTTAGGCTAAGGCTTTTTCATGTACTCACTTAGAGTGAGGTAACGCCCATTCAGTGAATAGGCATCTTTAAGAAATGAGTCAAGGGATGGCTCTTTTAATAAGAAAAAAAGAAAAAAATAATCAAGCTGAGAGGGGAACTGCCAAGGGATGACACTCAGGGAAGAAGGCAGTGCCCTATCAATGGGCCAGCCAAATCCAGTGGCTAAGCCAAACACAGTCAACTATGTTTTAAGCTAACATTCTCATTGATTAGACCATGAGAAAAATATCTCTGTCCAGTATTGGTGAATCTCATAGTTATCACTAACTTAATCCATCAAATAATCAACAAACATTTATTAAGCGACTGTTTCATGCCAAGTTCTGTGCTATTTACCAGTGGAGTTATTTGGTATGACAACTTTTTTATGGCTGTGCTATTTCTTATTTAACTTGGCTCTTTGGGAACTATTGTCTGCCATGGGCTCTTTTTTTCCTTATGTATCTTAATCCTTTTATTCTAGGGGATGCATGCTCCTAAACCGACTATACTAGATCACAGATTTAGCAATGGGAAAAAACTAATATTGTTGTAAGGAAAATCATCTGGGTTCATGCTAAACTTTGAAAAGCAAAGTGGATTCTTTCTCCACCAGATCATATCCAGGATATTCAGCTGTCAGATTTTGCCAGAGTTCACAAAGTTGCTGGGGGCTCCTATTCTCTTCCTGGAATTGAAGTGTGCTGCAAATTATAGGGTTCTCCCTGTGAGGTGAAATGGAAGGGGATGATCAGCAGACTTCTTAGCTCCCTAAATCAGATATAAGAGACCGCCAAGCTTATTATTGGGGTGAGTCCAGAAATAAGTACTCCTGCTTGGCAAGGTATAGTAAAAATGTGTTTATTAAAGTAGCTAGAGCACAGAAATGGATGTTGAAATTGACCAGAACCTTGCAAAACAGCCCACCAGCAGACAACCATAAAAATGAAGGTTAGAAAATAAAATACACACTTTGCTTCATTCCACTGTTTCTGAATTTGAGGTCAGGCCCCTGGCTTGTCCCCTGACCCCCCCAGCTGGTGTTTGCTTCCATCAAACTAAATAGGATCCTTGTGAGGGTCTTCCCCCTAGACTAAACTGAACCAAAGGGTCATCTCTCACTGGCTCCTCCAGCCATTCATTTTCTCCCCCCTATTCATAGATATGGGTAGTTTCTTCTGATTGTTACTTTAAGTGGGCTTCATTATGTCTCTCTAGGCACCCTGGGCTAGGAATGGGATGTAGTAGGGAGAAAGGGGTTTATCTGGATTTATTCACATGGATTCATTAATCTAATGACTCCATCTTCTCCCTCATACTTTCCCTACTCTTCCTTCTCCATCACATATTTGGCCATACTATTTTCCCTAGGACAATTAATCATCAAACAATCAATTTAAACAATCAACAAGCATTTATCTAGCACTTACTGTGTGCCAGGTACTATGTTAAAATTTGGGGATATAATGAAAAATCAAGAACAGTCCCTGACTTAAAAAACATATATTCTAATGTCAGAGTCAACATGTAATTAGGTAGGCAACTGATATACAAGGTAACACGGTGCAGAGAATTAATAAATGAGCGAATTCAAAAGGCTTTCATTTACCACCAAAACTCAACAACTTCTCTTCCTTTAAGCAATCCCTGAATACCATGACTTCCCAATTCCTCAACCTCAGGTCCTATAATCCTCTGTCTCCAATCAGTCTCAACCACACATAGTAATAGTCATGCCTTAGACCACCACAGTGACTGAAATTCCAGTTATGTCTCTGAATCCAAAGGAAGAGACATACAATGTGGATGGAAGCTAACCTTAGATGGGATAGCATGAGAAGCTGGGGGTAGGGAGGAGGAGATTTTGAAAGGCCTCCTGCAGAAGGTAAGATCTGAGCTGAGTCTTGAAGGAAACCAGAGAAGCCAGGAGTCAGAGGTGAGGAGGGAGAACATTCCAAGGATGGTGGACACTTAGTACAAAGGCATTGGGATGAGAGATGGAATGCTGTGTGTAAGAACAGCAAAAAGGCCAGTGTAGCCAGACTGTAGATTGTGTGCAGGAGGAGTAAAGTGTAAGTAGATTATGATGGTAGGAAGGGAAACTGGCTCTGAGGAGCTTTAAATGCCAAAGAAAGGAGGTAGTTGATCCTAGAGGTA
Source organism: Trichosurus vulpecula (assembly GCF_011100635.1). Classification (NCBI taxonomy): domain Eukaryota; kingdom Metazoa; phylum Chordata; class Mammalia; order Diprotodontia; family Phalangeridae; genus Trichosurus; species Trichosurus vulpecula. The sequence continues at coordinate 181,072,488 of NC_050574.1, forward strand.
GCAGGGAGCAACTCACATCCCTTATCGAGTAGGGGAGTGATTGGCCTGACCCTCACTTTAGAAGAATTACTTTGTCAGCTGTTTGGTGGATGGGATAGGAGTAAGGAGAGGCTTGAGCTAGGGAGATCAGTTGGAAGGCTACTGCAATACTCCAGAGAAGAGGTAATGAGGGCTTGAATAAGGACTGTGTTTGTGGGTGGAGAAAAGGGGCCTCATGTCAAAGATGCTATAAAGGAAAGCAAAAAGAAATTAGACATGCTCCATACATAGGCATGGTATCTACACTCTTAGAAAGGACCTAGGGAACTTTGCATAAATATTGAATGATTTACTTTGGCAAAAGTGGCATTACCAGAGCCTGCAAGTTCTAAGCTAGGGTCTCCTTTCAGCATTAGCTTCATTTTTCTGAGTTTGCTAAAAAAATAGGTATAACTTTTAAAAATCCACTCTCAAAGCCAGTGATTTAAGGTGAATTTTTAAGGCCTCCCAATATGTGTTTGATGTGGAATGTCTTGAAATGATCACTAATGCTTTCTCTGGGACCTTATATCTTTTTTAAATGATTAAGTGCTCCTTGGTTTCAGAAGCTAGAGATAATTAAGTGTGAAGTGGAGAGCTGTTGATGAGAGAATTGTAGAATTGAAAATTTTCTTCATAATACCATGATCTAAGAGATTCAACCTTGCTAAGTTTATATTGTAAAAGCAAACACCTGGCTGCCTAGTTGCTGGCTATTTTCTGTATCAATTCACAGGTGCGAAATTAAGCCAAGAGGCCTCCTCAATGCATTATTTATTATTATTATTGACCAACTGAAAGGCTGGCCGCAGAGACCCTGTCAGAACAAGCACCTGAAATATATATTTAAATTACAATCAGGAAAGTGAATGAAAGAAAACATACCAAATTTGTTTCCCAGTTGATAGGATAATCTAAGAAAGCCCATGTGATTCAGATCTGAGTACGTTCTACCTCTTTAGGAAAAAAAATGAGAAGAGGAACAATAATTTCTTTACATTTTTATGTTAGCTGTAAATGTCCTCATAAATAGGGCACCTGTTCAAAGGCTTCCTTCTTCTCTTCCCTGACCTCCCTCCCCAATGTAATGTAGAGTGATTAGGCCTAGAAAAAATACTAGGAAAAATAGAATCCCAAAATTTGGTATTATGGTAGGAGGAGGTTTGAATGGACTTCCTGATTTGAATTAATTAGATAAAACATGAAATAAATCTCCTTACTATTTAGAACCAATTGTGTAAATATGTTCTTTGAAACTTCTCATTTCTTATTTTGCTTTGTAGTGGTTTGTGCATCATCTATTAGAAGATCCCATTAGTCATCAAGGCCTGTCAATTTTAGCCTCAAATTCTTCCCCTCCTCTCACTCAGACTACTGCATCAGCTTCCCAACTAGTCTTTCTTTGGGCACTGATCTGCAGTGTCTTCCCTCACATCCTTCCCATCCCTGCCAGATTAATCTTCATAAAGAACAGGTCTGATCATTTTACTTCTCTGGTCAAAACCTCCATTGGCTTCTTCTTGTCTAGTGAGTAAATCCCAAACTTCTTAACGTGGTACTTTAGGTATAGTACTCCAAGGTATGGGCTCAAACCTTCCTTCCCAATTTTGTGTTATACCAGTCTCTTTCATTTACTCCAGCCCAAGGGGGCTGCCAACTATTCCAAAAATATGTCCCTTATTTCCTGTGTTTGAGCCTTTGCACATATCGTTCCTTATTCCAGGAATAATATTTCTTCAGTTTCCATCCTTACATCTCCAGTCCTTCAAGATCCGGTTCAAATGTAATGCACTCCACGAAATCTTTCCTGATCTTTTGAGCCAGAAACACACTTTAGTTCATGAAAATTCTCATAGGAATTTGTACATTTCTTTCACATTTATCAGATTCTATTTTTTTAAAAAATCAATCCTCATAGGTTTGAATCTGGTATTAGATTGTAAGGTCCTTGAAAGTAGGGATTATATTGTACTTGGTTCTGTATCTTCTTCTAGCCAATGAATACATTTGTTTGCTGAAGTAATGAATTATTGATAGGTTGAAAAATATTTATTATAAACTGGTGAAGTAATGCTTTTAATTGATAACGTGAAGTGAAAGGGGGCCATGAGTGATGTTTTCTCTACAATCAGAATCTGTAAACTGGGTCTTAAGTAGTTTTTCATGAGATTCCCTTTTAAGCCTAGTTCCTGCCAATTTCAGTTTCAATCAGAGTACTCCATAAAACATCTATTCTGTTGACTACCACCCAGTAAGCATTAGGAACAGCTCATGGGATTTCATGGCAGAGGATTGTGGTATTGTGAGTATAATTCAGGGGCCAGACTTGTGATTTCATTGACACAGGAAATTTCCACATGAAGACATTCTCTCTCTCTCTGTCTCAATGCAGGTCAAAACCTCCTTTGCAATTTTTCACCTTAAGTAGTTGCCTAGATCACTGAGCTATGGAGTGATTCCCCCAGGGTCAATTAGGCAGTATGTATTAGACGCAAGACTTGAACCCTAGTCTTGTTGGCTTGAAAGTCAGTTCCCTATAGATTATGCCACGCTGCCTCTAAATTAGAATAAAGCATAAAAAATAGAGCAAGATTGAGGCTGTGAGGGAGAAACTTCCACGGAGAGGAAACATCATCACTTTTGCAATGATGGCAAAACAAATACCGAAAAACATTGGCCAAAGAGATATCTTCTTATTTTAATGTTTTGTTTATAAGTGCAGCATGTTCCAGGCTAAAAGCTCCATTTTAACAAATGCAACCTTTAAAGATATTGAGATTTCTCAAAATCAGTACCTCCTCTACTGAAAGCCCTTATGTGTTGAGAACATGTGATAAAGAAGGATTTTAAAAAATATTTTCATTTTGTTTTTCTCAACTAGTTTCACTGTGTCTCTGGCCATTGACACTCATCCCATCAGCCACAGAGATTCATAGGCATTCTTTGGAGCCCATTCATAGCATCACAGGACTGAGGGCTGGAAGGGATATTACAGACCATCTTAGTCTGATCCTCAGCTTCACAAATGAGGGAACTGAGGCCTAGACAGGTGAAATGGTTATCTAGGTAATAGATAGAAGCACCTGAATTTGAATGTAGGTTGCCTGAATCTGGGTTCAGAAGAACCCACGTTCTGTGTTGTTTTTGTGGTACTATATAGCAGTAAGGTTCAGGTCCCAAAACATGTAGTGCTGTGTTTCATCATTTAATGTATTGATAATGATTAAACTCTTAGCATCATGGGATCATAGACTTGGGGCTGGAAGGAGCCTTAGAGGTCATTGAATCCAACTCTCTCATTTTACAGATGAGGACACTGAGTCCTAGATCTCTTTGAGGTCAAGCACTCTTGGTTTATCTTTCTATTCCAGCTCATAGCTCAGAGCCTGGTACACAGTTGACAGTTAATAAATGTTTGCTGATTGATTGACACAGCATAGGCAGAATTTGAACTCAAGTCCCCCTGATTCTAAATCCTGCTAGATTTCCACTGCATCAGTTAAAGCAAAGCCTATTCACTTTTCTATTCCTGTATCATGTTACAAAGGGTCTTAGTTCTCTAATTATCCCAAACTAGAGAATTTATTGGAGTTGAAATATGTACAATTAAATATATCTATGCAGACATACACAGTGTGGTATAGTGGATAGAGCTGGCCTTGGAGCCAGGAGGAACTAGATTTGAGTCCTTTCTCTGACAAATACTTTCTTCATGACCTTGGACACTTAACCTCTCAGTATCCCAAGTACCTCTCTGAGGCTATAAATTACAGAGTGGGTACCCATCTGCTTGGGTAGAGGGAGGTTTCTCTTTGTGATCTCTCTTTATCAATGAAATCAAAGGTCTGGTTAATAAATTCACATACACATATACTACAGACAAAATGCTCCAGGCTAATTCCATATACGTGTGTATATATATATATATATATACATATATATATGTATATATTGTGTACACAAATATATAGTTCTACATATGCCAAGAAATTTCACTTGTTCATAAAATAGCAAGGAAAACAGCTAAGAAAGCCTGCTTGGTGCAGATCTTTTCAAAGCAAACACTTCTCTCTGCCAGGTCCTCTATCTCAAGACTAACAAAACTAGCTCCTTATGGCTTAAAATTATACAACATTCAAATCATTAGTGTGATTGGGAATTTAAAGGAGAAACTGGGCACTTTTGAAAACTTAGCTGGTAACACTTCCAACAATGAAGAGATTTTCTGCCTCAGCTGAAAAAAAAAAGATGCAAATTCCAGAAGGTTGGTAAGGCTGACTGAGAGTTATCATGGCTATTTCTTGAGAGACAGTTTATGGGAGGTGGTTTCATGATACATTCCTGAAAATCCTCCAGACTTGAAAAATGCAATTAAGTCACCTTGTGAAAAGTCTAGTTCTTTGCCTAGTTTATAAGTGGCACCACATCCACTCCACCATGGACAGAACTTGTAGGTCCCAGTTCAGTTTAGCTAGTTACCATTGAAAGGTAGGTAGAAGAGGGGTGCCTGTGAATCTGTGTATTGAAAAGTCCAAAGCTGCCTTGTCTGTGGATATTACTTAACACATTAAGTAGCTAATGGTGCATAATAAGCAGCAGGTGATATATAGGACATTAGCAAAAGCTTAGTTTGTGCCTTCAAGGAATTGCATTCCTGAAATAAGACAAAGGTACACGTAGATTTCAGATTTCTCTGCTTCCCTGAAACATATTCTAACTTCCTTTACAGGAGGCAGAAGAATTCTTCTCAGAAAAGCTAGCTAGAAAAAAGAAAAAAAAAGTAGTGTTCTTATTCTACTCCCCTTCTGACCTCTTCTCTTCTATTATGAGTTTATCTTTGAAAATTTTGATGTCAAGTGATTAACTCCTTGTACTTTCAATAGCCAGACTCCTTTGGTTTTTTTTTGTATTTGATTTGCTAATTAGTTATTTTAGAATCAGAAATAAATGAATTATTTTCCCCATTCCTCACATTTTCCATTCCTATCAAAGTATTTATTGAACGCCTACCATGTGCAAGGTATGGTTCTAGGTGCTAGGGATACAAGAACAAAAAGGCAAATAGTCCTTGTCCTCAAGAACTTGCAATCTACAATCTACTTAATAGTTTTACAATCTTGCTGCATACTTCTAAAAACCAATTTAAGCTACTTCCTCATTGAAGATCTCATTAGAATGTTTTGTCTTCACTGGGTGTGATTCTTCTTCATCAACTACAAGTTCATCAGTTCCTCACCCGAGGGCACAGGGCTTCATGAACAGGAATTCATTCTGAAAATGATTTTTTTTAATGACTGCTAAGGGAGGGACTCCAGTGACCAGTTTGTTGGACTGGAGCTGCCTGAATAGAGCACAGAGTGTGAAGGAGATGTGGCAGGGTCAGGTCTGGTTTTTTAACCTGGGTTAGGTAAGAGGATATTGCCCCTATGTTGCACTATCACTATTCTTGTCAGCCCTGACCTTCACGTCATACAGGATTGTTCTCTATTCTTAAGAGGGTAATTTGAGAGTAATTTCTCTGCTCTCTCATAAAAGGCCATCTGCAAATGTCCTTCTCCTTCTCTGGTTTAGGAAACTTCTAGTATGGAAATTCTTTCCACTAAGGCAGATGGGCTACTCTTTTGTAATATATTGTCTTAGAGAATTGCCCAGTACAGCAAGACTTCAGAGACTTACTCATTGTCACACCGTAGGAATGTATTACTTGAATCCCAGTCTTTCTGAGTACAAGCCTGTCTGTCCTTCTACCCACTATATCACACAACTTCTCTATGATTCTCTGTGATCCAGTGCTTAGCATAATACTTGGCACATAGTAAATTCTTAATGAATATTGATTGATTTTTTAGAAATGTTGGATGATCAAAATGTCTTTCTTCTGATAAAAGTGCTATATGTAGATGGAACTTAGTCTTTAGTATTTATTAGGAATGACAAAATTTTAAAAAGAAATGGCCAGGTTTGGAGGGGGAGACAGCATTTGGAGTCTCAGCAGAAATGTTGTGAGGATGTATCTCAAAATGTCCATTTGTTACATAATGAAATTTAGCACATTGGTAAACAGTAGTACCTGAGGGAATGGGCAAGCCTTATCTGTTGCAAGAGAAAACTGACTCTTGCAACAGTCCTTGCTGTTTGGGGCAAGGACTTGGACTATTTGACATAATATGAAATCAAGGCATGGAAAAGCAAAATGATTTGTTTAAGGACACATAGTTGGTGACGAGTTGAATTTGTAGAATTTATGGATCCTGAGTCCATGCTGCTGTTTTCTCCCTCACTGATGAGATCACTAGTTCTTCAAAGCATAGTAAACCACACTGCCCTCTACAAAATTTGGCAAGAGACTTTAAGACTAAATTGCATAAGCACTCATTTCATGATGAAAAAAAAACTGTATGGTGTACAGTAAGTGTGACACTATCCCTTCCTAATCTTTACAGGACCACACTAGATTACTGAACAACTGGCATGTTCAGTGAGTAAACCTACTTTTTACAAAACAAGAAAAACAAAAACAAGGGAAAAAATATGGAGTGCATCTTCCAAATGTTGGCGTTACATCAGGATTTTAAATCATGAACTTTATTCAGTTCCTTCAACTCAGAAAGCTGCCATTTACTTGTGCTAAACTGAGAATGGGGTGGGGGGTGGGGGAGAGAGAGAGAGAGAGAAGAGAAAGAAAGGGAGGGGAGGGAGGGAGAGAGTTCTTCCACTTTAGAAGGGTCAGGATTTGTACTAAGACCATGGTGTTCTCTGTGTATCTCTAATACAATAGTTAGTGAAAACAAAGTTTTTTTTTGTTTAACCCCCGTTTTGTACAGTGGCTGGTGAATGTTTTCACTTGTTTAATCATAGGAAGCTAACTAGAGGACCTCCACCCTTGTTTTTGCCTTCTTATGATGACCAAGCCCAGCATGGCAGAGTTGACTCAATTACATGGAAAGTCCCCCGGCTGTATTTGTTGCCCCTCCCTCCCTTGTCATCCTTCTATTGCCCAGCATGAGGAGATGATCATGAGCACTTGACCAACAATTGGCCATGTTTGCCAGCCTCTGGCTTGCCTGTCTACTGACCCATTAGCTCATGTAGATGTTTTGACATCTGTTTATCAGCCCAGTCAGGATCTCCTGAAAGGTCAAGATAAGTTTGTCATGGTCTGTTCTTTAGCCCATTTGTCAACCAGTGGGATTCTATATTTTGTGTAAAGCCCCTTGGATGGTCAAGGGTAAGGTCTACCAACCAATGAGATACTGTATTTTTAGTTTGCTTCATCTGTTTAATCTGGGTATCAAGCACTATAAAATTAAAGCCCTGGAGGAAGATCATGAGGAAGGTCTGAAGTCCATTTCATTATAGGGGGCCATGGAACCTTTAATTAAGTGCTATTGGCTCAGAGCTCTGCCTCAGTTGTTTTTCTTGCAGATTGGACAATTTTGAACTCCACAACCCTCAAGGACTCATAATCTAATGAGGAAGGCAGCAAGCAAATGAATATGTATAAATAAGCTATATGTAAGATAAATCAGAAATGGTTAATAACCATAAAGGCCCTAGATTTAAGAGGGTTTGTGAAAAACTTCCTGTGAAAGATGGGATTTTAGCTGGCACTTGAAGGATAATGCCCAGGAATCCAGGAGGCAGAGATGAAGAAAGAGAACATTTTAGGCATGGGCCATAGCCAGAGAAAATGCCTAGAGCCAAGAGATCTTGTTTCTGGATCAGCAAGGATCCAGAACCAGTATTAGTAGATGAAAGAGTATGTGGTGAGCAGTAAGGTGTAAGACTGGAAAGTTGTGTGTGTGATGATCAGATCTGTGCTTTAGGAAATCACTTGGAGGATGGATTGGAGTAAGGAGAGACTTGAGACAAGAAGACCCATCAGACAGAAAGTCATTGCAATAGCCCAAGTATGAGGTGATGAGGGCCTCCACTAGAGTGCTGACAGTATCGAAGGAGAGAAGGGGCCATATTTGAGAGATGCTTAAAAGGTGAAATTGATAACAGGCTGGATATGATGGGGGGGGGGGAATAAAAGATAATAAGGAGTTAAGGTTGATACATAGGTTGCAAACCTGGGGGCCTGGGAAGATGTTAGTATCCTCAACAGTAATAGGAAAATTTGGGGGATGAGAGGGTTTAGGGGAAAGAGAGTGAGTTCAGTTTTGGATGTATTGAGTTTAAGATAACTGGAAGTCAATTAGAGATTCAAAACTGGAGGTCAACAGTGAGGTTAGGGTGGTATGGGTAGATTAGAGAACCATTAGTATAGAAATGATAATTAAATTCATGGGAGTTGATGAAAGCACCAAGTAGTATAGAGAGAACACTTACAGTTATGGGGCATAAGATGGATGAGGATCCAGCAAAGGGGCTGAGAAGGAGTGGTCTGATAGGTAGGAGGTGAACAAGAGAGAGTATTATCTGGAAAATGTAGAGAGAAGAGAATATCAAGGAGAACAGAATGCTAGATGCTTGGGGAGATTTAAACACAAATGCGGCATGGTTCCTGCCATCAAAGAGCTTACAGTCGAGTAGGGTAGTAAATATGACTCAGCAATGAAACTCTCAAGAGGCAGAATGAAAGACATAGAAATAGATTGAATGACTTCCAAAAAAGTGTTTATGTCCAATATAATTGGGATTCTCAAATTCATTATAAAATGTGGCACTGTATATTCACAGTAGATTGACATTCATCATTAAACAACTTAATTAGTATTTAATATCAGAGGCATAATTTAGTATCAAAAGTATAATTGACTAATGTTGAGACAGTTGCCTTTGGGTACAGGAAGGGATAAATGTTATTCAGTTGTGGATGACCCTTTGTGGACCTATTTGGGGTTTTTTTTGGCAAAGATACTGGAGTGGTTTATCACTTCCTTCTCTAGCACAATTTACAGGGGAGAAACTGAGGTGAAGAGGGTTAAGTGTCTTTCCCAGGACCACACAGCTAGTGTCTGAGACCAGATTTGAACTTAGGTCTTCATGACTTCAGGATTTGCACTGTACTCGCTGCACTCAAAGTACAAAATCCTTTCACTTGTCTCCTGAGATGCCTATTTTTGGGCCAAGGAGCAACAGTTTGACACAAACATGGAGCAACTGATTGGTTTAAGATCGGAAAAGGAGTATGACAAAGCTGTATATTGTTACTTTATTTATTTCACTTATATGCAAAGTACATAATGTGAAATATCAGGCTGGATGAATCAAAAGCCAAATTAAGATTACCAAGAGAAACATCAGTAAAATCAATATTCAAATGATAGTACTCTGATGGCAGGAAGTGAAGAATAATTAAGACACCTCTTGATGAAGGTGAAAGAAGAGAGTACAAAAGGTGGCCTGAAGCTTAATATCAAAAAAAGTAAGATCTTGGCAACCCATCCCATCACTTATGGCAAATAGAGGAAGAAAAAATGGAAACAATGTCAGCTTTTATGTTCTTGGGCTCAAAGATCACTGCAGGTGGTGATGGCATCCATGAAACCAAAAAGCACCTGCTTCTTGAAAGGAAAGCTCTGGCAAATCTGGACAGTATACTAAAAAGCAGATGCGTTACCTTGCCAACAAAGAGTCAAAGCTGTGTTTTTTCTAGTAGCAATGTATAGCTGTAAGAGTTGGATTATAAGGAAAGATGAGCACCACACAATTGATGTTTTCTAATTGTCATGCTAGAAAAGAGTTTTGAGAGTCCTTTGGGCAGCAAAGAGATCAAATCAGTCAATACTTAAATTAATTCAGGCTATTCATTGGAAGGTCAAATACTGAAGCTGATGCTTAAATACCCTAGCCACATAATGAGAAGAAAGGACTCATTGGAAAAAACCCCTGTCGTGGGGAAAGTTTGAAGGCAAAAGGAAAAGGGGATAGCAGAAAATAAGATGGAAGCAAAGGACATGAACTTGGACAGACTTCAAGAGATAGTGGAGGGCTTGGCATGCTGTGGTTCTTGGGGTCGTGAAGAGTCAGACATGAAACAATAAAAATAACAGGAAAGCATGCAGTCAAGAGTTTGCTGGTAATTGTTAATCTGCTCTCATACACACAAATATACATATATGTGTACATATGTATATGTATATATATATATACATATATGTATGTCCATGATAACCTTTGAAGTTTAATCTGCATTATTTATATTTTCTCCTTCACTTTCTTATGTCCAGACAATAGTGAAAACAATCAAATGATATGTAGTGATATGTAGTGTTTGTAGATTTCTGAGGAGTAAATGCTCACTCTAAAAATTGACCAGCTGAAGTTTGTATGAGTTGGTTCTAGCCTTCCCCTGGATGTAGTAGCTTAACTGACTGAAAAAAATGGTCCCACAGACAATGATGGTGGTCTGTGGACTGATGTTCTGATTGCGGAAATGTCGGACTGGTCAAGACAACATTCTATGTTTTTGTATCTGCGAGCACCACTGTCCTGGAGTCAAGTTTTAGAATAAATGACTAGAAACTGGAGTGAGTTTGTGTACTGCTTTGTGGCCTAACAAAATATTAGTCCACATTAGGAGCTTGTTAAAACTGGTTCAAGAGGTTTTATTGCCTGATGGAAACACTAATGCACATTAAGAAAAAAGAAAGAAAGAAAAAGCTTGTGAGATAGGAAAAAAAGTTGATTTTAACAGCAGGCTTTGCAATGGATTGACTACAGAGGAGCACTTCAATCTCATGGTGTAAGAATCTAATAATAAATCTTCTCCCCATGAAAATGAAGTCAGCAAATCAACAAGCATGTATTAAGAGCTTACTTTGTGTCAGAGATGATGCTAAGCACTGGCTATACAGATGTAAGCAAAAAGAATAGTCTTTGTCCTTAAGAAGCTTACATTCTAATGAAGAAAGATAACATATAAAAAGGAATTGAAAGGCAGTGGAGTATGATACAAAGATACCTGAAAATGGGCATGGTAGAGAAACATCCAGAGAGTTAGGAGCAAAGCCTGTTTGCTCATTTTCCCAATTATTTGACTTTTGAGCTCTTTGTTAAGTGGAGAGTGTACTGCCCCAAATTTCAGGGATTTTGTGTAGCTGTTTTCAGAGATATCTCTAGGGACTGAGGTGTTTACTCCTCTCCTGGCCTTTGCTTTGGTCCATGAGCAACCATAAGCAGTCTTTGCTGCCCTGGAACTGCAAGGAGGCTTCCCGCTCCACAGCCACCACCAGCTCCGCCACACTAGCAGCACTCCTCTTCACCCCAGGACCACCACCCAGGACTGCGACTCAGATCGGCCACTTAGTTCTCCCAACGTATGTAGCCTGAGAGCTCCAAAAGCAGCTGCTACTGGGGCAGTGGTTGCCGATACCCTGGTGTGGGGGCTGGGCCTGTGGCTGTGGCTGGACCAAGCTCCTCTCTTACCCAAGTAAGAGAGCTTTTCCACTGACCTTTGAAGCTGTCTTTAGCGTTTGTGGGTTGAGAAGTCTGGAAACTGCTGCAGCTACCAGTGATTCAGTGCCCTGAGGCCTGCTCCAGTCTCATCTGTGCCAGTGCTAGACCAGGCTCTGCTCTGGGCATGGTGGCAGAGTCAGAAAACCCTGTTGGCCTTCCAGATTGTCTTGGGCTAGAAATCTGCTTCAGTCTGTCATTTTGTGGCTTCTGCTGCTCTAGAATTTGTTTAGAGTCATTTTTACAGGTATTTCCAGGGGTTTAGGGGCAGAGTTCAATCAAGTGCCTGCTTCTACTCTGCCATCTTGGCTCCACCCTATTGTAACAGAAGTGCTGGCTCTTCTGAAAAGGCACAGATCCAAGGAAGCCCATGCAGAAGATAGCTCTACCTACAAAGAATTTTACAGGGGATCTATAAAGCAGATGTTCCCAATCTTATTTGGCCTAACTGCCTCCTTTTAAAAAAATATTACTCAGTGCCCCCCCACCCAAAGTCTACTTTCTTTAACCCTTCAATATTTTTTTTGAATTTTCCATCATTTCAAAAAATATGAAATATGTATTTTAAAATGATGCACCTTAAATTTAATAATTTATTGTAAATGTGTAGTTTTTTTCCTGCATTGAAATTTTGATGGTGCACTATTGCATCATGTAACTGTATAGTATTTTATTGTAAACAAGTCATTACATGCACATATTCCTGCCAATGCATGCTGGACTTCCCAACGATGCAGGACCTGCTCACCTGCCAACACTTGCTTGTTAAGACTTGTTTCTGGACTTGACCACTGATTGGTTATAACTTGCATTTTGTGTGTGTGTTTGGAAAATAATATAATCACTATGACTTGAACTCTGTTACACAACAGATAAAACATGCATGAAGTTTTTCAAAAATTTTTATCTTCTCTTCTTTCCTTCCTTATCCTTTCACAACCCTTTATTATTATTCAATACCCCAGTTGCACCTGAGGCTACTACCTCCCCCCTGGATCATTCTGGTGCCCCCCAGGGGGTGGTATTGCCCACTTTGGTAACCTATGGGAGAAAAGAGTTTCTTGTAGATGTGTTTTGGGTTGCCTCTTTATCATATGTATTCCCTACAAATGTTTCATTGCTAATGTACTTTAAGTTAAAGCCCAGTCTGCCCATGGGCATCATGTGAATTAACAGGAGAGTACGCCCTAGGCTTTGGGGGAAATGTTTTATACTGTCTAATCTTATTATGCCATTTAAGTATGGTATCTTTTCTAAAAGCTAATTAAATCTTGTGGGCTGACTGTGAAGTAGAAGTGTAACAGTGTTGGCTCATGAACCCATTTGTACTAAAAATACAGCCTCTTAGGATTACCCATAGAATCCCAAGAGTAAGTAGCAATCACCCTCTGGGGATCCCAACTTGTATAGGTAAGTTGAGTGATCAAACCCTAAAGGAGGTGTTACACTGTTGTGCAGAGAATCACTGTTTAGGTCTATGTGGTATGGGCAACACTCATTCAGTGGTTAGGGCTGTCTATGAAGTGAGCCAAGGGATATCTCCTTTAATAAAGAAAAAAAAAAAATCAAACTGGGGGGCGGGTAGGGTTCTTTCTGGCCAAAAGAGAAACAGTTGTTATTTGTATTTGCACTGAGCCATCAGGGCCCAAAAAATAACCATTAAGTGGTGCTTGGGCAGGGACTTATTGTTGGATAGTCAATGAGAACTAGAGTGAGAACTCGGAAAGACCTTAGCTTAAAAAGCCCAAGGTCTGCCACTGAATCCCAGGCCATCTCCAGTTGTTCTGATCTATATCTGGCCACCGGACCCAGATAGCTCTAGAGGAAAAAGTGAGGCTGGTGACCTTGCACAGCCCTCCCTCGCTGTAATCCAACTCACTCGCAAGTCATGGCATCATCTTTCTGATGTCATGGCCCTCTGCAAGAATGAAGAACAAGCCACACAAGCACTGTATGGCATAGTCAAAAAACCCTTGTCCTGGATTCTTGTGCCAGGTCTGTTACTAAGTATCGTGATGTGTGGTAAATCACTTTACCTCAATAAATCTCTGTTTCCACCTCTGTAAAATAGAAGTTTTGGACTCGGTGATCTCTGTGGCCCCTTTCACACCAAAGATCCTATTCTTTGATATGCTTTTAAAATCTTTGTAGTCCTCAATGTTGCTGCTCTTTCTCCTTCTCTTCTTTAAACCACATGCAGTGAACTTGATAGAATGAATCTGCTTTGTGCATGTTTACCAAATCCTTGTGACTGCCTGATGCCCTTACCTGTGGGCAGGGTCATGTTACCAGATCTCTGTGTATTGGAGGTCAGTCACAAAGATGACATTACTTTTTATTCCATTAAAGAGATTTCCTTCTTGCAGTAGCTGGGTTTTTTTTTTCTATAGTTCATCCTAATGTCAGCATGGATACATTTTCCAGAGCTTCTCCATTTTCTTGTGGTGGGGATGTGTGTTTCTCACTCACGTGGAAATTTGGTATTGCATTTATCTCTCCCCTTTGCACAATAAGCCTTTGTTTATACAATGTTAACAGAAACGCTCTGAGCAGAAGGTTGTATTTTGTTCTCAAATCCCATGGAATCAATGGGCAGAGGACACATTTTGGCTCATACATCTTTAATATGGTACCACTGTGAAGAAGGCATTTTATTTCTGCTTAGTCTATGATTTTTTTCTGATGATAATATGCAAATGTGGTACATATGTCTCGTAATTTCAGGTTGATGCCTAAACTCACAAGGCTATTCCACATGAGAACCTACCCAGCATCATTTTATAGGCTGGAAGGGGGTCCCTATGCCCATATATATTAGAGTGTACACCTGTCTTCAATAAGTCCACATCAGGGCATGTAAGTTAACTGCATGCCAAATCTGTCTTGTAAATCAAATGTAAAAAGAACAGACTTGCTGCTTTGAAAAAAGTGTGTGTGTGTGTGTGTGTGTGTGTGTGTAGCAGGTTGAGTAGAGATTGGATTGCGGCTCTTTGACTGAATCCAAACTTTACTGAACAAATCCCTTTAATAAAAGGATTTGTTCTGTAAAACTTGGACTCAGTCAAAAGGCTGCACCCAAGGACCTAGAAAGCCACATGTGGCCTTGCGGCTGCAGGTTCCCCACCCCTGTGAGGATGACTGTTTGTCACTATTTGGTAATATTTACTGAGCAAACTTACAAACTAGACATCATTTAGCATGTATGATGTCACATAACAAAATGAAAAATTGCTCTTCTTGTCATGGATGTTATCAAGAAGTAATCTCAGTACACAACCCATTTGATGATTATCTATAAAATCAGATCCTGTTCTGTGATGATGCACCCCCCACCTCCCAACTCCTTCCTGGAAATGGCCCCATTAAAGGTACATTACTGTGAATACAGATTATAGAATTTAATTTACTGATAAATAACTCAGTTTTATATACTGTATAATTTTTCATTTGTTTGGGAAGATTTTATCTGGTTTGGATGCTATTCCCCACCTATTTAAGGCTGAAAATCAAAGTGTTACCTTGGATATTTGCCCAGTGATCTACAAAGTAATTTGTAATTTTCTGGGACTAGGAGTGGAGGGAAAGAAGAAGAAAGGAAAAATAACACCTGGAAACTATAACCTAGTGGTTTAGAATTGTGGGTATTAGTCTATCAACTTTGTGGAGATAATTTAGTTCTTCTTGTGAGAAGGGAAATTAAGTAAGAAGGTACATGATATACATTTGGCCAATTGAAACCAAGATCAGTGATAGATTCTTAGAGATTTTAGAGATCAGGAATTCTTTAATCTAGTGTAGAAGTTGATGTAGTAGGATCTTATAAAAAATAGTAGAATTGAAAGGGACCTAAAAGGTCATTCAATCCAAACTCATTTTATACATGAGGAAACTAAGGCTCACAAAGATTTTAAATCACTTGCTCAAGGTTTCACTGTAGGTTTAATCAATGAAATTAGCTTTTAATAATATCATCTATTGTTTGGAGCAAAAGAGTGAAACCCAAGTGCAAAACCACTGATCTTGAAAAAATAAATTATTTTGGGTCTTTAAAACTTAGCCAAGTCAGCTGTAAAATCAGATGAGGGAAAGAACATTATTAAGGCAACATGATACAATGGAAAGAAACACTGAATTGGAAGTCAGGGGATATGGGGTTCAAATGCTGCCTCTTTCATTTGCTATCTAGATCACCTTGGGCAAGTCACTTAATTTCTCTGGGCCTCAGCTTCTTAATCTATAAAATGATGGGTTTGGATTACATGACTTTGACCTTTAGATGACCTTTCCAACTCTGAATCTATTATCCCATTATCAATCTGAGTATACAAACTATTACTATGCATATCTCCTCTACAAACAATCCTTACTAAACTTTGATTTCAGTCATATCATTGATACTGGTGAAAGAAGAAACCAGGAAGATCCTAAGTCAGTAGTTTCGCATATCATTGATTAGTTAAAAATTATCTTACATACAGTTAATAGTCTCACAATTTTGGGAGGTTTTGTTTATCCAATCAGTAAGCAACCCAATCGTTAAGGCCTACATGAAAGGCATCATATAATGTACTGAAGTGGCTACAGAGATGAATAAGATATGACCCCAGGCCTCTAGGAGCTTCCAGTCTAATGGGGGATAGGACACATAAACAGATATATAATACATTACAAAATAGAGCACAGTCTATACATATAAGACGTAAAAAGAGCTATGAGAGTTCTGAGCAGGGAAATTACTTTTAGATGGGGGTATCGGGAGTTATTACAGAAGAGTTGGAATTCCAGCTTGTATTTGAAATAGAGGTAGGATTTCACTGGGTAGAAATGGGAGTATGGGCAGAGAGGGCATCAGGATACTTGGAAGCAAAGGCATGGAGGTGAGAAATCAGGAGCCATGGTTGGGGGATAGGAAATAGGCCAGTTTGGCTTGGTGTAAGTACAAAGTGGAATTTTTTGCTGTTCTTCTTTTGGAGTTCTTCTCAGCACTAAACCAATCAAGTGCCCTTGATTGAGTCTTGCCTTTGATTGAATCAAGAGTCTTTGATTGGAAACAGCATATATTTTTGAGAGAGAGAAGCAGACCTGAAAGAGAGAAGTGAGGGTGAGCGGGCTGGGGGAACTTGCTTATGGGGAGGCCTAATGGAAGGCCTGTTTGTCGTGTCAGCACCCTGTCTATTGATCTGTGTTAATTTCTCAGACAGAAGCACTGTCTGTTGGTCTTTATGAGTGAATTGGGATGATGGTGCTGGTAACGTGTGTAAATACTGTTGTAGCCTTGTTAAGTAAATGACAAAGTCAGTATTCAAATCCAGGTCCTCCTATTTGAAGTCTAGTGCCCCTTATCTTAAAACTCTCAGTTCATTAAAATCCTTCTTCATTTCTTGGAAGTAGATGCTGTGGTAAATCACCTTTCCTTCTTTTTCTTATCTTTTTCTGTAAGTTACATGCATTCTCCTGTTTCTCTTCTGTCATTGTTACTTCTGTGTTCTTTACCAGGTCCTTTTCCTTCCCCTAGTCCTTAAACTGTAGCCATATTCCAAGCATCTGCCCTTAACTCTCTTCTCTCTCTACAAACTTTTTCTTGGTAATCATATCTACTACTGTGACTTCAATTATGCATCACATTTATGTAAACTGCTCCTCAATCAGTATTTCCAGTCTTGGTCTCTCTCCTGAGCTCCCAGCCTGCATTTCCAAAAGCCTTCAACTAGATTTTTCTGTAGCACCTCAAATTCAATATGTCTAACACCAAACATCAATTTTCCAAGTTCTACACACACACACACACACACACACACACACACACACACACATTCCTGACTTTCCATTTCTCTATTTTTCTTAATGGAACTGCCATTATTCTAGTCAAAAAGGCTTAAATCCTCAGTTTTGGGTGATTCCTACTTTTCTCTTAGCCCACATGTCTAGGAAGTTGCCATAGTCTACTGACTCTTCCTCCATAGGGCTCCCTAGATCTTCTCTATACTTTCCACTTCTACTACCACTATAGTAGTCAGTTAATCAACAAACATTTATTAAGTGCTTACTATGACTAGTAGGCAGCTAAGTGGTACAGTGGACTTACTGAGTTCAAATCTGGCCACAGACACTTACTAGCTGTATGACCCTGAGCAAGTCACTTAACCCTCAGTTTCATCATCTGTAGAATGAGCTGGAGAAGGAAATGGCAAACCACTCCAGTGTCTTTGCCAAGAAAACACCAAATTGGGTCATGAAGGGTCAATCACAACTGAACAACAAAATGACCAGAAGTTCAGGCTTTCGTTTTTTCCTGACCAGACTGTGGAAATACCCTCCTAATTGATTTTTCTGTTTCCATTCTCTTCCTAGTCTAATCCACCCATATCTTTTTAAGCTCCATGGCTCTGATGTCCCTGATCAAAGACTTTCAGTGGTTCTCCTTTGTCTACTGAATAAAAACCAAAAACCAAACTTTTTAGTTTTTAAAAGTTCACCTCAATCTTCTTTGCCAGGCTTATCATGCTGCCGTTTACATAGTCTATGCCCAAGTGTAAAGCCAATCACAGCAGCACACCTGAGGACTGCTGCTGTGAATAATTTCAAGGATCTAATCACATAATATAATGAACTCTCTACTTATTCAGCAATAAACTAAAGCATTGTTCAATAAAGTAAAGCATAACATTCATAACATCCTTAAGCAAAATATATCATCTAATACATATCTATATCTATATCTCATAACATTCAGTATGTCATATGGTGCATAGCATATATCATTGCATTCAGTAGCATTCCCCAAAATACTTGTTTACACAAGCAGGGGGTCCCAGGCCAGGGTCTTCCCTAGCACAACATATCATCCTTAAGGGGTAGCAGAAAATACAAACACCATTCACCCCTATGTCACAGTAAGTTACAATCTCTTCAATCAATAAAGAGTGTCCAAGTAAAATCCTCTTTTATCTTGACGTGAGGCTGACTTCTAAACCCCATGGTTCCTCCTCTATGGGCCAACCACTCCCAACTCTTGCTTGGGTGCACATGCAAGCAGTTTTCTGCTCCACCTCCTTGTCTCAGCTCATGCGGATTGCTCCAAGCTCTTCCTGTTTCTGCCTGACAACAGGCTCCAGGGGTTTCTGCCCACGGTTTCTTTTTTTGGGGAAAACAAAGCTTAACAGGGCTACAACAGTATTTACACACATTACCAGCACTATCATCTCACTTCACTGGTAAAGACCAATAGACAGTGACAACAAATTGGGAGGAAAAAAAGGAAGAAAAATTCATGACACCATGTCTTCTGATCTGCAGGAGATAAAAGATTTTGTTTTACCGAATATGAAAACCTAAGCCACAAACAACATGCTGTTGAAGATAGCATCTACAGTAGTAAGGCAGATACTAAATCAGTATGATGTGAAGAAAAGGTCTTTCATTGCCTTTTGATATTCCCACTTATATCCACACTGGCAGACTATAGTCGGTGGCATTGTTGGCTATTAATGATGAGACCTCATGATAATAAGGGATCATGGTGAGAGAAACATTTTTGGAAAATGAATGCACTGGGTTCTCTATTATGCTAAAAGCACAGAGCAAATTCCCCATACAAAAGGTATATTTTAGGAAGAATAAGATCTTGACTAAACAAAGCATATATATTAGCTTACCTTTGTATAAGACTTTTGAGGTTTACCAAACTCTTTTTACTACACTCTATCAGGAGAGGGAGGAGAAAATCTCTTAATTAAAGAAAAATGATGAAGCGTTAATGAGAGGTAACTGGTCGAGGACTTCAAGCCTGTAGAATAATATAATGCTTATAGCATTGGGTTTGGTGAAGGCAAGAGACAGTGTGCTATAGTGGAAAGTGCTCTGGCTTTGAACCCGAGACCTAGTCTCATTTCAGTTTCCTGTTGTGTAACATAAAGGCATTGTGATAGATAACTCCTATCGTCCTTTTTGGTTCTAACATTCTGCTTACAATTGTAAGATCATGAACTGGGAGAATTTCCTCTATCATTAAAAACTTTCAATTTTATAATTCATATAGATTCGTAGAAACAAATAAGTTTAGAGTTGTAATATAACTTAGAATTCATCTAATCCAATTTCCACCCCACATGCTGGGCAATTTTACAGTTTTTGTGATGAGCTTCTCCCTGGCCATCTTCATGACATGCCCCCATGCTCTTTATTCTCCACCTCTGACCATGTAGTACAGCTCCAATTCCTCCCACCTCTCCAAATATTTCACCCCTATCTTCTTGCATATTGGTGAGACTTTGCTGTTTCTAGCCTAATCCAGACACATCATGATACTGCTCCTAACCCATCTTCATGTCATATTTCCCTCCCCACCAAACTCCATCCCTTCCCATTTCTAGGTCAGGGAATAGGAATAGAATCAAGACTACAATTATGGGAAAAGATGTGCTAATTTGTTGCTTTGTAAGTTCCCTCATCAATCCCAAGACCTCTTTGACCAAAAAACCCCACCTTGGCAAACACTGTCCTTTATGATTTATCTTTCTCTTCTAGAATATAAGCTCCTTGAGGACAGGGTCTGTCTGGCTTTTTTATTTGTGTCTTCTGTGGTTAGAACAACGCTTGGCAGGCAGTAAGCTCTTAATAAATGCCTCTTTTCATTCACTCATTCAACAGGAGGAGGATAATGAATAGACTGTATTGCTTTCAGGAAAATGAATAATTATTTTAATGACCTCAAGCTTTCTCCTGAAACAAAAGCTTGTCTTTTTAGAGCCATTATTCTTCTGGTATGGCCACATGTAAATATATGCAGGTAGCAATAATTTACAAATGAGAAATTACTCAGGAAAAATGGTGTGAAGGATGTCATCAAAGAAGCATTTGGCTGGGGAAAAACAGCCTATTTTGATGGTTGCAAAGAGCTTTTTATGTATTATTTCAATAAGGAACTTGAGGCTTAGTGACTTGCCCAAGGACATAACACTAGCAGATTGGTTGCTTTGAAAATCTAGTTGAGGAGAAATGAAGAGATTGCTTGGAATACAAAAAGAAGAAATAGAATATTTGAATAACCCTATCTCAGAAAAATAAATTGAACAAACCATAAATTAGTTCCCTAAGAAAAAATCCCCAGGATTAGATATATTTACAAGTGAATTCTACCAAACATTTAAGGAACAATTAATTCCAAATATAAGCTATTTGAAAAAGTTGGCACCAAATTTCTTTTATGAAACAAATTAGGTTTTGATACCTAAGCCAGGGAGAGCAAAAACAGAGAAAGAAAACTATAGACTGAACTCCCTGATGAATACCAATGGAAAAATTTAAAATAAAATACTAATGAGGAGATTACAGTACTATACACAAAGATCATAAGCTAAAACCAAATGGGATTTGTAGTAGGAATGCAGGACTAGTTAGGAAGGGTATGTTAGGAAAAGGGTAAACACAATTGACCATATCAATAACAAAAACAACAAAAATTTTACGATTATATCAATAAATGTAGAAAAAAAACTTTTGACAAAATACAATACCTATTACTATTGAAACCACTAGAAAGCATAGGAATCAATGGAGCCTTTCTTAAAATGATTTGCAATATCTATCTAAAACCAAAAGCAAGTATCATCTGTAATGGGAATAAATTTGAAGCCTTCTCAATAAGAGCAGGGCTGAAATAAGAGTGTCCATTATCACTGCTATTGTTCAATATTGTAGAAGTGCTAGCAATAGCCATAAGACAAGAAAAAAATTGAAGGAATAAAAATAGGCAATGAAGAAACAAAGCTATCACTTTGCAGATGATATGATGATATACATAGAGAACTCAGAGAATCAAATAAAAAAGCTGATTAAACAATGAAGAACTTTAGCAAACTCACATAAGTCATCAGCATTTGTATATGTTACTAACAAAATCCAGCAGCAAGAGCTAGGAAGAGAAATTCCATTTAAAATAACTGCAGACAATATAAAATACTTGGGAGTCTACCTGCCAAGACAAATCCAGGGATATAGGAACACAATTACAGAACACTTCACACAAATAAAGACAGATCTAAACAATTGGAGAAATATTAATTGCTCATGGGTATGCCAAACCAATATGATAAAAATGACAATTCTATGTAAATTAATTTACTTATTTAGTGCCATACTAATCAAACTACCAAAGAATTATTTTATAGAGCTGGAGAAACATAATAACAAAATTAATCTGGAAAAACCATCTGGGTCAAGAATATCAAGGGAATTAAGGAAAAAAATGTGAAGGAAGGTAACCCAATAGATCTAGAATTCAAACTGTACTACAAAGTTTAATCATCAAAACAATTAGGTGCTGGCTAAAAAATTGAGTAGGGCAGCTAGGTGGCACAGAGGATATAGTGTCAGTCCTGGAGTCAGGAAAACCTGAGTTCAAATGTGGCTTCAGACACTCACTGGCTATGTAACCCTGGGCAAGTCACTTAACCCTGTTTACCTCAGTTCAATCATCTATAAAATGAGTTGGATAAGGAAATGGCAAACCAATCCAGTATCTTTGCCAAGAAAACCCCAGATAGGATCACAATAAGTCAGACATGACTCAAACAACTAAACAACAGCAAAGAAATAGAATGGTAGATCAGTGGAATAGACATGTTTCTTTATTGCCCCCAAAATGTTTCATTTGTTGAAGAGTGAGACTTGGAAAATCAACAGCAAACTTATGGAAGATTGCATCTGTTGGTATAGCAGAGCAATAGGTAACATGTCTTACAGTT
Source organism: Trichosurus vulpecula (assembly GCF_011100635.1). Taxonomy (NCBI): domain Eukaryota; kingdom Metazoa; phylum Chordata; class Mammalia; order Diprotodontia; family Phalangeridae; genus Trichosurus; species Trichosurus vulpecula. The sequence continues at coordinate 181,094,654 of NC_050574.1, forward strand.
TATAGTGCTCAAGTGGATTTAAAAATGTAGGTCGTTGCAGACTTGCCATCTCTCTGGGAAACACTTTTCCATAATAGAGTAAATATGTCTGGCATGACATTCTTTTTTTTTCTTTTACTTTTTTTTTAATGTGAGGAACGTTCAGTGCACATGGCTCATGGATAGACCCACATTGCTTCTAAGAGACTTTATTTATGCTCTGTGCCATCTTAGTGTGAGTGTGGTGCTGAACCATCATAGAAGTGTAGAGAGGAGATTGAAGAACATGGCAGTTGAGGAGAAACTATTTTGTATTTGCAAAGATTTTTATATTACCTATGTATATCTGTCGATTAATAATATGGAAAGAGTGAGTAATACAGGCTAAGGAATTATAACACAGTAGTGGAAAGTTTTGGATTCATAGGAAAGAGACTTCATAAGATTTTCCGATTTTCCTTTAAAGAAAGAATTTGTCTATAAAGGAAGAAAGGTATAGCTCTCCAGATGTTTTTCAACAACTGGCTACGCATAAAAAATGCAAGCTACTGTTTGGGTCTTTGAAATGGGAAACAAAAGAACTTCTGATTGTTTCTGAACCACAATAATGACCACATGTGCTTTTAATGACCAGCGTCTAGCAGAGCCTAGGTTCTTACCAGAGAAGATTGCAAATTGAGAATGAATTGACTATATGGATGATTAAAAGACACCTCTCTTATTTACTTATCACATTTAGGGTCTGGATTGGAATGACTCAGGCTTTCCTGCTAAAAATTCTAGCCTTTACCCTGGAGCCGAAATGGCCCAGGAGCTAGGAGCACAACTTAAAAAAAGATTTGGATGAAGAAAAATTGACGACACCTACAGTATGACACTAACAAGGAGGAAAGGGTGTTCAATTATAGGAATGCCTCCATCAGCCTAAGGCTTATGACCGAACAGTGAGCCTTCTGTTAAAAACAAACAAATAAGAAAACCTCAATAATGGGCTACACATTTCGTTCTGCTCCAATAATTTTGGAACACATATAATTTTTTTTTAAATTTAGTTCAGCTTTTGGGCTTAGATAGTAGTGACATAGATGGCAACTCTGTAGGTGAAGAGATAGATGAAAGGGCATTGGATTGAAGAGCCAGAGTTTAAGTCTAAACTTATGTCTGAATTTAAGTTTCAGCTCTACAATCAGATAGCTGTCTTGACTCTGGACAAGTGTTTGAATCTGTTTCTTTATCTGTAAAATGGGAGCAATGAAAGCCACATTATTTACCTCACAGGTTTGCTGTGGGGAAAGCATTTTGTAAGGTATAAAGTGTTGTATTATAGTGAACTATTACAACTGAGATGATGGGCAGCCTGGTGTAATGGTTAGAATGCTGGACTTGGAATCAAAAAGAGAAATTCTAAATATAGCTTCAAATCCTGCCACTGACACTTATTATCTGCATGACAATGGACCTCTGTGAGCCTTGTAACCTGTAAAGATATAGCTAAGAGTGCTAGATTTGGACTCCAAAAACCTGGGTTTAAATAATACCTCTTATATTCTCCATATTATTTTGGGCAAGTCACTTCCAACTTGGCCTTAGTTTTCTCATTTGCAAAATGAGGTGGCTGGACTAAGTCACATCCAAGGCCCCCTCAATCTGAAAACCTATGAAATCTATGTGTTCCCACACTGCTGAAATCATAACTTGATCTGTTGAATTACTGAGGTACTCCAGTGATACATATAAGCTTTTACTACCTTGCAAAAAACTAACACCTTTATTTCCTTTAAGGTTCAATGAGATTCAAAGTTTTTTTTATTAATTTCTAATGTTAAATATACTTAAGATCATGTTTAAGTTCCATAGTTGTTATACTTATTTACATATATGTTTATTATATGTGTAAAATATATATGCTTACATATGTATACATGCATACACCCATATATGAATAAATGTGCATGACTTGCAGCTGTGGAATTGTCAAAAGGGGTATTTTTATTCCTTTTTGCTCTTTTGGCTCTTAAATGGCTCCAAAATGTATATAAAAGAGTCCCCAAAAGTTCACAAGTAGGATATATATATCAGACAAATGAAAGCAAAATGTTAGAATTACTCATTTAATCACTGCACGAACCTCCAATGTGTATTCTAGCATGTGTTAAACTACATTTAAATGGTTTCCATCTATTCTAATTCCAGTTAAAGAAGTAACTAAATTGCCAAAATTTAAATATTACCAATCACTAAAACAAAGCAAGCTCTACCAATCATTTTTATTTGACAAATGAAGGTTATAAATGATATATACCCATGGGGAGAATGAAACCAATGCTCCTTTAGTTCACCAAATGCAATATCTGCTATAAAAATGTTAGAACAAATGGGAATAAACTCTGAAAAGAATGTATTTCAAACTAGTGCAATTCATTTTTCCAATTACGTTTTAAAAATTCAAAACAGACCCAACTACTTTGCAGATTTGATTTTCATATGGTTGAGATGCAGTGTGTTTTGGAGTAAAGGACTGAAGGAAATCTTGAAGAAATATGATGAGATTTCCTGATTCAGATACACACCAGGGCTACCAACCTAAGGCTCTTTTGGCATGTCCATTACAAACGTGGTCTGTCTGGAGTAGATGACTTTACCATGGATTTTTGTCTCTGAGCTCTGGCTAGACTAATGGCTTGGCAAATATTGGTTAACTTGCAGGTGTCTGTGAGGTTTTTTTTTTTTCTTTTACTATATAAAGGCTGTACTTGGGAACTGCAAATATGTATGTTATGTCATCCAATCTAATCCAATCCAATCCAATCCAAATCCTCAATTTAAACACCAGAAAGAACATTTCCATATTCTGGAATAACGCTAAAAGAAGATTCTACATGAAATCATGAATCTCCATTCCACATGGCTTGACATTTAAAATAATAATTAAAAAAACACTGAGTTTATACATAACGAATTCCATACTTAACTTTCAAAACTGTCCTGCCTGTCTGTGCTTCCTTCTGAACTTCCTTCTGTTCTCTTCTATGCATTTTTATGATATTGTGATGAATTTTTTCTCTATCACTGTTGTTAACCCTACTGGACACCCAATTAACCAAAAGGAAACAAACAAAAATTCTTATAATGAGTAAACACAGTTAAGCAAAAATTAATTCACACAGTTTCCATATCCCAAAAGTATGTTTTTGTGCCCATCACCTCTCTTTCAGGAAACTAGTAATATGCTTCATAAACAGTTCCGTAGAGACATAGTTCATTATTGCTTTGGTAAGAGTTCTTAAGCCTTTCAGAGTTGATTTTTCTTCATGCTTCTGTCTTTGTATAAATTTGTCTCCTGGTTCAGCTGTCTTTACTTTTTGTCAGTTCAGGATTCTTTGAAATCATGCCTTATTGCTTATGGTGCATTAACATTCTTAACATTCATATACCATAATTTGTTCAGCTATCCCCTATTATCTAAGAGGCAAGCTAAAGGACCCCTTTAGATTCCACTTCTCCTAGCCCCCTTCCCAATTTTAAGCCTTTCTTCAGGATCAGGAAGTTTGTTTTGCTTGGGATTATTTCCTCCCTTGTATTAGCCTCCTTTTTTACTCTCCCCACTCTTTGCTTGTTTCCCTGATGAATTTGATGTGTTTCAGGAGCCAAGATGGTGAAGTGGTAGGACCTGGTGAGGCTGGGTTCCCCTCCTCAAATCTCTTCTAAATAGTTCTAGGAAATGCACCAGACCAAATCCTGATGGAGAAATTTTGAAAGGTCCCAGTGAGTCATTTGCCTAGCCCAGCGTGGCATAGACAGACAGACGGGGAGGTCGACAGACACTGGGGATGAGGAGGACCAGGAGCACTCCAATGCTCAGGGTAGATTACCCACCACGGCAAGAAGAGGTCCCAGAACCATAGCAGGGCTCCACCAGACCCATTCTGAAACTAAAAGTGAGACAAATGTGAACTAGTGGCTTTGTCGTCTATTACCCAGTTCTGAGTCATAGTCTCAACCAGCACATGGGGGTGATGTTATTGGGTAGGAAGGCCCTGGGTGGTGTACAGAGAAAATAGAAAGTTCAACTCAGAAGCAAGCAAGCAAGCAGCAGGAGCAGTAGTAATGGTGTGGCTGAGTCACCAGTCTCAGATGAGGGTATCATTTTCAACATCTAGACAGAGCTTGTGGAAGAATAACTCAGATAAGCCTGCAATTCTGCCACTCTGAACCTACAGAGCTTTCCAGATGTCTGATAGTGGCTGAAGTCAACAACAGCTCACTCTTGTGTAGACTTAAACTCAGGTCAGAAACTAGAATAGCTCAGACTAGAGGGGCAGCCATTGATCAGACCACACTGGAAGTGTGAAAGCTTTCAAGTCCACAGTTTGGACTGTCCTTTAGCTTTTGAATCAAGACAATATTCAGTACCCTAAGAAAGCAGCATCAGGACCAGCCCAAACCTTCCCTTTAGAAGTGCCACCAAGCTTAGACCTAACACTAAGTCTGAAGTTAGGAAGTAGGCTAGAAGAACTAAAGAAGAAAAGAGAATTAAAAATAAAAAGAAGTTTTTCATAAAAAAAATATTAGAGTGGGAGAGAAACTCAAAACACAAACACAGAAGAAAAGAATGACTCCAAAACTGCTTTAAGCAATACCTCAGAGAAAAACATACCCTGGTCAAAAATTCAACTGGAAGAAATGAAGGAATAGTTTTTTTAAGTGTTTATAAGGTTTTTTATAAATAGAGAGGACACTTGAGGAGAAATTGAAAAGAAATGAGAATTGTTGAAAAAAGAATTGGAAAAGGAACTAAAAGCTTAGCATAAAAGGTACACAACCTTGCTCAAGTAGTAAACTCTCTGAATATTAGAATAGGTCAAACAGAAGCTAATAAGTTCACAATGCACCAAGAAATATTAAAACAAAATACTGAAAAAAATGACAAAAGAAAACTGACATGGAAAATAGATTGAGGAGAAAAAAATTTAAGAATCATCTGACTATACGAACCCGATGATCTCTACAAGAGCCTAGACATCCTATTTCAAGAAATCTTAAAGGAAAACTGCCCAGATCCCTTAGAAGTAGAAGACAAAATACAAATAGAAAGAATATGCCAATTCACCTCCTGAAAGAAACCCCTAAATGAAAATTTCCAGGAACATCATAGCCAGAACCAGTTTCCTAGTCAAAAGAAAATGCTGCAACCAGCCAGAAAGAAAGAATCCAAGTGCTGAGGAGCCACAGTAGGCTTACACATGATGTAGCACCCACCACTATAAAGAAAGAGAGAACTAGTAATAAAATATTCTGGAAGGCAAAGAATATAAGTTTATAGTCAAGAATAACTTGCCCTGCGAAACGGAGTATAACATTACAGGGGGAAAAGGAACTTTAATGTAATAAGGTACTTCCAAGCCTTCTTGAGGAAAAGACCAGAGCTGCATTGAAACTTCAAAGTTCAAACACAGGAACGAAGAGAAACATAAAAAGATAAATATGAATGAATGATGATAAAGGACCAAATAAGGATACATTACTTACATTCAAATATGGAGAGATAATAAATATATCCCTTAGGAAGCTTATCATCATCAGGGGTCACAGAGTCCAATTAGACGAGGTTTAGGAGTAGTTTTGTTATGTCTTAATCATCTTACAAAAAGAATGGAAAGAGAGAAGAAGACGAATATGTTGGAGAGGAGAAGGGAAAGAAATGTTAGGGAAAATTATTTCACATGATCAGACTGTACAAGTATACAAACCAGGAGGAGGGAGTAGAGAGAGCAATTGACACTTAAACCTCCCCCTTACCTGATCTGATAAAAAAAAGGAAGAATACAGATACTGTTGATTACAGAAATACATTTCACTCATCAGGGAAATAAGATGGAAAAGGGGAGAAGAGGAAAGGGTGAATTAGAAGGAAGGTTGTTTAAGAGAGAGATTAATTCTAAGCAAAACAAACTCTAAGGAAACAGAGAAATATTTATAGAGATTTTTGAAGTAACCAAGAATTGGAAGCTTAAGGGATGCCCATAAATTGAGCATGAATGAAGAAAGATAGTTTATAAATGTAATAAAATACTACTGTACTGAACTTTTATCAGAATAATGACCAGCTATGTAAATATATTTTTTCCATAGAGTATTCTACACCAGGATGTTGGTGTAATTTCTGACTCAGACATATGAAGAGACTAGACAGAATCTGAGGGAAGGAGATATCCTGGAGCATTCTGGAACACATTTTTAACTTGAGAAAATAAATTTCTATACATGTATCCATGCCTGTATTATGCAGCCTTTCATATTTATTTATTTTTTGGGGGGGCAGGGCAATTGGGGTTAAGTGACTTGCCCAAGGTCATACAGCTAGTAAGTGTGTCAAGTATCTGAGGTCAAATTTGAACTCAGGTCCTCCTGACTCCAGGGCCAGTGCTCTACTCACTGTGCCACCTAGCTGTGCCACAGCCTTTCATTTGGATATCGATTTTAATGGACTTCTTTTAGTGTGTATGGAGCAAAGACTGACAAATATCATTGTTTGACCTAAAGATGGTGAAGAATTTCCATGTTTTAAAAACTTAATGTCACTTGCATTTATTTCTTTTTAAAGTTATTTTTATACCTTTGTTTTTATTATCACCGTAATCTAACATACTCCCTATGTTCCTCTCTTGGAAAAAAGAAAAATTGTTAAACAAAACAAACTGATAAAGTGACTGTGTCTCAAAGAGTAGGGTGCTGTTGTGTTTCCTTATCCCCTTACTCCTCTATTGAGAGGAAGGAAAGTGATTTTATCATCTGTTTTCCTGAATGAAAAATGGCCAGTCAGTCAACAAGCATTAATTAAGCACTTACTGTGTGCCATTGACTGTTGCCCTCAGTGACAGGAAACACTCCACCTCACAAACCAGCCAATAACATTTGGGGAGAGCTTAGCTGTTAATTGTAATCGTATGCATTTATGTGGTACTTTATAGCTTATAAAATGCTTTGAATATATAATCTCATTTGCTCCATATAATTTTGTGAAGTAGGTAACATAAGGACTATTAATTTCCTTTTTCAGATGAGGTCAGTGAGGCTAAAGGAAGTTAAATTGACCATACAATAAATGTGAAAGCATATATTTGAGCCCTGGTCTTCTGACTCTTGAGTGGGTTGGACTAGATGGCCTCTGATGTTTCTTGCAACCATAAGATTATATAATTCTGAGATTTTGTGATCCTCATGTTGTTTGTAAAACACTTAGAATAGTGTCTGGTATGTAGTAGGCACTTAATAAATGCTTATTTCCCCCATCCCCTTCTAGTGCTCTTTTCATTGTATCTCTTTGCCTTGTAGTGATCATTGCCAATCTCTTCCTTCTAGTGAATCAAAGTCTGCCTTCATCTAAGGCAACTTGAAACTGATGGTCATGGTTCTTCCCTGCAGAGATGTGTAGATTCAATCCAGTACCTTGTCCCTGTGACAACCTTTCAAATACTTGAAGACAGTTTTCAGGCTTCCCTCAGGTTAAGGTTAAATATACTCAGATTTGTCAATAGTTCTCCCTATGACTTAATCACCCAAATTTTCCTCTTTCAGATACACTTCTCCCAATATTGCAATCTAGAACTGAACTCATATTGTCTGAGTGGAAAATGCGGTAGAACTATCATCTAAATTTTTCTGAACACTATACTTTTTAATGCATCTTAACCTTTATTTTACTTTCCAAACTGTTGACTCATATTGAACTTGCAGTCCAGCAAAATACTTTTCTGATTATGCTACACACAAATTGTTTTTGTGCTTTAAGTTACAAATGTAACATGCAAATTGTTTTTCAGATTAATTGCTTTCTAGTCAATTCCCTCTCCCATCTTATTAATATGATGTTGATTTTTTTTTAACCCAAGGGTAAAGATTGAACATTTATCCCTATTCAATTAAACTTTATTAGATATGGCCCAATGTTCTCTGTCAAATCATCTTTTTGTTTCCTGGTTCTATCATTGGGCATATTAAATATCCTTCCCAGTTTTATGTTATGCACAATTTGACCAACACAATATCTGTGCCTTTATCTAAGTCATTGATAGCTATGTTAAATAGTATAATCTCAAGCACAAATCCTTGGGACAATCAAATTCACTTGAGAGCCCTTTATATAAGTGTATTTACAAGATGACATTGGATAGCTGATGATGTTTTTGGTCCAGTCATTCAGTTAGTTTGGAACCTGCCTAATTTAATAATTGTCTGGCTCATATCTCTCCATCTTTTCCATAAAAATATCATGAGACATTTTGTCAAGTGCTTTACTAAAACCTAGGGTGATTAGAACTAAAGCATCCCCTGTAATCTACCTGACTAGTTAGCCTGTAAAAAAGGAAATGGGCTTAACTTGTCATGATATAGACTTGATATAGACTATCATTATAGTTTCATATTCTAGATGTTCACTATCTTTTATTGTTGTTGTTTAGTTGTTGGTTGTGTCCAATTCTTCATGAGCCTGTGGACCCTACAGTTCATGGTGTTTTCTTGGCAGAGATACTGGAGTGGTTTGCCATTTCCTTCTCCAGTGGATTAAGGCAAACAGAAGATAAGTGACTTGTGCGGGGTCACAGCTAGTAAGTGTCTGAGGCCTGACTTGAGATCAGGTCTTCCTAATTCCAAGGTCCAGTGCTCTATCCACTGAACCATTTAGCTGCCGCACTATCTTTAACTTGTTCTAAATGAACAGAGTATTCTAGTTCTCATTGTTTTCCTTTTCTAAGCACTCATAGATCACCTGTTTAATAATCTATTCTAGAAATTTACTAGACATTCACACTTAGCTTACCAGTCTATAGTTTGCTTCCCCACCACAATGATCCTGTATTTATTTTGTATATATATTTAATAGTTTTATGTGTGTGTACATTGTCTTCCCCTATAAAATGTCAAGTCTTTGATAGCAAGGATTGTTTCATTTTTTGTCCATATATCCCTATTGTCCAATACAGTACCTAATGTTATTGTTCAATTGTGTACAACTCTTTGTGCCCCCATGGACCATAGCACACCAAGTACTTCTGTCCATCACTATCTCTCAAAGTTATCTAAGTTCATGTTCACTGTCTTCATGGCACTATCTATTCATTTCATCCTCTGCCCTCACCTTTTCCTTTTGTCTTCAGTCTTTCTAAATATCAGTCTCTTTTCCAATGAGTCCCATTTTTCTCATTACATGGCCTAAGTATTTAAAATTCAGTTTCAATAGCTGATCTTCCAATGAATAGCCTGAATTAATTTAAATTTTAACTGATTTGATATCCTTGCTGTCCAGGGGACATTCAAAAGTCTTCTCCAGCGCCAGAATTCAAAAGCATTGATTCTATAGCAGTCAGCTTTCCTTATAGTCCAACTCTCATAGCCATACATTTCTACTGGGAAAACTATAGCTTTGAATATATAGATGTTTATTGGCAAGGTAATGTCTCTGCTTTTTAGTATGCTGTCCAGATTTTCCATAGCTTTCCTTCCAAGGAGCAGGCATCTTTTAATATCATGGCTGCCATCACTGCCTGCAGGGATCCTTGAGTCCAATAATGTAAAATCTGACACTACCTCCATTTCTGCTCCCTCTATTTGCCAGGAAGTGATGGGATCAGTTTTTAAGGTCTTAGGTTATTTTTTTATGTTAAACTTCAGGCCCCCTTTTATATTCTCCTCTTTCACCCTCATCAAGAAACTTCTTAATTCCTCTTCACTTTCTGCCATCAGAGTGGTATCATCTGCATGTCTCAGACTGTTGATATTTCTCCTGGCTACTTTAATCCTGGCTTTTGATTCATCCAGCCTGGAATTTCACATGATGTATTTTGTATATGAGTTAAATAGATAAGGTGACAATATATAGCCTTGTCATAGTTCTTTTCTAATTTTAAATCAGTTGTTCTGTATTCAGTTCCAACTATTGCTTCTTGGCCTGCATACAGGTTCCTCAGGAGACAATTAAGGTGATCTGATATTCCCATCTCTTTGAGGACTTGCCATATTTTGTTGTGATCCACATAATCAAAGGCTCTAGTGTAGTCAATGAAGTAGAAGTAGATTTTTTTTCCTGGATTTTCCTTGCTTTCTCCATAATCTGGCGCCATCTTCAGTTATCTTGATCTATATCTTGCTACTGGATCCAGATTGCTCTGGAGAAGAGAGTGAGGCTGGTGACTTTGCACAGCCCTCCCTCACTTAAATCCAATTTACTTGCAAGTCAAAACATTACTTTCCTCATGTCATAGTCCTCTTCAGGGATGAAGGACTAACAACAATAAATCCATCAAATGTTGGCAATTTGGTCTTTAATTCCTCTGCTTCTTTGATAGCCAGCCTGGTTTTCTGGTAATTCTTGATTCACATATTGCTGAAGCCTAAGGTGCAGAATCTTAAGCATGATCTTCCTTGCTGGCATGTGAAATGAACATAATTGTTCAGTAATTTGAACATTCTTTGGCATTTCCCTTCTTTAGGATTGGAACATACATCGATCTTTTCCAATCTAGTGGCCACTATTGTGTTTTCCAAATTTGCTAACATATTGAGTATAGTACTTTAACAACACTATCTTTTAGGGTTTTAAATAGTTCAGATGGAATTCCTTCACCACCAGTAGCCTTATAGTTAGCCAGGCTTCGTAACGCCTACTTGACTTCATTCTCCAGGATATCCGGCTCTAGATCAGTAACCACACCAAAGTGGTTATCAGTGATATTAAGATCTTTCCTGTATAGTCCTTTTGTCTATTCTGCTTCTATTAAGTCCTTACCATTTTTCTCTTTTATTATGCCCATTTTTTGCATGAAACATTTCCTTGATATCTCTAATTTTCTTGAAGAGATCTCATATCTTTCCTATTATAATGCTTTCTTCTATTTCTTTGCACTGCCCATTTAAGAAAACATTCTTACCTATCCTTGCTGTTCTCTGGAATTCTGCATTCATTTGGGCATATCTTTCCCTTTCTCCTTTCCCTTTTGCTTTCCTTCTTTACTCAGCTATATGTAAAGCTTCATCAGACAGCCATTTTGTATCAGTACTTGATAAATAGTGCTTAATAAATGCTTGTTGACTGATAGATTTAATGACCTAAGAAACACTTTTAACTGAACAGCCCAAGGGTCTGTCTATGTTCTCCCATGAACACTGGCTTTTATGGAAACTAGACAGAACCGACAAAAAAGAGGAACAACAGACAGACCATTTCTTAAATATGCCTGATTTTGATTATGCTACATGGGCAAGTGCTTAAGCAAATGGCATTCTTAGGTAATTATTGCTATGGCTTCAGGCTAGGGTAGACATTTGTAAAGTGGCTTGAGAAAAATACAGGCACTATGGTGGTCAGCTGAAGTGCCCCAGGAAGGACAGTACAGGGTAAAGAATTTGAAAGGATGTGTTTCATTGCTCAAAAAAGGTCTTCAGTGTCTGGTTTTGATAGTAACTTGGAAATGGGAGGTCTTAAAGCAGCAGTGAAGGTAGTTCCCAGCTTCTTCTGGTCTAGTTTTATTAGTAGCAGTGTGTGTGTGTGTGTAATAAAACAAAATTTTGTTCATTTTGAACAAAAAAACTAAAGAAAAGACAAGCAAGGAGAAAAGGAGGAGAAAGAATGTAAAATCTATCTCTAGTATTGATCACGTTACAGTTTTACTCTCATGTGGGAAGACTTATGCTCTAAGATCAAAATGGAGTGGGGATTTGGACACCACAGAAGTGTTGTTCTCTGTATTGTTATTTCTGTTGTTTCTTGAGTAGGGGAGAGAGCAATTTTAAAGACTGGTATTCCACCCTGCCTTTAGATCTAGCTTTGTAGAGATGTTTCTATTTGATAATCAGTGGTGGCCATCAGTAATATTCTATATTTAACTGGTAACAAGGTGTTTCCTGAATAGGTTAAATTTCTGTCATTCATAACATGAATAGCAAAAACTGAAGATTTCACTCTAATAATCTTCTTGATATTAGTTTCAAGTATTTGCAGATGACACAAAGCTGAGAAGCATAGCTAAAACACTGGCATATACAGTTAGGATTTTTATTGATCTTGCCAGGCTAGCACATAAGGTCATTCTCCTAATGGGAAGAAACTTTTCAGGAGTTAATCTAAAGTTGTATATTTCTTGCATTTGTATAGAGTTTTAATGTTTGCAAAGTATTTTTACAAATATCATCTTATTTGATCCTCACAACAACCCTAGGAGATGAGTGCTATTATCTCCATTTTACAGATGGGGAAGCTTAGGCAAACAGAGGTTAAGTGACTTGCCCAGGCTCATACAGCTAGTGAATAGAGGCAGCTGGATTTGAACTTGGGCCTTCCTAACTCTAGATCCAGCACTCTGTCTACTGAACCACCTTATTGCCTGAAACTTCAGCTCAAAAAAATCGCTTCACAAGTATAAGATGAGGGAGATGTGGCTAGACAGCAGTACATAAAAAAAGATTTCTATCTGTAGTAAACATCCAAAGTTCTTAAATATAAATATAGATTATCCACGATATTCTACTAGCTAGTTAAGAAGACACAATATATATTGAATTTGGAGTGAGAACCTGTTTGAATCCTTTCTGCCATTTATTTACTTTGTATAAGTTACTTACATTCTCTGGGCCTCAGTTTTCTTACCTATAAAAAGAGGGGGATGGACTAGATGACCTCCTAGGTCCCTTCCATGTCTAAATTGATAATCCTATGTCCAGAGATTTTTCAAATCTGTATATACTTATGAATCAATAGAACGTACTCAGGGATACCAATTTAGTTAAATCTATTGCTACTCCAAGAAGAAATATTCTCCTGTTGAGCCAGGTGCCACAGTGGGCTGAGCACTGTACAACCCTCAGCATGTCACTTAATCTCTGCCTGCCTTAGTTTCCTCATCTGTAAAATGGCAAAAATGATAGCACCTGCCTTTCAAGGTTTTTTGTGAGGATAAAAGGAGACAATACTTTGTACATCTTAAGGTACTATGAAAATGCTAGCTATTATATTATTATTAACAGCAACATCAACAGCAGTAATAATATCTCCTTAGAAGAAAGCATACAACATACTTTGTGAAGAATCATCACTTCACTGACCAAAGACCCTGTATTTTCTTTTACTGGGGAAATAGAAGACTAGTGCACTACCAGCCCTGAGAAGCCTTTTGGTGGTTGACAGAGCTTACAAATCCCCTTCTATCTCCCACTAACATACACATTTTTTTTTCTTAATTCTCTCTAAGAGAAAGGTAGGAGAGAAATTGGTTCTAGTGGCCTGGTAAAGGGAAGGTGGAAAAGTGAAAGCAAATTCTGAAAGGTCCAGTTTGCTGATAGGCAGAAGGAAGGAATGCTGATGGTAATACAAGATTGAGAAAGGTTTTCCAGATGCCTGCGTCAGAGAGCACTGAAAAGTCGTGAATTCCAAGAATCAATGGAGGGAAAACAACTCCTTTGAATATCAAGTAGAAGTCATACTGACAAAGTGTTTTCAGTAAATATCTACATCTATCAGTCCACTGGAGCCATGAGGTGTGACCTGTAGGAATTCCTGAGTTATTTTAAGGTATAGTAGTGATCCAGAACTATTTGAAACATCAATTACAATGATATTGGGGAGGAAGCAGCAGAAACATTAAGTACAGGTAAGGCACTATAGATAAAACCTATTTAGAGAAAAGAATGGAAAAGTGAACTATGTGTCATAAATGGGTACATTTTGTATAGAATCTAGTCAGCAGACTGATTCTGATTGCCAGAACCACATGTTTAGCTCTTGCAGGAAATGAGCAGAATGTTTCTTACACATTGTAAGTGCTCAGTAAATCTTGGCTCAACGACCATTGACTGATGAAGCTTCCATCTCTCCTCCTCTCTTCCTGTGCCTTAGAGGGAGTCACCATGGTTAAGCCAGTTAACTTCTCAAGACAAACAATGTCTGGGGAAATTAGATCTATAACATTCTAGTGGCCATGGGCAAGTTATTAAGCCTCGCAAAACCTCAATGTCCTCATTTATAACGTGAAAATAATAATGCTTGAAATATTGGCCTCATAGAGAAGGATTTTGCAAACTAAAGTGTTGCACAAATGTGAGTTATTAGTATTGTTCACAAACTATTTTCTAAGTGACACTATGTCTTCCTAAACTACAGTCTCTCTGCTCTACTAGACTGTAAAATTCCATGAGAGCAGAGATCCTGTTGTACTCATCCATTTCTTTAAACAGGGCTTTGCACCAGAGCTGCAATTAGGGATAAATAGCCAGGACTGTCTTTCAAGTGCCAACATCCAGTTCCTGTCATCCCTGTGCCTCATAGTCCTCTGATGGCCATTGTTTCTGTAGAGATTAATGGGGAAGGCAAGTCCTTGAGATGGCACCAGAAGAGGGTTACAGACTGGTGGAGGTTGGGGAGGAAATGGAAAATACCCTTTTCCTTGCAGACTATATTATTTTTCCTACTTGCTGAACTTTTACCAAGTGCCAGGATTCCTACCTTTGTCTCTACTTTGCACAGGGAAGTTCAAAAGTTGGGTTGTTGAATTATAATGAATTTCCCTTCTTGTGGTCCAGAAGGAAATTGGTCTCAAGAAAGATGTGAAGGATGTGATGAAAACATAGGGTTGAGAATAGTTGCAGAGAAAGCCCAATCTGCAATACCATGTTTAGCTCTACATGCCACATTCTGGGAAGGGTATTGACAAAAGGTATCTAGAGGAAGGTGACCAAGATGATAAGAAGATAGGAGAGGTTTTCAAAGACTTGGGGGTGTTTAGCTTGAAGAAAAGAAGACAAGAGGACCAAGATAAATGTTTTCAAGTGCTGGAAGGGATTTCACATGGAACAAAGATTAGGATTACTTTTCTTGGCCCTAGAAGAAAGGACCAGGAGCAGTGGATGAAAGCTGAAGAGAGACATCTTTAGTCTGGATATCAGGAGAAATTTCCTATCAATTACAGCTATCCTGAAGTCGAATGGGCTTCCTTGGGAGGCTTAAGTGGGTTCCCATCACTACAGCTCTTCAAGCCAAGGCTAGATGACCACCTATTGGGAATGTTTAGAAGAAATTCCTGTTCAAGTTTAGGTTGGCTTAGATGATTGCAGAGGATTCTTGCAGCTATGAGATTTGGATGATTCTGTAAAGATAACTCATAGATTGGAACCCTACCACAGTCCCCAGTCATTAGTGTTCCTCTGTCTGTATACTTCATACATTACATATTTTTCATGAAATAGGCTGGTAGAAGGTTTAGGTTTAATGAGGATTATTTTCATTACCTCTGGAAAAATAAATAATTATTAGGTTATAAGAAAATATTACATCTTCTTGACTGAAAATGAAAGGCAAGAGAATAAGACTTTATTAAGTAACAACTATGTACCAGGCACTGTGCTAAGTGCTTTTGCAAGTGTTAACTTATTTGATCCTCACAGCAACCCTGGGGGATAGGTATTCTTAGTATTCCCATTTTACATTTGAGGAGACTGAGGCAAACAGAGATTAAGTGATTTGTCCAGGGTCACATAACTAGTAAATGAGGCTAGATGTGAACTCAGCTCTTCTTGACCCAAGGTCCAGTGTCCATTTTACCATCTTGCTGCCTCTAGAAGATTCTCATGACTGGAAAAGGCTTTTAAGAAGGTTCTTTCAGAAGTGGCTCCTGTGTCACAGGGTTAAGCTTTTTCTATTTCTTCTACTATAATGGATTTAAGTAGGGTATAAACTCTTGGGGCCAGGAATTGAGCCATTTTTTCCCCTCTGTATCCCTAGTGCCTGATATAGTACCTTGCACATGATAGGTGTTTTATAAATGTTTGTTGAATGAAAATACATTTATATTATACATATGTATGGGTGTGTTGTGCATATGTATATATGTATTTGTCTCTCCATCCATCCATCTATCTATCATCTATTTTCCTAAACATACCTAGGGTCCAAGACTGGTATATCTGTGTAAAAGACTCTCCTTATTGGAGGAGCTGGTACATTTGTGTAAGACTCCTCATTGCAGGAGAGAATCATTACTTGACATGGTTTTATATACCCCCCCGACATGCACACATAAGTATCATTACAACATGTATACATTCACATATGTATATATATATATGTATATATGCATACACAACTCCACTTAGATGAATTTTCATAAAACTTCCCTTATTGATGGAGAGAATGATTACTCAGTACTGTGTTTCTGTGTGAGGGTGGAGTTGGTGAGATCTTGGGAGAGGAGGGATCATCTTGTTTTCAGTTTTGAGGGAGAACGTAATTGCAGGTTTTCTTTAGGAAGAGACTCTCAGAGAAAAAGACTGGGAAGTAGTGCATGTATGAGGAGTCAGCACTTGACTTGTCTCTGATTTCTTCCTTGCCTCTTTTTTTGACTGAGTTTTTACTTTTTCTCAATTACAAGTAAAAAAAAAATTAACATTTCTTTTTTTAAATTTTTGAGTCCCAAATTCTCCCCCTTCCCCCTCCCCAAAAGCAAGAAATTTTATATAGATTGCATATGTGTAGTCATGCAAAACATTATTTCCATATTAGCCATGTTGCAAAAGAAAACATTGACCAAAAACCCAAGAATAATATAGAAAATAAAAGAAAATATGCTTCAGTCTGCATTCCTATGCCATCAGTCCTCCCCCTAAGGTGGATAGCATTTATCATTATAATTCCTTAAGAATTGTTTTGGATCATTTTAATGTTGAGATAAGATATGCCATTCACAGTGGATCATCATACAATATTACTGTTACTATCTACAATGTTCTCCTGGTTCTGCTTACTTACTTTTTTATCAGTTCATGTAAGTCTTCCCAGGTTTTCTGAAGGCATTCTGCTCATCTTTCTTATAGCACAATATTATTCCATCACAATCATATACCACAACTTGTTCAGCCATGCCCCAATTAATGGCATCCCCTCAATGTCCAATTCTTGACCCCACAAAAAGAGCTGTTATAAAGATTTTTGTTCATATAGGTCCTCTTCCTTTCCTTTTCTGTTTTTTTAAACTCTTTGGTATTCAGATCTAGAAGTGGTGCTGCTGGTTCAAAGGGTATACACAGCTTTGTAGTGCTTTGGGCATAGTTACAAGTTGCTCTCCAGAATGATCGGATCAGTTCATAACTCCACTAACAGTGCATTAGTGTCCCAGTTTTTGCACATCCCCTCCAACATTTATCATATGAGTCAATCTGATAGGTATGAGGTAGTATCTCAGAATTGTTTTAATTTGCATTTCTCTAATCAATAGTGATTTAAAACATTTTTTATATGACTTTGGATGGATTTTTTTTTCCTGAAAACTGCCTGTTCAAATCCTTTGACCATTTATCAATTGGGGAATGACTCATATTCTTGAAAATTTAGCTCAATTCTCTATAAATTTGAGAAATGAGGCCTTTATCAGAGAAACTTGCTATAAAATCCCCCCCCCCCCCGTTTCCTGTTCCCTTCTAATTTTGGCTATGTTGGTTTTGTTTGTGCAAAAGTATCTCTTTTTTGGCATTAAATTCTTCCCTTATCCATAAATCTGACAGGCAAAATATTCAAAATATGCATTTTGAATTTGATTATGGTATTACCCTTTATGTTTAAATAATGTACCCATTTTGACCTAATCTCAGTATATGATGTGAGATGTTGGTCTATACTTATTTTCTGCCAAACTGCTTTCCAGTTTTCCCAGCAATTTTCATCAAACTGTGATTTCTTATCCCCAAATTTTGGATCTTTTGGTCTGTCAAACTCTAGGTTACTATGGTCATTTACCAGTGTGTATTGTCCACCAAATCTATGCCATGGATTCACCGCTATTTCTTAGCTAGTTCCAGATTGTTTTGATGATTGCCATTTTGTAATAGTTTGAGATATGGTACAACCAAGCTACCTTCCTTCACATTTTTTCCACATTTGATTCCCTTTATGTTCTTGACCTTTGATTCTTCAAGATGAATTTTGTTATGATTTTTTTTCTAGCTCTATAAAATAATTTTTTAGTAATTTGGTTGGTATGGCACTGAATTAGTAAATTAATTTAGGTAAAATTGTCAATTTTATTATATTGGTTCATTCTATCCATGAACAATTTCTCCAATTATTTAAATTTGACTTTATTTGTGTGAAGTGTTTTGTAATTGTGTTTCTATGGTTCCTAGATTTATCTTGGCAGGTAGATTCCCAATTATTTTGTATTGTCTGCAGTTAAATGAAATTTAAATGAAATTTCTTTCTATCTCTTCCTGCTTGATTTTGTTGGTAATACATAGAAATGCTGATGATTTATGTGGGCATATTTTATATTCTGCAAATTTGCTGAAGTAGTTAATTATTTCAACCAGCTTTTTAGTTGGTTCTCTAGGATTCTCTATATAACACCCTGTCTCATTAGAGACTTTAGGGAATTTCCCCTTGCATGTGATCAGAAACTCTTTTAGTTGGGCTAAGATATCTTGGTCCCAGCAGGAGAGCTCATTCACTCTGTATATTGCCCAATATAGTTTAATTTGTATAACTTCCTTGGCTTCTTTTTGCTATGTATGCTTGGATAAATGGATTTATTAACTTCACTATTGTGATGATGCTTGGTGTGCTCCTCTTTTAAGGAATAGCCACCAAGAAAGCAATTTGTACTCCAAAATCATTTCTCCTTAACAAATAACATTTAGAGGAAGGGAAAATACAATTTTAGATTCATAACCCCTCTTTGAGGAGAGCAGAATTGTTAGTCTTACGGCCTCAGTCTCCTGCTCCCCTCCTTGTAGTAATCAAAGTTTCCTTTGGAGAGTGCTAAGTGAGATTCTAGAGATGCCTCCTTGTGAGTCATATTTAGACAAACCCGCATGGACATTCATGGACAACCTTACATAACTATACATAACTGTACAGTTAGCAAGTCAATGTATCATAATAGAATGTAAATACAATGCAACTCCCTGGGACTCCCTTCATCAGAGAATAGGGTGTTTTGGTTAATAGATGAACCACATGTGGTTGGACATCCATTCTGTGGCTCTTTGCCCCACTCTTACCGAGATTCTGGAAGTCATCAATATAGACCCAAGGCCCTGTATCCTCAGTCAAGAACTCACACATTCTAAAACACCAGTGTTCTAACTGTGGGTTTTAATCTGTGACAGGAGCATGGCATCTTGCCTTTCTGTTGCCCATTCCTGGTTTTCCAATCTCCCACATTATCTCTTCCTAAACCATCATAAAAGTGCAATTTTTTTTGGATATCACTCTTTGTAATGGACTTTCCCCCCCTTTACATTAAATTTAAAGCTACCTGCTTTGTAACTTCTCTCTGATCTTCCTGGTTCTGCCCTCTAGGACCCAGTAGATAAAGTCTAATCTCTTTTCCATGTGAAAGCATTTTAGGTATTTGAATACAGCTCTTCCCTCCCCTTTCTTTCCCCTTTCCCTTCCACCAATTCCAAGTCTTCTCTTATCCAGGCTAAATATCCCAAGATCAATTTATCTCTACATAGCATATTCTCCCATTTACTCACTGTTACAGTTGCCCTCTGCTGGATAAACTTTCACTTGTCAATGTCCTTGAAACGTGGTGCCCAGAATTAAAGATGATACTGCAAATGTGGCATGATCAAAGTTGAGTACAATGAGATCCTAACCTCCCTCATTTGGTACATTCTTCTTTTCCTAAGACTCTAGGACAACATTAGCTTTCTTGGCTGACATATCACACTTGTCATCTTGTTTTGATTTGGTGGTTCACCAAAACTCATGAATCTTTTGCACACAAATTGTTCACTAACCGCACCTCCTATCTCCTATACTTGTAAGGTTTATTTGAAAAATCTGAGTATAGAACTTTACATGCAACTCCACTAAAAGTCCTCTTATTAGATACCCATTATATTGTGAGCTTATAGTGCAAGAACTATCTTTTGCCTCTTTTTGTGTTTCTAGTGCTTAGCGCAATGCCTGGCACATAGTAAGTAAGCTCTTAATAAATGTTTATTGACTATTAGGTTCAGGACATTGTTCTGACATATAAATATCTTTTTGAATCTAATGTGTAAGATATCCCTTCCAGCTTCATGTCATCTGCAAATTTGACAAGCATGCCATCTAAACTTTTACCCAAGTCACTGATAAAAGATGCTGAACGATTCAGAACTAAGGCTAGGTCCAAGAGATATATTACTATTGTCGTCCCTCCAAGGTGACATAGACCCATAAATAGCTACTCTTCAAGTCCGGTCATTCAGCTAGTTCAAACCGATTTAACTGTGCTATCAGGTAGCTCACATATCTATCTTGTCTGCTAGCAACTCCATAAAATGTTTTGCCAAAGTCAAAGTATACTCTATGTGTGACATTCTAGAAACTCTACCAAGATAAGTCATTTAGTATGACCTATTCTTAATAAACTAGTATTGGTTCTCTGTAATCACTGCTTCCTTTTCTAGATGCTCACAAAACAGTCCCTTGATATTCATTTGAGATTTTTACTAAGAACTGGAGTCAAGATCATGGGCCTATAACTTAATGATTTATCTCTTTTCTCTTTTTAGTCAATCAATTAAGTATCTATAAAGCACTTTATCTGTGCCAGAATTGGAGATACAAGCGCAAGGAAGTGATCTGTATTTGAAATGAACTTGTGTCTTGGGACAATATATGCCTATCTCCAGTCTTTTATCACATTTCCAATGCTTTTGATTGTTCAAAGATCCCTAATAGTGGCTCAACAATTATAATCTTAACATGTGTTATAGTAGATACAACATTAACTCTGAAGTCAGAGGACCTGTAATCCTGATTCTGATGCTTACTCTTTGTGAGACCTTGGGTAAGTCACATAGTTTGCTAAACCTCAGTTTCCTCCCCTTATAAAATGAGGCTGTTGGACTAAGTGGTATCTGAAATCCCTTCCAGTTTTCAAATGATGCCTTTTTCAGTATCTTGGATATAGTCTAGGCTTATTGGTTTGAATTCAGGGAGGGAAGCTTACCATCTTCTAATTTTGGGGGGCTTTGAATTCCATCGTCCATTTTTTCTCTGTACTTCCCATTTCAAATATCATCTTCCTTAAGACTTACATGAACTGATGCTGAGTGAACAGAACCAGGAGAAGATTGCGTACAGTAGCAACAACATTGTGTGATGACCAACTTTGATACACTTAGGTCTTCTCAGCAATGCAATGATCTAAGACAGTCGCAAGGGACTCATGATGGAAAATGCTGTCCACATCCAGAGAAAGAACTATGGAGTCTGAATGCAGATCAAAGCGTACTATTTTTTTTCTTTCTCATGGTTTTTCCTTTTTGTTCTAATTCTTCTTTTACAACATGACTGATGTGGATATATAACCTATATCAGATTACACGAGGGAGGGAGAAAAAAATTTGGAACTCAAAATCTTGTAAAAGTGAATTTTGAAAACTCTCTACATGTAATTGAAAAAGGGAAAAACAACAACAACAACAACACAAAAGCAAAATAAGAGTTGGTTATTTCAGCCTTCTGTTTGTGATCTTTTATCATTCATCAACTCTTGGTAGGGCTCCCATACCTTCTTTAATATTCCTCTTGTCCCTAAAAGAGCTAAAAAGAACATAACTTTACAAACAATTCTTTGCATTTCATTCTAAGCTTTACATCTTTTACATTATTCTTATAAAACCACGGAACTAATTTATGTTTGCTCTCTGTTACTTGCCCTTGCACCATCTTCTATAAAAGTCGTTTAAAAATTTAACTTGGTTGACGAGTTCTTAGTGTAGATGTAGAGACTGTAGTCTCTTTAGGCACCTCCTCCTTTTATTTGATTTGTTTTGATTTGAATTGTTTGTCCTTGTGTTGTTTGAATTTCTCTCCCAAGGAAATGAAGATGTGACCTAGATGAGCTATAAGGTCTCTTCTAGCTCTCTGAATATAGGTTTGACAATTTTAGAGAGCTCTCAAACATTAACTCGTACCTCTAGGCAGATGGATCTTCTTGATCTCTCCTGAACACTATAATCATTCCTACTTATGCACCATTTCTCATGCTATCTTTTCAAAAAATGATCATTGTCTTCTTCATCATCCATATAAATTTTATCAATCATTCAATGTCACACTCAAGTCCCATGTTCTTTTTGAAGCCTTCCCCATCCATTTCAGACCAAAATGACTTCTTCTTTCCTGAGCTTTTAGAATACTTACCACTTCTTTTGGTGCTTAATCATATATTAGCTCCTATTATTATTTAAATGTTTTATTCAACAAAATTAGTCCCATTCAATCTAATTATCATTATAATTTGTGAATAATATGTGAAAACATCTGGGATAGAAAAAATAGCTAAGATCTGATTTCCTTCCTTATGGATTTTAGAGTCTAATAGAGATATGTAACACATACAAATTAAAGATAAAATAATATAAGGGATCTCTTAGAATGGCACAATGTTATACAAGGTCCTAGAGGTGAAGGGAAGTTGCTGCTGACTAGAGGAACCAGAGAATATTTTCTGATGGAAATTAGAATTGGACTTCAAAGGTGATAAAGTATGGGTTGGGTTTAGGTGACAGAAAATGATCCAGTTTGGTTGGAGCAGAGTTTATAGAAGGCTAAGATAAAGCTGGAGGAATATTTAGAGCTGGATTATTGGGGAGCTTTGAATGATAAACAAAAAATTTTGAACTTTCCTTCCTAAGCAATTAGAAGCCACTGAAGATTTTTGACCTGAGGAGTGGCAACTAGATCTATGCAAAAGGAAAATTACCCTGGTAGTAGATTGAAATATGGATTGTGTTGTGGTTTGGGGTGTTAGGAACCCCTAAATGGAAGGTTAAAGGGGGTCTGCCTCGAAAGAATTCAACCACTCAAGCCTTCTTTCAGACAGAGTTTTATTGTAACACAACAGCCTGGTGGGTAAATTTCTACCAAGTATTCAAATTTGATGAGGATGGGACTGATACTTATATATAAAAAGACTGTGAAAAGATTTAAATGGGATTAAGGAATGACAAATAGCCTGGGAGGCCCAGGTGTAACAGTGAAAGGGTTTAGATTGGATTAAGGAGTATCAAGTAAACTAATTAAGTAATCAAGGTGGGCTGGGATGGGCCAGATGACTTGGGAGAAGGCACCAGGGATCCGGCTACTGAAATGTATGGGAAAATCCAGGGTCCAGGTCCCATCACCCCATCCGATTAGAACAGAAGAAAATAAAGGCAGTAAGATGGTAAATATTGCAATAGTCCAAGTGAGTTGTAATGGAGTCCTGTCCTACAGAATGTGGATAGTAGATTAGAGAGGAGGGGACAGATGTGAGAAATATCACTGAAGTTGAAAAGACAAGACTTGGTAACTGATTAGAAATGAAAACAGAGGGAAAGGAAGGAGCCAAAGCCTTACAATGTAGGATGTTGGATGAATGATAATGCTACTGGAAGAAAGAATGATGTCAAAATGAGAAACAGACTAGGGGAAAGTATAATTTGTTCAGTTTCAGACAGGTTGAGTTTGAGTTGCTAGTGGCATTTCCATGTAAAAATGTGGGTCTGGAGTTCTGGGACAGAGGTCAAAACTGAGAATATCAATTTGTTAGTCATCAGTCTAGAGGTAATAATGAATATGACTTGCCAAGAGACAGAGTTTAGAGAGAGGAGAAGCCAGCTAAGCATACTTAATCAAATGTAATCTTGTTCTGTTATTTAAATGTTTCATGCATTTTACATCTTGTTTCCAACTTGGTTACTGTAAACCACTGGAGGGCAAGGACTGTATCTTTTACTTCTTTGTATTATCCCTATGCTTAGCCCAGTGACTCATAAGTACAAAGTACTCAATAAGTATTTGTCAAATGAATATTCAAGTGCACTTGTTCTCTCCTTTTGCATTGTCTGTCTCCATCCTGCCAAGTAAAATGGATCAAGGAGGCAAACAGATGGTTTGTGTGGGCTGGTTTGGTAGCTTCCCAAATATTTCCTTCATACACACTTTTTGTAGCTCTTCTGCTACTCCATACCAGGACCTTTGAATATATTTGGATACATATACATATATACACCCAGGGAATAGGATTGTGGGGTTTCTTTATGGGACAAATTGTGAGCCTTTCTAATTTCAGCCTTCTTAGAGCTTTCTTTGCATGTCCTTTGGTAGCAGCTATGTTTAGGTCACATACTTCGATATGTGACACAAATGAGTTTTGGAGAGGGAAGGATTGTAGGAGGGAAGCAGAAGGAACAAAGATCGGAGATATAGAGCATCGAAGAGACCAAGGACGCAAAAAGGCAAAATGTCTCATGCAAGCCCAGTTCCTATTGATACTTCTCCCAGCTTGTACTGATTCCTCCCTTGCTTGACTTTCTGCAACTTTCTTTCTTTTATTTTTAGATCATTATTTATTTAATATTTTTAGTTTTCAGCATTAATTTTCACAAGAGTTTGAATTACAAATTTTCTCCCAATTTCTACCCTCCCCCCCACTCCAAGATGGTGTGTATTCTGATTGCCCCATTCCCCAGTCATCCCTCCCTTCTGTCACCCCACTCCCCCCGCCCCATCCCCTTTTCCCTTACTTTCTTGTAGGGCGAGATAGATTTCTGT
The DNA here is from genome assembly GCF_011100635.1 of Trichosurus vulpecula. NCBI lineage: Eukaryota > Metazoa > Chordata > Mammalia > Diprotodontia > Phalangeridae > Trichosurus > Trichosurus vulpecula. The sequence goes on from NC_050574.1 coordinate 181,119,210, forward strand.
GCCCCATTGTCTGTATATCTTATTTCCTAGTTGCGTGCAAAAACTTTTTTTTGAACATCTTCTTTTAAAACTCTGAGTTCCAAATTCTCTCCTCTCTTCCCTCCCTGCCCACTCTCCCTAAGAAGACTAGCAATTCAACATAGGCCACATGTGTATCATTATGCAAAACCCTTCCACAATACTCACGTTGTGAAAGACTAACTATATTTTTCCCTTCCTATCCTATCCCCCTTTATCCAGTTTTCTTCCTTGACCCTGTCCTTTTTCAAAAGTGTTTGCTTTGGATTACCTCCTCCCCCATCTGCCCTCCTTTCTATTGTCCCTCCTTTTTTATCTCCTTCCTCCATCTTTCATGTGGGGTAAGATACCCAACTGAGTGTGTATGTTATTCCTTCCTCAACTCAAATCTGATGAGAGCAAGATTCACTCATTCCCCCACACCTGCCCCCTCTTCCCTTCCAACAGAACTGCTTTTTCTTGCCACTTTTATGTGAGATAATTTACCCTATTCTCTCTCTCCCTTTCTCCCTCTCTCAATCCCTTAATTTAATTTTATTTTTTTAGATACCATCCCTTCATATTCAACTCACTCTGTGCCCTCTGTCTATATATATATGTATATACACACACATATATATGTGTGTGTGTGTGTGTGTGTGTATGTATATGTATATTCCCTTCAGCTACCCTAATAATGAGGTCTATTATACATATCACCTTTCCATGTAGAAATGTAAACAAAACAGTTCAACCATAGCAAGTCCCTTGTGATTTCTCTTTCTTGTTTGCCTTTTCATGCTTCTCTTGATTCTTGTGTTTGAAAGTCAAATTTTCTATTTAGCTCTGGTGTTTTCACTGAGAAAGCTTGAAAGTCCTCTATTGTATTGAAAATCCATATTTTGCCTTGAAGCATGATACTCAGTTTTGCTGGGTAGGTGATTCTTGGTTTTAATCCTAGCTCCATTAACCTCCAGAATATCATATTCCAAGCCCTTCAATCCCTTAATGTAGAAGCTGCCAGATCTTGTGTTATTCTGAGTGTGTCTCCACAATACTCAAATTGTTTCTTTCTGGCTGCTTGTAGTATTTTCTCCTTGATCTGGGAGCTCTGGAATTGGTGACAATATTCCTAGGAGTTTTCTTTTTGGGATCTTTTCCAGGAGGCAATTGGTGGATTCTTTCAATTTCTATTTTAACCTCTGGCTCTAGAATATCAGGACAATTCTTGATAATTTCTTAAAAGATGATATCTAGGCTCTTTTTTTGATCGTGGCTTTCAGGTAGTCCAATAATCTTTAAATTATGTCTCCTGGATCTATTCTCCAGGTCAGTGGTTTTTCCAGTGAGTTATTTCACATTGTCTTCCACTTTTTCATTCCTTTGGTTCTGTTTTATAATATCTTGATTTCTCACAAAGTCACTAGCTTCCACTTGCTCCAATCTAGTTTTTAAGGTAGTATTTTCTTCAGTGGTCTTTTGGACCTCCTTTTCCATTTGGCTAATTCTGTCTTTCAAGGCATTCTTCTCCTCATTGGCTTTTTAGAGCTCTTTTGCTATTTGAGTTAGTCTATTTTTTAAGGTGTTGTTTTCTTCAGTTTTTTGGGGGGGTCTCCTTTAGCAAGTCATTGACTTGTTTTTCATGGTTTTCTCTCATCATTCTCATTTTTCTTCCCAATTTTTCCTCTACTTCTCTAACTTGCTTTTCCAAATCCTTTTTGAGCTCTTCCATGGCCTGAGACCAGTTCATGTTTTTCTTGGAGGCTTTTGATGTTTGATTTTATTGACTTCTTCTGATTGTGTGTTTTGGTCTTCTTTGTCCCCAAAGAAAGATTCCAAAGTCTGAGTCTGAATCTGAGTGCATTTTCCCTGCCTGGCCATGTTCCCAGCCAACTACTTGACCCTTGAGGTTTTCGTCAGGGTATGACTGCTTGTAGAGTAGAGAGTACTTTTTTCCAAGCTTGAGGGGCTATGCTGTTGTTTTCAGAGCTATTTCTATACTGAAAGCTCTGCCACACCAGCGCTCCTCCTCCCCCAAGAACTGACAACCTGGACTGCGACTCAGATCTTAAGCAGACTCTGTACTCCCGCTCTGATCTGCCACTTAATTCCTCCCACCAGGTGGGCCTGGGGCCAGAAGCTACTGCAGCTGTAGTTCTGTAGCTGCACCACGCCCCTGCCCCTGGGGCAGTGGCCGAACTGGGAACTCCTGTCATTCTGTCCACGCAGCTTTTCCCACTAACCTTCTCTGTTGTCTTTGGTGTTTGTGGGTTGAGAAGTCTGGTAACTGCCACAGCTCAATGATTCAGGGTACTAGGGCCTGTTCTGCCCGGCTCCCAATCTGGTTGGTCGCAACCCACACTGGGCTCTGCTCCACTCCTCTCCCAGCTCCATGCACAATAGACCTTACCCAGCAACCATCTAGGCTGTCCTAGGCTGGAGCCCGGATTCCCTCTGCTATTTTGTGGGTTCTGCAGTTCTAGAATTTATTCAGAGCCATTTTTTATCAGTGTTTGGAGGGTCCTGGGGGAGAGTCCTAGGCAAGTTCCTGCTTTCCAGCTGCCATTTTGGCTCCACTCCTGGTGGATACCACTCTCTGCAACTTTCAACAAAATTTATGAAATGTTTGGTTGTGCTTAGTGCTCTGATAAGGCTAATTTAGTGAATTTTGCAAAATCTGTTTCATCTTTCCAAACTTTGCCTAAGGAAGGAGTGAAAGAAGCTACAGAGTTGAGTAGGAAAGCCTAGGTATGAATTCTGGGAGTCTTTGTTTGCAAATAGAAACTCATGGGACACATACCTTGTCTTTTTTGCCCTCCTTCCAACTTCCTCTCTCTTTTTCCCAACCACCAAACCTTTGCATTTGGGCTGTTTTAATTATCTACAAGAGAATAAACCCCCACCCCAAACTCTTTAGTCCACAATAGTTCTACTTGAAACCCTTCCAGATAATATAAAACCTCTCTGTTTTGGGTTCTACCTGTGTTCCTAAGCCAGGGTTCCCTTAACTTTTTGTGACAAGGAGCTAATTTTCATTTACCTTAAGGAAATTAAAGATGGGCCTTGGGGTTGGGAGTCAAGTTATGGGGGAGGGCAGTTATAAGTAAAGTCCTTGGTACCCACAGCAATAAAGAACCACCAGTTCCAGCTGCATTTCCCTTCTCACTGATATTCTGGCCTAACTGTGAAGAAGAACATATACTAGAAGCAACAGGCTTAGAGATTAACCAGGTAAGACTTTTGACATTCCCTAGTGGATCCTATAAAATAAGGAGGTAGACTAGGTTATCTCCCTATGTAGGCCTGGGCTGGACAAATGACTCACTTAGACTTTTCCTGAATTTTTCCCCTCAGGATTTAGTCTGGTGCATTTTCTAGAACTCTTTAGAGGAGTATTGTGGAGAGGAGTTCTCCCCTTTAGGCATCTTGGGTCTGCATCCACCCCTATGTCTTTGTAAAAGAACTTCCTATGTGCAGAATGCAGTGGCCCTCAGAAGCACTCATTTCTTTAACCCTCTCCTTAGATGTCACCTCCTATGTGAGGCCTTTTCAGATCCCTCCAGGTGTTAATGTTCTTTCCTTCTTGAAATCATTTTGTATACCCTTTATAGCTCCTTGCTTATGTACATGTTGCATCCCTCCTCAAGGGCAGAGTCTGCTTTGTTTTTTTCATCTTCCTAATCTAGAATAGTATCTTGTATGTTGTAGACATTCAAGAAATGCTTGTTAAATTGCATTGAATCCAAGTGAATTCTAAGTGGTCTTAAGTTGCTCATTGACTTACACACAAGTGTTTGTGAAAGTTTGCACAAAGTCACTATGAGCTGTATGAAACTCAAGACTGATGTAGCTCTTTGGTCATTTTGAGTACTTGGTAAGACCCTTTTCTTGAAATATTTTGTCAGGGCAGTCTGACTATGGTCCAGAAACAACTACCCAGTACCATGTACCTTCTGTAAGCAGGTTCTTGCTTTTGGGTAAATAACTGATTTACTGATCTTCTGGATTTCAGGTGGATTAGTTAATTTCTCTTTATGTTTTAAGTATGAGATATAAACATGGGCTCATGCCTGATAGAAACCTTTTGCTACCTTTCCAATCTTTATGGCAGCAAAATGTTGGATTTTTAAGGAGACTGGTAAATAAGAGATACAAGAATGACCTAGGAAAATAGGTTTTTCATTTCATTTCCCCAAGTTAAATTAATGTTGCATTCTTTAAGTAAATGGGCAAATCAGAGCCAAAAGTTAACCCTCAGTCTTCTGAGAGGAGTGTAGTCCAGCTTGTGATTGAGTTGTATGACTACTTCCATTGTGTAACATTAATAATACATCGGGCTAGGATATAATGCAGTATTCATGATTTGTCAGCACGTACAACTCATTGAAAATGTGACCTCTTTAAAGACAATAGCATCTGTTCCTCACTGACAGTTCTTCACCTGCCTGGTCATTTTGCTACAATGTATTCTCTAAAATCTCCAGGTGGATGCTCCACTAAGTGTGAGAATAAAAATTCACGAGGTACAAAATCTCCAGAGTGATGCTTGACAGTCAACTCGGCTGACTCTTGCACCCACTGAATTGTTTCTGAAAATGTGATATGTGGGCCTTCATTACGGCCTAACGATAGCTTGCTAAATTTATGGCTTAATACAGGCCCATAATGTGGTTGAATTATGACTTCTCTGTGGACCATAACTTCCTTGGTTGAACTCTAAATCTTTATGTTTCAGTAATGTAGTGAAGTCTATTTTTTTTTTTGGCCTGCTTTCACATTGGATAGCCCTTCATTTAAAGAAAAAAAAAGGTAAATGAAATACACAGAAAATATGCTGATACAGATATTTAGAAATGCTAGATGGCCCTCCTAGAGTGAAGCAGCTTTGTAAAACTGACCTGCTGTTTGATGCATGCTCCACAATGCAGACAACCCAAAATGGAGGGCTCAGGTAAAGCAATATTGTGCAATTTGGGAAAGAAGATCGGGGAGAATTAAGGAGAGAGGTTGGGACATTGCCGTCAGGCATTGCCAATACACTGGTTTTCCCACACTTTTGAGGGTTTATCAAGTATACATTGTAGGAGCATTAAATGCTGAATCCTGGATGTAGGCCAGAGGAATTACTGTGGGCTATTTCTATGATCCATACCTTCCTCTCCTTTCCCATCCTCTCTTATTTTGTCTTTTCCACTCTTCTTCCCTCTCTTCCTCTCCTCTTTTCTGTTTCCATCTTAGCATCATCACCCATTCATATCCTATTCACATACTTCTCTGGGTTAAGTTGCCACTAAGTAGCTTCCTAGAAATTTTTCTCTGCTCTTCTCTGATTATCCAGGAAATCCCTCTATTTGTAGACTTTAGCACACTATCCCAAGGATTTTTATCAGGCCTGACTTACTTTCTACTCCACCATGTGTGGATCAGCATAGTTATAAGAGAACCACTCATGCACCTCTGGCCAAATTTCCTTTCAAATTCTCTCAAGTCTCCAGCCAAGGAAGCAATGCTAATTTTGCAGTGGGAGCAGGAAACAGAAAGGTTCTAGTTCTGAGAACTGACTTTGGAGCCCCTGGGAAAGTACAGTTGGCTCCAGCCCCTATTTCTAACTGTCATTGGCCATCTCTACTTGGATATCAGCTGCCCCATTCTCCCAGTACCTAAAAGTCAACATTTAAAAAACTGAAAGGGCGCAGCTAGGTGGTGCAGTGAGCAGAGCACTGGCCCTGGAGTCAGGAGGACCTGAGTTCAAATCTGGCCTCAGACACTTGACATACTTACTAGCTGTGTGACCTTGGGCAAGTCACTTAACCCCAATTGCCCTGCCTTCCCCCCTCCAAAAAAATTAATTAAAAAAATGAATGTTCCTAGGTTCATAGAACTAAAACTGGAAGGGGCCTCCAAGGCCACCCAAGACTCTCTACTGGGTTGTAATTCAATATTTTGTTTTTCAGAGCACACAACTCATTGAAAATTCAAACTATTTAAAGACAATAACATCAACCCCTCACTGGTAGTTCCTATAATCTAAACATTTCTTTATACAGATGAAGAAACTGAGGCCCAGGGAACTTAGATGATTTCCTCATGGCCATACATAAGCATCAGAAGTGGAATTTGTACCCAGGTCTTCTGATTCCAAGGCTATTCCTCTACGTTAGCTTTCTAATCATCCTGCTCCTTCATTTTACTTTAATATTTCTGTCCATGGAACTACCAGTCATTCATCCATTGTCCATGTTTAAAACCTTGGTGTTGTCTTTGGCATTTCTTTCTTCCTCATTTCTCATATCCAATCTTGTAGCAAATCTTATTGATTCTGCTCAAGCAATATTTCTTGCATCTGTTCCTTCCTTTGTCTTCCTTGAAGGCAAGGTCTATCTTGCTCACTTGTATTTATATCTCTAGCACTTAGCATAGTGTCTGGCACATATTAAGTGCTTAGTAAATGATTTTGTATTCATTTATCAGTTCTTTCACTATTCCTATATTACTTTTTCCTTCTCCTGTTAACATTAACATATATACACATGTATAATATATGTATATTATATAGAAACTCAGATAATAATACATACATATAAACATGCACACACGTTTATATATATGCACATATCTATATGTGTATATAAATAATATATTTACACAACAAATGCATACACATATGTACAAATGCATATGAACATGTGTTTGTGTCACACACATGTATACAGAGATACATATGTGTGTATATGTGTGTGTGTGCACAGACACACACATATGTATATATGTATGTGTGTATATATGCCTTTGCCTGAAAGCAAGATGTCAATGGGCTTAGGAACTCATCTGTTCCTTCTGTTGTCTGCCTTATACTTCAAGTCATATTCATCTGTTTGTGACAATAAGCAGTTACTCAGTGATGTGGAGAGGATTAGGATGATCCTGGAGGCCCCTACCTTCAGATTAGGCATTGGCAGCAGAAGCAGACAGACTGCCTCTCAAAGGAAAAGGGTCCTGTTAATGTGGAAAGGCCGGCCTGTTGGCAAGAAAGGGGGATAGAGTAGCAGATCCCTTTCAGAGCTATTCTAGCTAGACACAATCTATTTACAAGTATATTGATTTTAGACTGCTTAAAAATGTGCCTCATTTTCCCAGAGTATTCCCATCTGATGTCAGCTTTTCTTTTGTGTTATTGTAAAATCATGCTTCCTCTACTCCCCACTCCCCAAGATCACATTTCTCCTTGAGAGACAGAATTTCTCTGGGAAGCAAGCATCTAGATTCCAGGCTCTCTTTGGGAAAGTTTCTCCCTTTCAAAGGAAAAATCCTAGATTTCTTAACCTCTGCCATTACTGCACAAGGTAACTGTCATGAATCTAAAACCTATTCTAATTTTGCCTTTTGCTCACTCACTCTGTCTTTGTCTCTCTCTCTTTGTCTCTCTCTCACACACATACACACATACACACACATGCGAGCACACACACACATGCACCAACACACATTCTCTCTCACACACATTTGAAGCCAGTGCTCCCATCTGCAGGGCCCAAATGCCAAGAGAAGCAACAGGGGTAAGGAATAGAACAAGGGCCTGTGTAACTCGCTCCCTAGTTAGCTTCCTCTCCAGCTTCTTCTCTGGCTCTGGTGCAGAACTGTTGCTTAAGAGGTTAGGTTGATAATCTGCTGGCTGCTCCTCTAGATGCCGTTGTGTTTTGCCTTGCTTTTGATGGCATGAGCTTTATTAGTTTTGGGCATAAGGTTTCTGTGTAAATCTTGGCTACAGTGTGTGGCAGTCAAGCCAAGGTCCATAAGACCTCACCATATCTTTTAATATTTTGTGTCTTGAAGTGGTACAGATAAATCAGTCAGAGATATATTGGATTTGGCAGAATTTGATGAGCCTAATTTTCTGCATGGAATAATGGAGAAAGTGCTGGACTTGAAGCCAAGAATACCTGGGTTCAAATATTGTCTCCTAATAGCTCCTTGATCCCAGGCAAGTTATTTAACCTTTCTGATCATCAGTTTCCTCATCTGTAAAATGAGGGGGGTTTAACTCTAAGGTCACTTTCAACCCTAACTCTGTGAACTTATGATTTTCCTGGGCATAGAGGCAATGGATTAGTTTAAAAGCATCTAAAAGGTCCTGTATGTTCTTCTTCATTTAAAAAAAATATAAGTGGTGAGGAAGAAATTATATTAACTCCCTCACCTGGAGTAGAAATGGCACTGCTTTCCTATATTCTTTTATTGAGCACAGAATATAGATGGGCTATGGATAAGAGTTTGCAATCCACTTTGGCTATATTGATAACCAGTGCCCTCACAAAGACATAGTAATGATCATCTTAAAAGAGAAACTGGGACCTTTGTCCTGCATCTCCTCTTAGTATGTGGCTTCCATAAATCTGGATGGGAGAAGAGTGGCTGTTTACTAACCAATGACAACATTAGATGAGAGGCTGCATATTTAAAAAAACTGTCTTAGGTGAGGTGGGAGGTAGTTGAGGAGACAATAGGAAAAGACAAGCCTTGCTCAAGAAGTGTGAAACTTCATGGTATTTTGTGTGTGTGTGTGTGTGTGTGTGTGTGTGTGTGTATGTGCACATATGTATGTGAATCCCATCAAAACATCTTGGAATCAGTCTCAGGAGCCGGTAAAGAAGTGGCTGGGTTGAGCAACTATGGATTAATCTGGAGCCCTTTTGGGATTTACACAGCACTGTTTTGAATATTTCTAATGCACCCATCCTCAGTATCAGCAGTAGTAATGTTGTGTATTATAGATACCATTGTATGTGACATCTTTCCCACTAGACTGCAATCTTTATAAAGATGGTAACAATTTTTCATTTAAAATTTGTGTTTCCCTCTGCATGTAGCATATTGTTCTGATCATAGCTGATGCTTAATAAATAGTGGTTGAAATGACATGAATACTGGAAATATCTACAGAGCTATCTATTTTCCATGCTCCAGAGGACTGATAGCTAGCAATCCGTTGAGCTCAAAGAGAGATATTTGAATTGAATAATTTATAGAGCTGACTTCCCTTTTTGATGAGACTATCTCAGAATATTTCCAGTATGACAGAACCATGTTTTTCTTTTTTTTACTTCTTTATGCCCTTTGGTACCTTCCTTATCAGCCTCACTTTGACCCAAAATCCTTTAAGGGGTACATAAATATAAAGTCCTATACTTGAGTTAAAACACACACACACACACGTACACATGTGTGCTTGCACACACACATAACTACTGCACAAGTATAGGATAGGGGAAGTATGGTTAAACAATGGTTCTTATGGAAAAAAATCTGGGACATTTAGTGAATCATAAAGCCAATATGTGTTAATAGTGTCAGGCATGGCAGTAGAACATTATTAATAAGATCTCTCTCTGAAATTAGTGAAGCATGGTATTTAGAATGAGGTGTTGACATGATAGCTAGAATGAGGTCTACCTTGGTAATATAATATCTGGAAAATTGAACCCAATTTTGAATGTTACATTTTAGGAAGTACATTGACAAGTTAGAGTGTGTCAAGTTGAGGGCAACCAATATGGTAAGAGGACAAATGATTGTGCCATAGGGTGATTGCTTAAAAAACTGTGGATATGAAGCTATGAAAAGAGAAAACTTGGAAGAATCATGACACCTATCTTCAAGTATTTGAAATGTTGAAGGGTCTTTAGACTTATTTTGCTTAGGCCCATAGGACAGAATTGGGACAAATGAGTAGAAGTTGAAGGGAGACAGAACTAGGATTGTTGTTAAAAAAAAATGTTCTATCAATTAGAGCTATACATGCTCTTGGAAGCAGTGCATTCCCTATCATTGCAGGCCTTCAAGTCAAGACAACTCAACAAGCTGTTATTAAACATCTACTATGTTTTAAGCACTAGGGTTACAATGAAAGGCAAAAAACCCAGCCCCTGTTCTCAACTGAGTTCACAATCTAATGGGAGAGACGATATGCAAATTACTACATACAAACAATATACATAATAAGGATAAATTGAAAATACTCTCAGAGGGAAGGCATTAGGGAAGACTGGGAAAGGTTTCTTGCTGAAACTGGGACTTTAGGTCAGGCTTGAAGGAATCCAAGGAAGTTAAGAAGTAGAGAGAGGGAAGGAAAAAGTTCCAGGTATAGGGGACAGCTAGTGAAACATGCACAGATGAGACAGGTAGGTGGTGCAGTGAGTAGAGTCAGTAGGACCTGAGTTCAAATGTGACCTCAAACACTTGACACACTTACTAGCTGTGTGACCTTGGGCAAGTCACTTAACCCCAATTGCCCTGCCTTCCCCCCTCAAAAAAAGAAAAGAAAAATGCACAGAATTGGGAGATAGACTGTCATGGTCAAGGAATGGCAAGGATGTCAATATGTTAATGGAGCAGAAGATGAGGATGAGACTAAGGTATAAGAAGACTGGAAAGCCAGGAAAATGCCAAATTATAAAGATCATTAAACACCAAGCAAGATTTTACATTTGATTCTGGAGGTAATGGAAAGCCACTGAAGCTAATTGAATGAGGGCAAGAGTGACATCATCAGATTTGTGCTTTAGGAAAATCAATTTAACAGCTGAGTGCAGGATGGACTGCAGTGGGAAGAAACTTGTGACAGGGAGATCAAGCAGCAGGTTATTGCAATTGAGATGATGAGAACCTACTGGAGAGTGGTGATAGCGTCAGAGGAGAAAAGGGAGCATAAAAGAAATGTTACTAAGGCAAAATTAACATTCAAACACGTTAAGTTTAAGATATCTGTCCAATAGAAAGTTGGAGATGAGAAGCTGGAAGTCAGGAGAGAAGTTAGGACTAGATAATTTGAAACATCTGCATAGAGATGATAGTTGAATCCATGGAAACTGATGAGAACACCAAAGGAAGTGGTTTAGAGGATGAAGAGAAGAGGGCCCAGAATATATCCTTGGAGAATATCAGGGATATGCTGGTAAATGTTTAACATTCAGGTATCTGGGAAAAAGTGGTTCCACACATTTCTGAATTATCATTTTCTCTATCACCTTCTTAAGTGATCTGAGAATCAACAAAACAATAAATCAAATCCTGATTTGTAACATTTGTTCATTTCCAAGGTGTCAGTGCTCAAACTGAAAATTTTACAAAGTGCTTTCCTGAGCCAATTTGAGTTGGCTCTAGCCCTGGATGAAGATCCAGCAAAGGAGACTGAGCAGTGGGTTGGACAGGTAGTAGAGGAAGTAGAAGAGAGCAGCTTCTCAAAAACCTAGAGAGAAGAGAATATTCAAGGGGTAATGGTGAAGAAGAGAGAGATCATCTGACAATGTCAAAGGCTGCAGACAGGTCAAATGAGATGAGGATTGACAAAATCCCATTAATTTTGTCAATTAAAGTATCTATGATAACTTGGAGAAAACAGTTGAGTTCTGCAAAGTTCAGAAGAGAATGAGAGGAAAGTAAGCAGAGGCATGTATTATAATGGCCTTTTCAGGAGAGAAAGAGGCCAATTGCCCTTAGGGATGACGCAATCAAACAAGGATGGGGAGATGTGAGCATGTTTGTAGGTAGTTATTGTTGTTGTTTGTCCTTCATTATCAAAGAGGAACAGTGACATCACAGTGATGTCTTTACTCCGGCATGAATTGGATTTAAGTGAGGCAGAATTGCACAAAGTTGTCAGCCTCATTCTCTCTTCCAGAGTTATTGAAATCCAGTGCCAAGACAAAAGTCAAGATGACTGATGAGGGTCCAGGAAGCAGTTGGTGGGTTTGGTGTCTTCAATGTCTGTCCAAACTCTGAGCACTTCACAGCTTCTGCTTCAGAAGCCTGCATGGCTGTTGGAACAAAATTGTTCTCACCTGCCCGTTTCACCAGGGGAACTCTTCACATGCTTGGGGTAGATAGACATCCTCCTAACTTACTGACAGGTTTGAGGTCTGTTGGTTACCCTCAACCTATGGTTTTACTGAGGTGTGGCTTCTGTGCATGCTATAGCTTCTTGAAGCCACAAAAGAGAGTTAGAATGGGAATGGGATCATTTGCTTATAGAGGGGTTTGACTTGGCAAGGATAAAGGCCAGTTCTTCATATGAGAAAGAAGTGAAGGAGGAGATAGTAGTGATCAGTATTTGAATGATGTGAGATGAGGAGGAGCAGAGAAGAGGGAGCTTTCTGCAAATAGCTTCAATTTTTTTTTTTCACTGAAAAGACAAGATTTTAAACAGAGAGGGTAGGGGAAAGTTTGAGGAGGGATGTTAAGATTTGGAAAAGCTGCCATGGTGAGTAGGATAGTGAGTCTTCTGGGAGTTGTAAAAGAACTGCCTTGCTTCATTGAAGGCCAATTAAGATTATGTAACATAAATATGTAGTGGTTCCAGTCAGCATGGTTTTGTAATTTTCTCCAACTTCATTCAGTAGAATGTGAGTAGGAAGACAATGGGTGGTGGAAATAATCCAAGGATGAGGTTTGGTGGGGCAAGACTGGTGATAGCATAAAGAGGCAAGGGACTAGAGAAAAGAGGACTGTGTAGAGTTAAATTGGTTCAACAAGGGGTCAAAATGGGAAATGCAATAGAGTGTAACCAGTGTAGGGGTAATGGCCTGGGAAAGAACTAATTAAGTCTGGCTGACTAATTGATGTCAATTGATAATCAATGTACATCACTGGGGGCTCATGAGATATAGCATTAGAAAATCTCCCCCCTTTGGTAGAGGACTTGGAGGTCACAGTGAGGACAAAGAAGAGGATTAGGTGATGAAAGGCAGAAGGAGAGGTAGAATAGCAGTAGATCGTGATCAGATAAGGGAATTCCAGAGCTCATGACCTTGGAAGTGGAATACTTGAGGGAGATGGCAAAATCAAGTGGAGGTTGGATGATGACTTATTAGGGATAGTGTATAAAAGATTCCTGTTCAGGTTCAGGATGGAAAAGATTTGGTCTCTTCTATCAAGTGCCTTCCATCTTTTCAAGGTCCTTCCCAGTTCTGAGATTCTATGATTCTGAAATATGTTTACATTCTGTAGTGGAATTCATGATATTAGAAGAGAGAGAAGAAAGGTGAGAACTAGGAGGCAAAGTCACAGTCAGGGATCAACAAAGCAGGAATATTAACTTTTACATTCTATGTATACAAAGGATGGCTCTCACTATGACATACATGGTAATACCTATTTATAGACATAATCTGTGTTTCAAAAACAAATTTTTTTTCTTTAGGTAGGATGTTTCTGTAGTGGTTTGACCAATTACATTACTTTTGTTTTCTTTTTGGGAGGAATGTAAATAGAGCACATCCCCTGGAGCTCCAAAGCTACACTAGGTTTAACAGACCAAGTCTTCGAAATGTGTTTGGGTACATCTCTTCTCAGGTTCCTAAAGGTAGCAGTAAGGTGGGGGATGGTATTCTAGTGCTACATCTCATGAGCCCCCACCAATGTGTTTTTACCACATTATTATCAGTTGATATCAATTAGTCAGTCAGACTTAATTAGCTTTTAAAAATAATTATTTACTGAGAGATATAGTAAGGATAGTTGGTATTAAAAAAATCTCTGAAGCATGATAATTTCTCTCTTACCAGTACTTACAGAGTTCAGTGGAAAGTGGGCTAAAGCTTAAAAAGTACACATGTGGCAAAAAGATAACACATACCTCCTGGTTTTTGGAAGTCCTTTGCTCCCCTTCATAGGGTATTAATGAACTTTTCCTTAGGCATAATGTAATTTTCTGATGGATTTATTTTAATCCAGCAGAAGTTGTTTTCCTTAATATATCTAGTTTGTTCCCAACTTCTGATCCAGACATCAGCTTCTAGATGTTTTGAGGATGTTGCTGGCATGCCAAAGAGAAGTCAATATCCTCACACTTTGGAAGTTCACAAAATCTCTTTCTGGTTCAGGGATAGGGAAGGAAAAGAAAGGTCTATTTCTCCTCTACCCCATCATCAACCAACCTTCTCTTGGGTCTTTTCCAGAATAACTCTCTCTGCTAACCTTCTAGATACTCAAATACTGATGGCTTGCTGTTCTTTTGAAGATCCAGATGGTGTGACAGGATGTGCATTAGTTCAATGCTTTTGATTGGTTGATTGATTGAATAGAGATATTTTCCTCTGATAAAGTTATTATAGCTAGGTTATCTTATTCTTTACTTTAAATAGAGTGATGTGATTGGTTGTGACTCAATTGATCCTTACCCTTACATAAGGACAGATGCTGTTTGCATAGATTAAAAGAAAAGTCTAGTATATTTATAATGATGTTCAATCCTCCGCAGTCACACTAGGTGTAACCTAGGAAAGGATTATCTGTCAGGGAGCACTGGTAGGTAGCTGAAGCACAACACTACCACTAGGATTTAGATTTCTAATTTGTCTGTAGCCTGGTCCTTTTAAGCTTAACCTAATCTTCTAAGCTGTAGTCTTGAATACCAGCACCAGTTTGTGCTATCATTACACATAGTATTCATCTTCATAGATACCACTGAATAAAAGACACAGTTATCTTGGGGTAAGAAAGGACTTCCAGAAAACCCTGCACCAGTTAGGAGAGAAAGCTTATTTTTGGAACTTTCCTATATTTCCCTGGTCTACTCCCCTTACCACTCCCCCCCTTTTTATTTTTGTTATTACTTCATGTTTTTTGAGCATCTCATGGGTTTTTGGTGGAATTTATGGTGTTTGGAAATGTGTGCAAATCATTTAAAACTTGTAATAAGGAAGAAATTTTGGGGAAATGTTTCTAGTCAGCACTGGTATTCCTATGATGCCTGACCGTAAGAACACTATCAAATCCAGCAATAACCGTTGACAATTATATGTGAAAGAGGGCAGCTCAGTGGTACAGTGGATAGAATGCTGGGCCTGGAGTCAGGAAGACTCAGTTTCCTGAGTTCAAATCTAGCCTCAGATGCTTACTAGCTTTGTAACTCTGGGCAAGTCACTTAACCCTGTTTACTTTAGTTTTCTCATCTGGAAAATCAGCTGGAGAAGGAAATGGCAAACTACTTTAGTATCTTTGCCAAGAAAACCCAAGTGGGGTGAGGAAGAGTTAGACGTGACTGAAAATGACTGAACAACAACAACATGTGAAAGAATGTTGAGGCTTTCCGCTTTTTGTTAACTATAAGGGTACTATGTTAATCAAGTTAGAGATTTCAAGGTACATAGAGAGAGCTTTAATATAAATTGATCTAATTATAAGATTCTATTGATAATATGCAAAACCAATTGACGAATATATTCTTAAAAAGATTCAAGAAGACAGGTGCATGTCTGTACCTGGCTGTGAAGCCCCTCACTGTGGTCCTTGTCTTTGTCTCACCTAGGAAAATGAAACTACTATATATATACAAGATCTCAGATGGCAGTTCTACCTAGACAATACTAACCAGATCCCTTGATGGTTTGTGGATCTATGATTTTATACTGAGGAAGACAAAGGCAACAGAGATTTTTTGTAAAAACTCCAATCTTAGGGAAATCAGACACAGAATTCAGATACCTCTGAATGCATCAATCACAAATAGGTCAGAAAAGATTC
Organism: Trichosurus vulpecula; assembly: GCF_011100635.1. Lineage (NCBI taxonomy): Eukaryota > Metazoa > Chordata > Mammalia > Diprotodontia > Phalangeridae > Trichosurus > Trichosurus vulpecula. Next base: position 181,134,726 of record NC_050574.1, read on the forward strand.
CATACTTTTGCAGGGTTGATAGAATTCCTTTGGAGTCAGGAGCTGTACTCATGGGTATTCAGTCTGTCTAACTGTCTTTATCTATATTTCACCTCTATTCCTTTGGCCAAAGGAACTTGATCCAAATAACCAACACTGGGTTTATTCATGTGCACTTATTTGCGTGACACTTATTTATCTGTGTGTTTATAATGTGCACATTGTACACACTTGGGGGGCTGGATCAGTGATCTTATTGCTATAAGGAATTCCCTTGATGAGTAAATTCCTCCTAAAGCAACTCTGTCTTCTTTGCAACTTATAGTTTTAGAGAATTGCCCAGAGTTCTGAGAGGTTAAGTGACTTGTGAGTTACCTAGAGTCATGCAGGCAAACTCTTCAAAGGCATAGTTTGAATGCAAATTTTGGTTCTAGGGCTGACTCTCTCATAATTACCCCATACTGTCTCTCTGCTGGGTAACTTATATTTATTATAATTATAATAAATTTATGATAAACAAAAATAATACACAAGTATATAACATATGCGTATATATATATTTCCATCTAGGCTTTAGGATAGCATTCATAACTTCTTTCCTTTTAAACTATTAAAAAAATTTAAAATGCTTATGTTGCTTATCCTTGACTTTACCAGGCACTAGACAAAGATTAAGGCAAGAAATAAATCATCCTAGGGGCCTTGAATACATACACACACAGACATACAGACGCAGATATACACACAAACACACAGACACACCCAGAGCTCTGTGTGTGTGTGTGTGTATTTTAGGACTAGTTATGAAACTCCGTTTTGATACCCCAATTACTAAATGACTAAAGAGACCTGGCTCTCTTTAATTACTCTGAAGCCTTTAGACAAGAAATCAGGCAAGCACATGTTGAAATAATTCCAAATTGCTAGTTTATGCTCTTATCTGGCACCATGTGGGTATTGTGGGCAGCACACTACACATATTTCAGGTATGTGGACCATTTGTATTGATGGGTAGCACTAATTTTAGCTTGAAAAAACAAACAAACCCTCTGTGGTTGCCTTCAAAAATTATCCCCAGTAATCCCATTTTGAGTGTCTCTTCAGAGCCAAAAAAAATCAGAAACTTCTGCTGGTGGAGGGATGCAAATGGGCATTATGTCTTTTGTAAGAGAAAAACTTTTTTAAAAAAAAATTATAATAAAATTGATAGTCAGCATAGCATAATGGTTAGCAGTCTGGCATTAGAGTCAGGAAGACCTTAGTTCAAGTGATTGGACATACACTGGATGGGTAACCACAGACAAATCATTAATCTTAGTAAGTTGCTCAGACAACTTTCTAAGGCTTCATTATAGATAAATTACTGATTTGCCTCATGAGAGGGATTTTCAACACCGAGAGTTCCCCATATCAATAATCCAAAAAACCTGTTCTAACAAACCAAAAACAAGAAATCAAAACCAAAACCCCAACCCCTAAAATAGCCCTTTCCTTTCTTCCTTCCTTCCTTCTTTTCTTCCTTCCTTCCTTCCTTCCTTCCTTCCTTCCTTCCTTCCTCACTTCTTCTCTTCTTCCTCCTTTTTCTTTTTTCTTCTTCTTCTTCCTCTTCCTCCTCCACAATATTTTGTCTCTCATTTCTTACCTTCATGACTTTGCACAAAATGTTCACTATGCCTGCAATACCTTCCTTCCTCACCTGTGTCTTGAAATCCATAACATCATTTGAAGCTAATCTTAAGTGCTACCTTCTACACAAGACCTTTCCTGATGTCCCATCTTAATTGTTAGGAAATTCTCCTTTTTCTGTGTACTTTGCATACATTTTGTTTTTACTTATATTTGTACACGATATATTCCGCCCCCCCCCCCCCAATAGAATCTCAGCTCCTCAAGGGCAGGTACAATACCTAGCACATCGTAAAATCTTAATAAATACTTGGTGATACAGGGCAATTTTGAAAGCAACAATAGAGATTCACAGTTTTTATATATAGCCTTTTTCTGTACTCCTTTATACATAGAATTTTTTTGTTGTTTCATAAATTAAGGATAAAATTTTAAAAAATAATTTGTTGAATTGAATAGAAATATTGGAATTTCCTTGAAAACTCTATTTGAGTAGGAAATCTATGGTCACTGGCACGCTTGGGTAGGTGTAATAGTCCAATTGTCACCAGTTTTTCCCTATTTAAAGTGGTAACATAGATTTTTGTGTGTGAGTTATTGATGGGGGTTGGGAGTGGGAGTGGTAAGCAATGTGTCCTGGAGCCAAAGCCAAGTCCCTGTCCTGGTTATTTTGAGTAGTGCCAAACTGATCTGAGCAGCTCCTTACTCAGGAGAAAGCTTCCCTGTTTGTAAGGCAGCAGAGACAGTTCACAATCTACTCTACAGGATTATCCAGAAGAATAATCAATTATCCTTTCTTTATCCTTTGAGTATCTGCTGAAAAGATCAGTGAGAAGTGGATATTGGATCCTCTTTACTTAGTTTAGACAGGTGAAGAAATGTAACCCCGTGTCAAGGAAAATGTCACCTGAGACCGGAGCTTAGAGGTGATTTCTTTCTGGTCAGGAGGGGGCTTAATGGAAGAAAAAGTTCCCCTGCCCTCTTTCCCATCTTCTTGCATGTGAGTTCAGGGTACATATCTATATTTTCTACCTGCTTTGTTCTTCAGATAAGTTCATGGAGAGAAGGGAAAATGAAGGCCCAAGTAAGAGTGTATCCTGGACTCCTTACAGAACATACCCTCTAATTATAGGATGGATTTTCCTCACTGATCCAAAGAATGATCTCGTTACTCTATGGACGAATATTGTTCTGTTGTTGTTGGGCACCTAGCTGGCCCAGCCGATAGAGTGTGAGGTCTGGAGTCAGGAAGACCCATCTTCCTGAGTTTAAAACTGGCTTCAGACACTTACTAGCTGTCTGACCCCAGGCAAGTCACTTAATCCTGTTTGCCTCAGTTTCCTCATCTGTAAAATGAGCTGGAGAAGGACATGGCAAACCACCCCAGTATCTTTGCTAAGAAAACTCCATATGGGGTCAGGAAGAATTGGACACAACTGAAATGACTGTGAGCCAGCACTAACCAACTTCAGAGAGCTGATTATTAAAATTTCATTGTTATCATTTATACCTTGCAAGTCAGTAAACTCAATAAATCAAGGCTTGCTTTATTATTTTGATTGATTATATATGATTGTCTAGTCACAGGGGTGGGGAACCTATGGCCTTGAGGCCATTTATGACCCTCTAGGTCCTCAAGTGCAGCTCTTTGTATGAATGCAAACTTTACAGAACAAATCCCCTTAATAAAAGGATTTGTTCTGTAAAACTTGGACTCAGTTAAAAGGCTGTACCCAAGGACCTAGAAGGCTACATATGAACTCAAGGTTGGAGGTTCGCCACTCCTAGATGAAGTTAAGAAAGCAATAGAGAAAATGTTAATACTACAGATTTAACTTAAAAGTATGTCTTGAATGTATATGTGTGTGTGTGTGTGTTTTTCTGAAGAATCACTGGTTAAACATTTAACAGTTTACTTGTGGGTACACTAAACCACTTTGATGCTTTTCAGACCTTCAAAAGCTAAATGAAATTCAATGAATATATGCTAAGTACTATCTTTGGTGGGAGGGGTCAAGGCTCTGGAGATATGAAAAATGATCTCGTAACAGTGACTCAACATAAGACAGAATGCATCAACAAGAATGAGTCCCAGTATAGTCAAAGCAGGTTGACAGCATGTAATGATGGATAGATGAAGAATAAGGAAAATTTGATTTAATAAACATTTATTAAGTGCCTATAGCATGTAAGGCATTATATGCTAGGTGCTGGGGAAACAAACACATAAATGAAAGTGTCTCTGCCTTCGTGGGACTTGCATTCTGTTAGAGGGTATAACAAGTCCACAGTTAAACCAAATACAAGAAAATTAAAGGAAAGAGTACTGATGCTTAGGGAAAGAAGAACTATGGACATATGAATTGGTTTGACATGACTCTCTTTGAAAAAGAAAATGGTAGGAATCTTTTAGAGTTTTGAAAATCTATTTTCACACACAATTTTGAGCCATACTTTCTTCTCCTCTATTTATAATACTCATGCAATAATTTGGGGCCATACTTTCTTCTCTATTTATATTATTCATGCAATAAGGCCTTCCTAAGGGACTCTCATCTTGTCTTTAGATGGTCACATGAACATGATGACCATGACAACTCAAAAATCTGCAGAGGCAGCATGGAGTGCAGGTCAAAGAGCATTGGACAAGGAGGTAGAAGAAATGGCCACATCCTAGCCTTGCTGATAGCAAATACTGTGATTTGAGGGGGAAACTGAAGCTTGCCCTTCAGTAAAATGGGAATGATAACAGCTGTTCCTGCCTACCTCATAAGATGGCTTAGGAACCTGTGGCCTCACGGCCACACGTGGCCTTTTAGGTCCTTGGGTGCGGCCTTTTGACTGAGTCCAAGTTTTACAGAACAAATCCTTTTTTTAAGGGGATTTGTTCTGTGAAGTTTGGATTCAGTCAGAGGGCTGCGCTTGAGGACCTAGAGGGCCTCGAAGTTGCAGTTCTGTTTCTAAGCCATTTTATGAGGTAGGCAGGAACATCCAATGATGTAATACAAGTTGAAGGAATTTTATTAGATTGTAAGCTCTTTGGGGCAGGGGCCATATTTTTGCTTCTTTTTTGTCCCCAGCACTTAGTATAGTGTCTGGTGCATAGTAGGTACTTAATAAATGCTTCTTGATTGATTAACGTATGTAAAATAGGACTTTTTTTTCTCAGAGCCCTAATGTGGGTTCCCCTTCTTTCATGTGTTATTGGATGTGCTCATGCCTGTGTTCATATTTTCTCATTTGCCTTCTAAGAAAAGAAAGTGAGATTTGAACATCTGTGATTTCTGGAGAAACAAAAAAAAAATTACATTTTTGGTTACCAGACATGTAATTCTATAGGAATTAGGGAGTGTGATTGGACAAAGGAGCTTTTATTAGCTGGAAAGCTTGGAAGCTCGATTATGGCAGAGCAGCCTGTATACTCTTTACTTTGATTCCATTTCTCTGGCCTTGGCCTTTCAATCACAATGTCACTTGTGGTTTTGTGATCTCCGGGAGTCAAGGCTTCTTCCTACAATGAACTGACTGAGCGAGACTCCAGGTGTGTTCTGAGTGGTGCCTGTCCTGAGACTGTTGGTGTGGATCCGCTTTTGATGCTGGATGGTAGTACAATAGGCTGATGCACACAGACGATGCATTTATGTAATTCTCCCATGAAGCCAAGCTCACCATCTCTTGAAATGGTCCTGTCTTTAGCTCAGGCAATACACACAATATAGCATTGTCCTTAGAAAGGGTGAATCCAAGCTCTGAAATCAAGAAGAGAAGAGCTGGGGGGAAGTAGGAGCTATTTATAGTAAATGGTAAAGCTCAGATCTGTGACTGACTCTTCAAGTTCAAAGATTTTAAAGGCTTTTTGGTTTGAAATTTGTGTGTGTGTGTGTGTGTGTGTGTGTGTGTGTGTGTGTACGTGTACATATATATATATAATATATATATATACACACATATATATGTGTGTGTGTGTGTGTGTGTGTGTGTGTGTGTATCACATATGGGTTAAGCTTCAATGATGCTCTATACATCCCTGAACTGAATGGTGATAAATCATTCATGACAGTCCAGGACAATACAAACCCAGGGACATGCTTGCTGATAGGTCTGGCAGAGTTGTTTCTGCTACGTTTACATATTGGAATATTTGTCATGCTCAGAAGAGGCACATAGCAATTTAGATTTAATTCAGCAAACTTTGGTTAAGTACTTACTATGTGCCAGGCACTGTACTAGGTACTGGGAGATACAAAGACAAAAGTGAAACTATCCCTGTTCTCAAGGAGATTACATGTTACTGTATGTATCGGGATAGGGATCAAACAATGTGCACATAGATAAAGAGATACAAAATCACATATAAGGAGGCTTGCAATCCATTAGATTGTAAATTCCTTGAGAGCAGGGACTGACTTTTGCCTCTTTTTGTGCTTAACACAGTGCCTGGAATATAGTAGGTGCTTAATAAGTGTTTATTAAAGATTGATTGGTTGGGGGCTTGCCTGCATGCCAGATTACCTAATATCGAGGGTACCCTGCATTCCTGCTTCCTTCCCTGGCTCTCCCTCTTACCCCTTGGCTCCAAGACTTCTCTTGGCCTGGGCCTCTTTCAGTTTTGTGTCATTTGTCTTCAGTTTTGGGTGCCAGTAGTGATCCCCACCCAAGTAGGAGTTCAAGCAATGGTGACCTTGTCATCAGATTTGAAGGATGGGTGCTGCAGTTAGCCAGCTGGGCAGGAAAGCTTCCAGTAGGGGTTTGGACTTGGAAATAGAACTATACTCTAAAGGAAGAGAGCCGAGTGAACCTAATCCCCTTTGCCTTCCCAGAGACCTCGGTGGTATGGGGAAAGGATTAAGTTTCATATTTTGGGAAGTAAGATCATACATTTGTGATTATTCTTTTGCACAAAGCAATTTATTAGTTGCTAATAGGAACTGGGGCATAGGAGAAAACCCCTAAATTGGAGGGAACACCATCAGTGGGGGCTAGAGCCACTTGCAGAAAACTGAGGTACCCCTCAATTACATTAAAAATACTAGAGAACTCTGGGGGAGGAAGGAAGTGTTGCCTACTTGGCCTTCAGGCAGTGGCTGCAAGGGTAGTCAGGGTTACACATAGGAAATAAATACAAAGCAATTGAAGGGGAATTGTTAAGTATTGTAGGGATCTATTTGTAAGAGATGGCTCTTGAGGAAACACCACTTAGTAGAGTCTTGAATTGCCACAGGAATTCCAAGAGGTGGAGGGGAGGAGGAATACTATTGCATGCACAGGGAATGGACTGTGCAAAGGCCCAAGGAGGCAGGCAATTGAATGTCGTGTATGGGGGATGCCAAGTAGCCCCTTTTGGCTAGAAGGTGGTATGTTGATAATGTTGCTAAACATTAGTTGATGGCAAGGATTTTGCAGACCAAGGCCTTGTATGGCAGAACAAACATGGTGACCAAGTAGATGGGGACAGTCATGTTAACTGCCTATCTTAATTAAAATGGATCCTTAAATGAATAATAGAAAGTCAGAATACTGCCATTTCCTTCACCAGTTCATTTTCCAGATAAGGAAATTGAGGCAAAGTTAAGTGACTTACCCAGAGTCACATAGCTAGTAAGTGTCTGAGGCTGGATTTGAACTCAGAAAGATGAGGCTTCCTTACTCCAGGCCCAGTAGACTATCCACTGCACCACCTAGATGCTCCCTATATATATATGTATATGACATATATATATTACATTATGATACACACATATACCATATGCATTTGTATATATACATATATTTCACAAATAAATATGTATGTGTACGTGTATACACACACACACCCACACCCACACACACACACACCCACACACACACCCACACAATATATGAAGGTAATCTGAAAGCAGAAGACATTAACATTTGAGGATGAGGAAGACCAGGAAAGCTTTCAGAGAAGGTAGAACTTAAGCCGAGTCTTGAAAGAAGCCAGGTAAACTAAGGGATGGAGATGAGGAAGGAGAGCATTCCATTGATGGGGAATAGCCAGGGCAAAAGCACAACTTGAGGAAGTGGAGTGTTAAATTTGAGGAATTGTAAGTAGGGCAGAGTAGCTAGATTGTAGAGTGTGTAGTGGGAAATAATGTGAAAAAGGCTGGAAAGATAGAAAAGGACTGGATTTTAAAGAGCTTTCAATGCCAACAAGACAGAGGAAATTATATTTGATCCTGGAGGTAATGGGAGCTGTCGGAGCTCTGGGGTGTGTGTGACATGGTAACTGAGCAGAGGAAAGCTGGAGGGAGGAGGACCTGAGGCAAGAAAAGCAACTTTCTTGTGATTTCACTGGTGCACTGAAACCGATGGTGAGGAAACTCTACCCGTACATATCAGCAAATGTTCTGAAAATTGTTGTTTCAGAGAGTAATCTGGGGCAAGAAGTTATGCCCCTTGTTTAGAATCATACAGCAGTGTCTATCAGAGGGACAAATGGAACTCAGATGTTGGTCACTTCCTGGTTAGCTCTCCATCTACTTATCCTCCATGCCCTGCCACCTATACCACTACTCCTCCTCCTCTTCCTCCTACTCCTACTACCACCACCACCACTACCACTACTACTACTACTACTACTACTACTGCTGCTGCTGCTGCTGCTGCTGCTGCTGCTGCTACTACTTGATATTTATGTAGGACTTTGTGGTTTGCCACTTGTCTTACCAGCACTATTTCACTTGATTGTCCTGACAATTCTGTGAAGTCTGATATTATTATTTTGTCTTTACAGGTGAGAACACTGAAGCTCAGAGGGATTAGGTAGCATGCTCATGGTCACACAGCTAATAAATGTCTAAGGCCAGATTTACACTGTTTTTCATTTTGTGTCCAGAACTTTCTATATCACTCTGCTGCTCTTGATCTAGGAATCTATCAACAAATGAGCTGTGAATGATTTCATCATTCCCTGTGTTTAATTTGTTATCTCAAGGCCTAGGGACTAGATATGTGATTTCATTGGTATGGAGAACTCTTAGGTGAGGAAATTCCCTCTACCAATGCAGGTCAGCATCTTCTTCACAACTCATAGGCAGTTGACCAAAGCACCCAGAGTTGAATGACTTGCCTCTGGTCACACATCCAGTATCTATCAAAGACTTGACTCAAACCTAGAACTTCTAGATTTGGAAGCCAGCTCTCTACCCATTTTACCATACTGTGATTGATCTAGATGACCTCTAATGTCCTCCATCTCTGAGATTCAATATTCAATTTTTAAGCATAGACATGAGATGGGTTCTCTTTTTAATCCATGCAATGCAATGCTAAAAAAAAAAAGTTAATTCCCTTCTGGACTTGTTTCCTTCCCCAGTGTAAAGATTATACTACTTAGCTTTCACCCCATTCAATAATGCCTTCAACAGCATGCATTATCTTAGGATTTATTTGACCACTTTTAGTGAACGGGGAGCTCACTACCATTGAAGGTAATCTATTCTGCTGTTAAGCAGTTCTAGTGACTAAGAATTTCTTAGAGACCTCACCAGTTCTTTCTCTCTTCAGGGAAAGTAATTGCCAATATCAGTAGTAGGAAACACATGACATACTTCTTACAAATCACAAGACCAGATTTTTGTTGGTCCTATCATTAACTTACTCCATTAACTCCTTGGCTCATGGCTGGTCGCGACTCTTTCATTTTGAAAGACATTTAGGGAAAATCTATTGCCTTGTACAATATTTAAGAATAGAGTTATTGCTGTTGTTCTCAGGGCTTAGGTGTGTTAGAGGAAAAACTTGAACCCAGGTCTTCCTAACTCAAAGCTCAGTTCTCTATCCATTATGCCATAATATAATTTCATAATCATAGGGAAAAATTTTAAGTCATAGAGAAAATTTTTCCATAATTTTCATATCTATAATTCAGTGCCATGTTGGTTTCAGAGCTATTGACTCTTTAACATAGAGATCTGTTGTTTACTCTATTCCATAGTGTAAGAACCCTATGCTGCTTTTTTTCCCCTGTGATTGCTGTTTGGATTATTGAGACAGTGACCTCTGAGAAAAGAGAGGATCCTATTGACTTTTCATTTTTGTTGCTGGGGAAAGCAGTCTATTGAGAGACTTAGTCTGTATTCTGTATGCAAAATAACATGACATCTTGTAGAGAAAGCAACAAATTGTTTTTCCTCCAGCTTTTTGGGTGACCTTGGTAAAGTCATTTTCACTCTTCTGTGTCTCAGTTTTCTCATGGATGAAATTATATTAAATGTAGTGCATCTTTCAAGAAAGAAAACTCATTTTATAATATTCTTCAATTGTTACTCTTAGAAGTTATAGCTTGTGTAAATGTGTGTATCTAAATCTGGTATGTTGATATAGAAGTTTAAACTGATACTAACTGAAATGGCTGATCAATTTTATTATTTAATTTATATGTTAATACAATGGAGAAAGAGTGGGGTGTAGTGAGTGGACATGGAGTTAGGAAGAGCTGAATTCAAATCTTTCTCCCAGCTCCTGCTGGGAAGTAGCCTGGTGTAGTAGATAGAATGTGGGATCTGTAGACAGGAAGATTAGGTCAAATCCCACCTTAAAAACTTAAGAGCTCTGTGACCCTGGACCTGAATTCATTTCACTTTCTTCTGCCTGTTTCTTCAACTGTGAGATAGAGATTATAGTGCAAGGATCAAGTAGGTCAATGTATAAAGCATACTTGGCAAACCTTCGAAGTGCCATATAAAAGTCAGCTCTTGTTATCATCACTGGTGTGTCTGAGCGAATCATTTAACTCTTCTAAGCCTCAGGCAACTTTGAAAGATCACAAGTTATAGATGGGAGATGGTCTATATGCAATGTAATACAATAAACATTTATTAAGCACTTACTATGTGCTAGGTACTGTGCTAAGCATTGAGGATACAAATAAGAAAAAGAAATTAGTCTCACAGAGTTTAAAATCTATTGGGAGAAGAAAACACACAAAGGGAAGCTGGGAAGGGGGTGTGGAGAGGGCCAGTAGGGGATACCTGCTGTAGGGCATCATGTTCTATGGAGTTGAATCCAGAGCCGCAAATGGAAAGTGGAGAGTGAGCTAGAAAGTCCAGGCCTCTATAAAGGAAGGCTTTGGGAGGAGTTAGTGCTCTACCTTTTAGCCCTCTAGAGAGGAGAAGAGAGAGAGGGAGTTGGGAAGGTGTTGAGTTTCCAAGGCTGAGTTAAACAGCATGATGATGAGATTTCAGATCTGGGTATCATGTTCTATGGAGTTGAAACCAAGCAGACTCATTCAAGTCCTTGATGAATTGATGTAAGTTAATGAAACCCAAGCTGTCCACTAAAGTCTTTCCCAGTGACTCATTGTGACATGCATATTGGTGACCTTGGGCTTTCTGACATTATTCCAATAGAGTTCATGATCTGTAAGATTTTAGGGAGCCAGAAAGGCTTCCATTATGGGGCCATTATGGCAGTCTGGGATGTGAGAATTGGACTAGATATATCTGGAGAAGCTCATTACCCAAAAGTTGGGGGCTAGAATTCCCTTTTCTAACTAGTCTGAGTACTCCAGTGATATCCTTATGATAGGAGAAAATGAGGAAGGATAAAATGACTGGTTTTTCTAATTGAGTAACATTATTGAGATGTTAGCTCATCTACTATAACTTCACTGAAAGTATTCTTGGTATAGTTTAAGTAACTGAAAGTATAGTGGTTAATAACAGACCTGACCCCATTGCTGATTGGCTAGAAGCTTTGACTTGCTTTGTTTCTAACCTGGGCTGCTGGAGGTAGGGAGGTAAGGGTGTTACCATGTTGGTGCTGGACTTGGTGTTGATACCTCAATTCCCTTAGACCCACTGGAGCTTAGAACTCCCAAACTCAAGCAATCCATCAGCTTCAGTCTTCCCAATATCAGGGACTACAAGCATACAGCCCTACACCAGGCCTCCCATATGGTTTTCAATATGTCAATAAATATTTATTAGCTATCTACTATGCTAAATGCTGGGACTATAAACATGAAAAAAAGAAAGTCCTTGCCTTCAAGAAGCGTACAATCTAATTATTTCTTCTACTGGCTCTCTGTGTTTTGACAACTTTTGGTCCCATTTGAAAGTAGGTATCTGGGGAAGGATTTGAACCCTGAGTGATTTCATAGGTGGGGGAGCTCCCTCAATCTTTGCAGACCATTCTGTATCCATAACTGAGGATCTTTGAGAGCTGCCTGAGGCTTAGGGGAGTTAAGTGATTTGCCTGAAGTCACACAGCTGATAATAATAAGAGTTGCCATTCATATAGCACTTTAAGATTTGCAAAGCACTTTTTATTCATTGATCCACTTGATCCTTTCAATAACTAATTCTAATTTTACAGTTGAAGAAACTGAGGCTGAGAGAAGTAAAATGATTTGTCTAGGGTCACAGAACTCACAAGTTTCTAAGGTGGGATTTGAGTTCAGGTCTTCCTGACTCCAGATCCTACATTCTACTTGCTGTACCAGGCTACCTCCCTGTAGGAGTAATTATCTGGAGCAGGATTTGAATTCAGCTCTTCCAAACTCCGTGTCCACTCATCATACCCCCACTGTCTCTCCATTGTATTAACATATAAATTAAATGATAAAATTGGTTAGCCATTTCAGATAAAGTTAGTGAAAAATCTTATCCAATATCAATTTAAACATCTATGTCAACATATTTGACTTAGATATACATATTTATGCAAAATATAACTTCCAAAAGTTACTGCTAAAAATATTATAAAATGGTTTTTCTCTATTAGAAAGTGCTCTACAGGCATACCTCCATTACACTTTGCAGATATTGCTTTTTGTGTTTTTTTTTTCCTAACAAATTGAAAGTTTGTGGCAACCCTGCCAGTCTATTGGTGCCATTTTTTTTCAACATTACATTGTATCTCTGTGTCACTTTTTAGCAATTCACACAATATTTCAAACTTTTTCATTATTGTTATGTCTCCTGTGGTGATTTGTGATCAGTGATCTTCGATGTTACTGTTGTAATTATTTTGAGTACCATGAACCACACTCATTAGATGATGAACTTAAACGTGTGTTCTGACTGTTTCCCCCAACCAGCCTTTACCCCATTTCTCCCGGCTCCTTGGGCCTCTCTATTCTCTGAAATACAGCAACATTGAAGAATATTACATAAACTTAGTTGATGAAGCTGTTGCAGGGTTTTAGAGGACTGACTCCAATTTTGAAAGAAGTTCTACTGCGGGTAAAATGCTATCAAACTGCACTGCATGCTATAGAGAAATTTTTCATGAAAGGAAAAGTCAATTGATGTGGCCAGCTTCATTATTTTAAGAATTTAAAGTCTTATTTTAAGAAATTACCACAGCCATCCCAACCTTCAGCAATACTACCCTGATTAGTTAGCACCCATCAGAATCAAGATTATGACTTGCTGAAGGCTCCAGATGATGGTTAGCATTTTTTTTTAGCAAGAAAGTATTTTTTAATTAAGGCATATTCATTAGGAGTTTTTTTTTTTTTAGATATAATTCTATTGCCCACTTAATAGACTACAGCATAGTGTAAATATAACTTTTATATGCACTGGGAAACTAAAAAATTCATATGACTCTCTTTATTATGATATTCATTTTTTTTCAGTGGTCTGGAAATGAACTTGCAATATCTCTGAGATATGCCTGTATATGATATAATTTTGCCTTTGAGAAAAACTAAGACTGAGAGGGTTAAAATTACTTTACTGAAGTTGCCCAATGAGAGAGCCAAAGCAATTTGTTGCTTTCTCTACAGGAAGTTCATATTATTTTGCGTATTATTGCATATGGGACTATTTGATATGGTGACATCTATTAAAAAGGTCATTCTTAAATTATTATGGAATAATGTTCTGTCCCAGTGATTGTGGTCAATAGTTGTATCTCTGATAATGTTTCTGTTTCAGTGTAGTTAACTTGTTTAATTTTCAAGGATATGTTGAGATCTGTATTTGTAATATGGAGATGTATCATCTGTTGATTTATGAAAGATAACAATCTTGTGGTATGGAATTCTAGATACTGTATCATATCTTATTACATATTCTGTAGGTGCTAAATTTTTGCAACCTGCATAAACATATCTCGTTTTCTATCATATCTTTCTATGACCTACAGTGATCAGTAAGTCTGGGTTCCTTATGAATAACCTTTGGGTAATTCCTGATTTTAATGACCTAAACCTGGATTGTGACCATAATGGTCACATTATGGTTTCTGTTTCTATGAATTGATTGATATGACTCAGATGTCTGTCTGATGATGATGATGATGACTTAAAGTTATATTTTAGAAGGGACCCAGACAAACTGGAACAACAGGAGGTTGGACAAAATGTCAAGAAAACTTGAAACCACACTACACAAGATTTAGGCACATGCAGGGTCATGGGATCAAAGACATAGAGGTGGAAGGGAGCTTACGGATCATGCAGCCTGACCCCTTCATTTTTCAGATGAGGAAACTGAGCCCAAGAGAAGGTAGGGGAATTGGCCAACATCACTTTGTTGTGGTCTAGGGATTCTGGGAACCCTGAAATTCAAGGGCAAAGGGATGAGTTCTGCCTCGAAAGAAGGCTTAAGTCGAATTCTTTCCTCTCAAGCCTTTTTTCAGTCAGAGATGAGGTTTATTAAAACACTGGTTGGGGTTGGCAAAATTTTATAGAATTCACTCATATGTGATGCTTGTATTGACAAGTGGGACAGATTCTTAAGGAGTCTGCACATTTGGTAGATCAAAGGGACCTCTTTTATAGGGAAAAAGATTCATGGGAAGATTTGAATGGGATCTAGTGGCCAATAGGCTGGGGTGCCAGGAGATAACAGAGGAGGGGTCTAGATGGGATTAAGGGTAGGAAATAGCCTGGGCTGGTCTGGAGGTAACAGACAATGAAGGTCTGGCTGAGTCAGAGGTAACAGAATTGAAGGCTGGGCTGGATCAGGGGTAACAGAGAAGGAAGGGTTGAGGCCACAACAAAAGGATAGTTGAAAGAATTACTGGGATTGAAGAGGTTAAAGAAAAATGATGATGTAAGGAACCATAGGTTTTTAGGGGTGCTCAAGACCCCAAAATACTGACATGCCAGGTTCTGCTGAAAGAATTCAATTCAAGCCTTCTCAGCCAAGGAAAAAGACAAAGTTTATTAAAGGTGTAGCATAATGGGTTGTGTTAAGAAATCCCACCCTTTGTGATGCCTGTTTTCACAAGTGGGCCAGATTCAATCTACTGAGTTAGATTGAATCTGAGATTGAATCTGAGCACCTTCATGGAGGCAAGAGGGAAATTACATACAGAAAGATTGTGAGAGGGATTGAGGGGTGGTCTTGGGTGACTAGAGGAGGGGTTTAGGGAGGGTCTTAGGAGGAGCTTGATGGGACTGGGATGAGGTCTCCAGGAACCAAGAGAATGGGATTAAGGGTGGGAAGTAGCTGAAGGCATGGATATTGATAGTATCAAGGGTGGGAAGTAGCTGGACAATAAAGGGCTAGGCTAGGTAGAGATTTGGGCCTAATGATAATGTAAGGTTGTAGCCTCAGGCCAAGGCCAGATCAAGTAGGAAGATTCAAGGAGAGTTCAAGGGGGTTCCCAGAGACTGTGCCCTCATCAGGTTGGGTGATGCCTCAGGCGAACCCCAGGGACTAGGCCATGTAAGAAAGTCTAGGGACTTTTCCTTTTTCGGGTCCAGATCCCAAAGGCCTTTTTCTTTTAGGGGTTCAGATCCCATCATCATCAACATAACTTGTAAGTTACTGAGTCAGTGCTCTAAACCGGGTCCTGTGACTTTAAATTCACAGCCCTCTCTATGACACCCAGAGTAATTGGAAAATCAAGCCCAGTGGAAGCCTTATGAGTTATTTTTGTTTGGGGAAATCAGCAAATGTGATTCAGATTTCTGACAAAGAAGCAAGATAACCTTGTGCTGAAAGTGTTGTTAACTCACATTGAACTGGGAATTACACTTCATTATAATTGAATCATTTAGCATTTAAGTCTGTCTATGGGAAGAGACTAGAAGTGGTAATATGCTCCTATAGCCTGCTAACTTAGCAAAAGGAGAGTGAAATATAAACTTCCCTCTAAGAATATTTCTTTTCACAGACTTTGCAGTCACTCCCTTTTTTACTTTCCCCTTTATCACCCCATTCTCTTTTTCAAGGTTGGATTTCTTTTCACTCTTAGTCCCAGTAATGGCTCTGTCTTTAAACTTCCATCAACATCAGGAAATGATGCCAATCTCCTAATCAGGATTGCCCAGAGGGCAACTGAGTCATAAATTGAATATAGGAGGGGCTGTGAGTGTTAACGGAAAGGAGGATTCAGGATACTCCAGGCTCAGGTTGCCCAAACTGGGAGCTAACCACTGACCAGAGCACTTTCTCTGTGTGCCCTTGGCTTCCAACCTTTAAGTACCTCTAAGCACTTGTGGTTTGGCATCTTCTGAAGAGATGGATTCCTGTTGGTTACCCCCTACTTCCAAAATTTTTTCCCCACTGCAAATTACTCTTGTTGCTTCTTCCTGTCCCATGGTAACCTTTCAGAAACATCCAGTCACGGTGGGACAGATTTTTGCTGTCCATCCTTTGCCAATTTTTTTGTTAGGCATGTTATATCACTGAGGGGCATCTTGGGCAAGCATTGAGGGTCATCTTGGACAAAAGACACCTGAGCAAGCATACTGTCAAATGTTCTAGAGCAAGGAGTAATAGCTGCATGATTGTATATTTTGTGCTCTCATTCAACAGAAAACAATAAAATCTGAAGGATAAATAGTTAACAATTTTCATCCCAAGGAGAAAAAAATAAAATACCAACTCAATAACTCCTGATGAAAAAATCGGTTTCCTCAAAGCCTCTAGAAACCAGTACTGTGAAGCAAATTACTCCTTCACACATTTTACAGATGAGGTAGGTGGAGTCATAGAAGGTAAAGGGGCTTCTTTGTAGCCAAGCCTTGAGACAGACTCAGGCTATCACTCTAACTTACAAATGAAGTAGGTTCAGAATGCTTTGCAAGTCAGTTGTTTGGGAATCACAACACATTTTCCCATAGGAAAATATTTTTATGGTGAATAGTGCTGGTGTAATGCCACTTCTCACCATGCCTGGGGCCAGGGGACAGGACTGAGCACTGAATCTGACTAGGGTCTAGAATTGAGAGTCTTCCATGATGTGGACTGAAGCTTTCTGAATTAGGGATGTGGGAAGACAGCTGTCCCTGATCAAAGAGACACCTGAAGCAAAGTAGCTAGGACTCTAATTGAACAAGTGTTTACTGAGTGCCTTCTAAATGCAAGATATTTGACTAGGCAATAGGGATAGAAAGAAAAAAATAACAAAAAGTATCTGCTTTCAAGAACTTTACATTGGGGGTAGGGGTGGGGAGAGGTGCCATTTTGTTTAAGACCTTATGTTTAAGTAAATATCCAAGTCAGAAGTTTTAGTAGTTTTCAGAATTAACATGTTAGGAAGAATGTACAAAGATATAGTCTCAGTTAGACAGAAAGGCCCAGTAATGGGAAAAGAGGTTGGGTTGGAGCCAAACATATAATCTAAGACAGTTTACAACATCAGTTTCCTGTGGGTACCCATCAGTTTTTATGTCTGGGCTTGTGAGGCTGACTTTGTCTTCCTGCTTCCCCTGAACCATCTTCAGCTGTACTGTTCCTTGCTCCCTTGGGCAGCACGTGTTTGAAGGAAATAGTCATCTCTAAGCAGGGCAGATGACAGCATTCATAGGCTAACCGCAGAAGACCATTTAACCAGGGGTGTATTTCATTTGCAGTGAAAAACAAAAAACAAGAAAATAGCAAATTGTTGTAATACTAATAATTAAATGAAACAGAAAAACATTAATAGGAAGTTTATTCTTAATCTTGCATGTTGATGCTTGAGGAAAAGCAGATTTATTAGTGGAAGGTGAGGTGGTACAGGGGGACTTTTGCAGAGACTTTGAAAGAAACTTCTGGATATTTTCAAAGATTTTAGACTTTGTGATACTGGTTCTTTATTATAATATTATAATTATTTATTATATTTATATTAATTATAATTAATTCACTTCCTTTTCTTTAATATCTATGTATTACTAGTACTACTCAAAGGAAGAGAGAGAAAGAGAAAAACAGAAAGAGAGAGAAAGAGAGAGAGAGAGAAACACACAGAGACACAGAGAGAGAGAGACAGAGATGGGGGGGAAGGGGAAGTAAGGAGAATGGAAAAAGAGAGGAGAGGGAGAGGAAGACAGAGAAAGAAACAAAGAGGTACAGACAAGACAGGAAGGATGAAGAGAGGCAGATCTAGATGAGGTAATAGAACAAGAGTTAGAAGAGAGAAAGGGAAGAGGAAGAGGGTAAAGAGGATTTGCATGATGTGCGTACATATGAGAAAGAGGTTTCCTGAGATGGAATTAATAATAATAGCTGGCATATATGTACATATATGTATATTTGTTATTTTAAGGTTTGCAAAATGCTTTAAATATGTTATTTCATTTGAGCCTTTTAAGTTGATGGAGTCCTGCCCTGTAAAGTAGACATTTGCCTGAGCAGTGAAAGTTAGACAAAAGTAGGAGAACCCACTACATTTGTGATGCCTCTAAGACTGAGTAAAGGGAGTCAAGAGATGCTAGGTCAGGCATGCTGAGATAGAGAGGGGCCTTAGTTGGGGTGGAGGACGGGAAAGTCATCTGCTATTGGGTGTTTGCATGTACAGATTGTTTAAAATCTGCTCTTGGTAATTTGGATGCTGCCTGTAACTATGAAAAGGATTTCAAAACCCTTTGCCTCCTGTGCCAGAAAGCTCACCTTAGATGAAGATGACAGTTCAAGATAAGGACCTTCTCATTCCAGAGAACCAGAAAAGAGGTTTTGAATCTGAGTTCCAGTGAGATCTCTCTGGATTTTAAGTTATAAGTAAGATGATAATAGTTGGGATTAGAACACAGGGTCCTTGGTCCTAAGGCTCCTATTTATGACTACTTTTAGTGGAGGAATCTTTTCTTTTTCCATTAAAGTTAGCTTAAATGCATGGGCAGTCTTTGGTCTAGCAGTGTTCTTCACCAGGGAAGTGGAGAAGGTTGTGAAGAGCAGAAATGTCACATCTGCTGACAGAATCAAGTCCCCTTGGTTCATATCCCAGCAGGAATTTGTAATAAATGGCATAGCCTTTTTGGCTGTCTAAAAGCTGCTGATTAGAATGGAGGTGGCTGCTGTAACAAATGTAAATAATTAGATTTGGGAATCTCTGCCCTTGGTGCAGTTAGACAAAAAAAAAAAAGTCAGAAAAGAGATTGAAGCAACCTTGGGGATGTATTCCAACGTTTTTGAAGATGAAGCAACTGGGGTGGAGAAAGCCAGGGTGGTGCAGCAGAATGAATACTGTACTTGGCATCAGAAATCAATAAATCCATCAGCAAGCATTATTTGAGTGGTTACTAGGTGCCAGAAAACTCTGCTAGGTTCTGGGGATTCAATGACCAGAGGGAAACAGTCCCTGCCCTCCAGAAACTGTCAGTCTAGCCCCAGGAGGCAACATGCCTGCAAATAGGTGTAGAGAAAATAGATAGCTCATCTGTGGGTGGGAAGCCTGGGGATAGAATCAGGAAAGGCTTCATCCTCAAGTTATATCTTGAAGGATTTCTAAGAGAAGGAAGTAAGAAATAAGCACATTGTAGGCTTGGGAGGTTAGTCAGCGCACTGTATGGAGACAGACTACTAGAGTTCAAATCTCTCCTCCAAGGTACAATAATTTTGTGACTAGGGCATGTCATTCCCCTTCAGTGAGCCTCAGTTTACTCATTTATAAAATAGGATTAATAATCCTTGTATAGCTATACTTTGAGGTATTTTGGAGCTCAAATAACCTCGTGTGTGTAAAGTACTTAAGTAACCTCAAAGTACTGTGTAAATGCAACCTATTATTATTGCACAGAAACACCCAACTCATTAGTAGCTGAGGCAGACCTAGGATTCAGGCCGTCTAAGTTCCAATCCAACATTTTCTGCCATGCTATGCTGTCAGAGACCTTTGGGGCCATTTGAAGAACTCTTCTTCAAGTAGCTAAAAATAAGTAAGACACTGAGAAAAAGAAGAAGGAAGTAGTGGGCTTGTGAGAATTCTTAATTTACTGGATGTTCTGAAGCTTGAGAAAAGGTGTATGCGTGGGTAAACTTTGCCACAGCTGCTGTTGTTTGTTGTTGTTGTTGTTGTTGTTGTGTTTGTCTTTTGTTCTCGCAGAAGACCATGACATCAGGGAAATGATGACATGACTTGCAGTTGACTTTGATTTGAGTGAGGGAGAGCTGTGCAAGGTCACCAGCCTCAATTTCTCCTCTAGAGCCATCTGGATCCAGTGATCAGATAAGCATCAGGATGACTGGAGAGGGCCCAGGATGCAATGGGAGACCCTGGAGCTTTTAGGCTAAGTTCTTTTCAGGTTCTTACTTTGAGTGAGGTAATGGTCATTCTGTGAAAGCCTCTTTAAGAAGTGAGTCAAGGAATGGCCTCTTTAATTTAAAAAGAAAAAAATCAGACTGGGAGGAGAAGACCCTCAGGGTTGCTGGTCTATTGATATTCACTCTGAGCCAGGAGGGCCCAAAAAATAGCTATTAAGTGAGCTTGGGCAGGGACATATTGTGGTCCAATCTGTGAGCTCCAGAGTGAAATGGGTTTGAGGTTTGGTCTTTGAGGGGAGAGAGAGAGAGAGAGAGAGAAAGAAAGAAGGAAAGAAAGAAGGACGGGTGAGAAATGTGGTTTTGGGGATCACTGGACTTCCCCAAATTTTGAGAAAACACAGCTTTAGGGATCACTGGACTTCCTAGGCAGGGCCAAAGCCCTGAAGAAGAACCCTGGGGTAATCCCTAGGGAAGGCTGTACAGACCACAGGACTTCCAGAGGGAGACCAAGTGGTAGCCCCCCTTAATCTGTGGGGATCACAGGGCCTCCTAGGGGTCAGACCCTAAGGAGGACCCAAGTGATGGCCCCTTAGGACGGTGGTAAGATCACAAGGCTCCCGAGACAGGGCCAGAAGTCTCAAGTGATATCCCCTTAAGAAGGCTGTGGAGACCACAGGGTTCCCCAGGGAAATCCTGAGTAGTTGCCCTCTTAACACCGCAGTGGGGATCACAGGACTCCCCAAGGCAGGATCAGGAAGTAAGCCCGAGATGAGCTTCCACTGCTCATTGCTTTCCTTTCCTTAACCTTAGGAAAATCCATGTGATTTGCCCATTCTGACCCAAAGAACTCAGGACTAGAGTGGGCTCCTCAAAAAAGCAGGTGTAGTGCTCACTGGAGCACTTACACGAATACAGCTGCAGGAGCAGGGATAACCATTCCCTCCACTCCTGCTAGAGTTATGGTTAGTTTACAATCTTAATTTTTTTACATGGTTTTCCTAGGCTATACAGTTTATTTAGGTAGGATAATAAAGATACAGAAGCAAAAGTGAAGTTAATTAGATTTTCCTTGTCTTAGTTTAGGATTAAACTACATTCTTTTACTTCCCCTACTTTCCATCTTTAACATATGCAAATTATGCAAATCAGTAGGCTTGGATTCTTGACCAAGACCAGACCCTAGATAAGCTTGAACTGGTTCAAGTAGTTTGCCCTCTCTAATTCCCCTGACTGCCTTCTCAAAGAGCATGCACGTGTGTACAAGCCTCTGAACTCTCACCTGACTGACCTTGAGGCCTGGTTTCTGCTAAAGCTGGGGTGGGGGAGGGTGGGGGGAAGTACACCTTTAGTTCTGTGGAAACAAAACTCCTCCTCCCATTTCTTACAGAAGGAAGGTAGGAATCTAGCTAGTAAACCATGAGTTAACTGGGCAGCTTCTGGCATATAGATTCTATTGGGTATTGGGCATAGGTACATATGAAGAGAGTGGTGATACCACAGATGCCAGAGAGCAGTCATCGATTGGCATTGGTGAGAATATAGTCAGGAGGACAGCATCACATTTTTAGTCTCTTAATGAGCCAGTTGATTTTTTTTCTTTTACATTACAAAAATGGCTTACAAATGTATTGGAAAAGGGGTTAGAACTGTGATTTTATTGGTATTGGGAACTCCCAGGTGAGAAAACTTCTACCAATGCATATTGGAACCTTTTCAACAATTTGTAGTCCCTTTAAGTGTTGTCTTCTAGACTAGTACTGAGAAGTTAAGCAACTTGCTGAGTTCACATAGCCAGTATGTGGTAGGGGCAGGTTGGCTCTGTATTCTCTATACCGTGTTGCCCCATTGAGATGACTTTAAGATTCAATTGTACTTAAAAATTTTTCAGTTATTTAACATACTTTTCTCCTTAGAGTTATGTTATTTTTTTCAACAAGGAGAATGCAATGTATGCCTATGCATATTAGCACTTTGTAAGTTATAATCTTAGAAAACTGCCCTGAGCCCTAAGATGTTAGTTAATCTTACTGTGTAACCTTGCTGAGGGTTACACAGCCAGTAAGTGTCAGAGGCAGGGCTTAATCCTAGATCTTCTAGCTCTTAGCACAATATGTGGCACACAGTGGGCATTTTAATCAGTGCTTATTGAGTTGATGATATCTTCTCTCACCTTTGAGGTCATCTCTCTAACCACTACACTACAGCTGTCTCTCATGTTTAGTCCATGTATCCATATTACAATTTACATGGTACTTTCATATATATTATTTCATTTATTTTACAACCCTGGTAAACAGGTGTTACAATTTAAGCTTCTCTGCACATTAGTAGATGCACATAGATTGAGGAATGGTTCAGTAAGTATCATTGTGCTATAAGAAATGAGGAAAGAGATGGAAGAGATGAAGAGATATGGAAAAACATAGGCACTGATTCAGAGAGCAGTGAGCAGAGCCAGAAGATCATTTTATATTGTTATAGAAATGAACAATTTTGAGGACTGATGAAGAATGAAATGAGCAGAACCAAGAGAACTTGTACAATAACAATAACATTGTAAAAACAACTTTAAAAGCTATAAGAACTATTATCAATACAATGAGCAGTCTTGATTCCAGAGGACCAAATAAAGCATGCCAACCATGGGAGAGAGGTGATGAAATCAGGGGACAGACTGAGACATAAATATTTTTGTGTCCAGTCCTTGGGGAGAATTTATTTTGCTTGATTTTGCATATTTGTTACAGAAATTTGTTTTCCTTTGTTTTTCAGTAAGGTGAGGGTGGAGTGTGGTGGGGAGGAGAGTAAGAGTTTTCTGTTAATTGTCTAGATAGTTTCATCTTCCATCAGCTGTTGGAAATGAAAACCACTGCTCCCTGGACAAGCTCCTCACCTGAAATCTCATTACCAAGCAGAGTCATCTTTTAATACTCAACATCTACTCAACGTGCTCAGTTGCCTTTCCCTTTAGATTAGAGGGCTGGACAGTAGAGCATAAACTCCTCGAAAAGTCATCCATTATGGAGAGCCCAGCTTGGTTTCAACTCCACGAATATCATGCTCCTGGGCTGGGTCCATCCCCCCACCCCAAACTTTTCTGCTTCCTTTTGTCTATTATCTTCCTCTGTTAGATTGTAAACTCTTTGAGGGCAGGAACTGTCTTTTAAAAAAAAGTTGCTTCCTCACTTAGCACAGTGTCTAGCACCTAGTAGGTGCCTAATAAATATTGATGGATTAATTTAATTTTTTTAAGTAAAGAAGTGGAGGACTCTAGGGGTTTGAAATACTGTACCCACTTTCAGATGAGGAAACTATAATGTTAGTTTTACTTGATACTTCTCACAAAGTAAGAGCAACTGAGACTCAGAGAGGTTAAGGAACTGGGCAAAGTCATATAGGTAGTGAGCAGTGATGGCAGGATTCCCAGCAAAGTCTTCTACCTGAGGTCCAGGGCTCTCTCTCCATTATAGCCATTTGCCTTTTCCACTTCTGTGAAGCTATGAATTCTCTGAACTTCAACCATCACCCATTTTCTATGAGTGTGAACACCATCACTTAAAATAGTTTATCTAATTGCTCTCGCACTTTTGGGTTTTCTTTGTAAGACATGAATATTTATGAACATTTCATGATACTTTTGTCTCCAGTTCCCAATCTCACATCACTTTATACTCCCTGATTTATGTAATAGTCGGTGCTACTCCCTATGGGTTCTTCCTTCCACTTCTTTGCAGGTATATCATTGACCTCCTGGCCCTTTAAATGTCTCTTTTAATGTTGAATTTGGATAGGACTATGTCATCAGGTCATGAGAGAAGGGAATTGTCTTTAAAATAAAATTTTGGCCAAACTTTTCTATATGTTTCAGCAGGCTAGAAATGTTTCACATTATCTACTCTATCTATTTTAGTGCTTAAAATTGTTTTAACGAAGATGCTTTCATTACATCACAGTCCTACTCTAAAATCCTTAATGGTTCCCTATGGCTTACAGAACATAAAATTCAAAGACCCCACTCTGGGCTTACCCTGTTTACCTAAAAACCTATTTAAACGAGAGAGAGGGAGAGAGGGGGGGGAGAGAGAGAGAGAGAGAGAGAGAGAGAGAGAGAGAGAGAGAGAGAGAGAGAGAGAAATTGAATAAATGAAAGAAAAATATACCAATAATTTAACTAAACCTCCAAACTAGTATAACATAGGCCACCCTGGTCCCTGCTGCCTGAACATCAGCTATATGACACTTCCTCTCCTCCCTCAGGATTCTCTGACACCCTTAAGGATGTTTGAGTGTAAATAGACTCTCTGCTCTTGGCTCCATCCTCCACCAATGTTGTCCGCTCAAATGTAGGGTACAGTCCCCCACTAATGACTAATGATTACATTTGCCACTAACTGGCTTCTACACAGAAATGTTTACTTCATAACGTATAATCATAAACACATAAACTTATTCCCCCAATATGAGAGAGGCAAAATCTCCTTACCCCTTGCACCACTTCAGTCCTTGGGAAGGGGATTAGATTCATAACTTAGCCTGACCCCCTCACTCCCTTCTCTCAGGGTTTGAGTCCTAGGCACCCTGGCTTCTCAGAGATTCCTTGCCAGGCTGGCTGGTTGTTATGGGGTTTGGACTGTGGGAACCCCCTTGAGCCCCACCCTGAATCTTCCCACTAGATCTGGCTTTTCATGCCCATACAGCCTAGCCTAGCCTGGCTTGGCCTTCCATGGTCTGGCTGCTTCTGGATTGCCTTCTGGCTGTTTCCCACCCTTGATCCTGATCAAAATATCTCTACCTAGCTCTGTTACCCTAGTTCTCTTATTGTCTGTCATCTCCAGGTAGCCTTCAGCTACTTCCCACCCTTAATCCCATTCTCTTTGTTCCTGGAGTCTGCCCTCATTCTAGTCCCATCAAGCTCCTCCTTAGACTTCTCTTCAAGACCCTCCCTAAACCCCTCCTCCCATCACCCCAGGACCACCCTAGATCCCTCCTACAATCTTTGTGTATATAAGTCTCATCTTGCCTCCATGAAGGTGCTCAGATTCAATCTAGCTCAGTAGATTGAATCTGGCCCGCTTGTGAAAACAAGGGTCACAAAGGGTGGGATTTCTTAAGACGACCTATTATGGCAAACCCTTAATAAACTTTGTCTTTTCCTTGACTGAGAAGGCTTGAGTCGAATTCTTTCAGCAGGACCCAGCGTGTCAGTATTTTGGGGTCTTGAGCACCCCTTAACCCCAAACCTCTTCAGTTGTACCACTCTGCTTAATCCTGACACTGTCAAGTTAGGGGTTTAGGGGTGCTCAGGATCCCAAAATACCAACATGCTGGGTCCTGCCCAAATGATTTCAACTCAAAGCCTTCTTTCAGCCAAAGAAAAATAAAGTTTATTAAAGATTAGCCATATTGGGTAGACTCTTAAGAAATCTTACCATTGGCTAGATCCTTAAGGAATCTGAAAGGGCCAGGGTCTCCCAATGCCTCCTGGGCCATCTCTAGTCATCCTGATGAATATCAGGCCTCTGGACCCAGATGGCTCTGGAGGAAAAAGTAAGGCTGGTGACCTTGCAACAGCCCTCCCTCACTCAAATCAAAGTCAACTGCAAGTCATGTCATCATTTCCCTGATGTCATGGTCCTCTTTGAGAACAAAGAACAAGCACAAGGAATCTGAGCATTTGTGCTGCTAATGCCAGTGGGCCAGCTTGAATCTGAGCTGAACTAGATTGAATCGGAGCACCTTCATGGAGGCAAGATGGATCTTATATACATAAAAACTGTGGGAGGGGTATAGGGGTGGTTCTGGGGTGATGGGAGGAGGGGTTTAGAGAGGGTCTTGATGGGAGTGGCCAGTAGCTGAGGTAACTAGAGGTCAGATACCAGGAACCAAGAAAATGGGATTTTGATGGGATCGAGGGTGGGAAGTTGCCAGACAATGGAGGCCTAGGCTAGGTTAAGGGTAACAGAGGTTTGGGCCTAGTGATAATGGAAGGCTTATGGCCTCAGGAGAATGCCAGATCAAGTGGGAAGATTCAAGGAGAGCTCAAGGGGGTTCCCAGAGCCTATACCTCATCAACTCCATAGTCCCCATGGTTCTAACTCCTGGCCAGATGGGGACCACTGCTGGCACCTGAGACTGAGGAGGACAGACAACACAGAACAGAAACAAACACCCCCAGGACCATTTCTTGTAGAAGAGATAAAAGAGAGGGAACAGGGAAGGAACGTCTTTTCCTTCTCACAGGTTCAGTTCCTGCTGCCCGCTCTGTGGATGAACTATTGTCTTCATTCTCTGGACACAGAAGACAAAAGGTGCTCTAAGGAACAGCAGAAAGAGTGGAGAAAAAGAGCAGCCAAAAAGATATGATTGGCTTAGTCTTAATTCAATCTTGTTGTTCAGTTGTGTGTAGATACTGGAGTGGTTTGCCATTTCCTTCTCCAGCTCATTTTTCAGATGAGGAAACTGAGATAGACAGGGTTAAGTGAGTAAGTGTCTGAGGTCAGATTTGAACTCACTTCTTCCTAACTCCATGCTCTATTCACTGCACCACCTAACCTACCCAAATAGCACCTCATATTTAGCAGGATTAAGCCAGTTTTAAAGATGCAGACAGCCAATCTAAGGAGGCTACTTCCACCTACATGGTAGGGAACACAGACCTTTATGTTAGGCAACTGGACATGCTCCAAAGGCCCCTCAAGGATACCCTGAACTTAGGTGGACTGGGCATGCTGAAAGGAGCCCAGGTTATACTAGGGAAGGTTTAAACAGGTGAAATTGAGGTGTGAGGGGAGGAAGAGAGCCAGTAGGATAGGGTTTCATCAAAACAGACTAAGCAAAACTAATCATAGCGACAAAATATTGATTTTAAAATTTTAAAAAATATTAGGAAAGAAGCAAATCTTTCACAGTTATGGCTAGGAGGTGAATTTCTAATGAGAGGTGGAGGCGGGCAACTACAAAAGATAAAATAGACAATATTGATTACATAAAATTGAAAAAGCTTTTGTGCAAAGAAAATATATGTGACTAGGATAGGAAAAGAAGTGATTGAGTGAGAAAAATTCTTTGTATCAAATCCCTCCGATAAGGATGTGATTTTCAAGACACAGAGATAACTAATATACATATATAAGATCAAAATCTATTCTCCAATATGTAAGTTATCAAATGATATATAAAAAGAATTCTCACAAGGAGAATTGCAACTACTACCAACCATGTGGAAGAACATTCCAAATAATAATGAGAGACACGGAAATGAAAACAACCTGTAGGTTTCACCTTATACCCAGTAAAGTGGAAAACACAATCTTCAGGGTAGGAATAGTCAGTGTTGCTGGGTGTGGAAAGACAAGCATAGGTATTCTGTTTGTAGAACTGTGAATTGGTCAGACATTCTAGAATTTATTTTGGAATTTTGTGAAGAAAGTGATTAAAATATTTATATTCTTTGATCCATATATTTCTCTACCGGACATATTCCCCGGGTAAGTAGGTAATCAAAAGAAAGGCCCCATGCATAATAAAATATTTACAGTGTATTCTAAACTTTTGCCAAATTCACAGATGAATATTACTTTTGGTGACCAAGATTAGATGACTCAGAATGAAATGGTGAAATCTGATTGATAGTTAAATACTGTGGCAAAGAACGGGTGGAGTCATTCTCCTGGGGGAACTCTCAGAATGCAACACACAGCCATTCAGTTTGGGTAGTTTTCCAATATCATGCCCAGGATGACCTGAGGACAACTAGAGGTCACACCTGAAATCAGTTTTTGAATAAACATTCAGCGACTGTTGTATGCATAGCACTCTACTGGGTGCATTGGGGGAGAGAGCAGGAGGGATAATACATAGGCATGATCTTACTTTTAGATAATTCAATTCAATTTAGTAAGCATTTATTAAGTACCTACTATTAGACACACACTTTGCTAGGTGCTGGTGATTCAGACAAGAAAAAGAAAGACAACTCCTGCCCTCAAGGCAAGGAAGGCAAAAAGGGGAGTTGGGAAGGGACACAAAGTTCCATGGAGTGAAAGCCAAGTAGAGGTGCTGCTGACAAATGGAGTTAGCCTGAAAGTTTTGAGCCTTTTATAAAGGAAGTTTACTGCTCCACCTTCTGCCTTCTAGCCCTCCACTCAGAGGGGAGAGGCAACTGAAGGAGCTGAGTATCAAAAACTGAGTCAATCAACATGTTAATGAGATTTCACGTGATGCTTTATAGTTTACAAAATGCTTTCTTCATGACACTCCTGTGAATTCTAGACATAGTCTAAGTCTTATTTCCTCCTTTTTAGAGATGAGGAAACTGAGGCTCAGAGGTAAAGTAGACTTGCCCATTGTCACAAAGCAGCAATTCGGCTTGTCAGAAACAGGATTTCTGATTCTAAGTATAGAACTCTTTCCGTTGTACCACAGGGCAGGGATAGGGCTGGGTCCCTCCCTATCCGTGTGATCCAGACTCTGAGTTAATTTTGTTTGATTAGGAGTGGTTAAGTGGAACTTGGGATTGTGCTATAATAGGTCTGGGCATTATGAGTGAGCCTCTTCTGCTTTGGGCCTTCACATCATCATCAAGCAAAAATAAACTCTGATGAAGGAGAATTTCCAGTGATCTTGGAGCTATGGCATGAATGCTTTTTTATGATTGATGATGCTATTCTCATGGAGAGGCCTTGAGTTCAATACTTTTCTTTGAAGGAAAAAACAGGGAGTGGTTGTCACCTGTGGCCAGGACCTCCCAAAGACTAGGGACTCACAGTGACTGGGAATAGGTCCCAATGAGTATGTTTCTCTACTCTGATTCTAGTCCCCACATTCTAGAAACTCCTGAATAAATCATAGGTATAGTTAGTGTCTAGCAGTGGCCTACCTGGTGTAATTGACACCCAGAGTAGATCATTTTTACTCCCCCACTCCTGTATTTGATAAAATAATTTCAACATGAAACGAAATTGATGAAATTAATGAGGGCCAGAAAAAAACAGTGAAAATTGTCTTTTATTGAGTATACACACACATACAGACACACACATACAATAAAAACTTAAGATAATTATGATAAAATAAAGCAAAAAAGGAAAAATAATGGTTTAATTTTTATTTTTAAATTTTTATTAATTTAATTACCAATCTTATTAATTTAATTTTAATAATTTAATAAAATATTAATTGTTATTGATAATTTATATTTTATTAAATAAATGTAAATTTTATTTGTATTAATTCTCTTGAAAAAAGAAAAAATGTATACTTACATATTAGTCTGTTGCAGTAATGAATAATATTTTCTGTTTTTTAGACTTCTGCAAACTTGAAAAGGACTTTATCAACACTGATCTTAATTGCAAATTCATGTTCAATATACAGTATAGCCAGATTTCAGTTATAATACATCAAAGAACACTTAATTTTATTTTCAAAAGTTTCTTTCACATGAAGCAACAGATATGCAAATAGTTAGAAAAAGCCATAAACATAAGGATAAGTTTGGTACAGATTCATAAAAATCCTATTTCACAAGTGAATTTTGGTAAAACTAAAACATCTGGCCAACGTACAATTTAAACCACTACTACATTGTGTCATTAATATAATGTTTTATTTTCTTGATTTGTTCTTTAGTTTCAAAACAATCAACAATTTAAAAGTGAATAAATTTCAATTTTAAAGATATTATTTAAATTCAGTAAAATAGTTTCCATTTGAACTCAAATTTACACTTAAACAAAAATATTACACCTTGCAGTTCATACACTGTGTCACTGTTTTAAATTTTAAACCCAAAGAAAAACTCTATGTGATCACTTAGACTGACAGAACTGAAGTAACTCAAATTCTTTGTCTTCATCCTTACTATTACTGTCCTGTCATTGTTTAATTAGAACATACTGTTTAAAAATAGGAATATAGAAGACTATAAGAATTGGAGACATGGAATAGTCTGAGTATATTGGAGGTCAACTGTGATCACTTAGCAATTGTTTAGAGAATGTAGACAAAAAAAAGATTTTTTTTGGGTGGGGGAAGAGAATTCATTTATCATTCTTTTAGAATTGTTAGGGGCATAGTGATAATGAAAAGCAGACTAACTTTTAGTTGATTTTGTTGGTTTTAAATTTTCTTTACAGACAATGTACCTTCTTATTGCCCGGACCTAGAGCAGATGGCTCTTACCGCCCAGTCCTTGATATGCCAGATGTGTCTGGGTTTTCCCCAAAATTGGTAGTAAGGTTCCAAATGCCTACATGGATACTCACTGCAAGAGGAATATTGGATATGGGACAGCTTTTATTTTTCGCACTCTAGAAAATACGAAGGATTCACAGAGGATCATAATAAAAGAGAATTGTAAAGAATTCAAATAGCACATTGGATCCCCACCCATTGAAATGAAATATACTTCAGTGGACTGTTGAGTAACTACCCCTCATTTACTGTAGGCCTTTACCTGCCTTCAAGAAATTTATGGCAATAAATCCAGAACTTTTGTGTTAACTCCCCATACCCCACATGGCATGGCTTTATTTCTTGAGGTGCAAGGTAAACTTCTCTGGTGAGCACCATCTGTTAAAAAAATCTCCTCCTGGGAAACTGGTCCTTAAATTTCAAATTTGGGTCCTTGGAACTCTCAAACTTGCTTGGAAAGTCCATTATTTTTTCCAGGAAGGTTAGTCTCTGACCTATGTCTAGGAAAAAGAAAAAAAGAAAAAGAAACAAGAAACAAAGGCAAAGGTCAGCCTTGAAATTCAGGTCCATGGACTCTACTTCCCACTCTCAGGCCACTTGAGCAAGCATCAACCACTCACTCCATGATTCTCTTGCCACTTATCATTTTCTGTTCTTATCTCCCTGTGTATCAGTCCACGGGAGACAAAGCATGGGAAAAAGAAATAATGGTCAAGTGGTCTTACCAGCTCACTTTTATAGACTTCAGGGAAAGAGAGATTCTCCTCCCAAGACCATCCCTTTAATTCTCAGTTGTCAGTCATCTTCCTTATATGTTTCCTTATATGCAAAATAAGAGGGTTGCATTAGAGGGCCTTGGAGATCCCTTCCAGCTCTAGATCTATAGCCCTATGAATAAAACTTTCTTAGTAACTACATGCATTTAAAATAATTAATTAAAACATATAACAGGTGGGACTTTAGTTTTATCTTTGTTACTGTTTGTCTTATTAAGAATGACCAATTGATCTAGCTTCTTGAGACCTTTGGCCTCGTTGAGATCTTTGGCCTTTCCTACTGTCATTGGGTGTGTTCACTACCCTTCCTAGTTTTGTGTTGTCTATAAATATGATAAACACACAATCTATGTTATCACTTGAGTCACTGATAAAAAAGTGGACAGCATATTGCTAAGGACAGATTCCTGCGCCACTCCAGTAAAAATGTGTTCATGATTTGACATCAGTAAACAATTTTTGTCTTCTTGATCACCAGTGTTAATTGATGATCATCAGCCAATAGAATACATTTCTTGCTGCAGAAGCAGTCCAACTTAAGCACCAAACTTACAAATTACCTCTGCTTTGAAGAGGATGCCTGCTCCCCAAGAGTCACTCTATTACAGAAATCAAATCAATCAATCAGCAATTATTCATTAAGTACCTGCTTTGTGTCCTACACTGCTAGGCTCTGGGTTACAAGTAAAAAGAATGAAATTATTCCTACTTTCAAGAAGCTTACATTCTAATGGAGAAGCCAAGTACATAGAGAAATAAACAGCACAAAGTAAATTAATGCAAATATATACAAAAATAATGAAATACAAAATAGTTTGGAAGAGATTTATGTTTTTCCCCAAAAGTTAGTCCTTCATCCAGGAAAGAAGAGAGAGAATTGTCTCCCTTCTCCTCCTCCATTGTTCTGCAGTGCATGGATCCCTTCTTCTGAAAACAGAACTCTGTGGACTTAAAAAATGAGAGGGTTAGACCAGATCATGGCTTCTTTACCTGAGGTCCGTAAATAGTAGTCTGTGGATAGATTTTAGGGAGTCCCTGAACTTGGATGGGGAAAAATACCTCTTTATTTTCATTAACCTTTAATTTCCTTTTAATCTTGTGTATTTTATTATATTCAGTTAAAAACATTCTTCAGAGAAGGAGTCCATAGGCTTCACTAGCCTTCCAAAGGGGTCCATTTCACACACACAGAAAAATTAAAAATTCCTATAAGAGATGAATTTTAAGGTTTCTTCCAAGCAGAGGCGTGCTCAGACCAGTATTTCTCTGTATCTGTATCTCTATATCCATCTATCTACCTATCTATCTACCTATCCTATCTAGTCTACCTACCTCCCTACCTAATTTTTTTTTCCCTACCTAATTTTTACATGAGAAAGAATATCCTAAATTCCACACTAATGACTTGAAAGCTTAATTTTTGCAACAGAGACTCATTTGTAAGTTGGAGACCAACCATCAGTCAAAGTGTGATTAAACTTTATTGAAGATCTCTGCATAATTCAGGTCTAAACAATCTGAATTAGTAACATTTCATTCATTTTTTTTTCCTCTAGATTGAATAATTGCTTCCCAGAGAGTTTCAGTATTTAAATAATATACGTGAGATATCTTTTTCTCTTGTCCATACAGTTGGTATTATAAATGTTGTTGTTGTTGCTTGTCATTCATTCTCAAAGAGGACTAATGACATCATGAGGGTGATGTCTTGACTTATGTGAATTGGATATGTGAAGCAGAGCTTTGCAAAGTTGTTAGCCTCACTCTGTCGGCCAGAGTCATCAGAGTCCAGTGGCAAGACAAAAATCAAGATGGCTGACAATGGCCTAGTTTGCAGCAGGTGACCTTGCCTGTTCTTAATTAAGGACTTTCCTAGGTATAGCCTGGCTGAGCTACTACTGCCATGGGTGGGTGGGATATGAGAGAAGGGGAATTGAGAGAAGGTAAGGTCTTAGAGTTGATCCTGAAGGGTAGAGGGGGAGGGAAAAAGGAGGGGAAACATGCTGAATGGGATCATTCTCTAAGTATAAGTCAAGCTCTTACCAAAGGAATTGATCCATAGAACTTAGGGGAAGAGAACATACTTGTGAAATACTGAGAAAAAGGTAGACCAGGAGTTTCCATGTGGTGGGATCTGGTAATATCCTTGGTCCTGGGAAAGACTGCATGGAGCAGGAGAACAGGAGAGACCTACATTGTTTTAGGACTTCTAGGCACTAAAAATCTCTTCTAAGGAGCATTAGCTAGGGCTGACCCTTACAGGGAAACACAAGTATGAAGACATTCGAACTTTAGCCCCTTGTAATTATGTCATCGATTTCTGGGCTAATTCCTTTTAATATGTTGGTTTCTTATAGAAGGTCTCTGAATGAAGTAATTATGCACTTCTTAAAGGTTATGTTAAATTAACTTACCAAATATTAAAGTCTAGGAAGTAGACTCATTTTCAATCTGTTCAAAGTTATTCTAGTCACAGCTCTCACATTAAGTAGCTATGTCACTTGGGGCAGGCCACTTTCTATCTCTGAGTCTCAATCTTCCTATCTATAGAATGAGATAATTGAATTGGTTGGTCTCTAAGACACCAGTCATAAGGCTTAGAGGATAGAGAGCTGAACTTGGAATCAGGAAAACTTGTGTTAAAAGTCTCAGATATTTATTAGCTGTGTGATCCTGGACAAGTCACGACCTCTTTGTGTGTGGAGTTGGACTGAAATAGTCTCTAGGGTCTACTCCAGTTCCTAATGGTTGCTCTCTAATCTTTCCACTAGCCAACTGCCATTAGTTTTCCTTAATGAGATGCATTGTCCTTAAAGGGATTCCCCTTAATGTTCATTGTTGCTATAAAAGATGTAATGAAGAAATACAATAGTGACTTTATTCCTCATTTGTTTGTCTTTTTCCCTTAGGCCCCTCCAGGGTAAATGCTTCTCAAAATAATGTTCATGACTTTGGAAGTCTATAAATGCCTTACCAAGTGTTTGGTGACTACAGTCTCACCTTTTTCTGCTTAGGGATAAAAATAAACAGTCTCTTCCCTTGGGTAAGAGAGTGCTGCTCTTCAAGCATTTTGCAATTCAGATTTTTGTGCTTCACTGCTTCCCCTAGTAGTTAACAATCTGACTTTTGTAATTTCTTTTGGAGCCAAAATTGTCTTGGTTTCTTAGGATTCAGGTACTTGGGAAATTATTTCCTCCTTACATTTTTTTTTTGGCAAAATAATTTTATTTCCCACCATATGGTAAACACATACACCCAAAGCATGCTTGCTTCTGCACATGCAGCTCTCCGCAAAGGGCTTTCCAATTATCGACAGCCCGGCCCTGGGGACGCATTGGGCAGGGGTAAGGAGAAGCTGCTCGTGGGAGGACGAAACGTTCTGGATAGACACAACCAGTTAACACGGAATTTGGCTTCAAAAAGCTGCCTCTTCAAAGCTACGACTTTGGAATCTAGGATTTCCTGACCAAGGGAATGCAGCAATGCTGGCTGGTCTTCCTGAGTGGCCATTAGTTGCTCTGGTAATAAAACCACTTGTCCATGTTTGTGGGAATGACACAGGTAGATTCACAAGGTGATGGCAGAGTATCTACGATGGCTTTGGCAGAGTCCATGCTGCACTTGAAGGAATTGTCCTCTATAGTCGTGTTCATGCAGTTAATTCCTTCTCCGTCTGTTCGCCACAAATGCCTTCAGTGATCATAAGTGCTTTTAATGATGTCAGTGGCAAAGTCTTTATCTTCAAACTCTGCTTTGAAAGCAAACTCATTTTCTGGTTTCCCATCAGGCACCTTGTACTTTCTAAACCATTCCACAGTGGCTTCTAGATAACCAGGTTTCAGCTTTCTGACGTCGCTAATATCGTTACAGCTAGGAGCATCGGTATCATCCAAGTTGATTGCAATGACCTTCCAATTGGTTTCTCCTTTGCGAGTCATCGCTAATATGCCCAGAACTTTCACTTCGATCACTTCTCCTCTCGAGCATATCTTGCTCCCAATCTCGCAGTCTTCAATCGGGCCATTGTCCCCACAGCAGCCTGTTTACTGGTCTTTATGCCCTGGATCTTCCCAAGTCTGAGGGATGACCCTGTAGTTCAGTTCCCTTTGTGAGGGAAGATGTTGGTGATGTAGCGGAGTTTTCCCTTTTTGACGTCTTGCTTAATGGGGTTTAAAGGATCCTTTGTTGCGATCTCCATCTTTGCATTTGTTCATCGAGGTACTTCCAGTACCATATGGAACACATTCTTGTCTGCGTAAATCTGAATGTCATGAAATGGTGATATGTATTCTCCATTTGCATTTTCGTCTCTAGGACTGCTTGTGGGCTCATCCTGGGCCGGCCCTCCCCGCGTGTCCCCAAACCTCTGCCCTTGCTGGGACCATCTGACCCTGGACCAGACCCCCGGCCCCTCAGGCCCCTCCATCTGCCATGAGCTTGGCCGCGGGGGGCTGGCGGGACCTCCCTAGTCCTCTCTGGACCCAGTTTCCCCATCTGTCAAGCCCCTCTCACTCCAGAGGCAGCGGTGGGGCGGAGCGGCCTCAGTCTCCCCCAAGGTTGCGAGCCCCTTCCACCCTTACATTTTTACTTTTAATTCTTTATTTCAATTCAATAAACATTTATTCACTACTTGCTATGGTCTAGGTACAGTGCTGGTCCTAGGAATACAAAAACAAAACAAAAACAAAGAAAGGAGGAAGGAAAGACAGAGAGAGGAAGGAGGGAGGGAGGAAGGAGAAAGGAAAGAAAGAAGCAAACAAGAAAGGAAGAGGAAGAAGGAAAGAAGCAAGCAAGCAAGGAAGAAAATAACAGAGTCCCTGTCTTTAAGAAATTTTCATTCTATTAGAAGGGAAAGTAAGTCACTAAGTAATGATCCCTATAATCTTGTTGAGGCTATACTGCAGGAAGAAGCTTATCAGGGTTTTGAAAGAGCCCATAGCATTAGCATTAGTAGCACCACTAAAGCTTGATGGGGTGTATGGGATGTTTAGAGAAGACTAGCATCTCTGCTGTGAGGGTTTGCTGAGTTTTTGACAGGGCTGCTCATCCACCTTTGGTGTCCACCTCTCATTCAACCCTCACCTGTGTCTCTAAGAAGCTTTAGCATGATGAGCATATCCTGGCAAAACTATCTTAGCAGACAGGCTTAACCAGGTTGTGGGTAACCAATAGGCTTCAAAACTGTTAGCAAATTAAGGGGATGTCTATCTCAAGCATGTGAAGATTTCCCCTGTTGGAAAGAATAAGATGGATGAGAATATTTTGTTCCAACGTCCACAAGGATGTGTGAAGCTGGTGCTGTAGAGTGTTTAAAATGGTCAGACATCAAAGACACCAAGATCATCCTCTGGGCCATCACCAGTCATCCTGACTTATCTTGCCACTGGACTTCAATGACTCTGGAAGAGAGAGTGCGACTGACAGTTTTGTGCAACTCTGACCCACGTAAATCCAATTCAAATGCAAGTTAAGATATCACCCATGATATCACTGGTCCTCTTTGAAAATGAAGGATGAATAAAAATAGCTAGATTTAGTGGAAAGTATGCTGGCCTTGGAGTCTGGAGAAACTTAGGTCTAGATTCTGACTCTGGCACTAGAACATACTTAGCACAGAACAATAGCTTTGCCTTAGATGTATTGACACGAGGGCATGCTTCTCTAGTGGACTCTTCCTATTTGGCAGTTGGAGTTAGGGGAGGGCATGCTTCTCTGGACCTTGACTTGTAGTTGTCTACCAGTAGCACCACCACCACCCAGGACCTGGACTGCCCTTAGGCTGCCTCTCCCAGGGTCTTGTCATCGTGATATCCCTTTCCAAGGGCCATCGTTTTCTTGTGAAGTGCAGGCATACTCTTTAGGTGATGGGCTGTTCCCCATCTCCCCATGACTGTATCCTCTCATCAGACTGTTCTCTTTATTACCACTGACCCCTTCTCCCTGGCGCTTAATTCCTAACAACTGAATTTGTCTAGCTGTAGCTAGTCAACAATTACTAGTTGTGTGACCTTGGACACACAGGGTGTGCCTGAACTTCATTTTCTTAATCTGCAAAATGATCCGTTTCTTCACAGGAGGACTCTGAGGAAAATCCTCTCTGAAGCTTAAATTTCTAGATGAATGTTAATTATTATGTGCCCTGTCTATACTGCAACAATTTGAATAAACACCTGAATATTCACTAGAGGAAAAGAAAGATTGTAGAGTTGGAAGGTACTTTACAGGTTATTTAGTCCACCATCCCACTTTTATGGATGAGGAAAACAAAGGCCAGAAAAGTCAAATAACATCATGCAGATAGTCAAAGGCAGAGCCTGGATTTGAACCCAGGTCCTGGGTCTCCCAATCCAGTACTCTTTCCATAATGAAGTTATCACAGACCAGGAGACTTGCAAGGCAAGAAGGGTCAAATCCTGTTACAATGAACTGCATGCTTTCCTTGTCCTGGAACATGATTATAAGAATAAACCCACTCCCAGTTTAAAATCTTCTCTAAGGAATCCTACATATATACTTAGACAGCTGAACTATCAGATGAGTGTGACCTGAGCCAATGATCTCATGGATGACTTTTTTGATGTGACAACAGTCTCATCCTGGAGTGTCACATCTATCCCCAGATATCATGCCAGAACTTTGCTGTAGACTTAGGTCCTACTTTCTCACTATTCTCTTGGACTTACTGCTCTCATCAGGCCATATTTTCCAAACAGCTGGACTGCATTGTGGCAAGTTGTGCGCCACATGGAATACATTTCCATTGCCAGAATCCAAGATTGAGGGCAGATGTTGCTTTATGAAAGTTTGGTCTAGGATTGACGACAGTGGGCATACATATAACTGATAAACTCATGATGTTAGGGGAGGGGCATTTTCATTTTTCTGAAATCTCTTCCTTTCCATGGATAATCTTTATCATGGAATCATCAAATCAGTATACCAATCAGAATACCTTCATGACTGGGTTAAAAATCTGCCTCCTTTACCTTACAGATTTCTTACTGCTTAAAACAGTTACGGCCAGAAACCCTTGCCATGAATTATATCAACCAAAAGAGTGGAACATTTCCATTTTTGAGGGTGTTTAAGTGTCCATTTATTTTTACAAGAGTCAATTTTCATTGGCATATTGGGAGGCTTGTTTAGACTTGTGGAAGACTGAGGGTGACAGAGGTATCATTAGAATCAGTAATCAGCAAGCATTTAAGTGCCTACTATGAGTCCTGTGCTGTGCTAGGTGCCAGGGATACAAATATAAAGAATGAAACTATCAGTATTAGCAAAAGAAATTCTTTTCTAATAGGAGAGACAACAAATGCATAGGTATTTATAGAAAAACTAGAAAAAGAATAAGTACAAATAAATAGAAGACAATTAAATTAATATTAATGATAGCTAGCATTTACATAGCACTTTAAGATTTTTCAAACATTTTACAATATGCTGTCTCATTTGATCTTTACCACAAGAAACTGAGGTAGGTGCTAATATTATCCCCAAGGTAGTTACAAAGACAAGGCTTTAATAATTGAGGTGGGATAGGGTGGGATGGAGATCAGAAAAGGCTTCATGTAGAACAGGGCTGTCTTAGGGCTGCATTAAAATAAAATAATTATTCGAGGGCTGCA
The DNA here is from genome assembly GCF_011100635.1 of Trichosurus vulpecula. NCBI lineage: Eukaryota > Metazoa > Chordata > Mammalia > Diprotodontia > Phalangeridae > Trichosurus > Trichosurus vulpecula. The sequence continues at coordinate 181,173,321 of NC_050574.1, forward strand.
ACCAGAATAAAAAATATGGTACATTAATAGAAAGTGGGAGAACATGCCTCATCAAAAGGACAGGTGAAGGTGCTAAGCGTGAAAGCAAACACAAGACAACAAAGCGACAACACAACATAGCATCAAGGTAGGTGCATACTGACTAGTCTGCATCGTACAGACAGAACGCATCCCACAGATGGATTGAAAATCCCATGCGATATGTTCTGTCCGTAGTACTGCTTAAAAACACCAAAGAAAATTAACATCAATGAGATTATTTATTAGTGACGGAATTAAAAAATCTAATACACATTACATGCAAATTATTACTTTATTTTTTCACTCGTGAAAATTAAAACCCACGGGCCGACCACATAAAATCACACTTTGGGCCACATACAATCACACTGCATGCTGCATGCAGCCCTCCGGCTGTTTTTTGAACAGCTCTGATGTAGAAATTGATTCTTGAAAGAAATGAGGAGTTCTGTGAGTTGGAAATGAGCAAGGAATGCATTCTAGGGATAGGGGATGGTTCATGGAAAGGCATGGAGAGTGGGAGACAGTGTCATGAGTATAGAATAGAGAAGTCACTTTGGCTCCATTGTAGAATCCTTTAAAAAGCAATGCAAAGATCTGCCTTTGCAGTTGAGGGTATGGTCTTACCTCTGTGTTTAAGAAGGGTTAGACCTAAGGCAAAATTAGAAAGTTGGTAAGGTTTAACTTTAAAGTTTCTCCTACTCCATAGCTCTTCCTTTCCTCTTCTACTCCTAACAAAACTTTGACTAGAGGTTTTCCTTTTTCCTGCCTTAATTAAAAATATTCCTTTAAAAATTTCCTGTTCTCAGCTAATCTGAGAAGTTAGTATATCCTAAAGAGTTGTAATTTTCAGAAGGACCCATGGATGAAATCACAGATCTTTTAAAATATTAAGGTAAATTCTCTAGTTAATCCTTTCATGTAACCACCACATTTTGCCTAAGGCTTTCTGGAGCTTGTTCTGGAATCCAAAGGAATGATAGAGAGATAATCTGGCACAATAAAAAAGAACATTCATTTTGGAGGCAGAAGGTCTTAATTTGAATTCTGGCTCTGCCTTTTATGAGTCGTGTGGCCTTAGACAATTTTTTTTTAACTTCTCTGGGTCACAGTTTCTTCATCTGTAAAATGAGAGGGCTGGACTAGATTACCTGAATGATTTCAAGCCATAGATCTATGATCTTATGACTTAATAGGCATTCATTCAGTCCATGAGCATTTATTTAGCACCTACTGTATACCAGGAGCTGTGCTAGGTGCTGAGGATACAAAGAAAGTCAAAAGACAGTCCCTGCCCTCAAGGAGCTCACAATCGAATCAAGATAATGGAATGGAAACCAATTTCTGCCTTTGTTCCCCTAGACCCCATTTGGGGTTTTCTTGGCAAGGATATTGGAGTGGTTTGCCACTTCTTTCTCCAGCTTATTTTACAGATGAGGAAACTGAGGCAAATAGCGTTAGAGGCTTTGACCAGGGTCATACAACTTGTAAGTGTCTGAGGCTGTATTTGAACTCAGGTCTTTCTGACTCCAGGCCTGGTGCTTTATTCACTGTGACACCCAGTGGCCTAAACAAATATATACGATTCAGCTATATGCACGATAAATAGGAAATAATCATCAGAGGAGAGGAGCTAGAATTAAGAGGTATTAGAAAAGACTTCCTGTAGAAGACAGATTTTAGTTGAAACTTAAAGGAAGTCAAAGAAGGCAGGAAGTAAATATGAAGAGATTGAGCATTCCAGCAATGGCAGACAGATAGAGAAAATGCTAATGGCTAAAAATGAGACAGTGGAAGATTAAAATCCATCTCTTTCCTAACTACTCACCCCACTTACCCCCATAACGGCCGGCTAGAGTCCATTATGGAGGATCCAAAGTAATGGAATGTTTCATTCTCAATTCTTTTATCTTCCTCCTTCCAGTTTTGGTTGTTAGCTGCCATATCTCTCTATTTAGTAAGAAGATAAATTATTTGCTAGCTGAGGTGGCTTATAGGGGTCTTTATGACTCCTCATTGGGAAAATTCATTTGATAATGTTTTTTGTTTTATATTAATTTTTCTAAAGTTGGAAGGTTCTTACAACAAGGCAAGTTGAAATTGTATAATAATAAATTATGTCTGCCTATTAAAAATTATGTTTGTGTTGATGTATTTGGATTTTTTACATCATTATTGTTTTCCCCAGTATCTTTCCTCCCTCCCCTCCTAGAGATCCTTTCCACATAATAAAGAGTATTTTTTAAAACAAAAAAGAAAAAGAAGAAAAAATCCACATAATTGATGAATTCATCAAATAAGTCTGAAAATATGTGAAATAGGCAATACTTGTGGACTCTCACCTCTACAAAGATATGGGTTGGGAGCATTTTTTCATATTTCTTCTTTTAAACTATGCTTGTTCTTTATACTTTTGCAACATTCATTATTGATTTTTTATGGTTGTTCTTTTCATTTATATTGTTGTATATTGTTTTCATGTTTCTGCTTATTTTCCCTTGCATCAGTTCATTTAAGTCTATTTTTCTATAATTCATAATATTCATCATTTCTTACTATAATATTCCATCCCATTTCATTACATCACAATTTGTTTAGCCATTCCCAGTTAATAGACACCTATTTTGTTTCTGATCCTTTACTATAGTGAAAAATACTATGATAAATTCTTATATAAAGTCCAAATTTTGGCTCCTTGGGGAATAAGCTCAGTAATGGAATTATCCAAAAGGTATGGGCATTTTAGTCCCTTTATATAAATAATTTCAAATTGCTTTCAAAATGATTGTACTGTTTCAGCACCCCACTAACAAAATATTAGTGTCTCTCTTCCCCAAACCTGTCCAGTGTTGACTTCCCATTTTTATCATCTTTGCCAGTTTGTAGGGCAGGAAGTAACATTGCAGCATTGTTTTAAATTGCAATTCTCTTATCATTAATGATTTTATATATTCTTTCATGAGGTTGTTAGTAGTTTATGATTCATCTTTTGAGGACTGTTTATATCCTTTGATGAATTATCTACTGGGAAATTGCTTTTGGTTGTGTGTGTGTGTGTGTGTGTGTGTGTGTGTGTATACACACAGAGATACACATTATGCATATTATATATGGTATGTTATATACATGTATAACATATATATTATGCTATACATACATATGTGCCAATTATTTAAATATCTAGTATGCCAAACCCCTATCAGAGAAATTTGATTCAAAAATTTTTCCCTCCATTTGACTGCTCCTCTTCTTATCATAGATGCACTAATTTTGTTTGTGCAGAAGGTTTTCAGTTTCATGTAATCAAAGCTATCTGTTATCATTTGCAAATGCCTCTCTCCCTTATTTGGTTAAGAGTACATGTCCTACCCATCGTTGTAAGAAGTATATGATCTGCTTCTTTTCTATTTTTTAATAGTGTGATCATTAATATTTAGGTAATGAATATATTTGGAATATACTATGGAATAAAGGGTAAGGTGTTGGTCTGAGCCCAGTTTCTGCTTGACTGCTTTCCATTTTTCAAGCAGATTTTGCAAAATATGGAGTTCTTTCCTAAGTAATTTATGTTTTCCAGTTTATCAAACACTGGGTTATTGAGTTCCATTGTTTCTGATTCTCCCTTGTCTAGCCTGTTCTATTGATCCACCTCTCTATTTTTTAACCAATACCAGATGGTTTTGATGACTGCTCCTTTGCAATATATTTTGAGGTCTGGAAGTGCTATTCCCTCTTTAATCCTTACCTCCTTTGATAATTTTCCTTGCTATTCTAGATCTTTATTTTTCCAAATCAATTTTGTTATTATTTTTCAAGTTATGTAAAGCATCCCTTTGGTAATTTGATTGGCATAGCATTAAAAGTGTAAATTAACTTTGACCAAATAGTCATTTTTTATTACATTGGCAAGGCCAATATAACAATAAGATGGGTACTTAATATTCCTCCAGCTATTTCAATTGTACTCAGGCAATCAGAAGGTGATGGCAACAGCCTGAACTTTTAGTCCCCTGAGCTAACCAAGAGTGGAGGAGAGAAAAATTAGCCTAACTTACATGAGGAGAGAAATTAGTTATATTGCTCCCTATACAATCAAGTGGAATTACACTTCTTAATTCAAGTAAAACATAAGTTCCATGAGGGCAGTTTTATGTTTTCTTCTCCTTTATTTCCCAAGTGGCCAATACTTGTCTTATACATAATGGATATTTTCTAAATGTTTGTTTGTTGGGTGTTTGTTGAATTGAATCTCAGTAAGGTAGGCTGGCTCATAACCAAAAATTATAATTGTTTTAATTAGCTTTCTTAGGCTGACCCTGAGCACTGAAAAGAGCAATGTCCTAGCATTACATGAAATGACATTTCTTGATGCCTTTGGGCACATGTCAAAAACAGCTTTTCTGTTTCCAAGTAGAAGCTATGAACCATCCTTTTAGATAGCTGAATCTTAAAATTTTCGGTTTTCATATTTAGTAAGAATGCTATTATGGATATAGTCCAATTCTTTTAGCAGTACATTAATTCAATCTTTTAAATATATATTTCATTTTGTATTAAATCAAAATTCAGAGTCTAGTTTCAGTTCCAACCAAGGTAAGGAGGGATGGGGGAAGGGGGAAAAACACAAAGGCCAAATAGAAAGAAACATAGATGTAGGGAGGGGGTATGGAGTAAAGTTATAGATACTGTCATATTAAGTGGATACACAAAGTATGTTGAAGGATTGTAGCCTCCCTTCTCAACCTCCTTTTACCATTCCACAGACATATGCTGAGTATGTATGGGTGTGTGGGGAGAATGGTGATAGTAAAAAGACCCTCTCTCTAGTCCCAGAACTATAGCAAATATCAAAGATATATAAGATAGGATGGGATGAAGAGTCAGGTAGAGTGGGGAGACTGGAGGCATATATAATGTAGAGTAGTGAAGGAATGAGGAAGGGAAGAGAAAAGATATAAAGAAGGAAAAGTATGGGCAGAATACTATAAATTAGCTTCAGATGGAAAGTGGGACTTAGATGGAAGCAGTGAGTCTCACATCACACTGAAGCATGTGGTGAAGGTGGAAGAAATAGGGTAAGAAGGCTGTACATATACAATTCTACCATAGTCTCTTTTCCCCCCAGACCCTCAAACAGCTGAGTTTCCTTTGTGGGTATAAGTATAAAGGAAAAGATCAGCAAAGATGGAATCCAACAGGCCAGTTCTTCTTCGGAGAGTGTGTCTATAGAATAAAAGGGAAGGAATCCTTTAATTATCTATCTTGTCCTTGGCTTTTTGGTCATTTTGCAACCAAGTCAACTAGGTGGAGTCTTGGTATCCAAACCCCTTGGATTCCAGAACATGCTAGAGTATGATGCCATCCTTCTGGTTCTGTAGTAGATGCTAAATAAGTATGTGTTGATTGATTTGTGATGAGAGTACCAGAAATGAAATGAATATTTATAGATGGTCTAGTATCTTTGTGATTTTAAGCAACCTTTCCTCTAATTCAGTTCTACACAAATTAATTAAGAGCCTACTGTCCATAAAGCATGGTTCAAAATATTAGGGAATATAAAGATAAAACAGCATAGTCCTTGTCTGAAAGATTTTGCAATAAAATTGGGCTGATAAGACATGCAAATTGGCATAAAAATACAATGTGGAATGATACACAAAGAGTCTCGAGAGAGTGCCATAGGAAGTGTTTGTTTTGTTTTTTTTTTGATGGGGGAGGCATAAGAAGTGATTTTTTTGGTATAAGGAAGCACTTTGAAGAAAATTCTCCTGGCCAAGATCATAAAGAGTGGCCTGGGGCACTGATAAATTGAGTGACTTGCTCCAGGTCACATAGCCCATATGTGTTAGAGGCAGGCCTTGAATATAAGACTTTCAGCCCAAAAGGCCAGTTCTCTTTCCATTAAGCCGTGCTTCTTCTGCCAGAAGATACACCAGGAGGAATAGATGAAGCTCTGCTGAGGGGTTCAGGCAAGCCTTCATGAGGGAGGGGGAACCTAGCTGGGCCTTGAAGAAAGAGGAAGATTTCAACAGGTAAAGAGAGAATAAGCACTACTATGTGCCAGGCATGATACACAGAGGCAGTAAAGAATAAGACAAAATACGATGACAGCTGGTTATCCCGTTTGTCTGGAGTGTAAAACTAAGGAAAGCTGAGCGAAATAATGTTAGAAAACTGGGCTAAGGCTAAGTTGTACTGGTCCTTACATGGCAGACTCAGGTGTTTTTTTTATTTTCTGATAGAGGCAATGGAGAACCAGGGAAAGCTTGTCATTGGGTTGCTATTACTGTTGAAATTGAGAAGTGATCCCTGTATTGGGAAGATTGCTCTGTCAATTGTGTGAAGGAAGAATTTGAGGAAAAGCTGGAAGACCAGTTAAAAAGACTATTACAAAGATCTAAGCAAAAGATAATAGATTCCTGAAATAGGGAAAGAGCAATTTAAGTTTATGAGGGGAAAAATGAAGGGGATAAAGTGAAGGTAGAATCAAGAGTATTTGACATTTGATTGAACGTAGAAGGTCAACTAGTGGGGAATTAAAAAAATTAATGAGAGCTCCTGCTCCCTTTTATGCCACCCCACTACTGTCCCTTCAGATATAAAAGTGAGACAAACAACTGAGGAACGTTTTGTGTTTTTGTTTTGTTTCATGGGTTGCCATGGCTAAGAAATATTCATCGCCTGGTGGCCAGCCTTCTGGTGATGAACATCTCCATATTTATCTAGGCTGGTCATAGGACAGCAGAAACGTAATATGATGCTCAGCCCATACTTGAAAGTTTTCCAGCCTAGTAGAACATGCCTGAGCTTGTGCTCTATTGGCATAGCCTTCAAAAACCCATGGCCAACTCCATGCTATGTTCAAGTGTTGGAATAGGACTATTGTGGAGCTTGTAAAAGTCAAATTGAATAAGGTATATAAAAGTACTTTATAGCACTAAAGTACTGTATAAATGCAAACTGTTACAATGCTGCTGTTGCTGATAATTTCAATGCACATTTGAATGGCAACAGGAAAAGGCAAATAATGCTATTACCTTGCAAAGCAAGTTAATTTACATTTTCTCTAAGTAAGAAATCTGTATTTTATATTAACAAACATCTTGCTGCTAATTTTTTTTTTCTGTTAGAAAGGGTCTCATGTGGTTATCTTGGTTTGCCCCAGCACATAGAATAGGTTCACCAAATTTGATGAGTAGAAAAGTATGTCTATGTTGGTATTTGAAGGAAGCTGAAAGGCTTATAAGTCATTAATATTTCCCTCCTACTGCCTTGCCTGAGTGCCTAAAATATTATTCTGATTATTTAATAGGCTCTCTAGGCATGTGCCTGGAGGCTCTGAAGTGCCTGAGTCCAGAAGGTTATTAGAAGCAAATCTGCATTGGTTCCCTCCCCTCCACAGAGTATATCCCTCCCATCCATATTTCAGGGCACTGGACAAGAAAGGCTAAATATTTGGAGAGTTTTCAGAAGCATAATGAATATGTAATATGAATAATTTGTCTAGAAGAGGGTCGGGTGGTGCTGAATGTAATGAAGACTGAATAAGATCATATCCACATAAATGAAATTGATTATATTCTAACAGACAGGGATGGACTCATTACTGATGTAGAGGTTATATCCAAATCAAGGGTTTCTACTCAGTCTATAAATTGTTAAAGCATATTGATCAAAATCAATAGCAAATTAGCAGAATAAAAATGAGAAGGTATAGCATGCAGTTGAGGTATTTTAAATTGAACAATGAAAAACTGAGAATGACAATGAAAAAAAGAGAAACAGACAAAAGGATGGACTTCAATGTAATCTCCCCATTTCCTAAGGAAGTTAAATTGTTGTAAATTAAGGATCATAATGAAGAAGCCAAAGGAGAATAAAAATCACCTCAACTAGTGAATACTTGATTTCCTTGCCATACAGAAAGCTTTATCAGCCAAGAGTAATACTGCTTTTGAACACAAATAAAAGTTAAATCTTAGGAAAGAGGATAGTTGAAGATCATGAGTTTTGCCTCATAAAACAGCAAGAGATTTGGTGGAAAAGCCCCAATAACTCCAAGTCAGTTACTTGAGCCCATCCTAAAAGCATCTAAGGATGAAACTGAAAGGAGAATGAAAAACACTTGAGGAATAAAAAAAGATTCCTCAACATTTCTATCACAAACAATCATCTCCATAAATGACAGTTTAGTTGGCCCATTTGGGCTCTAACCTGACAGCTAGAAATGACAATAAAGAAAATGATGATAGGAAGAACAGCAGGGCTAGAGCAACCACTTAGAGGGGACATATGGGTCAGTTAAAATGTAGTTTTGAGCACTGAGGGATCAAATCTCAAAATATCTTAAAGGAGGGAGGCTATCAAACACTAAGGGAAAAGAAAAACATGGTTTCTTATGATTACTCCCCCCCAAAGGCTCAATAGGCTATTAATAACTATCAAGCCACATGCCTAGTTTTCTCATATTTTGCTAAGCAGAGACATATGGCAGCCAAAGGTAATGCAAGTGGCAAATCCATTCACAAAAAGCCCATTGTACAACAGATTTTTAAAGTCATATAGGGTTTAATTCTTAAAATATCTCATAAAAGGAAATACTACAAAGGAAAAAGTAAAGTTCAAGGATGATATGTTAGAGGGAGAGGGACAGAGAGAGAGAAGCAACTTCTGACCCACAAGACTACTTTATTTTCTTTATAAAATGTTTACAGGAATGGTCTATGAACTTTTAGAGTGTAACCTTGATGAAAGCATGAGGACAATGGTGGGTTTAAATAGACATTTCTTCTATGGCCAAATCACTAACTTATAGACAAAAAAACCATAAAGTTATAGAATATATCATGCCATATGCGATTATGAAGATAACTTTGTTCAATGATAGTTACCAGTGACATCAAACTCACTAAAAGTTCATACCAACGTCTTGAAACCTGTTCTCCACTGAATCCAACAAAACAAGAATTCTTTACAGATGTCAGTTCTCCAAATGCTTTAATTCACAGCTGACATTGTACTACTAATTGTATCAAGCCCAAAGAACAGTATAAAACCTCCTCATTGAAATCCAAAGAAATAAAGAAATCCATACTTGAAAAAGTGAATGAAAACTCCGTATTGCCCAAATTGTAGTTAATGCATATATTTGTCAGGTGCTACAGAAAGTCAGTTACCTGCCCTTTCAACTCCATCCTTTTCCCTGTTTGTTTTTCAAGGCAATTTACAACTCACTTTCTGCAGTTGCTAGTTGCTAGTGTCCCCCTCTTTCAGATTACCTTCCACTAATTCTCTGTTATCTTCTATTTACCAAGTTGTTTACATAGTTATCTTGACATTAAATTGTGAGCTCCTTGATGGTAGGAACTAATTCTGCCATTTTTTTTTGTATCCCTAAAACAGTGCCCAATCACATAATAAACTCTTCACAAATGCTTGTTTATTGACCCAGATTAGGATTGAATAGAAAGAGGAGAGTTGCATAGATTGTGTTTGGGAAAACTACTGGGTGCTTTCAATGATCTCAATCAGCTTATTGTCATTAAGGCCTTTCTCTTTAAAGCAATATTCTTCTGGTCATAGGATCATAAGATTATGGAATAGAGATGATCCTAGAAGGAACTTCAGAGGCCATATGAATTTTATACTCTTATAGAGAATTAAATTTTATACTCTTATAGAAGATTCATATTATACCCACAAAGTATCTGAACTATACGTTTATGTTTATACTTCTGGTTTGAAGAGAATTTTGGAGTAAAATTCACTGGGAATGGAGCATGTGAGTAATATTTGAGTTATTCTACACTTGAGTTGGGGAGGTGGTAGGGGAGAAAAAAATCAATGAATCACTGCTGAGGGTGGGAAACACACTCTATCTCCATAATTTTCCAGGAACAGGGACCAAATGTCATCATGTGTTTCTTGGTTCCCAAGACTATCTCATATTTCTTTTATATATATTTATACTGTGTTCCAAAAATCTTAGTGCAAGTTTAAGTATTAATAGCTCGCAACTATTAAAATTTGCTCCTCCTCCTCCCCCTCCTTTCTCCCCCTCTCCTCCTCCTCTCCCTTCTCCCCCTCCCCTCCTCCTCCTCCTTCTCTTCCTCCACCTCCTCCTCTTCTTTCCCCTTCTCCAGCTATTAAGTATATAGCTTAATTAGCTACATACTTCTCCCTATTAGAATGTAAGCTCCTTGAGGGCAGGGATTATCTCACTTCTTTCTGTCTTTATATGCTCAGTTCTTATCACAGTGCTTGGTACATAAATAAACCCTTCATAATTGTTGATTGATTGATTTTGCATTCAGAATATACATGAAGTTGAAGGTGCTATTCCCAGGAGTGAGATATCTGGCCAACCCTTCATCCTGAGAGGTTTGCACACACTCATCATGTCATAGAGTGCCCCAGAGCTCCTAGATCTCTCTTACTCAGGCTTTGATCTGAGAAGTGGTTTATCACAGAACTATTTGGAATATTTAGGTTGGAAACATGACATTTGGAAAGTTCTATAGATTTACTTTTTAAAAAGCTCTTCAAATGCCTCCTGAACCTTTAAAAAAAATTAATTTTATGCATCACAGATGTTTTTAAAAGATGGTCACATTTAGTTAAATTTCTTACAAAGCCCAAGTAAAAGGTCAATTTGTTTGGATTAAAGATGCTGTTTGTATAAGAACTGAGTGGATTTAAGCCAGAAGAAGCTCTGGTTTCAGTAGAGGTTTTATAGAAACAACTTTTTAGATTTAAAGCGTTTCGTTTCACTTTCTTGTTTGAAGTCTGAGTGGTTTAAGTGAGGATCACTCGAGTGGCCTGTCAGCATCCAGGGAAACTCCTCACTGCACTCCAAGCCTACCCCCATCTTTTGTACAGGTGTGCGGCATGTGCAAAAAGGGTCCCAGCAGGCAGTACTCTGCCTGTATCCTGAAGGCAATATTTAAAGGTTCCATTCCAGTCAAATGTCCCTTATTCCCATCACTGCCTGGCCTTTGCAATCTCCTTTGAGTTCCCCAGACAGACACCCTTTATGCAAATGAAAGGAAATGTAATCCTTGCTAGCCAAGTGAATAGTTAAAGGAGAAATTATTAGTAGGATCTGCTATTCATATAACGAAAGAGTTTTTCTTGTACTGTCAAGGCAAGAATAATGGATTCTGCAACAAGCTCAAGAAAAGGAAAGAGCTGATTTAGTCAGTTGTCACCTTTGGCCCACTCTCTTACCACCTGCTGACTTTAAGTAAAATTTGTCTGAAGATGAGGATTAATGTAATGGCTGCTTCCATTACTTCTTTTGGATGAAATTTGATCATTCTCCTTCACATTCCTTTTCCTCACCTGCTCTTGGAAGCAAATTTAATTCTCTGGAAGAAAATACAATCCAGACCAGAACACACACACATGCACACACACACGCACGCACGCATGCACGCATATCCAACCTCCATACCAGCCTCTCTTACAGCTCAGAAGTTTGATTCTTAATCACAAATACTTTTCTTCTGAGCTGTTTATATTATACAGTTTATTCCATAAGGTCCAATTTCAGGTGCACAGTGAAACCCAGATGGCTTGAGGCTGGTTGTCCTAAATAATATAAGCTTTTGCAAGTAATAAACAATATCTTAGACCAACTTCCTCAAAGATTCATTTTAAAGTTCACAGGAAACTCCAATAGCTCATCATTTACCAAACTTTGCCTGCATTATGGATCTTTCCACTGATAGCATAGAGAAGTTGGACCATCTGAGAGGTAGGTTTGCTGGCCAGCGTGGCTTCCTAACAGCTTTCAGATATGCTTTAGTATTGGGAGTTGTGTTAAAGAAGATCATTACAGTATTTCTTTTGTTTACTTTTAATTGTCCAGTTCACCTGAGTAGCTATTTAGGAATCCAGCTGCCTGAGAAGACTGTCAGGTCATTTTTTCCTAAATTTTAGACATTAGTTCAAATTGAGACTTTAGTACACAAAATATGTGTATGTCAATTACTTTATATGAATGCATATCTTTCAAGGCCTGTTTTGTTTTCTACTTCAGCCCTGAAATCTGATTATTTTAGCTCATACTGATCATTGCCTTCTTTAAACTTCAATTAGACTTTGCAAATTCAACTCAACAAATATTTGTTGAGCTGTAACTTTATCTAAAACACTGTGTTCCTTGCTAGATGTATAAAGATCGGAAAAAAAAGATGCTGTGATTTACAGTCTGGTTAGGGAGGATAAGATGTGCACAAATAATGATGATGCTTGTTACAATATGATAAATAAGAGGGAGGCATCCCATCTAGCTGGGGAGATAAGAGAAGGCTTAGTGGAGGAGGCAGAATCTGAAGTGGCCCTTGAAGAGAGGGAAGTATTTCAATGGGATGGGAGGTGGGAGGAAGGGCAATGTGAGGAGATGTGTTTTGTGCAATTGTCCAGGTTGTGCATAAATGAATGAAAGTGAGAGAGGGCAGGACAAAATCAAAGAACTATGAACAGTGATGTTTGGCTGGAATATAGAGTGCTCAAAGAGGTATAGAGATAGGGATAGGGATAGGATAAGGATAGGGACAAGAACAAAGGTAGAGAAGAGACTGAACTATGAAATAAGACTGAATAGGTCAGTGGGAGCTAGATAGAATAGGATCTTGAATACCAAGATAAGTTGACATTCTACCCTGGAGGTAATGGGAGCCACTGAAGATTTTGGAGTAGAAGAATGGCATACCTGGGCAGCTGAATGAAGGTTGGATTATACAGAAGAGATATCAGAGGTAAGGAAATTAGTTTGGTCTTAAATGAGACAGCAGCAATAGGAGTGGAAAGGAGGGAATGGATGTGATAGTAAATAGAATAGGCAGAACTAGTTAACTGGTCAGATGTGGGGATGATAGTGGTGGTGAAGGAGGAGAAAGAATTAATGATGACTGCAAAGGCTGGATCCTTGATAGCTGGTAAATTGATGATACCATCTATTGAAATAGGAACCTTAGGAGGAGAAGCAGGTTTTGGGAGAAAGATTTGGTTTACATTGGAATATCTTCAGTGTGACTTGTCCAACTCTAAATGCTGAACAGGCAATTTGAAATGTGGAGCTGGAATTAGAAGTGTCAGAACAAGATGTAATGATGTAGGAATCATTGGCATAGAAGTGAATTTGAAGCTGTGAGCATGGATGAAATAACTAAGGGAGGGAGTATGTAGAGAGAGGAGGTCAAAGGATAAATTTAAGGGATATAGTCATTTAGGGCATAGGAAGAGGAAGATGGGTCAACTAGAAAGATGAAGAAGTCAGAGAAATAAGAGAACCAGCAAATGGCAAATAGCAAATGGAAGGCAAGAGTCAAGGAGATATGAATAAAACTGACATGATCACCAATTTAAAATGCTTTAGAAAGGCTAAAGAAAATAAGAACATAGAAAAGCTGATAGGACCACAGGATTTAATACTTTATAAATGTCTAATTATTACACGTATGTTTGTATTGTCTCCTTCCTAGATTATAAGCTCTAAGAGAGTAAGGGGCAAATCACACCTCTGAAAATATCAGACTACTTTTTGATTGTTTTATATATAATTTGACTCCTACCCACACATCCAATAGTAGATGTGCTATTAATGCTGGTGAATTGATGTGTTTTGAGACATTGCTGCTGATCTTATCCTAAATTTGCCACCAAGGAGGGGAGTCTGTTGAATAATGGTTTGGTACAGAGGAGGAGGACCATTCAGATGAGACTGCTGTCTTGAGCTGAGGACAAGAAGGAGCAAGCATTTGATCAATAACATCCTTTGTGCACTCACTATATGGAGGGTAAAACCCTACATAGCAGAGCAATGTAGTACTCACTAAAGAAAGTAAAAGGTGTGGTCCCTGCCCTAAATAAACTTAGTGTCTATTGGGAAGGGTCCAAATAAATACAAAAAATAGAAGAAAAGAATAAAAATCACCACAGGATGAAACCATATACTTAACTAGTTACAGGTGAAATGATTAAGCTCACAAGAGAATGTATGCTACTTAAAGTCTGGTAGCTCTATGTGTGTGTGTGTGCGTGTGCGCATGCGTGTGTGTGTGTATCTGTCTGTCTATCCCCAGTGCCTTTCATTTGATAAATAATTTGAACTGAATTAAATTGAATTGATAAGAGCTAGATGTGTTAGATCAGAGGACTTCTAAGAAGCTAAGACGATCAAGTCTAGACTTTTTATTGCAACATCAAGGGACAATCCCATCTCTTCCTATTACAACCTGCTCGGACTTGGTTAAATCATTTTACAGATGAGGAAACTGAGATCCAGAAGACATGATCTCTAAAGGTCTCTTCTAGCTGTAATTCTTCAGTGCCACGTTTCATAGTTCTGTGATATTTTAGGTAGCTGCTCCCTTTACCCCTCCACCCCTTGTCCCCCACCTCATGCTGTTGATTTTTAACAGACCAGGGCTATATCCTGAAAATTCTTATCTTTAATTTTAAAACATTGATGATACCTTATATCAGTGTATACCTATACTTTTCAAATGCTTTCAAAACTGTGACACATATAAGATTTACATAGGAGGTAGACTAGTATAGGTATCATTTTTCCCATGTTACTTTGAGGAAACTGAAGTCAAGAAAGGCAAGTGATTTGTCAAAGGCCATACAATGAGTTAGTGACAGGATAAAGACTCAAATCTAGGTCTCCTGACTCCCAGAGTATTTCTGGTGTTTCACATGGTGTCTAACGGTGGATTTTTTTCCTCTATAGGAGATTTATCTAAACTCTTTTTAAGGCTCATGGAAGGAGAGGTTCTTAAGCTGTCTGCTGAAAGTGTTGAGAGATGGGCTTTTACAGAGAGGAAGGGAAAGAGCTTTTTATTCAACAAGTCAATCAATATGTATCTGAACATCCATGCTTGGAACGCTTCTTGGCAGCAGTGATGTGAGGACCTGGAGCCAGAAAAAAGTAGAGAATTTCTGTGTGGGGGTGGAGGGAGAAGAGGCAGGGTATTATAAGGTGGGTGTAATTAAATAGCATCAAAGAGTGATGTGATAGCTCAAAGGCCACAGATGGAATTTAGGGAGACAAGGCACTGCTAAGGGAACTTAAGGGAGATGATTGTGTATTTAAATGGCAAATAGCCTTGTGCAAATTACTTGGGACAAACAATAATTTTGATATGGTTTCATTTTGTTACAGTAGTGGTCAAGAGTATGTGCTTGTAATGCCACTAGGATGACTCAGATTGTTTGGTCTTAAACTGATTTGAGCTTGTTTCTACACCTTTAATTAATTCTCTGTTAGCTGAGTGCTGGATTTCATACCATGTACAAGGAATTCATCCTGTATATATATAAGTTCTCTTTTACTGTATTTTTAATTCTATGGTTTTTAGAAATGGATATTCATCTATTCATATCTGTCTGTCTATATCACAAGTTGTAGTTCTTTCAGAAAATATTTGAGTGAATGTTGGAGAGAGTTCAGTGGCTATTACTGTGGGAATTATCAAATGTTTCAAAATTTGTTCAAACTCACAATGAAACAGGATCACCAGCATTGAAAAGCAAAGCAAAGTTTGGTCACAAAATGAAAAATAATGTCTAGGACTGATAGTATCACTGCAAAATAGCCTACTTAGATCTGAAGAAAACAGAAACCTTCCCTGGGACATGACAGCTAGAGGGGTTGTTATTGATTTTTCCACAGTAGTGTATAGGCTTCTTGAGGTTGAAAGAATAGAGAGAAGAAAAGCAAAAAACCTAACAAAACAAAAATAAAAAAAAAATAGCTGCTAACTATTGCTATGAGGAAAAAACCTAACATGCTTCAATAGGCAAGACAATATGAAGAATGGAAAAAAGATAATTTTTCATTCAAGGCTGTATGAATACGGTTGTTGGAAGAGGTCCTGGTGAGTCAGTGAGGTCTGGGCTTCTCCATCAGACTATAAAACATTCACCCAAAAATGTTTCACAGGGATTAAAATTTTTTTTCAGTGGACCTCGAAGTCTTGCCCCCTTTTAGGGAATGATGAACTTCGATAAATAAATTTGTATTCTGAGAAGCAGAATTATTCTGGAATTACAGAATTCCCAAGCAGAGATGGAATACCTGTCACATGATTTTAGATCATGTCACAAGTCATGAAAGTTTAGGTAACTTATCTAAAAGATGGAGATAAGCAAGATTCAGTGAACTGGGAATGTGATGAATTAAACCCTATCTAAAGCCTATGGGATATGTAAAATCAAGTCCAGACTTGGAAAAATGGACCAGTCATTAAAAGCATACTTTGTGATAAAATGTGGTTTCATAATGAAGAATTACAGAATACATAACAAAATCTTATGAACTGCATGCCAAATCTTGGAAAACAAGTGATTTCAACAGAAGAACATATTGCATATTAAAATTTTTAAAGTTGTCATCAGTTACATCTAATAAGCACCTACCATGGCAGGCCCTGTTAAACTTTGGGGATACAAAGAAAGGCAAAAGAC
Source organism: Trichosurus vulpecula (assembly GCF_011100635.1). Lineage (NCBI taxonomy): Eukaryota > Metazoa > Chordata > Mammalia > Diprotodontia > Phalangeridae > Trichosurus > Trichosurus vulpecula. The sequence goes on from NC_050574.1 coordinate 181,189,818, forward strand.
CATCCTTAATCTCAAGGAACTCACAGGCTAATGGGGGAAACAACATGAAAACAACTGCCTACAAAACAGGCCATATACAAGATAAGTTGAAGATGATAGATCAATATGAGAAAGACAAGAGAACTAAGGAGGCTTGGGAAAGACTTCCTGTAGAAGTTTGGTTTTATCTAGGTCTTGAAGGAAGTCAGAGAAGCCAGGAGGTGGATATTAAGAAGGGGAGTATGCTAAATTTAGGAGACAATCAAGGAAAATGCTGGGACCTAGGAGATGGAGTGTCTTGCTCAAGGAAAAGCAAGGTCAGTGTCACTGGATCACAACATGTGTATGTATATGGAGGTGGTAGCGTAAAGTGTAAGAAGACTGAAAAGTGTGGGAGATGCAGATTCTGAAAGGTTCTGAGTAACAAATGGAGGATTTTATTTTTGGTTCCATAGGTGATAAGAGACTCTTGGATTTTTAAATTTTTTTAAAAGAGTCATGACATGGTCAAAACTATTTTAGGAAGCTCACTTTTTTTTTTAATTTAAATTTATTTATTTAACATATTTGGTTTTCAGCAGTGATTTTCACAACAGTTTGAATTACAAATTTTCTCCCCATTTCTACCCTCCCCCCCACTCCAAGATGGCATATATTCTGGTTGCCCTGTTCCCCAGTCAGCCCTCCCCTCTATCACCCCCCTCCCCTCTCATTCCCTTTTCCCTTCCTTTCTTGTAGGGCAAGATAAATTTTTACGCCCCATTGCCTGTGTATCTTATTTTTTAGTTGCATGCAAAAACTTTTTTTTTGTTTTTGAACATCTGTTTTTAAAACTTTGAGTTCCAAATTTTCTCCCCTCTTCCCTTCCTACCCACCCTCCCTAAGAAGTCGAGCACTTCAACCTAGGCCACGCATGTATCATTATGTATAACCCTTCCACAATACTCATGTTGTGAAAGGCTAACTACATTTTGCTCCTTCCCAACCCATCCCGCTTTATTGAATTTTCTCCCTTTACCCTGTCCCCTTTCCAAAGTGTTTGTTTTGATTACCTCCACCCCCATCTGCCCTCCCCTCCATCATCCCCCCCCTTTTATTTTTTTTTTATCTTCCTCCCTCTTCTTTCCTGTGGGGTAAGATACCCAACTGAGTATGTATGGTATTCCCTCCTCAGGCCAAATCTGATGAGAGCAAGGTTCACTCATTCCCCCCTCACCTGCCCTCTCCCCTCCTCCCACAGAACTTCTTCCTCTTGCCACCTTTATGCGAGATAATCCACCCCATTCTATCTCTCCCTATCTCCCTCTCTCAGTATGTTGCTCTCTCATCCCTTAATTTCATTTTATTTCTTTTAGATATCTTCCCTTCATCTTCAACTCACCCTGTGTCTGCTCTCTCTCTTTTACATATATATATATATGTATATACATATATATATAAAAACACACATATATATATACATACATACACATGCATACATATACACATAGATACATACATACATACACATTCACATATATATACATAAACATATATATATGCATATTCCCTTCAACTACCCTAATACTGAGGTCTCATGAATCATACACATCATCTTTCCATGTAGGAATGTAAACAAAACAGTTCAACTTTAGTAAGGCCCTTGCAATTTCTGTTACTTGATTACCTTTTCATGCTTCTCTTGATTCTTGTGTTTGCAAGTCAAATTTTCTGTTCAGCTCTGGTCTTTTCACTGAGAAAGCTTGAAAGTCCTCTATTTCATTGAAAATCCATATTTTGCCTTGGAACATGATACTCAGTTTTGCTGGGTAGGTGACTCTAGGTTTTAATCCTAGCTCCATTGACCTCCGGAACATCGCACTCCAAGCCCCTCGATCTCCCAGTGTAGAAGCTGCCAGATCTTGGGTTATTCTGATTGGGTTTCCACAATACTCAAATTGTTTCTTTCTGGCTGCTCGCAGTACCTTCTCCTTGATCTGGGAGCTCTGGAACCTGATGACAATATTCCTAGGAGATTTCCCCTTGGGATCCATTTGAGGAGGTGATCGATGGATTCTTTCAATTTCTATTCCGCCCTGTGGCTCTAGAATATCAGGGCAGTTCCCCTTGATAATGTCTTGAAAGATGGTATCCAGGCTCTTTTTTTGATCATGGCCTCCAGGCAGTCCAATAATTTTTAAATTATCTCTCCTGGATCTATTCTCCAGGTCAGTGGTCCCTCCAAGGAGATATTTCACACTGTCCTCCACCGTTTCATTCCCTTGGTTCTGTTCTATAATATCCCGATTTCTCATAAAGTCACTAGCTTCCACTTGCTCCAATCCAATTTTTAAAGTAGTATTTTCTTCAGTGGTCCCCTGGACCCCCCTCTCCACCTGGCCAATTCTGCCCCACAAGGCATTCTTCTCCTCATTGGCTTTCCGGAGCTCCTCTGCCACCTGAGTCAGTCCGTTCTTCAAGGTGTTGTCTTCTTCAGTGTATTCCCCAGCATTTTCTTGGGTCTCCTTCAGCAAGTCATTGACCTGTTTCCCACGGCCCTCTCGCATCCCTCCCATCTCCCTTCCCAATCTTTCCTCCACTTCTCTAACTTGCCCCTCCAACTCCCTTTTGAGCTCTTCCATGGCCTGGGACCAGTTCCCGCTTCTCTTGGAGGCTTCCGCTGCAGGCTCCTCGACTTTATTAATCTCCTCTGTCTGTATGTCCTGGTCCTCCTTGTCAACAAAGAAAGAATGCAAAGTCTGAGACTGAATCTCGGTGTGCCTTCGCTGCCTGGCCATATTCCCAGCCAACCAACCCGACCCCTGAGTTCCTCAGCGGGGCACGACCGCTTGCAGATTACAGAGTTCTATGTTCCACGTTTGGGGGGGAGGTGCCCGCTCTGCCACACCAGCACTGCCCCCTCCCCAAGAACCCCCAACCCGAACTGGGCTCAGATCTTCGGCAGGCTGTGCACCCCTGCTCCGATTGGCCACCTAACTCCTCCCACCAGGTGGGCCTGGAGCCGGAAGTAACAACAGCTGTAGCTGCCCCACCTCCGCTGCCCCCGGGGCTGGAAGCCGAACTGGGAACTCCTTCCACTCCCGCAGCTTTTCCCACCAACCCCCTCTGCAGTCCTTGGTGTTTGTGGGTTGAGAAGTCCCGCAACTGCCGCAGCTCACCGAATCAGGGTGCCAGGGCCCCCCACCCCCACCCCGCCCAGCCCCTGGTCCGGACGGTCCACGCCGCCCAGGCCGGGCTCCACTCCACTCCGTTCCCAGCTCCCAGCTCCCAGCTCCCAGCGGGATAGACCCTACGCAGAGACCACCCAGGCCGCCCCGGGCTGGAGCCCCGCCTCCCCCCGCTGCCCCATGGGTTCTGCCGCTCCAGAATTGGTCCAGAGCCACTCCCCATAAGTTTTTGGAGGGTCTCGGTACAGAGCCCACACTATTCCCTACTTACCAGCCGCCATCTTAGGAAGCTCACTTTGACAACTGAGTGAAGGCTAGAATGGAGTGGGAGAGACTTGTGGCCAGGAGACCCAAACAGCAGGCTGTGGCAATAATCTAGGTGTGAGGTGATGAGGGCCTGCACCAAGCTGGTGGCAATGTTAAAGGAGCTAAGTGGCATATATAAGAGATTTTATAATGATAAAATCAACAGACTCTGGTAACAGATTTTATCTGGTAGGGTGACGTGGTAATGCGAAAGAATTAGAAATTAAGGATGACTACTAGGTCTGTGGGCAGCCAGGTGGTACAGTGGATAGAACCCCTGACCTATCTAGCTGTGTGACCCTGGGCAACTCATTTAACCCTGTTTGCCACACTTATCTCATCTGTAAAATGAGCTGGAGAAGAAAATGACAAACAACTCTAGAATCTTTGCCAAGAAAATTCCAATGGGATTATGAATAGTTGGACATGAATGAATGAAACAACTGAACAGCATCAGAAACAACTAGATCTATATCCCAAAGAGATAAAAAGAAAAAGGGAAAGGGCTTATAGATACAAAAATATTTATTGCATAAATATTTATTTTTATGGTGGCAAAGAACTGGAAATTGAGGGGATGCCCATTAACTGGGGAATGGCTGAACAAGTTGTGATATATGATTGTGATGGAATACTGTTGGGCTATAAGACATGATGAGCAGGGTGATTTTAGAAAAACCTGAGAAGATTTATCTAAACTTATACAAAATGAAGTGAGCAGAATCGGTAGAACATAGTACAAAGTAATAGAAATATTGTAATAATGATCGATTGTAAAAGACTTTAGCTATTCTGATCCAAGACAATTTCAAAGGGCTTCTAATTTCCAGAGAGAAAATGGATGAAATCTGAGTGCAGACTGAAGCTTAATTTTTTTCACTTTCTTTATTTTTCTTGTTTTTTTTTTAACATGGCTAATGTTGAAATATATTTTACACTATTTCACATGTATAATTGATATAACTTTGCTTGCCTTCTCAATGGGTTGGGGAGGGGCAGGAGCTTGGAAAGGAATTTTTAACTCCAAATTTTAAAAAATTGAATGTTAAAGATAAATAATAAACTTATTTTTTAAAAAACTTATTTTTAAAATAAACTTATTCTTTTAAAAAAGAAGTTAAGGATGACACCTAGGTTGCAAGCCTGGGCCACTAGGACCATGGTGGTACCCTTAATAGTAATAAGGAAGTTAGAAAGAGGAGAGGTTTTATAAAAAGGTGTAAAGTTCATTAAAGTCGTTTAAGTTATGTTAATAAATTTAATTATTTTACTTTGTCTCAAATAATTCATATACCACTAAACTTGACAGAGACTTGTGTTGCTACTGTATAGTAGGAGTGGAAGGGAGAAAGACTGGAAGCAAGAAGCCCAAGGAGACTACATAGCCCGTAGCCCCATTTAGTGTCAGTGCCCTATTTAAATTCCTAATTTAATCCCTCCTTTTTAAACAATGAAAGAATACAACATTTATTCTACTCTTAAGATGTATAAATTGTAAGAAGTCAATCTATTTCTTACCCAGAATCCTTATTGCAAGCATGAACTCTAGCAAAATGAGATCATAATGCATAATCGTGCATCTCAGGGCATTTTAAAGATGTGTTCTTTCATGTCCTTACAACATCTTTATGAGGCAAATTGCCATGATTACTAGCTGTATGGGTTCTTATGAACAATAAGAGAAATAGTATTGGAGTTGAATATTCTCTCATAGGACAACTTGGGCTAACATTTATAAACAGAAAGCACAATTAGTAAATTCACTAATTAGGGTGAAGTTTATGCATTTCCTGTTAACTGTAATCTTTTGTTTCACCTGAGGGTTTTGTCTGGCACAGTCAGCAAAAGAGAATGTTCTTTGCTACAAGGATGGGTAAATGTCGTGCTTCTGGCTTTCCCTAGCTGGAGGCTGAGCTTTTAGTCAGCATATTCACACAGAATTTCAGAGTTGTCAAAGGCCAGTGACAGATCCTTCTACTGTATCACTAAAGAATGTTCATGCAACCTTTGCTTCCAGAACTCTGGGGAAGAGACAGCTACTGCTTCCTGAGTCAACCAATCCTTTTATTGTTGGGAACTTTTTCCTTAAATTGTGGTGACATCTGCCTCTCTGCAATCACTACCCATTGCTCACGCTGGGGCCAAGCAAAACAAGATTAATTCCATAGGGCAGTCATGAAAATGCTTGAGGATAGTGATCTTGTGTTCTGTAAGTCTGCTTTTCACCAGTTCCTTCAACAGCAGCTTTTGGGGTAGGATTTCAAGGCCTTCTACACTATTGGTTGTCTTTCTCTGTATACTCCTCAACTTCTCAATTTATTTCTTGAAATGAAGCACCCAAATTGAACACAATTCTCCAGATGTGGTCTTTTCAGGATTGTGTTGCTGTTTAGTCAGTTTAGGTTTGTCCAACTCTTCATAACTTCGTTCGGGATTTTTTAGCAAAGATACTGGAGTGGGTTTGCCACTTCCTTCTCCAGCTCATTTTACAGATGAGGAAACTGAGGGTTAAGTGACTTGTGTAGGGTCACATGTAAAGTGTCAGAAGCTAGATTTGGATTCAGGAACATGAGTCTTCCTGCCTCCAAATCTGGCACTCTATTGTGCAACTTAGCTACCTCGGGAGAGAGTACAAAGGGCCTATCACCTGCCCATTTGTGGACCATCTGCTTCTCTCAACACAGCCTAAAATTATAAAGCCTATTTTGCAGCACATTAAACTTGTAGTCTGCTTAAAACTACACTGTATTTCTCAAGACAAATTACTATGTAACCACTTCCCCTCCCCTTAACTCATGCAGATAAAGTCTATTTTAAACTATTAAGTCATTACTCAAACGGATCCATGATCACATCAATGTCAATTTCCTTTCAACAATGTAGATTACAACCTACCAAGCTGATTTAGCTTAATGCCTAGCACATAGTAGGGGCTTAATGAATGCTTATTGAATGAATAAGTATGACTTTTTCCTATCTTTTTCCATAAATTCACCATAAAGTGTCTACCCAACTTTTTTTTTTCCCATAACATTGGGAGGATATTAACGAAGTATATGGACTTTTAAAGAGTTGTTTCTTTCTCTTGCCATATGACCACCTCCTTTTCCCTTTTAATCATACATTCCTCTGATGTTTTCTTTAGTTATTTTTCGTAATTTTTTATTTGTGCTATATTACAGTTTATGCACACTCACCATAAGTTTCTCTACTGCTCTTTAAGCACTTGGCAATTAAGCTGAGTGTTTGTTGTCAAAGTCACTAAGTCTAAGTCACTAGTTTCCTTGTTATGGCCTTCTTCATGGGGAATCTTTGAGCCATCCTACCATTTAGATACGATTGTTCTCCTCAAAAGAACTGTGAACAGCTCTATAATTAATGTTGATAATAGCTGTTCTGGCATTAGGTGGAGTTTAGTCTTTAGCTGCTCTGCATGTACATATTGATTTACATGTGCATTTGTCATAGGCACATATACGATAGATTTTATATCTAAAGGTAACACAGGTGAGAAATGTTTGGGATATAAAGGGTGAGGAGAATGGCATGCCTATTTTCCTTCTCTGTCCAGGAGGAACAATGAGACCAAATCTGTAATTTATAGAAACAAGGTAAAGATGGAGGAAACAGCAAAAGCCTGGGCAGCATGGAAGGTGGAAATGGAGTGGGGGTGGGGGAGATGGAATTAAATGGATTTAGGAAGATGAAAGAGGAGAAAGATGAGAGCTAGAGGATTAATGGAAGAGGAGTGTGGACTCCAAAAGAGTGAGTCCGAGTCCTGTGGCATGTGCTCAAGGTAAAAAATAACTTCATTTTGATAAGTTGCTTCTCAGTATACCATATCATAAAGTGCTTTTCATAGTTAAACAGCTGCAGAGAGAGAGAGAGAGGTGTAGGGTGCTTAAGGAGGAGAGAAAAGGCTTTTTCCGATGAGGTCTGACTGAGGTGAAGAAATCAGGGCTTTCTCTTCCTCACCCTGTTTCCTAGAGAACAATAACATCTTGATAGCTTAGGGAACAGGATCTGGCCTTCATTGTTGCACTTTATGTGGATTATTAAACTGTTTCCCTAAGTGTTCTTACACCCAGACTTTTAAAAAAGCTTGCCTTTTAAAATCTATCCCTAATCTTTTTAATGTGCAGTCTTAGCGGATGTCTAGGTTAGGCCTCTCAACATTTGAGGGTAGCTAAACACACACGCACACACACACACACACACACACACACACACACACACACACACACACACACATTCCGGAGATAGTTCAGAAAATGTGAAAGTTTAGTTTTGTCCTTGGGTGCTGTTAAAGCATTTAATGTAAGGGAACATGCATTGACAAACAAAAGGAAGGCTGTCACTTTGATGCCTATGCCCTGAATGCCAATGTAAAGGCTCATCAGCCACCAAATAGCTCTATTTCGGTACAGTTAATCTTGTGAATGCCTGTTCACGTTAGACTTTGATTTCTTTGTAGAGACTTGCTTTTGCTATTTGGACAGGTGAACACATCAACCGTACAATTCTTTTAAAATAATAACTGGTTTGTGTGAGGGAGTGGGGGAGGAAGACATCTTAACATGTATCAGTTACCATTCTAATGTCTATTTCAATCACTTTTTATTTATGGAATATCGGCATATTTTTATCTGTGAGGCCTCTTGAGAGTCATACAATGTGGTTATTTTTGGAGGGAGGAGCTTTGGAAAAATGAATGATGGCACCAGCCATGCATAGCTAATCTTAAACTAAATACTCTATACTTAATCTTGACATTCTTATTTAAAAGAGGAGAAAATAATATATGCTCATTTCATATCTTGCTGGGTCCAAGTCTGGAAAGGATTTCCCAATCTTTTATGGTCCTACTTTTGTCTTTCTAACCACTATGTTAATAAACTTTACTTTTTGGGGTTTTTTTCTTTCCATTATACTATCTTTGACATCCAGTTTTGAACTTTGGACCAATTAGTTTACATTTCTTTTCTTTTGTTTTCTCAAAAACCTCAAGACTGATCTCCAAGCCATGACTATAACCTCTCCATCATCCATCAATGTAAATCTCTCTGCCTTTTATCTATTTGGACAGCTTGGACTAGGAAGGCTTGAGAGAAGCTTATCTTTTACTTATAGTAAATATAAAAAATCACAATGGTACTTCAAAGAAGAGTAACAAAAATAATCGTGGTAATATTGCTGAGAATATTAGCTAGGGGACACTTTTTGTGTCATCATTTTTTTTTTTAGTCATGATGTCCTGTTATTAGAAGATGCAAGGTAGCACAGTGGACAGAGTCCTGGTTTCATGCAATAAGCATTGCTCAGTGATGGCCAATGTTCCCGGTGTTTTATCAGTTATAGGCTTTTCTTATGAGCTAGTGTCTTTTGACAAACATTTAATTGTTAAACACCTATTGTTTATAAAGTTATGTCCAAAATGGTAAGAATAGAGAAGTGAAAGAAAAAAAAAGATACAGTCCTTCCCTTTGAGAAACCAGCAAACTAAAAAGGATATGATAGTATGATAGTAGAGAAATAAGTGACTTTGAACCACCATTGGAGAAGGTTGTGCTTGACACATAATATGTACTTTAGAAATGCGCGTTGACAAAATTACACTTGTGGGGAGACAAGCTTCCTTGTTGGCCTTCCTGAATAGTCATTACTGTAAGACTGGCCATTGTCTGAAACCCATTGTGAGCAATTTCTCATGTTTGATGTTTAGTTTGTCTTCCAATTTCTCCTACTCTCCCTTCATCAGAATCTTTTACTCAGTCCTCAGATTCTGGCTAGTAAGAGGATGGAATTCTGTGGCACTGGGCATTTTTAATTGAAGAACCACTGGATTTACTATTTGTACTATTGGCAAACATCTAATATTCTAGACCTACAGATTCAGGAAAGTCAGTTAAGGTCAGTTGGTAAGGAGGTGGATTGGAGGACAAATTAACAAACTAAGTGTTCACCAGAAGGGATTCATTAGGAACCTAGAGGTAGTAAGTAGGACTTTAGAGAGGCAGTAGTGATGTGATAATAAGAGCACTTCACTTTGGGTCAGGACAGACGTGGCTTTCCACCTCATTTCTCCAGGAGTAAATCACTTAACAATATATAAGTCTGTTTCCTCATCTGTCAAATGGGGTAACAATATTTGTAGCACTTACCTCATCTTGTGTTGTTGTAAAGCTCAAACATAAGTCATTTCACAAACATTAAATGTCAACTATCAACATTATTGTTATCTGAAAGCCTGGTTGCGTGGTCTACAGTTCTCTCATGGACAACTGGGACAATAGTGTGAACAGAGGTAGATTGGAAGAAGTGGTAGCAGAACCTATTTGGTCTGAACCAAATGATATGTTCTGGGTAGAGGAGGGAAGGTATTGTTTATAGAAAGTTAGATGGTAGCAAGTAGGACAAACCAGCGATCCTGGTGGTGATTCATGTAATGCCAGAAATTCTGTTTTAATGTATGATTGGTCCTTCCTTCTAGCTATTGCTCTGAGAGTGATATAAAATGAAAGAATGTGTCTTTGTGTGTAAGAAGTCAGAAGAAGAGGATGGACCAGTGATGGGAGATGAATTGTGGTCTACTATCAAAAGCTGGAAGGGAGAGTAACCACTGTTTTGAATGAGTATTGCCTTTTCTAATATTTTAATATTCTAGCATTGAGGGTAAAAGGGGCAAATTATAGGTGGTGTTTGTCCCACCATTACTCCACACAAGTCTTATTTAGATTCTTCATCAGAGAGGGGCATTAATATAACCTTGGCTTCTTTAAGGTAACACTAGCATAAGTGTAACCTTGAAATGTTCTACTCAGGTGAAAGGATGTTGAGTTTTGGATCTGGAATTTTAGAGAGAATTTTGATTCTGTAGTTAGAGGACTTGGAATCAAATCTTGACTCTCCACCTAATAGCTATATGATTTTGGTCAAGTCAAATAACTTCTTTGGGTCTTAGTCTCCTTACTGCTTAGATGGCCTCTAAGTTCCTTTTAAACTCTAAATCAAGGACCAAGCATAGTGACTCATGAAATGGACACACAAATGCCCTTCCATGCTATTCTGCCCTCTTCAGCTCCTGTGGAGATAATGAAAGAGTAGAAGAAGAAGACCTTGGATGGAGCAAAGAATAATACAATTTCTTCATCAACTAAAACATGAATTTTTTGATAATCTTTATGTGAAATATTTTCCCACCAAGAAATGGATGGATACACCATTGGTGGGCCTGAACTCAGGCTATTTTGACATTCTAACTATAAATGAAATCATAATGCATACAGTTACAGCTAAAGAGGAGGACAACTTCTGAGTTCTTCTTGGGGTAGTAACTGAAGGGTTGATGGAATTCCTTTCCTAGTGTGCCCAAAGGTAAGAAGAATTATTATTTCATAGGACACTGGGTCATCTTGCAATGCAGTACTCACAATGAGCCTTAGCAAACGCAACACCATGGAAATGATTGTAACTTATTCACCAATATCCCTTGCAGAGAATTAAGAAGTAGATTAAGTCTCTTAAAATCTTGATAAGAATCTTCTGAACAAGTCAATGCTGTTTACATTGCATGATGTGGCTCTAGTTTTTGATAAAATGCTAGTTCTCCAAATTTGAGATAGTCTGTTCAACTGGATTTACTTAGAAGAGACTGTACCAAAGAATTCGTTATGATATTAAGGTTTCCCAAATGTTCCTATTCTAATGACATTATATTTATTTTATTAAGTCTTAGAAAGCTATAGGACTCTTGGTGAAATATGAATTGGGAAATCTTATCAAGGGGGTTTCAGAAAATGGGAAACTAGGAGCCACCAAGGCTTATGTCAATTCCAATGCAGTGCATTGCTTCCCAGATCTCATCCAGTAGGCTTTGTAACATTTCAGGGCTTGATGTAACCACTCTGATATATTTCACAAACAAGTAGCATCTCCAGGTCCTCATCCTTCTTCAACTTTAATTCTTTAAAGAAGTTATCATAATAGTAGAGAGCACTAGCTGAGCACATTCCTCCCTCTTTTATTCCTCAGGGACCTGATATTAATGATGAGAGGACTCATCAAACAAGATTTTTCATGCATAGAATTTTCATGGAATCTCAACTAATTTTTTTTTTCATTTTCTTTTATTTTCAATTGTTATTCAGTTGTTTTAGTTGTGTCCAACTCTTTACAACTCCATTTGGGATTTTCTTGGCAAAGATATTGGAGTGGCTTGCTATTTTCTTCTTCAGCTCATTTTACAGACAAGGAAACTGAAGCAAACAGGGTTAAGTGACTTGTCCAGGGTCACACAGCTAGTAAATATCTGAGGTCAAATTTGAACTCATAAAGAGGAATCTTTCTGACTCTAGGCCTGGCACTCTATCCATTCTGCATCTTGAATCTCTCATTTCTCTTTCAGGAGATGAGTAGCAGAAGCCATCACTAATACTTTAGAATCATGATAGAGAATTTCAACTGATACTGATGTTTTTATAAGACACGTATGATTGGAAAGAGTGATATTAAGGGAATGTTCTACTCAATTGAACCAAATGCTTTTTTATGGTAAAAAATATTATAATGACATCTTATATTCTCTACATATTTTCCTCAGTTTTATGATGAAGATATGGTCTAGTTTAAATTTTTTTTAAAGAAGCCTGCCTATTCTTTACAAATACTTTTTTATAGCTGGTTTGGATTATTCATATTAAAATTTATTATATAGATGGGAAAGTAGGCATACAGGTTAGTTGGTAATTCTTGATATTCTCTCTTTCTCTTTTTTCCCCTCTTGTATTATATAAAAAATGAGATTTTTTCCCCACCACGCTCTTAGTATTTTCCCCTCCTACAAAAATCTTGTGAATTGGTCCCTCAGTGCCTTCACAATTGTGTTGCATTTACCCTAGATTTCCTTCAAGTATACTTTGTCTAATCCAATTCTACTTCCTGTTTTTATTTTCTTTAGTGCTGTGTTTGTCTTTTCTATAAATGGCATTCCCCTATGATCTGAGACTGTGGTATCAAGCCCTGGAACACTGCAGAGCCCCCTGGGTGAGATCTGTCACAATTCAGAAGAGTTTGGCCTAATTAGCCTTGCAGTGAAGACCAAATAAATAAAGAATGCCTATTGTCTTGATTTTGACATGTAGTTAGATGACACCCTATAGAACAGGGGTTCTTAACCTCTTTTGTGTGTCTTGGACCCCTTTGAAGCCTATGGATTCCTTCTCAGAATAATGTTTTTTAAGTGAACAAAATTCATAGGATTACAAAGGAAATGAAATAAATTAGAATATTGTCATCAAAATTTTTAAAAAATATAAGCTAATGGAATCCAGGTTAAGAATCTCTACTGCAGAGCTTGTCCATCAGTGAATGCATGCATACATACATAATACATATATGCATATACACACAATATGTGCATATTTATGCATGCATGTGTATATATACATGTACATGTCTATATATACGTGCACATATACATGTGTATGTATACACACATACGCATACGCGTACACATACACATACACGTATACGTATATGTATACATATACCTATACCTATACCTATACCTATACCTATACCTATACCTATACATATACATATACATATACGAGAGACCACAAATAGACACAGAAAAAATATCTAGCATTTACATAGCACCTTTAGGTTTGAAAAGAGTTTTGCTGATATCTCATTTGTTCCTTACAACAACACTAGGAGGAGGTACTGTTATTGTGAGCATTTTATAAATTAAAAAAACCTGAGGGTACATGACTTGCCTAGGATCACAGAACTAGTAAGTGCCTAAGGCCAGGTTTGAACAGAATTGAGGCCAGGATTAAATCTGAGGATGAGAGTGTGCTGAATTCCCTTTGGGAAATTGTAAAGCTTCTTTAGTGACTTCAAACCTCTCTCAAAGATAAATTTGTATTTCTTAAGACTAATATTCTACTGCTGCTGTTGTATGTCTATGAATCATGGAATTCTACAGACTTCAAAGAATTAAAAGGGAATATCACTTAGAGGCATGTAACTATAGAAAAGAGCTGGAATCTACTGCACCTGGAATAATGGGCCATGGACACATAAGGATGGAATATGTAGATGGTTGTAATTTCACACTCTGTTCATCATTCTAGACTTTTGATTAGCACTTGAGTGAAGCTTTTTTTTTTTTGCTTAAGTAGAATAGAAAATCTATAGAGATGCTTTTCCTTCCACTCTCCTTCCACCCAAAATGTCACTTTTATTTCCACGTTAGAAAAGTCACTAATTTTCTTTAAAAATTGATTTCCTCAAAAAAGGAGGAGCTGGGTGAAATAGATCTTTTTCTATTGCCAAATGTTATTTGAAAAGTGAGATGTCCCGCCGCTTCACCCCATCCCATCCCCAAATAACCCTGCTTTACTTAGTTACAAGGCTAGGATTGGTGTTACTTATTTAATGTTATTCATGTATATGTATATATCTATCTATCTCTATATATGCATATATAGAGATAGATACAGATATACACACATATGTATGTATGTGACAGGATTTTCTAATAACTAACTGAAGCCTCCTTTTAGAAAAGTAAGAAATTTCCCTTCCCATCCTCCTCCATCTTTCATCTTCCCACAATAAAGGTAAAAATAGTCTCATGTATAAGCTCCCCTCCCACCCAAAAATTCAAGTTGCCTTGTAGACCTGCATATTTTGGATCATCTTGGGAGTTAGATCAGTTACACATCTATAGTGTTCTGAACTTGGACATGCTCAGATCATAGAGGACAGCAAATACATCAATCACATTTTACCTGTGCAGTTAAACCAAAGCAAATTGTCTTATAATTCTTTGATAGATTTTTCCTAAAAACAACCACTAGCATTTCACAAGATCAGAGATGTAGAGCTGGAAGGAACCTCAAAGCCCATTTGGTCCAACCTCTTACTTTACAGATGAAGAATTTGAGGCTAAGGGAGATTAAGTGACTTGTCTAAGGTCACAAAGTTACTAAGGACACTAAAGTATCAGAAACAAGATTTGAACCTAGATTATTTGATTCCAGAGTCTCTACTCTTGTCCACTAAACCACACTTACACTCTATTCATGTGATACCAAAACCTTGGAGAAAACTGTGATGGAATATCAGTAACCTAGATGTCTGAAAAACATTCAGATGTTTGGAGTCATAGAGACAAAATTTTTGGAGAAGTGAGCATTTTTGGTTTTGATCTCAATGCTTTGGCATTAGCAGAAGACATTCAGATTTATCATTAGCTGTGACCATTTCCTAGTGATATTTGTTAAAGGCAAATTGTGCTTTGGTTTCTAATAATGTCTTGGAACCTCAAGAATCTGAGAAGACTTTGTGGTCAGGTTTTATTTTCACAGCAAGACCAGAAAACCTCTTAGACAGAAATTTATTCTGAGTTTGGGATTGTATGGGCTTTGAGAACCACAAAACTAAGCTCCCAAACTATAAAACATATGTTAATTGAAATCAACAAAACTTCATATCAAAAGCAGATAGTTCTGTGAGCTTTTAGAATTCTGAATGTTGCCTCCTTTGTCCACTTCTACCTTGCTCAGGGTCTATTTTTACTACAATAGTGGTTTAAGTGTGATTTAATTAATGTTTGGTTGCAGTGGGGTAGGGAGACTCTTTTTTAGAAAGTAAATTTTAAGGAATTCTGCTATCATATCATAAATACAGTTTTGAAAAAGCAATCTGTGATTCATTGATATGAGAGAAGAACTTCCTCTTCCAATGCACATCTACATCTTCTCTGCAATGTATATGTCTCAGAGAGCTGCCTAGGGCATTGAGGGGTTGAATTTAGAAATTTAACCACAGCTCTTCCTGACTGAAGCCAGTTCTTTTCCCATTGCCTCTTATTTGATCACCGTGGTCTCCCGAATTTATGGATTATCTATATACATGTTTGTGTACAGATAGGGGTAAAATGGAAGAAGTGATGGACTTGGGACACCAGCTTTGTGACTGGGCAAATCACTTCATCTTTCTCAGTTTTAATCTCTTTATCTTGATTAACATCTTAAAGAGGCCTATTCACTGAATGGGCATTACCTCACTCAAAGTGAGAACCTGAAAAGACCCTAGCCTGAAAGGGCTAGGGTCTTCCAGTGCATTCTGGGCCATCTCCAGTCATCCTGGTGAATATCAGGCCACTGGACCCAGATGGCTGTAGAGGAGAAAGTGAAGCTGGTGACCTTGCACAGGCCATCCTCACTTAAATCAAAGTCAACTACAAGTCATGTCATCATTTCCCTGATATCATGATCCTCTTTGGGAATGAAGGACAAACACAACTTGTGAGTAACCTTTCCCTCTCCCCCACCCTTCCCTCTTCCCCTCTCCCTCCCCCTTCCCTCCCTCTCCCTGCTCTGCCCAAAGGAAGGTACATTTCAATGGCTGAGGGCTGCCTCCTTAACTTCGGGTTTACTGGCTAGATTTCTTTCTCAGAAACCAAACCTTAAACCCAGTTCACTCTGGAGCTCATAGATTGGACAATAGGTCCCTGCCCTCCTAGCCCAGAGTGAATATAAATACTAAATAGTAACTGTTTCTCTTTTGGCCAGGAACCCTGAGGGTCTTCTCCTCCCAGTTTGATTTTTTTTTTTTGAGTTTTGATTAAAGGGGCCATCCCTTGACTCATTTACTGAATGGGCATTACCTCACTCAAAGTGAGAACCTGAAAAGACCATAACCTGAAAGGGCTAGGGTCTCCCAGTGCATCCTGGACCATCTCCAGTCATCCTGGTGAATACCTGGTCACTGGACCCAGATGGTTCTGGAGGAGAAAGTTAGGTTGGTGACCTTGCACAGCCCTCCCTCACTCCAATCAAAGTCAACTGCAAGTCATGTCATCGTCTCCTTGATGCCATGGTCCTCTTCCAGAGCAAAGGACAAACATACCCTTCTTCATCTGTAAAGGGATAATAATAATAATAACAATCTGTCTCTCAGGGTTGTTGTGAGGATCAAATGAGATAATATTTTGAAGTGTTTTGCAAACCTTAAAGCACTAAATAAATGCTAGTTAATCTCATCATTATTATTGTTTTATTGCATCTGTTCAGTAGATTGTAAACTCCTTGAAGGTAGGGATTGTTTCATTTTTATCTTTGTAGCTATCTACAGTACCACAGCAGGCATTTAACAAATGCTTGCTGAATTTGTTGTATTGAATGATGTGTTCCTTTCTCCTCTCTGTATGTAATGTCCTTGTTTCCTTGATCTTACAAAGGGAGTTTTTGATCCTAATGTGAATGTGGCAGTCTCCATTACAAAACAAATAGGCATTACCCCTACAAATGGAATCTTTTCAGAAGGCACAAAGACTTAAGCTATTTTTCTTGGGGCTTCTCCAGGACATGTTAAATCTGAATCGAAGAAAAGTCATCTGTTGACATTTAGATCTTCTTGAGGTTATAAAAAAGAGATTTAGTTCACATTTGTGTACATTATTATTATAATTATTTCACTTGACTGGAACCAAGAGGTGTTGAAGTATAACAGGCGTCCTTCCTTTGGCCAGCACCTTGAGAGGGTGTGAGCTGACAAGATTTGTGGCTTGAAGTTTGAGACTGAGAAGTCACAAATTGTTGGGGACTTTAGAGAAAGGGATTTGGGGCTTGAGCATAGGTTTGGAAAACTAGGACTCCGAAGGGACCTTGTTCCTTTTCTGGTAACTTGTTGGGTAGCTAGAGCAATCAAAGACTAGAGTAGGATGAGAGAATAAGACACAGTGGTGGAGGGCAAGAGATCTAGATTTGCAATTGGATTTCATACTCTACCTCTGTAACTTACTATATATGACCTTGGATAAGTCTCTTATCTTCTCTGGGTTTCGATTTCCTTGTCTTAAAAAATAAAGGTAATAGGCAATATGATTTCTAAGGTCCCCTTTAGCTCCAAGTCTATGATCCTGTGTTAGAAGGGACCTTAGATGTCAACATATTCAATGGCTGCCTAAAGAATGAAGCATTTCATTATTTCAACAATGATATACCCAACAATATCCCCATTCTTCAACAATATATCCCAAAGTGGTTATGTTTGAATATTTCCGGTATATGGGAGGAACTGCCTATGTTATCAGATACTTTTGAACAACTCAGATTATTGGGCAAGTTCCCTCCCGCATGTCAAGCCAAAATTTCCCTCCCTACAACTTCTACCTGTTGGTCCTAGTTCTTTTGTGCAGATAATACCAAAGTGGAGAGGGAAAATGGTATAAAGTCAGTCACTTGTGCAGTCAGCCTGAGTGGCCTCAAGTCTAAAACCTTGATTAAACTTTGAGTCTGTAGGAGAAACAGTCCAGAAAATACATGAGCACTAATCTCATCTCATTCTGTAATGGGGAGAAGCTGAGGCAGCACTAATCCCATCTCCTCAGGGATTACCTTGATGGGAGTCCCAATCAGCATACTTTTGCCCTCATATGGAAATTGTTTACTCCTGTCTATAAAGGCAACCTATCTACTACACTAAGATATCCCCTGACTTCCAGGCCTAGCAAATGGAGTCCCTTTGGTAAGATTATTCCTCTTCTTCTTGGTTGAGCTGGGATCTTATCATACTCTCAGTTTAAAATTAAGTGACTCTTGTATTCCTAACAAATTCTATCTATATAACTTTGATTATTTGTTACTCTTTGATAAAGAGGTTTACAGGTTATTCATAATGGTCTCTTGGGAAACCAGCATTTAGTATGAAGAAACTAAGTTGGCATGAAGCAGCTAGTTAGCACAGTGTGGATAGAGTGCCAGGGCTGGAGTCAGAAAGACCCCTCTTCATGAGTCCAAATCTGGCCTCATTCACTGACTAGCTGTGTGACCTTGGACGAGCCACTTAACCCTGTTTACCTCAGTTTCCTCATTTGTAAAATGAGCTGGAAAAGGAAATGGAAAACCACTGCAGTGTCTTTCCCTTATGCATATAAAGTATAGGTCAGTGGGCTGTACTTTGGGAAAACTGCCCAGGCTTGAGTGGAAACAGAGTTACACTAACAATGAAATACCTATTTATCAAGTACTCATCATGAGCCTAATGCTGGGTAGCTTACATTTTTTTATGGTACATTTTTTATTTTTTTGGTTTTCCCAACAGCCCTGTGAAATAGGAAGGGAAATTCTTGTTATCAGCTCCATTTTACAGGTAAAGAAACCACTGGGTTTGTGACAGGTTAAGTGACTTGCTCAAGGTTACACATCTAATTAATAACAGGTCTTTGAAATTCCAACTCAAGAATCCTTCCTACTATATGCTAAATATAATAATATTATCATCATTTTATTAATAAACAATTGTCAACTCAAGAATTTTTCCTATTTCACCTGAAATATAATAGCAAACAATAATGATATTATTACTATTAATGAGCAACAGTTCTTTAAATTGTCAACTCAAGAATCCTTCCAACTATACTTCACATATCCTTTAAGGAGCTTATTATGTAGTTGGTTGATGGGACAGGAGATTTACAATATTTGCACTTTATATCGTTGTTAATAAGTATTATACGGATAGATAATAGTTCTTGTAAAAACTACAACACAAAAGGAGATTATCTGGGTGAGTTGGTATATTGCAAACTCAAGAGTGTCAAGAGTGTGATAAAGCAGCCTCAAAAGCTAATGATAGCCTAGACTATTAAGAGTGGCATACTGTACAGAACTAGGGAAGTAGGAATTTCATTTTATTCAATTTTGGGGTCCCACATTAATGAGGAAGGAATAAAAAAATTGAAACATATTCAGGAGAAGGCAATTACCATGATGAGAAGAATGGATATCATGCCACATAAAGAATAGTTACGGTTCATTTTGTCAATATACATTTTTTAAGTGCCTACTATGTGCCAGGTGCTATGTTAAGTACAGGAATCAGAAGCACTTAACTTGTAGAAGACAAAGCTTGGGGAGAAGGGGGAAGAAGAGGGATGCAGGATATGATACTAGCCCTCAAGTAGCCCAAAGTGAGTAGGCTTGTTCTGCTTGGCCTTAGGGGAAAGAACTAGAAGCAGTGGGTGGAAGCTACAAAGCTATAAGGAGGCCAATTTAGACTCAATAGGCCACAACTCCCTACCAATGAGAGTTGTCTAAAAGTGAAACGAGAGGCAATGTGGTATGGGAGATATAAAGGCAGTCTTGGAGTCAGGAAGACGTAAGTACAAACCCTACTTCTGATATATATTGATTTTAGTATACTGGATGAGTCACTTCTAAATTTCTCATGGAATTACCCAAGACTAAGTAGGATGTTTCCAACCAGGGGTTCCCCACCCCAATGAAACCACCAGTCTTCCTACCTGCCCTTCCCCCGAAAAAGAAGTAAAATGGGATGCTTGTGAGTTCCCCATTAGTGGAAGTGTTTGACTAAAGGTTAGATGACATTACTATTCCATGTTGGTCAGGAATGGTTTGGACTAGAATATCTCTGAGGTCCTTTCTGACTGTAAACCTCTGATACTGACTTGGTAAGCATTTATTTCCCAAGAACTAGGAAGTGCCATACTGAAGGCAAAGAGTGTTATAACAACATATCCCTATGTTTACAACCCAAAGTGTGTGATTACTAACTTTCAAAAAAGGAAGATCTATAGCTGAATGGCATGGTTGACAATAAAGGAAGAGCTGGGATTTCATTCAGGGTTCAGAGGAAAGGGATCATACTCCTTAGGAATACTGGGTCTGTTTTGGAGGCATATCAGGTTTTATTTTTATTGGATATCATCAGACATTTTGTGGTTTTCATGGGGGAGATCCTGCATGTATTTTAATCCTTCTATTGCTTTCTCTAGGCATGTGGCTCCCTTCTAACCATGAGAATGTTTATTGCAGGTGGCTTTGTTTGGAAGAGTTTGCCTTTCTGAATGGATTTCAAATTGGTTAATCCTGGAGTTTGGATACATGTTTTATAATATTTAAATGTCTGTGGCTGGTGAATGAATGGTGTAAGGATGCCAGTGTTTTAGCCTCAATATCTATAATGGGGCCATTAGCATCATCCTATTTCCATGGCAACTCCCAGTTCCCTCCAAACATACACACACACACACACACATACACACACTCACACTGTCTGGAAGATGTGGGTCAATGGTCTAGAGAAAATGCAGATCAATTCAAAGCCATCATTGCTGCTGATAAGATATCTCCCAAGGTACTTCTTGCTAAGGTAGGGCAATGATTTCATTCTCTGCTTGTACTCTCTCTCCATTATTCCTGTAATACTTCTACCTATATGACAACTCTTTATCAGTCTTCTCTGCTCCGTCTTTCACCCCCTTAGCACAGATATTCTCCAGACTTCTGTCTTGGACCCTCTTCTCTTTTCTCTTTAGAGGGAGTATATTGTTATAATGGATTGAATGTTGGCCTTACAGTCAGGAAGATCTGAGTTTAAGTTATGCCTGAGATAGTTACTAGTTGTGTTACCCTGGGGCCTTAACTTCTGTTTCCTCATCTGTAAAATAGAGGTAATATTAGGACCTGAAGAAGCTGGGCGGTACAGTGGAGAGAGTGCTGGGCCTGGAGTTGGGAAGGCTTGAGTTCAAATGTGACCTCAGACACTTACTAGCTGTCTATTCTCAATAACATCTCTCACAGACATTTCTTTTTCTTTATCCACATCAGCCTCACCCTAGTTTAGGCCCCTGTTACCTTTCACCTGGACTTCAGTAATAGTCTCCTAGTTGGTATTCCTGCTTCCAGTGTCTTGCCACTACAATTTAACCTTCACATAGCTGCACAAGTAATCTTCCTTAATTCTGAGCATATTATTCCGTTGCTCAAGAACTTCTGGTGACTTCTTATGGTCTCTTGGATAAAATATAAAGTCCTTAGGCTGGCATTTCAGATCCTTCCCAATTTGGCTCCAAATAAACCTTTACTACTTTATTTCTCTGAGTCCGCTTCTTGAAATATAAATTCCAGTTAACTGGACTACTACTGGCTGCTCTCCCAACTTAAGAATATCTCCACAACCTTTCAATGAGAAGAGAAGTTTATTTGGAATCAAAGTTACCAGGTTCAAATCTTACCGCAGTCCCTCCCTGCCTATATGACTTTCAATGAACCACTTAATCTCTGTTATCTCAGTTTCCTTAACCCATCCATATTTTTTTATTATTTATTTAGTATTTGATTTTTCTCCAGTTACATGTAAAAGCAATTTTTAAAATTTATTTTTACCTTTGAGGTCCAAATTCTCTCCCTTCCTCTCTTCCCCTCCCCCCCCCCCCCATTGAGAAGTCAAGCAGTTCAATATAGGTTATATATGTGTAGTCATGCAAAACATATCTGTAATAGTCATAGTGTGAAAGAAAACATAGACAAAAAAAACCCACAAGAAAAAGAAAGTGAAAAAAGCAAAAGTTTCTTCAATCTGTATTCGGACACCACCAGTTCTTTCTCTGGGGATGGGTGGTATTTTTCATCCTAAGTCCTTTATTGTTGTCGTGGATTGTTGTATTGCTGAGAAGAGCTAAGTCATTGGTGGCTGATCATCTTACAATATTGCTGTGAACTTTGTACCCAGTATCAGCTTCCTTATCTATAAAATGGTAGGGGGTTTGGACTAGAGGACCTCAAAGGTCTCTTCTAGCTCTTAGTCTATGAGTTTGTGATCCTTCTTACATGCATTTGTGCAGACTTGGCGCCACGTCTGGGATGCACTAGCTCTTTCTCTTTGCCTCTTAGAATTCTCATGTTCCTCCAAAGGCCTTGCTCAGTTTCTACTTCCTCCATGCAATCATCCCCATGCCCTCACATGCTAGTTCTTTTCCTTTTTACTTACCTTATATTTTACTTAAATGTGTAGATGTCCTATTCTCTCCCCCATCAACATAAAGTAGACTCCTTTAGCACAGGGACTATTCTGTTTTTGTCTTTGTACGTCTGTTCCTAGCATAGAATTCGGGACATAATATATGCTTAATACATTTTTGTTGCAGTGGATTGGATTGAATTTGTATATAACAGAAATCTATAGTACCTCTAGGACTAGTTTTCTTACTGCTTACCAAGGGACTTGGATTCTTGGCTCAGCCTCCAGTCGAGGTAGCGTGTAGCATGGTGGGAGAGTGCTGGGCCTAGAGTCAGAAACACTTCAGTTCAAATCTGGTCTCAGGCACTTTCTACCTTGTGACCCTGGGCAAGTCACTTAATCTTAGTATCTTCAACTATAAAAGGGAGATAACAATAGTCCCTACCTCCCAGGATTATTGTGAGGATTAAATGAGATAACATTTGTAAAAAAAAACCACTTAGCCTAGTATCTGGCACACAGTAGACACCATATAAATGCTTTCCCCCCTTTTTCCTATACCCTCTCCCTGCCAAAGTGTTTTTTATTTAGATATAGGTATTGAAATTCATTTAGGCCTTATATCATGTTTGAAAACAACAACCAAACAAAATGATCTACCTTATTTAAGATAGTGATTGTTATAAAGGAAAGGTGAAAGAATAAATAGCACCAAGTGCTATAAACTTAATGTCACCCCAAAGCATATCCCAGACTTCTAGCCCCAGGTACTAGTGATATTAGTCTTTCCCTTCATTGCTTCATTATACAGTGCTGTGAGCTAGGAGAAAGACAAGGACATGGTTTAAGATTTAGTTCAGATAAACCCCAAAAGAACTCTCATTTCAGAGACTAGTTCATCATGCTGGTCCCTTCAAAGACTGGTGAAAGACACCAGCATTTATGCTCTTTTGCTAACAGAGGTGGGTGAAAGCTCTCAAGTGATTACTTCATCAGTGACAACTGGGCAGAACAATACTTCAAGTACTGGACCTGGAGTCAGAAGATCTGAGTTCAAATCCAGCCTTATACTGGCTGCATGACCCTGGGCAAGTCAGTTAACCTCTATCTGTCTTAGTTTCTGTAAAAGGGGGATAAAAATAGCACCTACCTCACAGGGTTGTTATGAGAATCAAATGAGATAATATTTGTAAATGTGTAGTTTTTAGCACTATATAAATGGTAGCGATTACCATCATCATCACCACCACCACTGTCACCATTGTCATCGCCGTTGTTAACCAGGAATGGAGATCATTTTTATTCTTGGACAATGATGCTACTTCAGCTGTCTACTCAACAAGGGAAGGAAAATTTCCATTTAATATCAGCAACCCATAGCAGGTTAATGCCGATTACTTAGGGAGCTTCCTACATGATGTCCCCTTCTTTCTTCCTAATTTTTCCCCCCTAAATATGCTGCAACAGAGTCCATGAAGGGGCTGTATGATCAATTATTGTGCCTTGTATGTGTGGGCATTGGGCAGCATAGACACTACTGCCTTGCACTCAGTTGACAACGAGTGCCCTCAGGAGGTCAATGATGTCTCCTTAAGAATTCAACTTATCTATCCTATGGGAATGGTTTTAAGAAATGGGGAAAATAGAAAACATGCTTATGTGAAACTTATGTGCCATGACTATTGATTTATGCATGTCCAAACCCCATGAGTCAGAAACCACAATTGGCCTGTCTTGTGGAAGTGTGGACTAACTAGGGATGCAAAGACCAATCAAAATGGTAAACTAAAACCAGCAGTCGAATATAGACCTACTGTTTTTTTTATGGTGAAGACATTAATAATCTCAGAAGAGAGCATGGTGGGAATTGAAGGATAGGGTAGGAGAACATGATGATGATGATGATGATGATGATGATGACTTTATAGCAAGTCCTTTCTGCTCAGTATCTTGTCCCTTAAAATGGAATTTTCTGAATTTTTAATGTGAAAACTGTAATCTTGAATTTACAATGGCAGTTTCTCGCACTTGCTCATTAATAACTTTTGAGTAGAGTAGAGAGTTAGCCAAACCTCCAAGGACTTTGGGGTTCTAGACAAATAGTCTCAATTCAGCTAGTTCTTAGTTTGTTTTTCACAATTGTTAAAGAGCTAAGGTGGTTTTAGGGGCCACTCGGATGAGCAGGGGTTCATATCATAATTAGAAGAGACCTAGAAGGTCTATGGATATTGTGGAAATCTTCTAATGGCCAGCACTTGCTTCCGAGATCTAGGAGACTATTGGAAATATATTCTAGTTTTCTATGTAGGCTATGAGTGGGATCCTTGGAATTACAGATCAAAATAATCTCATCTGGGGTATTCAAGGCATCTAGGTGGTGTAGTAGGTAAAGTGAGGGACTTTGGGCCTGAAATTATCTCAGTTCAAATCCTACCTCAGATATGTGACCCTGGCCAAGTCAATTAAATTCTCTGAGCCTCAGTTTCCATAGCACCTACTGTACAGAGTTCTTTTGAGGATCAAACAAAATTATACATATAAAGTACTTAGCAGACTTTAAAGTGCTGTGTAAATGATAGTTATTATGACTAATATTGTTATTAAGAATTAGTTAATAAACTCATAAGAGACCATAATTGATTCTTCCTTTGATGGTTTTCCCCTAACTATGAATCAACCTAAGTTCCCCAGGAACTCCTTGGCTTTTCTAACCACATGGATCTTCGCCGTTTATAATTGGAGCTCTTTGGGAGTCCTAGCAGCCTCTCAAATACATGGCCAGTGAACTGTTGTACCTAGGGGCATCATATAGACAAGAGAATGGTAGCGTGGCTTAAGTATATAGGGCCCTGTACTTGGAGATAGAGAGATCTGTGTTGAAATCCCACCTCAACAATTTACTTCTGTAGCTGAGTGACCCTGGACAATTAACTTAATCGCTAAGTCTCAGTTTCCTTATCTATTTTAATAGGGTAGGACTCATTGGTTTTATGATATGCTTTCCAGTTCTAAATATATCAAGCTATAAATGTGAGGTTGGAGGACAATGTTAGGCAGGATTCAAGGGAGGGTAAAGGTGCCAAGAATGCTGGTGCGATTACACAGAAGTTCCATCCTTAAATGCTTTCTGGCTACTTAAGGATTGTTATTCAGGCAGCTTTGAAGTAGAAAAGGAGCCACCTTTCACCAGATTCTTTACCCAGCCTGTAGTTATACCTTTGGTATTAAGAGAGGCTAAACCATGATCTACTTGTCTCAGCAAACACTTCCATTTCAAAAATAACAAAACAAAAGAAAATCCAAGGCCTCTTCAATTAAACAACAACAACATCATAGTGGAAAGACAACTTTGTGTGACTCCTTTTAAAAGCCAATCCATCTCTCTTATTCATTTATTCATCATTCTCATTGAACACTAAGGTAAATGCTGAAGGTAAATTGAAGGATAGTCTAATCCCTGCCAGTAATTTCACCTCCCCAGACAGGAAAGTAGAGTAGGTACAGCATCTCAAGCCTTCCCATTTGAATGATTCCACACCGTTTTCCTGTAAATGAATAATACTGTCAGCAGTGATGTCTTCAATTACAAAGAAAAAATGACTATTGATGAATGGGGACAGTCAAGGTCTTAGACTAGCAAACTGATATTGCTGATTGAAAAAGAATCCTGGGACTGTTGAGTTTCCAGGGGATGTCTTGCTATTTCATAGCAATTTTGAACTAGAAAGCAGTTTTGTGGATGGCAATCAATGAGCAGGACAGGACCTTCTTATACAGAGGAATATGATCACTTAAGTGCAATATAAGCAGCCCAGGGATAAGGCAGAATAATACTCAGAGATGGAGGCAGGAATGGGGGAAGGGTTGGGGAGTAGGGGAGAAAGGCATTTGATGATGGGCAGAAAAGAACCCATCCTGTACAGAGTTTCATTAAAATAGATTTCATCAAAACTTCTCGGACAAAAGATTCCATTTTCACAGAAAGTTGTAAATTTTCTACAAAAAAGCAGTGTGTGTGTGCGTGTGCGCGTGCGCGTGTGTGTGTGGGTGTGTGTGTGCGTGCGTGCGTGTGCGTGCGCGCACGTGTGTGTGCGTGTGCGCGTGCGCGTGTGTGTGGGTGTGTGTGTGCGTGCGTGCGTGTGCGTGCGCGCACGTGTGTGTGCGTGTGCGCGTGCGCGTGTGTGTGTGGGTGTGTGTGTGCGTGCGTGTGTGTGTGTGTGTGCGCGTGTGCGTGTGTGTGTGTGTGTGTGTGTGTGTGTGTTTTCTCGGATTCTAAGCTGAGAGGATCAATTCAATGGCAGACATGGTATCCTGTAGTATTTCCTTCTGTCTGGCTGAATAGACTATGTGAATTTTAAAATTATGGCCTTCATTGCCATATTGATCTGAATATAGATCACAGACTTAAAATGAAATCCCTTTGAAAGGAATACATGCGCTCACAGATATATATTAGACAGACAGACAGCTACTTAGACAGATAGAATGATGGCTAGATAAATAGATTTATGTATTTGTATGCAGACTTCCCGTTACTTTGGAGCAGTGGAGCCAGACTCCAGATCTTTGTCAGAGTCAGAGCACTTGAGCTCCAATCCTGATGCTGCCACATTTATACAATACATGACAATTTACATGATGCATTCGCTGCTTTTTCTCCTGCCGTTGCTTCGAGTCAACTCAAACTATTAACGGTTATAATACAAAATCATTTTCACTTCTGTCATATCCCTTGGTCTCTTCTCTGGGTTCCCTTAAAATTCTCAGGGAAACGCATTTAGCAAAACTTCTAAGGATCTGGGTAGAGTTGGAGTGAAGAGAATCCTTTCAACCTCCTCCTTCATGATGCCTTCTGTTAACACAGAATCAACTCAGTAGCAGGACTGAAAAGACAATGGGGCAAACTCAAATCACTGAAGTTCTTTAGGTCTCTAAGTTCCCTTTCCTGCTTTAAATTTTTGATGCTACAAGATCACTTAGAAGCAAAGTTGGGAAAGAAACCGCATTATTTCATAGACTTTATCACCCCTGCCTCTCTCCCTCTACTATTTTAATGCTTAGAGATATCCAGCTCCTGGAAGCAGCCTCTATAGCTTGGAGCAATCCACCCTTGTTCATCTGTCAACAAATGAAAAGTGGGATGTGAACTGTGGTGCAACAGGAAACTCCTTAGGAACAGGGACCCCTGGGAATCCTCTCCCAATGTGTACCCCAAGTGGTCCAATTGACTGTGAGCTCCTTGAGAGCAGAGACTTCCTTTTTCCCCCTTTCTTTGCATCTCCAGTGCTTAGCACAGTCCCTGGCACACAATAAAAGCTTAACGAATGTTTATTCAGTGACTGAGACTCTAAGTTGCCAAGAAGGTGCCAACCTGCATTGGTATAGTGCAAGTACTCTTATGGGAATTCGTTATATCAGTGAAACTACAGGTTAGTCCCTTTTCCTCTGTTCCCCACAACAGAATATTTGTCTCTTTTCTGAGGACCAGCTTAGCTCTATTCAGCTATTTGTAACCAGAAATTGAGTCAACCAAGGAGGAAAATTTTTGGCCACAGAAACTTATGAAGACCTTTGACTAATGGGATTGAGTTGTTAGAGGAGTATGCAGGCTGTTTGAAGAATCAACATCAAGAGATTTAAATGGAAGGGACGCTCACAGTTGGACACTTGCTTGAAAAGACAATTACTACCTTTGGTTCATATGGCATCTTTCTGGCAAAGAGCTTAAAGTATTTATAACAGATATCTTTTTGGGGAGGGGTGGGGAGAAGAAAGATGAGGTTAATTTCAGAGAGAGGAAGAAAGTTCATTTATGACAATACCTATAATAAACTTTTCAGGAAGAAATAGCCTCCATTGATATAGATGAGTTATGACTGGGGCACTGAAAAATTAAATAACCTGCCCAAGGTCACAAGGTCAACAAGTGTCAGAGCTGATACTTGAATCCTTGTCTCTTTGACTCCAAGGCTTGCCCACTATATCGTGCTACCTTTCATTACATGCGATGATATCCTCTGACATGACAGAGAACAGACGAGGGATCCATTGGAAGAAATGACTCTTCTTTTGGACCTCAACAATGGCAATCAGGACCCCGAATCTCAGCTTGTAACTGAGCTCTGATACCAAGTTCACTTATATGGGCCAGCCATAGGAGTTAGTCACGTCGGTCACATGGTACTTTTATGACAAAGGTTGGATGTCAAGGAATCTAAGGGCGGCTGACGCAGGCTGTGACCTTGCCATCATATCCAGGAATTTCCTGGTTTCTAGGTCTGGAAATGCATTTTAAATGAGCTGGAAAGCTGAGCTGCCCACCATCAGTCTATGTAAAGGGGATGCCTGGTTTTGCTCCCTTCCAGGATTTTGAAGCAGCAAACAAAACTCTCTAGGACTTCAGATCCTGCAAAGCCTCCTTCAGGCCTGTCTGCCTAAAGGATCCCATCCATCATTGTCAGCTGTGAGTTCACAGCTTTCGTCTTGGCCCTAACATAAACTTTGACTACTGCTGCGGTCTGAGAGTTTGTAAGAAGCCATAAAATACAAGTGGACGTTCCGTTTACTTGCAGCTTACACACGTCAGCACCTGACTAAATAAGAGGAGAAAAAAATAAACTGACAATGATTAATATCACTAATGACTTGTTTTGCTTATTTTCTAAAGTTGTAATTTGAGCCTTTGGGTTTAAAATAGGCAGAGAAGTCAACATTGGGAAGAAGTAGGAAGTAGCATGGCCTAAAGGAAAGAGGCCTGGTGTCAGGAGACCCATGTTTGACTCCTGTCTCAGACATTTATTTGTCATATGACCCTAGGTGAGGGACTTAACCTCTGGGAACCTCAGTTTTCTGGGTGACACAGTGGATAGATAGCCAGGTTTGAAGTCAGGAAGACTCATCTTCCTGAGTTCAAATCTTACCTCAGACACTTACTAGCTGTGTGACCCTGGGGAAGTCACTTCACTCTGTTTGCCTCAGTTTCTTCATCTGTAAAATGTGCTGGAGAAGGAAATGGCAAACCACTCTGGTATCTTTGCCAAGAAAACCTCAAATGGGGTCACTGAGAGTTGGACACAAAATGATCGAACAACAACAAAATAGGAACAGTAACACTGCAGTACCTACTTCAGAGGATGGTTATGAGAAAAGGTTCTTAAAAACCTCAGCGTGTTATATAGCTAGGTGAAATAATGAAAAGAGAGCTGGGCCTAGCATCAAGAAGGCTTGAGTTTAAATCTGACCTCAGACATTCACTAGCTGTGTGATCCTGGGCAAGTCCCTTAATCTCTCCCTCAGTTTCCTAAGCTGTAAAATGGGGATAATAACAGCACCTACAGTTGTGAGGATTAATGAGGTAATAAATGTTAAAAAAAAAGTTTACTACAGTGCCTAGTATATAATTGGACTATACAGGGTGTTCCTAAAGTTTGAACACATAGGAAAATCGATGGCAATGGGTAGTTATTGCATAGAGTTCACATGAATCTTGCAAAGCGCTTCAACCTTTGCATTACAAATGATGGAAATCATGTTGAAGATGTTATTTGTTAATATTCCAATTAAATAAAATGTGGTTGAAAATTTCATTCATTTCATTTTTCGAAAATATGCATTTTTGCCTATGTGTCCAGACTTTAGGAACACCCTGTATAAATACTACTACTACTACTACCACTACCACTACTACTACTACTACTACTACTACTACTACTACTACTACTACTACTAAAATGTGGCTTATTATTAACTAAGACAATTTACCTCCTCTCTTTACTTGTCTTCATCATAATTGCCAACATGCTTTTGTGGAGGTTAGTGTATAGATAGTACTTTACCTTTAGGATGAAGATGTATACGGGGTTAAAAATGTGTGAAATAAAAATGTGCGCTTTTTTCACAATAATGACAGTTATACTAACAATGACATTTACATAATGCTTTAAAGGTTGTAAAGAACTTCATAAATATTGTTTCATTTTATCTTCACAACCAATCTGGTGGGTCAGAGTTATCATTGTCTCCATTTTACAGATAAAAAAATTGAGGTAGAGAGATTAAGTGACTTGCCTCGGGTTATATGGCTAGAAACTGTGAGACAGCTAGTTAGCTAGATAGAATGATGAATGGGATAAACAGATATGTGTATTTGCATATATACTTGCTATCATCACTGTCATATTTTGAGGAAGAAGATTTAGACTCCAAAATTTTGGCAAGATATTGCGTTTGGATTCAGAGCACTTGAATTCCAATCCTGATGCTATCACTTATTTAAGCAATATATAATCTTCAGAAAGTCACTTAACTACTTTGGCTCTCAGGTTCTTAAACTATAAAGCGTCTGTGTCTGCGGTTGGATTATCCTCGGGTCTTCCTGACTCCAAGTCCAGGGCCTTATATGTATTTGCAGGCAGTACAGTATAGTGGATATAAATTTGTACTTGGAGTTAGGATGATCTGGGATCAAGTTCTTGGGTGGGTGAAAGTCACTTAGCCCTTTAGTATTATAGGCAACTTTCTCACATGTAAGTTATAGAGGAGTTGCTGGTTGCTCTGTGAGAGTTCTCTATGCTGATGGACCAAAAAGTTATCTCTGGACCAAAAAAATTGTGTATGGTATCCTACTAAGTGTCTTCTATATAGTAAATATAGGTAACATTCATAGAGCTCATTAGGGTTTTCAAAGTGCCTCTCTATATACATGACCTCCTCCTTAACAAGCCTGTGATGTAGATACAACAGGCATTATCATCCTTATTTCACAGATAAGAAAACTGATGCTATGAGTGAGGTGATTTTCCCATGATCACATAGCTGTGAAGTGTCAGAGGGACACATGTATGTATACTTCTATACATACATGCACACATACATATACATATATACATGTGTGTGTATATGTATATGTGTGTATGTGTGTGTATAATTTGATAGTATGTAGAAAGTTTTAGGACATGAGACAAATGTCAAGTATCACTGTAAGCAGTGTTAGGATAATGGTTTATACATTTTAATACCTGTATTAAAGCCAGTAGCTGCCTAGAGAATCTCTCAAAGTTCATCCCAGGGTCTAGTCTCTGGCATAGTTGGTAATCCTTATTCTCTCAGAAAGGACGGTTTCCCTATGGTGGACATGTTGCAATGGCAAGCCTTGGGGGAAATGCTCCAGTAGGTTATTGCACTCATCAAGGCATAATGTGATGAGGGCCTGCACTAGAGGAGAAACAATATCAGAGGAGATAAGGGGGAGTATTTAAGAGATGTTGGAAAGATAAAATCAGCCGGCCTTGGCAACAGACTGTATATGGGGCTCTGGGGGTTAGTGAAGAATCCAGGTTGACTCCTAAGTTGTGAGATTGAGGAATAGGGAGGATGGTTTTGCTCTCTATTGTAATAGGGAAGGTAGGAGAGGTTAGAGTTTAAAGATAAAGATGATGAGAAGGAGTAGGCAGATGGGTGGGAGGAAAACCAAGAGACAATGGTGTCCCAAAAACTTAGAGACAAGAAAGTATCAAGGAAGAGAGAGTGGTCAACTGTGTTAAAGGCTTCAGAGAGGTCAAGGAGAATGAGGATTGAGAAAAAGCCATTGGATTTGGCAACTAAGAGATCAGTAACTTTGGAGAGCAGTTTCAGTGGAATGATAAGGTCAGAAGTCAGAGGGTAAGGGTTCAAGAAGAGAGTAAGAGGAGAGAAAGTGGAAGCACTTATTGCAGAGTGTAAAACTCCTAGGTTTGTGGTACCATAGTATCATAAATGCTATCACGAGGTACTGACATGTAAAAGAATTAATGAGCAAAAACCAGAGACCAAAATAATCTTGTCTTGGGTCTAGTGACCGATTCGTAAGTGGTGTGGTGTCATATAGAATCAAAGAATCACAATTTCAATCTGGAAGGGAGATCAGGGGCCATCTAGTTCAAGCCATATTGAAAAAATATCCCCTCTCCAACATTCAACCTTACCTTAAAGATCTTCAGTGATTGGAGAGCCCACTTCCTCCCAAGCCAACTCATCCAATTCTGGACTGTTCTAATTTTTAGGAAGTTTTCCCTTACACCAAGTCTAAATTTGCCTTTTTGATCCTTCCACCCGTTATTCCTAATTTTACCCTTTGGGAACAAATGGGACAAGTCTAATATAAACAGGTTTGAAGCAGGAATTAGTTGGGCAGTCTATATCAATGTCATTCATTCTGTGTGTGGGAAACCTGGGTCCTGCTTTAGGAGAGATTGATAATAGGTATGTAGCTCTTTCTGTCATCTTGCGATACTATGGTACAAATGAATATCATGGCTAATGCTCTCAAACATGTCAATAATGTAGTGAGAAGTGAGGAAAACACAAAATTCTCATTAGATCATACTCTAAATTAATTGCCCAATTCTCAGCGGTGATGATGTAGTATTTCTTCTGGCACAGTAATATTTCATCACCTGTGTATACCATGGCCATTTCTTGACTGATGAGTGTGGACTTTGTTTCCATTTCCGTGCTACAATAAAAAAGTGCTGCTATGAATATTTTGGTATATGTGTATATACACGTATACACTAGTAGTGATTAGCAATGCGTTCTCTGGATCAAAGGGTATCGACATTTTATACACTTTACAAAGAGCATCATGCCAAACAGCTTTCTATCTCTTTAGACTTTTCTCTTTCCATGATCAGTTCAGGTTAATACGCTTTCCTCCCCACTCTAGCTCTACTCTCATCTCTTATTTTAAATAGCATTCTTTTGTTGTACTCCTTTCCAAGAAGTTTTTCCTTTACTTTGTCCTCATTTCTCTTTCTCATCTATTCTGAACTGTATTTGCCAATTCATAGACAGGCCATATAACCTTATTTATTCAATGTTTATTCTCTCTGTGTTCCTCATAAGGACACAGTTTTTTTGGGGAGGTGTTGAGTTTGAACTCCATATTCAATTTATGATTGAATTGTAGATAATTTCTCTTTCTCTTAGAAATATCAGTTCCTGAAGGAAGCAGTGTCAAATGAATGTAGTGTCATGTAGTAGGAGTCACTCTATATCCCTGAGTCATGAGGTCCTGTCCAGCCCCATTCTGGTTTTTTTTTTTTTTTTTTTTTGAGAGGGAAGGCAGGGCAACTCGGCATAAGTGACTTGCCCAAGGTCACACAGCTAGTAAGTGTGTCAAGTGTCTGAGGCCACATTTGAACTCAGGTCCTCCTGACTTCAGGGCCGGTGCTGTACTCACTGTGCCACCTAGCTGCCCCACAGCCCCATTCTCTTACCATGATCACTTAACACTCAGAAGGCCAGCCTATTTTATTTCTCATTCTCTGATGTTCTTTCTACCCTGGGTAGTGGCCAGGTACATGGAAAAAGAACTTCCAAGAGGGCAGGAAAACTAGATTTCTTTTTCCTTTCCATTGCTGGGTAGGATCAATATCTGTTGCCTTTTGCTGGGTATAGGTAGGTTCACGAAGAGTTACTGCTGGGAGTGGGGATAGGAGTGAGGACCATGAAGGGACCCCCACAGCTGAATCCTAAAGCACAAGCTGTGAAGTTGCTTATACTCACTATGCCTGGCACAGAAAAATAGGATGGGAAATTGGAAATGCTGAGTGGGAACTCTAAGCATATAAATTCTCCAACATTATTGCATTAAAAAATCTCGTAGAGTATTTCTGGCTTTTTTGTAAATTCAGCTTTAGTTATGCTATATATAACATATTTCTTTTTTCTGAATTTTTTATTTGGAGAGGCTTGAAATAATGACTTCTCTGCTATTTTTCTAAGCACACGATGCCTATTTTTATTTTTATTTTTGCAAGCCAATTGGCCACCCTGGCATATCATTTCATTGTTCTATGCCAGGTATTATTTGTAGTCACTAGCTGCATTGTGGGATATCCTGCTTTATTTATTTATTTTTTTTACAGCTTCGAAATTCACTAGGACAGAAGGTTTGATATGAAAATTCTACCAGGCACTGTAGCTGCCAACAAATTTGTAAGAACAGCTTTGATTCAACCCTACTTCTTTTTTGAACTTTGTATTTAATTTATGAAAAATAGAGCTATGTATGAAGCTTATAGAAGCCATATCCACTGCACACTGGCACTGGGCTGGAAAAGTCAAGGATAGTTGAGTTTATAAGCCAGCTTAGACATTTGCTTACTGGCTGTGTGATTCTTGGCAAATCACTGAACCTCCCTGACCCTCAGTTTTTTTCATCTATAAAATGAAGAACTTTGATCTTTGAAGATCCCTTCTAGCTCTAAGTCTCTAATTCTATGATCCTTGGTTTCTATTTGAAGTGGTGAAGAATTCTATTATGTACATCTGTTCATTAGATAAAGAGATATAAGAAACTGGTTGAAGAGGATAAGCTGAGGTGAAGTAGGTGCTGAAACAGTTGGGCAGATTGGTCACTTGGGGACTTTCATTTCCTTGCAAGCTGGATAATTTTCAGCAAGTCTCTTTAATATAGTGTAGTAACCCTCGCCAATAAGCACATAGTGTTTGTTGGTAATGGATTAATTGGCTTCCCATTTGGCATTGGCAAACTCATATTTGTACACTGTATTCACTGTTTGGATGAGTAGAGGCAATATATTAAATTAAAATTAATTTTAATCTGAGCCAGTTTATTAAGTAGACCCCAGTGGCCCAAAGTCAAGCACCTTCCTGCTTAGCATTGAGATAGTATGATAGAGCAGAGAGAACTGGATTTGGAGTTGGAGGATTTGGGTTCAAATCTTAGCTATGCCATTTACTACTTTTCTGACTTTGTGTAATTCAATTCAATTCTCTGAGTCCCTTTCGCCGTCTGTGGAATAAGAGAATAGTGAATGAGATGACCTTTGTAGTTCTTTCCAGGGATGAGTCTATGATCTGTAAAATAAGGAGGTTGAAATAGATGACCTTCAAGGTTCCTTCCAGCTCTAAACTTATGAACCTTTGATTAAGCCTACTGATTATGAATTTTCTTGAGAGTAGAAGATAATGGTGGTAAAGATGATGGTGAGAACAACCCATTTCTATCACCCTTAAGATTTTGCAAAGTGCTTTATAAACATGATCTCGTCCTAGCAGAAGAGAAAATATGACTTGAGAAAATGGTATTTTTTTTTTAATTAAAGAAGGTGGGAGAACTCTCTTCTTAAAGAAGTTCTTTCCAGAGTTCACTTAGACCTAAGCTACTATCCCAGAGGAATGGGCCTCACTACTTTGATTGGATTGGGGTCAGAGAAAGTGCAAGATGTTATTACTTTAGCATGAGGAAATTTCATGCTGGCGTGGTTGTGATCTGTCCTTGTGTGAAAAATCTGTGTCTTGCCATGAAACCTGGAAGCTCCTTCGGCCTCCAAGTATTTGAACTCCCTCAGTCATCTAAGCCACAGGAAGTCTGTATTTACTGAGATGGGAGATTACCTATTGAATAGGCAAAGAAAAAATGAGAAGCTGGAAAGGAGAGACAGACCCTTGGAAAGCACAGCAAACTTATTTGATTTTTTGCCAATGTTTTTGTGTGAAAGTGAGGAGGAAAAAAAACACTGGGACTTAGATTGTGGGGTACGGAAGCTTTTAGTGTTGCCATCTTTCATTTTAACAGAAAGATTCTGCTTTTTAAACATTCATCTCTGTTAGGTCGTCTGTTGTTGGAAGAGCCTTAGCAGTGAAAGAATTTGAAAACATTTTAACAGACTGTTATTTAAGAGAGAAGAGATGATGGGTGACTACAGTATTCAATTAGGAATATTTCCCAATAGCTTATGGGCGGTAGGTAGAGGCGCAGGGGAAGA
The DNA here is from genome assembly GCF_011100635.1 of Trichosurus vulpecula. Classification (NCBI taxonomy): domain Eukaryota; kingdom Metazoa; phylum Chordata; class Mammalia; order Diprotodontia; family Phalangeridae; genus Trichosurus; species Trichosurus vulpecula. Next base: position 181,225,819 of record NC_050574.1, read on the forward strand.
CAGCTTGGGTGAGAGCCTATTTCTTCATTGAATGATGACTTTGTTTTAAGCCTGGAAGGTTGAAAGTCTATTGGAATAAAGTTGTTAATCTTCTTTGGAGGTCCTGAAATATGGAGATGGAGCCTTGTGTGTCTGAGATAGTTGGTATAGGCCTATTTGAAGGAGGGCAATGAACTGAAACTTCATGGCTTTGTCCAGTCCTAAAGTTCTATTGGTTTAGTATCCTGAACAAAACAAGCTAAAGAAATTAACTTAACCTGATGAGACCTGTGCCTTCCTCTTTCATTTTTTATCTTCAGATTGATAATTGCTGTGGTAATGAGGTCCTTCTTGGTTTGCTGTATTTCAGTGTGACACCCAGGAAAAACCATGTGAGTAACAGGAAAATATATAAGACTTGGAAGGAGAAGAGCTAGATTCAAGGCATAAGATCATAGATTTAGAACTGGAAGGTTCCAATTGAGTCCAACACCCTCATTTTACAGATTAGGAAACTGAGGTATAGAGAGGTTAAATGATTTTCCCAAGGTCACACAGCTAGTAAGTGTCCGAGACAGGATTAAAACTAAGGTCCTCCTTATTCCAAGTCTAGCAAGTCAGTGCCATTTGGTTTCTTACTAGTCTTGGATCTAACACTTACTAGCTGGGTGACTTTGGGTAAATTAATTGACCTCTCTAAACCTCAATTTTTTCATCTGTAAAATGTGGATAATAACCTACTTTGGGGTTTTCTTTTGGTGAGAAATATACTTTATAATCCTTAAATCATTATATAAATGTCAGATTGTACTTAATTCTCTCACTTCTTTCACTGTTTATATTGGCCTGCACATGGAGGGGTTCCCTTGGAACTCGACACGCTTTTCCCAGGAGAGAATGTTTCCATGTATTTAACCCACCTCGTACTCTGCACTTCACATTTATTTAGTATTCATTGGATTTGCCTGTTTCTGAAGATCATTGTCCATTTATCAGTCCCTCTTTTTTTTAAGCCTATCCTCAGTAAGATTTTTCTTTTTGTTGTACCTTCTATTGTCTACGTGCTAACTTTCATGGGCTGTTTCTCTACTGTCTCTAAAACAAGTATTTGCTGAACTCATTAATCTTTTTCTGTGGTTAGGCTAGGGGTTCTCTCTCTCGAGTGTCTGTTTGATGCCTTCTAATGAATGATATACTTTCCAGGAATCATATTAGAGAACAGTTGTCTTTAACAGTTGTCCTGCTTTGGAAAGAGTAAGAAGTAGGCATCTGTAGCAGTGCAAGTTTTAATCATGAACTACTAAGATAAAATTTTAGACATGGTCCTTTAACCTTGGTCAATTGCAAAATACATAGATCTCTAGCGAGAAGTGATGCTTCTGTAACATAGGAGTGTTTGGGCAGTATTTGGGCAGTCTATTATTATTTCTCTGGTTATCCAGGAAGGGAAATAGGAGTTCCTAGTGATTTCTCCACACAAAAAGAAATGACAAGTCACTATCAAAATTTCGTTAGGTCATGTGACCTACAAAGTGGAACACTAGACATTTTCCAGTCTCCACTAAGTTTCAATTCCCACCTCCCCAAAAACAAAAATAAAATCAAACCAAGAGAGGAATTATGAATTAGAGACAGAGTAACTAAAGTTGTTTCTGCAGGCCAAGAAACCAAGAAGCCCAATAGAATATTTGCCTTAATAATGAATAATGAAGAATGCTAATCCCTAATATGCTCACTCAGCCCCCATTATGGCATATGAGCCTCCTGGCTTGTGCTTTGGGAATCACTCAAGAACTTCTGTGCTGCTATGGTCTCTTCTGGGACATACTGTTCTTGCCTTTACCTCATAGATCTGTTGTATAAGCAGTGGACCTCATCCTTGCTCAGTCTCATGGGGAGAAGGGAGAGACACAGGAAAATGGTATTATACTCTGTCCAGGGTCAAGAATAGCCTGCCCCAAACCTATAAATTGTGGCAGATACTGACAGTCCAGTCAGAGAACTAAAGAATGGAGGCTAATGGGGAGGATGCTGAGGTACCTGTTTGTGGGGTTGCACCAGAATTGAAGGAAATGGACCTGGCATCCCACTAGAACCAGTCATCTACTTCCCCCCAACCCTTCAGAAGTTACTTAGGGAAGGGACTTGGGCTTGTGAAGAATGAATCCCTCAACATAGGAGGAGGCTAATATAGCTTCAAGGTCCACCTCTGTGGGCCAATGCCACTATCAGAGGGAAAGGAATTAGAAAATGAGTTGATGGTAGGGTAAGGATAAAATGCTAAAATCACCAAGATTTCAGGAGGAAGAAAACTCAGTTAAAAAAAAAAAACCTAGAGTGCAAGCAGATAAGTCAACAGCAAAGATAAAAAAAATTATAAAAGAAGATAAGTGACAAGACATATAAAAGATTATAAACATTTCTAAAAAATATTTAAAGACAAAGGAAATTGAATCAATGCCTGATGAAGCATGGAACACTATGATTTTTCAGGAAAGCATGGCAATGCAACAAGATGTTCTACAATGATTCAGGAAATAAACCAGAAACTTGAGAGAAGAACTTAGACAAGAACAAATGCAAGAGTTTATGGCTTGCACAGTTGAAATAACTAGTGGAATAGAAAAACTTGAATTCATATTGGCAAGTCTCTAAAGAATCAAAAGAGAGTGATAGATCAGGAATATAAATATATAGCAGTAAAAGACAATCTTCAAAAAGAGATAATAAATGAGATAATAATTTTAAAGCATTTAGCACAGTGCCTGGATGTGCTAATAGTAAGTGTGTAAATAAGACTATATTTATAGTGAGACTACATAAATGTTAGCTATTATTAAGTAAAAAGAGAAGATGATCACTATTGAAGCAGAACACATCGATCTCAGAAGGTGTGCAGAGAAAACTTAAGAATCACAGGTCTCTCAGAAGAATATGAGAAGTTAAAAAAACTGTTGAAAAACATTAATTTGTTAATACCAATAATTGTTTCCTGAGACCCCTCTTGGTAATAAAGTTAGTAATTCTATCAGCTATTTCTAACTTGAATAAAGAATTATAAACCATCTCTTATTTTTTTTAATTAATTAATTAATTTATTTATTTTTAGTTTACCACACACGGTTCTACATGATTTTGAGTTCCAGATTTTCTCCCCTCCCTCCCCCCTCCCTCCCCAAGACGGCATGGAATCTCATATAACTACCATGCATAACTTCGCATTGAATTAATTTATACACTAGTCAAGTTGTGGAGAAGAATTATGACCAATGGCATGAATCATGAGAAAGAAGAGACAGAACCCCCCCACCAAAAAAAACCCAAAAACAAAAATAAAAGAGAAGAAAAAAGGCGAGCATGTAGTGCGCCTCAATCTGTATTCAAACTTCACAGTTCTTTCTCTGGATGAAGATAGCATTCTCCATCGTGAGTCCCCTGGAGTTGTCCTTGCACCTTACGTTGCTGAGAAGAGCTAAGTATGTCAGGGTTGGTCCTCACGGAATCCATATATCTGTGGTTGTGTACAATGTTCTCCTGGCTCTGCTCCGCTCACTCAGCATTAGGTCATGTAGGTTTTTCCAGGTTGTTACAAAGTCTGTATCATCCCCATTTCTTATGGCACAATAGAATTCCATTACCTTCATATACCACAGCTTGTTCAGCCATTCCCCAATTGATGTGCATCCCTTTGATTTCCAATTCTTGGCTACCACAAAAAGAGCCGCTATAAATATCCCTGTACATATGGGTCCTTTTCCCGCTTGTGTGATTTCTTTGGGATACAACCCTAGAAGTGGTATTGCTGGGTCAAAGGGTATGAACATTTTTATAGCCCTTTGGACATAGTTCCAAATTGCTCTCCAAAATGGCTGGATCATCTCACAACTCCACCAGCAATGTAACAATGTTCCATTTTCCCCACATCCTTTCCAGCATTTATAATTTTCCTGTTTTGTTATTTTAGCCAATCTGACAGGAGAGATGTGGTATCTAAGAGTTGTTTTGATTTGCATTTCTCTAATCAGTAGTGATCCAGAGCATTTTTTCATGTGCCTATAGATAGCTTTAATTTCTTCCTCTGAAAACTGCCTGTTCGTATCCTTTGACCATTTCTCAATTGGGGAATGGCTTGTATTCCTATATATTTGGCTCAGTTCCCTATATATTTTAGAAATGAGGCCTTTATCAGAGATACTAGTTGCAAAGATTTTCTCCCAATTTTCTGCTTCCCTCCTAATTTTTTTTTGCATTGGCTTTTTTTGTACAAAACATTTCAATTTGACATAATCAAGATTATCCATTTTGCATTTTGTAATGCTCTCTATCTCTTGTTGGGTCATGAATTCTTTACTTTTCCATAAATCTGATAAGTAAACTATTCCTTGCTTTCCCAAATTACTTATAGTATCAGCTTTTACTCCTAAATCATGAACCCATTTTGACTTTATTTTGGTATATGGTGTAAGATATTGGTCTATGCCCAGTTTCTGCCCTACCATTTTCCAATTTTCCCAACAGTTTTTGTGAAATAGTGAATTATTAGCCCAGAAGCTGGCCTCTTTGGGTTTATCAAAGAGTAGATTGCTAAACTTGTTGATTTCTCCTACTTGTGTACCTATCCTATTCCACTGATCCACACCCCTGTTTCTTAACCAGTACCAGGCAGTTTTGATGACTGCTACTCTGTAGTACAGTTTAATATCTGGTATGGGTAGGCCACCTTCTCTAGCATTTCTTTTCATTAACACCCTAGATATTCTAGACCTCTTGTTTTTCCAGATGAATTTTGTTATTATTTTGTCCAGCTCAGTAAAATAATTTTTTGGTAGTTCGATTGGTATGGCACTGAATAGATAGATTAATTTAGGTAAAGTTGTCATTTTTATTATATTAGCTCGGCCTAACCATGAGCAACTGATAGTTTTCCATTTATTTAGATCTGATTTTATTCGTGTGAAAAGTGTGTCATAGTTATGTTCATATAGGCCCTGGGTTTGTCTTGGCAAATAAACTCCCAAATATTTTATAGTGTCTACAGTAACTTTGAATGGAATTTCTCTTTCTATCTCTTGCTGTTGGGCTTTGTCAGTAATGTATAGGAATGCTGGGGATTTATGTGGGTTTATTTTATATCCTGCAACTTTGCTAAAGTTGTTTATTATTTCGAGTAGTTTTTTACTTGATTCTCTAGGATTCTCTAAATAAATCATCATATCATCTGCAAAAAGTGATAATTTAGTTTCTTTTCCTATTCTAATTCCTTCAATTTCTTTTTCTTCTCTTATTGCTACAGCTAACGTTTCTAGTACCAAATTGAATAATGGGGGTGATAATGGACATCCTTGTTTCACCCCTGATCTTATTGGGAATGCATCTAGCTTATCCCATTACAAATAATGCTTGTCGATGGTTTTAGGTAGATGCTATTTATAATTTTGAGGAAGGTTCCACTTATTCCTATGCTTTCTAGTGTTTTTAATAGGAATGGGTGTTGTACTTTGTCAAAGGCTTTTTCTGCGTCTATTGAGATGATCATATGGTTTCTGCTAGTTTTGTTGTTGATACGGTCAATTATGCTAATAGTTTTCCTAATATTGAACCAGCCTTGCATTCCTGGAATAAATCCTACCTGGTCATAGTGTACTATTCTCGTGATGAGTTGCTGCAATCTTTTTGCTAATATTTTATTTAAAATTTTTGCATCAATATTCTGAAAAAGAGGCCTTGTTGAGAGCCTCAGCTTCTTCAATGACATGACCCACTAAATATGGCTTTATAAAGTCTTAATTCTGTGTAGTAACCCATATGATTGATTGGGCCCCCACAGAGCCATAGCTGGGAGTTGGACAATAAGGTCAGCCTCTGGAGAAGCCACCATAAACTCCAGGGGTTGTTAGTCCTTTCCCAGGGCCCATCTTTTGCCCTTCCAAATAGGAGCAGGGTATAGAATATCTATTGTCCAGGTATGATTAAAACCGTGATCAGTTGAATGCTGCTGCTGCTGACCAAAGGCGGGAAGTGGGGGCCATGAGGTGGAAGTGTGCCCTCCTACAGAGGAAGTGCATTTACCTCTATGTTGTCATCTTAGGACAAAGCCCCATTCACCTTATACTAGTTACAGGTCTGGGTCTGCACAACTGTAAATGTACCATTATAAAAATTTTCATTTGGTTAGAGATCCCGTGGCCATCATAGCACAGGAATGAAGGCAAGGAATTAGTCTTACCCTTGTCATGTGGTTGATGAACCACAGTAAATCAGGGCATCTGAAGTATCTACCTTTTTTGACAAGCTTGGTTTATGTAGACATACATGAATCTTACCCAGCCTGCTGCTCTAGTGTACTTCCAATTGGGGACCCAGGGACTAAACATCTTTCACCTTTTGCTGTATAATAAGGTGTCTTCTTCACCAATTGTGAGACCTAGGTATCTTACTCTCTCCTCCACCCAAACAGGCTATGAAAAATTCTGGAACAAAGCCATAGTAAGAAAGAGACAATGTTTATAGTCAATTTCATTCTCATAGCGACAGACACTCAGATTGCATAGCAATTTGTATTTTTGGAGTGCCTTATGATCATCTTCATTAGTTTTATTAACTTATTAGTATATTTTTGGAGGCAGAATTGTCTGTGAATAAAGAGAAGGCATCCATAGAAAGAAGCACTTGTTCCTAGTGTTTAAAGAACTCTTGCTGACAGGATAATAATAGTTCTGCCTTTGGTATTACAGATCAGAGTACCAAATAGTAAAAGTTACTTCAAAGTCACTTGGTATTCAGAGAAATTTACAGTAATTCCTTACCCCCCAAAAAGACCTTTGAAAACTTAGACTTCACATACTGTATCCTTATCCTCTTTCATATTTTTGCTTTTCTGTGTTATAATTTGTGCAAAATCCATAACCTAGTAAAAATAGAATTTTAAGCACAAGATTAACTTGCATTTTTTAAAGAAGAGTATGTATCTAATAGTTTTGCAGTGTTTTTACTTTCTTGCATTTTTGTCTTTAGTAGGGTTCTCTCCCATCTTTTTTGTCTACTACAACAATCTTTACTTTTTTAAAAAAGAAATATTGATATCTTGTTTTTAACTTCGTATTCACTTCTGAATGTATCCTTCCTCTATCTCCCACCAACCCTTTTAACAAAGAATAAAAATAATAGAAAAAATATATTGGTTCAATAAAAGAAACCAACATATCAAACTTCACATATATGGTGTTCCATATACATAGTCCCCTACTTCTGCAAAAAAGGAAAGAGGGTGCATTTTTTAATCTCTTCTCTGGGGTCAAGCTTTAGCTATTTCTTAACATTGATCTTATCACTTAGCCTCATCAGACATCAATAAAGGGAAAATTTGGTTCACCTAAATTAGATTTTCTAGACAATCTTCCAAATGGAGAATTGAATTTTTCAAGACCATGGTTATTATTATTAGTACTATTAGCTACATCATTATTATTAGCCATTCTTGAAGAACATGCCAAATGAAGAACAAATTATATCAGTCATTTTTCTTTTTCTTGTACCTTTAAAAAATCTTATAGATCCATGATTTCATTAGTGTAAGTATACTCTTTTCTGATGCAGACCTCTAGTTACCTCTGCCTTTCCATCTAGTATGATTATGATTGAATTTTTATAAATCCTTAACAGAAAAGCCTCCCAATATGTTAGAAGTATTTTTCTGCTTTTCTGAAAATCTTACATGTAGGAGCATAGGTATGCTGTTGTTCACATTATCTCTCACAAATATTCAGTGCTCAGGCTACTTTGTTTTTCCTTCTTAGATGGACTTGATGTCTTTTATACTGCATCTTTCACGCAGGTCATCTTTGCTACTAAGCCAACTTGCTTTGGCCATACTTATCTCCATCATTCATTAGGGTAACCACAATTTGGATCATTTTGATATTGCTGGGCTTCAAGCTTCACAGTCATGAGGCATCCTTGGAAACTTATTGCTGCTGAAAAGAGCTGGATTTAATTGAGATCATTGCAAGACATCCCCAAAACCATCTACTCTAATATCTTCTTTCTTGTTTAACACTGGGCCATTGTCCCACGCTCACAGAAACAAACTGTAGTTTCCTAACTGTTAAGAGATATTTCAGAAGACATCATGATGCAGTGGAAAAGGCACTGCCTCTGGAATTAGAGGACCTGGTTTCTAATCTTGCCTCTTATGCTTACTGTCTGTGGGATTGTGAACAAGTTATTTTCTACCCTTGGTTTCAGTTTTCTCTTTTGTAAAATGAATTTGTTGGACTAGATTGTCTCAGAAGTCCCTTCTGCCTTTAGATCTATGATTCTTTGACTTTTTTTTAGTTCTCTCCATGTCCTTCTGGTTGTTTTTTTTTTTTTGGGAAAGTATTCATGCCTTATATTTGGAAGGCTTCTATGTAGGCTACTAGTTATTGTCTTCTTTCATTTTCTAAACTGTGGCATTCCGTGGGAATATTCATGTTATATTAATATTTTTCTTTCTAAAATTTTAAATATTAACTTAGATTTTTTTACTTTGAAGATTTAATTGATCTGCAGTTTTATTAGCATGATTACTAAGACACCAATGCGAGCTCAGAAGGCTTTACCACAGGCTGGACTTAAATAGTCAGTATGAACATTTGGGATGGAGATGTTTATAAATTTGCACTTCTCAATTTCTTTTGAGCTACTGAAATTCTACTTTGCTCATAGAGTACAGTGCCTTCTTTGATGTGGGCATGTGGATGGTCCTATGCTAGTGTCTCCCATGTCTCACAATAGATTCCAAAGTTCTTCAGAAAGACCTTGAGAGTGTCCTTGTATTGCTTCTTCTGATTTCCATATGAGTGCTTGCCTTGTTTAAGTTCTCTGTACAAGTCTTTTAGGCAAACATACATTTGGCATTTGAATAATATGGCCAGCCTATTGGAGTTGCAGTCTCTGCAATGAAGTTTGAATGCTTGGCATCTCAGCTCAAGAAAGGACCTCAGTGTCCGGTACCTTATCTTGTCAGGTGATCTTCAAAATCTTCCCAGTACAATTCAAATGGAAGCAATTCAGTTTGTTAGCGTGATGCTACTAGAGTGTCCCAGTTTTATAGGCATACAACAATGAGGTCAGCACAATGGTTCTGTAGACCTTCAGTTTGGTAGGAAGTTTAATACTTCTTCTCTCCCACACTTTTTCTTTGGAGTCTCCCAAACACTGAACTAGATCTGGCAATGTGTGTGTCAGCCTTATCATCTATGTTCACTATGTTCATATCTATGTGAAAATATACTGTCTAGGTAAATGAACTTATCCACAGAATTCAAAATTTCTCCATTTCCTGTAACCCATAGTGCCACGTATGGATGGTGTGATCCTAGCTAGTGGAGAATCTCTGTTTTCTTGGTGTTAATTGTCAGGCCAAAGTTAACACAAAAGTCAAAGAAGTAATGCAAATTCTATTGCGTATCTGTCTCAGAGGCTGCATTGAGTGCACAATTATCTGTGAACACAAAATCATGCACTGACTGTTCCTCCACTTTAGGGTTGGCTTGCAACCTTTTCAAGATAAACAATTTACTGTCAGTACAGCAGCTCACCTAGATGCTGTTTTTGTCTTCACTGAAGATGTCTGACTACGTCACTGAAAACATCATGCTAAAAAGCACAGGAGCAAGCACACAGCCCTGCTTCACTCTATGGGTAACTGGGAAAGTGTGAGAGCAGTGACCATCATATAGAACCCATGCAAGCATGCCATTATGAAGCTGGCATACAATAGTGATGAACTTTTCTGGGCAACCAAATTTTGCCATGATCTTCCGTAAGCCCTCACAACTGACAGTATCAAAGGCCTTGGTTAGATTGATGAATATTGTGTGTACAGACCTCTGTTCTGCTCCTGGTATTCCTCTTTGAGCTGTCAAATAGCAAACACCATGTCAACAATCCCTCAGCCCTTTCTGAAGCCTCAGTGGTCCTCAGGTAGATGACCTTCTTCCAGGTGAAGGATAAGTCTATCAAGGAAGACTCTGCAAGAATCTTGCTGGCACTTACTAAGAGAAATCCCCCTGTGGCTGTCACAGAACAACTTATTTCCTTTTCCTTTACAGAGATAGACACTGGAGGCATCCTTGATCTCCTGTGGGATAACCATCTCTTGACATATAACCTGGAATATTTTAGTCAGCTTTTATATGAGTAGTGGAACACCTTCTCTGCTGGAATAGAATCAACAGTAGGCACTTTGCCACACAAGAGGAGCCTAATGGCATTCAAAATCTCTTTTTTAGTTGGAGGTTTGGCTAGAGGGATTGATTTCAACTTGAGGTAAATGGTCAGAGTGGGCAGCTGGGCAGCTAGACAGCCTCAGACACTTACTAGCTGTGTGACCCTGGGTAAGTCACTTAACCCTGCTTGCCTTATTTCCTCATCTGTAAAATGAGCTAGAGAAGGAAATGGCAAATCCCTCCAGTATCTCTGCCAAGAGAACTCAAATGGGGTCATGGAAAATTGAACATAACTGAAAAATGACTTAGCAACAACAAAAAATGGTCAGTGGCTTTAGCATTGGTTGATAATGGTCTTTTGAGAATACTATGGAAGTGTTCAGCCCATCTCTCCAGGATCATGTCCTGATCATTGAATAGTGTGGTTCCATTAGTGCTGAAAGGTTGTGATGCACTAAAGGTCTTTGTCTCATAAATAGCCTTCAGAGTATCATAGAAGTGCTTTGGATTATTATTATCATTGTAAAACTGAATTCCATCTGCCTTCTTATTAAGCCAAAAATCCTGCATCTCTCTCTAGGCTTTGCTTGTGCTTTACTTTTTTTTTAGTTTCCAATTTTTTTAATTTTTAATTTTTAGTTTACAACACTCAGTTCCACAAGGTTTTGAGTTTCAAAATTTCTCCCCTTCCCTCCCCTTCCCCTTCTTCCCAAGAGAGCATGAAATCTGATGTATGTTCTACATATACCTTCACGTTAAACTTATTTACACAATAGTCAAGTTGTAAAGAAGAATTATGACCGATTGAATGAATCATGAGAAAGAAGAAACAAAAGCAAAAAAGAAGAGAAAAAAGAGAGGGTAAATAGTTTGCCTCAGCCTACATTCAGACTCTGTAATACTTTCTCTGGCTGTAGATAGCTCTTTCCATCATGAGTCCTTTGGAGGTGTCTTTGAACCTCGTATTGCTGAGAAGAGCCAAGTCTATCAAAGTTAGTCATCACAGAAGCAATATGTCTGTGGTTGTGAACAATGTTCTCCTGGTTCTGTTCCCCTCACTAAGCATCAGATCATGTAGGTGTTTCCAGGTTATTATGAAGTCTGTGTGTTCCCCATTTCTTTCTTTTTTTTATTAAGATTTTTTATTTTTAGTTTGGACTTTCCTTTTGATAAAGTTAAATGTTTCCTTCTTAGAGAGGGATGAATTGTCCTGCTGGTAAACCCTGTGGAGTTCTCAGTTTTTCATTTAATAGCTTCTGAATTTCCCTATCATTTTCATCAAACCAATCTTGATGTTTGTGAGTGTTCTGACCTAGAAGAGTAAATGCAGTGCTGTACAATAAGTCTCTGAAAGCTGCCCACTTCTTCTCTGTTCCACTCTTGCCAAGCATGTATTGGCTTAGCTTTCCCTCCAAGTCAGCATCAGAGTTCAGGCATAGAGAAGTGCTTTAATCTGTTGCCTTTAAGACTTCTAATAGTCATCTTGCCTTAGAGATGCTGCTTTTGTTGAATATAGATGTTTAGCTCGGAGATGACAAGTCTACGATCTGTCCAGCACACTGTGCCACACATTATCTTTGTCCCTTTCACATTTTGTCTGTCTCTTCTCCTTACAATGACACCATTTATTAAAAGTCAATGCTTTCTGTGAGGGTGTATCTGTGAAGTTTTATTTCATTTAGGTAAATGGAAAACAGTGCTGGTGATGAGAAGGTCAGGAGATACACATGCCTTCGGTAAGTGACTGTTACTGTTTCTGACTCCTTTCCTCCCAAGGACTACCTGCCATGTCTGATAGTTTTTGCCTGCGTCTGGCATTAAAATCACTCAGAATCACAAACTTGTCCTCTTATAGCAGATTGATGATGATGGTCTCCAGATCTTCATAGAGTTTTTCTTTTACCTTATCAGGGTATGTTATTGTGGGAGCATACATACTGATGATGGTTGCATGGCACTTTTCTGCAAGTGGCAGTTGCATTGTTAGAAGACTATCATTCACTATTTTTGGGAGGCATACAAGCTTGTTGACTAGATTGGATTTGATTGTGAAACCTATGCCAATTTTACAGTGGCCACTCCAGAAAATGTGTATCTGTCTTCGACTTCAGTAAGCTGGCTTTTGTTTGCCAGCTTTGTTTCACTTAGGGCTGCTATTTGGATACTATCCTTGTTGAGTTCTCTTGTAACAAGAGCTATTCATCTTTTAGGTCTACTGGATTTTGCATTGTCCATAAGCATGCGCACATTCCATGTACCAATGAATAGAATCATCTTCACAAAAGTTTGTGTACATTTTTTTGTTTACATTATTTTGACAATGTTTGTAAAGCACTTAGCACCATGCTTGACGTATAATAGGTGCTAAATTAATGCTTATTTTTCCCCTTCTCCTTGTCTACTCCTCCACTGGTACAGATTATTACTATTTTATGCTTTCCCATTCTGTATGATATCAAACAAAAAGGATGATCATGAGACTCTCCCCAACTACATTCTCGTATGTTTGCCTTTTCTTCACAAATCATCATGAGGATTACAGACATATTAACGGCATTCTTGAAGAAAACATAAAAGGAAAAAAGGCAAGATTTTTACTAACGGTGATGCACTGATAACCATATCTTCATAAACACATATTTGAATGAAAGGTGCTAAGTATATGATTCACTGGGTTTATGATTATTGTACTATTTTAAAAATTGACTTTATAGAACAAAATGAAGTCTTGAAGGCTCTCTTCTAATATGGTACCACCTTGCACATACTATAGTAAGATAATACAAGATTCCTGGGTATAGTCAATGATAGAGACTTTGTTTCATCAATCAATCAACATTTATTAGGTACCTACTATGTACCAGGCACTATACTAAGTGCTGAGATTTACAAAAGGACGCAAAAGACAGTTCCCTGACTTCTATGAGCTTACAATCGAATGGGGGGAGACAGCATACAAAAAAAATGTTTATATATGTTACATATGGAACAAATACGAAATAACTAACAAAGGGAAGGTGATGGAATATAAGAGGGGTCGGGGAAGGCTTCCTGTAGAAGGTTGGATTTTAGTTGGGACTTAAAGGAAGTCAGGGAGGTTAGTAGTCAGAGCAGAAGAGGAATAGCATTCCAGGCATGGGGGACAGCCAGAAAGAATGTCCAAAGCTGAGGGATGGAGTGTCTTGTTTATGGAGCAGCCAGGAGGCCAGTGTCACTGGATCAAAGAGTACATGTCAGGGATTAAGAAGACCAGAAAGGTAGGAGGGGGATAGGTTATGAGGGGCTTTGAAAACCAAACAGGAGTTTGTATTTGATCACAGAGATGATAGGAAGCCACTGGAGTTTATTGAATAGTGACATGGCTCGACCCGTGCTTTAGGAAAATCACTTTGGTGCCTGAATGGGGGATGGATTGGAGTGGGGAGAGACTTGAGACAGGCAGACCCACCAGCAGGCTATGATGATCAAAATCAAAGAGTAAAGAAGAGATGTGTATCTTCACTGAAAAACTTTGCTACTGTCATGGAAGATGTCCTGTTAGGATCCAGATGGAAGAAGGATTTTCTAGAGATAGCAGGGGTCCTCCCGATGCTTATGTCAGTGGATGACATTTTACTGATCACATCATACTCTGGAATTCTTTAAGGAGTTGCTCACTAAACAAGATGCATGTTCACTCAAAAGACATCAGCTTAATAACCTACACAGAAAAAAAATGATTAATATCGCTATTTCCCAGATTATGCCATGTAGTTGAATGGATAGTCTGGTTAGTCAATCAATGCATATATCTCGAATAAATACTGAATAGGGACAAAGATTTTTGTCCCAGAGTTGAACTGATTTAAAGAAGTTGCTTACATTGCATTGTGATATTGTATGATGCTTTCAACTGTCCCATGTTGTATATTAAAACCTGTTCTTTTAATACCAATATTCTTCCAGTGATGCTATATGGCTGTGAACCATGAAATACTGTAATCACTGGTCATTTCAGAAAAGTGGCTATACATTATATGAAGGGTATACCTGGCTCAATGCATATTTACTTTTAGGGGAAAATTGCTCCAAACATGTGTTTTGATTTTGGTGGGTCAATAACATTATTGTTTATGGAAGACAGCATGTAGCATAGCTGCAAGATGCATTGTCTCAGTAACATACTGAAAAAGAAAGAAAGGAATTGAGATAACCAATAGCAACTTTTCTGATATGGTTTGATGATGTTTAGGAACTGCCAAAATGATTAAATTTCAAGGTACCTAATTTTAAAATGAAATGTATTAGATATATTTACATTGTCTGGGATATTTTATTCATTAGAAGTTAGAGGCTTCCTGTTTCAGTGAAAAGGGAATGGCAGAAAGGGGAAGAGTAATATTTGGAGCTACAGTCGGGTGGATGTGGAGAGGTGCACAGAGAGAGGGACAGAGAGACAACAGATGCAAAGAGAGAGACAGAGACAGAGATAGACACATAGGCAAAGATAGAGCCAAAGAGATAGAATTAGACAGACAGTGTGTGAGAGAGATATGGGAGAAGGGAAGAAATGGAGGAAGAAAGAAAAGAAGGAAAGAAGGAAGGGATAGAGGGAGGAAGAAAAAGAGGAAGGGAGGAAGGAAAGAAGAAAAGAAGGAAGGAAAGGAGGGAGGAAGAGTGCTTGGTAAGTGGAACTTTGAGAGGCAATGTTAGATTGTGTCAAAGAGAATATTTAGGAGCCATATGTTTTTCCTCTACCTTCTACTCTTTCTTTTAAAAAACAAAAGAATGTGGCAGAATCAATTGGCTCTCAAAAGTCCTCCTATGACACACTGTTGAGTGAACATTACCCCTGTAATACAGTCAGAGGAAAGGCAAAGGGAAAATCTGATGGGTGGAGGAGATGAGCTGCAATGTGTTTCTAAAATAAATGGTAACAGTTTTACTCATCATCTCTTTTGCTGGGTCTTTTTAAAATGCTGTATAGTCTTGATTTGAATATATGATTATCTTGAAGAAGGAAAACCTGTGTAACAATGATGTTTCTTTGAGAAGATTAAGGTTTTCCCTCAGATTTCTTTTCATCATGTGAAAAAGGACCCAGATTCTATTTTTCACCGTGGGGTAGAGGTTGACTATCTGAACGTGTCTATGAGAGGGAATCAAAGGAAAGATAGAATTGCCTTCTCTTGGATTTACCCCGCTTTCTCCTCATGTCCTCTCTACAAGTCCAGATCATCCACCTAAAAAAAAGTGACTCCTGGCTGCTTCTAATCAACCAGGATCGTGATGGGGTGGGAACCAGGTTGAGGCAGGGGGCACTCTAGGAAGAAATTGAAAACCCTGTCTCAAAAGCCAAATTTCAGGGAGCTGTTGAGTTTTGGAACATGGAACTGGAAATAATGATACTTTTTCATTCCAAGTTAACTACTAACTGAAAATGAAACTTTGGGTAAGTAATTTTATCTCTCTAAGTCTCTGTTGCCTTAGCTGTAAAATGAGAGCTTAGTAGACTAAGCAATAGCTGTAATCTTTGATTTTTCTTTCCTGGGCCTAGTCAACTAAGTTCCTTTAGGATATGAAATAAATTTGAGTAAATGACATCTGGATCGACAGGCAATCTTTATGGGTAAATTTCAGGGAACGTATCACCACATTTGGGATACAAGATACAAAATAACACAAGACTGCTCCTCCAACACTATACACACCTCTCCTCTTTTATGTTTTTGCTTATGTTATTTCCTTTTTTTGGCCCTCTTTCAGTTTTATTGAAATGTTTTATTTTTATGTTACATATATTTACAAATTATTCATACTTTGTGAGATGTTTCTTGTAACAAAGTAAAACAAAAATGTGGTTAACCTCATGTGATAGAGCATGCATCATTTCACAACTGTATAGCCCCTCCCCTACCTCTGAATTTAAAAAAATGAACAGAAATCTATTTTTCTTCCTAGTTCACCCTATTAAAAAAGAAAATATTCTTATAACAAATATATATATATATTAAAGCAAAACAAATTCCCTCAATGACCATATATAAAAGTATATTTATGGCTCATTCTTTGCCTTGTCTATCACCTCTCTTCAATGGATAGAATGTTTCATCAATTCCCTGGAATAATGAGTAGTAATTGTATTGATCATAATTTTTACAGATTTAAGTTTTATAGATTTTTACAGATTTAAAATTGTTTTTACAATGTTGTCATTGTAAAAATTGCCCTCCTGATTCTGATGATTTCATTCTTCGTTAGTTTATAAAAGTCCTCAAAATTGCTCATTGGCATAAATTGTTCTTCTGGTTTGGCTCACTTTTACTTTGCATCAGTTCATATATATCTTTAAACTTATAGACTCATAAACTCATCCTGTTTCCTAATCCCAGATTACCATTTCTTTGTATCTCTTTTCAATTCAATTCAATTCAATTTAAATAGATAACTTTCATGGTCAAATGCTACCTCCTCCACGAAGTTTTCTCTTGTTCTCCCAGGTACATATGATCATTTCCTCATTTAAAACCTGATGAAGCTTTAGTTGTATTTTGAAACATCTAACACTGACTATTGTAAAATCTACCCAAAACAGTATAAGCACTTCATGAGAAGTGATTGTTTCATTCTTTGTGTTTGTATCTTAGTATGGTTCCTGGCACATATTAGGCCCTAAATAAACACTTATTGGTCAGCTAAAGGCTGAGACTATTTCTTCCTTTTCTGTACCCTGTAAAATGTTTAGCAGTTGTAGATGCTGAATAGATATTTATTGAATCGAATTAAATTTCATTCTTACTGGGTATTGCCTAGTTTGCAATAGGCATTTAATAAATTTTTAAAATGATGGTTGGCTACTGTTGGGAAAAAATTAAGGAATCAGGAGAAATATAATAAGAACTAATAGGCTAAATGTAATAATCATGATAATGATGACAACTGGCATTTCCACAATGCTTTGAAGTTTACAAAGCCTTGTATGGACATTATCTCATTTTAGCCTAATAATGGCTTTGCAAGATGGCTACTGCAGGTATTATTATTCCCATTTGAAAAATAAGGAAATGGAAGCTCCGAGAGATGAGGTGACTTGGCTAGAATCACACAGCTGATGAGTGCCTAAAGCATCTGTGAACCTGAGTCTTCTTGATTTCAAGGGCATCACTTTATCATGATGCCTTTCCAGTATGTGTAATGCATACAAGGCAAGCATTTTTGAAAATTCTACCCAAGTGTTCCCCTTCTTTTCTCTCCCGCAATCATTCTTTTCAATGAGTTGTAGATAAGGCAGACTATGGGCTTAACCCACATACTGATGGCTTGAGTGTGGGAAATTTTGTCAGCTACGTAGCCTAGCGGATAGAGTAAGAGGTATGGAGTCAGGAAGACCTGGCTTTCTTGTCTCTAGGTTTTTATGACACTGCTGTCTCCTTGTTCTCCTCCTATTGGCCCCAGTGCTCTGTCTCTTTTGCTAGAATTTCATCCATGTCACACCTGCTAACCATAGGGTCCCCCATGGTTCCATCTATCCTTGTCCCTTTTATCTTCACCTTTCATGTTATTTTCCTTGGTGAACTCCTCAGCTCCCATGATTCAATGTCTATTTTATGCAGATGACTTTAAGCTTTACCTTTCTAGCCCTAACCTCTCTTCTGACCTCCTGTCTCATAACTCCAACTATCTATTAGGCATCTTGAACCAGATGTCCTATGAACATCTTAAATTCAACACATCTAAAACTGAACTCAATATCTTTTCCCTTAAACTCTCCCCTCTTCCTAACTTCCTTACTGCCACTGAGAGTACCATAATGATTTCAGTCACCCAGGCTTCCAACCTAGGTATCATTCTTGCTTCTACACTCTCTCTCTCATGCCTCCCCCTCCATATTCAATTAGTCATGAATTCTTGTCTTTTGTACTTTTACAATACCTCTTGTATATGCTCCCTATCTCCTCTGACACTGCAACTACCCAAGTGTAAGTCCTCACCACCTTGTGCCTGGACAATTGCAGAAACCAACTAGTTAATTTCTCTGTTTCAATTCTCTCTCCACTCTGATCTACCCTCCACTCAGCTGTCAAATTTTCTCCATAAAATGCAGATCTAACCACATCACCTCCCTATTCAATAAACTATAGTGGCTCCTATTACCTCCAGATCAAATATAAAATCATTTTTGGCTTTTAAAGCCCTTCATAAACTGGCCCTTTTCTACCTTTCAGTCTTCTTACTTGCCTCCAAATATCCTACCTACCAGTGACACTGGCCTCCTTGTGGCTTCTCAAATAAGAATTTCATCTCCTGACTCCAAGTATTTTCACTTCCTACCCCACACCAGCCCCATGCCTGGAATATTCTCCCTCATCATTTCTGCCTCCTGGCTCCCCTGTCTTCTTTCAAGTCTCTGCTAAAATCCCACCTTCTGCAAAAAGGCTTTTTCAGTCCTCTTTAAACTTGGAGCCTTCCCCATGTTGATTATCTCCAATTTATCTTGCACATATCTTGTTTGTACAAAGTCTGCATGTTGTTTCACTCATCAGGCTATGAGTTTCTTGAGAGTAAAGACTATTTTTGGGGGTGGCATTCTTTGTATCCACAGTGTGTAGCACAGTTCTCGGCACATAGTAGTTACCTGATAAATGGTAGTTGACTGACTGATTGACTGGTGCCAGAATGGGAAAGGGGAACGAGTTAGCTAGGTAGCATATGACATTTTTTTTAAAGTAGAAAGTTTAAAATTGTCACTTGTCACCTCTTTCCATGGAAGCTTGGAGATTTAGATACATCCATTCCCCAATCCCCCAATCACAACATGTTAAGGCACAGATACCATTTATTATGATGCTCTATGTTGAAAGCACCTGAGAAAATGGATGCTTCTAATCTATGGTTTAGTAATACCAAAGACACGGTTAGTTTTTGTTTCAACTGTGCTAAGCCTTAGAGCAGGCACTATGTTATTTGGAGATCAACAGAAGATCCATTGAGACCATCTGGTTCAGCAACAGGGAATAAATCTACAATATAAATTAAAAAATAATTAGGAATATGGAACAAAGGATGATCATTTACAAATCTAGAAAAGACATCATGATAGCAATGTTATGCTGAAAATATCTCAGTTATTCCTAATTGATGAAAATACCCTGATGTTTATAGAAAACTACAGGGTGACTCACAACGAAATGAAGTCAGCAAAATGCCAGAAGTTTTTATATCCAAAACAGAGACATAGCCCATATGTTCAGAAAATACTTTTGTCCTTAGGAAATGTTTATGAAGAGAATGAATAGACATTTCCTCAAAAAAGAAACTTGTACAATAGTAACATGATTCAGATAATAGAAGCATTTTTCCATGAAGGGCATTTTTTCCTTTTGATTTGCTCATCTTTTTTTTTCCATTCTGTTTGAGAAGCCATTCAAATATTAAATGCAGAAAGCTACATTTGTGACATACCAGTTTTTATACAAAAAATGCCAGGAAACTGAAAGCTAAAGCGTTAGCCAGTGCTGCGAGCACAACATTTATTGAGATGCTATACAGAGGATAATAATCACCACCATTATTATAATAGTGACTCATTTATATTGTTCCTTAAGGCCTACAGAGTGCTTTCTTCTAACAACACTGTTATGTAGGTAGTGGAAGACATATTATCTCCATTTTGCAGAAAAAGAAATGAGTCATAGTAAAGTGAAGTGACTTGGTCAAGGTCACAGAGCTAAAAAGTGTCAAGGCCAGAATTTGAACCCATGTCTTCTGACTCCAAATCCAGTGCTCTCCCCATCTGTTTGAACCATATTTCCCCAACTATGAGGATATTGTCTCATAACGAATCAACCGCACACACATAAGAATATTTGTATTACATAAATGTGTTAGAGGTGTTATTTCATGCAATCACAGAATTTCATAATGCTACCCAGAGATTATTTAATAAAAGACTTTCAAAAACACAAACATCACGTGTTTTAATAGTAAGAAATAAATGCAACAGTGACAAAAAGGAGAAAACAACTTGGTGCTTAGTATGATGCTTAGAGGAAAGGTGGTGGCTAGATTTCAGGGAAGCAATTCAGGAAGACCTTTGTTCAAACCTCATCTCTATAACTTGCTAGTTGCACAAACCAGCACAGTATGTGGCATGGAGAAGGTGCTTAATAATGTTTATTGTCTCTGACTCTGACCCTACATTGGTTACTCAACTGCTGCTCTGTGTCTGAGGAAACTCCTTAGGGCTTCTCTACTAAGTCGTAAAGCCTTAGGTTGATGGAGGGAATTCCCATGCTGGAGTTCTTTTAATTCAGAGATATTACCATATGAAGGTTAACATATAAAGCAAAGTTCTAGAAATAGCAGACATAAATTTTCTATCTAAGACAGCATTTCATGGAACTACTAGGTAGGAAATAGACCGGTTAAACAGACCACTCTCTAATTCCTGTTGAAAATAGAATGGAACAGCCCATAATCCTTGCTGCCAAAGAAGCTGAGGCTAGTGGACCTCTTGAGCTCAGGAGTTCTGAGCTGCAGTGGACTAAGTCAATCAGATGTCTACAAGAAGTTTGGCATTAATGTGGTAAGCCCCGTAGGAGTGGAGCTACCAGAATGCTTAAGGAGGGGCAAACCAGCTCAGGTCAGAAATGGGGTAGATCAAACATCGTGGCCAAGCAGAATGAGATTGTGCACATGAACCTGGGCAAGATAAGGAATCCCAATCTGAAAAATGAAGAGAAGGAAAGAGAAGAAAAAAGGGAAGGAAAGGAGGAAAAGAGAGAAGGGAGAAAAATAAATAAAGTGGATCTTATCAGTAATCCTGAAAGGGAAGACAGGTGTCATCAAAGCCTAAAGACAGGTGGGTGACTCAGGGATAGATATACTTAAGCAACTTGTGTAGCTGACAGGTCAGTTTATGTGCTTCACCCCACTCCCTGCCATGTTAGTTTCTGTTTGGCCCCAGCTAGGGAGAAGGTAAGGAAACATCTTTCTGTGTTGCAGCAAGGAGGAAGGGAAGGGCCAGTCCCAGGAAAGATTTCTCTGACAGATTTCAAAGTCCTACAATTGCCTTCTTTTACTCTTGATCCTTATATAAACTTTAGTCAGAGTAGAAGGGAAATCAGCAGTTGACTAATCTGATGCTCTAATTTTATAGATAAAGAAGCTGGGACCCAGGGACAGACAGATCTGAGGCTAGGGTTGAGTTTGTTTGATTCCCAGAGTAGTTATTTCCAGTGCTTGCACCATGGAGTTCTCTAATGACTTCATGTGAAATGGATGGCAAGCGATTATCTCTCTGTAAACCCCCAAGTTAGCATTTGGTCAACTTTATTTAAATTTTTCTCACTTTAACTTTCATATTTTAAATTGCTTGTATCTTTTTGAGAATAAGCAACAGGAAGGAAAAGCAAAGTAAAGCAAAGAAAATTGCACGGCGAATACTGTAATTGCCCACTTGTGATTTCATAGGTGAGACACTTCTCCAAATAAAGTCTCTTATTTTATAGCTTCACAATGTAAGTACAGCTGGCCTTTGACATTATAATGAAATGGACCAAGAATTATTTGAAGTCCATATGTAGCAAAGTAATTGGGAGGAAAGACTTTAGGCTTTTCTCTTGAAGCTCTTCAGTGGATGATATTTTTCTGTGAACCTCCATTAAGAAGCTTTCAGACAAGTGCATCAGAGTTCTATTCTAATGGCTGTCTTTCCACCATGTGGAAAGATTGAAATCTAATTTACTTTCGTGTGTTTTATGTCTGATGTATTTAAGATATACTGGGTGCCCCAGGGCCCCAGGGACACAAGAAAAATCGCAGCAATGAAATGAAATCCACCTGAAACAGTAGAACCTAGAGGATTACCCGTGAGAGCGTGAGATACCAAACAGACCTAGCCTTTCAGATTGGTGTCCGAATGATAAGACGTTGACTGGGTCACACCAGGAAACAGAGGAACTAGTGACAAAAATTCTTCATAGAATTCAGCTTCCTTGAAGTTTTCTCCCACCCAAATCAAATAAAAAAATATGCTTAGCCATTGTTTTCATAAAAGCATAGTGGTAGAAAGAGACTTAGAGATTCAATTCAATTTAATTCAACAAGCATTTATTAAATGACTCCTCAGTACTAGACGCTGTGTGAGGCTCTAGTCAAGGCAGTTATTGAGATCATTTAGTTGATAAAAGGAAACTGATGGCCAGAGAGATCAAATGTTTGTCCTAAGGTTATTGATACAGCCAGGACTAGAATTCAGATTTCCATAATCCAGGTCTAGTATTTATACCACATTATTTCTTTAATAAACTGATTGTGTTAATAGGAAGGGGTGCTTTTATTGGTTTATCATGTTTATTAAGGGATAGACTTATTTTTAAGAGATTGATAATAATTAACCTCCTTATCGAGATTTGTTGTTGTTCAGTCATTTTCAATCATGTCTGACTCTTAATGACCCCATTTGCGGTTTTCTTGGCAGAGATACTAGAGTCATTTGCCATTGCCTTTTCTAGTTCATTTTATAAATAAGGAAAATGAGGCAAACAGGGTTAAGTGACTTGCCCAGGGTCACACAGCTGGTTAATGTCTGAGGCCATATTCGACTGATTTCTGACTGTAGGCCCAACACTCCATTCATTGCAAAACCTATAAAGAACTTGCTTCCTATTCCAATTTTTTGGATCATCACGATACTATTGATGGTTTCATTAATTCCTAAATATCAGGAAAAAAACTTTTTCAAATGTTCCCCAAGATTCTGTCTTGCATCTTCTCTTCTTTTTTTTTTTTTTTCTATTTTCTATCAGCAAACTCATCCCATGAGTTTAGTTATGTGTTTTCTTCAGATGACTCCCACATGTATATATTCAGGCTTGGTCTGTCTCCTTAGTTTCCCCCTCCCCCCCAAATTATTTAGATCTGACTTTATTTGTGTGAAAAGTGTTTTATAGTTGTGTTCATATAGTTTCTGGATTTGCCTTAGCAAGTAGATTCCCAATTATTTTATATTGTTTATAGTTTATGTAAAATGGAATTTCTCTATCTCTTGCTGGTGGACTTTGTTGGTAATATATAGAAATACTGATGATTTATGTGGGTTTATTTTGTATCCTGCAACTTTACTAAAGTTGTTAATAATTTCAAGTAGTTTTTTAGTTGTATTTTGACAAAGCTTTTTCCGCATCTCTTGAGATACTCATATGATTTCTTTTGGTTTTGTTATTGACATACGGTCAATTATGCTGATAGTTTTCTTTATATTGAACCAGTCTTGCATTTCTGGTATAAATTTCACCTGGTCATAGTATATGACCTTTGTAATATACTGCTGTAGTCTCTTTGCTATCATTTTATTAAAAGTTGCATCAATATTTGTTAAGGAAATTGGTCTATAATTTTCTTTCTCTCCTTTGGCTTTTCCTGGTTTGGGTATCAGTACCATATTTGTATCATAAAAGGAATTTGCTAGGACTCCTTCTTCTCTTATTTTTCCAAATAGTTAATATAGTATTTGGATTAATTGTTTGTTAAATGTTTGGTAGAATTCACTTGAGGATCCATCTGGTCCCAGGAATTGTTTTTCTTAGGAAGTTCACTGATGGCTTGTTTAATTTCTTTTTCTAAGATTGGGTTATTTATTTTATTTCTTCTGTTAATCTGGGTAATTTATATTTTTGTAGATATTCATTTCATTTAGATTGTCAAATTTATTAGCATATAATTGGGCAAAATAGCTCCTAACAATTGTCTTAATTTCTTCTTCATTGGTGGTGAATTCACCCCTTTCAGTTTTGATACTAGTAATTTGTTTTTCTTCTTTCCTTTTTAAAAATCAAATTAATCAATGGTTTATCTATTTTATTGTTTTTTTCATAAAACCAGCTTCTAGTTTTACCATTTCCTTAGTCTAATTCCACATCACCAGGTGTCTATTGAACCTTTCACACTAGATAGTCTATAAGCATCTGAAATTCCATGTGTTCCTCATCTTATCTCACCCAACATATCCAACCAGGTATGAAGCCTTTTTGATTCTGCCTCTTTTTTTTTTATTCTTTAATAGTATTTTATTTTTTTTCCAATTACATATAAAGATAGTCATTAATGTTTGTTTTTGTAAAATTTTGAGTTCCAAATTTTTCTCTCTCCCTCCGCCACCTCCCCAAGACAGCAAGCAATCTGTTATAGGTTATACATGTACAATCATGTTAAAGATATTTTCACATTAATGTTGTGAAAGAAGAATCAGAACAAAAAGGGAAATACATAGGAAAGAAAAAACAAAAAACAAGTGAAAATAGTATGCTTTGATCTGCATTCAGACTCCATAGTTCTTTCTCTGGATGTGGTTAGCACCTTTCATCAGGAGTCCCCTGGAATTGCCCCGGATCCCTGTATTGCTGACAAGAGCTAAGTCTATCATGGTTAATCATCACACAATGTTGCTGTTGCTGTTGCTGTACACAACATCCTCCCAGTTCTGCTCACTCAGCATCAGTTAATATAAGTTCCCAGGTTCTTTCCGAAATCTGCCCGCTTATCATTTCTTATAGCACAACAATACTCCATCACATTCATATAACACAACTTGGAACAAGCATTTATTAAATACCCACTATGTGCCAGACACCGTGCCAAGTGCTAAGGATACAATGAAAGCAAAAACAGATCTTCCCCTCTCTAACAGACCTTCCCCTCTCTGATTCTGCCTCTTACATCTGTCTCCTCTGCACTCAGATGTCCAGCACGTCAGTTCAGGCTCTTATTACCTTGTGCCTGGACTATTTTTAATATTTCCCTAACTTTACTGGTTTGAGTACTCTGTCTAACAGTGTAGATAGCAACCCATTTATGTCTGCCCAATCTAGAGGACTCCTATCCACATCCTCCCATTAATCCTCCACAAGGAGACCACCCAATGTACCATTGCCTCTAGATTTTTTCTTAGGTCAACTTTCCATGCAAAATGCCACTCAAAATATGGCAGAATCATATGATAAAAAGAAGGAAGCAACCCAACCCTTAAAAAAAATACAGTTTTACTTGACAATGTTATGAATTTATACTAAGTGGAGATTCTGCCTTGGTGTCTTGGGAGACAGAGGGAAGAAAGATGAAAGCAAGTGCCATGTGTACATTGCCACTGGTTTCCTGAATGGTGGCAATAAGCCAAGAGAAGTGAAAAGATTCTGCAATGCCTAACCTGGTACTTTGATCATGATACACTGGTTACATTTGAGTTGTTCGTTAGTTGTTATATGTATATGATTGTCATGTCTCTTCAACTAGACTTTAAACTCCTCAATGGTAGGGACAATTGTTTGCATTCCCATACTACCTGGGATATTGCTGGGAATATCATAGGTGTTCCATAAATCTGTGCTGACTGATTGACACTTGATTATTTACTACCTGTATCTAATTGACAAAGATACAAATAAAATTAGTTAGAAGAATTTTATTTAAATGTATCCACAGTTTCTAGGATCATAAATTTTAGAGCTTGAAAGTACTTAAGTCTAACAACCTCATTTTAGAGATGAGGAAGCTGAGGCCAAAAGATTTGCCCCAAACTCCATAGGTGGCTAATATCAGTGCTAGATTTGAACCCAGGACTTCTGACTCTGAGTCAAGTGCTCTTTCTATGGTGTTCCTAATAACAGGAAAAACTGCAGGTTTGGTTGAATACCCATAAGATATTCAGCCAATGGAACTCAACCAATAAGATTTCCATTCATTCCTGAAACCTTCTCTTGCTAATCATGCCCTGAGGGTATCACACTTTCTTGTAGGTAATTTGTAAGAGCTGTTGTTAACCCTTTAAGAGATCTGGCCTTAGACTATAATATCCATGCCTCCTTTCATCTCCTTTCTCCTTTCTCATACATCACAAAATAGCTCAGAGAACAGAGGGCAGGGTTGATGGAAGCAATGATTTCAATGGTTAATTGAAAAATCATGGGCTTTTAAAGCTAAGAAAGGCTTTAAATACTAGGACTATCCAAAGATTTGGACTTTACATGCTGCAGATACTTCATGACTGTTTTTTTTCCCCCTGGTCATTTTAACAGCCACATTGGAACTGGATTCTATTGATTCTGTTTTTTCCCCCTGTGTCTGGATGGCATCTCCTTTTGCTAGATGAGTTCATTGTTTCTGACTTTTCTTTTAGGTTCTCAGCCCTTGAGGTAATAACATGGCCTAGGGAATCTTGGGTTTGTTTTTTCCAGGTGGTATTATGGCTATAACTTAGTCCATATCATGGGAAATGTGCCTTCTTTCCCTTAAGTGGTAAAGAGTGAGTTTTAAACAATGAAGTGTCATGGAACACACATGGATGATGACATCATCAACACCTAATAAATAAAATAATAATATTTTACCTTTATGCAGTACTTATTATCCCACAGGTCTTTGCAGCTCTAGCTAAGCATATCATTTCTGAAATGAAGCCATATTAAAGGTGGGAGAGTGGCACCTAGGTAGACAACTGGCGCCTAATACCACATCAAGGATGGCGAAGTTTTGTAGTTCCATTTTTGTTACACACACCAACACATACATGCATAGTACATGCTTGGTGTCCACATTCAGACAGTTTTATGCTGAGTAATAGTGTAACACTTTCCTTGCAAAACCACATAATGAAAGTGTTGTTATTACCATATTATGAATATGTAAACTGAGACTCAGAGTGGTTAAGTGATTTGAAAATGTCACACCAATAATAAATAGTGGAGCTGGGACTTTAACCAAGGTATTTTGACTCTAAGTTTATTTTCTTCTCCTTAAACCATGCTGCATCTCATCATCATGGAAAGTACAGAAATTTTAATATCTTCATAGATTACTCAGAAATTTTTCTTTTCTGTAGATTCATAAAAACTTCATCTTTTAAACCTCTGACAGATGAGGAAACAAATAGATATGATAAAATTCAAAATATACTTTCCACCTTGGAAACTGTAAGTTGTATGTAAGTTAATTCCAATAATGACAAGCAATTGAACATGCAGCACATGAAGAAAAACATATAGAGGGTATATGTGATCAAAAAAGGACATGGATTAGTTATCATTATAATTAAAAACAATATCTGGATTATCTGAGTTCTGCACTGACACGTGAGGTATTAAAGAATCAGAGTAAGACCTCCAGCATGTTTGATGGTTCTTATATGTAGGACATGGACAAAAATTGTCCAATGAAGGGGCAGGAGTAACTTTTCCTGCTAAAATAACAGATCCATTATAGCATCAAAATAAGATTCATGACAATAGGACAGAACCTATTTTCTTTTAAAACAAGAATACTTTAACATACCAATAAATGTTGTCTGCTTTAAAGTATTCATATTGGAAACCTATACATTTGACTTCATCTATACATGGGTGGGCAGGTTATACAGTAAGGCTAAATCTATAGAATTATTTAGCCAGGCAGATGATACTGGGGTTAAGTCTGATTGACTTTCTCTAAATTATATTCCAACTTTTTCTTTGTTTTTTTGATATGGGTGGATAATCTTGTGGGAATTGACTTAATATACATCAATAAGTATTTTTTCTTCTTCTCCATAGTAGTCACAGGTGCCTCAATTCAACAGTCTATGAAGTTTGATTACAGTGTGTTTGAGTTGAACTTTTTGTTTCTCTCTTAGGGCATCTAATAAATTCTACTGATGTGTAGTTTCTTCTTTGATCTTATTGATTTTGGGAAATTAACTTTTGTAATTTCCTGAAGAATGTTGGTTAGACTTCCTTTCTTAAAAAATTGTGTAATCTAATGAATTTCAGGTTATCTGTACTAGCTCTGTCTTCTAGTTTGAACATATCTTCTTGGAAAGTTTTCAAGCCTTTTAAAAACTTTAGTTTTCTGAATTTTTTTTTGCTGTTTCATTTTCTTGTCGTATTGGTCTTCCAATGTGAGAAACTATTCTCCACCATTTTCTTCTTATAGTTGACTTTTGTTTTTTTATTCTTTTTCATTTTTGCTGATAGGCATCTTTTAATATAGGTATAGTATACCTAGATTTCAGTAAGTCATTTATAAAAGTCTCTCATGTTATGCTTTTAGACAACAAGGAGCAATATGGTCTTGATTATAGCACATTTTTTTTTTTTGCAAATTTACAACTAATTGTATGAGTAGTCATTAATCTATCAACTTCTACATAAAGACATCTCTAATGGAAAATCCCATGGATCTGTTGCTGGTCTAGTATTAAGTAATATCTTCATCAGTGATTTAGATGAAAATAGAGGGAGGCTTACTAAATCTCTATATTACTCAATGCTGACAGCAATAGCTAAGACATTGTATAACAGAGTCATACTGCTCTCAAATTAAGAGATCTGACAGACTAGGACAATGACCTGAATTCAATAAGATGACATTTAATAACAGTGAATGTAAAAATGCAGAGTGGCAAAAGAGAGCCAGTCTCATAGTCAGAAAGACCTGGACCTCAAGTCTTGCCTTTGAAGCATACTGTTTGTGTGACCCTGGGAGAGTCATTTAACTTCTTAGTGCTTTGGAAACTCTCTGAGTATGTAAACTGCAGAAGTGCCAATCTGTATTGGTAGAGAGTTTCCTTTTGGGGAATTTTATACACAAATACAATTATAGATACAATACTAAACTTTAGTTCAAACAAATGGCCCGCACATATTTAGTATTAGATAGTCATGGCTAGGCAATAGTTCTGGTGAAAAATATCAGTTGGCTGTTGTGGACCACAAGCTACTATGATTCAGTAATGAAATATGACATTCAAAAAAAGCAATTTTCCCATCAGGCTTTATTAATAAAGATAAGTGTCCAGAATGAGAATAAGGACAGTGCCATTGCACTATGATGGGACATGGTCTAAGGTAGCATATTAGTTCCAGGTACCATACTTTAGGAAGAAAATTGACAAAGTAGATAGGGCAAATCCATGGAAGGACAACCATAATGCTGATAGGCTTGATGATACATGGGGATCAATTAAAGGATCAGAGGATATTTAAATTGAAAAAGAAAATGAGTAGAGTATCATAGTTTGCTTCATGTGTTGTTGTAAGGAGGAAAGGTCAGAGGTGTTAGGCTAGGCTCCTCTGAGAAGAACTGCAAGAAATAGATACAAGTTGAGGAGAGTTTTGGGATTGCTAATAGGTGGAGCTATTTAAAAGTAGAATGGGTTGGGTAGAGTGCCTCTGGAGGTGGCATATTCACTCTCAGCAGAGGTCTTCAAAAAGAGACTGAATTTTCCCTTGTCAGGGAGGCTATAGATGGTTATTTTGAACTAAGTGGTTAATCAGATGAGAGTTCAAATTATATGTATCAATTCTCCCAGACTTAAGATTTTATGAAAAATGATCAGGCACTGAGGCTGGTTTTCTGATTGTGACTTGCAAGTTACATCTTCAAGTAGTTCTAAAAGAAGTGATATAAATAAAAATATTTTGTACAATGGCGGCAAGTTTGAACTATGTTTGGTCTCCCATGATGATAATTTCATTTTCGCTGGCTGTCCCCCATGCCTGGAATTGTCTCCCTCTTCATCTCTATCTCTTGGTCTCCTTGGCTTCCTTCTAGTCTCAGCTAAAGTCCCACCTTCTACAGTAACTCTTTCCTGATCTTCCTTAATGTTAATGCCTTCCTGTTTTTTATCTCCAATTTATATAGCATTATTTATATATAGTATATAGCATTTTTGTATGTAGTTGTTTGCGTGTTGTCTCCCGCACTAGACTGAGAGGTCCTTGAGAATAGAAGTTATTGGAAGTTATATTGATTCAGTATCCCATTGTTCCCAGTCCTGCTTGCCAATCAGTTTTGGGGACGGTGATACCAAGTCTACAATTTTTTGTATTACCTGCTCTTTGTCATGCATCCCCTACCTCTCACCTTTGTACCCCTACTTGCAAATTGTCATGTTCTTGCAAGGGTGCAATCTCAGATAGTGGACCTATCTGAATTGTCTTAAAGTTACCTATAAAAGCTGGCCCTGCTTTGAAACCATTGCTGATCTTTAGAGATCAGCTTGTCCACATGTTGTTACCTGATGTACTTATAATAAACTCTACTTAATTCTCTTTGTCCTGAGTTTTGTCTCATTAATCAGGATAAAAGCCCAAAGGGAGAATTTTCTTTTCAAAATTGGCCTTTGCATTTCTTTGTATCCCCGGCACTTATCACAGTACCTGGCACATAGTAGGTGCTTAATAAATGTTTGCCAACGACTGACAGTGCTTGGGGATATTCTGATATGTTGGATATTATTCTCATTACCTTGTGGTCATACCTTAAATGCTCTAACAATTGTGGATGGTTTTTAATTTTTGAAAGGTCTTTTCCTCTTGATCTCTGTATTCTTCTGGCCATCAGAAGTGAATCCCTCTGCTCCAGGGTTGGCTTCCATAGGCTTTCTCCATTCTTGGAAAGATATCCTGTGTTCTGGCCATACTGGCTTGAATGCCAGTGATGTTCCCATGTGTGTTGGTTTCTCCTCTCTTTGTGAAGACTGTGAGAGGTTTTGTTATTGAAAATAGGATTAAAGTGTTAGTATGATTTAAGCTATTGAGAGCATTTCCAGCTGTAGTGGATAAGTATTGCTGGTTGCTAGCCCTGGGGTCCTGCAAGAAGGACAGCTTCCTTGTTTTCTATCACTTCATTTGGTTTCTATAGCAGCTGGCATTGTATGGGAGTGAGCACTTGACTTCACAATTATCTGTTTGACCTCCACTGATATGATGTGATTTTCAACAGGCCAAGAGGCTTCTATTCCAACTTCCTCAAATACCTCAACTACTGACAATGAATCCATTGGTCATTCAATCCTTTGGTTGAAGGCTTAGTGTCCTGGTGAAATACATGTACCCCTGCAGATAGGTAACCCATCATGCTTTATCAGTTATTTGTACCTTACCATGAAGGAATTTAAAAAATCATTCTTGAAACAGAGGCAGAGAGAGCAATGGATTACTTTAGGTAAAGCAAAGGGTATATTGCCTAGGAGTGAGAAGGGCATAGAAAAGGGAGGTGGCAGGTGTCAAAGACTGGGTTTGGCAGCATATCTAGATGGCATGATACATTTACTTTTTTATTACTATTTTAGACAACATGGGTTATTCAAAAATGTTCAAAGGCTCAATAGCCCTGTAACCTTTAGCTCTCTTTTTTGAGGAGCATAATACTAATCTTTGTATTTATGTAGAACTTTACCTACAGAATTCTGACCTTATTTTTCCCCTTCAAGCTGAGGTTTATGAGTATTTTGTGTGGAACTGACTGAAGAGCCTTAACTGGGCCAAGACAACTGAACCTTTGACCCATGAAACTGAAATTTAGAGGACACCAACAGTGCTTACATTCCTTCAACAGGGTAGAAACAACTGAGCTTAGCACCTACTTAGTGAGATTAGTTAAAACAAGAAGCTAACAAATGGCCTGCTTTTCCACTCTTCTGCCACACTTCAGGTGAGTTCTTTATAATGATAGCTAGTATTTATATGGTGCTTTAAAGTTTGCAAAGCACTTGATAAATATGATCTCATTTGATCCTCAGAACAACTGGTGTGTGTGGGAGAGATGCTATTGTTATCCCTATTTTAGAGAGGAAGAAACTGAGTCAGTCAATGGTTAAGTAACTTGCCCTGGTCACACAGCTAGTGTCAAAGGCCAGAGTTGAACTCAGATCTTCTTGACTCTCGGCCTAGCACTCTATCCATTGTGCCTCCCTTTCCTAACCCCACAGAGTGAGAAACCAACAGGGCATTTTGTTGCATCTTCAACTTGACATCTCTTTCTTGCCTCCCCTTCAATTGAATTGGTCTTAAGAAGTTGATTTGAGTGCACATATCATGTTTATTGTTTGGGGTCCCCATTCTTCTGAAGCATACCTTACATCTACAAAATGGTGGTTGTGACTCTGCCTGACTTTCAATCTCTTTTACCCTCTTTTCTTTTAAATTTATTGATTCATTTTGTTTTACACAAAAGACCAACACCCAAATCTTCCTCCACAGTACATCCTACCCCAAGGTCAGTTGTTTGATTTTCCACATGCTTTTCTAGGCATCGCTTATTTCCTTCTCTGTGAATTCATAAAGACTTAGAAAATTGAAGTTAGATAAAGCACAAAGAGGTCAGGTAGTGGAGTGGAGAGGTGTCAGGAAAAGGATTCGAGCTGAGGGCTTATAAAAGAGTTTTCAGTGGCATAAATTCAAAAAGGGTTTATGTACTGTAGCAGAGGTTGTTCCATGCTGAGAATGTTGCCCTTCTTGGTTCTAGTTGACCATGTAGGAGCTTTGGGCTCTACTATGGGCCACATTTGAATGAAGGCTGAAGAACTTTCAGATGACTAATTTGTCCTCCAAGTATCTAGGTGAGAATGTAATGAACTGAAGGGTGTGAGGAAAGGAGGCCTAACCTCCTTTCTTTAGAGGCCAGGACTAAGTGCTAGACTGAGTGCTTAGGTCCAGAGCTCTGAATCCCCTTAGCGAGAAGGAGTAAGCATAGTACAACAGCCCTTGTGAGCTCAGCAGTGATTCTTTAATGTCAGAATGCCTTTGTAGGAAAAGATGGGACCTATTTTCTGTGTTTCTGTTATGACACAAATTGTAAAGGGAGGTTGCTTCTGAGGCCAAGCCAGAGGCCCTGGAAAAGAATAGGAGGGAATTAATTTTGTTTTTAATACATACAAGTACAGGAAACATTTCTTTTTCCACTGGCTTGTAAGGCTCATGTGGATTTAAAATAATTCATTATGCGTACACATTAAATTATAACATTACATTTTATGAAAAATAATGAGAAGATTTTTGGCTTTAATGTATAAATAGTAATTTCAACAATTTCAGAGACTAGAAAGAACTGAGAATTTTCTGGGGTCACTATCATTCTCTATGAAATGTAATTTTTTGTTTTTTTAACATGGGAAAAGGGTTCAGGTTAGGATTTAGTGCTTTTAGGTAGCACTAGAATAGCTCCTTCTCCCTAAATTCTCAAGCTGGAAAGTGGTCAGAGTGGCTCCCTAGACTCGATGAAGGATGCTAGTACCATGATTTCCATTTCCTCCCTATTGATCCCTGAAGATAGAGGACAATATAATAGAGTGGGGTGAAAGTTTTTGTCTAAAGTCAAGGTCATCAAATTTTGATTCTTAAAGGTCTTGGAGAGATCATTTAGCCTCAGTGGGGAGAAGAGGATTGAGGTTTAAAAAAAAAACTTTAATGCAATGAACTTTGGAAATAATACGATATGCAGACTGAATTTCCTACAGGGAGTTTATTTCTCCTAGGCAGTATCATAGTGAATAAATCAGTCAATTAACATCAGTTAAGCTCTTATTGTGTGCCAAGCACTATGCTAAGTTCTGGGGATACAAAGAAAAGCAGAAGAGCTCCTACCATTGGATAGCTCACAATCTAATAAGGGAGACAATCTATGAACAGCTATGTGTAAATAGGTTATATACCTGATAAATAGGAAATATTCTACAGAGGGAAGGCACTAGAATTAAGAGGGTTGGGGAAAGGCATCCTCTAGAAGATGAGATTTTAGTTGAGACTTGAAGGAAGCCAGAGAAGCCAGGATGTGGAAATGGGGTCAGAGAGTATTCCAGGCATCAAGGATAGTCAGAGAAAACACCTGGAACAAGAGATAAAATGTCTTGTCATGGAACAGCAAGGACGCTTGTGTTACTGGATCAAAGAGTACATGGCGGAGGGTTTGGAGGGCATGGCATAAGATGTAAGATTAGAAAGGTATATGTGTGGGAATGGGAGGGTTAAAAAAGGGCTTTGAATGTTGAGCAGAGGATGTTGTATTTGATCCTGAAGGTGATGGAGATCACTGGAGTTTATTGACTATTGGTGTGTGTGTGACATGGTTGGACCTATGTTTTAGGAAAATCATTTTGGTGGCTGATGGGGAGAGGGATTGGAGGAAGGAGAGACTTGTAGAAAGCAGACCAGCCAGCTGGCTCTTGAAATAGTCCAAGTGTGAAGTGATGAGGGCCCGTCCCAGGGGTGATGGCATTATTAGAGGAGAGAAGAGGGGTATAATTTAAAAGATGTTGCAAAGATGAAATCAGTATGCCTTGGCAACACATTGGTTATGGGGGGGGGGTGTAGGGTAAGGGATAGTGAGAAGTTAAGGCTGTGACCTTGGTTGCAAGACTGGGGACCTGGGAGATGGCATTGCTCTCAACAGAAATGGGGAAGAGACTCCTAGAATCATAGATTTAGAGAAGGAATGGACTTTAATGGTCATTTAGTCCATCTACTTTATTTTACAATGAGGTATTGAGGCCAAGATAGGTGAAGTGTTTAAAGTGAGACTTGAACCCAGATCTTCCTAAAAAGAAGTCCAGCACTGTATCCATTATGTCGTACTGTCTGTCATGGCATACTTTGGGGGATATAGTTGTGACACAGTGAGATCGAGAAAACTGAGAATCTGAGATTCACATGTCAGTAATTATAGCAATCACTTGGAGGCTTGCCTCTAGAATTCCCTTTTCCTAAAATAAAAACCCTTTTATCACACTCCACTAGATTGTCAGTTTAGATATTCAAGTCCAAAGTCCTGGAATTCAAGACCCTCCAAAATCAGATTTCAAACTGTCTTTCTAGCCGTAGCCTATACTGTTCTTCCTCATGTACTTGATATTTCAGATTAACTGGTATATTCCCATTTCTGCATCTTTTCTTTCTCTAAATGTCCAAATTACCTTCAAGCTCTGCCTATGAAAAGATTCCATATTATTGGAGGATCTTGTCAAGTGTCATCTCCTCTGTGAAACCTTCCCTGGTTTCCCCCCCTCCCTGCCCCACCCCCAGTTGATCTTTCATCTAGGGCAGGGCTGTCCAAAATTCCACCTGCCACAGTAGGATTTATGTGATCCTCCTACAAGCATAGAAATTTACATAAATGCTTTAGTGAAGGAAGCAGAGCTACTGCAGAGCTCTCACTAAAATGTCAAATAAAAATATATTGTCTATTGCTTCAATGAAAACCTAAGGTTGGACGGTCCTGATCTAGGGGAAGGGAAAGGAAAAAGCATTTATCAAGCATTGGGCTGGGCACTTTACAAATATTAACTCATTTGATCTTCACATCATCCCTGGGAAGTAGGGTTGTCCCCATTTTATCATTGAGGCAGATAGGTTAAGTGACTTGACCACGGTCTCAAAGCTAGTAAGTGTTCAAAGCTACATTTGAACTCAAGTCTTCCTGACACCAGGCCCAGCACTGTATCCACCATACCGTCTAGCTGCCTCAGAACATTTTATACTTCTTTTATGCACTATCATATTTTAATTTGTTTCACTGTTATTTGGGTACATGCCATTTCCCCTATTAAATTGTTTGTTCCTTGCTGACAGAGACACACTATTAAGGAAAGCTGCGATTCAGCTCTCACCTTTGCCAATAACTTGTTAGGATGACCTCTGCCTCTAAGGACCTGACAAATCTATTGCTTGTCTTTGTAATTAAAATTTTTTTTAAAGTTATGTCCACATTTGTCTTTTTTTAAATTAGATTTTTTATCTTTAGTTTACAACACTCAGTTCCACATGTTTTTGAGTTCCAAATTTTCTTCCCCTCCCTCCCCTCCCCCCTACCTCCCAAGACGGCATGGAATCTGATATATGTTCTACATATAACTTCGCATTAAACTTATTTACACAATAATCGAGCTTGTAAAGAAGAATTATGACCAATGGAATGAATCATGAGAAAGAAGAAGCAAAACAAAAAAAAAGAGAGAAAAAAAAAGACAGCAAATAATTTGCCTCAGTCTGCATTCAGGCTTTGTAGTTCTTTCTCTGGATGTAGATAGCTCTTTCTATCATGAGTCCTTTGGAGCTGTCTTTGAACCTTGTGTTGTTGAGAAGAGCCAAGTCTATCAAAGTTAGTCATCACAGAAGCAATATGACTGTGGCTGTATACAATGTTCTCCTGGTTCTGCTCCCCTCACTCAGCATCAGATCATGTAGGTCTGTATCTTCCCCATTTCTTATATAGCACGATAGTATTCCATGTAATTAAAATTTTTTAAAAATTAATTTAATTTACATTTTTAAGTTAAAAAATTTAAAATAAAAAATTTGTATCTGGAATGTGTAGCCCCCTCAGAACTTATTCTTTGCCTAGATATAGGGGTTGTTCTCTGGTGTTTTTTCCTTTTCTTTTCTTATTCTTTTATTTTTCCCTCCAAGCATAGAGTACCACCTGTTAAATAGGTACTATAATTCCTGTCTGATCTTCACCATAGACTTGCTATGAAGATGAACTGAGATATAAAATACCTCCAATTTGCAAACCTTCTAAGAATAAAGATTCTTTTATTAGAGGGATTTGGAGACAGTTCTGAGCCCCATAGCACTGAATGTCAGGGGAAGAATTCATGGTCTCTTAGGTACAGGCCCCTAGTGGGTCTGGGTAAAAGGCTGCATTCCTAGGGCTCACATAGCCCAGTTCCCTGGAATTTGGGGAGAGGCTGCCCGAGTCAAATCACTAGGTAGGGGACTTTTCAGGGGAGAGGGAGGACACTTCTGAGGTGAGCCCAAGGGGCTAAGGAGCCATAGCTACAGCCTGCCTCTTTTGTAGTAGAGAGAGATAAGGAATATCCCTCTACTGCACAGTAAGGAAGGACCCTGTGCTCCTATATTATTTCTGTTTCTTTTAATGAAGTCTCTGATAAGGAAGTGTGATGTTGGATATGTCCTATAATGGAATTATAAATGCTTTGGAAAATTAAAAATGATTGGAGGTGCAACTAGGCCAGGGCTCCAAGTTCTGAGCTTGTTCAGGACACTTGTGGACCATCAGTAGAAAGAAACAAAAGAATTTAGTCAGCAAGAAAAATTAATTAGAATAGAAATCTGGTCAGCAAGAAAAATTAATTAGAATAAAAATCTACCAAATGGTGAGAAAGTGGATTGTGTTTCTTCCACCCTCCTCAAATTGAAGATGTATTTCATGACATGTGCATGATTGAGTATGGTTTGTGGTATTTACCCCAGTCACACAACCCCTAGTTATGGCTCTGAAAGTGATCCAGATGTAAAACACTATTATCTGTATTCTCTCATCTCATTTAGGATCCTAAGATTCTAGCTGGTAAGATGCCCTAAGTCTCTTCTAGTTTTAAATCTAGGATTCTATCTACCTAAGATTTAGCATTAGAAAAGACCATAGGAGATCATCTGGTCCAACTCTTTTGTTTTAAAGATGAAGAAACTAAGGCTTAGTGACATCAAAAGACTCACTCAACTCTATATAAGCTTCTTGAAGCAAGGGAGTACCTTCAATTCCTTTTGCATCTTCTCCATGTACAGCTGAGCATAAAATGAAACTTGAAATGCTCGGCAAATAAATACTTGAAAGAGAAATGTTGGGATTAAATGACATCTGAGTAACTTTGGAACCACCTGAGGCAAGAAGGAAGCAAACTGTCTCCCAACAGTGTGAACAAATGTCTCCAAACAAATTTTAACCTCAAGAAATGCTGTTTGTTGAGCTGCAAATATCTGACAGGCATCAGACAACACTTGGGGAAGCTCTGGGGAGGGATGCTTTTTAAAGGAGAATACAGCTGTGTGTCATCAGCATACAGAGAGAAATCCACATTATGCAAATGGATCCAATCCCATCATATCAACACAAATATCAAGCCCAATGCAGGGCTGGGAATGAACTTCAGTGGAATGCTATGAATTCCTGGGGAACTTCCAGGTGTCAGATTATGAACAGGAGATGAGAAATTGCACAGCAAGGAAAGAGAGGCTGAACATTTTGTGCATAACTCAAACACCTCCTAAATGTGGGGGATCTGTGGAACACTGGGATATTTTAAATATCCTATCCAACTGGGAAACACACCAGGAACATTTGGACCTTGACCACAAAGCCATTTTGATGGGGGAAAAATGAAAATGCTCAAAACTCTTCACTTTGTATCCTTAAATTTTATATTACTGAGCAAAATGGATTTTATTTTTTCTATTTTTCAGTTGAAGCTATACCAGTGGAAGGCAAACATTTGACTTCCTTTGCTTCTTATTTAAAGTTTTTTCTTTATATGAAGGGAATTGCAGAAATAGGTGAAACTTTTTATCATGCATACATTTATTTCAACTGCTATACATTTTTTAAGCTAAACTTTATCAAGATCTATCCTTTCCTCTTCATAATCACAGCCAAATCTATGATTAGAATCACTCACTAGTAAGCTAAGTCCCTTTTCACTGACTACAATTTGCTTTTGAAAACATTTAAATGGTTGCTCATCACCCCTTTCACCCTCATTACCCCATTTAGGCACAGTTCCTCATCATCACATTCAAAGGCTATTAATAGTTTGATTAAGTCACAGAATTCCCCAAATGGAGGGGACCTCTTAGTCTAACCTGTACCTGAGCAGGAATTCCTTCTGCAACATTCCCATGCTCTGAGCATTCAGGGCTCGAAGCCCTTCAGAGAAGGAGAAATTACTATTTCCTGAGGAAACCCATTCCACTGTTGAATAGGAATGTTTTTTTGTTTGTTTATTTTCTTTTTACTGACAAGCTGGAATCTGTGTCTCTGAAACTTCTTACATACTTTCCCCTAAGTTACCAAGTCTTCTCTTGAAGTTGTAGATAATATCATCAATCCGGAGCTGGAAGGGACCATAGACATCCATTAGATTGTAAGTTCCTTGAGGGCAGACACTGTCTTTTGCCTTTTCTTTTTGTATCCCCAGTGCTTACACAGCATCTGGCACATAGTAGTTGCTTAATAAGTGTTTACTGAGTCCAACACTTTCATTTTACAGATGAGGAAACTGAGGCACAGAGCGAAGGATCACATACTAAGGGTCTGAAGCAGTTTTGAATCTAGGTATTCCTGACTCCAAGTCCAGTGCTCTATTCACTATACCATACTGCCTTTCAGTTAAAGTCTATTGAAAACTTTTGGAATATAAGGGCGATTTATCTTTTTATTCTCTACATTGCTAGCTTTGGAGCTGAGTGTACCATTAGTGCTCAACAGTTATTTATGGAGGGGGGGGGGTGAGCTAGGGGAGAGGTATATGCATGTCTGTATATTGGTTGGTTTTTGTAGGTGGGGAGAGTGTGGGGGTCAAATAGAGTTTTAGTAACCCCAATGATTTTTGAAAACTATTCTCAAGGGTATATTACCTCACTGTTTCAGGTTACAGGAGGGGCAGAGCAATGAAGTGATGTGTATCTTCAAGGTCACAGAGTAAGTCAGTGTGTTTATAAACCTTATGCTTTTGCTTTTGCTGGATTGGGAAATCTGCTCATCTCAGAAAAGGCTGAAGTCCTGCCACTTGCCAAACAGTGTGACAGAGATTAAACTGAATTCAAAGGCCCTTCTGAATGGTCTGCTAATAACCATGGACACAGTGGAGGAGACAGATCTCAGAAAGGGAATCTGGATTGTGCCTGGAAATTGGAGATAAAATATAATACTGAGCACGCCCTGAGAAATAACCACCAGGAGAAGGTAACATATGCCTTTTCTAAAGCTGAAGAAACTGTTTTTTTTTTTTCTTGGAGACCAGATTTGTGGCCACACTGGGACTTGGGAGGGGCTGAAGTTGAGCAATTAGAGAACATTTAGCTCCAACTGGAAGTCCTAGTCTCCCTCTAAGTTGCTTATGTAGTGGAGGCCGTCCCATGTGTAGTGAATCCTGGGCTTTTCTAGTAGGGCACACATCTTTAGCAAGGGAGACCATCAGATTACATGTGGCCCCCTTGCATGCCCTACACTTACAAAGTGGCATGGGGGAACCAATGAATCAGAAGATTCTAGAATGTCCTTTTCTGCACTTCAATTCTGTAGTCATACTTGACATCTTCAGGCAAGTTATACAAGACTTTATTCTGTTGGGCATCAGAGGGGAGGTGATAGAAGAAAATGTGTCCAGGATTTCAGTGCCGTTTTTTAGTGGTTAGACAAGCTGTTAGTCAGTATCAGGCCAGATTTTAATTGGTTGCTGCCTCACTGCTCCTAGCCTGCTGATGATTGATAGTTCAACTAACCAGTGTTATTGATAGGCCCTACATCTGGTTCTACAAAATCATGACAAGGTATATATTATTGTCCATTAAGTTTTTGCCTACTCTACCCACCACCCCTGGACTCTGGGTATATTTGTGAGTGAGTATGCCCCTGAATGTTTTGGGGAAACACTTTGTAACTGTCCTTGCTCTGCGTTTGAATAAATGCTTTTCTTAAAGAGCTAAGCCTACTGGCTGATTAAGAGAAAGCGCACAGTGTGGGGAGGGGATCATGACTTAGAGGTGGGGAAATC
Source organism: Trichosurus vulpecula (assembly GCF_011100635.1). Lineage (NCBI taxonomy): Eukaryota > Metazoa > Chordata > Mammalia > Diprotodontia > Phalangeridae > Trichosurus > Trichosurus vulpecula. The sequence continues at coordinate 181,266,307 of NC_050574.1, forward strand.
CTGTTCTGTGAAGTTTGTATGCAGTCAAAGGGCCCCACTTGAGGACCTAAAGGGCCACATGTGGCCTCTAGGCTGCAGATTCCCTACCCCTGAGCTAGAATTTAGTAGGGTAGCCACTCACAGGGTTACCCCTAGAACACCGGAAGTAGTAGAAGCCTCTGGGAATCCAATCTGCCAGTGGATATGCGAATTGAACAAGTTAGTGCCTAGAAGGGGGTTATATACAATTCTAGGTTGCCTCGTAAAACAAAACAAAATGAAATGAAACAAAATTATTTCTTATTTCTATATTCTTCAGACCACTAGGAAAAAAAAAACCAGCAAGTTTTTAATGGGTAAATTTCCCCTACATTATCACCTTTTTTTTTTAAAATCCAAGAAGATATTCACATAGCTTCTCAATCAGGCCTTTTTTTTTCTTTTCTGCTATATTTGTCTTTAAGAATACAGCTTGAGCTCTTTCGGATCTGCCATCAGCGGGTGGACCCAGGGCCATGATAGAGATTTTCGTGAAGACTTTGACGGAGAAGACCATCACCCTTGAGGTCAAACAGTCTGATACTATTGAAAATGTCAAGGACAAGATACAACATAAGGAAGGTAATCCCCCTGATCAACAAAGATTGCTTTTTGTGGGCAAGCAACTGGAAGATGGGTGTACTTTGTCTGACTATAACATTCAGAAGGAGTCTATCCTTCATCTTGTTCTGAGACTTCGTGGTGGTGCCAAGAAGAGAAAGAAGAGGTCTTACACCACTCCCAAAAAGAACAAGCACAAGAGACAGACAGTTAAGCTTGCTGTTCTGAAGTACTATAAGGTTGATGAGAATGGCAAGATTAGCCACCTTCGAGGAGAATGCCCTTCTGATGAATGTGGTGCTGGAGTCATGGCTAGCCATTTTGACAGACATTATTGTGGCAAGTGCTGTCTACTGCTTCGACAAGCCAGAAGACAAGTAAATGTATATGTGTTAGTTAAAAAAGTCAACTAAAAAAAATACAGCTCGAGGTATTTTGGGAGGTACCTGTCATAGGTACAGTATCATTAACCACTATTTCTAAAAAGTTGTGCAATATGGATAAAGGGCTTTAGCCTCGTTAGACCTTAGTTTCCCCATCTACAAAATGGAGATCATGCTTCCAGAACTGTCTAAAGGAAGAAAGCTAGTTTAGATGATTTTTTTTTCAGGTGAAAGATCTGTCATTCTGTGATTAAATAGCTTTAGACACTATATGAATGGCCAACAGAAAAATACATCACTGCCTTATTACCTAATCCTATTCTTCATTTTCACTGTGATCTCTAATCCCTTGTTTCTTTGCTAAGCCACCACACCAATGTTGGTTATACTCTATGCAGCACTTAACACAGTGCCTGGCACATAGTAGGTGCTTGGTGATTACCAGTTGACTCATACTCTCCCTCCTTCACAATCTTGACTACTTGATGAAATAGTCTAATTCTACACTATCCTTTACTTTTGAATCCCTTTCATCCCATCCTAGTACCACTGATACTTTGCGAAACTCCAAACCTGAATTGCTCCCACCATTTTCCTCCTTCATTCCTACTCAAGTGAGGGTAAAAGGAACTGGAAGAAGTCACAAAACGATGCTGACTGGGGCCAGTACAAATTTATGTTATCTAATTTGAACTCAGTGCTTAGGGTAGCAAGTACAATCCTCATACTCCTTTCCAATTGATTCTCTACCTCACTCATCAAAATACCAGAGCTGATGTTCCAAACCTTCTCTTCTCTTTTCAAATATCCTTTCAAATGACGTGCCTTCTCCAACCTCCTTTTGCTGAGGAACTCACCTCATGTTTCATTAAAAATATAGAAATCATTAGCTGAAAACTCTCTCTTTCCCCCTTCTCCTCATCTTACATCCCTCAGACGTTAATCTCCATTATTTTCTCCTTCACTCTATTGTCTGATAAAATGGTGGCCCTTCTCCAACCTAGGGTTAACCTTGATCCCAACCTCTCCCATCTTCCCCAGCAGATCATCCTCATGTCTCTAATCTACAGTCTCTCCCTATCTCCCCTGCTGACCACAGATACAAGTTTCTGCAAACAAAATAACACAAAACCTTGATAGATCCTACTATTCCTTACCATCCCTTCTAAAGATTATACTATATTTCATTCTTGTCAGATAAATTCCTTGAAAAAGTCATCTATATTTGATGCATCTGCCTGCTCTTCACTCATTTTCTTATAAACCCTGTGCATTTGGCTTCTGAACTTTTCATTCAATTACCACTGTTGTCTCCAAAGTTACCAATGATCTATTAAGTGCCAAATCTAATGGTCTTTTCCCAATCATTATCCTTCCTGACCTCTCTAAAGCATTTGTTGTCTGTCTTCTCATTATGGATACACTCTCCTTTCTGGTTTGTATGATGTTGTTGTCTCTTGGTTGCCCTCCTGCCTATATGACCACTCTTTCTTAATCTCCTTGACTTGATCTTTATCCATTTTATGACCACCAGTTGTGGGTATCCTCTAAGGTTCTTTAGTGGAGGAGAATCCTCTTCTATTTTCTCTCAATGCTCTATCATTTCTTGATCTCATCATCTCCCATAGTTTCAATTATCATCTCTGTGAAGATGATTCCCAGATGTATATATATAGCATTTATCTCTATCCTGAACTGTCAAAGTGATTTTTTTTTAATATAGATATGACCATGTCATAAGCTCTCCCTTCTCTCCCACTACTCAGTAAACTTAGAAACCATCTATGTGATATTTAAAGATCTTAACCTGGCCCCTTCCTTTTTCAGTCTTCTTATAAATTACTTACCTCCACATGCTCTATGGTCTTGCCATCCTGGCCATCTCACTATTCCTTACACATGACATTCCTTCACTCCTTCACTTGTCTCCATGATTTTGCACTGGCTATCCGTTATACCTGAAATGTTCTCTCTTCTCTTTGCCATTTTAAGGCTTCCTTCAAGACTCAGCCCAAATGCTATCCTCTGCCAGAGACTTTTCCTGACTTCCTTAGCTGCCTTCCCTTTCAAGTTTATCTTGTATTTTGTATTTTATCTATACCTGTTTGTCCTTGAGGGTAAAGACTTTTATCCCTTTCTAGCAAGGTCAGCCACTGCATTGATGGTAAATTAGTTAACTGGAAGAGGCTACAAGTCAAAACTAAAGAGAGAGAGTGGCTGCATGACTATTTGTTCACAGATGATTGTGCACTCAATGCAACCTCTGTGGCTAAGATGCAACAAAGTATAGATCAATTCTCTGCTGGTTGGTTTAATTTAGGACTAACAATTAACACCAAGAAAACAGAGGTTCTCCACCAGCCAGCACTGTACCATCCATACATGGAACCATTACTTACAGCAAGTGGAAAAATTTTGAATGCTGTGGATAAGTTCACTTACCTTGGCAGTATACTTTCCAGGGATGTACCCATAGATGATGAGGTTGATGCCCAGATTGCCAGAGTTAATTCAGCGTTTGGAAGGCGCCAAAAGAAAGTATGGAAGAGAAGAGGTATTAGACTGCCTACCAAACTGAAATTCTACAGTGCCGTTGTGCTGACCTCATTGTTGTATGCCTGTAAAACTTGGACAGTATACCAGTGCCATGCTAGGAAACTGAATTGTTTCCATTTGAATTTTCTTAGAAAGATTTTGAAGATCACCTGGCAAGGTAAGGTACCAGCTATTGTGGTCCTGTCTTAAGTTGCACTGGCAAGCATTCAAACTCTACTGCAGAGAGTGCAACTGCAATGGGTTGGCCATATTACATGAATGACAAACCTTTCTTTGCTTAAAAGACTATTTTACAGAGAACTTACATAAGACAAGTGCTCACATGGAAGTCGGAAGAAGTGATACAAGGACATTCTCAAAGTCTTTCTGAAGATCTTTGGATTCAATTGTGAGACATGGGAGACACTGGCACACGATTGCCCACTATGGTGTGCCCACATCAAGGATGGCACTGTGCTCTATGAGCAAAGCAGAAGTACAGTAGCTGAAATGTGAGATGTGAAAATTTACAGATATCTCCATCCCAAGTGTTCATATGGACTATTTGTGCCCAACCTGTGGTAGAGCCTTCTGAGCTCATATTGGTGTGATTAGCTACAGTTGGACACACTGTACCTTGACCTCAACAGAGGTCAAGGTCAAATGACCTCATTTTGTTCCTCTTTGAGAAAGAAGGACAAAAACAAATCTCTTACTCTGGTAATTAGCTCATAGTATGTATTTTATAAATGTTTTTGCATTGATTGATGGAATTAAAAGACCTTGTGCCAAGCACTGTGCTAAGAACTTAACAATTAACTATCTCATTTGATACTAACAACAATGCTGGGTGCTATTATTACCCTCATTTTATAGTTAAAGAAACTGAGGCAAGCAGGAGTTAAACGACTTATCCAGTGTTACATAGCTAGTAAGTGTCTGAGGTTGGATTTGAACTCAAGCTCACCTCACTCTAGACCCAGTCCCAGGTCACTTGAATATAGAACTCTTTCTTCTATCCCATGCTGCCTCTTCACTGGATAAGGAAGGAGTCCATTCTTTTGAGGCCTAGGAAGCCAAATTATTCTTTAAAACCCTGAAAAAAATGTGTAGAGGGCAGAATTCAAAATGGAATTCCTGGAGAGAAGAAAATTACAATCTTAATTGACAAATTAGAAAATAGACAAAATCTCAATGGACAAAAACCTTTGTGCATTGCATTATTGGACAAGTTTCTTTGAAATATACTGTCAGAGCACATACTCACTTTTTGGCATTCTCATGGAGAGCGAAGACTTCCTTCTTATAATATAGCTGACCAATTGAAAGTGTTCATGAAAATTGCTGGTAATCTTGCCTCCTCAAAAAAAAATACATCTTAGCACCAGACTTAGTGAGGAAAAATGGATCACTCGAACAGCCTTTACAATTCCTCTCCAATAAAAACAAACTAATTATTGTATTTTAATACATCTCCTTTATGAATGGCTTCCTCTTGAGCATGAAAGAGCAGCCTTTATGTGGCCATCGTCTTGAATCATGACTAACCATTGTATGGGGAACATGTGATCTCCTGTGTAACAAATGTTCTCCCTTTCCCACTCCTGACTGAATCCTGGCCTCTGTGCTTGGCTCATTAAGAGGGCTGCTTGTCATTGTTTCAGAATGAGGCCAGCCCTGACAATTTCTCCCCTAACATTGGCTGGGCCCATTAGCATGTTGTCTCTGCTCACTGGCATTGTTTATTTAAGCAAACCCACTTCCCTCCAAGTCTTACAGATGCTTTCTTTAAACACAATTGAACAAACTGGTTTCTGTTTCACATATATTGAGTACCTTCTGTGATAAGAACAATACAGAAGGGCATTATGGGAAAAATGTAATTAAAAAAAAAAAGACCAGATGAGAGATCATCTAATCTAGTCAAGGAGAAACATGGGTCACAAATGAGATGATTGAAGAGTCAACAGGAGTATAGTTCCAAACCAAATTAATATAATGGACTCCCTTGGCCCAGTTATGCTTATTTTTTACCTCTGACCAACTGTACTTTACCTAGGAATGAAAATTTTATTCTTTTTCTTAAGTTCTAAAGAAAAAGAATAAACAGAAGAAAAACAGAAACAACCTTTGAACAGACTGTCCATTTAAAAATTCTTCCTATTTTTAACCAGATAGATTGTTCTTTCCTATCTATAATCTATAAAACAGGTGAAGTACTACCTTATAGAGATAATGAGGCTGCCATGAATAAATATATTTAAGAAATAATTATCTTTTCTTTCTCTTATAAAATTTTGTATCTCCCAGGGCACTTGCTTATACATTACTTCAGCTAAGTATTAGTATGTCCACTTCAAAGCTAAAATAGATCACATTTGTAGAGGACTAAATGGTTTACAAATCACTTCCCTTGCAGCAACCCTCTGTGTGAGATCATTGGAGTATGATTATTCACATTTTATAGATCGAGAATGTGCGGCAGAAAGGATTTTGTCCCAGATCACATAGCTGACAAAGGACAAACCATCCTTGAGTTATCTAAAATTCTGGCTAAGGGGACACATCTGTCACCTTATTTCAGAGGTGGGTTGTGCCTGGGGACGATTGGTCTGCCTGGGTATTGGCATTGCCAGAATCATCTGGCCAGGTCCCATGCCCCACCACACCCTGCCTATCTCTTCTGACGTGGGGGTGTAGATGGGAGGGAAGTTTGGACCCAGGACTGTTCTTGGCAGCTACATGTTGCCCAAAGGCATAATTAATGCTGTTTGTGTTCATCTCTTTTTTTTTGCTGTGCTTGGTATTGTGAAATAAATTCATTGGCAGAGATAAGTGGGCCTCTTGAAAACACCATTATGTAGCACCTTGAAGCATCATTTGAGGGACTGGGAGGCTTGGAACTACTGCTATGGCCATATTCTAATTCATTGTGTGACCTTAACATAAACCTTGGGTGGGAACTGTACAACCTGCTTTTTATGTGTCAGGGGAGGGCTAGCCTCTAGGAAACAAGATAGGTGATAGGCTAGACTGGGTGACTCAGGGGGTGCCTCAGGAACACCCTTGGTTCAATAAATTATCAAGACGTATTTGTGTAGAAAGAGTAAAAGTGATAAGCCCTGATTCAAGCTATTGGCTAGAGGATTATTCTGGTGAATATATTTTGTATATGCTCATTTATGTTCATGTTATCTCCTTGGATGGAATGCTCCCTGAAGGCAGGGAGTTCCTTCCTTCCTTCCTTCCTCCCTCTTTCCCTGCCTTCCTCCTTCCCTCCCTTTCTTCCTTTCTTCTTTCCTTCCCTCCTTCCTTCCTTCCTTCCTTCCCTCCTTCCCTCTCTTTCCTTCCCTCTTTTCCTTCCTTCCTTCCTTCCTTCCTTCCTTCCTTCCTTCCTTCCTTCCTTCCTTCCTTCCTTCCTTCCTTCTTTCCTTCCCTGCTTCCCTCTCTTTCCTTCCCTCCTTTCTTTCCTCCCTCCCTTCCTCCCTCCCTCCCTTATTTCCTTCCTTCCTCTTCCTCCTTCTCCTCTTCCTCTTTCTTTTTTATGGCAAACACCTAGCAAAGTGCATTTGCTGTTGTTGTTATTTCAGTCATATCCAACTCTTCATGACCCTGTTCCGGGTTTTCTTGGCAGAGGCACTTGAGTGGCTTGCCATGTCCTTCTCCAGCTCATTTTATAGATGAGGAAACTGAGGCAGACAGGGTTAAGTGACTTGCCCAGGGTCACATAATTAGTGTCTGAGGCTAGATTTGAACTCAGGAAGATGAGTCCTCCTGACTCCAGGCCCTCCGCTACTTAATAAATGTTTGATGATTGATTGTCTACTATGTTCTATTCTCTGTGCTAGGTATTGGTCAGTCAGTCAACAAGCATTCATCAACTACCTACTATGTTGGACACTTGACTACACTGAGGATTCAGAGTGGGAGAAAAGAAGAAAGGCTCAGGATTAAAAAGATACAACTGAAACAGTCCCTTATCTTCAAGGAATTTATTGTATTCCCTCTAGGGAAATATTCATACAAGTATACACAAAATGTAATCATTGGAATATATGGAATATATTGACCTAAGAAGTAGGGTAAAATTCTGCTACTGAAATAACTACCAGTATGACCTTGAGAAGATTTCTTAACTTCTTAGGATCTAATTGTCCTCATTATCTGAGCGCTGACTATGTGGTCTGTAAGGGCCTTTCAACTTTATATCCTGTGATCCACTAATCTTACTTCTTAGCTGTCTGAAATTTCTACCTTTGGGGCATTTCTTTGATTTAAGGTTCTAGGAGATACAGCAGGGGGAGAACATGGTTAGTGAGTCAATGAGTAAGGTTGGAATGTAGTTAAGCTCTGGTCTAAGCTTTGTTACTATTACCCTGTGTGACCTTGGGCAAATCATGTCTGCTTCATAATCTCATCAACTATTCATTGAAGGAGCTAGAGGTAATAATATTAATTACAATAATAATAATAATAATAAGACACACCTAATAGCACTTTCACATTTGCATGGCACTTTACAAATATTACCTTAATTTTATGTTCACTATAACCTTGAGAAGTAGGTGTTATTATTATCCACATTTTGTAGATGAAGGAACTGAGCCAGACAGAGGTTAAGGTACTTGTCTGGAGTCACAGAGGTAGTCAGTGTCTGAGGTCAAATTTGAACTCCACCCTTCCTGACTGCATGTACCTAGAGTGAAGAAAACTTTAGATCATCTAGGACCTTAGATGATCTTTGAGATCCCATTTTGCTCTAAATCAACTAAATCTTTGATAGTTTATAATTACAGGTCACCCAAACAAAATAGGTGGTGTCAGGGGAAAAAAAAAGAAGCAAAACTTTGCCAAATTCCTAGCTTCGGTAATCAAAGACTGACTTATAAACACTGTATGAAGCAATTCGGGGATGACTATTAGGATTCTTTGGGGCTCCTGGAAGAAAAGGTCTGCAAATACAAAATTGATTCTCCTTCTCTCACCATTGTTGTTGTTTTTCAGTATTTCTGCTTAACTCAATGACCTCTTGCCACCAGCAGAATTTTATCCAGACGGATTAGAACATTGGCTTCTTTTCAGAAGCCCACAGAAGCCTTGAAAGGGAGCCAGCCCAGAAATATACACATTTCCACATTTACCCAACCTTTAGAACCATCTATTTTTAACCATTATGCAGTCTGTTTTCTCAAAGGAGAATTCTGATGAACTTACTAGAGGAGAAGTATTTGCACAGCTTTACTATTATTGTTCTAGTACCCAGAAACTTCCAAATGCTAATCCAATGGTGTTAAACCTTAGGGGAGTTTTGCCAAGCAAGGGTGCACTTTCAGCAGGTTGTTTTGGGGATTGGAATAGGATATTTATTGTTGGATAATCAGAAATGAATAAAACAAAGTCCCTGCCCTCAAAGAGTTTGTAATCTGGCAAGGATGAGAAAACCTGTACCCAAATTATAATATGAATCGTTATGGAATAATCACCCTAATACAGGTATGAAGAAAATGCTATAATGCAGGGGTGTTAAACTCAAATAGAAATGAGGGTCACTATTTCCATACATAAAGATCCCTGTGGGTAAGATACTAACTTAGCTTTAAAATGTGACATTATATTTTGTTTTATTTTTATTTATTTTATTAAATATTTCCCAATTATATTTTAATTTGGCTTGTTCCACACTCCCAAGTGCTGTGGGATGCAAAAGGCCCTAGGGTGGCATTCTTGACACATCTGCTATAGAATATAGAGGAGAGAGATATCACTCCCTACTGAGGATGGGGGTAAATGAATGAGTGAAGAATGCATTAATGAATGAAAAAAGTTATAAAGAGCTTAATACATGCCAGGCCCTATGCAAGACACTGTGGATACAAATCCAAAGGAGACAGGATCTATTTCCAAGGAGCTTTCATTTTAGTAGGGAAAGATAATACACATAGGAGAGTGGAAGGCAAAGAGGGGTGTTTTGGCTTGGGCCATCACTAGGTTAGAATAGCTGTGGGCTTCATTGAAGAGTTGATTGACATGGTCTTTCAAGGAAAGTTTCATGGAGCAGGAGGGCAGGGGAGATAAAACATTTGAGTTGGATCTCCAATGGTTAGGATTTTGTCTACTGAAAATTGAGATAGAACATTTTAGATGGAGGAATCAATTGCTCTTTGCTTTGCGTAAGTAAAGGTACATTAACTGGAAAGCATGGGCAACAGATTAAGGACCAGAGAGAAGTACAGTTTGGTTGTAGTGTTTGATACTTGTAGGAGACAGTGAAAAATAAGTCATGAATGCCTAGGCTAAGGAATATAAATTTTATTTTATGGGGAATTTATGGGTTTGAGGAAAGTGACGCAATCAGAGAGACCTGTGCCTCAGGAAGGTAAATCTGGCAGTATGATGCTGGATTAGCCAGGGGAACAGGCAAATTGGAGGCAGAAAGACAAATTGGGAGACAAATGTAATATAGTCCAGCGGAAAAGTAACAAAAGCTTGAGATAACATGCTAGGGCATGTGTAGTAGTGGCAAAACAGACAAGAGCTCCCAGGGATGCTTCATTTTCTCACTGTCCTGCTTCTCCTGTCATTTTTACTGGGGGCCTTCTTTCCCTAGGTTGTTTAAGCATGAAGTGCTAAAAATGAAGCAAATAAATACTTGGGATGGAACCATGATATCAAGAGTTTATTTTCTCCTCCTACTAATGCAGATTACAAATCTTCCACATCTTCGGTGTGATTCTTGTTAATATCTTTTCATAGAGCTCTATGGAGGATCTACCATGAGCAGGCTGGAAGTCTTTTCTCTGGTTCCTTTGATATTTCAACTATACCAATGTGGCATTTGAGCTGTCCATCTGTTGTCTATAATTCTTACTCCGTGACCAGCCTGTATCTTTTTTCTGGTCATAGATTTGCCTCGGTAATACAGTTTATCCCACATTTCATACACAGGCCATTGCAGGTAATATATTTCAACCTACTTGTGCCCACCATACATGTTCCCATTTCCCTTTAGACCTCTCATCATTTTGATTTCCTCCAGGATCATGGGCCCCAGGATCATAGATTTAAAGCTAAAAGGGGCCTTAGAGGCCATTGAGTCCAACTCCTTCATTTTGTAGTTAAGGAAACAGGCACAGAGAGACTAAGTGCCTTGCCCAGAGTCACAAAGTTAGAAAAGGTCTGAGGCAGAATTTGAAACCAGTCTAGTACCTTGAGTCTATCACTATCTTCACTTTTTCATGATGTATCATTAGGAAAGAAAAAATGATGTTAAAGAGTTAAACTTCTCTAGCAGTAAGCAATTAAGAACTGTTGAAAGCACTATTTATACAGATATAAGGTCTTCTTAATGTAGAAAAATTATGTGGCAAGTATAGAAATCCTTGCATCTCACTGAGGTGTCCTGTGTGAAGGGTTGAGCATATTTCATGCTGCTGTCACCCTTTGCTTCCTTGAACATCAAAGCTACCTGAAATTAGGTAGTGTGTGGGTTTGCAAGCTGTTCCACAGGGGGTTGGAGATGATACAGTTGTTTCATGGTGACAATGAATTCAGTTTATTTTTTAAGGAGTTAGGAAAGTTAGTGTTACTTCTCAATGCCATAGCAGAGGAGTTAGAGTTGAGATGAGAACATGCCTGGAAGGGTGGCTTTACAGGCAGACTGCCACTCATGTGGCTTGATCTTAGGAGTACCAGGAAGATTCTCCCTATCACCCACCCTCCCCAAATCTCTCCATTAGTTTGCTGATGGCTGGAATTCCACTGCGAGAGATTCATTCCTTTGCCTAAAAGCTTTCTCACATTAAGAATAAATTCCTCAGAAGAGGTAAAACCAGCAAATTGACACTGAGAATGGGTTTCTTTGCTGAAAGTGGGCTTTATGTGATCACAGAGAGATCACAAAGTCACTAAAGCCCTGAGAATGGAGGCATCATGTAGCATAACAAAGGGGCTTATGAGACAGCAAAGACTTCATCATTTTGTAATGCATACTCCTTATCAGTAGGGAATGAACTCTTCTACAGAACCAGGAAGCACTAGAGTTAGAAGGGAGCTTGAAGGTCATCTAGTTTGATACCCTCATTTGTTTAACTTTTGGGGGGAGGGGTAAAGGAGTAAATTTCTTTGTGATGTCTTTGATGTAGGAAGCCTCCGGTGTGCAAACACCCTCTTTCAAAGCACATTGACAGCCACTCTGTAGCATACAGCCTTGGAGAATTTCCTTGGAGCATTAAGTAGTTAAGTGATTTGTCCAGGGCCACATAGCTAGTATGTGTAAAATGATGGACTTTAATCATAGTAAGAGCATTTCTTAAGATTTGCGAAGCACTTTACATATATTTCATTTGATCCTCACAGCAACTCTGAGAAATAGTTGCTATTTTTACTCTCATTTTACCTATGACAAAACAGAGGTTCAGTGACTCAGAGTACACAGCTAGTAAATGATCGAGACCATACTCAAACTCAAGTCTTCTGATTCCATGTTCAGTACTGTATCCACTGGGTTCTGGACTCTGAGTCTGATACTCTGTTCTCTATCTCTTATTACTTGTATGAACTTGGCAAACTTACTTGGCCTCTCCAGGCTTCAGTTCCTCATCAGGTTGGACTACATAATCTCCACGGTCCCTTCCAGATCCAAATCTATAATTCTATGATCATCTATGCCATGCTTCCTCTCTTCCCTATTTTACAGATGAAGAAACTGAGGCTTAGAGGGGTGAGGCAATTTGACCAAGGTCACACAACTTCTCACTGTCAGAGCAGCCTAGAATTCAGGTGTCTTGTTTCTTAGTCTGCTACCTTTCTCATTACATTGAACTTGTTTTTTAAATGAAGACCTAAGACATCTTATATGTTTAAAAAATAGTTAATTCACTGTTTCATGAGGTACAAATGAATGCAAATAAATGTAAACATAAAGCAAGTTTAAAAGCTTTTTGTATAAATGTATAGAATGTTAGAATGTGGTGGGAATCTTTGTGATCATCTAAAGAGTCTATCTCCTTCATATTATGAGTGAGGAAGTTAAGGCCCAGACAGACGATTATGACTTATAAGATTTAGAGTGAAAAGCGACCTTTATGATCTTCTACATTCATCCTCTCACTTCATATATGAGGAAGGTCCCATAGCTACTTAGTGGCAAAGTTGGTGTGTCAACCCAGGTCTTTGAGCATCCAGCCCAGGGCATTTGCCAGTAGTCCATGGTATCTTTTGACTTCTTTAGGTTCTTCACACCCAAACTAACATGGTTTTTTTTTTCAGAAATCAAGCTGTTCATTCCACATTTGTCTCCCTCCACATTAGCTATATCCTCTAGGATCATAGAAGAATCATAACTTCAGAGTTGGAAGGAACCCCCTGAGACTAGCTAGCTTAATTCCTTCATTTGGTAGATAAGGGATCAGAGGGGAAGTGACTTATCTAAGGTCACAAACGTGGAAATAGAGATAGAATTGAAATGCTTTTTCCACTGTACTATGCTATGTATTCACAAGTGAGTGATCTTAGATGACTAGAACTACAAAAAAGCCCCATTTGGTATTAACTGGACCAAACAAACTGTGTACTTCCAGTGCCCTAGATAGCAGGCAGATTTTGTTCAATGTTTTTCACAATTCCCTCCAGCATCCCACAAAATCAACAACACTTAAAAAGTTAATGAGAAAATAAACATTTCTTTTAGGGCATCTTTGAAACCACAGTTTTCTAGGTCTCTGTGGTTCTGTTGGTGTTGTTTGGGCACTCATTCCTTAGAATTTCAGTTTCACTGATTGGATTTCCATGATATCTTACCTAAAATGGACATCTTTGGAAAGGGTAAGAAATACACAAGTTTAAAAAAGTGCCTTCACATTGAAGGAAGTCCTTTTTGTTTCAGGCAAGATGAACATTGCTGGCAGTCTCATTTGACATTTCTGCAGTAGGGTTCTTAGGACTTAAGACTCTTATGATGCCAGTCCGTATTGGAAAGTCTGTATTGGCTGTGATTTTTTGTTTGTTTGTTTTAAGTCACCTGACTTTTCATCTTGAAAGCAAAGCATCAGTTTCCACATTGATCTATACAAGGTTGAACCAAGCATGTACTTGCTGGCATATGGGATATATGACCATTAAATGAGATGGATTTTTCTTTTTATTGTGGGTAGGAAGAAACTTTATTCTGTGTGCATTATGCAGAAAACACTTGATTTCTAGTCTCATCTCCCACAAAACATGAGCATGAGAATAAAGTCTTATGATACAAAAGGCTGATTTTTCTGATTCTGTGTGGCAGAGGGAAAAGGACCCTGAACTTCAAATTGTGGTTTATAGTCCTGGTTCAGCCCCTGCCTACCTGTGTGACCTTGGGTGAATTGCTTCATTTTTCTCAGCCTTGATTTTCTCATTCTTAAAAATTAAGGGGTTAGCTTAGACAGCCTCTGACATCCCTTCCAGCTCAAAATCTATGATCTTTTTGGCTTTCAAAACAAGGTGAGTCTGAAGGGCACATGACTGGTACTGCTTCTAGTGACTGGTTGGTTCTGCAGTGTTGCAGACAGTAACATCCCTCACCCAAAAAGCACAAAGAGGAACAACTTGGCCCACACTGTTCAGTTGATTGGGATATTACTTGATTGTCATAACAAGGGCCTTAGGTTCCCTATCCAGATGGTAGAGCTAGATGACCTTGAAGGTTTCTTCTAGCCCTAATAAGCTAAAATTCTAAGGCTTAATTCAGGAGGCTCATTGAGCATCTTTAAGCCAAAGCCTTCATTTGGTGAGCCAGGGAAAGATTTCTATGAGTGAAGGAGGCAGCTCAGAAGGAAAGAAGGTACAACTCTTTGAAGGCAGGATGGTCTTTGTTTTATTTTTTGCTCCACCTCATCCTATTCATCATAGTCACTGGTGACATGTAGAATTGTGTGTGTGTGCGTGTGTGTGTGTCTGTGTGTGTGTGTGTGTGTGTGTGTGTATGGATGTGAAAGATCAAGTACTTTAAAATGCAAACACATAATAACAAATGTCATAGCCATTTAAACCTTAGATGTCAAAGAGACATTTGTGACTACAACTGTGTTATCTTAGTATTATTCAAGCTGTCAGAGGATGAAGACAATCCTTGGCAATATGGAATACTAGTCCTTTTCTCCTACCCATTTAATGTTAATAGGCCAAGTCGAACAGCTGTTGGGTGACATCAAGAGCTAATGAACTTGTAGCAAATAGTACCAAATATGCTGGCAATCTAATTTGAGCCTAAACTATCTACCAGCTATTTATGGAATAGATGGAAGGACTAAAAATGCTTTAGGTCAGTGACCGGGAGTGGGGGGGGTGCAGCTTCTCTGGGTAAAATATGTAACCCTTTATGGAGGAAGAATGTTTGAGTAACTGGACACATGAGTTGCCTTTTCTTTGTGATTTAGGCATGTACTGTCTTTACTCTCTTTCCCCCACCCCTTTCTCTCCCATTTCCCAAAAACTGGTTAGTGAGCAATTTCAGTAAGGAGATGAGTTATTTGGAGATAGCTCAAATATAAAAAGTGTTTATCAAATTGACCTTGGATAGACACGAGGCAATTCTCACTTCATTTTGTTGTCTAAGTCAAACTTTCCTCTTATTCCAGTTATCTTTTGATTTCCTACTTTAGCATTCCTATCTCCTATGATGAATATGACACCTTCTTAAATGTTATTTCTAGAAGATGTTGTAGGTCTTCATATAATTGATCAGTTTTGGCCTCTTTGGCATAAGTGGTTGGAGCATAGACTTGTATTACTGTGATGATGAACAATTTACCTGGGATTCAAATAAATATCATTCTGTCATTTTTGAGTGTATACCCCAGTATTGCTTTCCTCAACCTCTTATTGACTATGAGAGTTGCTCCATTTCTTCTAAGGGATTCTTGCCCACAGTATATGTAATAATTACCTGAATTAAATTCACCTGCTACCTTGCATTATTTTAAATATATTTCTCTTGTTTCTTCTCTGCTTGATGTCACTTGTCTTGAACTGTGATTCCAGTGAGTGTGGGATCACACTCACAGCTCCTGACTGTCTGTCTGGGTTGATAGCTATGTTCGTGTCCATACCACAGGCATCCACCTGGCTTCTGAAGATAGAGCTCTGGATCTGGAATCATCGAGGCGTAAATTAAAAGCTGGCCTCTGACACTTACTAGCTGTATGAGCAAGTCATTTAACCTCTGCCTTACTTTCCTCAACTGTAAAATGGGGATAATAATAGCACCTACTTTGAAGAGGTATTGTGAGGATCAAATGAGATATTTTTAAAAAGTGCTTAGCACATTACCTGGCATATAGTAGGAATTATATAAATAGTAAATCTCTCTTGCCCCCACCCCAGTCTCTTGCCTCTTAATTGTCTTCCATTTATTTATATGTTGTTTTCTCCAGTAGAATATGTGCTCCTTGAGGTCAGGTCCCATGTTTTTGTTTTTCTTTGTATCTCTAGTGTTTAGCATCAAGCCCGTTGACTGACTAAAAGGAGGCAATGGTTGCTTAAGAAGAAACAATAAGATTGGTGAGTGGAGGTGACTGCTTCATCTTCGAGTTTATGGTGGAGGGAATGCCAGGCATACCACCTTGAATTTAGGAGAGCAGATTTTAGAATTTGGATAAAGGTTAGAGAGGATTTCATAGTCTAAAGTAGTACAGGGGAAATTTGTCTAAGAATGTATTTCTGGACATGATATTGATGACAAAAGTACAAATAATTCTGATGAAGAAGAAAAGGAAGAATATTCTGAAGAGAAGAAATATATGGGTACACAGGGAACTCATAGATCAATTTAGATTTTATAAAGACATAAAGAACGTGGAAAGAAGGGCAAATGGTTGAAATAAATAGAAAGAGATGGCACAATACTATGAGTGGTGAAAAAACCATTATGTTCAGAGTGACCTAAGGCTGGCAATGAATGCTCAGACTTCTAAATGAAAGCCAAAAGGCAAAACCAAAGGGACTTTTAATCAGTGTGGTAGCCAAGAGGAAATAGCACTGATGCTCAGTGGATTATTATAATAGATGATGGAGAATAACAATATCAAGGAATTATGTTGCTGAATTTTGCAAAGTGATTTACATATGTTGTCTCATTTGATTTTTACAACAACTCTGTGAGGCAGGTGCTATTATTTTTCTCCTTTTACAAATAAAGAACCAAGCCCGAGAGATGTTAAGTGACTTGCTCAGGGTTACATACCTAGTAAATGTCTATGGTAGGGTTCAAATTCAAGTTAGTAAGTCAGGCAATCAGTCAACTAGCATTTATGAACTCTCTGGCAGGCACTACACTAAGAGCTTGAGATACAAAGAAAGACAACAGACATCCCCTGCTCTCAAGGGGCTCACAATTTAATGGGAAGATAACATGCAAACAACTACATATGAACAAATTAGTTACAGAATAAGTTGGGGGTGATCTCAGTGGAGAGAAAGTGCTAAGATGAGGGAGGATTTGGGAAGGCTTCTTGCAGAAGGTGGAACTTCAGTTGAGACTTGAAGGAAGCCAAGGAATCCAGGAGATGGGGATGAGGAGGGAGAACATTCCAGGCCTGGGGCATAGCAAGGTTTTCCTGACAACATTCTTTACTATGCTACTTAACTGCTGCAGATAGAGGAAGAAATAGAACTATTCACTCAGTTTGCTTCTAATGAGGAGAATGACTTTTAGTCTGGAAATGATCAGACAGAAATGGCAAATAGTTAAGTGCAGCAAAAGGTTAAGAGAGGAGGTGGTGAAAGAACCACCTCACACATTTGTCACCATTGTCTATTACATCCCAGGGTCCTAAAAGAACTGGCCAATGGGCTAAGGCTGAGGAATTGTCATTGAGCTTTGAACAAATCCTAGAGTGTAGGACAGAAGTTTGAGGGCTGGAGAAGCTGAAAGGTTAAGATTTTTCAGAAAGGAAAGAGGGCATATCCTTCGACCTAAGCTGGAAAACTTGACTCTGGTTTCTACCAAACCGATCATTTGCAAGCATTTAGAAAAGACTCACAGAGCTCACGAAGATCCAACGTGTCTTTTTCTAGATAAGCTCATGCTAGCTTAATCTTGTTTCCTTTTTATGGGCAGGGGTTCTCACCTGCTAGGTCTGGAGAAAGCTGCCCATTGGATATATTTAGATTTCACAAGATGCTCCACAAAGTCTCTTTTGCTGTCTTTATGGACAAAATGGAAAACTGCCTACTGGGCAATAGCAGAGTTTAGAGGTTTCTGAATTCATCAACTGACCAGAAAAGTAGTGATTAGTGGAATGATTTCAGCTTCCTGGGAGGTTTCTAGTTGAGTGTATCAGCTGTATGATGATGTGGATGACATGCGCATAGAAACTACAAATGACAGAAAGCTGGATGGAATACTGAAACTTTTGGATGGATGACAGAATGAGGATTAGAGATCGGCCAACTTTAATTAGTTGAAATTCAATAGAGTGTGAATTCCTACATTTCAGTTAAAAGAAATAAGCTCTGTGAGTACAAGATAGAGGAGGCATAGATAAAGTGATAGTTAATGTAGAGAAGATCTGGAAATTTTAGTAGATCACAAGCTCAATATGAGTCAACAGCATAGCATGGCAGCCAAAAAAAATGAATGTGACTGTGATTCTGAAGGGACCATCTTTTGCCTCTTTCTGTAGCTCTAGCACTTAGCACAGTACCCGGTACATAAATATTGATAAATGTGGATGATTGATTTTTGATTGTTGTTGTTCATCCTTCATTCTTGAAGAAGACCATAACATCAGGAAGATGACACCATGACTAGCAAGTGAATTGGATTTAAGTGATGGAGGGCTACGCAAAGTTACCAGCCTCACTTTCTCCTCCAGAGCCATCTGGGTCCAAACTGGAGATGTCCCCCAAATGATTCATTGATGGATTGATTTAAAAGAGGTTCATCTCTTTTTCTTTTATAAACAACAATGTTCTTCTGGTGATCCTTGATGGCTAAGAGTCAGAGTTGCCAAAGAATTAAAGGGGAGTATTATCCAAATGGCAAAGGAGTGGTATATGGTGGGCTGTAAGGGGTATGGTGCATTATTAGACTGCAACACACATCCAACAAAGAATTATGTGAGAGAAGTGGCATAAGAAATATCAACAGAGGGATAAATAACTAGAAAATAAGGTCATTGATGATATAATGAGAATGAGGGAAAATTAATGAGTTCCATTGTTATTCATATGCTATTGAGTTCCAGATCAATGGTTTGCAAACTTTTTTGATGGTATGCCATGTTATTAATAGAAAATCTTTTGAGAATGTACCATGAATAATGAATAGTAAATTATATGTATATACCACTGTATTAGTACATATATTTTAAAATTTAGACAAATTGGAAATCTGTTGTAAAGAATGAGATAAAAATGAGATAGTATTTGATCTTAGAGTCAATGGGGAAGTATTGAAGTTTATTAAGGAGGGTATGACATGGTCCAGAGAAGGAAATGGCAAACTTCTCCAGAATCTTTTCCAAGAAAACCCCAAATGGGGTTACAAAGTGTCAAACACAATAGAAAATGATTGAATGACAATGATGTGGTCAGACCTACACTACACGAAAATAATTTTAGCAGCTGTGTGTAGTATGGCTGGGAATAGGATACCTTGAGATAGGAAACTAATCAGAAAGCTCTTACGAGAGTCTTAGGGAAAGTTGTTCAAGTACAGAAAAGAACATATGTGAGAGATGTTGTGTATGCCTATTTGGCAACTGATTTAATATATGAGATAAGGAGATTGAGGAGTTCAAAGATGACACTCAGGTTGAAACTGAGGTGTTGAGAAGGATAATAATGCTCTTGGCAGTAATAGACAAGTTTGGAAGAGGCATGTTTTGAGGGGAGAAAGACAATGTTAGGAGATCTTTGATGTAAAACCCAACTCATCCATTCCTGCTCATCCTGTGTGATTTACTGTCTTGATCAAAATGAAAAGGGGAGTGGGGAAGGTTCTTATTTACTTGTCATGGCCCTAGAACAGAGCCTGGCCCCTGGAATCACCACAAGGTGATCTGGGGGCAGAGTAGGTATTCTGGAAGCCTGAAGGGCTGACATTTTCCCAATTGCACCTGTGCATCTACTACTATGGGTACCCCATTGTGGTTCTGTTAGAACTCCCCAGAAGGCTGACTCTCTGGTTCAGAAAGGAAGAATGTTGGGAGTTTGTATAGAGGAGGAAGAGGGGATAGGTCAAGGACATAGGTAGAATCTGAACAAAAGATACAAGTTACCAAAGTGAGCTAGAAACTTCACATAAAGCTAACCCTTTATCTCCACTTAGTAACTTTTTAAAAATGCAACTTGATTAGCTTGAGGTCTGAAAGTGGAGATCTGTAATTCTGGCTGGAGCAGGTAGTAAAGGAACAGAAAACAGAGCAATTCCTCATAGTTGGGTCCTCAGAGATCAAGTCCTTCTTTAGCCTCCCACCACCAGCTGTAACCTCCCTAATGAAACAGTCTTTTGTTTGTTATCATAGGTATTTGCAGCACATTTCATTAGGGTGTGCACCAGGGAATTTTATTTATTATTTTTTAAAAGGCAAATATTTATTGAATACTCAATCACAAAGGACATTATTTTTATCCATCAAACAAATTAAAGAAACTAAAACATAAATGAATTTACTTTGAAAAAAAAATAACCACAGCATGTTACTTAAAAAATAAAAATAGAGATGTGCCAAAGGCTCCTTTTAATCAAGCCCTTCCCCTTGCGTTAGACCACAGAAAAACCTTTTCATCCTTATCTTCTCAGCTAAAAAAAGCATATTTCCCACTAGACCTTGTTTCCCTAGCCTTGCTCTTTGCCATCAAGGGCAGGTGGTAGGGTTTAAGGACTGGTTACCAGAGGCACATAATATAAAAATTTAACCTTTTTCTTGCCTTGTCTGTAACAACTAGAGCCCCAGGGCTACGTACTATGGACTGAAAGTGGCTAGAGGAGTCAAAGGAGAAAGAAAAATGTCAAAGGAGAAACAATGATCTCTTTTCTCTGACCTAACTATTGCTGGCCAGAGCACTCAAGTCCGGTAGCAAGTGCTTGCTAGGAAATGAAAGGAGGAAGGCAGACAGCCTAGGCTTTGCTCAGCAGAAGGGCCCCTGGTACATGACAGATAGTTCTTAAAAAGAGCCTGAATGAGAGGCATAGAGAGGCCCTAACTACAGAGTGACCAGTCATCGGACCTGCATCCTCCTTCCTTTTGCAATTAAACCTCATGGACAAAGTGAATGGTTAACAGAGGAAAGAAGCAAGAGTAGCGGCAGTTATGCTACTACTACCAGGGTTTCCTAGTTAATAAGGAAGCCACCCTGATGGCCACAGTCTCTGGGGTCCAGGCAACTCCATTCTGTACACATCTCTATGGGTTTCTTATAAAGCAAACTCCTATTTTCTGAGTTCCTTTCATTCTGTGGAGAAACTTCCCATTTGATTCAGGTTGGATCAAGAAAATTGTAGCCACATTTCCTAGAATTTTCTCCTTCTCAATCATACCAGGAACCTTGCTACCTGTTTAAATCCAACATGTCTAAAATGGAATTCATTTCCTTCACTCTCAAAGTGGCTCCTCTTTTGGGTTAGCCTATATCCACTAATCATCTGAACATTCAGTTGTAGCAACAATCATATTTAAGCACGCGTGTTCATGGCTGCATGTTAAACAAAGGCCAGAAGTGGTGTTGGGAACAGAGAGAAAGAGATTTGAACTGGCACAATTCTTGCCTTCATGTTTCTTTTATAGGAGGAATCACCCAGGTTTTAAATATCTGCACCATTTTGGGTTCCTCCCTCTCTGCTACTTCTCACGATATTCTTAGAGTCATTAAGGTCTACCAATTCTACCTTCTCAAATTCTTTCACATCTCTATTTCCATTCCTGTGATCACTAGTCTGGGAGGTGGGGTGTGGGGGTGGTATTGGTTATTTCCTCTTGACTTAGACACTCTGAAATGATCTTTGTGTTTCCAGACTCTCTTCTTCACATCATCTCTAAATAAATGCTTCTAAAGTCCAACTCTAATCATGGTACTCATTTGCCCCCAAGTTATTGAAATCTTTAATAACTCCCCATTATCTACCTAATCAAATATAAATTCCTTTACTGGCATTCAAAGTGAAACAAAATATGATCACATCTTACCTTTTAGCTTTAGTTCCCCTGATTCCTGTAATTTAATTCTGTACTCTAGCTAAATTATTCTACTCAATATTCTTTGAGGTCGTGGTCAGAATTTATGGCGTCGGGTTAAATGGGAGGACATGGGCATGATTTAGAGAGTGAACAAACAGGGCAGGGTCTATTCTGAGGTTAGTAGAAACATTATGAGAAAGTATGAGTATATAATATATACACAGTCCTTGGCATATAGTAGGTGCTTAATAGATGCTTATTTTATTGAATTGAATATTGGTTGAATAGGAGGGCATAGTGAAATGCAACATGGTACAGTAGATAGGGCACTGGATTTGGAATTAGGAAAATCTTGGTTCAAATGTATTATTTTAATTACCACTAGTACTCTTATTGTTATTATTTTTATTGTTGTTATTCTCTGTTTGGTTTTGTCTGGTTGCTCATTTGAGTAGGCCCACCTGTCTCTCTCCAATAGAAAGGGAAGTACCTTGGGTATGGGGTGGAAAGATAATTAGTTCGTTTATGGGCATGTTCAATTTAAGATTTCTAAGTGCATACATTTTGAAGTATCCAATATGAAGTTGGAGATAGGAGTCTGAAGGTTAGGAGAAAGGTTAGGGTGAGGTAGATTTAAGTGGATTTGAGAATAATTTACATAGAGATGAAAACTGAATCTTCTGGAGTTGATGATGGTGATAAATTGACCCATAAAAAAAGAGGAAAAGCAAAACTAGAAAGAAGACATCCAACAGCAAGAAAATAGTAATTGAGGGACCATAAGAGATTTATCTATAATAATTCAAAGCAGAAGCCAAAAGTTTAAGGAATTAAAGCAGCATTAGTAATACAAGAAACAATTCAACACCAGTAAAAACTATACCATAGAACCTGAGTGTGTGCGTGTGAGTGTGCGTGTGTGTGTGTGTGTGTGTGTGTGTGTGTGTGTGTGTGTCCCTTTGGCAGCCTGGTGAAGCATATTGATGCCTGCTCTGGATGATGTTTTTAAATGAATAAAAATAAAATATATAGAATTACCAAGTGAACCAATTATATTTAAATATTTATCAAGATGTTAAAGCAACAACCACAACAACTACCACAACTACTACCACCACCACACCAACAAATATTGCTGACTCCAAGTTAAGAACCCCTGTTACAGAGGCTCAAGGAAGAAAAAAAAAGAAGGAACCTCTGAAAGGAAGATGTGAAAACTTTTCTACCATTCAAATAAATGTTTAAAAGTAGTCTAATAGGGGGCAGCTAGGTGGAGCAGTGAGTAGAGCACTGGCCCTGGAGTCAGGAGGATCTGAGTTCAAATCCGGCCTCAGACACATGTACTAGCTGTGTGACCTTGGGCAAGTCACTTAACCCCAATTGCCCTGCCAAAAAAAAGGTAGTCTAATAATGACAAAGGTAAAAGTTAGATTACACACAAAACACAAAGCTCGCATATCATTTGATATAATGAACCACAAAACAATTATGCAAAAGGAGGTGACTGAAACTGTGGCTTCTCTCTACAAGTCTCACATATGGTAGGTTAAGCTAGAACCACAATTTTTGGAGAGGTATATACCAATGATGCTGCATGATGTGACTGACCCTAGAAAAGTTATTCTAAAAAAGCCTAGACATATGGATGAATGTAATACATGCATTAAAGTGTTAGAAATTGTGTAATATGTTGTTGCAAGTTGTGAAAATTCAGCATCTACTGAATTCTTGAGGAGATATGCTCAAGGAGCTAGAAATATTTACAAGAAGCTTTTCAACTTTTTGTAAACTAACAGATGACAAATCCTTATACTACAAATAATGTGCCCCCCCACCCCAATATCTTTGAGTTTTCAAGCAATAAACTATACTGGAATAAGTATCATCACAGACAAGAATATCTTCCCCAATCACCCATGTATAATACTGACTCCTTCCCCCTTATTTAGGAATAACAGTATTAATAGGCATTGCTGTACCAAATACATATCATCTCCAAACTATGTAGAATGAAGATTTCTCAAAATGTCAAGATCTAATGAGAAACTTCAATACCATATCTGAATAAGGTCAAGTATATAACATCCAGTTGCTTTGTCTGCTAATACAGTTGTCCCAAGGATGCTTTCAGTGAGCCTTTAGAAGGTAAGCCTACCTTCTATTATTTTGATGAAACTTATAATGTATCCACCTCAATATAAAATATCAAATAAAAATGAATAATAGTAGGATGGCGACTTGTCTCCATACCATTTCTATCAGAAGATCATGAAATGTAAGATGAGAAAGATGAGAATTATAATGGTGGCTCATATTTAGGTAGTATATAATATATGCAAGTATATCTATATCTATATATCTATGTAGTGGCCAAATCTTTTCCTCATGACAACCCTTTGAGGAAGTTAGTGCAATGGTTATTATTTCCATTTTGCAGAAAGAGAACTGCAACCTACGAGTGGTTAAGTGATTTATCTTTAAAAACAAAATGTCTACCTCCTCCCTTGATTTTAAACAGTCTTCCTGGTGTGTACTTGGAAGGGCCCAGCAGTTGCACTCTACTTTTCAAGAACAAGGCCAGTCTGTGTAGATTCTGGTAAGTGCAGCTGAACAGGTTGGGGCCCCCTAAAAAGCCCATACATTTCTCACCAACTAGACCATGCTTAGGGCCAAGCAGGAGAAACCAGAGGATGGTTAAATACAAAATTGACCTTTCTTACTAGTAGGGCCCTCAGTTCCATTGTAAGCTTCTGGGAATGGTAGAGAGAGCTGCCAGTGTGTCCCCAAAGACCCCATCAAGAAATGGCACCATTCCTGGAGGTTAACCTTCTTCTGAGACCCTCTGTTCCCTCAGGAACTTTAGTCTAGCACCTTGGAGGGGCAAGCAGAAGATCAGGTAGTGACTGCTGAGCACAAGACCAGAGTAGACTGGGGAAGAAAAGAAAGTAAGCAAGAAGAGAGGGAAGCATATTGGATGAAAGAACATGTCTGAATTAGTTATTTTTTTAAAGTTTCTTTAAAGCTTATTTATTTCGTGAATTTGCATAGGCTCCCTCCGCAACAATTTTTATTTTCCAATCAATTAAATTTTGCTTGGTTGCCTGTACTTTGCTGTTTAACTCAGCCATTGCTTATCTTTGACAGCGTAGAGGAGAAAGATCAGAAGCCCAAGGGAATGTGACCTCTGTGGAAAGGGCAGGCAAAAGAATTATTGATTGCTAGTGGTCATTGGGTAAAGGAATCACTTCCTTGAGGACATTAGGGCCACAGGCCGTGGTCTTCTTAGACAGGTAATATCAGAACCAATGTATATCTTCCTGTCTCAATATGAGACAGCCAGGACCTTATACTACAAAAAGAGTGGTGTCGGTCGTTAAAAAAATGAAAGAAACAAACAGAAGAAAAGTGTCCAGGAAACAAAGGAGTAAACTATCCTGCTGAATATTTTCTAGGAGGAAATATCAGCTGAAATGTTGTGTCATTTGAAGATGGAATGTATGACCTGCTAATTGAAAGCTACAGACTAGAAACATTTGATATCAATACAATTTATTTAACCAAATTACTGTTATTAGTGGGTAACAATGACAAAGAATTATCCAACATCCACACATTTAATTTCAGTGATTATTATTTACACATGATTTATTACCCCCAGTGCAAAGCACAGCTGTAAGGATCACAGAGATGACTCATGATTTGCTAATGCCAAAATTTTGTTTTGTTTTGTTTTGCCAAAATGATGGTTTTATTGAATCCCCAGGATGAGAGGCTGCTCCTGATGTGTAGCTAGTCCCAAATGCAATGGAGGAAATGCAGGAGCACTGAATTATAACTTTGTTTCTAATAAAGGGTTCAGCCTTGCCTTTGTTCTTCAACAAGAAGCTCTATCCACAAACTTGAGAAGGATACAAATCTAATGCTTTCTTTAAGACTGTAGTTGGAAACTACAAAGAGGGCATGGTAACACCATGTTACATTCAAATCACTTGAAACATGTTAATTATAGGGTTTCTATCATTTCTAGGAAGACTGCTTTTCAGGGCCTACTAAAAAAATGCACACAATCCATTCTTAAGCCTTTACAAAAATTTGCATAATTGATATATTCACTGAGCATTGGAGCACAGAAGGTCACATTCTTCTCCTTCTCTGTAATTCTGTATTGAGCAACAGGAACATCACAAAAGTGCAGACCATAGCTGACTGGCTGACCTGAGACACCAGTAGAAGTTGCATATGATGTAGACTGCAACATATACTTCAAAAAAAAATCTCTTTTAGTAGAGTGTAAATTATAAAAGAATTTAAAAAATTCTTTGCTGGTAAAATGTGAACCGCCTGCCTGTGTGTGTGTGTGTGTGTGTGTGTGTGTGTGAGAGAGAGAGAGAGAGAGAGAAACCCTTTTTTAAATTTTGTTTTTTTTTTCCATTGCCCAGCACATAGTAGGTACTTGATAATTACTTGTTTTGTTGGATCAGATTTCAGAAAGCGTGGGCCTAATGGGACAAGAACAGATTGGCCAGTCATAAAGACTAAATCATAGAAGGGTACTTTGGTCACCACAAATGAAAACAATAACTTTTCCCTCAAACAGCTCAGTGCTTGTGAAAGGATGGTAGGAGATAGGAGCAAACACCTGAATGAGGTTGCAGTGTCAGGAAAGGGGTTCAAAGAGCAAGTATTGGGAGCACATTTTATGACTGTGTCCGGCAGAAGACCCTCTAGGTTCATGACTTTCAATCTGCAGATCAGTCTTTTAAACTGAAAGCATCACAGCCAATAACCACAACAAAAGCCATAGGACTATTGAAAATCCTTCTAAAGTCTTTAATGAGTTTCATTATCACTCTTTTGCCAATCCATTAAATTCATAGGCCCTATAAGATCCTTGTGAGTTCCCTTTTCTCTTCATTGATTGGCTTCTAAAGTTCTTCTGCCCAGACTTAATTGAATTCATCAGTTGTTCTATATTTTAGTCATTGTGCTAGATACTGGGTGATACCAAGAAAAAAGGAAGAAAAAAAACCTCATCCATGCCCTGGAGGAATTTACATTCTACTAGTCTATACTATCATAAGTATATAAGTGCAAAATGCATACAAATCAGTTTGGATTATGGGAGATCACTAACAGCTGGCAGTACTCCAGAGAAGCATGTATAGGAAGTGGCATGGGAGCTGAGCTTGGAAGGGAAGTGAGTACTTCCAAAAAAGGGGAAAAAGAGGAAGACCATTCTAGGCCTGGGGATGGAGACAGAAGATGGAGTATAATGCACGGAAAATGGCAACTAGGCTAGACTCACTGGAATGTAGAATGGGCATATGCAATATGTGGACATGAAATCAATCTGGAAATATAAAATGAAGGCCAATTAGGAAAGGCTTTAACTGCCAAATGATTGCCTTTGTCATTCATTGTGAGCACTATGTCTGCCTTGGGGCAGCTGATAGAGTGCTTGGCCTAGAGTCAGGAAGATGAGTTCAAATCTTGCCTTACATATTTACTAACTGTGTAATCCTAAGCAAGTCACTTAAGTTCTGTGTGTCTCACTTTCCTCCTATGTAAAAGGAGGATAATAATAGTATATACACTGCAGTATTCTTGTGAAGATCAAATGAGATAATAATTATAAAGCACTTAACCTAGTGCCTGGCACATAGTAAGAACTATATAAGTTTATTATTATTATAATTACTCAAGATGAAAAGGAATAGACAGAATGAGTTCTATAGTAGTGGTGAGTGTCCAGAAATGAGATCATAAAGCTATTAAGTAAAGTCCAATTCAGTCTATAGCTCTAATACCCTAATCATAGCCATCAGTGATCTTTCAAATTTCATGACTAAACACATTCCATACACCTTCGTATTTTTTTTTAAAAAAACCTATATAGTTCTTGTTCCTAGTTCTTTTTAAAAACCTACCTTACATGCTTTTTTTTTTTTAATTTGGAAAATTATTTGCAATAGATATTCTATTTTTTCAAACAAAACCATTTAAAATCAGACTCCATTTAAAGGACACTCCATATTAAAATCATTTTTTAGGTGTCCCAACCTATCATATCAAAATACTTTATCAGTTTGGCAATCTCTACCAAAACTGAATGTAGAAATAATCTTTCCTGGTTCTAAAAATGAATGTATTTTGATGATAATATCACCTACTGGACAGGAGAGTGAATGGGCAAACAGAATTGAGTTTAAATCCTAGATTTGCCACTGCCCATCTGTGTCAATGCTTAAAAAAAGGTTTAAGATAAATATGATTTTTGTCCCTATCAATAAAATGAGAACACATCTGTCCCTACTCACTTCAGAGGAACAGTGTGAAGACTGATGAAATTATGTTTGTGAAAATCCATCTACCTCTCGGGAGGGATATTTTGTTTTTCAATTGACAATAAATTGAATTCTCTAACATTCTCTGAAGGTGGAAATTCAGGTTTATCAAAAAGCAAATACGTTTCCAGTGAAAGAATTATTTAAGAAAAGAAGAGAAAAGGCATGTAAATCAATTCTTTTATGACATCAGTTCCCATCTCAATAACTTCCCAAAGCAAAATAGCCCTCCCTGGCCATTCTCTTCAACAGATATCATCTCCTTTAATTAGAATGCATGTTCCTCACTAATACATTGTTGGTGGAGTTGTAAACTGATCCAACCATTTTGGAGAGCAATTGGGAACTATGCACAAAGGGCTATGAAACTCTGCATATCCTTTGATCCAGCAACACCACTTCTAGGTCTGTATCCCAAAGAGGTCATAAAAACAAGAAAAGGACCCACACATACAAGCTCTTTTTGTGATGGCCAAGAATTGGAAATTGAGGGGATGCCCTTCAATTGGGGAAGGGCTAAACAAGTTAGGGTATATGAATGTAATGGAATACTATCATTCCATAATAAATGATGAGCAGGTAGACTTCAGAAAAACCTGGAAAGACTTACATGAACTGCTGTTGAGTGAAGTGAGCAGAACCAGAAGAACATTTTATATAGTAACAGCCATAATGTGTGATGACTAACTTTGATAGACATATCTCTGCTTAGCAAAGCATGGATCTAAGACAACTCCAAATGACTCATGATGGAAAATGCTATCCACATCCAGAAAAAGAACTTGGGAGTCTGAATGCAGATTGAAACATACTATTTGTTTTCTCTTTTTTCTTCTTTCTCATGGTTTCTCCAATTGGTTCTAATTCATCTTTACAACATTACTAATGTGAAAATGTTTAATACAAATATATATGTAGAGCCTGTATCACAAGATGTATGCCATCTTGTGGTAGAGGTAGGGGAGGGATGGGGAGAAAATTTGGAACTCAAAATCTTATGGAAGTGAATGTGAAAACTAATAATAATAATAATAAGAAGAAGAAGAATGCATGTTCCTTGAGAGCAAGTATATTTTGTATTTGTATCTACAACCCTAAGAATAGTGCTTGGAACCTAATGAGTGCTTAATAAATGCATTTTCATTCATTCATTCATCCATTTTTTCTGTCATTGTACACAAAGACTGATAGAGAGACATAGGATTTTAGAGCTGGAAGAGACTGCAGCATTTGCCAAATGAAGAGATTCAGCACCTGTATCAGTAAGGCAAGATCCATGACCTCGAAGATGACTGTGAACATGACTGTATGGTTTGGAATCACAAAGTATGAAAAACTCTCTAAGTAGAAGGCAGAGGAAGTATGACATTTATTTAGATACCAGAGGATCCAATCCCAAGACCAGTTACTCCAATATGATATAGCAGTAATTATATTCCAAAACCAGTAAGCCCACCTCAATGTAGCAAAGAAAATTATAACACAGCATTATAACAAGGAACCAAGCAATCCTGTAATCTTTTCCCCTGCTAGGGCCTTCCTATAAACAATAATTCATGAATCCTAACTCCTCAGCACTCCCTTCTGCAGCTCTGTTGATTCTGGCTTTCTCAATGTCTGCTCTTCAGTGCCCTCTTGATGTCTGCTGCCTCAATGTCTTCTTGATGTCTGCTTCTCAATTCTGCTTCTCCTCAGTTCTGTCTCTCTTGCATTCTGGTTCCCTCACACTCTGAGCTGTCCTTATATACAGTCCTACCTGGGGCATCTGATTGGCTAGAACTCAGGTCTCTGATTGGCTGAATTCATGATTGACTAGAACTCAGTGCACATACCATTGGTTTTGGTCTTAGCAAATCCCCTTAGGGCCCTGAGGGCTTCACGCCCAAATAGGGTTAATACCTAGATAGTAGAGGCTTTAGGCCTACTTACAAACAAAGATATAATCAAGCTTTCCCACCTGGCCCCACCTGAGACCTACAGAAAGAGGGGGGAAGATCTTTGATTACATTAATACTACAGCACCCTTCCTCTTTCCCCTCCCACCTCCCCCGCCAATTCAAATGACTTGCCTATAAGTGATACAGATAATAAATGAAAGGACTGGAATTTGAACTCAGGTCATCTGATTCTAAATCTAATGTTCCTTCTACCCTATCATGTACCTCCATCTTTCCCGCTACTAGGATTTCAGAGAGATATTCTGAGGTTGAGACAGTGTCATGTTAATGGGAATGGGAAGATCTTTCCCATCCATTAATGGGCCTATGTGATCTGATTTGAGCCAGAGTCATATGGAAGCCTGAGTCACATGAGCCTGGGTCATATGGAGCCTGTGGTGGGAGGAGCTTGCTAAATGCGTGGAGCAGGATGTGAGATACAGCAATCAGAGCTGGGAGAGAGAGAGCAGGCAGAGCAGCTAGTGTGAGTGAGAGAGGGAGTGATTTTGCTTAAGGGAGTTTGTTTGTGGGGAGGCCTAACAGAGGGAAAGCTTGGGGTGGTGGTGCTTTCTGCATTGGCAATGTGTATAGACTTCTTTATTACTATGATGGATTTGGCTTTCTGGTGTTTGAATGTCTTGGTTTTGTCTTTGAGTTACAGAGTCTGTTATATCTTGCTATTCAAACCTGCAAATATGTTGGCATATTCATAGCAGCTGCTGTGGGTATTGCATTGATGATATAAACAGTCAGATATGACCATGGGCATAGGCAGTTAAATCAAGAATAGCCTGGCTTCTTGGTTCCAGAGAAAGGGGATCTCCAAGTCATCCAGGGATATATCCTCTTATCTAATAACAGCCTCCTTCCATACCTCATCTTTGTCTTCATCATCCTTTCTGTGTGAGGATAGTTTTTAACAGAATGTCTCCCTATTCCTACCTCATACTTCAGTTGCCTCCAACAATGGTCGTAGTGGTCATGGTGATACCATAATTGGGAGAGGATGAAGAGAGTCAGGAAAGGCCATAGATCTATAGAATTAAGAGTGAGAATGGTGGGAAGAGATAGTCTGTGCTTGGTTTTGTGTCTTGGCCAACAGGGAACTAGAAACAGGAAGTGGGTGAGCCCAGATTTCCTAGAAATTCACTTTTTCTAGGGCCAAGTCTAAAGATTTTCCTATCCCAAGCTGATGAGTTATAAGATAATAATCTATGAAGCTACAGCTCTGAAATTGTTGAAGCTTTAATCTACCCATTACAATTCCAGCACGTTTGGGGGGTTTCAGGCTTGGGGCATTTCTGGAACTTTGGGAAATTGAACTCTCAGCCTCCCCTTGATGTCATTAAAGGGATAGACTAATATAGCACACAAGTTTTTTTTCTTTTCCAGGTTAACCAACACCAGTTCCTTCAATTCATCTTCTAAATATGTGCACTGCAGGGTACCTAGGTGGCACAGAGGATAAAGTTCCAGGCCTGCAGTCAGGAAGACTCATTTTTATGAGTTCAAATCTGGCCTCAGACACTTACTAGCTCTGTAACCCTTGGCAATTCACTTAACCCTGTTTGTCTCAGTTTCCTCATATATAAAATGAGCTCGAGAAAATGGCCAACTATTCCAGTATCTTTGCAAAGAAAACCTCAAATGAGGTCACAAAGAGTTTGGTGTGATTGAAACAACTGACCAATGACATATATGCATTCATTTAAAATATAATATGTTTCTACATTTACTCAAATGCCTACTCAGACTTTAAATGGTAAAACTTATGAACAGAAAATGGACAGATCATAATGTTTAACTTACATTTACATTTATTATCCTTCAAAAATTTTTAGAGGTTGAGACTATCAAAGTTTCCTTAGATATCTAAAATCAAACCAACTAGAAATAACACCTTGATTTAATTTAAATATATAGTTCAAGCAGATAAATACATTTAAAAAAAGAAATCATGCTCTTACTCTCAGTTTACCTGCAATCAGTTAGCATGAAACAATTTTTTTCAATTAATCTGTTATTAGAATGTAAACTCCTTGAGAGTAGTCCAGTTTTTGTCTTTGTATTCCTGGGACCTAGCACCTAGTACCTGATGTACCGTAGGTGTTTAATAATCCTTTTTGAATTGAATGGGACTTTTCGACTAATCTTTTGATATGAATGTCATAGCATTTTAAAGCTGTTAGAGATCTTATCCAATCTCCCCTTAGTGTTTCTATTTTTCCCCAGTAAAATCAAGGGGTCACGTAAGGTTAGTGATCTCTAATGTCCCCTCCAGGTTAGTATTTAATGAGACTCTACATAGATAGGAAAAGCTAAAACATTACCCTACTATATCAGAGTGTTCAGGTTATATCAGTATTATATTATGTTGTATTGTATCATATTGTATCATATCGTATTATCCTACATCATCTTACTGCCTATCTATTTTCAGATTGTAAACACATTGGGTCAGAATTGTACTTGCTGAACTATTTCTGGTTTTTCTTAGTTTTAGTTTAATATTTCTTAGTTGGTATGTGTGTGTGTGTGTGTGTGTGTGTGTGTGGTTATTCTCTGTTGATTGAGTCTTCTTGTTTCTCTGTTAATTCTCCCTTTTAAGATACTATCTCAGGAGGTTTCTGATCTCAAGGAACTTGGAACATAGTGGTGAAGACACATAACCATAATGGTAATCTCCCCAAAGTTTATATTCAATGGATGGGAGGAATATTTGACATAGACTGATGATGTGTTGGAAGCAATTGTAGTGACAAATTAGTTGGCATAAACTGGAAGGATCCTACCTCTATTTCCTATGGAAATATACCCTATACCCTATTTCCATGGAAATGCCACAAGGAAATAGGATTGATTGATACTGATCTATGGATTAGATGACCAGCAATACATAAGAAATGTGTCCCAGAACCTAGGAACAATCTTGATGGCAAGATTTTAAGAAGAGTTTTAAAGACTTTGTGGCTCACTACTCAGTGTAGATATGACCCCAAGTCTCTATTTCTTTGGACCCTTGGGTAGGCAAACAGCAGGGCAGGCCTTCAACTAGGCTCAGGTAAATTGTACTAGTCTGGTTCTGCATACCCAAGACAGGAAGTTGTTTTTATTGGTAGTAGTAGATTCCTAACCCAGTGGAAGGGATGATGCCCCTGCTACTTTAGTATTAGCAACTCTCTTCTGCTGGTAAAGACTCCATTATATCAGTGAATTGGACCAAAGCCTGGATTTCACCTTGAAGGTTACAAATTGCCTTCAGAGATTCCAGAAATCAGTGAATTGCTTCATATTTTCTAGCCTGTTGGGAAGTTGGGTGCTGTATCCAGAAGGATAAACTTTATTTACAGAGGATAACTTATCCTCAAACTGGTACATGGACAAATGAATGTCAAGAGGATCCAACTTACAGCTAGGTGGATCACTTGGATGCACAGCAAAAGTACTTGGAAGACATGACTACAACAATGCAAATGATGAACAGGAAGGTGATCTCTGAGTACTTGAAAAACCACTGAAACTGCCTGGTGATGAACAATGAAGCCTATCTCTCCCCTCACAGCAAGAGGTAGAAGGCTACTACTGCTGAAGAAAGTGTGTTTCCTGGCCGACCCACCCCCACCCAAGGAACATTCTACCTGGAAGTGGTATGTGAAATGACTATAGTATAATGACAAAAGGCATCAATGATACTTTTTTTCTTAAAGAAAAGTACTTAGAGGTACAAGGATTTATGGATGCCTCTGGGATCCTACAGGTTATAGACAGATACACAGGAATATGTTCTCATTCATTGAACCTGTGCTGGGGTCATCTTCCTCAACTCTATCCCACCAGATCTTGGATTCTGTGCTACAGTTTCTGGGTTCTGAGTTTTAACCTTATCTTGCCCAGAACCAGTTCTCTATGTCACTTCCCAGCCATCCATGCCTAACTATGCTGGTGTAACAACCTGTGGCAAGGGGCTGACTGGCCCCAAAATAATAACCCTGGGGTTTGTAATTCTTTTCAGTTTGGGAAGAGAGGAAACTTATACTCAATCAGCCCTTGGTTGGGGGGTCTGAGTTTTTCACATATGGCCTACTGCAAGGACTTTGGGGACCCTCAAGGACAATGAAGTGAGGAGAAGAGATACATGGCAATCAATCCATGACAGCAACACCACAATGGCTACAGCCAATGTCTGCCACATCTGAAGCTCCCTTCTTGAAGACCATGAGAAATGACTTGAAAGGTGCAAGGGAAAGGTAGGGTTTTTATGGGGGGCACTTGCTTTAGTAAAGTCTTGAGTCTTGAGAAAAGAATCCTGAGAGAAGCAAATCAGCTAAAGGAATGGGAGAGGAGTCCCTATCTCAAACCTGTTTTACTTCTGCTTAATTGTGTGGGGTTTTTTACATTCTGTTAGTTAACACATTTGCTACATTTAATATTTCTCATAAACACTTGTGGTCAATTCTGTCCTTGTATTGGTTGGTGCCCCTTTCTTTGTGGCATGAAGGCATAATGGAAGCCACACAAGAGAAAGGACCTTTCTGAGTATAGAGAGGAGCTTTACCCTATCCTGTTAGAAAGTTTTGATCATTTCATAACTATACTTCCAACGGCAGAGTTATATTTTATAAATCGGCCCAGTAGACATGAACCAATATTACACTGGCATGATTAGAAGGAAAATGCCTTCCCCTCCAAACCCCTTTATATAGTCTTCCTCCATTAGAATGTTAATTCCTTGATGTCAGAGTTTAGCACTGTGCCTGTAGCACAGTTAAGCATTTAATAAATGCTCATTCATTCAAGACTATTGTTGGTATTAGTAAAGCATGCTTAAGTAAAGCCTGTTGTCATTCCACTGTGGATGAATATTCTAATATCTTGGAAGCCAAAGTTCTATTCTGGAAACTGATCTTGATTCAAACAAGTAAACAAAAAACTACTTTTTCAAAGATTGGAGGAAGAGGTTTTGGCATCAGCATTATAGGGGACAAGAAATGAAAAATATAGCACAAATTAATGAAGGATCCTGGATCAAGTATAAAATTTCACATTTGTTATACTTTAATGACATAAAAAGTGAGAGAATATAATGGTAGCCAAGGGGTTAACTTTCTGGAAAAGCATCCGAAGCCTTTTGCCAGAAAGATACAGGATCTGAGGGTTGGGGCAGCAGCTGGCTCAGGCCCAAGGATGATACTCTATAGTTTTAGAAATAACCTTGGTAGCTGCAGCTTATCTTTAGGCCTGTCTAATCTTATTATTTTTTGCAAGCTTTTTATCTCTAGAAATATAGGTACTGACAACAAGGATCCTTGGAGCAGAGATACTGAAGCTTTGCTAGGCATCAGCAGAAGGGGGTTATCCCACAACAGCCTACAGGAATGCTAAACTAGAGGGGCTCTGGTCAGGATAATCTGATGATGAACTGAGGGGCCAAAAATGCTGGACCAGTAAGATTAGAACCACGATGATAAAGGAGTCTTTTCTTCAAAGCTTGGGCTGGACATGTCTAAGAATATGCCAGTGATATTGTAAAGGAGGAAAAGGGAGGCAACAACAGAAATAGAGAGCATCTTCATCCATTGTTTACATTACATTTAGTGAAAGGGTATGGAAGAATATCTTCTCTGAATGTTATGCAAATGAGAAGAGGGCATTGCTTAATTCAAGGAAGGTGGAATGCTATTCTGCACTTAATATTTGTAAAGGATTTAGCACAGTGCCTGGCACATAGAAGGGGCTTAATAGATGCTTATTCCCTTCCTCACTTCTTCTGGGAGAAGGGTGATCTTAGGGACAATTTGTACTATAAATTTATTCACTGTAGTTGTGAGCCAGAGCTATGTATGCCAATAAAGCACTTAGATAAATCCGGGTCTCCTCTATGTTATTCCTTACCCTTTGAAGTTACAATGGAGGGAAGATCTGGAGCAACAAAGCTAAGACATAATATAGACAGCACAAATACCATAAGAATAGTACAAATAAAGCATTGTAGAAATTCAAGGCAGAGAGAAAAAATTGTGTTAGATGTATGTAACCTCAGATTATTCTAGAATCACAGAATCTGAATTAGCATGGATTTTAGAGGTTATTTTATCCAATCCCCAGGCAACACATTAATCCCTTCTACAATATTCATACAATGCTCCAATTTGAGGGCCTCAACTGATGAGTAACCCATTATTTCTCAAAGCTAGTTGTTTTAGTCAGGGTTATTCTAATTATTAGGAAAGATTTTCCTTCTATTGAGCTGAAAGTTGCCTCCTCAGAATTCCTATCCCTTAGTTCCAGTTATGTCCCAGGGCCCAAGTTATTGTTTGTCCTCATCCAGAGAGGACCAATGACATCATGGGGTGATGTTTTGACTTGGATTTAAGTGAGGCAGATACACAAAGTCATCAGCCTCACTCTCTCTTCCCGAGTCATCGAAGTCCAGTGTGAAGACAAAAGTCAGGATGACTGGATGATGGCCTGGGATGCAGTGGGTGACCTTGGTGTCTTCAATGTCTAACCAAGCTCTAAGCACTCCATAGTGCCTGCTTTAGCCACCTTCATGGTCCTTGAAACAAATTGTTCTCATCTGGCTAGGGTATGTGTGTGCTCGCACACATATGTGTTTGTGTGTGTGTGTGTTTGTGTGTGTGTGTGTGTGTGTGTATCTTCACATGCTTGGGGCAAACATCACCCTAACTCACTGAGAGGTTTCAGGCCTGTCTGTTACACCCAACCTGATTTAATCCATCTGTTGACATGGTTTTACTGGGGTGTGGGTGCTGTGCATGTGACAGCTTTTTGGAGCCACAGGTGGGAGTTGGGTGATGATGGATATCTAAGGTGGATGAGCAGCTTTAAAAGAACTCACAACACTTATACCAGAGGTGCTAGTCCTTCCTGAATACCCCCATATACCCCCAGGGCTCAAGCAAAACAAGTCTAATCTTTCTTCCACGTAACAATCTTTCAAATATTTGGAGATAATAATCCTGTCCCTTCTAAATCTATTCTCCAGGCTAAATGTCCCCCCACTTTTTAACCAATCGTTGTATGGCATGCTCATAAGTCTCTTTACCAGCTTGGTCGCCCTCTTTTAGATAAATTTTCATTTGTCACTATTCCTCCTAAAATGTGATTTCAAGAAATGGATACACTACTTCAGATGTGATTTGACCATGGAAGAGCACAGTAGGACTCACTCAGGACACTACATTTCTATTAATGCAGATTAATATGATTTTAGGGTTTTTAAAAATTCATAATCGTTTTCCAGCATAGAATTTTGACTTCCAAGTTAGTTATCAATCTACAGTAGAATGACACCAGGCTCATGTTAAAAAATGGCCATGTCATACTTATATTGAGTTTACCATCCACTTAAATCTATAGGCCTTTTCCAAATAAATGACTTTCTAATCATAGCTCCCTCATCTTGTACCTGTGCCAATGAACTTTTGAACTCATGCAAGAATCCATATTTATTCCCATAAATTTCAATTTAGCCTCAGCCTACCCTTCTAGCCCATCAGTATATATGTAGATATGATGAATATACCATATATGTTAATTTCCAAATCATTGAAAAAGGGTGACTTGAATAGCAACAAAGACTATGATATTCCACATATGCTTCCCATGAGGTTGATATTCATCAATTTATTAATCACTACTCTTTCTTTGAGTCTGGTCGGTCAACCAATTCCAAACCCAGTCAATCCACCTATCATATATTCTACATTTATCTATCTTGTTCATATAGCATGAAAAACTGTAAAATTCCTTCATGAAATGAAGTAGAATATATTTTCTAGCATTTGCTCTTATCTACTAGTCTAACAACTGTCAAAATCAACCAATCCATCAACATTTATTAAGCACCTTCTGTGTTCTAGACACTGTGCTAGGTATTAGGGATACAAAGACATAAAAAAGTCTGTGTCATAAAGAAACTTATATTGTATAGAAGATGGCAACACCTACACATATCGCTATATGGAGAAAAATTAAGGAAATGTATTTCCTTCCTTTAAATAGAGATGTGAGCCACTGTGGTATGGAATGTTAAATACATTATCAAACATGGTAGAGGTTTCAGTTGGTTTTGCTTAATTTGTTTCCCCATTACATGAGAAGGCTCTTTGGGTAGGAGAGGAATAAGGGTATATGTTAAAATGACTAATATGTATAAAAACTAAACTAAAATGCTCCCCAGGAATGATTAAGATTCAAATTATTTGCATCCAGCAAAAACACATCAGTGTTCTTTGTAGTTGTTCAAATTGAGAATGTGTTAACAATTTCCTGAAATACTGAGAGCTAAAGCACTTGCCAGTTACTTAAGTGAATTGGACCTTAATTTGAGGTGGTATATAGTTTAAGTGACATTTAATGATTCAACTTAAAATTTGTTCATCTCAAAATATTGAGGATACTTTAAAATTGGAAGAAAAAAGCTGTAGTTCCTAGGTAATGCAGGCAATAGTCTTACCTATACTCTCTCCTGGTCAGACCAGGATTATATGTATAGAATTGTTTTTAGTTAGGGAGGACATGAACATAGTGGAGAGTAAACACTGCCTCACTGAGGCAGCCAGGATGCTTAGAGAACTACAGACATTTTCAAGTAAGGAGCAGCAAGGAATTGTAGGAATTAACCTGGGTTTGAGGAAACTTAATTGTGGCTGTAATAATAATTATCCTCCAGCTTTTGAAACTCCATCATAAGGGAAAGGGATGAGACTTCTGCCAACAAAAGACAGAGTTTAAAATAATAGAAACAACAGAGGCAAGTTTAGACTCACTGTAAAGAAGAAAAAAGTCTTAATAGTTATGGTTGTCCCAAAATGGGAGAGGAGAGGAAGAAGTGAATTCTCCCACAGTTGGGGACCTTCAAATGGAGACTTGATGATGACATGTGAATGAATTTGAAGAGGAGATGCTCATTCAGGTTCCTCACCAGATTAACTTCTGAGGTCTTTCCCCACTTTGAATTTCTCTGATTCTATAAAAGATCTGGACTGGATCACCTCTCATGCTCATTCCAGCTTTAATATTCTTTGACTTTATTATGTAGACAATAGAGATCTGCTGAAGTTTCTAAGTAAGAGACAGCCATAATTTTCAAAAAATGGTACATTGGTAAGATTGATGCCAACCCCAACTATTTGTAGTATAGTCTTCACAAGCTGTATCAAATCCTTTATCTTGATTTTTTGGGTGGGTTTACTTTTGCTACTGTTGGGCAGACTCAATCTATTACCCTTCCGTCCTGGCCTGGATGAGGCGCCAACTCTTCTAGGAAGATGACTCTGATCTCTTCTACCAGAAGTGGATCTCTTATAAACTCACAATCTCATAAACTTTCCTAGAACACTTTGAACCTCTTCTCTGTCCTTGATAATCTGCCTTGAGCTATCTCATTTTTGTATATTCCATATCCCTCTTATTTCATTATAATTTCTTTGAGGGTAGGAATTCTAGGTGTTTAGCATTTTTTGAGGGGAAACTGTGATTTCAAGGGTACAGGATATTGGAAACTTCTGATAAGGAAACTGGTCAATCAAGCAATTGACAAGTATTCATTAAGTGCTTCCTGTGTGCCAGGCACTATACTAAGTGGTAGGGATATAAGAAAGGGAAGATCATCCCCTTTCCTCAAGGGGTGTACATTCTGAAGTGGAGGCAACATCAACATAAACAAGTATATATGCACAGTGTAATACAAGGTAACCTTTGAAGGGAAGGCACTCTTTAAATCTATCCTAATGACCTTCAGGTAGCCTGGTAGATCAGCAGGTGCTTTCATGACTTATTGACTGCCCTTGCTGACCACTAGATTTAAGGGGCAATTATTTGCCTGGCTAATGATAACCTTGCCCACCCTAAGGAAGTGTGTAGAGCAGAAACTTTAACCAATGCAGATTGACAATTATCCTTCAATTTACAGTCTCAGAGGGTTGTCTAGGTCCCTAAGAAGTTAAGTGACTCACCCAGGGTACAAAAATTAGTATGTGAAGCAGAATTTCAACTCAGTTCTTCCTGATTGTGAGGCTGGTTCTCTCTCTAGTCATGAAGGTAATAGATGTGTTTGCACCTGCTGATCTCCCAGGTTAGGTGAAGGTCATTAGAGATGGATTTAATTAGTGTCTTCCCTTCTAAGGTTACTTTGCATTACCCTATGCATATATGCCCATTTATGTTCATGTTACCTCCACCTTAGAATGTAAACCATTTGAGGGAAGGGATTGAATTTCCTTTTTCTCTAGCACTTAGCATAGTCTTGGCACATAGGAAGCATTCAATGAATGCTTGTCAATTGCTTGATTGAGTGACCAATTTCCTTATCAGAAGTTTCTGATATAGTGTAACCTCTCATGTTGTGCTAACTCCTACAGTATGTCCTTATTAAGGTTTGTTGAATCATATTGATGTTAAAAATGCTTCATTAAATAAAATTTTGACTTTATGGATTTTCTCAAACATAAACTATTTGAATAAGTTCTCATGGTACAAAGTAGGATTCATCTGTCCCTCATGTACATTTGTGTAAACAAGTATCGAAGTTGAATTCTTAGCCCAGGCATTTTTTCACTAAGCATATCTTTCCTAAATAATTTCCAAATTTCAGTCCAGCTCAAATGTAATAAGCACAGCATTCAAAATTCAACCAGAATTGTCTGATGTATAAGAAGCCAAAAAACACTGAATTCCCGCCTCCCCGCCCCCAAGTAATGTCCACTTCTTTATTTCCCAATACTTTTAACAGAATTTCCCACAATGCATGGTATTATGTAACTGTGGTGTACTATAGAACACTAGTTTTGGAACAGTTTGAGAGTCTGAGCCCTGGCTCTTCCACTTACTACTTAGGTGACCTTAGGTCAGTCATTTTCCTTGTTTGGGTTTAATTTTCTCACACATAAAATGCAGAATTTGGGCTAGATGTTCTTTAACATACCTTCCCTTTCTAAATCTGTAATCCTTTCTATATATCCATCTGTGATTTCCATGGTATCTATGGAGGGAGGGATCATTAAATTATGTTGACTATTTCAACATTTTTAGAGAAGTATTTACAAAATATGGAAATAAAATATGGATAAATTTAATAATAAAGTATAGTGCCAACAGACACCTGTGACTCTTTAGAAAAATACAGAAATTTTCTCTGGATTTTGTTTGAATGCTGGTTGATATCGAGTGAACTAGCATTCCCCACCTACCCCTACTCTGCAACATGTCCTATTTTAATTAACTGTTTCTGTGGATATACATTATATGCCTCAGGAAAAATGAATAAATAGCAGTGGAAGCTGCATCACAAAAATTACCATCCTCCATGGTTCGAATGTCAGGGTTTGTGTTCCCCTGAAGTTTGTTATGTGTGGTGTGGCCATGGGTTGGTTAAATATATATACAAAGGAATCTCATTCATGCAGTTCAGTGTTGAAATGATGCTAATATTAATGAGCATAATTCTCTCTACTGTCAGCACTAGGGCTTGGTGGGTGGCAGGCCAAACCAGATGGGGAATAGTTAGGGCATAGTGACCAGACAGCTCTGCTAGGAATGGGGCAGGCAGTCTGGGCAGGTCCCCAGCACGGGGCACTAGGAGGAAATCTGGATTGGTAGGGAGAGCAACAGGACAGTATGGAGAGGAGGTCTAGCCAAGGCATCATCTGGTGTCAGGGAAGTAAGGTATTGGGCAGTGGAGGGGGGGTGGGGTGTGTGCATCTTGGCAGGTGAGCAGAGTATGATGTCGGGGCAATCTGTTGGCAGGAAGTAGGTGGAGTTGCAGACAGACGGGTGGATGGCATCAAAATGAATGAGGTAGCCAGCCACAAAGGCTGTGGGTCAGGAGCAGAATTCCATCCAGTCCCTAGAAGGAACAGTGAGAGCAAGACTGGATGTAATCCCAGAAGAAGCTCTAATCCCAGTTTAACTATAACACATGTTAAGCTATAATAATAGCCTAACATTGGTACCAGAGTAAGGACTGAATTACAGCAGAATAGGACAGGGACCTAATTTATTAAAGTTGAGTTATAATGGATAAGGCAAAACCCAGTTACTAGAATCATGATACAGGAGCAGCCAATAGCTGAGCTAATAACAAAATGAACTTAATTCTGAGAAAAAGATCCATCGAACTTTCTTCCTACCTGCACAATGTCAAGACTGCTTCTAGGGCTAAGAGTGGGCCTGAGTGTGTAGTTGGATATTACTTAAGGGTCCCTATCTAGATAATTATAGAGATGGGAAGGCAGGTATCCTCAATCAATCACTCAACCAGTCATCAATCTATCAAAGAGTATTTATTAAACACTTACTATGTACTAAGCACTAGAGGTATAAAGAAAGGCAAAAGCAGTCCCTGCCCTCAAGGAGCTCTCTATCTAATGGGAGAGACAACCTATAAACAACTATATATACAGAATTATGCAAAAGTGATTGAAGGTAACCTCAGAGATGAAGGCACTAATAGTTAGGAAGACTGGGAAAGGCCTC
The DNA here is from genome assembly GCF_011100635.1 of Trichosurus vulpecula. Lineage (NCBI taxonomy): Eukaryota > Metazoa > Chordata > Mammalia > Diprotodontia > Phalangeridae > Trichosurus > Trichosurus vulpecula. Next base: position 181,308,738 of record NC_050574.1, read on the forward strand.
TTGCAGTAGGTGGCATTTCAGCTGAGTCTTAAAAGAAGCCAAGGAAATTAAGCTATGGCAAATAGTTTAATCTTTATTTTTGGGAGTGCCCAAGAAATAAGGTGTCCCCAAAGTTGTAGTGCAATTTTAAGCTTTTAACACTTAATAAGAGCAGGAAGAAATCTTAGAAGTTATGCAGTCCAACCCCCTAATTTTACAGGTGAGATAACTGAGGCACAGAGAGTTTAAGCAACTTGCCCAGAGTCATGTAGCTAGTAAGAGGCTGAGGTTTTATTTGAATTCAGTTCTTCCTATGAAAAATGAAGCTATTAAAGCTTAAAGCTTTGTCAAGACTTTTGGGTCACCCTTTATGCTGATATCCTTTTCCACCCTTTCTTCCTTTTGAATTAATTTTAGTTTGAGTGGAAAATAGTTTCCCTTGCAACAGAAATGTTGCTAGGGAGAGTATATACATGACATCATGGCATGATGGGAACAGTCCCTACTCCAGTGAGTAAAAAGTTATGACCCTCTTCATGATTAAAATAAAATTGCAGATATAGAGTTGGAAGGGACCCTAGAGGTTATCTAAACTAACCTCCAGAGGTGCAGGAACTGAGGCCCAGGGAAATTAAATGACTTGCTAAGTTCACAAAGGTAGAGTAAGTAGCTGTGAAGGAATTGACACAGTGGATAAGGTGTGGGACTTGGCGGCAGGAAAAAATGGGTTCAAATAATACTCCAGCCTCTTACTAGCTAGATGACTCTGGACAAGTCATTTAAACTATTTGTACTTAAGTTGTCATTTGTAAAATGAGGGTATGGGACACTATGTCTTCAAAGGTCTCTTCCAGCTGCAAATCTCTGATCTTTTGAACTTAGATGCTTTAATTCCAAAGCCAACGTTCTCTCCAGCGAATCACGCTGTTTATCTATATCTGTTATCTGTATCTATCTACCTCTATCTCTCTAGCTCTGTCTGTATTGAATCTATATCTTCTTTTTGTGTGTAGGAGGAACCAGACCTATGATTTCATTGGTAAATAGAGCTTGTGGTGAGCTAACTTCTCTTTAAGTTTTAATCTTAGAGAGTATCTTGGAGGTAGAGATATTAATGATGTGTCCTCCTTTACTGAGTCAGTACCTATGAGAGGAAAGATGCAAATCCAGGTTTTCCTGATTCTGAGGTTGCTTCTTATCCAAAGAATTTTATTTCAAATGCTGTCCTGACAACACAATTCTCAGGTAACCAAGCTAGGTATCATCCCATTTTGCAAATGAAGACATCAAGGCTCAAAGAGCTTAAACGACTTCCTTGTGGTCGTTTGGTTTGCTAGTATTTAGTTGGTATTTCAATTCAGGTCTTCAGACTCCCAGGTCAGGGCTTGCTTCACTAATCATGGACTTCTTTGGAACTCTTTGTCCAAATTTTGATTCAGATTTTCAGACTTCTTTGTTCAGACTTCTAGAAGGGAAGAATTAAGTGGGAAGGAGAAAAGAGGGTGGGGTGGGGAATGAACTGGGTGAATTCTCCTCTGCCATCAATATAAATCTGTAGAGGATATCTTTCTCCATCTTTAGAATGGCTGCTTTCACCAGAGTTGGGGGAGCATTTGGTTGAGTAATTAATGTAAAGATAAATAGCCATGAGCTCTGTACAGAGTTTAGAAATCATGTCTGATGCATTTGGAGTTACTTGCTGCTATAATGAAAAGAACATGCTTCTTTTCATGGATAATAACTTTTGACTTCCTGGACAGCTCTTTTGTTTTGTTTACTTTAATATAAAGTATTCCACCCTTTAAAATATTACTCTCTCTTTTATATGTTTTGTAGTATTAAAAATACATCAATGTGTTTATGTTTAAAAATGGGAAATGTCAAAAACATTTTTATAGCATCTTTCTTTTCATCTTTGTTGTTTAAAGGGCTCTGAAGGGGAAAATAACATTTAGATCCTATTCATTTTCTTCCATATATAGAAAATGTTGATTTTTCTAAAGGAAGAAAGGAAAGAAACAAGCATTTTAAAGCACCTAATACGTGCCAGGCAATGTACTAAGTACTTTATAGATATTATCTCATTTGATCCTCACAACTCTGGGAGGTAGTTCCTATTATTATCCTGATTTTGTAGTTGAGGAAACTAAACTACAGACAATTGTTCAGTCAGACAATTGTTAAGTTGCTTTCCCAGGGTAAGTTATCTAAGGCCAGATTTGAACTTGGGTTATTTCTTACCCCAGGCACCATCCCTCTCCATAGTCTTGTCTGTCTGTCTATCTATCTATCTATCTATCTATCTATCTATCTATCTATCTATATCTATATCTATATTTATGCATTTATCATGTGTTAGCTGCATGGTATAGTGGAAACAGTTCTGGATTTAAAGTCAGATGACCTGGGTTCAAATCATGGGTCTTCCATTTGGTATTTGTGTGATTTTAGGAGAATCATTTAACCCATAAAGCTTCATTTTCCCCATCCATAGAAGAGGTGGTTGTGGGATTAGATCAAGCATCCTTAACCTAGGATCCATGAACTTTTAAAATTAAATTTGATAAGTGTAAAATAACATAATACAATATAAAACATATTTGAACATATCTTGGAATCCTGTGCATATTATTTTGTGCATCTAAAAACATTTTACTGAGAAGGGGTCCATTGGCTTCACCAGACCTCCAAAGGGGTCTGTAACATGCAAAAAAATGGTTAAGACCCCCTTGTATTAGATGGATATCTAAGGTCCCTTTGAGTTTCTAAATTTATCATGTTCCATATATACTTTCACACATCCCTGAATATATTGCTTCATAACATTTACTCTAGTTATGTTAGAACTCTTGTTAAGGCTGAAGGAGATTCACTGAATGATGTTTCTGTTCTTTTTAAAAACTATCCACACTGGGAATAATTTCCATATTTGTGATAAAAGTGTCATGTCAACTACAGATCATTGAGAAAGTGCTAGGAAAATCTCAGCCATCAATGGCCTTAGTTTTTGGAGTTCCCACAAAGAATATAGATTCTTTTGCTGTGGTAATTGAGGGGCATACAGAACAGAAACCTGCAAAAGACTAGATGTAAAACTAAGATTTGCCCTTACTCTCTACTGTTGAGGTAGAGGAAGAAATGCTGGTATAAATCAAATCTCCACCTTTTAGTGGTATCTGGTAAATACACTGAAAAAGGACTGTTCTTCCCCATAGGTAAAATCAGACTGTAATAGGTATGGATGTTAACAACCGAAAGGGCTTTCAGTTATCAACAATATAAATGGAAGCAGTGGAAAGCCATATTGTACCTTTAAAAGTGAGTTAACAGTCCCATTCTCTGAGTTGGAATTTATTAACTGAGCACTTCAAGGAGTATATATCGTACAGAAACCTTGTGGATTATATTTTACGGTTTCTTGTAGCAGGAGCACTTATAGCCTAAAATGTGGGTAAGAATGTCATGATCCTACTCCATCATTCCAGGGTTCCCTTTCTAATAAAAACTTATCAAATAAAATGGAATCCCTCTAAACAAGGCAATGAATGCCAAAGTTGGTAAGTGCAAATAATAAAATTCTTAGAGTCATAATTCCATGTCAGTGCTGTACCTAGAAAGGTTGTCTGAAAGTATCCATGTGTGCAAAATGGGCCTCTAAGGGTTCCTGCAAGAAATATAGCTTCTAGGCCAGGCATGGTGGTATATACTTGTAATTCCTGCTACTACCGATGGCTGAGGCTAATGGATCACCTGAGTTTGAAGAGTTCTGAGCTGCAATGTGGAAAAGATCTTCAGTGTCCACACTAAATCAAGCACCAATATCTTGAGCCTCAGGGGAATGGGTGTGGTGGTGGTGCATCAGTTTGCCTAAGTAAGGTTGAACTGACCAAGGTTGGAAGGAGGGATCAAAGACAATAAACAGTGAAGTTGAGCCACTGAGGGGCTAGGTGAGATAGGGAGATCCACTTAAAAAAAAAAAGAAAATAAATATTACTTTTTATATTTTTACTCTTTTTGCAGTTACATTTACCACACATTTATTTTTACTATAAACGCTCAAAGCCCATGAAATGGATTAACTCATTTCCAATTTTTTAAAACAGCAAAAATGAATTTGAATGTGGAAAAGATGGAGGAAGAATATTTAGGAATAATGCAGACAATTTCTTATGCTCTTTTCCCATCTTATTTCATTTTTCCTCAAGAACTTGGACAAGAAATCTACTAGATATTCTTTATCTCTTGCTTAGTTATCTCTGCCCTTAACTACATACTTCTAAAGTTGACATCTTACACATCATCTTGTTCCTATTAGACTGCAAGCTTCTTGTAAGCCACTACCCTGGTACAGGCCCTAATTGCTTCATGCCTGATTATTGCAATAGCCTCTCATTAGCCTCCCTGCCTCAAATCTTTCCCCACTCCAGTTCATCCTCCACTTTGGTGTCAAAGTGATTTTTTAAAGCCCATTTTTGACCATGTTATCTCCCTATTTAATAAACTCCAGTCACTCCTTATTGCCTCCAGGATCAAATACAAATCCTCTGGTTTTTAAAGCCTTTCATACATTGGACCCTTTCTACCTTTCCAGTCTTCTATATATACTCACTAGACTCTGACTTCCTTGCTGGGTTCATTGCTGTTCTTTTTATACAGTACCCCAAATCCTGACTCTGTGCATTTTTACTGGTTGTTCCCCATGCTGGGAATGCTTTCTCTCATTGTCTCTACCTCATGGCTTCCCTCAAGTCCCAGTTGAAAAACCCACTGTCTGCAAGAAGCCTTTCCTAGTACCCCTTGATGCTAGGGCCTTTCCTCTGAGATTATTTCCAATTTATTCTGTACATGTTTTGCTTCTGCATAGTTTACATGTTATCACCTCCATCATAAGCTCCTTGAAAGTAGGGACTATTTTTTGTCTTTCTTTGTATCACTAGCACAATGCCTGACTCATATTAGGTGCATAAGAAATGCATATTGACTTGATTTAGAATTGCATCTTATTTTTCTGTACCTCTTACAGTGTACATAGTTGGTACTTAATTCATGCTTGTTGAATGAATGGATGATTTCACTTTCTGTTTTATCTGTGGAGTCAGTGTCTCATTTTTATTTACTACTCTTCTAATTCATGTCTTCTGACAATTTTCCTTAATGTTGCTCTATCAATTGGTTTGGAATGAGACAAAAGATGCAGTATAAATGTCACTGGGAATGAAAGCAGAAGATGTGGGCTAAAGTCTCAGCTGTGTTATTTGTTGAATAACATTGGGCAAGTCCTTTCACTTCATTTCTTTTGGGGAGTGGAGCCAAGATAGCAGAGGAAAAACAGGGACTTGCTTGAACTCTCCTCCAAACCTCTCCATATACCCCTAAAATGACTCTAAACAAAATCTAAAGCATCATAACCACCAAAATGACAGGGTAAAACAAATTTCCAGTCCAAGACAACCTGGAAGGTAGACAGAAAAGTTCTGTTGCACCAGTCTGAGAGAGGAGCACAGTTGAGCATGCACCGCACCGGCACAGACAGGGCCAGAGCAGGCCTCTGGGGACTGAATCACTGGAAGTTGTAGTGGTTTTTAGACTTCTTAATCCAAAAATGCTAAAGACAACTTAGAAGGTCAGTAGGAAAGGTCTGTTGGACCTGGGTGAGAGAGGAACAAGTGCCACCGGTGTGGTGGTGGCAGCAGGGGCAACAGTGGCTGCTTTTGGAGCTCTGGGCCCATAGACAGTAGGAGAATTGAGCAGCTGATCAGAGGAAGATTGCAGGGGTCTCTTTGCTGGTGCTGAGGCAGGATTATCTTATTTTGCTGGTGTTTGGATCTGGGTCACAATCCTGGGCGGTGGTCCTGGGGTGGGGAGGAGTGTTGGTGTGGTAGAGCTTGTGGTGGCTGTGGAGAGTGAATCCTCACAGTTCCAAGGCAGAAAAGAGTGCTTGTGGTCACTCATAGACCAGAGAACAGACCAGGAGAGGAGTAAATACCTGTTCCTTGATCATACAACTTTGGAAGAACTGAAAATTTACAGGTCCTTGGAAATATCTCTGAAAACAGCTGCACAAAACCCCTGAAGCTTAGAACAGAACACCTTCCACAAAGGAAGCAGAGACCTACCTTAACAAAGAGCTAAAAAGTCAAGTAATTGTCTGAGAAAATGAGCAAACAGCAGGGAAAAAATTCAGACTATAGAATCTTACTTTGGTACCAAGGAAGATCAAAACATACAATCAGAAGAAAACAAAATCACAGCTCCTACATCCAAAGCCTCCAAGAAAATATGAATTGATCACAGGCCATGGAAGAGCTCAAAAAGGAGTTTGAAAATCAAGTAAGAGAAGTCGAGGAAGAATTGGGAAGAGAAATGAGAGTGATGCAAGAAAATCATGAAAAATGAGTCAACAGCTTGCTAAAGGAGACCCCAAACATTGCTGAAGAAAATAACACCTTAAAAAATAGACCAACACAAATGGCAAAAGAAGTCAGAAAAGGCAATGAGGAGAAGAATGCCTTAAAAAGAAGAATTGGCCAAATGGAAAAAGACATCCAAAAGCTCACTGAAGAAAATGATTCCTTAAATTAGAATGGAGTAAATGGGAGCTAATGACTTTATGAGAAATCAAGAAACTATAAAACAAAACCAAATGAATGAAAAAATAGGAGACAGTGTGAAATATCTCATTGGAAAAATAACTGACAATTGATCCAGGAGAGATAATTAAAAAATTATTGGACTACCTGAAAGTCATGATAAAAAAAGAGCCTGGACATCATCTTTCAAGAAATTTTAAGGAAAACTGCCCTGATATTCTAGAACCAGAGGGGAAATTAGATATTGCAGAATCCACTGATCACCTCCTGAAAGAGATCCCAAAAGGAAAACTCCTATAAATATTGTAGCCAAATTCCAGAGTTCCCAGGTCAAGGAGAAAATATTACAAGCAATCAGAAAGAAAGAATTCAAGTATTGTGGAAACACAATCAGGGTAACACAAGATTTAGCAACATTTACATTAAGGGATTGAGGGCTTGGAATATGATATTCTGAAGGTCAAAGGAGCTAGAATTAAAAGCAACAAGCACCTACCCAGCAAAACTAAGTATAATACTTCAGGGGAAAAATGGATATTTAATGAATTAGAGGACTTTCAAACATTCTTGATGAAAAGACCAGAGCTGAATAGAAAATTTGGCTTTCAAATACAAAAATCAAGAGAAGCATGAAAAGGTAAGCAGGAAGGAGAAATCATAAGGGACTTATTAAAGCTGAACTGTTTACATTCCTACATAGAAGGATGATATTTGTAACTCATGAGATTTTTCTCAGTATTAGGGTAGTTGGAGGGAATATATATGCATATATCTATATACCTATATCTATAGACAGACAGACAGACAGATAGATAGATAGATAGATAGATAGATAGAGGGCACAGGGTGAGTTGAATATGAAGGGATACCTAAAAAATAAAATAAGGGGTGAGAGAGAGGAATGTACTGGGAGAAGGAGAAAGGGAGAGGTAGAATGGGGTAAATTGTCTCACATAAAAGAGGCAAGAAAAAGCTTTTACAATGTAGGGGAAGAGTGTGGAGGTGAGAGGGAATGAGTGAACCTTACTCTCATCAGATTTGGCTTAAGGAGGGAATAACATATAGACTCAACTGGGTATGAAAATCTCTTACCCTACAGGAAAGTAGAGGGGAAGGGGATAAGAGAGGAGGGATGATAGAAGGGAGGGCAAATGGGAGGATGGGGTTAATTAGAAGCAAACAATTTTGAGGAAGGACAGGGTCAAAGTAGAGAATAGAATAAATGGGGAGTTGGGTAGGATGGAGAGAAATATAGTTAGTCTTTCACAACATAACTGTTATGGAAGTGTGTTGCATGACTACACATGTATAACCTATATCGAATTGCTTGCCTTCTCAATGAGGGTGGGTGGGAAGAGATGAAGGGAGAGAATTTGGAACTCAAAGTTTTAAAAACAAATGTTAAGGTATTTGAAGAAAAAAAAATTTCATTTTTTTCTTTGTAAAATGGAGATAATACACTACTTACCTCCTATGGTTGTGTGAAGAAACTGCTTTGCAAGCTGTGAAGTGCTAAGTAGGTGTGACTTGGTTTTATTAGTCACTACTTTCTGCTTACACAGAAAATGAAAGAGGAAGATTCTTTCTTGACCCAGGTATATCTTCTTTTGCATTTGGTTTTTTGGATTATTCAAGATTATAAAAACTCAGAAGCACTCACTTCTTTGCTGCATTATATTCATTGAAAAAACACAAAATTGTCCTAGTCAGTAATATTTTGTAAAAATAACTGCAGAGAAGTGACATGAAACTCTATGCCCAAAAGGAAGTTGTCTTTTTAGGATACTGTCCTGGGAGTTAGCAAAAAAGTAATTAGGCCCAGAATCAGAGTGGGAAGCTTCAGTACCCATCACTCCACCAGTCTCCCTTTTTAAACTCTTAACACTTGCCCCACTGAATATCGGCTGGATGGGTGGGCAGGGGAGGAGAGCATAATACTGTTGTCCACACTACCTACAGCAGTGATATGTGAATATTTTAATGACAAGGATTATGTTCATTGTCCAAACCTCTCTTTGGGACACCTTTCACAGTGTTCAGAAGTAGTGTCCTACTACTTCAGCAATGACCAGAAAAGACAACTAGAACAAACAATAATATCCATACTCTCTATAGGACATCCCTTACTTGTGGATAGGATGTCATGATGAAATTTCCTCCTCAATTACTGAACTGTCATATTAATTCTGACTGTGCCAATGGGTCATTATAAATCCCAAGCTATTTACAGTTTGGTTGAGACCAGATATCCTGTCTGCCAGCACACATGGGCTTCATGAGGATGCACTGATTTGTGTAAGTGAAAGTATCTTTTGTTGAGATTAAAAGCATATAATTTCATACTATTCAGAGGGCAGTATTGATACAGTCTTAAAATGTGAAAAATTGTGATATGTTTGAAATTGATTTTTTAAAAGTTTTACCTTTTAAGTACATGGTTTACAGTTTTGAATAGCCTCTCAAATGTTAAAATGCAGAACGCTGGGACATCAAAGAAAACACTAAACATTTATCATTATAAGTTATGCAGTCAGCACACAAGTATGCTTTTTCCCTTGGTGCCCATAGTAAGTGATGGATATCTAACTGGAATGGATATCAGACAAACCACTATTTAGCCAGAGGCAAGAGCTTAGTGGTCTAGGAATCAGATTTGGCATACCCAGACTCTGGAACAGCATGTTCAAATGCTGATAAGTTTGACTCAGACTTTTGAGGTGGGGAAATTTAGCACCAAGTAGTTTTTCCAAAAGAGACCTTTATACTTCCAGTTATATAGAATGACGATGAATCCTGTAGATCTGGTAGAATTTGGTAGGACCTTTTCTATGCAAGATAAGTGTTTTCTTCCTTTCCTGTATTGTCTCAATGTCATCCCATGAAGTTTTTATGGCATGCAACTAAACTGATTGAATAGACAAAGAGTTTGCACATATGAGCTGTCTTTACTTCACAGATGGCTTATTGAGGCATGTGCCCTTGTTTCAGTCGATGCCGATCAAGGAGCTGTGAGATCATCCTATCAATCTTTGTCCCCATTTCTTAAGCCTAAGCCCTGTAAACTGTCTTTACAGATATGATATAGAAGCTGAGTTCACCATCATGACTTTTTTTTTGGCATTATCCTTTTGAATGACTTGAGAGATGTGGAAACCCAGCAGAAGCATGGGATCATGGCATCATAGAACTAAACCTAGAAAGGACTTTGGAGGCCACCTCCTCCAAATGCTTTTTTTTTCACTTGAAGAACTGAGGCCCAAAGAAATTAAGTGACTTACCCATAGTCACACTGTAAATATCTAAAGTGAAATTTGAATCTATCTTTCTGACACCAGGTTCAGAACTCTATCCATTATGTTTCTCCCCAAGCGCTGGGACTCAGATCAGAGGTCGGTCTCTTTAAAAATATGTCTTTTCTGTCATTTTGTCATAATGCTCAGAGGTAGAGGTGCCTGAAACTGATAAGGGAACTAGAACTGAGGGTGAAATCATAGTTGAGGGAGCGGGGCTACTTCTCTATTATATCTCTTAGTCTGACGGTTGCATATGTGCACTTCTCTATTATATCTCTTAGTCTGACGGTTGCATATGTGCACTTCTCTATTATATCTCTTAGTCTGACGGTTGCGTATGTGCTTCGGAGCAACCTGGTCACAAGGTATTTGTCATCAGATCAGAGAATCAGAGCTTTCTGATACGGAAATGTTGGCAATGATTCAATTCAATTCAACAGAAGTTGATTAAGCATTTACCATGTACAGCGTTCTGCGCCAGGGGTGACTAGATGGCAAAACTGGTTCTAGCTGCTCATGCTAGGTGGGGTTGATCGTTTAAATTACTTTTGCTGCACATTTATGTCTGCTTATGCATATATAAATATATATATATACACACACATATACACTTTGAATGACTTTACCATTCAAAGATCACCAGTTTCTGCTGCTGAATTTAGAAGAAAGATCAAGAAAATCCCAAAGTTCATAGTATGATGCCAGTGAATCAAATGTAGAGGCAGAGGTGCAGGATTCAGATGATGGCTCTGCTACTTATTACCTACTGCTGATCTTGAAGAAATCACTTCATCTCATAATGTCTCATTTTACTTACTTATCTATAAAATGAAAGGGTTGAACTAGATTACCTCTAAGGTATTCTAGGTCATCCAGTCTTCTGGTATGTTATAGACTTCCCCACCCTGGTTACTCTTCAATCCAGTGACATTAACATCCTGGCTTTTCCATGAACAAGACACTCCATCTCTAGGTGTTTGTTTGTACTTACCTATTTGCTCATTGTCTCCCTAGTTAGGTAGTAATATCCTCAAGGACAGGAACTGACATTTGCCTTTTTTTTTTAAATCCCTAGAACCTAGCACAGTACCTGTTATATAATTGGTGCTAAATAAATGCTAGCTGACTGACTCTGACGTCTCTTACCAGTTCTAAATCTCTGATTCCACGTATTCATTCCAAACAGTAACTTGTGAGCCACATCTGAGAGACAGTATAGATTCAACCCAAAATGTGATACCCTGTATGACCTCTGGGGCATGTAATGGAGTGAGCTTTGCACTGAGATACAGAAAACTTGGATTTGACAGCATGCTCTGTGACATGAGTGCTCTATGACCTGGGACATATCACTTTACCTTTCTAGGCCTTAGCTTTCTGACCTGTCATTTGAGTAGGTTGGACAAGGTGATTCTCCAAGTTTCCTTTCAGCTCTGCAGGTCCATGAGCATGGTCATCCTGACTGGGGCACTGCAAGAGTCTGAAATATTAAAGAAAGATCGGTATTCCAGTTCACCAGTAGTGTCTAAGGCCCATGCTTTAGTGGAATGAGTAAATGGGCTATCTATGCATATAACAAGCATTCTTTTTTCCCCTTGGTATTTTTTTCCTTGAGTGTGATGTTAAATCAAAGTCTTTTGAGAGATTATGAATCTCATTTAGCAGGATGCTTCTGTAGTCTTCCCCAGTTTGATGCAATTAGGATGATCTCTCTCTCTCTCCCTCCCTCTCCCTCTCCCTTTCCCTCTCCTTCTCTCCCTTTTTCCTCTCCCTCTCCCTTTCTTTCCCCCTGTCCCTCCCATCCCCCTCTAATATGATTGTCAGACATGAAATACTACAATCTCCAAAGACTGTATGTCACTCAACAAGCAAAGGAGAAACACACATCTGAGATAAATAGGCTGTAACAGATTACCAACAATGACTTGCATACAAGCAATATTATAGAAGATACAAACAAAGCGTCACATCACCAGCAAAAAGGTAGGGAACTCATATTGTAAGACTGAGGGATAATAAATGGATAGCTTCTGTGCTGAACAATCGCCTACCTCATGTTAACAAGCTCATCACATGGGGTAGAGAACTTGGGGAGGATTTATGGGAGGGTGTGACCTTGAAGAGTAGCACAGGTTGAGAAAGTATGGATGGGTTGCATTCTGTATTATTGTGGGGGAGTATCCACATCAATGAAATTAAAGAACAATTGAAATGCTGAAATATATTTCTTTTAAAAGTTAATTTATTTTTAACATTCATTTTAAAAAGTCAAGCTCCAAATTCTCTTCCTCCATCCAGTCCCTTCCCCACCCACTGAGAAGGCAAATAATATGAAATCAGTTGTACATGTGGAGTCATCCAAAACATATTTCCATAATATCCACATTGCAAAAAGAAAAAAAAAACACTAAGAAACATAAAGAAAGTGAATAAAGTATGATTCAATCTGAACTCAAAGTTCATTAGTTTTCTCTGTAGAGGTAGATAGCATTTTTCATCATGGGTCCTTTAGAATTATCTTGGATCATTGTCTTGATAAGAGTAGCTAAATCTTTTACACTTGATCATCCACTTACAATATTTCTCTTACTGTGTACAATTTTCACCTGGTTCTGCTCACTTCACTTTGCTTTGGTTCATTCCCAGGTTTCTCTCAAAACATCCTGCTCATCATTTCTTATAGCACAGTAGCATTCCATCACAATCATATATCACAAATTGTTCAGCCATTCCCCAAATAATGGGCATCCCGTCATTTTCCACTGAAATATATTTCTTAAGGCAAGGATAACTTTAATGAACAAGGGCTAAAACATTAAGAAGTTACTCTGTAATGCTCAAGTGACTAGAACATTCATTTGAGCAGAATACCCTAAGCACTCTGATTCACTAAGTTTCTTTCAGGTGGGCATATGAGGTAATCATACCAATACTCATAAACCCATAAAAATCTGCCTCACTATTTCATTGATATTCCATGTGGACCATGTGTGTCAGAATTTCTCTGGTCTGAGAAGAATGCAGTTATAATACTATAAAGTCAGGAGAGATTTCCCATCCCCCCTAAAAGCAGTTTCCTAAGTGTTTCAAATGCCACTAATCACTTTAATTGGCTAATGGTCTGATTTTCCAATATCATAATATCAATATGGATTTAAAACATTAACATAGAATCACAGTTAAATCAACAAGCATTTATTTAGATCTATTATATTCTCGGCTAAGTACTGGGATACAAAAAAGCAAAAGACAGTCCCTGCCTTTGAAGAACTCACATTTTAATGGTGGAGACAAGACAACCCCCACTCCCCAATATTACAGTTCTTTAGTGTTGTGCTAATTTTGACATGATGGTCAAGACCAAGAAAACAGAGATTCTTCCCCAGCCAGCACCACACCATTCATAGTGGAACCACTGGTTATAGCAAAAGAAGAAATTTTGAATACTGTGGATAAGCTAACTTACCCTGGCAATATACTCTCTAGGAGTGTCCATATAGATGATGAAGCTAATGAATGCATTGCCAGAGCTGGTTCAGTATTTGGGAGGCTCCAAAAGAAAATGTGGAAGAGAAGAAGTATTAGGCTCCATACCAAACTGAAGATCTAAAAGAGTAGTTGTGCTGACTTCATTGTTGTATGCCTGTGAAACATGAACAGTCTACCATTGTCATACAAGGAAACTGAATTGCTTCTATTTGAATTGTCTTAGGAAGATTCTGAAGATCATTTGGCAAGACAAGGTACCAGACACTGAGGCCTTCTCTTGAACTGAACTGCCAAGCACTCAAACTCAACTGCAGAGAGTCCAAAGGTCTGGCCAAGTCAAATGTAAGTTTACCTAAAAGACCCTTTTACAGAGAACTAGCATAAAGCAAGTGCTCACGTGGAGGTCAGAAAAAGCAACACAAAAACACTATTAAGGTTTTTCTGAAGAACTTTAGTATCATTTGTGAGATGTTGCCACAGGACCACCCAGCATGGCTTGCCTACATCAAAGAAGGCACTGTAGCACAAAGGTAGTGTGAGATGTTCAAATCTAGAGATATCTTCATTCCAAATGTTCAAATGGACTATTTGTGTCCCACCTATGGTAGAACCTTCTGAGCTCATATTGGACAGATCAGCCACAGTTGAACACACTATATCTTGACCCCCATATTGTGATGTCATTGGTCTGCTTTGAGTACAAAGGACAAACTTCAACAGCAAGAGTCTATCCTGGATGTGAAGAGTAATTTCCTTAAAACAAGTGGTCTTTCATACTTTGCTTGAATATCTCTATTTCATTCCCTACCGAGTCAGCCTATTGTACTGTTGGACAGCTCTATGGTAGTGAAGTTGTTCAAATAATAATAATACCTTACAATTATAAAGCACAAAACAGTTTCACATACATTATTTCAGCTGTTTCTCACAATATCCTTATCAGAAAGTTTGACAGGTCATGTAGTAGTTTCCTTATATGGCAAATGAGAAAATGGAAACTTGAGGAGGTCAGTTGACTTGCCAGAAGCCAGCTAGATAGTCAGTGGCATAACCGAGACTTCAGTTTAAGGCTTTTGACTTGAAGTCCCATGTTCTTTCCATTGCACTGGGCTGCCTTACTGCTCACTTACATTCTCTATAACTTCCTTTCCTGTATCCTGTAAACATGATCCTGAACCATAGGTGTAACTATACACAATCTTGCTGTAAAAGCTCTAGTGGTTCCCCGTTGCCTCTTGTATAAAATACAAACATTAAGGCCCAAGAGCCAGAGCTTCAGCCTACCTTTTCAGGACAGCCATACCTAACTTTCTATGCAATCTAGGTTCTAGTCAAACTGTCCTACTTGCTACAACTACATGATGTTCCATCTTCCCTCTCCGAACCTTTGCACAAATTTTCCTCCATCTCTGGAACACTCTTCCTCCTCTTAGAATCCCTGACTTCCTCCAGTAGCAAAAATTTGGCTAGCAGCTACTGTGGCTGTGTAAAACCAACAACAACCAGCACACAGAAGGCTGTTAACACAGGTTCTTTTGATCTGCTTTACTAAGGAAAGCAATGTTAAGGGGTTAACCATCTTACTTTAATCCAACACACAAATATCATTCACTTAGTTCAGGAGGAAAAGCCATCAACCTGAACTTCAGAGCAAATACAAAAAAATTACAAACATATATTATAAACAGACCAAATATAAATCATAGTTACCAGGAAAGCATCAACATCTGGGTTCACAAGCCAGGAGGCTCTTAAAGCAGCCGCTCAGAGTCCCATGCCACTCTTACAGTTACTGAGAGCCCCAGACAGAATGCTAACCTTTGAGATTTTATACTCTGTTCAGGGCTCAAAGAATTCACACCTAATCAGCAAAAGGGCATGAGCCTGGGGCTTTACATTTAGCAAAAAGGTGTGTGCCTGGAGCTTTGCACCTAGTAAGACTTAATCAAAGACAATTAATTTACCATTCTAAAACAGTAAAAAAAGTTCCACCTTAATTACCAATACACCTTCAAGGGTATTTCTTTTACCTGAGAATTTTCCTAATCCTCCTAGTTGTTAGCATCCTATCCCCCATATTATTTCAATTATGTTTTACAATTGATTGTCTATATCTGCAGCCCCTTTCTCCTTCCTGGTCCATTCAGTAGGCAAGTAATTTTAAAATATATACTATGTAATATGGGGGATAGGATGGTAAAAATGCTAAAACAGATCCTGCTCCCAAGGAGGATCTGTTTTTCAGCTTTATTTTAGTCTTTGTATCTCAAGCACCTGAGGAAGGCTCTTAGTGATTCAATCAAACAATAAATATTTGCCAAATGCCTATGAAATGGAAAGGGGGTAGTGGAATGATATCATGACTTTGCTCTCTGGAAAACAGTTATCTTATGGATAGTTCTAAAACATTTTCTCCATTGCTAACTTGTGAGACAGCTAGTGCAAGCATAGCAAAATGACAAGTCATTGTTTCTTTCTTTACAAAGAAGACAATGATATACAGTTGGATTGATAATTTATGGGTCTTGACCATGAGTATGTTCATATAACCAGCAAAGGCATTACAAATGGACAATGAATTGGGCTGCACATGAGGAGGCTAGTGGCTGAATTGTCTATGGAAAATTGCAAGGTTCTTTTAATGATCTAAAATTTACCTCTGAACAAAGGAACTTCTTTTTTCTTAATACTAATATGGAATTAATCAATCAATAAGCACTTATTATGCTATTCTTCTGGCATTGTTGTATGACTGAGAGATGGGAAACACCACAGTTTCTAAAGTATTGAAAAGGAATATTACTCAGAGAGTGATGGCAAGCTCGATGCTAGGAGTCAGGAGGCTGCAACATATTATAAACAGAGTTATGAAAGAGATGCAGAATAAAAGATCTCATCCAAGAAATTCATGAGAAAAAAGAAGATCTGGGCAGCTTGGTACAGTGGGAAAGGAGCTAGGTTTAAGTCAGAGGACCTAAGGTCAAATCCTGGCCTCTGTCACTTATTACTTGTGTAACCTCAGTCACTCCACATCTCTGGACCCCAGTTTTCTCAACTGTAAAATGGGGAGGGGTGGACTCAAGTACCTCGAATATCCTTTCCTGCTCTAATTTCTATGATCCTGTGACATGGCAAGAGTAAGGGAAAATAACTGATGAAAATACTATATGCTCCATTGATATCCTTGCGATATCAAGGGAAAGTAAGAAAGGCTCTGTGCCCATTGGGTTCACTCCAGTTATATTTGTAAGAGGATTTGAACTAGAGTCATAGAGGATATTGTAGAGGATGCATGGTTTGCTATTTACATTATAGGAGGAAATACTTGTGATGAAATCACAAATCTATTTGAGTTTGAGAGTCCTTTAGAGAATCTTTCTCTGAGAAAAGAACAGTATAGTATACTGATAAAACACAGGCCCCAGAATAAGGAGACCTATCTCTGCTACAATCTAGCTGTGTGACCTTAGATATGTCATTTCAGCTCTCTGGGCCTGACTTTTGTCATTTCCGAAATGAGTCAATTGGCTTTGATGAGTGTTAAGGTTCCTACAAGCTCTGATTTCTATATCATCCATGAATTCAAAGTGGAGTTTGTACATTATGATATTTTTCTGAATATCATGGGCTTTTCCCTTGACCATAACTCCCCTATAGATATTATTTCCCCCATTAGAATAGAAACTCCTTGAGGTCAGGGACTAACTCACTTAAGTGAGTGTAGAGCTTAGATCCAGTGTAGAGCACAATGCTTGATAATAGCTTATTAAGTGTTTTTCATTCATTCATTCATCATTAATTCAAATATCATCTCTATTATATGAGGCAGTTAAAGGAGGTCTTCCTTCCCCATGTTACTGATGGGGAAACTGAGATACAAAGAGTTTCATTGATATGTGTAAGGTGACCTAGAGAATTGGTGATATAACTAGGAATATAATATACTAAGACTGAAGAGTCTTCCAGGTTCCAGTAACATGTTAATCATGCTGCATACCTTCTGGAATTATATTTAATTTTGACTGTTCACTAGTTCTGAGCCAACCTCATAAGGAACCTAATTTTATTTAATTAAAATGTATCCTTCATTTTTTAATGGCTGTACTTAGACAATTATTTTTATTACAATCCTGTGTATTTGGCTTGGTTAAACAATCCTCCCTCTACCTTATCCTCTGAAACCACAGTTACTTCCAAATGTCAGACTTCAGGATGGTCTCTGAAACCTCTTTCCCCGGCTCCTCACCGTAGACTTTATCTTTCCTAGTGCATTATTTAATCTGGGAATGGAAGCAGGTGATACAATTCCCTTCACGATAGGTGGTGCTTTTCTAGGGAATTCTTTTCCCATGTAGATCAGATTTTCAGCATTTTCATCTTTTCTTGGTTATCATGTTGGTGTGGCTATGTGATGGTTGGTGTGTCAGGATCACCCATGAGATACTAGAACAGATCCTTTACTAGCCTGCAAGAAATAGCAACCATGACCTAATGTAAGAATTTAACAGAAGAGGAAGAAAATTTAACAGTTATTTAATAGGCACAAGAGGACCTGGAGATCAAACCAAAGAGGCCCTCTGATTCCATGCCAAAGTTACCATACCATATGGATTTCCTCGATACAGGGCATTCATTTCAGGTCTATACTTGGCTTCCAGGAAAAGAATAATATTATTCCTCTGAATGTAGGGAAAGCATGTGCCTGTGTCAAAGTGTGGAAGGCTTCTTTTAATAAAAAAGCAAAAGCCAGGAAAATGCAGCATTTAATATAACATTTATATTTCCCATGATTAATTTAATTAGCCTCTCTGGTGCAAACTTACCTAAAAAAAAGCATAGCATCCAAAGTGAGGAGGCCACCTTCCTCTGGAGCTGGGCTGGCATTCTGGCC
The DNA here is from genome assembly GCF_011100635.1 of Trichosurus vulpecula. NCBI lineage: Eukaryota > Metazoa > Chordata > Mammalia > Diprotodontia > Phalangeridae > Trichosurus > Trichosurus vulpecula. Next base: position 181,326,980 of record NC_050574.1, read on the forward strand.
CAGGTGCAGTTGAGGTAATTAAGTATTACCTACTTGTATTCCTCTAAGCTGTTCCAATTAGATTGGAGGAAAGATTTTTACTTTTGCTGTGGGATGATAAAAAGCTTGCTGGAACAGCAAGTGTTACCTGTACACTGAAAATACAGGAGTTAAATATAAACAATGTTTCATTTCTTAATTTTTCTCTTTGATCTGATTTCTTCAGTGTTAAAAAATCTGGGGCAGCTAGGTGGCGCAGTGCATAGAGCACCAGCCCTGGCATCAGGAGGATCTGAGTTCCAATCCAGACTCAAGCAGTTACTAGTGTGACCCTGGATGAATCACAATCCCAGTTGCCTCAAAAAATAAACCCAGAAAATCCCATGGAGAAAATTTCTTCTGTTAATGCATCTTATTATTTTAAAAATAATACTTATTAATAACTTGAAAATATGGCTCCTCTGACACAAAGGGCAATTTGACATTTGCCTTCAGAAATAATTGTCCTTTGAACTTTCCTAGGTAGACCACATCTATTCTTAGGTAAATATGGAGGAGTGAACAAGAGTTGCCTGTCCTCCCTGAAAACTCTGCCTAACAGCATGGCATCATTACAATTGCCACACACCAGAGTACTGAAAGGGAGACAACCAAATTCCCCTTGCAACCAATTTATTATGGAACTAAAATGCTAGAACCTTTAACTCCTTTACTGTGAAATTTTGTGATTTTAAAATTCTAAGTAAAGAGCCTGACGATAGCAACTATAAGATGCAGAGCTCAGTGAATGCATGTAGCACAAGGAAAATAGGCCAGATGATTTTGTTTCCTTATCTGTTGGATGGAGACCGTAAGGAATTTTTTCAACATATTAGGTCAGGGAGGATGGTGACCCTAAAACATGGACAGCTAGGTAGGTGTAGACAGTTCCATCAAGACAGGTGTAGCTTGTCTTCAGGATTCAGTTCTATGCCATAGTCATGTTTCCATTTGGCACATATAATAGTTTTATTTTGTAGAAATAGGTATTTTTACTTTTTCAAAAGCTAGAAAAGCCTTCTAAGATCAGGGTATCTTAACTTGAGGTCTGTGGATAGACTTCATGAGGGGGTTCCATGGAATTGGATAGGAAATAAATTATATTTTTATTTTGAATATTATTCGTTTTGTTTGTAATCTTATGTATTTTATGCATTGAAAAACATTGTTCTGAGAAAGGGTCCGTAGGTTTTGCCAGGCTGCCAAAGGGGTCTATGACACCAAAAATGGTTAAAAACCTTAGCGGAGGAAGGATTTAGATTTTTGAATGATATGACAAGAGCTTCATGAGTTAGAGTGGAAAGGACAATTGTAGTGTTAGTTGTACATAGGAAGTAGCTAGGATTTAATGATATTCTCTCATTATCAATAATAGTGGAACCAGCACATGTGGACTTTAAGTTACCAAAAGAGGAAGTAATAGATGTCACTTAAGGAGATATATTTGGGAAAACTGTTTGGACCGCACCAATACTCACAGAAGAAATCCTTGTTGGACCTAACATATTGTAAAAGCGCTTGGGAATGAATTTTCAAAATAATCCAAAGAGGAAAAGATTCCAAAAGAGTAGAAAAGGTCAAAGGACTCACACACACACAATGTATGTATGTATGTATAATATATATGCACATGCATTTTATATATATGTATATAGTTAAAGAAAACCAAGGAAATATCATTAACTTTTTTCTCATCTTTATAAAATCTTTGTGAGTAATCTATGCATATACTTAGGACATCCATGAAGAAAATATAAAAGAATAAGGACGCTTTCACAGATCATCTTCTACAGAAGACCATATCTTAACAGGCACACAATTGAATAAGAGATAAAAAGAATACAATAACCTACTAGGTTTCTTGATTGTTGATTCCCCAAATGCATCTGAATTAGTACAACATTTGCCTTAAAGTGTCTTCTCCAACAAGGTGTCTCCTATGTGTATGTAAAGATTAAAAGATTCTTTTAATAAATAGATCCACTGAGACGGCATTGTTGAAAAATCTCTTGATTACTAGAAAACACTAAACAATGATGCATATACTCACCTAAAGGTTTTTTCAGTGTCATGAAGGATATCATGAAGGAACAGATATTTAATGAAAGAGATTCCCTATAGATCATGAAGTACTCCAGAAGCTCCTGTCTGGATAATGTTGGTCTGATTGTCTCAAGCCTCTGAATATTACAGGGACTTCTCATTGTGATCATGATCACTCAAAAGAGATAAACATAGTAATCCACATGGGGAAAAAACACCAAGTGGATAAAGAATACGTATTGCTCAGATTATAGTATGGAGTTGAATGAACTGGATTGTGTTTGGATAATTACTTTGTATTTTCAATAATATTAAGCTTGTCCTTTGCATATATACATAGACACACATACATATATAATATTGTTCACGTTAACATTCTTATAATACTACAAATCATAGATAATATTATCTCTGAAGAATCAAAATAGCAAATGACCTAAAAGGCAATAGGTAGGTGTACAGTGAGTATAAATAGTCTATAACATATTACCAATAATGACTTGTGCAATAAACACTACTATTGTAATAGATAATATCTAGGAATTTATGGCCTCAAATAAATGAGGATTAGTCATGTAGAAAGAATTAAAGATAATTAAATGGATGATCAGTATCTATGGTAGCAATAGTATCTATGAAATGTTAAAATATATCAAGGAATGACTTCAACATATTGGGTAGGTCTTCTATGGAGTATACATAGAAGGACATGGATAAGATTTTCACAGGATAAAAAGGCATGGATAGTCTATAACGTGCACCTTGTGGGGAGTAGCTATAGCAAAGAGATCATAGATCAATCCAGGTATTTAAATATTGAAGGGGATCAAAGAGAGGGATAAGACTCAGGATGGGTAGAACAATACTTTCTTTCATTTGTCTTGAAATGAATACTTTTATAAAATTGGAGAAATGGTGTAATTGTCCAACTTTCATTTGCTGCTTTTTTTCTCTGACATGGAATATTATCTTTATATTAGGAAAGATAGAACAGAAATGGGTCAGATGAACTATACAGGCTACTGAAAAAAAACAGACAAACCACTGTTTTATAGTATTGTGTCTCTCTCAGTGAACCTTGAAATGAGAGAATTGCTACAGTACTGGGGAAACTATCCTGATTGTCAAACAGAGAAAGGTGAAATATGTAAGCTAAAGGCCAAATTTCAGTTCTTGGCAAAAATATGGAACATATGCTCAAAAGGATGCCTTGGGAACATCTAGAATATGAAGCAGTAGTCACAAAGAGCCATTATAGGTTCAGTAGGAATAGGTCATGCCCAACTAATCTCATTTCCTTTTTCAACTGGATTAATAGTAATTTGACTTATAATTCAAGGGAATGTTAAAGATTATTTTAAGGAAGTATTGATAAAGGCTCTCATTCTATTCTTTGAATTATATGGAAAGGTATAGACTAGGTGAAAGTATACTTAGGTGAATTTTGGTCAGCTAGTTTTGAATATATGGTCATGTCTCAAAATAAGTGATTAATTCAATGTCAAATAGGAAAGTGATTTCCATTGGAGCACCCCAGGGATCTATTCTGCTTCATAATTTTTATTCTTTTTTTTTTTTTTTAGCAATTTGGATAAAGGCATAGATGATATACTTATCACCTTTTCAAATGACAAAGCTGGGAGGGAGAGATAACTGTTTTGCTGAAGACAGATGGGATGAAAAATATTCTGACAGTTGAGAATGTTGAGCTAATTCTAATAAAATAAATTTAATAGAGATGAAAATGAAAACTTATACTTGGTTTAAAAGTCAACTTCACAAGGAATACTATTGTGCTATAAAAAATGACCAGGATGCTCTCATAAAAACATGGAAAGACTTATGTGAACTGATGCAAAGGGAAATGAATAGAACAAGGAGAACATTGTACACAGTCACAGCAATATTATATGATGATGTACTGTGAATAAATTAGCTATTCTCAGCAATCCAATGATCAAAGACAATTCTAAAGAACTTATGAAGAAAGCTGCTGTCCATTTGCAGAGAAAAAACTGATGGAGCCTGAATGCAGATTGAAGATAAATTTTCTTTACTTTAAAAATTTTTTTTGTTATTGTTTGTGTTTTCTTTCATAGCATGACTTAATGTGGAAATGTGTTTTGCATGACTACACATGTATAACCTATGTCAAATTGCTTGCCTTCTCAATGAAGGTGGGGAGGAGGAATCTGGAACTCAAGTTGAGAAAAAAGAATGTTAAAATTGTTTTTTTCCTTTTTTAAAATTTTTTTTGAGGGGAGAAGGCAGGGCAATTGGGGTTAAGTGACCTGCCCAAGGTCACACAGTAGTAAGTGTGTCAAGTGTCTGAGGCTGGATTTGAACTCAGGTCCTCCTGACTCCAGGGCTGGTGCTCTATTCACTGCACCACCTAGCTGCCCCTTAAAATTGTTTTTACATGTAATTGAGAAAAAATAAAATATTAAATTAAAAAGAAAAGTCAACTTTACAAGATCAGGGAGGCATGGCTAGATAGCAGTTCATATAAAAAGATATGGAGATTCTGCAAGCTCAATATGGTTAACCACTATGATATGACAGACGAAAAAACCTAAGTTAACTTGTATTGTCCTATAACATACATAGTGTCCAAGACTAAAGAAGTGATAATCCCATTGTACTTTACCATGGTTCTACCACATTTGATATATTATATTAATTCTGAGTACCAAACTGAATGGAGGATATTACTTAGGAATAGATTCTGCAACATCTAGAGAGGAATGATGAGCCTAGTACAGAACCTGGAGATCATGGCAGAAGAGAAACTGATGATGTATAGAATGGAGAAATGAAGAGTTGTGTGTGGGAGTGGGGCTGGGGTTTAGGGTGACTTTGGTAATGAAAGACTAACAATTTGAAGGGCTGTCAAATTGAAGAGTGATTAAAACTATTCTACTTGGCCCCAGAGGACACTACTGGAAACAACAAGGGCAAATTATAAAGAGGTAACTTTTGGTTCAAGGGCAGGAAATGATTTTCTAACAATATTGCTAACAATCAGAGCTGTACAAAATGGAGTGTACTGCCTCAGTAGGTAGTACATTCTCCCTCACTCTTAAGTCTTCAAGCAAAGTCTGGAAGACCCCTTGTTGGGTAAGTGGTACATAGATTTCTCATTTAGGTATGGGTTGTTCTAGATGGCACCTGACGTTCTGTGATACTGAAACAAGTGGGCTGATCAGAGGAAGAGATGAGTTCCCAGAAGTGGCAAAGAGAAGGTGAGCACAGCTTAAGGAGACAAGTAAGTTAGGTTAACTTGGGGATCTTGTGCAGGGCTTTAAGACAGATGGTGACAATCAGTGTGGTACAGTGGAAAGAGCACTTTTTTTTTCAGAATCAGAGAACAGGGTTGAAAGCCCACCTCTTGTGCTTAATACCCATGTGCCTTTTTTATCCCTTAATTTTATTTAATTTCTTTTAGATATCTTCCCTTCATCTTCAACTCACCCTGTGCCCGCTCTCTCTCTCTCTCTCTCTCTCTCTCTCTCTCTCTCTCTATTTATATATATATATATATACACACACATACATATATATACATACATGCTCTCATATACATATATACATAAACATATACATACATACATATACACACACACACACACACTACATATATATATGCATATTCCCTTCAGCTACCCTAATACTGAGGTCTCATGAATTATACACATCATCTTTCCATGTAGGAATGTAAACAAAACAGTTCAACTTTAGTAAGTCCCTTGCAATTTCTTTTTCTTGATTACCTTTTTATGCTTCTCTTGATTCTTGTGTTTGAAAGTCAAATTTTCTATTCAGCTCTGGTCTTTTCACTGAGAAAACTTGAAAGTTCTCTATTTTATTGAAAATCCATATTTTGCCTTGGAGCATGATACTCAGTTTTGCTGGGTAGGTGATTCTTGGTTTTAATCCTAGCTCCATTGACCTCCAGAATATCATATTCCAAGCCCTTCGATCTCTTAATGTAGAAGCTGCTAGATCTTGTGTTATCCTGATTGTGTTTCCACAATACTCAAATTGTTTCTTTCTGGCTGCTTGCAGTACTTTCTCCTTGATCTGGGAGCTCTGGAATTTGGCAACAATATTCCTAGGAGATTTCTTTTTGGGATCTCTTTGAGGAGGCAATCAGTGGATTCTTTCAATTTCTACTTTGCCCTGTGGCTCTAGAATATCAGGGCAGTTCTCCTTGATAATTTCCTGAAAGATGATATCTGGGCTCTTTTTTTGATCATGGCTTTCAGGTAGTCCAATAATTTTTAAATTATCTCTCCTGGATCTATTGATCAGTGGTTTTCCCAATAAGATATTTTACACTGTCTTCCATTTTTTCATTCCTTTGGTTCTGTTTTATAATATCTTGATTTCTCATAAAGTCACTAGCTTCCACTTGCTCCAATCTCATTTTTAAGGTAGTATTTTCTTCAGTGGTCTTTTGGACCTCCTTTTCCATTTGGCTAATTCTGCCTTTCAAGGCATTCTTCTCCTCATTGGCTTTTTGGAGCTCTTTTGCCATTTGAGTTAGTCTATTTTTTAAAGTGTTGTTTTCTTCAGTGTATTTTTCAGTATTTTTTTGGGTCTCCTTTAGCAAGTCATTGACTTGTTTTTCATGGTTTTCTCGCATCCTTCTCATTCCTCTTCTCAATTTTTCCTCTGCTTCTCTAACTTGCTTTTCCAAATCCTTTTTGAGCTCTTCCATGGTCTGAGACCAGTTCATGTTTTTCTTGGAGGCTTTTGTTGTAGGCTCTTTGACTTTGTTGACTTCTTCTGGCTGTATGTTTTGGTCTTCTTTGTCACCAAAGAAAAATTCCAAAGTCTGAGACTGAATGTGGGTGCGTTTTCGCTGCCTGGCCATGTTCCCAGCCAACTAACTTGACCCTTGAGTTTCTCAGCAGGGTATGACTGCTTGTAGAGTTAAGAGAACTATGTTTCAAGCCTGGGGGGATGTGCCAGCTCTGCCACACCAGCACTCCTCCTTCCCCAAGAACCCCCAACCCGGACTGGACTTAGATCTTCAGCAGGCTCTTCACTCCTGCTCTGATCCGCCACTTAATTCGTCCCACCAGGTGGGCCTGGGGCCGGAAGCAACTGCAGCTGCAGTTCTGTAGCTGCCCCACCTCAGCTGCCCCCCAGTTTGGTAGCCGAACCAAGAACTCCTTTTACTCCCACAGCTTTTCCCATTAACCTTCTCTGTTGTCTTTGGTGTTTGTGGGTTGAGAAGTCTGGTAACTGCTGCAGCTCACTGATTCAGGGCAATAGGGCATACTCCACCCAGCTCCTGGTCTGGTTGGTCCACACTGCCCACGCTGGGCTCGGCTCCCCTCAGCTCCCCTCTGCTCCCAGCTCTGTGCGGGATAGACCTCACCCAGAGACCATCCAGGCTGTCCTGGAATGGATCCCTGCTTCCCTCTGCTATTTTGTTGGTTCTGTAGTTCTAGAATTGGTTCAGAGCCATTTTTTATAGGTTTTTGGAGGGACTCGGTGGGGAGCTCAAGCTAGTCCTGCTTTCCAGCCGCCATCTTGGCTCTGCCCTCTCCTATGTGCCTTTCTTAAGGGTACAATACTTGACTTCTATGGGTTTCAGTTTCCTCATCTGTAAATTGAGGGAGTTGGACTGAATGGCCTCAAAGATCTCTTCCAGCTTTAGATCTATGATTTTCAAGTCTCAGTAGGAAAATATTGCAAGACCCTAAGATGAAGGGTACGTGGAAGAGAGTGACATGATTCATGGAGAAAAGCAAGTTATTTGATATAGAAAAGAATTTTGTAACAGTGGAAATTTCCAATGGTATTTAGCTACTCTCTGACATTTTGGACTCTTCTTTGGAGACCATTCAGAAAACACATATTTGTCTGGGAAGATTTATGTTTTTATGTTCAGTTCTCTTTGGAACCAAAGGAAGGTCTGCCTGTCTGTCTCTGTTTGTTTGTCTCTGTCTCTCTCTGTGTCTCATCATCCCCTTGTCCTATGTGGGGCTTAATCTTTTGCTTAGGGAGAAGAAGGGAACATAGAATAAACTGAAATATCCCCTACAAATACATTTCTGACTAGCTCAGCACATGCCTCTCACTGTTCTGGGATTTCCTTCTGTCATCCTCAGCATAACAAATTAAGCTAATTCTTGTCACAGAATACCTGTCATCAGGCCAGAGAATCATAGCTGTCTGACATGGAAAGGGCAAAGATGGCCATGGCTCTGATAAGCACCCACAGTGGAAATAAGAGCTTGGAACTGGAGTAGAACAGAACCTGATACCTTTGGTTCATGAGGATTTTTGGCAGACTTTTTGGGATCCATTTACCCAAGTTCACCTTCCCAAACCTTCCCTCTGAGACTTGGATTCCTCTTGAAAATTCCTTTCCTAGTTCAGTTTGCCTTTAGAGATTCCCCAGATGTCCATCAGGACCCATGAAGTGAGCACTGTTCTTTTCACAGGCAAGCTTGGTTTCTTCTTCTCAAGGAAAGTCAATAGGTTCATGGCTCTCAGGGGGCTGGCCTGGATCTGGGCCCATGTGGCTGTGGGCAAGTTATACCAGGATGAAAAATAAAGTTGGCTCAATTTGTTGCAGCCTAATCAATAGCCCTGTTTTTTGCTAAGTGTTGTGGAAGATCAAAAGATAGATGTCATAATCTCTGAACCAAAGACCTTACAATATGGAATGGGAGCAAAGAACATACACACAAGAAAGACAAAAATGTCCCATGCTTTGTTCTTGTTAGCAATGAAGCATTTCTTGACCAGCCCCACCACTTCCCATCTGCTATTATCTGCCTCACAAAACCCTTGATCTATATCATATGTGTCTGCATACACACACATATAGTGTGTATGTATAGACATGCATATATTGTTTGTGTATATTGTACATATGTTTCTCAACTGACAAATTGACTTCATTTTGTAGGCGATGTAGAGCAGAGGAACAGTATAGAAAAAAAAAGCAGTGATATAGTAGATTAGCTAGTCAACAGGGGACAAATTGTATTGGAGGAAAAGAGAAAGGGAAGGAAAAGGGGAGGAAGGCAATAAAGATTTATATAGCATCTATTATGTGTCAGGCACTGTGGTAAGCACTTTACAAATATTATCTCCTTTGGTCCTCATGACAGGCCTGCAGGGTAGGTGATATTATTACTATTATCCCTATTTTACAGTTGAGGAAACTGAAGCTGAGTGATTTGCCCAGGGTCACACAGTTAACAAGTATCTGTGGTCAGATTTAAATTCAGCTCCTCTTGACTCCTGGCCCAACCCTCTATCCACTGTACCACCTAGGTACCCAGGTTAGGAGGGAGACTCGAGGGAATAAGCTTCATTAGCCAATGAGACAGGCAGCTGGGCGGCCCGGTACGTAGAGTGCTGTGCCTGGAATCAGGAAAGCTTATCTTCCTGAGTTCAAACCTGACCTTAGACATGTACTAGCTGTGTGACCCTGGGCAAGTCATTTAACCTTGTTTACCTCAGTTTTCTCATCTGGAAAGTGAGCTGGAGAAGGAAATGGCAAACCACTCCAGTATCTTTGCTAAGAAAACCCAAATGGGGTCACAAAAAGTTGGACATGAATGAAATGACTGAGCAACAGCAAAGCCAATGAGACAAATAAAAAATTGGAAACTCTTAAGATTTTCACTCTGCCTCAAAAGAAAGCAACAAAAAAATTAGCTCAAAGGGAAAATTTCTTCTCATGACTCTAATTCCTTCCTGACACCTACCACCCAGTGAAGCTGAAACACACCTCCAACAATAGACTTACTTGCCATGTTGCCTCCATGATCCAGTTTCCGAGTAAAGAGTCAAAGGCAAGGTTGTGTCCCTTGCAAGTGTCTCCTGGCCATATCATGACTCATTACTGGAAGATTCTAGCTTGAAATTTTTCTCTCTCCTCCTTGGTCAGTGGTTCTGGAATGAACCTTTTGAATTTCCTTGCCTCAGGCTCTCAGGGGATGATGGTACTGGGTTTTCTCCTCTAGTTTTAGGATCATAGATTGAAAGCTGGAAGAGACCTTAAAGGTTAAGGAATCCAACCTCCTCATTGTACAGATTAGGAAAGCAATACTCAGAGAAGTTACAGGACTCTCTTTGGATCACAGAGCCTGAGGCAAGATTTGAACCCTGATCTTCCTGACTTTAAATGCAGTCCTCTATCCACCACTAGATGCTGCCTTCATTCCTCTTGACAAAATTGTTGTAATGGCCCATGTGGTAAATAACCGAGGTCTAGTCATCTCTAACATATAGGTTTGGCAGAAATCTTGAGTATCTTCATTTGTTCCACTCTAAGAGGACTCCTAGAAAGTCAGGAGTCCTTTTGGTTCTGGTTTAGATGTTAGCATGATGGCTGGCATATTGGCAGTGCCCAGTGCTTATTGACTTGAGCCAGTTTTTCTAAAGTCATGTAGTTAGGAATCTAATTTCTAAAACAAAACAAAACAAAAAGCCCCCAAACATAAGAAAACCTGAGTTCTGGAACCCCTTGAGTTATAATTTCCACATGACTCTCATTAGACTCAAAGGGCAATATGGTACAGGTGTGAGGTAGCAAGTGGCTGGGAATGATGGGCCAGGAATATGGAACAGGCAACTTGAGGATCAAGTCTGCTCATCCTTTCACCAACTCTTTTCTTTCATTCTCCAGTCAGATTTCAAGCTCTTAATTTCTTTCTTGCAGAGAAGAGCATTCTTAAGAAAGGAGAATGGTTGGTCCTCAGCTACTGCTGGAAAAAATATCACATTGAGTCCTGGATATAAGCCATCAATTCCAGTGGAAATAATGACTTGTAGCACCACAGCCCATTGTAAAATCTGGTGAAAAATGCATAAAATCTTGCATCTGGTTTGAAATTTATCTTTGCTACCTAGTCTGGCAGGCTGCACAGTTTGCTGTATTTTGGGGTCTTTATTCATCCATAGGTAATGACCCACTTCTGGGAGAGGTTTCAAATTAATTTTTTATTTGCCAAAATGCCATAGAATTGGTGTTTTGGACTCCCCCCTCCGACCACATAATGGTTTATTTATAAGAATGCTAATTTGAGACATCTGATGAGTGCTATTACAAATATATATATAAATAACAGACTTCAGTGAAAGTCATACCAGATACTCTCAGGTGGCAATCAATATAGAAAGGCCTTCCTTCCTTCCTTCCTTCTTTCCTTCTTTCTTTCTTTCTTTCTTTCTTTCTTTCTTTCTTTCTTTCTTTCTTTCTTTCTTTCTTTCTTTCTTTCTTTCTTTCCTTCTTTCTCTCTCATCCTTTCTTTCTTTCTCTCTCCTCTCTTCTCCTCCTCTTCCCTCCTTCCCTTCTCCCTCCCTCCCTCCCTTCCTTCCTTCCTTCCTTCCTTCCTTCCTTCCTTCCTTCCTTCCCTCCCTCCCTCCTTTCTTCCTTCCTTCCCTCCCTCCCTCTCTCCTTCCTTCCTTCCTTCCTTCCTTCCTTCCTTCCTTCTTTTCCTCCCTCCCTCCTTCCTCCCTCCCTCCCTCCTTCCTTCCTTCTTCCTTCCTTCCTTCCTTCCTTCCTTCCTTCCTTCCTTCCTTCCTTCCTTCCTTCCTTCCTTCCTTCCTTCTTTCCCCTTTTTCTCTGAGAGGAAAAATGGAATAGTAAATGGTATGCTGTTCTTGGACTTAGGAAGACATAGGTTCAAATACTGCCTCTGACTGTTACTAGCTATGTGGGTCACTTTACCCTTCTGAGCTTCAGTTGTCTCATCTGTAAAATGGGGATAACTAGTTCTGTATTACTTCACAGGTTTGTCATTAAAGTTCAAATGAGATTAGACACAATAATACTCTGCCAGTTTTAAAGCAGTTTCTCAGCTGTCCTCTATATTATTATTATTACTTTTTTGGAGTAAAATAGTCTTGTTGTTTATGACTATAGTGGCTTTTCCAAGCTTACAAACAAAATCATCTCTTTATTCTAGTTCTATAGTCTAGAATGTCAGAAGATTACTTGTGGTTCCCCTAGCTTTAAATAACTATAAAGCATAACCTTAATATCAATGCCATGATTCAGTGGTGAGGCTGATGGGGATCTATTTGGAATCATCTAAATGCCTCCTGGTAACTGTCAACTTAATCCGGGGAGCTAATTCAGGGTGGGTTGTAGTACTATTGCTAATTTGGAAAGTCAAATTTGGACTTACTTCCTGGAAGCATCAGCTCTGGAATGAGCCAGCCGTCACTCCCCATTCCTGACAGGAATCCAGATGCCCAGGAGATAGTGAGCAGAAAGGAAGAATTGTCATTTCCTTTATATCTAAGGTTTTCTTCTTCTTCTTTAGGAAAATTAAAAATATTTTTTTTCCTACGGTTCCAATTTAAAATCTGAACTTGCACTGAACACAGTTAAGGGTATTGATATTATTTTATTAATTATTCTTCTTATTAAACTTAGTATAACTTCCTACTAGCAAATTCATATGGTTATGGGAGCAGATGATAAAGGGTGAGAGAAAATTAGAAGAAATGGTTCCCCCATCCCTTCTCCATTGTCCCAGACTAAACCTCATATCTGTGTCAGGAAGACAGGGCCATTGATATGTGGGGGACGTGAAGCTATAGTGGTCAGGGAACGACTGAGAGAAAGGTCCTAAAGAATTTTGGCCCTTTGTTACCTGTGTCTCTTTGCTGCAATCAAATTCAATTGTAGTCAGCAACAAACATGCATTATGTGCAGGTAGACTGCCCTATAATAAACAGTATTTATTAAAGCTTTAAGGTTTGCAAAGCACTTTACAAATACCTCATTTTATCCTCACTACAACCCTGGGTGGGGTGGATATAGTTATTATCTTCATTTTACAGATGAGGAAACTAAGCCTGCTGGAAGTTATACAGTTTGGCCAGAGTCACATAGCTAGTAAATGTCTGAGGCTGGATTTGAACAAAGTTCTTTCTAATTCCAGCACTCTTTCCATTATGCTACTCTAAGGCCATGTTATCCTGAAGCTCTAGATATAAACACTCACCCCTACCCCACCACCAAGAAAAAAGAAAAGGGAAAAAAACTTAATTCATTCCCTTGAATTTATAATCTCTCTCTCTCTCCCTCCCTCCCTCCCTCCCTGTCTCTCTCTCTCTCTCTCTCTCTCTCTCTCGCTCTCTCTCTCACTCTCTCTCTCTCTCTCTCTCTCGCACATCCTATTTTACTAGAAATAACTAATTGCAGGACCTTATTCCTTCTCTTTCTTTATCTTCTCTTCTGTATGTAAGCTTCTAACCTCCTTCTAAACCAGGAGTGAGTGCCTCTGGGTAGTTCAAGTCAATTTCAATTCAACAAACATTTATTCAATGCAGTTGTGACCTAACCATCATGGTGCACAGCAGCAGTTATATGGACACCATTGGGAAAATTTCTGCCCCTCAGTCTCCCCATGTATCCACCTCCTTTCTTCAGCTCACCTTGTGGCTCCACTAGGTGCCCTGGACTTACTGGTGAGTAAGGGACTGACCCTACCTCTTTTTTTGGGGTGGCGGTGGCACAGAGTGAATACCACAGGATGAGCGGGCATGGATGGATTATGATCTGCATGGAAGATCTCATTACATGAACCTTCCCATGAAACCCATTCCTCTTTTAAACTTCCCTAATGCTGTCCAGGGCACTATCATTCTTCCAGTTAGTTACCTAAATTTGCAATTTCAGTGTCATTTTTGAGTCCCACCTGTTAGCATTCAATCAGTTGGCAAATCTTATCTATCTCTATAACTCTTGTATACATCCCCTCCTCCCCACATCCCTTATACAGCCACCATTCTCATTCAAGCCCTCTTCACCTTTCACCTGAGCTATTTCAAAAGCTTCCTATTTGGTCTCCCTGCCTCAAGTCTTTCTTCCCTCTCCATTCTATCTGCCACACAATGGCCAAAATGGTTTTCCTAAAATTCAGGACTGATATTGTCACTTCCCTTAACTTTCTATTGACTCCAGGATCTAATATTATTTCATCTTTATCTCTTTCTTTAAAAAAATCTATTTTTGTATAACTTCTATGTCAATTAATTTAGTAGTATATGCATTTAATTTACAAATAAGTAATTATATAGATATCGGATTGTGTGGTCAAATGATTTTATTAGTGGGATATGTGATCAAAACAGTTTATAGAACACTGCTCAACAAATGTATGAAGCTACCTGGAGCAGACCTTGCAGATGACTTTTTCTGGGACACCTGGAAACTAGGATTGGTGATTAAATCTGGAGTTATTCTTGTAAAATAGAGGCTCTTGTCAAATTATATAATTTAACTTGTGCTATTCATCATCTTCTTCCTAAATGAAAGCTCATTTCTCCAATTCATTTAAAATACTTAAAACAAATAAACCAATTTCCTGTTCCTAAGGAATTCAGGAAACTTGTGTTGTCTCCTTTTTTACACGTGTGAACTGTCAGTTTTAGGTTCTTTGGCAAGGCTGGCCAATACTTTACCGTCATTATAATATGTTGACTTGGACTGACATTTGAAATAGTAATGTTAGAAATGTGGGTGAACAACTTGTCTCTTCCAAAAGGTTGATGAATTCAACAGTAATTTAAGATACTCTAGAAAGAAATGCACCCAATAAACTGTCTACAAATGAAATCTATAGACTTCCCTTGGTCTTATAGTTATCCCAACGGATCTTTGGCTGTCCAGGTCTCTTTATTGCTTAATCTGAGAATTATTTTTGAAACCTTAGCCTGGTTTGTGCTGGACAAGGATTATGTTGTTTCAGAGTTGTTTTCCTGGCTCTACCCCCTCCCCCATTCCCTGAGTCATCCAATTAAACTGAATGATCTCTTGTTATATTAAGCTTCTTCTGAAGAAATTATCTTTGTAATACAGTTTTTCACTCATCTTTCTGTTTTCCAACTTTTTTCTAGAAAAGTTCTCCTCAACCTCAACACCAAACAGGCTTAATATGCACATAACCAATTTTTAAAAATCCAAATATTAATATTTTATTACATGGAAAAACAAAATTAACAAAAAAACTTCAACATTCATTTTAGCCAACCTAATTAACATCTTTTAATTTGGTGACTTTTTTTGAGTTTTGTGTGTGATTTTCTTTCCTTTATCTTCAGATGGGGGCTGGGAGAAGTCCTACCTCTCCTACAATGTCCTCCTATTCTTTTTCTCTTACATGTTCTATCTCACCATCTTCAGTAATTCTTTTGCATGTGCCTACAGATATACTCAGATCTCCTCTATCATTAAAAAAAGCTAAATAAAAACTGAACATTTGACCATATCTTCCTACCAAATTTTTTTTATTATCCCATCTCCCTCCTTTCTTTTACCAAATCTAGTCTGAATCAGACCCACCAGACTGTTCCATGACTATCTTCATGTCACGATGCTTTCTATACCTATTCCCCTTTCCACCTTTGGCTCTGGAGTGGGAATAAAATTGTTTCTGAAAAGACTTATCAACCAATCATCCTTTGTCTTTACTCACCATCAAACAACCTTCCCTGGCCACCATATCCCCATGAATATTATCTTCAGCTATTAAAATATAAACTCCTTAATAGCAAGAACTATCTTGCTTTTCATATTTGTGGCTTCAGCTTAGCACAGTGTCCAACATACTATATTATTTTTCTCTTTCTTTTTCTTTTTTTGTTCAAGTTTTCTTGTACTAAATGACTAATATGGAAATGTTTTACAGGATTGCACATATATTAGCTATATCAGATTGTTTACCATCTTAGGGAGGGGAAGAGGAGGGAGGGATAGAATTTGGAGCTCAAATCTTTACAAAAAAACCCAAAAGTTAAAAAATAATGTTCTGACATATAATTTGGGGAAAATAAAATATTATTTTTTTTTAAAAAAGGGAAAGTTTAGGGGTCACACAATCCCCTATTTTACAGGTAATGAAACAGGCCCAAAGAGGTTAAATGCCCCCCCCTCCATAAGTAGTAAATATCAGAAGTAGGATTTGAATTGAGGTCATCTGACCTCAGAAATAATGATCTTTCTAGAAATAGCTCGATGAACTGAGGCGGCTCATTTGCTGAAACAATACTTTATGGTTCCTAAAAAGGATGACACTAAATTGCTATACAAATTCCATGCCTAATGTGCACAGAGTGGCTGAAAATGAGTCTTCACTGTCATGCATGTACATGTGGGCTGGCTTAGTGTTTATCATCAGTAGCTATTACGATATTAGTAGATGAGCTCCTTTGATGCAAGCAGCTGGTTGGAGGTATTCATGTTCCATTTGACCTTCACACATTAGCTGGTTCTACCCCACTTGTGTCTGCAATTTAACCACTGACAATCATACAATACTTGCATATGCTTGAATGTTAGGATAAATTGTTGTTATTGTGAGAAAAATTCAGGCAACTCTGATTTTTTTAAAAAGCTTTATCAACAGTTTTTGCTTTTACACCAGAGAGGGAGGGTGGGCAGGGAGAAAACCTCAGAGTCACTAAGACCTTATTGTGGCTGTTGTTGTTCCTCCTTTGTTCTCAAAGAGGACTTGGACATCATGGGTGATGTCTTGACTTGCTCATGAATTGGAGTTAAGTGAGGCAGAGCTGCACAAAGTCCTCAGCCTCACTCTCTCCTCAACAGTCATCGATGTCCAGTGGCAACACAAAAGTTATGACAACAGGTCATGGCCCAGGATGCAGTGGGTGCCTTTGGCCTTTCCCAGGTCTCAGGCAATGCTCATTCAATGATGAAGGGCTAGGTAAGAATTGAGAGACAAAACATGACTTAGTTTACCATCACAAAAAAAAGGGAAGTCCCTTAGATTTTCTGGGCAGAACAGAAAATGATTACTATTTATACTCATTTTAAGTTATCAAAACCAAAATAATGAGCCACAAAGGCTTGGGTTGGGCTTAAGGCATAGTCAGGTGGCTCCATTTGGAACACAATGGGTTTTTTTAAAGCTTATTTTTTCAGATCTATTTTTCAAGAAATCATAACGGAAACTACATAAGACAAAAAGTAAACTGCCCCAGCTTTTTGAAAAAGAGGAAAAAAATAATAGAAATAAATGGAAGAAAGTAAAAAGAAAATCTAGTCCTTAAACCTTAATTTTTTTACATGATGTAAGTAACCAAAAATGTTTGTTATTGTTCATCCTTTCTAGAAGAGGACCTGTGACATTGCAAGGGTGATGTCTTGACTAGTTCATGAATTAGATTTAAGTGGGGCAGAGCAATACAAAATCATCAGCCTCACTCTCTCCTTCAGAGTCATTGAAATTCAATGGCAAGATAAAAGTCAAGCTGAATAGTGATGGCCCAGGATGCAGTGGACCTTACAGCTGATCTCAGCTTTTCTAAATGAAGGTCTTTGAAGACCTTGGCTTAGATCCTTTCTCTGACACATACTGGCTATGTGACTCTGGGTAAGTCAGTTAGGTTCAGTGCTCTAGGAAACTAAGACTATAAATTGACAAGATGGTGCCAACCTGAACTGGTAGAGGGAGTTTTCCTCACCTGGGAATTCTCTATACAAATGAAGTTACAAGTTTAGTCTAAAACCCTATCTTTTTTATCTTTACATCACAGTCATATATCCCACCCTTTGGGAACTGAACTATTATTGCTGGAAAAACCAGTTAAGTAAAAACAATTAATATAGTGACTATGCCTAAGAATCTATGCAATTTATATCCCTATAGTCCTCTTCATGGTTGAAACTTTTTACATGGTTATTTGCATGTTGTTTCCTCCATTCCTCTATGAGCTCGAGAGCAGTTATTGCCTTTTGCCCTTCTTGGAATCCCCAGCTCTTAGCACAGTGCCTGGTGCATATTAGGCATTTAATGAATGTTTATGGACTAACTGAATTGGTGAGTCATCCTTTATCTTGACCTTTCTAAAACACTTGACACTATATAATAACCTTTGCTCCTTGCTATTCTCATCTCCCTCAGATTCGGTGATTTTTTGCTTTCTCAACTTCTGTCCTATTGTTCTTAATGTTCCTTTTTTGCCTGTTTCACTGGCTCTTCTTCTTTCTCTTGTCCCCTAAATACTGGCATTTCTTCATGGCTCTGTACCTATGATACCCACTATCATCTCCATGCATATAATGCCCAGATTGATGTATCAATACAATTCAATGCAGCATACATTTATTAAGCATTTACTTTATATAAGACACTCTACTAAGTGATGGTGATACAAAGCAAAATGACATTCTATCCCCCTTGAGAAGCTTTTATTTTTTGGGGATCCATTCTTGACCTTATCCAGATACTTGGTAGAGAGAGCACAATCTGGATGTCCTACCAGCACTAAGCTCTGCATGTCTATAATTAAACCTGTCATCTTCCTTCCCAAACCTCCCTCCTACCCCCACCAACTTGTGTGCTCATCTTTTGATGGCACAATCATATTGCTAGATACATGGCCTCAAAATTGGAGAATAATTTTTAACCCTTTCCTCTCCCTTTCTATCCTCTATGAATTTAATCAAACTTCTTCCATAACTCTTACAGTCTGTCCTCTCCTTTCCACTCTCACCTTCCTAGTTCAGGCTCTCTCCCCAGTCCCACCTATTTACTGGACAATCACAATAGCTTCCTAGCTAGTCTTCCCACCTCCAATTTCACCTTGTTTCAATCCAGCTTTCACATTATTTCCAGAGCAATCTACCAAATGAATTAGTCTGATTACACTATTATCCTGTTTAAAATCCTTCAATTCTTCCCTGTTGGCCAGACACTAAAAACCAGCATCTTTTCCCATCATTTGCACCTTTCCTAAAGTGGCCCCAACTAAGACAACAATTTTGCATCACATCAGTCACCACCATAAACATCACGTTCCAGTAAAACTGGCCTGTTTGCTGTTCCCCAGGCTCATCTTTCCCTTTCCCACCTCTCTGTCTTTGTGCACACCATCCCCCAGGCATTGAAGAGAGTCCAACCACACCTCTTCCTTTTTGCAATACTCTTTTAAGGTCCAGCTCAGGTGCCACCTCCTCTATTAAGCCTTCTTTAATTCCCCATATTGAAAGTGATCTCTCCCTTCTCAAATCTCTCCTGTCACTCTGTGTGACCTCTCCTATCCACTTATAAAATTTCAACTTTTTTTAAGTTATATGTATACGTGGATCTTATTTCATCATTGTAGCCAAAGTGGCTAGCATGGTGCCCTTGCACATAGGCAGTGCTTAATAAATATTTGTGGTGTTGAATTATTTCATAGTTTTTCTTTTCTAATTCTTTTGAAGCATAGAAAATATCAGAATGCACCCTCGACTGAACATTAGCAGATGAAAAAAAAGAATATGTCCACAGACCTTTGAAAAGCCCCAGCGGTATACTTTATTCAAAAGGGACATAATAGAAAAAAGACAAATTGGCAACGGACTTGCATTGTGTTTTAAGGAAACAGACTTCTATGGAGAAATTGATGGACTAGGTGGGGAAAGCATATTTGAGACATTTGGGTGGGATGTCTGTGAATGAAGAGAGTGAAATCAGGGTGATAATATACCATGGACCTCATGTCCAAAAGGAGGAAATCAATAATAAACTAAGGAAAGAGATTAGAAATCTGTCACAGATGCATGAAACAATTTTGATGGGAGGGGACTTCAAGTCTTTGGACAGCTGCTAGATGTCTGTCTGCTAAAAGCAGATAAGTTGATAATTTTTTAAAAATTATTTTATTGATGAATTCCAGTTTTGTATTCTATATTCACTTTTGAAGAGAAAGCAAAATAGTCAAAAACAAGAGGAATATTATCATCTAAAGAGGGAATTGAGTCTCATGTTTGATGGAGGTAATTTTTTCAAAAAGATGCCAGGTGATTTTTTCCAAAAGGATCTAAAAAATTCTGAATCTGGAGCAATATTTCATAAATTCTATCTTCTTAGGAGGAGAAAATAAAAATTTATAACATCTACCTTATCAGGCCTTGACTTGGGGATTTATATGAAACATATGAGGTTTCTCACACAGGTAGACTGAGTTTCAGGGGTGCCTTGGCCAGCATGGCATTCATATATGACTTCAGTACAGGCTAATACATCTGATCTTTGAAGCTGTTTCACATTCCCCTCCAGATTCTCCTTATGTCAATTTCTGTGCCCTGATAGATTAGGCACCTAGACTATTAGTACTGAACAATTTTTGTACAAATAAAATGGGGTGGGGGTATTAAATTGGGTCAATGGCATATAATCTCCATCTTAAGTATTATGTTGGAAGATCCTATACTCTAGTACTCTAATACCACACGTATTTGGCTGACATGAGGCCAACACATTGCCAGGCTAAAAAAACCTTACAGTCTTGCATATTGTGAACCCTGGGTTATAAGACAGTCAAGGACATGTAGCAGCTGGTGCCCTACATCCCTGTTCAATTATGTCCAGATAATTGGAGAATTCTTTGGCAGAAAAATGTGATTCAATGTGATAGTGTTTGATAATGTCTGCTTTTAAGAAGAGTTGCTTTATAATTCATGAGTATAGTTGCATACTTCCTTTTCTCTGTCCTACTTTTCTCTTTCCCTGCTTTAGTCCTTGACTTATTTCCTACCTCATGACTGATGACTCTTAACTTGGTTTTCACTTTTAGCTTCTGGATCTGTCAAGTCCTTTATTCTTAGCTGTCACTCAGAGAAATGTATTTGGATCTTGAATGGCCATATCCAAGTAAACAAGCTCATGATCTTTCTGAAGTCTTTCCTATTTTCAACTTCTTTATCACATTTAGACCCACTACATTCTCTCTTGTTTCTTTGTTATCCTATCTTGGGTTTATACTTGGACTTCTGCCTTGACTTCTGTTCTTCCTTCTCTTCTTTTCTCTAGAGTATTGTTAAATATTGTCATGTTTTCCCATTTATAACCAAGATAAAAAAGTTTTCTGGTTATACTGTATGTTTTTTCTCTTATGTTCAGGTCATCTCCTTCTCCTAGTTTTATCATTGAAATAAATCTTTCCTGCTTTGCCTCAAATGATTTCAAAAGAACCTTTCTCTCTAGCAGGCTCAGGTTTATAATTAAAAGCTTCTTTAGTACAGTTATGTGATTACATAGGTGTAGATGGTTTCCCACCTGTCCTCCAGCATGGATACAGATTTTAGTCCCCTTTCTGTGATTAAAATATTTCATCATTTGGTGGCTAGCCTTTTGATGTTGAATCTCTCTGAACATAGCTAGTTTGCTCCTTAGATGATAATCCATTGCTAAAAGAATGTAAAGTCCTTGATCGTAGGGACTGTTTCATCTTTGTCTTTATATCTCTAGCACCTAGCTCAGTCTTTGATACATAGTAAGTGCTTAATAAATGCTTATTGATTGATTGATTCCTGGGGATCTTCTTGAAGTCTTTCTGTTTTGGTGCTCAGCTAGTTTAGCTTTAGAGGTCACAGGGTGTTCCGATGAGACATCAGAGTAGAATCTTATATGACTGTTTTATGTCAATGACTTTTTTGTTTCCCTTACCTAGAGGTTATAAACTTTTTGGCCATGGACCATGTATCATACTTTATATACTTCAAACTGGCTATTCCAGAGGTATAAGAACTACTTTCTGGCAATTATAATCTGTTTCTGGTTCAAAGAGATAGGGGCTTTGTATCCACTTCCTTTCTATTAAATGGCCTCTCTCACTTCTAGATCCTCTTACACAGACCAGATCAGACTTGATGAGTCTGACCACCTAAAAGAGGGAACTGATTCCTTTTTCTCATAATCTTTGGCTAGTTACATGCTTGATTACTTGCTGGGAGGAAATTTTTCTATGTCATGGCTCAAAGAGGAGAATAGAAAGATATTCAATATAAAATATTAAACACATATGGGACAGGTATTTATTACAAACAAAAGAAGTGCTAAACACAAAACAGTCATAAATGTCCATTGACAGAAAGAATTAAAATAGGATCTAGTCATTTAATTTACAATTATTATACTCTTCTAAGAGGTTGAGACTTATATTTCATCAGAGGATAAAGCAATTTGTAAGATAATTGCATAGGCATGATTACATTTTACTGCACCACCCTATCAAAATCCATGCCTTTTGCCTAGACAGTTAAGGGTTTGGGCTGCTTTTCCTGTCAACGGTTGTCTTTTCTGATAGAGAAAGTCCTTCTGCTGCCATTCATTTCTAATCAAGGGTCCCAGAACTCCTGGACCTCTTGAATTCACCTCTAAGCCTGGGTGGCTGTACCTCAAGGTAGAAGAAGAGGTAGCTAATTCTCTGACATCCAGTCTCGGGATTTCTTAGGTATAACATGCTTTAGCAGCAGCTCATATATGCTCAGAACCTCACAGTGACTGAGGCAGGGTAAAGGACAAAGTCCCCTCCCCAACTCCCCCTTAGGAAGTCCTAGAGTTTCCTGTTGTCACCTGGAGGGTGGAAGGAAGAATAGCAGAGATGGAGTCACTCCCTTTTTAAAGTCCACTAAAATCATTGGCTCTTCTTTTTCCTCCTCCTCTTCATCCTTGTCTTCCTTTTTCTCCTTCTCTGCCTCCTTTTTCTTTTTCTCCTTTTTCTCCTCCTCCTCCTCCTCCTCTTCCTTCTCCTCCTCCACTTCCTCTGGCTTTTCTTCCTTCTCCTTCTCCTCCTCCTTTTGCTCCTCCTCTTCCTCTGCCTTTTCTGCCTTTCCTTCTTCTTTTTCTCTTCCTCCCCTCCTCTTCTTCCTCCTCCTTTTCCTTCTCTCCCCACTTCTCCTTCTCCTCTTCCTACTTCTCATTCTCCTCCTCCTCCTCTCCTCCTCCTCCTCCTCCTCTTCTTCTTCTTCTCTTTCCATCTGCCTTCTACAGTTGAAAACATCTTCCCACTTTCTGCTTTTTCCTTTTCACTGACCATTTTGTGTACCTAATTGTGTAGCAAATGAATCTATGGGAAGAACATAGATACAATACAAATATTCACTCATACTATACTCTTTTGAGATGACTTCTAGTGTCATTAACTCAATTCTGTTCAATATAAAAACTCCCCGAGGGGCGGAGCCAAGATGGCAGCTGGAAAACAGGGACTTTCCTAAAGCTCTCCCCTAGAACCCTCCAAACACCTATAAAAATGGCTCTGAATAAATTCTAGAACTGCAGAACCCATGAAAGAGCAGAGAGAAGCAGGGCTCCAGCCCAGGACAGCCTGGATGGTCACTGGGTAAGGTCTATTGCACCGTGCTGGGAGTGGAGCAGAGCACAGCCCAGTATGGGCCTTGCCTGGACCAACCAGACCAGGAGCTGGGTGGAACAGGCCGCAGGGCCCTGAATCAGTGAGCTATAGCAGTTACCAGACTTCTCAACCAACAAACACCAAAGACAACAGAGAACGTTAGTGGGAAAAACTGCAGGGACAGAGTGAAAGGAGGTCACCGTGGGCCACTGCCCTGGAGGTGGTGCAGCTCTGAGGCTGGTTCCAGAGTGACAGCTGCAGTTGCTTCTGGCCCCAAGCCTACCTGGTGGGAGAAATTAAGTGGTGGATCAGAGCAGGAGTGCAGAGCCTGCCTAGATCTGAGTCGTGGTCCGGGTTGGCAGTTCTTGGGGGAGGAGGAGCACTGGTGTGGCAGAGCTTGCCATGTAGAAATAGCTCTGAAAACAACAGAGCAGGCCCTCAAGCTTGGGACTAAGTACTCTCTACTCTACAAGCAGTCATACCCCGACAAAAAGCTCAATCGTCAACATGGCCAGGCAGTGAAAATGGATGCAGATTCAGACTCAGACTTTGGAATCTTTCTTTGGTGACAAAGAAGACCAAAACATACAGCCAGAAGAAATCAACAAAGTCAAAGAGCTTACAGCAAAAGCCTCCAAAAATAACATGAACTGGTCTCAGGCCATGGAAGAGCTCAAAAAGGATTTGGAAAAGCAAGTAAAAGAAGTAGAGGAAAAATTGGGAAGAGAAATGAGAGTGATGCAAGAAAACCATGAAAAACAAGTCAATGACTTGCTAAAGGAGACCCCAAAAAAATACTGAAGAAAACAACACCTTAAAAATAGACTAACCTGAATGGCAAAAGAGCTCCAAAAAGCCAATGAGGAGAAGAATGCCTTGAAAGGCAGAATTAGCCAAATGGAAAAGGAGGTCCAAAAGACCACTGAAGAAAATACTACCTTAAAAATGAGATTGGAGCAAGTGGAAGCTAGTGACTTTATGAGAAATCAAGATATTATAAAACAGAACCAAAGGAATGAAAAAATGTAAGACAATGTAAAATATCTCATTGGAAAAACCACTGACCTGGAAAATAGATCCAGGAGAGATAATTTAAAAATTATTGGACTACCTGAAAGCCATGATCAAAGAAAAGAACGTAGATATCATCTTTCAAGAAATTATCAAGGAGAACTGCCCTGATATTCTAGAGCCAGAGGGTAAAATAGAAGTTGAAAGAATCCACCGATTGCCTCCTGAAAAAGATCCCGAAAGGAAAACTCCTAGGAATATTGTTGCCAAATTCCAGAGCTCCCAGATCAAGGAGAAAATACTGCAAGGAGGCAGAAAGAAACAATTTGAGTATTGTGGAAACACAATCAGGATAATACAAGATCTAGCAGCTTCTAAATTAAGGGATAGAAGGGCTTGGAATATGATATTCTGGAGGTCAATGGAGCTAGGATTAAAACCAAGAATCACCTACCCAGCAAAACTGAGTATCATGCTCCAAGGCAAAATATGGATTTTCAATAAAGTAGAAGACTTTCAAGCTTTCTCAGTGAAAAGTCCAGAGCTAATAGAAAATTTGACTTTCAAACACAAGAATCAAAGAAGAATGAAAAAATAAACAAGAAAGAGAAATCATAAGGGACTTACTAAAGCTGAACTGTTTTGTTACATTCCTACATGGAAAGATGATGTGTATAATTCATGAGACCTCAGTATTAAGGTAGCTGAAGG
Source organism: Trichosurus vulpecula (assembly GCF_011100635.1). Taxonomy (NCBI): domain Eukaryota; kingdom Metazoa; phylum Chordata; class Mammalia; order Diprotodontia; family Phalangeridae; genus Trichosurus; species Trichosurus vulpecula. The sequence continues at coordinate 181,351,895 of NC_050574.1, forward strand.
GAATATACATACATACATACACACACACACACACACACACACACACACATATATATATATATATAGACAGAGGGCACAGGGTGAGTTGACTATAAAGGGGTGATATCTAAAAAAATAAAATAAAATAAAAAAATAAGGGGTAAGAGAGGAATATATTGAGAGAGGGAGAAAGGGAGAGATAGAATGGGTTAAATTATCTTGCATAAAAGTGGCAACAAAAAGCAGTTCATTGGAAGGAAAGAGGGGGCAGGTGAGGGGGAATGAGTGAATCTTGCTCTCATCAGATTTGACCTGAGGAGGGAACAGCATACACACTCAATTGGGTATCTTACCCCACAGGAAAGAAAGAGGAAGGAGACCAAAAAGGGGGGACGATAGAAGGGAGGGAAGACAGGGGGAGGAGGTAATCAAAAACACTTTTGAAAAAGGACAGAGTCAAGGGAGAAAACTGAATAAAGTGGGACTGGATAGGAGGGAGCAAAATATAGTTAGTCTTTCACTACATGAGTATTGTGGAAGGGTTTTGCATAATGATACACATGTGACCTATGTTGAATTGCTTGCTTTCTTAGGGAGGGTGGGTGGGGAGGGAAGAGGGGGGAGAATTTGGAACTAGAAGTTTTAAAAGCAGATGTTCAAAAAAAAGTTGTTTTTCTATGCAACTAGGAAATAAGATATACAGGCAATGGGGCATAGAAATCTATATTGCCCTACAAGAAAGTAAGGGAAAAGGAGATGGGGGGGATTGGGGTGACAGAAGGGAGGGCTGACTGGGGAATGGGGCAATCAGAATATATGCCATCTTGGAGTGGGGGGGAGAGTAGAAATGGGGAGAATATCTACATTTCAAACTCTTGTGTAAATCAATGTTGAAAACTAAAAAATATTAAATAAATAATGATCTTTAAAAAATAAAGAAAATCTTAAATCTATCAGAAAAAAAATCCCTACAAATCCTTTATTTTGTGCCCACCATTTGTGAGTCACTATGCTTGACACAGGGGATGCAAAGACAAAAAGAAATCATTTCTTACTTAGAAGTTTCCTTTCTTCTGGGGATAGAGAATAGAGCATATTCAAAAGTAGGTAAAAACAAAGTTTAAAGTGAAGGAGAAAATACTAACAACTGGTAGCATCAGAAAAGATCTTCTCTAGGAGGTTGCCCCTGAACCCCTTTATTTCTAAATGCAGGAAGATAAAGGTAGGCCCGATGTCAAGTTTCATCAAGAGTGAAGGGTGTTGCAGATGAAGGGGCACATTTGTTTACTCAGTGTTCTGTCTCTGCTTGTTGTCAAAGCTATTATGGATGTAATCTGAAGATCAGTTTGGTTTTCCCCTACTGCATTCTGGAGAAAGATGAGGCTTCTCTTTAAGGTTTGCTATTCCTTGCTATACTACAGATGCACCCATTAGCTGAGGGCTTCTGATTGTTTAGGAGCTGTAGGAGCTCAGATCTGTGTACCTGGAATGGAGCGTTTTTCAAACACATGGGCTAGGGAGATGAAGGTTTTGAATGGAAGCTCCAGGGATGTGCCAGGGAAGCACATCTTCAGAAAGGTTTGGTGATTAACTCTTTTAGTATCATAATAAAAAAAGGATTCAAAGCTTATCAATGGCATAATTGTAAGCAATGTAAGATTATTCTCTGGCAGAGTCATACAATGAGTCATGGTACAGAGGGATGAGGCTGTCTTTCATCCAAACCCAAACCCCAATGGGGTCATTTGCCACTACAGATAAATCTTGTCTTCAGATATGGTCAAAATACATTTCTTCCTGGAGGGAAACCCTATTTGGCTTTCAGGAAAGGTTTGAGAGGCATGGAGATACTACATATAATAGTAAGTGTTCTTCTCAGACCTGTTACCTCCTCTCTCCTTGATGTTGGGTCTTGATTTTGGCACTTTCTGGTGTTGAAAATTCTGTAGTGAGTTTACTTTTAAGGCTTGTGTTAACAGTTTCCTGTCTTGTCTGACTAGCTCTTCTGGAAACCTTCCCAAAGTTCACTTTTCTGAATCTCAGTCCAATTTTCTTGGCATTTACAATTGTGGTATGACCTTTGATGTGGGGAACATGATGAGGGGGTGGGCTCACCAGGTGATCTGGGGGGAACATCCTGTTGTTTGCAGATATGAATGAATTTGCATTTAGGAAAGGGAGATAGGGTAAGCTATCCAGAGAATAGAAAAGGCTTAGAGTACTGTGTGCCTCTGATATTCTAGGGATTCAAGTAAGATACATATTGAAGCCACTCCAATTGAAGAATTTATTACATGTTTGTTACATTGAATTTAAATAAAACTGAATGAAAGCATTCATTCATTCATTTATGTTTTTGAAAACTGAATAGGAATGCAGAACTATTCTATGTGTGATGAGTTATATGATAATTTTAAGCTATAGACGTTGTCTTCAAGGAACTCACCAACCCAATGAAGAGATGAAACTTACATGTATATGACAATTAAAATTAGAGGTGACATCCGATGATATACCAAATTATTGCCATATCCAATCAGAACCCAACCCTATCCCTCTAATTATCCTACTTCAGTTGAGGGCACCACCATTATTCCAGTAATCCAGATTTGCAACCTCAGTGTCATCCTTAAATCTTTCCTCTTACTCACTCCATATATTCAATTAGCTGCCAAATCTTGCTGTTCTTACCTCTACAATATGTCTCAAATCTGCCCTCTTCTTTCCATTTGCTCAATTTTACTTTGGTCCCTCCTCACGTCTTGCTGTCACTATTACAAGTCTATTGTTCAGTAATTCTGCCTCAAGTCTCTCTCTACCCCCCAATCCATGCTTCACATACCTGCTCAAGGGAATTTCCTACATCTCAGATCTCACTGTCATTCTCCTACTCCATAAACTTCAGCAGCTCCCCATCACCTTTAGGATTAAACATAAATTCCTCTGCCATTTTAAAGCAGTTCACAACTTAGTTCCAAGCTACCTTTCTATCCTTCATTCATATTACTACCCTCACATATTTTACAGTCCAGCCAAGGTATATAATTTATACTGTATAATCCTTAAAACACTTTATAAATGCATTTTTTTGCCACTCTACTCCAGGTTTAACATTCCATATATTATGCCATGCCACTGCCTTCTCTAGAAACCCTGTCATGGTGAAATCTAGCCCTTATTGAACCTTTCTGGTACAGGTTAGATGAGACTATTATGATTTCAAAGATCTCTGCAAATTACAAGATATAGGAGATCCTTGTAGTAAAGAGATGAGTTGGGGGGCAGGGTGGAGTCAAGATGGCCTCATAAAAACAGCTTCTTACCAGAGCTCTCTCACAAGTTCTGTCAGATACCTCTAAAAAAGTGAATATGAGCAGATTTGAGAGAGTTAGAAGCTACTAGTGGACTGAGTGGGGCAAATTTCCAAGCCAGGACAGTCCACAAGGTTGACAGGATGGATCTGTAGGCTGGGACAGCACCTGGAACCAGACCACACCAAAGCAGAAGCAGCTGCAGAAACCAGCCAGCTATCCAGGCTGGGAGAAAGTTGGGTGTTGAAACCGCGGAGATCCCCAGGCCCCCCAACACAGGACAGGAATCTGTCAAAGCAATGGGAGGCAGCAGTGCAGCACCTGCAGCCACAAGATGACTACTCCTGAGGCTTACAGCCCAAAGGTTTGAAACTTGCCTTCTTGAACTTCCAGGTGACATAATGGCCTGGTAAACAGCTCTCATCCCTCCTTCCCTGACCCAGAGAGAATACCTCAGGAATAGAGGAGCCAGAAGTAGGGCTTCAGGAGCCAAACAGTAGGAATTCCTGAGTCCCAGAAGGGAGGAACCAGCAAGGGTCAACACCAGGAATCCAGACATGCCTTTGCACAGCCAGGGGAAGTGGCAGATACCAGCACAGACAACGGCTGAGACCACCAGTGCAGGAGAGCAGCCCCAAAGGAAGAGGAGACTTCCAGCAGCCAGACGACCTCTCCCCCACACCTCAGGAAACCAAAGGCCATGACACACAAAGCATGACTAGGCTAACAATTCCAAGAACAAGAAGCCTGGGACAGAGCTCCCTGAGTCCCCAAAGCAGAAATCCACTGTAAAGCCAGGAAAAAGCTAACCAACATGAAGAAGTACACAAAAAAACCAAGGACCATTGATTTTTTTTAAGGAGACAAGGAAGATCAAAATACCAATTTGAAAGAGGACAGCATTGACACTATACCCACATCTGATACCTCAAAAGGGAATGTGAACTGGTCTCAAGACCAAAAAGCATGCCTGGAGGAGCTAAAGGAGGATTGTAAAACCAAATTAAGGAAGTAAAAGAAAAAATGAAAAAAAAAAAAACCACTGATGAGATCAAATCTTTAAAAAGTAAAATTGGTGAAATGGTTAAGGAGATTCAGAATTTAAACGGAGAAAATGATACCCTGAAAGGTAAAATCAACCAATTGGAAAAGGAGACTCAAAAGCAAAATGAAGACAGCAATTCACTAAAAATTAGAATTGAGCAAGTGGAAGCTAATGACTCTATGAGGCATCACGAAGTAGTCAAACAAAATGTAAAGAATGAAAAAATAGAAGAAAACATGAAATATCTGGTTGGAAAAACAACTGACCTGGAAAATAGATCTGGGAAAGACAATTTAAGAATTATTGGTCTACGAGAAAGCCACAATGAAAAAAAGAGCCTGGACAATATCTCCCAAGAAATTATCAAAGATCAATGAAATCCACTGATCACCCCTGAAAGAGATCCCAAATTGAAAACTCCAAGAAATATTATAGCCAAATTTCAGAATTATCAAGTCAAGGAGAAAATACAGAAAGCAGCCAAAAAGAAACAATTCAAATATCATGGAACTACAGTCAGGATCATGCAGGATATTTCAGCTTCTACATTAAATGACAAGAGAAATTGGAATATGATATTAAGGGCAAAGGAGCTTGAACTACAAACAAGCATCAACTACTCAGCAAAACTGAGCATAATTTTTTTCAGGCAAGGAGATGGACATTCAATGAAATAAGGGAATTCCAGACCTTTCTGATGAAAAGGCCAGAACTCAATGGAAAATTCGATCTTCAAATACAAAACTCAAGAGAGACATAAAAAGGTAAACAGGGGCGAAAAACCCCACAAACCTTGTTAATCAATAAGGGCAAGTTGTTTACATACTTATATAGGATTATATTGTTTTACATATGTTTTATATGTATATGTGTATATATATATATATATACACATACATATATATATATATCAATCTTGAGAATAGTACAGTTATTATGACAATTGAAAGGGATGCACATAGACTGTGGGTGTCAGTATAAAATAACTCATATAATGATAAAAAACATAATTAAGAGATATAAAGGGAGGGTTCTGGGAGAAAAGGTAAGGAGGTAAATTACATAACATGAAGAGGCACAAAAACATATTATAGTAGAGGGAAAGAAGGGAGGGAGAAGAGCTTTGCTCTCATCAGATTTGGTTCAAGAAGAGAATAACATACTCTGATAAGTATAGAAATCAAACTTGCCCTACAGGCAGTAGGAGGGGAAAGGGGAAATAAAAGGTGGGGGTGGTCAGAAGGGAGGGAAGAAGTAGCAAGGGGAAAAAGGTAAGATAAGGAAGGGATATCAAGAGGGAGGGTAAACTGAGAAAGGTGGTCAAAAGCAAAACTCTTTTGGAGTGGAAGGGAGGAGGGAGAAATAAAAGCATGAATGGGGTGTGGGAAACAGGATGGAGAAAAAGACACAGCTTGTAATTATAACCGTGTATGTGAATGGGATGAACTCTCCCACAAAATGGAGGCAGATAGCAGAATGGATTAAAAATCATAATCCTACAATATGTCATTTATAAGAAACACATTTGAAACGAGGGGATACACAAAGGGTAAAATTAAAAGGATGGAGTAGAATATATTGTGCTTCAGCTAAAGCAAAAAAAGCAAGAGTAGCAATCCTAATCTCAGACAAAGCAAAAGCAAAGATAGATCTAATTAAAAGAGATAAGGAAGGACACTATATCCTGCTAAAAGGCACCATAGACAATGAAGCAATATCATTATTTAACATATATGCACCAAGTGGTATAGCATGCAAATTCTTAGAGGAGAAGTTAAGGGAGTTACATACTAGTGGGGGACCTCAATCTGCCCCTCTCTGAACTTGACAAATCTAACCTTAAAATAAAAAAGAAAGAAGTTAAGAAGGTGAATAGAATTCTAGAAAAGGCAAATATGACAGACCTCTGGAGAAAACTGAATGGAGATAAAAGGGAATATACTTTTTTTCTCAGTGGTACATGGCACATATTCAAAAACTGACCATGTACTAGGGCATAAAAACCTCACAATCCAGTGCAGAAAGGCAGAAATAGTCAATGCATCCTTCTCAGATCATGACACAATAAAAACTATTTGTAATAAAGGACCATAGAAAGATAAACTATAAATTAATTGGAAACTAAATAATCTAATCCTAAAGAATGAGTGGGCCAAAGAACAAATCATAGAAACAGTTAATAACTTCATTCAAGAGAATGACAATAATGAGACAACATACCAAAACTTATGGGACACAGCAAAAGTGATTCTTAGGGGATGTTTCATATGTCTAAATGCTTATATGAATAAAACAGATAAAAAATAGATCGATGAGATGAGCATGCAACTGAAAAACCTAGAAAAAGAACAAATTGAAAACCCCCTATTAGATACCAAATTAGAAATACTGAAAATCAAAGGAGAGATTAATAAAATTGAAATCAAGAAAACTATTGAACTAATAAATAAAACTAAGAGCTGGTTTTATGAAAAAAACCAATAAAATTGGTAAACCTTTGGTCAATTTGATTAAAAAAAGAAGAAAACCAGATTGCCAGTATCAAAAAGGAAAAGGGTGAATTCATCTCCAATGAAGAAGAAATTAAAATAATAATTAGGAACTATTTTGCCCAATTGTATGCTCATACATTTGATAACCTTAGGGAAATGGATGAATATTTACAAAAATACAAATTGACCAGGTTAACAGAAGAGGAAGTAAATTACATAAATTACCCCATCTCTGAAAAAGAAATTGAGCAAGCCATCAATGAACTCCCTAGAAAAAAATCTCCGGCCCACATGGTCTTACATGTGAATTCTATCAAACATTTAAAGAACTATTTGGGAAAATAGGTGAAGAAGGAGTCCTACCAAATTCTTTTCATGACACAAATATGGTACTAATACCTAAACCATGAAGAGTCAAAATAGAGAAAGAAAATTATAGGCCAATTTTCCTAATGAATATTGATGCAAAAATTTTAAATAAAATATTAGCAAAAAGATTACAGGAATCTATTAGGAGAATAATACACTATGATCAAGTAGGGTTTATTCCAGAAGTGCAAGGCTGGTTCAATATTAGGAAAACTATCAACATAATTGAACAAATCAATAACAAAACTAGCAGAAACCATATGATTATCTCAATAGATGCAGAAAAGGCTTTTGGCAAAACACAACAATCATTCCGATTAAAAACACCAGAAAGCATAGGAATAAACAGAGTCTTCCTTAAAATTATAGATAGCATCTACCCAAAACCATCAGCAAGCATTATATGTAATGGGGATAAGCTAGATGCATTCCCAATAAGATCTGGGGTGAAACAAGGATGTCCACTATCACCCCTATTATTCAATTTGGTACTAGAAATGTTAGCTTTAGCATTAAGAGAAGAAAAAGAAATTGAAGGAATTAGAATAGGCAAAGAAGAAACTAAATTATCACTTTATGCAGGTGATGTGATGATTTACTTACAGAATCCTAGAAAATCAAGTAAAAAACTACTTGAAATAATAAACACCTTTAGCAAAGTTGCAGGATATAAAAAAAACCCCACATAAATCCTCAGCATTCCTATATATTACTAACAAAGCCCAACAGTAAGAGATAGAAAGAGAAATTCCATTTGAGAGCCAAGATGGTGGCTGGAAAGCAGGGACTTGCTTAAGTTCTCCCCCAGGTCCCTCCAAATACCTATAAAAAATGGCTGTGAACAAATTCTAGAGCTACAGAACCCACGAAATAGCGGAGGGAAGCAGAGCTCCAGCCCAGAACATCCTGGATGGTTGCTGGGAAGGGTCTATCACATGGGGCTGGGAGCAGAGCAGAGCACAGCCCAGTGTGGGCTGTGCCAGGACCAACCAGACTGGGAGCCAGGCAGAATAGGCCAAAGGACCCTGAATCATTGAGTTGTGGCGGTTACCCAATTTCTCAACCCAGAAATGCCATAGACAATGGAGAAGGTTAGTGGGAAAAGCTTCTGGGACACAGTGAAAGGAGTTCATGGTCAGCCACCATCCTGGAGGCAGTGGAGGTGGTGCAGCTCTGAGGCTGCTTCCAGAGCTACAGCTGCAGTTGCTTCTGGCCCCAGGCCCACCTGGTGGGAAGAATTAAGGGGTGGTTTAGAGCAGGAGTGCAAAGCTTGCTTTGCCCTACCTGAATCTGGGCTGCAATCCTGGTTGGCAGTTTTTGGGGGAGGAGGAGCACTGGTGTGGCAGAGCTTGCTGTGTAGAAATAGCTCTGCAAATAGCAGCACAAGGCCCCTAAAGCTTGGGACAAAGTACTCTCTACTACACAAGCAGTCATACCCCCAACAAAAAGCTCAGTCATCAAGTAGTTGGCTGGGAACATGAACAGGCAGTGAAAATGGATGCAGATTCAGACTTAGACTTTGGAATCTTTTTTTGGTGACAAAGAAGACGAAAACACACAGCCAGAAGAAGTCAAAAAGCCTACATCGAAAGCCTACAAGAAAAGTATGAATTGGTCTCAGGCCATGGAAGAGCTCAAAAAGGATTTGGAAAAGCAAGTAACAGAAGTAGAGGAAAAATTGGGAAGAGAAATGACAGTGATGTGAGAAAACCATGAAAAACAAGTCAATGACTTGCTAAAGGAGACCCCCAAAATACTGAAGAAAACAACACCTTAAAAATAGACTAACTCAAATGGCAAAAGAGCTCCAAAGAGCCAATGAGGAGAAGAATGCCTTGAAAAGCAGAATTACCCAAATGGAGAAGGAGGTCTAAAAGACCACTGAAGAAAATACTACCTTAAAAATGAGATTGGAGCAAGTGGAAGCTAGTGACTTTATGAGAAATCAAGATATCATAAAACAGAACCAAAGGAATGAAAAAATGGAAGACAATGTGAAATATCTCACTGGAAAAATCACTGACCTGGAAAATAGATCCAGGAGGGATAATTTAAAAATTATTGGAATACCTGAAAGCCATGATCAAAAAAAGAGCCTAGATATCATCTTTCAAGAAATTATCAAGGAGAACTGCCCTGATATTCTAGAGCCAGAGGGTAAAATAGAAATTGAAAGAATCCACCAATCACCTCCTGAAAAAGATCCCAAAAAGAAAACTCCTAGGAATATTGTTGCCAAATTCCAGAGCTCCCAGATCAAGGAGAAAATACTGCAAGCAGCCAGAAAGAAACAATTTGAGTATTGTGGAAACACAATCAGGATAACACAATATCTAGCAGCTTCTATATTAAGGGATAGAAGGGCTTGGAATATGATATTCTGGATGTCAATGGAGCTAGGATTAAAACCAAGAATCACCTACTCAGCAAAGCTGAGCATAATGCTCCAAGGCAAAATATGGATTTTCAATAAAATAGAGCACTTTCAAGCTTTCTCAGTGAAAAGATCAGATCTGAATAGAAAATTTGACTTTCAGACACAAGAGTCAAGAGAACCATGAAAAGGTAAACAAGAAAGAGAAATCACAAGAGACTTACTAAAGCTGAACTGTTTTGTTACATTCCTACATGGAAAGATGATGTGTGTAATTCATGAGACCTCAGTATTAGGGTGGCTGAAGGGAATATACATTCATATATACATATATATAGACAGAGGGCATAGGGTGAGTTGAATATGAAGGGATGATATCTAAAAAAATCAAATTAAGGTATGAGAGAGGAATATATTGAGAGAGAGAGAAAGGGAGAGATATAATTGTGTAAATTATCTCACATAAAAGTGGCAAGAAAAAGCAGTTCATTGGGAGGGAAGGGGGGCAGGTGAGGGGGAATGAGTGAATCTTGCTCTCATCAGATTTGCCTTGAGGAGTGAATAACATACACACTCAATTGGGTATCTTACCCCACAGGAAAGAAGGAGGAAGGGGATAAAAAAGGGGGCACGATAGAAGGGAGGGCAGATAGGGAGAGAAGGTAATCAAAAGCAAACACTTTTGGAAAGGGACAGAGTCAAAGGAGAAATTGAATAAAGGGGGACAGGATAGGTGGGAGCAAAACATAGTTAGTCTTTCACAACATGAGTATTGTAGAAGGGTTTCGCATAATGATACACATGTGACCTATGTTGAATTTCTTGCCTTCTTAGGGAGGGTGGGTGGGGAGGGAAGAGGGGAAAGGATTTGGAACTCAAAGTTTTAAAAGCAGATGTTCAAAAAAAAAGTTGGTTGTACAGGCAATGTGGCATAGACATCTATCTTGTCCTACAAGAAAATAAGGGAAAAGGGGATGGGGGGGAGTGGGGTGACAGAAGGGAGGGCTGATGTGGGAATGGGGCAATCAGAATATATGCCATCTCGAAGTGGGAGAAGGGTAGAAATGGGGAGAAAATATGTAATTCAAACTCTTGTGTAAATCAATGCTGAAAACTAAAAATATTAAGTAAATAAAAAAAGATGAAGGCAAAAAACATATAAAAAAAGAAATTCCATTTAAAGTTACTGTAGACAGTGTAAAATATTTGGGAATCTACCTGTGAAGACAAACCCAGGGCCTATATGAACACAGTTATGAAACACTTCTCACACAAATAAAGTCAGATCTAATTAAGTGGAATAACACCAGTTGCTTGTGGTTAGGCAGAGCTTATATAGTAAAAATGACAATTTTACCTAAATTAATTTACTTATTCAGTGCCATACCAATTGAACTACCAAAAAATTATTTTGCAGAGCTGGATGAAATAATAACAAATTTCATCTGGAAGAACAAAAAGTCCAGAATTTCAAGGGAATTAATGAAAAGAAATGCTAGGGAAGGTGACCTAGCCACACCAGATATCAAACTATCTGGTACTGGATAAGAAACAGTGGTGGATCAGTGGAATAGGTTAGGTACACAAGATGCAGAAGTCAACAGCTATAGCAACCTACTCTTTGATAAACCCAAAGAATCCAGCTTCTGGGCTAAGAATTCACTATTCCACAAAAACTGCTGGAAAAATTGGAAAATGGTAGGGCAGAAACTGGGCATAGACCAATATCTTACACTGTAAACCAAAATAAAGTCAAAATGGGTTCATGATTTAGGAATAAAGGCTGATACTATAAGAAAACTGGGAGGGCAAGGAATAGTATACCTATCATATCTATGGGAAAGGGAAGAATTCATGACCCAACACAAGATAGAGAGCATTACAAAATGCAAAATGCATCATTTTGATTATGTTAAACTGAAAAGTTTTTGTATAAACATAGCCAAAGCAACAAAGATTAGGAGGGAAGCAGAAAACTGGGAAAAATGTCTCTGATAAAGGCCTCATATCTAAAATATACAGGGAATTGAGCCAAATTTATAGGAATAAAGGCCATTCCTCAATTGAGAAATGGTCAAAGGATATGAACAGGCAGTTTTCAGAGTAAGAAAGTAACGATATCTATAGGCAAATGAAAGAATTCTGTAAATCACTATTGATTAGAGAAATGCAAATCAAAACAACTCTTAGGTACCACATCTCTCCTGCCACATTGGCTAACATGACAAAACAGGAAAACGTTAAATGCTGGAGAGGATGTGGGAAAATTGGAACACTGTTACATTGTTAGTGGAGTTGTGAACTGATCCAGCCATTTTGGATAGCAATTTGGAACTATTCCCAAAGGGCTATAAAAATGTACATACCCTTTGACCCAGCAATACCACTTCTAGGGCTATATCCCAAAGAGATCACACAAGTGGGAAAGGGACCTGTATGTACAAAAATATTTATAGTAGCTCTTTTTGTGGAGGCAAAGAATTGGAAATCAAGGGATGCCCATCAATTGGGGAATGGCTGAATAAGTTGTGGTATATGAATGTCATGGAATACTATTGTGCTATAAGAAATGGGGAAGATACGGACTTCATAATAACCTGGAAAGACCTACATGATATGATGCCGAATGAGAGGAACAGAACCAGGAGAACATTGTACACAAGCACAGACATATTGATTCTGTGATGACTAACTTTGATAGACTTGGCTCTCCTTAGCAACGCAAGACTCAAAGACAGCTCCAAACGACTCATGATGGAAAAAGCTAGCTACTGTGGAGTCTGAATGCAGACTGAGGCAAAATATTTGCTTTTTTTCTCTTCTTTTTTGATTTTATTTCTTCTCCCTCATTATTCATTCCATTAGTCATAATTCTTCTTTGCTACTTGACTATTGTGTAAATAAGTTTAATGAAAAAGTTTATGTAGAACCTATATCGGACTGCATGCCTTTTTGTAGGGGGGAAGGGGAGGGAAGTGAAGAAAATTTGAAAATCAAGAACATGTAGAACTAAGTGTTGTAAACTAAAAATAAAAAATCTAATTAAAATAAAAAAGAGATGAGTTAGAAAACTACTGTATTAATATAGCCATGAGATGATGGTGACAGTTGAAATGGAAAGGGAGAGATTTTGTGAAGGAAGAATAAATAGTAATTGATGACAAATTGAATATTGTTTTCTGCATATTGCTTGGGGTTGGTAGATAGATAATTAGTCAGTTAACCAGCATTTATCAAGCACCTACTATGTGCCAAGCATCATGCTAAGCTCTAAGGATAAAAAACCCCAACAAAGTAGAAAACTGTCCCCATCTCAAGGAATCAGCAGTCTAATTGGGGAGACAACATGCAAATAACTATAAAAATAAGATTTATGCATGATAAATTGGAGATTACCAAAAGAGGAAGATGCTAGCATTAAGAAGGATTGGGAAAGATTTCTTGTAAAAGGTAGGTTTTTATTTGAGACTTCAGGGTAGCCACAGAGGGTAGAGGATTGAGATGAGGAGGGAGAGAATTGCAGACATTGGAGAGAGCAAGTGAAAATGCCAGAATCAAAGAGATAAAATATCTTTTTTGAGAAAGAACAGGAGGCCAATGTCACTGGATTTCAGAATATGGGGGGTTAAGGTGCGAGATTAAAACAGTAGAAGGAGGACAGGTGATAAAAGGCTTTAGCAGAGAATTTTTTATTTGATCCTGATAGTAATAGGGAGCCACTGTAGTTTATTGAACAGAGGGTGTGACATAGTCAGACCTACATCTCAGGAGATCACTTTGACAGCTCAATGGAGGAGAGACTGAAGTAGGGAAATACCTGCAGCAGGGAAATTAACCAGAAGGCTATTGCTTTAGTTTAGGTATGATATAGTGAAGGCTTGGATCAGGGTGGTGGTAGCATCAGAGGAAAGAAGGGAGTGTGTGCGAGAGATGGTAATGTAGAACTGACTGGACTTGGCAATAGATTGGATATGGGAGGTAAGTCAGATCAGAAAGTTAAGAACAACACCTATAATGAAAGTCTAATGACTAGAACAATGGTAGTGCTCTGGATAGTAATAGGAAATTAGGACAAGAGAAGGATTTGGGGAGAGGAGGAAGATAATGAGTTCAATTTTGGACATGATGAGTTTAAGATGTCACTTTATATTCAGTTTGGGATGTCTAACTAGGGAGAGATAAACAGATAGATGGATGGATAGTTAGATAGATAGAGAAGAGGCATTTATTAATAACTGACTATATGACCAGTGCTGTGGTAAGTGCTGGGGACACAAATACAATCAAAACAGTGCCTCCCTTCAAGAAGCTTTCATTTTAATAGAGGAAGACAAAATAAAAAGGAGCTGGAAAACAGGTGAGAGGAGACCCACAGCATGGGCTGGAACAGTCCTGAAAGTGGTTTGGAGACTTGGCCTTAGCAAGATAAGGGAAAGAAGCTAGACTATTGGAGCCTAGGAACCCAGGAGAGGAGGAGTCTACATGACCAATGGGGAAGAGGTGGAAATGATGATCCCAGTTGAATCAGACTAGATGAATATTGAAATTGAAAGGACTGAAAATTGTGGTTTTATGGTTCTATGACTGGATACAGGGGAACAAGGAAAGGGATTGAGTCAAAGATTATCCCACCTTTTTGAGGTAACTGCAAAAATGGGAAGAGATAAGATAATCATACGGAGAAGCCTCTGTGCGTACCTGTATGTGTGTGAGTGTGTGTGTGTGTGTATGTGTGTGCGTGTGTGTTGGGGGCAGGTTATATGATTTTACATATGTCGAGCTTAGAAGAATGTGGTAGAGCTAAATGGAAGTGACTAGTATGGGGCATGGGGTATAACATAAGAAAAAGATAGCTACATTTAGGTGCAATCTGCATAAAGGTAATAGTGGAAGACTTGATAATAGATGACTTCACTGAGAAAGACTGTTGGGAGAGAAGAGCATACTAGTAAACTTTTGAGAACATTCACAGTTAAGTAGAGTAAAAAGAACGAGGTGAAGTGAAAGAGACAGGATAGATATTGTGAGAAGACAGAAGAAACCAGATAACAGTAGTATTTTAATCCTCAAATGTAGGAAGAATTTCAAGAAAGAAGGGGGTGCTCAAACATGGTCAAAAGCTATGGGTAGATGTCAGTGTGGAGAACAGAGAAAGGTTTGTCAAAAATATTACTGTGGATCCTTGAAGAGGAAATTATAGTGAAGTAGTGGGGGGCAGAAGACAGATAGCAAGATATAAAGAGGGAGTGGATGATCAGGGAAAGGAAAGGATCACTCATTTGAGAAATTTGGTTGTAAAAGGTGAAAAATAGGATGGATGATGGATAGAGAAAGCAGGGGAATAAATAATAATAGCTAATTTTATATAGTGTTTGGATGTTGCAGAGCACTTTGTATGTTATCTCATTGGATCTTTACAGCTATGCTATGAGGGAGGTGCCATTATTATCCCCATTTTATAGATGAGGAACATAGGCTAAGAAGGGTCAAGTGACTCACTCAGGGTCCCACAGTTAGCAAGTTTCTGAGGCAGGATTTAGAGTTGTTGACTCCTGAGTTCAATGCTCTATTTACTATTCCACTTAATTTCTAATTCAAATCAGTTCAACGAATATCACTCAGAATGTGTGAAAAACTATGTCAAATGCTAGGGATACAAAGCCAAAAAAAATAAAGTAGTCTGTGCTTTTGAGGATTTTGTATTT
Organism: Trichosurus vulpecula; assembly: GCF_011100635.1. Lineage (NCBI taxonomy): Eukaryota > Metazoa > Chordata > Mammalia > Diprotodontia > Phalangeridae > Trichosurus > Trichosurus vulpecula. Next base: position 181,367,170 of record NC_050574.1, read on the forward strand.
TACTGAAGGGATACAACATGGACACAAATAAATCAATACAGTTTATATACAAAGTAATTTTAAGACTAAGAGAGTGAGTGTTGCTGGGTGTGATGGTAGAGGAGTAAAGGAAAGGTCCCTGAAAGAAGTGGTATATGAGGTGTGCTTTGAAAGAAGCCAGGTATTTTCAGAAGTAAAGGGGAGGAGGTAGAGCATTCTAGGCAGTGGAGTTAGTTCATGAAAAAAGCATGGAGGCAGGAGATAGATTGTCATCATTTGGGAAAAGAAGTGGGCCACTTGCATTGGAATGGAGAGTGTGTGAAGACAATGATATGAAATAAGCCTGGAAAATTAGACAGAAGACAGCTGTCTGTCTTTAATGTTTCATTTTTCATCAGATCATTGAAGATATGAATTCTCATTGTATAATAGTATAGACAAGGAAGGATAGATGGGTGAAGTGCCTGAGGATCAACCTCAAGTTGACCAGGAGAACAATTTATTCAGTAATAACAATGTTGGGTTTAAATGCCAGGTTAAAGATTCTATTCAATATCCTAGAGGTCATAAGAAGCCATTGAAGATTTTTGAGTAGCGTGGTTACATAGTGTGAAAAAATGGATTGAAGAAGGTAAGTCTCGATTTAGTTAAGAAGCTATTAATGATATTCTAGGCAAGAGTAGATAGGGGTCTAAACTAGTTTGTTACTTCTCCCTGCCCAGTAGGAGACACATTTTTTTAGAAAGCAGAAAGGAGAAAAACAATGAACAATTGCAGACACTAGAGAGAGAAGGAATTAGTGTAGAAGTAAGATCTCTTAGGAACCAGGAGATCTAGTCTGTAGGTTCATAAATCAAGGCCTACAAGTAACCTTAGAGGTCGTATAGTCCAAACCCTACAGTTTACAGAAGAGGAAAGTGAGACCCGGGGAAGTTAAATTACTTGCCCAAGATCATGCAGGTGTTTTTGCTGAAGTAATTTTCCTAAAGTTTAAACATGCCATACTCCCATTCAATAAACTCTAGTGGCTCCCTATTACCCTTGCCATTAAATAGAAACTGGATTTGAATTTGTTTGGATTTCTTAGCCCTTCAGAATCTAGTCCAGGGGTGGGGAATCTGGGGCTCCAGGCCACTGCAAAGTTTAGATTCAGTCAAAGGGCCTAGATGGCCACATGTGGCCTTGAGGCTACAGGTTCCCCACCCTTACCTAGTCCTTCAACCTTTTCATTTTTTATGTCCCTCCACAAACTCTGTGATCTAGCAACATTGGCCTTCTGACGATTCCTTATACAGAATGCTGACTCTATCTCACTAGCTGTCCCTCAAGCCTAGAATGCTTTCCTTCCTTAAGTTTACCTCCTAGTTTTCCTGGCTCCTTTCAAGACTCCCCAAATCTTACCTACTTTAGTGGGACTTTACCAAGAAGTTCTCCCTTGCCCCCACTTCCTTTCTTCTGAGATTACCAGTGACTTACAGAATATATGTGTGTATTTATATGCATATATATATATATGTATATATATACATATATACATATACATATATATATATATATATATATATATATATATATATATATATATATATATATATATATATATATATATATATATACCGTGTTAATAATTGTTTGCATGTTGAGTCCCCCACTAGAACATACGACCCTTAAAAACCATGCTTTTTGGGGGGAACTTAATATTTAAACAAAATCAATCTATTAAAATCTACCTTTTGTCTCTTACCTCCTTTTCTCCTTGAGAAAGCAAGAAACACAAAATCCCCTTATAAACATGTGTAGTCAAGCAAAACACATTTTTGTCTTGGTCATGTAAAAAAAAAGTCTCAATCTGCACTCTGAGTCCATTGAATGTTTCATCATAAGTCCTTTAGAATAGTGGCTAGTTATTTCATTGAGTAGAGATCCTGAGTCTTTCAAACTTGTTTATCTTTATAACATTGTTATTATTGCGTAATTTGTTCTCCTGGTTCTATTCACTTCACTCTGTATCATTTCATACAAGTCTTTCCAGGTATCTCTAAAACCACTCCCTTCATCATTTTTTTAACAGCGCAATAGTAATTCATTACATTCATATACCATAATTTGCTCAGCTATTCCCTAATTGATGGGCATCCCTCCCACCATCAAAAGGGCTACTTTAAGTTGTTGATGGAAGGTTTTTTTAATATGTTTCCTTATTCTCTTTCCTTGGTCTCTTTGGTATATATATGTAATAGTATCATTTTTGAGTCAAAGAGTATACACAGTTTCATAGTTTTTTTTAGACATAGTTCCAAATTGCTTTCTAGAATGGCCCAAGCAGTTTACAATTCTACTGAGTGAATTAATGTTTCTGTTCTTCCACAACACTTATAGCATTTATCATTTTCCTTTTCTGGAAACTTTGCCAATCTGAAGGGTGTGAGGTAGAATCAGAACCTCAGAGTTGTTTTAATCTTATTTCTCTTACTATTAGTTATTTAGAGCGTTTGGCTATTGATAGCTTTGATTTTTATTTCCTCTGAAAATTGTTTATTCATATCTTTTTGCCATTTAATTGATTGGGGAATGGCTCTTATTCTTATATATTTGAGTGGGTTTTTTGGTATCCCTAGTGCTTAGAAATAGTCAATAAAAAATGCCCTGTGGAAGGAGGATCCTGAATGATAGCACACAAAGAGCTACACAGTAGAGTATGCCATGCTATCAAATGTGGTGTGGGGGAGGTTCAGGCTCTATACAGGTGCCCTAGTTTTCAGGCAGAAGAAAAGTCCTGGAGTCCTCCTTGGGTCATAGGAAAGTAATTGTTCAGCTCACTGCTCTGATATTCTTCCTAGCTTAGTTTTGAGACAAATACAGTACATTAAATCTAACAGAAAGGAATTATACTGCCACAAAACCTCCTTCAACCCAAACCCCACTTGCCAGACCCTTAAGAAACTGAGATTTTTCTCTTCCCCTTCACTTTCATTTGGTAGAGAAGAGTAAATGTTAAGAAAATATCATTACCATGGATCTCTTCCAAACAACCCATTTTCAAGAGCATATCTTAAGGTTGATCCTCAGTCACTTTACCCATCTACCCTTCCTTGTCTGTACTATTGTACAATGAGAATTCATGTCCTCCATGATTAACTTACATAGAGAAAAGCAAGACAGGAAAGTGGCCTAGCACCTTTTGGAAAGATTTTCGACAGCAAAAGATTTCACATTAATTCTCAGTTTACCAGAAAATCAAATTAACCAGAATGTTCCCTTTCCTAGCATTTCAGTTAATCAAGATTTTTGCTGCACAGGATACTGAAGTGCTGTAAATATGTTGCAGGTGTATCCCCTTCCCAATGACACCTCCTAGAAAGATGTAAAGTCTCCTGTTAAGAAGTATTTCATCTCTGTTATTAATTATAGCTTCCCTTTAAACTCAAGAAGAAAGCCAGCTTGTAGCCCATCAGAGCACTTTGATATACTTGCTTTGAATTGGTCAGAGGAAGACTTGGATAGTCTTAGAGTAGACCTGGGGCCTGGCCCTAAGTATGAAAGCAGTAAAAATTATTCTTAGTGGAGCAAAAGGAAAGTGCCCTGCTGTTTCTAAGACTTGTAACCTATTTTTTTTCATTGCAGTGAAGCAGCTAGATGACACAAAGGGCAGAGTCCTTAGCTTGGAGTCAGATTAGTCCTGAATTCAAGTCTAATCTCAGACCCTTACTAGCTGTGTGAACCTGGGCAAGTAACTTAATCTCTGACTGCCTCAATTTCTACATCTGTAAAATGCAGATAGAAATGGCACTTATCTCCCAGAGCTGTTTTGAGTCTAAAATGAAAAAAAAATTACAAGGTGCGTAACACAGTGCCTGGGCCTTAATAGGTGCTTAGTTAATACTCGTTTTAAAAAAATGTATATTCTTCCTTTCTAATAATATCCACTTCTACTTGGAGGGGGGAAGACTTTCATTTTTACAGATTTTCATCTGCACTGACTCTTTACTCATTTTAAACAGGACCACTTAAATCTTTTCAGAAGCAAAAATAATAGTTTCATCAAAATTCAGAATATTATATTACTGAGGGTCAATAACTGCTAAGAATATCCGTTGCACTTACTTTTTTTCAGTAGATCGGAAGAGTCTAGGAACTTCCTTATAGTGCATGCCCTGCCAGCTAAAAACATTACAAAAAATCCATTGCTAAAATTTTCTGGGTATAGGGCAAGCATTCACAAGTAAAGCCTTACGAATTGTTAATGTTATTGTTTTAAAATAATAGTAAAGCCTGCTTAACACAATACACTGAGATCCTTGCAAATATTGATTCAGTGACTGTAGGGTGCTACCCCTTACCTTGCCATAACCTTCCTTTCTCCTTCCTGATTTGTCCCTATGTTTTTCCTCCAGGGATTCCCTCTCTGCCTGAGGTACAGTTTCTATTTCCTCTGATCAAAACTCAAAATCCTTGACCTTCAAGTTTCCCCTAAAGGTTTCTTTCAGGATCTTCTAAATCAAAGTCTTCAGCCTGGGGCTACCCCAGCTGCTTTTTTCCTAAATGGAAAGGAAGAAATACAAAGTCTGGGGAACTGGGCCCTTAGAAATCTAATCATGTTTACAGTGTGTGCATCTAATGTTTGTATTGTCTTCTGCCTTGCTTAGCTTAGGGATCTCATTGCACTGGGTGCTTTCCTGTACATGTACTTGGAGTAGAAGGGAGAGGAGAGATGTGGGGAAGATTATTATGTTAAAAAAATTCGAAAGACAGTCCATGAGGGACTAAGCTGACTTTGTTTCTAGGGGCAGGGGCAGAACTAGAACAGGTGGAAGTTACAGGGAGGTATATTTAATCCAATATAAGAAATACCTTCTAATAATTGAGCACTTTCCTTATATTATCTCATTTGGTTCTCACAATAATCCTGTGAAGTGCATTTAGGAGTCCCAACTAACAAATAAGGAAACTGAGGTTTAGAGAAGTTGAATGAATCTTCCAGAAACACATAGCTAGCAACTGACTGAGGAGGGATTTGAACTCATGATTTCCTGAATCCAGACGCAGCATTTTCTCTACCATACAACCTGGCTGCTTCTAGAAGCAGCGCCATTGCTAAATAGACAAAGTAGGAAGCAAATGTAAGCAGCAGTGGCCACCTTTTCATACTACTTTTTAAAAAGATGCATATATTTTGATACCAAGACATTCTCTTTCCACAAGGCACAGAGATATTTAAATTTTGTGATAAGCCAATGTGACGTGTTATAGTGAAGCCTCAAAGCCCTTAGGGGATAGTCATAACTGTGGGGCATAGTGACAAATGACTTCTTAGGAGCCACTCTCTCTTTGTTTCCCCTTACTAGAGCAGGGCTTCTTAACCTTGTTAGTTTCATGGACCCCTTTGGCAATCTGGAGAAGCCCATGGACTATTTCTTGGAATAATAATGTTTTTAAATGCATAAAATAAAATGTGTAAGATCAAAAAGGAAACCAATGACATTGAAACACAAGTGATCAAAATATTTTTAAAAAACCCAATTCGTGGGCCTCTAATTTCCCTTTCTATATTAAATTTGGCAATTGTATTATTCTGTTCAGCCTTGATGAGAAGCAGCTAGATTTTAGCAAAGCACTTCAGGGGCCTCGAGGCTACAGGTTCCCCACCCCTGAACTGGATAATATATCTAATACTACTCCTGTGCATAATACAAGGAGATGTGGACTAGATGGTTATATGTTTTTGTCTTGTTGAGTCTGACTCTTTGCGACCCCATTTGGGATTTTCTTGGCAGAGATACTGGAGTAGTTTGCCATTTTCTTCTCTAGCTCATTTTATAGATGAGGAACTGAGGCAAGCGGGGTTAAGTGACTTGCCCAGAGTCACATAGCTAGTATCTGAGACTGGATCTGAATTCAGCACTTCCTGACTCCAGGCCCAGTGCTGTATCAACCAAGCCATCTAGCTGCCCAGACAAGGACTTGTATTTGATTCTCTCTATTCTCACAACCCCAGCCTAGCCCCATTTCTCATTACCTCTTACCTGGACTATTGCGATAGCTTCTGAATTAGACATCCAGGCTCTGCAAACTGTGTACGCGGTTGTCAAATTAATATCCCCACTACACAAACTTCTCACCTGGGAATTTCAAGCCATCCAACATCTGCCTTCTATCTACCTTTCAACATTTTTACTTCATTCCCCCTTTTGTATTCTATGTTCACGTAAACAGGCCTACTTGCTACCCCAATTGTTTTTGTTTAGTCGATTCATTGTGTATGACTTTTGGTGACCCCATTTGGGATTTTCTTAGCTAAAAAATTGGAGTGGTTTGCCATTTCCTTCTCCAGCCCATTTTACAGATGAAGGAACTGAGGCAAACAGGAGTAAGTGACTTACACATAGTGATATAGCTAATAAGTGTCTGAGGCCAGATTTGAATGCAGTTTTTCTTGACTCCTCGCCCCCTGTTCTATCCGCTGAACCATCTAGCTGCCTCATCAAGTATTTATGAAGCACTTACTGTGTGCCAGGCACTGTTCAAGGAGCTGGGGATACAAGTAAGAGAACAAAGAAATCACTATTAGAAAGGAGCTTTCATTGTAAAGGAGGAGGGTGGCAAGTACCTATGTGAGAAGAGTGATAAGGTAAAGATCCCTTGAGGTGATATTCTGTACTAATCAGACCATATCTAAACTGTCGTTCCCCACTCTCAGTGCCATAGCTTAACATAGATACACTGGAAAGCATCCAGAGGAGGACAGCCAAGATGGTGGAGGCCCTTGAGTTAATGCCATAGAAAAATCATTTGAAAGAAGTAGAAATGTTTAGGGCAGTTAGGTGGCACAGTGGATAGAGCTCTGGACCTGGAGTCAGGAAGACCTGAATTCAAATCCGACTTCCAAAACTTACTAGTTATGTGGCTTGGGCAAGTCACTTAACCCTGTTTGCTTCAGTTTCCTCATCTGTAAAATTAACTAGAGAAGGAAATGGCAAACCACTCCAGTATCTTTAGCAAGAAAACCCTAAATGGGTTCATGACGTCAGACAAAAATGACTAAATAACAAGAACGTTTACTCTGTAGAAGAGAAAACTAGGGGAGGTGTCATGATAGCTATAGTCATATATTTGAAGGTCTGTCCCTCAGAAAAAGGATTAGATTTGTCTTGTTTTGCCCCATAGCAGAGAACCAGGAGTTATCAGCAGAAGTTGCAAAGAGGCAAATTTAGGCTTGATTTTAGGAAAATAAAATCAGAAAAAGACAAAAACAAAATTCATCTCTTTTTAACAAGTAGCATTGTTCAAAATTGAAATGGGTTCCATCAAAAGGTAATGAGTTCCTTACCCTTGCCATCATTGGAGTCTTCTAGTGGATGATCTCATGTCAGATCTCAGAGAGAAGATTCCTATTGAAGTAGAGTTTGGCATACACAGCAACTGAAATTCTTTTAATTCTGAAATTTTCTGGTCCCCCTATTCTGTGATTCTGAGTTTCCAGCACAACATAATGGGTAGAGGGATAGTCCTCAATTCAGTAATAGTACCTTCAAGCCTCACCTCTGATAGTACTCATTATGTCAGCATGAGCAAATCACTTAACTTCTCAGAGCCTCAGGCAAATTTTTAATACTCTAAGTTATGGGTAATCAGACAATCTGAAACAGTGGAGGAAATTTTCACAACAGGATTTCCCTCAAGCAAGAAAGTAGTTCTGGACAAAACCAAACCAAAACTCTCATTAACAGCAACAACAACAAATATGATCATAACTGACATTTATGCTTCAAAATTTACCAAGTGCTTTACACACATCATCTCATATACTTGACTAATGTAGCATAATACATATCGTATTAGGTATAGAATATAATTTCATCTACTTCAGAATTATCAGTATTATTTGTAATCAATAAATATTTAAATACTTATTACATATAAGATACTGTACTTGGCACCATGAGGGTTTACAAATCATGAGACATATTCTCCATCTTCAGGAGCTTCCAGTCTAGTTGAGTTGATAAACACAACTACATAAAAAATAAGTAACTATACAAAAGTAGTATGACTTAATGCAATTTGGGATTTGAAATCAGGAATATGTGGATTCAAGTTCCACCTCTGATACTAGCTGAGAGATTCTGGGCAAATCACCTAATCTCCAATATCTTAATGAATATCTTAATGTTTCAATAGTAAATGGTTCTATTTTCAGATTTAAAAATATCTTAGTTCAGAGATATATAACCTTTTTGAAGAACCCATTTTAAGATTTAATAACTCTGCAAGATTCTTATAACTCATTTTAAAGTAATTCTGTAGTCTAGCTTTCTGTACCTGTGGAGGGAATTCTCAGGATTTCCCTACAGCAATGAAATCACAATTCACAAATCCTTTCTTCATTTATGTCATAATACAAAGCAATAGATGCTAATTCTTAAAGTCATGTTATATATGGTCTCAAATTCATAGACTTAGAACCTGAAGGGGCTGAGATTCAGAAAATTAAGTTACTTGTCCAAGGTCACATAGGCAGTAAGTGGCAGAGCCAAGAAGCTATACTGTAGTCTTCTGACTCTGTCATTCAACACTTCTATGGCACCATTCAGTGCTTAGCATAGTTATTGTCATAGTAACATTTTAAAATTATTTCATTCATTCAATCATTTAATCAATCTTTATGCTGCTTTTGCTACTTTGCTATAGTTCAGAGTTCAGAGTTCAGAGAAGGAAGAAATTAATTCCTACTGAGCCAATTAGGAAAAGCTTCCCAAAGGAGAGGTGGAGTTTTAGCTGGCTCTTGAAGGACATATAGGATCATGAGAAAATGTAGGGGAAAAAAGAAAGGATTCCAGTATTGGGAGAAAGAATGAGCCACACTATTGAGATGGGAATATGTGATGCATGATCCGAAGCTAGGTGAGAGGCAGCTGGATGACATGGAGGTTAGAGCTATTGACCAGGAGTCAGGAAGACTTGAGTTCAAATCCAGCCTCAGACACTTGTTAGCTATGTGACTCTTAGCAAATCAGCCTCTCTTAGCATCAATTTACTATTCAGTAAAATGAGGAAAATAATGGTACCTACCTCCCAAGATTGTTGTTAGGATTAAGTGAGATAATATATGTAAAGTACTTTCAAACCTTAAAGTGCTATATACATGTTTGCTGTCAGTATAGAAAAATCTGTCTAGAGAAAAGAATGGTATAAAGGGAAACTACAGAGTTGTGTCAAGTTACAGTTCTACTTTGGGTTGTTACTGGCACATTCACCTCTAGAGGAAATGTTCCTTCCACCCACATCATTGACACCTAAAGTGGAATGTACTAGGAACCCACCTCCCCATTCTCTGGATTGGGTGTGAATGAAATACCCGCTGGCAGCAGAAACTTGGCTAACTGAACTCCTGTGCTGGCAGAGAGAATCCTTTCTGCTTACTTTACTTGGCACTTGGCATGCCTAAGAGGGGAGGGAGAGGGGGACATGAAGGACTTTTTGGTTCCTTTTGGGTTCCTCTCAAACACAGCACCCAAAGAGACCTGTGGGGCAAGATTGTTGGACGTAAAGTTTTGGCATTCTATCTACTGTCTCCATGTTGTCACACAAGGCTTCCCCGATCCTCACTCCCATGATTGGAAGCCTGGCATAGCAGTCCCTCTTCGTCTCATCTCTCTCAGTAACCTTAACTTATCTCCTCATTGAAGCCTTCCCTGATTTCCTCCTTCCCCCTCTCCTCAAGTATTAGGGCTCTTCTTCTCATCAGATTATGTTTTACTTATCTGTGTACATGTTGTATCCCCATCTCCCAGCTCCCCAGAAAATATGCACTCTTTGAAAGCAGAGGTTATCTTGTTTTTGCCTTCACATCCCTAGTGCTTGGTACCTGTTCCTCTCCCACAAAGTTTTCTGAATTGAATTAAGGAAGGGAGCTACTGCTAAAAATAGTACAAAGACATATACCCCTAATCTTCTGGACTACTTGTCATTCCCTAAAGAGATTAGGCCAGGGGTGGGGAACCTATGGTTCTGAGGCCATATGTAGCCCTCTAGGTCCTCTGGTGTGGCTTTTTGATTGAGTCCAAGTTTTACAGAACAAATTGTTTTTATAAAGGGGATTTGTTCTGTGAAGTTTGGATTCAGTCAAAGGGCCACTTTCAAGGACCTAGAAGGCCACATGTGGCCTTGGTGCTGTAGGTTCCCTACCCCGGAGCCAATATTCTGCCTCTATGATTTGCTCACTCCATTCTCCCTGGAATGATATCCTTCACTTCCCTGTCTTCACTTGTCAAAATATTACACATCTTGGAAATGGTAGGTTAAGTGAGTGATTATGGACATTAAAAAATTAAAAAAAACTTTTAGAAGAAATCATTGAGAGATAATGTTGTAATCTCAAATTTTCTTCACAGCCACTTCTCTAGATTGACTAATTTGAGGATGATTGATACTGTCTTCC